>NC_072006.2:42372500-47172500 GCF_028885655.2 Pongo abelii | reverse complement strand
GCGTGCTGCTTTAAACCCAGAGATCATCCAGGGCTTTGTAGCACATGCTATAATTTTTTTTTTTTAAAAATGGAAGGGTTAAAAGGCAGGTTATAAAAGTCATGATATGGGAATTCTTGTGAGAGTTCGTAGCATATATTAAGAATGTGCCATCTGGCTGGGCATGGTAGCAAATGCTTGTAATCCCAGCATTTTGGGAGGCCGAGGTGGGTGGATCACTTGAGGGTAGGAGTTCGAGACTAGCTTGGCCAACATGGCAAAACCCCATCTCTACTAAAAATACTAACAATACAAAAAATTAGCCAGGCATGGTGGCACATGCTTGTAATCCCAGCTACTCGGGAGGCTGAGGCACGAGAATCGTTTGAACTCAGGAGGTGGAGGCTGCAGTGAGATGAGATCACGTGGCTGCACTCTAGCCTGCTGGGTGACAGAGCAAAACTCTGTCTTCAAAAAGGAAAAAAAAGAGAAAAAAGAAAAAAATGTCCTATTCAGCTTGAAGTGGATATGGTATTGATGATATTGGACACTGCTGGCCCAAGAGACCCTGGCCATCCTTCAGGTTGTGAAGCATCCACTGGCCCAGCAGTGCACGTAGAGTACCTGGGACTGGTGCCAGGGCTTCTGGCTTTTTCAGATCCTCATTGTGTGACCTTGTTAAGTCATCTGCCCTCTTCAGGCTCCGGTTTTCTTAAAGGCAAAATAGAGATAATAATGAACTTGTCTCCTGGGGCTATGATGAGGATGACTGAGATGATACGTGTGAAAAGTGTGTTGTCACTTAGACAGTGGCACGTGGGCTTTATCTGCCAATCTGTCACCTGGAAAGTAATGTGCAGACATTTCCTGTCAGGAGGCCTTCATTCAGTATTAATCTCCGAGGTCTTGCACATTTAGATACTTTGTGGCCGTTTGGCTTAGAGATTGCAAATTCACGGACCATGAGCCCAGATCAATGCACAGATTGTCTTCTTCTGAGTATACAGTGTTCTTTAAAAATTGCTTCTGGATGCCTTCAGATAGGATTTGTGTTCTTTGGTTCATTGAACATCCTACCCAATCTGTGGCTTTGCTTTTTTATGTCACCTGTGAACCCAGAAGTCCTTGGAAGTGACCTTTAAAGTTCTGGATTGCCAGGTTTTTTCTCCAGGTGCAGTGGCTGAACATGCTGCAGGTGTGACTGGGCCTCCTGCAGGCATGAATTGGCACCAGAAGGTGTGATGGGGCAGGGGCGGAGTGCTGAAGGACCTCCCTAAATTCATCATGGAGCTTCACCTGTCTACAGAGATGGGCTATAAGACCATTTGCAACGTAGCCGTGAGTGAAGTGTTGGGGACCACAGGGGTGGGATGCCATCGTAGCTCGGGATGGGAGCAATGGTCAGGGAGGATTTTCCTGAGGGAGGCTTGATACTTGAACTCCATTTCCAAGGGTGAGGAGACAGCAGGGTCAGGGTGGTCTATGCTTCACCTGCATACAAAGATAAGGGCATGAAGGGCATTACAGACTACAGTGCGTTTGAGTGACCCTCAGCTAGTCTAGGCTGAGGTGTGACTTCTGGGCTGGATGGAAGCAGCAGGGGAGGACTTGCCCTCCAAGGGCATCATCCTAGATGGAACACAATCAAGATTCCTGTAGGACATAGAATTCTACTCAAAAGTGTGTAATGAAGAGAATTGAATGAAGTAACTGTTAGTGGTATGGGCAAGACTAAGGAAACCTACAAGGGATGCTGAGGCACGAAGCAAGGGAAGATTGAGAGGAACGGGTTTGGAGAAGAGTAGACGATATTGGCTTTGGGCATGTGAGACTTGAGATGTCTACTGGACATCCAGGTCGATACGTCAACTAGGCTGTTAGATATACAGGCCTGAGTCCAGGAGAGAGGTGTAGAATAAGGACGTGAAATTGGGAGTAGTCAGAGTATGGATACTATTTCAAGTTGTGGCCTTAGATGAGATGTGCAGGGATGGGACTTAGAAGAGAAGAAATTCAAGGACTGAGCGTAAGCACTCCACCAGGTAGGGATCAAGATGAGCGAGAGAGTCCAGCATGGAGGCTGAGAAAGAGTAGGTGCAGGGCCAGGCACGGTAGCTCACACCTGTAATCTCAGTACTTTGGGAGGCCAACGCGGGTGGATCACGAGGTCAGGAATTTGAGATCAGCCTGGCCAATATAGTGAAATCCCATCTCTACTAAAAATACAAAAATTAGCTAGGTGTGGTGGTACACGCCTGTAGTCCCAGCTACTCGGGAGGCAGAGACAGAAGAATTGCTTGAACCCTGGAGGCAGACGTTGCAGTGAGCCGAGATCATGCCACTGCACTCCAGCCTGGGTGACAGAGTGAGACTCCATCTCAAAAGAGTAGGTGGAAGACAAACAAGAGAGAACGCTGTGTGGAATCTGAGAAAGGAGGAGGGAGCCATCAATGCTGTTAACACTGTTGATGGAGCAAGTATGATGAGGGCCAAGAATTCACCTCTGGACTCAGCTACATGAGGGTCACGGGTGGTCTTGAGGAGGGCAGTTTCACTGTCCCAGTGGCAGCAAGACCATGATTGGAGTGAGTGAAGGTGCAGTGTTCTGAGATTGGATGCTGCCGCTATAGATTACAGAATTCCTTCCCGTTTTGTCTCGTTCTAAGGGAGAGCAAAGAGATAGTGAACATGTATGATTGTTAGATGTCTAAATTAGATTTTAGAAAATTTTTATGTTGTTTTTATTTTAGAGACAGTGTTTTGCTCTGTTGCCCAGACTGAAGTGCAGTGGTGCAATGCTAGCTCACTGCAGCCTCCACTTCCTGGGCTCCAGCAATCCTCCTACCTCAGCCTCCTGAGTAGCTAGGACTACAGGTGGATGCCATCGTGCCCAGCTAACTTTTAACATTTTTTGTGGAGATCTCACTATGTTGAGATCTACATTTTTATAGAGATCTCACTATGTGGAGGTCTACATTTTCTGTAGGTATCTCACTATGTTGCCCAGGCTGGTCTTGGACTCCTGGCCTCAAGTGATTGTCTTGCTTTAGTGTACCTTCTTATTTTGAAAGAAATAAAAGTAATACACTCATATATTTCAGAAATTTTGGAAAACAGAGATGAAAATAATCCCGTAATTCCATCGCTCTCGTACCATCACTGATAGAATATTTTAATGTCCAGCCCCTGCTTGTCATCCCCCTACCATGCTTATAATTATTGTAATCACTGGTAATGTTAGTGCAAGCTCATTTTCTATCCTGCTTTCCTCACTTAACATTTCATCATGAGCATTTTGCCGTGCTGTCTCTTTGCCAGGCTAACCTCAGTAGTTAAAATTTGCATGATCTCATTAGGACCTGTTCCCAACCTCCATATTTCCTGTGGAGTCTGAAACTAATGAAGGGGATGAAGAAAATGTCTGTAAATATTTTGCTGTTTTGCAAACACAAGCACTCTTAAATCCAGTTTAATGATTGCTCAGTTTAATTAAACCCTCTTGGTCTTACTTGTTACCCAGTTCTCTGCACTGATTAGAGCCCCTCTCTGAAAGGAAAAATTCAAATGCATGCTGCAGTTTGTTTTTTCTTTTTCCTCTTCTTTCACAAATGTGAAAGGGAAATTTGAAAGGAAGAATGTGATTCTGCTTGGTACATTCTTTTGACCCAAATTGCTCAATAGTCTTTTGTTTGGAATAAAGTGTTCTAATCTTTTTGTGTGTATGTGACCATGACTTTTTTTCCTCTCCTCTTGGGAAAAAAAAAAGTATTAAGGTATTATTTTTAGACTTTAAAATGTAAGGCTACAGCGTAGTGAATTTTGGTCATTGTACACAATCATGTAACCACCATCCCATCAAGATATAGAGTCCCTCCCTCTCTCCCCTTTTGCTTTTTATCACCCTCCCCTCAACTTCCCTCCCTGCCAACTCCCTGCTCCAGGCAACCACTTATCTGCTTTTTGATACTACAGTTTTTCAGTCTCTATAACCTGATATAAAAGGAATAATATGGCATATAGTCTTTTGTGCTTGACTCTGTCACTTAGTCTACGCTTTATGAGATTCATTCATCTTGTTGTGTATATTAATAGTTCATGCTGGGTAATATTCCATGGCAAGGATCTCCCACAATTTGCTAAGCCATTCGCTTATTTTTTTGTTCTTGTCTCTGACTCAACTCATTCACTTTATTCATCCTTAAATTGCAAATGATAGGGACAGCCAAAGAGCTTCTTTTAATATGTTCTTGATCATCTAGGACATTCAAAATGCAAACTGCCCCACCTGTACCAGGGCTCACCACCCCACTTTGATGTGATGATCAGAAGTTGTAAGAAAGTGGACTAGAATTCTAAGTGGGGATTGGCCTCTGAAGTCAACAGTTAAGCTGGGAAGTGCATATTGTCCAAATTAACCTTAGGAAATCTCTTATGGCACCCATGATAAAATATGTTTGGTTGAATAAATCTCATGCGCACTACAGTTTAAAATTCACTGAACTACACTAAAAGAATGAACAAAAGGAACATCCATAAGCAAATGAATGGACAGGAATCTATATTTGAGGGTGGGGAATTCAAAGGTCTTCTTACTTGTCTACAAGGTTTAAAGGTTTCTGCTTCTGTATTAAGTCTCTGTAACTTTAATTCAAATGATTTTTCTTTTTGGTAGTGGGGATACAATGAGATAATATTTGCAAAACACTTGGCCCAGGCTTGGCACATAGTCTGTGCTGCAAAATGTTTTATGGATGTGAATCTACTGCTTGCCAGGTCGGAATCACATAGAACCCCTGTTTTTGGAAAAGTTGTTAAGGACTTGGCCACCTGCTCTTAGCGTTTTCCAGCTGGCATCTCTGGGGCAGCCCCACAGACCAGCCATCACTCTCATGTCTTTGAGGCTGGGTCTCATAATCCCATTGTCATCCATCTGTAGACCTGTGTTCCAGTCCTCAAAGGAAGCTCAGATTACAGAGCCCAACCATACTCAATGGAGTAAGGAGAGCAAAGCTTCAAGAAGAGGAAGTACAAAGAGTCCATCTAGCTCTCCCCCAGCCCAAAGCCCCAAGTAGTAACGTTTCCTAAGATGTGCCATTCAAATTCCCAGCTGCCCGACCAAATAAAGGGGTGTCCCTTTATGCCATCTCTGGGGGATCCCGAGGCTGGAGGGGTGATGGGTGTCCCTGGTGCCTACAGAGAAGGACACTTCCCCAGGAGTGTTTTGTGTTTCATTTCGCAGCAGAGAAATGAGCTTTCATTTGCCTACTTTGCCTCCTGGTGTTGGCCCTTAGTCCCTGAGACGTGGGAGAAGCTGATGTCCTTTGCCATGCAAAATCTGTTTTACTGTTTAGTGAGTTGCATAGGTGGTGCGGCATGAGCTGAGAGGGCCTCTTCTGGTATTGAGGAGTGGAAAGAAACTAGAAGAGGGAGACAGGCTGTGTTTAGGGCACCCAGATTCAGCGTTTTGCCCATCTTTTCTGTGGAGATCTGACAGAACACACACACATAAAACTCGAAGCTAGTACCAGTCCTTTTCATCTGGGCAAGCACTGTCTGACCCCTGATTGCAGCATGCCTCATAAACGGTTGAACTCTCAAATGAAAGTTGGTCTTTGTCTCCCTTCCTTCTAAACTAGAGACAGTGTCAAAAAAAATGTGCAAGTTTGTACAGTAGTAAGGAAAGATTTTATCAAGGGGAACAATTGCAATGGGAAAAGGGGGACGGTTGCAATGGGGACAGGATCAGCGTGGGTGGGGAGAGCAGGTGGCTTGATCGATGAACCAAACTGGAGATGTTCTTTGTGGTCAGCAAATCCTTAGAAGGGGGCCATGGGAAGGAGTGAAGCCTGACTAAAATTTGATCTAGTCAGATTGGTTAATGTTGACAAACAGTGCAGCTAATCATTTCTGAGACGAAGAATAGGAATTTGGAGGGCCTGTTTCTGGCCTTGTCAAAGGATCATCCACAAGTCTTGTCTAAGCTGTACGGGGAAAGGTGGTTCTTTGCCGTAAGCTGTTACCTGGAGATGGGGGGATTTCTTAACCAGGAGCATAGGGCTTGGGTGAAGTTCAACCCTGCGAACAGCAGCTCTGCCCTGACTTACTCACCCACTCTGTTGCATGAACAGATGGCACTGGTTGACCTCTCACTACTGGTCTCCAGCATAGAAAATGATGGCCCTGGACCATCATTTTCCAAGTGAGCTCTTACTGCCCTTGAACTGAAAGAAGACAAGAACTCAGAAGGAGATGAAAGAGCAGATCAGAGGACCTAGGCACCTGAGCTCAGGTGGGCAAATGTGTTGCAGATCAGAGAGATGCACCTCTGAGACACGCGACCACTAGTACATTTAGCCCAGGGAATGGCAAGCTTTACCAGTCAAATGAGCAAGTCCTATACCTTCAGGGAGGAAAGAGTAAAGGTTTTTAACACTTCCCTCTCCAGTGTCAGCAGTGGAAGTTCCTTTTCTATGAGATAGAGAATGAAGGAGAAGAGCTAACTGTCTCCATCCCTCACCTCAACTTTCGCTCACTCCTCACTAGTTATGACTTCTGGAGGCACTTTTTTTTTTTGTCAGTAAAATGGGGGCAGTAGTGGCTGTCTCATCTCTCAAGTGCCAAGGTACAGGTGAGTTCCCTTTTGTTCTAGGTTAATGGGAAGGTAGGGGGCAATGCTATTTCACTGGTTGTTCAATTTTCCTTTGATAACAATGCTCATGGGTAGGAAGAATCAATATCGTGAAAATGGCCATACAGCCCAAGGTAATTTATAGATTCAATGCCATCCCCATCAAGCTACCAATGACTTTCTTCACAGAATTGGAAAAAACTACTTTAAAGTTCATATGGAACCAAAAAAGAGCCTGCATCGCCAAGACAATCCTAAGCCAAAAGAACAAAGCTGGAGGCATCATGCTACCTGACTTCAAACTATACTACAAGGCTACAGTAACCAAAACAGCATGGTACTGGTACCAAAACAGAGATATAGACCAGTGGAACAGAACAGAGCCCTCAGAAATAATGCTGCATATCTACAACTATCTGATCTTTGACAAACCTGACAAAAACAAGCAATGGGGAAAGGATTCCCTATTTAATAAACGGTGCTGGGAAAACTGGCTAGCCATATGTAGAAAGATGAAACTGGATCCCTTCCTTACATCTTATACAAAAATTAATTCAAGATGGATTAAAGACTTAAATGTTAGACCTAAAACTATAAAAACCCTAGAAGAAAACCTAGGCAATACCATTCAGGACATAGGCATGGGCAAGGACTTCATGTCTAAAACACCAAAAGCAATGGCAACAAAAGCCAAAATTGACAAATGGGATCTAATTAAACTAAAGAGCTTCTGCACAGCAAAAGAAACTACCATCAGAGTGAACAGGCAACCTACAGAATGGGAGAAAATTTTTGCAATCTACCCATCTGACAAAGGGCTAATATCCAGAATCTACAATGAACTCAAACAAATTTACGAGAAAAAAAACAACCCCATCAAAAAGTGGGCAAAGGATATGAACAGATACTTCTCAAAAGAAGACATTTATGCAGCCAAAAGACACATGAAAAAATGCTCATCATCACTGGCCATCAGACAAATGCAAATCAAAACCACAATGAGATACCATCTCACACCAGTTAGAATGGGGATCATTAAAAAGTCAGGAAATAACAGGTGCTGGAGAGGATGTGGAGAAATAGGAACACTTTTACACTGTTGGTGGGACTGTAAACTAGTTCAACCATTGTGGAAGTCAGTGTGGCGATTCCTCAGGGATCTAGAACTAGAAATACCATTTGACCCATCCATCTCATTACTGGGTATATACCCAAAGGATTATAAATCATGCTGCTATAAAGACACATGCACATGTGTATTTATAGCGGCACTATTCACAATAGCAAAGACTTGGAACCAACCTAAATGTCCAACAGTGATAGACTGGATTAAGAAAATGTGGCACATATACACCATGGAATACTATGCAGCCATAAAAAATGATGAGTTCATGTCCTTTGTAAGGACATGGATGAAACTGGAAACCATCATTCTCAGCAAACTATTGCAAGGACATAAAACCAAACACCGCATGTTCTCGCTCATAGGTGGGACTTGAACAATGAGAACACATGGACACTGGAAGGGGAACATCACACACTGGGGACTGTTGTGGGGTTGGGGGTGTGGGGAGGGATAGCATTAGGAGATATACCTAATGCTAAATGACGAGTTAATGGGTGCAGCACACCAACATGGCACAAGTATACATATGTAAAAACCTGCACATTGTGCACATGTACCCTAAAACTTAAAGTATAATAATAATAAAATTAAATGAACAAACAAAAAAAATCAACAATTGGGCACTCGTGAGGGAAATGGCATTTAAAAACAATAGCGGGCCGGGCATGATGACTCACGCCTGTAATCCCAGCCCTCTTGGGGAGACTGACACAGGAGGATCGCTTGAGCCCAGGAGCTCAAGACCAGCCTGGACAACATAGGAAAACCCCGTATCTACAGAAAAAAAAAATACAAAAAATTAGCTGGGTGTGGTGTTGTGCTCCTGTAGTCCCAGCTAGTCAGGAGGCTGAGGTTGGAGGATCGGCTGAGTTTGAGAGGTCGCACTACAGCCTGGGTGACAGAGTGAGACCCTGTCTCTAAATAAATAGATAAATGGTAGATAGATAGATAGATAACCAATCAACTGACCAGCCGTGATTCACCTGTCCCCAGCTGTGAGGAGTACTCTTAAGGTGGCTGCCTCTATGCCTCTGAGCTGTGTGGGACAGAATGTGTGGGCAAATCTGGTCCTCTCTGAAGATGCACGTAGATTACGTGGCTATGCAGTCTTTCCTGGTCCAGGAGAGCAGCCAGGCCCCCACAGGGAGCCCTTATGCAGATCAGAAGGCAGCTTGCTGAGGGCCAGCTACTGTCAGGGGAGGGACCCACAGGCCTTACCTATAACCTGGCCAGGCCTGGGGGTGTTTTCTGAGAGGCTAAGCAGTCTTCCTGTGGGGTTCTCTAAGCCGTGCCTCAAACAGACACTTCAATGGAAACTCAGATTTTGAAGCACATTGTGCGTTGCAGTTGGGCTCCCAGAGAGGCCCTAAAATAGCAAAAGTTGTAATCCAGGGAGTGATTTTCTCTTTGCTCTGACCACGAAACATTAACAACAACATTAGCACAGTCATTTTACTTTAGATGACCAAAGTTGGGACTGCTTCCTTAATTATATCTGTTTTTCCCTCCTTAGCTTTCATTTTATTAATCATTGGATAGCATATTTATGAAGTAGGCCATTTGGAGAGGGATAAGGGTTTAGAAAATTGGAATGGTAAAGGATACCCTAGAGTCATGTTTTCCAAGCCCCTGCCTCACACAGATTGGGTGCAATGTTTGGTATGTATTTTTTTTAACTGTACACTTTTAAGGATTTTATACAGAATAACATAATAAGCCCTTATTGCCCAGCTTCAGCAATTAACACCTCATGGCCAATTTTGTTTCACCCATACCCCTATCCGCTTATCCCTTATGTATTGATAATGTACTTTTTCAATTATCGACCAAATTCCCCCATCCTGTTCCTTTGTTGTCAAATCCTTCCCTCACCCTCAAGTGCTGATAAGCACTGATCCGTTTGTGTTTGCTATAGCTTTGGCTGTTCCAGGATGTCAGATAAATAGAACCATGCGTTCTGTAGCCTTTGCATCTGGCTTCTTTCGGTTAACATACATCATTTGATGCTTGTCCATATTGCTGCAAGTGTCAATAGGTCATTCGTTATTGCTGAGTAGTATTTTATTGTATGGATGCAAATGTGGTTGGTTTTTGAATTGGGTTTTAAGGATCCACGGACCATGGAGACCACTGGGATTGCTTTGATGAGTCATTCATACAAATTTTGCAATAGACCCCGGCTTCTGGGAAAGAGGGGGATTTGAGGACAGGCAGCTAATCACCCCGCCTTCCTTGACATGAACTGACATGACGAAAATATAAAAACCTGACATGACCAGGGTGGGAACTGGAAAAGGTACCACCCTTTTGCCTCATACTTAGAGTCATTTCTAGGAGATACAATGATTGAAGAGGATCACCTAGGGCTGATCCACAAATCCCTTTCCTGAGAAAGCAAAGACAATTTGGTTGTGAGATTTGTCAAGGGACTATAGAGGACAACTATACAAGTGAAGATGGATGTAGCTATGAAAAACAAAACCAAACAACAAAACACACAAATCTACTCCAGTGGTGTGTTAAAGGAGTAATATACCATGTTACAATAGGATTTATCTTACAATTGTAGGGAAAATTCAACATTAGGAGATGAATTAATATGTATTACATGGATAAATAAAAAACAGAAAACCATATGATGAGTTCAGTAGTCTCAAAAAGGCTTTTGAAAAATCTCACACTCATTCTGGTTTAGAATTAGCAAGCAACCCAACACCCCTGCTTGGGACAACTGGAAATTGAAAGATGAGTTCTTATCATACTGAACATATAAACAAACAGCTTTTCTCAATCTAAAGTTAATGTCATCATTTGTCATGAAAAATTAGAAATATTGGCATAGAATTTGCTATTAAGACTAAGTTGTCTGATAACCTCATCATTAAATCTTGAAAAGGTACCATAAATAATGGCTGTTATGGGTTGAATTGTGTCCTCAGAAGAAGTTATTTTGAAGTCCTAATCCCCAGTAACTCAGAATGTGACCTTATTTGGAAATAATGTCTTTGAAGATTTAATCAACTTAAGATGAGGTCCTTAGGGTGGGCCCTGATCCAGTATGATTGGTATCCTTGTAAAAGCAAAAATACATTAAGCACGGAGACAGAAAAGACAATGTGTGGAGATGCAGGAAAGATGAAGGATTGGAGTGATACATCTTCAAGCCAAGGAATGCCGAAGATTGCCAGCAAACCACCCAAAGCCAGGGAAAAGACATGGAACAGATTCTCCCTCTTCTCCCTCAGAAGGAGTCAACCCTGCTCACACATTGATTTTCAGCTTCTAGCTTCCAGAACTGTAAGATAATACCTTTCTGTCATTTAAGCCACCCAGTCTGTGGCACTTTGTTGTAACACTCCTCAGAAATGGATATAATAGCTAACATTTATTCAGTGTTCATTCTGTGTAAGATACCTTTTTAAGCACTTTGTATCCATACAGTCATTTTAATTTTTACAGCAATTTTGTAAGGAAGAGATGATTGTTTCTGTTTTACTGATGGAGAGACTAAGGCACAGAGACATTGGCAAACTTTCCCAAGGCCATCCGTAGTAAGAGGTAGGATAGGCATTTAAACTCAGGTTGTCTGTTTCCTGAGCTAATCCCTAGCACCAGCATTAATTATGCCATGTTCAGATCCATAATAATTACAACAAGTTGATACTGATATATTTAGTCACATAGATCAGTGGAACAGAATAGAAAGCTCAGAAATAGAACCATGTATTTATAAGCATTTCATATAGGACATCCGGGAGTAGATGGATAATTTTAATGATGCTGAAACAATAGTGAAAGTGTTTTAAAAAGTAAAATAAAGTTAGATTCTTACACCATGTCATGCATTAAACTTATTTCTAGAGGAAGTAAATATTTAAATGTATTCATAATTTAACAAAAGGATCGAGAATGATACAGGTGAATATTTTTTCTGTAGTGTGATACGTAAGTATCTGATACTCTATGTAGGCATTTGTACCAGAGTGGGAAATGATTTGTACTTATACTCGACAATGTACATGTGCCAAAAATAATTAAGAGGTTAAAAGAAACTAGAGAAATGTTTATAACTGAAAATGTAGATAATAAGTTAATGTGTTTACTAAATTAAGAACACTTACAAATTAGAATGGATAAATAGTCCAATCATAAAATGAGTGAAGGGCATAACCAGGCAATTTACAAATGAGGAAATGCCAAATGGACAGTTGAACTTATAAAAAACATTCAACCTCACCTAATATTCAAATAAGTTAAAATTAAACTAACGGGCCTCTGCATTTCACCAATTAAAATGACAAACGACAATGATTAAAAACAGTGATGATACTTAGTACTAGTGAGGATGCAAGGAAAATGAACAGTCTTATACATTGCAGATAGTAGTGTTAATTGCAACAACTGTTCTGGAAGATGGTTTGACTATATATATAATTTGTGCATGCCCTTTGACCTTAGAAGTGCAGCTTTTAGAGTATTATCCCAAAGAAATAAATGTGGATATTTCCTAGGGTTTATTTCCTTGCCTTATAAGTAGTAAAATTTGAAAGCAAAAAAAAAAAAAAAAAAAAAAAGAAAAGAGGATTTGGGTTAGTAAATTAACAGCATGCAGGATGGCAACCATTAAAATTGGGTTTTAGAAGAACATTTAGTAAACTAGGAAAATATTTCTGATACTGTAATGTACTTTAAAAGCAGGTTGCAAAGCGTTATGTTCATTCTGGTTCCAAATGTTCTTTGGAAAATATATGTGCATATCTGTTGGTGGAAAAAAATCTCAAAAGCCATAGATCACAGTATGAACAGTAGCAACTCCTGGAAAAATGCAGTTTAGAGGGGATTGTGTTTTTAAATTTTCGTCAAATTATTTGGAGAAAAATGTGTTATTTTTGCAATTAGATTGAAATGAATAAACCTGACCTATGCATGCATACAGATTCATATGCATAGATTTATATATAAATAAATATATGGAGGATGCCCCTAGATAATGTATACATTTTCCAGATGTTAACTACACCAAAAAATGCAATGCTGTCAAATGCACTGGTGCCAGTAGGCATTTGGAGTATTTGTCACTTTAGGGTAATCAGAATAATTACTAGTTAATATCTGTTAGTAGTTATGGCTTGTTAAAATGTGTGTTGTTAAGTTATGAATACATTTTATAGGTACGGTATTCCTAATAATAATAATAGCTGGTATATATTTAGTTCTTAAAAAATGTGCCAGACTTTTTTCTTGGTTCTACATGTTTATCATCTTTCTTGAATTCCTCTAAGAAATTCTATGAGGTTGTATGTGTCTTTGTCTGTCTGTGTGTGTACTAAGACACACAAAGCATATAAGATAAATACATTAGATTCTTAAGAGAGTCACCATGATTAAAAAAAAAAGTGTTTCTTATGGTTAGGCTTTGTGACCTCATCCAAATCTCATCTTATAATCCTCATAATCCCCATATGTCAGGGGAGTGACCAGGTGGAGGTAATTGAATCATGGGGGCAGTTTCCCCCATGCTGATCTCCTGATAGTGAGCAAGTTCTCATGAGATCTGATGGTTTTATAAGGGGCTCTTCCCCTTGTTGCTCGGCACTTCTCCTTCCTGCTGCCTTGTGAAGAAGGTGCCTTGTTTCCTCTTTGCCTTCCACCATGATTGTAAGTTTTTTGAGGCCTCCCCAGCCATGCTGAATTGCGAGTCCATTAAACCTCTGTCCTTTATAAATTACCCATTCTTGGGCAGTTCTTTATAGCCATATAAAAACAGACTAATAAAATGTTCTTTTGAAAGTCATTTCAAAGAAGATTTTGTGGTCCGTAATCACCTCAACCTTGATTTCACCCTTATTTTGTGTGTTTGTCTCTTATGATGCTCTTGTGGGCACCAAGGCTGCGTGGAGAAAAAGGGGTTCCCTAGAGGCTCACAGCAACGTATCGCTGAGACCAAGTATGTGGCTCTCAGTGATCTGTTTAGTTTGACCCTGTAGCCAGCTGTCGATTACTTGGGGGAAGTCCAATGGAATGAATTTCCTTTAAGCTCATCCTGTCAACATCATTTCTCCTAAGATTTCGGTAAGGGCTAGACAACAGAGTTTCCCCATCTTACATAGTTTTTCCCCCCAAAATAGAAAATGATAAAGGAGGATATAAAAATTTTCATTGATTCTACCACTGAGCTGGTTGCTGTTTCCCAACAAATTCCTGGTACATGGATATGGCCAACCAGGGGCACAGCTCTATTCTCAGGGCTTGCCTGGAGGAGCCTCCCAGGGTTGTAGAGAAGCTGCGGGGAGAAATTTATGTAAAAACTCATAGGAGGAGATCAGGGTGATTCTAGTGAATCTGAATCAAAACAGTTTTGAATTCCTAAGCGTGCAGCAGGCTTTCTGGATGGTCTCTGGGGGCTGCAGTTTGGGCTGTCATCTGATGTGGCCTGGGGCTTCATGTGAAATATATCTGTAGCCAAACAAGCTGCAGGGATGGAAGGGGATAAGGTAACCAGCTTTATGGTGTCCCTGTAAAAGATTCAAAAGTGTGATTGAGACGTGGAAGAAGCTGCTAGGAAGAAAAGAAGAGGAGAGTAATGAGAAAATTAACGAGACTCTGAAATACCGATTGGCATCAGCAAATTTTAACAAACTAGGAAAAGTCTGAATTACAGTGTTTTGCTAGAGCTGTGGACAATAGCAATGTTTTCTGGCCTGGTTGTTGAATGTTTTTCTCCCCAAGGTGAAATCCAACATGCTTGTGTGAAAGCAAGTGAATATTGGTGATCTGGTCCCCCCAGGCCTAGCCCATTTCCTACCTGAGGTCTGATGTTAGAAAGATGAGACACACAGCTTTACAGGTGCAGTAGAGGTTGGTAAATGCTGGATGGGTCTCAGGTGCCTCCATCAGACATGTGGCATGGCTACAGATGAGGACATCCATCACTGCCAGAGCCAGGCACATGCCACACCCTCTTGTGTATCTGTGGGAGAATTTCAAAGCCCTGTACCTGTGGAGCTATGAAGCTTAAGCTTCGCAGTCTATCCCCATTGTGTTACCCTTCTGAGGCCTGAGGAAGGGCTGTGTGCAATGTGTTCAGATAGTTGTATATTTTATAAAATGATTAGAAGTAAGATAATTTTAACCACAATTGGTGAAGACTATTGTATGATTCCACTCCAACTTCCCCTTCATCATAATTTCCTTTTAGGGGTGAGGGGTGGGAGGTGGCAGTTTTGGAGTATGCAGGGCATTTTAGAAATCTAGGTAAGCAGAAGTTGCAGTCAAGCTTGGGTTAATAGAATATAGCTAGCTAGATCAGTAGAGCAATGATAGATGATAGGATACTTACACACATAAATATTTCTCTTTTATGTCTGTATATATATATGTATGTATTTACTTACTTTTAGAGACAGGGTCTTGCTCTGTCGCCCAGACTGAAGTGCAGTGGCAAGATCATCGCTCACTGCGGCCTCAAACTCCTGGGTTCAAGTGATCCTTCTACCTCAGCTACCCGAGTGGCTGGGACTACAGGTACATGCCACCACTCCCAACTAATTTTTTTTTGTTTATAGACGGGATCTGCTATGTTGCCCAGGCCGGTCTCTAACTCCTGGCCTCAAGTGATTCTCCTGCCTTGGCCTCTCAAAGTGCTGGGATTATAAACATGAGCCCTGGCACCATCCTATATTTCCTTGTGTATAATTAAACCAATACTAGCTATCCTGGTGTGGAAATGGCTTCCATAAACATGCCTAATGTCATGAATTCAAAGATTATTTGATTACTTAGTGTACAATCACACTTATAATACCCTGAAATAGTATAGCATACACATGAAAGAAATTTGATAGAGATTTCTCCAAACTTGACCACAGCCTTAAAGGTTACATGACCCTATATAAACAATGACTTGTGAACTTGAAGGAGACTTTAAAAATATTAATAATAATAAATATTAACCTGCTAGAGGGGACATTGAAGTTTCTAGTCTCTCTGTAAAAAATGATATTGCAAAATTATTGTCATAAAGAGATCATCCCAGAAAATGTGTCCAGAAATGTAGGGGAGAATATTGTTAGATAATTTATAAAAATATTATTTTTCTGGATTGTACAATGTTTGTGGTATTTGCTGGTTGTTAGAAATTTATTATTTCTTGTGATTTATTTTCTCATGTCAGATAGTCTCTTTTCTAAGTTTGGATTATTTTCCTTAAAGAATGCTCCCTCCCTAAGGTGTTTAAGATTCGGGCTATAAAAATTCAGACGTGCTTCTGGGTGGCTATTATTATTATCTTCTTAGACGAGGAAATTGAAACTGGGAGAGGTTAAGTGACTTGTCCGGGGTCACATGGTCATGGGCTGGGCATTGGTGTGTCTTCAAGATGCTCATCCCCCATTCTCTTGCTGCCTTCCTGGTGGGTCGTGTTTGGGATGTGAGCTTTGCGTCTTTCTGCCTTAGCGCAGTTGCAGCTCCTAATGGCTGGAGCCCTAGAAGACATGGGGGGCTACTCTGCCACCAGTACTTCACCGACTTTCAGACTGTTACCTTTTCCCGAAGGGTTCTTATGCTTGGTGGGGTACCCAGGAACTTCTCTTTCACTGGCTTCAGGGTGCATCAGACCCTGGAGGAAAGTTGCACAATCATGATGGTTGTTTTCTGTTTGATAGGCTGCTTTGGGCCACCTGAAAAATCATTTTGCCATTTCTTACTATTTTCACTCTGCCCCTACTTGTACCCTTCCAGTTATGGGGCTCTCCTAGATGAGAGAAGGTCTCAGGGCCTCTGAGAGATCTGAATTAGATGGGAAACAAGGACAATAACAAACTAATGAGGACTTCAAGTGCTGTTGATGCAAGAGGCTGAAGGACACCCAGGTTGAGCATCCTTCATCTTTTTTGTAGCTCTCTCACGCCATGGCCCCTGATGTGCCAGCTGGCGGTTACTGCTGGGTTTTCCGAAATTCCTCCACTTCATCCCATACTGTACAACTCTGTTAAGAACGAGTTGTGTAGCATATAAATTCATGGCATTTTGGGTGGGCCCAAATTGTGTTGCATCCTCTAAGTCAATGAGAAAAACATTTTTAAAAAACCTTCAGTGTTTGTGGTTTGTTACTTTTGCTTCCTTTTGTTCATTCCAGTCAGCATTGAGGTTGGAGGGTTTGATATGCTGATATGGATTCTGCTTTTTGCATTTTTACTTTCCCTGAGATACTTTATGAACACACGGATCTGTCTCCTAATCCTATTGTTTTTTTCAGATTATTGGGGTCTCTGTGTGGCTTTCTCTTCTTGTTTCACAGAGGGCTGCATCTCTTTGTCTCCTATTTAGGATGCTTCACAGTATTCAAAGCGTTTTTCAGGTTCTTTCAGTAGATCATTTTCGGAGGTCTTCTTTTTAAATGTTTATGATGACTACTTTTTCTTTCCTACTGTATGCATTTTTTTCATTTACTCATAATAATTCTTATTTTTTCCCCTCACTGTTACATTTTCTGACTGTAGGTAGGAGGTTGTAAGGAAGAGAGAGACGCCAGGTGCCTAAACCAGGTGTTATATTAGGGAGCCTGTGACATGGTGTGCTCTTTGTTAGATGTGGTAATTTTGAACTTGGGGGTTGACAGCATGAAAGAAACACATGGTTTATCTAGTTAATTCCAGGCAGATGAGGTTTACATATTTTTTTCCAGATTAGAACAAGAGTGTAACAGAGGTAGTCTGCCATTTGCATTTTAAAATCCGTTTTAGTTTCCTCCAGATGCAGGTGGATAGTTTTATTGTGAGACTGAAACGGGTAAAGTTCCCCTGTCCTCCTCACAGGGTGTGTGATGGGGGTGTGGCTCGCTTCTTCGGTGCCCTGCTGCTCAAACCTCTAGGGAAGCATGCAGATGGGCAGGCTGTAGGGCTCTGACCTCACGGCAGCATCTAGGGATGAATGTTTACAACTGAAGCCTCAGTGGGCATGTGCTCTTTTAGTTTAGCCGTCTGTAGGTGGCTTGTGTTAGTCAGCTCAATTAGATCCCCTGCCTTATTGCAAGGACAGAGGGCTTTCTGTATCTTGAGAGTTTCTTACCTTGATATACTGGAAGAATCGGATCACACATGGGCTTGGAGAAAAAGTGCAAGATTTTATTGAATGGCAGTAGCTTTCAGCAGATGCGGGAGCCATGAGGGAGATGGAGTGGGAAGGTGGCTTTCCCCCTGGAGCTGGGCCACTCAGCGGCTGTGCTCCCCTCTGACTGCCCCGGCCAAATTCTGTGTCATTTCGACGGTCAGCCTCCAGCATCTGCTGGTGTCTGCCAGCATGTTCTTCTGCCGGCATGCTGCTCTCGATGTCCAGCTGCTTGTGTCTTCTTCCTCTAATGTGTTTCTCTTGATGTCCAGCCGCTTGTGGGTTCTTCTGCCAATGTGTTCCTCTGGACGTCCAGCAGCTTGTGTGTTTCTGCCTGCTATGGTCTCGGGTTTTTGTTTTTGTTTTGGTTCTATATATATATATATATATATATATATACATACTTTAAGTATATGTGCACAACGTGCAGGTTTGATACATAGGTATACATGTGCCTTCTTGGTTTGCTGCACCCATCAACTCATCATCTACATTAGGTATTTCTTCTAATGCTATCCCTCCCCCAGCCCCCTACCCCCCGACAGGCCCCAGTGTGTGATGTTCCCTGCTCTGTGTCCAAATGATCTCATTGTTCAATTCCCACCTATGAGTGAGAAAATGCAGTGTTTGGTTTTCTGTTCCTGTGTTAGTTTGCTGAGAATGATGGTTTCCAGCTTCATCCGTGACCCTACAAAGGACATGAACTCATCCTTTTTTATGGCTGCATAGTATTCCATGGTGTATATGTGCCACATTTTCTTAATCCAGTCTATCACTAATGGACATTTCGGTTGGTTTCAAGTCTTTGCTATTGTGAATAGTGCCACAATAAACATATGTGTGCATGTGTCTTTATAGTAGCATGATTTATAATCCTTTGGGTATATACCCAGTAATGGGATTGCTGGGTCAAATGGTATTTCTAGTTCTAGATCTTTGAGGACTTGCCACACTGTCTTCCACAATGGTTGAACTAATTTACACTCCCACCAACAGTGTAAAAGCATTCCTATTTCTCCACATCCTCTCCAGCATCTGCTGTTTTCTGACTTTTTAATGATCGCCATTGTAACTGGTGTGAGATGGTATCTCATTGTGGTTTTGATTTGCATTTCTCTGATGACCAGTGATGATGAGCATTTTTTCATGTGTCTGTTGGCTGCATAGATGTCCTCTTTTGATAAGTGTCTGGCCATATCCTTTGGCCACTTTTTGATGGGGTTGTTTGTCTTTTTCTTGTAAATTTGTTTGAGTTCTTTTTAGATTCTGGATATTAGCCCTTTGTCAGATGGGTAGATTGCAAAAATTTTCTCCCATTCTGTAGGTTGCCTGTTCACTCTGATGGTAGTTTCTTTTGCTGTGCAGAAGCTCTTTAGTTTAATTAAATCCCATTTGTCTATTTTGGCTTTTGTTGCCATTGCTTTTGGTATTTTAGTCATGAAGTCCTTGCCCATGCCTATGTCCTGAATGGTATTGCCTAGGTTTTCTTCTAGGGCTTTTATGGTTTTAGGTCTAACATTTAAGTCTTTAATCCATCTTTAATTAATTTTTGTATAAGGTGTAAGGAAGGGATCCAGTTTCAGCTTTCTACATATGGCTAGCCAGTTTTCCCAGCACCATTTATTAAATAGGGAATCCTTTCCCCATTGCTTGTTTTTGTCAGGTTTGTCAAAGATCAGATGATTGTAGACGTGTGGTGTTATTTCTGGAGTCTCGGGGTTTTTATGGGCACAGGATGGGGATGTGGTGGGCCAGGGTGATCTTGGGAAATGCAGCATTTGGGCATGAAAACAGAAATGCCTGTCCTCACCCAGGTCCATGGGGTGGAGCCCTAGCCAGGGACCCACCCTTCTCTTCCCAGCACTTCCCTGCCCCCTTCCCATATCAAGGCCTTGTTTTCAATTCTGTGGAAGGTTTTCACCTCTTCCACGGTTGTTATGGGCATTGCCTTGGTTCTGTGGGAGACTGTCAAGAGCTTCCAGCCAGATCCATTTTAAACAGAAAGTGACTCAGCCAAGGTCATGCAACCAGCTGGAGGAAGAGCCAAGTCTTTAATGTAGGACTCTTTTCTCTCAGGCAAATCCTCAATCTTCAAGACCACCTGCCTCTCGTGTCCTGTCAGGCCCCGAGTTCCTATGTGATTTAGCAAGTTGCAGCTTTGTTAGAAGTTCATTTCTGTTTCAAAGAGTTTTAGCCTGAGGTGGAGTGATGTTGGCAGAGGCTGCTCTCATAGGATCATCTGCATTGGTCTTTTGCAGATTAAAAAAAAATGTGCATAGAGCTGGAAGTTGCTGAGTGCTTGTTCCAAAGAGGAGAAACATGTTTATGTATCCTGGATGCACATGAACTCCTGGGCATCAGAGAGGTAGAGATGAGACAGCTTTGAGGTAGATGGTCTGTTTTTTTTTTTTGCTTAGGAACCTTAGTGACTGCCCTACCATCTCTCTTTGAAATTCATCAAAGACCACTTCCTGTAATTGCTAGGAGAGTGCCTGCTTCTCGTTTGTGTACACTTCCATCTTGGTGAGATTCACCTATCCAGGGAAACAAAGTGTCAACATTAGAGAGGAAGAGCAGAAGGCTTACTGATTTAACTGGGTGACATGGTAGTTCAGCTGTAATTACATTTACCCAAGGCACCATCACCATCCTTGTGATCTCAAAACATGCTGAATCCACCATTCCCTTTGGCTTGACCCAATCTTGCAGCTTTAGCTTAGTTGAGGCTTCTTTGTATTCTGCCCTTAAAAACCTTCCATCCTACAATTAATGAACGCTTAACGGCCAAGGTACATGGAGTCCAACTGGCAACTACAGACTAAATTGCCAAAGCTTCACTGTTTTGAGAGGACTTCTGACAACCGAATGTACTTATGATAATACTCAGACTGCAATAATATTTTATCTACACAATTTCCAGTTTGGTGATTTATAGAACGCTGGATGCTATTATCGAGTTTAATTGACTGTATGGAACCCTAGTCTTTACTTTATGTAATTAAATGTTAATATACTTATAAAAACTGGGTACATAAACCAATATCTGTCAGCCAGTCCTAAATGTTCCTTGGGCTTCTGCATGCATAGCATTGTGCAGCAGAAAGATGATGGCTTTTGGAGAAGGAAAACAGAATCCACAACTGTAGGGAATATGGATTGGATTCTTAACTTGCTGGATTTTCAGTTTATTTATCTTTAAAATGGTGATGATTAATTCTTGGATTACAAGATGGTTGTTAAGATTAAGTAAGATTACATGGAATGTCTGGCCTGATGCCTAGCAAAGATTAGCTGCTCAATAAAGATCCATTTCCATACCCACCTTAGGCATATGTTTATTGCATGCCTGACATCTTCAAGGCATTATGTCATGTCAAGAGCCGAGGTGGGCCCCTTACCTGCTGTACTTCTCTCCCTGTTTTCATTGTTGATCTCCCCTACTAGTATGTGAGCTCCATGGAGAAAGAGGTCATAGCTGTCAATCACTGCTTTATCCCTGATACCTAGAATAATGTCTAGCATACACCAGACACTGGATCTAGCATTAGTGAATGAAATCCAGATATGGGTTGAGTAAATTCAGCAAGGGTAATAAGGAGGAGTGGGAATTTCATGCAAGAGACATTATCATAAAGTTGAGTGGGTTTGTGCTTTGGGATCAAGTTGAAAGTAATTCTAATCCCGACTCTGTCCTTTATAAGCTGTGCAGCCTTGCAGAAGTGACTTAAACTCTCTGAGCCTCAGGTTCCAATTTTGCAAAATCTTGTCTTGAATCCTAAAGAACAACTCACAGGACTTCTCTAAGGACAAAATAAGGCAGTGGTTGGAAAGTACCTGGCATCTAATGGTTCAGGATTATTGAGTGGGTACCAAAGGCTGATTTTCCCAGGGTAGAACTTGAGAAAGCTTTGCATGACCTCAGGATGTTCTCTCCTGGGGATTACCGGTGTCTTCTCCTCCCTCTGATCCTCACTGGGCCAAGGTGGGAGCACCTGGCTTCTGTCTCTCCTGAGCCGCTTTAAGCCAGGTCACTAATGGAACTGAGATGTGGAGTGGGGTCAAAGGGCACTCCAGAGTTCCACAGAGAGCCATGTGTGGACCATGTGACTCTACTGACCTTGAGCCATCAGGACAGTGTACTCACTGTCCCAGGAAGTGGAACTTGCTGGAGGAGGCCTGCCAACAGAGGCTCTGGACCTTAGTTCTTTTCCTTTTTTTGTTTCCTCTGAAAAAAATTGTATGTTAAAAATAAGTCACTTTCAGAAGAAGAGGTTTTTAGAAAGCCAGATGTTCCTGTAGTGGTAGCAACTTTTGGGACTAGCAAAAATAAGCTGCCATCATCCATCTCCTGGTTTCCTGCGTGCCCTGGGTGACAGCTATTAGATTGCCTTCAGGCCTTTGGAAAGAAGAATGAGCAAACTTTTTCCATCAAAGGCTAGATAGTAAATATTTCAGTCTTTACAGACCATGTGGCCTCCATCACAGCTACTCAACTCTGCTGCTGTAGCTGGGAAGCAGCCGTAGATGATATGTAGGCAAATAAACATGGCTGTGTTTCAATAAAACTTTATTTACACAAACAGGAGGCAGGCTAGATTTCTAGTTGATAGGTCATACTTTGCTGTACTCTGTGTTAAAACTTCCTGATTTGGAGAAAGACATTGGTTTCTGTATTTATTTTTCTGCTTCCTTTCCTTAATGGGGCAGGAGGAGTGACACCCAGAGAGGAGGGGGCATGAAGCAGCCCATGGGGGTCTTGTGGGGTTGGTGTTTCTTACACAGAACTGTACCACCACTGTGGTCAAGTCGATGTATTCTAGCATTCGTGGCAAGCCAGAACAGAAGACACAAACTGGTTCCCTAAACAAGACAGAGACTGTGGGGGACATTCCAGGAGCTTCCACAGAGACAGGTATGGGATTGTGGGTGTTAAGTATATGTCATTGAGTATCTAAGTGTAGAAATTTATCAGTGTGGACATACACAAGTGTTTCTTCTTTTAAATTTATGTTTATAAATAAGGGTGTGTGTGTGTGTGTGTGTATGACATTCTGTGATGGGAGTAATAATTACTAATGTTTGTTGAGAGCTTGATATGTGCCAGGCTCTGTGCTGTCTTACATGTTATTTAATCCTCATGACAGCTTATCAGGAATGTACTGTTGGGGTGAACAGACCCAACACCAGGTCGTGAGGGTGATGAAGTCCGGTGGAGTCAAAGGAATGAGAAAAGACAGTTTGAGAGAGAAAGTGGGTCCAGGGGGCCAACGCTAGTATGGAGGCTGCAAAGGCCCCAAGCTCTGGAAGCCCAGACTATTGGTGATCAAACAGAGAAACAGGTGGTGAGAATGTGGGGGTCGAAAGGGCAAGTGCATGATCTGCAGCTGTGATGGCTTAGCATTTCCTTTGAAGCATATGGAACATCTTCTGCTACTTGAGATAGTGGAGAGCAGGTTCTTTTAACTCAAGATACAATCAGTCCTGGGAGAGCAAGGAGCAAGGAGCCAGCAAGTCTAGACACATTCCAGAGGCCATGAGGGGTTTTATGCCTTGAGCCCTGGATTCTTTCCAAGCCACGAGGGGTTTTATGCCCTGGGCTTAGGTTATGGTGCTTCAGGGTAGGCTTCTACCCTTTAGCACAGAGCCTGGTGTTCCAAAGGCCACGAGGGGTTTTAGACCCTGGACCCCGGACATGTTCCAAGACTCTTTTACATTATGTCAGACATGCAAGCCCTGCCTCAGCTTCTCCCAACACTCAGCTTTTCTCCTAACAATGTATTATTATTATCCACATTTCATAGATGAAGAAACTGAGGAAGGCCCACCATGCAGATTTCATCTCCTGTCTTCTATGTGATATGGGCTCTGGGTGTCATTACCACTTTTGATGCTATGGGAATGAAGTATGATGGGGGACATGGTAAACTGAAGCAAGATTTTAGCCAGTCAGAACTCAAGGACATGGCTGTGATGAAAGGAAGTGCTGGAAAGGGGTAGAGAGATGACAGGACTTGGACATTCATACCGGGGACAAGCCAGGCATCCATGTTTTGCTGGGAGTCTCTGCCTGCTCACCATCAGGGACCACTCAAGAGATAGCACCTGAAGACAGCTGATTATAACTTATTACTGAGGAAGGGGCTGCACACACACCTGACTGAATGGGAAGGACCTGGGTTTAGCCTCCCCCGCCCTGCTCTGTGAATATGACTTAGCTTGAGCCAAGCTGGGCTTTGAGATGGACCAATCTCAGAATTTTCTTCTACCACCTGCTAGCTCTGTGACTCTCAGAATGTGACGTGACCCCCACTTTGATGGATTTACAGGGCAATTTTTCTGTTGCAATGCTTTGCAGAATATCTCTGGCCATTTCCCAGCTGTGATATTTGGGTGATGTTATTTAACTCTTGGTTTCATCTTGCATAAAGTGTGGATGGGGACAGTACCTAACTCATGGGGCTCTTTTGAGGATTAAATGAGGTAATCCATGGAAATGGATTAGCACGGTGCATAGCACATAGTTCCCAGTACATGCAAGCTGCTATCATTATTGTTCCCATTTTAAAGATGAGGAAGTGGAGGCTCAGAAATTTTCTTCTGACTCATCCAAGGTCACAAAGAAAGTACCATAACCAAGCTATGCATCATCCTCTGATACCAAGTCTTGTGCTTCTGACATTTCATCTATTCTACTTCATTCATTCATTCATGAGCATTTAAAGAGTTTCCCTCAAGCTCTCAGGAGTTAAAGTACTAGGCTCTTTGATGAGTCTAGTGAATAAAAGGGATACACACTTCCTGCCCTGGTAGACTTAGGCTGGTAGTGGGAAGACAGAAAATAAGTAAATGAGTAAACAAACAATTTTAGAATGTAACTAAAGGGTTTGAGAAACAGCCCCATCAAGCATAAACAAGGTGGTATGACAGAGAACGACTGAAGAAGGGAGGAGGCTGTTTTGCATTTGATTTTTGATGTGGAAGATGCCCAGAGACAGCCACATCACGTGCTAGGGCAAGAGTGTTCCATGGGGGAACAGCAAGTGCAAAGACCCTGAGACCATGAAGAGCTTGGCTTGGGCTTCTGCAGGCTTCAGACGCTGACACAGCTGCCAGGAACCAGTTTTAGCCTGTCCTTCTGTGTCGAGAAAACCTTTCCCCACCTTTTCCTGACTGATCTGAAGTTTCTCTGAGATGGGGGATGACCCATGGCCATCTGTTTCTTTCGCTGCTCCCTCAAAATAAAAATGAAAAAGATAGCACTGTTGTGTGAGAAAAGATGAAAGATGCTATTCTGGCATCTGAGTGGGCAGAGCTCTGGCCTGGGGCCCCCTTTCTTTGTAGCCTTGCCCTTTTTATGCCTGTCCACCTGTAAAATTAGCAGCCGGGCCAGACCGTCCTTTCTCTCTTTAAATCTGATAGAGCATTGGAATCCCTGCATCTGCTCCCATGCTGTTTTTGGGAAAGAAGACTCACTGGGTTGGGCAGGACCACTTTTCAGGCTGGTTGGACTCTCCAGCTGGCCTCCAACCTGAAGCATCTTCACTCGTTTCAACTGAAGGTGACTGTTTTCTCCCCCTGTTCTCTCAGCCTCTCCTTGGCAGTTTGAGGCTGGCGCTGAGCCAACGGAGGGCCTCCTTCTTTCATCGCACTTTCTCCTTGGTCAGTCACAGTGCATCTCACAGTGTCTGCTCACAAACTGGTGCCTGGGAAGGCTGTGGCCTGTGAGAAGACAGAATCTGCTTTCCATGCCCCATAATGTTCTTTTTTTATAATGTACAAATGCACCAGACAGAGGCCCATAGCAGACCAGGTAGAGAAGATGGTCTGAACAGAGGATCTTATTTTCAGGGAACTCTTGGTACTTTTTGTGTCCCAGCAAATGTAGCTAGGTACCATGAAGAGAGGACATAATTGTAGTCCCATAGGATGTCAGAAGTCAAAGGATTCTTAGAAGGTGGGGGACAGTGCCTATAATCCCAGTGCTTTGGAAGGCCCAGGAGGGAGGATCACTTAGGGCCAGCAGTTTGAGACCAGCCTGAGCACATAGGAAGAACCCATCTCTACAAAAAATTAAAAAATTAGCCAAGTTTGGTGGTACATGCCTGTCGTCTTAGCTACTTGGGAGGCTGGGACAGGAGGATTGCTTGAGCCCAGGAGTTCCAGGCTTCAAGTGAGCTATGATTATGACACTGCACTCCAGCCTGGGTGACAGAGCAAGACCCCGTCTCTTAACAACAGCAACAAAAAGGTTCTTGGAGAGGGTACAACTTGCCGCTTCTGTCACACATGGAGAAATGCTGGCCCTAGAGTCTACATGACTTATTCAAAGTCACACAGTAGTAAGGGGTGACAGAAGCTGGGATTTCTCATGCAGACCAATAGCATACCACAATCAGCCCTGATGATCTATAAGGGATATGATGGGCAGACTCAGATACAGTTTCTTTAAAGCATTTTGTTTGTTTGGTGAGATTATGCCAGCTGACCACGTGTAATACATCTGCCTTTTCCATTTCTAATTTATAGATTGGGATTAAATATTAATTTAACACATACTTGGCACTGACTACGTGCCAGGTACTGTTCCAAGTGTTTACAAATATTAAATTACCCAATCCTCATAACAGCCTTAAGAGTTAGGCACTATTATTATCCTAGTTTTACAGATGGAGAAATGAAGCACATAGAAGTTACATAAATTGGCCAAGGTCATATAACTAAATAAAAAAAAAAATAGCAGAGCTCTGGAGTTCATAGCTTTAACTGCTACCTTGTTCTGTGTCTCCCTGGGCAAAGAACATCATCCACCACCCAAGGTGGGCATTTCTGGGGGCTGCTTAACCTCATTGAACTCTTTATTTAATATGTGAGAAAACTGGAGACCCAAAAGGGCATGAAGGCATCAGATTAGGTTCTAAGGCACCACCGTTTCTGTTACCCCTGGGCTTTTCCCACTGTACTGTGCTGCCTTGGAAGTCGAAACACGTCTCTGATCTAGAAGACACCCAGCAGCAAGTTCGTTATTCTCCCTTGAAGTTCCTTGGCTAACTTCCACCTTTGTTGTTTTCATTCCTGGATTTAATATAATGGGCCACATTAACCTGAGTTGCTGCACAAAGTCTCATAGAAAAAGAACCAAATGAACAGATCAGACACGGTTTTCTTGGTCCTTGGGGACTTCTCAAGCCATCAGAGAGACATCATCTTATTTATAATAAATTCACTGCTCAAAGAGCTTTAAAACTTTTTTTTATATTAGGAGTATTGTTTGTATCTGTTGAGTCCATGAGTGTTTGACATTGGATGACTTTATAAAACATTCTACTAATTGGATTTGTTAAAGCAAATAAATCAAACACTAATTGGAACGTGCCCTGCCATTATTTTTGCTTACTGAATTAGATATAATGGTGTGAAGGCCTTCTTATCATATTTGTGCACTTATTTAAACACCCCCCCCGGCACACACTTCTCCAAATTCAATTAGATATTCAGAAAAGGATTTCAATTTATGGAAGGCTGGTTTACATTCATTCCGGGGGCAAGAATCGGCTACCCACGATAGGCTGCTCACGATTAATAAGCCCCACTTAGATATTACCCTGCCTTCAAAGCATTTGTTGACACGAGGGTGGAATCTCCATGATTTAGGGGTTGAGGTATTTTTATCTTTGGAATATGTGTCCATAGAGCAGGGTTGGCTTCAAGGGCACTGAGTCACAACAGGCCCTGGCACTCAGAACAGAAGAGCCCATGCTTGGTTTAATGCTGTGCTGTCACCATCTTGATTTCTTTTTTTTTTTTTTTTTGAGACGGAGTTTCACTCATGTTGCTTAGATTGGAGTGCAATGGCGTGATCTCGGCTCACCACAACCTCCACCTCCCAGGTTCAAGCAATTCTCCTGTGTCAGCCTCCTGAGTAGCTGGAAATACAGGCTTGCGCCACCATGCCTAGCTAATTTTGTATTTTTAGTAGAGATGGGGTTTCACCGTGTTGGCCAGGCTGGTCTCAAACTCCAGCCTCAGCAGATCCGCCTGCCTAGGCCTCCCAAAGTGCTGGGATTACAGGCGTGAGCCATCACACCTGGCACCATCTTGATTTCTTAATTTCGAAGAAGAGACTCTGCATTTTAGTTTTGCGTGGGGCGCTCCAAATTTTGTAGGTGGACCTATCTTGGAGGTCACCTTGGTTGTCAGACTTTCTGGCCAAGAAACAAGCCCATGATTGGAGTCTTGGCTCGGTCCCTGATCTGACGCTGAGTGCATCATCCACTCCTGCCTCAGTTTCCTTATCTGTAAAGTGGGAGTACTACTCCTTACCAATGAAGAACACAAGCTTGTAGTGTAGATGAAGTGTTTAATTAAATCTAAAGAGTTAGTGTTCTTTACCCAATCCCTTATCCATAAGGCTAGGAGACAATGGGAGACATGTTCCTCCCTCCGGTTCCCAGAGACAGGAAGAAACATTCTACAATTGAGTCTTCGGAGGAGAGGGTCAGTAGCACATGGCATACATTCAAATGGCAATACACGAGACTGTATTAAAATTCAGTGACTGCTAAAATTGGGAATTTTTATGTCGTTAAAGAGAAGTCAGCCAGCTATAGCCTACCAGCCAAATCTGACTGTTCACTGGTTTTTATATAGCCCACAAGTAAAGAATGGTTTTTACATTTTTAAATGGTTAGGAATCAAAAGAAGAATACTATTTTGGGACATGTGAAAATCATATGAAATGCAACATGCAGTGCTAATAAATAAAGTCTTATTAGAACACAGTCATGCCCATTCTTTTTGTGGTGTTTCTGTACAACAATAACATTGTTGAGTACTAGTGACAGGGAACATGTGGCCCCCTGTGATGGGTGGGATTCTAAGACAGCCCCCAAGATTCCTGGCCTCTGGGGTACACATCCTGAGTACTTCCCACTCCTTGCGTGGACTGTGCATGTGATGGATTTCACTGTCTTGATTAGCTTATCTTGGTGAATGACAAAGGTGAAGGAATTTTGCAGATGTCTCCCCATGTGACTGTGTTTGGAGATAAGGCCTATAAGAAGGTTAAATGAGGTTATATGCATGAGGCTTTAGTTCCATTGGGCTGGGAAGATGCACCAGAGTACATAGGCACCAAGGAAAGGCCGTGTGAGGACACAGTGAGAAGGCGGCCATCTGCCAGCCAGGAAGCAAGCCCTCACCTGACCCTGCCCAAGTTTGGTCTGAGATTCCTGGCCTCCAGAACTGTGCGAAAATAAGTGTCTATTGTTTAAGTCACACAGTTTGTGGCATTTTGTTATAGCAGCCCTAGCATGCTAATACAACCTGCAAAGCTGAAAATATTTACTATCTAGCCCTTAATAGAAAAAGTTTAACAACCCCCCAGTTACAAAATAACTGCTTTGACTGCCTTATTCTTCTGTGCCCTGTAACCATTTATTCTTGCTACATCTTGAATCTGTCTGAACAGCTCACAAGTGTGAGCTCTTCACATACCAGCGATTACTATGTGAGGCCCACACCACCCCCTGTTCCCCGCATGTGCCTGCCTTCCTGACTTTAAGCCCCCTGCTCCATTTCTTCTCCTCCCTATAACACTATGGCCTCCGTTATGAGGTGAAGGGGCAGAGCCTACCCCCTATGCCTGGTCCTCCAGAAGTGCAGATTGGCATCCTGGGCCTGGGCAGTGAATGGGGGCAGAAGGCATGCAGACTGGCTGAATGCCATTTTACAGGGATTGGGGAAGAACTGTGCAGCCACTTATTTCCCTCAACCGGTTCCTTTCGAGGTCAAGGTTACCTTTTCAGTTCATCACCATGGCAACCTAGTATAATGAGTAGATGCATAGACTGAGCTAGTCTGGGTTCAAAGCCACGCTTTGCCACTTGTTATTTGTGTGATCTTGGGATAGTTTTTTTTTTTTTTTAAACCTTTCTATGCCTTAGTTTCTTTGTCTATAAAATTGGGGCTAATGATCATATCCATCTCATGGGGTGATTGTGATAATTAAATGAGTTACTACTGGTGAACACTGAGAACAGTGCTGGGCACCGAACATGGTTATCTTGACTATCTCTCAGATCTAGTTGGGATCTGTGTCTGCTCAGCAGCTTTCTGTCCCCGTCTCTTTGACCTTGCATTGTGATCACTTGGTCCTTGCAAACCCTTATCAAGCTCTGCTCACAGTTTACTCCTTAGCAGTCTCAGCTGTCATTCTGGTCCTCTCACAAATACTCTCATTTCTCCTTGAATGACTTCTCCACCTGTCCGTGGTCTCACCTTACTTTTCTCCATTTCCTGGTGGCCTTTTGGCGCTTCCTTAGATCAACCTTGGACTTCCCTTCTTTCTAGGGATTCAGAATCTCCATCTGTTTTGGCCCTTCATGTGATCAGAGCAAATGTTCTTAAAGGGTCCAGCCTGACTTCTGAGCTCTTCGCTCCTACTCCCCTGCAAGGCCTCCCCTGGGTTCACCGTGGCCCCCAGGAGAAGCCCGATGACAGTGGATGAGAGCTTTCTCTGTGGGCCCCAGCCCGGCTCCTGTACATGATTGGAGGTCCTTTTTAATATATTCAGACATTCACTAAACAATAAAGTGCAAGCATATACTATGGGACAGACTCTGAGGAAAGAGACCCTTGTGGCATGTCCCTGTTGCTATGGAGCTTTAGTTGGAGGGACACAGTCCTGTGGTCTCAGTCCCTTCCCCCACCCCAGGGTCCCCAGTGCTGACGTCTCCCCCAAGAATCATGAGAATGTATATGGAGTGAGCTACTAGGACTTTCAGCACCAGCTGTGGATCAGGGAGCAGGTGTTTCTGCGTATCCTCATCCATGGCAGATCACCTTAATCTCCGGCCATGTTCATCAAAATGATGAGCTCTACCAAAAGTAGTGCCTACCATGGAGGGCAAGTAAAGGCAATTTTCCACCTTTTTTAGGTTTAGCCCAGTTTTCTTTTTTTTTTACTTAGCTCCACTGCTGGATATTAAAAGAACATCTTTCTATTCTGGAAGCATCAGGGTGAGATCAGATTCTGTGAACACACAGAGTGTTCAAAAGAATGCTAGGTTGGAGCAATGGAAAGTACCCAGGCTTTGGTACCATCCAGTCTAGGGCTCACATCTTGGCTCCATTCCTTCATGTGGGTGAGTTTGATACATCATCTATAAAATGGTATAATCAAAATGGCAGGGCTTGTGGTGAGGGTTAGATACTGTAGGTAAAGCCTCCATACATTCAACTGTGAATAAAAGGAGGTGTTGCTGTTAGTACTGCTGTATGTGATGTCGTTGTTTTTCCCTCTCTGGGTAAGTTCCTTAGGAGCTCTGATGACAAGTTTTCATTCATACAAAGAGGAAAGCAATACTTCTTTCTTAGAGCAAGGGTTGGCAAACTATAGCCCCTGGGCAAATCTAGGCTGTCACCTCTTGTAAATAAAGTTTTATTGGAACACAGCCACACTCATTTATTTACATATTTTTGCACTGCAATGGTAGAACTGAGTAGTTGTGACAGAGGCTGTGTGACTACAAAGCTGAAAATATTTACTGTCTAGTCTTTTATGGAAAATGCTTGCTGACCCCTGTCTTAGAGAGTGGTGGTGTTTGAGTCACCTACATCTACATTAATATATATACAGATACACACATACACCTACATAGTTCAAATACAGTGCCTGGCACACAGTGGGAGCTCAACAAATCTTTTAGTTCCTCTACAAAACTTAATTCTGCTGAAGAATACACAGGATCATATCTAAGAAATGCAGAGGAAGACACATTTATATTTTTATTGAATTCTATTCCTCTCTCATTTTCAAAAGAAGAGCTCATGTTTTTTAAAAAAATTCTGATTGACACTATAAACTTTATTTATGCTTTAATGTATCCTGAAGTATGTATCCTGCACTATTTTTACTTCCCTTACAGATGCTGATATGCTATACATTACCAAACCCAAATGGATTTTCAAAATCCAATTTCCTTGCTACAGTTTTCCATTTCTCTGTTGACTTTTTATGTCTGATTCACATCAGAGCATCTGGGGCCATTGCCACATTTTGACCTCAGCCTGCCCAGGGAAATAGCTCCTCTGGGCAGGTGCTGGGTCCTTGGCCAGTGGCTGCACTTCCCTGTCCTCCCCCAATTATGTGGATCTTCACCAAACCTCAGCTGAGCCCAGCTCCTGGGGTAGGTGTAGATTTTTTGGGTTTCCTTCCTCCCAAAAATGATTGTGGTGAGGTTGAGATCACTTAAATGATGTCACCTGCTCTTCAAACCTGAATGAGGTTAGCATCCAAATGAGTGTCTTTGGGGACTGTATTAGTCTGTTTTCACACTGCTGATAAAGACATAGCCAAGACTGGGTAATTTAATAAAGAAACAGGTTTAGTGGACTCACAGTTCCACGTGGCTGGGGAGGCAGCACAATCATGGTGGAAGGTGAAAGGCACATCTTACATGGTGGCAGACAAGAAAGAATGAGAGCCAAGCGAAAGGTGGAACCCCTTATAAAATCATCAGATCTTGCGAGACTTATTCACTACCAGGAGAACAGTATGGGGGAAACCGCCCCTATGATTCAATTATCTCCCACCAGGTCCCTCCCACAACACGTGGGAATTATGGGAGCTACAATTCAGAATGAGATTTGAGTGGGGACACAGCCAAACTATCAGGGACTCTCTGGAACCATAAATCTCCCCTAAGTAGTCTGCCATAAACACCTGCAGCAACGTCTGGGGCCTGTTTTGGGTGTGTCAGATGTTATGGCCACTAGGAATTGTGCCAAGACAGATAGATGTTATTGGGTTTAAATGTTTTCTGTTCTCAGTCCAGGGGAAGCTTGGCTTTAATTTCTCCTCTTCCTCTTGGTAGCTGTCAGTGGCATGGCACCCTAGCCAGTACTTGTGCTGACTGCATGGGTCTGTATCTCTGTGGTTCCTGAGAGTTCCAGTTCTTTCTGAATCTCTGGATTTCTTAAATGTTACAAGTGGAAGGTTCATTGCAGTCATCTTGTTCAGCCCCTTGCCTTGCACAGCAGAAAATGAAAGCTCAGAAACAGAGAAGGGATGTGAGCCCAACAGGTTGTACCCAGATGTCAGTGTCAGTTGCTATTGGATTATGTAGTCTTGAGTTCATAGCCACTCTGTTTCTCAATGTGGGAGACAGAAAACTCATAAAGGTTGCCTAAAAATACATATTAAGTATATTTTCTCCCCTGAATAGTTCTTAAAACTTACCTTTGAGTCAAGTCAGACCAATAGGGAGTGGGTATCCAGACTGCATTGCGTTGGGCCCCAATGAGTTTTTACTGAATTGTGTGTTTAGGTGATGCTATCAATTTATATTGAGAATGATGATGAGAAACGGTCTCATGAAACTGGCCATTCACCCCTTTATGCGGATGTTGTTTCATTATGGGATCTGGGGTTTCTGTTATGAGTATTCCTGCAGAGAAGTTCTTGTCTGATCAAAGCACCTGAAATGGTTGTCATTTCCCTGAGCAATTTGGCTTTTATTATAAAAACACAGAGTGTCCAGTACCTTACCAGGTTTTGCTTTTTTTCTGTTGGGTGTCAGAAGCTCAGAGCTATATATGTAACGCCCTTTTAGTAGAGGAACACGTGGAAAATCGCAGCATAGATTTGTGGCTCCCTCCTTCTGTCCTGCTTTTCTTTCTTTTCCTGTCCTCAATTTGATTTTTGTCATCATGCAGTATTTCCTGCTTCTATGTTTAACCTGCTGCTTTGGTTGGACCAGTGACCAGTTAGGCAGCATTCCTTGAAATTCCCTGCTTTGCTGGGAGCCCAAGGGCTCCATGGAAAAATCATGAACTGTGTGTATTGCTGGGATTCAGACATGTATAAGTGATAAAAGTGCAGAACAAGAGCCTGTTTCTAGAAACTCTTCTGTGGGAGGGACATTAAGGTCCCCAAAGTGACCTTAAGGTCCCCATTTTCTGTCCTGAATGCATATGTCATCCCGTAAGTGATGACAAATTCTGGCAGAGTGGAATAGAATTGACAGTGGGGCCTGAATATTCTGAAGAAATAGTGGCTCAAGACAGAGTGCAAAGCTGCTTTTAAATTCACTCTAAGTGAGCTCTTCTGCAGAGGCAAAGAGAGGACTGTGGTTTGAAAATAAAAATTGGGTCACTGGGGTCCAAGGCCTGCTGCTGTGGAACCCTAGTTTCAAAGAGCAGACTGTAAGAAGGGAAAAGCATTTGCTTACCTGCTGCAGATTGAAGTGACCAACAGAGCTCAGCAGAGGGGAGAAGCAAGGTGGTTCAGTGAGTGCCTGTGAAGAGGAGGTACATCCCTAGTCCTTAGAGGGCCAGGACCTGTCAGCAGTCAGCTCAGTATCAGCTGAGCAGTCTACCTACAGTTAAGCAGAGGCAGGGAGGTGAGGTGTGGGCAATGGATCCAACGGACTAGGGGCAATTATTAATGTGACCTTGCCTGCGATCTGTAACCTGGGATGCCTAGAGGTATAGCTGTGAGCCTTCTTAAATCTTATCTAGAAGAAGGAAGAGAATTTGGTTAATTAAACCATCAACTAAAATAATAACTTGTTTTTTTTTTTTAGCATCAACACATACATAAGAAAGCATATTTTCCATTGCATCTTCAGTGTATATTTGCATGCTTACCTTTCACTCTATTCTGCAAACTTTGTGAGGGTAAGGATCATATCTATCAATTCCGTGCCATGTCCAGAGCCCATTAAAAAAACTTGTTGAATGTTTCTAGAATAAGTAAAGGAGTGGATTTGAATGGAGAGGCCCAACCACCTTGGAAGTTCTTTATCTGCCTGGCCTCTCTCATTACTTTATAAGTGAAAGAACTTGTTCTTGGTTTGGGGGAATAATTCTTTCTCTGGCCTGTTGGGATGGGCATGGGCTCTACAGCTGTGTTGCCATGGATTTAATATTGGCTCCAACACTTTCCTTCCATGTTGCCTGAGCAGGTTATTTATCCCCTCAGTGCATGAATTCCCTTAGATTTAAAGTTGAGATACAATGTACCTCATGTGGTTTGTGAGGATTACGTGAAAGCTAATGAGATAGTATATGTAATCAGTGTCGAATATATTGCCTGACAGAGAGCAAATGCTTGGGAGAATATGCTTCTTCTTTCTTTCTTTAGATCACTGTGTTGAAGTATGACACACTTCATATATTAGTCAGGTTGTACAAAGCTCTACGGTGCTAACAGTTAAACCCTAAGATCTCAGTGGCATATGAGAAGAAAAGTTTACATTTTGCTCCTGAAAAGTTGAATGCTGATATTCCTGGTCAGGCGACTCTCTGGGTGGCTTTCCTCGAACAGAGTGAAGATACTCAATGGGGTGCTGTCTTAATCCATTTCAGCTGCTATAACAAAATGCCTTAAACTGGGTTATTTAAAAAATAGAAATTGCTCATAGTTCTGAGGGCTGGCAAGTTCAAGATCAAGGTGATAGCAGATTTGGTACTTGGTAAAGGTCCATTCCTTATAGATGGCACCTTCTATGAGTCCTCACATGGCAGAAGGGGTGAACGATCTGCCTAGGGCATCTTTTATAAGGGCGTGATCTCATTTCTGAGAACAGAGCCCTCACAATCCTTTGGAAGCATCTCCCAAAGGCTCCACCTAATACTATTACATTGGGGATTAGGCTTCAACCTATCAATTTAAGGGGAGCACGCACATTTGGACCATAGTAGTTGCTGAAGGCCAGCTCTTCTGGGTGTCCATATCCAACAAGAAAGGGAAGTGGAGAAAGCTTTTCTATCACAGGTTTTCTTCCATGGTGTTTGGACTGTATTCTATATCAAATCTGTCAACAGGATGTCCACCACCACTATCCAGAGGAAATCTCAGGTCTGGGGTGCAGAGAAAGAATTTGGTTCTTTGCAGCTGATGGAGACAATAGTGTGATGTTAATGAGCACATGGGCCAGGCTAGTGTGGGATGAATTGAATAAAGCCATATTTGGTTATTTTCTTAGTCAATTTAGGCTGTCATAACAAAATACCATGACTGAGTGGCTTATAAACAACAGAAATTGATTTCTCACAGTCCTGGGGACTAGGAAGTGTAAGATCGAGACATTGGCAGATTGAGCATCTGGTGAGGGCCCAGCTCCTGCTTCTTTGATGGCACCTTCTCCTTGTGTCCTCACATGGTGGAAGGGGCGAGATAGCTCTCTGGGGTCTCTTTATAAGGGCACTAGTCCCAATCATGTGGAGTCTGCCCTTATGTCCTAATCACCTCCCAAAGGCCATGTGTCCTAATACTATCACTTTGGGGGTTGAAACTTCAGCATGAATTTTGCAGGCATTCATTTAATCTATAGCAGACAGTGTTTCTCTGTGGGGTGGGAAACCTATGAGCGTTTAAAGGAGGAGGATGGTGATGTGATGCACCCTCTGAACATTAAGGAGACAAGAAGGGGACATTGGAAAAGATGGACTGGAGTGTGAAACAGGTCTGGGAGACCAGCCAGGAGGCTGCTGTAGAACTCAGTCCCAGTTCTGCCTCCCTGCATTTGTGTACCCTGCGGGCTCAACTCAGAATGCCATTCCTCCTGCCCTCCGCCCATGGAGATGCTCCCATCCTTCAAAGCCCTGTTCACTTCTCCTCCACTTCTGCTTTCTCCTCCAGAATATAATGGGCTCCTATTTCTCTGGAAAGACCAGTGTTTCCTAGTTGGAGCCTCCACTGTACACCCCACACCTCTCTCAACGTCACCTTGATGGGACTTACAGCCCAGAGCATATGCTCAGTGAATCCTTGTCAACAGCAAATGAATATAACTTATTGTCAAATGGTGGATGGCTTGACCTTTAAAGTTAAAGGGAGAAGCTTTAAACATGATCAACATTGACTTTATTATCTTCCAGGTGCATGATTGTCTACTTTCTTACAAATTCAATTCTCACTCCATGAAATATGATTTTTCAGACTGCTTTTTACAGAGAAACAGGTGGGCATTGAGAAAGTATTATGTGGCAGTTACTTTTCACATGTTATTCCATTTAATCCTCATGGTATTTTTGTAAGGTTGGACATTTCCCTCCGTATCATAGGTGAGGAAACGGAGACGCTCAGGTATGAAGCATCTGGCCTGAGCTCACACAGCCTTGTGGAAGGTGATGGCTGTCTGGTTTTGCCAGACTCGGAAGTGAGTGCTCCTTCCGCTGCCTCACAGCATCTCTCCGTGCTGCACAAAGCAATTACAGAGGCATGCCCCGGCATTCATTTTTCCTACTTAGAATCTGAGACGCTGCTGTTTACTTTCTCAGGAAGGAAGATTAAAATCAATGTAACTAGCCTTATTAACTTTTTTAAATACGGGGGCCTGCAGATGCCAGTGCCTTTCCTGAGAGCACCAAAGCAAATATAAAAATCCAATTTGCTCGTCTTTTTTCTATATATATATATAAAGAAAATCTTCTCCAGAGTTTAAAATTCAAAGCTGTAAATGAAGAGCCGACGAGACAGAGGTAATGAACCAAGCCTCAGACACAGGAATGTATTTACCCATATCTCTTTTGTCTGCAGGTGGCTGTTCCTTTGATGAGCACTACAGCAACTGTGGTTATAGTGTGGCTCTAGGGACCAATGGGTTCACCTGGGAGCAGATTAACACATGGGAGAAACCAATGCTGGACCAGGCGGTGCCCACAGGTATGTGATCCATCGTGTTTGGGGCTGTAATGGGGATGGCTAGTTTTTACCATGAATCATGGGGAGAAGAACTTACTTACACATTGAGCTCTCTGAGATGTGAATCGATAGCTCTGTAGGTAGTGAGTTCCCTACACTCAGAGGTGGTCAAACCAAGGCTGAATGAATTCTTCAGGATTTGATACTAGTGACATGTCACCTGGATTCAGCATTTCTTTTAGCTTCGAGATTCTAAGCTTTAGCTACAAGTAGGTATCACTGGGTTTTGCTTGGGAGCCTGATGATAGTGGTGTGTCAGGGAAAGAAAGAGCTTCTGAAGAATTTAAGGTCACTCCTTTTCTTCCAGGCCACATGGACGTAGGTTGTATATATTTAGGGAAACTTCAACAGTCAGACTATTATAAGGTTATATTAATTATATTATTATATTATTTTTATATATTATTATTATGTGTTATTTACATATATTTTATATATTTAGGGAGACGTCTACAGTCAGATTATTATAAGGTTATATATTATATTATACATTATATACGTTACATAGTATATATATTATATAATTTATATATATATTTAGGGATACTTCCACAGATTTTTATAAGGTTTTATTATTATATAACATATCATTATTATATATTATTATGTTATTATTATATATTGTATCGTAAGTTTAATATCCTGACATTCTAAATACCAATCTTTTATCCTTAACCAGCGGTGCTGAAGGCCTAGTGTGATTTCTTGATGAATACCTGCATGGGGCAGGCCTGTGAGGTACACCTGATATGTTTCAGGGGAAGTACCTGAAGGAGGTCTACTCAGAGAGAACACTTAGACTCTAAATGTGGGGTATGCCTGCGTAAGGTGCGTCTTGAAGAGGCTTACCTGGTGATAGAAGCCAGGAAGAGTTGCGACTCTGAGAAAGTGAAGCTCACTTTTCTGAATAATCACATATCCTGCCACAGTTGTAAAGACAATTGCTTGTTGGAGAAGGGAGGCCATTTTCTACAGTTTCTCCTTGACCATAGGCTCCCTCGCTTTAACCCACACCTGTCTTGGTTTTCACCAATCCCCCAGGTGTTCTTTCTCAGTCTCCCGTGTCAGCGCGCTCTGGCCATGGAGTATTAAGAGTTCTTCAGGCTTACTGGGTGTTCTTTCTGTGGCTGGCCTCAACCACTCCCATGGCCTCAGATACTGCCTCTGTGCTGGTGATTCTGACATTTATGCCTCCAGCCTAGATGTCTCAGGAATTTTACACCTACACAACCCACTGCCCAGCTGCCGTGTCATCTTGGCTACCTCTGGAGAACGGGGTTTTCCAGGATGCTACTAAACTGGGAGCAAAGAAGATGCTCAGAGATGCCCAGGTGAGGGTGAGGGTGTGGCCTCATTCACTTTGAGTCTGGCTCCAAAGCAGGAGGCACTGGATGGTTATGGATAGCTCCTATTAAAGGCATTAATTGTATAAATTTCTCACAAGTGTTGATACAAGCCTTAGGTGTAATAAAGTTGGGCTGTGGTACAAAATTGAGCATTCCAGATCTGGTGGGACCTTACTTTGAATGAGCGAAGTCATCAACAGGTGTGCATCCCCATTAGTAAGGCAGTGTGGAACAACCTCTGTCTGTTGCCCAATCATGCTGACTTTAAAAAGTACTGCCTGGTTTACATGATAAATCACCCATCCCATTAGGGACCCCAAGAATCCAAGACACCTCTGCTTAAACATAGCACATCTGCTCTACTCTTCATGGCCCTCCTTGATAGTGGCCCAATAAATCTGGATCTTATAGTGTGTATACGTGTGTGTATGCGCCTGTGTGTGTGTATGGGGGTGTGTGGGTGTGGTGTGTGTGCATGCCTGTGTACTGGTATATGTGCGTGTGTGTGTGTGTGTGTATGGGGGTGTATTGGTGTATGTGTGTATGCATGTCTATGGGTGTGTGTGTGTATGTGTATGGGGGTGTATGTGTGTGTGCATATGGGGGTGTAAGGGGGTGTGTGTGTATGGGTGTGCATTTATGGAGGGTGTGTGTGCATGTGTATGGGTGTGTGTGAGAGTGTATGGGGGTGTATGGGTGTGTGTGTATGGGGGTGTATGGGTGCGTTGTGTGTGCATGCCTGTGTATTAGGGGGGTGTGTGTGTGTATGGGGATGTGTTGGTGTATGTGTGTATGCATGCCTATGGGTATGTGTGTATGTGGGGTGTGTGTGCATATGGGGGTGTAAGGGGTGTGTGTATGGGGGTGTGTGCATGTGTATGGGGGTGTGGGTGTGCATGTGTGTGTGTATGGGAGTGTATAGGGGTGTGTGTATGGGGGTGTATGTGTGTATGGAGGGTGTGTATGCATGTATATGGGAGCATGTGAGTGTGTGTGTATGCATGTGTATGGGGGTCTGTGTGTATGGAGGTGTATGTGTGTGGGGGGGTGTATGGGGGGTGTATGGGAGGTGTGTGTGTGTGTGTGTTTGTATGGGTGTGTGTATACGGCGGTGTGTGCATATGCATGTGTATGGGTGTGTGTGAGTTCACATATGCTCTTTCTGCTCATCTTTAGTCCACTTAAAGCCCTGTAGCATGTTGTAGGCTCTCCAAGCTCAACATCTCCAAAACTGAACTCTTGATTTACGCATTTCCCCTTCCCTGTCTACTCACTTTCCACTGTTCCTCGTCTCCAGAAAGCTCACTTCACCCTACTGGTACTGATTCAGAAACCGGGGGGCCATGTTTCTCTTTTTTCTCTCTCACCCACTTTCCCAGTCAATCACTTTATTCTGCCATTTTACTTCCTAAGTATATCTTGGGTCTGCCCAAGCCTCTCCATCTCTGCCACCACTGTCCTGGTGAACACAACCATTGTCTGTTTCCTGGGTAAGTGGAAAACTTTCTAACTGGCTCCTTGACTTAACTCTTTTGACTTTAATCCATTCTCCAAACAGATGTCAAAGAGATTATTCTAGAATATAAGCATGTTCCTGTTACTTCTTTTCTTCCTTGTCTCCACCCAGCTTCTGTCTTAAGCCTTTCTGAGGCTTCTCATTGCCCCAGGAAAGACCAAAGCCCTGTTGTGGCCTCCAAAGCTCTGAGGGCTGATCCTCCCTAAACCTCCAAATCATTATCATGCTCCACATCCCACTGTGCTCACTTTACACTGGCTTCTGCCGATTGCCAGAATGTTCTGACTCTCTCCTGCCTCGGGAACTCACATGAGGTTGGCATCCTCCATGGAGCCTTTCCCCTATCCACTGTCTTGTGCGTCCTCTTCATATCTCAGTCTGGGTCAGCTCTCTTTGTAATGGTTCCCATTGCACCTTGCACTTGTCCTTAGTAACACGAATCACAGCAGGTGTTATTCATCCAGTGCGTGTTTTACTCCCAGATGAGAAGTTCCATGTGAATGGGGACCATGAGAATCTTGTTCACAACTTTATCTTCAGTGCCTAATGCAGTACATCAGACATCCTATGTACTAAATTAGCACTTTGTTGGATGGATGTGTGGATGGGCAAATAGTCTTTATTAGGTGTTTTTATTAATACAGGAATGAATGAAAAAAACATTATTAAGACCTTTGGGTGCTTTACTAACTGATCACGTATTTTCCTCTTTGCTACTATCCTTCCCATTTTACGGATCAGAAAACCAAGTTCTAAGAAGCTGAGTAAAAGTGTGTCTTTTTACTCATGCTACTCTCTCTACCCAAAGACATGGCTTTTGCTTCTAATATTAATTTTCTCAGCCCCTCATTACAGCAGGGTGTCATTTCATAAATATTGGATCATGCTAATACAATCTTCTGGGCTTTTCTAAATAGAGGCATTTGATAATGATCACTGAAATTATTCTGTCATGATGCGCCTGTGGATTTCAGCGGCTCTGTGTGCCACTTAGGCAGAGAGGCATGAAAGCGAATTTGGATTAGGCGAAACTATTTGTTCTTCTTATGGGCAAAGGCTGAAATCTTGCTTTCTTTTTGTAAAGCCAGCAGTTCTCCTCATCTTGGAAGTCAAGTTTGAGTCTATTTATTCAGATGTTCCACAGCTTTTTGCCCATCCCCTTTGTGTGGTGAGCTCCATGCTATACTTGGTCTGGGTAACTCAGTCCATGTCATTTTGGGACTTAATCCTGCTGATGGCCTCCCCTGGCACATAGGATGAAATCTGAAATCCTTGTCATGGCCTGTAAGATCCTGCGTGATACAGTGTCTTCTTTGGGCCCCTTTTCTTCTCCTCTCTCATACCTGGTGTGTTTTAGTTCCTCAGATGTGTCAGATTCTTTCTTGGCACGGGTCCTTTGCACATACTGTTCCTTGTTCCTTCTCACCAGAATTTGTTTTCTCAATTCTTCACTTTGTTGATTTCTCTTTTGTTCTTTGGTTCTCTCTTTCTCTATTTTTTTTTTTTTTTTTTGAGACAGAGTGTCGCTCTGTTGCCCAGGCTGGAGTGCTGTGGCGTTATCTCAGCTCACTGCAGCCTCTACCTCCCAGGTTCAAGTGATTCTCATGCCTCAGACTCCCAAGTAGCTGAGACTACAGGCGCACATCACCATGCCTGGCTAATTTTTGTATTTTTAGTAGAGATGGAGTTTTGCCATGTTGACCAGGCTGGTCTCGAGCTCCTGACCTCAGGTGATCCTCCTGCCTCGCCCTCCCAAAGTGCTGGGATTACAGGCATGAGCCACTGCATCTGGCGCTTTGCTGATTTCTTCATGTCTCAGCTCACAGGACTCCTCAAGGCAATCTTCCCTTATCCGTCTGTCTAAAGATGGACTTCCTCCTTATTCTCACTCATAACATCCTTTTCTTTGCTTTCAAAATCCTTATCATAGACATGTTTGCAAGTCAGTGTATTCCAATCTTACACAACAGCTGAGTGACCCCAGGGTCTCAATTCCCAGTTTCCACATCTTTATCTTGGGGACTAATGTGAGAGTTAAATGGAGGATGTCTGCATGAGTGTGAACTGTCTGCCTGGACTAGGGGATAGTCAATGTTGGTTTTTCTAAATGTTTTATGGTTCTTGCAATCTCTGGGGCTGGAAGTCCAAGTCCACCTGAGACCTTGCCCCCACTCGTAGCTCACTGATGCTGCTTTACAAAGGCGAGCTGCTCAGCAGGTGTTCTGTTCTGGGTCCTGACAGGCCAGAGAGGCTTTTCAAGTCCAGGATGCATTGCTGCATCGAGGGCTTAGACATTTCCTCCAGCCCAGCTCTGTGAATTGAATGTTACACACAACCACTGTTATTTGCCATTGAAAGTAATGGCGAAAACCGCAACTGCTTTTGCATCAACCTAAATATATACTTTTCCTTATCTCTCTCCATGGGAGAAGCTCTTGCACTAGCATTCCAGGCTTCAGACCTGGTTTTGCCACCTTATCTCTACTGAGGCTGTCACAGAGGAGCAGGGGTTAGTACACTCACTCACAGACCCTCTCTCTAGCTGTCTATCCTGCCTATGGGACTAACTGCAGCTACCACCAGTTCCTAGCCCTGCCTTCCCCATCTTTGGCATGGGTTTCCACAAGTCATCTCTGAGGTACAGCCCTGAATTACAGCCCAGGGCCCAGCAGGAGAGGATCCTGGGGGCTGAAGGAAGATGTGAGTGCTGGAGGTATCCTTCGGAAAGGGCTGAAGCCAGAGGTAGTGGGGCTTGGGTGGCTTGCTTCTATATCCTTTGAATACTTGTAGGACATTCTTTTAAGCATGAGGTATGGATTAGGGTTGAATCTCAGGTTGTAAAATCAGGTACATAAGAAATACTCACTTATTTCTCTTCTTTACATAAACCTGAATCTGACCCTCAGTCCCCAGGGAGCTGAGACTACATTTTAGGCACTATTGGAGCTCCCTCTTCCCTAGGGTTCTATGAGTTTCCTGGGGTTTAAGCAGACTGTTGTGATTTTCTCTGGGAAGCCCACTGCTGCATTCCCTTTAGGTCTAGTGATTCTGCTGCTGCTTTCTCAGGCTAGCAGCCATTGTCACAGCCCAGCCAGCCCAGGTGTACCACCCACCAACCCCCCCAGGCCTGCCCCTCCTCAGGTACTGCCACGGAGCAGTGTGGCACCAGCAGATCCATACCTCCCACCTTCGTAAAATGGGAGAACCTCTCTCCTCACCATCTTAGCCTTCAAAAGCACACCCTTCTTGGCCCAGTCCTTCCAGACCCCAGCATTCTCTCTTAAGTAAGTTTAGAGTTAGAAAAAACAAAGGAGGAAGGAAGGAAGCCTTGATTTCAAGCAGCTTCTTCTATTTTTCCTACACACATTTCTAGAGCAGAAAAATAGAAAAAGCTTAGTGAGTTTCCAGATTGGAAGGAGGAGGAGTTGGGAGAACACACACACAGGTGACACACATGCACACGCGCGCGCGCACACACACACACACATTTCACCCAACTAGCATGTCATGGAAGCAGCACCGTCTCCAGAGTGGTCCTGGCCTGTTCCTTCACACCATGGGGCCTTTGCCTGTGGGTTCCTGCCTTGCTCTAACTGCTCATGTTTCTAAAGGGAGGGTTGAGGTCTGTTTGGGTTGAATGGTGTCTTCTAAAAAGATAAGTTGAAGTCCTAACCCCTGATATCTGTAAATGTCACACTTAATTGAAAATAAGTATTTATAGAAATGATCAAATTAGGATGAGGTCATGCTGGTCATATTGGGTTCTAACCCAATACGACTGGTGGAGGCAAAGATACATACACACATAGGGACGGAGGCCACATGCAGGTGGCAGTGGAGATTGGGGCAATGCAGCCATAAGGCAAGGATTGCTGAGGATTGTCAACAGACACCAGAAGTCAGGCAAGGCAAGGACAGGTTCTTCTCTAGAGCCTTTGGAGACAACGTGGCCCTGCCAATACCCTGACTTTGGACTTCTAGCTTCCAGAACTGTGAGACAGTAGGTTTCTGTAGTCTTAAGCCACCCAGCTCATGGTAATTTTTAATAGCAGTTCTAGGAAACTAAAACCAGGTCAGTTACACATCAGTACCCTGACCCCGTCACCTACCCAGGTCACATTTTCCACACAAGCACTGTAAGTATTGGAAGCTTGGCTTTCTTCTGTTTTTTTGTTTTGTTTTGTTTTGTTTTGTTTTGTTTTGTTTTTTTGAGACAGAGATTGCTCGGTCGCCTGGGCTGTAGTGCTGTGGCATGATCTTGGCTCACTGCAAGCTCCGCCTCCCAGGTTCACGCCATTCTTCTGCCTCAGCCTCTCAAGTAGCTGGGACTATAGGCATCCGCCACCACGCCCAGCTAATTTTTTGTATTTTTAGTAGAGACGGGGTTTCACCGTGTTAGCCAGGATGGTCTCTATCTCCTGACCTCATGATCCACCCGCCTCAGCCTCCCATAGTGCTGGGATTACAGGCTTGATCCACCATGCCCGGCCAGCTTTGCTTTCTTCTCAGGGAGCTGGCATTTACTACTTGTCCACTATAACTAAGAAGTGGGTTAGGCATCATCCTGTACAACAAGTCATCTAATGTCCCACCATCCCATGAGTTCGAGATATTGTCGCTTGTTTTTGAGAAAACAGAGTCCCAGAGAAGTGAAGCAACTGGTCCAAGGTCATGTGAGTTTTATGTGGCTGAGGAGTCAGGCTTGATGTCCAGGCTAGAGAAATATATATTGCAGACATGGTACTATTGTCAACTAAGCATCTTTAAAAATTGTTTCTACTTGCAGTCATGATTTATGATGGCAAAAATAATGTGTATTCATTGTCAAGAAAATGCACAATAGAGATAGCTATAAAGAATGAAATGAAAGTCATATGTTCACACAAACTTGCGGAAATATCTGTTTTGCTATTTAATGCTTTTTTCTTTAGCATTTTCCCATGTCATTAAATGTTCCATAAAACCATGTTTTCTAAAGGTTTCATAGTTACCCATTGCAATGACTGTTCCACGATTTATTTCATCACCCCATATTGTTGCATATTTAAGTCCTTTCCAGTTACTCCTGAATCACGTTGCGGTGAGTATTCCTGTACATACATCTCTGTGCTCATCTCCAATAGAAGTTATTGAATTTGTTTTCATATGTATATATTTCTGTATTCCCTTATGTACCCAAAACAGAATGGTTGTGTATTATCTTTGACATCTGGAAGGAATATCATCCACATGGCAAACATGTAGTCCTGGACATTTGCCCATGACTTGATGGTTGGGAAAATGCTTTGCAAATTCTGAAGCACTAAACACAAGCCAGGCACTGTGATGGTCCTCTGATTGCACCTTGTTCTAGCTCTTAGCTTAGGTACTCCCTGGGCTTTAGCAAGAATAGTGTTGGAAATAATGTCAAATAGAATGGTCCAAGCACTGGTCAATCCAGGTGGACGCTAGCTATAAAAAGCTGTGTGGGCTCCCTCATGTTTATTGGATGAACTGCAAGCCTGTTCACGGGCCATAAACAGAGCTAGCTTCAGTTCTTGTAGGCAGGGACAACATTGTATTTATATTTGTAACCGTAGTGCTGGGGCTTAGTAGGTAGCGGCAAATGTTTGTTAGATGAATTGCTCTTATTAATAATTGAAGTTTCTCATGATGCGACCCCAGCATGTATCTCGAGCCTCAGTGCCCCCTCCTGCCCTTTTCTCTTTCATTTCCTCTTCTGTGTAATCACATGATTACACATGAATCACATGATTACAAAATAGCCTTTGTGTTATTGTTTTGGGAGTCCAGTCTCCAACCCTGTTTCCTGATTTGGGGTATCTCTCATTTTGTTGAGTCTCAGTGGATTGTGTAGCTCGCTGAGAGGTTAAGGTGCCAGCTGCTCATCATTTCCTGGCAGCCTGGGTGTGGCTGGATAGGTAACCTGGATGCAGCAGGTGGGCCTTGCTGTCCAGGACTTTTCATCTAGGAAGGATGGGCCAGCAGCCAGAGGCTGGAGAATTGGGGTATGCAGTAGTAGGGGTGGTGTCTGGCCATGGTGTTTGTGCTATGAGGTTGCTGGACTTCTTGCTTGTTGATCTCCCAGAACTCCCTTTTTTTCTGCTTATTTTTCAGGCCTGATCCTTCAGCTTTCTGTTCATTATGAGCTTCTTAATATTCTTCCAGAAACTTCATATTTTTTAAAAGATAGTCATAGTTGATATCTCTTGTTTCATCCACAAACCCTACAGGTCACACCGTCATGCCTTTGTACTTGCTGATCCCTAAGGCTAGAGCACAGCTCCACTTTTCCTTCCTCCTAAATCAAACCCCGGCACAAATGTCACCTCCTCCAGGAGGCCCTCCCTGACTCCCCTCACAGCATTTACCTCTCTACTATGCTTCTGTAGCTGAGTTTATCACATGTTGTCTCTGATTCCCTACTAGGCCTGTGAGTGGCTCCAGGGCATGGACTGCCTCTCATTGCTGAATTCCTTGTATCCCGCATGGGGCCTGGAATAAGGAAGGTGGTTATTTAACAATAACTGAGTTATCGTTAAAGTTATTCATGTTGGGAAGGTTGGGAGAAAGTGGTTTCAGGAGAACGCTCGGCTGCCACTTTCTTTGGCATTTTCATGGCACCTGGGGCATCTGTAGCTTTCATGTCTTGAGCCCAACTCTGAGCTTGATGAGGCTTTGGTCAGGATGGGCCACTTGGTCCTAGGGCCTGATTGGTCTGGGTTCTTCTGCTCTGAAGTTGGTCCCAGGATCCTTGGGGCAAATAAAGAGACACTGGGGATGACCCCTTCCTTTGCTCTGGGGCCTGGCACACTCTCAAGAATGTGTGGCACTGCTTGTGACACCTGTAAGAGGCTCCTCTTGGGAAGATGTGATCTATTCTCAGATTGACCTACTCTTCCTTTAATGTGAGGCTTACAATAAAATCATATGGAAGTATGGGCCTTTAAGTGTCCTTAATCACACCTGATATTATTATTGATTGGTTTAAAGTTGTAAGTTCTTATGTTCCCATTTAGCAATTGTTGAGTCAGTACATTTTTTTCTTTCCTCTTTAATGACAAAATATTATATATTTATTCTTAAAAAATGCTGAGTTTGAACATATAAGTTACCTCTCCCCACCCTGATTACAGTTAGCCTAAATATCACCATTAACATATTGATGTGTTTTGAGAGAGAAAGGGAGAGAGTGAAGGAGGATGGAGAGAGGGAAGGAGGAAGACAGAGAGTATCTGTATGTGGTAATAGTAATAGAGACGTGCTACTTATGTAGTGCTTAGTATGTGTCAGGTACTATCCTAAGTACTTTAAATATACTAACTTATTTAATCTTTGCAACAGTCCTCTGATGTAGATGCTGTTATCTGCATTTTACAGATCGGGAAACCTAGGCACAGAAAGCTTGAATGACTTGCCCAGGTCATCGTTAGCATATGGTGGAGACAGGACGTGCCCTTGGAAAGGGTCCAGGCTGTGCTCTGGACAGCTGCACTGTGGCCGCCTAGGAATGCATACAGTGAATAGAATCATAGCTCTCAAACCCTTCTGTCATCCATCTCTTTTTATGCCACTATATTCAGAGTTAATTTTCACCATCCAAGGCTACATGATATTCTCCTGGGTGAATGAACCATGGTTTATTCAGCTAAAACCTATGAGATGGAGGTGGGAGAAGAAAGAAATGCTAGAATGCCTCCTGTGTGCCCAAATAAAAGACAAGATCTTTGTCTCCAAACAGCTCTGAGAAAAGTTCTTACAAAACATCTGATATTATAAGATGGTTTTTCGTGTACTTGGAGCTACAAAATTAATTGAAGAAACTACATTAGCCTGCAATGACCCCAATCAGTGCTAGTTTGGGATGTTTACAGGGATCACAGAATTGATAGAAAAGGCAAGGAAATTGAATGCAGGTTTAGTAATTATTCCGGAGGATATGACCAAGTAATGACGAGTGTTGGTGATGGTAATGAACAAGTGTCCTAACAACGTCCTAACAATGGCTTTGAAAAGCAACATGATGTCCTTGTGGTGATCAGAATACACAGCTGCCAGATAAATGGGAAAACCTGTCTGTGCTAATATCCACATAGATGTTTGCCTTGACACTCAGTTTTCTGTGACATCATACCTAGATTCAAAAAGTATTACATTCCAAATGGTGTAATGGGAAGTGAAAGTGATGGAGACTGGCATCGTTCAACTTAAAAAGTGCTTCTTCTGATGACAAACACTGCTGCGTTTGACGAGTTAGAATAAAGGGGTTGTCTGGGAGGCAGAGGTTGCAGTGAGCTGAGACTGCGCCATTGCCCTCCAGCCTGAGCAACAAAAGGAAAACTTCATCTCAAAAAAGAAAGAAAGAAAGAATAAAGGGGTTCTAAAGTCTATGTGAATGGATAATAAACCACTATGTCTTTTAACCTAACATGTGTATACCACTTCCTGGACAGTGTTCTAAGGGCTTTACATGTTTTTACATTGTTTAATACTTCAACAACACTGTGAGCTGGATGTTATCACCCCTATTTTAAAGAGGAGGAAACTGAGGCCCAGCATGTCAACTCTCTCAAAAGTGAGTTACAGTAAATGGAGGAGCTGAGATTTGAATTCAGGCCATCTGGATCCAGAATCTGTGCCCTGAACCACTCTCTATTTTTCAATTAATATTTTATGAAATGGGATTTTAAAATGTATGTGTAATTAAATTGTATATTAGATACCATAAGTGGACTTTTGCCTAATTCAATCATATATACGCTTAAAATTGTATTTATTAAAGTTGCTCGAAAACTTTTTTGAGGGGAGGACGTCTTCTCACTGGAAGAATGGAAGAAATGCTTTACTTTTAGTGGAGGGTTGATCCTGTCGGTTTGTTGAATTGTCTAAGTCTGTCAGTGTCTCTGTAAATGCAGATACAGTGAACCTGCATGTTGTTCAGAGTAAATTCTTTGAAAAGGAAGCATCACAAAAACAGTCGTGTGTCGGAGATGCATTTAACAGGACCACAGAGATGACGTCCTTCAAGATTCCTCTGTTTCCTGCTGCTTCAACTTTAGCCACTCCCAGGGCATCCTGAGAGGAAGACGTTTCTGAGAATCATCCTGATCATGGTGATGCTGGCTGGATGCTGATGCTGAACGATGTCTTCGTGGACCATTCAACCGATTGGGCTGCTGCTGCAGGGGCTAGAGCTCCTCCAAGTGAACCTTTCATTTTTAAATGTGTGATCTGTCTTTTCATTAGTGAGGAAACAGGTTTTCATTATGCTTTGGATATTATAGTAATTTGAATTACAAATATGCATTCTGAGATATTTGGTAAGAAAAGGAAATAGTTTCGTATAAATATAGTCTTTTTTCCCCAATTTAGTAAAAATAAGATGGCTGCGATGTCTCTAAAAAATAAAGTCCAACAATCTGGAAAATCCAGTAATCCATTGAGGTCCCATTTGCCGTATCTAATCTGGCGGTCATTAGCCACACATGGCTACGGAGTACTGGAATTGTAGCTAGTCCTGTAAGTGTAAACTACACACCAGATTTCAAAAACTTAGTATGAAAAAATCATGTAAAAACATCTCATTAATAATGTTTATGTTGATTACATGTTGAAATGATTATATTTTAGATGTATTGGGTTAGATAAATTATTAAAATTAACCCATTTCTTTTTACCTTTTTAAATGTGCCTATTAGAAAATTTAGAATTGCATATGTGGCTCACATTATGTTTCTATTGGTCAATTCTCTCCTAGATTATCAGATTTTTATGACGTGTTTTGTATTCCCACCGACAGGGATGTCTCTCTTTGAGAATAGTAACAGCTAGCGTTTATAAAGCACTCATTCTGTGCCAGGTGCTTTAAAGCCTTGTTTCCTTTATGGTTCACAAAACCCTATGCAGTGTAGGTACCATGTGTTCCCACTTTATAGATGGAAAATTGAGGAATGAAGAGATTAAACAACTTGCCCTTCATCATAGAGGTTGGAAGTGCCGGGAAGGGGATTTGAACCAAAGCAGCTCAACTCAGTGGCACCCACTGATGACTCCCAGGCATCCACCTTTTAGCATACGGACACAACACTTCTGTGTCTGCCTTGCTTTGTTGACTTGAACCTCTGGACCTCAGTTTTCCTACCCAGGATTGGGTGGAAACATGTGATTTTAAATAAGTACAACATATTAACAACAGAGCTACCTCAGGCCCCTCTAGCTCTGTTCTTCCTGTGGTTATTATTGTGGTTCTGTGTGGGCTGCAGGCACATGGTGGAATTGGGTAGGCATTATCTCTACTGCCAGGCCTTTGGTTAGCATGGCCTTCTGCCTAGTGGCTAAGGAAGCATCCCTGGGAACTCATCCCAGATCTGTCACTAACCTCAGACTTTGAGCTGCCTTTCTCTGGGCTTCCTACACCCACTTCTGTGAAATGGATCTAAAAATAAGGAGTCCTGGATTCTGTCCTAGCTCTGCCATTAACTTGCTCTGTGACCTTGGGCCACACATCATCCCTCCCTGGACCTTATTGACCATTGTAATATCAGAAGTCAATTTCTTCTGACTCTAGCATTCTTTGACTTGTAATTTATGAATCAAGAAAAAGGCAATTTTAAACATAGGAATTTAGTGATACGTTTATGAAACAAAACATTGGTGAAGACTCCTGTGGTCCTAACCCCTCCATTCGTCTGTCTGTCAAGCAGGGCAACTGCTTCTGCTTCTTCACAGAGGAATTTGTCTTCATGAGTATATGGAGGTGGGGCACCTGACGTACAATCTGTCCCTGAGAGCCCAGACCTTCGCAGAAAGATAAATCTCCCAGTTGAGCTTAAGGCACGTACTCTGTTCTCATGCATCCTTGCAGAGCTGCAATGATCTATCACATGCCCCATTAATATCACAGGTACAACTCCAGAATTTATTTCCCCACAACTACTAATCAGTGAGACATTTGGTAATTGAGAGAAATTACCCTTTTCTAAAAAGACCTCCTATTTTCCCTCTTCATCTACCTAGTTTTGACACTGTGCTCTGTGCTGACACAATCATGCTTTATGTTTGGAAAGCAACAGATATTTGAGCAAACTGTTTTTAAAACTTTCCTCAAATCTGCCAATATCTTTTAAAATTGCTTCCTTTCCTAGGTGTTGTGTTTCCTTATTAAGAAACCCAAATTGCACTTTCTCAGGATTCAAAGCCTTGTCATCAATGAAACAACTTGTGAAAGCTATGAACAAGCAAGAATATGTTATGTCTTTTAAGAACTCTGAGAGTGTCTAAGGTTAAAATAAGACCTATAGCTTCCAAAAACCTTCTAAATCATAGCTGCAAACATATATAAGCATGACGTGTCCATCAGTTTGGATTCAGGTAGGAAAACAGAAACCATTCTAGGTATTTCAATCAGGAAGGGGTTTAATACAGGGTATTAGAGGTTTATAAAACCTTTGAAGCTCTCACATACATGGTCAAATAATCTTCACTAAGGGTGCCAAGACTACGCAATGGAGAGAGAATAATTTCTTCAACAAATGGCATTTAGTAAATTGAATATCCACAAGTAGCAGAAAGAAGTTGGAGCCTTATCTTACACCATACACAAAAATTAACTCAAAATGGATTAAAGACCTAAACATAAGAGTGAAAACTATAAAACCCCTAGAAGAAAATGTAGGTAGAAAGTTTTATGATGTTGGATTTGGCAGCGATTTCTTGGATATAATACCAAAAGTACAGGTGACAGGAGCAAATGTAGACAAATGAGACTATATCTAACTTAAAACTAATGTGTTTCAAAGGGAACAGAATTAAAAGACAACCTGTGGAATGGGAGAAAATATTTACAAACCTCTCATGTAGGGTTACTATCTGGAATACATAAAGAATGCCTACCACTCAACAACAACAAAACAAATAACCTGATTTTTTTTTTTTTAAAAAAAGGGCTGAAATAGACATTTCTCCAAAGAAGATAAACAAATGGTGAGAAACACGAAAATATGGCCAGGCATGGTGGTTCACCTGTAATCCCAGCATTTTGGGAGGCTGAGGTGGGCAGATCACCTGAGGTCAGGTGTTCAAGACCAACCTGGCCAACATGGTGAGACCCCCCCATCTCTACAAAAAATACAAAAATTAGCCAGGCGTGGTGGTGTGTGTCTGTAATCCCAGCTACTCATGAGGCTGAGGCAGGAGAATTACTTGAACCCAGGAGGCGGAGGTTGCAGTGAGCCAAGATTGTGCCACTGCACTCTAGCCTGGGTAACAGAGCAAGCCTCTATCTCAAAAAAAAAAAGAGAAAGGAAAGAAAATATGTTTAGCATCACTAATCATTAGAGAAATACAAATCAAAACCACAATGAGTTATCACCTTACACCCATTAGGCTGGCCACTATAAAAAGACAAACAAAAAGAAATAAATGTTGTCAAGGATCTAGAAAAATTGGAACCTTTGTACATTGTTTGTGAGAATGTAAAATGGTATAGTCTATATGGAAAACCAAAAATAAAAAATAGAACCACCATATGATCTAGCAATCCCAATTCTGGAAATAGAATCATGTATCATTTAATGATGGGAATACATTCTGAGAAATGAGTCATTATGCAATTTCATCATTGTGTGAACATCATAGACTGTATTTTTGTAAACCTAGAAGCTATAGCCAACTATCCACCTAGGACCACCTTCATATGTGCAATCCGTCATTGACAGAAACACCATTATGCTGCACATGATGGTATATCTAAAATAATTGAAAGCAGAATCTTGAAAATATATTTACACACTCGTTAATAGTAGCATTATTCACAGTAGCCAAGAGATGGAAGCAACCCAAATGTTCAACAGATGCATGCATAAAGAAAAAGTGGTATACACATGCAATGGAATATTACTCAGCCTTAACAAGGAAGGAAATCCTGGCACATGCTACAACATGGATGAACCTTGAAGACGTTATGTTCTGACAAATCAGTCATCAATAACATGTACTGTATGTTTGTACTTAGGTGATGTATGTAGAGCAGTCAAACTTATAGAAATAAAAAAACAGAATGATGGTTGCCAGGGGCTGGGGAGAGGAGGGAGATAGGGAATTGTTCAGTGGTGTCTTAGACCATTCATGCTACTATAAAAAGTACCACAAAATGGGTAATTTATGAATAATAGAAAGCTATTTCTCACAGTTCTGGAGGTTGACAAGTCCAAGATTAAGGCACCATTATGTTTGGTGTCTGATGAGGACCCCATTTCTACTTCAAAGATGGTGGCTTGAATGCTATGCTCTCACATGGAAGGACAAAAAGGGCCTACCTAGTTCCCTCCAGCTCTTTTATAATGTTGCTAATCCCATTCATGAGGGCTCTGACCTCATGACTTAATCATCTTCTAAAGGCCCCAACTCATAATACTATCACATTACAGTTTAAGTTCCAACATGTGAATTTTGCAGGGACACCTGCACTTAAGCCACAGCATTCTCCTCCAGATGCCCCAAAATCCATGTCCTTCTCATATACAAAATACATTCATTCCATCCCAGTAGCCCCAGAAGTCTTATTCCTGTATCAGCTTTAAAGTGTAAGTCCAAAGTGTCATCTAAATTAGATATGATTCATCTTGAGGCAAATTGCTCTCCAGCTGTGTGCCTGTGAAATCAACTTGTATACTTCCAAAATACAATGTTGGGACAAACACAGGATAGACATTCTTATTTGAAAAGAGATAAATAAGCAAGAAGAAAAGCGTAATAGGTCCCAAGTAAGTATAAAACACAAGAAGACAAACAGCATTAAATCTTGAGGCTTGAGAATGATCTTCTTTGACTCTATGTCCTGCCTTTTGGACACCGTGCAGCAAGGGTGGGCCAAAGCCCCAGGCAGCCCCATTCTTCATGGCTTTGCTGGGTGCACCCCACAAAGCAGCTCTCAGTGGTTGGGGCTGGGTCCCAGGCTTGTGTTGTGTGATGGTGGCTCTACAGGTCTGAGGTCTCAAGGGTTGCCCGTCTCCATGGCTCCATGAAACATTGCCCAAATAGGGGTTCTCTGCAGTGGCTCCATTCCCACGTCTCCACAGAATTGCACTAGTGAGGGTTCTCACAGCAGCCCCACCCACCCTGGCAGTTCTCTGCCTGGGCACTGAGGCTCTCCAGGGCATCTTTTGAAATCTGGGTGGAGGTAGCCATGCCCCCATGGCTTATGCACTCTGCACACCTGCAGGGTCAACACCATGTGGATGCCACTAAGGTTGACTGTTTATGCCCTCTGGAGGGGAAGCCTGGGCCACACTTGGGCCCACTTGAGTCACATCTGGGGCATCTAAGGAGCACTACACCAGAATTCAGTAAGCAGAGACTTGAGGTGGCACAGAGCAGTGAGTCCTGAAGTCTCTTGGGTGCCCAAGATCTCTTTTTTCATATAGTTTTGTCCCCCAGGCCTTGGCATTCTGGGCCTGTGATTGGAGTGACAACTTTAGAGATCTTTGAAATGCCTTGGGAGTCATTCTTCCATTGTCTTGATAAATAGCATCTGGCTTCCTTACATCCATACTAGTATCGTTATCAGGCATCTTAATATTTTTATCAAACATTGACTTGGCCACACTCTTGGTATTCTCTCCATAATACACCTTTATGACCTGGCCGGACTGAGAATTTTCAAAATCTTTAAGTTCTGCTTCCCTTTTACTTATAAATTCATCTTTAATTGATTTCTTATCTCACTTTTACTATAAGCAGTCAAGAGAAGCCATGTAGCACCCTCAACACTTTGCTTAGATACTTCTTTCACCAGATATCCTAGTTTATCACCTGCAAGTTCTGCCTTTCAGAAAGCATTGAGACATGGGCATGATTCAGTCAAGTTCTTGGCTATCAGTTTCCAATACCTTGTTTCTTGTTTCTGTCAGAGACCTCATCAGAATTGCCTTTACCATCCATATTTCTACCATCATTCTGTTTGTGACTATACTTAGATAATATCTAAGATTGAGCCTTTCTCTCCAGCTTTCTTCTTTTCAACCTTTGCCAGAAACCCCCTAAATACTCTGTTCACAATAATCTAGACTGTTTCCAGCATGAATCTCTAAAGTCTTCCAGCTTCTACTCATTACCCATTTCTAAAGCCACTTCCACATTTTATGTATTTGTTACAGCAACACTGTACTTCTTGGTATTAATTTCTGTCTTGTCCATTCATGTTGCTATAACAAAATGCCACAAAATGTGTGATATATAGGCTGGGCGTGGTGGCTCATGCCTGTAATCTCAGCACTTTGGGAGGCCAAGGTGGGTGGATCACCTTAGTTCAGGAGTTTGAGACCAGCCTGGTCAACATGGTGAAACCTCGTCTCTACTAAAAATACAAAAATTTGCCAGGTATGGTGATGGGCACCTGTAATCCCCGCTACTTGGGAGGCTGAGGCAGGAGAATCGCTTAAACCTGGGAGGTGGAGGTTGTGGTGAGCTGACATAGTGCCTCTGGACTCCAGCCTGGGGGACAGAGTGGGACTCTGTCGCAAAAAAAAAAAAAAAAAAAAAAGGCGATATGTAAATTTTTAAATTTATGTCTCATAGTTCTGGATGCTGGGAAGTCCAAGTTCAAGATCAAGGTGCCAGCAGGCTCAGTGTCTGGAGAGGGCCCAGTCTTTGCCTCTCTCGTTGGTGAAGACTGAGCTGGAACCCTGCTAGAAAGTAAGATGTAGTTTCTAGGCTTCCAGCCCCAGTGATATGTGGGTGAGCTTAGAAGGGTAAGAATGATGCAAGATACCATGACACAATTCTCAGTACAGTGTACTCTAAGTGATTAAAAAAAAAAATCTGTGTTCTTTTTATATAGAAGAAATGAACAGAAGTGTGAACATTGAAATCAGGCTGATATTAGTTGGAATGCCAATTCTACTACTGACTAGCATTCTGATATGGAGCTGGTTTGGTAACCTGTCTGAGCCTCATGCTCGTCTCTAAAATGAGGATAAGGGACAAGAGCCTCATAAGACTTATGTGGGGAATTAACTAAAATTTCACATACAAAGCACCTTGTTCAACAATGGATATTTTATGGCCAACCTACCTTGCAGTCACTTTGGAATTTTGATGAGGAGTTTCCAGCACCAAGAGGGGTCTGCTTCCAGTCAGATACCTCAAAGTATGTGGTATGTTCAGAGAATAACAAGTAGTACTACATGGTAGGATGACGGTGATGACATTAGTATCAGGTAGCATTTTGGAGCATCTGTTTTCATGGCACTGTGCTGAGCACTTTATACGTGTCATCTTTCTTTTATTAAGTCTTTACAACAGCCTTTTGAAGGAGCTACTGGTAATAGCCCATTTTACAGTTCAGAAAAATGAGGCACATAAAGATTAAGTAACTTATCTAAAATCACACAGAAGTGACAGTGTGATTTTATCTAAAATCACACGTAAGTGGCAGAGGCAAATACTCAAACCAATACTCTTGAATAATGTGGTATTCTAGGAAGGGATACCATGGTCATGTGGTACAGGATGAGATGTGATGAGAAGGGAGGTTGGGGCCACAACTTGAAGGATGTTGGATGATAAGAGTGAGGATTCATCAGAGATTAAGTTAGGGAATGTTTGATCAGATTTGTCTTTTAGGATAACAACTTGTTGGCCAGTGTGAAAGGCAACTTGGAGCAGCAGGGAGTCTGTGGTGGGAAGGTGGGCAGTGGACCAGGAGGGAACTGATCAGGCATGAACGGGGATGTTAGCTATAAAAATGGGGAGGAGGAAAAGGGCGTTGGAGATATCGGTGAGCTCAAGAAAACTTGGTGAAAGAGATGAACAAAGATACTGGATTTGGGTGTGGAGTCAGGTGCCTATTCTTTGAAGTTCTGTGACTCTACCCAAGCCACGTGGGTTCCATTTCCTCGTCTGTATATTACACACATACCCATAGAGGTGTGCTAAAAATGGCCAGGATGCACATGCAGAGACCCTACCTCTGTGCCCAGAATACTGGGTTCTTAGCAAGTGAGTGTCGGCCCAGTGTTTGATGCTTACCAGACCTTGGGTCTCAGTGAGCAGGAAGACTGAACATCTGCATCAGAATCACCTAGGGTATTTTTAAAAAGCAGATTCCTGGGTCCTATCCCAATATGTGGCACTGGGATGGGGCCCAGGAAACAGCAGGCAATTTTAGTACATTGATCTTGAGAACCACTGGGTGTTTGGGAAGCTAGGAAAGGGGTCAAGGCCAGGGTCAAGATTTCCCAGGAGAAAGGGAAGAGCAGAGGGCAGGGAGCAGAATTCTGCACATTGCCACAATCTAGGGTGTGGGCAGAGGAATGGGAGCCTGAGGAGGAGACAGAGGGAGTGCATTCCTAGAGGAAGACAGGAATAAGCTGGCGTTCCACCAGGAGCACCTAACTCCTTCCCTTCTTCTTTCCCCTGCAGAGAATTGGCACCCTGGGACACCTCTTTGTTGGAGCTATTGCTTGCATCCCTGTAGTTTCCTCCTCTACCTGCTGTACTTTGCCATCCCCTTGTCATCACTGCCACCAATTCTTTCCTTTGCCTTGGAGACCACTGGGTCTCAGAATCCCCTTGTTCTTCCAGCCCTTGTCCCAGGTCAGGCAGTATGGGAGCTCAATACAGAGGAGCTCTGTATAATTTTGCATTTAACACGCATCTTCCTCAGTGAAGTATAAGCTCCATCAGAGCAGGAGGCAACTTTTCCATTCACAGCTGTGTCCTCAGCTCCTAAAACTGTCACCAGAATGCCCTCAATGAATATTGAATAAGTGAGTTAGGGGATGAGTGAAGTGTTAAGCTATTTGGAAACAGATTTAAAGGAAACAGAAAATCTGAGATGGCTGAAACATACACTTGTGGTTCAGAGCATGGTGCTCAGTGGGTCTCAGGTGATCCGGGTCTGCTGTACTGCTGACCTGCTGTGTGGCCTGAAGCAAGTTGCTTAGTCTCTCTGGGCTCCAGTGGCCTTAACCTATACAAGGAAGAGCCCTGATTAGGTAATATTCCCAGTTTTCTAACTCTAATACCACACAGGTTCTATAAAGCAGTTCTGCTGTGGCATACTTTGTTCATTGCTGCAACCAGGGACCACATGAAAAGACTTCACGATAGAGAAACAAAGAGAGTCTTGAGTGCACGTGGAGGTGGTAGCAGCACGGAGCAGATGGGGCCTGGCAGGCCAGAGAGCTACCTGGAGTATAGTTCCAACCTCTGGAAAATAAATCTTATTTTTCTTTTCTGGGTGATAGCAACAAGTAGAAGAAAGCCTGAATTTAACACTCCATGCTGATTGAAACAATTATCTGATTTTGACCATTTCAAACAAAATGTCACCTTTACAGGCCTGATTTTTAGATTTGTGCTAAGTTTTTAGACTTTGCAATATGGAAAATAATAACAGAAAAGTTATTTGCCTGAATTGAAAGACTACTTTCCTGTGTTTGAAATAAAACTTTGATAACCTTGGTCTTTGATTCTCTGTACAGTTGAATTTCAGAAAAGAAATTCCAGAGGTGTATGCACGTTCAAGGTTCAGGGACACTATAGCCAGAGGGAGTAGCTTGGGGGACCTTGAGCAAAGCTATTGAGCAAAGTTTCTTTATGGCTCAAGGTTTTCTCTTACTTATAAAATGAAGGTCATGCAATTGGGACACATAGGGATTAAATGACAAACATTTGAGAACCCACAGAACAAAATGTTTGGTGCGTGGGCCCATGTTGGGTCTCCTCCATCACCATCAAGCAGCTTCTTCTTGTCCTGTCTCACAGCTGGGACTCAGCATGGAGGTGCCTCGTTAACCTGTGTACTGATGGAAAACCTGAGGACTTGTTAGGCCTGCCATCCCTCTCCTCTCTTCCCTCTCCCCTCCTTTCTCTGTGTGTGTGAGTACATGTGTTTTAACACTGGATGGGCTGTAATGTTCATCATCGCCTACTGGCCTTCTTTGAAGACCTGAGGCCCCTTATATTGAGTGGCTGCTGGAGGTTCCTTGTCCAGTGTGTGCTTACTGAGACTCAGCAGAAGGCCCTGGAGTGGCCAGACCTTGTCATTTTAGTCCTGGCCTGGGGCAGGAACACCCACACAGGGTCTCACTTGCCAATGTCAGGAGTGGATAGAGGAGAGCCATCACTTGATTGAGAGAGGGGACCTCAGTTTGCAGAAAAGGGACAGGAACAGGGCTGAAGGGTCCTTTGCAGACTACAGCATCCTGGCCAGGTAGCTGGAGGGACTTCCTGAACACCTGTCAGCTCCTGACTCTTAAGACTTTACAGGGACCCCCAGTATCTCTTTCCTGCCTTGGAGAAAGCTGCAGAGTGGGGCTGGACCCCAGGGTCATCTCCTCTTGAAAGAGATGTCACATCATATGGTAGCAATATCCTCTGACTGAGATCTGAGGCTTTTCATAATCTGCCCACTTTCCTCAGATCCTTTACAGCAAGACCAGCTTTCAAGTTCACCCTTTTCAAGATCGATGTGTTGTAATTAGGGGGACAGGGAGTCAGGTTAGGGGATGGAGTTTACATCCCTCTAAAACCCAGGAAGAAGAAATGAGGAGCTCACGACCACTGACATGTCCTCTACTTTAATCTTACTTAGGAAATGATTTTAATGAATCCATACGTTTTTAGGGTTGGATCTTGTTGATCAGTTACTACTCATGAATTCGTGAGCATTTGTGATCTAAAGTCTGAACATCACCATGGCTTGACTCTTGTTTTAAAGAGAAAGAAAACGTCTGCATTGAATGATCTCCAAATACAAGGCTAGACCATCCTTCCCTGCTCTCATTTCTAGATAGTCACAAACAGAGTAGCATCTGGATGGACCTCAAGCAGGGATGTAGTCTCCTGTCCTGATTGTCTGCTGGAAGTTAGCTTTCTGCGGTGTAGATGCAAGAAAATAGGTCTCCTTCGTGGTCACAGCTGCTGTAGGCACTTCATTCACATTTACAAAATTTTAAGATCATGTCCTCTTCTTTTCTACCAATATAACTACAAGACCTCACGCTTTGCTAGAGCTCAGGCACTGCCATGTGTCATCATGAGGAGAGCACGGGATTTCCTATCACATGAATCTAGGTTTGAACCGTGGCTCTGCTGTTCACCAACCTGTTACCATCTACTACAGAGGACTTCTCTGAATCTCAGTCTCTTTCTCTGGGAAATGTGAATGGGAGTACAAGTCTGCCTTACCCCATTAGTGTAAGAAGCCATCCAGATAGTAGAAGTGCACATGCTTTGACAGCTCAGTGTCTCTGTATGGGTTAGTTTTTGCCACTATTATTGTAACCTTGAAGAACAGCTGGGCCCAAGCTTCCTGTTATAAAGAAATGTAGTGCTCTCAGCTAAAAAGACCACCCCCTGCTTACCCACCCAGTCCCTAAGAGGGTGGATTATAACTGTTGTGGCTGTAAATCCAGCCGATATGGGCTGTAATGTAGTAAATTATCACTTGTTTTGCAGTCTTGACGAGAAAAATAAATGCAATTACACTCATGAATGTTGAAAAATGAAGCAAAGCAATGCAGATCGGCACATTTGAGGTGCTTTTCCAAATGAAAAGCTGTATACAATGAATGCTAATGGGCTCCCTCCCTCCCACTCTCTGGCATATGGTGTGATGTGATCTTTCTGAATTAAGAGAGCAGCTTTGCCAAGCACCCTGGCTATGGGAGAGGTGGCCATGAACAGCCCCCACAGTGGGAGACTCAGCAGGTGGACCCCAACTTCTTCTCTTGCTTGAGGACACACAATAGACCCGATTTCCTGGAGCAGGCACCAGAGTGATCCTGGTGCAGCCTCTCTGCTTCAGGAACTTGCCATCTATTTTGCAGTTCTTCTGCCATCCTGTGTGGGAAACATTTGCTGAACGCCTACCATGTGCCACACATGATGCTGGGAGCTATAGAGATGAGTCTCAGATGTCTTGCCCCTCTCGCCCAAGGGAGGCCTTGTGAGCCAGGCCTGATGTGCACCATGTAGCCTTGAGTGGTTCAATACAGTGGTCTCCAGCACTTGAAATGTGGCCATTTCAAATTGAGATGTACTCTAAATGCAAAATACAACAGATATTAAAGTCTTTGTACCAAAAAAAGGGTAAAATGTTGTGTTAATTTTTATATTGTTTATATGTTGAAAAGATAGTGTCTTGTGTGTGTGTGTGTGTGTGTGTATGTGTGTATGTGTGTGTGTAACCTTTTGCAATATGGCAGGTAGAAAATTTAAAATTATAAATGTGCCCTGCACTGTATTTCTGTTGGACAGGGCTGATCTAGCACCTGCCAGTCTGTTCATTCACATCCTCTGCCACATTCCCCCTTGCTGGTGATACCCTGGTCTTTTTTTCTTTCTTTTTTTTTTTTTTTTAACCACACCAGGCTCTTTCCTGTCTCAAGGCTTTTCACTTGCCGAAGGCTCTTCTCAGCAAGAGCTTGCATGTCAACTCAACTCAAATGTCACCTTCTGTGAGCAGTATTCTCTGACTAGCCTTTTTGAATATGTACTCCCTGTTTTTTGTTTTGTTTTGTTTTGTTTTATCCAGACACTCTTTCTAGTCCTTATCATAATATTTAGGCATTTTATTCATCTACATGTTTGTGTAACTTTTCCCTAAGAGGACATAAGGGCAGAAGGCTTGTCTGTTTTGTTTTATTTAGTTGTTTTTTTTTAATGTGTTCTGATCTCAGTGTCTAGCACAACAAGCAACACATAGTAGGTACTCAGATTTTTTTTTTAAATGAATGAATGAATAAGTATCACATTAATTTCACAAAAGAAAAAATATTTTGATTATTTTGAGATGTTGAAAAATATGTTTGAAAATAATTCCCACTGGGTCTTAATTTATCAATCAGTTACGGAATGTCTAGGCAAGAAGCATGTTAGAGATGAATGATTTAAATGGGGTTTAATGAAATAGAGTTTGGATCAGAATCAAGGGAATTAACAAGCGATACTGAAGCACCCAGGGACTGGCAACTTTGGGAAGCCATTACCACCCTGGGTCTGAAGGGCAATGGTAGGAAATGGAAATGGTGCTAAAGTGTTAAGGGATTGCTTGACAGGCTATAGAGAAACACAGCCACCCCCTGGTCTTCTGTCCATGGCCAAACTCTGCCATTGGCTAAACTCAGCTAGAAGCAGAGAATAAGGAAGCCTGGGAGATACAGACTACAGACCACTATGTCTAGGTTGGTGGGTGAAAGTGGTGATGGAGGAACAGAGAATAATCATCATCCTTGAAAGACCTAGAAAGCTATTTCCTTAATGTGACAGAGCCTGTCTATTCCAAACTAACAACTGATATCCTAAAAATGTAAGGATGCTCAGGACCACTAAAATTATTTAACATTTATTCAGGGATTTCTAGTAACAGAATGGAAAGTATAATTATGGCATAAAGTTATTATTTGCAGAGGATTTTATTATCTACCAAAACCCCAAGAGAAATAATGAAAAACTATTAGAGCCCAATAAAAGAGTCTAATAAGGTGACTAGTTAGGGAATAAATATACAAAAATGAAAAATTTTCTAAATACCAGTCACCAGTTAGGAAACATAATATAAAAGCATTCATTCTGTAAAAGCAACAAATATAAAAGGCTGAGGAATTAGCTTAAGAGACAATATGCAGGAACTGTAGAAGGAATCTATAAAGCAAAACTGGGAAAACAAATAAGTAAATGGAGGTATTTCATTTCTGGATGGGAAGGCTTGGTATTTTTAAAGCTGTCAATTTAAAATATTGAATGCATATTGCAATAGAAATGTATAAGCAATGTTATAAAATGATTTTAAGGTTTATCTGGAAAAATAAATGGGCACAGATCATCAAGCAAATGTTGAAAGAGAATGATGGAGAAAGACTTCTACTTCCAAGTTTTAGAAATACATCCTGAAACTAAAATAGTTCAAATAGCTTATACCAATCTTAGAAGAGACAGATAGATTAACACAACAAAGTATGTCCTTAAAACAGAGGGGTGTGTGTGTGTTTGTGTGTGTGTGAATGCATGCATGTGTACATGTTATAGACAAACTTCACATTTCTAATTAATGAGACAGGTCAAGATGAAATGATAATCCACCAGGGGAGGATGTGGGTCCTTACTTCATACTATGTACCAAAATATATTCTGGATAAATGCAGTGCACTTCAGTTAAATGTAAAATTTGGAAAACATAGATAACATTTAAAGAATAAATAAATATTTAATTTTGGGGAGCAGGACAGTTTTCTGATGATACCATTAAAGGTACAGCCATAAAGAAAAATATTACATATTTGTCCCTAAGAACCTAAACATGATGAAAATATCCATATCAAACTGGCCGGGCACGGTGGCTCATGCCTGTAATCCCAGCACTTTGGGAGGCCCAGGCGGGTGTATCACGAGGTCAGGAGATAGAGACCATCCTGGCTAACACAGTGAAACCCTGTCTCTACTAAAAAAATACAAAAAAAAAAAAAAAAGAAAAAAATTAGCCGGCCGTGGTACCAGGTGCCTGTAGTCCCAGCTACTCGGGAGGCTGAGGCAGGAGAATGGTGTGAACCTGGGAGGTGGAGCTTGCAGTGAGCCAAGATCGTGCCACTGCACTCCAGCCTGGGTGACAGAGCGAGACTCCATCTCAAAATAAAAAAAAAATAAAAAAAAAAATAAACAAACTGAGCTCAGATACTTGCATTATATATACAAAAAATGATTGATATAATTAACATGTAAAGAGGTTTTAAAAATCAATAAAAGGAAAAATAATCCAGCAGACACACATCAGTGTTGGTGAGACCTCTGGCAACCAGGTGGCCATACACTGTTGGTATAAGTACAAGTTGGTACAATATTTAGGGACAACAACTTAAAAAGTTTCTGAGCAGAGAAATGTACACTTCGTGTCTTCATGACTTCATGAAATTCTGGGTGTGTGACCTATGAAATGGCTCTTGACCGCCCAGAGTGTCAATTATTCCGTTCATAACATGAGAAGATAAATCAACTTGCTTCACAAAGTGGCTGTGAGGGTCATTTGGGATGACTGGCCCAGGAAATCATTGGAGTTATGAAACCCTAAGAAAATGGTGTACCTTCTTGATTAATGTGGGGTTGTCACATTTTGCTTCTCTTCCCCACCCCCAGCCACTTGAACGCTATCTACTGGGGTCCCTTCTCCTGACACTGCAGCTCACTGAGGGACAAAGGAGAGAGTAAGAGCCCTAAACCTTTGTCAGGGTAAGCAGGGCTGCACTGAGGATGGGTGCTCAGCTGGGCTCAGTAAGTATTTAGTACCAACCACTTGTGCTGGGTGCTGGGGTGACAAAGACTCTCCCCTTGACCAAATTTTAGTCGTGCTCCTCTGAATTCCCTTCTCGACTAGGCTTTGATGTTGGCTCTCTTGTCTGTGGCCTGTCTAGCCCAGTTCTAGCAAGAACGCTGCTAGGTTAGCCTACTGAGGATCCCCCAACCCCTTAACATCTGTCAGTCCATTTGGGCTTCTATAAAAAAGTACCCTAAACTAACTCTTAGCAACAGAAATGTATTGCTCACAGTTCTAGAGGCTGGGAAGTCCAAGATCAAGGTGCCAGAAGATTCCATATCTAGTGAGATCTCTCTTCCTTAAAAAATGACACCTTCTAGTTATGTCCTGAGGTGATGGAAGAGGCAAGGCAGCTCTCTGGGGTCCCTTTTATAAGGGCACTAGTCCCATTCCTTCATGACCTAATTCATCTCCCCAAAGTCCTCATCGCTTAATACCATCACCTTGGCGGTTAGCGTTTCAGCATATGAGTTTTGGCCTCCACAAACATTCGGATGATAGCACTATCTGATCATCCTGGCCTGCCTTCGGTAAGAACCCTGGTAAGTTGTTTTAGCAAGAATCTCCCTACCCTTGTCTCCTCTTGGTAATTTTTCATCCACTCACTCTGTTCCTTGGCTCTAAATCCCCAGCTGTCTTTGTTATATTTGCCTAATTTCTCTCCTCCATTGCAATAATCTTGAATAATGTCTTCCTTACCATTTTAACAAGTGTCAGAGTAATTTTATTTTTAACAAGAGTTACCATGGCAAGTAAATCTCAGTCTGCCCCAAAGTAGCTTTGGGTCTAACAGGTAGACAGGTAGGCAGATCCACGATTGACTCTATGGAAGAGGAACACATATTCATGAATTCAACAAACATGTACTGAGGGCCTGTAATATGCCAGGCACTGAGGATACAGCTTTGGACAAGATACTCCAGCTCCTCGCTCTCATGAATCTCACAGTCTGATGAGAGAGATAGATGATAAACATAAACAGAAACAGAAAAAGTAAAAAGGGGGCAGGTGTCACTCCTGGGATTGTAGAGGGAATAGGGGTCCCGCATAAACAGGAAACACTTTCTGCAGGAGAAGACATATGAGTTGAATCTCCAGTGAATTTAACTCTTGGTTGTGGGCTACAAGACTCGACAGGTTCAGAGCTCATGTAAGCACATTTGTGAATAAGTACGATGTTGGATGACTCAGGAGCCAGCCTATGATTTGCCAACTGTGAGTAGGAAGACAGCTGAGGTTTCCAGAGGCAGCCCAGCTGAGAGGAGACACAGACAGGGAGATTATCCTAATAGGATTTCACAAAGACCACTTAAGAGTCGCTGAGCTCCAGGGAAAAATAGTTATGAGCTGAGGGTGGGGAAATAGCCAAGAATCTGGCAACTCCGCAGAAGCTCGGAGAGAAAAGCTGACAGCCGACAGACAGAACAAGATGATGCTTGCAAAAAGGTTAAAAGAATAGACAAGAGAGAAAAAATATACACTGAGAGATATGGATGGAAATGGAAGTGCATTAATATAACTTGGGGATATGGATTAAGATAATTCCAGCTCTAAGGAGCAGAGCTAGGACTTACTCATTACAGTACTTCACACTGTCAGGAAACTCTTGGAAACAGATGTGGGCAATGGAAGGTCAGGATTTGGATGGAAAGAAAGAATGTGTGAATAGGCAGAAACAGGATAGCTAGTTCTAACCTCTAGTCTTTAGAGAAAAAGAAAGTGAGGTTCAGATAAATGACTTTTTCAGAGTCATGCAACATAGTGAGTGCTAGAGCTAAGAGATTAGAACCTTGTACATTGCTGATGGGAATGCCAAATGGTGCAGCTACTGTGGAAAACAGTTGGCAATTTCTCAAAAAGTTAAACATCAAGTGACTATATGACCCAACAATTCTGTTTGTTGGCATGTAGCCCCAGAAATTGAAGGCAGGTACTCCGATTTGATTCATGGTAGGTTTTTTGACTAGTCCAGTGCCCCTTTTTACTGCACCCCGGCTGTAGCTTCCATCTTCCATTTTCTCTCCCTCTTTTTTCTCCTCCTTTTTCCCTCCCAACATCCTATCTTCATCCTTCTTCTTTCCTCTTTATACGTGTAGGGTCAGGTTGGGGTCTAAGCTATAGCTTTGCCACTTAATAAATACGTGAACTTGGTTTTTATTGTCCTGTCATTGATGATGACTAGATGAGGGTCCTTCCAGCCCTAATAGTATACGCATTTTTACACACTGTGCCGTCGCATGTTCAGGAACTGCAGCGGATCTAGTATTGATGAGAGGACAGTACCTGGGAGGTTGCCCAGAAGACAACCCTGGGAGGGTTGTCCAGAAGCTGATACACTCCCAGTCTTGAACAACCTCATGTTTTCTCACCCTTTAATTGCTTGTTTCGTAGAGCTTAAATTCTCTTTAATTTTCCTGGGATTACAAAGCAGTGATCTATTTATGTTTACTGGAGCATCTCTTCTTTCAGGGTGAGTTTAAAAAAAAAAATCTTTGCATGTGAAACCTACTGTGGGGGCACATAATCTTCCTTTAAGTCTTGTACTTTTCCCCCTCTACTTGACCACCATATCAGTGGGGGCAGTTACCTGATGGTGTTATTTGATCCAAATTGGTAATGCTGAATTTGCCTTTGCTATTTTCCCAATTTACTTGGGCACAGTTTGACTACTCTCTTATGGGAGAGGAAATTGCTGAGGACTTGCAAAAAGCCTCTGGGGGCTTTGTCTCTAATCTGTCTCTAATTTTACTGAAATTCTGACACTAGATTTAGTTCTATTGAGTTGTCAATTGATCCTTTTCCTGGGGTGGGTGGTCCCCTAAAGCTTCAGTTTGCTCACCTGTTTCAAAATGAGCCAGCTACTTTAATGAGAGGTCCTTCTGTTTCATGGACTTTTGTCATTTGTTTTTCTAAACCCATTCATTTTCTTCTCTTTGCCCATTTGAGTCCTCATATGAGATAACTGGTTTCTGCCTGATAATTCCCAGAATGGCTCTGGGAAGGGCTTTAGGGGAGGAGTCAATCCAAAGTGGGAAAAACGAGCTCCAAGTGGAATATTCACACCTTTCCAATTTGTTCTCTTCAAAATAGGAGCTATATCATTCAGCTTTTCTGTCCATTCCACATTTTTTTTTTCCTTGCCAACAGTACTTTTCCATCTTGAAAGGGAGGATGGGCTGGGTGCGGTGGCTCATGCCTGTAATACCAGCACTTTGGGAGGCTGAGGTGGTCAGATTGCTTGAGGTCAAGAGTTCTAGACAAGCCTGGCCAACATGGCGAAACCATGTCTCTACTAAAAATACAAAAATCAGCTGGGTGTGGTGGCGCACTCCTGTGATCCCAGCTACTTGGGAGGCTGAGGCATGAGAATCCCTTGAACCCAGGAGATGGAGCTGCAGTGAGCCGAGATTGTACCACAGCACTCCAGCCTGGGTGGAGTGAGACTCTGTCTCCAAAAAAAAAAAAAAAAAAAGCATGAACATAAATTACTCTTCTTTCATTTTGGCCCAGGTGGCACTTAAAACCTACAGCATGAGGTTGGGGCAGTTTCTGAGTTTCAGAATTAATAATATTTTTGTTGTTCATTTTAATTCATTTTGTTAATTTCAGTCAACTTTGAAGATGGAGGTTCTGTGAAATGGTGTGCAAACCACCATATTTTCTGGAATACCTGGCATTCTTTCCACTATACCATGCTGTGTGATTATAAATACACTCTTGCATAGCCGGTATGACATGCTGTTATTGGAAAAGGTTTCCAATGACTGTATTCACTGAAATGGCCTATTTATATGTCAACTGTGTGATTGGATATGTGCTTCCATAAGAATAAAACAACAACAAACAAAAGGCCCAGATCCTGGGTTACCAAACGATGCTGCCGGGTCTTCCTTAGTTCCCCGCTCCCAAGTGTTCACGTAAAGTTGCCACAGAAGGTCTCAGTGGTGAGTGCCTTCAAACTGGGCAATGGGATTAGGTTTTTAGAAGATGATTTCCTTGTTTTCATTTCGAGATCTTAATTTTATTGAAGATGCTTCTGCTGTTGGTGGTGCTGGTATAACTGATCTAATTTAATTTAATTTGCTTCTTTGCAAAGAAGGCAATCCCTTGCCCAGCTGCTGCTCTGGGCAGAGAGGAAGCAAGCAGGCTTGGAGATAAGCTATGAACTTTATCAGACCTCTCCAAGCTTTATGCTAATGAGCAATGCTTAGAGATTTCAGAATTTTTTCCCCCAGTGATTGCTTTAGCTACTGTACTGTTTCCTAGGCAGTAAGACATCATCATGAGTCTCTATAGGTGAGGGAGATGTGATCATCTGACTGGTCTGTTACTCTGCTTCAAGGTACCATGCCTGTGGTGGGTGCAAGGCACATGTCAGGTGGTGTTAGGAAGAGTTTCCCCCATCCATTCTGTCACAGTGTGCCTAGGGAAGCTTCCTGTGAGAATTCTGAGTGATAGCAGGTGTGGCAAGTTACAGTCCTTGATTAAACTCTGGTTGTACCTCCCTAGTTTCTTTCCTTTGTCAAGGTGTTCAAACTTGCTATGTCTTGGCCTCCTTAAACCATGCGTGAACAGGATGTGTGCTTCAAGGATAGAGTGCCTTATTCCTGTCTCTATTTTCAGTACCTAGTAAGGTGCCTGCCAGACACTAGGCTTAGTAAGTATTTGCCAGATGAACAAATGAATGAACAAATAAAAGGAGACAAATGGGTACTTATGGAAGGGAAGATGGAATGTCACCATTACATCCTACTCTCCAGACAGACACACTCTGGGTGTAAGGAGATCCAGAGTCATGTTGTAATGAGGTATTGTGAGCTGTAATGGTACTGCGGGTCTCCCCAGTTCTACTCCAATGCTTTGATTTGGTGGGTTGGAAAGGATTTGTTGACACAGATCTAGACACATATGTGATTTGATAATGGGTGGTACGGAATTCGCCCATTTTCCATCTAGTTCTGCCCAGATTTGCTCAGCCATGGGGTTAGTCTATTCAGATCCAGCTCAACTTTGCTGTATTTTAGGAGCCCATCTCTCAAGATCATAGTGATTAAAGTCAGCCTGCTGGCCCAATCCTGGCATGCAGTCATTATGAGGAAAACTTATACAAGGTTGTGATGGTTAATTTTGTGTGTTAGCTTGATTGGTCTAAGGGATGCCCAGATATCTGGTAAAACATTAATTTTGGGTGTGCCTGTGAGGGTGTTTCTGGATGAGATTAGCATTTGAATCAGAAGACTTAGTAAAGAAGTCTACCAATGTGGGCAAGCTTAATCCAATCGTTCAAGCACCAGAATAGAACAAAAAGGCAGAGGAGTTCATTTTTTCTCTCTCTTTTCTTGAACTAGGACTCTTCTCGTGTGTGTGGGTGTTGGAGCTTCTGGTTGTTGGGCTATCAGACTTCCAGACTTACACCTTCTCACCCTGGGTTCTCAGGACTTTGGCCTCAGACTGAGAGTTATACCATCAGCCATCACCTCTTCTAGTTCTCAGGCTTTAGGACTTGAACTAAATTATACCACTGGCTTTCCTGATTCTCCAACTTGCAGACAGCATATTGTGGGACTTCCTGGCCTCCATAATTGCATGAGCCAATTCCCATAAGTCTCCTCGTATATATCTTTATATATTCTGTTGGTTCCTTTCTCTGGAGAACCCTAACTAATACAAAGTTCTTCATATGAGGCTTCTGCTTAGTTTTCTTGATTAAGATGGTGATTCCTGAATGAGACCAAAATACTCAGGGCCAAGCCACATGAGCTAAAAGGCATGACAATGTTGAGTTAATCTAGATATATCAGACCAAAGGGTGCCTGAGATTTAGCTTCTTTGCTCTTATCCTGAAATGCAGCAAAGCTGTTGCACCATCATCTAGCTTCTGACTCTTAGCATCCCCATCTCCTGATGCCTTCACTTGAACGTCTTTGCTGGGCAGCTCCACCACCAGCTTTGACTCCTCAAGTATGCTGGCAACCTGGGTGGAACCTGCGTTTGTCATATTCTCTTGGCCACTCTGAGTGAACTTGTGTTCACTCTCTAGGGAGGTCTAGGTTTCCCAGTGGGTTTCTGCAGCCCCACCTATTTCTCAGTCTGTTCTTTTCCCCACCCAAGCACTGTAAAATTAGTACAAGCCTCACTAACTAGAAGGCATGTTGATAGGTCAGATGAGAGGGTTTGTGAAATAGAGCAGGTATCTAGGCTGGGCATGGTGGGGAACAGAATCCATGAATGAAGGCTGTATCTCTAGGATGAGCCAGTGGAGAAAAATCCTCAAACTGATGGAAAAGAAAAAATACTCTGGCTCTGAAAATCAAAGGACATAGCCCTCTGAACAAGTGTGATTAGTATTCTAAAAAAATATGTGCAGGAGGCATCAAAGAAGAACCCATTGGCATTAGCAAGAGGTTTCAGGGACCAGATATGAAATAAATTTCTAAAAAAAAATCAGCAGCTTTTTTCTATGTGCAGTTGTTAAATTGTAATATATAGAGCAAAGAAAAACCCAATCATAACAGGACAGAATATCTTTTAAAACTTGGGATGAAGATAAAAAAAATGCAGGAACAACACGAAAACTTTAACACAGAGACACATAAAAGAAGACTTGAGTACTTGGAAAAATATCTTGTTTCTGAATGGAAATGTGTATTCATATAAATATGTCAATTCTCCCCCAAAGTGATTACATAATTATGTTTTTAAAACTTGACAAAAATGATTGTAAAGTTTGGATAGAAGATGAAATGCATAAGAATGGCAAAAAATGTTTTTTTAAAGTATTGATAGAAGGGAGATTTGCACAGCAAAAAGTTATAGAGAGTTATAAAATAACTTAATACTATAAGCAATTTAGTGACTAGTGAAATAAAGTGTAATTGAAACAGAATAGAAAATAAAATAATGAAAATGATTTGTGTCTATGTAAATACTTACTATGTGATAATGGTAGACTTAAATCGTTTTGGGAAATAATAGATTATATAATTAATGCTGTTAGGAAAATCAGCTTTTTAGAGGGAAAGGCAGATCATTATCTCAGTCCATATATAAGCATAGATTGCAAACTACGGTGTACAGGCCAAATCTGGTTTGCTGCTTGTTTTGTAAATTAAATTTATTGAAACATAGCCACACCCATTCATTTACGTATTGCCTGTGGCTGCTGTTGCACCACAATAGCAGAACTGAGTAGTTGCAAAAGAGACGATATGGTTGCAAAGCCAAAAGTATTTACTATCTAGCTCTTTACGAAAAATATTTGCGGACCCCTGCTTTGACACATGGAGAGCAGGAACTTGAGCTGAAGCAATAGCAAATAAACAGGAAACATCTTATTCTCTATGGTTGGGGTGACATATTTATTTTTGTTTAAATAGGGACATTTTTGAAAGTAAAAGGAATGCCCCAGGCAGGCAGGGAGGTATTATAATTATAGGTGCCTATAATGGATCAAGAATTGGATTGGAAAGGGAGAAATGTAAGACAGTGATGATTAGAGTTGAGTAAGATTAGAGTTAATAAAGTTAAGAATAATAGAAATCAGCGTTGTTAAAAGCACAGTCAATCTTCTACAGTAGAAAGGAGCCTTGTGAGTCTTCATGAATCTTTAGATACTTTTGATAGAAAGTAGTAAATCAGTTATTCTCAATGTCACACCAGGCAGAATGCTATTTATTATGCAACATAAAAGCAGAGGCAAAAACTCAAGTACTTATTGAGCTGTGCAGGGAACAGAATAGATGTAAGACAAGAACAAAATGTTCAACTCTAATGAGAGAATAAGAACATTAGAAGACTAGTATCTTGGATGTTTGAAACAGTGGAGAATGACCAACAGGAAGGAACAGCTGTAATTAAGTGCATATCTAAGGAAGTGGCAGAAAAACTGTGCCTTGCAAGTGTGACTTAGCAACGAGCCAGCTACCAAGAGCCCTAATGAGGACCAAAGATGGAAGATGCCTGTGGGGAATGAGACCCAGGTAATCAGCTTGTTTTTTCCCATCTGTGAGTTTTCCATCTGATGAGAAGAAAGGGAGTCAGGACGTAGACTGGTCCAAGTGCTGCTCTTTGAAGACACCTGATCTCAAATCACTACCATGGTCAGGAGGGGCTGCTCCAAAGTGAGCTCCAGGAAAACAGCTTGGCAGATAAGCCCATGGGCCTCTAAGCACCTTCCCTGTTGCTTGGAGAAAAAGGACCAGGCCTGGCCATGGATTAAACCAGCAGCTGGCCTCACGAAGGAATGTGTAAGTGTGGCTGCCTTTGGGGTTGACCCTGCAGTGCAGTGGGTGTATAGCAACTGAACAAAAAGGACCTGACTGCCTACCACTGGGGGATGCCAAAAGACTAGCCTCTAGAAGGCACATTCACAACACTGGTTAATGGCCCAGTCTCCTAACATAAATAAAATGCCTCCATTCTTACATATCCAGCTCTTGCCATAATGAGCCACAGTCCATCTCATGTTAACAAATGCCTTTTCAGGTTGGGCCTGATTTTCCTTAGTTATTCCAGTTAGAATGTTAAAATGACAGAGTTAGTAATTGGAGGGCTTCATAAGAATCAATTAGTCCAGTGCTTTTCAACTTGAGGACCTGGGAATCTGGGAAGGAGAAGTGGTAGTGCTTGAAGCGCTTTTAGTATTTCAAGATGCCTGTGCCTACACTATACAGGTTCAAAGAAATCTCAAGTTCTTTGGGTTAGGTTTCAAATTGAATCCAGTGAACAAGGCTGTGATCTCATGCTGCTCAGAAACCTTACAGGTTCAAAGAAATCTCAAGTTCTTTGGGTTAGGTTTCAAATTGAATCCAGTGAACAAGGCTGTGATCTCATGCTGCTCAGAAACCTGAAGGGGGGAACTTGCTTTGATTAGGAGAAAATGGAGGAAGAGGTAATCTTGACTTCACAAATTCAGTTTATGCAGTGGACAAGCCTTTCAAAACATGCAGCCCAGGGAGAAATGTAGTCATAGGGAAAGTTGAGAACCCCTTGGCTTATCCATTGTGTAATCTGTGTCCTTCCATTTAGTAGGTGATGAAACTTGGACCCAGAAGGAAATGGGAAAAAGTAGCACAGCCCAAGTTGTAGGAAACAAACAGCAGGATTAACTTCCTCTAAGTCTGAGATTTAAAGGGGAGACATGGGGAACATTAACTCAGGCATCTGGAGACCTGGAGTTCTTATAGGGGTGAAGAGCTAACATTTATTGAGGACTTACTGTGTGTTGGGTGCTGTTCTAGGAAATCCACACACATCATCTCATGTAATGCCTAGAGTGATCCTGTGAGTTAGAGATTATTCTCTGAAAGATTCAGAGGAGGAAAACAGGGTTCACGGAGTCTAAGTGACTTTTCCCCAAGATGATGTAATAATAATGGAGTTGGGTTCTAACAGAGTGTGTTGTGGCCCCCGGGGCTGATGCTCTGCCCACTGCACCACCCTGTCTTGGAGAATGAACCTCTATAGGCTTTGGCTACCCTAGGGGCATGTGAGGAGGGAGTTTCAAAATTGTCCTCTTGGGAGAAAGAAACCACTGACAGTGTCTGCATCTGATCTGTTTCCGCTTTCCCCAGAAGCAGTACATGCCTGACTTTCTGTAAATGTTGGATTAATTGATTTAATTTACTTGATTGTCACTCCAAGGAGTTCTGTGAAAGAACAATGGAACTCTGAATTCAGGCCTAGAGCAAGTGGGAAAGACTTAGGAGGAGGCTGGTTGTCGTTTAAGAGAAAGTGGGACTTCCTAAAATGGACCTCTTTCACTTGGCAAATTCCACTTACCCCTTGGCTATCAGAAAGACCCCTGTTTCCTCAGCATGGGTACTGGTATAAAAACAGGCACATAGACCAGTGGAACAGAATAGAGAACTCAGAAATAAGCCCAAATACTTACAGCCTGATCTTCAACAAAGCAAACAAAAACATAAAGTGGGGAAAGGTCACCCTATTCAACAAATGGTGCTGGGATAACTGGCAAGCCACATGTGGGAGAATGAAACTGGATCCTCATCTCTCACCTTGTACAAAAATCAACTCACGATGGAACAAGGACTTAAATCTAAGACCGGAAACCATAAAAATTCTAGAAGATAACATCGGAAAAACCCTTCCAGACATTGGCTTAAGCAAAGACTTCATGACCAAGAACCCAAAAGCAAATGCGACAAAAACAAAGATAAATAGATGGGACTTAATTAAACTGAAAAGCTTCCGAACAGCCAAAGAAACAATCAGCAGAATAAATAGACAACCCACAAAATGGGAGAGAAGTTTTGCCATCTATACATCCGACAAAGGACCAATATCCAGAATCTACGAGGAACTCAAATTAGAAAAAAACAATGCCATCAAAAAGTGGGCTAAGAACATGAATAGACAATTCTCAAAAGAAGATATACAAATGGCCAACAAACATACGAAAAAATGCTCAACATCACTAATGATCAGGGAAATGCAAATCAAAACCACAATGCGATACTACTTTACTCCTCTTGCAAGAATGGCCATAATCAAAAAATAAAAAAATAATAGATGTTGGTGGGGATGTGGCGAAAAGGGAACACTTTACACTGCTGGTGGGAAGGTAAACTAGTAAAACCACTATACAAAACAGTGTGGAGATTCTTTAAAGAGCTAAAAGAAATACCATTTGATCCAGCAATCCTACTACTGGGTATCTACCCAGAGAAAAAGAAATGATTATACAAAAAAGATACTTGCACACACATGCAGCACAATTTGTAATTCCAAAAATAGGGAACCAGCCTTAATGCCCATCAATCAACAAGTGGATAAAGAAATTGGGGCATGTATATGCCATGGAATATTACCCAGCCATAAAAAGGAACAAAATAATGGCATTTGCGGTGATCTAGATGGAATTGGAGACCATTATCCTAAGTGAAGTAACTCAAGAGTGGAAAACCAAACATCATATGTTCTCCCTCATAAGCAGGAGCTAAGCTCTGAGGATGCAAAGGCATAAGAATGACACAATGACTTTGGCGACTCAGGGGGAAAGGGTGGGAGGGGGGTGAGGGATAAAATACTACAAATTGGGTATGGTGTATACTGCTAGGGTGATGGGTACACCAAACTCTCAGAAATCACCACTAAATAACTTATTCATGTAGCCAAATACCACCTGTTTTCCAAAAACCTATGGAAAAATTGTTTTAAAGACCCCTGTTTTCTAACAGGATGGAAACATCACTGCCTCTTGCCTTGTCATTGTTGCAAAGTCCAAGTAGTCTCAAGGTGAACATGGTAGGCCCAGGGAAGTCCTGGGAGTGTCACCTGTGGGTGGCCTTCCCTTCAGCCAGCAGGTCACTCAGCTGTAGCAGCTACAGGTCTGTGAGAGACATTGATGGCTGTGGGATGTGACTGTAAAGCCCCATTTAGTATCCCAGTGATAAGGGCTGAACACGTATATCCAAGTTGATGCCCATGGATGGAGCAACATCTCGTGCGTTGAGTGCTTACTTCCTGGGCAGATTGAGAGCTGTGCTAGTGTTGTTCACGTGACCCTCTTAATCCATCCTTACCCATCTCCACCCTGCTCACTGCCCTGAAAGGCTGGCCTGTATGGGCTCTGCCAATGCCCTTGGGCTTCTGTATGGCCAGAAATCAGAGGGGGGCGGGGAGTAAGAGTGTTCTGTGTACTTATTCCCTGGGCCTTTCCTGTGCAGTTGCTGTGGGCCAGCCATGTGTCTTGACTGGAGGTTGCTGTTTCTCTCAAGGGGACCTTCTTGCCCCTGTTCTCTCCTGCTGGCTTCTGTTAACGACTTCCTCCCCTAATCCCTTCCATCCCCATGGGTGCTCTGCTACACTTATCCTTGTCCTTGCCCGCTTTGTACCTTTGTAAATATTCCCTTTATTAACTTGCCTTGGATTCTCCTCATTTGAACGTGCCCAGGGTGACCCTGATTGATTCCCTAGGTATTAACTAATTTGATCTTCATAAAAACTGGAGGACATGGAGACTATTATCACCACCCTCATTTTTAAAATGAGAAAACTCAGGCATAGAATGGTCCCATTGTTTTCTCCAGAGTCTCATTGTTTGTAAGGAGTAGAGACAGAGTTTGTATCTGGCTTGTTCCCGCACATTTTCTACCACAGCACTAGGGTACCTACTTCCATTGATTCTTTTTGGAGCAGGCCTAAGACACAGGAAGACAAAGGAAAAAATCAGGCTGTGTAGCCTTCTTGGAACCTCTGTCCCCAGACCCAGTCCTTATCTCAACTTTCCAGAGCTCCCCACTTCAGAAGGTAGGAGCCAATTAGCCACATGGGAAACCAGAGCTCCTGAGGGGCAGCGAAGAGATCCCTAAAAAGGTCATTCCCCAGATAGCTGGGCTTGCAACTCATTCACTTAAATTAAACTTTATCCCCTATGGTGTTTGAGGCTCACCAAATGCCTGTAGCCATTGTCCCAAGCTTTGTATTAAGCAAGAGTGCCTCCTCTTGCAGCCCCTAGAAGCCAAGAATGTGAGACCATTACTGTGATATTTTGCTTATGAAGGATGAGGAGCCCCAGCACCACAGACTTGGCGAACATCTGGTACAGATGGGGCCAGTCTCAGTCCTTCCATGTATGGCTTTAGTGCTTTGGAAGCTTTTGCCTTAAGCCTGACATCTGCTTCTGTGATGCATTTTGCTGAGCTCTCCTCAGAGGGGGCGGTCACCACAAGGTGTTTCGTTAGGTGTCTTAATAAGCCTTGTAACTGCAGCCTGGCATGCCTGTCCCCTGTAGAGCTGCTTTCTGCATGAGGCTGGGAAGGGTGGATAGTTCAGACATAATTTGCAATGGCAGCAGGAATATTATTTTTGCATTATAAAGCATGGCGGGTGACCTTATCAAAGTAGGAGAAGTAAGCAGGCAGCAAGCGAGGGCATCCATGGTTCTGGGTGACACACGGAGGCTGGTGAGTGGTGGGAGTGATGGTGGTAAGGTTTTGAGGCCCTCAGCTGCCTTGTAGTGTCCCTGGGGGCTGCAGGATGCTCACCTTCCCTTGCAGACCCCTAAAAGTTCTGTCTTTAATAGACCTATGCTGGGCCAAGTAGGTGTGGCTGTCTCATGACTGAGAACAAGGATTTTGTCTGTTCTTTGAGGGCACCCCTGGGTTTAATCCTGAACCCTGGACCAGCTGGAGGTCTGATTCTTTACCTGCCAGTTCTTCCCTGTCATCATTTCTCAGAAGCTTGTGCTATCTCTGATTTCCTGAGGTGTTCTGGGATAATCTCACTTGCCCTTAACCAAGTGCTCCATACATGTCCCATTTTTCCAGACCAGATCACAGAGCTCTGTTCATGCCGGTCTTGGACTCCTGCATCCAGCTCATATCCAGGGAGTTCTCTGCCATGCCCCTCCTCCATTGCTTGGGCAGCAGGTGGGTTGTGTGACCTGCGTGGGCGTATCAGGTGTGTGCACTCTCAACAAGGAGAGTCTGGGATTCCAGACTTTTTAAAGTACTCTCTGGAGCATTCCTAGAAAACTCAGAGTCAGATTTTTCTCAGACCACACACTCTCTCACACACATGCGCACACACGGAAACACACACACACCCTTCAATTTATGATTATAATCATAATTATGATTTAGGATGAGAAACAGGTTTATATAAAATCATAAATCTGCATACACGGAAAAGATGACCTTGGACCACCAACCAATATAACACTCCCATTTTACAGAGAAGGCAGTTGAGATCCAGAAGGAGAAGTGACTTAGCCATTACCACACAAGACGGCCCTTTAGGTTTCCCCAGGCTGGACCTCTGAGGGGCAAGAACAACCAAAACAGAAACAACAGGGGATGTCGAGCAAGGCATTGGTCTGACTGCTCTGAGGATCCTGAGTACATTCACACACTCAGGCAAGGGAGGGGTGGGCTGCTTGCTTACTAATGTCTAGACACTTCAGTCTTAGGCAGCTCCCTTCTCCCATGGGGGCATCTTCATCCTTACCTTCATAGTAACAAGGGATGAGAGCTGAATCTGATGGTCCCTGTGAAGCAAAGAACCAGCCCTCTGGGAGCCACTCCCAGAGGGCTGGTTCTTGAAGACTGCAAACTCTATTGCCACATTGGCAGAGGGTGCTGGGAGAATGAACCTGAACAGGTGGGTGGGATAGACAGTCATGGAATGGCAGGCAGGGACCATGGGTTTCCTCCAGACTAGGCAGCTTGCCAAATCCCAGTACGCCCATCTCCTAGCATGGGGTCTGACCCAAAACAAGGGCCCGAACTGATGAATGAACAAACGCCAGAGCAGTGTGAAGCTGACTGTAGATATGTTGGAGGTACCCAAGGACATCGTATTTTTGGTGAGTCAGGAAAGTGGAGAGGGGTCAGAAGGGAAGCATGAGAGCCCCACTTAGCCCATTGTTATGTGGGGGAAGTCATGGGGAGTGGTCAGCATGGATTCTGTCTGAGAGCCCGAGCCAGGGGCCTTCTGTCACTGCGGGTAACCAAATTGTTTTTTTGACCAAGACTTTCTGGACCATGAAGAAAAAAAAATCCATTGTCATTTCTGAAATCATTGGTCCTGGAAACCAGTGAAACACCTGAGCAAGGACTATGACTCTCATAGAAAGGAACCCTTAATTCTGATGGTAAAGTGGATGCTATGGCAGTGGGAGCTTTGGCATCAGGCTCATATCTAAAGATGAGTTTATAGGAATTCTCATTTTTCTCCTCATGCCTTTTGAATTTTACAGACTTGCCTCCCTGAACCTGGGATATGGTTTCATCACAGAAAGATTTGAAAAACACTGTGAGGATTATAAATCATGCTGCTATAAAGACACATGCACACGTATGTTATTGTGGCGCTATTCACGATAGCAAAGACTTGGAACCAACCCAAATGTCCATCAGTGATAGACTGGATTAAGAAAATGTGGCACATATACACCATGGAATACTATGCAGCCATAAAAAATGATGAGTTCATGTCCTTTGTTTAGGGACATGGGTGAAGCTGGAAACCATCATTCTCAGCAAACTATCGCAAGGACAAAAAACCAAACACTTGGTGTTCTCACTCATAGGTGGGAATTGAACAATGAGAACACATGGACACAGGAAGGGGAACATCACACACTGGGGTCTGTTGTGGGGTGGGAGGAGGGGGGAGGGATAGCATTAGGAGATATACCTAATGTAAATGACGAGTTAATGAGTGCAGCACACCAACATGGCACATGTATACATATGTAACAAACCTGCACGTTGTGCACATGTACCCTAAAACTTAAAGTATAATTAAAAAAAAATCATTGCCTGCATTAGGCCATTCAAAAAAAAAAAAAAAAACACACTATGATTTCTAATTACTGGTGCTTTCCTATTATTACTGCGACTGCAATGACCGCCAATGCTACTTCATACGTATTTTATGGGAGTGAAGTGAAATAATGAATTGAAAGTACCTAGCACAGTGCCTGGCACATAGTTGGCATTCAAAAACAAGGCCTTTCCTTCTCTGATGCTCACCTGTGTAAATGTTATTCCCATGTCCTCAATACATACACTTAACTACTTTATTTTTAAATTTTGTGTTTTTTCTCATTATCTTCTATCGTTATGATGAATTTTACTCAGATTCTTGATCTTTCAGTTTTCTTGGCCAAGTTTCTGAGATTTTCCATGCAACACACTTGCATGCATTATTTTTTCCTGGCTGGTTCTATTAATAGAATTTTTCTCCTAAGTAAGGTGATGTGCTTTTTAAGGTCACTGTAAAGAGACAACATGAGGTCAAGTCTTACCCCTTACTTCCCTCTCATTAGAATGTGGCACCCAGAATTCAGCCAGAGATGGCTTTAGTCCAATTCGGAAGCCCTCCATGCTTACTTTCCTCCTTGGAGCCAAAGCTACAACCATGGGCATGGCCCCTGTTCTTTGTATACCTGAGGGAGTGCTCTGCCCCAAATCTTTCTGCTCCCCTCAATATGAACCTATTACACCTGACATATTCTTATTATTGCTCAACTCTAAATTCAGGCCATCAAAGGTTATCACCCTTGCCAGGTTTCTTTGGAGAAATGACAATTTGAGATGCTACCATCTGCCACATTTACCTGAATTACCTCAAATTCTGGAGACTCTGTTTCCAAAAAGAAGTCATTGCTTGGGTTGATTTCTGACAGGTTCCTGCCTAGTAGCAGCTGCCCAGCAGAGGCCGTGGTGGGAGCAGTCAGTCCCTGGCTTTGAGAAACAAAATTCCCCAAGGGAACTGCAGAACCACACTGTACCTGAATCCATCAGCATATGAAGGCCGGGTGTGGCATGAGATGTGCACTGTGTAATTGCTTCTTTACCTCCTGCCTGAAATTGTCTATCGGAAGCTATTAATAGCTATAGTTTATTTTCCAAATCTCTTTAGAGAACCAACATTTATCTCAAATAGGCAGAAACCTTAATTGTGGAGTTTTTAAGCCAGAAGTTCCTTGGATGGGAATATAATCCACATGCTTATTTAGCAGGTGAAGACTTAGGGATCCTGGAAGTGAATTAGCTTATCCAAGGTCATACTAGGCCTGACTAGATGGGTTCTGTGGTCTAGATGTTCGTATCTCCCTCTTCCAAATTCATATGTTGCCACTGAATCCCCAATGTGATAATTTTAAGTGGGGCTTTTAGGAGGTGATTAAGTCATGGGGGTGGAGCCCTTACGAATGGGATTTGTGTCCTTATAAAAGAGGCTTGAGGGACCCCCTCTGTTCCTTCTGCTATGTGAGGGCACATAGAAGCTGCCATGCATGAAGAAGAGGCCTTCATCAGACATGGAACCTGCCACCGCCTTGATCTTTGACTTTTCAGCCTCAAGAACTATGATCAGTAAATTTCTGTTGCTTATAAATGACCCAGTTTAGGCCAGGCTCAGTGGCTCATTAATACTGTAATACTTTTAGAGGCCAAAGTGGGCAGATTACTTGAGGTCAGGAGTTCAAGACCAGACTGGCCAACATGGTGAAACCCCATCTCTACTAAAAATACAAAAATTAGCTGGGCATGGTGGTGCACTTCTGTAATCCCTGCTACTTGGGAGGCTGAGGCAGGAGAATTGCTTGAATCTGGGAGGCAGAGATTGCAGTGAGCTGAGATCGTGCCACTGCACTACAGCCTGAGCGACAGAGCAAGACTGTCTCAAAAAACGTATTAAAAATAAAAATAAATAAACTTAAACAGTCTAAGGCATTTTGTTATAGAAGTCTGAACTGAAGAAGACAATGGGCTTTCCAACCCTGGCCTGACAGAGTGTAGCTGCTCAGCTCCCTTATAGCACTGGCTGCTGATTTGTAGACACTGCACTCTTCTTCGTTTTGCATGTCTCCTGGAGCTTTGGGGATGTTCTCAGTGCAGCCACCATAAAAACCACTTCCAACCTGAGGAGGAAGACCTGTGAACCTGAGTCTGGCTGCATTTCATGAAACCAGGCTGCTGTTGGAGAATATAGGAGTTTTCTGATTCTAAAGATCTTTCTAAGAGCAGGTCTTCTTGTAACAATGTTTTATGCCAAAACTTAAGAGATGTGGAATGGAGCTGGAATTTTTTTAAAAAATTACTGTGCTGATTAGAATGAACGTGGTTCCTGTCACATGCTGAGACCTCAGTTTGGGGCTGATGATGAAGTGGGGAGCAGGGCAAAGCTGGGGACATTTTACCACTTATAATGCACAAGTCGCAGGCCTTCAGGCCAAATTGCAGTGTTTTAAGGAGAGTGGCAAACTTTGGCTTCAGCTAGATTGAAGCTTTTTTCCTTTTCCAGATTCACAAATATTTAATTACTTCAAACTAGCTATTCTGCAAGATACCCACATGTATGATATATCTCTTGTAATAGTTACCACAAACTTGTGAACTAGATTTAGGTTGACATTCTTGTACATATAGTCCAGAAATTCAAGAAGTTATGAAAATGGAGAGAGAGAGAGAGAGTATGTGTGTGTGTGTGTGTGTGTGTGTGTGTGTGTGTGTTTAACACTGAATTCATTTAGCTGCCAAACCTGACCCGAACTGTTATGAAGCTATCTGTAGCCTTTGTCTCCCATAGTGTGAATTTTGATAGGCCTCACTGTGGAAATATTTGTGTGTCTGAGCCCAGAATGTTGCCCCAGATCTCACTAGGACTGTTTTATGGGCCCATGTTACTTGTCTAAAAACCCAAACTGTTCTGAATTCTGAGGTGTGTTTTTCCTGAGTGTTTGTGATCAGAAACGAGGGCATGGATTATCATCTGTGTTTTAAAGGTGGGGAAACAGAGCTTTGCCCAAGAATGTTCAGCTGTGTAATAGCACAGCAAGGTCCAGACAAACGTAGATTTTAAAGGAGCTTTGACTCATTAGTGGGCCTTATTCCTGGTGAGTGGAATGTCTGAGCTCTGATGCTACCTAAGAGGAGGCAAGTACCAGACCTGCAGGTGGATGGGGTGGGATATCTGCTTTGTGGCTGAGCCCCAGCTAGCAGTGGGGTTTTGAGGGGACAGGGTGTAGCATACCTCTCATGGCAAGGGTGCTTGGGAAATTTAGCAGGCTGTCAGTAGCCTTGCCATGGAGCCTGGGGTTGAAGACTCAGAAGCCAAAGGCCAAGTGAGCCAAGGCAAAAGGCTTTGAGTCAAGTAGCATGAAGGACTCCATGAACAGTAAGGAGAAAGGTAGAGGCTTCTTGAGCAGGAAGGCCACTAGGGATCTCCCAAATATGTGGGGATGCTGGGCTCCAAGTAGCAACTCATGCTGTGAGTATGGCATTCAGGCAATGGGCAGGCAGAGTTCACAGGTCAAAGCTGAGGGGTTGCAGGAACAGGCATTTATACCCATTGTTGTGAATTGAATTGTGTCTCTCTAAAAAAGATGTGATGGCTGGACATGGTGGCTCATGCCTGTAATCCCAGCACTTTGGGAGGCCAAGGTGGGCAGATCACTTGAGGTCAAGAGTTTGAGACCAGCCTGGCCAACATGGTGAAACCCCATCTCTACTAAAATTACAAAAATTAGCTGAGCTTGGTAGTGCATGCCTGTAATCCCAGCTACCAGGGAGGCTGATGCAGGAGAATTGCTTGAACCCAGGAGGTGGAGGTTGCAGTGAGCCGAGATCTCACCATTGCACTCCAGCGTGGACAACAGAGTGAGACTCAGTCTCACACACCAAAAAAGTGAAAATAAAAATAAAAAAATAAAAAAGATGTGTTGAAGTCTTAAATACCAATACCTCAGATTGTGACCTTATTTGGAAATACCATCATTGCAGACAGTATGACAGTAATTTGTTAAGTCATACTGGAGTAGGTTGGCCCCTAATCAGTATCTTTGCAAGAAGGTGACCCTGAGATGACACAGACACACATGGAGAAAAACATGTGACAACGCAGGCAGAGATGGGGGTCATGCAGCTGTAAATCAAGTAATGCCAGGGATTACCAGCAAACCACGAGAAGTTAGGAGGAGGCAAGGAAAGATTCTCCCCTATAGGTTTCAGAGGGAACATGGTCCTGCCAACACCATGCTTTCAGGTTTCTGGCCCCCAATATTATGAAACAATAAATTTCTGCATTAAGTCACCCAGTTTGTGGTAGTTTGTTACGGCAGCTGAGGAAACCAATGTACTAGTAAACAACATTAGGCCAGGGTGTACAACCTCCACTGGCATTGGGATCTCCTGGGGTTTGTGTAAAAAGTCTCATTGTCCTGGCTACACCCCAGTCTAACTTTATTGGGATCTCGGGGGGTAAACCCCAGCTATTAGAATTTTTAAAGCTCTTCGGGTGATTTAAAAACAAATGTGCAAACCACACCCTAGAGTACCACTTATTAAAGATCTTAGATAAGGGATCCAGTTCCCAGTAGTAACGCACCAGTTGGCTTTCACGACCCTCCAGACCATGCCACACCTTGGGATGTCCTTGGTCATTTTTCTCCACCCATGTTTTTCTCTTCACTCTTCTCAGCTTTCAGCCAGCAGGATTCAAGGAAATCGCTGCTTTCCCTTATTTGTAAAGCATGTAGGAATATCTGGCACACAGTGAGTACTTTCTAAGAGTTTGCTGCCATTATTTCTCCAACTGCCCTTAAATAAAACCCTGGCTTTCTTAATCCTCACTTTCTAGAGGGCAACCCCAGTGGTAGGATTTTATCATGCTGGCTCAAAAAGCCATTTCTCATTATGCATGGAAACTGTGCCTTACTTTCTTTTAATTAAGGCTTTTTCTTTTCTTCTCTTTTTTTCCAATTTGCCTGAGAGCTAGATCATGTGAAGGGCGCCTTTTTTTTTTTTTTTTTTTTTTTAAAAAAACAGAGTGAACACAGAGTAAGTGTGCCCGAGCTTCAGAGTGACATTGAGAGAGCTTTTTGCTCTGAGACTAAAGAAAGCCATGGATCAGAATCCTGCCCAAGGTGGGAAAGGCTAATGGGCAACCAGGGAGGCCGTGTGAGATGGAAGTCCCCACGAGACATGCAAGAAGAGCCTACCTCCAGCACCTGGGCCTTTCTTCTGCCCAACACATCCCTCCTGCAGAGCCCAGAAAGGGATCACATTGAGCCCTGGCCTCTAGGAGCTCATAGTCCAGCAGGGGAGACAGATACTTAAAGTAGCCAATGGCAAGCAGTGATAGGAGATACATGAGGCCTGTTTCCTGGACCAACCCTGGGGACCAAAGGTGTAGGAGCCTGAAGTCTCATCATCCCAAGCCCAAGCACGGATTCCTATATAAAGGGGGCAAGGACTCCCCAAAGGTTCCCCTAGGCAGGATGAGCAGGGGACATGGCTGGGCGGGCAGCCAATGATGGCCACTATACTAGACATTGGTGAAAAAATGGGAAAGGGAGGTTGGCACCAATTTGTATTGGAATTTGGATTCCCTGCCATGAGGGAGATACCTTCCACAGAGAAGTGGGCACCCATATCAGGTTTAAAATCAGGGAAGGAACGTGATTTGTTTTTATATCCCAGCCCTTCTGATCCTCTCCTCTGTCCAGTGGCCCATTGGTTGCAGCCCAGATATCCCAAGATAATGATGGGATCACAGAGCAAGGTCATGGTGTAGACCCTTTGGTCAGAAGCCCATACAATACAGGGATTCCCAACTGGTCCTCTGATGTCCAGTGTTTCATTGATCTCAGGAAAGAAATCTCCAGCTTCCCAGATCCCCATTCCAGCCTGGCTAGCTCAGTCTGGAGCCTCTGATTAAAAGGGTACTGAGAGGGGCAAGGGCTCATAATATGGTTTGTCCTTAGGCAACAGACTGGCTTTTTATCTGTGGTTTCATTTTATCAACAGTTTTTGGGCTGAGTGCAGTGACTCACATCTGTAATCCCAGCACTTTGGGAGGCTGAGGTGGATGGATCCCATGAGGTCAGGAGTTCCAGACAAGCCTGGCCAATATGGCGAAACCCTGTCTCTACTAAAAATACAAAAACAGCAGGGTGTGGTGGCGGGCACTTGTAATCCCAGCTACTCGGGAGGCTGAGGCAGGAGAATCGCTTGAACCCAGGAGGCAGAGGTTGCAGTGAGCCAAGATCGTGCTACTGCACTCCAACCTGCTCGACAAGAGCAAAACTCCGTCTCAACAAACAAACCAAACAAACAAACAAAACAGTTTACATGGGGACCTGGTGCTCCAAAGCTGCCACCCAGATTGGAAAATGTGTTCATTTTTCCCTCTTACTTCTCCGAGAGGACAGATGGACATCTGTCTAGGGTGCAAATGTGAACACCAAGAGCCACCTTTGACCCCTCTTTCCCTCAGTCCCCAATCCTATCCTGTTTTCCTCCTAAATGTCTGCTGAAGTTATTCAGTTTTCTCCTTTGCCACCAGGATACCATCATCTCTCTCCTCGCAGTCACTCTTTACTGGACTTTTGTTTCCCTTTGGCCTCTGTACTCTATACTGCACGTAGCAACTGGGCTCTTTGTTGCTAAGCACTGGAATAGGCTCTGAGGACCCAGTAATGGACAACTCAGATATGGTCCCTGAATAAATACATACTGTTAATGTAGTGAGTGTTAAATGCTACCAAGGAAACAAATCACTTGCCTTGGTAGGCATGAGCTGTTTGAGCAGACTGGACTGCAGCAGGCCTGGCTGGATCCAGGGGCCTGAGATTGGTCCTTCCCTCCCCTTTGATGGCAGGGCGTGGATGGTGCTCTTGGTCACCATGGAAGATGAGCTCTCAAGGGGTGTGGACTACGGCAGGTGTCACAATAGGATGATGGCCTGGTAAGTGTGCTGAGGGATGGTAGAGGCCAGATACTTGCTTTCCCAGCAGAAGACCATGCCCACATCAGAACAAGGTGAAGGGGACCTGTGAGTGTCAGGGGTTGTGGGTTGTCTGAGGCAGCAAGGTGCTGGGCCCACTCACAGTGAGGATCCAAGGGTCCTCCGGATGGGCCTCTGTGGGCTCCAGTGGCTGCTGGCATGAGGAAAGAACTGGAGCTGAATCCAGGGCCCACCCCTAGCTCCTGTATGACTGTGGGACACCCATGTCCCTGCTTTGGGCCTTGTTCTCCCATCTATGATATGGGCAGGGAGAAGGAGACAGGGCTGGTTACTGTCCACCCTCAAGAAGTGCCTGTCATTAGGGAAACCATGCAGTGCTGCAGTTAAGTCTGGCTTCAGACTGCTAGGGTTCAATCCCAACTCTGGTGCTTCCTTGCTGAGCCACACTGGACACGTTAATCTTTCTGTACCTCAATTTCCTTATTTTTGATATGAGGATGGTAGCACATAATAGTTAATTTCTGAGGATTAAATGAACAGTGAACATAAAATACTTAGCACAGTGCCGTTACATAGCAAGTGCCCAATAAACACGACTTCTTGTCATCTAATTATTTGCTAATTATTTTAGATAGAAAGTAGGCCTTGTTGTTCCAGTTTTATGGATGAGAAATCTACCAAAACGTGTCTCAGCCAGTGCCAGGAATTCAGTGGCCGATTAAGGATTCAAACCCAGGGCTGTTTGGTTCCAAACCTCGGCTCATCCCCTTGTGTTTTGTTGCTGTTTCTGACTTGCAGCTCTAGAAACCAGGTGTTGGCCTGCGGGCCAGGTCTTAGAGCTCAGAGACTTGAATTTCAAGACCTGGCCTTTCTTTTCATATTCAAATGCTCTGCTTGGTTCTGCATTGCCAAGCTTGTAAAGAGTCATGAGGATCAGCTTCTAATCTGGGAGGGCTTTGCAGGAAATAGAAATGTCCAAGGGTTGCCATTTATTCAACAGCTGGAAGTACACAGACCAGGTGGTGGCACTGAAGTCCCAGCAGCCATTTATACCTGGTTTCAGGGACTTGTCTCTTGGGAGGTGGGCAGTTGAGAGAACAAAGAAACTCCCAGAAATGTACTGCAGTGGACGGAGGGTCTGGGGGTGGGAACATGCCTGGCCCTATTTGGGACGCAGGCAGAGGAGGGGCTCCTGGCACCTAGGCCTGGGCAGCAGGAGGCTAGGGTAACCTGTTCCTGGCAGGTGCCTTGATTACAGGCATCTGAGGTGGATACAGATTCTTGGAGTCAAATTCTAGAGCTAGGGAGAGGTGGCTGACCCCAAGCCCTCATGTTACCAATGGAAAAATTAGACCGGGGCAAACAGAGGGGTTTGCATCATCCAAACTCCTTCTTCATGCCAGGCACCGAGGTAGTCTCCTTCCCAACGTGCTATCTCATAGAAACCTTTACTCTGTGCCCTGAAATCCCCACTTTCTAAATGCAGACTGTCTTCATAATAAGACATGGATATCTATTTGCTTTGCCTGATTTAAGAGAAGGGAGAAGTATTTTCTGCTCTTAATAACTCTCTCTGTCTGTGTCTCTCTCATTCTGCTCCCTGTTGATTATTAAGATAGAAAATTGAGGAAATACAGGGAATTGTAAAGAATAAAATGAAAATTACCTATAAACCCAATAATAACCAAAAATAATTGCTGTTAATAATTTGGTATCATTCATTCTCTTTTTTCTTATTTTTTGATGAAAAAAAGTTCTTGTCTAGAACAGTTTTAAAAGTAATGTATGCTACAAAGCCTTGAGTGAACAGCAGTAGCCCTTCCCCTCTCATTCTCTGCCCCCGCTGAGGCAACCAGACTCAGCTTCTTTTGCTGCTCTTTCTCCATGCATTTAATACTGCGTTTCCAAATAAAATAGGCATTCTGCTAGTCCTTTTCTATTTCATTTGAATATCATCTATCTGTTGAGTTCTCTGGAAGCTTCCTTGTACGTCCTCACTTACAAACCTTCCCAAACTTCCTTTTGAAGTCCCCTCATATTGTGATTACCTCTCTTTCCTCATTTCCTCAGTCATAGAGATAATACCTGCCTTGTTTTATTATTTTGTTTTCCTTAAAGTGCTTCCAACTCCCCCTCAGAAGTGTTAATCTCATCTCTGTGTGTCTAAACTCTTCAGAATATCTATTGATTTCATTGTTCTCTCTCCTTGAATTTACATGCCTAGAGGCCTCCAACTTCCTAGTTTAATATGACCTGTGTTCTCTTTAGATCCCAGAGACATCACTTCTTTTGGAATTTCCTGCTACCTCTCTCCTTTTTCTAGGTCCCATGAGTTCTTTTTTTGTGTGGGGTTTACTTTCTCATTCTATTAGAGCATGGTATATAGGAGCTTCCTGAGAAAAGTTATATTTGAAGGTAAAAAATAATTTAAATATCTTATCTAGCAGATAATCATTTTATGTTATCCTTACATTTGATTGACAGTTTGGCTGGGTATAGAGTTCTGGTAGGCTATAATTTTTTCTCAGAATTATTTTTTTAATTGACATGGAGTAAATTTCCCTCCTTTTGGTACACATATATAGTTTTATGGGTTTAGACAAATGTATAGAATCATACATCCATTACTCTAGTACATACAGAAGAGATTCAGCCCTCCAAAGAAATTAACATCTAGGAAAAGGAAAAAGGGTGGGGGGTACTATGAATTAAAGAATAAAAGATTTATCAGATTATTTGAAGAGAAACCTCATCATATCCCACAACCTGGAGAACATTTGCATTGTTTCAGATGTTTGGTGATTATGAATAAATCCACTATAAACGTCAGCATACAGGTTTTTGTCTCAATACAAGTTTTTATTTCTTTTCAGTAAATACTAAGATTTCTGAGCTGTATGATAAATGTATATTTGACTTCATAAGAAACTGTCAATCTGTTTTTCAAAATGGTTGTACCATTTTGTGTACTCATGAGCAATATGTGAGGATTCCATTTGTTCCACACCCTCACCTGCAGTTAGCATTTTTTTTCCTTTTTTCCCTTTGTTTTAAATTTTAGCTACCCTGAAAAACCGTGCAGTCGTGTCTTATTGTGATTTTAATTTGAATTCCCCTAATGAGTAATGATGTTGAACATGTTTTCATATTCTTATTTGCTTTCTGTACATCTTCTTTAGTAATGTGTTTGCTCAAATTTTTTGCCCATTTAAAAAATTGAGCTGTTATTAAGCTTTGAGAGTTCTTTATATATCTGAATATAAGCATTTTGTCAGATCTGTGATTTTTAATTTTTTTTCCAGCCTATGGCTTGTCTTTTTATTCTCTTACCAGTGTCTTTTACAGAGCAAAATATTTTAATTTCGATGAAGTCTAACATCAATTTTTTACTTTTATGGATGATGACACTAAAACGTGTCTTATCTAACAATTTTTAGCCTAATCCAAGGCCACAAAGATTTCTTCCTGTTTTTGATTTTATATTTTATGTTTAGGTTTATGTTCCATTTTGAGTCAACTTTTACATATAGTGAGAGGTATAGGTCAAGGTTCCTCCTTTTTTCCCCCCACATGTGAATGTCTAATTGTTCAGGTACTATTTTTTGAAAAGCCTGTCCTTTATCCACTGAATTATTTTTCTAACTTTGTCAATCCCTCAAAATTTCACAGATGTTGGCTATGTTGTCTTCTGATTTCCCTTCACAATATTGAGAAGTCCAGTGCCATTCTGATTCCTTATCTTTTATATGAGACATATGTATGTTTTTATCTTGTAAATGTTTAGTCTTTTTTTCTTCTTTAAACGAGATGGGGCCTCGCTAAACGAGATGGGGCCTTGCTTTGTCATCTAGCGTGGAGTGCGGAGATGTGATCATAGCTCACTGCAGCCTTGAGCTCCTGGGCTCCATCAATCCATCCTCCTGCCTCAGCCTTCTGAGTAGCTGAGACTACAGGCACGTGCCCCACTTTATTTATTTTATTTATTTATTTATTTTGTCAGAGATGGGGTCTCGCTATGTTATCCAGGCTGCTCTCAAACTCTTGGGCTCAGGCGATCCTCTTGTTTCAGCCTCTCATAGTGTTGGCATTTACAAGCATGAAACTTCATGCTTGGCCAAGTTTTTTTTTTCTTTTAATTTCAGTGTTTTGAGGTTTCATAATGACTTTAGGTTTTTTTTTATGTCATACTGCATGACTATTTAGTTACTATTTCAATTTACAACTTTGTTATCTTCAGTTCTAGAAATTATTCTTAAATCATTTCTTTGATAACATATTCTCAGTTTTCTCTTGTATATTTTTTTCTTTCTTTGGCACAGGGTCTCGCTGTGTTGTCCAGGCTGGAGTGTAGTGGTGCAGCCAAGGCTGACTGCAACCTCTGCCTCCTGTGTTCAAGCAATCCTCCCACCTCAGCCTCCTGAGTAGCTGGGACTACATACACTTGGCTAAATTTTTAATATTTTTGTAGAGACACAGTTTTATATTGCCCAGGCTGGTCTCAAACTCCTGGGCTCAAACAATCCTCCTACCTCTCCCTCCCAAAGTGCTGAGATTACAGGTGTGAGGCACCATGCCTGGCCTTTTTTTTTTTTTTTTTTTTTTTTTTTAAACAAATCCTATTAGTTGGCTTTTGGATTACCTAAGCTAATACTCAATTTTCTTGTTTTTTTATTTTCTTTTCCTTCTTTTTTTTTCTTTCATTCTGTATTCTGGACAATATCCTCAACTTCATCTTCTATGCCATCTATTGCAATTTTTATTTATGCTTGTATAGTTTTAACATCTGATAGTTATCTTGGTTCTTGGAATGATCCTTTTTTACAGCATCTTTTTCTTGGATAAAATCTCTTCTCTCTACATTAAAAAATGCTCTTCAAAATGTCTTTTTTTTTAGCTTTTAGTTTCAGGAGTACATGTGCAGGTTTGTTATATAGGAAAATTCGTGTTGTGGGGTTTGTTTTACAGATTATTTTGTTACCCAGGTCCTAAGCTCAGTACCCAATAGTTAATTTTTTCTGATCCTCTCCCTCCTCTCACTCTCCACCCTCAAGTAAGCCACAGGGCCTGTTGTTCTCCTCTTTGTGTCCATGTGTTCTCATCATTTAGCTCCCACTTATAAGTGAGAACATGTGGTGTTTGGTTTTCTGTTCCTGCATTAGTTTGCTTAGAATACAGCCCCATCCATATTCCTGCAAGACATGATCTCATTCATTTTTATGGCTACATTGTATTCCATGGTGTATATGTACCACATTTTCTTCATCCAATCTAGGGCACTTAGGTTGATTTCATATCTTTGCTATTGTGAATAGTGCTGCCATGAACATTCATGTGCATGTGTCTTTATGGTAGAATGATTTATATTCCTTTGGGTGTATACCCAGTAATGGGGTTGCTGGGTTGAATGATAGTTCTCTTTTTAGCTCTTTGAGGAATCACCACATTGTTTTCCAAAATGGCTGAACTAATTTACACTCTCACCGATGGTGTGCAAGCATTCCCTTTTCTCTGCAACCTTGCCAGCATCTGTTATTTTTTTGACTTTTAGTAATAGCCATTCTTACTGGTGTGAGATGGTATCTCATTGTGGTTTTGATTTGCATCATTTCTCTAATGATCAGTGATAATGAGTTTTTCTTCATATGCTTGTTGGATGCATGTATGTCTTCTTTTGAAGTGTCTGTTCATGTCCTTTGCCCACTTTCTAATGGGATCGTTTTTTTCTAGTAAATGTGTTTAAGTTCCTTATAGATGCTGGATATTAGACTGTTGTCAGATGCATAGTTTGCCAACATTTTCTCCCATTATGTAGGTTGTCTGTTTACTCTGTTGATAGTTTATTTTGCTATGCAGAAGCTCTTAAGTTTAATTAGATCCCATTTCTCCATTTTTGCTTTTATTGCAATCACTTTTGGTATCTTTGTCATGAAATCTTTGCTGTTCCTATGTACAGAATGTTCCTATGCCTAGGTTGTCTTCTAGGCTTTTTATAGTTTGGGGCTTTACATTTAAGTCTTTAATCCATCTTGAGTTGATTTTTTGTATAGGGTGTAAGGAAATGGTCCAGTTTCAATCTTCTATATATGGCTAGCCAGTTATCCCAGTATCATTTATTGAACAGGGAGTCCTTTCCCCATTGCTTGTTTTTATCAGCCTTGTCAAAATCAGATGGTCATAGGTGTGGGGCCTTACTTCTGGGCTTTCTATTACATTTCATTGGTCTATATATCTGTTTTGGTACCTATACCATGCTGTTTTATTTACTATAGCCCTGTAGTATGGTTTGAAGTCAGCTAATATGATACCTCCAGCTTTGTTGTTTTTGCTTAGAATTGCCTTTGCTATTCAGGCCCTTTTGGTTCCATATGAATTTTAAAATAGATTTTTCTAGTTCTGTGAAGAACATTACTGGTAGTTTGATAGATTCTGTAGGTTGCTTTTGGCAGTATGGCCATTTTAATGATTTAATTCTTCCTATCATGAGCATGGAATGTTTTTCCATTTGTTTGTTTCATCTCTGATTTATTCGAGCAATGTTTCATAATTCTCATTGTAGAGATCTTTCACCTCCCTGGTTAGCTGTATTCCTAGGTATTTTATTCTTTTTGTGGCAATTGTGAATGGTATTGTGCTTCTGATTTGGCACTCAGCTTGGCTGTTGGTATATAGAAATGCTAGTGATTTTCATACACTGATTTGGTATCCTGATTTATGTAGATATAAAATCATGTTGTATGCAAACAGGGGGAGTTTGACTTCCTATCTTACTGTTTGGATGCCCTTTATTTCTTCCTCTTGGCTTATTGCTTTGGTCAGGGCTTCCAATGCTATGTTGAATAGGAGTGGTGAGAAAGAGCATCCCTGTCGTGTACTGGTTTTCATGGGAATGCTTCCAGCTTTTCCCCATTCCATATGACGTTGGCTGTGTGTTTGTCATAGATGGCTCTTACTATTTTGAGATATGTTCTTTGAATACCTAGTGTATTGAAAGTTTTTAACATGAAGGGATATTGAATTTTATTGAAAGCCTCGTCTGCATCTATAGAGATAATCATGTGGCTTTTGTCTTTAGTTCTGTTTATGTGATGAATCACGTTTATTGATTTGCACATGTTGAACCAACCACTTGCATCCTTGCAATGAAGCCAACTTGATCATGGTAGATTAGTTTGTGATGTGTTGCTGGATCTGGTTTGCAAGTATTTTGTTGAGAATTTTTGCATTAATATTCTTCAAGGATATTGGCCTGAAGTTTCTTTTTTTGTTGTGTCTCTGCCAGGTTTTTGTATCAGGATGATGTTGGTCTCATGGAATGAGTTGGGGAGGAATCTATCCTCCTCAATTTTTTGGAATAGTTTCATTAGGAAGGGTACCAGATCTTCATTGTACATCTGGTAGTATTCAGCTGTGAATCCATCTGGTCCTGGGCTTGTTTTGATTGGTAGACTATTTATTACCAATTCAATTTCAGAGCTCATTATTGGTCTGTTCGGGAATAAACTTCTTCCTGGTTCAGTCTTTGGAGGGTGTATATGTCCACAAATGTGTTCATCTCTTCTAGGTTTTCTAGTTTGTGGGCATAGAGGTGTTCATGGTAGTTTCTAAGGATAATTTTTATTTCTGTGGAGTCAATGGTAATATCCCCTCTGTCATTTCTAATTGGATTTATTTGGATCTACTCTCTTTTCTTATTTATTTATTAGTCTATTTTATTAACTTTTTCACAAAACCAACTCCGGGATTCATTGATCTTTTGAATGTTTTTCATGCCTCCATTTCCTTCAGTTCAGCTCTGATTACAGGCATGTGCCACCACAACCAGCTAATTTTGTATTTTTAGTAGAGATGGGGTTTCACCATGTTGGTCAGGCTGGTTTTGAACTCCTGACCTCAGGTGATCCACCCACCTTGGCCTCTCAAAGTGCTGGGATTACTGGTGTGAGCCACTGCGCCTGGCCAATCATGCCCTTCTAACAGTCCCCCAAAGTCTTATCTCATTCCAGCATTAACTCAATTGTCCAAGTCCAGAGTCTTGTCTGAGATGAGGTGAGTCCCTTCCACCTATGAGCCTGTAAAATCAAAAGGAAATTAGTTACTTCCCAGATACAGTGGAGGTACAGGCATTGGGTAAATACACCCATTCCAAATGGGAGACATTGGCCAAAACAAAGGGGCTACAGGCCCCATGCAAATCTAAAATCGAATCAGGCAGTAATTAAATCTTAAAGCTCCAAAATAATCTACTTTGAATCCGTGTCTCACATACAGGTCACGCTGATGGAAGAGATGGGCTCCCATGTCCTTGGGCAGCTTGGTCCCTATGGCTTTGCATGGTATAGCCCCCCTCCTGGCTGCTTTCATGGGCTTGTGTGGAGTGCCTGTGATTTTTTCCAGGCACATGGTGCAAGCTGTCAGTGGATCTAACATTCTGGGGTCTGGAGGACTGTGGCCCTCTTCTCACAGCTCCACTAGGTAGTGCCCCAGTGGAGACTCTGTGCAGAGACTCTAACCCCACATTTCCCTTCTGCACTGTCCTAGCAGAGGTTCTCTATGAGGGCTCCACTACTGCAGCAAACTTCTACCTGGACATCCAGGTGTTTCCATATATCCTTTGAAATCTAGGTGGAGATTTCCAAGTCTCAGTTCTTAACTTCTGTGCACCCTCAGGCTCAACACCACATGGAAGCTGCCAGGGCACAGGACTTGCACCCTCTTAAGCCATAGCCTGAGCTGTACCTTGGCCCATTTTAGCCGTGACTGGAGTGGCTGGGATTCAGGACACAAAGTTCCTAGGCTGCCCACAGCAGGGGTCCCTGGGCCTGGCCCACAAAGCCATTTTTCTTCCTAGTCCTCTGGGGGAGGGGCTACTGTGAAGGTCTTTCACATGCCCTGGAGACATTTTCCCCCTTGTCTTGGTGATTAACATTGGGCTCCTCATTACTAATGCAAATTTCTGCAGCAGGCTGGAATTTCTCCCCAGAAAATGGGTTTTTCTTTTCTATTGCATTGTCAGCTGCAAATTTTAGAAATTTTTGTTTTCTGCTTCCTCTTGAATGCTTTGCCACTTAGAAATTTTTTCTACCAGATACCCTAAATTATCTCTCTCAGTTTCAAAGTTCCACACATCTCTAGGGCAGGGGCAAAATGCCACCAGTCTCTTTGCTAAAGCATAACAAAAGTCATGTTTGCTCCAGTTCCCAACAAGTTCCTCATCTCCGTCTGAGACCATCTCAACCTGGACTTCATTGTTCATATGACTATCAGCATTCTGGTCAAAGTAATTCAACAAGTCTCTAGGATATTCTACACTTTCCCAGATTTTCCTGTCATCTTCTAAATCCTCCAAACTGTTCCAATCTCTGCCTGTTACCCAGTTCCAAAGTAGCTTCCACATTTTTGGATATCCTTATAGCAGCACCCTACTCTACCGGTATCAAATTACTGTATTAGTCCATTCTCACACTGCTGATAAAGACATACAAGAGACTGGGTAATTTATAAAGCAAAGATGTTTAGTTGACTCACCATTCAGCATGGCTGGGGATGCCTCAGGAAACTTGTAATAATGGCGGAAGGGGAAGCAAACGTCCTTTTTCAAATGGTGACAGTAAGGAGAAGTGCCAAGAAAAAGGGGGACCATCTCCTTTAAAACCATCAGATCTCTTGAGAACTCACACACTATTATCAGAATGGCAGCATGCAGGTAACCACCACCATGATTTAATTACCTCCCACCAGGTCCCTCCCATGACATGTGGGAATTATGAGAACTACAATTCACAATGAGATTTGGGTGGGGACACAGCCAAACCACATAAGGGCATTTAGTGCTATAGATTTCCCTCTTAACACTGCCTTAGCTGTATCCCAGAGATTCTGGTATGTTGTATCTTTGTTCTCCTTAGTTTCAAACAACTTCTTGATGTCTGCCTTAATTTCATTTTTGTATCCAAAACTCATTCAGGGGCATATTGTTTAATTTTCATGAAATTGCATGGTTTTGAGGAATGTTTTTAGTGTTGACTTCTATTTTTATTGCACTGTGATCTAAGAGTGTGTTTGGAATGATTGTGGTTCTTTTGCATTTTCTGAGGATTGTTTTATGTCATATTGTGTTCACTTTTAGAGTATGTGCCATGTGGTGATGAGAAGAATGTATATTCTGTTGTTTTGGGGTAGAGAGTTCTGTAGAGGTCTATCAGATCCATCTGGTCCAATGTCGAGTTCAAGTCCTAAATAATTTTGTTAATTTTCTGCCTCAATGATCTGTCTGATACTCTCAGTGGGGAGTCTCCCACTATTATTGTGTGAAATTGAAATTTCCCTGTGGGTCTCTAAGAACTTAGTTCATGGATCTAGGTGCTCCTGTGTTGGGTGTGTATATATTTAGGGTTAGGTTAGGTCTTCTTTTTCAATTGAATCCTTTACAATTATGTAATGGTCTTCCTTGTCTTTTTTGATCTTTGGCTAGATAAAGTCTGTATTGTCTGAAATTAGGGTTGCAACCCCTGCTTTTTCTAATTTCTATTTGCTTGGCAGATTTTCCTCATCCCTTTATTTTGAGCTTATGTGTGCCATTCATTGCATGTGAGATGGGTCTCTTGAAGACAGCATACCATTTGGTCTTGCTTTTTTATCCAGCTTACTACCCTGTGCCTTTTAAGTGGAACATTTAGCCCATTTACATTCAAAGTTAATATTGATATGTGTGAATTTGATCTTGCCATTTTGTTGTTGGTTATCATGCCAGCTTGTTTGTGTGGTTGCTTTATTGTGTCACTGCTCTGCATATGAAACTAAGAAGAGATACTACATTTGATCTTAGCCAAAAGGCTGAAAAGCACTTATCTTTTGTTTTCTACCTGCACTTTTCCCCTCCCTGTTTGTTTTGGTCTCTTCTGTTCGTGTTAGAGATTTAACTCAAATAGTCATCATCATTGGATATCCATTCATATTTAAGAGATTGGCACTAAAATGTTGAGTGTATGTATTGCATGGGAGGGGCTTTGTTCACTGACAGGTTTGACTATGTGGAAATAAGACAGTAAACTGGATTTTTATGGATGAACATTGGAATGTTCAGGGCTAAGGCCTTTTCCTCTTCATCTGGTAAATTTTTCCAAAGATAAGCCTTCTTGCATTCATGAAGGCATGGGAAATATGTGTAACCTGGCTGTGGGTACTCAGAGCTAATTGGGGGATGCTGTCTTCACTCAGTATGTTGGTTTCAGTGGATCACCCCTGGTTTTGCCTGGTGCCTTACCCTCTCTCAGCTGGCCACAGAATCCTTGAAGCTATGTCCTCTCTGCTTGTTATGTTGTAGTAACTACATTTTCAGTCTTATATAGGGATTGAGAAGGGACTGGCATCTGGTCGCATGGCAGATGTCAAAGGGGGTTTTGTGGGTGGTTGTCTTAACATTTCTTATACAGATTTTCAGGTAATTTTGTTTTCAGTCCTAGCTGTTCCTGCCATTAGAATAATCTGGTTGCCCCATTTCTGAGTCCTTTTGGTACTCAATGGGTTAAATTGGTTGTATTCTGCTTTCTTACCTGATGGACATATGGGCTTCAGTTTTCACTGCTCTGCTTAATCAGTTACCATTTGTCCAGCCATTTTTCTTCTTCCAAAATGTTTGCATCTCTCAATTGCTGTCACTCTTTTCCCCATTCTCTTGGTATATATGGGTTTGTTTATGTCTTTTTAATTCCTACACTGTCATTTTGGTGCATTTGGAAAAAAATGGAGGTTAATGCGTGTGTTTACTTTGTGATGTTTAATTGAAAGTTGAACTCTTCTCAAATCATTTTTCTATATGTAGATTACTATTTATATACACACATGTGTATGCATATGCTCATACATTTGCTAAATGTATATATATATTTTACAAAATTAGGTGCAAGCTATAAGTCCTGTTATATGGCTTTTTTTTCTCATTTAGAATTCTATCATTAACATTTTTATGTCATTAAATATTCTTGAATGCTTGGACTTTTATATCAATTAAATTATATCATATTGCTGTATTATTACTTATTTAATTATGTCCTTACACTTGGGCATTGAAATTGCTTTCAGTCTTTCAGTACAGTAATACTGTTGTGAGATTTTTCACCTAAATCTTTGTTACGATTTCTCATTATGTCTTCTAGATTGGGATTATTCAATTGGCGGTGTGGGCATTTTAATGTGATATGTGATTCATATTGTGTTATATGATTCACAACTTGATAATGTGATACATATTATCAAATTGCTCCTCAGAAAATCATTGAGACAACTCGTAGTCCAAGCATCAAGTAATTACTCATTGACTATTTGCTAATATTAGGAATTATCACTGTTTCAAATTCTTTGCTTATTTGATGAGAAATGACACTGCATCCTATTGACCTGGTTTTTCCTTATTATATAGCCAAATATATTTTATGTTTCATCCTCTGTGAATTAACTGTTCATAAACATTTTTATATTTTCCATATATGTATATTATAAGCTTTTTTATGGAGAAAGGATATTATTCTTTACCTGGTACTTACATTTTTTCAGTTTTTATTTGCTTTCAGAATTTTTGATGCCTCTGATGAATAGTTTTAATTTTTATGTTGTCCATTATAGAAAACTTTATATCTTCTTTTGCTTTTGAACTTCAAAAGTTATTTCCCTATTCCCAAATGAGATAAATATTCTCTTATATTTTTCTAGATTTTAATGATTTGATTTTTTTATTCTTCTTCATGTTCAACTCTTTATAGTTATGAATTAATTAATTAGCTAGTTAATTAAGTTTTCATTCACCATGTGAATGGAATCTAAGTCCATTGTTTTTCAAATACTATAGTTAATCAGTATTCCAGAACCATGAATTAATAGTTTAGCCTTTCTCCCCTCATTAAAAGTGGGACTGTTCTCATCAAATGCATTCACATATATGGTCTATTGATGTTCTTTCTTCTTGTTGTCATTAGCCTGTCTGTTTTTATGTCAGTACAACACTCTTTTAATTATTGTGGCTTTACTAGGTATTTAATTCTTAATAGGACATTCTCTTCTAGTTACACTTTATGAAAAAAAACAAAAGAGGGAGAGACTCTTTGTGTCTCCTTTCAAATGATCTTTAGAATGATTTTGCCAAGTTCCAGAAAACTCCTCTTGGGTTTTATTTGAATTGCAAATATTGCTCAAATTATTTTTGTAATAATTTCCATCTTGACTTTATTGAGTCTTCAGACTCAGAATCGTTACCTGTATCTTCACATTTTCAAGGATTCTTTTATATCCCTCAGTAAAGTTTTATGGGTTTCTTCATCTGGACCTCTCATATCTCTGTTTAAGTTGATTCCTAGATATTTGCTACCATGTGATTTAATTTATTTCTTGTCAGAGCTTCCAAGTGGTTATTGATGCTGTATAAGAAAGCTGTTGTGTTTCATCTATTTGTTTTTTAACCACTCATCTTACTGAACTTTTTTTTTTAATCAGTAATGCAAGTTTTTGAGTTGATGCTTGTGTTTTTTTAGGTATTCAATCATATCATCAGGCAAATAATGGTAATTTTATCTCTTGCTTTTCTATTACTATAAAAAATTTCTTTCTAACTTCTTCCTTCTCTCTCTTCCCTTTTAATTTTATTGCTTAGAGTTTGCAAATCAATATTGAATAATGTAAGTATAACCTTGTTTCATTCCTGAATTTAATAGAAATGGCTTCAGTGTTTGACTCCTATATATGATGTTGTCTTTGGCTTCAGATGGGCACTGTTATTCTAATATAGTATTCTTCTACATCTAAAATACTGACTTTTTTTGAGGAGGATGTGAGTAATAAAGTTCTTTTTTTAAATTTAATTTTTACATTTTGTTTATTCTAAGAAAAGGAAGAAATGGGATATATGTGCACAACATGCAGGTTTGTTACATGAGTATATGTGTGCCATTGTGGTTTGCTGTACCTATTGACCCATCCTCTAAGTTCCCTCGCCTCACCCTGCCACCCTTCAACAGGCCCTGGTGTGTGTTATTCCCCTCTGTGTGTCCATGTATTCTCAGTGTTCAACTCCCACTTATAAGTGAGAACGTGCGGTGTTTGGTTTTCTGTTCCTGTGTTAGTTTGCTGAGGATGCTGGCTTCCAGCTTCATCCATGTCCCTGCAAAGCACATGATCTCATTCCTTTTTATGGCTGCATAGTATTCCATGGTATATATGTACCACATTTTCTTTATCCAGTCTATCATTGATGGGGATTTGGGTTGGCTCCATGTCTTTGCTATTGTAAATAGTGCTGCACTAAACATACATGTGCATGTGTCTTTATAGTAGAATGATTTGTGTTCCTCTGGGTATATACCCAGTAATGGGATTGCTGGGTCAAATGGTATTTCTGGTTCTAGATCCTTGAGGAATCACCATACTGTTTTCAACAATGGTTGTTACATTCCTACCAACAGTGTAAAATCATTTATATTTCTCCACAGTCTCACCAGCATCTGTTGTTTTCTGACTTTTTAATAATCACCATTCTGACTGGCATGAGATGGTATCTCATTATGGCTTTGATTTGCATTTCTCTGATGAGCAGTGATGTTGAGCTTTTATTCATGTTTGTTGGCGTGTTAATGTCTTCTTTTGAGAAGTGTCTGTTCATATCCTTTGCCCACTTTTTGATGGGTTGTTTTTTTCTTGTAAATATGTTTAAGTTCCTTGTAAATTGTGGATATTAGACCTTTGTCAGATGGGTAGATTGCAAAAATTTTCTCCCATTCTGTAGGTTGCCTGTTCACTCTGTTGCTAGTTTCTTTTGCTGTGCAGGAGCTCTTTAGTTTAGTTAGATCCCATTTGTCAATTTTGGCCTTTGTTGCAATTGCTTTTGGCATTTTTGTCATGAAGTCTTTGCCCATGCCTATGTCCTGAATGGTATTGCCTAGGTTTTCTTCTAAGGTTTTTATGGTTTTGGGTTTTACATTTAAATCTTTAATCTATCTTGAGTTAATTTTTGTATAAGGTGTAAGGAAGTGATCCAGTTTCTGTTTTCTGCATTTGGCTAGGCAATTTTCCCAGCACCATTTACTGAATGGGATATCCTTTCCCCATTGCTTGTTTTTGTGAGGTTTGTTGAAGATCAGATGGTTGTAGATGTGTGGTGTTATTTCTTAGGCCTCTGTTCTGTTCCATTGGTCTGTATATCTGTTTTGGTACAAGTACCGTGCTGTTTTGGTTGCTGTACCCTTGTAGTATAGTTTAAAGTCAGGTAGTGTGATGCCTCCAGCTTTGTTTTGTTTGGTTAAGATTGTCTTGGGGTCTTTTTTGATTCCATATGAAATTTAAAATTGTATTTTTCTAATTCTGTGAGTAATGTCAATGGTAGTTTGATGGGAACAGTGTTGAATCTGTAAATTACTTTGGGCATTATGGCCATTTTCACGGTATTGATTCTTCCTATCCATGAGGATGGACTGTTTTTCCATTTGTTTGTGTCCTCTCTTATTTCATTGAGAAGTGGTTTGTAATTCTTCTTGAAGAGATCCTTCACATCCCTTGTTAGCTGTATTCCTAGGTGTTTTATTATCTTTGTTGCAATTGTGAATGGGAGTTCATTCATGATTTGGCTCTCTGCTTGCCTATTGTTGGTGTAAAGGAATGCTTGTGATATTTGCACATTGCTTTTGTATCCTGAGACTTTGCTGAAGTTGCTTATCAGTTCAAGGAGTTTTGTGGCTGAGATGGTGGGGTTTTCTATACATAAAATCATGTTGTCTGCAAACAGAGGCAACTTGACTTCCTGTCTTCCTATTTTAATACCCTTTATTTCTTCCTCTTGCCTGATTACCCTGGCCAGAACTTCCAATACTATGTTGAATAGGAGTGGTGAGAGGAGGCATCCTTGTCTTGTACCAGTTTTCAAAGGGAATGCTTCCAGCTTTTGCCCGTTCAATATGATATTGGCTGTGGGTTTGTCATAAATGGCTCTTATTATTTTGAGATATGTTCCATCAATACCAAGGTTACTGAGAGTTTTTAACAAGAAGCGATGTTGAATTTTATCAAAGGCCGTTTCTGCATCTATTGAGATAATCATGTGGTTTTTGTCTTTGGTTCTGTTTATGTGATGGATTACATTTATTGACTTGTGTATGTTGAACCAGCCTTGTATCTCAGGGATGAAGCCAACTTGATCATGGTGGATCAAGTTTGATGTGCTGCTGGATTTGGTTTGCCAGTATTTTATTGAGGATTTTCACATTGATGTTCATCAGGGATATTGGCTTGAAGTTTCCTTTTTTGTTGTGTCTTCCTGGTTTTGGTATCACGATGATGTTGGCTTCATAAAATTAGTTAGGGAGGCGTCCCTCCTTTTCAATTGTTTGGAATAGTTTCAGAAGGAATGGTACCAGCTCCTGTTTGCATTTCAGGTAGAGTTCAGCTGTGAATCTGTCTGTTCCTGAGCCTTTTTTGGTTGGTAGCCCATTAATTACTGCCTCAATTTCAGAACTTGTTATTGGTCCATTCAGGGTTTTGACTTTTTCCTGGTTTAGTCTTGGTTGAGTGTATGCTTCTGGGAATTTATCAATTTCTTCTAGATTTTCTAGTTTATTTATGTGAGGTTTTTATAGTATTCTCTGATGGCAGTTTGTATGTCTGTGGGATCAGTGGTAATATCCCCTTTATCATTTTTTATTGTGTCTATTTGATTCTTCTTTCTCTTCTTATTAGTCTAACTAGTGATGTATTTTGTTAATTTTTTTGAAAAACCGTCTCCTGGATTGTTGATTTTTTGGAGATTTTTTTATGTCTCTATCTCCTTGAATTCTTCTCTGATCTTAGTTATTTCTTGTCTTCTGCTAGCTTTTGGATTAGTTTGTTCTTGCCTTTCTAGGTCTTTTAATTGTGATGTTAGGATGTCAATTTGATATCTTCCTAGCATTCTGATGTGGGCATTTAGTGCTATAAATTTCCCTCTTAACACTGCTTTAGCTGTGTCCCAGAGGTTCTGGCATGCTGTCTCCTTGTTCTCATTGGTTTCCAAGAACTTCTTGATTTCTGCCTTAATTTCATTATTTACTCAGGAGTCATTCAGGAGCAGGTTGTTCAATTTCCATGTAATTGTGTGGTTTTCAGTGAGTTTCTTAATCCTCAGTTCTAATTTGATTGCACTGTGGTCTGAGAGACTGTTTGTTATCATTTTAGTTATTTTGCATTTGCTAAGGAGTGTTTCATTTCCAATTATTTCATTGATTTTAGCATAAGTGCCACGTGGCACTGAGAAGAATGCATATTCTGTTGATTTTGGTGTAGAGGATTCTGTAGATGTCTACTAGGTCCACTTGATCCAGAGCTGAGTTCAAGTCCTGAATATCCTTGTTAATTTTCTGTCTCATCGATCTGTCTAATATTGACAGTGAGGTGTTAAAGTCTCCCACTATTATTGTGTGGGAATCTGAGTCTCTTTGTAGGTCTCTAAGATTGTTTTATGAATCTGGGTGCTCCTGTATTGGGTGCATATATATTTAGAATAGTTAGCTCTTCTTGTTGAATTGCTCCCTTTACCATTATGTAATGCCTGTCTTTGTCTTTTTTTGATCTTTGTTTAAAGTCTTTTTTATCAGAGACTAGGACTGCCACCTCTAATTTTTTTTAAATTATTATTATTTTTTTTTTGCTTTCCATTTGCCTAGATTTTCCTCCATCTCATTATTTTGAGCCCATGTGTTTCTTTGTGTGTAGGTTGGGTCTCCTCAATACAGCACACCAGTGCCTCTTGACTCCTTATCCATTTTGCCAGTCTGTGTCTTTTAATTGGGGCATTCAGCTCATTTACATTTAAGGTTAATATTGTTATGTGTGAATTTGATCCTGTCATCATGATGCTATTTGGTTATTTTGCACACTAGTTGATGCAGTTACTTCATAGTTTCATTGGTCTTTATATTTTAGTATGTTTTTGCAGTGGCTAGTACCTGTTTTTCCATTCCACATTCAGTGCTTCTTTCAGGATCTCTTGGATGGTAGGCCTGGTGGTAACAAAATCCCTCAGCATTTGCTTGTCTGGGAAGGATTTTATATCTCCTTTACTTATCAAGATGAGTTTGGCTGCATATGAAATTCTGAGTTGAAAATTCTTTTCTTTAAGAATGTTGAATATTGGCCACCCATCTCTTCTGGCCTGTAGAGTTTCTGCTGAGAGGTCCACTGTTAGTCTAATGGGCTTCCCTTTGTAGGTGACCTGGCCTTTCTCTCTGTCTGCCCTTAACAGTTTTTCCTTCATTTTGACCTTGGAGAATCTGATGACTATGTGTCTTGGGGTTGATCTTCTTGAAGAGTATCTTAATGGTTTCTTTGTATTTCCTGAATTTGTATGTTGGCGTGTCTTGCTAGGTTGGAGCAGTTCTCCTGGATAATATCCTGAAGTGTGTTTTCCAGCTTGTTTCCATTCTCCCCATCTCCTTCTGGTACTCCAGTCAATCATAGGTTCAGTCTTTTTATGAAGCCCCATATTTCTTGGAGGCTTTGTTCATTCCTTCTCTTTCCTTTTTCCTCTATTCTTGTCTGCCTGTCTTATTTCAGTAAGGTGATCTTCAAACTCTGGTATCCTTTCTTCCTCTTGGTCAATTTGGCTGTTGATACTCGTGTATGCTTCACAAAGTTCTTGTGCTATGTTTTTCAGCTCCATCAGGTCCTTTATGTTCCTCTCTAAACTGGGTATTCTATTTAGCAATTCCCCTAAGCTTTTATCAAGGTTCTTAGCTTATTTGCATTGGGTTAGAACGTAGTTTTTCATTACCCATCTTCTGAGGCCTACTTCTGTCAATTCTTCTGTCTGATCCTCCATCCAGTTTTATGCTTGTGATGGAATGACGTTGCAGTCATTTGGAGGAGGAGAGGCACTCTGGCCTTTTGTGTTTTCAGCAGTTTGTTTAGTTTTTGTTTATGAGGCTGCTGACCCTTGGATGGGGTTTTTGTTGGGGTCTTTTTGTTGTTGTTGCTGTTGTTGTTGATGCTGTTGTTGTCATTTTCTGCTTGTTTATTTTTATTTCAATAGTCAGGGCCCTCTTCAGTAGGGCTTCTGCAGTTTGCTGGGGGTTCACTTCAGGACCTATTCATCTGATTTGCTCCTGTGCCTGGAGATGTCACTAAAGGAGGCTGGAGAGCAGCAAAGATGGGTGCCTGTTCCTTCTTCTGGGGCCTCTGACCTCAAGGGGCACCAGCCTGATGCCAGTAGGGTTGCTCCTGCATAGGGTATCTGACAACCCCTGTTGGAGGGGCTCACCCAGTTGGGTGGCATGGAGAGCAGGACCCATTTAATGAAACACTTTGTCCCTTGGTGGAGAGGGTGTGCTTTGCTGGAGGGAAACCTACTTGTCTGGGCTGCCTGGATTCCTCAGAGCTACCAGGAAGAGAGGCTAAGTCTGCTAGTCCCTAGAAACTGTGGCCGCCCCTCCTGCTGGGGCTCAGGTCCAGGGGGATCTGAATTCTGTCCTTGAGCCTCTGGATGGAGTTACTGAAGTTTCTGCAGGGAAGCCCTGCCCAATGAGGAAGGATAGGTCAGGGTTAGGCCTGAAGAGGCACGCTGGCCTCAGACTGCCACAGCCGGTATGTTGGGCTATGGGAACAAGACTTGGGATCAAGCCCTCCAGCCTCCCTGGCTCCAGCATAAAATACTGACTTTCTTAAAGCCAAAAATATTGAAAAGATTTTACCAAAAGCCTCTTCCGCAACAATAGATTAGAGATTGTTTTTCTCACTTCGTCCTGCTGAAATCATAACAAAAGGCATTTTATATTTTCAAACAGTCTTTCCTTTCCTAGAATAAGCATATTGTCCCTGAATATACATATATTTCTTTTTCATATCACAATTTAATTTAATTCAGGGAGTATTATTGTGTACACATTGATAGGTGAGATTGTTCTATAGTTTTATGTTCAATTTCATTTTCAAAGATCTGTTAAACCAAAAAAAAAAAGAAAACCAAACATGATTAAGATGTCAAATAACTCAGAAGGGTTCATGTTTAAAAACCACCATATGCTGTTTGGCTTCTCTGCCTTTCAGATCCCGCCCTCACAGGTCATCCATTTCTATTTTTGCTTCTTTGGTGGTTATTTCTACATGTGTAAGTAGTTTACTTGAAGTGCTTTTCTTGACTTATTAACTTAATATATTGTCTACTGGCTTTCTGCTAAGAAAAATGAGGAATTGCCCTTTTAAATCACTTTCTACCTTCTGTTATAGTAAATGTTTACTTTTTATGTCTACCACTGGTAATCTTTGCAAATTCAGATGCTATAGTTTACTTCAGCCTCTGCTTCTTGTTCTAGGAACCATCAGGGTCTTCTGGGTAGGGTGAGGAGGACATTGTTGATCTCCCCTTCTCCCAGTCACCTCTGTCTTTGACATTGTCATCCTTGTTTTTACGCTTTCGTGGCCAAGGTTGGTAATTTTTAGGCTTTTCTCTATAACGATTCTTGCCTTTCATGATTGGTTAGTGTATTAGCTCATTTTCACACTGCTATAAAGAACTTCCCTGAGGCTAGGTAATTATAAAGGAAAGAGGTTTAATTGACTCAAGTTCCACAGGCTTAACAGGGAGCATGGCTAGGAGGCCTCAGGAAACTTACAATCATGGCAGAAGGCGAGGGGGAAGCAGGCACCTTCTTACCAGGGCGGCATGAGGGAGTGTGAGTGCACAGGAAAAAACTGCCACTTTTAAAACCATCACATCTCATGAGAATTCACTCACTATCATGAGAACAGCATGGGGGGAACCTCCCTCTGATCCAGTCACCTCCCTTCCTCTACGTGGAGATTACAGGTCCCTCCTTCTACATGTAGGGATTGCAATTCAAGATGAGATTTGGGTGGGGACACAGAGCCAAACCATATCAGTCAGTTTAATGATTCTAAAAGTTGAAAGTGGATACATAGCTCTTCCATTATTCTTACTGTGTAAATTGTTTCATTGCAAAACCAAATCATGTGCTAGGATCATATTTCCTTTTCTGCTGGACTCAAGCATATCTTTTCTACCTCTCAAAGGAGAATGCTCCTACCTTTAAGGTTGAATGGATTCTCTCTTTTACTTACACCCCACTATTTACTTTTATCATAGCATCTGAACTATCAACTTCTCTTATTTCATGAGAGATCTTACTCACTTCCGGAGCCACCTGTCCTACTGTTCAAATCTTCACTGAATATTAATCATGGCTGTCCTCTGAGATGAGGTGGCTTTTCACAGTTAGTATTACTGGCTTCAGCCCAAGAAAGAAGATTTTTGTGTGTGTGCCAGCTTCCCAGCCTGAAAGTTTCCTCCAGACTCATTTTTGTAGATGTTCATAACTCTGATATTAAAATGAAATGAAAAAAAGAGAAAAAAAAAAGTTTTCTGTTCAAACAGGACTACATTCTCATATAATTTCCCAAGAAAGAGTAAGTAGATAGTCTCGTGTGGGTCAAAATGTCTGGGTCTAATTTATTTGATAGTTTTGCTGGGTATACAATTTTTGACTAAAGATCACTCTTAAAAATTTGAAGTTATGGTGACATTTCTCCCCAGGATCCAAAGTGGTTGATGAGAAGCCCTGTCAACTCAGCCTCTCTCTTGCCCTAATTGTTTCTGTGAGCTTAAACACTTTTAAAAATCCACTTATGATCATTTCAAAGAGGCCCTAGAAGATAAATATCAGTGATCATTTTGCTCTTTTTGACTGAAAATATTTATTTTTGTACCCTTTTTAATTTTATCTTAATATCAGGCTTAGATGAACCTCCTAAGATGTGTTAGGAAGCAGATGACAACTTCTAAGTTTGACCTGGCAGAAAAAATGTTTCCTTGTTGTGCTGAAGCAAATGTTGTAAACTTACTTTGCTACTGGTTTCCTTTGCCATGTATCAGAACCTCTGATTTTCACCATGGCTTGAGCTTTGCCTCCATCCTTGGTGTTGGCAATCCCTTTAGCTTTAAATTCATCTCTTCAGTCAGTCATCTGACAAATGCTAAGCTCCTTCAGCTCAGCCCTCTACCACACTCTATCGCCTACCCCAGTGCTGTGTCTGAACGTAAGAGGACACAATTGACCAACATAAATAATTCAGTAGATCCCATACTCTTTAGCTTCTGCAAATGAACATGCTATGTCTGCTTGGTCTTTACTAAGATCTAAATGAATTCAGGACTACGCCTTTCAAAAACCTACTACAAAAACATCAGTGAATAGTATAAACTTTACTAAATATTCCTTGTGTGAGATGGAGAAAGTATACCTTTCAGAGGAAACAACTGAAAATTGATATCAGACCATCTTTTTTCGATGTTCATTCTCATCTGTACCCCCATTGCTTTTACTTAACTCTTCATTTTTCTTACTCAGCATTTGGTCTAGCTTGTTCTATGTCTTTTCTCTCTTCTGTTGTATTTTTTTCCCCTCTGTTATGGAAGGCAATTAGGTTTTGCTTCTGGGTTCTTCCCACGAACTTGCATGTTTAAACTAATGTTGGTGTTCAGCAAAACAGGGGCCTTCTGATTGAAAAAACCTTCCTTCTGAGAAGTGAATAAAAATATTTCTTCTAACACATGAAGTTTATTTGCAAGGAGAATTCTTGTGAATGACATGCTTGCCATCAATTATAACCACAGAATTCTTGTGTCACCCACCTCCTGATGAAACGTGGCACTAAAGATGGCAGTCATGACATTTGCTTCCTTTATAAAATAAATGGAATGTGCTACGTGATTCCTAGGACTGATTTAAGTGCTAACATTTTATAATCCTATAAATTAGATAACTAAGTTCATTACTACAGAGTAATAACAGCTCATTCATTCATAACTACATTTATTGAAAACATATTCTTCATATAAAATTTGAGCTTGCAAAGCAATTTACATATATTATCTAACTTAGTACTTCTAAAAAAATTCATGAGTTCAGTATTATAATTATTATCCCAGCTTACTTATGGAAAATGTGACTCAGATATTTGGGTTAAGATCATTGGCAGAAACTGAATTACAGAATTCCTCTTGCCAAATACCTAATAGATTGAGCAAACAAGAATACAAGAAAAATGAATAAAATTCACCACAACACCAAAACAAGGGAAGGAAAACTATCAAATGCAAGTTTTAAACACTGGTAAGTATGGAAAGAAACAGGAGACACAGAGTGATGTGGAGAAGTATAGCTAGGCTTCTAAATCTTTTTCCCCACCCACCAAAAAGCATATTAATAACATAGTACTGGGATTTCTCATTAATACCAAACATCTAGAGAAAATCAAGTTTACTGGGTATCATTATCCTTTCTCTCGTCTGATTAAGAAATAAGAAAAAATGGCTTGGGGCTGGGATAGGGGTATAAACAAAGCAAAGGAAGGGGGTTATGGAGGAGGTTAACTTTCTCTAATGGTAGCAAAATCTTCAGGACTGTCTTCTAAATTGAGTAAGATAAATGAAAATAGGGACTACCTTCTCATCAGAAAAGTAAATACCTGCAAGTAGATGTAGTGAATCTGAGTATGAGATATTCACAAAATCTAAAAAGAAGAAACAGATGCCCAGTGATCTAAGAATGACCAAATATCACCTTAGATGAGCTCTCTCCTTCCTTCTCACTGTTTCATTAGGCTCAGAAATCAGACAGAATAAAGAATACTCAATCTTCAAACTTCAAGGGGAAAACAAACTTCCCTGATACAGTAGGAAGAAAGTCAGGTGTCATGTATGCTATATATCATAGCAAATGGCATGTCAGGATGGAGCCACCTGAGCAGAGTCACCTAGGCAGAACAAGAAGGTAAGAAATATCATGGCAACATTAAAGCATACCACAAATAATAATTTTAAAAAAAATAAAGGGAGGAAGAGAAAAGAAGGAAGGAAAGAAGGAAAAGAGGAGGGAGGAAGAGAGGAAGGGAGGGGGCAAAGAAGGAAGGAAGAAAAAGGAAGGAAGGGATGCAAGCAAGCAGGGGGCTGTAATATGCAAGAGCAAGGATTCTAACCTAAAAAAAATAACATTTCGGAAACAGAGGTAAATTATTCACAATTGCTTCACTCTATAGAACAATTTGATATGAACACCAGGTCAATAAAGCGAGGGTTCAGGATAATGGAATAAATGGACAGCATGAGATTAATAGGGACAAAAGGAAACAAATTGAGGCCCCAAATAGCATTAATAGGATTAAAGAGCCCATAAATAATGACAGCAAAAGGTGAAACAATACAAAAACAAAATAGAATATACATTGCTGGAAAAAAAAGTGTAGAGTGAAGTCTTAACAAGCACATGAATACAGATGAAATAGAGTGGTGAAAGTAGTCAACCGAATATTAACATAAGGAAAGCTAAAGGAGAAAACAATTTATTCTACAATAGATATAGACATAAAGATATATACTCTAAAGGTATAAACATATAACCTTTTATTTATTCAAATATATTATAACAAAATGTAGCTTAGTATAACAACAAGAACAAATTATTTTGGAGTTGATTATGCATGAAACATTTATTTAGAGGTTTACATGAATTAATTTTTCACAACAATTTGAGGTCAATACAATTAGTATTCCCAATTTATAAATGAGGAAATTAAGACATAGTTACGTAACTTGCCCAAGGCAACACATCTAGTATATATAACAGAACTGGGATTCAAAAGAGTAGAATGATGCTATTTTGCCTCTGGAAAAAAAAAAAATCCTGAAGCGAATAAATAACTGAATGTGCAGATCAAAAGAGAATGTGTTACAAGCAGCTGCACCATTTTACCTACTCACCAGCAATGTATAAGGATTCCAGTTGCTCCATATCCTCCCAAAAATTGTTACTGTTCATTTTTGGACTACAGGATTCCATTTATAAGTAATATCTAGAGTATGCAAATTCATAGAGATAGAAAGTAGATTAGAGGTTACCGGACTGGGGCAGGAGAGAATGAAGAGTTATTACTTAATGGTTACAAAATTTCTCTTTGAGATGATGAAAAAGTTTTAGAAATAAATAATAGTGATGGTTCCAAAATATTGTGAGAGTAATTAATGCTGCCGAATTGTACACTTAAAATAATTAAAATGCTAAATTTTATGTTACATATTGTAGTAAAATAATAATAAAGAGACAATGTATTCCAGGAAAATTTGGTACAGAATGCTAGACACCAAGACATACCCTAGTTAAGCTATTAAAACTTAGGATAAATACAGAATTACCCAGTTTTCTAGACACAAGAATATCCTCCACAAGGAGAAAAAAAAAAGTCAAGTTGTCCTCAGACTTCTCTATAGCAGGATTCAATGTCAAAGATGCAAGAATGGTTATCTAAAAGATATGAGGGAAAGAAAGCATAGTTCAAGAATATAATAGAATATAAAGCTCACAAGTCATTGTTGTCGAGAATAAATGTACTCAGGCAGTGTAATATCCATAAGATCTTGAAAAAAATACTTAATTACAAAATACAACTAATTAAAAGCAAACAGAAATAAAAGATTCATGAATGCAGACCTCATAGCATAAGGATTGATGATAAGTAATGAAACCATATAAATATAGGACTCACAGTAAGCAACTTGGACAATTACAGTTAGAGATCAGGGTATGAAGGTTAAAACCTGGGCAGTGTAACAACAGCAACCACCAGCAATTAAAACTGAGAAATTGAGAGAGGGAGAAGAAGTTGCGGGGAAGTGTGATAGTTCTAATAACATATTTGACAGCATGGAGTCATTAAATAAGCTTAACATCAAAATAAATAGTTAAAATATAACATAATTACTTCAAGCTCTTAATGCTTTCATCACAATCTGTGTTCTTTTTTTTTTTTTTTTTTTTTTGAGACGGAGTCTTGCTCTGTCGCCCAGGCTGGGGTGCAGTGGCGCGTAGTCGGCTCACTGCAAGCTCCGCCTCCTGGGTTCATGCCATTCTCCTGCCTCAGCCTCCCAAGTAGCTGGGACTGCAGGTGCCCGCTACCACGCCCGGCTAATTTTTTGTATTTTTAGTAGAGATGGGGTTTCACCATGTTAGCCGGGATGGTCTCGATCTCCTGACCTCGTGATCCAGCTGACGTGGCCTCCCAAAGTGCTAGGATTACAGGCGTGAGCCACCGCGCCTGGCCCATAATCTGTGTTTTTAAAGAGATCTTTGGGTAAGTATCTCTTGGTAAAGAAGTATTTGAAAGGCTAGATTTCTTTCAATTTTGTTTTAATTTCTTTTTGTTCTGCTAAATACAAATAAAGACAAATACAGTATTAAAAAAAACTTAAAGTAGCATATATTTTATCCCACATTTGATAGTATTTATTTCCACCTATTCTTCCGTTCATCCGCCCATCCTCATCCATCCATCCGTCTGTCCTTTTGTCTCTGTGTATATCATAAGATATTTAAAATGATGTTTGCCGTATGTTAATGACAGTTATTTCTGGGCGGTGAAACTTAAGATTTTTTTTAAACTTGAATCTTTGTATTTTGCATTTCTTGAATTCCTCAAAATGAATATGTATCATTTCCCAATAACAATAAAGTAATCTTTCTTCTTTAAAAGTAAAAAGGCAAAGCAAATATGTTAAGATATTCACAGTGGTTGACGCTAGATGGCAGAGTTATGGGTATTTATAATTTTATTCTTTGTAGATTTCTCAATTTTCTGCCTCTTTTAATTTATTAAAATTTAAAGAGCATAAAAGGAAAACAGATGAAGTACAAAGGGGATTGTCCTAAGTTATATAGTCAGAAAGTGATGGAGTGATGATTTAAACCTAGATACAAGGACAGGAATTAAGAGCTGGGGCAGGTTGGACGGGCAAAGGGGAGAGGTAGCATCAGAAGACTTCTATGGTGGAAGTAATCTAGTTTTTTCCATCACGTGGAAGTGATCCGATTTTCCCCTTTTGGGTGGGAGCAGTGTTTCAGTTGTTGGGTAAGTTACTTGCAGTGAATCTGATGCCCACACTATTGTAGGAATCCTAAATCCACAGGAATCTGGAAATCCTTCCATCCAACCTGTACTTGAACAGATGAAGGACTATAGACACCAGATATTATTTTATACAATGGTAAGCTTCAGAACTGGGTACTGCTTTTAAGGCAATCTAGTGCAATCCTAAATGCAAACTGAGCTTTGTGTTACGCTGCATGAACTAGGAGTCTCCAGGTCCTGACCAGACCAGTCCCATAGCCATGGGGTGAGAGCTGATTCAGATTCAATAGATATTTAATTCAGGCTTCCCTTGTGTCTATAAGTGGGCCGGGGCTTTGACTTGTTCTATCTTACATAATCACCCCAACATCGAGGTAGGTCATCTTCTCCTCCCACTCTCTTATTTTATTTTTTTTTGGTTGATGGAGCCTCACTCTGTCACCCAGGCTGGAGTGTGGAGTGCAGTGGCATGATCTCTGCTCACTGCAACCTCTGCCTCCTGGGTTCAAGCGATTCTCCTGCCTCAGCTTCCAGAGTAGCTGGGACTACAGGCGCATGCTGCCACGCCCAGTTAATTTTTTTGTATTTTAGTAGAGATGGGGTTTCACTGTGTTGCCCAGGCTGGTTTTGAACTCCTGAGCTTAGGCAATCCACCCGCTTCGCCTCCCTAAGTGCTAGGATTATAGGCCTGAGCCACCGCGCCCGGCCCCTACTCTATTTTATTATTACAAATTTGAGTCTAAGCATGAGGGTAAGTGACATTTACAGAGTCACCCAGTGTAGTTGTAGTGGGGTTGCATCATGGCCCCCCAGCATTGTGCAAGGTGTAATTCCTGGAACTTGTGACTGTGACCTTATGTAGAAAAAAGATCTTTGCAGATGCAGTTGAGTTAAGGATCTCAAGAGGAGGTTATCCTGGATTTAGGGTGGATCCTAAATCCAATGATAGCTGCAAAAGTGAGAGTAAAGTAGAGGGAGATTTGAAATGCGAGACATGAGGAGAAGACCATGTGAAGACAGAGGCAGAGATGACCTCAGGAAGCACCAGACACCACCAGGGGCTGCAAGAGACAAAGAGGAATTATCCCCTAGAGGCTTCCGAGGGCACACAGCCCTGCAGACCCACCTTGATTTCAGACTTCTGGCCTCCAGAACTGTGACAGAATGAATCTCCTGTTATCCTAAACCACCAAGTTTGTGGTAATTTGTTCTGGCACCCTTAGAAAAGTCATACATCCAATTAGGAAATGGCTGGAAAGGGCTCCAAGCCAGGGTTTCTGTCTTCTGGATTGGTTCTCTCTGCTCCATCTCAGTTTCCTTCTCACCCAAATGCCAGTGAGTGAAGAGCAGCCATCCTGATATGGGAGCCACACCTGGCAGGAGTCACACCTGGCACCTGGAGTCACACATGGCGGGACAGGGCTCTGTGTCCCTTGCATTTGTTTCCAGCAGCCCTGTCTCCTGTCCTCCTCAGTCCGGCTCACTTTCCCTGCCAAGCCTCAGAGCAGGTTCGGAGGCCTTGGAGAGGAACGAGAATTGGGCAGTGACGTGATTATGGCACCAATATCTCTTGCTTGGGCTTTTGATTCAACCCCCTAACTAATCTCCTTGCTACAGCCACATCCTCTGTGATCCAAGTCACATATTGCTTGTTGATGCACAGCTCCCTAAGTGCTCTCCTATATCAAAGGGCATGAAGCCCAGAAGCCACATTTCCCAGATTCCTTCACCTGCAGGGTCCCAGTGAGATCCCACAGATGAGAGATCTGAAAGGTCAAAGAACCAGAGAGCAGTGAGTCTCCCTCCGGCAGCTGAGAGCCTCTGTAGGGGTGTGGGCAGTCAGCAGACTTCGAACTGTGCCCATGTTTCTTGAGCACCTACCCAACAGTCACCCAAGTAGCCAAAACTACAGACACAACTTTTCCTGTGGTCCTTATACTTAGGGATTTCCTGAGGACTACCTTCCCCACTGACATTCCCCAGCCTCCCAGTAGCGGATAAAGGTCTGAGTCTTTGTATGAAAACTATCTACTTGACGCATCCAGAGTAGCTCCTGTTTTTTAGAGGGAACCTTGACAAAGACAATTCATCTCGGTGAAATGAATATTTTATCACATCTCATTTCTTCTTATAAACACCCATGGGCTCCTGGTGCATGGTCAGCTCCTTAGCTTGACTATCAAGGACTTGCTTTGTCCTTTTCCTGGGCCTCCACATCCCCTCTCACCAGTCAGGCCAGGACACTAAATACCTCTGTGCTGTCATAGTCCTGGACTTTCTCATCCTGTTCCCTCTGCCTGAAATGATCGTTCCCTCTCCACCTGGAATATTCCTGTGTGTTTTTAAAGAACCAATGCAAATGTCCCCTCAAAAATGCCCAGACAGAGCAACTTGCTCCCCCAGACCCATTGTCACTGTTGGATTCTCTGGGATTCAGAATCAGAGATGGAGATGAGTGTTTATTAGGATGTTTATTGGGAATTGCTCCCTGGACTAGTAACTATGGAAGGGAAGGAAGGGACGAGCAGCAGGCTGGGGGAGGAAGTGAGCTGACGCAGACCTCAGGACATCATTAGCCAACTCCACGGGGAGCTAAAATGGCCCATCCGAGTCTGCAACAGGAAGGACTGGCTGAGGCTTTCAACCCCAGCCTCCATCAGTTGCTGGATGTGCAGCTCCCAGAAGGGCAGACCTTGGAACTACACTGTGAAGCTGACAGAGTCCCTGGAGGGGCTACTGCTAAAGACTGTGTGCCTAAGTGCCCTGGCAGCTGGGGAGACAAGTTTCTTTAGAGAGAGACCTGGGCAGGGCATCACCAGGTGTACCATACCCATTTAGAGCAAGATGTCTTCAAGAATAAAATATTTATTCTGTGTCTCTGCATGCTTGGTACCACATACATAAAGCTTGCTCAGTGGTTTAGCGGGCACATAATTAGTAAAAGAATGAATGAATGAGGGAACAGATGAATGGATATAAGGGTATGGAAGAGACAGAAGCCCAATTAAGCAGGAATTTCTTCAAATAATTTCTATTTGGTGGGTTTCACCCACACCTGTTGTCTATGCTTTTGGCTCTGGGTTGTAGTATATCAATTTTGGTCAGGACAAGGGAAACTTGGGGCATGGCTTAACCCTTGGTGTAGGTGGTGAAGAAAATAACCAGAAAATCCCAAGAAGTAGATAAAGCATTGGATTTATGTGTTTGAAATGAGACAGTGAGTGCCACAGAGAGCACAGGGCTCGGGAACTCTTTCCACCATACACAGAGTCCATGGTGGAAATAACCTTAAGAGACTTTGGGAATCCCAACCTCTTGCAGTTTTCCTTAAAAATTCCCATGAGAACAGCAACAAAAGCAACAGATCATAGCAACACTGGAAAGTGAGACAGGTGAACTTTTGACAGAATCTGGGAGAGTTTTCCCTCAACTCCAAGGCTAATAGGAATGGTCAGGAAAAACGTAGCTTAGCCACCTATGCTGTGCCACTAACAAAAGGAAGATGTGCATCCATCCTTCTCTGTCCCTCTAGTAAAAGATAAAGGTCTGTACCAACTTAAATGGGACAGACATCCGTTTACAGCATGAAGAGGACTTTCTGAAGCACTTAATGTTCTATTGTTTTCCTCCCACCTTTCTTTTCACATCCTGCTCGAGGCTGAAACTCACAAATACAACAGGGCAAAAATTATCAGAGACATTGTGGCAGCGCATTGCATCTTGGAAGGTGTCGTTTTCACAAGTGCAGTGCTATAGGTGGGCTGGAAGGAATACTTCTGTGGATGGTGGTTTTTCATGTACACCATCTCTTCATAGTGTCAGAGAACCAGGCAGTGAGTGACAGAGAGGATCCAATCCCTGTCCTTCTGAATCTCATCATAGTTAATAATAGTGGCTAACATTGATTGAGAATTTAGTATTTGCCTGATACTAAGTCAGAGGTCAGCAAACTACAGCCCATGCATGGACCCCTCTGCTGCCTGTTTTTGTAAAGCTTTACTGGAACACAGCCTCATCCGTCCATCCATTTATCCATTGTCTCTGCAGTTGTCACACCCCAACAGTAGAATTGAGTAGTTGTAACAAAAACTTTTTGGCCTGCAAAGCCTAAAATATTGACTGTCTGGCCCTTTATGGAAAAAGTTTGTCAGCCTTTCTACTATTACCTGTATTAATTCAGTTAATCCTCAAGCTTAACTGAGGATCCTGTAAGATTTGGGTTTTTTTGTTTTTTTTTGAGACGGAGTCTTGCTCTGTCACCAGGCTGGAGTACAGTGGCTCAATCTTGGCTCACTGCAACCTCCGCCTCCCGGGTTCAAGTGATTCTCATGCCTCAGTCTCCCAAGCAGCTGAGATTACAATCGTGCGCCACCATGCCCAGCTAATTATTATATTTTTAGTAGAGACAGGGTTTCACCACGTTGGCCAGGATAGTCTCAATCTCCTGACTTCATGATCCACCTGCCTCAGACTCCCAAAGTGCTGGGATTACAGGTGTGAGCCACTGCACCTGGCCAGGTTTGTCTTTTTATTATCTCCATTTTACAGATTGGGAAACAAAGACAGAGAAAAATCTATGTAATTTGCCCAGGGATGCACTTTAGGAAATGAGAGGGCTGGGTTTTGACTGCAGGGGTGTGGCTCCAGAGCCTGCATCTTCCTTGCCATGCTGTGCTCCTAAGAACAAGGCTGTAAGATTAAAAAAAAAAAAAAAAAATCTTCCCTATATTAGGAATTAGGAATTAGGGTGTGAGGTATACCTATCTACTTGCCTTCCAAGTGTATATTCAAAAAGAGGATTTGACATATGAGGGCCAAACATGCTATCCTTGTTCTATTAGCAAAAGATGAGAAGCACTGGTCCACAGTATTTAGAAGAGAATAGGTCGAGACTCAAGAAATTGAATACGGGCACATGATCTACACTATAAAAGTGAGACAGCATCAGAAATGCACAGGCTCAGAAAATAGACCATTCATAGATCCTTCCTGGGGAAATAATCGTTGCAAAGGTACTTCAGAGCCTCGAAAGATGAGCTAAAAATCAAGAATTTAAAAAGGGGTAATCATGGCATGAAAAACTGGCGTGCATTCCCTGGGGGGGCATCTACAGGAGCCCTATTCAGCTTGTTTCAAAGCTCTTGAGGAGCATTTTCATCTCCGCAAACTGTCTCTGATGAAGTATCCTCACTGTTTTGTTCACAGCTGTACTCCCAGGGCCTACAACAGTGCCTGGTGTGGAGCAGACACTCAATATACATTTGTCGTAAAACTAACCTGCAGCGTCAGTGAACAGGCAGCCCTGTTGAAGGGGTGCTTGCTCCTTTCCCATTGGGATTTGGATGTCGCTTCAATGCAGACAAGGCCACTATAAACTGTTATCCCCCATTAAGCCTCTTCTTCAGGAAAAATTTACCAACCACAGTAACAAGCCCAATTAAATGCCATAACTCCTTGGAAAGCACTAACCTATGCCAGGAAATGAGACTGTAAGGAAATACCTCCAGACATGTGTGACTGTCTTTCCATGAGGACTTGTCACTCCTCCTTTCTACTTTTCTGTTTGTTTCCCCATGTATTATTTTATAGTTAAAAACAATATTTTCCCATGCTCTCTCTAAATATGATGTTCCGTCATCTCTACAGAAACCCTGCTAGGACTGCCTTAGGTATCTCTTTGGGTGATGAACAGAGTAGGGCTCTAGAAAGTTTATTAGGAGTTAAATTCTGTCCCCACCAAATTCATATGTTGATTTCTTCACTCCCAGTATCTCAAAATGTGACCTTATTTGGAAGTAGTCATTCTAGATGTAATTAGTTAAGATAAAGGCATATTGGAGTAGGGTGTTTTCTGAATTCAATGTGACTGGTGTTTTTTCCTTAAATGGAGACAGATGCACACATGCACACAGAGATAAACCATGTGAATCTGAAGGCAGAGATAAGGAAGAGGGGTACATCTACAACCCAAGGAATGCCAAAGATCGCCAGCAAACCACCAGAAGCTAGAGGAGGGCATGGAACGGATTCTCCCTCACTGGCCTCAGAAAGAACCAACTCTGCTGACACCTTGATCTCAGACTTCCAGCCTCTAGGACTGTGAGACGATCAACTTCTGTTGTTTCAGCCACTCACTTTGTGGTCTTTGTTATGGCGGCTCCAGGGAACCCATTCAGCTCATTGCTTCCCTGGCAGTTGTCAGCACTAGAGCTGGAGCTGCCTCTACTTCCTGATTTTTTCTTGTTCTACTCTCTTTCCATCTGGGTCCAGGTTCTACTGCAGGGCTTGGTGGAACTGACAGAGACAGTATCTTTGGTGGTCTAGAGTGCAGAGACCACTGGACTGGATGAGGTGGACAGCAGCAAGAGGAAGGGGAACCCAAGAGATGGTTGGGGTCTGCATTGTGTTCAAGGGGGTAGTCCAAAGTGCATTTTGGTACAAAAAGTGGGACAAGGGAGGAGGGCTAGGGATAGGGAATGGGAGAAAGGTAAGATTGAAATAGGAAACTAGCTTTGCAGCTGAGAGGATGGGGGCAGGTGGAGGAGTGAGGGATGAAAGGGGAAGAGTGGGTTCAGGATGAAAACCGTAGAAAATCTAGGGGTTCAGGTGCTTGATTTCGAGAGGCCTCAGTCGATGGACACATCCTAGTGGCTTCAAGGACTCAGTGGGTCTGGGAGATGCCTTCTGTGTCATTTCTGTGAGTCGTCATTCTCTCCTGGTGTCCATTTCCTACCTCCTGGCACACCAGGGCAACTATGGTGCCTCAGCAATAAGGGCCCCACTCCCAGCTGGCCCTCACTGGGGTAGGGATTGGAGTCCTTTCCAGAAGTGCATGTGGGAAGGCAGTTTCAAGAGAGGCAATGTAGGGCAGTGGTCAAGAACACAGGCTAGGCCAGGCACGGTGGTTCACGCCTGTAATCCCAGCACTTTGGGAGGCTAAGGTGGGCAGATTGCCTGTGGTCAGGAGTTCTAGACCAACCCGGCCAACATGGTGAAACCCTGTCTCTACTAAAAATACACAAATTAGCTGGGTGTGGTGGCACATGCCTGTAATTCCAGTTACTTGGGAGGCTTAGGCAGCAGAATTGTTTGAACCCTGGAGGCGGAGGTTGCAGTGAGCCGAGATCATGCCACTGTACTCCATCCTGGGCAACAGCGAGACTCCTTCTCAAAAAATAAATAAATAATAAATAATTTAAAAAAGAGCACAGGCTCTGGACCCATGCTACAGTGCTGTGGAATCTGGTAACCTGTCCTGTTGAGAAAAGCAGGGAACATCCAGTGGACAGGAACTGGCATGACCCCCAGGTTATTGTAGTCTACCCTGATAGGCTGAGGCTCAGGCAACCTGTCTGGGGAAAAAAAGTGGTTCTCAAACTTGAGTGGGTGTCAGCATCCCCTGGGGGACTTGTTAGAACCCAGATCGCTGACCCCACTCAGAGTTTCTGGTCTAGTCAGTCTAGCTTGGGGCCCAAGGATTTACTTTTTGAGGGGTTCCCCATGACGCTGATGTATCTGGCTCAGGGCCACACTTGGAGAACCACTGGCGAAGAGAGATGTTCCTTGTTGTCAACAGCATGGAGATGTTCCATGGCTTCCTGGTGCCTTCTAGGCCCACTGCCTCTGTGGACAGTGAGACTGGACGTGCCTTACCCTGCTGAATTCTAGGGTCAGTTATCTCACTGTTGTAGTCAAAGATCTGTGCGAGGGCTCAGAAATGCTGCTTCTGCCACCGATGATCATGGTAGCTAATTCTTAACTTGTCAGGTACTGTTCTAAGCATGTAACATATAGACACATTTAATTCACGAAACAAGCCTAGGAAGCATGTACAACTTTTGCCATCGTCACCTCCATTTTTCAGATGGAGAAACTGAGGCTCATAGAGGTTAAGTATGTTGCCCAAGGCCACACAGCTGAGAGCTGACAGAGCTGGGATTTGATCTGGCAGTTTGAGTCCACAGTCCGTGCCCTTGTCCTTCATTGTTCCACTGATCAGGCAGGAGAAGGGAGGCAAGAAATGACCCTGGTGATGTTGGACAAGTTATCTGGCCTCTCTTTGCCCTCATTCTTACCTCAAAAAAGGAAATAGCTTTTCCAATCTTAGAAGAAAAAAATACCTTTACATTAAAAAAATAAGCTGTCAGGATTAATTGGATAACAGCTGTCAAAGTCTTGTAGCTCCTTAGAGGATGGTAAAATAGGAGGAATAATTATTGTGCTATTTTCTTTGCAGACCCTAGTACATTTGGGGGAGTCAATAAGTGTCTAATTATATTCTTGGTAATTAGCAGTGATGGAAAGAAAATGGCTCAGGCTGTTGGAGTTGGGCAGAGGGAGAGTCTTCATGTTTAATGGCCAGTGGCCAAGACCTCCTGCCCCTGAGAGAGGTAGGCAGGGCATGGCCCAGGGTAGGAGGTAGTTTAACAAGTTAGCACCCCTGTGGTAGCACCATTTGTTGATTTGCCCAAATTTATGGGCCCCTGCCCTATCAGGGCTGGGGAATTAGAGACCAGCTAGTCCAGTGGTTATCAAAGTGTGGTCCACAGATCAGTCCTATCAGCATCACTTAGAAACTTGTTAGAAGTGCAGATTCTTGGACTCCACCCCAAATCTACTGGGTATGGGACCCAGCACAGTTTAACAAGCTTTCCAAGTAATTCTGATGCACACTGCGATTTGGGAACCGCTGTTTCAGAGGGAAATGATACTGATCTTGGAGTCAGATACACCTCAATTTGAATGCTGGCACTACCACCCTTTGGCTGTGAGACTCTGGGCAAATCAGGGCACCTCTCTGAATATCAAGTTCCTTATATGTAAACTGAAGGGTGAGAGGTTAGAGAGGTGGTCTCTAAGGCACTTGCATTCTGTCTGCAATTTCTTCTAGCCCCCCACAAGGCAGAAACTGTCTTGTTCCTTGGCTTTGAAACAGGCTATTTCATCTGCATGGAACATTCTTTCTATTCCCTTTTCCCCTGTCTGACACCTACATAACTTAGACCTCAGCCTACAGTTTATTTGCTCCAGAAAGTTGTAGGTGTTTTCTTTTTATACTTCTTCCCCCAAATCAAGTCTGGGTTCTTGCCTTGTCATAGAACTTTCCACATTCCTGTAATGGCTCTTTAGAAGTCTGTAATCTCTAAGAGGATAAAAACTCTTCCATGCTGACTGCTGTTCCCCTAGTTTCAGACACATAGTAGGTGCACAAATAATACTTGTGGTTAGAACAAATTTTATTAACTTGATGAAATGCTTGGCTTTGGTGGATTTCATGAGGAGACTAGTGGAGGGGTTAGCCTTCATGTATGAAACCACCTTGGAGAAACTGAGGCATAGAGGTACCAGTAGAGTTAGGGATGCAGTGGCAGAGAGAAGCCAGGGGAGAAAGCCAGCTTCAGTAGTTGAGGATTTGAGAGTCGGGTGCTGTGGAATTGGGGGCAATCTTTAGCAGACCTCCATGGGGCTCACCGTAGTCCTCCATGGGACCCCTTCCACCTGGTATCAGCATTAGATGGTGTGATACACGCACCTTCAGTGCTTGCAGCATGGGCTACTAGTGAAGAGCAAAATAATATGATGGCATCTGGGCAGCACACACGGTAAGAAGTCACTCCTAGTATCCCCAGGGCAGGCATTTTGCAAAGCTCAGAGTAACTCTTAGCTTCGGTTTATTATTTATTTATATATTTATCTTGGACAGGGTTATGGACCTCTTTGAGAAACAGATGGATGCTCTCCCCAGGAAGAAAAAAAGAGCACAAAGACACAAACATTCCCCACTGTCGACCTTGCCACTCACTGGGTATGTGAGGAGGTTGCTTTCAGACCCAGTCGTGGTAAGGGAGATAAAAGCCTCAGGTGAGGGGAAGGGTAGACTTAAATACTTGATGTCTCTCCGAGCCCTGGCATTTTAAAGCTTGGCAATAATAGCGATGACCCAATTTAGTAATGTGAAGGCAAGACAGCACCATTTTAACAGGATTAGTCATCTCTTCTTTTTGCTGTCTTTTCTCCCCCTTTCCATTTGTGTCTTTTCCCATTGCAAATATACGAGGTAATAATCCAGTATTTTCTATGGAGCATGGCAAACATGCTATATATAAGACACAGTTGAACATTCTGTGAGTGTAATTGGAGCATAAATGTAACTAATCAAAATATTATCATGCCAACGGATGTGTGAAGAGTTTGGAGATTTTAAAATATATATATTTTAGTTCCATGTCATTTCCATTTAGAGCTGCAGAAGCATAGGACTTAGCCCAATGAATGTCAAGAACAATTTGGGGTCTGACAATGTTCCCAGCAGCCCTGTTGTTCTCTTTACTCTTAATATGGCAGCAGCTTGACAACTGACTTAATTTTTGTTCGTTCTTTCCATTCTTTACCCCTCTTCCTGCCTGAACCAGCTCCCCAGCGCAAGGCCAGCTAACTCCAGGGAGTTTATGATCACTCCTTGCCATCAAACACAACGTGCCCGCATGTGGTGTGCAGCCTAGCAGCTAAATGAAAATTATAACTTCCTAGGTTTGAATCCTGGCTCTGCTACCAGCTGTGTGGCCTTGAAAAAGTCACTTAAGGTCTCTCTTTCTCAGTTTTACCATCTGTAAAAGAAGAATGATAGTAGTCACTACCTCATAGGGTTTATATTAGAATTAAACAAATGAATCTTAAGTAAAACATGATGGTATGTGTTGGCTGTTGTTATTGTTAAGAGGAGGAGTGACTGAGAAGATAAATAGATTCTCGTGAGAACACAAAAAGTATTGCATTCCTTTGGGAACAAGACTCAAGGAGAAAGATCTTTTCTTCCCATCCCTTCTTCAGAGAGAGTCTAGGTAGAAAATCCAAGCCAGCTTGGGCTCCTAACTTACCACTAACTAGTCAGGTAAAGTCGCTGTAAAGTCTTGGAAACAGACTTCTGTAGCTGGAAGGAACTTTAAAACCTCTACCTGTATATATACCTGTTTTGCAGGTGAAGAAACAGACAGAATTCTTGCTTATGGGGCAGGGCGTGGTTAAAATGGGTGCATAGGAAGAGGTGAAGAGTCTGAAGGGAGAGTGGCATTATCTGACCTTCAGTTTCATCTGGACTTTGCCAAATGAATTGTCTATTTCCAACATCAAAGAGCAAATCGGTCAAGACCTTATGTTTTACAGTTTATGTTGCTGAGTTGTCATTCTGTTGTGTTTTGGGTTCCATTGTTTTTCCTACAATAACATTTAGTTTTGCTCCTGGGAGATTGAATTGAATTGTTGGGGAAGGCAAGTTATGAAGTAATAAAGGGAGACGCAGGTCCCAGTATGCCCTGCAACATTGTCCCTGGGTCTGTTTTCATCACATCATCATTGGAAGGACCAAAAGAAGTATGCTGGGTAAAAAGTCTTTATTTTCACTTTTGCTTTTGTTTGGGAGGTCAGGAGGGATGCAAGCTTATGTAGCGATTGCATGTAGTTTAGATGTTATTCTGCTTTGTCTCCATAATCTTTCGTCTCTTCTCTCCCCCTGCTCAGTACCCCTTCCCTCGCCTGCATTTCATGTCTCCTGCTTCTCTGTCTGCCTCTTTCCCTTGTTCCCCTTCCTCTCTTCTTCCCTTCCATCCTGCCTCTTCCCCCTTTTCCCTCCTTTCTTCGTCTTAGTTTTCATTACTCTTTTGTTTTCTCCTTTTTCTTCTTCCCCTTCTCTGTTCCTTCTTTCTCTTGTGTCTCTCCCTCTTCCTCTCTGCCTTCCTCTTTTTCTCAGAAAGTGTAAAAGAATGCAGGGGTGCTAGGGATTTGGTCTTTGAGGAAAAGACTCAAGTGCACACAAACTCCCTGCCTGACTCTGCTTGCATTAGGGTATCCAGCACGGGTTAGCAGAGCCTCTCCACCAGTGTGCCCTCAAATCCAATCACTGGGGGTTAATACCGTATTTAAACTACATTATCCACAGCTACATGGATTATTAGATAGTTGTTTCTTCAAAAATTGCCTTAACAAATTTGCATATGAAATGCTGAAACCCCAACTTACTGGTCTGAATGAATGATTACAGAAATGCTTATTACTTGTTCACACAAAGTGACAAAATGTTCACAATGTTCAATTCCTTTGAAGTTTCAGGATGTATCTTTTTTTGTTTTAAATAGGTATTACATATCCATTAAGCTCTAATTAACACCACCTCCCCATTTTCTGGTATATTAGAAAAGCAGCAGATTTCTTTTTTTTTTTTGACACTTGATAATTCGATTGCTTTCATAGATAATATGAATAATGTTGAATGATATGTTTATTGGTGTGGCTATTGGTTTATTGTTATGTTTGCGACTGGTTTGATGATTACTAGTTTTCATGGTAATACTGGTAGCACTATCTGCTTCTCTTGCACCTACATTTTCTTACTTCAAAGCACATTGTGCCTTTTGATGTCTTTGTGCCACTTTCACTTTTATTATGACTAGATAGCTAAATTTCATCATTATGGACTTTTAAATTAGATTCTGTTTAAAATACCTATAATGGAAGTATGCACTCTGAAGTATAGGAACAACAATTCAGAAGTGGCTGTTTCCTGGACATTAGTGAAAGCCATGTAGGGAAAGTGATATTTAAGTAGTTTAATGAAGGACCATGGCTGAGCTGGGTGGCGTGGATTTCAGGAAGGGTATCACCTGGGCAAAAGCCTAGTGGCAGGGACATGCGTAGGATGTTTGGAGTGTGTATTAGTTTCCTATTGCTGCTGTAACAAATTACCACAAATTTAGTGGCCGAAACCCCACACATTTTAATCTGGACATCAGAAGTCCTAAGTGGGTCACACTGGCATACATTCAAGGTATCAGGGCTGCATTCTTTTCTGTAGGCTCTAGGGTAGAGTTTGTCTTCTCACCTTTTCTAGTTTTTTCTGGCCACCTGCAGTTTTTGGTTCACGGCTCCTTCTTTCATCTCAAAGTAAGCAGCATAGCCTCCTCAGATAGCTCCTCAACTGTGATTCTGACTCTCCTGGCCCCCTTGTCCGCTTAAAGGACCCTTGTGATTACATTGTGCTCAGCTGGAAAATCCAGAATAATCTCCCCATCTCAAGCTTATCTGGTTAATAACCTTAATTCCATCTGAACCTTAATTCTCTTGCCATGAAAGGTAACATATTACAGGTTTCAAATATTAGGATATGGACATCTTTGGGAGGCCCTTATTCTGTCTACCACAAAGTGGCCGAGGTCTGTGTTTGGAGGGGAGGGTGGGGGAGACAGTCTTCATATAAGAGGCAGGAGGGGTGGGGGTCAGGATGTGCAAGGCTCCAAATATTCCCATGAAAGACGTTGGGCTTTATAGGAAGTGGGGAATTTCCTATAAAGGAGGACCTCAGTGGAAGTTGAGGACATGTCACGGTTGGCTTTGTATCTCAGAAAGATGTTTTATTGGATGGTGAAAGAATCAAGGACTAGACTGCTTAGGAAGTCATTGCAAAATAAACAGTTTCTGACACAAATGCCATGGACTTAAATTAGGCCAGTGCCAAGGGAGTGGAAAGGAAGAAGATGGTCAGAGAAACAAAAGGAGGAGGCATCCCTGGACGTTGATGCCTTATCAATTGTGGGAGGTGGGGACGGGGCAGCAGATTTTACTCTGCTTCTCAGTGGATTTCTTACTGTTTTCTTCTTCAGTCTATTAAGGTCTCCCTGCTACACTGAAAGAAAACTTTAGGGGTATGGGAAAGATAGAAAAGAAGCTGTTTTTGAGGACCTACATGCAGCGATACTTATCTAGACACTTTATAAATAGTAGTTGTATTAATCCTCATGGCCACAATATGAGATGTGTTTTATAGCCATTTTATAGAAGATGGGACTTGAGAGTCAAAGAGTTAAGTGATTTGTTTAAGATCATCAGAGAGAAGAGATGTATCTTGGGTTCCAGTTTATCCCAGGGACCCCTTGTTAGAAGCATCCTACATTGTCCTTGCTCACCAGGGCTTGGGCCTCAACAAACAGTTGTTGAACTGCCTGTCAAAGCTGAGGCTGGGAATGCCCAACATGTGTGCACATACTTCTCCTGAGTCATGTGACGTGTAGAATGCCTAGGACTTCTATGCTTCTGCTTCCTGAAGGCAACATATGCTCTTTTCCCTCTTAAATAGCTATCTGGGAAACCACTTCTGTGGCTGTACAGCTCGGGCAGGGAACGGCAGAGTTATCTGTGGTAGAAACTGAAATCGGAGTCAGAAAATCTGAGTCTAAATCTTCATTGTATTGGTTGACCTTGGCCAAGTTACTTGTTCCCTACTGGAGTTTATAAAATGAGTAGGTTGGGTTATTTAAGTTTCTGTGACTCACCTGGATGTAATTTGTTATGCTTTGATAAGTAATCCACAACTTCAAGACCAGTGCTATCCAACAGAAATTTCTGTGACAATGGATGTATTCTACACCAGCACTGTTCAATATGGTATCCACCAGTTGTGTGTGTCTACTGGGCACTTTAAATGTGGCTAGTATCTCTAAGTAAATGATTTTTTTCTATTTAATTTTAATTATTTTAAATAGGCATATGGTGTTATTAGCTACTGGTTAGGAAAGTGCATTTCTAGACCCTGTAGTCTCTGCTTTCTAAGAAGGAATAATTGGTTTGAGTATTTACCACTTTCTGGCTATGTGGCTTTAAGAAAATGACTTTACCTCTCTGTTCCTTCGTATTCCTTGCTTTAAAACAGAGATAGCATGGCACCACCTCATTGGGGTGCTAAACAATGCTTAGATCAACGCCTGGCACATAATAAGTTCTCAGTAAACATAAGGTTTTATAAACAGCATTGGGCTCACTGTTACCTGCTGTTGGCTATCTGTTATAAAATTAGCATTTATTAAGTACCATTTTTACTTATTATTCACTGAAAACAAACAACTTTGATCTGTAGGTTTCATTATCCCATTTTATAGATGAGGACATTGAGGCCCAGGGAATTTTACTGACTTACTCAAAGTCACACAACTAAGAAACGCCAGAAGCTGGAGTGAAACCCAGTTTCCTTAACTGAAGATCCAGGACTCGTTTCATGTCACCGCAGCTGCTTGGCTTTTGGCAGCATTTGAGGCCCCACCAGCATCCATTCCCTTCAAGTAGGTGCTGGCACTGGGAGCTGGCGGGGCCACTTGTCTGCAGGGACCACACTGAGCTCTTGGTGCCCAAGGCCCTCAGCTGCCAGTCGCCCGAGCACACTCATGTAATCTTAATGAACAATGTGCAAAGCCATTAAAAACTCAATTAGGACTTTCTTTTTACTGCCGACGTGAGGAAATGCAATCCTGAGGTGCTCATGTGTAAACACAATAGCTGCCATCTGCTATGGAGAAGCATTTTGCCTCCAAAAAGGGGATCTGTGTTGCAGACACATCAATAACGAGGCGCTTATCAAGGCATTATTATGCACGAAGGGGAAAAATGCAAAATTTATGGCCAGCCAGAGAGTACTTCCTGGTTTAATTCCACAATTTTCAGTGCTATGTATAATAACTATGAGGAAACTAATGCTGTTTTATGTTCCTTATCACGTTAGTAGATTTGTTTTTTTTAAGGGAGAAGGGAAAAGAATGTATTTACAGTCTTTCTCTTTCTTGTTTCTGACTGATCTTGGCGTAATGACTGGCTCATTTTTGATCTCCAGGAAACTGACAGCCCTGGGATGATATTAATTATGCCAACCTGTTGATCAAAGCAGGCCCCACAGAGCTGATGATATACAAGGGTTTTCATTCCTGAGCAATCTCTGGTGGAGGGCTTGAGCTCAACTCGCAGATATGCTCCCTTCCTTTCTGGAGGGTGTGGTCAGACCTATATAAGGTGGGCTACATGTGGAAGGGGCTAGAGATTGCTGCTGGATCCCACCCCCCACCACCAAGACCTTACACTAGCACTGCTGGATGCTTCTGTGCCTTTGCCTTGGCTGTTCTGTTTCAAATGCCTCCCAAGTTACCACCCAGGCTTGCTGCTCTTAATGATATCCTTATGTAGACTGTCTTGCAACTTTGCTTAGTAGCTACTGTTTCACATCTTATTGCCTTAAATAAAGGGACTTGTAGCTGAATAATAGTTTATTCCCTTTTTACTTAAAATCCAAGATGAGTGCTCCTAATAGGCGAGTAGCCTTCTGTGTGGTTGTGCTCATTCAGGGAACCTGGCTTCTTTTATGGTGCACTGCCCTCCCCTAGGCTCTTGAGATCCAGGACATTCAGCTGGTAGATGGGAAAATAGAATGGGCCAATGATTCTCACTGCTTTATGTATATGCAGATCACCTGGAGATCTTGATAAAATGCAGATCCAGACTCAATAGGCCTGGCGTTGAATGTGAGATTCTTGCTTCTCACAAGCTCCCAGGTGACGCTGGGGTGGCTGGTCCAAGGACCAGTCTTTGAGAGGCAAGATCATTTAGTATGGAGGTGTGGGGGTGAGAGGGAGGCAGCTTTTACTGACCAGGCCTGGAAAGTGGCACACATCATACTCATGCCCCATTATCTAGAACTCAGTTGCATGTCCCCACCAAATGCTAAAGGGAGGCTGGAAGACATAGTCTAGCTGTGTGCCCAGAACAATGTTACAGGGTTGTGCATGAAGCTACATGGAACAGGGCAATCTCTACCTCCTCAGCGAGCCTGCCCTGCTACCGAAGCTAGGATGTAAAGAAGTGGGAACATGAACTGGTGGAAGGCAAACCTTCCCAACTCTCTCTACCGTGGATTGTAAGGAACCAAGGGTACATGTGCCTGTGGCATGAATCGGCAGGAGGACAGGAGCTGAAATGTGCATGCGGGTATCATGGGATTCAGAGAGGAGAGGGACACTTTGCTTCTCAGACTGCTGCCTTTGCTGGGAGATGTGCTACTCCTCAGTGGCAGAGGCAGTCACAAACCCTTTGTGGGGCTTGTGAGTTGCTACCTACCTGTCCAAGGAAACCTTTTGGAACCCTGTGGCATGTAGGCCAGCGGACAGATATGGGCATGGATGCAGGCTCGGTCTCATCTCTAAGCCTCAATTTCTGCCCCTGTAATTGCTCCTTTTTAGCTGCTGCATTGTGAGTTTATGATAATTCAATAACTTCTCTGACATAGAGACATCTCTCCACTTACCTTGTGTTACTGCAAGGCCATAAAACTGGGACACCTTACTCAGTTAGAAACACCGGGCAAAGACACCCGCACCTTTGTTCCACTTCCAGTGGCTCCTTCCCCAGGCGGTGCTACATTTTCTGAAATCATGACTTTTGAGGCAATATGGATGGAACTAGAGACAATAATCTTAAGTGAAGTAACTCCAAAACAGAAAATCAATACGGCATGTTCTCACTTATAAGTGGTAGCTAAATAATGCGTACACATGGACGCAGAGTGTGAAATGATACTCGTTGGAGGCTTGGAAGGGTTGGAGGGTGGGAGGGGGGTGAGAGATGAGAAATTACTTAATGGATACAATATACATCATTTGGTTGCTAGTCAGACTAAAAGCCCAGACTTTGCCACTATGCAGCATATCCATGAAACACAGCTGCACTTGTATCCCTTATATTTACACACAAGTTTTTCTCATTGGTAGGATGGCGAAAACCTGATAGCCACTGGTTCAGGTTTCTCTGTGCTTTTTACCTGGCTACTTTTTGGTACAAGCCCACTCAACTTTCCTAAGTGGTCATCCCAGTAAGACAACTGTGGTCTTAGGGATCTGGGCAGAGTTGGAGGGTGGGTCCATGGCCATCCCCCTGCTCTGCATGGTGGTTCAGGGGAAACATGCAGAAAGTCTAATTTGGCCTTAAGTCCAAGTTACTTTGTGAATAATAATGTGGAGGTTTTGAACTCCTCTCTCTCTGTCTCTCCCTTTCTATCTCTCTCATGTCTGTTTTTAAATTCACTCAGAACCTGAAGGAGACAGGGTTTGATTGGTACCTTCTAGAATCCCAAGACGTTTTGGGTTTCCCAACACTTACCAACTGGGAGCTGTTAGTCTTTTTGGTATTAGGACGAAATAATTAGGTGACTTTTAGCTATTAAAGTAGCTCAATTTGCTGAGGATAAGTGGTCTTAAGGTTTCTTTCTGAATTGAAGGTTTTAGTGGTTTTCTAGGTGGAAGCATTCCTTCTAGAATCACCTGAGTTTATCTGCCGTGTTTCATGATGCAGTTTATTTCGTAGAATCATAAGACTTTTAAGTTCAGCCCTCCCAGTTGCTTGTGAAATTTCCTTAATCATCTCTTTAATTTGTCCAGGCTCTGTTTTGCCACCTGCTTTGATGGGGACTCACTTTGTCTCTGGCCAGTCCGTTCTATTTTGCACCAACTTCACTTGTTAGAAAGTTCTTTGTACACTGAACTGAAATGTACCCCCTCATGGTTTCTTTCGTGAGTCTGCCCTCTCAGGCAGCTTTATCAATAAGCTATTGTCACAATAAAGCTGCATGACACACTGAAAAGAAACTCAGTGGTAAACAAAAATAAGCATTTAATCTAGCTCTCATGGAACTGTGCATTGATTGTAGATTGGCTGATCTAGGTTGGGCTTTTGGGCCATGTGGCTGTGATTCCAGCTGCAGGGGTAGCATGGCTTGGTTCTTTACGATCAGTTCAAGTCAGGTATCCTCCATATGTGTATTCTTGATCCCAAGCTGAAAGGGGCAGCAGCTACTGGGGGCACATCCTTTTCATGACAGGTAGCAGTAGTGCAAGACGGCAAGCCCAGCAAGGCAAGCACATTTTAACCTTTGCTTGAATCATTCTGTTAGCATCCTGTTGACCAAAACAAGTTATACAGTGGAGCCCAAAGTCAAGGGATGGGGACATACCCTCTGTTTCTGCTGGAAGGAACTGCAAAGCCAATGGCAAGGGACATGGATCCAGGGAGGGATAAAGAATTGGAAACAACCATTTAATTTGTCAAAGCAACTCAAAAGAGGCTCACTTTATCTCTACAAGGCAACTTCTTGAATGCTTGGAGATATTTTCTGCAAACAGTAATAGTAGCTATGTTTTCTGCAAATAGCAATAGTAGCACCTTGTAGAAATACTTCATACATGTTACCATCTCTTAATTCTTAAAACCACCTTATTGAATAGATTTTTTTATACCCAATTACAGAAGAGGATACTCAGGCTCAGAGAGATGTGGCTTTTGCAGGGTCACCCAGACCGTCCTAGAGTGACTTGATCTCTGGCCGCTCCTCTGGCCACCATGTTTATGGGTGTGACTGATTTTCAGAAGGATTTTCTTACTTTCTCTTTGTCTCTACTTCCCACCTGCTTTGTGGGTCTCCAGGATCTTTCATGATGGTGAACAGCTCTGGGAGAGCCTCTGGCCAGAAGGCCCACCTTCTCCTGCCAACCCTGAAGGAGAATGACACCCACTGCATCGACTTCCATTACTACTTCTCCAGCCGTGACAGGTCCAGCCCGGGGGCCTTGAACGTCTACGTGAAGGTGAATGGTGGCCCCCAAGGGAACCCTGTCTGGAATGTGTCCGGGGTCGTCACTGAGGGCTGGGTGAAGGCAGAGCTCGCCATCAGCACTTTCTGGCCACATTTCTATCAGGTATGGCATTTTACCATGGTTTTATTTTTGAAAATTAGTGATAAATCTATACACCTTTTCTCTGCCTACAGGTGCTAGGTCTAGAAAGGACTTCATTTGTTCACTCGTGTTTACTGGGCTTCTCCTCCTAGCCAAGCTCTGCAGAGGTGACCCAACGCAGCTGCTGTCCCACTTGAATTCATCATTTGTAGGAAAAGACTGATATGTAAATAAAATGACAATGTACCAGGATGCATGTGGCTCCTGAAGATGCTGGAGGAACATAGGCATTGATTCCTTTTTATAAAGTCAGTGCTTATGACATGGTGAGGGAGGTACTAGTACTGTCCTGTTTTATTGATGAAAAGATTGAGGTTCAGAGAGATGAAATAACTAGTCAAAGATCACCCTCTGGGGAATGGGGTGTTTGCTGGGGAAGGCAATTAGGATGGTTTTTAAGAGGAGATGACATCTAAGATGAATCCTGAAGAATGAATACAAATGTATTTTAAAAGGGAGGGAGGGAAAGGCATTTGAGTTGTCACAGACAGTGTGTACAATGATCTAGAGGGGTGGATGATAGACTATGGCAGAGTTTGGAAAGTCTGAGTTGTTTAAGGTAAATTGCAAAGGGGACAGACAGGGAGATCAGCCTGCAGGGACAAGCTGATCATGAGGGGCTTTGAATGTCAGGCTAATGGATGGAACTTAGTTTAAACCAGTGCTGCTCATACTGTCTGTGGTGAAGGGACACTTTTCCTCCCAACTCATTGTGGAGCAATACTCTTATAAACCACGGTTAAAAAAAAATCATGGCAATGCCAAATTGCCGCAACAGTTCCTAAACCTCTCTCTCTTTCCTTCCTTATCTCCTTGTGAACTGATGTACACAGTGCACAGATTGGCACCAATCCATAAAGCATGCTTAGAGGAACATTTCTCCACATTGTCTTGGCTTGGGGCCATTGAAAGTTTTATTTTTTCTAACAGTGTTATTAAGATAAAATGTACCTATCACAGAATCCACCTATTTTAAGTGTGCAATCCCATGACTTTAGAAAACCTATTGAATTGTGTAACCATCATCATAAACCAGTCCAGAACATGTTCATCATCCCAGTAAGATACCCTGTGCTCATTTGCAGTTAATCCCCACTTGCACTGTTGAAAGGTTTTAGGTTAGAGAGTGAGGCAGTCAGATCTGCATTTTGGAGTAATTTCTCTAGCATCTGAAGTAGAAGATGAACCAGTGGCTGGGGGCTTCTTAGACATCCTCCAAGTTAATATCCATGGTACAGTTCTTCCAGATTTTAGTGTTAGGAATACATCTATCTATTGAGATTGCTTGTTGGGTTTACCTTAATGAGACAATTCAAGTTTTATTTCCCTTTTGCCTTGGTAACGAGAAATCAGAATTTAATACTCAATTACCCTCGATATTTAGACTGGATTTTTGCCATAAATATTTCAATTTTATCCTCAATGGCTTGTGATTTCCTTTTAGAATAATTTTATTTTTCTTCATGATGCATTTCCTGAAATTCCTTTCAGAAATAGGGGAGAGGTAATGATGATGACGGTAATGGTGGTGATGGTGATACCTACCGTTCATTGGGTGTTTATCATGTTCCAGGCACAGTACAAAATGTTTCACATACATTACCTTGTTTAATCTTCACAACAATCCTTTGAGGCAGGTACTACTATACCCATTTTATAGGTGATGAAACGAAGGCTCACAAATGGTAAGTGATAACCCAAGCTTGAACGGAGGTAGTGCCTTGTTTTTTACCCGTTCTGTTCGATTTCACTGTCTAAGCTAGTATAATCCAGTATAAATATAATGGAAACCACACATGTCATTTATAAATGTTTAGTAGCCACATTAAAAAGTAAAAGGAAATCAGTGAAATTAATTTTAGTAATATATTTTACTTAAACCAACGTATCCAAAATACTATCACGTGGACATGTAATCAGTCTAAACAATTATTAGTGAGATGTTTTCTGTTCTCTCCCTATCAGTCTTTATAATTCAGTCTGTATTTTACACTTACAGTAAGTCTCAATTTAAATGTTTTATTTTCATTAGTAATAATGATCTGTATTTGGACTCATAAAATGTATAGCTGAAGAAGTGGATACATATACACAAGTTGTTCCAAACATTCTTAAATTAATTGGGTATCAGTTTTTAAATTAAAATGTAAGGTAACTGAAGTTAAGTAAAATGAGAAGTTCAGTTTCCCAGTCTCATTAGCCACCCTTCAGTAGCTGGTGGTTGTCAGATTGGTACAGATCATAATTCTTAACCACTTGGCTCCACAATTTCCCCTAGTAGAGTTCTTGAAAGGCTTAGCCATGCCTGGAGCTTGTGGGTGGGGAGATGAAGGGGGTAACTCCAAGGCTGGGCTCTCAGAAGGGACCTGGCCTTTATGAGGTGCTGGTTCTGCTCATTCTCATCCTCCATTGCTGGAGAATCCCGCAGCTATCTCTTGTAATGCCTTGGTCTGTGTTGAGGGTTTTCTTAAGGTTTTTATTTTGGGGTTCTTTGTCAGGAGACTTAAAGGAGTAAATAATGAGACATAATGGCAGTGGCTGTTGAACAGCACAGGTGACTCCCGCAACCCTGGAGATATGCAAGCAGCCTGGGAGATGGACCTAAGTAGCCTTGTTTGGGACCACGTTTCCTTTGCTTCTCCCCCAGCCTCATCTCCTTGGCCTGCCCATGGGTGACCAAGAGCCAGAGGCAGGAAGTAAGGAAAGTTAGGAAGAGAGCAGAAATAAAAGAGGAAGTGAGAAAGAGAGGAAAAGAGAAAAAGAGAGTAAATTATTGGAAGAACTCGTCACACCATCATTCAGCCACTCGCTCCCTATTCTCATCTGCTTGTCAGTCATTTTGCATCCTGCATGAGCCAGGCCAGTGCAGGCATTGGTAACGCAGAGGTGAGTGGGACAGAGCTGGCGTTGGGGTGGTCAGGGTGGACTGTTGTCATTTGGTGTGAGGTTAAGCCCCTGTTCCCTTCTTTACAACAGCGGGAACCTATGAATGAAAGTGGCTAAAACGAGAGTCCTTTGTTTTTAACGTGTGTCACTAACAATGTGACGTGTTTTATCCTAGATGTTTTGAGACAAATTATATATCTTTGGCCTCTTTGCTTCGGCGTCTTTTCCTTTTGTGTAATATGTTTTAGTACAAACCTTTATCTGAAACTGATGGTGTCAGATATGTGTCAGAATTCACGATGTTTGGAATTTAGTAATATATTAGTAATATATTGGCATATCTTCTGTATTTTATAACAACCCTAGTAGGGTCTGAGGCAGTATCCTGTAATCATATGTAGTATTTCTACAGCAAAACTTACACATACTCACAGGAAATGGGATAAATAAAGACTGTAAGTAGTATCAGGCCATTCGGCTGTGTTCAGGTTTTACCACCAAATTACTTTGTGTAATACTAAGGTGAAGAACCTTGTTTTCAGAGCTTTTGGGGTTTCAGAATTGCATTAAGCATATCGCCCTATATTCTCTACCTGCACAGTTGCATGAACAAGGGGATCAGATCTTGCTTGTACATTCTGGGAAGAATACCCGGTGTATGACTTGTAGGGTGTGCTCTGTGGAACATGGGTTCCCCGAGATTCTCTGTAGTGAAGGCTGATGTGGTGGAGGTCGCAGCATTTTGAAAAAGCTGTATGATGTATTCGGTTCTAGGAGACTCACAATTACCGGAGTTCTGAGGCGTCAGAAAGAAATCCATTTATTGGTGTTTAACTTACTGTCTTGCCTCTAAGTTTGATCTTGGCCCTCTTTTTCTTGGATGGCCACCTGACTATAGAGATAGTATTCTGCAGACATGTGGCCGTACATCTCAATTTGCTGGGACAACCCTGGTTTACTCCCATTATCCTGGTGAAATTAAGAGCATCCATTTCATAGTGTGTCCCAGTTTCAGTGATAAATTATATAGTCTTCCTATCCATAGATGTTTACAGAATGCATACTGGCACCTGTGGCTTAGGTTTATCCTCATTTTGTAGATAAGGCAAACATTTTCTATTAAGGGCAGAAAGAAAACATTTTCGTCTTTGTAAGCCATACAGTTTCTGTTGCAATTACTCAATTCTGCCATTGTACCATGAAAGCAGTCGTAGATAATATGTGAATGAATGGACCCAGCTGTGTTCCGACAAAACTTTATGTGCAAAAACAGGTGGTGGGCTGGATTTGGCTTCCAGGCCATAGCTGAACCCTGATGTACATGATAAAGCTGATGTCCAGAGTTGCATAGTGAAGTCCAAGAGCACATAGCAAATTATTGGCAAAGCAGAGAGCAGATACCCTACTCCCTAGACTGTCACCACTGTATCATTGACTATAGACATAAAGTATCTCTAAAAGCTCATGGGCACGGTCAGTGAGCCTTTAAGGTTTCAATTAGAAACCCCATATATAGGACCAGACACAAATGGGTACAGGATGGGGCCACAGGTTGAAGTACAATGAACAAGAAAATTGACTCAGTACAGGGACGGTCACACCATTTGCCATGCTTTTGGATGAGGCATGGGGGAAAAGGACATTTCTGGAGTACTCCCTATGTTCACACCCTATGAGAGGCATGAGATCTGTGCAGTAGCTCCCTCTATTAGGTGGCAACATGTCCTATCTTCCAGCGTAGGAAGCACTACTGGTAAATTCAAGTCCCCATGATCCATCCCAGGTCCTCTGGCTCTAAGCTCTGCTTTGCCTTTAGGGAAAATAGCTTGCGCTTTCTGAGAGTATTCTTCCTAGCTGTGTAATGTTAGCTGTATCCTGTCATCATTCAGAATCACAGTTCCCTCATCTGTAGAATGGAGAGGATATTAGGTATGATAGGCCCTTCTGCAGATGAAATTAGAGAACATATATGTATCATCATGTCAGGTGTATTAGTCTGTTCTCACACTGCTATAAAGAACTGCCCAAGACTGGGTAATTTATAAAGAAAAGAGGTTTAATTGACTCACAGTTCCACATGGCTGGGGAGGCCTCAGGAAACTTACAATTGTGGCAGAAAGGGAAGCAGGCACATCTTACATGGTGGCAGGCGAGAGAGAGCCTGTGAAGGAGGAACTGTCAAATACTTATAAAACCATCAGATCTTGTGATAATTCACTCAGTATCACAAGAACAGCATGGGGAAAACCACCCCCATGATCCAATCACCTCCCACCTCGTTCCTCTCTCAACATGTAGGGATTATGGGGATTACAATTCAAGATGTGATTTGGGTGGGGACACAGAGCCAAACCATGCCATCAGGCTTGCAGTGGGCCTCATTGGAAAGAAGGGAGGAAGGGAGGGAGGGAAAAAGGAAAGAGGGAAAAAGAGACAAAGGGGAAGGAGGAAGGAAGCCTTTTTAAAAGAAATAGCCAGTGTTGTTTAGCCTGTGCTCAGTAACCTCCATGCCCTCCCTTGGATAGGTAGCCTCATCTGGGAGAATTTTCTGATTTGCACCTTGTTGGCTACTACAGCCTCATTGCATTTCCTTGGCTGAGAGCTAGCAGCAGTTTAGAGAGATATGTTATACACACACAGTCACTAATGGTTACTCACTTGGCCACAAACACTGCAGAGTGTCCACATACGGACAATCACCCACAAGACTCTCAGATTCAAAACACACTCGCACATACACACATAGGTACAGTGGCAAGAAAAGGGGGCCTATCAGAAAATCCAATGACACTAGCAAAATGGGTTTTAAAATTCACCAGACCTGGAGCTCTGGTCCTGTACATATGATTCTATGGGCTAAATACAAATTACTGGGCTTCGGACCTGATAGTTTATGTATTAATTTATTAAAGTCATATTTTATAGTTCTAAAATTGACTTTTAGCTCTGTAATAAACACTGAAATTTCTTCTTTCTCATCAGTGAGCTTTCTGGCACCAGACTTTTGGCAAGGCCTGGGGTGAGAACTTGCTTCTGCCAGCCATCTCCCGACATGTGCCTTTTCTTGGGAAAGCAGGGGCTTGTTTGTTTATTTACTTTTAATTAACAAATATTAATTGTGTGTATTTATAGGGTATAGTGTGATATTTTGATCTATGTATGTGTTATAGAAAGACTTAATCAAACTAATGAACATATCCATCACCTCACCAACTTAACTTTTTTTGTGTAGTGAGAACATTAAAAAAATCTATTCTTTCAGCAATTTTGAAATGCACAATATATTATTATTAAATGTGGTCACCACTCAGTGCTGAATGGCTGTTAAGTCACGTGTACTTCAGATCACAGCTCCTTTCTTGGTGATATTAATTTGATTTCATATTTTCTAATGATTCTGAACTTTTCTATTTGAAGATTTAAAAAAATAAAAGAACTTCTGTTAATTTTGCAGACATCTGCTTGCCCTAGTCTCCATCACCTGCCTAGGAAAAATTATCTTTTATTTGGTAGTTATTATCACTATATAGGCCCCTGAAATTAAGGACTCACCCAGCTTTGGTTCAACTGGACTTTAAACTCAGTCCCTTTCCCAGGAAATCCCTGCTATCTGGCACTCTGTAGATTTAGTAACTTCACTCACAACGAAGTGGAGTTTATCACAATGAGGGGCCCACTCTACCACTCTTGGAATTCTATTCCATCTGCTTCCTTACCCATCCCACTTCTGTCCACTAAGCATCAAATCCTCTTCCTTGTCTTATACAGGTCTCCTTGGGCTGATAGGGTAAAAAAAAAGTCTCTCTTAATTTTACCCTAAACAATCTCTCCCCATGAAAACATGTATATTTATGTTCTAAGAGGAGTTCTGATGTGCCAACATTTTTCTCTTCTCCTGAAAATGTTTGCAGCCCCTTGAAATTTTTGCCATGCAGATTTTCTGCTCAAGAACTATAAAAGATTAGGTTAAAACACCAGGTCTGTTAAACCATGGCCTGACATATCCACACCCTCCTCCAAGTATGAACAAAAACCACTTTTTGGAGGGATTGAGCAAGACTCATCTCAGAGCCTCTTGTGGGGAATTGCTTCCTGGCTTTGCACAAGTCCTCATGCACAGGAAGAGGTTTTCACCTTTTCATGCAAGCCTCATCTCTTCAACACCTGCACCAGGAGGTCTCTAATGAAGCCCATGGGCTGGAGCATGTGCAATAGATGGTAGGTCCACATGGCAGCCTTGGAGCTGAAGAGCATCTACAGAGACCTTGGAATTCTCAGTCTGGGCCCTCCGCTCCACTCTCTGTACTCAGGGTCTCAGCCTCCATTTACTGACTTGGCATGCCACTGGGTATGCATGGCCTGCCTCCTGAAGACATCCCATCCCTACTCCCCTGCCTCCTGAAGACGGAAGGAAAACACTGTACCAGAGTCACCTCTAGACTTCTCTACTCACTCCCCTGGCTCTCCCATTTCCTGACTTTGATTCCTCAAGGGCCGTGGTTGAATTTTCTTGAGAGTGTGCTTGGGTCAGAGATAACCATTCTCCCTCTCCTCAGAACACCTTGGCAGGTCTTTCCATCTCTGAGGGTCCTGGCATCACCTTGTCCCCTTGTGGTGTCTGTCCTAGGAACTGGAGCTGGCTATCTACTGGGTGGGGCTTCCTATGGCTAGGAGTCTCACATCAGAAGCATATTGATGGAGTGATCATCTCCCTCCAAGGTTGTAGGGGTCTTCTGGGGCACCTTTTGATCATACTCAGTGTCATTTTACACAATTACATTCATAGATTATTACCATTTTTACTTCCTCTTTTTGTGAATTACCTGTTGAAGTCATTTGCCACTTTTTAATTTGAATGGTTTGGTTTTTTTTTTGTTGATTCTCAAGAGTCTTTTACACACAAAAAAGGATATTTTCATATTAGCTGACATAGGTATTACAAATATTATTCTCAACCTGTCATTTGACTTTTAATTTTGTTTTAGATTTTTGCTAACATACAAAGCACACTTGACACCATAGTTATTAAGAAAGCATTGTGTAACTTTAAATAAATTGGTTTTTAAGACGTTGTCACTAATTTCTAGTTGTAGTGAATTTGGTTAGAAAGTATATAGGCCCAAAGCTAAACAATTTCTTCTTCGAGGGATTTATTGAAGTTATATTGTAGCCTAGTGTGTGATTTTTTTGCAACTGAGCCATAAGCATTTGAATAGAAGTTTCATTCTGTCTTTACATTTATTAACATGTATCTAGGAAATACATTATTATTTACATTATATATACTTGCTTTTTCCTGTACAATTAGTAGTCAAAGTCTAAGACATAGGTTAAAGTCTTCAACCCATGTCTTTTTCATCATTTTCTCCACTTAAGTCTCTTGACTCATGTGTTTTTTCTAAATGACCATTTTAGTCCACCTAATTTTTTCATTGTTCTTTTCAGTTAAAATTCTACTTCAAGGCTTTCACATTATTTTTGCAACAACTGCTTTCTGTTTATTTGCATTTCTTTATTATGTCTTTGTTCAACTTGTTCTTTTTAATGTTATGCAGTCATTCTGTTTTAGATGTTTATCTTATAGCATACAATTAGACTTTGTCTATTTAGACAGTCTGAGAGCTTTTCTGTATTTTAACCCATTTATATTTATTGTCATAACAGAAACATTTTTTCTTTATTTTGTCATTTTTATTACACAGTTTGAATGCTTTTGTGCTATTTCTTTTTAAATGCATTTACTGTGTATGTTCTATTTGCTTTTTTTTCTATGAACTTAGCTTTTGATTTCCTTTGAATTATTAAAAAATATAATTAGACACATGATTATTTACAGGAAGGCCTTCTGTTTACTTTTCTCTCTGCAAGATGAGGTGGCTAGCACATTATTTTTGCAAACTTTCCCCTACCTCTTGAATAATTTTGTTTGTTGAGTCTCTCTGAAGGACCCTGCTATTTTAGTGAATTATTCTTCCAGAGTGGCCATCATGCTGGAGCAACAGCTCTATGTTTGGTGTGACTGTCATCCCCAAGGCACTTCACCTAACTCTCAGGCAGCCACATGTTGTTTCACAACAGATCCTACCACCTAAGGAAGCTGCCTCTTCTCAGCCATCACCATGATCTCCAGTGGTTCCCATTGGTTCTCCGCAGTTCTTTTGTTAGAGCTGTTAGAGCTCCAAGCCCCAATGAGAGCACTAATCTTTGAATCCACTGACCTGGAGTGACCACATAGGCCACAGAAAGATTTCACAGGGAGATTTTCCTGGTCATCTCATCATCTACCTTATATTCTATCCATAGACTTGAACTGAGGAGTAAAAGACAGGAGAGGGAGGGCCCTTTTTGGAGGCTGTCAGATGTTGGAGATGAAAACTGAAGACAGTTTGAACAAGAGCAGTGGTTCTGATGTCTGGCTGGTTTTGACCTCAAAAAAATGCCTGCTTCCAATGGTTCATCCTAATAGCAGAGATGTATGACATGGGAAGATTTGAGAAATGCTAATAAGGTAGAATAAAAAGAAAAATGAAGATGAGGGCTGAGGCAGAAGTTGAGGCCCAACAGACACCCTGGTCTCCAGCTTGGGTGACTGAATGGGTCACAGTGCCACTTACCATATTCCATATTTCAGAAAGAATAGCCCATTGGTCAGTGAGGGAAAAGGTTTGAGGAGGAATCTGTGTAGATCTATTGGATTCACGTCATTGATGTGGTACCTAGGTAGAAATACAGATCTCTGAACTGGACACCTAAGACGGATGTGTGGGTGAAAGTTCTAGGGTGCAGAGCTGGGCTTGGGAGTTATCAGTGCATTGGCAGCTGTTGAAGGGAGAGTGTATGCAGTGAAAAGGTGACTAAAGGGGGCCCACGTTAGAAGGGAGGATGGAGAAGGAGGAATGCCTACAGACCTCCTAGGCATTGAACAGTGCCAGATTTATGAGAAAAATCACAAGAATAAAGTGTTATCTGAGCCTAAATAGAAAAAAGACCCAGAAATGGGGAGTCTGAACACTGACAGTTGTAGAAGAGTGGTCAAGTTGTGATAATAATTCTAGTAAATATTTCTTGAGAATGTACTATGTGCCATACATTGTTCTAAGTGGGGTCTTAACTCCCTTAATCTAAAAAATCACTTAATGAGGTAGACACTATAATTAAAGATGCAGAAAATGAGGCACAGAGCAGTAACATAACTTTCCTAAGACTACTCACTAGCAAGTGGCACAGCCAGGACTTGAACTTAGGCACTTGGAACCAGAGTTTAAGCACTGCACTATCTTCCTTCTTAAAGTAAGATAAAGATTGAAAATATCTACTTGATTAAGCAATTAGAAGATTATTAGTATCTTCCATGTAAGCAGTTTTGGGGGAAGTGTGGAACACAGAATCCAGATCATATTAGGTTGAAGTTTTGCAGTGGGAAGTCAGGAAGTGTTGGGAGTCAATGAAGATAAAACTACTGAGAATTTTAAGTGTTACTGAAACACAACTGGATGGTATTAGAGAAAACCTGCTGCCGAAGGGTAGTTTTTAAAGAACAGGAGAAGCTGTTGACATGTCAAAATCAGGGATAAAAGGGAGGATTTGGAGATATAGGATAGACAGAGAAAACCAAAAAGAATCCAAAAGTTGGAAAATATAGCAAGAGTCCAGGTCAAGAGCACTGGTGTTCCTTGCAAAGAAGAGGCAGGGGATGTTGTGGATGGATATCAAGTCAGTGGGTAAAAAGTTAGAAGTCAGCCCCTCTCTTTCCCTTTTGCCTCTTGAAGATGTGGTGTCTGCTGGGATTACATGGGTGCATGTTGAAAGGGCGGCAGTTGTGTAAGGTATAGGATTGGAGAAGGCAGATGTGTTATAGGCAAAGTTGAAATAAAGGTGCAAAGGAATGGGGTCTTTAGGAGAGACTCGTATGGAGTTTGAGGATCTCACATGGTAGCCTGGACCTTCTGGATTACTAAGCCAAGGATTAGATAAGAAAAGCAGAGGTCCAGGCTACCACGTGAGCCTGAGGAGCAGGTCAAGAGGAGTCAACTGGGATGAGACTGTGGGTAGACATTGTGCCAGAGTATGGGAAAATGGAATTTCCAATTTCCAGAAGGTGAAAAATGAGGTGAAAGTGGGGCTAAAGTGTGAAGAAGGCCATTGGAACCAGAGAGTTCAAGGGTGTTGGCCATGCTATCCACACAGACATTCATATCTCCTTGGTGAAGATAGAGGTTGAGTGACGAGGGAAGCTAAATGCATTACAAAATTTTTATGGAAATAGCAGTTTAGGTGGAAATCAGTTGCCTTCTCCTCCTGGATACCAACAGGTAGATTGTCACTTATTTTTAAGAGTGTTATTATAGATTCAAATGTAGTATGTTCCTTGGCAATGTAGAATCAACTCATGGTAAACCCTCCTTGGCTTATGGTAGCTTCCAAGGTAGGCATCTATCTTATCCTTCATAAGAAAGTTGGAATATTAGAAAGTAGTTCTCTGTAGAAGAATGGTCAAGTTGTGGCTTGATCCTTGAAGCTGCAATGAGAAAGATGCAGATTGGGGTTTCCAAGACCTCAGTGTTTGGGTTGTTTTTCCTGCATCTAAGTGTTATTTCTGAAATCTGTTAAAAATATTCTTCTTTTGCTAGTCACCAAAGTGTGGCCTTTTTACCTTGTGTTGAAAATCCCAGTCAATTGCCAGGGTAGCTTGCTGTCTTAATAGAAGGTTTCTTGGGTTGCTTCTGATGGGAAGTTGAAACATAAAGGGCTGGGGGCCGGGCAGCTTGCTATGATGAATGCCTGCAACTGTTTCTGTGAAATTGACTCCCACCCTGTGTGTTGCAGGTGATATTTGAATCCGTCTCGTTGAAGGGTCATCCTGGCTACATCGCCGTGGACGAGGTCCGGGTCCTTGCTCATCCATGCAGTAAGTCTTTCCCTTCCTCCCAACACAGCCTTGATCCATGCCAGACTGGGTAGCATAGAGCCTGCAATCCCTTCCATTCATTCAGCTCACAAACATCTCTCACTCTCTCTCTCTTTCTCTCTGAATCCTTCAGAAATGCTTACATACTCAATGCAATCAGTCCTGAATAAATCCATAATTTTGCCGGCCTGTTCAACAGGCAGCACCTCCAGGAATTTGCAGAGAGTGGCAAAACATCTTCGTTTGAATCTCTCTCCATTATTAAGGGAGTCTAAAGTCCTGATTGTTTATTAGTGGGATTCAGACCACTGAAGTGGAAGAATTAGAGGGCTTTGGATAGAATCTTGTGCAATTGTCTTAAAAAAAAAAAAAAAAAGAACACCACCAAAACACTGAGAAAATTAGCACACTGTTCACTCACAGGGAAAAGTACCCTGAAGCTATTAATTCTTCTAAAATAATTTTAAATATGCTCATCAGCTCCATGTAGGCATAGAGAGAGATTTCTCATAGTGGTTAGTACTTATGGTACAGCGTCAAGAGTCCTCAAAGGTGTGGCACTCCTTTATACCCATCCACTTCTTTGCCATATTTAGTCTCAGATATTGGAATGTGTTTCAGCAGGGAGATGTGGTTTCTGGGTTTGCTAAATCTCAGAGGCCATAAGTCCTGGGTACAGGTAGTTGAGATGACATTATACCCAGTGACATTTGATTGGGGGGACTGAAATCAAACTGATTTGCATGGAGATTATGGCAGACCCTGGGAGGGGTAGCCGAGATGCCAGCCCCATGAGTTTGTAAGTGTTCTGCAGATTGGAGATTCCCAATAGTTTCTCGGCAGCCATCCAGTTCTAGGTAACCCCTGTGGGCTCTCTCCACTCTTCCCATATGGCCATGAGTCATGCTTTGGGCTATGGTGTAGTTTGCTGTTGCCTCAAGAGACATCATGGGTCCTCCTCTCCTTATGTGCTTTTTAATCCTCCCATTTAGGGACTATTCTCATTTCAGCCTCATCCATGTTGCTTTAATTGAAATAACTGTTTCCACTTCTGCTGCAATGAATTTGTCAGACCCTCAAATGTAACTTACCTCCCTCTGCCTGGCACGAGAATGCCGTTGTCTGACTCATTGTCTTAGGGCCCCTTCTCTGGAGGAATTTGGAACACATTACAAGTTCCGAACATTATTTTGAGAAATTGTGTTGGATCCTGTGCAGGAGAGACCCTCTTTCCCAAGAAGCAACTGGTATCTTGGGAATGCTGAGATGCTACTGGGCTCTTCATTGCTCTGGCTGAAAGTCCCTACCCTCTGGGTTACTTCCTAAGGCTTTTAGAATTTCTCAGATGGGTCTGTCATTTAGTCATGCCTGGGGAAATGTTTCTGTTGACCCAGACTTCATGTGAAGAGGATCCCAGAAATCCCCCCAGCTATGCAGGGTTTATGTAGTAGATATGCATATGAATCTCCTTCACTAGGATGAAATATTCCCCACCCTAGACTCGTGGGAGTCAGCATCAGCTGCTCATTTGAGAATGAACCTGAGACTGGGCAACTGTGTTGGGAGATGTCTGTGCTACCTGTGGTCCATTTAATTGCATGTGCTCAATCTTGCACCACCTCCAGTTTCGAGGTAGTCTCTCTGAAACATGCCTTCTGTCTTCCTCATTCCCTGCCTACATCCCATCCACTCAGAGCGTTCTTGCCTCTACCACATCTACCTGTGTTCCTGCTTCTTACCTTGTGCTGGATGCTTGGACTTTGTCTTTCTAGTAGGTGACAGCTGGCTTTTCCCGGGGGAAAATAGCATGAGTCTCTCTACCTGGAGCCCAGAACTTTGTGCTCTAATGGGAATTTTCATCTCCGTCCTGATGATGTCCAACCTTGACACCTGTCTCTTACCCTAGCCGTAACTACCTTCAAGGCCAGAGTGGTAAAAGCTCTGCCTTACCTCCAAGCACTGACCATGGTTTGCTGTCACAAGCAAATGCATCTTTTTTCTTTGATAAATCTCCATGGGAGAGGTTTCTTTGGAGGGCACTGGAATGACTTTCCAACCCTCAAATTCTCATGAATTCTTTTGAAATTCTCGTTTCATTGGGGCTGCTCCTGCAGTCAGGATTCTCCTGACAACCTCATCCTCCTCCTGCAGAGGGGTGTGGGTGGCATGGTTATGAAATTGCTGAAAGCCAGTTACCCAGCAAATGGACCATGGGATATAACTCAGGAAGGTGTGATCCTGGCTTTATGTCTGCATAACGTGCTCCTGTTGGGTTCAGTCTCAGTGTTGAGGCAGCTTAAGCATAAACTTCCCAGAAAGCATGATGTGAAGACCCCATAGGAGTGGCTGGAATTGGAAAAAATTTCACTTAACTATATGGACAAATACTGGCAACGTATATAATGCCTGAGGTATATCCACAGCTTATGAATCATGTGGAGTTGAGTAGAGCCTAGCAAAGTCCCTTTCCTAAGGACCAGTGCTCAGTTCATACCTAGCCCAGGTTTTTATTCTTTCTTTCAGCAAGTGAATTATTGTACATCAGCTATGTGTTAAGAACTTTGCTAGGCACAGTGATACTTAAGTGACTAAGAAAGGTTAGGTCCTTGTACTCATGGTGTTTGATTAGCAGGAGGGCCAATGGAACGAAAGGCACTAAATCAGTAACTAATATTAAGTAACCAGAAATTTCAGATAGTGAAAATAGTAGTGGATATAATAAGTGTGGGTGTCTGGGATACGGGAGGGCTTCTTGGATATATAGTGGTCAGAGGAGATATCTTTGAAAATGTGACCTGAGCTGGGACTCAAATCACAGGAGGGAGTTCACAGTCTAGTGATTTGGGGGAGGGGTGCTTCAGACAGAGGAGACAGTGGTTGCAGAGGTCCTGCACACAGAGTCGGCTTGATGCTGCCAGCATGTCCTGAGCATACGGGGCACAGGAGAAGGTGGTCAGGGCACATGTTGGGCAGGAAAGCCTGGACCTTGGGCAGCATCGTGAGTAGTTTAAATGTTTGTCTAAGTGCAGGGAGGCTCTGCTGCAGGGAGTGCTGCTGGGGAAGGGTCACTTGGGCTGCTCTGTGTTGGAGGACCATAGAGAAGATGTCGGGAGACCTAGGAGGAAGAAAGTTCTGGAGCCATGCAAGAAGTGGTGATGGCCTGCACCAGGGTGATTGAGAGACATCCATCCATCATCCAACAAGTATTTACTGAGCGTGAGCTCCATGTCAGGCACCATTCTGGGTTTGTGGGAGTGAGAAAGACAGATTGACTGTCTGTCTTCATGGACTTCTATTGAAGTGAAGGAGGCTGAAGCAAAACAAATAAAGTAATTATATGATTATGTTATTATAATCTATATATTATATAATTGTACAAGCATTATATAGAAGTATATATTATATAAATGTGAGTTATATATAAATAATTATATAATCATATAATTATATAATTTACATTTATATATCATATATACATATATAATTGTATAATCATATATAATCATATGATTATATATAATTATATATTATATATTATATAATCATATATATGATTATATAATATGATTATATAATTATATATAATATGATTATATAATTATATGCATAGACAGTGCATTAGTTTGCTAAAGCTGCTATAACAAAACCCCTCAGACTGGATGGCTTAAGCAACTTAAATGTATTTTATTTTCTCACAGTTCTGGAGGCTGGCAGTCCAAGGTCAAGGTGTTTGCCACGATAGTTTCTCCTGAGGCTCTTTCTTTGCTTGCAGGTAGCTGCCTTCTTGCTGAGGCTTCACATGGTCATTCCTCTGTACTTACAGTCCTTTGGTGTCTCTCTGTGCATTCAAATGTCCTCCTCTGTTGAGAATACTGGTCAGATTGGATTGGATTAGGGCTTTCCCTAAAGGCCTCATTTTAATTTAATCACCTCTTTAAAGGCCCTGCTGCTAAATATAGGAACGTTTGAGATACTGGGGGTTGGGGTCATATATCAAAAGATAAATCTTGGGGAGACACAGTTCAGACCATGACAAATGATAAGCAGGACAATGAAGAAACATAGAGCATAGAGGTGGATAGAGGTGCAGAGATTAGCGATCCATTTAGGAGGCAGAGCCAACTGGTCTCATTTGACAAATTGGATTAGGAGTCAGGCATCAGAGATGGTGCAGTCACAGATTTGTAGCTTAAGCAAGGTGGTGAGAGCCTGGGAAGAACTGAGCAGGCTGCCTTGTGAGGGGCCCTGTGGGCCCCAGGGACTGCTTACAGGGATTACCTGTCATGCAAGTGGATAGTAGCTTCTGAACTCTCCTTTAGACTAAAGGTGCTTTTCCCCAGCCTCCAGTCTTAGAATTTATGAGTTCAGTCATAGATGGTTAAAAATTTAACTATATTGAAATATATGCATTCAATTCAAAAAAGCCTGTGGACATAAAGTCTTTTTAATTCTCCCCTTCTGTCCTCTAAAACATATTTTCTATTAACATATGGTCAGAGTTTATCAATAAGTGATTCCACTAAATATTCCAAAAGTTCCAGGGAGCGAGTGACTGATTTGCAATTGTATCTTCAATTGATTGGCACTGAAGTTAGAACTGTGGATAATTGCCTCCAAGCTCCCAAAACAGTAACCAAAAGACAGGCATAATACTCAAATGAAATTATTTTCTCTTACAAACGGAAGCCTCTCATCTATATTTTATAGCCCATTTAACATTTTTGTGTTATTCTAAAAGTATTCTAGCCTTAGTTACCCTCTGCTGCTGTTTCTCAGTGTTAGCCATTAGCAGGGCCAAGGCAGTTATAACTGTGTAAGATAAATGTCAGTATGATTTTTCCACTCCGTTTCAAAGTTTCTAGCTTCTAAGTTGACTTTTCTTTCTCCCTCACAATCTTGTGGGGCCGTGTCCCCGAGCCCACAGAGCATCTGCAACATGTTTCTAATGTGCGTATTGGGCTTTCTCCACAATTGTGTGGCTTCCTACTGAGCACTGTCAGGTTTAAAGAGCAAGATAAAGGGCACAATAATATGTCTTCAGATGCTGCACTGACATCTGCAGGAGTCTGAATGTCACCAACGTCAAGGCGTTTTTGCCCCAAATGCACAGCCAGTCTTCTGTTAAGCCCATTCAGCGGCATCCCATCTGGGGGGAATTGGGTCTCAATGTGGAGTGAGTAGGAAATTCTTAGAACCACGAGCCGAAGGCTGACCTGGGTACCAAGGTCAACCATGTTTGGCTGAAGATGAGTGAGTTGAAGCTTGTGGAATATAAGTTCTCTCCCAGAGCAGCAGATGCTGGGGGAAGGTGACAGTTGAGAGAGCTTGCGGCTGATGAGCAGGCTGTGCGGGGGCATGGAAAAAGGAGGCTCAGAGAGGCCAGGAACGCAGGGAAGAGGACCAAACAGGCCCCCCACATAAGCACAATCCCCAGAGAGCACTGCCTGTCATGAGCCAAGGATGACCCAGAGCCCCAAGGAGCAGAGACAAGGGTCTCGAGCAAGAAGAGGGTGGCCTAGATCAGCTCCTGTGCTGGGAACTATACTCGGGGTTGGCCTTCACGTGATGCCCACCGCGTACCGCATGGAGTGGTGGCGGCATCCCTGAATGTATGGGGCTGGATCGGGTGAGACTGGCTAGTGGAAATTGTTGCAGATGACTTTCATCAGAGCTACATATCAGGGACCGCAGATTGATAGAGCCTGCATGTACACATGTTTTGTTAAGCCTGTACTGTGTTTTAATAATATGTTGAGTTTAGAGTGAGAGATTTCATATAAAGTCTGGATTTCTTACTGGCCTGGAGAAATCAGATGTTTGACACCCCTATACAAAGCATGCATGCCTGGCCTTCCTCTGCTGAATTTAAGTAGGAGCTGCCCCCTTTCAGTGGGACACAGAGTCTCTCTCCAGTTCCCTCCAGTCCTCACCACTCCTTATTGTCTCCCCAGTGCTGAGGCTACTGGTGGATACCAGTTATTGTGCTTGCAACATTACTTTTCTTATATAAAGAATCTTTATTTTTCTCAAATCTCTATCAAAAATGGGAAAATAAAAGATGGGGCAAGGAGGTGGTATTTTTGTTTTGTTTTACAGCTGAACCACTTTATTAATTTACGTAACTGGCTCTTGTAGGTGCATGCGTTCATTATCTCTGCTGTAAATTGCCAGTATTTTCCCAGAATATTCACAGTAGGAGCCATTAAACATCTAAACTCTCTACCACTGAACCTAGAAGGAAGCGAAGAAGAGGAATTGAAGATGAAAGAATCAAGGCAAAAGGTCTGTTGCTGAGAAGGAAGAAGTGGAGAGGAGTCAGAGGCATGCTGGGGACATTGATCCAGAAAAGATTCATTGCTAATTGTACATATCCCAGAGGTTAAACCATTTTCTCGAAGGGTAAGGGAAGAGCATTTCTTTGTAAAACCAAACACATAGTTTCCCAGCATTGGAGCTAATACTCTGTACTCCCTCCCCACTTGGGGTGGATGTGTTCACTCCCCCTTTAAGCCTGTGGCATGAACAGGCTTCCAAGGTTCACTCTATTCCCACTTCAAGAATTGATTTGAACTGATAGTTCCAAAAATAACTTCATAAAATTATACAGGAGAGCCAAAAGGAAACAATTTCAGACAATCAAAGCAGCATGGCATTTGTCAAGTTGACTAGATGCAGGAATTTTCAACTCTGAAAAGCCCATAGAGGTGGTTTTCCCTGGGCCTTGGGTCCTTGACACCACACCAGCCATGGTGGCTTAAAGGTAGCCTGAGGGTTCTCTGAGCTGCTGTCATTAGTTTAAAAACCTGAGTAAAAGTACATTGGGGAAATGGGGATACTGCCCACTTCCTGGACTTTTTGGGGGTTTCAGTGAGATATGACGTGTAAAATTCTACAAACAGTGTCAGACTCATCATAAGTGATCAATGAACTCTTCACTGAGCCAGGCCACTTCTCAAGCACCAATTCCACGCTTCCCAGTGCTCTCCCAACAAGTCTGCCTAATTGTTCCAAGATTCTTGGCTTTTGCTGAGCTTTATAGGTGCTGACACAGATTGGTAGACAAAATAGTTCAAATCAAGGAAAAATAGCAAGGAAAGGGGTCACTTTTAATAAAACATTTGGGAGCATGGAAAGAAACCTAAACCATCAGCACAGCCCTGACTGGGAGCCCCTTCTGCAGACCCTGGAGTCTATCTGGAGACACCATCCTCATTCCCAGTGCCCAGGAGGCAAGGGAGCATAGCATGCTGAGTTTGGGGCTAAAGTGGACCTGGATTGAATTTTGTTTCTGTCTTTCACTAGTGCTGTGTAGCTTTCAGCACATTAAACTTGCTGAGCCTTGATTTCTGCCTAACAGGGAAATCATAATAGTGTCTGCTTTATAGGAACGTCATGAAGTTAAATTAGATAGAGCATGCAAAGCATTTATCATAGTACCTGGCATTGTAGGAGCTCTCAGGAAATGACATTATTGTTACTGTTTGTCTCTCTGTGTATTTGACTCCCTCTAGAAAGATGGCCAAAGCCTCCTGTTAAACCTCCTTGATCCTCTCCTAACTCTCCATTTGTTTCCATTCTGGGGGTGATCCCAGTTCATCACTGATTTGATTGATGGCATAGAGATCCTTCATTGTGCCTCAATGAAGAAACCAATTCTTCTAGATACAATTTATCAGCCAATGGAGAGCTGTTACTGATGTTATTATTTGTAGAGTGCGGGTAGGTGAGGACCCTTCTCTACAAAAAAGGAAAGAGATGAAACCAGGTTACCCAATATAAAACATAGACTTAATCTGAAGATTGTCTGCTCATACACACTCTGATTTTCATTTGAAAGGCCCTTTCCCGGTTATGTCCAGTCCCTAGAATCAACGCTCCCCCTCATGCTCAGAAAGCACCATCACAGAGTAAGGCTCTGGGGTCTTGTGACGTTGGGCACGTTTCTAGAGTTCTCTGTGCCTCAGGTCATTCACTGTGAAATAGAGAAAATAACACTACTGACTGCATTGGGTTAAGTGAGTTACTGCAGAGAGACACTGCATGTGGTACTTATCACATGGCAAGCGCTAAGAATGACAGCTACTAGTGCTTTCCTTCTCTTTTCCTCCCTCTTCCGCTCTTTGTCTTCCTCATCATCTTCCTCATCAACATCCTCACCCAGGCCAAGTGTGCAGGTATCAGGCCCAAACGTGCTTCACTTCAGCTTTCTTATTTTGCTTCTTCAGGCTATAGGGAAGCATCACCTATGGTGAATATCTACACTCCTCCCGCCCCCCAACTTTTCTTCTAACTTTCAGTGTCGTAGTTTCACCTTTTGTGCAATGCCAGCCCCAGAAGCAATGATCAATTTGGGTGTATTCTAGGCATGTTTGTGCCAATTTCACAGAGCAACATTGATAGCAGCTAGTAATGGGACACAGATCTGAATTCACGTCCTGGTTCCCTCCCCCTCTGGATGTGTGTCTGTGCCAAATGATGATGTAAACCCTCAGAGCCTTAATTTTCTGATCTGTGAAATGGGGATACTGCCCACTTCATGGATTTTTGTGAGGTTTCAGTGAGATTCTGCGTGTAAAGTTCGAACAGTGCCAGACTTATAATAAATGATCAATGAAATCTTGACTGAGCCAGGCTACTTCTTAAGTGCCAGTTCCACCCTTCCCCGATGCCAATCCTGAGCTGCCATCCACCAATAGGGAAGTGGTGCAGGCTGTTGAATCTCATTATCTTGTGTTCTTTGGTTTCTCTCTTAGGAAAAGCACCTCATTTTCTGCGACTCCAAAACGTGGAGGTGAATGTGGGGCAGAATGCCACATTTCAGTGCATTGCTGGTGGGAAGTGGTCTCAGCATGACAAGCTTTGGCTCCAGGTAAGCATGAGAGAAGCCTCTGCTCGGACTCGTTAGGATGAGAAAGGGAAAAGAAGGAATGGAAGGAAGCAGCTCTATGGCAACACAAGTGTATTGAACAAAGACATGTGGAGGGGGACACCAGCTAGCACCAGAGCCCAGCCTTGCTTACAGACTGGGGTAATTATAGGTCCAGGCGGGAGAGGTCTGGGCTTGTGAGATGGGGTGGGCGGTGTGGTCAGTTGCTGATAAGTGAGGAGTTTCTTGGGGTCAGGCGGTTAGGCCTGGGACTTGTCTGGTGGGATGTGTCTCGTGGCCCAAACCCCAGTGGAATTTTCTGCTCTAACCAGCATTTGCAAAATGGTGTGAGTTTACAAAATGGGGCAGCTTGGGCTAACAATGCTGTCTTATCCCTTGATAAGGGAAGAAAGTGTGTGCTGTGAAGAATGGTTTGGTGTGTACAGGGAAGGGATATTTTTAAAGTACTTCTGTTCCTCTGATGGTGCCCTGCATCTATGATCTGTTAAATCTTAACTACAATTCTGCTAGGCAGGCATTGGTATAACTGTTTTATAGATGCACAAACCGAGACCAAAACCTAAAAGTTCCAGAACTAGAATTTGTAACTATGACCTTTTCCAACTACCCTCTAACAAACATTGTCTTTTAATTGCAGATTACTAGGGCTAAGGCAAACGGAATAGCTTAGGTTCTGGGTATGTGGTTGTCAGGTAATCTTAACTGGAAGGTTCTTGGATATCCAGTGATTCACTGGTATATCTGGGTAAAATTAGAGAGAGTCGCTCTTTATGGGAATTTTTCACTGAAATGAGCAATCTGTCTATTCTTTGGTTAAATAAGTCCATTAGTAAGGTCCGTCAGGGAAGTGTTTTAAGCTTGAATTTGCCTTCCTGTTATTTCCGCTCATTCATCCTACTTTCCAAGAAAGATGAGAAAGGATCTCTTTGAGTGGGGTTTAGAGACAGAGGGTGACACACAGAACTAAAACATAACTTGTTATAACATTAGCATACTTCCATTAATACTAACACAAATAGCAAGTTTTGGGGGCAGCACAGAAGTAGGAGCTGTGCTGTTCAGTGCAGGAACAACTAACTACATGTGGCTGTGGTTATTTAACATTAAAAGAATTATTTCTAATCAAAAATTAGCTAGGTATGGTGGCGAGTACCTGTAATCCCAGCTACATGGGAGGCTGAGGCAGGAGAATCACTTGAACCTGGGAGGCGGAGTTTGCAGTGAGCTGAGATTGCACCACTGCACTCCAGCCTGGGCAACAAGATTGAAACTCCTTCTCAAAAAATTATTTCTAAATAGCTTTATTGAGGTATAATTGAGATGTGATGTTTAAAGTATACAATTTGGTAAGTTTTAATATGTTTACATGTGAAACTATTACCACAATCAAGATATTGAATGTTTGCATGACATCCAAAGTTCCGTCCCCATGTGTAATCACTTCCTTCTGACTTCCCCACTCCCTTCTGTCACAGGCAACCACCAATCTGCTTTCTGACAGTATGTATTAGCTTGCATGTTCTAGAATTTTATATAAATGGAAGCATGCAGTATGTACCCTTCTTTCCTACATAATTATTTTGAGGATTACTTATGTTGTTGTGTGTAACAATATTTCTTACTTTCGCTAAGAAATATTTCATAGAATGGATATACTACTATTTGTTTATCCATCTACCTGTTGATGGATACCTGTTGGGTTGTTGGCCGTTTCTGGCTATTACAAAGAAGTTGCTGTGAGCCTGCATGTGTGAGTCTTCGTAGGGACATATTCTTTCATTTCTCTTGGGTATGAAAGTGAATTAGAAGTGGAATGGCAGGGTTATCCGGTAGATATATGTTTAACTTTAAAGAACAATGAGCTGTTTGAAAAAATGGCTATACCATTTTACATTCCTACCAGCAGTCTATGAAAGTTCTAGTTGCTCCATATCCTCACCAGCACTCAGTATGGTCAGTCTTTTTAATTTTAGCATTTGAATAGGTGTGTAATGGGAGCACGTTGTAGTTTTAATTTACATTTCTTAGAGGACTGATGATACTGAACATATTTTCATGTGTTCCTTTGCCTAGCTATCTCTCCACACACTTTGTTGGAAGTTCATGTTGTCACTTCTCTTCTTGAATTTAAGCCATTTCCTGTGGTTAGAAAATCCTTGGCATGCATAAAGAGCCCATCTAGGGGCCAAGAGTTCTTCCTTGCCACTTAGCAGCACAGCAGAGTGCAAATAGCAGCACAGCAGCATGAAATACCTGTTCTTTCTGCTTCCCAGGGTTGCTTACAGACCACAGGAGAGCATAAGAAACCTCCACATGTCACCTCAGTATTTGGTAGTGTTATTTATTCTTTTCATTACAATTAGTGTTCAACTGTATTATAGGCTGCCAAGAAGCTGTGTGATTGCAATGGCATTGCCTCAGCTGGGTCATGAGAATGAGGCAGGACCATCACAATATTTTCAGCAACTTTGTTTGGGTTTTGCAACTATTTTATGATTGTTATTGCGGCAGTTCTGAGTTGCATGCCCTGAACCTTGGGTCTGTCAGTGGGAGGATGTTAAAGGAGATCATAATTGAATATTTGAAGAAAACAGATGGAAACACATGACATGGAGCTCTTCCACATCTTATCTCCTTTACAATGTAAACCAAATCTTATTTCACAAAATGTCTTCCAGGTGGCTTTCAATGGGACATAAAACATGACAAGATATCATAAATTAAAAGTAGGACAACACCAGATAGAAGGAGAAAATACACAGAGCTGGTAATAATGCGAAAACCGCATTTCTGCACATGTTACTAACTGGTGGGTCACACACAGAGCCCGCAGCTTTGTAGCCACTAGTGGAATAAAGGAAACTTGTCAGATATACAGTTCACAATGTCTGTGAGATAAACAAAAACCGATTGCTGAGGAAAATTCTACCTGTTGTTCACACAGAAGCCAGACAGCAATTGTTCCCAGGAGTCCCTGTAAAGAAAACACTGTGTGATGCAATGAACAATGTTCCCCACCACAGTCTTACTGAGGTAGGGCACACAAGTGAGTTTCACAGGCCTGTTTCACATCATGATGGCTGTGAGAAAGCAGTCTGGGGAGGAGAAGGGGGAGAGAGGGGTGAAGTGGGCAAGAGGATATGGCAGGGTCCCCTGCTCTCTGCCAATCTGTCTCCATCCTGGGGCACTTGAAACGTATCCGGTAAGTGAATAGATTCAGTAACTATTTTTCCAAGGAAACTTCCCTAAATATCGTCTCTCTCATCTGCATTTCAGAAAATATTGGGAGGTACACAGTTTATATTGTGCTGTCTGACAAATGCCTGTGTGGCTAGTTAAATCCAGGCTTATCTGCAATAAGGTAATTGGAAGTAGGCTGTATTAGTCAGGGTTCTCCAGAGAAGCAGTGTGTGTGTGTGTGTGTGTGTGTGTGTATAATTTTATATATTTTCATATATAATATATAGTATGTTACAATATATATCATATAACATAATTATATATAATTATATGTTATCCTAAATTGTGTATAATTATATGTTACACACATAACAAATTATATTATATATAATATATAGCATATATAATATATAACATATATAATATATAACATATATAATATATAAAATATGTAACTATATATAATATATTTATATGTTAAAATATATGTATATATAAAAATCTTTATATAGCACTTATTAAAGAAAATATATATTTTATAAAATATAAAAATTTCTTAAATATATTAAGGAAAATATTTATATGTAAGTATATATTAATATATATTTGTATATATGTAGTTTTTTGAAATGTTTCCTTATAGATATAAACACATCCATCCATGTAAGTCTTTTCCTTCCATACATAATAAGTCCTTCCTATATGGAAGGAAAGGACTTAGTACAGGAATTGGCTCATGTGACTGTGGAAACTGAGAAGTCTCATGATCTGCCATCTGCGAGCTGGAGATCCAGGAATGGCAGTGGTGTAATTCCAGTCCAAGTTCAGGAGAAGACCATTATTCCAACTCAAGCAGTCAGTGAGGAGGCAAAGGGGCAAACTCTTCTTCCCCTGCTTTTCTGTTCTATTCTTCTGAAAATTGGATGGTGCCCATTCATGCTGGGGAGGGCCATGTACTTTACTGAGTCCACTGATTCAAATGCTCATCTCATCCAGACACCCTCACAGACACACCCAGACATACTGTTTAATTTGGGTACTCTGTTACAGTCAAGTTGACTCATAAAATTAACCATCACATAGGTTAACATCTTTCTACAAAAAGAAGGCACCTATCAACACACCTGCCACCCCAGAGATGATTGCAGCCACCATCCAAGACAGGCCAAGGAAGTGGCCAGTTTCTCATGATATGTTTCTTCAGATGTGTCCCAGCACTAGAGGAGTGGCTGGCACTCTCACTGTTGTTCTGCCTCATGTAATAAGGCTGGGGTGACTTAGCCTGAGAATTTCCAAAGCAAATGAAACAGGCACATCATGGCCAAAAGAGTCTCTAGAAGACAGCTACAGCAGGTCTACTGTTTAGCAATGCTACTTCCTGCTGTAGCTTCTGAGATATGCTGAGGAATTTCATTAAGTCACTGAAAGTGGTAACTTTTCAACTCAGCCAGCTGTAATTCAGGGAAATAAAGATGTTGTTTCCAGCGTGGCAGGTATGTTGGTGGCCCTTCTTTCTGACAATGGTTAGAAAGCAGCCAGTGGACTCATAGTTTGAGATAAATCCCTGTTGCCTGTGTGGTGGAATGCTGGCCTTCTTTTCTGTAGAGTGGGACTTAATAGCTTGCTTTTCCTTAAGTGGTTTTGGATCATAAATTAATAAATGAAAAGGAGGACCAGCCAATACCCCTGTTTTGCACCCCTCTGGAAACTTTATATGTCTTTAGAAGACCCCATCTGCCGGTGCTGGCTTTTGTGGAATTATAGTACAAGTTCTACATGAGAATCAATGGACAGGACCGATGCAGAAATGCAGACACATGAGCCTAGAACAATTGTAGTGAATCAGGGAAAAGGATGATAGAAAGCTAGTAAAAAATTATAAGCAAGTTCTTCTTGTCCTGGGATCATTTCTCCTTGAGGTGAAGTGTATGATGCCATGGTTTGTGGTGGAAGGAGCTCAGTCATAACTTGCTTATTCCTTGTGTGATACATTGGCCTGAGGAATCCAAACATGTAACTTTGCAAGCAATTTTTCAAGCAAGGAGATGGTGTGCATTCCAAGGGGAATAGCCACTAAACAAAGTGGTCTACAGTTTCGTGGAGTCCGTTTAAAAAATGACATTCAGGATACAACTAGGTGGGACTATATCAACATAATTATAAGTGTAGCACAGAGCAAATGTAAATGTGTACATCTTTTCTGCAAGATAATTAGGCAGTTGATATCCAAAGCCTTAAATATGCATATTTTTCCAATGAGTAAATTTACTTAAGGAAATTTACCTAAGGAAATTAGATATCTAGAGATGGGGACAAAAATGTATCTGCAATTGTGTTCAGCAGGACAAAAGGCTGGAAAGAACCTAAATTTTCAGCAAAAGAGACTGATTAAGTAAATGAGGGAATGGTATCATTAAATATCAGATTTTAGAAGTATATTTAACATTTTCATAACATGTAAGTGAAAAGGATGAGTTATAGAGTCATAATATTAAGCTTTATGAAAAAATATATACACATATACATGCTCATATGCATAATATATATAATCTGTATATACATACGTATATACATACACACTCCTATAACTCCATGAAACACGTATTAAGACACTTGATTGTAATAATAGATTATGATGCTTTTTATTTTCATTGCTATTCTTTTCTGTTTTATCCAAATATTCTAAGATGAATACAGGAAACTAACATAAACAAAATGCTATTAAAAAAAGAAAAATGGTCACTTTTTCCCAGTTACAGAATACTCCTAGTATACTAAGAAGCCTTTGCTGGGTTTGGCATAGCTAATTCCAGCAGTGAGGACACAGGTTCTTCCCACACCCCCATCATCACTCTCAGACACTACTCATCCAGAAGGATGTTTAGAAGTATTTTATGTGTGTCCTCCTGTCTTTATCAAGGAGCGTGGTGGATGGGGCTCTTTCCTTGAATTCCTCAGGGACTCCAGAGCAGAGTCTGTCAGCCCCGCCATGGAGCTGACTCTCAGGCCTCCCTACAAAGGATTCGCTCCACGAGGGGTTTATATGACAAATAACATTTGAAGAGTCTCAGAAATGAAGCCATGTTTCCAAACGCCCTGTTCAGATCTCTGTAGGGACAGTGTATGTTTTCAGACAAATTGCATTCACTGGACTGGGAGCAGATCTGAATCTCGTAGGAAAAGGTTCCTGCCTGCGCTGTGAGCCTATAGGCTCACAGCAGCAGCGGCAACAGGGTTGATGCGCTGAGGAGGTGCATCAGTCTTTACTGCAGCCGGTTCGCCCAGTAAACCTGTTTCCTCGCTCCTGCAGGGAGCGAGGCCTCTGAGGCTGGCCTCTGAGGCTGTGAGTGTTCTGGGGACCAGCTCCTCCTCCTACCTGCCTGCATCTGAACCAGGCATTCCTTCTGTGTGGGATTTCTGTTGACAATCTAGTGGTCACGCTTCAACTAAGCAATGATGATAATGTAATGATACTATGCATAACAGCTGATGTTTACTAAGTGCTTACACATAGGATGTATTTAATTCTCATAACCAGTCTTTCAGGTAGATGTGATTGTAGCCCCGTTTATAGATGAGGAGACTGAGCCTTAGATGGGTAGATGACAGCCTCAGAATTACACAGGCAGTGAGCAGCAGAAGCATGATGTGAAGAAACATTGGTCCTTCAGTCCTGGGCTCGTTCTTCCATGCCTGCCTCATGGCCCTGTCTCTTGGGTTACACTCCAGCCTTTCCTTCTATACAGGAGGCTTTCTATTTAAAAACAGATTTCTTTATTTAGCATATATTTATACACTTCTAAATTTATTGGCCGCTGAACTAGATACTTAAGTATATTTTAATTTCTCAAATCTACATGAGATCAATGAAATAAAATGCCCTTGGAATTATTTTTGAATTGCCTCCCCACCCCCCAGTTGCCTTCTTAATTCTCTTATCCCCTTCCTAGCCACATTCTTTAAATGTGATGTCTATACTTGGAATGAGGCTTTCTTCAGTGCCCACCTCTTCCAAGGAGTGGCTCTTGTAAATGTCCCCAGTGCTTTTCTCATTGCTATAGCCAAGGGGTGCATCGCAGGCCTTATACTTCTCTTTTCAGATTTGATGATACTGACTGCTCTCTCCACAAAAATCTTACTGCCCACTTGAAACCGTCTATCAATAACTATGAAGGGCCTAAGATTTTACCTTATTTGGAGGCTCACGAGGTAGACTGCCACAGTTTCATAGATGCTGGCAGAAGACATGAGACTTCTGGGTCAGAGACAAAGAACTTTATTATTCACCACACAGCAAGCATCATAAGTTTCAAGTTCTCATTAGTTTCCTTTGTCTCCCACCAAGCCTTGTGGGACTTATGCCAGGTCCCTCCTGACTCTTTGCAGGAGTTCTAAACCCAGAAATCAACCCAAAATGAGCAGTCATCCGTGTACATAGAGGGCTCTTGGAAGGGTTTCAGCACAGCTAATCAAAAATGATTTATGTCTACTTCTATTTCTTCTGACTTTTAATAAAGAATAATCAAAAGCTATTCTTTAGAGACTGCCAAAAAGGTACAAATGTGATCTTAAGAGAATCAATGGGCTAGATTTTAGCAAGTTTCCAAATGTCATGCTGTGGCAGCAGGGTGACTAGAAGTGAAAAGAATATTCATTACAAGTGAATTGTGGGAATTTCACCTAAATATTTTCTGGCCAGGAAATTCCTGGAGCAATTGGAACAAATTACAGCTGGAAACGCTGGGCCTAATTTTATTTTGTTTTATTTTTATATATTTTTCTTTATCTTATTTTTTTTTTTATTTTGACGCCAGAAGTTCAAACCAACACACTGAAGGCTTCCAGGATCCTGCATTAGAATATCTCCTGTAAACCAGGCATAGTATCTGTTGTGCAAAACCAGAAATGGTTTCCTTTTTTTAAAGACAGTACTGTTTCCACTTCTGCCAATTACAAGTCAATTTCAAGGCTTCCTGCTCTTTCTGAAATAATGACAGCCATTTTTGTAGTCTTGTCTTACCTCTTTGTGAAGGAAATAATGTCATGACACCAAAGGAGAGTGGATGGGGAATTGCAAAATGGCAAGGCCGTTACAGAAACCTTGATAGATAATCAGACGGTAGAGAAACAGCACTCTCTGTGGCATCAGGTGCAGCTCTTGCCTTCCTCTTTAGGTGGTTCCTGAAAATAGAGGGGTCTTGCCCGGGGATGGAAGGATGCACTTGTGCTAGGGACAGAACATTAAAGTGTAGCTATTACAGCCCCTGTTCTTCCAAGGAGTGTGTGCTCTCAAACCAAGCTGACTTATCCACATAAAACAAAGTAAGCCAAGGGAAGTTGGAATTTGAGTTGTTTTTAAAGAGCAAGGCAAGCAGTTGAAAAAGGGGAAAGAAAAGGAGAGATTTCAAAGGCAACTGTTGCCATAATCAGAGAAACATGAACATAAAATGGGATTAAGCAGAACCACCGATTAGGCTGTAAAATGCCTTTGTTCAATTTAGAGCATGTATCCCTCCTGTATGGATGAATTGGGAAAAAAAGGAGTTCACCTTCTGGGCAGATGCAGCTCCATAGATATGTAGCTTGATATGCAGGTAGAGCCCTTGGGCAAAGCACAAAGGTGACCTCCCTCTAAGGGGGCTCAGTCAGGACTCATGGCTGTAGTCAGGACTCCTGGCTCTGCCAAAAGAGTATGGGTTGGATTTGGGGGCCACAACTCTCGCCTCTTAGCTGGGCACCATTGGTGCAGTGACCAGTTGCTCATCCTCAGGACATGGTCTTAGATTTAAGGAATTTTTCTATTCATGTGTTCTGTGGTATTATTTGGCCCCTTGCTTCCCATTAAGGGACTTAAGAGGACATTAGCTTTTAAGTCCTTGAGACCCAGGGTAAAGTCAGCAGAATTAGCAACACCAGGGAACCAATTAGAAATGCTAATTATCCAGCCTCACCCCAGACCTCCTAAATTACCCTCTAGGTGATTCTGATGCACATTAAAATTTAGGAACTACGGTTCTAGTCTGAAAGAGTGGGGATAAGGAAACCTCACCCCAACCTAATAGTATACCAGGTATGCCATAACTTAATAATACATTAAAAGAATCTGATAGCCAAGAATATAGGAAGATACTGTGTTCCTTCTTACATATATATTTCTGACTTAAGGTCTTCCAAGATTTCCAGAAAGCTAGGCATCTGGGCTTCTATCACAGCATTTCCAAAACTGTTTTCTGTGAAGCAGTCATTTTCTGCAAGTTATCATTAGATAGTCTTTGAACAAACAACGTAAGTTTCTGGAACACTGCACTCTCTACCCTACTTTCACAGAGTTGCTAAGTGTAGCTGTGTACTGTTAAGTACTAGACGGCAGATGGGTGATGTGATTAATGTCTCAGTGTCTGGTATCAGATCACGTGGGTCCAATCCTAACTCAGCCCCTCAGCAAAGTGATATCAGGTTTTGTTCCTCCTAGTAAGGTTCATGGATCAGCAGCATCAGCAAGACCTGAAGAATTCCAATCCCCATCACAGGCCTTCTGAATCAAGATGTGCATTTTTAACAAGGTCCCCAGGTGGTTTGTATGCTGTAGTCTGAGAAGTACTATTAAAAGCCATATTGCTTGACCACTCTCTGCCTCAGTTTCCTTACTCGTTAAATAGGAATTAGTAGTAGGATTTATCTCACACTTTATCAGACATTGGAATCCCCAGGAAGGTTTGTTAAAACAAAAATGGCCTCGCCCCATTCCCAAAGTACCTGATTCATTAGGTCTGGGAATTTATTAGATGGGGCTAGATATTTCACTTTTTTAATTTTTTTTATTTTTTTTTGAGATGGAGTTTCTCTCTTATTGCCCAGGCTGGAGTGCAGTGGCACGATCTTGGCTCACCGCAACCTCTGCCTCCCCGCTTGAAGCGATTCTCCTGCCTCAGCCTCCCGAGCAGCTGGGATTACAGGCATGTGCCACCATGCCCGGCTAATTTTGTATTTTTAGTAGAGATGGGGTTTCTCCATGTTGGTCAGGCTGGTCTTGAACTCCTGACCTCAGGTGATCCACCTGCCTCGGCCTCCCAAAGTGCTGGGATTACAGGCGTCAGCCACCGTGCCTGGCCTGAGAATTCACATTTTTAACAATTTCCCAGGGGATGTTAGTGCAGCCTGTCTGGGACCATGGTTCGAGAACCATAGCTCTAGATTTTTCTAAGAGCATTTCTGTCTCCATTCCAGACCTGTTTTCCTCCATGAAGTATACTATTTCAATGCTTGACTTAGTGTTTATGTTTTACTCTTTCTACTGTTTTTACAATCTTAATGCAGCCTATAAATTCCTCTGGGCAGAAATTATACCTTCCACACTCTCTCATTTTCTGTTTTGTAAAATAATGAGTACATTTTCAGCATGATTAATAATAGAATGGGGAAAGGGGAAAAACCTCAGACTATCAACCCCAGTAAACAACATCTCCAAATGGATATCAGCCCTAGAATTATCTTACAAATTTACATTTCTAACAAGTTCCCAGATGAGGCCGATGCTGTAGATTCAGGGACCACTCTTTGAGAGTAACTTTGGCAGGGACTTTAAGAGGATCAAGTGAACAGTCTATTCTGTAAGCCATTAACACAGTGGCTGGCACAAAGTCAGCCTTCAAAACTGTTAGTTAATGTGACTTTTACTTGATAAACACTCAGATAAATCCTGTTAAGTTGAACAAAATGTTTATCAAACTCAACTATGGAGTGGTTTATTTATGTGAAATGGAGTGACATTTCATAGGAAGCAGTGCTTAATTACAACTGTGCTCACACCTGGTGTTGCCAGTGTGCTACTGAGGTCAGTTCCCAGCCCCATTTGTAAAAAAAAAAAAAAAAGCAGATTTAGAAACAGACTGCCAGAAAATCTCAAGGCAGTAGCTCATTGGATTTCAGGAAACCCAATGTATAATTTACTGTAGGAGAAGGCAGAGATAGGAAAGTGCCAAGTGGAATGCATGCTTTTATTGTCCTGGACAGATCCCCTTTGCAAGCAAGTGCCCTCAACCCTAGAGCACTGGGCATGTCAGCTGCTAAAGCCTCACAGCTTCTTTTTCCCAGAGAGCTGCCCTCAGTCAAATAAGAAGTTTCCTCCTCTCTCTGCCTCGTGAGCCCTGACCAATGACTGATGGACACAGTAGTTCAACCACAAGGTACCATCAACTCTGGGGTATACTTCATGCTCCATGACTCCTTGTGGGACCAGGCTGGAGCTTGACTCCAGTTGTGATCTCATCCTTTCTTAGCCCCTTTTCTTACTCTGTCCTTTACATTCTTTCTCCTGAAAGCACTTGATAAATCTCCATGTGTCAAAGTCTGCTTCCCGTGAGCCCAACCAGAGACAGCACCTGTTGGGGCCCACTGGGACATTTGTTGAGTTGACTCATGGAATCAGAGGGCCAGACGATGATTCCACTTTAGAACAACACACATATTGACTTGAAAATCTTGCCGCAGAAGGAAAAGAAGCATGCCCTAAAAGTTCAGAGGAAGGATATACTTAAATCTGAAAAACTACTGCAGGAACCAGAAGAAAATTTCCAAGAAGTCGAGTGGTAGATAATGGCCTTATCTGATGGAATTTTTCCTGGGCTTCTGTGTGTACTCATCCTTGCTATGCTTCTTTGTGCTATTTCCCAGGACTTTGGGGTTTCCTTCAATGTCCTGCTCCGTCTTGCTGACATCCTAACATTTTTATCTCTGGGCATTTTTATGCTACCTGATGTCTGGGTTGGAGTCTTAACTCTCCCATCCCGGCTCTGGGTTATGGTCTTCTTTAGGCTCTTGGCACTCCCTCCCTGCTCCACTTCTCCCTATACCCTCTCAAACCTGCTCTTTTGCAGGTGGGCCTGGATTTCTGAGCCCTTGTATATTTAACAAAACTTCCTCTTGTTTTTTCCCTTTGCATTTTTCTCTTCTGCCTGTGTCTGGGGCTGAAATGGCAGCTGGGACCTGTGCTTCTAACACATTCATTCTGCTTAAATCCCTTCTCCATGTTGCGGTAGCATTCCGACATCTGAGCCTTTCGCCATTTGATCATCTACTCCCTGGTCTTCTAGGATCACCCTGATTTCCGTTCCTGTGTTCCTGCTAGTCTTCTTTGACCTTTAGCACCTGCCTGCCCTTCCCTGCCTTGTCTTGAGCAGTCATATTCATGGGCCCTTCTCATCTGGGCTCACCTCTCTGAACTTCACCTTTGTTTCTCCTTGCCAGTGGTGCATCCACCACTATTTCCTATCGTGACTCTAGGCCCTCCTGCTCATCCCTGTCCTGCTGTTGCCTGCTCCCAATATGACAAGTGTGATTATCAAAAGGCCTATTTTCCAGACATTTTATAAGACAACCTGCAATTTCCTATCTTTCAACAGGATAAAGCCTGTTGGTTCAGGAGCTAAACAGAAAAATGTGAATCGTTCAGATGGACACCCTTAATCTTCCCTGGCCCTGCTAGAATCTGACGTCATTAAGAAGAAAAGTAAATAATCCTGGAGGTGACATCAAAATAAAATTTCAACTAAATGTGAAAAATGAATGTTTTGCATGTAACCAGCCTTTTTCTCTTTATATTAGTTTCTTATTGCTACTATAACAAATTCCACAAGTGTAATGGCTTAAAACAAAACAAATTTATTTATTTATAGTTGTGGAGATAAGTCAGAAGTGGATTTCAGTGGGCTAACATGGGGGTGTTGGCAGGCTTTTGGCAGGCTGCATTCTTTCTAGAGCATTTAGTGGAGAATCCATTCCCTTACCTTCCCCTGTATCTAGAGGCTGCCTGCATTCCTTGGCTCCTGGCCCTTTCCTCCATCTTCAAGCCAGCGATGGCATTGCTCTGACCTCTCCTGTCCCACAGCTTCTTCTCTGCCTCTGGCTCTCCTGCCTCCCTCTTTCACATATAGGGACTCTTTTGATGACATTGGGCTCAGATGGCTAATCCAAAATGACCTCCCCATCTCAGGATCCTTGACCTAATCACATCTTCATAGTCCCTTTTGCCATATAAGGTCACATATTCCCAGGTTCTGGGGACTAAGATGTTGGCATCTTCTGGGGGCTGTCAGCCTGTCTACCATACTTTTTATGGCTAATTTCACAGTTAATTTGAGCTCTACTAACAATAGAGCTCTGCAAACACTAGAATACACCTTCATGTGCTATTTTGCATGCCTTGTCATTTATTCCTCACAATAACTTCATATAGTGGGCACCATTTTCAAATCTTTTGTGTAGAGGAGGAAACTGAAGCTCAGAGAAATGAAATCAGCCACCCAAGGTCACACAAACTAAGCATTTGCCTTGATTAGTTTTATTAGCAGTCCCTATCCTATCTTTCTCTAGCTCCATCCCTGTTTTCTTACAGGCATCTAGGTAACAGGAACCTCCTGGGAGCTCACCTGTGACCACTAGTGGGCCAGTCACATCCAGGAGAGGTCACCTTGGATTTAGAAACAATCACATATGAGGAGTTTTATACCAGATGGGCTTGTATTTTTGTACATTATTTTCTTCTGCTAGATTTCTACATATTTCTTTATTCTTCATATTTTTATAAACATCAATTATTCTTGTTTTTGTAAATTTTATCACATAGATGGCGGGCCATTCAGTCTGAAAAGTCAGGTCTTAGTTTAAGTCTAGGAAGGTGAGCTTTTATATCTTGGGATCAGATTTCATTCCATTCATTGCACTCTCTTCTGTGGGAGCTCCAGTTACTTACAGGGTAGTTAGTTGTCCATTGCCCATTTTCTTGATCAGTTTGCCTCTCTCCAGTTTCTTTTATCTTTGCTTTCGTTGCCATCTGGGTTATTTTTTCAGGCCTGTCCTCCAGGTTGCCGGTTTTCTGCAATGTTGATCCTGCTCTTTACTTCTAATGCCATGTTGAAATCTGCAGATGACATTGTCTGTTTTCCTCAATTATTCCCTTGGCTCCCCGAGATATATCTTCTTTCTTAGCACTTGTCCTTGTCGCCTCACCTCTTGGCTCATGTTCTGTGGAGCCCATGTGTTGATACCACTCTCCGTCTCTCTTTTTTAATCTCCCATATTTCTTGGCTGTTCAGAAGTTGGACGTCCAAGGCAAAGCCATGGACTTTGGTTGGGCATGTGCATTTTGCTTATTTCTCTCCACCCCTTATGCAACATTACTACATCCCCTGCCCTCTTTTATTGTTCTCAGCTAATAAATTGGTAGCAAATAGGTGGATCCTGGTGTCATACCTGCTGCTCATACTCTCCCACATTGGGAAATGAGGGTGCTTGAAGAGGTAAGTGATGGGGAAGTGGTTAGTCCACACTGGGGCAACATGCATGGGGTTGTAAGAGTAGGATCTGAAGCCAGATGCCAGCTCTGCAGCTTCCAAGCTGGGCAGCCTTGGGGAGGCAATTTCACGTCTCTGAGCTTCAGTTTCCTCTTTTTTTTTTGAGATAGAGTCTCGCTCTGTTGCCCAGGCTGGAGTGAAGTGGCACCATCACGGCTCACTGCAAGCTCCGCCTCCCGGGTTCACGTCATTCTCCTGCCTCAGCCTCCCAAGTAGCTGGAACTACAGGCTCCTGCCACCATGCCCAGCTGATTTTTTGTATTTTTAGTAGAGACAGGGTTTCACCGTATTAGCCAAGATGATCTCGATCTCCTGACCTCGTGATCTGCCCGCCTCAGCCTCCCAAAGTGCTGGGATTACAGGCGTGAGCCACCACGCCCAGCCCAGTTTCCTCTTATATATAAGAGTGATAAGAAGTGTGCCTACCTTATTTTTCATGGGGAATAAATGAGAAAGCATATAAAACACTTAGCACATAATAGTGTTCAGCTGTTATTAGCTTAGTAAAGAAAAAATAAAAGTGTTTATGATGTTATAAATAACTCAGATTAGAAAATATTGACCCAAAGCCTTACTACTCACTCATCCTTATCCACCACGGTGGCCCGGAAGTGCCTTGCTCGGCAGTGGGGAAGATAGGCTCCTTTTGATGACCCCCTTCTTCCAAGGCCCTCCTATTCATTTAGTGACCTGTTTTCCAAATCAGGATACATTCCTGGTGTTTGCCAGAATTTTCCCTCCTTCCTCCCTGCACTACTTTGGGAAGGGGCATTGCATGTGGTGTCTCGTAGATTCTCATAGGTTCTCATAGTGGGGTCCAAGTTGTGCCATCTCTTGCAAAGATGCCTCAAGGCACGAGGAAGCTGGATGGCAGTTTCACCCCTAGTGACCTTTCTCCCCTTCCATTATTACCTTGTACTGGTTTTTATTCAGGCAAGTGAATAGAAACTTTCCAGCTCAGAAAAGTGAAATTGCCTGCTCAAGTCTGCATAGCTTGGAAGCTGCAGAGCTGGCATTTGGCTTCAGATTCTCCTCTTACAGCCCCATGTGTGTTGCTCTGATGTGTACTAACTATTCCACATGTTGGTTAGTTTCTGGCATGGGAGGGAGTTATGGCTACCTCTCATTCTGCCATGGCTTTTGAACAACACCATTTTTTTTTATGTTCAAGTATAAAGGAAATACATGTTTGAGACAGAAAGTCTGAAGAATGTCAAAAAGTAAAAAGCAGCAGCAAAATATTACCTACAATCTCCCTGTCTAGTCTGGAGCAAGTCTCTCTTAGCTGCCCTTTGATGGGGGCCTGGGATACCCTGGGTTTCTGGCCTTCATGATCACTGCCTTCCCCTGGTATTAGTCTCCCCTCGTTTGCTGCCATAGAGCTGAGCAGTGTGGCTCTACCTGTACAGGTCACTGTAGAGGGTGAGGAAAGATGACATAGATGAACATAGGTTATGCACATGGGGAAACTGTTTACTTGGTGCAGGAAACGATGAAGATCGCATCTTGGGAGACTGGGAGACTCCCAAGGGCATGAGAATCATAAGTCATAAGGTTTCCCTAAGTCCAGATAATTAAAGAAGTCAATTTCACTTTTTGGGGAAAAACGTTTTTAAATTAAAGCAGGCACTGAGAATACAGTCTTAGTAAAAAGAGTGCTTGACTTGAAGTTGGAAAACCTGGATAAGGGGCTCATGTACTCTACACATTTAGTTAAACTGTTAGACATTTGGATTTTTCTTCTGAGAAGAGCAGCAGTTGTACACTCCCCAAACAAGGCTGTGAAGACACAATGAAGATTTATACAAAAATATCCAGCTCAGGGGCTGGCACATAGTAGATAAATATCCAGTTAATAACATTAATAAACATCCACTCAAAATGCATCGACATGCATGTGCCTTACCAGGTCTCATAACCTGCAACTGTGAAAGAGGTTTATTCAAACTCAGGGTATCCCTCCTGAAACTCAGGATGCTGAAGACAAAAGCCCATGTGTATTCATCTTGATTCTAGAAATGTCTACAAACTTGGGAGGCTTTCAGACAAGCTTCTAAAGATGAACAGAGGAAAGTCCTTCAGTGTAAAATGGGCAACACTTGTGGGCAAATGTGTGAGGAAAGTTTGTATCATACATAGGATAAGATTCCAGAGATGGTGTGACAGTTGTGAGAACTGACTAGAGATGGCTGTGAGCTGAATGTGGGTTTTTACGGAAGAGGGGGTGTCCCCAGGGAGACCAGACCCTCCAGGCAGAGGAAAAAGCATGTGCCAAGGAAGAGAGGTGTTGGAAAGCTCCCATCCCCTCCCTACCTGTGGTGATAGCTTAGGGCAGGTGGGGCTCAGAGCCTGTGGGGTGGGGTAGCAGGGCACCAGCCATAGGGCCTGTGAGCCAGGCTGTGTTTATTCTACGTGGGCTGGGTTTTCACTAAGTCTACTGAAGTTTGTCTGAAAGAATGCTATGGGTTCTGCTTAAGGGAAAAAGGAAAATAGGAAGGAAAGTTAAGGGGCTATATGCCAGCTCCAAATGCAGGCTGAGCTGAGGTGTTTAGAAGGAGCCTTTTTCCTCCCTTCTTACCACCAGGCCTCTGTCCTCAAATCAGCTCACTAGCAAAGTTTATTCTTGAATCAGATCATTAGCACAAACCAGCCATGAAAACTCCTGCCTTTATTTTCCTTTTTTTTTTTTTTTTTTAAAAGAGGCAGGGCCTTGCTCTGTCACCCGGGTTGGAGTGCAGCGGGCTGATCATGGCTCACTGCAACCTTGGTTTTTGGGCTCAGGCGATCCTCCTTCCTCACCCTCCAGAGTATCTGGGACTGAAGGTGAGTGCCACCATGCCTGGCTATTTTTAAAATTTCTTGCAGAGGCAAAGTGTTGCTTGCTGCCCAGGCTGGTCTCAAACTCCTGGCCTCAAATGATCCCCCTGCCTCAGCCCTTGCAAAGCACTGGGATTATGGGCATGAGCCACTGTGCCTGGCTGGAAATCCCTTCTTATAGTTGGAAGTCTTGAGCCCCAGGGGTGTGAGGATGGGTGGACATCCGTGTTGGGAGTCACCTGGAAGCCTATGATGCTATGATTCCTCCTCTCCCTCTCTTCCTCTGTTCTGCAGCAATGGAATGGCAGGGACACGGCCCTGATGGTCACCCGTGTGGTCAACCACAGGCGCTTCTCTGCCACGGTCAGTGTGGCAGACACTGCCCAGCGGAGCGTCAGCAAGTACCGCTGTGTGATCCGCTCTGACGGTGGGTCTGGTGTATCCAACTATGCGGAACTGATCGTGAAAGGTGAGTGCCTCCAGCCTACCTACGCCTCTACTGCCATGGAAGGCCGGCATTAATGGGCCTTAAAGCCCCTTTTCTCGTCTACTGATCCTCCCCCACATTCAGTAAAAGAGGAGATTAATTTCTAGTCACTCTGGCCTCCCTCCCCAACACAAACTCCCCAAACAGGAGAAACTATTGTAAAATCATGCAACATTGCATTGCTATTCCAAGTTGAGTCTCATATACAGGAGCCATACGTGAAAGACTGCGGAATATATAACACAGAAGGCATCTTCAAATTTGGCTTTATTTTGTATTTAAAGTTAGAATGAACAAATGTCCTTGTATTTGGGTGGCACGCTGTGGCAGTGTTCTCATACTATTGTTTCTGAGGGATTTTTTTAAAAATGAAAATACAATGACAATATTTTGGAAGGACTTTTGAAATAAATAATTCCTCACCCCACTGGCCTTGATTCAATTCTTTTCAATTTTCTTGTTCTTGTTCACCTTGAGATACTGTTTACATGCTTTCCATTAAAATATGCAGATTGTTTTCTGCTTCTGTCAAAAAGCCAGATATCCCATTTCTTTCTGAAACTTTGTCATTTTTGTTATGATGTTTAATGATAGTATGCTATCTCATCCAATGAGTTATCCTATTTTGTTAAACCCCCCCATTTGCAGTCATTTGGATAATACCAGATGTCTTGTTTTTTCTTTCCTTTGTGTATGTAACAATTAGGACCTCCATGGAGTTCTTCTGGAGAGAACATTTTATTCTATTGAACCAGATTATTTCCTTAGGATAAATTCCCTGGGGGTAGAGTTGGGAGGCCAAGAATATGAGCATCTTTATAGATTTTTCTTTGTGTTGCAATATTGCTTTTGCAAAAAAAAGTGGTTTGACAGTTTACACTGGTAACAGCAGTGTATGGATGTACTCGTTTTACCAATGTTATGTTTGCCAATTAAAATTTTAATATAGCATAATTTAGTGAATGAAATAATGAAGCTTTTCTTATTATTCTAGCTGTAGAATGAGACCTGGTGTGTTTGAAGGGAAAAAACAAAAAGCAAACAAAAAAAACCCCACTGATCGAGCCTTTGAGGGCTCCTAAGTTAGTTTCCTTTGTCAAAGTATGGGTGGGTGTGGAAACTTTGACCTCATTTTGCTGACCCAGTGTGACCAGGATCCTTTGGGCCGACTGGACTGGGGGTTGCAGGCTGGGATTCTCTGTGCTGGCTGTCTTGACTTTATACAGACATTCACATGGCTGATCATGTGCCATCATTCAGGTCTCAGCTGAAATGCCGTTATGTCGTCTTCTCCCAGAGAACTTCCCTGACCCCCTGCCCACACCTCCCTTCCTGGTGGTCACAATTCCTTCTCATTACCTGGTCTCCTCTTCTACATAGTTTTTATCACACTTTATAATGCTGGTTTGCCTTTATTTGTTTACTTGGTGACTTTTTGTCTCCCCTTTTAGGATCTAAGCTCTGTGAGAGGAGGGCTGTTTGCTGGGTTGGAAGTCCCTGCACTCAGCGCAGTGCCTGGCACTGGTTCTCAGTTTGCTAAACCATATGAAGTTGTTAGTGTTTGCCTGTTTTGACTTGCACAGTCATTTCATAAGGCTCAACTTGAAAAAATTTGTGGACTGATAGATGAGTGAATGAATTATTTGCCTCAGCAGGAGTTTATTTCCTCACCATAATGCCATGAACACTTAAGCCAAAGATCAACAAGTTAGGCAGATACGAAAAAAAACTTTAAAGATCTTTAAGTTTGTTTACATTAAATGTTATTAACATAGAAAAGAAGCCACCACTTTGATGGCATTAAGCTCCTATCTTTGCTTTGTTGGTGCCATAAGATTAGTTCTTGTGACCTGGTATAGTGGCTCACGCCTGTCATCCCAACACTTTGGGAGGCCAAAGCGGACAGATCACCTGAGGCCAGGAGTTCGAGACCAGCCTGGCCAACATGGTGAAACCCCGTCTCTACTAAAAATACAAAAAAATAGCTGGGTGTGGTGGCACGCACCTCTAGTCCCAGCTACTCAGGAGGCTGAGGCAGGATAATCGCTTAAACCTAGGAGACAGAGGTTGCGCTGAGCTGAGATCATGCCACTGCAATCCAGCCTAGGCAGCTGAGCGAGACTCCATCTCAAAAAAAAAATTTTTTTTAGAAGATTTATTATTATTATGTATGTATTATGTGACACAGGGGTTATTGCAGGCCTTTCAGGTACTCAGTGAATGTGTATTTTCAGATGTCCTGCTGGAATGTGTCTTATACCTTCTGTGGCTGGTCTCCCACACCAGATTGAGAGCCCCAGGAGAGGGTGCGCTGTGTTGGCTCCTGCTCCTCATGGTCTTGCTAGCACCTTGCATGTACATGGGGCAAAGTTGGTGGCGAGAGAATGTGACCAGTGGCTATGGGAGTTAGTGTAGCACTCTGAAATTCCCATGCACAGACAAATGGAACCAGAAAACGCTTGGTTTATTATTTGCTTATATGCCCCCATTCAGGGGCAGGGATGGGAGCTATGGGAAGAGAAACCAAGAGGCTACTGGGACAGAGGATGTGGCAGAGCATCCTTGCTTTATTCGGAGAGGTGGCCAGGGTTTACGGGGACACTGATTTGTCCTCTGCTGATTGTGCATCCTGGGCCGAAGTCAAGAGGAGGGGCCGGTGCTAGCCCGGGTGCAGTAGCCAGGCCTGGCAATATGACTCTGCAGCTACCACTGCTCTGAAGCCGCTCACCTGCAGCCCCTGCCACTCCAGCTTAGGGAGGGTGGGGTGGTGGGTGGCATCCAGTCTCCTTCACATTGAACAGTGTGGGGGGTGGCACTTCCTGTAATTTGGTCAGTCAAGGTGTAATTTTATTACACGTCGATGAAATTCATCCATATTTTTGGCATAGGTTATTAGTTTTTTAGGGCCCATTTTTCCTCCATTTAAATATTATGACGGTGGTAAGCTAGGAGCTTGGTCCCTTGCGTGTAAAGAAGTCCCTTCACATATGTTACCTGATTTTATCCTAATTGCAGCTCTGTACATTGGTTTTATTTTAACTCATTTCATGGGTGGGAGAATTAGCACAGCCAGGTTGAGAAACAGGGTCATCCCAAGGGGTAGAACTGGAGTCCGACCTGCATCTGGCTCATGCTATTTGGTCACACCTGGAGGGCTGGTGGGTTGTGGCCTTGCTGTTACCTGGTGCCACAATGTCATGAGCAGTGCTGAAGGGGCCCAGGTACCAGGCAAGCAGGAGTCCCTGGGTCCGTCCAGCTAACTTGCCATTTTGACACATGATGTTCCCTTCCTGACCGTCAGCTAACTTCCAGATTGCTGGAGAAATACATTTAACCTACCCTCACCCCCTCCCCCGACCCCACACACACTGCTAAAGAGTTAGTGGCATCCAAGCAAAACAAGAAAATAAAAGGCAGGGACCCCCTCAGGAGCAGAAGCAACCAGAGGAAACCTGTCACCCTGGAGTGGGTGCCCAGGGACCCATTTGAAGGCAGCAAACCCGAGCGTTTGGAAGAAACTGTGTGATGAAGAATGACTCACTTACCTCTCAAGAGCCCTTTGCCTTTGCGGAGCCAGGATGCTTAAATATTTTAATACTGAAGTATTTGTACTTGTTTAAAAAAATACAAGGGAAAAGCACTAATCCTCCTTCTTTCACAGAAGGGAGAAAATCTGAAAAACAGACCAAAAAAGAAAAAGGATTCTCAAGGGCGAAGTGCTGTGTTATGGGATGGGATCTGGATTCCTTCTTCTTGGACTGACGTCACCCACAACCCTGGGATATCACAGAAAGAAAACCACGTCTTCAAGGTCTTCCTCTTCATAGGTTCCCACCCTTTGGTTCCAGTTCAGGGCAGGAGATAACTCTGCCGCCAAGATGCTTGGGTCTGAATTCTGGCCCCACCTTGTCCCAGCTCTGTGACCTTGAACATGATCAAAGCTCTCGGGGCTTCAGCTGGCTCATCTGGGAACAGGAATGTAGGATTACCTCCCTCAGAAGGCGTCATGAGGGTGACATGTGATAATGGATGTAGGAGTTCTTAGAACACTGCCCTGCATAGGCACTCTAAGGTATTTGTTAAATAAAATAAATAAATTGCCCATGGGGGTGGGATTTCTCAGACAAAGAAGTAAGAGAGATGAAGGACTCCATGGGTAGGGACAGGACATTGGACCCAGGTGCCGATTTGATGACTGTCTCCGTGGCTTTGGGGAAATCATGTCAGGTCTGTTCTGTAAAGTGTGGCCCAGTTCTCTCTTGGTACACAGTGATGTGCCGAGTATAAGAAGAGGGAGGGAGGAAATATGAAAGTGTGGACTGGGGGACATTTGGGTCATGGGGTCTTTTATTAGGGTTCTCTAGAGGGACAGAAGTAATAGGATATATGTATATATGAAAGGGAGTTTATTAAGGAGAACTGACTCACATGATCACAGGGTGAAGACCCAGATGGGCCGTCTGTAAGTTGAGGAGCAAGGAAGACAGTAGTGGTTCAGTTAGAGTTCCAAAACCTGAAAAGTAGGAAAGCTCGGCAGCGTAGCCTTTAGTCTGTGGCCAAAGGCCCGAGAGGCCCTGGGAAAGCACTGGTGTAAGTCCAAGACTCCAAAAGCCAAAGAACCTGGGGCCTGATGTTCGAGGGCAGCATAGGAGAAAGATGAAGGCCGGAAAACTCAGCAAGTCCGCTTCTTTCACCTTCTTCTGCTGGCTTTTTCTAGTTGCGCTGGCAGCTGATGGGATGGTGTCCACCCACATTGTGGTTGGGTCTGCCTCTCCCAGTCCGCTGACTCAAATATGAATCTCTTCTGGCAACACCTAGAAACACCCAGATACACCCAGAAACAATACTTTGCATCCTTCATTTCAATCAAGTTGACACTTAATATTAACCATCACAAGTCCCTATAGGTCAGAATTCTCTGGTCCCTTCCTATGTTCACCCCTACTGGATCGGGAAAGCTCATTCTCGGGTCTGGGGACAAAGGAAAAGTAGCTAGTTTTGTTTGTCTTCAGCCATCTAGTTACATGGACCACCCCTCTCCTGGTATTGTTCATTCAAAACCCTAACCACTCCACAGTTGGGAGGTCACTGGGCCCTTCAGCACCCGAGGGTTCTGGGAGCCGTAAACCTCTGTGCTGGCTTCCACAGCAGGTACTCAGGCTGAGAGCAACAGCAGAGGCCCAGGCTGGTCTCTCTTTCTCCCCAAACAGGCGTATTCATGGCTGGCTGGCTCACAGCTCACGTGTGATCCTGAGATGGTAAAGATTAGCACTTCAGAAGATGCTGCCTAATGTGAGGGTAGGTAATATCAAATTCTCAGGGCGACACACAGACCGAAATGAAAGCAAATTGGAATTACTTAATTCTGGGGAGCGGTTTATTGAGTTGTGATAATGTACCCGGGTATACATTAAATTACTCTGTAATTGAGGTTTCGCTCAATTGACAATTCGGCCCCTCAACCTACCTGTTCCAGACCAGTGCTCAGAAATGTGCTTATTCATTTGCTTTGCTTCTGGTTTTCTGCGTGTCTTCAATTTCAAGGTGTCTTAGCTGGCCTCAAGGACTTGAGTGTCTTCAACCAAAGTTATGCAGATGTATCTTGATGAAAATTTCCTAATTCATAAAAAGTTTCTTGTCAGTGGTGATTTTTAAACCAGTCTTTCAACTCCATTTAACAACCTATTATGCACTCAGAACACTCATCAGTATGTGAATTAGTGCTCAGAAGAAATGTGATACTAGTGCTGTTAGAGGTTCTGATTTAAACACTGATGTGACTTCCTACCAAGGGAGGTTGTTAGGATCAAGAGTAGGGATTGTTGTTCTAAACACACTTGAGTTTCCATCTTAGTCCTGCTCCCTGGTACCTGTGTGATTCAGCAAATCATGTATTTACTCTGGGCCTCATTTTCCTTATCTGAATAATGGAGGTGAATATATATAAATAGGTCCTATGAGAGGGAGAAAATATAACATACATATAATATATAAAACACATATATATAGCATAATATATATGTAATGTATATAAACAGATACATCCTAGTACTAGAAAGTATAAAATTATGTCTTCAGTAGTAATCATATTTTTTACATTACTATTAAGGAATGTTTCCTAAAGACATTGTCCATTGTTCGTTTTCCTGGCTTAAAGGAATGATATTCTGTACATACTATGAAAATTTAAATTTAGATCATCTTAAGGTCTCCCTCTTCTGAAATGGGATTGAGGTCATCCAATCCAATCCATTGGTTGAAGTCAGTTGCAAAAATGCTTTACTTACATTGTACTGTCTTCTCTTTCCTTTTTAAGTTTTTTTTCAGCATTTACAAGTTTCTTGAGACTGTATCAGGCATAGCTACATGGAGCCTGCATTTTAGGATGGCAACAGTGGGCTCCTCAGCTTCCCTGTTTTGGAAGCACACGTTCCACCGTTGACTGCTGTCCTGGCTGGTCCCATTTTGCTCACTCACTAGTCTGGTGCCAGCAGTGATTTGCATTTATAGCCTCTAGTTTAAAGATGGAATGGCTGGAGTAGCTGACTCATTCCTGTATTCATTTGCTTAATAAAGGTTTATGGAGCCCAACTGTGTCAGGTTCTGTAATAAGCTCATGGTCTAGCAGGAAGAATCATGCAAATCTGTGCTGCATGGTCAGTTAATGTTAGCCACCTGCCACACTATCTCCCTAATCCTAACAATGGCCCTATGATGTAGGTGCTGTTAGCAACCACCTTTTACCAATGAGAGCATGGAAACCCAGAAAGGTTCTGGACCTTTCTAAGATCACACTGCTCATAAGTGGCAGAGCTAGGCCTGCCTTGCCTTGGCCATGCTGTCTCTTTTATACCACATTTCTTGCAAAATCCAGTATGGTAGACCCTGCATTCAGGAGTGAGCTAAAGGTGTACAGAGGGTGGAACAATGAGTGCAGTCTGGGAGAGCCTCTCTGACTGGCCCCATCTGAGATGGGTCCTGTGGCTTGGCAGGCTCATAAGCAGGACAGCCTGGGTTAGTTTTGAGACGTTGAGTGGGTGACATGTTTGGGGCTGCATAAGTAGGCAAGGGGACATTTGCAGAGTCTTTGTACCAGAATAGGAGCCTGGGCTTCATCCTATAGTAGTCTAGGGGCTCTGACGGACCCTATCCATGGCCATGGATAGTAGTGTGCACACTCATAAGGTGGGATCTCTGCATCCAGCTATTCTTCCTTTCCTGGTCCTGCAGGGAAAAACCATTGTCAGACAGCTGGCTATGGTCACTGGCGCAGACTGCGTTGGAAAAGAAGAGTGAAGATAAAAGGCATATGGTGTTGAGACCCCTAGAAGCAGACTCAGGGCGGGAGTTCTGAGTGCAAGGTGCTTATTTGGTTTTAGGGACATGAGACAGAGAATCAAGGGCAGCGAATAAAGGGGGCATTCTCAAGTGAGTAACCGCTGTGAACGTCTGGAGCTCTATCCTACTAGGTAATTCTGGGATTCAGTGTAGAACCCCTGGGGTGTGGAGGAGGGGGTTATTTGTACCTTAACTGCCTCCAGTCATTGGTTGAGAGCTGCTCCTGGGGGTCTTAATTTTCTGGCTTTACTGTCTTGTCATACAGGATATAGCCCCCTGTTCCCCAGGGCTTTGGCAGAAGCCCATGGCTATTAGCTATTTGACAGTTGGTAGAGGCAGTTGGAGGTTGGGCTGCACTCGGTGCAATAATAAGGCCTGAGGTCGCAGTGGGATGCAACAGCTTCTGCTACCGGGATCCTACAGCCTCTGTGGCCTTCCGAGGTGACCAAGGCTGCTGGCTCCTGCCTCCTCGGTGGCAGCAGCCATGGAGGACAAGTTCATGCTAGGAGGACAGGCAAAGCCACCTTGAGCTCTGTGCTTGTATAGGGAGTGGAACAAAGCAAAGGCTGGCCTCAGACCAGACTCCAGAGTTTCCATTCATGTTCTCCACCAGTCCTCAGAAGTAAAGAGGAGCTGGAGGGCTATATCACCCAGTGATCAGAGAGTAGGCATGGTATCAGAGAGCCTGGGCTAACATCTGGCCTCTGCTCTACCTCCTAAGTTTATCTAGAGCCCGCCACCTTCCACCACCTCTACTGTCAACATCCTCGACAAGGTTGGCAAACTTTTTCTGTCCAGGGCATTAGAGTCAATAGTTTCAGCTTTCCAGGTCATATGATCTCTATAGCAAAGACTCAACTCTGCTGTTGTAGCAAAAACAGCCATAAAAAAATATGTAAATGAATAAGCATGGTTATGTGCCAATAAAACTTTATTTACAGAAACAGGCAGAGGGCTGGATTTGGCCACAGTTTGCTGATCAGTGCATGAGTCAAAACTCTATTCTGTTCTCAACTGCATGACTATTCCAGCTTCCTCCCTGCTCCACTCTTGCCCCATTAATGTCTATTCTCAATGCAGCAGCCTGAGTGATCATTTGAAAAAGTTAGATAATGGCTTTTTTCCTGTTCAAAAGCCTCCAGAATTTCCTGTCACACTCAGAATACAATCCAAACTTCTTAACATGGTCTCTAGATCTCGTCCTTGATTTGTAATGCCTCACCCCCATATTTGCCTTCTTATTCTCTTTTCTAGCCAAGCTGATCCATTTCCTCTTCCTTGAACCACACCAAGCTAGTTCTGACCTTTGCACTTGCTGTCTTTGCTTTGCCTGACATGCTTTTCTTCCAGATAATTACGTAGCTCACTTGTTTTGTCGGTCTGGTCTCTGCTCAGACTTCAGCTTCTCAGAGAAGCCCCCTCTGATTACCTTATCTGAAATAACACTCTCCCCCACCTCCTACCCCTTCCCTTTGTAACTCTGTTCCTTTGCACGGTGCTTTGGTTTTCCTCCTAGATCTTGTCACTATCAGACATTGTAATCTACATCTATTTGTGGATTACCCGTCTTTCCTACTAGAACATGAGCTCCTGGAGGAAGAAGCTTTGTAAGCCTTGTTTCCTGCTGGGCCAGCAGCACCTGAGTCAGTACCTGGCATATAGAAGGGGCTTAAACATCTGCTGTGTCCAGGGAAGAGTGCTCAGGTCCTTACTTCACAAGCATGTGATGAAATCCCTCACCATCCCTTCTTTTTTAAGGTTCTTGTTATTGATTGAGCTCCTTGTTTTCCTTCCACCTCTGAGAAAGTTCTGTCTCCTTTACAGGTATCTGTTTCTTTACCTTTTCCTTTAAGTATTACATTTCCTTAATTCTTTTCTTCCTTCTTATGGGAGCTGTGAGCTTTGTAATTCCTTGTGCTCCTCTTATGGTCTTTCTTTGCTCTGATTTGGCTACAAATTTAGGGGGCTCAGTCACCCTGCCAGAGCCATGCTACTTACCCACCCCACCATGTGCCCCTTAGAGTGGTCATTTTAAAAACTCCTGGGCCACCTTCAATGCCTTTTCAAGGAAGGCTTGCCTCAGTGTGAGTTCTACTCTCATTGCCCCAAGAGTCCTGCATATGGATCATATATGCTCCAACTTAGGTCTGGAAGTTTTTTTGTGGTAGGCTTAGCTTACCTCCTCCTCTTGTCTCATGCCTGATCTTGATTTTCCTGGAACGCTATTTCAAAGCAGAGAAACCTCAACATGCTCATCTTCTGTGTGAGTTTCATTCTTTGTAGGAAAATATGCTGGTGGTTTGGTTCTTATTTTTTAATCTTTCTTTGGTCTTAACTTTTATTAATAATAGTTGTATCTTTTTTTTTTTTTTTTTTTTTTTTACCATGGCTGCTATTGTCAAGAACACATAGATAGCAAATCAGAGGTCTTGGGTTCAAATCCTGATTATGCCTTGTGTTAGCTATGTGGATTAGGACGATCATTTCATGACTGCCTAATTGGAATAATAATGCCGGCTCCCCTAGATTTGGGTGAGGGGCCATGGCTATGAAAATTGTTCGTAAACAAAGTGCCGTGCCTATGTTTGTGCTTCTCCTCATCATTCCCCATCCTCCTCATGGGTGCCCAGTTCCCCACCCTTAGCCTCTGACTCCTTCACTCTTTGGTAACGTCACCATTAGCTTTTTATGGAAAGAGAAAAATGACAGATGGGAGAAAAGTGGGAAACTTCACTTGAACATATGGGTGGAGGGGAGGCTAACCGGGAGATATTATGTATATTGTATTCTATATGGGCACAAAGACCAGCTTATTTTTAAAAAAGCATAAATGTGGATAAATAAAACCTGACAAGTATTGGTTTCTTTGAATTATTTTGACTACTTTATCAGCTGCATGCTGATGTGTTGCATTAACACTTTTAACGCATTTGGAAATTAAATCAAATGGCAATTGCATTAAATTCTCATTCACTTGGAACATTACCCTCCTGTGTTCAAAGGGAAGAATGATCTGAGGTATAGAACAAGCTGCAAAGTCTGTAGTTAGCTACCATTCGTGGACCATTTATTGCATGCCAGACACTTCACCGACTGTCTTCTCATGAGGTTGTATTTAATCTTCACCATCGTCCCCTGTTACCACTGAGGATGCTGAAGTCTGATTACCCAGTCTCATCAGAGTCACACAGTCCAAGGCCTGCCCTCTTCCTGTAATGAGCCCATAAACGAGACTATTTTCTGACCCTCCTTATGCTAGTTTTCCATAATGTATTATTCCGTGGCAGATATATATGGAATATTTTTTCTGAAAACCCAAGTTCCAGCCTAGGCTAAACTCAATTAAACCCATGGGCTCCAGATTAGTAAGAATGCTCTAGATCATTGCCTTTGTCCAGTCACTGGAGCCTAATTTACCTCTGAAACACTGCAGCCTCTGCCTGGACCAGTGATTCTTAATTGAGGGTGATTTTCCTTCCAGGGGACATTTGGCGATGTCTGGAGACATTGTGGATTGTCACGATGGGAGAGGGAAGGTACTGGTATCTAGTGGGTGGAGCCCAGAGATGCGTTAAACACCCTACGATACACGGCATGGCCCCCTGACAACAAAGAATGACCCAGCTCCAAAGGCCAGTTGTACTGGCCCAGATCCTGCCCCATGGGAAAGCTTTTGTACTCAGTGCCCTACTGTTCATCTAGGACGCCAGTGCAGAAACCAGATGGGAAGATACTTCCTCTGTGGGCCTCTGGCCAATGGAGCTGTATGGACGGGAAGGCAGAGCTGGTGATGTGGCTGTGAAGAAGTGGTTCCACTTATTTGAGCCCCAGAATCCCTTTCTGGAAAATTGACATTTATCTTCTGGTTTACTCTGACTAGTGATGCTTGGCCTTCCCTCTGCCATTTCCCCACTAACTATCCAGGGAAATACAGCAAAAGGTAAATGCAGACTGACTCCCCATTTCCGAGATCTGAGAGAAATTTTCTGCTAACTTTCAGGTCAATAAAGCTGGCCAAGTGCCCACCAAGCACATGTGCCTCCCTTCCATAGGATGAAGTGGTGAAGCAGCTGCCTAACCATGGACCTCATTCCCAGCCTGCTCTGCAATCACTAGGGCCCTGTGATAATAGTTCCAGTTTAAGGAATGTGAGCAGAACTGCTGCGTGTCCTTTCAGAGCGAAAGAGTTAAAAAGCGTGTAGTCATTCCTCATCTTCTCACCCCACTCTTTGGTTAGCTGGATGCAGACAATTTCAAGGTGAGGGGAGAGTCAAAAGATTGAACACGCCTGGGCCCCTGAATCACCTTGTGGAGGAAAATTGTCTGCTAAGCAGGCCTGTTATTAATATTGAAGTGATAAGAAACTATTATTGTGTTAAGCTACTAAGCCTTGGGGTTTATTTGTTACAGCAATTAGTATTTTCCTAATTAATACAATTTGGATCAAAAAAAGCCATTAGCAACCCCCACAGGCTTAATGTCTTGAATGAAAACTTTCTAGCCTACCTGAAAACAGATGGGAAAATGTTTCTTCCTTTCCCACTGATATTGGGCTTAAAAGTCCAAATTCTGTACGATCTGAAAGCTGAGCAGTTATCTTTTTCTTGTCACATATTGATTGTTTTTGAAGATTTTTTTAAAAGTCTCTTCCCAACTGTTATTTCTTGATGTAGAATTTACAAATTCCAGAATACATGAGGGCAGAAATTGTGTGTTCTGTGTTATGGGAAGGGGTTAGAGACAGACTTGGCTATGGCCATGAAGCCCAAGAACTACATGAACTCAGGTAGAGTCTGGCCAGATGTGGCAGCTTGGAAGTCTGATCCTGAAGGGTAGGTCTTGCACTAGGAGTTGGAAGACTGGTGATCCTCCTGTCAGGCAGGGCCTGGTACGTGAGGTAGGGTGTCCAGGTGAACAGTCCCAGCCAGCCCAGCTGGTCATGGGAACTGTCCTTGTACCTGGCCTCACCCAGCTCCCAGCCCAAGCCAGTTGGTCCATCTACCGGCAACCCAGTGACTCCAATCGCAGGTGGGTGGGGTGGAGAAAAGGAGGTCGAGTAAAACATTTCGCAGTTCAAAAACAAGCACCGCCGATCATTTAGAAACGATTCTCATGAAGAAATCGTGGCAACACATTCAAACATTGAAAAAACAAAACAGCAATTCTCAGGAAGCAGATGCCAAAAACAGTCATATCTCAACAGTTGGGGTGGCTGTGGGTCCCCATTGTAATCGATGAGGTTCGGTATGCCCACGTTGCATTGTTTTTAAACTTCACACATGTCCCTTGCACAAGATGTGCTCATTTTGATCCAGGGAGCTCGGAAGCAGTGCTTAGTGGACGTTTACCTAAGAAGAGATGTGGCCTTCATTCTCCTGCTAATTAGACTTAAGTGACCATTGCTCAGGGCCTTGACTTGACTATTTGTCAAAATAATGGGTTGTATTCTAAGGCCAGGCTTCACGCTTATTCCCTCCTTAAAACAATGGAATGCCTTTCTAAAATAGTATAAAAAACAAATGATGCAGCTCTGCAGAATCACAAGGTTCCTAGAATAGTATAAAATCTCTGCTTTCCCACCTCCTGGGCAGGTGGATTTCTTTGCTTCTTTAAAGTTTCTTTTTTCCACCCTAACCCATATGATCCTTCTCCTTTTTCATGCTTTCCTAAACCTGGTAGAAAAGGAGGCTAGGATTTGGCCTCTTCTCTTTTAAAATGAAATGTGCTTGCACCAGCTTTTCATTATTAATCAGAGTAGCATGCCTGTTGCTTTATATGTCTATCCAGGGGCAGATGTGGACTCACTTTCAACCCAATAAATGGAAACTCTGCCTTTTTGATGGAATGCGGCCTGGTGGTACGGAGCAGGCAGTTATTGGCAGAGCAGCTGATCATCTGTTCTCAGTGAGGGAAAGCCTCCTGTTTGAGTTAATCAGCGGCAAAATGTGCTCTGTGGTTTGTTCTTTTAATCTCTTCCGCACGTGAGTGAGGAACTGCTGGGACCCCAGCAAGACAGGGCTGCAATTTGCTGTGCCTGAGCAAGCAACTGGAAAGGCCCTTCATAAGGGGAGGTGAGGAGGCTGCACTTTAGAAGCAGGCAGGGCTGGGGTTCATTCTTGGCTCTGTTCATTTTGTTGCTGAATGCAACTCTGCGCGTGACTGAGCCTCAGTTTCGCCATCTGTAGAAAGGGACAGAAGGATGTTTCTTGCCTCATGTTTTCTGAGGATCAGTGAAATAAAGTGTGGAAATCGCAGAGTGTAGGACCTGCTTCATACCAGCAAGAAAGTTCAAAGACTCGTGTGACAATGTTACTTGTTCACTGTAGCATTTATTTTTCCTTCTGGGCACACAAGCTTCCTCCATTCAGGTGGGGCCAGAGGAGTGTGTGCAGGAGTGATATACACTCCTTTTGGGCCAGACCTATTAAAAAACTCCCCTATGCAAGCCCCCTCTCTTTTTCCCCTCCTGCTGTGACATTTGATACTACATATTAAGTCAGGCAGCAGCTCCAGATTGAAGCCTGGGTCCCTGAATGACTGTGTGGAGTCCAGCACCACCTCTCCTCATCCAATAACCTCACTGGACTGTGATGGGAATGAGAAAAGCTGAGCTAACTGTGACTTGTCCAACCCATGAGGGTGGGGCAGGCGGTGCTAATGCAGGGAAGTTCTGTCTGTTACCCTGGCCGTTCTCACCTTGATGGCTTAGAAACCTCATTCTGGTCACCTATGCAGTGGACAGATACCCACAGCATGCAGACAATGCCGTAGTTTCCAGTCGGCATTTTGTGGGAGTCGAACAGTGATCAGAAGCGGGTTTGCTGAGTCTGGTCTCATAGTAGGCAGAGTTAGCTGATTCTATCTACCCACAGTGCTATTGGGATTAAATTGTCTGAAAAGCGCTCCTTCTCCCTGGACACATCTGCACTCATCTCTGCGGCTTTTCTTCTATGACTCACCTCTGTGAGCTGACCACTACCTTTTATTCTTCACTGCTTGTCCCAAGTTAGGGTAATATAGTTCATTAAGTGATCAACCAACTTTTTCAGATATATTTGCATGCATCTGCTGAATTCCAGGCTCTGTTGACTTTATTTCTCGACTTCTGAGTTAAGTAGAGATGAAGGAAACTACAGGGTACCCTCCTCCCAGGTCTTAACCCATATCTAGCAGTTACTGACCTGTATCGAGTATATCTAGGTATTGCCTGTGCCTATGGCCCTTACCTTTACCACCCCAACTCCAAGCTACCACCTTTCTCACCCTCTCTTATCCAACCATGACCATAAGACTCTTGGTTGACTACTAGTCCCCGATGTCATCAAGGAATTGCCCTACTGTCTTCAGAAATCACAGAAAAGGCTGGGTACGGTGGCTCATGCCTGTAATCCCAGCACTTTGGGAGGCTGAGTCAGGTGGATCACCTGAGGTGAGGAGTTCGAGACCAGCCTGGCCAACATGGTGAAACTCTATCTCTACTAAAAATATAAGAAATTAGCTGGGGGTGGTGGTGGGTGCCTGTAATCCCAGCTTCTCGGGATACTGAGGCAGGAGAATCGCTTGAACCTAGGAGCCGGAGGTTGCAGTGAGCCAAGATAGCGCCATTGCACTCCAGTCTGGGTGACAAGAGCAAGACTCCATCTCAAAAAAAAAAAAAAACAAAAAAAAAACCAGAAAAGACAGCTCATGGATATACCTGTAGTGATTGCTTTTGCACAAAAGGGCTCATGCCAGGCCTTCCTGGGGCTACGTCTGAGAAGAGTTCACCCAGTCCCAAATTTATCAACCATGATGCCAACAGAAGTTACCATGACCTTTGAGATTGTAGTATCATTAGCTCTTTCTTGCTTTTGTGCCTATTCCTAGGGGTTTCTCCTCTTATGGTCACTTCTGACATATCTGTTTACCATTCCTTCTGACTTTCATCCTCAATTCCCTCTCCTTATACCTTCTGTCCTCTCTAAACCTTCCAGATTTGGAACTCAGCTCCCCTTAATATTTCTTTATCCTTTCTCTAGCATGCACAAGCACATGTGCATACGCACATGCACACACACACACACACACACACTTTCTCAAGTTCTTTGGGGTATAATAGACTTGTGAGGATTTAGGGTACTGGAAGGGGTTTATAGCACAGAAATACAAATGTCCTCAATGGGATCTGATGAATTTCTGCCCTTACAAGTGCCCTTGCCATCCCAGGAAGAAGTTCTTGGTGGCAGCTCTGGTCTCCTACCATGTTGCCCTGGCTCCTCCCCTCTCTCTCCTTCCTCGGAGGCTCTTAGAGCAGTCTGACAGCAGACAGTTGCCTCAGGACCTGTTTGCACAGCTCATTTCTGCCAGCCCCACTTGCCAGTTCTTCCCCCACTGGCTCTGGATTAATTCCCTCTGGCAGATGCATGACTTTTCCCTGCCTTTCTTTTGCATCTCAGAAGCAGGGCTCCATTTCACTGCCAGGATGGATTTTACCATTGCCTCAGTCCTTGACACCTACCTGGGCTGGGACATCACTGCCTATAGTCCTTCTCTTGTCCTGCCAAAACTATACGGTCATTGACATAGTCAAGGGCAGGAGGACTCGGCAGGGGCTGCACAGAGCAGGAGGATGGAGATGAGGAGCCATTCTCAGCCTGGCCCCTGGCAGTGGTAAGTGGCAGCCACCCAACTCTAACTGGATAAAGCCCCAGAGGAAGGTTGTTGGCCCATGTCCCTGGAATGCTCTGGCATGGAGCTGTCTCTGTGCAGATCACATCCTAGGGCTCAAATGAGGACCCAGGGCTTTGTCTCCTTTGTCATTTTCTGTTTTGTTTGTTCCTCATTGACACTATTATCCTACATGCTCATGGGATAAGTTGGGGGCCATTTGGGGGCTGGCATCTCCAGATCCACACCTCCTAGTTTAACAACCTCAAGGGCAAAAGGATTATGTCTCCCCACGTCTGAAGGCCAATCCCAGGGAAGGATTCTGCCCATCCCTGCCAGGGTTGAGCATCCGATGCTAAACCCACCATCTGCCCAGTTGCAGACGGAAGGACCCAGTCTAAGTCATGTGCCCAATTCTTTAGCCAGAGTGTGTGAACCCAGGCCGTCCAGGAGGATGCAAAGTGAGACAAGAGCCCTTCCCCTCAATAGGAATGCTGGGCATACCAAAATAGGACATGCATAGGTGGGGCTCCCACTGGCATGTACCTCCCCCCTTTCTGTAATAGAGCAGGAAGGGAGTTGGCCGCATGAAGAGTTAGGGCTGATTGGTAGGTTGTGGTCTATAGTTTGTGTCTCCTGGTTTCAGGCTTAAATAACAATGAGAAGGATCTGTTAATACCTTAAATTTTTGTTGTAATGAATTTCACACTGATGGAAACCCATTTTAGAACTAAATATGTTCAGAACTAAGTTACATTATCTACGTCTATTTCAGAGTCTCAGTCCCTCTCAGCTTCTCTTTCTGCCTGTCCCTCTGCTTCCCTGACTTCCTGTCTCACACTTCCCCATCCTTCTCTCTCCTCTCCTCAGTGTCTGCCAGCCTCTGCCCCTTCCCTCTCTCTTGCCACCATTCCTATGCATTCAAAAGTCACAAACAGGTAACTTGGCTCACCACTGCCATGCTTGTCAGTGTCTGCTGCTACTGATAGTCCCTCCTGAAAAACAGTTCCTCTTCCTCCTACCTCTTCCTCCTCTCTTCCCCTCTTCTCCTTTCCTTCTCATTCCCTGTAAATCCTGCTTTTTTTTTTTGTCTCTCCCTTTCATTTCTTATTAATGCCTTGTTACATGCCAATGTTTTGGGTGACACCTGTCTTGTCCACTGCCGTGGAGCTGTTGGCCATGGCTTCTGCAGACTCTCAGGTGCACGGGTGGAGCCTGCACAAATGTGTGGCATTAACATTTTCCTTTGAGTATTCTTTGATTGAGGACAGCAGGCAATTAGTACCATTTGCCGTTTTGTTTTTTGTTGTTGTTGTTTTGAGACAGGATCTCACTTTGTCACCTAGGCTATGGCACAATCATGGCTCACTGCAGCTTCAACCTCCCAGGCTCAGCGATCCTCGCACCTCAGCCTCTTTGAGTAGCTGGGACTACAGGTGCCACCACACCCAGCTAATTTTTGTATTCTTTGGAGAGACAAGGTTTCACCATGTTGCCCAGGCTGGTCTCGAACTCCTGAGCTCAAGCAATGTGTCCACCTCATCTTCCGAAGGTGCTAGGATTACAGGCATGAGCCACTGTGCCCAGCCCCATTTGCCGCTTTGTTAAATTAGTATAGAAATATACACCTGGACAGTGCCATCTTAGTCTCCAATTGCCCCCTATTAGTTGACTGATTAACGTGACAAATATTTATTAAATACCTGTTATGCCCCAGTAATCTTCTAGACACAGGGATACAGCAAACAGCCATATGGATCGGGGCTTCGACTATTTTGAAGCGGATATTCTAAAGGCGGGGAGAAGAAAAATGAGCTCATAAGTGAGACCATTTAGAGAGTGGTAAGAATGTCATTCTTTTTTTTTTTTTTTTTTTTTTTAAAGACAGAGTCTCACTCTGTTGCCCAGGCTGAAGTGTAGTGGTACAATCTTGGCTCACTGCAAACTCTACCTCCCAGGTTCGAGCAATTCTACCTCAGCCTCCCAAGTAGCTGGGATTACAGGCACCTGCCACCATGCCTGGCTAATTTTTGTATTTTTAGTAGAGACCCGGTTTCTCCATGTTGGCCAGGCTAGTCTCAAACTCCTGCCCTTAAGTGATCCACCCACCTCGACCTCCCAAGTGCTAGGATTACAGGCATGAGCTACCATGCCTGGCCAAGAATGTCATTCTTAATTCTGTGAATAGTGAATGCTTTGTGGACAGGAACTGCTTGTTTATAATTTTACGGCTCAAAAGCAAGTCACAGGATGACTTGTATTCAGATCCCAGCTCTGGCACTTGCCACATGGGCCCAGGGCATGCACCTACACTTCTGTAAGCCTGTTGTACCCTCTACAAAGTGAGCACAGTGAGGTGGACCCTTCAGGTTTGTTGTGAGGTATGAGTGAGACGATGTGGCCAGAACAGGAGTTAGCAGCTCCCTACCCCTCGGGCTAATGCCAGCTACTTCCTGGCCCTGTCCTGCAAGGTGGGGCTAAGTATATCTGAATGCAATTATTGGGTTACTTCAACTTGCCACCCCTAAGGCTGTTGACCCATCCAAATTTAATCTGTACAATTGTGTGGTTAATTTACTGTTGTATTAGTTTGCCAGGGCTGCCATAATGAACTACTATACACTGGGTGGCTTTAAACAACAGTATGTTCTCTTACAGTTCTGGAGTCCTGAAGTCCAAGGTCCAAGTGTCAGTAGGGTTGGCTCCTTCTGGTGGCTCTGAGGGAGAATCTGTTTCCTGCCTTTTTTTGTTTTTTTTTTTTTTTTGGAGGCAGAATCTTGCTCTATCACACAGGCTGGAGTGCAATGGTGTGATCTTGGCTCACTGCAACCTCTGCCTCCCAGGTTCAAGTGATTCTCCCTGCCTCAGCCTCTCAAGTAGCTGGGATTACAGACTCCCGCTACCACTCCCGGCTAATTTTTGCATTTTTAGTAGAGACGGGGTTTTGTCATGTTGACCAGGCTGGTCTTGAACTCCTGACCTCAGGTGATCCGCCCGACTTGGCCTCCCAAAATGCTGGGATTACAGGTGTGAGCCACCATGCCCAGCCCATGCCTCTTCTAACTTCTGCTGGTTGCCAGTGATCTTTGGGTGTTCCTTGGATTATAAATGCATCATTCCTGTCTCTGCCTCTGTCATCACATGGCCTTCTTTCTGTGTGTTTCTGTATCCAAATGTCCCTCGTTTTACAAGGATGCCAGTCATTGATTTGGGGCCACCTTCTTACAGTATGACTTCATCTTGGCTTGATTACATCTACAAAGACCCTATTTCCAAATAAGACCACATTCTCAGGTCCCAGGGGCTAGATGTTGAACATATCTTTCTGGTTGACACAATTGAATCCACAGCACCCATGTGTATTGGCTTTTATGAATTTGAAATCTCCCTCCCAACTCCTTTTGGGTTATTCTTGTGTGTTTTTGCTTCTGAAGAATTCAGACACCTCCTTTTATGCTCATGCAGAGGTCTGCACCTTCCCAGGTATGAGAAGTGACCACAGACTCACAGCAGACAAGAGGGTGATGAGGTCTGGCTGAGAGGCTGGGGGCTGGTCCTTTCCTTCCCTCCTTCCATCTCTCCTCGTCTTTTAGTTTCTTTCTTTATCTTACTGTCAGGCCAGAGCCTGCCCCCTTCCCCTGCCAAGGCCCTATTGCCCACAGAAGGGCATAAATTGTACCCTGTGTCTCTCTCCAGCCATAGTTCTCAGGAACCCCTTCCATGAACCCCCTTTCTTGACCACACAAATTCTAATTCCCCAATGCCACCACCCTTGTTATCCAAGGTGACTTCTTGAAACTACACATGTATAGCAAACATGCCAAGTTCATTAGGTTATGGGTTCCACGAGGACAGGCACTGGGTCTGTGCTTGCTCGGCCTGTGTCCCTGGTGCTTGGCACATTGTGGGCCCTCAGTGGACATTTGTTGCATAAATGAAGCAACTGCAGGGCTTGGATACTTCTCTATTACTTGCTGCTTCTTTGCAAAGGTGGACAAAGCCTTTAACGATATCTTTTCCTTCAGACCTTTTCACTGCACATGAGGCTGGAGACCAGCCCAGATAGTTCTAGTTAGCCTCAGAGCCTTTGCACATGCTGTTCCTTTTCTTTGGAATACCTTTCCCTACTTTATCAACCGTTTTATAATTCAGCCTGTGCATTTTCCCTGCAGGGAAGTCTTACCTGAAACTTTCCCCAACATTGTAAACTATATGACATGCCCCCAAATCAACAGCAGGAACCTCTGCTAGACTATAATTTTTTGAAGGCAAGGGCCGTGTCCAACTATCTGTTTATTCTCAGTATCCATGTATATAGGAGGAGCTCAGTTGGTGGCACTCCCATGAAATCAAATAGTTCTTTGATGTGTACAAAATGATGAGGATGCCTCCAATGTCCCAAAATTATTATGACTCTTATTTTCTAGGTGAGGAATCAGAGACTTAGAGAGGCTTAGTGACCTCTCTACGTTAAGACCTAAGGTTAAGGACAGACAACTAGAGTGAAGTTGAGGGCCGAGTGGCCGCAAGTTCTCCTGGGGTTAGCACAGAGTCAGGCACACAACAGAACAAATGCTAGGGTATGGGCAACCCACAGAGAGGCACAAGAAGCCCCAGAGCAGGGCTGGCTCCCAGCCATGTCCTTGGGAGACTGTAGGCATCAGGAGCTGCAGCCACTGCCTTCCCTGAGATTCTCGGGAGACTTCTGTTCTAATTGCTCTTTTCAAGTGTCGTGCATGCAGTTCAATGTGTGGGGGACATAGTGTTTGTAGCAACTGCTAATGACAGGGCTACTGAAAAAGACTATTTTTGGAGTTAAGCTTCAGCCTAAAAGAAATAAAAATAAACACTGAGGTTTTTTTTTTAAAGAAAAATATGTAGAAAGGAATCAGTTGCATCTCAAAATGTTCTTTCTCCTAGTGAGGGTGAAGTAGGGATTTAATCTAGAATTAGAGTAAGGCAATCTGGGTTTAAGTCGTGGTTCTGCCATGAACTCAGTTTTCCATGGGATGCCATTTCCTCCAATTCCTCCTGGTCCTAAGGACAGCTCTGGGGTCAAGCCTGACCTGGCTGAAGCCGTTTCCCTCTCTTCTAGTCACATTTGGCTCCATCACAGTTCTTACAGTTAGTCTTGACCTTGACCAAGCAATAGAGGTTAAGCTTTCCCAGGGCCACTCCCAAGTAACAGCCCTCCAAACTGTGTCTCATCCAACCCAACCGTATCTGAGCTTCAATGAATCATCAGGAAAGCCTGTTACTAATAGTGATAGTAATACTCATGTTGATAATAACTAACATTTTCTGAGAGATGACTATATCCCAATTCCTTATTGAGCACTTCTGGAACATCGTGTGGTTTTTCTGCAAAGATTCACTCTTCCTGATCCCTCCCCATGGGCAGAGTACACTTCCTGATTGGCTTTGACAAAGCCCCATTGACCTTGAGCTTGGCCTCGTGGCTTGGTTTGAACCGTAGAATGTGGGCAGAAGGGATGGTGTGCCAGTTCCCAGGAGAGATTTCAGGAGGTATCTTGTGTCCCTGCTTCCTCTGTTGCCTGCTGCCATCCGTCACTGGAGGAACCTGCCCCTCGCAGCAACAGCTCCTTTAGACTAGTTCCTGGAATGAGAGGCATGGGGAACAGACTCAAACACAACCTGAAGCTAACTGATCTACAGACCTGAGAACAAGAAACAGGTGTCTGTGTACATCAAGATTTGGGGTTGTTTGTCACTAAGAAAAAGCTAAGTAATACAGTGCTTTAAAGAGATGATCTTGGGTAATTCTCACAGCAGATTTTCTGAGGTAGGTGTATTATTACTCCATTTTGTATGAGGTTGTGCTAATTCTTTTCCCCTGGGATCCTGCCAAGCTCTGCCCTTCTATAATGCTAAGTCTTAGTATCTGGCAGCCTCAGCTCTCCATTAGGTTGTGGTCAGTGGGCCTTGAAGAACAGCGTTGCTTTATTGGGTTTGGATAAGAAGGGTGATGCTATTGGAGACTCTCAGGGCTGGAGGGACTCTCTCTTGGGTTCCTGCTGGTGATTGGAAGGGCTAAGAGTGGTCCTTTATATGCCTTTATTTTATGGAGAGGAACTGGCTTCTGGAAGGCTACACCTGCAGGGTTGGAGTCAATGTCACTCCCCAGAACGTACTGTCCCAGAGGTCCATGAGGATCCCAGTCCCAGGATCTTGTGGCTCAGCTGTAGCGATGCCCTCCCAGAGGGGTGGGGCCAACCAGGCCACACGTAGAACTCAAATTCTCCTGGTCCCTAGTGGCCATATGCATGACAGCTGCTACAAGCTGGCTTAGGCATTGCAGGAATCAGTAAGGGAAAAGCATCTCAGACACAGTGTTTCAGGGCCCCTAGGTCTGAATTGGGAGACATGGCTTCAGGGTCTGCTTCCCCGTTGAGACTCCTGGGCCTTCCCCTGAGCTGACCATAGGACCTCCTCATGCAACACCCATTGCCACCAAGGCCTTTTCCTGCCCACATTGCCAGAGCACCTGGCCAAGGCCTTCCTCCCTACTCCCAATACATCCCTCGTGCCTGCTTCTCCCCAGATCTGGACCCTGCTGTGTTATGAGCCCAGAGGACCAATGTGCAAAGGATGGAATGCCGCTTCCTATGAAGTGAAGATATGTATGTTGATAAACTGCAACGGTTCTTCTTAGAAGCCTGTAGCCTCCGATGGCTGCAAGGGCAGTGGATGGAGCAACTGCAAAAGCAGCATATTGATTGCAAGGAAGTAACTGAAGGGAGAGTTCAAAATGCCTCCTGGAAGGCAGGCAGCCCTCGGCTCTGGCGAGGTGCTAATGAGCTCCCCAGCCAGCTCCAGCTCGACCTACCTTTTCCCAGCAAAAGACCCAGGGCCTATGTCGAGAAGGGCAGCAGGAAGTGGGGGCGATGGAGATTAATCAATGTAGAGCAGCTTCATGGCTCATACCAGTTCTGCTCTCTCAGTCTTTTGTTTCTTCCTCCTCTTATCTTCACAAGGCAAAGCAAAGAGCAGTGCATGCCATGGGAATTCCTTCCTGTAATGTGTTCTGATCTGTTTGCTTGTATAAATGAGCCCGTGTTTCAGAAGACAGTGAACCCTCCTCCTCTAAAGGGACATAAACTCAAGGATTTGCTCCATCCTCCCGCTGTGATCTTGGCCACCCTCCTGGATTTCTAAGACTGAGTTACCTTGTTTCCATGCAGATGTCAGAATGTACATGTCATCTGCAGGGCAGGTGGTTAAACCCCATGTCTAGGGAGGGAGTTGCTTGAAAGCAAGCATGTGCCAGCATATTGAAGTAAGTGAGGGTGGAAATAAAGCACCTTTATTTCCACATGAGGTTGCATCATTGTGTTTCCATGCTGAGAAGGCCTCTCGAGATATTAGTGTTCCCATTTATTCATCCTAAAACTGGTGCTTTGTCTTCTATACAACCTGTGTATGCTAAAGTATGTCTGCAGCACAAAAACAAGGAAGATGTAGGCCAGGAGATAAGTATGCAGGGATCTTTTATAGTGTATTAAAATATGAACATCTGCATTCCCTTTTCACCTTGAATTTTAAAAATCAGTACATTTTTCCTTCTTTTCAGAGATAATACTTTACCACCACGTTTAAGTTTTGGGCCCTGAGGCAAATATTTCAGCTGTTGAGCCCCCAAGCATCGGACTTTCAATGAAAGGAAACTTGAGTTCTAATCAACTTTGCAGCAAGAAACTTGCAACAAGAAACTTGCCAAACCTCTAAGCATGAAACAGCATGATCTTTCATCATTTGATGCTTTTACCTCTGTGGTTTTCTTTGTTCTATGCCTGCCCCTTCACCTCCTTCTCGCAGTCATCCTTCAAAGCTCATGTTAGATGTCATCCTCTCTGTGAAGACTTCTTCAGCTTCCCCAAGCAGAAATGAACATTCCTTCTTCTTAGCTCTGCCAAACATATCTCTATTTAAAATAAGCATTGTTCACTTGTTAATTCATTTACTCACATATTTATTGCATGAGTACTATATACCCAGGCACTATGGTAGGTACCCAGAGATTCAAGGGTCAATGAAATTGGTCAAGCATATACTATAGACCAGAGCTGCCTAATAGAGCTTTCTGCTGTGACTGGAATGTTCTGTATCTGTGCTGTCTGGTATCTCTGGCTCAGTAGCCACTTGTGGCTATCAAACACTTGAAATGTGGTTATCATGGCTGAGGAATGGAATTTTAAATTTGATTTATTTTTTTTAGAAAAGTTTAAATAGCCGCACATGGACATGGCTGGTGGCTACCATATTGGGCACCACCATTCTACAGGGAGAGATGGACTTTGAAAGAGTTAATGGAACAATATAGAATTACAAATTGTGATTGAGACCACGTTGGGATCAAATAGAGCATCGTGACGGAGAGTAAGTAGGGGGCTCACTTTGGTAAGTGCACAAGAGAAGCTTCTCGGAGGAAGAGACATTTGGTTTAAAACCTGGAGAATGAGAAGATGTCAGCCATTTAAAGAGTAGGAAGAAGACTTTCTGGGGAAAGGGATCAGTGAGTGGGAAACTCTAGAGGTAGGAATGAGTGTGGCATGTTGAAAGGACTGAGGGTGGTCGATGTGGCTGGGATAGATGGGTGAGTAGTGGGAATGGAGGCTGGATAGTCAGGGATCAAATCACTTAAGGCCTTAGAGGCCACAGGGGAGGGAAAGGGGCTTGCTGGACATCCCAGCACCAGTCAAAGAAAGAGCAGAGCACAGGGTGCATGTCTCCTAGCTGTTAGCTCCATAGTTTTTCTGCTGTACCATGCTGCCCAAGCAATGTGGACGCACAACCTTCACACAGTGCTGGGCCTGGTGGTGAGCCTCATCTGCATTCTGTTTCCATTCCTGTCTCTAGCCTGACTTATTTAGGCCTGTCTAATTTTTGTAGCGGCTGTACACGGGTAGTGCGTGTCAGGCTCGGACGCCTGCCTGTGTTTGTGAAAGAGAAATACTACCGTCTCCACTGGAGCCATCTTTTCTGATCTTGCCTGCTTGGTAGTTAAGATTCTGGAAGCATTTAGCACAAGGAGGAATTGCTGTAATGACAAGTGGATCCTTCTGTAACCTCCACTTAATTGGATGAAGTGACAGCCCCAGTGAAGACTCAAATAAAATTTGGTGCAATTAGACTGCGCTGAACGTCTAGTGCCAGAACCAGGGTGGAAATCTTGCAGCTGGCTCGTGGAACCATAGAAGAATCTGGTTGCACAAGGGGAGGCTGTGTTTGCAGGCTAGGTGAAGATGTTCTTGCTTCACCTGTTACCTCCACCCCTCCCTTCCGTTCTGTGGGTCTTCTCTCAAGATTACTTGAAGGGTGGTGGGGGGCACAGAGGTACAGGGAGTATCTTAGGTTGGGTTCCCTAGAAACAAAATCTGAGACAGAGATTGGGTGCAGAAGGTTTATTTGGGAAAGCTGTATGGACACCCATCTGTAAAGAGGTGGGGGAGGCTGGGCTGGGCAGAGGGAGAAGCTGACTCATGATGTAGTACAACTGAGGGCTCAGTCGACCCTGTGGGAGAACCCAGGAGCTGGGATGCTCCTTTAGAATTGTCCCCAAACTGAGGTTAGAGGACCAGACTTTTTTATTCTCATACCAATCAGTCATCAGCCATGTCCTCTCACCTCCAAGAAAGCAAACATGATCTTGGGTGAGAGAGTTCCCAGGGAAGGATGAAGCTGTGAGCATTCAGCATTGATAGGGTAGGGGTGCTTCCAGCAGCAGAACTACACAGTGTTTCCCACAAAGTGAACCAGAACTGACAGCATTTGGTTCCCTGAGAATTTCTGATCTTCCTCAGACATTGACTGCAAGGTAACTACACACCCTGAACTCCTCTGTTCCTCTCTTCCAATTCCCTTTGCTCTATCCTCTATCTGTTATGGGTGAAAATGAGAAAGTCTCTTGGCTACCTTGACTCCAATTTTCCCTCTATTCTTTATCCTTCTTGCTTCTAACACTTCCCCAGGCCTCCAGTGCCCCTCTCTTGTTGCTTCCTGCTTTTGTGTCCCATGGCTGATCAGCTATGTCTGAAGTCAGCTATTCAGTTCACTTCCTACCCATGCCATGATTCTTCCCTTTTGGTGGTCTTATTTCTAGCAGTGAGTCTGGAAGCCCAACTTCTACCATCTATCAGAGCACCCTGCTGCTGAATATGGAATGTGTGGGCTCCAGGTCAGACAGACCAGAATAAGGTTCTATGTTCTGCCACTTTCTAGAAGAATGACGCTGGGTAGTAAGTCAGGTTTGATCTTTGTCAACATTAAGGACACAGACATGGATTCATGTGTTTGGTGTCATACTTTCATACTGAGCCTTTCTCATTTGTAAAATTAGGGCAAATCTACCTGCATCATAGAGCTTTTGGGAGGACTAGGTGTTGTATGATGGGCTCACAGCACAATGCGTGGCATATGGCAGTGGTTATCATCCTTGTTGGCTTCATTGGAAGCTGTGGTCAACTCAGCCTGGCCAAGGGAAGCCCAGGCCAAATCTCAGCTTAGAACCCAGATGTTAGAATCCTGGGTGTAGCACAAAATCTTGAGAAGAGAAGAGGTAGCCATGGGGAAATCAGGTTATTTATGATTTCATTGGAGAGCCTCCGGTCAAGTCCAAGCCCACTCCCCAAGAGATCTGAATGGATGGATACCTTGAAGGGTACATCTGAGTGCAATCCTGTGTCTCACAGCCAGGGGCCAAGCAGCATTCATTCCTGCATCACTCCTTTCCTTTGCCTGTACTGTCTTCCCAGCTTTCTCGTTATATAGCCATAGTCTCACCTTTCACGTGGGAGAAGGGGGTTTGAGAGTCATGTCTCCCCAGTCCCATAACTCTGGCTTGTTGTAGGCATCTTTCTGTCCTTGCATGCAGCGGGAGCTGACGGAATCCCACATCTCAGTCCTTTTCTTTCCCAATTGTTGGACACACAGCAGGACTCCACAGGCAAGTGGAAAAGAAAAGGCTTGATCACTGTTTATTTTCCTTAATTTTCATTGTGCTTCTTTTATTTTTACCCTTGATTACAAGCAACAGAAAAGTTCCTCTGTTTTTTTCTCCCCTTTTGCAGCTGTGGATTTTAATAGCATCCGCTAGACTGACCCCCCTGGTAGACTCAGAAAGGAGAGAAATTAGCTAAAAGGGAAACTAGAGAAGCATTTTTAGTTCAGGGTGGGAGCCTCATTTTGCCAAACCTGCAGTCTTTTGCTTGGTTCCAGAGCCTTCTTTCAGTGTCAACCTACAGCTTCTTGAGATAAAGTGTTTTTTGTTGTTGTCATTGTTGTTTTGCTCCTTTTTTTTAATTTGAAGACAAACTCACCTCCTTGAAGCCCCTCTGTGGATTGTTCTGTGAGTCAATTCACATCATTTATAGAGAGAAGGCCAATCTACTTGTCTAGTGGCTAAGGATGTGGTTATTTTCATGTTCTTTGTTTACTCTTTCAGTCTTGCATATTCATTCATTAAACTTATGTAGGTACCTGCTAATTGCTTGCATTTTGCCAGTGGCTAGGATGAGAAGTTAAATGAGACAATTTCCCTGACCTCAAAGGTGCTCACAGCCTGGCCAGGTAGACTTGGTGTGTAAACCAAGAATTGCAATGAAGGGTGAGCAACGTCACATTTAGAAAATGGTCATTGTTAGCACATGGGCCCGAGGTCATTGTCCCTTCACTCCGTTCCATGTGACTTTGGCTACGTTACCTTTTCTGCCCCTGTTTCTCATCAGTTGTCATGTAGGAACAATGGCTTCACCTTAGAAGATTTTGAGGATTAAATGAGATACTGTATATGTATGCTTGGTGGAATGAACTAGAGTTAACTGTTAGTCAGTGTCGGATGCTGTCAGTGCTGTTGCTGAGTAAAGGAGCCAGGCTGTGGCTTCAGAGACTGGGTTTCAAAATTTAGCCTCACCGCTCGATCATTTCACCTATGGCAAGTCCTTACCTCTCTTCCCTTGCGAGATGATAATGTAATTTGTAATTTTGCTCACAAGTGAGGCACTGCTACTCAAAGTGTGATCATGGAGCAGCAGCAGCAGTGATAGAAACTTATCGGAAATGTAAATTCTTAGGCCTCACCCCAGATCTATTGAAGCAGAATCTGGGGGTGGGGTTTAGGAATCTGTCTTTAAAGTCCTTCGGGGCATTAGGATGCCTGGTAAAAATTTGAGAGGCACTGGCTTAGAGATAAGGTATGACAGTTGTCTGTCACAGAATCTGCCCAAATACTGATGCATGGTAAAGGTATTTACAGCTGTTAGTGAAGTGAGAGCAAAATAATGGGCAATAATTCTTTTCAAGGGTGCTGCAGGTTGCCCTGGAAGGTCATCTGGAGCCAGCTCTAGAGAGGTGATTGTGGGTTTTGAGAAGGAAGAGAGCCTCTGGATGGAGGCACAATGTGAGGAAAGATACAGTGGTACTTGGAGGATGGTGCCAAGTTTGGTGCTGCTCACGCACAAAATTCAAGAAGAAGGGTGGTTGGAGATGCAGCAAGAGAGATACCATCCAGTAGAGCCAGATCAGGAGGGTCTGATTTGACCAAGCTAAGGACTTTGGACTTGTACCTGGAGACCATTAAAAGGTTTTAAACACAAAAGTAACAAGGTCAAATGTGTCATTAGTAAGATCAGTCATTGAGGCCGCAGTATGGTAGCAGGAACACCTAGTAGACCAGGGAAAATAACAGTCCCTGGAGTCTCCAGAAGAAAACTTCCTACTGAAATTGAACATTGGTGAGCATACCAGTTGTCCTTTTCTTACTTGTTTTTCCATTTGCTTTCCTGCAAGCATTCACTGGATACCTGCAATGCTCTAGGCACTCACAGACACACACACACACATACACATAAGTGACACATCTGTACCCTCCCATGGTCCACAGTCTCCTGAGAAAGATGTCAGTTATTAGACAGTGTGATAAAGAAGGGCATCCAAACCTTATCGAACACCTGGCACACTGTAAGTGTTATGTTAATGAAATCTCTGCTAGCTATTGTATCCTGGCAGTGTTCTTGGTGTGTTCCAACTGTAATCTTATTTGGCCTCACAATGACCCATTTTACAACTGAAGAAGCTTCACTGAAAGATGTCGTGTAACAGGTCTTACATAGGATTATATATCTAAGAGGATATCAAATTTGGGAAATACCCTCTTTTTTTGCTTGCATTGGAATGGGGGGGGATGGAGGGCCAAATGAGAAGAGCAGTCAGGAGACAGGCACAAGGCCATCTGAGGTTCCCCACAATGGAGGCCACTCTCTGTCCTGTCAGCAGCAGGGCAGTCTTCAAAAGATGTTAAAAAGATGGGCGTCATGATCAGAGATATTCTGGTACCTCAGAGTATTTGCAGGCAAAAAGTGAGGCCTTGGGAGGTAACCTTTTGCGAGGGGCACTGACATTTATTCATAGCATGTCTGCTTCTTTGCCTAATTCTCTTAAGATCTGTGTTTGTGTCAAAATCTCAGCAGGATGAATGAGGCACTGAAGCTCTTCTATTCTCCCACTGCCTCTCCCTGCTCACACACAAAAATCCCATTAGTAACAGCTCATCAGTCTCCAAAGGATAGTGAAAGCATCTGCTGAGGGACTGAACGTGAGCTGCACGTGTGCGTCTAGAGAATGGAAGGTAGGAGGAGGACAAGAGAGACGGAAGAGCCAGAAGCCCTACTGTGTGGTGAGTTCTTGACACACCAGCTCATGTCTTCTCGGCATGGGGACCAGATAGTGTTCCCATTTTGCAAATGGTAAAGTGAAGCTTACAAAGGTTATGTGTCTCACTCAGGGTCACAAAGCTGACAGTAGGCTGGACCAGCCCCTTTTGCCAAAGGCCATCTGGCCTTGGAATCCTGGTTTTGTTTGTGGCTGCCCATAGGCAACATTGCTGCAGGTAACACCTCAGCAATAGGACCTAGTCTTTATGATGGGCAAGTTTCCATCTACTCCATGGCCATAGGCCCCTGTAGTGGCAGAATAATGGACCCCTAAAGATGCCCACATCCGGGCTGGGTGTGGTAGCTCACACCTATAATCCCAGCACTTTGGGAGGCCAAGGCGGGCAGATCACCTGAGGTCAGGAGTTTAAGTCCAGTCTGGCCAACATGGTGAAACCCCGTCTCTACTAAAAATACAAAATTAGCCAAGTGTGGTGATGTGTGCCTGAGATCCCAGCTACTCAGGAGGCTGAGGCACGAGAATTGCTTGAACCTGGGAGGCAGAGTTTGCGGTGAGCCAAGATCATGCCATTGCACTCCAGCCTCGGCAAAAAGAGCAAAACTCAGTCTTATAATAATAATAATAATAATAATAATAATAAAAAGATGCCCACATTCTACTGTCCAGAATCTATGAATGTATTCTCTCACATAGCAGAAGGGATTTTGCTGGTATGATGGAGTTAAGGATTTTGAGGTGGGCAAATTATACTGATTTATCTGGGCCCACCGTAATCACAAGGGGCATAAAAGAGGGAGGGAGGGATGGTCAGAGTCAGAGGAGGAGAGGTGGCAATGTAGTGGTAGTGGAAAGAGAGAGAGAGAGAGATTGGAAAATGCTATGCTTGTGGCAAAGATGGAGGAAGGGGCCATGAACCAAGGAATGCAAGTAGCCTCTAGAATCTGAAACGGCAAGGGAACAGATTTTTACCTCGTCTCCAGGAGTGCGGTCCTGCCCACTCCTTGACTTTAGGACTTCTTACTTCCAGTGCTGGAAGATAATACATTCATTTTTTTTTTCATTTTCATTTTTTTTAAATTACTATACGTTAAGTTTTAGAGAAAATTTTTGCAACCTACTTATCTGACAAGGGGCTAATATCCAGAATCTACAATGAACTCATTTTAATTTTTACTTTAAGTTCTAGGGTACATGTGCAGGACTTGCAGGTTTGTTACACAGGTAAACATGTGCCATGGTGGTTTGCTGCACCTATCAACCTGTCACCTAAGTATTAAGCTCCGCGTGCATTAGCTATTTTTCCTGATGCTATCCCTCCCCCCACACCACCCCCCAACAGGCCCCAGTGTGTGTTGCTCCCCTCCCTGTGTCCATGTGTTCTCATTGTTCAGCTCCCACTTATGAGTGACAATGTGTGGTGTTTGGTTTTCTGTTCCTGTGTTAGTTTGCTGAGGATGATGGCTTTCAGTTCCATCCATGTTCCTACAAAGGACATGATCTCATTCCTTTTTATGGCTGCATAGAATTCCATGGTGTATATGTACCACATTTTTTTAATCCAGTCTATCATTGATAGGCATTTGGGTTGACTCCATGTCTTTGCTGTTGTGAATAGTGCTGCAGTGAACACACACATGCATGTATCTTTGTAATAGAATGATGTATATTAATTTGGGTGTATACCCAGTAATGGGATTGCTGGGTCCAATGGTATTTCTGGTTCTAAATCTTTGAGGAATCACCACACTGTCTCCCACAATGGTTGAACTAATTTACATTCTCACCAACAGTGTAAAAGTGTTTCTCTTTCTCTGCAACCTCGCCAGTGTCTGTTGTTTCTTGACTTTTTAAATCACCAATTTTGTGGAACTATGCTACTGCAGCAATAGGAAAGTAATAAAAGTCCCTAGGACTTGGAAGGCAAATGTCACAGTGAGCTGCTTTGCATACACAAACAAGACTGCATTTGCATAACCTTGGCCACCCTTCCCTTCTCTGAACCTCACTTTTCTCATTTGTAAAGTGGAGGATTTTAATACTGTTGTACAAGTGCTTGGCTACCTCATATACATTCTTCCAATCCCACCTGAGATGATAAATCTCCCTCCCTAGATGAAATGAGCCTGTCATTAAACATTCTCAAGGCACCTGCTCTTTCCTTTACAGCATGTTTGTTTCTAGTGAGAGTTTAATGAGGAAGTTTTTTTTTATTTCTTTTTTTGAGACAGAGTCTCACTCTGTCACCTAGGAGTTCAAGACCAGCCCGGCCAACATGGTGAAATCCTGTCTCTACTAAAAATACAAAATTAGCCGGGCGTGGTGGTGTGTACCTTGCTACTCGGGAGGCTGAGGCAGGAGAATCGCTTGAACCAGGGAGGTGGAGGCTACGGTGAGCCGAGATCATGCCATTTCACTCCAGCCCGGGCAAAAAGAGCAAAACTCAGTCTCAAAAAAAACAAAAAACAACAAAAGATGTCCACATCCTACTGTCCAGAATCTATGAACGTATTCTCTCACATAGCAGAAGGGATTTTGCTGGTATGATGGAGTTAAGGATTTTGAGGTGGGCAAATTATACTGATTTATCTGGGCCCACTGTAATCACAACAGACATGAAAGAGGGAGGCAGGGATGGTCAGAGTCAAAGGAGGAGAGGTGGTAATGGAGAGAGAGAGAGAGAGAGAAAGAAGAAGAGATTGGAAGATGCTATGCTAGGCTGGAGTGTAATGGCAGGATGATAGCTCACTGCAGCCTTGAGCTCCTGGCCTCAAGTGATCCTCCTGCCTTGGCCTCCCAAAGTGTTGGGATTACAAGCATGAGCTACCACATCTAGGCATGAAGAGATTATTTACAGGGATATGAGCAGAATTGAGGAAACAAATGAGGAATGAGGAGGCACCCAGGGACAAACAATAGCAGGGAGCTGTTACTTCCCAGGTCTCAAGGGGCAGGGGAGGGAGTGGTAGAAACTAAGTATGAAAACTAAGAACTTTGGGGTAGGGGATGGTGGAGCAAAACAAGAAAGAAATGCCCTGAGCTTTGTTTTTGTTTTAAATTTACCTTCTGCCGTAGCAACTCACTGGCTGACTGCTACTGGCAGCCAGAGGGTAAGAGGGCTGAGAGATGCAATGAATAGGTTTGGGCCTCCAGGTACGTGAGGGAGGACAGAGACTGAATTAGGGGGGCAAACAGAATAATTGAAACAACCACACAGCTGGTGTCAATGCATTTTCATTGTTATGTAATATTTCTTCATAAGATTGATCTCAGTGGTTAATATTACACTTAGCTGATTAGATTAAAAAGTGAACTTTCTGAAGGCAGGGATTTTATTGCTTTGTCTACCATTGTCTCTCCAGGGACAGAACACACAGTGGGTGTTCAATGAATGTTTGCTGAATGAATAAATGATTCAATGCACACTTGTGAAAATACTTTAAAAGTCATGCATTGCTATGTACAAGCTTATTTTCACTCATCGAGACAGCCTCGGAGAGGTTAATATGAACTTACTAAGGTCAAACAGGAAGTATCAAAGCAAGGATTTGAGTCCCAGTCTTCTGGATCCAAACCCAGTGATAATCCCACTCCAGTCCAGTTGCCTACCCTGTACAGATAGGAGAGCAAGGATTCTGCCTTTGGCTTTCAAATCACAGCCTTCTGATCTGCCCATCCCATGTGGGCTCCTTGGGTGGCTGGCTCCGCATGACTGCTTCCTGGGGTAGGGTACCTTCTGCAAGGAAGGACAATGAGGATATCTCAAAAGCACGTGAGATGGTCTTTACTCATTTAACAAACAAGGACTGAGCCCCTACCTGGTGCCAGGCCCAGTGCTTGTCTGTGGTGATGTGACAGTGAAGACCCCTCAGTCACTGGGTTAAAATACTTACTTTAGATAGGATGGTCAGGTGAGTCCCCTATAAGACACGAGAAGGAGCCAGACAGGTCCGTAGAAGCTCATCATTCATTTGAAGTATTTGTGATTTAGGAACCATACATAGTGGAAGTCAGAATGCAGAAGGTCTCTTTGTTATTGGTCCTTTTGTGCCAGATGCTCTACTATGGTATTTCTAACACTAAATAAGAAAGGTTTATGGATGAGGAAAGCAATGCTCAGAGAGGCTAAGTGGCTTGTCCAGGTTGTACAGCTAGTTAGTTGCAGAAGAGGGAGTTGAATCTAGAGCTTATGGCCCTCAAGGGCTTGGTTTTTCATCTGTACCTCGGTATCCATATAAGAGTGCATTCTTCTAGCACCGCCTGCAGACCGTAGAACCCACATCTGGAAGGAAACCCTGAGATGGTTTTACCCAAGCTTCCATCAAAAGCTTCGGGCATTCTGCTTCATAATTCTATTTCCACCTTCACAATTTCTGCTTTACAGATGAATCCTGGGCATGGTGGCCTCTGAAGCATCCAGACATCAGCCTCCCTCCAGGGTCCATTTTTGCCCAGCTTCATCCTGAATGCTGGGTCTTTAGTATCAGTCATACCCGTTCCAAGGCCCATTTCCATGATGCTCCAAATGGGTGGAGATTTAGGCAGCAGGAGCTCCAGTCTACACAAACACTCATTCAACTCCAGCTGTACCCAGTTCCTTGGTCAGTTGCAGTGGGTCTTGAAAGGCTCCTCAGATACCAGGTTAAACCACTCACAGCTGTTCTTCTCTTATTATCAGCACATCTGAGATCTAAGTGCTAAATGCATCCTGATCAAAATCAAGTTGGGAGGAATGCTTCATTTTGGTTAAAATTAGATTAAAGGGATTTTTTTAAAAGTTAGGCTAGATGTTATGAAGATGTTGTTTTCTATGGAAAGCAGTTTGTTTCTAAATGGAAAAAAATCAAAATAAATGAAACCTTTTCTTAATTATTTTTGCTAAAAAAATCAGAGTCTTAAATATTTCTGCCATCTGTTCCCTATTATTTCTGAAACTTTGTGTTCAGTATGGTGGAGGGGGGGTATGGGAGAGAGTCAAATGGCCATCAGAATTGTTTTAAGTAATTAAAACTGATAAAATCTGTAAGTTTGTACCTCATCTCTGGATGAGTTGAGTGGAGTCAACCAGATTTAAAAATGCCTGCGACAAATAATTCCGTGCCTCTATGACAAGCAATTCTGACAAAATATCTTGAAAACAGCTGCTCAGTATGTGATCTGGGGATTTGTCGGTGCAGAAGGACAATTCTGCATACTCAGGAAAGCTTGGAGAAAATCCAGTATAACTTTAGTCATAGTAATGAATTGTACTTATTCAAGAAGGAGCCGCATTTTGATAATGGGAGGCAAGCACATAGACAACTTCTGTCTATGCAAGGAGTAAGCTGTGGACACATATATTCTGGTGACAATGGAACATTCGTCAATTTTTTCTTGCCTTTGACCCTTTTTCTTTAACTCTTATTTTGGAATCTAACTCATACATCAGTTTCTTCATTGACCCCTCCATGATTCCCACCTCTGCAACACACATCTCACCTTACTTGGCTGCAATCACTTGCTTATATACATTCTCTTATTACACTACCAGTCAGACACAACCATGTGACCTTGGGCTAATCAGTTAAATTTTCATGCCTCAGTATTCACATATGTAAAATGGGAATAGTGATTTTTACCTCCCATTCTGCTAAGGGATACACATGATATCATTTATCATGCATGTAAGCCCACAGTTCGGTACAAAGGCAATGTTCAATATATATTCACTGCACTTTTCTTCCTTGTTCAACATCCCAGTGGAACTGTTACCTCCTCAAGGGTATGAAGGATTTCTTTTTTTTTTTTTTTGTAAATCACCCAGTAGGCATTTAGTATGTGTTTGTCAAAGGTGAGTGGCTAAATGATGAAAAAGTGAGTTAAATGAAACTTGTTATTTCTTACAATATGTCTAGTATCTGCACCGATTGTCCTACACCTAGGGGTCTTGCCCAAATGCATGTGAGTTCATGGTGGAGGCCTTTGGTAGGAATGACCCCTTTAGTTGCTTCATCTACCACTTCTTTGTGAGATGTGTCTTTCTCCACATCCGTTCTTACCCTGTGTCAGAGTGGCAGGTGTTTCCATCTACCTGGGAACGTGGGGCTGCCCTTTCTGCTGCTTCTCTGGGTATCCAGTGACGTTTATACACTGGCTCTTCTGTTTGGTCTCTAAACATGTCCCTGTCTCTCTCATCCTGAGAAAGAACACCCTGCTTGATTTGCTCATGGTTTCTATAGGTCACCATGACCATAGACCTTTCACTATTTGCTAAACACTTTATATGCATTGTCTTATTTACTTCTCACAATAGCCTTTAACAATACTCTTTAGCTATAACATTCCCACATTGGAGTTGAAAAAAATGAGGCTCAGAGGGGAGAAATAACTTGCCCAAGGACCACGGCTGTAGAGCTAACTTCTTGCCATCCCGCCAAACTGTTGGACAGAATTCACTTTATTGGCCACACTTTTTCAGGACTTTCCCTCAGGACTGGGCTTCCATAACTATATCTCTTGGTTTCTTAACAATTTCTACGCTGAACCTTTTCTGTCTTGGTCACAGCTTTCTGTTTCTAGGCCTTTCCCTTAAATATAATGTTCCCCAGAGTGCTGGCTACCATACCCCTTCATATTTCTCTTTGTGAGCGAGTCTATCCAATCTCATTATTTTAATTATGACCAGGGAGGCTGATGACTCCCACACCCATATCTCTTGCTCGGACAGTTCCACTGAACTGATGATTAACTAGCTGTTGGAGTTATTCCTGTGGATTGCCACAGGCACTTCAACTCAACATGTTCTTCTCGAAGTTTTGATCTCCATCATTGGCTCAGCCATTCATTTCTTCAGCGAAGCTAAAAAGAAACCTAAGAATCATTTCAGATTCCTGCCTTTCCCTCAGTCCTCTCTCTACCCCATCCCTGCATATGTTCAATTAAAACAGACCCACCAACTTAGCTCCTGAATACTTCTTGACTATATATCTTCCCTACCATCACTAGTATCACTGCATTGGCTCTCGTCAGCTCTCAACTGTACTCTTGCAGTTTTTTATTTTTTGGTGTGTGTGTGGATAAACCTTTATTTTGAAGAATAATAAAAATGCAGGAAAAGGCACACATTATAACTGAATATAATAATGTGAACAACATCCTGATCGAGATATAGAATATAACCAGCACCTCAGAAGCCCTCCTCGGTCTCACTCCAAGTCATTGATTCTCCTTTGCAAAGGTATTGCAAAGAATTATTTTCTTTGCAATAGAAATTCTATTGCAAAGAATAATTGCAAAAGAATTATTTTCTCTTTTTTTTGAATTTTATATAAATAAGAGCATAAATTATATATTTTTTGGCTAATTTCTTCCACTTGAAATTATATTTGTGAGTCTCATCCATGTTGTATTCACTTTTTTATTCTTAAATAGTATGTCATGGAATGAATATACCAAAATGTATCCATTCTACTGCTTACAGACATCTGAGTTTTTTCTATTATTTAGACATAGTGAACCACATGACTGTAAATATTCTGTATGTGTTTTTGGTAGTATTGGACTCCATTTCTCTTGGATATATAACTAGGAGTAGAGTTGTTCTTTGGCTTAAGCAGATACTGCCAAACAGCTTTCTAATATGACAGATTGCATATTGGTGTTGTCTGTGTTTTAATGTTAGCCATTCTGGTAGGTATGTGGTGATAGCTCATTGTGATATTTTTCTGATGACTAGTGAAGTTGAGCAACTTTTACATATGCGCGTGTGCACGTGCATACACACACACACACAGGTGATCTTGATGTCATGTGTTTGAATTGGATATTCAGGTCTTTTGATTTTTTATATTGAGTTGTGTCTTATTGATTTGTAGTTCTTTATATTTACTAGATATGAGTCCTTGTCTAGTATACATATCATAAATATCCTTTTTCTTTCTGTAGCTTGCCTTTTCACTTAATTAATGGCATCTGTTGATGAATAACAGTTTTGATTTTAAAGATATCCCGTTATCAGTCTTTTATTTATTTTTGCCATATTTAAGAAATACTTGTGTTCCCCACAATAAAAAAAAATCCTGTCTTATGTTATCTTTAGAAGTTCTATTACTCTACATTTCAAATATAGGTATATGTAATCCATCTAAAATTGATTTTCACATAAAGTGTTACATAGATACTATAAAAACTGTCACTTTCAATTTGTCTATATGGATATCAGTTGACCCAGGACTATTGTTAAAAATATTATCTTTCCCCAACTGATTTCAGTTGAACCTTTGTAATATATCAGGTGTCTGTATATGTAAGGGTTTATTTCTGGATCTTCTGTTGTTCTTTTTTTTTTTCTGTCGATCTATTTTTTATCATTATTTTGATATCTCATTGTCTTAATTGTTATAGCTTTATCACAAGTCTTGCAATCCATGTAAGACCTACACCTCTGCTTTTTTAAAATTATTATTATACTTTAAGTTTTAGGGTACATGTGCACAATGTGCAGGTTAGTTGCATATGTATACATGTGCCATGTTGGTGTGCTGCACCCATTAACTCGTCATTTAACATTAGGTATATCTCCTAATGCTATCCCTCCCTGCTCCACCCACCCCACAACAGGCCCTGGTGTGTGATGTTCCCCTTACTGTGTCCACGTGTTCTCATTGTTCAATTCCCACCTATGAGTGAGAACATGCAGTGTTTGGTTTTTTGTCCTTGCAATAGTTTGCTGATAATGATGGTTTCCAGCTTCATCCATGTCCCTACAAAGGACATGAACTCATCCTTTTTTATGGCTGCATAGTATTCCATGGTGTATATGTGCCACATTTTCTTAATCCAGTCCATCATTGTTGGACATTTAGGTTGGTTCTAAGTCTTTGCCATTGTGAATAGTGCCTCAATAAACATACATGTGCATGTGTCTTTATAGCAGCATGATTTATAATCCTTTGGGAATGGGAGAAAATGTTTGCAATCTACTCATCTGACAAAGGACTAATATCCAGAATCTACAATGAACTCAAACACATTTACAAGAAAAAAACAACCCCATCAAAAAGTGGGCGAAGGATATGAACAGACACTTCTCAAAAGAAGACATTTATGCAGCCAAAAGACACATGAAAAAATGCTCATCGTCACTGGCCATCAGAGAAATGCAAATCAAAACCACAATAAGATACCATCTCACACCAGTTAGAATGGCCATCATTAAAAAGTCAGGAAACAACAGGTGCTGGAGAGGATGTGGAGAAATAGGAACACTTTTACACTGTTGGTGGGACTGTAAACTAGTTCAACCATTGTGGAAGTCAGTGTGGCGATTCCTCGGGGATCTAGGACTAGAAATACCATTTGACCCAGCCATCCCATTACTGGGTATATACCCTCTGCATTTTTTTTAAAAATAGAAATTATTCTTTTGCTCACATGTCTGTGGTTTAGTTAGGAGTCAGCTGATCCAAGCTGTTTAGCAGAGCATCTCTATTCAAGCTGTGGGTCTGGCCAGCTCAGATCTATGCTCTGTTTTCATTCTGGGACCCAGAACCATGGGAGCAGCCACGAAGAGTGGAAGATTCTTACAACAGAAGTGCAATAGAGCAAGTCCCACTGCACAAGTACTTTTTAAACAATGTATTTTATTTTTTAGAGCAGTGTTAGGTTCACAGCAAATGTGAGTAAAAAGTATAAAGTTCCCATATATCTCTGGATTTGCACATGGACTCTTTTTTAATCAAGATTGTTTTAACTATTTTAGGTTCTTTATACTTCCATACAAGCTTTAGCACCAATATGTTGATTTATTTAAAAAGAAAAAAATACTTTTGGGATTTTGATCAAAATTTACACTAAGTCTGTAGAGCAATTTTGGGAGACTCTACCACTTAATTGAAACCTTCCAATCCATGAATATGGTGTCTCTCTTGGTTCCTTACATTTTTAAAAAATTCTCAGAAATGTGTTAAAGATATTTTTCTGCACTGTCATGGGTTGCAAAGTCTCTTTATTTTTTAATATTTGTGTATATGTGTGCATTGTTCAGGTTGGATTACTTCTGTTGATCTGCTTTTATATTCAAAGACTCTTTCTTCTGCAGTGCCTGCACTGCTACTAACCCCAGAGTAAGCTTTTTATTTTTGATATGGTAGTTTTTAGTCATCAGATTTTTATTTTTATTTTCTTACTTCTGATGTCTCTGCTGTGATTTCCTAGCTATTCTCCCATTATATCCAATTTTCTTTAAATCTTTCAAAAATATTTATAGTATCTATTTTAAAGTTCTCATCTGCAAATTCTAACATCTGAATTATCTTGGGATCTGTTCATTTTACTCCTTATTTATTTGCCTATCTACTTATTTATTTGTATCCTGTTTGTTACCTAAGAATGGTAGATAGTTGGCTGTAGGTGGTCTGGATTATATTGAATGGACTTAAATGGTATTGAATTTTATCCTGGTAAGCAGTTAAATTACTGGCAGGTCCTTCTGAAACTGTCATTATTGTCTTATACTTTGTTAGGAGGGATCTATTTTAGCTTGTCAGTCATCTTCGTGTGTGTGCCTTACTTTGTTTTAGATGCGGTACTGACTGCTGTAACTTGCTCTTTCTGAAGTCTCAGCTGCATCTCCACTGCAGGTGGGCCAGGATTCCAGAGGTTCCCAGCACTGGACAACCTCTGACATTTCTGTTCAGCTCTCAGCCCTGCATCAACCACTCTTTTCTAGACCTTACAGAGTTTTACCTTGCATATATGCAGGCCAGCCAATATCCAAATTCTAACAGGTACTCCCCATATGAACTCTCTGGTACCCTTCCTCACAAATGCCAGACACTCAAGCAGCCCAGAACTCTAATTTGGGTTCTTCAGTTCAACAAGACTGCGATGCTCTGTTTGGCCTCCACCTCTCTGTGTTGGGTCTAGAAAATAACCACCAGGCAGAAAGCCAAGACAAACATGAGTCTCACTTCTGTATTTCTCCTCTATCAATGATCAAAATAGTATGCTGAAAAAAGTCACTCATATATTTTTGTAGTGTTATAATTGTCTTGGCAGGATGCCAAGTTAAGTGACAGTTACTCAGTTGTGGCCAGATGTAGATGTGTTTGTCATAAGATGCTGGAGACTAAAATCACCTTTTTGTCTGCTACATAGTATACTTTATACTATGATCTCTGTCCAGGCAGAATTGTATCCTGTTTATAGTTATATTTCTGGCTTCTAATACTGTACCTGGCACAGAATTTGTACATAAATAATAAGTGAGTGTGTGTTGATTTGACTCATAGTTTGGCCCCCATCTGGACACTCATTGGTTCATTTAGGATGTTACCAGATGACAGCTAGTTAGTAAAGTGAGAAAATGCACATCAGGCAGCTGGTCTAAAGTTTCCTCCAAAATGTGGTCTTGCCTTTTCTCTATTCCACATGATTCTTAGAACCCCAGAAACATAAAGCTGGGAGAAAGTAGACCTGAGACCTCAGCTATCCCATAGCTGTTTTTGAACCAGTGGGGAAACTGAGGCTCTGAGAGGGCAAGGTTCTCACCCAATAGCTGCATGGGAAATTAGAGCCCTACCTAGACCTTGGTTCTGCTTACTTCTTTCCGTATTGTCTTAGTCCGTTCTTGCATTGCTATAAAGAAATACCTGAGACTGGGTAATTTATAAAGAAAAGAGATTTAATTGGCTTACGGTTCTGAAGGTTATACAGAAAACGTAATGCTAGCACCTGCTTGGCTTCTGGGGAGGTTTCAGGAAACTTATAGTCATGGCAGAAGGCAAAGGCGAAGCAGGCATGTCACATGGCCAGAACTGGAGGAAGAGAGAGCGGAGAGGTGCTATACACTTTTAAATGGGCAGCTCTTAAGAGAACTCACTCACTATAGTGAGGACAGTACCAAGAGGGATGGTGCTAAACTATTTGTGAGAAATCCGCTCCCATGATCCAGTCACCTCCCACTACATCCCACCTCCAACAATGGGGGTTACATTTTAGTGTAATCCGGCAGGGACACACATCCAAACTGTATCACATGTCTTCCTTCACTTATCCCTAAGTTCATACTATGCAGCCATAAAAAATGATGAGTTCATGTCCTTTGTAGGGACATAGATGAAATTGGAAATCATGATTCTCAGTAAACTATCGCAAGGACAAAAAACCAAACACCGCATGTTCTCACTCATAGGTGGGAATTGAACAATGAGAACACATGGACACAGGAAGGGGAACATCACACTCTGGAGACTGTTGTGGGGTGGGGGGAGGGGGGAGGGATAGCATTAGGAGATATACCTAATGCTAAATGACGAGTTAATGGGTGCAACACACCAACATGGCACATGTATACATATGTAACTAACCTGCACATTGTGCACATGTACCCTAAAACTTGAAGTATAATAATAATAAAATAAAAAAAATTTTTTTTCAAAATTGAAAAGAAAATGTTAAAAGTCTTACAGTTTCATTTAAGGTATATGGTGAAATTTCTGAAGAGCAATGGATGATAGGAAGGCAGATAATACAATGTATATTGGGAATAGAGAGGAGAAAAATTTTGCCCATGAGAAACCTTTGGGTAATGGGCTCCAGGAGGAAGATACTTGAGATTCGTCAGCATCTTCAGAATGTGCTTTTGGGAATTTTCTTGATTCTTATTCAACCCCTGGCTGGCAGCAGTTAAAAAAATTGCAATGTTACTCTTTTTTTTTGTTATAATATATTTATGTGGTTCAAAAAAATCAAAAGAAAGAAAAATGTACACTGAAAATTACTCTTTTTATTCCTTATCCTAGCCACACATTTCTCTTCCCTGGAGATTACCAATGTTACTCTGTGTGTGTGTGTGTGTGTGTGTGTGTGTATGTGTGTATGCATGTGTGTGCGTGTACGTGTGTATGTGTATGTATGTATGTTTATCTTTACAAAGGTATTTCATGGGTAGATTAATCAAAATTAAATCCCCATCATATTATCTTCTTTTTCTTACATAAATCGTAGCATATTTCAAAAACTCTTTTGGCTTTATTTTTTTCCACTTAATGTATCTTGGATATATTTCTGCATTCAGACATAAAGAGCTTCCTCCTCCTTTCTCATAGCTCTGGGATATTCCATTGTATGGATGCACCATCATTTATTTACTTGGGTTCTATAGGTGGGCATTTGGATTGCTTTCAGTTTTTTCCTGTTACAAACAATATTGCAATGAATTACTTTGAGCAAACATCATTTCACTGTGCAAGCATATCTTTAGCATAATTTCCTAGGTCTGGGATCGCTAAACATTTTTAACTTTGATAGATATGGCCAAATTATTTTCCATAGGGGATGTACCAATTTATAGGCCTATCAGCTATGTGTGAGAGTTGACATCAGTTTTTATTACTATATTTTAAGCTGGAAATCACCTTACATATCACTTTTCCATTTCTCTTGTGCTATGAATAGGGAGTCCAGGGCTCAGAGGTAGAACCAAGGTCACGCTGATGGTCTGTTGCTGAGGTGGTCATGAATCTGGGTATCTTAACTGTTTAGCCTGAGTGATCTTGCAGAACCTCAGGGTGCACAGATGTGTACTGTCCCTGGCAAACATGTCATCTCACTGTGTGTCATCAACTGGGAGGAGTACATAGAACCTGTTTCTTAGTACCCAAAGCTCTCAGTAGGGACTTCTTTTTTGGGCTGCTACATGATGTTTGCTTCTCTTAAAATCAGGGCTAATATACCCACTGCCAAGCCAGTTGTGGCCTGAGAAAATCTAAGCTGACATCCAGGCAGGGCAGAACCCACAATTAGATCCTGTGAGACTTGGGGAAAGGGACTACCTTGGCACCTGGACCTCTTCGGGAGTCTGTTGAGAGAAGAACAATGTCATTCAGAATTATTTTCCTAATGAGATACCTCTTGCTGTCAGAATGCCCTCACACTTGGCATCTCCTGCATCACCTCTGTCTCATTAGTCCAGGTAATGAATGGCACAGTGTCCTGCTCATTTTAAAGTGGGATTCTTGTGACATCCCTCCTTCCACTTGAACGCAATGTTGGGTTATCCAGGCATCAAGGGGCAGAGGGAAGTTTCCACAGTGAATGAGAGTCATGGGCTGTGGAGTCAGGCCACCTGAACTTGAGTATTGGTTGTATCAGTGGTAGCTATGTGCTTTTGAGCCAATGATTTCATCTGTCAGCCTCATTCTCTCCACTGGTTAAAGGGGGAGAGTAGCTTAAAACTATACTAGATAGGATGCAAGAGGTAATGCTGCAGTAACAAACAGCCCCATAAGTCAGAAGCTAGAAAAAAAAAGTTCAATTTGTTCATATTCCTTGGCATTTGGATAGGGCTCTACTCTACACATGGGATCCAAGATGTGCTAGTTCATTTTGAATCACTATAAAGAAATAACTGAGGCTGGATACTTTATAAAGAAAAGAGGTTTATGGCCAGGCACGGTGGCTCACGCCTGTAATCCCAGCACTTTGGGAGGCTGAGGCGGGCGGATCATGAGGTCAGGAGATCGAGACCATCCTAGCTAACTTGGTGAAACCCCGTCTCTACTAAAAATGCAAAAAAAAAAAAAAAATTAGCCAGGCATGTTGGTGGGTGCTTGTAGTCCCAGCTACTTGGGAGGCTGAGGCAGGAGAATGGCGTGAACCCCATGAGGCAGAGCTGGCAGCGAGCCGAGATTGTGCCACTGCATTCCAGCCTGGGCGACAGAGAGAGACTCTGTCTCAAAAAAAAAAAGAAAAAAGAGGTTTATTTGGCTCTGCATGGTTGTGTAGGCTGTACATGAAGCATAGTGCTGGCATCTGCTTCTGGTGAGGGCCTCAGGAGGCTTACAATCACGGTGGAACCAGTGTGTCACATGGCAAGAGAGGCAGCAAGAGAGAGGTGGAGGTGCCAGGTTCTTTTAAATAACCAGATCTCATGTGAATGTATTACCACAGGGAGAGCCTTAAGCCATTCATAAGGGATCTGCCCCCATGACCCAAACACCTCCCACTAGGTCCCACCTCCAACACTGGGGATTACATTTCAACAAGAGACTTGTAGAGGGGTCAAACATTCAAACTATATCATTCCACCCCTGGACCCCAAATATCATGTCCTTCTCACATTGCAAAATACAATTATTTCTTCCCAATAGTTCCCCAAAGTCTTAACTTATTAGAGCAACCACTCAGAAGTCCAACGTTCATAGTCTTATCTGAGACTCAAAACAAGTTCCTTCCATCCATGAGCCTGCAATACCAAAAACAAGTTATTTATTTCAAAGATGCAATAGTGGTCCAGGCATTAGGTAAACATTCTCATTCCATAAGGGAGAAATCAGCCCAAAGAAAAGGGCAACAGGCCCCATGCAAGTCTAGAACCCAACAGGGTAGATATTAAATCTTAAAACTCTTAAAAACAACCTCCTTTGACTCTGTGTCCCACATCCAAGGCACATTGGTGCAAGGGGTGGGCTCCCAAGGCCTTGGGCAGTCCTGTCCCTATGGCTTTCTTGGACACAGCCCACGTAGCTGCTCTCATGGGTTGGAGTTGAGTACCTTCTGTTTTTTCAGGCTCAGAGTACAAGCTGCCAGTGGCTCTACCATTCTGGGGTCTGGAGGGCAGTGGCCCCCATTCTCATAATTCCACTGTGCAGTACCCTGGTGAGGAACCTGTGTGGGGGCTCCAACCCCACATTTCCCCATGGTACTGCCCTAGTAGAGTCTCTCTGCAGGGCTCTGCCCTTGTGGCAGGCTCTTCCCTGGGCACCCAGGCTTTCTGATACATCCTCTGAAATCTAGGTGGAAGCTGGTAAGCATCCTCCACTCTTGCATTCTGTGCACTTGCAAACATAACACCATGTGGAAGCTTCCAAGGCTTATGGATTGTGCCCTCTGGGCTGGCAACCTGAGCTGTATCTGGGGCCCTTTGAACCACAGTGGGAGCTGGATCAGCCAGGATATAGGGAGCAGTGTCTTGAGGCTGGGCAGGGCAGAAGGGCCCCATGCCTGGCCCCTAAAACTATTGTTTCCTCCTATGCCTCTGGGCCTGTGATGGGAGGGGCTGTATTGAAGATATCTGAAATGGATTTAATGCCTTTTCCCCATTGTCTTGGCTATTAGCCCTTGTCTCCCTTTTAGTCATGCTAATCTCTCTAGCAAATGGTTGCTCCATAGCCCACTTGAATTCCTCTTCTGAAAAAATTCTTTCCTTCTCTCCCATATGGCCAGGCTGCAGATTTTCCAAATGTTTACTTTCTGCTTTTCTTTTAAGTTCCGAACTTAGTCACTCCTTTGTTCCCACATCTGATCATAGGCTATTAGAAGCCGCCAAGCCGTATCTTGAACACTTTGCTGCTTAGAAATTTCTTCTGCCAGTTACCCTAAGTCATCACTCTTAAGTTCAACTTTTCACAGATTCTTAGGGCATGAACACAATGCAGCCAAGTTTTTTGCTAGGGTGTAACATGAGTGACCTTTATGCTAGTCCCTAATAAATCCTTCATTTCCATCTGAGACTTCATTAGCCTGGCCTTCACTGTCTGTATTTCTATCAGCATTTTGTTCACAACCACTTAACAAGTCTCTAAGACATTCCAGACTTTCCCTCATCTCCCTCTCTTTTTCTGAAATCTCCAAACTCTTCCAACCTCTGCCCATTACCAGTTCAAAAGCCAGTTCAACATCTTCAGGTACCTTTATAGCAACACTCCATTCCTGGTACCAATTTTCTGTGTTAGTCCATTTTACATTGCTATAAAGGAATATCTGAGGTTGTGTAATTTATAAAGAAAAAAGGTCTGTTTGGCTCATGGTTCTACAGGCTGTACACAAAGCATACTGCTAGCATCTATTTCTAGCAAGGGCCCCAGGAAGCTTCCAATCATGGTGGAAGGCAAAAGGGAGCCGGCGTGTCACATGGCAAGAAAGGGAGCAAGGGAGAGAGAAGAAAAGTCCTAGGCTCTTTTAAATAACCAGCTCTTATGTGAACTTATTACTGCCAGGAGGCCATCAAGCCATTCATGATGGATCCACCCCTAGGACCCAAACACCTTCCAACAGGTCCTACCTCCAACACTGGAGATTACATTTCAACATGAGATTTTGTGGAGGGGACAAACATCCGTAACATATTTCAAGACGATAGAGCAGCTGCCATCTGTAACTTTGCTGGTGACTATGACAAAGAGGAAAAGAGGATGTGGGGAACTGAGCACTGGCTCTTTCTGTCCTGAGGACCTTAGGTCCTTTGTACTCACATTTTAATAACCAAAGCAAGCTGCAAGCTTGGCATGCCTCTGAGTTTACATTACACCATGTAGTATTTGGATTTTCAGTTCTCTGAGGCAGCAACCTGTCTATACACCTCCACCTGGTAGCCTCCATTTGCAGCACTTGCTGCCCATTCTCTCTGCTATGGATGGGATTTGGTGTCCTCTCTCTGGCTTGACCTTTGACAATGTAATTCTGCTTGTTAATGGCAATGCTAGCAACATTCCTATGGAGGTAGGCATGGGTAGTCATTACCCATTTCAGGTGTTATAAAACGGAAACTGCTAGAGACTGTATTCCCTAAGATCACACAGTAAATATATGGAAAAAGAGGGAAGTACAATTTATTAAGTAATACATTCATAATGTCTTTATTCTGATAGGGCACTGAGGCCACAGAATATTAAGCAACTTGTTTAAGCCACTTAGGAGGTAGCTATGGAAAGAGAAAGACCAAGACAGAGACCTACGGGAAATGCAAAGTGGAACGTGTAGAGCATGCCTGCTATCTTGGGCCCTTAACACAAGCTGCGATTTTAGCCCCAAGTATACGGTGTCTATGTTTCTTCCTCTTGGGCAGGGAGAATGGCCACAAGGAGGGCCTGTGTGGAATTTCTAGAGAAATGAGTCATTTGTGATGTGATGATATATTAATCTAACTGAGAAACTCTCTGTCTCCAGTGGAATTTTATAGGATGTCAGTTCTCATGTGGTTCTCTTTTTCAAGTAGCTTGAAAAAGCTCATGGGACACCATGCTTCCTATTAGAGTCTATCCTGTCTGTTCAATGTGGGCTGGGGGCAAGAAAAATCTTGAATTTTAGAATATTTTATATTCTTAAAATGATAAAAGAAGACTAATGACAACTTTGAACTAATAATCCTGTCACCCTAGTACATCCAAAGTCTCTTTGATTTTTTGTTTTATCCACATAACTATGTACTTGGCATAGATAGCATCAGAAGAGAGTACCATTTTATTTCAGTTATTTTAAAGTTAATGCTATATTATACATATTTTGTGTATTTTTTATGACCTTTAGCATTTTTATAATTTAATAATTGCATAAAATTTTAAGAAGTGAATGTACCTACCTGTATTGGTTTTCTATTTTTGCATAAGAAATTACCACAAACTTGGAAGCTTAAAATAATTTATGATCTCAGAGTTCTGTAGGTTAGAAACCTGGGCATAGCATCGTTGGAATCTCTTCAGTATAACACAAAGCTGAAGTCAAGGTGTTAGCTGTGCTGAATTTTCATCTGGAGACACTGGATAAAAATCTGCTTCAAGCTCATTGTGTTTTGATTTTAGAGATGGGGTATTGCTGTGTTGCTCAGGCTGGTCTCAAACTCCTGAGCTCAGGTGATCCTCTTGCCTCAGCCTCCCCCAGTAGCTGGGACTAAAGGCATACATCACCATGCCTAGCTCTAGGCTCATGCTTGTTGCTGGTTGAATTCTGATCCTTGTGATGGTGGGACTGAAGTCCCCATTTCTTTGCTGGCTATTAGCTGGTGGCCACTCTCAGCTCCTAGAGGCCACACACATTCTTTGTCATGTGCCTCCTTCATCTTCAAAGCCAAAAATGGAGCCTGTCTCTCAAATAAAAATGTTCTGACACTACACATCTCTTTTGCCAGAAGGAATTTCCATCTTTTTTAAGGGTTCACCTTACTATGTCAGATCTACTCAGAATAATCTCCCTTTCTTAGAGTCAAGGGTGCCATGTAACATAACCTACTCATGGGAATGCTATCTCAGCATATGCATGCTCCCAAGGATTATACAGGGCACATATAACAGGATGAAAATGTTAAGAGCCAACAGAGTTCTACCAACTTATTATCTTTTCTTACCATTGTATTAATTTCCTAGGGCTGCTACAACAAAGTACCACAAACTGTGTGTGGCAAAAAAACAAAAAACAAACAAACAAAAAAACAACACCCAGAAATTTATTCACTCACAGTTCTGGAGGCTAAGAGTCTGACAGCAAGGTGTTAGCAGGGCCAGACTCCTTTTGGAATCTGAAGGGTAATTCTTCCTTGCCTCCTCCTGGCTTTTGGAGGTTGCCTGGCAATCTTTGGCATCCTTGTCTTGTAGATTCATTACTCCAATCCTCTGTCTTCACACTGCATTCTCCCTGTTTCCCTGTCTGTGCATCTTCTCCTATAAAGACACCAGCCAAATTGGATTAAGGCCAACCCTATTCCAGTATAGTGCTTCGTCTTGAACAGATTACATCTGCAACAACCCTATTTCCAAATAAGGTGACATTCTGAGGTACTGAGGGTTAGGACTTCGACATAGCCTTTTGGGTGGACACAATTATATGACAGTATGCTGTAATTGTATTTTTAGGTGTTTCAAGATTCTGTATGGCACATAATTTTGTAATAATCATTGTTGATTATGTAATAGTTTCAGTTATTTCTTTATCTAGGGAGTCCCTAGAATGAGATCTTTGCACATAACAATTCTTTCTAATGAAGAAAGAAGAAACTAAATTTTTAAAATGACTGCTATGTGCCAGGTGCTGAGATGCCTATGTGCCCATATGTTTTATTTTCTATGCTCAATACAAAATGTTGAGATACTAGCAACTTTTCACAGGATAAAAATACTTTAGTGCAGCAAGTAACTTGCTCAAATGTACATGCCTAGTACATCCACTAATCAAGGCCCAGCAAAGAAAATACAAACTCCAGATGTTTCAAACAGAAGGAATTTAATGTAGGGAATTGATTGCAAAGATGAGCCAATTCAGAGATTAACAACAAACAGAAGCTATGGTGGACAGTCCAGCATTGGCCTGAGATGCTACAAGAACATCTGCCTATACAGTAACCAAAACAGCATGGTACTGGTACCAAAACAGAGATATAGATCAATGGAACAGAACAGAGCCGTCAGAAATAATGCCACATATCTACAACCATCTGATCTTTGACAAACCGGAGAAAAACAAGAAATGGGGAAAGGATTCCCTATTTAATAAATGGTGCTGGGAAAACTGGCTAGCCATATGTAGAAAGCTGAAACTGGATCCCTTCCTTACACCTTATACAAAAATCAATTCAAGATGGATTAAAGACTTAAATGTTAGACCTAAAACCATAAAAACCCTAGAAGAAAACCTAGGCAATACCATTCAGGACATAGGCATGGGCAAGGACTTCATGTCTAAAACACCAAAAGCAATGGCAACAAAAGCCAAAATTGACAAATGGGATCTAATTAAACTAAAGAGCTTCTGCACAGCAAAGGAAACTACCATCAGAGTGAACAGGCAACCTACAAAATGGGAGAAAATTTTCGCAACCTACTCATCTGACAAAGGGCTAATATCCAGAATCTACAATGAACTCAAACAAATTTACAAGAAAAAAACAAACAACCCCATCAAAAAGTGGGCAAAGGACATGAACAGACACTTCTCAAAAGAAGACATTTATGCAGCCAAAAGACACATGAAAAAATGCTCACCATCACTGGCCATCAGAGAAATGCAAATCAAAACCACAATGAGATACCATCTCACACCAGTTAGAATGGCAATCATTAAAAAGTCAGGAAACAACAGGTGCTGGAGAGGATGTGGAGAAATAGGAACACTTTTACACTGTTGGTGGGACTGTAAACTAGTTCAACCATTGTGGAAGTCAGTGTGGCGATTCCTCAGGGATCTAGAACTAGAAATTCCATTCGACCCAGCCATCCCATTACTGGGTATATACCCAAAGGACTATAAATCATGCTGCTATAAAGACACATGCACACGTATGTTTATTGCGGCATTATTCACAATAGCAAAGACTTGGAACCAACCCAAATGTCCAACAATGATAGACTGGATTAAGAAAATGTGGCACATCTACACCATGGAATACTATGCAGCCATAAGAAATGATGAGTTCATGTCCTTTGTAGGGACATGGATGAAATTGGAAATCATCATTCTCAGTAAACTATCGCAAGAACAAAAAACCAAACACCGCATATTCTCACTCATAGGTGGGAATTGAACAATGAGAACACATGGACACAGGAAGGGGAACATCACACTTCAGGGACTGTTGTGGGTCGGGGGGAGGGGGGAGGGATAACATTGGGAGATATACCTAATGCTAGATGACGAGTTGGTGGGTGCAGTGCACCAGCATGGCACATGTATACATATGTAACTAACTGCACATTGGGCACATGTACCATAAAACCTAAAGTATAATAATAATAATAATAATAATTACAATAAAAGAAAAAAAAAAATAAAAAAAAAAAAAAAAAAAAAAAAGAACATCTGCCTAAAGAAGAGAGGGTTAGTGGGGAGAGAGACAGATAGACACACACACACACACACACACACACACAGAGAGAGAGAGAGAGAGAGATAAAGAGAGAGAGAGACAGACAGACACAGGCAGACATATATACATGACCTGGAGTCTCTCTCCTCCTAATCTCCTAAGAGTGCATCTAGCTGATTAAATCAGAAGCCAGCTGAGGAGCTTGGGAAACCTGTTCCCCTCCCCCTAATCTCCACTCCAACCTGTCCCCATTATACAGAGCAGAACAGATCAAAGGCAAGGAATCTATCTAATGGTAAACAGGCCTAGGACCATCCCAGTCAATAATAGTAAGAGTAACGTTCATAACATAATCATATCAATAGCTAACATGTACTAAATGCTTATTATTACTATGTGACAGACTGTATAAATTCTCAACTTACATTTTCTCATGTAATTGTCATCATAACTCCATGAAGTAGGTACTGTTTCAGCCCCTACTTTACAGTTAGAGAAAACGAGGCTTGGAGAGGTTAAAAACTTTGCCTGAAGTTGTAGAGCTGCTAAGTGGAGAAGTCGGTTCTCATATTCCATTCTGTCTGACTTCTCAACCAGGGTGCAAACTCTGGCATTGAATTAAATTCAATCTAGCATTGAATTAAAAATATTTACATATTTATTCCAAAGTATAACTGAAGAGAGGGAAAACATAGATGAGACTGTAAATGCCAGACTTGGTTCCCGGAGGACCTTTGCCCATGAGCAGACTGGGCCTCCTGTGAACTTGGAGGAACAACCATGTGAGCCATTTATGACAGCTACAGTTACTCCCTGATTTTGTCCCAGCCTTGAGTCCCCCATGTGTCTAAGCATCTTGGAAGAGTAGACATGACAGAAATGAGAAGCCATGATAGAAGCCAAGGTTGCCAGGAGGACTGTATTAAATGAGACAAGGTAATGACGAAGTGCTTTGCAAGTCTCAGAGCATTGTGCAGGTGCCAAGTGACATGATTACAACAGACCAAAGCTGCACTTTCACAGGGGTCTTGATTTGCACATTATTATTATTATTGTAAGGTCCTCTGAGCTAGCCACACCATGGTCAAGCCATCGTGATATTCCCCGTCCTTGTGATAATGTACTTTGTGATATTCCCTTTCCTTGTGAATGTGCTTTGTAACATTCATCCCCACCCTTGTGACAGTACACCCTTGCACACCTCCCCCCTCCCAACCTTGTGAATGCTGCCTGCAAAAATTGCTCCTAACTCCACCGCCTATCCCAAACCTATAAGAACCAACGATAATCCCACCACCCTTTGCTGCCTCTTTTCTCGGACTCAGCCCACTTGCACCCAAGTGAATAAACAGCCTTGTTGCTCACTCTAACCCTGCTCAAGTAGCCTCTTATATGGATGTGTAACAATTATTATTATTATTATTATTTTGAGATGGAATTTCAGTCTTGTTGCCCAGGCTGGGGTGCAATAGTGCAATCTTGGCCCAGGGCAATCTCTGCCTCCCGGGTTAAAGTGATTCTCCTGCCTCAGCCTCCCGAGTAGCTGGGATTACAGGCATGCACCACCATGCCCAGCTAATTTGGTATTTTTAGTAGAGATGGGGTTTCTCCATGTTGGTCAGGCTGGCCTTGAACTTCCGACCTCAGGTGATCTGCCTGTCTCAATCTCCCAAAGTGCTGGGATTACAGGCGTGAGCCGCCACGCCCGGCCGCATGTTATTATTTTTGATGCTTATTTGGAATATGGTTTGAGGTATGACAACAATCGAATAGGAAAGATATTCATTTCAGGGTAGGAAGAAAGTAAACAGCCAATACATGGAGCTTCTATTCTGTATCAGCCCCTACGTGACTCTTTCCTTCAGAGAGCTTTGCAGTCTAGAGTTATTCATAATTACCGTTCAGTGTGATGGATGCATAACAGTGTGTGTGCAGCATAGGGAAGTAGCAGAGAGGCATGAGGGTTTATTTTGTCTACCTGGGGTCAGAGAAGGCTTCCCAAATTAGTTCTGTCAGAGGATCAGAGAAGAGGGGCTTTCCAGTTAACAGGATCTGAATGTGGAAGGTAGAAAGGCCCAGAATGGTATTTAGTTTGCCATGGCACGAGATGGCATGCATGACATGGAGGTGGACTCAGTATGAGAGCTTGATTATGGAAAGAATTCTGTGTGAGGAAAGGAAGTGGAAGTTTTTTTTTTTTTTTTTGGATGTCAACGCCTTCTAGCTAAAGACCATTAGGAACACACTCATAGTTGAACAAGTTGAGTTTATGACTCATTGCAGTGAGGGAGAATGTACACCACAGAAAGCCATGGGGTGTCTCAGCAAGACAGTGTTAAGGGATTTGGGCTTTGGATGGATGATTTTGGGAGACTTCAAGGGGGTGGAGTTTTTCCTAGATTGAGCTATTAGGAAGTGGGGACAATTCTATGATTGAATATCTGAGGAAACCTAATCTCAAAGGGGATAATAGTAGAGCAAGATTAAAGCTATAATTGGTAGAGTTGCGGCAGCCACTCATTTGAGCTGGACAAGAAAGATGTACGGTATTTTGTGATTTGCACAGGGACCTTGGTTTTGTCTTGCTTAGAAAAAAAAATGCGAAGTAATCTTGTTCTTTATCACTTCACTGTGACTACAGAGTGACTTGACCTGATCTTGGTGTTGTTTAAGGTTGTTTAGGTCCAACAGGGGAACAAAATGGCCTGGGTGAGAAAGTTGGGCCAGCTTCCAACAACATCAAGTTTTAGCTGATAGGACCAAGCCCTGGATGACAGGAGCTGCTTTTCTATTTCTTAGAGTACAGTAGGAAGCCACAGAGAGCTCGTGTGCAGGGGCAGGTAGAGGTGGCATCTGGTTTTACAAAGCTCTCTAAGGCACACATGATGTTTCTATAAGTGACTGTTCCTTGGATTCTTGTATGGCCTTGGATAAGTTCCTTCCCTCTTTGAGACAAACTTTTCTGTGTAGTAAATGGAAGGACTGAGGCTAGATGGTCTCTAAGCTTCCTCTTCCAAGAACTGAGATTTAATAAATAAAGCCAGGGTTGCAGTAAAAGGAGGAGAAAGAGGAGCATCAGTTGGATCATGAGAACTCTGTGTTGCTGGGCCTACTGCACATAGCTCTGCCTACCATAGCCAAGACCACTTTTAGGTTGGGGTTCAACTTCCATTCACCCCACTCCTGGTAACAATGTTCTTTCTTTACTTTGCTCTTATTTCCTTTTCTCTCTCTTTTTTTCTTTTCTCTTCTTTCCTTCCTTTCTTTTCTACTGTCTTTGTTTTTGTTACTCAACAAGGGAATTTTTTTTTTATGGAAATAGTCAATGAATAGGTTTTACTGGCTTCCAGTGTGAGCTAATTAAAGGTTCAAACAGCACTTCCATAGAATTCTGGTGTGTCTGTCTCTGTCTCTCTGTCTCTCTCTCTCTCTCTCTCTCTGCCTCTCTTTCCCTTTCTCCACATTCTTATTCTTTGGCCCACATGGTCAGATGAAGTCTGCAGCAGTACTAATCCCAGCATTCTCCCTTATGGATGAATAAACTATTTATGATTGCAATTGGGCAGAATTGGGTCATGTGTCCATCCCTAAACTATGGGAGTGGAAAGGTAGATATGCTGATTGACTTAAGCTAATCTGAACCTACTCCGATCATACCCTGCTGATGGCAGGGTAAATCTCAAACCATACGGGCTGACTATGGGATAGGGGTCTTTAAGAGAAATTTGCGAAGGTGCTTAACAGAAGAATTGTGAATTGAATTTGAGAGGCAAAAACAAAACTAAGAGATGTTCTCCTCAGGGATGCTCAGGGAAGTATAAACTGTGCTAGGCAGAGCCTTTGAATCATGAAGATCTGGCCCTAGCTCTGCCACTGACTTTCTAAGGGAACTTGATAAACACCACCTTGCTATCTCTTGGCCTCTGTTTCCCACTGTAGGTTAATGCTGATAGAACAATGCTCTCAAAGTTCCGTAGGGCTGTGGATCTTTACAAATACTTTCCAAAGCCCTGCGTTCATTACAGGACACAGGGCAGCCCTCCCAGGGTTGCTGGATGGCCATTGTTTATGGAGATGCACTGAAGTAGATTGTTAAGAGTTTTGCTTCCTTTGCTAGGGGGAAAAGGATCCTTGGGGGTTCATTGTGTCAGGGGAGCTTTGTCAGATGCAGTACAGAGAACGCATTCAGGACTGGAAACATTTAAATGACTTTTCACCCCATCCTTTTAAAGCCTCTGCAGCAAGGTTGTGGTTTGCCTTCCTTGCAACCTTGAGCTCTCTGCTTCCTCTTTATTATCCATGTTGACCCCTGGAGATGTTAATGAGCATTGCACATTGAGAAGATGAGGAGAATACCTTCTGGGTCCAACAACATGGAGACACCCCAAACAGCTCAAAGAATAGCTGTCAGAACAAGCCCATCATTATACAAGCACCAATAGTGGAGGACAAAGAACACTCTGTTCAAAGTTCAGCAACACTCCCACAGGAGGTGGGAGGATACTCATGAGGGTGGAACAAGATGTGATTGGCGGATGCAGACTGTGATTGGCAGTTGTGGGAGATTTGTGTGACAAGCAAGTGTGACAAGTGGGAAGTGGGTAAACAGAGAGGGAGGGGCTGGGATTAGAGTAGGGTTAGGATAAGGGTTAACCTTGGTGACGTGGGGCTGCACACAATCTTACCTGTTTTGCCACTTGATACCTCTATGGCCTTGCGTGTATCTCTCTGAATCTCAGTGCTCATATCTGTAAAATGGGCAGAAACAAGAACTCTAGATCTTGCTGTTTCACAGTACCTTTGGGGACTCAAATACCTCCAAGGTATGGAGGTGCCTGGAGCACTGTAGCAGACTACTTACTATAAGGACTATGAAAACGATGACAGCAGAGGTCGTGATCCAAGTGTCTTCTTGGTGGGACCCTTCTAAGTCTTTCCCTGGGACACGACATTTTCCAGTTTCGAACATCCAGTCTCTATAGGATTGCCCACGTCTTGCTCTGCCTTGGTATTTGTGCATACCGTTTCAAGTCCTGAGTTCACCCTGGCCATGCCTGGGAGAGATTATGGGATTTGCAATTCTCAATCTAAACCCCAGGTCCACTTGTCCCTTTTTGGGGAATTTCTTCTCTCTGCTGGCTTTCTTTTCTGAGCTCTGTGAGGTTGAGCATATGCTAAAGAGTCAATGAAGGGAAGAGTCTCTGAGCCTGAAATTTGAAAAGGGGGCCCACTAATTACATGGCACCATGACATTTTCTCAGTAACATCATTTAAGCATCCCACGGTAGCACCTATCATTACTGACTAATCTACTGTTGTGTGGGTTACTAATGCCTACTGTTACATCAGTAACCTTCCCTGCCTTTCTCTGATTCTGGTTTGGATAACTTGCCTTGCAGTTCCAGGATTTTCTCCAGAATGAGCAGGAGTGATTCACATTACTGCCCTAAAATCCCGTGGAAATGTATCCCCACTCTCGTCCTTCCCAGTGTGATAAATTTGATTATAACTTACGGATGGCCACTCATGACTCTGCAGTTGTTTAAAATACACTGAAAGATTCATTCGACTAAACTGAAGCTGTCAGGTGGAGAGCCAGAGGGAATTCTTGTTGCAGACACAAGTTGTGTTATGTCTGCTGTATGTAGCCTTGTGGCAGCTTTCAAATTGCTGTTGGGAAATAAATCCATTAATCAGTGTGGACTGCCCCCACTGGCTCTACCTGGCTATAGGCTCCTAGGAGGCAGAATGTCCATCTTACTCCCTCACCTGTCTTACTGTGTCTGATAATATGCTCTTGATAATTGATTTTTATTTTAGTTTAACATTACGCTCCTAAAAAATAAAATCTCCAGTTATAGTAGGTGGAAATGGCCTCAGAGACCTCCTTGTCCAGCCCCTAGATGAGGGTTCTGAGAGCCAGAGAGGGATGGTGACTTATCCCAGGCCACACAGAAAGTCATCAAAAAGCTGGACCAGGCCCCGGTTTCTGACTCCCAGCCCAGGGTTCTGACATCCTTTTGTGCTTTTCTTGGCTGCTCCTGTTAACGAGGGATGCGAGGAATTCTATTTGGGCTTTATTCTACTGTTTTACAGTCTCTTCTGAGTAATAAGGTCGGCTTGTTTAATAAGTTCAGCTTCAAAGTAGGTCAGGGATTTTATTTCTGTGCATGGGCCATTAGCATTCTTAAGTGAGAACACATTTTTTTTTAACTGAGAAAATATCCGCGGTGTAGTTGAGGCTCTCTGCGTCTATTTCCTAAGCCATATCAGATCCTTTTATACCACACAGCTTGTGTGAGGGGGGCCTGCCAGCCTCCACGCTTCTTGATGGGGGCTGAGGCTCAGTGGGAGGGACAGGAGAGGATTGCATGCTGTGGAGAGACCCCGGGAGCTGCATCACACAGAGCTCAGGCAAGAAGGGCAAGGTGACTTCCATGGGCTTCTCAAGCTGGTGGTCACATCGAAATGAGGTTTGTGTTTTGTTTTGTCAGAGATAATTTTCTGAAAAATCCCCAAATGCTAGGTTAGAGAGGGTCGAGTGCTATGTCAAGAAATCTTTCAAATCTCTTGTGACTTAAGTGCTTTCCTGGATTCAATGCCCAGTGGCCAAGCTGGTAGAGAAGAAATCAGGGGTCAGGGTCTCACTGCTGTTGTCAGGGAGAAGGATCAAGACCTGGAAAGATGGGGAGGTAGGAAAGCGGGACATGACATGTCATCTATTTAGGGCTGCTTCTGAGAATAATATCAATTTTATATTTTTAGCAATGACCCAAATTAGTTTGTGGGCTTACTTTTTTTGTCAATTGCTTTTAACCTAAATGGGACTGGTAACACAATCACAGAAAAATTTTTTCTATTCAAAATTCCTCTGTAAGGCACTGTGCTTGCCGTAGTGAGGAGTGCAAGCATCATTGGCCATAATCCCTGCCCTGCAATGACTCTCTTGTAGGGGAAAAAGACACAGACATGATACTGACACCATGCAGAGGGTAACAGGACCATATGGACTACAAAGGCTTCTAGCTGAGTTTCCCACACTAAAGTCTTTTTTGTGCCCTCTTCATGAGTTTTTCCCATCTATTCTCTTAGGTGTTTCGTATTATTGTTTTTTAAAAATGACACACGCTTTCCTTGGTCTTTCAAATGAGAGTGCATATCACTATGATAGAAGGAAGTCTGTCTTTTACAAGTTAATGTACATTTTTGACTATTAAAATAATTTATAAGTAAATATCCATGAGTGTGCACCTGATTTAATCTCATGTACTGCACTTTGGAACATGTCAGGGAGGCTGCTGGTCTCCTAGAAGGCTTTCCCAAGCAGATGCAATATTAACAGGGCCTTGAAGGAAGCGACTATTTCAGCAGGTTCAAAATGATCACATATACTTGAGATATGACTTGGTGTATGTGACCATGTATATTTCAGATGTGATTCAGTGTAAATATGTGAGGTGTCTCAATGCCTAAGGATTCTGTGGGAGTATAGAGTAAGAGGTGATGCACTGGTCCCTTGAGACGGTGCTTTTTACTCCTCTTTAAGTTGTTTGCAAAGAAAATATCATGAGACTATATTTCTTCTCCATCGTCACTCTTCATTGCTAAGTTTTTCAGGCATTATTACTACATCGTTGTTAGTTGTTTGTTGGGTTAATCTATGCAGAGCTATCTGTAAGCATTAGAACTCCTTCCTGTATCCCAAGTCAGGGAGAGGCAGATAAGAAGGGCCATTTATTTGTTCGTTCATTCATTTGTTCATTCATGTATGCATTCATTGTTGCCTCTGATGCTGGAGTTAGACACACAGAGATGCATAAGACATGACCACCCAAAGACCCGGGCAGTTGGGGAATCACCTAGAGGCCAAGCATATAATGAGTGTTCAGGAAATCTTTGGATGAATGAATAAATAATGCATCCCAGTGTTTCTCCGACTTGGCTGCATATTGGAAACAATTAGGGAATTTTTAACAATTTTAACTTCCCCCATAGATTCTGATTTCATTAGTAAGGGTTGAGACCTAAGCATTAGGAACTTCAAAACTGCTCTGCATGATTCTAGTGTGCAGCCAAGTTTGAGGCCACTGGTGCAACCCATGAAGATATTTTTTTTAGAGTGGGATAGCTTAATACAAAGGACTTTTAGTAAAAACAATACTTGGCCCTTAGTTGGAAATGGACTTGGAGGGACCCAGGCGTTTGCCATTTAGGTGTGGGTACAATTTAGTCCTTTCAGAGGGGTCCTGTAAGCATTAAGCCCTGCAGTTTTCATAATGACATACCTCATTTCTTAGAGAGGCCCAGTTTATGCTTCTTGTCTGTAAAGGAACTGGTTACTTTAGCTTTTGAATTGAACTTAAAACCCCTAAATGTGCCCACATCCACTTTCTGGGCAGAACATCGATAGTTCAGGGTCAGTCTTGAGTACACACTAGCTGTTGGGAAACCTTGTTGTGTTTCCAACTAGGAACATATAATCAAAGATACATTTCCTTTCCTTTAGGGGAATCAAAGGTAGGAGAGGAAATTCATGGGGCAATTCGAAGAGTCCATAAATGCCTACAAGCTGTGAAGAGCTCTATAGGAATGATATGATTAGAGATAAATTCTTTTTTTTAAAAAAGTTAATACTTGGGGAAAATTGCTACATTAAACCTGTGTGTTCTTTGTTATATGTGGCTTTAAGCAGATTGCTTTACTGATTAAGATCTAGATGAGGCTTTAGGCAAGAATTTTAAGAGAACTTTGTTATTGCTTATATGTGTTCTTCCTCAATGAAGAATGATAGCAATTTCACTGAGACCATCAATGTGCCCCATTGAATAGGCCAAGGTATATCTTTGAAGCAGAGCATGCTTTCAGATTCACTTCTCGTTTTATTGTGTACATGCCCACAAAGGCGAGTTTTTTCCATTTTTCCTTCTTTTTTACCACCCCATTGATGAAATAAAGAGGTAGATTTTAGGACGAGCTTTATTATTAAGTGATGCTTCACCTGCTGGAACATTTGAATTAACAATCCTTGCTGTGTGTGTGAAGACCCAGTGTCTGCCCCATGGCCGTGTCTGTTTTGTATCAAGTTCCATGTGTGCAAACATCCATCCATATCTTACTGACCATTTCCTTACCGGTTATCTTCCTTTCGAGTAATTTGCAAGTTAATGTCTTCTTGATATCAGGATCATAGAATATACAGAGGAAATGTATAAAATGGCCAGAAGTTGCTCATGTTTATTTACCATTAAAAATAAAACACTGGGTTAACCAAATGTTTGGGCACATTTGAAGTGCATTAAAATGCCTCCTTTGACAGTATCCTTCAATAACAGTAACCCATATCCTTTTATGTTTATCTGAAACAGATTCAGCCACATCTTCTCCAGGCTTTTGCCTACTTTGTAAGCTTCACCTTCAATGGTGATTCTGAAACTGATGTTAAAGGAAGTGTCAAGTTTTTCTGTTTCTTTTTTTGTTTATTTATTTTGTTTTTTTCTCTGGTGCATCTGCTTGTACCTTTTTATTATATTAACTTCTAGCTAAGACTTTTTTAAGATACAAAAAAAGTCTGGTAATATTAAGCTACGTTATTAGCTATCTATGGAGTATGTTTGATATATTAGTCGTCTATGACTATGTTACAAAATAAAGCGTCTTAAGAAACATTTATTATCTCACAAGAATGCCTTAGGAGCTTTAGTGCAGCTTGATAGCTGGTTCAGGTTGGGGTCTCAGAAGTCTGCAAAGCAGGGTGTCTACTGTGGCTACAGTCCTCTCAGGGCCTGACTAGGATAGGATCTGCTCCCAAGCTCACAGAGCTCCTGGCTGTCTTCAGAAGACTCACTTCAAAGATCATTCATGGCTGGGCATGGTGGCTCACACCTGTAATCCCAGCACTTCAGGAGGCCAAGGCAGGTGGATCATGAGGTCAGGAGATCCAGACCATCCTGGCTAACACGGTGAAACCCAGTCTCTACAAAAAATACAAAAAATTAGCCGGGTGTGGTAGCGGGTGCCTGTAGTCCCAGCTACTTGGGAGGCTGAGGCAGGAGAATGGCGTGAACCCAGGGGACAGAGCTTGCAGTGAGCCGAGATCGCGCCACTGCCCTCCATCCTGGGTGACAGAGCAAGGCTCTGTCTCAAAAAAAAAAAAAAAAAAAATCATTCATGTGGCTATTGGAAGGCTTTAGAAACTTGTTAGTTGTTGGCTTAAGTATGTGTTTCTTTATGAAACCACTCATGGCATGGCAGAGAGAGGAAATAGAGAAAGGAGAACGGGAGAGAGGAGGAGGGAAGGAGGGAGGGAGGAAGGGAAACAGAAAGATAAAAAGGGAGAGAAGGAGAGAAGAGGGAGGAGGGAGGGGGACAGGAGGAGAGAAATAGGGGAAAAAAGAGATCAGGGGAAAGTCAGAAGAAGGAGAAAGAGAGAGATGATTGGGAGATAGAAAAAGAGAGGATTTAGAGGAGAGGGAAGAAAAGGGAGGGAAGAGCAGAGGAAAAGGGGAAAGGGAAGGGGAAGAGAGAAGGACAGAGAGAGGCAAGTAAAATGGTAGACTTAGTGTAACAGAATCTCAGAAATATTATCACATCGCTTTTGCTGTACTCTGCTAGAAGCGAGTCACTAGGTCCAGCCCACTCTCAAAGTGACAGGGTTACCCAAGGCCATGAATGACAGGAGGAGGGAGTCACTGAGGGTCATTGTAGAGGCTGGAGGCTGCAGGCTGCCAATAATTGGTCTTTAAATATCACCACAGAAATGATGGTCTTATGCAGATGTTGCCAGATTTTCTTGCACAAGAGATATCAAGTTTTAGCCCTTTGAAGATTTACAGTAGTAAAAGTCATATATTAAGTATCTAAGTCTATCTTACATTTTCCAGATTGACAGCTGCTTACTAATGAATCATTAATTGAACTTGGGGTAGTGATCCCATCTTCTTCGTTGTTAAGTTCAATGAAGAGACTCTGAAGGACAGTGCTGTGTTGGATACATGCCTCCCAGTTTGCAGGTTGTTCCAAATTGTATGGTCTTCCATCTTTTCAACAGTTTTGAGTGTATTCTTTAATTTTCTTATTTTAAATTAACTACTCATCATCATGACCGAAAAGATAATTTTTAAAATATCAAACTTCTAAAAAATAAATACCACTAAAACTTTCAAAACAATCCAGACATATTTTTCAGCATATCTGTTATTCAGAAACTCTGTGGTAGGAAGTAGAATCAAGCGTAGTTGTGTGTTTGTCAACCGAATATTTGATTGAACACAATTTCATCAGGAATCTGAATGGATTTGTGAGCTCTGATAAATTTGAGTATAATTAAAAGTAAAAAGTTAATACAGACCTGACATCAAAAGCATGATTTCTAACTGAAAAATTGATAAATTGAACCTTATTAAAGTCAAAATTTTTGCTCTGTGAAAGCTCAGGCAAAGAGGATGAAAAGATAAGCTACAGAGTGAGAGAAAATATTTGCCAACCATATATATGACAAAGGACTAGGGTCTAGAATATATCAAGAATTCTTAAAACTCAATGACAAAACAATTAGAAAATGTGCAAAAGATATGATGAGACATTTCACCCTCCCACCTTGGCCTCCCAAAGTCCTGGGATTACAGGCATGAGCCACCACGCCCAGCCATGAATGATCTTTGAAGCGAGTCTTCCGAAGACGGCCAGGAGCTCTGTGAGCTTGGGAGCAGATCCTATCCTAGTCAGGCCCTGAGACGACTGTAGCCACAGTAGACACCCTGCTTTGCAGCCTTCTGAGTGACCCCAGCCAGAACCAGCTATCAAGCTGCACTAGGCTGTACAGATGGCAGATAAACACTTGAAAAGATGTTCCATGCTATTAGCCATTAAGGTAGTATAAATTAAAACCGCAATGAAACATCACTACATACTTATCAGAATGGCTAAAAAGAAATAGTGACAATACTAGTGCAGGTGAGGAAGTGGACCACTCATGCATTGATGGTAGTAATGTAAAATGATGTAGCCGCTATGGAAAGCAGTTTGATAGTTCTGAATTCCATATGACCCAGAGATTGAACTCCAAGGAATTTATCCCAGAAAAATGAAAACTTATGTTCATACAAAAACCTATACATAACTGTTCATGGCAGTTTTATTTTAATAGCAAAAACCTGAAAACAGCCTAGATGACCCTTAACAGGAGAATGGTTAAACAACATTCAACACAACAATAGACCCATATGTATATCACATGGAAACTACACAGCAACAAAAATAGATTAACTATCCATGCACACAAAAACCTGGACTAGGCCAGGCATAGTGGCTCATGCCTGTAATCCCAGCACTTTGGGAGGCCAAGGCGGGTGGATCACGAGGTCAGGAGATTGAGACCATCCTGGCTAACACAGTGAAACCCCGTCTCTACTAAAAATATAAAAAATTAGCCAGGCATGGTGGCGGGTGCCTGTAGTCCCAGCTACTCGAGAGGCTGAGGCAGGAGAATGGCATGAACCTGGGAGGTGGAGGTTGCAGTGAGCTGAGATCGCGCCGCCACACTCCAGCCTGGGCGACAGAGTGAAACTCTGTCTCAAAAAAAAAAAAAAAAAAAAAAAAACCTGGAGTAATTTCCAGGGTATGATGGCAGGTGACAAAAACAATCCCAAGAGATTATATATTGTCTTTTTTGAAATGACAAAATTTTAGAAGTGGAAAACAGATTGGTGGTTCCCAGGGATGAATGATGAGGTGGGGAAGTGGGGACAGAGGTGGATGTGGTTATAAAGGAGTAGTGTGAGAAACCCTTGTGGTCCACTTTAATTTCCTTATGGATTATAGTTTTATGCTTGTTTAAAAAATGTTTGCCTACCCCAAGGTCAGAAACATTCTATTTTATATAAATCTTATTGTTTACCTTTTACATATAGGTCTATAGTACCCTGGAATTGACTTTGTTTATAGTATAAAGTAGGGCTCAATGTTGAAGGTTTTTTTTCTTCATATGGATACCTAAATAATCCTAATTTTTTTGTTGAGAATACACTTCTCCTACCACAGTGAAGTGTCAGCTGTATCACAGATCAAGTGATTATCAATATGTGGATTTGTTTCTTGACTCCATTGTTTCTTGAACTGTTTTTCAATTTCTTAATTACTGTAGCTTAATACCTCATTTTCTTAATTATTGTAGCTTAATAATAAATCTTAATTTCCTAAAAGGTAAGCTCTCTAACTTTCTTTTCCTTTTTAAATATTGCTTTGAGTATTCCTGGCCTTTTGCGTTTTTATGTAAACTTCAGAATAAGTTTGTTAAATTATCTAGAAAGGCTGACAGACGTTTTATTAGGATAGCATATACTTCAACATAAGGAGAATATACAACTTTACAATATTGATTCTTCTAATTCATGAGCGTGGACTATCTCTCCATTTATGTGGATCTTTAAAAATGTATCCCAGTAATGTTTGGCAGTTTTCAGTGAAGAAGAATACATGTATATACACATATGCACATATAGGTATATATACATCCCCAGATATTTTAATACTTTGCTGGTGCTTTTGTAAGTAATTATTCAATTTGTTTGTTATTGAAGTAGAACAGAATGCAGTAAAGGACATAAAGTGCGTTAACGTTATGTGGATAGCTCAACGACTTTCATATACACGTACACCCATATAACCATCTTCCAAATCAAGGTGTAAATTATTGTGGTACCTGGTTTCATCATGTTTCTTCCCAGTCAACTACTCCTTCCCCTAGAGGTCACCATTATTATGATGTCTATTACCATTGATTGGGTAAATGGCACCTTTTAAATTTCATTTTATAGTTGTTTATATTTAATTTATGGAACTTTTCTAAATTAACTTGTTAATTTTTATCATAATTTGAGATTTTTAAAGAATTTTCTACACACACAATTATGTAGTCTATGAATAATGAAAGCTTTATTACTTCCTTTCCAACATTTATTTCTTTTATTTCTTTTTCTTGCCTTATTACATTGGCTAAAACTACCAGTAGAATTGGGGAAATCAGGGAAAAGTGTGTAGTATTTTACCATTGATTATGATGTTAAAGTAATGTTTTAGATACCCTTTGTCAGATTATAGAACTTTCCTTCTATTTCTAGTTTTCTAAAAGTTTTATCCTGAATGGCTGTTGATTTCCATCAAGTGCTTCCTCAGCATCTCTTGAGACAACTGTGTGATTTTTATCTTTCAGTTTGTTAATGTGATGAGTTATACTGATTGATTTTCTAATATTAAATCAAACTTGTAGTCCTGGAATAAACTTAATGTGGTTATAATCTGTTATTCATTTTATATATCACAGGATTGGCTTGGTAATACAATATGTAGGATTTTAGTTTACATGTTTATGAGGGAGATTGACCTAAAAGTTTCATGTGATATATTTGTGAAGTCTTGGAATGAAAGCTATCCTGGGCTTGTAAAGTAAGTTTGGAAGTAATTCTTCTCTTTGGAGTCTCTGAAATAATTTGTGTAAAGGTGGTATTTCATTGAAACCTTTTGTGTGTGTTAAAATTCAAACCTATCCAACATCTTCAAGCAGGATTTTGTTCCAAGATGTTCTAGCTAAAGACTTGCTTTATCTGGGCCCTTGGAAATCACTGTATATGTCGTTGAGTTCCCTGGGCCTATGCTTGAGAAATACATGAATAAGATGTTAGAAATACCTCGAACAGTGCCTGCAATGTCATAAACAATGTATTTACCTTTTCCTTCCTGTTTCCTCATGTTCTGTTCCTCTACAGAAGCACCTAGAGGCAGTGACCTGTGGTAGACAACAGCATGAAGCCACTAATTCTGTTCTTGGAGCCCAGCATCCATCTGGCTTAGTCAGAATCATGGCTTTTGGAGACAGGGGCAGAGGTCTATGGGACCTTGCAGGATTTTGTTGTTTCGAAGTCCTTTCCCAAAGAGCAGTGAGTTAGGCTGTGCTAAGTCTCTCTTCAGGCAAGATACGGCAGGGGCAGAGGCAGCCCTAGGGGAATGAGGGAGGATTTGGAAGAAGCTCATTTTTCAGTTCCTTTGCATAAGGGGGGGCGTTATCTCTTAAACTCTTCCCACAAACTGAGTAGGCTCTATGGATAAGCCTCTTAATCCATCTGGACACCCCTTCCTGACACTTCAGAGCAGTCAATACTTCTAGTCATTTCCAGCCATTTCAGCAGCTTAGAGACTAATTATGCATCTCCCCCTTGCACATAGGGATAGGCCAAGGAGAAGAATTTGCAAAATAACAATATCTCTAAAGCCACAGATACCTTCTGCGTAAGCCTTTCTTTCTGTGGCTGGTAGCGTAGCAACTGATGAAGCTGCCTGGACTCAGGTTGCCCTGAATTGCATGTTTCTTCCCTCGCTCCCTACCACCCCTTTCCCTCTACTTTGTAATCTTGTCATATTTGTTCTGCTATGACAGCTACTGTGTTTTTCCTCCAGTGCTTTCTGAAAGTGAGTTGCCTGTTCTGGTGGGAGATTAGTGGCTACCACATGCATAAAGCTGACATTGATTTTATCGAATGTGATACATGTGATGCATGAGCCCAAGATGCCCTGAGAGCCCAGATGCTCAGAGTGGGCATCTTAGGAGGCTAGAGGTGCTGGGCTGAATGGCCCATTACAGGAGAAGGCTGTGGAATGGGGAGAAAGACCAGTGCAGGGGTCCAAAGCTAATAGCCATGGGAAGAAAGGAATAACTCACGTTTCTGTAGGGCCTGTCATTTTTCAGGCACTTACACTTGATCTTCACAAGGACCCAGTGAGGTATGATCCATGACCCTGATTTTACATGGGAAGAAACTCAGCCACAAGGGAGTTATATCACTTGCTTAATGTCACATCATTAAGTAATAGAGGTTGCAAGGCAACCTCCGTCTGACCCAGTGATCTTTTACTTTCCAGTACACCTCACTTCCCTTTGTAAGTGAAAGTGAATATGAAAATGCAAAGGGATGAAGTGTATTGGGCATAGTTTGGAGAAGCTAGCATAGAGTACTGGGGTACTGCACAGGGAAATTGAGATAGACTTCCACTTATGTGGGCTGGGCAGGCATTGTGGAGGTCAAGGGGAGACTCACCCAGCATGTTGAACACTAGTCTTGTACTGGTCCATATGCCTTGCTCCTTACATTCAATCCATGACCAAGTCCTGTCCTTTCAGTCTCCCAACCCTCTGCCTAGTTCCTCTGCCTCTGCCTCTCCAGTCCCATGGCCATTACTTGAGTTATGCCTCCATCATTTCTTTCCTCAAGGTAATTGACACAACTTCCTTATTGGTCCCCCTGTCTGTTTCTCTCCCTTAGACCCATTCTTCACCGTGCACTCAGAGGAGTTGTCCCTATAACTCTTGTGCCTGCGTGACACCACTGCTTACACAGCCTCAGGATGAAGACCATTCCTGATCGGGTCACTTTCGCCCTCTCTGCCTTTTTGCTGGCCCTCCACCCCTGCTCCCCATCACCTGTGTTTCAGCAGGATATACCATCCCTGCATGACCCAGTCTTGTCTTTGTGAATAACCCCACCCTTGTGCCTGTTAGACTCTCCTTTTCCTTTAAGACCAAGGTCATGATTTGATTGCTCTAGGAAGACTTCCCTAACATCCTCCGTCTAATTTGGATATCTCCCTTTGTATTAGTTTTCGATTGCTGCTGTAACCAATCACAAATTTATGATCTTACAGCATTGGAGGTCAGAAGTCTAAAATGGGTCAGCGGGGCTGTGTTCCTTTGACTCTAGGGGAGAGTCCGTTCCCTTGCCTTTTGTAGATTCTAGACGTCACCAGCTTTCCCTGCCTAGTGGTCCCTTTCTCCATCTTCACAGCCAGAACATAGCATCTTCCAATCGCTCTCTCTGACTCTCCTGCCTCCCTTCTTCACTTATCCAGGATACTGCATATCCAGGATACACTCCCTACTCAAGATCCTTAACTTAATCACAGCTTCAGAGTCTATATAAGTTTTGGAGTCTATGTAAGTTTTGGGGATTAGGACTTGAGCATCTTTTGGGACCACTATTCTGTGTATGATACTGAAATGAGAGATTTCCCTTATCTCCCTTGCAGGATGTGAAATGGGTGTGGCTCACTCCTTCAGTTGCCCACTGCACCAGAAGAATTGGATCACATGTGGGCTCAAAGGATGAATGCGAGGTTTTATCAGTGGAGGTGGCTCTCAGTGAGATGGATGGGGAGCCAGAAGGGGAGGATGGAGTGGGAAGGTGGTCTTCCCCTGGAGTCGGGCTGCCCAGTGGCAGATTCTTGTCTCACTGCCTCCAGCTGAACTCCCCTCAGCGTCCAGACATCCTTTCTCTTCTGTCTTTCTCTGCCACATTGTCCAATTGTCACTGGTCTGCTGGTTCCAACATTCAGCCACTTGTGTGTGTGCCCACTAAGGTCTTGGGTTTATATGGGGGCAGGATTGGAGGTGTGGTGGGCCAAAAGGCAACTTTTTGGGTGCGAAAACAGAAATGTCTGTCCTGACTTAGGGCCGTGGGTCTTCAGGCTTGAGGGTGGGGCCTTTACTGGGGAACCACCCTCTTCTACCCAGTACTTCCCTGTCTCCTGTCTGTATCAATACCACACACCTGTATGAGTCCACAGGACTCTGGGCTTGCCACTTCCCGGCCTGTATCATTTTCTTCTATAGCTCATTGGTTTCTCCATCCTTCCCTAGTCTCTTAGTCTCCTCCAGGGTAGAGACAGTTATTTGCTTTGACTCCACATCCCCAAACATAGCAGAGTCAGCCCTCATTACTTGTTTGTTAGGCAGAATATGGTATCTCCCAGCCTTCATGTACCTGCCTCACCGTGTCGCTGACCAGGGTGCTGAGAACAGTGGGGCATCAGCTCAGTGTGTGAGTTAAAATCATGGCCTCTAGAGCAAGACAGCCTCAGTGTCCCAGCACACTCACTAACTAGCCACATGACCTTGGGCAATTTGTACCTTGGTCTCCTCATGTGAAAAATAAAGATAATTATAATACCTATTGATATAAATCAGAGTCCAGGAGGGAAACCCTAAATCACACCAGGTATTTCAAACAGAGGGTTTTTATTGAAGGGAATCCATTACACAGTGATGAAAGGCTGTCAGTGCAAAAATGGGATGCTAAGGTAGCCAAAAATGGCAGGAAGTGGTGACCATACCTGGGTCTGGGGTAACAAAATGGAATAGGAGGGGTTATGGTACCTAGAAGTCTGTAGGAGGAGCACAGCAGGGCTGATTCTGAGACCTTTGAGGAGGGAGACCCCACAGATTGTACTGCAGCTGTAAGGGGCATGGCCTAGGTTCTGTTAGTTCCTTCAAAAAGATACTGTGCCATGGGTGCTACAAAGACCAGAAGAGATTAAGACCTGGAGTGTAGCAGCCCCTGTTGCTGGAGTGCTGCTATAAGGACCTTGAAGCAGAAAGAGAGCATCTTCTTCCTTCTTCCAGCATCCCAGTCTCCATCTGAAGTCTCCCATCACTAGGACTGGACCAAAGCCAGCTGGCAAGGTAGTTTAGAGATGTCATTAGTAGGGTCCCAGCTCCAGAATTACATAACTGATGTAACAGAGTGGGCTTGAAGTAAAAAGACCAGACCTGAATACTAGCACACTCCTTTAGTTTCCTCATCTATAAATGCGTAGTAGAATAGTACTTACTTTCCGGTGTGATATGAGGAATAAACGAATTTGTATGTAAATCCCGAAATAGAGCCAGGCACACAGTGAACATTATGAGAATGTTATTTGTCCTTGCTGCATGACAGTAATAATAACAGCTCTCACCATCCTGCGGGTGTACAGACATGGTTGTCTCTGGAACTCTAAGATCCAAACTGGATAAGGCAAGAGTTTCTTTCACCCCATTCTTCATAGCAGGGCTGCTTGGCCTAGGTGGGGGAGGGGAGTGAAGGGTGCCCATTTGTGAACCCATGCTGCCCTGGAACAAGGTGCTCATGAAGCATGGCCTTTGATTCCAAAGCTTTAGAATCCAGCTTCTCCTAGCCCCCTCTTTGGAGGTGCCAGACTCTTGATTCATGCTTTCTGAGGACTCCTGATTAGCAGGCAAGGAAAGGAAGGCTCTTCTAGAATGATTACTCTGCTCTTAATTTTGGAAGTGGCCCAGCAAAGAGTAATCTTGAAAATGTTGAGGTGTTGGGGGATAAAGGGGAGCCGGGGCAGACAGAGTGTTGCAGATCATAAAACCTCATCTGGTGCTAAGTTGTTATTGAATTGTGCATTTCTGAATGACTTCACTGGTTGCAACATGATGGTGTTAAGTAGACTGAGGCTGAGCTCTTAAATTTATTTGCTGGTGGGAGTTTTGGCAGGAGTACACACTGACATTACTGTAGACTCTCTTGATCCTGACACAGGAAGGGGAATGCGTTTGATGGGATCTTTGTGTCTCTCTGTGGGGGGGCACAAAATGAGAATATCAGTTAAGGCTGTCACTGACAGCTGAATGGCTCATCGGTGGCTGGTTGGGAGGATGATGACATTAGTAGCAAAGACAGTTTACTTGTTATGTGTAGGAACTGTTCTAAAGTATCGACTATAATAATTTATATAATCTTTATGGCAACTCCCATGAGGAAGATGTTACTATATCCCCAGTTTACAGGTGAGGCAGTTGAGACACAAAGAGGTTAAGTAACTTTCCCTGGTTTTCATAATATCTTAGACTGGATTTCCCCAGAAAACAGATCGTTTAGCATGGATTTGCAAATAGTTTATCTAAGTTGTAGGGAACACTGGTAAATAGGAGACGAAGGGAGACTGAGAAGAAAGAAAGCCCCTTAAAGAGTGCACTATGGGCTGAGCATGGTGGTTCATGCCTGTAATCCCAGCACTTTGGGACACTGAGGTGGGTAGATCACAAGGTCAGGAGATCCAGACCATCCTGGCCAACGTGGTGAAACCCCATCTCTACCAAAAATACAAAAAATTAGCCAGGCATGGTGGCGCATGCCTGTAGCACCTGTAGTTCTAGCTACTCAGGAGGCTGAGGCAGGAGAATCACTTGCACCTGGGAGGCGGGGGCTGCAGTGAGCTGAGATCGCACCACTGGACTCCAGCCTGGGTGACAGAGTGAGACTCTATCTCAAAAAAAAAAAAAAAAAAAGGAGTGCACTATGAGCTGGAAGTGCTAGAGGATATCTGGTGCTCAGTCCCACCAAGGGCCATCTAAAAGACTGAATAAAGCTACCCCATTGTCCCACTAGGGGTCAAGAAAACCTGGATGTTTATCCACCAACTTCCATCCCTCATTGGGTAAGGGCTGCTCCTGGGAGTGGTAACACCTGGGCTTGCGGGTGGGTGGGAAGTGCGATGCTTGTAGCCACAGAGCAGGCTGTATTGACACAGCTGCTTTCTAGGTAACCTTGGTGTCCTCATCTGTAATAAGGGAGTAGTACTGTCTGCTTTGTGTTGTCACTATAGAGAGAAAAATGAGGAAGCAGGTAAACTACTGTGTGGTTGCAATGATTAGAGGATTATCTGAAAGTCAAGTGTCAACTCACAGTGGAGGTCTTTGAGGGGGTCCCAGAGGTAGCCAGGATGTCTCCTTGTTAGTGAACTATTGGTGAGGAACTTGCTGGGAAAATGGATGTAGTCGTGGTTCTTGACTCCTGCTACCTGGGCAGATAGGAGGGGAGATTGACTGCTAAACACTCCCAGTGATTGAGAGCATAGAACTGCAAGAGAGGTCACATCCAGATGTAAAAGCTTGAAATATATAAAAACCTTACCTATTTCAAATGCTTATATTTATAATAAGCAACTGATGCAGGTTTACTAGGCATTTGTAAAAAAAATCAAATAAGAAACAGAATAAAGAAAAAATAGTACCTATATTCTCATAACCCTAAGAAAAACGTCAACGTTTTCATGTATTTAAATCTAGATGTTTTAAGCTTAGGTAGATGAGATTTGTTTGTTGAATTTAGTTCAGCAAAGTGAAGGAGAGACTTTTTCATAGGAATTTATGATGTCCCTTTTCAGGATGATGGCCGAAGCTAAAGTTAACCGTTCATAATGAAATTGCTTGTTTTTAAGCATTACCTAAATGCTTTGTGGATGAAAGGCATGCCATTCTGCCCCTTCTTACAGATTGGGCTGTGTGTTCACTTCAGTCTGGCACAAGATCATGCTTCTCTGCTAGACTCACATCTGAGAAAGGAGGGTCTTGTGGTAGCTAACCATCTCATAGGACTGATCCTTCTTGTATCACAATTCCCCTATGCTAGAGGTCATGATTTTGATTCATCACAAGGTGGACTAGGGTAAATCTTCAAGCAGTTTTTCTCTAAGGGAAGGCATGCACATAGCATTTTCTTCTCTGCGTTCTTCAGAAACTGAGAGCATTTTTTCTGCTGGCTTTGAAAATGCACCACAACTAACCTCCTATAAAACTCTTGGGACTGGAAACATCCCCCTTAAGACCTTTTGTGTATACCAGTTGTCTTTATCTTAATGTACCATTGTCTTTATCGTAATGGTTAAGAGTGCAGACCCTGGGCATGTTGCCTTGGCCTCAGTCCTGGATTTTTGAATGACTAATTGTTTGACTTTGGATGGGTATCTACCCCCCCCATAAAGTTGCTGTGAGGACTAAATAAATCAATACTGTAGAACACTAAGGGCAGTCAGAGGTGTCTGAAAGTGTGCAGTACGTGCTAGCTGCCCCATGGTGTTATTTGTGATTATTCTCATCATCCTCTTCCTCATCACATCCCAGTGTTTGAAATTGTAATGATAAAGTCTGGAACCAGAGTTTTTAGTCTTTTTATTTTGTTTTGATGGATGGCTGTTATTTTTTCTGAAGGCTTATGGGAATTTTTCTTTAGTTTTGTATTTCAAAAATATTGCCAGTATGTACTTAAGCTCAAGTCTCATCATTGATTTTGCCTGGAACCCATTGTGCTCTTCAGAGTCTGCAAACTCAGGCCTTTGGGTATTTCGGAGAAGTTTTCTTTACATATGTCTTTGATTGTTGCTTTCTTTCAGTTGTTTGATGTCTTCTCCCTAAATACTTCCAATCCTTTGCTTAGAGGTGCATTCAGTAATCTCTACAACATCCTACTTCTTGTTCTTTTTCATCTCTTTGTTGCCACCCTCACCCTTTTACTTTGGGAAAACTTATCAAATATTTTTTCTACCCATTTAAATAAGACATCAGATATTTATTGACTACTGGCTGTATGTTTGGTTAGGGCGCAAAGACTAATTTTTTTTTTTTTTTTTTTTTGGAGACAGAGTCTCGCTCTGTCGCCCAGGTTGGAGTGCAGTGGCATGATCCTGGCTCACTGCAACCTCTGCCTCCCAGGTCCAAGCGATTCTCCTGCCTCAGCCTGCTGAGTAGCTGGAATTACAAGTGCTCACCACCGTGCCCAGCTAATTTTTAGTAGAGACAGGGCTTCACCATGTTTGTCAGGCTGGTCTCAAACTCCTGACCTCAAGTGATCCTCCCGCCTTGTCCTCCCAAAGTGCTGGGATTACAGGAATGAGTCACCATGCCCAGCCAACAAAGACTAATTCTGGTTGGTACCTACTGGAGGATTTGATGCTATATCTACTTAGGTTGTGTCCAAGGACCGTGAGCCCAAGCCAGGGAAGAATGAGAAGGCTGGGCTACTGCTGATTGCTCACTGTTAGGGTAGTCATTGAGTACACATAGAATCCCTGTGGCCCTTGGTAGAGAAAATTTAGGGACTTTTATTACTTGAATCTTTCATTGTCAAGGTAAAATAAATTTGAGGACCACGAAGATTGAGTAGAGTCACACATCTGGCTAGTGGTAAGCCAAGGTCAAGGAAAGCTTGGAGCCTGGCCCCAAGGTAGTCCTTTTTGATCCTTAGTCCATTATTGTATGAAAACAGTGTTGCACATAAATCGTAGAAAGTTTAATCAGCATTGAACATCTACTCTGTGCCTAGCCCTGTGCTACACGAAAGTAAGTCATCATGAAGCAGTTTTGAAAAGAAAAATAGGCATGCTTTAGTGAAAAGTAATTGAAGGCTGGGCATGGTGGCTCGCGCCTGTAATCCCAGCCCTTTGGGAGGCTGAGGAGGGTGGGTCACCTGAGATAAGGAGTTTGAGACCTGCCTGGCAAACATGGCAAAACCACATCTCTACTAAAAGTACAAAAATTAGCTGGATGTGAGGACAGGTGCCTGTAATCCCAGCTACTTGGGAGACTGAGGCAGGAAAATCGCTTGAACCCAAGAGTTGGAGGTTTCAGTGAGCCGAGATTGCACCACTGCACTCCAGCCTGGGTGACAGGGTGAGACTCTGTCTCAAAAAAAAAAAAACAAAAAAAACACAAAAAAACAACAAAAAAAACCCCAAGTAAAAGGAAAGCCATTCTAGTTGGGAAAAATGGCACAGACAAAAGTCTGGAAACGAGAATGGCACAACCGTGTTTCTGTCTGTGTATGAATGTGTTTGTGTTGGTGGCTAGGGTTGGGTGGGTGGAGGCATTCCCACAGACCTGGAGGGTCATTGAATAGAAATGTAATTAAAAGGGTGATCAGGTGGGGTGAGGCGTGTGGTGTAAAGTGTTGGAGGCCAGGTTATACTCACCTTAATCATATCAAGGCTCACTTCACATCTTAGTAACGTTTGGTTTTTCTCAAAACGTTTGATTTCTGTCTAGAGCAGACAATACATGGGCACAGCTCTATCTCCAGCTATTTGAAACACTTTTGCTCTCTGTAGGAATTTCTAGGGAGTCAAACTGTTACAAGTGCTCACAGCAGGGAAAAGAAAGACAGAATTGTTCTGGAGATTGATGCCTGAGGATGAGGCAGAATTACAGGAAGGGGTCACCATCTACATGTTGAAGGAGAGCCTTGGAAGCTCAGGGCCGCTGCTGCCCAGGTCTCATGGATGGCTCCTGGCATCCTTGTCCTCGCAGCGCTTTGATGCCTGGCTGGAAGGCACTGATGTCATCTCCCAGCTCAGGCCTCAGCTCCCTGAAGGCAAGACTTCCTCCTCCTTAATTTAGTTGCAAACTTTGTGAGCAGAGGGTGCTGTCAGATGTTAAGCACTTACTCCTGGCTTTGCACAGATGATGGTGTGGAGTCTGTTAAGAAGAGGGCATTGGTTGTGTTAGAAGTGAAAAGGCTCATGGATAAGAAACTGGTGTGTGCCTGAACAACCTCTTGTTTGAAAAACTGTTAGGAATTCAAGCATCTGATGGTGCTGATAAGAGGGAATGGTATAGGAGTAAAGGCTCATTCTCTCCCAATTTTCTGAGGTTCCCTTTCAAGTAATTAGTGGGCATTCTCTTCACCCAGTGAGTCACATATCCGTATTTTTGGTTTTTTTTTTTTTTAACTTTTAAGGTATCACTTATATGCATAAAAATACTTCTGTTTAAAGTTCACAGTTTAATGAGTTTTACATAACCCCAGTTAAGATACAGAAATGGTTATAACCTCCCAAATTTTTCTTATGCCTTCTTTCAGGCAGTCGTCTCCCTTATAGTAACACCATTTTGATTTCTGTTATTTAATTACCCAAATCAATATATAGAGAACATTCTAACATCCCAGAAACTTCCCTCAGGCTCTGTCCCGGTCAGTACCTGCCCCCCAGGTCACTATGCTTCTGACTTTTATCACCATAGAGCAGTTTTACTTGTTCTTGAACTTTTCACATAAGTGGGGTCATCATGCATTCTTCTTTTATTTTTCTTTTGCATGAATTTTTTTGAGATTTACTCATGTTGTTGTGTGTGTCTGCGTCTGCAGCTTGTTCGTTTCTTCTTGCTGAGCAGTGTTCCATTGTGTATATGTGTATCCCTTTATGGATCCATAAGCTCCTACCTAGGTCTGGCTCCCAGGGCCTCTCCATTCTCGAATGCCCTCCTTCTCAACAGCTTCTGAGTCAGCTTCCTTCTCTCCTGACTTCTCTTTGTCAATCCTCGAGTGAAGGCTGGAAGGGGACCTCCATGCAGCCAAGATTGTGTCTGTGCCTAGGACAGTGTGTGACCAGCAGCAGGGACTCGACATTCATAGAACGAGTGAATGAATGAGTGTCCAGGCACATCGTTTTAATTGTTGACCAGTCTAGCCCAAGCAACTGAGAACTAGGGGACCCCCAGGAATTTTTCTTTGTTCATAGACTCAATGTGAGTGGTCCCAGCAGAACACTCCCCTAAGCGCTCTCTGCAAGAGCTTCCCTAACCTCTAGACCAGATTAGGTCCTTTCACAGGCTTCAAAACTGCCTCTGCCACCCCCATCATGACTTTACTACACTTTGTTATCACTGATTTACTTGGCTGCATTAAATTTCATGTGCTCAGTGCTCTGTCTGGCAAATGAGATACACAGGGGTTTCCTTTTCCTCCCTGATGACTCTAGCCATTGGACTGGATGGCCCTGTACGTTTTCTATACTGTCTTCTTGAAGAGTTCATCTTAGAGACAGAGAACTGATATAAATAGATTGGGTTTGTCTATGTATTTTTAAAATAATGTGCTGCTTACCAAAAACATTCTGTGCTATATTTTTGCTTCTCTCTCTTTGAACCACCAGTACCTGTGCCTTCTAAACAATGCCAATTATAAATCAATGGATCACTGAAAAAAGAAAGAATAAAGCACACAATAATCTGGTGGCTTCCTTGGTGCCAGATAGAGGAAACACTGTGATAAACTTACATGGTCTACTCTTGAGGGGATGGAGAGAGAGATAACCGTGTGGCTAATCTGCACACAAATGTGTGAAGTCGCAAGTCATTTGAGATAGGGACATTTATATACTCAGAGGGATGTTTGTTACTATACTTGCACATGCCATTAGAAATACATGAAAAGAAGCTAACCATTTGGAAAGATTTAATACTTTATTTTCTTTCTGGTGGTCAGCAATTGAATACTACTGTCTGAAATAGGAGGGCAGAAAACCATGGTGAAAAGTCGATGGAAAAGAACTAAATGGGGCCACTCACTCAGCCTCCAAACTATTGAAGTCTGCAACTCTTAATTCTGTAGAGGTCTAGTCTGTGAATAATTATATTAAGGAATTGGGCAGAGTCATCACAGAGCTGCAAAATATCACCCCTGGGGCCTCACTGGAGACTGATGGGAGCTCTGGAGAGTTGATAATGGCAATCAAAGGTTCCATATATTTAACATGCACAAAGGATGAGCTCAGAAATTATCTGCCTGCCAACCTAGCTTCTCTACCTGGAACAAATTATCCAAAAATCAATTTGCAAACACCTTTGAGATAATAAGGTCTTGAGTAATAACCTCCATGGCTTTGTAAAGAAAAGCATCTAGCTTGACTAATCTGCTTAATTTCCTTCTCTGACCAAATGGCAGGCTATAATAGAGGCAATCTGGAGTTGTCCCTTAAGATTTGCTTCGAGTCACACTGAGAAAATATTGTCCACCCCTGTTTCATAGCAATTATTCTGTTTCTAGAGAATTTTTGCTTCTAAGTAATTAATTAGAAGGGAAATGCTGAGTGCGTCTCTATCTCAAAGCCCTTACCTGAGTTCCAGGCTAAAATGTATACCCGCCTTCTATCCATGTGAATAACCCAGAGGCTCTCTATAAGTGAGATGTTCTCAAACAAATGCACATTGTATTCTACCCTTATATGCCTCCTCTGTGCCTGCCCTTTCTCCTCTTCCTTGTTCTACTCTTCATTTCCTCTTGTTCATACCCTTTGACATATAATCCCATTCCTTGCACTTGGTCCTAAGAAAACATGAGATAAGACAGACTGAAGTCTTTGCACAAAGATGTTCATTGCAGCATTATTTACCATAGCAAAACATGAACAACTCATGTGTCCAGCAATCAGAGAATAGTTAGTTTGATAACCTGATGGATTGTTATGCAAATATTAAAGACAGTGATGATAAAGTTCGAGCAGTATATGAAAAAAAATCCTTACAATATAAGTGAAGGAAGAAAAATGAATCTACATAGGGTCTATGTGTTATTATAACAACACAAAAAATGTGTCAGTACATAAATATTGGAATGGACATGGAAGAATAAAAATGGCTATGTTGGATGTTAGAGATATTTTCTCTTTCTTCCATTTTTCTCCATTTTCTTCCATTTCTTCTCATATTTTCTCTTTCTTCCATTTTCTTTATTGTTCTGCCATTTTTACTACAAATAAAAATAACAAATATATTCAGTTTGATTTTTTTAAAGATAAGTATTAAGAGAGGCAGATAGCTTCCCTTGGTGCAAGTTGGTCCAGGAAGGCATGCAGATATAAGTTTTATCCTACACTACCTTCTCCATGACCTTGTTTAGGTGACCTGATTTCTTAGGTTCTCAGTTTTTTGGGTTTTTTTTCCCCATTAAAGTGAAGGTGATAATGTTGTCCCAAGAATTACATGAATGATACGTGTGAGATTTTAAAGTACATAAGAAGTACAAGATAAGTTAATTTTTGTAGCTTTGCCATGGGCTAATAATTGCAAGGAAGAGGCTACAATCCATGCCTGCTGAACCTCTGGTCTACTTAGCTGACTGCGTGGAACTCAGTGGAAGAGAGGTGGCAGCACAGAGTAGATGCATGATAACTCAGCACAACTTTTCCTTTAACCCCTCATTCCTGCTGGGTCTGCTGTGACCCATGACTTTCTCTGCTGGAAGAAACCTGCCGGGGTTGAGGCAGAAGCTGAATTCTTGCTGTGCCATCATTCTTTTTCTACTTAGGCTCATATCACTTTTTGGAAAGAACTTCCACTCACAATCTATGTGTTCTATGTAAGAAATGTTTATAGACCTCAGGCTCCCCTGGGTTTTGTGTCAAACTTTACTTCAGCAAAAGCAAGTTTTCCTTTGAGGCTAGAAAACAGAGTATTCACCCAGCAGCTTTGCTGTGTTCTGGGAAAATCATTTCCTCACATGGTCTTCTTTCTTTCATTTCTTTAAATGAAGGAGATAAGGTAGGCATTCAATATACTGAAGAGATACTGATTCAGGTACTTACATGCAAACCCTTAAAGTAGGGCATGAGTGGGATTTAAAAAGGGTTTTCAGGCCAGGCGTGTTGACTCATGCCTGTAATCCCAGTACTTTGGGAGGCTGAGGCGAGCGGATCACCTCAGGTGGTCTGGAGTTCAAGACCAGCCTGGCCAATATGGTGAAACCCCATCTGCACTAAAAATACAAAAATTAACCAGCCGTGGTGGCAGTCGCCTGTAATCCCAGCTACTTGGGAGGCTGAGACATGAGAATTGCTTAAACCAGGGAGGCAGAGGTTGCAGTGAGCCGAGATGGCCCCACTGCACTCCAGCCTGAATGACAGAGCAAGACTCCATCTCAAAAATATAAAATAAAAATAATAAAATAAAACAAAAAGGGTTTTCTGACTATTTTTTTTTTTTGTGGCTACATTGAAAATTCTGTCCCTTGTCGTCATGTGCTTGGAGTCTGCTCTGTAAATCATTTGAATCTGACAGTCCTTTTTGATTGCTTGTCTTACAGAGCCTCCCACGCCCATTGCTCCCCCAGAGCTACTGGCTGTGGGGGCCACATACCTGTGGATCAAGCCAAATGCCAACTCCATCATTGGGGATGGCCCCATCATCCTGAAGGAAGTGGAATATCGTACCACCACAGGCACGTGGGCAGAGACCCACATAGTCGACTCTCCCAACTATAAGCTGTGGCATCTGGACCCTGATGTTGAGTATGAGATCCGAGTGCTCCTCACACGACCAGGTGAGGGGGGTACGGGACCGCCAGGGCCTCCCCTCACCACCAGGACCAAGTGTGCAGGTAAGATTTTTTTTTTCCCCGGGCTCCATTATGAGAGGCTGTGCTATTGCCAAGACTGGCCTTCCTGTGACAGATAATTCCTAATTTTCTTTGAATGTGAACGTGCTTCCTGTTGTGGATAAAAAGGATCAAGGTCTTGGGTTTTGTTTTGTTTTTTTTAGAGGACCTTCTTGCTGTGGTTGCATTTCTGGGGGCTTTCTAGCTCTGGCTGTGATTCTAAGAACTTCCTGACTTTAGCTGGATCATGGGAGGTTCCTGGATCTAATAGTGTTTCTGATGAGACACACTGGCTCTGTGTCTTCCAGAACTCCTGGTGCCATTTGTATGTCTGAGGCTTTCTAATGCTAATAATTTCTCCGAGGGCTCTTGGTTTTGTGTCTCTGGGGGCGCTGGCTGTTTTTCTCTGAGGGTTCCTGGCTCTGTTTCTCTGAGGGCTCCTGGCTCTGGTTGTGTCTCTGAGGGCTCCTGGCTCTGACTGTGCCCCCTGAAGGCTTCATTTGGACTGTGTCCTTGGGGGCTTGGTTTTGGTTGTATCTTTAATGTGTTTCTAATTCTAACATTGTTCCTGAGGCTCCCTGAGCTGGGCCTGTGACCCTTGGTTTTGAAAATTTTCTTGATGGATCCTGGTTCTAGAATTGTCTCCGAGGGGCTCCTGTTGCCAACCATGTCTTAAATGCCTCCTGGCTCTGACAGTATCTCTGAATTGTTTCTGAAACTACCTTAGTCCCTGAGAGCTTCCTGCCTCTGTATCCCCTGGAGGCTCCTATCCCTACCTAAGAGTCTGGGTTGGGACTATTCCTCTGAAGGTCCTCTGGATTCCACTCTTTCTCTATGGGTTACTGACTCTACCTGTCTCTCTGATATTCCTGGATGCCATGTAAGAGTTTGCTGGCTGAGATTGTGTCTAAGAGGAGAGATTCTCTGGATCCAACTGTGTCCCAGGCCTCCTGGCTTCTACTGCATTTCTAATCAGGGGCTATTGGCTAACAACATGTGTCTCACTGTATCTCTGAGATGATCTGGCTCTGGATGCAACTCAAGAAATTAAACTAACTTGCTCTTTATTTGTTGCAAATTACCTTATTTATGTTATATCTTTTTTTTTTACGCCAAGTAAACTTTTGCTGTATTTATGTTTTATATATGTACAAAGGAATAGAGACTCAATACTTTTAAACTTTTTGTGCAAAGTCATAGAATGGCCAGTGGTATGGTCAGGAATTACACTTAGATTTTCTGACTCTCAGCCTTTGTTTTTTGGCCACATCATGATGAATAAAGAGACAGAGAGAGAGAGAGAGAGCATTGTATATACAGCTGGGGATGTTCTAGTGGAGGCGGGTGTGGCTCAGGGAAGCAGGCAGCATGGGTTTCAGAAAACAAAAAGGAGTCACTGAGGGCATCTGGATGGAGGGGAAGGATCCATTAGTACAGGAACCATGGAACAAACAGCAAGGAAAAGTGCATACAGCTCTGCCATAACCTGACATATAGGTGCCTAAAAATCACCACACTATGTCAAGTTACAAAGTAAAAACCACAGGGATTATGGAAAAAATAGGGCTGGGGGCCATATTCATACTTCCCTAGTGACACATCAAAAAAGAGGGGAATCTAGTAAAACTGGTGGCACAATTTTATGCATGTGAAATGGCTAAGAAATACATCCATCCAGGTGGAGTATTCCTAACCTGAACCTCAGAAATCCAAAATGCTCCAGAATCTGAAACTTACTGAGTGCCAACATGATACCACAAATGAAGATGACATTGTTAACGCTGCAGAAAAAGTGCCTGTAGATGACATGGCAAGCATTGGTGATGAGCTTATTGAAGGACTGGAGCAGTATGCGTTCACAGCAGAACAGGAAACCAGGTCAATTTATAAAATCAGAGACGTCTAAGACAAAAATCATTGTTAATGAGGCAGATGACTCTGGAGGAAACATTTTTAAAAGCCATCCAGCAGAATGCCTCTTTATCCCTAGAGGATCTACTTCCTGGTTCCTCAACTGCTTCTGATGTTTGTTCTCACCTAAGAAAATAAAATGTAGTGTATAGGAACCCTTCATCAAAGCACAACATCACAGGGAGAGGACTGAAAGCCAGGATGTTTGTTGCTGACATTCAACAGCTGACCCAGGTATCTGCTGAGTCTACTGTGCTGCTCAGTTAACCTGAACACATTAATATTTCACAGTATTAATGACATATCATTTATTCTTTTTTACTGTTAAGCACTTATGTGTGAATAAGCTTAAGAAGATGATTGCTTATCGATAGCATATACATTCGGAGTCAGGAATTATGGTGATGACAGACAAGCACAGAGTTGTCCACATAAGTGGCTAAGATAATTACACGTCTGCTTTCTGATGGTGTGACTTACACAAACTTGGTTCATGCACAACATTATTTAAAATATTATATAAGATTGCCTACGATATATATAAAACATAAATGAATTTTGTGTTTGAACTTGGGTCCCATCCCCAAGATATCATATTAGGTATAGGCAAATATTCTGAAATTCAAGAAAATCTGAAATCTGAAACACTTCTGGTCCCAAGCATTTTGGATAAGGGATGCTCAACACAGATGGTATGTTACCTTGAAAAAGACCTGAAGTTTGCTGTGGAAGTGGGCATCAGGGAGGTTGCAGCCTGTGAGTGACTGTGAAGTGGTGGAAGGAAAGCTGTCTGAAATTGGGGAAAAAGGTGTGGCTCAGAACACAGGCAGTGAGCTGAGGGGCCAGGTAGGGGTTGGAACTGTGTGTGTTGCATGTATTCCTAGGTGGCTCAGTTTTGCTGGGTGCAGGTTTCTCCTTCACTAATGTTTCTCACATACAAAATCACACATAAGGAAATGCAGAATTCGTGTTATGCTCAAATTGCCCTTTCATATATTAATTGGGTTGGAACAAATTTGCATTTTCAAAACAAGAGTTATAGTGGAACTGGCTGTAACCATTCTTAAGTATCTCAGTGGTGTATCATGGTAGTATGTAACTCAAGTATTTTTGTTGCTTGGAAATATTCCTTGTAAGGTTATTGAACCACTATGCTGAACAGAGATGCCATTTTCTTATTTTCAAAACAGGCCTTTGGTAAAATTCCTCATTGAAACCTGATTATGAAACTTGCTACTTTAAAAGGACATAATGATATGTTATTAAACTGGGTAATACCTTATCTCAGCTTTGCAATGCAATATTCATCCATAAAAATAATTGATTTGATCCTGCTGATGAGACTTCTCTCTTTCCACAGGGTAAATGTAAGAGTTTCCAGGGTTTTTGATCTTTATAAATGATATTCAAAGTACTTTAGCAGCCCCCGTGGACTTATTTGCTGATGATCATATAATACATTTTGAAATTCAATTGCAAGATGATCATCTCAATAAAGATTTACAGTCTATTGCAAACTGTTGCCATGACTGTGTAATGGATTTTACATGTTGAAAACACAATGGTCTGGCTATCAATATAAAAATTATGAGTTGAAATGCAATTGTGGTATTTTATTTTTAAAAAACATTGGTGTTTAAGTTACAGCTAAAATCTTGAATAATTCACATTTTACAAAATGTGTCATCAAGAAGATAATCTTCCTTCCCGCATCGCCACTGGTGGTGGAATGTTTTTTGCCTCGTAATTAATTTTTAAGAGAATTCCAGGGCTGGTATCTATTTGTAGGTGTTGTTTATTGGCGTTGGTAGTCTGAGATTTTCCTCCTTTTCCTATTCTATTATTAATCACGCTGGAAATGTACTCATTATTTTACAAAACAGAAAGTGAGAGAGTATGTAGAGTGGAAGGTATAATTTCTGCCCAGAGGAATTTACAGGCTGGGTTAGGATTCCAACAAAACAGCAAAAAAAGGTAAAACATAAAGGCAAGCATTGAAATAGCATGCTTCATGGAGGAAAAACAGCGTCAGCATGGAAAGAGAAATGTCTTAGAATCATCTAGGGTGGTGGTTCTCAAAGTGTAGTCCCTCAACCAGCAGCATCAGTATTGCTATAGACTGAATACTTGTGTTCCTTTAAAATTCATATGTTGAAATTCTAACCCTCGAAATGATAATATTAGGAGGTGGGGCGTTTGGGTGCTGATTATGTCATCAGGGCAGAACACTGATGAATGAGATCAATGCCCTTACAAAAGAGGCCCCAAAGAGCTCTTTCATGTCTTCTGCCATGTGAGGACCCAGGAAATGGGCCCTCACTAGACACTTAATCTGCTGGCACCTTGATATTGGACTTTCCAGCCCCCAGAACTATAAAAAGTAAATTTCTGTTGTTTGTAAGTTACCCAGTCTATGGTATTCTGTTCCTGCAACCCAAATGGATTAAGACAAGTATTCCCCTGGGAACTTGTTAGAAATGCACATTCTCAGACCTGTCCCCCGACCTAATAAATCAGAAATTCTGGGGTTAAGCCTAGAAATTTGCTGTAAGGATTCCGCTGAGTAATGTTATTTCATACCCAAGTTTTACACTAACTTATATATAGTGACAAGCCAACATGGCTCTTTGGAAGGATGTTCATTCCATTGCTTGGTCTTTGCAGCAGCTCTGAGATGTAGATGGGAGGAAAACTGAGACTCAGAATCGTTGGACGAAGGTCACCAATCAGTTAAATGCTAGGTCTCTTGGCCAAAGAAACTCTTCACCACAGGACTTGATGGAGTCTTCAGCCCTGGGGACCTCCTCTGCCCACAAGTGTCCTCTTGAGGGTGGCATTGGGTAGTAGGGAGGTTGGTGACTATGGAGATCAGCTGAGAATGAATAACTACTACACAAAAGTTTCACTCCTTTCTATCAAACATTTACTTAGTCTTTTCTTTGTGCCAAATTCTGTGCTAGGCACTGGTGGCAGAGGTTGGCTTAGTAAGGACATGCTAGTAGCAGGCAGAGACTTGGCAGCAGTAGGCTACAAGCTTGCGCGTAGCACAAGAAGATGCTAGAGAGGCAATTCATCTAAGGCAGGTTGGGATGTATTCTGGCTCTGCCGGTTTTGAGAGGTCACTGATTAAGAAAATTCTGGGGTACTAAGGGAAGGGTATCCTTCACTTAACCCGAAGGATACCTCCTCCTTAACCCTTAAGGGGGTGATTGTCAAGAGTTTGCCTGTAGCACAGCATCCCAGCCCAGCAGGCTGGAGTTCAGAGCAAGACTCCCAGCCAGTTAAACCAGAAACTGGACAGATGATCAGATACGAATCGAGGGATGTGGGGTTGGGAGTAGGGAGTCAAAGGTGATACTCCCATGCTTTGGTTTAGATGACTGAGAGATGAGTGGTTGTATTAGTCAGGGTTCTTTATAGGGACAGAACTAATAGGACAGATGTATCTATAAAGGAAAGTTTATTAAGGAGTATTGACTCACACGATCACAAGGTGAGGTCTAGGCTGTCTACAAGCTGTGGAGAAAGGAAGCCAGTCCGAGTCCTAAAGTTGAAGAACTTGGAGTCTGATGTACAAGGACAGGAAGCATCCAATATGGGAGAAAGATGTAGGCCAGTAGACTAAGCCAGTCTAGTCTTTACATGTTCTGCCTGCTTTTATTCTAGCCATGCTGGCAGCTGATTAGATTGTGTTCACCCAGATTGAGGGTGGGTCTGCCTTTCCCAGTCCACTGACTCAAATGTTAATCTTCTTTGGCAGCACCCTCGCAGACATACGCAGGAACAATGCTTTGCATCCTTCAATCCAATCAAGTTGACACTCATTATTAACCATCACAGTGGTGAAACAATTTTCTGAGCTGAAAAACACAAAAGGAAATGAGCTCAGGTCTGAATATGTTGTGTTGGAGGTGAAGATGCATAACAAGTGATGGGAATATATAAATCTGGAGCTCAGGAGAGATCAGCAGATAACTGCTTCTTCCATGCGGACTACCTGATTCCACTTGGAGGTTAGGATTAAAGGGACTTCTTAGTACTGATGAAAGCAATTTAAATCTCTGTCTTCATGCTGTTCTGTTGAGATAATCCATTTCTTATATTTTTATTTATTATTTTGTTTCTTTTCCTTAGTTTAATCATTCACCATCTTTTGTGAGATATAGGTATGAGAGCAAATGTGATCATGTGTATCAAACTCAAAATGTTCTTTAGCTGCCTATAGTGAACCAAACTGTTATTGGTTGCTTCTATTGTTATGGATGCTATGATTATGAATAATTATATCAAAACAGGAAGTCTTACTTGTCCACTTCTCAGAACTAATTGGCATCTTGAAAGTGGACCCATATTCTTTTGTTGTTCATCATCTCCTGGAAAATCCCATTTCAGAGTTCATGCTGTGGTCTGGGCTCTCAGAGACTCGCTTGTCTAGAGCATTGTGTGTTTACCTCCAGCACATCCCCAACAGCAGACTTTCTGTGATAGGAGTTGGGTCTTAGAAGAGCTGTGTGTTGCCCACCCAGCCTCACCTTGAATGCTGCCTCTGATGGGAAGTTTGCACTCTTCCATGGCAGACCATTTCACTGCTGGAGATCTCGGGTGGTGACTATTATCCTCTACCCAGTGTTAGCTTGGTTATCATACAACTCTGGATGGATTATACACAGAGTATCCATTAGGTTTAAAAGAGTAGGGGCAGTAGGCAGGCTGCTAGCATTAACTATTGGGAGTCCACAGTGAGAACAAAGGGCAGTGGATGCCGAGGTCAGTAACTGGAGAAAGCAGGTGAGATGACAAGAGATATGGACACCACATGGGTCCAACTTGGCCCTGTACCTCTCCTGCAGGTACCACTTTCAATGGCTTGGGTACCAGCTTGTTGGTGTCTTAAGACTATCATCTAGCATTAGATAGAAGAAGCTCTTCCTCATCGTCACCCTCAAATAGGCCTCCTTGAAACACCCACTTGGAAGTTTTGCTCCCAGGTTTTCTTCCTCATCTCAAAAACAGGTCTTCAGCCACTCAGTTGTCTCACTTAATCCCCAGAAATTGCTTTCTTTTATCCCCCCAAACTTTGCTTGAAGCAGACCCCAGGCCACTCCGATTATAGTTACAGAATCACAAATCAACAATCCAGCAAGTCACGTAATCTTAGCCCATCCCCCTTGCGTGTAAATCAAAGGCCCCTTGCCTGGGAACCCACTTCATTGTGGTCTTGCAGAGTCCCAGCTCTCCAAGTGAAAAGTGGCTTTGTACAGCCAGAGACACCACATATGCTGTTGATTTGGAGGGCTCTCTTCCTGTTCCCTCCACCTGAGGGTTGATTGCAGGTTCTATTTTATTTACATATTTATGGATTTCTACTTGCAGTGATATGTGTCTACCTCTCTCTTTTCTCCAGGGGGATAAAAAAAAGATAAATTCAAATTGCTGGTCTCAATGAAGTGAGAGTAGTCATTAGAATTGAATGAAAAGGATAGAGGATTTAGAGCCAAAAATAATCTGGTTTTTATTTCAAGCTGGGCACTTGCTAGCTGGGTGACCGGGATGTGTTATACCATCTCTCTGTGACTCAATTTATTTTCTTCCATCTAAGGGATATTATAATGCACCATTTTGTTGGAAAGCTTCAGTGAGATAAGTTATATACCTTGCAGAGAACCGGGAACATAGGGGCCCTTTAATAAACATTATTTAGAAATAAATCTTAGGACTGGGGAAAGGATGTCAGAACCTAATTTCCTTCACTGTGGCATGATGGACCCTGTTTTAAGAAGGATTTCTCTAGTTGCTACTCTCTGTACTTTCTTACACAGTAGTGGTTTAACAACAAGCTCTGATCGCTGCTGAGAAGACAAGACATGTGGCTGTGTGCATGTTGTGGAGTCCTCGACGTGTAGCTGTGAGGGTATTTCATGATATAGGGCACGGGGTAAGGGGGATGGGAATTGTCCTTTTTATAATTGTCTCTAGTCTCAGGTAAGAGGGAGAACCATGTTACGCAGATCCTTCTCTCTTTGAGGAGGCCAAGGCTTGTAAGAATGAGGCCTTTCGATCCCAGAGCAAAAAGGGATTGGAAGAGAATCCAGACTCTCTGCAATAAGCAGCCTCAGGTGGTCTCTGTGTTCTCTGAGAAGCCTGTGGGTCCCACAGGCGAGGGTCTTTCAGGGCAACATGCAGTTCTAGGACAGAGTAGAGGCAGAGAATTATAAAAAGAGGTAATTGAAGGTCTAGAAAATAGAACAGTGTCACTTAACTAGTCTCGCGAGTTTTTCTTCTTCATTTCTCTATGCCTTGGCGGTACCATCTATAAAATGGGAGGAATATAACTTGGCCTAACTCTTAGGGTTCTGAATTAGAAGTAAAATGGGTCATCCTTCCAGGCAGGAGGATAGTATGAACACAGACATCTAACCTCCATCTCTGCTCTACTGTAATTCTGGTGAGATGATCCATAAATCTTCGGGGAACATGGAAACAGTAGCCAATAGAAATGAAAATGGAATCACTATCCCACCCAGAATCAAAGCCATAGAGTTAATGGATTCTAAAGACCAATGGAGAAATTTTCAAGACCATGAGGATCTATGGAAGGAGGGGACTTCCATGCATGCCACACCATGCTCGACGGGACATAGTTGCTCGTGCAGTGCAGGTGAACCTAGATTGAAGGCAGTCACAGAAGATGGATTATGACCAGCACTTCCTCAAAAAGATGTGGAGAAAGGGTGCTGGCAGTTCTTGCATCACCTACCGAACTTGTTTTGCTGCTGCTGCACTCTCTGCTTCCTCTGGGGTGTAGGACCACGGAAGAGAGATGAAAACTAAAGAAGGGAGAAAACCTGCTCTGATCATACTTGGTTATGGAGCCTCTGATTGAGACGCCATAAGAATTATTTGGGCACGGCGTAGTGTCTCCCGCCTGTAATCCCAGCACTTTGGGAGGCCGAGGCGGGCGGATCACGAGGTCAGGAGATGGAGACCATCCTGGCTAACACAGTGAAACCCTGTCTCTACTAAAAATACAAAAAAAAAAAAAAAAATCAGCTGGGCGTGGTGGTGGGCACCTGTACTCCCAGCTACTCAGGAGGCTGAGGCAGGAGAATGGCGTGAACCCGGGAGGCGGAGCTTGCAGTGAGCCGAGATTGCACCACTGCACTCCAGCCTCGGCGACAGAGCGAGACTCCGCCTTAAAAAAAAAAAAAAAAAAAAAAAAAAGAATTATCCGCAGACGGACAAGCACCTGTGAGGGCATAAGATGTTCGTCTCCTCTTCTTGCAGACCCTCTCTCCCCTCCCACTGTCGCACGATGTCTACTGTTGGCACCATTGGAGTCCCTCTCCCTTGGCTTGAGAAAGAGGCAAAGAAAACATAAAGCTCTCTCTCTTTAAACCTACAATTCATAATCTCGGAGGCTCACTCACTTCCCCTAACCCATGAAGTCTCATTATTGTATGAGCTGACTGTAATGCTGGGAGGGAAGAGTGAGAGTCCGCTTGGGAACCTCTTAGTGTTCTCTGGAAGAAATAGCTGGAAGTCCCTCAGGTCTTCTCTGTAGAGGGTGGCAGTGTTTATTTTGCATGCTTATTGGTTTTATAGTCTTAGATAAAATTCCAAAGCAACAGGAAAAGCCCTATTAGACATCCAGTTGCACTTTTAGATTTTTCTGTCACTCCATGCTCCTTAGGGAGCCAGGGCCTCCTAGAAGATGAAGTTCAATAGTGTAACTGAGCACCTCGTTTTTAAAAGGGAAAAAATGAATTGTTTAACCTTTTTTCTTTCCCCCAACCACCTACTTAACTCTTTAGGAATGAAAGTATAATCTTCACCTTCTCTCCACCAGACACTTCCAACACAGCAAGGCTGTCCAGCTATGTTACTTAGAAGTTCCAGAGACTGAAACTTGAAGCAAACCAGGCACATCCAGAATTCTCTCCCAGTAGGAGATGGCCACCATTTACAACCTCACTCTGCCCTTGATGGCACTAGTGAGACCTCCGGATAGATAAGAAATCTGAAAAGTCACATAGACCCTGCGCTTCCTCGCCGTCTCCCCTGCGCGCCCTTCACTCCAAGCCTTCCTTTAAAAGCCTCTGTTTTCTGCCTGGAAGCAAAGTGGCACCCTGAGGCAGGAGACTGCACTACTGCCCTTCAGCTAGCTCTGGAATAAAGTCACTTTTCTTTCTACCAGATCTTGCTCTTGCTAATTGAACTCCGCAAGCAGCGAGCAACTAAATCTGTATTCAGTTACAATAGTAAGTCAACAAGTAATCCCTCAACTTTTTCTAAATTTGAGGGTTGAAATTTGAAGAAAAAGTGAGTCACACAGAAGCGTTAAAGATAGTAAAAGCTAACAGTGTTTGTTTATCAAGCTCTCTGGATTTTTAAAAAATAGCACCCCAAATATATTAAAAGAGTTCAATCACTCTTACAGCTCTGTCACACTTGAGATGACAATGTAAAGAAAATGTATGATTATAGTGATGAAAACAGTGGCTGCCAATTTGAGAGGTATCTACTATATGCAAGGCCTATAGTGTTGAGCTTGTTTGGAATATTTTACTTGTAATTCTTGCAGCAAGCTTGTGAGGTAGGTATAATTCCTCCACTCACTGTCTGGGAGGTAGGTGACTTGCCCAAGGCCACACACTTGCTCAAATGGCCCAGATGAAAATTGAACCCTTAACTGCACAGCTACAAAGCTCTAGCACCTGAAATCCAGAATCATTATCAACGCATAATTCACCATGGCCCAATTGGGTGTTTTCCAGGAATACACTGATGAAAAATGTTGAATATTAGAAAAACTATCGATGTAATGTCTCATATTAGTAGGCCAAAAAATAAAAATCATCTGATGCTCTCAAGAGAAGCTAAAAAGCAATTTGAAAAAATTCAGGCTTCATTACTGATCAGAATTCTTAGTAAGCTGGAAATGGAAAGGCACCTTCTTATTTCCGGAAGAAAATGTTCTTATAGCCTCAATGCCTAAGAGAATAAACTTAACTGAAAAAACAAGCTATTGGAACTACTAAAAGGTTTCAATGCTATGGTCAGACACAAAGCAAATAAACAAAAATCAATAGCCATATGCCAGTAATAACCATTATAAAAATATAATAAAATGTATCCTATTCTCAAATGTAATTACAGTATAAATACTTAAGTGTAAACTAAGAATTGTGCAGCATGTATATGAAAATACAAACACCTACAAAGTTTTATTGAGGATGAGAAAACAAGAACTGAACAAGTGGCCATATGTCATGTTGTTGGATTAGCAAATTTAATATTGTGAAGAAAGCAATCCTCCCCAAATTAATTGATGGGTTTAATACAGTTCTAATCAAAATCTTAATGGGATTCATTTTGAAACTTAAAGTGATTTAAAAGTTGATCTGAAAGAAAATACAGGAGAAGGAAGTCAAGAGCACTTAGAAAAAGTGATTGGAGGATTTCTCTGTGAAATGTCAACATTTGTAAAAACTATAATAATTAAAGCCCAGAAATGAATACAGTATATAGCAAAACTGACTTTAAAATTTTTTTTGATGCATGAATGAAAGTATATTTTTTTAATTTTTGAAACATAAACCCTTTCACAAAAATAAATAGGCATTCAAATATCCCAAATAAATTTAAAAGAAACTCATACATATAGAGTGCCAACCACGTGTCAGGCTCTGGGTAGCACTTTACAAGTATGGAATTTTCATAGCAGGTCCTGTGTGATTGGTCTTATAAACAACTTATGATGAGATGTTGCATAACCAATTTTATTTTATTTTTTTTCTTCTTTCTTTCAGCCTTTATTTATTTATTTATTTTTTTATTATACTTTAAGTTTTAGGGTACATGTGCACAACGTGCAGGTTTGTTACATATGTATACATGTGCCATGTTGGTGTGCTGCACCCATTAACTCGTCATTTAACATTAGGTATATCTCCTAATGCTATCCCTCCCCTCTCCCCCTACCCCAAAACAGGCCCTGGTGTGTGATGTTCCCCTTCCTGTGTCCATGTGTTCTCATTGTTCAATTCCCACCTATGAGTGAGAACATGCAGTGTTTGGTTTTTTGTCCTTGCAAGAGTTTGCTGAGAATGATGGTTTCCAGCTTCATCCGTGTCCCTACAAAGGACATGAACTCATCCTTTTTTATGGCTGCATAGTATTCCACGGTGTATATATGCCACATTTTCTTCATCCAGTCTATTGCTGTTGGACATTTGGGTTGGTTCCAAGTCTTTACTATCGTGAATAGTGCCGCAATAAACATACGTGTGCATGTGTCTTTATAGCAGCATGTTTTATAATCCTTTGGGTATATACCCAGTAATGGAATGGCTGGGTCAAATGGTATTTCTAGTTCTAGATCCCTGAGGAATTGTCACACTGTCTTCCACAATGGTTGAACTAGTTTACAGTCCCACCAACAGTATAAAAGTGTTCCTATTTCTCCACATCCTCTCCAGCACCTGTTGTTTCCTGACTTTTTAATGATGGCCATTCTAACTGGTGTGAGATGGTATCTCATTGTGGTTTTGATTTGCATTTCTCTGATGGCCAGTGATGATGAGCATTTTTTCATGTGCCTGTTGGCTGCATAAATGTCTTCTTTTGAGAAGTGTCTGTTCATATCCTTTGCCCACTTTTGATGGGGTTGTTTTTTTCTTGTAAATTTGTTTGAGTTCATTGTAGATTCTGGATATTAGTCCTTTGTCAGATGAGTAGATTGCAAAAATTTTCTCCCATTCTGTAGGTTGCCTGTTCACTCTGATGGTAGTTTCTTTTGCTGTGCAGAAGCTCTTTAGTTTAATTAGATCCCATTTGTCAATTTTGGCTTTTGTTGCCATTGCCTTTGGTGTTTTAGACATGAAGTCCTTGCCCATGCCTATGTCCTGAATGGTAATGCCTAGGTTTTCTTCTAGGGTTTTTATGGTTTTAGGTCTAACATTTAAGTCTTTAATCCATCTTGAATTAATTTTTGTATAAGGTGTGTAAGGAAGGGACCCAGTTTCAGCTTTCTACATATGGCTACCCAGTTTTCCCAAAACCATTTATTAAATAGGGAATCGTTTCCCCATTTCTTGTTTTTGTCAGGTTTGTCAAAGATCAGATGGTTGTAGATATGTGGCATTATTTCTGAGGGCTCTGTTCTGTTCCACTGGTGACTTTTAAAGTTTATACGACACTTTGGGAGGCCAAGACAGAAGGATCACTTGAGCCCAGGAGTTCAAGACCAGCCTGGGCAACATAGCAAGACCCCATCTTTACAAAAATAAAAAATTTATATGAATTGAAAATTGCTTATCAAATAGTACATGATTAATAAATTGTACATGGTAAGATACTTTGTAAAAAATAGAATTTATTGCATATATTACCATGTGCTAATTAAATTATGGGTAGTTTAAAAACTTAAAAGACAAAACTAGAAAAAAATAAAGAAAATATCATTCTTTTATTGGGAGAGACTCTCAGTTCATTAAAAGCAAGCAAATACACCATTGAGGTCATGGTTTACACATTTTACTACATAGAAAGACAAGAAAAAGAAAAATCTTCTATGCCATGTTAACTAAAATCAAAAAGCAGGTTAGTAAACTGGTGTGGGAAAACGTGACGAAACTGAGAAAAGGGAGATAAAATATCTTTACACATAAAGAGCTCTAACATTAAAATGTAATCACATTGATAGAAAAAAAGGCTAAGGGCATAAAGAGGTAATTGCTAAACAAAATATGAATAGCAAAAAGCGTATTAAAAATGTCCAGTGTTACAGATGATCAAATAAATGCATTTTATCTATCATATTACCTACCTATATATTTTTTAAATTGCTAATAAGCAGTATTGGTAAGGAATAACATAGCAGGTTCTTACAGGCATTTCTGCAGGTAAATTAACTGGTACAGCATATTAAGAGGACAATTTGCTAATTTTTTTCTAGCAAAATAATCAGAGCTGCTCAAAAGAGAGTTTCAGACATAGAGATCATCACTGCATTATTTATAAGGACAAAGACTTGGAAATCACTTAAATGCACCAACAATTGGAGAGTAGTTAAGTAAATTATGGTGCCCACACACAGTGGAATTCTATGCTAGTATTGTTACAAACTGTTTTCGTGGCATATCTATCTAATGGCATGGGTTAATGTTCATGCTATAGGAAGTTTTTTTAAAAAAGAGCCTACAAAACCACAAGTGTAAGTAATTACTGTCTCAATTTTGTGAAATATAAATACACAGACCGCATATCAGCTGGGGCCAGTTTACCAGTGAAATCTATGAAGTATTGACCAGAACTCCCCATTTCAAATTCTGCATATGGAGATTTCAAAAAGAGCACATGAGCCTCTGTTCACTGCCTGCCCTGGATTCTAGAACATCAGTCAACTTCTTCTGGCTCCCCTAACTGAACCAAATGTGGACCTGGGCCCTTCCACACCACTCTCCTGAAGCCGCATAACAAAGGCTGTTTCCTGCAGCAGCAAACTTCTCTTGGTGTTTGGTGGGACTCAGGCAAGGGGTCGCATTGCCGTCCTGCCCAGCATAGAACTCATCCTTCCTCAGACTTTAAAAGTCCTTTCAACAGGCAAGAAATTTTCACCTCTTTCTGTTTCCTCCCTCCCAAATTGCCCACAGGTGCAGCAAAGTCTTCTCATTCAAGTTCCTAGAGCAGTTCAACTTTCTCTAGACTATTTCCAGGCCCCTCTTTGTACATGTTTTGCATGGAGCTGAACATTAAGTGGGGTTGGGGGAGGGCGGCTAATTCTGAGATCAAAGCGTTTCTTTGAATGGAAACAACCCTTCTTAAAATATATATTTTAACCTATCTGCACTTGGGTATAGGTACAGAGACAGACATGCCATATATATGTATTGTATATTCATGTATATATATAAACACACACACACACACACACACACACACACACACACATATATTCAGGTATTGAGACTGTGGGTCACAAAGATTTATATAATTTAGAAATTGTTGTACCCATTGGAGTCAAATGTGAATGTGAATGATTGTTATAAATTGTAAAACACTCTATATGAGGGTATTTTTATTACAGTTAGTGAATCAGTGACGTTTTTGGACAGTACAGAAACAGTCCCAAATTTGCTAAGCCCTGAGATGCAAACCAAGCTTCAAGCTCAGTGTTCAAATAGAGTAAGGGACAGTTAAATAGGGGGTTTGCTTTCAGACCCATCAGAGTTTTAATGCTAGATTCACTCCTTAGGATGCTGGACAGCCTTGGGCAATTGCTTGACCTCTGTGAATCAGTTTCCCCCTCTGTTAATTAGTATAATGCTGCTTACCTCACTGGATAGAAATATAGGTCATTAATATTAATGATAGCTAATAATGCTCTGCAAGGCTTACCCCACTGAATTCCCCTGCAAACCTATAACCCCATGAGGTAGGTTCTATCATGACCATTACTACCAAGGCCAGAGAGATTTAGTGTTTTGCTCCAAGTCACACAGTTTAGGAAGTAGCTGAGGTTGGGGCCTACGGAGTCTGATTAGAGTCCTGCTCTGGACCCAGCTGACCATAGAACTCTAAGTACAACGCTTAGAACTTAGTAGGTGCTTAGTAAATTGGAGCTTTTGGTACTTTAACACCTAGAGGCTCACTTTCTCTCTCATTATCAATATATTACCTACATATATGTTTCAAACTGGTAGTAACCAGTTTTGGCAAGGAACGAAGTAGGCTCTTACAGGCATTTCTGCAGGTGAGTTAACTGGTACAACATATTAAGAGGACAGTATGCTATCTTTTTTCACTTTCTCTCTCATTACCTAGGCTCTAGGCCTTCCTCACCATTAAACCCCAAAAATCCTCATTGCCATGAGTCCGAGGGGCTAGCCCTTTGCTGTGTTCACAAAGCTCACTCTATCAAGAGCTTGGCATGCAGCCTCAGCCAAAATGATGCCTGAGCCAGAGGAAGCCAAGGGCACCCTGTCCATTGCTGGCCATTCTAGAATGCAGAGGTCTCCCTACAGTGAGAAGAATGGGAGAGTTATCCCGAGCAGTGAGCCCAAACCTGACTTGGTGCAGAGAAAAAGACTCTGCCTGCCAGAAAAGAGGAAAACCAGAGTGTCAGTTGTTTCTAAATCCCACCCACTATTGGCTTGAGCCACAAGTTATCCTGAGATTCTTGAGATGAGGTGTAGCAGGAGGTGAGGGTGGGAGTTAGGGGGTCTCGAGGGTTGATGGGAATCCACCAGAGAGTGGTTATCCTTCCACCATGGCCATGTAGATTTTCCTTGATGGGGCTTCTTCATCATTAGAAGCTTGTAACTTTTCCAACCAACCCTTTTCCCACCTGGTCTTAGGGCGGAAAATGGATGCAGCCACTGTAACTACTCTGGTGGTGGCTGCCATTTTACTTCTTTATCTTCTTCATCTTTATACTTGGAAAAAAAAAGGTAGCACATTTTTGAAATTTGAAAGTAACCTTTTGAAAATAGGAAATGTATCTCATATTCCAATTAAATATATATTTTTTGCTTGTGTCTATTCCCTTTTAGTCACTGACCTCATTCTCATGTAATCATGCTCCATATGCCATTTAGTCTCACTGGTCACTCTACAGCATAAAATAAATATTTTACAGAAAAGTTCTATGTGAACTAGTTAACTCGTCATTGCCTTTTACATGTCCCTTTAAAAGTCACTTCGCAAAGGACATTGTTGATCTAGCTTCCTCCTCCTCACTCTCCATTTTAACCATTTAAAACACTGTTTACGGCTGGGTGTGGTGGCTCACACTTGTAATACCAGCACTTTGGGAGGCTGAGGCAGGCAAATAACAAGGTCAGGAGTTCTAGACCAGCCTGGCCAATATGGCGAAACCCCATCTCTACTAAAATGCAAAAATTAGCCGGGCGTGGTGGCATGCGTCTGTAGTCCCAGCTACTCAGGAGGCTGAGGCAGGAGAATCACTTGAACCTGGGAGGCAGAGGTTGCAGTGAGCCGACATCATGCCACTGCCCTCCAGCCTGGGAGACAAAGTGAGACTCCGTCTCAAGAAAAAACACAAACAAACAAACAAAAAAAAACACTGTTTACCAAACTTATCCTAATTCATAGTCATCTACTTATCCGTGTGTGTATTTGTTTATTACTTGCCCTTTCCATTAGACTATATACTCCCCAGGGATCGTTACCTTGTCTGTTCTGGTCACCAGTGCCTGGAATCATGGATGGCACCTGGAGGGATGCAATAAATAGGTGTTGCATGTATGAATGAATGTTGTGAAGACAAATGTGTGCACTGGAGAAAAGTTGGAAAATCATAAAAATACACACACAACAATGAAAAGAATCCAACAAAGCATCACTCAGTGATAACAACTGTTACCAAGTTGGCATTTTTAATGGTTTCATGTCTTATATTTAGCTCATTAACTAATAGAGGGTTTGTGTTGGTCTTTGGTATAAGGTGAAGTTTCAGCTTTGTTTTTCAGTATTTAACCTATTATTCCAGCACCGTTGCTGGAATAAGCTTACAATACCCCAAACAGTGAGGGACTGGGGAGGGAGAGTATGGGAGTTTCTTGGGAGGGAGAAGGGATGGCAGCTTAGAGCCTGACCCAAAGAAGCTTCACAGCTGTAAGAGAACCTATCAGAGTGGGTGCCATATTTACAAATCTTCTGAACTTGTAGACATAATGGTGGAGCAGACACCCTGTTAGGGAAACTTATTTTGGGAGGAAAGCTCCAGCCCCTTCCAAGTGGCCAGCACTACCTGCTCTTGCATAGCCTTTACAGTACAATCTTCCTAGAGCCCTTTATAAGCACAATTTCTATTGATCCTCACAGGTTCCCTGCGACTTAATTCAGATGATCACTGTCATTTTACATAGGGACACTGAGGCTCTGAGGAGTAATTTTCCCCAAATCTCAAATCTCATAATAGCTGTGAAATAGCATCTCCTGACCCCAGATTCACCTGACTCCTGCTGTCTGTTCACTACAGAAGGTTTCTATGTGCTGTGAATCTTGGATTAACCAGACAGCATGGGGGAAAGGTGGTGGCGATGGGATGGAGGAGGCAAGAGCTCTGATTAATTGAATTTTTTTTATTTGAAAGTTAAGCAGCGAATCCATTTAAACTTGACCCACACTATTTTATATAGGACTGTATATGAACTAAACACAATAAAATTGAGCCCAGAGGAATATCCCTTAGAAGGAAGAAGTCAATAACATAACCCTTAATTACCTTTTATAGTTGGTACATGGATTTGACTTTCCCCGCACCCACCCCAAAGCATTTGGCCAAAGCTATGGCAGCTTAGACATCTAAAGGCCTCCCATAGGCTGGGAAAGACCATCCCACTGTCTTGAATATATTAGACTCTAACTCCCTGAGGACAGACCTCTGTGTCTGGCTGGCGCATCTGGTAGTTTGAGGAGTGGATGAGTATACATTCTTAATTAGGTGTGGCTATCAAGGTAACAGTATTCTGTATTATGGGAGTTTAGGGTTCGGACTGAGTGTGCAGTGGGATGCCTGTAATATGTGACACAAAATATCCCAAGACCATGACACTTAATTCTGGCCACATATTCCAAAGATATTAGATGAAAGATATTACCTAGGAGAGCACCAGGCCCTATGGGGATGAGCTATTAGAGCTGTCATATGAGCAGGCTGGAGGTGCTGACCCAGATGTTTTTTTGCAAGTTAGAGAGTTCCTGGTGCCTGGAGCTGTTCAAACTTCTGCTGTATATAGTGGAAAAGTTAAGGCAGGTATTCACATCTTAATGGCATTTTGTAGCAATGATGAAAAAAATATGTTTTCATTGTTTTATTTTGGAAGATACAGAAAAACACTAAAAAAGGATGTAAAAACAAACCATGAATCCCACCACATGGAGATTATACAAAATTTTGAGACATTTCTTTCCATTAGGGTTTACTTTTCTTAATACAGACAGATATATCTCCCTGGACAAAACTGAGCTAATATGTAAATGTTGTTGAGTAACACATTTTAAAACAATGTATAATGAATATTTTTCTATGTACTCAAGTATCTTTTTACTTCAGTAAATGCAAATATTAAATTGAATAATATATAATAGAATTGAATAGATATGGTCTTAGTTTTTATGGATCCTGAATACTAATGGGGGAGACATACATTACATTTAATATAGATACAGAAATACAGTTTTCATTATTTGCAGATTTCATATTTGCAAATTTATCTACTCACTAAAATTTATTTGTAACACCAACATCAGTACTCTCGGTTCTTTCCCAGTCATTCACAGACCTGCACGGAACAGTGAAAACTTTGGGTTGCCCAATGCACATATTCCTAGCTGGGGTCAGAGGTGGCACTCTGCCTTCTTGTTTCAGCTCCCCTACTGTAAACAAGTGTCCTTTTCATGGTTTATTTAGTGTTATGTTTTTCACATTTTTGTGCTGTTGGTGATTTTGCTGCTTTAAGTGGCCCCCAAGTGTAGTGCTGAAGTGTCGTCTGATGTTCCTAAGCACAAGAAGCCTGTGATGTGCTTTGCAGAGAAAATAGGTATATTAAATGAGCTTTGTTCCGGCCTGAGTTACAGGGCTGCTGGCTGTCAGTTCAGTGTTAATGAATTGACAAAATCTGTTAAGTAAGTTGTCTTTAAACAGAAACACACAGAACAAGGTTATGTACATAAACAAGGTTCTATATTGATCATTTGACAAAAGCATTGTGAGCAGAGGCTCACAGGAACTGAACTTTGTATTTCTCCTAGGAGCCATGGGTTCCATATTCAGTAATTCAGTGCAACTTTGGAGAACATTACTTCCAATAAGAAGAATCAGATATATGTACAAGTCAGTAAGGTAGGGAGTGGTCAGTGATAGAGACGTACATTTGGGTTCTTTGGCTCTAGATATAACTTAAAACTGTTAAAAGATAATTTTCAAGAAAAGGTAAAACCAAGGTACCTTTTCTTAAGGTAAAAAAAAAAAAGGTAAACCTCACAGAGATGTAAAAATGAACATGATTGCATTTAATTCATTAATGAAGGAACTGGTGAGGTGTTACAGCCAGTACAGAGAAAAATTAAAAGGTAAGAGATCTGTATAGTTCAGGAATATGCAAATGGAAGCAAAACCAGCTTTTTTTCCTTGAGGGAGCAAGGTTGTCCCTCTTCCTGATCATGGAACCGTTTGCATGTCTATGGACAAGAATTATTCTGCATTATTATCAGATATCTACAATTTCCAGAGTTGGGAAACAGCTCCCATAGAATCAGAATCTGATAACAAGGAAGCATGAGCTATAGACAATGCAGTTTTTCATTGAAGCACAGATTTTTTTCCCCCCACAAAGCCATACTAATAAATGCCATCAACCTAGATAAAGCATGTGGAGAGACAAGAAAGGCCAATCCCAGGGAATGCCACCACCATAAGGTTGGGTTGTAAAGACAGAGCCTGAAAAGAAGACCGTGAACAAACAACTAAAAGCAGGAGGAAAACAAGGAAGATGTGATACCCTCAGGTCAACAGCAAAACTGAGGATGGAGAAAGTAGCCAACTCTGAAGGATTGAGTAAGAGGTGCTCTAAAGGGTCCCCTTGGTGTATTAGTCTATCCTCACACTACTATAAAGAACTGCCAGAGAGTGGCTAATTTATAAAGGAAAGAGGTTTAATTGACTCCCTGTCCCACAGGGCCTAGGAGGCCTCAGGAAACCTACAATAATGGTGGAACAGGAAGTAAATACATCCTTTTTCACATGGTGGCAGGAAGTAGAAGTGCGGAGCAAAGGGGGAAAATCCCCTTATAAAACCATCAGATCTCATGAGAAATCACTCACCATCACAAGAACAGGATGTGGGCAACCACTCCCATGATTCAGTTACCTCCACCTGGTCCCACCCTCGACACATGGGGATTATGGGAACTACAATTCAAGATGATATTTGGGTGGGGACACAGCCAAACCATATCACTTGGATTTGTCAGTGTTGGAGTGATGGGTGACTTGGCATTAACAGATATTAAAAATATAAGCAGGCAAAAGCCAGTGTCATATGATAGGTGAAAAGGGGGTGAGAGAGTGGAGGCATTGTTTTGATTACAGTCTTAATATACTGTTATATGGATGTACAATTGATTTCATCCTAACTTTGATTTCCAGACATGTAAGTTTTTCCTAATTTTTAAAAGCTGTAATCAGCATCTTGAAAGATACTAATATATGTGCACATATGTAATATTTTTTCCTAGAATAAATTCCTGGAACCGTCCTTGCTGGGTCAGTGAGCGTTTTCAAGACTTTGAGACAGTTCTTCAAAAATTGGGTCAGTTTACACCCTGCCTTCAACAGTGGATGAGCAGCTTTGTTTATTTGGACATGCCCATCTATAGCTATTATGAGTTGACATTCTGCCTTTATTCTTCTCTGTTTTCCTGAGACAATAACTCTGCAAACAAGAGGTTTGGTGTTTGGAGCTGATAATCAATGGCTTTTACTTCTTATCACTACTTACAAGTCTCAACCCCCTATTTGGAGCGGAATCCATTCTCTCCCTTACTGGCATTAACACATGTCAAATATTTGCAGGCTCTTATCTTTCCTTTAGGCTTGGCTTAGGCAGGCTCTGAATTTTTGGCACCTGACATTTTCTCTCCCACATCCATCCCTCTATTTTCCTTAGGGCTTTCCTATCTTGCCTCAGCTTTTCTTCCTTTTAAGGAAGAAAAGGCCATGCCTCCATACCTAAGAACAATCCCATCCTACCAGGGTCAGTAGGGAGATTTTCCACCTTTACCTCCCTGTGGGCTGCATGTCGGCCTTATTTTTAAAATAAAAGCTCTATCCAGCTCATGTGCATTGAGAACTTGGTTCAAGGATCATATGTCCACTGTTTCTCATCTCTGATTTCTGCAGTTGATGGTATTTCTTAGGGCTGTGTCCTCTGCCCAATTCTCTCTTCATTACACAAACTCTTCCTAGATGTCTTACCTGTTCCATGACTTCAACAAGACATGAATATATCCCCACTTCTGAACTTCAAGTTTTTATGCCTAACTACTTTTCCTACCTGTTTTCTACCTACCTCAACATTATAGATTGATGCTGAAAATGATCTACTCCTATTTGGTAAATAGCTACTCCAATTTGGTAAACACCATCCTGTTTGCCCAGATCAGAAACCTGAAAGTCATTTGGAATCCTTCCCTCACCATCCTTAGCCTTCACACCCAATCAGCCATACTACTGTGCATGTTCCCTCCTTATCCTTTAGATCTGTTTCTTTTTTCTCCAGTTTTACTCTCCCATTCACAGACATGGCCTGAGGAGTCTTTGTTGCCACTATTCATTGAAGTCTCATGTTTTATTTTACACCCATTACCAAGGTATAAATATGAGATCTGGTAAGCTTCTTTTTTTCTTAGAAAGATGGAGTCTTGCTCTGTCACCCAGGCTGGAGTGCAGTGGTGCAATCTTGGCTCACTGCAATCTCTGCCTCCCAGTTTCAAGTGATTCTCCTGCCTCAGCCTCCCAAGTAGCTGAGACTACAAGGGTGCACTACCATGCCCGGCTAATTTTTGTATTTTTAATAGAGACGAGGTTTCACCATGTTTGGCCAGGCTGGTCTCCAACTCCTGAACTCAAGTGATCCACCTGCCTTGGCCTCCCAACGTGCTGGGATTACAGACGTGAGCCACTGCACCCAGCCGAGATCTGGCGAATTTCTAAGGCAGATTATTACTATGTTTTTCTTTGCCAGTAGATGATGATGTATTTTTAAATGTGATTTAATTTTGCTACTTCTATACCTTTCCATTTTTGGTCCATTGAAATGGACCTTTTCAGGGTGGAAGGGGTATTACATGTCCCATTGCTCTTAGGATCAAATACAGCATGACATGATTGGATCCATTGAATTGTCATGCTGAAGAAGGTCTCATGATGACTAAATGGGAAGGTGAATTTAAATGCATATAACATTAATGCAATAAGATATAATCTATAAATTTCTCTTCAGTGCTGATAGTAGTGATATTCTTGCCCTGATGTTAGTGGGCTTTGGGAAGCCACAGGATATTCCAAGGAGAGTATGACCTTCCAGATTGAAACTCTCATCTCACTACTTACCAGCTATGTGAACTTGAGCAAGTTGCTACACTTCTCTGGGCTAATTCCTTATGTATACATTTGGAATAATTGTACCCATCTCAGTGGGCTTCTGTGAGGCTTTAATGAACAGATATGTAGAGAGTCATTCAAGGTGCCCAGAACATGATAGGTATACAGGAAAAATAGTTATCCAGCAAAGCTGGTATTGTCTGGATGTGTTGGACGTAGTGCAGTCTGCAATGAGATACTCTTTTGCTTATCCCTACCCCTCTCTGTAGTAACCCTCTGCTTGAATAGTTTCATGCCCTCAATGAGTGGATTCTGGGGGTAGAGTGGCCCTTGATGTCTGGTGTGGTATGTTCTCATTTGTGGCCAGTTGCTACTTCCTTGTTCCACTGCAGCTTTTTGAGAGGTCCTCCCTAAGTTGCCTGCCTGCCTGCCTGTCTGGGACAGTGTTTTTTTTTTTTTTTTCCTTCATCCTTGAATGCACTGTGCTAGGGAGAGCCTTCTTGCATCATTCTTGGACCTTTCTACCAGCCTTTTCCTCCCGGGTGCTAATTACAGACTTATGTCCTTGCTGCTGTTCATTCTCTATGGGACAGCAATGGTGAGCATCCCAGCACCAAACCTAGCCTGATTTCTCCCTCAGTTTACATAGTTTCCGTGGCCTCTAATGTCCTGGGAGTGTTGTCACTACCTTTCCTGCCATTTGAAGCCCTACAAGAGCTTCTCCAGCCTCCCCTGTCCTGTCCTGCTCCCTTTCTGGGCCCTTTTTCCTTATTTTACTTTGTGGTTAGGAGATTTTAGGACTTACGGAAATGTTTTAAGGCCTGGAAAAGCAATATGTTACTCAAAATGTAAAAAGAAAACTGAATAATTGAAGCTGACAAGAATTCGTTATCTATGACATATGTGTCTACATGCCTTTATAGATATTGTCAAATTTACTGTTCAAAAAATTTCATTACACTTAACGATAAACTATGGGTTAGTTTTCCTTGCAGATCAAGAATTCCCAAAGGAACAAGGTGATTAGAGAAACTACAGACAGTGATAAATTATTAAGTTCTTGGAAACCAAGTGATGTTGAAAATGAAACTATTTTTTAAATAGTTCAAAATAATTTTATGACAAAAATATTCCAGTTACTCTCAAAGGTAGAATGCAGGTGCATCTTAATACACTGTCAGGGAGAATTCCACAACTAGACTGGCCTGTGAAGATCAGACACATCTGTGGGCTTCTCCTTGACCTCCAGCCTCCCACTCCTTAGCTGCCTGCTGCCATGAATTTGCACCTGATGATTGCAAGATCATCTATGTTTTTCTTTTTTACTATCACTCAATTCTATGATACTTGATGCTGTCCTTGATAGGCTGTAAGCCACACAAGACTGAAGGTGTGTGTATTAGTCTGTTCTCATGCTGCTAATAAAGACACACCTGAGACTAGGTAATTTATAAAGAAAAGAGGTTGAATTGACTCACAGTTCTGCAGGGCTGAGGAGGCCTCAGGAAACTTACAAGCATGGAAGGGGAAGCAAACATGTCCTTCTTCACATGGTGGCAGCAAGGAGAAGTGTAGGGCAAGTGGGGGAAAAGCCCCTTATAAAACCATCAGATTTCATGAGAACTCACTACCATGAGAACAGCAGCATGGGGGTAACCGCCTCCATGGTTCAATAACCTCCCACTGGGTCCCTCCCATGACATGTGAGTACTATGGGAACTATAATTCAAGATGAGATTTGGTTGGGGACATAGCCAAATCATATCAGTCTGTTAGTCTTATTTATCTGCTGGGTTCCCAGTACAGAGCACAGGACTTCACGCATGATATAGGCTGTCAGTGCTATTAACTGATAGAGCACTGGTCAGTCCTGGAAACTTATGATGGAGAAAGAGAATGCTGGGAAATTTGCCTTTTATGAGGTCCTTAGGGTTAGGTCTGAGTGTTGCCAGATCCATTCTGATTATTCTACCACATGCACCTCATATGAACTGAAGGACACACTGTTCAGGAAATCTGCACTAAGTGATGTGAGACAAAGATAGGGGAGGTGACACAAAGGCAGGGACTCACCCTTGGCAACCATCAGGCCCTTGATTTGGCCTGCTATCAGAGACACCATAGGCATCAATGTCTTCAGTAGCCTCCCAGCAGCAAAGAAAGGAATGTGATGAGTAGGATTGGTTCTGACAGCACAGAATGGAGTTTCTAGGAGCTCTGGGACTCATGAGTGAAGGGGAGGGGGATGCTCTGAGAGGGAAACAGGAAATCAGCAACTAGTGGCAGAAAGAATCCAGAGAGCCACAGCGATCATCACCAGATGCAGGCTGGAAAGTTACTGACGACACCTGCTTTGTGCACCATCCCTCAGCACATTCCTCAGGGTAGTGACCACAGTGTCTTCTAAGCTCTGGTACCTTAGTGTCCAGCATGGTCCAGCATTGAGCAAGTAAGTACTCAGGGAAGTTCTGTTAAATGAGTGAAGGGCTACATGGTCTAAGCATGCAAATGGCAATGTGGATTCAGAGCAGATAATTCCCCTTAAAAGAATCTCTCCAAGTATCCTGATTTCATAATGAATGTTTCATAGACCATTTTTTTTGTCATTTGAATAGAATAGAAACAATATGTGGCAGGCATTTTACCTACATTCTCTACTTATTAATAGCAATTGAAGATATAGTATCATCCATTTTCCTTTTTTTGAGGTGGAGTCTCGCTCTGTTGCCCAGGCTGGAGTGCAGTGGCACCATCTCGGCTCACTGCATCCTCCACCTCCTGGGTTCAAGCAATTCTCATGCCTCAACCTCCTGAGTAGCTGGGATTGCAGGCACACACCACCAAGCCCAGCTAATTTTTTTAGTTTTAGTAAAGATGGGGTTTTACCATTTTGGCCAGGCTGATCTTGAACTCCTGACCTCAGATGATCCACTCACCTCAGCCTCCCAAAGTGCTGAGATTACAGGTGTGAGCCATCGTGCCTGGCCATATTATCCCTTTTTCAAGGATGAGGGTGAAATCTGGAGAAGGAAGTCACTTGTCCATGGTCACAGAGCTAATGAGTGGCACACCCAAACTCTGAACCTGGATGAAGCTTCCAGTATCTCTGCTCAGCGATACAACCTGCCTTGAATATCATCAGTAATGTTCTAGAAAAGGCAACTGCTCAAGGAACAGAAACCTCACTGGGCTTGTAATCACAGCAAGTGGATTCCAGACCTGCCCCTGCCTCTGTCCCTTAATGACTGTTGCTTAATCTCTTTGAGCCTCAGCTTCCTCATCTGTAAAATTGGAACAAAATATGACTAGCTCATAGATTTGAAACAGACACTAAGTGGAAAACATTTGAGAAAGTATCTACGACAGTTGTTGGCAAGTAGAAGTTAAACAAATGTTCATTGATTCTGACATTTGAGATCAATAGGGTATGCCTATATTTTCTTATATCTGACTTTGACAAGCAATAGGGGTTTGGCCATGTTTGTTAATTCCTATTCGATCTAGTTTAATATATGTCCGTTGTCCCATTCAATACCATCACTTCTACACTTTCCATCTGTAAAGGCATTTATCTTTTTCTCTCACAATAATATATACCAAATCCACTTTCCTTTATCAAAATGCTTTTTGCTTATAGAACCCTTTATAATCTGACACCATTCAGATATAAGAGCCATTTAGTTACACGTGTAAAAGAAACTAAAGGCTACTTTATTCACTCACCCATTTGAAAAGTGAGTGAGTAAAGTAGACTTTAGTTTCTTTTGGGGGCCTCTCTGGAGAGCTTCGCCAGAGAAACGGAGGTCTAGGCCCTTCCTCAAGAATTCAGGCATTGCTGGGATTTCTTAATTGTGTTCTTTTCTCACTGTGAATTCTTAATTGTGTTCTTTTCTCACTGTGAACACATAAGATCCAATTGCATTTGCCTGGCCCTTGTCATTCTTTGCCATACTGGCAGAGATGAATATTTTCTCCACTGTGATTGTTTTCCTGAGAACCTAAAAATATAGGAAGGAAATTGGTTTTTCTCTTCTGCTTTATCTTTGCATAAGTATTCTCGGGGATCTCAGAGCAGCTTAGGAGATGACCTCTGCTTTATTGTCCCTGCAGAGCCAAGACAGAAATGCAAGCAGCAGAGAATAAAATCACTTCTCTTGCGCATGCTGAGTCTTTCAACAACCCTGGCCTCTGTGACTGTGTCTGCCTGGAACTGTCAAGGTGATGGTTGAAATGAATACACTGGTCAATTCCAGTTTAGTCTAATCCCTGATTTGAAAAGGCCCCCTCTACTGCAGCTGATTGACCAATTGTTTTTCATGATTGATGGAGGTGACAGATTTATTTTAGAAACTGAGGTGATCCTGATAAGCCCAGGGAGATGGAGAAGGGCATATGTATTTGTGTGAGATTGCTTGAGGGAGGGAGGATGCTGCCTTGTTAATAGCATCTGGCAGTGATTTGTGCAGAAACCTCAGTGGTGCAGAAGGTCAGTTAAGGAAGTAGTGGACAAGGTATTGGAGGTTGTTTGGGAAAACCTGGATTTCAAGTCCTGGTTCTGCTGTTTACCTGGACAAGTTTCTTAATCCTTCTGTGCTTCATCACCTGTCTGTAAAAAAATCAGCCAAGCGGAAGAGACTGCTAACCAATATCTGTTTGTACCTTCTTACTTCCTGAGATGGGATTATTTTTTTCTGGCAATGATGTGAACACTAAAAGACTATGCCCATCTTGCTGCTGAGTGTGGTCATGTGGCCAAGTGTTAGCCAGTGAGATGTGAAGCAGAGTGGTGGAGGGTGGGGCCTTTTGGAGAGCTCTTTATAAGAGGACCACAGTTGGCGCAGGCTCTTACTGCCCTCCTTGGCTTCCCCTTGCCTGGATAACGTAGACCTGAGGCAAGTAAGCCTTGCCTGCATCCAGGAGCTGAAGCAAGGCTCTGATTGGCTCTGTGCTGCAGATGCTTGAGTGCTATGCAAATGCAAAGAGATTCTCTCGTTAACTGCACTTGGGTTGTCTCTCCAACCATGAGAGAGAAGTTGAGGGAGGGATATGTCTGCTCTCAACCAGCAAACACTTTTTGCAGTAAATCAAGCATAACTTAGGGGCTCTTTCAGGACCTTCCCATACTCCCCAGAGATGAGGGAGTTATTACTTTAACCAGCATTCATATCTTTTTCTCTGTGAGGAATCTATGTGTACGTTTATAGAGATGGACTTTCACCACATAAATGTGTGCCTCCATGAACTTGGCTTATAGGATGTGGTGAGAACATAAAGTGTATGATTCTGAAATCAGACTGCCCCAGTTATAGGTGAGCAAAGAGAGAGATGAGTGTTCTGCATGGCCATCAAGGCATGTGATTTGGTTTGGCTGTGTCACCACCCAAATCTCATCTTGAATTGTAGCTCCCACAATTCCCACATGTCATGGGAGGTAATTGAATCATGGGGGCAGGTCTTTCCTTTGCTGTTCTCATGATAGTGAATAAGTCTCATGAGATCTGATGGTTTTATAAAAAGGAGTTCCTTTGCACAAGCTCTCTCTCTTTGCCTGTTGCCATCCATCTAAGATGTAACTTGCTCCTCCTTGCCTTCTGACAATTGTGAGGCCTCCCCAGCCACGTGAAATTGTGAGTCCATTAAATCTCTTTCCTTGGCCAGGCACAGTGGCTCAGGCCTGTAATCCGAGCACTTTGGGAGGCCAAGGTGGGCGGATCACAAGGTCAGGAGATCGAGACCATCCTGGCTAACACAGTGAAACCCCATCTCTACTAAAAAATAGAAAAAATTAGCCAGGCATGGTGGCAGGTGCCTGTAGTCCCAGCTACTCGGATGGCTGAGGCAGGAGAATGGCATGAACCCAGGAGTCAGAGCTTGCAGTGAGCTGAGATTGCACCACTGCACTCCAGCCTGGGCGACAGAGCCAGACTCTGTCTCAAAAAACACCACCACCACCACCAACGAAAACACCTCTTTCCTTTAGAAATTACCCACTCTTAAGTATGTCTTTATCAGTAACATGAGAATGGACTGATACAGGATGTGCCCACCTGCAGGGCTGTGGCCTGGCCTCACTCCAAGAAGCATGATTTACATAGCCTTCCACATGAATGGTACGCCTTGGAGTCGAACAGTACAGTGGTGCTAGACACGCGAGGGCCTGAGCACAGGCATGGAATTGCAGCTGTAGTGGCCTTCTTGGGCTGTGTTTTAGTCACATTCAGGGGCCTAGGGCAACTCTTCATGTGGGCAGGTTCTCACTTAGTGATAGAACCTGCTGTTTCTCTTCTGAACCTTAGCAGCTGCCTTCCGATTTTCGGTGTAGTGATTCAACACATTCCTTGAGAGCATCAGGCTGCTGAGGCCAACTGTGTTCCTTTGATGGCTTCTCTCTCTGCCAGGCTTGGTTTGCTGGGAAGACAGAAGAAGTCTTGGAGAGCTGAGAGGGGGATGTAGAGTAAGGACAAAGCACCCCAACAGCCTTTTTTTCTGTTAATGAAGCACGTTCATGAAGGACCCCCTGATTGAAGTGATGGAGGTGTCTATTCTTGAGCATTTTTTCCTTGGATGCATTTGTCTTCAATATGGCAGCCAATAACCCAGTAAATTAAACAGCATGCCCCAAGGTCCAGGGGCTTTAGAAGAGCTCTGTAAAAACCCCAGACAACCTCAGGGGAGCCGTTTCCCCGAGGATCAGGGGAAAGTGTTTTTACCTAAAGTCTAAGGAAAGACCCACTTCAGGGCTATTTCTAAGCTGCTGTCTCCAAAGTGTCCTGGGTTGCCATCTTGAGTAGGGACCAGAAATTTCCAGCAAAGCTTACCTCAGAGAAGAAACTCCTGCCTTTGTTATTACTTAATGCTTTCTCTTAACCCTGACTGCTATAGATTTGACTTGCAGCATCTTATGATAAAAGAAGTCAAGATAACCAGACTGTTCTTTTAGTTCTGAAATCTGAGAGGAACGGGCTACTAGAGCCTTGGTTTAATGAGCATCAGCCGGTATCACAGACACTGTCCCTGTTAGCGGGTTTCTGAAGATTCAGACACATCCTCCAGCCTTGTGTCTCCCATGACTCCTTTCACAAGCACTGAGGGTGGAATGGTCAAGTGCAGAGTCTGCGGAGGTGAGGTCATAGGGCTGAGAGCGGAGACCTAGGTGTGGAGCTTCCTGGAGATCTGGCTGATTTTACAGCAGAGACTCAGGGGAACTTGCAAATTGGATGGTTTCTTCTATCAGCTGTCACAGCTGGACTTCCGGGTAAAGTGAATGGCTGAGAAATTGAACCTGAAACGTGCAGTGGGAATGGATCAAGAGGAGCTCTGGGCTTTTGATGGGACACCAGGGGTACAGCATGTGAGGGGACCATTTATTTACTTTATTTATTTATGTATTATTTACTGAATGCTGCTCTGTGACAGACACTGTAGTGGAGACTGGAGATTTAGAGGTGAACCTGGCATCCTCCCCTGTGTCTTAGTAGCCCACACTCTCATCACAAGAACGGCAAAGATATGAACCTGGGGATGCAATACAAGCATATCATAACTATCTTAGTCATTGGAGGCTGGGCATGGTGGTTCACACCTGTAATCCCAACACTTTGGAGGCCAGGGTGGGAGGGGTCACTTGAGCCCAGGAGTTGGAGACCAGCCCTGACAACATAGTGAGACCCCATCTCTACAAAACAAGTTTTAAAAAGTAGCTGGCCATGGTAACACACCCTGTAGTCCCAGCTACTCAGGAGGCTGAAGTGGAAGGATTGCTCGAGCCCAGTGGATCAAGGCTGCAGTGAACCACGTTCACACCACTGCACTCCAGCCTGAGCGACAGAGCAAGACTCCATCTCAAAGAAAACAACAACAACAACAAAACTGTCTTAGGTTGGGATCTCTAGAAATAGAGCCTGAGATAGGAGAACAGGTACATGTGATTTATTGAGGGAGGAACCTGTTGAGGAGGGAGGGATGTGGAAGGGGTTGAGTCAGAATGTGGTCAGGTTAAGTGTCCCCTTAGTTTTACCCAGAAGCTGAAGCCTGTAGTGCAGCACCATCCAACAGAACTTCCTGTGAAGCACCATCCAACAGAACTTCCTGTGAAGATACAGTGTTCTGTATCTGAGCTGATAGGAGAGTCACCAGCAACTCATGGCTACTGAGTACTCAAAATGTAATTTTTGGAGTTGAAGAACTGAAATATTAATTTTATTTAATTTTAATGAATTTAAATTGAAATATCCACATATGGCCAATGGCTACCATATTGGAAGTGCAGCTCTAGGGCTGGGTGGACAAGTTTCTTCCATCAAGGGCCAGAGTAAATACTTTAGATCTTGTGGCCCAGACGACCTCTGTTGCAATAACTCAACTTCTGTTGTAGCAGGAAGGCAGCCATGGACAATTCAAAAAGGAATGGAGTGGCTGTGTTCCAATAACAATTTACAAAAGCAAATGGAGAGCTGGATTTGGTCCATGGTCCATAAAGCACACTGAAGAGTTGCCCCTTCCACATACATTCTTCCAGGGGCCAGCCTTACGTAGCCTATGCCAGTTTGCCCTTGGCCGTGGGCCCCCTGGAGAAGAATGGTAGTTTCTGGGCAAAGTGACACCTACCAGTTGAGGGCATTGCCTGGAGCAGGGGAAGGGTGGGTGGGATGCTGTGATTCCTGGGCACCTGACCTCACAGCAATGGGGATGGGTATAGTGGCTGGGTAAGGAGAATCTAGGAGGTACACTACAGTGTCTACTACAATAATCAACAATTCTTTTTGTGTGTTCACTACAAGCCAGGAAGAGTGGTAGGTGCTTCACATGGATTCTTTTCATTCAGTTATCAAAATAGACCTATTGAGAAAGTAATTCAAGCATCTCCAGCACATTTCTATAAAACTCACTGGGTTTCATCACTTCAGTTTTGTTGGCTTGTAACCAATGACCAAGATATTTATTCTGCCTCTCTCTCTCTGTCACCCCTCCCTACACAAACACGCACACACATAAATACACATCCCATCTGAAACATACATATGGTGCTAGTGGCAGTCATGTCCTTTTTTCCTCTGGGTGGCTTTCCTCTACTCCCAGAGACCTCCGTGACCTCATCTATCTTTGTTGCAGCCGCCTGTACTTACTCTGACTCTCCGTGGTATTTTACAGCCCATATTTCCTTCTTGATAGGAAACCCATCTGTCCATGTCTTATGTTGGGTTCCCTCAAAAACAGATCCTGATTTGGGTGTAAGTCATTTCCTTCGGAGGTGATCCCTGAAAACACAGTAAAGGCTCAGGGAAGGGAATAAAGGCCAATAAAGGGTGTGTTAATGGGTGGGTTACTATTGTGGCCAACTATGGTTCATCCCCACTGGAGGCCCTGCTGGACACACATATACCTTAGAAAGTTAGGGTATTTTTCCACCCATTCCCACCCCACATTGGATGAGGGTCACTCGTGGAGTGTTAACTTCCTAACTCTTCCACATGACCCAGAGTTGATCACATTCCCTCAGGGAGATCCCCTTCCCCTCCATTCAGGGAGACTCAAAAAGCAGGCTGCCTGTGACCTCCAGGCTGCAAGTAGGGTTTTGTCAGCCTTTGTCACACTCCCCTGTCTTGACTTACTAGTAGTTCTCCAAACATGGACTTTTCTGACTTAGGGATCTGTAGCCAAATTTTACAGTGCAATAGACTCTGCATGACAAATTGCACTGTGAAGAAGAAGTTACAGACTTACTAACTTGGGGTAAGAAAATAAGGAAACCACTTCATGAGCCTTGGCTTTTGCTTCTGATTGATGTAGCAAGGTTTTGAACTTCTCTAGGTCTCAGTTTCTTCCTCTGTATAATGGGAGTGATGGCAAGGCTTTTACTGTACCTTCAATGAGAAATGGAAGAGCACATACTTAGTAATCTGTGCAATACATATGGATATAAGTTATTGGTTAAGGACTAAGTGTTGTGATTAAGGCAGTGTATATGAATTGCTGATCATTATCCCAGGTCTTTACCTTAATGTGTATGAATTTGGAGCTCCTTACTCACAGCCTACCTCCCAGAAAGTCCCTGAGTGCTCCTGGGGCCAGGCTCTGGGGTTACACTGAAGACCACTTTGCTGAGTCTCTGGACTTTGAGGTCTCATGACCAGAGATGAGGAAGACCCAGGACCATTACCCTCCATGCAAAACATCTTATTCTTCATTGCATCCTATAGCCCCTGTCCCCTGTATCTGTGCCCAAATACAAGATGCACAGGTAAGAGCCTAACCTAGTGATGAAGAGCATATTGATAAGAGAAGGGGCATGAACATAGACAAAGGAAAGCCCTGCAGTCTGCTTTGGGAACATGAAGATCAGTGCCCAAGACCTGGAAGGCTGTACCGATAAATTGGGAGGGGACTTGGATGCTGTTTTCAGGTGTTTCATCTCAGGGACACATTGCAGAGTTTTAAGCAGAGAGTGACATGTGTTTTGGGAAGTCTCTCTGGTTTGGAGTGTAAGGCGGATTAGAAAAGGTGAGTCTGGAGGCTGCAGGCCCTAAGAGGAGGCTGTCACAAAGGTCCAGCTGACAGAGACAATGAGGCCTGGATGAGAACAGGGCTGTAAACCTGCTCAGCCTGTTGAAGGCTCAGTTGCAGATTGGGATTCTTGGGACTTTACTGAGAAGTGGCAAGAGTGCAGTTAGGGTCCCCCTGGTTTTCTGCGGGTCTCTTCAGGCCCATCACACAGCCTGGATTTTAAGAGCACTGCATCATGAAGAGCACTTCACTCCTTAAATCTGTGGATCTTGTGTTTGCTAGAAGGCTTTCTTTCCTGATGATGTTCTCTCTTCCCAGAGCACCTTGTCAAAGAAGGAGAAGGAGCCATAAGCTCAGAGAGGAAGGCAGCCAGCTCTTGATTCATGATGCCTGGCCTGGCTGAAAAGGGAGGTCCATAGAGGCATTATGCTCAGGCAAGGGGAGGGTTGCAACCAGTCCTATAAAGCAGCTTGGTGTGAGGAGCTCTCTTATAGTGTGCACAAAGCGATGCATAGTGGTTATGATGGAGGCTCTGGAGCCGAGCTGCCCAGCTTCAAATGCTTTCCCATCACTAACTATCTAAGCTTGGGTAAGGTATTTAAATTCTTGGCACCTTATATTTTCATCTTGAAAATGAAGGTAGCTGGGCATGGTGGCTCACGCCTGTGATCCCAGTGCTTTAGGAGGCCAAGTTGGGAGGACTGCTTGAGCCCAGGAGTTTGAGACCAGCATGGGCAACACAGCAAAAGCTTGTCTCAATTAAAAAAAAAATAGCTGAGTGTGGAGGCACGTACCTATAGTCCTAGCTACTCGGGAGGCTGAAGACAGGAGAATCACTTGAACCTGGGAGGTTGAGGATGCAGTGAGCTGTGATTGCACCACTGCACTCCAGCCTGGGTGACAGAACAAGACCCTCTCTCAAAAAATAAATAAATAAAATAAAGTAAGGGTAATAATAGCATGTACCTCATGGGTTTTTGTATAAGGAATAAATGATACAATCGATGTAGAATTTTGGCAAAATGCTTATTCACCAGGTGTTATCAGCATGTATGAAGAAAATAGTATGTGTGAAGTAATGGAACTGGTTGCATCAGTCAGCTATTGCCATAATAATGCTGCATAACAAAACTCAGTGTGCATCTTGGATTAACTAGCAGGTCAGCTGGAACTAGATGGTCTCAGGTGGCTTCAGCTGGGTGACTCCACTTTGGTCCACTTGGTCTGACATTCAGTAAGCTAGCCCGGGCTTGGGGTGTCTTCTCGTGGAAGAAGTAGGGATCCAAGAGAAGAAGCAGAAACGCACAAGCACTTTTTCAAGCATCCACTTACCCACAGTTTGCTGTTGTCCCACTGGCCAAAACAAGTCACGTGGCCAAGCCCAGAGTCAAAGTGGGAGGAAACTACCCAATTACAATTCAGATAGTACAGATCCAAGGAGAGCACTAAATGTAGTCATTAACACAATCAATATCACTTTGGTTTTTTACATCAGCCTCCCAGAGGGGGGTTAATCCTTGAGGCAATACTCATTTCAACAATCCTGCTCTCCCACTAACTAATTAGGTTATTCTTCCTTGGGAATTATTCGTATTAAAGAGTGTAATACTAGTTACCACTTACTGGGTACCTCATTGATCTCAGGTATTTAATGTTCCTACCTCGGGAGGCTGTTATGAGGATTAGGTGGGATAATGTACATACAGTCCTTAGTTTAGCTCAGAGCCAGCACATTGTATTAACTCTACAAATTCACATTATTATCATTGTTGTCACCATCAAGATTATTACTATTCCCTTTCTTACTCCAAATGTAGGCATTTTTATCTCCATTTAACAAATAAGTCACTGAGACTCAGGGAGGTCCATAACTCTCTCAACGTCCACCACTAGTAAGGATCAAAGCTTTCTCAGTCAGTTGGAAAATAATTTGGAAATAGTTGGAAGTCATTCGTATAGTGTGATGTGAAAGAATGATCATTAATATGCAGAAGATCTAATTCTGAGCCCAAATCCAAGGCCCTCTAGCTTTGGCCCAATAACCTTAACTCTGCTATAAAGGGTTTCCAGGAGTGTGAATTCTCTTCTTAGTGGCAGCCTTGCAGAAACATAGACCATTTGGCACTCACTTGTCTCCCCAGGCTGAATTCCCAGACATGTTCAGTATTATTTGGACAGGCGCACTGTTGGTGTAGACAGTCTGGTTGCTGAGTTGTATTTAATAACCTTGTAGATCCCTGCATCTTTCAAAGCAAGCTCCATGCTCTCCTGTCTCAGCTCCATATTAGCCTGTGAGACAGGTATCTGGGTCCCCTTGGAAGAGGGCACTCTAAGAGGCTTAGAAGTCAGTATGAGGCTGCATAGTCAAGATAGCGCTGGGACTGGAAACTGGGACTTCAGGCTCCAAGCATTGCTCCCTCTGTCGACACCAGGTCTTGCCTGGGCATGGAGGTATCATATCATGCCTCTCTAGCCTTTGCCTTGCCTCTCTTTACCACTCTTGGTCTCTGTGGCTGCTTATTCCAACTGCTTAGGTTCTTTTCAAGGGACTATCAGTCATAAATGGCTCATCCAAGCAAGCCATTTGCAAGTTCTGTGGGTCCACTGGAAAGAATTACATTCAGCCTTTATCTGGCTCCCACTGATGGCAAAGTATACTCACAGTGTTTGTGTGGATCACAGACTTAGAGGGACTTTTCCAAAGTCTATAGGCTTTGGTTTATAGAAAAGTTGATGCCTGACCTACAACAGAGACCCTCATTAATGGCTCTGTAAATGATTTTCAGGCGAGGGAGCAAGGAGACAGACAGAATGTATAAAGCCCCCATCAAAGACAATTCTTGCAGACCTATAATTCTTCAATATATCCTATACTCTCAGCTCTCACTGCTGCTTATTCATCCAGGGTTCCATGCTGTTCTCAGTGCACACTTTATCAGTTCACGCAATTACCTTAGGAAGGCCTCTCACACATTGCTAGTGACAGATTGGCACAGTCCTTTTGGAAGGAATAGGAAATGTGTATGAAAGGTCTTAAAAATGGCTCATGCTCTTTAAACCAGCGATCAATGCTGGAGAAATTATCATAAAGAATTAATTCAAACCTAGGAAAATGCTATATGCAGGGCAATTTATGGTAGCAAAAATTGGAAGCAACCTAAATTCCCAACACTATGGTAATGGTTTAGTAAATCACGACCATCCACTTAGTGGAATATTATGCAGCAATTAAAATGGTAATTATAGATGCTATTGGGCAACCTTAGAAATGCTTATGATATAATGCTAAATAAATAAGCCAGGAGACACCATTGAACATACACAATGATTAAAATCATGTAAAGATATGTGTTTGTGTTGTCATTAATGGTGGGGCCCGAGGAACAATCTACATTTCAAATTCCCAGATGGAGTAAGGGTGGTTTCCAGCTAGAAAGCAAAATCTGACTGAGACAGAGGCAGCCCAGGCAAGCTGAATGGTGATCCTCAATGTTGATTTAAGTCTTCCACTAATTTCAAACATCTCTAGACATTTTTTTTCCCAATGCTTATTTTCAATACTTGTGTTGATTAAAGAAGATTCTGGCTGGGTGGCACGGCAGGTAATCCTAGCACTTTGGGAGGCTGAGGCAGTGGTCAGGAGTTTGAGACCAGCCTGGCCAACATGGTAAAAACCTCTCTCTGCTAAAAATAAAAAAATTAGCTGGGCATGGTAATGCACACCTCTAATCCCAGCTACTTGGGAAGCTGAGGCACGAGAATCACTTGAACCCAAAGGTTGCAGTGAGCCAAGATCATGCCACTTCCATCCAGCCTGGGCAACAAAGCAAGACTCTGTCTCAAAAAAAAAAATTTTTTTTTTTTTTAAAGAAGTCTCTGTACTTAAAGATTGGTGCCCAGTGAATGAAGTTCCCAGTGAATGGTAACTAGTATTACACTCTTAATACCAAACAATGTGACTAAAATGTAAGCAAAAATGTATAGACAAAGAATAGATTCATATAACTACCAACAAAAAAATAAATTTTACTGGTGCTTATGAAATCTCTAATATTCTAATGTGTGGGATTTACACTTCACATTGGTTCAAGTAACACAAGGTGCAACATGCCCATTTGATTAAGAACTTGTTAGACTTGGTGAGGGCAGGTACAGAGGTGTGGTATGGGCAGAAACCAGATTGTAGCAGGTAAAGAATGAACTCTGTCTGTGTAGACAACACTTTTATGATGTTTGGCTGTCAAAAGGAGATATCACGTAGGTACACAGCTGTTGACAGATGGCAGGTTAAAATTCCCAGCTTCACTCGGGTTGGAGGGAGAGGGATTTTCTGGTTATTTTGTAAAGCAGAAGCGGGGTAGGCGATTTGAAATGCTGACGGGCCATGGCCAGACTAAAAAGACAGGTTAGGTGCCTGGAAAGAATGGAGTAAGATCACCAGGAAGGTCGGAGAGAGGTATCTAATTAATGTCTAGATAATTTGTGAACACTGAATTATAATACCTAAAAGAGCATGTGAAATCTTTTGATTGGTTTGTGTCTCCTAGTGTCCTGAAATTTAGGAGCAATAGAACAGAGACAGGGACATCAAGAAGGGAAAAAGTGGGAAAGCTTGGAAAGCCCAGAAGACTGTGGGCTAAGGAGGAGACTTTAGGGAAAGTTCTCTGGGCGCTTTTTAGTGAAATGTTGTAGGCTGTGCTAGGGGAATGTACCCTCCTGTGTCCCCTACAAAATGATTCGTGAAATGAAGATGCTTCCTTAGAGTTGAGATCCAAGGAATGCTCTGGGAATTGTAGAGAGAGCGGATTGAGGGCCAGAACAGAGGCTGCATGCAAAGGCGGTGGATGGCCAGGGCATAGGAGACTCAGGGCTCTGGTTTCAAATTCGAGTTTCTTGCTTTACCACAAGGAAAACAGGGAACGAGGAAGTGCATTCGTCAGCTAAAATGGGTGATAAGACAGAACAGAGGCCCAAAGTTACAATTAAAGCAAGTGACTACCAGTGTTCCTTGTTCTATTATTTCTTGGCTTATTTAAAAAAAAAAATGTAAATGCCACTGTCAGGCTGCTACAGAGCACCTGTGAGAGGGTAAAATTATATTGTGACTAAAATAGGCTCCTTGTAGAAGAGGTCAAGTGTGCATTTGGGCCTTTTTCTGAGCTAGTTCAGATTTAAAGGTCAACTTGTCCTTCTATTAGAGACATTAATAACTTAAAGAAACAAATGGGAAGGTTCTTTAAAATTTATGTTTGAGTTACAAAAATCTATCTGAAACCTTATAATTAATGTGCTATAGCAATCTCTGTTGCAAGAGATTTTTTTTTCTAGTGTTTGTTTAAATATGTGGTATTTAAATTGGCTCTGCCATTTTAATTCTCCATTAATTCATGGGTTTATCTTAGACATTTCTAATGTGTGGGAAAACAGTTTATAAACAAAAGAAAATTTAAATTCAACCTATATATTATGGATTTTTTAATTGCAGAAACAATGTGACTGAAATTTAAGCAAAAATGTTTAGACAAAGAATAGATTCATACAACTACCAACAAAAAAAAAATAAATTTTACTGGTACGGTGCTTATTCTATTCTGTTACTTGTGGCTTGAGTATGTATTTGATTTACTTGTGCTCAAACTTGGGTTTGTACTGTTTTATATCCTGCTTTAAAAAAAAGCAAAGCATAGTCAGGATTCATTTAATCGTAAGTAAGACAGAGGGAGATTTTATGGACTTGTGTAACTGAAAAGCCACTGTTGAGCCCAACTTTAGACTTGAATAATATGAGTCATATATTCTATCCATAGACTCAGGAATAGGATCAGTTTCCCCATAATACATGGAGAGCAGGAGGGAAGGGTGAGTATCTTCAAAAGCACACATCCCTATGTCCACCTGTTTTATGTTTCGACTGCTCAGGCAGGGCAAAGTAGATGTTTAGCCCCACTAAATGGACATCCTGAAATAAGATTTAGATAAGCTTTCCAGTCTATCCCAATCTATTGTACTGAGATGTCCCATTTTCCCTCCTTTAATTGGCAACAAACCTGTCTCACCTCTGGTCTGGGTGACAGGTACATGGGTGAGGCTATCAAACTGAGTAATGGAATGTGTTTATCTATGGATAGAATCAGTAGTGTGCTGATAAAAATAAGCCTCGAATTGTAATGTTTGCCAATTTCCTGGGTGTAAATATTCCCATTGTGACTGATTTTCCCTATCAGTGTGAAGTTATTGAATATGGGGTTGGGAAGAGATGTGCACAGTTGGCTCCTGTGAGTAGATACAATTCACCCTTCTTTATGTATAACAGAAGTTCTCTCATATAGTGTACATTCTTATTTATAGAGTGTTTTCATAGATGCAAGTTTGATTTTAAAACCTTAGACCTTTACCCACTTAGCTTTGTCAGTTTGGAGGCTGGCTAATATATTTGCAGTTGCTCTTTCTTAAAATTATTTATTCAATCAATTATTCATCCTTTAACAAATTTGTATTGAATGCCTACTGTGTGTCAGATACTTTCTTATGCACTGGGAACTCAGCAGTGAATCAAACCAAGTCCCTGTTCTTAGAGGAGCAGACAATCAGTAAACAAATATTATTTTTCAGGTGAAAATGGTGCGAAAAATTTTCAGGGAAGGGACAGACAGTAATGAAAGGGGAACTGTGGAGAAGAGCGATTTTAAGTAGGATGGTTATGGAAAGCTTCTCTGGACAAAGAACTGAATGAAGTGAGACAGCAAGCCCTTTGAAGATCTGCAGGAACAGCATTCTGAGTTGAGGGAGCAAGCAGCAATTGCAAAGGATGTGAGGGGGGAACAAGCTTGGCATATGTAAGGATCAGCAAGGAGGACAATGAGCCTTGAGTGGTGCTAGCAACAAGGAGACTGGCAGGAGATGATGTCAGAAAGACTATTAAGGCCCAGATCACGTAGATCCTTGCTGGCAATGGTTAGGACTTTGGATTTTTAGCCCAGTGAGAAGGAAACAGGGGTGAACCATTCTGGCTTCTAAGTGAAACACCTAGACCAGTAGTTCTCAAAGCATAGTTCCCTGACAAGCAGTGTCAGAATAACTGAGAACTTGTTGAAAATGCAAATTATTAGGTCCCCGCTTAAACCTATGGAATCAGAAACTCTGGGGGTGGCATCCAGCAATCTGAATCTTAGGAAACCCTCTTGGTGATGCTGATGCATGATAGACTTGGAGACCTCGACTATGGCTATGTGCTCTCTCTCCTCGTTGTATCCCTGCAGAGTCAGAGGTACCATCTTCCATGAAGGTTTGAGTGCTATATTTCATCATATATATCAACACTGTTAGGTTCCTGTAAGAATATAAGAGAATCCCTACAGTTGATACTTTCAAAAGCCATCAGATCTACACATGCTGGAACTTGCACACCTCACCATCGCTTCCATCCTTCATCTCCATTTTATTTTAATTAATTAATTAATTATTTTTGAGTCGGAGTCTCACTCTGTCACCCAAGCTGGAGTGCAGTGGCATGATCTCGGCTCACTGCAACCTCCACCTCCTGAATTCAAGCAATTCTCCTGCCTCAGCCTCCTGAGTAGCTGAGATTACAAGCGTGCACCACCATGCCCAGCTAATTTTTGTATTTTTAGTAGAGACAGTGTTTTACCATGTTGTCCAGGCTGGTCTCAAACTCCTGATCTCAAGTGATGCCCCCACCTCAGCCTCCAAAGTGTTGGGATTACAGGTATGAGCCATTGCATCCGGCCCATCTCCATTTTAAAATCCTCCCAATGGCATTCTTAAAGCCATTGGTGATTATATCACACTATTCACCAAAGGTTTGCTTCTCCCTTGAACAGTTTTATGAAGTATATTCCCATTTTGGTAATTTTATTTTGTAAAATGATTCTATCTGTTTGAAGTATAGCAGGAAGAGCAGTATAACACAGCATGAAGGTTATTTAACTTGTGTGTAACAGGTGTGAATTGTTCCATGATACTAAGTTTAAATTATTAAATATGGCTCACTCCCTACCCACTTCAGACTTTTGCCATCCCTTGAAACTATAAAAGAATGCCAGGGCTTGGGCAACCTCCATGCAGCCATAATGAACAACCCTTCCCCAGGATTTCTGGATTGTTTTACCATGTATAAGAGTAATCAAGTTCGAGGTTACTATAGCCTAATATTATTCAAATTGTTGGTCAACTCTATTAATTTCATAAGTGTAATTTTTTAGGAATATATTCAGCATTAACTCAATGACTTTCCTTGAAAACCAAAGAAAGAGTCCCCACAGTCTAGTAGTTAATAATTAGTTCTTATGAGTTATATATAACTACACTGTATGCAAGTCCTTAAGATTCCAATGTGGACACTCAGCTTGCAGAATTCTTGGTGATGATATCAAGCTGGCAGTTCATAGATACTATTCAGCAGGTGTTTTGAACTCCATCTGGATCTCATTCTAACAACTAGACCTAGAATTCCATTAGTTGAAAGTTGGGTTTTTACTTGGTCTTAAAACAAAAAGTAAAATAAAATCTAGGGCTTCAAAAATAGATGCCACTAACTTTATGTGTAATTCAGATTCTAGCATTTCCAAATATGAGAATTATTATCATGGTATTTGTTCAAATGTAATCATCTGAGCATATTACTAAACATATCTGTTACTCCTATTACAAGCAGTTTTAGCAACAAAAATAATAACAATTTTTCAAGGATTATAAGTTCATGTAATTGCACATTGGAGAAAAATATGGATGTTAAAGCCTCTTAAATGTTGAAATGCAGCACATTGTTGTCTGTTATATTTTTCAGGTTCTTGTTCATGAATTTCATCTTAAACTATATTCTTTTTTTCCTTCAGTTTTGCCCTTTTGTTCATAGATTTCAGGAATATAATTAACCATGGCATGGAATTTAAAGTATTTCTTGATACTGGAGTTCTCTTTGCTATCAAGTGGTTATTTCAAATTTTATTTACATAGTTATTATTTTTCATCTGGAGACGCATTCATTTATCTGTTTTCAATATATTTCTAAGTGTGACTTTCCAAAGTTTATCATCCATCCATTCATACTGATTTAAAATAAAATTAACTTGTCATGAAACCTCTCAGACCAAGAGGATGCTTGCCTTTCCAAAAAATATTTTTTTTAGAATTTCTCCATCTAGTGTTCAAATTAACTCTGAGAAATTAAACCACAAGCAAGATTAAAGGTAATTGAGTTTAAACTTTCCTTTCCATTCAGTCATCCAAAGATTGTGGATACCTGCTGTGTATCAGGCACTGTGCTTGGGGCTGAGGATTCAAAGGTAAGTAAGAAATGGAAATGGCTTTGGAACTGGAAGTAGAAAAGACTTACCTTAGATTTCACTTTAATGTTTGTTTTATAATCAAATTGAGGTATAATAAGTCAAGTTATAATGATTTGTTTAAATAATATGTTTAACTCCCAAAGCAGACTGCATTGCATGTGAATTTACAGTCTGGTCATATATACATTTTGAAACAAACTCATCTTTTTCATCTCTCTAAAATGCCAGCTATTAGACTATAATGCTTCATGTAAGCAGGGGTTGGGGAAGAAAAAAGACATATTTTTCGTCTTTTTTAAGGTGCAAGGAATCTGAAATCTTTATTTTCCATTGACAATCCTTGACTAATTTTAAAATGAAATTAGCATGCCTGTACCTTCCTCTACTTGTCACTATAATGTAGTCTGTGCTGCAAAACAACCCCGAAGTTCAGAGATTCAACACAATAGAAGTTCATTTTATAATCATATGAAGTCTCATGTGGGTCTGGTACCTCTCCTGGGAAGCTCTTCTTCAAACATTGGTGACTCAGGGATTTGGGCTGCTTTCATCTTATAGCTCTGTCATCTCTATCATGGAGCTTTCAAGGCCTCTGTGACAAAGAAAGAGAGAAATAGGTGGTAGTGTACCAACTCATACTTACCTCAACCCAGCAATGAACACACATCACTAATGTTCACAGTCAGTGGACCAGAAGTAGACCTGTGGTCTACCAGACCAGTCATGTTTCATATTTCAGTTTTGTTCCTCATCTCAAGACTGAATTGGCAGTTATCAAGTAACCCATCAAACCATATATATAATATTATAATATATAATTATATATAATTATATTATTATATTATATATTAATATTTTATTTTATATATATATATATATATTTTTCAGAGTCTTGCTCTGTTGCCGAGGCTGGAGGGCAGTGGCGTAATTACAGCTCACTGTGACCTCCACCTCCCAGGTACAAGCAATTCTCGTGCCTCAGCCACCAGAGTAGCTGGGATTACAGGCATGTGCTACCACACTCAGCTAAGTTTTGTATTTTAAGTAAAGACAAGGAGGTTTTTTGCACTGTCTCAAACTCCTGGCCTCAAGTGATCTTCCTGCCTCAGCCTCCCAAAGTGTTGGGATTACAGGTGTGAGCCATGGCTCCTGGCCTGTCAAACCATATTCAAATAACCATTTTCTCCTACTGTCAGCTACAACAAAGTGTTAGATTGGGGTTTAAATGGACACTGCTATGCTATCTAGCTATGCAGTGTACATTTCTTAAAAACTATGATACTGTTCTCCAAGCACAGTCATGTGTTTTTCCAAAGATTGTTTGCTGTCATCGTTCCAGAAGTTATCCATCTATTTGATCAAATTCCAGTACATAAAATATATTTCAAGTTGCTATATTTTAGCCAGTCTACTTCTGCTCTCTGGTGTTAATAGCATATACATTTTCCAATGAATCAATTTCAGATGGTTTCTATAGCCTTTGAAATGAGGATCTTCTCAAGGACCTAGAATGTTCAGTGTAAGCTAGAGGGGATAACCAGAGATTCTTTAAGAATAATTCAGAGTTTCTTCCCAAACTGTGAGAAGACCGTTTTCTCCATATGTATAGCAAATGAAGATAGATATTGGAATCATTCTCAAAAAGCACTCTTATTCCATGAGGCAGAGCTTGGCTGGGTACTTCCTAACTTCTACTTTGCCAAATAGGTCTCCTATTTATGAATATTTCACTTGTTTCTAGCTTTTATATGTGCATACTGTGATGTGCCACCTGGACATCCCTTCAAGAAAGGATTTGTTACCCTAGCTGCTGAGACTACAGCTAGCAGGCTGCTCTTAAGTTCTAGCCCTGTGTCGGGTCCCCGAGACTATCCTTAGGCTTGATGATTTATAAAAGGACTCACAGAACTCAGGAAAGCTGCTATACTCATGTTCCAGTTTAATATAGTAAAAGGTATATATTAATATAGTAAATATTAGTAAATATAGTAAAATATAGTAAAATTAGTAATATTATATAAATTTAGTATAATATATATAATTAGTAATATAGTAAAAATTAGTAAATATAGTAAATATAGATAATATAGTAAAAGAATACAGATTAACAGCAAAGGGCTGGTTTTAAAAGAAGCATAGGATAGTGGCCGGGTGTGGTGGCTCACGCCTGTAATCCCAGCACTTTGGGAGGTCGAGGTGAGTGGATCGCAAAGTCAGGAGTTCGAGACCAGCCTAACCAATATAGTGAAATTCCATCTCTACTAAAAATGCAAAAATTAGCCAGGCCTGTAATCCTAGCTATTCAGGAGGCTGAGGCAGGAGAATCGCTGGAATGCGGGAGGCAGAGATTGTAGTGAGCCAAGATCGCACCACTGCACTGCAGCCTGGGCGACAGAGTGAGACTCCGTCTCAAAAGCAAAAACAAAACAACAACAACAAAAACAGCATAGGAGAAAGCAGTGTGATCTTGGGGTTGTGCCAGCAATGCTTCATCCTCTCAGCAACAGTGTGTGACAGTGCATAGGAAGGATTGCCAGCAAGGAAGCTCACCTGAGCTTTAGTCTCTAGGGTTTCTACTGGGGGCTAGTCACATAGGCCTGGGGTGCCTCCATGACTGCTCAGTCTCCAACAGCCTCAGGCGTCCAACCAATGCAGCATGACCAGGGCCCCAGGTGAACAAAAACAGGCATTCACCATAAATCACATTGTCTGCATAAACTATCTGGCATATCCCAAGACCCCAGATACACAAAGACATTTGTATCAGGCTAGGTATTCCAAAGGCTTATAGGTTATCTCCCAGGATGGTCAAGGGGCCAGTCTTCTCTTTAAAATGTGCAGAGTTTGAGTACCCCAAGTCCACTGGGTTAACCTTGCACAAGCTTGCATTCATTCATTCATTCATTCATTCATTTACACAAGCTTCTTCAAGAATCCCCTCAGCTTTAGAGAATTGCCTTGCCCAAGGTTGGGCTCCTTCCTGGGGCAGCCAATGTTCACTGACTCAGAGAATCAAGAATGTAAATGTTTTACCATTTCATCCCCAAAACAGGACAACTCACATTCCAGCCTTAGAGCTCCCCAGCAGGTTAGCTGAAGCTGTTATTGGGCCTACATCACAGCTTGACTTCTATTTCTGCCCCATTCCTGCTAACTTCCCCTATTCTGCATAGCTGTTGACCCCAAGGAAACCACTTAAAACATTCTACGTGCTAAACTCTCAGAGTCTGCTTCTCAGGGAACATAACGTGTGGCAATATGTGAAGCTGAATTGAGTATTTTCATGTGTAGATCATTTTGTTACTTCTAAAAGATTATCTTGATTTAAATCTTCAGGAACATTTTTAACTAATTACATATAGCTCTAAAATTAATATGGAAATTGAGTTTAGAAAAAAATGCTTTTTCATAGAATCCCAATGTATTTCATCACCAGGTGGTAGAGAAGTTCACCCATCTCACCCCACTCTCGCCAGTGTTAGACTTCGTCCTATTGATTGTAGACCTTCTGTATAAGACAATTAGAGTTTTCTTCCTGTTTCCTCAGGTTATTAGCTTGACCTCTTCTGATACCATTGCAGATCTTGTCAATATGGCCATATATCTGAGAGTTTGTTCACTGGCACAATTTTATTAGGCGAGGATTTTTTTTTCTGTAATGGTTTCTTGGGTAAGAGTCTCATCACTTCATCATAAGTAAGCTTAGGAGGCCTGGGGACAAGATTACTTCCATGGTACCACTCACCATGGTAGAAGAGACTTCAGTCACTCAGAGAATATCTGTGGTGCCAAACTCTGCACATGGTTCTTTCCATAGTTCTGAGGTTATTGATACTTATCCACAAGTAATGCTCTTGATAGTAACAACGGACATGATGTCATGATGCTCACTGTGAATTCACTTAGGCCTGCATGGCAATCTCTAATAACCCTTTGTTTCCATGCCACCTGTCCAGCAAATATTTCTGTTTCTTTCCCTGTGTATCAAGATTTGTGGATAAATAATGTATGATTTTAAATTAAATGCATTGGATGAATTAAGTTTTGAAACTAAGGAAATTTAAAAATTGTCTTTACCTTCTGAATCAAGCAACACCAGAGCTGAGAATTGGTGAATGAATTAGCAAGCTAGCCTGAAACCCATTCAGCTGTTTGTTGGGGACCTGAAGTCATGTGTTCATTTCAACTATTCCTCCCATGGTGAGAGGGTGGTGGTGTGTGGCTCTTTCCTTTACCCTCCCCCCAAGTCAGGGCTGTTGTATTAGTTTATCATTGCTGCTATAACAAATTACCATAGACATAGTGGCTTAAAACCACACAAATTTATTATCTTCTGGCCTTCTGGGGGTAAGATGTCTGAAATGGGTTTCACTGGGCTAAAATCAAGGTGTTGCCTGGATGTGTTGCTTCTAGAGGTTCTAGGACAGAATCTATCGGCTGACTTTTTCAAGCTCCTAGAAGCTGTCTGCACTGCTTGGCTCATGGCCCCTTCCTCTATCTTCAAAGCCAGCAGTGTAGCATCTTGACATCTCTCTCTGACTCTGACCCTCTTACTTCCCACTTTCATTTACAAGGACACTTGTGATTACACTGAGCCCACCCAAAAAATGAGGAATAATCTCCCCATCTCAAGATCTTTAGCTTAATTATATCTGCAAAGTCCCTTTTGCTAAGTAAGGTAACATATTCACAGGTCTCAGGGGTTGGGATGCAGACTTCTTTGGGGACACCCGGCAGTAGAGATCTCAGCTGAGACTCTGTAGCAGTTGTGGACTCTAATGCCGAGAGTATCATTTTTCCCGCCATTGGTGTAGGTGTTCAGCAGTGGCTGTTTTGAATCATGCCTGGTTCCCATGTCCTTTGGATCCTTGGCCTATTGCCAGGTCAGTTCCCTTATGACTACTGCTTCGTTCTGGATTTGATCTTCTGCCTGTTCTTTAGAGGTAATGTGTCTGCTTTAAGTCACTGCTTCCTTCATAAGCTGCTTGCTTCTTGCAGGAGGCATCTTTGCACTCTGAGTACCAAGCAGACCATCTTAGGACCACCTTCTCCCCCAGAAAAATTGAGTTCTACAAGTTTGGAGGAACACTCAGAATATATCTTCCCCCAACCAGGCAACATTAGAAAACAAGCAATTGTTAGGGCATTATGGTAGAAAGAGTGTTTGCCACCAGATCCCATTGTGTAGAAATTTCCATTTCCATTTAGCCACATTTTTCTCCTATTTTCTTCTGGCTCACAGGTGCTCAATAGCACTCACCTAGTTGGTTGTGCACAAGATACTTTGCGGTATCTCTGCTTAGAATGTCACACCATAATTGCAGTTGACTGATCTTTGCATTCTTTGACAACTATAGTTCCATCTGCTCTATTTAGAAACTAATGTAATTGCTTAAACTGGAGAAGACAGAACTACTTTTGTAGCAAAGTCAAAACATGCATCAACACTCGTCTCTATAATTATTTCACCAGGAAAAAAAAAAAGCGTCCTCATTGGCTTTTCTTACGAATGAAGAGAGTCTTCCACAGTAATTGGCTACTTACTAAGTAATATATGTCAGATCTGTTCCTCTTACCATAAACCTAGCCTGGCCATCTCACCCTAGGTGTCAAGAAGTCATGTAGACAAAACTCACATACTTCTGTTGCATGACACAGCATTGAAGAATTATGGCCTTTTGAGGTAGATAGATCTGGGTTTGAATCTTTGACTCTGCTACTTTCTTGCTAAGTATTACTGGGCAAGAACAGGGGTTGGCAAACTTTTTCAGTTAAGGGCCAGTTAGTAAATATGTTAGCCTTTGTGGACCATATGGTCTCTGTTGTAACTACTCAACTCTGCTAAAATTGTGTCATAAGTAAACAAATGGGCATGGATATGTTCCAACTAAACTTTATTTACAAAAATAGGTTGAATTTAGCCCATGGGCTGAATTTTGCTGAATCTTGGACAAGACATAAAACCTCTCTAAACCTCATATAATATTCATAAAGAATATTAAGAGCTAACTTCCAGAGTATTATTAAAATTTAATCAGATATTGTATATTAAGTGCTTGGAATAGTACCTGAGACAAAGTAGATGGTCAACATACCTTCAGGTAAATGGATGGATAGATAGGTGGATGGACGAATAGGAAGGATGGAGAGAGGAAGAGAGGTAAAAAGAAAGAGAAGGAAGGATCAACCATATTAAGATTAAATATATTGAACAATGATTTGTCAGTTTCTGGGAGAGAGCTCTCCCTAGCTATAGGGATAATGGACTGAATGACACTAATTGAGCAGGTGACTCATGTTTTGTCACATGGAATAGAGCAATAGCGCTATACAGGTGAGCTGCAGAGACTTGTGGTGTCACAGAAAAAAGGTGGTTGACAGCTTCTCTGTTGTCATCTCCCTTGTCCCACCAGGGAGCTATTTTCTGTATCAGAACCATCCTACCTTCCCTCTGCCTCCTTATAACAACCCGCTGTGAATCCAGGGAGGTTATTAAAATCCCCCACGGAAGTGGAGGCCCAGAGTTGCCTATCTCCTGACTCCATTGCACTCCCATTTGTCTTCCTTCCCCACCCTGCGTGTCTTGTTAATGTCCAGGTGGGGTGGGGGCTGTGATGGCTCCTAGGCCCTTAGGGTTTTAGGTCTGTTTCTGCAAATGACTGACCTGTTCTACCAGTTGTCCCAGCAGGCATTACGGATGGATGAAACCTTGCCTATGAAAGTGTGCATGTGCCCAAGGAAAGACAAGCCTTCACAATATTTGAGCAAATGACAAGCATTCCCCATTCGTTATTGATCATCCTCAGAAACAAATTGCAGCGGCTCACACTGGAGCATCTGGCTGTAAAATTTTGTCTCTGAAACAGACTGTCTCAGATTGCAACTAAAATGTTAGAGAAGCTTTTTAAAAAAAAAAATACAAAAGACAGGAAACAAAACTACTCCACAACACTGAAAACTAGGGCTAGAAATTGGAGCTTTCTTCCAAAAATAGGACATGGAATTGTTCTGTTGAAGCCTCTGTAGATGTGAGCTCAAATACAGGTAAAAGGACCCTTTTTGCCTTACCTTGCTAATTATTAGTTTAGAAACAGGACATGGGGCCAGGCATGGTGGCTCATGCCTGTAACCCCAGTGCTTTGGGAGGCCAAGGCAGAAAGATTGCTTGATGCCAAGAGTTCAAGACCAACCTAGGTAACACAGTGAGACCTCATCTCTACAAAAAAATTAAAAAAATTAGCTGGGTGTGGTAGCATATACCTGTAATCCTAGCTACATGGGCATGGGAGGTTAAGGCAAGAGGGTTGTTTGATCCCAGGTGTGCAAGGCTGCAATAAGCTCTAGCCTGGGTGAAAGAGACCCTATCTCTTACAAAAAATAAAATAAAATAAAATAGAAAGAAAGAAAGAAACATGAAAAAACGGTCTGTCTACCACATTAGTGCTACTTTTCATGATAAACGTATGATTAGGTAGTATGATTAAATGGATCCAGAATTTTATGAGAGTTTAAGCATGAAGAAAATAAAATCATGTCAAAAATCTGAAACTCACACTTTTAGAATCTCCTAGATGTGCCTAGTCATCCTGGGCATTGCTTTCAGCAGTGTGTTCATTATTCAGACAAAAAAAAGTAAAAGATACAGAAATTGATGACCATTTACAGAAGGAGATCAGAGCGCCCCAGTGTGATAAGGCTTCATGGTAATGTGTAGCTGTGATTTAAATGAATGACAGTGGTTCTCATCCAGGGGATTCTCATTAAGCTCATATTCTGAAGGCAGAGAGTTGAGTTTTGGCCAAGGGACCTGAGGATTTCCTTCACTCTCACTGCTAGACTGGGGACCCAAGAAGTGACAGATCCTTAGTGGTCAAGTTGGGCCTTAGGAAGGCCTCCCATGGCCTGGGATATTGTACAGATTCAAGTCTCAGCCCTGATGCACCATGATGGATTCCTCCTGTCCGTCTGTGGCTACTCCCAGGGGGCCCATTTCTCTGAGCTGTCTCAGGCCCTGTGAATGTAGGTCCTCTCTGACTTCTTGGAATCTGGCGACTAAAGAGGCCTGGCTGGGGCTGGTCAAGGCAGGATGAGAAATCTAGAAGCTAAAAAGTGAAGAGGACAATGTAGAAAAAAGGAGGGTAACTTGCTGCATTTAGTAGTGTACTGAAGAACTGGTTTTCTATGCTTGCAAAACAGTTCCCTTTGGTTGTTATTGAGCAAGTTTTGGAAACATGCAACTGAATAGGACAGACATCCTGTGGCCAGTGGGTTCTTAGTCTAATCAGAAACTCAGCTCTAGAGTGGTAAGTGTTAGAATGGAGATGTATGCAAATTCAAAGGGAACACAGAGCAGAGACTTCTTACCTAAGCTTGAAGGTAAGGAGAATCATCTGAAAAATGGGAAGATCACCTGTCCAAAGTAGCTTAATGCAGTGGCTGTATGACTCAGAATTTCCAAGAGAGATTCAGTTTTCGATAGCTTTTTTTTCTCAAACTAGATGAGCCTCAAAATATATACAAGTAATTTGACTTTTATGTGAATTTTTTAAATGTTTGGCTTAGAAAAATATGGTCACTGAAAACACAAAAGCTCGATAGTTAGTCTCATGCTGTTAGCTGATGTCGCAAAGTGTTTAGCATCAAGACAGCCAGTATTGCTGGCTCCATTCTGATTTTGGATGGATTGCTGGCATCCATTCTGATTTTGATGAAAACCATTTCTACAAAATGGAACTTTTCATCAAAATCAGAATGGATTAGGTAGAGCATATTTGTGAACAAGCACTCAAGGTAGGAATATGTAAAATAAATGGACTCATTTCAGTATATGGCCCTTCCTTGTGAGTGTTCAACCATTATCAGATTATCAATCACTGATTACCTGATCTCCGAGTTGACTGTTTTTCTCTCTCATTGTGTTGGTTGATCCTGTGCCCATCACCACTTGTTGCTTCTAATAATGTTCCTCTGAGAATTATAGACTCACCCACCCATCCATCACTTGGGTCTCTGTACTTCTCTGTGCCCTGGTGTTCTGAGATTGAGATGTGGCATAGCCCCAGCTACATGTGGAGTTGAGGTTGAAGAGAGTAGTAGGGGCAGAGGGTGGGAGAGGGGAGAGTGAGACTGACAAACAGCCACTCAGATGGAGGAACAGTCTGCTACCCAGACTCAATTTCACAGAAAGAATTAAAGAAAAAAAAAAAAACTAGGAAAGGATCTGGTATGTTTCATATGCTAGGTGCTTTATATGTTTCAATTCACTTCATAGTTATATATCTATTCATTCCTTTATTCGTTCTCCCTCTTTCGTTCTTTTTCTTTCTGACACATAACTTAGCAAATTAAGTCTTTTTAAATCTCTGGTTTATGCATAATAAGAGTGTTCCCCAGGGAAATTAAACATCTTCTCCAGGACCCTGGAGCTAGAAGAGGTTAAGCTGGACCTCACAGTGAGAACTTTCAGCTCCAGAACCCAACTCCTTTGCCATTCTCCCTTGTCCCGTCCATTTTACTGCAGTTGCAGACCACTGATTCTGTAGTTATTTGTGGGGCCACTGTGTCAGTGTTCAGCTTTTTACCTGCTTTGAAAGAAAGACATTTAACAGTGTCTTGTTAAAGAGAATGCTTGGACCTGACCCTGTCTCCTTTTCACTTTGGCTGCCAGGATGCCTCAAGCCAAATTTGGAACTTGGCCGTGGTACCTCTGGAGTCCCTTAGGGCCGACAGGTGTGTGCCCTTCTGGCCAAGGTGTTCGTCACCCTATATGCTAGTCCTGACTTTTTACACTTGTTTGCATTTTTCCATTGTTGTGTTGTTCTTTTTGTAGGCTGCCTCAAGCCCTTTGTGGAATGTGGCTGTGAATAAATAAATAAATAGCTAACTGAATACAAAATGTGTTATGCATGTATCACTAATGATTGTTAATTAACTATGATTTGCAGCTGCTCCCATATTTCCCACCACTCCTGGCCCCTCAAATCTGGATTTCTGAACATGCGTGGTGTTTCTCCTTTACTCTCTTCAGAACATTCAGAACTGAATTGGGTTATGGGGACCAAGACTCTTTCCCCATCCTCATTTCAACCTAAGCAGTTCTGAATAGTTTGTGCCTTTGACACACTTCTCCCAAAGTGCTACTTGAGGTCTAGCCTTTTACTTTTAAAAATCATTAAGGTTTTTCAATAGTTTGAGCACCTCAATAAATGCATTGGGCTACTTGCAATATTAATAACTCATGCCGTTCTACTCTTATGTTCCTGATAAAGCAATTCTCTGCCGTTTAAGGCTCTGGGATGAATAATAGCTGAGTGTTTCTATTGTCCTCTTAAAATGGAGATTACTATATGTTGAATCACAACAGAACTACTTTTTTATAGGCTGTGAATAGCATAAAGGTCCATCATGTTGCAGGCAGCGCCAACAGAATGGATAATGGCAAGCCAATTATTATAAATAATGCCTTGTTTCTCTTTGGCCCCTGTGCAAATTTCACAGAGCAGGATTCTATTAAAGGCTGGTAGGTTCAGTTAAATATGACAGTGTTCACCCCAGCACCTAGGAGGACAGTGCCTGGCACAAGTCATGGCTTCATGCTAGCTAGCTGAATCAGAATCTGAGTTCAGCAGGGTTTTTTTTTTTTTTTTTTTTTGCTATTGTTTTGTTTTCCTTCATGGGGCTGGGGGAGGTGTGGCAGGGTATGAGCTCAGGTGTATTGCAGAGCTCCTAGACAGATGAGCAGAATACTGTTTGGTGAGGCTGGTTGCAGTAGAACCAAAGGAGGAAGAAAACAGAAAGGGACATTCTAATAGAGCAAATGGGGCTAAGGTTAGCCTGAGAGAAGAGCCAAGGCTGGGTGTGGGAACACAAGTCCAGGACTCAGAGTTCAGGAAAATCAGGAGTCTCCTGAAGTATGGGTATGGAGTTGGCTAAAACAAGGGGTCCCAGAAGAAGCACATGGATGAAGTGAATATGCCAGAGTTTCTGCCGGGTGGGATGTTGACATGCTTTGCAAAAATTCTAATAACTCGAAGGCCCTAGCAGAATGAGGCCATGTCCCTCAGGCCTCTCACACGGAGATGGAATAAGCACTGAATTCTATCACCATTTCATCCCATTCTGTAGAGTTTAACCTTGAGAAAGTTTAACTATTTTCTCTAAACCTTAGTATCCTTGTTTTAAAAATGAAGGTGCTGAAACAGGAGAGTTCCCTGCTTCCCCCACAGGACATGTGACAGGGGTATGCCTCTCTGTTCAGCTGCCACAAGCTCAAACCCCTTACGGGAGGGGGAGCACACAGACGGGCAGGTTCAGGAGCCAGGGCAAGCACTTTGGCTTCTGGCCCCCTGGTTGTGTCTAGGGGTGGGTGTCTGCGACTCCTGAAGCCCAGAGGGCATGTTACAGTGTGCTCTTTTAGCTTTGTGACCTGCAGACAGCTAAAGTTAACCAGCTCAGTGCCCTCTGGGCACCCAGGTTCTTGTTTGGAGTCCAGGAAGAATCAGGCTGCACACGGACTCATGGACTTGAAGAGTGAATGTGGGGGTCTTATTGGGTGGTGGAGGTGGCTCTCCGTGGGATGGATGGGGAGCTGGAAGGGGATGGAGTGGGAAGATGATCTTCCCCTGGAGTGTGGCCATCCTGCAGCCAATCTCCTTTCCAATAGTCCCCAGCCAATCTCCTCTTGGTGTTTCAGATGCTCCTTCTTTTCTCTTCTTCTCTGCTGCCCCATTCTGCCATTCATCTGCTCATTTCTTTCTGGAGCCTGGAGTTCAGGGTTTATATGGATGCAAGATAGGGGGAAATAGCAGGCCAATAGGCAACTTTTTGGGCACAAAAACAGGATTGCCTGTTCTCACTGAGGGCTGTGGGTTTCTCGGCTTGAAGGTGGGGGGCCTTTGCCTGGGAACTGCCTTCTTCAACCCAATATTTCCCTATCTCCTGTCCGTATCAGTGCTGGACTCCATGTTCTGTAAGATCCATGCAGTTTTTTTACCCCAGGCTAACATGCATTTTGAAGCCATGAACTTTTCTGTTTCTAATCTTGTTTTTTATTTCAACATCTATTGTTCTACACTGACTTCTGTTTAACATCCAGCTACTGTACTAGCAATTGTAATTCCACCCAACAATGGAGCCAAAGACCAAGCTGAGTGGATTGTGGGAAGTATAATTTAATATAAATGCCTCCCTTAAAGTTGTAAGTCTGGCCGGGCGCGGTGGCTCACTCCTGTAATCCCAGCACTTTGGGAGGTCAAGGCGGGCGGAACAGGAGGTCAGGAGATTGATACCATCCTGGCTAACAAGGTGAAACCCCATCTCTACTAAAAATACAAAAAAATTAGCCGGGCATGTTGGTGGGCGCCTGTAGTCCCAGCTACTTGGGAGGCTGAGGCAGGAGAATGGCGTGAACCCAGGAGGTGGAGCTTGCAGTGAGCCAAGATTGCACCACTGCACTCCAGCCTGGGCAACAGAGAAAGACTCCGTCTCAAAAAAAAAAAAAAAATTGCAAGTCCATAGAGAAAAAGCTACATGTACTCCAAAGCTAGCATTACACAAATCAATGTCATACCCATGATTTTCAGTAGGGAGTCTCCATATGCCAGGACATTGGTAGAGGAACAATATATTTTCTAAGGTAGAGGCATATTCAAATTTAATTCATGTTAAGGAGAGCCCTGTCCTTTAGGATGTAGGTGTGCAGAAGGGTTAGCAAGGTGTCAAGGAAATTTGAATCTGAGAGTACTTTTTAGATAACTATGAAATACTTCAGGTGACTGCTCTGACCCCTCATTTCACCTCTGCTTTTCTTAACCCTGCCAAAGGGGTCTTTGCCCTTCCTAAGTCCATGTCAGCCTATCACTCAGCCTACTGCTATTAGCTGTTCTCTTTCGTAACCATTATTGGATATAGGTCACCCATGGAAGATGTAATAGTAGAGAGGAATGTGGGTATCTGCAATTTAGGAGAAAAAAGTAGACTGGAAGTAGACACTTGAGAGTCACCAGGATCTAGGTAGTAGTTTAATTCATAGTACTAAATGAGATCAGAAAGAGAAGGGAAAGAGCTTGAAAACAATATCAAGAAATGCAACCATTAAACATCTAGGGAGTGGCCAGCACAGCAAATCCAGAAGGAGAACTGGGAGGCTATAGGATCACTCAGAAGCCAAGGAATTCCATATTTAAAGGAAGATGAGGTCAATGGCATTATATGCTTGCTGAGCGGCCCCTTAAGAGGGCAATGGAGGAATCCATGGCAGGAGAATTTACAATACACAGGTGATGGCAAGAGTCTGATAGAATGGGTTGAGGACAAGAAAAGTGGAGATAACTTATTTTTCTCTTTTGATGAATTTGGCTATGTGGTGGGGACAGGAGGTTGTTGGAGAGACATGGAAATAAGAGCTTTGGGTGTTCGTGAGGGAAAAGATTTGGACATGTTTAAATGCTAATGGAAAGGAGCCAGTGGAGATGGGGAGGTTGAAGACAGAAGCAAGAGGGTAATTGGTGTGGGCAAGGCCCGAGGAGCTGGAGGGCAGGGGATCTAGAGCCCAGGGGGAAGGATGCACCTTGCTTTAGTACAGGGCAGGGGGGAAAGAAATGAGGCAGGTGATATGGTTTGGCTCTTTGTCCCCACCCAAATCTCATCTTGCAGCTCCCATAATTCCCACGTGTTGAGGGAGGGACCTGGTGGGAGATGATTGAATCATGGAGGTGGGTCTTTCCCATGCTGTTCTCCTGATAGTGAATGGGTCTCATGAGATCTGATGGTTTTAAAAATGAAAGTTTCTCTACACAAGCTCTCTCTTTGCCTGAGGCCACCTATCCAGGTAAGATGTGACTTGCTCCTCCTTGCCTTCTGCCATGATTGTGAGGCCTCCCCAGCCATGTGAAACTGTAAGTGCATTAAACCTCTTTCTTTTGTGAATTGCCCAGTCTCAGGTATGTCCTTATCAGCAGCATGAAAATGAACTAATACAGCAAGTAAAGGGAAATAATTCATTGCAGCGTGGTCAGAACATTCTTTTGGGATGGCCTCTGTTTGCTTTTGTGAAGTAGGAGGTAAGATCATTTCCTAAAGTTGGGGGGATAGAGGAACATGGTGAAAGTTGAAAAAAGCTGCAGTGGGGAATAGAAGGGGGTGGTGACAAAGGAGTGTTAGCTCAGCTGACACTGGAACCCACGCCATCACTTGGAGGTTGTACAGTTTTCTCTAGCAGTGCTCAGGAGCCTGATTGGGGCATAGGTTCAAAGAAAGTCATGGTTGGATTGATACAAGGTACTATGGAGCAGAATTATGTGTTGAAGTCCTAGCCCTCTGATCTCAGAATATGACCTTATTTGGAAACACGGTCATTGTGGATGCAGTTAAATTAAGATAAGGTCATTGGGTGTGTGTGTTGGGGGGGTTCAAATCCATTGTGACAGGTGTCCTTACAAAAAGGGGAAGTTCAGACAAAGAGTCATGCACTTGGGGAGAATGCTATGTGAAATTGAATGCAGAGATCAGGGTGATGCTTCTACAGGCCAAGAAAAACCAGAGATTGCCAGCAAGCCACCAGAAGCTAGGAGAGAGGCATGGTACAGATTCTTTCACAGCCTTTCAAAGGAATCCACCCTGCTGACACCTTGATCTTGGACTTTCAGTTTCTAGAACTCTGCGATGATAAATTCCTGTTGTTAAGTCCCCACTCCCCACCCAGTCTATGGTACTTTGTTATGGCAGCTCTAGCAAACTCATACACAAGGGATGTATGTTTTTTTCCTTTTCCTTCTTTTCCCCTTCAAGTGGTTGTGAAGGACTAAAAGCAAACATTTTGAAAGCATATTCTAAAAGTATTATTAAAGAGATAGCTCAAGAAATATTCAAGGTGGGTAGGAAAGGAGATAAAGCAGAAGAGACCGAATGGAAAGGAAGAGGAAAGACTAAGGGATTTAGTGTTGAAATTTTCTTTCAGCTTAGACAGTTGTAATTGTGAGTAGCTCATAGAATCTGTTTCTTGGGAAGTCTCAACCCTATTCAGGATTTCCCTGTAAAGGGTAATCTTAGCCTCCAGGTCCGTGCTAAAGTGATCACTCTGCTACTCCTCAAATTAGAACTGCAACTTAGATCATAGCCAAGGTATTTGCAAATAATCATTTCTTGTTAGGCATTGACTTACATTTACATATGATAACCAGAGATCTTATATATTCTCAGAGGGAAGTTTCAAGTTACCTAAGCTGTGTGTGTCTTCAAAGAGCTGCATAACTAGTATGGATTTAACGGGCTATTCGCCCAGTGATTCAGCATTTCCTAGGTTCCAGTTCTCAGAGAATTTGCTCATTAGCTTCAAAAGACAGCTTTTTAATGGAACAAAATAAGGGGGACTGCAAGTTGTGGTTTCAAAAGTTACTGTGATTAAAATCATATGGACAGCTGCTGTTCAGTATGATGTTACCTGGTGTGAATGAAAAAGTGCTCACTGCCAGAAAGCCATTGGGCTGTAAATTCTGTTTACTGTACAACTGGCTGCAGTCTGCCAAGTTTAAAGTTTTTGGAATGGTCCATGAATAGACTGTTGAGCAGAAACAACTTTTTCAGAAAAAGTTTTTGCTTCATTGAAGAAAATGTGGAAAATACATGAAAATAAAAATCTTTTTAAAAAGCAGATAATCTCTTGAGTGTTAACATTTAGGGTGTCTATCCATCTGGTCTTTTTTCCCCCTATGCATACATATACATACATACATTTACTAAATGGGAATCATACTGTAAATACAGTTTTGAAACTTGCTTTAGTTAACATATCCTACCCATATTCCCACACCACAGAAACACTATTTCCATGGTAGACCATGGTCCATTTTGGGGGTTATCATAAGTTATTTAATTGATTGTCTCTCTTTGGAAATTTTGGTTGGTTTTAGTTTTTTTTTTCTGTTAAAGATGATTCAGTGTATATTTTCAATATATAATGTCTTCAAAGCTTGAGGCTTCTGGGTTTGCATGATAATCTGTTGCATGTCAGCCAGGGAAGCTGGCTGGCATCTATGGAGCAGAGAGCTGTCTACTACTGAGTCCCTCTAGGAGACTTTTTTGAGCTTGAAATGCAAGGTCTTTTAGGAGGAGGGCACTGTCTAATATTTACTTTTACACCATGGGGAGGGATTTGATGGAAACAGAAATGCATTCAGAGATGGCTGCATGGAAAATGGGCTTAAATGCAAAGAGTGATGATGTGTAATGTAACAGGGGAGCCTCAGATGCTGCCTGGGCTTCTGTCTGATAAGTTGAGGCTGTGACTCACAGAAGGGGTTGTGGTGGGGTGGTGTTTCTCCCCCCTTCCCCATTCTTTCAGAATCCCCATGACAGAAAATTCATAAACTGTTCTTGCTGACAGTTGTGCAAAATGAAAAGCTCTGTGGATGTGTGGAGAATAGATTTTCCTGACTGCTGTTAAGCATTTGACAAATTGGGAGTTTTGTCATACATCAAAGAACAATGGTAGGAGAGTAGGGAACTGTGTGCGTCACATAAATACAACACACCTGACACTGATGCTCCCTGCATCAGTTGTCTTCCTGTGTGGTGGGGAAGGGGAAGTATCAGGAGATGGGTGGGTCCAGCAGGTGCTGGCCTCATTCAGCAGGAGGCTGAATGATGCAACTCACGACCAAGGGCCCATGTCAGCATGGGTCTTAGGAGGTGCTAGGTTGTTTAGGGTCCTGTTCTTTATGATTTTTTGAACCAAAGGGAAATTTCCTGGAAGTCTGATGTGGGAGATCCCTGAAGCCATTGATGGACCAGGCAAGAGCCTCATGTGCTCCAAGAGGTGGGTGAAATAGCTATGGAGCCAGGTGGAGCCTAGTGGGGCTGGATCTGGGCACTGATGGAGGGGTTGGGGCAGAGAGGCATGTTGGTTTATTTCCTGGCAGTCTGGGCTGGCTCTCACCCTTGACAGAAAGAATGCCCACAGCCAGGAGGGGATGGTTCTATCTCAAGGCTCAGGGGAGGAAGGTGAGTTTGGATAGAAAGTTCAGTCGCTGTCATTCCTGATCATCTCAGCAATGAGTCACTCGTGGAACACAAAGATAAACACATGGAGAGGGCTATGCAGGTGGCATGACGGGCCTGAGAGGGTGGGTTGGGATACAGGGAAGTGGGAGAGGTGTCAGGCAAACCTGACAACACATCTTTATGCCTCTTTACCAGCTTTGCAACCTTGACAGGCTCAACCTCTTGGAGCCTCACTATTGTGATCTATATGCTGGGATGGTAGTGCCTGCCCTTATGGCAGCGTTCTGAAGATTAAATGAGATAACAAAACAAGCACCTCCACACCCAGTAGGATGGCCACCATGAAAAAGACAGATAATAACAAGTGTTGGAGAGAATATGAAAAAATTGGATCCTCATACACTGTTGTTGTGAATGTAACATGGTCAGCCTCTTTGAAAAGCAGTTTGGGAGTTCCTCAAAAAGTTAAATGTAGAGTTCCATACTCAGCAATTCCACTGCCAAGTCCATATCCAAGATAAATGAAGACATACATCCACAGGAAACCTTGTACATGAATGCTCATAGCAGTAGTATTCATGATCACCCCAAAGTAGAAACCGCCCACAAGCCCATCAGCTGATGAATGGATAAATAAAATATAGCATATCCATACAGTGAACACTTTTTCCACAATAAAAAGGAATGAAGGCATACATGCTTCAACATAGACAAACCTTGAAATAACATGATAAGGGAAAGAAGTCAGACACAAAAGACTACGTAGTGTATTGCAATGTTCAGAATAGGTAAATCTGTAGACACGGAAAGAAGATTAGTGGTTTCCTAGGTGAAGAGTTTGTGTGGAAGTGAAGGGTATGGAATTTCTTTCTGGGGTAATGAACATTTTCTAAAATTGACTTACAATGATGGCTGCATAACTATGTGAATATACTATAATTCACTGCATTATACACTTTAAATGGATGAATTGTATAATTGTATGGTTGTGAGTTTTATCTCAGAAAGGGTGTTATCCCCCACAACAACAATAGAAAAAGAAAAAATGTGCCTGACACACAAGCAGGTAACTTATTTATATAATTCTAAACCCCTTCCTATCTCACAGATTAGTTTGGAAAAGGTTACAGGGCTTCAGTTCTCAGGTTTTCAAGTTCAAATCTACATATTTCAGGCCAGGCATGGTGGCTCATGCCTGTAATCCCAGCATTTTGGGAGGCCAAGATGGGAGGATTGCTTGAGGCCAGAAGTTCGAGACCAGACTGGTCAACATAGTGAGACCCCATGTCAAAAAAAACAAAACAAGTAAACCCGCAGATCTACATATTTATGTCCTTAAAATGTTGTCTGCTCTCCAAAAAGAGACACTGAGCCTTCATTTAAGCCAAAAGTGCTCACCAGGGTGACACCCTTTGTGGAATGAGTGTACTGCAGAAAATCTGGGAGTCTGAGCTAAAAGTCTACTTTCTATCAACTGGGGTTTTTTCCCCACATTTCTACAGAGAGCACTTTTATTTATGTGAAAGTGTCTATGTTGAGTCTGTGTATCACATTGCAAAATAGTCTGCTGAAAAAAGCTGGTGTTCCAGAGAAGGAAAGTTCTTCCCATTGTCTAACTTGAGTCTTCCTGCAGTAATTGAAGCCTGCTTCCCACCACCCATCTGAATTCTGGCATCTGTTGAGGTTGGATGCTTGGAGTCAAATGAAATAAGTGCCTCCTTGGAGAACAGCTCCTGGAGGCCACAGCATATTTGTCACCTGTCACTGGGATCTGCATATGGAGGTGAAATGTATATTTTAAAATGTGCTCACACTCGGCTGCACATTCATCCTGTTCTGAATGTGTTTATCCAATTGCCCATCATAGACCCGCCCTGAGGGCAGTGGGGGTCAGCTGATTTGCTCTTATTTGTCTGCCAGCCTACAGCCTCCCTAGACAACACACATCCCTGGGCCCCCCTGTTCCTTGCCCTTCTCCTAGAGGAAGAGAAGCTGGAAGGTTCTAGTTTGCAGCTGGTTACTCAGCTCTAAAGATGGATTCCTTATCTTGGTAGAAAGAACGAGGCAGCCCAGCTGCTATAGCAGCCAGACCTGGGAGCAAAGAGTCAGTGTTGGATTTGGAGTCAGCAGCCTCCTTTTGAACACTGGCTGTGACACTTAGCAGACATGTGACATTGGCCATAACAAGTGACCTCTCGTGGCTTCAGTTTTGTCATCAATAAATAAAGGCAAGGACCTAGGTTCCTTAAGGACCCTAAAACTTACGCCTCAAGGATGAAAATGGTTTAATTCAAAGTGTTGGGGGCTGGGTGCGCTGGCTCAAGTCTGTAATCCCAGCACTTTGGGAGGCTAAGGCGTGCGGATCGTTTGAGGTCAGGAGTTTGAGACCAGCCTGGCCCACATAGTGAAATCCTGTCTCCACTAAAAATACAAAAATTAGTCGGGCATGGTCATGTGCGTCTGTAGTACCAGCTACTCAGGAGGCTGAGGCAGGAGAATCGCTTGAACCCAGGAGGTGGAGGTTGCAGTAAGCCAAGATCATGCCACTTCACTCCAACCTGGGTGACAGAAGGAGATGCTGTCTCAAAAAAGAAAAGAAAAAGAAAAAGAAAAAAAAAAGTGTTGGAGTGTTCTGTATTATCTTCCTCATGGAGACGGGGTGGGTGTCTGGGACCAGGGTATTCAAACTCAATCCTATACCCACCTCTGACATCCTTCCGTGTGATGGCTTTAAAACATGGCCCCCAAATCTTTGACACTCTTCCCATCAAGAATGTCTCTGATCCCTTCCCTTGGGTCTGGGCTGGCTAAAACTGTACCTTCCCCTTGAGAAAAGTTGGAACCACATGGCATTTGAGGGTGGTCTCTTAGGACACTTGTTCCCTTGAAGATCTTCTCCTTCAGAACTCACTGTGTATGCAGTGAGAAGCCTGGACCCCATGGCAAGACCCTAAGTCCGTGCTGCAGGTGACAGTGCCAGCTGGGCTGACCTTCAGCCATCCAGCCCAAGCACGAGACATGTGAGTGAAGAAATCTTATTGGAAATCAATTCCTCCAGCTCCAGCAGCTCCAGATCTCAGGCATCCAAATCTCCCCTGGCTGTTCCAGTCTTCCCAGTTGATATCCCAGACAATATTGAGAAAAGCATGCCATCTCTGCTGGATCCTGTGTGCAAATCCTGATACACAGAGCCCGTGGGCATCATAAAATGTATATTGTCTTACATCACTACTTCATGAAATGTTTGCTATTGTTATGAACTGAATGCTTGTGTCCACCCAAAAATATATATGTTGAAGCCCTCACACCCAATGTGATGGTATTTGGAGGTGGGGCCTTTGGGAGGTAGTTAGATTCTGATGAAGTGTTTTAATGGGGATGGGCCCCCATAATGGGATTGGTGCTCTTACAAGAAAAGGAAGAGACACTGGAATTCTCTCTCTTCACATGCACAGAAGCAAAAAAGAAAAAAAAAAAGCCATGTCAGCACACAGTGAGAAGCTGCTTTGCTGTCTGCAAGCGAAGAAGAGAGGCCTTGCCAGAAACTGACCATGCTGACACTTTGATGTCAGACTTCCAGCCTCCAGAACTGTGAGAAAATAAATGCCTATTGTTTAAGGCACCCAATCTATGGTGTTTTGTTGTAGCTGCCTGAGCAGACTAAGACATCTCTGCAGCAGTAGAAAACTCAAACATACTCAGATGCAGCCCTGACATTTGCCACCTGGTCTCTTGGTCACTATGAGTGTGGTCTACAAAGTGCAAACTGGTCATTGCAAATACACCCGCCAGCGGGCAAATCAGCTTCAAACCTGCACCTGCTGGGAAATGGGCGTTATCTTTGCTCCCTTCACAAGAAGTCAAAATGAGGTGTTCTTTCTAGGGCAAGAGCTGGAGTGAGGAAGGTGGCGGGGAGAGAACGTGCATGTGGTGTGTCTGGCTGGGGCAGTGTGGGAAATTCAGGAGCAAAGACACAGAGGTCCTCTGGGAAGAATGAAGCCTCAGCCCACTCCTCCCTTCCCCAACCTGCTATGTTGGAACATCCCAGCATTGTTTATCCCCCAGACAGTCTCCTTCCTCCTGCCCTGCCCCAAATCAAAGCTGTTATCCAAGGACAATGGAGGGATTTTGGTGCTTTTCATTCTGCAACAGAGAGGGAGCTTTGACAGCACGGGTATTTACATCACGTTCTGGGTTTCCAGAGGCCTCATATTCATTAATGAATTAATCCTTTCTAACAACGGTCCCCTTTATTAGAGTGGCATCATGATGTGTGTTCATGAGACAAGGGGACTGGGGCAGGGGCTGTGGCTGCCCATGATGCATGAGACACCTCAGCTGTGGCCCTTGAGGACTTATTCTGGAGATAGACGAGACTCCGAGGTGCCAGATGCAGAGTTTGGGCCTTGGAGCCTGGAGTCTGGATGCAAGTCTACCCTCTGGTTATTCCTTGGACAGACAGCTTTACTGGTCTGAGTCTCAGGTTCATCATCTGTAAAATGAGTGGAGATAGTCCTCCCACCAGGGCATAGATGATTGGGTGGCACATGAAGATGCTCTGCAAGCTGTGACACAGGGCCACTGTCATTGCTTCTGGTCCACATGAGGACGCCCTTATGAGCTGGTGTTTCAGGGAGGATCAGCAGTTGCACCTGGGATAAGGGAAAGGATGTGGGCTCTGTGAGACCCTCTCAGATCCCCCGGGCCCATGATAATGAAGAAGACCCGGAAGCAAAAGCAAGCGCCCACAGGTCCCTCTGCCTGCTCATTCAGGCTCCCCTGCTGTGCACTCCCAGCCTCATGCAATCCGCCCATACCCACACCCTCATGCTCATCACCCTCACATCCTGACTTTCTTGGTTCAGGCATGTTCAGGGCTTGTTTTGTTCTTTATTTTGTTGTTTTATTTTCTTGTGTTCAGGAAGCATTTCATTGTTGCTCCAAGTGTGAGAATTTTCCCTGATGAGTGATAAGAAATCAACACTTGAAAGCAATGTCTTGCGTATCCCTGCTCAGCCTCTGAATCTTGGGTTTGGCTGACATATTAATATATTTCTGTGCAGTCCCAGTGGTCATCCCGTTCATGATTGGTGGCTCAGTCCTAACTTCCAGTTCCAAGATCTGGCCTTTACACAGGAAGCTGCTTACAATCTCTTCCCCCACCTCCCATTTTTTTAAATTGTGGTAAGATACAGGTAACATAAAATGTACCATCTTAATCATTTTTAAATGTAGAGTTGAGTAGTGTTAAATACATTGATAATGTGCAACCTTCACATCATCCATCTCCAAAACTCTTTTTCTTGCAAAATGGAGACTCTGTGTCCATTAAATACGAACTCTTCATTTCCCTCTTCTCCCACCCCCCTGGTAGCCACCATTCTACTTTCTGTCTCTATGATTTTGACTACTCTTAAGTGTCTCATGTAAGTAGAATTATATAGTATTTCTCTTCTTGCGATTGACTTATTTCAATTAGCTTAAGGCTAATCTATGTTGTAGCATGTGTAAGAATTTCCTTCCTTTTTAAGGCTAAATAATATTTTATTCTATGTATGTGCCACATTTTGATTATTCATTCATTCGTCCATGGGCACTTGGGTTGCTTCCACATTTTAGCTATGATGAAAATTTAGCTATGATGAATAGCTGCTGTGAGCATGGGCATACTCAGTGCCACTTGTAGTTCAGGATGAGTGGCCCTATCTAATGGAAATTCAGTGGCAACTGGACACAATGCTTCTCCATGCTGGACAGTCATCATGGCAGAAAAGGCAGAAAAAAATGTCGGGGGTAATGTTCAAATTGACTATGTAGAGCAAATAAATTAATCACATTGAGTGTGAGGGGAGAAAGCCAAAAAAGTGGGGATCCCAACTCAAAAGCTATTTTTATATCTTGGACAAGTAACTCAGTTTCTTGGAGCCTCAGTTTCATCATCTGTAAAATGGGGATCATGCTTTCTATATCACAGGCTCATTTCTCTGTTGTATGTGCAGTTCACTGACAGAATGGAGTGAACATGTTTTATCAACCAAAAGGTATTACATGAATGGCGGCTGTCATTCCCCCAGGGCCTGGCACATAGCAGATGCTCAAAAAGTACTGGCAGAATTAATTATTGCTGTTTTCTTTGCTGAAATCTGTGAGCAGTTGGCAAGGCTGTAGCCCCCATACTTTTTCTGTTCTCATTGTCTTGCCCTCAGATTGGCTTTGCTGAGGTCCCAGATCTGCTGGGCTGTCTCTACCACATCAGCCTTGGTAGGTGCATGTGTGTGTGTACACGTCTCCCCGCAAGATTGTGTGGCCCAGAAGATCAGTTCTATTTATCTTGGGGTGGAAGGGGTCCCTCAGGGAATTAGAGGTGAGTGAAGTGGAGTCACAAAACACAGCCAGAGAAAAATCTGGGCCCAGAGAAGAGCCAAGGGGACTCACAATGTGGTCTAAGCCAGCATTTCTCAACATTGTGCACAAGAATCACTGGCGATTCTGTTAAAGGCAGACTCGGATCCTGTAGCCTGAAATTCTTCATTTCTGTTCTACTGCCTGCAGTCCACCAACCACACTTTGAGCAACAAGGCTCTGAGACCACGCCTCCATCAGGCTCATGAAGGAGCGCAGCCAAATGGACATTTCTGGGTCTTGCACCACATCTATAGAACCTGACTCTCTAGGGCCAGGGCCCTGGAACCTGCATGTTGACACATTCTCCAGGTAATTCTGATGCATCCTGAAACCTGTGACCCTCTATTCAGTGGACTGAGGTAGGAGGCTCTGGGCTCCGTGGGAGGGGCAGAGAGGCCCTTTCCTGGTATCCACATTCCTCCCCACAGTGGCATCCAGTGGTTTGTTCCTGTGCAGATCGGTCTTTGCTCACATTCTTTTTTATGCCAGTTTCTGAAAGCCACAACCACTGAAATCAATCATTTGCAAACTTCACCAGGAACACCCTTTGCTCCAAGGTATGAAGCATATTTGGATAAGATAGTGAGACATTTGTGAAAATTGAGGTTGAGAATCGATGGCCGAGGCCGAGGCGTTAGCTGAGCCATGATTACTCATCTAGCCCTTGACCTTTCTGCGGAGATGTCTAAGAAGTGAGTAAATTAACACCAGCAGGGAGTGACAAGGGCCTGAAGACCTGCAGCTTTTCTCACTCAGGGGCTGATGAGCAGAACTGAGCCTGGGATGTCAGTGTTACCAGGCCCCCCTTGGCTTTTGAATCTCTTTGCCTGCCCCTAAGCAAGGGCAGTGAACTCCGCTACTACAGGCTGTGTCCTGGGGTCAGTCCTGGCCTGAGCAGAAAGTGGCTGAATGGATTCAGCCATGGGTCCAGCTCTGACCATGTGACCCACCTTCACCTGCTCCAGGGCAGGTCTAACTGGATTCTGAATGGACTCCTCAGGCATTCATAGAGGCCTGTGCCTTGCATGTGCCTCTCCCTGTAGCGCTTGGGTTGTGCCTCACTCCATGAGTTCTACTTTCATCTCTGCCCTCTCCAACCAATAGAGACTCTGAGATGCTTTTCCTCCTTTGACCTTGGAGTCTCACAGCATATATCAGACACCCCTGCTGATAGCTTGCCTGCTGTCAGCAACACAAACCCCTGGACTGGGTTTCTTGTCAATGCCTGAAACAGGAGTCACCCTCTCAGCACACACCAAGCCTCAAGGGGAGCCTGGGTCAACTGGGCGGGCCCCTATCATGTTTCATGAGCCATGCCAGTGCAGGCCATGCCAGGCAAAGTATGGTGCAATTATGGATCTCAATGTCTTCGGGGTATAGAAGAGAGATATAGAATGTCACTGGGCCTCAGTTCCCCCATCTCTAAACCCTTAGGAAGGCTTGTTGATCCCAATGAGTGGCTGGGCCCAGAGCTCTTGGGGTGCAAGCATCTCCACCTAGCTCCCTAGTGGATGTGTGCAGGAGAAGAATATGAAAACGAGAGAACCTCTTCCTAGCATGTTCTTCTCTCACCATAGCCACCCACATTGGTGCTAGGTAAAAATGAACACAATCAGGAGAAAAAAAAAAAGAGAACTAAATCTGCTACTGAGGCATTGTTCTGGGATATTATGGACTCTCTTCTTTAAGAGCCAAAAGCCTAACTCACAGTATTCATGAGCTCCTGGAGATCCAAATAAACCAGATTCCTGTCTCCAGAGGGATCGCATGGCCCCACCATCTCATGCCCAACATCAGTCATTCAGATGAGTATCAAATGTGACAGGCCTTTATTTTAACAGACAGGAAGGGGAAGACAAAATATCATAAAATGTGTGGGTTTTCCCCAGATGACTCTGTTGAAAAAACCAGGAAATGCAGAGGTGGGGGAAAAATGGAGGAGACATGTTAACTAGAACATTGCTGACTCAAGGCCGTCCAGCTTCAGCAGGAGTTCTGATTAGGCCCCATGTCTGCCTGATGCCACCTGCAACATGGGCTCCACATGTGCCAAGCCACTAAGAACTGTTTGCCCACACTTGGTGTATTTGTCAGTGTTCTTATTTTCAGTGTATTTATGTGCTAATCTTTTATTATTTGATTTGCTTCTACAAATATGTTTTTACCATAAGACAAAGGGAAAAGGAAGATGTTGGTTCTGTGGCAAATGTTTTGTCTGGATTTTCTAAGGGAGCCCCAGGTTGAGAAGAGCTGGATATTCATGGAGGAGGGAGTCTGGAAGGTGGGTGGAGAGTGATGACTCACTGTTTGCGCCAATATCCTCTCCTGGATGTCTTGGGAAACACGTCTACAGAGATAAAGAAGCAATGTCATTCTTGTCCATCTATGGAGTGAAGCTTTGAGGTCTAACATTTATCACAATCTCCAGGTTCCACTTCTAAATGTATTCCACTCCTTTTATCCATTCTTCACTTCTTATCGAGATTGAGCTTCAGAAAACATAAATCACATCATGCCAGTTCCCTACTTAAAATGCCCTAAGAGCTTCCTATTGCATTTACGATGAAATCCAAACTCCTTGTTTATATGGCCCACAAGGCCCGGCAAGATCTAGTCGCACCAGCCTCTCAAAGCTCACCTCCTTCTAGTCTCCTGGCCATGCACTATGCTCCGGCCGTACTGGCCTTATTTGGTTTCCTAGAACCCTCTAAGTTTTTTGCCTGTTTACATTTTGCATTTGTCATTTTCTTTGTCTAAATTGTTTGTCCCCTCTCCACCCTAACCCTAGCCCCCCGGATCTTCAATTGGCTAGCTAATGCTGCCTATTTGCTCATTTTAGTCTCAGCTCAAATATCTCCCAGGCCAGTCTAAAGCAGTTCTCTCCCTCACACCCTCCTCCCCAGCATACCATTACTGTATCACTCATATCTCCTGTTTATTGTCTTCTTGCACTGATCTGTCTCTGAAATTGTGTGTGCCATTGGTGTATTTGCCTTTTAACTTCTGTCACTCATCACTAGACTGTAAGCTCCGTGAGAACAGGAACCTTCCCAGCACCCCAGGCAATGCATGGCACGTGGTTGGTGCTCATTAAAGAATTGTTGGGTAAGTGAATGAATGAATGAATGAATGAGGAGTGAAGGGAACAGAGCACCCCTCTGTTCTGCCTTGGGACTTCCCATTTCAGAGCATGCAGGACATTTACTGACTCTTAAGTCTTAAGTGTTTGCCAAGGTACCGTGAAATGTTTATCATTTCCATTTTACAAATGAGGAAGTTAAGATTTAAAGAGGTTATTCAATTTGCCCACAATCATACAAGTAATTTGGCACAGCCAGGGGTGGAAATCAGTTCTAACTGACTGTGAAGCCCCTGCTCCTTGTTCTGTCACCATCTAGTATTTAGCATTGTTTGTGGGGTGGCCGGGAAGGCTTCACGGAAGAGGAGCATATGTAACTATAGGAGAAAAAAAGAACATGGTGGTAAGAGTATTTGCTCTGGAATCATGCTGCCTGGGTTCCGAGCTTGGCTTTGCCCATTCCTAATGATGTGACCTGTAGAGTTTCCTAATGTCACTATGCCTCAGATCCCCCCTCTGAAATATAGAGATATTGACAGCATTTCCCTCACAGAGTTATCAGGAGAATTAAATGAAAGGATATATAGAAAGCCATTTGACCAGTGTCTGGCAGAAAGTAAGCACTATCAAATAGGCGTTTATTACCCTTATGATTATTATCCCATTCTACAAGTCACTTTGCATGTTGCTGAATCTTCTGAGGGGTTCCTAAGAACAATCTAGTAGCACGCAGGTCTTATTGGAAATGCTCCAGTCTCTCCCAAGACTTGCAGGAGCTTTTAGGAGTTTCTCTGTTGCCTATGACCTTGCAGGAAAGTGGTGATGTGCTGCCTATTGTACACAAAGGAACATAAACTTTAAAAGCAGAGAAGGAAATGAATGTGTTAGTGGCCCAGAGTTGTGGGTAAAGCCACCCGCTAAATTACGTTTCTGTACCAAAAACGGACTTCAGGCAAAGTGGGAATGAATGACATTGGGATGGCAAAGACGTTGAGAAGCAGAGCCGGTAACAAGGCATGGAGCCCTGTATTATTTCTGGCATCAAGGAATGTATGGTTTTATTATTATTTTCATAAATAGTCTCAGTTCATTTTTTGTTGCTTCTTATTCACACCCAGGGCAGCTGGTGTTCACCATGCCTGCATTCTGCCCAGCACAGACCCCAGCCTGACAGCCAGTCTGCTAACCAGAAATTGATAGCTAGAGACAAAAGAGTGCCAGAGATGTTCCTGGGAACCAGAACATCTAAACATGCTCATTTACAGATGAGAAAACTAAGGTCATGATGCAAAGGGACATTTATTTATTCATTAATTTAGTAATGATTTATTAAGATTTCTTCATTAATTTAGTAATGATCTATTGATTTGTTGTGCTAGGTCCCAAACTAGGCACTGGAGAAAACCAAAAGGATCCTTTTCTCGTAGAGTAAAGCATCCCTAATTAACTCTTACAGTAGACTATTTAATGGAGGTAACAGGTCTTTTTAGACCAAGTCTGAGAATTACAAGTCTTGAGTTCCAATCTAAACTTTGTATCTGACTAGATTAATTTACTGAGCCTCATGTTTCTCATGTGTAAAATGTGGAAGACGGTTTCTGGCCTTCAAATCTCACAAGGATTTTATGAGCACCCAGATAATCGTGACACGTGCTGATGCTTGATGGCCTACAAAGCAATTTGTAGATAATGCTTTTGTGACTGGTGAGATGGTAATTTGCAATCAATTGCATCCACTGGAATAATATAATGGGAAAATGAAAGGGGTGATGGTGCAGGTAGAAGGCAGATTGTATGTTGGAGATGGAGCAGAGAAGAGCCAAAGGTGACCCTCAAAATTTTATTCTGAAAGGAGGTCTTTTGCACTGTTTGGAATCAATGGGAAAGAATTTTCCACTATGGAGAGTAGCTCATTCTATCAGGCGGCAGCTACCACTCACTTGTACATAACATGGTAGATGTGGGGATGGAGCTGAGGGTGGTACTGAGAAAAGGCACAGCAACCTATGAGCTCAGAGTAGTGTGAGGGCTGCAGAATCATAAACAGAAAGGTTCAGTGCAGTGCCTTGACATTGACTCAGGACAGAGGGATCCAAACCCACCCTGTTAGAAAGGGGTTGAAGATTGCCAGGAGGTATACTCACGTATTCCTTGTGGTATTATTCACAATAGCAAAATCATGAAATCAACCTTAGTGTCCATTAACAGAGGATTGGATAAAGAAAATGTGTTGCATATATACCATGGAACTCTATTCGGCCATAAAAAAATAAAAGTATGTCTTTTGCAGCAACATGGATAGAACTGGAGGCAATTGTTTTAAATGAAATGACTCAGGCACATAAAGTCAAAAATGCTCTCACTTATAACTGGTAGCTCAGTAACGGGTTCGCAGGCGTGCAGAGTGGAATAATAGACATTGGAAACCCTAAAAGGTAGGAGGGTGGGAGCAGGGTCAGAGATGAAATACTACCTATTGGCACAATGTACACTATCCGGTGATATGGACACTAAAAGCCAACTTCACTACTGTACAATATATCCGTTTAACACAACTACAATTGTACCTTTAAATCTATAAAATTAAAAATGTAAAAAATAATAATAAAAAAAGATCCCAGCCAGGTGTGGTAGCTCACGCCTGTAATCCCAGCACTTTGGGAGTCCAATGCAGGTGGATCACTTGAAGTCAGGAGTTCAAGACCAGCTTGGCCAAAATGGTGAAACCCCATCTCTACTAAAAATACAAAAATTAGCCAGATATTATGGCGCACACCTGTAGTCCCAGCTATTCAGGAGGCTGAGGCAAGGGAATTACATGAACCTGGGAGGCGGAGGTTACAGTGAGTTGAGATAGTGCCACTGAACTCCAGTGGGGGTTACAGAGTGAGACTCCATCTCAAAACAAAACAAAACAAAACAAAAAAATAACAACAACAACAACAACAAAAACCAAAATAAGTAAAAATTAAAAAAAATGAAAGATCCCCCAGGACAGATGATGACCGAGCTAGGTTTTGAAGGCTACAGAGGGTTGAACTAGTTAGGTTACATCTGGAAGGGCAATCAAGGCTGAGAGGACAACACAAAGTCAGAGTGGTGTAGCAAACTTAGGAAACTGGATGTGGCTCCATGGAGAGGCCTGGAGCATAAGTAGGCATGGTGGTAGGGACCATTTTGCAGATAATTTGAGTGCCAGGCAGAACCTGAGCTGTGCAAGGGGTGGTGTTTGTGGAAGGCTGTCTTGCAATGGTAGCTTGGTAGCATTTGATTAAGATCCCCTGATTACAAATGTAAAATTAGTGCTCAGAGTCAGTCTTCTCCCCATTGTAGATGCTCTTTGACATCACTCATGGCTTTATGAAATGTGCAGCCAATTCTGTGTGAAGAGTTTTCAGAGTGGGGATGCAGGCAGCCTGCATCATCCAGGGAAGACAAATGAAGGACGAAATCATCCCACTGCAGAGGGAACCGATGCAAATGAGCATCTTCCCAGATAGCAGAGTAGCAGACCCTGGAGCTCCTTAGCCCATGCAGTGCCTGACACTGTAACTCAACCCTCCCATTGCACCCCATCTCTCTGGGCTTGAGGAAGTCACAGAATCCTAAGGCAGGGGGCATTTCATCCCTGAGGAGGGATAGATGAATTTTATTCAGAAGACATGCATCAATTAAGCTCCTGTGGTTTGCAGAATCAACCCAGTGTGTGGTGACAGCTGGGAGGATGACATAAGGGGCTCCTTGTGGCACCTCCCAGATGTCTCTGCCCATCAAACCCTGTGTGTTCAAACCTCAAGTTGTCATGTTTTTCTCTCTCAAAAGCTTTTGCTCCATATTCAGGCAAATGTCACCACCCAGTTGTCCAAGCCAGAGCATGGGCATTACCCTCAATGCTTGGCTGCTGTGGACACTTACTCCCATTATTCCCTGAATTCTGTCCTTTCCACTTCCTGTGCATCTGCACTGCCGCTCCCTTGCCACCAGGTCCTCAATATCTTACTCCTAATAAACCAGGGCATCTTGTCTGCCTGCCTCCAGTTTGCTCCCTCAACTCCATCCTTCACCATTGCAAATAAGATGATTGTTGGAACACTTTGCTTTGCTTACAAGGTTCTAGCCTGCCAGTATCTTCTTCATTCATTTATTTAGCCACCGGGGAGTACTCTGTGGCAGGCCCTGTGACAGGCACTGGAGGTGCAGAGGTGAATGAGGGGCACTGCCATCAATACCCTCACAGCCTGATGGGGGAGGCAGCCACAATAGAAGGCACTGTTAAGCCATGGGAGGAAGCTGTGTTCAGTGAGGGCTCAGATGTTGGAGGCCATCTCTGCCTGGAGACCAGGGAAGTGAGACTGCATTTGGCTTTTTTTTTTTTTTCCCCCTACCTATGGTTCCTTTTCTACACTTAAAAAAAAGATAGCAGGAATTTGTTTGAAAAACAATGAAAATAATGTACATGTTGTATTGGAAAAATGCAGAAAACAGCTAAAATAGAACCTCAAGACATCCCATAATACCAACCTCTATCTAGCCTCTATTAAAATTTAGTGTCTTCCCTAACAAGTTTTCTTCTTCTTATTTATATTTTACAAAACATGAGATGCCCTTGAGTATACTATTTTGTACACTACTCATTTTACAAACCAATACTCTAGCATTTAAATAACAGCTCTTTTGTTGTGTCTTGTTATAAAAGGAATACATAGCTATTTCAAAAAGTTTCACACCATAAAAACTACACAGAAATAAAGATTGCCATCTATTCCCATACCTGGAGATACTGTCTGTTAATAGCTGTATGTTATTTTACAATTTTAGGTTCATTTTCACAGTTCTATATAAATATAAGTGTAGATGGACTTAAACTTGCTATTTCCTCTTAATACATCATAGCACTCTTTTTACTTAAATACCTTTTGATCACTTGTGTTTTTTTTTAACATCTATATGATAGGCCATGTGCATACATCATAAATTATTTGAACTCATTTTTATGGATATTGGGGTTGCTACTATAGTATATATTGATGTTTTCAAATAGCAGAATGATGAAAAGGCTTCTGTGGGCATATATATGTTCTAGTCCACTTAATTCTTTGGGATATAGTCCTACAAGTGAGATTACTATGGCAAAGATTGTAAACATTTTAAGTTTTGGTCTATATATGCTGTTGGCAGAATTATAAGATGATCTCTGATGATCTGTGTCTTTCTTTAATCCCCTCCCTTTGGGCATGGGTGGAACTTGTGACTTGCTTCTAACCCATATGTATTACTCTGTTCTCACCCTGCTATAAAGAAATACCTGAGACTGGGTAATTTATAAAGAAAAGAGGTTCAATTGCCTCACTGTTCCGTAGGCTGTGCAGGAAGCATGGCAGCATCGGCCTGGCTTCTGAGGAGATCTCAGGAAACTTAAAATTATGGCGGAGGGCAAAGGGGAAGCATGCAAATCTTACGTGGCTGGAGCAAGAGAAAGAGAGGTTGGAGGAGGTGCTAGACACTTCTAAACAATCAGATCTTGTGAGAACTCACTCACTATGCAGTGCCAAGGGAAGAGGATGCCAAACCATTCATGAGAACTCTGCCTCCATGATCCAGTCACCTCCCACTGGGTCTGCCTCCAACAATGGGATTACAAGTAAACATGAGATTTGGGCGGGGACACAGATCCAAACCATATTGCCATAGAATATGGCAAAGGTGATGGGTGTCACTCCTGTGAATGTGTTTCAATATATGGTAAAAGTGAGGGGATTTTGCGATAAAACTAAGGCTTCTAATCCGATGACTTTAATCAACAGAATTAATTTTGAATGATCCTGACCTAATCAACTGAGACATTTTAAAAGACAGTCTAGAAGTCAGAGACCCTCTTTCCTGCTAGCCTTGAAGAAGCAAGCCTCAAAAAATCTGCAGCTGCAAGGAAATGAATTTTGCCAATAAACATGTGAACTTGGAAGAAGACTCTGAGCCTAAGATGAGATCTAAGCCCTGGCTGACATCTCCATTGCAGCTTTGTGGGACCTTGAGCGGAGAACCCAGTTAAGTTCTGCCTGGACTCCTGACCCACTAAAACTGTGAGAAAATGAATGTGTGTTGTTTTAAGCCACTAAATTTATAGTGATTTGTTATGTAGCAGTAGAAAACAAATACAATGTAGGAAAATTGCCTTTGATAAATTGTACACCAATTTACCCTTCCAACCATTATGAGAGCTCCGATTTTTGTGAATTTTTGTCAACACCTGCTGTTGCCAACCTCTTACATTTTTGCTAATCTAAGAGGTTAAAAAATACTTGTTTAATTTGTGGCCCTCAATTAGAAGTAAGGTTGCACATTTCTCATATTTGTATTTTTCGTTTTAAAAACTCATTTTTGGTATTTGCTTAATCATGGCCTTTGCCTATTTTTGACATTTTCTTACTGATTTGTGAGAGTTCTTCACATATGTGGAAGCCAGGAGAGAGTCAGAAATATAGATATTAGGTTATCTGTTACAAACATTGCAAGCGTTTTTGTTTCTTCCACGTGACAATTTTGTTTTTATTTTCAAACATTGTTTATGGTATTTGGTGAGGAGGGATATGAGTACTTTCTCATTCTGTGGGGTTTTACAAAGACCGCCATGGTATTCTGTATGGAAGTGGGAAGGAAAGGCATGAGAAAGCAATTACATTAGTTCAGATGAACAAACGAAGATGATACCTCAACTATTAATACATTAGGGACTGCAAAGATGGAAAGGAGGGATCTGAGCCAGGAGATGTTTCAGAAGTAGAATTGGCAAAGTTTTGGTATTCTCTGGACTGATTTTTACTAGATGGGACATGGAGACAGAGGGATGAAGTGAGCAGCACATATTCCTGCCTGGATCAGTAGGCACTAAGTTTACCAAGGAAGCTTCTCCTTGGATCTGTACCACTGGACACTCTGGGCCTTGCAAATCCCCTGAGACCAAGAAGTCTGTATCTCCTCTCTTGTGATCACAGCCCTGCCTTTATTACCAGTGGATGAATGAATAAATTATTGTTGGAGGCTCTTCTCCTCTTCCTACTAAGAGATAAAGGCTTTACTCTTTGTTGTAGTTTATTTGAAGCCCCCTCACCAGGAAGACCTATGGTTTTAAAACTGAACAAGTAGGCAGGGGTATTTGCTCAAAGAAAAAATTCACTTGGACAGGCCTGGCACAGTACTGATTTCCCTTTAAACAGCCTGGGCAGCCGTGTCTCTAGGCAGGTGTGGGGGTGAGGTGCCAGGAGAAGTGTTCGTCCTTGCAACAAGCAAACTCCAGTGACATGTTCAATGTCGCACTGAAATTCCTGGCAAGAGGAGAGAAGGCAGCCTGCTCTGTTCCTAAACTCTGGAAGATTCTGTCTGAAATGAAGAAATGCTGCCCACAGTCTGTAATGGAATAAATGAAGATCTGTTAGGTAGGGGCTGCAGCATGCTTGGGGTTTCCAGTTGGTGGGCTTATAGGAGAGATGTCAGACTAACAAAGCTGAGGTCCTGCAAGTATCTCTCTGGCACCACTTAGCTCAGGTGTGGATTATTCAAAACTTCACTCATGGTCCCTTGAATAATTCAGTGCGGTAGTTCTTAACCAGGGGCCATTTTGCTACACCCTCACCAGGAGACATTTGACCATATCTGGACCCATTTCTGCTTGTCACAACCGGGACAGTACTACTGGTATCTTCTGGGTAGAGGCCAGGGATGCTTCTAAACATCCTACAGTGCACTGAGCAGTTCCCACAAGAAAAGAATTTTCTGGCCCAAAATGTCAATGGTGGTGAGGCTGAGAAATCCTGGTTTAGTAGGCACAAGAGGGATGGTGTGAATTAATGGTATATCTGAGTTAGAGGTGCGTGCAGTATCTCCCACACACTACACCAAGTTCTTTGAATAATGAACCCCTTGCCCAAGATTCTTTTCTCTTTCCCTGGGGTCTCATTTGGGTACAGTTTGGCCTCTGCGATGCTGAGGACAGGAGTGACAACCCATCCCCAAGTGGTACGAGCCCCTAGGTTCACCCCCAGAGTTCTGACCAACATTACTTGTCCTGAAACAGGAGACATATTAAAAGGCAAGTCCATTTCTGAAGTACAGCAAGATCTTTCCTTGCAAACCTGAGATCTAACATTTATAAACATGCATTTCTGTTTGTCAAGGTTCCCACGTCATATACCAACCCACAGTACCACTGATGTCAGCTTTGATTCTGGTGATCCACTCATTTCTGCCAGTTTGAGGCAGAATTTCTGCCAGAGTAGGTCAGCTGCAGGAGGAGACAGAAGGCTGGATTTTTGAAAATCTGGGAGTGGATAAATATTTGATACGTCTTGGCTTGAGCTGGACATTCTGTACCTGAGAGTCGGAGGAAACTAATTCAGAATCTCAATTCTAGGGACACTACTCTTCTAAAGCAGTCTGGAGAAAAGGTGGAACCAAATAAATTGGCATTAAATACTGTGCACATCTCTCAGGCAAAGTCTGATTTCCCTGTATGTACATAGAGGTGTATGTATATTATATACAGATGTTAAGAATTTTTTTAAAGGTTGATTCCCGATGGAACAAGATTATATTTGATTTTATTAATGTTTATTCATTGATATTGGCAACATTCTTTTCTGTCCCAAGAGAAGGAGAACAAACATTACAAAGTGTAAATATTGGCCCTAAATTGTCACTCATGAAGGATATTAATGCCTGTAGTCTGTTTCCCGAACCAATTTTACAGAAAGAGGGCTTTTTTTCATGTCTTGAGTCGGTTTCTCAGAAATGGTCGTGGTGGGACAGAATCTGGATTGACAGCAGCAAATGAGATTTGCAAGGAGGCAGCGTCTCCAACCAACAGCCCTGCAGAAAGTTCTTAGAACTCCTTGTTCTTAATCCCCTTTGGCAGGAGTTGCCACCCCTTTCACATGTCTCTCACTTCTTTCTGTTCACGTTGGTCTCCGGATACTCCTGCTTTGGCTGTCTTGACTGTTTCTATTCTAGCTTGTTCTCTAGGACAGCTCCCCACTTCCCTTCTCCTCCAGTACTCTCTGGTACTGCAATTTCATTAATTCCCAAGGCCTCAACCAAGAGACTCTACAGATAATTCTGAAATCCCTGTCTCCAGCTTCAACCTCTCTCTGAACCATAGACCTGCTGGCCAATGAGATGAAAACATATTGAGAAGCCTAAACTCATCTCCTCCCAAGATCTGCTACTTAGCAAAGGGGCTACTTACCTATTTATTCAAGGTTTAAAAAATGCAAAGTGGTGTTTGATCTATCTTTATCCCACAGATTAGGAAACAATTCCAAGATAGCTTAAAATGTGTCCCTTCCTGGTACTGGATTCTTCGTGCAATCGGGACCGCCATTGTGAGTGGGAGAGTTGCTATATTTGCAGTCGTCATTATCTCTATTGTCATTATTAATCTTAATGTGATTGCAAGCAACAGCTTCCCACTCTTTGATGAGAGTTTAAGGTTGTCAGCAAATGTGGAAATATTGAGGTCCTCACTTTCCACCAAATCTGGTTTTAACAGATTAGATAAATGAGTTCTCCAGCTCAGTCTAAATGGCAATAAGTAAGCTACATGACGTCACAGTCAGGACCTCCATGCCTAGGTCAGCACCTAACACATCTATTAAGAAGGCAAAGTTGGAAAAGGTGTTAGAGAGTGACTGAGAGGGCAGACAGGGAAGGTTTCTTGAGGGAGGTGAACTTAGGAGTGGGTGTCTGAGTGGTGAACACAGCTTCCCTTCTTAATATTTCGGAGTAGAGTTTCAAGCCTGGAGGCTGTCAGAGGCTGGGTGACCACTAGATGAAGAAGATGTGCGGAGGATTTTGGCATCCAATAGCGATCACAGAGATGGGTTTTGGGGGATCCTGCTCCTCCAGTGATTCTGAGATTCCATGATGATTACTGTGCTGGTGCTGAGACCCAAGTCATGCAAAGGCTCACGAACTAGATGCTACAATTCGGTTTTCGCCTCTGCCTTTCTGTGCATTCACTACCCTATTACTTAGTCGGAAGATTCCCCAGCTCTTTGGTTTGATTCATTACTGGCTTAATCGACCCCATGATATTCCAATGGCTGAGTTTTTCATATGCATGAAACTTGCCATTTCACTACACTGGAAAGGGAAGAAAAGTTTGGGTTATTCCCCCATGTCACTTTCACGACAAAGGATACAGAAGACTCTTGAAAGCTGCCCCTCCTGTCAGCTAAATGGAGAGACTGCCTTTCAGATCCTTAATTTAAAGTGGCAGGGACTGGATAACATGGTTAGGTGGAGTCCTCAGAGGCCTCATGATGGAAACCAGGAAGCAGAAACTGACAGGCAGACACCCCAAACTTGAGCTTTGTAAGGTCTACACAAGTAGTAAACCCCAGGGAGTCAGTCAGCACCTTCAGAGGGGCTAGCCTTGTGTTTTCTAAGCATGACATAGCTGCACGTCTTTTTTTCTCTACCTTGTTCTGAAAAATGCTTGATCCACTTAATGCCTCCCAAGCTTCACTGTGTTTAGGGAGGAATGAGAAACAAAACCCCAGCTTTAACAGCTCCTTATCTCTCAGCCTGAAATCATGAGAGTGTGGCCTATGGCCCAGTGTCCTAAGTAGCAGGTCAGGGTGTTCTTGATGCTTTCATTTTGTTTCTGTGCAACTTTGGTAATGTGTTCTGTTCATCTATGCAATGCACCTTAAAGGCAGGAAACTCCTCCAGACAGAGAAGCACAAGTGGAGGTTGCTTATTTATCCAGTCAGCGCCTGGCCTGCATATTTGTCATAATAGAATCTCCAGCAAAGCCAGGCATAGTGGCTCATGCCTGTAACCCAGCATTTTGGGAGCCCGAGGTAGGAGGATCACGAGGTCAGGAGATTGAGAACATCCTGGCTAACACGGTGAAACCCCATCTCTACAAAAAAAAAAAAAAAAAAAAGAAATTAGCTGGGCGTGGTGGCGGGCACCTGTAGTCCCAGCTACTCGGGAGGCTGAGGCAGGAGAATGGCATGAACGCAGGAGGCGGAGCTTGCAGTGAGCTGAGATCGCGCCACTGCACTCTAGCCTGGGCAACAGAGTGAGACTCCATCTCAAGAAAAAAACAAAACAAAACAAAAAAGAATCTCCAGCAAACTACCCATGACCATAATGACTCTGGTGGCCGCAGAGGCTAAGAACAAAGTTTGTGCTGTGTCCTACACCAGTTTTCGGTCTCTTATATACATTATTCTGATTTAAATGCTCAACTGCTTTCTGAAGCCATGGTCATTGTGCCCATTTTACTATACTGATGGGAAAATTGAGGTTCAGCAAGATGCAGCCAGATCCTGACTTTTGAAGAAGTGAGCTTCAGGTTAGGGGAACAAGGTGAGATCCATAGAACAATGCCTGATGCTTGGGCTTGCTTTAATGCCGCCTCTGTGGCTTTGCCTGGCAGTCTTGATCACTGCAATGTATTACCTTGAAAGTGGTGATGTGGTTTTTCCAGGAATGAGGTGGTAGGGCAGTAGGGAAGCAATCACCTGCTCTACTTCCCCCAGTGCATGGAACACATGTGTGTGCACATACCAATTTATGTTCCAGGTCACATAACTGAGTCAAGATTAAACCAGAACTTCCATCTTAGTGAGAGCTTCTGTAACAGGATCATGCAATATATCTAATTAAACATCTACTCTGTTTCAGGCCCTCTGTAAGGGGTTCAAGAAGCTATAGATATCTTAGGATTGCTAAGGAGAAGCTGCAGTTTTTCAGGTTGACATTGTACCTATCTTCAACCTTCATAGAAGTCTTTGTTTTTAGACTTAGCTTAAGGCTTCTCTTTCCCTCTCTTTTTCTTTTGGCATTACATAATTTTTTTAAATCATGTAGTCAAATTTATCAATCTTTCCCTTGATATTTCTGGATTTTGATTAAAAAAAGACTTTAGATACTTCCAAAGTTATACAAAATTATTTTCTTTCTAAAATTCTATTTTTCTATATTTTCTTCTAAAATTTCAGTGGATTAGGGGTTTCTTTTTGCATTTAAAATCTTGACCTATTTGGATATTATCTTGGTGTATATAGCATGCAGTACAATGCATTTCTGGAAAAGTCCCTCTTTGGAATGCCCCATTACACACACACACACACATGCGCGCGCTGTATCTCTATAACATTTAGATCTATTTCTGCACTTTTTGATGTTTCATTAGTCAAATGGTCTGTCAATAAGCCAATTTAATTATTGAGGTTTTAATTATTAATATATTGATTATTGAGGTTTTATAATATGTTTTTAAGTGAGCAGGCTTTCTCATAGTTTTTTCTATTTTTGCTACATTATTTTCCCAAAATTCCTTAGAATGAATGAAAAGCTCTGTTTTCCTTCATCTAATTGACACTGACTCTTTCTGAAGACTCAATTAAACAATCTTCTCCTCTGAGGAGGCCTCCCTGACGTCCTCAGGCCTCGTTACATTCCTGAAGCCTGGTTTGTTCCCAAAGTATCTTGCATGTCCTCTGTCACCTGTTCATACAGTGCAGGCTTGTGATTGGTTACTTTTTAGTGTCCCCACTAAGCTGTGGTCTCCTTAAGGTCAGGGACAAAGTCTGTTTCAACTGTTGTTAAAGCAGATTGCACAGTGCCTGGCACATAGTGGGTGCTTGCTTCAGTTATCTATTGCTGCATGCTAAGTCACCAGAACCTTAGTGGCATAAGACAATGATGTTGTATTTTTTATTATCTCTCATTGTTTTCGTGAACCATGACTAGCTCAGGTAGGTGGCTTCATTTTGGGGGTCCTTCCTGTGGTTGCATAAGGCAGTGGCTAGAGCTGGAGTTATGTCAAAGTCAGCCTCCTCACTCACAAGTCTGGAGGTTAATGCTGGCTACCACCTGGGGGCCTCAACTGAGGCTGTTAGCTGGAACACCTATCTCTGACCTTTTTATGTAGCTTGGGCTTCCTCCCAGCATGATGGCTGGGCTCCAAGAGTGAAAGCTTTTCTCTTTTATGACTTGTTGTAACTTTTATGTTTAGCTTTAGAAGTCACATAGATACCTGTTTGCCATACTCCACTGGTCCAGCCCATCACAAAGGTCCACGCAGGTCTCAGAGGAGGGGACATAAACTCCCCCTCCTGGTGTGAGTGACAAGATCACATTGTAAAAACTTGCGGAATAAGTGGCATGGTCATGACCATCTTTGGAAAATATAATCTGCCACGGTGCTCAATATGTATTTGCCAGATATTTGTAAATGCATGATTTAAGATCAACAAGATGGTTATATTCTGGGTTTAGACTTGAACTAGAACTTCCGGCTGATCAAAACAGATCAGGAACTGGAGTGAGCGTGCATCCTACCCCCAGAGCCCAGCTGGGTGTGAAGTCGAGTTGCAAGGCTACTAGGAAAGTTTTCCCATCTCAGGAGCAGTTTCAGGAGCTGAAGGGGGATGTGTGCAGCCATGTCAATAAAGCATTTTGAGTTGTTTATCATAAAGTTCCCATCTCCTATTCAAAGTACCAGGTTATTAGAGTTTGTTTTTCCTTCTCTACTTTCTAAAGTAAGTGCTTTGAAGAAGATGGATGCAGGAGAAATGACACATTAAGTATTTCTGCTGAAATGTGGGTTTTCTGCTCAAATGGAAGTTGCTGTGTTTATGACTGGCACACAAATTGAAGAACGGAACTTGCTTTTTGAACAATTGAGTTTATCATTTTTGCTCTCAGAGGTACCTCTTGCTAATGGAGAAAGCTAAAAAGGTTTGAAGGAGCTGTCCTCTTTGATTCTCCAGATAATGATAACTTGGCATATGTCTGAGAAATGCACGAGATTAAATGAGAGAACTCCCCCACCTCCATAAAGACCCTGTTGAGTGACAACCAGTCTGATGGGCAGTGAAGTGCCTAGCAATGTGGGTAGGTAAGAGCTTGGAGAGTGGGGTTTGCTGCTGCCCATGTCTCAATGACAGCATTTAATTGATCCAGGGCATGTTTCTTCCCTGTGGGGTGACTCATTTGTAGGAAGGACTTTACTGAGGCAGCCTTTAATGAATGTATCATTTCCTCTAGGACATAGGTTCTGGATCCAGATGTTGTGGACTCAAATCCTATTTCTGCCTTTTACTGGCTCTTTACCTTGGACCATATAACTTTACGTCTTGGTGCCTCAGTTGTGCCATCTCAATAATGGGGACAGTAGTAGGGCCTACCTTCAGAGGTTGCTGTGAGGCCTTAAGTGTTTAGCGCAGTGCTTAGCACACAATAAACACTTAGTTAGGTATTGTTTTTACTGTTGCTCTTGTTTCTGTTTTAACTGTCTTTATTACCCATGAACTGCTCTTCCCAGACCTCTGGACCTGCAAACCATATATGTAATTTAAAATTTTCTAGTAGCCATATTTTTTAAAATAGGAACCAGGTGAAATTAATTCTAGTAGTATATTTTATTTAATATATTTCAAATATTATTTAAATGTGTAATCATTAACTTATTAATGATAAATTTTACATGCTTTTTCTCATTCTGAATTTTTTGTCTTTGAAATATGGTGTGTTCCTTACAGCAGATCTCAGTTTGCACCAGCCACATTTCTTTTTTCTGGTTGGTTGGTTTATTTGCCTTTTTTTTTTTTTTTTTTTTGAGACAGTTTCGCTTTGTTGCCCAGGCTGGGGTATAGTGGTTCAAAACAATCTTGGCTGACTGCAACCTCCACCTCCCAGGTTCAGGTGATTCTCCTGCCTCAGCCTCCTGAGTAGCTGGGATTACCGGCGTGTACCACCACGCCTGGCTAATTTTTGTATTTTTAGTAGAGATGGCGTTTCACCATGTCGACCAGACTGGTCTTAAGCTCCTAACCTCAAGTGATCCTCCCACCTTAGCCTCCCACAGTGCTGGGATTACAGGCATGAGCCACTGTGCCCGGCTGTACCAGCCACATTTCAATTGTTTAATAGCCCCATGTGGTTGGTGGCCACAATATTGGACAGCACAGCTCTGGAGGGCTGGTTCCTATACCAATAATTCAGCTGCAGCTGACAAGATGCCTACTGGGGAAAGGGATGAACCCTATCTACTGTGAGCTGGGTACTTTACAATCATATAATTTAATCATGACCATCATGACAGCCGGTATTTTGTGCCCATTTTATAAATGGTTTTTTCAGAAGGCATCTAATTTGATGGACTAGAAGTAATTTGCCCAAAGTCACCTAGCTAAACAGTGGCAGAATTTGAACTCAGGTCTGTGGGACTGAGATTTCTTCCCCATGGCAAGATACTAGATGCTCGTGATAGGCAGTAGATCATAAGCACCGTCCAGAGCCGAGGCAGGGCTCACACAGAGCCATCTGCTTACTGTGCCAAGTACCTCCTGTGTGACTGCATTTGAAGATAGCCAGCTGGGCTCAGTCACAGCCAAGGTGAGGGCTGAGTCTGGGCCCAGGGTTAGAGGTCAGGATAAGTCTGGGGCTTGGAGCTGTGTCTGTGATCTGGGTCCTGACTCAGTGTGAGCCTGAGGGTCGGGTTGCAGTCTGTGGCCCGAGTCAGGGCTCAGGCCGAGCAAGGGTCAGAGTTGAGTCTGACCAGGGTCAGGGCTTGCTCTGTGGTGAGACAAAAGTTTGATCTGATGCTGAGGTCAGGGCTCTGCCTTGGGTCAAGATATGAGTTTATTTTATGACCAAAGGGCAGAGTGCAGCTAGTTCATAAAGGGCTCATACCTTTCGGTGGATTCCGGCAGGGCCAGACCCCATGCTGGGCAGTGCATCTGTAAATGCTGAGATGCTGTCCTTCCTCTGCCTTGTTGCAGTAGCAAGTGACCCAGCCCACCATGGGGAACAATGCAATTGCATGTCTGGAGCCTCAGTTGCAGTATGGGCTAGAGTTTAGCATGAGTGGGAACTTATCTGGAGAACACTGGGGCACAAAATGGTCACAGACTCCTCTGCCATGTCCACCCTGGATGAAACAAGGATTCCAGCAGCTGTACTGGATCTTGCATTGGTGCTGAAATGTGGTTGAGGGTGATGAGGCAGAAGATGGGATTTCCTTGGCTCTCAGGCAAGGTAGGCTAAGCTTACAGGGACCCAGCCAGTGTGGCTGGACCATGGGGTCCATCAGGGCATTCAGGGAGCCAGGACTCACATACCACTCACTCCCAAGGACTGTGCTGACTTGATGGCACCACCAGCGGGGTGCATGAAGGTTCTGTTTGTTAGACCAAGCCAAGTGTCAGGCAGTGGGCCACAAAAGGTCACCCCGTCTCAGGTTATATAAATGGGGTATAGCCATCCAGCAAACTATTATTCAGCTGTAGAAATGAATGGTGAACCATTTTCAAATCAATCATTAAGAGGAAAGCAAGATGGGAACAGGATGTATAGCGTGCTGTCTTTGATATAAGAAGATACGGAAATAAAAATATAAATGTGAATGCCAAAGGATGTACAAGATACTAATAAAATGTTATTATTACCTTGAGGTTGTGTAGGAGGATGCTCTTTACCTGGATCACATGTTGAGGTCGAAGTCCTTCTCTGAGTGTGGCAAAAAGTGGAAAATGCAGGCTCTGGTGGAGGAGTCCCCACTTTGGGAGCTAGATGAGTCCTAACCTACTGGAAGCTATTTCCTTGTGGTCCCTTCCCCACAGCAGGGGTAGAAATGTACTTCGTGAACCTGACCATAAACTGCTTGCTCTCATTAGTTTCAACTGAAATCAAAATGGTTTTGCAAGAAACCCAAAGCAGTGAAAAATGATGGAGCTAAACATCCCTGTATTGTAGATATTTCCTTTGGGGTGAAACAGGCTTGTGTGTGTTATTATTGTGGCTGCCAAAGTTCTGAAGCAAACTGTTTCCAAAAAGTATCGTGCATTTATAATGCAATTTGGAGGCGTTTGTGTTTTTATTTGACAGGCGCATATTTCATGAGAACAACACTGAACGTGTATTTAATCAGGATTTGTAGGGAATCACTGGTAATCCTTTTATGTTTCTTCTTTATATTTCTATTTTATAAATTTGATTCACTGAACACACCACAAAAATTACTAAACAACTAAAAGGAGTGACAGTACAAATGAGCTGAATAAGAATACCAGCAAATGCTATACAGTGTGTGTTTGTGTTAATGTACATATGTTTGTATGTATGTATATGTATGTATATTCATACACATATATAGCAATATGTTACAGACATGTTACATATTGTTACAATAAACTGTATTGGAGCACTTGACAATTAATTGGGAAAAAATAATTAGACCCTCACTTCTCCATGGAGTAACCCCATAGATTTCTATTATTACATAATAGTCACAAATATAAAAACTGAAATCATAAAGCATCTACAGGTAAATTTATATAAAATCTTGTACAGGAAACGATTGATCTCATAGCTCATTGTCTCAGTTTCTTTATATAATGAGATAATGATAGTGTCTACCTTATAGGATTGCTGTAGGAATTTAATAAACAATGTATGTAAAATCCTCAGAAAAGTGCCTGGCATGTGGAAAGTGCTATACAGTGTTAACTATTGTAACTGTGGCTAAACATGGTACCAAATAGAGGAACTAAAATAAAATGATAGATGTAACTACATAAAATGTTAGAATTTCTGAATGTCAAAAAATAGCATATACAAAATAGAGTGCAAATGACACATTAAAGATTCAACCTAGATGACAGTAAAATATTCTATATGCATGGAGTTATTTCAAGTCAGTAAGAAAAAAGAGACAGACTTCTCAGAGGACACATGAGCCAGTAGCCTTTCAATAACAAAAGAAAACATCTATATTAATTCATTCTTTCTACAAATATTTATCATGTATCTCTTATATCCTAGACTCTATCTGGGATGCTGGGATAGCAGTGAGCAAATCTAAACCCCTACTATCAAGGAACTTACTTTCTAGTGGCCAATAAGCCTATGGAACAAGGAGTTCAGTTCACACAGGATCAAGAAAGTTAAGTTAAAACAAAGGGTAACCATTTTTTTCCATGTATCCACATAGCAAATATTTTTGAGTGACTTTATCCTATATTGGTGATGATGCAAGGAAATTAGCACTCTTACACATCCCTAGCAGGATGTGTAAGCACCAGTGCAGCCTGTCTGTAGGGAATTTTAGCCAATATGTGCTAAAAGATTTTGAAATGTGTTATTCCTACACCTCCACAACTTAACTCATAGGAACTTATTTTGAGGAATAATTAGAAATGAATAGAGAGATTTCTATCCAAGAACATGTGCTAATTAATTCATTCATTCATTTACAAATATTTATTGATCAGTCCTACACCCAGGACACTGTTTTAGGTCCTGGAAATACAGCAATGATAAAAGCAGACAACATTTCTGTTTGCGGAGAATTCGTACTAAAGAATGTGCATTTGTTTGTGGGGAGGAGAGGATGTCTAAATAGACAATAAACATATAAATATTAAGATTGTGAAAGTGGTATGAAGAAAAATAAAGCATGATAAGGAGAGAGAGGTGTTCCCTGGCTCTCCAGGGGGCTGAGGTGGAAGAAAAGGACTCCTGTTTTAGGTAAGATATCAGAGAAGACGTCTCTGATTGATTGAAATGTATGCAAAGGCCTGCATGAAGCCAGGGACCATGCCATGCTGACATCTGGGGGAGGATTATCCTCACAGAAGGTAGAGGAAGTGCAAATGCCGTGAGGCAGGAGGACCATGTTTGGTGTGTTCAGGGAGGAACAAGGAGGCCAGTGGGGCTGGAGCAGGTTCAGCCATGGGAAGACCAAAGATGAGATCAAAGAGAATAGTGGAAGATCACGTAGAGATTTATGGGCCATTGTGAGGATTGTGGCAGCATTGAGAAGACTGGTTGATGCTTAAAACAACAGCCATTTTATTTCATATCTCATGATTTTGTGGGTCAGGAATGTGGGCAGAGCTCAGCTGGGAGATTGTTCCACTCCGTGTAGCATCAGAAGACAGGTCTCTTGGTGATATTCAGCTGGAGAATAAGTTAATCTGCAGAGTTCAAGATGGTTTCACTCACATTGACACCTTGGCAGGTCGGTTAACTGGCGGGCCTGCATATGAACTCTCCACCATGGTGGTCTCTAGAATTGACTCAAATCTAGAATTGGCTGGAAGACACAGTGGGAGAAATAAACTTAGCAGCCACATTTAATCTACTACATGGAGTAAAAGAGAAAGGAGTCAAAGAGGCCTAGTTTATTTCAATGTGATTTAAAATTGTGACAACATAGAAATAACCAAAATATCCAACTGAGAAAATGGCTAAATATATTATATAGGTTTACATTCACATAATAGAATAGATTTACATTTACATAATAGAATATTTGTGAATGTAAATCTGTATAATAAGCCATTTGAGAATATCGATGAATGAGAGAAGATAATGCATGATATGCCTCTGTGTGTGTCCATGTATGTGTGTGTGTGGGGGGGGTGCATGTGTGTATTTGTGTACCCATGAACACAGTTTTTACTCTTTTTAAAAGCTGTAGGCATTGGAAGGTCAGTGTTCAGCCATGACAAGGCCCAGTGTCATGGGCCCTCTGTCGTCATCCTCTGTCCGTAGTGATCCCCAGGCACTTTTGAATGGCTGTTTAGACAGAATTTTCCTGCAGCTCTTTTGGGAGTAGCTCTTTAAAGTTTAACCCCTGACAGTTAATGAAGAACAGTGAGGCTTAGGAGGCAGGTAGGCCTTTGCGCAAATAACTGTGAGCAACTGGTTGCCATTGTCAGTTCCCCTACAAAGTGTGCATTTGATTTTTAAAAGGATTCCCCAAAGTTCTATTTAGGAGTACAGAGTCTCTAAGAATGTATTTCTGTTGTCAAGGTCAGGAGCAAGATCATCTCTGTGGACCTGTCAGTTTGAAGGAGTTGCAAGATATTCTCATCATTCATTGATTTATATACTCAGAAAACATATATTTACGTGTGCCAGGAAAAGGTAAGGAAAGGGAGCCTTCATGTGCCAGCCCCTGTGCTAAGCCCTGGAGCTGTAGAGATGAGTGAGGTGGATTTTTTGTCTGTAAAGAGTTTGCCGATGGGACCAAGTCTGTCATCTCTCTTTCCTGGCCTGACCAAGGACCAGCACTTCATAGTAACCCTGTGAATACCTGGATGAATGAAATGAACAAATCAGTAGGAGAAGCATTTGGGGATTAATTTGGGACTCAAATCTGTAGCTCAAATTTGGATTGGGAAAAGGAAGCTTGAAATGTTCCGTAGGTTTCTCTATAGGTCCAGTTTTTTGGGTAAGCTCTGAAAAGATCAGAGTTAATTTCTTCCAGTTCCTGCAGCTTCTCTTGACCAGAGCATGCCTGACTCTACAAAACAAACCACTAAAGGGTGATCACAGATAACCACAGTTGCCAGAGTTTGGGGAGTCTCTGTGCAAATTTTGAAAAGGTAACCTCTTTTTGTGAACAGATTGCAAAAAGATGTCCCTTCCTCTGAACTGGCTCAACCCACGTGAGGGATAGTGGCCCCTAGGCTAATTTAATTGCAGGTGGACTCACCCCCTTGACCTGTGGTTTTGTGCACAACTGTAGGTGGCAGCCCAGATGGCTTGGGTTTTTCCAGTTCGTTGGTGACCTGCTGTGATCCTGTCTCTGTCCATCTGAACTCTGGACAGTGTGTTCCAGCCTGTGATTCCACCTCTAGCCTCAGAGCTTCATCTGGCCAACCCTGAGTTTGAGGTTCATTCTCTTCTCCCCAGGGGCCTCCACCCCAGGCCTTGCCTTTGGGACCAGCCTTCCACACCAAGCCTGCAGGAGCTTCTCCACACCCCAGGAAAGGAAGCCTGCAGACAAGACCAAGACAGGTGCTTCCCTCCTCCCTTCTCTCCACAGAACAGACCAGATTCAGATCCATCTACTGGGACCCAGGAGGGAAAGAGGTCTGCGCTGATACTCTCCCCACAAAGCCACCATTATTATAATCATCACAGCACTTAGCAAGTAACCTGGAGTGCTGGTTTCACTGGGGCGAACAAGCCAGTCAAAGCCAGCATTCCGGCCCCTTTGTTGTTCCAAGTGCTGTTTGTTTCCCTGTGCTGTTGTGCATTCATTTCAGTTATTCCTTTAGACCAGAATTTAAGTTGCTTATTGATTTGGCCTGTCAATTGCCCAGTAATGCTTTAGGCAGAAGCCCAGATAAGAAAGAATTCCACTGCATCTAGCAGCACCCTCCCCCTTCAACCTCTGAGTTATTTCTACCTACAATTGCGATGTTTTAAACATCTTTGCTTTTAGATATTACTTTCGTTTTCCTACTTAAAGGCAATGCAATTTGCTCTTCCCAAGAACTCCTTTCATAGTCTCATTCCATGTTTTATTTCCTTCTCTATGCAAACTCATTTGTCAAAATTACACATTCAGCTCCTCCTATGGAAGACTTAGGGATGGAGTAATGTTTAAAAAAGTGACTTTGTGACTTAGAAAAATTTCCTCCCCTGTGAGTTTAAGCCTTTTTTTTTTTTTTTTTTTTTGCAGCCACCAATTAGAGAGATCGTGCAATTCAATAGATATTCATTGAGCACCTGCCATGTGTCAGCTGCTTACTAGGTTTGGATGCACCAATAAACAAAAGAAATCCTTTCCTTCATGGTGCTTACATTTTCATGTGGGAGACAGAAAATAACCAATTAGCATAATAAATGAGTACAGTTCATGGTATGCTAAAAGGTGGTAAGAGAAAACGCAGCAGAGAGAATGCAGATTGGAAATTCTTGCAGTAGAAGTGGTGAATAATTTTAAAGAATAGGCCTCATTGAGGAAGTGATATATTGACAAAGACTTGAAAGAGATGAGAGAGATTTAGTCGCATGGATCATGAAGGGTGGAGGAAGAAGGGAGGAGGGAATACTTTCTAATATACAGCCAGCTATTGCAAAGGCCCTGAGGCAGGAGCATGCTTGTAATGTTCAAAGAACAGCAAGGAAGCTAGGGGGCCTAGAGCTGAGTGTGTGAAGGAGAAAATGGAAGGAGAGTAAGTCAGGAATGTACTTGGAGACAAGAACTTGCAAGACTCGGCACAAGGCAGTGATGCCCTCTCTCACCACTCCTATTCAACATAGTGTTGGAAGTTCTGGCCAGGGCAATCAGGCAGGAGAAGGAAATCAAGGGTATTCAATTAGGAAAAGAGGAAGTCAAATTGTCCCTGTTTGCAGATGACATGATTGTATATCTAGAAAACCCCATCATCTCAGCCCAAAATCTCCTTAAGCTGATAAGCAACTTCAGCAAAGTCTCAGGATACAAAATCAATGTGCAAAAATCACAAGCATTCTTATATACCAATAACAGACAAACAGAGAGCCAAATCATGAGTGAACTCCCATTCACAATTGCTTCAAAGAGAATAAAATACCTAGGGATCCAACTTACAGGGGACGTGAAGGACCTCTTCAAGGAGAACTACAAACCACTGCTCAATGAAATAAAAGAGGATACAAACAAATGGAAGAACATTCTATGCTCATGGGTAGGAAGAATCAATATCGTGAAAATGGCCATACTGCCCAAGGTAATTTATAGATTCAATGCCATCCCCATCAAGCTACCAATGACTTTCTTCACAGAATTGGAAAAAACTACTTTAAAGTTCATATGGAACCAAAAAAGAGCCCCCATTGCCAAGTCAATCCTAAGCCAAAAGAACAAAGCTGGAGGCATCACACTACCTGACTTCAAACTATACTACAAGGCTACAGTAACCAAAACAGCATGGTACTGGTACCAAAACAGAGATATAGACCAATGGAACAGAACAGAGCCCTCAGACATAATGCCACATATCTACAACCATCTGATCTTTGACAAACCTGAGAAAAACAAGTAATGGGGAAAGGATTCCCTATTTAATAAATGGTGCTGGGAAAACTGGCTAGCCATATGTAGAAAGCTGAAACTGGATCCCTTCCTTACACCTAATACAAAAATTAATTCAAGATGGATTAAAGACTTAAATGTTAGACCTAAAACCATAAAAACCCTAGAAGAAAACCTAGGGAATACCATTCAGGACATAGGCATGGGCAAGGACTTCATGTCTAAAGCACCAAAAGCAATGGCAACAAAAGCCAGAATTGACAAATGGGATCTAATTAAACTAAAGAGCTTCTGCACAGCAAAAGAAACTACCATCAGAGTGAACAGGCAACCTACAGAATGGGAGAAAATTTTTGCAATCTACTCATCTGATAAAGGGCTAATATCCAGAATCTACAATGAACTCAAACAAATTTACAAGAAAAAAACAAACAACCCCATCAACAAGTGGGCGAAGGATATGAACAGACACTTCTCAAAAGAAGACATTTATGCAGCCAACAGGCACATGAAAAAATGCTCATCATCACTGGTCATCAGAGAAATGCAAATCAAACCACAATGAGATACCATCTCTCACCAGTTAGAATGGTGATCATTAAAAAGTCAGGAAACAACAGGTGCTGGAGTGGATGTGGAGAAATAGGAACACTTTTACACTGTTGGTGGGACTGTAAACTAGTTCAACCATTGTGGAAGTCAGTGTGGCGATTCCTCAGGGATCTAGAACTAGAAATACCATTTGACCCAGCCATCCCATTACTGGGTGTATACCCAAAGGATTGTAAATCATGCTGCTATGAAGACACATGCACACATATGTTTATTGCAGCACTATTCACAATAGCAAAGACTTGGAACCAACCCAAATGTCCAACAATGATAGACTGGATTAAGAAAATGTGGCACATATACACCATGGAATACTATGCAGCCATAAAAAATGATGAGTTCATGTCCTTTGTAGGGACATGGATGAAGCTGGAAACCATCATTCTCACAAACTCTCGCAAGGACAAAAAACCAAACATCGCATATTCTCACTCACAGGTGGGAATTGAACAATGAGAACACATGGACACAGGAAGGGGAACATCACATACCAGGGCCTGTTGTGGGGTCGGGGGAGGGGGGAGGGATAGCATTAAAAGATATACCTAATGTTAAATGACAAGTTAATGGGTGCAGCACACCAACATGGCACATGTATACATATGTAACAAACCTGCACGTTGTGCACATGTACCCTAAAACTTAAAGTATAATTAAAAATATATATATATCCAAAAAAAAAACAAAAAAGAACTGGCAAGACTCAAAGGCCATTGTAAGGGCTTAGGCTTTGGCTCTGCATGAAATGGGAAGCTGTTGCAGGTTTCTGAACAGAGAGTAAGATGAGTTGCTTGCATAAGAAGAAGATCACTCCAGCTACAGAGCTGAGAATAGACTGTAGGAGGCGATTGCAGATCCAAGATAGGGCAGATGGTGACATCTGCAAGGGGAGAGCTGGTTGAAATGGTTTGATTCTGGATATATTTTAAGATCCAGCCAACAGATTTGCTGGTGGATTGGTAGTGGAAGTGAGAAAAAGAGAGGAGTCTAGGCCTGGGCAACTGGAAGGATGAGATTGCTGCCAAGTGAGACGGGGAAGAATGTCGATGGAGCAGGTTTATTGGGGAAGATCAGCAGTTCAGTTTCAGACATGTTAAGTTTGAAGCATTTGCTGGCTATCTGTTAGACAACGTGAGACAGTGGAAAGGCTTTGGAGTTAAACACGCCTTCATTGCAATCACATCTGCACCATGATTAGTTCTGTGACCCTCAGAAAAATACCTACTGTGTCTGCACCTCAGCTTTTATACTCTTAACATGGAGATAATTTTCTCCATTTACCCTGTACTGGGAGATAGAGGTGAGGATTAAATCATAGAGTGTGTCATGGAAGCAAAAGGAGTGAATCCCTGGTTAGTGTGCTTCCAGAAAGGCCAGGGACCAAACCTAATCTCAACTCGTAGACTCTCCTGGTTGACTTGAGGTAACTCCTTTTCCCACTCTGGGCCTGTTTTCCCATCCCTAAAACAAGAGTTGACACAATCAACCATTCAGTTTCTCTTGGCATTAAGGTTGCATGAGTGTGAGGGTCTCAGGGTCAGAGGGGCTCTGCCTTCCAGTTTGCTAGCGTCTCACCTCCTAATGGGAATTCACACACATCTGGGTATGCCTGTACACACACACACACACACACACACACACACACACACAAACACAGCCTCACTCAGGTCTGAAGGTTTTTCTCTTGTTTGGTTAGACTGCTTCTCCCTGAGCATGCCAGTGCCTGCATCTGGCCAGACCATTTTTAATTTGAGACACACACATCTCCATGCTGTTGATCTCCTTCTTTCCTGGCCCATAGTCTGGGTAGCCCTGACCCTCTGTGGTAGCCGAACTAGATGGGGAAAGCAGTCTAGGCAGTCACCGTTAACCCAGTTTAACCACAGTCACTGCCAAGGGAATACTCCCCCTACCTCTTTGAAGCAGTTTCATTAAGAGAGGAGCTAAACATCCCCAGTCTGCAGTATCATCTTATTTACTCTGTTGCATCCAGGTCAGGAGAGAAAGAACAGGTTTCACTCCTTCCAGTGTTCTCAAACCTGCATGCTTGGGTCTCCGTCTGTGCCCCTTCAGCCTGCAGCACAGCCTAGTGGTCCTTTCATGCTGGCTCCTGCCATGTATCCCTCCCACCAGGTTTGCTCATCTGCCTTGTGCAGAGGTGTGGCCAAAACTGGCACCTGCATGGCCATTTTGGGGGAGTGAATCATTTTAACACTAGTTGATTTCCTTGCAAACCATATTATGCTTCTGTGATCTAATTTTGTAAAGAGCCTGATGTTTCTTTACTGTTCTCTCTGTTATAGTGATTGTTGACATTAACCTGACCTATCTACCTTTATTTTTAACTGCCTCTATATACTCTTTCTTGGTAATGGCCTGTTTTTTTTTTTTCAGCTTGTTAAGTCTACTTGTTTCTAAAATACTGCTTGACCTGAACTTTCTTGTATACTTTATTGTCATTTTTACTCTCCCTCATTTTACTCCCCGACATTGTCCCTGACCATTCATTTATCATAGCATTTGCCACACTATATCAAAATGGCCTGTCTTCCTCATCCGATGGTAAGGCAAGAATTGGGTATCAGCCATCTCTGTGGATGGAGCAGCTAGTTGAGGCGCAGAAACCCCATGGGAGCTCAGGGGACACTTGTAGAATGAATAAATAAGTGAAGAAATTAATAAATGAATAATCATACTAAAGAAAAGATGATTGAGAATTTACTTATGCTTTTACCCAGGAAAATGTGTAAACATATTAGTTCCTTTGTGTCTTTCTAAACCTTAGTCCACCTTATAATACACAGAAGATTCTGAAAGCCAGGTTCTTTTTCTGACACAGATAACTCCTGGGTCAGAAAACTCCAGGCTTGCAAGTTCCAGAGAACTCTGGGGCAGAAAGCCGTCCCAACCAGGGCAGGCAAAGCCCCAGGGAACTCAAGCTACAGAATTTTCTGGCCTCTCAGGAAGGATGGCCAATTGGATATTCTCTGAGCTTCATCCTCCTATTGTGAGAGAGAGTTAATTGATTGACTCACTGATGCATCCCGTCAGTCAGCAGCTGTTTATGGAACACCAGCTGCAGGCCAGGCACCGTGCTGCAAGGCGTAGATATGTTGCTGAACGTGGCTCCCTTCCAGATGTTCAGGATTTAACAGGCAAGTAAACAGAGGGTCCAGAGAAGGCACTCAACACTGGCTCATGACATCAGGGAGGATTGCTCAGAGGAAGTGATGCCTAAACTGAGATGAGTCAAAGTGAGGAGAGGGAAGGGTGGAATTGTTAGTGGAGAGAAAGTGTGCCCCCGCCAGATTATCTAGGGACAAAGGCCCAGGAGGGAGAACTCATGCAGATGCTCCAACAGGCACTTACCCCAGCTAGATCGTAGTGTAATGGATAGAGGGGTAAACAAGAGCTGATTTCCTGGCGGTCCTGAGTCTCGACAGGTTGCCAAGTCAGGAGTATTGATCTTTTTCTGGAAGCAGTGGTGAACCTCTGAAGAGTTTTAAGCAGAGAGGTGACAGGATCAGAACTGCATTTTATATGCTCACTCTGGCTGCTGGGTGGAGGAGACAAAAGTGAAAGCAGAACGGAGGAGGCAGGCAGGGAGGGAGCTGCTGTGGTCATCTAGGCAACAGAAGATTGTGGCTGGACTAGTGTGGCGAGGGTGTGGGGGCTGGAGAAAAGTGGGCAGGTTCAGGAGATCTTTAGAAGGTAACATTGACAGGCCTTGGCAATTTGTTACATCAGGGGTTGGCAAGCAGTATTCTATGCATCAAATGTGGCCCACTGCCTAGTGTTGTAAGTTTTCTTGGAACATTCACACTACAATGGTGGAGTTGAGTAGAGTGAATGTTCCAATAAACAGAGGCCTGCAAAGCCTAAAATGTTTACTGTCTGGTCCTTTACAGAAAATATTTGTCTGCCCCTGGGTTAGGTGCAAAGCATTGTGGGAGGTGAGGTTACAGAAAGATTTGAGGTTGCCACCTGGATTGTGGAGGTTGGTGCGTGTTGCTGAGATGGAAACCCAGGAAGTGGAGAAGGGCTTAACCCAGTCTTTGCAGCCATGCCTCAGCCTGCCATTCCACCGGTTTTTAACTGAGCCCTGCCACTTTGCCTGGCTGGCTCTTCACAGCCTTCTCCTCTGGGAAAATGGTCCCTGTTCTTCCTTCTCTGTCCAGCTGTAACTCTGCTAACACTTGACTGTTCTTGCAAAACCTTGACCTTGCCTTCACCGGGCCACAGGATCACTTGCTGCCCCCCATCACCTTGACCAAGGGACGGGTCTTTTGGCCGGGACCCACCTTCCTGGGTCTTTCTATGTGAGTATTACCCCCATCTGGGACTCCAGAACCGGATGCAGTCATTTTATCAGCTTTGCACCAGTCAGTCTTTTTTCCCTGTGTATTAGACCATTCTCACACTACTATAAACATACTACCAGAGACAGGGTAATTTATAAAGAAAAGAGGTTTAATTGACTCACAGTTCTGCATGGCTGGGAAGGCCTCAGGAAACTTACAATCATGGCAGAAGGTGAAGGGGAATCAAGGCACGTCTTACATGATGGCAGGATGGCAGGAGAGAGAGAGAACAAACGAGGGGCTGCCAAACACTTATAAACCCATCAGATCTCTTGAGAACTCGCTATCATGAGAACAGCAAGGGGGAAACTGACCCCATTATGCAATCACCTTCCAACAGGTCCCTCCCTTGACATGTGGGGATTACGATTCGAGATGAGATTTGAGTGGGGACACAGAGCCAAACCATATCACCTTTCTTTGCCCAACCCCTACCCCCACCCCAGCTTTGTTGCAGAAGCCCCAGAAGCCTTTCTGTCCACCTGAGCCTGCTCCAGTGGGCTGAGTAGCACCTGGGCTGCCACTGCCCTTTGTTCTTCCTCTCCCTCCCTCCATCCCCTGGAGCAATGGTAACTTGCAGGGACATTGGGTGCACTGTCTCTTTTGGAGGCCAGGAAACAATCCCTGCTGTCTCTTTCTAAGCAGGTCACCTTTGGTGGGTGTGTAAATCCACTTTTCTGCTTGCCAAAGTGACATTTTCATGATACCCAAAGTTATTAAGTGGCATCTTTGAACACTTTCTTTTTAACCAAAGTGGAGTAGGCTGGGAAATGTCAATAGTGATAATGTACAGTTATGTCTCCAATACCCTTTTGATTGAACACATGATTGAAACAGTGCAAACTGCAGAGCCCTTTGCAGGGAATTGCCAGTTAAAGAATTTGTTCAGACACACGGGTTTTTGACTGTAAACTCTGAGTGTTTTAAATAAAATACTGGCTGCCATGGCCCTCCAACTGGAAATGTCAAATGCTCTGCCTGGCTCTGCAACCCACATAGGCAGGCTCAATGCTTCTCCAACTTGGGAGCCCAAACTGCCCTCAGTCAGAAGCATAGAAAGAGTCTATCTTGCCGGGTGCGGTGGCTCACGCCTGTAATCCCAGCACTTTGGGAGGTGAGGTGGGTGGGCCACGAGTTCAGTAGTTCAAGACCAGCCTGGCCAAGATGGTGAAACCCCGTCTCTACTAAAAATACAAAAAATTAGCCGGGTGTGGTGGCACGGGCCTGTAATCCCAGCTACTCCAGAGGCTGAGGCAGAGAATTGCTTAAACCTGGAGGGGCGGAGCGTGCAGTGAGCTGAGATTGCGCCACTGCACTCCAGCCTGGGTGACAGAGCGAGGCTCCGTCTCAAAAAAAAAAAAAAAAAAAAAAAAAAAAAAGAAAAGAAAGAGTCTGTCTTGCCATTTTGAGACCACTGTGCTGATAACAGGGTTGTATCATCCCCCACGTAGGAGAACCTGCTCTGATAACTGTGGACAGAACTTTGAATGGAAGGAAGGAGGGAAAGTAGGGAGGCAAGCAGGATCTGGTGAAATCAGAACTTAGATCATGGGGTAGTCACCCAGTCAGTGTCCTTCAGTTCAAACTTGGGCTACAGGCTACAATTTCTCCCAGTCTGAGACCAACAGATGCCAGCTTATTCTCACCACAGTGCTGTCTAATGCCACCTCTTTATTGCCAGGGACAATCCCTCTCTGGAGCTCAACAGCTTGTGTCCTTCCAGAAAAGCTCCTATCTATGGAGGAAGGGTATCTTATCCAGACCATCATGGGCAGGGAGTTGGAGGTTGGGTGGGTGGGGGGTGGACTCATGCCACTGTGGAAGGCCCCTAGTGGCCAGGGTGCTTGCCTTGCCCAGTGCAGGCTGGGCTTGTGCAGCCAGGGGCATTCCTCTGACCTTCCTGCTGGCCACTCCTTGGCTAGATGCACCTTGTTTCTCTTACTTCCATCTTCCTGTGGGCACCCTGCTCACTGTACCTCCTACACCTTGTTGCCCAATTCCTACAACATTGATTAGTTGTTAATTAATTCATTCTGTAATTTGACAAATATTTGTTGAGCTAAGGTGCTGGGCATTGGGAATAGGATGGCAAACAAAACACACATGGGTCCTGCTCTTATGGAGCTTATATTTTAATGGAGACATATATGCCAAAAAAAAAAAAAAAAGGCTATCACTTGTGTTTAGATGTTTAAAAAAAAAAAAACTTATCTCTAGTGTTAGAGGTCAAGGTAGGCATTGCCTTAGGGGACTTAGTAACTGGAAGAGGTATGGGTGAGCTTCTGGGATGCCCGAGAAGGCAGAGAATGTTTTATTGCTCTAGGTGGTGTTTACACAGGTGTGTTCAGTTTGTGAAAGTTTATAGAGATTGTGCTATGTGCAAGTTTCTGGATAGATACCAAACTTTGATTAAAAGCTAAACAACTAATTAAAAAGTTAATTAATTGTAATCATGATGAGTGCTATGAAGGAGAAGAATACAGTATGGGAATGCATGAGAAGTGGACCTTGCCTGGGAGGTGATGGGGGCTTTCCTGAGAAAGGTGCATTTTATATGGGCTCTAAAGGACACGGGAGAGATGTTGGGGCCAACAAGAATGTGAGGAGAGCATTCCAGGCATGTGCCAGGGCCCTGGAGTAAATGAGAGCATGGCCTGTGAGTGGAAGCTGGGGGAAGACCCGTGTGGCCACAGCAGAGAAGGTAAGGGGTGAGGGTTCTTGGTGGGTGGTGAGGCCAGAGGGTGGCCAGGAGAGGCCAGGATAGGGATAGTTTTCTTTATGCAAAGAGTAACGGGAAAACAATGAAGGATGTGCTGTGGTCTGAACATTTGTGTCCACCCCAAAGTTCATATCTTGAAATTTAACCCCCACGGTGATGATATTAAGAGGTGGGACCTTTAGGAAGCAATTATGTCAGGAGGATCCCACCCCCATGAACCGGATTAGTGCCCATGTAAAAGAGGTTTGAGGGAGCCCCCGGCCTCTTCTGCCGTGTGAGCATGCGTAAAGTCACCATCTATGAGGAATAGACCCTCGCCAGACATCAGATATTTTGGAGCCTCAGTCTTGGACTTCCCAGTCCCCAGAACTGTGAGCAATGAATTTCTGTTGCTAATAAATTACCCTGTCTATGGTATGTGGTTATAACAGCTCAAACTAATACAGGAGAGCACCAGGCTCTAACTGAGGTGTTAATGAGATTCTCCTGGCTGATATGTGGGACACAAGCTGTGGCTGCCAAGAGGGGAAGTGGGAAGACCAGTGAAGGGGCTGGGGCATTCTTTCCAGGGGAGGTGAGGGCATGGCTTGGATAAGGGTGTGGGAAACTAGGATGGAAAGAAGTGGATGACTGCCCTGGGGCAGTGGGGGTTGGGGTCCTCTTCCTGGATCATCTACCAGAGTTGCCCCTCAGCCTTCTTGGATAGCAGTTTGGCAACATCTAATCAAGAGCTCTCAACACAGTCACATCCTCTGATCCAGTAATTCCACTTCTAGAAATCTGTTGTAATAGAAATCTGAACTACGTGAACAGTTTCATTCACAAGGACACTTGCATTAGTTTTCTCTTGCTGCTGTAGCAAATTACTACAAACGTAGTGGTTTGAAATCATACAAATTTATTGTCTCACAATTCTGGAGGTCAGAAGTCTGAAATGCATCCTACTGTGCTAAAATTGATGTGTTGGCAGGATGCATTCTGTATTATCTAGAGGCGAATCCATTTCCTTGCCTTTTCCAGCTTCTGGAAGCTGTCTGCATTCCTTGGCTCATGGCCTCTTCCTCGAGCAATGCAGCATCTTCAACTCTCTTCCTCTTGTCTATCCTTCTTTCCCATTTAGAAAAATGCAGACAGAAATAAATAAGTGTACATGATTCAACTACCAAGTACAATAAATAGGAATTATTATTTCCCTGTCATCTTATTTGTTCATCATTGTTCATGTTTTTTACACTTGTTATGCAAAGGGTAATACTTTTCAAATTTGCACAGCTTTCTACCAAATATTACAGCATCAGCATGGGCCATGTTCTAAGCAGTTCTTTATAAGCATTTTAATGGCAGCACATGCAATGTGTGGGGAGAGATTATTTAACCATTTTCTTCTATGGGAGGCTTAGGTTGTTGCAGTGCTGAACATTAGGGTGGGCAGAATAACCCACCCCCACCCCCGATAAAAAATGTCTATGTCCGTGTCCTAATCCCCAGAATCTGTGAATCTGTTGCCTTGCACTGCAAAAAGGACTTTATAGATTAAGTTAATTAATTAAGTTAATTAAAGCAATTAAGTTAGAGATCTTGTGATGGGAAGATTAGCTTGGATTGTTCAGGTGGGCCCAATGTATCACAAGGGTCTTTATAAATGAAAAATAGAGTCAGAAGGAAGAGGGGGAATCTCCTTCTCTCTCCTCTTCCTGTCTCTTTTTTTCTCTCTCCCTCTCATATTTAGTTGTAGGCAGAAAAGTTTAGAAACCAATGAGATAGGTGACCAATTCAGGTACCAAGAGATATAAAGATGACAAATAATGTGAATTTCCTTGGAAAATCTTTGGCTACATTTTCTGGAGACATCTAAATGTAGGAGTAAAAGGCTTATTAATTATGAGCCTCTCACCTTGGTAATTAAGCAATAAAGACCCATCAGGCAGTGCATTTGTGGGTGATTAGATCTGTGTTTGGTGGAGTCAGAAACTTGCAGCTGAAGATTAAGTGGTTTTCACCACCTGAGAGATGCATTAATCACCTGGAGCTCCCCTGGCTGGTGGATTTGGTTGCTGATTTGGAATGGCATTTACACATTAAAGTGAGGAATATCTGTACGTGCAGAGGAGAGCTCTGGAGTGAAGGGTAGTTACTCAGCAGGGACACGGCGGGTTTCCAGATGTGACATCCTGACTCAGTACAGCATCTGTCCAAGGGTCACCTTTGTGCTACTGTCAAGGAGGTACAGATGGGAGAGATGCCCCAGACACTGACGACACACGCTGGCTGTCCTGCCAGGTGTAAGGACTGGATGTCCTTCCAAAGGACAGAGGGAGCCACGTGGGGTAGCAGAAGCCTATCTGCTTTAGAGACAGACCTAAATTTATATACTAGCTTCATTCTTTCTATGAAATGTTGGGCAAGTTACTTAAACCTTCTGGTCTTCAGTGTCTTCTTCTGTAACATAGACTTAGTAGTTTGCAATAGTCAGCTATTACTATGTAAGGAACCGAGCACAAAATATCAGTGACATACAACATGAATATACAAATAAATAAATGAACATTTATTTAGCTCATAAATATGGCTAAATGATGATAAATGTCTTCTTGGGGGAACTTTTGAGACCTTGAGCACAAGTCATGCTGAGGGCCAAGTGATCTTGTGTGAAAGAATCAGGCTAAGAGCCTTCTGCCTCTTTCTGCCTGGAGCATAGCATGGCTGTGGTGCAGAGAGCTCTGAATAGAACCCATTCTCATTTGGCATCTAGGAGTTCTGCCTCCCTGGGTACTCTCAGGAAGTGCATGGGCTGGTGAGGGTGAGGCTGGTGGAGAGGAGCAGGCAGGAGTGAGTTTATAGACAGGGTACAGACTCAGGCATTTGGCTGATATTCATGTGATAGCAACAATCATTAGCTGATTCATTACAGGCCTTCCAGAGATTCTGTGGCTCCCCAAATTTTGTATGACTTTTATCATTTCATGCCTTTATTCAACAATTATTTATTATGCAGCTACTGCGTGCAGGACTTTGCGATGTGCACTTTAGATACGAAGAAGAATAAGGCAGGACTGTCCCTGCCCTCAAATGGCTTGCAGTCTATTGGGAAAGGAGACATTGAGCATCTAATTTCATAGTGAAGTATTTATTCACAGTAACTTTTGCCTAACATTTCTGAGCCTATTTTATCATCTTTGAAATTGGAATCATAGCAGTCTCCTCCTAGGGTTGTAAGGGTTGGGTGAGCTATGCTGTGTAAAATACTTAGAGCAGTACTGGCATGGCATAAAAGTTGAAATTTTATGTATATATATATATATATATATATATATATTTTTTTTTTTTTTTTTTTTTTTTTTTTTTTTGAGATGGAGTCTTGCTCTGTCGCCCAGGCTGGAGTACAGTGGCACGATCTCAGCTCACTGCAACCTCTACCTCCCGGATTCAAGCGATTCGTCTGCTCAGCTTCCCGAGTAGCTGGGACTACAGGCATCTGCTATCACTCCTGGCTAATTTTTGTATTTTTTAATAGAGACGGGGTTTTGCCATGTTGGCCAGGCTGGTCTTGAGCTCCTGACCTTGTGATCCACCCACCTCAGCCTCCTAAAGTGTTGGGATTACAGGCATGAGCCACCATGCCTAGCCGAAATAATTCTTATTCCCAGATGAATCCAGGACAGTTGAAGGATCCTGGGTTTAGCAGCTCAGACAGCTCTCTGTAGGCCAGGAGGGTCACCTCTGACCCCAAGTCCCAGCTTCAACAACTGGACTTCAGTTTATGGCAGTTTGTTTGAGTTCTGGCATTCAGCTTTTATTTCAGAGCCAACCCAGAGGGGCATGGAAGAAATTGAATTTATTTTTATGACAGTTCTTAGCACAGCCTGGCGATCAATCATATGTCAAGATGCTGTTTTGAAAAGAAGCAGGTTATAGGTGGACTTCGGAGACCTAGCTCCACTTACGAAGTGAGCAGTGGTAAACACATCACTTATTCTCTCTGCTCCTCAATTTTCTCACCTGTAAAGTGGAGAATAGTAATACCAACGTTGGAGGGTTCTATTGGGATTCAGTGAAATAATAGGAGTGAAAGCCCCCAACACATGTTTGCCTGGCAGCCAGTAGGCATTCAAGAAACGCAAACTCACCTGGGCGCAGTGGCTCACGCCTGTAATCCCAGCACTTTGGGGGGCCGAGGTGGGTAGATCACAAGGTCAGGAGTTCAAGACCAGCTTGCCCAAGATGGTGAAACACTGTCTTTACTAAAAATACAAAAATTAGCCGGGCATGGTGGTGGGCGCCTGTAATCCCAGCTACTCAGGAAGCTGAGGCAGGGAATTGCTTGAACCCAGGAGGCGGAGGTTGCAGTGAGCCAAGATCGTGTCACTGCACTCTCTAGCCTGGGTGACAGAGCGAGACTCCGTCTCCAAAAAAAAGCAAACCCCCACCTATAATGTCTTTGGTCTTTGGGTGTTCAACAGATGGCACTGAATTGACTATTTAAGCCATTTTGCCTCATCAGTACTAATTAAGACAGAATCATGAGACCAAGTGTCATGTATCAATGCAGACACTTCAGGCCACCAGGAAAATATATCACAATTATAAAACAGGTCTGTTGTTCAATAAATACTTTGCAACTGATTAATCATTCCCTACATCTGTGCAGTGCTTCGGAGTTAATGAAGCAGTTTTATTCTGGTTGGTATAGTGAATGTTCACAACAAATAGGTGAGGCTGGCATTATTAACTCATTGGACAAATATTTCTGAACACCATGAGGAATGTTGTAGCTGTGAAGCAGACAAGGCTTCTGACTCAAGGAAGACTTCAATGTGGGTTGGGAAATAGGCAGTTCTATTAGTTACTTCTCTTGGGTGTGATCGAGGAAGAAAGTGTACAATACCTCACCCCCTGATAATCACAGGAAGCTTCTTAATGGAGATAATGTCAAAGCCAAGTCTTAAAATGTGACTAGGAGCTTTACAGGTGAAGAGAAGTGCATTTGTTAAGGTAGGTGTGGCTGCAGTAATAAATAGACCCAAAGGCACAATGGCTCAATACAGCTATTTTAAAAATCGTTTTCTCTCTCTTTCTCTCTCTTTTTTTTTTTTTTTTTTGGAGATGGAGTTTCACTCTTGTTGCCCAGGCTGGAGTACAGTGGCACCATCTTGGTTCACTGCAGCCTCCACCTCCTGGGTTCAAGTGATTCTCCTGCCTCAGCCTCTTGAGTAGCTGGGATTACAGGCATCTGCCACCATGCCCGGCTAATTTTTTGTATTTTCAGTGGAGATGGGGTTTCACCATATTGGCCAGGCTGGTCTCGAACTCCTGACCTCAGGTGATCCACCCGCCTCAGCCTCCCAAAGTGCTGGGGTTACAGGTGTGAGCTACCACGCCCTGCCTAAAAATTATTCTTAATAAACATTTAGTTTTGGAATAAATTTAGATTCATGGAAAAGTTGCAAAGATAATATAGAGAGTCCCCATCTACTCTTTATTCAGTTTTGCCAAATAGTAACAACTTACATTGCCATGGCACATTTGTGGGCTACTGTTAACACTAGATTTTGTTAAGATTTAATCAGTTGTGTTTTTTTCCTACTTACATGCTTTTTCTGTTCCAGGATGCAGTCAAAGATACCTCATTGCATTGAGTGTGGTATGTTGGATTGGTAACAGGAGCAATAGTCCTTTACTTGGTCACTCGGTCACGTAGGTGGACAGCAGCCCTGACTTACATCCTCAGTGCGTGGCTTCCAAGTTTGTACTGGTCGCTTCCACCCCAGCAAGCTGAAAGAGAGAACGTGCCTGGAGGAACACTTGCAAGGCACTTTAGTGCAGGGTCTGGGAGTCACAGCCATCACTTCTGTTCCCATTTCAATGGTGAAAACTAGTCTTGAGGTTCTGAATCTTCTGCTCAGTTTTGCTGTGAACCTAAAGCTTCCTTAAAAACAATAAAGTCAGCCGGCTGCGGTGCCTGTAATCCCAGAACTTTGGGTAGCCAAGGCAGGAGGATGACGAGCCCAGGAGTTCAGGACTAGCCTAAGCAACAAAGGGAGACCCCATCTCTATGAAAAATACAAAAATTAGCTAGGCATGGTGGTGCACACACATAATCCCAGCTACTCAGGAGGCTGAGGTGGTAGGATCCTTCAGCCCGAGAGGTTGAGGTTGCAGTGAGCCATGATTGCACCACAGTCCTCCAGCCTGGGTGACAGAGTGAGACTCTGTCTCAAAAGAGAAAATAAATAAATAAAATTGAGTCTTTTTTTTAAAATTATACTTTAAGTTTTATGGTACACGTGCACAATGTAAAAAAGCCTTGTGTTGAAGCCACACATAGCCAACACAGGGTAGGAAATATACTCTCTAGCTGAGTAGCTGCTTCCCAGCTACAGCCCTGTGTGAAGGAAGGGGAGAGTGAATTTGGGAGAGAGCAAGTCATCTATGCCACAAGGAGGATGTAGGATTGTATATGAAGCAGAGAAAATTGCATTAATAAAAGCAGGGAGGAAAGGCAAGTGGTAATATTGCCCTTTGGAAAGCAGGAAGGTTATAGGACCCAGCTGGGACTGCACAGCTGTTAAGCAGTGCTGCAGGAGCTCAAACCCCACTCCCTGCCCCGGCTCCCACACCAATGGGCTCATCCCCTTGATCCAAAGGCCTTCAGACCCACAGGCTGATCTGCGGGAGAAGCCACAGAGATGTGTTTAATCTCATAAATTTCTTTAATGGCATTTTTATCAGAAGTTTTACAACTGTTTAATTTAAAAGTTAGGTTTTTCCCCAAATTCGTTCATTCTACCTGAAAAGAGCAAGTGGTGAGAGAGTGTACAAGATCCTCTAAGGGCCCTGATTGATTTGCTTTTCCCACCAGGCTCTGGGCTGCATCTGTGCCCAGAGGCTCAGTCACAGCTGGGCATGAGAAAAACGTGTGTGCATCAGAGGGAGCGTGTCTGCCTGTCATCTCATATGTGATGCTGGTGTCTGTTTATTTCTGGCCGGATGGAATATAATTGCTCCCCGGGCTGACAGTGACAAATGGTGGTGTGGGGAGTGTATTCCTCTGAGTGGTGGGATGCGCTTGTGCACCTAGGCGGACAGAAGCAGGACCTGTCAGACAGCAACGCGGGGTTTGCTTCTCAGTTTGAGGCCTCCCAGGCATGGAGAAAGTTCCAGGTGGGCGGGCTGTGAGCTGCCTCAGGGACTGGTGTCTGTGTCTTTTGAGATGTGAAGGGCAGCCAGGGATATTTCAGGCCCCCTTCTTCTTGGGTGCTGTCTTCATGTCCCAGCCCTAACATGAAGGACCTGGGGTGCCAGAACACCAGGGCACTAATTGCAGCTTGATTTGCAGTGGAGGACTGTCTGATTCCTCTGCAGAGCCATCAGAATGGAAATACAGTTGACCCTCAGTATCCTCAGGAGATTGGTTCCGGCACCCTCCTTGGATACTAAAATTCTTGGATGCTCAAGTTCTTTATATAAAATGAGGTAGTATTTGCATGTAATTTATACGCATCCTCCTGTATACTTTAAATCATCTCTAGGTTACTTACAACACCCAGTGCAATACAAATGCTATGTAAATAGTTGTTGTACTGTATTTTTTAATTTGTATTATTATTATTTTTATTTTGCTTTAAGTTCTAAGATACATGTGCAGAACGTGCAGGTTTGTTACATAGGTATATACATGTGCCATGCTGGTTTCCTGCACCCATCAACCCGTCATCTAGGTTTTAAGCCCTTCGTGCATTAGGTATTTGTTTTAATGCTCTCCCTTCCCTTGTCCCCCACTTTCCCAACCTCCTGACAGGCCCCAGTGTGTGATGTTCCCCTCCCTGTGTCCATGTGTTCTCATTGTTCAACCCCCACTTATGAGTGAGAACATGCGGTGTTTGGTTTTCTGTTCCTGTGTTAGTTTGCTGGTATTTTACTGTTGTATTGTTATTTCTAATTGTTTTTTCTTCAAATATTTTCAGTCCATGGTTGGTTGAATCTGCACATGCAGAACCTGCAAATATGGAAGGCTGGCAATAGCTGTATTGGGCTTTTCTGCTCTTACTCTAAAAGTAGCCCACATCTTTTGGGAAAAATCTGGGCAATGTGGAAGAGTGAAAGGAGAAAGCAAAGTTGATCCCAAATATTTCTAGCCAGACCTAATCATGTTAGAATTTTGCTGTTTCTTTCTGTGAAAGAAAGACTGAGTATACAGCAAGTATACACATTGCTGAGTATACAGCAAGCCTACACCTCTCAGCCCCTTTGCAGTTAGGGATTACCCTGTGGTTATGTTTTAGTGGTATTTGGGAAGAAATGAGTCACCTCCAGCCCTGGCCCTGTAAACACCCCACCCCCACTGTTTCTTCCCTCTTCTGATGGTGAGATACAGAGGGCCCCGAGGGGGACTTCAAGACTCTTTGGGACAGTGGAGCCACTGATAGAAGGAGGCTGGGCTTTTCAATAATAAAGTGAAGCAGAGCCACCCTGCAGATTAATTTTTGACTGTGACACGAGCAAAAAAGAAATCTTTCTTGTGTTAAATCTCTGAGGTTACTGAGGTTCTCTTACCCTGAATAGAACACCTTCCAAACACTTGCTGTGGGCATGTGTGTGCACACACACACATGCACAATAATGGAATCATAGCTTGACTTATTTTTTGCAATCTACTTCAGTCTTTCAAAAAGGATATGAACATCTCTCCATGATAAAGACATATTTATCCAATCACCTTAATGGCTGCATATAATTCCATTATATGTAAGTACCCTACTTTACTTCATGATTTTCCTATTTCTGGGCATTTGGGTTGTTTCAATTTTTAAATTTTTATGCACTTCTGTTATGAACAGGCTGGTACATATCTTTGTGTGTATATACAACCATTTCCTTAGGACATCTTCCTAGAAATTGAATTACTTGGCCACATTTATGTGGTGTTTGATCATCATAGGAATATCTTCTTGGAAAAGAGGTATTGATTTATAATTCTATCAAGAGTGTATGAGAGGTCTAATTTCCCAAAACCATCAATTGTCTGAAAACTAATCTGATTAGTAAAAAATAATAGCTTATTTTAATATGTTATTCTTTGTTGATTGATTATGTTGAGCAACTTTTTCTTGCTTATTGGACCTTTATATTACCAGTTGCTACTTCTTTATGCATTTTTTTTCTTTGGGGAGCTTTACACATCTCTTATTATTTTGCAAGAGCCCTTTGCATATTAAGGATAATATGTGTTTTTTGACACATTAGTAGTAAAAAATTAAATAAGTTTATTTAGTTTTTAACAGATTTGTCTTCTTTATACTTTTTTTATATAGAGATGTTTTTAATTTTTATTTCAGTCTTTCTTCCTTGCTTTTAACCTTATTACACTTTTAGGGAACCAAAGCAAGAATATGAAAAGATACCTCAGATTTTCTTCTAGCACTTTTATTGTTTTGTTTTGTTTTGCCTTCAAGTTTTTAATCTTTCTAGAATATATTTCTGTATAAAGGGGATGTAGTCATCTGACTTTAGTTTATTCTGAAGGCCAGAAAGATAGAAGGAGAATAAGGCATATTCAAAGCACTAGAAGCTGAGGACGGCTGGCCTGTAGCCCTGGAGGAGATGTTTAGCCCTGAGCCTGGAGGGATTGTCAGGGCTGAGTGATGAGGGTGATGAACTCCATGTAGAACCTGCTGAGTCTCAGGTGCCTCTGGGCATCAAAATGTGCTAATGAGGAACTTAAGTGTGGAATGAATTTTGGTGCTGAAATCTCTGGTACTGGACCATGGAATAAACTCAGGAGAAATGAATGCATATTTCTATAAACATTCCCACATGAGAATGTTGGTAATAGCTTTATTTGTAATAGTCCCCAAATGAAAACAACCCAAATGACATCCAAAGGAGAATGGATACATTGTTGTATTATACTGCTACAGTGGAATACTATTTATCAACAGAAAGGGACTGGCTATTGGTATACTCCGTAATGTGAATTAACCTCAAAACTTATATGTTGAACAAACAAAGCTGGACACAAACAGTATATACTGTAGGATTCCATATATATGACATTCAAAAACAGGCAAAACTACTCATGCTGATGAAACCCATAACAGTGGTTCCCTATGGGGGTGTGGCATTGCCTAGGTTAGGGAGCAAGATAATTCTGGAGGGCTGGAAATATATTCTCTGTATTGGGTTGGATGACAGGTATGTGGATGTATAGAAATTCATTAGGCTGTACAATTAAGATTTGTTTATTTTACTGAATGCAAATTACAGCTCAGAAGAAAATAGTGGGAAAGGATTAAAATATTCAACCTTATTTTACAGACGAAGCAACTGAAACCCAGAGAGGTGAGGTGACTGGCTCTGAGTTAATGTTTTAGACCAAGGCTGCCTGATTTCAACGCTGGAGCCAGGGGATAATAAAACTGTGATTTCCTCTATCACCAATCAGATGGAGGTACAGCTAACTCTAGGTTCCATCCCTGAGAGGGTTTTAGGGGGAACAACAGCCAGTATCAGGGTTACAGTCAATGAGGCAGCAGTCCCAACAGAAATCTGGCACAAATGTGGAAACTGAGGCAGAAACTCCATTTTATAGTTTTATGCTCTTCAGTGGTGCATGTCAGCTTGAACTGGCAGCAGCTGCTTACTGGGGGCCAGGAACAGAGTTCTCCTGATCTCTCACTCCTTTAGCACATCTAGCTTGGCAAAGGCAAGCAGCATGACCAAGTGTGGAGATCAGCATTCTAAGCCCACACCCTGACTCCGTGAAAAACCAGACCTGGCAAGAACCAAACAGCAGTACAAACAGTTCCATAACTGGAGAAGCCATGCCAGGATCTAAATATAATCTAGGAGAACTTTAAACCCAGCTTCACAGGGACACACCTATGGGATCATTTGTGCCAGTTTTTTCCTTAAGATGTCCCCAAGGCTTACATGGGGCACTGATAGTGACAGCAGAGCAGTGTCATTGGTATTAAATATGCATCAATGACACTTGCAATCCAGAAACAACTCAGACCCAACACACCTCCCTGCTGCCTTCTGGAGTCTCGGCCCAGCCTCTGCCCTTGGCCTCAGCCCTTTGCAGGGACTTAGGAAAATGGGCAGTGATTGCAGGTCTGTGCTTTCCTCCTGAGTTTGTGGAGGGAGGCCAGTACCTTCTCATGGTAGCCTCTAAGGAAACTGGCACAGACGTTTACTGAATCAAGAGCAGTTCATCTCTAAGGTTATATTTCCAAGGGAGACAAAGCAATTGTTACAATCCTTAAATGAAGCAAAGGCAGACCTCATTTAGAGGTGATTGCTGCATCCTGGGGACCAGCAGCTTTTGCTGCCAGCCACAAGTTAACCACAGGGCGCTGGTGCCAATTCAGAGGCCTCCTAGACCTTCTGTTCCCCAGTAGGAAATAGCCCACAGACATGAAGAGTCATTATAAAAAGAGGCTGGGAGTGGAGAGTGGAAGGGGCAGTATCCCTGTGTATTCTGCTTCCACTGAGGAGGAATCCAGGAAAGAGAGTTTCACTAAAGCCCCTGGGATTCTAGCAGCACCTAGAAGTGTTTCCTTCCAGTGGCCACATTGTGCTTGAAGCCTCCTGGGTGGGGTGTGCTTTATGCGGGAGCCCTAGTCACTGCCCTCAGAAGGCTTGCAGTCTGCTAAAGGACACAGCACCTCCAATTACATACAAAGAGAATCCAGATTGAGGACCACATAATACTAATATTCACTTACCTTGGGGTCCCAGCTACTTGCAGAGAGCATTGTGAATGGGTTAGCAGTGGGAATTAAATGAAAGGGCCGTCTATAGAGATGTACACTGGGGCAATTTTTCTCCCTATGAGAAATTGGCAATATTCCCCCAGAGGACATTTTTGGTCGCATTTTGGTCACAACCTGGCGAGTGTGCTACTGGCACACAGTGAGTAGATGCCAGGAATGCTTTGAAATATCCAACAACACACAAGACAAGACGACCCTCCATCACAAACAGTTGTTTGGCCTCAAATACCAATGGAACTGAGGTTGAGAAATGCTGCTGTAGGAGAATGTAGCCACTGTACAAACTATGGAAAAGCAGGGAGAGAATCACTGCCCAACCTCTCCATCCTCCTATTCTCCAATCCCATGCCTGTACCTCCTATTGGCTGAATATAACCAGAAGTTCGAAACCAAGAGCCTGTTGTGGCAACCTGTAGGAATCAGCTTCCAGAACGTCAGTCATTGATACCCTTAGAGGTTGAGTGAACCAGACTCAACCCAGAGCTCCCAGTGAGCCTGGTCCTCCTCAGACAACAGGACGGGTGCTCAGCAACCCTGTGTTGTTCTTTTTTCATCTGTGCTTCTGCCGATGCTCTTTTAATGTTTGCTGTCAAAATGAGGGCAGGCCATGGGGGTGGGAGCTTTCTCTGGGTTCAGGGAAGAGAAAATGTGCAGGATGCTGAAAGAGAGCTCCGTAATGCTGCTGAAATATGGATTTTCCTACAGTTCAAAAACTTCTCACCTCCCACCCGGCTTGGATGAGAACGTAAGAATTAAGGAGCTGCAACATTTTTCTAGCACAATGAACTTTAAAAATGGAATTGCTGTGCAAAGCAATGACTGATATTTCAGCAAACAGGCTAAGTACAATTGCATTATGGTTATTTCAGCTTTGACATTTCTTTGCATTTAGAATAGCATCAGCAGAGATGTTTGGAGACCAAGTTGTTCTTCCTTCTCAGAGCCCAGCTTCTTCAAGTCAGGGGTCAAAGAGCATCAATGGAAGAGACTGTAATGTCATGCTGTGCCCTGTAGACTCTAGATTAATCATTCCATTCTCTTCCTGGTCACTTACTGTCCCTTCTTTAATAATAATAATGGCATGCCTTTAGACATCGTGAGGCAGAAACTTAGAATATATTAGAAATCTATCAAATGAACTTATTGAAAAACAAAAGTATGGCATAGAGACAAGGAAACAGGTTTGCTGCTCACCTAGTGGGTGTCAGGACTGTACTAGCTGCTTTGCATAAGTTACGTACATTGCTAAAACCAGAAGCTTCCCCCAACTAGCCTTGCTTCCCTGTAACTGTGGTCTCTGGGGCCACAAAAAGAAAGATGATGAAGACAAATTCCAGGGTGGTTTGCAGATTTTCAGGTGAATGGTATAACTTGGAATCCTTGTATACATCACAGATCAGGCAGCATGGAATTAAACATTAAATCCCGCTCAAAGGGCAGAATTTTGCAGAAATTTATATAGATTTAAGCCTCTACAATGTTCTATTCCATCAGCATAATCACCCATAGTTCATAATAAGCACTAAGGATATTATTAGGACTGTGGAAAGACCGCGCAGGAACATCTGGCCTTTGGCCTCATTTTGGGGTGTTTGTCCTCATGGAGTTCACCCAGAAAACTCACACAGCCTTGATGGGGACCATCCAGTCGACATGTGAAAGCTTCCGTCTTGGTCACGGTGTGTCCAACTCCTTCACATGGAGAATTCTGTTCAGAGTCTTAGGGATGTTGAGCCCCAAGCTGGCGTGAATCCCAAGGATCCTATTTCTGGCCAGCTAGCTTTGCATCAGCCGCAAGCTGGCATGGAGCAACACTTTAAGGTAAATGCACGTGGCTGTATTGTAGGTGGTTACATCAGTGCAATATTCATCAGGAGAGTAACTCTAAGCCAGTACTGATGGGAATCGGAAAATCCATGAGAGTGAGTTGGATTTGAGATACCCCTCTGTGCCATGTGGGTCCATTTTCCTCTTTATGGATTTGTCAAGATCAGCAGTGACTGGGCTAATACACACTCCCACCAACAGTATATGAGCATTACTTTTTGTGGCAATTCCTCAAAGACCTAAAAACAGAAATACTATTAGACCCAGCAGCCCCATTACGGTTTATACCCAAAGGAATATAAATCATTGTATTATAAACACACATACACGTGTATGTTCATTGCAGCTCTATTCATGATAGCAAAAACATGGAATCAACCTAAATGCCCAACAATGGTAGACTGGATAAAGAAAATGTGGTACATGTACCATACAAAAGAATGAGATCATGTCTTTTTCAGGGACATGGATGGAGCTGAAGGCCATTAAACTTAGAAAACTAACGCTGGAAGAGAAAACCGAATACCGTGTGTTGTCACTTATAAGTGGGAGGTAAATGATGGAACACATGGACACATAGAGGGGAACAACACACACTGGGGCCTTTCAGAGGGTGGAAGGTGGGAGAAGGGAGATGATCAGGAAAATATCTAAAGGATACTAGGTTTAATACCTGAGTGATGAACACCAGGGGTCTGTACAACAAACCACCATGACAGAAGTTTATCTATATAACAAACCTGCACTTATACCCCTGAACTTAAAAGTTTAAAACAAACACTGACAGTGACAATACTAACTACCTTTCAGTTAAACAAGTGATTCATTCATTTAACTGAAAGGATATTACTATTTGTAATTGCCCAATGGGTTGGCCGTGGGCAAGGTCTCATGGGTCAGGGGAATGGCTGTTCCAGCCTTCCTGAGAATTTCAAGATTGGAGCTGGGCTATGGGGCTTATCCAGGTAAAGGAAGCAAAGGTGAGGTACACATTTCCAGTTTTTCTCTGCATAGGCAACTCAACCATTTTCTTCGTATGACTATTTTTGCTTGATAGTTTGTTTTTGTTTTTACCATTTTATACAACCAAAAGTTGCTACTCCACAATGACTTTCTGTCCCCTAGCTATTGATTTTCTGGATCCATTTGCTCTTCTACTCACCCGGAAACATTAAAAAAATGGTGAGATGGGCTAATAGTTTGACCTCTGGTAGCAGAGTTGTCTGGGTTGGGCTGCCCAAGGGGGTCATGAAAGGTGGGGTTATGAGTCAGTTTTACTTGTATTAGCAGAGGGTTGGAGATTCTAGGGGAATTCTACCTGCCCATGACCTGTCTCTGGCTCTGAGACCTCCTGTGATCTGGGGGACTACTGTGCTAGTTGCAGAGGCCCTTTTTTGCAGAGCAAGGGGTGGGAGCAGAGTAGCCATTCTGTACATTTAGAGTGAAACAATAGTAAGGGTTTGTAGGTATTCGTGGAGCAGACTGTCTGGTTGCTATTGCTGTATTCCTAGGGTCTAGAATAATAACTGATATATAATGAGTACTTAATATACATTTAAATAAGTGAATGAAGGAATCAATGAATGAGTTGTGGGGTGAACTCACAAAACAAGCCTTTGAGGTCATTGCTTAAGGCCATACAGCCTTTCCATGGAAGAGCTGAACTTCTAACCCTAGCCATCCTGCCTCTGCCACACTGGGTTGCCTTCTGTATATATAGGATGTTAGTCTTTCCCAGTAGGGAAAAGTGTCTAGCAAAGCAAAAGTGCGGGGGAGAGAGACACACATCCCTCTCACTGTTATTCCCCTAAACATTTGGCTGGTGGTGGTCTCAGACCCTGGTGCGGAGTAGCTCTTTCTGATTGAAGGCACATCACGATATGCATCTTCCTCATGAACGTTGAATCTGGCTCTCCCTGGGCGCCAGCAATGTCACTCAGTTAAGGATGAATTGACTAAGTGATAATGTTCATTGAACTTCTTTAAACTAACCACATTGTGCAGTGTGTTTCGTGGCCAACAGCCATCATTCTGCATCCTCATAGAAAGTCACAAAGAGGACAGGGCTCATACCAAGCACAGGTTCTAGGGTGAGAAAAATCTTTGATCCTAATCTGCTCTTCTAAGTTGTGAGAACTTCTGATAGTTACTTCATGTCTCTGAGCTTTAATTTCTTCATCTATCTATTATAGATAGGGATATATATATAGGGATAGCAAATTGATGCTCAAATACTCAAGTATATAAAAATTCTAGTGATGCAGTGATATTCTTGGTTTCAGGAAGGTGGGGTTTGCTCCACCAACATCCACTTACTTCATGATTTTAAGGAAGTCGCTTAGCTCCCAGCCTGAGTGTTCTCATTTGTAAATATGAGATGTTGATATTCACCATCCTGCCCTGTCTCACAAGCTAATTGCAGGGTTCTAGTGAGATGTAAAAGATGAGAAGGAGATGGAAGAATTCAGCTGCAGACTCAGTCACACTTCTCTTCAGTTGCAGGAGAGGGCCATGTGCCTCAAGTAACTTAAGGAAAGAGGCTGTACATACAATTGGCCAGGATGGGAAAATATTGCTGACCCTGTGGGTTTTGTGATCTGAGCTAGGCAAGTCCCTGCCTGAGGAGATAGTGTGAACAAACGCAGAGAGGAAGATTTTAAATAGAGTCTTTATCACTTAATAGATGTGTGCCTTGAGAGAGTTGCATCACTTCTCTGGGCCTTAGTTTTATCATCTTATCTCCTTCCAGTCTTGGCATAAATGTCACCTCTTAGGAAGGCTTTTTTATGTTAATCGGCTTTATGGTGGTAACAAAAATCCTATCATTGGCTTACATGACAAACTTGTTTTTTCCTTGCTCACATCGCTCCTAGGTGTGGGCTTGCTGGAGGCATGGCTCTTGCCACATGTTTTCTCATTCCACAAGCAGGTGGGAGGACCAGCCCTTGTCTAGGACATTTCTTTTTCATGGTAGACGATAGACATGAGAGATTGAGCTAAGTGACAAAGGTACATTCCTTTAGATATTCTGTACAGCAATACCTGCTCATATTCCATTGGTCAAAGCAAGTCATATGGCAAACCTCATGTCTGTGGGGCAAGGAGGTCTCCTCAGCCAGCGGGGAAGGACTACAAGTTACGTGGCAGTGTCTGGGATGCATAGTCATCTTGGAGTGGAAGAAATAATGGATATTGAACAATAACACATCCTAGCACAACTTCCCTGACTTCCCTATTGAGAGTTGCAGTTGCTTGCTAGCAACACCTGAACTGCCTGCCGTGATTGCCGCTTTATTTTTCTCTTGTACTCATCATGTTCTATTATCATTCTGTATGGTTTACTTATTTAGTTTTAAAATTATCTATCTGCACCTGGCCACCCTAGACTGTCAGCTCCATGAGGGCAGGGATTTTTATCAGTGTTTCTATGACTGTATCCTCAGACCCTGGGAAAGTAGCATGAATACTTTGAGTTGATTAATTAAACAATCTTTTACATGAAGATAAACAATGGATGATGTAAGAAGTGCCTCTCTGAGCATTAAATCCTTCCTTCCAGGCCCAGAGCATTCTGTACCCATTAGATTTCCATCTGTCCCCAGGAGTGTAGCAGCAATGCTCTGAATTATTCTGAAGGTCACATTGGAGAGCTGGACTGTCTGTTACTTCCCACAATCTGATCTGCTGACAAGAATTCACCTCTCTCTGTAGATGAAATACTAGGATAAGCAATTGGGACAGGCAGCTCCTACTCTGTAACACAATACTTTCCTGAAAAATTGCATAAAAGTCAAATGTCCACTAACTCGTCATCTAGCATTAGGTATATCTCCCAATGCTATCCCTCCCCCCTCCCCCCAGCATGGCACATGTATACATATGTAACTAACCTGCACATTGCACACATGTACCCTAAAACCTAAAGTATAATAATAATTAATTAATTAATTAAAAAATCAAATGTCCAGTGTTGGAACGGTTGACTTAGGTTTTCTTTTTGTGGTAGGGAGTGAGGAGGTTTGCTTCAAGAAATCTAAAAAATAATAACTCCCCAACTTGCCTCACCTTTTACATAAAATCTTCAAAGCTCTGTTTCCAACATTCAATGTATCTTTAATTTTGTTCTTTTCATTGACACTTGAGCACAAATTTGACAAGCTTAAGTCCAATGAGCATCCAATTGAAACTAAAAATGTACCACTTCCACTGATGCTTAATGATTTCCATCATTGCCTCGGGTTTATGGGCCTGCACTTATCATCAAAAATGCGAGTGGTTCCATAATTTCATTTCAGTTTTCAGTTTTTACAGAACAATAATGACTGACAACATGAGAAAGATTTTAAATGTTTATTCATCCCAGCATATTTCCTGAGTACCCACTAAGAGGCTGTCACTCTTGTAGGCAATTGGGACCTGTGCTGAGCAGTGAGGACAGCCTCCCTGCCCTCACAGAGTTTGCAAGCCCTTTGGGGATATAATTGTGTCAATGATATTGTGCAAAGAGATGATGCAGCCAGCATTTAGCTAGTGGTGGGCAAAATTTGTTATCCTGTGATAGCTCTATTTAAAAAAATCCATTAATGCACAAAGCTTAAGTTTTACAGAATTTTTTTTTAGAATTTCAGTAGCTTTGGGGGTACAAGTGCTTTTTGGATACACAAAGACATACAGATTGGTATTATGGACATTGGAGTAAAAATATTTTAAGGATGCCCCTGAATGGCATACAAGAGGGAGAATTGCTCAGTTGAAGAAACAAAATTCAAGGACTCTCTGTAGGCAATTATGGACTCTTTTCTCTTCTCCTAAGAACATTTTTTTTGGTCTGAAAATCCTGCAAAGATTATATTGCCTTAGATATAGGTGCCCTAGGATCAAGGAACACCCAGGCCTTTTCCTCTTACCACTTTCTGTGGCCTTGGTGACATTTTCTACTCTGCTGTCCCTGCCAGAAACTTTGACATCATCTTAGATGCTACCATTCATTCACCAAATGGTTGCTCAGACCCATCAGCTCCACCTTAGAAATGTCTTCTGCATCCACAGTTTTCCCCCTCCATCCTGCTACTGCTGCTTGGTAGAAAGAACTAAGCTCCATCCTGGAATACTGCAACAGCCTCCTGCTTCAGGTCTCAACCCAGTCCTGGCTGCCCAGTGACTGGATAAACTCTAATCTGGCCATTTCACCCTCTTCTCTGGGTTACAGAGGAAAACTGAGTGAGAACAAAAATAAAAAGGTGTGTGTAAAAGTCATGGTGTAGGAGAGAAAGTAAAAACATGGGGGAGAGAGGTCAAGTAAAAGTATGTGTAAGAAAGAAAATAAAACTGCAAGAGAGAGAATGTAAAACTATTAACTGTGAGAATGAAGTAAACATGGATATAAGAGAGAAGGTAAAAGTCAGTGACAGAGAAAAAGAAAAAGTGTTGGGGGAAGAGAGAAAGGAAGACAGCATGCATGAGAGGAAAAGCAAAAATGGCTTAGAGAAAAGAAAAATGGTCAGTAAGAAGGAAAGTAAATGTGAGTGGAAGGGGGAGATAGAAGGTAGAAGTGAGAGAGAGTGAAAATGGGTTGAGAGAAAGTAAATGCATATGTGGGAGAAAGAAAGGAAAAATGTGTGGAGAAGAAAGACTGGTGTGTGTTTGGCACAGAATGGCACGTAGTGAGGATGAAGAAATAAATTTAAAGAACTCTTTTGGGAAGAGATATTTTTGAGCTAGCCTATCATTGAATTTTATGCTACTTCTAGTTTTCCATTATTATACCATTTCAGAGAGCATTGTTGTACATGCATCATTGCAAATTCACATGATTCTTTCAGGTAAATTCCTAGAAGTAGAGTTGCCAAGTGAAAAATTATTCACATTTTGAAATTTTAGATGTAGAATAGAGATATAGACTAAAAAGGGCCAGGCTGACCTCTAAAATTGACTGTACCACTACTCAAGGCGGTTCTTATTGCCCTTGCCTGCCAGTACCTGAGACTATTTTTCATTTTAATGAATAAAAACATCATATATCAAAAATCTTATTGTTTTCATTTTTATTTCTTTGATACCCAAAGTGGAACCGTTGTTCATGCTTCCTGGCTACTTGTGTTTCTTCTTTTCTAAACTACGAATTTACTTCCCTTGTACATTTTTCTTTGGGAATACTCATTAGTTTTCTCATTGATTTGTAAGAACAGTTTATGTATTAACAGCATTAATCTTGGTTGGTTCTATGCGTGGCAAATATTTTCCAATTGAGACATGTGCCTTTGAATGTGTTGATGGCCTAGGATCATGAGAAAATATGATCTTTTATGTGATTAAATGTATTTATTTTTAATGGTTTTGGTTTCAATGTATTGTAAAAACATTTTCATGCAAAAAAATTTTATATTCATCTAAATTGTGGTGTCATTTTTGTTTGCTTTTGTACTACACTGAGAGCTTTATTTCATCTGGCATTTATTTTGGGATAAGGTTGGATATTTTTCACACACTTAACCCATTATGGCAAGACTGTTGAATAATGTAACATTGTTCTGCTGCATTGATAGATCTTTAGATTCTGAATTTTTATTTATGTTTGTGTTTGCTTCTGGATGTTTTGCTCTGTGCTTCATATGTGTCTTCAATGGCATCTGCCATCTCCCCTCCCAATTCAGGTTAAGGAGGTATTGTTTGCCTATATCTGATTCCCAGGGTGTCTGAAATTGCTCAAGAAGCTGGTTTGAAAGTTATTCCTTTCATGTATTCCTTCATCTGGTCTCATCTTCATCATGAGTCCAGCAACAAACCTTGAGGCTTTTATGCTGTTGTAGGTTTCCCTATATTTATTCCCTTAATAGTTTCTGTGAGGAACACAGCACCTGTTGAAAAGAATTCTCTAGAGGTTAGAAAAGAATGATGCACAGCAAAGTTGGTGTTATAGACTGATGGTAACATAAGAGAAGCATCCCCCTCATGTATAGGTGGTAATAAAGGTTTGAGATCAGTCAGATTATCCAGGAATTGCCAAATAGTAGAAAGGGATTAAGAATGAATGGAACCCCAGGGAAAACAAACAAGCAAGGAATGGGGAAGGTCCAGGAAGACAAAGTACTCAAGGATGTGGGTATGGTAGTCATACCAATGTTTATCTGGGAAAACCTAGGTATGTGAAGGGTTCCAGAAGGCAGGGCTAGTCAGCCAGACCCCCATTCAACAAGTAGGGCCACAGGTTTTCTCAGAGAGTTCAAGGGGCAGACCGTAAGTCAACAAGCTAGAAATTGCCAATGCATAATTTGAACTTAGAGATTCAAACTTCTTTCTATCACAGATGTAGACACGAACACTAAAAGCTAAGCTTATTACACCAGATAAGCATTGACTAACACATTTTGCATAGGGAGAAAATGCACTTAGTCAAACAAAAAAAATCTCTGTTTAGCCATCCATTTCAAATTTTTATAGAAAATAGTGTAGGCAGCATTAATTATGCTTGGGCAAATTTAGACTAATTAATGGGTTGACTAAGATAATTATTGAAATTTGTCTATGGATGAAAAGAGGAAACATGAACCATTTAAATTGCTTTTTGTGTGTGCCTGATGACTATTTCTAAAAGAATGAGCTCACGGGGAAGTGTATGAAATGGGAGTGGCCCAGCTCTTTGCAGGGTATGATGATAGAGTAACAAGGCAGATGTTTTAATCAATACACAAGGATTAATGCCTTAAAACATCTAATATGCATAAATCCATAAAACGTACACCTTATATAAAGAGATATATAATTTGTTGAGGGTCAACAATGTGCAAGAATTCTTCCAGGTGTTTTATGTGTTTGATTACCTTTCATCTATGAAAAACAATGCATGAAGAAGGTATCATTATCCCAGATTTATACATGAGCCCTCTGAAGCATAGAGAGGTTAAGTATGTTACCGAGTTATACACACAGTAAGGGGAGAATCGAGTCCAATTCCAATGACCACATTCTGTGCCCTGTATCTTTTCAAAGAAGCCTCCTTTGGTGGCAATTTACTTGTGGTAATGAGGAGGCCATGGCTCAAATCACACTTAGACACACTGAGAAATGCTTTCAAAACCAAGTGTGTGATAGATACACAGTGCATCATACTGATTTCCTTCCAGCATTTTCTGGAAGGGCTTTTGGTTTTATTCCACAGATGTAATCTGGGTTTTCTGTTTTATTCCACAGGTGTAATCTTGGGCAATTTCTAAAACTTAGGTCTACTTATAAAGGATGCAGCTTAGCCCCACAATGAAATAAATGTCTGTGCCAGGAGCCAAAGTGGTTCCTTTGTACCAGTCGGAATTTGTGTCTAGGCAAGAGATACCATGGGTTAATAGGGGGTAACTTGGCTTTGGATCAAGAATTCAACTATGTCTGCTATTCACTGGTTGTGTGTTTTGAGGTGGGACATCTATTCTATTGGATTCAACTGATAGAAACTCAACTAAAAAAACTGCTTAATCCAAAGAATAGTTTCATGGTTCATATAATTTAAAAGCTCAGGGGTGGCATTTGCCTTATGTCTATCTTCATTTCCTCCCTCTCTCCCTCTCTCCCCTTTCCCTTCCCACTCACATCACTGCTTTTCTCTTTGTTATTTTCATTTGCTAGTGAGTCCCTTCAAGAAATTGGAAAGGTGGTCTGGAGATACTTCTAGTCTTTAATGGCAGGCTCTTACTGTCCTTCCTGAAGTCACATATCTACCCCTGTGGCAAGAAAGTTGGGGAGGTGATTGGCAACCTATCAGGATAACATGGAGGAGAGTGACAATTCACAAAAGCAAGGGGCATACAGAAGACAAAACGATGGCTATTCACTACAGAGTGATCATTCCATAAATGGCTGTCATGATTTTTCAATTGCAAATTAGCCCACAGTCCCCCTAAAAATTACAAAATCTCAAGCCATTCACAGTTCATGCCCATTTTCAATTTGAAGCAAACAGTCTGGTCTTTGTCTAAGCACTTTTGGCAAAGTTTAAATTATTTATTCCACTAATTTCTGAGATAGAAATAAATCAGAGTAGGTCTCGGCCCTGGAGATTTTCTTGAACCACTACCACAATTTTCCGCAGTAGTGTTGAGATGCCCTAGGTATGTCTGATCAATGGGAAATAAGGCAGTGTTGTCGCAGCTGGCTACTGGAGACTGCACATCACATAAACCACAACCTTCCCCTCCCATTTACCAGCTGTGGTGAGGGTTTGTCACTGAGGGGCATGTGTTTACACATGGTTCTAAGCAGATGAATAAAGAGGTACCTCTTCACATGGATAGTTCTCCAAGATTTATTTCATGGAGGTGAGATGAACCTGACTTTTCTGTTGATCTCTAGTGCAGGTGGTTGAGTTAATGATGGGCCACAGTTTATAGCATTCAATCACATTGGTACACAAAACACTCCTGCTTGTTTCTTTTATTCAGTAACCCCCTTATCTCCTTCTTCTCTGCTCCCATGTCCCTCTCCAACCCCACTGCCCATTTAATGTATTTGATATACACTGCTTTGTCTGTGTTCAGGAAAAATGTACTTTGTTAATCTGAGTATTTTAAATGTACACGGATAAATCACTTATCGCTCATTCTACTTCATCCTTTTTTTTTCAATCAGTACTATTTTTTTAACTTCTATCCAGATTACTGTATGTACATTTCCCACATTACTTTTAACCTTTGCATCATAGTTTACACTTTTCTTATCCATTTCCCCATAATGGGTGAGCAGACTGTCTCCAAATCACCACTACTGCTTATGACATTCTGATGCACTTTCACCCAGAGGGCTCTGTGAGAAGTTCTCTGGACTATAAATTGAAGTCGAATGTCTGGGTTTAGACTAGGTTTGTTGGACTAAGTATAACCGATTGTTTTGTAAAATGCCTGCATCAGTCCATGATCCCGAGCTGCAGGTGAGTTTCTAGAGCTCCCCAGCTCTGCCCTGGAGTAGCACTACCTAGCTTTCTTATTTCTTTGCCAACCTATTGAGTGTAAATGACAGTACATTGTGTTCATCTTCATTTCTCTGATAACTAATGAGTTTGAGCATCAATCCAGTGCTCCTTAATATTTTGTATTCCCTCTTCTTTATTGTCTGTTCACATAACACCTGCATGTTTCTTGGAGAAAGGATTCCTGTGTTTTCTATTAAATTTTCACAAGTTGCATTTATATCCTGGATATTATTTGGTTGTCGATTTAAGACATCGCAAGTATCTTTTCCCAATCTGTGTTCTGTTTATTTTATTGAACATACATCCATAATTTTTATGTAATAAAATTCCTCAGTGCTTTGATTTATGATGTGTGTCTTTCAAGTCTTAAGTCCTCCACCCTTAAGTCACAAGTATAGTCTTCTATATTTTCTCTTAATAACTTTATAGTTTCAGTTTTTGTGCTTTGTTATTTGATCCATTTGAAATCTATCTTTGCATGTTTTATTTTTTTTCCATAGGGTGAGCCGGTATTTCCAACACATCTACAAATCTATCCATCACTTTTTTATTGATGTGCAATTTAACCTTTATTACCTGACATATTTTTATATTTTCATTGGCCTTTCTCAGAGCTCATTATTCAATTCCACTATTACTATGCCTTTTGTTCTGTTTCAGTATTGGATTGGGCAAGTCACCATCCTTCATCTTAGCTAGTCATGGATTTTTATTCTTTCTTATAAATTTTAAACTAAGTTTATCTAGTTCTTATAGGAGTCCAATTAGAATTTTTACAAGATTGCATTGAGTTTGTAAATTAATTTAATAAAAATATAGCATATTTATTATATCATTGTATCCTATCCAAGATCATAGAATGCCTGGATTTGTTGAGTTTTTTCATGTCCATTACCTTATCAGATTTTTTAAAAGTTGTCTTAATATAGGTCTTAGGAGTTCTTGATTGTTGATTCTTAGACATATAGTTTTCGTTATCATAGTGTATGGTATCTTTTTTAACTGTGTTTTTTACTTACTTATTGATGGTGTAGAAAAATGCTATTGATTTTCCAGAGTTGATATTATATCTAGCTACCTAGTAAAACTTATTGATTCTAATAGTTTGTTGACTGTGTTGCATTCTCTGTATATATGATTGTATTATCTGCAAATAATGACAATTATATGTCTTCCTTTCTAATATTTACACCTCATTCTGATCCTTTTCTCTTTCTTTGATGAGCGGAACCAGGGATATAGGGACCTTTGTATTTTCTTTAATATTAAAGGGAATATTTCTAAAGTTTCTCAAAAATGTATACTATTTACTGTAGGTTTTAGGTATAACCTTTAACAAGTTAAGAATGTTATCTTTTATTCTTAGTTTGCTTAAAGATTTTAATCAAAAGTAGAGGTTGAACTTTATCAGTCTTTTATCTGTCAATTAATGATGTGATTTTTATTCTAAGACTCGACTTGCTTTTCTATTAATAAAAATATTTCCACATTTGAAAATAATGCACCTATTCCCTTCTGTGACTATAAAGTCTCTAAATAATAATGTTAATTTTTTTCATTTTACAGTGTTTCTATCACATATACATATAGAGAGTTTATGTCACTCACACTAATTAAGGAAATAGATAACTTACAAGGATATAGAAAATAATTTGAGTATTTCTTGATGTCCATGTTAGCAAATTTCCACTTTTCTGAACATTTCACTTACTGTAGAGCTTCTTAGGTAGCATTTTTACAAGTTTTTGTTTTTGCTGATTTAACATGTAATTTTCTAAGTAAGTGTTAGAGTTCTGAGGCTCAAAATTCAAAACACACAACAGAGTATACAGGCATACCTCATTTTATTGTACTTTACTTTATTGAGCTTTACAGATATTGTATGTTTTTACAAATTGAAGGTTTCTGGCAATCCTGAATCGAGAGCAAGTCTATAAGGCACTATTTTTTTTAACAGCATATGCTCACTTTATGTCTCTGTGTTACGTTTCAGTAATTCTCTTAATATTTCAAACATTTTCATTACTATTAGATCTATGACAGTGATATGTAATAAGTGATCTTTGATGTTGTGATTGTTTGGGGATGCCACAAACGTTGCCTTTCTAGCAATGAGCAAACATAGTGGGTAAATGTTGTATGTGTTCTGACTGTCCACTGACCATCCATTCTCCTGTCTCTCTACCTCTCCTGGGCCCCCATATTCCCTGAAACAAAACAATATTGAAATTAGGCCAATTAATTACCCTACAATGGCTTCTAAGTGTTCAAGTGAAAGGAAGAGTCACAGGTCTGTCACTTTAAATCCAAAGCTAGACGTGATTAAGCTTAGTGAGGAAGGCATGCCGAAAGCCAAGACAGGCAGGCACAAAGCTGGACCTCTTACACAAAGCAGTTAGTTAAGTTGGAAATGCTGTTAAAGGACACTAAATATGGCCTGAGAAGGTCTCCGTATTTCTTTTTCTTTCTTTTTTTTTTTGGTTTTTTTTTTTTTGAGATGGAGTCGATCACTCTGTCACCCAGGCTGGAGTGCAGTGGTGCGATCTTGGCTCACTGCAAGCTCCGTCTCCCGGGTTCACGCCATTCTCCTGCCTCAGCCTCTTGAGTCCTTTTGGATGAAGTGTAACCTAGCTTAATAGGTGGACAAAATTGAAAACCTAACTAGTAGTATGCGCCTGTAACAATAGCTAAGTCTTGGCCAATCCCAGTGGCCGTACTTCAACCATTCATACACTGCTGAGTGTTCAAACTGTGTTCAAATAATGCATACGCCAAGCTGTAACCAATCTAGCCGTTCTGTACCTCACTTTCAATTTCTGTACATTATTTCCTCCTTTTTTTTTTTGTTTATAAATCTTCTTCCACCATGTGGCTGTGCTGGAGTCTCTGTGAATCTGCTGTAATTCTGGGGGCTGCCCGATTTGTGAATCGTTCATTGCTCAATTAAACACCTTTAAATGTAATTTGGCTGAAGATTTTCCTTTATCAATGCAAATGGAAAGTTCTTGAAGAAAATTAAAAGTGCTACTATAAGGAGCACAGGAATAAACCAGGAATATTTACCTATATATACATATATTTATATGTATTGAAGGAGATGTAAGAAATATTATGTATAACTATTTATAGGTATAGATATTTAAACTAATATAGAAAAAAAGTATACATATAAATGTGTATCTGAGGTATGAACAATATCTAAAAAAGGAAATGAAGATACACACTTACAAACATACAGATGCATTTAATTTCTCCTGACTTGCTATTTTTGTGGGCCTTGTTGCTAACTTCTGTGAGTGAAGATGGCAGAACAGGCTATGGGAGTCTTTCATTGCCAGCTCCATGTGACCTTCCCTAGGGTCAACCCCAGAATAGAGACTTAAACAGACCTGGCCCAAGTGCCTTCACCCAATTGTGAGAGTGCTGACCACTTCTCAAAAGATTTTCAATCAAGATTGGTTCTCTTTTATTAAACATGTGATGTGGATGTAGATCATTGTGTTTCAGTTTGAGGAGGAAGAGAAGACTCTTTTTGGGTAGGGGAAGAAAGCCTAGGTTTGTTTCCTCAGGATAGGCTGGGGAATTGAAAGTGTGGGTTGAGCAAAATGGTACCTGGGAAAAGAAGAATCTGGCCAGGGTGGGTGTGCATTGAGTGCAAAAAGTGACTTTTGGTGGCAGGCAAATGGCCCTTTGTGTGGAAGGCTACACACACTGCTGTCAGCTGGCTCTGGCTGCTTCTAGCTGGACTTACAGAATCCTACTAGGGTGGTTTGATGAACCCCTGGATTAAAAACTCCTGTTTGCCAGGTAACTGAGAATTGTTTCACACATATAAGAAGCATGGGAAAAGGTGTGTGGCTTGACCGGTACTACTGAATTCCAAAGTAAAAGTCCAGCAGAGAAAACTAGATCAGAGGTTACTTTCCCAGCACAGGTGGATAGATAAGGGTATGACCTTAACGGGGCCTGGTCTGAGGATCCAGGCAGGTCTAAAGTGGCAGATGTTAAATGTGCATGGGCAAGCCAGTAAGGAAAACAGAGCCCTGAGGCGCTTGGCTTGGTGTCTGGCCTTATGTTCCTTCATAGCACTGCTAGTTTTCTGCCCAGGCTTTGCATCTAAAGGCGAATCTGGGGAGTGTATGGCCATAGAAGACCCACGTCTGGGTCGGACACAGTGGCTCACACCAGTATCCTAGCACTTTGGCAGGTTGAGGCAGGAGGATCACTAGAGCTCAGAAGTTCGAGACCAGCCTGGGCAATATAATGAGACCTTGTCTCTTAAGAATAAAAATGTTTTTAAATGAAAAAAGAAGACCCATGTCTGTTATTCTTAAAAGTTCAGAATGTATAGCTTACACAAGACTTGAATGCAAGACCGTGTGATCTTACTTGCTTACTAGGCTTTTGGTGCCTGCATTCTCACATAAACAGCCAGGCTACTCTCTGTGCTCTCTCATGAGAGAGGAGTGGAAAGTCTCCCAAGTGCTGAGACAATAAATGTCCCCTCTACCCATAGTCTAGCATACTCTGGGTTTTCTTACATATCTGTGATATGCTCCAGACAACAGGAGTGAAACAGTCATATTGCTGATACGTAGAGAGTTTGAATGGTCTAGACAGAAGATCAAACCAGCCGCAGCATTCCCTTAAGCCAAAGCCTAATCCAAAGCAAGGTCCTAACTCTCTTCAATTCCATAAAGGCTGAGAGAGGTGAGGAAGTAGCAGAAGAAAATTTTAGAGCCAGCAGAGCTTGGTTCATAAGGTTTAAGGAAATAAGTTTTCTTCATAACAGAAGTGTAAGTTGAAGCAGCCAGTGCTTATGTAGAAGCTGCAGCAAGTTATTCAGCATGTGTAGCTAAGATAATTGATGAAGGTGGCTAGACTAAACAGATGATTTTTAGTGTAGACAAAAGTCTTAAATCGGAAGAAGATGCCATCTAGGACTTCCGTAGCTAGAGAGAAATAAATGTCTGGCTTCAAAGCCTCAATGGACAGACTTGCTCTCTTGTGAGGGGCTAACGCAACTGGTGACTCTGAGTTGAAGACTGTGCTTATTTACCATTCCAAAAATCCTGGGACTCTTAAGTATCATGCTAAATCTACTCTGCCTGTGCTCTGTAAATGAAACAACAAAGCCTGGATGACAGCACATTTGTTTACAGCAGGGTTTACTGAAGATTTTAGGCCCACTATTGAGACCTACTCCTCAGAAATAAAAGATTTCTTTCTAAATATTACTGCTCATGGACAATGTACATGGTAATTCAAGAGCTCTGATGGAGATGTACAAAAAGATTAATGTTGTTTTCATGCCTGCTAACATAATATCCATTCTACAGACCATGGATCAAGAAGTCATTTTGACTTTCGGGTCTTATTTAAGAAAAACATTTTGTAAGGCTACAGCTGCCATAGATATTGATTCCTCTGATGGATGTGGGCAAAGTAAATGGGAAACCTTCAGGAAAGGATTTGCTGTTCTAGATGCCATTAAGGACATTCATGATTCGTGAGAATGTCAAAATAATAATAACAGGAGTTTGGGAGAAGTTGATTCTAACCCTCACAGATGACTTCGAGGGGTTCAAGACTTCAATGGAAAAAGTCATTCCACATGTGGTAGAAATAGCAAAATAAATAGAATTAGATATGAAGCCTGAAGATATAGCTGAATTGCTGCAATCTCATGATAAAATTTTAACAAATGAGGAATTGCTTCTTATGGACAAGCAAAGAAAGTGGTTTCTTGAGATGGAATCTTTTATTGATGAAAATGCTGTAAACACTGTTAAAATGACAACAAAGGATTTAGAAAATTATATAAACTTACTTGATAAAGTAGTGGCGTGGTTTAAGAGGATTGATTCTGATTTTGAAAGAAGTTCTACATTTGAGTAAAAGGCTGTAAGTCAAAGAGCATCTCATGCTGCAGAGTAATCTTCTGTGAAAGGAAGAGTCCATTGATGCTGCAAACTTCACTGTTGTTTTATTTTTAAAAACTGCCACAGCCACTCTAACATTCAGCAACCAGCACCCTGATCAGTCAGCAGCCATCAACATCGAGACAAGACCCTCCACCAACAAAAAGATTACAACTTGCTGAAGGCTCAGATGATCCTTAAAATTTTTCAGCAACAAAGTATTTTTAAGTAAGTAATGTTCATGTATTTTAGACATAATTCTGTTGAACACTTAATAGACTATAGTGTACACATAACTTTTGTAGACCTCTGGTTTAGTACCTTGTTTTAGTCACTGCTCAGTATATCTTGGAAGTCACTTGATTACATAAAGAGCTTTTTTTTTTTTTTTTTTTTTTTTTTGTGAGACGGAGTCTCACTCTGTCACCCAGGCTAGAGTGCAGTGGTGCGATCTCAGCTCACTGCAAGCTCCGCCTCCCGGGTTCACGCCATTCTCCTGCCTCAGCCTCCCGAGTAGCTGGGTCTACAGGTGCCTGCCACCATGCCCAGCTAATTTTTGATATTTTTAGTAGAGATGAGGTTTCACCGTGTTAGCCAGGATGGTCTTGATCTCCTGACCTTGTGATCCACCCGCCTCGGCCTCCCAAAGTGCTGGGATTACAGGCATGAGCCACTGTGCCCGGCCCATAAAGAGCTTTTTAAAATGGCTATGATTTCATGATATAAATGAAACTTGGTGGATTTAACAGTCCCCTGCTAATAGATATATAAGTAGTTTGCAGTCATTTGTTCTTATAAACATTATTTCATGCATGTGTGAGTATATTAGTAGGAAAAATTCTTAGAAGTAGAATTCTTGGTCCTAAGGTAATTGCAGATGTAATTTCCATAGATTTGTTAAATTATCTTCTCTATATAGATTGTGTTATGTCTCAGCTCTTACAGAAATACATAAGAGTGCTTGTTTTCTCTACATCCTTACAACAAAGTATACATTTTTAACTTGTCCTGTCTAAAATGTGAAAAATTGTATCTCAGTAAAATTTCATTTTATATGTCTGGAATTTGAGCATCTTTTCAAATGTTTATGAGTCATTTATATTTTTTCCCCCTGGAAACTATCTCCTGTGCAAGTTTTTCTGTTGGCTTATTAATAAATAAGGTTTGTTTTTTATTGACTGATTTGTAGTACTTCTTTCTATATTAGGAAAATTATGAGTTATGCTTTTTTCAGTTTAAAGTTTTTTACGTAGTATATTAGTCTCTTCTTATGCTGCTAATAAAGACGTACCCAAGACTGGGTAATTTATAAAGGAAAGAGGCTTAATTTACTTACAGTTCCACATGGCTTGGGAGACCTTACAGTCGTGGCAGAGGAAGAGCAAAGGCACAACTTAATGTTGAGGCAGGCAAGAGAGCGTATGCAGGGGAACTGCCGCTTTATAAAACCATCAGATCTCCTGAGACTCATTCACAATTATGAGAACAGCATGGGAAAAACCTGCCCCCATGATTCAATTGCTTCCCATCAGGTCCCTCCCATGACACATGGGGATTATGGGAGCTATAATTCAAGACGAGATTTGGGTGGGGACTCAGCCAAACCATATCACTTAGTTTTATAGTAATTTTAGCCACACAGATTTTTTAACATTTTAATTCAATATATGTTATCTATCTTTCCTTTTATGGCTTATGGGTTTTATATCACACCTGGGCTTCCTTTACTCCAAGTGTATAAATAAATAGTAGCCTCTCTTATTATTTTTATAGGTTCATCTTTTGCATTAAACTTTTGATTATTTGCTCCATCTGAAGTTTACCTTTGTGTGAGCTATAGTTCCAGCTGCATTTTTTTTCCTATATGGCTACTCAGCTCTATTTACTAAATAGTTTATCTCTTTTCCTACTGATTTATATTCCACCTTTATTATATCCTAAATCCGTGCTGTAATTTTATCTACTTCTAATTTTTGACTGTATTCCTTTATCCACTAGCATACTGGAATTATACAGTTTTATTTACTGAAATGTAAAGTATGCTTGAATATCATAAATAGCTAATCTACCCCCCACACCCACCTTCACCCCATGTAATGCTCATCCTTTTCAGAGTTGTCTAATATTGTTGGTTGTTCATTTTTCACATAAAATTTAGAATTATCTTGTTGGTGTTTTTATTTTTATTTTATTTATTTATTTATTTATTTTTTCTTTTATTATTATTATTATTATTATTATTATTATACTTTAGGTTTTATGGTACATGTGCACAATGTGCAGGTAAGTTACATATGTATACATGTGCCATGCTGGTGCGCTGCACCCACCAACTCGTCATCTAGCATTAGGTATATCTCCCAATGCTATCCCTCCCCCCTCCCCCCACCCCACAACAGTCCCCGAAGTGTGATATTCCCCTTCCTGTGTCCATGTGTTCTCATTGTTCAATTCCCACCTATGAGTGAGAATATGCGGTGTTTGGTTTTTTGTTCTTGCGATAGTTTACTGAGAATGATGATTTCCAATTTCATCCATGTCCCTACAAAGGACATGAACTCATCATTTTTTATGGCTGCATAGTATTCCATGGTGTATATGTGCCACATTTTCTTAATCCAGTCTATCATTGTTGGACATCTGGGTTGGTTCCAAGTCTTTGCTATTGTGAATAATGCCGCAATAAACATACGTGTGCATGTGTCTTTATAGCAGCATGATTTATAGTCCTTTGGGTATATACGCAGTAATGGGATGGCTGGGTCGAATGGAATTTCTAGTTCTAGATCCCTGAGGAATCGCCACACTGACTTCCACAAGGGTTGAACTAGTTTACAGTCCCACCAACAGTGTAAAAGTGTTCCTATTTCTCCACATCCTCTCCAGCACCTGTTGTTTCCTGACTTTTGAATGATTGCCATTCTAACTGGTGTGAGATGGTATCTCATTGTGGTTTTGATTTGCATTTCTCTGATGGCCAGTGATGGTGAGCATTTTTTCATGTGTTTTTTGGCTGCATAAATGTCTTCTTTTGAGAAGTGTCTGTTCATGTCCTTCGCCCACTTTTTGATGGGGTTGTTTGTTTTTTTCTTGTAAATTTGTTGGAGTTCATTGTAGATTCTGGATATTAGCCCTTTGTCAGATGAGTAGGTTGCGAAAATTTTCTCCCATTTTGTAGGTTGCCTGTTCACTCTGATGGTAGTTTCTTTTGCTGTGCAGAAGCTCTTGAGTTTAATTAGATCCCATTTGTCAATTTTGGCTTTTGTTGCCATTGCTTTTGGTGTTTTAGACATGAAGTCCTTGCCCATGCCTATGTCCTGAATGGTAATGCCTAGGTTTTCTTCTAGAGTTTTTATGGTTTTAGGTCTAACATTTAAGTCTTTAATCCATCTTGAATTGATTTTTGTATAAGGTGTAAGGAAGGGATCCAGTTTCAGCTTTCTACATATGGCTAGCCAGTTTTCCCAGCACCATTTATTAAATAGGGAATCCTTTCCCCATTGCTTGTTTTTGTCAGGTTTGTCAAAGATCAGATAGTTGTAGATATGTGGCATTATTTCTGACGGCTCTGTTCTGTTCCATTGATCTATATCTCTGTTTTGGTACCAGTACCATGCTGTTTTGGTTACTGTAGCCTTGTAGTATAGTTTGAAGTCAGGTAGTGTGATGCCTCCAGCTTTGTTCTTTTGGCTTAGGATTGACTTGGCGATGCGGGCTCTTTTTTGGTTCCATATGAACTTTAAAGTAGTTTTTTCCAATTCTGTGAAGAAAGTCATTGGTAGCTTGATGGGGATGGCATTGAATCTGTAAATTACCTTGGGAAGGATGGCCATTTTCATGATATTGATTCTTCCTACCCATGAGCATAGAATGTTCTTCCATTTGTTTGTATCCTCTTTTATTTCCTTGAGCAGTGGTTTGTAGTTCTCCTTGAAGAGGTCTTTCACATCCCTTGTAAGTTGGATTCCTAGGTATTTTATTCTCTTTGAAGCAATTGTGAATGGGAGTTCACTCATGATTTGGCTCTCTGTTTGTCTGTTATTGATGTATAAGAATGCTTGTGATTTTTGCACATTGATTTTGTATCCTGAGACTTTGCTGAAGTTGCTTATCAGCTTAAGGAGATTTTGGGCTGAGACAATGGGGTTTTCTAGATATACTATCATGTCATCTGCAAACAGGGACTATTTGACTTCCTCTTTTCCTAATTGAATACCCTTGATTTCCTTCTCCTGCCTAATTGCCCTGGCCAGAACTTCCAACACTATGTTGAATAGAAGTGGTGAGAGAGGGCATCCCTGTCTTGTGCCAGTTTTCAAAGGGAATGCTTCCAGTTTTTGCCCATTCAGTATGATATTGGCTGTGGGTTTGTCATAAATAGCTCTTATTATTTTGAGATATGTCCCATCAATTCCTAATTTATTGAGAGTTTTTAGCATGAAGAGTTGTTGAATTTTGTCAAAGGCCTTTTCTGCATCTATTGAGATAATCATGTGGTTTTTGTCTTTGGTTCTGTTTATATGCTGGATTACATTTATTGATTTGCATATATTGAACCAGCCTTGCATCCCAGGGATGAAGCCCACTTGATCATGGTGGATAAGCTTTTTGATGTGCTGCTGGATTCTGTTTGCCAGTATTTTATTGAGGATTTTTGCATCAATGTTCATCAAGGATATTGGTCTAAAATTCTCTTTTTTTGTTGTGTCTCTGCCAGGCTTTGGTATCAGGATGATGCTGGTCTCATAAAATGAGTTAGGGAGGATTCCCTCTTTTTCTATTGATTGGAATAGTTTCAGAAGGAATGGTACCAGCTCCTCCTTGTACCTCTGGTAGAATTCGGCTGTGAACCCATCTGGTCCTGGACTTTTTTTGGTTGGTAAGCTATTGATTATTGCCACAATTTCAGCTCCTGTTATTGGTCTATTCAGAGATTCAACTTCTTCCTGGTTTAATCTTGGGAGGGTGTATGTGTTGAGGAATTTATCCATTTCTTCTAGATTTTCTAGTTTATTTGCATAGAGGTGTTTGTAATATTCTCTGATGGTAGTTTGTATTTCTGTGGGATCGGTGGTGATATCCCCTTTATCATTTTTTATTGCATCTATTTGATTCTTCTCTCTTTTTTTCTTTATTGATCTTGCTAGCGGTCTATCAATTTTGTTGATCCTTTCAAAAAACCAGCTCCTGGATTCATTTATTTTTTGAAGGGTTTTTTGTGTCTCTATTTCCTTCAGTTCTGCTCTGATTTTAGTTATTTCTTGCCTTCTGCTAGCTTTCGAATGTGTTTGCTCTTGCTTTTCTAGTTCTTTTAATTGTGATGGTAGGGTGTCAATTTTGGATCTTTCCTGCTTTCTCTTGTGGGCATTTAGTGCTATAAATTTCCCTCTGCACACTGCTTTGAATGCATCCCAGAGATTCTGGTATGTTGTGTCTTGGTTCTCATTGGTTTCAAAGAACATCTTTATTTCTGCCTTCATTTCGTTATGTACCCAGTAGTCATTCAGGAGCAGGTTGTTCAGTTTCCACGTAGTTGAGCGGTTTTGAGTGAGATTCTTAATCCTGAGTTCTAGCTTGATTGCACTGTGATCTGAGAGACAGTTTGTTACAATTTCTGTTCTTTTACATTTATTGAGGAGAGCTTTACTTCCAAGTATATGGTCAATTTTGGAATAGGTGTGGTGTGGTGCTGAAAAAAATGTATATTCTGTTGATTTGGGGTGGAGAGTTCTGTAGATGTCTATTAGGTCAGCTTGGTGCAGAGCTGAGTTCAATTCCTGGGTACCCTTGTTGACTTTCTGTCTCGTTGATCTGTCTAATGTTGACAGTGGGGTGTTAAAGTCTCCCATTATTAATGTGTGGGAGTCTAAGTCTCTTTGTAGGTCACTCAGGACTTGCTTTATGAATCTGGGTGCTCCTGTATTGGGTGCATATATATTTAGGATAGTTAGCTCTTCTTGTTGAATTAATCCCTTTACCATTATGTAATGGCCTTCTTTGTCTCTTTTGATCTTTGTTGGTTGAAAGTCTGTTTTATCAGAGACTAGGATTGCAACCCCTGCCTTTTTTTGTTTTCCATTTGCTTGGTAGATCTTCCTCCATCCTTTTATTTTGAGCCTATGTGTGTCTCTGCACGTGAGATGGGTTTCCTGAATACAGCACACTGATGGGTCTTGAGTCTTTATCCAATTTGCCAGTCTGTGTCTTTTAATTGGAGCATTTAGTCCATTTACATTTAAAGTTAATATTGTTATGTGTGAATTTGATCCTGTCATTATGATGTTAGCTGGATATTTTGCTCGTTAGTTGATGCAGTCTCTTCCTAGTCTCAATGGTCTTTACATTTCGGTATGATTTTGCAGTGGCTGGTACCGGTTGTGCCTTTCCATGTTTAGTGCTTCCTTCAGGAGCTCTTTTAGGGCAGGCCTGGTGGTGACAAAATCTCTCAGCATTTGCTTGTCTGTAAAGTATTTTATTTCTCCTTCACTTATGAAGCTTAGTTTGGCAGGATATGAAATTCTGGGTTGAAAATTCTTTTCTTTAAGAATGTTGAATATTGGCCCCCACTCTCTTCTGGCTTGTAGGGTTTCTGCCGAGAGATCCGCTGTTAGTCTGATGGGCTTCCCTTTGATGGTAACCCGACCTTTCTCTCTGGCTGCCCTTAACATTTTTTCCTTCATTTCTACTTTGGTGAATCTGACAATTATGTGTCTTGGAGTTGCTCTTCTCGAGGAGTATCTTTGTGGCGTTCTCTGTATTTCCTGAATCTGAATGTTGGCCTGCCTTGCTAGATTGGGGAAGTTCTCCTGGATAATATCCTGCAGAGTGTTTTCCAACTTGTTTCCATTCTCCCCGTCACTTTCCGGTACACCAATCAGACGTAGATTTGGTCTTTTCACATAGTCCCACATTTCTTGGAGGCTTTGCTCATTTCTTTTTATTCTTTTTTCTCTAAACTTCCCTTCTCGCTTCATTTCATTCATTTCATCTTCCAGGGCTGATACCCTTTCTTCCATTTGATCGCATCGGCTCCTGAGGCTTCTGCATTCTTCACGTAGTTCTCGAGCCTTGGTTTTCAGCTCCATCAGCTCCTTTAAGCACTTCTCTGTATTGGTTATTCTAGTTATACATTCTTCTAAATTTTTTTCAAAGTTTTCAACTTCTTTGCCTTTGGTTTGAATATCCTCCTGTAGCTCAGAGTAATTTGATCGTCTGAAGCCTTCTTCTCAGCTCGTCAAAGTCATTCTCCGTCCAGCTTTGTTCCGTTGCTGGTGAGGAACTGCGTTCCTTTGGAGGAGGAGAGGTACTCTGGTTTTTAGAGTTTCCAGTTTTTCTGCTCTGTTTTTTCCCCATCTTTGTGGTTTTATCTGCTTTTGGTCTTTGATGATGGTGATGTACAGATGGGTTTTTGGTGTGGATGTCCTTTCTGTTAGTTTTCCTTCTAACAGACAGAACCCTCAGCTGCAGGTCTGTTGGAGTACCTGGCCGGCCGTGTGAGGTGTCAGTCTGCCCCTGCTTGGGGGTGCCTCCCAGTTAGGCTGCTCGGGGGTCAGGGGTCAGGGACCCACTTGAGGAAGCAGTCAGCCCGTTCTCAGATCTCCAGCTGCGTGCTGGGAGAACCACTGCTCTCCTCACAGCTGTCAGACAGGGACATTTAAGTCTGCAGAGGTTACTGCTGTCTTTTTGTTTGTCTGTGCCCTGCCCCCAGAGGTGGAGCCTACAGGGGCAGGCAGGCCTCCTTGAGCTGTGGTGGGCTCCACCCAGTTCAAGCTTCCAGGCTGCTTTGTTTACCTAAGTGAGCCTGGGCAATGGCGGGCGCCCCTCCCCCAGCCTCGCTGCCGACTTGCTGTTTGATCTCAGACTGCTGTGCTAGCAATCAGCGAGACTCCGTGGGCGTAGGACCCTCTGAGCCAGGTGCGGGCTATACTCTCCTGGGGCACCGTTTCCTAAGCCCGTCGGAAAAGCACAGTATTCGGGTGGGAGTGGCCCGATTTTCCAGGTGCCGTCTGTCACCCCTGGGAGGGGAACTCCCTGACCCCTTGGGCTTCCCAAGTGAGGCAATGCCTCGCCCCTGCTTCGGCTGGCGCACGGTGCGCTCACCCACTGACCTGCGCCCACTGTCTGGCACTCCCTAGTGAGATGAACACGGTACCTCAGATGGAAATGCTGCGTCGCTCGCGCTGGGAGCTGTAGACCGGAGCTGTTCCTATTCGGCCATCTTGGCTCCTCCCCCCTTGTTGGTGTTTTTATTGGCATCACATTAAATTGGAATTAACCTATGGAGTGTTGACATCACATTGTATTTTTTTATATTTTAAAAAATCTATCCAAGTTCTATATGCACATAGTTTAAATCATCAAATTGTTCTTTGGCATATGATAGGAATAAGTGTAGACTCCAACTCCTCTCACCCAGTTGCAAACACTTTTCACCTAGTTATAATTATGCAAAACACATATTTCTGTATTAGCTACCTTTATTGGTACTTGTGACTTTTCCACTTTACCATTATCTATTAATTGTTTTGCTTTTCCTGTACTCCCCACCCATCACTCACACAGGCATCCCTTTCACCTACCTTCCCCATCCTCCCGATAAAGTTATATCCTAATTTTGGCTAGATCAACATTCAATGTTTACACTATTTTGACTATGTAAATGCTATTCAAAACTGAACCATGCAGTAAATTATGATTATTTTCCCTTCCTGCACAACTATTATGTTTTCCCTGAAGCTAATATTTGACTTGTTTATGGTTTGTTTGCTTCATTTTTATGTTTTTATTACTAATTCAGCCCCAACACTTTGCCAATTATCTAAAGCTCTACTCAAGATATTCAGATGCTTCAGTTATTTTTCAATTTCATCCTCCTACGGAAAGCTCTCCCAGAGCTGCTGCTGGCTTGCTGTACGCTGGTGTTGTGCTCTCTCTGTGCCGTCCTCTGGGATCTTCCTCCAGCTTCACTCTACAAGGAGGGTATTATGCTTTACTCCTGCTGTGTTCCTGCTCCTATCACCAATGACTCCATCCCCACTTCCTTTTTTTTTTGTCCTGCCTTGTCTTGGAGGTGCACTTTCTTCAGTAGCTTCCTAAGAAAGTGTTCACAGCAAGACCTTCCATCATTGACTCTCACACTCAGGGAAGAATTTGACTGGAAATAACTTCGTTTACTACTTTGAAGGTGCTGTTCCATTACATCCCAGCATCCAGTGTGGCTTTTGAGAAAGCTAAAGCCATTCTGATTCCTAAATATGAATTTCTTCCAATTCCCTGTCCAAACTTGTATGATATGATCACTGTCTCATCATTATAAAAGTGCTCCATTATCTACCTTAATGTGGATTAATTTTTATCCGTTTATTTGGTTGAGCACGTGGTGGGCTGTTACATTCTGGCAATACTCATTCTTCACATCTAGGGAATTTTCTTGACCTGTTTTGTTGGTTATTCTCTCCCTTCATTTTCTTTGCTTTCTTTTTCGGGAACTATAGTATTTGGATGTTGGAACTGTTGGATTGGTTCTGCAATACCCACACTTTTGTTATTGTTTAAGTCTTCGGATGTTTTGCTCTGCCTTTCAAGAGATTTCCTCAGCTTCATCCTCTCACCCTTTTATTGGCTTCTAATATATACTGTCATATTTTTAATTTCCAAGAGCTTTTTATTGTTTTCTGAATGTTCCTTGGTTTCTAACATTTTGTTCACAGTTTTGCAATATGGTCTGTTATCTCTCTGGGGATGTTAGTAGTAGTTTTTTGTTTTTTTTTTAAATGTGTGTGGGTTTTTTTTTTTTTTTAGTTGTCAACAAGTCCCTCCAAATTGCTTTGTTCTGCTTGTTTGTTTTGATCTCTATCTTTCATGTTTGATGCTTTCTCCAGATATCTGTATCTGATAAGAAATGTGAAACCTAGACTAAGACAAGACTAGTAGGGAGAGAGCAGATTAGATCACAATTAAGGAAATTGATAAATTGATCATTTATTTAAGCAATGAGAAATCAAGAAAGTGATGGTGTCCCATCCAAGTACTAACCAGGCCCGACCCTGCGATTACCACACACACACACACAAAAAAAAAAGAAAAAAAAAGTGATGGTGATCTTCTACTTTTGTAATTCACCAAGATCAGAAACACATGGTAGGAACAACACAGTCAGGGTTATTTTCATGTAATTCCCTGGTGATACAATCTGCATATTTCCTAAGTCTATACCCTCAAGCCTAGGAACCGTAGTTAGTGTGTACTCAGCCCCATGCCTAGTCTGGAGATACAGAGTCAACAATTCAGCAACTACTGAGTCTTACTGAATACCAAGATCTGTACTTAGGCTCTGAAGATCCAGTATTAAGAACAACATGATCCCTGACTCTAAGGTCCCATTGCCAATGGAAGAGACTGGTAGGCGTACACACAGTGGTCCAATAGTGCTAGTGAAATAGGAGTTCGTACATAAATCAATGTGAAATACCTGAGGGGGAGAATTAGTGGTAGTTGCATGGAGTGGTGACATTTGAACCTCTTATTGGAAAATGAATAGGAGTTTACCAAAATGCAACAAAGATTCAGAAGGATACATTACAGTGCACAAACAACATGGAGAAATGAGTGGGAGTATGAATGTATCCAATGTGGAAAGTGGGCGGGAAGAAGTTCTAACTGGACTGGAAGTGGCAGATTACTATTAGTGAAGCAGCTTCCGTGAGTGGTTAGAAAGATCTCTCTGCCTTTGTCTAATGCACAACATACTCACGATTCATGAGAGGAATGTATGAGAGCATCAAGATTCCCTTTGGAGGTCAATTGTCTCACTGTCTCTGTACTGAGCGATGTTCTTCCCAATCATGGTACAGATTAATCCCCATGTGACTTGATGTGTAATATTTCTGAGCGGCCAATTAATTCTGCTAATCACATTAGTGGCAGTTAGCAAGATGCTCCTCTGATTAGGGGGCTGAGGTCAAGATGCTCTTACACGCTTGTGTTTACTGAAAAAAGAAGTTCCCTCTTTCTAGGACCTATTTTCTTCCAACAGGGGACATGAGATTTAGCCCAAAGATCCCACCTGTTCTCTCTCTTTACCTACTACTGATTATTGTACAAGGATGACATCTGATACTCTATTAGTGTGTTTGGATTTCAGAGAAGACTTGGAGAAGGAACCTTGAGAGGTGTCTCCTGCTGAGCAGCTTGGAACCTTTTGTTGGGAAGGCAGTGGAGAGTAGGGTTGCAAGCTGGACAGCCCTGTGTTGAATCCTGGCTCTAACATTTACTAGCCGCATAGCCTTAAGCAGATATGTATTTGTTTTGTTTTTTTTCTTTTTTATAATCTCTATGCCTCACCTTTCCACATCTGTAAGATAAAGATTGTAATAGAACTTACTTCATAGGGATATTATGAGAATTAAATGTGTCATCTGTTATATTTAAATGTTGGAATGATATCTGACACATAGTTAATACTCCATAGCTATCTTCATTAGTACTGTTGATTCAGAGATCTATTAGAGAATCAACATATTTGGAGCAGCAGGACACATTGGTGGTGTACCTTATGGTGATGAATCAGACCTAAACTAATTGTTTAGTTGTGCGTCCATACTTTGTTTCAGACATCAGTGAAGAATAAGCCATTACCCGTGAAATCTAAGCACTGCACACTGCATTGTAAGTACATGTTGCTGTGTCTGCTTTTCTCACTGGACTGTGATGCCGTGAAAATAGGGAGCACATCTATCCTGTCTCCTGTTGCATCCCCAATACATAGTATGGAGCCTGGGACATACACAGTGTTCAGTAAAGAGTTGCTGGATTAATTGAAAGAGAACTGAACTTGGAGGCAAACAGCTGGTTTTCAATCCTGGCTCTGTGCCTTTCTAACTGAGCAAGTCACTTAAGCCGAACCTCGCTTTCATCATCAGCAAAATGAAAACATAATTTCTGTTTCAGTGAAAAAATTCTGTTAAAAGATGTCATATGAAAGTAAATCAGAGTAGACACACAATAAGTTTGTTTACTAAATGAATGATTTTATTTGAAAGAAAATGAAGATTCAGAGTCAACATCTAATAGATTATAACTGCATTTATTATTATTATTTTACTTTTATAAGTGTACAAATCATATATGAATATATTCACTTTGTAAAATTTATAATATCAGGTAATATACTATGTCCATTTAAACTTGTGGCTGTTCCCCACCACTCCGGAATACTGCTCTTAACAGTGTAATGTATATATTTGCAGGCTTCATCCAATGCACTTCCAACACATATATATATCTGTAAAACCTATTGTCATTTTTGAGTTTTTTCTTTGACCTAAGTGACATTTGGTAATATACTAAAACTTAGGGTTTTTTTTCCCACTTGTCTCTACTTCTTAGAGAAATTTTCAACTTAGTTACTACATATTTACCCAATTCTTTTTATTACATGATATTATCTTTCACAAAAGGGATATACCATAGTTATTCAGTCATTAGTTCATCAATAGACATTTAGGTTGGTTATAATATTTAGCAATTGCAAAAAAATGCTCTTGATAGCTGTCTATCTAGAAGTAATGCTTTAGATATAGGTCTTACCAAATTGATCTCCTAAGTGGCTCTACCAGCTTAAATCTCTGGCTTCTGCCAGTGACAGAAGAGTGTCTATTTCCTCTATCTTTTACGACACTTAATATTACAAAAATAGTTTCCATTTCTGCCAATCTAATGAGCCAAAAATGGCATCTCATCTTCCTAATTAATACAGAAGTTGAACATCTTCTCATGTGTTGTGATAGACACTTTATGTATGTCCTTATTTAATCTTGAGACAACCCAATGAGTAAACTGTTACTGCCTTCATTTTAGAGATGTGTAATCAGTGGCCCAGAACAGTCATGACATTCCCATAGCCCATGAAGTGAATAATGATAAAATGTTCACACACAGGAATGCAGGTATCTCCTGACAAATGTGCTACAGTAGAGTAAAGAAGTATTAGGGACTGCAGGTAGAATAAAAATCATTAATAAGAATGTTGGTGGTAGACAGTCTTAGGTGCGAACGTAGAGTTTCCAAATTATCAGCCATCTGCCAACGGCTAAATCATTTAATTTCTTGGGAATATCAGTTATGACTTCTATAAAATCAGAATGAAATTTTTCTCGTGGTGTTACTGTGAGGATTAAAGGAGATAATATATAGGGCATAGGCAGCTTTCGAGAAATGTTACGTGCTCTTTTGAATTGAAAAAATAAAATCTTCCTGGCACATGGGAAGCTGTTGCTTATAAAATAGTTAAAACAGAGCTCTGCCAGGGCAGGGACACTCAAGTTTCTGTCCCTGGCAGAGCTCTGAGGCTTCTGCTTGGTGGGGCATTCGTTTGTGCTTTAAACCTAGTGCAGGAGATTATTCTTTCTTCCCTGAAGGATGGTGAGGAATAACCAGACTGGCCAATCTTACTGAGTCCTCATAAGCCTCCTATTAATAGACAGGGTAGTTATCTGTATATGCAGTTTACAGATGAGGTCACTGAACTCAGGGTGAGAAAGTAACTTCTGGCAGTACCTGCAATCTTTGTGTTGCCCCTGATCTGTCCACCCCAATGGCCATGGAATAGGCTATGGATCTGCAACTCCAAACCCTGCCTGAACCAAGCCTGCTTCAAACTTTGCCCTGCCACGGGGACCCCAGATAAGTGCACTCAACCTCTTTATACAGGGCCCTATCACTGCAGGGCCATTCTCAGGCATTACTTGGTCCCATCAGCCATTCACTCTTAACTAATCTGGTGCCTCCCTGAGGCCATGAGGCCCTTTTATTCCCCAAAAGTTAGTACTGATGGTAGCCCCCACAATAGCTCTATTTAGCCATTGCAAAAATGTTCTTGGATAGCTAGCTGTCTAGAAGTAATGCTGTAGATATAAGTCTTGCCAAATTGTTCTCCTGAGTGGCTCTACCAACTTACATCATATGTATTTTAACTTTTATTTTATAGGCTCTGGGGTAGATGGGCAGGTGTGCTATATAGGTAAACTGCATGTTACAGGGTTGGTGTACAGATTATTTTACCACCTAGGTAATAAGCGTAGGACCATATAAGATAGTCTTTTGATCCTCACCCTCCTCCCTCCCTCTATCCTCAAGTACTCCCCAGTGTCTATTGTTCCTTTCTTTGTGTCCCTATGTACTCATCATTTAGCTCCACTTATAGTTGATAACATGCATTATTCAGTTTTCTATCCTGTGTTTGTTCACTTAGGATAATGGTCTCCAGCTCTATCCATGTTGCTGCAAAGGACATGATATCATTTTTTTTGTGTGTCTGCATATTTTTGTTGGATACTTATTTTGTGCCAGGGACTTTGGTAACAGCACCTTATTTACTAGCTATATATGACTTCAGGCAGGTTCATTAACTTCCTTTTCCCTCTGTTTCTTATCCGCATAATAGGGATTAACAGCAGGGCTCACTTTCCGTGGCAAGTGGGAAGAGTCAATGGGTTAGAATTCATACATCAAACATTTAGCACAGCACTGGGTGCATTCTGAGAGCTCAACAAATATGTACCATTGTTGATATGCTGCTTTTATTCCCACAGTCACCTTATGTTGTAGGTTGATAGTTGGCCCCATTTTACAGAGGGAGCAATCGAGCAGAGTGATCAAGTGGCAGCCAGTCAGTAGAGAAATAGGCATCTAGACTGCAGAGTGAGGACAAACATGGCTTTTGGCACCAGAGTCACTCATGATAGTGTTGATTAAGATATGGCCAGTGTTGTTTGGGTGTGGTCTGTAGCACTCTAGTTTTGTATCTTTTTTTCTTTTTTGAGATGGAGTCTCGCTCTGTCACCCAGGCTGGAGTGCAGTGGCAAGATCTCGGCTCACTACGAGCTCTGCCTCCTGGGTTCACGCCATTCTCCTGCCTCAGCCTCCTGAGTGGCTGGGACTACAGGCGCCCGCCACCACGCCCGGATAATTTTTTTTTGTATTTTTAGTAGAGACGGGGTTTCACCATGTTAGCCAGGATGATCTCAATCTCCTGACCTCATGATCCACCCACCTCGGCCTCCCAAAGTGCTGGGATTATGGGCATGAGCCACCGTGCCCGACCTAGTTTTGTATCTTGATGTCTTTGTCATGCAAGATGCTGTCCTTGTGGAAATCCACACACACTCTCTGCTGGTATCTGTTTGCCAAGGATTCAAAAGCATTCTCACTGTTGGACATTGGTTTGGTGAAAGCTCCCAATGAAGGCAATGTCAGGCTCAAATGCTGGATATTTCAAGTGAACACAGCCTGTCTGATTTCTTTGCCTCACCCTCACTGGTCTACAGGAAGAAAATGCAGACACCTGCCTGCTCATCTTTTGTTTTCCAAGTGGGTCTGGCTCACCTTCTCCCGACCTGCCTCCCTGGCCAGGTGACCTGTCTTCCTTCAGCGTTCACATGGATCTCTATGGAAACTGTCCACCTGGACAGAGAGAGGGCAGCTACAGAGAAGAAGCATTCCAGAATGGCAGCGTGCATGAGAATGGCAGAAGAGGAAGCCTGCTCACTGGACACCTCAATGCCACACTCTATGTACCCTTCACCCCCATTCCCTTGCACAACAACCATTGACTAAGTTTACAGAAGAAGGGACTGAGGCTGAGGGAGGGCATGTGCCTGCCCATATGGAAGCAGTGAAGCTGCGATGATGACAGCAAATGTGTGTATAGAATTGACTGTTAGCCAGACCTCTTGAGGCATCTTGTATTTATTAAGGCATTTAATTCTCACTGTCACCCCTTGAGGTAGGTACTATTGTAATCATCCCTATTTTAGAGATGAGGAAACTGAGGCATCTAGAGGTTACTTGCCCAAAGTTACATAGCTAGTAATGGCAGAGCTAAAACACCAACTTGAGTTTTTTCTCTTAATTGTGGTGCTCACCTGTTTACCAGGTAAGTGCAAACCCAAAGCCAGAACACACTGCCCATCGTGTGCCGTCCCCCACCTACTCCTGGTTTCCAGGTAATTGATTGACTGAAAGACATCATAGTTCCTTGTCAGCTCCGTCTGTGGTCTTCAGAAAGAAGATCAAGATTCCTGAGAGAGACGGCTCACTGCCGGGCTGGGAAAGACTGGAGTTGAGACCCGGTGGCACACCCGCATTTGATTACCCAGTCCTGCAAAGGAACACTGAGCTTGTGGAACAGGCCAGTCCAAATGCCTCTGCTTGATTTTCTAGAATCAAATTAGGCTGGTGAATAGGCCAGTAGCGATTTCATCAATTTCTCAGCCTTTGGCCTCCTGCAATGCTACCCGCTGTTTACTAAGCAAATGGGCTTCCAGAACCGGTCCCTCTTTAGTAATGCAGCAGGGCAACTTGGTGGAGGGAAGATTACAGGTATTAGAGGCCATTTAGGATCATTTAGAATCGAGCTGTTTTCCGAGCAGGCAATTAATCCAGTTGCATTAAAAGGCGCTGCTGGGGCTCCCATAACTCTCCCTGCATTAAGAGTGGGGATTTGAGAGGCTCTGCTAAATGACTTGCATAACTAGCTCTGGGGCTCAGTGGGGCATCTTTATTGGGTGTGTAGACTGTGGGCCTCTCCCTCGTGATCTGTAGGTCTGCTTTGGGAAGAAAATGTCTGTATTGAAAGGATTGGGTTTATACCTGGAGCCCATGACTGGTCAAGCCTAAGCACCTCCCAGGGTCGTGGGAGAGATGTTGGGGGAATGGTTTCAGGTCTAAGGATATGGTTGTGACACAAAGAAGCAAATGCACTTCCTCAGGGCCTCTTTATTTATTTAAGATGGAACTGCCAAGATGGAAGTAGCACACAAGACCAGGAATTTGAGGCTAACCTGGGCAACATAGCAAGACACTATCTTTACCAAAACATTTTGTTTAAAAGTTAACAAGTCATGGTGGTGCACACCTGTGGTCCCAGCTACTTGGGAGGCTTAGGCAGGAGGATTGCTTGAGCCCAGGAGGTCAAGACTGCAGTGAACTATGATCATGCCACTGCACTCCAGCCTGGGTAATGGATTTGAGACCCTGTCTCAAAAAAAGATGGAACTGGCCGTAGCTGGATATAGCCCTTTTATAGAAGGATATGAATGGATTGCTGGAGGACTTCTAGAATCATGCCATTCACTGACATCCCACTTTGTGCTGAGCACATGTGCATTCCTTATATCAGCCTCACAAACAGCCCTATGAGGTGGGGACTTCAGAGATGGAAGCTGAGGCTCAAAGAATCTAATGAACTTGGGACTTGAACCCATGGACTCATGGCAGCTGACCTTGTGCCCTAAGCCACACACTTCTTCCAAGGGTCTGTATCCAGAAAGCTCTGTTGTTCTTCATCCCCAAGCACGAGAGAGACAAAGGGTCCCACAGTATGGCCTCCTCTCATCCCCATAGCCTTACCTATCCCCAGCCCAGGTTATGGCCACTGACTACACTATAGTAACATTGTTAGTTTAAGCATCTGTCTATCCCACCAGGCTCCCATGAGGACATGCTCATCTTCCCAGCTCCAGCAGACAGACAATATAGTACGGCTCCTCAAATAAAACATGCTTGGCTGAGTCCCTTCCCTTTTCTGTATCTGTTTTCCTTGCAGTAAAATGAAAGGGCTGGCCTCCCTGCTGAGGTCTGCGGTTTCCTGTATCTCTGATGTGCTATGAAGCTGCATCTGTAAGCCTGTGGAGGACAGCCAACATCTATGCAAAGTAGCGACTGTCTCCTTAGAGGGACAGGTACTTCCCGGAGCACTGGGAGTCCTTGATCCTGTACTTGGTCGCTTGTGTGTGGCGTTATTCTTGAGCATTTATCCATAGTCTGAATTCCACTGACAGCCACTTGCTCTCAAGGTTGGCTGCACCCCAAAATGAAACTGTTGGAGGCTGCAGCCAAGGGCGCCTGGCAGCCAGGAGGCATTCAGTATGAATTTGCTAAATGAGTGCCTGAGAATGGCTGTTGACGATTTGATTAAGGCCTCCCCCATCCAGCACCAGTGAGTCAGGCACATCTGCCATCCCCATGTAAAAATGATAATTAATAAGAAGGTAATCAATTTATAGAAACCTCCTTTCTTTCTCAATTTCTGGTGATGCCCTTTTGCCTGTTCATAACCCCTTTTAACTAAGTAGATTGCCCTTTGTCTACCCCATAGGTAAATTTTTAATTTTCTCTTATCTTTACTCTGTTCTTCTGAATAGAAAAGGAGATAGACTCATTGCAAAATAGTAACTCATTGCAAAACATTTCAGAACTTCACAGCCCATAATAAAAAAAGAGTACCCCTGAAGAAAACAACCATTGGCACTTCAGTATATATTAACATCTCTAGAAATTTCAGGTTTTAAGTTGCCAACTTGCCAGGATTACAAAAAAAGATAGCTTCCAAACCACAGGTGGGTCACATCTCCATACCACCAACAGGTGGCAGTAGGAGTTACATTTGGAAATTTTAGTTCTAAGGATGACGTCGTTTGCTTCTCTGTTAAGCATTTCCTGTGTTTTGTATTGGGTTCAAGGTGTGGAACACTGTGCTGGGCACTGTGTCCCAGGGAAGGTGCTGGGCCATGTTCTCCGGAAACCGCTGACATCCAATTTATCCCAGGTTCTAGTTGAGAAAGCAAATACTTGGGCACTATCCCACCCCACCAAGTCAGAAGTAGGGCTCCTGGATGCACAAGTACTGCTAAGCTGGATGCCTGAATTTCCCCGCTCTATTCCCTTTACCTTTTTCCTCGAATGACAGCCTGGGGTGATGGTGGTGGGACAAACCACCGGATCAGAAAGAAGCCTTGGTCCACAGGAGAAGCACATGCAAGTTCAAAAACGTAAAGAAGAGAACAAGAAAACGTGGTACTCAGAGGCTGAATTTCCCTTTCCCACATTGATCTGATTAACTCTTCTTCCCATAAGCCTGATCCCAAAAGCCACTTCCTCTTCAAAGCCTTCCACGATGTCTTCAGGCTAAGCTAACTGTTTTAGATTCAATGCTCACACAGCAGTTTATACCTCCCCCAACACTTAACACATTATGTTGTGATTATCTGTGTCTGTCTCTCCCACCAGGATCCACACTCCTTATGGATAGGAGCCACATTGCATGGTGCCTGGCATGCAGCAGGCATGCAGTGACTGAGCAATGAATTGCTGGGTGACTTAGAGAGGGTTGGTGGGAGTGCTTGGTTGGACCCCACTTTCTGTAAAAGAAGGTGATCTTTAAAGGCTGGGCTCCTTTCAGAGATATTCCTTAGGGCTTGCTACAGTGAACCATTTCTAATTTCTCAGTGAATCTGTGGAAACTACCTCATCGGCCTATGTACAAGCCCTCTCTTTTCTCAAGATAGATGAAATCAATTAATAGCTAGAAGCAAGGAGCAAGTCCACAGTCTTATAAACTCATCCAGGATCAACACAACCCAGTGTAACAAAAAGGCTTGCTGTGCTCTTTCAGGTAAAGAAACGGAGAGACAAGAAAGCAGGGAGATGGTGGGAGAAGGAGATGAGTTAAATAAATCAATTTCCAGTGGCTTAGGTAGTAATGTTTCAATAAAAAGTCAGTTGTATGCCCAAAGGACAAAACCATCAAGTCTTTCTTCCCCCCCCCCTCCCCAACAAGTTGCACAGGAATAAGAGTTAGGTCTTTTGATAATTTAAAATTTACTTTGAGGCCAGGCGCAGTGGCTCACCCCTGTAATCCCAGCACTTTGCGAGACTGGGGACAGTGGATCACCTAAGGTCAGGACTTCGAGACCAGCCTGGCCAACTGGCAAAACATCATCGCTACTAAAAATACGAAAAATTAGCCGGGCATGGTGACGCATGCTTGCAGTCTCAGCTACTCGGGAGGCTGAGGCAGGAGAATCGCTTGAACCTGGGAGGTGGAGGTTGCGGTGAGCTGAGATCATGCCAGTGTACTCCAGCCGGGGCAACAGAGTGAGACTCCATCTCCAAAAACATAAAATAAAATTGACTTTGAGCAAGGTGCCTAGATAGTGTTTTCAGACTTGATGATACCTACTAGCAGCAGTTGACTCCTCCTTCTCCCATTCTTCCATCCATAACTGATGATCCAACAAGGTCATCCTTGTTTCACATGTATCAAACCCGGCTCATTAGACAGTGGTGGTCTCATGGTGCCCCTCCCCATACTATTCACTGGGACTTTTCAACCTCAGATACCTTTTCTTACCTTGACCAAGCAGATTTTTAAACTAACATCTTTTTGAACTCAGAAATTATACTCCCTGCGCCTTTTTTGAGGACCTTCGAAGTCCTATGCACCATGCTTGACATCTTATAGGTGAGGAAGCTGAATCAGGGTTATGTAGTGAAACTTGAGCAAGTTAATTTAAAATTTAAAAAGGTCATTTCTGTTTCATATTGAAGGTTTAAAATTTTCCAACTTTTCACAAGAGCTAGTTCTGGCAGGAAGCATACAATGGTTCAAAAAGATACTTGTGACAAACTGATAGGTGACATGGTCATAGAGAGCGAGTTGTATGAACAAAAAGTCGGGACACAAAGTCTGACAGGTGAGATGCACTTTCTAACAGCAAGGGCTTAATCTATTTTAAAAATGAAACTATCCTGGAAAAATCCAGGATATATGGCCACAGTCCTGGAATGTTTTGAGATAGAGATATCTAAGATTAAACAAGCATGAAATGCAATTGATTTTATGTCTTAGTATTTATATTTCAGGGGTTTAAGCTGTAACACTATGAGGATTCAGATAGCGAACTGCTTTTAGTAACTTTTTTCAGAGTTTGCCCTTAATTGTCATAAGGACTACTTGTAGCATTGGTTATCCTGAGGATGAAACTTGGAATTGTATGTAACATACACATGATTCATCTGAGACCCAGATCCAAGATATTTCAGGCAGGGCATCAGGAGTGGAAGGGGGACAAACATTTCCTTGACTTCAGAAAAGTAGGTTTGAATTTAAGAGCTTTATCTTTAACATGAAATATTGAACTATTCATTTATCCGTTTATCTAACCACACATACTTATTGAACATCTAGTATACGCCAGACCCTGTGAGCAGTATTGGGAATACAATAGTGGACATAAAGACAGGGAAGTCTGGTGCTATTAGATGGTATATGGCAGGGCTGTTTGGCCTGTGAAAGCTACCCAAATAAATGAAATTTGAGCTGAGTTCTGAAGGGTGGGTAAGCATGAAAAGGCAAAATGTGAGAGAAAGATCTTCTAGGCAAAAGGAACTAAACATGCAAACACCCGAGAGCTGGAAGAAGCATAACATATTCCAGGAACAGTAAGAAGGCCAGTTTGGAAAACGGTTCAAATTTAGAAGGGCCAACAGGAGCCAGATCATGGGCCTATGAGGCCGTGCTAAGGATTTCATCCTTGGCCTATGAACAATGGAAAACTATTGAAGGATTTTAAGCAAGAGAGTGGCATAGTTTTGCATTTTAAAAGATTCTGTATTCTACTAGCTAGAACTTGGAATTTATTTTTCCATAGAAATAATTTAATAAATGGTAGTTCTATGGAGCCAGAATAATGCTATTAGCACAATGCATCCAGCTAAACTGCCTATTGAAAAGCTGGCCTTGGTTGCCAAATACCACTTATAACTTGGTTCCTATAAGAAAATTCATTCCAAATTCCAGACAACCTAATTACAAATGACATTTTCAGGGACAGCCTACAATCTACTTAGGCTTGTGAAAAGCCTCCAACATTTTTCCATATCAAAGGTTGTTAAGAAAGGTGAGGAACAGACTTCTCATTTTGAGATAGCAAAGACCCTTCTGCTCCTTCTGCTTCTTTTCCCCCTCTCCATAAGAAGAAAAATCAGAAAAGGAAATGCAAGTGCTGTGGCAAAACTAGGAAGAATATAGTATGTTGGAAAATAATGATGAGGAAAGGTGGCAGGTTGCAGTGTGTACTTTAAGGGTGTGGTCAGATGCTGAGAGATGACATCTGTGGCTGCAGACCTTAAACAAAGTCAGCAGATCTGCAAGACTGACGGTGTACTATAAGCCAATAATCCCTTCGATGTCAATTTCAGGGATAAAGCACATAGGATGGGACAATTCCTGGGTACAGTTTGGCACCATGGAGAATCAAGGAAGGAAACACTGAATAAAGAACCAAGAAGTTGGCCTGGCGCGGTGGCTCACACCTGTAATCCCAGCACTTTGGGAGGCCGAGGTGGGCGGATCATGAGGTCAAGAGATGGAGACCATCCTGGCTAACACAGTGAAACCCCATCTCTACTAAAAATACAAAAAATTAGCTGGGCATATTGGCGGGCGCCTGTAGTCCCAGCTACTTGGGAGGCTGAGGCAGGAGAATGGCGTGAACCCCGGAGGCAGAGCTTGCAGTGAGCCGAGATCGCGCCACTGCATACCAGCCTGGGCGACAGAACTAGACTCCATCTCAAAAAAAAAAAAAAAAAAAAAAAAAAAAAAGAACCAAGAAGGCAGTCTCTTAGAACGGTAGAATAGAAGAGACTTAATCCTATGACATTAATCTTTGCTGACTAAAATAAGCAATGTACACAACCAAGGCTATGTACCATAAGGAATGTTACTATAAACTGGAGAGAATTTCTGCTATCATAGAACTTGGCCCTGCTCCACATCAAATAAAACCTTCTACAAATAGCTGATTCAAGTAGAACTCAACTCAATCAGAGATTGGTAATAACAGTTATTTTAGAGATACCAGAACAGATTCTACACAAAAACTTATAATACAATTGTGGAAAAGCATAGGAAAAAGACAAGTTAAAAAAAGAACACTTGCCAGAAAGTGTTGTCACAGATAAAAACTGGGACCAAATTTATCACTACTAATTTTAAAAGAAAATTAAGCAATTATCTTTTCTACCAAAAATATGTCACAGAGAAGTATCAAGCAGAGGATAAAGTATGATCTTGCTTCCATTAGGAATGAAGTAGAATAGCAAAATAAAGTCATCACAGAAACAAAGGGGCCATATTGGAAGCATCACAAAGAAGAATGAGCACTTCTGAAAACATTAAAGGCATGAAAAACAATGAGGAAAAGGAAATGGAAATTAGTAAAACATTAGAAAGCATTATAGAGAAAATGATAAACATGGAAGACAAAGGAGTCTAACATACACATATGTGGTGGCCCCAAAGAAAACACTGAAGAATTATAATAGAAAAAATCCAGATAGAACACAAGAATTTGCTGCAGAAATTAAGAGAGTCTTAAACCTAAAGAAGGAAATATCACATTGTGTTCTGGGGAAACACTCTTTAGAATATTCAAAACAAAGATATATCAAGTAAAATTAATGGACTTTAAATCTAAACACAGAATTATTTGGTGTACAAGCAAACATATCAATGGCCTACAAAATTAAAAAAAAAACACTCTCCATGGTAACATTAAATGCTAAATGGCAGTAGAATAATATCTGTAAACATTTCAGAGAAATAAAGTTTGACCCTGAAAATCTGCAACCAGCTAAATTGCCATTCACATATAAATGCAAGAGATGGACAATATAAACACACAATTTCAGGAATATGGTCCCCATTAATGTTTACTGTTAAATTATTAGAAGATAAACTTTAGCCAACAACAGATAAATAGATTCCGTGTTCTCTGCCTAGTCTTTTTGCTGTAGCTTCTACATTCATAAAAATCACAACTCTTCATATTATAGAAATTCAAAGAGGTAATCATAGAAATTCGAAGAGATAATTAGGGAAATGGAAATGTGGAAATTACCCAACTTACTTTCACTATGGCCAATATTGAAAACCGTATATCCTAATAAAATCCTTCTGTAACAATGACGTATATGCTGGGAGAGGACAAGTGTGTGTTTTTAAGTGAATGACTAAGCTTGTGTAATTAAGGGAAATATCCAGGGGACAAAAGTGAAAGGAGAGCTGAGAATAGAGTTGTAAATGAATATAAAGCACTGCCTGCCCTAGGAAAATTTCTCAATAAAAAGAACCTTGAGTTTGAGTTTTATTAAGGGGAGTTAGAACAAAGGCTCCACCCTGAATAAAGCTTATGTACTTGAAATCATATACCCTCAGTGAATTACCAAATATGGAAAAAATATTTAAAACATTTACAGAAATAAAAAATGGGCTGAGAACAGTGACTTACACCTGTAATCCTAGAACTTTGGGAGGCTGAGGCAGGAAGATCACTTGAACTCAGGCTGGAGACCAGCCTGGGCAACATAGGGAGACCTCCTCTCTACAAAAATAAAAATTAAAAAATTAGCCAGCTGTGGTGGTGTGCTCATATAGTCCCAGTGGGAGGCTGAGGTGGAAGAATAGCTTGGGTCTGGGCGGTCCAGGCTGCACTGATCAGTAATCTTACCACTGCACTCCAGGGAACAGAGGAAAACCCTGTCTCAAAATGCGTGAATAATGGGCTAATGGATTGAGAACACCAAATGTTGAGGAGGCATATTTTTTAAACAATCAAATATAATTTAGATAGGAAATGACAAACTCAGCAGACATATTATGAAGGAAATGAGACATACAGGAGAAGAGAATTAATGAATTGGAGGCTAGAACTTAATACCCTCATTGTAGCCAAGAAGAGAGAGAGAAAAAAAAAGGAAAACATGAAAGGAATAAAGAAACATGTTAGTGGGATGAGAGTCTCACATATGTATTCTGTAAATAGAATCTGAAGGAAGGGACAATATTCAAAGTGAGATGACCAACTACTTTCTAGAACTGATGACAGACACCAATTCTCAGTTTCAAAAAGCCAGTTTATCCTAAGCGGGATAAATAAGAAAGAATAAAAAGACATTTAGATGTATTACAGGAAATTTCATAGCAACAGAAAGGTCTTCAAAGAGGCTGAAAATATATACAGATCACTTGCCGTGGAATGACCAACTCAAAGCAGGTTTCTCAACAGCAGCAATGAAAGCCAGAAAACAGCAAAAAATCTCCAAAATGGAGAGAGAAGGAAAGAAACAAACCTTAAATTGCATACATGGTTGATAGTATAGGTAAGAGAAAGCTATTGTAATAAACAAAACCTAAGAGTAAATTGCCAATAAAATCTCATAGGAAAGTCAAAGCACTTTAGCTGAGGAAAGGGAAAATGAATCTCTTTCCCCAGAAAGGAAGAAAGGCCTACTATGCAAAAATCAGTGGTGAGCAAGGAAATTGGTAAACAGAATGGGAATCTAAATAAACAGTGACTATATAAAAAATAGTAAAGTTCAAGTTGGTATATGTGTGTGTAGAAAACATGATACAACTAAACTATTGGTCAACCATAATATGTAAACTGAGAGGGAGTTTCTATTTAATGTATTCCAAGATCTTTGGATTGCTGTGGAAGTGATGTATTGATACTACTTAGACTTCAACTGAGATGTGTGCAATTTTTTTTTAGAGATGGGGTCTCCCTATTTTGCCCGGGTTAGAATGCAGTGACTGTTCACAGGTATGAACATAGCACACTATAGCCTTCAACTCCTGAGCTCAAGTGATCCTCCTGCCTCAACCTCCTGAATAGCTAGAACTGTAGGCACATGTCACTGTGCCTGGCTACAATTTTAACTAAAAGATGCAGACATATATATTAATTTCCAAAACAGGAGAGGGAAAAAATGGAATTAAAGAGAAGATAAAAAATATTTAGAAATTTAAAGATGAAGTAAAAAATATAGAATAAGATGAAAAACTAATATCAAACTTATCAATAACTACAATATATGTCTACGTCATTGTACTAAACTTACCAATCAAAGGAGACATTGTCAGATTAAGTTGTTGAAAGAAAAGAAAATGCAATTGGCTGGAAAATGACACTGGTGACTTAGTTTTTAAATTTTCCAAGTTCCCTCACACAAACAAACTGAAACAGCAAAACAAAACCCCATGAACAATATTTACAAAACACCTAGGAGGCAAGTTATCCCCATAAATTACAAATTATGAGTAGAGAGGGTCAAACTATTGACAATCAGGTTGGCCAACAATGAGACATTCAAATAAAATTTCTGGACTTTAAAAGAAAAATGAATTCTGTGTTCATTCAAGGCAAAACTAAATCACTTGTCAAGGAAAGAAGATCAAATTATTATGAGACTGACAGCTACAAGATCTGCATGGTGTCAGACTATGCAGGGAGAAGGAGAGGAAAGTAATAAGGCATTGTATGGGCTTCAGAGTCACACATAACTAACAGGTACCTCCTAGAAAGCTCAAACATCAAATTTAAGAATTGTAGCTAAAACTGTGAAGGATCTTGCAATTTCCAGTAGAGGATAAAAACAAGGGGTCAACAGTAAGACCTTATGTGTCTGGAGTAGTCTAGGCCCTGTGGACTCTCAGAAGGAACCAGTCAAAATTCCCTTCCAGGAATAAACAATGAAATTAAGGATCTAAATTGAGTAGCACAGAGACAACAGTGACAAGAAATTGCAGATCTGCGAGTATCAGAAAATGAGCCACAATATTCGTGCATACCATATACAGGAGAAAAGAGAGCTCTGTGAGTTTAGAAATGAAATTTTGGGCTACATTCTCTTCTAAATGCTCAGGGAAACCAATTTTATATAAATGGGAGGACAGAAAATAATCGAAATAAAAACACATGCAAAGTTAGTGTCAAGAAAAAGAAAGCCAGGCATGGTGGCTCATACCTGTAATACCAGTACTTTGGGAGGCCAAGGTGGGCAGATAATTTGAGGTCAGGAGTTTGAGACCAGACTGACCAACATGGTGAAACCCCATCTCTACAAACAGTAGAAAAACTTAGCTGGGTGTGGTGGCACACACCTATAGTCCCAGCTACTCAGGAGGCTGAGGCAGGAGAATTGCTTGAACCTGGGAGGCGGAGGTTGCAGTAAGCTGAGCTCGCACCACTGCACTCCAGCCTGGGCAATAGAGTGAGTGAGACTCCATCTCGAAGAAAAAGGAGATTAACACCCCTCCAGACAATCAAAGTTTGCCAAATAAATGTGCCTACGAGTCAGATGAGAACTATTTTAGAAAGAGTTAAAGACATTAAGAAAATGATATGAGACACAACAACAAAAATCAGAATTAGAAAACTCAGAATGTAGTCATAGGACTCAGGAAATAAATTATAAATTTAAGAACATATATCTAAGAAATGGAGACTAAGGTAGAAGTCACACACGAATAAATTCACACAACCACTAGTGCCTGGAGAAAACTAGGTTAAAGAAGGAAACTTTTACAAAAGCAAGAGGCAACTAGATCCAAGAGAAAAGGAAAAAGTTACAAGACAGGCTAAGAAAATCATTATACTGGAATTCCCAAAGAAGAAACCCAAAGCGAAGGCACAAATATCAAAAAGTAAAATTTAAGAAAAAGTTCTTGTTGTACTATTTCTTTTTCTGAAATAACTTCAATAATTACTTATTGAAAGGGCAGTCATACCTACTTGAGAACACCAACCTGGATTGCCAACACTGAGGCATGTTTTAGTAAAATTTTTGGACCTCAAAAGAAAATAATTCTTTCATGCTTCCAGGAAAAATGACTAAGTCATACAAAAAGGAAAGAAAACCAGAATGTTATCAGTCTTTTGGCAGCAATGCTTTGTGCCAGAATAAAATAAAGTGATATATTTATTATACTCAAGTAAAAAAATATAAACCAAGCACTTTATATACAGCAAGACTGACTTTAAAGCATTAAAAACTGCAAATTGTTATCAACATGCAGGAAATCAGATAATATTGTTCTAATGGGTTCTTCCTGAATAATCTACTCAATGAGTTTCAGTCAACCAACATGATTAGAGAGACATCAGCATAAAGGCTATTGGTGAACATTAAATAAATATTCTATGGAAAAAAGTACAGTATTGAATGGCTATATGCTCTGACAACATAAATTCAGTACACCTATTAAAGATGCAGGAATATTGGAAAAGGATCTATAAATCAATTTGTTGTTTTAATAATCAAATAAATGGAGGTAGTATTGAAATTACTTCTGTCATTCTGAGACTGTTAGGTGTACAACATAGAGAGAAAGCATGACATTCTGATTTCTATTTTACCCTTATCTCCATGAGAACCAGGATTCTTGGTGAAGAAGAAAGGCAATACATTTGTAAGATAGGAGAACTTGTAGTCCTAAATTTAAATCGTACGTTTTTATATGAGCTTAAAGGATATTTTATCTTGAACTCATATGAAATGGCCAAAATCTTGGTAAAGCGTGAATGAAATTTGTTGAATTGGAATCAGAAATATCAGAATGGATAGATAGGTGAGTAGGTAGGTAGGTAGGTTGGTAGGTAGGTTAGATAGGTAGATACATATATAGAGAGATATGTATGTATGTATATAGGTAGGTGGGTGGGTGGATGGATGGATGGATGGATGGATGGATTAGATAGGTAGATGACAGACAGGTAGATAGATAGATAGATAGATAGATAGATAGATAGATAGATAGATAGATAGTCACGTATGTATGTAGGTTGGTGGGTGGACGGATGGATAGATAGATAGATGATAGGTAGATAGATAGATATGGATGTGTGTTTAGGCATGAGTTACTATCTATCTATCTATCTATCTGTGTATATATATACACACACACATACATATACATACACACACATATATATATATGTCTTTCCAAGCTCTGTCTGCTGACAAGCCCTGGAAAAAATGATATCCTAGTAACAATGAAGACAACTAGCATTCAGATCTTGGTTTCTAAATACCATCTCCCATAAAAGGAACTAGGCATCCTTAGAGAAATAGTTCATCTCAGAGCTGAGGCAGAGACAATACAAGACAAAGTTAGAGTAAGCATGTAGATGCAATGACCCTGTATTTTAACAAATAAATTGCACTGGGAAAATTGGAGAGTAGTAGTCTGGAGACAGGACTGATAGACTAGAAGAGACTGAAGGCATTATCTTTAAAAATATACAACCAAAACAGAAAAATCTAAGCCATGGTGCTTGGGGATGTGTATTTGGAAGATAAAACTATAAATAAAAGAAGAAAGGGGTTATCATAAAAGTCATGATACTGGTTACTTTGAGGGGCAGAAAAGGGTATGTTACTGGGACGGGGATTCCATCATGGCCAGCAAATTGTATTTGTTGACTTGAGTGCTGATGCCGAGACTATTTGCTTCATAAATATTCATTAAGCTCTATATTTGTCCTATTCTGTTTTCTATAGTTATACTGTATTTTACAATAGAAAGTTTGATTTCATTTTTTAAGATGCATGTTCCTTAAGAGACACATCCCCAATATACGTATTCAAAAAGACCAGAAGTAAAAAAGTTGAGAAGTTTCATACAATATTTTTGAATAGAATAAGATACTCTGGGCAAAACTAACAAAAAGAGAGTTGGTGTAGTTATAATAATATCAGACAAAACAGAGCTTAAGGCAAAAAAAATTATTATGAAAAAAATGAAGCTGTGATGAAAGGATAAATTCACTAGTCAGGTACAATAATTCTAAATTTGTGTGTACCAAATAAAGCAGGTTAAAACATGCGCACCAGCATGGCACACGTATACATATGTAACTTACCTGCACGTTGCGCACATGTACCATAGAGCCTAAAGTATAATAATAATAAATAAAATAAAATAAAAACTTGATTATACTAGGGGGAAAAATTTTCAAATGACACATCATAGTGGGAGATTTTACACATCTCAGTAATTTGTAAACCAAGCATATAAACCACAATGAGGAGTTAAAAAATTTAACAAAATTAATAAAATCTTTAAAAAATTAAAGAATTCTATGTTTGGATGTGAGAATACATGTTCTTCCCAAGTACACATGAATGCATAAAATTGATCGAATAAGGACTCAATTAATTCAAAACATGAATACACACAAACACACATCAATATCTATATCTGTCTGTCTATCTGGAAAGACAGAAGAAATAAGTCAACAACAAAAATATAGCCCTATTAAATGTAGATTAGTAATTTTTTAATTCCAAACAACCACTCCTGGGTCAACAAAGACATCATAATAAATTAAAATATACTTGCCTACCCTAAATAAAGCTACTATATATTTTGTGTAAACAGTGTTTATGCAGAAGCTTGCGTGTGAGTGTTCATTGCACCTTCATATGTAACAACCTCAAAACTAGAAACAAGACAGATGTCCTTTGGGTGAATAGTTAAACAAATTTTGGTACCTGCACACCATTGATTACTACTCAGCAATACAAAGGAATATATACAAAAACCTGGGTGAATCTTCAGAGAATTAGGCTAAGTGGAAAACTCTAATCCTAAAAGGTTTCATACTGTGTGATTCTATTTATATAACATTCTTGAAACAATAATTTTAAAAAATGGAGAACAGATTAGTAGCTGCCAATGTTAAGAAGGAGTTGAGGAACAAAGAGAAGTGAATGTGGCTATGAGGGCAGCATGAGGGAACCTTCTGGTGCTGGAGATGTTCTGTGTCTTGACTGTATAAGCGTGAAGAACTTGATCAGGACATTGCACCATAGTTTTGGAAGATGTTAAAATGGGGGAAACTGGATAAAGGGTACATGAGAGCTTTCTATATTATTTCTAACAACAGCATGTACATCTACAGTTATCTCAAAATAAAATTTCAGGGAAAATCAATAAAAAACTGTACATTAAAACACAGGGTATAGTGAAAGCAAGATTTATTGTCTTTAATCCTTATTTTTTAAAAGGCTGAAAATTAGTAAGCTAGTTTTTCAAGCTAATAAACCATAAAAAGATACTATTTTATAGATTCAAAGACAGTAAAATAGTGGAAATTATTAACATAAGAACAAAAATTAATGGAACAGAAAAAATCCCAGAAGATCAACAAAGTCAAAAGGAAGAAAGACAATACACATACTCACGTGCGCGCACACACACACAAAGAATTAAGGGGAATTATAGTTAGTCTACAGATATGGCACAATTTAAAATAGGAGAATACTATTGATTACCATATTCTAATACATTTAAAAATTTACGTGAAATGGATAACTTTCAAGAAAAATAAAATACTAACACAAAAAGGAATACCTAAATTCTATTAACTGTGACCATGAAAGAAATCCAGACAGTAAAATCTAGACAGCAATCTAATAGAAAACACAAAACAGGGTGGTAGAAATATATCTAAAACAAAGATACAAAATAATCTGAGAAGAGACCAAAGTTGTCTCCTGGATTAAAAAAAAAATCCAGTTTTATGCTGTTTATAGGAGTCTCAACTTAAAACATAAGATCATGGAAAGGTTACAGATAAATTAGAGGAAAAGGGACACTAGGAAACACTATTAAAATGACAGTTTGCATTACCAGAGATAAATATAACCATTAATGTACCGACAAAAGTCAAATTCATCCTGAAGATATAACCAGCTCTAAACTGAGTATGACAGCATTAACATACCTTTAAAAATTCAAAGCAAATGTTAGAACATCAAGGAGAATGTGACAAATACATTATAATTATAAGCAATATTAATATATTCTCTCTCAGTAAGTAACATTTTAATCAGGAAAATATATACTATCAGGATGAAGATTTGAACAATTTCAAAGTATTCAGTGACTAGAAACCACATATTCTTTCCAAGCATACATGAGAATTCATAGAAATTGACCATTTATTAGGAATGAATCCTCAACTCAATCTGTATCACACAGACTACATTCCTTGTTTATAATTAACATAAAATCAATGACAAGGTAACTTTATTTTAAAATCTGTGTGTGGACTTAAATCTCTCCTAAATTACTCTGGAGTCAAAGGAGAAATCACAGTGAAAATCGGAAAATATGTAGAACTCAATGAAAATGAAACTATTATATATCAAAATGTGTGAAATGCAGTTAAAGCAGTATTTAGGGAGAAGTTTAAGCCATAAATGTTTGTGTTAGCAAAGATTTAAAGTTGAAAATTAATGGATTGTGCATCCCACTTCAAAGTTAGAATAAACAAAGAACATAGAAAGGAAGAAATAATTAAGGTAGAAACAGAAATTAATTAAATGGAATGCATATGTACAATAGAAAGATTGGCAAAGTGAAAGTTAATTCTATAATAAAAGCTAAAATAACTGATAAACCTCTGCCAAGGTAAAATGAAAAAAAGAAGGTACAAATAAGCCATCTTATATATGAAAAAATACGATTATAAATGCATCAGTGATGTAAAAGATAATATTATAATCTCTAAGCTAATTAGCCTAAAGAATTAACCTGAAATGAGCGAATTGTAGAAAAATATTAAAACTTAGTGAAAAAAAAGTCTGAACAATCCTGTAATCTTTAAAGGATTACTTATAATCTGTCAACAATCTCCCCAAAATGAAAACATCAGGTACAAATGATTTAATAGGCAAGTTTTACCAAACATTTGAGGAAAAGGAAATTCTAATCTTACATAAAATCTTACAAAAAAGAAATAAAACTTTCTCTGATTAATTATACTTAGCAAACATAAACTTTGTGCCAAAAGTAAATAAGGACAGCATGAGAAAGGCAATTATAGCTTAATTTTCTTATGCACATTCAGAAACCAAAGTTAATTAGCAATTTATTAGCAAAAAAATTGCAAGAGCCAGGTTTATGCGAAGAAAAACATGATGACTAAGGCGAATTCATTCTCAGAATGCTAGCTTATTATGTAGATAAAATCTTAGAATTCATATGAGAATTTGCCAACGTTTCTATAATAAGAAATATTAAAATGTCAAATTACAGGCTGTATTTTGTATTGGAATTCTTATCTACTACAAGTGAATCTTGGTACAACCACTTTGGAAAAGCAGAAGCATATGGCAAGATCTACAAAAACTAAGTACATGCTTAACCATTAATTCTACTTCTAAGTACAAATGAGCAGACGTGAACACCTAAGTATGTAAAAAGATGAGCCTGTGAATGTTCATAGTGGCCATATCCCTCACATGTAAACTGTTTAAAAATCTACCAACATTAATATGCGTAAGTTATAGTCTGGTCATGTAATATAAACCTATACAGCAAAGAGAATGAACAAGCTGTAGCCATATTCAACATGATGTATCTCACAAAAACAAGGGGGAAAAGCTAGTCATAAATGAATACATTCTCTGTCATTCCATAAGTGTCCAAAAGATGGACAGCTAATGTATGGTAAAAGGGATGAATATAGTGGTTATCTTTATGAGGGGAAGTCACTGGTTAAGTTGGTTCTCATATCGTGGTGATGTGTTCATTCTTGATCTGGGTGCTGGTTATATGGACCACGCTCTTTGAAAATTTAAAAAACTGTACATTTATGACTTGTGCACATTTTTGATCTATTGTACTTCAATAAAAAGCTTATTCAAGAAAGTCATTGCATTTCTGTACCCCAGCTGCAAACAGAAAAAGTATTAAAAATGATAATAAGTATAATAGCAAAATATAACTTCCTGGGACTGAACAACACTCGTCCATGTTTTTTGTTTTTCGTTTTTAATGGAGTCTTGCTCTGTCGCTCAGGCTGGAGTGTAGTGGCCCAGTCTCAGCTCACTGCAACCACAACCTCCTGGGTTCAAGCAATTCTCCTGCCTCAGCCTCCCAAGTAACTGGGATTACAGGCACATGCCACCACACCTGACTAATTTTTGTATTTTTAGTAGAGATGGTGTTTTACCTTGTTGGCCAGGCTGGTCTCGAACTCCTGACCTCGTGATCCGCCTGCCTCGGCCTCCCAAAGTGCAGGGATTACAGGCATGAGCCACCACGCCCAAACTTGTCCATGGTTCTTATGAAAAAAAATTATAAAATTGCCTTGAAAAGTTTTAAACATGACCTAAATAGAGAGATAGATTACTGGATAAAAATACCCAGTGTGTTTAAGATGTTGATTATTCTTAAGCTAATCTATAGATCTGATGGCAATTAAGATAAAACCCCCAGTGGAACTTGACAAGAGAGTTCTCTGATTTTTACAGAAGAGGATGTCCAAAAGAGAAAAATCATGAAGATTGCTGCCCTCCCGGTAATGAGGTCATACTATAAGTTACAGAAATTAAGAGAATGTGAAGTTAGTACAGGGATTTACAAGTAGAGCAGGATGAAAAGTCAGAAATAGGCCTATACATATGTGGAACGGTTTTGTAAATTGTTAGCACAACAATCCTACATAGCAGTAGAATAATTGATGGAAAAATTGCTGGGATCCTATCACTCACTATGCACAGAATCAATTTTTGATGAATAAATGTCTTGTTTACAAAAGGTAAACCTTCATATTAAGAGAAAAATATAGACAGAATACTTTTTGACTATGAGGTAGAGAAAGATTTCTTAAAGATTATACAAATAGTAATGTTAATCAAATGTGTTAAAACGTTGAATTTCTCTTCCTCAAAAGGCACCCCCAAATCAATTGAAAAAGACAAACCACACACTGGCAGAAGATATTTGCAACATACAAAGCCAGCAACAAATAAGTATCTAGAGTAAATCATGAATCTCAGTGAATCAATTTTAAAAAGGCATTTGAAAAGAAAAGAAAAACATGAACAAAGAAAATGCATTTTATAAAGTTGAATGATCACAAAGAACTGAGAAATTGTATTAAAATCTTAGAAACAGATATTAAAAGTACTAGGTGATATAACTTCATATCCTATATGTAAGAAATGTTTAAAAGTGTGACATTATCAAACATGAGCAAGGATGGGGAGCAGGAGGGTGCCAATACATGCAGGATCAATTGGTAAAGCCACTTCAGGCTAATGTTGGCATTTTATTATAAAGCAAAAGATGAATATATCGTATATTTTAGCCATTCCATCCTGGAGGAGCTAACCTAAATAAACCCATGTTTATCATGGATTATGCCCAAGAATATTCTTAGCAAATTTGTTTGTACAAGCTAAAAATTGATAACAATCCAAATGGATCATCGTAGAAAAAATGATAAGTAAATTGTCATATTTACATTCAATGGGGCTACTATAAAGCAGTGAAAATGAGCAAACTATAGCCACCAGTATCAAAATGGATGAATTCCACACATACTGTTCAGAGAAAAATGAATATTACAGCGGAATGCATTCACTATGATTCCATTGACATCAAGGCTTAAACGTTCATTTTTCATTGGAGGTTCATCACTGCTTATGTATATAAGCAGTTGAATGACTAACCCCAAATTCAGAAAAATTGTTGTTTCTGGGAGTAAAGAAATGTATGAATTAGAAGAGTGCAGCAAAGTGAAAATCAGAGATACGGATAATGTTCTGTTTCTCAACCTGCTGGTGAAGAGTGTTCTTTTGATGATCATTCTTTACACTGTATGTGTAGCATGTATATTTCCCAGCACCTGGAAATGTAATAGAATATTAATAACAAAAAATTGTCTCATGTAAGTTTCAAGCAAAAGAGGAAACCAATATTAAAATTGCAGAATATCTAGAAAATAAGAATACAAAATAATACAAATATGTACAAAATAATACATATCAGACCTGATGGGATACAACTAAAACAGTGAACTTCTGGACTTAATGTCTACTCTCTCATGTTTGTTAATCTGTGTGAGTTTAGAAGTTAACTCAATAAATTAGAATTTTTTCAACAGAATAAACTGAAAAAAGTAGAAGAAAGAAAATTGGGTATCCAGAAATTAACAAAATTAAGAAAAACAATGGCTTCTTCAAGGAAGCTAGGGGGGTAATTGGCCCAGTGATTTTGCACCTGGAAAACACACACACACACACACACACACACATACACACCATCAATAGAGAACATATGAAAAACACAATAACAATATTAGGTCAGGTATGGTAGCTCATGCCTGTAATCCCAGTACTTTGGGAGGCTGAGGTGGGTGGATCACCTGAGGTCAGGAGTTCGAGAACAGCCTGGCCAACATGGTGAAACCCTGTCCTCACTAAAAATACAAAAATGAGCCGGGTGTGGTGGTGGATGCCTGTGATCTCAGCTACTCAAAAGGCTGAGGCAGGAGAATCCCTTGAACCCAGGAGGCGGAGGTTGTGGTGAGCCAAGATCATGCCATTGCACTCCAGTCTGGGCAACAAGAGCAAAACTTTGTCTCAAAAAACAAAACAAAACAAAACAACAAAAAACAAAAAACATCACAATGACAACATTAAAACATTGCGGCCTAATTTTTTAAATGAGGTAGATCTAACTATACTGACACATCCAAAATGATTGGTAGGATGCATCACTGATTTTTATAAAATGCAGAACAGTGTGTGCAGTCAGCTTGAAAACATTTAGTTAATTTCTTAATAAATTAAACACATACTACTCATTAGACCCAGCAACCCAAATACTGGTTATTTATCCTAGATAAATGAAAGTATGTTCACACCAAAATAAATACACAAATATTTATAGCAGATCTATTCATAATCACCAAGAAGATGTGGCCTTCAACAAGTTAATAGATAAAGGAGATGTGGTACATCCTCATGCTGGAATATTACTCAGCAATTAAAATGGGACAAGCTATTAATACACACAACTGGATGAATCTCAAAGGCATTATACTGAGAAAAGGAGACACTCAAAAGCCTACATATTGTGTGATTCCACTTATGTGATGTTCTCAAAAAGATAAAACCATAATAACAGAAAAGAGTTCAGTGGTTGCCAGGGGTTAGGAGTTGGGTGGGAAGTTTTAGGGACACTGTGACTATGGAAGGATAGTACAAGGGAGTTTTTTGGAATGATGAAACCATGCTGTATCCTGATAGTGATGGTGGTTACATGAAATCTGTATATGTATTAAAATTCATAGAAATTTATATAAATTATGTATTAAATTTCATGAATATCTGGTATGATAATTTAAACATATACTTATATATGTTTAAGTAAAGAATATCTTTAGAAGGTTGCATCCAAAATTGCTATGCATAGTTGCCTCCAGGGAGAGAAACAAGACAGATGGCTCAGCTCAGGGAGAGGGAGGAATAGAACCTTTCCTATTTACTCTTCTTGCCTTTGGAATGTTGTACCTTGTTCATTCATGATATACAAACTTTGAATGATAATGTACACACTATACGTTCTAAGTTAAGAAAAGGGGTTGCTATAGAATGGAGTGCTTTTCTGTCATTGGTAGGAACTTTGTCTAGATTTAGAAAGCAGGAGGCGAGTCTGCAAAGGCCCAGAGTGTAGCCCTTTCAGAAGGAAATAGACCTTGCCAAGACATTGGTCTCTAAAAAAAAAAATAAGCTGTTTACCAGTTTTTACTCATTTGGCACCAAAATCATTAGAGTAAGAGTTAAGTTGGGCATATCTAATCCTGATCTCCAGATATATATATTTTGTGATCTTTACCAAGCCCCTAGTTAAGGAACCACACCAGAAGTAATAGCATCAGATTCAAATTATTGGCTGGGAAGGAATACATTTTACCCTCAACTTCTTGACCATAGTCATGAAAAAAAAAAAAAGTCCACAAACGATGAGTTCTGTATTCAGTGCTTTTGGTGAAAGCCTTCAATCAACTCCAAATAAGACAAAAGTCCTTTCCTGGCTCCCTTCGAGTTTCTCTTCCCCTTGAGTGTTCCCGGTCTCCATTCCCCTAGACTTCCCACTGTTACTGCCTCACGCTAGTCTTGGCTAGGATAAGTCTGTTGTATCAGGAGTTTATTATTGTTTGCAGAACAGGTGTATTAGTCTGCTTTCTGTTGCTTATAACAGAATACCTGAAACTGGGTGATTTATAAAGAAACAAAATTGATTTCTCACAGTTCCAGAGACTGGGAAGTCTGAGGTTCAGAGGGTACATCTGGTGAGTGCCTTCTTATTGGTGAAGACTCTTTTAGAAGTCCCAAGGCAGCATGCAGCATCATGTGGCCATGTGCTAACTGTACTAATGTACAATATGCTACCTCAGGTCTCTCTTTCTCTTTTTACAAAGTCATCAGTTGCCTTCCCATGATAACCTGTTAATCCATCAATCCATGAATGGATTAATCTGTTCATCAGGGCAGAGCCGTCATGATTCATTCACTTCTTAAAGGCCCACCTCTCAGTGATTGCCACTTTGGGGATTAAGTTTCAACACGAGTTTTGGAGGGGCCATTCAAACCATAGCAGCAGGTCAAACCATAGCAACAGGCAAGGCCTTTGCTAATGCTTTTGCTCAAGGTTATTTTAAATTTTAAATTTTTATTGCTTCTCTGGCTGGGAAATGTGGCTTTCCCCTAATTTATTCTGCACAATGAATAGAGAGAAATGGCTTTGCCACCTGCTTGCAGGACACCACGGTTCTGTTACTTCCAGTCTGTGTAATTTGTATGTATATTCTTGCCTGCCACCCCTTGGTTCTACTCCTTTGTCTTGGTTTCTTGCCTAGCAAGATAATGGGAAAGGTTGTTTTATGCTATCCTTTAGGGCTGGAAAAATAACTTTCCTCTTGGGGTCTGAGCTCTTATCTGGACACCATAGCACATCTTGTATGACCCAGTAAATACCCTTCATCTTACTGTGAGCAGGTCTGTATTGGGGCTCCTTTTTTAAAAAACACACACATTATAGCATGTGAATTCATGCCTATGGAAGTTAAAACTATAACCCAAGCAAAGTTCCAGGAATACATTTCAAAATAAATAATTCCTATTATTCAAGAAGAATATAGGCTACAAGCTTTTGTTCCTAGGTAGGGAAGGGCTGTAGGACTGCACCATCCTACAAATTTGCTGGGACTGCTGTGGTCATACAAGCCAATTCTTCCTGGGGCATTTTCAAGGGGGGTTAGGTATTGGAAACACAACGGGGCCCTGAACTTATGCACATGACGGTGCTTTTGGACCCAGCAAACCATGTGTCCTTGTCTCTTGGGCTTTATGAAATCAAATTAGAAGTAGACTATCTCCCTCTTTGTCCCTGATGTGTGGCCAGCACTATGCCATGTATTTTTCCTTCTCAGATTCTTGTTCTCTTAGGTCAACCCATTTTACAGATAGGATTCAGGTGAGGTGACATGTCCTTCTACAAGGGGAGGAGCTCAATTTCTGACTCCACAGCCCAGGTTCCTTCTTTATCCAAGACTGTTCCTATCTATATGATCAGAAGTCCCTGTGGGTGGTATGTCAGGATTGATTAAAATTACCAAGACACTTCCCACCAGGAATGGGGACAGTTCTCTAAGTGGATGCTCAATACATATTTGCTAAATAAATAAGACACATCAGTCTAAAACAGCAGGTACAACCTGTAGCCTAATTTTACAGAGAGATGAACTAAGGTTCAGAGTGATTTGCCTTCAACAATATAAGTAGAGAGAATGAAACTTACTTAAAAGAATCCTGAGCTATTCTGCAGAATGACATACAGTGAGTATAAATAAAGGCCAATTCTATATCGGGCATTGATAAATGAATAAGGAACACCTTACAACACAAACAGTTTGAATAGAAATATAAATTGATATATATATTAATTTATATAATGTAAATATAAATTTCTAATTTAAATTATATTTAGTTATATAAATTATATAATTTATATTTATCAATTAAATATAAATTATATAATTTTTATTTATCAATTAAATATAAATTATATAATTTATCAATTAAATATAAATTATATAATTTATCAATTAAATATAAATTATATAATTTATCAATTAAATATAAATTATATAATTTATCAATTAAATATAAATTATATAATTTATCAATTAAATATAAATTATATAATTTATCAATTAAATATAAATTATATAATTTATCAATTAAATATAAATTATATAATTTATCAATTAAATATAAATTATATAATTTATCAATTAAATATAAATTATATAATTTGTCAATTAAATATAAATTATATAATTTGTCAATTAAATATAAATTATATAATTTATATTTATCAATTAAATATAAATAAAGTTTAAGGATAAACAGCCATCATTAAATGTACAATGACCAAAGTTTCCAGTACAAAAGCCAGGTCTATTAAGTAAAAATATGTTTATTGGACCAATAACAACAGTAATAATAGCTCACCTGTTTAGAGCATGAAATCGAGAATGAACTTCTCTAGGCAGACTGTCTGGGTTCTAATTTCAGCTCTACCACTTACTAGCTATGGCACGATGGGAAAGTTACTTAACCTCTCTTTTTATTTATCTATCAACTCAAAATACCTGTCTTGGTAAGGTTGCGTTGAAGACCAAATGAGTTAATATTTATAAGTCACTTAGAATAACTTCTGGTACATAGTAAGGGCCATTCTATTTTTTGTTAAATATAATTACTTTTAAGCATCTTTGTATTCTTCACCACAACTTTATAAAGAATAGTACTCTACCATTTTACAGATTTGGAAATTCAGCTTGGAGAGGTCCTATGAGTAAGCCTTCTCTCATACAGCTGGGATTCAAACCCCACCTTTGGTTGGCCCTGAAGCCAGGGCTCTCTCCCAACCCCAACTGTTCTTAGATGAAGCTTGCATTAAAATCCACAGCTTAGAATTCACCTTTCCTGCTATTCAGCAGGTGCTCCTAGAAACAAAACCAAACAAGAAACAGTATTTTGAGTATTCTACCTTAGTCTTTTTTTTTTTTTTTTGCATACCTAAAAGCCAAAATTAGGGAAATGGAAAGATAATAATATAATACACACACACACACACACACACACACACAAAGGGTAATTACTGATTTTATTAAAAACATTTATCACAGAGCCACATAACCATTGTTATTTCAGGCCTGGGAATACAATGCACGCTATTAAGCCATTTGATGATTAAAGATAAAAGCATGATTAAATATGTTAATGAAAGTGCCAGGCTGCATCAAGAGGCACACCATGCATTGACCTCGAAGAGCTTGGGCTACCTATGTGACCCCTTTGTGAACTTTCTCCTCAGCTGAGTTTTCTAGAAGGTTAATTTATGCTGAAAAAAAAAAAAATTCCTGTGAGTAATGAAATTGTACCTGATCCCTGGGACCTGACCGGCTACCCTGGCCTTCTGTCCTCTGGCTGCTGTTGCAACCCATTTTCCTTGTCTTCTTAGTGGAATTACAAACCAGCCCGTTGGCATTTTCCTACCAATTCCCTCTATTCTCAGGTCTAGAGAAAAAGGAACAAAATGCAGACAGGATTGAACTAATATTTGTTAAGTCTCAACCATTGGCCAAGCATTGTGCTGTACATTTCATGTATTAAGACATTAGTTCTAATTTATTATATTTCTATCCTTATCACTGTCCTGTTTTTACATAGAAGACTGGGGCTCAGAGATGCTAAATAAATTGGTGTATCTCCACTGTTTTTGGTTCTCCTCCTGAGCACACGATGGGCTTTCCCTTCTCTGCCAAGAAGGCTTCTCCCTTCTTGGGTTGGGTGCATCCGTGTGAGTGTAAGTGACATATGTCTCATCTCTGTGGAAGCTTAAAGGGCTAGTTATGGGTCACCATGTGCTCCTCCTCTGGCATCTGCTTCATCAGCTTGGGTCCACATATAATTAGAATTTGTGCTTTAAAAATGAGTACACTGGTTTGTGTGACACATTTGGAAGCCTGATTTCTCATCCACATGATTCAATAAGCGTAGCCCTATAGGTCCTCTCAGGTATATTACCCCAATTCATATCTTGGGCCTTCTAACCTGCCAATGTATATATAAAGTGAGTGGGAAATAAATATTGGTGGTTTTCAAGCCACTAAGATTTGGGGTGTGTTTTTACTCCTGCATAATGTGGTCTCTCACAACTTATGTGGACCTGGGAGCTGAGATTTGAATGCACTTCTGTCTACTTTCAAAGACCTTGCTCTTTCTACTGCCTTGAACTCTATTAATAAGATGTGGTCAGATCCTAGGATCCAGAAGGACATTGTTCTTACCATATGAAAAACAAGGAAGGGGCACAGGCATAGCCTCTGGGTCAGAGGTTGGGAAAACATAGACTCACTGAGGATCCCAGCAAGGAAAAGTACAGGACTCAGAATCTCAAGGTAAGTTTAAAAACGTACAGATTGAGTCTGTAACCTTACACAAAAATCACCTAATCTCAGTGGTTTTTTTTCACATAAATAATGGGAATAATACCATCTATTATTCAAAGTCCCTGACCTCCAAGGAGCCCTGATACTAAAAGATATTCTCATTTTTTTCTCAAGTCAGGAAAGATATATTCAGGGATTACACAAATTATTGTGCAACATTGTTCACAACCTGGAATGGAGAAAAAGATAAGAGATACAACTGAATTTAAGTGGCAGTAATCTGGGCCTTGGACAAAGGGATTAAAGAAAAAAGAGAAGATAGGAGGAAAGTACTCTGGAAATAGATTCAACTGGAAAGCATCAGTATCACCTTAAGGAATTAAGTCAATAAAGAAGGCCCAAGATATGAACTGAGATAATAGTCTATAGGGCTATGCTTATTGAAGTGTGTGGGTGAGAAACCAGGCTTCCAAATCTGTCACACACACCAGTATACTCATTTTTAAATCACAAATCAAATTAGTAAAACATTTCTGAGCACATATTCCCCATATGTACACATACTTATTGATAAATGTATGTATACATTACTAGAGTAATGTATTATATGTGCATTACATATACAATTTGGGTACATAAAACATACACCAAAAAAGAAATGTTAAAAAGATGGCTAAATAAACAGAAAGAGACAGTCAAATGTGTTCTTCCCATTGAGCATGGTTTGGGATGTATGTAACCCTGAGTTAGTGGCTTTGCATCTTTCTGCCTGAAAGTGACCTTATTGCCACCAGTCATACAATAAGGGAGGAAAGGCGCATAGAAAATCCTTTCAACTACTTGCTCTGGCTCAACCTTTCATGGAGCTGAATGCTTTAAAAAGGACCATGAACAAAGTGAAATATGCTTTAATCGAATTCCAACGAAAAACAGTCAAATGGCAAATATACTCTTGCTTCTTTTCTGTTTTCAGTGTCACAGAGGATTGTAAACCATATGTCCTTTGGAGACCAAGCAGAGGGATATCCACAACTTGATATGCAGAGATGCATTAATTTTCACATTTAAGCCAGTAGTTCCTGTTGCTTATATGAAACTCACCCTCCTTCTATGACCCTAAAAATCTGTCATTTCAACAAATAATTGAAGAGTTCAATTTGTCACCTGGCTATTTAAAATAGTAAAGACAGGAGGCCAGGCTCGGTGGCTCACACCTGTAATCCCAGCACTTTGGGATGCCAAGGCAGGTGGATCACCTGAGATCAGGAATTCAAAACCAGCCTGCCCAACATGATGAAACCTGGTCTCTACTAAAAATACAAAAATTAGCCAGGCATGGTGGTGGGTGCCTGTAATCCCAGCTACCCAGGAGGCTGAGGCAGGAGAATTGCTTGAACCTGGGAGGCAGAGGTTGCAGTGAGCCGACATTGCGCCACTGCACTCCAGCCTGGGAGACAGAGCAGGACTCCATCTCAAAATAATAATAATAATAATAAAGATAGGAGTCGCTCTGAACTTATTCTGGTCCTGGGGGTTGGTGGAGGCTGTCCAATAAAATAAAACTAAGTAATTAAAATAATTAAAAGGATGAAGTCATGAATGCTACCAGGCATATTTATGTAACTTAAGAAGCACTTGATACACAGAGCAGTAGGCTTGATGGCTAACTTGTTTGGTTGGGGTTAAAAGAGGGGAAAGGGAAGAATCAAGTTCAGTAGAAACTTGAAAGTGCCTTCTTTATAGGGGGTCATTGCTATTTGAATTCCATGAAATAGTATATTGTAGGTATGCCCTGCCCAGCTCCCAGAATATTGGACCTATCGAATGGAGGCTATTTGCATGCATAAATTTCACAGATATGTATGCATAACTTATTTCTACTGACCTCCAGAGCCTAGTAAAATATTTGGAGGACCAAAGGCTAAATTTATAATAAAACGTAATTAAAACTCAGTAAATTCAAAGAAAGGCTGGAAGGGAAGGAAAGGGCATTTTAAAAAGCAAGATAATATAAGATGTGAGAAAGAATTTTCAACTTATCAGTACTCTCAACAAATGTACTTAAACTAAACTCCCTAATTTAAATGTGAAAATGTTACATTTGATTAGAAAACAAAATCCAAATTATACCATTTTAAAAGACACATACATAAAACACAATAATGCAAATAGGCTGGAAGTCGAAGGTGGGAAAAATATAGCAGGAAACTGGTAATAGGAAAAAAGTTGATGAAACATTATTAATACCAGATAAATTAGACTGAAAGCAAAATGATAAATTATTTTATTAAAATAAGATTTTAATTTTCAGTTATAAAATGTTTGTTTATTCTGAAAGTTCCAACAATTCTAAACCTGTATGCACATAATAACTTGATCTCAAAATATGTAAAGCCAAATTTGACACAACTGCAAAAAGGAAATTGCAAATCTGTCAGTGAGACGGTTTTTTTTTTAACATTCATTTATTCATTCATTGAACAAATATTTGCTGAACATGAATTCGTTGAACAATTAATGAATAAATGGGATTACACAAGTTATTGTGCAACACTTTGGGCCCACACATAATTAGGATTACCAATAACATTTTATTATTAGAAACATTTAAAAATAAAATGCTCTATTTTATTCTAGGCATCCTTCTAGGTACTGAGGAAATTATAATGAATAAATCACAATTCCCATGAAGCTTATATTCTGGATGGAAAAGACAATGAAAAAATATTTAATATGCCTGGTGTTGATAGGAGCTAAAAAGGAAAAAAAACAAATGAGGGTAAAGGGACAGAAAATTATGGAGCAAGGGGGCTGTTGTTTAGATTGTGATGAAGGCAGGATTCCCTCATAAGGTGACCTGAATGAAGTGAGGGAGTCAATCAGGTTATAGATTTGAGAAAATCATTCCAAATGGTAGAATCAGTAAGTTTACTGGCTCTGAAGGGGCAGAGTTCTTGGCCTTTTTTAAGAACAGCAGGGAGACTGGTATGAGCAGAAGGCATAAGAAGAATGCTTGGAGATACCAGATACATCTCTGTAACTGACAGACAAAGTAGACAAATAACTAGTAAATAAAGAAAAGATTTATATGACACAATAAGAACAATCCAGTTGACAAGTATAAAATGCTGCACTCCGAGATTAGAGAATATACATTTAGCTTAGGAATACGTAATTACAAAAATAAAAAATCAATCAATAAAGCAAGTCTCAAAAATTTTGAGTCAGCATCACACAAACTATATCCTCTAATCACAGTGAGGTTAAGTTAGAAATGAAAAGTAAAAATATTATTTTATAAAAGTTTATACATTTGGAAATTTAAAAGCACTCTTACAAAATAGTTATGTCAATGAAAATGTCTTAAAGGCAACAGGTAAGCTATTTAGAATTGAACGATCATAAAAATAATACAAATAAAACTCTTGGGATTTGGCTAAACTCACAATTTCAGGGAAATTCCTAGCTTTAACATGCTCATAGTGATGAAGAATATCCAAATATTTAATGATTTAAGCAGTGATCTTAAGGTCAAAAAGAACAATAGATTAAACCTAAGGGTAATGGAAAGAGGATATAATTAATATTAGAGAAGACATTAATGAAATAAGAAAAACTAAAACAGAGTGTATCAACAAAGCCAAAACTCTTTGAAAAGGCATTAAAAAAAACATCAAACTCCTTTTTTCTCTCAAGAAAAAAAGTTGGCACAAGCAAAAATTATTAGGAATAAAAGAGGATACCTTAACATACAGCTAGTATTAAAAGTCCAAGAAATAAACTTACAAGATTGATAACAACCAAATAGCCTGAAACACCAAGTATTTGCAATTATTTAGAACAGCAAATATTTAAATACTCCTCATGAGAATGCAAATTGCTACAACCACTTGGATAAGCAGTTTGCAATCATCTATTAAATTGAAGATGTGTATAACATAACATCCAGTGATTTACTCACAGATATGTAGCCTAGACTAGAGAAACTCTTGCACATGTACTCTCAGGAGATAAATACATGAATGTTCAGAGCAGCTTTGCTCACTAACAGCTAAAAAATCTGGCACCAACATAAATGTTTATGTCAGGAGAATTGATGAGTAAATTGTATTAATAGTTTATATCTATTCATATAGTCTGATCTTGTAAGACAGTAAAAATGAGTAAGCCAACACAAAAATGAGTTACCCAATATAGATAACTGTTGTCAAAAACGTGATGTTTTAGTGAAAACTGCAAGGCAAAGAAGAATATATGTGATACTCTTCCTTTTATATATATTTCAGAAACGTGCGAAATATATTCAAATAATATTTGAATATCTGGTTTGAGATGTGTGTGTGTGTGTGTGTATGTTTGTATACATATATAATTTTTTCTAGGAGAGTGCCTATCCCTCCAAAAGCAATTGAAAGTGGGTACTGTAGGGAGGGGCACAAGTGGGTTTCAAATGTATTCATATTGTTCTGTTTCTTAAGATGTTGCATAGACAGAAGTGAATTTTATTTTTCACTACATATACTTTGTAAGTGCTCTTTTTATATATGAAATGATTACTATTAAAATACTTATGATGAATGAATATAATAACATTTTGTCAATAAGTGAGACTAAAAAGGTATATCCTTGAAAAGTGTAACTTTCAAAACTGACTCAAGAAGTAAACAAAGTGAATATAATTTTAAAAAATAAATCAATAATTGAAAATCTTCTCAAAATGCTAAGCCCAAATTGTTTTACAAGCAAATTTGACCAAGCATTCAAATAAAGTATAATTTCTTTCTTTCTTTTTGCATACTCTTTCAGAGAATGAATAATATAGGAATATTTCCTAATTCATTTTATAAGTCTAGGATATTTTTATATCAAAACCACATCAGGACAAAAAAAATAAAGGGATATTAGACTAATATCACTTATAAGTAAGAATAAAATTCAAGAATGCATATTAAAATATATCATGGCAAAGTTAGAGAAGTGGGGGTATAAATTGGTGTAACCACTTTTAAAAACTGTTTGACAGTATACAACAGGGAACAGCAAACTTTCTATGTAAAATATTTTAAGCTTTGCAGGTTATACTGTTTCTATCACAACTATTCAACACTGCCACTGTGGTGCTAAAACAGCATAGACATACATAAACAAATAGGTGTGGCTGTGTTTCAATAAAACTTTATCAACAAACATTGTTGGCAGGCAGAAGACAAGGGTTGTAGCTTGCAGATCCTTGATGTATATAGAAAGTAAATATATACTACCCACATCCCAGTAATTCCACTTCTAGGTATATTTCTGACAGAAATGCATATACATCTTCAGCAATATATGTGTAGTGTTCATGATAGCACATTCCTAATGTTTATTAACTTGAAACAAAAATGTTTCTCAACAATAGAATAAATGAATAAATGTGGGATATTCATGTAATGTGCTTTTATACAGCAATGGGAATGGATGAAGTAATGTTACTTATAGCACTGTGGTAGACTCTCCCAAACCTAAGGTGAACAAATGGCACAAAACAGCACATGCTTATGATTTATTCTAGATAAAAGTTCAAAAATAGGCAAATACAAACAATGAAGTTATCAATTAGGATACTGGCTACCCTTGTGGGGGTTAGTGACCAGGAAAGGCATGATTAGGTGGGCTTCTGAAGGCTGGTAATATTTTGTTATCGATACTATTACATAGGGGATGTCAGTATTGTGGAAATTCACCAAGCTGCTTGTTTATAATTTATGACCTGCTTGTATTTATGAATTAAAAGTTTAAATTTAAGAAGTAGAAAAAGTAAATAGATGAAGGCAATGTTGGGTTCATTGAGAGACTACGAGGGTTGTCTGACATTGGAAAATACGTAAATGTAATTACCACATTAATCAATCAAACTAGAAAAATTTTAGCTGCATGAGTGCATAAAATTATTTGCTAAATGCATAAAATCATTAAACTAAAAATACCCCTTATAAATCTAGCAATAGAAAAGAACTTTCTTATTCTGATAAGGGACATCTTCAGTCAATAAGCATCATAATAAATGATAAATATGAAAACATTGCCTTGAAAACCAAGGGAAAGTGAGGAAGGGATGCACCAATACTACGTCTATTTCACATGGTGTTAAAGACAGCCAGTAAGGTCAGATAATTTTTTTAAAGGGGAGCAAAATGAATAATTACTAGAAAGGAAGCAAAACAATTTTATACTAGTCACATGTGGCATGATTGTCTAGAGAGGAAAAAAGATTACAATATAAATCAACAAATTTTTGATTACAACAAATTATAAATAGTAATATGCTATATCAAAGTCTCCAGATATTAGATCCGTATACAAGTCATTTATGTTTTTATACAATAATTATAACATTTAATTCAAAAATATTAAAATAGCATTTACCTTGCTGATGGGGGTAGTGAGTAGAAGGGCATAAAGTGGCTTATATTATTCTGGTAACATCTTTCTTGATTTTTATCTGGTTATACAAGGGTGAAGTTTGTGGAAATTCAGAGATGTGTACTTCTATGTATTTTATATTCAAATAAAAAGTTTAAAAACACCATTTACAGTAGCAACAAAAATAAAAGGTACATCAAAACAAGTAAAAAATGTGTAAGACCTAGAAAATTATAAAATTTATGATAAATAAATTTTAAAAACCTAGTTAAATTAAGAGACATACCATGTTAGTGGATGAAAAAATTACAAACAGAACTAAAAATAAATCTAAAATAAATAGTCATCAAAATAATAATGAATGAACTGTGATATAGTCATACAATGGAAAACTGGATAGCAGTAGAAATTAATGAACTTAAGTTCCATGTATCATAATGAATGAATCTAACTAAAATGATAGAAGCTAAAGAAGGGTATGTATATAATACCAATTACAATTCACCCTTAGACAATGTAGGTTTGAACTGAAAGGATCCACTTATACAAGGATTATTTTCAATACATATATTGGAAATTTTGTTGGAGATTTGCAATGATTTGAAAAATTTGCAGATACATCATGCAGCCCAGAAATATCAAAAATCAAAAAATTTTTAAGTCATGAAAGGTGTAGATAGTAGTCTATTTTATCATTTGCTACTGTAAAATATTCTAAAATCTGTTATTAAAAAGTTAAAATTGGCCAGGCATGGTGGCTCACGCCTGTAATCCCAGCACTTTGGGAGGCTGAGGCAGCTGGATCACAAGGTCAGGAGATCAAGACCAGCCTGGCCAACATGGTGAAACTGCGTCTGTACTAAAAATACAAAAATTAGCCAGGTGTGGTGGTGGATGCCTGTAATCCCAGCTACTTGGGAGACTGAGGCAGTAGAATTGCTTGAACCCAGGAGGCAGAGGGTGCAGTGAGCTGAGATTGTGCCATTATACTCCAGCCTGGGTGACAAGAGCAAAACTCTGTCTCAAAAAAAAAAAAAAGTAAAATTTATCAAAATTTACACATAATACAGACTGTACATGACACCATTTGCAGTCGAGAGAAATGTAAGCAAATATAAAGATGCAGTATTAGATCATAACTGCACAAAATTGCCACAGTAATACAGTATTTACTACAGTTAATTTTGTAGCCACTTCCTGTTGCTATTGCCATGAGTTCAAGTGTCATGAGTATCTCCTTAAAATGCCATTTGAGGCTATAAACCAAAAAGTATGCGACAGGTCTTAATTTAGAGGTTTATTTTGCCAAGGTTAAAATCATGGCCTGTGACATTGCCTCAGGAGGTTCTGAGAACATGTTCCCAAGGTGGTTGGGTTACAGCTTGATTGTATGCATTTTAGGAAGACAGAAGTTACAGGCAAAGACGTAAATCAATATATGTAAGGTATACATTGGTTTGGCCTGGAGAGGTGGGACATCTCAAAGCCAGGTAGAGTGGGGGGCTTCCAGGTCATAGGTGGAGTCAAAGATTCCCTGATTGGCAATTGGTTGAAAGAATTAAGCTCTTCCTGAAGAGTTGAGTCAGCCTGAGTTAAAGTAAGGTAAGAGAGGTCGAGTTGTGGAAGCCAAGGTTCCTGTCATGTAGATGAAGCCTCCAAGTAGCAGACTTCAGAGAGAATAGATGTGCATATTTCTTATTAGACCTAAAAGATGTCAAAATCTCCTGAAAAGACCTCGTAGGGGAAGGAGAGTTGCTACAGAATATAACTTCCCCCACAAGAGATAGCTTTGCAGGGCCATTTCAAAATATGTCAGGGAAGTATATTTTGGAGCAAAATACTTTGATTTCCTTTAGGACCCACTATCTGTCATGTGATGTTACGCTAGATCAGTTTGGAATTTGGTGTCTTATTGCTACAAAGACACTGTTTTGTCAGTCCTTAAGATCTCTATTTTAATGTTAATGCTAGTCAATTGTGTCTAAACTCCAGAGGGAAGAGGATGTAATGAGACATGTCCAACCACCCCTGCCCCTGCCTTCCTGAACTAGTTTATTTTCAGGTTTTGGGGGATCTCTTTGGCCAAAAGGAAAGTCCGTTCAATTGACTGGGGGGCTTAGAATTTTATTTTCGGTTTACAAGGCTGACATCTCCATATGATCAGTTCATCTTTCCAGTACAGCACTTACCACAATAAAAAGTGATCTCTTCAGGTTCTCGTGTATTTTTCATAATGTTTGGTGCAATAGTGTAAACCTTGAATAACACCGTGATACCCATACAAAGTGCCACTAGTGATGCTGGAAGTGCTCCAAAGAAGCAGAGAAAAGTCATGACATTACAAAAGAAAGGTTAAATTGCTTGATGTGTACCCTAGATTGAGGTCTACAGCTGCAGTTTTCTGCCATTTCAAGATAAATGAATCCAGCACAAGGACCATTGTAAATAAAAAAAGAATAGAAAAGGAAATTTGTGAAGTGGTCACCGCAGCTTACCAGCATGCATGAAAACCTTGCACTTTTTGCAAAATGCCTTTTTATATCATATTCAGAATGTGGCTCTTATGTGGTTGCAGGATTTCTATAAGAAAGGCATATCTGTAGACTCTAATATCATTGGAGAAAAAGGAAATTATTATATGACAACTTAAAACAAAAGGAAGATAAAGGATCTAAAGCTGGGGTATGTAATGCCAGCAAAGGGTGGCTTGTTAATTTTTGAAAAAGATTTGGTTTAAAAAATGTCAAGAAAAGAGCCTGGTACCATGTTGGGTGCCTGTAATCTCAGCTACTTGGAAGTCTGAGGCAGGAGGATCACTTGAACACAGGAGTTCGAGATCAGCCTGAGCAACAGAGAGACCTTGTCTCAAACAAACAAACCAAAAAAAAATCAAGATAACAGGAGAAGCAGCTTTTGCCCACCAAGAGGCAGCAGACAATACCCCAGATGCCATTAAGAAAATAATTGAGGAGAAAGGATATCTACCTGAACATGTTTTCAATGCCAGTGAATGTGCCTTATTCTGGGGGAAAAAAAATGCCATAAAAGACATTCAGTTATAAGAAAGAGAAGTGAGCACCAGGATTTAAGACAGAAAGAGATGTGCTAAATCTATGATTCTGTGCAAATGCACTCAGGTTTATGACAAGGACTAACCTTATCTGTAAAGCTGCTAAGCCCTAAGCCTTGAAGGGAAAAGATAAACACCAGCTGCTAGACTTCTGATTGTACAAGAAGTCCTGGACAACAAATTCTGAATTGGTTCCATTCGTTCTCTGGGTCAGGAAGTACCTTGCTAGTAAGGGACTACCTTTGAATTTATTTTGCTATTAGACAATACCTCCGGCCCCCCAGAACCCAATGAGTTGAACATCACAGGCAATGAAGTGGTCTGCTTGCCCCCAAACACACCCAAACACAACGTCTCTAATTCAGGGGTCATGAGGATCTTTAAGTTCATTACACATTGTATTCTATGGAATGCATTGTCAACAGTATAAAGAGAGCCCATGAAAGTCTGAAAGGATTACACCATTGAAGATGTCATCATCGTTATACAAAAAACCGTGAAAACTGCCACACTTGAAACAATAAATTACTGCTAGGGAAAACTGTGTCCAGATGTTGTGTGTGACTTCACAGAATTTATGACCGAAGCAATCAAGGAAATTATGAAAGAGATGTGGATATGGCAAAAAAAAAAAAAAAAAAAAAAAAAAAAAGGTGGGGAAAGTGAAGGATTTCAAGATACAGATCTTGGAGAAATTCAGGAGCTAACAGACACTTCACCAGATCATAAGAAGAATTAACAGCGGACAACTTGTTAGAGATGAGCTCTTCTGAACCAGTGCCAGAAGATGAGGAAAAAGACACACAAGGAGCGGTGCCAGAAAACAGATTTATATTAGATTATCTGACAGAATGGTTCCAATTATTCAAGACTACTTTTAACTTCTTTTAGGACATGGAACCTTCTATGAAACAGGCACTGAAACTAAAGCAAGAGGTGGAAGAAAAATTGGTACCACATAGAAACATTTTTGAGAGAAATAAAAAAGCGAAAAAGACAAATTACAATGTGTTTTTGTGAAGTTACATGGGGTATGCCTGCCTCTCCTGCCTCCCCTTCCACCTCCTCCTCTTCTTCCACTCCTGCCACCCTTGAGACAGCAAAACCGACCCCTCTTCTTTCTCCTCCTCCAAAGCCCAGTCAATAGGAAGATAATGAAAATGAAGAGCTTTATGATGATCCACTTCCCCTTAATGAATAGTAAATAGATTTCCTCCTCCTTATGATTTTCCTAATAATATTTTATTCTCTAGCTTACTTTATTGTAAGAATACAATGTATAATACATATAACACAAAATATGTTTTAACCAACTGTTCATGTTTTCAGTAAGGCTTTCAGTCAAGAGTAGGAAAGTTTTTGGAGGTCAGAAGTTATACATCGAGTTTCAACTGTATGGGGGTGGGAGGTTGGCACCTCTAACCCTTGCATTATATACAAGGGTCAACTGTATGTAGTTTTTAAGTCTGCCAGTCAATACTATGTTATTCTTAGAAACTTATATATGAAAAGGAAACATGGATACCTTCATGGAAACGCTAAACCCTAAATTCAGTATCTCAGGTGCTAGGTTTGGGGAATTTGTTATATTTTAACCTGTATTTTCCCCTATGTCTTAAATAGCTTATCTAAAATTCTTTTAGAATTGAGCTACCTCTTCCTCAAGGGAGCGCTGAGACTCTAATGGGAAAACTGAAAGAGGCTTTGCACATATTTATCAGAAAAACCACTTGTGGATGGTCTGTGTGCCTTTTGACAGTTGCCAGAGAATTATTGCTTTATTTCTTCTTCTCCTTGTTAATTCTTTGGGCATAAAGGGTAGGATGCCAGGTGCATGGACATGCCAAATAAAGAGAGAAGATATAGGTGAGACTCCTCCACTTTCCAGCCCTTTCTGCCCCTTTCAATCACTGGGGTAGGAAATATGAATTGCAAATGCAGAAGGCACTGCTCTGTGGCCTAGAGAAGACAGGGTAGAGGGCTAGGTGCCCAGTTAAAGTGCTGAACCTACCACAGCTTACCCAGTGACCTAAGACAGCTTGAACAAAGAAAATATGGCATTAAGAGTGTAGCACTTTCCTGGATTATCTTTTGCCGTTGGGTCTGGATAGCTCACATCTCTGAGTCTCATTGTTTTCATCTATAAGTGGGGACATTAGGCCTGATGATCTTTAAGTTCTTTACTGCTCTGGCAATTTATGAGTCTAACACTCAGAGGCCTTAAATTCCAGTGAGGAAGACAAGAAATGTAAGCAAATAATGAGAGTCTTAGGATGACAAGGCCCAGTGTCCAATGAGAGGTTTGAATATTCTTGGGAGATTAGTGGAGGAAGATCCACTTGTGCCTGAGGAAACAGGAAAGGTTTCTAGTAAGATGTGATGATAAATTAAATTTTTTTTTCTTTTTAGAGCAGTAACATTTGTTCATTATAGAAAATTTAGAAATCACAGAAGACTGGGGATAGAGGAAACATTTGTTTCACATATCTATCTATCTATTCATCCATCCATTCATCTGTCCAAATATTTGACTACTTATTATATGCCAGCTATGATTCTAGGTACCAGGAAATGGCAGAAAACAAATACACAAAGTTCTTTCTTTTGTACAATTAATTTTTCAGGCTAGGGTAGGGGAAATAATACAAGTAAACAATCATATAAGTAAATAAACAAGGTAATTCCTGCAAGTGCCAAAAGAATAAAGGAGATTGATATGATAGTGACATGATTGTTGGGGGAGGGGTGGGAGTTTTTACTGAGCTCATGGAATGCCTCTTTGATGACACATTATTCCCAAACCCACAACTCAGACTTAGCCATTGACATCTGATAGGTTTCTTTCCTCTTTGTATTTCCTTTTACAGGTATTTTCTCACCCACCATCCTCTGCTAAATCCATGCTTTATGAAGAGACTCTCTGTCATAGCCTCTACTTCATTATTCTTTATAACTAGAACCTCCCGATGCATTCTTATAACATTTGCAATGAGAAAACGTGTTTCCCTAATTTTCAAAGAGATCAATAAAAACAAATTAAAATAGAGGATTAGAGGTGTCTTTTTGCCACATTATTTTTCCAAGAACAAAAGATGCAGTGATCTCATCGTTATTTCTCCAGAGGTCTCTAACCATAATATACAGCCATTTAGTGCAGCTTAACATGACAATAATTCACTGCTTCTCTCTCTTTACTCTGAAAAAAACAGGTGGATGAAAGGATCGAGATGATTGAGAAAAGCCCCTATCTTCATATTTAAAATATACTATAAGTTGTATGGGCTTATTAGTCCCTTTTAGGGTGAGACTTTTCTGGAAGACAACAGGAGAGGATGGGCAATGTGACTATGTGTACCTCCACTGAAGATGGGGAGGTTAAATGGAGGCGTATGAAGCGGAAGAAATGAGCTAGGCCAAGTGCTGCCTTTAGGAATGTGTTGAGCAGCTTGGGGAGAGAAAAAGAGGATGCTGGGCTTCAGAGTCCAAGCAATTGGAAGGAACATTTCAATCAAATAAGAAAGACAGAGGACTTCTTTCTGAAGTCCCAGGGGTCAACCAAAAAACTTTTGGATGGATGTGGTTAAGAAGGCACACCACTTCTTCCCTCTGACAGCTGTTGCGGGGCTACGTGAAATGTCATCTGTAAAGTCCCCAGTTCAGTGTGGAAGATCAAAGTCTAGCATTTTGATTAGGACCTTAGGCCCTGATGACCTCACCAATGAATTCCTATCCTAACTGAGTACCCACTCTGAGCCTTTGTTTCCTCATCTGTAACACTAAGATTTCAACACCTACTTTATAGGGTGGCTGTGAGGATGAAATAAGATCACTGACATACTGTGCTTGGTACAGAACCTAGAACTTACAGAGGAAGAGTTCAATAAATGTTAACTCAGACAATAATAATGATGATGAGTTTCTTAGTCTTAAAAAAAAAAAAACCCTCAAAGTCCTTCAAATTTCCTCCTTCTACAAATGAGTAAACTGAGGCATAGAACACAGTCATTAAAAGCATGGACTTAGAACACAAATCTGCATTTAAATGCCAGCTCTGCCGTTCTGGCTGCATGCCATGGTTAATTTGCTTCTAGACTCTTGGATTCCTCATCTGTAAAACAGGAACCTTGTGACTTGTAAGTGTAAGAGGTAAATGTGACACCAGCAAAATGCTTAGCCAAGTGCCTGGCACATAGTATTTAAAACTTTACATGAGGTAGTTAGGTATTTGCAAATTATGGTTGTTTTCGTGGTTATCATTTAAGGTGGAAACAAGTTAGCAGCCATACTAGGGAATCAATCTATTGAAGCATAACAATATCAAGTAGACAAAAAATAACTAGAGAGATTGAAGATCTGAGAAATAGAATGAATAAACTCAAGCTTATTAACATATTGACAAATTAGTGTTAAATAATTTTAATATATAGAACTCCAAATGCAAACAGAGAAAATCATTTTTTTGAGCACACTCAAAATCATCACAAAAGTAGAACATGTATTAGGCCATAAAAGAAGCACAATTAAATCCAAATAATTCATATCACACAGACCATGTTCCCTAACTGTTATGCAATAAAATTAGAAATTAATAACCAAAGGACAGATTTTAAAATCTCATGAATTTGACAACTAAATAACGTGTTACTAAATAACACCTTGGTTACAAAGGAAATCATAAAGAAATCCTGAAGTGAATAATAATGAAAGCAGAACAAGTCTATATTTGCACAACAGGCTGAAGCAACACTTAGTGGAAAGTCTAAAAGTTTAAATTTATTTAACAGGAAACAAAAGTTAAAAACAAATGACCTGTATATACACATGGCAAAGAAAGGAACATGAAGAAAATGTTTAACATGATTAGCCATTAGGAAAATGAAAATTAAAACCACAGTGAGAAATCACTACACACCTATCTGAATGGCTCATATAAAAAGTAGTGATAGCACCAGATTATAGCGAGGATGCAAAGAAACTGGATCTCTCCTACGTTGCTGGTGGAAATGTAAAATGATACAGCTACTCTGGAAGGTACTTTGCCTGTTTATTTTATAAGTAAAAATGAACTTACTTTATGATCCAGCAATTATACACTTAGGCATTTATTCCAGAGGAGCAAAAACTCATGTTCACACAGAAACTTGTACATGAATGTCCATAGCAGATTTACTCACAATCACCCCAAACTGGAAACTACCTAAATGTCCTTAAATGAGTGAATAGTTAAACAAGCTGTAAAACACCTATACCGTGATATACTACTCAGGAATAAAAAAAGCAAACTATTGTACCTGTGACACCTTGGATGAGCCTCAAGGGAATTATGCTAAGTGAAAAATTATGCTGAGTCAAAATGTTACATAGTGTATTATTTAATTTATATAACATTTGTGAAATGATAAAAAAAATTATAGATGGAGAACAGATTAGTGGCTGCCTGAGGTTTTAGATGGCAGGGAGGAGAGAAAGGGTGTGTCTATAAAAAGATGGCATAAGTGTCTTAGTCTATTCCTGCTGGTATAACACAATCCGTTGAATAGGTGATTTAGAAATAATAGACATTAATTTCTCATAGATCTGGAAGTTGGGAAGCCCAAGATCTGGCAAATTTGGTGTCTGACGAGGATTCACTCTCTGCTTCCAAGATGGCACGCTGTTGCTTCATCATCCAGGGTGGATAAACGCTATGTCCTTACATGGCAGAGGGATGGGAGAAGAAAACTTGCCCCCTCAAGCCCTGTTCTAAGGCACTAATCCCATCTTTGAAGGTGGACCCCTAAAGGCTTCACCTCTTAACACAGTATTCCCCCTTGATCCACAGTTTCACTTTTCTTGGTTTCAATTACAGTCAACCACAGTGTGAAGATATTACATGGAAAATTCCAGAAATAGATAATTTATAAGTTTTTAAAGTGTCACTTTTCTGAATAATGTGATGATACCTCATGCCATCCTCCTCCATCCTGCCAGAATGTGCATCATCCATTTGTCCAACATATCCATGCTATATATGCTACTCACTTGTTAGTCGCTTAGTAGCCCTCTTGGTTATCAGATTGAAAAAACATAGCATACACAGGGTTTGGTAGTATCCATGGTTTCAGGTATCCACCAGGGGTCTTGGAAAGCAATACCGAAGATAAGGTGGGACTACTGTACTGTTGCATTGGAGGTTAAGTTTCACTATGACTTTTGGAGGGGGTACAAACATTCAAACCATAGCAATTTGGAGCCTTGTGATGCTACAGCTCTGTGTCCTGATTCTAGTGGTAGTAACATGAAGCTGCACATGTGATCAATTGCATAAAATTAAGCACACACTTGCATACTCACAAATGAATGCATGTATAACTGGGAAGTCTGAATTAACTCTGGATTGTGACAATGCCAATTTCTTGCTTAGGATATTGTACTATGTTACATGAGATATTAACATTGGCGTAGGCTGGGCAAAAGATGCTTGAGATCTTCCTGTTCCAACCACCCTTTGGACATTTCTTTACAACTTCTTGTGAATATATAGTTATTTTAAATGGCAAAAAATAGGAGCATACATTCAACAAAAGAATATCAGAAAAAGCCCAAAGAAACAAGAAGAAAATTAATAAAATAAGAAGCAGTATTAATTGAATGGAGAAGAGTTTAAAAAATGAAAACTCTTGTTTGAAAAGAATACAAAAAAACAGAGCAAACTGACAAAGAAAGAAAGATGTAATAAATGCAGTATTTTTAAAAAATAAGAATATAGTGAGACCAGGCGTGGTAGCTCACACCTATAATCCTAGCATTTTGGGAGGCTGAGGTAGGTGAATCAGTTGAGTCCAGGAGTTCGAGACCAGCCTGGGCAAGATAGTGAGACCCCCTCATTTCTATATATATTTTATATATATATAAAATATATATATCTATTTCTCTATAAATATATTTATATAATATATATTCTCTATATATAAATATAATATATAATATATATATAGAAATATATATATATATATAAAACATATATAGAAATGGGGGTCTCACTATGTTGCCCAGGCTGGTCTTGAACTCCTAGACTCAACTGATTCACCTACCTCAGCCTCCCAAAATGCTAGGATTATAGGTGTGAGCTACCATGCCTGGTCTCACTATATATATAGAAATATATTTCTATATATATTTTAAAAATATTATATATATTTTTAAAAAGAACAAAATTAGCCAGGGTGGTGATTCATGGTTATAGTTCTAGCTACCTGGGAGGCTGAGGTGGGAGAATCACTTGGGCCCTGGAGGTCAAGGCTGCAGTGAACTGTGATCATGCCATTGCACTCCTGCCTGGGTTGTAGCACAAGACTCTATCTCAAAAACAAACAAACAAAAAGAATATAGTGAATTATATGTTATTAAATTGGGAACTAGATTGAATACAATCTTAGAAAAAGATAAAATGACAAAATTTACATGAGGAGAAAAAGAACTTTTAAATGAATCATTAAAGACATTGAAATGGTAGTCAAGCCCTTCTTCAAAACACTACATGATTGAAAGGTGAGCTCTACCAAACTTTTAAAGAAGACTTAATTTTAAACTTATGGAAACTTTTCTAGAAAATAAGACCAAAGGATTACTTGAATTTACTGGAATCTTGATTCCAAAATCAGATAAGAATAGAAGAAAAGAAAATACAGGCCCATTTCATGTGTGAATGTATAGAAAATACATTCTATGTTAAATACTAGCTAACAAAGTCAACACTGCTTTACAAAAATAATAATTATATTTATATGGGGCTTATCCCATGAGCAAGTTTTTTTTCAATGTTAGTGCAATTCACTACTTTAAATATGCTAAAGAATAAAAATCATATGATTATTTCAATCCTTGAGACAAGCATTTGATACATGAATGTCCACAGCAGATTTACTCATAATTACCCCAAACTTGAAACTGCCTAAATGTCCTTAAATGAGTGAATAGGTGATAAGCATTTGATAAAGGTATTCACCAATTTATGGTTATTTTTAAAACCCTTAGAAAATAAAGGGAAACTTTTGTTAGATTGCCAGCTTATAAGCCAAAATTCTACAGCAAATATTATACCTAATATAGAAAATGCAGGTGCATTCCTTTTTGGAGCAGGGAGAAGAGTGGAACCACCATTGCTATTTAACATAATGCTGGAGTTTCTGGCCCAAACTTTAAGGAAAGAAAAAGAAATAAGATGTATGAGGATTGCAAAGAAATAAAACTCATTGTTTGTAGATGATATGATAATCCTCTTAGAAAAATCAATCGCAATCAAAAATTGTGGTAATAAGAGAGTTCAACAAAGTTGCCAGATATAAGATTAACTTACATAAATCAATAGCATGTCTGTACACCAGCAATAATGAACTAGAAAATCTAATTTAAGACAATTGTAATACAAATGATCAAATATTTAGGATTTAAGTAGTCTAAGAATATATAAAATCTCAATGGAGAAAACTTTAATAAGAGAGTTAAAAGAAGACCTGAATAGGTGGAGAAAAAGTCTACGGCCATGGATGGGAAGATATTACACAAATGAAAATCCTCCCTGAATTTATCTATAAATTTAATTCAGTGTCAATAAAAATTTCTCTTAAATTTTAAAGGAACTTGATAAACTTTCTCTAATAAATGTATATAGAGGGAAAAAATCATGGTAGTCAAATTCAAGGAGGGATTAAAAAAACAGAAGATGCACCCTTCCATACATGAATATATAAAATATAATATTAAGCCATAACTATAAAAAGGTAGTATTCATGCTGTAATAGGCAATGGATCAATAGAACAGAATGGAAAGCTCAAGAATCATTCCATGTATATCTAGAAACTTCATGTGCAATAGAGATGGCTCTGCAGATCAACTGGACAGAATCGTAAGCAAATGATTTTGAAGAAAACTTTTTTTACTGTGCAGAGGAAAACAAAACTGAATGCTACCTTAATACCTACTACCAGGGTGGTGGACTCTGGAGACCTAAGATGTCAATGTGAATGATAAAGCTACAAAGTTAGAAAAGAATATTGCAGAATGACTTTTTAGACTAGGGTTGGGCAAAGATTTCTTCAAAAAAAGTTTGTGTCTTTCATAGGGAAAGGAAGAGAGGGAAATCACAGCTGTGGCTCACCCACACAGCATTTAACAACAACAGATTTGATATGCACATGTAGCAGTGTGGCTGGACCTTAAAAGCATAATGCTGAGTGAAGAAAGTAAGAAACAGAGTGAGACAACCCAACACCATTTATCTAAATTTTAAAAATGCACATGTAATAGGATGCATTTTCTAAGAACACAAAATGAATATATTAAAATGGTTGCTCATGGTAGGAGACTGGGGAATGAGATAAAATAAATAAAAAAACAAGTCAGCATAGGCTAGGTATGCTCAAGGAACAAATGACCCCAAAATCTGATGGCTTAACCCGCAACAGAAATCCCTTTCTCGCTAGTGCGTTGTGATCACATAGGTCAACAGGGGAAAGTGAAATGGGCCAATCACACATGGGCTTTAAAACAGCCCTGAAAGTGACATGTGATATCTTCTCACTTATCACTGGGCAAGGAAAGTCTCATGGCTATACCTAACTTCAAAGGAAAGTACAACCTGACCATGTGCCTGGAACAAGGGGGACGTGGAATATTTGAGAACAGATTTCATGTCTACCATTAGGGAGACATTTCAAAAAAATAACATGTATACATATGTAACTAACCTGCACGTTTTGCACATGTACCCTAAAACTTAAAGTATAATAAAAAAAAGTAAAAATAAAAAAATAAAATCTTGAGAATCAGAAAAACACACACACACACACACACACACAAAAACTTGGTTGATTTTATTTATTTTTCATATTTCTTTCTCTCTCTCTCTCTTTTTTTTTTTGAGACAGAGTTTTGCTTTTGTTGCCCAGGCTGGAGTGCAATGGCACAATCTGAGCTCACTGCAGCCTCCATCTCCTAGGTTCAAGCAATTCTCCTGCCTCAGCCACCAGAGTAGCTGGGATTACAGGCATGCGCCACCACACCCAGCCAATTTTGTATTTTTAGTAGAGATGGGGCTTTTCTATGTTGGTCAGGCTGGTCTCGAATTCCTGACCTCAGGTTATCCGCCCGCCTCGGCCTCCCAAAGTACTGGGATTACAGGCATGAGCCACCACGCCCAGCACTTGGTTGATTTTATTACATCAAAAATAAAGGACTCTTACTTATTAGAGATTATCATGAACAAAAAAAACCCCTAGAATATACAAAGAATTCTACAAATGAATAGATTATTGTGCAAAGGATTTGAACAAGGAGTTTATAAAGATAAAAATCCAAAAGGCTGATAAATACAGGAAGAAATTCTCAAACTCCTTAGTACTGAAACAATATAAATTAAAATAGTAATGGGAAAAAATATGTAGTGCCCATCAGATTGGTAAAAAAATAGAAAAATTGGATAATACCAAAGGTTGGATGAGTGTGGGTTCACAGGTACCTTTACATACAGCTAAAAGTTTTGGGGCTGCTGTTCTAAAAGCAATCTGACAGTACTTTGTCAAATTAAGTTTACACATAGCCTATATGTCAGTATTTCTGCCTCTAGGAATGTAGACCACAAAGGAACTCACACAAACCTAGAAGGAGACACCTGAGAAGGTCTACTACAGCATCATTTCTGGTAGTGATGAGTAAGAAGCAAACAGTGTCTGTCAGTGGGGAGCAGATTGATAAATTATGGAGAGAACACACCCCAGAACCCCATACAGTGGTTGAAAATCATGAAATAAGGGCACACAGCAGCCTGGGTGGATGTCAAAAGTGTAGTGCTGAGTTACAAAAAGGTAAACGAGCTAGAACACATTCCAATCTACATAATTAAAAATACATGCATACTAAACAATTACATATATTTTACAAGAACTCATTCAGGCAGAAGACAGTGTATAAAACATAATGGGTCTACAGAGGGAAGGCTGTGAAAGTGAAGAGTGTCGATAAACATACAGAAATAAGCAGAGCAATCTTTGAGGTTTGTGTTAGTTTCGTCTTGCCGCTATAACAATTCACCACAAGCGTAGTGGTTAACACTGATTTATTGTTCTGGAGGTCAGAAGTCTGAGATAGGTCTGCAGGGCTGTGTTCCTTCCGTTGACTCTGGGGGAGAACCTTTTCTTGCCTTTTCCAGCTTCTAGAGGCCACTTCTATGCCTTCGCTTGCTGTTCTTTCTCCATCCTCGAAGCTGTCAGCCTAACATCATTTCTCCTCTCTGCCCTCTTGCCTCCCTCTTATAAGGACCCTTATGAGTACATGGGGCCCACCCGGATAATCCAGGATCATCTCCCCAGTTCAAGATCCTTAATCACATTCACAGTGTTCTTTTTGCCATGTGAGATAACAGATTCCCAGGTTCTGAGTATTAGGATGTGAACCTCTTTGGGGGCTGATATTTTTGCCTACTGTAGAGTTTTGATTTGGGGCAGAGGATATCAGGGTGTGTGGAGGGATGTGGTCTGAGGCAGCATTTGGGAGGTGAGGACAGGAATAACTCACCTGACCAGTTTGGCTGGTAGATGAGAATGTTCATATTGAGATTGACAAAGACTGCAAATGCCAGGGTGGTTTCTCCAGGTCTCTCTATTAGACTTCTGCCCTTCTCTCCAAGAGACACATTCCATAATAGTTAAAATGAACATAGAACAGGAAACTGCTTAAATCTTATGGCTTTAGCAGAATATTCTGGCTCTCCACACACCTGACTCAAAGTCAGACTTTCCTCCCTCAGGGGATCAAGCCTGTACTATGTGAAGGAGTGTTGGCTGGTCATGTTAACCAAAACATACACATCTATTGATCTGATAGTTTGAGTTATCTTTCAGTAAATATTCATTCACCTCTGCTACTCCCACCCTTTCCAACTGTGGGACGAGTGGCTTCATTGATGTTGAGCTTGCCTGTGTGACTTGCTCTGTCAATATGGTATTAGCAAGCTTGACATGAGGGAGGCCTTAAGAGCTCCTACATGGGTTGGCTTAGCTCAGCTCTGGTGCATTCATCATGGAAAGAACTTACTCTGAGGGGCTACTGCTTCTTCAGCCTGGTTTGTAGAATAAGCATACATCAGGCAGACCTGGGCACAACTCATAGCCTGGAGACATGCCTGGCTGATCCACACCAGGAGATTATACAAGTAGATGTATGAGCTTAAGAATAAATGCCTGTTGCTGTAAACCAGTGGCTTTGGGGGTGATTTGTTATACAGCACTATGGTGACAATATCCCACTAACAATGCATGCATATAATTTTATTTAAACCCTACAAGAAATGTAGGAGGTATGTATAATTATAAATCTGGGGCCAGGAAGGGTAAAAGTATTTTTTCAATGTCACGCAGTTCATAAATAAGTTTTGATGTGCAAGAGATAGAAAATGTGAAAACATCAAGTATCTGAGCAAGACTATTTGCAGATGGAGGAAGACGGAAAGTGGAAAAGGCATTGAGACTGATGACATTTAAGGAGAGCTCTATATTTTGCAGAGGCCATCCTTAGAAGGCTAAGTCAAAAATGAAAGTCAAGGGGGCAGAGTAGCGATCATTTTTGAGATTCTGATATGAAGAAGTATCATTTGGTGGCTTATGTAAAAGCCTGTGCTGGGATTGTGTCTCATAATGTCATGGCCAAGTGTCAGCCCCTATTAGAGGGGTCAGTCAGGAAACAGAACGTGTGCATTTTAACCCCTCATCTTTTCTGAGAGGTGCTCAACAAGGCCAGCAGGTACTTCGCAAATGAGTGAGGCAAGCAGTCAGATAATGTGTCTTCTAGCTACTGTTGTACTGTGATCCCTGTTCTACTGGGGTTCCCTTCTTGTTTGCCACAAGTTAACTGAGATGGACAGCTTTGTTTTGTCAATTGCCTTTTTCATTGCCTAGGTAAGTCCCAAATGAGATTCGACAGAAAATAAGCCTCCCTCAACTGACAGTGGTTTTCATTTGAAAGTGTTCCTTCAGTTTAATGACACTCTTGTACATTTCAAAGAATAAAGCTTTGGACATCATAAAAAAGCTTGGTAGGCATTTCTGGGGCTGCTGACACAGCAGGGCTCTTCAAGGTCCAGCAGTCCTGAGTAGTGTCTGTAGATTAATGTGATTCCTTGGGAGATCAAGAATGTTCTGGGATGGGGGAGTTGTCAGCTATGAGCAGCCTCAGCTTTGAAAAGCCCTGGATCTGAATATAAAAAGCCAAATTCTCCAGCTGAAAAAAAAGGTAGTACTTCTAGAAGAGAGGCGATCAAAGTCCAATTAGGAGATATTACTTTTGTTTGTTTTTACGTAGTCTAGAAACAATTTGATTTACACATGGCTTCTTAGGCAGTGATGGCGAATTAGCTACGCTGAGACTTTTCTAATTCCAGTGCTCTATTTTTCACAGCCAGGACAAGTAAAGTGTTCAGAATGTTTAATACCTCACTGGGGCCCAGTGCTAGGTGGCTTTTGACCATCAGAAATGTTTCGGGTTTTATTTTTTCTCCAGCTTTTCGTCTTTTCCTTTTTTTTCTTTAAATGAATAAAGCGACTTGCCATGAATTAAGTGAGAATTGAAGTGAAACCAAACCAGATGTTATGGGTTTGACTTCTCCTTTTCTTCACCCCAAATCTTTTTTCCTTTCTCTGGAAACCGAAACCATGTAATTTCAAAATTGCTTCTCTTTTCCCAACCCGATTTCCTGTAGTGCAAAAGTAATTTTTAAACATTCCAAAGTCTCTGTCTTCAGGCTGCAGTCTTTTGCCTCTGTCCCTTTAATTCTTCTCAGCATTTGAGCACCTGAGCAGTTGATGTGGCAGGAGGCACACAGCTGACCATCGCGCTCCCTGGCTCAGCCACAGTCCAGGGGACTGCATCTGGATGGGGCAGAGAGGGAAGATCAAGGTCTGAGATGGAGCTGGGAAGCAGAATGTGGCAGCTAGGAGGACATCAGATTTCTGGGCATGAGGTGCCTAGGCTGTGTGGAATACTGGGAGACAAAGATGGGAACATGAAATATTAAGGAAGTTTAGGCAGTGGGGTCCTGCATCAGTCAAGGTCTATTTTGGAGATAAATCATGACACTTATAACAGACAGAATTGCCTATACAGAATTGTTAACTATCCTGGTTTTCAAACTGTATTGAGACAGTGTAAGACACCACTCTTAACTCACGAGAGCACCAGTAGTACCAGTATCGTGGAAAACACAGCATCATCTGTCAGACACACTACAAATGACTACTTGAAGGGGCCCACAGTTTCAACATGAGATTGAGCTACATTCCGTCTGATGTCATATCTTGGCAGAATTGGGCTTCTGGCAATTGCCATGATGAAATGCAAGTTTTGTGCCAAAATCAACATGGAACAGGCAACGAAAGTGGCAGTGTCTGTCTAATCTGAATCCTCAGTTTGAGAAATTGTGTAATGCTCAACAGATATATGCATCCTTTTAGGAAGTAATTATAGTTAAGAAAGAAAAAATAGCTTTATTTTGATTTGTGTGTACTGTTTTCTCAAACCACTTCTTATTTGTTAGGATGGAAATACTTATTAAGTTGTTTGGAACAACTAATACATGAAACTGTTGGTTATTTTTTTGGCTTAGGATCTGTGGAAAAAAAAAATTACCAAAACACCAAGGGCACTGTGAACCTCTGGTTAACTGTATATAAACAATTGCCTAGAAAATGGAAAACATTAAAAGAGAACATGAAAACATTAGACAAAGGTGGCAACTGTGGGGAGCAGCTACTGCCAGGGTTGAAAAGAACGAAAAGAGGGTGGTGCTGGTGTCTCTGAGGTGCTGCAATGAGGCTGGCTCTGTAAGTTTTGGGGAAACTGCAAGCTAGATCCAAATGCTGTGACAGAATGAACTGATGCTGAAGTCTCCCCATCCTCCAGCCCCGCAGGCTCCCTCTATCGCCCCCTATGGGCAGGTACTAGCATGCAGTCAGACAGCAGAGCACATGTGATTTGTGCCATCCTAGCCTTAGCACGGTAAAGCAAGATACAGAGGGCATGTTTGGAGCCAAAGACAATGGCTGAATAACTGGGTGAAGGCCCTTGGGCTGCAGTTGTGCTTACTGTGGGCCTGAGGGCCATGACCCCAGTCAATAGGCTGCTTTGTGAATCTGGGTTATATCTGACTCTGGGTTCCCCATCCGTACCCCAAACTGACTAGAGGACCTATGGGATAGGGCTGTTGGACTAGCCCTGATTGGACCCAATTTTACATTCATCTGAGTGGGATGGGGTGGGACACATACCCAACTGGGTGAGAGAAGCTTTTGAGCAACGGCTTTCTCGGAAGAACTAATGTTTAAAGGAAGGCCTAAAGAATGAGTGGAGGCTGGACATGATGGCTCATACCTGTAATCCCAGTATTTTGGGAGGCCAAGGCGGGTGGATCACTTGAGTTCAAGAGTTTGAGACTAGCCTGGCCAATGTGGTGAAACCCCGTCTCTACTAAAAATACAAAAATTAGCCGAGCGTGGTGGCGTGCCTGTAATCCCAGCTATTTGGGAGGCAGAGGCAGGTGAATAGCTTGAACCTGGGAAGTGGAGGTTGCAGTGAGCCAAGATCACGCCACTGAACTCCAGCCTGGGTGACAGAGCGAGACTGTCTCAAAAACAAAGAAGAATGAGTGGAAACTGGGAGAGAAGTGGGAATAGAGAGGGAAGAGTGACACCTTTCAGTCCAACTGTCACCTCTTCAGTCGTCTTCTCTGACTGCTGTACATAGCTTGCCATTTTTATCCAATCGATCCCTTGTGTTTCCTTCAAAACACTTTTTATTTGCATTATCATCATATTATAGTATCTATATTTCCATCAAAACACATGCAATTTGGTTAGCTCATGTGTTTGTCTGCCATGATGGTTGTTTTAGTCTGTTTTTCTCACCAGATTTAGTGCAAAGGAAGCAGGAATTATGTCTATTTTTGTTAACACTATGTCCCCCAAAACTAGCTTGCCACCCTATAGATGCTCAAAAAATATTTCAAGCTAAGCCGTGGGAAAAAAACGTAAAAACTTCGGGGTAAATGAAGAAGAAAGATCAGGAAAGATTAAGGAGCTGATGCCAAGGCCTCAAATCAAAGAAGTAAAATTGTAGACATAAGCCTTTCCCAACCCTCCAGTCTCTCTTCCCTGCTTGATTTTTCTCTACAGCACTTACTACTATCTGATGCGTTACATACTTTTCTGATTTATCTGATATATTATTTAATATCCTACCCCCACTAGAATATACACACCATAAGGGCACAGAGGGTTTTGCCTGTTTGGTTCACTCCTACATCCAGTATAGTTCTCAGCACATGGTAGAAACTCAAAATGCAAAACAAATGACTCTGTCCAGTGCTTTACTTTTGTTAAAGAATACTCTTATCATACTGTTACAACTGCCCTAGTTGTTATCCTCATTTTCTTCTTAGGGATGGTAGGAGGACCAATGTGTAACACCCAGACTGGCCTAGCACATCACTGTATGGGGTGTGCATGTGTGGTGAAAGGCAGGGATTCCTGCTTTTGTGGACTGTCCACTCAAGCATGGCAATCTCTGTGGCCATTAGCCTCCTTGCTGTTGTCTCTTAGGTTTTAAATGTGCTGCCTCCTTTATCTCTGGCTTAACCTTCCCACTCCCTTTTCTCCCTCTCTCTTCCCCTTCTATACACACTCTTCCCCTTTACCTGGTTTAATCCTATCCATCCTTTGCCCAAGGCCCCTTTTTCAGGAAAGAATTCTTGGCCTCTAGACTAAATATTACATTGTTGGTAATTTATCTCAAATATTTAAGCTTACACAGTGGGGTGTGATGGGTGAGTTGTATTGGTCAAGCTATTGAGAGCTAGTACCAGTATTAAGAGCCTTACAATCAAGAACACACCATTTAGGGAAGTACACTAGTGTTGCAGTCAAGAACCCTTACCTCAGAGAAAACTCTAAGTACACCACATGCTTTTGATATCATATATCAAAATAACATATGATAACCATATATATACATGTGCATGTGTGTGTGTGTGTGTGTGTGTGTATGTGTATATATAGTTTTTTTCTTTTGGAGACACAGTCTTGCTCTGTCTCCCAGGCTGAGGCAGGAAGATCACTTGAGGCCAGGATTTTGAGACCAGCTTGGGCAAATAGTGAGATGCTTGCCTCTAAAAAAAATAAAAACGAACCAGATGTGATGAGTACACGCCTATTTTCCCAGCTATTCTGATACCATATCTTGATCAACAACCTCCATTTTGCTAATTAGCAAACTAAATATTAGCAATTGATTACTGTGGTTGAAATCAAGGGCCTGTGGACTAGCATAATAAATGTTACAAGTAAATTCTAATTGGTGAAATGAAAGGTATTTAAACTATGTGGGTTGGCCAAAATGGTTTCAAAATACTCTCCAGAAGTACATTATAAAGAATGATCCTGTAAGACCTCTAGTCTTCGACCTTAGGGATGGTGTCAAAACCTTGATTCCTAAACAGTACTGTGTTAGCCATGAAATTGGGAGGATTACTGGCTGCCTAAAGTGACAATCATAGTCATTTATTTCACCTCCATAACACGAGTAAGCATGCTATAGCCTAAGGTTCTAGCTTTTTGTAAATAAACATTTATTGAAACTCAGCCACACTTATTTTGTGTACATGTTGTCTATGGCTACGTTTGCACTATAATAGCAGAGATGGAAAGATGCAACAGAGACTATCTAACCTGCAAAGGTGCAAAACCTTAAATATTTACTATCTGGCCTTTAAAAAAAAAAAAAGCTCGCCTACTTCTGCCTTAGAGTATTGTTGTACTTGCCTTGAATGAACCTTTCATGAAAAATAGTAACTAATTCATCTGTTGCTGGGACTTTATGAAATAGATTGTTTGAGCTGTTTTGTGCCCATTTGCTAATAAATGCTTGTATACTGTGTCCATCTGTGTAGTAGAATTTGGCCTAAGGCTTGCTTTTATTATCATCTAATAATGCAGTTGTTGGGGAATCGTTAATCCTCGCTCACCTTAAATTTCTTTGATGGCTTTGGTTTCTATGATAACGAATGTCAGGGTTGTGCATGTGTCATCATCAAATTGGCTTAGATGAGTTTCAATGCTATACTGTATCTATTGTCCAGAAGCCCAATACTTCCCCTGCAGAAGACTTATCAAGCTTCATCATATCATCCTTCAAAATTATTGCATCCCCCTAGCATGAGTTTCACAAAGGCAAGAAAGTGTCCCATTCACCTACATCCCTAACGCCCGGCCCATCTCAGAGGTTCAGGATATGTATGTAGAATGGAAGGAGTAGGTACAGCAATAACTGCAAGGGCATTCATGGAAGCTTTCTAACACTAAACTATAGTTGGTTAAAAGAATGAGTCCAGTAGTCAACTGGACTCAGAACCAGGTCAGAGATCCACAGAAACCTCCACAACCCCTGTTTGTCTCAGTGGCTGTTCTGTCTCACCTCCCACTCTGGGTTTGAGGGAATGCAACTGTGTCTAGTACCATCCAAGACTCTGGAATATATTATCTTCTTAATTCACCTCATAGTCCTAAGAGTGAGGGAGTATCATCTACGTTTCCTACATAAGAAAAATAAGGCACAGACACAGGTAGGGTAAGTGATGTGCTTAGGTTCAGGTGATCACAGAACCAATGTTCTTTTCCCCATGTCATGATGCCTCCATGCTCAGCGAGTAGTTTTCAATTAAGAAATGAGACAACGAACACATGAATGGATTACCTTCTCTGTGGCATTGCTATGGGAGGGTAGCAACCGAGTTCCCTTCTCACAAGGTGACATGCTCCAGCTTCAGGTGATTCTAATCATCAGCACAGGTAGGATCTAGTGCTTCTATATTGTAGAATTACCAGCATCTCCAAATGGAGCTCCTGGATTCCTATGCTTGCTTATATTTATAAGATATCTATGATAATACAGGCTGAATATCCCTTATCTGAAATGATTGGAACCAGAAATGTTTCAGATTTTGGAAGATTTGTGTTATACTTACCAGTCGAACATCCCTGTTATTGAAAATCTGAAATTTGAAATATTCCCATAAGGATTTCCTTTGAGCATCATGCTGGCACTCAGAAAGTTTCAGATTTTGGAATATTTCAGATTTCAGATTTTCGGTTTAGGAATAGTGAACTAGTATTCAACAAATTCTTGTCCACCAAACATCTGCAATAAATTAGAAGAGGTGGTGGAAAATAAGCAAGAGAGTGGGCTTGGATGATGCTGGAAAGAAGATGGATTTTATTTTTGTTCCCCTTACCTTTTTATTCCGTTCGTGTATCGTTTCCATGCAGAAAGTGCAAATTAATGGTCACATCGAACTATCTGTCAACATATTTCTGCTCTTGCAGTATCAAATTATGTTGGCAATAATGTTTCCAGCTGCCTAGGACTCCATTGCAATTTAATTTGAAAAGAACTCAAATTGCATCTCCAAATGGATAAAAAATTAATTTTACATACAAGCTATCCACCTCCACATTTTCAGCCCCATGCCCCAAATTATCTCAATTTAGGTTCAACTTTGAACAGTACATATGCTACAGCCAACTCCACATGCAAAGATGAATACATAGCAAATTCATGAATTGAAAATCTGTTTTGCTGCTTCTTTTTTAATAAGATGTTCTGCCTTGATTAAGGTCATTAGAAGATTCTACAGCTATTGCCTTTGACAGCAGGGATGGAGGCTGAGTCCATACAGAACAAAAAAGGGAGCCAATTCTCCACATGATTACCCTTAACAATTGGAGTGTAAAGAGATCCCGATTCAACCCTCTACTTATTGCTTTTCCCCTGCCCTCTATTAGCACCTAAATTCGGGTGGTTTGGTCTTCAGCTATCACTACTTTCTAGATTTATTCATTTATGTACTTATTCATTCATTTATTCAACAGCTGTATGTTATAGTTATAAAATGAGGCGATCTAGGGGCTCACAGGTTGGCAGTGGAGGTGAACATGAACCAAACATATGAACAATAACCCTGAAGTCTGATAAGAGCTATGGGAGACATATGATAGCATGTTAAGGAAAAAAAAAACGTCATCAAGGCATTAATTATGGGCAAGGGAGACTGTTAGAGAAAGTCACAAGTAAAGGGTGGCATTGGAGCTGGGCCTTGAAAATATTGAATGAGGATTTGTCGGTGGCATCCCAAGCAGAGGAAATAGCTGGGCAGAGGCATGGAGGTGTGAAAGCATTTATAATCCCTTGCTTTGCTTTAAAAATACAGGATTTGATAAGTGAGGAGTGGAAAATGACTCAGGGGCATTTGGGGGCAGGAAGGTACCTGTTGCAGGGTGGGCTCAGGTATTAGGATGAAAATGGTACTTCAGGATGGACATGGTGCTTTAATAAGAGCTGATGTAGAAAGAGGAGCAGGGTTCAGAGGTGAGGAGGACCACCCTGCCTTCCTGAGGCCGCAGTAAGAATGGAGAAGGTTCTGAAAACCTGAGTGGGTCAGTCACACATGCATGAACACAAGCCTGTCCCTAACATGTGCATAATCACAGGATCTGGGATAAGAATAAAAATGTCAGCCTGTGGCCCCTTCCCCCTTCTCCTTTCACCCAACCACATCTCTCCCCACAAGGGCCCCACATATGTGTGTACACAGCAACCTCAGTCCTCAGGTGCAAGTTCTGTCCACTTCCCCCAGACAGCCATCCTTTGGCCATCCTTGGGCCAATGGCCACTACAGGAAGGACAGAACAAGGGAAGAAACTGAGTGCAGGGCCTCTGGGCAGGGAATTCTAGGATGTCATACATGTGGAGCCTGGACCAGAAAGGAGAGGACAGAACCAGGTCCTTTGGCCAGCCCATTGGCCCCCTGATCCCTTGCTCTGAGAAGAGGGACAGTCTGAAGTGGGCCAAAGTGGCTCTCTAAAGTACAGGGCATAGGACAAGGCCACTGTTGTCTAGTCTAAGAGCATACAGAAAGTGCATCCAGAGGTAGAGCCACTTTGATTTTCTATCAGAGGATGGTTTTCCAGCTTCCCAGACAAGCCACACTCTTCCCACTGTTTGCCATCTTCTTGGCCTGTGGGCTGTTACTCAAGAAGGTCATACGGACAGGGCTTTATCTGAAGGCAGAAACCATAGGCTCTAGGCTTGGCTGTATTTACACGGGGGATGTAAATTCAACAAACCAATCTCCACTGCACACACAAGGCTTTCTTAGCAATTTCCAGCTTGTTTGCACCAACCCGAATGTAAACCCCAGATTCTCCATGCTGCAGGCAATTACCCAGCAGAAGCTGGGTTTGGCAGATGAGGTTTAGAGGGGTCAGACTGAAAGCATGAATGCTTCCATCATGCTCTAAAACCTAGTTTCCGTTGAATAGGATTTCAGGATATTCTCTTGCTTGAATGCAAAAAAAAAAAAAAAAAAAAAAAATTACCCTTAAAGACCCGGCTGACATGCTGAAGGCGACAGAACAGGGACTGTGGAGTCAGAGAGTCTGAGCTCAGTTCCCAAGAACAGGTCACCATCTGTTCATCTCACAGGAACTGCCCCTTGACAGACCCTGTGCCATGTTGTGAGGTTACTGGCAAGCAGAACATGGTCTGTTGCAGGCTGAGAGGGAAGACAAACACATGAACAAGCAATTCCTGGGCAGTGTGACAAATGCTAAGTGTGTTGGACAACAGTGCAAAGTGCCATGGCCAAAGAATGGATGTCTGGGGGAAGTGGACAGAGCTTGCACCTGAGGACTGAGGTCGCTGCACACATATATGTGAGGTCCTCTGTAGGAGGAGATGCAGTTGGGTGGAAGAAGAAGGGGGAAGGGGCTACAGACTAAGATGTGTATTCTTATCCCAGACCCATCTGTGATTTTGCACATGTTCTGGACAGGCTTGTGTGTATACATGTGTAACTGACCCATTCACGGGAGCCCAGAGAATGGGGGCTCGGCCGTGTGGCCCTGGGTAAGTTACATCTCTTCACTGAGTCTCAACTTCCTATACTATCGAGTTGTTTTTAGGACACAAGTGCTAAGGGTAGCACCTAGCCGAGAGTTGCTACTTAATAGCTATTGTCTTTCCCTTTCCTGAATGCGAGTTCTCAGATTTACAAAATGCTTTCACCTGCAGGTACCGAATCTCTAGGTTCACCAGAGTCCTTCTTGCCTTTGGAATACAAACTGAGATTTCTTTGAATCTCTGAATTTTCATAGCCAGTAGAAAAATCATCCCCCTAAAATCATCTCCCAAGATTTCAGTAACACACACGAGCACATTTTCCAAGGTTCCTTTGCCTCTGGTCCCTGTGTTCCCACGTGGTATCTTATTAGGCCCAAGGCATGCAGACCTCAGTCCTTTCTAGAACCCACAGGAGATCCAGGCACAGCAAATGTCTTTGTTGTATTTTGAGGGCCTTGCTGGAGATCTAAAAATCACTTGGGGAGTGATCATATTGGGCTTCACCCAATATTCTGCCATTTGTTCACCCTCACACCTCTCTTATTCTATCCAAGCCCCCGGTGGGTTTATTTTTCTCTTCCACTGGAGTCTCAGCATAAGTGATACTGAGGCCCCAAGAATGCAGCTTCTACCCCACACAAGCTTCCAAAGGCATTTCTCCAAGAAAGGCAATTCTAAGAGGAGTACCTACTGTTAGGCAAAGGCAATTTTCTGTCTCTTTACAGTTCATTTTATGCTCATTAACAACCTTTTGAGACTAGTGTAATAATTTCCACTTTATAGATGAGGAGATGGAGGCTCAGCGATGAAGTGCCCTTGCCCAGGGTCACCCAGATAGTGAGTGCCAGAGTCTCGCTTCAAGCCACGCTCTAGTCAGCAGCACTGTACCTGGGGCCCGCCGTGACAGTCACACATGCTCAAGAGGGAACAAGTGGCTTTTCCTGTATCTCAACTTTTCCGGTCTGGAAGAGTCTCTTTGCTGTGTGGCAAGATCACAATATCCTTGTCTTCTTTAAAAAGATGCTCCTGTTTAGTCCTCTAAGAGGAGCAGAAATGTGTGTATATGCACACCTCCAGAGGTGAGCTCCAGGGAGAATGGAGACCAGGGATCAAAAGGCCAGCGGTCAGCTTTGCACTAAATGTGTTTACATCACTGTACCACTCTCTCCCACAGGTCCTAGGCTCCTGAGACCGAAGTCATTTTTGCCTTATAGTATTTTCGCTTTCTTTCAATATTCTCTTCAAGTCTCCCCAGACTTCTGATGAAGGCGACATGCCTCACATTTATGTTCTTTCCCTGGTCTCAGTCTCCGGTGGCATCAAGGTGCTGAGAAAACACAGGTTTTCGACTCTGGCAGACCTCATATCTTGGCTCTGCCTCTCATACTGTGGCTTTAGGCCAATCATTTTGTCTCAGAGAGCTTTGGTTTCCTCTGGGACAGAGCTAGTGATGCCTTCCTCCCAGGTAGTGAGATTTTCAACATAGAGAGTGCAACTGATCACTTACAGAAAGTTTTTACTTTGCGCACTACATGTGGGGTCAGGTAGACACAAGTTCAAAACCGCACTTTGTCGTCTGCTGGCCTCGCTACTCTGTACAAATTCCTGCAGACTTCTGGACCTCAGGTTATTCATCTGTAATGTGGGGTGGGCCATCCTTCCCTCCTAGGGTCATAAGATGGTTCAGAAGATAGAGCCCAGCACTTGTGGCTACAGTTCCATCAGTGGTGTTTTGTTTCTATAGTTTTGTTTGTGGGTTAAGGCCATAATAAAGATCTCAAAAATTGTATTTAACATGGGATATGGTACATTTTAAGATGTTCAATAACATGTGGTCTTAGCCTTGGGTTTAAATGGGTCTTAAGTGTTCCTCTTCTCCCTGCCTCAGGAGGGAGATGAGAGTGCCATGTGGGTGAGTGTTGTATTGGGGCTTGGCATCAGTTTGGAGGGCAAACCCAGCGGAGGAGTGTTGAAGAGGCCCTGAGCAGGGGCAGTGGCTCTCTGCCAGGAGAGTTCTGGCACCTGGACAAGTGGACAGGCCCCAGCTAGGCAACACTGGTGGGGATGCTCGGGGCTTCCCAGGCAAGCCATTTATTGCTCTCTGTGTGCCTGTACATCTGCTCTCATTGCAGTTGGTACAACTGCGAGATGTTTAGCCAGCAGCTGCAACCCCAACCAATCATAATCCCCAACTACAGGGACCACACTTCACCTTCCGTTCCACAATAGGCCCTCAGCAACAGTTTGTTCAATGTCACATTCTCAGAGTCACCCATTTGATTTGGGGATGCTGGCTCTGCTTTGCCCAAAGGACCTGTGAGCATGAATAATTGGGCTGTAAGAGTGACCATGAATTCCTCAGTTGATCAGGGGCCAGGGCTGCCCACTATCCTCAACACCCTCACTCCTGCAGCCACGTGGGCAGCTCTGTGCTGGCTTGCCAGGTTCCCTGACATTCCTGTGAACTATGTTCCGTGGTAAGACTCTGACACAAGTTACAGGATATTTTCCCCATAGGGACAGATCAACTAGCACCAATAGCACCCCCTCTTTCTTATTGCTGCATCGATGCAGAGGTAGCCTTGCCCCTAAATGCTCTGAGGGGATTGGAGCAATGATGGAACCCTAGTCCATCATTCTGCGTAAGGGTGCTCCCAGCACTGCCACTCACAAGGCATTCAAGGTACACTCACAGCATGCGGAACACTATTATTATTACTATTACATATATATTATTACTATTACTGCAAAACAAACAACACACCCCAGTTATCATACGTGGAGTGTTTATTAAGTTTGAATTCTAACTGCTTTACAAACATCTCATCTACCTTCCCCTTCCCCCTGCCATGAGGTTAGCTACTATTATTATCATCATTTTACAAATGAAATAAAAAGTGGACCCAAAGAGGATACATAATTGGGCAAAGTCCTGTAGGTACAGGGAGAAAAACTGATTTAATCTCTAGCCTGTGCCTAACTCCTCCCAGATAAGAAAGTCTGACACAAGAACTTCTGGGGGTATCTATCACATGAGAAGTTATGTTTCTACCACAACAAATGCCTGACCCAAGAGCCAGGTATGGTGGATGGTGCCTGTAATCCCATCACTTTGGGAAGCCAAGGCAGGAGGATCGCTTGAGCCCAGGAGTTTGAGACCAGCCTGGGCAACATAGAGAGACCCCATATGTGAAAAAATAAAAATAAAAAATTAGTCAAGCATGGTGTAGGCCCACCTACATGTGAGGCTGAGGCTAGAGGATCATGATTGCTTGAGCCTAGGAGTTTGAGGCTGGGATGAACTCTGATCATGCCATTGCACACCAGCCTAGGAGACAGAGTCAGACTCCCATCTCAAACAAAACAAGCCACCTCAAAGACAAATGCCTAAACCTCAATGTAAAATGAGCTTTACATGTCAGGTTTTTAAAAAAACATCATGTTTGTTATAACCTGTTTTATATAAGAAAAAAATCTATTTAATGTGCATGAAGTATAAATAGAATATTCCTAATAAAATTAGACATAGACAATGTTATGTATGGTGATCTGGGACCAAGATCAATAGGAGGCATGGAGTGGGAGACAACATTAGGGTGAGAAGGCATGCTCAGATTAGCTGTTAGAATGATGGTCCCAGAGGGGCCAGGGGGGACAAAGAGGGGTGGAAGACTGTTGTAGGAGGTTAGTAAATGATGAACTGTGTAGTCAAGGAAAGGAGAGAAAATCCTAAAGCAAGGTTAATGGGTCATGATGACAGCATGGATAAACTGGGTGTTGCTGGTTGAGGCTGTGACTCAGTTTCCAGCTTGTGCATATGGATGTTGTTGGCTGAAGAGGAGAGGCTGACCCCCAAGGGGACAGGCTGGGGCTGAATTCAGTATAAGGAGGCAGGTCAGCTCTCAGCAGCCGTCTAAATAAGCATATCCCAGAAGTGAGGAGTGTGCTGTGTGTGGTACCAAGAAGGTTTTCAGTGGCACTTTGATGCACCCTTAAGAATTTAACAATTTCACATTTATTTTTATGGTTAACATTTATTTATGATGTTTTCCTTTTATATATTTATGTTTTCTATTAGATGCATGTATTTAAATAAGACAAGGGAGATTGATGTAAAGAAAAATGTTCTCTAAATTATATTGCCTGTGTCAAAAATCATGATGGCAGTGATTGAATGGTGGAGATATGTTTGGAAAAGCTGTGTTCCCTGTTGTAGCAGAATATCACCCCAGCTTCCTGATGGTCTCTTCAGAGCCCTTGTTTCTTGCCTGCATGTCTTGCAGATCCAGTGCATGGCCCACAGAATGTGGAAATCGTAGACATCAGAGCCCGGCAGCTGACCCTGCAGTGGGAGCCCTTTGGCTATGCGGTGACCCGCTGCCATAGCTACAACCTCACCGTGCAGTACCAGTATGTGTTCAACCAGCAGCAGTACGAGGCCGAGGAGGTCATCCAGACCTCCTCCCACTACACCCTGCGAGGCCTGCGCCCCTTCATGACCATCCGGCTGCGACTCCTGCTGTCTAACCCCGAGGGCCGAATGGAGAGCGAGGAGCTGGTGGTGCAGACTGAGGAAGACGGTGAGCAGGGGAGGAGAGCTTACATGGGAATGGGGATATTGAATCTATTCACAGGGCCATAGCAGTCAGTTATGAGGCTTTTATTTTTCCTACATTTTTAATTCCCTCACACACACCTTTCTTTTCTAAGGTCTTCAATGAAGGACTATGTAAACTGTGCATTGCACACCTCCAGGGAGTGCTTTTCCCATCACAGTGACAGCTCTGCCATAGACATGCACTCAGCTTTGGCCCTTTTGTACCCCCATTCCTCTTCTTGCTTTATACCAGTCTGTTAGACCATTCTTGCATTGCTATAAAGAAATACCTGCGGCCAGGTGTGGTGACTCACACCTGTAATCCTAGCACTTTGGGAGGCTGAGGCAGGTGGATTGCCTATCTCAGGAGTTTGAGACCAGCCTGGGCAACATGGTGAAACCCCATCTCTACTAAAATACAAAAGAAATTACCAGGCGTGGTGGCATGTGCCTGTAGTCCCAGCCACTCAGGAGGCTGAGGCTGGAAAATTGCTTGAACTCGGGAGGCAGAGGTTGCAGTGAGCCGAGATCACACTTTGCACTCCAGCCTGGGCAACAGAGTGAGATTCCATCTCTACCAAAAAAAAAAAAAACAAAACAAAAAAAACACGGGAGACTGGGTAATTTATAAAGAAAGGAGGTTTCATTGGCTCACAGTTCTGCAGGCTGTATAGAAAGCATAGCACTGACATAGCTTGGCTTCTGGGGAGGCTGAGGAGCTTTTACTCATGGTGGAAAGTGAAGTAGGAGCAGGCACACTACGTGGCCAAAGCATGTGCAAGAGACAGATTGGCGGTATGGTGCCACACACTTAACCAGATCTCCGGGGAATTCACTCACTGTCGCGAAGACAGCACCAACCCATGAGGGATCCACTTCCATGATCCAATCACACCTCCAGCATTGAAGATTACAGTTCAACATGAGATTTGGGAGGGGACGAATACCCAAACTATATCAACCACCTTCTCTGTCCAAGGTTTGACTGCACTGATGCCTCCAGAAAAATAAAACATGTATCACATTGTTTAAACATGTTGAATTTGGAAGTCAGACAATGCTGAATTATGTAAGAATTAAAAACAGAAAATACATATAAAAAGCTTAGCGTACACATTGGATGCACCCAGAACTGAATATTCACCTGGCTGGATGACAGTCATTTCAAACTCAAGGTATCTGAAAATGTACTAATCTCCAATTCTATACTGACTTTCCCTGTGTTCCTTATCTCAATGAACTGCACCTAGTAACTCAAGATAGAGACCTGAAAGTCAGCCTAGGAGCCTCCATGTCTCCCTCCCAAACCCACTCCACCTCCATACCCCCATTTCTAATGTGTATGCTTCCTGCAGTTTATCTTCCTCATAACTTGAGACTCCAAGAACCTAGAGCCACTACTGCTAGAACACATAACTTTTCCTGCCTCTTTTTCCTTACCTATGCCATTTCTCCTGCTTGGAATGACCTGTCCTCCATGTTTGCAAGGAAACCTCTATTGACCTTTCAAGTCTTTGCTCAAATGTTACTTCCTCCAGGAAGCTTTCCTTGATTGCCCCAGATTGACTTGGATGTTTCTTCCCAGGCTCACTGCAGTTACCTTAGTGATAGCATAGAATTCGCCAGTTCCAGGGCTTACCTGAGAAACACTTCCCCATGATCATATTTCAGTTTCCCCTCCAGCCAGCCCAGGCTGCCTCTTGCCTTATGGGATGGCTTTAGATAGTTCCTGAGAATCAGACTCAGATGAAGATTCATGTGCACGTGACTGATTAAGAAAGTTTTCCCAGGGGAGACTGGGAGGGGAGTGAGGAAAGTGGGACAAGGAAGGGGAGAAAGCCAAGGTGCAACTTTTGGCTAAGTCCAGCAAAAACTGGCTGCAACCTGAGCCTTCTGGGAACTGTTCAGGGTGGGCCATGCATCACAGTTGTCCTAAGTTAGGCAAGGAAGCTGCCAGCCAACAGTTAGGGTCTGGGATGGGGAGGAGAGATTCAGAGGTAAAATTTCAGTAACTTTTGTCTCTCTGCATGTGCAGGTAAAGGATAGAGTCTCACAAAAATGGTATAAAGAGATCTGAAAGGTCTAGCCAGAGCACTGGTATTGTCAGCTGCATAAAGAAAATACCCGGCTTGACTCAGATTAGCCTTAGAACTTGAAGACAGAGCCTCTACTGTGGCAATTCTGTTTAGTGCATGTTTTCTTTTTTCATTTTCATTTTCTTCTTTCTTTGTGTGTTCCTGGGATTCAGTAGAATCTAGTACTCTTCTTTCATCTAAGCAAGTTCTAAATACCTCAGAGTTATGACCCTGAGTAGAACCCAGATTGACATTCTCAGCTACAAAATCTCATGAGAAGATAAGGGAAATAGTGCCAGCCTCTTCTCACCCTGCCCCTAATTCTCACTTCCACCATGTCGCATCCTAGAGCTGGAAGTTTTACACAGTCTACTTTGATGATCCATCCCTCCCTTACACCCTTCCAGTTCATCCTCGTAGCCATCCTCTTTGCAGACTCTGCACACTGGACTTTGGGGTCATCCTTGGAGTAGACTCTGTAAAACTTCCAGTTCTAGGAAGATTTCCCTAGATCTGACTTCATTGTTTCAGAAATCTGTAGCCCCTTCCTCCAGCAGGTAGAATTGTGCACTGTCAGACAATGTGCACTCTGGAGCCAAGCATGCCTGGACAAGTTGTTTAACCTCTTAGTGCCTTTGTTTCCTCATCTGTAAAAGGGAATTAATTGGCCAGACACGGTGGCTCACCCTGTAATCCCAGCACTTTGGGAGGCTGAGGCGGGCAGATCATGAGGTCAGGAGATTGAGACCATCCCGGCTACTATGGTGAAACCCCGTCTCTACTAAAAATACAAAAAATTAGCTGGGCATGGTGGCACGTGCCTGTAGTCCCAGCTACTCAGGAGGCTGAGGCAGGAGAATCGCTTGAACCTGGGAGGCGGAGTTGCAGTGAGCCGAGATCACGCCACTGCACTCCAGCCTGGGTGACAGAGCGAGACTCTGCCTCAAACAAAAAAGGAATAATTAAAGTACCTATCTTATAGATTCTCATGCACATTAAGTGGGATGATATATAAAGAAATTGGACTAATACCCAGCATGTTATAAGGTACTACATTTGTGGTGAATCACAGGAGAAAAAAAAAGGAGCATCTATCCCCGGCAACTGAGAAAGTTCCCAGCTCCCCTAGGAAACCTCTTCAGAGCTCTAGACATGTTCAGACATCTAGAAATCTAACTGGTTGTGGGAAATACACTGTAGAAGCTCAAAAAGTGGCAGTGTGCTTGGCACCTGATATGAGAAACAGAGTCAGGGCAAAAGGGTGGTTTAGTGACTCATATTCACAGGGAATTTCTGGTTGTTAGAGAGGGAGAAGTCACTGCTGAAAATCAGCATGAAAATTCAGGACTCAGGAGAAGAACAATAAGGTTTTCCCAAGGAGCAGCTCAGGGCACCTTTTTAAAGATGCTTTGCCCACCTTGAGCTGCTCTTTGAGGATTACCTCCCTGTGCCTCGGCAAACCCCAAGTCCAGCTTTAAGGTGTTCCTTAACTTCTCTCTTTCTTCTTCCTGTCACCAAGAGAAAGAGCCTTTATCAAAACAACATGAGAGCAGGAATGCTTTGAAATTAAATTTTAATTAAACATCATTAATAAAACATCAATTCCTGCTCTATGGAGATGTGTGGACATTATCATACTAAAAACACCAACATACTAGACATGATTCCTCAGTTCTGTAACTATTCTGAGGATCTGCCTTAAAACCCACTGGATTGAAGTAGAGTCTCAGTGTAGAACCCTGCTGTATGCCAGGGTTAGGTTCCATTCTTTCTAAAGAGGGAAGAGGCACCATTTCTGCTGGCTGGGTAACTCATTCACCTCAAGGACAAGATGAGGCTAGAGCGTGGCTCTAGTAGATTAACTGAAACTCCCCTCCAGGAGCCAGCAAGCAACCTTTAGGATTGAGTTGGCTGAATGGCTGAATTCATGCTGCTGTCATCCGTGCCACAAAATTGTCTTCTGGGGAATTTGCAGAATTGGTAATTTCAGCACCTCAGTGCATTTGAGGGCCCGCGAAGAAATCCAGCACTAGAGAGCAGCTCATGGCTGCTGAGCCCCATGGCTTCATTTGGGTAGCAGCTGTTCATGAGAGACTAAACAGATTATTTATTTTTCCCTTTTCCACAAATGTCTCAGACAAAACCACAGTTTGCTTGCACCTTGAAAGATGAAAACCATGTTGATGGTTTTGCTTGGCAGCTCACTTTGTCTGCTATTTATTGAGCACGTACACTGTGCTAGGCACGGATAGACATGTTATATACAGTGGCTCCTGTACTCCTTTTGCCCAAGATTTTATTGTGAAAATTTTCAAAGCTAGAAAAATTGAAAGAATAGTACAAAGGAGACTTATAAACCTCTCATCTAGATTCAACATTTGTAAACACTTTGCTGCATTTACTCGTGTGTGTGTATCTTATATCTACATGATAGGTGACATATGCTATGTAAATATATTTATGAATACATATAATATTTTAACCATTTGAAAGTAAATTGCAGAAATCATGACAGTTGATTTCTAAACCCGTTAGCATACAAGACCTAAAAATAAGAACTTTCTGCTACATACCCAGAATGCTATTTAACCTCTAATAAATTGTATTAATTTTAAAATCATGTAATATACAGTTTGTTTACATTTCTAATAATATTTAACCTGATTCTATGTGACAAAACCAGGGTTCAGTATATTTTTGGCAAAACCGTTACATTGGTGATGTATATTTCTCATTGTATATTGTCAAGAAGTTCATAATGTCAGGGAGTCCCAGTACTGATGATGTCACATATGGTCACTTAGATAAGACAAGAACTGCCGGGTCCCTCCACTGTAAATGTAGCACCTTTTTTCTTTTGTGAAGTATCCTTGGAGTGAAACTTTGAGATGGAATGAGTATTGTATTCCCCTAAAGCTTTCACTCAATGGTTTTAACACGCCCCGAGACTCTTCACCTGAACCAGTTATTACATTGGTGCTTACAAAAGGGTGCTTTTAACATCTATAATTCTCTCTACGCTTACTAGTTAGCCTTCTTCTTTAGAGAAGAGTTTTTTTCTCTCTTCATCTTCCTCCCTGTTTTTGGTCTCTCTGTTGATTCATAGATCATTTTTGACTCAGTGTATTAAAATCCTCTACTGCCATTCTCTGTGTTGCTCAAATTGCCTCAAATATGGCCAGTGGCAGTCTCTTCAAGCTGATTCCCAGGTCCTTTTGACATGTTCTGATTAGTCTTCCTTGCTTCTGGCACAACAAAAATATTCTAGACTACCTTTTAATGTCCCTGCCCCAGACCTGAAGCCAACCACTTATTAGGGATTTTTGGTTGCTTTCAGTGGGGAGTGGTATTTTGGCACTAAGATATACCTCTTAGGTGTGCTCAGTGATGCGTTATTGCCTCTAGGTTCTTTCACTAGGTAGAGCTAGGGAGTATAATTTATTTTTGTTTTAAGTCATGAGCTCATACTGATTCAAATTCAACACATTATATACATATATCTCCCTTCTCCTGCAGTGAGAACCCTGATGCTCAACATCCACATAGTTTTCATTTGCTCCATCCTGAAGCACACATAAAATAGTTTCAGAATTACAACACCAATCCCTCTAAAAAACAATAAAGCTATTATATTAAGTTAGGTTAAAGATTTCAGTTTTTCTCTCCTTAGGCTGTATACCACTGAGGGTATGCAGTGAGAATACTATGTTCAAAAGTTCAGTTCTTTTCTCTGTATGGTTATATTATCAATTTGATACCCAGTTATGTTCATTTGTTTCCATTTAAAGGTTTGCCTTCCACCTATGCTTTTTAATTTAATTTAATTGTTTTTAATATGCAAAACAGTTGCATGTTTCAAAAGTAAAAACTATGTCTCATTACTGGGTATATACCCAACAGAATATAAATCATTCTATTATAAAGATACATGCATGTATATGTTCATTGCAGCACTATTCACAACAGCAAAGACATGGAGTCAACCCAAATGGCCATCAATGATAGACTGGATAAAGAAAATGTGGTATATGCAGCCATAAAAAGGAATGAGATCATGTCCTTTGCAGGAACATGGGTAGAGCTGGAAGTCATTATCCTCAGCAGACTAACACAGGAACAGAAAACCAAACACCGCACGTTCTCACTTGTAAGTGGGAGCTGAACAATGAGAACACATGGACACAGGGAGGGGAACAACACACCCTAGGGCTTGTTGGGAGAGTGTGGGGAGGGAGAGCATCAGGATAAATAGTTAATGCATATAGGGCTTAATACCTAGGTGTTGGGTTGATAGGTCCAGCAAACTACCATGGCATGCGTTTACCTATGTAACAAACCTGCACTTCCTGCTCATGTATCTCAGAACTTTAAATTAAAAATAAAAACACCTTTAAAAAACTACATTAAAACATATATTCCAAAAAATATTACCACCATTCCTGTCTCTTTTCACTATTGCAATCCACACTTGAAAGTTAGCTATTTTCATTCCTTTCTGGTTGATCTTTCTTAGAGTTCTTTTTGCAAAAAAATACATAATATTTTCTTCCTCCTACTTCTTATATAAAAGGTAGCATAATTGATATACTTTGCATCTTGTGTTTTTGTTCACTCAGTATATCCTAGAAATCACTTCATATCAGTTACTACAGAATTTGCTCTTTATTTTTTATGACTCTATGGTATTTCATTGTGTTGATGGAAATACTGTAATTTATTCAACCAATATCCAGTGGACACCCAGGTTGTTTCCATTATTTACTATCATAAATAATACTGTAGCAAATAGCATTGTGCATATGTTGTTTGGTACTTGTGGCAATTGTATCTTTAGGGTAAATTCCTAAAAGTGAGATTGCAAGAGTCACAGAGTAAGTGCATACGCAGTTTTGTTAGCTGTTGAGAGGTACTCTTCCATAGAAGTTGTATGATTTTGCGTTTTCACTAGCAATGTACATTCATTTAATCTGAACACTAAATGTGAAGGAGCAAAGAGTGTTGTTTTTTCTATTTTACAAATAAGGAAATGTAGAATCCCATATAATAATTACATATAATGTAATTGATTATAATGAATAACATAATATATACTATAATTGATATTTAATACAGTTAATCACATACAAAACATATATTATTTCATTTAACATCATACTTTTTAAAAAGCTCATGTACTTGAATTGTAAGGAAGACTGACATGCCTCAGGAATGAGTAACTTTATTAAGTGTACATTTCTAATGAGCCAATGATCAGGTTTCTCAGGTCACAGTAAGCTAGGAGGCTGCATGTTGCTAAGGATGAGTACATCTGTAGTAACAAGATGTGGCATGTAAACCGGGAAAGGAGAAAAGTGAGAGAAAAAGCAGAAAAAGCAATAACAACAAGGCAATAAGTAAAGCAGTCCAGAGTCATTTAGTGTAAGAGTGAAAGCTATTCACACCTTAGTGAGTCCTGAAGGCATCACTTTATTAGAGCTCAGTACATTTGAGATGTTTACCAAGATGGTCTTGAGATATTATAAAGGGCAAAGAGAAATGCAATTATGTTTTTCAAATGCCCACTATGAACTAGGCATTGTGCTGATACTCTCCATTCTTACAGTCAATTCCCAAATACTTTGATGTAGATGCTATTGATACAGTTGTGCAGAAAAGGAGTAAATAGAATTCAAAATCTTACCTGAAGGGCATTCCCTGACCACCCAATGTATAATTCTATACCTGGCCAAAACCTCTACCGCTGTTCCCTGTTTTATTTTTCTCTACCTCATGCTGTATATTGATTACTTTACTATCTCTCTATAAGGGATATAAGCTTAATGAGAATAGAAACTTTGTTTTGTGTTGTTCACTCTGGTAATCCATAGTATGGGCTCATTGTTGAATGAATAGACGGATGAATAAATGACCATTCCACATAAAAGTCCATGCCCTTTTCGTGATCCCATAGTGTCCCATTTATGGGTATTGTTTGTGAAGATGGGGGATATGTATGACGTCTTTTAGCTATATTCAAAGCTAACTCAGACTAGCTTGCATCTCTTCCCACCTCCAAGTTCAGTAGTACCACATTCGTTGCTTCAAATCAACCATGGTGGAAATATTTACACCATGGAAATTGGCAAACTTTTTGTTTTTATTTTTCCCTGGAGAGCAGGTTGTGAAACATTTAGTAGCATACCACTGTATAGTTCAATTAAAAGTCTATAGTTAATTAAGATGTAAAGATTTATCTGGAACAAATATATTTTCTCCAACACAACTAGGAAATACGAGACTAAAATTATCTAAATCTCTCTTATTAAGTTAGTTCCAAGCCTCTGTATAATGAACGAAAAAACAAATATGGCAGCTGAAGTGGAGAGACAAAAAAATGACATAGACAAGAAAAGTATCAAGGGAAACTCCTGTTGAATTGTACATGCCTATCTGCTTTTATATATACTGCCTTGGTATTTCTCATATCTACCCCCAAAGTTCACCATTGTTAACCCCTTTTCAGATGTGGAAATGGAGATAAAGAGAGGAGAGGAGGGGAGAGGAGGGGAAGGGAGGGGAGAGGAGAGAACTTCCCTTGATAACACTCTGTCCTCCTTTATGTTGAACTGAAAATTTTCCTTAAATTACCACCTGACTTTAAGGCACAAGAAAACATCTGGTTTAATTACAGTGAATTTACATGAACCCACTGACAAGAAGCACAGTTAAAATTAGCAATTTTAGTGGGCTTTTTTTTAAGAGAATGAAATTATAAAGTAATTAACCTTTGTTGTAGAACTCTGTCAAAAGGATGGAAAGTTCCATGCTGTTAAATAGAAGAAGAAATGAAATTGTGGAAAGGGAAAATGTGGATTCATTAAAGAATTACAAAGAAAAAGGAATGGAAAAGGGACACAGAATTAGAAGATAAGACAAAAAAGGAATTTTTTGCCGAGAAGTCTTTTTACAATGAGAGAGAGAGAGACCTAGTTTAATCAAAGAAAAGCAAGTCTATCTCAGGACATCTTGACTATGGAATGGCAATGTGGTGGGTGGAAAGAGCCTCTTACTTGGGGTGAGACATCCTGATTTTGCTGCTTAAAGATGCTATGACAGCCTTTCAGCCTCCTGGACCCACAGATCTACCAGGTGATAGAAGAAAGGGGTGATTTGGGAAATGCTTTGGAAATAGAAGAGTTTGAGCTATATCCAGGCTTCATCCACTACTTCACTATGCAACCTTGGTTAAAGGACTCGCATTCTGTACACTTTAGTGCCCCGTCTGTAAAATGCCTCTCTACAGAGGCTGTAGTACATGAAAGTCTATGTGTAAAACCCTTAACTTACTGTCTGCCAAGAGCTTTGCTAAGTGGTGTGTGGCCAACATCAGACATCATAGACAGCTTTTTATTTCAGGGTGTTCAGGAAAAACAAAACAAGAGATCTATGCAAAATTTCCATTTGCCCTGGGTAAAAGGCCACTTTTAAATAACCTCTAACTCTTCTGTAATCTCATTTTTAAACATTTCACTCTGACCACATCTCTTCTCTTTTCAATTTATTCCCTCTGCTATTGTAGCTCCAAAAATTCAGCCCCACTAGGACTTGCTACCTTGTTCATTGCCCTCATTCCCTTCTCTACCCAGCTTAAATTCCTCGGCTGATCATTCCAGTTACATCCTTGCATAATCCCCCAACACCTTAGCCTCATTCTCATTTCCAGCTATTCACAACCCTAGCTCCATCTGATTTCCTGCCTGTGCTAGGTCTTTCCTTCCGTAGCTGCTGCACACCACTGTGCTAACCACTCTCACTTGGAAGCCAGAAGCACCACTGGAGCTGGCTTTTAAAGCTGCCTGGCAATACTGTCTTTCCCTGGCCCATTCATCCCTCTCGTCTCCCAGAGAATATTTCTCCTATCTTCAGACTAATAGCACATGCACCTGTTCTCGCTTCCACAGATGACGTTGTTACCTAATAGACTGAGGAACTGAAACCATTCGAAGAAATTCCCTCCAGCTCTCATTGCCCACATGTTGCCCACCTATTTGACCTCCCCCTCACCTCCTTGTTTCTACGGATGAACCATTTGTTTTCTGAATAAAGGCCAGTTTTGCTACTTAATGCAGCAAATCCCACTTACTTTTTTTTAACTCAATGTCATTGCTCCAGCAATTGTCCCCTTTCCACCCTACATCAAAATTTCCCTTTGTAACTGGATATATTTCTCACCCTCCACACAAGCTGTATTTCTCCCATCTTTAAAAAGATTAAAAAAAAAAAAAAAAAACAGAAACACCCAGCTCTGTCTTCTCCTCAAGCTACTATTCCATCCCCTCTTTATGCATCCATTCTTTCTACTTGTTCTTGAATCCATTCAACCAAAGTAACTCAGATCCCTGCCATTCCACCAAAACAATTATTTCAAGATCACCTGTGACCTTCAAGTCACCAAATCCAATAGTCATTACTCAGAGAGTCAGATCCTCTTACTTAACCAGTTGGCAATATCTGACACAGCTGGTTGTTAAATCCTCCTTAAAACACTTTTTGTACTTTGCTTCCAATTCATCACACACTTCTAGATTTTCTCCTTCTGCAGTGGCTTCTCCTTTTAGTTTTTGTTTTAAAGATAGGGTTTCACTGTGTCTCCCAGGCTAGAGGACAGTGGTATGATCAGCTCACTGTGTCCTCTGACTCCTGGGCTCAAATGGCCCTCCCACCTCACCCTTTCCGGTAGCTAGGACATGTGGGATAGGCACATATAGGCACGTGCAAGCGTGCTCAGCTAATTGATTTGTTTTATTTATTTATTTAATTTTATTTATTTATTTATTTTTGAGACGGAGTTTTGCTCTTGTTGCCCAGGCTGGAGTGCAATGGCACGATCTTGGCTCACCGCAACCTCCGCCTCCCAGGTTCAAGCCATTCTCCTGCCTCAGCCTCCTGAGTAGCTGGGATTACAGGCATGTGCTACCACACCCGGCTAAATTTGTATTTTTAGTAGAGACAGGGTTTCTCCGTGTTGGTCAGGCTGGTATTGAACTCCCAACCTCAGGTGATCCACCGGCCTCGGCCTCCCAAAGTGCTGAGATTACAGGCATGAGCCACTGTGCCCGGCCTATTTATTTTTATTTTTACTTTTTTTGTAGAGACAGGGTCTCATTGTGTTACCCAAGGTGATCTCAGACTCCCAGCCTCAAGCCGTCCTCCCACCTCAGCCTCTCAAAATGTTGGGATTACAGTTTGCTGGTTCCTTTTAAACAGCGTGTATTAGTCCGTTTTCATACTGCTATAAAGAACTGGTTAAAACTGGGTAATTTATAAAGGAAAGAGCTTTAATTGACTCATAGTTCAGCATGGCTGGGAGGCCTCAGGAAACTTACAATCATGGCAGAAGGTGAAGGGGAAGCAAGGCACTGTCTTCACAAGGCGGCAAAAAGGAGAATGAACGTAGGAGAAACTACCGAACACTTATAATAACATCAGATCTCCTGAGAACTCACTCACTATCATGAAAACAGCATGGGAGAAATGGCCCCCATGAATTAATTACCTCCACCTGGTGTCTCCCTTGACATGTAGAGATTATGGGGATTACAATTCAAGATGAGATTTTGGGTGGGGACACAGCCAAACCATATCACATCCCAACCTTATTGGCCCAGTTCTTGGGACTCTTTCCCATTCGTATCCATACCAGAGGTTGGCCAGGTCTTAAAGTATAGGCTTTATCCATGAGAGGGTCTGTAGCAGCTACTCGATGCCACCATTGTATCAGGAAAACAGCCAGGGACAATAGATAAACAAATGGGTGCGGCAGTGTTCCAATATAATTTTATTTTCAAAAACAGGCAGCTGGTTGGATTCAACCCGAGAGCCATAGTTTGCTGATCCTGGATCCACATTCATTTCGCTAATTATTTCTCCCAGTCTCCTGGCTTTAAAATCCATCCATATGTTAATAATTTTCCCAATTGATACCTCCAGGCCGGGCCTCTCCCCAGCCCTCCAGAGTCATTTATTCAGCTGTCTCCTCAACCTCTCCGCCTAGATTGCTAATCAGCCCGTGGAATTAAACACATTCAAAAATGAGCCTGTGATCATCCTTCAACTTGTTCTTCCCACTGTCTTCTCCATATCAGTAAATGGCAACTCTGTTTTATTAGTGACTCGAGCCAAAAACCTTGACTTCTCACTTTTGTCAGAACTGAGGCCCTGGCTTTTACATCTCCAAAGAAAACCCCTTCTGGCTGGGCATGGTGGCTCACCCTTGTAATCCCAGCACTTTGAGAGGCCAAGGCAGGTGAATTGCCTGAGCCCAGGAGTTCGAGACCAACATGGGCAACATGGTGAACTCCCATCTTTGCACACACACACACACATTAGCTGGGTATGGTGGTGTGTACCTATGATCTCAGCTAGTCAGGAGGCTGAAGTGGGAGGACTGCTTGAGGCTGGGAGGTCAAGGCTGCAGTGAGCCATGATTGTACCACTGCACTCCAGGCTGGGTGACAGAGCAAGACCCTGTCTCAAGAAAAAGAGAACCTCTTCACCCTTTATCGCTTTTGATTGAGACCCCGTGGCTTGGTACAAAGCAGCAGCCTTGCTGTTCCCCACATCTGAACCACTAACATATTCTCTTGGTTCATCCTGCAATATATGTCAAGACCTTGACCATTTCTCACAGCCTCTACTACTACCCCTTAGGTCCAAACCACTGTGCTCTGCACCCCAGATTATTGCAGCAGCCTCTAAATAATCTTTGCAGCTTCAGCTCTGGCCGCTGCATTCTTTTCGCAACACAGCACCAAAATGATCGTTAAATCATGAAGCAAATCATATCACTCCCTCTGCTCCCAACCCTCTGATGGTTTCTCTTGTCACTCAGATTAAAAACCCAAAGCTTTACGGTAGCTCACATGCTCCAGGTGACCAGAATTCCCACTTTTGTTTGCCTCTGTTGCTACTTGTGCCTCACTATGCAAATTCAGTCATCATTCTCTTCAAATATATCAGGGACATCCCTGCCTCAGGGCCTTTGCACTTGCCATCCTTTTTGGCTACAGTAAGGTTCTGCCAAATAAGCAGGACGGTTCCTTCAGCTTCTTCAAGGCTTTATTCCAATGTCACCTCTCAGCGAGCTCTTCTCAGACCATTCTATTAAAAACTAGAAGCCTCCTACAGCACACTCTTTGTCCCTCTTTCCAGCTTTGGGTGTCTCCATAGCAATTATCATCTGACATACTGTATATTTCACTATATGTTTTATTATCTGTCTTCTCCCACTAGAATGCGTTCCACAGAGACAAGATTTTTTCCTTATGTTTTGCTTACTGCTGCTTCCCAAGCACTTAGAAGAACAGTGCCAGGTAGACAAATAAGGACACAATAAATACATTATTGAATGAATGAATTCTCAGTCCTCACAGAAAAATTAGATTTAAGATTATTTACCATAGAAATCAGAAGAAGACTGTAGAAATCTCAGTAAGCTATGAGAAGATATAGCTTCTATGATTAGCAATATAACATCATTCGGATAGAGCAGATTGAGGTAAGGACATCACAGGAAATAGCAACAATCTTAATTGTCTCTACAAAAAAATCAAATTAGTGATCTCTAGGCTACCCTAGAGCTGTTCTCAGAGAATGCAATGGGGCCAGGGGGAGTATCAAACATACATAGTATTTACTTTGTGCCAGACACCTAGCTAAGCACTTTGTGTATATTAACATATCAAATCCCCAGGACAACCTATATAGTAGGTAGTATTTTTATCCTCATTTTAAAGTAAGGAAAGTGAGACACAGAGACATTAAGCAGCTTGGCCAAGGTAATACAGTGGTGGGAACAGGACATAAACCCAAGCAGTGTGGCTTCAACCCATGATCATTGTTTAATTCTACAATACTGCCTTATAGGTCTCAGTGATGACAATAAGAGTTTTGATTAGAAATGCCAATTTGATCACTCTTCTTAAACTACTGTCCTAAAGAAATATAGAGAAAAACACCCTTGTACCTGCCCTGAGAACCGTAAGAGGATGCCATGGCTGCTCCTGAAAGAATTAACGCAAGACGTCATGGGGGAGGGAGTCCCAAATGGGAAAGAGATGACTAAGCTGAGACTGCTTGGAAAGAAAACCCCTTAGGGAATTGGAGGAAAAGACTTCCAAGTCTACATGCATAAGTACCTCCAACTTTGACCAACCAGTGCTAAAAACAGGAGTGGGCGTTGGAGCTGGTGGGTGGGAATGGGGAAAGGAGAGAGGTCAGTGCCCTGGTCATCTTTATTTGCTAGTCCATGATGCAGAGAACGAGAGCTCCCCCTCCAAGCCTACATTCAGGGCATATGGCAAATAAGAAAAGAGGGCTTCAGTGGAAGGATCTCATTGTAAAGAAACAATTATAGGAAAGGGCAATGTCTGTGGTAACTAACTTCAGGCTGCCCCTCAAAACACCTGAAAAGCCCTCTTGCCATGGAGAATCTTCCTGCTGCCTAATTATTTCCCTTCCTTAACTGCCCCTCATACCACTGCCCCACAGGTCAGACAGAACCCTTATCCAGCCAAGTAATGTATGAATATATCTAAATTCTTTCCTTTCCTTGTCAGTTGGAAATACTTAAAATAAGGACTTACATGGTAACTAGCAGAATGACCCATTAAACCAGACCATCACACACCACTTCTTATAAGGTTGCATGTGGAAAGGTTACTGGACAGATTTTTAAAAATGCTTTCATTCTTATTGTAAAGAACAAATCTGATAGTGCAAAGCAAATACCCCCTAACAATTGAAGCAAGAAACAAGATTTTTAAAAACAAAACAAAAAAACTAATACACATGATCAGTAAGAATATCTAAATAAATCCTGGGATAGAACATGTTCATGGAATGGAAGTTAACATTGTAAAGGTATTAGTTCTCCCAGACTGGCCTTTGTAAAAGAGTTTAGTGCTATTTATTATCATTATTTATTTGATGATAAACTCTATTGCGTTTAGGGATGTGTGCTTAAGGAGTGAAAAGTATAAGGAAAAGCAAGGTCACGGTATGAAGTTCAGTACTGAAAAATTAATGAGATGTTTGTTTTATGCATTTGTGTTTATTTCATAGTAACCAAGATAAATGATGATAGTGTATATAATCTTCTACCAATAAATGTAAAATTTAGGTGATATGGCAAAATATTATTAAAAAACTTGACTTAAGGAAAAACAATTCTGTATAGTTTTACAACAAATAAAGAAATAGAATCAGTAATTTAAACTTTTGCAACAAAGTACACATCAGTCCCAGGTGACTTCACAAGTGCAATCAGTCAAACACTCAAGGAGTTTGTAATCCCAATCTTACACACTTTATGAGAAAGGAAAAAGAAGAACCACTTCCCTCTTCAATTTATGACAAGACTATAACCTTGATATTAAAAGCAGAAAAGCTTATGAGAAAAAATATATGCAAATACCTAAACAAAATATTAGCAAATGACCTGAAACTGTGTAAATATGCAAAAAATAGTTTAAAAAATTAGTGTTAGTCTAACTTTAGTAAATCTGTTTGTGTAATTTGCTACAGCAACATACTACGAGAGGGGAAATACATATCATCACTACAGGAGATACAGAAAAAGCATCAGTTACTTCTTAGCATGATTTAAAAAACAAAATATTCTTGTATGCCTGGAATAAAAATGGCCCCCTCAACCTGATAAAGATAACTAAAAAACCTACAAACATCATACTCAAAGATGAAACAATATCATCATTATCTTTGAAATTGGAGATAGACATATCATTTCTATTAAAGACAGTATTGGTGGCTATCATTGAAGATAAGAAAATAAAAGATTGGAAAAGAGCAAAACTATTATTAACTACAGATGCTACAATTATCTCTACATAGATAACCCAAAGAAATCTGCAAACAAATTATTAGAATTAATATAAGAATATAGGATGTTTGCCAAGACATTAACATTAAAAAGTCAATTCCATTTCTATTAACCTAACAAGTATGTGGTATTTTCTTAAAGACATTATGTACAATAGCAATAAAAATATAAGGTATTTAGTAATACATTTAACATAAGTTTTCAAGATGTACGTATAAATGTATAAAGCACTGAAAGACGTTAAGGAAGGCCTAAATAAAAGATATACCATGTTCATGGATGAGAAAACCTATTATTATAAAGACATGATATTATCTCCCAATTGATCTATAACACATGCAACTAAAATTCAAAAACCAAACATTTTTTGAAAAGGTACAAGCTAGTCCTAAAATGTTTATGTAAGGAGAAAAGGTAAGAGTACCCAAGACAGTCATGAACATGAAGTACAAAGTAGTAGACTTTACCAGATAGCAAGACTTACACCTCATTGTTAATTAAGATGTGATATTGACACAGGGAAAGTCTAATAGAAACAATTGAATATAATGGAGAGAACATAGAAGTAGACCCATACATATGTGGAAATGTGACAGAAGTTAAAATTACCAGGCAGATCAATTGAGGAATTAAAAATATTTTTTTCAATCTCCCTAGGATGAGGTGAAATAATTAAAATTGGATTCCTACCTCATGTTATACATAGTAACACAGTTGTAAATGAATTTAGGACATTTTATTAAAGGAGTAACTCTTAATGTCAATGAAAATTTAGAAAAATATTCTTATGACTTCAGGATAGAGAAAGTGTTTCTTACGTAAGAAAAACTCTTTTGTGTGGGTTTATTCAGAAGGAGACCCTGAGATAAGGATACAAATGGAAGTAGTTTATTTAGGTGATGGTCTCATGACACACTCATAAGAAAGAGGGAAAGAGAAACAGGAAAGGGAAGAAAGTCAATACAAAATATATTAACAAAAAATTACCATGTGAATAACTGAGTTCTGGAACAGTGCTATTCCAAGTGTGGTCCAAGGACCAGCACTGACTCATTGACTCTCTAATCCATAACAAGACAAGTACAGAAAGAGAAAGTATTTAAAAAGAAGGAGCTTACTATTTTTCTTTTTTGCTTTTTCAATTTCACTTTTACTTAAAAATTTTACTTCCCTATTAATTTGTTTTTATTGTATTTTATGACATCATGAGTCCACAATGGATTTGGAATTATCATTGTCATCATCACAATGGTTTCAGTGTTTGAAATAGTTTGAGAAGTGCTAGTAAAACATGTCTCAGAGTTACTACTTGGTTGGCCAAGTAGTAAGGAAACTGGGATGTTCATCCATCAACTTCCTGTCTTTCATTGCTTGAAGGATGTCTTCGGGGCATTAACTCTCTGGCACTTCTTGCTTTTTCTACATGGAGAACAAGTGGGATCCCACAGCATTTAGGTAAATTTGTATTTTGCAATAAGCATTATTCAGTGGGATATAAGCAGGCCATCAACAGTGTCTGCTCCTAAATTTGTCTCTCTCTTTCTCCCATACAAAAATGAAAATCTGATCAATTTGAGTACGTTAAAATTAAGAACTGATCCATATTCAAAGGTAACATAAAGAGAAACAGAAGACACAAATTAAGAGAAGTTTTTCAGTAACACATATAGCCAATAAAATGATCAGTATCGAACATATACAACAGGAAAAGGCTAATATCCAACAAACATTAAAAGATGCTAGTAAATAGGTAAAAGCATGTAAAACCTTAATGAAGTATTGTTTTACACTTAGTAGATGGTCTAGAATTTTAAAACCTGATAGTACCAAATGTTTATAAAGATGCAGAGGAGTAGGAACTTTCAGAACATTGCTTGGGGCAGTGCTGCCACCACTTTGGAAAACAATTTGGCATTACACTGTAAAAAACAAAGATAAGCCCTTCAGTCATTGGAATAGACCCTCTCTTCCTAAGTGTACCTTAGTAAAATCTTATATATATGTTCAACCAAATATACAAAAGTATTCTAATAAATTATATTGTAAGAAAGCCCTACCTGGATACAACTCTACTGTTCATATACAGTAGAATGGTGGAATAAATAAGAATATATTTATAAAATGGAGATAAATTAGATACAACTATGTGCATCAAAATAGATGAATCTCAAAATGATGAGTGACAAATGCAAATCATATAACAGAAAACACTCAATCCACATAGATTTAAAAGAAACCAAGAAAAACTAAATGATATATTGTCTTGGAATATATGTATATATTTAGAACTCCAAATAAAAATAAAGAGAATGATTAAGAGAAAATTCAGGCTGAGCGCAGTGGCTCACACCTATAATGCCAGCACTTTAGGAGGCCAACACAGGTGTATCACCTGAGGTCAAGAGTTCAAGACCAGCCTGGCCAACATAGTGAAACCCCATCTCTTCTAAAAATACAAAAATTAGCCGGGTCTCAAAAAAAAAAAAATTAGCCAGGCATGGTCATGGGTGCCTGTAATCCCAGCTACTTGGGAGGCTGAGACAGGAGAATCACTTGAACCTAGGAGGCGGAGGTTGCATTGAGCCAAGATCACGCTGTTGCACTCCAGTCTGGGCGACAAGAGTGAAACTCCATCTTAAAAAAAAAGAAAAGAAAAGAAAAAGAAAAAAAAAAAAGAAAAATCAGGATAGTACCTGTAGTACCTATTTTATTTATTTATTTATTTAATGATGGGGAAGGAAAAAGGAGACAATAGTGATGGGCATAAACAGTGCTTCAATAGTATAGTAATGTTTTATTTCTTAGAGTAGATAGTGGGCACATGTGTATTTAATAATTATTCTTTGAACTCTTCATACATTATTATGTATACTTTTTAATATATTGCAAAACACTATAAAAGAAACTTTTTAATATAATACAAAAACAATATGAACAATAATAAAGTCCTAGAAATGCAACTTGTAAGAAATAAAAGAAAAAACTTTTTAACTGAGGGGCATAAAAAGAAGCATTAATACATGAAGATTTATACGGTTTACTAGATAGAAGGACTCATGTTAAAAGTGATACTCTCTGCTTCCCAAAAAAGAGAAAAAAAATGCAACTGCAGTAAAAATTTTGATGAAATATGTTTGAAATTTTATAAAACTCTTCCTAAATTATTCTGGAAGAATACATGGGTAGTGATACCTCAAAAAGCTTTGCAAAAGAAGAATAAGACTTGTTCTACCAAGTATCAAAACATGTCATCTTAATGCAATAGAGAAATACTGTCACAGTAAAAGCTACAACTCAGTGAAATAGAACAGAAAGCCAAACAACATACGCTAGAATATAAAATAATTTAATATGGTGGTAAGATGGCATTTGAAATTACTGGGGCAAGTTTTGACTGGTCAATTAATTGTCCTTTACAATTGAGAAAATTGTAAGGAATAATAGTTAGATTTCTACCATGTATAGTATACACAGTAATTTTGGAAATATGAAAGTGTAAGGTGTAAAAAGATGGGGATAAAACAGAAAATAAATAAATTATAAAACAACTATTCATCTGTACTTTCCATTCATCTGATCTGGTGTGAAAAAGAGAATTTTCTCCAGATTGGAAAGACCAAGATCTATTAGCTCGAGTTTCATGCTCACCGTCTTCATCAGACAGACCCTTCTTATTGTCCATCAGACACACTCTCCTCAATTTCCATCAGGTAGACCCTCAGATGAATGAATAGACTTTTCATCTCTCTATTCTTCTTGCTTTCTACTCTCTGTGATTAAAGCTTCTCCTGTCTTTCCAAATTCTTGACGCAATTCGTCCCCCACTACACTTTTGGTAGATGGCTTCACCCCACTTCTCAAGAAAACAGAGCCATTAGGACACTTCAATTCCTCCGTACAAAACATTAGCACATTTCCATCCTCTCCTCTTCTCTCACAAAAGGAGAGAACCCTTCTTTCAACCCACCCCTGCTCTTGCTTTCAGGACCCTACCATTGTCAGTTATCTCCTCTTTCTTTCTCACTCTTCTCCTTCTTACCTCTATTTTGATTTTTTTTTTTTTTTTTTTTTTTTTTTGAGATGGAGTCTCAGTCTGTCACTAGGCTGGAGTGCAGTGGCATGGTCTCGGCTCACTGCAACCTCCACCTCCTGGATTCAAGCAATTCTCCTGCCTCAGCCTCTCGAGTAGCTGGGACTACAGGTGCTTGCCACCATACCCAGCTAATTTTTGTATTTTTAGTACAGACAGGTTTTCACCATGTTGGCCAGGATGGTCTCAATCTCTTGACCTCATGATCTGCCCGCCTTGGCCTCTCAAAGTGCTGGGATTATAGGCGTGGGCCACCACACCCAGCTTCTATTTTGAATTTTTTTCTTAGTTGCTTTAATCATAACTTCTCTTGCCTTTAAGAGGGTCATTATTTTGGCTCCATATCTCATTCCTGTTATGGTTTGAATTCCCCTCCTTTTCACAGCCAGCATTGTTTACTTGCCTCACCTCACCTTCCCCAGTCTTCTCAACCCTCTTCAGGATGGTTTGTGATGCCAACATTCTCCCTTAAATTACTCTTGCTTGGCTCACGAGTCACCTTGAGGACAGTGGGTTCAATAGGCAAGTTTAAAGCCACATCTTACTTGACTACTCAGCCATATTTGTGACTGCTGACCAGTACCTTCTTGAGCCTCTTTCCTTCCTTGGATGCTACAATGACAGCTCACCTTCCTGGTTTTCTGGTTGCCTCTCTGAACACTGACTCCCAGTTTCTCCATTCATTTTCCTCCTAATTGTTAATTCTGGAGTTCTTCTTCACTTAGTCTTAGACCTATTTTTTTTTTCTCTGCTCTATACTCTTGCCATCTATTCCCTGCCCACGGTTTCCATTTCCAAACATTGGACCCAGTCTTCCCATATCCAACTGCTACTCAGCATTGCCACTTGGATGTTCTATGTATACCTGAAATAAAGTATGACAAAAACTGAGCTCACCAGCTTCCTCTCCAAAATTGGTCATCCTTTAAGGCTCCCTCTCTATAAACAACATTCTGATCCCCCAGTTGTGTAAAACAAAAGGGTTGCAGTTCTCCATGACCCATCCCTTCCCTCCTTCACCCTTATCTATCACCACCAAGTCATTGATCTTCCACATTGCCATCCTCTGAGTCCACATCTCCTATACAATCTATTTCTCTTCTACGCTACCATCATTCCAGTCCATGTTACAATTCTTTCTCCACAGGATGACAATGACAGCCTCCTAACTGATTTTTCTCCTTCCACCCTTAACCTCACAAAGCCGTCCACCACACCACTACAGCACCTCCTCCCCATTTTGCCCTAGTAACTTCTACTTATCCAGCAACTCTAACTTATGTGCCGTTTAATATCCTAACTTGCCAGTCTAGGTTTTTCTCTGCTTTTAATAATTCTCCTAGTAGCATATCCCTTTATGTCAGAGTCCTGATTAAAAAAATGTAATGAATTAATTTTGAGTATAATCATTTAATGTCTGTCTCTCTTTCCAGAATACAAACTTTACCACGGATTTTACTACATCTCTCTTTGTTATTGGTACATCTCTAGTGTCCATCGCTGTCCCTTCATCATATTAAATACATAATAAATATTTCTGGAAAGGAAGGGTGGATAAGGGAAAACAATAGGATACCTGACTAATTAAAAGCTTCTGCATACATAAATGATTTAAAAAGCCAACAAAAAAACTGGCAAAAATATATTTGCAACCTATGCAAGAAAGCTTATGTCCTTAAAATGAAATTACAATTACAAGCCCATAAGACAAAGATGAGCAAAAATGAAGAGGCATACAGGAAAATGAGCACAAGGTACAGATAATTTGTTCATAAAAGAAGCAATGTGAATGGCTAATTAAACTGAAAACAAAATCTGTACTCTCCAGTATTCTAAAAAAGATACACATACACATGCACTTAATTTTTTAAATAGTCAGTGTTGGCAAGAACAGACATAGTCTTCTGTTGGGGAGTCCAGAATGGTACAAACTTTCTGAAAGGCAATCTGGTAATATATGTCAAAAGCCTTAAAAATAAAATAGTTCATTTTCTTTGGCCTAGTAAATTAATTTCCAAAGCATTAATCTTAAGGACTATCTGCAGAGTTGCATGCATACTTACCTATAAGCATGCTCATTCCAGCATTGCTCAAAATCATGAAGAATTCAAACCAACTTTAATGCCCAATAATAAAGGATTAGTGACTATAAAGGGGCAACGCCCCCTCTAAGCAGCCATTAAAATGCATGGCCCCAGAGAAATGTATGGCCCCAGAGAAGTCTGCAATATCTTTGGTGATAAAATAAGGTCTCAATGAAATATGCACAGTAGGAGTTAACATTTTTAAAAAATAAAAAAATATATATGCATAGTCATATCTTATTTTTTTAATAAAATTTTACATGCATAAAAAGATTGGAAAATAATCTTTGAACATGTGAATTATGAGTAATTTTGTTCTTTTCCTTTTTTAACCTTTTTATATATTCTTAATATTCAACAAATTCTGTATATCATGTCCATAATGAGCAAAACTAAACATATTTTAATTTAACAAAGGGGAACTGATTGCAACATATGGCCAAGGCTATATGTAGAGAGGCGTAGCGTGATGATTAAGAGTATATGCTTTAAAACTCACAGACAGGTGTTTAGTTCCCTCTTTACAACTTAAGAGCCATATGAACTTCAGCAAGTTATTCTATTTTCTCAGCCTCAGTTCTCTTATCGACGCAAAGGAGATAATACTTACTGGGCAGAGCTGTTTTATGGCTTAAGTGAAATAATGTAGGTAAAATTCTAGTCCAAGAGTAAGTGCTTTTATAATGCCAAAATATAAATAGATCTGGTAACAATTTACTGAAATTCATTATTTCTAAGGGGTTACGATAGAAAGTTTGGGGAATAATTTGTTTTCTGGCTCACCATCTTCCAGACTATTGTAAGAATAGTGAAATCCAGCAGGAGGATGCTGGCAGGAAGACTGACGGGCTTACAGAAGGAGCCCCAAGAAAGGTTGCACTCAATTGGGCAAAATGCTGGCATAGGTCATTCATTCACCTATTCATCCAACCAGCAAATAGTTATTATGCATCTACTTCATGCCAGGCATTGGGACTCAACAGCAAGTCAAGCTAGCTGCCTTCTTGGAGCAAAGCAAGCTGCTTCCAATTGGATTGGGGTTTCAAGCCACATAGTTCATGTTGGATTCAGGAATTCGTCAGGAAACTGATGAAGCACTTCCTAGAGTTAGACAAAACTTGGCAGAGTGAAGAAAATGATACTTGGTAAGATGATGGGAAGCTCACTTTACATTTCTCAAATACAAATCCTAAAGCAAGCTTGTCCAACCAGCAGCCCCTGGGCTGCATGCAGCCCAGGATGGCTTTGAATGTGGCCCAATACAAATTCATAAACTTTCTTACAACGTTATGAGATTTTTTTGTAATTTTTTTTTAGCTCATGAACTATCGTTAGTGTTTGTGTATTTTATGTGTGGCCTACAATAATAATCCTTCTTCCAGTGTGGCCCAGGGAAGCCAAAAGATTAGACACCCCTGAAGCAAACACCTCATTTCAGATTCCAACCTCTGGCAGAACTGGAAACTGCTCATGTCCTTTCTGCCCTTATCAGATTCCGTTCATAAACTGACTTGCTCAGTCTGCAGATGAAAAGCCTGATCAGCCTTCTGAAAATGGGTCAGCAAACTATGGCCTGTGGGTCAAATCCAACCCATTGCCCATTTTTATAAATAAAGTTTTATTGGAACACCACCGTACTCATTCTTTTATGGATTATCTATAGTCATTTTTGTGCTAAAATGACAGAGTTGAGTAGTTGTAATAGAGAACGTACAGCCCATCAGACCTAAAATATTTACTGTCTGGTTCTTTACAGCAACTTTGTCAACCCCTGTTCTAGGTCAGCGGGGCTGGAGAAATGATGTGGAAGGTGACATCAAGTTCATAACTTTTCCATTCTGTAGTTCCAGGAGCTGTTCCTCTAGAATCCATCCAAGGGGGGCCCTTTGAGGAGAAGATCTACATCCAGTGGAAGCCTCCCAATGAGACCAATGGGGTCATCACGCTCTACGAGGTAAGGAGGTCCCTTGTGCTGCATCCATTGGCTTAGCTTTATTCAAGTCACTTCAGCCTGACGTCGGTGAATACCCATTCTGCTGAAGGTATAAAGGTGGGTAAGATGTGACTTATCAAAAGGTTTCAACAGTACAATGGGGTGCCAACATAAAGGCACACAGTGGAGCTGTCTTGATAGCCTCAAGAACAAAGAAATTTGTACATATCATGCATTGAAGTGACTATGGTGACAACTGACCTCATCAGGTCAAAACCCAGGGAGTCAGATTGTTCTTATGTAGAAGAGAAGGCCCAGGCCTGGCAAACAGTAGTGAAAGTTCGTCTGGGAAACTGCAATACCCACATGATGCTCACTTTATGAATATCAGTCTCTTTGCTTTGAAAAGAATCCCAATGTTATTCTCTGCAGCAGGGACACAGGATTCTTGAGATTTAAATTGCTCTGTGCCCAAGGCATATTTTGTCACCCAGGTGATGGCATCCAAAGCCCCCATTCCAAGCATTAGCTGGGCCTTACCATATCAGAGATGAACCAGAACCTACTAAGGCAGGAATGTACCCATCAAGCCAACACAATGTGCCTTCCAGAAAAGTTGCAAAAATAAGACAAACTGTATGAAAGTTTATTGCAAAACAAAACAAAAAAATCTCCAGCAAAGCTGATATAGCTAAGATTCAAGTAATGTGATATGAGTAAGGTTGAGTCTCCTCCCACCCCTTCTATTCTTACACAACATAAGATTACAATGCTAGATCAAGTGGAAACACACAGGAATGCAGAGGGAAGGGCACGGATACCGAAGCTGGAATGATGTAGCCTAGTGTCCTAGTAGCTCCACCTTCTCCTGAGTTACCTTTGGTAGATTCCTCCTTTAAGCCTCATTTTTCTCATCTGTAAAATAAAGGTGGTAATCACTTCTCCAGGGTTTCTCTAGGGAGTCTGACTAGGGGGAAAGACACAAGCATCCCAGACTGAAACATGTACCACAGGCCCACGAAGAGGCTTAAGCCACTGAATGCTCATGCAGAAACATGCATGTGTAGGGAGTGGGCTTGGGGGAAGAATATTGCTGCCGTAAGGAAAGGTGAGCTCTGGGGAGGAAAGTCAAGGAGTATTTGATGAAGGTAAAGTACTCAAGATTAATCTAACAGACCCATAACCTCTCTAGAGAGTCATAGATGGTCCTGAGAACTCTCTGAGGGAGAAGATTGTCCAACATGCACAAGGTGCTTAAGAAAACACCTTATCTCACTAAAACTAGCATTCCTCAGGAGAGCTAACATCTCCCTCTTAGAAATTGCAGGGAGCTTGGTGCAGCTCTCAGGATTACCACATGGAAGGAGGAAACAGACATCCATCTCCACCACTTATGAGCTTTCTCAGGCTACACACTTGGGAGAAGCTTTCTTCCTGGGGAGTACCCCAGGAGGAGGGCAGGTACTCATACCGATACACCTTGCCTGGGACATTTTCAAAACCTCTTTGGGAAAGAGAAGGACTTGAAATTTAACTGAAACAAAATCTAGTCACTTCAAATCTACATGTTATTCTTTGTAAAGCAGAAACCACAATCATACACACACACACACACACACACACACACACACACACACACATACATTTAAATGAAATAAAGATCTATTGTGCCTGGCAAACTTTTCTTTGTAAAGCAGAAGGAAAGGACCCATGATTTAGGAAGTTAAGTTACTTGGTACTGTTATGTAAAAGATGCTCTGTGCCAGTTGCTCAAGACTTTTGGAATTCACAGGCCAGTAGCATTTAAAAAGGTTTAGGGGACTAACCTAGGGTACTTCAACATCTTTTATTTACATCGTTTTATAAAAGACATAATTCCAAAAATATAGAAAGGATATAATTTCAGAATAACAGTCCGTCCTTCAAATTGAATAAATTTATGATTTTTTACTAACTCATGACAGTCACATTAATTTTGCTAATTTTGCATTGGATTGATGGCAACTTTGTAATGGAAAAGCCCTGGTCCTTGTACATACCTGCATTTGGAAACCACTGGTGTATGGCCGTGTTGCAGGTGGAGTCATATCTCTGCACATATTACTCCTTGAGAGTAATATACTTTTTCCTGTAGTAGGATGATGCATTAGACTGGATGAGAAATATCATGATTAAAATTCCATGATAAGAAGAAAGAAACAGAGGGAGAGCAAGGGTCTAAACACAACTGTGAATTAGACTCTGTGTTTGAGTAGAACCTCCTGCAATTGAGGCATTATTATATAGTGCACTCTCTGAAGCCTCACGCACAAAGGTGGGTACAGATTAGAGCAGGATGTCCTTCTCACTTCTGTGTGAATCCGGTGGCTTGTGGATTCTCAGAGACCAGATGCCAGGGATGTTGGCATTCCCATGGATTCTATAGGAGACAACTATGATGAAAGACATCTTCAAGTAGCTTCTTGGCTGTGACTTGGGCTATAATTGCAGAGAACCAGAACCAGAGTATTGTAACTGGTTGACTTGTTTGTAAGCATTTGAGGCTACTTTCGCGGAATATGCCAAAATTATTGAGGGATGCTGTAAAGACAGCTAAGGAGGTTGTAGATTTAGGCCATTGTATTGTAAGCATAAACATGAGTGTAGTCTTGTGTATCAAAAGCTAGTGAGGCCTAAGAAAATAAGGATGGTGACATTTGAGCCCACATAGCCTAGATCTGAACCCCAGCTCTGACATTTACTTGCTCTGTGACCTTGAGTACATCAAGTGGCCTCTCAGAACCTTAAGTCTTTTATCAGAAAAATCAAGGTAATAATAAAATGGCCTTATAGGATTACTCTGAAGATCTAATTAAATTAGGTTTTGCACAGTGTTTGGCATTTAGAAATAACATTATAAATGTTAGCGGTTATCATTACATAAAAATGAGGAAATTGAGTGCAGAGGGTTAAAATGAAAAGACCAAGGTCATATTACCCAGATGCCAAACCCAGGACTCCTAAATGCAGGTACAGATGTCTTGCCCCTTGCTGCAACTTAGCGTGGCCCATAGGCCAGTGGCATTAGCATGACCTGGGGGCTAGTTAGAAATGTAGCAGCTCAGGCCTCTCCAGTTTAACAAGATCCTTGGGTGATTCCTATGGGCATTACAGTCTCAGAAGCACTGTTCTGGAAAATACTACTCTTGAGAAACTTTTGGCAATTGATAGAGTATGTTCTCTTGAGTAGAGAGATGAGAAGTACCTGTTACTCTGGGCTCAACCCAATCCAGCCCCAGACAGTAAGCAAGAGAACTTGCTTTTAAAAACACTTATAACAAAGCATGTGTTTATGAGGCAATTTACAAATTTAATTAGATGAAACCAATTTGATTTTTAAAATTAGGTTCTAGTTGTAATTTCAAGAGAGAAATTCATAAATTACAAATTACCCTCTTTTGGCCTCAAAAAAGGATATTTTATTACAAAGAAAACTAGGATAATGCAAATGGAAGAGAAATTCAGGATTGTCTGTGGCCTTCTATATACAACCTTGGACTCAGCAAAGTTAAAAGCAAAGAAAAAAAAAGGGAGGGGAAGGAGGGAAGTTTCATTATTATAACTATGTTATTGTTAAATACAGCGGGTCCAAGTGGTTAAGATTAAATTTCCTTCTGCACAAGTCCAAGTCACAACCTCTGGGTCCATCCTCGGACAATTCTGCCCTCCAAAATGTGAGTGGCTTTAAGTCCCATTCTGTCTCCAGTCTTCAGTCCTCTCTTTCTAATATGAAGGTGTCAGACTGTTCTTGGCTTCAGCTGGTTAAGAATGAAGGGGAAAGTAAATCTATGTCAAACCCACGAAATCAAAAATTCTACCTCTTTTTGGAGTTGCTTTGCTGTTTAATTCTTGCCTATAAGCCAGCCAAAGTCTCTGAAGGTAAAGCAGTGAAGACATATGAATAAAAACAGTGAGTGCAAAGGCCCTGAGGTGGAAATGACTTAGGCAAGTCTTAAAAATATAGTAAAAAGGAGATCAGAGTGACTGGGGCCTCGTGAGCACAGAGGACAGTGATGAGACTGTGTGGGGGAAAGGGTGGGTAGGGCCAGGGATGGCAGGACTCCTAGAACTTGCATTTTATCCTGAAAGGAATGGAAAGCCCTAGGAGGGTTCTACACAGAGGAATGAAGGGATCCAATTTATATTCTTAAAAGGTCATCCAGCTGTTGTGTGGATAAGAGGTGGTAGGCACACAAGCATCCTGGAAACATCTGGAAAATGCACCAGAAGGCAAGGACATTTCCATCATCTATGATATTAAGATGAACTATTTATTAGAAGACCTTGTACCTGAGCAGAAGATGTGAAAGCGTTGTTACAGCTGCCTCTTTACTGCTGCTAGCCCAGCTTTGACACCCTCTTTTTAGTAATGAGTTCTTATCTTGATGAGCACCCTGGAGCCATGGACCTTTAGATCCTGGGCCCACCTTGCCTGAAAGATGGGTGTCTCACCCTGACCCTGCTCCAGGGCTATGAAACTGTCTCATTCTGCAGCAGCCTCAAACTCTCTCTCTGCCCACTGAAACGGGAGCTCAGAATCCTCGACAGAGCCCACTGGTTCCAGCCTCATCTGAGCTGCAGCAGGAAGTGTTAAGATGAGTTAGACCATGGCCTCAGATCTTTGGGGATTTGCACTTTAGTGGGAGATGCAGAATGCAATTCTATGATCATTCCCCTAACAGACTGACAGCTCATGTACAGATAGAGGCAGCACCAATGGCCTTGTGTCCACAAACTAGCATCATTAACATCACTTGCGGGCATGTTAGAGATGCAGAATCACAGGCCCCAGCCTGGACCCAGTGAATCACAGTCTTCTTAACAAGATCCCCAGATAATTCATGTGTACATTAAAGCATAAAAAGCACTGGTTTAAGAAACATTCTCAAATCTCACAATCGTGATCTGCACGAGAGGGTGGTAGAGGTGGTAAGGGAATATCAACTGGTCTGGAAAGCTCTGCCTGATGAAAATATTGCAGTCATTGCATGAATAATGTGATCATTTAATGCAGTAAGGAATATTCCTGCTCACCTGAGGTCCAAACAGTATTTACATCAGGAATATGGAAATCATGACATCTGCATAGACTCTTCCAGAACCCTGCTTTTGGGTTTGATTAAGGCATCAGGGTTCCCTAATCAGGGTGTGGATGTGCAGAAGGGTGGTGTGGCCTCTCTCATTCTGACTCAGCTCTTGGGAACAACCACAAATCACCAAGAACACAGACTGTCGCAATTGCAGACAGGCACTTATAGCCAGAATGAGGTCACCAAGGGAAGCAATCCAACCAAACAGTTGTCTAAAAACCCTTCAATAAAATCATTCAGAGACAAGCTGTTCAGAGTTCATGGAAAACAGTAATCAATATGTGTTTCAATTCAATTAATTGTTCTCGTCTACGTCCAAAAATAAAAATCACACAGTGTGAGGGAATTGGGCCAGAAGATGTTACACTTGCAACTGGGTTAACGAAGTGTGAAAATATTTAAAATTCAGACATATGAAGCCTCCCAGTAAGCCTTTCTGTTTAGCAGTCAAAATCACCAAGTTTCTAATTACAGTGTATAAATCTGAGAAGCTTAAAGGGAATGAGAGGACCCTAATGAGGCAGGAATGGGTGTCTTGATTATGCTAGAGTTGATTGGCATTTATCTTACAAGCTATTCTAGGTGCCTGGCATTCAGAGTTAAATAAAACAGACTTCGCTTCAATAAAACAAGGCGGCATTCGTGTATGGGAGCGCCTTTAAAAGGTACAATAGGTCGGAGGGTTTGTCAATATTTTTTCAGCACACAGATGGTTGGATTCAATCTGAACAAAAAGCACGGGCCCCAGGAATCAACAAGCCATCAGAGTGCATTATGAGGAGGCTGGAGCGTCTTCCGAGACAGGAGTTCTGAACAGAACAAAAGCCTGAACACAGACATTGATGGAGAGAGGGGACCAGCTGGGTGAATAAGCTCACCAGGAAACTCTTTAAGACAGAGGCCCGGAGAAGGTTCCTGGCTCTGTCTGGATGGATGAGCACACTTCCTCCCATCCTTCAGCTTTGCTGCACTGACCGCTCAGGGCTCACTGACCCCAGACTGGCTCATGACTCTGGTCCACAGAGGAGCAGTGTGGAGAATGGGATGTGTTCCAGATGGGCAGGAGGTAGTCTAGGCAGGAGGAAATCAGCTGGATTGTGACTAATACAGCCCAAAGCAAGAATTTGCATAATTCAAACTGGATCTACGTTAATTAGGACACATGATTTGCATAATGCAGGCCGCTATTGAGTATAACTCGAGCCAGGCTGGTAACAAGGAAAAAAGCTCTTGTTTCCTCTAAATTGTTCAAGCCAGAAATGTGAGCGTCATCCGTTGCCCCCAGCAGCCACACAGCTAACCCGCCAGAAAGTCTGATTATTTCTCTTGCCAAAATAGACACAGGTCAGGCCGCGTGGCACCATCTCCGCTGCCACATCCTGTTCTGAGCACCCCTCAGGTGCTTGGAGCATTTCAGTTCCTCCCTGCCCACCCGCCTCCACGCTTCACCTGTTCCATATGTCCACACTGCAGCCAGACAGGACATCTTAAGAGGTAAATCTGATCCTGTTCCTCATCTGCTTTGGCTTCATCTTAACTTCAAGGCACTGAATGATCTGGCACTGGCTGCCTCTCTAACTTCACCTGCCACTCCTCTTCCCATTGCTTACTGCAGTCCAGCTCCTTTAGCCTCCTGGCATTTCCCAAGCTCAACCAGTTCCTGGCAGCCCTCGCCACTCTGTGTCATTCCTTCTGCCTGTAATGCTCTTCACTCTACACTCCTCAGGGCTGGCTCCTTCCTTTTCTTCACCTCCAAGAGGCTTTTTCCCTCCACTGTCCACTTGATCCAAAACAGGTTCTCCTCCGTTTCCTCTCTTAAAAACTTGCTCTCCTTCATACCATTTCCACAATCTGCACTTGTTTCGTTTGTGTACTTCAGTATCACCCAGCCCCGCAACAGACTTGAACCCTCGTGAGGGCATGGGTCCTGTGTTGGTGAATTTTATGCGTCAACTTGGCTGGACCACGGTTTGACAGATTGGTGGTCAAACCATACTTTGGATGGTTTTGTGAAGGTGTTTTTGGATGAGATTGACATTTACATGGGAGGACTTCCAGTAAAGCAGATTGCTCCCCATAACATAGGGGAGCTTCATCCCATATGATGGGCTTCATCCCATCAGCTGAAGGTCTGAATAGATCAGAAGACTGAGCTCTCCTGAGTAAGAGAGAATTCCCCAGCCGATGACTTTCAGACTGGAACTGCAACATCAGCTTTCCCCTGGTTCTCTAGCCTGACAGCATTTGGTCTTGACATAACTAATACAGGCCGGGCGCGGTGGCTCACGTCTGTAATCCCAGCACTTTGGGAGGCTGAGGCGGGCGGATCACCTGAGGTCAGGAGATCGAGACCATCCTGGCTAACATGATGAAACCCCATCTCTACTAAAAATACAAAAAATTAGCTGGGTGTGGTGGCGGGCACCTGTAGTCCCAGCTACTTGGGAGGCTGAGGCAGGAGAATGGCGTGAACCCGGGAGGTGGAGCTTGCAGTGAGCCGAGATCGCACCACTTCACTCCAGCCTGGGCAACAGAGCGAGACTCTGTCTAAAAAAAAAAAAAAAAAAGAAAGAAAGAAACAACTAATATATGCTATATTTATTTTTTGCCTTTCAGTGTGTCCTGAGGGCCTAAAATAGTAGCTTTCACATAGTATGTACTCAATAAATATTCTTTGGATAAATGTATGGATTTGTGCTCTATCCTAGCAAGGGGTAATGATGATTATTTTTGTCTAACTAATTTAGTTGTTCTCAAGCCTGGCTGAAGATTAGAATCACACCTTGAGATACCTTCTGCTCAATTTTGCTGTGAAGCTAAAACTGATCTAAAAAATAAAGTCTATTTTGGCCTGGTGTGGTGGCTCACACCTGTAATCCCAGCACTGTGGGAGGCCGAGGTGGGTGAATCATGAGGTCAAGAGATTGAGACCATCCTGGCCAACATGGTGAAACCCCATCTCTACTAAAAATACAAAAATTAGCTGCTTGTGGTGGCGCATGCCTGTAGTCCCAGCTACTTGGGAGGCTGAGGCAGGAGAGTCAGAGGTTGCAGTGAGTTGAGATCATGCCACTGCACTCCAGCCTGGCGACAGAGCGAGACTCTGTCTCAAAAACAAAACAAAAGCAAACAAAAAATCATAGCTTGAGAGCTTGAAACAATGTATAGATTAATAAATAGGCAGCTAGATAGCTGAATGAATGCAGGGATGGATGAATGGGCCTTATTGCAGTCCAAATAAATCAGAATCTCCAGGGGAGGGGGCTCTATCCGTGTGCTGTTTTAAAGTTTGTTGTTTTAAAGTTCCTTGAGAATTTCTTAAAAACATCCAGGGTTGGGAAGAAACATTGCATGAAATGAATCCAATCGGTCTCCTCTGATATCCTAACTAAACACCTTCTAAATAAACCCTGTCTTGATCCTGGCTTAACCTATCTTCACTCTCACTCTGCCGGACTCCACCTCTATCTGATGTTACGCTACAGCCAACTCACTCATGCACAGGCAGATGCTAAGTGCTAATTTTTTTAAGGATTAAATTCAAGAAACATTGGTCTTTTTTCCTTCAAGGTTGCTAAACAGTGTGTGGAGTAATTGAAGAAACGTAGGGAGGTATCGTTCTGTCAATATCCCTTTGCGTGTTACTAATGGCATCTTGCAACTCTGACGCCAGAGCCCACCACAGACCTTCCCTTGCAAATCTTTTTCCCTCTCCTGAATAGTAGAAGTCAGTCATGTTGTGGTTTTTTTGTGAGATTAAAAAAGACATGCGCACACACAAAACAATAGATTTGCCCAGAGGCCTTCCCTAAATCTTAAAAGTCAGGGCCCTGGGATGTCTAGGAGCCATTTGTTCTAGTCCACGGCTCATCATTCAACCTCCATAAGATGTTTCCCCTCCAGAAACTTGAAAAATGCAGGCATCCCTGGTTAGATGCCTTATACAGGTCATTCAGGCTGACAGGGAAGCTGACAGGTGTTTCAGCAGAAACATCTCTGGTTGAAAAGAATGATTTCTGGCACTCAGAGTCTGGAAGGAAAAGAAGTTGCATTCTGATGTGAGTGACTTGCATTTATGTACGTGGGCCCATTAGAGCTGCTGGTCATCCACTTGTGGTATATTAGGATTGCCTCTATATTTGCCTTGGGGTGTTTCTTCTTTTCTATTACGACACAGGTATTTGTAATGGAGCCAGGTAACTTGACAGTGGAAATCAACAGATGCATAGCACTTGTTACCTAAGGATAGCAAACCATGTTGTCCTGCCAGTGAGGTTTTCACAGTAAACATTAATCATTCAGTTCAGCTGTAGAAAACAATAAAGGTTGCTGCATGAAAAATATTCCTGCACTGCGCACATGTGAATAAGTATGCTTGTCTTGGTGTGTGTGTATGAGCATATGTTTTCGTGAGTTTATGTAGTTGTACACTGTCACATGTATACACACATATAATTGTATGTTTGGTGGCATTTCTGTGTGAAGCTTTCATCCTTTGATGTATCCATTTTTCCAGCTTCATCCTTAGGATTGTTCTATTTCATTGGAGAGTTAACTGAAAGAGATATCAGAGACACAGGGCTATGTCTGTTTTCTCTTGGACTAGGGGGGCCTGTGGTCACTTCATATCCGTGCCATAGTAACACCAGGGGAGAGACTTTCTTTCATTTCAGTGGGCTCCCAGCTGTTTAACATGAACGTCTGCCATAATTTGTCTCCAGAGTTTTGCTAAAGAAAAATGTTGGATTAAAAAAAAAAATCTCCAGGTTAAGTTTAATCCTATGCATCTACAGTTGTCCTAGGAGAGAGAAGGGAAGGAAATGAAGAGTGAGTTCTGCATTTGTCAGGGCATGGGCTTTCTTCATATTTCTTATCTGGGAGGGAAACTGCATTTTGATGCACTGCATGTGCACCCAGAGGCCTTTGTAGGGTGTCCTTCTGTGCACATGGCCACATGGCTAGAGATGGAACTCTCTCCCTGGCTGCTGTGGTCCTTTCAATAAACTGTGCCCAGAGGCAGCATGTAAGTTGCGAAGTGTCTCTTTAAAGATCACAAGTTGTTCTCTTTTCATCTCAGATGTTTTACCGTGTTACCCCTGTTGGAATTCCACCTAGGCTGGGCAATGCAGCATGAATTTGCTGCTTTTAACTGGCTCTTTCGCTTCTGTTTTGGTCAGAACAAAATGAAAAATATTTGCATATTTTCATCTATCATCAGGACATTTGGAGCCTCTCTTCTGAAGTCTCTGGAGGCTGGAATTCAAATTTGTGATTTGTTGCTTGTCTTTTCATTAGCTCAGGAGCTAGCAGGTGGCTTTTCTCCCCTCACCTTAAGTCAATGGGCATTTTTTCTTTTGACTGCTTTTTCTTACTCTTTACCAAGAGAAAAGTAATTCCTTAAAACTGACACCCAATTATGAGATCTTGGTCTACCTCATTATGGTTTTAATACATACGTACATATGTACATACATACATACATACCATGTCTCCAGGGTCCTTCAAGATGGCATAAAGAAAGGTCACTGCTTTCTTGTTCTATTTTGTGCACGTTTTTAACATGTGTGTATTGCTGCACGTCAAATAGTGGGTTGTGCAAACAGTAAATTTAAGATTGACCTTTGGTTAGTCATTGCAGAGTGTACTTGAACAAGTTAGTTTCTTTCCCAACCTGGGCCTCAGTTTCCACATTTATGGCTTAGGAGGCTTGGACCAGGGAGATTCAGAAAGCTCTTTCTGCTATGAACTATCACTTGGGTGCCCAAAATGAGATTAATCTCACTCCTAGTTTCATGAAACTCTTTCTGTATTGGTCTGTGCGTGAGTCTCTTTTCTTTTTATTTATTCATTAATTTTTCAGTAACACACCAACTAAAAGACAACCAGAATGTTGACAATACCTAACATTTACTTATGATCTACATAAGCACATCTGTTTCTACTCACTCACATCTCCCCATCCCCGTCTTCCTGACCCCTCCACTCTTCTGAATCTTGAATATAATTCCTGTATATTTTATATAGTTTTGCTACTTGTGTGAATTCCTTACAAGGATATTGTTTTTTAGTGTTTTAACTTTAATAAAGGATTTTAAGTTGTGTATAAACTTTTGGGACATTTTTATTCCATATTGTATTGCAAATGTTCATCCCCATGGATGAGTGCAGCTGTAGTCCATTCATCTTAACTGCTGTCTAATACTCCACTGCGCGAAGATACTACAAAACTTTCACTCATGATCCTTTCATAGACATTGGGGTTGCTTTCAGAATGTTGCCTCTATCAACAGTGATGGAATGAGCATCCTTGTACATACCTTCTCCTGTATATGTGCGAGACTTTCTCTTGAATTTCTATCTAGAAACTAGGTCATATGGTAAATGAATGTTAAGTTTTACAAAAATACCCCAAACTCTTTCCCAAACTGGTTGCACTAATTTACACTCATGCCAGCAAATTATGAGTGCCTATGATTTTAAACCCTCTCCAACATTTGGTGTTATCAAGATTCTTCATTTTGACTAAATAAATATAAAATGGTATCTTGTTGTTGTCTTGCTTTGTATTCCCTCAATTATTAATAAGGTTGAATATTGTATTTCATTTTCTGTGGGATATCTGTTCATGTCTTTTGCCTACTTTTGTACTGGGTTATATGCTCTTTTCTTTATTGAAATGTAATAGTTTTATAATATACTTTTGATAATATTTTGCCAGTTACAAATGTAATTTGCTGTTTTTACTTCTTCTAAGGTATCTTTGGAAAACAAAAGTCCTTAATTATAGCCAATTTTATCAGTCTTTTTTTATATAGTTAACACATTTTGTGTCCTTAAGAAATTCTTCCCTAAACCAAGGTGAGAAAGATGATTGCCTATATTTCTGCTAAAAGTTGCATAGTTTTGCTCCTGAAATTTAAGTATTTGATCTATCTGCAATTAATTTTTACATAGGGTGAGAGATGGAGTGAAAATTTTATTTTTTTCTTACATTGATAGACACTTTATCCAAGTCCTTTTTATAGTCTCTTCTTCCCTGCTCTACCAGGCCATATCTGACTTATGCCAAAATTTCTTATATGCATGAATTTTTTTCTGAGCTCTCTATTCCACTGGCCTCCATGCACTATAACCATGCATAGTCATATTTATTACAGCTTCACAGTGTCCTGATCTCTGGTAGAGAAAATTCCTCCTCCTCATACTTGTTCAGCAATATCTTGGTTATTCTTGCCCTTGGCTCTTTCATTTTAGTATCTACTTATCAAGTTTAATGAAAACATCTGTTGTTGTTTTTATTAGAATTGCCTTGAATGTATAGAATAATATGAGGGTAATTGACATCTTTATGATATTCAATCTCTGTATATTTACTTAGGTTTTCTTTAATGTCTCTCATAGTTTTATTACCTTACTTTTAGAGCTATTGCATTTCACATAAAATCCAAACTGCTACCTTAGGTCTGAAAGACTTGCACCTCCCATTCTCTCTTTTCTTCTGGTCTCACTGGCCTTCTTTTACTGTCCTCCACCATGCTAGGGGCCCCTGTCTCAGGCTTATTGCATGCAGAGTTCCTATTGCCAGAAAGCTCTTTCACTTCCTCTTCCGTGGCCAACTCATTCTCCTGCTACAGGTATTGATGTGAATGCTACCACCTCAGAAGGGCCCTGCCTAATAGCCTTCAGGTAGGGCTTTGCCCACTCACCACTGTCTCTACCATTGCCTCCCATTTTTGAATAACATGGACCACAGTTCACAATTATTATTTATTTCTTTATAAATGTCTGTCCTTATGTTGTAAGTGCCAAGGGATACACATTTATAAACAAAGGGACTCACAATATAGGGATACACATGTACAAGCAAGTATGTGCATATAAATGCACACACACACTCCTAAATATATACATAGCTCATCTCTGGAAAGAACTCAGTACCTTACATAGTACCTAGAACACAATAGGGTCTCAAATTTGGTGGTGCTTTTTTTCTTTTCTTTTTGTTTCCTTTTCTTTTTGCTTTCTTTTCTTTTTAAAATTTTCTCTTTTTTTTGTTTTTTTGTTTTTTCCTTTGAGATGGATTCTTACTCTGTCACCCAGGCTGGGGTGCAGTGATGCAATCTCAGCTTACTGCAACCTCCACTTCCTGGGTTCAAGCGATTCTTATGCCTCAGCCTCCTGAGTAGCTGGAATTACAGGCACATGCCACCATGCTTGGCTATTTTTTTTTTAATTTTTAATAGAGACGGGGTTTCACCTTGTTGGCCAGGCTGATCTCAGACTCCTGACCTCAAGTGATCCACATGCCTCGGCCTCCCAAAGTGCTGGGATTACAGGCATGAGCCGCTGTGCCTGGCCTCTTTTTTTTTTTTTTTCTTATGAAGATGGGATGGCCTTTTCATATGAAGATGGGCTCTCTTTGATGGCCTAGGTAGAATAACAGTTAGAAGTATCTCTTAGCATCCATTAGTCCATATATATGGCCTTATAGGACCATCTAAAATCTTAAGATTATGTCCCAAGTCTTATAATAATCTCTAATAGACTACATGAGGTTCCAGTGACCAGTGAGTTTATACTTAACTCATAGAATTCATTTGCTAAAGTATAAACTTGTCAAGGTTAAAGATCTGCATTCACAGGTATATCCCCGGTGCCTAGAACAGATCCTGGCACAAAGTAGGGTTCAGTAAATATTTGTTTAATAAATAAAAATGCATTCCAAACTTGAGTCAAGGTTAAGGCAACAGCTGTAAGAGATATTCAGATATCGACATCGCTATGATTGCTTGATTTTTTAAATAATTTAGTCTTCATTAAATGTTGGTGACAATATAACAATATTATATAGTGTTAGAAAAATAGGGAGTGGAAATAACACACTAGCCGTCTTCATGTGGGTTTATTTTCTTTCTAGTTCTTTTGCATTTGCAACAGCTTTGACATGGTTATGGTGACTTTTTTTTTTTTTTAATTTTCACTATGCCCAACATATTCTCATTTCTGTGTAATCTATTTATTCCATTTAATGGCTCTCCATTCCCCTGAACATATGGACCATACTTTACTTTCAAATCAGTTTATTCGGGATGTATTGGTTGATCTTACTAGAATGTTAGATATAATTTTGGGGGTATGATAAGAGTGAACTGGATCTTTTTAAGCAGCTGGTTAGGAGAGTTTGAATTTCTGCTTTCCTTTTCCCTCTCAATAGATTTTTCAGTAGCAGGCAGTGGCATTCACATGCGTTCCATCGATTGTAGAACTGTGGTCTGAATAATAGCTCACTCTGTTCAATGGACATGGATCTAATGGAGGAGAGTTAAACAATACATACACATTTGGATGGGATCCATAAACTCGAGGTTAGAAGTGGTGGTCCTATTTTCCTCTTTGTTTTAAAACTTGAATTTCAGTTTGCTTATTTCCTAGCAGAGGGAGATGAATATAGGGCAAGTGTGTGCCCCAACTCCTCCCTAATACCATTCCCATGATGGATATCAATAACCAATCAGGGCCTGCTCTTCCACTGCACTCCACCACGGCCTCAGAATCCCTCTCATCATGGCACAGCACTGCAGCTGGTCATTTCCAACAGAATGGGGTTAGCCTGCAAGGTCTACCCTGCCTGCTGTCTCTGGCCTCTTTTCAGAAGGTTGATAGGGGGATAGGCGAAGCTCTGCCCTCACTTATCGCTTCGTCCTACAGAATCTGTCTTTATGGTAATTAGGTAATTTCTGGATTTTTTTTTTCTGCAGTATAAGCATGTTGCAGTTTCCAATCCTTTTCACAACAGTTGTAATCCTAGTGGACTCTGTTGCAGTATCTGCAGGGACGTCAGCATTATGGGCCAACAAGAAGATAAAGCAGATGGTGTGAGGTTCTGGGGAAACTTCCCACACACTGTATCCCCCATCGGCAGCTGGGTTTCCATTTGCCAGTAGATTAAAGCAAAGTCCAGACATGTCCGTGTCAGAGTCCCACCCATCTCATGACTGGACTCAACATGGTGAGTCAAGAGTGTTAACAGAAAAGCCAAACTTTGCAAAATCTTTTAAAAAGGTTTTTTCCGAGCCAGTATGAATGATCATGGCCTGGAAAAACAGTCTCAAGAGATCCTGAGAAAGTGTGCCCAAGACAGTCTGGTTACAGTTTGGTTTTATACGTTTTAGAGTGGCAAGATTTACAGGCAAAGACATAAATCAGTACATGGAAGGTATATATTAGTTTGGCCCCAAATGACAGGATATCCTGAAGTGAGGTCTTACATGTTATAGGTGGATTCAGAGATTTTTAGATTTGTAATTGGTTAAAGGAGTAAGGCTCTGTCTAAAACTTGGAATCAGCAGAAAGGAATGTTTTCAGTTAAGATAAAGATGCTATGTAGCTGGATTGATGGCCTGCAGCTGTGACTTAACCCCTGCTTTGCATGGCTTTAGGCCTTGTCCATAATTTGGCTTTGTATTGCCACAGAGAGTCTGTTTTAACATTAATGCTGGTCCACTGTGCCTAAAATCCAAAAGGGAGGGAATGTAGTAATGTGTGATTTCCTTTCCGCCATGGCCAAGAATTCCAGTTTTCAGATTTCTCTGGGGTCCCCTTGGCCAAGAAGGCATCTGTCCAGTTGGTTGGGAGCTTAGGATTTTACTTTTAGTTTGCAAAAGTACCAAAGATATTGGAAGTGAAAACAAGCAGTGGGCTCAGGTGTCTGAGGATCAGCCTAGTGACAGCAAGACCCTAGTCTGTGTGTGGAGGTGCAGAGAATGTGTCAAGACTCTTGCAAGCAGGTTTGATTCAGCAGCCTCCCAGGAAGGGCTGTGTTAGGCACACTGGTGCCATAGGCTCCTGGGTACCAAGTCCTAAGTGAGGCTTAGACTGAGATTATCTAAGAAGACATGGGGAAGGTAGGAACTGAGAATGGCTTGGGCGTATCCCTTCTCTCATAGCTGTTTTGTCTCTTAACAAGATAGAGTTAGTTCTACTCTCTCCTCATCCTATGAGCCATGCCCCTGAAGACTAGCCCTTCACTCCCAGCAGCAGCCATGCTGTCAGCTGCAATGCCTAAAGGCCCTGTGTGTCCTTTCCCACTTACTGTATAAATGTTCTATCTGCTCTTGGTGAGAGGCAGTTCTTTTTGATGATGCTTACCTGTGTTACCACTTGGATAAAGAGACCAGGGCTATAGAAGCCTTCCTGAAAAAGATGCCAGAGGTGAGAGATTCTATATTAGAGCAAGTCATCTAGAGAGTCTTCATGACTGAAGGGCAGAACCACAGGAAGACAAGGCCATGTTCGGAGGTCTCAAGATTTTGTAGGAAATCCCGTTAAGGATCTTGTATGTACAGTAGGCTCTCTGCTCTCCCCACCAACAAATGCATTCTGTTATCTTAGCCTTTCTTGGCCAATTTTTATAACAATATTATAGAATGTTTGGATATCAGAGAAAAAGATCACCTATAATCTCCTCTTCTACCACAGTGCTTATTTTGCCTTGTATTTTATCTTTGTTAATGTGCACACATCTTTTACCTAACTACAATTACATAAAATTTGCTATTGTAATTTTTCATTAAGTGTTTAATCACAATCATAATGCCTTTATAGAACCATGGAAATAGCTCATCTTTTTTAATGACTGCATAATTGTCCATTAGTGTATATACTGTAATTTTCTTATCCATCCCTTTATTTTTTATATATTTGATAACACTGTGATAAACTTCATGTTTATGGTGGCATTGCATCATGGTGGAAAGAACATGACCTTCAGATCTGGTTGACCTGGATTCAAATCCTAGATCTAACATTGCCTAGGTGACTGACTTTTGGGCAAATTAACCTCTGAAATGGAATGATCTTATTGGTTTAATTTAATAAAATTGTGTGTAGGAGAAGCAATATTAAGCCTACAATTCAGGAATATTATAAGAATTCAAAATGTATTGTAGTCCTAGCTGTCCAGTATCCATTCAATGTCAAAGTTCGTTTTCTTCCTCCTCTGTTTAGAGTATTTGTATATCAGACACTCCCACCCCCACCACACACACAAACGTGAAACTACTGGGTTGAATGGAATGAATACTTTTGTAACTCTTGCTACATATTGCCAAATTGCACTGCACATAGATCTCACCTGTGTGAGTGTGTGTTTTAAGTATTGTGTTGAGTTTTTATGCCAGTCACCATGTCTGGGAAGAGGGCCTTTGGCAGCCCACCAGAGATTTATGTCAGCTTTCATGCTACTCTCAGAGCAGACTGATGTGCGAAAAGCTTATCATGCATGTTGGCAGATCCATTTGCACTCTCCAAGGACATGCTGGAGACACTCTTGCCTCATCAATTCCTGTTCACTCCCTTTCCCCTTTGCCCTTCAATAGCAAGTACAGTGCCTGGTCCCTAGTCATCTCCCAGAGGGTCCTGGAAGCCCCATGGGAACTCTGAATTGAAGGACTCGCAGCCAGGTTTCTACAGGTCCTGCCACCAACTTTATGATACATCACCAGCCATGCCCTTCCACGGCCTCTGTTAGCCTACCTGCAGAAGAAGAGGTTGAAGCAGTTGGGCCTCTCAAGCTGAACCTCTCTGTGTTCTTCTGTTATCAGCATCCCCTGAGCTTTTTAGGAAAGTGCTATCTCTGTCCCCACCCCAGGTCTTCAGAGTCAGGGTCTGCACTGTTACAAGATCCCCAGGTTGTCACTGTGCACGTTGAAGTTCAGCAAGTACAGTACTGAGTTGTCTGCAGGCCAAGCATTTTCCATCATGCCAGGAACATTTACTGGAGCCTCAGTTTTGGAACCAGTCTCTCCCTGAACCATGCTCTTACTACGTCAGGATTTCCTCACCCTGCTGTGAAATTCCTCCCCTTGCCCAGTTATATCTGTGGACCATGGACCACGGACCGTGGACCATGGGGACCTTGCTCATGGGTCAGAGTCAGAGAAACCAACACTTCCCTCCCTGAAGAGACCAAAATCATTTTGCTAAAATACACATTATACCAGACACTGTACCATTTAAAATCCTTATAAATCCCAACAGCTCTGAGGATAAAACCTAACCTCCTCTTTAACTTGGCCAACAGTTTCCTCCATGAGTGACTCAGCCCTTGTGGGCTTGCCCAGTGCCCTCTCCTGCTTTTCCATCCCCACTCCCAAATGCACAGACTTTACATTACAGCCACACTACACTCCCCTTGCTATCTTTTCCCTCTTCCTCCTTTCTTGCATCCTCAGCACCCTGCTCAAGGGATCTTTGGGGCATATTTTGTCCCTCGGCACCTGGATAAGGGCTTCCTACTTGTTAGTTTATAATAGAATTTATTCCCCCATACTGTGATTGTGGATTTCTACATCTGTCTACAACTTGGCTCAGAATTCTTAGACTTCCCCAAATGCATTTTGTTCACTGTTGAGCTCCCAGGACTTGGCATAGGATAGGTCATCCATGAATGGCAGTGGTGCTGCTACCTGCCCTTCCTTCCTTCATGTCTTCCCTCCACCTTTCTCTGCCTGCTCCCTGGCACAGGAGATTGAGTCTCAGACATCACTGCATTGCCTTGCCTTCTGTTCATCTGAAAGAGCGCCTTGCAGGGGATGAGGAAAGAGGGAGGAGACCAAGGGAGGGGTGCTGACTGCTACAGCTTTCTCCCCTCCAGAAAGGTCACAGCTCCTCCCAAGGTGACCTTTCAGGTTCTAGGACCTGCTCCCTCCTCCACCCCTCCCACCCTCACTTACTTAGTTTGCTCCTCCAGTATGCCTCTGCGCTGATTCTCTCAACTGGCTCACAGCATTGTAAATAGTGCCTTTAGTCAACTCTCCTTGAATTATCTGTCTATTTCCTGCTCGAATCGCATGGAGACGCCATTATCATTACCGTGTATCACTCAGAGTGCTTATCATCATGCACTTTGTCTTAGCCTTTCAGGTAAGGATCACTATCCCCATTTAATACTGAGGCTTAGAGGAAGGAAGTTACTTGCCTGAGATGACCTGACTAGTAAACAAAACCTAGATTCCTACTAAGTGTGAATACAAAGCTTGCCCACTTAACTAGTTAGCCACAATGCCTTTTCCAAAGGCACTCAATAAGTGATGGTGAAATTAACCTGAATTTCCCAATCATGATCAATCCACATGATTAGGGTGGCCATAAGCTTGCAGATGTAGGGTGGGGAGGAGTAAAGGCGCAGTTTTGGAATGAAGAGGGTGACTGAGGTCTGGATCTAGCCTTGGCTTGGAAACCATCTAGTCTACATGGTGTCCTCCAAGCTTGAATTGTCAAATCCTTGAGGAGGGGTGCCCTGTCAGTATTGGATGAACAAGGCTTGTGTAGGGAAATGAGTGGGAAAAAACAAATGGGATGAGTTGAGTTTCATGCCCACAATGGAGGTGACTTCATCATCATGATTGTATTTGCAAATTCCATTCAGCCTGAACATTCCTGCAACTGAATAGACATATTCAGAGCCCGTCCTTCCCCTCCTGTGAAGCTGAGTGGCGTGCTTGACCTGATGGCTTTGGGAGGGCTCTGACACAGATAGGCACTGTCTGGTGTGTCAACATCAAAGGAAAATTGCAAAAGGCAAATTGGGCTAATATTTTTCATTACTGGAAAAAGGTTTCCCATACCAAGTCAATTTTGAAAAAAGAATTTCCTCTCTTACATCTGCACAGAAATGTCAAAATGGCCAGGGCTCTCTGTAAACAAGAACCATGGCAGTTCATGAGGTTTCTCACTTTCAAATTAATAATTATTTAAAAAGAAAAATGAAATCTAACCTGGGCCACCTGGATGACTGCTTCTATAACCTCAATGTTGATGGGTGAACCCAGTGACTGTAAGTGGCAGTATATAATGGTCAAGGTAGCATTTCTCCAACTGTAATCTATGGAACCCTTTGGCATGAGGTGTCCACACATTTATGCCTGGGGGTGGCCATAGTCTGAATGTTGGTGTTTCCCCAAAATTCTTATGATAAAACCTAATTCCCAATGTAGTGGTATTAAGAGGTGGGATCTTTGGGAGATGATAAAATGCTTGGATGTTTGGGAGGAGTCTGCCCTTGTTAATGGGATTAGTGTTCTTATAAAAGATGCTGGAGGGAGCTTGTTCACCCCTTCTGCCATGTTAAGACACAGCTAGAAGGCGCCATCGATGAAGAACAAAACCTCACTAGACACTGAATCTGCAGGCACCTTGATCTTGGATTTCCCAACCTCAATTGTAAGCAATAAATTGCTTTTGTTTATAAGTTACCCAGTCTGTGGTAATTTGTTATAGCAGCCTAAACTAAGACAGATTTTATAAGTTTTACAGGCTTGCAGGCTAACAAGTTTTTAAGTTTGAGAAACACTTAAAAGGATGAAAGACCTTCCCTTTTTGTGTGTTCTTTAACTCCCATGGTACTTTTTAACCTCAGTAAAGTATTGCCATGCCGTAGATGCCAAATAGACTGTTACAGAAAGAAAAGAATGGGGGAAAAGAGGAGGGATGGATTTTACTTTCTAAATCAACAGCTTTCAAATCTGAGCTTTCAAAGCTCTGGAGGCTTAAAAGACAGGCAGATCCAAATCCTTCTAAAAGCTACTGAATCAGAAACTTCATGGGTGGGGCCAGGAAATATTTATAAATGGAGCCCAGAGGAGTCTCTTGTGCCACCATGTTTGAGAGCTACTGTGGCAAATCTGTCTGCACTGACCTCTGCCTTCCTACCTTCGCCCTGGTTGGGATCTCAGATTCTTAGGACTCTGGCATCCATCACCTGCTGGCTTCCCCTGGTCCTTTCTCCAAGATACACCCTCCACATCAGCCACCTGACGAACCTACTGAAACAAGAGGGTTCCCTGACCCCCCTTGCAGGACGCACAACAGGGGTGTGACTCATCTGTTCAGCCACTGTGCACATTCAAACCCCTTACGGGAGGGGGAGCACACAGACAGGCGGGTGCAGGAGGTCGGGCTAGCACTTTTGGGCTCTGGTCCCACAGCAGCATCTAGGGGTGGGTGCCTGCAACTCTCAAAACCTCAGTGGGCATGCTACAGTGCTCTTTTAGCTCTGCCATCTGCAGACAGCTTAAGTGTTAGCCAATTCAGTGCCCTCTTGGTACCTGGGTTCTTGTCCGGTGTCCAGGAAGAATCAGTTCACACATGGACTTGAAGGATGGTAAATGTGGGGGTCTTATTGTGTGGTGGATGTGGCTCTCAGCAGGATGGATTGGGAGCTGGAAAGGGGATGGAGTGGGAAGATGATCTTCCCCTGGATTTTGGTCATCCAGCAGCCGGTTTCCTCTCTGAACATCCCCAGCTGAACTCCTCTTGATGTTTGGATGCTCCTTCTCTTCTCTCCTCTGCCATGCCGTTCTGTTACTCTTCTTCTTTTCTGTTTGTCTGCTTGTGTAGCCCGGAGTTTGGGTTTTATATGGGTACAGGATAGGGGAGTGTGGTGAGCCAAAAGGCCACATTTGGGCATGAAAACAGGAATGCCTGTTCCCATTTAGGGCTGTGGGTTTCCAGGCTTGAGGGTGGGAGTTTTGCCAGGGAACCCTCTTCTACCCAGTATTTCCCTGACTCCTATCCGTATCACTATGAAACACACAGACCCTGCAAACACAGACAACTTTCACGAACCATACAGCTCTTTAATCCAGCATTTGGTTACCCCTGGACTCCTCATGACCTCTTTAGCTTGCTTTCTGATCATCTGCTTTTTCCACCTCTATGTTCTGGCAGCACCAAACTGCTTATTGGCAGCCCCTTCCAGAAGCTGCTCTTTACCTTTGTACTTTTTTGCACATTGATAACGCTGATTTGCCTTCAAGGCCTCCCTCTCTCATCCACTGGATGTTTGCTGGGATAATGTCTGCTTGCCTCAATCATCTCAATCATTACCTCTCTTTTACCCCAGCTTTATTGACGTGTACTTGACAAATAAAAATTGTATCTATTTAGGGTGTGCAACATATGTATACCTTATGAAGTGATTACCACAATCAATCTAATTAACATATCCATCCCCTCATGATGTCCATCACCATGATATTGTTCATGGTGAGAGGACTTAAAATAAGCTCTCTTAGCAAATTTCAAGTATACAATACAATATTATCAACTGTGGTCACCATGCTGTAGATTAGATCCCCAGAACTTATTCATCTTGCATAACTAAACGTTTGCATCCATTGACCAAGATCTCCCCATTTTCTTCACCCTCTAGGTTGGAGGACATTATGATCAGTGAAATAAGCCAGGTACGGAAAGACAAATATTGCATGATTTCACTTACATTTGGAACTTAAAAATTCAAACTTATAAATGCAGCAAGTAGAATGGACATTACCTCTTTTCAAAGAGACTTCATCTCACCTCCTCTAACTGGTTTATGCACCCCCCTCATGTAATATTCTGGAGTATTTTTGTCATTGCAATGACTACATTGCATTATAGTAATCTTTGTGTGGGTGTGCCTGTGTGCATCTCACACTCCAGGCAAGGATTTTGTCTTGTTCATCAATGTTTCCCAGACATCTAAAAGAGTACCTAGCACAGAGTGGATGCATACTGGATGCTTGAGTAATACATAACCCATATTACTCATAATACATAACTCACAAATAAAGAATTGGCCTTTCTTCCCCCTCAACCTATCCTATTTTAGCTGAGCAGTAAATTCCGTAATGTCAAAGAAATATAGAAAACAAAAAGCATTTCCTGTTTTCTTTTTCCACATACTTTTGTCAGCCCTGTCTATTTGCTTAAATCCATCTTTTTCCATGCATACGTCAGAGAGAGGCAACCCTCTTTAACAGGATTCTTACTGGAACCATCTCCCTACATAACACCTTGAAGGCATCCTAGATTCCCTCCTGCATTCTTGTCTTGGGAAGAAAGATGTTGCTAAGGACTGTTTTGTATTTGTGATCTCACCTGATGAAAAGATATGCCATGGCTGCTATGGCAAAGTCTATTTCACAGTGCCCAGGAGCACTGCAATTTGCTGTAATTTCACTGCACTTGGTGTGGTCTGAGGGCTGCTGCATCCATCCTCATAGACAGTGACTTCCAATTACACCAGCTAATTGTACCAAACTTGAGCTGCTTGTGTAAATGAGTAAATCATTCCCAAATTAGGCACAGGGAAGCTCATTTTGCTTGCTGTTTAAGGCTTTCGAGGCACAGTGAGCCCCCTCAGACAAGTATCCCTCAGTTTGAGAGTGGGAGGCAGGTGGAAGCTGCTGACTACCAGCTCTGGTGTTTTCTGCCCAAGGCTCTGGAATCTACTGGTGGGAAACTTACAGCCTGACCCATAGGGGTCCTAGGATAACAATGCCCTTGGAGTAACCTTGAAAGCTGCAATCTGGTCTTTGTTAAGTTTCTGTCAGTAAATTGGCAGTATTTTTTGCACAGAGAAAGTGCACCTGTGACATTGGATTTTGGCTGGGGACAAAAGGTTTTGTTTTTTGAGGTTTGGAAAACTTGAGTGTCCAAAGTCATGACAAGAACAAAAATGTTTTAAGGGCAAAAAAAAAATAAAAAGTAAAAAACCTAAATGCTTTAAGATTGGTCTCATCAGCATCTCAAGAGCATTTGGTTCTTTTAGCAGATGCCAAATAAATAGAGATTTACTGGGAGCTAAGTCACAGTTTAGCACAAGCTTTAAATTTGTTTTAAAAAGTTAGTTGTTTCTATTTATAAAATGTAGTAACAGTAACAGAAAACAAGTTATCAGTTACTCAGAATCTTACTTTTGTTTCATTTTTTTCTCCTAGTACCTGTCTATATACATATGAAATTTTTATGTAATTATTGCATCTTTATTATTTTAAATGCTTTTTCCTCATGTAAAATGATACATAGTTACATTGTTAGCATTTTAATGGCCACATTCTGTCCCATCAAGTGACACTATGGTGATTTATTTAACTACCTTATGTGACATTCACATAGCCTCTAATATTTAGCCATTATGGAAAATCATAGAGGTTTCCATGAACATTTTTATGAACTTGCTTTTTCCTGTCTTGTTAAATTATTTCCTTCAAATAAGTTTCCAGAATTATGATTGTGATGTCAACAGCACAACCCCTTGATGTTTTTCTGGGTTTATGCTTCCCCTAGAGTGGTGCATTGCATCAACCCAAGCTCTGATCAAAGGGGCTGGAAATAAAGAGGCTTCAGCTGGAAGAAGGTGGAGGCCAGTGAGGGGCCTGAGCACAGGATGAGTTCACAGGCTGAGAGAGTTGGGGCCAGACTGAGGGTGTATTAGAAGGGATGTGGGCAAAGAATCACATAAAAAAGGGAAATGCAGTCTAACTGTGCCACTAACCCTGGGTGATGTGTCATTCCCTGGGGCCTGATTCCTAGCCTATAAGCAGGGAGACTACTAAGGACTCTGTGAAGTTTGCCACATGGTGGAAAGGGAGTCTATGCAAAAGTGCCTGGCAGAGAAATTGACTCATTTCTGATTCTTTTATTAGTCTTTCTCTTCCTTTTTTTCTTTTTTTTTTTTTACTTTTAAGGTCAGGGATACAAGTGAAGATTTTCGTGGGAGCTAATTGTGTAGATTATTTCATCCCCCAGGTATTAAGCCTAGTACCCATTAATTATTTTTCCTGATCCGCTCCCTCCTCCCACCTTCCACCCTCTGAAAGGCCCCAGTGTGTGTTGTTCCCCTCTATGTGTCCCTGTGTTTTCATCGTTTAGCTGCCACTTATAAGTGAGAACATGTGCTATTTGGTTTTCTGTTTCTGTGTTAGCTTGCTAAGGATAATGGCCTCCACCGCCATCCATGTTCCTGCAAAGAACATGATCTCATTCCTTTTTATGGCTGCATTATATTCCATGGTGTATATGTATCACATTTTCTTTATCCAGTCTATCATTGATGGGCATTTAGGTTGATTCTGTCCTGGCTATTGTGAATAGTGCTGCAATGAACATCCACGTGCATGTGTCTTTATAACAGAATGTTTTATATTGCTTTGGGTATATACCCAGTAATGGGATTGCTGGATCGAATGGTATTTCTGTCTTTAGGTCTTTGAAGAATCACCACACTGCCTTCCACAATGGCTGAATTAACTTACACTGCTACCGACAGTATATAAGTGTTCTTTTTTCTCCACGACCTCACTAGCATCTGTTTATTTTTTGACTTTTTAGTAGTAACCATTCTGACTGGTGTTAGATGGTATCTCATTGTGGTTTTGATTTGCATTTTTCTAATGATCAGTGATGTTGAGCATGTTTTCATGTTTGTTTGCCACCTGTTGTCTTCTTTTGAAAAGTGTCTGCTCATGTTTTTTGCCCACTTTTGTATGGGGTTGTTTGTTTTTTCTTGTAAATTTGCTTCAGTTTCTTATAGATGCTGGATATTAGACCTTTGTCAGATGCATAGTTTACAAAAGTTTTCTCCCATTCTGTAGGTTGTCTTTTTAGTCTGTTGATAGTTTATTTTGTAGTGTAGAAGCTCTTTAGTTTAATTAAATTCCATTTGTCAAGTTTTGCTTTTGTTGCAATTGCTTTTGGCATCTTCATGATGAAATTTTGACCCATGCCTATGTCCTGAATGGTATTGCCTAGGTTGTCTTCCAGAATTTTTATAGTTTTGGATTTTACATTTAAGTCTGTAATCCATCTTGAGTTGATTTTTGTATATGGTGTAAGGAAAAGGTTTAGTTTCGGTCTTCTGCATATGACTGGCCATCCCAGCACCATTTATTGAATAGGGAATCCTTTTCAAGCTGCTTGGTTTTTGTTGGGTTTGTTGAAGATTATGTGATTCTAGGTGTGTGGTCTTATATCTGGGTTCTCTATTCTGTTCCATTGGTCTCTGTGTCTGTTTTTGTACCAGTACCATGCTGTTTTGGTTACTGTAGCCCTGTAGTATAGTTTGAAGTTGGATAGTGTGATGCCTCCAGCTTTGTTCTTTTTGCTTAGGATTGTCTTGGCTATTCAGGGTTTTTATTGGTTTCATATAAATTTTAAAATATTCTTCTCTAGTTTCTTGAAGAATGTCAATGGCCTTTTAATAGGGATAGCATTGAACCTATAAATTGCTTTGGGTAGTATGGCAATTTTAATTATATTGATTCTTCTTATCCATGAGCACTGTCTGCTCTCCTCCCCCAAACACACACACACACACACACACACACACACACACACACACCATCAGCCCATCAGACTCATGTGCTACCTCCACATGTCCCTGAAATCCCACAACTCTGCCTTCACTCCTACCACCTTAGTCGTGACTGTCAACGTCTCCTGGTTTCTTGTCCTGACTGTGATAATCTCCTGCCTGTTCTCCCTGCCTCCGCACTTTTCCCAAATAAGGTCACATTCACAGATTCCAGATAGATGTATCTTTTGGAGACCACCACCCAACCTGCTGCAATTGGCAACTCCTTTAAAAAAGTTGTGTGTGTGTGTGTGTGCACGTGCACACATGCGTGTGTGTGTATGTTAGGGGGTCAAGAACTTGCTGGAAACACCACATGTCATTATGTGGAGAAGTGCAGACTGCATCTCATTTTTTCAGAAAGATGGGAGGTAATCAGACCTTTTACTTCCTGAGGGTTTATATGAGATCTACCTGATTCCAAGGAGAATTAAAAGATAAACAAGAAGCAGTTCTGGATCCACCAAGAGCAGACGCCTGGGCTAATATGATTCACCTCTGGGTGAGCTATGCATGACCTAAGGCAAGGTTGGAGCTTCTAAACTCAAAAGAGGCAGCGGTGAAATCCCCTATCACCAATCCTAATCCTTCCCTAACTAAGGTTCAGAAGTGCCCTCTGGGTTGCTTCAACCACCGGCAGGGGCTTCTTCCATAGCTGCCTCACTTATCCGCAGCAATTCCCAAACCCCACTCCAGACAGTGTTCTCTGCAACACCCCCAAATGTTGTGAGGTCTTGGCGGGGGTTGGTCCTAGACCCATGTGGGTAGAGGTTGGTTTCAGAATTGCTTAACTACTAACAATTCATTGGGCTCTTCACGCTCTGGGAACAGACCAAGACAGACCAGAATCCCCCTCAAAAGGTGGGGGCTGTGAGGACTACATCAGTGCCTCAGACATCAGTAACCAAGCCCACTGGCTCAGGTTCGTGAGTATGCGCTGGACAGCAAGGTGAGTTGAACCCCTCGTGAGACCAGCGTAATGAGGAAAGAGGAAGAGAATATAACACAACATCAACAGTGATTAGCCTGGCGTAAGGAGAAGGGAGGCAAATTATTTTCCCTTTATGATTTGTTTGTTTTTTTTTTCTCTCTCTCTGGGTTTTCTAACAAGCATGCATTTTGTTTGCAATCAGAGCAAAGAAGCATTTGCATGGGGTTGAGGAAGTGGTGCACGGCCAGAATAAACACCGGAGCTCAGACATTTATCTGAGTCAAAACGAGTTCAGCATTCCTTTTTCATGATAACCCCAAACTCAGAGATTATAGGCATTGGACAGTCATATTCAGGCCCTCAGATAAATGTATTTACATAATGGTTTCTCATTGAAATTGTGCCTGTTGGTAACCAAGTCACCTGTCATAAATGATGACAGACAGACATAGCAACCCGATATGATTTTCCCAGGGCTGCCATAGGAAAGCACCACAAACCAGGTGGCTTTAGACAGCAGACATTCATTCTCTCGCAGTCTCAGAGGCTGGAATTCAGAAATCAAAATCAAGGTGTCAGCAGGTCCCCACCCCCTCCGAAGGCTGTTGGGGAAAACCTGTGCCATGGCTTTTTCACAGCTTCTGCTGTTATGAGCAATCCTTGGCATCCTGGGCTTGTGGCTGCGTTGCTCCAGTCTCACTTCTGTCTCCACGTGGTGTTCTCGCTAGGTGTGTGTCTCTTCAGTGTCTCTCCTCTGCTTTTTATAAGGACACCAGTCATATTGGTCTAGGGCCCACCCTAATGACCTCATCTTAACTTGATTATAGATGCAAAAACCTTATTTTCAAATAAGGCTACTTCACAGGTACAGAAGGTCTTCAGCTGATCCTCTACTGTCAGGACAGAAATTAGAGGAGGAGGTAACCAGAACCACAGAGGTAGGGAAGGGGCTGGAGGAGAGGAAATTCTAGGAGAGGGAGAAGAAAAGAGGGCATGACGGGGGTAAAAGGAGTACTCAAAGCTGCCTTACCCCAGCCTCAAGTTACAGCGTCCACAGTGCTTAACATCTAAACCACATGCCAGAAAGTACAATTGCCTGGAGGGGAGTCTTAGGGTTGTGAAGCAAAGTTCTAAGAAAAGGAGGTGGTTCAAAGCAGAGACATGCTAAAATAGAGGAAGCCATCTGTTCATATTTCCCCCAAAATCTAACCTTCCCCTGCTGCCCTGGTACTGTAGGCACCTTGAAGCTCCTCCCTCTTCACTCTTTGCTAAAGCGATGAACCCCTCTTTCCCTCATGCTCATGCAAATTATGTGCACGTGCAACTGGGCTTGAACTTTATTCCAGCCCTGGTGAGCCAGGCTCAACCTCTGTCTCGGCCACATATCGGGTGGGATGGACCTACATGTGCAGTTGGAACACTGACACACTGAAAATCAGGGGCCTCACGCATGAGAGGGACACACAAAAGTTGTCACAGAGAAAACCAGGCTCATTGTAGCTGTTACAGTGTCTCACTATTGGCAGCACCCTATGGGGGGAAATCAACCCATTCATTCATTTGCTAGTTCATTTATTCAGTGTTTCTTCAACACTCATTATATGCTGGGAACTGTTCTATGCAGTTGGGATACGCTGATGGACCAAACAGACAAATCTCTCTCCTCTGGGAGCTGATGTTTTAGTTATAATGGGAGGCAGCTTGTATGAAATTTGGGAAGTCTTTCTCAAAGGCAAGAGGAGATAGGAGATTCGTCTTTAATAGCTTCCTTCTCCACCGGGGGAGGGTGTCCTCCAGCCAGGAGAGCCTCTCCTCTGGTCAAGACTGGGGTATGTGCTGCAGCAGGGGTTTCCCGTAACATGACCTGGCCCCTGTGGTCCTGGCTGAATACCCTACCCCTCTCCAGATCTGAGCGGCAGTACATACCTGAGAGCCTGGGAACCCATCTTTGTGTCCAGGTAATTTGCGTCTCTCTGTTCTGCTCTGATTTGGACATTGATTTTGAGTGCAAGCTATTGGTCATGTTCCTATTGTCTTTCACTTACCAGCCATAAACCACACATTTAATGATTATTGGCTAGGTTAAATTTTTTTCCATGTAGTTGTTAACTATTTATGTGTTATTTCTGAAACATTGTTTTCTAACTCATGGTCCTTGCTGTGGAGGCAGAGACCTAACTAAGGCTGATAATGTGGTCAGTTTTGGAGCCCTGAGCCAGAGTCTAAGCTAGACTCATCATTCTTAGTTCTGTCATTTTAGACTGGCACCTTTTAGTAGAAACATTATGGGAGTCACATATGTAATTTAAAATTTTCTGTTAGCTGCATTTAATAAAAAAAGGTAAAATTATTTTTAATAATGTATAGTTTTAGTAATATGTAATCCAAAATTGTATCATTTGACCATGTAATTTAATATAAAAATATGAACAAGATATTTTATACTTTTTATACGAAGATTTGAAATACAGCATGCGTTTTCCACTTACAGCACGTTTCAGTCCAGACGAATCATACTTCAATTGCTCACTTGACAAATTTCAGTTTCCTCATTTGCATAATGAGGGGATACAAATACCTGTTGAATGTCACTCTGAGGATAAAATGAGCTTATGTGTGAGAACTTCTGGAACATTGTAGGGGATCAAAAAATGTCGAGCAGCCTGGGAAACATATAGAGACCCTTTCTCTACAAAAACTTTTAAAACATTAGCTGGGTGCAGTGGCTCATGCCTGTCATCTCAACTCCTCAGGAGGCTGAGGTGGGAAGATCACTTGAGCCCAGGAGTTTGAGGTTACAATGAACTATGATCATGCCACTGTACTCCAGCCTGAGTGAGAGAGTGAGACTTTGACTCTAAAAAATAAATAAATAAATGGACAAATAAATGTCAAGCCTTCCTCATCTTCATATTATTCACTCATCTTGGGCATGCTGGATACAGTTAATGTTTGCTTCAAAGTATGAATGAAGTTTTAAAACATAATAGATATTAGCTTGTCCATTATTTTTTATTTCATTATTTTTCTCTAACTTATTTTCCTTTTATTTTCTCCCTAAAAATTCCAGGGAGATTACTCTCGTGGTGGATTGAATTTTGTCTCTCCCAACAAAATATATATTTAAGTTCTAACTTAAAAAAGGACAAGGAATATAGGGGTAGCCTCTTTTTGTGTTTGCAGGGAAACAAAGAAACAAGGCGTGTTCAGGAAATAGGGAGGAATCTTCATGAAGAACAGCATATATGTGGGGTTGGGGGAAGAGAATGGCAGGAGGCTGCTTGGGTAAAATTCAAGAAAGCCAGGTCATAGGAAGGGCTGGGGTGCAGTGTTATTTTGTCTGCTATTGTATCTTATCCAGTGTTTGCATTTACCTGGAATCTGCCAAGAACAATTTGAGCTTCATTCAAAAATGAATTTGAATCATTACTCAAAAATCCAAGACTCCATACTGTAAATGGAGGTGCCCAGTTCTCTATTAGGACAAAGTTTGATAGAGCTTCTGTACAGGGCCCTTTACTTGGAGATGGTAGGGCATCCTTTCTCCCTCTCCAGCGTCTATGCACCCTGTGAGAAACTGTAGGCTTTGGTGCCTTTTTTGTTTCCATTTTTACTATAGCACAAGCACCATTATAATAGCATCTCTAAGACTCTAAATGAAAGAAGAAACACCCACAATCCCACAGCCCAACACATCCACCTGTTTTAAGTCCTTGTTCACATCTTGGAAGAATTTTGTCTTGGTTGTTATTATATTGTAGATACAATCTGATAACATACTTTATTCCACTTAGCAATATGTCAAAGACCTTATTTTTTCCACATTGCTTGTCTTAATCATTATCTTATTCAGTCACTATGTAATATTTTATCTAGTTGATGGACCCTAATTTACTTACCGAATCCCCTATTACTGGACACTGTTACGCTAATACAGATAACACCTTTATCTCTTTAACCAGCAGATCAAAAGCTGACAAAGCAGATACAGCCAGAGTCAGCCATGAATTATGCATAGGGCCACGTTGCAAACAATTTCTTCTATTTAACTTAGGGGCAGCAAATAGAAGGCCAGTGGGTCCTCGGAGGTAGGGAGAAACTGAACTGTGAGGTGAACAAGTGGATTTTCAAAGATAAATACTGGGGTTTGATGATGTTGAGAAGTACAGTTTTTTCCTGTGGCTGCTGTAACACATTATCACAAACCCTATGGCTTCAAACAGCAGAGATTTATTCTCTTACAATTCTGGCGGTCAGAGGTCCAAAACCAAGGTGTTTGCAGGCTTGATTTCTTCTGCAGGCTCAGAAGGACAATTTGTTCCATGCCTTTCTTCTAGCTTCTGGTAACTGCAGTGACCCTTGGCTTCCCTTGTGTCATTGACGCATCACCCTAGTCTCTGCCTCAGTCTTCACATGGCCTTCTCCTCTGTGTGTCTTTCCTCTTCTCCATTTATAAGGACACTTGTCATTGGATTTAAGACCCACCCTACTCCAAGATGATCTCATCTTGAAATCCTTAACTTAATTACATCAGCAAAGAGCCTATTTCCAAATAAGGTCGCAATTCCAGGTTCTGAGCAGATATATCTTTTAGAAGTCACCATTCAACCCACTACAGGAAGAGAAAGCATTTAGATTTATGAACACAGTTATACATTGCAAGTTTGTGCTATATACATGTTGCATTCTAACCTCTTTACTCAACAAGATAACATTGTCTTTTTTATCAATATATAGAGGTCTTATGTTCATTTTTCTTAGTCATGTGGATTAATAATGTTTCACCCCTATAAATAATGATGGAGATGACCATCCTCATACAGCATCACTCCCATGTACACACTTTGTCCAAGATAGCTAACTAGTTGTGCTAACAACTTCTTTTCTCTACAAACTTAAAATAAGAATTTCATATATATATGCAGGTATGTATGCTAGCATGTATTGACTGTTTCCTAAATGCCAGGTCCTATGCCAGCATTTTTATAGATTATTTCATGTAATTATATCAAAACCATCAGAGGTCATTACTATTATTATAATACTATTCTTCCCCACTACCATGCAGGAGAAGAATGTTTTCCAGAAAGGCAGAGCAACTGGGCTAGACATGGTGGCTCACACCTATAATCCCAGCACTTTGGGAGGTCAAGGCAGGACTATCGCTTGAGGCTGGAAGTTCAAAAGCAGCCTGGGCAATGTAGTGAAACCCCGTATCTACAACAAACAAACAAAGACAAAAAGCCCAGCCGAGCTTGGTGGCACATGCCTGTAGTCTTAGCTGATTTGGAAGACTGAGGCAAGAGGATTGCTTGCGCCCAGGAGCTCAAGGTTACAGTGAGCCATAATTACACCACTGCACTCCAGCCTGAGCAACAGAGCAAGACCCTTCTCTAAAATCAATGAACAAATGAATAAAAGTAAGCAACTTGCCTATGGTCCCATAGCAAGAAGAGGCAAAACTGGGATTCGAACCTAATGCCCAACCATTGCCCTAGGCTCTACTGCTGCCTTTTACTTACGTTTTCCTTCAGTTCTATTTCTGGACTCTATTCTGTAGTATTTTCCATTGGGCTGTTCTGCACGATTACCATACAGTTTCACCTTCTGTACTTTTACAATACATTACCAATATTTGATAGCTCTATCTCCCTCTATCTTTTTCAAACACTTTCTGGATATTCTCACACACTTATTTTTCCAGATAAGTGGTAGAGAACTGTAAGTTGCAATAGAAATCCTACTGGATTTATATTCTATCTGCATTGAATTTATAGATTAATCTAGGAAAAATTGATACCTTTACAATATTGAATTTATTCTGACTTCATAAAATCTTTTATATTTCTGAGTAGAATTTCATAGCTTTATTCACATAGGTACTTCAGATTTCTAGTTTCGCTTGCTCCTAGATTATTTTTTCTGATGACTTTTATGTATAGGATTTTTCTTACATTACATTTTCAAACTGATCGTTACTTCCTTTACATTTTCTGTTTATTGTACATTGTGAAGCTACTGGCTTTTCATGTTAATTTTATAACCAGCTCCCTTAGTAAGATCTTCTATTTATTTTCTAATAAGTTTTTCAGCTGATTCACCAAGGCTGACCTGCAAATAATAACTGTTTTTACCTCCTTTTTAAAAACAGGCATACCTTTTATTTCAGTCTCTTGTTTAATTGCTTTGGCACTTATATCTGGAATAGAGGACATCCTTGTTTTGTTCTGAATCTAATAGGAATGCTTGGATTATTTCAACATTAAACCGAAAGCAAAATTTGGATATGAGATACTTTTTTGTCATTTTAAAAAGTAGCTGTTTGTTTCCATTTTACCAAGCCTTTTATCATAGAGATTGAATTTCTTAAAACCCTTGTCAATATCTACTGATATTCATCCATCAAGTATTGGTTGAGTAGTGCTAGGCATTCTGTAGGCAGTCAACAAAGTCTTGGCCAGGCACAGTGGCTCATACCTGTAATCCTAGCACTTTGGGAAGCTGAGGCGGGCTGATCACCTGAGGTTAGGAGTTTAAGACCAGCCTGGCCAACAAGGCGAAACTCCGTCTATACTAAAAATACAAAAATTAGCCAGGCATGGTGGCTCCTCGGGAGGATGAGGCAAGAGAATCGCTTGAACCCGGGAGGCGGAGGTTGCAGTGAGCCAAGATTGCACCACTGCACTCCAACCTTGGTGACAGAGCAAGACTCTGTCTCAAACAAAAAATAAAGTCTCTACTCTTGTGGAGAGTGATGGTTCTGGGCTGGTAGGAAGGTGACATATCAAAGATAGTTCAAGAAGGCTAGTTCTCTGTGGAGGTGTTCTTTGAGTAAGGTTTGAATGACTTGTAGGGTGAGCCATGTGAGATCTTGTGAAAGATATCAACTAGTAGGATCAGAAATGATCAGGTGATTTTCTGTTGGATCTCTTAATGTGATAATGCATATATTGAACCATCTTGCACAGCTGAAATAAATCTCATTTTATCACAAGATAGGATATTTTATTGAGCTGCTCAAGTAACAATATTTAATTTAAAATTTTTGCGTCCATATCCATAAGTAAGATTGGCCTGGGGGTTTTTAAGCCTACCTTTTGTTAAGTTTTGCTATGGGGGTTATACTAGCTTTAAAAAGGAATTCCTAAATTGTCTTTCACTTTTTATGTCCTAGTACCATTTCCTGGATATAGGAATTACTTTTTTCTTAAAGGAATGAAAATACTCTTTCCCAAAACTGAATGTCCTGGTGCTTTGAGGAGAGTATAGAAGAAGCACTCAAGCCACTGGGATATTCTTATGTGTTTTAGTTCATTTTATGATTATTGATTTATTTAGCTTTTCCATGTGTTTTCAGTCAAATTTGTTCATTTGTGGTTTCTTGGAAATCCATCCAGGTTTTCAAATAAAATGGTGGTAGGGTTGGGCGAAAATATTGTGCCATATCACTCTAATGTCATCTTTGTTTCTGCATGTTTGCCCTAATAAATAATTTTGTATGTGTTTAAGTTTCAAAAAATATTATCTATAATAAAATGTACCATTTCTAGCAGGAAAATTTAATGAATTTTGATAAATGTATAGTTGTATAACCACTACTACTATTGAAATAAAAAATATTTTCATAATCCCAAAAAGTTTCCCCATGCCCCTTTAAAATTAATTCTTCTCTGTCCTCAGCCCTGAAAACCAGTGATCTGCTTTCTGTCCCTATAGTTTTTCTGTTTCTAGAATGTGATGTAAATGATATCCCACAGGATGTAGCTTTTTGATTCTGATTTCCTTCATGAGGCATCTTGCTGTCAAGGTTTAGCCACGCTATTGCATGTATTAGTACTTTACTTCTTATTTGCTGAGTAGTATTTGATTGTATGAATATATCACAGTTCATCCATTCATGGATAGAAATCTGTGTTGTTCCCAGTTTTGTCTACTATAGGTAAAACTGTTATGAATATTTGTGTACAAGTCTTTGAATAGACATACATTTTTATTTCTCTTGGATAAATATCCAGGATTTGATTTTCTGGGTTATATGTAAAGTATAAGTTTATAAGAAGCTGCCTAACTGTTTTCCAAAGTGGTTGTACCATTTTGCACTGTATCTAAGAGTCCCAGTCATTTCATAGCCTTGTGAGAACTTCTCATTGTCTCCCTTTCCCCTGCTTTGGCCATATGAGTGGGTGAGTGTGTAAGTGATTAGAGCTCATAGTGGTTTTAATTTGGATTTCCAAAATGACTGATGCTGTTGGGAATTTTTCATGTGCTTATTGTCCTTCACATATCTTTTTTGATGAAATCTTTGTTCAAACTGCTTGCCTATATTTTAAGTTGAATTGTCTTTGTACCACTGAATTTCAAAGTTCTTTATGTATTCTGGATACAATCCTTTATCACATCTGTGTGTTTTGTATATATTTCCTCCCTGTCTGTGATATCTCTTTTTATTTTTTTTTGACAGTACCCTTTGAAGAGCAGGAGCTTTTAATTTCAATGAATTTCAACTAATCAACCTTTCTTTGTTTTGTGGTTTATGTCATATCTCAAAGTTCTTGGCCTAACAAAGGTCACAAAATGTTTCCCCTATGTTATGTTCTGAGTTGATTATTGTATGCAGTGCAAGGTATGGGTCTAGGCTGATTTCTTACATATAGGTATCTATTTAAGCACTGCTTCCTAGAAATACTATTCTTCCTCTGATACAATTTTTTTTTTGTAGATATTTGGTAGAATTCCCCAGTGAAACTGTTTTGATATGGATTTTTCTCGGTGAAATGCGTTACCTAATTCTTGAGTGAGATTTGGTAGTTTGTGTCTTTCAAATAATTTGTTTATTTCATCTGTGCTATCAAATTTATTGGCATTAAGTGCTTCTAATATTTATTTTTCCTTTTAATATCTCAAAGATCTCTAGTAATGTTCGGCCTTGTATTCTTGATGCTAACGATTTGTGTCTTCTTTCTTTTCTTTCTTGATCAGTCTGGCTAGAGACTTGTCAGTTTTATTGATCTTTTCTTTTTTTCTTTTTGTTCCTTTTTTTTTTTTTTTGAGACAGGGTTTAGCTCTTGTTGGCTAGGCTGTAGTGCAATGGTGCGACCTCGGCTCACTGCAACCTCTGCCTCCCTGGTTCAAGTGATTCTCCTGCCTCAGTCTCCTGAGTAGCTGGGATTACAGGCCCACACCACCAAGCCTGGCTAATTTTCGTATTTTCAGTAGAGATGGGGTTTCACCATGTTGGCCAGGCTGGTCTCAAACTCTTGGCCTGGCTAGTTTTCATATTTTCAGTAGAGATGGGGTTTCACCGTGTTGGCCAGGCTGGTCTTAAACTGTTGGCCTCAAGTGATCCGCCCGCCTCGGCCTTCCAAAGTGCTGGGATTTCAAGCATGAGCCTCCGCACCTGGCATTGATCTTTTCAGAGAATCAGCTTTTGATTTTACCATTTGCTTTCATTAGTTTTCTATATTCAAGTTCACTCATTTTTGTTCTTATCTTTAGTATTTCCTTCTTTCTGCTTCCTTTATATTTATTATGTACTTCTTTTTCTAGTTTCTTAATTTAGAAGCTTAAATTATGGATATGAGAACTTTTCTGTTTTCTAATATAGGTATTTTACTGCCATAAATTTACCTCTAAGTACTACTTTAGCTGTATCCCACTGCCACACATAGTTTGACATGATGTGTTTTAGTTTTCAATCAATTTAATGTGCATTAGCTTTCCTAGTGATTTACTCTTTGATCCATGGATTAAGAAGTGTTTTGTATAATTTACAAATATTGGGGAATTTTTCAGATATCTTTCTGTTATTAATTTTTAGTTTAAATCTACTATAGTCAGAAAACACATTTTCTGTTATTGAAGTTCTTTTAAATTTGTTAAGATTTGTTTCATAGTACAGTATATGGTCTATCTCGGTGAATTTGCCAGGGGAACATGAAAAGAATGTATGTCTTGCTGTTGTTGAATGGAGTCTGAAATAACATTACTTAGGTCAAGTGGTTGAAGTTTTGCTCGGATTTTCTCTAATTTTAATAATTTTCCCTCTACTTGTTCTATCAATTACTGAGAGAGGAAAGTTTTCAACTACAGTTGTGGATTTTCATATTTCTCTTTTCAGTTCTCAGTTTTGTTTTATGTATTTTTGTTGGTGGTGTATTTTTGTTTTGTTTTATGTAACTGCTGTTGGGTGCATTTTTACATATTTTTATATTTCTATTTTTATTGATTTTATTAGCTGTTGGCTCATCTACGTTATTATCTAGATGGAAATATGTTTGATTTCCAACAAATTCAATCTTGAATATGTCTTTTAAACCTACTCTTTTGTTACTTTTCTTTTATTAATTCCTCCTTCTGAGTACCTCAGCATTTCATGGTATGGTTTTTTCATCAATATTTTTGAATTAAATGCTTTCAATAATTTATTTTCACCCTTCCTATATGTAATGAAACAATGAAATATGCAGTTTTGGCAGTATTCCCTAAATTTTTCATGAAACATCATAGTTACTGTTCTTTTCCAAAATTTCTGGAACAAACTGAGATTTTGACTTCTTTGAATCAAATTATTATATATTTAAAATTTTCCAAGTGGTTCGGGTTTTTGTTTGTTTGTTCTTACTTTCGTGATTTCTTTTTAAATTTACTGAGTTGTACTCAGAGACTGCAGTCTGCTCCGTTTCTAGAATTAAACAAGTTTTCTTTTAAGCCAAGTGGGTAGTGTGACAGCAGCTATAGACATTAGGTAAGAAAAATGTGTGGCCATATTCTAACAAAACTTTACAAAGATAGAGCAAAGGTTGAATTTGGCCCATGGCCATGCCAAACTCTTTCCTGAAGGGACCAACCAAATTCTAATTTGCATCATCCTAGTTCTGTTATATTTCTTTTAACATATTCTTCTAAAACGATGTCAGAAACAAAAGAAAATATAGACACAATTTATTTGAGACTGCTCCACCTTTCAAATATTTTGCCGTCCTGCAACCTATTGGCACTTTTATAATGCAAGACATTGTTGATGTATCTGTTTGTACAAATAATACTTTTTTTTTTTTTTTTTTTTTTTTTTTTTTTTGTGAGACAGAGTCTTGTTCTGTCGCCCAGGCTGTAGTACAGTGGCACGATCTTGGCTCACTGCAACCTCCACCTCCCGGGTTCAAGCAACTCTTCTGCCTCAGCCTCCCGAGTAGCTGGGACTACAGGCGCGTGACACCATGCCCGGCTAATTTTTTGTATTTTTAGTAGAGACAGGGTTTCACTGTATTGGCCAGGCTGGTCTCGAACTCCTGACCTCATGATCCTCCTGCCTCAGCCTCCCAAAGTTCTGGGATTACAGGCGTGAGCCACTGCACCTGGCTACAAATAATACCTTCAATTTGACATTATTTTGGATTTTATTCTAACTTTTTGATTGCAATGGTATAAGTATTTCAGGATAACAAGCCATGTTTAATAGATCTATCAGTGGTAAGGTCTGAATGTGTTCCTTCAAGTTTCATATGTTGAAACTTCATCGTCAGTGTGATAGTATTAGGAGGTGAGACCCCTAGGAGGTGATTAAGTCATGAGGGCAGAGCCCTCCTATGTGGGGTTAGCGTTCTTATGAGAGAGATACTGGGGAGCTATCTTCCCCTTCCCTCATGTGATTACCCAATAAGAGGCACATCTTGCAAGTGCAGAGCAACCCTTATCAGACACCAATCTGCCAATGTTTATCTCGGACTTATCAGATGCCATAACTGTGAGAAAATAAATTTCTGTTGTTTATAAATGACCCAGTCTCAAGTATTTTGTTATAGCAGCAGAAGGCAGACTGAGATGGTTAGATAATCTTTTTCCTTATAATTTCATTTTTGTATTGCAAGATGGACTGGTCTGTTAATCGGGTTTAATTCTCTGTTCACCCATATATGGCCAATATATAATTTTATTCTAACAGGAAAAAAAAAAACCAACACAGGATAGATTTCACACAAAAGGTCCAGTTTCCTATCCAAAGGTTAGTTGTTTTGAAGAGATCATTCTTCATATGCCTTGCAGATGCCCTGACTGCATTCCCTAATTTTGTTGCCAGCAGAATACTTACTTTTTAATTTTATCAAGAAAACATCACCTTACATATTAATCTAATTTCTTTAAATAAGATATACACAGACACACACATGAGTTTTACTGAATTAAAATTCCATATTTGTCACTTACTATATACTCATATAAAATTGAATCTCTTCTGGTATTTCTGTTTTAGTCTACTAAATTATTATTTCTGGACCAATAATATACAATTTTATTTAAGTGACTTTATTGTAAGCTTAATAAAGAAACATGGTGGTTCCTCCTACTTTTATAGTTTTCTTGGTTTTCTTAGACATATATATACTCTTGCATATACACTTTAAAATAATTTGGTAGTTAATTTTATGAATTAAAATTATAAAGATTCTGAGTGAAATTGTATTTCATCAATGTATTGGTTTTGGGAAGACTGACATTTATAATATTGAGTTTGCTCATTCATACATGTGGTATTTTAAAAAATTTGTTCAGGACATGTTTTTATATGTTTCAATAAAATTTATTAGTTGTTTGCATTTTAGTATCTTTTTAAGTTTAGAACCATTCCCATTAAATGTATTTTTTCCTTGTCTCATATTATTTAAGTCACATTATGATTGGGAGTTTTTTCTGATTTTTTTATTATTGCTATTGATTTTTTATGTATTTAGATAGATTCTAGCCAAATTTTCAGCTCCTGGATAAATTCTAGACATTTTTTAAGTAGTCACTCAAGTTTTCTAAGTTTAGAGTCACATCATTTATAGATAAATTCTATTTTGTCTCTTCTTTTTAAAATATTTTTCCTGAGTATTTCATTTCTTTACTAAGTGCATTGGCTTAACCACCAAAACAATGTTAAATAGAAATGGAGATGATAAGCATACCTGTCTTGCTCATGATATTAAAGGAAATGGTTTCAGTATTTTGTCCCTTAATAAGGGGTTTACCGAAGTTTTTTTCAAAAGCCTTTATTATATTTAAGTACTGCCCATCAATTTCTGTTTTGGTTAAAGTTTTCATTAGGAATGTCTACTGGATTTTATCAAATGTATCCTGGCATATACATCAATGAAAACTTCCACTGTGACAAATTCCAGGAAATCTTAACCCAAATTGACTCCAGTGAAAAGTGAATGCATTGGCTTTGATAACTGAAAATGCTCAGAATGAGGCTGGCTTGAGACCAGCTTGATACAAGGGTTCAAACTGTGTTATCAGGATCAGGTAACGCTTATAGACTCTTCCCCCATGGCCCCTCGATCAGCTACAGCAACTGTAAAACTCATAAACATTTAGCTTCAAATCCAGTGGTAGAGGAAGAGATAGGGATTCCTAGGGCTCCCAGAAAGTATTTTATTGCATCTCTCTGATTGGTAGGGCCATAGTCTTGCCTCTAAATCACAATCATTAAGACCAGGGAAATGTGATGTGCTGATTGGCTCAAATGTAGATCACAAGCTCCACCCCTGAGCTGGGTAGGATCCCATCCCCTCTACATCTGCTTAAAGGAGATGAGCAGGTGGATTCCCAAAGGAAAGCTTTGGTATCAGTCACCAGAAGAAGGGAAAATAGCTACTGGGTGGCACAATAACAGATGTCACTTCAGTGTCTATTGATTCAACCAGATGGCTTTTCCCATTAATTTCTGTTTGTAATACATTGTCTTAATATATTTGTTGATGATGAGCCGTGCTTAGAATAATCCTTGCTTAGTCATGGTTTGGACTTTGGATGCACTGATTGATTCCATTTGTTTAACATTTTCCATCTGTATGTATAGGTAAAATTGATCTCTAGTTTTATTTTTGCATTATTTGTATCTTGTTTTGGCATGAAAATTATGTTGGATATATAAAATGAATGGAAAAGCTTTATTTTTATATGGACTGAGATAATTTAAATATTATCAGAATTATCTTTCCTTAAAGGATATATTTTTAGAATCATCTGGAAAAAAAAGGATCTAGACCTGAGGTGGTTTTTATAAAGGTATTTAAATAACTTTCTTAAACTGTTACGTAATTTTCTTCTCCTTGGTTGAATTTCATTTTATTTACTAGAAAAATTATCACTCTCAAAATTCTCAAATTTCTTATTACAGTTATACATAATATTTTAAAATTTAATATGTTGTCTATTTATAGTTATATCACCTTTCTCTTTTTTAATATGTTATAGTCTCTTATTTTCATTTGCTTCACCAAATGTATCATGTTTTTTCAAAGGGCCACCTTTGATTTTATTTAGATGCATGTTTTTTCTTTATGTCATTATTATTGTTTACTTCGCTAAAAAGAAAATCATGTCATTATTTGTAGCTCTTATATTCTCCTAATTTTATTTTGTTATTTTGTTCCTTTTTTTCTAATTTGTAATGTTGAAATGCTTCGATCACATTACTCTGGATATATCCTTAGCTGCTTCCACGTGTTTTGGCATGAAATTGTCTCTTTTTCTTGATTATTTTTTAAATAGTTTATAATTTCCATTTGGATCTCCTGTTTGATCTAGGGTCTGTGTATTTAAGATAAAGTTTTTCAGTTTCCAAGAAGTTAAGGCTTTTATTTTAATTGAATTATAGTATGATTAGAAATGTGGCCTGCGAGTTAGCATGGCAATCATTAAAAAGTCAGGAAACAACAGGTGCTGGAGAGGATGTTGAGAAATAGGAACACTTTTACACTGTCAATGGGACTGTAAACTAGTTCAACCATTGTGGAAGACAGTGTGGCCATTCCTCAGGGATCTAGAAGTAGAAATACCATTTGACCCAGCCATCCCATTACTGGGTATATACCCAAAGGATTATAAATCATGCTGCTATAAAGACACATGCACATGTATGTTTATTGAGGCACTATTCACAATGGCAAAGACTTGGAACCAACCCAAATGTCCATCAATGATAGACTGGATTAAGAAAATGTGGCACATATACACCATGGAATACTATGCAGCCATAAAAGAGGATGAGTTCATGTCCTTTGTAGGGACATGGATGAAGCTGGAAACCATCATTCTCAGCAAACTATCACAAGGACAGAAAACCAAACACTGCATGTTCTCACTCATAGGTGGGAATTGAACAATGAGAACACATGGACACAGGAAGGGGAACATCACACACTGGGGCCTGTCGTGGGGTGAGGGGAGTGGAGAGGGATAGCATTAGGAGATATATCTAATGTAAATGACGAGTTAATGGGTGCAGCACACCAACATGGCACATGTATACGTATGTAACAAACCTGCACGTTATGTACATGTACCCTAGAACTTAAAGTATAATAAAAAAAAAAAGAAAAAAAAATGTGGCCTGCAAAATCACTTGTATAACAGAATGTATGATGATTTCTTTTTAGCCAAATAATGAACAATTTGTATATATAAATTTACATATGTTTATATTTATATCTAAGGACATAAAGACTGTACAATCATAGGACTTCAAGTTCTTTTAGTGCATAATGGTGCCATATGATACGTTATATATATTTGTGTGTGTGTATATATATATATATATATATATATATAATTTTATTAATTGGCCCTCTATTCACATGCTTACTTTTATCTTGTTTATCTGTCATGACAAAAAGTTAATCTCACTATTGGAAAAAATAAATCTCATACTTCAGTTGTTTTTATCCAATTTTGTTTTATATCTTTGGCTTTTGTGTTGTTTATGACTGTTACGTTTTTCAAGATGTCTATTCAATTGGGATTTTCACTTGATATTGGGAATTTCAGTTGACGTTTTGAAAATTATAAGATATAGCAGTCATATTTAGTTCCTTACATTTGAAATTTTCTTGTAATATGTCAAATTTGTACAATGTTAGGGTTAGGAGAATTCTTATGTACAATGTAGACTAGCCTCTTGATTTTACTAATGGGGAAGCTGAGGCCAAGAGAGCAGAATGGCCTTGTCTAAAGTCATACAGCTTGAATTTGATGAATCTGGCCTCTTTCCACCACATCACATTCTCTAAGTGCCCTGTAGTCAAATTTTTCTATTTGATGCTATAAGAATAGATGATCTGGCACAGGCAAAAAATGGAAATAATGGCCAGAAAACCATAATTTTTGTTTAAGAATGATGGTTGAATGGATGTTGGAGGGTGTGTGGAGGTGAGATCTTTACTCAGTCATTCAAGCGCCCAGGCTCTTTTTATTTGGTGTGTTCATCATCCCCTAAGGCATTCAAATCCTCTGCAGGGTCTGGATGGTTGACCAGGGAAAGGAGAGTGATGGATTCCACATGGGATCTCATGAGTCAAGCCTAGAGGTGGCACAGTAACTTCCACCTCTTTTTCATTGGTGAGAACTCAAACATATGACCACAGCTACATGCAAAGCTTTGTCCAACTGTGTGCCCAGGAGAAGAATTGGCTTTGGTGAATATCTAGCCAGCCTCAACCACATCTTGTTCTTGGGTGAACGGGTCTGAATTTGAATGTGGAAGAAGCTCAGCTGAGTCCAGGGCTCCTGTTGATCTGGAGATCAGAATGAAGTTCTGAGTTTGAAGAACTGGAGCTTTTGTTGGAAATGGGGGCAAAATCCTAGAGGGCCTAGAGGGGTGAGGAGGTAGACTCCCATACAATGAGGAGAAAAGAGCCGAGTATTTTTCTAGGTACAAAAGGCAGCAGGATAAGCCATCACATAGTGAAAATAGGTCACCTGTACCAACCAGGCAGGTTTGGATAGGGCCGGATTAGAAAGTCAGAACCATCACTACTGCGAGCGAATGTGGTGGAGGAGAAGAGTGGAGGTGAGAGAGCAGAGACCCACAGGTCCAAGTCCCTGCACTTTTCTACAGGAGTTTGTCTACAGATCTGGTCATTGAAGAGGGTTTTGGTCCCTGTTACCCAAGGTATTGTGATGCTTGCATTTTAAAGGGAGCAATTGAAGACGGAAAGTCTTCAAAGCAGAAAGGGATTCATTTATCCAATATTGAAATGTAACCGTGAGGTCAGATTTTAAATCCCACATACTTTAAAAAGCTCATCCACACAACCTGTCACCTTGTCTTCATGTGTAGGTAGTAGTAGTAACCATTTGATGCACTTGAGGAAGGTATCTGTTTATCTGTGATATATTTAACAGTACAAGTCCAACACAGGGTTAAAAAAAACACTTGTGCTCACAAAGCTAGTTATTGTGGTATCATTTATAATTGTGAAGAAAAATCTATTGGAATATGAACAAATAGAGAAATGTTTAGGTAAATGATGGTATTTGCATACCATGGAATATTAGACTCATTAAAAATGTTGATAAGGACGTTCAAGAATCCAAGATGCACGTTTATGAAATAATATAAGCAATATATGCAAAATGCAAAAATTGTATACCTAGAATGACTGACACTATGTAAAAATGAGTAGGAAAAAGAAAAGGGGGGAGGTAACACATGAAAGTATTAAGATTTTTTGGGTAATCAGACTAAGACTTTTTGTTTTCTTTTATGTATTATCTACATTCTCTACCGTAAAAGTATTGCATTGAGAATAATGAAATAATGATTGTCTTCTTAAAACTGTGCCATTTTTATATATGACAGCTGTATATTTTAACAATTCACAGAATCAGATGTTATAGTGGTCCTTGTAATACCCACATGCTCATGCATGAACATATACAAGCACATGCATGTGTGTACACACACACACATGCACACACACACCCCCAAACCACAGTCCCCCTGAGAGAGCAAAACACAAGGCGGCATGAGTAGCAGCAGATGTTTTCCCAAATCCTGCAAGTTCCTCCAGATTAAATGCCTTATATTCCACACCAAGCATTATTATCACTTTTTCTTTGTTGGAAACCAGACTGTTGAGTCCCCTTTCCTCTTGTGTGCCCACACCCCCGCCTCCCTCTCTGTCTTGTAAATGCTGCATATTATTGGATGTAGGTCATTGGGTCAGTCTCAATGCCCTTCAGAACTGGCTCAGTACTGAAGTCTTTAACTGTCGCTGACTTTTCCTTTTTTTTTTTTTTTTTTTTAACTGCACTATCCTCCCTGAGCAAACAGGGCATCTTTCTGAGAATGATCATGTAAATTTCTTTGCATTTTTTCACAAATGTGTTGGTTGCATGCTCGCTTCCAGCCTCTTGGGCCCAATTATCTGAAAATAGGCCCTCATCTGTTTTAGCACAGGCTTAGTTGGTTACAAATAACAGAAACCCACTCCACCTGGCTTAATCAAGAGGCTAATTTGCTGGAAAGATACAAGGCTAACACAAATCTCAAGTCAGGGATGTTTTGGGAAACCAAAACCCACAACAGAAACTGAGGCAGTGGCTGGCTCTGAGTCTCTGTCCTTCTCTCCCCCTCTCCCACACCTCTGTGCTCTCTCTGCAAACTTGCTTCATTCACCTTTCTCTATTCTCTGCTCCCCTCCTCCACCTGGCAGAATGTGCCATTGTAGACCTCCTAACAGTTCTTAGCCTGATTAGAATCAGAGCGAACCAATTTCAAATTCCCACCACGAAGGGTCTGATTGTCCCAGGACAGGACAGATGTCCACCAGCTGTGACCAGTAGGGTAGAGAGAAAGCTCTGGAAAACCAAGACACCCCTGCTTCCCCAGCAAAGCAGCAGTTACAAAACATTTAAGATAACATCTTGCAATGTAACACTGTGGCAATCAGTTTCAGTGGCTTAGGCTTGTTCCAGTGATCTGTCTTCTCCACTTGGCTGGTGATCAGGCTGGCAGTGACCGTGATGATGCCTGGGGATTTAACATCCTTTGGTTAAGCCTGTACTGGGCACATCCATTGTAACATGCCATCCTCTCTGCTAACACCATATCCTAAAGGAGGAGCTTGGGGCTCAGAGAGAACAATGTCTAAGTTCACACTGGGTTCATCAGCTGCAGAGAAGGTGTTTGAATCCACCTCCGGCTCTCTGTTCACTTTTTCTTCAGTGCTCTGTGGCTGCCTTTCGTGTGTGTGTGTGTGTGTGTGTGTGTTTCCTGTTCTGCAAAATGCTGATTAAAAAATAATGCTTGTATTTTCCTTACAGATATTATTACTGTAAAATAATTAGGTAGAAGCAGTTTGCAGGCTATGGAATATGATATAAATATTATTATTATCATTATTAACACTTTTTCTACTACCTAACTCCGTAACCCCTGCCAAGGTTTACATTAAACATTGTCTTGAGTTGGCAGAACTTTCGTTGCATATTATCTCTTCAGGGAATATTCAGAAGAGATGGTGGAGAGTGAGGGAAAAGGGGGATAAATCAGTAAGCTTCGGAGACATTAAGCCTGTAATGCGTTAAAATGTTAATCCTGATAGAGACTTTTAAATAAAAGTTTATTTATTTATTACTGTTTTGATATTTTTTAGTTACTCCAAATTGAAATCTGCGTCAACCTATCTGCTTATCAAAACTGTCCCTGCTCCTGTGTTCCTGTCCTGGTAAAAAGTAGACCCAACACCCCCAAGCCAGAAACCTAGGGGGTTCTGGGCTCCACCCTCCTCCTGAAACCCACATCTGGCCACTGAATACTCCTTCCTTCCCTCCTTCCCAGTATAGCTTCATCTGTTAAAAACCCGATCCCTTATCCCTACTGTAGAATTACTCCCACACTGTTTCATTGTCTTTCTTTAACTCATCCTCAAGGTTTCTACCAACTTTCCAAGATGTGCATTTGATCATGTCACACTACCTGCTCTAATTCCCTCCATAACTCCATTCTCTAAAGCCTGAGGACTTAGTGTGACCAACAAGACCTTTCCTTTCTCTTTTCATTCCAGAACATGCGAGCATGCTTGATATTCCCTCAATACACCATGAGCTTCCAGTTCTCACCTTTGCAAAGACAATTCCTCCTGCAGGGATGTTGCTTCATACTCTCTCTGCCCTGCACAGTCCACCTTATCCAGCAAGATGTAGCTCCTTGATGGTGTCTTTCCTGACCTACTCAGAGACAGATAGTTCTGTTGTACCCTGGACTCCCCAGTTTCGCATATATCTTTGTCCTTGCTCACAAATGTAAAAGTCATTTAAATACCATCTCCTCTCTAGGCTTGAACTCCTCAAGGGAAGAAATTATAACAGACTCATTTCTCTAGGACATAGCACAGGACCTAGCAAAATATGGCTTCTTAATAAAAATTATTCAAATGGTTGAATCAACCAATCAACTGTGCTTGTCTAAAGTCATGCTTGCTAAGAAAAAAAAGTCATATGGAAGTCCCATGTGATTTTTTAAATGGTGTCCATGAATTAGACACTGGAATAGTTTTGCCTTAAAAATCGATGATCAGTTTTACTCCAGGTTGCTGTCTCTTTAGTAAAAAGAAAAAATGTAATAAGGCACGGGTAATGCCCATGGCTCTGAGTTGGGTTAAAGACAACATGAGGCATCTGAGAAACATGTCAAACACTGATGTGGGCAGTACTGATGAGTGCATTTCAAAGTGGACCAGGCTGTGTTTTCTTGTCTGCCTGGAATGAACATCTGGACTCAATTGTTAACATTCAGTCCAATTTGTTGCTAAGGCAACCAAGTTACAGGCCACCCTCAATTTACAAAAGATGATATTGCCAAAGTCATCTTATAAGTCAGATATTTGAAAGACACAATACATTCTTCCGGGTGAAAAGTGATGTAAATGGTGGCTAGAATCTAGAGAATTGTATTTAACCCACGTTGTTGTAGTACTTGTGCAAGATGAGTCAGTAAATATATCTCATGTCTCCAGGTCACAGCAATAGTCTCAAAGCAATTTGGCTGCTAGGAATAAAGGAGCCTCTCTCCAGTATTCCTCAAAATGAGTCTGAGCCCTCAGGATATCCTGTGTTTAGTGCAAAGATTTCAAAACCGGGTTAAGCATCTGGATTACCTGGGAGGGATTTACCAAAAGAGTTATTAGTCCAACCCCAGGCCTGTCCCATTGAAATCAGAATCCTCTGTGGGCTCTAGGAGTATGTGTATTTTTAAAGCTCCCCATCCCAGGTGATTCTGGTGCTATTTCTGAACTGTTATTTAGACTTCTTGGTTTGCACTGCCATTTTCTCCTCCCCTGCCTTGGCACTAAGGGTGGCTTCTCATATTGCTGCCCAAGCTTAAAGCTGTGGTTACATGGGTGATAAACTCTGAGGGTGCCATAATTCCTACTGCCAAAGGATGGCCTTTGTGATAGATAATCTGTTACAATGCGTAAAGTGTTATAGTAATGGTTCTCAGTGAATCATACCTCCCTATGCCCATGCCCCTTTGCAATGTGACATTGCCACTCTTCTCAGCAAGAGACGGAGCCTAAGTCTCCAGCCCCTTAAATCTGCACTGACTGAATCTTTTTGACCAATAGAAAGTGGTAGAAGTGATGATGTGCAAGTCTAGAAATGAGGTTTTCAAAGGCCTTGGCTGACTAGGAATGTTTGCTGTTGCCCTCCCAGTCGCTGGGGCCACCTTTCTTTGAAGAAACACAGTCTGGTCTCCTGGAAAATGAGAAATTAAATGAAGAGAATCAGTGTCCTAACCAACAGTCAGGACCAACTGCCAGACATATGAGTGAGGCCGTCTTGGAACATGCAGCCTCAGCTGAGCTTAGATGACTATGGCTACTTGAATGACATCAAGCAATTCTAGCAGAACAGCTCAGGTTGCTAACTCAGAAAACTATAAGAAATAATCAATTATTGTTTTAAGCCACTAAATGCTGGAGTACCAATAGATACCTGATTCAGCCCTATGTTTTTTTAAATTAAAAAATACATAAATATAAAATGGAAAATTATTACACATAGAGTCTCTGTGAAGAGGTAATTATTGTTATTAAAGATGACTTCCTTCCAGAATTTTAATATTCAGATCAAGACATATACAAAGAGATTTTGTTCCTGTTGATGCACCATTTGAATTCTGATGTACGTGCTATTTTGTAACCTGCATATTTCATGAAATAATACACTCATCATTTTCACATCTCAAATAATATTTTGCATCATCTAATGACGGTATAGTACTCCATCTTTGAGATGTACATAATTTATTTAACCTGCTCCTGTTATTAGATAATTTTTGGCTGTTATGCTCAATGCTGTAATGAAAATCCTTGCACATAAATCTTCCCACATGTAAATGATTATTTTGTTAATACATTATGGCTACTACTGCTTGATATTTTTGCCAATATAATAGAAAAAACCCATACCATTTTACTTTATTTCATTTTATTAACCATTAGTTTAATCAGATTTGTACACATCTATTGGTTATTCCTTTTAATCTATTGTTTTATTAAGGAATGATCCTCTCATGTATGTATTTTTTTTTTACAATTTTTTTTGTGGAACAGACACACATACCTTGAGTAGTGTACCACAGAACATAGATCATCAAACCAGATATTACCTCTGCTACTTTCTAGTTATTTAATATGAAGTATGTTAACTACATTTTTCAAGCCTCAGTTTCCTCAAATTTACAGTGGTGATACTAGATGCCTATTTCTTTGAATAGTTATGATTTTGATGACATAAGAAATTGTCCAATAAAATGGCACAAAGTAAGTGTCTACTGTTAGTGGAAATTAAAATTAGTCCAGCCACTGTGGAGAGCAGTTTGGAGATTTCTCAAAGAACTAAGAGTTGAACTACCATTTGACCCAGCAATCCCATTACTAGGTATATACTCAAAGGAAAATAAATCATTCTGCCAAAAAGACACCTGTGATGTATGTTCATCACAGCACTAGTCACAATAGCAAAGACCTGGAATCAACCCAGGTGCTCATCAATGGAGGATCAAATAAAGCAATGTGGCACATATATACCATGGAATATTATGCAGACACGAAAAAGAAATGAAATCACGTGCTTTGTCACAACATGGATGCAACTGAAAGCCATTAACTTACACAAACTAACACAGAAACAGAAAGTGTTCTCACTTATAAATGGGAGCTAAACATTGAGTACACATGGACATAAAGATGGGAACAAAGACACTGGGAATTTCTAGAAGGGAAGGGAAAATGGAGGGTGGTAGCAAGGGCTGAAAAACTACTTATTGGGTACTACACTCACTACCTGGTGACAGATTCATTGGTATCCAACCCTCAGCATCACACAGCATATCTTTGTAACAAACTGGCACATGTACCCCTGATTCCAAATAAAAGTTGACAAGAAAAGTACATATCCAGTAAATATTGGCTTTCCTATAGATTTGTTTCACAAAAACAAAAAATTGTTTATAACCTGTTTGCATTTTAATTAAGGCACTATTTCCATTTATTCACCAAACACATGAATATGCACCATAGGTCTAGCATTTTTCTAGGCACTGAAATGACAGTGGGAAAACTGACACCATCTCACTGGAGCTTATGTTCTAGTTGAGAGCAACAGATAATAAATGAATATATAGTAAATCAGATGACAATAATGCTATCAGGGAAAAAAAGCAGGATAATGGGGACAGGGTGTACTGGACACCTGTGTGGGAGGAACATTTTATTTTCAAGGAAAGACCTGGCTTTAAAGGTGGCATTTGAACAGAGACCTGAGGGAAGGCAAATTTCTGTATGGAGGAAGGCTGTTCCAGGCAGTGAGAACAGAAAGTGCAAAGTGACCAGGCTCAGTGGCTCACGCCTATAGTCCCAGGACTTTGGAGGGCCAAGGTGGGCAGATAACCATGAGGTCAGGAGTTCCAGCCTGGCCAACATGGTGAAACCCCATCTGTACTAAAAATGCAAAAATTAGCTGAGCATGGTGTTGGGTGCCTGTAATCCCAGCTACTCGGGAGGCTGAGGCAGGAGAATCACTTGAACCCGGGAGGCAGAGGTTGCAGTGAGCTGGGATCATGCCACTGCACTCCAGCCTAAGCAACAGAGCAAGACAGCGTCTCAAACAAACAAAAAAGAAAGTGCAAAGGGCCTCATTGGAGAGACTGGTTAGTGTGTTCCAAGCCACTGTGGTTGGAATAGAGTGAGTAAGGGAAAGAGTGGAAGAAACTAATTTGGCTTTTTGTTTAAATGGATCGTGTTTTCTGCTCTGTTGACAACAAGCTAAAGGAAGGCAAGGATAGAAGTAGAGAGGCTGCTGAGCAGGCATTTTAATAATACAGGTGAGAGATGGTGGAGGCTCAGACCAAAGTAGGAGGGAGTGATGAGAAGTGGTAGAATTCTAGATGTAGTTTTAAGATAAAGCCAATGGAATTTGGTAGCAAAGTAGGTTTGGGATGTGAGAGAAAGAGAGGAATCAAAAATGACCCCAGATATTTTAGACTGAGCAAATGGAAGGATGGAGTTGCTATTAACTGAGATAGGAAAGACACTGGAATAAGCAGGTTTCAGAGAAAGATTGTGATTTAGGTTTGGCATCTGTTAAGTTTCAGATGGATTCTTGTTGGATATTTTGGGTGAGATATCAAGTAGACAGATATGCCAGTCTGGAGTTCAGGGGAGAAGTCAAGGACAGAGATGTTAGCGGGGGAGTCAGCCTATGCATGGGCTTTGCAGACGTAAAGCTGGAGGAGGTGAAAGGGTTTCAGTGTAGATAGAATAGACAGATTCTAGTGCTAAGCTTTGGGACACTTGGATTTTTAAGGTGGAAAATTTGAGGCAGAATCGTCAAATGAGACAGAAGTATCAGCCAATGAAGTAAGAAGAAAAATGAGGGCAGGGTCCAGGAAGCCAAGTAATAAAAAGAGAACAAAAGGAGAAAGTGATCCACTGTGTCAAATGCTGTTGGTAGTTCAGGTAAAATAAGGACTGAGAATTGACCATTAGATGCAGCAACAGAGAGGTCATTGGTGAGTTAACATTAGCAATTTATAAAGAATTGTGGGTACTGAAATCTGATTACACAGGCCCAAGGGAGAGCAGCAGGAGAGGAATTATATAGAATGATACAAAGAAGGCAGAGACAGGAGACAGTACCTGAAGATGTTCTCTGATAAAAAGGTGGGGAGTTGTCGGTATTTTATAAAATTTGAGAAATATTGAAGCTAATGGAAGTCATCCATTGGAAAGGAAAAAAGCCCCAAAGAGAATGGACACTGCTCTTGGGGTGACGTTTGGTAAATGAGAGCACAGGGGGTCTCACTCACACATGGAAGAGTTGGCCTTAGATGTGGCATAGGTCCTTCCACTGTAGAAATAGGAGGAGAGACAATGTATGGGCATGGGTCAGTTAAGCTGACATGTGCCATGCTCTCACTGTAGAACTTCCATTTTCTCTATGAAACAGGAAGCAGGGTTGTCAGCTAAGAGTGAGGAGTGCATGGAGGTGTTGGAGGTTTGAAGAGACTCCATAAAGCAGGAAACAGTTTGGGAGTCTGAAAAAGAGACTGAAATGGGGAAATGTAAAGGATCACCAGGAAATACCAAGGGAGCACTTGAGGTTAGCAGACAGGAGTTACGACGAGACCGGTTACCATGGGTCACTGCTTTCCTCACACTTGTCCAGCAGACTCGGAGTAGGCAGAAAGTATGGGCTTCAGCAGAGTTAATACTGTGACAAATGACTTAAATGAGCAAGAGGGGCAGGAACATTTTGAACATTTCTCAATATCAATGTATATTACATTTATATCACCTTCATTTTAATGGTTTCAGAGGATTCTGTAAAATGGGCTCAATCTATTTAGCCAACTCCCTCATCTTGGGTATTTAGTTTTTTCTAGTTGTTCATTATTGCACTGAATAAATAATGATTCAATGAATTCCCCTTTACGTCACTCTTTGCTCATAGTTTTCATTCTTCTGAAAGTAGTATTGCTAAACAAATAGTAAAATAATCAGCTCTAAGTAACAAAGTCCACTCAAAATGACTTATACCATATGGAAAATGTCACATCATATAACAAGGTATCCAATCACATCCTAAGCTGCAGAATTGCTTAATTCATTATTTTAAAAATATCATGATTGACTCAGGTTTTTCTGCTCTGTCAACCCTAGTGTGTGGGCTTTGTCTTTAGGCTGGCCGTCCTCATGGTCAGAAGATAGCTGCCATGCCCTCAGACATCTCATGTGGACATGAGGACATCCCTTCCTAAGAGTCTCTTAAGCAAATATTCCGAGATGCACAACGTAAATTTCTCCTCACATTTCATTGGCCAGAATGAGGTCCCATGCCCATAGGTTAACCGATCACTGGTGAAGAAAATAGTTATCACGATTGACTGAGATTATTCAATGTTTATTCTCAAAGTGGAATAAACCTTGAGATGGGATAAAGGGGGATCTCCTTTGATGAATGCATAGCCACATAAAAGAGTAAATACCACACAAATCAGTGTTTGCCAGAAGTGAAGAAGAGGGCCAGGGAGAGAGATAGATATTACATAGACAAGTGTGTCTTCTGCTAAGGAAGATACACATTTTTACCATTTTTGAAGGCGTATCCATCAAGTAGTAAAATTTAAAAAAAAAAAAAAAAGACCTGTCACATCTTCATAGACTTTGTGCGTTTTTACCTTCCTCCTTATTCGTTTTGGACAATCCTGCCTTACTGGGCATCTTGCAGGTTGTATTCAGGAATATAGGAAGCCATAGTCTTCCCTCACTCTTCCGTGCAATTCTGTTGATATCTACCCTATTTACTCACCCAACGCTTGCGAATACAGTCAGTTCTGATGTCATGTGACCTATACATTCCTAAATATCGCCACGCTATGTAAAATTGCACACTAAAAATTACAGGGCTTATAGGAAGAATGAAGTTAGGATACAATATTTAAAAACTTTATCAGTGACCCAAACAATAGGAACCTAGGAAAAATCGTAGCTCAGTTTTAGACATGTTAAATAGCTAAGAAATACATAAATACTACAATAATTATCAGAGATGCAGTCTGTGTGTAAGTGGGCATCAGATTCCAGCTTGTGCGTTATTGTGAAATGGTGCATGGAAGATCGTCTGAAATGGGAGGGAAAGTTGGAACCCCAGATGTGGCTGACACACTGTAATCTGAGGGGGAAGCAGATGTTTGAGGTGTATGAGTGCATACATTTTGTGTATTCCTTCTTGGTTGGTTCATCTGAGTGCAGTTTTCTCCAGTCACCTGCTTTTCTCTCCTGTGAAATGATGCATAATCAAACATTTGCGTTATGTTCAAATTATTCCCTAATATGCATGCATATTTTAAAAAGGGTTACAACGAAGATGGGTTTACTGACTTCTCAATTGTTGGGGTTCAGAACATGCTACCCCCAAATATGGCACCTTGGTATTTGGGCAGACAGCAGATGTAGGAGGATATCTCACCTTCCCCCCAGCCTTCTCCCCTGAAGAAAGTCATAAGACCCTTATTCCAGAGGTGCCCTTCCTATTCCCAGAGGAGAGGAACGTCCTTATCTCTGAAGACACAGGGGGATGGAGAAGAATCCTTACAAAATAGATCTTGCTAAATTCTCTTCAGTTTATTACCATTAGACAATCCCCACTTTTTCCAATTATATTTTTGCACAACTGTCCACTCTTCATCAAATGTAAGCATTAAAAAAAATCAGGTTTTCCTCTTCCTTTGGGCCTTCGTTTCTGAAGACTCCCTTGTTGCGTAAAACATGTATTAAATAGATGTGGATGCTTTTCTCTTGTTAATCTGTCTTTTGTTATAGGTGCCTCAGCCATGAACCTAGCAATGGATGAGGAAAGAAATCTTTTCTTCCCTGCACCACCCATGCCCTTTTCAGTACTTTTCCATGTGAATTCCACCTTCTGAAAGCTGTTCAAAGTTTCTTGCATATAGATGATACTCCCTCTGAGTTTTCAGGGCCCAGGCAGGCTTTTCCAATCCTTATATTGTGAAGCCGTAAATCTCTGAAGATAGGGATAGAACTAAGCAGCTGTGATTATGTTGCAATCTTTCCTAGGAACCAAAGCTAGTTCTGCCTGACTCTGTAGCTCCTCACTTCTTCCTATGCCAAGCCAAGTGAACTGTAGGTCATTGCAAAATGGCAGTTCTTTTTTTAAAAAGAAAGATAAATATGTGGGTTAAGGTAAGAAAAATGAAGTGGATTTTTTTTTTTTGAGAAATACCAAAAGAAAGATTAGTAAAGCAGACGCCCTTCACTAGAGGAAAATGTCAGCCTCTATTTTCTTATCAAAACCTATTATTTTACTTTTTTCCCATTTTTCCTGATGTATGCTAATAGCCTTCTTACCTTTCAGGTTCTTAGTTGACTTACAGAATAGAGGGAGGAAACAAAGACATTTCATGCAAGGTCTGAGAAAAGGTATGGCAAGAAATGTTCATATGTGTTAGAACTGAGAGAGTTTAAGATTTTTTCTCAGAATTAGCTGAAATGCAAGCAAGACATGAGGGAAAACACAGGCTTGTAGGGGACAAATTAACTGTGAGGTAGAGAGTTGGCATCAGGTATAACAGTGGGATAGAACAAGGGAGGGCTTGGGGCAGGTGGGTGCAGCAGGACAATGTGGTGGGAAGGACAGTGCGCCCCTCTCTGGCCATTGCCCATCATGGCAGGGAGGAAAATAGAGCCCGTGGCAATGTTGTTGACTCCTGTAGGGCATCCGACATTAGAAGTTCTTCTGTTGGGGAGAACCTAGACAGTATCAATGATTAACTTGCTTATGCTCGGCATCTGAAAGAAAGGGAAATCCAATAGCATTTAGTTATAGGACGGAGCATTTACATCTGTTTTCAGTATGTATGACTTGCTGGATGACACCAGGGGCAAGACAAAATCAGGTTTCTTCTATTTTGATGAATTTAATAAAACATCTTATCTTTCACCATTGTGGCTGGCAGCTCATCCAAGCTCTGTCATTGTTGCATTCCCTTCCTCCTACTCTTTAGGCTTTAAAAACAAACAAACAAACAAACAAAAAGCCATGGCGTACCCAATCATTGCAGGAAGTCCAAGAAGAATCGCTGGTCTTTGGTCCCTCCAGGTTGCCTCTGTGATGGGAGTCGTCCAGGCCTGAGGTGCCCTGGAACCTTTGCTGGTAGCGTCCATGCCCCACACACTAAGTTTGGCCGCCAGGACATTGGCTATGGCTCCAGTTCCTGAGGCTGCCATGTTATGTGTTCAGACTGTGACATCAGGGGACCATGTCTGGGTTCTTGCAACTCAGGTAATCCTCCTCCAGCTTTTCAGGCTTCTACACTTGTATTCAGGATCAAGCCATGCCCCTCTTCTGTTGCTCCTGAAGCACAAAAGTCTCCTCTTCCTTTCCTGTGAGGTGTAGTTAAGGGATCTGAAAAGTGAACTCTTAATTCCTACCCGGACAAGCAAGCCCAGAACTCACAATGAAAAGGACATTTGCCTTTTAATTCCCATTTTAAAGAGTTCCTAGCCACTCTCCTCCCTCTTTCCTCTAAAAAAATCTCAAATACCTCTTAATTCATTAATAACTCACCCCACTACATATTACTCAATTTATGTTTAATTGTGGCCCTTAAAAGTAGATATTATTCTGATTTTAAAAGCAATGAAAAGACCTAAGTAACTTGTTCAGGGTCAGTTATAACATCGGAGTAAACCTAAATAAAATAAGGTTGCAAACTCAATTCTGACTCCATAACCTAATTTCTTATTCCTACCTGCCAGCCTCCTGGTCAGTACTCAAGAAAGTTCCTGTTCTTTGGTTAAATTTAAATTTCCTACCACTTAACAAATATTTATTATCTTAAACAGTTTGTGAGAGTCAGGAATCTGAGAGTGACTTAGCTTATGGTTCTGGCCCAAGGTCTCTCTTAAAGTTGCAGTTGAGATGTCAGCTGGGGCTACAGTCATCTGAAGGTTGGACTGGGACTGGAGGATCCACTTCCAATATGGGGCACTCACACAGCTATTGGCAGAGGCCTCAGTACCTTATGACATGGCACATGGCTTTCACTAGAGTAAGTGAGCCAAGAGAAAAGGGAAAGAAATTATAATGCATTTCATGAACTAGCCTTGGAAGTAGGAGAGTACTACATCTGGATGTGAATACCAGGAGGTAGGGATGGTTGGGGATCATCTTGGAAGCTGACTATCACTGACATTTACTTTGGTTAATGGAAGCTGGCATTTACTTTGGTTAATTTTAGTACTGTGTGGGTCTGCAGCACCATGGTGACAAATGATCCCTGGTTTATACTTTTCTTAATCAATCAATCAATCAATTTATATTTTTCATCAATTTGTTCAACTGAAGTAGAGATGTAATTTCATAAGCATAATGTATTGACTGATTGCATTCTCTCTTTTACTATGTGTTGATTCATTCACAAGTCTTTATTGATTACATGCCCAGAACTTTTTAATTTTTTGTAGTGACAGGGTTTCACCTAATATGTGCCAAGTATTATACTAGCTGCTGAGGATACAATTGGGAGAAAATTGAATGCTGTTCCTCACCCTCCTAGAGTCTGTTGCATAGGGAAGAAAGCTATTAGATGGTTGTATAAGTCCATACTGTGCTGATATAACCGAATACCACAGACTGAGTAATTTATAATGAAGAGAAATTTATTAGGTCACAGTTTAACGCCTTCTTGCTGTGTCATCTCATGGTAGAAAGGCAAAGGAAAAGAGAGAGAGACAGAGAGAGAGAAGAGTTAAACTGGCAGCCTCAAGCCTTTCTTTTTTTTTTTTTTTTTTTTTTGACAGGGTTTTGCTCTGTTTCCCAGGCTGGAATGCAGTGGTGTAATCATGGCTCACTTCAGCCTGAATATCCTGGGCTTAAGCAATCCTCCTGCCTTAACCTCTGGTGTAGCTGGGAGTACAAGCATGTACCACCATGCCCAGCTGTATTTTTTAAATTTTTTGTGGTGACAGGGTCTCACTGTGTTGCCCAGGCTGATCTCAAACTCCTAGACTCAAGCAAGAAGTCTCTCACCTTGTCTTCCCAAAGTTCTGGGATTAGAGGCCTGAGACACCATGCCTTGCCTCAAGTGCTTTTATAATCAATATTAATCCATTTAAGAGGGTAGACCCCTCATGACCTAAACACCTCCCATTAGGCCCTACCTCCCAACACTGTTGCTAGGGTATTAAGTTTCCAATATATGGTTTTGGGGGAACACATTCAAACCATAGCAGTAATCATACAAATAACATGTCTCTCAACATGTGATGAGTGCTGTGAAAGAAGAATTTAGGTTTCTGTGAAAACATAAATCATGGAGGACCTAATTTACCTTGAGAATCCGATAAGACTCTATGTCGCATTTCTTTTTTTTTTTTTTATACTTTAAGTTCTAGTATACATGTGCACAACGTGCAGGTTAGTTACGTATGTATACACGTGCCATGTTGGTGTGCTGCACCCATTAACTCGTCATTTACATTAGATATATCTCCTAATGCTATCCCCCCCCACTCCCCTCACCCCACGACAGGCCCCAGTGTGTGATGTTCCCCTTCCTGTGTCCATGTGTTCTCATTGTTCAATTCCCACCTATGAGTGAGAACATGCAGTGTTTGGTTTTTCGTCTTTGCGATAGTTTGCTGAGAATGATGGTTTCCAGCTTCATCCATGTCTCTACAAAGGACATGAACTCATCATTTTTTATGGCTGTATAGTATTCCACGGTGTATTATGTACCACATTTTCTTAATCCAGTCTATCATTGATGGACATTTGGGTTGGTTCCAAGTCTTTGCCATTGTGAATAGTGCCGCAATAAACATACGTGTGCGTGTGTCTTGATAGCAGCATGATTTATAATCCTTTGGGTATATACCCAGTAATGGGATGGCTGGGTCAAATGGTATTTCTAGTTCTAGATCCTTGAGGAATGGCCACACTGTCTTCCACAATGGTTGAACTAGTTTACAGTCCCACCAACAGTGTAAAAGTGTTCCTATTTCTCCACATCCTCTCCAGCACCTGTTGTTTTCTGACTTTTTAATAATCACCATTCTAACTGGTGTGAGATGGTATCTCATTGTGGTTTTGATTTGCATTTGTCTAAGGGCTAGTGATGATGAGCATTTTTTCATGTGCCTGTTGGCTGCATAAATGTCTTCTTTTGAGAAGTGTCTGTTCATATCCTTTGCCCACTTTTCAATGGGGTTGTTTGTTTTTTTCTTGTAAATTTGTTTGAGTTCTTTGTAGATTCTGGATATTAGCCCTTTGTCAGATGAGTAGATTGCAAAAATTTTCTCCCATTCTGTAGGTTGCCTGTTCACTCTGATGGTAGCTTCTTTTGCTGTGCAGAAGCTCTTTAGTTTAATTAGATCCCATTTGTCAATTTTGGCTTTTGTTGCCATTGCTTTTGGTGTTTTAGACATGAAGTCCTTGCCCATGCCTATGTCCTGAATGGTATTGCTATATCACATTTCTTTTTTTTTTTTTTTTTTCTTTTTTTTTTTCTTTTATTATTATTATTATTATTATTATTATACTTTAGGTTTTATGGTACATGTGCGCAATGTGCAGGTAAGTTACATATGTATACATGTGCCATGCTGGTGCGCTGCACCCACCAACTCGTCATCTAGCATTAGGTATATCTCCCAATGCTATCCCTCCCCCCTCCCCCCACCCCACAACAGTCCCCAGAGTGTGATGTTCCCCTTCCTGTGTCCATGTGTTCTCATTGTTCAATTCCCACCTATGAGTGAGAATATGCGGTGTTTGGTTTTTTGTTCTTGCGATAGTTTACTGAGAATGATGATTTCCAATTTCATCCATGTCCCTACAAAGGACGTGAACTCATCATTTTTGATGGCTGCATAGTATTCCATGGTGTATATGTGCCACATTTTCTTAATCCAGTCTATCATTGTTGGACATTTGGGTTGGTTCCAAGTCTTTGCTATTGTGAATAAGGCCGCAATAAACATACGTGTGCATGTGTCTTTATAGCAGCATGATTTATAGTCCTTTGGGTATATACCCAGTAATGGGATGGCTGGGTCGAATGGAATTTCTAGTTCTAGATCCCTGAGGAATCGCCACACTGACTTCCACAAGGGTTGAACTAGTTTACAGTCCCACCAACAGTGTAAAAGTGTTCCTATTTCTCCACATCCTCTCCAGCACCTGTTGTTTCCTGACTTTTGAATGATTGCCATTCTAACTGGTGTGAGATGGTATCTCATTGTGGTTTTGATTTGCATTTCTCTGATGGCCAGTGATGGTGAGCATTTTTTCATGTGTTTTTTGGCTGCATAAATGTCTTCTTTTGAGAACTGTCTGTTCATGTCCTTCGCCCACTTTTTGATGGGGTTGTTTGTTTTTTTCTTGTAAATTTGTTGGAGTTCAAGTACCTCTCCTCCTCCAAAGGAACGCAGTTCCTCATCAGCAACGGAACAAAGCTGGACGGAGAATGACTTTGACGAGCTGAGAGAAGAAGGCTTCAGACGATCAAATTACTCCGAGCTACGGGAGGATATTCAAACCAAAGGCAAAGAAGTTGAAAACTTTGAAAAAAATTTAGAAGAATGTATAACTAGAATAACCAATACAGAGAAGTGCTTAAAGGAGCTGATGGAGCTGAAAACCAAGGCTCGAGAACTACGTGAAGAATGCAGAAGCCTCAGGAGCCGATGTGATCAAATGGAAGAAAGGGTATCAGCCCTGGAAGATGAAATGAATGAAATGAAGCGAGAAGGGAAGTTTAGAGAAAAAAGAATAAAAAGAAACGAGCAAAGCCTCCAAGAAATATGGGACTATGTGAAAAGACCAAATCTACGTCTGATTGGTGTACCTGAAAGTGACGGGGAGAATGGAAACAAGTTGGAAAACACTCTGCAGGATATTATCCAGGAGAACTTCCCCAATCTAGCAAGGCAGGCCAACATTCAGATTCAGGAAATACAGAGAACGCCACAAAGATACTCCTCGAGAAGAGCAACTCCAAGACACATAATTGTCAGATTCACCAAAGTAGAAATGAAGGAAAAAATGTTAAGGGCAGCCAGAGAGAAAGGTCGGGTTACCATCAAAGGGAAGCCCATCAGACTAACAGCGGATCTCTCGGCAGAAACCCTACAAGCCAGAAGAGAGTGGGGGCCAATATTCAACATTCTTAAAGAAAAGAATTTTCAACCCAGAATTTCATATCCTGCCAAACTAAGCTTCATAAGTGAAGGAGAAATAAAATACTTTACAGACAAGCAAATGCTGAGAGATTTTGTCACCACCAGGCCTGCCCTAAAAGAGCTCCTGAAGGAAGCGCTAAACATGGAAAGGCACAACCGGTACCAGCTACTGCAAAATCATACCGAAATGTAAAGAACATCGAGACTAGGAAGAGACTGCATCAACTAACGAGCAAAATATCCAGCTATATCACATTTCTTAACCTTAGCACTATTAATGTTTTGGACTGGGTAAGTCTTTATTGTGGGGACTGTCCTATGCATTGAAAAATGTTAGCATCCCTGGGCCAGGCGTGGTGACTCACGCCTGTAATCCCAGCATTTTGGGAGGCTGAGGCAGGGGATCACAAGGTCAGGAGTTCAAGACTAGCCTGGCCAACATGGTGAAACCCCGTCTCTACTAAAAATTCAAAAAATAGCTGGACTTAGTGGTGGGCACCTGCAATCCCAGCTACTCAGGAGGCTGAGGCAGGAGAATAATTTGAACCCAGGAGGCGGGGGTTGCAGTGAGCCGAGATTGTGCCATTGCACTGCAGCCTGGGCAACAGGGCGAGACTTCATCTCAAAAAAAAAATATATATTAGCATCCCCGGACTCTAACTTTTAGATGTCCTTTACCCATACATACACAAGTTGGGACAACCAAAATTGTCTCTAGGTGTATTCAAATAAATGTTCCTTGGAAGGCAAAAATCTCCCCCAATTAAGAAGCTAAAATTTGCCCTATAGGAAGTTTCCAAATAAAAAGTGTTGGAGTTGGGAGAGCATTTCAGGAGGAGGAAACAATCTGTTAGTGAGATTTTTGTGGATACAGATTTTCAAATAATAACACAAAACAAATGACAACAACAACAACAAAAAGACCATGGTTACCTGCCTCTACTTCTGAAGTTAAAATTCAAATCACTCTTGCCTGTATGACTTGTTGCTGCCCCTTTAAACAAAAATTCACACCCTGTAGCCAGCCTGCTTGTGCTGAATAAGGTGTCTTCATATAATTGTCAAGAAAAAAAGCAGGCCTGGCCTGAAGCTGTCTTCCAAAACATATTTTAACTTATTGAATCTCTGGGCTGGTTAAAGTTGTTTGGCCTTCAGCCTCCTGGTTTATATCACTGCCCCAAGCAGGGTATTACCACTCAGGAATACATGGCCTCACTTTTATTGGAATGATATTTATAGGTACTGCTTATCCTCTGTATGAATATGTTTAATATGAAGAGAGTATATAACCAGGCTTGGTATAAAGTCAGATCATTTCCACCAAGACTTGCCTTATTTCAATTCTGAACAGATAAAAATTAATTTGTGTGCTTAGAATCCTGAAATCTGGAGCAAAAAAAGGAACTTAGAGGATCTAGTGGGAAAAGCATAGGTTTCAGAATGCAGACAATTATGGGTCACATTTGGTCTCAGCTATATGATCTTGTGATCTTGGACACATAAAACGGCTTCAATGTTCTCATATGTAATGAAGATAATAATTCTTTTTTGTTGTTTGTTTGTTTGAGACGGAGTCTCACTCTGTCGCCCAGGCTGGAATGCAGTGGCACAATCTTGGCTCACTGCAACTTCCGGCTCCTGGGTTCAAGCAATTCTTTGCCTCAGCCTCCCAAATAGTTGGGATTACAGGCATCCGCCACCACACCCAGATAATTTTTGTATTTTTAGTAGAGACAGGGTTTCACCATCTTGAACTCGTGGCCAGGCTGGTCTTGAACTCGTGACCTTGTGATCCACCTGCCTCAGCCTCCCAAGAAGATAATAATTCTTACTTTGCAGGATCGTTATGAAAATATGAAAGATATTAGCAATGTCAAGCATACCATAGATGTCCAAAAATGAAAGGTCCCTCTTTCCTTTAGTTTGTCCAGTTCCACTCCTCTCAGGTATCCCCAGTGGCTGTTCCCCTAAAAATTTGAGAGCCAGCCTGTCCTAAGACCATCCCTCATCCTGTACCTCCAGAGGATCTTCAAATTCTCTCAATTTTACCTCCATTTTTAGTTAGGTCCCTGTATTTTCTTTTTTAAACTCCTGGGATAGTTTTTTAATTATACCACTAAAGCCAAAGAGAAAATCTAACTGTGTCACTCTCTGTATAATACCTTTTATTAGTCCCACGGGTTTCTGAAATTCAGGCTCTAAAATGGGATTTTGGCTCACCTCTCCAGCCCCATTTCGCTTAGACCTTACCTTTTACATCCTGTGCTCTCGCAGTGCCAAATTTCTGATGATGTCCTACATGCTTTTCATATCATCATGCCTTTTCAACATCGTGTGTGTGAGTAAAATAACAGTTTTTTTCTTTATTCAAAGCTTTCTATATGTGTATGCATGGCATAGAGTCACATGTTTTAGTTTGTTTATTTTAGGACAAGGGTGTCTATTTATTTATTTGATTTATATTGTGATAAGAAAACTTAGCATGAGATCTCTACTCTTAGCAAACTTTTAACCTTCTGATATGGTCTTGCTATGCCCCATGTAAATCTCACCTTGAATTGTAATAATCCCCATGTGTCAAAGGAGGGGGGCAGGTGGAGATAATTGAATCATGGGGGTGGTTTCTCCCATACTGTTCTCATGGTAGTGAATTAGTAGAGCTGATGGTTTTATAAATGGGAGTTCCCCTGCACAAGCTCTCTTGCCTGCTGCCATGTAAGACTTGACTTTGCTCTTCCTTGCCTTCCACCATGATTGTGAGGCCTCCCCAGCCATGTGGAACTGTGAGTCCATTAAACCTCTTTTTCTTTATAAATAACCAAGTCTCAGGTATGTCTTTATTGGCATGAGAACAGACTAATGCACTGTGCAACACAGTACTATGAAATGTAAGCACAGCCTTGTATATCAGATCTCCAGAATGTATTTACCTCATATAACTGAAACTTTATAGCTGTTGAACAGCAAATCATGTCCTCCCTCTACCCAGCACCTAGCAACCACCATTCTATCCCTGTGCCTATGATTTGGCTAGTTTAGATACTTCATATAAGTGGAATCATGCAATATTTGTCCTTCTGTGACTTGCTTATTTCACTTAGCATAACACCCTCCAGGTTCATCTATGTTGTCACATATGGCAAGACTTCCTTTTTTATTTTGAGGCTGAATAATACGGATTAAAGATTTAATGTACTAATATGGATTAAATATCTCTCACATCTAATGCTGTAAGACACCTAGAAGAAATAGGGGGAAAGCTCCGTGACATTGGGCTGGGCAATGATTTTTGGATGTGACATTAAAAGCATAAACAACAAAAGTAAAATTAGACCATTGGAATCACATCAAACTGCAAGGTTTTGCACAGCAAAGACAACAATCAGCATAATGAAGAGACAGCCTACAGAATGGAAGAAAATATTTGCATACCATATACCTGATAAATGTAACATCCAAATTATATAAGGAACTCGTATAAGTCAATACCAAGAAAACAAATAACCTGATTGGAAAGGGGGCAAAGAACTTGAATCAACATTTCTCCAAAGACATTCAAATGGACAAGTACATGAAAAGATTCTAAACATCACTAATCATCATGGAAGTGCAAATCAAAACCACAATGAGATATCACACACTGGCTAGGATAGCTATTATTTTAAAAATGAAAAGATAAGTGTTGGTAAGGATGTGGAAAACTTGCACACTGTTCATGGAGATGTAAAATGGAGCTATGAAAACATAGTATGGAGTTCTCTCAAAATATTAAAAATAGAATTACAATGTGACCCAGCAATCTCACTTCGTTTGGATATATACCCAAAAGAATTGAAGTTAGAATCTCAAAGAGATATCTGCATTCCCATATTCATTGCAACATGATTTACAATAGCCAAGACATCGAAGCCACCTAAATGCCCATTGGTGAATGAATGGATAAAGAAAATGTGGTCTATTCTTCAAGCCATTTTGGATGTTGTTTCCTTAGATGGAAACACCCTCGCACTCTTGTCCGCCCATCAGAATCCTACCAATTCATCCTCAAGGATCAGCCACCTTCCGACCTCACATTTGCCTCCCTCCCCACTGCCATCACTTCTTTGCTTTGACACAACCATGTACACATTTCTCCATTGGTATGAGTGACACAGTGGTCATTTAAGAATTTGTTTATGGGTCTGTGTTCTTCAAAGAAGAGTGAATTACTATAAAGCAAGAGCCACATTGTATTAATCTTTGTCAGCTATTATCACTGACCCTGTACTAGTGCATGGTCCATATGCATTTGATGGGTGAGTCCACATTTAACGTGAAGCCCCACAGTGACAAGAACTCACAAGATTGCAAGGTATTCACCTGATTTGGACCATGTGCCCTGTGTCAAACTTATATTGACAAATCTTCCATCCATATTGTCGTATCTACATCCCTACCCCATCTACCCACATATCCTACTTAGAAAGAATACATATAATCTGTCATAAAATCAGCTGCTGTTTGATTACTAGAATGCAACCAACATCACCTAGCAATAACATTTTCTCTTCTGGAGAATCCTTTCAATTATTCTTTGTGGGGCATAAAGTCTGCGTCACTCACCACTTTATCTCCCTGATGGAGATGAGGTGTGGGTCTGTAGCTAAACTCAAGATGTCACGTCTAGAACTAAACTCAAGATGCTCAATGGGCTCTGACAGCAGGGTAAGCCTTGGCTCTACACATGATATAGTGGTATTTTCCCCCATTCTTAGGGGACAAAATATAATATGCTTGCATTATTCTTGTATTCTCCTATTATAGCTGTAATGGTAACCAACTCTAATGGGTTCTTACCACATATCAAACACTGCAGAATCAGTGGCCTGAGACTTAGTCTTCTCTCTCTACTCTCTGCATTCAACTAGTTGGCCATTCTCCTGTCCTCCCATTTATACTAGAAGCCCTCTTGGTGAGACTGCTTCAAGGTTATCAGCCAGGTTGGTCCATACAAATAGTTGTGTTTTTTTGTCTATCTATGCTTAGCGGTGTCCTTCTGCCAACATGGCAAGAATAAAAACCCATGAGCCCATGGTACTCACAGTCACATAAGCCATGGATCATAGCATCCAGTCCAGGTACCAGGGAAGCCAGAATGTCTAACCTCAAAAATGTCTGCTGAATTCACCATTCACGGGTCACTGAGATCTGAGGACCTGTATTCCATAACTCCACCAGTGTAACTATAATTTCAGAAGTCCTGTGCTCTGCCCAAAGTCTTAGTGTTTTAAACCACTCAAATTTATTTAATGAAACTTATAATTGCTCACATGTATTGAGTGCACTTTAGATACCAGGAAGTCTTCAGGCAGATTCATTTTTAAATTGAGAAAACTGAGGTTTAGAGAGATTAACTAACTTGGCCCAGAATATTACACTTATTATTTAGCGAGAGAGGTAGGATGTAAACCCAGATGTAATTGCAGAGCTCAAACACCTAAATTCCATACTGCACTGCCTTCTGAATAGTTTATTCTCATGCTATAGTGATAGTTGGAGATCCTATCAGTAGTAGGCAGCTGGAAGCCAAGACCAAGGAAAACCTTCAGGAGCAATAGTGACCACCTATGGGTGGCACCATTTATGCAGGGCATGGATAGGGACAAAGACAAATGGAAAAGTGGTTACCGTCCTATAGGATTCTCCATGCCATGACAGTATGCTCTGGTTCCCCTTACACCCCCCACCATACCCCGATTCTCCCTGTACCCCACCTTACTCTCTGTGTCAATTGCTGTTATGTGCAGCCATTATTTGTTCTGCTTTGTCCCCCTTCTCCCTCTGTTTTCCTGCACGGACCTGGCACCCATCTCCATGACACTCTCCACCTGGCCCAGGCAGTCTGTGTTTATGAAATTCATCCCTTATGTCTCAGTTCTAGGACTGCTCTGTCTTGTCCACGAACACCCATGAGAGATGTTGCCAAGTGATGTACAGGGATCTGGAAGAAGTCTGCCAATGGTGTACCCAGGCAGGAGGCAGTGTGGATTTCTCCTGGGATCAGAAACATGTGGATGCTTTAGAACTGGCTCTAGTCCAGGGAAAGAGAAGAGCCATTTCCCTCAGTAGGAAAATATCCCTGAACTCCATCCTCTCAGCAAAGGCTAGCTCAGGCCCAGAGTCCATCAAAACTTCAATTTTATCAAAGTCTCCTCTATAGATGCCATTTTATGTGCTATTAAACAGAACAATGCAGCTCACCAGTAAAATCATTTGCAATAACAGCCCATTAAAAGCTTTCCTTAATATGGAACTTTCTAATTAATGTAAATGGGGTGCAAAGCTTGGAAAGCCAAGTTGATTCTAATGTTCAGAAAGTAGGTAAAATAGGAAAGGGCCTTATTTTTCATTAGCAATGTATTAGGGAATCTAATGAAATTTTTATGGCTTGGATATATTACCAAAAAAAGTCACAGTTACTTTGTTTCCTGCCTCATTTCTCTGCCACCTTTCTCTATAAATATTGCTATGTTACACATTAGATTTGAGAAAATAGAATTTTCTTTTATACGAAAAAAGGCATGGAGTTTGTGTCTGAATCGTATCAGGTTTGCTGTGTTGAAGGTAGAAGGGAACACAGTAAAGATGAACATTATTTCCCAGATGTCTAAGTTGGAAACTGAGACGCAAAGAGAGGTGAAGACTAATTGAGTCATTTACATATTTCTCCCTCCTTTTCTTTTTTTCTCCCTTCCCTTCTTTCCCCATTTTCCCTCCCTCCTTTTCTTCCACTCCTCCTTCCCTTCCTTTCACTCATCCTGAAATATATATTGAACACTGTATCTGTCAGGTTAGGCTAGATTACACCTCAGTAACAAATTCCCAAATCTCAAAAGTTAAACATCAAACATCAGAAGCTTATCTTTCACCCACACTCTATGTTAAAACATCAAATGTTTACTTCTCACCTGTATGACACGTCCATCATGGGTCAACAGGGAGCAGAGTCACACAGGGACCTGGGCTGACGGAGCTGCCACCAAGCTGAACATTGCCAGTCATCATGTCAGAGGGAAAATAGAAAGTGGCAAATTGGGCTTTGGCTCTTAAAGCACTTACCTGGATAAAAACAGGTCACTTCTGCTCACATTTTGTTGTCCAACACAAGTCATCTGGCCATATCTAACTTCAAAGGGCTCAAAAGTATCATCCTACGATGAATCTAAAAGGCCCCCAATAAAGTTTGAATCTGTGTCCCCACCCAAATCTCCTGTTGAAATGTAATCCCCAGTGCTGGAGGTAGGGAGGTAGGGCCTGGTGGAAGGTGATTGGATCATGGGGGCAGTTTCTCATCATTTAACACCACATCCCCTTGGTGCTGTTGTCACGATAGTGAGTTCTCATGAGATCTGGTTGTTTAAAAGTGTGTAGCACCTCCCTCCCTTATTCCCACTCCCACCATGTGAGATGTGCCTGCTCCTCCTTTGCCATCCACTATGATTGTAAGTTTCCTGAGGCCTCCCCAGAAGCCGAGCAGATGGCAACATCATGCTTCCTGTACAGCCTGCAGAACTGTGAACCAAGTAAACCTCTTTCTTTATCAATTACCCAGTTTTAGGTGTTTCTTTATAGCAGTGCAAAAACGGACTAACACACTAACATACCCCCATGAGCTGATTAAGGTAATAATCTATGATATCAAAATGAATTAGAAACACACCCTACTGTCGGGGAGCTCAGAGTCCAGTGGGAGAACAAGAACACACTCAAGACAGCATGATAAGTGCAATGCAAAGCTATGGTAAGAGCCCTAGGACCAGGCAGGCTCATTTTTTTTCCCCTTTGCCAGCCCTTTCCTGGGGCTTCTCTGTTTCTTGCTGTGTGACCATCTTCCCCATTCCGATTGGGGCCCAATGTCTGGGAGGGAGACACATTCTCTGTCCCAGTTCTCAGACCCAAAGGCTTATGAGAAGCGGAACTATGTGAAACCAACCAGGCCAGGCAGGCCTGAGGCTAAGGGAAGTGAGGAGTGCATGGAGGGAAGGGCCAGGTTGTTCCACATCTGAGGCAGGACAGTGAGTGTGGGATAAACCTGATCTCTGCATAGCCTACCGGTCAGTGCCTAATGTATCTCGGTGCCAGAAAGCTGGCCATTTTAGGAGACAGTGCTCCAGCATATGGAGAAGGTGGCAGGGTGATTTAGATTGGGGATCTAGTCTCCACAGGGAGCTGGAGAGAGTGGGATAAGGAAACTGAGGCAGGATGCAGCAGAGGGCAACACTGAAGTTCAAGGTTTTTAAAAATCAGCCTGCAGTAGCATTCTGACCCCAAAGCTATCTACTGAGATAGGGCTTAGGTTCTTAGTGGACTACCAGCCTCACACGTTTACTTTATAGGCCTTGGGCAGGATTGACTATCAAACTCATGGGAGCCAGAGATTAAAGCTTTGGGAGTTGAAGGAGTCCTTGATTTTTGTGGGCTTGCTATGGATGGCCAGACTTCATATCCTTCACGTCCCTCTGCAACAGGCCTTTTAAAAGCCCATGAGAAAATGCTCTGGCTGCCTTTGTAATCACTTTCCAATCAGCTTCACAGAATTGTGAAATTGATTATCCTGCTGATCTCACACAAGCTTTGGAGGAAAGCATGGGGGCACTTTAATTCTTTGTTGAGTTCCTCACACTGATTCAAGGAGACTTTAGCTTTTCCATTCATCCCCAAGAGGAAGGAAGTTCAAATTACCTTGAAATTACAATTTAGGGGCATCAAGCCTCGGCCAGTCTGTTTCATTTTCCCAATCACCCGGCCAGGGCCAAGGCCAAGAAAGGAGGTACCTGGCATGTAACTCCTTTGTAGGAATGTGAAGAAGGGGTGGAGCTGGAGACCAAGCTCGTGCTGCCCTCCACAGGCTCAGGTGCCTCTAGGAAAAGTAAGAGTGAGAGGCTCTGGGAAGCATGCACTGGATGCCTCAAATTTGAGTATGGTGGTTCTAGGTCTCCCCATGAGATGATGATTAGGGTGTCATGGTTATACCAAGACACTCCCACTCATTTTTCTCTGTTTTCCTCTTCTGTTATGATTAAACAGTTGGGATTTCTCTATTGCTGCAGGGAAATGAATAGAACTTTGTCATGCATTTCACCAGCCTAGAGATTCAGGGAAATCTTCCTGCAATAAAGGGGCTTGACCCAGGACTTGAGTAATGACCAGGTGTTGGCCAGTTGTAGAAAATTGGAAGTTCATCAGAGACAGAGGTGACAGCATATGCCAAGGCACAGAGGCACTTTGTGGAGCAAGACTGAGGGAGGGAATGGTAGGCATAAGACTGGGGAGGCTGGGCACGCCAGAGATGAGCACCTGAAGGCAGAAGCAAAGGCTTACATGTTCAAAATGAAATGCAGCATTCCAAGTGCAAAAATGGAGCTGTGGGGGCATGGTAGAAGCACCAAGTGGGGAATGGTTGCCTTGGAGACTTGCTGGAGCAAGTTGAGTCAATGTCACACCTGTCAAATTACACATGGAATTCACAAGGAATTTCTTTTTTCTTTAAATGAGGCTGATAAGTATTGAATGCTTACTACATGTCAGAACTATTTTAACAGCTTTGCATGAATTATTTAATCATTTCAAAATCCTGTGAAGGGGATACCATTAGTATCTGTGCTCTACAGATGAGGAAACTGAGCCTTAGGAAGTTAAATAATTTGCAGGTTGTAAAACTGGTAAATGGAGGAATCAATATTCAAATATAGGCAGTCTGAACCTAGAGCCCATATCTTAACCAGGCACAATGCTGCCTCCAGTAATCTTAAGAAAATAGAGCTTGTTCATTCCTTTGTTCATTCGACAGATACTCACTGAGTTGCAGATATGCCTCAGGCTTTGTGCCAAGTTTTGGGATTACAGGGTTGTGCAAGATAGCAAGTTAGATTCCCACATGGAGAACACGGTCTAGTGGGGAGACAGAAAATGAGTGAACAATTAACCAAAAAAGATACTATCAGGTTGTAAAGGAAGAGTAAAATAGGGCATCAGGAGAGAAAACACAGGAACTTGAAAGCATCTTTGGTGCCACACAGCCCAAATCCTGACTTTTCGAGATGAAAGAATTGAAGCCAAGAAGAGAGGTGTGATCTCAGAATCATACAATCAATAGGTATCTGAGAACAGAAAAAGAATCAAAGCCTCCTAATATATTTAAGAGATGTTTGTCTGGTGCTCCTGCTGTCCTAGGCACCAGGAATGCAACGCTGAGCAAGACCATCACGGTCCCTCTCCTCGGGAATCTTACATTCTTTCCCCTACTCTGTGGGGGTTGCTGTGCTGTTTTCAATACACACTTCATTTTATCAAATGTCAGTTTGGCTCCGGAATCTGAATTCTCAACCAGTGAGATGTACTACATCTGTAAGGCCTTCTATTCTGCCCCAACCTCTGCCTCTGAAATAATCAGTCCTCCTCTGGGTAGGACCCCTAGTACTATTTCTCCACTATTAGTTATATTGATACTATTTTTACTACCTGCTACTCTATTGGTGCTGCTGCGGTATTCAGGATACTATCATCCAGGTTCTTCCTATAGTGTTATTTTTGTGAATCACGGCACTAATGCTACCACTTCAGTCTGGCTTCATCTTTCGCTTCCTTCACTTTTCTTTTCTGTCCTCCAAAGCCGTGTCTTCCACAGGCAATTATTTACAGAGGTGGGGAACTGAGGCTCAGCACTAGGAAATGTCTCCTCTACAGTCACAAGGCTCACAACAGGAAGCACAGGATTTTAGGTTGAGGTCATTTGTTAGGTTGAGGTTTTAGGTTGAGGTCAGTGGTACTTTGAAATTGAGACAAAGAGCTTGCAGCTGAAAGTCTATTGGTGTTTAGAACCTCGTTACACCATGTAGGATCCACCAATTAACAACAGCGTCAGAATCTCCTGGGAATGTGTTTGAAATGCAGAATCTCAGGCCCCAGCCCAATCTACTGAATCAGAGTTCAGTTTGGTCGCAGGTTAAAGCTTGCAAAACACTGGTTTAGGCATGCATACATTTGTGTTGGGGGAGTGCAATCAGGGGCAATGACTGGTGTTTGCCCAGAGGTACCACCACGTTTTGGGCATCTTTACCTTCTAGGAATAAACCACTTGTTGGAGGAGCATTAGACTTGAGGATTTCTGGAGTTAGCATGTACCCTGAGCTCAGGGGTCCACTTGGGCTCACAGGCAGGTCTCCCTGGCTTTTCTCTCTTCTGTGTGCAACTCCACCCAGTGCCTGACTTCTGTTGCCCCTGAATGTTTCTGCAAAGGTTGTTCAAGCACAGGTGAAATGCAGCGCTTTGCTGAGAAGGAAACACAGTGGTGAAAATGGCATTTATCCAAGTTATCAGAGGACGGAGGTAATTGCAATATGAACCAAAAGACACGCAGCTGACAGCCTTGCTCCCTCTCTTTCTATGTATCTTCTCTTTACACGATCCAAACTATCACCCGTGTGTGCTTTCTTTAAAAGGGGAAATACGATAACGTCAGTCTCTGGTTTAATTCCACAGCTGGCATCCCACAGTTTTGTGAAGCTTAACTTCCTTATCGCGCCTTTCAAGACCCTTTGCAATCTGACCCCAGTTCACTGCTCTTGCTCATCTCCCCGACTGTAGACTCGATCACCCAGAATTTGTCACCATTTTTTCATACTCTCTGGGCTTTTGTGGCTGGGGATCTTTCCTTGAGCTACTCCTTCTGTCTGGAATTCTTTGCCTCAATCTGCTTAGGAGCTTCTTACTCCCAGTTCATGTCATGAACACTGCTGATGTCCGCCCAACACCCAAGTCTGGGCTTTTCACCATTGTACCTCCTAAATCTTCCCTTTCAGAAGGGGCCATGGAAAGGGTGAGGTTTTTGGGGTGAGGGTTAGGGTCTGGCTGTGAACTTCTGCCCAGAGAGGCTGTTATGCTGTGGTCAGGAGCCCTGTGGCATTTCTTTTCCAGAAAGGCAACTGGACTGTCTGGTGCACAGGAATGGAACAGAAGACATGTCTCCGCAATGGAGCCATTGATCACTGTCATAGAGTGCAACCAGCTGTGGCCTGGAGAGGGAACATGCTTTGGAGAAGTTCTCTCGGGGAGAGTATTCCTTAATATGCGACTCTTGAGAATGTGGTGAGGGTCAGCCAGTGTGAGAAGATTCTTTCCCGATGACATTTCTGAGACAGTTTTGCACTGAATCAACTGTAGAATGTCTCTCCTTTCTGCTGCGGGAACATAGGATTGCTATTTCTCCCCTGCAGGGTGGAGCGTTTCCATCTTTCATCCAGCAAGCTTGTATCTTTTTAGTCCCGTTCATCACAGTTTTCTCATGTAATTGGGGATGCAATTTTCCCCATCCACTGTGATCATTTGCTGTTGGCAAAATTCAGCCTTTGGATTCTGGAACTATTTTAATTTGTAGAGCCTCCACATTTTTTTCCCAAAGAATTTTGCTATCTTTATATCCTCCCATGCTGCTTTATTGTTGATGGTGGTTGTTTGTTTGTTTAATTCTGATTGCTTGTATTCTGATAGCAATTTTGAACACTAATGTTCTGAGCAGGCACCCCCTTCTTTGTTTTTTGCTTTAATGGGACTGTCCTGACTTTCAGTACTAAAAATGAAACTGACTGTCAATCATTCTATAAGCCTTCACCCTGCTTTTCTTCATAGCATCTATCATTCATTTCCTTTTATGTTTAAATAAAGAAAATCTGCCTATCTATCCATCCATCTATCTATATCTCATTTATTCATCGGTTTACTTGGTTACCACCTCTCTTAGTTCCTTTGTTCTGTTATAACAGAATACCATGGACTGGGTAATTAATAAAGAACAGAAATATATTTCTCAAACTTCTAGGAGGCTGGGAAGCCCAGATCTAGGGGGGCAGGTTTGGTGTCTGGTGAGGGCCTAGTCCCTTCTTCCAAGAGGACACTTTGAATGCCATGTCGTCATATGGCAGAAGGCTGAAGGGCAAAAAAGGGCCTAAGCTAGTTCCCTCCAGCCTTTTACAATGGCAAAAATGTCCTGGTTTAATCACTTCCCCAGAGGCCTCACCTCTTAAAGCCACCGCAATGGGAATTAAGTTTGAGCATGAATTTAGGAGGGTTCAAAATGGGAATTAAGTTTGAGCATGAATTTAGGAGGGTTCAAATTTACACCATGGCACCCCTTGTCTTTCCTAGTAGAATGTAACCTCTCTGAGGGCAGAGACTGTGTCTCACTCATCCTTGTATCCCTGCCACATGATGGGCACTCAGTAAAGGACTGTTGGATATAACACAGACATGATTGTCCCCTTCCATTAAGAAAGACTTTCCCTGTCCCCCCGACACACACACCCCAATTACAAATACATTACTTTTTCTTTAGAAATTGATACTGAATTTTGTCAAATACATTTTGGAGTCTTTGGGATTAACTTTGAGCTATGGCTAAAGGTAATTACTTTGGTTGAATCTTAATTACAATAATCCTGGTGGAATTTCTGGAATAGATTCTTATTTGTAATAGTTTATTATTCTTTTAAAATTGATATGCTGGTCTATAATTTTGTTTTTGGTTATTGGTTTTGTTTTGCTGCGATTCTGCTCTCTGTGTCAGTTTCTAGTTGTCACTAACTTCTTATAAGAAGCTTCCAGCCATGAGATTAACCCCAAAAGATATATAAAACCCCATCAGCAATGCATGCAACTCTCACTCCAGCAACACTCTGTATTATCATTTTAAATTATCTTTGCTGTTTAGAAAAGCAAACCTAGATATCTAATATAAACTTGCAAGTATTTGATTTCTGGTGAGGCAGAATCTCTTTTCCCCCCATTGGTAATATGTATCTTGGTGAATTTCCTGCTCATGTCATTTATCATTGTTTTTCTATTTGCATGTTCTTCTTTTTTATTGATTTGTAAGAGCTTTTTCATATTTGAAAATATTGACTTTCTCTACCATATATGTTTATATATTTTTCATTTTGTTGTTTCCCTTTAATATTATTTGATTGTAAGTTTTAACATTATTACAGTATGATTTTTAAACTCTATCACTGGGTTTATTAAGGTACATTTTCTTCATTTACTTGCATGTTTAAAAAGTCCAGACTAGAGATCAAACAACTAGCCACAGCTATTTACTTCTAATAAATGTATGGCTTTATTTATTTTACGTTTGACACTTGATTTAATGATGTTTACCCTTGTCCACAGACCACATCTGACCTTTTCCTTGAACCACAGAGGGCAGCAGACCCTTCCTCTGAAAAGTTCTTGAGAAGAAAGAGCTGGTGTTGAAAGTGAGACAGATGGGCTATGGCAGTGATGCTCTCTGCTCAGGGAAACTGCCACATTTCCCTGCAGCTGGCAGATGCCAAAACACACTGAGGTCACTGCTTTTTTATTTAGATGTTAGGGGTTAGAGGTGCTGACTTGCACCTGTTCTGCCTCCTAGACTGCCACTTGCCCTCTCTGCTCCTGCCTCCCTGGAGCCCCCAGTTCCCAAACAGGGTCACAGGCCCCACTCCACCACCCTCTGGCCTCAGCTCAGGTTCTCCGCCTGGTTCCTGCGTGACTCATGCTGTGAGGTGCATCACTGACATCTTTGACCCATGGTTCCTGGTGCAGGTCTTACTGGTGACCCATCCTGGGATTCATGAACTGTAGCGTGGTACAGGGCAAGGAGAGCTGGACTTGGAATCAAACAGTGTGCACGTGAAATCTGACCTTTCATTCTCTGGTTTTGGTATATCCACAGCTTTCCTCTCCTCCCTGCACATGGTGTCACACCGTTCTACATGCTACACAGAATTCTGGTCACGGTCAAGTCATTGCAAATGACACGCCTCTATATGTATGCCCATAATTTCTATTATTGCAACTGCGAATTGATATTGGTATCAACAGGTTAATTTATAGTCTGAGGTTGCTGCCATTGGCTACTGCTAGCATCAAAGGCTGTTAGATGCATCCATGCAGCAGACAGGTCATTTGGGGATGTGACAATCAAAAAGGAGTGGATTCTGTTCCCTCTGAGAGTTCTTGTCAATGATAGGATCCTGTCAGTTTACAAATAAAAAATCTAAATATTTAGAAAGCCCAAGCTTCTGCATGAAAATAAGGATTAAAAATGAATATTTATGAACTGATAGTTCTGCAACTGTGTCCTCAAAATGCTTCCTTTGGTGACACTTACAAGCCTGTCACTCTTTGAACAGAAGCCAGAGCCCAGCCTGGCAGCATACCACTAGCTCCATGACCTTGACTAAGTCACTCACCCTCTCTGAGCCTGTCTCCTCAGCAGTAAAGTTGGAAGGGTGATACTTAACTCCTGGTGTTACTCTGCAAAGTAAATAATGCAATGTATACTGCAGAGCCTAGTGAAATGCTAGGCACACAGTAGGTAGTCAGCAAAATGTGCGTGTCCTCCATAGACCCTATTTGGCTGAGATCCCTGTCATTTCTTTCTGCCTAGGATGTGGCAGAAGCCTCTGTGTTTTGTTATATTTTAGTTAGACATTGTTTTAGTCCATTCAGTTGGCCGTAACAAAATACCACACACAGGATAACTTATAAAGAACAGAAATTTATTTCTTGCAGTTCTGGAGGCTGGGAGGTCCAAGATTAAATTGCCAGCAAGTTAGGTGTCTGGGGTGGGTTCTCTTCCTCATAGATGGCACCTTCATGCTGCATCCTCACATGGTGGAAAAGGAAAGGTGTCTCTCTGGGGTCTCTTTTATAAGGGCGCTAATCCTTTTCCTGACATTTCTGCCCTCCCAAAGGTCACACCTTTTAATATTATCTTTTTCAGAGGTAGGTTTCAACGTGTGAATTTGGGGGGACATTCAAACTTTAGCAAATATCCTCTAAATTGAATTAAAAACCCTTTATCAGAATCGGGAAAACCCTGGCTTGGCATGGTGGCTCACGCCTGTAATCCCAGCACTTTGGGAGGCTGAGATGGGTGTACCACTTGAGGCTGGAAGTTTGAGACCAGCCTGGCCAACGTGGTGAAACCGCATCTCTACTAAAAATATAAAAATTTAGCTAGGCATGGTTGTGCATGCCTATAGTCCCAGCTACTTAGGAGGCCAAGGCAGGAGAATCGCTTGAACCCAGGAGGCAGAGGTTGCAGTGAGCCAAGATTGTGCCACTGCCCTCCAGCCTTGGTGACAGAGCAAGACTCCATCTCAAAAAAAAAAAAGAGTTAAGAAAACCCTGTCTTCTGTTTAACAGTCACTCTCCAGTCCAGAACCCCTATTTTCTGACCAACTGTCTTGCTCCTCTGTCTTTGTCTCCCTTCACTTGGAAACATAGCCAAGGGCTGATGGGTTTTCTCATCTTTGAAGGTTGGACTCTTCATTCTTTTATTACATCTTGGATTATTAGGGAAGTAAGGGATGTTTGGAGTCTCTTGATACAGGGTGACTCCACTCTCCCCCCAGTACCCGAAATAGCCTGAAGACTAGCTGCATAAACATCCTAGGAGTAGAGAAGTCTTGCTAAAAATGCTGATGTCCTGACTACATTCTGGACTAACCTACATGGAGACTCAGCCCCAACCACCTGCCATATGATCCCTCTAAGGTGACCCCAGTCTTACTCCCTAGTTCAACTGGACAGGAGTAGAAAGACTACAATTTAGCAGCTCACCTGGACACAACTGATAATGCCCCCTTGATGAAAGGACTGATTCTGAAATTACCAGCCAGTGTAGTTGAGGCTGTTAACATTTCTTCCCCTGAACCAGGGACTGGGCTCAAATATATGATATAATGGTAGAATTTCAGGCACTGGGCTTGGCAATTTGGGGCTGGAGGACAGCCCTGGGCACTGAAACTGAAGCTCATTTATTCATGCAACAAATATCTGTTGAGGATCTACTCTTTGTTTTAGGTGCTAAGGATACTACAGTGACCAGAGCCAACATGGCCCTTTTGTGTGTGTTGCTTAGAGTCTTGTCTGAGTGGAAAATATTAATCAGATAAACAGATAAATGTGAAATTGCATAAGTAATATTTGCTTCAAAAGTAGCTGCGGGAGAGGGCTTGAAGTAGAGTATCAGTTGCTTTTTCTTAGTGTGTTCTCTGTAAGTGGGGCTTTGGCAGCAGATGTTACGATAATAGTGGGAAGATGGTAGAAGAAGCAATGTGAGACATAAGACCAAATAATCAGTGGTTTGACTCTGAGTCACAAAGAAAATGTTGGCACAGGATGGTGCCTTTTTGATGTCCTTATTCCTTCACCGACCAGTGGTACAGATCCCGGCCCCATGGTCAGGTTTTACCTCTGGCTGAAACCACTGTCCTATGGGGCTGCTGTTCTCTACCACTCCAGAGGGCACCATCCCCATTGTTATAGTGTCAACAATGCTCCTGGGAATTGTGCAAAATCATGGTTCTGGTCCTTTAAAAGCCACTGTGGCACATTGGACTTGAGCAGGGAAGGTTTGCCCAAGTAAATAACAATAGAGCCCAGAACTGAAGGAAGAGGTGTTAACCAAACCAAGAGAGGGTGGAAGAGCATGCTGTAGTGAGGGAACAGCATGGCCAGAACCTCTGGTGAAAGATGTAGGGCCAGTACCAGGGGTAGGGAGAAGGCAAATGTGGTTTGAGTGCAGAATCGGTGAGATGATGTGGGAGTAACAGCAACCAGGGCAAGACCATGTGTGATCTTCAGGCCACAGTATAGATGGTCGTTTTTATCCTAAGAGCAATGGAAAACTATTGAAGAACTTTAATGTCTTAACGGTAAGGATAGATTGTGTTTATCGAGTGCTTATTATGTCCAGGCACTGTTATAGGGGCTTTACAAGTATTATCTCAGTTATTCCCCATTCTGACCTACAAGAAAGGGACATCATTGTCTCCATTTAATAGAAGAGAAGATCAAGATACCAAGATGATAAGCACCTTGCCCAAAGTCTCAAAGCTAGTAAGTGGCTCACATTGTTAATCACTGAAGACAGTTGCCTCCTGCTTTTGACAAGAAGTGAGTAAGGGCTCCTACTGTTCTTGAGTGTAGCGAGGAAAAACACAGCCCGTCCTCTGATGAAAAGGCCCACCCCTCTGCCAGGGACATCTCCAGGCAGGGCAGCATGGTATACCTGAGAGTTTGTGTAGCTCAAGGGGAAGGCTTGACACCTGGCACAGGTACTGACTCCTGTCACTGGCGGTTATCTGGAGCTGGTGCCTGAGGATTCCGACAAGGCAGAGAAGCCCTTATCAGCCCACACAGCTGCTTCCTGGGCTGTTTCCCCCAGGGAGTTACATGGCAGTGAAATGAAGGCATTGACATTCAGTTCCACTTCTTGGACAAGCTATGCTGCCTTGGGGAGCACCAGATACCCATATGAATTAGTGTGGTTTGAAGTCTGCACTTTGGATGAATCCATGGCTCATAACACGTGGGTTACAGGATTTGGGATGGGTAAGCATGGACCTGGACACAGAGAGAGGAGGGGACATGAAGGCAGCTACTGAGCTAGGGGAGCCAGCATCTCTTGGCTGTTTGCTGAGGAAAGAGCAAGGAAAAGATTGAAGATCCAGATGAGGTGTTTACTTAGGTGAGATGTTCTCATCAGGGAAATATACTTTGTAAGAACACAACATCCCTCAAAATAGCTCAAATTGCCTTACAGAAAATCCTGAGCAGGGGATGAAAAATGATTTGGCATCATGGACATACAATTGGAAACCCGATACCCAGGCTTCTCTTTCTTTCTCTTCCCCACTGTCTCTGCTTAGGTCTGTCTGCCCCATCCTCCTTTCTGCATGCTGGCTTTTCTCTTTGTTTGGATGTTGATTTTCTGCCGTGTCACCCACTTCAAAGGATGTGTTCTTCAGCCTGCAATGGGACTAACTCTGGCCCCCACTATCTCTGGGCCTTTGAGCTCTGGCACCTTTTATTTTTATTTTGTGGCTTAATATATTCAGTCCTCTTAGCAATTGAATATGTTCCCACAGCACCATTGACTCTATAACAGCAACTGTGGTTCAGGAGCTGGGAGAAGTAGCCTGCGAAGCATAGGTTCAGGGTAGAGAGGGTATTAAAATTCTCCAGATGCACCCAGATTTGGAGACAGGTGGTACGTTCCTTCTCTTACAGTCTCATTTGTTGGAGTGCTCTCATGGTTCACTAATTATTTATTCTTTGGAGGCAAAATCTGGGCCCCTAGAATGTTTGTCATTAAATGAAAGAGCCAAGCCAGACATGGTGGCACATGTGACTGTAGTCCCAATTACTCTGGAGACTGAGGTGGGAGGATCGCTTGAGCCCAGGAGTTCAAATCCAGTCTGGGCAACATAGACTATAGAAAGGGAGGATGGATGGATGGATGGATGGATGGATGGATGGATGGACAGACGGATGGATGGATGGAAGGAAGGAGGGAAGGAAGGAAGGAAGGAAGGAGGGAAGGAGGGAAGGAGGGAAGGAGGGAAGGAGGGAGGGAGGGAAGGAAGGGAGGAAGGAAGGGGAAAAGGAAAACAAAAGGAAGAAAGGAAAGGAAATGGAAGAAAAAAAAGAACCAGACTCAGAGGACTCCCCCACCCCTCACACACAGGCTAGGCAGCCCAAGGCAGTATGGTTGAGACACATATAACCCCCTCTGAGGCTAACAGTGAACCCAGTGAGACAGCAATAAGGCAAGAAGCCAGTGTGAGCAGGTCTCCATGGGAGCATTTCTATATTTATATTCAGAGCACTTCAAAGTATATTTCAATTGCTATTACTTTAGCAAAAGTCTTTCATGCAAATTTTGATATTTTTCAATGAAGGAGACTTCATCCAAATCAATGCAATGATTCTTTCCACCTCCTACATGAAACACCCAGCACCTTTTAGTTACACACCTTCGACATGCTAAGGAGAGAGTCTCTGAGTTGCTTTCCTCACATATGCGGGATTTGTGAACTCTGAGTCTTAATGAGAGCCTAGAGTTCTAGGTGTAAACTTTTAAAGAGTTTGTGTGACTTTAAATATTGCCCCAGCAGGTTACCTTGTCTCTGAAACCCTGCCACACTCCCAGCCGTACTTGAAGGGCAATGGGTTTCAAGATCTTGGGGTCCCTGGGATGCTAAAGCTGGAGGCTACCTCTGGTAAAGCTCTGGGAACTCCCATCTTCGGAGAGAACTGCTTACAGTAACCTTTGATGTCTTCAAATCAAGGTCCACACTCCTGAGATTTAGCTTGGGATGGCCATGCTGGTTAAGCAGTGGTCATCTTCTCAGATGCCTCCTCAATACCCTGAATTTGTGTTCATTTTTCCTGCCCAGGGCATAATCTATGTCCTTGTTCTTCCCCACACTCACCCAGAAGGAGCCCCTGAAGGAAGCCTCCTGGGAGGTTGTTGAGTCAGGCAGCTGAACCAGAAGGAAAGGTCTAGAAACTGGGCTGTGCAGCATCCCCTGGGCCCAGGAAGCATAGAGGTGGGACTTATGCACCAACTTGTCCTGTCAGGTCCCCAGCACCCAGAGCCTGGGTAGAAGAGCCTCAGGAGATCAGGGATCCCTGCATCCTGCATCTATGGCCTGAGTTGGAGCTGTTACCTTTCAGGATGAAGAGTTCAGTCCTGCAATCAGTTCTTACCGTGACGTCTGTCTCAGACTGGCTCTCACAATTTGTAGCAGCCCCCATGCCACCCAGGCTAGATGCCTAAATCTTTCAAAGACTCACAGAGATCTGTGTGACCCACACACACCCCTTTTACCCCATCTCCCACACTCCTCTCCTGGAAAGCTCCTCTCTTAGGTATCCACTTAGCTAATTCCCTCACCTCCATGACGTCCTTGCTGAAATCTCACTTTCTCAGTGAGGCTGATCAGTCTCACCCCTGCATCACTTGCTCATGCACACCTGTCCTCCCCATCCTGCTCTGCTGTCTCCTTTCTTTTCTTTTGTTTTCTAGACAACTTATCATCTACTAACATACCAAATAAATGGCATATTTATTACACTCATTATATTTTTCTCCCCTCCTCTCACCTTCCTAGTAACTAGAAGGTAAACTCTAGGAAGGCAGCATCTTCACTGGTTTGTTCATGGGCATATCTCAGGTGCCTAAAATAACAGCTACTGATATTACTGCCCAAGAGATAGTTACTGACTCCACTTGAATGAGTCTGTGGTTTCCCCAAAAATACCATCAAACACCCTCTCTGATGTTGTAAATTCAGGTCTGACTGACCTACTTGATAGTCTGCCAAGTGCTAGGAATTTTCAAGCCCTCTTATACACATGGACACATTTCGACTTCATGAAAAACCTTTCTTCTTGATGATGGAATTGAATGGTATTGAAGGTCACCCAGGTGCTAAGCATCACAGCCTAAAACCAGCCCAGCACACCCCAGATTAAGTTCACATTGTTAATCAGGTTCACACTGTCTTTTATAATTCCAAAGTATTTCCTTTTATTCTCCATGAATCTTTACTGATATAATTCAAAACAACTCCTTCCTATTCTGAACCCTTTCCCAAATAAAACGTGGGAGAAGGATTACATCTATAAAGAAACACAATCCAAGAAGTACATTTTAAGGGAAAAAAAGGCAACATCTCAAAGCCACTTTCTTTTCCAGTTTTTAGTTTGACTTTTCTCTCCAATGGGTGCCTAATGAGGCGTGACTGCAGAAGGCTGGGCAATCAGGCTGCTCACTTCATGGGTTTTACTCTGCAATCCCCAGCTTAGGACACCAAGTTTATAGCCTTCGCAATCAGCTCCGCTCACATGTGCCATGTAGCCGCTAGAATCACAAAAGGGGCAGAGAGAAGAGGCAGCCTTCTATGACTCCAGTGCTCATGTTCTTACAGCACTGCCCACTGGCAGAATCACAGGTGAGTAAGAGGGACTGAGTTCCTTGCCTCCAAAGTGTTCCAGATGATTCCTTGATGGTCCCTGGCATTGCTTGTAGGGGCATGTCTCACTCAGATGGGACAGAAGAAGAACGGGACAGAAGAACTGGACAGAGAGGGCAGAGTGGTCGATGACAAGGTAGAGCTTCTTGGGAGCCACAGGTGCAGAAATGGACCCTACTGGCCAGTGGGAAACCACAAAATGGGAAGGGAAGCAAGTGCCAGAATCTCTCAGGAGCTGAGGGAGAAAACCACTTAGCACACAGTTAGCAACCTCCCAAATCTGGGGTAGACTGGGGCAGGGTCTGGGAGGAGTTGGAAAATGAAGCATGTGTCTCTGTACATATAACAAGCCTGGGCACCACCCATCTGCCAATGGGCACTCAGGGGAGGGAAGAGAGGCTTGGTTTGGGTGTCAGGGGACCTGGGCTACCCTCAAGGGTGGCCTCTAGACCTTCGGCATTAATTAGGTGCCCACTAGGAGAGAGAAGGCATTGAAGTGGTGGTCCACAAGGCCCTGCTGCCCTGGGCAGAAAGGACAGAGCCCCTGGCCACCCCATGAGGGCTTTGGGAAATCCCCTGGAGCAGGAGGGAGGTCATAGGCAGAGAGCACATCTTCCTGGCAACTGGCTACAGGTGAGGAGGGGGACCTGACTCCTGGCACTCAGTGTGGAAGGGGATGTGTTGGAAACAGCAGTGCGACTCCGATATTAGCATTGGTGCCACACTCAGCACTACTGGATGCTTTCCTACAAGAACTGCCTCATTTAGTCCACACACGCATCCTTATTTTACAGATAAGGACTTGAGGCTCAGGGCCATTACTGCTTGCTCTAGACGAAGTTTGTCCAACCCTGAGCCCACAGGCTACATGCGACCCAAAACGGCTTTGAATACAGCCCAACACAAATTTATAAACTTTCTTAAAACATTATGAGATTTTTTCACGATTTTAATTTTTTTTTGTCTCATCAGCTATCGTCAGTGTGAGTGTATTTCATGTGTGGCCCAAGACAATTCTTCTTCTTCCATTGCGGCCCAGGGAATCCAAAAGACTGGACACCCCTGCTCTAGACCATGCATGCTTAATGGGGGTGCCATCGCCCCCAAGAGATGAAAATTGATTCTTGGTGGTAGTGATGGGGGTAGGATGGGAAAAAGTCCCTTTCTTACACATATGCATAATACGCATAAAGCCCACATGCAGCCATACAGGTATGCATAGCGTCCATATGCAGCTACGCACCACATCTGTAGAGTTAAAATTCATAGGGGTACAACAAAGAAAAAAAAGTCTAAATATGTTTCTCAGGAGGCGATAATAAAGAAAAAAATGATTGAGAAACCCTGGTCTAGCTACTAGCTACAAGTGGCTATTAAACACTCAAAATGTGGCTAGCCGGAATAGAAATGTTCAGAATATAAAATACACAGCAGGTTTCGAACACTAAGTGGGAGAAGAGAATGTAAAATATCCTCAATAATTTTGTGTTGAATACATGTTGGAATAATAGCATTGTCGATATCTTGGGTTAAAGAAAGTTTAATTACTTTCTGAATTACTGAAGTTAATTCCCACCTGCTTCTTTTTGCCTTTTTTCCTCATGTGGCTCCTAGAAAATATAAAATCACAAATGTGCCTCACATCCTATTTCTAATGGGCAGTGCAGCTATAAATGACCATCTGCTAAGAGGAAGCATCAGGATTTGTACCCAAGTTTTCTGACTCCTTTGTTATCCCATCGCTGCCTCCTTCGAGTAGAACCAGTTACTGTGTGGCCTTAGACATGCTTCCTAACCTCTCTGAGCCTCAGTTTCCTCCTGCTTCAATCTCCTTTCAGTACTCTGTAAATGGAGTAGTTCCTTCCAGCTGTGAGGTTCCACTCTGGACCCAGCTATGAGCCTGGGGTCACTGCAGAATAGGAGAGTGTAGAGTCCCCAGATGACCCATTTCATCAGAAATGACAGTTCCATAAATAGCAGTGTCACCTGCTGTGTGTCTGCTTCTGGGGAAATACCACAGAGGCAAAGTTAGAAAAAGGAAGCTTCTAACCTGAGGCCAGAGGGTTGGAGAAAAGGTTAGTATAAATGATCGTTTTAACCAAGAAGGGAGAAAAAAAAATTTCATCTCTTCTAGTAAGAAGGAGATATAACAAAAAATACAGGCTATACAAAACCTTCTCATAGTAAGTAGGGGCGAATACAATTTTTTACAAATGCTGCTCTGCTGGATTGAATTGATGATGTAGTCTCCAACATGCCCTCCCTTTCATTCCTTTCCTAATGCCTAATTTAGTGGGGGAGAAAATCAATTCTATTTTAATTTCATGAGAAAAATGCTGAATGAAAGAAAAGTGCAATAGAGTGAAACTTCAGCCTTCAGCCCCGCACTGGCCCAGAATGTGTGATTACGTGATCGATGGATTTCTCCTTAGAAGGGCCTCTCAACCTGATCCCTGACTTGGCCTCTGACAAGGATGCAGGAAGTTCCCAGGTAGTCAGAAAACCCCTCTGGGGTGCTTAGAAATGCATTCTAGCATCAAATCCCCTGATCTCCCCCAACTCTCCAGATTTACTTCCACCCCATTTCACCTTAATTTTGGCCTCTGTGCCCCCAACAATGCACTCAAAAGCTCTCTCTGCCTGTCCAAATACTCCTGACATGTCTTTTCACTCTAGCTGATCCTTTAAGAGGTTTCCAGCAAAAGTTTTTGGTCTCCCAGCCCCTGGAAGTAAGACTGGCCACTCTTCATGGTGACAAAGGAGCTCCAAGGTTAAGCAGGTGGATTCTAGATTCACACTGCTGGGGTTCCAAGCCTGCCTCTGCCTCTTCCTATCTGTGAAAACACTGGGAAGTTGCTCTCCTTAAGTCTCAGTTTTCTCATCCGCAAAGTGGGAATAGTAACGGTAGTAGCCTCATAAACTTGTGGGATGATTAAACGAGTGATGTGTGGAAAGCGCTTGGCAAGGCACCTGGCAACTAGTGAGTGGTATTAAATGTCCACTCGTGTTGTTAATATTATTGTAATAGGCCGGGCACGGTGACTCATGCCTGTAATCCTAGCACTTTGGGAGGCCGAGGTGGGCTGATCACCTGAGGTCAGGAGTTCGAAACCAGCCTGACCAACATGGAGAAACCCCGTCTCTACTAAAAATACAAAATTAGCCAGGCGTGGAGGTGCATGCCTGTAATCCCACTTACTCGGGAGGCTGAGGCAGGAGAATCGCTTGTACCCAGGAGGCAGAGGTTGTGGTGAGCCAAGATCGTGCCACTGCACTCCAGCCTGGGCGACAAGAGCGAAAACTCCATCTCAAAAATAAATATATATATATATGTATTTGTAATAAATTGCTGCAAGAATGTGAGGGGTGGAGGAGTGTGCCTTTGGCTTCTAACTTGTGGGTCCACGATTACAGATTTGCCAATCAATGAGACTTAGTGCACATTTTTTTGTTCTTTTTTTTTTTTTTAATATTTAGTTCTTTTTTTTTTTTTTTTTTTTTTTTCTGAAATGGAGTCTTGCTCTGTCGCCCAGGCTGGAGTGCAGTGGCGTGATCTCAGCTCACTGCAGTCTCTGCCTCCTGTATTCAAGTGATTCTCCTGCCTCAGCACCGAGTAGCTGGGATTACAGGCGCCCACCACCATGCTCAGCTAACTTTTGTATTTTTATTAGAGACAGGGGTTTCACCATGTTGACCAGGCTGGTCTCGAACTCCTGACCCCAGGTGATCCGTCCCCCTTGGCCTCCTAAAGTGCTAGGATTACAGGCATGAGCCACCGTGCCTGGCTCAATATTTAATTTTAAAATAATTTTAGACTTACAGAAAAGTTGCAAGATTTGTATGGAGTTGCTATATACCCATCACCTGGCTTCCCCTTATGTTAGCATCTTGTATAACCACAGGATAGTGATTGAAACCGGGAAATTAACATTGATAGCTACTTTAAGCTACAATATAATGAATACTATAATCTACAGGCCTTATTTGAATTTCACTTGTCTTCCCACTAATGTCCTTTTCCAGTCCAGGATCCTATCCGTGTTTCACTTACTTCATTTTTTCCTTAGTCTCCTCCAGCCTGGGACATCTCCTCAGCCTTTCAGTCTTTATTATTTTTTTAATATTTTATGACCTTGACACTTCTGAAGAATACTGGTCAGTTATTTTGTAGACTGTCCTTTAAGTTAGTTTTTTTTTTCTTCTGATGTTTTCTCATGATTAGATTGAGATTATGCATTTTTGGCAAAAAATACCGCACATAACCCTTTCTCAGAGCATCGTATCAAGAGGCATATGATGTACATATTTATTTTTATTTTTATTTTTTAATTTTGTTTTTTAGAGACAGGGTCTCACTCTGTCACTGAAGCTGGAGTGCAGTGAACCAGTCTTGCCTAACCGCAGCCTCGACCTCCCTGGCTCACACAATCCTCCCAGCTTCAGCCTCCCAAGTAGCTGGGACTACAGGCATGCACCACCATGCCTGGCTATTTTTTTAAAAAAAATTTTTGTGGAGATGGAGTCTGGCTATGATGCCCAGCCTGAATGTCCATATTTCTCATTACTGGTATTGTTGACATTCATCATTTGGCTAAGAATGTAGCATGTATTTGTTAAGCATTTACTGTTTCCTTTTGGGGATACAAAAGAGAATAAAATATTGCCGATGCTCTTTAAGAAACTCTTGTCTAATGAACACATGGTGTTCTAGTTAGTACTGCTGGTAACAAATCACTCCAACATTCAGTGGAATAAAACAACAACTTTATTATGCTTACCTATTCTGTGGGTCAGGAATCCAAGAGGGCAGGAATGATTTGTTTCAGCTCTACAATGTCTAGGGTCCCAGCTGAGAAGACTCAAATGACCAGGGGTGACCAGAGAGCCGAGAACTGGACTCACCCGGCAGCCTCCTCACTTAGCTGTCTGTTGCCCAGATGAGTGGACTCAGCTGGGGCTGTCAATCTAGAGCATCTACACAGGGACTCTCCACGCACCCTGCATTTGCTCACACATGGCAGCCCCAGGGGAGTCAGACTTCTTATACAGCAGCTTAGACGCTGTAGACATAAGTGTCTCTGTGGACAAGTCAGAAACGCATTGCCTTCATGACCTAACCTTAGAAGTCACAAAATATCACTTCCCCCACATTCTATCCGTGAAAGCAGTCCCAAGTCCCCTAAGACTTAAGGGGAGTCAGGGGATATAAACTCCACCTTTTAATGAAAGCAGTGTCAAAGGGTATGGGGCTATTTTCTACAAAGCACCAAAAGGACTTTCTACTTACACAGGTTTAGAAATTCAGGCCCAGAGGACAAGACCTTCACCACCTTGGGCCTCCTTAATTATTAAATGCATAATTACTGAGCACCAACTCTGTGCCATGGACCCGGTTTCTGGGCTTGCTTGGCAAGTCCCTCTTGAGTGGGGTGGGCTCAGACAGACCCTCTACAAAGCCTTGTGTTCTGACAATTGCAGCCTCCCCTCAATCAGCCCTTCTCCCTAGAAACTGTTCACACAGGATGTGCACAGAGGAGCCAAGACCAAGGTGGCAGGGTGGGGCGGAGAATACTGGACTTCAGGATCAGAATGACCTCATTTTAAATCCCAGTTGTACCACATTGAGGATTTGTTACATTTTCATTCTTAATCCTCATGTATTTGGTAAACCTTATTGACTCCTTCTCTATGCCAAGCTGGGTGCTTGGCAATTATTACAATCAATAAACAGAATCCAGGCTTTGCCCTTAATGAAGGATTTGTTCCAGGCTGTGCCTGCCAGAAAGGCTGTTAGTATGGCTGCAGGGTTCCAATGAGCAGGGTCATGGGATTATTTAACTTCTTGCATCTCCATGCCCAAAGCCAACTGGAGAGGAATTGGTCATGCAACTTAGCAACTTAACCAGGTTAAACTTAGCAAAACAGAAATCAGCTGAGTGTGAAGTTGGAAGGCAAGCAGCTTATGTTCAGAAACCCAAGAAGTATCGCAATACAGACTAAAAGCCATTGGGAATATTGCTAGACAGACTGATTAAACAAGAAGGTTTCTGTGAAAATAACAAAATCATAGCACCCAGGACACCCCAGCATGAGATTAAAAGCTGAAAGGAGGTTTAGGCTTCATATTATTAGGCTGCATTATGGTAGTTCAGGAAGAAAGAGCTTAGAGCCGTCTGAGTTGATGGTGGCCCTGCTATGGGACTCTAACTGCATTCTTTAAAATTTAGGGCAGCTGGGAAGAGTGAATCTCAGAGTATCCCTGTCATGTGAGGCAGGGGAGGGAAGGCAATGAGTCTGGGAAGCAGCCGGGTGCTAAGGATTGGCGGGGCCAGAGGTGTTGGTGGAGGGAGCACCTGTTGACAGGAATACACTCACCTAAAGTGTGTCTGGTAGCTAAGGAGCAGGGTGGTGACTCAGGGAAGAGAGCCATCTACATGGTAGGCACATAATGTTAGTTCCTGTTATTATCCCCCAGTAACTAACCCTCCATTTTGGCTGATGGATGGTGAATACTAAGGACCCTGGGCCAGCTGGATTTCGAGCTTGTTTTCTCCCTGTGTTTGATCCCACAGCCAACAGGAAAACAGCTGAAGTCAGAGAGCAGGGCATTGATTGGAAATCAGCAAAAGCCGTGTTGGGCAAACAAGTTAACTTCCCCACTCCTACAACAGCTCTTTGATCCATGGTAACCAAGAAAGTCCACACCAGGCTAGAGAAAGCCCCTGCAGGGCCGCAGCAGGACTGATACGGCCAGCAACCACGGGCATGGGTCCCTGTGCTGGCAGTGCTGGGGAAGGTGTGCAGCCCGGGCAGGCCCCGGCACAGCCAACCAAGCCTGCAGGCTGAGCCTCTGACTCTGAAGCTTGGCTTTGGAAAGCAAGGTAGCCTGGCAGACACTGTTCAGAGGCGTTGCTGCTCTGTTCTGTTGTCTCCAGGGCCCTTCGGCTGGTGAGGGTACAAAATAGAGCTTCAGTCGCTTAAAGCTTGGTAAGTGATGGGTCTGAGTTTCAGCCCTGGCTCTGCAAGACTGTCAGCCAGTGGTCTTCCCTCCCGCTGGCTGAGACCCACGCTCTTCGCCTTCATGAATGTTAACAGCATTGGAAGGACGAGGCCAGTAAAGACACTTGCAGGTCTTCCCCAGTGGTTTTCAGCCTTAGGAGGCTCAGGTCTGGGGCCATGTGTTGGCTCCGTCTCATTCTTACATTTCTAGGGACCTCATTCTTCTCCAGCCAGGACTCAGAATCTCTCAGAGTCACTGTAGTCACCTCTCCATCCCCTCTGCTTCTGGTTGAAACAAGGCCTTCTTTGTATTTGTCATCTGCATGTGAGCCAGACCCTCCAAAGGGACCCCGGTGTTGTTCCTCTGGTCATTTCAATCCTCCATCCCCTTGCCTGAGAAAGTCTTTCTCCAAATTCAGTGTGCATGAGAATTACCTGGAGAGCTTATGAAACAACAGAGTGCTGGGCCTCAGCCCCAGACATTCTGATCAGGAAGTCTGGGATAGACTCATGAATCTGCAGCTCTAACAAGCTCCCAGGTGGTGCTGTTGCTGTTTATCTGCAAACCACACATTTAGTAGCACTGTGGTATGATCCTGTATCTCTCTTGATAGCCTACCCTCTCCTTTAATGGCTCTATATTACCCTCGAAATAAAATATGTACACTTGAGTAGTTCATTAAAGGCTTCCATAATCTGAGCTCAGCAGGAATGCCACCTACTGTTGCATAGTTTGTGCACTGCACAAAGACACACTACCAAGGAAATGAAATCCATTAAACTCTGTGCTGTGTCTGCCAGGAAGAATATGACTAGGCACTAGGAAAGGCGTATCCTTTTCTTCTCACAAAGGCAATATCAGCTCACTGAAGTACAGGGGGCTGAGACTGAGTTGAGACAGGCACCTTTTCTACTTTGCACAAAAGCATCCCTTAGGCAAGCAGTTGTCCTGCCCAAGAGCCTTTTCTTCTTTCATTCCCCACCATCTCCTGTCATTCCTCCCACCCTTCTCCCATGCTCCTCATCTGGTTAACAGCTTCACACTCTATGGGGAAGGCATCTGGCCCCAGAGACTCAATCTGTTTTCTCTGTTACATGCTCATAAGAGCCATCTTCCCTTCCTTCAGAACAGAGATCTTAATGTGCCTTTCCCGCTCATTCCTATGGGCCATACCTATCTCCCTCACCAAACAGTAGGTTCTTGAGGATTCTCTAGAGCTTAGTACATGGCCAAGCGCCTAGTCAAGAGCTCAATGGATATTTGTTTAGATTCTGTTCTGCAGCCACAAAGATGCTCACAGCAACCAAATCTCAGCATGCCATTTGTTGTCTTTTAAACAATTTATTTTGAAATAAGTTTACAGAGAAACTGTAAAAAAAAATAGTATAGAGAGTTTTATACCCCTCATACAACTTTCCCTAATGTTAACATCTTGCATTGCCATGGTATATTTATCAAAATTAAGAATTCACTTCAGTGCATTATTATTGATTAAATGCCAGACTTTTTTTTTGTTGTTGTTCCCCAGATTTCTCCAGGTTTTCCACAGAGGTCTTCTTTTTTCTTCTAGGCTCTCACATAGCATTTAGTTGTCATGTCTCCTTGTTCCTCAACCTGTGACCATTTCTTGGTCTTTCTTTGCTTTTCTATGACCTTCAAACTTTTTTGTTTTGTTTGTTTGTTTGCTTGCTTGCTTTGAGACATGGTCTCACTCTGTTTCCCAGGCTAGAATGCTGTGCTGCGATTGTGGCTCACTGCAGCCTCGACCTCCAGGGCTCAAGTGATCCTCTTTCCTCAGCCTTCCAAGTAACTAGGACTACAGGCATGCATCACCATGCCCAGCTAGTTTTTTAAAACAAATTTGTGTAGAGATAGGGTCTTGCTATGTTGCCTGGGCTGCTCTCAAACTCCTAGGCTCAAATAATCCTCCTGCCTTAGCCTCCCAAAGTGCTGGGATTACAGACATGAGCCACTGTGCCTTGGTACAGAAGCCAAAGCCACTCATGGACACTCTGGAGCCTTCCTCCCAAAACAATGGCTTGTCTTCCAGGAGTAAAGAAATGGGGGTCCCTCTGCAACATAAAATGGAAACTAAAATTAGAATTAAAATTTTTCCCTTGAAGAACTCGAGGCTCAGAGAGGTTAAGCAATCCCTCAAGCCACACAGCTAATTTAATTATTCATTTAGACATGCAAAAGGATGAAATGTTGAACAAACTCCAGATACAATCTTTGCCTCCTTGGAGCTTAAAGTCTAGTATAGAGGTCTGCAAACTTTTCTATGAAAGACCAGAAAATAAATATTTTAGGCAGCGTGGGCTGTAGGGTATCTGTTGCTAATTCGCTCTGCTTTGTAGTGTGAAGGTAGACATAGTCCATATTTAAATCAATGGTGTAGCTGTTTTCCAATAAAACTTTACTTACAAAAACGGACGGTAGATTGAATTTGACTTGCAAGTCATATTTTTTCAGCTCCTGGGCTGGTAGAAAAGGGACTTATTGATGAAATAATCACATGGTTACATGGAAAGTTAGTGGCTCAAAGGAGAGACAGGTGACTCTGGAAACATAAAATAAGAACCTGGGAGTCAGAAAAGATGCCCATAAAAAGAGTCCCTGTAAGTGAGGTTTGCTAAGGGTGAGGAGTCATGAATGAGGCAACAAGGAGGCATGGGAAGGAAGAGGGGGCCCAGGCTGAAAGAAGAGCTGGTGCAAGTTCCTGTGGCAGATAAGACCATGGTTCTTTTTAGGTACTGAAGTAAGGCTTGGGGTGCTGGGGGGAGGACAAGAGAGGCCAGCTCATGCACTGAGCTGATTAAGACCACATGACAAAGACACACTCTTCATCCTGAGAGCTATGGGAAACCATTGCTCTTACGATATGATTGGATTTTGTTGTTGTTGTTGAGAGGGAGTTTCACTCTTGTTGCCCAGGTTGGAGTGCAATAGTGCCATCTCCGCTCACTGCTACCTCCGCCTTCCAGGTTCAAGCGATTCTCCTGCCTCAGCCTCCCGAGTAGCTGGGATTACAGGCGTTCACCACCACACCTGGATAATTTTTTGTAATTTTAGTAGAGACGGGGTTTCTCCATGTTGGTCAGGCTGGTCTCGAACTCCTGACCTCAGGTGATCCACCTGCCTCAGCCTCCCAAAGTGCTGGGATTACAGGTGTGAACCACCGTGCCCAGCCTTGGATTTTTGTTATGAAGCACCTGCTTTGGTTTCTGGCTGGGGATCCTACTGTCAGCAACTAAAAGAGAAGGGGGACATCCTTGAGTACTTTTTGCAGCCAGAACCCATGCCAGGAGCCCAGGGTTGATGTGCAGCTGTGCACCCTTCCCCCTACTAACCCTTTATTTTATGTTTGCTATTCTACAAATCTTCCATTTTCCCCACTTATAAATGAAGGTTCATATTATATTATACGTTTACAGCCACAACTCCCTCCCATCCCATTTTTCTCACCTTTCTTCTTTCCCTCTCCAGCCTGATCCCCCACTAACTTCGTGAAACTTGCAAGTTAAATTTTTCAAAGACTGTTTCTGACAAAGCAGTGGGAATTAGATTGGGTGAAGCCCTTCATAAAAAATTGAAGACATGCTATATTAACATACATTGATTTATTCATAGTGTTTCATTACAAGTAAGTGAGGATCCTGTAATACCAGGAAAGGTTAGGAGAGCAGAAGAGTGCGGTATATTATATTGACAGCTCGGTGGAAATTGAGTTGCTTTTGGATTGAATTTGGAGCGCAGGAAAGGAATTGGCTAGTAAATAAGGCATGAGTTTTACCTCCCGGTGTCTGTATATCAATGTAGTTGCCACCAGTCCAGGCAGGGGGACAGGGACAGAATTTTCAAAGAATGCAAGCACACGTCCCCTCCACTGGTGCACTGGGGTTGGTGGCTACGGGCTGAACTATCTGTACATCTCCCCTTTTCTGTGCCACAGTGGAAACCAGAATCCACCTGCACGCTGAAAACTCCATTTGCCCCTATTTGCTCGCTGCTCTGCAGTGGCTCTGGGCTTTGCTCTGTCCAAACCTTTTCCCACCCCAGGTCTTTGCCTACACGGTTCCCTCTGCCTGGAACCTACAACACTTTTTCCTCTTCTGACTCAGGATTGTCCTTCAGGTGTCAGTTGCACTCTCCCCTAAGATACCTCCATGAGCCCTTTTCCTTAGTTTGGTCATTCTCAGATGCAGACCTTGAGATGAGGATCTGAATATGAGCAGTTTGCTGAGAAGTTTAAGAAACACCAGTAAAGAGATACGGAGTGGGGAAGAGAAAGGAAAGTAGCCAATAATCACTGTGTTTTCAGACCAGCTGCCTCTAGAGGCAAGTGGAGCTGAGCCTCTCAGGGAAATTGGGATGATGCAGGGATACGAAGGAGGGGGAGCTTGCAGGGGTATAAGGAAGGGGAGCCCGGAGAATTTATGCATCAACTCCCATCAGGGCTGCGGTGTTAATTACCCCCATTCCCAGCAAGCACCCATGGAGAAAGTCCTCAAACAGAGAGGCAGATAGATGCCTGTAGCACTTGCCTCTGAGAAGGACTGGAGTGGGCAGGGGTGACCGGAGGGAATGCCATAGACAGGTCCACCAGAGCAGCCTGAAGCTAGCAGCCACCTGCATGGTGCACATGCATGTTCACGTGCTGCTTGAAAAAAGCCCAAAGCCCTCAGCTCCCTGCCTTTTTCCTCCCTCCTGCGCACACTCTGCTCTGGGCACCGTCTGACCTCTCTCCTCAAGGATGCAGCATCACTACTGTTTAATATAGGAGAAAGAAATCACTTTTCTCTCCAAAACACTTGGTGCCATTGCCAGTAACAGCAAATTGCTTATTTTTGAAGAGAAGTTGCTGTGCTTCCTTTTCTGCTTGGGTTTGGCCATTCTTGACAGAAGATAAGTGATGTCACCTGTCTAAATAGCTGGCTTACCTCTCTCAAGAATGGAAGTCACTTGAGGACGAGGCCTGACTTGAATTCAGTTGGGCCCCCCCCAGTACCACACAGTGCAGGGCCTAGAATACAGGAGTACACAGGAAACACTGTGAAGGAGCAAATAAGTGGATGAGTGAATGCATTTTTCAACTGATGCACTGTTACCAGGCCAGGCAGTGTGGTATAGAATATAGAGTACAGGCTTTGGAGTCAGACCTGCCTAGTACAGTGTCAGCAAGAGATTGTTGAATGTACCTGAGAATGCCTTATTTGCTACTACCCATGACAACATGGATGAATCCCATGGACATAATGATAATGTTGAGAGAAAGAAACCAGAAACAAAAAAGCGCGTTTCATAGGATTTCACTGATACGCAGTGCGAAAACTGGCAAAACTCGTCTATGCTGTTAAAAGTCAGACAGAGGTGATCCCTGATGGGGGTAGGCAAGTAGGATTGCAAGGGAGTGTGAGGAAAAAGTTTTGGACCTGGTAATGGTTTGGTTTTTGATTGTATGACTGTATCCAGTTTTCAAAAATTCATCAAGAGGTATGCTTTTCTGTATGTATATTATGCCATAATTAATTTTTAAAAAATTTTTTAGAGACAGGGTCTCTCTCTCTCTCTCACCCAGGCTAAAGTACAGTGGTACAATCATGGCTCACTATAGCCTTGAACTCCTGGGCTCAAGCCATCTTCCCACCTCAGCCCCTGAATAGCTGGGACTACAGATGTGTACCACCAACCCAGCTAATTTTTTAATACTTTGTAGATACAGAGTCCTACTGTGTTGCCCAGACTGGCCTCAAACTCCGGGTTCTAGCAATCCTCCCACCTTGGCCTCCTAAATTGCTGGGATTTCAGGTGTGAGCCACCACACCTAGCCTAATTAAATATTTTTAATGGAACAAACCAGGTAAGACAAACAAAAAATCTTGTGTTTGCCACTTTACAACTGTGTAATTTCAAGATGTGACACTCGAAGTGTGATCCGTGGGACCAGTGCTGGGCTACCAATTGTTAGTTATTTTCACCCTTGGGCAAGTGCAGAAATTGGGAGTGAGCACTTCAAAACTCTTCTAGTACCTTGCTGTGACGCTCAAGTGTGTGATCAGGGAACAGTAGACACAAATTATTCCACAGGTGTAGACCAGTTTGGTTATTGCTGAACTCATGATATGTCACATGGGGCGTGGTCTTCATATACCATAGACAAACTATCTCCATATACAATTTGAAAAATGGTGATTGCATGCAAGTTGCTTCCATTGGCACCTCAGTTTCTCCATTATTAAGATGAGAGTAGCTATCCTGATGACCCCAAGGATTTGAGGAAGACAAAAAAGATAATGCACAAGAAAGCACCAGTCAGCAATTGCTATCGGTCTGGAATATGGGGCCCGGGATCTGCATTTTTAACAAGCCTCATAAATAATTCTCATCGGGATGCTGTACCTGGATACTGTTCTATGACTGCAGTGCCCAGCATGGTGGCCACTGGCCACATGGGGCTACTGCACTTGTGAAAAGCAGTGGCTAGTCCAAATGAAGAAGCGCTGAAGGGGTAAAAGACATATTTGTAAGACTTCATACGAATAGTAGAATGTAAACAATTCCATTCAATTTTTATGTTGTCTACAGATTGAAATGATAATAGTTTGGATACACTGGGTTCAACAAGATGCGTTATTAAAATTAGTTTCTTTTTTTTTTACTTCTTTTCATGAGACTGTCAGAAAATTCAAAATGACATCTGTGGGTCGCCCTCTATTTCTTTTTTTAAAAATTTTTTGTGGGTACATAGTAGGTGTATACATATTTATGGGTTACATGAGGTATTTTGACATAAGCATGCAATGCGTAATAATCACATCTTGATAAATGGGGTGTCCATCCCCTCAAGCAATTATCTTCTCTGTTAGAAACAATCCAATTATACCCTTTTAGTTATTTTAAAATGTACAGTTAAGTTATTTTTGACCATAAACCCCCTGTTGTGCTAGCAAACATGAAATCTTATTCATTATTTCAATTTTTTCTACCCATTAACCATCCCCCCACCCCCTACATCCCTTCCCAGCCTCTGATAACCATCCTTCTACTCTCTGTCTCTGAAAGTTCAATTATTTTAAGTTTTAACTCCTACAAATCAATGAGAACATGCATTGCTCCAGTGGGTGAGCAATGGGGTATTTGGAGGCTGGGATCATCTGTAAAGTGGACAGCAACAGGCAGCTTAGCAGAATCTGCTGGCCAAGTTCACATGCCCGCCCCTTCCCCCACCTCCCTAAGGTTCCTCTAAATGAGCTCCATCCAGCTTCCTGAGTGAGGCATTTATGTGTTTGTTTGCTGGCTTGTCCTACAGATCAACTACAAGGCTGTTGGCTCGCTGGACCCAAGTGCTGACCTCTCAAGCCAGAGGGGGAAAGTGTTCAAGCTCCGGAATGAAACCCACCACCTCTTTGTGGGTCTCTACCCAGGGACCACCTATTCCTTCACCATCAAGGCCAGCACAGCAAAGGGCTTTGGGCCCCCTGTCACCACTCGGATCGCCACCAAAATTTCAGGTATCTCTGCTAGAAAGGAAAAAGGAAAAAAGGTTGTTTCACCCCCACTTCCTGATTTTCCTTGAAGTGGAAATCTTTCTTGAATTGTCACCCTGTGATATGGGTGGAATTAGGACGATCCAGTCCCTAGTGAGTTACCATTGTTGTCTCCTATGAAGAAAATCTAAGTGATGAACTTCCTAAAGTGTAAAAATTAGATTAATTAGGTGGCAAGCCACTAAATAATTTGCCCATAGGGTTGCATTAAATAGTACGTGTGTGTGTAGGTAATGTATATTGCACACAAGTTGGTTATTAAATTCATTTTCAGGAACATTCTTTTTGCCAGAACAAGACATTAGCGCAGGTTCTCATGAAATGCCTGATGAATGAATGAATGAATGAATGAATGAATGAATTACTATTACAGGGCCACAGCAGTCCAAAATTACAGACTGCCATCACCAGTAGGGCCCCCTCTGCCACTAGACAGCAACAATGCAGAATTATTTCAGAACCTTTTCTACAGCTTTCATTATCCTAAATATCTATGCAATTCTGGTCTGCATACATACATATTTTGCACATGGTTTTCCAGAAAAACATGGTTTTTTTGTAGCTTAATGTTTTCTCTTATCTTTATCCCGTAAGTGTTTCCTATGTTGCTACACTGCTTTCGTTATAATGTTCTGTCAAGTGGATGGACGTAATTTAATTATACATTCCCCTGTGGTTGGATATATTTGGTGCTTCTGTGTTTTTACAAAATAACGCTTCAATAAACATGTTACAAAATAAAGTTTAATTCATTGGTTTGGATTATAACTTTAGGATTAAATTCAGAATTTGGAAAAACTGAATTAAAAAGGATGTGGGTTTTAATAGCTGTTACTACAAATGGCTAAATTACCTTCCCAAAGGAATAGATATAGTTGCATTCCTATCGGCTGAGTATGAGGGAAGGGAGGTCTCATGAAGAAAAAAAAAAGGTAGAGGGGAAGTAGTTCATAATTGATGTAATTTGCATTTTAAATGTGTTTAGCAAGGCTGACTCTGCTTTCACTTCTTTGTTAGTACTTATATTCCCTGCACATATCTATTTATTAGGTGTGGAACATTTTGGTTCATGCAGGTTACTGGACACATCATTGCTACCCTTCCCCACACTACTGCACCTTGAAGAAACCTACTATGGGCAGGTTGGGCATCAGGGCCTCCTTTACTGAAGGCCTGGAAGGCTTCTTATCCAACCCCTTTCCTAAACGTCCTCCCTCTATCCATGCTGTGTCTTTAAGGATGGCAGCAAGGGGCGGTGGGGAGCCGGTTGGGAACCTGTGCTGAACTCACCTGCACTCTCTCTTTCCTGTCCAGCTCCATCCATGCCTGAGTACGACACAGACACCCCATTGAATGAGACAGACACGACCATCACAGTAATGCTGAAACCTGCTCAGTCCCGGGGAGCTCCTGTCAGGTGAGGATGGTTCTTCACTTGGAGTCTGCAGTTTTTCTTCTCTGTGCCACATGGGCCTCCAGTTGAATCATGTGACTGGCAATGCCCATGGGCAAGACTGGCCAGGAGCAAAGCTTCCTCGGAGGAAGGAGGTCAGCAGCCCCAAGCCCAGTTCAAAGGGAGCCCCTGAGTTCAAGGCAAACCTGGGCAACATAGGGAGACCCCGTCTATACAAAGAAAAAAATTTTTTAAATTAGCTGGATGTGGCAGCACATGCCTGTAGTACCGGCTACTCGAGAGGATGATATGGAAAGATTGCTTGGGCCTGGAAGACCAAGACTGCAGTGAGCTGTGATCATGCCACTGCACTCCAGCTTAGGCAACAGAGTGAGACCCTGTCTCAAAACAAAACAAAAAAAACAAAAAAAACAAGAAACATCCTAATCGGGACCTGAGATGGTCTAGAAGGAAACTTCCTGGAACATGTTTATGGTAAATTTAGTTAGTGGGGTCAGTGGCCTGGAACACTGTCTCCTGGAAAGGTCACTTTTCTTTGTGTCACTGCCAGTAACAGCCAGATAGACAGGTTTGCTGAATTCTGAAAACAACCTGCTCAGATATCACAAATCTGACAAGACCTGGGGGCTGGTCCAGTTTAAGGCTGTAGGGTGCTGGAGTCCCATAGGGGCACTTGCTGTCAAGGTAAAACTGCTGATTTTACCAAAGATGGTTGAAGTTCAGGAATACACTGACACATCTCCATAGTTAAACTGACCAGTGCCAGTTCATGATATCAGGAGCGTGGGCATCTCTTTTAAACAAGGTACACTGCACAAGGGCAGAAATATTGACTGCCGGTTTTGCCCAGAACTCCAGGAAGGAGGACTACAGTCCCTTAAAATGAAGCAGAGCATTGAGTGGAACAACTTTCAAATTGGTCAGTTCAGTTCATCAAGCATAAACTCAGTACGTTATGTACCAGGAATGAGGCGGGGCCCAAGGCCTAAAAACCGTTCATTCATTCAACAAACTTTTTTTTAAGAATCCACCCTGTCTCAGGCAATGCTTAAGTGCTTGAAAACATAGCAGTGAACTAGCCATGGATAAGTCATGTCCTAAAGAAAGTCAAACTCCAGTTGGGGAGACAGAAACATAATTACAGTACAGTGTGTCCTTGTGGAGATATGCATAGGTCACTGTAAGAGCTCAGAGGAGAGAATTCCCAGTGGAGACACTGAGCTGTATCTTAAATGATGTGTAAGATTTCACCAATGTTGTAAGAGTGTCCAGTGTGAGCACAGGCATGGAGAAGAGAGACAGCATGCTATAACAGGGAGCAACCAGGGCGGTTGTTGCTTTAACATAAACATCAAGGTGGGAGTGCTGGGATGAGAATGGGGGTGTGTTTGAGAGGCTCAGGCCTGTTTGGAGGACATGGGCAGCTACTAGAGAGATGCATGCAGCCTCACTCCTTGTGTCACTGGAGGCTAGGACACCAGCCCAGAAGGGGGCTTTTGAGATGGTCTGGATAGCTATTGTCCATCCTGTATACAGCTTCATCTAGAAATGATAGGCATTGAAGTAGACAGAACCAACCACCACCAATTTAGAAGTTCCTATGTAGTCTGAAGGCTTTGGACAATGCTCCCCCTAAGCCAAGTGAACCTTCAGTCATTGCAACATGTGTTGGTAATGTTTACGGGGTATCTGACCAGAAAGCATTTGTCTTATATTTTACACACTGGTAGTTCTAGGACAGTCCTACCTGTGATAAGTCAAAGCAGATTGTTGGGTCTTAAGTCAAATTCAGTTATGAATCCCCCGCTTTTCTTCCAGTTACTCTGAAGTAATATTGCCATTTAATTTTCTCTATATACTATGAGATATTGTCCTCATTTTCAGATGCACATGAAGAAACTGAGGCACAGAAATGCCCAAGGGCATACAGACAGTAAGTAGGAAAGCTGAGTTTGAAGGCAGGTCCCCCAGGTGTCAAATGATGTTCCATTTTGGCCACCAATGCCTTACTCCCTTTCACAATTCTCTCTTCTTTTATACCATAGTATTGGTCACTGTTTTAAGATGTTAGAAAGCATCCCAGATAGCAAAAGTACAGCCCAGAGAAGGGAAGAGGCTTGTTCAGGGTTGCACAGCAAGTTAACAGCTAACCCAGAACACAGCCCCGATCTGACCCAAGGTCCATGGTGGACCAAGGTTACTAAGCCTATAAAACTTTCAGCTAAGGGACCCAATCCAGCTGTCATCCATAGCCTTTCAATGTGTTTGGATTTAGTCCAGCTTCCCAGTGTTCTGGCTGTGGGTGGGGCCATGGAAAGAAGAAGAGTTTGGTGGCAGCAAACCTGGCATCAGATCCCGTGGTAACACAGCTGCGTGACCTTGGACAAGATGCTTAATCTCTCTCTCTCTCTGAGATTCCATTCTCCTTATCTGTAAAGTATGGCCAGTAACTATTTCATAGAGGCTGAACAAAACATGGAAATACCAAGAGTAGGGCAGGCCTGACATCCAGGCCTACCTGACTCCAGCCAGGGTCCAAGCTCCTTCACCCACAGCAAAGGGGGCCTCTCAAAAGCCCAAACCAAAATGCACATGAAAACTTTTCCAGTTCCCACACAGAGAAGTCCTTACACTTTCCCTCTGAATCTCTATACTCTTGGTTTTGCACGTCTACTTAACAAGCTCATACATCGTAAGACTCAACAAATTAAGAAGAGGGATAAGGGGATGAAAGTTTCCCAGTAGCAATGAGAAATGACAGTTGTCAGGGTGCAAAGGAATAGCGCAACTCTACAAAACAGACACAGGGACTCAAAAATCAAGCAGGCCTACATGCTGTCATCCCTCATAGCCATTCGTGTTTATTACTTTGTGCTGGTTTACCCTGAAAAGATGGGTCTGCAACTTACAGGAGCCTGCTAGCTTTCATTTAAGGAACAAGCACTTGCTACCAGCTTGTCTCTATATATAACACTACCTGTATTCTCGCAACAGTGTAGAATAGTCTCCTCATTTTGCAAATATAGAAATTGAGACAAACAGAAGCTAAGTCAGTTGACTCAGGCTATAAAGCAAGCAAACGGTACAGGCAAAATTTAAACTTAGTTCAAATGACCTAAAGCCAACACTCATTTTACTATACTATACCACCTCCTAGGAGAAAGGTGTGCATGATATATTTTGGTGACATTTTTATCCAAAAATAAATAAATAAATAAATAAATAAATAAATAAATAAAAGAAATGTCACTGCTCAAAGGGGAAATGGTTGGTGTCTGGAAATGTCTGGCTGCTTTTCCTCTCAAGGCTCTGGAGCATTGAGGGTGGGTGTAGACTCAGTTTCTGGAATTATTTCCAGACTGTTTCTTGAGCATTTGACTAGAAGGGGAAGTGACTGACCAATGCCACCCAGCACGACTTTCAGGACAACTGGAAGGACAGAAGTGGAAATATCACAATGGATTTCAGTTATCTTGACCTTCATTCACCTTGAACTCTGGGCAGTAGGATGTTATATGAGAGGTAGTTGACCACTAGGTCATGCAACAAATATTTATTGAACACTTACCATGTTTAGGGAAGTGAGCTAAGCAATAGGGATACAGCAAGGAACAAGATAGCCACACCTCTGTCCTCTTGAGGCTCCAGTAAATTGTTTGTGAGTGAGGCAGGGGGGTGGGGCATTAAGCAAACACACAAAACAAACAAAATCATGAAATTAGCAAAAAAGTGTCACTGAACAGAACTTGGTCTGTTTGCCCATGCACAATAGAAAGCCAAACTCTGAAGCACTGTGTTTTTGTAGAGAGAAAAGTTTATTGCAAGGCTGCTGAACAAGGAGACACGAGTCAGGCTTTTGGAGGCGGGGACAGGTTTTATAGGCAGAAGGTAATGGCGTGATCTGATTGAACATTTGCAATGTCGTGATGTGGGAGGCTCGATCTGACTGGATCATGTCATGAGGTGATGCTATTGAATCATGGATCATGCCATGTGGTGTTCACTTCTTAAACTATCCCCATTCCTTAGTCCAAGCACCTAGGTCCTACCAATGGTGTCATGCCTGGTGCATCTGGTGTGCTCGGGTTATGTTTCTTGCAACCCAGGGGTATTGAGCTGCTTCTGCAGTTCCACTGTAAGATGATATGAAACCACTAGGTACATTGACTGTAGTGATTGAGAGAAGCGGTAGACTGGCTGGAGAGATGAGCACCACCCAGGAAAGCAGAGCAGTGTGCAGTTGTGTGAGTTGGGGAGGTGAAGGATGGAGAAAACAATATGGACACTCTGTGATCCCAGGACTCAACTCACTAGATGCACTGGGTTAAGGATGCTTCAAATCAAATTTTACAGTTAATAGTTTTCTGAATTAGCATGTACGGTTAATTGTTCCTTTACTTCCATTGTATTATCTGATCCTCACCTACCTGGTGAGTCAGCTGGTTGGGAAATACCATCTCCATTTTGGAGCAGGAAACTGAAGTCTAAGATGTTAACTGATTGGCCCAAGCTTGTGGGGCTTGTTACAGTTAAAGACAGTGCATAGACCTAGTATCCTGGCTCTGAGTTCATGGCTCCCCTGGGAAGTTCTGAGTTCCTCTGCCTGGTATGTCACATGATGACCGGGTGGCCCTTTTGTGGGGGTGCTACGGAGTAAACTTCCACCAACCAGGGCATGAGGGGTGGGCAAGAGGAATTCTCAGGGGTCCTCCAACTCTGCCTTGTGTGAGCCCGGTCTATCATTTGTGAGCTTCAGCGGGTCCCTCTCTGAGTGGAGCTGTGTGTTCTCAAACAGACTCACACAAAAACTTTGGCCTTCAGACCCCACTCAGGCAGGCTCTTCTTTCTGCCAGTGATGCCCCAACCCTGGCTGAGCCAAACTCCAGCCCCTGCTCTGCCACTTACTGCTCCTCTGAAGCCCCGTGGATCTGACTCTATCTGGTAGAACTGAGTGTGCAGCGGGGCAAGGTGTGGCAGGGAGGACTGTTGCTGTGTGGGGCTCCCGCACCCTCATCCCTCCAGCCAAACCACCTCAGCAGCCTGGCCTATTTTTCTAACACTCCACAATGGAGATTTATTGCTTTTGTATTGCTTTCCTCAGGCCTTCAAAGATTTATTGGTTTTTAAGTGACAGAATCCCAGAATTGCTTAAAAGATCAATCAAATAGTGACTAGAATCTAATATTCAGTTCTGGCTTGAACATGCTGAGCCTTCTTCCCCCACGCCCCACCTGTCACACTGATGTGTGACTGATCCGTAGTAACTTTCATAAGAAAGTAACTTGGCCATGAATTAGTCACCTATAATGCAGTCCCTGAAGTGAGGCTGGGGGCAGAGCCCCAGGTTCTGTAACAGACCGTCCCCTGATCCCTGAAGACTTCCTTGGAAATGTTCTTTCCCCCTCTTTCCTCCCCTTCCCATCTAATTAGTCATGGAGACTTGTCCTCTGGACTTCAGAACCTGGGCCAAGCTCTCTCTCCTCCTCCCACATTGGCACTTTCCAGCCTCATCCTGTGGACCTGCACCCGCCAGGATATGCTTGCTGGAGTGCTTGCTGCAGCTTCTCATCCTTCAATCCACCCCCCACTGAACTGCTGGAGTGATCATTTGGAAGCACAAACTGGATCAAGTTAACTTTCCTGCTTAAAATTCTTAAATGGGTCATTGGTTTTCCATTGCATTAAGTACAAGCTTCTTAGCATGGAATTCAAGGCTCATCAGAATCTGTCCTTAGCCTTGTTTCCGGTTTCCTTTAATTTCCATCTGCCCCTTTACCAGGTTTTACTCAACAGTGACCTATATAGTTCCTTCATAGTTCTTTCCTGAGCCTTTAATTGTGTTATACAGCTGTTTATATATTTTGATTTGTTTTGTTTTCTGTTGTTTCTACATACCCCTCTATAGGCTGTGAGCTCCAAGAAATCTGAAGGCCTGGTACTACTGAATTCCCTTTACATGGAATAGTGTCTGGCATCATACATATATATATATATATATACACACACACACACACATATATGTAGGTATGTATATATATAGTAACTAGTTTTATATATAATGTATATATATAGTAACTAGTTTTTTATATATATGTATATCTATAGTAACTAGTTTTTTATATATATGTGTGTGTGTGTGTATATATATATATATGCCTTCAGCTACCTCTTATTCTGAAAAGAGTGCTGTTCAATAGAATTTTCTGCAGTTACAGAAATGTCCTATATGTGTGCTGTGTGGTATGACTGCCACTGAACACATATGGCCATTGAGCACTGGATATATGGCTAGTACAACCGGGAAACTGATTTTTAAAATTTTTATTTTCATTAATTTAAATTTCAGGAGCCATATGTGACTAGTGAGTGCCATTTTGGATGGTAAAGGTCTACAGGAAAGACAATCAGAAAAAGAAAAGGTGCCAGTGAGCCTGTGTTTGGCCAGCTTGTTCAGAAGTTTCCATGAGAGTTCAGTAGAGAGGCAGCCATCGGTAGAATGGTGAGCTCAGAAGCTGGGAGGGCTTCCTGGAGGCAGTGTTGCTTAAATTGAGTCCTAGGGAATGAGGAGGAGTTAGTGAAGAAGGGAAGAGTGTAACCTAGAAGAAAGAGCAGCCTATGCAAAAGCGCACACAGAGAAGGTACAGGGTGTGTCTGGGGAGCCACAAGTAGCTCAGTGGGTGGGGACAGAGAGATGAGGAGAGAAGCAAAGAAGCAGGCAGGGTCCAGGTGAAGAAGGTCTTCACTCTGGATTTAGACTTTGTTCAGAAAGGAGTGTGGAACATTGGGAAGGTGAGTGCCCAACTGTTTGTCCTTCTCTGAGCAAACAGGCCCCTAGCCCATGCTGTTCTCTCCACCAAGCATGCCATTCTCCACCTCTCCAACATCCAGTTCACATCGGCCACATCCAGGACCATCTCCACTCTTGCAGCAGAATGCATCAGCTCCTTCTGAGTTGCCACTCTGTCATGGTCACCCCTCTGTCAGTGCCTTGTGTCGTCAGCCTCCGCTAGACTGTGGCCTCCCTGAGAGCAGAGGTGGGTCCCATACGGAGCTCCTCACTCAGACCTGAGACCGTTATGCTCTTCCTGCCATAGCTGACTTCCCAGTTGGATACACTGAAACAGGAGTGGCTCCTAAAATCAGACCAGTCTCATCCAATTGCCCCACTGGGTATACTGGAAGCAGGTACTTATTTTCTCTGAACCGTGAGTTGCTTGTCGGTAAATGGGAATAGCTACATCACAGATTGTTTTGAAGGTCGAATAAGCTAAACTGTGTAAACTGCAACTGGTAATTGTTCAACATGCTCTTTGGGGGCTGGGCCTGATGGCTCATGTCTGTAATCCCAGCACTTTGGGAGGCTGAGGCAGGCAGATCACCTGAGGACAGGAATTCAAAACCAGCCTGGCCAACATGGTGTAAACCCATCTCGACGAAAAATACAGAAATTTGTTGGGTGTGGTGGAAGGTACCTGTAATCCCAGCTAGTTGGGAGGCTGAGGCACTAGAATCACTTGAACCCGGTAGGCAGAGGTTGCAGTGAGCTGAGATCACACCACTGCACTCCAGCCTGGGTGACAGAGCGAGACTCTGTCTCAAAACAAAACAGAAACATAGTCCTTATGTTTGGCCAAGCTGTTGAAGCAAAGAGTGGCTCTAAGCCATGGGCAGCCATGGGCAAGAATATTCTCTGAGACCTGCTGCAAGCCAATGCCTATCTGCTGTGTATCCTCCAGCACTCATGTGAGATCTATACATGTGAAGTGCTGGCCAGTGTAGGGCACATCAGGAAACCTACACCCATCTCCAGGGGTGATCTTCAAAACAACATTACCTTAAAAATAGGAAAGACAATCAGAAAAAGAAAGTGCCTATGAGTCTGTGAACTTGGTCAGATATGAGCACCTTTCCGAAATATAAATTCAAGCAGACAAGCTTGTAGTATCTCTTTACCAAAGGGCCAGCACACTCAGGGTTTAAGAGCAACACCCTTGGGAGACAGTTACATTGTTCAGATAAGAAATGAAGGTGACCCACCACTAGAGTACTTATGACGATGAGATACAACTTGTAAGAGATAAAATGGACATGGCTTGCAATGACTTCTCCAAGGGGCAGGGTGTTGGGGTGTGAAGGAAAAGACATTGTCCAGAATGACTCCCAGTTTTCTGGCTTGGTTCGTGGGATGGAAAGTCGTGCCATTCTCTGAGTCAATGGATGCCAAGGGAGGGAAGAGTCTATGAGGACATTTCATCCAGGAAAGGCGAATGGTGGCAAAGGTGGTCTGCGAACTGAATGGGGGAGTTAGGAACTCAGCTGAGCAAGGACAGCTGCAACCTGGCGTGTGGTCTAGGAGAGTGCGGGGGACTTCTAAGGGACCTTTTACCAGGTCAGTTAGGACATGAGACCTGCTTTCTTAGGTTGCTTGAGGCATCATGCACACGGTGTGGGAACTCTAGCCTGGAGGACCAGGGGTATGAAAGATGGAACCCTAGAAGACAGTGTAGCAAGGTATATGCTTCTAAAGGTCATTGCAAGTTCTCTTCACCTCCTGATGAGAATCTGTGATCCTTCTGCATTTGACAGGTGCAGTTAGTTAAGACCACAGATTCTGAACAGCACAGTGATTAGCTACAGTACAAATTGGAGATACAGCCTACTTTTAAAGAAAGAAGAAACTTTATTGGGAAGAAAAGCAAACGATTGCCAGATTTCCTTCAGGATTCCTTTAATAACTGTGAAGCCCAGAGTGGGAGCACATGAAACAATCACAGAAGGGTTTTGCTGGTCCATGAAGCTGCAGCGAGCAAAATTGGAATCATTACCGTCTGATTCTCAGATACCAGCATATTATGGTGTCCAATTAGGAAAGAGAAATGAACATTTAGAGGATTTATTAACACAGGGCAGCCTGAGGAGTTTGCGAGGCCTTGTCCACATTGGGAAAGATGAGAAACTGTAATTACATTTAGACACTCTTTCTCCAAACCTCATTTATTCACTTAGTTCCCCAGTTCTCTGGGCCACCTTTGCTGGGACCTGATGATGAGGAATGCTATGGGTCCCACTTTGGTGTATTGGGGGTTAGGGGGACATGGATAAGAGATACCCAGACATAACCTGGGAGAAGACTTAGCTTTGTTAACACCACTTTTAGCCATGCCTAAAATCACGCTGGGACTTCATCACAGCAGATTGGGAAATAGGAGAAGCCAGATATATGAAGAGGCAACCAGAAATAAAGAATAAGGGAATGAATGTTACTGTAGTGCCCTTCTCCATGGGGTTGTCCCACAGTCTACATATGCCAACCAATGGGGTACATATTGAAGGGTTATGTGTGTACCACCAAAGAAATCACCCTAGGAGACAAAGGTCAGTCTGGTGATATAGCACAGAGCTGCAGTAAGATGATTGTTCAGGAAAACAAAAGGGAAGAAAGGTGACACCCAAATAATGTAGGTGGGTTTGCATTCACTTCAGCTTTTACCCTAACTGCATTTCAGGTCCCCTTTTATAAGGCTCCTTCCTCCACCAACAACCCAGCTTACCAAGAATTGGCTCTGGTGTTAGGATTCTGGATTATATTACTTAGGCTCCAACCAAGGAGGAAAAACAGGTGTTTGGGGAAGAATATTTTAAATGGAGCAGTCGATGGAACATGAAGATCGAAAGAGTGTTCTATTTTGGACTGTCTGCCATCTGGAGAGATGGAGACAGGGACTGTTACTGGCATGAGGGAAAGAAGAGTGGTTGTCATGCTCACCTCCTACCATAGGGACTATTTAAATTCCAAAAGTCTGGAGTGCTGGAGAGGCATCTGAGCAGGGGTTTTAGATTTGGGAGTCATTAGCATCCAGGTGGTATTTGAAGTATGGAGGGGAGTGGATGACCTCATCCTGGGAGAGTGTAAATTAGAAGAGATGAGAAACAGAACAGAGAGCTACGAAACTTTATCAAGGAACCACACAGGAGATGGAGAAGGACTGGCCAAAGAGGTAGAAGGAAAACCAGGGCTGTATATTTCATTTTGACTTTTCTTTTCTTTTAAAACAAGAAATTCAAGGGAAGAATCGTTTAAATTTTTTTTTCAATTGTTTAATCTTCTCCAGGAGCTTCAAGAAGCTCATGTAGTAGAAAAGAAGAAAGACACACAAGTTGATCTAGGGCTACCGACGAATGAAGATGATTGATAATGTCAACAAAAGTGCTGGAAAATGGACCATCTGGTGTATGCTTGCTTTAAAAAGAATGTGAAGGTTGCTGTTCAGAAAATAGATATATTGAGGGCCAGGCAACCTGGATGCTATTGAAGAATTTGTGCAGAGGGTACAAAGCAGGGAGAGTGTAGAAAGACAGGAAGTGCTATTTGGAGAATAAGATGATCAAATGTAAGGTGTCAGTAATAAAACTCTTCTATAGGATATGATGGCTCTGGGTGTGACCACATTGGCAGTGATGGTGAACAGACAGTAATAGATTCAAGGTGAAAGGTCATTGGAGCCAAATGTTGCAAGGAACACGAGGCCAGACTAAGGATGGAGGGGCTGTCCAAGTAGATGTAGTTCTTATAATACAAACTCTCCAACCCTGGGGAACTGGTGAAACTCCTTGCAAGAGCACGGTGACTTTGCAAGATGCCTTCTCCTGGTTCTTACTTTTTCTATAACTTTTTTTTCTGCTGACTTTTACTTCTCCCACTGTTTTGGGCCTCATGACAGTTTGCATCACTGCTTTGTCTCAGATCTTGCACAGCTGATAACCAATGGCTCTCGGTCTCTGTCTGCAACCGCCCAAAGGTCAGACTTTCAAGTCTGCTTCCATCAAGTGCCTTCCTATAGCCTGATCTATTGATGTTCTTCTGAGTTACAGCATGGCTCTGTGCCATGTTAGAATCCAAGGAGGTTTGCTCTTATCCAAAAAGCATTCTGCACGATGCCTGCTCCAGCTGTTTAGGGCTGCTCAGAGAGTTGCCTCTACTTGGCAACAGTGAGAGAAGTGATTCTGAAAGCCCTGGCTTTTTGGTAGGAAAATAACATCTTAAAGTTAGGGTCTCCACCAATGGGCCGAAAAAATGTGTGCTTACTCTCTCACAATACAATTCACCCTTTTCTTACCTGGCTACAGCTGCTTAGGGTTTGCTATTTAGTGCATTTCCACTTAGGTATAGGCTTACTAAGAATTTTATAAACATATAAGTATTCATGCCCAGAGCAAGATGTAGCACCCCCAGTAACAAATGCAAGAATCGAGGGCTAGACTTTAGACTTACACTGTCCAATACAGTAACTATCATTAATAGCTACATGTGGCTATTTAAATTTAAGCTAATTAAAATTAAGTAAAATTAAAGCTTCAGTTCATTAGTTGCATTAGCCACATCTCAAGTACTCAATAGCCACAAGTAGCTAGTGGCTGACATACTGGACGGCATTTCCATCATGGCAGAAAATTCTATTTTACTACATTGCTGTAGACCCTAAGAAGGTTGGTAAGAAGAGGTCAAGGCCCATGTTTGGTTTCAGAGAGGTTATTTGGCAGGCGTTTGGGGAGAGAGGTAAAGGCCAGAGATCCTATCATAAGAGATGAGCAATGTAATGAAGACTTAGACACAGGTACAAGTCCTGAAAACAGCATGGGACCTATGGCTGGGCTTCCTTACTGAGGAGATTCTGATCTACCGAGCTAGACTTCCAAAATTTCTCCACATCACTCCCACTGGATATAGAATGTGGGAAGTGGTTTAATCCCAAGGTTTCCAAACTTTAATGAACATCATAATCAGCTGGGGTTCTAGTAAGCCTGCAGATTCCTGCCCGTCCCCAAGGACTATGGGATAATGCCTGAGAATCTGCATTTTGAACAGTTTCCTAGGTGACCTACTGGTCTTGGACCACGCTTGGGTACTACTGGTGTTGCCTATAGGTGGCCTCAGGTATGGAGAAAGGAACCTGTACAGGGAACCAAGTCATCTCTTCTATGGCACCAATATTTGCTCATTCTTGTGATGTAGGGAAGCAATAGTTTTGCCTTGTACTGTGAAGTTGCCCCTGTTGAGTTTACAGCTTTTGGATCTCTCATGTCTCTCTCAGTGTGTGTTTCAGCATGAGGATAACCAGTTTTAGCTCCTAAAAGCTGAACTAGAATCTCTGCCAGCTTATTTCTCTATCCCTGTCCACATGGGGGCTAAAAACACACCTCTGTTTTCCGATGATGATGACAATAACTGGTGTCAAAATAATTCATGTTGTGTTGTTGCATGCTGACAGCATATCTGAATACGGTCACTTCTATGCAGATGTTGGGGACTAGGTAGAAGATGGATGTTTGATGAGGCTGAATATCAGAATATCAGAATCTGAACAAATCTGTATTCTTTTGTGGAAGGCTAAAGCAGCCTGGGAGAAACAAATCCACTTCCAACTTTCACTCTATAAAAAGTTCCATATTTTCTTAGATCAGACAAAATATACTGAGTGCCAAAATGCTGCAGCAATATGCACGCGTCACTCAGCTGGGTTGGAATCTGTATGCATTGTCCCCCCAGGCCAGTTTTGATTATGTTCTTTTTCCTTTTATTGTAGTAAGCAAATCTGAATTTGCTATTGTGGGGAGAGCAGGAAAAAGAGAGAAAAAATGAAGGTTTTTAACCTTCAGACAGTTCAGAGGTTCAGTCTGAATAAGCACAAAAACTTTCAGTGTGCCTCTGAATTCCTTGAATTTGCAGAACTGCTCAGAATCCCAAGAGAACTACCTTGCACATAGGATTCAGGCCCTGCTTTGTGGCTAAAAGGCAAAGCTGAAATTATGAGACAGAAACAGAGTTAGAAAAAGTAGGAAGAGGAATCAATGTTTTTTTTGTTTGTTTGTTTGTTTGTTTGTTTTAAAAAAAAGGAATTTGGTCCCAATCCAGGCTAAGTTTCAGCCTATTGTTCAATTTCTTCAATTCAAAGCCATCTGCTTCCCACGGCTCTCAGATAACGTCTCCCCTGCCAGGACACCCTGTTCCTGCTTAATTGAAATTAGTTTCCAAGAATAGTTGTCCAAAGCAGTTTCCAATGGTGGGAATGTTTTGAAAGTCACAATAGGAGTTGAAGCTTTGGGATGCAGATGTTCAAAGGCATCACATGGTCTACAACAGCCATCATATTTCCAAAGCCAGGAGTTCTCTCATTGGCCTCTCCAACTCACAAATGGCTCCTCTGCAACTGGCACCATCTCTCCATCAGGGACATGTAATACTGCAAGTGTGAAGGGAAACAATCACTTCCATTCAGGTTTAGAGCAATGTCTTTCCCAGGCTTAATTATACTGCAGGTATATAAATTACAGAAACATGGTAATGCTCCCATGATTAAAATTATAGAGTGCCTAATTGAAAAAGCATAAACTGAATTGAAGAATTCCTAATTATAGTTTGCTTTGAGGTGTTAATTTCCTCCATAACGAATGCATAATTTCTTGGAACCTAAAAAGGTGGCCTCTGCCTCAGCACATAGGCTCCAGGCAGATGGAAAAGGTAGTCATCTTTCAGTTCAGGAAGTTGACACGGGAGGCTCTGTTCAGGTCTGGAGGTTGGGAGAGCCTTAGAAGGGAGCTTAGGAAGGAGGTGGAGCTGGTACAGACAATCACACCAAGGTTCTACTCTATTTAGTAGGCATCAGGACCAAGGCAGATAAGGAACCCTTATTAAACTTTTCCGTCCTGCCTTTCCTTTTCCTCTCCAAAGTCTCAACCATTTTCCAAGCTGGTATCTTGTGCCTGTAAGACAGTAATTCTCAAAGTTTGGTCCCAGATCGAATACTGATGTATTACCTGGGACTTTTTTAGAAATGCAAATTTCTAAATTTTTAGAGAGGCTTTAGAAAGGCTCTGTCCCCAGCCAACTAAATCAGAAAGTCTAGGGGGAAAGCCCAGCAATCTGTTTTTTAACATGTCCTCCAGGAGATGCTCATGTGTATACAGTCTGAGAAGCCCAGTTCTAAGGAGTGGGTCATACACACTCAAAGTCACATCTAATTGAGCTTTGTTGAGCTCCTCCTCTGGATCAGAACCTGAGATGAGAACCTGAGGATACCAAGCATCCTTTCATTGATTGTACACTCACAATACAGCCCTGAAGTAGAAAAAATAATCCCCTGTTCTCAGTAGAGAAAACTGAGATCCTGAGAAGGTGGCTTGCTCAGCTCATAGTATCTTAGGACCTGTAGCTCTTGTAGGTTCTGATGCAGACTCAGATGCATTATGTTAAATTTTTTCATTGTTGTCATATAATTTTCATCAATAGCTCTGCTAAGAAATGGGTTTTCTGACACATTGTAAGTTGGAGGCCGAACTACAGCTTGGAATGACTTCCAGGTGAGGCTTGACTTTGCTAATGCTGAGTCTAACTGTAGAGCCAGGGAAGAGGGGGCTTCTAAATATCTGTAAGCATTGCTATTAGTGGCATCAATTGTGAGTATGCATTCTTCCTGAAGAGTGATGCGAAACTCTAAGTATGAAAGACCATGCCACAGCTCAAAAAGAAACTCTTCAGTTTTGGGAAGAAACTCCCCTTGCCCAGTGACTGAAGTAGCTGCGAGGCCCCCTATTAAGGACTCTGGAGGCCACAGAAAGTTGTCTAGAGTGGAGATATACTACATCTCCTCCTCTCTTTAGACATCCAGTTTCTCTCAGGTTTCTATTTTCTAGTCTAAACACATCAGGGACTTTGTATGTGTGTGTGCAGTCAGTTTTAGCTAATCCACAGCCATCTGAAACAATAAACTCATCTTCTTGGTTTATAACATTTTGTCAGCTTTTTGCGTAATTCTTAGCCATTTCCATATGGTTGAAAATTTGGGTCATTTCCAGTTTTTTTTGTTATAAATAACCAAGCAATCACAAATTTATTCATGTTTTTCTTTTGGTATTGTACCTTTAAATAGCAAAAATCCCCAGGAATGGAATTACTGAAATGAAAAAAATTGAACTACAGTGTATTGAGTGCCTTCTCTAATATGCCAGGCACTGACAGCCAATTCATATACATTAACCTTTTTCATTCTTTAATTAAAAAATCTCAAAGTAACAAATACACATACTTGGAAAATCAAATAGCCAAACCATTCCCAACACCGCCATTTACAACCCCCCCACCCAGTCCTGTGCCTCAGAGGCAAATGCATTTTAATTCTTTGCTCTTTCTTCTGAGAATTGGCAATGTCATTACATAATGTGCTATTTTAAAGTTATTGATTGCAGACATTATCTATTTATTTCCTGCTATGATAGATGATAACTTGTCTGTCTTAAATCATCCAATACCTCTCTTCCTTCTTTCCAATGTAGTTAAGCCACAGTTTTTTGTTAAATAACTACACAGATTCATAAAGCAAGTCCTGAGTGACCTACAAAGAGACTTAGACTCCCACACAATAATAACGGGAGACTTTAACACCCCACTGTCAACATTAGACAGATGAACAAGACAGAAAGTTAAAAGGATACTCAGGAATTGAACTCAGCTCTGCACCAAGCGGACCTAATAGACATCTACAGAACTCTCCACCCCAAATCAACAGAATATACATTTTTTTCAGCACCACACCACACCTATTCCAAAATTGACCACATGGTTGGAAGTAAAGCTCTCCTCAGCAAATGTAAAAGAACAGAAATTATAACAAACTGTCTCTCAGACCACAGTGCAATCAAACTAGAACTCAGGATGAAGAAACTCACTCAAAACCACTCAACTACATGGAAACTGAACAACCTGCTCCTGAATGACTACTGGGTACATAACGAAATGAAGGCAGAAATAAAGATGTTCTTTGAAACCAACGAGAACAAAAACACAACATACCAGAATCTCTGGGACACATTCAAAGCAGTGTATAGAGGGAAATTTATAGCACTAAATGCCCACGAGAGAAAGCAGGAAAGATCCAAAATTGACACCCTAACATCACAATTAAAAGAACTAGAAAAGCAAGAGCAAACACATTCAAAAGCTAGCAGAAGGTAAGAAATAACTAAAATCAGAGCAGAACTGAAGGAAATAGAGACAAAAAAACCCTTCAAAAAATGAATGAATCCAGGAGCTGGTTTTTTGAAAGGATCAACAAAATTGATAGACCGCTAGCGAGACTAATAAAGAAAAAAAAGAGAGAAGAATCAAATAGACGCAATAAAAAATGATAAAGGGGATATCACCACCGATCCCACAGAAATACAAACTACCATCAGAGAATACTACAAACACCTCTACGCAAATAAACTAGAAAATCTAGAAGAAGTGGATAAATTCCTTGACACATACACTCTCCCAAGACTAAACCAGGAAGAAGTTGAATCTCTGAATAGACCAATAACAGGCTCTGACATTGTGGCAATAATCAATAGCTTACCAACCAAAAAGAGTCCAGGACCAGATGGATTCACAGCCGAATTCTACCAGAGGTACAAGGAGGAACTGGTACCATTCCTTCTGAAACTATTCCAATCAACAGAAAAAGAGGGAATCCTCCCTAACTCATTTTATGAGGGCAGCATCATCCTGATACCAAAGCCAGGCAGAGACACAACCAAAAAAGAGAATTTTACACCAATATCCTTGATGAACATTGATGCAAAAATCCTCAATAAAATACTAGCAAACCGAATCCAGCAGCACATCAAAAAGCTTATCCACCATGATCAAGTGGGCTTCATCCCTGGGATGCAAGGCTGGTTCAATATACGCAACTCAATAAATGTAATCCAGCATATAAACAGAACCAAAGACAAAAACCACATGATTATCTCAATAGATGCAGAAAAGGCCTTTGACAAAATTCAACAACCTTCATGCTAAAAATTCTCAATAAATTAGGTATTGATGGGACGTATCTCAAAATAATAAGAGCTATCTATGACAAACCCACAGCCAATATCATACTGAATGGGCAAAAACTGGAAGCATTCCCTTTGAAAACTGGCACAAGACAGGGGTGCCCTCTCTCACCACTCCTATTCAACATAGTGTTGGAAGTTCTGGCCAGGGCAATTAGGCAGGAGAAGGAAATAAAGGGTATTCAATTAAGAAAAGAGGAAATCAAATTGTCCCTGTTTGCAGATGACATGATTGTATATCTAGAAAACCCCATTGTCTCAGCCCAAAATCTCCTTAAGCTGATAAGCAACTTCAGCAAAGTCTCAGGATACAAAATCAATGTCCAAAAATCACAAGCATTCTTATACACCAATAACAGACAAACAGAGAGCCAAATCATGAGTGAACTCCCGTTCACAATTGCTTCAAAGAGAATAAAATGCTTAGGAATCCAACTTACAAGGGACGCGAAGGACCTCTTCAAGAAGAACTACAAACCACTGCTCAATGAAATAAAAGAGGATACAAACAAATGGAAGAACATTCCATGCTCATGGGTAGGAAGAATCAATATCGTGAAAATGGCCATACTGCCCAAGGTAATTTATAGATTCAATGCCATCCCCATCAAGCTACCAATGACTTTCTTCACAGAATTGGAAAGAACTACTTTAAAGTTCATACGGAACCAAAAAAGAGCCCCCATCACCAAGTCAATCCTAAGCCAAAAGAACAAAGCTGGAGGCATCATGCTACCTGACTTCAAACTATGCTACAAGGCTACAGTAACCAAAACAGCATGGTACTGGTACCAAAACAGAGATATAGACCAATGGAACAGAACAGAGCCCTCAGAAATAACGCCACATATCTACAACTATCTGATCTTTGACAAACCTGAGAAAAACAAACAATGGGGAAAGGATTCCCTATTTAATAAATGGTGCTGGGAAAACTGGCTAGCCATATGTAGAAAGCTGAAACTGGATCCCTTCCTTACACCTTATAAAAAATTAATTCAAGTTGGATTAAAGACTTAAACGTTAGACCTAAAACCATAAAAACCCTAGAAGAAAACCTAGGCATTACCATTCAGGACATAGGCATGGGCAAGGACTTCATGTCTAAAACACCAAAAGCAATGGCAACAAAAGCCAAAATTGACAAATGGGATCTAATTAAACTCAAGAGCTTCTGCACAGCAAAAGAAACTACCATCAGAGTGAACAGGCAACCTACAGAATGGGAGAAAATTTTTGCAACCTACTCATCTGACAAAGGGCTAATATCCAGAATCTACAATGAACTCAAACACATTTACAAGAAAAAATCAAACAACCCCATCAAAAAGTAGGTGAAGGATATGAACAGACACTTCTCAAAAGAAGACATTTATGCAGCCAAAAGACACGTGAAAAAATGCTCATCATCACTGGCCATCAGAGAAATGCAAATCAAAACCACAATGAGATGCCATCTCACACCAGTTAGAATGGCGATCATTAAAAAGTCAGGAAACAATAGGTGCTGGAGAGGATGTGGAGAAATAGGAACACTTTTACACTGTTGGTGGGACTGTAAACTAGTTCAACCATCGTGGAAGTCAGTGTGGCGATTCCTCAGGGATCTAGAACTAGAAATTCCATTTGACCCAGCCATCCCATTACTGGGTATATACCCAAAGGACTAGAAATCATGCTGCTATAAAGACACATGCACACGTATGTTTATTGTGGCACTATTCACAATAGCAAAGACTTAGAACCAACCCAAATGTCCAACAATGATAGACTGGATTAAGAAAATGTGGCATATATACACCATGGAATACTATGCAGCCATAAAAAATGATGAGTTCATGTCCTTTGTAGGGACATGGATGAAATTGGAAATCATCATTCTCAGTAAACTATCGCAAGGACAAAAACCAAACACTGCATGTTCTCACTCATAGATGGGAATTGAACAATGAGAACACATGGACACAGGAAGGGGAACATCACACTCTGGGGCCTGTTGTGGGGTGGGGGGAGGGGGGAGGGATAGCATTAGGAGATATACCTAATGCTAAATGATGAGTTAATGGGTGCAGCACACCAGCATGGCACATGTATACATATGTAACTAAACTGCACATTGTGCACATGTACCCTAAAACTTAAAGTATAATAATAATAAAAATAAATAAAAAAAAATAACTACACAATGGCCAACTTCACAATTCCATAAAAACAGGTCACTTCAGAGCCAAATGCTATATTACTTCTTTTTCAGTATAATATAATATGTAAGTATTATATTATTACATAATTAATTTAAAGCTTGCTAAGATTTTAAGCTCTTTATGTATATTAACTCAGTTGATTATCGTCAAAACCCTATCAGGTAGAAACTAGTATTATCCCTATTTTACAGATGGGGAAACTGAAGTACTGAAAGGTTAACTAACTTGCTCAAGATCATGCAGCTAGTAGCAGCTGATATGAAATTTGAACATAATGTTCTAGCCCCACAGTCTGGAGTGTACTACTGTGTTATACCACCTCTAATTACTCTTCTTGTGGGCTTTTTTGTTTAATTCGTTACAGAATGTACAATTATTCTCATTTCTTCAGGCAGTTTATTTATTAAAATATTCATACATTTTTCCTCCCACAGAACTCCATCATTTTAGGTTTGCCTTTAAATACTCTTTTTCCCCTTTTCTTTTCTGCCAATTTCTTCTATTTCGTAAAAGAAAACAGAACAACTCCCTCAAAAAAAAATTCTCATATTTGTTTATAATTTTGGCAGTCATAATTTTTCATTTTAAGAGCTACTTGCTGTTCTTTGAATTTTTTTTCTTATAACATTCACTTCTTATTTATAGAAGTAATCATTTCTCAAACATCTCAGGATATGATTTTGATTTTGGAGAAAGGGGAAGCTTTTCTGACTCCTGTATTATCTCTGTTTCTCCTAGAGTCATTTTTTTAATTCACTGCTCTCTTTCATGTTGGAAGCATTGCTCACCTAACCAGTGAACCTCCATAGCCAATATTTAAAAGTAAGGTGTTGAGAAAGTTGACTGGAGGTGCTGTGCTTTTGGAGGCGGAGGCATTCAAATTCTGAGATGAAATCCTCTTCCTATCTCCTGCTTAAGGGGTAGAGGGCAGACACATAGCTCTCCATGTTCAAAGATTTGATGGTTTTGTGTACAGGCTTTTGATCAACACCCCAGTTTTCAGCCCCACATTTTACTTCCACACTGTCCACACTTGACTACTCCAACATCAGAATCTCTCTTGAAATCTGTGGGGCAAATAAAATCCATTCTTGCTCCCATGTCTTTGCAATTTGACTTTCTTTATCTCATCACATGTGGTACCTCTCCTCTGACCATTTTTAGGTTTCCAGAATTTTCTTAAAACTGCTCTTCCACTAATGTCCCCTCTCCTGTCCTCTTTTTCCTTGTGGATTTCTATGCTTTTTCACATTTCACTGTTATTGCAGTGAAATCTTAGGAGAAAGAGGAGGTAAATGGAGTACATTAATTCTTCCACTTTTAACTAGAAGTTCACTTACATTATTGTCTAATGCAGTTGTCAAATAACAAATGATGGAGGCATTATTATTGTATTCAGTTCTTATAAATGCTATCATTTAAATAAATTAAGGAAGATCACATAACTAGTGAGATTCAGAGCTAAAATTCAAGTTTAATGCTGATTCCTGAGCCTATGCTCTTTTTACTCCCAGGTCATAAAAACATTTATAAGTCTTGAAAACCATTGTCAGATTATTTTCCCCAATTTGATGAATCAATTAAAAATGCTACTGGAATTGTAGAATCCTACCAGTTCAACCACAGCTTCACTGAAATGGCTTGTTATAATTTATGCTTACTTTTACTAATTTAATGCATTTTAAATGGGAACATATTGTCATTTTGATTTGCATGTCTTGGCTTACTGGCAAGGCAGAATATTTTTCTATGTATTTTTATGCTATTAACATTTATTTTTTGTGAATTTTCTTTTTACATCCTTTTCCTAATTACCTGTGGCAGTGGTTCTCAACCAGCGTTAATGTGTCCCCTAAGAGATATCTGGCAATGTCAGGACATATTTTTGTTTATTACAAGTCAGAGGTGATACTGGCATCTAGTTAGTGAGTGGGAGTCAGGGATCCTGCTGAACATCCCACAATGCACAACACAGCCAGCCCCCTACAATGAAGACTTATCCAGCCCAAAATGTCGGTAGTGCCAAGATTGAGAAACTCTGAACCATGGGGATCTTAATAGACTTTTTTTTAAAAAAGTATGATTCACAGGTTCTTGATCTTTTAGATTTGAAGACCCCTTTACACTCTTAAAAATTAATGAAGGCATCAAAGAACTTTTATTCATGTGGGTTTTGTCTACCAATATTTACTGTATTAGAAATTAAAGCCAAATTCAAGCCGGGCATGGTGGCTTACGCCTGTAATCCCAGCACTTTGTGAAGCCAAGGTGGGCGGGTCACTTGAGGTCAGGAGATCAAGACCAGCCTGGCCAACATGGTGAAACCCCGTCTGTACTAAAAATACAAACATTAGCCAGGTGTGGTGGTGCATGCCTGTAGTTCCAGCTACGTAGCGGGCTGAGGCAGAAGAATCTCGCTTGAACACAGGAGGCAGAGATTGATCTGAGCCGAGATTGCGCCCCTGCACTGTAGCCTGGGTGACAAAGTGAGACTCCATCTCAAGAAAAGGAATTAACGCCACATGTTAACAAATATTTAAATTCATTTAAAAACAATACTAAGCCTGGCCGGGCGCAGTGGCTCACACCTGTAATCCCAGCACTTTGGGAGGGTGAGGCAGGTGGATCACCAGGTCAGGAGATCGAGACCATTCTGGCCAACATGGTGGAAACCCCGTCTCCACTAAAAATACAAAAATTAGATGGGCATGGTGGCGCTTGTGCCTATAGTCCCAGCTACTCGGGAGGCTGAGGCAGGAGAATTGCTTGAACCAGGGAGTCAGAGGTTGCAGTGAGCCAAGATCACACCACTGCATTCCAGCCTGGTGACAGAGCGAGACTCCATCTCAAAAAAACTAAGCCTATACATATTAATATAAATAATATATTTCTATTTCCCCAAATAATAAAGTTAGGGTGAAGAGATACACTTTCACATTTTGCAAATCTTTTTAATGTCTAGCTTAGTAGAAGATAATTGGATTGTCATATCTGTTTCTGTGTTTAATCTGTTGTCATGAATTGTTTTGGTTGAAATAAAGAAAATCCAGTATCACATAGATATACAATTGGGAAAAAAAGGAGGAATATTTTAATAGCCATTTAAGATCATTGTGGGTATTCTCCTGTCATACGACACCAAAACTCAGAGTGGTGGTTTCCTAAAGTGTAGTTGCAATGAAATATCAGTAAACTTTTTATACTCTTTTACATTAAAATTTATATCTATCTTGCACTTGAGTGCATTATTTGCCTTACATGATTTTGCAACGTTATGCATTGGTCATTTGAAAAATATTCATGGATTTATTTTAAAAATTCCAAATGTTTATATATCTCGTTATACCATATCAAAACATTACATTTGCTACTGTCACCACCAATTTCATCATTAAAATTTTTAATTATTGAAGATCTTTACAGTTCACAGTGGCAGATACAAGTTTTCCAAATTCTAGTTTTCACTTGGAAGCTGCCTTATGTCTTTGACAACAAATACTGTCAGTTTTCTGTACAGTGACAGAGAGACTTCGTTTATTCTGGAAAAAAATGTTTTCCAGATATACAAATCTGAATGACCATAATTCGTTAGTCATTCTTTCAAGAATTAACAAAAAGGTGCCCCATGAAAAATGTGTCTAGTTTAGCGTTCAGTTCAAACAATCACAGAAATGTTCTTTTCTGGCCGGGCGCGGTGGCTCACACTTGTAATCCCAGCACTTTGGGAAGCCCAGGCGGGAGAATCACCAGGTGAGGAGATTGAGACCATCCTGGCTAACATGGTAAAACCCTGTCTCTACTAAAAATACAAAAAAATTAGCCAGGCATGGTGGTGGGCACCTGTAGTCTCAGCTACTCGGGAGGCTGAGGCAGGAGAATGGCATGAACCCAGGAGGTGGAGCTTGCAGTGAGCCCAGATTGTGCCACTGCACTCCAGCCTGGGCGACAGAGTGAGACTCCATCTCAAAAACAAGAAAAAAAAAAGAAATTTTTTTTCTTGACGAAATCATAGTACCTCAACAAGCAGGAGATATGATTTATGTATACTGCCCATTGTATCACATGAATGTGAAAAAGACATGGACTCAAAGGTTGAGATTTAATAAAATTAATGCTGTTTACTGCTTCATCGAGGACTTTCTTAAGTGAAACTGGCATTTTTGCTTTTATAGCAAGTATGAGGTGGTGAAGAATATAATGACAAGTACAGTTGGGTACCACTGCCTTGAGTTATCCTGAGGCACCAGCAGTATTGCCTACCTTTGCAGGGTCAATATTAACAAAGTGGAAAAAGGCAAATGAAGTCTTAGTATTACTATTACAATTATGTCAGTGTTACAGAGTCATTGAATGGGTCTTAAGAACTCCCAAAGGACATCTCTGGAATTTGGTATATATAAGAATATCACTGTGAACCTGTTCAAAATTTACATTCCCAAACCTCACACTCAGAGATCCATCATGCGAATCCAGAATTCACAGGCAATTCTGTTGTTGGATGGATGAGAACCTCCAATTCTCTGTGCATACACGATTTTCACCTCATTGCACTTCTGCAATCCTCAACAGTGGGTTACGTCTTCCCATAAGAAAAATATTTCAACTGGTGTTGTAATTTTTCTCTTGCGTTTGTTTGCCCTATCTGGCAAATAAGTATGCCTGCTATTATGATTAATTTAATGCTTAATTAGTAATTATTCCATTTACATTTTTAGAGCTTAGAAGGGCTTTTTGAAGATAATTGATTTCAGATGGTATTATAAAAAAAAAAAAAACTGTTCAGAGAGATTTCACCTGACACTTTCCTTTCCTTAAGCAAATGTCTTTGTTGCAAGGGGAGACATCCAGGCGCCCTACTGATTACTCTTTTAAAAACAATAGCATCTTCGTCTGTAAAAGCATTGCTGTGGGTTCTAATCGCCAAGTTAGGAGCTGAATCCCCATGGAAGCTAGTCTTGTTTAACTTGATTTTTCTTATTTGCTCCTCTCACCATGTAAGGTAACTTTAGAAAACGACATTTCAACTGAGAATTTGACAGGAGTATAAAGGGGGTTGCTTCCCAGGATGTCTGAGGTTTGAGAGGCCTGAGGTAAAGAAAACAGCCTGGCTCTCCACTAGGGTACAGAAAATGATTCAGAATGTATATTAGAAAACAAAACAAAACAAAACAAAAACCAGCAAGCTTTTCAGTCCCCTAATGTGTTCTGTTTCACATGACTGCTTTTCAAAATTTAATGTGCAAATGAAATAAGTTGGGACCTCTTAAAGTACAGATTCTAATTTAATAGAGCCGAGGTGGGGCCTGGGACTCTGCATTTCCAACACATTTCTTTTTAGGTGATGAAGATGCTACTGGTCTGTGACCACACAGGAGCAGGGCCCCTGCAGCATTCTGCTTCTCCTTGATCCTGTTGGTTAGCACTGTTTGCTTTGAATGCTCTATTTGTTAAGTATAATAATAATTTAAAAAAAGTTTATTATTTGTAGAGATGGGGTCTCACTATGGTGCCCAGGCTGGAGAGTAGTGGTGTGATCATAGCTTACTGCAGCATCAAACTTGATCCTTCCAAAGCACTGGGATCACAGGCGTGAAACACTGTGCCTGGTCTACATAGACTACATAGACTTGCTTAAAGTTATTGTTTAATCGAGCTATTAACATAAGCTAATAGAACTATTGGCTAGTGGATATTTTAATTTTTTTAATTTATTTTATTTTTTTGAGATGGAGTCTCATTCTGTCACCCAGGCTGGAGTGCAGTGGCGCAATCCTGGCTCACTGTAACCTCTGCCTCCCATGTTCAAGTGATTATCCTGCCTCAGCCTCCCGAGCAGCTGGGACTGCAGACATGTGCTCCTACCACACCCAGCTAATTTTTTTGTATTTTTTATGGAGATGGAGTTTCATGATGTTGGCGAGGCTGGTGTTGAACTCCTGATCTCAGGTGATCCGCCCACCTCAGCCTCCCAAAGTGCTGGGATTACAGGCATGAGCCACCGGTCCCAGCCAGTTATTTTAAGCTGAGTCAAATATCTTTTATACATTACTGGATTCTTGACTGATTGAAATTATGCTTTTCAACATGAACTTAGAAAATAGCACTTCTGGAATCAAGTAGGGATGGGATCTATTTAGTAAATATTAAACAGTCAACAATGCCCAGCTGGGTAGAGAGTTGTTAGGCACAGATTATGCCATGTTGCTCATGTGGATAAATCCATCCATCAATTAAAAATATGATACTACAGCTATTTTGTGACATATTACATTAAAAAAAAATTTCTAAGTATTTTCATATTCCTATCTTTGATCTTTATCACAATACTAAGGTAATTCATACAATGTTATCATTTTATTTTAAATGATGTTTAAGTTAGATTCACCACAAAATAATGCATGCTTATATAGAAATGATAGGAAAATTTTAAAAATACTGACATTTGGGAAATTTTCCCTACTTTTATTCACCAAATTAAAAATAAATAGGCTTTATGTAAGGTTGATCCTCCCCGATAATGTTGCATCCTTCTTTTGCCACATATCATGATAGCTATTACCATTTTAATGATGTTTGGGGAGTACTTATTCTTTTGCTTCTCCAAGTAATTGACTGATTTTCTCCACACCGTTTATTGAATACTCCTTCCAGTCTTACTGAATTGTGATGTTGCCTGTGTGTGTGTGTGTGTGTGTGTGCACGCCACTATATTCTTGGTTTATACTGTCCCATTAGATCTGCCTCTCTATTGATCACTGTGTCTGTATCACCCACTTTAATATAGCTTTACAAAACATTTTAATATCTAGTCTTCCTATTTCTTGTTGTTCAAAATGTTCTTGGCTATTTTTACCCACTTACGTTTCCCTATGAATTTTTAAATCCCTTTATCATATTCTCTAAACAATCCCCAATGGAATTGGTCTAAATTATATTAAGACTATTACTTAATCTAAAGTGACTATATATATTAACATGAGATTTTCCACACTGAAAGAGGGCAAGCCTATCTATTCATCTGAGTCTTGACTATTTCTCAGGACATAGGCATTGACTCTGTCATGTAGACTCCATCCATAGCTACCTTGTTAAAATTGTTTTACTAACATTAAGCTTGTGGTGTCTTCTGCTATCTGTCCCTTATTGTGTTTGCTAACTGGTTTTTGCTGGTATTTAGGGAAACTGTGTGTGAGAGAGTGTGTGGTGGTGTGTGTGTTTTCTTCATCTCATTCACTGAAACCTCTTTGTGAGTTTCTTTAATTAAGTTTTATTATCTTGGTTTACCAGCTAATAAGCACACCATCTATGAATAATGATAATTTTATGTCCTCCTATTACAGTTGCAATAGCTCTTATTTTGGTTTTATGTTTTGTTGCTTTGGGTAGAGCTTTCCGGGCAATGTTGCCAAATAATATTAATAGCTGAACTTTTTGTCTAAATTCCAACCTCAAACACTAGACCTCTAGCAAATTTCTCTTACTTATAATGTTAGTTGTAGATTTGAAATAGGTATTTTGAAATCTGAAAAGGAAAAATATTTATATTGTGTAGTTTATCTTTATGACTCTTTTAAAATGAGTGGTTTTATCAAGTGCCTTTTTGGTATCTACTTACATGATCGTACTTTTCTTTTTTCTACTTGGATTTATTTATGTGATATTTTCCTAGATTTTCTATTACTAAATCTGTCTTGTGTACCTGCAGTAAATGATCCACTTATGGAGCACCAATTTAATAGTATGTTAGAGGAATAGTTTGTAACAATTTGAGATGCTTTTCCTCTTTTTCTGTCTGATGTAATTGTTTCTATGACATGGGAATTATCAGTTCCTGGAAGATTGAAAGAACTCATTGGAAAAGCCATCTGGCTCTAGTGTTGTTTATTCTAATTTTCTCTTTATGGAATGCTTAATTAATTTATTGTCATTCTTTTTTGTTTAATAACAAAGGCTTTTCAGATGCTGAAAACAGGTTTGGTCCTATCCCATAAGCGTTAAACATCATTGTTCTCACAGTAATAGTTTCTAAAGAGCAGGAAATTATGGCTTTGATTTTCTATTTGATATGAGAATTACTTATAAGGCATCATATAAGGTAAGTTCTTATTTTCCCCAGTTGGAGGTTTTCATTTGTGTAGAATTTTGATTTAGCAATTTCTGATTCTATCCCATTATATATACAGAATATAGACTATACCTTTATTCAGGTAATTTATTGATTTTTATGTGTGTCCTTTGTCATTTTTATCCTCTATACCTGATATGATTTTTAAAATATTAAAATATTGCTTCCTTCTCTGTCATATTTTCTGGGAATAGCTTTTCTAATTGGTTGTTTTACTTTTTATTCTGTTTTCAGACATTTCAAATTTACATATAGACAAATCTGTCATTTTTCTTTTGTCTTTTGTAAATTGTTCTGTTATTAAGCTTAAACAATTCTTTTCCACTCAAGATTTTCTTTGATTTCAAACCTACAGGATATTGCAAGAATGATACAATAACCATCCACATATTCTTCCCATAGATTTGCCAGTCATAAGCATTTTGCCATATTTAGTTTCTCTTTCTCTTGTCTCTCAAATGGTTATTCAACCATTTGAGCGTTACTTGTAGTGACCACGACGCTTCAAAACCTTTAGTTTGTATCTCCTATGGAAAGGTCAGTCTGTTACATAGCCACAAAACAATCATCATGCTCAGGAAATTTCAAAGTGACATAATGCTGGTATCTAATATATAGGTCATATTCAAATGTCCCCAACTCTCCCAATTAATTGTCCTTTAAAGCTTTTTAAAATTCAATCCAGGATCCAATCAAGGATCACACATTGTATTTGGTTGGCAAGGGCATACTAAAATTTTTCAATAAATAAATTAATTCTGAACTATTGGAATATAATGTGGTTTTTCATATGTAGCGAGGTCTTAAATTTGATGATTTCATTTCATAATTATGGAATTTCTGAAACACTAAGTGATAAAATTTTCTTTTTCATTAATTTATGTTGCTTGTAATTTTATACATAAAATTATATGTTTCTCTCTCTCTGTCATACACACACACACTCACACACCCCTACCTATTCCATTTTTATTTAACTCATACTCTAGTACCCATGGTTTAATCATTGTAACTTCATAATATAACTTAATATCCAGTAGTGGTTTTTCAGCCTCATTCCTTTTTTTTTTTTTTAAGTTCTTAACCATATTTCCCATTTTGAACAAAACATATCTTACTGGAATTGTCAAATTATGGTCATCCACATCTTTAGGGCCCACAAATATCACCTAACTGGCTCATATTTTATACAATTTGCTTTTTCTCAAAGAAAACAATACATCAATTTGGCAAGAATTGACATTTTTACAATATACGATGCTTTCCTCCAGGACTTCAGCGTTTCTGTCCATTTATTCATCTTCAGTTCAGCACAATTATTTAACACCCGCTCTACCAAGCCGTGTGCTAGGGGCTGGAGATTGTCTTTTAAATCATTCAGTAGAGTTTTATTTTCCTTCCAATGTCAGTCCTATACGTTTCTTATTTGTGTTTTCCTTAGCTATTTTTAAAGGACTCTATTCTAAAAGGCTTTTTCATTACATCTTCTAGCTTGTTTTCCATGGTGTACAGTGTATTTATTTCTATCTTCTACAAAACTACTTTACTGAATTCTTTTATTAATTTTAGAAGTCTTTCAGTTGATTTGCTTCAATATATTAGGTCTAGTCATATTATCTGCAAATGATGATGAATTGCTTTCCTTTCTAAAATGTATATCTCTTCTGTTTTGTGTCTTATTGCATTGGTCACAATTATTCCATTTTAGAGGCAAGTTCTAGAGGTAAAGTGACTTTCTCAGCATGGCAGACAGAGCAGCGAGTGTGAAGCCAATACTAAAACCTCCACCTTGCTTTAGCAAAGGTCACCATATCAAGGTTATCTACCCAAATATTGCCTAACTGGCCCCATATTGATCCAGCTGCTTTTTCCCAAAGGAAGGTTGACATTTGCAGTGCTTACAGTTCTCTCTTAAAAGGACCTAATCTGTTAGGTGTGGTAGGTAAAAATTAAGAGGGAAAGTGTAATTGGCTATATTGTGGATTTAGGTTGCTATTTTAAATAAAGTGGTCAGGACAGACTTCCCTGGCAGAGGTGAAAAAGTAAGCCTTCCTTAGGTTGCATATCTCCAAGGGAAGATCATTCAAGGGAGGGGATAGCAAGAGCAAGGACCTTGAAATAGGAGCGTGTGTGGGGTGTTCAGGGAACAGCAAAGAGGCCAGTGTAACTGGAGAAGAATTAGAAGAGTAAGATCAGAGAGTTCTTAAGAGTGAGTCTTGTAGACATTGTAAAGATGTTGCATTTTACTCTAAGTAAGGTCGGAGCCATAAGGGGGCTTTGAGCAGAGGGGAGTCTTGAGCTGAGTCATGTTTTTGAAGAGTCATTCTAGCCACTTTTTTGAGAATAAATTTTGGGGGCAAAAGTGAAAGCAGGGAGACCAGTTGAGAGGCTATTACAATAATCCAATCAAGAGATGATGGAAGCTTAGTTCAGGGCTGTAACTATGAAGATGTTGAGAGGCAGTCAGATTCTGAATATACAGTATATTGAAACTGAAGCCATGGGAATTGCTTATGGACTGAATCTATGGTATTTTGAGAGAAGAGCCATGATTGAGGGAAAACTTACTTGGATTCTTCAACTGGATTTTCATGATTCCTTTACACAACATATTTTCTTCCTCTAAATTTCTACACAAAATTCACTTTCATTAAATGTATCATATGCAATTCAATCATAGGAGAAGGGCCCAAATAAGAAACAAAGCCACTCTTTGGTGCCTAATTCAATAACATTATAATAATAATGCATGCAGCAATTGGGAAGGCTCCAGCCAACTTTCATAGAGCACTTTCTAGAATGCACTTCCTAGACATGTGATTTCAGTCTTTGCACTGCCCTGTAGGCTCCTCCCTTCCCAGAATCCTTCCCTGGCAGAGTTCTTGCTGCCCTCACTTCATTGGATTATAGTGAACAGTTAATTATTTCTCCACTCTGAGCTCTAAGCACCCAGTACCCAGTGGCCAGGTTGCATTCAAATTTGAACATGCTACGTTAACTTTATTGAGCTATCATCATCCAATAAATGTCTGATGAATAAATGTATAAAAGACAGACAGATAGGGCAATAGGTCGCCGAACTAGTCAGAGGCAAAGCAAAGATGCACGTGCACTAACTCTGACACTAATCTGCCGAATGTACACCTCCTCCCATTTTCTTGTCTCCTCTGAGAGCTATTTTGACTAGGCAAATAGTGAGTAAAAACAGGAATTCCCAGAGTCTTGGAAGAAAGGTTGGCTAACTAAGACATATCATTGTAAATTTCAGCTCCATAGTTCTGAGTGACCTTTAAGCAGGGAATGTAATTGCAAAGCTAGATTCTGTTGGGGATTACAAAGCTCACACTTGTTTCTTAGCCCATCTTATCCTATAAAACCAATGGTTTATCATAGCATTTTGTATTAAAATTTGTGTATACTTAAATGCCAAAGCATAGACTTTTGAAGTGTGAAAGGACATTCAAGATTATTCAGTCTGTTTCTCTTAACAGCTTTCTTGAGGTATAATTTACATACCATAAATTTACCTATTTTAAGTGTACAATTCTTTAGTAAATGTATAGGTTCGTGCAACTATCACCACAATCCCATTTTAGAATATTTTCATCACACCATAAAATCCCCTGTGCCCATGTACAATTGATTCCTATTTCTGCTTCCAGTCCCAGGCAATTGCTAATCTGATTTCTGTCTCCCTACACTTGTCTTTTCTCCATACTTAATAAATATGAATAGAATCATACAATATGTAGTCTTCTGCGTCTTATTTCTCTCATTTAGCATAATGTTTTGGAGCTTCATGCTACAGATTGTAGCAGTAGTTTATTTCTTTTGTTACTGAATAATATTCTATTGCATAGATATACCACATATTGTTTACCCATTCACCAATTGGTTGATAAACATTTGGATGGTTTTTATGTTTTGGCGATTATAAATAATGCTTCTATGAACAGTTTAATTCAGGTTTTTGTGTGGACATGTCTTCATTTCTTTTGGGTATATAGGTAGAAATCGAATAACTAGATGAATGGTAGTTTTATGTTTACCTTTTTAAGGAACTACCAGACTGTGTCCCAGAGTGACTGTACCATTTTACCTTTCCAACAGCAATGTATGATGGTTCCAGTTTTTCCACATTCTTTCAAACACTGGTTGTCTGTCTTTTGTCTGATGGCCGTTATAGTGGGTGTGTATGATAGTTTCTCATTGTTGCTTTAATTTATATTTTCTTAATGAGTAATGATGTTGACCATCTTTTCATTAGCTTATTAGCCATTTGTATTTAATATCTGGTGAAGTGCCTACTCAGATCTTTTGCCATTTTAAAATTGGGTAGTTCATCTTATTTTTGAGCTGTAATGTGTCATTATGCATGTTGGTTATAAGTCTTACCATACATATGATTTGGAAATACTTGCTCTCAGTGTGTGAGATTTGTTTTAATTTGTTTAATAGTATTTTTTGAAGCCCAATTAAAAGATATCATTGTTGCCATTTTAATCTTTTTTCTCATCCATAAATCATGCTTTCAGTGTCATATCTATATAATTTATTTCTAATCAAAGATCATAAAGATTTTCTTCTATGTTTTCTACTAGACGTTTTATAGTTTTAGCTTTTGAATTTAAGATTGTGATCCATTTTCTGTTCTTGAAGGTTTAAATTTCGATTTGTACATGTGAATATTCAATTGACCCAGTACCATTTGCTGAAAAGACTATCATGTTACCATTAAATCATCTTGGCACCTTGTTAGGAGTCAATTGATCGTAATTGTAGGTTTTTATTTCAGGACTCTCAATTCTCCTTCCTTGACCGATAGGTTTTTTCTTCTGCCAACATGCCACTGTATTGATTTTTAAAATTTATGAAATCTGAAACGCTAAGTCCTGCAACTTTTTTCTTGTTTTTTAAAATTGTTTTGTCTAATAGGGTCCCTTGCATTTCCATATACACTTTATAATTAGCTTATTTTTACAGTCTCCTGGGATTCTGACAAGGATTGTGCTAAATCTATAGACAGATTTGTAGATAATTGCCATCCTAACAATGCTGATTATTCCAATCTATGAACATGGAATGTCTTTCTCTTTATTTAGATTTTCTTCAATTTATTTCAGCAATTTTTATTTTACTTTTCTATGTACAAGTATTTCATTTCTTATGTTAAATTTATTTCTAAGTATTTCTGATGCTATTGTGAATGGAATTGTCTGCTTAATTTCATTTTTAGATTGCTCTTTGCTAGTGATAAGAATACAATTGATTTTTATATTGATCTTGTATACTACGATTTTGTGAAAATCATTTATTGTCCTAGTTGGTGTAGGGTGTGAGTGTGTATGTGTGTGTGCGTGCAAAATCCTTAGATTGTCTATATATAGGATAATATCATCTGAAAATAAAAAGTTTTACTTCTTCCTTTCCAATCTGGGTGCCATTAATTAATTTTTTCGTATTTCACTGGCTAGAATCTCTAGTGTAATGTTAGTCAGACATCCTTGTCTTGATCCTGATTTTGAGAGAAAACATTCAGTCTTTTACCCTTGAGTATGATGTTAGTTTTATATATTGTGTGGATGGCCTTTATCAGGATCAGAAAGTTCCTTTTTATCCCAACTTTCCTTTCTATAGTACCCTTTATCATAAATATATATTGTATTTTATCAAATGATTTTTCTCCATCTTTTCAGATGATTATGTGATTTCCATTTTTATTCTATTAACATGCAATATTGGCATTAATTGATTTTTGAAAATTAAACCAACCTGTGTTCCTGGGATAAATCTCACTAAGTTATTTATGTAATCCATATGTTACTAGACTCAGTTTGCTAGTATTTGGTTCACCATTTTGGGGTCTATATTCATGAGTAAATGTGCTGTCATTTTCTTTTGTTGTATATATTTCTCTGATTTTGATATCAGGGCCCCATAGAATGAGTTGAAATGCTTTCACTCCTCTGCTATTTTCTGGAAAAGTCTGTGAAAAATTAGAACTATCTCTCTTTTAAATGTCTGATAGACTTCACCAGTGATGCCATATGGGCAGGGCTTTTCTTTGTGGGAAGGATTGTAATTACTAATTTAACTATTTTGCTTGTTATAAGTCTATTGGAATTTTATTCTTTTTCATGAGTTAGTTTTTGTAAGTTATCTATTTCATCTACATTGTCCATGTTCTTTGGCATAAATTTTTTTACAGTATTCTCTTCAAAGTGTTTTGATTTCTGTAGAGTCAGTAGTGATGTCCCCTCTTTTACTTCTGATTTTGGTAATTTATGTCATCTCTCTTTCTCTTCTGGTCAGTGTAGATAAAGAGTTGTCAACTGTGTTGATCATAAAAACAAACAAAAAACTTTGTTTCATTGATTTTTTTACTCTTGTTTTTATGTCTTTGTCGTATTGATTTCCACTCTGATCTTTATTCTTATTCTTTTATTCTCTATTCTTGTTGGGGTTTAGTTTTGCTCCTATTTTTCTACTCTCTTAAGATGGAAACTTAGATTTTTATTTGAAATCTTTCTTTTCTTGTAATACAGGTGTTTAAATTTATAATTTTTTCTCCAGCAACTCCTGACATGGTTGATATTGACAATATTGTCTAGTTTAATTACTGCTTTTTGGGGAGAGCATGTGCCAGGCTACTCATTCCACCATTCATCGAGGCCCACCCCATAATTTTTACCTATGAGGAAATTGAGCTATATAGAGATTATTTTAGGTTGAATTCTCTCAGAAGCAGACCTATTGGCTAAAGATTTGAATACAAGTTATTTATTAAGGGAGCATTCTCAGTAGAAACCATTAAAAGACAGAGGGAAGCAGGAAAGGGAAGATAAAGAAGGCAAATCAATGTGTGATCCTCTGTAGCGTGAATCGCACCTTGAACCTGTTCTCCTTGAGGCAGAGGAGCGGGATTTTTCCACTTCTACCTAAGGCAGTCACTGGAAAATGCTAGCCTGTAATCAGATATGAGTATGAGTTAGGGGAGACCAAGACTTACATTCTCATGCCCTGTTCACGAGCAAAGAAGTCTTCAATAGTTTTAAGACAACCCTCTGAAGAAGTCTGATGCACAGCAAAGCACATAGAAGATGGGAGATGTCCCTCACTACAAATGGGGTTCGGTGTATACTGCTCAGGTGATGGGTGCCCCAAAATCTCACAAATCACCACTAAAGAACTTAGTCATGTAACCAAACCCCACCTGTTCCCCCAATAACCTATGGAAATAATTTTTTAATTGTGTAATTATGATTACTAAAAACAAACAAAAAAAAAAACAAGATGGGAAATGGGACATGTAAACCGAGAAAGAGGGATTAAAAGTGACAATAATTGTATACTCTAGCAAGATTAAGTGTCTTGCCCAAGGTCATACAGGTCGCTAGGCATTAGCAGATCCTGGATTACAAACTGAGTTTGTTGCATGCTAATATTGTGTTTTAATCAGCTTTATTAAAATCCAATAAAGATGTGTTACATAAATCTTTGCTTTGCTAAACAGATTTTACTTACTTTTGATTAACCATTTCTGATGGCTGGAGGCATCACTATCTGTATCTGAGTCAACTCTAATGCCAGTTTTTACTAGGTGGGACCTTTCCCCATAGCTCTCCTGGTCAGCACAGGGTGCTGAGGTAATCTAGAAAAGTATAGAGACAAAGCAGCTTCCTACTATCTTGGGAAATGGCATTAAACTTGTCACATGACAACAGCACATGACAGAAAAGTTAACCAAGCCTCAGTAAGGAGTGCATTTACCCATGATCCTGTGGCTCCCTGTCATGGCCGTGAACAGCCAAGATCTGCTTGTTCCTATAGATCACTTAGTCAAGTAACCTTTGAAAGAAGAGGTATATGGAAACCATGTAATTCTGTCGATGTGCTTGAGGCAAGTTCTTACACATTTGGTTACTCTCAGGAATGTCAATATTAAGGGCTTCTTAGCTAACAAGTTTGCTAAATCATTAGACCTCCTTGAATAGTTGAAGATATATGATATTGGGAGCCTTTTGTATATAATACTAAAATTGTGTGTGCGAACCAACCAAGTTGACTGTAAGATGAAAATCTATAAGCAAAAAGCTTTCTTCTGTTGATTTTCAGTATTAAGTCAGAGGTTGTTCTTGCAGAAGAAAAGAATGGTAAAATATTCACCAACATTTCCTTGATGATTCCATTATGATTGTTCAATTAGGGAAATGCTTTTTTCCTTTTTCTTCATTTTTCAAATTTTATAAAGTGTTATTTTATTTTCCTTGATATAGAATTTTTTTTTAAAAAAAAAAAAAGCAAAATATTTTGTGGAGTGAAATAAATTTGATTGCTTAACCTTCTGTGTGATAGAAAGCAGCATAGCCTTGTAGTTAAGAATGAGGGTTCAGGAGTCAAACTGCCTGGGTTCAAATCTTAGCTCTAGCAATCAGATAACAGTGTGACCCTGGAAAAGATTTCAAGCCTCTCTATGGTTTAGTTCTCTTATTTTGTCAAATGATGATAATAGTATCTGCCTCTTAGAATTGTTGTAAAGGTCAAATGAGATAATAAATGGAATAAGTTTAGCATATTGCCTAGTAGGTGGTAGGTATTCAATAAATACTTCCTGGAGGGCGGAGGCATCATTGCAGTACACAGCAGTGGGAACTATGATAGAGGTATGGATAAAGAGCTATGAGAACAGAAGAAGGAGAAACCAGCTCTGGTTTGCAAGTCAAGAGAGAAATTGTGATGGTTGATCTGGATCTGGATTGCATGAGGAGTTCTCAAGATGGAGAAGAAGAAAAAAAGGCATTGTGGGCAGATGGAACAGCATATAGAAAAACATTGAGGTGTGTGGTGAGAATTGATGTGATGTGCACTTAAACTTTATTTTGTAATTTTTAAAATTCTTTTTTTTTCATAAGACAGTTGGTCATTGTGATTCTCTCTTTTTATTTTTTAAAGCAAATTAGTGCTTTAAAAGAGCATAGAAGCCTGGTTCTTTTCATGAAAACTGATGATTAAAAACAAACTGTGAAAACAATTTTTTTAAATTTTATTATTATTATACTTTAAGTTTTGGGGTACATATGCACAGCGTGCAGGTTTGTTACATATGTATACATGTGCCATGTTGGTGTGCTGCACGCATTAACTCGTCATTTAGCATTAGGTATATCTCCTAATGATATCCCTCCCCTCTCCCCCCACCCCACAACAGTCCCCAGTGTGTGATATTCCCCTTCCTGTGTCCATGTGTTCTCATTGTTCAATTCCCACCTATGAGTGAGAACATGTGTTGTTTGGTTTTTTGTCCTTGTGTCCTTGTGATAGTTTGCTGAGAATGATGGTTTCCAGCTTCATCCATGTCCCTACAAAGGACATGAACTTATCCTCTTTTATGGCTGCATAGTATTCCATGGTGTATATGTGCCACATTTTCTTAATCCAGTCTATCATTGTTGGACATTTGAGCTGGTTCCAAGTCTTTGCTATTGTGAATAGTGCTTCAGTAAACATACGTGTGCATGTGTCTTTATAGCAGCATGATTTATAATCCTTTGGGTATATACCCAGTAATGGGATGGCTGGGTCAAATGGTATTTCTAGTTCTAGATCCCTGAGGAATCGCCACACTGACTTCCACAATGGTTGAACTAGTTTACAGTCCCACCAACAGGGTAAAGGTGTTCCTATTTCTCCACATCCTCTCCAGCACCTGTTGTTTCCTGACTTTTTAATGATGGCCATTCTAGCTGGTGTGAGATGGTATGTCATTGTGGTTTTGATTTGCATTTCTCTGATGGCCAGTGATGATGAGCATTTTTTCATGTGTCTTTTGGCTGCATAAATGTCTTCTTTTGAGAAGTGTCTGTTCATATCCTTTGCCCACTTTTTGATGGGGTTGTTTGTTTTTTTCTTGTAAATGTGTTTGAGTTCATTGTAGATTCTGGATATTAGCCCTTTGTCAGATGAGTAGGTTGCAAAAATTTTCTCCCATTCTGTAGGTTGCCTGTTCACTCTGATGGTAGTTTCTTTTGCTGTGCAGAAGCTCTTGAGTTTAATTAGATCCCATTTGTCAATTTTGGCTTTTGTTGCCATTGCTTTTGGTGTTTTAGGCATGAAGTCCTTGCCCATGCCTATGTCCTGAATGGTATTGCCTTGGTTTTCTTCTAGGGTTTTTATGGTTTTAGGTCTAACATGTAAGTCTTTAATCCATCTTGAATTAATTTTTGTATTAGGTGTAAGGAAGGCATCCAGTTTCAGCTTTCTACATATGGCTAGCCAGTTTTCCCAGCACCATTTATTAAATAGGGAATCTTTTCCCCATTGCTTGTTTTTCTCAGGTTTGTCAAGGATCAGATAGTTGTAGATATGTGGCGTTATTTCTGAGGGCTCTGTTCTGTTCCATTGGTCTATATCTCTGTTTTGGTACCAGTACCATGCTGTTTTGGTTAGCCTTGTAGTATAGTTTGAAGTCAGGTAGCATGATGCCTCCAGCTTTGTTCGCTTAGGATTGACTTGGCGATGCGGGCTCTTTTTTTGGTTCCGTATGAACTTTAAAGTAGTTTTTTCCAATTCTGTGAAGAAAGTCATTGGTAGCTTGATGGGGATGGCATTGAATCTATAAATTACCTTGGGCAGTATGGCCATTTTCACGATATTGATTCTTCCTACCCATGAGCATGGAATGTTCTTCCGTTTGTTTGTATCAGAGTCTTCCATTTGTTCAAATATTCTTCCATTTGTTTGAGACGGAGTCTTGCTCTGTTACCCAGGCTGGAGTGCAGTGGCACGATCTCGGCTCACTGCAAACTCCGCCTCCTGAGTTCACGCCATTCCCCTGCCTCAGCCTCCTGAGAAGCTGGGACTACAGGCGCCCGCCACTGCGCCTGGCTAATTTTTTTTGTATTTTTAGTAGAGATGGGGTTTCACCATCGTCTCGATCCCCTGACCTCGTGATCCACCCGCCTTGGCCTCCCAAAGTGCTGGGATTACAGGCGTGAGCCACCACGCCCGGCCTTAAATTCTTTTTTTAAGAAATACCTATTGAAAAACCATTATGTGTCTAGTATGGTATTAGAAGCAATGAACTAAATGGCAATATCTCAGACCTCATGAAGTTGGCAGCCTATTTGGGGGCAAGCAGTAAAGCCAGTAAGCAAATAATTAAATAAGACATGTTTCAATTATGATAAAAGCTGTGGAAGAAATAAATCAGGAGATGTGGTATACAATGACTCAGAATACTGGTAACTATGTATTAATGCTTTGGTGAATTTGGAATGACTGAAATCAGTGTGTCTTCCAAGGGAGTGAGAATACTGGAGGGGAATGCCCCTGTTGGCTATACAGGTATAAATATCAGAATAAACATCAGGGCAAGGGTATAAACATCAGAATCACCTAGGTTTATGATTTCATAGCTGCACATTTAACTATCTAGAGAGCTTTTCTAAAAAGTACTGATGCTAGGGTCCCACCTCTAGAAATTCTGATTCAGCTGATCTGTAGTAGAGCCAAGGAATAAGCATTCTTAAAGCCCTCTGGGTAATTATAATATGCAGCCACAGTTGAGAACTATTGATCTTGAGCAACCCTCCATTGAGATTCTGAGATGACTGTTCACTGCCGTCACTTGAAGAATCAGTGATGGAGAAGCCACTATGATTGGTGAGAGATTACCATATCTCTCAGCTGAGCAATGCTGGAAACAAAGGTTGAAAAATACCTTGATAAAATAGGTCTCTGATCTTTTCACAAGTCTCATATGGTCATTGTCCAAAACTGCCCTGTCAGAGCCATTCTTGCTGGCCACCCAGACACTGTCACCTCCCCTTTTCTGCTGTGTGTCCATCTCCCAGCTTCCATGTGCCTTGATGTAAATGGCTTCCAGGTGTGACCTGCTGTGGAATGTTGCCATTAAGATGCCAGAGCTGCCTTGTCTGACCCTCACACAGAGTTAGGAGTGCCTTAGAGTTTATGTCTCTCTGGTGCAGCCATAACCAATAACTGACCAGCACTGGAGGTTCAAAAGCCTTTGGTTTGAGATGAGACAAACTCTGGGGGTATAATTTATGCTCCAGAGCGCCCTATGGGATCAGGCTAAGACTGGGACTTTGTCTGATATCACACCCTTGCTCCACTTCCTCCCATTTTCTCTCACTCCTTTACTAGTTTCTTCTGGGACAACTTCCTCAATACATCATTTGCAGTGAAACTTTAGCTCAGGGTCTGTTTCTGGAAGAACCTGAACTCAGACATGCCTCCTTCTGGGAGAACGTGGACTAAAATATGCATCTTTCTGAAGTTGGGCAATCTGTACCTGTGAGCTAAAGCATACACTCCATCTGTCACCTGACTTCAACCTTCTGAAAGGATACACCACGTAGCTAGAAACTTTTCTAGATATAGAAAGAAGGCCACAGGAACTGTTACTGATGGAAGGATGCTCTGATAGGTCCCTGGTCCCCCTCAGTGGAATCTGGTCCGAGAATCTCAAGCCACCATTTAAACCATTAGCTTAGGGTCCAGAGGGAGGAAGATGGTCAAGCAGCAGGGTTTTCCAAAGCCTATGGAGAGGTTCTGAGGGTTTTTCCCTTGGATGGACAGCAGGAGATACTGAAAGTAAGAGTACAAACTCCCCTTGACCTTACAGAAGTCACATTAGAGTGAATGAAATGAGTTGGGGGCACAGTATAGCTCTTAGATCCTTGCAATAAGAGATCCTTGGGATAAGTAATGAAAAAACAGGTCATAAATGCCCATCTTCCCATTGGAAGAAACAGAGAGGGTGTCACAAGAGGAGAAAATGTATGAGTAAATGCTATGTGCTGTGTGGTGAGTGTCTTAAGTTATTCTTCTGTCATGTTATTGGGATTTTTCCTACTAAAAAAATCCTTTCTCTTTAAAAATGATTCTGAATAGATTATTGCAACCACTGTTTTTGAGCTGGAGATATGACCCCAAAAGGGAGGTCATTCACATTTGGATATGATTTTATCATTACCAGCAAGCTGAAAAGAACATGCTCTTAGATAAATGTATTCTCAAGAGAATGAGAATGAAGCTATTGCAAGAAATAAAAATAATACTCAATTTCTTGTTTCTTTCCCCCACCCTTTCCTAAAAAGTGTCAGGAAAGGAAAGTTATACAACTTGTAAGTGCTGTTTCTTCTCTCCCCCTCTTCAATCAGAGTTCTGTGGTCTTTGAGAGAGGCTGAATCCACTGGCAAACAGATTTATCTAACAAAATGATTTAAATTTTTCTGGCTGCATTGCAGGTTTGCTTTTCAATGGACAGGCTGTGAATGCATGGGCCTGAAGAAGTTGCTGGGTATATTTTGGCACAATAATCACAATCGTATGTGAACCATATGTTGACTGCACAGTTTAAACCAAAAAAAATACCCTTTGCTATTCTTTATAATCTCATATGGAGTTGGTTGAGAGAGAGCTAAGCAGTTTAGGATGCCAAGTTAAAAAAAAATGCTTGGAAGGCCCTTTATACGTTTTATTGGTTTGTAGGAAGAGAAGAAAATAGAAAAAAAAAAAAAAAGGAAGGATACTGAGCTATGAATGAAAAGTCTGGGTTTCTACTTTTGCTGCAGTTTGATCCTCATGAATCACTTGACCTCTTGGCCTCAGCCTCCTCATGTGTAATCTGGCTTTTGAGCTTGGTTGAATTGACAAGTGGATCTTCAGTAATCAGATTGGTGGGGAGAAAGAGCTGATGGGGATATACAGGCTGACCCTCACAGAGATGTTATGGCTGTGTCTAATAGTCCTTGGCAGCACTTGAATGTTCAGAGCCCAGTAAGAACCCATCATCTTGCTTGGCCACAACTATGGAATGTTATGCTAGTTGTGGACAGTGAATGAGGACAGCCATGTGGCTCCTCTTGATCCATCCCATCACAGGAGGGCCAGAGACAATAGGAAGTGATTCTTGGAGGGGGATTCAGTCCCAGGGAAGCTCCAAGGCTTCGGGGGTCTCAATTTAGAGGGGAAAGATGACAGAGGATTTAAGGTAGAATGGGAAGTCTGTCTGAGAAACCAAGACAAAGGCCTTGTTATGTAGATGTGATCAATCCAAGCGGTGATTAGGGATAGGCTGGCCCTCAGAAGAAACCAGGGACTCCCAGCTCTTTCCAACTCCTGGTCCTGGAGATGAGGTTCTTGGTTCCTTCTAATCTGCTCAAGAGGATATGAGGACTGCGTTGGTTGCATGCTCCCAAATCCAATGCAGTGTCCTTAGGTGCTGTTGTTAGCTTCAGCAGGAGAGCCTAAGAGGTTGTCTGCTTCCTGAAACTCTTTTGTGTTTGCCCTTTCCCTCACAGATCAGAGTCCCACGAGTAATGGACCCTCAACTGGTCGAGCTACTATTAGCATTCAAGCCAGATTCAAAGATTTACCTGAATATATTGTTATTTACAAAGCAGTGCAGGTCCTGAAAACTCTGTTACAAACACCCCTCCACTTCTGCCCTGCAACCTCTAGGTTTGGGTATTAGGTCCTTGTGCTATTTGTCAGTGACTGCTTTGAGCTTAGCTGTCCTGATAAACATAGGAATTGTACAATTGAGAAGGACCCCAGAGTTGAGGAGGAAGTGATTATTGAAATCATAATTTAATTTAAACATTTATTGACTTCAACAGGCATTATGAACATGCATAGATGGTACACACCCACACAAACTTTGGGTTGTGAACACATTCTCAGATGTTACACACACTTATTTAGAAGTCTAAACACTCAGGTTAGCTACATTCATCTGAATGTTATATTCACTCATTTGGAGTTAGATGCCCAGGTAATACAGATCCTCACTTGGAAATGGTACACCCTCAGATGTAGTGTGCATTTCTTGAGAGATTGTCCACATCCACTCGCATGTCACTCACATGCACTCTGAACTGTCAGGTTCTTACTCAGATGTGCATGTGCAACAGGCATGGTCATTGAGCTGCTATTTACCTGCACTCATCTAAGTGTGGCATACACTCATATGCCCAGCCCTTCCTTTTCGCATGCCTGAAAATTCCTATGCTCAAGAAAATTCAGGGGAAAACTTGCCATATTGAGTGTGTCACATTTTCTTAGGGAAGTTCTCCATAGCCTTTTTTCCTTAATGAAATAGTCCTGTGTCTCTGTCATCTCCCAAGCTGTACTCCTTAATCAAGTGTCTTTAGTTGGATAGTCTGATTGAAGGATGGTAGCCTGCAACACATTTCATTTTTGATAAACCACGTGCTGGTTCACTATGCCCTGTTTAAATGATCGGTTTGGGGTCCCCTACTGCAACTACCTCATTAATTCACAGAAGTCCCCAGTGGGTACTTTTTGGGCAATCGATCTTCTGTTTTAGATAATGAGTCCCAGAGATCTGTGCAATAAAGCTCTTCTAAAAGAAGAGTATTTATTCCAGGGAACTATAAATGGTGCGGCATTCAAAGAGATTGAAAAATATTCTCCAACTTACAAACCTTAAAATAACTTTTACAAAGAGAGTCTAACATTGGGTATCAGTTGATATTCAATAAAGGATCAGTCATCTCTATTCACACACTAGCATCTTCTTACATCCTTCTAACTTGAAGGGAATAATATGAGATCACTAGACAGGAACTCAAGGCAATCGCTGTTTATCCGATTAGGGTTTCTGCATCCAGGCAGATTTGGTTTCATGTTTGCTTTCAATTTTAATTCAATCCAATTTAATTCATTTGAACAAGCATTCATTGATCACTTGTTGGGTGACAGGCATCCTGCTGGGCAGTATGGGGCGGGAGTGGAGAATGATGCAGAGATAAGTAAGCCACAATGCCTACTTTGTAAACAGTCACAATCTAGCCAGTGAAAGAGTAGTCCCATCTCATCATGTTGGAAAACAAAGCAGATGGAGATGAGGTGAGCTCTAGGGGAACTAAAGAGGGAGGTAATTCATCCAGACTGGACATATCTGGACAGGCTTCATAGAGGAAGTGAAAGACATGCTCAGCCTTTGGAGGAAACCAGAGGTGGCCAGGATGCAGGGCATTGCAGGTAGAGGAAGCATAAGTCAGTAATGCATGAGGTGAGATCCAAAAGATGTCTGTGCAATAGCATGAGGTCTGGAGTAGCTGGAAGATGGGAACACCATGAGAAGACCTTCTAAATGGAAGACAGAAGACAGGCACAGAGGGCTTCAAATGCCAAGATTAGGAGTTTAGATTGCATAATTTGGACAATGGAAGGCCTATGAAAGTGTTTGAAGAGCTATATAATTAGGAAGCCATATGATTAGGATGACTGATTAATAAATCAAGTGCCTTAGAGGCAAAGAAACTAGTTGAATCTGGGTAAGTGGGAAAGTGTCCAACCAAGGCATTATCAGCGGAAGGAGAAAAGAGAGGTGGGGCAGATGCAAACCTGCAGAAGCCAAATCAACAGACTTCTGTAAGGCTGTTGATTAGGATGAGGAGTGAGAACGAAGGAGTTAAGAACTGAGGATAAGCCCTAGATTCAGATTCTGGCCACTTGTCAGATGGTGCTACCATTTACTAAGAAAAGAAATGTAGAAGGAGGAGCAGACAGGTTTGTAGGGGTTGGGGCTGAGTTGAGTTTTAGATGTGTCTAGTGCGAGCTGGCTCTGAGACAGCTAAGTGGAGGTAAAGTTCTACAACGTGGTAGGTTTGAAAATCTGATGCTCAGGACTGGAGTTTTGTTGTAGACCGAAGCAATGCTTCCACATAGGAGAAGTTGGGTTGACACCGTTAGAGCTAACAAGCTCATTCTTCCAGAGAGTTGCTCATCCATCTGTGTCTCCTCTTTCCTGTCCAGTGTTTATCAGCTGGTTGTCAAGGAGGAGCGACTTCAGAAGTCACGGAGGGCAGCTGACATTATTGAGTGCTTTTCGGTGCCTGTGAGCTATCGGAATGCCTCCAGCCTCGATTCTCTACACTACTTTGCTGCTGAGTTGAAGCCTGCCAACCTGCCTGTCACCCAGCCATTTACAGTGGGTGACAATAAGACATACAATGGCTACTGGAACCCTCCTCTCTCTCCCCTGAAAAGCTACAGCATCTACTTCCAGGCACTCAGCAAAGCCAATGGAGTAAGTATGGCCACATGGAGGCCATTCCTTGCCTTGTTTGCATTTTCTCATTCTCAAATGATAAGTCAGCAGGGCTCTAGAGCAGAGGTTGAAAAACTAAGGCCCATGGGCCAAATCCTACCTCATGCCTTTAAATTAAAAAAATAATAATAAAGCTATGCCTGTTTATTTACATACTGCCTGTGGCTGTTTTGATGCTTAACAGTAAAGTTGAATAGTTGTAACAGAGACTATATGCTCCACAAAGCCTAAGATATTTATTATATGGCTTTTTACATAAAACCTTTGCACACTCCTGTATTAAAGTAAAGAGATGGTGTTTTACTTGAGGAAATTACATGACCTCTCTGATCCTTAATTTCTTTATATATAATAATAATATGTATCAATTTGCTATCTAGGAATGCACTAAGCATGGTTTAGTTGATCAGTGATTAATACTCCCTTTGTCATTGCCATTGGTCACATTAGAAAATAGTGTTTCTCCAAAGACAAGGTAACCATTTTTGTGTCAAATATTTCTTTGGTCAAGGATTGGCGCCAGTCATAATATCAGAAAATCACAGGGCTGGAAAGCATATCAAAGGTCATTCAACAATCCCAAACACACACAAAATAATGGTTCTATCCATACTACAACACCAATTAACTGGCATTAGTGCTTATTCTTGAATACCTCCAATGACAGAGAACTCATTTATCTCTGAGGTAGATTTACTGTTTTCTGGAGTAGGGAGTGGGCTGTGTCTCTAAGGAGGCTTTTTAATGTACTTACTGAAATATTTCCTATTGAAGTTTCTACCCATTGTTCTTGATTCACACTCTTAGCATCCTACAAAACCAATGCAACCACCTTCTTGGTTTATAGTCTTTCAGTTACATAAGATCTTTTCTAACACCCTTTTCTTCTCTATATAAACATGCCCATATGATTGTCTTTTCTGCAAGCTAAATATCTTTAGCCTCTTTTATTACACAAATTTGTATTTTCCTTCGAGGTGGTCATATTTTCATATTTCTTTTCTTTTTTTTTTTTTTTTTTGATGGAGTCTCACTCTGTTGCCTAGGCTGGAGTGCAGTGGTGCGATCTTGGCTCACTGCAAGCTCCGCCTCCCAGGTTCACGCCGTTCCCCTGCCTCAGCCTCCTGAGCAGCTGGGACTACAGGTGCCCACTACCACACCCAGCTAATTTTTTTGTATTTTTGGTAGAGACGGGGTTTTACCGTGTTAGCCAGGATGGTCTCAGTCTCCTGACCTCGTGATCCGCCCACCTCGGCCTCCCAGAGTGCTGGGATTATAGGCATGAGCCACCGCGCCCAGCCCCAAAGTAGTCATATTTCTTTTAACAAACACCGACAAATGCTAAGCCCTACAGTTCATATTAAGGTTATGTAGTATGTGCCCTCCAAGAGCTTATAGAAATGTAAGGGAGTCTGTCATGTGCCTTGTTATGCAGTGTATAACATGGAGAACTGAGAAGCTTGCTGGAGAAGGGAAGCCTGAGACAGAAGCAAGATTTGGTGAAGTATGTGGGGAACAGCCTGTGCAGGCTCTGGGTGGCCAAGATGGAGAGTTTAATCTGTCAGTGGCAGTCAGTGCTTGGTGAGAAACCTGGATTGAGGAACTAATTAACATTTAGAATGTCCACATACCCATTTAAATTCCACTGTGGTATTTCAGTTCTGCATTTATTACTGGTTCAAGCAACACTCCTCACAGAGAGCATAAGACTACAAAGAGAAGCTGCCAGACTGCCTTCCACCTGTCCATCTGGTCTTCCCGCTGCATGAAGCACTCAGATGTATTGAGCAGGAAGACATAAAAATTGGCAGAAGCATCTGGGGCTCATGTTGTTCTCAGTTCTCGGCATCCCACGCTGGCCAGTTTATCAGTTCAGCACAACCCTCTAAGAAGGTGTGCCTTTCCCTGCTCTTGGCACATATCAAAAGTTGTAGTTGAGTTTCCATGATGAGACAGGAAAGAAGTAGCTTTACTTTATTCTTCCCACTAAGATACTCAGAAAACCTAGAAATAGAGCATTCCTATAGAACCCAGGAAAGCAGCAAATGTACATCAGAAGGAATGTCCCCATGATAAGAGTGGTTGGCCCTGAGCCAACCACAGAGGTTTTGTTACAGGAAAGGGGTCCGGATCCAGACTCCAAGAGAGGGTTCTTGGATCTCGTGTGAGAAAGAATTCAGGGTAAGTCCATATAGTGAAGTGAAAGCAAGTTTATTAAGAAAGTAAAGGAACAAAAGAATGGCTACTTCATAGACAGAGCATCCCTGCGGGCTGCTGGTTGTCCATTTTTATGGCTATTCCTTGATATGCTAAACAAGGGTGGATTATTCATGCCTCCCCTTTTTAGACCATATAGGGTAACTTCCTGACATTGCCATGGCATTTGTAAACTGTCCTGATGATGGTGGGAGTGTAGCAGTAAGGTCTACCAGAGGTCACTCTCATGGCCATCTTAGTTTTGGTGGATTTTAGCCAGCTTCTTTACTGCAAGCTGTTTTTATAGCAAGGTCTTTATGGCATGTATCTTGTACCGACTTCCTATCTCATCCTGTGAGTTAGATGCCTTAACTCTCTGGGAATGCAGCCCAGTAGGTCTCAACCTCATTTTACCTAGGTCCTATTTAAGATGGAGTTGCTCAGGTTCAAATGCCTCCGACAGTTTGCTCCCCAAACATCATATCAGAGACCTCCCTCTTCAAGACACAGGGATTTGCCATAGATTTAAAAAAAAAAAAAAAGGATCTCACTCTGAAACTGCCTCATCTCAGAAGCAGTTTTGACACTGCTTCAGAAATGAACAAGGCCATTTAATTACCTGTGCCTTCTATTCCACACCATGCGTATGTACTCTTGCTTTGTAACTAAGATTCCCAGTAATGAAACACAGGCAGGAATGGAATTGGACGAGTGCTTATGCCACGTGTCTTGCGGGTGCAGTTGACCTCACAGGAATAGACAGCGGAAAAGCAATGGGAGCTGGGCACTCAGAAGGCTGTACTTTTCTGGCAAAGGAAAAACTACACACTGTTTCAAATGACTGTCTTTAGTATTAAAATGTACTGAGAAGAGTTAGGTGAAAGGGTCATTGAAGCAAAACAGCCATTCTCAGTCTAACAAATCTCTGCCTGGTCCCTCTCAAATTTTTCCATATCATAAAGGGCAGCAGACAATGATGTTAAGCCTGGAGGATTTTTGAGGAGAAAGTGTTATAATCCACAAATTCCTTATCAGCCAAGTTGTTGTTCTTGTGCAAATACATCAGAAAGCCATTCTTAGTATCCAGGGGCTCCCACGTTCCCTGCTTCTAATAAATCATTCACAGAGCAATTGACTGAGCAATGAATCAAAATAAAGAAATCAAGAAGTGAGAAATGTGGAATACGAAGACCCACAGTGAGCATAAAACTAATTAAACATAGCATTAATACTCAATAATGGCTCTAAATATGTTACAAAATGGAAGGTTAATGTAAAATGTAACTACTTAAGGCAAAGATGCATAATGTAAAAACGTAACAGTTCTAATCTGGATCTATAATTCACTATTTTGTCAAAAAAAACTAAGACAAAGTTGGAAGATGGATGAGTGTAAATAAAAATCTGCTCATTTTCTCATGTTAGACAAGAGGGAATACATAATTACTGTTTTATTTCTGATACTGAGAATACTGAAAAGTATAGTTCTTTTAAACAAAGCTCTCCAATCTATACTTAAAAAGCTGAGAAACAACAGTCAACAAAGAAAAATGAAGGAAATTAAGAAACTATAAGTAAACATGAAAATCAAAACTAAAAAAAAAGCCAGAAGATGAAAGCACTAGATTTGATATTGCAGGGGCGGGGGGAGGGGCGGGTAAAAAAGTGTTGTTTTGCTCCATTGTGAAGGAGAAAGAAAAACAGCTTAGGTCGAAGAAAAATCAGAATTACCCATATTTCTATCACGAAAAGATTAAAGACAAAGGATGAGATGGAGTTATATTAAACTCAAGTGAAAGGAAAGCAGAAATGGGCATTTGTTGCATGATGGTTGTGAGCCAGGTGGAATAATTTACTATCAACAAATTTCATTGCTCCCTACTCTACCTGCAAGTTTTAGTCAAGGCAGGGTAGGAGAATTCTGAGGTCTGGACATCTTTGTTCTATGGTTGTTAAGGATGGTTTGTCAGGTTAACAGAGTGGCTATGAATTCAACCTTTACTATCAGACTGCCTAGGTACAAAACGCTAGTAGCTGTGTGACTTTCAGTAAACTACTAAAATAATTAGATATGATGGATTAATTAAGGAAACATCTGTCAAGCACATGCAATATGTCAAAAAAGGCATTTTTCTGAGTGCTGAGAATGCAGCAGTGAGTCAAGCAAAGATCCCTGATCTCATCGTGTTTTCGTTCTAGTGGGGGAGAGAACAAAAATAAATAAGTGAAATAATGTATCGAATAATGAATCCTTAGGTTTCACATTAGTAATGTGGAAGTCAGTCATTAAATGTTTACTATTATCAGCATGAGGATAAAGACATTTTGTAGACTCTTTGTTGATCTGTGAATATGAAGTATTTTAATCCAGCCATGTGAACACCACGCAGAGTTCAAGTGTGGCATGCATTATAAGATATGGTGCTCAGGGTTCCTGCAGGCATTTTTCATGAAGCGTGAGTTGTTCGCAGGCACTTGTGTTGGGAATTTTGTTCCAATTAATAATCTCACATTTACCCATTGAAGCCTTCTTACAGATGACAAGAGTAGTCCCATTTGTCCTGGCACACTGTCTTTGGTGCCTAATTCACAACACCTGTCTCTTATGAATTAGACCATGTTGTAACCATTTGTTTTGGATACAGCAATATTATAGAACTATAGCATCATAGAGTAGGAAGGACTTTGAAGTGTCATCTAGTCTAGATGAGAAGCCAAAAAAAAAAAAAATCTCCGATAAAGCATTCTTAGCAACACATTGTATTGCTTCAGCTTGATCAATGCAAATTGCTGGAGTGAAACGGAGTTGATTCCTTTGTGGAGCAGGTAAAATTATTAACATTTTTTCCCATATAAAGCCAAGTTCTGTCTCCCTGACTCTCCCCTTGTAGCCACTGGTATTGATTTGAACAAATCAAAACGTTCTTTCCTATGTTAGCCTTTCAGAGAAAATAAGGCAGTACCAACTACCCTCCTCTGGCCACTCAGGTTATTTCTCATGGATAATTAACATGCTATTACTTCTTTTATTTTTCACATGGCGTAATTTCTGAATATCCTTCATCCTACTTACCCTTTTCTCTGATAGGCTCCTTTTCCCCTCCATGTTCTCCTCAAAAAGAGTTGCCCAGAACCTATCACTGTTCTTCAGATATGGTTCGGACATGCCTGCTAGATTTTAACTAAGCCTCCTGTCTTGAACCTTTCCTAAGACATTATTTCTCAAACATTCCAACATGTTTTTCACTTTGGGGCCTTAATTCAGGGTGCATTTTACCTACATCTGTCTTTTCTTCCCTGTTTGCAGAGCTAGTACCTTCTCATTTTTCAGGCCTGAGTTTCAATCTCACATCTCCAGAGAAGAGTCCAACCATGTTACCTAAGAACCACCCACCAGCACTCACTCATATGTTAAACCACTATTTTTCTATATTACACTAGATATATATATATTTTATTTGCACATGTTGTTGGTTACTGCATGCCTCCCACAGCATGCTGAGAGCTCCAAGAGTGATGAATTGTGGTTGGTTTGTTTGGGTTTTTTGTTTTTTTAGCTGCTATATCCTCCATGCTGAGTGTACTATTTAACACATAATAGACACCTAATAATCATTTGATGGATTAATGAAAGAATGAGACTATGAACTGTTTCTTGTTGTCTATGAGTCTGTTTCCTCACTTATAAATTGAAATAGTAATATATACTTCACACAATCTGTTTGAGGATTAAATAAGAAAAGGATCTTGAATAATGAAAAGCACCAAGTAGGTGTCAGTACAGTCTGAATTTCCATTCAGCGTAGAATGAGAGATGTTGTTTGAGCCATTTTCACCATAGATAGAAGAGTCCTAAAGGACCTTTTTCTCCATCATAGTGGTAAGATTTTTTTTCCCCAGATGTCTCATTTCCCAAGCTCCAGGCTCCTGGGCAGCCTTGATTTCCTCCAAATCCTCCAAATGGTACCCAGGGTAGCTGTCTCAGTTGTAAACAGCGGGTGGGTGCAGTTTCGCATTGTTTGTTTCACACTCTTCCCAGAATGAGGTCTGCTGAATCTACTGTTCTCTGCATCCTCACCACCATTAGCCATAATTGTGAAGTTGAAAGGACCATAATTAACGGTTGGATGCAAAACAAGTGTGGCAAACTCATGCAAATATCCATCAGAAGCCACCTTTTGTTGGGCAATGCTGTTATGCATGTTCTATTTATGCAGAGGATAAAAGTCTTTTCTTGTCATATCCTTTTCATCATGTAGGAGTACATTTAACCTGGATGATGCCTCTGCCAAATGCTAAGCTAAATAAGAGAAGTGGGAAGTAGCAGGGTGATTGTTCTCTCTCTCCTACTTCCTCCTCCAGTTCTTGAACTCAATTGCCTCTTGAGAGCAGTTGGAAACCAGATGCTGTGTTGAATTGGTCATGATGCTTGCAGTGTAATAACGTTATAATAGTGGGGATTATCTAGGTAGAGCTAGGTTAGGGAAAATTCTGTGTCTCTGAATGAATTGGGAGAAATTATATTCACTCGTGTCCAACCACTGTTAAAGAAATGGTTGCACATGGATGGGTTTTCTGTGGCATGATAAGAATGGAAAGAACTGAAAGTTGAACATCGGACAGACTTGGCTTTGAATTTTGGCTGCTCTCAGCTATGTGAACTTGAACAGTTTACTTAACATCTCAAGATGGAGAATATGATTAATGATCTGCCTCAAAAAAATCGGGAGAGAGTAAATTAGACAATGTATATTAAAGTATCTTATCGCATTACAGTTGGACTATTTGTTCTTTTTTCTTTTGGCTGCTTTCCAGAGGCTCCTCTTCTGAGGGGGAAGAGGGTTGGAGCATCCTTACCTGGCATATACCAATTTGTCCAGTAAACTCCACATAGAAGCACACACCTTCCTAACTTTGGAGGACTTTAGGACTTGTGTCTGTGTCCCAGCTGTTGACCGCCTTGACTCATCCATGACTCATCCCAGGCTGTATTCCTCTTAGTTTAACTTCTCATACATGGTTTTGTCACTGGAAAGGGGTCCGGATCCAGACCCCAAGAGAGGATTCTTTGTTCTTGTGCAAGAAAGAATTCTAGGCAAGTCCACGCAAGTTTATTAGGAAAGTTAAGGAATAAAATAATGGCTACTCCATAGACAGAGCAGCAGTATGAGCTGCTGGTTGGCCATTTTTGTGGTTATTTCTTAATGATATGCTAAAAAAAGGGGTGGATTATTCATGAGTTTTCTGGGAAAGGAGTGGGCAATTCCCGCAACTGAGGGTTCCTCCCACTTTCAGAACATATAGGCTAACTTCTTGATGTTGTCATAGCACTTGTAAACTGTCATGGTGCTGGTAGAAGTGGCTTTTAGCATGCTGATGCATTATAATTCGCATATAATGAGCAGGAGAATGACCAGCAGTCACTTTTGTCACCATCTTGCTTTTGGTGGGATTTGGCCGGCTTCTTTACTGCAACCTGTGTTATCAACAACATCTTCATGACCTGTATCTCATGCCAACCTCCTGTTTCTTCCTGTGACTTATTTTACCCAGCCCCTATTCAAGATGGAGTTGCTCTGGTTCAAAGGTCTCTGACAGTTTCAAGCCTGGTATTTGTTCCTGTTGAGTCTTTTGGCACAACTGATCTTATCTTTTGGGTATGATATTGCCCTTTCTACCCCATTTCTTATTTCTCTTGTTAGTTTAGTGACTGTTCGCATGTCACTTATGAAAACCTCAGATAGCCATGGAATGAGACGCTGTAGATACAAGCTCTAGAGGGTTCGAGTTAAGATCATCAGGAGATCACATGGCAGTTTGGGTCTTGGATACCCCATCAGGAAGTTTACTTAAAAACTCCTATATTGGTTAAGATAAGCTAAATTTTTCTGTAGTAACAACAACAAAATCTCACTGGATCACTTCTGCTATATATTTGAAATGGGTCAGCAGAGGGTCTCTGCTTGTTGCAGGCACTCAGAGACTCAGGCCAACAGAAAGTCCATCTTGACACCACCACCAAGTCTGAGAAAGAAAAATATGGCAAATAGAGCATTCGTTCTACAAGTTTCCACACAAAGTGGTGCATAGCATTTTCACATTCCACTGGCCAAGGCTAACCACATGGCTACATTTAATTTCAAAAAGAATAAGGGAATATGAGAAAGCACTCCCTAGGAGAGCTAGAATATTTGAGAACTTCTCCAGTGACTACCACAATTTTCCATGATGACTAAGCCTCCCTTCATATTTTTATAATACCCAGACTTGCTCCTGAAGCACCTGGGCAGTTCCTACCACAAATCCTGAGGAATTTCAATTGCTTGAGCACCTGCTGTGTCTCAGATATTGAGCAAGGTGCTTTCACCTATGCTGCTTCCTTGATTGGTCTCACAAAGTGACTACATTTTTGTCAGTAGATGGACAAACACCTAGAAGCCCCTGGAATCCCATGGGGTCTCAGTTACTTCACAATGAAGGAGGGATTTTAGTAACAGCTTTTCCCCTTTACCTCCATGGAGGAATGGTAAAGAAATGCCTGAAACTCAATGTGCTGCTGTTCCACCCTGAAAAGCAACGATCTTCCAATGCTTCCATAACTCAGCAGACCTTAGACCTGTACCACCCATCGGTAGCTGAGCCAAGGCAACAGAGAGCTGTGACCCAGAGGCCCCCATGTAACCGTTTGCTGACTTGTCACTATAGTCTATGTTAGGAATCGATTTCTGGATTTTATTAGCTCTGCAGAGCCCTGTTGAAGTGGAGAGGAAGACTGAACTAGACACTTTGATTCCAGGATTATCATCACAACCTTTCCATTACTCCTTAGGAAAATCTCGATCAGGTAAACATCCACTCACAGTTCTTATCTGTCACCAGAGCCTAAGTTCCATGCCCCATTTATCTGCCTAGAACTCTTTCCCAGTCCTCAGTGAACTCCATCTCCTGGGGCTCACCCACTCACTTGGGCATCCCTGCTTCCAGGCCTCCATTCCATTGTTTGAGCCTTAAAACTCTAAACCCCTGCTGGAGCTCTGTTGGGGCCCAGACTTCTCTCCTTAGGTAAGATAGAAATTCCCCAAGTGTCACCTTGTACAGATACCAAGATGAGCTCTCCCAGGTTGCTAATTTATTTTTTCATTCACTTACAGTTTCTACAGATTTTATTATCATGGTATGAGACCTGAGGGAGCAAGAACATTTTCTTTCCCTTGCAAATATACTTTAAATTCATTTGGAAAGGGAGATGAAGGTTACCCAAATGTTGACAGCTGATAGTCTTGTCAGCCTGGGCCTTCAGGGATAAATGCGCAAGACTCCAGTCCCAACAAAGTTCATGGAAATAGCAGCCTCAGTTTCTATATAGCAGAGTCTCTGCCTCCATCAGGCCCCTACAATGTAAGGAGCCTCGTGAAGCTTGGACTGATTGCTCTCAAATGGTGAAAAAGTAGAGAAACTTCTGAATTTGGAAATGGTATCCATGGGTTTTAGAACTGGCTTTTCCATTTCTCAGCTCCATGGACAGAATACTTGCCTGCCAAACCTCAGTTTCCCCTCTGGCAAACAAGGATGAGATGTGTCCTTCAAGCTCACTAGGACCTTTGTAACAAGTAAACGGTAGGCGTGATGACTCTTTGCAAAGGACCTTTCAAATAAAGGTATACTTGCTAAAACACACACACATACACGCACACACACACATACACACACATGTTAAAACTGATACTCAATTCAGTTACTGGAAAACTTTGAAGTATCTTTGGTGGAAACACTTGGGTATGTGAATCTAAATTTTTAACTGTAAATTTTATGAAATTTATATACAGAGCAAGAATTCAGCATATGTGCATATACACATAAATATTTTAGCATGCATACATATAGATGTATGTGTATATATGAGTATGTATGTATACATGTTCAACTAAAAACTTTTTTTTTTTTACTTTTATTTTATTTTTTGAGACAGAGCGCACTCTGTCGCCCAGGCTAGATTGCAGTGGTGTGATCTCAGCTCACTACAACCTCCGCCTCCCAGGTTCGAGTGATTCTCCTGCCTCAGCCTCCCCAGTAGCTGGGACTACAGGCATGCACCACCATGCCTGGCTAATTTTTGTATTTTAAGCAGAGATGGGTTTTCACCATGTTGACCAAGCTGGTCTCGAACTGCTGACCTCAAGCAATCCGCCTGCCTCAGCCTCCCAAAGTGCTGGGATTATAAGCAGGAGCCACTGCACCAGGCCCTAAAATAAAAAGTTTAAATTAGTCTAAGAATCTTATAGTGGAATAAAGAGTAATCATTGCACCAGAGGCCTAGTATAGGTGGTTAACGCAGGGTACACTATCTGTATCTCCTGAGCTTCCTCGAAGCCAAGGCAAAAAAGAGCATGTGGCAGATTTGCATAGCTTCCTTACTTGAAGGAAGCATACATATTTTTCATGAAAGACACTAAGAGGGTGATTTATCACATATATCCTTGTATAAGAAGCCCTGAGTTGATGCTGGTCAATGTCATGAGAACATTTTTGCTCAAACACGCAATTAGTCCCTCTTATATCAATCCTATGAAATCTGAGGTTAAAATATAAAAAGTTAATGGAGACATTTGCACTCACAGATTCTGTTTCTTGCACTATAAAATGGCATTAATACTATTAAATAAGATTAACGAATTTCCAAGTTTGTTTCACCTCAGCATTTTTGATTAATATGGCTAGCATGGGGTCTTTCCTGTTGCATAGATTGTCACTGACCAGCTACGTGACCTTAGGCAAGTGACTTAGGCTCTCTGAGTCTCTTCTTCTTTTGGAAAACATTAACACCCATAGTATCAACTTTATAAGAATGTTTCTAAATATTAAATAATAAGATGAATAAAACACTTATCACAGTGCTTGGCATGCAATAAACATCCAATTAATGTCAGATATTGCTATTACATATCACAGGTGGGATAGAGCGTAGAGGTACACTCAGGAAAGAACAAGCAAAATCTGTAGGGGCAGAGTTTTTAACCCATGGATGAAATTTGAATAGAGTATGAACATGATGTGGGATCAGGGAATTCAGGAAGAGGAAAAAAATTAGTGAAGTCCAGGGTTTCCAGAGATGGCAGCTGACACACTAGCTGCGTGAAAGAAAGAGAGGGAGTGAGATGTCAAAGGAAGTTTGGGAATGTCATACTTACGGAGAGGCAAGTGGAGAAGTGGGACAATTCTTCTGCAGTCCCTTTCCTCCTAGAGGCTGAATTTTCATCAAGTGTCATCTTTTACATCATGGTCCTCAAGTTTGCAAACCCATAAATGCAATTTATTGGGCTACACAGTTGAAGAGATTGACATGAACCATATGTACAAGACACTGATGAAAATAGTAGGCAATGATTCATTCATCTCCTTCAAAGTTATTCCTGCATCTTTCCTATCAGCAAAGTCTGGGTTTCATGCTATGCATCACCTTCTATATTCAGCCATCACCAAGTTCTCTTTGTTCTACACTCTGAAGTTCTCTCTAATCCATGCACTTTTCTCATCTCCAGTGCCACCATCGTAGTTCTGGATAGTAACATCTTTTGCCTGGACAACCTCAACAGTCTCCTAACGCTTCTTCCCACATCCACGATTGCTTGTCTCAAACAGATTCTCGAATCACAGCAAGTGTAAATTGGCACTATATGTATTCTCATTTAACACACAAGCCAGCCAAGGCTGTGAGAGGCTATGATTTGCTGAAGCATACTCCAGAAACAAGAGAATGAGCTGGGTTTGAATCTGTGCATGTAAAAAATGCAATTAAAAGTCCTATGCATTTACTGCTCTGTTTCATGCCAGGCCCTAGTCCCACAAGATAGCTTCATAGAGGAATATGGGTGCACTAGAACCAGGAGGATCCCAAATCCCTTATGCGCTCATATTTTTCTTTTCCTCCCGCCAAACATGGCCAGCCTAAATCCCTCAGTCAATCTTGAAACACCTGCTGGCCCTGCCATTAACATCAACAAATAGTGAGGAGCTGTACTAATAACAATTATCATAATAAATTGGCCTTTGATTACATCTGTCACCTGAGAATTTCAAAGACTTTACAAACATCAATTAGTAATTACAGCTCAATGGATCTCTTACAGAGAGCAGGAATCATTAAGGTCAGATAAGAGCTGTGCAGGGACGCATGAAGGACTGCTCTGGTTTGGGTTGGTTTAAACCAGGGGGTTGCCAGCTCCTAATAGAAAGTCTAAGTCCCTCTTCATGAGGTGCAGAGAAACTACATTTCCAACTTCTCAATTAAGGGTTAGTTTGTACACAGCCTCAAAGTCCTATTGTTGAGGAATAGGAAGTATAAAATGCACTATTGGAAGGGAGCTTATAGATTGTCCAGTTCTCTTCTTTCAGCAGATAAAAGTAAACTGAAGTCCAGTATGGGGAAGTTATTTGCTCAAGATCAGAGCCATGGCTTAAACCCAGTTTAAGCCACACCCCATTTGCATTTGTTTACTCTGAAGAATTGTGCCTTCATTGGTCATGAGCTCCTCTGTAAGGAGATATGAATGATAATGATAAAACCCCCAAAACCCACCAATTATTTATTATGGGCTTGTTGTGAGTCAGTTGGGAATACAGATAAATAAGTTACAGTTCCTGCCCTCAGCAAACCCACAATCCAGTGGAGAAGACAGCCATGAAGACAAATGTGGGCAATAAATTATCAGCAATCCCAGTGGCAGAATACCTGGTGTTCAGCTATAAACCTGGAGGTAGAGGGGATGAGGAGGTGCCTAGGAAAATCTTGTAAAAGAAGTGACATTTGACTTGGCTATTAGAAGGTAAGTGGATATTTTCCAGGTAGACAGTGGGGCAGAGGAAAGGGCATGTTTTGCAAAGGAAGCACCTGAGCAGAAGCCCCAAAATTGGGGATTCCCCGATACATTTGGGAAGACAATCCCAGTGTTGGTTCCGGGATATGGAATGAAGCCCAGAAAGAGGCAGATATCAAATAATGCTGGGCTTTGTATGCCATGCTAAAATACTTGGCATTTATTCTGTTGAAAACAGGGAAAAGAAAAAAAATTGTCTTGCCTATAATCTCAATATCAATTTATTAGAATCATAAAGTCATGCATATATATTTGCATCCTTAAGGCACTTGTGCTCACAAAATTTTATTTACTCTAGAGAGTTGTACAGAGGGTATTGCTCCCATTCTACAGATGAGAACACTGTAAGTCAGAAAAAATAAGGAATGTACCCAATGTCACTCACGTTAGGAAAAACAAAATTTGAATGTCTCAATTTTTTATTGATGACATACTCCATATGTATTGTTCTCACCTTTAAAACACATGTTGTTAGCTAAGAAACATTTCACACATACAAAAGTCAAGATGATAACAGACTGATCTGTATATGCCCATCACTCAGCTTCAACAATGATCAACCCATCGTCAATTTTTTTTTGTTCCAACTTACTTTCTCTTCCACCGATATTTCTAACTCCTTTTTTTCAAGGTAGTTTCAAATGCACAGAGATGTTTCAAGAATAGTGTAAAGAATGTTAATAAACTCTCTACACAGATTCCCTAATTGCTAAGTTTACCACAATAGATTTACCATCCCATTTTCTCTCTCTCCCTCTCCCGTTCTTTCTCTTCTTCCCCATTTGTCTATTTGTCTATCTGTCTATAAATCACCGCTTTGCTCCTAAATGCTTTAATGTGCAGTCTCCAACATAACTACGATACAATTACCAGGAAATTAATGTTCACATAATACTACTAGCCCCAGTTCTGCCAATCGTCTCAGTCATATTCTTTTTAGTAAATTTAAACAATAACAAAAAAAACCTAGTCCAGGGTCACATGTTGCCTTTAGTTGTCAGGTCCCTTTAGAGTCCCCATATCTGTCTTGCCTTGACTTTTGTGCCCTTGACTCATAAAAATTACAGACTAGTTATTTTTCAGAATGTCCCTCAAGTTGGGTTTGTCTGAGGTTTTCTCAAGATTAGATTCAAGTTATGCATTTTTGTCAGGAATACCACAAAAATGATGTTGCTTCCTTCTCAATGTATCATACTAGGTGGCACATGATATCAATTTGTTCCATTACTGGTGACATTAACTTTGATTACTTAAACTGTTGTCCATTAAGGTTTTCTCCACTATAAAGCTACCATTTCTTTGTAATGTATAAGTGTTTTGTACACACATTTCTAGACTATGTAAATATCTTGTTCTTCAAACTTTTATCTTTTGTTTTAGCATTTGCTGATATTTTTTGTTGAAATCAACTATTACAAAGATGCTTGCCAAATGACAATTTTCTAATTCCATCATTTGTTCCACATTTATTAGTGGACATCTATTCTGAGGATGAGTTCTCCTTTCTCCCCTATTTTCAATGTATTAATTTATTTATATTGATAAAAATTTATAGATTCTTCTTTTATTCAGTTGGTTATACTTCAGTACTATCATCACTTATTTTTATGCTCAAATTGTCCCAGAATTAGCTAGTGTGAGCCCCTTCAAGATGGTTCTTTTGTCATTCTGAAATGTCTCCAGCAGTTCTTGAAAACTTATTTTCTTTCTGACAAAATCTTGTGCTTCCTTTGCCCCAGCTCCGGTTCCTTTAAATGGGGAATGGTACTTATTATAGAAACTCAGACCTGGGAACGAGTGGGAATCATTGTTAGTGAGTATCACTGATGCTAGGCTCTTTATCTATCTATCCCTCTACCTGTCTATCCATCTATCTGTCTGTCTATTTTTTTTTTTTTTTTTTTTGAGAAGGAGTTTTGCTCTTTTGCCCAGGCTGGAGTACAATGGTGTGATCTTGGCTCACTGCAACCTCCGCCTCCCAGGTTCAAGTGATTCTCCTGCCTCAGCCTCCCGAGTAGCTGGGATTACAGGCACCAGCCATCATGCCCAGCTAATTTTTTTATTTTTAGTAGAGATGGGGTTTCACCATGTTGGACAGGCTGGCTTGAACACCTGACCTCAGGTGATCCACCTGCCTCAGCCTCCCAAAGTGTTGGGATTACAGGCGTGAGCCGCCGCACCCAGCCTTTAGCTATCTATCATAAAAGGCAAAAGTGGCCGGGCGCGGTGGCTCATGCCTGTAATCCCAGCACTTTGGGAGACCGAGGCAAATGGATCATGAGGTCAAGAGATAGAGACCATTCTGGCCAACATGGTGAAACCCCATCTCTACTAAAAATACAAAAAATTAGCTGAGCGTGGTGGTGCATGCCTGTAGTCCCAGCTACTCGGGAGGCTGAGGCAGGAGAATCGCTTGAAACCAGAAGGCGGAGGTTGCAGTGAGATGAGATCGCGCCACTGCACTCCAGCCTGGGCAACGAGAGCGAAACTGTGTCTCAAAAAAAAAAAAAAAAAAAAAAAAAAAAAAGGCAAAAGTTCATGATACCCCCATTCTAGTCCAACATCAAGGAGTTTATTCCAGCCTTCACTCTTCCCATTTCTGTAATTCCCTTCTCTGACAGTGAGAAGCTTAACTTCATTATTATTCATACGTTTACTTATTGTTCAACATAGAATACTCAAGAAGTATTTCCAGAAATATTAATCTTAGCAAAACAAACCTACTAACTAGGGTTCAATATATATTTTCTGTTCTCTCGTCAGTCTAAATATATGCAAACCGTTGTGTTGAAAATTATTTGTTTTTGTTTTTTTTCTTTCACTAGAATATGGTTATGTATTTATTGGAAATTAAGTTAGGTTTGTTTATGACTCTTTGTTTTTAATTTTAGTTTCATTTTGCCCATCCCTATTGATTTCTTAATATGTAAAACATTACAACGTGGTTCTAAAAGTCTAGCTGTACAAACAAGTGCATACAGAAAAGCACATATCACTTCTTTTACATCACCTCTACCATCCCCTGTTGGAAACCAATGTCATTAATTTCTTGGTGGGTTTTTTTTTTTTTTTTGTAAAAATTATGAAGTCAATGTATGTTTTATTTCCCCTTCTTCTTATAGAAAAGGTAACATACTATAGATACCTGGGTATCACTTTATATTATTTTATAAATGTCTTCCTTATTTTTTTTTTACAGCTGCACAGTACTCTTTTTTTGTTTTGTTTTGTTTTTGTTTTGTTTTGTTTTTTGGAGACAGAGTCTTGCTGTGTCACCAGGCTAGAGTGCAGTGGCATGATCTTGGCTCAACTGCAACCTCCGCCTCCTGGATTCAAGCCATTCTCCTGGTTCAGCCTCCCAAGTAGCTGGGATTACAGGCACCCACCACCATGCCCAGCTAATTTTTGTATTTTTAGTAGAGACAGGGTTTCACCATGTTGGCCAGGATGGTCTCTATCTCCTGACCTCGTGATCCGCCCGCCTCAGCCTCCCAAAGTGCTGGGATTACAGGCGTGAGCCGCCGCGCCCGGCACAGTACTCTATTATGTGGTTATAGCTGTTTATTTGGTCACTCTCATGTGTGGCTATATTGTTTTCAATGTCTTTCAATTGCAGACGTTGCTGCATCAAGGAATTTGTGCACATATATTTTTGTATTGTTGAAGGTGCGTCTTCAGAGTAAATTCCTAGAAGAGGGATTGTAGGATTAAAGGGTGGACTAATACACAGTTTTGCTAGATGTCGCTAAATTTCCTTCCTTAAGGGTAAAACTAACTTGCATTTGTCCCAGCAATGTATGACTGTTTCCTCACAGCCTTGTAAACAGTTTGTGTGGTCTAACTTTCATTTTTGTCACACTTACATGTAAGAAATTATATCTCAATATAGCTTTAATTTCCTTTTTCTTATAAGTGAAATTGCTATATTCTCCTATACTTAATAGCCATTTTTATGTAATTTTTGAATTACCTGTTTATGTCTTTTGCCCAATTTTCAGTTTGTTTTTTACTTTTTCTATCAATTTTTTAAAGTTATTTATATATGAGAGATATCAGTACTTTATCTGTGATATATGTTGCAATTTTTTCCAGTTTGCGATTTATCTGTTGACTTTGCTTATATTTTTGCCACAGCAAATAAAATGTTGTCAGATGAATCTTTTTTTTCTTTTATTACATTTAAACTTTGAATCACAGTTAAAAAGTTTTTTCTTACACTCAGGCTATAAAGGAATTTACCCGTGTTTGTTTCTAAGTCTTATGTATTTTAGTATTTTTATATTTAGTTTTCTGATGTTTGGTCTTTGTTTCTGTGTATGATGTAAATTATGGATCTAATTTTTATCTGTTTTCCCAAATGTCTGTCTAGTTGTCCTAGCAACATGTATTTAAAAGTCCATTTTTGTCCCGATAATTTCTGATGCTGCTTTTCTCATATTTTAAATTTTCATATGTTCTTGGGTGTTTTTCTGGATGTCATATTCTATCCCACCAGTCTATGTGGCTATTTACGCAGCAGCCCCACACTGTTATAATTATGGGATCTAAACTTTAATATTTGCGAGGGAAAGTTCCCCATCGAGATTTCCTTTTTCAGTGAGTTTCTAGCTCTTCTTGCATGTTCCCTATAAATTTTAGTGTCCAGATTCATAAAAAGTCTATTAGTAATTCTGGGATTGTCCAGATTCATAAAAAGTCTATTAGTAATTCTGGGATTGCATTAAATTTATACATTAATTTGAGTGAAATGACATCTTTAAGATGTTGAATTATCTTACCTGAGATAAGGGATGTCTCTCTATTTGTTCGAGTCTACTTTATCTTTCATGGGTGCTGTAAAGTTTTCTTTATACAGGTTTTGTGTGTTCTTGCTATTAGCAAGTATTTCATCTTTGTTGCCATTGTAATGGGGTTTTGCTACCCTTATGTCCTCTGAGTATTGGTTTTATATATGACTACTATTGACTTTGTATATACATTATGTTTTGGGGGGCATAGATGTTTATACCTATTATATTCTTTGTTAGCTGTGGATTTTAGCAATAAAAAGTATCCTTTGCCATGTGTAATACTTTTTTAGTTGAATTCTTGTTTTATATCAGGATCACTACTATATCTTTATTATTTTTTCATTTACTGTTTATAGCTTATTTCATTCCTTCCTTTTTACTTTTCTGAAGAAAATTGTTTTATTCACCTTTTTAAAAAATTTTTTAAATTTGTATTTTTGCAGGTACATAGTAGGATATATTTATATATTTCTTTGTTTATGGGGTAAATGAGACGTTTTGATACAGGCATGTGATATGAAATAAGCACATCACTGAGAATGGGGTATCCATCCCCTCAAGCATTTATCCTTTGAGTTACAAACAATCCAGTTACACTCTGTTATTTTAAAATGTACAATTAAGTTATTATTGACTATGTTTGTTGTAGCACTGTTTACAATAACAATGTTTTAGATGTGACTTTTATACATAGAAGGTAGTTGGGTCTTGTCTTGTAATCCAAATGAATATCTTTTAAATTTCAGTACTTGAGTTAAATCATTAACATTTGGTGATATGACTGATATATCTCAACTCTGCCATATATTTTTATGTCATAATTTACTATATTAATTTTATAATACCTTCTGGTGTGCTTTCTTTACTCTTTTATTTTAAAATTTCATTTGGTATTTAGGAAATCTTGTATTTTTGTTCTAGTAGTTACCTTTGTTCTTTTATATTATTTAACACTTTTTTTTTTTTGAGACAGAGAACCCAGGCTGGAGTGCAGTGGTGTGATCTCAGCTCACTGCAACCCCTGCCTCCCAGGTTCAAGCGATTCTCCTGCCTTAGCTTCCTGAGTAGCTGGGATTGCAGGCATGTGCCACCATGCCCAGCTTATATTTGTATTTTCAGTAGACACGGGGTTTCACTGTGTTGGTCAGGCTGGTCTTGAACTCCTGACCTCATGATTTGCCTGCCTTAGCCTCCCAAAGTGCTGGGATTACAGGCATGAGCCACTGCACCTGGCCTATTTAGCACTCTTAATCCCATCTTTTCTTGTTTAATCTTTTGCTATCTGGTTTGTCAGATTTTTCTGGTATCCATTAACTTTCACATATTGCCTATATTAGTTCGTTCTCACACTGCTATAAAGATACTACCTGAGACTGGGTAATTTGTAAAGAAAAGATATTTGTTTGACTCACAGTTCCACATGGCTGGGGAGGCCTCAGGAAACTTACAGTCATGGCGGAAGGAGAAGCAAACATGTCCTTCACAAGGTGGCAGAAGAGAGACGTGCAAAGCAAAGAAACTAGAGCCCCTTATAAAACCATCAGATCTCATGAGAACTCACTATGACAAGAATAGCATGTGGGAACCACCCCTATGATCCAATCACCTCCCACAAGGTCCCTCCCCCAACACATGGGGATTACAATTCAGATTACAATTCAAGATGAGATTTGGGTGGAGACACAAAGCCAGACCATAGCACTGCCTGTACAACAATAAATGACCTAATACTACTCTTCTCTTTCCCTATTTCTTCCTCTCTCTCTCTCTCTCTCAATTTTTAGTGTATTATTTCTGCAATGACAGAAAACATAACATTTATATATCCTACTTTCATCCAACCCCTACCTCATTTCAGTCTTAGATTTACAGTTAAACATATTAATCTTTTACCATCAGTCCTTTTGCTGAAGTTTCCTCAGTCGTATTTTTTGGATGAACTTATCTTCTGTAGATCCTTCAAGAAAGACAAGTACAGCATGCCCTGGCTTTTTGAATGCTGAAAGCTACTTTTCCATAGCTTTGCTATATGAAAAACACATGGCTAGCTATAAAATCCTTGGTTCATATTAATACTTTCTCTGAGCTTTTGGAAAATGCTGCCACATTGTTTTCTTGCTTTGCATGCTGTTTTTGAGAAGTATCATGATAGTCTAATTCTCTTGCATGTGTGCATTATTCAATCTCTTTGGCTTTGAGAGTATTTATCCTAAGTTTAATAGTTTACTAGGCTGTGTCTTGGAGTTGATCTTTTCAGGTCCATTTTCACCAGGGTACTGTGCACTCTTTCAATATAGAGGCTTGGGACTTCTTTTACTTCCAATAATTTTTCTTGGATTATTGTTATAAAATATTTACCTACCTGCTTTGTCTCTCTGCTCAGAAATTTCACTATATATATGTTGGATTTTCTTTGCCTTACTTTTAAACCACTTTTTCACCAATCCTTGTTAATTTTTTCTATATCTCATTTCTGTTGTCTTTGTTGGGTTTCTGTCTTTCGTTAGTGCCCCTTATTAAATTGCTGTTTTTGACATCTGGTAATTTAATCTTCATTTCTGAGGTGATCTTTTAAAAATTTCTCTCCTGAGTTAAATCAACTTTCTTTTTATTTTTTCCTGATTTTTTGGACATTTTGGTTTTTCACTTGTGCTGCTCTAAGTCAAAGTTGTTTGAGGATATTTAATTCAGTTTGTAATGTTGTATTCTAGACTGTTTTCTTGTTAGGGGTAGATTTTCATCATTTGTGGTGTTTTGACATTCATTTTCTGTTTTCTTCATCTAGTAGCTTTATTAGGCTCTTTCAAATTTTAAAAAATTTTTTAGATTTAAAGTAGCTTATAAGATTCTCAGTTCAGAAACAGTTTGTTCTGACCGGATAGTAAAGTACAGGTATTTTTTTCAGTCGATGATTTTGTGTGTATGTCATAGGGGATGGGTGTAGGTTCTGACTTTTTGTTTTTATTCTAGCTTTTGTGATTCTAAAAATTCCCACTTTGCTTCCTTTTTTCCTTCAATCACCAATCTTCCAAGAGTACTTCTCCCTTCTTTTTATCTCATTTTCACCCATTGAACCTATTTCACCTATTGAACACTACCACCTTGAGTCACATGTTCTTTCAAGTCCTTTTCCTGTACTCTTAGTTTTGATCTACCAGGAATTGTTTTAGCACTTTCATGTGTAGTGTGGTCTTTGTCTTTCTGGAAGGTGTTTTAGATCAGCCATGTACTCTCTGCTAGCTTACCTCTTTTCTCTTCCAAATTGTTTTTACATAGCTCTTGTTCTCCACATAGGATGGCAAGGATGATTGTGTTGAAAGCTTTACATATATTTCATTTATATTTGGTTCTTATTTTTGTACCAAACAGGCCTATGACATTTTAAGACTTCTCTATACATTAATTATGCTGAAATTGTGGATTTTGTATAATTTTATTTTTTCTCCTTTTCCTGTGTTGTTTTTGAATCGTATGTGGGAAAATTTGGTGTTAAGTAGTTACCAATTTCTTCAACTACCCAGATCCAACATGAATTAATGGTTGATTGACTGTGGGAAGTCATATATCTAGAAAAATCAATAATGACTCCTAGGTTGTTTGCTTAATCAACCAAGTAGATGATGGTGACATTTATTTAAACATGGAAAATTAGTGGTGAATAAGGCTTGGAGTGAAAATAAAAGAGAAAACAATTCTTTTCGATGATTGCATATTTGATTGTGAGTACTTCAGGTAGACAGATGGATAGATGAGCCTGGATCTCAGGAATATCAATGCTAGAAAAAGTACTTTGGGAGTCATGAGAACATAATATTCAAATCCTTGCAATTTATTATAATCTCCTAGTGGAAAAGTTAGGATACAAATGATGAAAGAGGATATAAAACCAAGCTCCAGGTCACTCCAGTGTGTTGAAGCCAAGTGAAGGATAAATACATAGGCAAAAAAAAAAGGGATAAAGAACAGGTAGTGAAGTAGGAGAAAAGTCTGGAAGGTAGAATGACTTAAAGCCAAGATACTTAAACAGGTCAAGGAGGGAATGGTCAGTTGCAGCTAATGTTGATGAGAGATTAAGGAAGATAGAGTTGCAGCAGTGACTATGAGTGCTGACCATATAAAAGTCTTAGTGGACTTAGTGTAGTCTCATTGAAGGGAGTTCCAGAGACTTGGAGAGTTGAGGCAATGGAGTCAGCAAGTAGAGATAAAACTTACAAGAAGATTTTCAGAGGGTGGGTTTGACTTTAAATTTTCCAAATGGCTTGCATGCTACTTGGGGGCTTCCTTTCTTAGAGTATGGCTCATGGTCTTGGCTATTGCCTCAGGTGGAGCCTAATGCCTTCCAGGAAGATCTCATAAAGTTGATAGTGAACATTTGTCCAGTTAGAAGTGTCTGTAACCAATAGCCACCTGTCCTGCAACCTGAGGCCGCACGTTGCCACTCACTGTTGGTGACTGAGGGTCTGCAGAATCCAGTATACATGCTTTCTAGTGAGCTAGCACTCAAGTGCCCCTCTGCTTCTGTTACCCCTTTAAAGGCATTCCTCATGCATTATCCTTTGAGGAGGAGGCTACCACATTACGTAGTCCTAATGGTTCTGAGTTACTCAATGTTTCCAGATCTTATCTGAGTGTTCAAGGTCCTGCGTCGAGTCAAACAGAATTTTGTAATATCACAAACCACTTAGCCTGTTTTCCAAAGAAAGCTGTGCCCCATTGTCTTTGTGTGCCTGCCTGCAACCCAAGAAAGCGTAGCATCTGACCTCAATGACAAAGGGGTATTTGCCTTACAGACACCTCAGAAAAGAAGGCCACTTGCTTGAAGTTTACTTTGTATTTTAGCCTGGCTTATTATATGTGTAACCTTGAAAAATGTTATTTAATCTTGTGAGAAAAAAATGGACACTGTCGTATCCACCTCACAGTCTTGTTATAAGGATTAAAAGACATAAACTATGCTAAGTAGTTATGAGACAAGAGAATCACTGGAACCCAGGAGGCAGAGGTTGCAATGAGCCAAGATTGTGCCATTGCACTCCAGCCTGGGCAAAAAGAGCAAAACTCTGTTTCAAAAAGAAAAAATAAAAGAGGACATCTTTAAAAAAAAAAAAAATTCTTAGTGCTTCTTTCAGGTAATGAACATGTTAAGTGAGTGAGTCCCATTGGGGCTAAACAATAGCTTAAGGGTCAGTGCAATGGAAGAAAGTCAAGGAGAGTCAGTTTGTGGGAAGGCTAGACTAAGGACCCAATGCTGTCAATACCATAAGCCCAGGCTGATCCATATGCATAAGGTGGGGTGGGATGGTGGGAGGGAGCTCTAGAGTCAAACAGAGCCAAAATATGCTTTCCAAAGGTAGGGGAAGGTTGAGGTAGGATCACTGCAGCCACTCTTCTGGTCTGAGGCACCACCATCTCATCATTCGACTATACCACCACCTTCTTCTCACCAACTTGTTTCTCTTGCACCGTAAGTCTATTCTGTACGTAACAGCCTCTACCTTTAAAAATTTTAAACCTGAAATTTCAATTCTTCCTGCCTAAATGGCTCTTTAATGACTTCCTGTTGTTCTTAAAATATAGACCAAAACTCTATAGTCCCAAAAGGTCTCCTGGTCTTATGTTGCTAGCTTCATTTTACATCATGCCCCAGGTAATTCATTATGATGATAGCCATGCCAGACTTTTGTATGTCTTCAACTGCACCATGCATTTTCCCACTTTCAGGCCTTTGCATGTCTGTTTCTGAGTCTGGGATGACCTTCCTGATGCTTCATGTGTCTAACTTCTACTTATCTTCTCAGGGTAAGGTTAAATGGTGTTTCTAAAAGCAGCAGACCATCTCCCTTCCCACCCACACCCCATGCCATCTCCCTTACACATGCACAGCACCTGGCACTTCTCACTTACTTTAGTGTACTAAACTTTTAAACACAACCTCATTTAGTTTACTGTACTAAACTTAAATATAGATTGACAAATTTTTCACCAAGTAAATGCATACCTATGTGTGTTTATTGCATATCTCCCAGTGTTTATTGCAACTTTTAATTAGATACTTGTTTGTGAGAATGGTTGTCTAATGTTTGTCTCTCCCCAGGTCTGCATGCTCTATGAGGACAGGGACCATGTCTACTTTGGTCATATTTGTAGCTCCAGTACCTAGCCTAATGCGTGGCACATAGTAATTATTCAATAAATATCTGTTGATCAGTTGACCAAATGAGTACATGAACAAAAATTAGGTAGACTATCAGGATCTCAGCCCAGTCTTAGAGGAGAATTAAGGCCTGAGTCAAAGTTACTGGGGAAACTATGGAAAGATGCTGAGGTCAGGTCTAAATTCCATCATATCAACTGGGAAGCTCAGTCTTAGATAAAATAAAGACACAAGTTGGGATAATGTGAAAACTATTTGAAAACTATGGGATCAGGGTTAAATCTACGTCCTATTAAATGAGGAGTCCAATAGAGCAGTAAAGTAAGAATTGTATGTATTAGCCAGGTACCTAGGGCTTCTTGATCAGGTTAGCAGCCTAACCCAAGTCTTTCTGGATGATAAACAGCAGCTATGAGACATTTGATGACCTAAACAGTTCCACTGTGAACTCCTCAATTGAAGAGGCATCCTAAAATTTCAGTAAATAATTGAAGGATGGATGGATGGATGGTTAGATGAGTCAGACTTGACCTAGTGTTAAAATGGAGGCTATAAGTAGATACAGGTATGAGGCATTTTGAGTAATAAGGTAGGTAACAGCCTACCAAAATAAATAAATAAATAAATAAAATTATTTGCATGAAGTGAGGTATTAGGAAGTAGTATCAAGAAGACTGAGTACTGAAAGTAAAGGAGTACTGCCAGTAGCTAAAACCAGACACAGCATTGAAGACTGGAAGCAACCTTGGTAGAGTGGCCTGCCTATTCTACCAAAGTGGCCTTTTCTACCCCATTCTCCATCATTTGATTGATGGGGAAATTGAGCCACAGAAAGGGACAGAGAGTTACCCAATATTGCTGCACTGGCCGAGCCTTGAGTAGAAGCATTTCTCAACAGAGCACAACAGTAAGGACATGGTGTTCTACCCCAGGGTGATTTATACCTGCATGCAGATTTTAGTCTGGAGTGGGAAGTGGAGCACGGGTGAGGTTAAAATGATAAGGAAATGAAATTATATTGTACTGTCCCAGAATATATTACAAACCTGGAATTAGGATATACTAGAGATCAAATAGAAAATACAGCTTTTTTTTTCCATTCCCCAGAGACTTATATAATCTGAGAACAAAGAAAGTGCTCATTTCCTTTTGTTGAAAAGACTGGGAACTTTGGACATAGGCACACTGGCCAGACCTCTTCTCTGATAAACATCAGAGTATCCAGAATATACCTGATTTGCTTGCTGACAATCCAGTCACTCAGAAGGTCGAGAGAGTGACTTAGGGCTTTGTTATTCTGTACCTAATTCTGACCAACAGAGACAAATTGGTTATGGAATTAAAGTTGTTAGGAACTTAGGAGAAAACAAACGTGTTGGCATCACGTTTGTCAGTCAGGAAGACTTAAGCATAATCGTATATACACTCTAGATCATAGAAAACAGACTTTAAAACGTGTGGTGCTGAAGGGGTGATTTTAGGAAATGGCTCATTTTCCTGCACGAAACTGTGGAAGGGAAGATTAAGGAAAGTTAAAAACTTCTCACAAATGACACAATGTACAAGAGAAGATAGAATAAACCACTGCACTAATTTACAATATCATCAACAGAGTATTCCCCTTTCTCTGCAACCTTGCCAACATCTGTTTTTTTTTTTTTTTTTGACTTTTTAATAATAGCCATTCTGACTGGTGTGAGATAGTATCTTGTTTTGATTTGCATTTCTCCGATGATTAACAATGCTGAGCATTTTTTCATGTTTGTTGGCCACTTACACGTCTTCTTTTGAGAAATGTCTGTTTATGTCCTTTGCCCACTTTTTAATGGGGCTATTTGTTTTTTTTCTTGCTGATTTGTTCAAGTTTCTTATAGATTCTGGATACTAGTCCTCTGTCAGATGCATAGTTTGCAAATATTTTCTCCTATTCTGTAGGTTTACTCTGTTGATAGTTTTGTTTTTGTTTTTCTTTTGCTGTGCAGAAGCTCTTTAGTTAATTAGGTTCCAATAGTCAATTTTTGTTTGTGTCGCATTTGCTTTTGAGGTCTCAGTCATAAATTATTTGCTTAGGCCAATGCCCAGAAGAGTATTTCGTAGCTTTTCTTCTAGGATTTTTATAGTTTGAGGTCTTACATTTAAGTCTTTAATACATTTTGAATTAATTTTTATATGGTGAGAGGTAGTGATCCAGTTTCATTCTTCTGCGTATGGTTACCTGGTTTTTCCAGCATCGTTTTTTGAATCGGGTGTCCTTTCTCCATTGTTTATTTTTTTCATCTTTGTTGAAGATCAGTTGGTTGTAGGTGTGTGGCTTTACTTCTGTCCCTGTGGAAAGCAGTTTGGAGACTTCTTAAAGAACTAAAAGCATGACCACCATTTGACCCAGAAATCCCATTACTGGGTATATACCCAAAAGAAAAGTAACCATTCTAACAAAAGGAGACATGCACTTGTATGTCTATCACAGCACTATTCACAATAGCAAAGACATGGAATCAACCTAGGTGCCCGTTAGTGGTGGGTTGGATAAAGAAAACATGGTTCATATACTCCATGGAATACTATGCAGCCATTAAAAAAGAATAAAACCATGTCCTTTGCAGCATCATGGATGTACCTGGAAGCCATTATCCTAAGAAAATTAGTGCAGAAAGAGAAAATCAAATGCCACATGCTCTGTCTTGTAAGTGAGAGCTAAACATTGGGTACACATGGACATAAAGATGGAAACAATAGACATTGGGGACTCCACAAGTGGGGAAAGAGGGAGAGAGGCAAGGGTTGAAAAACTACATATTGGGTACTATGTTCATTTGTTCACTCTTTGGGTGATGGGTTCAATAGAAGCCCTAACCTCAGCATTCCATAATATATTCATGTAACAAACCTGCACACCAACCGTCTGAATCTTAAAACAAAACAAAACAAAAGACAAAAAACACTGCAGAATTCCCCTTATTGTGACCACATTTTAAGAGAATATTCCCACAGAAAGCAAATTAATGTTCACATTTGCAGAGAAGAAGTGACCAGAAGAAGCATGAGGGAAACTTCTGAGGTGCTGGCAATGTTGAGTGTTTTGATCCAGGTGCTGGTCATAGGTGTGTGTTTACTCGGTGAAAAATTTGTCAAACTGTATTTAAGTTTAGTATACTCATCTGCATGTATATTGCACTTCAAATTAATTGTGCAACAATTATTAAGATTTAGTCTGTTTCCTTCAGGTTGTATTTTTTAAATGTTTAAATTTGCATGTTGTAACAAAAAATGTACTTTGCTTTATTTATTTAATATTCTCTTATGTGTATCATCCCATGTTATTACATGGCCCTCACAATCATTTTTGTTGACAGCTCCATAATATTCTACTATGTAGATAGACCCCAGTTTTCTTTTTGGAATTTTTTTCTTTTTATGTTTTTAACATATACTAATTGTAAATATTTATGGGATACATAGTGATGTTTTGAGACATAAAATGAATAGTGATCAGATCAAGGTAATTAGCATATTCATCATTTTGAATATTTACCATTTCTTTGTGTTGAGAACATTCAGTATCCTCTGTCTAGCTATTTGAAACTATATATTTTGCTTAACTATAGTCATCCTACAGGGCTACAGAACACTAGAACTTATTCCTTCTATCTAGCTATAATCTTGTATCCTTCAACAAATCTTTCCCTTTCTCTCTCTGCAATTCCTAACCTCTAGTATCTGCTTCCTGCTTTTTACTTCTATGAGATCAACTTATTTTAGTTTCTACATATGAGTGAGAACATGAAGTATTTAACTTTCTGTTTACTGCTTATTTTCCTTAATGTAATGTCCTCTAGTTCCATTTATGTTGCCATAAATGACTGGATTTTATTCTTTTTATGGCTGAATAGTACTCCTTGTTGTATATATACCACATTTTCTTTATTCATCTGGTTTTGGACACCTAGTTTGATTGCCTGTCATGGTTATTGTGAATACTGCTGCAATAAACATGATGCAGATGTCCCCTCAATATATTGATTTATCTTCCTTTGGATAAATGCCCAGTAGTAAGATTGCTGGATCATATAATAGTTCTATTTGTAGTTTTTTTGAGGAACCTCTATACTGTTCTCCATAGTGACTGAACTAGTTTACATTCCCACCAACAATGTATAAGAGTTGTTATACATCCTCCACATCCACACCAGCATTTGTTATTTTTTTTAATAGCCATCTTAACAAGGGTGAGATGATACCTCATTGTAGTTTTAATTGGCATGTCCCTGATGATTAGTGATATTGAGCATTTTTTATATATTTGTTGGCCATTTGTATATCTTCTTTTGAGAAATGTCTGTTAAGATCATTTGCCCATCCTCACCAGCATTTGTTATTTTTTTTTAATAGCCATCTTAACAAGGGTGAGATGATACCTCATTGTAGTTTTAATTGGCATGTCCCTGATGATTAGTGATATTGAGCATTTTTTATATATTTGTTGGCCATTTGTATATCTCCTTTTGAGAAATGTCTGTTAAGATCATTTGCCCATTTTTTTAGTTGGATTTTTATTTGCTGTTGAATTGTTTGAGTTCCTAGTATGTTCTGAATATTAATTCCCTGAGGGATGAATAGTTTGCAGATACTTTCCTTCCATTTTGTAGGTTGCCTTTGTACTCTGTTTATTGTTTACTTTTCTGTATGTAATTTTTTGGTTTTATATAATCCCACTTGTTTATTTTTGCTTTCTTTGCCTATACTTTTAAGGTCTTGTTCATAAAATATTTTCCTAGATCAGTGTCATATGTTTGGTTTCAGACCATTTCCCTTATGTTTTCTTCTAGTAGTTTTACAGTTTCAAGTTTTACATTTATGTCTCTTATCCATTTTGAGTTGATTTTTGTATAGGGTGAGAGGTGGGGGTCTAGTTTCATTCTTCTGAATATGGATGATCCATTTTCTTAGCACCACTTATTGAAGACACTGTCCTTTCCCCAGTGAGTGTTCTTGGTGACTTTGTCAAAAATCAGTTGACTGTAGATATGTGCATTAATTTTGGCATTTTAAAAAATATTATTTCATTGGTTTATGTGTCTGTTTTTATGCCAGTACCATGCTGTTTTTGTTATTACAGCTTTGTAGTATATTTTAAAGTCTGTTAGTGTGAAACCTCTAGCTTTGTTCTTTTTGCTCAGGACTGTTTTGGCTATTTGCGGTCTTTTGAGTTTTCATACAAATTTTAGGACTTCTTTCTATTTCTATAATGAATGCCATTGGTATTTTGATAGAGATTGCATTCAATCTATAGATTGGTTTGCAGAGTCCGATTATTTTACCAATATTAATTCTTCCAATCCATGAACATGGGATATCTTTCTACTTGTCTCCTTTCAATTTCTTTCAACAGTATTTTTGGTTTTTCTTGTAGAGGTCTTTTACCTCCTTGGTTAAATTGATTTCTAGGTATTTTATTACTTTTGGTAGCTATTGTAAATGAGATTGCCTTATCGATTTCTTTTTTGGGTAGTTTATTGTTCATGTATAGAAACAGTACTGATTTTTGTATTTTTTAGGTAGTTTATTGTTCATGTATAGAAACATTACTGATTTTTGTAAGTTGATTTTGTATTCTGCAACTTTACTGAATTTGCTTAGCAGTTCTAGGAGGGTTTTTTTGGTAAAGTTTTTGGGTTTTTCCTATACATAAGGTCATGTCATGTGCAGACAGAGACAGTTTGACTTTCTTCTTTCCAATTTGGATGCCCTTAAATTTTTCTCTTGCCCAGTTGCTCTGGCTAGGACTTCCAGTACTGTGTTGAATAAGAGAGACCACAGCTTTCTTTGCCATGCCTGTGTGGTTAGACAGATACATCGCTCATGATTTTCACTTTTATGAAGAACACTGGAACCAACATCTTTGAATATAAAGCTTCATTTATATTTAAAGTTATTCCCTGAGAAAAGATTCTTAGATGTCTGGACAGATAAGACTGAATTTCTTTAAAGTGAAGATACATATTTAGAAATTACTCTGAGCAGTATTAGCCTCATCAAACCTTTGCCCTCTGCTGTATTCAACAATCATGCACAGAATTGGCAAGTTTTCTAATATATTACTTTCAAAATCTTTTTTTGCTGTTGTTGTATTACCATGAAGTAGAAGATCATTCTAACCATCTATAGTCTCCTGGCACCTCTCCCAGTCTACACAATTTCTCAATGATAGTCATTGTGACACTGTACAATCATTTGCACGTCTTCTTCGGTGTTCTGGGTTTCATGCTTTATTTAACAATCTCAAGCTCTGTAAACCAAAACATAGGGTATGGTGCTATTGGAATGGAAGCCAACAGAAGCTGAAAAGCTTTGTCCAAACATGAAAACAGAAATGAGTTTGCTCACTTTAATTGTCATATGCAAGATTTAATTTGTAACTTAAGCTTTTTGTACATCACATTTAGAGCAATATCCTTTACTGTTACTTTTTTTCTCAGCCATTTTTCTTTTTTTTTCATCTTTTGGGTATGTTCTTTTAAAAATCTTTGTTATTGAAATATAACATGCTTCAAACTTTGTGTGAAGATTTTATATGAATGATTCATATATTTGAACATTTTTTTTACATTTCCAAATTATCTACTTTATAAAATGAAATAATTGTTTGTTTTAAAGAGAGATACTTATAGTTTTTATGAAGAAGAAAACACTTGTTCCAAAGAACAAGTCATGTCAGCCCAACCTTCTTTCTTTAAGACAGTCTTTGCACTGATTGGAGAAATGCAATAGACAGAGTATCAGTATCTAAAAGGAATTTGAACCTATTCTCAAGCTCAATTCATAAGCAGTTTAGGATATTAGTAATTAGTTCAGATTCTGATTAACAGATGAATGTCAACCTGGAAGAAGGAATCTAGTAAATGTCATAAGGTTCCACCATTGGCATTATCCAGATTGTTACTCATATTAATGATCTGGATGAAATTAAAGAAAAAAATGATTTCTAAAATTTTTCAGCTTGTGGAGACTGTGATGATGGGCTGTAGTACTTGGATCAGTTGAAGAAGATGGAAATTGTAGTGGTAAATATGACTCTGTACTTGGGTTTCAAAAATATAGCCACACTTGTACATGTAGAAGCAGTCTTCTAACCAATACTTTTATTTTTGGTTAGGGGAGACGGATAAACACTAAGATGTTGGCTATGTTAATAGAAGCCCAATATAAGTAAGGATAATAGTGATAGTCTAGATAATCATGTATCAATATAATCATGTATCAACAAGAGCATGTATAGACTCCTGTTTTGTGTTCTAGTCACCGCACATTAAGAGGATAAAGTGGAGTTTGTCCTAGAATGAGCAGCTAGGATAGCTCAAAAGACTTGAACTCTTATAATATGAGGAATTGATAAAGAAGAATGTTTACGAGCCCGAGAACCATCTTTCATTATCCAGACCTCTTTTTTACACAAGCAAAAGCAGACTTTCTGTGCATTTTGAGGAAGAGAATCAAGACTATTGGCGATAACTATGTGATTAATTATGGGGAGTCATACTTGGACGTAATAGAAGTGATCATTTCTAGCATTCAGAGGTGTACCTAGATGGAATAGAATCTGCCATAGACATTGTCATGTCTTCTCTACTTCTGGATACATGGGAGGATTCCATTTCTCCATCTCACTAAAATTAGGCATGGCCATGTGTCTGGTTCTAGCCAATAAAACATGCATAGAAGTGAAAGTGTCGCTTCTGATTCAAAGCATTTGATTGATAGTGCTTTACCCTTTAGCACTCTCTCCCCTTGGGTTAAAATGGACGTAACAGCTATGATCTCTGAGTGGTTACAATGGTCAGAGTGTCTCCCAATCACCCCCAATCTCACCCCTTAGACCCAGCCACACACCTACATTGGACAGGTAGTTTGAATGGAAAATAAACCTTTGCTGTTTTTAACCACTGATGTTCATGGGTTTTATTATGGCCTCCTAACCTTTCCTATCCTGCTTGCCACCAATGCCTTCAAGATGCAATGGTTCTTTGTGAATGAGCTGCAGCAAGACAAGAATTGGATGATTGACAGATTTTTGGTTCAGCAACTCACATACTTGCATTCTTTGCATTTTACTTTCCTTGCTACACTGAATTCAGACTGTTGTTAGGGGTATAATTTAGTCAACTGGAATTTCCAGCTGGTTCCAGGACCTCCTGGGAGATAATCCCAGTAAAGTGGGCAGAGATAATTCTCTTCCTAAGCACACTCTTCATGAACTCCACTGTGTGCCCAGCAACATCACACATTTATGAATCCTTTTTACTTTGGCAACAGCTAACAACAACTAGATAGTTCACCTAGCAAAGATTCTATTGCCACACACATTATTTATGAAGGCTGCAAGGCCCACACAAGAGCTCAGGGGAAAAGTAACTTTTGAACATGAACTTTGCAGTTTGAGTTTGACATGTTTCGTATAGACTGGACTATTGCCAAGTATCTCTTCCCGTCTATGCATGTAGATGCATTATTGCTAGTAACAAAGTTTCCCAAGGATGCCCTGCTTCCATCTGCTCACTCATGCAACTGAACAAAGCACACTGCATACCCCAAGTACCCACTAAGTGTTATTGTTAAAGATGATGAGTGCTGGGAATTATCTGATATGTTTATAAAGTGGTTCTGTCTGGGAATGAGGTTTATGAGATGGTAGGAGCCAGGAAGTGAACTGAATAACATATGTACCTAGGCTGAGAAAAAAAATAAAAAATGGAATTAAAAGGTGATCCGATGGGGAAAAAAATGGAAAGGGCAAATTTAAAATTATAATTAAAAACACATATGCATGCATATATATGCAAATATATATGTATGTTTGTCTTTATATAACAATTTTATATAACTCACAGCTAATTAATTGGCATCTCATTTTTGTTGTTCACAGGAGACCAAAATCAACTGTGTTCGTCTGGCTACAAAAGGTATGTTGGCATCTGCTTGTCTGTCTTCACCTGTTCTTCAGCCATTTAAGTATTTCTTTCTAGCCACACAGAGAAAGTTTAGGCAACAATAACTCAAAACAAGAAAGAATTGTTATTTTCACTGGAGTCATTTGCATCTAGAACATACATTCTAGGGTGTATATTAGTAGCACAGTGCGTAAAACAGAGTAAAAGTTTAAAACATATTTACTGAATGGATGGATGGGTGGATGAATGTATGGACTGGTACATTGATCAGTGGAGTGACGGATATAAATTTACTCAAATATTCTTTTGATATATGTTTTTCTTACATTTGGGTCTATGTTTATGTGGGTATTTTTTAAGCATGTCTATTAGACCCATCTACTGAGTTTTGTACTTCGTTCAATTGGTACATGGCTTTCAAAAATGAGGTGATTGGTACTGGGGCCTTTAGTAATGAGAAGACAAACGCTGCATTATTATGTAGTTGGCATTTTCAACACTTATCCCCAAAACTAAGGCAGCATTGTTCAGGCTCATCACTTTTGTTTTCCTAATTATAATTGAATTGCCTGGCTCTTTCAATTGGTACATGTTTCTGTTTATTACTCTTTTTAAAAAACAAAATCAATGAATGGTTTGCTATCATTTAACCTATTACAGGGTTGAATAGTTAGAAATCAGATTTATCTTTTTGTTACAGAGTTGATATTTTTAACAGCAAACCCTCCCCATACACACACAACAAAATTGGGCAATTCTACTCTGTTACCTGAATTTACTGACAGCATACGTAGTTGCATAGACTGCTTCCAAGAAGATAAAAGTTGTAAACATAAGTAGGCATATAACCACAGATTTAAAGTGCAGACAAAAGCAACGACCCAAGTATGCATGTGTATGTGTGTAAATATATAGACACATGCACAACGCACAAAACCACACAGAGGAACATACACACACACACAGGCAGAGTGAGGAGAAAAAGAGAGAAAAAAATCTACAGCTACTTGACAAAATGTGCACCAAGACCCATCACACATGACTTTTATAACTTTGAAAAAAAATTAGCCCAATATGTAGGCACAAAAGAGAAGATGCAGGAGGAAGAAGAAAACAGAAGCACTAGGGGTCCCTGTGATAAGAAGTCACCCTGATTTCACATAAGTCACAGAGGGTGGCATGTCCCTAACTTGTTCCCTCTCAGAAACTCAGGCTCCTGGATGGAAAGAGATAAAATACTCTCTGTGAGGCAAGGATAATTGATGGCCTGCAAACAAAAGTGACACAAATCACAGGTCTTGGCAGACTTTTCCACTGAAGAAAACAGATAATGTAGAATCAAGAACACCATCAATTGGGTAGCACTAGGGCTCTAGACAGCAATCGGGATGGCTAGGTGTTTGCAGCCTGCTTAAATAAGCAGCTGGAGAGGGAAGGAAACTCACAGAGAAACCTCTTTCACTATGGTATGCTCTATGGCTCCTCAGTTGGCTTTCGATTTCTAGACCAGGAGAGGTGGATGCAATGGATTTGCACTCCATGGGGTAGGTGGGATTCTAAGGACACCCTCTGGGATGTAAGCTCTATAAAAGGGTAGCTGGCTGGGTCATAATTTCTGAACTGAGAATTGGAAACATGAGACCTGACAAGCAATAGGACCATATGGGGACAGTGGGAGAATCTCTAAAACTATACTCTCCTGAAAACTTCAGGACTGCAGTCCTCAGAGGCACAGAAGCCCACCCTGCTGGGCTTCTCTAGAGTTGCATTGCTGATGTGCAAGAGAATTGCAGTGACATTTAAAGAATCAGACAGAAGAGTTCTCTACCTCTCCTTAGCATAAGGGCTTCCCCTCTTGCTTGAGCTTTAGGTTACCATCTTTCCTTAAGTGAATGGAGTGTGTATGCAGGTAAAGTGAGTGTGTGTGAAAGGATAGGAATGCATGAATGAGTGTGAATGCCCAGATGTCCAAACCCAGGCAGGCTTCTGAGAGGTCAGGGTATTAGGGAATCTGAGCATCCGCATCCTGGTTTTCCAATTTGGTGAGATCCAACACTTAAACCCAAAGAAATGGGGCTCCAGTAGCACTTGGGAATGGGGTAGAGAACTAGATAGTGCAGAATGCCAGTTGGACACTGTTCAGTTATCCCCTCCCACCACATCAGATAAGAAGGATGCTTGGGGAGCATAGGACAAAGGGAAGCAGACCTGTGTTTGATGAGTGTCTACTTGGTACGTGGTACTATCCTTGGAGTATCTAGGATTGATTAAAGGCAAACCCTATCTATTATAAATCCATCCACTGCCTGTGAGGAGTTTCTATCAAGAACCTAAAGCTGGGAATCAATATTCTGTTTATCCCATCCCTTCCTGACCACCTGGATCAAATTTCCTCTAGGCAGGCTTGCTGAAAACAGTATTCTTTTTAACACAGGAAGATACTGAGAATCCCACAGACTTTGGAAGCATACAAAGTCCCAGAGATGGGTCATCAGTCTCTCCCAAGGCTCTTACCTCTCTCTGTCATCACGGCACCTGCTTCATGGGTCTGATGGAGGTCATCCAGACCCTGAAGTTCATATGTCAGACTCGAGGCCAGTACTCTGGTGATGAAGCACCTTGCTGCTGTCTGGTCCCTGACCCTGGAGAGTCCAGCCACTGTCTATGACCAGCTACATGAATCCCACAGAACCAGATGGTTGCCAGTTGTAACAGCCCTGAGCACTCATTCAGGATCATTCTAACTTGACCCCAAACCTAGTACCCCTTACACAAGAATATTAGACACACACCTAGCTCCAGCATGTGTCTCCAACCCTTTCCTTTCTGTAATGTTGCTACTAGTAACTCAGGATCTAATTTAATACTGCCCAGCTTGGAGGGTTGCAAAGTAATGGACCTGTATTAGTTTCCTGTGGCTGCTGTAACAAAGTCCTACAAATTGGTTGGCTTAAATAACACAAATTTATTGTCTCACAGTTCTGGAGGTCCAAAGTCTGAAATCAAGGTGTCTGCAGACTTTGTTCCTTCTGAGTGTTGTGAGGAAGAATCTTTTCTACGTGTGTCTCTTAGCTTCTGGTGGTTTGCTGGCAAATCTTTGGCATTTCTTGGCTTTTGGAAGCACCACCCTGATCACTGCCTTACCATCACATGACATTCTCCTTGTCTGCTTGACTGTATTCAAAATTCCCCTTTTCATGAGGATACTACCACCTAATCCAATAAGGACATTTGATTAGGGTAGCAAAAAGCAAGGGAATTTCCTTGAATATAAGAGCTAAAAGACATTTTGAGCACTTTGCTTGACACACTCTAGACCTGGAAATCCATCTGATCAGAGCCATAGAGAGAAAACTGCAGCCAGTGGGTAAACAGGCATTAAGTGATGGTTTGGATTTAAAACTATTATTCAGACTCTGAAAGGAAGACAATAGAAAGCCACAGAGCAAAAAAGAGCAATTTAAAAATCAGGTTTTGTTCTTATCATTAAAATAGGAAATGTTAGAAAGGGCAAGTGAGCAGGAGAATCATTTAGAACCGTTAACAGTGTTTATCCTACCTTTGGAAGATTAGGGATGGGCTCAACATAGGCAGCAGGTTGAAGATGTCAGCCACAGGTGCTTAAGGTGATCCTTTAGAAAATGGAGCATGTGGAAGCTTGGGGTAGGGACTTAGACTTCAGAGGTGCTAATGCTCAAGTAGAGAGAAAATAACCCTTCCCATGGGAGGTACATTATCCCATCTGGCAGAAGACGCCCCAGGTTGCAGCTGCTAAAGGAGGTACCCAGGTATCTCAATTCATGTCCTCTGGCTGAGACAGAGCAGGCCAAGGGAAAATTGTTTCTGACCTAGTTGTTCAATTCTGGAACTATATTGGTCAGTCCCCCTTTGAGAAACTGGTGCCCAGTTCCATCCAAGTTCTCTTACCCATTGATGTCCTGTCTTTCTAATTCTTCCGTGACTCCTTTCCTGTACTCATCTGTTCATTTTGCTACTTTTTCTTACCCACAGGCCTTGCCCCACCAGTCTTGCCTGCATGATCTGATCCCTTCCTCCCTCCAGCCTCCTCTAAGCTTCTATCCTTTTATTCTCTTATTACACTCTGGCACACTAGTCTTCTTTCAGTTCTTCAGGCACATCAAACTCCTCCCAAGCTTGGGGCCTTCGCTCATCTTGCCCTCTCTCTGAAATGCTTTGGCTACTATATGTGTCTCCTTAATAGATAAATATCTTAACAGATAAGTATCTTTAAGATGGCATCTTAAACCTTATGTCCTCAGAAGACCATCCTGACCTCTGTTTTAATGTATATCTCCAATTTTCCACTCTCACTAAACCCTGTAGTTTTCCTTCATAGCACTAATCACAACTTGCAAATGTATATATATAGTCTGCTTACATGTTTAACGTCTATCTCCCTGCTAGACTCTAAGTGACGTAAGTGCAAAGACTGTACTTATTTTGAGCACTGTTGTATTATTCCCAGATCTTAGCATATACTGGTACTCAATGAAATGCGTTGGATGAACAAATGGATGGATGGATGGATGGATGGATGGATGGATGGATGGATGGATGGATGGATGAGTGGATGACTAACAGGTCATTATTCTTCCATGGCTTCATTTTTTTCAAATGCGAGTTACATGTCAGGATTGTTCTCTTAAAAGATAGGAGTAAAAGTGACAGAGGTAAAGGGTCCCCTATGGGATCTGCAATCCCCACTAACAAGAAGGCCAGCCAGCCTTTGTTTCTGTTCCTGCTGTGATAGAGATCTCTCTCCCCACCATGGAGTTGCTTCACACTTTGGACACTTCCGTTTGAGAGGGCTTCTATGTTATGAGTCCAAACTGGCTCCCTGTTATTTTTCTGCCCATCAGTCCTTGAAGTCAAATAGATTCTGTCTACCCTTTCTCCTTCCAGAAAATGAAATTTGCTTCCTCTGACCTGCTCCTCCTGCCTTGGTTAGGGTCAGGAAGGTGCATGCTTGCTTCTTTCCATTGGGTGGAACCACTCTGGCTGCCAGCAGGCAGCAGCACTCCCATCTTGTCTCCAGCACCAGCCGTCAAGGGAACACAGCTGGCTCTGCAGACTCCCGCTGGGTGCGCCCGAGTGGCAGTTAGAAAAATCAGCTTTGATTTGATTTGCAAACTGAGCCGAGTCATTGAGACAAAATAAACCCGGAAACCCATAAAGCCATTTGCAGAGTTGCTTTGCAGAAGACAGCCACAGTTTTAATCTAGTAAACACTCTCTAACGATCCCATTAAAACAACCCCCTTGGAGTGGGTGCTGAAAGCTGAACTCCAGCATAATGAAGCATGGGATGAGGGGCCAGTGTCACCAGTAGTTTTGTTCTGCTTGGTGGCAGCGATGGACTAATGCCATTTTTCCGACAGTGACAGCAAGAGGTTTGGGCGCTGGCTTTTGTAAATATGCCTTCTTTTCATAAGAGCTAAGCCTGAGGTAAAGCATTTCATCTGGCATTTTCCTCTCCCCTTTCCATAATGGATTCTCACTCCTGCGGGGACCAGCAGGTACACTAAATAGCCATTTTTCAGTGAGATGCTCTCATTTTACAGATGCTAAGACTGGGAACCAGAGGAGGAGTGATGTGTCCATGCCTTGTTTATCCACAGAATCACAGCCACAGGTGGTGTGATAATCCTCTGCTATCGATAGGCAATGCCCACTCCCATTGATACAAGCCTATGTGGAAGATTCTGTTTTATATAGAAAGCTTCCTTGAGAGGTTGCGTGGAATAATTGGAAACTAGAAACACCTGGATTCAAATCCTGTCCCCCAAAATTTAGCTGTTAGACCTTGGACAAGTCAGTTAAGATCTACGAATCTGTCCCTTCACTTTTAAGCCTGAGATCGGTAGTCCTTTCTACCAAGTATTCAAGAACATAATATATAATTATATATATATATATTTCCTTCTTTCTTTCTTCCTTTCTGAGTCTTTAATGTGGGACTTGGAGACCCAGACCTACTAAGCACAGATCCTCTCTCTCCGTTCTCTAAGGAAAAAGCCAAAGCCCAGACTCTAGTCACTGCTTGTACAGTTCTACAAATCAGCCGTTTGTCAAATGGATACAGGTTAGATCCAAAGTGAAGAAACCGAGAGGGGACAGGAGTGATGTTGGCCTCACTTTTCAGTACTTGACCTTCCCATTGATAGGTTGTTGTCTCTAGATGAGATCCTGCAGAGCAATAGTATTCTTTTATGGACATGTATAGGATTGTGGTCATCCCTTTTCTAGCCTTGACTATGACACTGTCCTTTCTTCATCACCTGCCCAGCAATTTCAGGAGGGACCCAGGAACACAGCGTGTCCAAATCTAGCTAGAGCAACCAGGGTAGGGGCCATAATGGGGAATCACTTGTGAGAGGAAAGACTCTAGTGAGATAGTCTATTGGAAAGCTGTTGATTGTTGTTCAGTCTTTATAAATCTTGTCAAACTTTTGGAGGTGAAAGCTCAGACTGTGTGGCTGGAGGGTTTGGGCAGGACAATGCTATTCTTCCTTAGCTGAGTCCCATGAGATACATTTTCCAGGATTGGGATCCTCAGAGTTACATGAGTGTAACAAATTCTCCTTGATTTGTGGCCCCCTTTGCTCTCACTGACTGTCTTCTAGGTCCTAAAATGTCAATGGAAAAATACAGATTTTCCTAAAGGTTTTGCAAGAAGTTGGAGGAAGATAACTATATCATACGTACACATAAAATAGCCTAAATATGACCTTTAAATATCCCAACTCTTTCTTTAATATTTTTCTTGCTACAACAGCTGGCACATCTCTCTAGCCTTCTGTTCCTTTCCCTCTGTGCTACTCTCTAGTTGTGCTCAAACTTCCCCCGCCACACACACCCCTTCCATGCTCCACTTCCATACCCCACTCAGGAAGACAAAAGCTGGTTTGATAGAGTTCAGAAAAACAAGTGAGGATTAACTCTTGCCATTCAAGCATGTACCTGCGGAGTTCCAATCCATCTTTCTCAACTAGAAATAAGAATTATCTACTCAAGATCTGAGAGACACCTGAGTTGACTTGATCGCAAGTCTGTTATTGCAAAGCAGTTGCATCTTCTAAAGGAAAAGGGGCCTTTTAAAATTGGGAGTCCGGGAAGGAACATATTTGGGGTAGGCTGGAGACAAGGGTTATAAATAAAGAGAATAAAGCTCTATTGGAGATTTTAAACCCCACTGATGGGGTCTCAATGTGATGTTTGAAGGGGGATTAAAAGGGATTTGCAAAAATTAACCACCTGTTGTGTGCCAGTCACAGGGCTTTGTGTGCTGACACAAGGTTTCAGTGTGATGACAGAAGTAAAGCCTGGCACTTAGCACACACTAAATAAATAGTGGTCATCGTTATTTCTTAATGATGGGCCAAATGGGCTCAAGGGGTTAAATAAGGAGCTCAAGTTTCCTCAGAATTGGAAATCAGATCTGATTCCATCGTGTTAATAACATAGACAGGTGAGATTCATTGACCACTGACACGATGCTCTGTCTCCTACCTATTTGTTAACCTCTTCCCATCCCTCTTTTCTAGTAATAATTGATAATAGAATATTTAGCATGTGATGGTCTTTGGCCTGTCTCCAGGAGTATTCAAGCTAAGTCCTGGAGCAGAAGGTGAGGTGGCTCAAGAAATCCTCAACTTTCTTCACTTCCACAACATATTGAAGCTAATAAACCAAAAAATTAGTTTTTCTTCAGGGTTGTCTGCTCCAGGGCCATCTGTAGCCCAGAAGCATCTCTCTGCACTCAACACTGATTGCTTTAGAAGGGACAAGAGTCAGAAGGGAAGTCTGAGGCATTCGGCATTCTGAGCTCCTTCTTTGCAGGCTAACACACACACACACACACACACACACACACACACACACACACACTGTACAGGGCCTGGAAACAGTAAAGAGAATGAATCCTCAAAACATGAAGTGGTCAGGGGACCAGGTGATGCAGGAGAAAGCAAGAGACCTCTACCTCGGCAACTGGATTAGTTAGGCTAGGCTAGGCTTTGCTGCCATAACAAGCTAATACCCAACTCCCAGTAGCGTAATACCACAAAGGCACATTTGTTGCTATGCCATCTAGAATATATGTGGTCTCAGAGAACCCCTGAGCAGGAGAAGAGAAAGCATGGAAGTGGCAACTTGGATCTTAAATATGTCACTTGCATGCCACTTCCACTTACGTGGCCTTGATGAGAGCTAGTCACATGACAACAGCCCAACTGCAAGTTGACTGGAACTCAACTTGCCCAAGGATAGATGGAACAGACACTGGTAAACATGAGACATCTCTAGAACCATATATGTAAACAGGACCTTTTTCTGTTTCTGCCTCCTTTTGTGTTTTGCTGAGATCCATGATCCATCCCACTATATTCTGCCCACCAACTAGAAAAATCTCTCCCCATTCCTGCATTTATCCAGCTGTCCCGCTGTTCCTACCCCAGGTAGCTGAGCATTACTGCTAAGCACAGCATGGGTTGCAGACCTGGAGGATGGAGTGGGGAGGTACCTCCTCTAGGCCCACCAACCCAACTAAGGCTTTAACTCTTTTCCATTTGATCCTCAAAATGACTTCATGAAATAATTATTACCTCCACTTTATAAGTGGAGAAACTAAAATTTAGAAATGTATGTAATTTTCCAAATGACACAGCTAGTGAGTGAAAAATACTGAATCAGACTTTCATGTATTCATTTACTTTTCAGTAAGCATTTATTGAGTACAACTTAGTATTGATATGTAATCCCACATTCCCTAGTGGTTAAAAACATCATCTTTAGATTTGGATGGTCTTTGATTCTAGGTAGGAAAAGGTACTAAACTATTCTGTGTCTCTGTTTCCCCATCTATAAACCAATGACAATAACACCACTTATGGCTGGGTGCGGTGGCTCACACCTGTAATTCCAGCACTTGGGGAGGCCGAGGCGGATGGATCACCTGAGGACGGGAGTTCGAGAACAGCCTGGCCAACATGGAGAAACCCCATCTCCACTAAAAATACAAAATTAGCTTGGCATGGTGGTGCATGCCTGTAATCCCAGTTACTCAGGAGGCTGAGGCAGGAGAATCGCTTGAACCCGGGAGATGAAGGTTGCAGTGAGCCAAGATCATGCCATTGCACTCCAGCCTGGGCAACAAGAGTGAAACTCCATCTCGAAAATAAATAAATAAGTAATACCACTTACTTCACAGGGCTAATGTAAGAATTTCATGAGCAAATGTATCAAAAGTACTTGATATAGTACCTGGCTTGTAAGAAACACTCAACAAATAGTAGTTCATGGGAGAGGCAACGAATAAATATAAGTCCAATAAGGGCTGTGGTCAAGGCAAAATCAGGATGTCACTGGTGGGCAAGAAGGGAGACATAAATCAACTTAGGGTATGCTATTTCAGAATGTGTGATCACTAAGATAAGGTTTGAAAGAAGAGTGACAATTATCATGTTGAGCAAGGTTGGAAAGTAAGTCAAGAAAGTCTACAAGCCAAGGGAGTAGGTATGCAAATCACTGAAGGCAAGCGAGCATGCCACTGAATTTAAATGGGGCAAGGCAAAGGAATGATGGCTAGCAGGCCAGTGTGACCAGATGAGGTTAGGAGTGATCAGGGGCCACCCAGGACTCTGTGTAGCCCCACTGTGTGTGTGTGTGTGTGTCTGTGTGTGTGTGTGCGCGCACGCGCGTGTGTGCGCACACGTGCGCGCACATATAAAAGCATTGTCCTTAGATAGTGGAGCCCCTGGAGGTACTTAAGCAGACTTCCTTTTTGGGGAAGGACACCCTAGTTATAGTTTAGAAAATGAATCAGAGAAGGAAGACTAAGGCAGGGAGAAGGCTACAGAATGGGAGAGCAGTTAAGAGGCTGCTAAAGGGGGCCAAGTGGGAACATGTAAGTCATCTCTTCTCTCAAGCCTTGCATTTCTTTTACTGACATGTGAGGGCGACAGTCTTTGTCTTGCCTACCTGAGAGCATTGGGGTTAAAAAAAAAACCCCTAAAAAATAGCTACTTAGAACAGGAGTTAGCAAACTCCTCTGTAAAAGGACAGATAGTAAATATTTTCAGCTTTGCAGGCCTTATGGTCTCTGTCACAACTACTAAAGTTTGTCATTGTAGCTCCAAAGCAACCATACGTATAAGAATATGTATAATAATGAGTGCAGCTGTGTTCCAATAAAACTTTGTTTATGGACACTGAAATTTGCATTTTATATAATTTCCATGTGTCACAAAATATTACTCCTCTTTCATTTTTTTCCCCACCATTAGAAAAATGTAAAAAGCATTTATAGCTCATGGCTGCACAGAAAACAGGGAGTGGGGGGCCAGATTTGGCCCACAAGTCATAGTTTGCTGACCCCTGACTTAGATTGTGCTTTTAAAATAGCAAAACTTTTCATATTTTTAAGGGAGAAGTATTATGATTACTATTTACTGGTGGTTAAATTTTATAGTATTTCATGGCTGTTGATCAAGTTTGCCATCTGTGTTATTTTTGAAATTATGTATTTTTTGTTTATCAGTTGGTCTGGAGTACTCTATCTTCTCAATTTTGCATAAGAACTTCCTGCAGTTTTGTTGATGGATCACTGGAGAAAGCTGCAGTCCCTGGACAAGCCTAAAACACCTTTCAACCTTTTGTATGTTTTTCTTTAGAGAGGTGAGGGGTGGATTTGAAAGGATAGGAACATTAAAGGCAGACAAATCAGGGTTTGAATACAACCTTTACCAGTTTGTGACCTTGAACAAGTTTTACAAATTCTATGATTCAATGTTTCTTCATTCATTCTTCATTTATTCAACAAATATTCACTGAGTACCTACTATGTGTCAGGCACAATGCAAGGCCACATGAGTACACTAGTAAATGGGACACCGTGTCTGCTTTCAAGGAGACTACAGATTTAAGAGAAGGCATCCACTTCTAATACGGTGATATTATTGCAATAAGAAGGGAAGATTAGGGTGTTATGGGAAGACAAGAAGGGGCATCTGTCCCAGATTCACTGATGTACTAAAGACTCCCTAGAGGTAACAGGTTATAAACTGACACCTGATGGATGAGCAGTTATCAGCCAGGTGAAGGAGCAGGAGGGAGTATATCCCATGCAAAGTGACTCACCTAAGGAAGGCTTACATACAAGAAGGTGGAGGGCTGTTGATAATGGAAAGCTGTTATCATGCTTGGGACAGGGTGGGCAGTGGTTGTGGAGAGAGACAAGACCGGGGGGGTGGGGGCAGGAGATTCATCATGGAGGGCCTGTGAGCTGAGTGAGGTGGTTTGAAGTTTACCTTGGGGACAACGAGGCAGCACTGATGTATTTCAACTGAAGGATGGAGAGTAAGACTGAAGGGTAACAAGACTGGAGGCAGAGAGACCAGACGGGAGGCTGCTTAAATAATCCATGTGAAACACAAGGGTGACTTGAACAAAGTGAGAATGAAATTAAAGAGAAGGAAGCAGCTTCAAGAGCTTTTCTGGGGTAGAATTAATAAAGCATGGTGATTGATTTTAAGAGGGACATCAGAAAAAAGGAGGGCTCTCGTGTGTCTAGACTGAGAAGCTACATGGATGGTGGCACCATTTATGCAGAAAGGGAAGTCTAACAGAGAAGTAGTTTCGGTGGAAAAATGACAGATTTATTTATAATCATACTGACCTTTCTGGGTTATTCTAAGTCTTAGAAACATTATATGTGAGGCACCCAGAAAAGTACCTGGCATGTCGTGGGTGCTTGATAAGTGGTGCCTCTTACTCTTGTTTCATTTTTTAAAAATCTATTTCAGGCCCTGTTTTGTTAAATCATGATGTTCTTTTGCTATTTAGTGTGAGCTCTTCAGAGCCACAAGAATTGCAGTTTTGTTCACCGTGCCGCACGTTTTCATGTGTGTTTCTTTCTCTCCTTCTCTTCTGCATGCTGCCTGGGGACTGGCTTCCTTGTGGTCAGCACCAATGGGCAGCGCCCAGGTGACCCCGGGGACTCCACTCTGCCTCCTCACCACAGGTGATCACCAGAGCCCTGGGCGGGTGGGAGGGGAGAGTTGCCCACGCTCAGTGGGTCCTCCAGGCCAGGTGCACCAGAGAGGAACCAGCAGTCCCTCCACCCCACCCACCCACCCCTCCACCCATTCACCCATCAACCCACACATTCATTCATCCACCCATCCATCCATCCCTCTATGCATACACTCATCTATCCACTCACCTGTTCATTCCTTCTACTAATGCTTACTAAGTACCTACTGGGTGCCAGGCACTGTTCTAGGCACGGAGATGTACAATGATGAGCAAAAGAAGATATGTTCCAGTGCCTTTCCAGGAGAAGAAACAGTCACTGGTCCAAAAACTACACAAATAAATTTGCCACTTCGAGTGGTGTTACAAAGGAAAGGTACATGGTATTCAAAATAAACAAACCCATGTGCAGCCAAGGGAGTGCTTCACAGGGGAAGCGACAGCTGAGCTGTGATCTAGGTTTGGGAAAAAAGTTGACGTAACAATTCTGTGCTTAGGAAATGAGAAGCTGTCACTATGATCAGGTCTACCATTTGTCCTGACAATTTACCCATACCATGATCAGCCTGACTTTTCCTATCTGTTAAAAGGAATAATCCCACCTACCCCTTATGGGGCACCATTTACATTGTAGACTGTACACATGCAGAGGCCTCTGAGACTAAACAAGATAATAAATGTCAAAGGAGCTGCCATGGGTACGCCCAGTCCAGAGTCTACATTTGTTTGAAGTAAATACCAGCTCCTTTCCTCAAGTATACCATAGGTGGAGCTCATTTCACATAAATGTGTGCCATTCTTCAAAGGACGCAGAGCCCACTCATGTCAGAGGTTGATGTCCATCGTGGGGCTCAAAAGACAATCTGCTGACCTAGAGACCTCTTTATTGCAGGGTCCCTTTTTAGTCAATGGGAAGTTTCTTGGAGATTTCAAACCTTTAACTATCGCCTCTCTCAAAGTCCTTGCCCAGATAATGGTCTCTGGTATACTAATCCCTGAACGGTCAGTTTATCATGGTGGAGAAGGAGGTGCAGCAGGGAGACATCACTGCTAGTGAATGTCTTAGGTTGAGTTCCCTGGACACTGAGACTGAGATGGAGATTCTTGTGCAAATTATTCATTGCAGAGTGTTCTCAGAAGAAAGGGAGGAAGATGAGATATGGCAGAGAACAAAGCTAAGGGAGGATGTGGAGACCTGCAACTTCCTGAGCCCTGGGTAAAGGGGAGGTCTGGAGTAGGAAATGTACTAAAGAGTTGGTCCCACCTTGAGGCAAGGGGGCCAATATTTGTACCATGGTGTTGGTCAGCGACTGGCTGTGGGCTGCCATGGGAATGCATGACCTCCTGGGGAAGTGGTTCCCTTTTGCCTAATGGTACTTCTCTAGGAAGGGAGGTATTTGTGAGCCATTTGCTGCCAGAACCCACAGCAGCTGGAGAGTAGTCACACCCGCCCAGTAAAGGAGATTGGGGCTGAGCCTAAACAGCATCCACTATGGGCAAGTTTTGTCTCTGCCTTTGTACTGCCATGGACACCTGTACTCCAGTGTGTCACTGCCAACACCACAGAAATTTCATCTCAGCCACTCCCTGTTAGATTACCTTAAGCAAGTTGCATAGCCTTATTTCATGTGCAAAACAAATTATCATATGTGCTTCATGCAGTCATATTAAAAATTCCATTAGAAAACGCTAGGAATGTTGTGTGCAGTCGCAGCACATAGTAGGTCTTTACTGAAATCAGTCCCCAGCGCTACCTTATCAGAGGCCCTTCCCAAAGGGAGGTGGGAGTTGCAGATGGACAGTGGGAGAAAAGTGACTCTCGTCACTGTGCACACCACCAATTTACAGAGAAACAATACTTCTCCAGAGTGTGTGCGAGCTGCTCTGTTTCTGCTGGGCCATTGTTCTCTAGGCTCTATTCAAGTCCAGCAGTCAGATAATATTTTCTTTAAACAGAGCCAATCCCATATCAGGTGCTTTTGTTCTTACCTCTTGTCTTCTAAGGCGTCTGAATGTTCCTCCTCTGACAGGTTTATTTCATTGTGATCCATTTATTTCCACATGTTTCTCAACCTCATTTGATGGGTGAGGTGCCTGTGAGTGCCATCCCTTTCAAAGGGTGTTTTTGTTAATGTTCGTTCCCTGGTAGCAATAATGGCTGATGTAAATAATAACTGCCTGGGTCTGAGTGATGGGGATATTAGACTTTAAGCACAGGAGCCTCTTTTCATATCAGCACCAACTCAGAGAGCTACGGGACCACATTATGTAGCAGGGACAGGCCGGCATTCGGAGTGAGTGGAGGCTGAGTTCAGCTCTCAGCAATGCCACCTTCTGGGCTGGTGATCCTGGATAATTTATTTTTCTTTTCCAGACTTCATTATTTTTACTTGGAGAAACTGAAATATGAATAACCACAGTCATAGTTAATCATGAGAACTAAGTGCAATAAAAGCTTTAACTTCTTTGCCCATCTAGGTCCAATTAGTTCTTCAGGTCTTCCTGATTTATTGGCTAATCCTTCAAGGAATTCATTCTCTATGGCAAGATTGCTCAACCCCAGCACCATTGATGTCTGGGGCCAGATAGTTCTTTGTTGGGGGCCAGTGGTGGGGGGGCTGTCCTGTGCACTGTAGGATGCTTAGCAGCATCCCTGCCTCTCTCCACTAGATGCCAGCAGCATGTCAACCCCAATTGTAACAACCAAATACATCTCCAGACATTCCCAAATGTGCCATGGAGACAAAAATCATCCTCTGTTATAAACCTCCAGAGCCGTACTGTTTAATAGCAATAGAATTTGAATATTGTATGTAATCTTAAATTTCTTAGAGTCACATGAGAAAAGTAAAAAGAAACAGGTGAAGTTAATTTTAATAATATAATGTATCTAACTCAATACAGATGCTCCTCAACTTATGATGGGGTTATGTCCCAATAAATGTATCATAAGTTGAAAATGTTGTAAGTTGAAATGCATTTAATACAATTAACCTACGGAACATCATAGCTTAACCTAGCCTACTTTAAATGTGCCATGCTCAACACACTTACATTAGCCTGAAGTTGGGCAAAATCATTTAACACAAAGCCTATTTTATATTAAAGTGTTGAGTATCTCATGTAATTTATGGAATACTGTTCTGAAAGTGAAAAGCAGAATGTTTGCACTGGTACTTAAAGTACAGTCTCTGCTGAATAGGTATCACTTTCGCAGCAGCATTGTAAAGTCAAAGAACCTTAAGCCCACCTATCTTAAGTTCACAATCAGCTGGTATATCCAAAATACTATTATTACAATATGCAACAAAATTAAAGAAAACAACAGATGAAAGAACATTTTACATTCTTTTTTTGTTCTAAGTCTTTGGTGTGTATTTTACACATAGAACACTTCAATAAAATAAATTTTTAAATTCAGTTCCTCAGTTACACCAGCCACTTTTCAAGTGCTCTAAGTACTTGAAGTGCTCTAAGTACACCAAGTACATGGCTTGGTGACTACCACTGTGGGCAGTGCAGATCTAGAGGTAACACATCTAAGGTCATCTTTGTCCCTAGTTGGTGAATACAAATGTATGTGTAGAGAAGAGGCTCAGTAAATATTGAGTTCCTTTTTCTCCTTGTTGCTCTCTAGGGCTAGGTGACGTTTGGCAAAATCTGGAGATGTATTTGGTTGTCACAGCTGGGTGTGAGGGGCTATAGTCACCTAGTGGGTAGAGGTCAGGGATGTTTATATTGAGAGAAGTAAGGTAAAATCCTCTTCTGGCCAGGATTGGGCACTTTTCTGCAGTGAGCTGACTGGAGGCTGCAGTAGAGAAGTGACCAGTTAATTAACATTAAGAGAACTCAGTCTTCCCCAGGCCCACCAGTGCAGAAAGAAGGCCTCTTTTCATATCCCTCCTGCAGTTCAGCCAGGCCTTAAGGGGGTGGCCTGGACCTCTGAGCCTAAGAGGAGACTGACAGTGTCCAGTCTGGAGGCCAGAGTAGCTGTACTAAAGGTCATCCCCAGGGGCAGATCTGACTTCATTGTCTTGGCCATGCCCCTTGCCCATTGTCAATTTTCTACAGAGAAAAGAGCTGTGGGACAAGCCCTCATCTGGAGCCCAAACTCCATTCCTTAAAACTGGGGACCTTGAGCCAATCACTCAGCCTTTTGCCTTTCTGAGCTTCCCCTTCTTCATTTATGAAATAGTACAGTTGAGTCCCTGTACAGCCAGGCCTAATCATGGTGAGGGTCAACAGAAGAAATGGATGCACTCGTAACCCAGCTCCAGGTTTGAGACGATATTGGATACAACCTCCCTTATTATTCCTTTATTTCCTGTGTACCTCATGTTAAAACTCTGTCTTATTATTTCCCTGGATATTCTTTAAATCACGGCCTCGGCGCAGTGACAGGATTCAGGTCATCATACACTCTCTGGGAGTTCCTAGCAACTGTCCTTAAAGCAACTTTCCCAGGGGCAGCTCTACTCGGACCCAGGCAGAAGGAGTTTGAGCCTTTGGGAGAAAGCTATATGGGCCAAGAGAAGATGATGAAGCAAGGCAGCAGTCTCCCTAGGGTCATGCCCTGGGCCCTGTGAGCTTGGACACCCTGAGGCTTCAGTGACCCTCCAAGGGAGCATGTGCCCAGTGGAAGGGGTTGACAGATGGTGTGAGAACAGGAACCAGAGGCAGGAGAACCAGGTGAAGCTCCAACCTGAACAGCCACCATGAGGGGAAAATGCTTCGTGGAGAGAGGCAAAGACAGGCAGCAGAGGCAGGGGCACAGCCTGTCAGGAGAGAGGGAGCAGCTCTGGGGGACAAAGCATTGGGAATGTCCAATAAGATGATGAAAAGGAAAATATAACAGCAAGTATGTTACATACTTCCTACATGCTATGGAATGTGCTGAGTTTCACATCATTAACTCATTTAAACTTCCCGGCAACTCTGCCACATAGAGTACTGTTAGTAGTCACAGTTTACAGATGAGGAAACTGAGGGTCAGATGATTAAACATCACTCATCTCTGAAATGATGAAACTAGAATTCAAACCCAGGTCTCTCAAGACAGTCTGTAATCATAGTCTCCATGCTCTGTGCCCATAGACATTAGAGAACACCTATTCTGAGCCAACATTGGGAAATACCATGGCAGGATGGTTCAGGACAGTCTCAGAAGCCACATAATTTACTATCTGAGAGACTTTGAGCCCCAAAGTTTCCCCATTTTCTTATCTGCAAAATGGAAATACTAACAATGACCAGTTATTGAGAAGAATCGTGAGATAAGAAACTTCATTATCTTAGACTTGTGCCATCATTATAATGATCCTAAACCCATCTTACAGATGAGGAAATTGAGGTCCAGCGAGTGAGCAGCAGGCAAGCTGACCATTGGTAAGATTCAGGCAGACTGAATCTGGAACAGACTGTGACTGGTGACTGGGCCAGAACTGTGGTTTCTGAGAAACGTGAGTGGTGGAGGAAATAGGTAAGAGCCCATCAGGGCCTCAGGCCTGGAGCACCTAAAGTGCCAAATAGAAGTCATGAATCAGGGCTCATCAAAGCTTTAGGATATAAGGTGCATGGCTGGACACAGCAGCACAGCAACCCAAGCTCCTGCAATGACCCAAGGCAAGAGCAAGACTGAGAGCTGAGATGGGTGAAAGGATGTGGACATCCCTGAACCTTTGACCTGGGCATCCTCTAGTTCCCCTTGACCAGTGCTTTGGTTGGTTCTGGAGTGCACAAAGGTCGTGGCTGTGCCAGAAGACTAGGGGAAGAGCTACAGCTGGAGGCCACGAGGGCAGGTGACATCCAGGAGCCAGGCTGATCATTGCAGAGGACCCTCCTCAGCTCTTCTGGGCAACTACTCATATGGCTATAAGGCTGACACTACAGAATGGGGGAGGAGACGAGCCTTGGATCAAGTGCATTAGGATATGGTCCTTATCAACGTCTTAGAACAGATGCTCAAAGCTTGACAGACACAAGGCTATTGATACATCATTCGAGCTGCCATTTTCTGTTGCCAGTCTCCTCACTGAATCAAAAGACTTAATGCAGAAGAGGGTTGTCACATCCCTGTAGGGTGTTCTGTAGGAGATGATTGTTAATGTTTGTGCTTCTTCAAAACAAATGTCTAATCAGGGAGCATATATGACTGAGGCTCTCACTGCACCTTTTTCTTTCCTGGGATATTCTCCTTAAAGCAAGGAGAAATCAGTCTCCAGTCTTCCATTCAAACTGCCATTAAACTCAGATTCAGAAGCCAAGCATCATCCTTGCCTTCTCTTTTTCCTCATCTTCAGTATCCAATTTATCACTAAATCTGACAGATACTGCCTCTGAAATCTCTCCTGAATCTCTGTCTCCTTCCTCCTCACTGCTACAACTCATGTCTGGGACTCATGAATAAGGTTAGTGTCACAGATTCCAAATTGGGGTCCCCATGTCTTTACATCAATCCCCTTCCAATATTTATTCCCCACTGAAGCCAGAGTGATCATCTAAAAATAAGAGTATGATTCAGGCCAGGTATGGTGGTTCACACCTATAATCCCAGCACTTTGGGAGGCTGAGGTCAGTGAATTGTTTGAGCCCAAGAGCTCGAGATCAGCCTAGGCAATACAGTGAGACCATGTCTCTACAAAAGTAAAGTTAAAAAAAAAAAAAAAAAAGGCCAGGTGCAGTGGCTCATGTCTATAATCCCAGCCCTTTGGGAGGCCAAGGTGGGCAGATCATGAGGTCAGGAGTTCTAGACCAGCCTGACCAACATGGTGAAACCCCGTCTCTACTAAAAATACAAAAGTTAGCCAGGTGTGGTGGCACACACCTGTAATTCCATGTACTCAGGAGGCTGAGGCAGGAGAATCACTTGAACCCGGGAGGTGGAGGTTGCAGTGAGCCGAGATCACGCCACTGCACTCCACCCTGGGTGACAGAGCAAGATTCCGTCTCAAAAAAAAAAAAAAAAAAATAGCCAGGCATGGCAGCGCATGCCTGTGGCCCTAACTGGGGTGGGAAGATCACTTGAGCCCAGGAGGTTGAGGCTAAAGTGATCCATGTTCATGCCACTGCACTCCAGTCTGGGTGACAAAGCAAGACCCAGTCTCAAAAAAAAAAAAAAAAAAAAAAAAAGAGAAGGAGTCTAATCCTGATTAAAATGCTCCCAGGGCTCCCCTTGTGCTTTGGGATAACTAGCCTGAATCAAAGGCCATTTACCACCTAGTCCCTATCCCTTTTTTATCTCTCCAATTTTATTTCCTCCTCAGCATCCTGTAACCCATTCAAACTGATCATGTGAGTGGTACTTGCCTTCTCACACTCTCCTCTCTCTGCTGAGATGTTCTCCCTCTATGGTTTGCCTTATTCATCCTCTAGGATCAAGTTCAGACAGTTTCATCTCTGCAAAACCTTTGCTGGCCCCCATTATCTCCAGATTGCATGCAGAGATAGTCAACTGGCTGGGCCAGTTGGCACAAAGAACTGCAACCCCCTCCCCCACCCTAAGCAAAATTTTCTATTGAACGTGGCATACATTCAAGGTATAAGCATGTTTTGTTGGAGCTGTTTGATTTCTATCAACTCTTTCCCTGTGCCTAGCACACATTGTAGTGCTCATTCATTTGGCCCCATGCATGAATGATTTAATAAATCAGCAGATGGCTGACATTGATGGAGCATGTGCCAGGCATGGTATACTCACCCCCATCCCCACTTCTGCCTCCAGCCTGTGATGGTTCAAGCACCTCACTCTACTCACCGTCTACCATTTTGTTAGGCTAATTGTGAGTCACTAATTTTCAATCCAGTATTTGAACTCCATGCAGACTCACCTGCCAAGCTTCCTGGAGACTGAGTCTTCAGAGCCCTTGTCTGGAGCTCCCCCAAATCTGCTGGGGCTGGTCTTGCTGAGCCCGGTGTCTCACCTGGGATCGCATGGTGTTGGCCCAAAAGAGGTCGGGCTGGGGGCAGGAATTGTGGGCAGTCATAGGGAAGACCCTGTCTTAGGACTCTAACTGTGCCAGTGTGGCAAGTGACATCTGCTACAACCACACTGGCCACTTCTTCTACCCTCCTTACCTCTCACTAAGAGCAGACCTGCTTTTCCATCCATCCTTTGGGGAGGGGAACAGATCAGCTTTTAATACAGAACACAGTGATTCAGTGTTTCTACTTTCAAAAGCAAAGGGGCAAAGGCTAGAAGAAAGAAAACATGTTCATGGTGGATTTGGCTGGAATCTCAACAATCGATTCCGTGCTTGCTGCTGCTCATTTTATTACCATTGCACGGGTTAGTTGCACTAATCTGAAATTCTGTGCTGCGTGTTTACTGGCTCCTCTGTCTGATCCTGCTCATGCTTCCACTAATCCTTCCTATAGATTGCCTGCTTCCTCCCGTGCCCCTTCTCTCCTTTCCAGGCACTCTGATGCTAGCTGCAAGCTGCATGTTGCAGACGCGTAATCTGCACAAAGCTGCCCCAGATGGGCAGATCTTTGCTTCTCCTCCCCTTTCTTGCCCCTCTAAGTCAGGTAATACAGTCACCCCTTAGGGGATCAATTTGGCCAGAGTTGGTTGGAAAGAATTGAATTATGTTTCTGAGTATGAGCCTAGGGAAACCTCGGCCTCTGGTGCACCCTGCTATGCAGTTCAGACAAAGGAAGCTGAGACATATTATCCTTCCAGAAGCCTTGTGTTCTGCTCAGTCCACAACCAAGCAGGAGCCCCCATTCTTCTTCCCACATGCTGCCTGTCCATTTGGCTGTGAACCCTGTTAGAGTTTGCATTTCATTTAGTGAAACGCTAAGCTCCTGCTCCTGCTTGTAGTCCATCCCCAGGCTGTGTGGGTCATGACTCAACTTCACCTGGTCTTAGAAGTTGAATTGTGCTCCCCAAAGAGATATGTTGAAGTAATAACCCCAGTACCTGTGAGTGGAACCTTATTTAAAAACAGTATCTTTGCAAATGTAATTAGTTTAGATAAAGTCAGAAGGGTGGACCCTAATCCAATATGCCTGGTGTCCTTACAAGAAGAGAAAAACATCATGTAAAGACAGACTCATAGAGAGAAAGGCATTGACAACAGTGTCAGAGATTGGAGTGATGCATCTATAAACCAAAGAACGCCAAGCATTTCCAACCACTAGCAGAAGCTAAGAAGAAGCAAAGAAGAGTTCTACCACAGTCTCAGAAGGAGCATGGCCATGCTGTCACCTTGATTTGGGACTGCTGGATTCCAGAATTGTGAGGGAATAAATTTCTGTCCTTAAACCACTTGGGTTGTGGTTATTTGTAATAACAGCCCTGGAGAATGAATGCACTTAGAAATGCAGTGATCCTGAGCACTGGCCAGTGGGCAGTGGTTGAGCTTTAAGGGCTGTGCCTTTAAAGTGGACAGACCTGAAGAAAACTTTGGCCAAGAGCTGCCATCCAGAGAATCCCTTTGGCTCACCCCATCTCCCCTGTGAGGTCCCCTTGTTGACTATATTCTACATTTGGCCCAGACAGGTCTCCACTGTGTGGCTCTAACCCTTCCTTTCTTGGTTTGGTTTCTGCTTCTCCCTTTGAATACTCTCAGCATCTGCTGCTGGTCATGCCCTGGCCTGGGCTTTGCTTCACAAGCCAGGCTGTGGTAACCTGTTCTCAGTGTCCCGGAATTACATGACCTGCAGACTGTCCCTGATTGGCTTTTGTACTTGGCTCTACACTGGCTGCTCCTGAGAAGCCTCTCCTTGTCCCATTGCTGCCCTGGGACTGCTCTGAGCTTCACAGGAAGAATTACAGTCAGTTCAGTGTGACCACAGCTCTTTCATACCGGCTGCCTGAAGAACTCTAAAGGGACTATCACTTTGGTGCAGGGCATCCTAAAGAGTATGTGTTCTTCTTCTTACATTTGCTTTTTAGACTAAACCCTTAATCCCCAGTGCAGGCTGTGGGTGCTCCTGTCTGCAGCAGCTAAGCGGCTTTGAGCCTCCTGAGCTCCAGGCTCAAAGCACAGATTCTACAAGCAAGGATCCAGTACTGTCAGCGCTGAGATGACTCAGCCTCTTCATCCGCATCAGCAGGGCAGTCTGGACCACAGGGAGTCAAGGTGGGGAGGGAAAAGAGAAGGCCACTGAGTGGTCACAGGAATGCCCTGATGTGTCCCACACCATGGATGACATGTGGAAATCAAGTTTGTAGTCTAGTTTTGTCTAAGCAGAGTTGGGCTGCCCTTTCCTGTACACACTTCTGCATTGGTGCCCATCGCTCAGCTCTGATTTTTAGTTTGCACTTTCCTCTCCCCGTAAGTAGTGAGTTCCAAGACAGTAGTGTTGTCTAATTACCTTCCATGCTCAGCACCTTGCTATAGCCACTGTCATCATCATAATCCTAGCACTACTCAGGTTAGGCAATGTCCAGGACTATTCCTATGAAGCCAAGGGTTGAACTGATGCTAATGAGACCAAGGTAATGGATATAGTCCATGTGGAGGTCACTGGGCTTTGTCCAGTTATTTTCTTGGCCATGGGCTAAATTTTATTTCTGAATAAAGTCTAAGCCACACTTGTGGGCAAGTTTGACCCTCACCATGGATGCAGACTGACTGCCATAACACTCCTAAACCCAAGCCATAAGTTGACTCCTGATCTCTGCTTTAGCTTTGACCCCTACCTCAGCCACATCCTGGTCATTAACCTTGACTGTGGTCTGACACCTAAACCAGTCTACAAAGTATGCCCGATACTTGGTTTCTTAGACAACCTTATACCTGACTCTAGTCATAGCTTAAGGTCTTAGTCTTACCACAGTCTGAATCCTCTCTCTACCCCAGCTGGGTCTTAGCAGCCCTCACAGGTTAGGCCTCCTCGGCACAACAGAAAGTAGTTGAGGTCATTGGGAGGTATAAATGGATTTCCAGCTCACCAATGGTGAAACCTTTAAAAGGGTATGCTGTAGAAGGGGTGTGTCAATAATGACTGTGTCTGGCATCAGTTGGGCATGACTGCTCATAAATAAGTCTGTTTTCCTCTATTTCCATGGATAACAAAAGACACTTTCTTAATAGAATAAAGGAGTTTTCTTGCATCCAGAAGAGGTTCTCTATCAGAGTCTCATTTAGCCGTCTTTCCTGGTGTGTGTAACATGACAGAACTAGAATTTGACCTACACAGAGCATTTATAGTGTAAAACAAGGTCTATCTGGAAACATAGATTCAGGAGACCAAGCAAAATCTGCACTTGAGGAACAATTTATTTGAGTGGCCTGAGTGCTTTCAAACAATCAATTAAAGCTATTCCTGTTTCACAGGGTGCTAACCTCCATTCGAGGCCGAAAACGAGGGCAACTTCTGTCAGCAATATTTAGCAGTTTTAGTTGTATAGGCTGCGATGAAGTCAATTCTAACCTCTTAGGACTGACTGGGTAATATTGAGGAGTCTGGGATATTAGAAATGTGTATCTTCTTTGCACTTAACAGTACTTATTAAATGGTTTTCCACAGCAAGGGTAGAGCTATCTTTGAAAACCCTGCATCTCTGTGGTGTTTTCCAGCTACTTAACATTGACTCTGAGTTAAATCGTGACTAAAAGCAATTACTGTCATGATGAATTGAGGCAATTTATTTATTACTTGAGAAACATCCTAGGTGATGTCACTTAGGAGAATGATGAAATAATCCTTCTCAAGTGCTCTATTATCAACCAGATCTGGTGAAGGAGGCATTGCTTTGAGGCATGGGGAGGTAGTCAGCAATTTAAAAAAATTAGTCACAGCAAGATCAAAGAAAGAATATTGGAGACAAAGCAGAAAAAAATCACCTAAATTTGAGCAAAACTTATCTCCCTATGGAATTATATGGGATGGTTTGGTTGCTAAATATCAAGAAAGGTATTATATAGAAAGCCCAGCGATTATAATAAAACTAACTGCAACATATGAAAGGCTTGGAGGTGGTGGTTGATATACAAGAAAAGTGAAAAGGATGAGGGAACTTAAGTTAAAAAGGTCAAGTTTAAATATCATTTGAGCAAAGTCTGTATAATTTGGCTCATGTAACAAGATTCACATGACATGTTCATCAATCCCTTAGATATTAGAATAGGATACGTGGGTGCGAGGGCATGAGAGGAGATAATCTTCAAGAAAGATGCATGAAATAGAACTGCATGATAGAGTGGGTGGCAAACCCTGCAGAGACAGGCATCAATACAAAGAGATTTTAATCTGGCTGGTCAATGGAAGATTCTAGATCTAAATACAGGTCTGCTTCTTTCTTCCAGATATTTGAGAAAAGACAAACACGTTTCTCTGCTGAACGGTCTCTCCCCCTATTTATTAGAGAGGTGACAGAGTAGTACAATAGGTTAAAGAGAATAAACTCTGTGCTAGACTGCCAGGGCCTATGTCCCAGCTCTCCTGCTTGCTACCATTACTTCGTCTCTCAGAGGCTGTTCCCACATCTCAGAAATAGGTATAATGATGGAACCTCCTTCGTAGGTATATTAGTTCATTCCCACATTGCTATAAATACCCAAGACTGGGTAATTTATAAAGAAAAGAGGCTTCATTGGCTCATGGTTCTGTAGGCTGTAGAGGACGCATAGCAGCTTCTGCTTCTGGGGAGGCCTCAGGAAGCTTCCAATCATAGCAGAAGGCAAAGGGGCAGCAGGCATCTTACATGGCAGGATCAGGAGCAAGAGAGAGTAGTGGGCGTGGTGGTGGAGGTGCTACACGCTTTTAAATGACCAGATCTCATGAGAACTCACTCACTGTCATGAGGACAGTACCAAAGGGGATGGTGCTAAACCGTTCATGAGGGATCCAACCACCTCCTACCAGGCCCCACCTCCAACACTGGAGGTTACATTTTGACATGAGATTTGGGTGCAGACACAGATCCAAACCATATTGATAGGGCTGTGAAGATCAAAAGAGAGAATATATGTGAAGAGCTTAAAACAGCAGCCTGGATTGTAGTAAAAGCCCTAAATGTGTTACTTCTTTATTGTTCATTGTTAGTACTTTGCATGTGGTCAAATATCTTGACCCTTCTGTTTCCATCTTCTGGAAGAACTCAGTTTCACACCTGGCTGTCCTGAAAGTCAGCCACAATTTCTCCATGTTGGCCTTGACTTGGCTAAAATCAAGATGCAGTACTGGACATTCTCTCTGACTTACAAGTCCACACACCCCTCAAAAGTGGCAAAGAGAGGTGAGGCTAGCATCACTTGTTTATAAGAAGCCCATGCTTGTCCTTGGCCCCTTTGGTGTCACATCCATCCTTTACTGTTGCCCTATGCTCCTGGGCATGTAGGTGACCCCTGCATGGGACCCGCATGTCTACTGGCTTCTGGGTTTGGCTAATGGGAGACTTTAATAAGAGATGGTAAAGCTAGAGGAAGGGAGGAGCCTTCTGTCTCTTGGGCTCGGGCCCCTTCTTTGGCGGCGACTCCATGGCTTCAGGTCTCCAGATGGGTCTACCAGAGTTCCACTTCTGTTGGGTGATCCTTACTTATGGGCTTTGAGAACTCCACCACCTCTTTTTGTTTCTCCAGTCTGGGCTGGGTAGTGGCTTCCTGATACTACCACCCTCTGAGTTTCCCCACCATTGTCTCCTAATCCCTGTGTACTAATTCTCTAGTAAATTTGCTCTGTTTTAAAAGTTAGGAGTGGTTTCCTTTTCCCTGGTTGGATGCTGTCTGATGTGAGGCTGTGCTGGTTTCTGGTGATTATTTCTTCCTTTTTTAAGTGGTAAGGGTGGGGGTGGGGGGAACCTGATTTAATCATCTAGTCTATTTTTTTTCCTGTATCAACATCACACTAGTGTAAAGTATCTGAAATACACATTTTTTTCATTTTTAAAAAAAGTCAGCAACAGCATTTGTTTCTCCCCAGGCTTCTCGCACCCCTCCTGTTTGCTACAATTTCAGTTCTCAAAGACTGCCAAAGTAGTTCATGATCACAATTACAAATACTCTCAATGCCTTGGGATGCAATTTGTAAAGTCTAGAGGCTTGAATCTAATGAAGTATCCAGATGCTTCCCTGCCAACTTCTTTTCTGTCTTGGACTTTAATTCTATCTTAAAAATAATCTGCTATTCTGAGAATTTGTTTCCAGCGAAATCAAGAAGGTATATGGTGCTTACCTGACTTGAGAAGAGCCAGAAAGTTGCCCAGCATCTTCATCTTTTCCCTGTTATCTCCTCTTGGCAAAACCCCCATAATCAGAGATGCCTGTAATGCTTAAAACCTTCCCTGACATAGAAGTACCAGCTTAGAGTCAGGGTTTCAAAGGTTTTCCCTACTGGGTGCCAGATACATACAAAGCCAGAGTAAAGACAGAGAAACTCTTCAACAAAAGAAGCCATTCAGTTGACAGGGGTAAACTGCCAGCAAAGTAAGATTTGCCTCTGATAAGCCACACTGGGGATAATATGCCCTTGGATAGCTGAGAAACAACTGTGTGTTTTAAAGAGTGCAGTTTTTAGGAATAGTGTCCCTGAGAGCTGGCTTGCTTTCTTTACCGTCAGCAATGATCACCAGCATGGGTTATGCATCCATTGGGATTTACTTGGTTTTATCAATTGCAATTAAATGTTCTTTATCTGTGACTTCTATTTTTGCTCCATATCTTTACAAGGAAAATTCTCCGAAGTAAAGCTCTAGAATTGGGCCTGTCACCAGTGAGAGCACTTCAGAATGAATCATTAATCATTAATTGCCAATCCCTTGTTGCCAAATTATGTTATTGCTGCCATTAAGTCATCCAGATGCAAGCCCGATATGGGCCTTGCCTATATGAGGAAAGTTAAGTGAATCACTCTGGGGGCTCTGCCTTTATCCTGAGGATTGGATGAACTTAGGTAGCAGGTTACAAGGAGGCATTGCCCCAGCCTCTATCACCTACAGTTCATAGACACAAAAAATCCTAGTGCTACCCTGGATCCAGTGCTAAGGTCACATCATCACTGTGCCCCATACGTGAACAGTTCGGCGGAGTTTATCAAGCATTTTTCCCTCCATTATTACATTTGATTCTTAGAAAATCCCTGTGTGAACTTGGCATTTTCTCATTATTTCATAAATGAGAATATCAAATCACATTGTGGTTAACAGGTTTCACCAAGGTCGCATAACCCATTAGTGATGGCATCTAGATGCAAGCTTGCATATTTCCAACGTGAAACCCGATGCTTTTGACTAGACTCATAAAACCATAGCATCTCCACATCAAAAGGGGCATAAGAAGTCTTGTCGTCCTTTCTGCTTTATGGGGAGCACAGGATATTCCAGCCAGCTCTTGTCCTTGTTGATGACACATTCCCCTGCCTTTGTGGGTAACATGGGGAGGTTCAGGGTGAGGTGGCGGGAATGGACTGCATGGGAGTCTCATGGCTCTAAAGACAATAGGGATAATTTCTCTCACCAAGAGCATGAGTATTACTGGAATTAAGGGGAACCAAGTTGAGGTAAAAGATGACATCAGAGAAAAAGGTCAACATCCTGTAGACATGAGGTCCTCATGGCTTAGTTATGCATCCAGGAAGCCAAGGAGATGAGAACAGAGACAGAGTAAGCACGTAAAATGAAGGGCTGACTCTGATGCAGGACTTTGGAACCATAATGACCTCATCCTCTCTCTATACCATGATGCTGCATTGAAAGGGTCTGGGCTTTAGCCTCAGCTGATTAGCTCTTCCACATTCAAACGTTTCCTGTGTTGATTCCTAATCTACCCCCTGTCACTTCCACCCGATGATACAGCTCTGAGCTTTGAAATTAAAGGGACCAAATCTACTCCATCTTCTACAATGGCCCTTTATCTATCTAAAGGCAAAAATTAGGTCTCATCTGAATCTTCCCTTCCCTAAGATGAAAAATCCTGATTCAGAGTGATGTACCTTCAAAGTCAATAATCTCTGGAACATTGTGCATCTCAATCAATGTGTACCTGAATCATGTAGAGACCTTGTTACAATGCAGCTGCTGATTTAGTAGGTCTGGGGTGGGGCTCAAGATACTGCATTTTTGAAAAACTCCCAAGTTTTGTCAATATTCTGGTCAATGGACCAGTTTTTGAGTAGCAAGGCTCGTGGCCTGTCTTCACTCTGGAGGTCCCTATTGAGGGGTTGGGTTCACAGCTGGACAGGACTCACCAGAGCGGTCTGACCAGTGCAGAGTAGAGCAGGGCAGCGCTGCCCTTGTTAGGTCTCAGTAATCCTTGGGGAAAATCAGCTGAGAGTGTTGCTGGGTAGCATGGAAGGAGGCAGCAGAGAGAGAAAACATGGCAACTACACCCTATGTATGGAGCTAATATTGAGGGAGGGAAGTAGAGCTTAATAAACCAAGGGCCATGCCTTGTGCACCAGGTTTCCATATGTGAGAGTAGACAAGTAGCACATATAAAAGCCAAATTAAGACTCTGGGCTGGAGCTAGGAGGAGACTGGATCCTTAGCCGTCATGGCATTTGGGGAAAGAATAGACAGCAGGATGCAGCAGCAGCTGCTTTGAGAACTGGTTCAGCCTTTGGGAGTGCTCAGAGCTCAGAGGACACAGTTTGCTGTGCCGTCAGGTCAGGCTTGCAAGGCTTGCAGCATGATGTTGGAGAGGGAGTCTCCTGTCGGTGCGCTGAGTTCACAAGATTATTTTTGGTTATCATATCACACAGGAGACTCAAGTAGAGCCTCAAAGCTTCCCCAATTGGAGAAATTTATCATCTGGTGCCTGCCTAGATGCCAATTCTGATTTGCTTGGCCTATTCTCAGATTGGGTCCTCTGGAGGGTAAAGATGAGGAAGATGCATCCAAATCCCTCCTTCTCTCAGTTCCCAAATCCCCAGTCCCTGCTTAATAAACCAAAGTCACCCAGAGTCAGAGACAGCCTTTTAGGGACTAAGGCTGATACTAAGCCTGACTCTCATGGAAAGGGTATGCTTGGGGTAAAAGTAACGCAGGTGTTATCCCACTGAAGGGCTTCCAGTAGGATAGCCCTCTGAAAAGTCACTTTCGATTTTGGGGCTACTGAGTCAGACAGATTGCCTTCTATGTGGACCTACTGCTGGCATCTGTGGAAAGCGCACCACATTGCCAATGGCCCCATCAGTAGCCAACCCTGATGTGCTTTCTTATGACTCCCATTACAGGTCACATTCTGCTCCACTGAGCATTTAAGATGTAATCCCTGTGGCCACACCTGACTCTGCCACAAAAGCAGGACCCTCCCATCCTCTGTCCATCCCTCAGATATGGGAGTCACACGTGGATGCTGTCTTGCCTTTAGTCCATTTCCTCTATCCCTGTATCACCTTCGAACCCTGTCAACACACTTCCATTATGAACAGAGGCACAAATATCCAGAGTCTAGGGCAAGTTCCCCTAAAGAGTGCCAAAGGCAAAGCTGGATTTTCCCTGTCCCAGGGAATGTTCACGTTTCTGTATCTGATGTCTGGTTAGACCAACCAAGCATGGATTTTTCTGAAAACCTCACTGTGTAAAGTCTGTGATTTCAGCTCTGCTGCCTGTTGGCTGAACTCATTGAATTCTTCTAAACCTCTGGGCTCTGGACTTTCAGACAGCCTCCCCGAATCCCCTGAATGTTCTTCTGTGGCCCTCAAGTATGTTTTTTTGTAGGTTTATGGTCATTACTGAAGCTGCTTCTGTTTAGGAATGTCTTGGAATTCTTTTGGGAAAATTTTTCTAATACTCATCCAAGATCTTCACCTTCCTTTGTGTGTGGACTTGATTCTACCCTGGGAACAGCCTTTGGCATAGTTGATCATGCCCTCCTTTTTGAAACGTTCTCTTCTCTTGGCTCTAGGATACTACATTCTCCCAGGTTTACTTCCTACCTGTCTGGTCACTCCTGTTCCCCATTCAGGCTTATCTCCCTCTACTCACTAAATACTGCAGACCCTCAAGTCTCTATTCTAGGTCTGTTTCTCCTTCCACTCTTTATTCTCTCCCAGGGTGATTTCATCAACAAGCCCCCATGCTTCAAATACCATCTGTGTACATATGACTCACACATTTTTGCCTCCAACTCTGACCTTTAATTTAGAGCTCCAGATCGCATTTTTGGCTACATACTTTTCTGGAGTATGTCTCAAGCTCCAGTTGCCCTAGATATATTTTCCCCCTAAAGCTATTCTTTTTCCATTGTGTCCGGAACCCGTAAACATTACCATCATCCACCCTATCATGCAAGCCAAAGATTTGTGGTCATTCTTGACAGTTTTTTCTCCTTTATTCCCCATATCCAATCCATCAACAGATTTTATCTATAACTATTTCAAGTAATTGTCTCTTTTATCACATCTGCCTATCTTCACTGTCATCACCTGAGCCTAAGCAACTATCATCTCCCATCTGAATGCCTGCAGTGGTCTCAAAACTCATTTCACCAATCCACTTTGGTTCCACACTAAAACTGGAATGATCTATTGGAAATACAAATCTGACCATATCATTGCTCCTTGAATAACACTTAAATGGTGCCCTGTGTTCCTTTGGTTAAAGAACAAAAGCCCTCATTGTGGCCAGTAATATCCTGTGTGGACTGATTCATGATGCCCTCTCCAGCTTCTTTCTCATCTTTCCCTCCTTGCTTTCTTGCCCCGGTTATACTACATTTCTTTCTTTCTTTCTTTCTTTTCTTTTTTTTTTTTTTTTTTTTAAGTACAACAGGGTGCTTGCCCCATTGCACAGCTTTATCCAAGGCTATTTCTCCTGCGGCTCCCATATGCTGCTTTCATGATCCCTTTGCCTGGTTACAGCCTGTCTTCCTTTGGAGCTCACCCCTATTAGGGGTGAATTGCTCCAAGAAGCAATGCATTTTTTTAAATTATGCAAGTATCTATTTACAAGTGTCATGTACTTCTCTGTTCAAACCTTAACAGGGTTCAAGTTTGCTATTACTGATTCTTGATTTATTAATTATATTCCCCTACCCACAACCACCACTAATTGTAGACTCTGAGAGCAGGAACTGTTCCTGTTTTGCTCACCACTGTATCACCAAATGCCTGGCACATAGAGGGTATTTATGATCACTTACTGAAGGAATGAAGTATGAGTCTCATTAGACCAAGCTAATAGCATTGTTCCTAGAGTAATAGGATCCTCTCTAGGGGCTCTTTGCCATTGTACTCCTAGTCTCTAGAACAGGACCTGGTAGCAGGCACACTAAGTAAAATTAGGCTGTGCCAGTGAGTGAATGCCCCAGAGACAACCCTTCCTCCAAATCTAAATAAAAAGACTCTATCAATATTAAGGAAATTTCGATCTGAGATTCTCCCCTTCCTTTATGCTTGCTACATTGTGGATTAACCGCATCTCAGAAATCATGTCTCTAGCCTGGGAAATGGGGGCTGCATAGGAGCTCCTCAGAGCCAGCCCTCGTCCCCCCATCCCGGAATGTCAGACCAGTCCTGCTAAAGAGATGGTGGCCAACTCTTTCTGGAATTCTCTAGGCTGTAGATGAGAAGAGTCTACTCAGTCAGCCCTGGAATTTGATGAGTTGGTTTTGCCATTAGCTTGTGAAAGGAATGAATAAAAATTCCTCATCCATAAGTCCTGGGAACAGAATCTCTGACTCCACAGACAGCATAGTTTAGCACACAGCACATGGCCACTCAATGGCAAAATAATGAATGATTGAATGGATAAATAAAGCCCACAACTGTGGTTCACTCACCCTCATATTATGTTATAATTTATCTGTTAAGCAGCAATGATGAGGAGGGAGGCCCGTGCTAGACACTGACATTAGAGAGATGAATAGGGTGACTTACCATTCTCACTAGAGAGACTTGGCCAATCAAACCCAACATGTCTAAGTTACAACAGCTTGGGTAAAGTGCTCTGAGAGAGGAAACACTTAATGCTCTTAAGCAAAAAAAAAGGGGGTGTATCAATGTGCTGGAGGGCTTAAACATCAGTGCATTTTGGGAATCAGGACCATAGCTTTTGGGTAGTAGCATTCCTTCAACTCAAGACTCTGCTGAGTTCTGTGAACACAGTTTCTCCTTAAAAAAGGAGAAAACTCAATTTGCTTCCATGAGAACAAATGTGTGTGGGCAGAGACGTCATCCCTTTAGCTAAACACCAAACAACCACAAACATTTAGGGAGCCCTATTACCAGTCAGAGTCTGTGCTAACATGGGAAAACTAAGATAAACGAGGCGTAATCTTGCCCCTGAGGAGTTTGCAGACCACTGGAGGAGACAGATGTGAAAACAAATAACTAATAATATTGGTGCATTGTAGTAAGAGATATTGTGAGGCATGTGCAAAGTGTTATAAAGTGTTAATAGAATTTAGAGAAGAGGGAGAAACTCTCCCAGGGGCACAGGCTCAGAGAAAGTGTATTGGCTGATGAAGAATGAGCTGATGTAGATGTGGAAGAAAAGAAGGAATGAGTTAGGAAAAGGACAGTTTGGACTTTAAGCTGCTTCACACTTAAAGGCTGGCACCAATGGGAATATAAATAGAAGCAGGAGGAAATTCACTTAGGGTGCTGATAACCCCTGGACTACTCTCTAGAATGTCTGAAATAAGATGTTGCCTCTGATCCCTAGTACATTGCATGAAGATACTGGTTTTTGGCATTCTTTGCCTGCTTACTTTGCTATGGCATAAGCAGAATGGTTGTTTTAGGGAGAAGGGATTGAGGAACTAGATGACTTGAGAGCTGGATTCAGGGTTTCTGACCATTGAGGTCTAAAATTGGAATCAGGAAACCCGTGGAATTCTGGCCCTGACCTTTATCAGCCATGCGACTTTTAGCAACTTCCCTTGGTTTTCTCATCTATAAAATGGGAAAATCAGTATCTCATCTAGCTTTGGAAATGTTTGTGAGGATTGACCAGGCCAGATCCATGAAGTTACCCAGCACAGGGCTAAGGATGTATAGTAAGTGGCCAGTTACCTGCCCCCTCTACTGAGGATTGTGTCAGCAAGTTAACACCTGGTAGAGCATGTTGCATTGGTATTAAATGCTAAAAATGGAATTGATCAGATTTAAGTGTTTTTTTGAACCCACGGTGTACTCAAGTTCCCCTGAATATACAAACTTTTTGCCCTACCATTTGTTTCCTATAAAGAACAAAACAAAAACCTCTTTTTATCTTTAAAAATCTAGTGATTTAAATTGTGTTGCCCCAAAATAAAGCTGTTATTTCCACCATTTACCTGAAAGAATAATGCAGGGTTAGGTATAATTCCCAGTGTTCCATGGTTTGATCCTAGAGACAAAGCAATATGAGAGAAAAAAAATCTTAACTTGATTCGCCTTGAGGAAAAGAATGCTTCAACACAGTTGCCCAAGTGAGAACCTTGGTCAACCCACTTAATTTCTCTGCATGTCAGTTTCTTCATCTCAAAAGAATCTAATGATAATCCCAACCTCACAAGGAATGGATCCTCAAAAGTTATTAAATGGGACAGTGTATGTGATGCCCTTAGCACAGTGCCTGGCACATAGTTAGCACTCAACTAAAGGAAGCTGTTGTCATTATGATGATTGTCTAGTCACATGTGTGGGTGCTTTCAACATTGCTATCCTTCCCTTTCCCTTCCTAGGTGCCTCCACCCAGAATTCTAACACTGTGGAGCCAGAGAAGCAGGTGGACAACACCGTGAAGATGGCTGGCGTGATCGCTGGCCTCCTCATGTTCATCATCATTCTCCTGGGCGTGATGCTCACCATCAAAAGGAGGTGAGTCTCTGCTGCCTGGAAGACTCTGCTGACCCGAGGTGACCCCAACGTTGCTGTGTGGCCAGGTTTTTGCTCTGTTGATCATTGTCCAGCAGGGATCTTCTGATATAACCATTGAGGTCCGGAAATACGTGGGCCGGCTGTGGTTCACTGTGTTGCTGTTTGAAGGGTGCATGCTGCCTGCTTGGCAGGTGGTCCTGAGGTGGCCAGTTTCTTATGGGCCAGTGATCCCTATGACTGAACCACCGTGTTGTGCCATGGGATTCCATGTATCGTGAATTGAGTCTTATAGGAGTTAACTGCTGTGTTGTTATCAATCATGTCATCAAGATAGCTCGGGAGCCCCAGGAACATAGATGAGTCCAGAAACACAGTTGCAGGAAAGTAGTGTTTACCATTCTCACCTCCATTTGCCCCTGATTTCCACTGGTCAAATAATAGCATCCCAGGCTGCCCTCTCCATGAGAGAGAAATCCTACAGTGGTGTGAGAGTTCCCAATTACAAGTCCTATTACAGGCTCTGTACTATGCCCTGTCCCACAAAACCTTCCCAGCTGGGTTGCTGTTGTTTGTCACCTCTTAAAAGCATGTCTCCCCGGACTCCTCTGGCCAGCTACTAGTTTGCTCATACTGTGTGTTTTCTCCGGTTGCATTTCTCATGAAAGCATGCACACAGATTCCTCCCTTATTTCCAAGATGTACTACACCAGCATCCTCTGTTTCAGAGGCATTCACAAGGCTTGCGGATAACACAAGGAAATTAGAGGGAAGAAAATACAAAGGGTGAATATCAGCTATCCCTGTCCCCAGGGTGCACTAGTTATTCCTCTAAACAGAGAGTCTTACTCGCCCCTCTCCTTAGCCCCTGCCTGCCACATGTTAACACATCTACTTCCCACCTCCACATCTTCTCAGTTTCAATGCCAGGGCCCCAACCTTAGTCTCTACCTTCCCACTCCTCAGTCTGTCATAGCAAAGAAAACATTTATCCACGTTATAATGCTAGGTGGTGTATTGTACCCTGCCCCCAGGCAAAAGAGCCTTCTACATTATTAACCAAACCAGCACCTCAGCCTGAAGCTCTGGGTTTGCTTATGCACAGAGTTCAGGGCAACCCCAAGAACAAGGGCTGGGAACTTGCTTCCATCTATAGGGTGAAAAATGCTCATCAAATGTGTTTCCCACCAGAACAAAGGGACAGAATACCCCTAACAACTAATTCCAGCTTCTACCTTAGGAACCACATGAATATAAAATGCAGATTTTTTTTAAAGAAAGCAATATCCCCATTTCCAGTGATCAGTGATTTAGAAATACTAGGGTCCCCACTACACATGCAGTCAACCCTCTCTTGGCTATGCCAGCACCAGGATGTCCCTCTCTGTCTTTCTCATGGTTCTGCTTTGGATCAGTCATACCTGCCTCTGGCCAGGACATTGTACTGTGAAGACATCTTTTCTTGACATTTTTTGTCTAATAGGATCATGTCTTGCCTCAAGCTCCCAGCAGAATGGCTTAAGAGCTAAGGTTCTCCTCCAGCTACTAATTTTCTGGTTGGAGAAACTAGGGGTAACAGAAGGTACTATCTTAATATTGGGGGTGAAGAGCCCTCAAAGGGTTAAGGTCAACACTACATTGTCATATCACCATCATCACTGATAACACATGGCCACATTATATGTCCCAGTGACTAGTCTGCTGCTATTACATAGGGTAGTATATGACTTTTGATTTCTCTGGGGGCAGTAAGCACATTGTACATGTAAGATCATTGAAATGTTTCTTAGAGTTACAGATGTATTAGAGGCAGAGGTGAAATGTTTCTTAGAGTTACAGATGTATTAGAGGCAGAGGTGAGTTTGGGATTGTCCACCCAAATTAATGGAACTGAATACCTCTTTGACAGACCTGAAGTTTTATTATTCTTTGCCACTGATTTGTAAATCAGATATGCTCTTCCAATTTTGCTCTTTCTAAAGCCTGGCTTAACCCACGTCACCATCATCTGTGAGATTGTGAAGAAATTTCACTTCCTTCTCACAGCTATTTCTGAAATGTGTGAGTGTGACTTTTTGGGAGGGAGGAAAAGGCTTTATGTTTCCAGGGTGGGAGCAACTATAAAATGAGTCCTTTGTGGTAGTTTTAACCTCCTCTGAGTATCTTCATCAACTCTCATGTCTATCAAAACTGTCCATCAGACCCAATCAACAGGCATCACATGATCACCATTTCTCCCCAGGAGGCAAAACCTGGGCATTGCATGTTGTGGGGTGCTAATCAGTGTTTATATATATGGCATCTTTTGAAGAAAATAAGACATTTTGTTGGCCTAGTTGATTGGAACAATTTACAGATGGGAGGGGAGGGTAGGAGGAGAAGAGGAGAAAATGGGGAGGAAGAGAGAAATTGCACATAGGCCTGCACTCTTTCCACTAACATACAGTGTCTTCCTGTGTCTAGAGATGCCCCAAAGGAAAGCGAAATTCTGTGCACCTCTTCTGTCCGCAACTACCCCCAGCTGCATATATATATTAATATATACTACACTGATCAGTTGAGTCTGCTACCAACTTACTGTTGGCCAGAATACTGTCTACATCTACCTCAAAGGAAGATGTATTCAAGTCAAAGAAACTTCCAAGTAACAGGCTCATCACCGTAGCTCAGGATAGTAGTGTTAACATCTCCTCAATATCCTATCATCATCTACAGTGCTTGGACTCAGGAGTTCACAGAGGCCAACACCTGCTACAATCCCTCCACTGGCTTAAGCTTGCCTGGGTCTTCTCCCTGCCTTCCCTGGGCATGGACATGGTTGCTTTCTGGGGTTTTTTTCTGCTCCTAATAGATTCAACTGACTCAAAGCCTCCCTAAAGCTATAGCCACAGATGTTTCCAGCAAACATAAGATGTCCCCAGCTTCTCCCTCTGAAGGTTTGTGATCACTGACTTATAGCTTCCTTGCCACTGTCCAAAGAGAGTCCTTCTCTTCCTGTTAGGGGTTTCCTTTTATGACACAGAACTAGAAGACAGACAGAGAATGGGCTTGAGATCCAAGGATGAAGGGAAGGGTTTAATGAAAAAAAGCTAAATTAATTTATATTTAGACAACTGAAAACAAAATAGAGGAGGGAAAAGAGAGAATATCAACAAAACTTGAGAGGTTGCCTGGTTTTGTGTTGTAACGGGGGGAGGGAGATGTTGAGAAATGAAAAGGAGAAAGGGATATGAGATGGTGGGTGATTTAAATGGGATTCTCTTATAGTTTGGAAGAGAAGCAAGTCAAAGTTTAGAATTCTTTTTGCATTACCTTTGGCTGTTTGAACTGGGCTGTATTGAATGTAGAACCATATGGAATTAGGATTGCATGGACATACACAGGATGATATGAGCATTATAAGAAGGGATCCTGGAGCCCCTCACTTACAGAGTTAACTACCAGTGTGGTTTTAGCCACACCAACTACAAAATATCCATCCTTCTGCTGTCACTAGATAGTGGCTCCATCTTTTTCTTCTGGATCTGTCGATCACATCTAGAGTTCTGAATGTTCTGTAATGGGTACCCCATGTCATTATGTAGTAAAACATACCTCCTTTTCATGAACACCATGTTAAGTCCTGACATAAGAGAAAGACCTTCATCACTGATTCAGCACTGCAGTCCTGATCATCTTCATCCCTTGCCTCCTCCCCTTAGAACTGTTAGACATCCTCCCCACTCCTCCAAAATCAGCAATCAAGAGGTTGCATGACCAGCTCTATGTTTTCTTAACTTAATACCATGGGGCACTGTGTGCCTTTAATGCAAATTAAGATGAAAAGATCAAGTATTATTGCCTTAACAAGCATGTCTCAATAGTTGAAGGTGTTCATTAGCCACTCACGTATGAGAAGGTCTACAATTCAATGTTTGTTTGTGGAGCGTGAAATTATATGTATGTGCACACAACTTTCATATAGTTCAATTTTATCCCTTGGGACACACTTCCTGGAGTCCGAACATGGTCCCTTAAAGCTCAAAGCATGGCCATGCACTTATGCATAGGGAAACACCAAAGTCAAGTTATGCAGGACTTTTCACAAGATCCAAACCCCTGGACTTGCCTGGATCCTACACTAACCTGTCCATCACATTTTAATTTTCAAATGAGAACTAGGAAATTTTAGGGAGGTGTATTCAAAGTTGGTACCATCCATGCATGGTTCTAGCCAGACCCTCCCCTGCCCAGCTCGTCCTAGTCCAGCCTGAACTTTTTGCCAAACTTTCCTTGCCTGTCCAAATGGAAACTTCTGTTCCAAGAGTGTATTTGGAGTGTCTTGAATATAAATATGAATATCTATTCTGAGATTTTATATGCATCTCTGGTTATACATCAATTCTCTGTGACTTGTACCTGCCCTCCAGTAGCTCTCAGTCTAATGGGACAGAGAATCAGAAAAACTGGCCCCAAATTTTTAGTCCTGTTTATTTGCTGTTAACCTTGGAGAAGCAACTTAACAAATCTCAGCCTTTGCTTTCCCTTCTATGAAAGGTAGCCAGTTTTATGGGGCTATTCTAAAGATCAAATGAGCTAATTATTGAAATAGGCTTTGTTCCCTGAACCTGCTTAAGGAATTACAATGCACAATATCTACAGAAACATTCATCTCCACATGACCGTCAACTGTACCAGGCCAGCTCCAAACCCATTACTAACATGCTAATGGCAGGGTTGCAATCAATGCTCACACACTGACATAATTTGCATCATTTTACATTTAAACTGCAGCCATATTCTGATTTTAATCTTCCTAATAATCATAGTAGGTTAGGTCTGTTGCTTGTTTGAAAAGAAGAAACTGAAGTTCAAAAAGATCATATGAGTTGGTGAACGTTTTGGGCAGAGCTGATGTGGAAACCCAGTCTCGGTGTCTCTAGAGCTCATGCTGCTAACTTCTACTCTGTCAGTCCATGGAGACTGACAGAAAATAAGCAAATCCTAGACTAAGAAACATGTGACTCAGATTCGGTACCACTTTCCTCTCTGGGGCTTGTTTTTCCCAATTTCACTATTTTCTTCTTTTGAGCATGCTGTTTCCCTGAATGAAATGTCCTGAGATTTCTCTTAACCTACAAAGTTCCTATCACACTCTGACTCTCAGCCTCTTGTTCTTCCTAGTAGGACTCCCAAACGTTACCATCTCAGCAAAGCCTTCCCACCAACCTCCTGCCCCAGGAAGATCCAATGATGTTCCTCTGCATGCAGCCACTGTGCCATACACGCTAGTCTTCATTTGTGTATTTATCATACTACCCGGTGGTTGTACTTTTGCTGGCCTGAAGATCAGTCCTCTCTTGTTAGAGCTCCATTATCCATATCATCTGCCCCTGGACATCTACCTTGAAAATCCCTCAGGTATTTCATAGTCAAAGTCAAAATCATTACCTACTCCCCAACCTGTTTCCCATCTCATTCCCAGGCACTACCTCCTATCCCATCATTAAACAGATGGGATTCCAACACCGGGGATTCTCTACATTCTCTTGGTCTCATTCTCTCTCTCTCTCTCTGTCTCTCTGTCTCTGTCTCTCTGTCTCTGTCTCTCTCTCTCTCTCTCTCTCTCTTTCTCCCCCTCCCTCCCTCCCTCCTTCCCTCTCTGCCTCTGCCTCCTCTTCCTCCATTGTCTTTTCCCTGGGTCAGACCTCTATAGCCCTATTGCATGAGTTTCCTCACTGACCTTCCTAACTGTACCCCACCCCTCCAACCTATCCTCCACACTGTAGTCAACATTGTGTTAAAAAATAAAGCTCATACTCCCAAACCTGTCATCTAAAACCCTTCAATGGCTTCTTTTCCATAGCCATGGTTCATGAGGTGGAAGTGAGGGAAGAAGTACATGTCTAAGTCACCTGGGGAACTTTGTCAAGTGATACTGTCTCCTTGTCCATATGGAAACAAGTTTCTTAGTTCTTCTTAGCTTTTTAGTTTTTCTATTTTTTTTTCTTAGTTTTTCTGACAAGTCTCCTAAAGTCTCACCTCTGCTCCATAAGTTTTGCTTATGAACTTTCTTTCCTTCAATGCCTGTGTTTCTCAGCTCCATGTGACCAGCTATTACCCATATTTAAGGACTAATTCAGTACGCACTTTCTCCTATAAACCCTTCCTGACCTTTGATCGAGACAGAATCTCTTCACCATCTAGATCCCCTCTGTGAGGACCCATGTTATTTTCTGCCTTATACTTTTCCTTTGTATTTGCATCCTATTTCCTCACTAGACCATCAGCTGTCTATTCTGATTCATCCTCATCTCCAGTGTGCCTTGCAAATACTGAGAATTTCCTAAAAACATGTTGAATGGGAAAGCCCAGTGGAATTAGAACAGATCAACTCTCTATGTATTATACAAAAGAGCTTCATTCAGAGAACAGACCTAAATGTCAACATTAAGCATTAATGGTTCGTGCACCAAGTTCTGTGGTAGGAGGGTGGCAAGGCAAGCCTGGAGGGCAGTATGTGGAAGACATGCCATGGTCTGAGCCTTCAGAGAGCACATTGTCTACCCAGAAACAAAACAAAACAAAACAAAACAAAATGATGAGGCAATCAGAAAAGCTAACTCAGGCCAAACTAAAAGAGCAGTGAACTTTATTAAGGGTACTACAGATCAGAAAACTGAAATGGAAATAGAGTTTAAGGAAATTGCCTGGAATCACATAGCTAATAAATGGCAGAGTTGGGTCTCAAACTTGGACAATCTGATAATGGAGTCCACACTCTGAAACGTCATCTAATCTGGATTAAATACAAAACAGGACCTGCTGAGATACCAAATTTTGTGGCATAATTTTGAGTGATTTGTTGAGGTGGGAAAAAAGCCCAAACGCCCAAACAAAATCTTCTGTTCATCCTGTTCTAAACTACTCCTTCCTCTACACCTGAAAATTGAATCCTGCTCCTTCTGCTTGCACTCACGTGGGCAGCCACTTAAGCTAGGAACTTGGAAGTCTTCTTCAATACATTCACATTTAATCACCTTTTGATTTTGTGTCTTAACCACCTTGCACACTGCTGACCTTTCTTCCCCATCCCATGGCCACTGCAAAGGAAGCCCCCAATATTTCTTGTGTTGGCCAATCACTGATTGTGTAAACACATTCACTCTGCCTTTGACTTTCTCCTCACCCTCCTGCTAAAAATAATTCACCTACAATAAATATTTGGCCACATGACTTGTTGGGTTTTCCCTATGACCTATGGGACTGAGACCAAGCTGCTTAAACTCTTTGGGAACTAGCCCTTCCAACATCTTGCCATTCCCACTTTGTTAACCCACCCGCCCCAACCACAAACACAGTTCCTAAAATCTACCTAAAAATTCCCTTCCCCCCTCCTCCATCTGACTTCTCTTTTACTTTACCACTCAGGCATCCCAGATTCTGGGCCATCTTGCCTGCTTTCCCTCCTCACCCCTATCCCCAGGTATGGACTCACAGCTCCCTGTGTTGCCTTATCATACAATTTGTCATGACAGAAGATAATACAACATAATAGTTATTAATACAGGCTCTTTAAATCAGACTCCCTGGATTCAAATCCCTGCCATGCCACTTAACAACTATATAAACGTGAGAAAGTTGCTTAACCTCTCTGAGCCTCACTTTTCTCATCTGTAAACAGGGATAATAATGCCTCATAAGGTTATTGTGAAGATTAAATAAAATAGTTCATGCAATATGCTTAAAACAGTACCTGACACATAATTGATCTCCCAGTATTTAAGTGACAGCTATTATCATCTGCTTTATAATTTGCTAGTCTGGCTCTCTCATCAGACATATGGACTAGATTAGGATCTCATATGTCTTTCTATCCGTACTTGACAGAGATAAGGATATAGTAGGCCCTTGAGAAGTTTCTGCTGAATTAATGATGGAAAGATGGATAAATGGATGATGGGTGGGTGGGTGGGTGGGTGGATGGATGGATGGATGGATGGATGGATGGGTGGATGAATGGATGGATGGATGGATGGATGCATGCATGTATGCATGGATAGGTTCATGGATGGATGGATGGATAGATGGCTGAACGGGTGGGTTTGTGATCTAGATGGATGGGTAGATGGTCAGCTGGGTGGTTAGATAGACAACTTTGTCCTGTTTAAATTGTATGGAACAAAAGAAAACTGTGCCTGAAGTCAGTCTTGTCAGCTAGCTGAAAAAAGTTTCTGCAGTATGTGATTTATTAAGTTTGGGGTTATTGTTTTGTTTTGTTTTGTTTTTTCTAAGCACAGCTGTCTTCCTGTTCAGGATTTTTGGTTTCAGGCAATCTGTTACTTGCAATATCACTGTATCCTTGTAAATTTAGACTTTCAGTAAATCTTCTTCAAGGCTTAGAAAAAAACACACATGTAAACTGTTTAGGTCACAGAATAAAGACCTGTGATACTTGACCTAGAAGACTTTGCAGTTTAATTGGGAAAAGAGATTCAATTAATAGAAGTTTGTCAGTTACCATTATCCTAGAGTTGCCTTGCTGCTGGGTCAGAGATAGCACGAGAAGGCTTATGGTGACACCCAAGATAACTCAGAAAAGCAACTTGGAAAAGGTGGTCTGTGGTTTGAAGATGAAGAAGGAAGCATGTTTTCTTGGCTCAGGCTGAGGTGAATCCTGAAGGTTGACAGCAGAAAAACTAGAAGGTCCGGAATGCTCAGTGTAGCTGAGGAGGAGGTGGCTGCTGACAGTGAGGGCATCCAGCTTGGAATGGAGGCCTTGCAACTGGTCCAAAGATACACAAAGCCTTTGACCTAGTGAAGCATGGACTTATAATCTTAGATTCCTCAGCTAACCATGAGAGTAATTATATCTGCTCCTCAGGGTTGTGGGGAGGATTGAAAGAGATAAGTTGTGACATCCTAATGCTTGACTCCCCAGATTTCTGAAGATATATCCATTTTCTTCCGTCCTTGAAAGCAGCAAAGGCTTGAGGTCGAGAACATGAGCTATGGGCTGGTCACGGTGGTTCATGCCTGTAATCCCAGCACTTTGGGAGGCCGAGGCAGATGGATCACAAGGTCAGGAGATCGAGACCATCCTGGCTAACACAGTGAAACCCCGTCTCTACTAAAAATACAAAAAATTAGCCAGGCGTGGTGGTGGGCACCTGTAGTCCCAGCTACTCAGGAGGCTGAGGCAGAAGAATGGCGTGGACCCGGGAGGCGGAGCTTGCAGTGAGCCGAGATCGCACCACTGCCCTCCAGCCTGGGCGACAGAGCGAGACTCTGTCTCAAAAAAAAAAAAAAGAACATAAGCTATAAGCTTTAGAGCCATGTTGCTATCAAATCCAGTCACTAGCTGTGTGATCTGAAGTTACTTCTTGTTTGCCTCAGTTTCACCGTCAGAATAGTGGGAATGGTACTAATACCTATCTTTTAGGGCAACTGTGAGGAATACATGAGTTAATGTGTGCTAAAGCTGAGAACAATACCTGGCACACAGTAAGTGCTGAATAAGTATTTGTTCATATTTTATTATTCCTAAAGAGGTGAACACTTTGTTCCTGGTGACCAGAATAAGAAGCAGTAAACCTTATCTCTGTGGATGAGATGCAGACATACATAAGCCACCCTTTATTGAGCCCTAATACATTCCAGATATTTAGATTAATATAATCAAATATCAATTTAGATTAATGTAATTTACATAAACTACTTTATATGTTACATATCATATCTAATGTGAGTATAATTTAGATTAATATAATGCTAATGCCTATGGTGATTCTTGGGAATACATAATTATTGCCCCCAAGCTTGAGATAGAGAAACTGGGACTCAGGGCTGTTTAGTGACTTGTTCGAGGTCATGCAGTTAGTTAAGTGATGGTGCTGAGATGCCAAGGCTTATTGTATTTCCACTCCTGAAAGCTGTTTGAGCTGTCAGTCGTCTATGGCATCCTCCTTGGTGCATGGATCAGGAAATAGAGGTCCAAAGGGAAGAAGAAGAACTTACTTGCCCAGGATGTCACAATGAGCAGTTGAAAGATCTGAGATTATAATGCTGGCCTCTTGATTCTCAGCTTAGTGTTCTTGACAATAGAGAACACAGGTGTCCTATAAGTCTTCATCAAATGGACCCTGAGTTTTATGTCCCAGGGGAATCACTTTCCAGGCACTGGACCTGCCAGCAGTGAGGTAGAGAAATTATCTCCTTACAGTGCCAACGTGTATGGCTGGTGAAGGGGATTTGATGACTTTCTGTAGGAGCTTCCAATTCCCACTCATCGCAGTCCCCTGTTCTTCACCTTCTCATCATCTACTGTCACTGTTCTTTCAGTCTAGGATATTGAACAGTCTTCTGTGTGGCCAGATCTTGCTGCACTGTGGCTCATTTTCCCTAGCTCAGCCCCTAAGGAGGTGTGGGGCTTTCCTTCTTCTGTGGCTTCTTAACTTTTAGACTCACTTCCTTCTGGGTATGTAGGGTTGGGCTTTGCCAATTGATGAAAGAAAGACTAGAGATAGCCCCATCGTGGGAGCTTTGGGTATTTCCTACTTGAGATGGAAAATTTGGGGCTGTGAAGATGTGTCCCCCACTTCCCCCACTCTGCAGTTATAAAGACTCTATTTTCCTGTACCAAGCAAATGGGATAATGGTTGCAAGTAATCAAATAGTTCCAGAAAAAAGGAAACCATTCTTGTCTGCTCAGATGGATATTTGGAGACCTGAATTATCTAGCCATTTTTCTCAATCTATAAATGTATAATTTATTGTCAGTATAGCTGAGTCTGATGTGAAATAAGAACATTGCTATTTATTTTCTTACAACATAAGAAAAGTTATAACAAAGGGAATATCATGCTTTTATTTGAGTTTTGTGATTGCTTGGAAGCCAGGAGCCAGTAGGGACATTGGAAAGAGATTGAAGCCAGTGATTTTTCAAGCTTTCTTTTGGAGAATGGAGTTCTCAGCCATATGATATCTTAAATGAAACTTCAAAGTATAAAATAGGTAAAACTTCAATATATAAAACAGGTGCTTTGGTGGATGATGGGGGCCAGCAGCCTCACCTGCTCAGTACCCTCCTTCTTCATTACACAGTGGCTGCTATAGAACCCCCAGACTTCTGTGAACACAGTTTGAAAATTACTGATCTAGTTTAATGCACCTAAGGGACAGATGCAGAAATGAAGGCACAGAGAGTTTATTCAAGGTAGAGTCTGTTCAGACTGAAGGTTGGAGCTCCTGTCTCTCAGTACAGTGCTCTTCCAAGATAAGGTTGGACTTTGCGCTGGTCATCTACTGCCATGTAACAAACTACCCCCAAAATCTAATGGCTTAAAGAGCAACAGTTATTTATTTTTCTCATGTGTCTTCACTTTGGGCAGAGCTTAAAGGGAATGACTTATTTCTGTTCTGCGATGTCAGTGGTCTCAGCTGAGATAACTTGGTTGGCTGAAAGTAGAATGGCTGGGGGCTGGTGGGACATTTCTTTCTCTTTTTGTAGTCTCAGAGGTTTACCTGTGATCTCTCCAGCATGGTAGCCTCAGGGAAATTGGGCTTCTTCTGTGGAGACTGAGAGTTCTAAGAGAGAGTTATGGACAGAGCTGAGAGGCTTCTTTTTTTTCCCCAGCTTGGAAAGTCCCAGAACATCATTCTTACCACATTCTATTCACACAGGACCAGCCCTGACTCTGTGGGAGGGCACTCCACAAGGGCCTGAATACTAGGAAGTGCAGATCACTGGGGAGCCATCTTGGGTACTGGCTATATGTTCTCCTTGCTTTGGGTATGACCTTACCAAATAGACTCTGATGTGATTTTATCTGAAATAGAGGAGACAGAAGAAGTTTGGTGTTGCTTAGATCACAGGACATTATCATAGGGAAGAGTGGTAGACTGGTCCCAGGAAGCCACAGAGAGCTGATCCAATACCCCCACCCGCACCCCGCCGACCAAAAAAAAAAAAAAATATATCATAATTACAAGGAAGCTAGTTTTGGTTGACCATAAGGAAGAACTTTGAACCAACTACAACAGCCAACATGAAACATGGCTTCCTCTATGTGAGGCCATGGGTTTCCCTATTATAGAAGAGGTCTCTCTTGTTTCTTCTACCACTGGAAATATCTGATTCTCAGTGAAGGTGATTAGTAGAGGAACTTGCATCTCCTTGAGCTTAGGGATGCTGAAATAATATGTGCATTTCTAAGAATCAAGATTTCATTAAAAATCTAATTCTTGTTTGTTTGTCTTTTCTTTTTCCCCCATTTTGGACATTCCTTCATCTGACTGCCCATCAATATATAGAAGAAATGCTTATTCCTACTCCTATTACTTGTAAGTATCGAGCTGGTGTTAACTTTGCTTCATGCCTTGTAAGGGAACCTGTAGCATGCATTTCCTGCACCAACCAAGTGTCTGTTAGTTTCTCATTTTCACTTCTGTCTAAGTTGTCTGTAGTCTTAAAGTTTTTATTTTGCATAAATGTGTTCCATTTGAAAGTGCACTGTCATTGTTCAAGTTTGTTATGTTTCCGCCGTCTTGGATTTTTTTCCTCTTATTTTTAGAGATGTGAAGGGCTGTTTCTCCTTTGTGAGTGCAATTTTGTAGTTAGGAATCCCTGAATTCCATCAAGCAGGGGACCAAATCCTGCTGTAGGACTTGCACACATGAGACGGAATCACAGTCTTAGCAACTTCTGAATCCATGTGTTTTTACTTGGAGAATGGTTAGCCCTGGGGTCTCAAAGTTTAGAAAGGAATTCATTGGTTGTTTATGCTATTTCAGAAAGTCTGCAGGGATTCATTACTTTATCTAGAACCAGCCTCACAGGTGAAAGAAACATCCAGAGTCTTTGCTTTGGGCTGGGATTATGTGTTTGGTGTTTAGCATTATTTATCTTATGTTATCAGTGCATTTTGTTGGGAGTTATAGATGGGTGCTTGCTTATCCATTTTTTTGCACTTGCTAAAAAAAGTGATTATTTTTCTTATTAATAAAACAGAGGGCCGGGTGTGGTGGCTCACGCCTATAATCTCAGCACTTTGGAGGCTGAGAGGGCAGATCACCTGAGGTCAGGAGTTCAAGACCAGCCTGGCCAACATGGTGAAACCCCGTCTCTACTAAAAATACAAAAATGAGCTGGGCGTGATGGCAGGCGTCTGTAGTCCCAGCTACTTAGGAGGCTGAGGCAGGAGAATTGCTTGAACCCAGGGGCGGAGGTTGCTTGAACCCAGGGGCGGAGGTTGCAGTGAGCCAAAATCGTACCATTGCGCTCCAGCCTGGGCAACAAGAGCAAAACTCCGTCTCAAAATAATAATAATAATAATAATAATAAATAACAACAACAACAACAGAGATTCTCAAAACATGATAGTAAAGGAGAACAACTCTGTATAGTAGATCCTTGGTGATAAAAAGTTAGAAAGCCCCTGAACTAGTCCCACATTCCTAATATGCACTTCCTATTTTTGGAAATTCAGAGGTTGTAGGGACCTTAGAAAGAGATTGAAGGATGTGAATTCATTGCACATCCAGCTAGCAAAAGAGTGGGATTAAAACAGGGAATACCTGGCTTTCAGTAAAGTGTATTGCTTAGCACTCCATGTCTTCCCTCACCTCTGGCAAACTCAGCTTTATGAGAGAGGCTGTGCCTAACAGCATTACCTGCTGAAGGCTTCATAGATAAAGATGGAGCCAGCAAAAAGCCACCCCATCCTCTCTGCTCAGTGTTGGGTCCACAGGTCTTTAGGATACGTACTACCACCCTCATGTTATATGGGAACAAATGGACCCCCATCACCAATACTGGAAGTACCAGATCACTTATTCATTCATCCCACAAACATGCTTTGAACATGCACATCATGTTTCAGATGGTGTGGATGAAGAAATGGCTAGAACCCAGAGGTTCAGCCTCACAGTATGCAAGCCTATCTGAGAGACTAGCATAACATCACCTATTAGAAACATCAGCTGAGAGACGCCTCTACATACTGTAGTACAGGAGCACTTAGTTGAGTGACAAATTTTTTATGTGGTAGGGGATAGTTATCAGTGTGTTCAGAGATGGCTTTACCCATTACTGAAAAAATTAAAATTCTGATTAGAGGAAACTGCATCTGCAAAGACACGGAGGTACGAAACAATATGGTGTGTCATTGCTGTGGTGGAAAGAGAATGAGCTTCAGGAGTGATGCAGCTCTGGGCTCATGTCCCGCTTCTATCATGCACTGGTTATAGAGCCTTGGGCAAATTTTCTAAACTTTTTGATTCTCTTTTCTCTTAATTATCAAATGAGGGTAATGGTGCCTGACTCACAGAGTTGCTGTGAAGAGATGAGATGATTTTGTAAAGTGCCTGGCACAAAGTTGACACTCGTGAAATATTAGTTTATTTCCCCTTTCAGAAACCACAGGGTTCATGGCAGGAATGGTAGTCCCTGGGAGCCCCTCTGTTCTTCCAGGGCCTCTTAGGGTATGCATGTTTCACAGCCGATGTGGGCATACAGGGACCCATCACCACCTCTGGCATCTCACCCCCATCCCTCTATCAGCCAGTTTGCCTATCAGGGTCTTTGAATGCCCACTTTATATAGTGCTGTGTGCTGGGTGCTGGGGTGGAATCCAAGATAAGCAGTGTGAAATGACAGAGGATGGATCTGCACATACTTGCAGTTGAAGGTGCAATGATAAACATAGGCCTTTCAATTGGTGCAGGCATGAAGTTCTGTGCCACACGTCCCAGAGCAGGAAGCTCATACCAGCAGTGGGATGCAGAAGCATCTGGATAGGACACAGGGTTTCCATAATTATATTCATTTTATATTCACCAGCCCCAAGGCTGCCATGACGGTCATATATTGTATGCCACTGCAAATAGCCTGTCTTCTATACAGAAACCTTAGGTGGTTACATTGCCTGTTAAGCACCATCTTCCCATCCCAACTACCACCAAGCACTTGTGATAGATGAACCAGTTCCTAGACTTAAAGAGATTGAACAGGTAAGGTATGTTTAATCATTTATACAGGAGGGGAGAATAGGAAATCACCAGCACATGCCAAGTATTTTGTACATACATTAGCTCACTAAGTCCTCCGAATAGCCTAGTCTGGTAGGTACCATTATCCCTATTTAATGGGAGAGAAATTGCTCTGAGAAGCTAAGTCATTCCCCCAAAGCTATCCAGAAGTAGATGGGAGGGAGAATTGATTATCCTGGAAACAGAGACATCTTGGGGTGAGAAATGGTCATGTGAGTCATATGCGTATGACTCTGGATATATTGCAATGAGAATGCTGGTGGAGCTCCCAAGCAAAAGCATCACATGGGAACTTAGAAATGCAGAAGTGGAGTCTAGGTAGGACGTGGATGTTTGGAACCTTCCTCTGAGAGGTGGCAGATGAGAGTGCCAGGTGGATGAAAGCAGGCCTGGAGAAAGTGGACAAGAACAGAGGGCTAAGGGCTAGGGGCTGAGGCCCAGGAACTGACCATGATTAAAGAATCAGAAGAGGAGAGGAACTGGCAAAGCAGATAGACAGGTAGGAGAAAAACATAAGGCCCAAGAGGAGAAGGCTTTTGCAGCAGGAGGAGTTGGTTGGCCATAGCAGATGCTGCAGAGGATGGAGGGGGTGGGTTTGGGCACAACCTGGACATTTGGCCATCAGAAGTAACTTGTACAGGTTGTAGGGATGAAGATTGAGGAGGTAGCCAGCCTGCCTGGGGACCATGAGTAGGATCACCTTTTTTTTTTTTTTTTTCTGTAAAACAGAGAAGAAACATGATACTGGCCACCTGAAGGATCAGAAAGTCCTGGCCAGAGATTTAGTTATAGTGGAGGATCCTGGGCAGAAGGAAGGGGCTGAAGATACTGGAGTTGGGGGCTATGGAAGTGAAGGACTGGAGGCGAGGTGTTTGGGGACAGGGAACAGTCTGGGAGGGGAAGAGGGACAGGCCTTGGAGATAATAGGATTGACAGAGAGGCATGGAGATGAGGAAGAGGAAACAGAAAGGAAATGATGGCCCCCCACGTGCTAATATATGCCCCAAGGGGGAGCCTTGAAGCCTCACTCCTCAGTGTGTGGACCCTGGACCAGTAGCATCAGCATCACCTGGGAGCTTGTCAGAGACGTAGCATCAAGGGCCCCAGCCCAGACCCCTGAATCAGAATCTGCAGCGTTAACAAGGTCCCAGGTGATTCATATACATGTTAGAGTATCACTGACTTAACTGGAGTCTCAGTTGTCTTATCTATAAAATAGGAAAAATAATACCCTCCTCATAGGTATTAGGGGCCACCTGGTCCTTTAATGAATAAACACTGATTTCATTGAAGAGATTGGTTAGCCAAAGTGTGTTCTCTCTTCAACACACTTTGGCTAACCAATCTCTTCAATGAAATCAGTGTTTATTCATTCCACCAATATTTGTGGAATGTCCTCTGCATGCTAGGCATTGGACAAGGTTCTGGGTATATAGGAGTTAGCACAAGTAAAAATCCCTACACATGTGGAGCTTTTTTAGTAGAAGAGGTAGAAAGTAAACAACATATATAACAAAATAAATAGTATGTAGTAGTAAGAGCTAAGAAGAACAAATAAACTAGGGAAAGAGGAGATAAAGTATGGATGGGGGAGGAGCAGAGGAATTCTATATTTCCCCCAAAATAAAGAAGCCATCAAGTGCTCCATCATTGAAAGTATCCCTACACAAGAACAATGGTCCACAAATATTTTCCATAAGAAGCCAGACAGTAAATAATTTTGGCTTTACAAACCCATGTGTTCTGTGTTGCATCTACTCAACTCTGATGTTGCAGCATGAAGTCATAGCTATGTGTTTGAATGAGTGTGGCTGTGTTCCAATAAAACTTAATTTTAAAAAACCAAGCAGTGGGCCAGATTTGGCCCACAGGTCACAATTTGCCAATTCTTGCCCTAGAGTTTTGAGAGTAGGAAGAGGGTGAGATTTGAGATTCATCCTGTCTTATTGAGCTCCTGCCATGTACTTTATCCCATGCCTGATATTGCAGGCACAAAAGTGAATAAGGTGCACCCTATACCAGACTACAAAAGGGCAGAAGTTGAAAGGCATTACCAGTTGGTCCCTACTATATATACTCACCCAATGCTTATAACAAGCCCTGCAAATATATGTTATTTTGTTGATTTTATTTAGATGTTAAGACTGAAGTTTGAAGACTTGTCTATTGCTCACAGCCAGAATGCAGCAGGGTTAAGTTTGAACTCAGGACCACATGGCCCACAAGCCCTACCCATTCTTCTTACTGAGCCCTGTTCTTTGGGAGATGGGGGCACTTCTGCCTGGACCATGTGCTTGGAGCACATCAGCCAGGTTGCAGAAGAGCCAGGTACCAAATGCAAGTCTGTCTGCCTGTAGGGCCTCGTTTCTGTGCTTGGGGCACATCAGCCGGGTTGCAGAAGAACCAGGTACCAAATGCAAGTCTGTCTGCCTGTAGGGCCTCGTTTCTGTGCTTGGGGCACATCAGCCGGGTTGCAGAAGAGCCAGGTACCAAATGCAAGTGTGTCTGCCTGTAGGGCCTTGTTTCTGTGCATGGCCATCAGTGCCCTGCTAGGCATAAGAAGTGGTAGCTATTCTGGGCTGGTAAGGAGGTCATTGGGGCAGTCCTGTCTCTGCTGTCCTGGGGATTGGCCACATGATGTGGCTGGTCTTCCAAGCAGTGCTGTGCACAGGCAACATGTTGAGAGGAGTCAGAGCTGAGGGCACTGAGCTGCTGCATCAGAGGTAGCCAAGGGGTTACAGCAAGAGGTTATGAAAGGGGTGTTAATGACCAGGATAAATAATAGCCCAATAAAAATGGAGCTATGGAACAGAGGGATCTGGGGACCCAGGGACACAGGATAGTTAAAGATAAGGCCCATTATTGTCTCTCCAGTATACACACACACGCGCACACACACAAACGTGAATCATGTGGGTTTTGGTGTCAGGCCTATTTCATAATTCTAGGTTTGCCTCTCCTGTGAGATTGTTTCCACCTGGAACACTCATAGAACCACTGTGAGCCTCAGTTTCTTCATCTAGAAAATCGTGATAATAGCGGTGACTTCCCAGTGTTTTGGTGAAGGGCAATGAGAGAATGTATATGTAGAGTGGCTGGCACACAGTAGGTATTTTATAAATGGCAGCTACTATTCCTCACATTCTGAGCTGACAAAAATGCCTCTCTGGGATCCCTTTTTGCCTTTCTGTAGTAAAGCAGACCCCAACAACTTCAATTGTTCAGTGTTTGCCTTTTTAAAGGATATTCAGAGTTGGCATGTGTCCACAGGTTAATTTACCTCAAGGTGCGTGATGGGCACAGTAATTGTTTTGAACAGAGGTATTTTAGTGTAGTAGTTCTTGAGAAAGCGCGAAGATGTTTACCAAGTGTTCTGGCTGAGAGAGAGAGCACATAACTACTTCACTTAGCCTTGGACAAATGCCTTGTGCAGATGTCTCTGAGACAGAAAACCGTGACCTGGGCTGGTTTCTGTCCACAGATACTCCATGGGACTCCTGGGCTTTTCTATAGCCTTCCGATCTCCTCCATCTCAATATATTCAAATCTGATATCATTCTTCCAAGGCCAGATCAAACACTGCCTTCTACAAGAAGTCTCTCATGATTCTCTCCACCTGTGGGAATAGCGCCTTTCTCTGAACTGCAGTTGCTTTATATTATGGGCAGGAGCAAATTTGTCTTAAGGATGTTGCTTGCTCATTAGGGTATTCTCCATGGAACTCCTAACATACAGTGAACCCCAGTAAGTGCCTGTGTAATGAGTGAAGGAACAAGATGAATTTAAAAGACATACAGACATACAGCTAAAGTCAACAGGGTGGTACTCTGTTCTTGAAAAGAAAAAAAAAATGACATCATTTTTTAGATAACTCTAGACCTTGTAACTTCCTTGCTTCTGTGGCTTTAAGGCCATTTTTGCTTCTATTTTTGCATCTGTGTGACCTGGACAAGCCACTCAACTTTTGCTGAATCTCAGTTGCCTGGTATGTAAAACAGAGACAAAAAATACAAATCTTACAGAAGAAGTCTCACAAAGATTCAATGGACATAATGTAAAATGCTTAGCACATAGTAGGGCCTCACCAAAATAAGAGACTGCTCCTTTCTTCAAAGGCAAATGCCTTTTCACATCATCAGCTGCTGTGAAGCAGATATCATTGCTTCAATATATTTAAACAGGCATTTTAAAATGATTCCATCAAGAGATACTCAAAAGTTATTTAATGTAATTTATCAGCCACTTTGAATAAAAATGAAGAAAAATTAGGAATAGAAGAAAACCATTTAAAGATGCTAAATATCAATTACTAGTAAATATCAAATTATCGACAGCAAACATGTTAATAGGTGAAAATCTAAGACATTACCATGCAGGCAAGACTAAAGTGGTTACTAGCAGTGTTGCTCTTCAGCCAAGAGGAGAACCTTGGTGGGAAGTCTGATTCCTGAGCCTCACCCCCAGATCTGCTCAGTCTCTTTAAAAGCATGGCCTGGGGATCTGCTTTTTAACAAGTATCTCAGATTCTTATTTTTCCTGCTGACTTTGGGAACAACTCTCATGGCATCCTCACATCACTCTGATTTAATTGTCCCTTTCATAATGTTTATCCCTGCAGTGCATTCTTCCTGGAATTCTTCCTATCCCCTTTGTGTGCCCAGAAAACTCCAGTATCTTTATAAAGGGAGTGTCATTGTTCTCTTCTTTGGAGGCCCCCTCCAATTTCCATGGACCATATCCATAGTGCTGGGCTCATATCTTTGTCGTTGCATTTATCTTTCATTCCTTCACCCATTGACTTACTAATTCATGATCCCTTCCCAGGTTATCCTGCCCTTGGCATCTTTGCACGTCAGTCTCCATGTAGAGAGAACTATGTATTACTCATCATTCATTTCCCAATGACTAGATCAGTGCTCAGGACAAATCAGGTATCATAAGGTTGTGTTGATTAGGTGAATGAACGAAGATACGTGAGTGGTTATATGTGTGGAGTTGATACCCTTCCAATTTTGTTTTGTCTCTATTGAGTTATATTATTCCATTCTCTAGAAGTTAGTTAATATCCATGTTCACTTATTTTGGCCTATGGTGATGATAGAGCTTTCAGATCACCTATTTTGTAGTCTTATATGGGTTTTAGGTTTAGAAATGTTGCATTGGTACTTGCATGACACAATTATAAATGTGTAAAATTAATGACTGCTATTACAATGAGATATTAATAGATATAAATGCACTGGGCTAGACCATGTGTACTGATAGATTTGGATAGGGATTGCAACTGAACGGATGCTTTATTGTCTACTCTATTGAATTGGCGTCTAAACGCATCAATCATGAATACCAAACAGAGCAAATCTGTAAGTCAGAGGCTCTGTCACTTTAATCAGGAAAAATACAAATTTTACCTCCAAAGGTGGCAAAAAATGTTTATATTTCAGTTATAAGTTTATACCTGAGTTTAAGTTTTATTATGTTGGTGCAAAAGTAATTGTGGTCATTACTATTTTAAAAGTAAAATGTACCTTTAATGGCAAAAACCGCAATTACTTTTAAACCAACCTATTAATACCAACCAGGTATTAGTGATGTCTTGAGGCTTAGAAAAGACTGTCTGTGACTTTTAATGCTTCTACCTCATAAACATACTTGAACTTTATAAAGAAGGTTAATGAGAGTATGGAGATTCTCTGCTAACAGAAAGGAGTACACTACTTAAGTGTGGTTAGAAAGAAAATTCCTGTGGAGGACTCTGTGATATGCTACTCAGATCCCCCTTCAAGAATGAGGGGGCCGGGAATGGTGGCTCATGTCTGTAATCCTGGCACTTTGGGAGGCCCAGGCAGGTGGTGGATTACCTGAGGTCAGGAGTTTGAGACCAGCCTGGTTAACATGGTGAAACCCCGTTTCTACTAAAAATACAAAAAATTAGCCAGGCGTGGTGGCACGTGCCTGTAATCCCAGCTACTTGGGAGGCTGAGGCAGGAGAATCGCTTGAATACAGGAGGCGGAGATTGCAATGAGCTGAGATCGTGCCATCGCACTCCAGCTTGGGCAACAAGAGCGAACTCCGTCTCAAAAAAAAAAACAAAAAAAAAAAACAATGAGGGACTTTCTCCCATTCGCTGCAATTGGTGCTGACAGATGCCTATGAAAGAATGATCACCCAAGGAAAAGCTTTTTAGAGTTTTTGTATTATCAGTGAGCAACAAACTAATGACCCTAATCAGTTGGTAGACAAAGTGTTCATAGGCAATGAAGAGTGCATTTCATGGGAGGGAAACCCACTTGTTTGTGACACTAACAGCCCCCTTCAGAACTTGCCCTTTGGAGCCGCCTCACCCAAAGTCATCTACTCACTGGTTGACACGGGGTGTAAAAGCCACCCCAGCTTCAGGGCTTCCCATGGGGTTGGCTTTAGCCACTGCTCCAACTGCATCACCATTCAACCTTTCCTCTGCCCACTCTTTCCCTTTCTTTTTCCCTTCCCTTTCCTTCCCTCCTTCTTTCCCCTTCCCTTCCTCCTCTTCCCCTTCTCTCCTCTTCCCTTTAATCTACAGGTGAAGCTTCCCCAATACATCTCCTGCTTGTCAATCTCTCTCAGAGTATGATTGATTTTCAGAGAACCCAGCTTGGGACTCTCCCATTGGCTTTTCTGGAGACAAGTGGGTTTCCTGCCCCTGAAATGCACTCTTCCTTGCCTATGAACACTGCATACCAAGTGATTGGGGTTATTACTTTGTCGCCCACTGATAATACACAAACTCTAAAATGTTTTTCCTTGGGCGGTCATTCATTCATAGGCATTTGCTGTTCATCTGTGCTTGTGCTGGACCTGAGAGCCACAGAGATCTTCACACATAGCTCCTGCTTGGGGGAGCTGAAGATGTATCACAGAGAAGACTGTCGCAATACCCTTTTGCTGATCCAGCCAGAGGAGAGGACCAGGGTCAGAAGTGCCCAGCCACAGTGCCCCCTTAGCAATATGTCTCCAAGGCAGGATTGGGTTTACTTCTGAAAGCACTACCTTCAGCAAGCATCCCCAAAATGGGAATGACTCTTCAGCTAGAGCTGTAGCAAAGATGGGATCCTGAGATGCACAAACTGGAAAATGCCTTTCTAAGTGTTTCAAAATAGTGCTTTTAATGGAAGGAAATGCTTTAGTTAAGCCCCACAATGTTGATGATGATGATAATGATTGCATTTTATTTGTTTTTAGGGCTTTATCTCTTCCAAAGTGCTTTCCCATTTATTACCTAGTTGTCTAGTTAAGCTTGGAGGTATTTCGGAAGTCATTATTAGATAGATGACTGTGCCAAGCAGGAAAAAGCCCTGAGCTTCCTGGCTGCACAGTTTTAGATAACTCACTTAATTCCATCTCAACTTCAGTTTCTCATCTGTAAAATGGGAGTCATAACACCTACATTTTACAATAGCTCTGATGTTTGAGTGACATGTTATTTCATTCATAAGCATTTGCTGAGCAATTCCATTGTGCTAAGGAGAGAAAATTGTTGAGTCTTTAGTAAGAAATACTCTCTCAAGGAGCTCACAGCTTAAAAGGAACTTGAGCATGTTAACAAAACGTTACAAAATAATGTTACAAGTGCATGAAAAGAGCAGCAGTGAAGACGTAACAAAGGCGAGGAAGTCACTGATTCTACTTTGAGGAAAGATACCATGGGTTAACGGGTCCAGTAAAGTTTTTGGTATAAAGTAGATGCAAAATGTTTCCTTAAAGAAATGACAAATTCGGCCTGGCGCGGTGGCTCACACCTCTAATCCCAGCACTTTGGCAGGCCAGGCTGATCACTTGAGGTCAGAAATTCAAGACCAGCCTGACCAACATGGCGAGACCCCATCTCTACTAAAAATATAAAAATTAGCTGGGTGGGGTGGTGCACACCTCTAGTCCCAGATACTCAGGAGGCTGAGGCAGGGGAATCGCTTGAACCCGGGAGGCGGGGTTTGTAGCAAGCCAAGATCGCGCCGCTGCACCCCAGCCAGGGCGACAGAGTGAGATTTTGTCTAAAAATAAAAAATAAAAAGTGACACATTCATTTACTTTTCTCCTTGGCCTCATAACATTGAAACACACACACACACACACACACACACACACACAGAAACATGCTTTTTTCCATAACTTAATTTGATAGCATGCTAGGAAAAAAACTTAAAAAGGCGAAGAAGTGAAAGAAAGGAATGCGATAGAGAGGGAAAGAAAAGGGTAGGGAGAAAGTTTGAATCCTATTTATACTACTTAGTAGCTGTGAATCCTAAACCCTCTGAGGTTCAGTTTTCTCATCTGTAAAATGGGAATGGTAGTGTTTAATTCATGGGATTATTTTAAGAAATTAATACAGTGTACTTGCCAGGGGAATTATTGTCATTTATGAAATTATAGAGCTAGGCTAGAACAAAGCAGTGGTTTGATATATTGGAGGGAGGGAGGAAGAGAGAGAGAGAGAGAGGAGAGAGGAGAGATCAATTGTAACTAGCAGATATAGGTTAAGTAGAAGAAGAATTTGAAAATAGAATGAAGTAGGAGGATTTTAGATGGTGTTCCTTAAACTTCACAGATTTTTCCCCTCCAAGCAATTGGGTAAGACAACCCTCCTCCTGGCATCCATCCATGGTGATATCAACAAGAAAGAAAAGAGATAACTAATGATTTTGGCCAGAACTACAAAGGAAGACAATGTCATTTTTATACAAGAAGACTCTGTAGACCGGTGGGCAGAGAAAGAGCTGGGGTTGAATGGGGTCGGGGGAGTGCACCACCATGGCCATTTCCAAATACAGGGGCTGGGTGACAGACTTGTTTATTGAGATATGGCTGGCAACACCTTCCTTTAAAAAGGCAAGGTTGTCAGAATTCGAGAGGGGCCACCATATTATGAACAGTGCCATTAGAAATGTTGCCTTTCTGGGAACAGACTTATAGGAGTTGGTGTATTTGGGGGAGGGCACTCAGCTAGGGAGAAGACCCCAAACCACAGCCTATAAAGAGAGGTTGGAGAACTGACTGAACTAGTCTGAGGTAGTGCCTAGACATTTTGAAGTTCCCCAGGTTATTCTAATCTGAAACCATAGTTGAGAACCACCCATCCGGAAGGGCTTGAGAATCCAGGGCTATCAAATAAAGGCATTTGAAAGAGAATCATGAAGCATTAGCCTGGCCATTTAGCCCAGAACCTTAGGTGAGAATTTGGTCCCATATGATCATCAGATAAACCTGATTTTGAGTGTGATGATGGAACCTGAGTTTGGAAAGCAAAATCTATAGAAGTCAAGATGCTATTTGTTGGCATCATTTCCTTTTTTAGGTATTGAGGTAGACAATCCTTAGACTGTTCATAAATGTACAGAGGTCATTTAATAAAGGGCAAAAATGCCCTGAGCACATACGTATTGAAATAGTATTTAGTTTCTTGCAACAATCACTACTCATAATGGTTCTGGAGGCATTATGAGGGGTAAAGTCACCTCCACCATGATTATCTCCTCAGAAATGTGTGTTCAGAAGCCTCTATCCCTGAAGCCTCAAGGGACTCAATGCTTCTGCTGATGAAATCTCTTTCTTAACAGAATAAAAGAACATTGGCTGAGTTGCTTTCTGGAGCAGTTTTTTATTCTAAGGGCTTTGAACCACAGTGCAGAACATTCTAAGAGGGTGGGAATTGGTGGGTGTATTACAACCACCCATGTTTTTTAAGTGGAAGAATGGAAAGATTGGTGTGGTCAAAACCCTGTTTTTAATGAAAGACTTGATTTTTGTAAAGATTATAAATATCGTTTTATTAATGTTGTAAACCAAATTGAGCCTCGAGACTAAAGAAGGCTTATTCTGTTTGGGAAAACAGCTTAGCAACAATGGACTTTTTCAGAAGTGGAGAAAAGCTAAGTCTTTATACTTTATTTCATTCTTCCTTCCTCATACCAGTTTTGATTTGGGAATCTACCAGATGAGAACTTTCGGTGAAAAATCTAAGCTCATATCTGGTTAGTATGGGATTTCATATTATTATTTTTTCTGATCTTTGCTTTATACAGCAGAGCTACCATGAAAGTGTGGGATCTAAGGTTATTCCAGATCTGTGGCTGATTTGAAGTATACACATTGACTGTTTTACTTTGATGTGTTTTCCAGCCATGTAGGCAAGGGGCAATTTGCTCAAAAATTGTACTTCTGTAATCTCATCTTTCATTCCTTAAGGGCGTTAGACAGTGCTTTTGCCTTAGCTCTGAATGGTGAGGAAAACAATAAGCAACACCTGGAAGCAGCATTGTAGTGAAAAGAGCATGGACTGGGTTGGGGTTTGAATCCTGGACTTTGCCGCTTACTAACTTAAATTCTCTGAGCCCCTGTTCTCTCATCTGTAAATTGGGGACAATAATACCAAATGTGTGCGGTTGCTGTGGGGATTTACCAGGACAGCATAAGATAACTGAATGCATATATGACATCTGGTTTTTATATCTGGTGCATAGTAGGTGCTCAGTTCCTTGTAGTTATTATTAGTATATTTTATATTTTATATTACTCTGTCTACTCCTATTTTGCAGTTTACCAAGTACTTTCATGTAAGTGTTGTGTCAAGAAAAACTCCCTCAAACTACATTTTTTCTCTACTCTCACACTACCACAGTCATCAACATGGAAGACAATTTCTGTGACCAAATGTATGGGATGTTTTCCCCACACATCAAGCAGTGGACACCAGCTGGGTGTCCTACAATTCAGTTCCTACCTGGAGATAGTGTCAGATCCCACAGGTTAGGGGCTCAGTCCCCATGACTGATCCCCATTCCCCAAGACACCAGTCACAAGCCTGGGCCTCTGAAATTTCTGTCCAACAGGCTTCAAGTTGGGGATCCCACAACCCCTTCTTTGGGCTCAACTAATTTGCTAGAACTGCTAGAGCAGCTCACAGAACTCGGGGAAACATGTTTAATGGTCCATTATGAAGCATATTCCAAATAATACTGATGAAGAGACACATAGGGTGAGGTTTGAGGGAAGAGGTGTGGAGCTTCCATATCCTCCCCGGGGCACCACCATCCAGGAACCTCCACGCGTTCAGCTATCTGGAAGCTCTCTCTCCAAATGCAGCCCTCTTAGGTTCTTAGGGGAGCTTCATAAAATCAGCATTCCTCCCCCCGAGTATGAGGTGGGACCCTCTCAGAGGAAGGTCTTAAGACTCACAATCAGAAAGACAGGGGAAGATGAGAGTCCTGCCTTGGGGCAGGTGAAAGGAAGGAAGGAGAGAGGGTATATCTCCTGAGGCCTTCCCCTGGGCCCTAACACACCCAACATTACAGCAAAAGACTGTAACAAGGAATATGGGAGTTATAAACTAGGCACAGTGGACAAATCCAATCTATATATTGCATGACACCACAGGTATCTCATGAAATCTTTGAGTCACTCCAATGAGGAAATATTTTAAATGTAAGGAAATGAAGTCTCACCACACTGAGCAGGGGCACAGGTCATATGAAGGAAGAAACCCGTGGAACAAAGAGGTGCTAATTACTAGTGCTGTGTTCTCATCATGAATTGGGGGTGGCTGTGGCAGGGATTCTGAAAGAGGCTGGTAAGTACTACAGCCCCTGCCCCAGAGAGAAGCACTTTACAGGTCTGAGTGCAGGGGAAAGATGCAATGAAAGGGTCCAAAGCTAGTTCTTACCCTTTGCTCTAAATTACAATAGAAAAGATGAAACCAACTGATGTGGTTTGGCTCTGTGTCCCCACCCAAATCTCATCTCAAATTGTAATCCCCATGTGTCAAGGGAGGGAATGGGTGGGAGGTGACTGGATCTTGGGGGGTGGTTTTCCCCCATGCTATTCTCATGATAGTGAAGGAGTTATTGTGAGATCTGTTGGTTCTAAAAGTCGCAGTTTTGGCCAGGCATGGTGGCTCACATCTGTAATCCCAGCACTTTGGGAGGCCAAGGTGGGTGGATCACTTGAGGTCAGGAATTTGAGAAAGCCTGACCAACATGATGAAACCCCATCACTACTAAAAATACAAAAATTAGCCGGGCCTGGTGGCCTGCACCTGTGGTTCCAGCTACTTGGGAGGCTGAGGCATGAAAATCGCTTGAACCTGGGAGGCGGGGGTTGTAGTGAGTTGAGATCATGCTGCTGCACTACAGCTTGGGTAACAGAGCAAGACTCTGTCTCAAAAAAAAAAAAAAAAAAAAAAAAGTGGCACTTTCCCTTGCACGCTCTCTCTCTCCTGCCACCATGTAAGATGTGCCTTGCTTCCCCTTTGCTTTCTGTCATGGTTGTAAGTTTCCTGAAGCCTCTCCAGCCATGCAGAACTATAAGTCAATTAAACTTCTTTTGTTTATAAATTACCCAGTCTCAGGTAGTGTCCTTACAGCAGTATGAGAATGGACTAATACACCAACCAAATAAAAAATTCTACCAACTAGCCAGATGCAGTAGCTAATGCCTGTAATCCCAGCACTTTGCGAGGCCAAGGCGGATGGATCACCTGAGGTCAGGAGTTCGAGACCAGCCTGGCCAACATGGCGAAACCCCATCTCTACTAAAAATACAAAAATGAGCTGGGTGTGGTGGCGCATGCCTGTAATTTGAGCTACTTGGGAGGCTGAGGTAGGAGAATTGCTTCTTGAACCCGGGAAGCGGAAGTTGCAGTGAGCCGAGATTGCACCACTGCACTCATAGCCTGGGAGACAGAGTGAGACTCCATCTCAAAAACAAAAAAACAAAAAACAAAAAAAAACTCTACCAACTGTATCGTTTCTTTAAATATACTCACTGTCCCTAAAACAGGAGCAAGATCATTCATTGTTTCACAATTGGTATGAAATTTATCATCTGCATTGGAGAAATAGGACCAAGATTAAAGAGAGGATAGGGTTGGGGTCACGTTCATTGTTTTTTAAATTGGCCTCTTGAGTCCTGCTTAAACTTCATTGAGTAAATTTTTGTCTCTTAACGTTTTTGTTTATAGTATCTTATAAAAAGTGTTGTACCTTGGAGAGAATCTTATTCCAATTTAGTTATAGCAGACATACATAAAAAACTTTATTTAAAAAAATACCTAAATTATTATGATATTTAACATAACAATGTTTCATGTTATATTTTCTGGACATTTGAGGTTTAGAGGCTTTTTCCCCATTCTTTCTTTTTATTAATGTGTTTTATTTTTTTGTAGAGAGGGTGTCACTATGTTGCCCAGGCTAGTCTTGAACTCCTGGCTTCAAGCAATCCTCCTGCCTCAGCTTCCCAAAGTGCTGGGATTACAGGCATGACCCATCACGACCTGCCTCCCTGTTCTTTTTTTGAAATAAATATACAATGGCATTTTAGCTTGTTGATATCTGCAAGCTTGTTAATATCCTGCTGAGTTTCGACTGGGTTTGCATTGAATCTGTAGATCAATTTGGTGAGAAGTGACCTCTTAACAATACTGAGTCTTCCAGCTTAGGAACATGTATATCTCTTCGTTTGATTGGATCTTCTTTGATTTCTTTCATCACCATTTTATAGTTTTTGTCATGTAGGTCCCATGTGTATTTTGGTGGATTTATATCTGAATGTTTCTTTTTTGGGTGCTACTGTAAATTGTACTATTTATGAAAATTCAGATTCTAATTATTCATTATAAATACACAGAAGTGAAACCGATTTTTGTATGTTGAAAATATATATATATATAACTTTTTTAAAAAGATAAGAAAATAGATATCTCAGATGGGGAAATAATTTCCTTACTCAAAAAAGGCTACTGCATGAACGATGTGTTAGGCTGACCCAGGCCAGGTGCTTAGCAGTGCCCAATATGTGCTACATGTGAGTTCTCATCTGCCTTGCCTTGTCATATTCTGTATTGCTCTAAAAGCCAGGCTCCATCCAATTAATGGTAGTTACAGGACTTAGAACCGTGTGATAGTTAAGATGTCAAGCCCTGGCCTCAGGCAGCCCCAGTTTTGGATCTTGGCCCTACCATACACTAGCTGTGCGATCTTCCGCATGTCTTTCACACCCTCTGGTCTTCTTTTTCCTACACTGCAAAATGGAGATAATACATGATAACATTGTAACTTGACCAGAGTCCAGTGCCTGGCACCCAGCAAGCACTCAGTAAGCATTAGCTATTCTCCTTCTTGTCTTTGTTGTTAAGTTATAAGGAGGAAGAGGCTAGGGAAGTCTAAAGAAGAACTCTCTAACAATGCTTATCTAACACTGGGTCAGGTTGAAAGGGAAGTGGTGAGCCTCCTATCACAGAAGAATGGACGACCCCCTATCTAGAAAGGCACAGGGGGAGTCAGGCTTCCCTGAGAGTTGCTCTATGTGTTGAGATTATAACACCCTTCATACCCCACATGGCGTTATAAGCAGAACTAGTTTCCAGGTCTCCCCAGTCCTCTCAGATACTTGACCCACAGACACAAAGCGTTTGAAGCAGTAGGCAGAAATAGTATCCCTGAAAAAACAAACACCAACCAGACTCATCTTTCCATCAGCGGCAGTTTATGATTGCACATTAAATTCAATTGCTTTTCTTTAGGAGGCTGGTGTAGGGACCCGTCATCTCTAACCCGGTGCCATCCATTCTAGCTTTCCCCAGGAGCACAGACAGACCAGCCGCCTTTCTAGTGTATACTAATTAATTTATCTCATGCTTGTGATTTTATGGCGCTGAAGTGCTGGAGCATTTCTGTTTATTCTTCTCCCTGCAAAGCACCTCACGTTGCATAAAGACCATGAATCTCCATTGCAAACACCGTCTGTCTTGAGCTGGAGAACAGCCCACCGGCTGTCTGTTGTCTTGCTGGCACTGCCTCTTACAGCCAAAGTAACACGTCCATTAATTTATCCTTAATGACATTTTGACATTCCAATCAGTTCATCAGATGTTTCTTTTGCAAGACTTGTCCCACACAGCCGGGCCAGGGTGCCAGGCCACTCTTGATGCATAATGCATGAGACAGTGCACCACTCAGTACCCTGTGACAGACAGATGCATCTGCTACTCTAAGACTGTATGTCCCCTAATAGCCCTGGCTCCCAGAGTGATTCACACCAATGCCTTCAGAGTTGTTTTCTTCTACGCTTCCAGCTTTCTGTGCTTGGGAGAAGCTGGTCAGTGCAAGGAGAGAGGCCTGGGGTCATAAACATACATGCAACAGTGCTAATAGGAGGGAAAGTAAGGGTAAATCAACCCCTTGCTATAGTCAGAGTTTAGAGAAGTGTTCATTCTAATTCAGGTGGAAGAAGGGCCTAGGGCAAACCTGACATCTTGAATCTTATCATTACTCTGCTACTACTTAGAAATTAGGATCATGAAGACACTCTGATAACAATAATGGATATCAAAGAAGAAAGGAAAATCATCCTTAATATCTTCAATCTAACACATGAGCCATCCACCCATAGATATACTTCCTCATCGTTATAATCACAATGTAGACACATTTTTGTTTTCTAGTATTTTTTTAACTTAATGTAATCCAGTTAGCATTTTTCCATGTCGTTACATGGTTTTCATTTTTAATGGCCCTCCATCATTTTAATGGCTGCATAATATTCCATCCAGGGGATGCACTATAATTTACTGAACCAGTTCCCTATTGTTAAACATTTACGGGGCTTTAACCGATCGTTTGTTATTAAAGAAAGGCAGCCAAGTTGGGTAAGGAGGAGAGCATGCTCTCAGCAGGCTCAAGAGCTGGGCTCAAATCCCACCTGTTCCCTTTACCTGTTTTATGAGTTTAGGATTAACCCTTCTGGGCCCTGAATTCCTAACCTATAAAACAAAAGAAATAATCACTACCTTGTTAGTGTTGTGAAAATCGGAGCTATGTTTAAAATACTAAGCACGTGGTAGTATCTGCTAAATGTTAAACTATTACATTTACCTAACTATGCCAGTAGTAGGGGCAATTCTGCCCACCCAAAAAGAAAACCATTTTGCAACGTCTAGAGACATTTTTATTGACATGCCTGGGAGTAGGGGGAACTACTGGCATCTAGAGGGTGGAAACCAAGGAGGATGCTACTAAGCATCCTACAGGGCACTAGGTAATTCCCCAACACATACGTAGCAAATAATTATCTGGCCCAAAATATCAACAGTGCTGAGGTTGAGAAATCTTGGCATACAGGAAGCTGTGTTTCCAGTGGTACCTACATGATACATGTATATTTTCCTTCTTATTATTTCCTTAGGATAAAATTCTAGAAAAATGGGAATTGTGGATTAAAGGATAGATGGTCTTATGCCCATCTACAGTTTTGGGGTGGAGTGGGGGATGGACGTAATGTTCTCTGTGTGTGTGTGTGTGTGTGTGTGTGTGTGTGTGTGTGTGTGTGTGTGTGTGTTTGAGACAGAGTCTCACTGTATCCCCCAGGCTGGAGTGCATTGGTGTGATCTCGGCTCACTCCAACCTCCCCGCCTCCCAGGTTTAAGCAATTCTCATGCCTCAGCCTCCCAAGTAGCTGGGATTACAGGCACCCTCCATCATGCCCGGCTAATTTTTGTATTTTAGTAGAGATGGGATTTCGCCATGTTGGCCAGGCTGGTCTCGAACTCCTGTCCTCAGGTGATCCACCCGCCTCAGCCTCCTAAAGTGCTGGGATTACAGGCATGAGCCACTGCGCCTGGCCTGGATGTAATGTTTGAGGTGACTGATGAAGAAAAGATGGAAGATAAATGGTATGTGATCCCCTGTGGGGCAGAGAATGGCATTCCATAGACCAGTAGTTCTCAAAATATAGAACCTAGCATCTCCTAGGAACTTGGAAATGAAAAGTTTTTGCACTCACCCCAGATTTACCAAATCAGAAACTGATGATGGAGACCAACAATGCCTGCTTAACAAGGTGATTCTGATGCACACTCAAGTCTGAGAATCATTGCCCTGCACTACCTGCAGAAGAAAGCCAACTTGTAGAATAGTAAGTAGGACCCTGCTTAAGTACAGAAATTTGGTGCAGAAATTGATGAAAAGGATCAAGTCGTAGACACGGGGAAGCTCAAATATGGGACAGTACAACAATAAAGGAATGGAAAGTGTCACTCAACTTATTCATTTATTCCATAAACATGTTTAAAGCTTTTACAACATTGTGGGAAGTGCTAAACTATGTGCCAAAGGAAATACAAATACAATATGCAAATATGTATATTTTGTACATTGATTATAATGAAAAGTGATGACAGAGGATAGGCAAATGACTGGGATACAAAACAGAAGCAAGGCCTACCCTATCAGGAAGAGATCAGAAAAGGCTTCCTGGAAGAAGTTATGATTTGAATGGGATTTGAAGGACTTGTGATCATCTCTTAATACGTTAATTCAACAGGTCTTTACAGGATACCTGCTTGTTCCAAAATCTATGTAAGGCCCTGGGGAACTGGTAGTGAACAAGGCCAACAGGTTGTTGTCCTTGTGGTTATAGTCTAGCAGGGCAATAGCCCTGTGAGTTAGCCATTCAGCAAGAAGGAGATATTTCTAGTTGGCAACTGAAGGTCTAAGATGGGGTCGGGGTGAGAGGAGGCAGTTGTGAGCTGGTGAGAGGGAGATCACCCTGGAGTCCTGGTTTGAGATCTGAGAAGAGGTGTGGGCATGTGAGTGTAGAACGGAGAAGGAGGTTCACTCAGCTATGGGGAAATAGCCATAGAGCCTCAGCAACCAGGAGACACTGCTTGGAAGTGGTTGCTTGGGATAAAGCTTGAAGAATTCATGGTCATCATCTATCCACATACAGGCTTTGTTGGGATATAGCAGACAGACCGAGGAGGAGCATCCAAAGGGTGAGGACTTCAGGAGACAGAGTTCAGCTCAGCCTCAGCTCAGCAAGGAATGGCCCTATATAGGGAGCTGCAGTCCTGTTAAAGAGCTGCCCATAGAGGTGATGCGTTTGGGTTGCTGGAATTCGCAGTTGGGGGCTGCATATCCACTGGCCAGGGATGCTGCAAGAAGTCTCCTAGCTAGGGTGGGAAAATGACTGGAAGGGCCTTTCCAGCCAGGGAATCCAAGATTCTACAACTTTTAATGATGTGAAACTGAAGGTCAAAGCATGAATGGGGAAGAGCATCTGCCCCACTGTCTGGTTTGGTTTCTGGTCATATGAGCAGGATATGGATAGAGCAAGATGAAACTACTGAGAGGAAAAATTAGTCACCTTGGTTCCCTAGAGTGCTCATCTTGGGAAGCAGACCAAACATAAAATTAAAAATTAAAGCAAGGAAAAAGTCATGCAGATTGCCGGGGCAAGGAAGAAAGATAAAAAAGAACTAGCATTTGTTGCATATCTTTATATGCCAAAGACCATGCTAGGGAACTGTCATCATTTATCATTTCTGATCATCACAGTAACTCTGCAGATTAGGGTATGTTAAATTCTATTCTATAGATGAGGAAATTGAGTCATAGAAATGGAGACTTGATCATGATTACACCACTGTTTGGAGCCAAGTCAGTCCAGGGCCAGAGCCCATGGTATTTCTGCAACACCAAGAACAGAGGGGTCATCTCCCCAACCCAGGGGTTCAGAGCTCAGACAGCATTCATTCAGGGAAGCTCCCATTGTCTGAACCATGAATTCTGGTCACACTCTGCTTTGAAGCACTTTTTTCCTTCTTATCACCTATTATGTAACAAATGCTTATGTAGAGCTTATTTGGTAGGTGACAGATCCCAGTTAAGTACTTTCATAATTATAAGTTAGTATCTACCTCAAAGCATTGCTAAGAGAATTCATTATAATTATCCCTATTTGACAGAAGAGAAAACTGAGTTATAGGGAGGTTTAGTAATTGCCCAAGACTATACACCTAATAAAATCATGGAGCCAGGATTTCAGTCTAGGCACTGTGGCTCCAAAGTCAATGCTGTTCCTAGGCTCTGCTTTAGGGCCCAGGGGCCAGTGTGGCCATGTACCCAGAGGGAGGAGGGCCTCACCTGTGTTTCAGGCCTTCTGCTGCTCTGATTTCACTGCTGGGTGCAGAGAGTGGTCCAACAGGGTCTGACTATTGCCTAAGTGGAAAGAGTGTGATTGGTAGGAGAACCCATCCAGACCAGAGAGGTAGTCACAGGCAGAATAAAGAAGCAGAGATAGACAGGTAGAGGCACAGATATGGACAGCAAGACAGCAAAGGAATGGAAGTAAAAGACCAAGTCCTTTGGCCTTTCAAATTGTCGTGACATCTGTTGCTGCTGCTGTTGCTGTTGCTGCTGCTGTTGCTTCTGTAACTTTGCCATGCTGGGGGATTCACAAGCCCTAGATGAGGGTGATGGGACAGGAGGGAAAGGACCCACCAGCTATGCCCCAGAATTGCTACCCAACAGAGGCAGTGAGCAGACAGGATGCTCATTGCCTGCAGGACATGAGTGGTTGTGAGTGAGTTTTCTGGCCGCAGGTGTCTATGCATATGTGTGCATATGTGTGAGTGTGTGTTTGCCTGGGGAGAAAGGGAGGCAGCTGAGAAAGCTTTAGGACAAGGGGAGATATGTGGTGGCTTTTTGCCTAAGCGTGACATAACAGGGAATCTTAGAGAACATTTAGAAGCCTGACTGCCAGGGTTTGAATCCTAGCTCTGCCTCTGAAAGCCTGGGTGGCTTTCCATGGGTTACTTCAACTCTCTCTGCCTCAATTCTTTTATCTGTAAAATGGAACTAATAATACTCCTGGCCTCACAGTATTGTAGCAGAATTAAAGAACTTAATACCCTGTTTATAAAGGCCTTGAATAGTGGCTGGCATGGAATAAGTACTCTATAATGTTTATTAAACAAATAACATTAATTTAGGACTTATTATGGTCATTTTATTAGTTTCCTCAGGCTACTGTACGAATGTCTCACAAACTAGATGACTTAACCAAAGTTTGTTCTCTCATAATTTTAGAAGCTATAAATCCAAAATCAAGGTGTTGGAGTGGTCAGGCTCCCTCTGAGACTCTAAGTAGAATGGTGCCATGCCTCTTCCTGGCAGCTGGTGGTGCCCACCAGTCCTCCGTGTTCCTTGGCTTATGGCTCATCACTCCCATCTCCACCTTTATTGTCACGTGGCATTCTTCCAGTGTACTTCTGTCCAAATTTCCCTCTCCTTGTAAGGACATCAGTCATCTGGGAATCAGAGCCACCCTAGTGACCTCATTTTAACTTGATTACATCTGCAAAGACCCTATTTCCAAATAAGGTAACATTGACAGGTACTATGGATTAGGACTTCAACGTATCTTTTGCGGCCAGAGAGTGGGTGAGTGGAACACAGTTCAATCCATAACAATCATTTTAAAAGCATCAGTTGTTGCCATGATTCTTAGATGCCAACTCCCCCCCATAGTGAAATCAATACACAGAGAGGGGAAAGGGAGTGTTCATGGCAACTCAATGAGATATTTGAGATCTGGACCCGGCACCCGGGTCTCCTACCTTCTAGTGTTCCATTTTCAAGAGTGAAACTTTACTAATTCAACCTGCTGAAGAGTGGGCCCACCTACTTCGGTGGTTCTCAAACTTTGGCATGCAGTAGAATTGCATGGAGGGCTTATTGATCACCTAGAGTTTCTGATTCAGTAGGTCAGGGCAGGGCCAGTGAAGTTGCGTTACTAATACATCCCCAGGTGAAGCGGATGCTGTTGGTCCAGGGAAACCACACTTGGAGAACAGCTGTTCCGCATCGGTGGTGCTCAAGCTTAGTGGCACATTATAATCACCTGGAAAGCTTCTGCATGCCCAGATGCCCAGGCTGCACCCCAGAGCAATTAAATTAGAATCTCACTGGTAATTTTTAAAGCTCCCCAAATGATTTGCTCAGCCAAAGCTGAAAAGCATGGCTCTAGACTGCATCAATGGAGGTTTTTAAAGAAAAGCCATTATTCAGGGCAGCCACTTCAAAGTATTCACATTTAATAAATAATGAGGTTATTTAAACTAACATGGATTTTTTTGTATTTAAAATATGATCACACCAGAGAGCATTTATTGAATGCTTACTGTGTGCATACCTTGGGCAAAGTGGTTTACCAGCAACATACCATTCCATCCTCCCAACAGTCTTACGGGGGAAGTACTACTCTAATCCGTGTTTTGCAGGCAGGAGGAAACTGGCATGCAGAGGGCTCAGTAACTTGCAAGAGCTCGCACAGCTAGTCTGACATGGAGCCAGATTTTGATGCCAGGCTGTCTGGCACCAAAGCCAGTCTATTAACTGCTATGCAGTCCTGCCTCCTGATATGAGGGAAAACAGTCCATTCTCCTTTAAATGCGACACACATCCATATCCCTATTTACACTATTGATTCTTATGTGATGTAGCTCAGCCTTTGCCTCAATTACAGTAATTCTGAGTCAGTGGGGGCATAGATGAATAAAGTTTTGCTGCATTTGTAAGACACTGGAATCATGCGTACCACAGACTGAATTTGCCCTTCTAATCTGGAAGGGCAAATCCCTAGAAGAAGCATGGCAGAATGTGGAGCAGGTGTCCACATTCCTGAGCTGGCAGGCAGAAAGCAGGGCTTGCATCCTACACACTGTGCATCTTAGCTAAGGGACTACTCTGTCCGGGCCTCAGTGTCTTGTCTGTGAAATGAGAAGATGCTGCAGTTCCCTTACAGTTGCGATGTGTAGCTTTAAGCTGAGACCTAGTCACGCCAGCAGAGCATCCTGGATTCAAAGAGGACAATGCCAGCTTTTAGTAGAAGCAGGGCTTGACTTGTGTATTTTTTTTTTTTTTTTTTGGTCCACTTCCTATGGCTGAGATCTCTGACTCCAGGATTTCAGTCTTCATGGTTTCCCAGGAAAGTTTGTCTGGAGATTGCAATGGAGGATGGCCCAGAGGAGGAGCCCTATGGGGAAGAGGAAGAGTGCCTGATTAGTGTCTCCCCAGGAGAGTGGGCATGGCCTCCACATCCAGGGAAAAACTCTAGGTGGAGCCCTGTAGACTCCTGCCCCCACCAGTTGGCTGGGTGGTCCTGTTCCTAGCCCAGAAGAGAGTCAAGGGTTTTGCAGAGTCCAAATCCTGGGATCCTCCACCACCTCTTTTCTAAGTGGTTTCCCAGTCTCTACTTGAACTTCTCCAATAGCGGGGAGCTCAGTACTTGCAAAAGCCAAACAGGGCAGGATTCCTGTCTTGTTTTTCATATCATCATCTCCTTCCTTGTAACAGCCACAGATTCAAAGTACTTGCTCATTAACTGTTTGTCCAACAAATTAATGAGCAAAAAGGAGGGAACTTCTAACTTTGGGAAGGAGGCAAAGACTTCTAAGAGTAGGGGACATTTGAGTTGGGCCTTAAAAGGTGAAGAGAAGGTTGCTAAACCAGAAAAATTGGGGAGGGGAATTCAGGCGTTAGGTGCTTCCAAAAGAGACCTAAGCAGTTCTACTTTGCTAGAAATTCCTTTGTTGTGCCATGTTGGTGTGCTGCACCCATTAACTTGTCATTTAACATTAGGTATATCTCCTAATGCTATCCCTCCCCACTCCCCCCACCCCAGAACAGACCAACATGGCGCATGTATACATATGTAACAAACCTGCACGTTGTGCACATGTACCCTAAAACTTAAAGTATAATAAAAAAAAAAGAAAAGGAAAAAGAAATTCCTTCGTTGTATCAAGCCAACCTGGTCCTCATTCTGCCCCTGGGACCATAGAGACCCAACCATCAGATGCATGAAGAGAACGTTACTTTGTATTCCCTCTCTGTGAGAAATGTCCCTGGATGTTTCATGCACTCCTCCTCTCATAGCATGATTTCCACACTTTTAACAGCTCTTCTTTCCTCTCCTGTGAGCCATTCTACCTGCCAGTATCCCTTGTAAAGAGTGGCACTCAGAACAAATCACAGGACTCATGGTCCATCCTGGGCACATCCCCTGCCACCTACCCCTCACTCAGCTAACAAGCGAAGGTCAGAGAGAGCTCAAAGTGATCCGTTAGAAGGAAAAATGCCAAGAGCTATGGCCGCGTCACCTCGTCCTCACCTGTCAGAAGCAGTAAACTTTGGATTGCTGTGTCTTAAAACAGTCTTCAGCTTTGGAAATGTTCCTGCAAAGGAATAAACAGGCTTATGCATACTCTCTTTTTATCAGCTTTTGGTACCCCCTGCTGGCGAAATTGTGTGACCCAGTTGGCAAAAATCTCAGAGCAACTAGAGAAAAAAATCCTCAGTTCAGAAAGTCATAAGTACTTGAGTTTTGAAGGCTCTGAGAATTCCATGAATTATATGATCATCCCAGGAGTCATGTGACTATTGCATGAGATTTTTTTTTTTTCTTCTTCAACATGCTATAGCTGCAGCTATTTTGTGGGCTCTGCGGGGGAAATCTCTGACTTCCATGAACATTTTGTTAATTCTGCAAACATTCCAAGAAGGAAATGCTAAGTTACCGCCCAAAATATTTCTAGTTACGAATATTCCAGGTCACCAGCTAATTTTATGCAGGCGTTTCCTTCTCTTTCTTTGCACGTATCTACTTTTAAAGTGGTTGTAATTTATGTTCAGAGTAAGAGGACTATCTTTTCTACACTTCAAATTGCAGACTTTTAAGTATAAATTTGTGCAACAAATTTATTGAGCCATGTGCCAGACACTCAGCAAGAAATTGGAGTAGGTGCAAAGAGTCAAAAGCCCTTCTCCCAAGAGGTTCTTGTCGTAGTAGGTGAACGAGTTGAATCACTGCAATTTGACTCAACAAGTACATAGCTAACATGGCACCAAAACCCTCCCTGATCTGCTGCCAGGGTTCAAACCAGGTTCTAGCTCTTACATAGCAACAGGTATTTCTTCTTGGTGTTCATCATCTTTGTGATTTTTGTTTCTGTATTTATCTTTTTAATGCCCGTCTTTGCCATTAGTCTTCATGTTCCATGAAGATTAAGGTCAAGAAGACATGATCCTCTAGTATTTAGCAGAGACTCATACATGTACATGTTCAATGGATGAGTCAAGCAAGAGGAGAAAATTATAATTCTATGTAGAAGAGCAGGGAGAAGCCTCAGAGGTGATGTGACACTTACATTGAGCCTTAGAGGACAAAGAGGAGGTGACCAGTGGAGAAGAAGAGGGACACATCAAGGAATATGGAGTATTGAGAAATAGTGTGGTGGGAGGAGGTAGTTGATGTTTTCTGAAAGGGGAGGATAAGGTTATGTGCAGAGAATAAGACTGAGTTGAAGCCCGGTCCTTAGTTTAAGGGTCTTGTTTGCCCTATTCACAGATTTGGGTTTCTCTTTTGTTGAGAGAAAAAAATAATGAGGTAGTAAATTAAATTATTTGGCTATGGAGATGAATGTCAATTTTTCTGTGTTACTGAGAGGTCTTTTTGACACTTAAATTCAGAATTCTGAAAGAATAGATATAGATCCCCAAACTGTGGTTTTGTGTTTTATTTCCTTCCACAAATACCCCCTCCATTTCCACCTTGTAGCTGTCCTTGCCAATTGCCAAAACATCTATCCATACATTAAAATGATTATATAACATTATTATCACCATGAACATACAGAGTCAGCCATCAGCTTTAAATACTAAGGATGTAATATATCTGATATTTTTACAATTCAGTTAGCTTTCCAATTTTTAAATATGTGTTTTTGGGGATACTTAGTTTTTCTTTTTTTAATACAGGTGTTCAGAGCTACCCAAACATTTCTATAAAGTACCATTTTTCATAAAAGCAGCAAGGCTTTTATTATTATGATGATTCCTTTGAAAACCAATGATCTGTGCCTAAGACAACCCTTTCCATATTACTTTACCCTGAATGGAATGAGATTGGTTGAGAGTTCTGCCCCCAAGGAAATATCAAAGCCTCCGAAACATACTCATTTATAGTTTTAAAGTTAACTCTCTTATCAGATTTCCTTTTATTTCCTGCTGGGGCAATGTGAGCAGAGCTCAGATAGAAGCAAAGAATCTGCTATATATCTTTTCAAATTTATGATTAAGAAGGTCACATATACATTTTTAAACATACTCCTTTTTGATAATAAATGAAGAATAAAATTTTGAAATGTCATCAGCAGCAGAAGTGCTCATTTTTCCTTCGTTGGCATTCCCCCACCCCTGTCTAATTGTCTGACCGATCCAATGCTTCATTTCTTGTTGTATATCTGCCTGGAATCGTTTTACTGGTAGAACAGTATGCCTGTGGCCAAAACATTATAATGAAGAGATGCATTCCTCTTCCTGAGTGCCTTTCTCTCCCCGAGCCAACTTAAAAAAATTAGTGAATGAAGAATTCCATTTTAGGCTACATATGTCTTCAAATTATGGCCAAAACGAGGAGTATAAAGAAACTTTTCTCGGCCGGGCATGGTGGCTCACACCTGTAATCCTAGCACTTTGGGAGGCCAATGCAGGCGGATTGCCTGAGCTCAGGAGTTCAAGACCACCCTGGGCAATATGGTAAAATGCCATCTCTACTAAAATACAAAAAATTAGCTAGATGCGGTGGCAGACACCTGTAGTCCCAGCTACTCTGGAGGCTGAGGCATGAGAATTACTTGAGCCTGGGAGGCAGAGGCTGCAGTGAGCTGAGATCGCACCACTGCACTCCAGTGTAGGCAACAGAATAAGACACTGTAAAAAAAAAAAAAAAAAAAAAAAAAAAGACACACACACACACGCAACTTTTCTCTTCTTGGTTGGATTCCTGGATCCAGTTCCCCTCTCCACCTTTCTCTACTGTGCTCTCTGCTTCCAGAGTGCATTCTGTATGAAGTCTGTCAAAAAGATCACTTGCCACTTCTGACTTGTTGGGTTCAGCTAGTGAGAACTGCCACAGGGGACCAGAGGAAGGGCATAAGGTGTAGTCAGGGCATTTTTTTTTTTTCCCTCTGGTTCTCTCCCTGTGAGGTTGTCTATGACTGGCTGGGCCTTTCAAGAGAAAGCCGTTGCTTCTGTTCAGGGTGCCTCCTCTTCACAGCTCTCCTCTTTGGGGCTCTGGTTACTGCTTCCTCTATTTGTTCCTCTGGTCCCATAGGTAATAAACAGCTCTCCTATTGATGCAGTAGTATATTGTGGGTCCTATACACTTGTCACCTTTATCAGCAGACCTTTTATAAATAAACGTTCCTCAAATTGTCCTCATTTGAGTATGCCATCTGTCATTCTTCTGTGAAGTCTACACCTAGGTCATGAGATTCATGTTTCAAGGAGGATGCTATCAAACTGGAATTTGTCCTATGTGAACTCCTCTAAAATGCTTCTAAGCTGAGGTTTGGGTTTTTCTTTTCTTTTCTGTTTTTTGTTTGTTTGTTTGTTTGACAGAGTCTCACTCTGTCACCCAGACTGGAGTGCAGAGGCGTGATCTCGGCTCACTGCAGCCTCCGCCTCCTGGGCTCAAGTGATCTTCCCACCTCAGCCTGCTGAGTAGCACAGGTGTGCACCACCACACCTGGCTAATTTTTGTAGAGATGGGGTTTCACCATGTTGCCCAAGCTGGTCTCAATTCCTGGGCTCAAGTGATCTGCCCAGCTCAGCCTCCCAGCGTGCTGGGATTACAGGCATGAGCCACTGTTCCCAGCCTAAGTTGAGGTTTATCCTTTTCTTTTATACTTCCTCTGGCAGGGAGATTGTTACCTCTTGAAACTATCTGTTTCATGATCAGTGGGGCTCAACCTTGGAAAATTATTCCCTGTATTGCACTGGATTTGACCTCTCTGAGACATCCCGTTTTGTGTGTTGCGACAGGAACGACCAAAATTGAATTTGACGCCTACTCCTGTGAAGGATGGAGTAAGAGACTTGGAAAAATTGACTCTGAAGATATCTGATGTTTAACCTATAGCCTTTCATGTGATAGGACTATAACAGCTATATTTCGATGCATATATGTTGGAAAAAGAGGGACCATGTTCACTTTTTAGAAATATTTGAATAACTCTTACATGCAAGAGGAGTTAGTCATATTTTTGTATCTCTAATGATATATCTGAGACCTATCCAGTTAAAATTTAAAGGACATAGATTTTAAATCCACAGAAAAGAACTTTTTAACCTTTTAGTTCCTCAGTGAGGTCAAAGTCTACATCATTTGAAAGAATTCAGGGAGAGATGGGATCCCACAGTGGGGCTGTTGGGGAGGGAATTCCAACATTGGAATATAGTTGGATCCACTGGCAATAGTAGAAAACACAAGAATAGCAACTGCTAGGCGTCGAGTGTCCACTATGTGCGAGGCACTGTGCTCTGTGTATTTTATGCATTGTCTCATTTAATCCTCACAACCCTATAAGGTTGGTCCTGTCATCTGCCACAGTATACAGAAGAATAGTTCAGGATTTAGAGTAAGAAATTTGCCCTGGGTCTTGCAGCTAGTTGGCAGGCAGCAGAGGTAAGCTATGAACCTGAGTCTGTCTGACACCAAAGCTGATGTTTTTAACCTCCAGTGGTTTGTGTCAGAATAACTTGGGGAACTTGATGGCCATATAGATTTCTAGATCCTGTCCTACTTCAGTGATCCTGAGCCTCTGTGTGTGTGTGTGTATTTTTTTTTTGACTCTTCAGGTGATTCAGATTTACACTAAAGTTTGAGAAGCACTGCTCTACACTATTATTATCGTAATAGTTATATTATGATAATATCCATCTGGTTCTGAGGGTCTTTTATTCCCGTGGGAATAAGGTTGCATCAATTCAGCTGTAAATTTCCTTCTTTTGAGCTATGAAACTAACCTGCACACTCATCCACCTCCAACCACCAGCCCCTGCTTCACTCTACTATTATTTGGTAGGTTTTTGATGAGCTCAGTTCCTGAGAAAGACAAGCCTCCATTTTTAATCTCATTCAGAGCCACAGAAACAGAAAGGCCAGTCTAACCACTTCCTCCCTCTGAAAGGAGACTTAGGGAAAGGAATACAAATCTTGTTGATTTCCTCTGAAAGGAGAGTGGGGGAAGCATTGTACAAGTCTCATTGATTTCCCATTTTAGGCTCAAACATAGAACACATGCATTGTCAGGGGTGAGGCAGCAGCGTGAGTCTCATATTTCTGAGTAAACGGAAACCATTCATGGTTGGTTCTGCCTTGATTCTTTTTCTGGAGAATGAACCAGATTTGGTGGTTGAGGATGAGGATTGGGGAAGAACAATCTACCCAATGCTTTAATGCAACTGGCACCATCTGACTGTGGTTTTTTTCCCCTTGCACATGTCCCAAAGGAAGCTGGCCAAGAAGCAGAAGGAGACCCAGAGTGGAGCCCAGAGGGAAATGGGGCCTGTGGCCTCTGCCGACAAACCCACCACCAAGCTCAGCGCTAGCCGCAATGATGAAGGCTTCTCTTCTAGTTCTCAGGACATCAATGGATTCAGTAAGTAGAGCCAACAAAGGGGAAGGGGACATCCATGGTCCAGCTCGGCCCTAGTACTTCTGCTGTGAACCCCACACATTGATCAGGTGCTGCCAGGCATAGGGTATGGATGCTTCCCTAAGATGGACTGGGATGAAGGTTCTCCCTGACAAAGACTTGGGGCAGTTCATCCTAAGGTGAAATGGAATATTTAAAAAATCTTCCCCAAATCAGATGGAAATGGGAGCAAGTCATCCTAACTGCTTGTGGACATAAATAGAGACAGGTTAAAAATAATAGCAGTAAAAAAGAAGGAGGAGGAGGATGGTTATGTCCTTAAGGAGAAAAATATGCCACACTGAATTGAGTGGCTTAAGATTTTCAAATCTGTGTTTCATATACACCACATAAGGTAGGTGAGTCACAGATTATGACTGTCTCCACTCTGAGTGCTTAGGAAACTGAGGCTCAGAGATGCAACTTATCTAAAATACAATGGCTGATGAGTTACATATTTAGATTGGAAGCCACATCCCTCAAACATTTGCCAGTTCCGCCACAGCCAGTGTTCCAAGTAGCGTTAGTCAAGGGCACCTGAGTCCTTGTTCAGAGTTAATAAAGGATCCCAAGACTTGGGTGGTTAAGATACCAGGGTTAACCCTTATCCTAAGGAGAACTCCAAGACTGCCAACATCTAAGGCTTCCTTGTGGACAGACTTGCTTCTGTTCTTACAGCCATTCTATCAGCCAGTTAACAGACTAGATTTCCCAGCCTCTTCCCCAAATTGGGTAATGCAAGAAGTCTCAAAGAATCTGTACATACACAGATGTCCTCCACATACCATGTAAGCTACAAATGGAAGAAACTCCATTTTGTAAAAAATCACTCAAGATATGATCAGTTTGGGATAATGGGGATCTATGAGAGGATAAAGAAAGAAAGAAAAAATTTATCCCCTTCTGTAATGTAGACACTGTCTCTCATCCTCACCATAGTCCTGTAAGATCCTTAGTATTATTGTTCCCATTTTATAGGTAACGTATGCAATGCTAAGTGTGTTTGGCCAGCCGTTCCAGAGCCACACAGCTTGTTTTTAATGGATCCAGATCTGAGAGTAACTCAGGTCCATGATTCCTAAGCTCCAGTGCAGCACAGAACCCACCTGGGGAGGTTTTCAACACATCCATATCTGGGCTCCACACCTTATCTCCTGAATCAAAATCTCCTGGGGGATGACAGGTGGGGCCCAACTGAGGGATATAGATTTTGTAAGTCATTCAGAGTTCTCATAGGCACCCAGATTTAGAATACAGCACTTGGATGGAGGCAATTGCTATGCTCAGGCACTGATGTACTGTCTTTGGGAAGAGATTAGTTTAAACTACAAAAATGTTGAGAAGACAACAAAATGAATACCCATATACCCTTTACCTAGATTCACCAATTGCTACCATTTTGCAACATTTGCACTTTTGCACTTGGCTGTACTCACCCTCTCTCTCTTTTTCCCCTTATCCATGTTTTTTTTTTTCAAAATTTTCTGAATCATTTAGAAGTAAGTTGCAGACATCATGACACTCTACCTCCAGAGAACTCAGCATGTGTTTCCTAAGAACTAGGACACCTCTTCAACATTACCACAATAAAGTATAACCTTACTTCAGTGATCTAATATACCAGATCATAGTCAAATTGCCTCAATGTCCTCCAAATGTTCTCTATTGCTTATTTGTTTGTTATTTTAATCTAGGATCCAATCAGAGTGCTCACATTGTATTTGGTTTTTAGGTGTCTTTATCCTCTTTGATCTAGTACAGCCCTCTCAACTTTATTTTTTCTTTCAGGATACTGACTTTTTTTTTTTTTTTTTTTTTTTTTTTTTGACAGAGTCTCACTCCATCGCCCAGGAGGGAGTGCAGTGGCGCGATCTCTGCTCACTGCAAGCTCCGCCTCCTGGGTTCACTGCATTCTCCTGCCTCAGCCTCCCAAGTAGCTGGGAATACAGGCACCCGCCACCACGCCTGGCTAATTTTTTGTATTTTTTTAGTCGAGACGGGGTTTCACCGTGTTTGCCAGGATGGTCTCGATCTCCTGACCTCGTGATCCACCCGCCTCGGCCTCCCAAAGTGCTGCGATTACGGGCGTGAGCCACCGCACCCGGTCTTGACATTTTTTTAAAGTCTAGGGCTGTCATCCTGCAGAGTGTTCCACAATCCAGATTTGTCTAATTTTTTTCATCATGATAACATTCAGGTTAAACATTTTGGCAAAAATATGACATAGCTGATATGACGTACTTCCCTTTACATCCTATTAATGGACATATCATACTGCTTTGCACGTTACCAGTGATGGTAAGTTTGAGTTCTTCTTAAGGTTAGGTAATGGCTTTTAAAGACAAAGTCTAATGGCACATACTGATTATGAGCAAATATTTAACATCTGTTCTTCTTAGGGATCAGAGCAAATTTGCGGTTTGCCTAACCATGAAGCCAGTCCTTTTTTTTCCATGTTCAATCCAGATAAATCACTGAGACTCATACATTTCCTAGAAGCAGGGAAATTGGTTGTTGACATGGACCAGGGTTGACAAGAAAATGGGCTTGATTTTTCCTTAAAAGAGAGGAACATCCTAGCTATAATTTTGCATCTGTAAACCAACCTCTGTTGCAAAATTACAAGTAGCTAGGAGGAATAAGTTCTAATGTTCTGTTGTACTGTAGGGTGACTATAATGAACAACAGTTTATTGTATATTTTCAAATAGCTAAAGCAGTGGATTTTGAATGTTTCTAACACAAAGGAATGATAAATTTAGAGGTGATTAATATATTAATTACCCTGATTATTATACATTATATACATGTATCACACTATACCCCATAAATATGTATATAATTAGTGTCAATTAATGATAATAGAAAAAAAGGGAAAGGCTCATCAGGAGCTCACTGAGTCTCTGGCTATGCTAAGTTGTCACTGGATTCCCTGCTTTCGGCCCTGGGGCAGAGAAGTTCATTTGCAAGTTTATCTGATTGAAAATACTGGCCAAGTAATACCAATTCATCCTTTTCTGTCCAGTCCAGCCTCTTGTGCACTTTTTTCCGTTTATAAAAGTACCTTGGGAGGACTCTCAAAAGCAAAATGATTATGGCCAAAAATTCTTGACAATCATTGTGACCCTGAAATTTTAGATATTGGTTCTCAATCTTTCTGATCTCAAATGCAAACCTGGGTAATACTGATTTCTTATGTTTCAAAGGAGAACATTGTCACTGTTTGCTATGGGCCAAAACTTAGTCCCTTAAGATGGAAAACACCCAAGACTGAAATAGTTTAACTTACCATAAAGGAAGAGGAGAAATATCCAATGAAATCTAATTAGATGTTTTAAAGGCCAGGGACAAACTTTCCAAATGATTGAGGTGTGTATGTATGTGTGTGCATATGTGTTTTATATTTACACAGACACGTAAATATACACAGAGATGTATAAACCTACACAGTCATATATACACAAATATACATATATGACTGTATGTATGCATTCATTATAACAATATTGCTTTCTAAAAGATTTAAATAATGATTGACTTATTATACTCAATTATTAGAAAACTCTGCATTAGTCTGAATCACTGAATACGTTAGGACTCTCTATGCATCTGACGTCCTCAGGCTACAGCTGCAAAAACACTCTCAGGATCTTTTGACTGCCCTAGAATGCTTCAGGTACCTTTTAAAATGCCCTGTGGAACCACTGGGATGAGATTTGAGGGGGAAAAATGTAAGTAATGCTTACACTGGAGATGAGAAATTGCTTCTGAAATCACCCTGATGTATGTAGAATTGAATCTGTTTTTGTGGCATTAGGGAAGTGACTGGCTTCTGAATCGGTGTCTTTAGGAGTCCCTGAGATTATGTACAAATGTTGAGGCAGCATCGAGAGGCAGGGCACAGAATAGTTGTTACATTGCAAAAGATTACGGAAGAACGTGCCTTGAGCAATTATTTCATTATTGACCAGGTAGGCCCTTGCCTAATTCAAATTCTACCTGTCCCTGCATAGGTTTATTTTCTGGGGTTTTCTTTTTTCTTTTTTTTTTTATTATACTTTAAGTTTTAGGGTACATGTGCACAACGTGCAGGTTAGTTACATATGTATACATGTGCCATGTTGGTGTGCTGCACCCAGTAACTCATCATTTAACATTAGGTATATCTCCAAATGCTATCCCTCCCCCGTCCCCCACCCCACAACAGGCCCCGGTGTGTGATGTTTCCCTTCCTGTGTCCATGTGTTCTCACTATTCAATTCCCACCTATGAGTGAGAACATGCGGTATTTGGTTTTTCTATTTCAAGTGACTGCTAAGTTCTGTGACATCTATTCAATCAAACCTTCTAATATTGTATACGAACAATGACCTCCAGGGCTCTAGGGTGATGGGGCTTTGTCAGATATGGGCTGTTGCTTTGGAGTGCCTTGGCATTCTTGAAAAAGGAGTACGTGTCACATTTCAAGGACAAACAACGTGCATTGTTTTCCATTTAAAGAAATGCTAGCTTTTATTAAGTAATCTGATTTTGATCTTACTGCCCTGTGTACTTATTTTTCTCTGCGATCTTTTGCTCACTGGGATCATTTTGTGGGGCTTTCTTCTGGTGCTTAAATCTTCTTCTTTATCTCTTTTGTTCACATGTCATCTTCTTGTTCATTTTCAGTCCAAACAAAAATGCTTCAAAATAAATCCCTTTTGAATTCCTGTGATATGGGGACTTGGTAGTCTACTCTTCCCATAATGGCATTTGACAGATTCACTTGCCTACTGGGTACCATGAATTAACTCTGTCCTGATTTTTATGCTTTCCCTCTATTGAATTATTCCATGTCTGGAAGGTAAAGGCAGTCCTTCTCTAAGGGTCATTAGACAAGACACTGGGCCATCTAGCTGTCTGCTAAGTGTGACCTTGGAGGTGGGATTTAATGGACTTTTTCTCAGTACATGCCTACCCCTGTGCTGTAAGTCATGTGGCACAGTCTGGGGAGGAGGTAGTTTCAAAGATGAATAAAATGAGGTATTGTATCACAAATAATACATGTTTCTACTTTGTAAGCCTTTCATAGTTTACAAAGTCCTTCTGCAAAACACTCCACTGCAGCAATAGTTCCTTATTCCTGTAGGAATAAGATAGCTAGTAGGTTTTTAATTATTCCCATTCTACAGATGAGGAAACTGAGGTTCAGAGAGCTTTCATGGCCCAAATCATACATATATTGCAGAGTCGTAATGAGAATACATTTCTCCTGATTTCAGTTAGAGTCTATCCATCTCATTCTGCAAAGAATTTGGGGATATATCCAATAAAAGAACCTACAATTTAAAAAATAGTGAGAAAAATAAATAATCAGTATCAGGAAAATGTGAAGGTCAGGACCAGGATATATTGAAATATAACTATATTACATTACAATTTAATCTAAAATATGCACTCTGATAATTTTAAATTCCACTTTGGCTCTGGGATTTCTAGTAGAAAATGCCCAAAGAAAAAGATAACTTTTATTGGGCACCTACTATGTGCTAAAACTTGTGCTTTATATAAATTCCACTCTGAAGCTCCCGAGGAACCCTATCATTAGATATTATTCCTATTTTGTGAATGAGAAAACTGAGCTTCAGAGAACTGAAGTAAATAAGCCCAAAGTCACACAATGAAGAAACAGTAGGGATAGAATTAGAAGCAAATAGGGCACTCCTAAACCAGTGTTCCTTCTCCTCTACTGTGGATGGTAGCCCAACATTCACCAGTCTCACAGAGGAAGGTCACTGACAGCTGGGAGAAAGGGGAGAACTTCATTTCCTTACTGATAGGTCAGCCGGCTTTTCTACCATGTGGGCAGAAGCTGCTGCCACAGCTGTGTTCTGAACAGAGGCCTGGGGCCAGGTACTGGCATGGAGCCTAGCAGATTCCCACAAGGTGCCAGGTACTATGATAAGCATGCTCAAATATGGAATCTTAGTCATTCTCTCAGTAACCCTGTATAGTCCATATGATTATTATCAAATTCATTTTGCAGTTGAGGAAACTGATGGTCTCAGATATTAAAAAATCTTCTTGAAGTCCTATGACAAACAGATAATGGGCCCTGGACCCCAGAACAGATATTCTACTTTCAAAACCAAGCAACTTTCTCTTTCCTCTGACCTTTAGCTGTCTCTCTACCATGAAAGCGAGTGAAGGAGAGACAGGAAATCAAGGTGATATAGCCTTTCTGGCTGGGAGAACAGTGCTTCTTACTGGTTCCTCTATTCCCTGAAACTCCTGCCTCAGGAAGGCAGCTGCGAAGTGGATGTACTCACAGATAGGTTCTGCCAGAATCATCCTACTAGGACCCTCTTAGGAAAGTGGGACTGCAGACCAGTGGTCCCACCCTTAGGCATCCCAAAGCTAAACCAATCCCTGGGTAGTTATGGAGAGAGAGGAGCAAAGAATGGCCCCTGCCTAACAGAGAGCTTGCAGCCTGGCAGTGGAGACAAATGGTTCAAGAAAGAGCATCTTTGTTACAGGACTTTGTGCAATGGAAGCCTACACAAAGAGCCACAGGACCCTTTCCCTGACTTTGTACCTCCCAACATGACCAAAATATACCAGGCAGCCAGCACACAGTAACCTTAAGAGGTATTTTCTGCCAAAGATGAGGGTGGACCCTGAAACCTGATATTCTTCCTGTACTTTACCACACAGACCTCATAAAAGGGTTTCTTTGTGGGCAGTTCAGAGAATGTTCAGGCTTGATACTCCCTTGGGATGGTTCAGTAGAGATGAGGAAGGCAGAAGGAAGTACCAGGCAAAATTTTAGCCAGATTATTTTAGGAACATGTTATATAACTAAAGCAATTCAAATAGGGAAGACGGATCATGGCTTTTAAAACAATAGAGGCTGGCTGGGGTGGTGGTAAACTCTTTATAAAGATTCCTTAACCCTTTCAGGAAAATGGCCAGCTGGCTGGGAAATGGGTCTCTGGGAAAACTGGCCTGACCCTGATCTTCTCTGGGGAAACTCTTGACTTGATGGTGTGTGATGTCAAGGATTGCTACATTTGCTTGGGACTTTCTCTGGGCCAGTCATTTTGCTAGGTGCTGTTCACATATTGTCTCTGATCCTCAAAACAATGCAACCAGTTAGGAATCATTATCTTGATTTCATAAATGGCATCATTGATGCCCCCAAGCTAAGGGCTATATATTTATGCTTCCTAAATCCCCCGCCCCTCAATGGTTGTTGATCAGTACGTACTGACAGTTGCCCAAACTCTCTGGCCCATCAGATACTCATTGAGTACTTGTTTGAATATATGAATGAATGAATGAATGAATGAATGAATGAATGAATGAATGATGGAGCTGGAATTCACACTAAGATCTAGTTCCAAGACCAGACCTGGTTCCATCTTTTCTTATAATGTATTCTCTCTTCAATTAAGCCAAAATCTGTCCTCTCTAACTTCATTCATTCCTGCTTTTGTACACAACCATGTATTAGTCAGCAACCATGTGCTGGCCTTTGTCTGCCCTCTGGTGTCACACAGGGTAATGGAATCAGCGCTTCTCTTCCTGCAGCACCCACACCCTCCCCAGCTATTTGACTGCAGCTACCTCTGTGCCCAGGTCCTTCCCTCAGGCTAAACAGTCACTGCGTCAGCCATCAGCCCTCCTCGGAATAAATTTCTGTTTTTCAGTCTGCTCAAAATCTTTTTTGACCCTTCTGTCTTCATTTGGTCCATGCCCACGGAATGTGTGGTTTCCAAGACAACCATGACCCTCTACATTGGGTTGAGTCACTGGGAGTTCAGAGAGCTACCATCACCCTCACTCTGATCCTAAACCTGGGTTTAAAATATATCACTCATATTTTAATTAACCTGTAAATATTCATCACGTGACTACCTAATGCAGAAATCATGGCTTCCAGCTAGGGCTGCCTCAGTCAGCCCAGATGAAGATGACTTTTGGGGCCCAAATCAAAGATTTTACATTTTGTCTGTTCTGTTCCTTGTTAGGTTTGACCCTGCTTGCCAAGCCTACTGGGCTATTTTTTTTTTATTTCTGGTTGTGTCAGCCAATCACTTAATCCTCCTAGTCTGGGGCCTCGAAATGTAGTAATTACTACATTGTTAATATTTATGATCCTAGTTATTATTTACAGAGCATTAATTATATGCCCATTTACATGCTGAGTGTTTTATATTGTATAAGCATTCTTATCTCATTGGTATGGTGGGAAAATTAAATGTGTTATGATTATACCTGATAATTTAAAGGTGAGGAAACAGGCTTTAAAATAGTAAGGAACTTGCCTAAGCCTTTGTAGCTTTAAACGGCAGAGCTGGAACTCAAACCTAGGTCAGCCTGACACCCCGAGGCCCTTAGTCCAAGACTACTCCTCCATGCTGCCTTCTGTAGATGTTATTATTCCCATTTCATAGACAAGGAAACTTAAGGCCACAGACACTGAGTCATCTGCTCAAAGCAGTGGTTCTCGAAGCATGATCTCCAGAACAGCAGCATCAGCATCTCCTGGGAACTTGTTACAAGCAAATTCTCAGGCCCTACCTCAGACCTACTGAACCCAAAACTCTAGGGTTAGGGCCAAGCAATCAGTTTTTAACAAGCCTTCCAGGTGATTCAGAGGCATGTTCAAGTTTGAGAATCACTAGCTCAAAGTAATGCCCAGGACTGTCAGACTCAAGCCCTTCTTCTTTATTTGCAAAGCTGTTTTTCATGATAGTAGAATTATGGCCTCTCTGGGAGAGGAAGGCTCTAGCTCACCTCCCTGGGCAGATGCACCAAGAAGTTATTGCCATAGGAGTACTGGACCTGAAGGGTGCTAAAGCCCATTAATAGTTATGAGGGTCCCCAAATCTGGGAATCTCTCTCAACCGTATCTTTGATTTTGTCTCCTTTTGTCTGAACAGTGAACAGTCTAAGAGTCAGGATGGAAGGAGTGGAAATTTACAAGGAAAAGCAATGATGAGTCACACACTGAAATCGAGAGCTCAACAGAGCATTGTGAAAAAGAACTCAAAGATGCAAAAATCCTGTTTGCAGGAACAATTATATTTTCAGGTTGCTCCAAGATTAAATTGAATCTGGGAGAAGAATTGAATGTTACAAGCTTGCCCCCTCCAGTTTTATTGAATATCTTACAAGAATTATTGAATATTTTGCAATCATCCACTTGGCTGACAGATTAAAGGACACACTTATTAAGTTCCTGGCAACCCATAGTTGAATGGAATTGTTTATTCCTTACAAAATGGAAATTTAGGCAGCCTTGAGAACGTTGACCAATTTTCCATCACAAACACTAAGGAGTTAAATTAAGACAAGTTTCAGAGAAGAATATTAGACTCAAAAAAAGATATAATCGTTATACATAATCAAATTAAAACTAAAAATTACCTTAGATGTTATTGATCCAAACTTCTCATCTTAAAAATGAAGATTTGAGTCACAGAGAGTTTTCCCAAGATCACTCAGTGAGTCCCAAGTAGAACTAGATCTAGAATTGGGCCCATGGCCTTTCATTAGGGACATGACCATTCTAGTTTTCTCCCATGGTACCCTTCAAAGGAATGAAGTACAGTCAACAACGGTTTGTCTTCTATGTAATATTTTCTGTAGACTCCTAATCTGATTTCTGCATAAATAGAACCTTCTCAAATTGAATTATACTTTTCATCTCCTGGTTATGAGAGTAGCTGAGGTGTTCCTTTAAATATTCAATGAATGCCGACTCTATGCCAAGCATTTTAGGGATTGTAAAGATAAATAAGACATGGTCTCTGCCTTCAATGGTATTACTGAAAGAGTTGTAAGTGGAGAGTTGTAAGTGGATTAGTTTCAATAAATGTGATAAATGATAGAGAAAAGGCATGTATAGTGTCCCAGAAACACTGATCAGACACCCAGCAAGTGGTTAATTCTGGCTAAGTGATTTGGAAAATATGATGTAAGAAGATGGATTTTGATTTGAAAATAGTGCAAGAGAAGAGATCGACCCAGGTGGAAGGGACAAAAGCTTGGAAGTATGAGGTGTGAGGTCTGGTGGACTCAGAGAAGTGGGTTTGAAGTCCAAGATACTCTGTGTCAAGAATGTATGGCCAGAGACGAAGCTGGAATGGTAGCTGGAGCCTCCTTGGAAAGGACTTCACACTTGTGTCCCATTTAAATTCACTTTCCGGGAAAGGTAACCTGCTTGGGAATTGGAGTGATCCCAGTGTCAGGTGTCCTTGTGTGATTTTGGAACCCAGCCTCATATGCTCTTTGAGTTATATAGATCCAGCTTTCTATTGTAGATAAGCAGAGTTCATTTTATCAGTTACAGACCTTCACTGTCGTTGTCAGCTGGCCCAAGCATTCCTCAATACCCTTTCAAAGAGACCTCAGTAAAGTTACAAGGCTGAAGTTGCTTTTTGACAATTTATCTTAGGCCACTACATCTTGGGAAGAAAATAGAATTGTTCTCTACACCTCACAGGTGGTCTTGAATTATAACAGAGCACTTAAAAAGTGCTTGTTAAAGTAATCAGGGATAAAGAAGTGATGTTGAAGATGTAAATATATAGTTGCTAGGTAGCAGAATAAACTGAGCTTAGAGACCAATCTCCCCCCCTCTGCTCAAAGCTACAGCCTTGATGAGTTGAAAACATAGATAATAATTCTACTAGCTAACATTTTGTGAGTAATTACTGGACAAAGCACTTTCTATGCCTCATTTCATTTAATATTCTCAACAATTCTATGAGGCATGTTATGGAAACTGAGGCTCAGAGAACTGAAGTAACTAGCTCAAGGTCACATAGCTACCAAGAAACCAAGCCCAGGGCTTGAACCTAGTTTCACATGATGGACCTATCAGCAGCCCCTCCTTCTGGAAACATTTTCTTTGCTTGACTTTCACTCTCCTTGTTTTTTGCTTTCCTCCCCAGCCATTTCTTCTCATTCTTCTTTACTAGTTCTTTACTTGTTCCCAACCTCTAATCATTGAAGTGTCCCCGGCCTTAGCCCTGAAGCTCTTCCTTTCTGCTTATACTCACTCTAGGTAGGTGGTGATGATGCCAAATGAGATAGCATAGGAAGGGGCCAGATTTGAAGCAGAAAAGGGGGGCATTTACATCTAGGCCAATAGATTTGAGGTGTTATTGAGTCACGGAAGAGAAGCCAGGTTGGTAGTGGGCTGTGGGGGCCTGGAGCTCAACAGATGAGCCTTGCCTGGGGATATAAATGTTCACTACATTTTGTATACAATGTGATTGGAGACTTTGCCATGAATAGGGAAACTGTGGCCTTCAGAGGTGAAACTCATTGCCTAGGATCACTCAGCAAGTTAATGGAAGAACCAGAACTTTGAGCCAAGACTTACATATAGGAGGACCTATAGAAAAGCCATCAGTTAAAGCTCAGGGTATAACATCAAAACAGTGGACTATAAATGGGGCTGTGTAAATGTGGTCCAAGTGCAGAGCATTCTGGAAATCACCTGGATCCTGGGATGGAACTCAGAATGTGTGAAGGAGCTGATGGATTAGAAGACTCCATCAATATCTACTCAGCTGGATTGTGATAGGATCTGTACATTCAAAGTAGAAATTTATGGCAAGAACCTGAGGTCTGGTTTATGTATTAATGGTTGGGAGTGGATCTAGGAAAGTCAATGGAAGAGCCATAGGGCAGACTACCACAAAGACTGAAAAGCTGCAAGTGAGGTAGTAGAAGGAAATAGCAAAGGGCCAAGGATGAGCAAAGCCCCTATGCTCAGTGCATCACCATTTCCATAATTCTCTAGGTTGCTTCCTACATAATTTTGAAAAGGGGTTCCATGATGTTTAGTTACTCAGCACTGGTTGACTTTTAGTGAGATGCTCTTAACTAGGTGGAAAGAACTGCCCACCCCACCAGACATCAAACACATCTCAAATCTACACTCACCTGTAGAATAGACAGATGTTAAGTGAGCACAAGTTTCCACTAATCAAAATAATAACTATTAGTAGCATAAGAAATGGCATTTCTACTCTCAAAAAGCCCATGAAATAGGGAACACAGATAATAGTTATATGACTTGGTATGCCCAGTAGAGGTGTGTGCAGAAGCTGCCAAGAGAATGTTGTCCAGTGAGGGTGGGGGAGCTGTCGTGATCCATTAACCTGTGATTCATCTCTGTTCAGATGATTTACTTTTCACCTTACCAATCATATGAGTTGATATCCTAATTATATGGGGCTGAAAATGAAATAAAACTTCAATTCCCCTTAATAGCAGGGATACATTCAGGAGAGATATAACATAGATTAATCTTGACACGTTCCTCTCTCTCACCTCCCACATCGAGTTTAACACCAAGTTTTGATGAGTCTACATCTTCGATATATCTAGAATCCATCTATTTTCCTCCATATCCACTACCTCCATCCTTGTCCAAGTCATCATCATCTCTTACCTGAATAAGATCCACAACTCCTAAATAATCCTCATATCCATCCTTGTCATTCTCTAGTCTATTTTTTCATAGCAGCCAGGGAGTCCTTTTCAAGGCAAATCTAAACATGTTGTCCCACTCATCCCTGGGTTAAAACAATTCTATTGCTTCTGATTATTTATAAGCTAAAGATCGAAGTCTCCATCCTGACTTCACATACAGGTCTTGTCCTTCTGACCTTCCCCAGGCTCTCTCATCTCACTTCCCCTTTCTCCGTGAGCTCCAGTGACACCATAATCTTCTCACAGTACTTAAACTTTGTCACACTCCTTCTACCACAGGACAGTTGACTGTGCTATTGCTAGACAGAGCAATGGCATGGTCAAAGGTCCTGTGGTAGAAGGAATGTGGGGTGGAAGTGTGGTAGAAGGAGCATGGGATGGGAGGCCCATAGGCCAAATCCAGTGCACTGTGTCTTTATTAGAATAAAGCTTTATTAGAACACAACCATGCTTATTTGTTCATGCATTTCCCATGGCTGCTTTTGTACTCCAATGGTAGAGTTGAGTAGTTGCCACAGAGACCACCTAGCCCACAAAGCCTAAAATATTTACTCTCTGGTCTTTGACAGAAATGTTTTCCAACTCCTCATCTAGATCACTGGCTATACCCATGCTTTTCTCCTAATTGATTCCTTTAGACCTCCATTCTTACATTTCTTCCTTTCCTGACCCCCTTCTCCCTTCACCAGATTCGATTTCTTTTGTTAGGTGCTATGACAGAATTGTATTCCACCTTTTTTCTCAGCAACGACTGCGGTTTGCAAATGTGTTTAAGACTTGACCCCTCTACTAGATGGGAAGCTGAAGAAAGGAGGACCATGTTTTTGTTTACTACTGTATCCTCAGCAAAGTGTCTGACCCCTCTGTTAGATGGCAAGCTCAAGAGGGAAGGACCATTTATTTTCTGCTTATTACTGTATCCTCAACATGTGGCACAGCGTGTGGCACAGAATGAATACCTGAAACTCTTGTTGACAGATGGGTAGATGAATAGTTGGATAAATAGACAAGACTTAGGTATATAAATCCTATATGCTCAGAGAAAACTAAAAGCAATATTTAGAAAGCTCGATACAACTGACATCACACACTATTGTCCTGTTTTCAGCATTCAGAATTGAATAAAGGTGGATAAAGAAATCAAAGGATGATGCTTTGCCAGTCAGATGCTATCTGGATCTTAGCCTCTCTCCCACTCCTGCCATCACCCACTGTAGCCAACACTGAAGGGAATTTTACAAAGCCCTTTTTGTGATTCCTACAAAACCAGAAGCTGCTGCTCAAAATATGCTCAAGAAGTCAACCATTTGGGTCTGGGAATCTGATACAATTAGTCCTTAAATCATAGGAACAGGAAGAGAAATCAGCTGGTGATCTTCAGACCACATACAAATATAGGCAGAGATTCAGATGGGCTACTATATGGCCCTCCCGATGGAAGAACCAAGAAAAATAGTAAAGGAAAGAAGCATATATAACAACAGATGTGATTCTTGATTGGATGGATGACCCTACAGGTAGCCATGGGGACAACAGTATTCTGAGGAGGTTCTGGGAGATGATGGGCACCTGTTACATGGGTTTAATCTATGTGGTCATGGAGACCTGGCTTTTCCACACCACTTGTCCTGGCAGCCAAGATGTTTCTCTAGTTATTGAAACTCCGAATTAAAAACTGTGAGGTAAAAAGGAAGATATTTGGACCATGCTGGTTTTCTAGGTGAGAGGAAGCCACGATGAGTTGATAGGGTATCAACTTCTTCTCTAGGTGAGAAGAAGCCAAGATGAGTTTAATACCAGCAGGAATGAGCTGGGTGCAGTGACTCGTGCCTGTAATCCCAACACTTTGGGAGGCTGAGGTGGGTGGATCACCTCAGGTCAGAAGTTCGAGACCACTCTAGCTAACATGGCGAAACCCCATCTCTGGTAAAAATACAAAAAAAAAAAAAATTAGCCGGGTGTGGTGGTGCATGCCTGTAATCCCACCTACTCAGGAGGCTGAGGCAGGAGAATCACTTGAACCCAGGAGGTAGAGGTTACAGTGAGCCAAGATCATGCCACTGCACTCCAGCCTGGGCAACAGAGTGAAACTCCATCGAGAGAGAGAGAGGAGGAGAAGAAGAAGAAGAAGAAGAAGAAGAAGGAGAAGGAGGAGGAGGAGGAGAGAGGAGGGAGGAGGGGAGGAAGGAGGGAAGAAAGGAAGGAGGGAGGGGGAGGGGAGGGAGGAAGGAAGGAAGGGAGGGAGGGAGGGAAAGCAAAGGAAAGGAAAGGGAAGAAATACCAGCAGGAAATAGAATCCTTAAGGTACTTCAAGGTGATCAAAGAAAACATCATAGAGAACTTGAATCTTAAATAATGTGTGGTCAGAATTAGTCAATGCAGAAAAGAAGAAATAAGTTATTGCCCTTTGTTTTGGTGTAACACACCATATCACAACTTAACAGTGTAAAACAACAACTATTGTATTTGGCTTCTACTTCTTTGGGCCAGGAGTTTGGATAGGTTACAACAGGGATAGCTTGTGTCTGCTTGAAAATGGGGAGCCTCAGCTGGGATGACTTGAATGGCTGGAGATGGCTGTGACAGCTCTTATAGGACAACATGTCTGGGACCTCAGTTCTTCCTTAGGTGGCATCTGTCAGGGATGGAAGGCCCAAATGCCTCCCTCATTTGCATATTCAACCCCTATGCTAAAATGACTGCAACATCTAGGGTGGGCTGGAATCACTCTCTCCCTATACATCTACCTTAGGCTTCCTTGTAGCAGGACAGACTCATGGTAATTGTACTTCTTGCATGATAGCTGTCTTCCCCCAGAGCAAGTGTTTGAGAAAGCCAGGAGAAATGCTAGTCCTCCTAAAAACTAGGCTCAGAACTAGCCAGCTTCACTTCTGCTGTGTATCATTATTAAAAGCAGTCACATATTAGCCTAAATTTAAGGGAGTAGAGGAGCAGACTCAACCCTTCTATAGGAAAAATGGCATATGCATATAGGAAGAGAAGGAATCAATTGTGGTCATCCTGGAAACAAGCTACCACATTATTCTCAAATGAGAGAATACATATACAGGGGCATAGAGGTGGGAAAGTCTACTTGGCTAATATCGTCAATAATAGGAATATTTTCAAAACCTCCATTTTCCACTTGAATTAGTGTGATAATTCTGCTATTACAAGCAAGTAGTTTTGTGGTCTCTGCACATTTTACAGATCTATAGTTTTTGCTCTCTTGTACAATTCCTTGTGAGTATAAATGTATTCCCTAACATCCAGAGTCCAAAAGACATCAGTAATGTTAACTTCTTCCTACATCCTGAAAGACAGTGTGAAGGGCAGGGGAAGTTGTTAGCGTCTCTATCCGTGGTGCCGGTCTTCCTTGCTGTTAGGTTCTCAGGAAGACCCTTCCTTACATTGCACTTATAATTATAAATGGTTTGGCTTCTCTGTAGTACTTGAAATATTAGAACCGTAGGATTAAGTGGTAAAAGATGAACCTGAAGAGGTAAGCAGGAACTGGGGTCTCGAATACTAGGGAGTTTGAAATGTATTATGTTTCTGCAAGGAGCTAACAGATTTTAAGAAGTAGAAAGGAAGGATTGAGTCCGGTTTTAGAAAGATCATCTTGGTGATAGTGAGGTAAATGTTTTGGAGAGTGGGAGTGGATAAAGCTTTAAGTAAGTATTGTTTCTGCCTATATCAGACTTCAAGGAAAGTCACAGCACAAAATACTGGTGCACATGGAAATCTGATTACACACACACACACACACACACACACACACACACAAACCCCTGCTTGTAGGATTAACAGTCACTACAACCCAACAGGTATGGCCAACTCTTTGTAATGAAGCAATGGCAGAGAGAAAGCGTTCTACAGCATTCCATTCTTGAAACCATTTTTAAGCCGAGTGTATTGACTACATCTCCCTGCTTGCTCCATATTGTATTGATTAGTCAGTATTTTGAGGGTTTGATACCTGGAAATTTTTGGACGTGTTTGACTTTGAGATGAGTGTCATTCAGTTAATGTCTCATTGGACTGGTTGAGTTTTTCCAAGGTGAAACCTTTTATCTTCAGGATCTTTGATCTAGGTTAGATAAAATTCCCACTGATGTACAGACATGACAGAGACTCAGAAAGTAAGAGTCATTCCAAACTAACAGTCACTTCTGTCTCTGCTGCAGTGGAGACCCAAATGGTCATCCAGTGAATCTTCAGCCAGCTGTGTTCTAGCAAATATACACACTTGCAAATCTGGTCCCTGGCACCCTCTCTGTAACCCGTCTCATTCTATCCCATCATTCTCCTTTCATATTGATCCATCAGCAGAAGTATACCAATAACTCACTATCTTTGTTATGCTTTATTTATGAAATAGCCATTTGCCTAGCTTGTTCTTCAATTTTAAAAAACAAACTCACAATGCCACTGCTCAACCAAAAATCCATTATTGGCTTCCCATTGCCCTCCAGATGAAGTAAAAATGAACCTCGTGGCCTACAAGGCTCAGAATGACATGACTTCTGTCAGCATCTTTAGTCTCATCTCTGGCTACTCTCTGTCTTGCTCAATATAGTCCAGTCATATTGACCTCCTTCCTATTCTTCGAAAACACTAAGCATTTCCCAAAATATGGCTTTCACAATTCTGTTTGCTCTTTCCAGAACAGTCTTCCACTCTATATTTCACTGTTTAGCCACTTTTTATCCTTCAGGTCTATGATTAAATGTCTTCTTTTGAGGGATTCCCTAAATTTTCTATCTAAACAGTGGCCACTTGTTGTTGTTTTTTTTTTTAATTTTACTACATTCTAGTCCCTCCTAGCATGTGTCAGAAATATCTTGTATGCAAATGTTTATTCATTTAATAATTTTTTGGTTAATGTCTGTTATCTTCACCAGACTTTTAAACCATAATTGCATAGACAACTTCTGTCTGGGCTACTACTATATCCCTGGAGACTAGTATGGTGCTTGGCATATGAATACGATTGAGTGGTATTTGTTGAATGAATCGTTATGCTAATTTTAAGTCAGGATAGATCACAATGGTTCACTTTCACTATTCAGTATTCAGTCAACTGATCTTATTCATTGCTAGGACAATGAGGACCTGCAGACATAGCGATGACTAGGGTTACTCTTAGATTTTGATCCCGTAGAGGAAGGTTGAGGGAGGAGGACAAGGGAGGGGACCATTGCACTAGTCTGGGAGAGATATATGGTGCACTTTGCACCTCCATTTCTTAGAAAGCCCTAATCCTGGTATCTTTGTCCTAGTCATCAGTTCTAAAGGCCCCATCACCAAATACTGGCTTCCTTGGACTCTCTACCACTCAGTGTAGCCCTGGAAAACAGAGGGAACACTCTTCAGACCCACTTTGTGTCCCCTACTGCCCCTACCCTTGTGATCTCCCCTCTCTCCTCCAGAGGGCTCTAGGCTTCTAGCCTTTTACACTTCCCCAGTCACAGCTTACCCTTCTTCAATTTCATGCCCTTGTGAGCCTTCCCAATATCTGGCATAATCTGAAAAGTCGATTTACTCTTATATATTAAGGGTTGTATCATATTGTATTTAAATGGGAAAGTAGAAGAAACTAATATTTATTGAGCGCTAACTGTGTGCCAAGGACTATGCTAGATGCTGTGCATATGTTATATCATTTAATCCTTAAAACCTATGAGGTGATGATTATTGTTGGTACTAGGCTTCTTTCACACATGTGGAGATTGAGGTTCAGGGAGATTAAATAACTTGCTCAAGGTCACATAGCTATTAGTAGTAGAGCTAGGATTTAAACTTAATCTTTCTCTTGCATATGATCCTACTACTATAATATACTCCCTCCCAAATCATGAGAAATATGCGGACACCTCTGAAGCCACTAAGTAAGAGGATGGCATACTGGGACAGTGGTGTCTTAAAATCAGTGGATATAGGCTCTTGTTTACTCCACTGATTTCTAAGATTGCACTACTCTCTTCAGAGGTTAGAGTGTAACAAGCTTCTGAACATGCTGCCACTCATTTATTCAACAAGGTTTGTTGAGCACCTACTATGTGCCCGACATATTATGCGCTCTTAATCTACATCAGTGAAGAATACAGAAATTAAAAATTCCCTGTCTTTCTAGAGCTTACATTCCATTCATGGTAGGAAGTGGAAAGAGAGACAGGAAATAAGCAATGGACAGCAAAAGATAAGTACATTATATGATATGATGTGATATAATAACAAGTGAGGGTGCACTGAAACAATAGAACATGCTGAATGGGACCAGGAGTCATAAGTGGAGGAGGATTGCAGTTTTATAGAAGATGACATCTGACTAAAGACTTTAAAAAGGTAAGAGATGTGAGCCATGTCAGGAAAGAGTGTCTCTATTAGAGGCTCCCAAGGCAAGCATGTGCCTGATATGTGGAAGCTAGAACCCTGTTCCAGCTGTAAAGGTCAGTCAAAACCAGTGGAACCCATGAGAAATATGGACTTCTCCTCTGAATTTAGATCCTTTCAGAAGGCACTGTTGTAAATTACATCGGTTGAAACCATGGTGCTTCCAAAAAATAGTGAAGACCCTTGTGCCTATGAGAGCTGAGTCTCACCACTAGCCTAGCCTTCTGGGTTAAGGAGAAAACTCTGTAATCTTTGACTTCCTTGTTTATGACAAAACATGTCTATCTGCAGGAATCTCCCCGGAGCCACTGCATCCAGGATCTGTCCTTGGTGCTGACCCTGATCTTCTTTAGCTCAGGATGATCTGGCATTGATTTCTGCATCTTCTTGCCCATTGCTGGGTTCTGCTATTACTACAGCTGGCTATACTTGGCTATTCCATGCCTTTCTTTAGGCTAGTCACCCATACTATCATCATGGTGATTGCTCCAGCCCCCCAGATTCCGGTACACCTACCCCATTCAGACTTAGTCACTTGGCCCTGCTTGGCAAAGAGCCCAGTGTAATACTGTTAAGGATGTTAGCTGGCACAGTCACTTCTGTCATTGTTTTCTGAAAGCATCATTGCTTTTTCAACTGACCCTAAATGTGGTGAGGGTTTAGTCACCATTCCAAGCCATTTATTTAGCATGAAAATTTATTAGTTAGGCCATTGTTTAGAAATTCATCACATTATACTTTTTTACTTAGCATTATCACTTAATTAGTGTTTTATTACTGGAATTGGCTGTCAATTATGTGGCTAATTCATTTTCTTAGGGAATGGATTTTTTATCTGGGTAAAGCAATTGAAAGTGCCTTGTTAACTCTTTAACGATTAAAGATTGTTGTCAATGGCAATTCATGTGGTAAGGAAAATTAAACCATTTACTTTCCTTGAAAATCAGATCTTGGGAAACTCTTTGGAAAAGTGTAAAGAGGGTACTTTAGAAGCTTTCATGAATTAAAAAACTTTTATTAAGTGAATGCCTCAGAATACTTGGCAAAGCTAAGCAAAGTCAGCTGGAAGATTTTGATTGGACCCCTTGGAATGAATTATTATAATATACTCTCATATGTGTATATTTAAATGTTCTTTCATCGACATTACCTCTTTGGGTTCTCACAAAAACATTGCAGAATGATATTAGGATTTGTGGTTGGCAACCTTTAAGATGGCCCCAATGATCCCTGCCTCCTATGCCACATTCTTATTTAACGCCCTTCCTCATTGCAGCCTAGATCTAGTGACTGGCTTCCAATTAATAGAATATGATAAAGTGATGAGATGTCCCTTTTAAGATTTGTCTTTAAGAAGACTGTGGCTTTTATCTTGGGTGCTCTCTCTCACTCCCACTTGCCTGTTCCTTGGGAAGCTAGCTACTATATTGTAAGTTGCCCTATGAAGAGGCCCACTTGGCAAGAAATCGAGGGAGATGCCTAGCCAACAGCCAGCAAGGAACTGAGTCCCATACTGCAGTAGCCCATAAAAAAATGAATCTGTCAGTATCATGTCAGTGGTTATGAAATCAGTTAACTTAAATTCTCTCCCAGCTGAGTCTTCAGATGAGATCATTGCCACAGCTGTCGGCCTGAGTGCAACCTCACAAAAGACCTTGAGACAGAGATACACATCTAGGCTGCAACCAGATTTCTATCTGCAGAAACTGAGATCGTATATGTTTGTTATTTTAAGCTGCTGTGGTTGGGGGTAGTTTGTCAGGTAGCAGTGGATAACTAATATGTGGCTTAACATGTGAGATGTTAATTAATTTGCCCAAAGCCTTTGACTAATAAGTAGTAGAGCCAGGATTTAACCCTGGTTCTTCTGATGCATTTCAATAGACAAGAAGATAGGAATTACAGTCCAGACCTCTCATTGCAGCTGCCAGGGATCCTCAAAGCTTTGACATCCCATAAGGGCAACTATTCAGGGACTGTTTCCCTATAACATTGACTCCCTTATGACTTGCACACCTTTATTACTATGAGAAGTCACTAGGATTCTTCAGAGGCTGGCAAACAGGCTTGAAAAACAGATCTTCTGGCTGGGCTCAGTGGCTCTCGCTTGTAATCCCAGCACTTTGGGAGGCCGAGGCGGGTGGATCACGAGGTCAGGAGTTCGAGAACAGCCTGGCCAACACAGTGAAACCCTGTCTCTACTAAAAATACAAAAATTAGCCGGGTGTGGTGGCAGGCGCCTGTTATCCCAGCTACTTGGGAGGCTGAGGCAGGAGAGTCGTTTGAACCCAGGTGGCAGAGGTTGCGCTGAGCCAAGATCATGCCACTGCACTCTAGCCTGGGCAAAAGAGCTACACTCCATGAAAGAAAAGAAAAGAAAAGAAAGAAGGAAGGAAGGAAAGAAAGAAGGAGAGAGAAAGAGAGAAAAGAAAGAAAGAAAAAAGAGAGAGAGGAAGGGAAGGGGAGGGGAAGGAAGGGAGAAGAGAAGGAGGGAGACAGACAGACAGAAAGATCTTTACCATGTTCCCAGTAAGGAATTGGGTCAAACTTACCATTCTTCTTCCCTCGGTGCTATCCTGCCCCTCATAAAATGGTTATAACAGTGGTTTCCAAAACATGACTGGCCCCAGACTAAAGCCACTAAATCCTTATGTCTAGAATATGGAGCAAAGGAATCTATATTTAATGTGTTCTTTGAATGACTCTTGTACAGTACTAGGATTTGGAATCTACTATATAAAACAAAGTAGTTTGGCATTTCAGTGATCAGCCTCTATAATTCAGCAGCTGAGGATCAGCCAGGCTGAACCTTGATGGGGACACACTGCTTTATTCATTCTTATGAGAGTGTTAGGTATCTGTTCTTTCCAGGGTTAAGGCCATCAGATTTAATTAGTTGCATTTTTTGGTTGGTTTTGAACAATACTAAGCTGTACTACTTAATTCATTCAGTGAGAGCAGAAAGAATTATGTTTGCTTTTTAAAGAAAAGTTCTAGGACCTTTAAAGAACACATTGTATCTTTTAACTGGAAGTTCCCTTAGAGACCACCTAATCCCTCACTACTCAAGGTGTGGTCCATGGACCAGCATCATCAGCATCACCTGAGAGCTTGTTACAAATGCAGGCTCTCAGGCCACACTTCAGCCCACTGTATTAGAATCTGCCTATAGAAGGTCTCTAGATATGTACGTTACACCTTGAGAAGCATTGGTCTAATTCAGCTGCCTAGTTTTAAAATTAAGATCCACAAAGGTGAAGGTAATTGTGCAAGATAATTTAGTGGTAACACCAGGATGAAACTCAGGTCTTGTAACTCCCAAACTGTGTTCTTTCCATTGTCTTAATGTCCTGTTGTCTTTGTAGTACATTATATCCACAAACTCAGCCTAAATATCCAGGGCATAGTTTGAAATGGAGAAAGGAAGCTTTTATCCACCTACAACAATGGCAAACTCTTTCAAACATCTGTTGCACATTTAAATTTCATCTTTCAGACAAGTTTAGTTATTTCATTTTCTCTTTCTTGCACATCAACAAAAGACAAAGTCACCTGTCAGGCTGAAGATTGTAGAAACCTGTCAAAATTGAGGTTTTCTAGTTTAGCTAAGTATTACTCTGCAACTATTTTGCATTCCTTAGTCTTATTATGATTTTGATGAATGAGAGATAGAAAATAAGAGCAGCCTGTGTGAGGCATTTCAGTGTGAGGCATTACTTAGTCTTTTCCTTCTATCACACATCTTCCCATGAGTGGGCAGATTACAGAGTTTGGTGATATATACATAATACAAAATTCGGGGCCAGTTGTTTTTAGTGCACACACAACCCTGGAGCCAGTGAGAAACTCCAAATCATGTCCAGTCCCCTGGAGCCACAGTGAAGCTGAACATTTTCACTCTGAGAGAAGAGCTTTGGATCTGGGTGTAGTTAAAATCACCAGAAGCCCATCTGGAGAAGATACGCATTTTGAGTAAATGTAGCTTATCAACCTCCCCACACTAACCAAGGCAAATGGAACTGAGGCAGGAAATAGAGATCATGATATCCTCACCAAAAGAATTAGAAGGCATGACAGATGAACCTTGAAGATAAACAAACATTGTCGTTATCAACAAGATGGAGGGTGGATTTCAGAGAGAAAGGTGTACCTAACAAATGAGTGTTTCCAGAGTAGGCACTAGATTCTGGAGATACACCAGTAGACAACACAGATATGATACCTATCTTCATGGAGCTTACAGTCTGGTGAAGGATAAGATACTAATCTCACTATTATTCAATAACTATAGTAATTCATGAAGACGATGTATGTTCAGGAATATATATATTGTAATTCATGAAAATGATACTGTTAGGATATAACATAGGACCCTCAGATGGGGATGGAGGCAGACAGGGATGTCTTCCTTGATATATTCATTCAGAAAAGTTAAAATACTTTTAGTGACCAGTCATCCCCTAGATTCTACTATTAACATTTTACTATATTTATTTTATTACCTGTCTTCCCATCTATCCATCCTTCAATCCATCTTAATTTTTATGCATATCAAAGGAAATTTTAGACATCACTACACTTCCCTTTCCTCCCAATATTTAACTGTGCATATCATTAATGCAGACTCAAGAGTCTGGTTTTTTCCTTTGAGATAAAATTTACTTGCAAAGAAACACAGAAATCTTAGGTTTTCCATTTTATGAGTTCAACAATTGCATACACTGTGCAACCCAGCCCCCTAGTAATATACAGACTTGCCAGGAAGATCCCTCATGCCCATTCCCAGCCATTCCCTGCCCCTACTCAACCCAACTGGTAACCACCATTCATTCCTACCACAGATCGGTTTGTTTCTTCTAGAAGAGGAAGTGACTTGAGCTGAGTGCTGAAGTATGAATAGGAGTCCACGTGGCCTTGGAAGTTTGGGGGAAAAGTTATAAACACTCCAGGAGAATAGCATGTCCTGTACAGATTCTCAGGTGGGCGAGAGTTCAGTGAAGAGACAGTGTGGCTGCAGCCTAGTGGGCAAAGGACAGAGAGACACAGATGAGACAAATGAGATTGGTGAGAGCTAAACCAATCATAGCCTTGAAGCCATATTAAATATTTTAAATCTGGAACATAGCCAAAGGACAGTGGGCATCCAATACAAAGTTTGAGCAGGGAGGTGACATGCTCAGCTTTGGCTGATATGATAAGATATGAAAAAGTTCTCATATCTTATTTTGGAGAACAGAACATGGAGAAAGAAGAGGGGATTCAAGGAGTTGTAAGGATGCTGCTTCAGCCACCATGGATAGGGAAAGAGAGGGGCAGCAGATTTGAGGATCCTGGCCATGGAGAGAAATGACTATCTCTTCTTCTGTTGTATTAACCTCTGATGTGTTGAGCTTCTAACAATTATAACCTCTGATGTGTTGAGCTTCTAACAATTATAAATCAGTGCTTGATTTTCTCTTTCTATCTCCAGTTTTCAGAGATACTAGCCATAAAGGCTTTGCAGAAACTGGTTCAGAGAGATTGAGTAACTTGCCCAAAGTCACACAGGCAGTAAGTGGTGGTGTCAGGGTTCTCACTCAGGGCTATTCGTGTCCAAAGTCTGTACACATTAGACCACTACCCTGTCTTCAGAGAGTATTGTGTGAGCCTCTCAGTCTTTCCTATTGGACTTGCTGTTTTCCTCAATATATCAGATTCTTCAAACACTCTAGAATTTTCAAGGCAGAAGACTGTCCAAGTTGCTAGCAGTCCCTGTCAACACAGGGCCCCACTTTGAGGATAAGTTCGTCTGCCCAAGTTTTCCTTTAAGTGATGGTTTGAGAATAAGGGCAGGTGAGTCCACATGGATCTACCAATACCAGGTTTTATTTATGCTGGTAGTGGCTCTGTGAAACACAGAACTGACATGCAGAGTCACTTTCCATTTCTTGTGCTTGCTGCCTCAATCAATCCCTTTATCTATAACTCAGATCCTTCCTCATTTAATCCCATATAAACTGCTCTCAAATGCCACAACCTTATCACTCTCTTCATGCTTGCAAGAATATTAAAACTGTGTCATTTACCTTTCTTTATTATTTATGCTTTGAGTAACTTACTGACCAAGACGGGTTCTTCTAAGTTCTTTTGCATATGCTATGTACCTTAACAAGCCATAGTCACATGCAGAACTTCTTACTGATAGCATGAAGTAACTTTCCAATATTATTAATCTTTCTAACACTAAGCCACCTTACAGTTTCATCTACTTTGATATACTTCATTCTCTTCTGAAAAATAATACATTCTCTGGGAATCCATTCTTTGCCAACCAATATTTGTACTCTATCATCAGTTTATAAAATTCCTTAGGCATATATTTCATTGTCAATTTATGGGTTATTTTTCTACTGGTCAAAGTCCAGCATTTTTCAAGGCCATTATTTTCAAAAATAAGTGTCTCTGAAAGTATAAATGGACGGTGAATATGCAAGAATTAAATAATCAACTTACATGTTACCAAAAAGGGCTTATATTTCCAGTGAGTTAAAAGACAGGGATCTAGAACTAGAAATTCCATTTGACCCAGCCATCCCATTACTGGGTATATACCCAAAGGACTATAAATCATGCTGCTATAAAGACACATGCACACGTATGTTTATTGCCGCATTATTCACAATAGCAAAGACTTGGAACCAACCCAAATGTCCAACAATGATAGACTGGATTAAGAAAATGTGGCACATATACACCATGGAATACTATGCAGCCATAAAAAATGATGAGTTCATGTCCTTTGTAGGGACATGGATGAAATTGGAAATCCTCATTCTCAGTAAACTATCACAAGAACAAAAAACCAAACACCGCATATTCTCACTCATAGGTGGGAATTGAACAATGAGAACACATGGACACAGGAAGGGGAACATCACACTTCGGGGACTGTTGTGGGGTGGGGGGAGGGGGGAGGGATAGCACTGGGAGATATACCTAATGCTAGATGACGAGTTGGTGGGTGCAGCGCACCAGCATGGCACATGTATACATATGTAACTTACCTGCACATTGCGCACATGTACCATAAAACCTAAAGTATAATAATAATAATAATAATAATAATAATAATAATAATAAAAGAAAAAAAAAAAAGACTTAAAAGTCCATAATTATATCCCTTCTTCTTTGTGGTGCAACAAAATACTTCCAGGATCCCATGCACACCCCTCAGCTTTATTCCCTCACTTCCTAGTTTGATCACTGAGTGGTTAAGGCCAGCCACAGAGAATCCCTATCACTACTAAACATCTGTTGCTCTGGAAAACTCAACGACTTTTCATTTTTTTTTTTTTTCAAATGTATTGTTTATACAACCTATGCTGTGGAACACTGGTATCAGCATTTTTGCTGCCTGTTTCCTCACTGATTTTGATAGAATTTTGACAAAAAGAAAAAAATTATTTTGAAAGTTTTTTTTAAAAAAATAGTGAAACCCTTTTTTGAACAAAATTATACCTAGATGTTTTTTTCTAAAACAGATAAAAAGCCATTTATATCTGGTTGGAGAAGAGGTAAGGGAAAACTCACATGCTTGCCAGGATACACACACTCCCCACACACATGACATGCACAAAACCCTTTATTGTGGCCCAGTTCACTCCAGACACATAGAAGAATCTCTGAACAGAGGTCTCCTTTCCTAACTCTGCCTAAGCTCTTAGGGAACTAAGTCCATAGACTGGTGCTTTGCTTATTGCTTCCTCTGTAGACCAGATGGGTGAAGCTTTCCACTCGATTTACTCAAAATGAAAATAACAACCGCTAGTCACTGGAACAAGTCAAGATCGATGGCTCTTGTAGATCACAAGAGCAGGGCCGTCAAAGGAATGGCACCCTCTAAAATTGAACAGTGCACAGCATGTATGACCAGCCACATGTTGTGGTCCTGTGGAAGCCTGGATTAAAGGAGCATCAGGAAAGATGGGATCCCAGTTTGTCGATCCCTAGCAGAGTTTGGCATTTCACCGAGAGATGATTCTTTTCATTATTGCTGCAGTCTCCCAGAATCTAGTAACCAGGTCTCAGTGTAGAAACAAGAAACTCAACGCTAGTGTTCCATTGCATGAGAGGTCCTTGTGATGTAACCATTTCTGCATCTTGACTGTGATGGTGGTCACACAGGTCTACACATGTGATAAAATTGCATAAATTAAACATACACACAAGCGCATGTAAAACTAATGAAATCTGAATAAGATCAGTAAAATATATGTCAATTTTCTGGTTATAATATTGTACTATAGTTACACAAGTGTTAACATTGGGGAAAACTGGGTGAAGGGTATTTAAGACCCATTTGTGTTATTTCTTACAATTGCATGTGAATCTGTAATGATCTCAAAATATGACTTCTTTTTTAAAAAGCTAGCACCCGGATGACAGGCTGGTGTTTACCAGCTGACCCTGACCGTGTCCATCAGAGTCTTGAGATGTGTCTCAGGGCTTCTCTGGTCATTAATCATTCTCCAGTTTAAGTCTGGGCTAAAAATGTTCTATCAATCTCTAACAACTGTGAAGTGGCTTATTTGTGTCCTTTTTCCTTAATCATTTTTTGGCAGAGGTTTGTCTAATTTGTTGGTGTTTTCAAAGGAAAGAGCCAGTTTTTGCTGTTTTTTTCAGCTCCTCTGCTGTATCTTTAACTTGTATTATGTTCCATGTCTGTTCTTATATACGTATTTACTTTCTTTCTATTTTCAATGACTATGTTTTTTTATCTCAAGAAGTTGAATGTGTATTTTTCAAACCCACCTATCCTTTTTCTGTCATGTGTGCATTATTGCAATGGTTCATATTCCTTCTTTTTTCTCTTTAATCAATCTAAATGTATTTACTTAATAGTCTCCTTGATTGTTTTATTATTTTCAATTCTTGAGAGGTGTATTTTTCTGTGTATCATGACTTCTGACTCTCTCCTATGGGGATAAGCTTCCTTACAAGGCTCTTGTCATTCTTTATAATTTATTTTTTAGTATGAGTTCATCTTTAGAGGAGGTGGTTTTGTTCTGTGGGAATTAATGTGCCTTGGATTATGAAAATACCTCTACAGGATGATTTCTCATTTGCTTGTCAGGACAGTGTAGTTTTCAGTGGTATTACACAGTTTTTTTATGTTGATGTCTATGTTGGCAGGTGCTTCTATCAAACAAGTAACAAAATTTGGAGGCCAGATGCACCTGTACTAGAAGTCAGGGTTTTCTTTGTTTTGTTTTTTATCTCTGTTTGAATCCTGTTCATTCTTCTTGTTATGCTAGTAGTTGATGCCTTAAACACACACACACACACACATGCACACCTCTACAGTACACACATATTTGCTTAAAATTGTGTTCTTCAATTAAGGGTGTCAAGATTGAAATAGTACACGTTGACTATCCATTATGAAAGGTGAAGAAGATAATATACTTTTATTCCTAGTGATGTATCAGTCACCCACTTCCTGGTTTTTGTTGATACAATTGGAAATTTTAGCCAAGAATTTTTATATTAGATTTTTAAATCTGATTTCTCTTTAAGCATTACTTATAGTTCATTCTGTTTTGATTCACATTTATTGTGATTTTTACACTCATATCTGTGTTTACCAAATCAGCTTTTTTATAACAAGACTTCTTCCATTCTTGTGGATGTTTTTTTCTCTATTTCTGGACTCACATCTTTGACTAGCTTTCCCAGCTATCCAACCCTCTAGAAAAGAATCAGAGCCAACATAACTTCTTATTCTTTATGTGTCAGGGAATGCCTTTCTGTAGCTTCACAAATGAAAAGCTATTTACTATATAATTTTTTAGTCACATCATTTTTCCTTGAAATATTTTGTTTCATTGTTTTCTGGAATTTAAATTTGGGCTAACGTAGTTTGACTACATAAATTTGACTAACGTAGTTTCTGATTTTTTATACATAGCCATTTTCCAGCCTAGATGTTTATCTGACTATTTCTACATCAATAATATTTAAACAATTGTATCAGAATATAGGCTCTATTTTTAAGTTGTAGGTGGAGAACTCTTTACATGTGAAGATTTAAGTTTTTATTTTGCCAAGGAGTTGTTTTAATATTGTATCCTGATAAGAAAGGACACATAATATGCTTCTGTTCCATTTATTCTGTTCTTCTGTAACACCAATTATGTCTTTTATATGTTTGTTTTCTTTTCTCCAAAAATGTCTTTTTATTTCCTTCACACATGAACACACATGAGCAGATGATATATACAAAGGAAACATACATTGTATTGTTCTGCTTTCCTTGCCTTTTAATTTCCAAGTTTTTCAAATTAATTCTCCACAAGCCTGTTGCTTATTCTCATTACAGATTCCAATGCCCATTTTAATTCCGCTATTGCATTTTGGTTTCTTTACAATTGTTCCTTATCTCACCCAGTAAATATTTTTTCTAGCTACTTCTTAACTTGATCTATTTTTGGAAAAATCTGTTGTCTTATTATTTCACCTTTAACTTCCTTTATTCTTCTATCTTTTCTTGCATTTCATTTTCAATAAACTTCAAGGAACCTAAAATGCATTTCTACTTTCTGTTGTTTAGATTGAGATACCAGTAACAGATAAAAAAAAAAAAAAACGAATAAAAGTGGCTTAAGCAGTAAGTTAATGTATTATCTTCTAGAACAGGAAGTCAAGTGTTAGAGTTGGTTGAATGAGATGCCCAGGAATGTCATTGAGGACCACATTCTTTCAAGCTCTCCCCTTCATCGTCTCATCTTGGCATGAGGGCAACCTCAGCCCAGCTCCCCTCATGGATGCAAGATTGTTTTAGCAGTTCCAGGCATTACACCCAGACATGGTACTGTCTAATGGCAGAGATGGGCCACTGGATTGTCCTTCTTAGAGATAAGAGAACATTTCCTAGACGCCTTCTAATAGAACTTCCCTCCTGTATCATATAAAATATTTTTATTTAACTTGCAAAAGGGATCGGAACACCCTGATGGCGTAGGGACATCAGGATTTGTCCCTTGTTCTGGGAGTAGGGTCTTTCCCTGCCCCCACCCCCACCAAGTCATATGGTGAACTTAGCCAGAAAATAACAAGACAGGGGATGGCTCTTGGGTAAACAGTCAATATTGACTGGTTTTGTTTTGTTTTGTTTTTTTTCACAGTATCCAGGCTGTCATTTTCCTCACTGTTAACATCGTAGATTTTTTTCTAAGACCTCATATTATCTTGTTTCTGTTTATTTAACTTTAAAGGAAGAGAAGTCTCTCCAGACCTGTTGTTTGCCAGTAAACAGAGAAGGTAGATCCTCATTGTTGCCTCACTGTCCAACTAGTTATTGTTGGAATCATTTTATTCCACACCATCATGGCATGTGTGATGTTGCTATAATTCATCAATATTCCTCCCAAATTCTGGCAGTGGTTTAAGAAAGAGGAGCAATGGATGTTTATAGCCCCCATCCCTGCATAGTGTCTAACACCATCCTTCCATCTGGTGTGAGTGCTGTGAAAGAAGGAATTCATACTCTCCCCACAAACAGGAGGATTGATCTCTTTATCAGAAACAGTAAATGAATCCTAGAAGCATTTTCCCATGACTGTTCCCGTCACAATTTCTTCCTAACACTGAATCTGCATCTCAGAAACAAAGATACCATCTTTTGTCTTTACCATGTCAAAGACCCTAGTGATGGAGGTTTAGGAGGAGAAAGAGCTTGGAAAGGCCCCAACCCTGCTATTTGGTTGATACAGTCTTTGATTCTCTGAGCTCAGGAATTAAAATGAGAAAATGGGAAGCATTTCTTTTCTGTTCTTCAGGCCATTGGGTTTGCTTTATCCCAAGTAACAAAGTCTATCAAAGTCAATTGTATCATGTTTGTTTCAGCTCCACAGAAAATGGCACAGTGGAGTGGCATTCTATTACTATTAGTTTTACAAGTTCAACCCTACTATGTGTTTGGTCAGACATAAGAAAGACGTGAAAAGGTAAATCCATCTGTTGTTACATGGAGTAAGAGGATGTGAAGCTGCTGTTCCTCAGGGGTCACAAATCTCATACACCTATGCTAGTGCAAGTCTAGAATTCAGAAACAGAGAACAGGTTATTCTTACAACATAACTCTAAGCACAAGCCAACTTGTTCATCGTATGCTTCAACAAGAAAATGTAATCACTTCCAACGTTGGAGGGGAAACTACCTGTGGTTGAATCAATTGAAAGATTATGTTGTACAATTCCAGGGATTTTAGAGAAATTTTTACAAAATGAAATATATATCTTCCTGCACATGGGATGTGTGCTGCTGCAATAATAAACAAGTTTTCTTCCCAAATTCTGCCAATAGGTTAGTGGATAGACTTAGATTTCAGAGCTGTTATAAGTTTACTATCTTGAGGCTTTTTTAGTATTTTGTGAGGGAGAAGAGGGGAGGCACTGACTGCCAGCCAGTTTCCACCTTGAGATTTCTTTCAGTGGAATCAATTTAACCCTTGCAACAGCCTTCTCAGAAGAAGATGATGATGGTCAATCATGATCATTGTTATCACCACCAGCAATTACAAATAAAGACCTTAGGCTCAAAGTATGATTACCCTTGAACAACATGGGTTTGAACTGTACAGGTCTACTTAATATATGGATTTTCTTCTGCCTCTGTCACTCCTGAGACAGCAAGACCAACCTTTCTTCTCCCTTCTCCTCCTCCTCTTTCTCAGTCTACTCAATGTGTAGACAATGAGGATGAAGAACTGTATGATGATCCACTTCCACTTAATAAATAGTAAATATATTTTCTCTTCTTTATGATTTTCTTAATAACATTTTCTATTCTCTAGCTTACTTTACTATAGGAATACAATATATAACACATGTAACATACAACATGTGTGTTAATCTACTGTTTATGTTATCAGTAAGGCTTCTGCTCAACAGTAGGCTATTAGTAGTTAAGTTTTGGGGGCGTCATAAGTTATACATGGATTTTCAACTCCACAGGGGTTGGTTCCCCTAACCTCCATGTTATTCAAGGGTCAGCTGTAACTTATGTGACCTATAGCTAGAAATCTGTGAAGCTCACATTTGAATCCAGTGTTTTATCTTCAGAGTCTGTGCTTTGACTCTGACACCTGCTGTTGCCACAGCCCCCACAGTGTTGGTTCCAGTTGCATCCCCACTCCATGCAGGTGACCCAGCCTCCTCCTCACCTCAAAACTTCTCTCCTCTCCCAGACTCTCTCCTCTCAATGAGCAGTCTCTAGCAACTTACACATCACTCTTCATATTCTCCTGCCCTAAAGGGCACATGGAGCTACGATGAATAGTGATAGAAGAAATACATTGATACTGGTAAGAAACTACAGGAATTTGATTAGCTAGTTGAGAAATTTTGTCCTGACTCCATGAAGACTTTTGCTAAGAAAAATGACTTGATCAAAGCTGTGTAAAGGGAACTGTGAAAGCAGGAAGGGCCATTAGGAAACTGATGGAATAGTCCTGTCGTTGAAGACCTGAATGAGGCCAATAGCAGCAGGAATGGAGTAAAATAGATGGCTTTGGAGTGTGTCATAAAAGAAAGTAGACAGGAGATAAGGAAAGGCAAAAGAAGCCCTAAATGACTTTCTAGATGCCATCTCTAATGTGTGGATTCTCTATGTCCAATAAGACATTATGCATACGTTTATAGCCCCCATCCCTACATAATGTCTAACACCATCCTTCCATATGGTGTGAGTGCTGTGAAAGAAGGAATTCATACTCTCCCCACAAACAGGAGGATTGATCTCTTTATGAGAAACAGTAAATGAATCCTAGAAGCATTTTCCCCTGACTGTTCTTCAGAACAAATACTGCTTTTTACTGCTTCCTGGATACCAGGCACTGTACTGAGCACTCAGCATGCACTATCTCTTTGAATCCTTACAACATGTGTTTTCTCTGTATTATAAAGAAACTGAGATGCAGAAAGATTTGGCACTTAGCCAAGGAATGATCCAAACCCCATTCTATCTGATTCTGGGACTCAGACAACATTTCTCAGTGTGCAGATTGAGTTCCTCTCATGCAACGTGAACAGACCCCCCCCCGCCTTTTTTTTTTTAAAGATGGAGTCTTGCTATGTCACCCCAGGCTGGAGTGCAATGGCACCAACTTGGCTCACTGCAACTTCTGCCTCCCTGGTTCAAGCAATTCCCCTGCCTCAGCCTCCCAAGTAGCTGGGATTACAGGTGCACACCACACCCGGCTAATTTTTTTGTACTTTTAGTAGAGATGAGGTTTCACCATGTTGGCCAGACTGGTCTCGAACCCCTCACCCAGAAAATCCGCCCACCTAGGCCTCCCAAAAAGTGCTGGGATTACAGGCATGAGCTACCGCGCCCGGCCCAGACTTCTTCTTAAATAGTTATGTAAACATTTTAGTGAGCACTAAAACAAAATTAGCACATCACATTCATGATTTTATGTTGCACTATCATTCATAATGAGGCAAAGTAAAAAAAAAAAATAGTTGAGAGTTTATTTGAAGAAAAGTTTTAAAGATGTAATTGTGTAGATCTGCATTGTTCAGTACAGTAGCCACTGGCCACCTGTGGCGATTTAAATTGAAATAAATCAAAATTAGATTAAACATTCATTTCCTTAGCACCAGTAGGCACATTTCAAAGTGCTCAATAGCCACAGATGGCCAGTGGCTACAATATTGAACAGTGCAAATATAGAACATTGGTGTCAATGTGTAAGGTTCTTTTGGATAGTGCTGGGTGAGAGCTGTTTTACACTGGATCAGTGTCTTTTTATTTAGCATTTACTCCAGCTCTAAATTACCTCTCTTTAAAACTTGATCTGGCTCTGGATAAGTCTGTGTGCACCTGCATTGTCCCACACAGTAGCCCACCATTTACCAGTGTCTGTTGAATCCTGGAAATATGGCCAGTCTGAATTGAAATGTGCTGTAAGTGTAAGATACACATTGGATTTCAGAGCTTTTGTGTGAATAAAGAATGTAAAAATACAGCATTAATAATTTTTCTAATTATATGTTGAAATAGTATTTCAGATATATGGGGTTAGGTAAAATGTATTACTGAAATTACTTTCATGCGTTCTTTTTCACCTTATTTAATGTCACCACAAGACCATCTTAAATTACATACATGGCTTGCAATAGATTTCCACTGGCCAGTGCTGTTCTAGACCTCTTTGCCCCACTGTGTGACTCTAGAACTCTCTTTCTTTCCCTATCTCTTTCTGTATATCTGCACTGCCCAATACCGTAGACATAAGCCACCTGTAAATATTTCTATTTGAATTAATTAAAATTAAACAAAATTTAAAATTCAGCTCCTCTGTCTCATTAGCCACATTTCAGATGCTTAGTAGCCACATGTGATCAGTGGCCACCAAATTGCAGAGCATAGATGTAGAACGCTTCCACTGTTGTGGAAAGTTCTACTGGACAGCTGTCACATAGATGGTACACAGCTGTGGCAAGAGACACAGAGGTGGATCATGAATGCCTAAAGCTTGGAGAATGTTTCCAGATTGCCAAACCCCATGGCACATCCTTCTTCCATCTCTTAGGTGCCTATCTCTTCCTATCTTAGACTTATTCACACACCCCTTATATTTTCTTCTCCCCTCCTTCAAGGGCTGTGGCCTGCTTATTTTTCCCTGAACATACCTCCCTGCTGTATGAACACAATATCTAACATGGTGCATTGTACAGTATAGCTACTCATTAAATATTTCTTAACCAGTTGGAGTGGCAATTCCCAGTAAGTGACTGGAAATATGTGACTAAAGGTAGAGGGAGATCTATATGGCTGGTAGCAGTGGGGCAGGGGATAAGGGTGGGCAGCAGCGGTGATGAATCTAGGATCCCAAGGAAGAGGAGGAGAGAGCAGGGAGACGGCAAAGAGGAAATCAATGAGACAGTAACCCAAAATCTCATACACAGCACCAAAATCCTTCTGCCCATCCCACAAGCTCCTCGCACGCAGTGACAAGAGTTACTGCAGGGGAATTCACAGGGTTAGGCAACAGCTATATAAAAAGTGTGAAAGAAATCCAAAATATTATTGCATGATAAATAAACATACCAGACCCATAAATCAGAAGTTGAAATGGCATGAAAATTAAGGGGCTGGTGAGGAGAAAAAACGAAAAATGCTCTGTCCCTGGGCCAGCTGGTGTGAGTTACATTTTATGAGCAGCATGTGAATTCCAGTGCCCTTGTTGAATTAGCAGCAGAATCGCACATTAGTTTTAAGGCTCCCTCTTGAATAGGAACATCATAACGTCTTTTAATTGGGCCTGATAAAAACGTAGCATTACTTGTAGGTTCCTGAGAGAAGTGAGTTGTGAAATTGGGTTTTCATTAAACCTAATGATGGAAAATTAAGTATAGTGCGTCTGGTGAAATGGAGTGTGATAAAAGACATCACTTCTGCATTATCAGAGGTTAATAAGGGAATAGGTGAGGTAAGATACTTTGGAAAGGGGAGTTCAACCCGTTGGATTAATAAACCTTGAAAATCCCTTGATTCTGAGTCTTCATAGCATCATTAGCACTGGCATTGACATTATTGCAAATGTTACAGCAATACAAGTTGTTAAATTTCAATGCATTTATTTTCCATTCCAGTGTTGGTTTTGCTGACACGAAGTTTACAGTCTGTCTAGCAATGTGTTTAGGGAAAATATCCATATTGACAGCTATTTGGTTTTGGAAACATTTGACATGTCTCACACACATAAAAAGCCAAGTTCCCATTCCTAGGAAGCCTGTCTTTCCCAGGCAGCTGGTCTCCCATGCAGCCCAGGCCCCAAGTTCCTCTGGGAGACTGTGGGTCTCTGAAGACATCTGTCCCCATGTGTGATGGTAGCTTTGGTGGGAAATACTCACAGGCCTCCTAGCATTGACTCAGCTCATCCTTTCCTAGAAATCATGGAGTATGGCATGACTCCAAGCTTTAGGTATTCACGATCCATACCTCTGTGGCTCTTGCCATAGCTTTGTACCATCTCTAGATGAATCAAACACAAGTTCTCCCCTCCTCTCCATTTCCAATCACAACATCACAGGAGTGATATTCGCTGGAAGGATGCCTTCGATGACAGCTATTCATGACAGCTGAGACACCTACAAGAAACAGTGTGAATCTTTAAAGAAGGAGATTCCTCCTAAAACCCTTCAACAGGTTCACACTGGCTTCAAGGGTCTTGCACATTAACAGTCTCTGGATCTGCCTCGCACTGTCTCTTACAGTGTTGCCCCCCTGACATTTCTACCCACAGCTTTTACTCCTTATCAACCTCCTTGTTCTTAACTAAATGTGCCTTCATCTCTCAGACTCTGTCCTTTTTCTTCAGTTGATTCTTCTCGTCTATTTCCTTGCTAGACGATCAAGCCTTGAGGGTGGAATCAGTATTTCTGTGTGCATTGCCACTGCCTACCATAGTCCTTGGCACAGAGTGGGTTCTCAGTAAGTCGAACTCATGAACCCAAGGGGATGATGGAGAAAGGAAACAGCCCCCATGTTTGCCAAGTGGTACATTTAAGCAATGCCAGTGAACACGTACTAGCTATTACCTGAAATTGCAGAAGAAAAAGTAAGCAGTGTTTCTTTTCTGTGCTGTCAGGAAGGTTTTGCTAACAACTTGCCTAGGCCCTTCTTCCTTGTGCATAAATCTAAATCTTAGAAATCTTTTTGTAAGCAATCCAGGGGTTATTTGGCTGGTCCCCAAAGGACAGTCTCTGCTTTGTGGATGTTTACCTACCACCCTGAATTAGGAAGTTTTAGAGACCACACTCTGTCTACAATGACCCCACCTACTAATTAGGTATGACCCAATCAGTGTCTCAAAGTCAGACCAGCCAGATTAGTAGCCTCTCCTTCCTTGGTAAGTGGAGGCAGGCAGAAGGCTGCAAAGTGAAAAATTTATCCCCTACTCCAACCACAGATATAAGTGAAAGCATTAGGGTAACCAACCATTCCCATGTTCCCATGACTGAGAGGTTACCCAACAGCTGGACTTTCAATGCTAAAACTGGAAAATTATCAGTCAAACTGGGACAAGTTGGTCACCTAGAAAGCACGAAGGTCAGGTGTTCCCTTCCATTATCTTTCCTTGCCAGGAACAGGCTTTCCGATGCTGCTGCCGAGAAGTAGAGTGTGCATTCACACACAGGATCCATGTCTGATGGATTATTCCAACATGACAGGCAAATAAGCTGAAGGGCACATGGATTTTGAAAAGACAAGTTGCAGAAAATCTGGAATATATGCTAAACCTCCCAGGGAATAAGTATGGCAGAGGCCGAGTGGGTATCTGCATAGGTGTTTTGCAGGGTCTGAAAACATCTGGGGGAGACACATTAACTGCTGCAGCTGGCAGTTCTCATCTCTTGCATGCCACAAACAAGATGGTCTGGGGCATAGACTGTCCATGTCTTTGGAAGGAGGTTGGGAAGACCAAGCCTAGATGGTTCTGGGAAAGGTAAACTGGCCCTGAGAGATCAAGAATGTATGCCTGGCGGGGAGGTGGTAAGCAAGAAATTGGTTCTAGTGGTCCAAGAGGAACAGAAGAATTCAAACCCAATCTGACCAGGCATCAGTTTTCAGGGTGACCTAACTGACAGAAGGCAGTTAAAGCAACTCATTGGATGGAAAGGTTTTTATCAAGAGAGCATATAGATCTTACATCAGGGAGAGATTTTATGAAGGCAATGAGGCATAGCATCCAGGCCTGGGGAAAGTAGCTGGCAGCACTGAAGGAAGAGGCCCAGGCTTCCCTATCTGCAAAGTGGGTTCAGTGATGCCACTGGATTAATAGTATTAAGTGATGGGGAAACTATACAATAGCAAGAAGGTGGTCACTGTGGCAGAGCTCATAACTAGAGAGAGAAGCTGGGAGGGTCAGGGTCCCTGCTAGCTTCTGGCAGTCCAAGACTAGCCCCAATTCTTCCCAGGGTAAAACTCAAAGGAAAAAAAAAAATAGTAGAGAAGCCAGGTCACAGCCATGCAGGCAATAGACCAGAAGCATACATGTGACTCCAATATTCGAGTACCTGAGGCCACCTGAGGCTCCCCTCCCCTGCAGATAGGCATCAGGCACTATTTCTAGCCTCTCTGCTTCCTAAACAGGAGGGGGCTCCCAATAAATAGCCTGCCCAGCTTCTCAGTGGTTCTGCCCCACCAAGGCTAAAGGAAGGACTGAGACAGACCGGGATGATGACCAACCTGGAGCTTTATCAGTCTGTGCCCTTGAAATGTGTTGTGGTCATTGGTTTGTTTGTGGGTTTGATACTTAGATCTACCAGCACAGTCAGGCCAGGGAAGGAGTGTATCTCCAATCCTTTTGTGGTTTCCTGATCAGTTGAGTCCCAAGTCCCAAGTTGGTTCCCTCTGCCCTCCTCAGGCCAAGCTGGGGGAGACAGGGAGGACAAAGGGCAAAGCTTCTATAGGTGATGATCTGTTCTGTCTCCTTCTTTTCGAAGCAGATGGCAGCCGCGGGGAGCTTTCCCAGCCCACCCTCACGATCCAGACTCATCCCTACCGCACCTGTGACCCTGTGGAGATGAGCTACCCCCGGGACCAGTTCCAGCCCGCCATCCGGGTGGCTGACTTGCTGCAGCACATCACGCAGATGAAGAGAGGCCAGGGCTACGGGTTCAAGGAGGAATACGAGGTAAGAGACCAGCCTGTGGGGAATCTTCCTGATAGTTTCAGAGGCTTATTTGGGCACTAAAGCCTTGCTACAAAAAGTATGGCTCCCTGGCCAGCAGCCTCAGTATCACCTGGGAGCATGTAGGAAATGCAACATCTCAGGCCCCATCCCTCCCTACTGAATCAGAACTTGCATTTTAACCAGAAACTAGGTGATTTGTATACACATTAAATTTGAGAAGCACCGTGCTAAATAATTCTAAGACATCCTTTTCACTCTTGTTTCTCTCCCCTTCCCCTTTCATTATCCAAAGTTTCATTATCTCCAAAGTTTCTACACATTGGAGTCTCACCTCCATTCAATATGCCAGAATGGCTTAAGCTCCCATCCCACATGCTGTAGAAAAGCTAGCACATCTCCCCTGCCAATGATTTCCAGCATGCCTGCTTGCTCTTGGTCACCTCTTGTCTCATACTCAAGCTTCTGTGGTATTCTGGTCCTCACTCCTATCCCCCGAAGGCAATGCTTCATCTCCAGTGACCACAGTTCCCTCTTTCTGCACCTTCTCTTCACCCTGCATTGGGCATCCCTTTCCCACCTCCCCAAAGCATCTCTAACACAAAGGATTTGCAGGCAGTGTTTGTTACTGAGGTTTGGGGAATAATAGAGAAGGACTGCAGCAAAAGACAGGCAGCAGCTCAATACAACGCTGTTCTTCTTATAAGGTCCTTAACCATCTACATTGCTGGTAAGGACTTTTAAGGTTCTGGTCTCCTGACAGGTCTCTATCTAATTTCTCCTCAAAGTCTTCTTTAGTGTCTTCAAAACTTCCTCCACCCCCACCCCTCAGCATCCAGACAAAGGGCACCACGTTCTTGTATTTTGCAGAACAATTTAGCTTTCTTTATCTCACTCTTTTTGTTTCAAATCCTGCCCATTAGGCCTCATGTTTTACAAACAAAAAGCAAAATAAAATAAAAGGAAAATGCATTAAGACGTTTTTCTGAACCAAAGAGCAACTCACTCTCCAAGAATAATTCTGCAACTCTCCTGCTTGCAGTTAGACTCCAGCTGCAGCCAGCTTTGAAAACAAGAATTTCTTTCTTCACTTTTCCTTTCCTGTCTCTCCCTTCCCTCCTTCTTTCCTAAAATATCTTTTGAGTATCTTCTGTGTACCATGCTCTGAGTTATATGTATTTGTGTTTTTTTTGTTGTTTGTTCTTTTTTTTTTTCTTCACATGCAGCGTGTGCCCCAGATATGCTTGATTCAGTTTTGCTGTGTGCAGTAGAAAACTCATTGGCTCAGACTCCACACATTTGGAATTCTTAATATTGCAGACTAAGTTTATCCCTCAGACTATATTCTGAGAAAGAGCTTACAAAGCAATATTTCTGAAGTCGTATGAGGTCATGAAATTGTGCTAAACTGGGGGTCCAGACAGCTGGATTCCAATGTAGTAAGCTGTTTGATTTTAGAATTTTGCTATCTGAGTTTTAAAATTCTTTATTAGTCGAATGAAGGATTTGGATAAGGTGATCTCTCAGGATCTATCTCGTCCTAAAACTTTATGAGAGTGTAAAACATGGTGACAAGGGGCATGTTTGACATATTTATAAGAACAAAAATGTTTATGTCAATGGATGTAAGTAATTACCAGCTTGGGAGAGCTAGCACTTCATTTCAAAAATAGTCTAAGTAAAATAGCACTTTTCATATTCTCATCTACAAATCTTGAAAGGATATTCGAATTAGAGTTGAAGAAGATGATCTCATCACTACCCATCCCTGGATCTCATTTCCTGGGGGGTTGAATGGTCCCAGTCTCTGGGACATAGGGTGCATGTTAGCATGCTTTCTGTGTGTGTATGCAGACCTGTTTGTTGAGCAAATGTCAGGAAGATTATGTTGTTTGAAAATGGTATATTCAACATTAGTCATAACAATTTGATTAAAAATTTCAAATATCATTAAGGGAGATATGTGGCTCACCAAAAAAAAAAAAGGGACAAGTAGCCAAATGCTGAGAAACACATATGTAAGAACTTGCAATCTGAAATTTGAAGACAGAATTACAAGTGTATTTGACTACTTTCATGCATTTCATTCTAGATTAATATTTCTTTTAAAGCATTCATCCCTGTGTGGTGAGTTGCTTTTCAAACTTTCTTCTTTGTACCCTTTTGTGTTTTCCAAACTTTCTAGCATGGAAATGGTGATCTCTAGCTTTTATAATGAGAAAACAAACAATACATGTTATTTCACCATTTGAATCTCAACCAGAAATCTAACTAGGCTAGCCTTGGCCTCAATTAGTCCAAATTATATTAATCAGCAAGCTGTAAAGCTTAGCTTCTAGTTAACATTATTTTCTGATTAACTGAGGGTTAATTGGAAAATATTGCCTGATAAAAGTCATTTCACAATGTACTAGCCCACAATGTCCAGCCCAGAATACAGCTGGATATTGCTTTGATCATCAAGGCTCCTGTGATATCTCGGTAATCCTCCTGAGCATAGGAGTCACAGATCTGCTAGGAGAATCAGTGTCCTGTTGCAGATAAAAGACTCCTGAGCCTCCAATGCTACTCTCATACCAACCTGCTCTCTGCTGTTTATTGCCTGTCACTTCTCTGCTCTGTTCAGTTTTTTCATACAAATGAGTGGGTTTGACAAGTTGACATCTAAGGGACATCTCAGCCATAGCAAGCTGCATCAGAAGACAAAATTCAATTCAGTTGAACGATCACTTAAAATTTGCTCAGTAAATATTTACTATTTATTATTGCCAAGGACGATTCTAGGTATTTAGGATACAACAGTGAATGAAACAAAGATTCTTTCCCTCCTGAAGCTTGTATTCTAGGAAGGGAAATAGGAAATAAACGTAAGCTTAAAAAAATAAGCAAATTATATAATGCAGTGTGTTAGACAGTGAGAAATACTGTTTGCTATGTTACAAACCACTCCAAATTTTAACAACATGAAACAACCAATCTCTTGCATTCACTGATTCTGTGGAATCTGTGCAGGGTACAACAGGGACAACCTGTTTCTTCTACACAGTATCCAGAGCCTTGGCTAGGAAGTCTCCAAGGCTAGGGGCTGGAATCATCTGAACATGTCTTCACTCACATGTCTAGTGACTGATGCAGGCTTTCAACTGGGATTGTCCATTGGAAGACCTACACATGGCCTCTTCAGTGGCCTGGGCTTCTTCACAGCATAGTAGCCTTGGGATAGTTGGACAATATTTCCATGGTGGCTCAGAGGTCCATAGGTGAGCTCCCCAGATAACAAGGTGAAAAGTGCATCACCTTTGTGACCCAAACTTGGGTATCACACTGCATGATTCCTACCACGTACTATTGGTTGTAAGCAGGTAAAAACTCCCCACTTTCTAGGAGAGGGGAATTTGACTCTATCCCTTGATGAGGAGGAGGGGCAGTTGCCAGATTCTAGAGGAGCATGCAGAGCAAGAAATATTGGGGGAAAAAAAATCCCAGCACTTTCGGAGGCTGAGGCAGGTGGATCACCTGAGGTCAAGAGTTCAAGACCAGCCTTGCTGACATGGTAAAACCCCTTCTCTACTACAAATACAAAAATTAGCCAGGCGTCATGGTGGGTGCCTGTAACCCTAGGTACTCTGGAGGCTGAGGCAGGAGAATCACTTGAACCCAGGAGGCACAGGTTGCAGTGAGCTGACATCGTGCCACTATACTCCAGCCTGTGGGACAGAGTGAGACTCCATCTCCAAAAAAAAAAGAAAAAGAAAAAGAAAATCTTTGGATAATAATACAGTCTGCCACAAGTACCATGGAAAAAGAAAGAATAGAGCAAGGAAGGGAGATTTGCTCCAGGGACATGAAGTAGAGGAGGTTCCAATAGTAAAAAGGATAAAAGGGTAGTCCTTAATTAGAAGATGAAACTTGAATATAGACATGGTGGAAGATATCTGGAGGAAGAGAGTTCCAGATCCAGAGAGTAATATATCTGGCATGTACAAGCAGTTGCAAAGAGGCCAGGGTGGCAGAGGCAGAGTGAGCAAGGGATAAGAGTAATAGGAGATTCGACTGGAGAAATAAAGAGGGACCTGACCATGCTATGCATTACAAGCCATTATAAGGACTTTGGCTTTTACTCTGACTGAAATGGAAAGCCACTGCAGAGCTTTGAGACGACAAGTGCTAATGATCTGACCTTACTTCCTTGTAGCTACTGTGTTGAGAATGGAACTTAGGAAGGCAAGGGTGAAAGCAAGTTAAGAGGACATTGCAGTAACCCAGGTGAGAGACAACGATGACTCAGGGCATGGCAGAGGAGGTGGTGAGACATGGTTGGATTCTGAATATATTTAAAAGATGGAGCCAACAGCATTTCCTAACATGGTATATGTTACAAAAGGAATTAAGGGTAACTCCAAGGCTGTTGTTTGTGCCACTGGTAGGATGGAGCTGCCTCTAATGGAAATGGGGATGCTCAAGTAAAGCAGAGCTGGAACAATCAGCAGTTTCATGTTAAATTGAGTTTGCAATGTCCATTAGACATATTAGTGTCTCCATGTGGCAAGAAGGTAGTTGGATCTATGAAGCTGGAATTTGATAAAGAAGCCTGGGCTGGAGAGAAACCTTTGAGAGTTATTGGCCTATAGATAATTAAAGCCACAAGACTGGGTGAGGTCACCAAGCAAGTGAGTATAGACAGAGACAAGGACCTAGGACCAGGCCTTTCAGAATTTCAACTTTAAGATATGGGAGCATTTTCCAGGGGACAGACACTGTACTAGGCTCTGGGAACTGAAATACAGCCCTTGCCTGCTAGGGAACGTAGAGCCTATTCTTAGAGACAAAAAATGCCACCATAGAGGTATATTCAGAGCTATGAGAATCCTTGGGGGTGGGATGCATTAACCCAGTCTAAAGGTAAGTAGCCAGTGGCTTTCTGGAAGACATAAAGCCTAAACCAAAGCTTGAGAAGTAGGAAGAACCAAATTAAAGAAGGGAAGGGCATTCCAGGCAGAGCGGCTAGCATAAGCTATGGCACAGGAGTGGGCACTGCAGGTTGAGTGAGGGGAACCAGAAACGGTTTGGGAGGAAGCATGGAGGGAGATGGGGCTGAATTTGTCAATAGGGGCCAGGATGAAGAAAAAGATGAGTATTTGTTACGCTAATGAGTTTGGATTGTAATCAAGAAGCCACTGGAGCCATCGAAGAGAGCAGGACTTTTTAAAGTAGATTTGCATTTTAGATCTTGTAGAGATCAGAGCAGGGACAACAGAGGCAGGTAGGCGGCTGGAACAGTAATTCAAGGAAAATATGGGGCTGCCCAAACCAGGAGACTGGGCCCAGAGCCCAGACAAGCCTACGCACTTTCTCTGCATGTAGAGCCATAAAATCAGCTTGTTCTCATTGGCATGAAAACTTGAGTCTCTCAATATATATTTTAAGTTCAATTATTTGAAATAATATATGAACTGTCTTGAATTGAGAGTCAAAAAGCCTAGAATCAAGTCCTATAACCTTCATTAAGTATTCAGGTGACCTTAGGCAAGTCACTCTCCTCTGGGCCTCCATTACCACATTTATGCAGTGGGAGCAAAGGGGTTTGTCAAAGTGATCCAAATAACCCTTCTGTCACTGATATTCTGGGAGTCTAAATAAGAACCAATCAGCCGAGCCAGCTGGGCCTCCCTCCCACTGATGGTCGCGTGGGACCTCACTATCCAGGGCTACCACTTCCATGGTTATGTCTCAAGTTCTAAAAACCGCAATTGGTCAAGGACCTTGGACTCCTAGGAGCTCAAGGAGGCCCAAGGCAAATTAACTTCACCTGCCAGATAAATCTGAGCCTCAGTCAGAGGCCTTCAATTTGGGTTGCGCATTAGAATTACCTGGGGAAGTTTTAAAAAACACCAATGCTCAGGCCACATTTCAGATCAGTTTCACTGGGGGTGGGATGTATACTTCAGTGTACAGCCACATTTCAGAATCACTGGGGATGGGATATATACTTAAGTGTTTTCTAAGCCCTCCGGTTGATGGGAATATACTTTTAAAGCTGAGAGCCACTAAGAAAACCCATGGAGTCCCCGGCATGTCCCCACAGACCCATCCCCTGGCGTGCTCTGCCAACCCTCAGGTCTACTCCTGCTAATGAAAGGGCATGTGATTCTGAACCATATACCCTTCCTATTAAAGTCAAGAGCATGTGATTCTGAACCACAGCATCCTGCCTCCTCCCCAGCCTGCTTCCCCCCAGCTCCAGTTCTCCCACCTTCCCCTGTTACACAGCAAAACCCTAAGCATCACAGCAAAATATAAGAGATGTGGGCTGGAGAGCTGAGTTGTCTGTGTCCCATGTAACCCCTGCCATGGTAGTCAGAAGAGCAGCAGGTTTAGGGAAGATAAGGGAGAATCGGAAGAGGTGACTTTTTGATGGAGAGAAGGAAGAAGCACGTTCATCCCAGTTCAGTCCAGACAGACTGTCGTCATAATGAATGGAACCAGCCCAGTAGGGCAACCAGAAGGTACTGGTTATTACAGCTCCATTAAGACTATTTAAAGCAACAAGGAACAGCTGTGAGGAATATGATGCAGCCTAATGAAGAGCAAACATTTGTTCATTTTCCAGCTCAGGACGGACACGCCATATGTATGGCTTTTGTGGGGAAGGCCTGTGTTGCCATCTTGTTCTTAGTTATCTGTGGGTGATGGGGTGATGGCAGGCAGGCAGCTTTTGAATGGGGTATAACTATAGAGATGGAAATTTCAAGTCACCCCAGGTGCTCCCTTCTCCGCTCAGAGCCCCCTGAGCAGTGTCCAAGGACACCTCTGCTTCTCCCACAAGGTTTGCTCTCCTCAGTTGGTAACAGAGTGACAGAATATCCCACCACAGGCAACTCCAGAAAGGTTCTGGTTCAGCTCCTCAGTTTGCAGATGAGCATGGTTCTAGGGAGGGGCATGAGGAATTACTGGCCCATGCCCAAATCATGAATGGGAAATCCATGGGGTTCTTCAACTCTGGGAACTCATAATGACCAAAACAGGAATACCTGGGCTCCACCTGCTTGTTTCACTCCACTCCACCCCACCTCCAAATTGAAAAAAGACAATAGGCCATTACAGGGAGTGGCCAAAAGCCATCAGTGACCCATGTGGTTTCAAACTTGGGAGTTTTCCAGCAGGAAAGAGCTCACATGGAAGAGACTGTTACCAAGGTTATGATCATGGAAGAGTTACCAAGGATCTTGGAGGGATCTAGGATCTTGGAAGAGTTACCAAGGTTATGATCATGGCCCCTGGCAGTCTGCCTCTTCACTGTAGCTGGCTGCAAGTGTACAGAAGAGTTGCTGGCCTAGAGTCAGCCACCCAGAAGCTCATGCATGACCATGGAGACACGTGTAGGCAGCTGGAAGTCTGTAGCCTGAAGTGAGTTATGGGGATCCCCAAGATTGTAGGCTTACAGCTGGGAGGAATAGAGGTACCCTCGTGTGAGATTCCCCATTAAGGGAAAAGGGAAGAGACTCAGTCTTTCCCTTTTAGCCTATTTTTATTGTTCTACTTACAATATTGTTTCTAACAGAGCACATGGTGGGTTTTTTGTGTATTTAATACAGGATCTCCCCCAACCAAGTGAGCAATTTTCAGGTGGTACTATAGAAAAATCCTTTGACCAAGAGTCAAAACCTGGTTCTCAATCTGCTCCTGAGACTCTGGGTGGTCTTGGGCAAGACTCTTCCCTCTCTGGGTCTCATTTTCATCTGTGAAATGTTTGACTACAGGCTTAGCATGAAATTCTAAAGGCTGATAGTATATGCTTCTATTTTATGAACACTAATCTGGCCAGAAACACTGATTGAGTATTGTGCACCTAACACTGGGCACTGGAGGTAGAAAGCTAAATAAAGAAAATAAAGATGCTACTTTAAAGAAAGCTCATGGTCTTGCCACACCATGTAATGATGTAACAGAACTTTAATTCAAATGCTTTGGAGACACACTTGTTTTTTGTCACTTCTTGTTGCCAAAAGCTATCAGAAGTTTCAGAAAAGATAAGACTCTGAGTTAGAGAAAAGTAGAAGAAGATGGGTAGAGGAGAAGGTTGTGTACAAGAGGGAACTACATGTGCAAAGCTTGGAAGCAAAAAACGAAACGATTAAAATGCTGTAGCCAATTTTTTTAGGAGAAACAAAGATGCCTGCCTATAAAAGGAGAAATGAAACTAGTTGGGGAGATTTAATAGGAATCTTACACCCGTTGCACAGTTTTCTTGAAAAGAGTTACTAAGGTTATGATCATGGCCCCTGGCAGTCTGCCTCTTCACCATAGCTGGCTGCAAGTTTAGAGGAGAGTTGCTGGTCTGGAGTCAGCCACCCGGAAGCTCATGCATGACCATGGAGACGCGTGTAGACAGCTGGAAGTCTGTAGCCTGAAGTGAGTTATGGGGATCCCCAAGATTGTAGACTCACAGCTGGGAGGAATAGAGGTACCCTCACGTGAGATTTCCCATTAAGCTATAGACTTCTTGAAGGCAGGGAATTTGTCATCTAAAGGAGAACTCGTAGCTTTAATTGGGCCTTTTAAAGAGTGTTTTGTGAGTCTACATGCAGACATGCACTCAACTTCTCTGCCTTGATCAAAGCTCCTGTCACAGACAAATACTCCCATCTTGCTGCAATCTGATTTTCTACTTAGCTTCACCAGCAGAACTCATAAATTACTGTCTATTTAGTGACATGGTATGCAATAATATTTGCTCTCCTGATGCCACTCTGAGTAGACATCATTAGTCATCCTCTCCTGCCTTCTCTGTCCACATTTATAATCCCTAAGTCTTATGCTTTTCAGCACAGAAGATGGAATTTGTTGAAAGCTTGGCCTCTGCCAAGGCCACCACTAACTCCTACAGCACCTTAGAGTGAAATAGCAAAAGGTGCACCTGTCTCAAGATATTTGACTGTCACCTTCCAGAAAATGTTCATAATAAATATGGAAACCCTAAAATTTCTGCCGTATGCATCGTGCTTCCATAAATGCAATGCTCTTGGATTGTGCACAACCTGCAGAGCTGTGATTCCCTTGTCACCCACAAGCTGACCATCGACATCAGTAAATGTGTTAACTGAACCCGTGGACCGCAATAGAGACCAGACCTTAGGCTCCCAACAGATTATGAAACGTTCCCATTCCCTAAATGCTATTTTACCTATACCTAGAGGGACCAGCTTATCCCAATTTTCCCAAAACAGTCCCAGTTTTAAAACTGAAAGTCCTACATCCTGGGAATCCCTTTGGTCTGAGACAAACCAGAATAGATGTTTCAGAGAGTTCCCATCTTTGCCCTTGTAAGAAAAAAGAAACTGGATGTTTCTACCATTGTGAAAGACAGTGTGGCGATTCCTGAAGGATCTAGAACGAGAAATACCATTTGACCCAGCAATCCCATTACTGGGTATATACCCAAAGCATTATAAATAATTCTACTATAAAGACATATACACACATATGTTTACTGCAGCACTATTTACAATAGCAAAGACTTGGAACCAACCCAAATGCCCATCAATGATAGACTGGATAAAGGAAATGTGGCACATATATACCATGGAATACTATGCAGCCGTAGAAAAGAATGAGTTCATGTCCTTTGCAGGGACATGGATGAAGCTGGAAACCATCATTCTCAGCAAACTAACACAAGAACAGAAAACCGAACACCACATGTTCTCATAAGTGGGAGCTGAACAATGAGAACACATGGACATGGGAATATGACACCCGGGGCCTGTCGGGGGGTGGGGGTGGGGACAAAGGAAGGGAGAGCATTAGGGCAAATACCTAATGTATGCGGGGCTTAAAACCTAGATGATAGGTTGATTGATAGGTGTAGCAAACCACCATGGCACATGTATACCTATGTAACAAACCTGCACATTCTGCACATGTATCCCAGAACTTACTTAAAGTAAAATTAAAAAAAAAAAAATCCTTGATGTTTTTGACTGAAGATGGCAAGAGAATGATTTCTACAAGTGGACCAAAAAGGCTCAATATTATATCCCTGGGAAAGAGGATATGGAAGATGGAAGATTCTGGGCACCTACTGTGTACCAGACATTGTGTCAGGTGCTATGGGTATTGTCTCAGGTAGTCACTAATCATCACAAAATTCCGTGGGGTGTGTTATTTTCCATTTTTTAAAATTTACATACTATAAAATTAGTTTTGGGAGAGTGTACAGTTTTATGAGTTTTAATAAATAGAGTCGTATAAACACCAACACAATCAGGACACATGAGAATTTCATCAACCAAAAAGTTACCTTGTGTTACTTCTGTATAGTTAAATCCTTCCCCACCCATAACCTTCAGGATGTATTATTGACTCTTTTCAGAAACGTTTATTGACACTCGAAGTGGTGAACTTATTTGCAGTAAAAATATTCAAACATTTTAGTCTGTCTGCCTTTGGCAAAGCTCTGCCTTTTCCCTGACTCGTATACACAGTTAATGTGCAAGTGTATTTCTTGACAAGACGAATGAAGGAAAGACCCAGGTAAAATGGTGCCTCCTTGCTGAAGACTCTCCAGAGTCTTCCCTGCACCAGGAGAGTACAGTGCTGGGCAGGGGTGTGGGGAAATCCTGGCAGGCTGGACTGAACATGGAGGCGGCAAGCCCTCAGCTGTGCCCTGGAGCATTGGCCAGGAACTGCCTCATCAGCGATCCCTGGGCCTGGTTTTGCTGCACCCTAGGGCATAACATATCCAATTATCTCCAGGGATACAGTCAAGCAAAGGAGAGTGAAGGGGGGCATTGCAAATGACAGAATCTGCTGAGGATAAGGAGGTAAATGGGTAAATGAAATGGGCTGGCATGCCCTTAGCCTTGAGTTGGGAGTGAGCTGCTCTAGGAAGCTTTGTGTTTTGACATCTTACTGTTTTAGGCATAACTCAGAAAGGCTTAGGTGCAAAGAAGAGTGTCTAAAGAAGGATGGCAAGCTTCTGTTGGTTTGGCTCAGTAGAGCCAGGTAGAAGAAAAAATCAGCCACACAGGCATCAGGGATCATTCTCAGTTCTAGCAGAAAATTAACGTACTAAGTGGGACATTGAGGTAGGTTTCATAGTCCTATGGACTGAGTCAGCACAGCGGAACACAAGAAGTCTGTGACTTGTGGTCATGTGGTCTGAGCCTCCCACGGGCTCAGCTCTGTGGATAGGAGGGTGGGTTGCACTCACAGGGAGAGTTAGTCTGGGGCAGGTACCAGATGATAATTTTATTCTAAAATCTATAAAGCCGATCATCAAGGATAAAGAAGGTTCCACTGACAAGCACTGTCTGCCATTTATCATGATGCTGGCACTGGCTCAGCCTCCCCCTCTCAAAAAGTTTCTGGGTCAGGCGCGGTGGCTCACGCCTGTAATCCCAACACTTTGGGAGGCTGAGGCGGGTGGATTACCTGAGGTCAGGAGTTCGAGACCAGCTTGACCAACATGGAGAAACCCCGTCTCTATTAAAAATACAAAAATTAGCCGGGTGTGGTGGCACAGGACCGTAATCCCAGCTACTCAGGAGGCTGAGGCAGGAGAATCACTTGAACCCAGGAGGCAGAGGTTGCGGCGAGCCGAGATCATGCCATTGCACTCCAGCCTGGGCAACAAGAGGGAAATTCCATCATCTCAAAAAAAAAAAAAAAAAAATCCAAGACATTCCCATTGAATTATAATAAAACTCACGTTCTTGCCCTTGGTCCACAAGACCTTGATTGAACACCCTGCCCCAACCCCAAGCCAAATCCACATTATCTGTCATCCTCCTCTTACTCTCTCTGCTCTGGAGAGCCTCCCTTTCTAGAGGCTCTAGAACACAAAAAGCTCATTCCATCCCAGGGCCTCCGCACTTGCTGTTCCCTCTGAATCGAACATTCTTTTCCCCAGCTCTTGCCAAAGCTGGCATCTGCTTATCATTTAGTTTTTAGCTGAAATGTATTGGCCAGAGATCAGCAGGGACACACCTCCTGGAGGTGAACAAGTTGGGTTTATCACTTGCTGCAATGAAGTGAATGCATACCTGGAAGTGTGCATTCCTGTGGAACATTTCAGGAAGAGGATGTTAGGAAGGACTCAGAATGTGGCTGTGTTTGCTGATTTGAAAGAGGCCCTAAGGAAGTGAGGCTTTGTTTTAGGTTGGATACACTGGGAAGTGGTATGATTGGATATCTTAATACATCTTACCTATAAGAAGGGAAGATCAGATAGAGGCTAGAGCTGTAATTGGCAAAGAATCAGGTCGCTCATATTAACCAGAATGGGGGGTGTTTGGTCATTTTTTTGGCTTGGACAATGTTCATATCTTTGTCTGCATCCAGATACAACTTGCTTTTGTCTTGTTCCATCGTGGCCTCAGAGCGGCCTTGCCTGTGGTTGGTCTTCCATGCAATTGTCCATGTTCAGCAGGAGAGCACCAAGGCCCACCTGTGAGTGCCGGGTCAGCTCCCAGAATTCAGGGGCTGCTTTTCTCCCTCTCAGATCTCCCCTTTTCAGAGTTCTGTCCACACCAGCCTATCTAGTCCCTTGCCCAGGTCCCTGTCTATCCCAGCACCTGGCATCCAGATGGTCGCTGGGGAAGGAAGGAAGTGAGCGAGGGAGGGAGTGGGGACAGACTCAATGTATATTCTTGGGCAAGTCATTTCCTGTCTGTCTCGGGACCTCACTTTGCTGATCTATAAAATGAGTCAATAATTTTCTCAAAAGATCCTTCCAAATCTGACTTTTGAGGATTCTATAAATACCACGGCGCAGCTCTCCAGGGATAAGGACATCCCCAAATACATCTTTTGAACTAAAAAAAAAAAAAAAAAAAAGACTGCCTTGGAAAAGCAACACTGTTGAAGAGTAGGAAACATTTCCACGCTCAGAGAGGAATGTAAAAATAGGGCCCAGCACTCTCAGGAGAAGAGAATGAGAAAAGGAAAGCGGAGATTGATAATGGATGAATATAATGAGATGGCAATTTTGGTTTCAAAAGAATGTGATTAGCACCTAATGACTGCCACCATTCCCTGGTCAATCTACTGTAACTAGCCACTAATGGAAAAATAATGCCCTCGGCTTGCTCACTTTGAAGATGGAAATGAGTCTCTCTTTCATACTTTCCCCCCTCATATTTTTTTTTTCCTTCAAGAGATTATCCCTTATTAGATTGTAGCTCCCTAAAAAGGGAAATGGATGTGTGATCAAAGTCTGCCAATTACGGGGTCATTACCACTCCCTCCCAGAGGCTCTATTAGGCATCCCTCGTCTGCTTTTATCAACATCGTCACAGCCCCCAGGCCCACTCGGTCCCCTTCAGCCACCACTAAGGGAGACAGAGGCTCCCAGGACCATGACAGGGCCTGCGTGGTTTCCTACGAAGTGCCACTTACTTATCAAAACGGTTTCGTTCGGTTTAGAATTGTCGAGGGATAGGTGCATGCTGGGGTGTCTCCTGGAAGGCATGGTGTTTGTTGATGGTGAGAGGACCCCAAACTGCCATTCAAGGATTCTGGGAGTGAACGGAAGAGACTTTCATGAAATCTCTGCAGGATGTCACAGGACAGAGAAAGGGCACACATTTATTCTGTGGGGCCCCATGAGATGGCATGGGCAAAGTACAGTGAGGTTGAGTAAAGAAAAAACTCTGGTGAGTCTGTCCAAAAGTGAGGCCAAAAGTTGGAGAAGTGATGAGCTATCTGTCATGGAGGGTATCCAAGTGATAGATGCTATGGATCTGCTTATCAGCTGCTTGGAAGGCCATTGTGGATGGGAATACCACTAGGCAATTTTCAAGGTCACTGACACCTCTAAGATCCCAGGATATTTGCCCTCTGAAAGCACAGAAGGCACCTCATTCACTAATTATTTCACTCATTCATTCATCCTAAATAGGTCTTTCAAGCACATCTGAAGTATAGAGCCAGCATCGGGTTCTGGAGATACAGTCGTGACAAAGATGCTACCCTTTCCTTGAAGAAGCCTATGGCCAAGTTGAGAAACAGAGTTAAATTATTAGATGCAAAGAAGTCCATCTAATAATAGAAGTAACTGGCTTTACCTGGGGATGCAGTGGGGTGAGGGAGAGTGAACAGAGAAGATTCCACAAAGAAGATACTTACGCCGGGTTTTGAAGGATATGTAGGAGTTTGTCAGACGGACTCAGGTGGAAGGGAATTTCAGGCAAAGGGAACAGCATGTGAAAAGTCTTATAAATTCTAAACACCTTATAACTGGTAATATAGATATAAGAGCAAGAAGTGATGCTGCAGGGGCATTTGGGGTGAAGTCATTAAGGATGTAGCACTAAAGAGTTTGAAATTTATCCCGAAGGCAATGGCAAGAGGAATCACTGGGTCCTATTCACATTTTAGAAAGATCTTTCTGATTACAGTGGAGAATGGATTGGAGGGGACAAACCCAAAACAAAAGAAACCAATGAGGAGACTCATGGGAAAATATTTTAAAGTCACTATTTGCAAAAATTATGGCTGCATAGTAGCATCAGCTGGGGAGTTTTAAACACTACCAACGCCTATGTCCCACCCCAGAGAGTCTGACTTCACTGGTCTTGAGAAGGACCTTGGCTTTGGGACTTGTAAAGCCTGCCCAGGTGATTCTAATGTGCAGTCATAAAGAGAACTTAAGCTAATGGTAGCCCAAACCCTGGCACATGGCAAGTACTCAACACAATTATTTTTTCAAAAAATTAGTATGAAAACAGTCATGCGATCCTGCTTTTGGCTTCACCCCACTTTCAGGGGGACATGTTTGGTTGAACAATTGGCTTTTATCGCAGAGGGTTTCAGGTACAAAATCCACCCTCAATAGATCAGCTTCGACATCCAGAAATCCAGTGCTACCACTGAGAGCAGCAACCTCCCTTCACATACAGAGAACAGACCTGGCAAGTTACCTGGAGGAGGTGGAGTTACCTGGCTGGGATAGAGGAGGAGGCTAGGGCTGGAATCTGAGTTCTAAGAGTTACCTGCAGTAGCTAGAAGCATCTTCCACCTAGAGATGGCCTAAACTGGTGGCAAGATGGATGCAAGGTTTGGTAGAATGAGGAGCAAGAAGAGAAATAGGAGAAGGAGAAGAAGGAGAAAGAACAAGAGGAGAAAAGTGAGAGATGAGCCCCACATTTGTAAAATGAGCACTTACCTATCCTTATAACATTTTTGCCATAGCCAGATTTAGGTCAGAGATTGGTGCCCAAAACCTAGCACCTGTTTTGCTTCTCTTCCAGGATGTTTGCCTAAGGGCGTTGGACACAGAAAGAACAAAATTATGACCCATTAATAGCTAGGAAGGCACTTTATTACCCCAATCTAAAACCTAAGAAAGGCTAAGTTGTTGAACATGGCTCAGCCTGAGAAGCCCAGGCAAGGAACTCCTTCCTGTGCCCTCTAATGAATCTGAAGTTGCTAGGTAGCAGAATGAGCACTAATTCCACCCACTCAGCCACTGCATAGATGAGGATCATAGTCATGCTTCTAGAATAAAGGTCAGCAAGCTATAGCCATAGGCTAAATCCAGCCCAACATCCATCTATCTATCTATGTATCTATGTATCTATCTATCTATCTATCTATCTATCTATCTATCTATCTATGAGACAAAGTCTCACTGTCACCGAGGCTGGAGTGCAGTGGCGTGATCTCGGCTCACTGCAACCTCCACCTCCTGGGTTCAAGCGATTCTTCTGCCTCAGCTTCCTGAGTAGCTGAGAGTACAGGCCTGTGTCACCATGCCCAGCTAATTTTTGTATTTTTAGTACAGATGGGGTTTCACCATGTTGGCCAGGCTGGTCTTGAACTCCTGACCTCTTGATCCACCCACCTCGGCATCCCAAAGTGCTGGGATTACAGGCGTGAGCCACTGCGTCCGGCCGCAACACCTATTTTTGTAAATAAAGATGTATTGGAACATAGCCATGACCATTTGTTTGCTTTTTATCTGTGACTGTTTTCACTCTACAACAGTAGAGTTGAGTATGAGTTGTTGCAACAGAGACTACACAACTAACAAAGCCCAAACTTCTTTCTAGTTTGCCCATTACAGAAAAAGCATTCCAACTCCAACTCTAGGAAAAGACCCAGGTTGACTTAACACTTGAGAGACCAGATGCAAGAAAGGTGGAACCGTGCATGAGCACTGGCCTGTTAAGAACCTGCCAATAAAACAGGGCTTATTGAGGGGCTGAATTTCTGATCAACCTGGTTCAGGTTCCTCCTTGCTTAGGATGGACCTAGTAAGGAATAGGCAAAGTAAGGCAAAGTAAGGATGGGCAAAGGCAAGGCTGGTGTATTAAAATGAATGGTGGGTTCTCCTCCTGCACTGCTGACAGAGAGCTGTGTAGACTGAAGGTGTTACAAATTCAGTCTCAGAAGCAATGAAAGGGCATGAGCAGGATGTTCAGCCTATTCTACTAAATTTAGGGTAGACAGAGTAATCAAAACATGGTCTGATAATCATGCTTCTGCAGCTTTTCTATAGCTGTTCCCACTCCCTTAACTGCCCGTCCTCCCTGTCTATGAAATAACTGACTGCACCCTTCCCTGTATTTCCATACCACTTGACTCATAACTCTTGTAAATTGTCTCACATGTTTGTTGACTTGTCTGTCTTATCGGTGGTTGCCATCCTCTTAAACTGATTGATGACCTCTATCTCCTCCCTGTCCCTAAGCTCTGGGTGTCCATGTCCAACTTCCTATTCAACATCAGCTTGGATGTCTAATGGACATCTCAAACGTGGCTGCCATTTTTGTCATTTTGAACATGTTTTTTAAAAAGTGCGCAGTATTCAATGCTAGGCACTCTGCTAAGCACTTTATGTACCCAAAACACAACACTTAATTCTTACCTCCCCAATCCTGTTTCTAACCCAGGCTTCTCCATCTCAATAAATAACATCTCTCACCCCTCAGTTCTTCAAACTAATGATCTAAGGGTCAGCCTTCATTCCTCTCCTTCCTTCACAGTCAGCATCTATGGCAGATGGTGCCCTGCACACATCCACTCTACACTCACTGTTCCCATGCATGCCCACCTGATGGCTTCCTCCTGTAAGCACCTATGACTTTTTGCCTGAGGGCTTCTTCAAGACAGAAGAATATGCACACTCTGCCCACAGAGCATGGAAGAAATGCTGGGGAGTTTCCAAGAGTTGTCCTCAACCAATACTGGATGCGAATTGATCAATGACTACCCCAACTTTGCGCCAACCCCGTGGTGGGATAACTCTAAGGCTTGAGATGTGCCCATTGGATTAAGCCCCAGTTGCCCACAGTGGTAACCTGCTCATTGATGTGCCTTATATTGACTTCATTCCCTTGATTGTGCCACTTCCACATTCTCCCACCCAAACTCCCTGGGATTGCCTCCCAAACAAACTACTTGTGCCTGACTTGTTATCTCTGAGTCTGCTTCCGAGGCAACCCAAGTCAACAACATTCAACTGAACATCCTGCAAATAATCACTTCTCATATGTCCACCACCACCACCACGGTCTAAGAGTCCAAGGTACCATCATGTGTTGCCTGGAGTACTGCCACAACTTCCTTTTTTTTGAAACGGAGTCTCGCTCTGTCGCCCAGGCTGGAGTGCAGTAGCGTGCTCTCGGCTCACTGCCAGCTCTGCTTCCCGGGTTCACGCCATTCTCCTGCCTTAGCCTCCCAAGTACCTAGGACTACAGGCACCTGCCACCATGCCCAGCTAATTTTTTTGTACTTTTAGTAGAGACGGGTTTTCACCGTGTTAAGCCAGGATGGTCTTGATCTCCTGACCTCATGATCCACTCGCCTCGGCCTCCCAAAGTGCTGGGATTACAGGCTTGAGCCACCGCGCCCGGCCACTGCCACAACTTTCTAGCAGATCTCCCTGCTTCCTCCAAGGCCCTCCCAGAGCCTGTGTTCCATACATGAGCCAGATGGTACTTTGTAATACATGAATCAGATGATTCCCCTGCCCAAAACCCTCTGATGGTTTTTCATCACACTTAGAATAATGCCCAGTTCATTAACCAGTAATAGCAATGTCTTATATAATCTGGACTTCCCCATCCACTCTAGATGCTTCCATCACTACTTCCCTCTTCACATCACTCCAGTCCTTGAATATGATCATTTGGTTGCTGCCTGACCATCGTTGCACCTGCTGTTCCCTCTGCCTGAAAAGCACTTTCTACTTTTCTTGGTGTGACTGGCTCTTTCATATTAAGGAATTACAGTATCATGAAGGAATTACAGTATCTATCATTAATGAAGACCCCTTATCTGCAGTTTTGCTTTTCATGGTTTCAGCTACCCAAGGTCAATCGCAGTCAAAAAATATTAAGATATTTAGAGAGAGAGAGAAAGACTGCATTTATATAACTTGTAGTATATTGTTGTCATTCTATTTTATTATTGTTCTTAATCTCTTGCTATGCCTAATTTATAAATTGAACTTTATCATAGGTATGTACGTATAAGAAAAAACATAGTATGTATAGGGTTCGGTAATATCCATGGTTTCAGGAGTCCCCACTGGGGGGTCTTCGAATAAATCCTCCAAGGATAAGGGAGGACTACTTTAACTTAAATGTTACCTTCTTGGAGAAGCCCTCCCAGAGTGTATAATCTGAAATAATTCTCATTCCTCATCACTGTCCCTTTATCCTGCTTTATTTTCATCATAGCATTTTTCATATCTAAAATTACACATGTACTTTTTTATTTGCTACATTTCCTAGTTGACTGGAAGCTCAAGGGGAACTTGTCTGTTTCTCTGTATCCCTAGTACCTAAAACAGTGCCCAGCCCATGTTAGGGGCTCAATAAGTATCTGTTGAGTGTATGAATGAATAATTCAATGAATGGACAAGCGATTCCCCTACTGGGCTAGATTGTGAACTCATGACACAGAAGACATCAATAACATTGGAAACAATGAACAAGAGAATAGGTCCATGGACAGACCAAAATCCGCTCCCCAGGCCCCATCCAAGGACATCTATCCCTTTCCACTAGGAGTCCCATCGCAGTGGGTCTTACTTCCCCCTATTGGTTCATCTCCACTTCCATAGAGCTCCTATCTCAGGCCACTCTAACCACTCTGTCCTTGCTTTTTAGGCCTTACCAGAGGGGCAGACAGCTTCGTGGGACACAGCCAAGGAGGATGAAAACCGCAATAAGAATCGATATGGGAACATCATATCCTGTAGGTGCCCTTCTGGGAGCTCCTAAGTTTCAGGTGTTGAGGATGCAGGGGAAAAGAGGCTATTACTATTATTTACCTGGAATTTGTTATCAAATAATCTTTGATGTCTCTAGCTTTGTATCTACATGCCAAGATGGAAGCTTTATTTAGGCCTTATTGTCATCCCTAGACTGGATGACAGAGCATGGCTGATCTCAGCTAGAGGGAGCAGGCAGGGAGCTGGGTCAGGGCAGAGCAGAACCATGAAGCCTCTTGGGGAAGAACCTCTGAAGGCTGGGTCTCACCGAGCATTGCCTGCTCAATTCCTCAGGTCGGGGAGGAAGCCCAGCCAAAAGGGCTGACATACAGAAGACCCCACAGCTGGACAAAGAGATGAGCTCTGTGTTCCCAGAAGCTCCTCTAATTCAAAGGAGGACTTTGGCAGCAACCTGGGGTGAGGAGCATGGGCCCCAGCCTGTGAGGGAGGGGCTAGGAGCACCCGGGCAAGAGAATGATGCTCCTCCAAGAAGGTGGAGTCACACTGGCTGATGCTCGGAAGTAAAGGCTGATGCTCAGAAGAAGCCAGTAACTCTGGCATACACCTGGGGCTTGGGGTATGCCCAGCTCAGGCCCCACAGGAGCCCGGGGCTACTCCTATAGTATGAGAGACAGAGCTTAGGGCAACACAGATTCTACCTGTCCCCACTATAGTAGGGCAGGGGCTCTGAGGTGAGGGGCTGCCCTCAGGTCTGCATCAGTGCACCTCGGGAGGTAGTGAGCCTGCAGGAGAAGGCATGTTATGCAGAGCTAAGGAAGGACATTGCCTTTGCTCAACAATGAGCTTTACCTTTCCTGTAGGCACCCCCAGTGAGTGACTCATTGATGAAGTCAGGGGTGCAGAGTAGTTAGCGCCCTCGGGAGTCAAACTGCCCAGGTTTCTATCCCAACTGTAAGGCCCTGGGAAAGTTACTTGACCTCTGTAAACTTTTGATTCCTCCCCTTTACGATGATGAAGATAATAGGAGGAGCATTTAAAGGTACATAAAACTCTTGCTACAGTGCCTGGCACCATTACTCTTAGCCACAGGGGTACTTGCTTGAGGTCACTGATGAGCAGCATGGATCTATCATTCCACCTTATTTTATTAACCAGGATTCACTGGGTACTCAGGACATGTCCTGTGGGGACACAGAATAAGGCAGGTTGGTTGGGGAGAGGTGGGCATGATCAGATGTCTATTTTGGAAGGATCACTAGGGCAGCAGATATGGAAGGTATACTTGATTGGGAAGGGCTGGTAGCAGAGGGATCAGTCAGCAGACTACTGCAATAGTCTCACCAAAGGATGATGGGGCCTGAACAAACAGTGACAATAACTTGTGTGTGACAGGTGCATGGTATTCAGTTCTGGGGGATGAGGAAGAGAGAGACTGCCACAGAACTGAATGTCATGCATAGGTAACGCACAAGTATTGTCACTGCCAAATATTGGTAGGTACAGCCTTCAAAGTAAAATAAATACAGAGAAGACAAAGTTATCGCGTACAAAATGCTAAGCATGTATTCTAATTAGAACCGGAGTCTACAACAGCCTTTGACTCAGTGTAACCAACCTGGACCTTTTGACATCTCACCAGTGGTGTGGGGAACATCCCTTGGTCTCAGCTCACAGAGTAACCCAGTTCATCCAAAAGAAAAAAAAAAAAGGATCCTGAATGACAAATTATTTCTAGCACAATTCGGAGTTTTGTTTTGTTTTGTTTTGTTTTAACTGTCTAGACATTGCCTAAGAAAAAACTTGGAGGAAGAAAGAGTAAGATACAGGCAGATTGTAAAGGAAGAAAAAGGCAGAAGTTTTAGCTTAGCTGTTTCCTGTGCTGATTTAGGAATGGGCTATGAATGGTACAACTAATCAGAAAACATTTATAATTTCTCTCTTGGAAGATGGTAATTCAGACAGCAAGATTTCTTGCAAGTGAATGTTGAGAAGTGATATTCAAACAGTCAGCAAACATGTATTAAGACTTATGACATGTGGGCCTTCTCTAAGCAGGCCCTGTGATGGGCACTGGGAGGTGGAGCTCCTCCTCCTGGGGAGCCCCCACTCCGCCGCAGGGAGCTGCTTGCCGTGTCTGGTCCCCAGCATTCTCTGCTCTTGCACTGTGGATACTGTACCCTAAAATATACAGTCAGTTATCTGATAAAGCCTATGCCTGAGGCTCTGAGCTTGTTTCACCCTAGCCCTGCCCTGCCTGCATCTCTTAAACTGAGGACTTTCTCCAAAGCTGGGAAAGGATCCCCTGCCCAGGCACAGGCAGCCTGCCAATCCTGAAGGGTTAATACCCCCAGGAGAAGCCCTCCACCACGAAATACTCCAACTTCTTCACCGTTCCCCTGAAGTTCCTTCCGGAGTTCCCACAGGGATGAGGATGCAGCTACCTGCAGTCCTAATGGGCTTGAAAACTCACCCTTAATAAGCTGCCTTCTCTTCCCTGTCGTACATCCCTTCTTTCCTACTGGTATTCCTGTCTCCTCCTACATAAACTGCTTGGACTAAAATCTCTGTCTTAGATCTACTTCTGAGGAACCCAAATGGAGACAGAGAGAACTGAAGCACCTTGACGATACCACCTTGATGGGTTTAAATAAACCAGAATCTCCTTTCTAATTTAAGAGTCAATCATTCTGCAAGAGATCAGGGCAAGAGCAGATCTGCATTCAGTGCTGAAAGAAGACAGTGCTGAGGTAACCAGTGAATTCAGAAAGCAGCGCAAGACATAAAGGAGAATCAAGAAAAAAAGGGAAATGGAAAAAAAACAACCTGGAATTGAAATGGGATATGTAAAAAAGAAACAGCCCCAAGGAATGGAAAGTGTTCCTGCCCTTGTATGCGTCCCTCCCAAAGGCAAAGCCTGCCGCGGCTTGATAAATAGAAATATTCTTGGCCCAAGAAGAAAACTGGCTGTGATTAGCATCTTAAGGAACCCAGAGCACTGTGAGGCTGGAGTGGAGGACAAAGGCCCAGGCCAGGGAGAACAGAAAAGATTAAAGGGGACAAGTAGGAGGGAGGGCACTGCCTACAAATGAAACAACGAGAGACCTTGGCAAAATATCCTCTTTCTTCCAAGTGATTCTATTTAGAATTTAGTAATAGAGACAGTGGGGTTTCTAGGGAGTGTAAATGGAAAGGAAGTGAAAGGGAAGGAAATGAATGGGTAAAATAAGAACAAAGAGACCTTTGCTTCCAAGTAACTCTAGGGCAGAGACTGTTGGCAAGGGGAAATTCAAGAATCCCAAAGCATTCTCCATGTAAAGTTTTAGAGGTGCTTCCTAGACTGGCAGGAAGGTGCTGACACTGAGAAGCTGAAGTGATCACAGGGGTTGCAAATGTCACAAAATGAGGCCCCCTTCTGGGATCAGTTCTTTATAAAGGTGTAATCTAGATGTAAAAAGACGACAAGGGATAGTGCAGTACCTAAATTCCATCCTCAGACCACGAAGGATTCGGTAGGGAGGGGTTACCAGGACCCAAAGAGAGATGACCTGACCAGAGGTGGGTGCGACCTTTGGTGGCAAGGCAGCCACCCGTGGTGACCCCACCAAGGGGTGCTGGAGGAGTAAGTACCTCCATCACACTCTCCTCCCTCCACTCAATCTTCTGCCTGTGCTTTCCATTGGCTGAGCCCAACCAGAATCCAGAGAACAGGGGATCTGTTGACCTAATCCAGCGGTTCTCAAAGTATAATGTCTACAGCAGTGGCATGATTAGCGTTACCTGGGAACTCATTAGAGGTGCTAATTCTTGGGCTCCACCCCAGACTTACTGAATCAGAAATTCTGAGGACAGAGTCTAGCAATCTGTATTTCTAAAAGCCCTCTAGGTGATGGTGATGCATGTGCAACTTTGAGAATGTCCAATCTTGGCCATAGCAATCAGCCTCCTGGATTAGAGAGCCAGATGAAGTGGAGAGGGGGTCTGCGGGCACACAGGATATCAGCACATTTTCTGAGACTTATCTTCTCCCAATCTAGGAAAAGCCACTGGGCTCAGGTGTATTGGGGTCTTAGACATGAGGTCTGGAGGGCCCAGGTTTTCATCCCAGTTCTGTTGTTTACCTTCAGCACCATCACTTCACCTCGCCCACCTTCAGGTTCTCACCCGTCAGATGGCTCTAGGGCAGCTCTCAGGATGGAGAGGCCAAATTGAGCTGAATGATTATTAAATCTGAATCTTGTGTGGCCCCTTAAGTCACAGACTTTTAAGTCTGGATGAGTTAGTGTAGCCTTTTTGAGTTCACAGGCAAGAAGAGATAGCCCAGAGATGGACTGTGCCCTGCCCAAGGGCACACAGCAAGTCTGTAGAACAGCCATGACCAGAGCTGTGGTCTCTTGCCTGCCAGGGTGGCACATATTCCTTACCAAAGAGTCCTCTCTGCATCAAGTCACATCCATGTTCTTGGGGGAGAATGTGTTGCTAAGGCCCAATTTCAGAGCAGATGAGCTCTTCAGAGAGGCCCATCTTTTCCAGGAGGTGGGGCTATGGAGTGCAGAGAAGACCCTCACTCCTAGTGAGGAACTCAGGTTCAAAACAAAACCCAGAGGCCTTTTTTCACAGCAGGTTTCTCTGCTGATTCCTGGGGAGACAGAGCTGGGGGTGACAGAGTGGGTGACTTGTTCAATGCTCCTGACTCTCAGCCTCCATTCTTCTTCACTATCTCTGAGGGTAGCCATTGCCTGGGTCCTACAGATGCCTTGTGGTGCAGAAACCATTGGTACCCTGCCATATCCCCAAACACTCACTACTTGCATGTGTGCTAGTGCTAATTCAAATTGCCAGCACCTTTGCTTCTTTTCCTAAGGTCTTTTTCTGGCCACTTGAGCCTTCTCTGCCTTCTTGCAGGGCAGACCCAAAGAGCCAGAATATTAAATGTCCCCAGAACCTGTCCTCAATTAATGACTGATGGAAGTGGGTATATACATACCCCAGCTCCCTCTCTGCTTAGCTAGAATGACTCCCAGGCTCCTCAGCCGAATTAAGCCTCAACTTGCTACAATGGCAACTTGCTGAATGACACACCCCTATTAGATTTCTTCTTTCTCTGTCTCACTTCCCACTCCCCTCCTGGTGTTTCCTGGGATCACCCCCCACACCAACTACTTGCATCCAAATACATATCTCATGTTCTTCTTTTGAAGAAATCCAAATAAGAAACCTCCCTCCCTTCCTTCAGAAAGGCCCCTCAGTGGGGCAGTGCCTGGATGGCATCCTTAGGACACAGGTGGTCCTCTCTTGGTGCTTGCCCCTCTCAACTCCAGTCCCCTTCAGTCCCTCAAAGGTTGCATCTACTGGAGCAGCTCCTCCCAGGACCCCACAAAGGGGAGTTTTCCAATTTCAGCCAGCATGGATCTGGCAGGACAAGGAGGTATACAGAATGTCGGGCGGTCTCTGCATCATGCCCAAGCCAGCCTCTCTTGATAATGGTAATTTAATCAAGATTGAATGTGCAGACCTTTAGCTTCAATGAGGTACCCAGGCAGTCTCAGCAGAATTACCTGCCTCCTCCTTATCCACTTTTGCAAGATGATGGCATTAACATTTCCAATACTTGTAGAAAATGGTTTTTCAGCTCCACAATTCATTGTAATGAGTCAAATCTCTTTTCTCTGAAAAAAAAAAAATGCACTGTTCTTTACCCTCTGTAGTGCCCAGAAGACAGGAAGAAAGAATATCAAGTATCCAAATAATATTCTTTCCCCAGCCCCACCTCTTTGAAGTGATTCTCTCTTTAAGTGGATGTGGGTTGAGATGACAGGTTTACTGGGCTATCTTTGATGATGGAGGGAGAAAGGAGGAGTTGTGGTTTGTTCTGAGAGTTAGAATTGTATGAAAGAGGAAAGTGAACCCTCTCTCTGGGGTGGGCATAAGACCTTAGTGGGATGAGGACCAATGTTAGAGACTGAGAACTTGGAGGAAAGTGGAAGCTGGAGAAGTGTGGCATAGAAGGGTATGAAGGTCATGGATCTCAGCGTTCCAGGAGGAGTGAGGACCCTACAACTCTCTAAAGAAGCCCTCATCCCTATACCTTCTCCTGAGTTATTAAACTTTTTGGAGCCTTGAATTTCTCATTCATGAAATGGGATGATGATATAGACCTCACAGGGTTACTATGAGAATCAAATGGCATGGCATCCCCATGGCATTTGATAAGTGCCTGGAACATCTTACACTTTCCACACAGCTAAATTTCTGTATCCCACCACCTGGCACAAGGTGAGTCTCTAGTCTTATGGCCCATTTCCAGTAAGATCTTCTGGTCTTTCCCAAGACAGATTGAAGTGAATAACCAGAACACCTCTATGCTAAATCACTAAACATTGGTCTGTATACTCAAACCTGAACATGTATCAGAATCACCTGGAGGGCATATTGAAATGCATATTTCTGGGCCCCACCCCACAGTTTCTGATTCAGTGAGTCTTGGCTGGGACCCAAGAATTTCCATTTCAAACAAGTTCCCAGGTGCTGCTGATGCCATTGGCCCAGGTCTAGAATAAAAACAAAACTGAATTTATATAGTTGTGTTAATTTCTTACAACATACCAGGTGGGTTCATATTTTACATCTTTTAATCCTTGCAGCAAGTCTGCACAGATATATACGATTTGGAAGTTATAGCTGGGTAAATAAAGGCTCAGGGGAGGTGGTAACCTGCCCCAGGTGATATGGTTAGGGTGTGACAAGCCTCAGGTCTGCCTTCAGACCCCACCCAATCCATAACCTCCCTTCTGCTAAAGGCAAGAATTGGCTGCCAGTCTTTGGAAGGGGTAGGCTGGGTCTACAGGTGTCATGAGGGGTCAGCTATGAGGAGAGGAAGAATTTGAGCCCAGGATCCAGGCGCAACTGCCAGCTTGGATGGAGGTGTTCTTTGAATATGCAAAGGCCCTGTGGTCGGAGTGAACACAGTGCATTTGAGCAACTGAAAGAAGACCACAGTTATCAGAGCAGTATGTGAAGCTGGAGAGAGAAGTAGGTCCCAAACCATCAGATCATGCAAGACATTGCGGGGTGTGCTAGGCTTTGTCCTCTGTCAGTGGTGTTCTGTAGCTGATTCATACCAGCTTGCAAAAGCAGATTGTTAAATTTTCAGGAATTTTGTGAGGTGGTTGATGCTATGTTGGCAGCTTGAAATCAGTCATGGTGGGAGTATTTATATCACAGAAATCAGCAGACATTACTGATCATGGCCTTTTTTTCCCACAGGGAGCTGTATGTTAAACATTTACCAGCATACTACTGGTCTTTGACCTCAAGCAAGGAACAGCAGATTGATTGCAAACTGAGTGATGATGTTCCCCCTAGACTTGTGTTAAAGGGAGCTCTTTGAATTTATGTGTCTTGGTACCATGTCTCCCTTCTACCTTCTGCCACCAGCTCCCTCCTCACCACAGCCAGCTCTTGCCCATCTCTCACCTCAACTGAGAGCCGGGGGAGCCAGGCACCTGCACCTTCCTCTCGCCTCATTGAGGAGTTTGCTTCTCCTCCACATGACTCTTCTTAACTCCTCTCCTTGTCTTGAATATCAAACAAGGAGTACCAAATTAGCTGTTTTTCAAGCTTGCAAAATGTAGATAGAGCATAATGAACATTCTGGGCTGCTTGTAAATTACCTCGTATAAACGCCTTCACATCGCCTGCCACGCCATCTTTCTCCATGTGCATGTGGGTAAACACAATTTTTTATCCTTCTAATTATATAAAGTTAGAAGAAGAAGGGGACACAGAATAATATTAGCATCTCCCAAAAGGAATAAATAAACCATGAGGACACTGCCACTCCTTGCAATGCCTTTCTGGTGGACCTACAGCTGAATTCCACCCTTTAGTGAACACACACAATAGTTCTTTGCCTCTGCAGATAGATGGATCTGTATTTGGTACAGAGGGCAAGTGGAGAGCACCAAGTTTCTAAGTTTCTCAGCTATTAGCTCACTGCCTGCCTCATATTCAGCCCTGAAACCATCATTTATTAAGCACCTGCTGTGTACCAGGCATTGTCCTAGCATTTTTCTTTAGAGCAGTTTTAGGTTTACAGAAAAGTTGAGCAGAAAGTACATCATTCCCATGTACTCCCTCCCACCTACATACTGTTTCCCCTATTATTAACATCTTGCATTAGTGTGGTACATTCATTACAATTAACTAATATTGATTTATTATTATTAGCTAAAGTCCATAGTTTATTCAGGTTTGCTTTTTATGTTGTACAGTTCTATAGGATTTGACAAATGTACAATGACATATGTCTACTATTGCACTATTGTATAGAATAGTTTCACTGCCTTAAACATCCTCTATGCTTCACCTATTCATCCTTCCCTCCTCCCAAGCCCCTGGAATATACTGATCTTTTTCCTGTGTCTAGAGTTTTATCTTTTTCCAGAATGTCATATAGTCAGAATCATACAGTATGTAGCCTTCTCTGATTGGCTTCTTTCACTTAGCAATATTCATTTAAGTTTCCTCCATGTCTGTTGTGGCTTGATAACTCATTTCTGCTTCTCACTGAACCATATGCCATTGTGTGGGTATCTAATGAATGCTCCTTGATTTACAGTGAGGTCATATCCCCATAAACCCATAAGTTTAAAATATCATAAAAGTCAAAAATGCATTTAATATACCTAACCTGCCAAACGTCATAGCTTAGCCTAGCCTACGTTAAACATGCTCAGAACACTTATATTAGCCTATAGTTGGGCAAAATCATCTAATACAAAGTGCATTTTATAATAAAGTGTAGAATACGTCAGGGAGTTGATTGAACACTGTACCAAAAATTAAAAACAGAATGGTTATATGTGTACTCAAATTAAGGTTTCTACTGAATGCATGTTGCTTTGGAACTATCATAAAGTCAAAAAATCCTAAGTCTAATCATCCCAAGTGAGGGACCGTCTGCACCACAATTTGTTTATCCATTCACCTATTGAAGGACATATTGGTTGCCTCCAAGTTTTTGCAGTTTTAAGTAAAGCTGCTATAAACATCCATGTGCAGGTTTTCCTGTGGACATAAGTTTTCACCTCATTTGGGTAAATACCAAGAAGTGCAATTGCTGGATATAGTATGGTAAGTGTGTGTTTAGTTTTGCAAGAAACTGTCAAACTGTCTTCCAAAGTGGCTGTACCATTTTGCATTCCCACCAGCAATGAATGACAGGTCTTGCTGTGCCACATCCTCCCCAGCCTGTGGTGTTGTCAGTGTTTTGGATTTTGGCCATCCTAATATGTATGTAGTGGTATCTTGTTTTAATTTGCAATTTCTTAATAACACATGATGTTAAGCATCTTTTCATATGCTTATTTGCCATCTGTATATTTTCCTTGATTAGGTGTCTGTTCAGATCTTTCTCCCATTTTTCAATCAGGTCATTTGCTTTCTTACTGAGTTTTAAGAGTTCGTTGTGTATTTTTGATACAAGTGCTTTCTGAGATACGTGTTTGGCAAATATTTTCTCCCAGTCTGTGGCTTATCCTCTCATTTCTTAATGTGCTAGCACTTTTCACACCTATGTTTTCTCATTTAATCCTCTCATGCCATATAGTATTGGCTCCATTTTGCTAAGGAAACCAAAGCTAAGAGAGATCAATTGACTTGCTAGGTGATGGAGCTAAGATTTGAAGCCAAATCTGATCACAGCTCCACATCTCACATCTTATATTAAAAGTTTATCTCACTTGACATAAGTTAGCTGTGTAGGCATGAATTTTGGTTACATCATAATAAAGCACCTTTCCACTGTCCCAGAAAAGAAACACTGTATTAGGCTGCCCTGCAGAGCCCAGCATGATTCCTTGGGTCTTCGTGGCTTCATAGGGCATGGAAAGCCTTCTGAAATGAAACCCCCACTGCTGCCTCCTCTTTCTCCCCTCCCATCGCTGTTGCCCTCACACTCTGTTTTCCCAGGACAGGAGACCCTTGCAGCTCCCCCGCCGTGCTTGCTTTTTTCAGGATATCTGCCTTCACTCTAGCCATTCCCTCTGATGGAAAGACTTCCTCATTGTGCACTGGCCAAACCTTACTCATTTTTAATTCCTCATTCACATGTCACTACACAAAGCCCTCTATTCCCTATCTTCTAGATTTGGAAGTTTTGCTTCTGCATACAGTCTGTCTCCACTAAATTGACAAACTCCTTAAACATGAGTATCACATTTGATAGCACTTTCTTAATCCCTTCAACTAGCCTGGCACATAGTAGGTGTGCAGTAAACACATTCTTAATAAATGAAGGAGAGACGTTGTCAAACACCATCATCCGGTGGCTAGAGATCACTTTCATCTAGCCACCTTAACTTAACTAGAATAAATAAGTTCGTTTCTTTTTGTTTTGTTTTTAATCATTTTTGCTTTCCAGTTTTTCAACTTCATTTTATATTTTAAAAATTCCCTTTCAACATTTTAAACCACAACCTCTGTTTCCAGTGCTATGGGCCCCAGGGGCAGGCATAACTCAACAAATGAAGGAGATTTCTGAATCAATAAGTCATAATGAGACCACTGAGTGAAAACACAATGTGCATTTTCACTTTTTTAAGGCCTACAGCTTCTGGAACTGCTGGTAACAGGCTTGATGCACTGGGCTGAGAGTCAGGTGCCAGACTTTATCTGAATTCCAGCCTACTGGATGGGCTGTCCCCCAGGAAGTCCTCTCTGGGGCTAGAATCCTGCAGGAACTGGGGACCAGCTGTTCGCACAGACTCCAGCTGTAGTGCCTGTGAGATGGCTGAGACTCTGGGACAGCAAGTTATGTGGGCAGAGTAGGGTTTCAGGGTCAGATAAACCTAACTGAGAAGTCCTATCATCTCTGCCATTCACATGATGCGTAACTTCAGAAGCTTGCTTAATCTTTCTGAGCCTCAGTGTCTTCATCTATAAAATGGGAAGACTCATAATACCATATCATTCTGGTATCCTTATAATAACCTATACAGCTATTTTGAGGCATAAATGATTGAATGAGATAATGCATATAAAGTTTCTGGTACCTACCATGAATTCAATAAAGGTTAACTTCAAACTCCTCCCCCATGTCACACTCCACTCTCCCACCCACCCAAAGGGATTGCTTAGACCACCCACCTGCTCCCTCTAGTTGCTTCTACTGAATGAGTAAGAAAAGTGGCATTTAGTATAACTCGCTGTCTAGCACAGTGCCTGCTTGCCACATGGCAGATACTCAATGAATGATTCTTAAATGAATGGATAGATATGGGGTGTATCTTATACCAGCCCTAGGCCTGTTTGTCCATAATAGGACCCATTCCTTACCTTCTCCCACTCTACTGTGTATGGCAGGTAACTTACCCCTGTAGGTTGCATTTCTCAGGCTCTCCTGTCAGCTATTTAGGTTTGGCCAATGACATGCACTGGGAGATTGGATAGAAGGAGAAAGGGAGAAGCCAGGGTATTACCACTACAGTTGCCTTCCTTAGCAGCAAGGGAAGCACCTCCTTGTCTCCAGCTCCTACTAGAATCACACTGTGGCTTCAGGTTCCAGCAGGTGGCCCCAGCTCCTGAGCACTGCTAACTCCACCACCTCCCTCCGTCCCTTCAGCCCAAGGGCAGGCAGTGTCTCCTTGTTGCTGCTTATCTCTGAGTTTCTCCACTCTCTTCTATCGGGCTGCTCAACAGGCAACCACTTCTTGGTAGTTAATTCCCTCTGCTGGGTATATTTGAAGTGGTTTCTAACATTGTGCTTACACCCCCTTTGGAAGCAGGAGTGACTGAACTCAGAGTTAAGAGAACTTCACTCCTCTGTGCTCTACCATTCACTGGCCATGTGGCCAGTCAGGCTTTCTGGAGCCTCAGTTTCCTCATTTATAACAAGGGCTAACAGAACCCGTCCTACTTCTCTCCCATAGGGTCACTGTGAGAACCCAATGAGGTCATCCAATTATACCTTTTCCATGTATGACTGAGTACCTGCTGTATGTCAGGACCTTTTAAAGGTGCAGGGGATGGAACAGGGAATAAGGCATAATGTCCCAGTCCTCAAGGGTGTTTTGGTTAGTTGCAATAAATGTGCCTTGTAAACTGCAGAATGCTGTATAATTCTAAGAGGATAAGCTGACCTGACCTCCGTGACTCCCAGAAAACCCTTGGGGGATGTCCAGAGCTCTCCAGCCCGCTTCTTAGGGACCCCATTCCTGCCCTAGAGGAAGGTGAATTAGGATGCAGTGACTGCACAATGATATGTGCACAGTGACCTGGATAGCAAACCAAGGTCCCTCCTCCCAACCAGACCCAACCAATGTTCCACTTGTGTGTGTCTATTAGCGTGTCAGAGCTCACTTAATTAATTGTAAAGGATTATCCTGATTCTTCTGCTGTACTAGTTTTCTTTTAATGGTTTTTATTTGGTGTTAGTTGAAGTAAGCATCCTATCAAAAAAAAGCCTGCAAATCTTGTTTATGTCTAGATTGTGTTTGAAAAGGTATCCTCCATAACACAATTTTTAGTTATTGATGACCTCTTTTATAATGATTTAGTCAGCCTCACTTTAATGATAGCATTGATAACAACATATGGCTGACAATCTATCTGCAACAATACTCCAAGGGGCAAATGAAAAGCAATTTGTGCATGTGTGGAAGATAGGTAAACTTGCTGTTTTTAAACAACATGAAAATGGAGTTTATTAATCCAGATGCAACACTCTTCTGTCCTGAGTGTTTTTATATGGTCTCTCACATTGTCCTATAAAGCAGGTATTTCCATCCCTGTTTTAATGATTAGATCACTAAGACTTAAAGAAACATGTGACTAATCCAGTTAGGTAATGACAAAATCAGAAGGGAAGGTAGAAAAATGAGAAGTGCTTACCTCCCTGAGCCTCCACTTCCTCATCTATAAATAGGAACAGTAACTGAGGGTAGTGTTGAGAGTTAAATGAGAGTAGAACAATGCCTGATATGCAGTCATTAATAAACAGTAGCTCTAAAGGAGGAAATAGCTGCCTCCTCTCCCTGAGGCCTCTTATCAACCATCCCCTTGATTTCTGCTCTCTCTGCAGACGACCATTCCCGGGTGAGGCTGTTGGTGCTGGATGGAGACCCACACTCTGACTACATCAATGCCAACTACATTGACGTGAGTGTCTTAATGGGGCTGGGGGCTGGGGCTGGCTTTTGCAGGCTCAAGATCTGCGGTTTACCCCAAACTCTCCTCCAGAAGGTGGCCCTTCCAGAGCAGTCTGGATCCTCCCTGATATGTAGAACTAGTGTAACCCAAGTTGACTGTCCATCTAACACTGCATCCACTTTCAGGCTGGCTGTAGTAGCCTGCTCTATGGGGCCTCAGGACAACTGTTAGTCTTACTCATTCACCCCATTTATTCATTTGTATATATGTCTGTTGATCCATTCATTCATTCACATAAACGCATGACCACTTATGGCACAAAAATTTTAAAGTGCCTACTGTAAAATGTATACTAGATGCTATGGGAACCATAATGCTAAAAATACCATGGCCTCTACCCTTTAAAACCTTAGCAGGGAGATAACACACACACCAATAATTCCAGGGCAAAGTAGAAAGTGGTAAGTGTCATAAGTACAGATAACATGCTGCAGAGATTCAGAAGTAGGGAAAAATATCACTTCTCCCATCAGGAATGCAAAATATGATGTGAACCAAAGCTTCAAGCACAGGTATGATTTAAAATCAAAGAGAGGGAAGAGGGGCCTCTGGTTAGAGAGAATAGCACAAGCCAAGATGGAGCAACTGGCAAGAAGACACATAGCAGCTCCATTTGAGGGGAGCAGAGAATATGTAACAGGAATAGTGGAAAATACTGTTGGGGCTACATCAGTGACGATTAAATGCTCAGACTTAGGAAGTGGGACTTTATCCCATAGACAAGAGGAAGCTATTAAAAATTTTTTATCAAGGAGGTGACAAGCTCAGAACTGAGCTTTGGGATGATTTATCTGCTACCAAAGATAAGATAGATCAGAAGGAAGAAATTCTGGAATGAAGACAACTACAACCAATAAGGAAAGAGGCTGCTTCAGTATTCCAGAGATGACTGAGGAAGGGACTAAACTCAAACAAGAGCCAAGAAGGGTATGCATGGAAGTGAGAGAATTTGCTAAGCAAGAGCATGGCCGCTGGGGTCAGAAAGACAACCCAATGTGACTGATTCAAGCCATGCATCTCAGGACCTCAGCTCACAGTCCATGGGTCTTGAAGAATGGCACAGAGATTCACACTGGTCCCCTAGACTCTCAAATGTATTTATAGATAGGCTATAAAGTGTGGTGGTGCAGTTTGTGAATTCCCCCTTAATCTAGACTAAGCCAGGTGAGTTATTAACTCAACAAATACTTATTGAGCCTTGTATTGGTCATTTGACTGCTTGCCCTCAGATCTATTTGGTGTCCTTCCCTGTTCTGCCTTGCATTGCAGGGTGTGTGTGTGTGTGTGTGTGTGTGTGTGTGTGTGTGTGTGTGTGAGAGAGAGAGAGAGAGAGAGAGAGAGACAGACAGACAGACAGACACTGGAGGATGATGGAAGGGCAATGTATTCTCCATCTCACTCCCTTCCTTGGGCAGCAGCTCCAGCAGTGGCTGTACCCTGTCTGTGGCTCCATCTTTCCTCAAGCAGGCCTGCCATAGTCCAATCTCCTGCCAGTCAGCCCGCTGGGGCTCTGGTTATTTCTGGTTATTTCTGGACTCTGGACTCTGGACTCTAGTTATTTCTCCCTCTCCTGTTCTCCCACTAGTTCTAAGGGTTGGTTGCAGCCTCCTCCTGTCCCTGATCTCTGGGTTGCCCCACTGTTCTCTGTTTGGCATCTTGGCTCCTCCATCACTTGTGTAACCAACTCCCTGTACTGAATTGCCTCTGTCTGAAACACATAGACTGGTTTCTATTTCCCTAACTACACCCTAATTAACAAAGAGCCTACTACACGGCCAAGAACTGGGGCTGCAACTTCAGTGGAGTTGAAGATGAACACCGTCTCTGCCACCATGGCCCTTCCAGGAAAGTTCACAGGAGACAGCCAGTTCTGAATAGCTTTTCTCCAGCCCAGAGCAAGGCACTCTGAGCATGCATCCCTCATGCCAGCAGCCTTTCCCTCATACATCCAATATTCAGTTCACAAACACAGAGAAGACCCTCCACGGTGTATGGGAAACACTGACTTTTAAGACCTGGTCTCTGACCTAACAGGGACTCAAATCAGGTGAGGGAGTCAGATAAGAAAATAGACCTTCACAGAGCAGGGGCTGTGGGACTATAAAGGAAAATCAAAGCTTCAAATTGGTGGGAAAGGGAAGTAGCCAGTGAAGGCTCCCTGGAGGAGGTGATGTCTCAGTTCTGCCTTGAAAGATGACTTACAGCCAGCCAGGCAAGAAGGGTTTATAGTAACCTAAGAATTACTGATCACCTTTCATGTACCAACATCACTTTAACTAGTATCACAACTTCACAAGGTAAGTACCATTACTACCCATTTCCAGATGAGTAAGCGAGTCTCTTAAGATTATATAACTTGTCCAGGATTATACTGCCAGGAGGTAGGGGAGGAGGGAGCAGAAATTTGAGTCAAGAATACCTCTCCCACCATACTCTGCTGTCTTTAATAATCGCAGTGAGCAATGACAACACCGACTGGCTCTTAATGAGTCACTCTTGGGTCCTATGATGGGTGGCTTAAGTAAGTCAGCTTATCAAAACTTCTTAACAACCCTTCAAGGTAGGTGTTATCATTCCCATTCTCCAGATGGGGAGGGCTGAGGTTTAGAGAAATTACAAATATGTCCCAGGCCATGCAGCTGGTCAGTGGCAGAACCGGGATGGGAACCAGACCTGAATGGCTCCCAGTTTAGCACTCTTTCTCCTTCCCCTCCCCACCCACTCCCAGACACCGCCTTGTAGCCAACACACAGCAAGGACCGAGTCAGCATATATTGATGCAGGTTGAATTGATTCCTTCCATTTCTCCTCGACCTTGTCTATGGCTGCGTGGATATGACCCTAAGGACCACAGCCCACACAGGGTCTGGCATGCCTGAGTTTCTGTGTCTGGCATTCATCATTTGACTAGAATCCCCCAACAAAAGTCATTTTCCTAGATAGGCACTCAATCCAAAGTTGAATGAGCATCTGACTACAGTCAGGGCCAAGATACACTTTGGTATTTTATAGGCAACAAATGAAATTGCTTTAAATGCAAGTTAATCTCTACAACACCACTGCTAATTATGCCTCTGATTCATTTCCTGTTTTATCATTGCAAGGCATGTTTCAAGCCTTTAAAGACAGGAAACCAGAGCTCTAGGTTAAGAGCACTGTCCAAGGTCACACAACTGATCATCAATTCTCTGCCCACTTAGGACATACCACGACCTCCTTCTTCTGTCTGTAAGAACAGGTTAGGCAGACAGGGAAAATGGCCTCTGTTCATGCTGTCTTATTATGGGATATGGAACTCCAGGCTCAATCTCAGTGGTTAGAATCCAGGGCCAATGAAGTCATGGATCTGGTCTTTGCTGAAGGCCTGGCTGTTGAATCCAGGCCTTTTTGATTGCTAGCTTTATGATCTTGGGTAAATTACTTACTCATTCTGATATCTATAAAATGACATAGTGGTGCCACCCTACAAGTGTGCAATTACTTATATAAAGTATCTGTCATGATCCCAAAAGGAAACATAGGCTTCCTCAAAGTGGGTACCCAGGGAAAGTTTAATAAGGATGTGAACAGGATTAAGAGAAACCAGTAGGGGAGGGTGCAGTATCACTAGGCTAACAAGAGCAGGGAGTCCTTACCAGCCCTAGACCCAGATAAGGGAAGAGAGTAGCTATAAGAGAGGGCTGCCCTTCAAGAACTGAAGCCCTTAATTGAGTGACAAGGTCAAGCAAGACAGGGTGACCTGGCAGGGAGGAACCTAGAAGAACATATGCCCCAACCTCCTCCTGGCCTCTGAGCTCCTGCTTTTGTTTCCCATTAACTAAACCCAATTTGAAGCAGAAAGCATAGGAGCCCATGGTGCGATCCATACAGAGCAGACCATGGAAGGAAAAAGGGGAAATGGACAGACAAAGGGAAGATAGCCAACCACAAGCAACTCCTTGCACAGTTACCACTGTAGAGTGAAGAGTGGAGGAACTCCATTAATTGTGAACCAACTATATACTCCAGCAAAGATAAAATTCCTGGGGTCTCTATAGGGATTCCTGGCAAAACAGTACTCCAGACAGCTAACTAGGTCCTCACTCCATCACCCTGGTCTCCAACTCACTCAGCCACAATCCTTCCTGGCTCTCTAAAGAGCTAACTGCCCATGCTAGAATCATTTCTCTACAATTGGATCTTGACGATTCATTAAAATAACTCCACTGGGATAATGAGCTGAATGGGGCCTGCCCTGTCTCTGCCTCCAGAGGCCGTGGTCTGTTACTGTCTGAACCATCCCGCTGGCAGGTTTGTTTGCACACCCGAAAATGTATTGGCCACTTAAATCTGTTATAAATTACCAGCCTGGAAATAAATATCGTATCTGGGTCCCCAGTAAGTAACAGATGCATGAGTGCAGAGCGAGATAAATGCGTTTTGGATGCAAACCTCTTTCCCATTGCTCACAGACAGATGGAGGCAGGCCCAGTGCTGGTTTGCAGTCGATCTGCATGCTGTGTAGGTGGGACTTAAATGAACTCAAAGTTCTTTTAAGGTTAGGAAGTTTTCTGTACTCGCTCTTGGCGAATCCTCAGAGGAGCCCCAATTGAGCAGTACATTTCCTTTTATCTCCTTTGCTAAGGAGTCTTGTGGTTAGAATGTTTTCTCTTTGGGGACTGTGTGGGTTTTTGGAAGCCAAGGAGGGTCTCTTTACTCAGATGCAGCGTGGGAACAGGCACACAGCATGCGTGCATTCAGTCAATATGAATTTTTCAAGGCCAATGGCCCAGGCTGACTTCTAGGTGCTGGGGACATGGCCATGAGCAAGCCAGCCCTGGCTTCATGGAGCTCCCATTCAACTTGGGGAGCATGTAAATGAAGAAAGAATAGTATGCTATTTGGTGATAGGTTATCTAAAGAAAAGTAAGCCAGAGAAAGTGGAAAGAAGCTGATGGGGTGGTCAGAGATGAACTCTCCACAGACGTGATTGACAACTGAGCAGAAGCTTGGATGGAGTGAGAGAGCAAGCCACTCAGGTACCTGGGGGCAGACACAGCAGGCACGGGGAACGGCCAGTGCTAAGGCCTCTGGATGGACATGTGATCCCTATCTCTGAAGAAGAGCAAGAACCAGTGGACGATGAAAGAATGGCAGAGAAACTGGGAACGTCACTGAAAGGATGAAATAGAAATGACAAGAGGTGTCAAGATGCCCAAACCAGGCTTAAGGAGCCAATCAACAACCACCTCCTCTGAGGGGCCCTCCTTAGCTGTTCAATTCCCATGGGTGTTCCACAGAGTCCCCACATCTTCCCATTAGTAGCCTTTACCCCAATCTGTTGATGTCTACAAGTTGCTCAAAAGCAAAGTCCACATTCATTGGGTCGACTTTTGTATTTCCATTGCCTTGTACATAGTAGTAGGTGCTTAATACCTGTTGATTGACAGTGAATAACTGTGCAAACAAATGAATTCACAAAATAGAGAATCCAAGCCATCTAACTCCACAACTAAAATGTGAATCTCTTGCTCAGAATGTTATCTCACTGAATTTCAAACACATTAGAATCTTCCAAATCACAGCTTCCTCCAGGGTCTCTTCTTCTTCCAGCCTGAGCATTAAGAGGATGCTCCAACTTCAGCTCAAAAACATTCATGCATGTATTTCACCAACCAGACTGCTGAAAACTGCACCCAGCTCTGGGTGGCATGTCCCATGTCCCAGGAGGAGAAAGGTACAAAAAAATTTACTACAGCACATGGAATTGTATTCACTGAGCATATACAAAGCCCTACTGGGCCACTCAGGAGGAATGAGTCAGCTCTGCATCCCAGAGGAGGGCATATTTCAAGAGCAGCTTGGTGAGACTCTTGAAAGAGGGACAACTTGAAAGAGGGACAACAAAGAGGGACAACTGGAGGTGAGGCTGGAGATGAAAATGGAGACAGATGACTAGTCCCAAGCTAAGGCATTTGGCATTACCATGCAGACAATAGGGAGCTACTGCAGGCTTATAAGCAGGGAAATAACACAGTCAGTGTGCAAGAGGAAGCTCATGGGGTTAGGAAGCAGCAAGGCTACACAGTGAAACTGCAGGCAGGGAGGCCAGCTAGTGGTTGGTGCTGTGGCCTCAGCCAGGGAGGATGAGGGCTGTGGGAATGAGTGATGGGGATGGCAGAAGAGGGCAGACTTAAGAAACTCATCTTTCCAGGATCTAGGGGACTATTTTCTATTCCCAAAGCTACTCAAGAAAACCCTTGGGTTTAATTCTTTCTTTTAGCCTGAGCAGCCCCGTCCACTTGACTTGGAGGAAGGGATAGGTCTTCCTACCCCTTGTGTCACAGGGAAGGGCTCAGTTATTACATTAACACAAAGAAGGTCTCATCATCCCAGTGTGCCCTGAGAGGCCTGAATACACTTGTAGTCTTGATAGGCACTCAGTAAATAAATGTTTGCCAAATAAACAATAAAATAACAATAGCAAAGACATATATGTTAAATCTTAGAATAGTGCCTGGCACATAGTAACTGTTATATATCAACTCATTTAATCTGATCAACAACACTATGATGTAAATACTATTATCTCCATTAGTTTTTTAATTTTATAGATTTAGGGGGTACAAGTGCAGTTTTGTTACTGTATGTATTGCACAGTGGTGAAGTATAGGCTTTTAGTGTAACCATCACCTGAATAGTATACATTGCACCTATTAAATTATTTCTCATCCCTCTCACCACCCTCCTACCCTGCCAACCTTCTGAGTCACCAATGTCTACGATTCCACACTTTACATCCATATGTACACATTATTTAGCTCCCACTGTAAGTGAAAACATGCGGTATTTGACTTTCTGTTTCTGTTTCTGAGAGTTTTTTGCTTAAGATAATGGCCTCCAGGTCCATCCATGTATCCATGTTGCTGCAAAAGTCATGATTTCATTATTTTTTATGGCTTAGCAGTATTCCATGGTACACATATATATATACACACACACCATGGAATACTACATCTATATATATATCTCTCTCTCTCTCTTCATATATATCCATACATATCCATATATAATCCATATATATATATGGAATACTATATATATATATAATTTCTTTATTCAGTCATCCATTGAGATGGACACATAGGTTGATTTCATATCTTTGCTATTGTGAATTTTAAAACTGAGGCACAATGAGACTAAGTAGCTTGCCCCAGACCACACACCCTAGAAGGGACAGAGCCAGTGTTCAAACCGAGGCAGCTGAGTTCCAGAGTCCATGGTACACATAACCACCATGCTGTGTTGCCTGCCTAGTTGGTTTGTCAACAGCTTGTTTATTGGGTATTTGCTCTGAGTCTCACATTGTGCTGAGCTCTGTGAGAAAAAAAATTTTAAGCTTAGTAGGGAGTGTTTGTCCTTAAGAAACTGACAACCTCACTAAGTACATAGGATTGCTCAAGCACAGAGTTTTAGTGGGGCTGTTGATTGCTCTGTGGTTAATCCAACAGTTCTGGTCATGACATTGTCCCTGGATTGGTGCCAACCTCCAACTCTAGAGCAGGCCCAGCAATTGGAAGGTGCCTGCAAAATCATTATCGAGCAAGTGAAACACAAAGGCGAAGAAATGTACAAGGGACTCAGAAACTTGTCTTTGAATCAGAAAGTGGGTCTAGAACTTTAGAGATGCCACATCTGTGGCACCATAAACCATACAGATGGCAGTTCTATTTCCTGAAGAAAGTGGCCTCAAGGCAGTTCATCCACCTCAACAGGACAAAAAGACTGGTCAGCAACATCTAAGACAAAGACAGGTGTTCATCAAACTTTAGGACTTATTTTCTCTGGACATGGTTAACCATAAAAGCTAAGTGGATTTCAGGACTGTCAACAATCTCCCAATTGATAGGCTCCAAAATTGTCATCTGTGTTCTTTAAAAATTTTATTCATCTATTCATTTATTCACTCATGTATTTATTTAACAAATATTAATTGCATTCAGTGTTCTGCACTAAATGCAGGTCTGTCTCCAAAACTTAAACTTCTACTCAATATGACTGTAACTGGAAAGAGGACACTCCATGTATGCCATGCCCAGGCAAAAGAGGGGTCACCTTCAACCTCTTCTCCAATGATGAAGGTTATGGGGCAGCAGGGTGCTCCCCAACCAGAGTACAGCAGGGCCTACTGTAGTGCTCTGAAATGTACAGAGAAATTAGAAACTGGTCTTTGTATTTGCAGGTATCTTTATGGGCCTCCCAGGTCACCCCTCCATAGGTCTTCTCCATACCTGGGACTTCAATTCCAAGCCCAGGAATGTTGGCATAGAGAAGCAATGTGGGATACTTCTCAATTTCCTTTTTCTAATTGTTACTAATGGAAGGAGTCAACAATTGAATTGTTTTCTTCCTTTTTCTTCTCTGGGTGTCCCATAGGGTCTTGTACAGTGTTCTTCATATAATCATGGCTCAAGAAAGACTTTTTGGTGGTCGATGCTCCCCATAAACCTGAAAACTCCTTCTCTACCTGTTTTTGGGTGCATAAGGATAAGTAATGCCCATCCAATCTTTGCTCCCAGTGCCACTGGCTCCAAGGCAAGCCTATGTAGGCACCTCACAAGTAACTATAAGAATAGCTAGCATTTAGTGACTTACTACACACTTTATGTGCAATATCTCATTTAACCTTTGCCACTTCTCTGGGAATAAGTGATGCTGTTCTCATTTTGCCCATGAGAAAATCAAATCCTTGGAGAGGATGTTTATTAATATTGTGCTGTTTGCAAGCTTTGACAACAGACTCTTCACAGTGCTTTTCTCCTGTTATCCAGGGATACCATCGACCTCGGCACTACATCGCGACTCAAGGTAAGTGCCCTCTCTCCACCTAGTGCCTCAGAGAGGCTTCAGGGGTCCCAGGGAAAGGGCTCTCTCAACTGCAAGGCTTATCCTCTCCTCCTGTATCTGTTACTCCAACCCTCCTTTTTCACTAAACAGCCCTGGAGGAGAGGAATGAGTTTCCACCAGCAAAGAAGCCACGGAGGGGTAGGCTGAAGAATCTCCAGAGGTCCTTGAGATTGTTCATTTGTTTATTTGGGAAGGAAAATGGTGGCAAGTTTCACTGTAGGAGAAAGGCCCATGAGTGACAGAGGAAGGAGCTTCACTTGGTCAGGAGGGAGAGGCCCAAGCAGGTGCCATCAACACCTGCCAGGGCCGGAGCTGATGGTGCCTTATCTCCACAGTAGGTGCATGCCCATAACAGATATGCAGCTGGCTGCCCTAGAAAGTAACTTGGCAGTGCGTTTTCAGAAGTCTTAAAAATGATCATACCTTTCAAACCCTTCTGGAAAAAAATCCTGCAGATAATTATATATATAGACAATGACGCATATGAGAACATTATTCACGGTGTTATCTATAATAGGAATAAAAAAGCGAAAAATCTTAAATGCCCAACAATTGGTACATTGGTTACATAAAGTGTATTACCGCCATATTATAGAAAACCTTGCAGCTATTAAAACTATTACGCTTGGTAAGAATTTTTAAGGGCATCAGAAAATGCATATAATAGGCCTGATGCTTATTACAGTAAATACACACCTATACATATAAATATAGAAAAATGGTATTCAAACTTTTATATCAAACACATGTATTACTTTTGTAATTTTAAAAATGATGAAGGCCCGGGACATTGAAAGAGTAATTTCCAAGGAAATTGCTTTGGACTGTCAGAGCCTATTTTCTGCTCCTTGTCTTTTTTTTTTTTTTTTTTTCTTCCTTTCTGTTGAGGCCCTAGAGGAATGCCTCCAGCATTTGTCAAGCTCAAAATCAGGCATCTCCTGTTTTTGTTCTCAGCATCTGGCACCCAGCAGCTCTCTCCACCCCCCACCCCAATTGCCTTCCTGTCTCTCATGGAGGTTCTGGAGACCAATTTTTGAAAACTCCCTTAAGCCATAATACAGTCCAGATAAGGTGATAGGTGGAGTTGGTAGAAAGGGTCTGAGCAGGAGGAGGACAGAAGGGAGAGGAGAGGCTGCCAACATTTCCGGTAGATGCTGCAGATTGTGAGAGCTTGGAATGAGGCTTTCCTCATCCATACCCTAATCTGTCCCCATCAGGCTCGCATGTCTCAGGCCTGTGTCTCAGATACTTGGTGTCTTAACAAGGATCACCTGGCCTCACTCCTGCTCATCAGTGTGGAGACTTGACCAACCGGAGGGACAAACCTTCTCAGCTGCTGCTTTGCACTTGCATTCTCTAACCTCACTGTCTTCTTCTCTGTTGGCAGGTCCGATGCAGGAGACTGTAAAGGACTTTTGGAGAATGATCTGGCAGGAGAACTCCGCCAGCATCGTCATGGTCACAAACCTGGTGGAAGTGGGCAGGGTAAGCCTCTCCTGCACTCGCCTGGGCAGAGGATGCTGGAGATACACTCTCGAACATCTGTTTGTTCCATGCATTGTGCTAAGTGCCTCCTAGTCAATATTTCACCCTCACAGCAACCTACAAGGGAGATGTCATCACTCCTATTCCACATTCAAGCAATGTCCTTTCCCTTTAAATCCCCTTCATCCCTTTTTCCACCCTCACTCTCTGTTGATGATGTCATCTCATATATTTTGAGGAAATTAAAACCATCAGTCGTTCACTCCCTCATCGTCACACCACAATCCTACTTGTATCTACAACCGTCCTCTTGTTCTTCTCCTCTGCTGTCAGATTTGACTATAAGAAATGGCTGTTTTTGTTGACCCAAATGGCCGAATGTCAACTGTTTCTTATGGCTCAGCCTAACACAACAGAAGCCATGTCTCTGCCCTTCCAAAGGCAAGCCTAGTGCCTGGATCACAGATTCTACTCAATAATTTTTTTCATTTTTCCCTTTTTCACTTGCAAAATAAGTCTCTTTCTCATTGCCAGATTGTTCCCCTTAGCATACAAACATGCCCAGTACCTTCCATCTTAAAAAGAAAGGAAAAGGTAAATAAAAAGTATTTTCTTGTTCCCTCTTTTCTGCCAAACTTTAAAGACTCACAGAGTGGCTCTGTTTCTTCACTCATGTTCTCTTCTACCCACCCCAGCGTAGCTCCTCCCTCCATCCCATCAATAGTGATATTGTCAATATCACTCGCATCCTTCATGTCGACAAATCCAATCTCCACTTCTCTCTTCTCATCTTACTCAATCTCAGCAGCATCCAACCCTTTGCTACCCGCTCTTCTTCCCCTGACCTCTAAATCTTGATGTTCTTCAGGGCTCAGGTCTTGGTCTCCTGCTCTGCTCCATCTCAACTCTCTCTGAGGTGGTCCTCAACTACTCCTGGGGCTTAGAAATGGGACTGCTATTCCCAGCTTGCTTTTGCCTACTTAGTTAACTCTGGCATGTGGGTGGGCTGCTGAGTTTAAAGGCAAGGTGTACAAACACTAGAATTAAAAGGGCTCTCTACACATCATATGAACTAACTAAAATGTGGGCAGGTAAGTTTTTGTTTGGGTAAGAAACAGATAATTCATAAAGATGAATTCTGGCCTCTGCGATGATGGGAAGGAGAAAATCTGGGCTTTCGTAATCCAGTAAAGGGGTATGGACATCTCAGGGCCTAATGGGAATTTAGGACCAGGTGAGACTTTATCCATGAGTCCACCCTTATCTAGTCCATCACTCAATTTTACCGATGAGGAAACAGACCTAAAGGGGTAGAGTACCTACCCTGATGTCACTCAGCCAAAACCTAGGCACAAAATCTGACACTGGACTCTCATTCCAGTGCTTGTGGTCACTCCACTCAGACTGTTCCCCAGGGACCCAGGCCCAGGGTGCAGCTACTGTGGACATAAAGGCCAGCCCAGGATTCAGGGATTCAGAGGCAAATTCCAGCCTGTTCTACAATATATCCCACATTGGAAACAGATTCCCTTGATGGATAGACCGTAAATCTAAATTGGATTTGGGGAGGAAAGCAATCTCTTAGATAAACTCCTGCTAGTGCCAAACACTGTGCCAGGCACATATTGTGCATTACCGAAACTTACAACAATCATAGGAGCCCATGTTCCTAGTTATTATTCAAGTGCCCTGGGTTTGCATCCTGGCCCCGTCCCTTACCAACGGTTGACCTTGGGCAATTTTCTTAGCTTTCCTATGCTTCCTCGTCTGCAAAATGGGGATGATAATATCTACTTCATAAAGTTGTGTTGATAAGTCATTAGAATAATACATGTAAAGTATTCGCAGAACACTTTGTGAGCCATGGTAGACAGAGTACACAGTCAGTAAATGTTAGCTATCATTATTGATAGGAAGCTGAGGCTCAGAGAGGTTTCAGCACTTTCTCGGGCCACCCAGATACTGAGTGTTAGGACCAAGCAATGAATCCATTTGCCCCCATGCCCTGTTGCACTATACCAGTGTTTCCCTAAGTGGGTTCCATGGGATGCTAGTCTGCAGGATGCTTAGTGAGAAGAGGGTTCCATGGTTAAATACGTTTGGGAAATGCTGCATCCTCTGTGCCCCTTTTGGAGAGTCGCAAAACACAAAACACATTAGCGCTAGCATGAGAAAGAAGCTGAGTAGTCCTGTAGCAAAGCTGCCTATTTAACTGTGTAATACAGCATTTCCCAAACTCATTTGACCACAAAACCTTTTTTTGTTTGTTTTTTGTTTCTTGTTTTTTACCTAACACCTATTAGCACCCAGCGGAACACACTGTGGGAAATGCCACTCTAGGCCGTGCAGCGTCCCCCGGAATGGTAATCATGCTTTTGTTCTTTTAAGGGGAAAACCATGATCTCTTTTTCATCCATGAGTGCGACTTAAATAGTCGACTGGGGAATGGCTTGCTCGCATCCAGGGTCAGAGAGGGACTGCGCATCTTCCCTTGGAGTCCAGCAGCTACCATCCTTTTCCCAACCAAGAGCCTTTCTCCTTCCAGACCCCCGACTGCCACCTCTTAATGATGTCCCCCTCCCAACCACTTCTGCTTCCACCTCCTATTTCCCACCTTTTATTCTCATCTTTGCTCAGCTGATAATACTCAGCTGCTCCACCCTGACAGAGCAGAAAGGGGACTCAGTCAGTCCCCAGACTGGCCACATGGCCTTGGACAAGTCACCAAACCTCTGAACTTCAGTATTATTTTCATCTGTAAAGTGGGGACAATAACACCCACCTATCTCACCTTGTTCTATTTGATGACATAGTGTGATAATGCATTGGAAAATTACAAGGAGCTTTGCAAAAGAAGGTACTACAATTATTTCTAATGGCTCCAGTGCCTCTGGGAGTGAGCTTGGCCCTGTGCGGCTTGCTGATCCCTGGCCAGCTGTGAACGCTGTGGACTGAAATGCCACCAAAGTCACCCTTGGGTTTATTTGGATGGGACGACCAGATGAGACAGCTGCTCACACTCAGCCATGTGCTTATGCATCCTTGTCTCTGTTCTGTCTCTGTCTCTCACTTGGCCACAGGTGAAATGTGTGCGATACTGGCCAGATGACACGGAGGTCTATGGAGACATTAAAGTCACCCTGATTGAAACAGAGCCCCTGGCAGAATACGTCATACGCACCTTCACAGTCCAGAAGGTAAGCTTCCCAGAGGCTGTGGGCAGCCGGTCCACCATGAGAGCCAGCTTGTTTGTTCATCCAGAGCATGTGGTAACTGAGGGTCTGCTCTACGTCCAGCCCCATACTGGGCACCAGCAACAGATCAGCAATCAGGGCAGACATGGGTCCTGCTACCAGGGATCCCACATCTAGTAGGTGGGGCAAACTGAATTCAGTAAGCAAATCAATGAAATAACAACACACTGTGATAAAAGCCACACAGGAATATGCAAAGGATGGAGATAGAAATCCACAGTAGGATGGGATGGTAGGAGAGGGCCTCTTAGCGGAGGAGGCATTTGGGCAGAGAATGAAGGAGGAGGAACCAGTGAAGGGTAGAAAGGAAAGAAGAGCTATCCCAGGCAGAAGGAAAAAACATGCAGTCTGGAGGGGAAAAAATGATCTCAACCTGTTCAAGGCATGTGGTCTCAACCGGGGGCATTTTGATCCCCCAAGGAATATTTGTAAATGTCTGGCAACATTTTTGGTTGACACAACTTGGGGGAGAAGGGTTAGGATGGTACTGGCACCTAGTGGGTAGAGGCCAGAGATGCTTATAAATATTCCACAATGCACAGGACAACCCCCGACAACAAAGGATTATCCAGCCCAAGGCATCAGTAGTGTCAAGGTTGAGAAATGCTGGTCTAGACATTAAAAGGAGGGCAGGGCTGCACAAGCTTGGTGAGCAAGAATGTGATTGCAATATAATATGTTATATTTATTTATAACATATTATATAATAATTGCTATTCTATCGTTACTATTATATCATAACGATAGCTAACACTTACTGAGCACTTACTGAACCAGGTACTTTTCTAAATGCTTTGCATAGAGTAACTCAGTTAATCCTCCCAATAACCCTATAAGGTAAGTGCTATTATTATCCCCATTTTACATATGAAGAAACTGAGACACAGAGAGTTTAAATCAGTTGTCCAAAGTTGCCCAGCTGCAAGGTTGGTACAATCAGGATTCACACCTTGGCTCCTGTAACACAGTTCTCTTTCCATTACACCATAGGTTCCATTTCTCTAAAACCAATCACTTTAATAGACAATGTGGCCACAGGCCTGAGGATGCAAAAGCACTGGGGACTTACATGCTTTGAGAGCTGTGCCCTTGAGGCTTTGACAAGTCCTTGCAAGGGCCAAAGCAGGCTGCTCTGCAGACTAGAGCCCGGCATGCACACAGTACTGTTCCAGCATACAGAGTGGCCTAGGACATACTGTTTGCCTCTGGCAGCTCCCCCTCCAACCCCCAGGCTCCTAAAGTCTCAGGGTCCTTTTCATCTGAATCTGCAGTCTTGGGTGAAAAAGTCACGAAGCCTGTGAACTCCCTCCACTAAGAGGAAGGAAACCATCGGTACTTCAATGTTGCCTTAGGTCAGGTTTTTTAGAAGCAGAGCCTGAGGCAAGGATTCAGAAACATGAGGTATATCAAGGGAGCTCTCCCAGGAGAAATTCCTAAGAGAGAGTGAGAAGCAGGAGAGGGAAGGAAAGACACCAACCAAGGACAGAGGCTCCAGTGAAGTCTAGCCTAGAGCTGATCCACAGGGAACCTCCAAGGATAAACTATGCCACAGAGTTGTCCCCCTTAAGGCGTGGAAGCCAGACTTCTGTGCTCCCCCGTCAGTCAGTCTGCTGACCGTGGACCATCCACTGAGGGGTAACCTCCAGGGTGGGCCAGCCCCTGTCAGCTGAGGGCATGTCTCCAGAGAAGGGGACAACTGAAAGGCAGTAGCAACCAACAGTCCCTGCAGCTGAGGCCTTGAAGCACAGGCCCAAGGAAGAGGACCCAGGTGGGGTACCGGTGTCATCTGCCACATCTGTGTTGAATGCCCGAGGATGAGATGAGTGACTGGGCACATGGGCAGGGAGGCCTTGAGGAATTGCAGCTAGCAAACCATGTTGAGGCATTAAGGTCTTTTCTCGTGTTACATTTTCTTTGTCTTTTAAACAACCACGAGGGAAGATATTACTCATAGGGAGATGCCCTTAAAAGACCCCAAGGGCCTCTGAGGATTAACTGGGCTGAGCCAGCCTCTCCACAGCACGCAGGCAGGCACTCAGCAAACATCACCTGCGATTTTAGCTCAAAATCGGTTCCTGAGCTGGGAACCTGGAAATAATAAACACGGAGTGCTGTCTGCCCTTGAAGACAGCACAGTCGCATCAGGGAGAGAGGATCCTTGATAAATCATCATAGCACAGGTGGGAAGAGCTCGAAGGCAGGCTTCTTGGGACTGAATTGATTTGGAGGATGGCGTGAAAAAAGTCCAAGTATTCTTGAAGCTTTCTCCTCTCTCCCTTCAGCTCATCCATCACTGCCTTACTCTGGGCGTCTGATTTCTCCCTCCTAACAGGACTGTCTGCCTCTAGTCCTGCCCCTATGTTAGTTTGGGTTTCCCAGAAGCAGAGCTAGAAGCAGCAGGCGTTTGGGTGCCCTGGCTCACGTGTTGAGGGAGAGTTTGCAGAGGGAAGGCGGTGAGAGAGCCAGGATGGGGTGGGGAAAGGAGCTGAGTGAGGAAGTGGTCTCAGCAGAGACTTGCTTCCACCTAACCCCATGGGAACCCTGGAACACGAATGGTACTGCACACTTGGTCCAACCTTGAGGCAAAGGGGCCTCGGGTGCCCCCATAAGGGTAAAAAAAAATTGTTTTTCCCAGAACATTACTGGTTTTAGCACTGAAAGTCCCATGTACCGGACAACCCTTCAGTCCTGGGCAGACTGAGCAAGTGGCAAGCAAGTTGGTCACTCTCCCTCTACTATCAGTCACTGAAGGATGCTGCCCCACCCAGCCACACCCCAGAGGAGGGGTTCCTGTTCAGCTGAGGACAGTTCTCTTCAGAAGAGGGTAACTGAGCTGTGTGCAGCCACGACTCAGAGCAGGTGGCAATGAGTCCACTGGCCCAGTGATGGGGATCTGAGTGGGCACCAACAGTGCCCTCTCTGCAACCCCCGATCCACCCACCTGAATCCATCCTTCATGTAGCAGGATGCAGCCTCCTAAAATGCAAGTCTAATGATGCACTTCCTCTTGTGTGGAACTGTCTGTGTAATCTCCCTGTAGCTTCCCAATGCCTTTGAGATAAAGTCCAAAGGCCTTAATGTAGATTCAAGGCCTTCTGGGATCCAGCTCTCATCTATTCTCCGGCACCGCCGGGCCTGCGGTCTCCCATGGCCTGCCTTCCACGTGCCTCTAGCATTGCCCTGGGTTGCTAGTGATTCTCTGCACACACCATGCTAAGCCCCGTCCCCAGGCCTGTGCCCATGCTGTCCCCCTGCCTTGGATTCCCTTCCTCTTCTCCCGTCAACTGGGTAATACTCACATGTCACTATATTAGAATGATTAAGAGTGCAGAATGTGGAGACAGCCAGCCAGGGTTCACAGGGTCCCTTTACAACTTACGAGTTGTACTGTGACCTTGGGTGTGTCACTTAACCTTGCTTAGCCTCAGTTTCCTGATCCATCAAATGGAGATAAAAATATAGGGATTTATATCAGGATTAAATAAGTTAGCATGTTGAAGTGTTCAGAAGAGTGACTGGCACACAGTAAATGCTTAGTTAATGTTAGCTATTATTTTCACTATTAGTTTGTTTCAAGATTCAGGACAAGCATCACCTCCTCCAGAAAGCCTTCTGGGATTTCTCTTCCCTCAGATCAGTTTAGCAGGCACTCCTTTATCCACTTCAATGGAATTACCCACTTGGGCATCTGCCTGCCCGACAAGGCCATGAGCTGTTCCAGGGATAGGAGCTATGGCTTTTATTCTCACCTTCCTAGTACCTAGCACAAGGCTGGGAAGGCTGGGCACAGGTCATACTTGGTAAATGATTTTTCACTGAAGGAATGAATAATCAAACAGACTCTTCCTATTCAGTGTTCTCTGGGTATCTGCAGGAGATTGCTAAGTAGAAAAATAGTAGGTAGCAGGAACTGTCTAAGCAAAGGCTTAGAAGTGTGACCTGGCCATGGAATGGTCAGAAAACCACTATTGGGCCCAGAGTGTGTCTCTGTGAGGGGTGGAGGGGTGTGAAAGGGGAGGGGAACCGCTCAGAGCTCTAGGCCCCACTCTGTCTCCATCAATCAGAGAAGCTCTGTCTTTGTTTGTTTCGCATCTTATCTAATCATTGTAAGTAAGAATCTAATTAATAAAGAAGTCTACTAAGTTATATAAACTTTGAAAGCCACACAGACTATCACAGTCAAGGCTGGAACACTACAGAATATCAGACCTCAATCCCTGAAAGCCTCAGATTCCACTGGAAACAATTTGGACTTGGTCCTTAAGGCCAACATTTCTTTAAATCCGTTCTACTCAATACACCTCCTATGAAACACTTGTCAAAGACGATCACCTAGGCAAACAAAAGAAGGTCTCCGAGGGTGCTCTGTGGTCCTCTTGGGCATTCAGAGTGTGTATGAGCCCACTCAAGACTCTGAGAAATCCTGCAATAAAGCCATCGGTTTCATTTTAACAATCCCACATTTCCCAAATGTAACTGATTATAGAATCGCTCTATCCAGTAACACCTATTAACACCGTGAGGGCCCTGTCCCTGCTGGAGGTTCCTCGGTGCAGCAGCTATGGCTCCACGTGTTGCTGGGCTGGGTATGTGAGGGCAGCAGCTGGAAGAACAGAGGCCCGTTCTTTCCTCAGAAAGGCTACCATGAGATCCGGGAGCTCCGCCTCTTCCACTTCACCAGCTGGCCTGACCACGGCGTTCCCTGCTACGCCACTGGCCTTCTGGGCTTCGTCCGCCAGGTCAAGTTCCTCAACCCCCCAGAAGCCGGGCCCATAGTGGTCCACTGCAGGTAAGTCAAAGGTCCTTCACCTTGGGAGGCTGAGGCGGGTGGATCACGAGGTCAGGAGTTCGAGATCAGCCTGACCAACATGGTGAAACCTCTTCTCTACTAAAGATACAAAAACTTAGCTAGGCGTGGTGGCATACATCTGCAATCCCAGCTACTTGGGAGGCTGAGGCAGAGGAATCGCTTGAACCCAGGAGCGATTGAACCCAGGAGCCAAGATCGCGCCACTGCACTCCAACCTGGGTGACAGAGCGAGACTCTGTCTCAAAAAAAAAAAAAAAAAAAAGTCCTCCACCTACCCTAGTGTGCCTCTGCAGCTTGGCTTTCTTGGGAGGGACATGTTATCTTTTCTAGTGGCTTTACTCTTAGAGACTCCTCTTCCTGTGTCCCCCCATGCCCAGTGCTTTCCGATGAGACTTGGTCACCAGGTCAACTAACAAGAGGAATAGCAGTAGTGGCCATTGTTACTGTTGTTGCCTGAAAACAGTGAAATCACCAGGGAGGCAGGCTGAACACCGGCAGCATCTGCTGGGTCTGTCATGTGCACTTTACCCACATTATTTACTTCTCATCCAGTCTTGAGAGATGGGCATTATTAACATTCCCATTTTACAGATACAAAAACTCAAGTGCTGAGAAGGTAAACACAGAGTGGGGATATTTCATCTGCTTTTCTCCAGACACTTGCCCTCAGCTCCTTGACATGGCAGCAGGGCGCCTTGGTGGAAGCATGCTTCTTTTCATTTCTATTATTTTCAAAATCACTTGCCAGCCTGCAGGGTCCCTCATAGAGAGAAATGGACAGGACCAGGTTTTACCTTATTATGGAGAAGAGATACTTTCAGCTCTGACCTAGAAAGTCACATTGAGAATGAGTGGCATGTCTTTGAATCCTCCCAAATGGAGATGAAGTATCTTATCAAGGGTGTCCAGAATTGGAGGAGGATGGCCTTCCTGACCTGAAGGCTGGCCAGCTGGCATCCCCCTCCTTCCCAACACCTCTCTCTTCCAATATGACCTTGGGGCAGCCCATCCTTTCAGACCCTGGATGCTTGAGTTATCACATCCCGCCCTGGCAGTTTGTGTCAGTCAAGAGACCATGGAAGACTCCATAAGCTGTGGATGTCTGTCTCAGAGCCAGCCCCGTCCTCATTCAGCATCCATTTATCTTCCCAGCAATAGTAGCTACACAACCCCATTTCACAGAGAAGGCAAGTGAGGATGAGGAGGTAATCCTGGACTCTCTAAGTGTTTTGCATGTATTTTCTGCTTTATATCTCATAGCAGTCGAAGGGCAATAGTTCATTAACGCCCCCCATCTCTATATCCCAAAGAGCACCCAGATCAAGGGTTAGGGAGAAAGAAAGACAATGGCAAATGTTTATCATCAGGCCCTCTGTGCATGATGGCTCTATGCCGGTATGTGTCTCCTTAGCAGGTCATCTTAATGCATCTGAGCAGAGTGGTACCCACTCCTGGGGCCATTCTGAAAATTATTAACAAATGGGTTGGCTAAGTGCCTAAGAGAGAATGCCTGACACATAGTAAGCACTCTAATATATCATTATTCTCTACCTCTTAATGTTTTCTCTCCCTCCCCAGATTATTAATCCTTCAGGAAAGGAACACTGTTTTCGTATTCCCACTCCTAATGCCAGCATCTACTGCATCTTAGATTTTCAATAAATATTTGTTGAATATAATAGCCATTATTTATTGAGAAATTACTATGTATCCAGGCACAAAGCAATTTGTATGCATTATGCATTTTAATTGTAATGTCATGCAATTTATACATATTGTGCTATTAATGCTGTGAGGTAGATCTATTAATTATTATCAACATCATTTTATAGATGAGTATTGAAACCCAGAGAGGTTAAGTCATTTGCCTGAGGTCATGCAGCTGATAAGTAATAGAGCCAGGATTTAATCCTAGGGGTCCTTTCAAATATCCTGTGTTCAACTACTATGTGATGCTGAAATAAACACAGCTTTGTCCTCACAAGGACCCTGCAGGGAGGTAGGTATCTTAAATGCATCAGAAATCCGAAGCTAACAGACACTAGGCAACTTGGTCACCGCTGATAGTTCCAAAATTCAGAACCAAATTGGGCTGATTCTTTATACTAAAGCATGGTGAATATGAACACTGAAGAAAAAAACACATGAGTGACACCCTATACTCCCTCCCAGACACAGAGGCCAAGTCTCTTGAGTCCCCGCATCTGGATTTTGGGGAGTAGGTTCTGAAGCAAACTTAAGTCAGACTTCATTCAAACCATGAAAGTTTCTCATGAATGAAGACTCTGCTTCCAATGGGTGTACTTTCCAAATTGTTGTAGGTAGTGGTTCGCACTGGCCTGTGCCCCTTGGATTTACCATCAGCCAATATTGCTTTTTTGTCTTGTTCCATCTGTCTTCCTCTTTGTGTGTCTTTTGACATCTACGTTGTTAGACAAAGACACTTGTTTCCATGAGAAATGCAAGATGTGAAAACACAGTGGAAGGGGGCCTCCTTGACAGGCTGCCCGGCCTTCCCATCCAAAACTGCACATGTGTAAGGCACATGTCTTATGTGCCTCTTGGTCAGCACTGATGTTTCAGAGCCCAGCACTGATCTAGAAAGGGCTGGCCAAGGCCCATAGAGTCTCGTTGAGTTCCCCTACTATTTTGTACTTGGTCTGAGATTCTCCTAAAGAAGCCACTAGTGACCAGAAATCAAGCATGTATCAAGAAACTTGATCCCTGACAAGGGTCTCCGGATGGTCAGCTGCTCCAGTTTCATGACACTCTTGCTTCATGATCCTGGGAAAACAGCTGCAGGTGGAGCCAGATGCCAGCCTTTGAACATGGTGCTCCACCAACCACTCTCTGTCTTGGGGACAGCTCAGAGGACTCTAGTTTCTGTCCTGTCATTCACCTCCCCTCTGTTCTCTCTCCTCTCCTTCTTTGCTTCCATCCATCAACCCATTTGCTGAAAAAGAAAAAAGAGGAGAAAAGAAGGGTAGAAAATAGGAAAGACATGTCTGTGAGGCAGCTCCAGCATGCCAGGAACCATGCTAGGTGTTTTATGCTATATGGATGTATTATTTTATCCATCAGACAAGGCAATGGCATGTATATGTATGGTTCGCACGTGCATTACAAACTACACATATTAAGAAAGGAAATGTGGGAACACATAATCTAGATCCTCCCAGCAGGACCCTTGGGGATAGGGCTGAATGCTAGGGGCCTCCCCACGGCAGGTTCCCCCCATGAAGATCCTTAACACAGACCATACCTCTCTTCCAGTGCTGGGGCTGGGCGGACTGGCTGCTTCATTGCCATTGACACCATGCTTGACATGGCCGAGAATGAAGGGGTGGTGGACATCTTCAACTGTGTGCGTGAGCTCCGGGCCCAAAGGGTCAACCTGGTACAGACAGAGGTGAGTCCTAGGGGACCAAGACAGTTGGCCACCTGTAGCTCTGACCAAGGAGAAACGACCAAGGAGAAACATGATAGAACTGAGAGACCCATAGGTAGGGGCATCCTATGGAAAGGACCTGGGTATGAGAGAAGCAGGAGGGAGTAGACACGTGGCTTACTATGGTGAGGATACTGTGGAAGCTAGGGTGCCCCAGCCAACCCTGGAGGTCTACAGTGCAGGGAGTTCCACCAATGAAGAATGGTGGTGAGTTCTCCATCTCTGAGGCCATCCAAGCAGGGACAGAATGACAAATTTCAGGGATTATTTGAATCGTATTCTTGCCTTGGGTGAAGTGATAGAGAAGGAAAGAGAAGGACTGGCATTTATTCAATGACCACTACATGCCAAGCGATGGTTCAGTCACTGCAGTGAATGGTTTAATCAACAAAGTAATTGAGTACTTAAGCTGGGTGCTGGGGATTTCAAGAGATGTAACACACAGCCTCTGCCCTCAAGGGAGAAGCAGACCTTTAGGCACCTCTCTGTGCAGTTGGAGAGCCCAAGCCTAAGAGTACTGAAAAGAATTAATATTTATTGTTGTGTACCTACTGTGAACCAGGCAGCATACATTCTTTCTAGTCATGGTATTGTTTCTACTCCTCCAAACCAGCTATGGTGTAGCTCCTAGTATTATCTCCAATTTATCAATGAAGAAGAAACTAAGAAATTGTGTCCCTAAGACCTCACATACCAGACTGTGGTAGAACTTGGGTCCATGTGACCCCAAAGGCCTCTGCTTTTTCACCAGAACCACAATCGCACTAAGCAGCCTTTTCTGCCTATCCCACTCTGTGCCTTGGCTTATCATTCCTGTAATGAGCCCATCTTCTGTTCTAGTGAAGGCTCGGGGTGCCTGGGCAATCAGAGTTGAGACAGATAAGGAACTGTGCACATCATCAATCCTGCAAAGGGAAGTGACCCATGGCTTTGGTACAGCCAGCCTCTCTGACTCTGCAGTGAATACCACCACTGATTGGTTTACACACATAGGCTCTGAGCTAACTCACACAGGCCAGGCTTCAGGCTTCTAGCACTAAAGCCAAGAGGGCTGCTTTATCTATTCCAGGTTCATGCATGCAGAAGCCAGGCTTGCTGGTTGCAGTCAGACATATGGGGAGACATATTCAAATGCAGATGCATCACGTAGCATCTGGAAAAGCACTCTTTATAGAGAAACTGACCAAGTTCTGCAGAAAAGGTCACTCAACAAACATTTATCTAGGGCCTAGAAGTAACACCAACTTCTGCCTGGTGGATTAACAGATGGCTTTCCAGAAAGAACGAAACATTAAAGGTATGGAAAAGAGGGAGTGGAGTTTCAGGAGGAGAGAACAGCAGGTACAAAGAATTGAGATAGGAAAAGATATGACACATTTTAGGAGCAGATTATGAGACAAAGATTTGCGGGCAAATATATTGCTTGGAAGATAATCGCAAGACACACTGGCTGGTGAATGGGAAAGTGAGGCAGAGCAGGGAAGGAAACAAACAAAGGCTACTTTAACAAGCTGTTAAGCACTGTAGACAACTGGAGCCCAATTCTGCTGGGGAACTCTGAGATACATGCGTGTCCAAGTGATTCCACCTAAAGGGAGAGAGTTCTTAGATTTCTATCCTCAACTCTCCATCTGTCATTGCTTGAGGGTTACTTTCCACACAGCCCAAGTATCATCTCTGCCTTCAGCAGAGAATCACAGGTGTTTGCAGCAAGCAGCCTTCCTTAGGTAAAGGTGAAAGCTGAGGGGACATGGGCTGGACACCAAGAGCGCCTGCTACAGCATGTCTAGAAGTTTCTCATTTTATCAGTGACTATGCTATTACATTTTCTATAAGAAACAAGACCCACCATAGCTCAGGTGATCATTAGGAAACATGGAAATTTGGCCCTTTGGGTTACAGTATAAAAAGAATTCTGTAATATATTGATAAATCATGTCTATTCTTCATAGCCACAACACTAAATGTGGACAGCAAATTCCCAGGCCACTGTTCTTACCTAGCACCCCATTTCCTCTCTTCTGACTTCGCAGGAGCAATATGTGTTTGTGCACGATGCCATCCTGGAAGCATGCCTCTGTGGCAACACTGCCATCCCTGTGTGTGAGTTCCGTTCTCTCTACTACAATATCAGCAGGCTGGACCCCCAGACGAACTCCAGCCAAATCAAAGATGAATTTCAGGTATGAGCAAATCCCAGACTTGGTGACCATCTTAGTCAGTTTGGGTTGTTATAACAAATTTCCATAGATTGGGTGATTTAAATGACAGACACTTATTCATTACATTTCTGGAGGCTGAGAAGTCCAACATCAAGCTTCCAGTAAATCCAGTGTCTGGGGAGGGCTCACTTCCTAACTTTCAGATAGCCGTCTTCTCGTTGCATATTCACATGGTGGAAAGTAGAAGCCACAAGCTCTCATGTTTCTTCTTTTTTCATTTTTTATAGAGATAGATAGGGTCTCACTATGTTGCCCAGGATGGTCTTCAATTCCTGGGCTCAAGCAATCCTCCCACCTTGGTCTCCCAAATTGCTGGGATTACAGGTGTGAGCCACCACACCTGGCCCTACATGTTTCTTCTTATAAGAGCACTAATCCCGTTCATGAGGGTTCTATGCTCATGATCTAAACGTCTTCCAAAGTCCCAACCTCCTAATACCATCACATTGGGGGCTAAGATTACGACAGGGATTTTGGGAAGGATGAAAACATTTAGTCTGTAACAGTAACCCAACCAACTTCAGTAGCTCTGTGCACATTTGCAGGGTTTTCTTTGGGAATACTGATCTGTCTATGCACTTTCAGTGTCTGCTTCTCTAGGAAGCTGCAGAATCTATTCCAGAACACAAAATGCACAGCCATGAGCAACTACGCACTCAGGGATTACTGGTGCTTGTCTTTAACTGTGAATATGTTTTTTAACTGAGGTCTTATTCAGTTCTAGTCCAAATTGTGAATGGAGACAAATTTATACAAACGGGTGTGAATTTCATGCTCCTTCATCCCTGGAGGGACTCAGGTCCTCTCAGTATTTTTTCAGTAGACTCTTACAGCTAAAAGTGTGGTCTGCAGCCTGACAAACATGGTGAAACCCTGTCTCTACTAAAAATACAAAACAAGTTAGCCAGGCCTGGTGGCATGCACCTGTAATCCCAGCTACTCAGGAGGCTGAAGCAGGAGACTTGCTTGAACCTGGGAGGCGGAGGTTGCAGTGAGCCGAGATTGTGCCACTGCACTCCAGCCTGGGCAACAGAGTGAGACTTCATCTCAAAAAAATAAAAAATAAAATCAATAAAATTTAAAAACCTGTGGTCTGGAGACCAGCAGCATTGGCTTCACCTGGGAACTTGTTATAAATGCAGAATCTTGGACCTGGCCCAGATGTAGTGAATGAGGGCCTGCAATTTAACAAGATCTCTGAGTGATTTGTATGCATGTTAAACTTTGAGAAGTACTGTCCTAGAACTTAGCTCAGGTATACCAGATCCACACCTGGAAGCCCATATGGTCAGAGCTGTGGCCACATTGATTGGTCTAAGAAGCCTGGACATGAATCACTAAGTAAGGTAAAGCCAGAGTCCAGCCCTTTATCCCAAGACCAGTGTCAGAATTACACCTGGGCAACAGGAGCTGAGAACCAGGTATGAGAAAGCAAGGAAGCTCCAGGTCTTGCTTCAAGTCAGTGGGCAAATGCCAGGGGCAGATATCCCAGGCAGGCCAATACCTTAGCAATCCCTAAAACAAGTAGCCGTTATTGATTTGAAGTAGAGACAGAGGGCTGAATGAGGGAAGGTTGGAGGGTACAGAACACTGGTCATTGCACATAACATCTAGTCCATTGGATAGAACAGTTCAGCTCTGGCCTCAAACTTGCAAGATTTACTCTGCAGAGTCCAAACACAGCAATTTCCCAGACCTATTAGGGTTTGCCCCTCGGAGGTCTCTCATCTATCCTGAGCAGGTCATCTAGGCATCCTTCCATGCTCAGACAGCTTTCTCTCTGAGAAGAGTGCTGGTAAATCATTTCCCCCATTCCATGACAACGCAAGTGATGTTTAGCCCTCAGTAGGAATTGCCCACCCTTTAATGCAGCACTGGCTGAGCTGAACCACTTAGTTCATCTGGTTGGCAGTTACTATGAGACTGTGTCTGAGCCTGTGTGTGGGTGCGCTGCTTCTGCAGCCTTGGCGTTTTGAAGGTGTCACACAGCTCACACGCCCTGTAGCAGGGAGCAGGAGAGGACAGAACATCACCATGGAAGAGAAATGGGCCCTGGGAAAGGGAGAGTGGGGCTGCGCTTAGAGGGTGGAAATAGGTGAGTTAGGCTGAGTTGGAACATTACTGTCTCTTTTGCTCAGGGGCAGCCGTATGAGCAGGGCCTATCTATTCACCTTTGTGCCCCACAGACCCTCAACATTGTGACACCACGTGTGCGGCCCGAGGACTGCAGCATTGGGCTCCTGCCCCGGAACCATGATAAGAATCGAAGCATGGATGTGCTGCCTCTGGACCGCTGCCTGCCCTTCCTCATCTCAGTGGACGGAGAATCCAGCAATTACATCAACGCAGCACTGATGGATGTAAGCCAAGCCTGGGCAGAAAGCTCCTAGCTGGCATTCTAGGGCAAATATTCTTCCTGAGGTGGAGGTGGCTGGACCTCAGGGCCCTGACCCCACCAGCCAGCCCCCCTGCTTCTGATCTACTGGTCCCAAGGACCTTTGTTCCCCTGAAGGCTCTGGTCCAAACCTAGACACAAGCTGGGCTCTTGGCTCCTTTTCTCATACAAAGAGCCTGGAAAGACAAAGAGCCTGGAAAGAATAGACAGAAGTGTAAGGTGGCTCCCATGACACCATGGCAAGTCTACAGGCCTGCCTAGCAACCTCTTCCATTCCCCACAGAGCCGACTCTCAGCCTAAAGTTTAGTAAAGCAGGTATTTTCTATGCTGGGCCTTGGCCTGAGTGTGGGAACACAAGACGGTGCAGACACAGGTTCTGCCCTCTGGTAGCTCCCATGAAGGTTCCAGATAACTCCTGTGCGGAGACAAAAAATGAGGATGGCACACAGTAGGGGCTCAGTAAATGGTTATTGGGAAAGTAGTGGGAAGCAGTAAAGCATGGGGTGGAAGCAGGCCGTGTTCCTGGCTGTCCTGTGAGGGGCACTGCCCCCTGCTTTCTTGTCATCAGGTCCAGGAAGGGGCTTCACCCTGCCCTGGTTTGGGATTAGGGTCATGTTCCTGGTCCAGTGAGCCTAGGCTTCTCCCCTGCGTTGTTCGGATACTTCTGATTATCTGCAGCAGGAAGGAACTATGGACCATCTACTCCCAGCCATGTACTTTTCAGCAGAGAAAACAGAGGCCAGAGAGAGAAAGAGACTTGCTCAAGGTCACCCAGGGAGCTAGTGGCACAGCCCACACACAGAGCTCCTGGGTCACACTCTGGAATTCATTTCTTGAGCCTCCCCGCAATTTGCTGGATCCAATAAGATGCAAACATCTCACCTCCTGAGGCTCAAAACCAAGAACACCATTGCCTGATTATAATGGGCTCTTTCAGCTTCCCCTCCCCAGCCCATCTGAGTTCACATCCATCTAGCCCATGTGGCCCTCCTATCTCACTCAGAATAGACAGAAACATGGGATGCTCTCTCCTGGGGTCAAGGCCAACAACTTCTCTGACCTCTAATCCTCTTGAAGTTTCTCCCCAAGGGTCTGGGTGTTAGAGGCAGGAAGGTGATGGAAGGTCAATGCCTACTCCAGCTCTCTAGGGGCCTGCCCTGGCCTCTGTCCACAGAGCGCCCATATCCTCTGTAAAAACCCTAGCTCCGGGTTCAGAATCAGGGAGTCTTGGCTTGGTCATAGCAAGTAGCTAGAGGTGGAGAGAAGACCTTTGGCATTAGCTTATAGCCTAGAGCCTTCTAAAGTCAATGAGTGCATGTATGTGTATGTGTGCATGTAGGTGTGCATTATGTGTGTGAGTGTGGTGAGAAATGGAGCCTAGGGGTGCACCCATACTTCCAATTTCCTCCTAGCTTTGTCTCCCACTTCTCCCAACACCCCCTCCCTGCCTTCCTCATCCAGGCAAAGATCAAATAAGCTCCTGGCCTCTACTTAATAGGTTAGATACTGCCTGGAGTCAAATGCCTTCTGCCAGGCTGTGATGCTGATTGTATTCTCTTTGTCCACAGGGCATTTCTCCTGTGAGCCATCACTGAGGCCTTTGCCTTTCTGATATTAAAAAAAAAAAAAAGTCCTTATCTGTATTCCAGCCCAGTCGGTGTATTATCTGGTAACCATAGCAGCTTTGCTCCTAGCAGAAAAATATGAAGTCCTCTGGGTTAATTTTTAATGTTTCCCCTGGTAAAGGATGATGTTATCCATGAAATGGATTGCCGGCTGATCCCTGAAACCCGGCAGGAGCACGGATCTCGAACATATTTTCAGATAAGGCTTTGTCAGGCGTGCTGGCCTAATAGAGCATTTATCACAGAGACAGGGAAAAAGAAAAGAAAACTAACATTCACTGAGTGTTGGGCACCATGTCGGGCCCTGGACTTGCACTGTCCCATTTTGCATGTGGGTACTCTCATCCCCATTTTCTGATGAGGTCCTCAGGGTCAGAGTATTTTCATCACTTGATCAAGGTCAAGTAGCTCAGAAATGGGAGCCAAGGATTGAAGCCCCAAGTCTGTTAACTCTGAGAGCCTCAATGTTTTTCCATGTCTGGAAATGGCTCAAAGATGATGCTGTCTACAGCTAGAGAGTTTGGCTTTTGGAAAATAAATTATTTGCCTCTGCCCACCCAGACCCCTCTTCTGAACATTCTACTGGCCAGACAAAGGCCCTCGGAAGAAGGGCCCCCCCAGCCAATGCACACGTGACATCCATGTTTGCAAGGCTTTGTCATGCTTTTTCCAGGGTCTTTGCCCTCTTGCCTCTTGCTTGTAACTGCACTGAAAACAGCTGTAACTCCCCCAGAAACCATCTCTTGAGAAAACGTATCAAGCACATGAGCCACTGATGAAGTGGAGAATCTTTCCAATTTTTTCAAACACATGACTTCAGGGTGGGGGGAAAACAGGGCCCTGGTTGAAGCTGCCAGAGCACCCCCCCCCCTCCCCAGGCCATTTTCTCTGGGCCTCTGTTTCCCTATCTGCAACATGGGACTGAATTTATTGTCTTATTCACTGGAGTGGCACTGTCTAGCATGTGCCAGTGACAATACCAGTGCCAAGGACGTAAAACAAAGTCAGGGGTGTTTCTGCCCTGCCAGTAGGCTTACATTCCGGCTCTTGTTTGCTGGCCTTTTCACGTGCAAATCTCATTCAATCTGTGTGACATCATTCCTTTGGATTTATGATTTCCGTTTTCCAGGTGAAGAACATGAGCTTTGGAATCATCTAATAACTTGACAGTACTTAGCACCCACCCTGCCAAAAAAAAAAAAAAGCACTCTACAAATGAAGTTTGAATGAATGGATGAATGAATAAATGGGCGAATGGATGGACAGATGGATGACTCACAACTTACCTGTGGTAAAGCTGTACTTGAACCCCAGGTCTACCTGACTATTAATAATACATGTGTCCTTTCCACTGCCCCATTGACTCACACAACACAGTGCCCACCTTGCCAGGCCAACTCAGCCCCTCATTCCAGCCTGGAGGCAGAAGGGAACCTGCCCCTTTGGGAGAATCTCAGCCTCAGGCCGACCCAAAACCTTGCCCAGCATTATGGGCACAGGGACACAGCCAATCCCTTATATCCCAAGAGGTGTCTTGACCAGCAGAGCAACAAATCTGCATCTGAAATCTTTCATTTCATATTGTAATTATGATTATTTGCTGAGCTCCAAGGCATAAATAATTTATCTGGATAATCCCATCCCAGTGACACTTTCCTAATGAAATGTCTTAGTTTGGAGGAGAATGTATTCATTATGAGAAGGTCCCCTTTGCCACCAGGGCATGGAGAGATAAAAGAACAGGCAGGTGTTTTGTATAATCTATTTGGCAGGCTCTGGAGCCTCTGGCCTCAGTCCGGGCCTCATCATCATCAGAATATCACTGATGGATGTGTAATTTACGAAGCCTGTGTCATTCCTTTGTCAGAGCCACAAGCAGCCTGCTGCCTTCGTGGTCACCCAGCACCCTCTACCCAACACCGTGGCAGACTTCTGGAGGCTGGTGTTCGATTACAACTGCTCCTCTGTGGTGATGCTGAATGAGATGGACACTGCCCAGGTAGGAGGAGGCCGAGCCAAGCCCTAGGTGGGTCAGGGGGGCCATGCTCTAAACCTGGAGGGAGAGCCCTTGACAGCCAGTGCCTGCCACATCTGCCCCAGCTAGCTGTCCTGTAATAAGCAGTGTCTGGCCATGAGCATCAGACAAGCCATTCTGCTGCCTACAGAGGGTCCTGTCACCCCCCAGACCTCCAGCAAAGACTCCCCCTGCCTGTGGGCTTTGTCCAACTCCCTGCCTGGGACCAGACTCTGTTGCTCCATCTCACAAGCATTGATTATTGTCTTGCTCCAAATCACACAGATCTTGCAGAGCCAGGAGGCTGCCTCCCCCAGCACTGAGCACCTGCAGCCCTGAATAATACCCAGATGCCTGGCCACACTCACCTCCCTTCCCCCTCTGCAACGCAGCCTGTACAGACAGAGCCTGGGACTTGAACCTTGGACACTTTACCCACTGGCCACCCCACCAAGCCCCAGTTCCTCACGGTTGACCTTTGTGTCCCGGCAGGCTTCCTGCCTTAGCCCCTCTGTTCTGACAGCTCCAAGCATCCCTTGCCTACAGCATATCCCCATACTCAGGACACAGGACATGTATCTTGGGACAGTTTCTATGCCAGGGCAGCCATTCTGGAGTGGAAGAGCTGAGAATGGTCCTTCAGATTTTTAAAAATCTATCCTTTCACTGCCTTAAATAAAACTTAAAGTAACATTGCATTCCCATATGAGAGCTGGCCTCGTGCAGGCCTTGGATGGGAATTTAAAAATTTTTTAAACAGACCTGAGCTATAGTTTCAGCCCTCCAAAAGCTCATGGTCTTGCTCCAGAGACAGATGAGCGCATTGTCCCAACCCCATATGGCTGTGTTATAATAGAGGTCAGCAGTGAAGTGCTGTGTTGGCCAGGAGCAGGGAGCCGGAATTAATTCTGCCCAGAGGGTGAGAGAAGACTTCAAAAAGAAGGTGACTTTGGCCTTGAAGAAGGCAGAGGAGCTTTAGGTATATGGAGGCTGAACTCACTGGGAATAGGCATTTCAGGCAGAGGGAACAGCAGAGGCAAAGGCGAGGCAGGGGATGAATATACATAGACTTATTTGCGGAACAGTTTATGTTCCAGTGTGGCTGGGACCTAGGGGAATATCAGGAGGAGAAGAATGTAGTGAGGCTGAAAAATGCAGCCGAGCCCAGCTTGCAGAGAGGTCCCTGTGCCAGGCTAAGGAGCTTGGGTCTTGGTTGGCAGCATAGCAAGCTTCAGACTTTTACTTTGTAAGCAACAGAATCCTTTCTATGAATAAAAGCTTTCATGCAAGCCCAATGTATGAAAGAGGGATGACCAAGAGCTGCTCATGATGAAGCAGTAGGCAGGGGTTGGGCTTCCACCCACACTGCCGTCTCATTTTCTCCTGGTGCCCTTAGAGGGGTCGGTCCTTTGTGGGACCACTGGAGTTTGGTGGAGCACAGTTAGAAATACTTTCTGTGCAGGAAGGTGAAACACTGGAGGGTTGACAGTGGTATAACACAGCCAGGGTTTCTGTTAGAAAGATGGGTCTAGAGGCTCGGCATGGTGGCTCATGCCTGTAATCCCAGCACTTTGGGAGGCCAAGACAGAGGATTGCTTGAGGCCAAGAGTTCAAGCCCAGCCTAGGCAACACCATGAGACCCTGTCTCTACAAAAAAAAAAAAAAAAAAAAAAAAAAAAATTTTTTTTAATTACCCAGGCATGGTGCTGTGTGTCTATAGTCCCAGTTACTCAGGAGGCTGAGGCGGGAGGATTGCTTGAGCACTGCAAGGCTCAAGTGAGGTATGATCCCACCACTGCATTCCAGCCTGGGTGACAGTGCAAGAACCCATTTTTTTTGTTTAATGACTCTTACTCTGTCATCCTGACTGGAGTACAGTGGTGCGATCTTGGCTGACTGCAACCTCCGCCTCCCAGGTTCAAGTGATTCTCATGCCTCAGCCTCCCATGTAGCTGGGATTTTTTGTATTTTTAGTAGAGATGGGGTTTCACCATATTGGCCAGGCTGGTCTCAAACTCTTGACCTCAAGTGTTCCACCTGCCTCGGCCTCCCAAAGTGCTGAGATTACAGGCGTGAGCAACCACATCTGGCTGACCCCATCTCTTAAAAAATAAAAAAAATTAAAATTGCAAAAAAAGGTAAGAATAAAAAAGAAAGCCAGGTCTGGGGATCAGTGCAGGTAAAAGGCCAGAGGAAAGACCTGGAAACCAGGAGACCGGGGAGGAGAATGTTGCAAATGTGCAGACAATAAAGGTAGTTATCTGAACTGCAGAAGTGGCCAGGAGGTGAGAGGACTGGAATTGGATGTGAAAACATTTCCAGACTTAAGTCCCCAAGGTTTAGGGAGCAGATGCAGGTGGGAGGTGAATAAGAAGGAAAGTTGCAGATAATGGCAGGATGTTGAGTCTGGGCAATTAGGCAACCAGGGATATAACTGGTGAAAATATGAAAGTCAGGAAGGTAGGGGAAGGCAGCGAGAAGAGCAGATGAGCAGGGGATGAAATTGAGTGCACCTTGGGATGTGCCTGTGAGAGATGTTCCGGAGAGATTCTATTGATTCAGGCAACCCATATTTGTTGGGCATCTGCTATTTGCTGGAAGCTATTCTAGGTGCTTGGAATGCATCACTGAGCAACACAGACAAAGCGAGGCATAAAAAAAAATTCCCATCTCTCATGCAACTTCTATTCTAAAGCAGGAGACAGATAATAAGCAACACACATTCTCTCATGTGCTCAGTTATAAGTTAGAAGGGTGACACGAGTGTTTGGAAAAAGGCAAACAAGAGGGCAGGGTAGTAAAGATCAGAACGTTGGATCTGGGACATAGGATGTCATTGCAATAGGATTGTCAAGGTGGGCCCTATGGAAAAGAAAACATTTGAACACAGACCTGAAGGAGGCGAGAGAGTGAGCCATGTGACTCTCAGGGTGGCATCACAGGCAGAGGGAACACCTGCACCCAGGCTGCGGGGTAGGCACACACCTGGTGCCCTTGAGGAACAGCACAGAGGCCATGGGCAGAGCAGCACAACTGTGGGGAAAGCAACGGAAGGTGAGGTCAGAGGGCTATGGAAGACATAGAAGAACTTGGGCTTTCACTCTCAGAGAAACAGAGAGCCATGCACATGTTTGAAGCAGAGGAGCAACATAATTTGCCTTTTTTAATAAAAGCATCCCTCTGGCTGCTGTGTTGAGAATAGATTGTTGGTGCAAGGATGGGGAAGAGTGGTTTCTGAAATGGAAGCAGAGAGAACAGACAAGAGACTACTGTGATAATTCAGGTGGCAGGTGAGGTTGGTTGAATCGGGGGGTAGATTCTGAAGGTAAAGCCAACAACACATCTAGAGAGACTGACTATGGAATAAGAGAGAGAAAGAGGAATCAAGGGCCAGGCGTGTCTGTAATCTTACTTAGCACTTTGAGAAGCCAAGGAAGCAGGATCACTTGAGGTCAGGAGTTGAGTCCACGAGTTAAAGACCATCCTGGACAACACAGTGACACCCTGTCTCTACAAAAGAATTTTTATTTTGAGATGGAGTGTCACTCTGTCGCCCAGGCTGGAGTGCAGTGGCTCGATCTCAACTCACAGCCACCTCCTGGGTTCAAGCGATTCTCCTGCCTCAGCCTCCCAAGTAGCTGGGACTACAGGCGTGAGCCACCACAGCCAGCTAATTTTTGTATGTTTAGTAGAGATGGGGTTTCCCAATGTTGGCCACACTGGTCTCGATCTTCTGATCTCAGGTGATCTGCTGATCTTGGCCTCCCAGAGTGCTGGGATTACAGGCATGAGCCACTGCGCCCAGCCCTACAAAATAATTTTAAATGAGCTGGGCATGGTGGTCCATGCCTGTAATCCTAGCTACTTGGGAGGCCGAGGCAGGAGGATCACTTGAGCCCAGGAGATCAAAGCTGTGGAGAACTGTGATCACACCACAGTACTCTAGCCTAGGGTGATAGAGTAAGACCCTGTCAAAAAAAAAAAGAGGAATGAAGGATAATGCCAAGGATTGGGGCCTGAGCAATAGAAGGTTAGAAACTGAGATAACTATAAATAATAAATAAATGAATTCTCATAAAACAGAGTTCTGGAACATTCCCTGCAGAGTTTTGGAGTCTGAAGGCATCACCACCCTACGCTTTTGGCTGAAGAAATAAAACAGTGAACTCAGCTCATGAGCCTGGGCGTGAAGTCTGGCCTGCAAAACCCTGTTTGCTCTTCTCTTTTTCAACATTGCTTTCTGCAAAACCAGAGCTCAGGCACAGAGGATGACTTTCAAAGAACTTCACTTTGGGACATATAAAACCTTTGAAACAGAGGGCAAGGTCATTGGCTATAGCTCCCCCTTTCAGGGTGGGTCCTGGGTGAATGAAGAATCTTTCAGGCCCAGATGTTGGTACGGAGTTTGAGAACTGATTCTCTAAATGCAAAAACATCAGGCTCAGAAGTACCCTGAGGTTGGCTGCCATATGCAGCTGGCAAGCATTCCCTGAAACCGGCAGATGAATAGAGCACTTATTGATATAAATATCATCACCGCAGCAGCTGGGCGCCTTATGAAAATAAACAATGACACAGCATGAGCATCAGAAAAGCCGCCCTCGGCACCTGGAGGGGCGGTTCTTTGAAGTGGCGTCAGCATCTGTCTGCCTGCATGCTCATGCCAAGGCAGCCTCCAAGCTAGCCCAGCCTGGCAACATGGACAGGTCCGCCTTAGGACCTGAGCATTGCTAGGTCACTCCTGAGAGGACCGATGCCATCTCCTGTGGTTTGCCTGGGAACCATAAGAGCGTATGTTGGGGATTGGGCAGGGCTACCTGTAAGCTGCAGCAAAATAAGAAGAGGGTGTAAGCTCTCACAGAGCCTTATTTTTTTTGCACTGCTGGCTAAATCTGCCCCTGCTCAGAATCTTATACTACTTCATTCAATCAGCCCCAAATATTCTTTCATTCTCTGCAGTGGTTGCAGTTCAAAGGTAATTATGATCAATGAGGGCTCAAAATAAAGGCTTTCAAACTTTTGCATTCAACCTTACAGATTTTTCTAACTCTTTAGGACTCCAAATGTCTGTGGTCAGATTTGTGGGGTAAAATCCTAGAACCACGCCAGCCAGCAAAGCATGCTGTCGCTTCTCAGACTCAGCAGAAAGAACGTTTTCAACCACATCCAACAGCATTGACAAGATCTTTTCCATCTTTGTGGTCTCTATGGACCACCAGAAAGACACCAGAAAGAAGCCCTCCTTGCAGTCATGCCACACTCACCATACTGTTTAGAGAGCTCAGGAGATCCTCCACGCCAGCCAAAGGGTGGGGCTGTGTGGTGGCCAGAATCATGGCCCCACCAAAGATGTCCACATCCTAACCCCTGAGACCTATGAATGTGCTATGGCACCTGGTGTATGGAGCATACAGGGATGTTTCTTTCCTTTAAAACAAATAAGAGTCCACAACTTATATAAAAGCCGAGTTGCTCAGTTCTGGGGCTCCCACTGTGGAAAGCCTGAGAGATCAGGGATGCAAAGCCTTTTGGAAAGGTGAGGGTGCCTGAGTGCAAGGATAATGGGGGCTGTGATGGATTCCCATGGAAGTGAGAGAGGCAAGCTCCTCATTCTTCCAGGAGAAAAGCAGGGTGCTATTTCAGAGGTGTCTCTTGCTGCCATTGTGCCTCTAGGGCAAATAGCAACTCCTAATATCCCCATTTTCAGTCTGGGCTTGTGAGAACACAGCCTAACACACCAGCAAAATATGCAAAATACCCAGCCTGCATCTCAGCCAGCCTCAGGTCTGACTTTGCAAGGGGCTGTGTCTCTGTTTCTGTCCCCACCAGAATGGTACGGGTAACAGTAAAAAAGAAACCTGGGGTCAAGAGACCTGAGTTCAAATTTTAGCCTTGGTACTTACTCACTGTGTTGCCCTGAGCCAGTTCCTTTACTTTCTCCAAGTCTTAATGTTATCATTTGTTAGATTACTATAACCTAGATGTTAGCCAAGTTCATTCTGTCTTTGAAGATTTAAATAAAATTTGCTCTGTTCCCTACTGCCCCCATCCTGTGGGAAAACCCAGTGTCCATCCCCAATATTTCTGAGAATTCTGAGGGGGTTGTATTCTCATGTTTACTTCCAAGTTTCAGCTGAGGCTTTAGTTGGAGAAATATAAGCTTCATATCCCAGCAATGCCCATGACTTAAAGTTGAACATCACACATCCTCTTTCTGAAGCCCCACCTTGCCTCCTCAGCTCTCACTAGCACTAATACATCTTCCCCTGACCCTGTTGCCCAAACCATTTTCTTTCCCTGTTTACCTCCTTTCCCATCCCTCCCTTCTCAGCTCTTCCACCCTCTCCCCAAAAGTTGTTCCTTTCTTAAGCTGCAAAATCTAGCCATCTCCTTAGTACCTCTTTCTAAAACCTGCTCTGAGCCTTGCCTCCCACCCCAAGACTCTTCTGTAGGTATGTTCCTAAACTCCAACCCTTCCTTCCCCGAAACGAACTCTGATGCAGCTGTTATAAGTTTCCACCCACTATGTGGAGATTGTATTATGGAGCTTCATGGGACTACTGGGAGGATACATTGAGGAGAGATGTGTGAATCTCGCTCTCTCTCCCCCTCTCTCTCTCCCCTCTCTCTCTCCCTCTCTCCCTGTCTTCTTTATGCCTTCATTCACAGTCTGCCTTCCTTAACTGGACATAGTATCAAAGCCAATTATATATTTTTGGATCTTTATAGAATCTGTTTAAAGGAATTTTATAATCACTGATGCTGAATTTTAAAAACAATTCAGGAAACTTACATTTCTCTCTTTAAAATACCAATTCACTTCACCTTTAGGTGGCCTGGGATTGATTTGTTCACTCTGGGTCACAGGGGCCTTAATAAATAGAGTCCTTCATTTCTAACGCTATGATATTACTTGGCCTTTTCATTTTATCAAAGTATTTTTAATTAAAGAAAGGCATAACTAAGGTGCACTGAAATATGCTCTAAAAATGTTTATCCCAAAAATAGACCCATATGCTAGTTTTCACTCAACTCATCAGAGCATGTTTATTCCAGTGACTAACAAGCTTTCTGATTCCATCAGCAAGAAAAAGATGTTTAATGCGTGACGCTACCTCTGCATTTGTTATATATCACATGTGAACTTGCACCCTCCAAGGACATCTTTTCATGGCCCAAACAGCTATGGAGAGCACTAGGTGGAATAATGTATGGCAGCTGTTCCAGGGCTATCCACACAGGCTTCACAACTTTTGCTTGGTTTAACTTGTTCTGACAAAAGACAACAAAAGTCCCCTCTTTTTTGGAAGAAGCATGATTATTTCTAAATCATTAACAACAACTGGACTGACTTCCTCTCCCCGGTGTGTTCATCACCACTACCTGTATGTATCTGCAGTGGCAAAGCCCTCCCCCTTCAGGCAGTATCACCTTTCACCCTCAGACCACTGGAAAAGAAAGGGTAGGAGAGAGTGCTTACTAGGCAATGAGGTGGGAAAAGTCAGTTGGTCTAGACTCTTGGCTGAAGGATTTGAATCTATTCTTGGATCAGCCAACTTCAAAAGTTTTCCATCTAAGGAAGAAAATGTCAAGGTTGCATTCAGTGTAAGTGTGGCCTTTAGGTCAGCTAGGTCCTCATGATCTTAAAGAGGCAAGTAGGCTTCCTAGAATTCACATTTCCTGAGCCTTAAGAAACCATAAGCTTTCCCTCCCCAGGAGTTGTATAAATCGCAGATGCTTACGGGCTTATATGAAAATTCTGGCTCCTCCACTCACAGATGTGATCTCTGTTCCATGTCTTTGTGAGCCAGGGAGCCGAGCTCAGTTTCTTGCTGGTTTCTGCAAGAAATACATGCACAGTATGCATTTTACATGCTATTATGAATTTCTGGAATATTTCGGAGGTTAGGAGCAGGGTTATGTGGCACACTGAGTTGCCTTTTATACCTCATTGGTTCTACAATGATCCCAACCTTCCTCTTTTATCTTCTGGGTCATTCAGCTCATCAGAGCAACCCACAGATCTCTGTTTTTTGACATGCAGTATCCCATATCTAGGATGCTACTCATCTTCACAGCTACCCCAAGCTGGCTGATCCAGAATTTTCACAACGGCAGTCGTTTGAGTATTATCCTAAAGAGAAATTTTCATAAGAGCTACTAAGTGGAGAAAAAAAATCATCTATGTATCCATCTTGGTTTGAGGAACCCTCCCCCATACTGCCTAATAATCACAGCTTACATTAATTGAGTACTTGCTAGATACAGATCCCTATGCTAAGTAGACATTAAAATTCACAGCCACTCATAACAAACTGGAAAAGCTAAGAGATGTAGCCAAGCCATTCAAACTAGAAAGTGATAGAGTCAGGATTTGAATCCAGGGAGCTTCAAGAAGAAACCCCAATGCATTTTCGTACCTTTTGCTACACAACATAAGCAAACCAAAATGGTAGCATCCATTCAGGTGCAGCTACAGCACTTGAACACCAGGACAGTCTTGAGCTAAACCACAGAGGATGTTTCTTGTTGATGAGAGTCATTTCTGAGCCCCAAAGAGTCAGTGGGAAGAGAAAACATGGCCCCCCTGCTTTCTTTCTCTTATTTCCCATGGCTAGAATATATGCAGTGTCCCAGGCTGCAGAGAAACCCTGATGATCCCTGGCAGCTCAAACACCACATTTGCCAGCACATCACCCTGCTGAATTCACCCATTCTGCTGCTGTTGTAGTCTCACAAATTAGGGCACCCAAGTGAAAGGATGACTCTGATTTAGGATTAGAGAAGCCTGCAACCTTCCCCAGCCCTCTGGGCATTATGAGAGAGTGACCCAGAAAATCGAATGCAGAGAAGTGTCCTGAAATATAGGAGTCTTGTTTGAGGTGTAGCAGAATCTATTAGCTTGAGAAATTGGTCTGGAAATCTTATTAAAAGAGACAAATCATTCCACATTCTCTCCAAACTGAAGATATTGGGGGTAATAGGCTTTCCCTGATACCTTGGATCCATGCACCTTGTGTCAGGATCACAGCCAAACTCTAGGAACGCTAAATTCAGTGCAGGTGATAAAGGCAATTATTTTTTTTAATGGGCAGTTCTGATTAATTCTGTTTTTTCTGACCAACCATAGACTTATTTGTACCAGTCTCTCATTACTGTGAAGGTTGCAAGGCGGAAGAGCCAATGGCAAAGAGAAATGAAGTTCAAATTGTGGATTTGTCATTATTGCACAGCTCAGCAGATGGTTGTCCAGCCATGGAGGCCCGTGACCAGCGCCCGACCACACACACACACACACACACACACACACACACACACACACTCAGAGCTCCTTTCTCACTATGCTTGGTTAACCCCCAGTGGAGACGCCAGGAAAGCAAGGCATCATTGCGTTCTGAAGCTTAACCTTGCATACTTATGCTATTTATGAGGGGTGATAAGAATCCTTCAAATTTATATATGATAGCTATTACTATTATTATTTTTGTTGAGCACTGATGGATTCAATAACGGTATGAATCACTGGAATTTAGTAAATGCTTATTCCATGCCTGGCACTGTGGTAAGGGCTTTATTTACATGAATTATGTCCTTTATCCTCAGAATAACCCTATAAAGTAGGGGTTGCCACACTTTTTCTGTAAAGAGCCAGATAGGAAATATTTCAGGTTTTGCGCGCTATATGGTCTTTGTTAAAACTACCCAACTCTGTGGGTGATGCATGAAAGCAATTGTGGACAATACATAAATGAATAAGTGTAGCTGTGTTTCAGCAAAGCTTTATATGCAAAAATAGGCAGTTGGCTGGGTTGGTTTGTGGGCAATAGTATGCCAACTGCTGCTATAAAGTGAATATTCCTAAGCTAGAACTTGGGGTTTCCACAGCTAAGAAGGTGGGAGACATGAGTTTCCATCTCCTACATCCTTCCTGCTCGCTGCTCTTCCCTTCTAATTCTAGTTCTGGAGGAAGGAGAGAATGAAGATATTTTCACATGTGACTTCTCAGGGTGAGATGGCTGTTCTTCGGCCACAAAGTGGAGAGCAAGCACCCCCTTCGATGAAAACCCTGCATCTGTAGGGGGTGGGTCACTTCTGTCCATCTAGCCCCCTATTTGCAAGCCTGGGGTAGCCTGAACCAGACCCCCCGAGGAGAGACTCAATCCCAAACTGCTCTCAAAAGCCTCCGTGGGTCTTTCTTTGTGAATCTTGGCTATATCTTCAGGGCAACCCCCAGATGGAGGGTCTAACACATGGCCTCTTTGTTCATGTTGGGGTGGTCCCCAGCGAGCCTGCAGCCCCAATCTTGTCTCTCCTCTGTACCCCAGCAATGGGACCTGTAGACCTAGGCAGGATCCATCTCTGTGCCCCTTGGGAACCAGGAACTGGAGGGAGCATGCCTTGCTCCTCTCTGCAGCCACACACCCCACCCCCCACCTCAACATTCTCTCCTCAACTAAAGTTATCTAGTGGCTTAACAAAGATACAAGAAACAAGGTATCCATCTTCTTCTTCTTCTTCTTCTTCTTTTTTTTTTTTTTTTGAGATGGTGTCTTGCTCTGTTTCCCAGGCTGGAGTGCAGTGGCATGATCTCGACCCACTGCAACCTCTGCCCCCTGGGTTCAAGCGATTCTCCTGCCTCAACCTCCTGAGTAGCTGGGATTACAGGTGCCCGCCGCCATGCCTGGCTAATTTTTATATGTTTAGTAGAGATGGGTTTCACCATCTTGGCCAAGCTGGTCTCGAACTCCTGACCTCATGATCCACCCACCTTGGCCTCCCAAAGTGCTGGGATTACAGGCGTGAGCCACCGCACCCAGCCTCCATCTCTTCTTCTCAATGACCCCTGAAGCTTAAAGAATAATTTATGGCCAGATGCAGTGGCTCACACCTGTAATCCCAGCACTTTTGGAGGCCAAGGTGGGTGGATCACAAGGTCAGGAGATCAAGACCATCCTGGCTAACACGGTGAAGCTCTGTCTCTACTAAAAATACCAAAATAAATAAATAAATAAATAAATAGCTGGGTGTGATGGCACGTGCCTGTAGTCACAATACTTGGGAGGCTGAAGCAGGAGAATCACTTGAACCCAGGAGGCAGAGGTTGCAGCAAGCCAAGATCACACCACTGCACTCCCGCCTAGGTAACAGAGTGAGACTCCGTCTCAAAAATAATAATAATTATAATGATTTTATACTAGGTGTTCTCAGTCTCTGCACTATGGATATTTGGGGCCACATAACTCTCAGGGGGAGCTAATCTGTGCACTGCAGGATGTTGAGTAGCATCGTCTCCTCTACTCACTAAATGCCCAAAGCAACCCCCAGGTGTGACAATCAAAATGTCTTCAGACATTGCCAGATGCCCTCTGGGAAACAAAACAGTCTCAGACTGAGAACCACTGTCTTAAACAGAAGGTCAATCACTGCCTTTTGCTCTCAGCTGTAGGTTCTAATTTCCAATTCCAGATAAATAGAAAAAATCATAGGCAAGATCTGTCAGCACCATGTGACATTAACTTTTGGTGCAAAGTAAGCATAATTATCCCCACTTTACCTATGAGAAAACTGAGGCCTGGGCTGCACAGCTAGTGAGCACCTGAGCCCAGATTTGGACCCAAGGCCGCCTGAGGTCAAACCCATATATATATATTTTGAGATGGAGTCTCACTCTGTCGCCCAGGCTGGAGTGCAGTGGCACCATCTCAGCTCACTGCAAGCTCCGCCTCCCGAAACCCCTATATTTTTTAAACTACTTCTGATCTGATCATGAATGAACACTATGAAGGTTTTCCTGGAATGAGGAAGAGCGTGCGATGATTTGCGTGGTGAAAAGAAAACTAGATGGTACTTGCCCTTTCTTTAGCATGTTCAATCTAATCCTGACAGCGGGGCTTAGAGGTAGATATTATTCTCCCCATTTTACAGATGAGGGAACTCAGGTTAAGCAAACCTAACAAATGGTTTGAAATCAACATAGCAAAGATTTGTAAGCCCAGTGTTTCTGTGCTCAAAGCCTTGATATTTCAACACCAGAAAAAGTGGGTGGCTGCTCCCTAAAGGGGAAACTGAGTCTAATTTCCTACATAATACTCTACCTTTCTGGCCAATGTGTCCTTCCAGCCATAAAAAAAGCTTGGTGATGGCTGGGCACAGTGGCTCTCACCTATAATCCTAACACTCTGGGAGGCTGGAACGGGTGGATCACCTGAGGTCAGGAGTCCAAGACTAGCCTGGCCAACATGGCAAAACCCCATCTTTACTAAAAATAGCCAGGCATGGTGGCAGGTGCCTATAATCCCAGCTACTTGGGAGGCTGAGGCAGGAGAATCACTTGAACCTGGGAGGCAGAGGTTGCAGTGAGCCAAGATCGTGCCACTGCACTCCAGGCTGGGCAACAAGAGTGATGCTCCATCTCAAAATAAAAAAAAAAAAGAAAGAAAGAAAAGAAAAGCTTGTTGATAAATGAGACTTTGATACCTGCCCCCTGCCTTTGACCTCGTTCTGTGACCTCTTTCCTTATCTCAGTTCTGTATGCAGTACTGGCCTGAGAAGACCTCTGGGTGCTATGGGCCCATCCAGGTGGAGTTCGTCTCCGCAGACATCGATGAGGACATCATCCACAGAATATTCCGCATCTGTAACATGGCCCGGGTAAGTACACGGCCACCATTGCTTGCTGAGCCCCTCCTCCCCAAGACAGATGGAGGCTGCCGAGAGAGGATCCCGCTGAGCCAGCCAAGAGTCTGTGTTGTGCTCTCCTGATAATTTCTTCCTTGAGGAAGTGATGCCTGTGCTGATTCCGGCTCCAGACTCAGCAATGACTCCAACACATAGAGATGCAACGAGCGACATCCAGCCTGCCATCTGCCTGTTTCCTGACACACTTGCTGCCGTGTAGACAAAACTTCTTAGACATTAGCTCTTCCCCACTGTGTCTCTGTACTGGCATGAGTTGATGCAGCCTTTGATTGGATCCCATAAGCTTTGGGCCAGGCACTGCCAACACCTAGATGAAAAGTGATTACTTACTTCCATGAGAATATTCACTGGCTGAGCAGAGTAGTGGGTGGGAGGGGCAGATTAGCAATCTATGAAATGGTTGCTAACTAATGCAGCTTTGGTCACTACTTGGGGCCCAGGATGAAAGGAGCTCAGCACCTCCCCTGCCCCCCAGCTCAGAGTTCACTGTCTACTGAGAAAGTGAGACATGTTCTGCCACATGAGCCTCAGGGAGAAAGAACTCTGCCCAACAGAGTCAGGGAAGGCTTTCCTAAAGAAAGGGACATTTAAATTGGGTTTTGAAGGCTGAGCAGGAGTTTTCCAGGTACAAAAGGGGTTCAGGGCAGTCACGGCAAGAGAATCTGTGTGCACGAAGGAATAGAAGTAGTCATGGGGACTCTCCCCATGAGGACATGGCTTGGATCCCGTTTGGTCTGTCTTCCAACATGATGCTGCAGTCCCCAGGGTATCTGCAAGGTGCGTGTACCCAAGCATCCCCAGCAGAACAGCCCTAACAGCCTCTCTGTTCTCAGCCACAGGATGGTTATCGTATAGTCCAGCACCTCCAGTACATTGGCTGGCCTGCCTACCGGGACACGCCCCCCTCCAAGCGCTCTCTGCTCAAAGTGGTCCGACGACTGGAGAAGTGGCAGGAGCAGTATGACGGGAGGGAGGGACGTACTGTGGTCCACTGCCTGTGAGTACTAGGGAGGTGTCACCAGGGCAATAGGGTGGTGGGTGATAGAGCATCCTTGCAGATGCTGCTGGCCACATACCCCAGTCCTAGGCAGGCCTGGCTATACCGCAACTCAACATCCCTCAAAGGCTAGTGGCAGTACATTCAAAGGAATTATGATCCTTTAATGGAACGGGGCTGCCAGTTTGTTGTCCTGAACTAATATATGACATATTACTGATGCAAAACCTGGTGGTCTTTCCACAAACATGAGAGGAGGTTGGCAGACCATGTTCCAATGCTCGCAATAATGAGATGAGCCCCATTCTCCAATAAGAGGCAATGATATGCCCTGCTAGTCACAAGAAAACCCAGGACAAAGTGGGTTCCACTGACCAGAACCTCCTTTGTTATTTCCTGAGGAAGAAGAAGAAGGAGAGAAAAGGGAAGGTGTTGATTATGAGAGCTTAATTTAATCCAGACATTTTAAATGAATCACCTCTATCCATTTGTGAGATAGATAATTATCATTTTGTAGTGAGAAAACTGAGGTGCAGGCAGGGTAAGGTAATCAGGAATCAAGGGTGGGGATATGGCTTGCGTTCCCTGGCCTCTAAGCTAATGCGCCATTGATTAACCCACACTGTCTCTAAGTAAACCAAAGGACTTGTGTACTATGCCTGCTTCTCTACAATGGGCTTAGAGGGATCATAGGACAAAAAGAGCATGAGGGAAAGGCACTGCCCTGAGGGGCTGATAGATGGATGTGAAGGACCCTGGGAACACTATTGTGCAGGGGCACAGTGAGCTCCAGACCAGCTGTGTTTATACCCCCATTGCTGGGGTGAACTGGAGACTTTACCTCCTGTCTTCGAATGGACATTGTCCAGTCTAATGAATTCTGGTGTCATTACGCTGGGTGGAGGTCAGGACCTCGAGAGGACAGTGGCTGACAAGCTGTGCAACATCAAGAAAATCACTGAATTTTATAAGCCTCAGTTTCCTCATCTGTTCAGTGGGTATGTGGAATTAGACAATCTTCAGACCCTATAGTGCTTTGGCGTGAAATAGAAAGTAAACACACTTTATCTGCCAACATAGAGACCAAGAATGTCATGGTAGCAAATATGCAAATGTAAATGTAATTACTTAAAAGAGCAAGTGTCACAGAATCTATCCTAGGAATATAGAGTGACCACAGAGGATTCTACAAAGTCTCACACCCAAAACAAATCTGCAGCCATAACAGCTATGTGTGAAATATTTGATTCGCACTCTTCAACGATGAATCTTAGAACTTCAGATTCTTAGAACTTCAACGATTTGAGGAAAAGTCATTGAGAAGGCCTCTCTCTTTAAAAATGTTATGTTAAAGGAAATTTGAACGAAGGTCTTCTCTTTCTTACAACAAATATTTCTGGAGCTAGTGGAGGCACGGATAACATCTGACTGATCTCAGAATTGAGGTCAGTCTTTTCAAAACCAGCTAATTATTCTCCCTCTCAAACAGGTGGTGCATGCACATGTTAGGAAAGTCAAAGAGCTTAAAGGAGGTTAAACACACAGATACATAGAGATGCACACACAGAGCTTCAGGGCCACCACCTGCAGCAAAAATTCCTTTCCAGAGGAAGCAAACCTCAGGCTAGAGTTCAGGAAGATGCTGTGTGGTGTCCCAAGTCAGGCTGATGGGTGACATCAGCCAAGCCCAGCTGGCTCTGCCCACATCCCAGAAACTAGCAGCTGGTTTCCTGCCAGCTAATACCTGCTGCCTCCAGATGCCCAGATGCCTCCTACACATTCAGGTGACCTTACCTTAGCACCCATCTTTCAGGGTCTCACACCACCAGGCCCTAAGACCCTGTGTCTACTCACCTCTTCCTTTTGGACGCTGTTATTCTTGCTTCAGAAATGATAGAACCTTCTTTCATAGGAGACCTTACTCTCTCTCTCTCTCTCATGTTTGTTTTTTAGCCTGCTTTTTTTTTTTTTTTTTTTGCACTGGTGTCTTTTTATCTATGTCCTTTCCAGCCAAGGTGGCCAGCAGTTTGAGCCAAAGGAAGGTACAGGGGCATTCTTCTACCAACAGGGACCTTGGTTTCCTCGAGGGCCACAGACACCAAAACAGACCCTGAAATGCAGGCACCAGTCAGTGAATGGAAAGCGACTCTCTGTACTTGAAACATCTGGTCACTGCGTATCCTGTAGATAAAACATCTGGGAGATTGACTGAGTGCCTTAGTTTCCGTCCAGATGTTCTTTAGACACAGACCATTACATGAAATCATTAGTTGCTCTTGGCAACACGCCCAGGAGTTCTGAATCAGGCATATTCCTACAGGGACTCTCTGTAAAGAGTTTGAAGGGTGTTTCCATGAAGATGACTTATGGAGTTTCAGAAAGGAGTAACAGAGACATAGTTCTGCCACCAACCCTCTATCCCTAGACTCAAGATCAGTAGCATCTTGCTTAAACCAAAGTGTACAGTAGAGACCTGTCATTTTAAGATAAAGCCTATCAGGCCCAGTTCCTCCCTCCAAGTTCCTACCTCCAAGCTTGGGCTGGCTGACCCTAGGCTAACAGAGCATTGCTGTCCTTAGTGGAGGATGGGAAGAACTAGTAGGAAAATCACTTGGAAATTTTCATTGTCTTTATTGGATGTTTAAGTGGACGCAGAGCATTCTTTTGGACATGGATGCAAGCATCAGCAAGGATGCAGGTGTCACATGTACAAAGACACAGTACCATCCTGCCCTTGGGGTTTGGGTGAGTGTGCCCTGAGTGACTGTAACATGCTCATAGAAACAAGAAAACATCAAGCTAATTGAACTCTCAAAGGTCATCTAGTCCAACCCCTTCATTATACAAGTGGGGAACTTGGGGCCCAGACAAAGGAAGTGACTTGCCCAAGGTCAAAGCAAGTTAATGGCACAGATGGGACTCAAACCGTAAGTCATGGCTCAGGCTAAAGCCTTCACCATTGCCTTGTCTTACATCTGCCCAGGCAGCTGATCCCTACTCCTACTGATGTAGCTTTAGAATCATCAGGTGCCTGGAAGGGACCTAGGAACATGGCTCACCTCTTTGCTCTGTGTTTAGAAATGGGGGCGGCCGTAGTGGAACCTTCTGTGCCATCTGCAGTGTGTGTGAGATGATCCAGCAGCAAAACATCATTGACGTGTTCCACATCGTGAAAACACTGCGTAACAACAAATCCAACATGGTGGAGACCCTGGTGAGTATCCCAAGGACTGTTCTCCAACAGCCAGGGCTGACTAGTTCCCTTGACCTGGAGAAAATGACATCAAATAGTAACATCACTCAACACCTGGCTAATTGTATACCTGCATTCTGTGCCCTTGGTATGCACTGTTGTCTGCCCTGTGTCTTCCCCTTCCAACCTCCCCAACTTTTCTTTCTTGCAGGAAAATCCAATTACTAATCCTGGTACACCTACTTTGCTTCACTTTCTGCCCATTCCTTAAGACAGTGTCATTAATTCAGGCTTAAAGGAAAGGATTCTGGATTAGTAGAATGTGAAGTATGTTTTCAATTCAGTCCAATTATATTCCAATTAATTTATGCTAATTTTTACAATAGAGAGCATTTACAGTAGAGAGCACTATGGAGGGAAGTGTGGTAAAGAGAGTGTGCGGGCAGAGCCCCAGATGATAAGACCTGGTACCATGGTGGACCACTGCACCATGCACGAGGAGCTTTAATATAAGTCTTTAAACCTACTCGAATAGTGGTCTTAGTCAAAGTGAGGCCCTATTAACGTGTGGGTCACAGACCAGCAGCAGCATCATTATCTGGAAGCTTGTTAGAAATGCAGAGTCTTGAGCCCCGCTCCAGATTTACTGAATCAGAATGTGCATTTTAAAAAGATTTCTGGCTGCCTTGTATGCACGTTACAGTTTGAGAAGCCCTGTTGTACAAAACAGTAAAAAAGAAAGTGAATGATGCCAGCTGGGCATTCGAGGAAGCTTGGGTAGAAGCAGGCATCAAGCAGAATTTTGAAGGATGTCCAGATATGGGTAATTTTGAGTTGAAATAATATGGATGCAGATAAAGTTTTCTCCAAAATCTGTATCTCTAAACTAAATGCATTTTCCCTTTCCTTTTTCATCTCTCTCTTGTCTCCTCTTCTCCCTCTCTGCCTCTCCTCCTCTCCGCCTCTCAGGAACAGTATAAATTTGTATACGAAGTGGCACTGGAATATTTAAGCTCCTTTTAGCTCAATGGGATGGGGAACCTGCCAGAGTCCAGAGGCTGCTGCGACCAAGCCCCCTTTTGTGTGAATGGCAGCAACTGGGCTCAGGGGCTCCGAGGTGGTGGCACCCTGCCTGACTCCAAGGAAAAGACTGGTGGCCCTGTGTTCCACGGGGGGCTCTGCACCTTCTGAGGGGTCTCCTGTTGCTGTGGGAGATGCTGCTCCAAAAGGCCCAGGCTTCCTTTTCAACCTAACCAGCCACAGCCAAGGGCCCAAGCAGAAGTACACCCACAAGCAAGGCCTTGAATTTCTGGCTCCCAGACCTCCTGCTTTTGTTCTGAGTTTGTGGATCTCGTGGCAAGCCAACTGTGCAGGTGCTGGGGAGTGGGAGGCTCCCCTGCCCTCCTTCTCCTTAGGAGTGGAGGAGATGTGTGTTCTGCTCCTCTATGTCATGGAAAAGATTGAGGCTCTTGGGGGTCACTGCTCTGCTGCCCCCTGCAACCTCCTTCAGGGGCCTCTGGCACCAGACATTTGCAGTCTGGACCAGTGTGACCTTACGATGTTCCCTAGGCCACAAGAGAGGCCCCCCATCCTTACACCTAACCTGCATGGGGCTTGGCCCACAACCATTCTGTACCCCTTCCCCAGCCTGGGCCTTGACCGTCCAGCATTCACTGGCCGGCCAGCTGTGTCCACAGCAGTCTTTGATAAAGGTGTTCTTTGCTTTTTTGTGTGGTCAGTGGGAGGGGGCGGAACTGCAGGGAACTTCTCTGTTCCTCCTTGTCTTTGTAAAAAGGGACTACCTCCCTGGGGCAGGGCTTGGGCTGACCTGTAGGATGTAACCCCTGTGTTTCTTTGGTGGTAGCTTTCTTTGGAAGAGACAAACAAGATAAGATTTGATTATTTTCCAAAGTGTATGTGAAAAGAAACTTGCTTTTGGAGGGTGTAAAATTTTAGTCTCTTATGTCAAAAAGAAGGGGGCGGGGGAGTTTGAGTGTGTACCTCTAAGACAAATCTCTCGGGCCTTTTATTTTTTCCTGGCAATGTCCTTAAAAGCTCCCACCCTGGGACAGCATGCCACTGAGCAAGGAGAGATGGGTGAGCCTGAAGATGGTCCCTTTGGTTTCTGGGGTAAATAGAGCACCAGCTTTGTGCATAATTTGGATCTCCAAATTTGAACTCCTTCCTAAAGAAACCCAGCAGCCACCTTGAAAAAGGCCATTGCGGAGCCCATTATACTTTGATTTAAAACAGGCCAAGAGAATCAGGCCTGGAGATCTAGGGTCTTGTCCCAAGTGTGAGTGAGTCAGTGAGAGGGAACCAACATTTGCTAAGTCTCTACTGTATGCCAGGGATCATGCTTGGCACTTTCCATAGGACATTTCACACAGTCCTTAGAACCCCCAGGAGAGAGCTACTGACTTGTTATCAATCATCTCCATTTGATCATCTCCTCCAATGAGGAAACCCAGGCACCTTCCTCAGTAATGAAATCCTGGGTTCCAAAGGGGCAGGTAATGGCAATGAGACTTCTCCGTGCTGTTTTCTTCATCTTCTCTAAGCCAAGCAATTATTTTATGGAGGGAAAATAAGGCCAGAAACTTCTGAGCAGATAACTCCACAAATGGAAATTTAGTACTTTCTTCCTGACGCCAGTTCTTCTGGGAAGCCCAGAATTTCAGATATATTTTAGTAACACATTCCCAGCTCCCCAGGAAAGCCAGTCTCATCCAATTTCTTAGTCAGTAAAAACAATTCCCTGTTCCCTCAGGCTATGAAGGGACCAGCCAGGGACGCTCTCGACCGTGATCTCTAGCCAGTGCTTAGGCCCAATATCTGACAGCCTCAGGTGGGCTGGGACCTAGGAAACTCCATCTTGAAGGCTGGTCTAGCCCCAGACAGGGCATGAGGGGCAGAGAATTCAAAAAGGTACAGCTTTGGCCCTCAAGAGCCCACTGTATGCTGGGGAAATGGAACCATGGTGCAGTAATGTGGAGTGGATGAGTGTTCCATGAGCCTAGGAGCAAGAAAGCCTCTTCGGCCTAGGGCTTCCTGGAGAAGGGGACATCCATTCCTGCTGGGTCTTAACAAGCAGAAAAAGGAAAAAAAGGAAACTCAGGCAAAGGGATCCATATGTGCAATGGCAAAGAAATGTGAAAAGGCATTGGGAGCAGTCTGGGGGAGGCCAGCCCAGTGCGGGCACAGCACAACACGGGGAGCAGCAGAGATGAGCCAGGGTCCAGGAGACAGATGCCCATCGCGAGTGCAGACTTTGTCCTATTGGCAACAAGGAGTCCACGGAGCTTTAGAGAGATGCATTCAGCTTCGTGTTGGCAAAGACTCCTTCTGGGCCAATGGGGCTGCCTCTTTTCCTTTCATCAGACACTGTGAAAACATTCCCTTAAGCGTGTACTTTTTAATATCACATCTATTTGTCTGTCTGCTCATTGTTTTGTTGCTGGAACTAAATATGCAGTGGATCATGAGACTCAGATTCTATGAAAAAACCCAGGGTCTCTGCTTTACCACGGAGCAGGGTCACCAACCCAGATCTCCAGGCCCATGAGGATGGAACATGAAAGGAGCCCACAAAAGTTGCTTCCATTGGCATGGGCTCTGGAGCTATCCAGAAGTCCAGGGACACCAGACTTAATCAAGGAAGGTCTGTCACTTTGGAGGTTCAAAAGGAAGTGCCTCAAAGCAAAGGCAAGCAAAGGAACCCCACGATGAACTTGCTCGTTTCCTTTGATGAGCCTCTCCCCAGGTGTATTTCAGCAGACCCCGGGGACCCACCCCCACTGGGCCTGCTGGCCTCCCTCGGCTCCAGCCCAATGCCCCAGCTGGCCTTCCCCAGCCTGCAAGGAGCCTGTAGCATGGCAAATCCGCCTGCTGTATGCTATTTTCTTAGATCTTGGTACATCCAGACAGGATGAGGGTGGAGGGAGAGCTATTTAACACAAATCCTAAGATTTTTTTCTGCTCAGGAAGGGGTGAAATAGCTGGCAGATACAAAAGACAGTGGCTTTTATCATTTTAAATGGTAGGAATTTAAAGTGTGACTTCAGGGAGAAACAAACTCGTAAAAAAAAAAAAAAAAAAAAAAAAAAAACTCAGGCCATGGTGGGGTAACACAGCAAGGGCCAGTGATGATTTCCCCTAGCTCATCCCCTTGTTTTCCCACAACCCAACCATTCTCCAAAGAAAGCAGGGCAGTGAATAGGTCTTAGGCCAGTGCACACAGGAAGAAATTGAGGCTTATGGATGGGGATGACTTCACTAAGATCCCATGGGACAAGGATGTGGCAAGGCTTGGATGAGATGGGGCACCAGTGCCCAGGAATTTGAACATTTTCCTTTACCCAGGAAATCTCCGGAGCCAACACCACCACCCCCAGGGGGTCTCCCCACCCCACCCCATTTACAGGGTGAGCTCAGCCTGTCATGAGCAGAGGAAAATATTATTAATGCTCTCTGAGTCTTTACGACAGGAGCTCTTACCTCATAGATGTGGACTCTGTTTGGGGAAGATGCAAGTAAGTAATGAGAAGCCCAGAACTTTCTCCACCTGTGTGTGTTTATGGCCTAAATAGCTTCAGGATGTATCTTAGCTGCACTCCAACATTGCATCCTTTCAGGGGTGAAGAATCTGGGCCAACCAGGGGCCCTTGGGCCTCTAGAAGGCCACAGTAGGCCTCTCTTTGTGGGAATGGAAGGGGACAGCTTGCTTTTAGTGCTGGCCCTCTCTGTGGGTGTGGCCTGCAAAGGAACCAACAGACCCTATGCTGGGGACTCTAACATGTGAGCTCATTAAATTCTTCCAGCATTCTAAAGAAGGGTTTGTGATTGTCACCATTTTACTGATGAGGAAACTAAGGCTCCTAGGGGAGAAATCACTTGCCCACAGTTCCATAGCTAGTGAGTGAATGAATCAGGATTTAAACCGGTTTTTTCTCACTACAGAGACAATATTTTTCCACCATTGTATCTCACATTTTTCCCAGGAGGTTACCCATAACAGAAGAGACTAGAGTGGAACAGATACGTCAGTGGATAAAGCTCAAAGCAAACAACAGTAAGCTTAAAATTCTTTCATAGTCTCATGTTTTACTTTCACAATTCATGCAAAATTTGCATTCCACTTTCTGATTTAACCTGGTTGGTTTTAATATGACTCTATGAATATTTCAAAAAAAATGTGCTGTGTTCCTCATGTTGTTCTGTTCACCCCACTATGACGGACCCTAGGTCAGCTGGTCTTGAGCTTGACCCCAGAATTGACTCTAGGAGCAGTGACCCTGCTGCCTCCCAAAGCCAGTTATAGGCTCAAGATCAAGACCAATTGACCTTCTCTTAGGCAGCTCCTTTGGTGTGTGGGTGCTCTGACCTCACTGTTCATGAGGGGACCTCAACTAAGGCATCTTCCAGTTGGGTGCTGGAAGGAACCCATTAACTCACACTAGAATGATGAGGATTTGCTCATCTGGCGTGGAGAAGGATGAGCCCACAAAACCCTAAAGGGAAAGGAGAAGCTGGACACAGCTGTACTCAGCAGATTCCTGAATGCTAGGCTGGAAAGTGGTGCCTGTTGTCCAAGTGGAGTCACATGGTTACTAATGTGGGCAAGTCTGAGGACACACTTCATGAGCAGCTGGGGTCTGGAAGGCTCCTCACTGTACCCTAGCCACACATACTTACTGGGTGCCCACAGCACCTAGCACCTTGGAGGGGGCACTATTAGGAAACCGAGATTACTATGGCACAATTAATTCCTGGGTAAGGCATGAGGTTGTGGTGGACAGAGCTCAGTCTTTAGTTTGAATGAAAACATACATACATGAAAAACATACATGAAAAGAGGACCCTCATCAACATGAGAAGGGGTAGATTTGGAGCACTTTAGGCAGGAAAACAGGAACGCAAGGCCAGGAAACTGGAACCCAGTGAATACTCAGAACCGAGGATGCAGATGACTTATTTAGCAAAGTGGTCACTTCTATGACATAGCTGGACAAAGAATGGGTAACAGCTTGCCAGAGCCACTTGGAACAAGGGCAAATCTCAGTGTCTGGGGCAAAAGATGATGCATTTCCCTCTGACCCATCATGTTTATTCATCCTCCACTCCCCATTGCCACACTAGCTCTTGCTGTATGTTCTCACCAGGATCTACATTTCCTCATCGCTGGTGGGAACCCCTTAGAGTACATAGAGGTGTCAGTCCAGTAAGACTGCTCTACACAACAGAAGTGAGGCCTAGAGAGTAGCAGCCAGGCCCTTATCCTGTTATCTCTGCAGGAGTGACTGCCCAACCCAGATCCAGAGACATTGAAGGAAATGATAATTCCTTGGTACCTCACTGCACTGCCTTGGGACAAAATGAAGAAAGCCACCCCTCCTTAGGCTGCAGCTGGCCACTCCTGGGCTGGGTAAACAGGTCATCAGCACCAACCTCAATCAGGAGTAACACTCTGGAAGACATGGGTGAGCCCAAGAGGAAGCATGAACAGGATGCTGGTCCTAAGTCATGTCAACAGGTTGTGCTGGGCCAGGATCCCCAGGGAAAAAAATGGTCATCCCAACTGGAGGGTAGGTTAGAAGAAAAAAAACATAAACATGGATAGTCATGTCATCTCAAATCCCTGACTTGCCTTCCCCATTACTTAACAGTCTGAGCTCCTTCTCAGCCTATGACCAGCTTCAAATCACAGCCAAGTAAAACAAGGAAATAGGAAAAGTAAATCCAACTAGAAGAGACAAGCTGAGATTCAGATTTGTTCACTCCTCCCATGCAAGGGCTCCCTGTTGGAGGTTTTCCATTTATACATGTCTATAAGTGATAGAATGCAAGGCCTTGGCTTCGTCTTGCAGGGATCTGCCTTTGAGGTCATAGACTGAACAGCAGGGAGAGAGGTTAGTGGTGGAGCGTGGCAGGAGCTGTTCTAGCTCCACTTTCTTCTGACACATTTTTCAGGATCATGGATCTGATCCTCCAAAGCACAGCAGAGATATCTAAGCCATATTTGTGCACATGAGCAGACTCTTCTAGTTTTTTAGTAACCAGGGATGGGCTTTTGCATGGCACTGACTATAGAGATGTGTTGTAGAGATCAAGCCAGTCTTTTGCATCCCACCTGCCCACCTCCAGAAGAGATGGCAAAAGGTCATCAAAGGGCATTCACCAACTGAAATCCACTCATGAATGTTAGGTCTCTAAAAGGAGGCATCAACACTCACAATGGTAGCCTCCAAACCTAGCATCCCACCTGTCTAAGAGCTCAGTGGTGGTCCACTGGGGCAGATACAAGGGAAGTGCAAGGACTCAGGATGAAAGAAAATCTATTGGGAAGAGTTTTAGGGGCTTGATCGTTATGGGGCTTCCTTCTGTATCTGAGAACTGCTCTGGGTGGTGGGATGTGGACTCTGATCCTTGACTGGAATGTTCAGAGAATAAGTGTCTGGTGGCCTTGAAGTGTTGGACAGAAAAGTATCAGTATAAAAGCCTGGAGCTCAGGGTAATTAATGTAGTTCATGGTTCTTTAGCAGGACTCTTGGATGTGGAGGAGAAAGGGTCATAGGAAGTAAACCACCAAAATTACAAAATTGAGTCTCTGTACAATTACTTCAGTGCCTTTGGGCTTATGAATACAAATCAGTGGGCCTTCTCTATGATGGTCCAACAAACTCTCAGTGTCCACCCTGTCCCTGTATCTCCCATGGAAGATGAATAATGTCAGGTGTTCTTTGGGTCAAAGGCCCCAGGGCAGTCTGGCGGCTTAGAGGGCAGAGTGGTGTCATTCCATGTAAAATCAGGCTTCTGAGGGGTCAGGCAGAATATGGTGTCCATATCTTCCATAGCTCTGCAGATTCTTGGATGAAGTCAAGCACAGTTTGCTAGACCCAGGTCACTCCTCTGAGTATAACTAGGACCCATGAGTGAAACTTAATAGCTGTAAGGAAGAACCTGCTGTCTGCCAGAGAGGAAAAGCTGCCCATCTCAGCAGTTGTCTAAAAGAAGCCAGGTGTCTCTTTAAAGGGAAGAGAAGCATTGGTGAAATGGATTTCAGGTCACTTCCATTCCAGATGGGTGAGATCTTGTGGAGCTGGGATCACGTTTGAACTCATTCATACCTGTAGAGCACAAATCCAAGTAGAGTGTGTTTGGTCTGCACAGGTTGAAGCCCCCTGCTCTCCCGCCCAAGTCCCCCGACTGAGCAGGCCAACATGCTGTTGTGGCCGCATATACTGGGCTGATCCAGGCTGGTTATCACCAAACAGCAAACCACAGGGAACAGCTGCTTTGCCATAGACCCAATACCCACGTAGATCTCTGATGAGAGCAGCCATAACTCAGACCTACTGACCAACAGGGCCATGAGTGACAGCCAGAACCAGTGAAGGTCCAAGCAGAACACAGAGCAGGGCTTTGCTTACCATACACATTATCTCCAGAGGTTATTTCTACCCCACTCCCTATTCAAGGCCTGTTGGAGCAGATTGCAAAAGCAAAAGCACAGTAACTCAATTTACACATGATTATAATCATTTCCAATGCACACATTTCATCACGAGGTAGATCCTGAGCTAGCTCATGTAAATCCGGGTTAACCCATATTGGTAATCATACTCAAAAGCACTTTTCACCCTACATTCTACTAGCCAATCAAAGACAAAGAGTTGTGGCCTCTACCATTGCCTTGGCTTCTAGACACCCTCACAGGCTATCCCAAGGTTCCTGCTCAACTCCAGGGAGGCTGACATCTTCACATCCACTGGGCATATGATATTGCATGAGACCAAAGTCTCCACACTATTTGCAGCCTCCTTCATGAATCCCAACGGCCTGCACTTGTACAGTTTGGGTGTTTGATAGATAAAGCACGTATGAGAAGAGAAAACAAAATAAATCAACTTTTTAAAAAAGCCAGCACTGTGCTGTCAATGTTTTTTTTTTTTTCTTTTCAATTCTAGCTTAAAAAAGCAGAAGGTAAATAATGTCAGGTCAATGAATATCAGATATATTTTTTGACTGTACATTACAGTGAAGTGTAATCTTTTTACACCTGCAAGTCCATCTTATTTATTCTTGTAAATGTTCCCTGACAATGTTTGTAATATGGCTGTGTTAAAAAACCTATACAATAAAGCTGTGACCCTGAGATTCATGTTTTCCTAAGATATTCGTACTGGTATCTTCCTGAGGTTTGGTGGGGATGAGGTGGGGACAAGTTGAAGGAGGAGGAGAAAAAAATTATTATCAGCTAGGTTTATTTATATTTAAGTTAATCCTTACATCACAGGAAATACATATTATTCCCTCTTTGCACATGAAAAAGTTGAGGCTCAGAAACATCAAGGGATTTTTCCATGACTGCACATTGAGCTAGTAAAAGGGTTGAGTGTAAAGTGGTGTTTCTCAAGTGTGCTTCATAGAGCAGCGGCATGAGAATCACTGGGAAGTTTGTTAAACATACGGATTCCTAAGCCTAGAGAATCACAATTTCAGGGTCTGCCTTGCTAACAAACTGCCTGAATGTATCAGCTAGCTATGGCTGCATAATAAACAACCCAAAACTTAGTAACTTGAAAGAAAAATATTTGATAGCAGCCAGCTAAGACTCATCTGATCTAAGCTGAGCTCAGCTAATCTCAGCTAAGCTCATTCATGTGTTGGCTAAGGGCTCTATTCTAGGCAATGCTTGGCTGGGGCACATGAGCTGTTACAGCCTTGCACCTTATTTTTTTATCCTCCTCCTGGGACCAACAAGGTAGCCTGTGCATATGCTCCTCATGATAATAGCAGGAGCATGAGAGAAAGTCCAATCACATATATATTTTGCTAGGCCTTTACTTGAATCATATCTGCAACAACCCCTTGGACAAAGCTAGTTACATGGAATACTCAGAATCAAGGGGCAGGGATTCTACTTGTTGACATAGACCCCTCTTCTCAATTTTCCAGTAAATGCTGAGGTTGGCCAGGCATGGTGGCTCACACCTGTTATCTCAGCACTTTGGAAGACCAAAGTGGGAGATCACTTAGGCCCAGGAGTTCAAGACCAGCCTGGGCAACATAATGAGACCTTATCTCCACAAAAAGTTCAAACAAATTAGCCAGGTGTGGTGGCACACACCTGTAGTCCCAGTTACTCAGGAGGCTGAGGTGAGTGGATTGTCTGAGCCTGGGAAGTTGAGGCTGCAGCAAGCTGAGATTGCGCCACTGCAGTCCACCCTGGGCAACAGTGATATCCTGTCTCAGAAAAATAAAATAAAATAAAATAAAATAAAATAAAATAAATAAAATAAAATAAAATAAAATAAATAAAATAATAAAATAAAATAAATAAAATAAAATAAATAAAATAAAATAAAATAATAAAATAAAATAAAATAATAAAATAAAATAAAATAATAAAATAAATAAAATAAAATAAAATAAAACAATGCTGAGCTTAGGTATGAAACCAATGGTTCCTGATGCACCCGTTAAGTCTCTAATCTTAGAGTGCAATCCATGGGTCACTTACATCATTACACCGGGGAAACTTCTCAACATGTAGAGTCTGATTCAACAGGTCCAGGATAGGAGCTAGGATTCTATATGTTCAGCAAGTGCCCCAGGTTATTATAATACATGCTAAAATTAGGCAAGTACTGTTTTTAATGCTGTTGTTATTAGAGGGGAACAGAGATGAGCCCAAAAGGAACTGGGACAAACCAGTGCTCAAACTGGGACATGAGGCTGCCAACCTCTCAGTTGGATGTATATGTCCTCTATTTTCTTCTGGATGAGCAGAAGAAATAACTAGAACCTGACTCCTTGGAGTTTACTGGTTCCCAAGTTCTTTGTATGTGTCCAGATATAAGCCTGAGCTGGAAACACAAGCCGCAGGGGTGGAGCGCAGGGTTCACCTTGCTCTCTTGCAGTCTTGGGAACCCTGGCAGGGTTCTTCTGCCTGAGGAGCCTAGATACATGGCTCACTAGGCCTCCCAGGCCACAGAGTCTAGAGAACACGTGCTTCCCAGCTTGGGTATGACGTGAGGAACCTGGTGTCCAGCCGGCTAGTTATCTTGTCACTTTGTCCTTGGTCATGTTAATCTCACGTAGTCTGCCTGCCACATTTATTATTTGGCCACAAATGTAATACGACACTGGAGAAAGAAAATTAGAAAGAAGGAAAAAAAATCTTAAATAACTCCCACTTTAAAAAAAAATACTTTGGAACATATCATCTTTCCCCAAAATGGAAATTGCTTTTAAAGTGTTATGATAAAAGTAGCACATACTCACTTGAAAGGACTCAATATAAAATTATTTAAGGCAAAAGGTGAAAGTTCCCACTTCTCAAAGGTACCTGTTAATATTTTTATGCCATTCCAGACCTTTCTATGCATAAACATATTCTATGTTAAGTGGCATCAACCAGTATATGCTCTGAGACCTGCTTCTTCTCACTTAACAGCATACAGTTGTCATATTTCCATGGAAATATGCTTAAATAAATATCTCTTATCTTCCTTGACACCTCCATAGTACCCCTAAACTTGAAGCTAAGCTATTTTGGGTGCTTCAAGTCTTGTGTTCTCACAGTGATGCTAAGGATCAACGTTAGCACAGAGGGACATCCCACCCTATGTGCTGCCGTCCTGGAGAGAGACTGATGATACTGGCACAGCTCTCTTTATGTGTCTGTTGGCTGTCCAGGTGGATCCTAGCCTGGCCTTCCTGTGTGGCTAGACCTGGAGTGTGAGCCCATGTCAGACCTAGGAGCACCTTGATTGGTAGCTCTGGTTTGACTTAAGATCTTCCTTTAATTCCAAAGGCTCAAGCCTTCCATCAGAACTCCAGGGGACCTAGAAGCCCTCAGATTCCTGGAGACATGGGACGAGGTCAACAACATACCATGCAGAAGGCAAGAAGAAGGATTTGATTCCCTCTGACGGGGTTTGGGGGTGGCAAGGAGAAGAGAACAGGAATAGAAACAGAAGCAGCTGGTGAGATAAGAGAAAGAAACCACTCTAGTTAATTTCAGAAAATTTTTGACCACTTAATCTTTAGGATATGCAATGAGACTCAACAAAGGCTTGGCCTGAGTGGCTTTCTCTTGAAATTTAATGGAAGGACTGAGCCTGGACTCATCATTGACATGCAGTAGAGACCTGGCACCCACAGGGAGATGATACTCACAAACTGAACAACTGGAGACAGAGAAGAGCATGGGATTATAACCCCCTGGAAATTAACATAAACTGAGAAGGTCATCAGTTCTCCCAGTCTATTGAATAGGCATTGGAACAAAATTTAACTAGTTATTCAAGGACATTTGGAGTACATGAATAGATAGAGACATATACAGAGAATTACAGATGCATAGAGAAAATAAATTGAATATATAAATGTATGAAAAACTACATCAGTATATTAACAGTGGTTATCTTTCATCATAGGGAACACAAGTAATTTTTGTTCTTTATAATTTTCTACATTTTATAAATGTTATATTACTTTAATACCTAGAAAGGCCAATTATATAAAAAGAAGAGGTGAGAAGAACATAGGAAAATCCAGGCAGAACAGATAAGATGATGCCAGGAACAGGGTCATACCCCAAGACCTGCCGTATACCTGGATCAAGAGGTTTGAAAATGTGGCATTGCCCATCTCCCACAAAAGGGGAACACAGTCAATTAGTCAATGTCCAAAAGGGAAAAAAAATATCTTGCTCAGAATAACTAAAAAACATTCCTACTATAGAGCCTCAAAGAAATTTTTTTCATGAGTCCCTTTAATAAATAATGGCTTCAACAACATCCTTCGCTGACACAATGGATTCCCCTCCCTGAAGACTCATGGCCTCATGCCATAGAACAATTCAGTGAAAGCTCTTCACTGAAGGACCAAAATGAAAGGGCCCAGCTACATGGTTCTCTGCAAGTCAGACCTAAGCCAGATGTAGGTTTTCAGAATCTTAAGTATTACATAAACACGTTTTCTCTCCTCTCTGAGTGTCCATGAGCTGGAGGCTTTTAGCCCAGAGCCAGTGAAATAGCTATTCTGAGTTGTTGGTTGAATTTGGAGTCCGAGTTTAAGAGCCAGTTGAGCCAGAAAGAGAATTAGTATCTCCTTTTGAATGATGAGGAGCCTAACAGATACATGCGCTGAGATAGAAGATGAATCTGTTTCTCTATTAAGGTGAGGCATGGCAGGGCCAAGAAGTAAACCCCCGTTCCAGGTTATAATGAGGACTGACTCCATCCCATCCCACTTTCCTTTAAAATCCCTACAAATATGTAGTCAAAGCTGGAAACATGTGACCACACCTGGCAGCCAAGCTATTGTGTGAATCCGGGAGGAATTTCCTCTGATTACAAGACACAAGAAGCTGAAATGAGAATCGTAATCAGTGATTGATGCTGAATCATGTTTTGCTGCCTAAAAGATGCAAAGAAGCCTCAAAGAAGATAAAGTGGCTCATCCCTCCCAGGTGCCTGCTCCAGATGGTCTGTACTTACTCAGAAAATTGGTCAATCGTCCATTTCTATCTCCTGGGAGATAAAATGACATTAAGAAAAACTTGTATGGGCAGGAGAATAGCAGAGAGAATCTTGAAGCAATGTATGCTGAGGATTTTGGCTTTCAAATCCATTTGAAGCACCCTAGAGAGAGGAAGGGAGTGGTAAGAGCACCTTGTTGGTTGAATGCATTAAAAACTGGGTAAAACAGATGACTCTTGTGTACCACTTCAACTATTCTCAGCCTAACCGCTTATGTCATCCATGGCCATGGGAACAATTTCCAAGCATGCTTCTTCAGATTTCATATAGGGGAAGTCCATGGTGCCTTTCCTCAGACAGGCTCTGCAGCTCTTGTTTCCTGTGCCACAATTTCTGGTACTATTCTCTGAGATGCCCACAGGAACCCACTTAGCACTTGTGAGTGTGCTACCCAGAAATGTGGGGAAGTTAACAATGAAATCTTTGACTGATAGGAGCCTGGAGGCTGTGAACAAATGCTTCCTCCTTTCTTTCCTCTGAAGGCAGTTCTTAAGTGTATTTCATGTGACTTTTCAAATGGTCCCAGAACAAGCAAACAGACCCTGTAAGAGTAGCCAACTCTATAACACACCTTGTAATACCTCTTTCTCGTTCCTTCCCTGACTTACAACACCTATTCTCACTGCTTCCTGGAATCATATTTCCAAATAAAATTTCGTTTAAGGTTTTGCTTTCAGGGGAACACTAGCTGGGAAACTGGGCTTCAGCTATGCACAGTATCCTATCATCCACCTGTTAATCTGAGATGGGATTCTGCCAACACCGATAGAGGGCCGCCAGATGTCCAACCAGGCTTTTGATCTAGGGATAAAAAATGGACTTGATGTAAAGTGACTCATGGGAGAAGTTCTACTCATGTCCTAAGCTCATCCTATGTGTCAAGATGTTAATTTCCTGCTCAGGTTTGGGAACAGGAGTCCTGCCATCTCATATTTTTGTTGAAAATACTTGGTGAGCCTGCCCAATAGACAGTAAGAAGGATGGTAAGGGGTCCTGTTTTACTAAAATCCCACTGAGAGCCCTAGCATAGGGTGCAAGAGCAAGAGGGTGGTTGACCAGTGGGGTGGAGGAGTATGTGGAACTGGGATCCATGCATGCAGAGTAAGCAGCTTGCAGCAACACTTACGCCCAGCCTATCCTTGGCAGAACATGGCTCCTGACAAACCATGTAGGCAGCTAGCTCCTAATGGAGAAAATTGTGACAGGAAAAGAGATGGGGGCGTGCATTCCAGCCAACACTAAATGCCAATACAAACCTCTCCCAGGGTTGATGAAGCTCCTTGTACTAGCTCCCCGTACCAGCTCTGCCTAAGCTCTCTGCCCTCACAGGCTGTCAAATTTCTGGCCTGCCAGAGAAAAATAACAGCACATCTCAACTATCCCTTCCCTTTTCTGGCCCCTCCACGATGCTCTCTGGCAGCCCGGACCCCAACTCTGAGCAAGCTCACACCTTCGCTTGTAAGGGTGAACAAACAGGAAAACATCACCAGACACATGAAAAGATGCAGGAGTTCAAAAGCAGAGGTTCACTTTGAGGAATGAGAGAACGTGCCTGCCTATGAAATCAGGTCTCTGCCAAAAAAAAGAAAGACATTTTACAATGAATCTCCACAGATGCAGAAAAACACTAGATTTTCTAAACACAAGAAATTTTTTGTTGTTGTATCCAACAAAACAAATTGCTGAGAAGTCTAATCGAGAGAAAACACAAATAACCAAAATTAGGAGACAGAAAGGGGATATAATAGTGAATATAGAAATTATACATAATTATAAAAGGATATCATAAACAATCATGGCTAGTAAATTTTAAAATCTTGATAATGTATACTATCAAAATTGGCTCAAGAAATAGAAAACCCAAGTTGACCCGCTATCAGAGAAAAAAGTTTTGTTAAGTTGTTGACTCATCTCTGAAAGATACAAGAGTAGGTAGTTTCATGAGTGAGCTGGATCAAACTTTCAAATAAAAAAATAGTTATTATGCAGTCTGTACTATTCCAAAACAATACAAATCAAAGAAAGCTTCTTAATTCATATTATGATTATAAAGAAATAGCACAGATACCAAATTTGACAGAGTACACACACAAAAAAAACCCTACAACCTCTAAACCAGCCACATAAATGTGAAGATTTTTACTAAATTGTAATGATTACATTAAAATCATTAATGACCCCCATAGTCTTTTAAAAAGTAACATACTGGCCAGGCGCGGTGGCTCATGCCTGTAATCCCAGCACTTTGGGAGGCTGAGGCGGGCAGATCACCTGAGGTCAGGAGTTCGAGACCAGCCTGGTCAACATGGGGAAACCCTGTCTCTATTAAAAATACAAAAAAAATTAGCCAGCGTGGTGGCATGTGCCTGTAATCCCAGCTACTCAGGAGGCTGAGGCAGAAGAATCGCTTGAACCCAGGAGGCACAGGTTACAGTGAGCTGAGATCACACCATTGCACTCCAGCCTGGGCAACAAGAGTGAAACTCTGTCTCAAAAAAAAAAAAGTAATATACCATGTCCAAGTAGCCTATATACCAAGAATTCAAAAATACTTCAATATGAGGAAGTCTAGCAGTAAAAGGAAAGACATGTAATCATCTTAATACTTAAAAAACATTTGACAAAATTTAATATCAATTCCTGATGAAATATGATGGCCTCAATAAGCTATTAATTGTAAGATACTTTGTTAGCATAAGAAGTTAAAATAATTAGTGGTAGATATTACTAGAGTTCACCAGTATCCACTTCTCCACTCCTCCTTGGCATAAAGGAAGATTACACCTCTCACCCTCCTTGTAATTAGCTGGAGTCACGTGACAAGTCTTGACCAATAAGCATAAGCAGAACTGATAATGTATCAGTTTCATACCAAAATATTTAATGACTGTTGAGAGACTCTGTAGTATTTTCTTTCCTTGATTCATCTATCAAGGAGGTCCTGCATTGTAGATGGTGCAGCCATAGGACGGGGGAGATTCCCTCAGCCTGGATCACTGAATCACCACATCGAGTATAGTTCCTCTTGGGAGTTACCGGACTCCCAGAACGTTGTGTGTATGAGAAATAAACCTTTGTGGTTCTTAGTCGCTAAGCTTTGGGAGTTATTACTACAAAATGCATGATATCAACAGCAAGCATATTAAATAACAGAGAAAATCTAAGTGTATTTCTATTAAAGTCATGGATGTCTACATCCTTGCTATAATTTAGTATTTTTGGATGATGCCAATGCAGCTAGCACTATTAATCAATAACTAAGAGATCATTGTTACAGTTACCGTTGCTGTGTAACCAATTATCCCAAAACAAGTATATTTTATTTTTTCATAATTTTGTGTGTCAGGAATTCTGAAAGGGTTCAGTTTGGCAGCTCTTGAGACGGGTCTTTCATGTGGTTACAGATGTCAGGACTACAGACATCTTTAAGCCTTGACTGGGCTGGATGTCCACTCACATATATGGCTGCTGTTGATGCTGGCTGTTGGTTGGGAGACTCAGTGGAGCTGTCAACTAAAGTGCCTTCATGTGGCCTCTTCAGCATAGAGAGCCCAGAGTAGTCAGACTAATTACATAGCCCATATCTTCACCCACAGTGAGTGTCCCAAGAGATCCTGGTGAAACGTAAGTAACCTTTTCCCACCTGACCTTTGAAGTTACATCTCATCACTTGTTAGATTCTATTGATTACAAAGGATTCACTGAGGTCAGCAGTGATTCAAGAGAAGAGGACATAGATTTGTTCTTTTTATAAAAGCAGTATTAAAGATTTGCATAAATGTTTTAAGACCACCACAATTACTTTTATAAATGAAGGCACAAAGTTAATACAATCTTTGGTATATGTCTAGTAATGCCAAAAACTATTAAGACTGATAAGAAAATTCAATAAAGGCACGGGTTATAAAATAAGTATGCAAAATAAATAAACAGCTTCTCTATTCATACTTGTGGAATAAACTAATGAATTCATTCATTAGTATAGTATCAATTATATATTAGAAAACATAATGGAAAAGAAAAATTACACTCACAATAGCAGCAAAAAATATAGGAAGCCTAGGAATGAACTTAAGAAATGTGCAGGACCCACATAAAGAAAGCTATAGAACTCTATCTTGAGACCTAAAAGATGACAGGAATAAACTAAGAGATTCAGTAGACAGTCACAATCACTATAGTTAACATGCCAATTCTACCATAAACGAAAAGAATAAGTTTAATGCCCCTTCAATCAAAATCAATATGAGTCTTTTAGTAAGTAACTGGAAAAAATAATTTTAAAGTTAATATGAAAATCATAAACATACAAGAATAACCAAACAATTTTCAAGAGTGCTACAATAATTAACGCCACATAGCACCCATGAAGGAATGCATTCTGATCAATTCTTTGAGATTCCTTGTCACACCAGATATTGGGAAGACAAGTCTCCTATTTGTCAATATACAGTTTGGATAAAGCTGGTTTGATATTATCTAGTATCCCCTGATCAAAGCAAAAGAAAATGACAGGAAAAACGCCTCTCTTACAAATCACCAAAGCAAAGTTTTTTCAATTCAGTGCATTTTATTACATCCAGTATATACATTGTCAGTGTTTAAGATCTGAAGTATTCATATTATTCATTTGCTTAATTTTTTAATTACACAAATGATACAAAAATACATTCTTCTCATAAAATAATCAGAATTTTACCAATAAAGTTGGGCTCCCTTTGGCCACCATCCCCAATCCCAGCCACTTCCCCAAGAGAAATTGAGAAATCTTTGGTCTGTTTTACTATTCCTGATCTTCCTACCTCTCCAGGCAACCATGAGGGCAGACAGGCTCCAGGGCACTCCTCTAAGTATTAAAAACAAGGTCAACAAATAGCTTTACCTGATTAAGAATATGCAACTAGAGGACGGAAGTAAGCAGAGAACCAATTTTAACATAATTTCCTATGTTGGTCCCCGGACTGGAATGATGAGTAAAGCTTCCCTCCGATTCCTGCTACATTCCACCAGTCAGTTCCAGCAAGGTCTGTGCAAAATAAGAAGCTGGGTGAGAAATTTTCCTCAGAGGTGAATCCATCTGTCTCTGAGAGTGGCCTTGGAGAGCAATCAGCCATCACTAATGGCTCCAAGCAGGGCCTCAAGGGACACCCAGACAGCTTGGCATCCAGTTCCCCAGAGATAAGTAATGCTGCTCTGGGGTTGTGGAACAAGTGCAAGCTAAAAGATCCTCAGAGAGGTGCCATATGTCCAAACAGACTGTGGGTGCCTTCGGAGGGGAAACATGCTAAGACAGCTCATGTCCTGCTTGACAGAACCAGAAAGACAAAATGCCCTCGTCACAAAAACCAAAGACAATCACATGATATACACTCTAACAAAAAGGAAGGAAGATGTTGGCCAATTTTTCTTTACCTATACCACCAGAAAAATAACAGATCTGAAACTAGGAATATGACTAAAATCCAGGTCTCTTGAAACAAAAAAATTGTTAACTACTTTTTAATCCAATACATCATGGCTTATGCCTTTATAACCCCAAGCAGACAAGAACAAAATAAATGTGCTGTCTCTGAGGAGCATCCTCCAGGATGCTGGCTGAACCTGAAGAAGTGAGCCGTCTTACCTGTAAAAGTCATAGCTCCCTGAGACACAGGCAGCATAGCTCAGCTCAGCTGGTCTGCAGCTATGCATTTCTTTCCAGTTTTTGAAGCAGGACAAGGAGATTTTAGGTTTTCAGGACTGGAGTGAGGTGTACTGGAGAATCAACCAAAGAGAGAAAATTCCCAGAAACAGTGGTATAGGCCAAAGGCTAGGGAAGGGCCCATGAGTGCAGGCCTGCCTTCACAGAAAAAAAGGGGGCAGAGGCCTCCATCTGGGGCCCAGCAAGAAATCAGGCCATTTGTGGAATAAAGGCTTGAGACATTTTATGTGGAAAAAAAAAAAATCCCCAGAGGCCATAGGAGGGGGATTAAATGTGCATGATGTTGGGAATACTGTCATTATGGCTTCAACTCTGAAAGTAGATAAAACCCCTCTGCAGAGACATCCCTCTACACATCCTGCCAAAGTGCCGCAGAATGACATCTTTCAACCTTTAGAGAGACAGACCTAGAGCAGAGAATGGCAGCCCTGATTCTTCCTGATGCCCCAATGGCTTTTCCAAGAGAACTCTAGGCCTCTACTCTACAGGGGAAGAAGGCTCCCTTCTTTTCTGATTTTAGAATTCTCAGCCAGCTCACATTGCTTTACATGTCTGATAAATGTGGTTGACCACCCAGCTGACTCTGTTCCAAAGTCACAGTACACCCCTCTTTGCAGGCCTTCTGCTTAATGCTGCCCATAAAGGAAAAGGAGTTAGGAGCCTATTCCACAAGCAATCTTCTTAAGGCCTGCCCAAGTGGAATGTGAATAACTCAGGAAGAACAATCCTGGGGGCTGGATAGTGTACCCTACCTGCGGATACCTGTAGGGGATATCAACATCATCTGACCCTTCACCTGCACTGGGCCAGGGCACCTCCCTGATGGGACCTCTGTTAGCCAGCCCCCTGGGTTGAGGCTTTCTGCTGGCGTGGTTTGTTCATCACAAAAGGTAAAATTAACATGCATCAGAAACTGATGTCACTCTCAGGATTTTCTAAAATGCAGTTTTTTGCATCAGGCCTGGAGAAAATGTCTGTGGCAACACCTTCCCAACCACGTGAGTATGCAATTCCAGGTGGGGAAGCATAGTCCTGGGAGGCTGAACCATGAACCCCAGAAGCATCCCAGGGTGAGATTTTTGAAAGAACTAGAAGGTTCATCCAAGGAAACTCGAGAGTGGCTGCAGAGACAGCTGGGTAGCAGGAACAGTGGCCTGGAGATATCTCAGATGATGATAGGGTTTCCCACTCCTGCTGTCCCAGCCAAACGACTTTTTATGAGGTTGTTACAAAGACAAAGCAAAATTAATGAAAAACATAAAAGAATAAGAAGTGATAACAATTTTAAATTGAGACTCAAGTAAACAGCAATAAAATGCAAGACTCCAGTAACAGGATTAAACTATCAACACATTAAAAAATGAGGCTTCTTAAAATGATATTTATCTTATTTAACAAATACTTATATACACTGGCAGAGCTAGTGGTGTTCACCAACTAGTCCATGAGCTTCTCTGCACTGCCCAGGCTCATTCTAATAATATTGGGCCCATGTGACTAATTCTGGCCAACAGACTCTGAGGGGAGATGACACACAACACTCCAGGCTTTTAAGAAACTCTGAAAATCATGGTAAGATGCTTTACAAGATGAAGGACATGTGGATCACCGAGTTCCACATGAGGCCCCTGGAAGGTTACCTGACCCCCATCAGACACAGCCCAGATGACGAATAAACCTTCATAGATGAAGCCACTGAGATGTGAGGGTTTACTTGTCACTACCACGTATCTTGACTAATACAAATGCTTATAATTCACTAATTTAATCCTTCTTACAACACTATGATATAGGCTCCATTATTATCCCCATTTGACATCTGGGGAAACTGAAGCATGAAGAAGCTAAGGAACTTTATTCAGATCACATAGTTGTTAAGTGGCAAACCTGGAATCCAAATCCAGGCAGTCTGTGTTCTTAACCATTATCACATGCTGGTTCTCACAAATAAAGCACCTTAAAGTAAAATGCAAGGAACTTCAAAGGCATGTACCTTCTTCTACAGAAGATTTGGGGATGCTGAAACAGGGCAGGGTTAGAGAGTGTATTCGTCTCTTTTCATGCTGCTGATAAAGATATACCTGAGACTGGGCAACTTACAAAAGAAAGTTCCACATGGAACTTACAGGTCCACGTGGCTGAGGAAACCTCACAATCATGGCTGAAGGCAAGGAGGAACAAGTCACGTCTTACATGGATGGCAGCAGGCAGAGAGAGAAAACTTGTGCGGGGGAACTCCTCTTTTTAAAACCATCAGACCTTGTAAGACTTATTCACTGTCACAAGAACAGCACAGGAAAGACTTGCCCCCATGATTCACTTATCTCCCACCAGGTCCCTCCCACAACACCTGGGAATTCAAGATGAGATTTGGGTGGGGACACAGCCAAACCATATCAGGGAGTGAGGAGTCAGGCAGCTGTGGAGAGGCAAGACAAGTATTAATCCTTTCCCCATCATCCCAATAGGACAAAGCCACTAATCCTGTGTGATAAAATAAAGGGGGCTTGGATCTGTGAAGGTCAAGTTTAAGCTCTTGCCTTTCAGATTTGGCCTCCTCTTTTTGATATCCAGCCCGATGTTGTATAAAGACCCTCACACCCAGGAATGAGGAAACCTGAATTCTAGCTCTGCGTCTACTAGTAACAAGTTGTATGACTTGGACAATTGTCTAAGGTCTCTTTGGGCCCTTTAGATGAATGTACTCCATCTAAAATTTGGTGATAATAACTTCCATCTCATCAGGTTGTAGAAAGTGCCAAGCCAAACAAGACTGTAAAGATGCTTTGGGAAGCTGCAAAGTGTTTTGCAAGTGTAAATTATTATTTTTGTTTGACTATTAGAATTAAGGAGACAAGAAGGGCCCTCAGAGATTCCAACTCCCCCCTGCTCCATTTTATGTATGGGAAAACCAAAGTCTCAGTGACTTTCCCAAGAATAAAAAGGATTACTTGAGTTATGGATATTACCTTATACAATAATGATAAAAACAAAACATGAGTAAGAACCAGGGACTAGGGCCCCAGCCTCGAGCTTCTTGGGAATCACTTTTCTCATAGTTATAATTTGAAAATGCTTAATTACTTCCTTTGTGTGCCCCAGACTGCACCTGCCCAGCCAAGGCAACAGAGAGAAGAGGCAGTAAAGTGGTCAAGAGACTTTGAACCAGAGACACCTAAGCTCAGATCTGACCCTGTGGCCATCACTGGGTGTCCTTTTTCTCATCTTCTCCTTATTGCTTCTGAAACTATTACATCCAATCATAAAAAACACTGCCTTTTTTATAGGTCAAAAATGGCAGATATCACAATTTCATATGATTCAACATAATCAAATATAGCACTGCATGGCAGGTATCTCCATTTCTCTTCATTGTTGAGCCACCTTCATGCATCTCATCCACCTTTTCCCTTAAGGAGAACATTTCCTATGAGGTCCCTCAGTCTTCATGCAGAGGCCCCTGCTGGCAGCCCTCCAGACATGCTTAGACATACCAATATGGTCAGGCCACAGGCCCTCTGGCTGAGCACTTTCTATCTTCCCTTTATGTTGTTTCATCCACACACAGCCCTGTGAGGAAGGCAGAGCAGGGGCAGTCTGTGTAGTCTAAAGGGCAAGACAGGAGAGCCGGGCTCTGCCACTGTCTTGCTGTGTGGCCTGGGGCAACATCATCTGCCTCTCTGACCCTCAGAGTCCTCGCCCAGAAATAAGGCTATTGGATGAGATCAGCAGCTCCCACTTCTCACTCTGCAGCAAAAGCACTGAAAAGCTTTTGGCAAATTCAGATACCTAGGCCCCCTCTAGAGATGCATTTTTATTAGGTCTGGGGATCTTTTAACCCCTCCCCAGGTGATTCTAGTCTGTAGCCTCCTTGAAAACCACTTGGCTGGATGATCCAAAGGCCCCCTGATTCTAAAATGTACTGAAGAGTATGTCAATCCTTGTGAGCTTTTGGGGCTGAGAAAAACAAAGAGGCAGGAGCTCCTAGAAATGGGTCTGAGGCCTCATTAGGCCTTGTTTGGGAGCAGGTCTGCAGAGCCCCAGTTTCCAGCCTCCTGCTGTTAGAAGGATGGCTGGGCTCTATCAGGGCCCAGCTGGAAAGGCCATTTGATTGGAGAAAGATTTCCTCTAGGTGCCTCTCAGAAGCCTCCTTCACTGATTCAGGGAACTAAGGCTTTTCATTTTAATTAGCAAATTCTTGTCTCTGCCTTTGGAAATGAGCCTCTGTTCTCATTTTCTTCATAGACTCTCCTCAGCTGAGATGGTGAAGGAGGGGCTGGAAAGGTGACAAGGGAGCTGTTATCTGGAATAATTTGTGAGCCGGTGGGGGGCTTGGAGAATATGAGAGTGGCTGAGATTACAAGGAACCAAATCATACACTTAAGGAAATGGCTTCATGGCTTTGGGACACGGTGACTCCAGTTAGTGCCTCTTTGCAGAACTGCATGCACTGGTGTGATGAGGAAGATGAGGTGTTATTCAGCCCACCTGGGCTCCAGGAGCCCAGTGGATAGATGTGTCACATCTTGAACTAAGAGAACCTTTATATGAGGAAAAAGCACACTTTTAACAAAATACCTGTAGATGAAGAGAAATGGAAGATGGTATTTGTCTAATGCATAATGTATAAGTCTGTGAACTCTCAGAGCTGGGAATAGGGCTCTCATTGGTCATCTTATTAGTACCTGATTCACTGGAGAGAAACAGCCTTCCTAGGGTGTCTTAGGCCACAGGAAGCCCCTGTCTCAGGTATTCAGCAGGAGGGAGAGGCTGTTCATGTGACTCCATTTCCAACGTTATATCTTGTTTCGACATGCAATGTAAACAGCACACTTTCTGGAATCATCCTTAGCATCTCTTCTATGACTTTCCCTAATTGTTTGATTTTTCCAAAATGGAGAGAAATATTTATCTTAATGAGGGCTATAAAAAAGTAAGGACAAGCTGGGCATGTCTTATAGGCTTATGCCTATAATCCCAGCACATGGGGAGGCCAAGGTGGGAGGATCACTTGGGCCTAGGAGTTTGAGATCAGCCTGGGCAACATAGCAAGACCCAATCTCTACAAAAATTTTCCAGGTGTGAGGTGCATATCTGTAGTCCTAGCTACTCAGCAGGCTAGGGTGGGAGGAACCCTTGAACCCAGGAGTTCAAGGCTGCAGTGAGCTATAATTGCACCACTACATTCCAGCCTGGGTGACAGAGCAAGACCCTGTTTCTAAAATACAAAAAAAAAAAAAGGTAAGAACAATTAGAAACATTCTTAAACAATTAGCCAGACTAGCGAAAGGACCACAAGGAAAGATTATTTGCAAATGTCTTACAGTTTATCTAATCAAACCTCTCAGAGGGAAAAGAAGATGGGGAAGATATAGGCCAGGGTCAATAGTATGGCTCACAAACCCAACAGGATGTGGTCTCCCTTCTCACAATCCCTTCCCCGCTGTACCCTTCAAACCCTGTGATCCAGCCACACTGACCTATTTGTACCCCCCCCCCCAATAACATGTATCATCCTGTCTCTAGACCTCCCACCCACCAGGCTCCTCTACCAGAATACTTGCTGGTTCCAGGTCCTTCCCACTCCTCTCCTTCTTTCTTTAGGTAGACAGGCACCTAGCTAAGTAGGACAGTATTCCAAGACTCAGCCCACTCTTCCAGTAATTATTGAATACCCATATATGGTAAACAAAACCTTCATGGATGGGCCTGTCTTCATGGTGTGAGGGAGGCAGATATACAATAAGATGACTGCACAATTGCATGTATAATCATTCCAGAAATAAGTGCTTGGAAGGCGAGATCTATGGGGCTAGAAGAGTGTATGAGGAGAAGTTGGCCTGGTGGGACATGTCTAGGAAAGCTTCCCCGAGGAAGGGATGATTGCGCTGGGATCTCAGTAACCGAAGGAAGTCAAGAATGGATGGGGAGGGTCCATTTGGAAGTCCAAAGAGACCTCCTCCAAGAAGTCTTCTGCTCTTTCTTGTGTTAAGCATTACTTCAGGTGACCATATTTCTTAGTTTGCCGAAGACAGCCCCAGATTATGCTTATTGTTCAGGGTTTAGCATTTGTCCCAAAGATGTACCAATTTGGATGATAAATTGTATGATCATTCTATGAGTGATGCTCTTATCACACTTCATCGTTTTATTCATACACCTGTCTGCCTGCCACACAAAGGCAAGTGTGTACACACATGCACACACACATACCCCATGTGCACTCATATCCACACAGGGATGCACAGCATTCTTGCAGCATCAAATTATGTTCTTATTCATCCTTTGCTTCCCTGCACATAACATGGTACTGGCATATGCATAAAGAAGATGTTTGGTGAATGGTTTCTGAAGAAGTGAATAAAGGAGGCAGGGATACAGCCTCCAAAGATGCTTAGACCCCCCAAGCCCTCCATCTCACCTCACTTGTCTATTTTTCATGCCTCCACAATGCTCCAAAGCGTATTTGGTGCATATTTTGAGTTTGTCCAAGGGCCAAAAGATCCAAATATATATATTTTTCCACAGCCTGACTTGGCCCTATAAGTTGACAAAAGTGTCATCTCATTAGAGGCTATTTGAATAGAAATTATAGGCTTGTTCTCTGAGTGTAGATTTGAGAGCACTTCATAAGACAATTACTGCTAAATATCTGAAAAGAAACACCCTTATTGGCTTCTAAAAGCCCATCTCAGGTCAAACTAACCTAAATTCCTCTCAATACAATTAGAACTTCAATAAGAATGAGAAAAACAACAAGATTCCAAGAACACCAGGACCTCAGAGGAATGATAAATAGCATTATTGGAGGACTAAGAGGGGACAGCGGAGGGTGGAACATTCTGGAAGGCAGCATGATGCATGCGGTACACAAACCTACCCACGCTTTGATCAGGAGTGATCGGCTAGCTTCCCTACAAGAGAACAAAGGAGTCGACCCCCATCAGCTGGCCTCCCCAGAAATTACACTCCCACTCTTCCACCCTTTCTGGTTCCACTGAGGATCAAGAACAGGCACCTGTTCCAGACCAGTTGGAGTTTCCAGGCCTGCACAAATGCAGTTCCTCCTGTTCTGAACCTTGTTTTTTTCTTTCTGCACCTCTTCCTATTCCTATTCCTCCAGGATGCCTTTGTATTCCTCTCATTCCCCCCATGGTCCTCCCTTTGTCTAAGTCCTGGCACCATCTCCCCAGGGAAGACAAGAGGAAATAAGAGTGTGTCAGTGTAGGCTGCATAGGACCCCTCCTCCCCATAGTTTACAGAAATGGTACCCTGCCCCTACCTCCCCAACCCCATATCCCTTGCCTCCAGAGCTCAAGCATTCAAATCTTTTTTGTTTGCTCTTAGAAAAAAACAAATACTGCTGGCCTGGCTGCTCTTGCAGCTCTGCCCCCTCTCTCCATTCTTGCCTCCTCCCCTAGACTCTGAGAATCTTGAAACCTAGACCCAAATTGAATCTCCGTAATATCCATGTTAGTCAGCAAAAGATTAAGTCATCAAAAGAATGCATGAGTTTGAAACAAGAATGGAAAGAGGTGATAAACCAGGTTCTTGATCCAACCTGAAGGAGAAAGTATCACAAAAACTGGGGGAAAACTTTCCAAAGATTTAAGAAATGCCTTTGTATTTGCTTCATAAAAAAATAAAAGGTGACCAGAAGATGGTGATGCTGGAGGCTCACCTGTACCGCCACGTTAAGCACACGTGCTCACTGGAATACTCCCAAAAAGCAATGTACCTTGTGTTGGGGAGAACTTCTTTAAAACGATTGCCTTTGTATAGTGTATATCTCTAAGTGGCCTCAGTAGGGGGTCAGAGGAGGCGGGTCATGGAGAGACAGACTCACCTTTTATCCAGATGACAGCTGTCAGCCAGTTTATGCCCCTTGCTGCCCAGAGTCCACAAGAAGGATGTTATGGCCACTTCCTTAGAGGGCACCTATTCGGCATATCAGGTGAGTAAGCCCTGACACTGGTAGAGAGCTGAGTAGACCTTCTACGAATGGCCTGGAATCCCAAAGGGAGAGAAGGAATGTGGGTGGAACTGGGGAGCTGGAATGGAAAGTAGGGAAGGAGTGATGAAATAGGCCAACCTTCTTCTAACTCCCTTGCTGCCTTAGAACCTACAAGGGGCCCCGTCATACCTCTACCCAAGCATACCTCTACCACAGACACCAACAGAGAAATGCAGGATTCCAGAGAGCACAATTCAAAGACAGTTAACCAGAGTAATCCCTGGGGGCCCCTCCAGCTCTGACATTCTGTGAGTTTAACATGGAAAAACCTTTAGCTAAAATCATTGGCACAGTTAGGCAGTGGCTTAGCAATTCCTTTTTATGAAATTACTGTTTCTCTAAAGTGCAAAATATCTACTTAGAAGTTTGGATTCATTCTTAAGATGAGCTGATGTTTGGACTCTCACCCAAAACAATATAACCAGTTGCTTAAAAACAGTCTACCTCCCTCCACCCTCACCCCAGTAAGTGGAGAACACTGTAATGAGAATGTGAGAAGGTACTCTGGACTCCTCCTAAACCTTATCCCCAACTTGCTCAAGATAGTAGGGCCTTGTTGCCTGGCAATGGACCATCAGGACTAAGATTCATGTTGGGCCATGAGAAACATCACCCAAGATGTCCCATACTCAAGGCCTCTCTGTGGCAATTCCAGCCCATATAATTATTCTCAGGAATGGACCTGGATGGTCTAGTGACCTTCACTATGTTTCTTGACCAGAGACTGATCCCTGACCTCAGACGCCAGACTGACTACAGACTCAGCCCAGATTCCTGCCCCAAACTGACCCCCAAATCTGATGAAAAATAGACCCCTCTTACTCTCCAGCGCCTTCATACATCACCGTATGAATCACAGTAAAGTAAGACAATGATGTCTGATTTAGCTCTGTTTCCCAAATACCAGAACAGTAGCTGGCTCCAAATAGGTGCTAAATAAATGCTAACCAAATATGCAAAGGAAAAAATTAAGTGAATGAATAAGTAAATGGGTTCAAGTTGCAAATGGCTAAGTCTGGTCTTCTACTAATAGGTGGATTTTTCAGAGACATGGGGCCCAGGAGGTGGGTTTGTTTGCAAGATGTCCATCTCTCGTGTCCACTCCGGCAGCTCCAAGCTCTCCTCCATGCATCTTGTTAATATTCCTGTCACTGGGCTTAACTGTACAGTGGCCAGCACCTCCTGAGCTAAATAACAGGCAATTTAAAACTAATGAGGTGAGAAATGCCCTCGTTGTCTGAGTCCATTGAGGCCCACAGCTGAGCTTGTCACACCTCTGGCATATTCCAGGGAGGGTCCTCAGAGGTTCCCAAATACACAGTGGTAGTATAGCAAGGTGGGGAAACAGAAGGCGACCTGGGCTGGGAAGAAGACCACAGTACCGCTCCAACTGTGTTGTCATTGTCCCATCAGTAAAAGGAGATTACCTGTACACTGCACTTCTGGTTTCATCTCATAATCATCCATGATATTTACAAAAATGCAGATTCATGGATCCCACCCCAGAGCCACCGTATCCGAACCTCTGGATACGAGACCCAGAAACTGGATTTTAACATGCACTCAATAAACAATTACAGCCAATATAATTATTCTCAGGTCCCAAGCTCTAATTCAGGGTTTAGCAAACTACGGTTGGAGAGCCACACCCAGCGTGCCACTTATTTTTATAAATAATAATGTACTGGAACACAGCCATATCTATTAATTTACAAATTGTCTATGGCAGAGTTGAGGCACTGCAACAGAGACCCTATGACTCGAAAAGCCTAAAATACTTATTATCTGGCTTTTTACAGAAAAAGTTAGCCAATTGCTGCTCTAATTTATGAGTTCTGCAAGTAGCTAGGATGAAAGCCACTGACATGGGCCTCATCTTTTCAGGAGGGAAGAGCACTTTATTCCTGACCACTGTGTAAGAGGAAAGCAAGGGAGCTCCAGCCTGCAGGAGCCCTGGACTCACCCTAATCAGAGAGTGCCTTGGAAATATAAATGGCACTGCCAGGTGGGGATGGTGGGCATCTGCAAGGTGAGCACCTGAGACTGAGGTGAGGTTGGGACCCAACTGAGAACCAAGCTCCTGTTCTCAACCCTACTCCTGGTGAGATGGATACCAAGGGCATACACAGAGATGAGTTCTGCTCCTTGTTTTTTAAATGTTCATGCCACTGCCCCACTGCTGAAGGCTTACCTGATGATCTAAAAAAATGGTATGGGAGGGGAGACAGGGAAGTACGCGGGGTGTGGGGGGCCGCTCTTCAAAGCTCCAGATGCTTCAAAACACAAACATAAACAGGTACATAATTGAACTTGTGACATCACTGGGACCCACAGCGTGTCTGAGAGGGAAAGAGACCACCCAGACCAGCTGTGGCTGCAGCTATCTGCCTTATCAGCCACACTCTGGGGCCTGGGAAAACAGGTCTCATGTGAGTCTGCCATCTGCCCTGTGCTCAGAAGCAGGCAGGGCCCAGCAGAGTGCCCTCAGAGCACAAGGGTCCCCAGGCCTTGTGGGTCCCAGAGTGCCTTGCTGCATAGATGTGAGCCCTGGGGTGCTCCCGTTGCCAGGCCTGGTCTCTCTGTGCCAAGTCTGGCTTCCACTTGTCCTTCCGTGCCCAATAGGGTATGCCACCCCAGCTGTCCGGAAGCAAACTGCAGTCAGCACCGGGAGTCTAAGCAGATTTGCGTTACTTAGAAATGATTTGAAACCCACACAAACACATCAATCAGTATAATCTGTTCAGCTGGCAAATAGAGCCAGGCCTCGAGGAAATTCCAGATCAAACAGGTTCATCAGGAGCTAAACAATCTGGGAGTTTTGTCTGGAAATTGCTTGTGCCAGGAAGCTTGGAAAATGTGGACGCTCAAAAGCAGAAGACACAAGGTCACTCAGACTTGAGAACAGCTGTCTGCGATGTTGCACTACTCCCAGGGATAACTGTGACTTCAGTCTGATGTATGAAGACATATTTTAATTTTATTTGTACATATGCACCAATGATTGACGTGGATGGTAATTTAGAATATCATCTCGGTATTTAGGGGAACTTCGTCTCTTGCCTCTCTCCCCCTTGTTCCCCAAAATTAGAAGTAGTTTTACCACTGGTCCCCATGGGGGTCTGACAACCACTCTGACTGCTGGTCTCAGCCTGTCGTTCATCCCTCAGTTCACTCTCACTGGGGGACCTGCCTAGGTTTTGCAGTTGTCTGTCATCTCAATAATCCTCTGAAGGAAGCTAGGGCAATTGTTAGCTGAAGACTAGACCCCACAAAACAAAGCAGGAGTGAACTCTCACAATTCTTTTCCCTCCTTGCCTCACTTCCCCATTTTTCTGTAGAGCTTCCTGGGGTCACCACGCAAATAAGCTATTGCACCCAAATCCTTGTCTCAGAGTTACTCCTGCAGAAACCCAACTAAGACATTGGGAGTGTATCCTCCTCTCTACCCTTCTGTCTCATAGAGACCTCCAAAGTGAATCCACTGACACACTGACACACTGCTGTTTTCAGGGCTTTGAGGAAGAATCCAGGCGATGACCACTTTTGGTCCTCTGGCCAAAGTGAGTGAAAAGCAAAAACCCAAACCGTGGGCCCAAGCCAGTCTGCTGGTCTCCATGGTGCTGCTGAAATAGGATCAGTGTATCTCTCAGCATCTTGTAAATAATCTCCAAGCCGTTCCTGGGTAATACATTTACAGCAGCTACATGAGCTATCTTTCTCCCATTTAGTTCTCACCAGGTGGCACTGATGCGGAGCTTTTCTCTGCCTAGTTGAGCCAATGTTTCTCAATAGGGAGTGCTATTTTCATAAATTTGTGTTTTTGGATCACCCACGGCTCCTGGCCCTGCTTTTGACATGTCAGTAATAGCCAGTGGGTCCCTCTCAGGGGCACAGTGACTGAATCATGGGCACAGCAGCCTCAGCTGCTCCCCTCTAGGCTACCTAGTTAGCCTCCAACTTCACTCCTCACTCTCCTCCGTGATTCAGGACCTCTTCTCCTTGTTCTGGTCAGTATCCCTGTGGCCACACCTAAAAGTTTCCTTGTGGAGTTAAAGCTTTACTTTGACTCATACCTAAAAACAGACATATTCCTTCACAAGGAATATTCACCGGGCTATGTGTCAGGCACTCTATTTACTATTAGGGATACAGGAATGAGTTTCATGAGGCCAATACATGGTTCATTGTGGGAGACAGCCCAACACACAGCATGCAGGGGCTCAGTACTCACTGGAACAGAGAGGCTCAGAGCACAGACTCAGAGCTAGATTTCCTGAGTTCAAAGCCAGGCTCTGCCCCTTACAAGCTGTGTGACCTTGGGCAAGTTACTTAATATTTCTGGCCCTCAGTTCTTAACTCTGAAAATGGGGGTATCTCTGTAAAGACCTTAAAACAGTGCCTGGGCAAGAGTATGCATTTGTAAATGCTACCAGTCCTTTGGAAGAGACGAAATGCCTCGGACAAGCGGAAGGATCCCAGGAAGTAGTTCTGCTTACAGGCAGGAAACTGCATCCTACGGAGACCACAGAAGGGGAGATTTCCCTCCCGCTCACAAGGCAATTGCTAAGTCCAGCAATGAAAAGGAACATCACTGAGATCCCCAAATTGGTAGTGAGAAGAAGCCAAATATCCAAGCTGTGCATGCAAGGCATCCCTGGAGTTCTCCGAAATATTTGTGGAAGAGCCCTGGGAAAAATCAGAATGTCTGCTAGGTATGCTGACGATATGCTCAGAGCCATTCCATGTGGCTGGAACAAATGAGGCTGACTGTCTGCAGGATGGTAGGGGGATAGGAGGGAGCACCATATGGGGAGCATCAGTCTGAGCTCTGCTCTTGCCTCCCCTCAACTTGCAGAGGGATGTTGATCTCAGCCCCTCTTGGAACCATCTCGGTTCTTTCCTTTCTGTATGGTGAGATCAGCCACTTTATCTCTAAGTTTCCCTCGAGCTCTGAAAGCCCAAGTGGAGAGTCTCAGAACTCAATGAGATGGAGGTGCTTCTGAAAAGTGAGGATTTCTGTACCCCAGCCCCACAACAAGCTCACTGCATGGTGGTGCCTAGCAATCAGCATTTTCAGTAAGCTCCCCAAGAGATTCAGAACATACTTTGAGAGCTACTGCCCTGGGGAATGAGGGAATTTGGTTATTTTTGTTTCTGTGGTTGCAGTTAGGCCCTGGAGGTTGGTTTCTTTCAAAGTTGCATTTTATAGGAGTAGTTCCAGGTTCCCTTTAAGGAATCTATTCATGAAACTTGCCTTCAGCCTAGCAGACACTATTAAGGTGTTCACAGAAGGTTTTTATGATTTTAATTAGAAACAGGCAGTGGAGCCCATGTAACACTTTCCTTTTGACTTGGCAGTCCAGACCAATATTCCCCTAAGGGGAGGCCAAGAGACACGCAAAGGGCCTTCTGGAAGAGTAAGAAACCATGATTTGCTGAGCACCTACTGCATGCCAGCAGCTTCAATGTGCATTGTCACATATATACGCTGTCAGTGGACGTCATTGTCTCACATTTGAGTCAAAGGAGTTAAAGGTCCAATTCAAAGCCACAGGGCTAGTGGGTATTCCAGTTATACTTCGCTAAGTAACAAACTTGCCTAAAACTTAGTGGCAGTGGTATGTGCCTCTAATCCCAGCACTTTGGGAGGCTGATGAAGGTGGACCACCTGAGGTCAGTAGTTGGAGACCAGCTGACCAACATGGTGAAACCCCATCTCTACTAAATACAAAAAATTAGACAGGTGTGGTGGCGGGCGTCTGCAACCCCAGCTACTTGGGAGGCTGAGGCAGGAGAATTGCTTGAACCCGGGAGGCAGAGGTTGCGGTGAGCCGAGATTGCGCCACTGCAATCCAGCCTGGGCAATAAGAGCGAAAGTGCATCTCAAAAAAAACAAAACAAAACAAAACAAAAAAAAACTTAGTGGTATTTTATTAGGCTCAAAATGTGAGTGTCCCTGAGTCAGCAATTAATACAGGTCAGAGGGAAGATGACTTGTCATATTCCTTTATGCCTGAGGTTTTAGCTGGGAAGACTGGATGACTGGGAGGACTTAATGGCTAGGGGCCAAAATCATCTAGAGGCGTTCTTGCTCACATGTCTGTAGGTTGATGCTGGCTGTCAGTAGGGAACACACTGGGGACAGTGGGCTGGAACACCTACATGCAGACTCTCCATGTGTCCTGAGCTCCCATGACGTGGCAGCCTTAGCATTCTTATATGGTGGCTCAGAGCACAAAATGTGAGTGTCCCAAAAGAACCAAGAGGAAGTTTTATCACCTCTTATGACCAAGCTTTGGAAGCCACATGGCATCACTTCCGTCCTACTCTGTTGGTCACCTAGTCGCTAAGGACAACCCAGATTCCAAGAGAAGAAACACAGAGCCCACCTCTCATTGGGAGGAGCACCAGAGAATATACAGGCATGTTTTAAAACATATACAACAACAGAGCCAGCTTCTGAGCCTGCATCTGGGACCTTTCCCCATACTCAGGAAGAACTGACTTTCCCATATGAAAAACATCATGCATGAGTTTTATTATGAACTCTACTGGTCAGGGATTCATCCTTGGCCTTTTCTCAACTTCCTTCAGAGCGTGACCAGCCCCTGAGCTGCTCTTTGCAGAGAGGAGCTGGCAATCAGTTGAAACTCTGAAATTCAACCTATGAAACCCAGTGAGTGACCCAGAAAGCCCAATTCCTGTTGTTTTCCTCTCCAGTGCCAAGTCAGGAGAATCTTGAAATATTCATCCCCTCAACCCTCACCCTTCAAACCCACTCCATATTTTCCAGAGCAGAGCCTAGGCTACCAGATGTCTGCATTGGGAGACCAAGACTAGCAAGATGAGATTGGGTATGGGGAAGAGTACCAAATACAGAGTCAGCAAATAAAATATGAAGTCCTGCCTCCTTCAATACAAAAAGGCAATAGTCATAGGTTTATGGGGTCACAAGGACCCAGTGTCTCCCAGAAAATGTGACTGACAAATCTCCCAGAAGAACCCATCAAGCATAGCTGCTTAGTCACAGCCCCAAGTTTCAGGATTTTGTGCTTGTCCAGAACTAAAGGGTACAGCCATCCTATGGGACTAGACTCACATTTACCAAGCTTACAAGAAGCTAATGAATATACCTGAATGCCAGTATTTAAATTCAACATGAGAAATGCAAAATCAACCATTATCTATCCACAGAGAATCTGCATGGAAGGCCAGTTCATCACGATATGATTCTCATGTGACCATGAGCTCAGTGCAAGTGGAACTGGCTATGGGACCAGAATGTGTGACAAGCTGAATGAAGAGGGTCTGGTGGCCTGTCTTCAAAGGAAGAGGGTCTTGTCATTTGCCAAGCTGTCTGACAGCCCTGGCAGCAATCTCCCAGGGGTAGCATAGGTCCTCAACCAATTTAGCCTATTTGCTAAACAAGGTTTCCTATTTGCTAGGATTGGGGCTGAGCCTAGCTATCTCCTACCTCACACCCAATTAATGACAGTGTGTTTGTAGACGTGTCAGTATCACACAATATGCTGTACCAAAGATCTTGTCCCACTTCTGGTCTGATTGACATTATGTGTTTAAGGCAACCTCACAAAGTTGTGGGGTTACCTTAACCCCCAACAAGTTACTTGTCCACACTAAGTTTTCATTTCCTCATTGGAGAAGTTTGTCAAGGCCGATGCAAGAATTAATCCACATGGCACAGTGCAGAACCCGGCTCACAGGTAGCAATTCTATGTAATACAGTGAAAGTATCAGGCATACCAAATCATTTCAGGGAGGGCTGGGTGCCAGTTGTCATGGCAGCCCCCAAAGACATGAGGAACCACATCAGAGAGAAACTGAGTCCCTCAGGCGCACTTCTGTGGCTACAGGCAGAGCCAGGAATCCTGTGTGCCCTCCCTCCGTGCCCCCCACAACACACAGACACACACACACACACACACACTCACATGACAACCTTTTCAATGTGTACACGTAACCAGCAGTGTTCTTCCTCGGCCTAACAAAACAAATTGATCAAGAGTCAATACAGGTCCTAATTACAGTCTCTGCACTGGAAGACTGATGGAGGGAGATAAAGAGGGAAGAACAGGCCCTTGATGGGCACCTATAATGAGGTGTCACTGGTCCCCACTGTAAGTCGTTTATAAACATGGTCTCACGTCTGTGGCTGTCAGCATCCCCGCCACAGCTTAATGAGCTGCTCCTTCCTGCCCTGGGGTTAATGTCAGAAGCTGATCATGTTTTCTGCTGCAAGAGGCACTGGCTGCCTGATGGTTGGTGAATTTCAACTGCAAATGTCCCCATTCACTCAGGAAATGCATTTTCCCAAAACTCCTGGCAGAGATACACATTGATTTTTCCATCTGAGCCTCTCAACCCCCAGGAAGTGCCATTGCTGAATTCTCCACTTGCAGCCTCTTAGCTTGGGTGGGTTCAGGAGAAGAGTGTCAGCAACACCTGGAGTCTTGAGTCCTTGAATAAAGCGATTAAGAAAGGAGACTTGCAGGCTCAGGGTACAGAGGCTTTCAAGAGCTGTGGTCATGGGCACTAAGACCCTAAGGGACCTTGGGTGCTCTTAGCCCAGGAACAGGCCAGTCCAGCAACTATACAGACCAGACCAACGCAGAAGCGGAGGACATGACTCCAGGGCACTTGCCCACTTCCTCACCTCCATGAGGTCAAGGGAAGCCTCCCCTGCCAACCCCTGACCCCTTAGACATAGCCTTGGGAGAGTAGCTGAGGGGTAAATATTGTAAGAAAAAAATCTGAGAGACTGAGTGTATTGCTAAAATAGACTGAGCATGTAACTAGAGGGATGATTTCAATGACTACCTTGAATTACGTTTCTGGATTCAACTAAATTGTGAGGGTCAGCTGATGATTTATAGAGAAATAAAGAAACTACATTTGCTTTCAGAAAAAAAGGAGAAAGGGAGACTTAGCCTCAGTTGTTCAGGTATGAATCCTGGCTTTACTATTTTCAAGTTATGTGGCGTCTGTAAGTCTCAGTTTCCTCATCTGTAAACTGGGAACAATAATAGTACTGTTAAAAGAAAAAAAAAGTACTTTCCACTTGTAGAGGCACTGAATACTGAGTTTTACCACACTGACAATACTAACCAACTGAAGCAGATAAACATCTATGGACTTGGAGTGACCTCAGGACACCAGATCTTCCCTAGACCTACCTGAAGCCTCTTGCTTGGCCAATATAAAATAAGACATTTTAATGTATGGATCAATTTATTTATTTTGTCTAATCCAAGAGGCAAACTTTGATTCTTAATTAGCATAATCACAATGAAACTTTCTTTCCTTCACGTAAAACTCCCTGACATTTTCCCTTCAGGGAGCCACTCAGTGTATTTCTTCCCCAAGTATCTTCCCTTGGTTGTTAAATTAGTAAATTCAGGGCTCACTCTTGCAATCACTGTGATGGTCTCGGTCCTCCTTTAATAGTACCTCCTTTATTAACAGTACTCTGTCTGGTAGGTAGAATAATCCCCTCCTAAAGATGTCTATGTCCTATTCCCTGGAACCTGTGAATATGTTAGGTTACATGGCAAAAGAAAATTAAAGTTGCAGTTGGAATTAAGGTTGCTAATCAGCTGACCTTGAGGTAAATAGATTATCCTGGATAATCCAGGTGGACCTAACATAGTCAGAAGCAACTTCAAACAGAGATGAGAGAGACAGAAGAGAACCAGAGAGATGGTAGCATAAGAAGGACTCAGGTGACACTGCTAGCTTTGAAGGCAGAAGGGGCAATAAGCCAAGAAATGCAGGAGGTCTTTACAAGTGGGAAGAAGGCCAGGAAATGGATTCTTCCCTAGAGTTTCCACAAAGGAAGACAACACTGCCAACACCTTAAAATTCTAGCCCAGTTAGTTTCATGTCAGATCTCTGACCTCCAGAATTGTAATGTAATCAGTCTGTGTTGCTTTAAGTTACCAAGTTTGTGATGGCTTATCACAACAGCAATGGGAGACGAAAGCGAATATCTCTCTCATTGGGTTTCTTCTGAGGATTAAGTGAGTTCTTACAGATAAAGTACTTAGACTCATGCCCAGCAAATCGCAGATATTCACACTTAACATTATTATACTTATAAATGCCATCAACTTCTTTATTAATAGGGTTTCCTGCCCCCTCCCTCTTTGTGACCACTCCCACAACTTAACTCTGGCCAACAGACATGGAGGACAGAGAAGAACTGCCCTTTACTGGGCAATTCCTGTGACCAGGCCTTGTTCCAGGCTCTATGCCCAATGCCTAGCATGAGTCCTCTCGATTGGTGTGTCTGGAATCATCTTTGGAAAACCAGAACGAGCCTGGGCCTGAGTGGTTATAAAGTCCTCATAATCAAAGCATCAGCTATTTGGGACATCTGAACAAGTACACACCATCAATTACCAGCACCCAACTCTTCTCCAAACACTAGCACGAGGCACTGCATGGTTGGCATTTTCTCAACAGTCATTGTCAGGGGAGCTGAGCTGCCCACAGAGTCCAATTGGAGGAGGCCTCTGCTTCATCTGGGCTGCTGAGCCCTTGGCTTACCCCTCCCTCTGGGAAACAACCACCCCATGTTGTCTTTATCTGTCTGGTTTCTCATTTGACTGTGACTTCCTTGAGGACCAGGACAATGCCTATTTACCCCTCTGTCCCAGTGCCAAGCTCTGGCATGTTGGTCTCAGTGAGTCTTTGTTGCCTGAAGGAGGAGTGAGATTACAAATCATTTTTACTTGTTCCTTTACAAAGCAGGAGCTCTCGACAGCAATGCTGAGATGAATAGGTTGGGCCTTTTACGTCTCTCACTTGTCTCACTCTAGTCCCAGCCCTGCCCACTGCAGTCAGATATTGTTTCTCCAGCAACTGTTGCTGGAGCTTAAAGCAAATCTCATTAAACTTTTCAATAATAAACAAATCGATTGTCCAACATCACTGTAAGATGATAAAATTGTCTTGTATATTGGTAAAGATAAAGCTGGGTTATGCTGTGATAACAAATTAATCCTGAAATTTTAGTGGCTTAACAGAGTAGATGTTTATTTCTCACTCATGTTCCATGTCCACAGTGGCTCTGAAAGGGGACTCTGCTCCACACAGTCACTCAAGAAGCCAGGATGATAGAGGCTCCACTACCTTGTAGCTGTACCATCTGGAATACGTGACCTCATCAGTCATCACAGAAAGGGAAAGTGAGAACCGGAGAACTCACCCCTCATCTCTATACTTTGGCCCAGAAGTAATATGCTTTATTTTTGCATACAGCCCATTAGCTGGAAATGATTGCATGTCTCACATAATTGCAAGGGAATTGGGAAATAGACTCTTCCTATATATCCATCAGGAGAAAGAAGGGACCCAACATTGTTTACTTGAGGGATAGAATTCAAGTCCCTGCCTTAATGGAACTTACAGTCTAAGGCAGTGGTTCCCAAATTTTAGGATGTAGAAGCACTAGCTAAGGGCTTTGTTTAAAAATACAGATTATTCACCCCTACCTCCACAGACTGATTGGAAAAGTCTTGGGAAAGCTTTGAAATTTATATGTTTTGTACATTCCCCAGGTGATGCAAGTGTTCTGTGGACCACACTCTGGAAAACAATCATCTAGTGCCTGGATCTGGCCAAACAGGTCATTTCCACCCAACAACTTGGCCACTGCCAGTGCCATGCATATTCTGACCCCTGTGTGCTCTCTGAGGGCACACATCAGTCTCTCTAAAAAGCAGTGATGTTTGATTTACTTCCTGAAAGCACATACCTGGATGGGCTGGTCTTACAAGGAAGGCCAGACTGCCAGCTACAGCCGTGTTGGGGTGCCCATCCCCATGGAGGTATCCAATACCACCCTATACACATTCCTGCAAGTCAGGAAGACTGTGGTCCTGAGCAGAGCAAATTCTGAAACATGAGCTTTTGAAAGTTGGACAAGAATTCAAAATTGAGTAGATCTGAAAACACTAACTGGCTACAAGGCTGGTGAGTGAGTGAGTGAAACAGTGACCCAGAAGAGCAGTAGCCTTATTTTTGTGTAACATATGAAGAAACATTTGATTTCTCAGCAACTGATATGAGGGAGGTACTATCTGTGCCAAAGAGCGGCTCAGATGAGCACTTTGAGGGCTGAAGTAAGCAGGAGTCCAAACATTATGCAAAAGAATATGCACCAGCAATCTATGGACAGCAGAGCCTTGGTTAAAGAGGGAAAGCTGCTCCCAGACCAACAGAGGTCAAAGATAGAAATTATTCTGAATTATTTTTAAAAGAGGAGAGGAAAGAGTAGCATGGCTTAGAAATGTCTGAGGGACAGGTGACTGGCAAGAGAATCCTGGCAGGCTAAAGAAGTGTTGAATTTATTAGGTGTTCTGCTGCATGGTATGCAATAAAACCATCTTTTGGGCCTAATCTCCAGGAAAATCTCTGTTGCTCACTAATGCTTGGCAGAGTGAATTTTCTTTGCAGGAGGGCTGAGTCCTTTGTCAAAAATGTAAAGCAAAGGGCAGTGAGCCATTCTCCCTGCTCCACACTGGGTCACTCCACAACTTAGAGGCTCTGGGCCTTTCAAATGATCTCTGAAGAACTGCTGGACCTGGGTGAACAGAGGAAAAGGCAATAATAGCTGGATGAAGCCATGAGGCAGTACAAGTGCTTGGCAGGAGTACAAGTGACAGTGATCACCAGCAGATGACTAGCCCTATGAGGCTTGACGCTAAATGCAGGAGAGCTCCCCAAATACTTAGGGCAGGGTGAATTTATTTAATAGGGCTTGAGGCTAGGGCATAAGAAGGAAGGAGCTAGAATCAAAGGTAATTTTGATTATGCCACTACCCTAAACAGTTGGCCGTGACAATAAATGTAATAGCAGTAATAACGATAATTATAATAATAGTAAATAAAATTTATGTAGGAGTACTACGTGCAAGTCTTGTTCTAATCACTTTACAAATATTAATTTATCTATCCCCACAATTTATAAAGTAGGTATATTATTGCCCCCATTATATGAGAACACTGAGCGCAGAAAGAGGGAGTTGCTCAAGGTTACACAGCCTGCAATGGAAAGCCATCATGGGGATTTAGGCAGCATGCCTTCAAAGTCTGTGTTCTGAACTGTTTCCTTTTAATATACGTAAAAGTGCTTTATGAAATAAATGTTAAGGGGCTGAACAATGTAATGTATCACTAGGCTCCTGGATGTCTAGACAAGAGATATTAAAAGAAAAGAAAGTAAAAACCAACCCAAGAACTGAGGAGTTTCTAGGAAGTGGAGAAAATTGCAACTTAAATATATTCCCTGCGACCTCCCCCAGGTGGCAGAAATGTTCACCATCCCAGCATCTCAGCCCTGTTTCACAGTAACAATTGCTATTCCAGGCACTTCTCTTTGGCAGATCACAAAAATCAATCAATCTTTAGAGATTGTTATGAACCAGACCAAGCATAGTTTATACTCAGAAAGTCACAGGGCCGGACAGAGAACCCCAAAATGGGAGCATCGAGGGCAGTAGTGGATTCGACTTATTCAGCACCAGCAATCTATGGACAGCAGAGCCTTGGTTAAAGAGGGAAAGCTGCTCCCAGATCAACAGAGGTCACAAAAAGATGCGAACAGAACTAAGGTTCAGTACTAGAAGCTAGGAGCCCTACGTGAGCACATGCAGAAACACAAGAACCAACACCAAAAGGCTGACCAAATCTGCAGCATCACATCAGCCAAAAACCCTCTAGTCTCAGACAGAAAGCCTTTGTCCAGAATCTGGAATATGGTACTGAAAATCCCTCCTCCAGGTGACTCCAGGCCCAAAGATCAGAGCAGCTTAGGCTTTGCCTGCACCACAGCCAAGATAACGCCCCCTGAAGGCACATGGTGTGTTTCTAAAGCTCTGCCAGGCAAAGGAGACACCCCTGCAGCATGTGAGAAAGGCATTTCTGATGTCTGTGTCTACATTTAGTCTTTGTTGATGTATTTATGTCAGATCTTGATCATCACACTTTTCCATAATTTAGGCTGTTTTCCTTCCAAACACACTAAATACATGTTACTGCTAAGAAACTGAGCTCTCAATTTACACTGTTTTGCACTCATTTCTTAAAATATCTTGGTGACATCTCATGGTGAACCACAAAGCTATTCCTGATGGAATTCCTATCTGGATGGTGAGGGAAAGTAGATGGGCCTTCCTAGGAGCACCTTTAGAGAAGGTTAATCCTTCACAGTCATCTCACAGACAGGGATCTCTCTATCATGATCAGTATATACCAGGAACCCCAGAGAAAGCCAGGTCTCTTAGACTTTGTTCAACTTTAAACAAGTCCAGTTAAACAGACCTCAAGCTAGTCCACCCTGACTGAAAAAGACTCTAGCAATCTAACCCCCTTCTCCTCCCTGCGTGGCTCCTCCACTAAGGAATGGAGGCTGAACCTGCTCAGACAGCCTGTTTCTCCTGTCTCCATTGCTAGGTTTGAAGGCAACTCCGTGGCATCTTCCCCTTTAAGAATGAGGCACTGTGCACTAATTATCAGGAAAATGCCACTTATAACCACAAGGAGATATCACACCTGTTAGAATGGCTATTAGCAACAAGACAAGAGATAAAAAATGTTGGTGAGATTGTGGGGAAAAAAAGGGAACTTTTGCACACTGTTGGTGGGAATATAAATTAGCACAACAATCATGGAAAACAGTATGGTGGTTCCTCAAAAAATCAGAAGTAGAACTACCGTATGATCCAGCAATCCCACTACTGGATATATATCCAAAGCAAATGAAATCAGTATGTCAAAGAGATATCTGCACTTCCATGTTTATTGCAGCACTATTTACAATAGCCAAGATATGAAATCAAACTGTGTCCATCAATGAATAAACATTGTGTATATATACACAATGGAATATTGTTGGAATATATGGAAAATACCTTGAATATATGTGTGTGTATATATATATATGTAAATACATTCCAACAATATTGTTGGAATATATGGAATATACATTACAATATACATATATATATACAATGGAATATTGTTGAGCCTTAAAAAAGAAGGAAATCTCATCATTTGAAACAACATAGATGAACCTGAAGGACATTATGTTAAGTAAGCCAGGCACAGAAAGATGAATACTGCATGATCTCACTTATATTTGGGATGTAAAATAGTTGAGCTCATAGAAATAGGGAGTAAAATGGTGGTTACCAGAGGCTGGGGGCAGGAGGTGGGAGGACTGAGGAGATGTCGGTCAAAGGTCACAACATTTTCATTACATAGGAGGAGTAAGTGCAAGAAATCTATTGTGCATCATGGAGACTACAGCTAATAACATATTGTATATTTGAAAATTGCTAACAGAATGGGTTTTTTGCCAAAAATAGGTATGTGAACTAATACATATATTAATCAGCTTTATTTAGCCATTTTACCACATATACATATATCAAAACACTATGTGATATACCATAAATATATACAATTTTTACTTGTCAATTAAACATTTTTAAAATAAATTAATTTTTTAAATGGGGACAAAAGTAAAAAGCACTTTGCACGTAACTGGATCCACAAGTAGTATCCCCGAAACTGTGCTCTGAGAAACAAAGGAAACCACTAGACAGATCAATCCCAGACAAACCAAATCTCTGCAATTAGAAACTCCACAACCCCGCTCCTGCAACCCACCAACATGGCAAAATTTGGTATCTGGGGTGAAGAAGCAAGAATAGGAAGGATCGGGGAGAAGTTTGGGCTGGAAGAACTTTTGTACATTCAGGGATCTGTGGGAAGTGCCTTCCTAATGCCCACTGGTGACTCCCTCTCTCCTCTCCACCCAGTAGTCCACCATCCAGCAGTCTCTGCTGATGCAGCACAAGGTCTGGTTCGCCTCCTGGAACCCAAGGTTCTCCACATTTTACCTTAGCCTACTCACCTTACTGCTCCCACTCTCTTGCTACTTTCTGAGCGTACTAACTGATGGCTTGCCTTCATGCATGTGTTAGCTCACTATATCATCACCACACCCTACAGGGTAGATTCTATTCTTACTCTCCTTTTAAGGGTGGGAAAAGATGAGTAGCATGTCTAATGTCACACAACTACAAAGTTATAGAACCAGGGACTGCATCCAGATAGTCTAACCATAAGCCCACCATCACCATGAAGCAAACCATAAGCACTTTGTGTCCCCACACAGATGCCCTTCCATCCCTATTCCACTTTGCTCATCCTTCCAGGCCCTGCTCAGACACCATCTTCTCCACAATTGCCTCCCACATCTCCCAAGTTGGACTCACTCATGCATTTCTACATCATGCCTAACACTTCTCTTGGAAGTCTTAACAGTCTGGGGTATAACTTGGCCTTGTTTCCTTCTCATACACTTGTAAGAGTGACTTATATTACACTCTAGGTTCTCCACACATGAGCTGTGTGACCTTGAGGGAGCCACTTTACCTCTCTGAGCCGATCTCCTTATTTATAAAATGAAGCCATAGTGTCTACCTTCCAAGTTGCTGGGGGGATTAAAGCAGAGCACATTTACAACTCACCTGTTATGGTGCCTGGCACACAAAAGGCACTCCTTGAATGTCAAGTGAAATATTATTCTGTAAGGTGTAAAAAGGTGGGCTTAGTTGTGTGATGTGAGAGAGGCTACTAACTCTTAAAGGAGAGTAAGAATAGAATCTACCCTGTAAGGTGTGGTGATGACACAGCTAGCTAACGCATAGTCTGGCATAAAGTGAGTGCTCCATAAATGTTACCTGCTATTGCTGGCAGCCACTGTCCCCTCCTGGAAAGCAGCAGCTGTGCCTCCCACACCCCACCTAGCATCAGGCCTGGTACACAGCAGAGGAACTGAAGCAAACCATAAACGCTCATCTCAACCTTCCTCCAACAAGCACCTCCAGATAGCAGGGAAGAGTTTGCCAAATGTGTCTTCAGTGTCCTTCAGTTATCTATCTTCACATCACAAAATGGCAAAATCAGAACGTTTGGCCATCTCAACCACTGGCACATTTCACAGGTGAGGACAGAAGAACTGAATCCTGAGAAACTCCTCTGAGGTCCACAGTGCATGCATTTCCTCTCTCAGCTGGACTTTCCCAGTAGAAATGACTGTCATTCCTGAAATGTCAGTTTTCCCCTCCTGTCCTTGTCTAGCCCCTCGGGTGCCACTGGGTGTTGCTCACAAACCAGGGGTGATGCTTCATGTCCATGTCTAAGCGTGGTCAGGCCATAGTTTGCACAGAGCAGGAAAGGGGTTCTTAAATGAGAGTCCTTTCCTTTTGGTGGAGGTGAAAGTGGTATAGGGTCCCCTGTGCCCCTTCTTATAGTGTTGGCTCTGAGCTCACTGTTCCCTGCAGACCAGGTGGGTCAGGGCCTAGAGGGAACTTCCATGTGAGCTCTGCACCAACCACAGGATGGGCTGTCAGCAGCAGGTCCACACCTATGACCTCCTTTAACCCTCACTGCCACACAGCATCATTGCTTCTGTCTACAGATAAAAGTGATGAGGCTAGGGTATGGGGAGAAACTGACTTGACCCACTTTGCACAGTTTACTTGGAGATTCCAAGAGTCCATTTATAAGTAGTAACAACTGATCCATATGTGAGAACTGAGATGCCTGTTTGCTTCTGCTGCATGGCCATGGAAAAGACATTTCTTCTGGCCATGATGAGGACTTGGTCCTCTGAGGGAGGGTTACTTCAGCTTTGGCATGCTATCACAAATGAGTGATCACATGTTTGGTGATTCTTAACTACACCAAAATGAGTTATTCAGTCTTGGAGTCCCACTGATTCTTTATTGCCTCTTCCATTTGATGGACTTAAGAAACAACAACTTCTTTCTGCTGATATGCAAGGTGCTTCTGGATGTATCCGGAGGTATAGGTTTGTCCTCTGCTCTCCTTGTCACAAGCTGAGTACTCCCTGGGTCTCCTCACCTGCAATACTTATGCCTGGCTCTGACTGTGGCCTCTCTGGCTGGACCAGCCACTTGGACTTCCTACTCTCTCACTTTCTTCCCTTTAAATTTTTATTCAGCCTGTGTTTGTCTCAGGCCTTCATCCTCTAATGCTGGACTTTTAAGTGCTCTTCGGGATTCCTGCTGTTCCTGACTTTTAAACCCAATCATTATCTTATTTGCTAAGCACTGCTGGAGGTGCAATAAAGTAGAATGGGCACCAACTGTGGAATCAGACACACCCAAGGAGAATATTGAGCTCTGCTACTTACCAGCCTGGACAAGTTAGGTAGCTTCACTGAGCGTCAGTTTCCCCATCCATAAAATGGGGCTGAAAATAGTAACCTCATGGTTGTGAAAACTATGTAAGAGTATACATGTGGCTGGCACATAGCAATTTCTCAATAAACTCTAGCTATACATTTTACTAAAAACCTTGCTGCCTAAATGAAATGAGCAGATGTGACCACTGCCCTGATGTTGTGTCCACTTGTCCTAACTCAGAAGTCTTCTGTGGACAGTTTCTGTATGCACCAATGGCCACAGGACAATGCTGGGGAGTTAGCAGCCCAGGAACAAGCCTCAGTCACTGAGGGATGGGAGTTGGTGGATAAATTTTCCAGATTCCTCACCCCAGTGGAGCAATCTGAAGAATGTTCAACACCACCACTCAGAAGGCTGCAGTTGGACTGAGCCCCAATTGCCCACAGCTATTGCTCCTCCCTTATTTGTCACACTTCCCCCACTTAGTCATAGTTTGTCCTGTTAACTTCTCCCAAAGAAACTACATACACCCAAACTCTTGTCTCAAGGTCTACTTTAGAGGGAACAAAGACACAGATAAATGAATGAACTCCCCATTGCAATCTAGTGCATTCAGTGCTATGATGAGCTGTGGCACTGAGGACATCATTCTAGTTTAAGGGATGCATAAAAACAACCCATTCTGGGAGCTCCTGCCAGAAATGACTACAGTCTACCCAAGCACTATCAATTTTTACTGAGTGCCTATTTTGTACCAGGCATTCTGCCAGGTGCTAGCAATAGTACCCAACTTCTATCCTGGAAGAACTTACTGACCAGAGGAAAGTGGCAATCATAATTATGTGCTCAGTGCTGCAGCAAGCATCTGCTTGGGGATTGTGGGATGGGGGCTGTGTCAGAGACAGGACTGATAAACTGAAAGCCTGAGTAGTGGATAGCCAATAGCTGGGCTGTTGGGATGCTCCAAGGTCTCTAGGCTGAGGGTCTCTGTGAGCTTATTTATCAGAGTCATTGCCAGAAATGTTAGAAATTGATGCTACCTTTCCCATGGTAAGACTGACCAGGAGTTCTGGCCCTTAGGAGCTGGTATGGAGCTACATCATGTTTTGTAAACAGCCTAGAATTTGGAGTGTGAATTCCAGCCCTAGCTCAGCTTCTTGCTACCTAAGTCACTTCATCTTTATAGACCTCAGTTCTGCAATATATAATCTCTCTTGGCTGTCATGTAAATTAGGAAAAATAAATTATGTAAACATCCAGGGACTGAGACCTGATGATCAGGTGAAAAACATACCTGAGAGGTCAGTGGGAACTAGGAGGAAATGACGAATGAAAATTTGAATGTGGACTTAGCAGATCTCCCATGTCCCAGACAGACATGGGCTTCTTGAGAGATGTTTTTGAACTGGGTGCTTAATGTAATATCTGGATAGTAGGAATTATGCCTAATCTCCAAACCCAGTTTTAAAACACAGGGTCACTACCCCTAACCCTGAGCCAGACTGAGACTCCCCAACCCAGGGTCCTAGAGCTCTGACTGGGCTAGGATTCTGCATGGAGAGAATGTTCACTGTTGAAGCCTTAGAAGGGTATAAGACCCACATTGAACCTCATTACATTCACTCCACTTTTTTTAACACAATGAGTAGAAGCAAACCAGATGTCGCCTTTTCAAATAATTTATACTTCTCACAGAATGTGTCAGCATAACAAAAAATCATCCAGTAATCCAGGATAAAACCATTTAAACTACCTAAGTTAATCCTTTCTGTTAACACACACACCACACACATAACTGGGGGTGGGAACAGCAGGTCATTGTGCTTAACCCCCAGGTAGGTGCTAAGATGGTCTCACTCCCTGGAAGATCTCTGTGCATTACCCTGGAAGGAACCCTACATGAGGATCCTTGTAACAGTGAGGTCCACAGCCTCTGGCCTGAGACTCAATCTTTAGGTATTAGGACAGCAAATGACAGCATGGACCATGACACAGGAGTGAGTGTCCACTGGGCTGTGAACTTTTATCCTTAGTGAACCCTAATAGTTTCCCTCTCCCCTTCTCCCTCTTTCCCCTTCTCTCCCTCTCTCCCTTTCACTCTGACTCTTGTGTGCTTGCTCTGATGAAGCAAGCTGGAGATGTCCACAGTGGTCAGGAACTGAGGATGGCATCTCCTCAACAGCCAGCAAGGAACTGAGGCCCTCAGTCCAACAGCTTTCAAAGAAATGAATGCTGCCAGCCACCACGTAAGCTTGGAAGTGGATCATTTCTCCAGGTGAGACTGCAGTCTCATTCAACACCTTGATTTCAACCTTGTAGACGCCCTGAAGCAAAGACCCAGCTAAGTTGTGCTCAGATTCCAGACCCACAGAAACTGCAAGGCATTAAAGGTGTGTTATTTTAAGCTACTAAATTTCGGGGTAAGTCAGTATGCGCAACGGAAAACTAGTGTACCTGATATATTAATTGATAACATGTAGACATAGGTATCTGTTATGGATTAGTACTGACAGGGCTCTGGAACCATAATTAGGACTTATTCATAATTCATACATAAAATCATTCTATAGTCAAAAACAGAGAAAGGTAAGAAAAAAATGAATTTGAATAGAAAATAGCATTCTGTAGCATCACAAAAAAAATAGTAACAAATATTTCTGGCAAGTACACCTGTGCCAGATCCCCCCATGCAAATCATCTCATTTAATTCATACCATACCTTGTGATGTTGGCACCCTTCCCATCCCTGTTTTATAGCTGAAAAAAATGAGACTCAGAGAGGTTAAGTAATTTATCCAAGCTCACACAGATACTTTTGAGCACCAGACTATCAGCCCAGGCCTCTCTGACTTTAGAACCTTCCCTCTTAACCACGCATCATAACCCTCGGTAGGCTACAAGTGGGGTAGGAGCCTTTTACAGGCTGTGAGAATGAGAGGGAGTATCCACCTCAGACTCCATTTTCCACTTCCATGACATGAAGCATGGCAGCTCCACAAAGAACCCTCCAGATCCTGAGACTATGGGTGGAGCACAGTGTCCAGTAAGTCTTCAGTAAGCCCCATAATCATGCAATAAGCTATATGCATCACGTTTTATTATAATATTAATGAAAATAAAGAATTATTAGAAGAATAAAATTAAAACCCCTGAGGCAGAGAGAACTCTAGCCTTGAAATCAATTGCAGTGAATGTTGCTGAATTTATAGACTTAAAGGATCCAAAATTCCAAGGATATTTCAGACTCTTCGACTTCCTATATTTCCTCACTCAGATAACCCACCAAAATCTCTGCAGAATGATTCCATATGGAAAATCTTGACTTTCTAGTCAAAACATCCTAGCCCATCCGATAGTTGTTCACTTATCCGGCCTCACCTCTGCCCTAACCACACATACATCACATGTTCTAGTCTAGTGGGTCAGGGATCTGCGAGCAACCTAGTTGGATGCTTCTGGCTAAAGGTCTTTCTTGAGATTATAGTCATGGAGTCAGTGAGATCTACCCTCTTCTCAAATCTCAACTGGAGCTAAAGGCTCTACATCCAATCTCATTCACATGGTTGTTCACAGGTTCATTTCCTTATGGACTGTAGCACTGAAATACTCAGTTCCTCACCATTCTCTGGGGGCATAGGATTGCTCACAACATGGCAGCTTGCTTTACTCAACACCGGTGAGATGAGAGGGAGAGAGAGAGAGCAGGAGAGAGAGCAAGAGTGAGAGAGATAGAGAGAAGGCATTGCCTTTTATAACCTAATCTTAGAAGTGGCATCCATCACTAATGACATTCATTAGAGAGAGTCTGCAAGGCCAGCCCACACTTAAAAGGAGGGGATTACACAAACGTGTACCTACTAGGAGGCTGGGATCACTGGAAGCAATGTTAAAGTTTGCCCACTATTCAGTTAGTTCTCATGATCAACAAGGAATCTCATGATTAATAAGAAATGAGTGGCCTTTCCCCTTTTCTGCTTGTTGAGCAGCTCTCTAGGAGCCTGGATCAGCATGGGGATCTGTGACTTGCTAAACATCATGGAAAACAATGATCTCTTTTGATGATCAGTGTCTCTCCTTGAAATAAGTTTGTTTGCCCAAGAGCTCTCTCTCTGTCTCTTCTCTTCCAGGACATTGAATGGAGGAACCATCTTCTTGAAGAAAGACTATGTATGTTTTAGGATGACCATCACTTTCCTGGCCAGAGTGCTCTCCTTCTACCTTGTGGTCCCTCCTATGGATATCCTATCACTCCCCATCCCTTTCTCTTTTGAGCCCATGTCTCTTCTTTTTCCTTCTCTCTCTCTCTTTTTCCAGGCCTATTTCACTGAGTCAAATTCCAGTTTAAAAAAAGGCATTCTGTCCTTTAGTGTAGTGGTCAATGGCATGAATTATGGAGCCAGATTGCATGGGTTAGAATTCCAGGTCTGCCATTTACTAGATGTGTGACATTGGGCAAGTTATTTAACTTATTTGTACTTTCTTCATCTATAAAATTGTGATAATAGTGTACACATCTCATAGTGTTGCGAAGATTTACAAAGTACTTAGAACTGCCTGATACATAGGGTTATGAAGATGCTTTTTGAATGAATAAATGAACAAATGATCTCACCAAAAAATGTGGCAGAATAAAATTAATAATTAATGTCCTTACCCTTATATAGTGAATTATTTATAAAATGCCTTCATATAGAGATCCTCTCTTATTTGTAATGTAGTATTTATTATCCAATTTTGCAGATAATTAAAATATAAAGAGGTGAAATGCCCTGTCCAAGGTCACATGGAGAATTAATAACAGAGCTAGGAGTAAACTGGGTCTTCAGATCCTGCACTATGCAGGAAAGTGGATATTCCTCCAAGCTAATGTCTGGCATCTTTTTCAAGTCACCACAGTTCTTATTCTCTCATAAGGGTAAATCAACAATTAAATGAGCAGCATGAGGTCCCTGTTGATGGAGTCAGCTCACAGCAACATCTTTTTCAGTATGTTGATTAGTCACAGAAATCTTGAGATGCCTCAGAGGGCTAGGTATGCAGGTGATTCTATGCCATCATCAACTGGCTGAGGCATGGGGCCCAGAAGGTGCAATAAAGGTTCAGATTGGATCCACACCTGCCCATCTTGAAGAAATACTTTGCTGTCATTTTATATTAGCTTCTTGTATTTCCCATATCTTAATGGGTCTGCTGAGAAATCTTGCCAAATTGGTTTGACATCTGTAAAATAAGGAGCCAGAACTTGCTCCTACCTTGAAGGAAAGGACCATTTCTTATCTAACACTGAATTCCCAGCATCTAACTAGTGCCTAGTGATTATGTGCTCTGAAGATCTACTCATGAATGATCTTTGAAGTCCCTCTCAGATCTAGCATTTAAAAACATTGACAGCAAAGACAGAGACAGAAAAATAAAACCAATTAAAACAGACACAATAACTCAATGAGATCTATCTGGAGCCATCCATACAGGGGTAAACAGGCTTAAACATTTCAGCAGGTCCTGGGGGTATCAGTGTGTATTCCTATATAGTCAACAAATCTCCATGGTGATGATCCCAAGTTACCCGTAGATAGTCCAGTCTTACTTAAGGAGGCATTGGCTATTGTTGTTTGATGAACCATGTGGTTATAGTCTGGATGTCTGTGTCCTTCAAACCTCATGTTGAAATTTGTTCCCCAGTGTTGGAGATGAAGCCTAATGGAAGGTGTCTGGGTCATAGAGGTGGATCCCTCATGACTAGATTAATGCCCTCCCTGGGGGTGAGGAGACAGACTGATTTCTCACTCTATTATTTCCCAAGAGAGGTGGTGGTTAAAAAGAGCCTGGCACCTCACTTCTCTATCTTTCTTCCTCTCTCACCATGGGATGTCCGCACAGGTCGGCTCTCCTTCTGCCATGAGTGGAAGCATCCTGAGGCCCTCACCAGATGCAGATACCCAATGTTAAACTTTTCCAAACATCAGAATTAGGAGCCAAATAAACTTTTTTCTTTATAAATTACCTAGCCTCAGGCATTTCTTTATAGCAACACTAAACAGACTAAGACACCTGTTAATTACAGAACCTCCACACTGAAAAAATAATCTGCTGAAGACAAGATCTGATAACCAATAAAAGCACCATAAATTCAATTCAACTGACATTTTTGGATACCTATTATGCATCAGATACTGTGTGAGTTTGGGTTCTCTGAGAAGCAGACACCAGGATGGGATTGGATATGTAGGACGTTATTGGGGTAAATTCCTAAGAATGACAAAGGGAGCAAGGGCAGGTGGGGAGAACTCTCAGACAGATGCAGTGTGACATCTGTGAGAGAGGGATGGAAAGACAGGGAAGAAAGATCTCAGATCACAATGCAGTTCTGAGATAGTATCAGCCAGGCCAATAGAGAGAACTCAGACAAAGGTTCTATTGGAAGAGCTCCACACTGGGCACAAGTGGTGTGGCTCTAGTTCTCCCGAAATGTTTGGTCTTGAACTAGAAGCAATGTAGGGGAGGCTTGGCCTTAGCCTGAGCACCACGGACGACCCCAATGAACAGCACCTGGAGCTTGCCAGTCAACCTGCATCAGGTCTTCTTCAGGGCAGTGACACAGGTATATGGAAGTCACAGGTGGTCTCCTAAATTCCAGAGGTACAGACCTTCATGAGATACTGTTTTTCTTTGAAGAATTTTGTTTCACTTAAGGAAAAAAGACCATAAACAATGATAAAAATATGAGAAGGGACATATGTTGCAGAGAAGAATGAATCATCAACCTATTTGGGCAAGGAAAGGAGCCTCAGAGAAGTCTTCAGAGAGGATAAGACAACTGTTCAAAGTGTTGAGAAATGATAGCTGGGATGGGGTGGCAGGAAGTAGATGACTGATGGACTGACCTGTGGGAAAAAAACACATTTTAAAAATCAAACTGCCTCCATCTGTGAAGATGTAGCTTGAGAGGCATCCTAATCGAAGTCTACAAATTCATAAAGGGAGAAGAGAAGGTGGAAATGAAAGTGTGCATCAAATCCCACAACCAAAGAATGAGGATAGAATGTTTTACAGCAGATGAGAAAAAAAGGCTCACTTTATACTGAAGGTTATCACCCTTAACTGCTAATCATAACAAACCAAAGATGTTGCAGCAATGCCCCTGTCATCTGACCCTACCAGGAGAGGAGTTTCTTCATGCTATACAATATCCATGTGACAGGATGGGCTTCTTTCAAAGATAACTATAAAAAATCAAGCATGTAAAGGAGATTTTTCTGAAATGAATTGACCAATGTTCTGCCTTCTTAAGCATCATTCCAATTTTTTCAGATGACTCAGATGAGTTTGCTATGAGCATGAGAATGACTGTGGTCAGTTACAGCAATACCCTCAAATCCAATAAGGTGGAGAACTATTTGTGCTTACACCAAATAGCTCCAAATATCCCACTTTGAAATAGCCTTGTCACCTTCTCCCTCCAGTATCTAGCAATCAGTGGATCCTTCTTGCTGCTTACAGTGAATTTGCTCCTACGAAATTTGGACCTACTATCCCTTCTAATTCATTGCTTCTAATTTCTAGGTGGAAAAACCTGGTAACCATTTTCTCATTTAAATTATACTTAATATGGGACTAAGAACACTCTGAATGAAGAACTGAGGTCCTTTTCTATGAATAAGCTGACAGAGATCTATTAATGACATCTATTTTTGCACATGCTGCCTGGGGGATGGGGAGTTTTTGTTTCTTGGTTCCAAGCTATAGTCTAGATAACTGAGGTTGCTGAGTAAGTGATTTCTGGATGAATGAGATCCTAGATGATCTCACCATGATGCACAGTTAAGGGAAACCAAGGCATTTAAAACTTTGCTGTCCCACAAATATCCAGGTACAATAAAAATAAAAGACCTTGAGCCAGGAGTGTGTTGAAGCTGGCTAGGTCAGCTTACAAGACTCCATTTTTCAATGGTAGGTACGTTACAAACAGATTGATAGCAAGTTAGTGGCTTGAAATCAGGCATGATGTGAGTTTTCCACTACAGAAATCAATAAATGCTACAATTTAGGGGGGAGGGGAGTTCTTTTTCTTTTTTTCAGAGAGTCTATTGTTAAACATTTACTAAGTGCACCACCACCTTGCACAGTACCTGGAACACAGTAGCTACTCTGGATGTGTGAATGGGTGTGTATGTGTGTGCGTGTGTCTGTTATGTTTACTTCTGTCATTTGAATTACACTTAAACTCTTTTCTCTGATCCCAACCTCCCACACTAATTCCTGCCGCCATAATTCAATTCCTTCCCCACTTCCCTACCCGTGATAAAGCAGCCCAGCATTTGATTTCACCTTACTAATGGAAAGGCACCATCTAGTGACAGAAATAGTAAAATAATCTCTGTAATGTAGTCTTCACCACAACAGGGATAGACAAATTACTGCCATGAGGCCAAATCTGGCCCGCTGCCTGATTTTGTAAATAAAGTTTTATTGGAACACAGCCATGCCCATTCACCAACAAATCCATGGCTGTTTTCACACTACAACAGCAGAGTTGAGTAGTTGTGACAGAGATGGTATCACCTGCAAAGTCCAAAATATTTACTGTCCAGCCCTTCCCTGAGAAAGTTTTCTGATCCCAACCTTCAGAACAGTTATATAAGCTGCTTTCCTTACATTTATCCACCTGTGTTCATAGACCTCAAGGCCCTCGGATTTATTGGCTCCATGACATTTGATGCCCTACTGTTATATAGGTAGGCCATCCCCAAGACCCCCATTATAAATAGTTCTGAAATGAAGGGATGTCATGTTCACTGTAAAATTGTAGAGGTGTTCCTAAGGTAAAGAGCTCACTCCATCACCAGAAGAAAAATGCTCACAGAATGTCTCTGTCATTCACTGCCTGTGTTGCTTGGGGCAAAGTAATGAACACTTCTGAACCTCAGCTCCTTCATCTGGTAGTTGGAACTAACAGTATTATTTGCTTCCCTGGGTTGTTGTGGGGAGCAAATGAGATAATTTATTAGCTAGCCTTTCACAAGCTACAAAAACAAGTTCAGTAATGTTGGGTTTTATTACCTATATCACCAAGGGATGTGGTATATGACTTTCCTCATTAATTACCCAGGGCTCTGTGGAGAACACAAGTTCTTATTTTAAATGTGTTTCAGAAAGGCATCTCCAAATCACACATCTAGTCCTACATCCCACAGATGCCCTTAGAATGTGAATGCTTCCTAGTCCCCACCCCAGACCTAGTTGTGGCTAAGAAACAAAGGATATGTCTGGGGGATGGGGGATAAAAGTGTTAAGCTTCAAACGTGGGACATCCCCAGAATAGGATGTCTTTGGCCCCACGGTATCTTAGGGTCTGAGCCAGAGGAGAGAGGCTTGTTTAAAAGAAGCAGAGGGGAGGGCTGCCTAGCCTCCCAGGGGAGGAAACTCTGTCAAATGCCCCCAGGAGAAGAGCTGAGTAGCAAAGCTCACACCCATGAAGGTAGGAACATAACCCTGAGGGATATGGCTCCTCTGGCCTCCAGCAAGCCCCAGGGTCAGCTGTCCCCAGCGCCATCTCTGAGAAGGGTGTCCCCAGAGGGCAGGGTTCCACTCTCCTTTATGCCAACTGTCTTTGGCATCTCCACCTTCCTTTGTCCTTGCTCCTCTCAGCCCGTGTGCGCACATGCACACACGCGCGCGCACATGCACATTGTAAGTGCCCCCACTGATGATCCTTCAGCACTCCCCATTCTCGTGCCCACAGACTTGACTTCCCACTGAAGACACCTGTAACTGCCTGCTTGGCCCTCTGGGCAGGCTGGAAGTATCAGAGTTCATGCCTCCCACCAGAGCCTAAGGGCAGCTGGTGGATAAACACCCCTGCTCTCTTGCCTCTCAGTAAGAATAACTCTGAGGTGTAGCACACACTCTCCAAGAGGTTCCCTGAAGGACTGAGCCCCATTTCCCACAGCAGCAACATGCTGAATGAGCTACCTGTATTGGCTTACTTTATTCCTCTTTTTCCCCACATATGCACTGGTGCTTCCTGGAATCACTACCCAAATAAACTACTAGCACCCACTTTCTTGTTCCATGGTCTGCTTCTAGAGTGTCCAATCTAATACATCCTGTTATGACTACCTACTTTATCCCAGGCTCTCTACCAAGAAACTCATAATAGAAAAGAGGAAGACAAACACTTTATGGTGGCGTAAAAGGCCCAGCATGGTCTGGCTCCTGCCTCCCCTTGTGATCTCCCCTCCAATCACTCCCTGCTCCCTCACTGTTCTTTAGTCACTTGAGCACCTTTACAGTTCCTCCATAATCCCAATCGTATTTGGCCTCAGGACTTTTTCTCTGCCTGAAACAACCTTATCCCATCCCTTTACCCAGGTGACTTTTCAGCCTTCAGATCTTACCTTAAATGTTACATCTTCAGAGAAGTCTTTTCTAACCACCTTACCTAAGTAGGACTCTCCCTTCATCCTCATTATTCTATCTAAATATTCATTTACTGATTTAAGAGCATTCATAAAAATTAGTAATTGTGGGCTCCATTGTTTGGTTACTTCTTTAATAACTATCTTCCTTTCTAGAATGGGAAGGGGCAATATCTGCTTTATTTACTTTTGTATTACTAGTGCCAAGCATAGAGCCTGGAATGTAATAGGCATATAATATATATTTATTAGATCAATGGATGGATGAAGCTCAGAGCTAATACTTTTCATCTTTCAATATCCTTATTTGCATACTCGCCTTGCCCTCACCAAACACTCACAAATGTGATTACAATCTCCTTGGGGGTATGACCATATTTTTTGTGTCCCCAAAGAACTTTAAATAGATCAATTAATCAAATCCTATTTCTTGAGGCCAGGTGGGGTGGCTCACACCTGTAATCCCAGCACTTTTGGAGGCCTAGGCAGGAGGATCACTTGAGGCCAGGAGTTTGAGACCAGCCTGGGCAACATAATGAAACCCCATCTCTACAAAAATACAAAAATTAGCTGTCCACGGTGGTGCATGCCACCTCCCAGCTACTCGGGAGGTGGAGATTACAGTGAGCCGCGATCACACCACTGCACTCCAGCTTGGGCGACAGAGGGAGACTGTATCAAAAAAAAATCCTATTTGTTGACAGGACAAATGGAAGGAGAAAGATAAATAATTCAGAAGTCCCTAGTCCTGTATCTTCCTTTTGCACCATTCTATGACTGTGGAAGAGGAAGTGTTTTCTGCAACTCAGTTTCATTATCCATACAATAAGCACAGGAATCCCAATTCAATCTCACACAGCAGATTTTGTGTGTGTGTAAGGACCTTATAAACTGCAAAGCACCTTCGAAAATCTTACTGAATACCCTTGTGAGTTTCTGCGAATTGCCACACCAATCCCTTGCTGTCAACGTGGCAAGTAGCAACACTCTTTTAAGCCCTGAGAGTTTGCTTACAGTTACTAACAGTTCCCCCATGTACTGCATGTTCCCAAGTGCACTTGAGGAAGGAAGCCAGAAGAGAAGCTGCCTAAACAAAATGAGGCCTGCCACACGTGGGTTCTTTAATTGCTTACAGCTGGAGTCACTAAACCCATCTCGTGGTGGGTTGTTTCAGGACACTGGACAGCTCCAGACCCACAGCAGAGCCTAGAATGAGCCTGGGGAAGGCATACTTGTCCTGGGTAGGATGCGATCTTGGGAGAGCCCTACTTGATGAGATCTGTAAGTATAAGTTCTGCAGAGTGAGTGAAAGGACAACAGAGTTGCTAGCTGACCTCGCTTTCGCATGCAATGAATCCAGGAAAGGCCAATGTGTGAGTGAAGTGGAAAGGATGGAAAATTATATAGGCACATGAACTTTAAATTTTGTTCAATTTCTCACACATCTGAGAGATTAATTCTAGGACACAAATATAGATTTGTGTCAAGGAAGAGCTCAATGACCTCTTGAAGTTGGAATTCATAGAATTTTCATTCAGAATCAGAATCAGGAGAGAAAGCATGGCGTTTGGTGCCCAATAATTCTGGGTTTGAATCTTTCCTCCACACAACTAGCCATGTGATCTGGCAAATTTTTCACCTCTCTGAACTCAGATCCCCTGTCTACACAGCGGAGGTAATAATACCTGCTTTATTAAATCATTGTCCTCAATTCTTCTCCCTTTCCTGTACCTACTCCCTCACCATGGCCTCATCAAGAGTAAAGTTCCCTGCCCTTTTTATTGGCCATGTGACTTGTTTGGCCAATGGTATATGAACGGAAGTGCCATCAACACAGGATGAAAATATCCTGGCTGACTGAGAACAGAAGAAGAGAGACTAGACCATACCAGCCATCTCACAGACTTGCAGTGAGAAGCAAAGCTATTCCAATTAAAAATTAGGCTTAACAAGTCAAGCTCCAGCCAATCCAGAAACATGTGAGTCATAAAAAACCATTGTTTTAAAACACTGAGCTGTGAGGTTGTCTGCTACATGGCAATAGCTAACGGATTCCATAGCCAATAATATCTACCTCTCAAGTTGGTCACACAAATTATGTTGGATCATGTGTATAAGCTTTGAGTACAGAGTCAGAAGTGAAGCCCAGTAATGGAGTCTCTTTCTTCCTCTCTCCTGAATGTGAAGTTTTTATAGGGGCTGCTGCTGGTTTCTACATTATCCTGATTTCCCAACTTCTGCTTCAGAGATACCACCAATGACTTGAAAAAAAAAAAAAAAAAAAGAATGTTTTTCTTCCCTATTTCATTTGCCTGCTGCCAATTAAATCAAATTTATGGAATTTACTCTGTTTGGTAATTATCCTAGGGAATCTATTTTAGACTGTTTAAGACGCTACTTCACCTTTCTCCCCTGCCCCACCCTCCAAATCTGCTGGCTGTAGGGCAGAATTATGGCTGCAAAGCCTCAACTGCAAGGGAAAGAAACTAATGCATTATTTATGTCTTTGTATTTGTATTTATCAAGACAGGTAAGGGATTTCAGGCTATTCAAAACTCTTATTAGAGAGGAGGAAAGTGTCAAGAATTTGGTTTCTAAGGCTGCTATATCTTCACTATGGCCAAGTTCAAAATGAAGTTAATTATATCACTAAGCCCTGAGTGGCTCCTTCAACACCACAAGGCTCATTTGTTTATTCTTTATGTATTCATTCCTTCATTTTTCTGCTGCAATAGATAGTGGCAACGCACAGGAGGTCTGAAAGTAGATTGTCTGGGTTCAAAGATGATCTCTGCCAATTGCCAGATGTGTGATCTTGGGTAAGTTACTAAGCCCCTATGAGACTCAGTCTCCTTGTTTATAAAATAAGTGTAATAATTGGTGACCTCATACAGTTATGCAGTTGAAATTAGACAGGTCATGTAAAGATGTAAAGTATTCAAAGCTTAATGAAGGCTTACTCCATATTTTCTGTGGGCTTTCAGTAGACTCTGCTCTGCACTGGGGATCCAGGAATAAATAAGACATCATCCATGCGTAGGGATGGCACAGTCCTGTGACAGGCGTAGAAAAGTGAGTCAGACTAAGGACAGAGTGCTGCTGGTGCAAAAAGAATCCAGCCAACTCATCTTGGGAGGTGAGAAGTCAAGGAGGCCTTCCTGAAGGAAGTGACATAAAAACTGAGTTTTGCAAGATGATCTGTTTCATTAGTCTCTTATATTTATCCTGACCCCTTCCCAAGGATGATTCCACAAGTCCCCAGAACCCCATACAGTCATACACATCCAGAGGAAATGAGTCTCAGAAGAGCCTAGAAAGAAAGACAATGAACTAACATTTATTCAGCCCCTAGGATTAATCACATATTTTCACATAACTTGTCTTATTTAATCCTCACAAGCCTGCAAAGTAGCTTTATTGATTTCATTCCACATATGAGGAAACTGAGCCTCAAAGAGGTTAACTTATCAGAGTCACAGAACTAGTAGGGCTGATAGAGGGTTCACACTCAGATTTCCCAGCTACAGATCTGGTTCTGTCTTTGTGTTCTCCCTGAAATATTCTGAAAATAAAATAGAACCAGTTATGGGGTTGCTAAAGAAGGAAGACCCAAATCTGTCAATACATTCCCTCTTACTTATATTTCTGCAATGCCAGTAATATACTTGTTAAATGAATCAAAATCTAAAGTGAGAATCAGAATTAAAACTGTAACATTCCCAAAGGTTATAGGAACTCCCTTTTATCAATGTTTCCTGATTCCTTCACCCCTTCAAAAAAGATCTATCAAGAGTCCCATAGAGAAAGCATCTTAGTTTAGGGCCGATATTGGTTGGGTTGTAATTTTCTTTGTAACTCTAAGAGGATGAAATATAAACTCTCTATTTCTTCTGCCTTTAAATTAAAAACAGAAAACATAACATACACTGGTAAAAAAAATAGCAAGGATATAAATGTATTTAATTTTCAAATTATGACAAATTCAGTTAGAGGAAAGGAAAGGATAGAAAATTATGCAAGGCAAAGAAAGGGAAGAGGCTGAGAGAGAGGAGAGAAGTAATAGAAAAACAGGCTGAACCTGGTTGGTAAAGAAGAGACCCAAAGAGAAGGGAAGAGAGACAAATGCAAAAGAAAAGGTGGGAGAGTTATACAAGGCAGGTGTGTTAGGGTTCTCCAGAGAAACAGAACCAATATCAACATACGTACATATACATACATATCTACACACACACACATATATATATATACACACACATACATACCTATATGAGAGACAGAAGTATGTACAAGGAGACTTATTACAAGAATTTACTCACCTGATTATGGGGGCCAAAAGTTCCCATGATTGCCATTTACAAACTGGAGACCCAGGAAAGCTGGTGGTGAAATTCAGTCTGAGCCCAAAGGCCTAAGAACCAGGAGCACTGGCTGTCCAAGGGCGGGAGATGATGGATGTCCCAGCTCAAGCAGAGAGAGCAAATTATCCCCTTCTCTGCCTTTTTGTTCTATTCAGGCCCTCAACAGATTTGAGGATGCCCACCCATATTGGTGAGGGTGGATCATCTTTACTGAGTCCACTGCTTCAAATGCTAATCTCTTTAGAAACACCCTCACAGACACACCCAGACACAATGCTTTACCAGCAATCTGGGCATCTCTTAGCACAATCAAGTTGACATAAAATTAACCATCACAAGAAGAATGCTGTTAAGAAAGAAGGAGAGGAAAACAATAGGCTTGGGGAGAGAGGCTTGGAAACTTATGAAATAAATTCAAATACGAATTTACACCTGGCCATGGCTTTCGGGATGCTTTCACCTGTTTCCTCCTTTCCTTTAACAAATCGATTGCCAGGTAGTCATCAGTCTCAGTTTTTCTACCCATGTGTTCCTTAAAGGACTTTTACACAGCAGGATATCCTACAAGAAGGGAAATTATTTTCAGGACCAATGTAAACATACTCTGAGAACTGGATGAAACAAAATATAGTGCTACAGTTTCCCCTTTTTACTAATTTGGGGTGTTATTAGAAAATTATTGTGCCTCATATTTGAGTACCTCCCTGGAAGACCAAGTCAATGAGCCATTGAGGCCTTTTTAGGCTCAATGATACTGATATTGAAAACAACTTGAACAAAATCATTTCTTAGGTGAAGAAGAGACTGAAGTGAAACAAAAGAGAAATCAATTGATTTTTCTGCAATCCAACAGTCTTAGATCGTCAGAAACACTGGTTAATAGAGCTGCACTCTCCTCTGAGTTTCTCTTTAGGCACTTATTTCCTGGAGCTCATGCTCTTACAGTCCTCTGTGAAATTTAAGCAGAAGAAACTGCGGGAGACTAGGGAAGATAAATAAATCTGGTCTGACACTTCAATCTGTGTCCTGGGTGGCCACTAGGGCTCAACTGACCAGACCAGTTCCAGATCTACCAGATTTAAAGGGCCAAGTCAAGAAAATTGGAGAGAAATCTCCTTGTTCTTTTGTGTCCCTCTGACTCATCCCCCAAGCCCTGAAGCAGCCAGTCAAGGACAGCCTGGCTCCCTGAAAAGATGGTCATGAGTGGCAGAGGCCTGGAATCCTCCTTACTGCCTAGAGACCCTTCCTGACCCTGGGTGAGGAGAAATAAGATGAAGGTATACACAGGACCACCACCATCTAGGCTGTCATCAAAGCTGAAGCAATCCTTAGGTCCTGTCCCTTCAATTTGCTACTTAAAAAAAAAAAACTGAACAAGCAATATATTAAAGCAATAGCATAAAAATTAATGTTATGGCCAGGTGTGGTGGCTTACGCCTGTAATCCCAGCACTCTGGGAGGCTGAGGCAGGTGGATCACCTAAGGTCAGGAGTTCGAGACCAGCCTGGCCAACGTGGTGAAACCCTGTCTCTACTAAAAAAAAAAATACAAAAATTAGCTGAGTGTGGTGGTGCATGCCTGTAATCCCAGGTACTTTGGAGGCTGAGGCAGGAGAATCGTTTGAACCCGGGAGGTGGAGGCTGCAGTGAGCTGAGATTGCACCACTGCACTCCAGCCTGGGAGACACAGAGAGACTCCATCTCAAAAAAGAAAAAATTAAAGTTATGCCCAGATATATAAAATAAAAAGTGAAAGTCAAAGTCCCCCCCATTAACCACCACCACTTCCATCCCTTTCTTCTCCCCAGAAGTAACTATTAATAGTCTGTTGTGTCTCTTTCACAGTTTTTTTTAATGCATGTGCCTACATATTCCTATACATATGTAGAGTTCAGGGATAATTTTATTTAGATAAATAGAATCATACCGGATATACAGTCCTGTCACTTGCTCTTGGTATTCAACAATATATCTCTCCATGTTTTCTCATATTTGCATGCCAGTACATAGAGTTCCCCTTCACTGTCTTTATTTGCTACAATAGTTTGGTGGATAATTATTGTTTCCAATATTTGACTATTATGAGCAGTGTTGCACTGAATACTCCTAGCACATGCATCTGTGCCCCCAGAGCTTGAATGTTTCTACAGAATAAACAGATACCTAGAAGGGGAATTGGTAAGGCAATTTTCCATATAGGGAAACTGAGTCTCAGAGAGGGGAAGGGCTTCTGAAGGTTACATAAAACATTAGTAGCAGAACCAGAATGAGAAGTCAAGGGCCACAAGTGCCAGGCCAGGCTGTCCTATGACAGCATCATCCTCTTTGGGACTATGAACCTGAACATGCCTAATCTACTCCAAAAATACTGTGGGATTTGAGACCCTATATTCAGTGGGCAGAAACAAAAAGTTCATGGACAAAGAAGACTGGGACATCAATTCTATTGTGCCTCAATTCTAACATGATGAGGCAAAGAGTAGGGTGGCCAGAAGGCACCCAGTAGAGGGCAGCAGAAGGTGCATTGAGCTTAGGATTTACATACTTCAACTCCAGTCCTGGCTCCCCGACCCTCCACCTGTGTAATTTCATATGTTTGAGCCTCTGTTTCATCCACTGTAAAATGGACTTAATTTCTACCTTACAGGCCGATTGTGACAGCTGAAGAAGGCAATACACCTGACACTCATGATCATAATTAGCATTTCTTGAGTTCTTACTATGTGCCAGGGACCCTGCTAAGTACTTTTCCTTAATTATATCATTTGACACTCACAACAACCTTATGAGGTAGGTCTTACTTTTGTCCCCATTTTATAGATGAGGAAACTGAAGCACAGGGAGGAATTCTTTGCCCAACATCACCTGGGAAGTCTCCTGGTAGAGGCCCAGGAGCTGAATCCAGGCAGTCTGACTCCAGAGCTCAAACTCCTGGCCATTAGAAAGGCACTCAAAGCCTGCGGGCACCCTCACATAGGCAGGAAGCCCCTAAACAGAACACGACTCTGCAGGTGCAAGGCCCCAGGGTAGGGGACCAAGCCAAACAAGCTCCAACAGGAATGTATTGAACCCCAGCAACTGCCAAGTCTCAGTGCTCAGTCTCTGAGGTCTGCTGCCGAGCCCCAGCACTGTGGGCCTTTACCATTGCTATTCCAACCATAACTAACCAGCCCCATAAAGAGCTGCCAGTACCTGGGGCCAGCAGGGCCCTAATGGAAGAACATTGACTATAATTGCCTCCATCCATCAACCCAGCCCACAGAAGGGAACAGAGTCTGGTTTCAGATTTAAATAAGCTATTTATCTGCAAAAACTAGGGTCACATGGCACATCCTGCCTTGCTAGGAGTTTGAACAGGCACTGCAGAACAAGAAGCATGCAGGCTTTGGGGCCACAAAGGAAGGGAAGAGGAAAGGATAGGGTAAAGGAGCAAGAGAAGAAGCAGATAGAGAGACACACAAAGACAATGAAAGACAGATACAGAGACATGGTGGACTTGATAGAAGACAGAGGAAGGCGATGTGCCAGGAATGTATTTCCCAATCAGGAGGGGATTCTCAAATTCTCAAGTAGGTAGGTAGATAGGAAAATAGGAAGACACAGATAGATAGATAGATAGATAGATAGATAGATAGATAGATGCATATGTATTATTTGTATGCTTGTACATATATGCATGTTTATATATTTTTATTTTGATGATACCCTAAAAAATAAATACAATCATATTCTAGATTTTTTAGCCTGCCACTCTTGAGCAGAGTACTGCCATCCAATTTAACTGCCCAACCTCTCCACCACCTGTGAAATACAAATAACAGCATTTCCTTTTCCACGTTAGTGTGAAAGATAATGTTTATAAGGTACAGAGTATATGTTTACTAAATAGTAATCATTTTATTATTTTTGTTGCTAAAATAAAGAGAGGTTATCCATGCAAGCTTGGGAAAGTGTGTTTGGAGGTGAATTCCGAGCTGGGCTTTAAGAGAAGAGAAGTTCAACAGGCCAACAAGGAAGACAGTGGGCGTTCCGGGTACAGAAAAGGAGGTCCTTGAAACGGGAGCAGCCAGATGTGCTCAGGAATGGCTGGATGTTGGGAGGGAGAGGAGGCTGGTGGGAGATGAGGCCAAGGAGGTCAGCAGGAACCAGAACAAGGAGCTCAGACTTTGTGTCATTGGCTATGGGAGCCAGAGCCCTTCCCAGGGACCCACATTCCCAGGCCCAGAAAGTTCTCCAAGGTCATTATGTTAGCAGGTAGGAGGATTCCCATGGCAGAACAAAAGAAAGACGTTAAGTGATGGTAGTGCTTTTTGAAGTTTATATCACTATAGACAGGAGCTAAGTTGTACAATTTTTATTTTACTCAGAATATATGGAGGCATCCACCCTTCCTACTCCCATATCACCCCTGTCCCCCACTCCTATGCACACCCATGGAAGTCTGATAAAATAGTCATCTGTGCTGTGTTTACTGTATTCAGAGAAAAAAAAAGGGATTTGGGCTGAGTATCAGGTACAAACAAAGGTGAGGAAGGCACTGCTGTATTTTACCAAGATCCATGTTTTTCTCTTCTTCCTGAGGCTACTGCTAGATTACATTTGCCAGCCTCCCTTGTAATTCCATGTAGCCACATGGAGTGGACACTATCTGTGCTTTGCTCAGTCTCCCTAGATTCAATTTCTGTGTGCCTATCCTCCTGTTTTGGAGTGCTCTGATTCCAAGGGTTTGCACCTTTGACTTTTTTTTTTTTTTTTTTTTTTTTTTTTTTTTTGGAGACAATGTCTCGTTCTGTCACCCAGGCTGGAGTGCAATGGCACAATCTCAGCTCACTGCAACCTCCACCTCTGGGTTCAAGCGATTCTCCTGCCTCAGCCTCCCAAGCAGCTGGGATTACAGGTGCACACCACCACTCCCGGCTAATTTTTTGTATTTTTTTAGTAGAGGCGGGGTTTCACCATGTTGACCAGGCTGGTCTTGAACTCCCGACCTCAAGTGATCCACTCGTCTTGGCCTCCCAAAGGGCTGAGAATACAGGCGTGAGCTACCATGCCCAGCCGTACCTGTGACTTTGAAGCCTGCCCTTGGCTAATGGAGCCTTGTACTTGCAGAGAGCCAGACATGTCTGGGCATCTACACCCCCCTGCCCTGGGGCAGCCCTTAACCAGAATATGAAAGCCCAGACCCCTTGCCTTGAGGTAGGACCTAATTCATCTCCCAGAGCTCCCCACAGAATCAAGCCAGCTCTGGGACTTTGCCTGAAATTACACCATGCTTGCCCTCTTCCACTTCCCAGTTCTGCTGCTTTGCTGGCTTCTCCTGGGAGCACTTCCCATGCACTAATCCTCAAGGCCTGCTTCTGAAGAACCCCACCTAGGACACCACATGACTGAGTTCCAGCCAGTGGAATATGAGCCACCTTCTTACGTTGCCCACAGAAACCTGCATGTGCTCCTCGTGCTCTTTTCCTTGAGGAATTGGCTTGAAATATTCATAATCAATTTTTGCTTCCTACACTGTTTCTGGGAATGTAACACCATGGGCGACTAGTCCATTTGGAACCCTGGGATATATTAGGATTATACTTCGAACTACTCTTAGAGGTGTTCAAGATTCTGTGGTGGAGTCCGGAACACTTCTCTTTTCTCCATTTAAGGCATAGTTAAAATATGCTAGCCCCAACACATTTCCTGAACCTGTACTGTAAAACTTAACTATGGCCTTTCACCATCCTATTCTGTGCTCCATTAGCTATTTACTTGTGCCTCTAGCACTTAGTTTCATTACCTACTAATCAAGTGAACTGATAATATGTTTGATTTTTCAACTTGATTGTAAAACCTTTGAGGATGGGTATTATTTATTTATCCTCATATCATCTGTCTTGTACTCAATAAATGTAAAGATTTCTGTCTTGTTCATCACTCTCTCTCTAGAATCGTCAATATTATCTGATTTATGGTAGATCCTTGGTAAATGCTAAGTGAATGAATGAAGTAATCAACATAGTATCAGATTTTTGTTGATAATAATCATAGTCTCCAGGTAAAACAGGTCATAGCATGCATGCCTCATTGCTACTCAGATGTTCCCACTAACATTCATCTTTGCAATCAACTTTGCTCTGTGCTTACAGGTGAGACCCATCTTAGACCCAGTCAACTTGAGCTGAGAAAGACAAAGAATAGTAAGTAAAGCCAGCACTGAAACACACCTCATCAACTTCCTACTTTGCTATGAAAGCCCCAGTTACAAATATCTCATACCCTTTATGCCAAATGCAACTCTAGCATCTAAATTTTGGCTCAGAAAATATACACTCCTTGACTTTTCCCCTTGATCTAAGGGGCAGAACGCCAACCCTAGAGTCATACATACCCACTCATCCGGTTATCAGCCCATGGCTTTAGCCAAGTTATGCAATGTCTCTAAACTTCAGCTCCCCCATCATTAAAATGGGCACGACAACATGTACCTTACAGAAGGTTTGTGAAGATTAATATTGTCTATGCAAACTCCCAACGCAATGCAGGTAGTAGCTCAAAGAATGCTCGTTTTCTTCCTGGCTGATCACACATACACAAATAGAGGTGGAAAGAAAAAACCACGTTCTGATGTTTTCTGGATGATAAAGAGAGGAAAGAGCTACAGGTCTTTCATGACCTTCAAGATCATCTAAGGAAAGAACAGGGCCATGCACAAACTCACTGGCCAAAACTGTCTCCTTGGAAGCCACTCTTTCATTCAGAGACACCGTGTTGACAATGGCAAGAGGGAGGAGACTGATTCCTTTATGTTGTACACCTGATTGCTTTTAAGACAAGGATGAAATGATAGTTTTGTCCATTTATCTTCACTGGACAACTTACAACTATGATTCAGTTTGTAGAAGAAGAGAAACACACTATTTCTACTATTTTTTATTTTTTAAGGGACTAGTGGAAGAAATTTACATGGCTAAAGAGGACCAACGATGAAATTACTTTCAAAAGAACAGAGAAGGCTGGGAGCAGTGGCTCACGCCTGTAATCCCAGCACTTTGGGAGGCCAAGGCGGGCGGATCACAAGGTCAGGAGATCGAGACCATCCTGGCTAACACGGTGAAACCCCGTCTCTACCCAAAATAAAAAATATATATATATTAACCGGGCGTGGTGGTGGGCAACGGTAGTCCCAGCTACTTGGGAGGCTGACACAGGAGAATGGCGTGAACCCGGGAGGCGGAGCTTGCAGTGAACCGAGATCGTGCCACTGCACTCCAACCTGGGAGACAGCAAGACTCCATCTCAAAAAAAAAAAAAAAAAAAAGAACAGAGAAAGGACCAAACTAATGTTCGACAATTTTCTTCCAGTCAAGAGGTTCCCAATAATGCTGGACAACTTCCAGTTTGGAAATGACTACCTCCCCGGTTGTTGTCTAATCACATTTTCCAAATGCTACGACAACAACCTCTTGAGAAACATCCACAAACTCAGGTGATCTTATGCCTGAGTGAAGAATATAATTGTTACTCTAAAATATATTTGGCGTGTTAAAATTATATGGTACTGCAAAATAAAGCATTCTCAAAATGATATTTAAATTTTCATGGGTTTTTTACTCTCTTTCATAATATTTAAATAGTTTGACTATGAGACTAAACCACTTGAAAAGGCAAGTTTACTCATAGCATTTGTACCCTTTCATATAGACCCTCATTCAAAAGTCTAAATTCTCTTTTAGAAACTCCTCACTTATATTAGAAGCAAGAAGGGAACTACATCAACAATGTAGAGTTTTAATTCAGAATTTCTCTTGCATTAAATTATTTGGATATTTCTCAGGGAAAATAATCCAGGGACCAGAATGGCCTGGATAATTACTTTCATTATTTCAGTTACTCTGCTAAATCTGGCCGAAATTACTGGCCTTGGAGAGTTTTTGAAGGAAGCATTTCAGTAAATCAAAACACTCAGAATAATATTTCGCATCTTTGCCACTGGATTCACAGGCCTACATGATAGAAAAGGTCAATCGCTATTTAGAGAACCAACAAGCCTTAGACCTAGAAAAGACCTCTTATTCAACATTTCTAAAGAGCCCTACAACTTACAAAAAAATAGTTGCAAGAACATTTTGTCTTTTGATCCTAACAACCACTGTGTGAAACACAGATCATAAATCTCCATGTTTACAGGTGAGAAAACAGATTCAGAGAGGAGAACGATTTGTTCAAGGTCACACAGCAAGTAAGTGGCAAACTGTGGCTAGATACCAAATCTGCTAATCCCACATCAAAAGCCCTTTTCACTATACCATAGCTGAATCTAGACGTCTCCAATGATTGGGTTGAGAACACATGGTCCCAAAGAGACTACCTCTGATGGTGAGTCAGCATGCTATCCTGGGTTTTATCCTATCTCAACATGGGCTAAGCATTAGAATCAATTCATGAAAATACCTGGGCCCGAAATCCAGACAAATTGCCAAAATACATAAGGATTGGGCCTAGAAATCTGTATTTTTTAAAGTTTTGTAAATGATTTGGATGTTCAGCCAAAGTGGAGCATCACTGTCCTAGACTGATTCTTGGACCAACAGATCCTAGGTCGGTCTTCAGCCACAGCAATCACACAGTTGAGCTAGACTTACGTGCTTTCAAAATTATGTTTTCTCGGCCTAGTATCACCTTGCAGCCTAGTGGCACTGTGGATTTGCATTGACCCTACGGTGACCAGCCTCAGATTTTTTTCCATGAGAGTTATTGCTAATTCAGTTCTCAATCTGTGTTTGTATGGGTGGACTTTTGAACTCAAGTTTTGGTGGATCACGCATAAAGGACTACCCCAGAATACAAGGATAAGGTTCAAGTCCAAAGGGAAAAGCTAGACATGGGAGAGTTAGTTCAAGATCAGAATCAATAAGGATGGAAAGCAAATAGGTGACTTGGTTTCTGCAAAATGATGGAGGAAGATCATCTGACAGCTGTCAAGCTAACAATTCTTAGGAATTCTGGATAATAAAATACTCTTAACTGAATAAAGCAAGTCACATATTCTGTTTGGCTAAAGAAACAAACACACTACTGCATTTGTGGAGATGCATTTGTATACCTTTTCTCACTGGGAGAACTGCAAGAAGAAATATTCAGCAGGCTGGCAACACTGGTTATCTTGGTGGGGGGGGGTGGTGCAGAGGCTTGGAGAATGCAGGGAATAATTAGCTTTTCCTTTACACAGCCAGCATGTGTTCTGTAATTTGAATAACATAAATTGAATAAATCAATACATAAATTGACAACCAGTCAAAAAAAAGAATTAAAAATTTGGTAATTTATAGTTTACATTTTATAGTGATATAAGTATTGGGAGGAAGTCTCTGATATATTCTATAAACCTGAAATGGAGTTATCATTCTATACATAATTGTATTTCCTGTTTCTTCTGACAAAAAACTCTAAAATCATGTCTGATGTCCCCAGAGCTGTCCTGCTGAGTCCATTAAACACCTCTCTCCTCAAAAATAAAGGAGGTGAATAAATATTTAAAATAAATGGTTGAGCTCAAAAGAAAGAAAGGAGACTCTTCAGATGTCAGAACTGAAGACTGAACTACAAACTAGGTGGCAAGAGAGATGGTACCAAGCTGACCAGGAAGGAGAGGGTCTATGGCATGGGTCCTAGACACTTTAGAATCAGATTTCAGTGCCCATGAGTGGGATGTTCTACAGAAGGAACTAACAAAAGGTGCAATCCGAGGGAAAAAATTATAGCAAAATGTAAAAGGGAAATGCAAGAAGCAAGAGTGAGAAAGAAATTGGTAAAGATATGGGCAAAATGAAACAATGATTAGAAGTAACCATAGTAATGATGATGGAGATGATGAATTTGAGGGCAGTGAAAAGTGAAACTAATATTCTAAACAATAATTATTTGCAAGATTAAAGGATGATTAAAGCATTTCTGAGACTTTGTATCATAAAGAAAAACTTTGATTACTTTTAGTCTTAATATCAATAATAAATATTAAAATTTTAAGGGTAACTCCTAAAAAAGGAAAAATTCAGGATACTTAGTAAAAGTAGAAAAAAAATAAAGACAATATGTTGTAGTAAACTGACGGAAGGGAGGAAGCAAGAAAGCAAAGCAGCCCAGTAAATCGAAGGACCCAAAATAATAAACACAAATATGTCAGTAAGGACAATAAGTGTTCTTAGGCAAAATAGAACAGCTCAAAGACTCAAACTGAATTTCAAAATTAACCTAGTTATATGATATGTATAAGTGATATTCCCAAAATACAAGGTCACAGAAAGGTTAAAAATAAAGGCATAGAAAAAGATACTTCCAACAATTGCAAAAGAAAAGAGAGCCAGTATGGCTCTATGAATATCAGATTAAATCATTCTTAAGATAAAAATCATTAAGAAAAAGAATCATTACAGAAAAGATAAAAAGAAAAATTCCACCAAAAAAATTAGAAAACAAGATGCAAAGCAGACGCTATGAACAAAGTTAAAAGCCTGGGAGAATATATTGCAATGTGTATAACTGATAAGTAGAATCCAGAATCAACAAGAAAAACACAGAAAGATAACATAATACAAGGTAAAGAATATGAATAATCAAGTCACAGAAACAGAAAACCAAATAGTCAAAATATATATAAAAGAAAGCCAACCTTGCTAGTAAACAAAGGAATGCAAATTTTACATAATTTGACACTCATTAAATTTGCAAATTTTAAAAGTTTGATAATGGCAAATATTTACATTGCTGGTGGGAGTATAAACTGGTACCACCCTTTTGTAGAACAGCCTAGCAACAGTTAGTACACTTGAAGATAGAGTATATCTGCGATATGGTTTGGCTGTGTCCCCACCCAAATCTCATCTTGAACTGTAGTTCCCATAATCCCCATGTGTCGTGGGAGGGACCTGGTGGGAGGTAACTGAATCATGGGGGCAGTTACCTCCATGCTGTTCTTGTGATAGTGAGTTCTCACGAGACCTGATGGTCTTATAAGGGGCTTTTCGCCCCCTTCGCTCTGCACTTCTTGCTGCTGCCATGTGAAGAAGCACATGTTTGCTTCCCCTTCCACCATGATTATAAGTTTCCTGAGGCCACCCCAGCCCTGCAGAACTGTGAGTTAAACCTCTTTTCTTTATAAATTACCCAGTCTTTGTTATATCTTTAATACCAGTGTAAGAAAAGACTAATACAGTATATTGGTACCAAGTAGTAGGGTGCTTCTCTAAAGATACCCAAAAATGTGGAAGTGACTTTGGAACTGGGTAACAGGCAGAGGTTGAAACAGTTTAAAAGGCTCAGAAGAAGACAGGAAAATGTCAGAAAGTTTGGAACTTCCTAGAGACTTGGAGGGCTCAGAAGACAGGAAGATGTGGGAAAGTTTGGAATTTCCTAGAGACTTGTTGAATGGCTTTGACCAAAATGCTGAGAGTGATATGGGCACTAAAGTCCAGGCTGAGGTGGTCTCAGATAGAGATAAGGGACTTGCTGGGAACTGGAGTAAAGGTCACTCTTGCTATGCAAAGAGACTGGCAGTATTTTGCCCCTGCCCTAGAGATCTGTGGAACTTTGAACTTGAGGGAGATGATTTAGGGTATCTGGCAGAAGAAATTTCTAAGCAGTAAAGCATTCAAGAGGAAGCAGAGCATAAAAGTTTGAAAAGTTTGCATCCTGATGATGCAGTAGAAAAGAAAAACCCATTATTTTCTGGGGATAAATTCACTGGCAGCAGAAATTTGCATAAGTAACGAGGAGCCACATGCTAATAACCAAGACAATGGGGAAAATTTCTCCGGGGCATGTCAGAGAACATGGCAGCCCCTGCAATCACAGGACCAGAGGCCTAGGAGGGAAAAATGATTTCCTGGGCCTGGTCCAGGGCCCCCCTGCTGTGTACAGCCCCAGGACTTTGTGCCCTGCATTCCAGCCACTCCCAAGGTACAGCTCAGGCAGTAGCTCCAGAGGGTGCGAGCCCCAGGCTTTGGCAGCTTCCACATGGCATTGAGCCTGTGGAGGCACACAAGTCAAGAATTGAGATTTGGAAACCTCCATCTACATTTCAGAGGATGTATGGAATTGCCTGGATGTCCAGGTAGAAGTCTGCTCCGGGGTGGAGCCCTCATGGAGAATCTCTGCTAGGGCAGTGCCAAAGAGAAATGTGGGGTTGGAGCCCCCACATAGAGTCCCCGCTGGGGCACTGCCTAGTGGAGCTGTGAGAAGAAGGCCACCACCCTCCATATGCCAGCAGATCCACCAACAGTTTGCACCATGTGCCTGGAAAAGCCACAGACACTCAATGCCAGCCCATGAAAGCAGCTTGGAGTGGGGCTGTATCCTGCAAAGCCACAGGAGCGGAGCTGTCCAAGACTGTGGGAGTCCACCTCTTGCATTGTCATGACCTGGATGGGGGACATGGAGTCAAACAAGATCATTTTGGAACTTTAAGGTTTAATGACTGCCCTATTGGATTCTGGACTTGGATGGGGCCTTTAACATGAAGTCAAAGGAGATCATTTTGGAACTTTAAGGTTAAATGACTGCCCTATTGGATTTTGGACTTGCATGGGGCCAGCAGTCCCTTTGTTTTGGCCAATTTCTCCCGTTTGGAATGGGTGTATTTACCCAATGCCTGTACCCTCATTGTATCTAGGAAGTAACTGACTTGCTTTTGATTTTACAGGCTCATAGGTGGAAGGGACCTGTCTTGTCTCAGATAAGACTTTGGACTTTGACTTTTGAGTCAATGCTGGAATGAGTTAAGATTTTGGGAGACTGTTGGGAAGGCATGATTATGTTTTGAAATGTGAGGACATAAGATCTGGGAGGGGCCGGGGTGGAATGATATGGTTTGGCTGTGTCCCCACTCAAACTTCATCTTTAACTGTAGTTCCCATAATCTCCATGTGTCTTGGGAGGGAACCTGTGGAAGATAATTGAATCATGGGGGCAGTTACTTCTATGCTGTTCTCATGATAGTGAGAGTTCTCACAAAATCAGATGGTTTTATAAGGGCTTTCCCCCCACTTCACTCTGCACTTCTCCTTGCTGTCACCATGTGAAGAAGGATATGTCTGCTTCCCCTTATGCCATGATTGTAAGTTTCCTGAGGCTTCCCCAGCCCTGCAGAACTGTGAGTTAATTAAACCTCTTTCCTTTATAAATTACCCAGTCTTGGGTAGGTCTTTATTAGCAGCATGAGAATGGACTAATACAATCTGCCTCACAACAGAGCAATTCTACTTCTAGACGTCCAGACTGAAGCTATTCTCACAGCTGTGACCAAAAAGATATATGCAGTGTTTATTGCTGCAATTTATATAATAGAGAAAAGTAGAACAATCTAAATATTTCTCAGTAGAATAGATAAACTGTGGTTTATTCACACAACATTTAAAGTAAAAGGAATAGTGCATATGAATCAAAATGGATAAATCTGGAAAACATAATGTTGGGTGAGGAAAAAAGGAAGTTGCAATTGATATGTACAGTAGGATAATAAACAGGAAAATTTTTGAAACACAAATAACAGTAGTTTATACTGTTAAGGGACTCATACATATGAATAGAAGTACAGACTCAGGGGAAGAAATGATACAAAGTAATTGCAGAGTTCTGGTGACCTCTGAGTAGGAACAGGCAGGGAAAGGATGAGCAGGATAACTTTGTCAGCAATGTTCTATCTCCTTTTTAAATAAACATTCTGAAGTAAATATGTACAAGTTCTGAAACAAAATGTGCAGGATTCTTGTACCCAGATGTCTTATTTGTGTGTGTGTGTGTGTGTGTGTGTGTGTGTACACACACATATACATATTATGTTTGAAATATTTCTTAAAAGTTAAAAATGTACATTTGAACCTCAGGGAGGCAATTAAGAAAGGGAGAGAGAGGGAAGGGTGAAGAAATAGACAAACCCTTAAAGATGATCAATGAGGAGCTCTCTGGTAGGCAGATTGTTTTGTTTTTGTTGTTTTGGTTTTTGTTTTAAGACAGGAGATCTCACTTTGTCACCCAGGCTGGAGTGCAGTAGTGCGATCATAGCTCACTGCAGCCCTGAACTCCCAGGCTCAAGCAATCCTCCCATCTCAACCTTGCAAATTGTTGGGATTACAGGCATTAGGCCCTGCCTCTGGCCTGGTAGCCAGATTCTAATAGGTCACAGAACAAGCAAGGAAAGGGGTGAAGTAGATGTTAGGAAAGCTATAGTTTCCATCAAAGGAGAACTAGGAGCTGAGAAGGTATGGGAGACTGTTCAATGGCTTCAGAAGAAAAGCTGAAGAGAGGCTGCCTGTGGAGAGATGAACCCTAATCATCTATACAACCTTCAGTTCTCTCATTTGGGCTGAGCATAATTATTTTCACCATGGTCTTTACTATCACCAAACATGCTGGCCGGGGTCTAAAAGCAGTCAAGTTCAACACTTCAGAATTGTTAAGTTGCAGAACATGCCACTCCTGGGGACATTATTGCTCTATACAATAGAATAACTGCAATAGAATAAGAACAGCCTCAGAGCGGTTAAGTGACTTGCTTAAGGTCACACAGGAGGGACCTCCAGCATCCTTGCTTTGATTCCAAAGCCTGTGCTCTTTATACTACATGTTTCCTCTCAGGATTCAAATAAGCCTTTTGCACGTTTCCTACTTCCAGTAACAAATCCCAAGCAGCTTAAACATGTCTGTGGATATCTTTTTGTTCTGTAGTTTCCCTCCTGTGGCCAGAATAAAGCATGATTTAGAAATAAAACATAAGGCATCATTAATGCCGAGGTACTGAGTCAACATTTCAGGTCATAGGGAAGTGATGATGGAGTTTGCAGGGCTTGGAGGTCATTGGTTTCAGCTGTCTCGAGAACACAACACTCTGGCAGGAACAGATGTCCTCTTGGTCCCCAGTGAGGACCTCCTGCTTCTGAACTGGCAAGAAATCTCAAGCACTAAACCATCTCCATGAAAACAGCGCATTTTAGAGTTGATCTGGGTTTTATGGGCCAGGAGAGCAGCTCCTGAAGGCTAAGGAAGGCAAGCAGGAGGCTCTGCCACCACCTCAGGACATCACCTCTGGGTGTTATTCAAAGATAGAAGCTGTTCTGCTTGCACCATTAGAGGTACATGCAGTTCAGCCACTCTCTCCTTTGCCTCTCCTTGATTTTCAGTCTTGTCTAACGAGATGGGTTCCAGTTTCCACTTGAGCTTCAGTGATTTTAATTGCACCATTAGGAAGGAAATTGGGGCTTAAATTAGAAAACTAAAAGTAAAAAATAGATGTACAACAGCAGCAACAAAAAAATTCTTCTGCATCTTTTCTCTTGTCAACCAGCTCTAAAACTCAACTGAGACATAAATAATCCTACTATTGATATTTTTTTTTATTTTGTCTTGGTATTCAGTGTCCAAGCAGGGCAGAAAGTCAAGCACAGTGGACTAAAGAGATGAGCATGAAATCTAGCCATGTCTCTGACACAGGCAAGAAGCCACTTGAGCCTGGACCTCAGTATCTCCACTCTACAGACTTGATGATTTATTTCTCTCCTTCCCTCTTTCGTTCTATTTCTCTTTAACTTGATGATTTCCAAGGTCCCTTCAAGTTCTGATTTTTATAGTTGTGGGCACCTACTATGTGTTAAAGTTATGCAGGCAACCTCAAAGATGCTTATGAGCTAACAACCTGAGGCATACAATGAATCAGGGGCTAAAATCATGAGAGTGAAAAAGAGAAGACAATCTCTAAGGGGTGGAGGAGCAGGATGGGCAGGTGAGTAGTGGGTATTCCAGATGACAGAAATGACAGTAGCAATAATCCTAGCAACAGACTTTGTATTAGTTGTGCTGTATTGGTTGCAACTCACAAAAACCCAACTAAAACCAGCTCAGGAAAAAGAAAAAAATCTTTGCTAGAAAAATGGCTGCAAAGGCAAAGACTTGAAGACCCAGAATAGAGCCATAAAGTGGGGGCTTGGCCACCAGGACTCCTACTGCTGCTTTCTTTGTTGTGCTAAATTCAGAAAGACATTCTCCACGTAGCACGCAAAATAGCTGCTGACAGTCCCACCTTACAGTCGTACAACTCATGACCCAAGGGAAAGAGAACTTGCTCTCCAAATTAGAAAAATCTGGAGAAAATTCTGATCATATATGAGTCTGGGTTACACACTCACCACTGTGGAGGTTACTGTGATTCTAATGAACAGCTGGAGCACAGCAGCAGCATGTGGAGTAAGGCAGGAGCAGTTTTCCAAACAAGCAAGTGATGACACATCAGGAAAAGGGGGGAACAGATTCTGGGCAAACAAAAAATATCTAACATTATGTGTCACATCTGTCAAACCCATTTTACAGATGAGAAAGCTGAGGCTGAGACAGGATGGGTAACCAGCCCAAGTAACCCACACATTAGAAGTTAGCAAAGCCAGATCCTAACTCTGATCCATCTACCTAAATGTACTACCCAGATCTGTTCCTATTCTATTTTCTGGTGTTAAGTCATGCACATATTTTTCAGAATATGGACAACATTTTAAAGAATAAGAATAAAATTAAAATCACCATCATTAAGAAATACTCACCGTCAAAATTTTGGTAGGTTTCCTCCTAGGCTCTTTTTCTGTATCTATGGTATATATTTAGCATGTACCACTTTATTATTCATTTTCTTGACACAAATCCACAAGGCATACCCAAGGACCATGACTGCAATAAATGCCACTAGTGCCCTGCCCAGACCCCTTTTATATTTTATAGACTGGATCACCCATTCCCCAGCTGCTGTGAGTCATGGCTGCTAATGGCTCACAGCTGCTCCCTCCTGAGATGCTTGGGAGATTTTGCCTCTTTGGGGGTCCCATAGTCAATGATTGACTGCCAAAGAGTTATAAAAGTCCAGCCTCCCTCCCTCAAGGAAAGAAAACGTTAGGGTCCTGTGGAATGAGGTGGGAGCTAGGTTTCAGTTGAAAGCCATCTTTGTCTCTTTCCTCTTCCCTGACTTGTTTCTACACCTCCTTAGAGGTTTTCTACAACTTATCACTTGCATGTGAGTTCTTGTCTCAGGCTTAGCTTTGTAGATAACCCAACTTGGCAATGACCCAATAAGTTTCAGTTGTCCTGAAGCATGGCTTCTAATCAACTGCTCATTGAAGATGGGGTGGACCATTTAACTGGTGGCCAAGCCCAGCCAACCACCAGCATTTACATCTCAACGTACTTTTGTATTTTTCTCTTCCTTTTCACCCTTGTAATAACTCTTATGAAGTGCTAAAAAGCTGTGTTTCGTGGTTTAAAAAGCCAATTACTTTATTCATTTCTTTAGTCATGTATTTATAGAATCATTAAGGCTCTGAAGAAAAACATGCATTATTCAGTTAAATTTTACTGCATTTTATGGGAGGAAAGTATATGCTGTAGTAGAAGTCTTAATTTAAGAATTCATGAAGGCTTAAACTTATTGATTATCATATTCGCTCCATCCTAACATGTATAATTTCATATTTTTGAAAATCTTAGAACCAATGAATACATTGAGTGAATGTTTTTACTCCCATCCCATTCTCTAAAAACCTATTACACATTTTTTTATTCATCCACGTGAAGTCTAGAATCACTTCACTGGATCTTAAGACACTCCCTCATGAATAAAATTTAGAATAAAATTAAGTCAAACCTATAAATTAATTTGAAGAAAAATGACATCTTTATAACATGAGTGTCCTTAACCAGTACTATGATGTGTCAGCCCCCATTTATTCAAGTTTTTATTTATTTCTCTCAATTGATCACTGTCATCTTCTCCATGTATATACTGCATAATTCTTATTAAAAAGTTAGTATTTTGGCTGGGCACGTGCTCACACCTGTAATTCCAGCACTTTGGGAGGCCAAGGCAGGCAGACCACAAGGTCAGGAGCTCGGAACCAGGCTGGCCAACATGGTGAAACCCTGTCTCTACTGAAAATACAAAAATTAGCCGGGTGTGGGGGCACATGCCTGTAATCCCAGCTACTAGGGAGGCTGAGGCAGGAGAATCGCTTGAACCAGGGAGTTGGAAGTTGCAGTGAGCCGAGATCGCGCCACTGCACTCCAGCCTGGCGACAGAGCTAGACTCACTCTCAAAAAAAAAAAAAAAAAAAAAAAAACAGTTCGTATTTTGTACTTGCATTGCTAATAGGAATCTGAGGTCTGAGTTGTTTCCATTATCTCTTCTAACTGGTATTATTAGCATATATAAAAGCTATTTTCAATATTCCGTAATATTTGATTATCTTGCATATTTATCTTATTATTTTAGTTGATCATTTGGGGCAAGGAGTACAGATAATTGTATCACTTGCAAATAAAAACAATGCCTTTTTTCCAATATTATAAATGTATTTCTGAACCATGTCTTACTACATTGACCAGAACATCTATAAATTTTTTAAATAGAGATAAAAGAAATTATTAGGAATGGCCCTGATATTTCACCACTAAGCATGAAATTGAGTGCTTACTATAGATACTTTTCAACATATTATAGAAAAATGTGTCTACTCTAAGTAATTGAAGAATTTTCATCAATGATGGGGTTGAGAATTATCAAATGCAACTTTAGGAGTATATTAAATCAGATTCAAGATGACGTAATGGAAAGTACTTTCACACTTTAGAGTAAGTGAGACTGTACTGGCATGTCAGCTGTAGTGCTTACTTTGGCCTTTATCAACTTGTCTGACCTCACTCAGCTATCATTTCTTTAGCTATAAGATGATGATAATAACTCATAAGGTTCTGTGATCACTAATCTAGTTTTTATGAAGTATCTAATACATGGATGATCACACATTAAATGTTCAATTACCATTTCCAAAATAAACTCTACTCTGCTATGGCATTTCATTAATATACAAATGGATTTAATTTGTCATCATTTTACTTAGAATTGTTGCATCTATCTTTATAATTGTGTGCCAAATGCAAAAACATTGTATTTTCTCTGTGTTTGGATCACCTAGAAGATAACTATGCCTTAAAATTTGGAAGGGATACATTTAAATTATATTTTAATGACATATACATGCAGAAAATTGCATGAAGGAATGCATTCATAAATCCATCTGGACCCGCAGTACCTGATAACTTATTCCAATTTCTGCTCAATGTACAATACATGGCCATCATGTATTGTACACTAGTGATGGACCAGCACCATGCTAAGCATTTCACGTGCATCATTTAATACGATTGTCACAAAAACACCATGCGAGGGAAATAACTCTTCCCTTTCTTGCAGATGAGGGAAATGAGGCTGAAAGAGGTGAGTATCCTGCCCAAGGTCACACAGTAACTGATAGAACAAGGTAAGGCTGAATCCAAAATAAATCCCACTATACACTAAGAGGATTTGGTGGGTTTCCTCCTAGGCTCTTTTCTCAATAAAGATATCTCAATTGATCTAATTCTCTGTTAATTTCTGGTAATTCATATTTGCTTTCCAAATCATGTACTTCTAACAAAATTTCAAATATACAGAATTAAGTTGTTTTTGATATTTTCTTAGACTACATTATCTGCCCAGTATCTGTTTGACTCCTTTTAGTTCTGTCCTAATTTTAAGTATTTATGCTAGCTTTCTCTTTTTCTAATTTATAATTGCCAGAAGTTGATTTATTCTAATGTCATTTTCAAAATCCAGCTCTTGGGTTTACTTATCAATTTTATTTTTTGCTTTATAATTAATTGCTGATTTTATCTTTATCATTTCCTCCCTTCTAATGTATCTGAGTTATCCTTGAACTTCTTTAACAATTCATTCCTTGTATTCTCTCATTTAAATTGGAAATACTAAAACTTACAGAGGAAAGACTTCAAGATGGCTGATGAGAAGAATTTCATGCTTTCCTTGTCCACTTAGGGGAACCAAAATAGTGTATACACAGTCACACTTTGAATACATTATCCAAGACAGAACACTGGAATTCAAGAGAGAAGTGACAGAAAACACCAAAAGTGAGGAAGGAGAAGAAAGCAAGGCAGCCCGCTTGGCCAGGATTGGCTGGGAGCCGGGAGTAACTTCCCCATGTGGGGAAGAGTGAGTGAGAGACTTCCAGCAATGCACAGCCCCACCATGCAATCATGCAATCCTGGTCATGTAAGAGCACCTCGACCCTCCCAATCTCTGAAACCGACGCAAGAAGCTGCTGGGAGATGATTGGATGGAATTGTTGTGGGGCGGGGGAGCTCACACTGAGTCCCACACTCTTCTGAGACCTAAGAAGCTACAGCAAGGCATCATTTTCAAACTTAGCTTCTGCACACTGTCCTGGGGCCCAGCAGCACTGGGACTCAGGCACTCATGCTGCTGAGACTGCAGCATGAGCTGGGAGTACTCCCACAGCCCGAGCTGAGAAGTGAGCCATGTGCAGGCTGCAGTTGCCAGTGCCAGGAAGGAAGTACTGCTGGGACTTGAGACTGGGACACAAGTGAAGTGTGAGTTGCTGCTGGGACTTGGTCACGATCTGGGCAGGGACCCCTGCATCCAGGGCTGGAGTGCAAGCTAGGTACACACTAACATTGCCAGGGATGTGGGGCAAGCCCCATTAGAACTAGGATGAAGCAGGGATATGTATTCTCCACCTGCTGGCCCAGACTGTGGCCACTGAAGCTGGCCCCATCTTCTCCAGTGGGATATCCTCAGTGCAACTGCTACTTCCCTCATTGGAACACTCCACCTGGAGCCTAAGGATTGCCATGCCCTCACTCACAGTGCCTAGTGCCCTCTCTCACCATTGGGAAGCACAGGCCCATCCAACCTGACTATGCCATTCTCCCTCTTAACACAGAGCACACAGTCCAGGTGATTGCCCAACCTAATCCACCACCTCGGGCACCTGACCACTCCTTCCATGGGCCTGAAATTGAGACTAAACTCCCAGCCACTACCACCTTAGCTGGCTCTTACCAGCAAGCATAACATGTGGGTCTGAAGACTGCTCAACCTAGCCATTTACAAGCACTGCCAACATCAATATGCACACCACTTGGACCCCAGAAAATTGCTCCAGTACTGCTATTGTCATCGCCCATGCCACACCAGCTTCTCAGGGGCCCAGGAACCCACTCACCCATCTGATCCACTGCTGCCACTACTGACATTCACGTAAGCCACGGGAGGCCCAAGAATCAGCCCACCAGTAACTGCCAACACAGTTGCCAGTGTACACCATAATGGGACACAAAGATAGGCACACTCAGCTCACTGCTGCCATGACTGCGGCCTGAAGACTGACCCAACTGCCATCTCAGTCTCCATCACAACTTTACCACAACCTTCACTAATAACCACAACGTAACCCACTGAGGAAATAACAGATTCCACTAACACTGTCTACAGACAAAGAAATCATGCAGAGACTACATTACTGTATGCACCCAGAATCAAAGTAATGTGTCCTACCCACTCAATACCATACATAGAGCTTCAGGAAAAAGTTCTCCCTACAAAAGTAAATCAAAAATAGAAAAAAAAAATGACTGTTACACCAGATGTGCAGATATCGATTGTAAGGACACAGAAAACATAAAAATGCAGGGAAATATGACACCTGCATAGGAGCACAATAATTATTCAGCAATAGATCTTAATCAAAAAGAAATTTAAAATTCCATATAGAGAATTCAAAATATTGATTTTAAAGAAGCTCAATGTGATACAAGAGAATTCTGAAAAACAATTCAAGGAAATAAGAAAAGCAATTCAAAATAAACATAAGAAATTTACCAAAGAGATAGATACTTCTTAAAATAACTAAATGTAAATTCTGGAACTGAAAAATTTATTGACGCAAATACAAAATACATTTGAATGCTCCAACAATAGACTAGATCAGGCAGAAGAAAGAATCTCAGAACTCGAATATAGGTCTTTTAAGATAACCCAGTCAGACAAAAATAAAGGAAAAAAAGAGTTAAAACAATAAGCAAAGCCTTCATGACATTTGGGACAACACGAAGTTATTAAATATTTGAATTGTCAGTATTCCCAAGGGTGAAGAGAGAAAGAAAGAATTGGAAAACCTATTTAATTAAATAATAGACAAAAACTTCCCAAGTCTAGCAAGATATTTAAACATTCAGATACAAGAGGCTCAATCTTCCAGCAATTCCCAGGAAAATACAACACAAAAGGTCTTCTCCATGGCGTATTATAGTCAAACCGTCTTAAGTCAAAGAAAAAGAATGAATCCTAAAAACAAGAGAAAAGCATTTCATCACCTATAAAGGAAACTTCAGCACACTAACAGATTTCTCAGCAGAAATCGTACAGACCAGAAGATAATAAGATGATACATGCAAACTGCTAAAAGAAAAAAAAAACTGTCACACAAGAATACTACATTCGGCAAAATTATCCTCCATAAATGAAGGAGAAATAAAGTTTTTCTCAGACAACCAAATGCTGAGGGAATTCATTAGCACTAGACTGGTCCTACAAGAAACGCTCAAGAGAGTCCTAAAACTGGAAATGAAAAAACAACATTTACCATCATGAAAATACATGAAAATATAAAATTCACTGGAAAAGCTATTACAAAATGGAGAAAGAAAAAACTCAAGTGGTACCACTACAGAAACCCATCAAACAATAAAAGAGAAAGAAAAGAACAAACAATATATAAAATAACCAGAAAGCAATTAACAATATGACAGGAACAAAGCCTGACATATCAATAACTTTGGATGTAAACGGATTAAATTCTCCACTTAAAAGATAGAGAAGCAGTGTCTCCCGGCCCGGCCCCGCGCACCTGCTCCAGCCATGATGAGCTTCCGAAGCGCGGACGCGTTGCTGGGCGCCCTGTTCCTGCCGTTGCACGGCGGCGGCAGCCTCCACTAGGCGCTGGCCCCAAAGAGCGGCGCAGGCGGGACGCGCTCGGCCGCCGGCTCCTCCAGCGACTTCCACTCATGGACGTGGACGTCCGTGAGCTCCGTGTCCGCCTCGCCCAGCCGCTTCTGCGGCGCAGGCGCCACCTCGAGCACCGACTCGCGGGACACGCTGAGTAACCAGCCAGAGGGATGCGTGGTGGCGGTGGCTACAGCGAGCAGTGAGGAGGAGCAGCTGCAGGCGCCGAAGGACCGCTTTGCGGGCTACATGGACAAGGAGCCGCAGCTGGAGGCGCACAACCGCAGCCTGGAGGGCGAGGCAGGCCGCGAGATCCATGAGACGCGCGGTGCGATGCTGCGCCTGGGCAGCTGCGCCTGGAACAGGAGCACCTGCTCGAGGACATCACGCACGTGTGCCAGCGCCTCGACAATGAGGTCTGGCAGCGCGAAGAGGCCGAGGCGGCGGCCCGCGCAGGGGCAGGCTGAGTTGCGCAACGCCCTCAAGTGCGACGTGACATCGGCGCTGAGCGAGATCGGTGCGGCATGCAGCTTGAAGGCCATGCAGTGCAGAGCACGCTGCAGTCCGAGGAGTGGTTCTGAGTGAGGCTGGACTGACTGTTAGAGACAACGAAGGTGAACATAGATGCCATGCGCTCAGCGTAGGAGGAGATAACTGAGTACTGGCGTCAGCTGCAGGCCAGGACCACAGAGCTAGAGGCACTGAAAAGCACCAAAGACTCACTGGAGAGGCAGCGCTCTGAGCTGGAGGACCGTCATCAGGCCAACATTGCCTCCTACGAGGAAGTCATTCAGCAGCTAGAAGCCGAGCTGAGGACCACCAAGTGGGAGATGATAGCCCAGCAGTGAGAATACTGGGACCTGCTTAATGTTGAGATGGCTTTGGATATAGAGATAGTCGCTTACAGAAAACTCTTGGAAGGCAAAGAGTGTCGGACTAGCTTCGGCCCCATTCCTTTCTCGCTTCCAGAAGGACTCCCCAAAATTCCCTCCGTGTCCACTCACATAAAGGTCAAAAGCGAAGAGAAGATCAAAGTGGTAGAGAAGTCAGAGAAACTGTGATTGTGGGGGAACAGATGGAGGAGACCCAAGTGACTGAAGAAGTGACTGAAGAAGAGGAGAAAGAGGCCAGAGAGGAGGAGGTCAAGGAGGAAGAAGAGGGTGAAGAGGAGGGGACAGAAGGGGGATAAGAAGCAAAGTCTCACCCAGCAGAAGAGGCCACATCCCCAGAAAAGGAAGCCAAGTCCCCAGTGAATGAAGAGGCAAAGTCACCAGCTGAGGCCAAGTCCCCAGAGAAAGAGGAAGCAAAATCCCCGACGAGGTCAAGTTCCCCGAGAAGGCCAAGTCCCCAGCAAAGGAAGAGGCAAAATCACCAGCTGAGGCCAAGTCTCCAGAGAAGGCCAAGTCCCCAGTGAAGGAAGAAGCAAAGTCACCAGCTGAGGCCAAGTCCCCAGTGAAGGAAGAAGCAAAGTCTCCAACTGAGGTCAAGTCCCCTGAAAAGGCCAAGTCCCCAACAAAGGAGGAAGCGAAGTCCTCTGAGAAGGAAGAGGCAAAATCTCCAGCTGAAGTCAAGTCTCCCGAGAAGGCCAAGTCTCCAGTGAAGGAGGAAGCAAAATCCCCAGAGAAGGCCAAGACTCTTGATGTGAAGTCTCCAGAAGCCAAGACTCCAACGAAGGAGGAAGCAAGGTCCCCTGCAGACAAATCCCCCAAAAAGGCCAAAAGCCCTGTCAAGGAGGAGGTCAGGTCCCCAGAGAAGACGAAGTCTCCCCTGAAGGAGGATGCCAAGGCCCCTGAGAAGGAGATCCCAAAGAAGGAAGAGGTGAAGTCCCCAGTGAAGGAGGAAAAGAAGCCCCAGGAGGTGAAAGTCAAAGATCCCCCAAAGAAAGCAGAGGAAGAGAAAGCTCCCACCATGCCAAAAACGGAGGAGAAAGAGGACAGCAAGAAAGAGGAGGCACCCAAGGAGGAAGCTCCAGAGCCCAAGGTGGAGGAAAAGAAGGAACCGGCCGTCGAAAAGCCCAAAGAATCCAAAGTTGAAGCCAAGAAGGAAGACACTAAAGATAAGAAAAAAGCAGCCACCCCAGAGAAGGAGGCTCCTGCCAACGTGGAGGTGAAGGAAGACGCTAAACCCAAAGAGATGACAGGTGGCCAAGAAGGAACCAGATGATGCCAAAGCCAAGGGACCCACCAAACCAGCAGAGGAGGAGGAGGCAGCGGCAGCACCAGAGAAAAAAGACACCAAGGAGGAGAAGGCCACCAAGGCCAAGAAGCCTGAGGAGAAACCCAAGACAGAGGCCAAAACCAAGGAGGATGACAAGACCCTCTCAAGGGACCCAAGCAAACATAAGGCAGAAAAGGCTGAAAAATCCTCCAGCACAGACCGAAAAGACAGCAGGCCTCCAGAGAAAGCCACAGAAGACAAGGCTGCCAAGGGGAAGTAAGGCACGGAGAAAGGAATGTCTGGAGCAGCCGAAGAAACTCAGAAGGGGCCCAGAGCTCAAGGATCGGAGTAATGCAATTTTCACTTTTTCTCTCTTAATGTAAGAAGAAACTGCTTAGATGATGGGGCCTCCTTCTTCAAACAGGAATTTCTGTTAGCAATATGGTAGCAAAAGAGGGCACTCCCAGCCCCCTGCCCCCACACCCTCCCCAAGCGATGGACAATTGTTATGAAAGCTTATGTAGCTGAATGTGGTACATGCTGAATGCCACAGGTAAACTCTTGACTATAAAAAACTGCCCCCCTCCTTTCCAAATAAGTGCATTTATTTCCTCTATGTGCAACTGACAGATGACCACAATAATGAATGAGCAGTTACAAACACATTATGCTTGACATGTCTTAAACTATTTCTACATGCCTTCTGTTTTCCAAAGGAGTGGTCAAGCCCTTGCCCAGAGCTCTCTATTCTAGAAGAGCTGTCCGGGTAGGGCTGGGCACTGGCCACTGAATTGTGCCAGTGCACACTTTCCACTGGAGTCCACTTTCAACTTCTTCTGTGCAATAAAACCAAGTGTTTATAAAATGAAAAAAATAAAGAGAATAGCGGAATAGAGTCTTTTAAAAATGTGATCGAACTATTTGCTTCTTACAAGAAACTCAAATTATTAGTAAAGACACATAGACTGGAAGTAAAAAGATGGAAAAAGATATTCCATGCAGATGGAAACCAAAAATGAGCAGGAATAGTTGTACTTCTATCACATAAAACAGACTTCAACTCAAAAACAGTAAAAAAAACACACACACACACACACAAAGAACATTATTACATAAAGATAAAAAGATCAACCCAGCAAGAGGATATAACAATTCCAAATATATATGCACTCAATACTAGAGCATCCAGATTCATAAAGCAAATATTTCTAGGTCCAAAGAGAGAGATAAATGCAATGCAGTAGTGGTGGGGAACTTTAACATTCCACTCTCAGCACTGAGCAGATCATCTAGACATAAAATCAACAAAGAACATTGGATTTAAACGGGACTTTAGACCAAATGGACCTAACATTTACAGATCATTCTATACAACCACAGAATATGCATTTTTTCATCAGCACATAGAATATTCTCCAGGATAGACCATATGTTAAGCTACAAAGCAAGTCTCAACAAATTTTAAAAATCAAAATTATATTATCTTCTTAGACCACAATTGAATAAAACAAATAAATCAATACCAGGAGGAACTCTGGAAACTATACAAATTCATTTAAAAAATGCTCCTGAATGACTATTACATCAACAAAGAAATTAAGATGAAAATCAAAAATTTCTTGAAACAAATTAAAATGGGAATACAACAACCAAAACCTGTGGGATATAGCAAAAGCAGTGCTAAGAGGGAAGTTTATATTAATAAATGCCTACATCAAAATGTGGAAATATTATAAATTAACAGTCTAACAATGTACCTAAAGAAACTAAAAAAGGAAAAAACAACAAAACCCCAAATCAGCAGAAAAATCATAAAGATTAGAATGAACTAAATGAAATAGAGACTAAAAAAATTAAAAAGTCAATAAAAGAAAAAAGTCAATTCTTTGAAAAGATAAACAAAGTCAATAAACCACTAGCTAGACTAAACAAGAAAAGGGAAGACTTAAATCAACAAAATCAGAAATGAAAAAGGAGACATTACAACTGATGCTACAGAAAAACAAAAAACGATTATGAACAACTATATGCTAACAAACTGAAAAACCTAGAGGAAATGGATAAATTCCTGGAAACACACAACCAACCAAGACTGAATCAGGAAGAAATAGAAAACTTAAATTGGCCAAAAATGAGTAGTGAGTTTGAATCAGTAATAAAAACTCTCCCAACAGAGAAAAGCCCAGGACCAGATGCATTCACAGCTGAATTCTACAAAACTTACAAAGATAAGCTAATACCAATCCTTCTGAAATTACTCCCAAAAATCTAAGAGGAGGGAATTCTCCCTAATTCATTCTACAAGGCCAGCATTACCCTCATAGTAAAACCAGATAAGGACACACATGTAAAAGAGAAAACTACAGGCCAGTATCCCTAATGCACACAGATGCAAAAATCCTCAACAGAACATTAGCCAATCAAATCCAACAGCATTCAAAAACATAATTATAATAACCAAAACAGCATGGTATTGGTATAAAACTGGACACATAAACCAATGGGACAGCATAGAAAATCCAGAAATAAAGCCACATGTTAACAGCCAACTGATGTTTGGAATTTTTCATTGACACTTTATAAAATTATACTAATTTTAATTTTATTTCATTCTTATCAGAGAATTTATCCAGAATCATTTCCAATATCTTGATCATCAATTTTCTTTATAAACTAGTATAGGTTGTGATAAATATTCCATGTTTTATTGCACAAAAACAATGAAAATTTTCTTGCCATTTTCAGAACACAAAATTTAATCCAAATCTATTAAATCAAAGTCAATATTACTAATTATACATTTTTTTTTAAACCAAAGGCTACATGATGGTTTTTTGGTTTTTTGTTTTGTTTTGTTTTGGGTTTGTTTAGGGTTTTATTGGTTGGTTGGTTGGTTTGTTACCTCAACATCTGAAGGCTGCAATGTATGCCCATCAATAGTAATTCTGGGTCAGTTGAAATGGGATTACTCGCCCCTTCCCGCTGAATATCAGAATATGTGTGTATGTGAGTTTTTATAAAATGACTTCTCAGACTCTGATATGATCTTTGGGGCATCTTTCACCAACTTAGTTGAGAATCACTGAGATAAATGGAAATTAGCATCATAGCATTCATGTGAATTTTATCTTTCATTGGCATAAAATGACTTCTATCTTAATAATTGTATTTACCTTGTACTATACTTTCTTACTGATGTTAATACTGTCACTCCTAGTCTCAGTTTTTATTTTTAGCATTTTTCTTTGCCTCTTTTAGGTGAAGCTTTGACAAATAGCTATAATTGGCTTTGGTGGATTCTAAACCAAATCTAAGACAGATCTTCTTTTAATGGAGGCATTTAATCCATTTACTGTCATGTTTGGCCTTCACATATTTAACTGATACATTTAATTTGTGTCAGTCAAATCAACTTTTGACTCAGGTGGCTTTTTGTTGTAAAAGGTGTCTTCTAAGTTGTATAGACCAGTCCTTCACCTGTTTTTGCCCTCATGCCCATCCCTGCCCTTTCCGTTGCTTATTTGGTATCACAGTAGGGCTGACCCATACAGGCTGCATTTTCCAGGTTCCCTCATCCACTCCCTTCAGGATGGGTTTGGCCAGCGATACAGACTGGCAGAAGATTGCAGTGTGGAAAGCAAGAAGAAGGGTATTTCCCCCTCTTCCTTGCCTTGACTGCATCCCTTCTGTGACTCCAACTTGGGCTGGACAAGGCTCCCTCTTTTTCCAGTTTCTACTTGGTGATCCCTGCCCCTGGGTGCAGTGACACTGCTTCCATCTTTTGTCCCTACAGCCCAGAATTTCCATTCTCTGTCCTCCATATATCCTCCCCATTGATAACTACCTTCTTTCCCTGGGCTTTTTCTCTGCATTCCAGGAAATCTTCTTAACTGCGTCTTCCTTAACACCAACTCCATTTTCTGCAATATTATTTATTTTCTTTACTGCTTCTAATCCCAATACAAGTTTTATTAAGCTATTGGATTTTACAGGTATTTACAATCTTTACCTCAATCTCTGCTTGCATCTTAGCAACTCTTTTAATCTTACTATGTCATCTGTCGTTTCTTGTATCTCAGCATTCAAATTTACTGAGAACATGAAAAGACGCATCCTACTAAATGCCTTTATTAACTATTTTATATTTTTTCAAGACATTTTTCCTCTGAATCCAGTATTCTCCTTTTTATGTCTCAGAAAAATCTTCAAGGTCTCTTGTTTTGTTTTTCCTATTATTCATGCTTGATAAAGGAGAAAGCTGGTCAGGCATGTTGCCAGTACATAGTTTGGATGGATCTTCTTTGGTCCTTGTTATCAACTACATAACTATAATTAGAATCCATATCTAGACCTTAAGCTGAGGGCTGATTAATATGCACAGCTTCCAAATTCCTAGTGGTACAGTCCTTTCTCTCATGTGTATTCTAGACCAGAATGGGCTGACTTCGGAACATGTGGAGGGAATATTCTGGGATAATTGTATGCAGCCGTCTCTGCTTTGGGAAAAGCAATGCATGGACATTTACATTCACCAGCATATAACTGTCTTACAGGTCTCTCTAGCTCTACTCTTTCATAGATTTCACAGTCAATTTTGTTGATTTCACAGTCTGGTATTGGTATGGCCTGAATGTGCACCCCAAAATTCATATGTTGAAACTTAATCACCCAAATGATAGTGTTAACAGGTGGGGCCTTTAAAAGGTGATTAAGTCATGAAAGCAAAACCTTCATGCATGGGATTACGGCATTTTAAAAGGGCTTGAGGGAGTGGGTGTTTTCTCTTCCACTCTTCTGCTATGTGAGGACACAGTGCCCATCCCATCTGGAAGACGCAGCAAGAAGGAGCCATCCTGGAAGCAGAGAGCAGCCGTCACCAGACACCGGATGTTAGTGCCTTGATATTAGACTTCCAGATCCTCAGAACCATGAAAAAATCCATTTATCTTCCTTATAAATTACCTAGTCTATGGCATTTTGTTTTAGCAGCACAAACAGACTAAGACACATATGCAAAGATCCATATCCTGTTTTCATCTGCCACAATCCCTTCCTGCTTTTTTAATTTCTAGAAAGTTAAAATTAGTCCCACAAATGGTAAATCAATAGAAGTGATAATAGGGAGTGCTGGAGGTTAAATGTCCTCAGAAACAGCTTCTGTGTAGTAAGTGCAGGTTTCTCTCCTTTGGTTCAGTGGAGACACTGCCTTTAAGGCAGGAAGTAGACAGGAGTAATAACTGAAAATCTCCTATCATGTATTTTCTGTCCTTTTGCCCAAGAGTGTCATCCTTGCTTTACTAAGTAAAAACTCCACCCAAGGCCCAGAATCCATGTTACCGAAAAGTAGCAGTGGTTTCTGTGTCTTCGTGAGAAGTGCCACGGGTGAGGAGAAAAGGTAACCCAAGTGCCACAGCCAGATGCCACCTGAATCTGGAAGTCCCACCTATGTTATCTGAACAACCACTTCCTTCTCCCTCTCTAGCTTTCCCACTTAATCCATAGGGTCCCTGTCCAAAGGGGATGTCAAAATGTTATCCCGTCTAAACTCCTTCCTCCTAAGAGGTCAGTGTTGACCTGCCCCAGGTCTGGAGTTCTCAAACCATCCATTCCACATTCATAACTTTCCAGCCTAGCCCTTTATTCACTTAAGGGTATGGGGGGCTACCCAAACCCACTCCCCATATTGGTATCCTGCTATCCCTACAACATATCATATTCGAATTCTTGTTCTCAAGCAGATTATTGTGGAATTGCCTGCTGATTCAGCATTCTATGATATTGACCCAGACTGAATAAACAATAAATAAAAATATCAAAATAATGTTACTGTTTCAACTAATTCATTTGTCAGGAACTAAGAATTCACATAGTAATGGGAATAGAGGAAATAGATGTTAACAGATATTTTGAAATTTATTATGACTTAAAGAACAACACATTATTTACTCCCCTACCAACCAACTTCCTAAAATTTATGTATGCACTTTACTCTAGCATTTGTTTAATTATAGCTTATTTTTTAATTATTCAGGTGTGTATGTACCTCCCAGTTAGGTTCCATGTTCATCCAGGGCATGAATGACAACTTACTTGTCTTTATGTCCACAGTATAGTGTGCTCAATTCTCACCAGAAGGACAAGCTAGGAACTGATGGGTTGGGTCCTGTAGAGGCAGGACTAGCAGGTGCATCGCTGACCTGGAGCCGCAGGTGTCCCTGAATAGTACAAGGGACAAAATAAGAATCGGATGAGGCAGCACAAGGGGTAGTAGAAGAGGAACTAAATGTAGTTTTCAAAATAAGAATGAAGATCTTAGGGCAGATATTATGAACTAGAACACAAACCAGGATATCTAAAAACTAAGAAGAAGAAAAAGGAGCAGAAGCAGAGGACAGGACTACTATCTCTATTTAGCATGAATGATGGACACAAAAGTTATGCCTAAAAATCAGAGCCACAGTGGATCAGACTCTCAGTGAATGTTAATTAAATTGGCACAACCAAAATGAATTACGAAAAGGAATAACCTTCAGTTCCCTCAAATTTCTCCCAGAAATCCCCCCAAAATTATATAAAAGTTATTTTATATCTAATAACTGCAAAAAAAAAAAAGGCTTGGGGTATAGGATTTGAAATTGCACAGATATGTCACTTCATGATTCCCTACTCGTTTTGTCTGTCCGTGATCTTGGGCTGACCTTTCTGAGCTCAGTTTCCTTAGCTGTAAAATGAGGATAGTAGTGCCCATGTCACAGGGCTTTTTAGAGGAGTGAATCACGTAGAAAGTATCTAGCACACCAGAATCATTCAATAAATGCTGGTTTCCATCCCCCTTCATCAGTGGCCTCAGGAGTCTAATGAGGCTAAAGCAGGGATGCTTACTTAACAATTTGGAGCAAAGCAGCCCTGGTGAGCAGGCATGCATTCCTGATTTCATTACGTACCAGAAGATGAAAATGAACAGCCCTGCGGATTGTGCCCCATCCCTCACAGCTGCCTTTCTGCTGAGGGATTTACGTTCTGTGTGATTAAGCCTGAAATGGACAGGAAGCTTTATTGTGCTAGGCTGGCATGGCCTGGAGGAGCAAATTGATAAAGATGCCTGGGTCAGTGGCAAGCTGGGTGGTTCCTAATTTATAGAAACACCTCGAGTTCCATTACTCAGCCCCTTCTTTTCTGCTCCTACCTCCCCACCCTTCCTGTTCAACGCTTCTCTTCCCCTCCTTGCAAAATGGTGACTTATTTATGAAAGGAAAAGGGATTTACTCATAAAGATAAGGCATCAGCCAAACCCACAGCAAGGAAATTCCTAGAGAAGCAACATCTGGTGAACAGCAAACATTTGCTGAACTCTTTGTGCCAGGTGCTGGGATGTCGGTGATATGACCAGTGACCAGGTTAGGTTCTGCCTCAGCTTTCTGAACACTTAACCTCTTTGTTTCCTCTTTAAAAAATAAATAAATAAATAAAAATAAAAAATATATTTAAAAAAATTTAAAAATGGGATAGTGCTAGTTCCTGTCTTACAGATAGTGGATGCTCAATAAAAAGTAGCATTTAGGCTGGGCACGGTGGCTCACGCCTGTAATCCCAGCACTTTGGGAGGCTGAGGCAAGTGGATCACTTGAGATTAGAAGTTCAAAACCAGCCTGACCAACATGGTGAAACCCCATCTCTACTAAAAATTAAAAAAACTAGCCTGGTGTGGTGGCGTGTGCCTGTAATCCCAGCTACTGGAGAGGCTGAGGCAGGAGAATCACTTGAACTCGGAAGGCAGAGGTTGCAGTGAGCCGAGATTGTGCCATTGCACTCCAGCCTGGGTGACAGAGTGAGACTCTCTGTCTTAAATAAATAAATAAATAAATAAATAAATATTTGAAGTAGCATTTATCATCATTATTGTCCACCCAGGCTTCCAGATTCCAAACCTTGGCATCTTCCTTAAGATAACCCTCCCCAATTACCCCAGACTGGCAGAAAATATCTCACCCCCTCTCAAGGCAACTCTGCTAGTTCATTTCTCCACTGGGCTTTTGCTTCAGAGGAGGAGGGAAGGGGAGGCAAAGGAAGAGCAGGGGAGTGGGGTGTAGGGGAGGGGAGGGTGCTAACATTCACTGGGAAACTCCTTTGGATCAGGCAGCATGGCAGTCATTTCAGACCATTCCAGTTAGCAGCCTCCTGGTCAGGGTCCCTGCCTTGGGTCTCACCCTTTCCTTCAATCCTACACATCAGCCAAGATCTATTTCTCACACACAGTTCTGATCTTATTAGATCCTGAACTGAAATCTTCGAGAGCTTCTTATGGGCTGTCAGATGAAGGGCATGGTCCTCAGTCTAGCAGCCTAGGCTCTTCATAGTCTGGTCCAAGGAGAACACCTCATACTCTCACCACCAATGCTTCAGTCAGTCCGCCTAGATTGCTTAAGTTCTGAGGAATCAGCTTTCACATCCCCCATGCTTTTGCTCATGCAAATTTTCACTGAGATTGCTTTGAGCTTACTCATAAGTTTGGCAAGGACTGACATCTTTACACTTTTGATTGACTCTTCCACTCCAGGACCACGATATGTCTCTTCATTGATTCCAGCCATTCTTCATGGCTTTCAGTAATGTATTTGCTTTCATATAAATCTGGACTATTTCTAGTTAATTACCAAGAGTTTTATATTGTTTTTATTGCTGCTGTTATAAATTGGATCCTTTTATATATATTTTCTAACTACATATTTCTAATCAATAGAAATGCTATTTTTCTTCATGTTCATCTTACATCCCACTACCTTACTGAACACTCTTATTAGCATCAACTACTTTTAGCTGAGTCTCTTGAATTTTTGATATAGACAGATATGTCACTTATAAATCATGGTATTTTTTAGGCTAAACAAGTATGGTAAATTTATCATAAGGATATTGAGGCATCTCACTAAACCCAAAGGCTCAGGAAAAAGTAGAATTAGAGTCTCAAATGCCATGAGGATTCTCTCCATATCTCCTATAAACCCAAATTTAACACTTTTATGTTAATTTATTTTTATATGAGTTAAAGTTTACAATTCTTTCCTTGTTTATTTCAACTAGTTTATGCATTAATGCAAAAGATCTTCATGTTATAAAAATACGTATGTATACAAACTGAGCTAAGGATTACTTTTTAAAGACATGTTTTTCAAAACTGTCTGAAAATTCAAACAATATAAAATAAATTTGTGGGTTTTTATTCAACACTGAGATGCATAGATGTTGGTACACACATAAGCTGTAATCCATTTTTTCTTCTTTCATTTTTTAAAATAACATGCAGGAAAATTGGCATACGGTTCTACGAGTTTCAACACATACACAGACTTGTATAACTACCACCACTATAAGGATGCAGAACAATTCCAAACAATTCCTTTGTGCTGCCCTTTTTTAGTCAATGCCTCTTCCCATCCCCAAACCCTGGCACGCCCTGATCTGTCCTCCATTACTATAATTTTGCCTTTTCCAAGATGTCATATAAATGGAATCATACAAACTGTGGCATTTTGGATCTTCCTAATATTTATATCTCCTTTTGTATTTTTCTTATCTTACTGCTTTGGCTAGGATGCCACTGGATGCTCTCGGTTTATTTTTGCCTCCCAACTAGACTTTGGGATTCCATATAGTGAAAGTAGTGTCTCCTTCAGTACTTCAACCAATTCTTAGCCAATGTAGGTGCTCACTATGTGTTTCTGGAATACATAAAGGCATTATTATCAATAGATGGGCTTCCTCTGGGGGCACCATGTAAGCTTCCCCAAAACCAAAACCCTTTCCCAAGAAAAGGTATGTTCTAGCAACTAGCTGGCCCATGGGCCTGTAAAGAAATCCGCCAACCCATCTTCATCATTAATTTGTCAAGACACATACAAAAACATCTGCCTATTACATGCTCACTGTGCCACATGGAACTGTCAGCCTCTAATTAGAACTAATTAGCTAATGTGGGCTTCAAATTTGGAAGACAAGAAGTTTTGCCTGTGTTCTCAATTGGTGTTAATTATCCTGGAAACCTGTTTCAACCCAAAGTCTCCCTCAAGGCATTGAGATGCTCTTTCCCACACAGGCTCCAGGAGGTAACCAGTGTGATACTGGCTGACAGTTAACAAGACTCTCTTGTATCAAGACCTTAGGGAGAGAAGGACTCATGTCTCTCTAAGGAGCTCTATTAATGCTTCCCCCTCAAGAAGACTTTTGTGAAGAATTCAGGATATTCTGGCAATTCCAGAATAGGAGTTTCAAGCTCAACAGCAAATGGAAATCAAATTAGGAGGGGCTGGGTCTAGAACCAGATGTCCCCATTAATGGGGCAGCAGGAAAAGTACCCCAAATCACTTGAGGAGTCCATTTGAGGGGTTGCAATCCAAAAGACATATCCCCTTTCCTAGACTTTGTGGGATGACTGCCTCTTGTACTTGCCAAAAAATGAATGTAACAACTTCTTGTCTTGGGAGAAATTTGTAGTATTTCACATAGAAGGATATATTATGAGAGCATATGCATCAGGGGTTCCTGTTCATCTGGTGATCAGTGCTGGCCTCCCATAGTGTGTGGGGTTTTCCCTTGTTTCAGAGCCATTGATAAATCTGGATCCATCTACCTACCCAGGTCATGGCCAGAGCAAGGCTCAGAGTTTATGCTGATTCTGGTTGAGCAGCATGCAAATCGAATTTCCACCATTGAGACACATCCTACTTTATCACCCCTGTGAAATACCCCTACCTCTCACTCAGTGGTTATTCAGGGCCAGTAATGCAGGGAGTCCCCAACAAATGTGATGGGGATAAGACAACGATTGGCTTACGGTAACAGCTTCAGAATCTAAAATTTACTTCTACCCTAACCTCAGCACCAGGGAAAAATAATAAGGCATTAAAGACATAAGTAAATTTTTAAAAATAATTTTTAAAAATCTGGTCCTTTATTAGCTATACTTAGATAAAAGTGAGGTGAGGAAAAAAAAGGTAGAGGGGGTGGTCATTTTTTCTTCTCATAGCAAACTTATTTCTTTCATTGGACTGGATCCTTTCTAATTTGAATTGGTTCAAATTGGAGCTAAACATCTGCAGGTAGGGGTCCTGGGGAAGACTAAAGCATACCAATTAATATGCATTGGAATCACCTGGATATGGTATTAAACTACAGATCCTGGGTGAGCAGGTCCAGGGTGAGGATGAAGGTTCTTCATTTCTAAGAAGCTACTAGGTAATGGTGATGCCTCACACTAGCCGTCCCCAACCTTTTTAGCACCAAGGACCAGTTTTGTGAAAATTTTTCCACAGTCAGGGGGATGGTCTCAGGATGATTCAAGTGCATTACATTTATTGTGCACTTTATTTTTATTACACTGTAATATATAATGAAATAATCATACAACTCACCATAAAGTAGAATCAGTTGGAGCCCTGAGCTTGTTTTCCTACAACTAGCTAGTCCCATCTAGAAGTGATGGGAAACAGTGACATCATCAGGCATTAAATCTTTTTTTTTTTTTTTTGGTTGTGGTTTGGTTTTGTTTTGAGACTGAGTCTCGCTCTCTTGCCCAGGCTGGAGTGCAGTGGCATGATCTCGGCTCACCACAACCTCTCCTCCTGGGTTCAAGTGATTCTCCTGCCTCAGCCTCCCACGTAGCTGGGACTATAGGCATGTGCCACCATGCTCGGCTAATTTTTGTATTTTTAGTAGAGATGGGGTTTCACTGTGTTGGCCAGGCTGGTCTTGAACTCCTGACCTCGTGATCCACCTGCCTCGGCCTCCCAAAGTGCTAAGATTACAGGCGTGAGCCACTGCACCCGGCCAGGCATTAGATTCTTGTAAGGAGTGCACAGCCTAGATCTCTCGCTTTAGCAGTTCACAATAGGGTTCTCACTTCTATGAGAATCTAATGCCGCTGCTGATCTGACAGGAGGCAGAGCTCAGGCAGTAATGCTCGCTAGCCTGCCACTCACCTCCTGCTGGTGTGGCCTACTTCCTAACAGGCCACAGACTGGTATTGGTCCATGGCCCAGGGGTTGGGGACCCCTGCTGTAGACCACACTTCTTGAATAGCAGGTTGTATTCATTTCCTATTGCTGCTGTAACAAATTACCACAAGCTTAATGGCTTAAAACGCATAAATTTATTCTCCTACAGTTGCATAAATCAGAAAGCTGAAAAGGGGTCTTACTGGGCTAAAATAAAGGGGTCAGCTGGGCTCTGCTCCTTCTGGAGGCTCCAGGGAGAATCCTTTCCTTGCCTTTTCCAGTTTCTAGGGATGCCCACATTCCTTGGCTCAAGGCCCCTTCCAGAAATGACAGCACTCCAACCTCTGCTTCTGTCACATCACCTTCTTTAAATCTGACCCCTGCCTCCCTCTTATGAAGACCCTTGTCATTACATTGACTCCCACATGGATAATCCAGGATAATCTTCGCATCTCAGGAAGCTTAATTTAATCACATCCGCAAAGTCTTTTTTGCCATATAAGATAATATGTTCAGAGATTCTGGGGATTAAGTCATGAACATTTTGAGGGGAAAGGCAATTACTATTCTGTCTACCACCCAAGGCATCAGTTCATCTGAAGAAGACTGAGAAGGGCACAGTGGTAATTGGGTAAATAGATGGTGGGTATTTGGAGTAGGTTGGGATCATACAATGATGAGGGGCTGCAAAGAGGCACTATTTCTAGTTCCTAGAATTTGGGCACATGAGGGAGCAGGCCACAATAGCTACCAGAGAGTCTGAGAGTAGGTACTGGGCCCTGGGATTAAATTAAGACAGGTCTTTAGGGACTGCAAGGGGGCATAGTTAGGGGCCTGGGACTGACCAACTCTGGAAGTGATGGAAGGCTTAACCTGCCACATGGCTATTCTAAGTCTCATTTGACTAAGTACATAAATCTAAAAAGTTCTTGGCTTCTCTTCCTCAGTACCTCAACTCCCAGTGGGACCTGCTTCTCTGGCCCTAATGATGACCAGCAAGGAGGAACTGGTTGGCAAACTGTAAGTGACAGAAGCCTTGAGGGAAAGTGACCATATCAGCTCAGGGTTCCTAATGGCTGAGAAAAGGTTGGACACACATCCTGAAACTGAAAGCAACTTTCAGAAAGTCCTAATAAAAACTGTCATCAAATGTGACAGAGATGACGACTCAGGGCAACTCTCAAAGCCCCAGTTCTGACCATCTGTGGCTCCAGGAAGAGAGGTGGAGCCTATACATAGAGATCTCCCCAGGGACTTGAGTTTTGAAAAGTCAGGTGAAGATGGAAAATTGACACATCACCAAGGGCTGGCTGGTATGAGTGTGAAACTGATGGGTAAAATGGATAGGGAAGCTAAAGCCCCAAAGAACTGGGACTGAAAAATTGTTCAAAATGTGATAGGCTTCTGTGGCTTGGTTTAGAAGATCAAAGAGATCTGCTTGCATGGGAGGAGGCCAGTGCCTGGGTCTTGGCTGAACATTCTCCATTCACCCACCCTTGCCCCACCCTGCCCATCCCTACTTTCCTATGAATCCCAGGAGAATGACTTCTGTGGCTCTATCACCAACCTCTCTTGCTCTCTGGTTTCAGCTAGGCTTAGCCAATAAAAAACACAAGGAGGAGATAGAAGAGTGGAGGTAGAGGAAAGCCCAAGACATTTATTTTCTTAAGTCCTGCTGAACCAGAGTAAGCCATGGCTGCATTCCCCTACCCAAGGCCACAGCTCCTACCACTTGGCTCTCTCTTAAAATTATAGGTCTCTTTTGGGTTCTGGTAACTCTACTCAGCAGGGTGGGGAAGGAGCCAGCTGGAAAACCTTTCCTCCTGACCCCAGAGCCAGTCCTTGGCTCTTCTATCAGCTACTGTGGACCCTCCCTGGACCTTGGGCTCCCCTGATATTCACTAAGGAGCAATGCTCAGGACTTTAGACATCACTTTTCAAGGCCATGCATACTGGCTTAGCAGACCATAGCAACAAGAGCCAACAATTGTCACATACTTACTCCATGCAGGTTGCTGCTCAATCATGTGCCTTGTATTGACCCATCTAATCCTTGCTGCAATGCTACAGGGTTGTCCTTTGCTATGTTAGGAGATGGACGCAGAGGTCAGCTATGGTCCCTTCCCTTCAGGAAACTCAAAGTCTAAAGGGGGAGACGAGTAAGCTCACAGAAATCTCAGTGTATTTATATATAATAAAAACAACAGTAAAGCTTTGATGAGCATTTGCTACTTGTCAGGCCTTCATTTGGATCATTTGATTTTTCACAGCCGCACTATGAAGTAAGGGAGCATTATTACCATTTTTACAATGAGAAAACTCAGCTTAGAGAGCTGGTGATTTATAAATGCAAGGGGTTTCAAAGAAGCTGAATGCAGGTCTTTCTGACTCCAGAGCTGGTACTTTTAACCCTCTCATTACATCATGCCACCTGCATGTGAATGTGTGTCTCCATGCTGCACAAAAGGGACCATCACTCCTGGCTCTTGGAGAAAATAGGTAATCAATATAAATCTATATGGAGAGATATATATGTTAGATGGATAATATGCAGAAATATGGTTTTAATAAAAGAGCAATTAGCAAAGTATCAATTGGCTACATAGCTATTCCCAAAGGATTAGGGTCTATCTGGTAGAGAGGTACCCAATGGTACACAGGCTGGTGTAGGGGCAGGCAACCCGTGGGGGTGTCAAAGTTAGGCACACACCCTGTGGCATCTTAGGGCAGAACAAGGCAGTGGCTGTTCCCTCCCTGGGCTGACAGCTCCTTGGCGCATTGAGCAAGTAACCTGGTGGGGTGAATCTCTCTCTTGCCCCCTATTCTAATACCCTGGGCAAGAACATTGCAGTTCCTGAGGAGGGTTGCCTGTCCATCATAGGTTGGAACAGCAGGCCATGCAAGGGGCACATGGATTTATTCCCCAGCTTCTCCAATCAGGCCCCATCTTCATTTTGCAAACTTTGCAGAATGTGCTTGGCAAATTCTGTACCCTGATAGTGTGCCATGGGGCTTGAGCTTTGTTCTTGGATTTATTCTGTCTCAAACTATTGTTGGTGACTTGTAGAAAGATGTAATCTGCCTAGTGATACAGGTGTAAATGTCAGGGGAAAAAGAACAAAAACTAAGAGCCACAGAGAAACATTGTAAGGAGAGATTTCTGCTCATTCTCAGGAATATCTCTCCACTCATCAATGGGAGAATGGGTTTTACCTACTAGAGGTCTAAGGGGATACAACTTAGAAGCACGTTCCTTTGTGACTGGAGATGTTCAAACACAGAGGTTGCCATGGGTGTGTTATGGCATGGACTCCCCCAGAGATGGGTGATTGAAGAGCTTGTGAGGTTGTGAGTCTCCATCTTGTTTGCCCAAGGCAGATATTTTGAGCTCTTCAAGAAAAAGCCTTTCTTTTCTCCTGGCTGGGTCTAACCCCTAGGTCTTGGCCTTCATGGCATCCCTGGTCCCCTTCCCTCAGCGCCCCCAGCACCAGTGCCTCTAATCTGCCTTATTCCCTATTCATTAGTGCTGCCCTCTTTACAACACCTCTCAGGGAGTCCAGAGCACAATCTTCCCACATTCCCACCTCCCTTTCCCTCTCCCAAGGCACCCATGCTCTCTGCTCGACACCCCCTCCCTCAATCATTGGTGTGGGTGCTTCTGTGGGTGTCTATGTTCAGGCACTGATATGTCTACAAACTAGGACTCATTTAAAAGGAAACAAGATATATTCAAAGCTTGAAAAATTCCCCCAGAGTTTGGCAAAGTCTCATTTCTTTCTGGAAAACAATGTAGTCTGAAGCAGATTCTGTCTTTACATTTTGGGTGGGATAGGAAGAAGCTCTGTTCTGAGGTGGTAAGGGACTCAGAAACCAGTCCTGGTTCCTTAATAAAGGATGTGTGGTTTTCAAAAAGTCACTTCCCCTCTCTGAGCCTCAGTTTCCTCAATTGTAAAATAATGGGACTGGATTAAGAGATCACTCAAGATCCTTCTGATTTTATAATTTCATTTTACTTGGCATGTTCTGTCCCCAAATAGTCCTGGAACTCAACAGCCATGCCAACCACTAGAATGAAGGCTCTACATATATAACTCAGCCTTTCACCCCCAAAGCAGCTCTTCCTCCTGTATTCATCCTGGTTGGCTTCCTTCACCCAGTAACTTAAACCTAAAAAATCACCTAGACTTTCTGAGTCTCACTCTTTGTCATAGCCCATAGCTGATCAATCACCAAGTTCTATCTATGCTAATTTTTAAAAATCTCTTGTGTGTAAACTTTCTTCTCCAGCCCATTGGCCTTGCCCAGTTCAGGCCCCTATCAACTCTCATAGATTTTTGAAACAGTTTCCTACCTGATTTCCTGACACTAGTGGTTATATTCCCTCCTATACCAGCTGCTAGAGTTAAAAGCCCCAAAAACACAAAACTATGCTCAACATCCCGGCCCCAAGAATCTTCAGTGGCTCCCCATAGTCTAGAAAATAATACCAAAATGTGTACTCTGCCCTTCCAGGCTTTGTGATCTAAAACCCTGTCTATGTATCTGTCAGAGACTCAAAAATGATAAGGACAATAATGTTACATTTTTTTGTGCCAAGCTCTGTGCAAGAACTTTACATGAAATATCTCAAGTCACAACTCAGTGAAATCATCCTGGCTGCAGGTGTTTCCAATCACTCCTTGACTTTAAGGAACTTGAACTATTTTGGATTCTGATGTGCCCTCTCAATTCCAGTATCCATAAACCCTAAAGCTCAAATTAGACATGTTACATCATTCACAGAAAAAAAAATCTAGGTCCCTATCAAGAGAACCATGAAAATGCACAATAATGTGGGGGCAGGTATCCTAAAGCAATTAGCTAAGAATAAAGACAAACCAGTACGTCATCCCATAACCATTTAGCTTCATGCAGATTGCAGTCAAGATACCAAGAATTAGGAGAGGGAATTGAATTCAAATTTTTTTGCAGCTTCTTCTTCCAGTTAATTCTAATTCTCTTTGAAAATTAGGCTTCCATATGGTTAATATTAGGGATCTGTAACATTGGGAATCTGCAGCCTTAGCTCATTAATACTCATTAACAGGGAAGGCTCATAATAATAACCCTTCGCATCTGTGCGGCCCTTTATGGTTTTAAAGTGATGCCATATGCATTATCTCATTTAATTGCCTTTAATCCTTGGGATTTAGGGTTCATCTAAATATGTTCACTGACTGAGGATAGGGATAACCCCACTCAGGGATCATAGGGAAAGATGAGAAGACAAGGGGTGCCTGTGATGTAATGAAGAGATGCAGGGGGTAAATTAGTTAAGTGTAACGCTCTGAATTACAGAATATTTTTAAAAGCAATGCTGTCAAGGCTGCTTGCAAGGAAATAAAGGAACAGAAAAAGATCTATCTTTAATGAACAGCTAAGAGTTAACTTGTAATTAGCACATCAGAGTGTGGCCCACTGAAGGCTGGCCTTGGCTTCTTTTGCAGCAATGTTCTTGAAAAACCACAATCTCTGCCTGGATAAATATCTTTCCTGCCCTTTGCCTTCATTTTTTTCACAAGCCAAGGGTGATGCTCCCCCTTGTGCAGTGTGGACACACACATTCACATACATGTGGTATAATAAGAGGGTTAAAAGTACTAGTTCTGGAGTCAGAAAGACCTGCACTCAGCTCCTTTGAAACCTCTGGCATTTCAAAGTCACACCCACTCTGTAAGCTTGAGTTCCTTCATCTGTAAAAATGGTAATATTTCCTTACTTAATAGTTGGCTATAAAAAATCAAATCAATTAATCCAAATGAAGACTTGACAAGTAGCAAACCCTCACCAAAGTGTTACTACTCTGTTGATATTATTATTATTATTTTGTAGAGACAGGATCTCACTATGTTGCCCAGGCTAGTCTTAAACTCCTGACCTCAAGCAATCTTCCTACTCAGGCTCTCAAAGTGCTAGGATGACAGGCATGAGCCACTGTGCACAGCCTATTGTTATTTAAATACACTGAGATTTCTGTGAGCTTGCCTGTCTCCCCCTCTAGACTTTGAGTTTCCCCTAGGGCAGAGATCACAGCTGACCTCTGCATCCATCTCATAGCACAGCAAAGGACAACCCATAGCATTGCAGCAAGGATCAGGTGGGTCAATCCAAGGCGCTTAACTGAACAGTGACCAGCACCAAGTAAGTACCTGATAATTGTTGGCTCTTGTTGCTATGGTCTGTCAAGCCAATATGCGTGGCCTTGAAAAGTGTTTAAAGTCCTGAGCAATGCTCCTTGGTGAATATTTGGGGAGCCAAAGTCCAGAGAGTTCCATACTCGCTGACGGAAGAGCCAGTGACTAGCCCTGGAATCAGGAGAGAGGGTTCCCCAGCTGGCTCTCCCCTTATGTTGCTGTGGAACTCCAGGCAGCTCACTTGCTCTCCAGGCCTACATTTCCCCATCTTTTAACTGAAAGTAGAGTAGGAGGCTCTGACCTCCCAACTTGAGACTGTACACTACAAGGCTAGAGTTGTTAATGGGCTTGTATGGGCCTGCCTTCTAGTAAATATGTTAACACAAAAAAATACACTGAATCTTTCTGAGCACCAGTTGCAGCCTGTGTAAATGGGAAGTGATATTGTCTGCGTTGAACAGTTGTAAGGACTAAATGAAGTGAGCTACGAGAGCCAATAACCATCTCAGTCTTTGGAAACACATGGTGATAAGTAGCTATTCTTCCAACAACCTTACCTGTAGATGATGTCAGTCTCACAGGTTAGGTTCTCAAGATGTGGCCTCCAGACCAGCAGCATCACCATCACCTGAGAACTTGTTATAAATGGAAATTCTCCAGCCCTACTTGAGAGCTACTGAATCAGAAACCCTGAGAGTGGGGCCCGCCATCTGTTTTAACCAGCCCTCCAGGTAATCCTAATGCACACTTAAGTTGGAAAACCACAGCTCTGTAAAGGTTAGTGATGGGAAAATGGGCTATATCTGTTAAACTGAGGCAACTGGAGCACTGGAGATCAGAAGTCTGTGTCAGATCCTGACCGTACTACTATCTATGGAAACTTGAACAAATAATTTACCACCTGTTAGCCTCAGTTCCCTGATCTTTGAATGAATATAATGACCGTCCTCCCAAGTGCTTCTAGTCTCTCAGGGATTACAATACCTCCTAGAGTGGCTTTGTGGAATTAACATGCACAGAGTAATGTCTGGGCCTTGCATAGAGTTCCAGCTGTCAGATTTTTGTTTACCCTCTCCTCCCCTCTAGTCAAACAATTCTCTTCATATTTCACTGAAAATGCTCAATTCATCTTGACCTTTGCAGTTTGCTCCTGCTGTTCACTTTATCTTGGTGCTCCTCAAATCTTAATATGGCACATGAAGTACTTGGATAGCCCATTAAAATGCAGATTCTGATTCCTCAGGTCTGGGGTGGAGTCTGAGATTCCGCATTTCTAACAAGTTCCCAAGCGTTGCTGATGTTGCCAGTTTGTGGACCACACTTTGAGTAATAAAGATCTAGCCCACATGACCATCTCCCAATGTCCACCTAATAAGGTCCTTCACCTTCCACCAAGACACTGACAATAGGTTAAAGTATGAGTTGGAGAACAGAGAGAGCCCCTAGGGGAGAGAATATTTCAACAGTCCTTCCATGAGATGGTCTCTGCTCCAACTAGGGAAGATGGCAGGAAGAATCAGTTGAGGAAGGACATGACTGAGAAATTAGAGCAAAGATCTTGGGCAGATTGACCACAGAGCTGTAAAGAGCACCAGCTTCAGCGGATTTATCCATTGAGTCAGAGAATAATGGAGGAGGAGCCAGAGAGTAGGAGAGGAAGCCTGTAATCAATTGGGGCATGCATGGCATTCATGAACACTCTGAGTTTGGAGTACCCATAGGTCATCCAACTGCAGATGTCAAATAGCCATTTGGATATTTGGGTGTGGCACTCAACAGAGAGCTCAGTGCTAAAGGCTGACATTTGGAGGTCACCTGCATGCAGAAGTTGTCACAAATTTGTCTGAGATTGTCCAGAAGGGGATAGAGAAGGTACCAGAACTACCTATGTGGGTGCAGGGTACACACATGCACTCATCTATGCCTGTCCTATCTCATCCCCCAAAACCGACCCAACCCGGGGGGTGTGTGGAGATGGAGATACAGATAGGAGCTTAGATATCTCCTTGTTGGAAAAAAATGTGAGAATTTTGGAAGCAGTTAAATCTGGATTTGAACCTCAACTCTGCTGTCTCCTAGCTGTGTTGACCTCAAAGCTGTTGACTCACTTCTCAGAGCTTCCATTTTCTTATCTGTAAAAGGAGAACTGTAACACCTTCCCAGCTGAGTAGATGGAGACTCAATATTATACATGCATGTTTATAGGGTACTTCCTGGCACCCAGTAGGCACTCAAAAAATGTGAGTGGCCTTCTCCCTTCCCTCCCCATTGCTTCCTGAAGGTCAGTAATTAAATGGTTCTTGGTGGTGACACTCTTAGGTAGTGGCCATTTTCAAATATGCACTTCATGCGGTGCAGGATGTCTGACCTACCCAAAACAGAGATTTCTTTCACCATCTTTCTGTGTTTCACCAAGGAATAGAGCCCCATGTACCTCTCTTTTGTCCCATCCCTAGGCCCGTACCTGGCCTTAAAACTACAGCTTCCCATATCCCCAGACATTATATCCCACAGTAAAAGTTTGTTGAATGAATACCATTTACCTATGAGAAATTCCAGGCTCAGAGATGTCAAGAAACTTACCCCAGGTCACTGCTGCCTTAAATCCAGGGTCACGCAGTTGAATGTAAAACCCATGAAATTTTCACTTTTCAAATGACACTAAGAGTGTTAATTGATTTTTATTTTTAATTCTACTTCTCTCAAGCCAAATTTGATGGTCTGAAAATGGATCCAAATGGCTTCTGCATTTGCCAAGGTCATTCCCTATCTATCCAAGGGCAGAATTCCGCCCAGGAGTCATTGTGTGTAGAGGCTGCCTCTAGTGACCTTGCTGTGGGAAAGTTTTCCCTGGGGTGTAATGGACCTAAAAGGTCAATGCTGTTTTTCCTGGCTTTCTGCTGCCTCCTGTTCATGTGAAAACTCCCTCCCAAGGACAAAGCTCTAGTCAAAATGGTTGATATTGCATTATGCTCTTGAGAACTAGAAAGCAATTCACAGCAGCAAGAAAAAAAAAACAAAAACAAAAACAGATGATATTAGGAAACAAGTGTAGCAGCTCCATCCCTCAGGTTTTCAACTGGGCCTTCCTGGGAAAGGGCAAGCAGCAGACCCTTCTTTCTTCCTCACCCCTCTGGCTGTCCTCACCTATTATGAAGCTGAGTGGGACCTCCACCTGCCCATCAGACACTCCAGTATTATCATCATCAGCCAGCATCTCCCTAAGATTTGTTGGGCTCTCTTGATTTCAAAAACAATTGTGTGGCCCTGCTAACAGATCTGTACTTCCTAAAAACTTTCATTAAACAGGAAGACAAAGTGAACAATTCAGAGCTCGTGGTTCAAGCTTAACAGCATTTGGCCCAAGCAACAGTACATAACTAGGAGGCAGAGACAGAATGTTTGCTTATTAATAATGCACCAGCTATAATTACCAAGCCTCCACAAGATCAGCACACTCACCCATCTGCTTTGGTCTCTACCATACACTGCTTTCCACCCTGAACCCACACAGAAGAATTTGCAAAGGCCTAGGAATTCTTCCCCAGATGTCAAGAAGCCAGCAGTCTGCAAATCTCCAAACCAACTTCATAATAGTTTGTAATTACATATATGTTTGGTTATTTGATTAAATGTTTGTCTTCTCCTCTAGACCGTGAACTCCATGAGAACAGGGCCAGGGCTTGGTTTGTTCATAGTAGGCACTCAATATTTACAGCATGAGTGAATGAACAAAGGATGCACATGGAAAGGGTGGAACGTCTCTCTTCCTTGCCTCTATATTCTGCCAGTCAGCCACAAGGCATGCTGGAAGCCAGTGGGGAGGAAGGGAGGAATACAAAGACTTCGGAGCTAAACCAGCCGTAGTGATCCGGACCCTATGAGGACTGGCACTGGAATTACGTCTGAAGGAGGTTGTGAACCATCTCCCACTAAGGGCCCAAATGAATTGTTCCTGAGTAGGTAGGAGGTATGTTTTACAATGGCACTGGATGGGACCAGGTGGTGAAATGGTCAATGAGGCCTGTGTCGATGCTGTCTTGTATTATCAAGACATACGTCCATCACAGCACACACAACCTGCCTTTGCACAAATAAGCGAACCTGATCTGTTTCCCAGGACCAGCGATGAGAAGTGCCTAACCAAACTCAGGTTTGACCTTGAGCAGGAGTGACTCAATGCTTTATTCATCACAACTCTTGAACCAGGAGCTGTTTATTCCTACATAGCAGCCAATGTGACCATGAAGTGGGATCAAAATCAAAACAGAAGAGTGGGGTGGGAGTTCCAAGCAGAAGGGAGCTTTCAGCACACATGGCTGGGTGCCCTACCCTTGGCCCCTCACCCTCAATCACATCAGTGCTGCACCTCCAACTGCCACACCTGCAGTTCTTTGCCTCAGGGCTTTCTCCTACTTCCAAAGCTTACTTTTGCCCATGTAAGTGGCAGACCTGGAGGTGCTAGAAAATTAACATTCAACCCTCCTCCCCACACCTCCTCAACTAACGACTGATGGGAGTTGCTGTGTAAATACCCCAGTTCTCTCACTCTTCAGGGGAGGATGACTCTGTGATGTGATATACACTGGCTCCCAGACACCCCCCAGTGGGTTAAACTCAAGTCAGCACAGCATTAGCAAAGGTGGGTTTGCTAATATAACTTTTACTAGCTGCCTTTCCTTCCCAGTTTCCTGCTCCCTCTCCATGCTTCCTAGGATCAACTCTTAAACTACACCCACTTGGATCTTTGCCTCAGTTCTCCTTTTGGAGAAACCTAAACTAATACAACATTGTATGTGTAAAGGCCAGGAGAGGAAAAACAAGAGGGGAATTGAGAAATGCCAAAAGGTGTTTGTTGAAGGTGGTACAGATAACAGGAGATGGGAACAGGGTGATTGAAGCAGAAGGCTAGGGACAACCCTAAGGGGCCTCCTATACAAGGCAGGGGATTCTGGTTTTGTCTGGAGGGCAGTCACCATCTGTTGCATGGGAAACAGTGCTGCAGACCGCTGTGCATGGGAAACGGTGCTGCAGACCGCTGTGCATGGGAAACGGTGCTGCAGGCCGCTGTGCTGCAGTGCTGCATGTGAGAATGGCTCTTGGGGTCAAAAGGGACCCAACAGTATCTAATCCTGCCCCCTTCCAATACGTGAATCCCTTCCACAGCATCCCCATGGCTATTTGAATGCTCCCAGTAGAGTGAGAGCTCACTCTCACCAAGGTCTACCTAACTTACAGAAAGTTCTAAAAACAGCCCTCTTATTTCTTAGAAAGATCTCGTTGTTCCACCACATGAAAGTCCTGAAATATACAACCTGTCTCTTCCCTGACTCGTCTCTTCCCTGACTCTTCTCTTCTCCAGGCTCAGTCTCTCCATTTCCTTCTACCATTCTCCATGTCACAGGGTCACTTGTCTCTGCCCCATCTCAGGCCATGTCCTCTACTTGCACTCTAGACCCTTAGCTTTGGGAATGATATTCCAGGTGTCCTCCAACTAGCCCAGAACACAGGAGGCCTCCAGTATCTGCTTCCAGAGTGTCTTTTGCTCAGTAGGCCAATATAACAACATGCGTAATGACCCTGACCCACAGCAAGCTGTCGACTAAAACCACCTTTAGTCATTCATTCATTCAACATATGTTTTATTGCACACTTACTGTGTGCTAGGCACTGTTGCAGGTGCTGGTTATGGATCTACATTTTTTTAAAATCCCTTATTTTACAGAGTTTATATTCTAGAGCAGAAGTCAGAAGACTACTTCAAATCTGGCCTGCTGCCTGTTTTTGTAAATAAAGTTTTATTGAAACATTACCATGTCCACTTGTTGGTTTCTATGTTGTCTGTCTGTTTTCACACTACAGCAGCAGAATTGAGTAGCTGTGGCTGAGACCACCTGGCCCACAAAGCTGAAGATCTTTTCTCTCTGTCCCTTTATAGGAAAAGCGTGCTAACCTTCACTCCAGAACAGCTATTGGAATGCTACACAGAAAGACCCTGCTCTCTTAAAGCTTGTGTTCTAGAAGCTTATGATGGACCAGGCAACATTTGGGACATTGGGATTCTGCAGTTTGCAATCAAAGAATCTTCCCTCATGAAATATTCTAAAAGGCCAATTACGTATGTGCCCTGTTCTGTGCATGGCATGCATACAGAGGTGAACTTGACCAATAAAATCCTTACCTCCATGGGCTTCCCAATCTGGTTGAGGATAAGGTAATAAACAAACATGCAAAAACACAGCTTTAGGTGATAACAAATGCTATGAAAAACATAAGCAGGAGCTGGGATGTCCTTGTAGGGGCTGCCATCCCGTGTCTCCATAATCCTGTCCCTGTGCAGCTGTTTTGGATACACCCAGAGACCCTGCTATGGATGTAGTCCTGCTATATTCCATCTGGTTGGGCTAGGCTTTTGGTCCTGGGCTACTGAGATGTAAACTCAATCCCACTGGCCACTTCAGAAGGATCCCTAGAGGACTGGCCCGACCTCAAGCCCTAAGGAGGCGGTGCCTACAGATGCACAATATACCTTATGTGTCCTCTCATCTCCTCCTTTCAAAAGGAGAACAGCTAGATGGGTGTGTGTGTGTCTAACACTTTAAAGGAATCTTTACTTCCTTCGTTTAACTAAAGCATTTTTCCATGCAAGTTCCCCTGCTCAAGCGTTACTTCTAATTACCATTTTCCTTTTACAGTATGTTGTGTGGAGCTGCACAGAAGTAAGCTCATGGTGAGCAAGAGCCCCAGGGTGGCAGGGAAAATAAGGCCTCGCTATTAGAGGACTCGGTGAAGCGGTAGCTTCTGCATCTTCCTGGCAGGGGAGAGAAATGGTCCAGAAACTGCACTGTACTGGGCCAGACACAGCTCAGTAGGACCTGGCTCTGAGAAGGCTTTGTAAAGTAAGGAAACACCATTGGCTTTGAGGAATAAGGGAAGTTCTACCCAGAAGCTCTACCCAGGACCCCCCAGGACCTGATTTCCTCATGCATGCTTTGTGTTCTTTTAACACATATGCAGGGATCGTCATGATGAGGCTTGGATATGTCAAGCTCTTATGTGTGGAATGCACATATACCAAGCATTTAGAATGGTGCCTGGAAGACAGTATGTACTCGATAAATCCTTGATTGTTATTATGATGATATCTAGGCACCACCTTCATTTATTCATTCATTCATCCATTCAACTTTCTAGCAAACATTGGTGAGAATCAATGACATCCCAGACTACTGGAGATACAGAGATGAACACAGTAAGGATAGATACAACTTGTCCAGAAATGAGATATTGGGTCAGGGAGAGGGAGGGCGAAAAGATTGCAACACCATCTTGTAAATAAAATTTTGCAACACTCTCTTAGAAGGATGGTATTGTCATTCACTGAGACTGGAAACAAGGAAAGGTCTGCACTGGGAGGGATTGGGTCATGAGTAGGTTTGGGAGCATGATGAGTAGAGATGTCTGTGGATATCCCAGTAGAAACATTCACTGGGCAGTTGGGTATATGGGCCTGGAGCTCAGGGAGAAGTCTGGTCAGTCCTAAGCTGTGGCTTGGGGCTGCCTGAGCATCTCCTCCCGCAGATCTGGCCTAATGCTCAGAGGAGACCAGAGAGGGGTTACTAGGGCCTTGAGGGTGTTAGCATAGATTAGCTTTCAGAGTGTCATTATTTACTTGAAGACCAAGGGCACTGATTAGCCTTCGACCTCTGCCCAAGAAACAGGTGGGCCCAACCCATAGGCCACATTTTATGTATCTATGTATACATATATATCCCTCTATTATATATATAATACATATATATTATGTCTATATTATGTATGTATTACATATGTAATATATAATAGCTATATTATATATAATAAACATAAGATATTTTATATGTATATAAAATACACACACACAATCTCTAGTGTACCGTTTACCCTGTCCCAAATCCTTTACAAAATTAACTTACATCCTTGCTGCAACCCTATGATTAGCTAGTATTATTAAGTTTCATAGATAAGAAAAGATGACAGAGAGGTTAAGTAACTTGTTCACAGTCTCACAGCTATTAAGTGATACAAGCCGAGATTCGAACTCAGTCTGGCTCTAGGTCTCCGCTCTTAACTGTTGTGTTGTTGCTTATTCCCAGCACTGGTGCAGCTCCTGCACAGACCTAGAGAAATGCACCCATCCCCCCACCATGCCTGGAGCTGGCTGGGCTCACAGGAAGGGCAGGGGTCTCCTCTGCCAAGGCCACAGGCAGCTCCTTCCCTGGGGCCCCTCTCCATGGGCCCCTTTCCTCAGACAGAAACCCAGCCCCTGCTTCTAGCCTCTGCTCCTTCCTACTGGCTCATATGCTGTGCCAAGGACAGTCCCAGGGCCCCGGGCACAGCAGCGGGGACTGGAGTCTTGGCAACAGGATGTTGGCTCAGACTGCTTCAGTGTGGGCCGCCTCCTCCAGCTTTATTAGTCGTCTTTTAAAATAGACTTTTCTATTTCAAACACCTCCACTTACCACTTGCTGCTCATCTTTCAGCACATCCACTGTGTTTCCCTGTCATCGGAATATGCTACACGGAATATCACAGACATGCTGACTGTTTGTGAAAGAGCAGCCTCTTGAGAGTTTTCTTTTCCTCTTTTAATTATGTCATTTTCCAGCTGGCCTTTTTCTTTTTGAAAGGTGAGCTTCTGATTACTGATTGTTCAACCACTAATTTCAACATCTTGATCGCACTTACCGGATTGAGGCAGGAAGCATCTTCAGCTGATCGTGCACGTCTACCTTCTTACTTTGCAAATGGAGCACTTATATCTCAGAGATGGAGCTTGGCTTGTCTAAGATCACACAGCCAAATAGTGGCTGAGCTGGGGCTGCAACATGAACCAGTTAACATTGCAGTGTGAGCATTTAATAATAGCAAGAATTGTGCTGATAATAATTCATATTTATCACACTGTTACAGTTTACAGAGCATAAACTTTAGTTCTCAGATCTCTGGACCCTCCATGTTCTATGGATCATGTGCATGGCTGTCTCCCCTAAGGAGAAAGGACCTTCTTCTTCCAAAGCCAGATATCCACTCTACCAACTTCTGGGATTCCAAGCGCTACCATCCTGTAAGAATAGAGTGCCCATGATGACATTTGAGGTTCATCAAGGGGTAATGAGCCCTTATTGGAGAGCCTCATGTTAATCCTGTAGTCACCCCAGGGCTAACTCTGCAGTCAGACTCCTCCATCTCCCCAGATACCACCTCTCCCTCTTCTTCTTGGTGGCTGTGTTTCCCCATGGGGTGGGAGGAGGGCACTTGGCTTCCTCCACTAAACAATGAGATGTCTTCCCAGTAAAGTCTCAGCAATGACAAGTGTCAACACTGCAAAATGCACAGAAAGTGTTTCATTCAACTCTCCTGCTTTGAAGATCGGGAAGAAGAGGCCCAGGGAAGGGCAGGAACTTGCTCAAGATTACACTGATTTGACACAAGAAACTACCTCAATCAGTTGTCTATTGTCCTCTGTATTCTAAATACTCATCACTAAATGTGCTGGGTACTCTCTGCCTCTGGCTAAATGCTAGCTTGAGCATGGTTTCTTTATTGTCTTGTTAAATAAAAATGATCCTGAATTTGCTGGTAAGATGGTCAAATACAAACAGCTCTGGTCTGCAGCTCTCAGCGAGATCGATGCAGAAGGTGGGTGATTTCTCCATTTCCAACTGAGGTACCCAGTTCATCTCATTGGGACTGGTTGGACAGTAGGTGCAGCCCACAGAGGGTGAGCCAAAGCAGGGTGGGGCGTTGCCTCACCTGGGAAGGGCAAGAGGTCAGGGAATTCCCTGCCCTACCCAAGGGAAGCCATGAGGGACTGTCCCGTGAGGAAGCATGCACTCTGGCTCAGATACTGTGCTTTCCCCACGGTCTTCGCAATCCACAGACCAGGAGATTCCCTCTGGTGTCTATGCCACCAGGTCCCTGGGTTTCTAGCACAAAACTGGGCGGACATTTGGACAGACACAGAGCTAGCTGCAGGAGGTTTTTTTCATACACCAGTGGCGCCTGGAATGCCAGCGAGACAGCAAGATGGAACCGTTCACTCCCTTGGAAAGGGGGTTGAAGCCAGGGAGCAAAGTGGTCTGGCTCAGGGGGTACCATCGCCACAGAGCCCTGCAAGCTAAGATCCACTGGCTTGAAATTCTCGCTGCCAGCACAACAGTCTGAGGCTGATCTGGGACACTGGAGCTTGGTGGGGGGAGGGGCAATCACCATTGCTGAGGCTTGAGTAGGTTTTACCCTCACAGTGTAAAAAGAGAGAAGAATCAAATAGACGCAATAAAAAATGATAAAGGGGATATCACCATTGATCCCACAGAAATACAAACTATCATCAGAGAATACTATAAACAACTCTACACAAATAAATTAGAAAATCTAGAAGAAATGGATAAATTCCTGGACACATACACCCTCCCAAGTCTAAACCAGGAAGAAGTTGAATCCCTGAATAGACCAATAACAAGTTCTGAAATTGAGCTAGTAATTAAAAGCCTACCAACCAAAAACAAAGCTCAGGACCAGACGGATTCACAGTCAAATTCTACCAGAGGTACAAACAGGAGCTGGTACCATTCTTTCTGAAACTATTCCAAACAATAGAAAAAGAGGGAATCCTCCCTAACTCATTTTATCAGGCCAGCATCATCATGATACCAAAACCTGGCAGAGACACAACACAAAAAGAAAATTTCAGGCCAATATCCCTGAGGAACATCGATGTGAAAATCCTCAATAAAATACTGGCAAACCAAATCCGGCAGTCCATCAGAAAGCTTATCCACCATGATCTAGTCAGCTTCATCCCTGGGATGTAAGGCAGGTTCAACATACGCAAATCAAGAAACGTAATCCATCACATAAACAGAACCAATGATAAAAACCACATGATTATCTCAATAGATGCAGAAAAGGCCTTTGACAAAATTCAACACCCCTTTGTGTTAAAAACTCTCAATAAACTAGGTATCAATGGAATTTATTTCAAAATAATAACAGCTATTTATGACAAACCCACAGCCAATATCATACTGAATGGGCAAAAACTGGAAGCATTCCCTTTGAAAACCAGCACAAGACAAGGATGCCTCCTCTCGCCACTCCTATTCAACATAGTATTGGAAATTCTGGCCAGGTCAGTCAGGTAAGAGAAAGAAATAAAGTGTATTCAAATAGGAAGAGAAGAAGTCAAATTGTCTCTGTTTGCAGATGACATGATTGTATATTTAGAGAACCCCAAAATCTCCTTAAGCTGATAAGCAACTTCAGCAAGGTCTCAGGATACAAAATCAATGTGCAAAAATCACAAGCATTCCTATACACCAATAACAGACAAACAGAGAGCCAAATCATGAGTGAACTCCCATTCATAATTGCTGCAAAGAGAATAAAATTCCTAGGAATACAACTTATAAGGGACGTGAAGGACCTCTTCAAGGACAACTACAAACCACTGCTCAAGGAAATAAGAGAGGGTACAAACAAATGGAAAAACATTCCATGCTCATGGGTAGGAAGAATCAATATCGTGAAAATGGCCATACTGCCCAAAGTAATTTATAGATTCAATGCTATCCCCATCAAGCTACCATTGACTTTCTTCACAGAATTGGAAAAAACTACTTTAAAATTCATACAGAACCAAAAAGAGCCCACATAGCCAAGACAATCCTAAGCAAAAAGAACAAATCTGGAGGCATCATGCTACCTGACTTCAAACTATACTACAAGGCTACAGTAACCAAAACAGCAAGGTACTGGTATCAAAACAGATATATAGACCAATGGAACAGAACGGAGGCCTCAGAAATAATACCACCCATCTACAACCATCTCATCTTGGACAAACCTGACAAAAACAAGCAATGGGGAAATTATTTCCTATTTAATAAATGGTGATAGGAAAACTGGCTAGCCATATGCAGAAAACTGAAACTGGACCCCTTCCTTACTTACATCTTATACAAAAATTAACTCAAGATGGATTAAAGACTTAAACATTAGACCTAAAACCATAAAAACCCTAGAAGAAAACCTAGGCAATACCATTCAGGACATAGGCATGGGCAAAGACTTCATGACTAAAACACTGAAAGCAACGGCAACAAAAGCCAAAATTGACAAATGGGATCTAATTAAACTAAAGAGTTTCTGCACAGCAAAAGAAACTATCATCAGAGTGAACAGGCAACCTACAGAATGACAGAAAATTTTGCAATCTATCCATCTGACAAAGGGCTAATATCCAGAATCTGCAAAGAACTTAGACAAATTTACAAGATAAAGACAACCCCATCAACAAGTGGGCAAAGGATATAAACAGACACTTCTCAAAAGAAGACATTTATGCACCCAACAAACACATGAAAAAAAGCTCATCATCACTGGTCATTAGAGAAATGCAAATCAAAACCACAGTGAGATACCATCTTATGCCAGTTAGAATGGCAGTCATTAAAAAGTCAAGAAACAGATGCTGGAGAGGATGTGGAGAAATAGGAACACTTTTACACTGTTGGTGGGATTATAAATTAATTCAGCCATTGTGGAAGACAGTGTGGCAATTCCTCCAGGATCTAGAACTAGAAATACCATTTGACCCAGCAATCCCATTACTGGGTATATACCCAAAGATTATAAATTATTCTATTATAAAGACATATGCACACATATGTTTATTGCAGCACTGTTCACAATAGCAAAGACTTGGAACCAACCCAAATGCCCATCAATGATAGACTGGATAAAGAAAATGTGGCACATATACACCATGGAATACTATGCAGCCATAAAAAGGATGAGTTCATGTCCTTTGCAGGGACATGGATGAAGCTGGAAACCAAAATTCTCAGCCAACTAACACAAGAACAGAAAACCAAACACTGCATGTTCTCACTCATAAGTGGCAGTTGAACAACGAGAACACGTGGACACAGGGAGGGGAACATCTCACACCACGACCTGTAAGGGGGTGGGGGGCTAGGGGAGGGATAGCATTAGGAGAAGTACCTAATGTAGATGACAGGTTGATGGGTGCAGCAAACCACCATGGCACGTGTATACCTATGCAACAAACCTGCACATTCTGCACATGTACCCCAGAGCTTAAAGTATAATAATAATAATTTAAAAATGATCCCATGGGGAATAGCAATTAAAGTGTAGGACAATAGCAACTCACCCACCTCACCCCTGCATAGTCCAGCTCCATGATTCTCAATTCTGGCTATGTATCAGAATCCCCTGTGGTACTTTATAAATATTCTGATTCCCAGGCCCTGCCATAGATTAAATGGATCAAAGCCCCCAGGAAGTGAGGCCCTGACATCTGTATTTCTTCAAAGCTGCACAGGTGATTCTAACAGGCCATCAACAGGTAGACCTGATAGCCAAGAATCACATCAGCAGGTTTAGTCATTATGATTGAAATGGAATGTAATAATTATATGTTTGAGCTTTAAAAGCTTAATTCTAAAACAATTAGAACATGAAGCTGAGAGACTGTGAAAGGTTTCTGACCAGAGGAACTCTTTCTGAGGTACATCTAATATGCAGCAGGCAAGCTTGAAATGTCTCCATTCACCCCTGCTTGCAAAAAGAACACATCAGACCCATGAAGTCATAATATGCCTCACTCATGAAAACTATGAATGCTCAGGTATGAATAGGACCATTTTTTTATTTGCAAATTAAGAACATAGGTGATGAATAATAAAATTACTGATCAAAATTTATCTTAGTCTTCCCAGGTGGTCTTTGTCTTCATTATTTCTACTAGTAACTCCCAAAATCCAATCTGTCCTCAGATCAAGCAGAAAGTCTAAGTCTCAAAATCAAAGCTCTTTTGAAGGACAATAGGTTCATATGGAAGCTAGAAGGGCATAAGGAAAGGCATAAAATAAAACAGGAGCTCCTGTGAGACTCAGGATAACTGTACTCTGGACTCCAACCCCACCCTCACCCAAACATTCACTCTTAGTGCACAACTGAGTAGGGACAAGGTGGCAAGGGTACAAGAGCATCCTCAAAAGTGACAATTCAATAACAAAAAATGGGCCGGGCGTAGTGGCTCATGCTTGGAATCCCAGCACTTTGGGAAGCCAAGGCAGGCGGATCACCTGAGGTCAGGAATTCGAGACCAGCCTGGGCAGAATGGCAAAACCCCATCTCTACTAAATATACAAAAATTAGCCAGGTGTGGTAGCGCAGGCCTGTAATCCCAGCTACTTGGCTGGCTGAGGCAGGAGAATCGCTTGAACCCAGGAGGTGGAGGTTGCAGTAAGCCAAGATCACGCCACTGCACTCCAGCCTGGGTGACAGAGCGAGACTCCATCTCAAAAAATAAACAAACAAACAAACAAATGTACTGCCTGATGAGAGATAAGGAGGGGTAGAGGCATTTAGTCCTAAAGCTGAAGAAGGGTAATAAAAAAATCAAGGAATTTTTTCAGCTGTTTTAAGAAATACAAGACAGTAAATGTTCAGATTTCCCCTGAAATGAAAAAGGACACCTGTTCTGCTACAGTGAGAGGAAAATAAAGGTGGAAATCAGCACTGGTTGAGGCTTGAATGCTTTTCTGGCTCTGTATTATATTCATATCTTTTATATTCATCCTCTGCTCCTGATTCAACCATCGTTCCAGCTACACTCATGAGTAGTTACTAGGATCCCAATTTTGAGGATGAGGGAAATGATGTGTTTTTCTGTTTGTTTTGTTTACTTATTTTTTAGAGATAGGGTCTTGCTCTGTTGCCCAGCTAGAGTACAGTGGCACGGGCATAGTGAACTGCAGCCTGGAACTCCTGGGCTCAGGCAATCCTCCCACCTCAGCCTCCTAAGTAGCTGGGACTACAGGCACATGCCACCACATCTGGCGGAAATGATGTCTGAAGTGGTCAAGACCCTCCCAAGATCCAACAAGCAAGGAGTATATGCAGCTAAATTTCAACCCGGGCCCTTTTAACTCCAAGTGGGGAAGAGATATCTTTCCACTGGGGAGACAGAGCTTTGTTAGGACACAATGAAAAGCAGGAGGGTCCTGGTGTGGTGGCTCATGCCTGTAATCTCAGCATTTTGGGAGGCCAAAGTGGGTGGATCACCTGAGGTCAGGAGTTCAAGACCAGCCTGGCCAACATGGTGAAACCTCATCTCTACTGAAAATATAAAAAATTAGCCAGGTGTGGAGGCACATACCTGTAATCCCAGCTACTCTGGAGGCTGAGGCAGAAGAATCGCTTCAACCCAGGAGGCATAGGTTACAATGAGCCAAGGTCACGTCACTGCACTCCAGACTGGGCAACAAGAGCGAAACTCCATCTCAAAAAAAAAAAAAGAAACACAAGATTAAGGTAAGGGGGGCTTTCTTTATCCATTTCTGTAGGAGCCATGGACATCTGGCCATTGGACTTGTATATTACTAATATATTGGAACTTGCTCTAGCTAGGGTATCAGAAACATTCCTTTTTAGCATTTCCAACTGGCAAACTGGAGCTGTATGTGAAGAGGAGTATTAAATCACCCCTCTTACATTTCCATTTTGCAATTATTTACCCTTCTCCTGTGTCATCATTTCAAACCCTTGGACTGTCATTTTTGCTCTCCTCCGAGTTCCTCCCATTCCTCCTTTCATGAGGAGCCAAGAGTTGCCTCCTTTCTCTCTGCCATATTCCCTTGGCCACATCTTAGGGCAGGACCCAGGGGAACTGCTCAACAAAATGGATAAGTGGTCTGGAGAATTAGAGATCAAGAGAGCACGGGCAAAATGAGGGATGTTTAAACCAATGTTTATCTGCCAGGCAGTAAGCTGTTATGTTGGTAAAAAGTAATTGCTTTTAATGGCAAAAACTGCAATAACTTTTGCACCAAACTAATAAAAGTTTATATCCATTATGCCATTTGATTTTCATGATAAACTTGTGAAGTTATACTATCCTCCATTTCACAGATGAGAAAGCTGAGACATGGGAAAATCAAGTAACTTGCCCAAAGTCATAGAGTACGTGTTAGAAGCAGGCTTTGAACCCAGCACTAATCCAGAAACCTGTGTTATTTCCACAGTACAATGCATCTGCGAGAGCTAGGAAAGAGCACCAATATGGAATAGTTGGGGTAGGAGTAGTCAAGGGTGCAGGTATAAGTTGGTCATCTGAAGGTTGGAAATGGCTCAAACTAAAGTTCAGGAATATCAGATAATAACAAGGTGTTACCTTCAAATTGGATAATTTAAGGGAACTTTACTAAAAAATCCACTTACCAAGGTATAGGCAGAATGTAGGAAAACCACAAAGAATAATGCAGAACTTCAGGAACAGTAACAGGGAATGCTCTTATCCACCCTAGCTGTATTAGTCTGTTCTCACACTGCTAATAAAGACATACCTGAGACTGGGTAATTTATAAAGAAAAGAGCTTTAATTGACTCACAATTCCACATGGTTGGGGAGGCCTCACAATCATGGCAGAAGGCAGAGGAGAAGCACACACACACCTTACATGGCGACAGCAAGAGAGCTTATGCAGGGGAACTCCCATTTATAAAACCATCAGATCTTATGAGACTTATTCACTACCATGAGAACAGTATGGGGGAAACTGCCCCCATGATTCAATTATCTCCACCCAGACCCACCCTTGACACATGGGGATTATTACAGCCCAAGGTGAGATTTGGGTGGGAACATAGCCAAACCATATCTCTTGCCTATAAGGAGCAAGGGGAGGAAGTTACTGGAAACTGGAGAGGGAGTGCCATGCAGAGAGGGCCAGCTCCCTGGAGCCTAGATCCTGTGGAGACACAGGGAGGCAGGCAGGGCAGTAAGGATCCCTACATCACTCCTCCCCTTCTCTTGGATCTGCTTCTGGTGCCAACCAGCTGAACCCATCTGGAAACCAGAAGGAAGCGAGCCCATGGGTGCTCCATACAGTCAGCCTCCCTGGCACAGAGCTGGGTGCAGAAGGGTAGAGAGTGGATCCAGAGGAGCAAACAGAAGAAATTCACCCTCCCACCTTCATGGAGAAGCAAAAAGCTGTAGAGATCCAGAGTCAGACCAATGGGAACAGTAATGGGAGGTGGATTTCAGATCCCAGTCTGTTGTGGAGAGCCTCCTGGGATGAGATCTTCATGCCAAGATGATCCTTTCAAGGGCTCAAGGCTCACACTCTGTGGTTATGACTTCAACTGTCTTAAAGACTCAGTTCACAGACCAAGCACCTGATAGCTGCTCCCTGCTCCTCCCACCATCCTTGCTGCCTTCCTACCTTCCAAAAACATATTGGCTACAAGCAGTGGTTTTGATCTAGATTCAAATCCTGGCTCCACCTCTCCCCAGTTGTCTGATATGGAACAAGTTATTGAACCTCTCCCTTCCTAAGTTTCCTCATCAGTAAAATGGGTATAAGGCCAGTGCCTCTTTTAATAGAGTGCTATAAAGAATGAATAACGTGGTAACTGCCACACACCAAGAGCTCAAAAATTAGTAGCAATTATAATTATTGTGATTCTCCCCACAAATATCTGTTGAGCTTCAGACTGTGAGCTAGAAAGAGAGTTGTCTGTAATGTTCATGAGCTTCTGATAAATGCCTGTAGAGGAATGTACCAGTGACCCTTGCCAAATATAAAGAGAAGTGCTAATGGGCAAGTATAAGGAGCCTCTGACGAAGGACCCCAAGACTCCAGCCATAAATCAGAAGGAAGCCAGAGGCTGAGAATAGTAAGTTAAAGTTAGCAATTACTAGGTTTATGTCAAAAATGTATGTGACCTTGGAGCAGCCAAACAGCAAAGGATGCATCGCCAGCCTCGCTCAACAGCTGTGCGTGAGGAATGTTGATCGACCACAAGCAGCAGCCGTGGAATTCAGCCAACACTTCACCTGAAAATTTCTCAGTTGTGTTTTGCACCCTGGAGCCAAGAAATCCTTCCCAGAGCAGTGAGAGAAAATGTTCCTAAGCATTTCAAGGAGGCATCTTTGCAAACAGTATTAGTAGAGTCCATTGGCATAAAAGTTGCTACATTTGGGTGAATCACTGCAGGAGCAAAGAGGAACAGAATCAGCTAAAACAATAAAAATAAGTTGGTAAGACTTTTAGGAGGCCAAACTGAAAGAAAAAATGTCACAAAGACTAAGGTGTCTCTGCAATTGGTTTATCCGTGGTCCTGCTATAAGGTAACAGGTTGTCAATATCCCCACCAGGCAAGCAAGGTAGGTGAGGGACACTTCTCTGGAGGACCGTGTCCTGGAGCTTCACTGGGAACAGAGATGCTGCGCTCTGAGTTAGCCTTCTAGTCAGCAGAGCCAAAAGTGGAGTGGGGCCAGGAGGGAGCTGGGTACAAATGACATCACCTATATGAGTGGTCCAGGGATGACACCTAACAAGGTGCAGTGTAGGGGTACAGATGCAGAGCAGGTTCCAGACCACAGGCATGTGTGTCAAGGACTGGAGCAAACACCCAAGGTACAGGAGGCCAAAGAAAGGGCCTCCTAGTTCCTGCAACCATTGGCATGGAAATGCTAGGAAACTGTGAATGCAATGAGCAAACAGTGACCAAGCTGATAGGTTCCAGCATGCACCATTCCAGGTGTTCATGCATTCATTCAGCAAATATGTATCAATCCCCTACACTGTACCAGCTATTTTAGGCAACTGGTATATAGCCATGAACAAAACCAACTGGATTCCTGCCCTCATGGAACTTATATTCTAGCAATGGGAGATACATATAAGCAAATAAACTAGTAAGTGTATGACTCCAGGTAAAGACAAGTACTATACAAATAAATAAAGTAGGTTATGAGGAAAGAGATTGATGAGGAGGGAGAGTAAAGATAGAAGACTCCAGCCTTCCTCCTTCTCCTCCCTGACTTAGCTTCTCCTCCAGGGAAGGGGACCATAATATTGCAATATATAGCCTGCACACCAAGACACTGATTGGGTCTAACCCTCTAATGGAGGAGTTACCTTACTTTAATATGGGTATTTTTTCCTCTCTTTTCTCTCTTCTATCCAAGCAGCAGGAATAGCAAGTGACTCAAGGCACAGTCTCCCAGAGCAACACTCAACTAGCCTTGCCTCCTCTCTCTTCCATTTGTGTGCCTTGGGCAACAAGGAGCTCTGCTAGGCAGGGCTTGCTTGGTCAGAACGTGTCATGTCTGCCAGTCTACTGGTCTCTTCTGCCTCTTTCCTGCATGCAACCCTCATGCAAAGAGATGTAAGGCTTAGTTTTGGGCATAAAACAAGATGGGTGGAGACTAAAAAATGATTGCCGGTAAGGACAGCAGTGATGACCTACTTCAATGTAATTTAACTAGTTTAGAGAAAGGGATATTCTACACGGTTCAGCCCAGTTCACCAACCATTCCTTGCTTTAGGTTTGGGGACCCAAGCCTAGTCAATAATAACATGACTGTCTTAGTCCATTTTGCATTGCTACAAAGGAACATCTGAGACTGGTTAATTTGTTAAGAAAAAAGGTTTATTCGGTTCATGATTCTGCTGGCTGAAAGACTGTGCATCTTGTGAAAGCCTCAGGCTGCTTCTACTCATGATGGAAGGTGAAGAGGAGCAGGTATGTGCAGAGATCACATGACAAGAGAGGATGCAAAAGAGAGAAAGAGGAAGTGTCAGGCTCTTTTAAACAGCCAGCTCTCACAGGAACTAATAGAGCAAGAACTTACTCACCACCACCCACCACCCAAAGAGGAAATTAATCTATTCATGAGGGGTGTGCCCCCATGGCTCAAACACCTCCTATTAGGCCCCACCTCCAACACTGGGGATAGAATTTCAACATGAGATTTGGAGGAACAAACATCCAAACTGTAGCAATGGCAATTCTGTGCCACTCACCATGTATATCTGTCAGCTACTGTTGCCTAACAAACAACCAAAAATCTCAGTAGAGTATAAGAATAAGCATTTATTCTGCTCATGTTCCTGTGGGTTGGGGATTCTGCTGATCTTGGCTGGGCTTAGACGGACATGAATGAGCAGCTCTAGGCTGAAGGTCTGGAGCAGTCTGCCCCATTGTCTTCAAGGTCTGTCATCTTCCTCAGACCAGCTGCCTAGCCAGGGCATGTCCTTTTCATGATGAAGGCAGAAGGACAAGAGGGCAAGCAAAAACACCGAAGACACCTTACAGCCTTAGGCTCGAACTGGCACACGGTTGCTTCTGCCCACACTCCTTTGGGCAAAAACAATTCACACAGCTAAGTTCCAACTCAAAGGGCAGGGACCTGCATCTACCTTTAATGGAACAATTGCAAAGGTGCCTGGCAAAATAAGTGGAAACATGAAGGGGTGAAGAAATAAGAACAGCCATTCCTCATGCAGACACCTCTCTTGGAAACATCCTAAGGAGTAGAGGCATGGTCCAGGGATAAAGAAACCTTTCCCTGGGCACCCACCTCAGATTTGAGGTCACCTTTGACTAAGGTTTGCCAATAAGGAAGCAGTGACTCTTTATTAATAATTTTTAAAAGCCAACATTCACTGTGTACTTACTGTCTGCTAGACCTCATTCTAGATGTTTTACATGAATAAATCCATCTTAATCCTCATATAAATCATTTGATATGGGTTCAATGACTGTCTTTATTTTGAAGATGAATAAACTGAGGCACAAGAAGATGAAATAAATTGCTTAAAGTCACAAAGCTAGTAGGCACTGGTGCCAGGATGGGAACCCAGGAAATCAGGCTCCAGCACATACTCCCCTAACTACACAAAATAAGGCCTTTGCCATAGAGGATGTGGCCTGATCATACAAGTTCCTAGTCTATTCTGTGCCCCTTCCACAAGCTCAGTGGATGCTCATGAATGGAAGAGGCTTTGGACATTGGGAGGGAAAGGGGTAGACCTGGGGGTGGCACCCAGCTTGACATGCGGAAGGTGCTGGTTAATAGGGGCAGGAGCTCAGACCAGGGTAGCTAAGCTGGGGCCAGGGAAGCAGGGGGAAGACATAGAAAAAGCCTTATCAGAGACTCTGGAAGGAAATGATGCTGCTAAGAGAAAGGCTGGATGGACTCCAGTAGCTAGAAAGAGGCCTTGGAACTAAAAGATGACTTGATTTTGAGACTTTACACAGCTCATCTTAGCATCGTTTGTCTTTCCAAATGGGCAGGACCTGGAGTTCTTTGTCCAAGCCATACTAAGAGTGAGGGCACAGGGGCAGAAGAAGACATGGGGGAGAGCAGGTGCCCTGAGGCCTCATCTCAGGCAGCCCAAGGATTTCAGTGGTAAATTTAAAGAGAGAGAGACAGGGAGTCCCCTGAGGCACATTGCTGGCTCATATTCAACTTGTCACTCACTTCAGTTACTCTCCTTATTTTCTGTTATGATAAACAGTGATAACAGCTTACTCAGTGAGCATTTTATGAGACAAGCCATTTTCAGACACAGGGATTGCATTTGACACACATGACAACCTCACATGGAAAGCAACTCATTTCAAATATGTTACTGGGGCTCAGAGAGGTTAAATGGCTTGTCTAGGACTATGCAATTAATTAGAATTAGAATCAGCTTCTTCATCTTCTTACCTCTGCACCATCCCCACATCTTTCCCTATAAGGAAGGAAAGCAGAATTAATCAGGCTTTGGTCTCTTAAGAGAAGGTAGTAGTTTAAGTCTGTATCAATCATTCACACTTTAGTATGATGTATTTCCAGTCCCGTCTAGAGTAGAATGCCTGGATGCAGTAGAAAGGTGCAACAAGGGCTCCACCAAGGGGTGGAAGGGAAGCAATGCAGTGAACATCAAAACTCCGTAATTCCACCCAGTCTCAATTTCTCCCTCCTTTGGGACTCAATTGTTGGAATGAAGCTCACAGAGGTCCGGGACAAGGAAAAAGGTGTAGGATGAAGACATTTAACAAGTAATATTAATTATTGAGACCTGTCCAGGTGCAGGGTGTTGTGCTGAGAACCTAGGAGAAGGCAATGAAGCTCACCTTCTAGGATAAAGAGAGAGGCAATAAATAAGTACACAAATAAGAATGTGACAGAGTGATAGATGCTATAAAGACAATGACACATCATAATATGATAGAGAGTTCTGAGAGATACAGGGTGGGGTTACAGGTTTGGGAGTCAGGTAAGACCTCCTAACAACATGCCATTGGTGTGAGACTTGAATAAAAATGTGTTAAGCTTGTCCATATCTAGTTGATTGGAAGAACAATGTCAAGACTCAATGTAAAAAATTATAATGGCAACAGCAATAATGACAGTAGAGTAATAGCAGTAATTACTAACACTTATGTAGCTCCTATTTATGTGATGGTAGGATTCTAAGTAATTTACATATAGCATATCATTTTATTTTCACTACAATCCTGTGAGGTAGTTATTACATTATCACAATTCCCATTTTACAGATGAAGGAACTGAGGAACAGAAATTAAGAGATTTGCCTGAGAACAGATAAGAACCAGAAGGAAAGAAAATTGATGGGTAGTCAGCGATTAGGTCCCAGGGTCCCAACACTAGCTCCCCAGAGGCAAGATGGCCAAAGAGTCAACGGCTGAAATTGGGGGTAACTGGCAGCATTTTCCAGACTCTGTGCAGGACCTTAACTTCCGTCCTAGACTCAATGCCAGGAATCTAAATGGGCTGTAGCAAAAGAATGATGATGTCACTGAATGAGAGGGTTTAGCACCCAGCTCCCCAGAGATTTCCCACTCAGGAACCAGCAGAGGGGAGAGTGTGAGGCCAGTGGCACCCCACTCGCTACTGGTCTCACCTTGGCTATAAATAACATAGTTAAGGTGAAAAAAAAAACACATGGCAGAGGGGCTTTATTGCTAAACTCACTTTCTTGTCTGCTCACCCCATAAGAGGGATGCAATGGTCTGAACCCAAACTCAGACATTGCAAAACACAGTGTGTCAGGAAATCAAATGGTTCTTGTAAAAGATCCAGGCTGAAGGTCTCACCTAACCACAAACAAAAAGGGTTGTTTGCTCTCTTAAAGACTACACATTCCTCTTCCTGATCTCAGCTAAGGATACCATCAGCCAAGCCAGAACCCACCACCCCTGCTCCCCCATCCTTTAGTCTCTCCTCATTGTGCTTCTGGTCATTAATAGAGCACTTGCCACCTTATAGCATTACAGGAGTTAAATATACCAGAGGGAAAGGAAGGTGAGCAGGGAGGAGAGGAACAGAGAGGTCCAGGCTGAAGGGGAGGAAGAAGGGAGAAAGAAAGACATTGCAAAGCCTACTCCTAAAAAGCTTATAGCTGATGGGGTAAATGGGCACACAAACATGTTGGGGTGATGGCATCCCAACATGGCACATGGTATAGAAAAGATCTGACCAAAATTTGGTGGCAGCCCAGAGCCAGCAATAATCTCCACTGAGAAGGACAGAGAAGTCCTTTGAGCTGGGTCATGAAGGGCCAGTAGGAGTTTTCCAGAAAGAGAAAGGAGAGAAAGGACAGAACAACACAAAGAAAACAACATATGCAAATCCACAGACATGTAGAAGGGCCTATCACATGCAGGGAGATAAGGCTGGGATGGCCATCAAGGCTACAGATTTCAGTGGCACCATGCTTTATTCTTCCTCTAAAGTTGAAATCTTAACACTACTGATGGCAGCCCACATCCATCTGCTCCCCTCATCCAGATACCAGGTCCCACCATTTCTGCCCTATACCATTTTTTAGCTTTGTCTATGACTCTGATCCCTACTACCACCACTGTCATTGAAAGTCACCCATCCATGGCCTCTTTGCCAAGCCTTTATTATTACAACAGCCTAGTCTCCCTGCCTCCTGGTTCTCCTCACTCCAACCTATTCATTCTCAATGACCCCCTGTTTCTAAGTCAATGACCCCCTGTTTCTAAGCCATTTTCAGAGTCTATCTAGCTAATTGTGACCCAAAGAGAATGACATTTGCTCTAGTAAGAACCCAGAGGGCATACCAAAAGAGAAGTTAGAAGTAAAGTTGACTTGCAAAGACCAGAGAACTGCAGAGCAGGACATAGCTGGGCTAGTGATAAAGGCAGGGCTCATTCATTCATTCAACGATATTTAGACTACTGACTCTGAGCCAGTCTCCATGCTGCGTGCAGGACACAAGAAGGCACACAACAGAGACCCAGTTTCTGTCATTCCTACCCACATGCAACTTGCGGAGAAAGCTATTAATCAAATAATTGTGAAAATAAATCTAAAATTACACATTGTGATAAGCACTATGAAGAAAACTTAAAGGGAATTCTGTGTGCTTACAACGGTGGTGAAGGCAGTTATGGAAGACTTCCAAGGATGGGACATTTAAGCTGAGATTTGACGGGTGAGTTAACTACATAAGGAGTAAGGAGAAGCCATTTCATTTATTAGTTAAGAGAGCTAGCCTAGGAGTGATATGACCTGGGTTTGAATTATGTCTCCACCAACGGTTAATTGTGGGCTAATTATTTCACCCTCACATGCCTTGGTTGCATTGTCTGCAAAATGGAGATACTAACTGTACTTACCTTAAGAGATTTGTTATAAAGATTTCATAAGACAAAGTATTTCATTAGCTAGTACAGTACAATGTAAGGGCTCAGTAAGTGATGGGAGTGCCAGCAATAGTTACTGTGGTAGTAGTGATGATGATTACAACAATGCTACTGGTGATGATGATAGAAGTAGTGGTGATTATGGTGATGATCATGATATTGATGATGGTCATTATGAGAACGATAGTGTTCTTGTAATGATATTGATAATGATTGCAATGATGATGATAATAATGATGGACTTTTGCACTCACAGCATATGCAAATGCCATCGGGTTGAAGGAAGCATGGCAGGTATGCAGAATAAGAAGTGCCAAGAAGAGAAGCTAGTCATGCCTCTTAAGGCAAACAGAGCCGAGCTCTGCAAATTCCAATTTATAGAGTCTAGACCCTGAGCTTTCTCAAAATGTAATCAGGGAACTCTAAAAAGGATTTAACAGTGTGCTAATGCAGTGACCACTCAGATTCAGTTAACATTTCTTGAGCTTCCTGTCTTAAAAAGCTTTGCCTTTATGTCAACAGTATCACCACAGAAACCAGTGTTAACTGAGTGCCTACTATATGCTGGATAATTATTTATGTGTCATTTCACTTGATTCTCATGACACTGGGTGGCAGGCACCATGCCAAGTGCTGATAATATGTTGGTAAACAGGATACAAATACTATGCCCATTTTACAGAAAAGAAAATAAATAAGGCATAGAAAGTTTAATTACCCAAGTCACAAAGCTAATAAATAATAAAGATAGGAGTTCAACCCAGCTTCAAATATCTCCTAGTTTAAGCTCTATTGTATGTACCACAATGCTTTTTGGTGCTGAGACAGACAGTTGTAGACTTGAAGATGCAGAACTGCAGGACCCGTGTCCTGACTGACAAAGGAGCTCTCTCTCCTGCTTCGTCTGCTGGGTGGAAGCAGCTTCCAGATGCCAGCAGAATTCACAGGAAGTCCTCAAGTTGGACGATCTTCAATTGGTAGTCACTGTTTATAAGAGATGACAAGAGGGGGAAAGGCTGCAAATGTTCATGGAGCCCTACAAGATGGTAGGCGCTTTATATACTTGACTTTGTGGCGGCCAATCCCATTCCTTACTCAAGTATTATTGCCTCCCATTTATAGGATAAAGGATCCAAGACTCAGAGGAATTGTCAAACTTATTCAGGGTCACACAAGGGGGTTGTCATTTAAATCCAGGATGTCTAGCTCCAAAGCCCAGCCTCTTTAGCCCACGCTATCTTCCAGTGATGTTGTTTCAACACACACACATGCACGCACACGCATACACAGACACACAGCGCCAACACAGTGACAGACATTTAAAAATATTTTCCCCCAACTAAATGCACAAAAATGTGCATAAATTCATAGTGCTTCAAAGATGCCCCACCTCTGAGGCCGAGAGAGAGAGTGAAGCAGGGCGCTGTCTGGTTTCCTCGTGTATTTGAGCCGCAACATGGTTTTTCTACACTGCCAACACCTGTCTCTTCTGTGCACCATGGAGGATAATATCTAAAATCAGCTGAGGTTTCAAGGTTGATGCTTTAGACACTAGAAAACAGGTTTTCATTGGTTATTTATTTCTTCAGTGTCCTCGGCTCTTCCAGGAACTAAAGTTACTCTAGATTTATAGGCCAGGAACTGAGCAGCATTGCTGAAAACACATTTGGGCCCGTGAGAGATGTATTAGTGCACGTGCTTTTCTGGAGATAATGGTTAAAAGTGATTTCCCGAGTTCCAAGCAGACTGTCCCTTACTAACTATGATCTGAACAGTTCATTTAACTTTTCTATGCTTCACTTTCACCATCTGGAAAATGAAAATAATAGTGTTACCCAACTACTTTATCTTAGTGAGCTATTGCTGTGATGATGCCAGATAACAAACAACTCCAAAATCTCGGTGGTTTACCACGACAAGTATTTACTTCTCACTCACAGGCCTGTATGTGCTGAGGCAACTCTGCTTCAGGCTGCAGGTTAAATTCATGTCATTTCCATGTGTCCCTCATTTTAGGATTAAGGAAAGCAGTTATTGGGACAGCCAATTCCATGGCCAGTCCCAGAAGAGCAAGAGAGCTGGCCAAATCACCTGAGCACATTTCCAGCTTTGGGTTGGACCTAGGGCACATGGCATCCAATCACATCCCAACAGCTGAAATCGATCGCATGGCCAAATTCAAAGTCAAAGGGGTGAGGAAGTATATTCCACCACACAGAAGCCATGAAAAGAGTGGGGAGGGGTTCCAGTTATTATCAATGTGTGAAATTTCACCCCAAAACTTAGAAGCCCAAACAAACCACAGTTTCACTCTTGATTGCATTGATTGGCTTGCCAGCCTGCCTCCCATGAGCCTGGACAAGCACAGTGAGCCCTCTCCAGGCTCCTGCAGCCCTCCAGCCCACAGCCAGATGAGTGCATCAGGCTCCCTCACCCAAGGAAGCCTCCCAAAGCATAACCTGTCAGGGGGTGTGATAAGCATCCTGTCTACTTACAGGCATGGCTGATCTCCTGCCCCTGCTCAAATCTCTTTAATGACTCCCATTTGCCCTAAACCCCATATGCTGCCTGAGCTGTACTTGAGCTCCCACCCACCCACTCCAGACTGAATCAGGGTCTCCTGTTCTACACTCCCAAAGCACCCTGCACTCTCCTTCCTAGCTCTTGTCACATTTGCAAGTATTCAGTCACTTGTATACTCATCTATATTCTATGCTCCATCATAGTGTTCCTGTTAAAAACCTAAGCGAGATCATGAAGTCGAATTAGGTCCTCCTTTGGCTCAGACTCTCTACTGGCTTCCCCGGTCACTCCAGTAAAGCTGGTCTTCACAGTGGTCCACAAGGCCCTGAACAAGAACACTGCTATCCGTGACTTTCCCCTTACCTTTCAATTATATTCCAACTTTACCTCTGAGGTAGACCTTCTCTGGCTACCCCATTTAAAAAGCCCCTACCCTCTCTACCTCTGGAATTCCTTAGCCCCCTTCCTTGCCATATTTTCTTCTTGGTATCTATTCCCAACCAACCTACTTTAAATATTATTTCTCTTGTTTATTTTCTGTCTTCTCCCACCCAACATCCGGCCTTGGGCAGAGATTCCTGTATCTTTATTCACAGCAATATCCCCAGGGCCTAGATTAGGTCCTATCATAAGTAACTGCTTAATAAATATTCATTGAATGGATAAATAAATGTCTCCACCTACTACACTGTCAGCTTCATGAAGGGGCCATGGAATGGATTTAAGCTGGAAAAGAACATATATTTATGCTTCAGAACATGCATAATTCTGTGTCCCCCTGGAAGGTGGGCTGCAGGCAAGAAGTCCAGTGAGGAGGCTGTGGTAAACCCCATACAACGAAGGCTGAGACTGGAATCACAGCAGAGGCAGTGGGCATGGAGAGGAAAGGACAACTGGAGAGCTGCTCAGGAGGTGGAATCCACAGGGATCCGAGAACAATCAGGGAAGGGAGGCAAGGATGCTGCCCCCCACCACCCAGGTGTCTGGCTTGGGTGATTTGGTAGATGGTGGTAAAATCATTGGCTCAGTCACAGGAAGAGACCAGTCAGGGCCTAGGCCTAGGTAAAAGGATGTGTTTGAAGGATGCTTGAAAGCAGGGATCCAACGTCACAAGCAACTGAAGCTTGTCTTAAAATAATGCCATGCTCAGAATGCCTATGCCTCCTCACTAGGGTCCATACCCCCATTTCTGCCAAACCCAACAGATTTCCTATGAGCAAACAATAAATTATCAGAAAACAGGAGGGATTGTCTCTATCAATCTATACATTTGTTAAAGTAAGAAACCTCAATGGTACTGACATGGATTTTGATTTAAATGATTTTGGATTTGATTGAGGGGAGATACATAAGAATAGCCCAGAATTTTTCTTTTAAAAAAATAAGTGGGGGTAGGGGCAAGGCGAAGAGGCAGGGAAGAGGGGAACTTGGATATACTAGAATGTCAAGGTGTTGTAATTAAAACAGTCCATTGCTGATGTAGTGAAAGCTTAGAGTTCAGAAACAAACCTAAGTACATATGAAAATAGGAAAACAATGGGCTTCTCAATAAATAGTGTCATGACAACTAGACAAAAAGTGAGGGAGAGTAATGCTGAGTCCCTGCCTCCAAAGCACAGCAAAACCAACTGCAAATAGATCAGAGAGTTTAATGTTAAAAATAAATAAATAAATAAAAGCACTAGAAGAAAACAAGACTAAATGCTTTTTTTTTTTAACTCTTAGGAAAGAAGATATCTTCTAAACATAATACCAGAGACAATGCATGGAAAAGTAGAGATACATAGCTACATAAAAATTTAAAACCTCTTTATGACAATGAACACCATGTATAAAGCCAAAAAAAATACCTGGCAAAAAGAATTGGTAATATATATTATAAAGGGTTAATAGTCTCCCTACAAAAACAATGTTTGTAAATTAGACTTTCAGCAACATTGGTAGACTAATCCATGACAGAGGACCCTGTCCACCACTGAAAACCCACAAGAGTGTGGGAATTAGAATAATTAATATTTAAAATATATAGGTTCACTCTAAAGACAGGAAAATCTCTAGAATGAAAATAAATGAAAAGAAAACTCAAAGCCAGAATGGAAAGTGTTTGAACCACGACACCTCTCTCCCAGGAGATGGGTGCATTGCCCCAGTGGTTAGGGACTGGGATTTTAATGCCAACTTTCGGATAGGAGATGTGGCCTTAGGTCCCAGTTAGCAAAGTAATGGAACTGAGACCTCTGTAAAATCAGGACCCTAAAAAGTCACCTCCATGGAAAGAGCTAGAACAACTCTGCCCACTGTTCTGGAAACAGAAAAGAAGCTTGCACCTGCACAGGGACATGGCTGAAAGCAGAAAGGTTCCATAAGAAGTTGAAGCCCAAAGCCTATACCATGCAGTGTAGAGTCCAGGCTTATATATTTGCGTGATGAGAGATTTCAACACTAATAAATTATTATAGGAGGTCATCCCAGGTTGGTGAAGTCCTGAGGGCCCCAGTAAACACAAAAACTTTTTTGAAAGAAGCTTCCACAACCCAGGCACGTGGCACTCTGTGGGAGTGGGAAGAGACAGGGGATTCCTGGAGGTAAACTCCATATCTAAAATTAAATCTTTAAGAATAAAATCATGCTGCTATAAAGACACATGCACACGTATGTTTATTGCGGCACTATTCACAATAGGAAAGACTTGGAACCAACCCAAATGTCCAAGAATGGTAGACTGGATTTTAAAAAAGTGGCACATATACATCATGGAATACTATGCAGCCATAAAAAAGGATGAGTTCATGTCCTTTGTAGGCACATGGATGAAACTGGAAACCATCATTCTCAGTAAACTATCGCGAGGACAAAAAACCAAACACCACATGTTCTCACTCATAGATGGGAATTGAACAATGAGAACACATGGACACAGGGAGGAAGGGGAACATCACACTCTGGGGACTGTTGTGGGGTGGGGGGAGGGGGAAGGGATAGCATTAGGAGATATAACTAATGCTAAATGATGAGTTAATGGGTGCAGCACACCAGCATGGCACATGTATACATATGTAACTAACCTGCACATTGTGCACATGTACCCTAAAACTTAAAGTATAATAATAATAATAATAAAAAGAAGCACAGGAAAAAAAAGAATAAAATCAACAGGCAATTCAAACACACAATGCACATGGCCACTAATAAATGTATTAAAAGATCTTCACCCTCCATAGTAATGAAAGAAATGCAAATAAAAATGGCCTTCATTCACTTCTTAGACTGATAAAGATTTGAGAGATTTACCATGAGCAAAGACACAGGACACATGAGCATTACTTTTTCCCAAAGATAAATGCATAATAACTTTATAGCAGAAAACAGCAAGCTAAAGGTATGGCATGTGGGCACTAGTTTTCTGGTGCAAGGTTACCCCTGCTGGGCTGCCAATTTTTCTGGTTCTTTGTTGGGTCATATTGCTGCTCCTCTTCCAGTGGAGAGCACAGGGGTAAGGCATTCCCAGTCAATGAGGTTCCCTTTTATGACTTATGGCATTTAACAGACTGCATTTTCTGTTGGTTGGTTGGTTGGTTGGTTGGTTTGTTGGTTGGTTTTAATAATTTATCGAGGTAAAATTCACATAACATAAAATTAGCCATTTTAAAGTGAACAATTTAGTGGCATTTAGTACATTCACAATGTTGTGCAACCACCACCTCTATCTAGTTCCAAAACATTTCTGTCACTCCAAAATCAAATCCCATACCCATTGAGCAGTCACTCTCCATTTCCACATTCCCCTTCTGTCCCTAGAAATCGCCAATTGCTTTGTGTCTCTATGGACTTGTCTATTCTGGGTATTTCATAAAAATGGAATCATATAATACGTGATCTTTGTGTCTGGTTTCTTTGACCTTAGAGTAATGTTTTGGAGGTTCATCCACACTGTAATACGTGTCATTTTTTTATTCCTATTATTGCTGAGTAATATTCCATTGTATGGATATGCTATAATTTGTTTATTTGCTCATCTGTTGATGGACATTAAGGCTCTTTCCACCTCTTGGTATTGCAAATAGTCCTGCTATTAACATCTGTGTACAAGTACTTGTATGATACCTGTTTTCAATTCTTTTGAGTACACATCTGGGACTGAAATTGTGGGGTCATATAATAAACCTATGTTTAACTTTTCAAGGAGCCACCAAACTGTTTTCTGCAGTGTCTGAGTCATTTTATATTCCCACTATCAAAGTACAAAGGTTCTAATTTGTCTGCATCCTCAACAACTTTTATTATTTTCCATCTTTTGTTTTAAAATTATAGCCATCCCAGTGGGTGTAAAGTGTTACCTCATTATAATTCTAGATGCCATTGTAAATGTAATTGTTTTCCTAATTTCCTTTACAGATTTATATGAACATTTTTAAATGCTGCAGGTGGAAGACAATTTGATACAAACTTTCTGAAGTCTAGCTTTGTAATATATCTAAAAATACATGCATGACCTAAACTTTCCAAATCAAGGAATTTATTCTAAAAAGATAACCAGACAAAGTGAAACAATCTAGGCACAGAAAGATAAATACTACATGTTCTCAGTCCTATCTGGGAACTAAAAAAGTTGATCTTATGGAGGAAGAGAGTAGAATGATGGTTACAAGAGGCTGGGAAGAAACTGGGGGGATGAAGAGAGGTGGTTAATCATTATAAACATACAGTTAGATAGAAGGAACACATTCTAGTGTTTGATAGGACAGTCAAAATAAATTATTTTTAACTATAGTCACCTGACTGAATAATTTATTGCATATTTCAAAATAGCTAGAAGATTTGAAATGTTTCCAATATGAAGAAATAAGTGTTTGAGATGGTATCCTAAAAACCCCGATTTGATAATTACACATTATATGTGTGTATCAAAATATCACATGCACCCCATATATATGTACAATTAGTATGTAGCAAAAAATATATATATTACAGATCATAACGTTTAACCTTAAAGTTTTTTTAAAGCATCCTTGAATGAACACAGAGGACATTATGCTAAGTAAAATAAGCCAGACAGAGAAAGACAAATACTATGTGATCTTACTGTACGGAATCTGAAAAAGTCAAACGCATAGAAGCAGAGAGTAGAATAGTGTCTGCCAGGGGCTAGGGCGTGGGGAAAATAGGGAGATATTGGCCAAAGGGTACAAACTGTCAGTTAAAAGGTGAATAAGGACCAGGTGTGATGGCTCATACCTGTAATCCCAGCACTTTGAAATGCTAAAGTGGGAGAATCACTTGAAGCCAGGAGTTCAAGGCCAGCCTGAGCAGCATAGCAAGACCCCATCTCCACAAAAAGTAAATTAGCCAGGGACAGTGGCACACCTATAGTCCCAGCTACTCAGGAGGCTGAGGTGGGAAGATCACTTGAGCCCAGGAGGTCAAGGCTACAGTGAGCTATGATCCCACCACTACACTCCAGCCTGGGTGGGTGACAGAGCAAGACCCTGTGTGGGAAAAAAAAAAAAAAAAAAGATAAATAAGTCCTAGGGAATGAAATGTACAGCATGGTGACTATACTTAATAATGCTACACTAGGCTGGGCACGGTGGCTCATGCCTGTAATCCCAGCACTTTGGGAGGCCGAGGCAGGCGGATCACTTGAGGTCAAGAGTTTGGGACCAGCCTGACCAACATGGTGAAACCCCGTCTCTACTAAAAATATAAAAATTAGCCGGGTGTGGTGGCACGTGCCTGTAATTCCAGCTACATGGGAGGCTGAGGCAGAAGAATCTCTAATTTGGGAGGTGGAGGTTGCAGTGAGCCAAGATCGTGCCACTGCACTCCAGCCTGGGTGACAGAGCAAGACTCTGTCTCAAAAAGTAAAAATAAAAGCAAAAAATAATAGAGTGGATCTGAAGTATTCTTACCACACACACACACAAAAAATGGTAACTATGTGAGGTGATGGTAACTGATTGATTGTGGTAATCATTTTGCAACGTATACATATATCAAATCATCATGTGGTATGCCTTAAATATATACAATTTCTATGTAAGTTGATAAAAACAGCATGGGCATCTCATTGAGGCAAAATTATATATTTATGTCAATACATATGCCTTCAAAAATCTAATAAGATGTTTTAGCCAAATGTTAATATTGTTTATTTTGAGTAGTCGGATTTGAGAGATTGTTTTAAGAAATACTTTAGAAACATTAAAGGAAAGTCATGTTGTGCTTTTGGGTGGGAGGACTCAATACGGTGAAGATTTATTTCTTTTTAAATCTATAAATTTCATGCACTTCAAATCAGGGTCACTAAAGAGTTTTTTTAAAAGGTATTTGACAAAATAACTCTAGTGCTTATCTAGAAGAATAAACACATAATAGTAACCAAGAAGGTGTTTTACAGAAAAAAAAAAAAAAGAAAGAGAGAGGAGGTTTTCCCTACTGTATTTTAAATTATTGTTCTGCAACAATGTGCTACTGGCCATAGAATATGTTCATTTTGCTAATAATATGGAGTGGGCTCTCAATAAGTATCTGTAGTATAGAATGAATGAACAAACATTCCTAGTTATCAGAGAAAGGCAACTTTGAACTATGACTGTTAAATTGACAATAATAATAATAGTGTAGAGATGGATGTGTTAAAAAAAAAAGACAGCTTCGTTGATGAAAATACGTATAAGTTGGTAAAGCTTTTTGGTCAGGCAAATTCGTTACATGTTTCACACGAATATCAATGACAACACTGTTTTCAACAATACATTTAGAGGCAACCTTAGTCTAGCAATAGGAAATCAGTTAAATTAATTATGGTACATCCATACCATGGAATATGTGATGTCACTAAAAATGATAATGTAGCTAGCTAATACATTTCTTGACATGGAAAACGCTCACAATATGCTCGAAAGTGAATTTTTAAAAGAACAGAATTGTCATCTGCTATTTAGCAAGTATTTATAAAGGGCTCTCTGATAGCCTGACACTGATGGGCATTGGAAACTGGTCAGGGTCCCCCAGAGTGCCTTGAGGCTTACTGTCCAGCAGGGGCGAGATACTTTTTAAAACGCCTGAATGTTCTGACGGAAAAAAATGCAGGCTGCTGAGGGATGCCTGACAGAGGACTCAATTTCAGATGAAGAATTCCTGAGTAAGGATGAATTAAGGATTGTCCAGGCACAGTGGGGGAGAAGGAGGGGTGCAAACTGAGTGATCAAATGGTTGGACAGTGTTCTCTGAGGAGGCGGAAGAAGTAAGTATGTACAGGAAGGTCAGAAAAACAGACCTTCACAGAAGAAGTTAGGGATTTTGGTCTTTATCGAAAATACAATAGGGAAAGGTGATGTAGAAATTTAAGAAAGGATGTGATCAGTCTGGAATTTTCATAACGCCTCTCTGGCTTCGCTGGAGAGAAAAGAATGGCTGCTCAGAAATCAATATGATTCCACATAAAATATGTATACTATATATATGTATAGCATATATACTTGTGCATATAAATACATCTGCATATATTATACATGCATACTTATGTATATTGTATAAACATTTATATATTATGCACAGATATACTTAACTATATTATATATACATATACCTATGTATATATCCATATATAATATTTTACACATATATATCTATACATTAGATTTACATGTCTACCTGTATTATGTAGACTATTGGTATTTATATGTATACCTATGTATATAAATATGTCTATATATTATATATACCTATGTAGTATATATATACCTATGTAGTATATATACCTATGTAGTATATATATACCTATGTAGTATATATACCTATGTAGTATATATATAATCTACTTAATGCATATTATACTTACATACTTAGATGTGTATGATACATATCTATATATTGTATATTATACATATATACTTAAGTGTATATTTATATACTTATGAATAGTATACACAGATATCTGTAAATTATATATGTGTTATATATACTCATGTGTAATATATGCCTATTTACATTACAAATATGCTATTTATAGTATATATTATTTATAATCTATGTATATTTTATACACCAATGTATATTGTATGTGTAATATATATACACCTATACATTATACATATATCATGCATATGTACCTATGTGTATATACGCATATGTATATTATGTATATGCTCTTGTGTAGTACATCTGTGTGCATGTGTGAATACCTACATGCATGGATACCTACATCAAAATGTCAATAGTGGTTAACTTTGGGTTGTGAAACTATAGAAAATTACTTTTCTTTCTTGTTTTTTCTATTTTTTTATTATTATACTTTAAGTTCTGGGATACATGTGCAGAACGTATAGGTTTGTTACATAGCTATACACGTGCCATGGTGGTTTGCTGCACCCATCAACCCATCATCTACATTAGGTTTCTGCCTTCCCTTCTACCCTTGTCAGTTAATAGATATTATATGTTTATCAGAAAGAAGAGAGGAGAAATAAAAGACAGTTGGAGGTTGGAAGTGTACCCACATGGTTCATTTCCCTCTTGGCCAGAACATATCCTCAGCTCTGCAACTACACTCATCTCCTAGAAAGATCCCTGGGTGGGCTGCCATGTGGCCCCAGAACCCTCCCCTAAAGGACCGTTTAGTGATACACCTGTGTTCTTAGAGGGAAGGTGCCCCTGCAGCCCAGCCTCCAGCTCTACTAGCAGCCTGGCTCCCCTGGGAAACAGCAGCCCAGAGAGTCTCAGGAGTTAATTAAAGCACCACAGGAGCCTCAGCCTGCAGCAACAGCTGTGACTCTGAGCCAGGGGAAGGGCTCTCCATGGAGACTGAAGCCAGGTCATGAGACACAAACAGGGGACTCGTGGGCTTCAAATCCAGAGGAGAAAACAGGACTCTCAACCCTCATGCTCTCTAAAGAGCCAAGTTCCAGGTCTTGGGGTTATGAATGGAGCCAGGAGGGTCCTCAACAGGTCCAGAGCGAGGATGCAGGCCAGGGGTAGCCCTGTGATTTGCTCACCTCAGCCCCTGTGAGTGCCTGACAACCAGAAGCCCCAGGAAACAGTTCTGTCCAGGTCTGAGAAAAGCAGAATTTTATGCACACATATATTGCCCTCCTGGCAATTTCCAAATGCACTGTCAGTAGGAAACTGTTTCCCAGACACTAAGACTAATCAAAAGCCTGTTCAAAACACATTATGCAGGTACCTAACATAACCACATACATTAGTTTCTTATGGTTTTATATTCAATTCAGCAAAAATTTATTGAGCACAGATTCCATGCGAGACACTATGCCAGATGCTGTGGGAGCACATGACAGATAACACTCAGTCCCTGTTTGTCCCCAGCCCTCAGCAGGCGTTTTCAAGCTAGGGGCTGGCGGTGTGGAGCAACTCACACTGATGACCCCAATGGAAGGACCACTGCACTCAGTGCTACAGGAGAGACACAGCAAGATAGGAAAGTGGGAGTGTGTGACTGCTTCTGGCTGGGGGATCAAAAATGGTTTAACATAGATCTAATTTTTCCTGAGCACCACTTCTATTATCTCATTTAATCTTTATAACAACGATATGTGATAGATATTGTTATTATCCTCATTTTACAGATGAGAAAACTGGGGCTCCAGAGTAGGTAAGTAGATGGCACATGGGTAGTCAAGTTTGACTACATCTCTTGAGCTCCCTGGATGATATGAGTATTTCTTCCCCAAGGGCATGAATCAGTGTAAATAAGGTTTTTCAAAACGTACATACTCAAAGGTATAGGAGGTTTTGAGGGTAAGTTTAAGGTGTATGTTTTGAAAAAGCTCTCCTGGTGAATCTGGTGTGCATCTTGATTTATATCACACTATGAAAGCTTGAGTGGAATTTCAGAGGATGAGGTCGGGAAAGATAAAAGCCTTCCAGGTAGATAGAACTGGGTAAGCAAAAGAGCACAGCTGGGAAAGGGTAGAGCTTCTTTGGGAACTGTTGAGTGGCCTTAAGCATAGGAGTCAAAAGAAGAGAGAGGTAGGGTCTGCCAATATGGGGAGAAGAAGGTGGCTACCATATCACCAGTCCCGTTCCTGGACTGTTCAAACCCATACTCAGAGCTCAGCCATGCCCTATACTGTGTCCAAGCTGCCTTCAGTGAGGAGTATGATCTGCTTGCACCACGGCTGAAAGAAACCAGCCTCTGTTCAGAGAGAGATGAAGGCCTGACATTATTGAACACCTACTAATTGCCAAGCACTGCATTTGAGCCCTTTGCATACATTATCATATTGATTCTTCCTAACAACTTCGAAAGTTATGTATTGCTAGTTGCACTGTTTAAAAGATTAATGAGATTGGGTAATTTGCTTAAGGTCACATAGTCAATAAGTGACCTATCCAAGATTCAGCCTCTCATCTGTCTGGCTTCAATGCTTGTGCTCTTCCCTCTGGGATTGAGTGCTTCCTGAAGTTATCAAAAGGGGCTCAGATAAGAGGAAGGTGAGTCTGGGCCATGTGGTGAACAAGGAATCGATGGAAACTGTTCTTGGGTAAAGACTGAAGGTAGCTGTTTTGTCTAGTTTCCTTAAAAGCAGAGCCTGAGACAAGGATGCAAGTAGTTTATTTGAGAGGTGATTTTAGGAAGTACTAGGAGGGAGTAGGGAAGTGAGACAGGGAAGGGAAGGGAGCCAATGAAGGAGGCAGGTTGCCACTGTGGTCAACTGGGGCTCATTCCCACTGGGGGCCTCTGAAAGATTATAGAGCACAACTTGGTGCTGTCCCATTGAAGAACAAGGAGGCTGAGATCTTTATGCCCTTATTGTTTGATAGCTGTTCCCGGAGAACAAACTTCCCAGCACTTCCATGCTGCCCTGTTTGAGTGCTGAACATATTCCCTGGACCAAAGAACACCTTAAGGCCAAGAAGTAGCTGGAAGCCTTTGGTGTACATGGGGACTGTCTGCAGGTGACCTCCAGGACTGGCTGATAGCATACATGTAGGGCGTCAACAGCATCTTCTGCAATGAATGTGTTCAGTACTTGAGGACTAGAACAAAGCATAGCATCCCTCAGGACTTGGAAAGTAGGAAAATAAGATCTCCATGTATGAAATAAATTTTTAAGATTAGCAAGAACTGAATCAAAAAAACTGAGCAGAGGCAGGTGAATAGAATGATATGCATCCTAGATCTGAGGGCCAAGGCTATAATCTGATCAGAAGTATTATTAAGATCTCTAAAGAAGCAGGTATGGAGGGGAAGAGGGTTGGTCAACTGCAGAAGCACTGACCAAGTTTTCCCAGAAGCAGGGGTTGGCTGGGCCTGTTTCAGGCCTGTCCACAGAAGAGCCCGTGGTCAGTGGGTTGCGAGGATGTCCAGTCCCACTGGCTAGACAAGCCCCACTATAAGATGGACATATCTCAGCCTGTGCCCTTAAACATCATAGCACCATCTACCCTGGTTTGAGGCTAGACATTTCCAGTACATTCTCATGTGAATCTAGTTCCAGAAAAAACTCCTAGGATGAGTTTGTACAGCAGGATCATAGCTCAGTATCTTAACCTCAGTTAATATGAACCTGCCCAAGGGATGGGCCTGCTCCTGATGCAGAAATAAATAAGCATCCAACTCTGCAGTCCAAAGTCCAGGGCCCAAACTAAACTTTATTTTGACTGGCCTCACAGAACGTAGCCCTCCAGCCTTTCCTAGGCAACACCTCAAATTTAAACAGGCCTGCCAATGTCTTTTTTTCTATTTACGTTTCTACAGTAAACAAAGTGAGGAAGCTTCAAGGAGAAGAAAGCTAGGAATCCAGGCTTTTGTTCTAATTAACAATCACAAGACTCAATCGCTAGTTCTTTGCTGAACATTCTCCTTGAGTGAGTGTCTGTGTGCATGTGCACGCACATGTTTTAATCTGAATGTTTATGCACGTGCATCTCTGCATGCATATGTATTTGTGTAAATGGATGTTTGTGTAAATACGTACATGGAAGCAGCAAACATAAGCTCTGCAGTCCCTTACTAGTTCTGTGATCTCAAGCAAGCCATTAATAACCTCTCCAGGCATCACTTCCCTCACTTGTAAAATGAGTGCAATAGTAGCATCAACTTCACAGAACAGTTTGGGGGATAAAATGAGATAATATTTATAAAGCAGCTTAGCATAAGCCAAAGTGAGAATTCAGCCAATGCTAGCATTTGACATTTCAGGTTACTTTTTTTTTTTTTTTTTTTTTGTAAGACAGAGTTTCACTTTGTAGCCCAGACTGGAGAACAGTAGTGCTACCTCAGCTCACTGCAACCTCTGCCTCCCAGGTTCAACAGATTCTCGTGCTTCAGCCTCCTGAGTAGCTGGGATTACAGTCACCCACCACCACACCCAGCTAATTTTTGTATTTTTTTAGTAGACAGGGTTTCACCATGTTGGCCAGGCTGGTCTTGAACTCCTGACCTCAAGCAACCCATGCACCTCGGCCTCCCAAAGTGCTGGGATTACAGGCATGAGCCACCGCTCCCAGCCTCAGGTTACTATTTAAGGTGATTCTGTGTGTGCATGTGTAATCTGTGGCCCCTTAGGATTCCACAGGCATATATATCTGTGACTTTTGCTCCATGAGCCCCACATTATAATGTTGTCACCAGTGGGGTTGGTCACAAAGTCAAGGGAAAGTCTAGAGGATGACCACAAAACCAGTGTAGTGTTCTCTGTGGGAATGATTGCCAGACCCCTGCAGAACAACCAAAGAGGAACCAAGAGCCAGAATAACAGAGAGAGAAATGGCCAAGTCATGGAGAAGTACATCCCTGCAATCAGTTCACAGGACAGAGTGAATCAGCATGCGATTCCAAGGACCTTTTACACAGCATCCCCAAGTAGACCAGAAACCTCAAGCCATCTGTGTTCATGGACACAAAATCCAAGTCTGTGCCTTGGGCAAATACAGACTGATGCTTTTCACTGGACTGCAGTTTGATGATAACATGTTCCTTACCCCCATCCAAAGATATCTAGGAAAAGAGATTTCAGAAAGACATCTCTCCCTCTTACCACATAGTGGGACTCTGGATTTGGCTGTTCATCTCCTGTCTCAGAACTAAGATGATTATTCTGGTAAGCTGGAATGAAACTAGCAGCAGAAGGGGAGCTAGCAATAGCCCTGCTGATTTATCACCCTTTTCAACCCAGTTGGGTTCCAAGAGAATAAATCTTGCTTGCCTCTGGCTAGGTACCCACCATCATGCCATGGACCATGACTTTCATATCCCATTAACTCTGAATTACTCAGTCTGGGGCTGAGCTAAGAGGTAATTTAAAATGGCAAAAGGGGAAAAATGTTCTGATTTAGATCTGATAGAGACTGTATTAAGTCCTGTCATTTTTCAGGACTTAAGTGTGAGCTTTGTGGAGGGGGAGCACCCATGGGATGGGACTGCCGTGAAGAATCTGTGCTGCAGATTAAATGAGAGGAGTGGAGGCAAACACATGTTCCACAGGGTCTGTGGCTCCCTCATCCTTGACCAAGAATCAGGGGCTGAGTTCCTCAGGAGAATTATTCTATTCAAAATCACCAATCTCTGGAGCATAAATGATTACAGCCCTTTAAGGTAGCAACTTGGCAGTACCTATCAAGACAAAAAGGGCTCATACCTTCCAACCCAGATGTCTCACTACAGAAACACCGGACATGTGTTCAGGGGATGTGTACAAGAGTGTTTACTGTAGCCTCATTTATAATATTGAGGAATCAGAGACAAAAATAAAAAGGTCCCTCAATAGGGGAATGTCTTCAGAAAGGATGGTATGCCTATTCTGAGAGAATAAGCACCCATTGAAGAGAATGAGGGGAAAGGTGGTCTGCGACAGGCACTGAGTGAAAAACATCAGGGTGCAGAGTAGTTTCATGTGACATGCTTTTATTTTTCAAAAAAAAAAAAAAACACTATTTGGAGATTAAATTGAAACCACTGCTTTTCTCCATCCTCAGTGTCTTAACACAAAGAGATGCCTCTCTATCAGCAATCATGCAGACTCTGCAGTCTGAGCCACTTTGAACATCCCAAAATAAATTTCACAACCAGCCTGACCTTATTTTTAGTCTCTGATCAGGCCTTCTTGCCAGGACCACTTCTGATGCCCACCTAACATACTTGGACTGCCACAAAGACCATCAGGTCAGAGGAAAAGAAGAGAAGGCCTTGCTCAGCAAGAACTTACCTGGTACTCATCTTTTGAGTGCACGTAGAGAGTCATGCTCTCTTGGCATTGAATCACCTGCCCCAACAGCAGGGATAAGCCCTCAGGCTCCCCCTCACATGTGGACCTACTCTAGATGAGTATGTAGGAGGACTGCTGGCAACAGAAATTGCACTTTTTGCTCTCTAAGAGCAGAAAGCCCTTAGCCTGGCATTTAAGGCCCTCAGAAATCTGGTCATGCATTAGTCAAGATAGAATAAGATATACTACAGTAACATATAAACCCCAAAATCTCAGTGGCTTAACATAACAAAGATATATTTGTCCCTTACTAAAAGTCTAGTGCTAGTTAAGTAGCCATCTTCCAAGCAGTGACTCAGAGATCCAGGCTGCTACCGCTGTGTCTCTGCCATCACGGTGTGTGACCTTCATGGTCACCACAACAGGAGAACAGAGAAGTGGAGGCAGCCTGTGTGCTCTTAACTGCCTCAGCCCAGAAGTCACCTCCACTCAGTCCATTGGTCAGAATTGTCATATGGCACCAGTCTAACCCCAAGGGAAGCTGGGAAATACAGTCTTCTTATGTCTCCAGGAAACAGAAACTGTGTCCTCATAACATTATCTCCACTCCAGGTCCCAATCTACCTTTCCAACTTTACCCCACACACACTTTCTCACTCACCTCAGACTCCAAGCTTCATCTACTCTGATATCCCCACCAGGGAAAAGAGATCAGACTCCAGACTCCAGACACATGGAATTCTACACATGCCTAGTCTCCTGCCTCTGTGCCACTTTCACTAGTCCTATTCATTCATTCATCCATTCATTCATTCAGCAAATATTTATTGCACATTGATAATAGCCTTGCACTGTGCTAAATCCTGAGGAAACAAATACAGTCTCTATCCTCATGAAGCTTACAGTCCAGGGGCCCATTTTCACCATCTCTGCCTTCTAAACCCCACTGGGCTCAGCTCAGCAGATAGCCTACCTCTCTACTTCTCTAAAATTGTTGGGGAGGGATTTGCTGGGCTAAAGAATGGAAAGGTCAAGCCCAGTACCAGGCACAGGCAAATACTCAGCGACACGTAAATACTCAACAAGTGTGAGTTGTTAGTAATAGTAGCCACCTTATTTCAGTGAGAACACTAGGAGGTTGCTCTCATTCCAGAGTCAATTCTTACCATTCCTCTGTACTTATTCCCTTGGCTGAATTTCCAACCCCTCTTCGTCACTTACTTGTAGGAGAGGACCCTAACTATAAACTTAGCATAAGGCAACTGACAGACTTAACAGGGGCTAAAGTTTCTTTTGAGCAGTATTTGAAATTTATTTCTTTTGGGCTTTGAGAAAAAACTGGTCTCTTTTAGTGTTTGGGGGTAGGGAGGAGGTCTGAGCCTCCTTGAAGGAGTTCAGGGACCTTATACCAGATACATTTACACAACTAATCAAGAATGAAGAATGAAATGGATTGTAAGACCCTATGGACTCACTCTGCTCAGATGTCATCTCCCCAGAGAGGCCTTCCCAGACTACCCTGTATAAAAACATCATGCACATCATTTTCTACTCTTTTAGCCATTTTTAGTTTTCCTCAAGCTATTTGTTGCAACAACAAACAATACACCTCTTCCAAGATTTCAGAACCCCTCAGCCTGGTGAGCAGCCCATTGCCATATCACCAAGGGAACTGACTGGCCCTAAATACCAGAACCAGGTTCCTGGGGACAGAGAATGGGTGAAGTTATTCTTTGCACTTTCTCTGGTGCTGAAATCTGGAAGCATACATGCCCCCTGAACATGTTCCTTGACTGAATAAATTTTTAAAAACAGGATGGCAGGAAGATCATTAAGAAGCATGCTTTTGCATCTCAACTTTCTAAATTATGTTAAACTTCAGAATTTCTGTAGGCGCCTGTTTATAAATAAGATTAGATTCATCCAAAATTGAATTATTCTTCATGCTTGGTTAGTTGTTACTGGGAATTTAAAAGCACTTATTTGGATAATATCCAGGTCATTTGGAGTTGGCATCTTCTAAAAGTTGGGCCTGTTACAGATAAATATCCATGCTGTGCTCCAGGCACAGAAAGTAGCAAAATAGTTCATTTCCTAGAATATCAGATGAAAGGACAACTCCTCCCCCACCCCCCAAATATAGCCTTTCTCTAAACAAAATATTCAATACCTAGCATGAGACTGCATTTGTGTCCCAACATGGGTTTCTGTTAACATACCTCATGCTGCTTTTAAAAATCAGATAGATTGGTTAAATCCTTTTAAGAAAATTAGGCAAGCGAAGATGTCGTTAGTGCTAGAAATCCATCACATACATAACAGAAGCATAGTAATTATTTTTAAGGCCATTCTTTTTTATAATGCTTGTCATTTCTGGGTATTAGCTCAAACAGACAAAACTTGGAACCTCTTCAGGAGATGTCCTAAGTATCAAACATAATATGTCACAAAATGTGCTGGTGGTTTTTGATCTTCCTTTCAATTCAATTCATTTGTCAGTTATATATAGGATGACAATATAATTTACTTCCCAAAGACACAGGAGAGTGAAAAGGGCTCTATTAATATGAATAATGATGCCAGGACAACAAACCAGGCATATAATTGTCCTAGCTTTGTAAGATACTAAGCCAGGCTCTGTAGGGTAAATGTGCTGAAATCCTAAAGGTTAAATGTAGAAGGAAATGATGGCGCTAGATCAGGGATCAGTACACTTTCTCTTAAAGGGCCAGATAGTAAATATGAAGCTTTGCAGGCCAAGAGGCCAAATGGGGGATAATGTATCATGTAAGTATTTACAAAATCATTTAAAATGTAACTATTTAAAAATGCAAAAATCCTCCTTAGCCATGGGTTGGATTTGGCCCATGGGCCTAAAATGGCCAACCTCTAACATAGAGCATCGAGGACGTTAAATGCTAAGCTCAGAAGCTTGGATTTAATTCTGCGGCCAGTAGCTTCCAGAATGATTTTTATTTTAGGAGTAGAAACTTGTTCTCAAATGAAATCTTATGTGGAAGCCCAATATATATGCAAAACAGATAAAAATGGTTCTGCTGTGTTTGAAATGGGAATGAGAGAAGCAGCGAGCACAACCCTCTCTCACCCTCAGCAGCAGGCTCAGAGCACCCGAGGGGGCCTGCCCATCACGACTTTCAAGCCACAGCCACAGTCAGTGGGGTGCTATTAAAGACTTCTGAGGAGAGAGGTAAAGAGATCACAGCTGTGTTTTACAACAATCATTCAGTGCGCAGTATGAAGGGTGCACTGGAAGGCAGAATGCCCAGGGGCAGAGGGGCCAGTAAGGAGGGTCCAGCCTGGCAGAGCAAGGATTGCAAGGATGTTTCTAAAGCAAACATCAGCAGCATAAATGTGGGTCTGAGGGAGATTCAGACATTTAGGCAGTACCAACTCCATGGGCATGGGCCCTGTGCACTCTCACATGGCCCATGCACAGAGGGACCCACACTTGGTTTAATGCTCTGCTATACCGTATTGAAATTCCCAATTATTTTTCAATCAGGTCCCTGCATTTCCACTTTGCACTGGGCCCCAAAAATTGTGTCACCAGTCCTGCATGCAGGGATGACTGAATCTAAAGGTGCCTGATCACACATAGCTGTACCTTCCTCCCACTGTCCTATTGTGTTAGTCCATTTTGCATTACTATAAAGGAATGCCTGAAGCTGCATAGTTTATAAAGAGATTGATTTGGCTTGTGGTTCTACAGGCTATACAAGTATGATACCAGCACCTGCTCAGCTTCTGTGAAGCCTCAGGAAGCTTACAATCATGGTGGAAGGCTAAGGGGTAGCAGGCATGTCACATGGAAAGAGAAGGAAAAAGAGAGACAGAGGGAGGAAGTGCCATACTCTTTTAAACAAACAGATCTTGTGTGAACTAATATAGCCAGAACTCATTCTAAGAACTAATATAGCAAGAACTTACCATAAGGGTAGCACAAAACTGACATCTGAACAGAGATACACAGTCCATAAGGTCTTACAATCCATTTCATCCTTTATTCTTAATTAGTTGTGTAAATGTATTGGATATAAGGGATCCACCCGCATGACTCAAATACCTCCTGTAGGCCCACCTCCAACATTGGGGATCATATTTTGACATAAGATTTAGAGGGGACAAACATCCAAACTATATTGTTTTGTCTTTGACCCCTCACCAAATCTCACGTCCTTCTCTTATTGTAAAATACAATCATCCTTTAGTTCCCTAAAGTATTAATTCCTTCCAGCCCCAACTGAAAAATCCAAAGTCCAAATTGCTTCTGAAACTCAAGATATAGCTGTGAGCCTGTAAAATGAAAAACAAGTTATTTACTTCCAAGATACAGTGGTGATACAGGCATTGGGTAAACATTCCTATTCTAAAAGGGAGAAATCAGCTGAAAGAAAGGGAAAACAGGCCCCACACAAGTCCAAAATCCAGCAGGGAAAACATTGAACCTTAAAGCTCCAAAATTATCCTTGACTCCATGTCCCACATCCAGAGCACAATGGATCCAAGGATGCCCCCACATCCAGAGCACAATGGATGCCAAGGCCTTGGCAGCTCTGCCTTTATGGCTTTGCAGGGTGCAGCCCCCAAGGCTGCTCTCACAGGTTAGAGTTGAGTACCTGTGGCTTTTCCAGGATAAGGTTGCAAGCTGCTGGTGGCTGTATCTTTCTCAGGTCTGGAGGATGGCAGCCTCCTTCCCACAGTTCCACTAGGCAGTTCCCTGGTGGAGATTCTGTGTGGGGGGTCCAACCCCACATTTCCCCTCCACACTGCCCTAGTAGAGGCTCTCTGTGGGGGTTCCACCCATATGGCAGGCTTCTGCCCAGGCACTCAGTCTTTCTGACACATCCTCTGAAATCTAGGTGGAAGCTTCCAAGCTTTTTTCACTTTCGCATTCTGCCAGCCTGAAGACTTAACACCACATGGAAACCACCAAAGCTTTCGGCTTGCACCTTTCAGAGCAGCAGCCCGAGCTATATGTGGGACCCTTTGAGCTGAGATTGGAGCCAGAGCTGCCAAGATGTGAAGAGCAGTGTCATGAGGAAGCACAGGGCAGTGGCACTCTGGGTCTGACTCCCAAGACCATTCTTTCCTTTGGAACTGTGATTGGAGGGGCTGCCTCGAAGATTTCTGAAATGAGTTTGAGGCCTTTTTTCCATTGTCTTCATTTTCAGCACTTGGCTCCCTTTTACTCTTGCAAATATCTCTAGCAAGTGGTTGCTGCACGGCCAACTTGTATTTCTCTTCTGAAAATACTCTTTCCGACTCTACCTCGTGGCCAGCTTGCAAATTTTCCAAATTTTATGCTCTTCTTCCCTTTTAAATATAAGTTCCCATTTTAAGTCATTTCTTTGTTCCCACGTCTGATCACAGGTTGTCAGAAGCAGCCATGCTACATTTTGAAGGCTTTGCTGCTTAGAAATTTCTTCCATTAGTCTTCCATCATCAGTCTGAAGTTCACCGTTCCACAAATTGCTTGGACCTGGGCACAATGCAGCCAAGTTCTTCGCTAGGGCATAACAAGGGCAAACTTCACTCCAGTTTCCAATAATTCTTCATTTCCATCTGAGACTGCCTCAGCTTAGCCTTCACCATCCGTATTTCTATTAGCATGTTGGTCACAACTACTTAACCGGTTTCTAAGAAGTTCCAAACTTTCCCTCATTTTATTGTCTTCTTATGAGCTCTCCAAAATCTTCCAACCTTTGTCATTTCCCAGTTCTAAAGCTGCTTTCATATTTTCAGGTATCTTTATATAAATGCCCACTCCTGGTACCAATTTTTTCTCTCTAATTAAAGGGGAAGCATGGCACAAACATTTGGAAAGTCTTCAGCCTGGCCATGTCATAGAGAAACAGCATTTTCAGGAGAGGAATAAAAGCAGGCTGTGGTGTAACCACTTGCTAGAGAGATTGCCATGACTAAAAGGGATCCAGGTACTAATATCCAAGACAATAGGAAAAAAGCCTTGAAGGCATTTCAGAAATCTTGGAAACAGCCCCTCCCATCACAAGTCCAGAGAAAGAATGATTTCACGGCCCAGGCCTGGGACACTACTGCCCTGTGTCACCTTGGGAGACTGCTACTCCCATCACAGCTGCCCCAGCTCCAGCTGTGGCTCAAAGGGTACCTGGTACAGCTTGGGCTGCCACTTTGAAGAGCACAAGCCACCATAAGCCTTGGCAGCTTCTGTGTGGTGTTAAGTCTATAGGCTGGCAGAATGCAAGAGTGAAGGAGGCTTGGTTCCTTTCACCTAGATTTCAGCAAATGGAACAGAAAGCCTGGGTACCCAGGCAGAAGCCTGCCACAAGGGTGAAGTCCTCACAGAGAGCCTCTACTAGGGCAGTGTAGAGGGAAAATGTGGGGTTGAAGCCCCCACACAGAGTCCTCACCAGGGAACTGCCTAGTGGAGCTGTGGAGAAGGAGCTGCCATCCTCCAGACCCAAGAGCAATAGAGCCGCCAGTAGCTTGCAACTTCAGCCTGGAAAAGCTGCAGGCACTCAACTTCAACCCATGACAGCAGCCTTGGGGGCTGCACCTTGCAAAGCCACAAGGGTGGAGCTACCCAGGGCCCTGGGATCCCACCCCTTCCACCAATGTGCTCTGGGTGCAGGACATGGAGTCAAGGGAGATAATTATGGAGCTTTAAGGTTTAATGTTTGCCCCACTCGGTTTTGGGCTTGCACAGGTCATGTTGCCCTTTCTTTTGGCCAATCTCTCCCTTTTAGAATAGGGATGTCAACCCATTGCCTGTACCACCATTGAATCTTGGAAGTAAATAACTTGTTTTTAACTTTAGAGATTCATAGGTGGAAAGAACTTGCCTTGATTATAAAATGAGACTTTGAACTTTTGATTTTTCAATTCACGGTGGAACAAGTTAAGACTTTGGGGGACTATCGGGAAGGGATGATTGTATTTTGCAATGTTTGAAGGACATGAGATCTGGGGGCCCAAAGGCAGAATGATACGGTTGGGATATTTGTCCCCTCCAAATTTCATGTTGAAATGTGATCCCAAATGTTGGAGGTGATCCTTAGTTGGAAGTGAGCCTTTGGGTCACGGAGGTAGATCCCTCATGACTGGCTTGGTGCTCTCACCTTTGTAATGAGTTCATGCAAGAGCTAAAGAGTTAAAGAGCCTAGAACCTCTTCCTCTCTCTCTTACCATGTGACATGCCTGCTATCCCTTCCCTTCCACCATGACTGTAAGCTTCCTGAGGCTTCACCAAAAGCTGAACAGATGCTGACACCATGCTTTTACAGCTTGCAAAGACATGAGCCAAATAAACCTCTTTTCTTTATAAATTACCCAGCCTCAGGTATTCCTTTATAGCAATGCAAAACAAACTAATACTCCTGGCGAGGGACACTGCATAATCCCTGAGTCTCAGATTGTCTCTCCCACATGCTGCCTCACCCCCTCACAAGCACTCATAATACCATCTGTCCTCCCTCTAGTTCCTGCTTCCTGGAATCACCAGTCACAGCTGATAAGTCCCAATTCCAAATCTCTGACATGCAAATTCAAATCAAATCTTTACTCACTGCCAGATGCCCAGCAGGACTACCACAGACCAGGAGCTGCTTTCTGCTGACCAGCAAGGTAATCCATGAACACAAAACCTAGGGTTGCCTTGGATTGGGCTTCATCGGGAGTAGATGCTGAGATAAGGATTCAGGTGACAGTCGTGTATTTGTGATGTGATCCCAATAGCCCCAAGAGGGAGTGGGGAATGGGACAGGAAGTAAAAGTAAGCCAGAAAAGAGGGCTGGTTACCACTTTGGGCCACTGGGCCGAATCCCAGTAGGGATCCTGAGACTGTGGTTACATCCAAGGATTTTTCCCCAACTGGCTGGCAAGTAAGCTGGGGTATTTATCACCAACTCCCAGCCCTCATTGATTGAGTTGTTCCTGGGATCCCCAGAAATTCTGGCTGCTCCAAATGCGTGGTGAACAATCATCTGTGACCAAAAAAATGCCCTCAGACAGAGACATAGAGCTGCCACCACATACCCGAAGAGTTTGCAGGTAACCTCTGGAGTGGGCTGAAGGTAGGGGGATCTGAGGATGGCACAAACAATGTTTGCTCTACCCTCAGGGCCACTATAAGGAACAACAAATATTTGAGGAAGTAAGTAGATTTTGAGCGCTCCCAACATCTGAGAGTACACCTGGCATGATTACCTTCAGCCAGTTATTTAAAAAATAATAACTGAACACCTGTTATGTCCAAGTTCCACTTTTATGTAGGGCACTGTTCTATACATTGTGGAAAAAGACTACAGAACCACAGTTTACAACCAGGCCCTGTCATTTATAAGGGCCACACTGCACAAAAGTGCTCAGCCACCAGAGGCCAAGACCACCTCACTTTAGTTTAATACATCAATCTCAAAGGCATCCTTGTATCCCTGGAAATTCCCAAGACTTCTTTCAAAATGTTTCTAGGGAATGGGGGTCTGAAACACACAGAGAAGGGAGAAGGGAGAAAAGTCATCTCAAAAGTACCTATTCGAAAGAAACACAGTGACATGTGTTTGAATGACATCAGAATATTTTATTCAGCAAAACATTTAGGATCTCTTTGTTGACTGAGATGTTTAACTTTTACAACACATAACATGACCCTCATATCTGCTGGTAAGATTATAAAATGGTGCAGCCATTAAAAAAAAATCTGGGAGTTCCTCAAAAAGTTAAATAGAGAGTTACCAGATGACCCAGTAATTCCACTCCTAGGTATATATCCAAGATAATAGAAAACATATGTCCACACACAAATTTGTATGTGAATGTTCATAGGAGCAATATTTATAATAGTCAAAAAGTAGAAATAACCCTAGTGTCTATGAGCTAATGAATATATCAATAAAATGCAATATACTCACACAACGGAATATTATTCAGCTCTAAAATGAAACAAAGTACTAGTATACACTACAACATGGTTAAAGCTTCAAAATATACTGCATGGTTCCATTTATATAACATGTTCAAAGAGGCAAATCTATAGAGACAGAAAGTGGATTAGTGGCTGCCTCTCCTAACAGGAGGTTAGAGAGAAATGAAAAATGGCTACAGGGTACAGGGTTTCTTTTGAGGGTGGTGACAATGTTCAATTTGTGGTGATGGTTGCATAGCCCTGCAAACATCCTAAAAAACATTAAACTGTACACTTTAAATAGATGAATTGCATGGTATGTGAATTATACCTCACTAAAGCTGTCATTAAAAAAAGATGCCACAAAGTTTTATTGGAGATTAATTTGCACTCTTCATGGACACTTAGGATGTATCAGTAAACAAATAGGCACTATTATTGCCCTCGAGGAGCTGATATCCCCAGGAGAAAAGTGGACAATGAATCCTAAATGGGATATATAAATTATATGATATGTTGTTGTGGAAGATAATCAGCAATGTGGGAAAAAATTAAGCAGAGTAAGGAGATAAGGAACTGGGGGTGGCTGATAGAGCCTGGTAGTCAGGGTAGACATCATTGAAAGGGTGACATTTGGCCAAAGGCTTGCAGGAGCTGGCCATGAAGATGTCTGAGGAAAGAGCATTTCAGGTAGAGGGCACTGCCAGTGCAAACACGTGGAGGCAGAAGTGTGCTGACACATTGGAGGAATAGCCAGGAGGTTAGTCAATCATCCTGAGCAGGGAGAGATTAAGGTCAGAGTGAGGGTGATGAGGTCAGAGAGGTAACGGGAGGCCTTGCAAGCCCTTGTTAGGCCAAGCAAGTGGGGAGCCCTGATGATGACTCAGATCAGATGCACAGCTTCAAAGGGATGCAATGTGATAGAACCTGATGGGACAAGTAGAGGCTTTTCTCCTCTCTGCTTAGTGGCTCACCCAGCTAGGAACCAGGGTTCTCGTCCATTTTCCCCTGAGCAGGGGAAACAGGTAGCCTGGTGCACACTCAGGCAAGGTAGGGGGGTGTATCATGAGGATTTGCCAAGCTCTAGCCCCCAAAAGCAAAACTGAGAAGTCAGGAAGCAGCAGGCTGATGGGAAGCTGCAATTTCACCATCTAATAACCTCGCATGTTTGTAATTTTCAGCTTCCAATTTTTGTATCGTCATGGTCAATTATAGGTCACAAATGGTTTCCAAAGTGGGCTGCCCAGGGAGGCAGTCATGCAAATCCATTTTCCACAGTCATTCCACTCCCGGGCTGCTCAGTTCCCAAGATATGCTTTGGAGCAAACCATGTCAGAGCATTCAGAGGGATAGTGAGAAGGAGGGGAGCTCCCCCAACCCCCGTTGCATGAAAAGAAATGGAATCAGCCTAGCGTCTCAGTGCCAGATAATATTTCCATCCCTGCTCTGCTAGGTACATGCTGTGTGACCTTGGCTCAGTCACCTTATCCCTCTGAGCCTTTTCCTTATACAGAATAGCCAGACCTGACTTAACTCACAAGGGATGTTGTGAGATACCTCATCAAAAGCATCATGGAAAACTCCATATACCAGACCTCATCCATGTGTCTGGTCTTGAGGGCTTTCATTTTGTTTAATAGTTTTATTGAGGCACAATTTATATACCATAAAATGCACTCATTCTAAGTGTTCAAATTAATGACTTTTAGTGAATTTACAGAGTTGTGTAACCATCACCACAATCCCAATTTTTAGAATATTTCTATCACCCCAAAAATGGTATCTCTGGAACAATTCTTTGCAGTTAGAGTCCCATATAGAATAACATCAATTTAATGCTGTATAAGGCAAAAGAGAAAAATAGTGATTTATTGGGTTGGATCAGGTGGAATTATAATTTCTATAGGTTAAAAGTGTTCAAATATTAGCAATTTCATAGTTTAGCCATTTTTTAAAATTTACAAATACAGTACAAAATTAAAATTTGCATATCAATTCAAATACTATATATGATTGCCCATGAATTGCTTGCATTATGAATTTATACATTGTAATGTATTCAGAAAACTATGTATGTTGGACTTTGTGAGTGATTGAAAGGATTTGTAACTGTTTTTAAGGGGGAAATTTTGACTATGTTCAGTTTTCACCTTCGGCACTGTCCTTAGAAAGAAATCTCCACAAGGGATACCCACTTTGATTCAGTTCAAGCTAGGACCTTCAATTTGTAGTTGAAAATAAAAAATAAAGTTTAGAAAATGTAGATAAGCTATTCATGTGCTGCCAAACACACCACACTGTCTCAAGAAATGTGAATACAACTTTTTAAGTAGAAACATCTTGTATCTATAGCATAAAAGGATCATGGTTTGTATTTTCATGCTTACTTTTTTTTTTTTACTTTTTTCAAGACAAAATCTCACTGTGTCACCCAGGCTGGAGTGCAGTGGCGCGATCTTGGCTCACTGCAACACCTGCCTCCTGGGTTCAAGTGATTCTCATGCCTCAGCCCCTCAAGTAGCTGAAATTACAGGTGTGTGCCGCCACCTCACCTGGCTAATTTTTGCATTTTTTTGTAGAGACAGGGTTTCACCATGTTGGCCAGGCTGGTCTCAAATTCCTGGCTTCAAGTGATCTGCCTGCCTCGGCCTCGTAAAATGCTGAGATTACAGGCATGAGCCACTGCACCCAGCCGCATGTTTACTTTTTTGTCTCTATTCTCCGCTAGTGTCTAAGATATGTGAGGAAAGACATGAGACCTTGTTTGCACCTCTATATGTCCAGCACCTAGCTACACAGCATTTGCCATGTGGTGGATGCTCAATAAATACTGAAAGAATGAAATAAATTTCGTGAAGAAAGATCCTGATTCATATATATAAACAACCCACCCCTACTTGGCCACATACACACACAGGAACTGGCATCACCACAGACACTACAAGATAGTTTGTGAGCAATGACTGCATGAACAGATCCAAAAGGCTTTTATATCAATGTATGGCAGATCCATTTTAAGCCAGCTCAAGCCTGGCAGAGACACTTCCTACTCGAGGACACAGAACAGCCTGTCTTCCAGCACCAAAGTCAGGAGTTTCCGATCCCAAACCTGGGAGAAAAATGAAGGCTGAGAGAAGAGGCATTTCAAAGAGCACCACACCACACTGGGTGGGCACCTGGGGTCTTTAAAGAGTCAGAAGCCAGACCTGTGGCCAGGAAAGGTCTAGAGGGAAACTGCCCAGAGAAGCCGGGAGATAACATGCTGGAGCTGGTGCAAATGCTGCTGGCCAGGCTTTCCGTGGCTTGCAGTCAAGAGAGAACTGTGGGGATGTAGGAAGACCTAGGCTGTAGGATAGGAACAGTGCTACTACTCCAGTCCAGGCTAGTTTATACAATCCCATGGAGAAAAGATGCTACAAGCCACCCTACCGCCACCACAGCTCTTCCCTAGCTTCCCCAAAGGGAAGAGGTATCTCCAGTCTAACTGACCAAAACCTAAGACACTGATTAAACAAGGGTGCTAATGGGCTGGGTCACTGCGTTAAAAACATGGGTGGTTCTCTTCTTCTTGCCTCCAAGTGGGAGTGCAGACTTCTGCACTGGTAGATATCAGTCACTGTCTCTGCTCCTAATAAGGCAGTTTTGTATCTCCCACTGGGTGTCTGCTTTTAGCACATAACTCCCCCAGGAAGCCCATCAGACTGGAAGAAGTGATTGGCATTTCTAGGTTCATCACATTATTGAATGTTTTAAAATTCTGGCAGAATCTCCAGCCTGCCTAAGGTGTCCAAAATAGTGAAGAGTGATCAACTGTGGAGGGTGGGATACAAGAGAGAAATGGGTGCAGGAGTTTTCACATTTTCACTTTTCATATGTACTCTGGGGTTTTTTCATGTTTACAATAAGCCTATGGTACGTCATAATTTAAAAATAATTATAGGGGTTAGAAAATGGCATATAATGACATAAATCCAAATTTAAAAGTCAACAACCAGCATTCTGCCCCAAATAATTGTACAGCACTTATGAAAATCATATGCATCCCTCATTTGAGAAAACCAGGAAGATAAACTTCCTACATGCTACTGCTAATTCAGATTCAATGTTCATTAACCTCTCAAGTCCTCAGTTTTCTCATCTATAAAATGGACATAATCATTCCTGTGTTTATGACAATGTATAGCAAAATATTCCTTAGACATAAAGGGATATAATGTATGTCTTCATGGTGAGCATTTCTGGCACTGTCTAGGAAATTTGCTGATTTAAAGCAGTTGGCCTGTTTTTAAACATATATATATCTGTTTGCAAGAGGTTTATTTATTGAACAAACAAAGTGCCTTCACAGCCTTCCTACACTTACAGTTGAAGATAACTATGTCATATTATGCTCAATGTCTGTTATACAAGCACAGCCCTGCACACAGAAAGCACTCACTACACATTTGTGGAACAGGCACTGATTATGTAAACAGCCCTGCTAAAGAGATAACATAATCACCATTTTCACAGAAGAGAAAACTGAGGCTCAGAAAGACAGTGGAAGAACCTCTGTGCTGATGAAAAAACAATTTTCAACCAAACTCTTCCCTGTTTCTACAGATTGAAAAAGAGAAGTGAAGGAGGTAGAATAGGAGATGAATTGGTGCTTAGCTCAAAGTGGAGAGGAGAGGCCATAAAGGAATTAGAGAAGGAAGAAGCTACCAGAAGCCAAGTGATAAATTTCTATTTGAATTACGTTGCAGAAATTTAAAGAATGCCATTTTGGTAGATAAATGTGCGTGCTGCCTGTTTTCAAGAAATGAACATTGTGTATCTTTCTGTTTCCTTACCTGCCATGGCAACCAGAAAGCTTCGAATCAGATTCACTGCTTGAGTAATAATCAGTCCAGAGTTTAGAAGCACCTACTCTTTCTTTCCCTCCCAGAGGAGCTGTTTTCTGCTTTGTGCTTCTCTCTGCCCCACGGAAACGCCCAATCCTCACCCTAAACATGAAGCAGCATGGGAGAATTTTCACATATTGTGTTAATTGGCCCATTCTTTGATTCCTTATATTTCACTAGCCCTACACTAATCATAGGAATAATACCAACCATAATTAGGCATCATAAGTATAATGATTTCATTAAAGCTCCTTTAATGGATTCGGACATGTACACTTTATTACCTTGTGATAATTGGAGTTGCTGAATTACAGTAACAGAACAACTGAAGGTAATTTCCTACTTGGCCAAAGTCAGTTGACCTCCCCCGGGTCTCCAATTATTATATTTCTTCCTGGAATCAGGTCTCCCTTCTACTCAGAAGCTGCTGCAAGCTCCAAGCTATTACGATGGACTCTAAGCTTGCACGGGAGTCATGAAGTTCTAATTTTCTCATTACACAACTTCATCTGTCAGCTATTTTCTGGTGAGTCGGCCCTGTTCTATAGCGTAGGTGATAAATAGGCATGAACATCTTAGCGAGCAGAGAGGCAAATAAACATCTAAAAATGATCAGGCCTTGAGAATCCTCTATCAGATAGTGTTACAGGTCAGAGGAAACCAGAGCAAACCACAGACTGAAACATGGAGAAAAGGCTGAACCCAATCTGCCCTCTTTCACTCGGAATCACAATGACAGCAGTAGGTAATTTCTTCTGCTACGCAGAGAGTCTCAGAGAGTTCTTTAGACAGTGCTGTCAAACTCAGTAAAGTAAGTTGATAGCATACCATCCACTGAGCACCTAGGAGGTGTGCTATAGTGTGTGAAGGCTTTAAAATACTGACTTTTTTCTAAATCAGGAGAATAGTTTACATTACGCACATTCACTCATTCACTCAATCTTATTAAATGAGATTACAATATGCCTGGCATGCTGTAAGCATCATATAAGTGTTAGTGACCATCTTCCTTTATTCATATAATGGCTCAGTGTCTACGTTGAGCCACGCACAACGATAAACATCAGAGGTACGATTGTGAATGAGACAGACACAACCATTGCCTTCAAGTTATTTGCAGTCTAGTTGGGTAGAGATACTATATAAATCAGCTTATATATATATTGATGTTATTGTCATTACAATTAATGTAGTGAAGGAAAGTTCCAGGTCCCATAATAAGATAGAATAAGGGACATGACTTAGTGTGATGTAGAAGGAGGAGGCAGTGAGAAAGTGATCTTTAAGTTAAGGCTCAGAAGATAGCCAGGTGAAGAGGTAAGAGGAAGAATGTTTCAGAAACATGGAATAGCTTGGATGGAGGTTTTCATGTAGGAAGGAGCTGTGTAAAAAACAAGGAAAGGGAAGGTTTGTCTGAAGATTAATGAGCAATGATGGGGAAGTAGCAGACATAAGATCACACAGGGCTCTGTAAGCCATGGTGAGAGTGTGAATTTCATCCACTCAGCCACAGACCCTGAAAGATTGATGACTGGTCAATCAGGGACTGGCTCTGAATGACCAATCATCATGATTTATATGACTTCTAGATGAATTGATCAATAGCCAATCCATCCTGAAATGTTTATTTAGAAACTACTGTATGAAAATCACTTGTGCAATGATGAAGAAAGCATAAGAAGTCTTCCATTATTTCCTGGATTATTTAAAATAAACTGTTTGGCCAGGGTACAAGGTTCAGCAGAGAAGTGGAGGAGGATGAAGTTGAAAGGAATACAACTTAAAATGCTAAGACAAGGAATTGGATTTTAGAATTTTTTTTGTCTTTTAGAGAGGAGAAAAGAAGGGCAGAAGGCAGGGAGAAGTTAATCTTGTTGATTGTCTTTCATCTGCCAGGCACCTGTATTGGATATTTTATACATAGATTACCATTTGATAACCAAAACTCTGAGAAATTAATTTAAGCATCTCTGCCTATTTACCCTCAACATCAAATTTTTAGTTATGAATACAAAACAGGAAAAGAAATTGTTCAAGCTGATCTTAAGATGTTGACCACTGCCTTCCCATCCTCAACTTTGTCTAAAACATTTTAACCTGCCTGCGTCTTTGCTACCACACTGATATCCCCACCCACAGAGCTCTCAGCCACAATTGACCACCTTGAGGCATCTCACCCAGGGAATCTATCTCACAGACCATGGGGAGGTGATCAAGTTCACTCTACTGAGGATCTGAACCAAGTGAACCAGAGTTTGGGTCCAGTAGGAGATGGTAGGAGTTCAAAACCAAAGCCAGAGCCAAATGAGTAAATGCTGAAGTTGTGGAGAACAGAGAAATCCTGAGCAACAGAAATCTTAGCTTCAGAGAGATGCAGAAGAAAGCACAGGGCACAGAAAAACGCAGGGACAAAAGGCCTCATAGCCTCATCAGAGACAGAGGGCATAAACTCAGCTTTCCAAATCTTATACTCTCAACCTGTGTTCAGTTATCTATTGATCTGTAACAATCACCCCAAAACTGAGCAGTCTGAAAGACCAATAATCATATTATTCTTATTTCTCACATTTCTGGGGTTGGCTGAGCCCAGCTAGGTGGTTCTCACTTGAGGTCTGTCATGTGGTTGCCATCAAACAGTGGCTGACACTGCAATCAATGGATGGATGGATCGCTCACTTGCATCTTGGAGGCCTGAGCTGGGAAGATCACACAGGTGGGGCTGAAACAACTTGGGCTCCTCAGGCATCTTTCTCTATCTCTACATGGTCTTTCCACATGGTCTCTCCTTCAAGGTGGTTTCAGAAACCTGGAAGTCTTCCTGGAAGCTGCTCAATGTTCCAAAGGCCTGGGTCTGCCAAGAGAGAGCCGGGCAGAAGCTGCATTGTCTTTTATGACCTAGCCTAGGAAGTCATGAGGCATCTACTCCTGATGCATTCTACGTTCAGCAGCAAGGTATGGAGGCCAGCAGTAGTTTAGGGGAGGTGAAAAAGACCCGCTCTATTGATGGAGAAATGTCAAGTAATTTGTAGACAGATTTTTGGACACCACAGCCCACCTATATACTTTGTCTCTTGCTCTTTGATGCCTGTGAGATGCTCCTTACTTCTCTAAATTAAGACACCTCTTTACTAGTGAGGATGGATTTTCATACAACAACCAAATGTGTCCTGATCAAAACACAAGATATACAGGCATACTTCTTTTTCTGGTTTTTTTTTTTTTTTTTTTTTTGAGACAGAGTCTTACTCTGTCACCAAGGCTGGAGTGCAGTGATGCAATCTCGGCTCCCTGCAACCTCCACCTCCCAGGATCAAGGGATTCTTTTGCCTCAGTCTCCCAAGTAGCTGGGGACCACAAGCATGTGCCACCATGCCCAGCTAATTTTTGTATTTTTAGTAGAGACGGGGTTTCACCATGTTGGCCAGGCTGGTCTCTAACTCCTGTTGCAGAAGCTGCAGCAGGTTGTCCAGAAGATCTAGCTAAGATCATCAATGAAGGTGACCACATTAAATGACAGATTTTCAGTGCAGATGAAACAGCCTTCTATTGGGAGAAGATGTCATCTAGGACTTTCACAGCTATAGAGAAGTCAATACCTGCTTTCAAACTTCTAAGGAATGGGTGACTCTCTAGTTAGGGGCTAATACAACTGATGACTTTACGTTGAAGCCAGTACTCATGTGCCATTTCAAAAATCCAAGGGCCCTTAAGAACCATGCTAAATCTACTCTGTCTGGGCTCCATAAATGGGACAACAAATCCTGGATGACAGCACATCTGTTTACACCATGGTTTACAAATATTTTAAGCCCACTGTTGAGATTTGCTCCTCAGAAATAAAAGATTCCTTTCAAAATATTACTGCTTATTGACAATGTACCTGGTCACCCAAGAGTGTTGATAGGGATGTACAAGGATATTAGTGTTTTTTTCATGCCTAATAACACAGCATCCATTCTGCGGCCCATGAATCAAGAAGTAATTTCCATTTTCAAGTCTTATTATTTAAGAAATACATTTTATAAGGCTATAGCTGCCATAGATAGTGATTCCTCTGATGGATCTGGGCAAAGTAAATTGAAAATCTTCTGGAAAGGATTCACCATTCTAGATACCATTAAGAATATTCATGATTCATGGGAGGAAGTCAAAATGTCAACATTAACAGGAATTTCCCAGAAGTTGATTCCTACTCTCATGAATGACTTTGAAAGTTTCAAGACTTCAGTGGAGGACGTCACTGCAGATGTCGTAGAAATAGCAAAACAACTAGAATTATAAATGGAGCCTAAAGATATGACTGAATTGCTGCAATGTCATGATAAAACTTTAACAAATGTGGAGTTGCTTCTATAGGTGAGAAAAAAATTGTTTTTTTTTCTTTTGCAATGGAATCTACTCCTGGTGAAGATGTTGTGAACATTGTTGAAATTGCAACAAAGGATTTAGTTTATTTCATAAACTCAGTTGAAAAACAAGCAGCAGGGTTTGAGAGGACTGACTATAATTTTAAAAGAAGTTTTACCGTGGGTAAAATGCTATCAAACAGCAATACATGCTAGAGAGAAATCTTTCAGGAAAAGAAGAGTCAATCACTGCAGCAAGCTTCCTTGTTGTCTTATGTTAAGAAATTGCCACAGCCACCCAACCTTCAGCAACCAGCACCATGATCAGTCAGCAGCCATCAACATCAAGGCAAGACTCTCCACCAGCAAAAAAGATTACAACTTGATGAAGTCTCAGATGATCATTAGCATTTTTTGGCAAAAAAGTATTTTAATTACGTACTTACATTTTTAGACATAATGCTATTACATACTTCACAGACTACAGTATAGTGTAAATATAACTTTTTTAACCCCTGGGAAACCAAAAAATGTGTGTGACTCACTTCATTGTGATATTAACTTCATTAAAACATTTTCTTTATTGCCATATTTTCTTTATTGCAGTGGTCTGGAACCAAACCTGCAAGATCTCTAAGATATGCTCATAGTTCCTTATGCTTAGATCCAGTGTTTATACTCAGGCCTGCCTAGTTTCAAAAGCCCATGTTTTTCTTATTGCACAATGTCATAATAAGTTTCTGGACCATTGTGAGGCATTATATGGATGTAGCTGTCATCCAGACCAGCCACTGGAGCTCTAGGGTGGACTGTTAAAGGGTCTCCCCCAGCAGTGGCAGTTAGTGCTATGTGAGTGGGTGAGCTATCTGAGCATAATGCCTAGAAAGCAAAAAGTAGAAAGGGAAGTACAGAATCGTGGGGAAAGACACCATGGAGCAGCAGAAGAAACAGCGGCCAGTAGAAGACAGACTGGGGATCCAGTTAGAGAGCTGGGAGACCTGAGAGCCACAAAACCAAAAAAGAGAGAGATTCAAGAAAAGAAGGGCTGCCACTATTTGGAAATCTTGTTACAGTAGTCAGAACACTTTTGTATGTGAGTGAGAGAAACCTCAACTCAAACTAGCATGAGAAGGAAGGAAGGAAGGAAGGGAGAGAGAGAGAAAGAAAGAAAAAGAGATAGAGAGAAAGGAAGGAAGGAAGGAAGGAAGGAAGGAAGAAAGAAAGAAAGAAAGAGAAAGAAAGGAGAAAAGAAAAGAAGAAAAAAGAAAGAAAAGAGGAAGGGAGGGAGTGAGAGAGAGAGAAAGAAGGAAGGAAGGAGAGAGAGAGAGAAAGAAAGAGAGAGAAAGAGACAAAAGAAGGAAAGAAAGAGAGGGGGAGGGAGGAAGGGAGGGAGGAAGGGAGGAAGGAAGGGAGGGAGGAAGGAAAGGAGGGAGGGAGGGAGGGAGGGAGGGAGGGAGGGAAGGGAGAGAAGGGAAGGGAGAGAAGGGAGGGGAGGAAGGGGAGGAAGGGAGAATCTAGGGAGAAGGATCCTGAGGTAGCTCACAGATGCAAAGCAGAGTTTTAGGAATACAGGCAGATTAGGAGACCTCAGTCACTGAAAACCAACTTACCTCCCCCTCTTCTCCCACTCCCTTCCCTCTCCCCCTCCCCTCCCCCTTCCCCACTTCCTCCCCCTCTCCCTCTCCCTTTCCCTCTTTCCTTCTCCCTGCAGACAGACTCTCTCCAAGAAGCAGAGAATTTGGTCACCAGCAATCATAGATTCACACACTTCTAGCTCCATGAAACTGACAAGAGTGACCTCCCTGCTAACTCAAAGTAGAAAAAATTCCTGGAGAGTACATGTGCACAACGTGCAGGTTTGTTACATATGTATACATGTGCCATGTTGGTGTGCTGCACCCATTAACTCGTCATCTACATTAGGTATATCTCCTAATGCTTTCCCTCCCCACTCCCCCCGACCCCACAACAGGCCCTGGTGTGTGATGTTCCCCTTCCTGTGTCCAGGTGTTCTCATTGTTCAATTCCCACCTATGAGTGAGAATATGCGGTGTTTGGTTTTTTGTCCTTGCGATAGTTTGCTGAGAATGATGGTACCCTAGAACTTAAAGTATAATAAAACACATATATATATATTGTATATATATAAAAATATATATATATTTATATATAAATATTTATATATATATATAGTTTTGTTAATATTGTGAGGAGATATTTGGCCTTTATACAGGTAAAAGCTTGTGGAAGGATGAGAGGTATATGGGAGGTAGACAGTGAGGAACTGATACCTGAAGAGTTTGTATTGCAAAGAATGCAAAATTTAACTGACTAAACCACAAACAAATAAATAACCAGTATCAATTCATTTACAAAAAAGAAAAAATTCCTGGACAAAGACTCTGATTTCTCCAACTGTGGCCATTTCTACCATGAAGTCATCATGGCGGCTGGTGATGGAATACTCAGGCTGGACCAGTGCAGTTAAGGGGCAGAGCCTGTTCTCAAGAGAAAGGTGCAGGAGGAAGCACACCGGAAGAGGCAATGAGAGTTTCCACAAAAGTTACAGTTGAGGAAGGGCTGAGAAGTTTTTGTGTCAAGGAGCGAACTGCTGCAGGTGTCCCCTCTGCCGCCTTGCTTTCCACTACAGCCAGCTGGCCACCCACATCCCATATATCCACCTTCACCCCCTGCTGGGGGCAAATGTCTCAGAATCCAAATTCCACCCTGCTTTTGACTGTCCTGGTTACCCAGTCTCTCACCTGGATCCTCCAGTCATACAAAGATCTCTCAACAGCCCTCAAACCCCATCTCATAGTCTAATGAGTGTATGAGTCAGAGATATCCCCCAAGCTGCCCATAGTCTCTCCCCATTTCCCAAATTGTGCCCCAGACTTAGCTTGGAACTTTGAAACCTGTCCTATGCTCAGGCTTTGCATGTGCCCCTCATGTTTATTTACTGCCTGTTCCTGACCTGTGTCCTGTACATGCTCCCAATCAGCCCTGTTCTCTTTATCCCAGCGCAGGTTGACCTTGATCAGCAGCCTCCAGAGCTTGCCAGCCATCTGACTCTCAGCCGCTTTTCACCCTAGTTCACCTCCTCACCCTGTGTCTGGGCCCAGCATGACAATGGCCCCATTGCAGAGCTAGCTGTGAAGGTTTGCCAAGAAGAGATGAGGGCTCTCAGGCACGGGATTTTCTCAAGCACACGTAAACAATACCCCACCTAACTTCCCCAACCCCAGAGACCTGTCCAAATGAACCATAAAATCCAAACTCAGAAGAAACAACCCCAACAAGGCTAGACACCAGAAAGTTTTCCATTTGAGGTCAGCTTCCTTACCTCCTTCAAGTCTTTGCTTATCATCTTGTCAGTGGACTGGTGGAGCTATCCTGATCACCTGTTTAAATTAGCACTAATCTCACCCCCTCCCACCACCATTCCTGATCCTCCCCTTTCCTGCTCTATGTTTATATCAGCTTATGAAATACTACACAATGTATGTCATATTATGTTTTTTGTCATCTCTCTCCTCTTCTAACTCCTGCTAGAATCTGAGTTCCATAAGAGTAGGGGTAATTAGGATGACTGCTATCAAAAAAATGGAAAACAACAAATGTTGGTGAGTATGCGAAGAAATTGGAACCCCTATGTGTTGTTAGTAGAAATGTAAAATGGTACAACTACTGTGGAAAACAACATGGTGGTTCCTCAAAAAATTAAAAATAGAACTACCATATGATCTAGCAATTTTACTTCTGGGTATGTACCCAAAAGAAATAAAAGCAGGGTCTCTAAGAGATATTTGTACACCCATGTTCATAGCAACATTATTCACAATCGCTGGAAGATAGAAGCAACTTAACTGTTTATTGATAAATAAAATGTGGCATATACATACAATAGAATGTTAGCCTTAAAAAGGAAGGAAATTCTGATACATCCTAAAACATGGATGAACCTTGAAAACATTATGCTCAGTGAAACCAGACACAAAAGGACAAATTCTGTATAATTTCACACATATGAGGTACCTAGAGTAGTCTAATCCATAGAGATAAAAAGTAAAATGGTCATTTCCAGGGGCTGGGAGGAGGAGAAAATAGTTAAGTTGTTGTTTAATGGTTACAGAGTTTCAGTTTTGAAAGATGAAAAGAATTTTGGAGATTGGATGCCTAGCAATGTGAATGTACTTAATTAACACTATTGAACTGTGTGCTTAAGAATGGTTAATATGGTAAATTTTATGTTACACATATTTTACCACTATCGAAAATAATTTTTTTAAAAAATAGGTGTATTTATCTGTTCATTCACTGATGGATCACAAGTACCTAGAAGAATACCTGGAAAATAATAAGTATTCAATAAGTATTTGCTAAATAAATACATGCCAGAAACTTCAAGAGTCCTCATAGATACTGAGGAGATAGGACAAGACAGAAAGCACAGAGTTTGAAATTCTACCTCCAAACAAAGAGTGATCCATCTGGGGAGAGAGTAAATGAGTCTCTGAAAAGACTTTCAGAGATACCTCAATCCTGGCCCATTTTAGGCAGTATAGCTTTTTCTTGGTACAGCTGGGCAAAAAAGTGTTAAAAGTCTGAAAAGTGAAAAAGTAAAATGCAGTAACAAATTTTAAAATCACGGAAGAAAAAAGAATAAAACATTATACTGAATAAAACATTCAGTGATACTGATTTTAAAAAATACTAGCTTTCCCAGAATTAAGGAGAAAAAGACAATGACAAACATTATGATAAAGAAGATAATAGAAATGGAGGACAGAAAATGGCAAAATGCAACATAAAGATAACTTATTCATTTTCAAGAGATACCAGAACAGAACAGAAGCAATAAGAAAAAGAAGGGAATGCTTTCCCAGACTAGAGAAATGATCTGTAATAAGATTATAAGGATATCTACATTTCGGATATCTGTTTTCAAGCATCAATGAAGAGATTAATATCTAGACACAGTATGGAAAAGTTTGCAACTTAAGAATTTTAGACCCGGAAAACTCACCTTTTTTAGTGTAGAAGCAAAAACAAAACCATTTTCAGCAAAGACTTAGAAAATGTGCCCCTGGAACTGTGAAAGAATAAATTTATGTTGTTTTAATTGAAAAAAAAAAAAAAAAAGTGAAATTGATGCATACTAATTGTGGGCCGTATGGAAAACACAAAAAATGCAAAAATAAAAACAATCTGTAGTCTTAAAAAAAAAAAAAAAAAAAAAAAAAAAGAAAATGTGCCACCATGCATCTTTCTGGAAATTAAAAACCACTTGAACACTAACTAGTCAAGACACGATGTAGTTAACAACTCAACTTTGGGGAAATCAAGATATTAAAAGACAATGGCGAGTTCTGTAATCAGCCAAAAAGGTGATAATAAAGGTCTAAATAATAAATAATAAATAATAATAATAATAATAAATAAATAATAATAAATAAATAATAAATAAATAATATAAATATAATAAATATAATATATTTAAATATATAATAAATATAAATATAAATAAATAAAATAAATAATAAAGGTCTAAATAAAGGTCTAAGTAATGCTTGTAAATCTGTTTATAAAACAATGCAAATGTCAAAAATTATTCTTAAGAAAAGATTACCTAAGACACTAGATTGTGTTCATAAAACCCAAGAGGTTGAGGATAAGAGAATAAAAATATGCTCACACTGCATATTAAGGAGAAAAAACTGAAAAATTAATTTCATGTTTAGTTATAAACATTATACTAAACATGTTTAGTGATAAAAATTTATACTAAACATGTTTCATTATAAAAATTTAAAAAGCAACAGTTACAGAATGTTTTTGAAAATCGTAAATAAACCCACTACTCTGATTAAAATATATCTTCCAAAGTGGCATTTTTTGAAGTAAATGTAGTTCTCTAGTTTAAAACAATGCAAAGAAAAACTATGAGGCATAAAAGTTTACAACATGAAACAAAGCTAAGGAAATAATATCAAATAGTTTTAATAGTAAATGCCAATATGTAAAATTCCACTATTAAAAGAAAAAAATTCCCAAATTAAGTCAAAGACAAAATCCAACGATACAGTTTTCAAGGACACAAGTGAAGTATCTATGTTAAATACAAAAAGGGCAAATGTGTATTAAATAAATGCAAATTTTAAAAGCATAAGTACAACATTCATATCAGATAAAGTACCTTCAAAGGAAAAACATATTACACAAGACAAGAAAGATTGTTATATATTGATAAAGTCTAGGTTTCATAATGAAGATTCAACTGTCATATCTTAGCCTCTGTTCTCTCAGAAGAGCATGAGACAAAGACTTAAATACAAGGACACATGGAACATTAATTTCAAAAATTGACCATATCCTGCACAAAAGCAAGAGTCAGCAAATTTCAAAGGATTTACATCATGCAAAGTAAGGTCTCTGGCTACAGTGGAATTAAGCTTGAAATCAGGAACAAATAATAGCAAAAAAAAATTGCCATTTGTTTGGAAATTTTTTAAACTGAAATACACTTCAAACAACCCATCAGTCAAAGAACAAATCAGTAAGGAAATGAGAAAATATTTTTATGTGATTTATAATGACAACAAAACATATTAAAATTTGAGAGACATAACTAAAGTCATGCTTATATTAGAAAGAAAATACAAGCTGAAAATCAGTAAATAAAGCATTTAGTCTTAAAAATTTAGAAAAGGAATAGCAAATTGAGCCTGAAAAAAAATAAAAGGAAGCAAATGAGAAAGTTAAGAGCAAAAACTAATGAAACTGAAAAGTAGAATGCAACAGAGAGCCTCAAGGTAGAGAAAGTTTTCTTAAATCATACATAGAAATTACTAACCAAATAAGAAAAAAGTGTGATAAGTTGGACTTGATTATAATTAAGAATTGTACTCATCAAAAAATACCATTAAGATTACAAAAAGGAAAGTCAAGAGAAGTTGTTATATAAATAAATAAGAAAAAAGACAGTCAACTCAATAGAAGAATGAGCAGGAGACTTAACTAGGTACTTTCCAAAAGAGAAAATCCTAATCTCCCCCCCACCAAAAAAAAATGTAAAAAGATGATTGATCTTCACCTGGTGCAGTGGCTCACACCTGTAATCCTAGCACTTTGGGAGGCCAAGGCGGGCAGATCATGAGGTCAGGAGTTCAAAACCAGCCTGACCAACACAGTGAAACCCGGTCTCTATAAAAATACAAAAATTAGCCTGGCGTGGCAATCTACATTAGAAAATGGCCGAATAGGAACAGCTCCGGTCTACAGCTCCCAGCGTGAGCGACGCAGAAGACAGGTGATTTCTGCATTTCCATCTGAGGTACTGGGTTCCTCTCACTAGGGAGTGCCAGACAGTGGGCACAAGTCAGTGGGTGCCTGCACGTGCGCAAGCCGAGGAAGGGCGAGGCATTGCCTCACTCGGGAAGCGCAAAGGGTCAGGGAGTTCCCTTTCCTAGTCAAAGAAAGGGGTGACAGACAGCACCTGGAAAATCGGGTCACTCCCACCCAAATACTGCGCTTTTCCGATGGGCTTAAAAAACGGCACACCAGGAGATTAATATCCCGCACCTGGCTCAGAGGGTCCTACGCCCACGGAGTCTCGCTGATTGCTAGCACAGCAGTCTGAGATCAAACTGCAAGGCGGCAGCGAAGCTGGGGGAGGGGCGCCCGCCATTGCCCAGGCTTGCTTAGGTAAACAAAGCAGCTGGGAAGCTCGAACTGGCAGGAGCCCACCACAGCTCAAGGAGGCCTGCCTGCCTCTGTAGGCTCCACCTCTGCGGGCAGGGCACAGACAAACAAAAAGACAGCAGTAACGTCTGCAGACTTAAATGTCCCTGTCTGACAGCTTTGAAGAGAGCAGTGGTTCTCCCAGCACGCAGCTGGAGATCTGAGAATGGGCAGACTGCCTCCTCAAGTGGGTCCCTGACCCCTGACCCCCGAGCAGCCTAACTGGGAGGCACCCCCCAGCAGGGGCAGACTGACACCTCACACGGCCGGCCAGGTACTCCAACAGACCTGCAGCTGAGGGTCCTGTCTGTTAGAAGGAAAACTAACAAACAGAAAGGACATCCACACCAAAAACCCATCTGTACATCACCATCATCAAAGACCAAAAGTAGATAAAACCACAAAGATGGGGGAAAAACAGAGCAGAAAAACTGGAAACTCTAAAATGCAGAGCACCTCTCCTCCTCCAAAGGAACGCAGTTCCTCACCAGCAACGGATCAAAGCTGGACGGAGAATGACTTTGACGAGCTGAGAGAAGAAGGCTTCAGACGATCAAATTACTCAGAGCTATGGGAGGATATTCAAACCAAAGGCAAAGAAGTTGAAAACTTTGAAAAAAATTTAGAAGAATGTATAACTAGAATAACCAATACAGAGAAGTGCTTAAAGGAGCTGATGGAGCTGAAAACCAAGGCTCGAGAACTAGGTGAAGAATGCAGAAGCTTCAGGAGCCGATGCGATCAAATGGAAGAAAGGGTATCAGTGATGGAAGATGAAATGAATGAAATGAAGCGAGAAGGGAAGTTTAGAGAAAAAAGAATAAAAAGAAGTGAACAAAGCCTCCAAGAAATGTGGGACTATGTGCAAAGATCAAATCTACGTCTGATTGGTGTACCTGAAAGTGACGGGGAGAATGGAACCAAGTTGGAAAACACTTTGCAGGATATCATCCAGGAAAACTTCCCCAATCTAGCAAGGCAGGCCAACATTCAGATTCGGGAAATACAGAGAATGCCACAAAGATACTCCTCGAGAAGAGCAACTCCAAGACACATAATTGTCAGATTCACCAAAGTTGAAATGAAGGAAAAAATGTTAAGGGCAGCCAGAGAGAAAGGTCGGGTTACCCACAAAGGGAAGCCCATCAGACTAACAGCGGATCTCTCAGCAGAAACTCTACAAGCCAGAAGAGAGTGGGGGCCAATATTCAACATTCTTAAAGAAAAGAATTTTCAACCCAGAATTTCACATCCAGCCAAACTAAGCTTCATAAGTGAAGGAGAAATAAAATACTTACAGACAAGCAAATGCTGAGAGATTTTGTCACCACCAGGCCTGCCCTAAAAGGGCTCCTGAAGGAAGCACTAAACATGGAAAGGCACAACCAGTACCAGCCGCTGCAAAATCATGCCAAAATGTAAAGACCATCGAGACTAGGAAGAAACTGCATCAACTAACGAGCAAAATAACCAGCTAACATCATAATGACAGGATCAAATTCACACATAACAATATTAACTTTAAATGTAAAGGGACTAAATGCTCCAATTAAAAGACACAGACTGGCAAATTGGATAGAGTCAAGACCCATCAGTGTGCTGTATTCAGGAAACCCATCTCATGTGCAGAGACACACATAGGCTCAAAATAAAAGGATGGAGGAAGATCTACCAAGCAAATGGAAAACAAAAAAAGGCAGGGGTTGCAATCCTAGTCTCTGATAAAACAAACTTTAAACCAACAAAGATCAAAAGAGACAAAGAAGGCCATTACATAATGGTAAAGGGATCAATTCAACAAGAAGAGCTAACTATCCTAAATATTTATGCACCCAATACAGGAGCACCCAGATTCCTAAAGCAAGTCCTGACTCACCTACAAAGAGACTTAGACTCCCACACAATAATAATGGGAGACTTTAACACCCCACTGTCAACATTAGACAGATCAACGAGACAGAAAGTCAACAAGGGTACCCAGGAATTGAACTCAGCTCTGCACCAAGCAGACCTAATAGACATCTACAGAACTCTCCACCCCAAATCAACAGAATATACATTTTTTTCAGCACCACACCACACCTATTCCAAAATCGACCACATAGTTGGAAGTAAAGCTCTCCTCAGCAAATGTAAAAGAACAGAAATTATAACAAACTGTCTCTCAGACCATAGTGTAATCAAACTAGAACTCAGGATTAAGAAACTCACTCAAAACTGCTCAACTACATGGAAACTGAACAACCTGCTCCTGAATGACTACTGGGTACATAACGAAATGAAGGCAGAAATAAAGATGTTCTTTGAAACCAACGAGAACAAAGACACAATGTACTAGAATCTCTGGGACGCATTCAAAGCAGTGTGTAGAGGGAAATTTATAGCACTAAATGCCCACAAGAGAAAGCAGGAAAGATCCAAAATTGACACCCTAACATCACAATTAAAAGAACTAGAAAAGCAAGAGCAAACACATTCAAAAGCTAGCAGAAGGCAAGAAATAACTAAAATCAGAGCAGAACTGAAGGAAATAGAGACACAAAAAACCCTTCAAAAAATGAATGAATCCAGGAGCTGGTTTTTTGAAAGGATCAACAAAATTGAAAGACTGCTAGCAAGATTAATAAAGAAGAAAAGAGAGAAGAAGCAAATAGATGCAATAAAAAATGATAAAGGGGATATCACCACCGATCCCACAGAAATACAAACTACCATCAGAGAGTACTACAAACACCTCTATGCAAATAAACTAGAAAATCTAGAAGAAATGGATAAATTCCTCGACACATACACTCTCCCAAGACTAAACCAGGAAGAAGTTGACTCTCTGAATAGACCAATAACAGGATCTGAAATTGTGGCAATAATCAATAGCTTACCAACCAAAAAGAGTCCAGGACCAGATGGATTCACAGCCGAATTCTACCAGAGGTACAAGGAGGAACTGGTACCATTCCTTCTGAAACTATTCCAATCAATAGAAAAAGAGGGAATCCTCCCTAACTCATTTTATGAGGCCAGCATCATCCTGATACCAAAGCTGGGCAGAGACACAACCAAAAAAGAGAATTTTAGACCAATATCCTTGATGAACATTGATGCAAAAGTCCTCAATAAAATACTGGCAAACCGAATCCAGCAGCACATTAAAAAGCTTATCCACCATGATCAAGTGGGCTTCATCCCTGGGATGCAAGGCTGGTTCAATATACGCAAATCAATAAATGTAATCCAGCATATAAACAGAACCAAAGACAAAAACCACATGTTTATCTCAATAGATGCAGAAAAGGCCTTTGACAAAATTCAACAACCCCTCATGCTAAAAACTCTCAATAAATTAGGTATTGATGGGACGTATCTCAAAATAATAAGAGCTATCTATGACAAACCCACAGCCAATATCATACTGAATGGGCAAAAACTGGAAGCATTCCCTTTGAAAACTGGCACAACACAGGGATGCTCTCTCTCACCACTCCTATTCAACATAGTGTTGGAAGTTCTGGCCAGGGCAATTAGGCAGGAGAAAGAAATAAAGGGTATTCAATTAGGAAAAGAGGAAGTCAAATTGTCCCTGTTTGCAGATGACATGATTGTATATCTAGAAAACCCCGTTGTCTCAGCCCAAAATCTCCTTAAGCTGATAAGCAACTTCAGCAAAGTCTCAGGTTACAAAATCAATGTACAAAAATCACAAGCATTCTTATACACCAAAAACAGACAAACAGCCAAATCATGAGTGAACTCCCATTCACAATTGCTTCAAAGAGAATAAAATACCTAGGAATTCCACTTACAAGGGACGTGAAGGACCTCTTCAAGGAGAACTATAAACCACTGCTCAAGGAAATAAAAGAGGATACAAACAAATGGAAGAACATTCCATGCTCATGGGTAAGAAGAATCAATATCGCAAAAATGGCCATACTTCCCAAGGTAATTTACAGATTCAATGCCATCCCCATCAAGCTACCAATGACTTTCTTCACAGAATTGGAAAAAACTACTTCAAAGTTCATATGGAACCAAAAAAGAGCCCGCATCGCCAAGTCAATTCTAAGCCAAAAGAACAAAGCTGGAGGCATCACACTACCTGACTTCAAACTATACTACAAGGCTACAGTAACCAAAGCAGCATGGTACTGGTACCAAAACAGAGATATAGATCAATGGAACAGTACAGAGCCCTCAGAAATAACGCCGCATATCTACAACTATCTAATCTTTGACAAACCTGAGAAAAACAAGCAATGGGGAAAGGATTCCCTATTTAATAAATGGTGCTGGGAAAACTGGCTAGCCATATGTAGAAAGCTGAAACGGGATCGCTTCCTTACACCTGATACAAAAATCAATTCAAGATGGATTAAAGACTTAAATGTTAGACCTAAAACCATAAAAACCCTAGAAGAAAACCTAGGCATTACCATTCAGGCCATAGGCATGGGCAAGGACTTCATGTCTAAAACACCAAAAGCAATGGCAACAAAAGCCAGAATTGACAAATGAGATCTAATGAAACTAAAGAGCTTCTGCACAGCAAAGGAAACTACCATCAGAGTGAACAGGCAACCTACACAATGGGAGAAAATTTTCACAACCTACTCATCTGACAAAGGGCTAATATCCAGAATCTACAATGAACTCAAACAAATTTACAAGAAAAAAACAAACAACCCCATCAAAAAGTGGGTGAAGGACATGAACAGACACTTCTCAAAAGACATTTATGCAGCCAAAAAACACATGAAAAAATGCTCATCATCACTGGCCATCAGAGAAATGCAAATCAAAACCACAATGAGATACCATCTCATACCAGTTAGAATGGCAGTCATTAAAAAGTCAGGAAACAACAGGTGCTGGAGAGGATGTGGAGAAATAGGAACACTTTTACACTGTTGGTGGGACTGTAAACTAGTTCAACTATTGTGGAAGTCAGTGTGGCGATTCCTCAGGGATCTTGAACTAGAAATTCCATTTGACCCAGCCATCCCATTACTGGGTATATACCCAAAGGACTATAAATCATGCTGCTATAAAGACACATGCACACGTATGTTTATTGTGGCACTATTCACAATAGCAAGGTCTTGGAACCAACCCAAATGTCCAAGAATGATAGACTGGATTAAGAAAATGTGGCACATATACACCATGGAATACTATGCAGCCATAAAAAAGGATGAGTTCATGTCCTTTGTAGGGACATGGATGAAATTGGAAATCATCATTCTCAGTAAACTATCGCAAGAACAAAAAACCAAACACCGCATATTCTCACTCATAGGTGGGAATTGAACAATGAGAACACATGGACACAGGAAGGGGATCATCACACTCTGGGGACTGTTGTGGGGTGGGGGGAGGGGGGAGGGATGGCATTGGGAGATATACCTAATGCTAGATGACGAGTTAGTGGGTGCAGTGCACCAGCATGGCACATGTATACATATGTAACTAACCTGCACATTGCGCACATGTACCCTAAAACCTAAAGTATAATAATAATAAATTTAAAAAAAAAATTAGCCAGGCGTGATGACACATGCCTGTAGTCCAAGCTACTCGGGAGGCTGAGGAAGAATTGCTTGAACCCGGGAGGTGGAGGTTGCAGTGAGCCGAGACTGCGCCACTGCATCCCAGCCTGGGTGACAGAGCAAGACTCCATCTCAAAAAAAAAAAAAAAAAAAAAATTGATCTTATTAGTCATCAAAGATATACAAATCCAAACAACAAGATGCCACTATACAGCCACCAGCATGGCTAAAAATAAAAAGTCTGACCATGCCAAAGTGTTGGCAAGGATGGATGCAGTGGAAGCTCTCCTACAATGTTGGTGAAAGTGCACATGGATACAGCTACTTTGAAACAGCTTGTACTACACCACTGAAGTCAAACACACACAAAGCCTCTTACCCAGTAACTTCACCCCTAGTAATGTATGCTCACATGCATCAAGAAACATAAAAGAATGCTTGTAACAGCATTATTTATAAGCATAAAAAACTGAAAACAAGCCATTCAACCCCATTTCACCATTTATTCATTATCAACTCATTAATCCCAAAGCTGAAGAGACCCATTAACAAAACAACCCATTAGTACTCAAATGAACAAATAAATGGTGGTATATGCGTGTAAAAGAATAAAAAAATAAATTGCAGTATATTCATATAACGAAATAGACAGCAATTAAAACGAGTGAACTATGTCATAAATCTCACAAAGATAATGTGAAACCAAATAAGCCAGAAAGACAAAAATAAACTATATTAATCCATTTCCATAAGTTCAAAAAGCAGACAAAACTAAACTGTAGTGTTTAGGTACACATATGTAGCTGGCAAAATTAAAAGGAAAAGCAAGCAAGTAATTAACATAAAAATTAAGATAGTAGTTACTTTGAGGGGAGAGAGAAGCAACAACCAAATAGAGGCATAAAGGCCATTTCTTGGAAGGCTAGCAATGATCTGCTTCTGCACCTGGGTAGTAAATACTAAAGTGCCTCTTTGTGACCAGTCCTCAAACTATGAAGACAAAAATTAAAAATAAAAATAAATTTTAAAAAAATTTCCTATGGTATGTGACCAAATCTCTACTCAAGGACAAATTTACTTAATTCCATGTTTTACTATTAAACAAAAAGGAATATAAAATATTTGCTAAACTTAAAACTCAAATCTTACCTATAAAATATTAGAGAAACCATGCAATAATTTATTCAGCATGTATCTATTAAATGCCTACTCTATGTTTGACACATATAAATTAACAAAAATACAAACAAAAAGTAATGATTTAGAAAACTGAAAAACACACAATACATACACATATACACATCCTTCTGGTAAGTTTTTCACCATCAACAGAAAGTAACCTGTTGATTAATTGGGGATACAGTTTGCATTCTGAATTACAGTAACACAATTCATATTATATGGCAGATATTAAAATCTCACCCCTCACTGTAGCCATGCCCTTTGCAATGTGACTTTTTAAGTCCTGTCATGAAGAGATTGAGTCTATTTTGACTTAATTCTGGCCAATAGAATATGGCAGATATGACCTTGTACAGGTCCAAGCCTAGGTCTCAAGAAACCTTACTTCCTCTCCCTCTCTCTTAGAACCCTGCCATCATCATGTGAGCAAAGCCAGGCTAGCCTTCTAGAAAATGAGAGACCATGTGAAGTAGAGATAAGCCACTGAGTTGAGGCCACTCCTTGTTCAACCAGCCCTGAGCTGGCCTGGCAGCTGACTGCCCAGCCAAAACCAGAAGAATCTCCCAGCTGAACCCAGCCCCAGTCGCCAAACCACAAAATCATGTTGATTTTTTTAAGGAACTACATTCTGAAGTGGTTTGTTATGCAGTAAAAGCTAACCGTTATGGGGACCATCAACGGTTCAAAATTAGACAAGCAATTGACTGAAAATAAGAAGACCCAGCAGTCTGCTGTGGGTGCTCGAGTATTATCATAGGAATGTGTACTTTCATTTATCCTCACATTCTATGGTTCTTTTTTACTGTAGACTTTTATAAATTGTGCTGCAAGCAAAAGTGTAAGGTTAAGTTCAAAGTTGACTCAAGGAGAATGGGAGGTTCCTGCATGTGAGAATATAAGGACAAGTAAGGAGACATTTGAGTTTGTTTCTGTCAGTATTGATAAATCAATTTTTTCATTTTTCATTTGCAGTGACAAAATATACCTGCAGAAATAAAAATAAATAAACCTTTATTATTGACATTTCTGTAGAAAAAATAATTTATTGTAGATCTGAAACTGCCTAACTCCTAATCTTCTTTTGTCATATTGAAACAATTTTTTCATAATATAATCTTTCAAATGCAGTGCTTCTAACAGTATAATTGTTTTATACTAGAAAATACCGTAGAAAGAAACTGGGTAACATATATGAGCTTTTTCACATTAAGTAGTGAGTTTCTTTTTACTCATAAGAAAGAATTAGGGATAATTCCCTGCTAATCAATTTGAAATCCTCAGTAAAGTAAATTTGGGTAATTTATATATTCCTAAAGAAGAGTTGAGAAGTTGGACGACTCCAGCAAACCATTAATTGTGTAAGAAATATTTTTTAAAAGAGAGAGGACCTATATTCTCAGGATTAGAAGGACCAAAAACCAAATTTAAACTTATCTTGGGAATTTATTAGAAGGATAATGGGGCAACTCACATAACTATAGGAATGAGATCCCCTCCCCAGAGCTGCGTGTCAAGGGCAGCTGCAGCCAGACACTCATGCCATCTGCACTCTCTCCACTGGGCACAGTTTTCTGTATTAGATTCATTCGGTCCTTCACATGGCAAGGATCTAGTTGAGCTGTAATTCCTGACTTCTAGTCCCATGGCTCCCACAATCAAAAGGGGGCTTCTTTAGTTCCCTTACTTCCAAATCAAAAAATCCTTGAAAAGACTCAGTCATCTACAGCCAAGGGAGCAGACTCCCATAGAACATACACAACTACTGGGAGTTGCAAAATAACTAATGAAATATTATCATATGTAATTTAAATTAAAAAGGTGAACAAACAAGAGATATTTCTATTCTGAGTTAGGCTGCTCGTTGTTATCTTAACATCATCCTAGAAGTGCTGGAAATATAAGGAAAAAGAGAAAGAAAAGGGAGAGAAGAAGAGAGAGAAAAATGAAAAAATAAAGAATGTTGAAAAATACTCAAAATTATAGTTATTGTAAATGATGCCAGTTTCTACTTAGAAAACACAAGTATCAACTCTAAAGTATTAGAACTAATAAAACAGTTCATTAAATTTGGTGGTTACAAAATACATATTAAAAATGAGTACCTTCCTATATACATGCCATAATCTGTAAAAAAAAAAAAAAAGTGGAGGAAATTCTACTCATAGCTGTAATAAAAATATAAAATCTCCAAGAATGAATTTAATTATCAACAAGTAAAAATTTTATGAAGAACACATCCAAACCTTACCGAGGCCATAGAATATGGCCCCTTCCCTCCATAGAAGAGAAAGTGACAAAATGCTCCTGAGGGCAAGACTTAAATATATAAAAATATAAATTATGCCAAATCAATTATAAATTTAAAGCAATTGATAAAATTGTAAGAACAACTCTGAAGTTTAGGGAATAAACATCTGAGAGAAGCCAAAAAAGTTTAGAAAAAGAGGAAATATTGACTGGAAGAATTAGAGACAGGGTAAATTGTCAAAAAGTAAAACCTTATACACAGTTTCAATTATAAAGCCACTTGGGTACTGTACAAGATTAGACAGATCAATGAACACAATAAAAAGCCTTAGACATAAATATTTAGTACGTAATAATGACAGCACTTTAAATCAATAGGAAAACACTACATTAATAAGGATTGCTCAAATTATTTAACTACTTGAAAAGGAAAAATCCCAAGAATACTATCTTGTACTATTCATGTACCCAAATAAATCCCAGACGTATTAAAGATTTTTAAATACAGGAAATGAAACTACTAAAGTGTCAAATATGTAGTGTTTTTCAGTTGGCCTTTGAATAACACAAGTTTGAACTGCACAGGTCAACTTTCACGCGAATGTTTTTCAACCAAACGTGGATTGAAAACACAGTATTTGAGGGATGAGAAACCCAGGTATACTTTTGAAGCAAACTGAATATGGTCTGAGAAGGACTCTGTGCGTCTCTATTTGAGTCCTTGTGGATGAACTGTAGCCTGGCTTAATGGTCAGACAAGATTGAGACCCTAACTTAGGAGCATGCGCCTGTAACCATAACTGAGTCTTGACCAATCCCAGCAGCCGTGCTTCAACCGCTCAGAGGGCTAAGTGTTCAAACTGTATTCAAATGAGGCAAACGCCAACCTGGAACCAATCCAGCTGTTTCTGTACCTCTCTGCCGATGTCAGTACGTCATTTCCTTTTCTGTTCTATAAATTTTCTTCCACCATGTAGCTGCACTGGAGTCTCTGTGAATCTGCTGTGATTCTGGGGGCTGCTGATTCACAAATCATTCATTGCTCAATTAAATGCCTTTAAATTTAATTCAACTAAAGTTTCTCTTTTATCAATACAAAGGGCTGACTTTTGCATATTTTGGTATCCTGGAAGGTCAGACACCAATCCCCTGCATGTATCAAGGGACAACACACACACACATATGTGTGTGTGTGTGTCATATATATGTTATGTATATAAACACATATATGTTACATATACACACACATATACACACGTATATATACACACACATATACACATCTATATGCGTAAATTAAAAACATCTATATGTATATATATGTGTGTGTATATATACACATATGTGTCTGTGTGTGTATGTGTATATATATAGATATATATATAGAGAGAGAGAGAGAGAAATGTATATGTTTGAGTCCTAAGCAAATAACCAAAGTAAGGAAAACCATCAGTAAAAACTAGATTGATTTTGCTATATAAAAATGTAATATTTTGGCCAGTCAAGGTGGCTCACACCTGTAATCCCAGCACTTTGGGAGGCCAAGGCAGGCAGATCACTTGAGGCCAGGAGTTCATGACCAGCCCAGCCAACATGGTGAAACCCCATCTCTACTAAAAATAAAAAAAATTAGCCCGGTGTGGTGGCATATGCCTGTAATCCCAGCTACTCGGGAGGCTGAGGCAGGAGAATCACTTGAACCCAGGAGGCAGAGGCTGCAGTGAGCTGAGATCACACAACTGCAGTCCAGCTTGGGTGACAAGAGTGAAACTCCATCTCAAAATATATATATATATAAAATATATATAACACATTATTATATACAATATTTCAATATGTCAAGAAACACAATGAAGAAAATTGGAAGGCAAATGACAAATGAGAAAATACTTGAAATAACTGCAATGTACTTACCGGAAAAAGGGTTAATATTCTTAAATTATAAAGACCTCTTGCAAATTAGTAAGAAAGGAATAGGCAGTGGCAAATTGAACAGAGTATATAAATAAAGAAATCATAAAAAAAGACCAAAAATATATGGAAAAATGTTTACCCTTACTACTAAACAAACCAGTGAAAATTAAAACAACAATGTGATGCCATTTCTCATTCAGTGAATTGACCAAAAACATTTAAAGTCCAGTCCTATGCACAATGTCAGGATATGGGAATTCTCAAGATTCATGAGGGTGCAACTTAATAGTACTTTCCAGAAGGCAGCTGAGCAATGCATGTTAGATTTTAAAATCTTTGTACCCTATTTTTTCTACTTTTATAAAATATATAAAATTTTTCATTAAAAATGAGTTTTAAAATTCATATGCTTTTAGCTAGTCATTTTACCTGGAAGAATTTATCTAAAGAAAGTAATAAAGAATGTGCATAAAGATTTATGAAGATATTATGGGTGGCGATGGTGATGGTGAAGATAATAGCGATTTGAGATGCTTTTGCTTCAAATGCAAAGAATGTCTTTGACTTCTTATATCTGCATCATCTGTATCCCCCAAATGGCTAAATAAAAAAAAGAAAAATCCTGCCCATTAGGCAGAGACCCCAAAAGCTTCCAACACTAATATTATCCCAAGATCCATTTATATAATAAAACCAGTATTTTATATATTCATCATCCTTGAATATCTTAGAAATCTCTCCTAAAATTTAGTATCATAGAGAAATGACAATTGGTACCTTTTCTATTTCTTTGAGATAATAGTAATTACCTAGTAAAGTCCTCCTTGGCCTCCATCCTTTCTCAAAAGCCTGTGTCTTGACCTTTCATAGCTCAGGGGTAGTGGGCTGGGGAAAGCGGAAATCATGTGGGATAGGACCTTCTTATTAATGTCAGGTTAGAGCCAAGTCCCAGGCTCTGTGGTTCTAGTTTGACCTATCGAGACCCCTAAACCGCTGAAGTTCCCCTTATTTACATTTACTCAGATCTATTAAAAAAAGACTTGAGATTAACTAAGAGCCCTGAGTTCATAAGTTGATACACAATAACAAATGCTTATTTAAAATGGCAAATGAGGCCTTTGAAACAGAATGAAAGCTCACATAACAATCAAATAAAACGTGGTGAATTGTGACAGATTGGGCACCATTGTTCTTGGCTAAGTGGAAATTTAGAAGTGTTAAATATCATTAGAAGGCTTTGTTTTTTTCTAGGAAAGGGTAGAAATTGTTAGAAACTCTATATTGTCTGAAAATCCTTTCTGGGAGAAACCCTGTTCCAAGAGAACCATCTATGTCTCTTTCTGGGCTCTCTCCACCTTGGCTCATGTCTGGGAGCTTGGATAGATAGTTCTGGGGTGGTCTTTATAAAATCAAGCCAGCTTCTGTGTAGATGAGTGCAGAGAGCAAAGCTTCTTAATGTTTATTAGAGTGGGTTCTAAAGCCACTCTGAACCTTTACACCAGCCGACTGCCTCCAATACAAGCAGCCTGATTGTATGAGATTGATAAAATTAAATGCTTTCTGGCCTTCTCCAAAGGCTGAGGAAAAATATAGGTTTTGAGCAGCCCTTGGAGGGGTGCCATACCAGGGTCATCTTGGATTTCTCCCAAGAATGACTGGGAGGAAACAGCAGGGATGGGATTCCCAACAGAAGAGATAGAATACCAGATGGCCAGACAGAAGGAAGATAGATTTGGTCAAGGAGAGTTAAGACTTAGCTTTGAACAGCTGCCAGTCACAGAGAGTAGTAACACCAGCTCATGACAGTACCCGCCAAGTACAGCCTTTCCTGACCATACGTCTCCTCTCTCCTCAATCCCAGCTGTGGAGAAACCAGAAGTAACTATTGGTGGGATGGGGAGGGGAGGAAGGAAAGAAGCCAACGCAGATGGAAGAAGAGAGAAGCTTTAACTTCTCCCCTTCCTGCAACTAGGATGCTGTATGTGACCCAGCATTGGCCAAGCAGATGCTCCTACCTGGGATGCTGAACCCTAAGGAAGTGAAGCAAAGATGCATTTACAATTGAGAATGCATTCACAGCAACAGTAACCAGTAGCATCATCCTAACCAGAATGCCCCTGTGGTCCCTGCTGCCCAGCTTCCTGCCTGATCCTCAGCCTTCCCAGTTCTATAAGCCATACCCAATATCCCACCAATGAATTCCTTTTCCACTTAAGTGAGCTGGGACTGTTTCCTCTTGCTTGCAACTGAAACCACCTCTTTCATACCCAACCATGCTATTTTTATCTCTTTTTGACTCTTACCTCTCAGATGCCACTGTTTTCCTATGGAGGCAGAGCAACTTGAGACTGTAACAGCCAGGGTCCTGGCATGAAGCACAGACACACTCATACTGGGATCCCATGAACAGGGCTTAATAAAAGAACCATTTGCAAAGGTGGGGGCAGGTTATAGGGAAGCTTTCAGGGACAGTGCAGTACCCCGGGATTAGTAACAATGTGGTCGTTATCTTTTCTAGGCTCAAAATGAAGAGGAGAGAGAACAGATACCAGAACTGGAAGGAGAGAATTTTATAAAAGGAGCCACCTTGAGGGGAACATTTACCTTCCACTGAAAGGCACAGCCAGCCTGAGGCAATTCCTTCAGAGGAATAGATACCCTGAGCATACCCTCCTCGCTCCAAACCTCTGATGTCCTGCCAAGGGTCTCTGTTGACTGGACCCGCCTAGCTGAAGCTAGAGGGCACAGGAACCTGCTCATGCAATCGATCAGAGTCAGCCTCCTGGGAAGAGAGCAGAGCAGAGCAGAGGCAGCAAAGAGTAGCTCTGGGTGGTGAAGAGGCACTTGAAACGCACTTGACACAACCACTTAAGGCAAAAAGAACTGCAGGTGATCCTCACATGCCCATGGGGATATTTACCTAACCTGGCTTCTAGCATCCCAGTCCTATCCCAGACAACTCCAGGTTAGAACTCCGCCAAGACAAAAGAATTTACTTACAAGGCATTGGGGTTCTCTGCCTTTGCTTCCTTTATCTGTCCCAGGACTGCTTTGCAAGAGCACCTACTTCTGCATCGTCATCTCCATTACTTCCTTCAGTCTTTCCCACCATTCACAGTTCCATTCCTTCTTCTATAGCATGAAGATGCCTGCACACACAGCTGAAACATTTTCAGTTGAGGACAAATCTAAAAGTTTTATTTCTGCCAAAAAGCCAGGGGATATAAAACCACAGTGAGACATGGAGGCAGCCAAGAGTCATAAACCTCAGATCACAGGGCACTCAGATCCAAGCAACAAAGCGGAGAAACAAGCCATGTAAGCCATTTGTCATTCTGCAGGCAATTGTCTGTAGGCATTTTTCTGAGAATATGAGAGGGAAACAAGATTCCCTTGAAAACATAATTCAGAAAAAGTCCGTACTTGACAATATGAAGACCGTAAGCAATTGCAGATGGAGAGACTGAGAATTCTTTGAAACTGCAGAAGTATAAAAGCCTTTGATACAGAGAAACAACCCGTATAACATAGACCATCATGAGATGCAGAAGCAGATTGGGGAAAAACACTGACCTACGATTCATCTATTCAACTTTCTACAAATATTTACTGAGCCTTGTGGGCACTGGACTAGGATTATAAAAGAAGGCCAAAAGAGCTAAAACAGAATGCTTTCCCTTAGCTATATCTAATTAAGTCTTTTTATCTTTTCCCTAGGGAAAAAGGGTTGGAAAAACAACAATAGCTACCATTTCCTGGGCATTTACAATGTATCTGATATTGTCCTAAGCATTTCCCGTTTACATCTCTCTGCAGCTCTAATAGATAGGCAAGTACTATTCTTATCCCCATTTTACATATAGGGCATGCAAGGCAAGTAACTAGCAATGAGTCACACCAAAGGAGATGGTGCACAGAAATAATAACAGAACTAGGACCATAAGGTGTAGTATTTCACTGGATGTATAATGCTTTACACAATAAGAGGTGTGTATGGGAGAGGATGGGGACATAGCAGAGGGAAGGAGAAATGCATGCTACCTAGCTACCTACAGATGCTTTATCAAAGGGTTCAACTAAACTTTCAGTCTAATCGATTCCCCCTTCCATGGTTATTTTCTGCATTAACTGGTCTTCTGTGCACTGACAATGTTTTGTCAGAGAATATTGATGCTTGGACATTTAAATCAATTAATGCATCCATTTCAATTGCTCATCTGTCAAGAACACCAAGTTTTCTTTCTAAATTAAGGATAGAAGGACTGTGAGGGCAGAAAGAAGCATGTATTTGGAGAAGTATTTATAGTTATATAAAAAAGAGAAGTGTTTATACTTTGTCAAGATAAAAAGACTGATTATCATTTTTTACCTAAACAGACAATCAGGGGAGTTCAGTAGGGGCTCTGGATGCAGGCTGGCTGGGTCTACCTCCCAGCTCCAGCTCTTTCCAGCTATGTGGCTTTGAGAAGAGTCCTTAACCTTTCTGAACCTCATAGAGATGATAATAACATGTTTTAAGAGCTCAGCTGTTTGGTATTCAACCACCATTGCCAATTCTCTAAGACACGTTGACCAAACCCATGGCACTAGAATGTTCAGGGCTAAGAAGCCACTCTCTGACACACCCATTCGCTTCAGCTTCTAAAAGCTGAATTGTTTAATCTTGCATTGGTTCCAAGCGTGCTAACACCATTTATACTTGTTACTATAATCACAGATTTAATTAAATATTATATATAAGAATCAATGCATCTATGAAAACTGTGTTTGAATACTGTGCACAAGGCAAATAACTTTTTTAAAAATTCTACAGAATTTGGAGTTTGGGAAAAACAAAATTCTAGAAGGATTCCTGCCCTCAGATTTCTTCACAGGTTGAATTCTTGCCCACTTCAAAGCAAATTAAGTTAGGGATCATCAATGATATGTAAACTTCAGCAGGAAGGAAACCTGGGTACACAAGGAAAATACCTGGACCCCCACATCAAAAGACTCATGAATGCATGTACACTTACATGCTTAAGTTAAAATTAAATGCTTAAAGTGTATATAATTTGTGTGATTTCTTGCCTTAATTGATTTTTCTCAGTTATCTAGCCAAATACCCATTCTAGATAAGCAGATTTTTATACCTACCTCAAAGGGATATGGTGAGAATTAAACAGGAAAAGCCAGCCAGGCGTGGTGGCACAAGCCTATAATCCCAGCTACTTGGGAGGCTGAGGCGGAAGGATCACTTGAGCCCAGAAGTTTGAGGATGCAGTGAGCTGTGATTATGCCACTGCACTCCAGCCTGAATGACAGAGTGAAACCTGTCTCTAAAGAAAGTAATTTTTTAAAATTCCAAGGGCCAATGCTGGCACATAGTAAGCCCTCTTTAAACAAAAGCAGATCCAAGGCTCACAAAGCACACAATAAATGTTAGCTATTTAGTAGGAGTAATAGCAGTCTGGTTCTGTCGCTACTTAGTGCAACATCCACCAGTCATTTTGCCTCTTGTCCACAGTAAGTGGAAGCATTTGGAGTAGAATGAGTGATACTCAGACTTCAGCATGCATATAAATCGCCTGCAGATCTTCTAAGATGCAGACTCCAATTCAGTAAGTCTGGGTGTGGCCTGAGATGTTGCTTTGGTAACAAGCTCTCCCAGGACATTGATGCTGCTGGTCTATGGCCCACAATTCCAGTATCAAAAGCCTAGCATATCCTTCTCAAACTTGAACATGCATCAGAATCACCTGGAGGGCTTGTTAAAACACATATGGCCAACCGGGTGTGGTGGCTCACGCCTGTAATCCCAGCACTTTGGGAGGCCGAGGCAGGTGGATCACTTGAAGTCAGGAGTTTGAGACCAGCCTGGCCAACATGGTGAAACCCAGTGCCTATTTTTAAAACTACAAAAATTAGCCAGGCATGGTGGCACATGTCTGTAGTCCCAGCTATTCAGGAGGCTGAGGCAGGAGAATCACTTGAACCCGGGAGACAGAGGTTGCAGTGAGCCTGGGCAACAGAGCAAGACTCCGTCTCAAGGAAAAAATATATATGTGACCGTGTTAAAACACAGAAACTCTGAGAGCTTCTGAATCTAGTTCTAGCATAGAACCCAGGAATTTGCATTTCTAACAAATTCCCAGGTGGTGCTGATGCAACTGGTCTAAAGACCACGCTTTGAGCATCACTGTCCTAGATAATCTCTAAGCACTCTTACAACTTGAAGCAGAAACTCAGAATGGTATGACCATTTCAAGCCAAAAAAACACGCTGTTGTTGTGTTACAGATAGAGGAGACCAGGCAAGCTCTCAACCTTCCTAATCACCAGAGGCCCTATCAGGAATCAGAAAGATAGTGATACGAATCCTAGCTCTCTGTTTCTCTGTAACTCACTTCGCCTCTGAAATATAATTTCCCCATAAGTCAATAGGGTTCCTTTTTCTGCTTCTTTTTTGCTTTTTCCCCTTTCGTTCCATTCTCATCAAGAGGCCCACAAGAAAATCTTTGTAACGGGGGTGGGAACAAGACTTTGGCTCTAATCCTAGTGTCTTGACAAGCTCAAAGATGCAAACATCACTTAACGTGACAAGCAAACCATAACTGCAGTGAGAAAACACTGTTAGTCAGGTAAAGAGATAATGTGCACAGAACATGCTGAGCAAATAACAGCCCTTTGTGAATCAGCATTAGCATAATTACTGAACATTGGTAATTGCTGAAATTATGTTCACTAGGATCGTTTATAATTCTAAGTGAGAGGCTTCTTCCACGTACTCTCTCAGCAGGGAGATGAAAGTGGCTCACCAGCTGGTGTTAGACACTCAAAAAAGCACTAGTTGTCTTCCACAGGATATCCCAAGCATAGTCTTCAAATAGATTGTCATCATCAGACAGGCCCCAAACTCTGCCTGGAATTTCCTGCCTGTATATCTTTGTTCCAGTTGTACATTTCCTCTAGAATTCTGTCTCTTCTTAGTTCAATTTGTCCAACACTGGCTGGTCAAAAAGACGTATGTAGTAAAATATAGAAAGTTATGTAGTAAAATGTAGAAAGAAGGGTTTGGATCGTGGCATGCAGCAAGCGCAATGAAAGCTGCATCACCTGTCCAAGTGGGATCATTTTAAAGTCAGATTCAACCAGGGAGCTACCACGTGCTACTCAATGCAGGGCAGGATTATGAGTCCTCCCATCCCTGCAAGAGAGCAAAGGGGTTAATTGGTTGTGAATAGCACCTTGCAGAGTATAACAAGGGAGAAGAAACCTTAAACCCAGCACCATGTGTATCTACATCATAGGTGGAACTGTACAGGTATGTGAAGAGATTATGTAAAAGGTAACCTTTCGGCATATTAATAGACACTGAGAATTGACTCCCATTAGTCCCTGGCGGTAGGATGCAGATGATGGAACAAAGAACAAAGAAGATCCAGAGCTTCACAAAGAAGAGAAGGAACTGGATAAATCGAGGCAAGATGATGCCCCTTAGCAACTTGTAACAAAGGGTAGCAAAATCGCATTATGAAGCAAATATCACTCCATCCCCTCAGGCAGGAAACCTGGGAATCATCCTTTTTACTCCCCTTTCTTCCCCTGCATTCTACCTCCCACCAGTACTTAACCTATATAAGCACATTTTTGCTTGTTTTGTTTACTGCTATATCCCCAGAGCCTAGAACAGCTGAATTAATAAACTGAATGAATAAATCAGTGAGTCCTGACAGCTCTACCTCCAAAAAAGATCTTGCCTCTGTCTGGGTTTCTCCACTGCCACTGCTATAATGTCCTAGCCCAAGCCACCATCATTTCTCACCTGGCCAACTGCATCAACTCCTACCTTGTGTTCCTCTTCAACTTTTGCCCACTCTGAGCTAGACTCCTTGCAAAATCCAGGAAGTTACTAACACCCACATCAGGTGACACACCTGATTGTAATAATCCAGATGCTTCCCCAAGTGTAAAAAGAAGTCACTTCAGAATTTCTCTTTGCTAAATCAAGACCTCTCCTAAGCTTATATCTCTGTTTGCTAAAAGTTGGGCCTCGTATATGCCAGGCAGTATTTTCTGGACTTTCCAAAGCCTGCCTCCTCTGAAAGCCCAGCTCAATCCCACCTTTCCTGGTAAGCACTTTATGACAATCTCTGCTCAAAGTGTCTCTCTTGATGCTGAACCTTTCTGTGTCCTACACATTTGGCATTTAGCATTTGCCACTCCATATCACAGAATGACCTTTCGCTGGTATAAAATTGCTAACAAATGCACTGTGCTTTTCTAGTCTCAAAGTGGTTTTCTAACTAGAAACATACAACAAGCTGGCTTGTCAATCACTGTGATTTTCACTCGCCATTTTACAGGTGAAACAGTTCCAGGGAAACTGCTCAAAATCCTGGAGAAGTAAGTGGTAGAACTGATATTCAAACCCAGGACTTCAGACTTCAGTCTCTATGTATCAGGTGCCCCATTTGCCTTGTGTATGCCTTGCCTCTCCCAACTGGCCTTATTTATAACCCTCGATGCCTAGCAAAGTGGCATATAAATAATAAATAGTGATTAATATTAATGGTGCACTTGTAACATTCTCCATATTTTATAAGTGGCTTACACAGGTTGTCATTTAGTTCTCACTGCCCTATGAAGTATATCTTATTATTATCCTAAGGTGCAAAATGAGACTTCTGAGGCACAGAGAAGTTAAATAACCTTCCCAAAGCCACACAGCCATTAAATAATGGGGCCAGAATTTAAACACAAGCAGTCTGGCTCCTAAGCCTACACACTTAGCCACTGTGCTATGCCACCTCCCTCTCTAATGGGCCCCCAGAGACTATTTAGAGGTTGACTGGTGGCGCCATAGACTTTCAGAGCCAGGAGAAGGGACTTGGTGAGATCAAATGTCTACACTATCCTTAAAATATCTGGCTTGGAGTGACAGTTAACAGTTGATAAGGTTTGACATTTTCAAATCAATTTCTATCGATTTCTTTCTCCTGAAAGAAAGGACTTGAGTTTGATGGATAAAGCAAGTACTAGGTGTGCTTGGGAACAGCAGGGAAAATGGGCCATGAGCTAGTTCTGCAGAGGACGGTGGGGAAGGGAATAGCAGCTGGATACTGTCTGTCAGAAAAACCCCTGCTTGGCAAAGCCCTGCTCCGAGGTATAGAACACACTGTCAGGTAAATAACACAGGCTCCGTTTTGTTGTCACGTGATGTTTTCTCCTGGCAGAGTGGCAAGGATGCAGAAGCAGTGGTATGTGCTTGGGCATTGTCATAAAGTTATGAATATTTATGTGGTCAACACATAAAATCCCATTTTAACAAACACGATTTTGATGGATTTAACAAGTTAATCTAAGCAATTTCCACATCCTGGTGGATGCCTGCAAGAGATGAACGGATGGCATTTCTGTCAATTGTACTGAGTGAGGAAACGTCTGAAACAGATGTGTGCATTAATCCACATTCACTTGGTAAATGTATTGTTTTGTTTCAGTATTGGGCCTGTGCCATGTGCCTAGCACCATGCTGTTGCTTCTAGTGCTGGATCCTCACAGCCACTCTTAGAGGCCCTATCCACACTGTTCACACAGGTTTGGGTGAAACCCAGAATCTGAGATGGGGATGGGCACCTTGATGGGGCAGAGGTCAGAGGTGTGTGTGAGAACACACAACTTAGGGCTAAGCCCTTGCCTGGCTGGGGCAGAAAACTTGATGCCCCAAGCAGGTGGACTTGAGATGGACCGAGGCTCCTGCGTTGTACTGCCGTGAACCTCTCTCATCTTCTCCACCTTCCCTGACCACTGGGGACAGTTGCTCCCATTAGCTTCTTCCCCTGCTTGGGCTCTTTCAGCTAGCAAAGCATTTTCACCTGCTTGTTCACAAGCTCCCCTCCCAATAAGTATAGTAATTGTACTTTTGTCTCCATTTTGTGGCAGGAGAAAATGAAGTTCAGAGAGTTTAAGGGTTTTCATCATGAACAGATGGTTAGCAAGTTCCAATCTGGTCATAGACATAAATATCGATCTTTTCATTTTAAACTATGTACTATTGCTCCTATGTCTGCTCTTTATCCTTAAGTTCTTTGTTCTTGTACCTGTTCTGTAGGGGTTTTCTTCCCCAACCCTGAGATCACTGGAGGTAGATTGGATTGCTATCTCCAATTCTTTACTCCCTCCCTTATTAGAATTGCACGTCCAAGCCTTTTGCCATATGACTTTGCAGCTCCTACCACTACCTCAGCAGCATATATTTCCTTGGCCCATTGATGTTGGGCTTGGCCATCTGATTTGCTTTGGCCAATAGGGTTGTGGAGATAACACAAACCGAGGCTACAAATATGCTTTTAGGGTTTGGTTTGGCCTCTGACACTCCTGGAATCCATTATAAGAAGAGCACACTCCAGGGAGTTACTAATCCAAGGAAAAGAAGGAACTATAAGACTCAGACCTGAACCCAAGCCATGACCTGGAGCCAAGATTAGCTTGATCAACTCACAAGCAAGAAAATAAATGTTTATCATAAGCCAGTGAGAGTTTGAGGTTGTAGCATAGCAAAAGCTGACTGATACGCTACCAAACTGTGACAGAAAGGCTTTCAGAAGACAAGCTCAAAAGTCCTCTAGAAAACAGATTCTCGTCCTTCCTCCAGCAAGACGACAGTTTTCAGCAAATGTACACTCTGCATCAAACTGCTGTAACATTAATTTTGCCTTATCAAGTAGAATATTTTGCAATTATGTACCTGAATTCAACAAATTTCAACTCAACACAGTGAACCTGTTAAACATGTGATAGGACAGACCACCACGGAGAAAGAAATCTGGCTCAGTCCTCACAAGTTCACAATCTAATGGCCAAGACAGACACGAACATGAGTAATACTAACAAAAGGTTTTGAGAAATAAGTGCTGTAGCAGGTGACAGAATGTTATCTGACAAGGGGACTTACAAAGTCAGCATGGCAAATATGACATTTGCGGTGGGAGTTAAAGGTCAGATGGGATTTCCAAAGGCTAAGATGGGAGAATAGGAGGAAAAGAGCATATGGGGAAAGAGATAAGAGTATAGTCACACAAAGGCCAGAAAGCCATGTTTAGGAATAACTTTTTGCAAAACTGGCCAATAGCAAGGGTATCCAAAATGGGGTGCTAATAGATGGAGTGATGTCACAGAGAGCCTTTGATGCTAGACTGTGGTGTTTACACAGGATTTGATGGGCAGTAGGAAGCCATGGAAGTTGTGAGAGTGAGGGAGGACTATGGGAGATTTGTGCCTTAGATCATTATGGCAGAGTGCCAGATGAAAGGATTGAGGGGGTTGAGCCTGGAGCTGAAGGCACCAGGTAAGAGTCTGTTGCCATTGCTCAATTTAGGGGTTTGGGTAATAGGGTCTGGACCATCAGACACTGTGGGCAGGGCCACAGCAGGGATCTCCAGTTCACTCCGATTTTCTCCCCTCCCCTTTCTCCCTCTCAGTTCCCCCACTTCTCTGAGCTATTCCTGTTTTTCTTTTTCTCAGGAGCCTGCAGGGTTATTCCTGCCACACATCCTATCACTCCAGCAAAGCATTAGCAAAAGCCATCCATCTATCTGCTGACTCCACAAAAACGGTGAGCACCAGACCCAGGGACAGAGGAGGAGGGAGGGAGGGAGGGGACACTTTCCTGATTACAGTATTTTATCCTCAAGCATTTGCCACCATCCATCAAATTTGCTAACACGGCAGAAAAAAAAAAAAAATCCGGAACTGAAATGTGGGGGGAGGAAAGGAAAAGGAGGCTCTTATCTCCCAAATAACCTAATACGGCTTCCCCAGCAGTCTGGGATTTGTGGGCCGACTGGATGTCCAGATGATAGTGAGTGGGGAGCCAGATTCGGGAGCTTGGGGAAACCAACAAACCCAGTAGGGGGGTCCAGATTCACTGTATTTTAATAATCACTCAAAGAAATGACCTCTGTTTTGATGGGAAGAATTGGAACAAATTGAATACAGGTCCGTAATTCTAGTGTGATCCTCCCCTCCTCAGTCCAAGCAGCTGGACAGCCTCTACTCTTTGTGCTCCATCCCAGCCCCAGGAATCTCTGCCTCTCCTTCCCTCCTTTCCTCTCCCCATACCTCTTCCCCATCCCCCGTCCCCAGCTTCTCAGTCCTCATATTTGTTTTCTGTGAGCAGGAACCTCATCTGTCAGTTCTCTTCGGCACCTCACGCAGGGCCTGGCACTGCCTCATGCTAATAAACGTCTGTGGACAATGGTCAGCAGAGGCATGCACTGCCCAGCTCCCTGCCAGAGCTGCCCTTTAAGTCAGCGGACCCAGCCCACACAGCTCTGAGAATAGAGATGCCAGCACTCCCTTGCCCATGGCCTCGCTCTGGGCCATTTCATATCAACTGGCCTCCTGCTCCCCTGGCTGACCACAGCTTTGTCTCCATCTCCCACATTCTGAGGCTCTGAACACCTCCCCCACCAGAGACCTTGGCTCCCACATACCCTTCAAGCCATGTCCTGCTCAAACAGCTCTGAGTTGTACCTGCCCCCATCCTGGTCAGGACCTCAGGACCACATACACACACAGTACACATGTATATGGACCATGTATACCTCACACATTCATACCACATGTGCATACATGCCACATATACATATACCACACATGTGTATACACAAGCTACATACAACACATGCATATACACACTCTGCATAACACATACCCACACAAACATTGATACACACCACACACATATGTACCATGGGCACCCACACACACGCACATGCCACACACATATACATAGGGGTAGATACCATGTACACACCCCACACATACACCTGCATGTGTGTATACACATGTGTACATGCCCTGTGCACACCAACCCACACGTATACATACCACATATACCATGCACACATACCACATGTATATACATAACATGTATACATGCCACACACATATACACAGCATACATACCCCATGTATGCACCCCACACAGCTTTCCACACCATGTACACCACACATATGCACACTCACACGCAACATTCACTGGGACTATAATTCCTCCAGAGTTGCCTGTTCTGATCCAGCCCAATCAGAGGTTTCCTTGGAAGGCCTCTAGAAACCTCATTTCTGTTTGTTTTTTTTTCTAACCAAACCTAGGACTTGTCTTAAATAAATGTGAAGATTTTCAACTCTCAAAGAGGAGGACCATACTGGGCCCACCCCGGGATGCCAAGGGTTTGAGCCAACCCACTCTAACATCTTAAAGATGGTGGTGGAAGGCAGCCTGAGATGGAAGGTATGCAGGGGCTGAGACTGGCATCAGCAATTGCGAGAAGTCATTGTCCTCTTCTCACAAGGGCTGGTGCTGACCAGACCAGGGGCCCACCAAGAAGCCAGTAGAGATGGCAGTTTCCACAGCATCCATGCCAGAACTGGACCTGATATATCGGTGGCAGATGCAGACCAAGCCCATAAACATGGGCAAGGCTAGGTCTAGATGCCAAATAACACATAGAAGAAGCCCAGGATCTGGGGCCAGAGGCAGGATCCAGGTCCTTACCCCAGAGAAGAGACCAGAGCCCAAGCAGTTCTGGAACAAAGATAGAGAAGTCAGAATGGCCAGAAAGTGGGGCTCACTTTCCTAGCCCAGCAAGGATATAGGATGGAGAAAGGCAAATTGGCTTAAAAGATTAGGGTAGATCAGACCTCCCTGTGGAAAGTGGAGGCAGAAAGCAGTTTTTAGAATGGTCATTCATTCAACAAAAATTTATTGTGCTGCTACTACGTGCCAGGCGCTAATACAATGGCAATAGGCAAGTTCTTGCCATTAGGGAGTTTACCAATTTATTACAGTTAAATACTGAGATAAGGACTGTCAAAGAGAGTGTGATTCTACCAAGTGGCCTCTCTGTCAAGAGCCACTGTTAATCTCTAAACCTTAAGTCGCCTGACTTTAACTTTTAGCAGCACCATGTCACATCCCCAAATTCCCTCTAACATACACCACCTCTCAGGCTCACTATTTTTCCCATTAGCATGCCAATCTTGTTCCTAATTTAGCCCTCAGAATAAGCCAGGTTGTCAGTTTGCTATTCCCTAATCCCTTCTCACCCCAGCAATTGAAACTAATGATTGCAATGTTGCTGAGTGCCTTGTGTCTTGATCTGTTGTGCTCAGAGTAGGTAATCAGTACCACAGAGGGCTTTTGGGAGCTCACAGAGCCAATGCCAGGTAGACAATGCCTCCTGCCTCCACCCTGGTCTGATCTGTTTCAACAAGCACCTTTAGGGTCCTTATGTTAGGAACTGAGAACCAGTTTCTGCCCTCTGGAAACTCACGGTTCAGTGGGAAAGGCGGACCCTGATGGGTTATTCAAATGATACTGAAGGCCACCTAAAATGGGTAGGTGGTGTGCCAAACCCCTATTGATTCCAATGGCAATGGCACCACGTTCAAGAGGCCGAAGAAGAGACCCAGAGCCAGTGAATGAGACATAGAGTTTTATTGAGGGTTTACATAAAGGGGAGAAAGTACAGCAGTTGGGGGCTGGACAAGAGAACCACACAGCCCAGTGGTAGTGGGCTGGGCAGAAAAACTGGAGCCACTTGCAAAACCCATGGAGTTTATATACCATTTTCACTTAGCACCCTTTCCCTAACAACTTACACCTGTCAACCTTTATTCAACCCCAAACTGAGGCCTCGATCCCTTGTACTGCCAGTGTTCCACAGGACAGGTGGGGGCTCAGATTTTCCTCAGAGACAAGGAACAAATCTCCAGGTTGGCTACTCCCAGATTCTCTAACTTGGAACACACATTCAGGTGTGTCTGCAAGACAGGGTCATTCTCAGGGTATGTGTAAGTTATTGCCATCAGATGCATCTCCCCTCCACGAGGGCAGTGCATGTGGGAAAAGCCAGGGGCATCTTTCTGGAGTTGAGGATGCCTGAACAGCATCTTGGAGAAAGAGTGGGAGAAGTCAATGCCTAAAGATGGGGAGGAAGGGGAGCCATGCAATGAAGAGCGACCCCGGGAAGCAGCAGCAGCACAGCAAGCCAGGTTATCTGCACAACAAGGCTGAGGGAGTCCAGATAGCAGGCCAAGTCTGGCAGGTGAGGAGGCTGTAAGGGACCCTGGGGCCAGCACCTGGAGAACCTTGTCAGCCAGGCTAAAGAGCTTGGGTTGATTCCGGAGCTGATGGAAAGTCACTGAGGGATTCTTTACAGACAAGGAGGCCGGTTACATGGCTGTTGCAATAGTTCCAGGAAGAGCAGAGGGAAGGGATGACTTAACCAGGTCACCCAGATGCAGTTACTGGGCCCCTCCTAGGACACATTGAATCAGGATATCTGATGGCAGCCCCACAAGTGTGCCTTTTTAATAACCTGGCCCTGGTACTAAAGTTTAAGAGCCACCAAACAAGATTTTAAAAATCGCTATAAAGATGCTAGTCAATGTGCCACCTGGCTTATAAAGCAGGACTTCATCTATGACCATATCCAACTTAGGTATATTCTTAAGTAAACCCTTAAAAGAGAACCATTGAAGATTGAGATCTAAGGTATCACAGCAAAGCACCCCTTTGTAGCAAAGCTTTCTGTTTCCTGTGAAACCCCATGACATTGATTAGCACATCTTCTTGGCCTGCAACTCATTCATATGTGCACATTTTGTCAGCCCAATGAGAGTGTTAGCAGAAAGGGGTGCAAGAAAGAACATAAATACTAGGGTAACTGTCCTGCATTCCAATACAACAATGATATTCAACAGCCTCGGGGTTTAAGACAGTCACTCAAAGTTTCCAGACTTGAGTTTGGGGTGACTAGCTCATCTTGGTTTGCTGAGAACTTTCTAGGATTTAGCACTGAAAGTCACATATCCTAGAAAACCCCTTAGTTCTGGGCAAGCCCAGATGATTGATTACCCTACTTGTTTCCTCATTTGTAAACAAGAGTGTTGGCTGGGCACCGTAGCTCATGCCTATAATCCCAACACTTTGGAAGGCCGAGGTAGGCAGATCGCTTGAGCCCAGGAGTTCAAGACCAACCTGGGCAACATGGTGAAACCTCATCTCTACAAAAAATACCAAAAAAATTAGCTAGGCATGGTGGCACACACCTGTAGTCCTAGCCACCCAACAGGCTGAGGTGGCAAGATTGCTTCAGCCCAAGAGGTCGAGGCTGCAGTGAGCCATGATCATGCCACTGCACTCCAGCCTGGGTGACAGAGGGAGAATCCATCTCAAAAATAAAATAAGAATGTTAATATCTGCCTACAGGGAGGCTGTAAGGATTCAAAGGGGGTTAATCAAAACAACAGTTCCCTGTTATTTCTTCTGTCCCTTGGGATTCCTCCTCCAAGTTGCAAACAAAAGTACCACATCCCATTTGATTGCAGGGAGTGGTTTGGCTTACCACGCACTCGTATGGAGGTAATTTGATTTGTTTCTTACAACAACCCTGTACAGAAAACAGGGAGGATATTTTGTGCCCACTTGATAAATGGGGAAGTGGGAAATAGGATGAGTTAAATGGCCCAGTGGGAAACATCTTTTCTCTTAACCCTTTAAGTTTCTGCCTAGGTCCTGAAGAAAGAAATTGCTACTCACACTTTCAGCCCCCTGGAGAGGAGGAATGGCTAATGGGGTTATTCAGGGAGTGGCATTTACTGAGCTCCACTTCACCGATGGGTGATGTGCCATATACCTTCGCCCTCCCTTCTGCCAGGTTGCTCATTTTCTCCGTCGAGTTATAGGTTTGTTTGAAACAAAACAAAACAAAACGAAAAAACCTCCAATTTAAGCAAAAGTGAGTAGGAAACAGGAAGCCTAGTTAAGCCTAGCAGCCAGAACAAGCTCCTCGAGCTCTGCTTCTCCCAGAGGGCAATGAATTGGGACCTGGTGCACTTGTTCAATCATGGCTAAAACAGGAACTTTGATTCTGATCTGGCTATTGATCTTTTGCCAGAGGACCCGACCCAGTGGGGTGTGGAGAGGAGTGGCTGCGTGCATATAGGCCTAACAACAGGACTCCCAAGTTGCTAACACTAATAACTGACTCAGTAACCCGATGACTAAGCTTCCAAGCAAGACATGAGCCTGTGGCGACTGCTCCTGGATCCAATGTGCATTTCCCTACATTGCGCAGCTGCACCCTGGAAACCACACCTCATAGGAGCTCAATCAATTATTGTTAACACTCTCACCCCAGACAAGCAGCTTTAAAAAAGCTGTTTTAGGCAACACCATCAGCCTTTTGCTGTCGTTCATTAAGGGTTTAGCAGCTTGGTATTGATTTTCTTGCAGCTGCCTCTGAACTTTAATTCCTGCAGCAGAAAACAAGGCTTTGTCTGCGACATTTCCTGTCCAAGTGGTGGGTAACAACCATTCCTGGGATGCTGATTTCCCCAGCTATGCTACAAACCACAGGTTGCCTGCAATATGTCCTTTGTCTATTCCAAAGAGTAATTTCTGTAGCTGCAGGAGGTCCCTTCAAATGTGAGCTGTGGCTCCACCTCCTTCCTAAATCAGCAGTGCCTTCAAACCCCAGCCTTTGGAAATCCAATGACCACCCCTTTCCTCACACTGACTTGCAGCTAAGAAAGTGCTGTCATGTATTTATGTCATATTTGTTACATTCAGATTTCTCTTAAATGTTAATTCCTAGGGATTAGAAAGGACCTTAACAATCTCTTGCAAGCAGCGCCCTGATATTTTATCCTCTCTGCAACATCCCCACCAAGTGGCCATTCTAGCTTTGCTTGAACACCTCTAAGGACAAGAAACTCACCTCCTCCACAGGAAAGCAACTTTGTTCAGGAAAGCTCTGAAAGGCAGAAAATTTTTCATTGTGTGGAATCAAAATCTGCCTCCCAGAAACATCGGCCACAGCTTTCTCTGCCAAATCCCCACTTCTCATCCCTGAAGCCCTGGATCCTATCCACAACACCTGTGTGGTTGAAGAACCCACCTCTGAGGCAGCCCCTATGTGCTCCGCATACTTCTCTTCCCAAACCATTTGATTTGATTTCCCACTATTGAACAAGCACTGTGCTGTATGCACCTGTGAATGTTTTCTCATATTTATCTCATAGGGTAAGCTTTGCTATCCCCATTTTACAGACCAAAAAGCTGAGGCTCAGAGAAGGTAAATAACTTCCCAAGGATACACAGGTAATCAGTAGTAGAGACAGACTCCAATCTTAGAGTTGCCTGCCCCAGAGCCTGTGTTCTCTCCACTATTCTGTGCTTTCTAAAAATAGAGCAAGTTTAGTTTCAAAGGGAGAGTAGAATCTGGCAAGACATGTCCAACAAGATCAGCGAATTTCTCACAGCCGCTAGGGAGGCCTTGGGAGAGCCCTGCTCCTGGCTCGCCCCTTCTGTCTCTGCAGGTGGAAGGCATGGAAGGAAATGATATTGCTACCAATGGCGCATGAGGCTGCAGTGGACCAAGTGGTCACTCAGTGGCCAGCGGCAGCCTGCCTGGTGCAACAGGGCCCATGGTGACAACTGGTGCCCAATTCCGGTTCCAAGGCACAGTCACAGAATGGCATTCTGAGGATGGAACCACCACTAAGAAGCCACATTCAGAGCTCTGCCTTCTGCTTTGGGCCTCTATTCCAAGCCCCTGCTCCTGTAGCCGGGCTTCTTAGGCTCCTCGTGAAAGCTCAGGCTCTCGTCACTCCTACCTGTCCTCTTCCTCACAACCCAGAACATGCCTCTGGGGCTCATACCTGACCTGGACTGTAATCACTCTGCAAATGGACCCACCCATGTTCTAATGGACCAGTCTGGAACTAGACTCCTTGCTCACCACACACCACCATCACCCATTCCTGCCTCGGCCACAAAGCCAGAAACGGGACACGGATGGAAGAAGGAAGACAGAAGGCAGGAAGACCAGCCAAGAGGCTTTTGCAACTGTCCAGGTGAAAGATGACAATGAACCACAAAAGAGGTAGTAAGGCTGCAGAGAAACAAATAGCCGAGATATTACGGCGGTAAGAATGGAATACAATGACCAACAGTATGCTGATCAGAGTCATGGTTGGGATATGTGGCTGACAGCTTCAAGATGCTACCAATGACCTTCAGTACCTGGCGTTCATGCATTGGCTGTTAATGTAATCCTTCCATGTGAATGTAGATTGGACTTACTTGTTTCTAATAAATGTAGCAAAAATGATACGATATCATTTTGGAGATTAGGTTACAAAAGGCTCTGTCTTCCTAGCCTTCTCTCCCTCACCCTGACAGAAGGCTGGGGCCATGATATGAGCTGCCCTATGGAGAGGCCCATGTGGCAAAGAGCTGAGAGGAGCCTCCAGCCAACGCCCAACAAGGAAATAAATCCTACCGATAACCACACAAGCACACTTGGGAGTGGATTTTGCTCCGGGCAAGTCTTCAGATGACCGCAGCGCCAGCTGATGCTTTGATTGAAGCATCAGATCAAATCCTTCTGAGAGACCCAGACTGGAGGACCCAGCTCAGCTGCTCCTGGATCCTCTCCCACAGAAACTGAGCTTGTAAAGTTCATTGTTTTAAGCTGCGAACTTTGAAGGGAATTCGTTACACAGCCTTAGATAACCAATATAAACAGAGAAACAAGCAAGGTATGCTTTTTCAACTCATGAGGAGTTTGCAAATGTCCGGGGCAAAGAAGAGAAAGGAGTCCCTGATGGTGCCCATGTTCTTATCATGGGAACTCACATGCATATCAATGTCATCTACTGAGCTTAGAACCCTAATGGTGGAACAAGCTTTTAAGGAAAGAAACCAAAACAAGCTTTGGCCATGTTCAGCCTGAAATACCTAAGAGAATAATGGCTTCCAGCTTCATCCATGTCCCTACAAAGGACATGATCTCATACCTAGGTGATGGGTTGTTAGGTGCAGCAAACCACCATGGCACACTATGTAACAAACCTGCGCATCCTGCATGTGTACCCCAGAACTTTAAAAAAATTAATTTTTTAAAAAAGAAATACCTAAGAGAGATGCAACTGGGTGAGTCGAGAAGGTATTTGGATTTATGACCCTGGAGCTCAGAAGAAAAACATTGGCAGGAAACAACCATCTGAGAATCATCAAGCTCCTCCCCCGGGAGCCACTTGGAATGTTTATTTCTCCACCCACATGACAGTATTTGAAGTTTTTTGTTTTTTTTTTTTTTGAGATGGAGTCTCACTCTGTCACCCAGGCTGGAGTGTAGTGTCGTGATCTCGGCTCACTGCAACCTCCGCTTCCCAGGTTCAAGAGATTCTCCTGCCTCAGCCTCCCGAGTAGCTGGGACTATAGGTGCCTGCCACCACACCTGGCCAATTTCTGTATTTTTAGTAGAGACAGGGTTTCACCATATTGGCCAGGCTGGTCTCAAGCTCCTGACCTTGTGATCCACCCACCTCGGCCTCCCAAAGTGCTGGGATTACAGGTGTGATCTGTAACACCGGCCTCTTTGAAGTATTTGTAAAGAGTTCTCATGCCTCCCATGAGTTTGGCTTAAGTATGTCCACTCTCTTGCACTTTTTCTCAGATAATTTGGCTCCAAGTGCCCAGTTTGCCTCTGGGCTTGTCAGACACAAGTTTTATTTCACCTGCTCTGCTTATAATTGAATGGGCAAGTTACTTAATTTTTGGTTTCCTCATTTGCAAAACAGTTGTTTTGAGGTGAAAATAAAATAATTCATGGCAAACATTTAGCATTGTGACTAGCACATAGATGGTCAATAAATGTTAATAATTATAGCATCTGTTAATAATTATAGCATCTAGAACAGCACTATCCCTATTACGCAAGCAACATATGTAACTTTTAATTTTCTAGTGTCCACTTTTTTTAATAGTTTTGGGGTACAGGTGGATTTTGTTACATGGATAACCTCTTTAGTGGTGATTTCTGAGATTTTGGTGCACCCGTCACCCCAGCAGTGTACACTTTACCCATGTGTAGCCTTTTATCCTTCATCCCCCTCCCTCCCTTCCCCCTAAGTCCCCAAAGTCCGTTATATTATTCTTATACCTTTGCATCCTCATAGCTTAGCTGCCACTTTAAGTGAGAACATATGATATTTGGTTTTCCATTTTGAAAAATGAAAGAAACAAGAGAAATTAATTATATTAATATATTTGATTAATATATTAATATATTGGCAAGGTTAGTCTCGAACTCCTGACCTCATGGGATCCACCTGCCTCAGCCTCCCAAAGTGTTGGGCTTACAGGCGTGAGCCCCTGAGTGCGCTCTGATCTTTTTTTTTCTCGAGACGGAGTCTTGCTCTGTCGCCCAGGCTAGAGTGCAATGGCACAATCTTGACTCACTGCAGCCTCTGCCTCCTGGATTCCAGCAATTCTCCTGCCTCAGCCTCCTGGGTAGCTGGGATTACAGGCACACACCACCACACCCGGCTAAATTTTGTATTTTTAGTAGAGACGGGGTTTCACCATGTTGGCCAGGCTGGTCTCGAACTCCTGACCTCAGGTGATCCACCCACCTAGGGCTTCCAAAGTGTTGGGATTACAGGCATGAGCCACCACACCCAGCCCTCTGATCTTAATTCTGACACTTAGTAGCCAAGTAACCTGAAGGCTCAGAGTCACTCTGCAAAATGAGGATAAGAAATCCATCTGGCTTATGTAACAAAGACCATAAAAATATCTAGAAGTTTCTACTCAATAATACTTATCCTGATATTCCAAGGTAAGGAAATAATCTGAAATATATGAAAACCATTATGCACAAAGATGTGCATCACAGCATTGTCTACAATGGCTTTCCAAATGAAATAATCTGATTGTCCCACAGTAGGGAAACAGTTAACAAACATCCTTAGTGTTTGGGCATGTTACATACTGTATCTTACTAATTGTCACAATAGCTACTTTATCTCTATAGTAGAGATAAGGAATTGAGACTAAGGGAAGTTGTCATTTTTCTTGGACTGTAAAAACTCTTGAAAATGAATCAAATATAATTATTATTAGACCTCATACTTAGATAGCATTTACTTTGTGATTTTCATATAAGTCATTTAAATCCTGATTTGTGCTTTGCATATAAGTCATTTAAATCCTGATTCATCTGACTCCATAGTGTTCAGAATTATCATTAAAAACAATTTTGTGAACCAGGCAATGTGCTAAGGACATCAGCTGCAATACCTTATTTCTGTCTTACAACCCTATAAGGTGAGAGCTATTATCAGATCCATCATGTGGATTCGGAAACTGAGGGTCAGTGAGTAAGTTGGCCATTTTATTATATTATTTTACATCATTAAAGGAAAGGAGTCAAGTGCTACAAAGAACACATTCCTAGTCATAGGAGGAGATCATAAGAGTTGGCAACAGGAAATGCATGTATTTATGAAACACGTGCTAATGTGCCAGCTATCGCTCTAAGTGCCATGTGCACAGAGACAAAGCCCTTGATCTCATGGCACGGGATTTTGAGTCTAGGATGAGAGGTGGGTAGTAAACAAACATAAATATACATGTGTGTAGATGTGGATATGGTCAGCTTGTGATTTGTCTAATAAAAGACAAACAGAAGGAACAGAGCATGTTAGGCATGGGACAGAGTTGCTATGGTATACAGGTAACCAGAGACAAATTATTTAAGGAAGTGGCATTTGGACAGAGATCTGAAGGAAGAAGGGAGTAAGCCATGTGCCCTGGGAAAGAGCATTCCAGGCAGAAGGAAACAGCAAGTGCCCCAAGATAGGAGTGTGCCAGTGTATTGGAGGAACAACAAATACACAAGGATGCTAGTGGTTCTTTAAAAAAAAAAAAAAAAAAAAGAGCAAAAGGGAAAATAATAGGAGATGAGGCCAGTGGCCCAGACTGTATTGGCTCTCGTGGTCATAGCAAGGTTTTCGCTTTTACTGTAAGTGAGATGGGAGCCAATGGAAGGTTTGGGGGGCAGAGGAGTGGCATGATGTGATGTGAGTTTTAAAATTTAAAAATAAAATCATTCTGACTGCCATGTTGAGAACAGACTGCAGGGGAACAAAGTCCGAATCAGGAGAGCAGTTAAGAAGCAACTTCAGTAACCCAGTGAAAGACGCTGGTAGCTTAAACTGGGATGATAGTGGGGAAAAGTAGTGAAAAGTGGTTAGCTTTAGATTCAGGATGTATTCTGAAGGAGAGATAACAGGATTTGTTGGTGATTTGAATACAGGGCATAAAAGACAGTCAAGATGACTCCAACCAATGTTTTTAGCCAAAGCAATTGGAAAAACAGACATGTCACTTGCTAAAATAGGGAAGACCATGGGAAGAACAAGTAAGGGGAGAAAACCATGAGTTGGCTGGACACATAATGTTTAAGATGCCTGTTAGACATCCATATGGAAATGATGAATGGTCTGTTGAAAGTATGGATCCGGAGGTCAGAGAAAAGCTATAAGTTGGAATGATAAAATTGGGAGTCATCAGCCTATAGTGGTATTTAAAGCCACAAGACTGAGTGGGATCACCTAAGTAGCAAATGTAGATAGCGAATATGTCTGCAGGCCTGAGTCCTAGGATATTCCAACCTTTAGAAGTCAAGGAAATGAGGAGGAACTAGCAAAAGGGGCTGAGGAGGAGCTATCAGGAGTATGGTATCTTGGAAGTTAAGTGAAAAAAATAAAAACACTTCAAGGAGGAATAAGTAAACAATTGTTCAAATGTTGCTATTAAGTCAAGTAAGATAATAACCAGCACTAGCACTAGCCATTGGACTTGGAAACACGAAGGTTATTGGTGACCTTAACATGAGCTGTACTGGCACAGTGATGAGGCGAGTCTAATTGGATTGTCATTAAGAGAGAATTTTTTTATTATTATTATACTTTAACTTTTAGGGTACATGTGCACAATGTGCAGGTTACATATGTATACATGTGCCATGCTGGTGTGCTGCACCCATTAACTTGCCATTTAGCATTAGGTATATCTCCTAATGCTATCCCTCCCCCCTCCCCCCACCCCACAACAGTCCCCAGAGTGTGATGTTCCCCTTCCTGTGTCCATGTGTTCTCATTGTTCAATTCCCATCTATGAGTGAGAACATGTGGTGTTTGGTTTTTTGTCCTTGTGATAGTTTACTGAGAATGATGATTTCCAATTTCATCCATGTCCCTAAAAAGGACATGAGCTCATCATTTTTTATGGCTGCATAGTATTCCATGGTGTATATGTGCCACATTTTCTTCATCCAGTCTATCATTGTTGGACATTTGGGTTGGTTCCAAGTCTTTGCTATTGTGAATAGTGCCACAATAAACATGCGTGTGCATGTGTCTTTATAGCAGCATGATTTACAGTCTTTTGGGTATATACCCAGTAATGGGATGGCTGGGTCAAATGGTATTTCTAGTTTTAGATCCCCGAGGAATCACCATACTGACTTCCACAAGGGTTGAACTAGTTTACAGTCCCACCAACAGTGTAAAAGTGTTCCTATTTCTCCACATCCTCTCCAGCACCTGTTGTTTCCTGACTTTTTAGTGATTGCCATTCTAACTGGTGTGAGATGGTATCTCATTGTGGTTTCGATTTGCATTTCTCTGATGGCCAGTGATGATGAGCATTTTTTCGTGTGTCTTTTGGCTGCATAAATGTCTTCTTTTGAGAAGTGTCTGTTCATATCCTTTGCCCACTTTTTGATGGGGTTGTTTGTTTCTTTCTTGTAAATTTGTTGGAGTTCATTGTAGATTCTGGATATTAGCCCTTTATCAGATGAGTAGGTTGCAAAAATTTTCTCTCAATTTGTAGGCTGCCTGTTCACTCTGATGGTAGTTTCTTTTGCTGTGCAGAAGCTCTTGAGTTTAATTAGATCCCATTTGTCAATTTTGGCTTTTGTTGCCATTGCTTTTGGTATTTTAGACATGAAGTCCTTGCCCATGCCTATGGCCTGAATGGTAATGCCTAGTTTTTCTTCTAGGGTTTTTATGGTTTTAGGTCTAACGTTTAAGTCTTTAATCCATCTTGAATTAATTTTTGTATAAGGTGTAAGGAAGGGATCCAGTTTCAGCTTCCTACATATGGCTAGCTTTTCCCAGCACCATTTATTAAATAGGGAATCCTTTCCCCATTTGTTGTTTTTGTCAGGTTTGTCAAAGATCATATAGTTGTAGATATGTGGCATTATTTCTGAGGGCTCTGTTCTGTTCCATTGATCTATATCTCTGTTTTGGTACCAGTACCATGCTGTTTTGGTTACTGTAGCCTTGTAGTATAGTTTGAAGTCAGGTAGCATGATGCCTCCAGCTTTGTTCTTTTGGCTGAGGATTGACTTGGTGATGGGGGCTCTTTTTTGGTTCCATATGAACTTTAAGGAAGTTTTTTCCAATTCTGTGAAGAAAGTCATTGGTAGCTTGATGGGGATGGCAATGAATCTATAAATTACCTTGGGCAGTATGGCCATTTTCACGATATTGATTCTTCCTACCCATGAGCATGGAATGTTCCTCCATTTGTTTGTATGCTCTTTTATTTCCTTGAGCAGTGGTTTGTAGTTCTCCTTGAAGAGGTCCTTCACGTCCCTTGTAAGTTGGATTCCTAAGCATTTTATTCTCTTTGAAGCAATTGTGAATGGGAGTTCACTCATGATTTGGCTCTCTGTTTGTCTGTTATTGGTGTATAAGAATGCTTCTGATTTTTGTACATTGATTTTGTATCCTGAGACTTTGCTGAAGTTGCTTATCAGCTTAAGGAGATTTTGGGCTGAGACAATGGGGTTTTCTAGATATACAATCATGTCATCTGCAAACAGGGACAATTTAACTTCCTCTTTTCCTAATTGAATACCCTTTATTTCCTTTTCCTGCCTAATTGCCCTGGCCAGAACTTCCAACACTATGTTGAATAGGAGTGGTGAGAGAGGGCATCCCTGTCTTGTGCCAGTTTTCAAAGGGAATGCTTCCAGTTTTTGCCCAGTCAGTATGATACTGGCTGTGAGTTTGTCATAGATAGCTCTTATTATTTTGAGATACGTCCCATCAATACCTAATTTATTGAGAGTTTTTAGCATGAAGGGTTGTTGAATTTTTTCAAAGGCCTTTTCTGCATCTATTGAGATAATCATGTGGTTTTTGTCTTTGGTTCTGTTTACATGCTGGATTACATTTATTGATTTGCATATATTGAACCAGCCTTGCATCCCAGGGATGAAGCCCACTTGATCATGGTGGATAAGCTTTTTGATGTGCTGCTGGATTCGGTTTGCCAGTATTTTATTGAGGATTTTTGCATCAATGTTCATCAAGGATATTGGTCTAAAATTCTCTTTTTTCGTTGTGTCTCTGCCAGGCTTTGGTATCAGGATGATGCTGGCCTCATAAAATGAGTTAGGGAGGATTCCCTCTTTTTCTATTGATTGGAATAGTTTCAGAAGGAATGGTACCAGTTCCTCCTTGTACCTCTGGTAGAATTCGGCTGTGAATCCATCTGGTCCTGGACTCTTTTTGGTTGGTAAGCTATTGATTATTGCCACAATTTCAGATCCTGTTATTGGTCTATTCAGAGAGTCAACTTTTTCCTGGTTTAGTCTTGGGAGAGTGTATGTGTCAAGGAATTTATCCATTTCCTCTAGATTTTCTAGTTTATTTGCGTAGAGGTGTTTGTAGTACTCTCTGATGGTAGTTTGTATTTCTGTGGGATCGGTGGTGATATCCCCTTTATCATTTTTTATTGCATCTATTTGCTTCTTCTCTCTTTTTTTCTTTATTAGTCTTGCTAGCAGTCTATCAATTTTGTTGATCCTTTCAAAAAACCAGCTCCTGGATTCATTCATTTTTTGAAGGGTTTTTTGTGTCTCTATTTCCTTCAGTTCTGCTCTGATTTTAGTTATTTCTTGCCTTCTGCTAGCTTTTGAATGTGTTTGCTCTTGCTTTTCTAGTTCTTTTAATTGTGATGTTAGGGTGTCAGTTTTGGATCTTTCCTGCTTTCTCTTGTGGGCATTTAGTGCTATAAATTTCCCTCTACACACTGCTTTGAATGTGTCCCAGAGATTCTAGTACATTGTGTCTTTGTTCTCGTTGGTTTCAAAGAACATCTTTATTTCTGCCTTCATTTCGTTATGTACCCAGTAGTCATTCAGGAGCAGGTTGTTCAGTTTCCATGTAGTTGAGCAGTTTTGAGTGAGTTTCTTAATCCTGAGTTCTAGTTTGATTACACTATGGTCTGAGAGACAGTTTGTTATAATTTCTGTTCTTTTACATTTGCTGAGGAGAGCTTTACTTCCAACTATGTGGTCGATTTTGGAATAGGTGTGGTGTGGTGCTGAAAAAAATGTATATTCTGTTGATTTGGGGTGGAGAGTTCTGTAGATGTCTATTAGGTCAGCTTGGTGCAGAGCTGAGTTCAATTCCTGGGTACCCTTGTTGACTTTCTGTCTCGTTGATCTGTCTAATGTTGACAGTGGGGTGTTAAAGTCTCCCATTATTATTGTGTGGGAGTCTAAGTCTCTTTGTAGGTGAGTCAGGACTTGCTTTAGGAATCTGGGTGCTCCTGTATTGGGTGCATAAATATTTAGGATAGTTAGCTCTTCTTGTTGAATTGATCCCTTTACCATTATGTAGTGGCCTTCTTTGTCTCTTTTGATCTTTGTTGGTTTAAAGTTTGTTTTATCAGAGACTAGGATTGCAACCCCTGCCTTTTTTTGTTTTCCATTTGCTTGGTAGATCTTCCTCCATCCTTTTATTTTGAGCCTATGTGTGTCTCTGCACATGAGATGGGTTTCCTGAATACAGCACACTGATGGGTCTTGACTCTATCCAATTTGCCAGTCTGTGTCTTTTAATTGGAGCATTTAGTCCCTTTACATTTAAAGTTAATATTGTTATGTGTGAATTTGATCCTGTCATTATGATGTTAGCTGGTTATTTTGCTCGTTAGTTGATGCAGTTTCTTCCTAGTCTCGATGGTCTTTACATTTTGGCATGATTTTGCAGCGGCTGGTACTGGTTGTGCCTTTCCATGTTTAGTGCTTCCTTCAGGAGCCCTTTTAGGGCAGGCCTGGTGGTGACAAAATCTCTCAGCTTTTGCTTGTCTGTAAGTATTTTATTTCTCCTTCACTTATGAAGCTTAGTTTGGCTGGATGTGAAATTCTGGGTTGAAAATTCTTTTCTTTAAGAATGTTGAATATTGGCCCCCACTCTCTTCTGGCTTGTAGAGTTTCTGCTGAGAGATCAGCTGTTAGTCTGATGGGCTTCCCTTTGTGGGTAACCCGACCTTTCTCTCTGGCTGCCCTTAACATTTTTTCCTTCATTTCAACTTTGGTGAATCTGACAATTATGTGTCTTGGAGTTGCTCTTCTCGAGGAGTATCTTTGTGGCATTCTCTTTATTTCCCGAATCTGAATGTTGGCCTGCCTTGCTCGATTGGGGAAGTTTTCCTGGATGATATCCTGCAAAGTGTTTTCCAACTTGGTTCCATTCTCCCCGTCACTTTCAGGTACACCAATCAGACGTAGATTTGATCTTTGCACATAGTCCCACATTTCTTGGAGGCTTTGTTCACTTCTTTTTATTCTTTTTTCTCTAAACTTCCCTTCTCGCTTCATTTCATTCATTTCATCTTCCATCACTGATGCCCTTTCTTCCAGTTGGTCACATCAGCTCCTGAGGCTTCTGCATTCTTCACGTAGTTCTCGAGCCTTGGCTTTCAGCTCCATCAGCTCCTTTAAGCACTTCTCTGTATTGGTTATTCTAGTTATACATTCGGCTAAAGTTTTTTCAAAGTTTTCAACTTCTTTGCCTTTGGTTTGAATTTCCTCCTGTAGCTCGGAGTAGTTTGATCGTCTGAAGCCTTCTTCTCTCAACTTGTCAAAGTCATTCTCCGTCCAGCTTTGTTCCATTGCTGGTGAGGAACTGCGTTCCTTTGGAGGAGGAGAGGTGCTCTGCTTTTTAGAGTTTCCAGTTTTTCTGCTCTGTTTTCTCCCCATCTTTGTGGTTTTATCTACTTTTGGTCTTTGATGATGGTGTTGTACAGATGGGTTTTTGGTGTGGATGTCCTTTCTGTTTGTTAGTTTTCCTTCTAACAGACAGGACCCTCAGCTGCAGGTCTGTTGGAGTTTGCTAGAGGTCCACTCCAGACCCTGTTTGCCTGGGTATCAGCAGGGGTGTCTGCAGAACCGCAGATTTTCGTGATCTGTGAATGCTGCTGTCTGATCATTCCTCTGGAAGTTTTGTCTCAGAGGAGTACCCGGCCGTGTGAGGTGTCAATCTGCCCCTACTGGGGGGTGCCTCCCAGTTAGGCTGCTCGGGGGTCAGGGGTCAGGGACCCACTTGGGGAGGCTGTCTGCCCATTCTCAGATCTCTAGCTGCATGCTGGGAGAACCACTGCTCTCCTCAAAGCTGTCAGACAGGGACATTTAAGTCTGCAGAGGTTACTGCTGTCTTTTTGTTTGTCTGTGCCCTGCCCGCAGAGGTGGAGCCTACAGAGGCAGGCAGGCCTCCTTGAGCTGCGGTGGGCTCCATCCAGTTCGAGCTTCCCTGCTGCTTTGTTTACCTAAGCAAGCCTGGGCAATGGCGGGCACCCCTCCCCCAGCCTCGCTGCCACCTTGCAGTTTGATCTCAGACTGCTGTGCTAGCAATCAGCGAGACTCCGTGGGCGTAGGACCCTCCGAGCCATGTGCGGGATATAATCTCCTGGTGCACCTCTTCCTAAGCCCATCGGAAAAGCGCAGTATTTGGGTGGGAGTGACCCGATTTTCCAGGTGCCCTCTGTCACCCCTTTGCTTGACCAGGAAAGGGAACTCCCTGACCCCTTGCGCTTCCCGAGTGAGGCAATGCCTCGCCCTGCTTCGGCTGGCACACAGTGCGCTGCCCCCACTGTCCTGCACCTACTATCTGGCACTCCCTAGTGAGATGAACCCGGTACCTCAGATGGAAATGCAGAAATCACCCGTCTTCTGCGTCGCTCACGCTGGGAGCTGTAGACCGGAGCTGTTCCTATTCGGCCATCTTGGCTCCTCCGAGAATTTTTTTTAAGAAAGGAAGTAGAGGTAAGTATGGATCTCCCCCAACCTTAGACATCTAACGTAGGCACAAAGTGGTCCACCAATGTGATTCAGATGGATACAAAGGTACATTCTCCCTTCACCATGGTGACAGAGCTCAGGACAGAAAGGTAGCTTCTTATCAGCATACAGAGGCTTTTCAGAGTCAGCAAAAAAAACAAAGAAGAAAGTAACATGGCACAATACCAGTCACAGCTCCATGTCTAGAGTGGCAGAGAAGACCATGACAGGAACAGGGAATCTCTGTGGCCATTGTTATGAAGGGTCCTAGTAACTCATGAGGAACCAGGAAGGTGGGGTTTTGGCTGAGGCTGAGACAGAGACATGTCAACTGTTACTATGGCAACCTCTCCCACTCCTCCTGCATAGATGTGACCCATGAAACAGGTTTACACAAGGGAAAATGTAGACAGTTTAATTTAAAGAGAAAACAATCAGAATCATGATATATGCAGCATGTATTAGCCCAATCTCATGCTGCTAATAACATACCCAAGACTGGGTAATTTATAAAGGAAAGAGGTTTAATTGACTCACAGTTCAGCATGACTGGGGAGGCCTCAGGAAACTTACAATCATGGCAGGAAAAGAAGCAAATACATACTTCTTCACATGTCAGGAAGGAGAAGTGCCCAGCAAAATGAGGAAAAGCCCCTTATAAAACCATCAGATTTTGTTGAGAACTCACTATCATTGAGGACAGAAGCAAGGGGGTAACCACCACCAAATTCAATTATCTCCCAAGGGGTCTCTCCCACGACACATGGGGATTATGGTAATTACAATTCAAGATGAGATTTGGGTGGCGACACAGCCAAACCATATCACAACATGATTGTTGTATGAAAAAATAAAATAAAATTCCAGGAATAAAGACATTAATTACACTTAGCAACACGTAAAACAATGTCAGTGCTGAAGCACCATAAATGTGGATGAGTTCTTATTTTCTCTATTTTGTAACTTGTAGTGGAACTTTTAGGTAGTTTTTATAGTAGAAAAAAATTTTAAGTGGATAATAATCCAAGCCAGTCTCCCAGAGTTGTTATGAAGATTATAATGACTAATATTTGAATAGCTCACAAAGTACTTTTCACACATTTAATCTCATTTAATCTTCACAACCAACATGCCTTCTCTTGGCACTTTGTAAAATCCTTTTTGTTCTTGCACTTAGCAAAAGGTATTGCAATGATGTGTTTACATATCTTTTTTACATCACAGACTGAAGTATCCAAAAGATAAAAGCCATGTCTTTTCTTCCTTCTCCTTGACAAGCAACATAAGCCCTGGCACATGATAGGAGCTCAATAAATGTTCAGGGATGGATAATGATTAAACAGATTAATGAGAGGATGAATGGTTGAGAAGATGGGTGGATGGATGGATGGATGGAGGGATGGAGGGATTCAGGGATGGATGGATGGATGGATGGATGGATGGATGGATGGATGGACAAAAAATCAAAGGGTGTATCTTTGGACATGAGCACTTGACTGTCCCAAGGCCACAGAGTTACACTTAATGCCTATAGACTGAGCCAACCACCAGTCCCTTCACCCCAAGCTAAAATATTTTGAAAACCCCATGGTTCATTAATACTCCCCATATCTCATATTTCTGATTGTATTAGTGAGTCCTTCTTAGCTTTCCTCTCCCATACGTATATTCCCGCACTGCTCTATGCTTCTCTCTCTGCTTCCCTAATTCCATATTGTTCTTGTCTCACCCAAACCCTTCCATTCAATACCCAGAACCCTCTGAACCATGAAGAATGTGTCTATATCCTCAAACTCTCTTTCCTCTTCTGCACTGAAGTGAACCTAGCTCTCAACTGAAACTCCACTTTCTTATAGCTCACCCTGGAAAGCTTCCCATTTTTTCCCATCTCTAGGACATCTTTCCAGAACATCTCCACATCAGGTTATGTTCTGTTATGTGCTGTTGCAGTACCATGGATTGCATATGCAGGTGTATTATCTTTTTCAGCAGTTTCCTCTATGTTATCCAGAATCAGTACACATGAAGCCAGATTGTCTATGTAGATGCTTCAGTCTTATTCACATGTTTGAAAAAATTTTACAATTAGATGTTTACAAGAACCATGACATATTCTGCATATGCATCAGGACTATTTCAATTGCAAGTGACAGAAAACCAGCTCAAACTGGCTTACATTAAATAAAGGGAATGTATTGGCTCATGCAACTTGGAAAGTACAGCAGAGGTCCTGGCACCCGATTACCAGGTCTTTGTCTTCTTTCTCAGACAGGCTCTTTCTTCATGGTGGGAAAGATGACCACTTGCAATTTCAACCTTATTTATGCCCAGAGTCCAAAAGCATCCATCAATCAATCACATAGAAAAGCTCTGATTGGCTCTGAGTTTTAGCATATTTATGAAGTTAAGAGGAATGTAGCAAAGCATGAAGATTGAGAGTCCTAAAAGGAGCAAATGGAATTGAGGGAGGAAGGGGACACATGAATCCCTCAAGATAAAACAACACACACACTACGTTTAAGTCAGGTCTATGCCATCTCAAAACAGGTTGACAGTGACCTGGTTACTCACACATCAAATAATTGGTCTTTTGGCTTTTATATCTACATCATTTTTCAACTTGTTAAGAATTAGCAGTATCTAAATGGATGGTAAAAAAAAGATGGGGGAATTTCATCCTCTGATCAGAAATTAACATATAAAATTGTTGACCATTGTCTCCTCTAGGGAGAAAAGTGGGAGTGGGAGGGGGTGGTGATAGAAATAAATTTGATTTTTTTCCTTTGTATATTTTTTATGTATTGCTTGCTGGTTTCGCATGGAGTACGAAGGAACTGAAAAGCTCCCTATAAAGGAAAGAGAAGATACAGGAGTTTGGTTCAGAGGGATTCTGGAGAAATAAGATGAAGAAATGACGTTTTCTGGAAGATATGTGCATAGCTGCAGCGCCTGGTTCCATTTACTTGTTATTGGGAAAGCTAGCCCAGGCATAAGGCAAAGAAGGGTTACTGTGATCCCTTCCCAAAGCTGAAGAGGTGGCATTATAGCCAAGGGAAAATTGTTGTTTTTATTAGTGCTATATTTGTCTAATGTTTAAATCCACACTCTAGTGTACTAGGAATTTGAACTTAAAAATTACATTCATTTTCTTTGAACAGTATGCTGATAAATTGAAAGTTAAATTGAATCTAAAATCTGTCCTATCTTTAAAAAACAATCACAGAAAAATTTCAGAAAAACTGGCCATCATTGAAATAGGAAAAGACCAAGCTGGGAATTAATTTTTCCTCCAAATTTGATAATTATTAAATTCCTGTGGATGTAAGTTCCAGTTGAATCAGCAACCTTGTCTGGACAGAATGAGAATGATTTTATAAAAATAGCCTATAAGTCAAATTGGGTGAATGATGATATACAATGTTGGTATATTTTGGAATGAGGAAGAAATGAATGATATATTTGAGTGTCATTAAGCCTATCATTGATGAGAAATTAGGTCACTAAATCTGACAGTGTGCTCATGATTTGGGAGCCAAATCACCATAGAATATAAAATTAAGAAAGATAGACATGGCATACCTAATCCATGTGCGGGATCTGATCACTTTTACTCAGAACACAGTGGCATTTGCTGGGAATTACTATGTTTAAAGACCATCAATATTGTATATTTTGGAATCATGCTTAGTTTGAAAAGAGTATGGATAAATTGAAAGAACATAGCTTTATTGAGACCACCTGATGTTAAGGAATTTTACACCAATCTGAGTGGATTTAATTTCCTAAAGCAGTGTGTTTGTTCTTGTCTTGATCCCCCCTGGATGTGGTGAATAAAGAGACAGATAAACAAGTGCTTAACATTCCTGACTAGACCAAACCTTTGTGCATTATTCAGCATGCAGCTGCTTGGAGGGAAAATCTTTCCACCCAAAGAGGAAGAACACGTAATCATCTAACAGACATACTAAAAGGCCCTCCCCCTTTATACTTTGTTAACCACAAGTCTGTCCAAAGAGATTTTTTTTACACTAAATTTATCCGAGGGTCCAAGGAGAGTAGGAAGTGTCCCAGAATAAAGATAAGGAATTGTCACATTAAATTGGTGACTATAAACCAGGTGTTTAAAAGAAGGACTATGATTGTACAGGTCAAGAAGACCATTTATCTCAGGTCCTCCATTTCCAAAGGTGTCCACTTTTCTATTATCTTCAACTTTCTTGTTATACATTCATTCACAGAGCCACCTGACAAGTATTCATCATGCTTTAATCTTTTGTCCCATTACCAAGCCCTATCATGTAATATACCATGAATTAATCCTATAACTAAGTTGTGAAGAACATAATTATAGTGTAGTTTATTTTTGGGGTCCTAAAGTGTTAATTTAACGTAATCCTTTTTTAAGGTCTCTGAAACTATAGACCTGTTTCAGCAAGTAGAGTTTTTTCTTTTGTGTGTGTGTGTGCGTGTGTGTGTGTTTGAGCCTCAAAACATAAAGAAAAGAAAAAGGCGGTGGGAAGAGAAAACAAAATAAAAAGAGTTCTGTTTTCCTTTCATCTCTGAAAAGCCATGGTCACCAACTAAAATGAACAAAAACATAGTCAATGTAATTGAAAGAAGTGAGATGGGTGAGAATAGGAAATGGCGAGGACTGTAGCAGACGTAAGAGTTCAAAAGAGCTTATGCCGAAATGCCCCATTGAGAAGGAACAGTGAATATTTAGCACTAGCTGCTTATGGTGCCCTGTGGAAATTCAGGCCCAGGGTTACTAGATCTTCTAATATTTTCAAAAGGAACCATGAATCCATATATTCATTGAAATTTCTCAATTTTTAAAGGCTGGATGAATTTGTATTACATTGTTTATACCAAACAAAACATATCTTCTATCCAGAGTTAGCCTGTGGAGCATCAGTTTGGATCTATGATACAATTAAAGGTAAAAGTCCAGTTGCAAGGCATTTAACGGCATGGCAATTTGGTGGTCCTCCAAAGGATAAGACAATCAGGGTTTGGCCTGAGTCTTTATGCAAACACGAGCCAAAGCCCAGACTAGGTGAGATGAGCCAAAGTCATTTCTTCCGAGCAGATGTGCAGCTGTTGTTACTGGGATGCATGTGCTACATGTTAATTAGAGTTCATGCTATTTTAAATGTGTGAATGTTTTTGTTATGGATCTCTCATGTAACTCATAGGACATTGCCTTTTGAAGCTCATAAATTTTGTATAATCTAGTATTATCAGAAGAAAACAAGTAACAAGTAGATTCAGACTTATTTAACTCTAGAAACTGTTCTTAATAAATTGAGACAAGCACAGAAGTTGAATTCAGGAGTCATAAAAATGTAGAGCTGGGGCCTCAAAGAAATAACAACAGGTAAAACTGTAAGATTTCACAGATGGCCAGGCACGGTGGCTCATGCATGTAATCCCAGCACTTTGGGAGGCCGAGGTGGGTGGATCATGAGGTCAGGAGATTGAGACCAGCCTGGCTAACACAGTGAAACCCCATCTCTACTAAAAATACAAAAAATTGGCCGGGCATGGTGGCACGCAGCTGTAGTCCCAGATAGTTGGGAGGTTGAGGCAGGAGAATTGCTTCAACCCAGGAGGCAGAGGTTGCAGTGAGCCAAGATCGTGCCACTGCACTCCAGCCTGGGCAACAGAGTGAGACTCCATCTCAAAAAAAAAAAAAAAGATTTCACAGAGTCAAATATATCCACTTATTTATTCAACAAGTATTAGTGACTAATGTATACACACTGTGTTAAGAGCTATACACACACATGGTATTTAATCTTATGACAACCCCATGTCTTAGTTTGGATTCCTGCAGAAATAGCATCCAAAACAAAAATCTGAGGGTAAGTTGTTTATTTGGGAGGTGATTGCAGGACACACAGGTAGGGGAGTGGAAAAGTGGGACAGAGAAGGGAAAGAAGGCAGTACAAATGTGTGGTGTCACAAGCAGGAACCACCATGGACAGTTAGAGCTCAATACCACTGGGGAGCTCTGAGATACTGTGTTGAACTTGAACTTCAGAATTCTCCCATTTGAGGAGTGAAGGAGCTGGGATATTTATACAATAACTCCCTTTAGTCATTGGCTGAAGGCTGCCTCCAGGAATTAGTCCCTTGGCATTTCTGAGCTGTCATGCTTGTGGTAGCCAAAGAGAGACTCCAGGAAAAGAAATGCATGTACTGGCAATGAAAAGTTAAGCAAACATGCACAGAAATGGTAAGAGCCAGAGAAATGGGTGGGACACAAAGAGTGTCTACTACAGACCTGAAGATAGATCCTATCCCACTTCGCAAATGAGGACACATGGGGTTTACTCTTCAGGTAGAAAGTGCTGGCAGGTAATCCCCCCTTGGAAGCATGCCAGTCAGAAGCAGGACAGCCAAGACTTCTTCAAGAGACAGGGCACGGAAAGACAAGTTGTCAGCTGCTTTGACGGCCTAGGGGAAGGTATTGACTGACAGTCTATATATGGATCCCCAGGTTTAGGCATCAACAACACATCAGCAGGCATGAGCATGCAGGGTTTTGATGCAGTGATGTCAATGCTCTTTGGGCATCATCAGAGATGGGATCACAATGAGCTAACACAGGAAAGGAGGAAAATGACAGGTACTATATGATCACCAAAGGGGCCATTGTGAAGGACTGATGAGACATACCTTGGAGACTTCTGATACTATCTCATGAAAAAGTAAGGGTGTATATATTTCCCTGGACTAAGTGTAGACTGTGTGTGACAGTTTACAGTGGTCCAGTTTTTATCCACAAGCCATCAAAGATACACTGGGCTTCCAGAAATACTTTTTCTTCCTCCATTGAAGATTGTGCCAGTAATTTAGGATGACACAGACAAATTACCAAACTATTAAATGTCAGTTAACATCTTTGGAAAGTGAATACAAAACGAACTTACTAATACGGCCATGTTATAACCCCATTGTGTATAAAAATTAGGTTTAAATGCTTAATTAATGTACAAAAATATAATTACCAAGTTATTGCTCTTGTAGAGGTGATTAATAATTATACCATTGACTTTTCCACTGTGTTCTTGAGCTACTGAACTGGAATATTTCCAATAGGCTGTCTTCTCTGCAGCTTATTTTTTGCTATTTATAGTATTTGTAAGTACTTCCAAACTACTTCCTCTATTAGACTCTAAAATGCTTGGACATTTGGGCACTGCCATTATTCACTCCTTATTTCTAGCGCCTAACAGAGAGCCTGATAGGTAGTAAGTGCTTGTGAATGACTGTAGAAACCTTTATAGTTGAATAAAACTTTTGTCTTTATTTCGGGAGATAACACAGAACTGAATGATCATAGAAGAGACAGATCTAGGTTTAAATCTTCGGTCCAGCACTTATTAACTGAGTGACCACAATCAAGTCACTTATACTCTCTGAATATCAGTTTTCTTAATTGTAAAATGATGGTTGTCTTACCTTGGGTTCCTCAAAGGAGACCTTGAGACAAGGACTTGGATGCTGGTGATTTTCTGTAGCCAGTGAGGAAGTGGTGAAGCGGGGAAAGCCAATCAAGCATATGTTCATGAGCAGGTTCCTGCTGTGAGCCACTAGAGCCCAATACCACAGGAAGTTCTCCAAGAAATAATGTAAAATGAGCCCCCAGAACCTTCATGCAGGACAGGGAGGCTGGGGCAGAATATCTGTCTACTGCATTCTCTCACTGGTTGATGGCTACCCCTGAGGTCTTTAACTACTACTTTCAGATTCTCTCTATGTACTACATAGCAAGTTCTCATAATGCCAGATAAAACCCTGAGGCACAGAAGAGAGATGGAAGCACCTGAGGTGAAGAGCTGTTATAGTGATGAGAATCACAGCTACAGGTCAACTCAGATGGGCCAAGGGGAGATGGGGCAGGGCATCACCAGCAACTGCTACAGCATTAACACCTGTACCATGGAACCACCTCACAAGCTGGGACTTTTAAATGAGAAAATGTATGTACAGCACCAACCATAATGCCTGACCCACAGAAAATTGCCTATAAATTGTGTCAGTTGTGGTGTTGTTCTCGTTAAATACAGTGGTGAAAACAGAAACTCATAAACAGAACCACTTGAATTTACAAGTCAATTCTGCATTGTTGCTGCCTGTTTTGAATCAATGTCTTTTGCAGGCTTATGGATTATAGCAGTGAAGAAAATATGACTGCTCCCTGCTTGAAGCTCAGAGTTTGTGGGACAGCCAGACATCAAAGCAAATGCTGGTTCTCTGCTCTGCCTCACTTCATCTCTTTGGGTGGGCTTGATTGTTCTTGATTGTACCAAGATAAAAAGACACAGTGCACACATTTTTTATTGCTAACTAAACAAAAATACAAACTATGCCATCACCTCTACAAAATCTCATACCACATATGTGACGTGTATGCCACAATTACTGCCTTGGACTAAAAATATGTTTATTCTGCTATGATTCTTTTCCCTTCTAACCACTTTTACCCATTAACAATGTCTTTCTTTGTGTTTCTCTTGAAATAGATACTGAGAGGATTCAAGGGCAATGAGTTTGTTTAGGAGATGATTTCTGGAAACTCCAGTAGGAAAGTGGGAAAGTGAAACAGGAAAAAGACGACAGCCAATGATAATGTAGGGTGTATTTTCAATCAGTGATCACTGCAGACAACCAGATCTTAATCATATGGGGAACTCAGAGTCAGGGTAAAGCATATACCTTACAGTTATCCCACCTGAGGGATAAGAGATCTAGGATGCTTAATACATCCACCAACTCCGATAACGCACTTGTTGAGGGCTTCTCCCAGAGAGTGATTATTGTCTGGTACTTCTGGCCTGCTGTGCTTTGCTACCAGAGTGGGCTATGGCTGCCAAAGAAAGCCTCGGGCAACTGGAAATCAGGCAACAAACATGACCATACTAAGATCCCCGTGGATACCTATAGAGCACTAACAGGGTCTACTCAAACAGATTATTACATATCGGATGGTGGCTGCCATGTTAAATCATAAGCAAGGTATCGTGGGGCCACAGAGGAGGCTCAGCTGAGAGCTCTTCAGTAGACATGTGTCAAAGACACAGAGAAGAGATTCACTCCACAACATAAACCCAGGAGGCCCAGAACTATGCCTGTCTTTCTCATCACGGATCCCCAGTTTCTAACCTATTTCCTCCCATATAGCATTCAATGAATACTTTTGGATGGATGGGTGCATGGACGAATGGCATTTGTGCTGAGTCCTGAAGGATGAATAGGAGTTCACTGAATACTCCAGGATGAAGAAACAGCATACTAAGAAGTACAGAGTTATGCAGAAATGTACTTCCGTGTTGGGGAAGATCTCAGTGCAACCCATTCCTTTGTTAACAATACACAGCTGTGTAGTGTTTCCTTTTAGGGAAGCATAATCTGCCTTTCTGTGGCTTGCACACTTGCATCCTACTTTTGCCCTTTGAAGTAGCAACAACAAAATTCTCACTTCTCTTGTATATCACCATCCTTCAGATATTTGATGACACTCCCCGTTTTCCAAAATGTATACATCCCTAGTTTCTTCTCCATGCCTCACAAGAGATTCAGCCAGGTATTTCTGGACCATGTGACACTAGATTTTGGGTCCTCAGATCAAGGGTGTAGGATATCGTGTTGTGTAGTGACTTTGGTGTCTTCTAAATCTGAGTTCAAATTCTGACACTGCCAATTGTGTGATTTTGAATAAGTAACTTGTCTTCCTTGAACCACACTCTTTATCTAAAATGAAGGTGATAATCCTTATCTCACTGGAAGTTATAATGGGTGTTTAGTAAAGCTCATTCTCTTCCATTGAATTTACTGACCTTTTCTCCACCACGCTTCTGCTAAGCCACAGCTCTCTGTCCCCTCAGACTTAAGAACTTTCAATCCAGAACAAGAATGAGACTAGATAAATATCCGTATCACCCAGGCCACTGCACAGAGGCTTTAGTTCAAAGGAAGCCACTCTGGGCCTCCCTCCCTCTCTCCAGCATCTCAGAGTTAAGCAGCCACCCTTGCTTCTACAAAAGCAGGAATAAGTACGGCTCACTTGTTCACCCGCTGAGCAAAGGGACTGATTACGCAAGAAAGGGAAGTGTCACCCACAGAAATCAATACAGATAAGGCTTTGAAAAGGTTGGCTGGCTGCACAGGATTAGATATTGATCTTGCTTGTTTTCCCAGTTATTGCTCTGCTCACCACCTGTGGAGGCCGTTTCTAATCTCCCCCTAATACCAAACAAGACAAAGAGCTCAGCCCAGAGCAGGCTCAATGCATGACAATTTTAGGGCATGGAGGAATTCCCGGTAGCTATGACCAGAACACCATGAACAAAGGGGTAGGAGGTCCCCCCAACATTGCATGACAGCTCAGGTTGGGTGGAGGATTCAAAAAGAGCTGGACACACAGACTGAAGCTAGTGCGAAGCCCAAGCTGCATACCTGCCCCACAAAACTCTGAGGAGTCCAGGAACAGTCAAGGAGAGGGAAGAAAGCATTTACATCAATGTCTGAAGATCCATGAATGGAAATTTAGGACATAAAAATAAGGTCCAAGATTTTAAAACACCCATATAAGTATAGTAAGAAAACTGTAAAAGAACATTGCTTTTGCCAGCAAATTGGAGAGGGTTTTTTAATGATAATATTGAGTAATAGCAAATGTTCAAGGAAATGGAAATAGTAAATAAACTTTTCTGGAGGGTAATTTGATAATATATTTCAAAAGCTGTAAAATTACTTTGAACCAGTAACTTCACTTCTAGGAACTGATCTGAAAAATTTAATTAAGAAGGTATGCAAAGCTTTGCTAGTAGTTAAAAGGCATGTGCCCCTTCTTGGGACACAGAGTTAGGGCAGAAGGAAGACTGGTTGTGAAGCCCAGGAAGGGCTGGGGCACTACAGTTTCAGAACCCTGTGCAGTGGAGGGTCCAGACTTGCCTCAGAGGAAACCATATCAAGGTCAAGAGATCCTTGGCTAGTCAATAAACATGTGGCCATCACTGTGTTAGAAATGTGAAAACACTGGGCCGGGCGTGGTGGCTCACACCTATAACCCCAGCACTTTGGGAGGCCAAGGCAGATAGATCAGGAGGTCAGGAGTTCGAGACCAACCTGGCCAACATGGTGAAACCCCGTCTCCACTAAAAATACATAAATAGCTGGGTGTGGTGGCATGCGCCTGTAGTCCCAGCTACTCAGAGGGCTGAAGCAGGAGAATCACTTGAACCCGGGAGGCGGAGGTTGCAGTGAGCCAAGATTGTGCCACTGCACTCCTGCCTGGGTGACAGAGCAAGAGTCCATCAAAGAAAGAAAAGAAAGAAAGAAAGAGAGAAAGAAGGAAAGAAAGAAAGAAAGAAAGACAGAGAGAGAGAGAGAGAGAGAGGGAGGGGGAGAGAGAGAGAGAGAGAGAGGGAGAGAGAGAGGGAGGGAGAGAGGGAGAGAGGGAGAGGGAGGGAGAGAGGGAGAGGGAGGGAGAGAGGGAGAGGGAGGGAGAGAGGGAGAGGGAGGGAGAGAGGGAGAGGGAGGGAGAGGGAGGGAGAGAGGGAGAGGGAGGGAGAGAGGGAGAGAGAGAGAGGGAGAGAGAGAGAGGGAGAGAGAGAGAGAGAGAGAGAGAGAGAGAGGAGAGAGAGAGAGAGAGAGAGAGAGAGAGAGAGAGAGAGGAGAGAGAGAGAGAGAGAGAGAGAGAGAGAGAGAGAGAAAGGAAGGAAGAGAAAGAAAAGAAAAGAAAAGAAAAAAGAAAAGAAAGAGAAAGAAAGAGAAAGAAGGGAGGGACGGAGGGCAGTAAGAAAGCAAGGAAGGAAGGGGAAGGAAGGAAGGGGAAGGGAAAGGAAAGGAAAAGAAAAGAAAAGAAAAAAAGAAAGAAAAGAAATGTGAAGACCCCATCTTTGCCCTAGAGGTGTTCACTTTATAAAAGGCGGCAACAGGCATGGAAATGGAGAAGTATGCAATCTGTTACAGGAGCAATGGTAGAAAATCAAGGTGGGCGAACACAAAGGAAAAGGTTGTTAATTCCACATGGTGGGTCACTAAGGCTTTATCAGGGTATCACTTGTGAACTAAGTAGGAATTGAATAGGACTTAGGGTGGAAAAAACTCCCCTTACACCTTCGGAAGAGCATTCCAAGGTATAAGAAAACATTATTGAAAACTAATGTGTAAAGGGAAGATATGAGAGGTATGTTAGGAAAACAGGAAAGACAAGATTATGGGAGTCCTGATGGGCCACGGTGAGACACCTGGGTCATAACAATCAAAGGTAATGATGCGGGACAAGTAAGCCCTGAAATTGGGGCTTAGCCCAGGAGAATTCTTGGCTCCACCCAGGAAAGAATTCAAGGATGAGCCCGTGGTGTTAGACGGTAATCTTTCATTAAGCAGTACAGCTCCTTGCCAAGCAGAGCTAACTCATAGGCAGTACACCCAGAATAGGCAACTTATGGGCGCTTGGCAACTGTATTTATACTCAGATAAGTCCACTTTCGATTGCATACAAATTAAGGAACAGGTCAATGCAAATTGAGGGGTAGGTTGTTTCTAACTTTCTGGGAAAGGGGTGGTAACTTCTGGTTTGTTGCCATGGCATTTGTAAACTATCCTAGTACTAGTGGGATTATCTTATGTTAATGAGCAATGAGGGCAGCTAGGGATCAGCCTCAGGGATCACGCTCATCTTTGCAAGCCAGTGTTTTATAGGAGACGTAATCACTTGAGCCCATTTATTCTACTACTGACTATTGTTATATACTCTAACACCTTGTATAACATTCTGGTAAGACAATCTTATAGAAAAATTTGGTAATACAACATAAGATTTTCAGCAGTTCTTATTCCTCTTTCCTCTATAGATGGAAATTGGTCATGGGCTACATGAGATAAATATCGACCCCTGGATATTGATGCTTCTATAGAATCAGGCCCTAATACCAATGTGAGATGGAGAATTAATAGAAAGAGTCTTAACAGGTAAGATTACAGTTCTCAGTGAGGAACAAAACAGAATGTGCTCTAGCCACCTTTCTCTTTAACTTGTATTTCAGTAATGTGAATTTGCCTTTAGATGAGACAGGCTTGCGTCTACCAGCTACAGAGGGCAATAAAAGATAAATGTTCCCTTACAAATTGATAACATGGTTTTGTTGTCACATACTAAAAGAATGTGTATTGGAAAACCGGCCCTGCTATCAAATCACTGCCAGAAGAAATAACCTAGTTCAACTATTCCCAAACCAAACCAGGCTTTTGGTAGCTGCTCCCAACATTACCAACTAGTAGCCATATCCATAATCACTAAAGCAAATGACCACAATTATTTTCCTCCTTGTGTCCGTGTCCTTTTTCAACATGACTTTAAAGCTCTACCAAAAAAATGGTAGTATCCATTTTTTCAGTCTTCAAATCTAGGTAGGCTTTGTAACTTGCACTGGCCAAAAGAATGTGGGAGAGGAACCCAGGTGTCAATGGAATCTACATGGGAAACCTAGGCTTCTACTCCAAACTTGTATTAATAAAGCATCATCCCCTTCCCCCAGTGGAGTGTTGCCCAAGAAAGCCAGCTAAAACCGAGTTAAATAGGATCCCAAGTCTCATAATACCCATATTGTCTTGATTTTAATTTTTTTAAATCATTCATCATACCAAAAACCAGGAATATCTCAAACTGAACGAAAAAAATAAAACAGTGAACAATTATGAACATGCTTAAAACAAATGAAAAAATAGAAAGTCTAAGCAAGAAAAAAGACCTCAAGACAAACCAAAAGGAAATTTTAGAACTAAAAAATACAATAACTGAAATTTTAAACTCAATATATGGACTCAACAGCAGAATAAAAGAGAAGGAAAAAAGGGTCAGTGAACTAAAAGATTATAAAAATAAAAATTACCCAGTCTGAACAACAGAGAGAAAAATTGAACAACAACAACAACAACAACAACAAAACAGAACCTCAGAGGCTTGTGGGACTATAAAAAAAGATCTAACATTCATGTAATTTGACTTTAGGAAGAAGGGAAAGAGGGCAGGACTGAAAAAGTAATCAAAGAAATAATTGCTGATTTTTTTTTCTTTGAAATGTGGCAATATACATAAACCTACAGATTCAAGAAGCTGAGCAAACTCAAAACAGGATAAATTTGAAGGAATTCACATCATAGGAAAATTTGAGAACTAAAGACAGAAATATCTTGCAAGCAATGAGAGAGAAATTATACTTTATCTATAGGGAATCAATTTGAATGACAGTGCTTTGCTCATTAGAAACAATGGAAGACAGAAGGAAATGGCACTGGGGTTTTCAAGTGCTGAAATTTATATACATCAAAAATGAATAGTAAATCAAGATATCCTTCGATGAAGGAAGACTAAGACAATTTTTCACCAGCATGCCTACTCCAAAAGAATGGCTAAAAGAATTTCTCTAAATAGAAATGAAATGATAAAAGAGGAAACCTTGAGCCATCAGCAAAGAAGGAACAAAATGAATAATTACAATAAAATTCCCTTTTCCTCTTGAGTTTTCTAAATTATGATTGATGGTTTAAAAAATTATAGCAAAACATGAACAAGATTAGTACCACAAAAACTACAAGCCTGTGAAGAAGAGAAAACATAAATAAATGGAGAGATATATCATGTTGAATTAGAAGACTCAGCATAGTAAAGATGTCAATTCTCCTCAAATCTACATACAGATTCTATGCAATTCCTATCAAAATCCCAGCAAGACTTTTCATAGATATAGGCAATATTATTCTAAAATTTACATGAACATACAAGGGAATGAGAATAGCTAAACCAGTTTGTAAAAGAAGAATAAAGCAATATAAATCAGTCTACCCAATTTCAAGACTTATTATATTTCTAGTCATCAAGACAGTATGATGTATTTACAGAGAGGTAAATAACATAGATCAACGGATAGATCAGAGAACCGAGAAATAGACTCATACAAACATGCTCAACTTATTTTTCACAAAGTACAAAAGCAATTACATAAATATAACTTTTTCAACAAATTATTATCGAGCAATTAGACATCCATAGGCAAAAAAATAAATTAATCTTGGTCAAATTCTTACAACTTATATTAAAATTAACTTAAAATAACTTATATGAAAAGATAACTTAGGTTTGGAGAGCAGACTTAAATGTAAAGCATAGAACTATAAACGTTAGGAAAACAGAAGAAAATTTTCAGGACCTATAGCTAGACAGAGTTCTTAGACTTGATATCAAAAGCAGAATCCATAAAAGGCAAAACTGATAAGTTGAACCTAATCAGAATTGAAAACATTTGCTCTGTCAACTCTGCTGAAGATCAGAGATGGTCATGGGTGTGTGACCTTATTTTTGTGCTCTTTATTATGTGCCATTGGTCTATGTGCCTGTTTTTGTACCTGTGCTATGCTGTTTTGGTTACTGTAGCCCTGTAGTGTAGTTCAAAGTCAGGTAACATGATACCTCCAGCTTTGTTTCTTTTGCTTAGGACTGCCTTGGCTATTTGGGCTCTTTTTGGTTCCATATGAATTTTAAAATAGTTTCTTCTAGTACTGTGAAGAATGTCATTGGTAGTTTGATAGGAATAACATTGAATCTGTAAATTGCTTTGGGCAGTATAGTCATTTTAATGATATTGATTGTTCCTATCTATGAGCATGGATGTTTTTCCATTTGTTTGTGTCTTCTCTGATTTCTTTGAGCAGTGTTTTGTAATTCTCATTGTAGAGATCATTCATCCCTCTGGTTAGCTGCATTTCTAGGCATTTTACTCTTTTTGTGGCAACTATGAATGGGATTGCCTTCCTCATTTGGCTCTCAGCTTGGCTGTTGTTGGTGTATAGGAATGCTAGTGATTTTTGTGCACTGATTTTGTATCCTGAAACTTTGCTGAAGTTGTTTCTCAGCTGAAGGAGCACTGGGGCCAAGACTACAGGGTTTTTCTCTCCCTGTTCAATAAATGGTGCTGGGATAACTGGTTAGCCATATGCAGAAGATTGAGGCTGGACTCCTTCCTTACATTATATACAAAAATCAACTCAAGACTTAAATGTAAATCCCAAAACTATAAAATCCCTGGAAGACATCCTAGGCAATACCATCCTAGACATAGGAATGAACAAAGATTTCATGACAAAGACACCAAAAGCAATTGCAACAAAAACAAAAATTGACAAGTGGGATCTAATTAAATTTAAGAACTTCTGCACAGCAAAAGAAACTATCAACAGAGTAAACAGAAAACCTACAGTATGGGAAAAAAATGCAAACTATGCACCTGACAAAGGTCTAATATCCAGCATCTATGAGGAACTTAAACAAATTTACTAGAGAAAAGCAAACAGCCCCATTAAAAAGTGGGCAAAGGACATGGACACTTTTCAAAAGAAGGTATACATGCAGCCAACAGCATATGAAAAAAAAACTCAGTATCACTTATCATTAGAGAAATGCAAATCAAAACTACAATGAGTTATCATCTCATACCAGTCAGAATGGCTATTATTAAAAAGTAAAAAAATAACAGGCACTGGTGACGTTGCAGAGAAAAGGGAACACTTACACACTACTGGTGGGAGTGTAAATTAGTCCAACCATTGTGGAAAGCAGTATAGTGATTCCTCAAAGAGCTAAAAGCAGAACTACCATTTGGCCCAGCAATCCCATAACTGGATATTTACCCAGAGAAATATAAATCATTCTACCATAAAGACACATGCACGCAAATGGTCATTGCAGCACTATTCACAATAGCAAAGACATGGAGTCAACCTAAATGCCCACCAATGACAGATTGGATCAAGAAAATGTAGCACATATACATGACGGAATACTATGCAGCTATAAAAAAGAATGAGATCATGCGCTTTGCAGGACCCATCGTCCTGCATTATCTTTAGCAAAGTAAAACAGGAACAGAAAACCAAATACCACACGTTTTCACTTATAAGTGGGAGCTAAATTATGAGAACTCATGAACACAAAGAAGAGAACAACAGACACTGGGGTCTACTTGATAGTGTGGGGGTGAGAGGAAGGAGAGGAGCAGAAAATATAACTATTGGGTACTGGGATTAATACCTGAGTGACGAAATAATCTGTACAACAAACCCCTGTGACATGAGTTTACCTATGTAACAAACCTTCACATGTGCCCCCCAAACCTAAAATAAAAGTTAAAAAGAATTTTTTTTTTTACTCCATGAAAGACCATGTGAAGAGGATGGAAAGACAAGCTTCAGAGTGAAAGAAAATACTTGCAAACTATGCATCTGACTGAGGACTAGTCTCTAAAACATAGAAAGAGTTCTTTTTTAAAAAATTCAACAGTAAGAAGATCTCTCTATTATTTCCCATAATTGCATGTGAATCTATAATTATCTCAAAACAAAAAGGTTAATTAAAAAGGTAAAATAAAAGAATGTGGTACAAGTAACTGTGCCAATCCCAAGCTGAGGCCTCAAGAAGCCTTCATAGTCCTTTATTCAGAATCCTACCCAGACACCATGTGAACAAGCCTGGGCTAGCCTGCTGGAGGATGAGGGACTATGTAAAACAAGACAAACCATCTCAACTGAGGCCATCATAGACCAGCCAGCTCCCTGCAAACCTGGCAGTCAACTGCAGAAACATGACTAAGTCCAGCAGAGACCAAAAGAATCGCTCAGCTGGGCCCTACATAGCTGTGAAATTGTGAGCTAAGCAAATGGTTACTGATTTTAGGCGCTAAAGTTTTGGATAGTTTGTTACATAGTAAAAGCTAACTGATACAAGCCAATGCATTTACATATTTTAAAACCAATTTATCTTGAAAGGATCTCTGAAAGGTTATGCTGTTTGAGATTAGAATATTTTGTAATCTTTTATGACTGAACTGAACATTTAATAAGCCCCATTAAAAGTCTTACAGGCTAATTGACTATAGTTGCCCTACTGTGTTATAGAAAAGTAGGTCTCGTTCATTCTTTTCTAATTATTTTTTGTACATTTTAAAATAACTTAAAAAATGTAACTGGATTGTTTGTAACTCAAAGGATAAATGATTGAGGGGATGAATACCCCACTCTCCACAATGTGCTTATTTCACACTGCATACCTGTATCAAAACAACTCAGGTACCCCATAAATATATATACCTACTATGTACCCACAAAAATTTAAAAAAAAATAGAAAAAGGTAGTTAGTTAAACAAACAAACAAACAAAAAAACCCTTCCAGACTAAAAGTATAGGGGTGGTACGAGACCCTGATCTGGCTCCTAGATTTGCCCTAGACCCTTCTCATTAGGGAGATGGGGTGGCTTTATATTCAGACATGAATCCTTGATAAGTTCCCCAACCTTCATTAGTGGCCATCCGTGCTGCCCTCAGCACAGTGGACAGTCGAAAGCACACAGCTCTGCCCTTAATGGGCTTCATAGCATAGCGGCTACCCAGACACTTGACCTCCAGCTCACTCCCACTCAGACCTCACCAAGAGCTCAATATTTGTGGAGGAGTGTCTGAAGGCGTCAGACCATCCATTCCTCCAGGTACTCATAAGTGCTGCCTTTGAATTAAGCCATACCATCTGAAAATAAAGGAAACACATTGTTTTGGCCCTCACAGAATTGTTTTTATTGAACTGCACTTTGGCATTTAGCCACTTCCTTATCCTAAGGGACTTAAGAAAAAGCACCATGAAACCCAATATTGTCTTTGCTCTGATGACAAGGCTAAGAATCCTGTTCACAAAGAGAGCCTATAGGAGAAATCTCTCTTGTTTTTATTAGTAGGAAGAGCATCACTCTCCTAAGCAGCTGGTTTGTGTTTACTATGTGGCCCCTATGAATCATGGCATTGACACAATTTCCCACTTGTAAAGGCAGCTCAGAGCCAAACTGAGCAGTTAAGACTCTTGTAGAATAGTGTGTGGCTCAGAGCTTAGGCATCATCAGACTCCAAACCTAGCTCTTCTCACCGGTAGCTTCTCTGCCTGCCATTCACCCCAGAGCTGATGGCCTGCTCTGGGAAGGTCTTCTCAGTGGCCCTGGATCATGGCAGTTATGAGAAAGTCACATGAAACTAAGCTTATAAATTCAGCCTTGCTCACTTGGTGCATTAACCACCAAGCTAATCAGGCATGCGGGCACAGGCTCCCGTGCCTGGAAGAAGAGGAGCGGGGTGTAGAGAAATCTGCCATGGGTGAGCCCCTCAATGTGTCAGGAGTAATGTATATGCTATTTCTCCTCAAATATCTGGAGAATGGAAATTATTATCTGTATTGTCCAAAGGAAGAAAATGAAGGTCAGTGACCCACGTAAAAGTCACACGACTGGTCAGCAGGCAGAGCTAGGACGTAAACCTGAGTCTAATCCTGATGCCCCTGTTCTTTCATCTAGCCCCAGGGTTGGCAGACAAAGACCCATGGTCCCATTCCAGCCTACCGCCTGTTTCTGCAAATAAAGACTTATGGCAGCACAGCCAATTCACATGTTTACGTGTTGTCTGTGGCTGCTTTTATGCTACAGCATCAGAGCTGGGGGATGGCAACAGAGACTGTATGATCCACAAGGCCTAAAATCTTTACTATCTGTTTCTTTACAGAAAAAGTTTGCTGACCCTTGCTGTAAACAGAAAGCTCTAGACAAATGATCCTTCTGTCTTAAATTAAAGAGGGGCCATCAGAATCGCCCATCAGGGTGAGAGAGGGCTTCTTAGCAATGCACATTTCCACCTCCCACCTCTGACCCACCACATTAGACCCTCCCAGGTTGGAGGCCTGCATTTGCATTTCTCATGTTCTCCCTCTACCCCCAAGTGCTCCTTACATTCACTGAAGCTTATGAACTACAGCCCAATCCTGGCACTCAGTGTCCCCCTCAGCAGCCCTGAGTCAGATGGGCATTGAAAGATAAATATCCCTGCTCCCTCGCCCCTTGGGTGGGGTAACACTGAGGCATACTCTACACTCGCTCCCAGTGTCCCCCAGCAGGGATGATTCCCACTCGCTTTGTACACGGTGATAACTTGCTGGACCATGCTACTAACTGGATTCTGATGACCCCTCTTTAAGATAGAGGAATCATTTGTCTAGAGCTTTTTGTTTACAGCAAGGGTCAGCAAACTTTTTCCATAAAGAAACAGATAGTAAAGATTTTAGGCCTTGTGGGTCTGCTGCCTTCCCCCAGCTCTGCTGCTGTAGCATAAAAGCAGCCACAGGCAAAATGCAAATATGTGAACTGGCTATGCTCCAATAAGTCTTCATTTGTAGAAACAGGCAGTAGGCTGGATTGGGCCCATGGGTCTTGGTCTGCCAACCCTGGGTCTAGAGGAAAGAAGATGGCCATCAGGACTACACTTCTTTTCCCTATCCCACTTCCCCTACTCATCTACTGGTGGTTCCTAGGATCAACTGCTAAATAAACTACTTGCCCTTGAATCTTTTTCTCAGGATCTGCTTCTGGAAATGCCCCCAAACACAAAAAGACAAAAGCCAGAGACATTGAGATAATTTTTAAATGCTACATGTGTAATGATTTGCATATTCCCACCAGGAATCAGGTTCTGTACTCGTCCCAGAGAGGCACAGAGTAGGAAAGGGGTGGAGGGAACCAAGCTGCAAAAATTGATGAGGCATGGTCCCCAACTCTGACAGAGCTGATACTTTAGGTGAGGGTAGGGGTGCTGGCCCATGACACAGGGAAGTAGAAACAGGAAAAGCAGGAGCTGAAGGATGCATCAAGCTAGCCTTCGGTCTCCAGATTAGGCACCTGGATTTATAGCAAGGGCAGGGACCACCACCACCAACCATCATGGCACTCAAGTGGAGATTCACCAAGTTTCCCATGTCGGAGGGTAGCAAAGTGTAGAAAGTGTGTTCACACGCCAATATTAATTTTTCACCTTCACAGCAGCCTAATAAGGTAAGCAGGAACTGCATTATGATTATTCATTCCATTTTTCAGGTAAGAGAACTGGAGTACAGATTTGCCCAAGTCAGGGCAGAGCAGCTCACAGCCCACAAGCCTTTCTGCTGCTCTGCTACCAGTGACTCATTGGAAGGCTACAGTTATCCAGGATCCCATTCTGCTGAAAGTTTCCTTGGCTAAGCTAAACTGATGATTTCTGCTAGGGGAATACCACTACTATCCTAGTCCCAGCCAGCTCTGGAATCCAGTGGGGAAGGGAGTCTCTCCAAAAGAAAGAGTTCCCAGGGACTCAGTTCTGAGCCCAGCTGAAAATGGGGACTTAGTTCCTACCTCAGGAACTGGGGTTTTCCCAGTTCATCGCCTAATCTCAACTCCCGAAGCCTGGTATCCACCACTTTACCCACCCTTCCCCCAGCCTGGCATGGCCCCTCTACTCCCAGTGGATACTTCCTAACCCCAGAGAGCCAGAGGGATCACGGGATTGTGGTATCCATGGCAACACAGCCAGGTTCACAAAGAAGCACATCCTGTCTTTGCAGTCAGCTCGGTGTAACTGTCAGTGGCCAAGGCAATTTCAAGTCAGGCTACAAGGTTAATTTGTCTGACGCTTTGCCTGCACAGAAGCCCCCAGCATGGAGGAAAGGTGAGTCATCAGCCCAAACCACACCATTAAGCCAGGACCAAATACAGTGGCCTTTCTTTCCCCCTACACACAAAGCTGAGGAGGTCAGCCCAGGTAAACAGAATTATCATCTGTTAATCAACCTCATGATCTCTGAACATCTCATGGGTTACACCCAAGGATGCAAGGAGACTTCCAGCACAGCATGTGCTAATGCACATGACAAACAGGCACTAGCATTCTCATTCTCCAAGTCCTATCTCAGCTTCCTCTTCTCTCCCCCAGGTTACGGGGGAAGCAGACAAGGAGGGGAGACACAGGATCCAGCTCCAAGGAAGGAGCGGGATCTGCTTGGATGGCTGATTGTTGGGAAACACTGGTTCCTGTCATCAGTTCTCAGTTCAGAGGAGGTTTTGACAACCTCCTTGGGACTTGTCAGAGCCCAGTCCAGACTGGCAGTAGTGGTCTGTCCAATAGGAGGACATTGCCCTTCCCGAGTCCTCTCATGTGTCCTGAAAGATATACCTTCTAATGAGCCAGCCATGTAGAGGGAAAATGAGCCCTCTTAATTGCCTAAGACTTGATTAGGAGACCCTTTGCTCAGGTGCTGACCCTGCAAGGGGGCTGTGCTCCTGCTCTGCAGCTGGATCCTGTGATGCCTTCACTATGATGCTTGGAAAGGAGAGTGGCCTGGTGCAGACCCCTGCCCATGTCCAGGTGAGTGCATGCTTACATGGCCCATGGCTGTGGACAGGTCATTACTGCCCACCAGAGGTTAGAATATGGCTTTCAGCATAACTTTTAATCCATTGTATTTGAACAACATATTAAAATGCTGTGTGGATGGCACATTCCAACATCCTTATTAGAATAAATGAACCAAAAAAAGGAGGAAGAATAGCAGCTGCTACAATTTAATTGAGTGCTTAGCATGTGCCAAGCACTGTGCTGAGCATTTTATTAATATTATGTTATCTTATCCTTGCTGCAACCCTATGAAGAACTATTTTTTTTTTTTACAGGTAAGAAAATAAGAGTCAGAAAAGTGAATTAACTCACTCAGAGTCACACAGCCAGTGGACAGTGCTTTGCACTGTTTGAACTCAGAACTTTGTAACTCCAATTCCAGATTGTCAGTATCTTTCCATGCCTCCTAAACCAGGAAAATAAAGTAAAAAGGCAATTCCAAAGGTAACATTCCATGCACACCCTCCCAACACAAGGAATTCATCAAAGAGCCTCCCCTCTTGAGGGAGACATTGATAGGAAAATGTTGCAAGTTTGTAGCGAAAACTCACAGGGGCCACTCTGAAATCTTAGCCCCACTAAGATGGTGTTCCCTAATCAGAAAAAGAATATGGATGGGAAAGTTCAGGAAAAGGAGGGAGAGAAGTGTACTGTCACTTTAGTTGTCAATATTAAACTATACTTGTAACTTCACAGGGAAAAAGGATAATAGGAGAAAGAATTTGGGATCTAAGAAAGGGGAAAAATATCCCTAGACATAGAAAGAGACACTAGGAGCCCACGGATGAAATCCTTCTACTTTTAAAACTGAAGCTGCAAATACATTGTTTCTTTCTAAACACAGTTAGACAACTTTCCCCAGCCTTCCTTGCAGTGAGGTGTGACCATGTGACTAAGTTCTAGCCAATGGAATGTAAGTGGAAGGAATGCCCGCAGCTTTCAGAGTATTCTATAGAAACTTTCCACCTATCTTTTCCATGCTCTTCTCTCCTTCCAGCAGATTGAGAGAAAGTATCACAGTGGTCCTGAAAGCCACATGTTGAAAGCAACAGAGCCTCTATCAGACTGAATCCTGCCTGAATGACCATGAGAAGGAGGCCACCCCCTAAAACTCTTCATCTTTCCATGATTGTTATGTGAGCAAAACATAAACATTTAGTAGCAACAGCATTGGAGCCTGGAGTCAATGTTACTGCCCACTTACCCTGCAGGGCCACAGAGAGATTAAGGCCTGGAATCCTCGTGCCTGTATGACTGCAGGTGGGGAGGAGTTTGTCCAGCAAGATGGTCTGCATAATCAGGAGATTGATTATATACAGGGAAATTGAGAAATTAAGTGACTAGATTGAGAAGAATGGAAGCCAGGTTTCTCACTGTCAGAGAAGAGAGATAAAAATATTGGAAAAAAGGGAGGCTGGGAGTTAGATTGGAATTGAGGCATCAGTGTGAGCTCATGGTTTTTAACATATACAGATACACATATAATCAGAATTTAATCGTGAAGAAATATCAGCCAAAGCCAAATTGAAAGACATTCCAGAAAGCATCTGGCCTGTACTCCTCAAAAATGTCAAAGTCATGAAAGACATGGAAAACCTGAGGAACTGCCTCAGATTGGAGAGGACTAAAGGGAACATCACAACTAAATGCAATGCATGACCCTGGATAAATTCTGGACCAGAAAAACAAGGTTGCTTATGAGAGACGTTTATTGAGGCAACTGGCATGATTTAAATGAGTCTGCAGATTGAATAGTATCACCATATCAATGTTAATATCCTTGATTTTACATTTATACTGAGGCTATGCAAAAGAGTGTCTTTGTTTTGGAGAAATACACATTGAATTATTTAGGAGTTATTGGCCATGATATCTGCAACTTACTTTCAAACGATTCAGAAAAACTGTAGTAAGAGCGAGACAGAGAGAGATGGTGATAGAGTGAAAAATAAGACAAATATGGTAAAATGATAACAATTGAAGAATCTGAGTTGAGAGTATATGACTCTTTTGTTCAATTCTTGAAACTTATCTATAAATTTAAAGTTATTTCCAAATAAAAAGTTGAAAAAGACATTCTATTGTGTTGAACAATTATATATTTGGTTCTATTTGTTACTTCAGCTTAGCCTATTCTAATACAGTTTGTAACTATTTTTTTCCAAGTAGGACTTTAAACATTTCAATCATATAACAAATATTTGAGTACTCTCTGTGTGCCAGACACTGTGCTAGATACCAGGGATGTGGCACTGAAGAAGACAGGTGTGAAAGTTGATTAGACAAATTGGGTCATTTTGGTCATACCCAACTAAACCAAAGTTGGGGGGCCAGGGGGATAAAGCACTCAGGACATATGACAACCTACTCTAAGGATTGAGTTTTCCACAAGCCCAGCTGTTGAAATGGCCTGCTGTAACAACTGTAAGACCAGTAGTGCCTAGTATCTGACTGAAACAACCTTCCATATCTCTAAGACTAGTTTTACCTGCCACCCTCAATCACCAGATAAAAGTCTGCCAGCTCCCAAAAGCTTCTATAGTGCCAATGAGCTTTCTTTCAAAACAATATGGAACATTTCTCTTTCCAATAAAACCCCCAACCTTTCCTTTGTTCCTCAGATATGCTAAAGACCACTCAGTCTATATGAATGCCCCAAATTGCAATTCTGTAATTCCCAAATAGAACATTAAGTTTAGAGACTTTTTTGTGTACTTTTGACTTTGACCTACTTGGTGTCAGAAATGAGACTCAAAGCTGATTCACCTCAGGGAGATCACTGGCCCCTAGTACTATGGCATGCAGCATCCACACTCAGGGCCTTTGAGCCCCTTCCCTGCTTCCCTGGGACACCCCAGACAAACCTGCCTTAAGATAAAAATTTTTCTTCTGGCCTCTTTGTTACTCAAATATGACATGGGTGCCTTACGTAGCCCCCATGCCTTCCCCCCAGTGTGGGACAGAGACAGCCAGGAAAAGTGCATCCTGGCACTGAGAAACAATTAAGCCTAAGTTCAAGATGATTCACAAGCAATGCTTTTATAAAAAGATCTTGATCAAAAGGAGGAAATGTGAAAGTTGACTACATGAATTGGGTCATTCTTGTCATAGCCAACTAAATCAGAGTAGAGAGGCCAGGTGGGGAAAGGACTTGGGGCCCATAGCACCTGTTCCAAGAAATGGAATATTCCACAAGCCCAGCTTCTGAAATGACCTGCTGTAACCCTAAGACCAGTTTCACCTAATATCTGCTGAATTACCTGCTATGACTCTGAGACTAGTTTTACCTACCACCATCACTCACTAGTCAGAGCTTGCCAGCTCTCAAAATTTCTCTAGCACCAATTCTCTTGCCTTTCAAGAGAATACATAACATTTATTTTTCTAATACAACCCCCAACATTTCCTTTTTTCCTCAGACATACAAAAGACCTCCTGTCTGTGCCTATGCCCTGAATTGTGACTCTGTGATTCCCAAATAAAATGTTAAATTTACAGATTCATCTTTGTTTTTTCTGTTGTTGTTTTTGTTTTTGGAGACAGAGTCTCACTCTGTCACCCAGGCTGGAGTGTAGTGGCATGATCTCAGCTCACTGAAACCTCCGCCTCCCAGGTTCATGCAATTCTCATGCCTCAGCCTTCCAAGTAGCTGGGACTACGAGTGTGCACCACCGTGCCTGGCTAATTTTTTGTATTTTTTGTTTTTTTGGTTTTTTTTTTAGTAGAAAGGGGTTTTTGCCATGTTGCCCAAGCTGGTCTCAAACTCCTGAGCTCAGGCAATCCACCTGCCTTGGCCTCCCAACATCTCTGTATTTTTATTTTTTCTTTAATATAGGCATGATCCCTACTCTCATGGAGCTTTCAGTAAGGTGTGGCAGATATTAGACAACCAATTATATAATTTTTCATCAGAATCAGGATAATTTTCTTTATCTGTTAAACACCATTTCTTTGGAGAAATCTTCTTGGACACCCCAAGATGAGATTAGATCAGCCTGTTACAAACTCTTCCCCCTAGCACTTACCATAATGGGGTGCTTTGCACAGTTGAGGAGTTTGGGGTAGTCCTGCACTACAAGTTGTTTCCTCTGGGAACATGTTAACAAGTTAATATGGATTCTAAAGGCCAGTCTGTGACCTCCACATCTGTGTTTGCTCACTTTGTGAATAAAATATAGCACCTAACTGAGAGAGCAGCAAATATTATTGGCAGAGTGAATGAACAGTCTAGGTAAATGAGTTAAGATAGTGAGAATAAACAGCATGTGAAAGATGATGGAAAAATGCCAGAACTTGGGAACTGACTTTTATACTGGGACGGAGGTGTGTAATAAGAAGTCAAAGAGGGCCTCTTGGGTATTTGGAATCTGGGGGTCCAGGAGCCAAATTTGTAGAGTTCTTGAGGAATTGGGATGGTGGAAAAGAATTTTTCAATGCTCTGCCCATAATCCTCCAGATCCCCTTACCATTTCGTGCACAACAGAGGACACACCTGCATCTTTATCGTAGGCCTGCCTGCAGGGTATGCCACTTTGCTCACTGTATTAGTCAATTTTCATGCTGCTGATAGACATACCCAAGACTGGGTAATTTATAACAAAAAGGTGGTTTAACTGACTCACAGTTCCACGTGGCTAAGGAGGCCTCACAATCATGGAAGAAAGCAAAAGGCATGTCTTAAATGGCAACAGACAAGAGAGAATGAAAACCAAGCAAAAGGGTAAATCCCTTATAAAACCATCAGATATCGTGAGACTTATTCACTACCATGAGAACAGTATGGGGGGAACTGCCCTTATGATTCAATTATTTCCCACCAGGTCCCTCCCACAACACATGGGAATTATGGGAGCTACAATTCAAGATGAGATTTGGGTGGGGACACAGCCAAACCATATCACTCACCTACCTGGCCCATAGAGCAGCCCTCAACTAATGATTGATGGATATAGGAGTATAAGTACCTCAACTCTCTCACCCTTTGTCTGGGATAAATCTGAGATGTGTGTTTTAAAAGGTCTCTCCATGTTTTTCCCCCAGGGGATTAAGCTCCAGTTGCCACTGTGGTAGCTGGATTAAGGGTTCATTATTTGCTGCCTTTCTTTCCCTGGATTACCTCCCTCCTTATCTACTCAAGTTCCTTACACCTCCCAATAAAATGTTAGCCCTTGAATCCTTGGATCAAACACTCGAGGCTGCTCTTTGGAAGCTCCAAGTGGGTTGTGAGCAAAAAAATCCTATGACAAGAACTATGCTCCAGCAAGACACCTCCTGCAACCCACACAGGAGAACTGGAGGAAACCACTTCTGCCCTCCTGCCTGCATTGCCCAGTGTTTCCCTGTCCCACTCTGCATGAGATCCCAGCTCTGAGGATTCCAAAGTGCCCCAAATGTGTGTGGTTTTGCTATTTATTTCACAGGATGCAGAACCTATTTTTATTTTATCTCTTTCCAGACAGTTGCTTTGTTTTAACGGACTGTTCTTTTGCCTGTGCATAATTCTTCTCTAAATTAAATTCTCTTTTCAGCCCAGCATAATGCACACTGGGCTGTCAGCTCATTACTTTTAAATCCTCCCTTATTCTGTTTATTCAACAGTTTAATTAACTATGAATTGCTGTGTAAGCAACAGGAATAAGCCCACCCCCCAGGTGGCTATGTGGCTTCACTCTGCAAGGGAAGAGAGGCAATACAGTATTGTGGGAAAATGCTAGAAGGTGAGATGAGAGCATCAACATTCTAATCCTCTCACTACTACTTTGAGTGTTTCATTTATTCACTAAATATTTTGTTAAGTTGCTGCTGTGTGCTTGACATTATTCTAGGTGTGGGAGTGGTGAGAGAGACAGTCTATCCATGGAAATAGATGAGCAAGTATCTTAACTATCTATTGATGTATAGAAAATTATGCAATACTTGTTTCAAACAACAATACACAGTTGTTCTCTCTGACATTTTTAATTCCATATCTCAAGTGGGATCACAAGTTGGTCAGGAACTCAGGAGTAGCTTGGCTGGGCAGTTCTGGCTTGGAGTCTCTCATAAGATTGTGTTTCGAGCCACCTGGGGCTATAGTGATCTGAAGGCTTGATGGGGCTGGTGAATCCACTTCCAAGGTGGCTCATTCATATGGCCAGCAAGCTGATGCTGGCTGTTAGTAGGAGACCCAGTTACTGCTAATGTGGGCTTCTCCATGGGATATTTGAGCATCCCCATGGCATGGCAGCAGGCTTCCTTAAGCAAAGCAGAGCTGCAATGCCGTTTATAACTTAGCACTGGAAATCAAACATCACCATCTCGGCCATACACTCTATTAGTCACACAGACCAGCATGACTCAATAGGGGAGGAGACTACAAAATGGCATGACTACTGAGAAGTGAGGAGGCTGTCTACCATAGTAGCAAACAAATAAATAAGGCAATAATTACACACTGTGATTGGTGATGTTAAGAAAATAGAGCAATGTGGCTAGCAACAGAGGGAACTGCAGGTTACCTCGTCAAGGGGGTCAGGGAAGGCCTCTTTCTAGCTGTGCAAACCAACATAAGTTCCCTAGCTTTTTTAACCCTCAGTGTCCTCATCTTTAAAAGGGGAGGAATTGTCATTCTTTACACACAGAGTAGTTGTGAGGCTACAATTGGAATCAGAAGGGAAGTATGGGAGAAAGGGTGGGAGAAACTTGTTAAAGGATAAAAAATTACAGATAGATAGGAGGAATAAGTTCTAGTGTTCTATAGCCCTGTAGGATGATACAGTTAGCAATCATATATTCCATACTTCCAAATAGCTTAGGAGGAGGATACTGAATGTTCTCAACACAAAGAAATAATAAATGTTTGAGAGATTAATATGGTAATTACCCTGATCTGATCACTATATGCTATATGTATCAAAACATCACTATGTATCCCATAAATATGTACAATTATTATGTGTCAGTTAAAAAAACTAAATAAATAGTAAATTTTAGAAAAGTTCAGTGTAATTTTGCTTTCTGTATTCAAGTAGCTACATCTCTTTGCATCCCAGGATAGGTGGGTGGCCCCAGTGCTGCCAGTTTCTGAAAGCAAATCCTAAAAACATCTTGGCAGAGATCAAAACTACTAGGACCCAGCTGAGCTACACAGCCAGGGAAAGAGAATCTCAATTTTTCTCGTGCTTCCAGCTAAGAAAACACATTTGGCTTTAAAAAAAATTGTCAAGCTCTGTGTTCTGCATGAGGCACAGATATTGGCAAGTTTGATTCACCCCTTGGGAGAAGGACATATCATTCACAAAATTTCAGCCAAGTTCGTGCTGGACAGGGTAAAAAAATTTTTGGAACTCACAATTCTGAATGTAGAAGAGAAAAGCACAGCTGGATTTTATCACTTCTCCCTACTCTGTCCTGGGCAGGAAATGAGAGGGAGGATCCACTCCTGGATCTCACTCTGCTTTATTTTGCCTGCTGCTGTATATATCCAACCTTCCGTCTCATCAGCAAAAGGAAGCAGCTTGACCACCGGCAAAGATAAAAAATATGATGATACATAATAATGCTTGAGAGGATATAAGAAATAGGCAATGTTCTACAGGACTGAAGGGAGCAAAAATTCGTTTAACCCTTCTCAGGGGTTGCTGGGAGGAGGACAAATTGATAATCATGGCAATAATTTAGAGGAACCCTTTTTAAAAAGCATGCCATTGAAGGACAGTCTCCCACTGGAGTTTATCCTGATAAATAAAGATGTGCTCCAAGTCACATGTAGTTATATGGAAATATGTTTAAAATACATTATTACATGTTTAAATAAATCTGCAAGATAATATATACAATATGATTCTACTTTTAAAGAAAAAGATAGAGATATAAACTTTTGACCAGAATAGTGATGAGGGTTCATAAACTGCCATCAGTCAATACAGACTATATTCTTTCTTTAGCATGCATTGAAAACTTACAAAGACTGATCATGTAGTAGGTCACAAAGACAATAAATTTCAAAGAATTGATATCATATAGCCACATTATACTATGACAACAGAATTATATTGGAAATCAAGAAAATGCTTACTTAAATGGAAAATATTGTTTGGTGAGTTAAAAAGCACTCTTAAGTGACCCATGGTATACAGAGGAAATTACAAGAGAAATTACAAAATACAGACAGTCCCCAATTTATAGTAGTTTGACTTAATGATTTTTAGACTTTATGATGCTGCAAAAGCAATATGCATTCAGTATACTCTGTATTTCAAACTGAGAACCAATGAAAATACTGCATGCCAATTTTGTAGGATAGAGCTGAAGCAAGACATCAAAGAAAATGCACTGCCTTAAATTACCGAATAAACATGGCTTAGACTGGTAACTGTACATCAATATCTATTCTCCCTCTTTTCTATAATAATAAAACCTCTGCTTTCTAGCTAGGTACGTGGCTGCTCACAATAAAGACCACATTTTCTAGCCTCTCTTGTAGTTGGCATGACCAGTGTTGAAGCTCTGGCCAAGGAGCTGAAACAGAAGTCACATGTTCAGCTTTCTGATCATGTCTTCAAACTGCCTTATTGGCATTTTTCACTGTCCTGCTGATTGGAACATAGACATGATGCCAGCAGACTGACTATGGTATAATACACAATTTATCTAGTCTTTGTCCCTGGTTCCTATCATGGAGCTTAAAAAACCCAGGGAATTTCCTGGGAGATAGTAGTGTCTCTATTACCCTAGTGAAGTGACATGTGGTGGGATCCTAGATAGATTCAGAATAGGGGCTAGTCACCAGGGAAATCCAATATGTAATTAGAGGGCTGGAACTTTCAGCCACCCATCCTCTGGAGAGGGAAAGGAGGGATGGAGATTGAGTTCCAATACAATCACTTCTAGTGGCCAATGAATTAATCAATCATGCTTACATAATGAAACCCCAGTGAAAACTGTAGACACCAAAGCTAAGAGGAGGTTCCTGATTGGTGCACCCACTGGTGAGTTGGGCAGGTGACACACCCTAACTCCACAGGCAGAGGGCATGGAAGTGCTTGCACTGGGGAGCCTTCTAGATTTCTCTATGTGTATACTTTATGATAAAACTGTAATCATAAATTTAGTTCTTTCAGTGAATTCTGTGAATCCTTCTAACAAATTATCAAACCTGGGGCAGGGGGACTCCGAGACTGATAGCCAGTTGGTTAGAAATGCAGATAGCCTGGGGCCCCCAATTGCGGCTGGCATCTGAAGTGACAGCAGTCTAGTACAAGACTGAGACCTTAACTTGTGGGATCTGAGGCTAACTCTAGGTGGTAGCATCAGGATCATATTGCACTATGGCCAGCTGGGGTGGAAATGGAATAGTGACAAACCATCCCAGTTTGCCCAGCACTGAAGAGTCTCCAAGGACATGGGACTTTCAGTGCTAAAATCAGGAAAGTCCCAGGCAAACCGGCACACACTGAGCACTGTAGTTGGCAGTGCTCCTAGGGTCATAAGGCAAGGGGAACACCTTAAGGATGGTGGAGCAAAGAGACTGAAAGGCCCTGGATCCTTCAAGATTTCATAGACCACAAACTCCTCCTAGCAGGCCTGGACTGTCTACCTCCAGTATCTCACATGAGAAGCAAACATTTATCTTGTGAAACCCACTATTGCCGTTGAACACATATACAGCTAACTTTGGTGTCTTAAAGTAGAGTGCTGAACGTAAGAAAGACAAATGGGTGTCTCATTGGAATATTGACTGTGTGATAAGTAGTGTTGACTCAGATACAGCAGGTTGGAAAGTTGATAATCCTTGTTATGCAGTGGCAAAACATTTGGCAAAACCATAAGGTTTTACCTTGGAAGACAGAATATAGGTTCCGAGGCTATAGTGCTATGAGAATAAGTATCCTTTGATCAACATCTCTCTTGGTGCTTGGTGCAAGCCATAGTAATGGGGAAAACCACGACTACCTTTGCATCAATCTATATATGTAATATATAGAGAATGTTGATATGACTGGTTTTTGTGGCTCTTAGCAAAATCCCAAAGAAGAGATATAAACTCAAGAACCTAGAGGATATTATGCTAAGTGAAATAATCTAGGCACAGAAGGACAAGCATTACATAATCTCACTTGTATGTGGAATCTAAAAAAGTCAAACTCAGAAGCAGAGAGTAGAATGGTGATACCAGGGGCTCAGGGGCTCAGGGGCTCAGGGGCCGGGACTGGGGAGATGTTGATCAAAGGATACAAAGTTTCAGTTAGAAAGGAGGAATAAGTTCAACAGATCTATTGTACAACATGGTGATTATAATCAATAACCATGTATCGTATACTTGAAAATTACTGAGAGTAGATTTTAAATGTCCTCAGCACACACAATTTGTCAATTTAAAAAATATATTTTAAAAAACTATTTTTAAAAAAAGATAGCCAGTGTGCTAACAGAGATGAAAGAAAATATAGCACTAAAGCACTCTCTGCCTGTGGTTTACAATCTACGTTGACCAGGAGTCTGGTCATTTGGGGCTTTTCAGAGTGGAAAAGTCCAATTACTTCTATATACCCAAAATGCAGCTATTAAGAATGATGGCTCTGTAGTGCCAGACTTAGCAGATGGTAATACCATGGCCCCATGACTTTATCAACACCTTCTTTTAAAAGATGCTCCTGCCAGAAAATTGTAGCCAGCCTGGAGGAAAGGATTCAATTAATAGAAGTGTCTTTCCCACACAAGTTTTTGTTTCAGATGCACTAGTTAGCTGCCACTAAGTTGAGAGACAGGGCAATCAACAAGGCACAAAGCAAATTTAAAGAGTAACACAAGAATCTTCAGGCTCAAGAATCTATTTCTAAACAAGAGAGCTAATTGTCAATATTTGACAAAGAATTGACTTGACATGGACCAGCAAAAAGCAGGCTACAAAAGCTTTTCAATTCACAAGGAGAACCCACTGTGCATGGCCCATCTCACATGCGACCAGGAAGCATAATGCACAAGAAAGAACAGACAAAAAGATACCACCAGAAAACACAAAAGATGGTGATCTAAAGAGTTCCTCCAAAGAGGAGAATCAGAGGCCACTGGATGGGCAATGGTGTTTGATTATTGTTAGCATTGGCAGTTGTGTATTCACTTTCTTCTCTGTCCAAAAGGGATTTGTTATTGTTGCTTTCCTGCTCCTGCTTTGTTGTTGTATATTGGGTATATGATAAGCAGATAACTTACCTTTTACATTTTAAGCCACTGTACCATGAGGAGCCACATCTAGACCTGATGGAGAAAACTGTACATTATGCAGGTATGCTAGATTTCAAATTGGATTTAATAACTGCAAGGAATTTTAGAGTGTCTCCTTTGGCATGGGAATGGTGGAGAAGATAGGTACACATGGATGGTTGGATACCAAAGGAGTGGACTGTGGCAGACACTATAACCCTTATCCAGTATCCAGTATCCTTGCTCCCATAGTAGGAGAACCCTTAATTTTTAGCTGGACATGTGACTTCTCAGAATAAAAGCTAAATTGCAAGTCTCTTTTATATGGCTGTAGGACTGTTCTTACCAATGGGATACAAGCAGAAATGAGGCATGTAACCTCCAGATCATATCTTCAAGAGAGGGAAGCCCTTCTTATTCCTTTCCTCCTTCATTCTGGCTGAAGCATAAGCATAGAGATAAATTATCTTGCAGCTGGTAGACAAAAGAAATACCCCATAAACAAGAAAGTAGAAGGATCCTGGGTCTTTACTTCTGCAAAGTACAGTTATCCTACCAGCTCTGGATTGCCTGCCCTCTAAATTTTCAAGTATAAAAAAATTAACTTTCATCTATTTAAGCCATTTCAGGTCTCTGCTATATGCAGCCAAGTTTACAATGCTAATTTAAGAAATACTGAAAATAAATGAACTATGCATTCATCTTTAAAACTAGGACGAAAACTCCAAAAACTAGAAAAAAGAAATAAGAGAGCATCAATTAATGAAATATGAAAAAGTAGATGTTTTTATAAAATGTTTTTGACCAAACGACAAAAATTTCTGACAATAAAAAGGCTTGTTCTCTGAAAGTACTAATTATGTACACAAACTTATTATAACATTGATTAAGAAAAAGAAATAAGGCACAAATAATATTCTCATTAGATCATAAAACATAGCTAAATTTTGCTTTTATCATAAAAATTATCACAAACAGGTTTTTGTTGACATAAGACATAGATACAGGAGGAATTTTTTTCTACAAAAATATAAATTACCAAAATTGATGCAAGGAAAAAAAATAGGAAACCTGAATAGGCCAATAACTATTTTTAAATCTGAATCATTTGATGAAATTCTTCTCCACCTGAAAAAATGAACTAGGTTAAGAGAGTTTTACAATCATATTTTACCAAACATTAAAGAAACAGACTATTTCTGTATTACATAAATTCTTTCAGGGAAGAAGAATGATTTTATGCGGCTGCATTAACCTTGATTCTTAAACCACGTATGGATAATTCATTAGTCAGCTTTACTTTAGTGATAATCCAAAATCTCAGGGACTTACAAAAAACAAAGATTTATTCTTCATTCATATTCCATGTGGGCTACAGGTCAGCTAAGGTTGTGCTCCAAGCTCAGCCCTGTCCCATGTGTTTCCACATTCAAGGGCCCAAAATGAAGGAATATTCCTTATGCAGAACATGTCCGCTCTTGTGAAACAGAAAAAGACCCAGAGAGTTAGTAGAATAACTGTATTGCTCCCTAAACCCTCTACTTGGAAGAAACAAGACCCCTTCTCTAAAATAAAAAATTTTTTAAAAAAAATTTAATTGGCCAGGCATGGTGGCATGCACCTTTAGTCCTACCTAGCCTGTGTGACAGAGTGAGACCCTGTCCCAAAAAAAAAAAAAAAAAAAAAATGTGAGATTGACACAAAGCAATGTACACACACATTGGGTCAAGTAAATTCTGTTGTCAAACTCGGCAAAGGAGCATGAAGTATACCCCAGCCACCAGGAGGCATTATATGTCACACTGGGAATATGTAATCCTTTCACAGGGAAGGTATAATTAAATAATTGTGAATGATAATACAATCTTCTACAGATAGTATAAGAAAAAATAGATTAATTTTATTTATAAATTTTAATATGACTATGCTAAATTAAAAAGTCCATTGAATCCAATTTTTCTAAAAATTATAAAATATAGCCAAGTAGAATTTATGCCAGGAATTTAAAATGATTTTTAAAAATTTTGAAAATGTGATGTACTACATAGGCATATTAAAATATAAAGACATATTATTATCTAAATAGTTGCAGAAAAGTATTCAATAAAATGTAACAGCCAATCCTCCAATTTTAGCAAATGAGAAATAGGTTTTAACCTAAAAACGTATCTAAAATAATAATAATAATAATAGCTATAGTAAAAATAAGACTTCATGGTTAAACTTCAAAAGAATTTCCATTAAAATTAGAAACAAAACACAAATATACATACCCTTTCTATTCTTCTGAAGATCCTAGTCAATTAAATGGACCAAAAAAAAAATACATGGTATAAAGATTGGAAAAGTAAACAGCAAAATTATCATTATCTGACTGCTATCCTGAAATCTCAGAGAATCTAAAAATGATTAGAATACATATTTTCATTCAATTGCTTAAGTTCAAAGTTATAAAAATTCCAGCAGTTATTTTTATACACCAAATATCACCAATTAGGAAATATATACAGAATTTTAAAACAGTATTCACATTAGTCAAAAAACATAAAACAACTGAGAATAAATCTAAGAAAACAAAGTGTGACATTTTATAGAGAAAATTACAAAGCATCCTTGAAACACTTTTTGGAGACCTGAATAAATGGCAAATTATAATATGATAAGAAAGAAGATTTATAAGAATGCCAATTCTCTACAAATTAATTTATAAGGTCCACGTGATTCTAGTCAAAATCCAAATAGGACTTTTCATGGAACTTGTGCTAATATTTTCATGTAAGAGTAAAAATCCAAGAACAGCAAAAACAGTTTTTAAAAAGAAAAACAAGCAAAAAGGATTCACATGAAAAGATAGGAAAGATATTATTAAGATATAATAAGTGAGGCAGTATGGTCTTGATACAAGAATAAAACCACAGTTTCTTGCAACAGAATAGGGAACATGTGAGTATGAATGAAGTACATAAAAGCATTATATATCCATATAGCAATTCAAAGTTTGGGAATAATTTTATTTCTGTAAGGAAAAAAGTAAAATTAAAATTACACCCTTGCCTTATGCCACATAAAATTTTTTAAATGAAGATGGATTAGAGACCAAAATGTGAAAAAATTTTTACATATGCCAGATATTTTTAAAAGTTGATCTCATGGAAGTAATGAATAGAACAGTGGTTATCAGAGACTGGGGTGGGGATGAGGGGCACAGATTATGGAGAGAGTTTGGTCAATGGGTACAAAGCTACAATCAGAAAAGAAGGATAAGTTCTGGTATCCTATTGCACAGTAGGGTGACTACAGTTAATAAAAAGATATTGTATATCTCAAAATAGAAGAGGGGATTTTGAATATTACCACCACAAAGAAATATTATAAATGTCTGAGGTGACAGATATGCTAATTACCCCAATTTGCTAGTTACATAATGTACACATGTATTGAAACATCACAGTTCACCCAATAAATATGTAAAATTATGTATCAATTAAAAATTAAAAATACATATTTTTATAAGAAAATGTAAACTTTTTTTGAACTCATGGTTGGAAAGAATTTCTTAAACAAAAGATAACAAACACATATCATAAAATTGTCAACCATAAAGGTCAACAAATTAAAATTAAAACTTTATGTAGCAAAAAAACCAAAAAGATACTATAAACAAAGTGAAAGGACCAAAGTAGAAAAAGCTGTTTATAATTCACATAGCCAACCAAGAATGAATACCCAGAATATGTAAAGAACATCTACAAATCAATAAGAAAATACAGAGTCTGAAATATGATCCCTAAATCAAAAGTTATACTGGCATCTGCTCAAAATTGCAAGTGCTAATTTTTGACCAGGTATTTCTCACTCTGACACCTTTATACTGTAGCACAATGAAGTTCAATTTGCTGGAAGCTGGTAAATGCCCATGTCAATCAGAAGGGGACAGAGGTCTGTGATAAGATTTGAAATGGAGTATTTTGGGGTTTCTGGAGGACAGGCTGAGATAGAACAACCAGATATGAGAAATGAGAAAGCAGTGAGGAAGGCATGGTTGAAATAAACAAACAAGTAAACTCAGACTCCAGAGAAAGGTGTGAGAGTAGGCATATTGACAGAGGGAAATGGTGATCAATAAGTACACCAGGGGTAACCTCCCCCAAACCAGGGTGAGAAAACTGGCTTAGTAGTAGTGCCACAAGGAGACATTCCAGAGTTTGAGTCTACAGAGAAGTCAACATGGACCAACAGTGAGATGCCACTATCAAAGACTAATGCCGCCTAAGCCATATATTTAGGAGTAGCCTGTCCTTAGGAAGGGAGATCAGAGCTATCATCTTCTCCTCAATAAGGAGAACATACTTGGAAATGATGTTCTACACAAGGGACACCAAATAAGATAAATCCCCAAAAATTCACATTGAAACACATAAACAAACTGTCAAAAGTTAAAGACAAAGGGAAATGGTGCTCCATTCCAGGCCACTGTGTATGGTAAGCACGCCTAGGAAAATTGATTTTCCCATCAACAAAAGGTTAAAAGTCATTCCATTGAATGAATATGTGTTGAAAACCTACTATTCATTCATCAAAGTACTGGGTGCTAGGTTTACAAGAATGACCAAGACGTGTACAGTCTCCACCCTTACAGGTTGGGGTGTGGTAGAAGGGGGTCAAGTGGAGGGCAACTTAAACAATACTTCACTGGAATTTGTACCATTTTATGATGGGAATTATAAAATGCTATGAGAATACAAGGAAAGGCGATGGATCGGTCAACTTAGACAAAGTTTTGTGGAAATTACAAAACATTCCCAGATTCTAATTGCTTGTAACCATAAATATTTAGTTCTCACTCCACTGTTGTCCACTGTGAGTCAGATGTGGCTCTTTCCACCTGTTCTTCATCCTAGGACCCAGAATGGAGGACCAGCCTCTATTTCAATCTGCTTTATTAATTCTTGCTGTTGTTTATTTTTTATTTGTACAAATTTATGGAGTACATGAGAAGTTTTGTTTCATGTATATAAGGTATGGTGATCAAGTCAAGGTATTTAGTGTCCATCACCTGAGTACTATATTTTTTTTAAGTATGGTCACTCTACTCTGCTATCAAACAATGAATTTATTCCTTCAATCTTACTGTATGATTGTACCTTTTAATCTAGTTCTCTTCATCCTCCCCCATCCCCCAACTCACTTTTCCAGTCTCTGTTATCTATCTTTCCACTCTCTACCTCCATGTAATCAAATTTTTTGCTCCACATATAAGTGAGAACATGCAATATTTGTCTTTTCGTGCGTGGCTTAGTTCGCTTAAGATAATGACCTCTGGTTTCATCCATGTTGCTACAAATGACATAACTTCATTCTTTTTTATGGCCAAATAGAATTCCATTGTGTGTATATACCATATTTTCTTTATACATTCATTCATTGATAAACTCTTAGGTTGATTTCATGTCTTTGCTATTGTGAATAGTGCTGCAATAAATATGTGAGTGCAGGTATCCCTTTGATACATTGATTTTTTTTTCGTTTGGGTAGATATCCAAGACTGGGATTGCTGAATCAAACGGTAGTTCTATGTTTATGTTTTCAAGAAATCTCCATTGTGCTTTTCATAATGGCTGTACTAGTTTACATTCCCACCAACATTGCATAAGAGTTCCCTTTTCTCTGCATCCTCACCAACATCTGTTATTTTTTGTCTTTTTAATAATAACCATTCTAGCTAGAGTAAGATGATATCTCATTGTGGTTTTAATTTGCATTTTCCTGATGATTAGTGATGTCAAGCATTTTTTCTTCTACTTGGCCATTTGTATGTCTTCTTTTTAGAAAGTCTATTCATGTTCTTTACCTGCTTTCTAATGGGATTATTTGGTTTTCTTCTGTTTCTTGTATATAGGGGATATTAGTTTCTCCCATTGGGTGAATAGTTTATAAATATTTTCTCTCATTCAACAGGTTGTCTCTTCACTCTGTTGATTATTCTTTTGCTGTCCACTCTTTAGTAACATTTATCTATTTTTGGTTTTATTGTCTGTGCTTTTGAGGTCTTAGTCATAAATTCTTTGCCTAGACTCATGTCCAAGAGAGCTTCCCCTGGGTTTTCTTCTAGTCTTCTTATAGTTTCAGGTCTTACATTTAATTCTTTAACCCATTTTGAGTTGATTTTTGCCTGTGGTGACAGATATGGATCCAGTTTCATTCTTCTGTATGTCAGCCTGTATGCTAACCTCGTGTCAGAGGAAAAAATCACAGTAGCAGAACCACGTAATGACTCTTAATCTAATCAAAAGTGGCATATATTCCTTCTATCACATTTCATTGGACAAAGCAAGTCACAAGGCCAGCTCTTGTGAAAATTGAGTAGAAAGTAAAATCCTCCTGCAAGGATCATTCCAGTGAGGGATTGCCCAGAAGGAAGGGGCAGCAAGTATTTCAAAAAATAAAATCAGGCCAGGCGCAGGGGCTCACGCCTGTAATCCCACAACTTTGGGAGACCGAAGTGGGTGGATCACAAGGTCAGGAGATCGAGACCATCCTGGCTAACAGTGAAACCCCGTCTGTACTAAAAATACAAAAAATTAGCCAGGCGTGGTGGCAGGCGCCTGTAGTCCCAGCTACTCACGAGGCTGAAGCAGGAGAATGGCGTAAACCCAGGAGGTGGAGCTTGCAGTGAGCCGAGATCGAGCCACTGCACTCCAGCCTGGGCAACAGAGCGAGACTCCATCTCAAAAAATAAATAAATAAATAAGTAAGTAAATAAAATTGATCACAAGGTAAGAAAAAAATGCATGTGATATGGTTTGACTCTGTGTCCCCAACCAACTCTCATCTTGAATTGTAATCCCCAGTGTTGAGGAAGGGACCTGGTAGGAGGTGATTGGATCGTGTGGGTGGATTTCCCCCTTGCTGTTCTCGTGATAGTAAATGAGTTCTCACAAGATCTGGTTGTTTAAAAGTGTGTAGCACTTCTCACTTAACTGTCTCTCCTGCCGCCATGTGCAGACCATGCTTGCTTCCCCTCTGCTTCCTGCCATGATTGTACGTTTCCTGAGGCCTCCCAGACATGCCTCCTGTACAGCCTGTGGAACTGTGAGTCAATTAAACCTCTTTCCTTTATAAGTTATCCAGTCTCAGGTAGTTCTTTATAGCAGTGTGAGAATGGACTTAACACACACGTGTTCAGCAAAAAACAAGTGTGCTCATGGCAGCAATATGCATAATAGCCAACAATTGGAAATAACTGAAATGTTCGTCAAGCACAGAATGATCAAAAATATGACATATTCATACAATGGATCACAGGGTGGAATAACACAGGAAGGAAAAAATAATCTACTGCCACATGAACCAACATGGATGAGTGCAAGGAGCCAGACACAAAACGTGAATACTGTATGATGCCAGGTATACGAGGTTTAAAAGACAGCAAGAATCTGTGGTGATAGCTGCCAGAAGAGCAGTTGCTTTTGAGAAGTACATACTAAAGGAAATATGAGGGAGCCTTTGTGATGGTGAAGATGTTATATAACTTTGAGTTATTACATAATAAAAATGGGCCTAATTTACTGTATGCAGGGGAGGGAAGAAAAAAGGGAGAGAGGGAAGAAGAAAGAGAAAGAAAAAAAGAAGGAAGGAAGAAAGGAGAGAGAGAGGGAGAAAGAGAAAGGAAGGGAGGGAGGGAGGGAGGAAGGGAGGGAGGGAAGGAGGGAGGGAGGAACGGAGGGAAGGAGGGAGGGAGGAACAGAGGGAAGGACGGCGGGAGGGAAGGATGGATGGAGGGAGGGAGGGAAGGATGGATGGAGAGAGGGAGGAATGGAGGGAAGGACGGCAGGAGGGAAGGATGGATGGAGGGAGGGAGGGAAGGATAGATGGAGGGAGGGAGCAAGGGAGGGAGGGAGCGAGGGAGCAAGGGAGCGAGGGAGGGAGGGAGCGAGGGAGGGAGGGAGCGAGGGAGGGAGGGAGGGAGCGAGGGAGGGAGGGAGCGAGGGAGGGAGGGAACGAGGGAGGGAGGGAGCGAGGGAGCGAGGGAGGGAGCGAGGGAGCGAGGGAGGGAGCGAGGGAGCGAGGGAGGGAGGGAGCGAGGGAGCGAGGGAGCGAGGGAGGGAGGGGGCGAGGGAGCGAGGGGGCAAGGGAGCGAGGGAAGGAGAAGGGAGGGAGAAGGGAAGTAGTTAGGTAGGTTGGTTGGTTGGTTTGGTTCTATCACAGAGCCCTAACCTAAAGAGGTGGGTAGCCACTCAGTGTAGGCTTACCAGATGAAGTTACTGCAAAACTCAGACCTGAAAAATGAGCAGAAGTTATTCAGGTAGATAAGAGGAACAGATTCTAGGAAGAGAGAACCATCTACATGAAGCCTTGGGACCAGAGATGTCATGTCATAATCAAGATGCTAAAATACTTTCTAAACGGTTAGCATGTCAGTTGCTAAGGGGAACGCTGGAGCTGTGACTGGAAAGAGCCAGACGTTGCAAACCTTCAGGGGCATGCTAAAGATTTTCATTGTTTCTACGAAGGGCACTGAGAATTTGCTGAATGGTTTTAAACAGGAATATGGCATGGTCATATTTTCATTTGGGGAGGACTGCTCTGCTGACAGTAAAAATGAAGTAGAAAGGGCAAAATGGCAGTGAGGAGGCCAGCTAGAAGACTGCTGTAGTCATCGAGGCCAGAGAAGAGGAAGATTAAAAATAGAGCCATTGATACTAATTTCCACAAGGTCGTTTGTCCTATTTTCCATGCTAAGTGATTATCGAAGTAAAGAGAAGAAACCAGACTCAAGAGATATTTAGGAGGAAGAATTGATAGGACTGCAAGATGTCATTTGACAAATGGCTAAAGAATCCAAGGTTTCTTTTCATTTGGGGGAAATATGCAAAGTGCCAGCTCAAATATGAAGAGCTGTTGTATGGAAGAAGAAGCAAAGATGCATAGGTAAAACCAGAGTCAATGGGCGAAGTTACAAGTAAGTGCTCCCATCTATCTCTACTCCCCAGTCAGAGAGCATAAAATCACTAGATACAGCAATGAAACTAAGCAGAGATTAGATGATTACCTTGCAAGAATTCTGTGGAGAAGAGCCAGACCTCGGGTAAAGGTGGGCCAGCTGACTTCCAAGGTCCCAAGATGCTAAAACTGCAACAACATTTGTCTCCTTTGAGGCTCAATCTTATAACACTTCAGGTCTGGTCTCTGATTTGTATGCCACAACTTACGCCCTGTGATTTCGGCTCGCGCTTAAAATATTCCCATCACCCCAACCTGTTTTAATTCCTATATTTCCATGAATTTGTCAGGGTATACTGTAATGACTTTTTTCTTTGTTCTGCAACCCCCTCAAGACTGAATTCCTCCAGATCTGGGATCATGTCTGAGCTGTTTAATTTTATTTGTCAACTGGATTGAGCTAAGGGATGCCCAGAAAGCTGGTAAAACATTATTTCTGGGTTTGTCTGTGACTGTGTTTCCAGAAGAGATTAACATTTGAGTCAGTAGACTGAGTAAAGAAGGTCTCCCTCACCAATGTGGTTGGGCATCATCTAATTCACTGAGGGTCCAGATAAGACCAAAAAAACAAGGAAGAAGGGCAACTTCACTGTCTTCACTCGAACTGGGCCATCCATCTTCTCCTGCCCTTGGACACCAGTACCCCTGGTTCTTGGGCCTTTGGACATGACTCAGACTCACCCCATTAGCCACCCAGTTCTCAGGCCTAAGGGCTTGGACTACAATTATACCATGAGCTTTCCTGAGCCTTCGGCTTGCAGATAGCAGATCGTAGGACTTCTCAGCCTTCATAATCATGTGAGCTAATCCATCATAAATCTTTGTCTATTTAATCTATTTATATAGCCTATTGGTGCTGTTTCTCTAGAGAACCCTGACTAATACAATGTCTGACTCATTTATATTTTCAACAACCTATCACATGGCCAGGTGCTACTGAGTAGAGGAGAAGACACCTGAATAAGAGATGAGAGTTGGAAGTGTGGATTAGAAATCAGAATTACATAAACAATTGTTGAATATGAGAGTTGAGGAGCTCATCCAGGGTGAGAATAGAAAGGGTGCCAGACTCACCTTCAGAGGCACCTCGCTGCATTCCAGCCCAGCTTCTACTGCTACCTGATCCTGCTTCCTTCCCTTCCCTTCTACAGTGGTTGATCCCAAAGGCATTCTTCAGTAAATTTCCAGCGTGCTATCTCCATCCTGGAAGCTGCTTTCTGTGAAACCTGAACTGCAATCAATAGTGTCAGCCACAGATAAATAAATGAATAAAAGAGGACAGGCTGACAGCCTCAATGGGCAACTGGTGCTCAACTCCTTCTGATATCTTCCGAAGAGCTATTAGAATGTGCCTCAGAATTGTCCCATCAGAGCACAAGGAGGCAGGACATTTGTCTACCAACTCTGATAACCTATTGCTCAGGGGTTGTATCCGGGGTGCTGACACCCCATACACATCTGAGTTGTCCCTGAACAAGGCTAAGCAGGCTTTTGAAGTTTTGAAGAAACAGTAAAGAGATATCACAGCACAACTTTGATGTGGGACAACTAAATTACAGGGAACTGTCTACCCTGGCACTCCTAAAATCAGGTAGGCTAAAGGGATGCAGCATAGATTATCACAGGAACCTGTTAAATTTATCATTCTTTTTTCTTTTTGGTGAAAAGTGTCCATCAAAAAGGACCAGTCATTTACTTCTTGAATGTCTCCTAGAACACAATATACACTTATGAACAAAAATTAAGAACTTACTTTAAAAAAAAAGTGAAATAGGACTGAGCCCTTGGTAGGAAATATAAGTTTTTAATATTCAACACCTCAGTGGGAAGCGCAGGTCTCGGTTCCTCTGACTGACAGCTCCTAATGACAGCAATAAACTAAGGTGCCCCCAAGAGCCAAACAGATGTTCTGAGTTGACAAAGGAAGCCCAAACACTGCCCCCAGTTGGTGTCACTTCTGTGTTTTATAATTGCTGAACCCTGTTTAAATGCCTGAGCTATACCATGCATGTGCTTCATCACCAAAGAAATGGATGTACAGACAACAAAAACAAGCAGCCTGATAAAACCAGGAAAAGGGTATCATCGATGTGAAGATGAAGGTAGATGAAGGCATTCTAACTGCTTCACTAAAATGCTTCAAAGCAAATCCAGAATGAACCGGAGTAGGGGAGAGGGGAGGTGGTGTAGAGAGAGCAAGAGAGTGAAATTCAGGTTAATTACTCCTGTTACTATGGTAGCAACCCAGAACAAGCAAAGTTAGACACACATTCAAGGTGAATCCCAAACAGGGCCATGTGCTTTCCTTCACCAAGTAGCTGGGAACAGACAGTGATTTAATAGAAATAAATTTCACTGTTAGCCCACATTACTCCAAAGATAATCTTCCTCGATCAGTTCAGGGCTGTAACAGCACAAGTGTTATCTGAATCAACAAATCTCCTACCCATATCCACACTGGCCATTTTTTCAGGATGGTCAATTATGTGGTATCTTGGTTGGGGTCCCCTGGAAGCTGACCCTGAGATAAAGATTCAAGCACAAGTAGTTTATTTGCGAGGGTAGGGGCATGGGGGACAGAGAGTAACTACAGGAAGAAATGGCACTGTAGGAGAATGGTGAAATCAAACAGGAAGGGGAAGGCGGCCAAAAAAATGGTGTCTTATAAAGCAAGTTTCCACTCCAGACAACCAGAACATAAGCCCACTGGGGAACTCGGAGCCAGTTTAGAACACGTGCTTTATATCTACTTCTAGAACTAAGGTTGTTAAAACTACCCCCTGCACTGCTCTAGTGTGCCCAGCACTAAACACACAAGAAACAGATGTCAGTTACCCCAGCTGGAGGTGTTATTCATCAGGGTCCCAGCAGGAAATGAATTCACCCCAAATGCTTTAAATGAGGAGACCTTAATCAAGAGGCTACTTATGGAAGTGGGCCTCACTGTTGAGCAGGCATCAGAATCACCTGGAGAGCTTGTTACAAAACAGATGTCTGGGCCCTGCCTCACAGAGTTTCATGAAGTGGATGGTCCTGAGAATTTTCATTTCCCACAAGTACCCAGAGTATGCTGATGCTGCTGGTCTAAGGACCACATTTTGAGAACCACCAACTTACAGAGTTAAGAATAAAGGGGACTGTGGTCTACCCATACAATGGAATATTATTCAGTCATAAAAACAAATGGAGTCTGGGCACAGTGGCTCACACCTGTAATCCCAGCACTTTGGGAGACTGAGGTGGGAGGATTACTTGAGGTCATGAGTTCGAGACCAGCCTGGCCAACATGGTGAAATCCCATCTCTACTAAAAATACAAAAATTAACTGGGCATGGTGGTGGGCGCCTGTAATCCCAGCTACTTGGGAGGTTGCCGTGAGCCAAGATCTCACCACTGCACTCCAGCCTGGGTGACAAAACGAAATTCCATCTCAAAAAAAAAAAGTGAAGTATTAATAATGCTACAACTTGAATGAACCCCAGAAACATTATACTAAGTGAAAGAAGCCAGACACAAAAGGTCTCATACTGTAGACTTCTTTTATATGAAATATCCAGAATAGGCAAACCCAGAGAGAGAGAAAGCAGATTAGTGGTTGCCAGGCGATGGAGAGAAGAGAGAAATGGGGAGTGATTACTTAATGGATGTTCTTCTGGGGTGATTTAAAAAAAAGTTTTAACACTGGAGAGAGAAGGTTTTCACGCAACACTGTGAATGTGCTAACTGCCACTGAACCGTACTCCTTAAAATGTTTAACTGCATGTCATGTGGATTTCACCTCACTTTTTAAGATTTAAGTGGGGAGAAAAGGATGAAAAAACACCCCAAAATTAGCAAGAGCTAGAGTCTTGCTGTCCTTGGCTTGAAGAAGCAAGAGGAGGATATAAGCATAGCAATAGTGAAGCCCAGTGTGGTGGGAACAACCAAGGAGTAGACGTGGAAGAGTGTAACCACAGCCAGAGGCATGCACCAGTGCAGGCAGAGAGGGAATCAGGAATCTGTGCCTGAATCTCTCTGTTCCTACCCTCTCTCCTTTACTTATGGGCCAAACCCAAGCAGAAGCCAGAACATAAGGGAGCGCAGGTTAAACAATCTATAGATGTCAGCCTCGCAGGACACAGAGCAAGATGAAGGCATGTACAAAATGCATCTGAAGGCGTGAGAGAGTCCAATGGGGAACGACCTGCATACCCAGGCTGGCTGGCAGGGCTGATGTCATCTGACCAAATTTTAGCCAGTTTCCTTCAAAAGCTGAATAAATCCTCCCTTTCAAAGTTTAGGTAGGAAGATGTGCTTACAAGAAAACATTTCACAAACCTGGCCAAGACTGAGAATCCTTTCTAAGAAGGTAAAGGACAAAATTCTCAGAAGCCAACCTCTTAGGCGCTGCAACAAAACAAAGAGAACTTTAATTAAAAGCAACCCTTCCCTTGCTGCTGCCCAGCTTCAGGCAGTTCTTTGGTCTCTGGCCACCTCCCCGAGTTGCAGAATATTTTCCATCCACAGAGAAACAAAGTACAGCCACTGCTGCCTGGCACCTGGAGGCCTCTTGTTACCTATCCTCTTGTCCCTCTGTGGGGAGAAAAAGAAATATCCATGAGCAACTCTAGGTTGTACCCATCACCCCTTCATAATCCTCAGATGCACTGATCATTTTCCCACTGCCCTGGCCTTCTTTTTTCTCATTGTGTGATGTCTTTTAAATAGGAACCTATCTACACACGCTTGCAAAAGCAGCACCAGTTTAGCCAAAGATAGCCTAGATGTGTCTGGCTCAGTGATCCTGACACCACCCAGCCTCCTGCACTGCAGGAAAGTCCAGGTGAGGTGGTATCGGGCTCCTTTGGCTGTTGCCACTGCTGCTGCTTAAAGGCAACTTTCCGGGATGCCAACCAAAATTACTTGTTCTGTTCCACTGAGAACCCTGTCAAAGGGAACCACAGGAGGTGGTTTCCCAGATCACTGCTCTTCATTGGTTCTGAGCTACCAGGAAAACATAGAAAATCACATTAATCAAGAAAAGGGAACTTTGGGCTGAAACACTGCAGGTGTCACTGCCAATCAGGCCCCAGGGAAAAGGCCTTCCCCAGCCAGCAAATGAAATAGAACTGTGGGCAGCCAGAACCAGAATCTTGTCCCTTTTGCTAGTTTTTCAATCCCAAGTTTAACAGATTTGATTTATTAAAGTTGTAAACTTTAACCTCATAGATGAATTTCTCAGCCAACATTGATGAATTTCTCCCATCCATCATCATGCTGTAATGTGACGCGGTCCTTGCAAAACATTTATGCCTCCAACCTTGTTCAAAAATAAGTAGAAAGGAATGAAGGGGAAATCCTCAGGATTTTACTATCTCAGAGCCTAGACACACAACACACACACAACTAATATCCTCTCAGGCCCATCACCTGCTATGGGGGTTATCGGGGAGAGGGACATTAACAATTTTATAGAGATATCCTCTGTCTTTCCCTGCTTGTTTTCCTGGGGAAAAGGTCTTATTTATCCTTCAAAACCTAGTTCATAAATCACCTTTTCTTTTGTTCTTCCCTCACCATTCTGATCCTCCCTGTGTCTACTATTGCACTTTTCACATTCTGTTGCAACTCTTATTTTACATGTCTCTTCTAAATTCTGCAGAATATTTGATTTTGTCATCCTGTACTCCCAAAATCTAAGCACTATACCTGGCACATAGTAGGTGCTAAATAAATGCTTGTAGAATTAAATTGAGTCAGGAGACTTAAGTTCTACTCCTAGCTCTTTCGCCTTAAATTGCTTCACCTCTGCTCATCTCAGTTTCCTTGGATATAAGATGGAATCGGTCATTTCCTATCCTGCCTACTTCCTATGGCTGTTTTTGAGTCAAAGAAGATGAGTTTGAGTAAATGTGAGTGTGAACTTTGGTGTGAAGAATAATTTAAGGATAATTGCCAAGCAATGCCCAGACCAATCTGTAGCTTGTTGTCTTAACCCAGCTTGCCTCTCCCTTGACCTCCAGGCTAGAAATCAGTAATATCAGTCAAGTCCGAACATATAGCTTCATCTGTCACAAAACACTGTTCACAAAATCAAGTGACTTTAATTTGATGAGGAAAAGAAAACTTAATTTTTCTCCTAAAAAGTTTTCAGTGACTCACTGTCTAGAATTCTTTACCTCGAAGAAATGCTAGGTGTGAGACTATCATTTTGCCTTAGGGTGTTCCATAGAATTCTTGCGCCAAAAACTGCCAACAGGCAGTCCATGAAAAAAAATGGGTCTGAAAAGGTTGGAAAATACAAGGCAACACAAAAGTCAACAAGTTTCTTTCATGCAGGACTTCTCAGAGCCTTTATTATTCAAATATGCATTGCAAATCTTCAAAAGTGGAGCTACAGTATGCTTTCTTAAGAAACTGGCAAAGAATTTGGGATTGGGGATCCTGGCTATGTCTATTTGTATCATTAACGGTTGAGACTAAGTATCAAACTGGTGACTGAAGTAAGGAATGGATCTTGAAAAAATAATTCTAATCACAGGCACCATTTACTGAGCCACTGTTATATACTAGTCGCCAAGATAGACATTTTACAGACATCACCTCATTTAATCCTTCCAATAACCCCCTCGGGTTCGGGAGCACTCACTCTCCCACCCACCCAATCCTTGCCTCCCATCTGCTATGCTGCGTCGGCATGGCTTTGCCAATGATTTCTATGGTATGTGACATATTTTTCCTCCCTGCTACTAACAAAAACTTTCTTGAAGAATACCAGTAGTGGTGTCAAAACAAACTGAATTAGTTATAAATTCAACAAGAGATAAGAGCTTACACTGGAATCACAGAAGCATTTGTTTCTGACCATAACCAAAGAATCACAACGCTGTAACTCCTTAGCCTCGCTAGGCCTTTTGAAGGTAGAATGAATGTATCATATTTTTTTTGGCCATAATATATCCATTATAAAACCAAGATGAACATCAATATTTTCTTGCGTTATCTACGGATATAACTTCATATGGTTATTTTTCTTTCTTTGGTATGGACATGTGAACTTTCCTTAATCTCATATGAACTGTGAATAAATGCATCTTTAGAAAATGCTTGTGTTTTTCATTTGAGTTGCACATATAAGGAAACTAAAAATGGAGAGATGGAGAGTCTGCCATGTTAATACAGGTCCAGGACAGGTCCACTAGCCACTTTTGCCTCAAGTCCCACTGTACTTCAGCCCTGAACTGCTTTTACATAAAAAGTCTACAGCTATGGCTTTCCTGAAATACCCCAGAAAACTGAGCCTGTGCAACTGAACCAACCACCCAGGGTCACGCAGTCAGCAAATGGCAGAGCCCAAGCTGTTCTCCTTCCTTTATGAAGTTCTACTTATGAGAAACAAGGCAGATGAGCCATGATCAGGGCTCAAACATCAGGTCAGGCCAGCTCAGCCAGGATAGGCTTTGGAGACAAGACCCTGAGCATGCAGCTCAAGCTGCCCCTCTCCCATTCTGTCCACTTCAGTGGGACCTACCTGGATGAAGGACTGAGCACACAACTGAAGTCACATGAACAGGTGCCGTGGCATGAAGCACAATCAACCAGAAAGAAACAAGAGTGACTTCTACCTTTACAGTCCAGGTTCCTCCTGACCAGCAGCCATCCCTCCCCTGGAACAATCTCTACTTACTCAAAATTCTGGTGTGCATGGATGGACTTCTTTCTCTGTTCCTCTCCTGCAGCTGTGAGAATTTTCGATCATGTTTATACGTGAATTGGTAATTACTTTTGAGTCATGACTTAGATAGGGTGACTTAGGCAGTCCAAATCTTAAAATCAGAAAGGCATTAAGCATTTGGATGGAGGTTCAAGCACTAAAAGAAAATGTCTCTTGGTATGCTTATTATCTTCAACAGAGCAAAATGAATCCATATTCCATTAAAACTATAGAGAAGGATGATACCAAAATTTTCCAGAGAGCCATAGTAGGTGGAAGTTAATGATACAGTACCTATTAATGCTATTTTGCCAATTTAAGATACAAAAACTGTCACTGACAGTATCTTTATTCAGGATGTTATTACGCCTTAATATTGCAAGTGTAAAATGTACCTATAAGGACGTTCATAAGTTTTTAACTACCCTGGTCCCCCCATTCTATTTTTCCCATAAATTTCTTAATTGTACAGTCTTCTGCCATGAAGATGTTTAGAACTATTATTTTTGCAGTTGGAGAGAAACTAGTTAAATCTTTCTTCATAAGTGAAAACATCAACTCAGTCATCCATACCATAAACCTTGGGTCATCCTAAGAGTTGTCCTGTAATTGTCTCTCTCCCTCACCCTCACATAAGATCAGAACTATAATTTTAACTCTTCGTATCTATTGACTCTTTCCCTAAGATGCAATTTGCACCATTGAGGTGTTCATCCCTTGCTCAAATCTTTTCAAGTCCCAGCTGATCTCCTCACTTCTAGGTAGATTTATAAAAGGCAAATCTGACCACATCACTCTCCTGCTTAAAACCCCTCAGGACTTTCCTTTGGCTACAAAAGGCCATTTAGGTGCCCTTCTTAATTGGCTTCTGCCTGTTTCTTCTACTTCGTCCCCATTACTCCCCTATACATCGTACATTTCCACCTGTGGAAATGCTTGTAGCCCTACAGAAGTGCCTTGCTATGCCCTGAGTACCTGCTGCTCCCTCTTCCTAAACCCCACTCCTCCCCCATCTCCCTAGTGTGGTCTCCTTAAAGACCTAACTCACTATCTTCTGGGGAGCACTTCCTAGTCTTCTCCCTGCCTCATTGTGAGGCAGGAAGAAAACTAGGAAGTCCCTAATATAGGAAGTCCCCCAGTATAGACGCAGCAGATACTAGAACCTCAGTCAGCTGTGTGGCTTTGGGAGAGTAGCTTAACCTCTGTGAGTCATCTTCCCTTCATTGGCAAATAGATATAATAGCTATCTTATGGGATTGTCATGAGCACCTAAAGGTTCACTATACACTCAACTCAGAGTTGGCCTTTAATAAATTTATGTTGAACCTACGTGTCAGTAGGACCCTGTGATAATGAGGATTGGAGGAGGCAAAGTCACTAAAATAGATCTATTTCCTCATTAGGTGATGGAGAGATGGTACTAGATGACTGCAAGGAAGAAACTCATTTTACCTTTATAATATCCATGATATTATAGGCCCTTGCATCTTCCTTTAGTAGAAACTGCTTATTATTCCCCAATACCCATGTTCTCCTTTTTCTATAGTAATAGAAACTCTTGACTCTTAGTTGGACACTTGGCCATCTAAAATCAGTATTACAGTTCCTAGCCTCCCTTGTAGCTAGATGAGGTCATATGGTTAAGATGATTAAGTTCTGGCCAACAGGATGTGAGCAGAAGTGGCACGTGCCACTTCCAGTTCCTATTTTTAGACAGAAGAGGCCGGCTCTGCTCTTTCCTTTCTCTCTTCCCACAGCAAACATGGTGGTGGGAGTGATGGGTCATATTGGGCCATATGGAGAGAGACAATATGTTAGGAATGAAAGGAGAAGCAAGCACAGACACAGCCTGGGTTGCTGAGCTCTAGCAAAGAACAGAGCAGCCACACTCACCTGGACTTTTATGGGAGAGAGAAACCATCTTCTTACTTATTAAGCCACTATCATTTTGAGTGTTTGATAGAGCAGCTGAAACTCTATCTCAATTAATACAATTTCAAATACATTTATATTTAGATTTTTGATACCACAACCCCACAAATATGGGGAACAAAAATGATCCTTTCTGCCCCATTCACTTCTCCCAATCTACTGCAGGTCAGAACCCAGGTGAGGTAAACCCTGGCTTTTGATCAGCAAAACTCAGAATTGTAAAAATACCTGCAGAATTATATGCCAAAGACTTTTATTATTACCATATCACTATGTCAAAATTGAAAGGCATGTAAGATTTCTCCAGAGAGGCCATCCATAATGCATTGCAGAACCCTGTGGGTGTTTTATGAAATGTGTTTTATTCAAGCTAGGATATACAACACTAACATTATTGAAAGAAATTGAGGGTCTGGTCTTCTCTTTAATATGTTCATTATTCATGTTATAGTCCTTTAACAAAAAAGTAAAGTCGTATACATATTCAATTTAATTTAAAATTTTATTTTACCTGCTATTCATCTTGGGTGTCCAATGAAGAAGAAATATTCTCTTATTATTCTTATATTCGTTTTTGACAGTTCAATTTCTCTGACTGCTACGCCTCAGAGAACCTCCACAGAAAAAGCATATAGGTAATTGCTTAGATCAAAATTTCTTGCCAAATCTTTTAGATTCCATGTAGATCACAGCCTCTGAACAGAGACTTGTGGTAGAAAAGCTTCTCCATCAAAAACATGGCTGCACATGGGGAATTACCTGGGAGCTATAATATATATTGATATGCAAGTCCACCCCAAGCTTCTGCTGTCATCCATCAGGGGCTCTAGGCATCAGGGTATCAGTGCACATCCTGGGCTGGGAACCACTGATTTAACAGCTTGGTGGAGTTTGATAGAAGAAATGCAGAACGTTTAGGGAATTCCTTGGATGGATCACTGACTCTCACATGTTTTTTATTTTCATTTTGTTGTTGTTGTTGTTGTTTGCTTTTAGAGCATTAGTGAGATATTTGCACTCCATACAATTAACCCATTTAAAGTATACAATTCAATGGCTTTTAATATATTCAGAGTTGTGTAACCATCACCAGAATTTTAGAATACTTCCTTACCCCACAAAGAAATCCCTTGCTTTCACTGAGCTCCAATCTCCCCATCACCCCACAAACCCTAGGCAATCACTAATCCATTTTCTATCTCTATAGATTTGCCTATTGTGGGCATTTCCTATAAATTGAATTGTACAATATGTGATCCTTTGTGACTGGCCTCTTACACTTAGCATAATCCTTTCAGGTCAGGGTTCTTCCATGTTGTGGCATCTATCAGTATTTTATTCCTTTTGATGGCTGAATAATATTCTATTGTATGGATATGCCAGTTTGTTCAGCTATTCATCAGTTGATGGATATTTGGGTTGTTTCCATCTGGGGGTATTATTACAACTTTTGTGGTTTAGTGAGCAAGAGGAAATGGCACCCAGCAGCTTTTTCTCACCCATCGCTCCGCGAGTGGAAGCGAGGGTTACAGTGTTACAGAATTCCTTCAGTGCCACTTCCCCAGCTGAAAATCTCTGTGGCCGCCATGACCTCTGCCTAGGGCCTTGCTTGGGCCTGCTGGGCTCACTCTGCCCACTGGACCTGGCAGGCTGCACTCTGCTTGCACCCTGGCCCAGATCCCACACTTGCTGCAGGATCCATGCTCAGCCAGTGCCTGGACTGGGTGTGCCGCAAGCAACCTCTGGATTGCACTCTGCCGTCTAGATGAGGGGAACACAGTGGTGCCTGAAAACTTGGAGATGCCAGCAATTGTGGAGCCCCAAGGGGTGTTACAGCTCTCACGTGGGGAGTCCCAAGGTCCAAGCCCCCAAGAAATGTCGCAGCTCTCGCTTCTTCCCGCCACCCACAGCTTGGCAAATGGCTTAGTTTTCAGGCTTCAGGCTGTCTTTGGCTTGAGGGTTGGGTTTCACCAGGACCCATCTCTGTCTGCCTAGGAATTTGTCTGTCTCCTACTGTGATCACCATCAAGAATACTTCTATAAACTATAAACATTTGTATACAAGTTTTTGTGGCAGTATTCTTTCATTTGGGGGTATGTATCTAGGACTAGAATTGTTAGGTCATATGGTAACTCTATGTTTCACTATTTGAAGAACTGTCAGACTTTTCTCAAGTGGCTGTACCATTTTACATTCACCCCACCTGTGTATGAGGGTTCTAATTTCTCTACATCTTCTCCAACTTCTTACTATCTGTCTTTTGTTATCATAGTCATCCTAGTGGGTATTGCCTACATAGTTTCTGCGAGATTTTCAACAACTTCTTTCGCTCCTCTGGCAGGTCTTATTTTCCATTTTCCTCATCTGACAAATGGGATAAAAGCAATATTACAGGGATCTTATGAAGACTAAATGAAACAGAACGCAGAAAGTACTTAGTTTAACCTCAAATGTTGTGGGCATGGACAAGATTACTAATGAAAGCCCAGTAGCTGTAATCAGGTGAGAAGTTAAAAAGACCAAGGTCGGAGGAAGTGCTCTTTGATTTTATCCAAGGAAGGATAATCTTTTCAGGGTCTACCCACCCAGAATAATTATCTTCTGTCATAAATTTGTTTAATATAGTTGCTGCCTTGGCATCTATTTTCAGGCTCGACACAAGTTACTTGAAACCCAGTTGGACCCCATCCCCTTTGGCTTACCTAAAACTTCCCCTCCCTGTGTGGTTTGTGATATAGTCTATTGTTCCTCATTTCACTGATTCAGAACACAACACATCCCACAGTGGCTGACCACAAAAAATACCCTAATGGTCAATCCCAGGGTCCTATAAACAAGTCCTCCCCCTCCCTCCTTCTCTCCATCTGCTGGCTGAGCATGCATGCTCTGGATAGCTCATGTCTTCCCACTGGCCCTGCAAAGTGTGCTGCTCTCTTCTCTCTGGGAGCTGCGAGTAATAATACTGTTTCTGTTATTACATTTATTTGGTTGTGCTGTCTCCTCTGTGTCTCACCTGACTCACAATCTGAACCTAACTTCTTTCCATGTCAGGGCTCTCCTAGAGAGTGGCTACCAGGGTAGGAATAAAATGAACATGTCAGCCAAGAGGTACAAAGGTGTCTGCCAGTACAAAACAAGTTTCCTGTGAGAGGAACACTTGGTCACAGGTCGGACCCTTAGGCATTAGGCTGTCTACTGGGAAGAAGCAGCATCCCATGAAAGGCACGCGGTAAACATCCACAAATACCTCCCCTGGAGCCCCAGCAGGACAGGACTAGAATTTACAGCCATTCTTCAGAGAGAAACCTCAAGACCAGATTAGAAGAAAATCACATCTTTTCACTTAGGTATGATGTTTAGCAAAATATTTTTGTCTCTTTTTTATTCAAGACTGCAAAAGGGATGTGATAGGGTTTACCTTACACAGTGGGAGACAAGATTTAAATGAGATCACTTAAGTAAAGCCCTTGACACTTGACACAAAGCAGGTAGCCATCAAACATTTATTCTCATTCACTCTCTTTACATAAGAGTTAAAAAAAGGAAGGCCAGAACAAGAGACAACTTCATGGGACTGGGAGAACTTGATCAATTTATGAATGACAAAGCAAGAATGGAGAAATGTCTCCCACCTTCAAGGTAGCTATGAAGGAGTACTCTCACAGGCTGTCAGATTTCCTCCCGAGACGGAACCCTGGGCTTACTGGAATATGGATCAGTCCCAAGGAGGGAAATCTTTCATCCTTACATTCCCTGGGCTCAATGAGGGAGAGAAACTTGATAGAAGACGGTGGTAACCTAGGTCTACGGACTCTGTGGTTCTCTCCGTAGAACTGGTGATAGATTCTCGTGATAAGGAGGTGTTTAGAATTGGAGGTGGACCTTTTTAGAGAACCCCAAGAGAAAGACACGTCTGACTTAGAAGATAGCCCAGTAATCTATTATACTAGAACTTCTCTAAATTTTTAAAGGCTGTATTATCTTTGCTTTCTTTTCTTTCATTTTTTAAATTGACAAATAATAATTACACATATTCATGGGGTGCACAGTGATGTTTCCATACAAATAATGTGTAGTGATCAGATCAGGGTAATTTGCATATCCATCATCTCAAATATTCATCTTTTTTTCTGTTGGGGATGTTCAATGTCTTTCTAGCTATTTTAAACTATATACTATTAATTATAGTCACCCTATAGTGATATAGAGCCCTAGAACTTATCCTCCTATCTAGCTGTAATTTTGTATCCTTTAACAAATCTCTCCCTATCTCTCCTTCCCCTACCTTTCACAGACACTAGTATCCTCTGTTCTAACTTTTTATTTCTATGAGATCATCTTTTTTCAGCTTTCACATATGACTGAGAACATGCAATCAGAACTTCTCAACTTTAATGTGCTTGAGAATCACCTGGGAGCTTGTTACAATGCGAATTCTGATCCAGCTTGGCTGGGGTGGCACTCAAGACTCTGCTTTTTTAACAAGCTCCCTGGTGGTGCCCATGCTGCTAGTTCTCAAAACCACGTCTTTGAGGAATAAGATATTAGACCTTGTTTTTCATTCAACTTGAGCAAGAAAAGACCCAGCTGTGGAATGCTGGGAAGAGAAAAGATGGGGACAGATTTAAACAGAAGAAGGAAGTTGGCTGGACCCCTTGGCACCTGCTGTGGGCCTAACAATTGTTTCCTTGGTGCTGGGAAAACTGGATTTTCATGTGCAGAAGAATAAAACTAGACAATTTCTTGCCATATAGAAAAATCAAATCAGAATGGATTAAATACTTAAATCTAAGACCTCAAACTATGAAACTATTAAAAGATAACACTGGTGAAACTCTCCAGGACATTGGACTGGGCAAAGGTTTCTTGAGTAATTTCCCACAAGCACAGCAACCAAAGCGCAAATGGACAAATGGGACTGGATCAAGTTAAAAAGCAAAGGAAACAATCAACAAAGAGACAACCCACAGAGTAGGAGAAAGTATTTGCTAACTATCCACCTGACAAGGGATTAATAACCGGAATATATAAGGAGTTCAAATAACTCTAAAGGAAAAAAATCTAATCATCCAATTTAAAAATGAGCAAAAAGGCCGCATGCAGTGGCTCACACCTGTAATCCCAGCACTTTGGGAGGCCGAGACAGGAGGATCACCTGAGGTCAGGAGTTCAAGACCAGCCTGACCAATATGGAGAAACCCCATCTCTACTAAAAATACAAAATTAGCCAGGCGTGGTGGCGCATGCCTGTAATCCCAGCTACTTGGGAGGCTGAGGCAGGAGAATCACTTGAACCCAGGAGGCAGAGATTGTGGTGAGCCAAGATTGCACCATTGCACTCCAGCCCGGACAACAAGAGCGAAACTCTGTCTCAAAAAAAAAAAAAAAAAAAAAAGGCAAAAAATCTGAATAGACATTTCTCAAAAGAAGACATACAAATGGCAAACAGGTATGTGAAAAGGTGCTCAACATCAGTGACCATCAGAGAAATGCAAATCAAAACTACAATGACCAGTTAAAATGGCTTTTATCCAAAAGACAGGCAATAACAAATGCTGGCCAGGATGTGGAGAAATGGTAACCCTTGTACACTGTTGCTAGAAATGTAAATTAGTACAACTGCTGTGGAGAACAGTTTGGAGGTTCCTCAAAAAACTAAAAATATAACTACTATATGATCCACCAATCCTACTGTTAAGTATATACCCAAAAGAAAGGAAATCAGTATATCAAAGAGTTATCTGCACTCCCATGTTTACTGCAGTGCTACACATAATAGCCAAGATTTGGAAGCAACCGAAGTGTCCATCAACAGACAAATGGATACAGACAATGTGGTACATATATACAATGAAGTACTATTCAGCCATAAAAAGAATGAGATCCTACCATTTGCAACAACATGGATGGAACTGGAGATCATTATGTTAAGTAAAATAAGCCAGGCACAGAAAGACAAACTTTGCATGTTCTCTCTTACTTGTGGGAGCTAAAAACTAAAACAATTGAACTCATGGAGACAGTAGAATGATGATTACCAGAGGCTAGGAAGGGTAGTAGAGGGTTAGAGGGTGAAGGGGAAGTGGGGAAGGTTGATGAATACAAAAATATAGCTAGATAGAATGAATAAGATCTAGCATTTGATAGAACAGGGTGACTACAGTCAGTAATTTATTGTACATTTTAAAATAACTAAAAGAATATAATTGGATTGTTTCTAGAACAAAGAAAGAATAAATGATTGAGTTGATGGATACCCCATTTGCTCTGATGTGACTATTACACATTGGATGTTTATATCAAAATATCTCATGTACCCCATAAATATATATACCTACTATATAGACACAAAAATTAAAATAACATTTTTTAAAAGATAAAAGAATAATAATAATTGTTTCCTTTGTGGAAGGTACACTCCCTTTCATATCCAAAACCATGTTACAGAACCTTAAATATTTTATTGAAAATTTTAAATGCAGTAGGATATATCAGTGTATCTTTGTTACGATATTGTACCACAGTTTGGCAGAATGTAAACTTTGTATTATTCTTACAACTCTGTATCTGTTGGTATGATTTCTTACGACTGAATGTGAATCTACAATTATCTCAGAATAAAAAGTTTAATTAAAAACTCCACAATAAAAATTGTTAATGATTCTAATGAGATGGCAACCAAGCCTTTGGTAAGTCAATTTCCAATTCTGTGCTTTCAACAAAATTGAAAAAATACTTAATCATATTGTTGATTAGCAGATGATTAAAAGTAATCCTTGATTATTAAAAAAATACACTAGGAAGAAAAGTGATTCAGGGTTGTACTTAAGTAAAAATCAACTTCAGGTGTAGTGGTGGAAAGAAAGAAGTGGTGTTTGTTTTTTAAATATTTAGATTAAATACATATCACATTAGACATTTGACAGATTCTCATTTGACAATCAGAAACACAAAAGCCTGGTGTATAGTCATAACAAACCAACTTATTTCTAAATTTCATGACATGGTTTCTGAGACAGAGTGAGGAGAAGGTAAAAAAGCAGAAAGCAAGGATTGAAGGAAATGTAGAAGGGATGATATGAGAAACCTAGAGACACAAAACAGAAAAATGAATGGGTGAGGCTTAGAAGTCTCTGGAGTAAGGTCTCATTGCCCTTTGAAACTCTGATTCATAAAACTGAAATGATATATCCAGAGGCTGTTAATACTGGAAGGCCTCTCAGACAGTGGTAAATGTTTAACAACCTTCTTAGGGAGGCAGTGGCTGGGAATACCCTGATTTGCAGCATTTGCTAATTTCCATGGTGTAAAATACTCTCACTAATGCCAATTTCAGGCCACCAACATGACACTGCTGAACTCAGAGTTGGGAAGAGAAGTACACAGCCAGCTCCCATGAGTTGGTATGAACCAGCTCCTGTACACTATGGCTCTCAAGATCATTTTCTCCAACCTCATCATTTCACAGATGATACACTGAAGCCAAAGATAAAAGGGTGACTTGTTCATGTTTGCAGACCCCGCAAGTGAGAGAGCTGAAATTAAGACAAATGACTTCAAGTCCCCAGACTAATGCTTTTCCAACACATTCTCCCCATTCAACCTTATTAATAACCTCGATTTAAAAATACTCACATTTCATATTTCCAGACTCCTTTGCAGCTAGGAGGTAGCCTGTGGACCTTGTTTGAGGCAGTAAGATGAAAACAGATTTTTTTAAATAAAAAGGAACAGAATTAGCTTGCATACAACTTTAGCTTTCCCCCCGTCTACTTGACATCTTGCAAACAGGAGGATAAAAAAATCTCATTACACAGATGATGGACCAGGCAATTAGATGGCATTTGGATTCCTGGAAACTTCTTCAAGCAGCTGCACCAGCCCTGGACTTCTTGTTATGTAAAAGAAATGAACTCCAGCTTGGTTAAAACACTGTAGTCAGGTTTCTGTCACATGCAACCAACTGCAAAACCAGCTGCTATACAACGCCTTTGTGGTCAGATGGACAACAAATTAGAACATCTTTAGCGTTTTATGGCTAAAATGAAGATCTGTTTCCCCATGGAATTCTAAAGTTTTGTATATGTGTAAGGAAGTGATTTAGATTTTAGTGACGTACTTTGGAACTTTAGAAGCATCAGTTCCTTTGACAGCAGCTGTCTGATTGCCTTATATGCAATCTTTGAGAGATTGGACCTGCTATATTTAGTTGGAATCAGTGTATTCCACGTCTTTTGCAAAACTGTTTAAAAAATCAGTTATCAGTTTGGAGGATCCACTTAACTATGTTATATCTCAAGAACCTAAAAACTATTCAAGCTGATTCTACTACAAATACAACCAGAAATTAGTACTTGTTTTGAGTAAAATTGATCAGGTATTTTGGTACATTTTACACAAGGAATCCTCAGGTTACTGTGTCAAAGATCCCAAGATCTGGGGTGTGAATTTTGAAATATTTGTCATATCCTGGCAAATCCTATCATGTGGCTTGGATGAGAAAAGATACCTTCAGGTATCAGTTTCTGAAGGTACCTGACCTTTTCCTTTTTTTTTTTTTTTTTTTTTTTTTGAGACGGAGTCTTGCTCTGTCACCCAGGCTGGAGTAGAGTGGCGTGATCTTAGCTACTGCAACCTCCACCTCCCAGGTTCAAGCAATTCTCCTGTCTCAGCCTCCCAAGTAGCTGGGACTACAGGTGCACACCACCACGCCCAGCTATTTTTTGTATTTTTAGTAGAGACGGAGTTTCACCATATTGGTCTTTTCTTTAAAGAAGTAAACATTATTAAAACGGCAGCCTAAAATAAAAAGCATATTCCATAACAAAGTAGAAAACAGAAATACATGTTTAAAACAGAATTTTAAGTTAGGCATTTTGTTCTGTTCCTGGGTCCCTTCTATTGTTCTTTCCATCAGTATTGCTCTAATTTGGGGTTCCTAAAAGCGGGGTGCCTTTTCTCTTTGAATGTGTTACTACCAAGCACTGTTCACATTGCCAAGAACTCTGCTTGAAACAACTGCAGAAGCAAAATCTTCAACATGCTGCTTTTAGAAATATAAAATAGTATGTTTCAAATGGCATGATCTTTCTGAAGTGCAATTCGACAACCAACATCAAAAACCATACCTATCTGTTGCCCTCGGCAATTCCATCTCTAGAAACTTATCACAGATGAGTGCCAAAACCTAGCAGCATGTTTCACAAGGTGGACAAATTGGAAAACAACCTAAATCCCCAACAATAGGTGATTAATTATCATTTTTCCTATATAAGGGAGGCATTAAAAATGGACTTACAGAAGATTGCTTAGTAACATTGGAAAATATTCCTAAGTGAAAAAACAAAATATACAATATGAATTCTTGAATAAATGTGTATAGGGAAGGACATACGCAAAGAATAGCTTTTTACAGGTAATCGTTATTTTCCTTGTGTTTATATTTTAAATGCATGACTTATAAAATGAGTTTTTTTAAAAGAACTGCTGCCACCACTGTCACCTCTTACTTCTAGGTAAATTATTCTTAATAGCCTTTCACATCTCATCAGAGAGACTGTCAGGAAGAAAGCTCATCAAACATGAAAATGGTGAGTTGCTGAGATGGATAGAAGACACATAGGATGGAGGGAGTGATAACCAGAATAGGCCAAATCAAATTTAACATGGCTAAGGACAAAGTCCTGCCTGGGAGACCATGAAAGCATCTGCACTGCCACAGAATGGGCAGACTCAGCTTCAAAGCTTCGTGGATGAAAGATAATCTCCTCCCTAAAAGCCAGGCTGCATTAAGAGAAACTGCATTAACTGCATATTAAGAAGAACGGGAACAAACTGGAATATGTCCCAAGGAAAACAGCCAGAACCCAAATCTGAAAGTTATGTAGTGAGAGGACAGTTCAAAGAATAAGGAATGTTTAACCCTAAGAAGAGATAACATGTTATGAATGAAGTACGAGACTAGGGAGTTATCCTCAAACATGTGAAGAACTGTCATTCATTTATTTTTGAGACAGAGTCTTGCTCTGTTCACCCAGCTGGAGTGCAGTGGTACGATCTCAGGTCACTGCAACCTCCGCCTCCCCGGTTCCAGTGATTCTTCTGCCTCAGCCTCCCGAGTAGCTGGGATACAGGTGCCCACCACCACGCCCAGCTAATTTTTGTATTTTTAGTAGAGACGGGGTTTCATTATGTTGGCCAGGCTGGTCTTGAACTCCTGACCTCAGGTGATCCGCCCACCTCAGCCTCCCAAAGTGCTGGGATTACAGGTGTGAGCCACTGCGCCCAGCAAGAGCTGTCATTTAGAAGACATCTGGAATCTAGAGTGCGGAACTATGGTGGCAGCTTCACGGAGCCCAATTTTAGTTGAAAATAAGGTGTAACTTTTTAAAAATCAGAAGTACCCTAAAATAAAATGGGCTGCCTTTCTGTGCCATGAGTGCCCCATCACAAAAGGCATTCAAGTGAAGAATGAACAACTATTAAAGTATTCTGTAATGAAATTTCTGCATTCTGTAAGAAATTCAACTAGAAAAACCTCTATTTCCTTCTTGCTAAAGAATGTTATGATCCTAGGGGAGGCAGCTCCCTTGGGGATGGCAGCAGTTCTCCACTCACCAGTTCTTGCTAAAAAAATTTCTAATTCAAGATTAACTGCTTTGGCTTCATCTTCTTTTGAAATTAAAAAAAAAAGCATTTAAGATTATACCATATTTCAAGCTGTCATCAGTTATGATCACCTTCATGTGAACGAGTCTGTGTGGTCCTTTTCCAGGAAGAGGTTTCCATAATGGTTGATGAGAGAGAGAACGTGGCCCTGAGGTACAGAAGCAGCTATTTGGGAGCCACTGAGAGAGAGAAAAAAAGGATATTCCCAGGACCAAGTTCAAACTCTTGTATATCAACACAACAACTTGGGTCTTGAAACTCTGTTTTAATTTCCACCCCATGGTCCTATGTATGTACCAATTACTCACTGTTTCTTTAATCCAAGGGTGGTTAATGAGCACCAGACCAGGCTCCCTCCAACTACATGGGAGAATGCCTACTCCACAATCGCCAGCCAGCTGTGCCACTGAAATTAACTTGCTCAGCTGGCCCTCCAAATAAAGCCATTTAAAGAAAGCAATGTACCATAGAAAGCAATTTGTTTCCTTAAGATTTAGTACCCCACGTGAAGATTGATTTTGATTTAAAAGACAGAAGCTACTGCAAGGTGAATAATTTTAAGTTAACATATTCCTCCTCTCAAAGAGCCAAATGCATTAAAATTAGGTGCAAAGTGCTTCTAATTTGTCAATCACTCCTTGGATAATTCTGTTCCTACGTTACCAGAGAAATTGCCCAAGAGACCTAGCTTTTGGCTCCTTTCATCTCAAATATTTTTTTAACTTGATCATGGCTGCAGTATGCAAATGTGACTCTACTGCTGGGGTAGGATGGGGGGAGATCCGAGATACAGACAGCCCCAACCTACACTAATCTGTCAGGAGGTCAGAGGTGTGACAGGCCTCCTAAGTTCTCCTGTCACACGTCAGGTTGTAGCACAGGGCACACCGTGAAACAGATGACGTGGAAGGCACTCCTCCACCATCCAGGATCTCATGAACACTTGCTAGCTCCTGCCCACTGGCAAGCACTCACTGAGCCCAGCTCTGTGTCAAATGCTGTTCTTGGCCCTTAAGCACACAGATGGCCAAGGACAGATCCTGCCCTCAAGAGACAAGAAAACCACAATTGCTCCCAGGGAGATAAGTGCTATGTTAGGGGTAACACAGACCCTCCAAGATCACTGAGGAGGATGCCTCTTCCAGCCTGCAGAAGTTGTACAAGATCTTGGGGGGAAAGAATGACCTTGAAGAATGGCGGTGACTTGACTGTCTGGTTGGTGTAGGATGCTTCCAGAAGGAAGACAGGGTATCCAAAGCATGCAGTGTCATGCTCGGCATTTGTTAAGTACTACGGGCACACCAGGTACCAGGCTGAGCCCTTTACAGGTATTTTCTCCTTCATGTCTCACAACAACCCCCTGCAGTGGGCTCTCTTACAAGGTAGGTACCATCATTACTCCCATTTTAAGATGAGGAAACTGAGGCATTGAAAAGCTAAATAGCATGCACAAGGTAACACAGCTTCTGAGTGAGGATTTAAGTACAGTAAATCTGATACAAAGTCTGCATGCCTTCCAAAAGACATGGAGCACTGGGGCATTGCAGAGCTGGAGACCAGGGACGGGGTTCCACATGGTAGTCAAAGCACAAGCAGACCTACAGATGGGGTTGTTCTTTGAATCAGCAAGATATTTGTAAAGCTCCAAGCACAGGACCCAATACACAATAAACGCTCAATAAATTTTATCCACGATGATGAAGAGGTGGAAGAGGAAGCTATGGGGGAAAGTGGAGGGAGAAAGTACCAGATACTTCAGCAACTCATGTGGACGATTTTGTGGGTCCTGCAAGGTCTGAACATTACCCTGAAGACATCAAGGATTCATTCTAGGTAGGGAAGTGGCATGCCTAAGGTTGGGATATAGAAGTGGGACCCCATGGAAGGTGGACTTGCAGGGCAGAGCCAGAAGGATCTCGGGAGCTGTGGATGTTGTGTCCCAGGGAGAAAACATTAGAAGTGACTGATATAAAGGCAATGAGTAGGGAGGACAGGAGATAGTCTCCAAGGATATTTAGGAAGAAAAACAGACCAGAAGAAATTATAAATGGTAAGGGAGGGAAAATTTTCTGCCTTGGGCAATTAGGTAAATGGTAGTGCCGTTCCCAGGACAGAAAATGTGGGAAAGGGCAGAATATATACCATCAAGACATAAAATGGAATTGGCTATGGGATATGCATGTGGGAGTATCCAACAGGTCTTTGGAAACATGCAGAATCAAATCCATCTGATTGAAGGGGAATAAAATGAAAGCGCCCATTCCTACACGACTCCAATAACCATTCAGGCTGACCCAGACTCCTGCCCACAGAATGCACAAAGAAGCTTCCAACACAACCTTGCCCCTTCGCTGTCCTGGTCCTCAACAGCTTACCCTCAACTACCATGCATGCCGCAGTTCAACCTGCCCCTGGTTCAATAATCTGCACCCCATCTCCCAGCTATAGGCTTTGCATCCTGTCTCAACTTTAGATTCTCTCTCTGGCCCCCCTGAGAAAGCCACATAGCTTTCCAACCTAGCACCAGACCCCTATTGCCAGAGCTTCTGGGAGTACCAGCCAGGAATGGAGTGAGATGGAGTAGAGCAGGATGTGGGGCCATCATCCTGGTTCCTCACCTCCTCACCTGGAGTTCAACAAGCCCCAGCACTGCCTACCCATACTCATAGCTCTTTCCAGTATCACATCTTAAATGAGGCCAGTCTCTGGATGATAGGGGCCCAATCTTGAGCATCATTCCCACTGGACTCAGATTTAAGAACTGCAGTGGTTTCGGCTGGGCGTGGTGGCTCACACCTGTAATCCCAGCACTTTGGGAGGCCGAGGCAGGTGGCTCACGAAGTTAGGAATTCAAGACCAGCCTGACCAACGTGGTGAAACCTCATCTCTATTAAAAATACAAAAATTAGCCAGGCATGGTGGTGGGCACCTGTAATCCCAGCTACTTAGGAGGCTGAGGCAGGAGAATCGCTTGAACCCAGGAGGCGGAGGTTGCAGTGAGCTGAGATCGCACCACTGCACTCCAGCCTGGGCAACAGAGTGAGACTTCAACTCAAAAAAAAAAAAAAGGAATTGCAGTGGTTTCTAGAGGGAAGATGTGCACAGGGTGAAAGGGAACGATCTTTGCCGATTGCGCCACCTGCTGCCTCTGCTGGGAACAAGGCAAGCTGCAGCTTCCCAGAGAGTGAGTCTTCCCCTCCTCCAAGTTGCTCCAATCCTGGGCCCACTTCATGTTCTCAGGACACCTCCTACCTTTCATCCTGTCCATACCCCAGGATCTACATTATCTCACACCAGGCCTGGGAGATGGGAACGAGGCTGCCATATTGGCTATCACTTACCAAGGGCCTATTATACTAAGTACTGTTCTGGGCACTCTACTCACTACTACAGTGTCCAGTCCACTAAGCTAGAACTGACAGTCAGTGGCTTCTTGGGAGCAGAGCTTAGACAGTATTCCCTCCTCTCTAAGACAACTTGCCCAAGCATCTTGTACGGTGGCTATTGTTTTGGCTGAAGGGAGACATTTTGTTTCATTGGAGGAAAGGGAAGAAATGGGCAAAGGTAGACTGGACACAGGCCAGAGCCCCTGAGGAAAGAAAGATCAAGGTTGGAAGATGAAAGAGATGCCTTCGTTGAAGATGTGATAAACATCTGGGCACAGAAGGTGCATCTTCAAGACGCAAACAACAAAGTGCAGCACAAAACAGGAAGAGGGTGATTCATTCCTGCACACAACCCAGCACTTCAAGGCCGTGACGTGGAAGCGGAAGGCAGAGGGCTTGCGTTGCCCACTCCAATGCAGACACAAAGCTCCAGATTGGCCAGCCCTGATAGCCACACTGAACAAGTCTAATTTGTGGACAAGTCCCGTCTTATGAGTTTCTAGAAAGATTCCACAGAGACTGCCTTCATGCAATGGATAAGATGTGAATATCCATGGGCTCCAAGGTCAGTGAACCTGGAGATGTGGTTACAAGTACAGCCAACAGCCAATTAATAAAAGAGTGAACAAACTCCATCTTATGTTTCATATTCAGAATTTGTCTATTGAAGTAGGCTTCTCGGTAGTGAGTCTTGGAAACATCTAAGCAAAGACAGCATGGGTAAGCAAAGTTGATACAGAGGGGTTGAGCCATAGATGAGCTGTTTCAACTCTAAAACATTTCTTTCTATGACTTGTCCAAGGTTATAAGGCAGAAAATGCTACAGCTGAGACTAGAACCCAGATCTCCTGCAGTTATACCTAGTGCCCTGGTACCTTGGCAACAGGGAACAGATTACTGCCAGGAGATAGGCATTCTTTGACTTCCAAAAAAGGAGCAGTTACTTATAGCCAGCACCCTGCAACATGTAAGGCTTACTTCTTAACCTGCACAACCAAAAACCATTCTATCTTGGACATGTGATTCACCAATATTAACTCAGGAGGAGCCATCTGCTGCTTTTGTTCCAGAAATGCTACAAATTATTGCAGGTTAGTTAAGGAATGGAAAATGGTCAAAGTAAATTGGTTAATAAGCAACTTCTTACTTCATTTCCACAAGAAAAGCAAGAGAAAGCAATTAAGAACAAGGATCCTGGGCCCACCAGTCTAGAGATGGCTGTTTTAACCCACAAATGGGCCCAGCTAGTACTTTGTTAGCAATAACCGGCACACTGATCCATTTGTTTCAGGAGCAAAGCACCTGGCCTTGCCTGCTGAAGACCAAGGCTGCAATCTCTTGCCCCAGCCAAACCTGAGGATGTGTTTGCACCCACATGGAGCTCTTATCCCTGAACTGCTGAATCATTTTTGAATTTGTATACTAATGGGCTATTAGTGGGGTCATCTTCCCAGCTATCTGTCCCAGTGGTGGCTTAGGAAGAAGAGATTTGGTCATTCCTGGCAGCAAAGTCAGTGCCCCAAGTAAGGCATTAAATGACAAACAGGCACATTTGCAGCAAAGACTCCCAGGTGGATTCCCTAGCAACGATGATACTTGGGCATTTTCCTTAATAAAACTCTCATCTTCCTTTAACCACCCAGGAAATAGCACCTTTAAAATTAGGGAGGCTCATTAGAGGAGAAGTGAGAGGGGACCTAAGAGAGGTAGTCTCAGCTTTCAGCTATACTCATGCTGATGTCCATTGCTGAGACAGCAGCTCTGCAAAGTGCCATAAAGAGGTGTTTATCATCATCTAGAGGGACATCCATCCAGCAAATGTGTGTGCAGGAACTAGACTGGGAGAATCCTAGAGGCAGAAATGAGGGAAAGCAGAGATGGTGGGAGCAGCAAGCTGAGCTGGGGGCCCTCCACAAGGAGGCTGAATGTCCCAGGCGGTCTGTTCAAGCTGTAGTGATGGGGCTAAGGACCCAATTCTGGGGCTGGAACGGGAAGACCTCAAACAGAAGCAATATTCATAGGAGAAAAAAAACCGGATATCCATGAACTGCTGACCAAGAATGGAGCAGAAGCCCAGTCAATGACTAGAGAGACACCCAGATTCAGAAAGAAATCAGAATGCAGAAGAGAAACTGAGGCAGGTGCCCAGTGTCATGTGTACTGCAAGTCTGCAAGTCTGCAGTGTCCGGCATAAAGTAAATAATTAATATTACTTGATCAGAATCTGGCTTGTATTGTAACTTTTTACATTTTTAAAAGATATATAAAAGACACAAATCTTAATAGTTGGTGAATTTTGGTTGGGCATGGTGTCACACACCTATAATTCCAGCACTTTGGGAGGCCAAGGCAGGCGGATCACTTGAGGTCAGGAGTTCAAGAGCAGCCTGGGCAACATGGTGAAACCCCATCTCCATTAAAAGTACAAAAATTAGCCGAGCATGGTGGTGCATGCCTGTGGTCCTAGCTACTCAGGAGACTGAGGCATGAGAATCACTTGAAACTGGGAAGTGGATGCTGCAGTGAACCGAGATCATACTACTACACTCCAGCCTGGGCAACAAAGCAAGACTCTATCTCAAAAAAAAAAAAAAAGAGTGAATTTATTTTGACTTATGTATATACCTACATATCCACCACTGAGATTAATATATAATACATTACCCCAGAAGGGTTCCTGTGCCCCTTTACAATCAGAGGGAACCACTAACTGGACTTCTGTACCATAGATTAATTTTCCTTTCTTGCTTTTGAACTTCATATAAATGCAATCATACAGTATATATGTATGATTGTATGATTAAGTATATATGTATGATACAGTATATATATATATATATATATATACACACACACACATATATATATATATTCTTTGGTGCCTGGCCTTTTTCATTCAACATAACATTTGATAGCCATCCATGTGGTTGCATGTCATAGTAGGCCATTGTTTTTCCTTGCTGTACAGTATTTCAATGTTGAATACACTACAATCTATATGTCCATTCTGTGTTGCTACATATTTGGGGTGTTCTTCCAGTTTGGGGCTGTTGTAAATAATACTACCACGAGCATGCTCTTCTTTACCATTGGTGCATAGTGGACATACACATGCATTTCTCTCAGGCATGTGCCTAAGACTGGAATTGTTGGCTCATGGGATAGGCATATGTTTAGCTTTACTAGATATGGTTTTGCTGTTGTTCTTTAAATTTTCGTAGACACGTTTCCTCAACATGACACTGCCCTTTGCTATGTGTTCTTACTGGATTGATGCTTTCATCATTATATAATGTCCCTCTCAGTCTCTGGTAACTTTCTTCTGAAGTCTGTCTTATCTGATATTAATATAGTCACTCCTATTTTCTTTTTATTAATATATCTTTTTGTATCCTTTTACTTTCAACCTGCCTACATTGTTATATTTTAAATGAGCATCTGGTAGACAGTATATAGTTGGGTCATGTTTTTCATCCATTCTTCCAATCTCTGCCTTTTCATTGTTGTACTTTGTAGCGTCTCCCATTCCCCCCCATTTTGTGCATTCTAAGTGAAAAACAGAGAGTGCCTTGTTGGCTCTGTGACCCTGCCAGTTCAGCAAGGCTGAACCGAAGCCAAGGCTTTGAACATTCCCAGGCATTAATAAAGGTATCTAGGTTGTTGCCTAACACACTGAAAGAAATTGGTCCCAGCCTTGAGCCAAATTAATTAAATCCTCATATGAACTCCATACCCTGAACCTCTTGGCATAGGCATACCTAGGTATAACCCGCCTTTCTTTCACTGTCCACCTGAGGATATGCTGTAGTGCTCTGTAAGTTCCCCTAATAAATGCCTTGAACTGATCACCCTGGCATTTAATGCTTCTTTCTTTGGAATCCCAACTGGCCCCATCTTGGGATATTTTGGGGGTACTCCCTTGTGGGGACTTCTTTGCTACTTTTGGGGCAACTCTAGCCATTGGTTCAGCAGAATGAAACATACTTTGGCCATTTATATTTATTGTAATTGTTGATATGCTGGGGCTTGTCTGACATTTTGCTTTTTGTTTTCTCTGATTTTCATTTCTCTGTTTTTTCTTTTCCGCCTTTCTGTGAGTGATTTGAACACTTTTTATAACTCCATTTTGATTTGTTTATATTTTTGAGTGTGTCTCCATGTATAATTTCAATAGTTGTTCTAAATATATCATATGCATAACTTATAAGTCTACTGATGTCATCATCTTACCAGTTTGAGTGAGGTGTAGAAACTTGATTTCCTTTTATATTCTTTTATTTCCCTATTTATAATGGTCTTAAATATTTCTTCCTCATACATTTAGAACCACAACAGACAGTGTTTTAAAGTTTGTTTCAGGCTGGGCATGGTGGCTCACACCAGTAATCACAGCACTATGGGAGGCTGAGGCAGGCAGATGACTTAAGGTCAGGAGTTCAAGAACAGTGCGGCAAACATGGCAAAACCCCATCTCTACTAAAAATACAAAAATTAACCAGGCATGGTGGTGCATGCCTGTAATCCCAGCTACTCGGGAGGCTGAGGCAGGAGAATCACTTGAACCCAGGAGGCAGAGGTTGCAGTGAGCTGAGATTGTCCCACTGCACTCCCAGCCTGGGTGACAGAGTGAGACTTCATCTCAAAAAAAAAGGTAAAATAAAATAAATAAAAAACATAAAATGTGTTTCAATTCCCAAATATAATTTAGAAAACTCAAGGCAAGAAAAGTCTCTTGTTTCTACCCATATGTTGCTTATTTTTGCATTTTCTTTTCTTCTTGCTGATGCACCAAGTTTCCTTCTTTTATCACCTTTCTATTTAAGAGAAACTCCTCTGGTCTTTCTTTTAGGCTATGCCACTTATGACAAATTATCTTCCTTTCCTTTCACCTGAGAATGTCTTGATTTCCCCTTTATTCCTGAAAGATATCTTCATTGGGTATAGGATTCTGTGTTGACAGTTCTTTTCTTTCAGCACTTGAAAAATATTGTGCCACTTACTTCTTGACTCCATGGTTTCTGATGAGAAATCTGCTGTCATTCAAATTATTTCTCCTCATAGGTAAAGTGTTGTTTTTCTTTTTGCTGCCTTCAAGATGTCTTCACTTTTTCAGTTTTCAGAAACTTAATTATGATGCTTCTTGGTGTGGATTTCTTTGGGTTTATCCTATTTGGGGCTTTCTCACCTTTTTTGAGTCTGTAGCTAATGCCTCTTGCCAAATTTGGAATGATTTCAACCATTATATTTTATCTGTCCTTTTTCTCTCATTCTGGGACTCCAGTGATATGAATGTTGGATATTTTGTTATAGTCCCACAGGTCCTTAAGGCTCTGTTCACTTTTTTCAGTCTATTTTCTCTCTGTGTTGTCCAGGTTGAATAATTTCTATTGTTGTGTTTTATAGGTCTTTGATTCTTTCCTCTGTTTCATTATACTATTGGGCCCATTCACTGAGTTTGTATTTTAGTTTATGTGTTTTCAGTCCTGAAATTTCTATTTATTTGTTTACACCTTCCATTTCTTTACTGAGACTTTCAGTTTATTTGCTGAAGCTTTTTTTGTTTGTTTGTTCCAATAATGTTCATAACTGTTCACTGAAGGATTTGATAGCTGCTTTAAACCTCTGTCAGATAATTCTAGCATCTCAGTGTTGGCATCATCTATTGATCATTTTTTTCCACTAAGTTTGAGACCTTTCTAGTTATTGATATGATGCATGCCTTTCTGTTGAAACCTAGACATTTTAATATTATTTTCAGAAATTCTGGATCTTATTTAAGCCTTCTGTTTTAACTGATTTTTCTGACACCACTCCAGCAGGTGCAAAAGGAGGGGCACTCCCTCCCATACCTCTCATTATTGCTAGGTGTAGGTAGACGTTCAGGTTTCTATTCAGCTTCTGTTGACACCAAAAGTAGGGAACTTCTTGATACTGCTTGCTGAGTAGTAGTAGGAATACTGGATCTCCACATGGTCTCCACTGAAACTGCACTAGGGGTGGCCTTGTTAGTCCTGGGTAATGGTGATAGTCCTGACTCTCCACTCAACCCTCAGACACCACCCCAGCAGGGAGAGGAAGAAGAACCTTGTTGCTGCCAGGTGACGGTGTAAGTCCAGACTCTATATGTGGTCTCCACTGAAACTGTAGAGCGAGGGGTGAGTGGACTCATTATCAGCCAGCAGAGATCAAAGGCCCAGATTACTACTTGGCCTTCTCTGACACCACTCCAGCAGGGATATTGGGGTGCCTCATCACAGCCTTGCCAGAGGGGAAGGCTAGGCCAAAGCTGACCCTTGCTGGCATGGGTGGGGGTGGGCCATGGTTCTTTTCTGTGGTGTTTTGCTGTAGTAGAACAGTTGTTAAAAGTTTTCTGTCTTGTTAGGTTACTTCTGTTCTGGTGTTTTGGCTAGAGAGAGCAGGTTTTTGTTGGAGGTGCGGGGTTTTTTCTATGCCTGTTGGCATTTCCACATTGCCAACTTTTTCAGCTCCAAGACTGGGGTAGATGAGGCAAAAAGAAAACCCAGAGAACTTACCACCCTATCATTCTCAGATTCCAAGGTCCCTAGCCTGTCTGCCTTCTTCTACTTTTCAGTCTTCTGGTATTTTATATGTAATGTCCAAGGGCTTTTAACTGGACTTAGTAAGAGAAATAGGGAAAAGCATATCTACTTAATCCTCCCAAAAGCAGAAGTCCAAATTCAGTTTTTAAGAACAGTTAAGACTTTGCCATAGAGACAAGAACAAGTTACAGAACTATCAGCCTTCTCCCTTCCCAGCCCCTCTCAGCTGCAAAAACCAAGAATCCTCAATCTGGAAGCTTAGCTGCAGCCCATCCGTATCAAGGTGTGGTTAACATTAGGAGCCCTGTCTACCAGCAGGTAGGGGCTGAAGTTGACCTCACTCTCCTAAGACTCAAAGCCACATGCTCAGGGAAGATCTGCACAACTTAATGTCCGCTAAGTACTAGCCTAGCCCATACTAGCCTCTGCCGGGGGTGCCTTCTGCATGGAGTTAACTCATTTCCCTGGGCCTTCACTTCCCAAAGTGCCTGAACTTCCTTTGCCAGCCCCTCTGCTTGTAGGTAGGCCTTAGTCCTGGTACATTCCCCTCTCCCAGTCACTGGAAATTTCTCTAAACCAAATGGCAGCCCGGCCCAGATTCATAGCTCAGCCACCACGCCTGATTCTGTGTACAGCCTCAATTTCAAGACTCCTGTACTTGCATCCCACTCACCAAACGTCAGGGACACTAAGATAATGTCAGTGCATGTGTCTTGAGCTCACCACACAAGCCTCATCCTTTCCCCTAAAAGACCATCTCAAACAAACAAGTTGAAGAGAAAAATGCATACTGTTTATATTTTTAAACCACAAGAAAGATTGTACTTTCAATATTGCCAACGTGTGTTTGTGTGTGTAGTGAATGCTTATAGAAAAGCCCTGATGTTGTTTGGATGTGTGTCCTCTCCAAATCTCATGTTGAAATGGGATCCCCAATGTTGGAAGTGAGACCTACTGGGAGGTGTTTGGAGCAGGGGGGCGGATCCCTCGTGGATGTCTTGGCGCTGTCCTTACAGTAACAAGTAAGCTCTCACTTCATTTGTCCACACAAGAGGTGGATGTTTAAAAGAGGCTGGTGGGCCAGGTGCAATGGCTCATGCCTGTAATCCCAGCACTTTGGGAGGCCAAGGCGGGCAGATCACGAGATCAGGAGATCGAGACCATCCTGGCTAACATGGCGAAACCCCGTCTCTACTAAAAATACAAAAAAATTAGCCGGGCAGGGTGGCAGGCACCTGTAGTCCCAGCTACTCGGGAGACTGAGGCAGGAGAATGGCATGAACCGAGGAGGTGGAGCTTGGAGGCGGAGCTTGCAGTGAGCCGAGACTGCACCACTGCACTCCAGCCTGGGCAACAGAGCGAGACTCCGTCTCAAAAAAAAAAAAAAAAAAGAGCCTGGCATGGGGTTGACGTATGTTTATTGCAGCACTGTTCACCATAGCAAAGACTTGGAACCAACCCAAATGCCCATCAATGTTAGACTGGCTAAAGAAAATGGGGCACATATACACCATGGAATACTATGCAGCCATAAAAAAGGATGGGTTCATGTCCTTTGCAGGGACATGGATGAAGCTGGAAATCACCATTCTCAGCAAACTAACACAGGAACAGAAAACCAAACACCGCATGTTCTCACTCATAATTGGGAGTTGAACAATGAGAACATATGGACACAGGGAGGGGAACATCACACACCGGGGCCTGTCATGGGGTGGGGGCCTAGGGAGGGATAGCATTAGGAGAAATACCTAATGCAGATGACGGGTTGATGGGTGCAGCAAACCACCATCGCACATGTATACCTATGTAACAAACCTGCATGTTCTGCGCATATACCCCAGAACTTAAAGTATAATAATAAATAAATAAGCCTGGCACCTCCTCCCCTCTCTCTTGCTCCCCCTCTTGCCATGTGATATGCCAACTGCCTGTTTGCCTTCTGTCATGAGTCCAAGCTTTCTGAGACCCCACCAGAAGCAGATGCCATGCTTCTCATAAAGACCACAGAACTGTGAGCCAAATAAACCCCTTTTCTTTGTAAATTACCCAGTCTCAGGTATTCCTTTAGAGCAATACAAAATGGACTACCACAAGCCTGGAAGGATAAATACCAAATAGAGTTGGGGCAGCGATTGGAATAAAGGTCCTGAGATTAGGATGGCAGGGCAAAGGGAATTTGAACCTATTCTGCCTATTTTCACAAAGAGAAAGATTTTTGTATGCACTACCGGTATAATTAAAAATGAATAAATAGTACCAATGTTGGTTTCTTAGTATGACAAATATACCATGGTAAAAAAGCTGTTAACAATTAGGAGAAAATGGGTGATATGTACAGAAACTGTTTCCTCTTTGCAAATTTTCTGTAAATCTAAAATTATTCCAAAATAAGATATTTATTTTAAAAAACAATGAAGATAATTGACAAAAATACAACAAAGAAAGCATAAATTACAAGATATTTATAATATGACTTCCTATGTAGCCACAAAATATAAATAAATAAAATAATATTCTACCATGGAATGATCCCCAAGGCATATAATCAAAGGGAAAAAAACTGTCTCAGAAAAATGCATATGGTGTAACCCCAATTATATACAAAATGAAATAGAGTCTGTGAATATGTCTGCTATATAAATTAGTATAAAAAAGTTTGAGAGTCCATATCCTTAACTAGGCGAACTTCCATTAAGAACCACATAGCAGAGATGGGTTCCAAGATGGCCAAATAGGAACAGCTCCAGTCTACAGCTCCCAGCATGAGCAATGCAGAAGACTGGTGATTTCTGCATTTCCAACTGAAGTACTGGGTTCATCTCACTGGGGCTTGTCAGACAGTGGGTGCAGGACTGTGGGTGCAGCCCACTGAGCATGAGCCGAAGCAGGGCGGGGCATTGCCTCACCTGGGAAGCACAAGGTGTAGGGAATTCCCTTTCCTAGCCAAGCAAAGCTGTGACAGAAGGCACCTGGAAAATCGGGTCACTCCCACCCTGATACTGCACTTTTCCAATGGTCTTAGCAAACGGCACACCAGGAGATTATATCCCGCGCCTGGCTGGGAGGGTCCCACGCCCACGGAGCCTCACTCGTTGCTAGCACAGCAGTCTGAGATTGAACTGCAAGGCAGCAGAGAGGCTGGGGGAGGGGCACCCGCCATTGCTGAGGCTTGAGTAGGTAAACAAAGCTGCGGGGAAGCTCGAACAGGGTGGAGCCCACCACAGCTCAAGGAGGCCTGCCTGCCTCTGTAGACTCCACCTCTGGGGGCCGGGCATAGCTGAACAAAAGGCAGCAGAAACCTCTGTAGACTTAAATGTCCCTGTCTGACAGCTTTGAAGAGAGTAGTGGTTCTCCCAGCACACAGTTTGAGATCTGAGAAGGTACAGACTGTCTCCTCAAGTGGGTCCCTGACCCCCAAGTAGCCTAACTGGGAGGCACCCCCCAGTAGGGGCAGAATGACACCTCACACGGCTGGGTACCCCTCTGAGAGTAAACTTGCAGAGGAACGATCAGGCAGCAACATTTGCTGTTCTGCAATATTCGCTGTTCTGCAGCCTCCACTGCTGATACCCAGGCAAACAGGGTCTGGAGTGGACCTCCAGAAAATTCCAACAGACCTGCAGGTGAGGATCCTGACTGTTAGAAGGAAAACTAACAAACAGAAAGGACATCCACACCAAAACCCCATCTGTATGTCACCATCATCAAAGACCAAAGGTAGATAAAGCCACAAAGATGGGGAAAAAACAGAGGAGAAAAACTGAAAATTCTAAAAATCTGAGCGCCTCTCCTCCTCCAAAGGAACGCAGCTGCTCACCAGCAACGGAACAAAGCTGGACAGGGAATGACTTTGACGAGCTGAGAGAAGAAGGCTTCAGAAGATGAAACTTCTCCGAGCTAAAGGATGAAGTTTGAACCCATTGCTAAGAAGTTAAAAGCCTTGAAAAAAGATTACACGAATGGCTAACTAGAATAACTAACCAATGTAGAGAAGTCCTTAAAAGACCTGTTGGAGTTGAAAACCATGGCATGAGAACTACGTGACGCATGCACAAGCTTCAGTAGCCGATTTGATCAACTGGAAGAAAGGGTATCAGTGATTGAAGATCAAATGAATGAAATGAAGCGAGAAGAGAAGTTTAGAGAAAAAAGAATAAAAAGAAACGGACAAAGCCTCCAAGAAATATGGGACTATGTGAAAAGACCAAATCTACGTCTGATTGGTGTACCTGAAAGTGACGGGGAGAATGGAACCAAGTTGGAAAACACTCTGCAGGATATTATCCAGGAAAACTTCCCCAACCTAGCAAAGCAGGCCAACATTCAAATTCAGGAAATACAGAGAATGCCACAAAGATATTCCTTGAGAAGAGCAACTCCAAGACACATAATTGTCAGATTCACCAAAGTTGAAATGAAGGAAAATATGTTAAGGGCAGCCAGAGAGAAAGGTTGGGTTACCCTCAAAGGGAAGCCCAACAGACTAACAGCTGATCTCTCAGCAGAAACTCTACAAGCCAGAAGAGAGTGGGGGCCAATATTCAACATTCTTAAAGAAAAGAACTTTCAACCCAGAATTTCACATCCAGCCAAACTAAGCTTCATAAGTGAAGGAGAAATAAAATACTTTACAGACAAGCAAATGCTGAGAGATTTTGTCACCACCAGGCCTGCCTTACAAGAGCTCCTGAAGGAAGCACTAAACATGGAAAGGAACAACCAGTACCAGCCACTGCAAAAACATGTCAAATTGTAAAGACCATCAATGCTAGGAAGACACTGCATCAACTAACGAGCAAAATAACCAGCTAATATCATAATGACAGGATCAAATTCACACATAACAATATTAACCTTAAATGTAAATGGGCTAAATGCTCCAATTAAAAGACACAGACTGGCAAATTGGATAAAGAGTCAAGACCCATCAGTGTGCTGTATTCAGGAAACCCATCTCACATGTAGAGACACACATAGGCTCAAAATAAAGGGATGGAGGAAGATCTACCAAGCAAATGGAAAACAAAAAAAGGCAGGGGTTGCAATCCTAGTCTTGGATAAAATGGATTTTAAACCAACAAAGATCAAAAGAGACAAAGAAGGCCACTACATAATGGTAAAGGGATCAATTCAACAAGAAGAGCTAACTATCCTAAATATATATGCACCCAATACAGGAGCACCCAGATTCATAAAGCAAGTCCTTAGAGACCTACAAAGAGACTTAGACTCCCACATAATAATAATGAGAGACTTTAACATCCCACTGTCAACATTAGACAGATCAATGAGACAGAAAGTTAACAAGGATATCCAGGAATTGAACTCAGCTCTGCACCAAGCAGACCTAATAGACATCTACAGAACTCTCCACCCCAAATCAACAGAATATACATTCTTCTCAGCACCACATTGCACTTATTCCAAAATTGACCACATAGTTAGAAGTAAAGTACTCCTCAGCAAATGTAAAGAACAGAAATTATAACAAACTGTCTCTCAGACCATAGTGCAATCAAACTAGAACTCAGGATTAAGAAACTCACTCAAAACTGCTCAACTACATGGAAACTGAACAACCTGCTCCTGAATGACTACTGGGTACATAATGAAATGAAGGCAGAAATAAAGAAGCTCTTTGAAACCAACAAGAACAAAGACACAACATACCAGAATCTCTGGGACACATTTAAAGCAGTGTGTAAAGGGAAATTTATACCACTAAATGCCCACAAGAGAAAGCAGGAAACATCTAAAATTGACACCCTAACATCACAATTAAAAGAACTAGAGAAGCCAGAGCAAACACATTCAAAAGCTAGCAGAAGGCAAGAAATAACTAAGATCAGAGCAGAACTGAAGGAGATACAGACACAAAAAACCCTTCAAAAAATCAATGAATCCAGGAGCTGGTTTTTTGAAAAAATCAACAAAATTGATAGACTGCTAGCGAGACTAATAAAGAAGAAAAGAGGCAAATAGATGCAATAAAAAATGATAAAGGGGATATCAACACTGATCCCACAGAAATACAAACTACCATCAGAGAATACTATAAACACCTCTACGCAAACAAACTAGAAAATCTAGAAGAAATGGATAAATTCCTGAACACATACACCCTCCCAAGACTAAACCAGGAAGAAGTTGAATCTCTAAATAGACCAATAACAGGCTCTGAAATTGAGGCAATAATTAATAGCTTACCAACCAAAAAAAGTCCAGGACCAGACAGATTCACAGCAGAATTCTACCAGAGGTACAAGGAGGAGTTGGTACCATTCCTTCTGAAACTATTCCGATCAACAGAAAAAGACGGAATTCTCCCTAACTCATTTTATGAGGCCAGCATCATCCTGATACCAAAGCCTGGCAGAGACACAACAAAAAAAGAGAATTTTAGACCAATATCCCTGATGAACACTGATGCAAAAATCCTCAGTAAAATACTGGCAAACCGAGTCCAGCAGCACATCAAAAAGCTTATCCATCATGATCAAGTGGGCTTCATCCCTGGGATGCAAGGCTGGTTCAACATATGCAAATTAATAAATGTAATCTAGCATATAAAGAGAACCAAAGACAAAAACCACATGATTATCTCAATAGATGCAGAAAAGGCCTTTGAAAAAATTCAACAGCCCTTCATGCTAAAAACTCTCAATAAATTAGGTATTGATGGGACATATCTCAAAATACTAAGAGCTATTTATGACAAACCCACAGCCAATATCACACTGAATGGGCAAAACTGGAAGCATTCCCTTTGAAAACTGGCACAACACAGGGATGCCCTCTCTCACCACTCCTATTCAACATAGTGTTGGAAGTTCTGGCCAGAGCAATCAGGCAGGAGAAAGAAATAATGGGTATTCAGTTAGGAAAACAGGAAGTCAAATTGTCCCTGTTTGCAGATGACATGACTGTATATTTAGAAAACCCCATTGTCTCAGTCCAAAATCTCCTTAAGCTGATAAGCAACTTCAGGAAAGTCTCAGGATACAAAATCAATGTACAAAAATCACAAGCATTCTTATACACCAATAACACACAAACAGAGAGCCAAATCACGAGTGAACTCCCATTCACAATTGCTTCAAAGAGAATAAAATACCTAGGAATCCAACTTACAAGGGATGTGAAGGACCTCTTCAAGGAGAACTACAAACCACTGCTCAAGGAAATAAAAGAGGATACAAACAAATGGAAGAACATTCCATGCTCATGGGTAGGAAGAATCAATATCATGAAAATGGCCATCCTTCCCAAGGTAATTTACAGATTCAATGCCATCCCCATCAAGCTACCAATGACTTTCTTCACAGAATTGGAAAAAACTACTTTAAAGTGCATATGGAACCAAAAAAGAGTCCACATCACCAAGTCAATCCTAAGCCAAAAGAACAAAGCTGGAGGCATCACACTACCTGACTTCAAACTATACTACAAGGCTACAGTAACCAAAACAGCATGGTACTGGTACCAAAACAGAGATACAGACCAATGGAACAGAACTGAGCCCTCAGAAATAATACCACACATCTACAACTATCTGATCCTTGACAAACCTGACAAAAACAAGAAACGGGGAAAGGATTCCCTATTCAACAAATGGTGCTGGGAAAACTGGCTAGCCATATGTAGAAAGCTGAAACTGGATCCCTTCCTTACACCTTATACAAAAATTAATTCAAGATGGATTAAAGACTTACATGTTAGACCTAAAACCATAAAAACCCTAGAAGAAAACCTAGGCAATACCATTCAGGCCATAGGCATGGGCAAGGACTTCATGTCTAAAACACCAAAAGCAATGGCAACAAAAGCCAAAATTAACAAACGGGATCTAATTAAACTAAAGAGCTTCTGCACAGCAAAAGAAACCACCATCAGAGTGAACAGGCAACCTACAGAATGGGAGAAAATTTTTGCAATCTACTCATCTGACAAAGGGCTAATATCCAGAATCTACAAAGAACTCAAACAAATTTACAAGAAAAAAAACAAACAACCCCATCAACAAGTGGGTGAAGGATATGAACAGACACTTCTCAAAAGAAGACATTTATGCAGCCAACAGACAAATGAAAAAATGCTCATCATCACTGGCCATCAGAGAAATGCACATCAAAACCACAATGAGATACCATCTCACACCAGTTAGAATGGCCATCATTAAAAAGTCAGGAAACAACAGGTGCTGGAGAGGATGTGGAGAAATAGGAACACTTTTACACTGTTGGTGGGACTGTAAACTAGTTCAACCACTGTGGAAGACAGTGTGGCAATTGCTCAAGGATCTAGAACTAGAAATACCATTTGAACCAGCCATCCCATTACTGGGTATATACCCAAAGGATTATAAATCATGCTGCTATAAAGACACATGTACACGTATGTTTATTGTGGCACTATTCACAATCACAAAGATTTGGAACCAACCCAAATGTCCAACAATGATAGACTGTATTAAGAAAATGTGGCACATATACACCATGGAATACTATGCAGCCATAAAAAAGGATGAGTTCATGTCCTTTGTAGGGACATGGATGAAGCTGGAAACCATCATTCTCAGCAAACTATCGCAAGGACAAAAAACCAAACACCGCATGTTCGCACTCATAGGTGGGAATTGAACAATGAGAACACTTGGACACGAGAAGGGGAACATCACACACTGGGGCCTGTTGAGGGGTGAGGGGAGCGGGGAGGGATAGCATTAGGAGATATACGTAATGTAAATGACAAGTTAGTGGGTGCAGCACACCAACATGGCACACGTATACATATGTAACAAACCTGCACGTTGTGCACATGTACCCTAGAACTTAAAGTATTATATATATATATTTATATATATATTTATATATATATTTATATATATATTTATATATATTTATATATATATTTATATATATATTTATATATATTTATATATATATTTATATATATTTATATATATATTTATATATTAATATATATATGAACCACATAGCAAATATTTTCAGCTTTGTGAGGCTTTGTCACAACTATTCAACTTTGCAATTGCAGGAGGAAAGCAGCCATAGATAATATGTAACTGAAAGGGTGTGGCTGTGTTCCAATAAAACTTTACTTACAGAAACACTCTGTGGGATAGATTTGGCCTGTGGACATAGTTTGCCAACCCCTGTTCTAACTTGTTAGCAGATTAAGAGGCAAATTGTTTATTGCTAAAATAAATTACCAAAAAAAAACTTGTATTAATGTATTATTTGTATTAAAAATAATATCAATAAAAAGAATGTCCTAATGCAGTGCTGGCATAAAGCTGTGTTTAATAAATTTTGCTCCTTCTCCCACTCTTCATCCACCACCACCCTGCAGCTGAAATCCCCATATGCCTGGATAGTTAACCTGCTAAGTTGTTACAATTACTTGATCCATGCAACCCAAGGTGCCATTCAGTTTTGAGATTAGGAACCAGCTGCCCCACAGTGGGAAACGAGAATGCAGCAGGTTCCACAGCTCAACATTGAAATGAGTTCTGACTCCCTTATCTGCTTTCCCCTTTCATAGGGCTTCACGGGAGGCCCAGCCAGGTACAGGAGTCTCCCAGAAATCTCTGGGCCCTCTCAAGGGGAATGACGGAGGAGTGTGTTAATTGACAACCAGGCAGAGTGACAGTTATGTTTGTGAATGATGTGCAAATTGCATTCTAGTGGAGCTTATTAGAGGACCCATTAATAGTACAACAGTACATTACTTTCTGAAATTCTGATCTAAGCAGAAAATTAAAATTATTTGCTGAATGACCTAGTAAAATTGAATAAAATGTGCTGAGAAAATGAAAACCACAATAGATCATCCTGCAGAATTTGGGTAAAAATATTATCTTTTGCCTCTCATTGAGAGACAGTGCTTTGCCTTTTGGATGGCCTGGCATGTGACTCAGAGCCTCGGTGATCCCACCTGCAGAATGACTCACTAGGCCAGGAGGGCGAAACTCAATGCCAGAATAGGCCGATAAGATGGAGCCCACATTCCAGGCTGAAAACCCAGCACCTCTCACACTTTTAAACCACCTAGTTCAGGCCTCACCCATTCTCAGTTGCTTCAACCATTTCAACCACTATGTAACTGACCTGCCCATCCCCTGACTACCCACTCCAGCATGGTCTCCACAATTTCTCCATAATGCTCCTTCCAAAATGCATGTCTTTGTCACACTCCTTCTTAGAAAATTCTCAGGAATACTCTATTGCTCAGAGATCCAGACTCTATAAACAGTGGTTCTCTAAGTATGCTCCCTAAACTAGCATCATCATCATCTGGGCACTTAGAAATGCATGGTTTTTGCTTTTTTGTTTTGTTTTTGTTTTTGCTTTTTGAGGCAGAGCATTACTCTGTCGCCCAGGCTGGAGTGCAGTGGTGCAATCTGGGCACACTGCAATCTCTGCCTGCCAGGTTCAGGTAATTCTCGTGTCTCAGCCTCCCAAGTAGCTGGGACCACAGGCATGAACCACCATGCCCAGCTGATATTTTGTATTTTTAGTAGAGATGGGGTTTTACCATGTTGGCCAAGCTTGTCTCAAACTCCCGGCCTCAAGTGATCCGCCTGCCTCGGCCTCCCAAAGTGCTGGGATTACAGGCGTGAGCCACCATGCCCGGCCAGAAGTGCATGTTTTCTAAACTACTGAATCAGAAGCTCTCTAGACCCAACAATCTGGGTGTCCACAGCCCTCTCAGTGATTCTGATGCATGCTCAAGTTTGAGAATCACTGCTCTCTAGTATGACACATCTGTAGCACGGCACAAAAGAAATGTTGCAGTGTGGTCTTGATTTTCCTGATTTCCTATGCTCACTCTCACCTACCCCAGCTTCCCTCCATACTCAGCTACACGGCTTTTTGACCCATCCAAAACAACTGGCGGTTTGTACATGCTGCTCCATCTGCTGGAAAGACTTTCCTCCTTGGCTTGGTGAGTACCACATCCTTCAAAGAGCCAGCATTAAAACATCCATTTATTTTCCCATTTGAAAGGCTTACCTTGCTTGTATCAGTCCCAAAGTTAGCTATTTAGCTGGTCTGAAGAGCAGCTTTTCCTGAGAGCCCCCAGAGAGGTAATTTTCTTCCTCATCAGGCCCCACTTAGCTTTCTGCGTTTCCCTTAATGTCTGTTTAGACTGGCTGCCTTGCTCAACTGTGAGGAACTGGGGCCAAAACGACATCTTCTCAGGAGTTCACATTGAACCTGGGAGGCAGTTAGTGCTTAGAAAACACTTGTATAAAAAAGGATCTTATCAACTTGAATGTATAGGGAAAGTCTCTAAAATGTACTCCAATTCACAGACACATTTGGTTTTTCATGCTTTCAAAGAAAAGCATATTCAAAACAGCAATCTTCCCCTCCCCCACCCTACCAAATGGTAGCGGTTCAACTCCATGCGTTGCATACAAATGATCACACTCACACGTGTTTTTAACATAAGCTAACAGTTCACTTAGCTGGAAAAGATGTGAGTACAGAGGTGTTGCCAACCAGCATAGGCAGGGATTGCAGCAGCTAGCAGAGGCCCAGATGTTCGGCAGTCATCCCTTCTGGGTGTGTGAGGCTCAGGCGATATATTTATCAACATAGGACACATCTGAGCTCATTCTGCCTAACAAAAGTCTAACAGGAAGCACCTACACTCATTTAACTCGTTAATCTCCTTGAGACACTAATGGTCCTCCTGAAGAACATGCCTGGAATATGAACCCCAAAACCTTTGAATTAGCACCAACTCTAAACTCTCAACTGTGGGCCCCAACGGATGACCTGGAAGAGCCTGTGGGGGCCGAAAACCATGGTCTTAGAGCTGAGAAAGAAACCTCGAAAGCCACGTAGTCAAATTCCCAGCTAATAGCCTGAAATGCCCCAGACAGCATCCTCAACAAGCTATTGGCAACCTCAGCAGGCACCAAAGCTCACCATCATCCCAAAAAGCTAAGGCTTGGCATTGTGTCCTGATTGTTCTTGAATGTCACATTCTTTGAGCTATGAGAGGAAACTGTAAATATCATTTAATTTAGTGGTTATGGATGCAGAGATCCCTGAGCTACTGTTTTTATTTCAAAAAAGACCAAAGAAAATTAGGTATTTGCCATAAATCAGTCTAACCAGGCTACTATTTAAATACACATTGTATTTCTGGGGAAAAAATAATCCCTCAAAATCATAGTGCCCACCAAAAGGAAAGCTGATTGTAGGAGGCCCATTGTCCTAAAAAGACAGACACCAGTGACTTGTCTCTTTTTAGGGATGAGGAGAGGAAAGCCCAGAGAGGGCAAGTGACTTGCCCACATACTCACAGCTAGATGAAGTAGCAAGTGGCAAGAACTCAGGTCTCCTATCTCCTAGCCTGGTGCTTTTTCAACAATACACCAGCTATCATTCATGAAATTAGTGAACCCATAGGAGAGGAGTTCTCGAAGAATGGTCCCTCAGCCAGCGGCATCAGCAACCCCTGGGAACGTGTTACAAATGCAGATTTGGAGGCTCATCCCTGAACTGCTAAATCAGAAACTCAGGATGCAGCCACACAATTGCTGTTTCAACAAGTCCTTCAGGTGATTCTCATGCACTGAAGAGCTTAAGAACCACTACCATAGAGAAAGAATACCTTTTCTCGGTCCACACTGAAGGGAGGAGCACCTGGTGGCAGCGTTAGCTGAACAAATCATAGATTGCAATTTGCAAGCCAGAAGTCATCTTGGAAGCATAGTCCAAACTGCCTCCCTGAACAGAAGCCCCCTCTATTGCATCCCTGATCGTGATGGCTAATTTTATATGTCACCTTGGCTGGGCCATGGTACCCAGATATTTGGTCAAATATAAGTCTGGATGTTGTTGTGAATAGGTATTTTAGATGAGATTAACATTTAAATCAGTAGACTTTGAGTAAAGCAGATTACCCTCCATAATGTGAGTGTGTCTCATGGGGAGTTCCATAGGATCCCTTCACAGGGAAAAAGAAAATAATCCTGATTTGCAGATGGTTCTGCACGATATGCAGGCATCACTTGGAAATGGACAGCAGCAGCACTACAGCCCCACTCTGGGACATCCCTGAAGCACAGCGGTGAAGGGAAATTATCTCAGTGGGCAGAACTTCAAGCAGCACACATGGTTGTTCATTTTACTTGGAAGAAGAAACAGTCAGATGTGTGGCTGGGTACTGATTCATGGGCTGTGATCAGTGGTTTAGCTACAAGGTAAGGGACTTGACCATGATTGGAAAACAGGACAAGGAGGTCTGGGGAAGAGGTATATGGATAGACCTTTCTGGATTGGCAAAAAATGTTAAAGGAATTGATGTCCCATTTGAATACTCATCAAAGAGTGGCCTCAGCAGACAAAGACTGTAATAGTCAAATGGATTGGATAACCCATTTTGTGGCTACTAGTCAGCCTCTTTCCCAAGACACCCCTGACATTGCCCAATAGGCTCATGAACTAAGTGGCCATGGTAGCAGAGATGGAGGTCACGCACGGACTTAGCAACATGGACTTCCACTCGGTAAGACTAACCTGGCTATGGCTATCACTGAGTGCCCAATCTGCCAGCAACAGAGACCAACACTGACTCCCCAGATGGCATCATTTCCCAGGGAGATCAGCCAGCTACCTGGTGACAGGCTGATTACACTGAACCTCTTCCATGACAGAAGAGGCAGAATTGTTTCTTATTGGAATAGAAACTTATTTCTGATACAAATTTGCCTTCCCTACATGAAATGCTTCTGCCAAAACTGCCATCCATGGGTTTACAGGATGCATCATCCACCATCACGGTGTTCCACGCAGCACTGCTTCTGATCAGGGAACTCACTTTCCACACTCATGAAATTCACTGGTTTAACCATGTTTCCCATCATTCTAATGCAGTTGGCTTGACAGAATAGTAGAATGGCCTTTTTAAGGTTTAGTTACAGCCCCAGCTAAGTGACAATACCTTGCAAGGCTAGGGCAGGGTTCCCCAGGAGGCTGTAGATGCTCTGAATCAGCGTCCAATATATGGTGCTCTTTCTCCCATAGCCAGAATTCATGGGTTCAGGAATCCAGGAGTGGGAATGAGAGTGGCACCACTCACGATTTCTCCTAGTGACCCACTATCAAAATTTTTGCTTGTTTCTGCAACCTTATGCTATGCTGGCCTAGAGGTATTTGTTCTAAGGGGAGGAACACTTTCACCAGGAGAACCAACAATCCTATTGAACTAGAAGTTAAAACTGCCAGCCACTCTGGGATTCTCCTGCCTCTGAAGCAACAGCAAATAAGAAAGTTACTGTGCTGGCTAGGTTGATTAATCCTGACTACCACGGGGAAATCGGACTGCTATTCCACAATGGAGCTAAGGAAGAGTATGTTTGGAATACAAGAGATTCCTGAGAGCATCACTTAGTATTATCATGCCTTGTGATTAAAGTCAGTGCAAAACTACAACAACCCCATCCTAGGACTAATGACCTGAACCCTTCAGAAATGAAGGTTAGATTCACCCCAGCAAGTCAAAAGCCACAACCAGCTGAGGTGCTTCTCAAGGGCAAAGGAAATACAGAATGGATAGAAGAAGGTAGTTATAAATACCAGCTGTGACCAGCTATAGAAATGGGAACCATAATTATCATGAGTTTTTATTCCTTATTTTTTATGGAAAGTTTGCATGTGTGTAAGAAGCAAGTATCTTTGTTTTCTTCCCTTTTTTCTCCCCTTGTCATGTAACATGTTGACTTTATATCATAGTATTTACGTATTGCTAACTTTACATCATAGTACTTAAGCTATGGGATATCATGAAGAAAAGTAAGTACCACTCAAAGACTTTGTATTTTCTGGAGAGAGGGTTAGCATGTTTTCAGTTGTACACAGGACAGTTATATCATGTTAGGCAGAAGCATAACCTTGTTATTGTCTCTATTTGGAGATTAAAATGACTTATAGAAATGTGAATGGGCACGAAGTTGACAAGGGTAGACTCATGATGGTTAATTTTATATGTTAACCTGGTTAGTCCACAGTACCCAGACATTTGGTCAAACACCAGTCTGGATGTTACTGTGAAGGTATTTTTCAGATGAGATTTTCATTTAAATCAGTGGACTTTGAGCAAAGCCGATTACCTTCTGTAATGTAAGGGGGCCTCATCCAATCAGTTGAAGGCCTTAAGAAAAAACACATTGCAGTAACCTGGGGAAGAAGAAATTCTGCCTCCAGACTGTCTTCAAACTCAAGCTGCCACATCAACTCTTCCCTTGGTGCCAGAGTAGCCTGGAACCTGCCAGCCTACTCTATAGGTTTTAGGCTTGCCAGCTTCCACAATCATGTGAGCCAATTCCTTAAAATAAATTAGTTTTTAAAATACATCCACACAAATATATTATATTGATTCTGTTTCTCTGGAGAATCCTAATACACTGAGAGATGGCCATTAATCCTTAGCTGGATGCCCCAGGTTGGAAACACCACCTCTCTAAGATGCTCTTGCCTTTATTGAAAAATGCTTTGGTTAGAAAGTTCTTTTTTATGGCCAAAAAGAATCTGCTCCTTTAACCTCCACCCTGTACCAATCTCAGCCTTGCACCCTCAGGATGATCACAGAAGCCCTACAAATCTCACCTTCACTAAAGACTTCAAGAGACTGCTCCATGGCTGCCCCAGTCCCATGGAAGAGAAGTCACTGGGAAAAAGTTGTCAAGCCTGTACCTAAATAATCTCCCTTTGGGGAAAGTTCCTTGAAAGGAAGATAAGGCTGGGGAGAAGGAGGGAGGGAGGAAAAGAGAGATAGGAGTAAAAGAGGAAAGAAGGAAGAAAGGAAGATGGAAATGCTTCCAAATACCTGCTGTGTATTTTTCATGTAATCCACAAAACACTCTGAGTAGAGATTATTCCCCACCACTGCAAAGATTAGACAGCAAAAGATCCACAAGGTAAGGTAAATTGGCAGTGGCCATGTTAGTGATACCTCCCTTCTCAAGAGGTCCTTCCCTCAGGCCAGGCGCGGTGGCTCAGGCCTGTAATCCCAGCACTTTGGGAGGCCAAGGCAGGTGGATCACGAGGTCAGGAGTTCAAGACCAGCCTGGCCAACATGGTGAAACCCCCGTCTCTACCAAAAATACAAAAATCAGCGGGACGTGGTGGTGCGTGTCTATAATCCCAGCTACTCAGGAGGCTGAGGCAGGAGAATCGCATGAACGCGGGAGGCGGAGGTTGCAGTGAGCCAAGATCATGCCACTGCACTCCAGCCTGGGCAACAGGGCAAGACTCTGTCTCAAAAAAAAAAAAAAAAAAAAAAAAAAAAATCCTCCCTCAAGGAAGATCACCAGCAGAAGCTTCCAGTTAGCAGCCTAGAAGCTTAACTACTTAATCAGTGGGCTCAGCCAAAGACCTGGAAATGGTTCTCATTGGTCTAGCTTAGGTCATATGCTCATTCCTGAACCAATCACTATGGCCAGAGGAATGAAACGTTTTGATTGGCTAGCCCAAGATCATGTGCCCTTGCCTGGTCCAGAGGGTGAGAGCAGCCTCAGTTAAAAGAGGCAACGGGATGAGACCCGTGCACATTACAGTGAAGGAGGTAATGAGTGCTGGAAAAGTAGAAAAAATAAACAATAACAGAATCATGGTCTGAACAAAAGGGATTTCAGCAACACAGTGAATGTCGCCATCTGGTTAAGCTCTTTCTATTTAAAAAGTTATATATATATACACACACACACTCTATATTGAATCATTAAAGTATAATGGTGATGTTAAGAATGACCCAGAAAAGGAAGGTCTTGGACAATAGTAATTTCAACCAGCACAAATTAGTTGTTAGCACCCACAGCTCTGATCTGAAGTGCCCAGCTAGCTCTGTTCTCTTCACAAAGGGCACATTCCTCCTCCTCTATCCAGGAGGAAGGTCTAGCCTTTGAGGCTCTTTCCTAGTTATTCTCCCCATGTATGTAATCACCCTTTGCAAGTCATATTTTTGATTTCTCAGATGTTTCCAAGATGCTTTATTGGTTAAAGCTCGTTGACATGACCTGTTCCTACATGCTCAACACTGTCTCAGTTATAGCCTCCAGCACCAGCTGGTTTTTCATGGAAGGTGTCAGTGTTGCACCTTTACAGCTCCAATACACAGCCTGAAATACATTTTACAGAAACCTCAACCTCACCCAAACACCAATTACTCATATCTCGTTACCATATATTTTTAAAGTAATGCACAACTTAGAACATTTAAAACCACGCAGTTCTTTGCATTATGAACACATTCTTACTAACTCGCAACTATAAACAATTATACTTAATCTTAGTGTACCCTCTGGGGTTAAGTAGGAAACAACTTTATAATTCTAGATTTATTCTTAGGTTTAAAAAAAAACATTCTTGGCATATTTGAGCTCTGAGTTTAGTATTTCTGAACTTCAGGGAAGATTGACAACTAAAGCCCTTACAGAGACTTTTATTTAATCTTTCTTTTCACTAAAATTGGAAGCTTTGTGAATTCCTACCTAAGATTTAGACAAGAGAAGGCATTGGATACCTTCTGGTTACTCTTTCTCAGCTTCCTTACCCCATATTTTCTTTGGACAAATTCAGAGAAGAGGAAACAAAGGAAAATAGACAGACTGTATTCATTCATTCATCCATTCATTCAACAGATTTTTTTTGAGTGGCCACTGTGTATGAGGCACTGCGACAGGTGCTAGGTATATGATAGTGAGCAGAAAAGATTCTATCCTTGTAAGGTTTATGGTCCAGTACAAGGATCAACTGACTACAGCCTATAGGCCAAATCTGGCCTGCCACCAGTTTTTATATGACCCACAATCTAAGAATGGGTTTTACACTGAAATTGTTGGAAAAAAAGTCAAAAGAATATTTTGTGACACATGAAAAGTATATAAAATTCAAATTTCAGTTTCCACAAATATAGTTTTATTAGAACACGGCCATGCCCATCAATTTACATGTTGCCCATGGCTGCTTTCATACAGTAGCGGAGTTGACAGGTTGCAACACAGACCATATGGATGGCAAAGACCAAAATGTTTACTGCCTGGCCCTTTATAGAAAAGATTTGCCACCCCTGGTCTAGTAGTAAATTGGAGAGGGGCCATGAAGGGAATGTCTACCTCCTCATCATAGAATAGAATCAGTATCCCAACCAACAGGTGGAGATGCAATCTACAGAATTTATTTTGCAGTAAGAGGTCTCAGGGTGCTCATCTTTCGTCAAGGCTTTTGCTGGCTGCTGCTTCTCAGCTTTAACCTGATTTTAACAATAGAAAGTCACACCCTTCTTGTCCATTTGCTAATCAACTATTGACCTCCTCCTCCTCCTCCACCACCCAGCCAGATCCACTTTGTCCTTCCAGACCTAACTGAAGATCACTTATTTCTAGAGATATTTGATCAAGATCTTAGCAACTTGGAGCACTTTGAACAATTCCAGGGACACCACTCAGTCCAGCCCACAGTGACCTCTTTCATCTCCAAAAACCTATGACATTGGAAATGATGCCACTTAGCATTTAATTGCTAAGTGTTTCCTGCCTTATCTTCTTAAGGGAGTGAGTTCTGGCAACTGTGTCTTACCTACTATATATCTTCCACAAAAGAGTAGACACACAGTTTCCTGATTCATTAGTTTTACATATAAGAGTGATGTCTGGGATAAGGACTCATCCTAGAGGTGGAAGAATTCAATCCATGCTCTAGTCTCACCATTTAATAACTGCATTATTCTCTCACCCTTTGTTTTCATAGCTCTGAAATGGAAACAGTGGCTCTTATCTCACTGGCTTGTGTAAGAATTACTAAAAAAAAATGGTTCTCAACCTGGAGGCTTTATCAAAACACAGATTGCTGGGCTCCATGCCCAGAGATTCTCATTCAGTTTTTCTAAGGCCTAGGAATTTGCATTTGCTGACACTGCTTGGTCCAGCAGCCTCACTTTGAGAACCACTGCTTAATACAATGTAGGGAGGAACACATAGAGGACACATTTTGATTCCCTTGAAAAGAAATGATCTTCATAATGATGACAGAGGTGATGATGACAGTGATGATGATGATAGTGGTAATGCTCACAATGCTCCTAGAGCCTAAATTGTATACCATATGCAAGTTTTTCTATCAAAGTAGTTTCAAATTCTTTCAGACATTGGGAAGATGGGATGCTTTCTGCATAACCACAAGAAAAAATTGACGCACTTAATTCTGTCACATGAGTCAGCAATGACTTTACTAGCAGAAAATATGGCGATATGATATGCATGCAGGTTTCTGCATCCCAAAAAAATAACAATACATAAAACACTCCTTTAAAAATCACATTTTATAATTTCCCATTAATATTTATTGTTCATTCATTTTTGGCTCAGTTTAAGGAAAATTTATGGAAGAAAAAGTTAGAATTGAGAAAGTTCTATCCCAAGACCTTGATGTTATTGATGAGTAGGGAAAAGGCCACCGTGATGTGATTTTGGTGTTCCCCGTGGGGATCCTTTGAGAACCACCATGGCATAGCTATGACAAGTCAGTGTTGCAGGCTGGTCTCTGTGGGATGTGGCACCTTGGTGAGGCCACCATGGCATTAGTTTCATCCACCACACTGCAGAACGGGAAACACAGAAGTAACTGGATTCTGGAGGAATCCAGAATGTTAATGACCACTCATCTAACTCACAAGGGCCAGAGGCCATTTTATTAATTTTGACTGGGAAATGGAAGTGCCAAGGAAAGAAATACCTTTATGTTAGTTGGCCAACACTTTTTCTTCCCTACTGGAAAGGCTTTTAATAAAAAAAAAATTACAGCAAAAAATATTTCCATTGATGGCCAGTCATGGTAGCTCACACCTGGAATCACAGCACTTTGGGAAGCCAAGGTGGTCAGATCACTTGAGGCCAGGAGTTTGAGACTAGTCTGGCAAACATGGTAAAACCCTGTCTCTACTAAAAAAAAAAACAAAAAACAAATTAGCTGGGCATGGCAGCACGTGCCTGTGATCCCAGCTACTGGTAGGCTGAGGTATAAGAATCGCCTGAACCCAGGAGGCGGAGGTTGCAGTGAGCCGAGATTGCACCACTGCACTCAAGCTTGGGCGACAGAGTGAGATTTTGTCTCAAAAAAACAAACAAAATTTATTTTTTTTTCCATTGATTGAGCCCACTATGTACATGAAGGAAGTTACCTTGATGCATTTTCTCTCCTCTTCACAGCGATGCTGCCATGTATTTGTTCTATGTTCCATTTTGGAGTGAACAATAGAATCTACTTGGTAAGGTTGTTTATGGATTAAATGAGATAATGTCTGTAAAGTGCTTAACTCAGCAGAGCACACAGTAAAGTGCTTGATAAATGCGTGTTCTTATTGATTCTGAAGTTTGAGAAGGATTCACTATTCTTTGTATAAGCAACAGCAGATTCAAATTTAGCTGTACCATAATATATTGGATTTCTCCTGGTTGCCCTTCCAGGACTAGTCTTCCACCTTCTTTTGTACCAGGGAACCTAAGTCCTGTGGTTATGTCAAGAGGCTCCCCTTGCCCTCTCCTGGGCTTGGCCAGTGGGGAACACCTGCAGAAACTGGGAGAGAGGGAAGGATAAGAGTGAGGTCAGGGCACCTCTTTTCCCAGTATCTCTATGCCAAGAACTGAAGCTGACCATGTTGCTGAGCTGAAGCTCTTTACTACTGTGAGGCAGGCCTCTCTCCACAGCGTGATCTACAGATTGTAATAACCACTTCTTCCCTCCCACCCTCTTTTTTCCTCCCAGCTTTTCCAATTCCCTCTCCCCAATACTAACCTCAGGATACTGCCTATTCCTTGTGATTTCTCTATACTTTTCCCACATCTTTGAAAAGAATCCCCTTCTCAAACTCTCTTTAAATTATCCAGTTTGAGTGTGCCATTGGTTTCCTGCTAGGACCTAACAGAAGGTCCCCCCTCCCAACTTTCCCTGTTGACAGGATCCTTAGTGTCTCCACAATTTTTTTCATGTTCACGATGAACAGAAATACCTTATGTTTATTAAGTAGTTAGAGCTAAACAATTTAATAACAGTAGCTGATTTTTTAAATGATGCACATATAGTGTTTCTACACACCAATAGTGAACTATCCAGAAAAATGTCAAGAAATCAATCCCATTTATAATCGCCACAAAAAGAACACCTAGGAATTTTTTTTTAGACAGGGTCTTGCTCTGCCACCCAGGCTGGAGTGCAACGGCACATCACGGCTCACTGCAGTCTCAACATCACGGGCTCAAGTGACCCTCCCATCTCAGCCTCCTAAGTAGCTAACATAACAGGCACACTCCACCATGCCCAGGTAATTAAAAAAAAAAAAATTGTAGAAGTGGAAGTCTCACTATGTTGCCCAGGCTAGTCTCAAACTCCTGGGCTCAAGTGATCAACCCACCTCAGCCTCCCACCTAGGAATTAGTTTAACCAAGGAGGTGAAAAAGCTTTACAGTGAAAATTATAAAACATTGATGAAAAACTGAAGAAAACATATATAAAGACATCCATGTTCATGGATTGAAAGAATATTGTTTAAAATGTTCATACTACCCAAAGCAATCCACACATTCAGTGTAATCCCTATCAAAATACCAATGATGAACTTCATTGAAATATAAAAATCCTAAAACATATATGGAACAATCCTAAAATGTATATGGAACCACAAAAGATCCTAAATAGCCAAAGCAATCTGGAGTAAAAAGAACAAAGCTGGAGTCATTACACTGCCTGTCTTCAAAATATACAACAAAGCTATAGTAGCCAAATAGCATGGTACTGGCACAAAAATAGATGCATAGACTAATGGAACAGAATGGAGAACCCAGAAATAAACCTACATACTTACAGCAACTGATTGGCAAAAGTGCCAAGAACACACATTGGAGAAAGAACCACTCGACAAATGGTGCTGGGAAAGCTGGATATTCACATGCAGAAGAATGAGACTAGACCCTATTTCTCACCATATACAAAAATCAACTCAAAATGGATTAAAGACTTAAATGTGGAACCTAAAACTATAAGCTATTAGAATAAATCCTCCATGACATTAGTCTGGGCAAAGATTTTTTTGACAAGAACTCAAAAGCACAGGCAACAAAAGCAAAAATAGACAAATGAGATTTCATCAAAATACAAAGCTTCTGCACAGCAAAGAAAACAATTGACAGAGTGAAGAGAAAAACTATAGAAATATTTGCAAACTACACATCTGATAAGGGTTGATATCAAATATATATAAGTAATGCAAAAACCTCAAAAGCCAAAAAACAAAATCCAATTTAAAAATGGGCAAAAAGGGCTGGGTGCAGTGGCTCACGCCTGTAATCCCAGCACTTCAGGAGGTCGAGGCGGGTGGATCATATGAGGTCAGGAGTTTGAGACCAGCCTGGCCAATATGGTGAAACCCAGTCTCTACTAAAAATACAAAAATTACCGGGGCATGGTGGCGTGTGTCTGTAATCCCAGCTACTCGGGAGGCTGAGGCAGGAGAATTGCTTGAACCCAGGAGGTGGAGGTTGCAGTGAGCCAAGATCGTGCTGCTGCACTCCAGCCTAGGTGACAGAGTGAGATTCCATCTTTAAAAACAAAAAACAAAACAAAAAAATGGTCAAAAAATCTGAACAGGCATCTCTCAAAACAAGACATACAAATGACCAACAGGTATATGAAAAAATGTTCAACACTACTAATCATTAGGGAGATGCAATTAAAATCACAATGAGATATCACTTACCCCAGTTAGAATGGCTATCATCAAAAAGACAAAAGATAACAAATGCTGGCAAGGATCTGAAGAAAGAACTGATACACTGCTGATGAAACAGCAAGTTAGTACAGCAGCTATGGAAAACAGTGTGGCAGTTCCTCAAAAAATTAAAATAGAACTACCATGTGATCCAGAAATCCCATTACTGGGTATATATCTAAAAGAAAGGAAATCAGAGTATCGAAGAGATAGCTGCACTCCCATGTTTACTGCAGCACTATTCACAATAGTCAAGATATGGAATCAACCCAAGTGTCCATCAACAGACAGATGGATTTTTTGTAATGTGGTATATATACTCAATGGAATACATTTCAGCCATAAAAAAAGAATAAAATCCTGCCACTTGTGGCAACGTGGATGAACCTGGAGAACATTGTGTTAAGTGATGTGAGCCAGACACAGAAAGATAAATACTGCATGATATCACTCATATGCAGCATCTAAAAAAGCTGATCTCATAGAAGCAGAAAGTAGAATAGTGGTTATCAGAAATTGGGGAAGGTAGAAGGAAGAGAAGAAGGGAGAGATAGGTTAATGAGTAGAGAGTCACAGATAGGAGAAATAAGTTCTGGTGTGCTATTTCCCAGAGGGTGATTATGGTTAACAATCTCGTATGCTGTATTTCAAAGTAGCTAGAAAAGAGAATTTTTGAATCTTCTCACCACAAAGAAATGATGAATGTTTGAGATGACGGAAATGCTAGATACCCTGATTTCATCATTATGCAATGTATGCATGTACTGAAAATCTCACTGTACTCCATAAATATGTATAATTATGTGTCAGTTAAAAAACAATCACATAAATTGATTTAAAAATATTTTCATTTCATTCTGAAATAACTATAATTACTTAATAATAGGATCTGTATACTTGTTGGGCACTACACAACTTCTTAAACCTTGGAATCAGATTAGACACCACGATCTTCGTTGCCTGCTCTACAGTGGTTTACATACCATACTTTATTTTAACTACAGCAATGACTAAAAGCCTCTCTTTGCAAAGACACGATGTCATCAAAAGGAACGTAGCTTAACCTAAAGTTGAAACTGTATTAGTGGGAGCTGGTAGTTAGCATGATGTCCAGAGGATATCAAGTTTCCCTCCAAACATTAAAAATATCCCATGGCGCCCTCTAAGTTTACTGAGGTGCTCTCAGCACACAGTTTGGGAATCACGGACATAGCATCATTCTCACTCTGTTGCATTCTGATATGCTTTTGTTGAGCAGTAAAGAAAGAGGAGAAGTTGTGGCCAGCTTCACAGGAATTGTACCTGGGACTGTGTCTTAGCAGGAGGGGAAAAAAGGTTGTGAATAGCTGGAGTAGGGTCATCTGTACCAAAGAGCTACTCCACACCTGGCTGACCCCATCCATTGAATTTGACTTCTCATGATCCTTTTACATCTGATCTTGGCTTTCAATCCTGGGAGAAGCCCCTCCACCCCCATTTGGGGCCAGTCAGGCCCTCTTCTTCTATCTACAGAAAGACTGAAATGGTTGCAGCCCTGTCCTTCCTCATATATCTCTGTCTCTGGGAGAAAAGCCAAGCCACAACTTGGCTCTTTTATTCACTGTTCTGAACTTTATTTTTCTCTTGGTCTCTTATCTCCTGTGTTCAAAGCCAATGTCTATTGCCACTTTGCAGCCAACATGGCCAGAGATGAAAGATTCTGTCATTATTTTCCGTACATAACAAATCGCAAAGCTGTTTTATCCCATTCCATGATTGCCTCTGCTTCAAGACTCATTGTTTCTAACTATCAGAGGCACATATGAATTTCCTCTTTATGCCTTTTCTCTTCCATTCCCTGCAAACACTTAGCCATTTATTCATTTTTATCAACACAAACATCGGTAACAGTTCAGAATAATCGGCTCCTCTATGATAGCTCATTTATTATTTATTGTAATAACCTTCAACTCACTCCACATCAATAAAGCGGAGAGAGAACCAGCTCTGCCCTCCCACACGTGGGCTGGGTGTGCACTCTCAGGGCTGCTATAGGAAGCCTCTGTCCACAGCACCAGCAGGATGCCCAGATCCTGCCTTACCGTCATATACTCCCAGGTGTTTCTGGAAATCACTGAAATCAAACAGGCTATCAGGAGCTCAGGGCAAACTACCCAACACACACACTTCCTATTATTCCCACTAAAATGGGCCTAAAAAGAGGGAGCTTTTGTGTCAGCCTGAGCTTGAATCCCAACTGTACTATTCACAAGCAGGTGACTTATCCTCTTTGAATCTTAGTTTCTCCATCTCCAGAATGAGGCTGTTATTACCTGCCTCCGAGGCCTGTTACACAGTGAGTAAATGAACTATGTGGACTGCGTAATGCTGGCACATGGTAGGCACATTAGTGTCATTAGGGACTATGAGTCCTCCCACATGCTGTAGCTCAGTTTGCAGGCTTTGCAGTAACAGAGATTGCAAAGAGCTTGCACATATGGACTTTCAAGCTAGACATTGAGCTTACTGGGACAAGTTTCTTCACTTCCTGGGTCACTGTCCTTGGACAAGTGACTTAAACCTCTCTAAGCCTCTATTAAAAAGGGGCTAATAACCCTCCTGCATACAGTTGTTATGAAGGTTAATAAATGTCTTAGTGCATGGAAAACATTAACACATTGCCTGGGGCATGCATTTGCTAAGTACATCGCAAATGCCTAATGAGCTGTTTTTATAACCATTGTTAATATTTGCCAAAATTTCAGGCCACCCAGTCTGGGAGTAAAAATGAGTCACAGTCTCACCACTCAGTTTCTCACTTTGACTATATACACGATAGTGACTATGTAGAGACCATATAAACTACTATATAAACTACTGAAGGAGATTTAGGTCTTCAAAGTTTCCCCTGTACCAGGCAGTGTCCCCAGGAATTACACCCAGGTATCTCAGCTACGTCCTATTTCAGTTCTGTCTCTAGCTGCAGATGAGGTCTGCTACAGAGACTTCTAAGGCTGGCAAAGCCTCACAGAGGGGTGCAATATTGTCCCCAACACAGACTTCTTTTCTTCTAAACATCTTTTAGGTGTTTGGCTTAGAAGCCACATTGTGTCAGAGCCATGGGGTATGGAAGGTTCTCCTCAGGGGTAAGCCACCAGCATGGCACTTTCCATACATGGGGGAGACCCCCATATCCTCCCCCACTGGGCCACAGGCCAATATTGAGGCACCTGAGAGACCTGCCACTGGCTCCCAGCATCTCCTGGGGTTCAGGTGAACCTTCCCCTTCAGCACAGCCTGCTCACGCTCTGTTTTCTCCTCCATCCCTGCCTCTACTGCATTCTGCTGATTCCCTGTCAATGTGCTTATCCCCCAAAAATATGGGTATCCATGTAAGTAGCACACAGACAGGCAAAGTGAGGCACTGCAGAATGTGGAGGGGAAAGAGAACTTGAGACCAGGACTAGCATGGATCACAGCAGTAGGAGAAAGGTTGGCTCACTTCCCAGGTTCGCTCCAACCCCTATTTCTAGCCAATCTTGGTGAGTTGGGCAGAGGAGGCCCCAGGAGCATCACAGGCCACTCTCATGTTAAGGTTGCTGAAAGCTAGAAGGCGCTTAGAAGAACTTTAATGACCTCATTTAACCTTAGTTACCTCTTTAAAGATTCTACATCAGAATATGTAATCACATTCTGAGGTCCTGGGGGTTAGGACTTAAACACATAAGTTTTGAGAAGACACAGTTCAGCCATAACAATAGGCAAAGCACTTTGAGGTGAGGAGTCTCTGGAGATTACAGGCCCCTCTGCACAACCTGCAAAATGAGCATGTGTCTGATTCTGTCGCATGAACACACAACATAACCTGTTCATCGGCACAGGGATCTCACCTCCATCCTGCCACCCAGCGAGGCCTTTCCTGTCAAAACCCCTGTCTCATCTCTCACTTAGCTTGCACTCCCGTCAGGAACAGCAGGAGAGACACCTGAAGAGCATCAGGGAGGATGTGAGGAAAACTGTCATTCCCCTACCCATGTGACACCCGCCCACCTGCCTCTGTGCAGGGCCCTCCCAGGGAATAGAGAGCACTCCAGGGGGGGTGGCATAGGTGGGGCACAGGTGGCTTGAATAAAGGAAGCATCTCTGAGGGTACAGGGCAAGCCTCACGACCATTGCCATCCCTATGGGGGCAGCATAGCTGTTCCCAGTGTGGCAGGGTGGGACGAGCAGGCCTCACAGAACTGGGCCTCTTAGGCTGGTGACAGTGCTCCCACACTCCCCAGTGGGGGGCTAAGAGTTTGGACATAATTACAGCAGCGATTATAATTGTGATGACCTTTGGACAGAGTGCTGGAAAAGGATTTTATAATAAGGTGTTGATGAGGCTGAACAAGGCGTGAAAGGCTCATAGAGTGCCTTGGAGTGGGCTACGCAGGTGTGTGGGGGTGTGTGTGTGTGTGTGTGTATATGCACATGTGTGTATCTGGGAGACAGCCCCACCAGAGCGGCTTCTTGCCCAAGGACATTTCTCCTGCAAAGCAAGCCTTTCAAAGAACAGAGACCAGAGCTCACCTAAGACATAACTTGGAGCCACATGGCACTCCCCAATAAGAAACAGGATGCTCAGCCTGGTTAGATGTGCTGGGACCATTAGCCTCACATCAGGGCCTCAGGCCAGCCAAATCAAAGGAAAACAAAAACATTGATATCCTACGTACCATGTAGCAAGCACTATTGTGCTTTAACCCACTCCAGCTCAGTTTGATTCTCATAACAGCCTATAATATAGGTATGAGCCCGTTTTACAGGCAAGAAGTTACATTACTTGCCCAAAGCTACACAGCTAGTAGAAAGCTGTGCTGGGATTTGAACCCAGGCGGTGTGGCTTGAAGGTCCACAGTCTTAGCCTATATTGCCTCCCCCGACTGAGAAGCAAGAATGAATTAGGAATCATGATACATGGAGGTCAAGAAACCAGGCATCAGATCCTATGCTCCACGGGGCCATCAGAGCCTGGGGCAGAATCTTAAATTGCCAGAAGGAGGCCTACAGTGTGAAGGGAGTGATAACAGGTAATCAGAGAGAGGGCCCCAGGGAGGCCCGCCAACCCTCCCTTTTAGCCCATCTCTGGCTGCTGCCCTCATCAAGTCATATCCATATCCTCCCATCTGCACTGCTCTAGCCCTGGCTTAGCCAGACGTGCTTCCACTACTCTCAGTGCAGGGCTGCTCAACTCCAAGAGTGCCATTCATATTATAGTTTATGTTCTGCTGGCAAACCCTGCTCAGAAGATGAGAGGAGAGCTATGATGCACAGGGGTGGAGGGGCCCCCAGGAGAGGCCCATGACCTTTGCATCAGAATCCATTTTACATACTATATCACTGGGTAAAAGGCAGATAAATCGTGGGGCTTGATCGACACTCTCAAATTTTGTCTCAAAGTAAACCCATTCATTCATGTATTCATTCAGCACATTTATCAAACACCAACTACGGGCCAAAATGCAATGGAGACCTAAAAAGCATAATTCTTGCCCTGATGCAGCTTGCCATCTATCAGGTGAGACTGGCATCGGACAATCACATGAATAAATGCAGTAGAACTGCAGTGAAGGGCAAAAATGGAGAGTTACACAGTAAAAGGAGAGCCTGGAGGAGGGAGCTTTGACATAGGGCAGTCAGGAAAGGCCTCTCTAAAGCAGCAGCACTGGGTGAAGGCCTAAGGAATGAAGGGGCCTAGGGAAGAGTGATCTTCCCAGACAGAGGTTAAGCATGCTCAAAGGCTCTGTGGCCAGAAGGAGTGTATTTGTTAGCTACCACTGTGTAACAAATCATCCCCAAACACAGTAGTTGAAAAGCATAAGTATTGGTATTGCACACAGGTCTATGGGTCAGTGGGGCTTACTCAGATGTCTTCTTTAGCTGTGGGTCATGTAGGTGGCTCTGTTGATCTTGGCTGGGCTCTCTGACAGGTATGAGGTCAGCTGGCTGTAAACTAGTCTAGAATAACCTGAATAACCTCAGCTGGCACAACTGGTCTCACCTCCTCATGATCTTTCAATCTCCAGCAGGTTAGCCCAGGATCCAACAGGCCAGGTAAGTGGCATGAGTCTCATGAAAACAGGTTAGATTTCATCTTTATTTAAAATGTTGATGCTCTTTTCAACCTAGACTTATTGCACTGATTTTATTATTGTTTATTTCAATTTTACTTTAAGTTCTGGGACACATGTGCTGAACATGCAGGTTTGTTACATACGTATACATGTGTCATGGTGCTCTGCTGCACCTATCAACCCATCAACTAGGTTTTAAGCCCCACATGCATTAGGTATTTGTCCTAATGCTCCACATCTCCTTGCTCCCCACCCCCCAACAGGCCCCAGTATGTGATATTCCCCTCCCTGTGTCCATGTGTTCCCATTGTTCAACTCCCACTTATGAGTGAACAACATGCAATGTGGCACATATACACCATGGAACACTATGCAGCCATAAAAAAGAATGAGTTTATGTCCTTTGCAGGGACATGAATGAAGCTGGAAACAATCATCCTCAGCAAACTAACACAGGATTTTATTTATTTTAATATTCAAATATTCTGTCTTGATTACTGAGTTTTTGAACGCCCCCTTAAATTTCACTTTTGAAGCAAACTCACTCATCCCACTCTGGTCTCAGCCCTGAAACAGGGGCAGTGCCCAGTTTCTACAAGGAGGAAGGCAATTATCTCTACCCGAGTAGATCCGGAAGCTCTCCAGGGGAAGCAACGCCTGAGGGCACTCCTGAGAAGTCAGTAGGAAATGAACAGAACAAGACAGGGTTCAGCATACCAGGCAAAGGGAACAGCACGTGCAAAGACTCAGAGAAATGAAACAGCTGAGTCATAAAATGTGGGGTAAAAAGGAACTGAGGGGTTCATTTTGGAAAGGGAGGTAGAGGCCAACTACCCAGGGCCTCAAGTGCCAGACTGGACAGCTCAGACTCTACCCTCTGGGTGACTGGGAATTTGGAGGCTTTGAAGCAGGTAACAGACATCACCTTCAAATTCAACATATTTAACAAACAGTGATTCCATAACTACTGTGTGCCAGGTGGTGATCTAATCATTATGTGCCAGGTGGTCTATGGCAACGACCCTATGAGGTAGGTCTGTCTACCAGATGAGGAAACTGAGGCACAGAGAGTGTGAGTGGCTTGCCCAAGTTGCCATAAGAAAGAAGTGGCAGAGCTAGGATTTAAACCCTGACAGTCTATCTCTGAGTTCCCCTTCTTAACTACTACACTTGGCTACTTCCCAACCCAATCATATTTTAGAGAGACTGCTTAGCCAAAGTATTGATGAACTAGAAGTCAGAAATTTAGGGGTTTGGAAGTGTGTGTAGGGAATGCAGCAGGAGACTGGTTGAAGAGGTTGTTTTGAGTTGTGGAGGGAGATGTAGGTGGTCTGAACTAAGCAGGGACAAGAACTGTAGGTATGGAATGCATCAACCCTATAGACAAGGGAGAAGCCAAGGCGGTAGGTAGCTCAGAGAGGGAGGGAGGCTGGGAGCCAGACCTAGGTGAATGGAGCTTGATAGGGTAAGGGGAGGATGGTTAGTACTGGAACGAAGATGACAGCAAAGGGGGTGGCAGAGTGCAAAGCAAAAGGATATTTTGCATAGAATGACAGATGCCAGGGAAATGAGGATATCATTCATGCTGCCTCCCTGTGACCATGGAAAGCATAGTACCGAGGATAAAAAGTGTGCCCAATGTGAGCAGGCAGTAAGAACTGAAGCACCCTGGGTAAGAGACACATTTGTGAAGAGCAGGAGGTGGATGGAACATCCTGCAGAGCCAAGAAGGTTTGCATGCAGTAGAAAAGCAAGAGGAAGAGCCAGTGGTGGGGCATGAGGTTTCATAGGAAGATGGAGGGAAAATGCAACTGCCCATGATCCTCACACTCAACCAGACTGCCCATGTGCTAACTCCATGCCAGGCAGGGCTGTAGGCACACAGGACAAAAAGTAGAAGGGCCATTGAAGTGTTTCTAGTCAACACCACCCATTGCATAGATAGGGACTTTGGCTCACATCTGTATGCCAAAAGATGATTATTACAAACACTTATAACTCTGCTCAAAGGCTTTTATCTGGTTGCAGAAGAGTCAATGGTCTCAGAAATAGCCCTCAACCATTGATGGCCTGGGAGTTGGTAAATAAATTTCCAGGTTCCTCACCCCTCGGGCAGGATAATTCTGAGGTGTGTATCCCAAGAGTTCTTTAGCAGAATTGTGCCCTGGTTGCTCTGAGGGTAACCTGCTTGGTAACATACTTTATTACCTTCCTTCCTTTTTCTATCTTACTTTTTCTTTCTTACTGGGGCTTCCTCTTATTACCTCCCAAATAAACTACTTGCATTTCATTCCTTGTCTCTGCATCTGCTTCTGGGGGATCTAACTAAGGCAGGGAAACTGGGACCCAGAGAGGGAAATACATTTGCCCTTAGTCACAGAGTTTCCCACTGCAGAGTGGTGCTCAAGCCCAAGTATCCCAACTCCAAATTCAGCAAAGGGCAGAAATTAAGAGCACAAAATGTAAAACCACAAAGATCTGATCTCACTCAGCTGCATAGATTATATTATTATTCTCTGATCTCTGCCTTTTCTCTAAGAGACTTAGATATCTCTCCCCAGTTGTCATTCATTGCAGTACCTCCCAGTGTGAGGAGTAAACTTCCTCACCCCATTGAAAGAAGGCTTGGCCATATGACCACCCTTGATCAATGAAATGTGAGCAGAGGTGATATATGCCCATTCTGAGCAGAAGCTTTCACAGCCATGGCCAGTTCCACCAGTTTTCTTGCTTTTGTCTTCTTCTGCCATGAGAATAGCATGTCCCCAGATAGAGGCTACTCTTTCAGCCTGGATCCTGTAATAAAGACAGGTAAAGTAGAGCAGCAGATCCATGAGTGGCATAAAATAGGAGCAAAACACTCTTGTGATTTTAAACCACTGTGACTGGTGGACTATTTGTTACCACAACATAACAAAAACTGACTAATGCATTCACCACATATTGGCTATATTGCCTAAAATAAGTAACTAAACCTCTGTGAGTTTTCACTTCATCCTCTATGAAAATAGGACTAATAATAATAGTATCCACTCAATGGAATATTTGTGGGAGTTACACAAGATTTAGCACAGGGGTGCGGTGGCTCATGCCTGTAATCCCAGCACTTTGGGAGGCCAAGGTGGGCAGATCACCTGAGGTCAGAAGTTCAAGTCCAGCCTGGCCAACATGGCAAAACCCCATCTCTACTAAAAATACAATAATTAGCCGGGTGTGGTGGCAGGCCCCTGTAGTCCCAGCTACCTGGGTGGTGGAGCTTACAGGAAGCCAAGATCGTACCACTGCACTCCAGCCCAGGCAACAGATCAAGACTCCAACTCAAAAAAAAAGACTTAGCACAGTGCCTGGCACAGAGTAAATGCCCAATACATGTTAGTTGTTAAGGTTATTATGTTTTTCTCTGCCCCTCAAAGAGATTTCTTCAGAAAGCAAGTTCCACAGAGAAAATACTTGGCTCCTACAGGGCTCTCCCCTGGCTGGTTTGTTAAAGGTACTTACATTCTCTTTCTCATGGCCCTGCTCAGAAGTGTTTTGCCCCCATCATGATGCCACAAGAAGCACCAAGCAGGCCTGAGTCCCAGCAGGCTTGCGTGCAGGAAACCCATAGCAGTTAATGAATCCCCATGGCGAGGTCTGGATTATCCCTGGTTTAATACCCTGAAATGGCAGGGAGTCATTTATCCATGAGCTATGGCCTCTCCCTGTTGCCTGTGCATTACGAGTTATTTATGAGGCAATTTGCACAGTTTCACACTGGCTGGCCATTATGCTGCTGTCTGCTAACCACTAGGAGGGTTGCTGAACCCAGAGAAAAAATGGTCCTCCCACTGCCTTGGCTTTGCCAGTGACAATGAGCCAGTGATTCCTTCTAGTGCAGCATGTTTGCTCTTTAGGGAAGAGAACAGGGACGAAAGTCCGATGAAGAGAAATTCTGCCACATTTACAGCTAGCAACTCCAAATGCACCTGGGGGCTTGTTACAAAAGGCCAGACTCCAGGGAAAAAAAAAAAAAAAAAAGGGGCTGCTGGGAAAACCATTGGTTGCAGCGAGAGGTTATTTTAACGTGCACTCTGAAAGGAGAGTAGGCAGGCTGTCATGACAGGGACACCACCTTGGACTATTGTGATGAGAAAATGTCATAATCTGGTGACGTGTTTTGCACATGGCTTGACACATAGAAAATTCTCAGTAAATGTTACCTGCTGTTATCATGATTATGACCTGCATCTCAGCTGGTTCCCACCGTCTTGGGTGTCATGCTCTAATTCCCTGGTCAGTTTGCTACTACTACCAGTTCAGCCCATGGGTACAGAAGCTTTTGATTCCAGCTACATGGGCTTCATCAACTGTACCGAAGATCCTCCTATAAATAAGCTAATATCTGAAAGACAACTCAAAAATTCACATATTCATATTTGTCCAAATATACAATGCTGTCTACTAGTCACACTCTACTTCACATAGCTCTTGGACAAAACCTTGGGTCATTGTTTCTTGTCTATTTTTCCCCATAACATCGTCTAGGTCTGAATGTTCCCCCGATCAGTTTCAGTAGAATAAATAGACTAGTTATGAATAACAGCTAACGTCTGTTGAGTGTTTGCCTTGTGCCAGGTACCCTGTAAGTGTCTTGCATGCCTTCTCTTTTAATCTTCACAGCCACCTGGTAAAATCTGGACTATCATATTTTCTATTCAACAGATAAGACTAAAGGGCTTAAGTGACTTGCCCAAGGTCACATAGCAAATAGGAAGGAACATCAGAGGTTTGAATCCAGGAAGTCCGATTTCAGAACAGGAGTTTGTAGCAGTTCTTGAAGGGGTCCCACCCATGTCTCCTTGAGCCTCACCATTTCAGGGCATGCCAACCAACTTCCATCTCTGTGGTCTACCAGCAAAGCCAACTAAAAATGCCATACCTCAACTCATGGCTGGTGAAAGTGGGTGTCTAACTACCCCAGCTCCCTCACCCCTTGAGGGGGATAATTCTGCAGTTCTGTTATGGCTCTCAGAGTTCTCCAGTGGAATTAATCCTTCTTTTGCCCAAGGTGGTCATCTACCTGAGAACACATCCTGCATAGACTTCTTCCTGTATTAGTTCGTTCTCACACTGCTATAAAGAACTGCCCAAGACTGGGTAATTTATAAAGGAAAGAGATTTAATTGACTCAGAGTTCAGCATGGCTGGGGGCCGGGGCGGGGGAGGTGCCTCAGAACAATTACAATCTTGGTGAAAGGCGAAGGGGAAGCAAGGCATTTCTCCACAAGGCGGCAGGGAGGACAATGAACACAGAAGGAACAACCAAGCACTTATAAAACCATCAGATCTAGTAAGAACTCACTCACTATCATGGGAACAGCATCGGAGAAACTGGCCCCATGATTCAATTACCTCCACCTGGTCTCACCCTTGACATGTGAGGATTATGGGGATTATAATTCATGATGAGATTTGAGTGGGGACACAAAGCCTAACCATTATCACTTCCCTTCCCTGTCTCACTTCCCAGTGTTTCCCACTGTATTTTCTGGAATCCAATCCCAAAAAGGAAACTTTCTTCTCTATCTCTGTTTCCGAGTCTGCATCCAGGGAAACACAAACTAAGACAATGATTTTTCCTCAAATCAATTGAATTTATTTTCCTTTTCCTGGAACAAAAATTCTTTATTCATTGAAGCTATTAAACTCCTGAGCAGTTTTCAGGATTCTATTCATTCCATGTGCAGTTGTCCACAAAGGTCAGGGGGCAGCTGGTGGGAGAGGTGTCTTTGTCTGCCCCGTGCAGGCAGACTGACCGTTCTACTTCTTCCTGCAGGACAAAAATAACCAGGGCCACAACTAGAAAAGGTTTCGCGCACACTGTCTGTTTCGCTTGTGGCTCAAACGCATTCAAATGGACCCAAACTACAAGTGATTCCCATAATTATGACTCCCAAGTGTTCACTTTTCTGAGGCAGATAATCTTTGTTTTACTGACAACAACAAGATGATGGGTTTGCTGACAATCCCAGTTGCTACATAATGCAGGGGAAATTGAAGAGAATAGAATAGAATCTGATTAAATTGAAGGAGGAGAAGCTGAGAGAAAGCAATACTCACTACCTTCAGTGGAAACCAGCCCCGAAGACCACAAGTTTTCCCAGGAAGAGAAAAACCCTCCCCTTCAGCGGGAACACAGTGCCCTTCCTCTCTCATGCCTGTGCTGAATCCAGCCATCACAGGCAGCCAAGCCCTGGGGAAGTTGCTTCACTTCTCTGAGCCTCCATTTCCTTATCTGAGAAATGGGAATAATAAGTACCTACCTCATTCATTCAATGTCTTCTTATTGAATGTCTACCACGTACTGGACACTTATAGGGATTAAAAGAGATAATGTATGTAAAGGACCTGGCACATAATAAGCACTCGGTAACCTTTTTTTCAACTTTTATTTTAGGATCAGGGGTACACATCCAGGTTTGTTATATAGGTAAACTGTGTGTCATGAGGGTTTGGTGTACAGATTATTTCAACTCAAATCTTTAAAATCATTATTTATCACTGTTCATTTATTTCATCCTCAAAACAAAACTATTTTTTGTGGCTGCTCTTCTCTCCCTTTTAGAGATGAATGAACCAAGACTAAGAGAAGTCAAGTCTACCGATGACTTGACTAGCATTACACGGTCAGAATTTGTACCCAGAGCTTTGGATATAAAGACCAGGTATCTTTCCACCCTTCAGTGTCTTGGGCTCCCTGGACTCTAAAAGGAACACTCCCTGAGAGAAAAGAGTGCAGAGCAGGGGTCAGCAAACATTTTCTGCAAAGGTCCAAACAGCAAATACTTTAGGCTTTGTGGGCCATAGGGTCTCTGTTGCAACTACTCAACTCTGCCAGAGTGGCCCAGATGTAGCCATAATCTAATGTAAACAGATGAGCATGGCTATGTTCTAATAAAACTTTATTCATAAAAACAGGCAGTGGGCAAGATTTCACCTGTAGTTTGCCAATCTCTGGTATGGACAAAAAAAAAGCCTGAGCTGGTTGGAGGAGCCAAGATGGCCGAATAGGAACAGCTCCGGTCTACAGCTCCCAGCGCGAGCGACGCAGAAGACGGGTGATTTCTGCATTTCCGTCTGAGGTACCGTGTTCATCTCACTAGGGAGTGCCAGACAGTGGGCGCAGGTCAGTGGGTGAGCGCACCGTGCACCAGCCGAAGCAGGGGCGAGGCATTGCCTCACTCGGGAAGCGCAAGGGGTCAGGGAGTTCCCCTTCCAGGGGTGACAAACGGCACCTGGAAAATCGGGCCACTCCCACCGGAATACTGTGCTTTTCCGACGGGCTTAGGAAACGGTGCCCCAGGAGAGTATAGCCCGCACCTGGCTCAGAGGGTCCTACGCCCACGGAGTCTCGCTGATTGCTAGCACAGCAGTCTGAGATCAAACAGCAAGTCGGCAGCGAGGCTGGGGGAGGGGCGCCCGCCATTGCCCAGGCTCGCTTAGGTAAACAAAGCAGCCTGGAAGCTTGAACTGGGTGGAGCCCACGACAGCTCAAGGAGGCCTGCCTGCCTCTGTAGGCTCCACCTCTGGGGGCAGGACACAGACAAACAAAAAGACAGCAGTAACCTCTGCAGGCTTAAATGTCCCTGTCTGACAGCTGTGAGGAGAGCAGTGGTTCTCCCAGCACGCAGCTGGAGATCTGAGAACGGGCTGACTGCCTCCTCAAGTGGGTCCCTGACCCCTGACCCCCGAGCAGCCTAACTGGGAGGCACCCCCCAGCAGGGGCAGACTGACACCTCACACGGCCGGCCAGGTACTCCAACAGACCTGCAGCTGAGGGTTCTGTCTGTTAGAAGGAAAACTAACAGAAAGGACATCCACACCAAAAACCCATCTGTACATCACCATCATCAAAGACCAAAAGTAGATAAAACCACAAAGATGGGGAAAAAACAGAGCAGAAAAACTGGAAACTCTAAAAACCAGAGTACCTCTCCTCCTCCAAAGGAACGCAGTTCCTCACCAGCAACGGAACAAAGCTGGACGGAGAATGACTTTGACGAGCTGAGAGAAGAAGGCTTCAGACGATCAAATTACTCCGAGCTACGGGAGGATATTCAAACCAAAGGCAAAGAAGTTGAAAACTTTGAAAAAAATTTAGAAGAATGTATAACTAGAATAACCAATACAGAGAAGTGCTTAAAGGAGCTGATGGAGCTGAAAACCAAGGCTCGAGAACTACGTGAAGAATGCAGAAGCCTCAGGAGCCGATGCGATCAAATGGAAGAAAGGATATCAGCCCTGGAAGATGAAATGAATGAAATGAAGCGAGAAGGGAAGTTTAGAGAAAAAAGAATAAAAAGAAACGAGCAAAGCCTCCAAGAAATGTGGGACTATGTGAAAAGACCAAATCTACGTCTGATTGGTGTACCTGAAAGTGACGGGGAGAATGGAAACAAGTTGGAAAACACTCTGCAGGATATTATCCAGGAGAACTTCCCCTATCTAGCAAGGCAGGCCAACATTCAGATTCAGGAAATACAGAGAACGCCACAAAGATACTCCTCGAGAAGAGCAACTCCAAGACACATAATTGTCAGATTCACCAAAGTTGAAATGAAGGAAAAAATGTTAAGGGCAGCCAGAGAGAAAGGTCGGGTTACCATCAAAGGGAAGCCCATCAGACTAACAGCGGATCTCTCGGCAGAAACCCTACAAGCCAGAAGAGAGTGGGGGCCAATATTCAACATTCTTAAAGAAAAGAATTTTCAACCCAGAATTTCATATCCTGCCAAACTAAGCTTCATAAGTGAAGGAGAAATAAAATCCTTTACAGACAAGCAAATGCTGAGAGATTTTGTCACCACCAGGCCTGCCCTAAAAGAGCTCCTGAAGGAAGCGCTAAACATGGAAAGGCACAACCGGTACCAGCCACTGCAAAATCATACCGAAATGTAAAGAACATGGAGACTAGGAAGAGACTGCATCAACTAATGAGCAAAATATCCAGCTAACATCATAATGACAGGATCAAATTCACACATAACTATATTAACTTTAAATGTAAATGGACTAAATGCTCCAATTAAAAGACACAGACTGGCAAACTGGATAAAGACTCAAGACCCATCAGTGTGCTGTATCCAGGAAACCCATCTCACGTGCAGAGACACACATAGGCTCAAAATAAAAGGATGGAGGAAGATCTACCAAGCAAATGGAAAACAAAAAAAGGCAGGGGTTGCAATCCTAGTCTCTGATAAAACAGACTTTAAACCAACAAAGATCAAAAGAGACAAAGAAGGCCATTACATAATGGTAAAGGGATTAATTCAACAAGAAGAGCTAACTATCCTAAATATATATGCACCCAATACAGGAGCACCCAGATTCATAAAGCAAGTCCTGAGTGACCTACAAAGAGACTTAGACTCCCACACATTAATAATGGGAGACTTTAACACCCCACTATCAACATTAGACAGATCAACGAGACAGAAAGTCAACAAGGATACCCAGGAATTGAACTCAGCTCTGCACCAAGCAGACCTAATAGACATCTACAGAACTCTCCACCCCAAATCAACAGAATATACATTTTTTTCAGCACCACACCACACCTATTCCAAAATTGACCATATACTTGGAAGTAAAGCTCTCCTCAATAAATGTAAAAGAACAGAAATTGTAACAAACTGTCTCTCAGATCACAGTGCAATCAAGCTAGAACTCAGGATTAAGAATCTCACTCAAAACCGCTCAACTACGTGGAAACTGAACAACCTGCTCCTGAATGACTACTGGGTACATAACGAAATGAAGGCAGAAATAAAGATGTTCTTTGAAACCAATGAGAACCAAGACACAACATACCAGAATCTCTGGGATGCATTCAAAGCAGTGTGTAGAGGGAAATTTATAGCACTAAATGCCCACAAGAGAAAGCAGGAAAGATCCAAAATTGACACCCTAACATCACAATTAAAAGAACTAGAAAAGCAAGAGCAAACACATTCAAAAGCTAGCAGAAGGCAAGAAATAACTAAAATCAGAGCAGAACTGAAGGAAATAGAGACACAAAAAACCCTTCAAAAAATAAATGAATCCAGGAGCTGGTTTTTTGAAAGGATCAACAAAATTGATAGACCGCTAGCAAGATTAATAAAGAAAAAAAGAGAGAAGAATCAAATAGATGCAATAAAAAATGATAAAGGGGATATCACCACCGATCCCACAGAAATACAAACTACCATCAGAGAATATTACAAACACCTCTATGCAAATAAACTAGAAAATCTAGAAGAAATGGATAAATTCCTCAACACATACACCCTCCCAAGACTAAACCAGGAAGAAGTTGAATCTCTGAATAGACCAGTAACAGGAGCTGAAATTGTGGCAATAATCAATAGCTTACCAACCAAAAAAAGTCCAGGTCCAGATGGATTCACAGCCGAATTCTACCAGAGGTACAAGGAGGAGCTGGTACCATTCCTTCTGAAACTATTCCAATCAATAGAAAAAGAGGGAATCCTCCCTAACTCATTTTATGAGGCCAGCATCATCCTGATACCAAAGCCTGGCAGAGACACAACCAAAAAAGAGAATTTTAGACCAATATCCTTGATGAACATTGATGCAAAAATCCTCAATAAAATACTGGCAAACAGAATCCAGCAGCACATCAAAAAGCTTATCCACCATGATCAAGTGGGCTTCATCCCTGGGATGCAAGGCTGGTTCAATATACGCAAATCAATAAATGTAATCCAGCATATAAACAGAACGAAAGACAAAAACCACATGATTATCTCAATAGATGCAGAAAAGGCCTTTGACAAAATTCAACAACCCTTCATGCTAAAAACTCTCAATAAATTAGGAATTGATGGGACGTATCTCAAAATAATAAGAGCTATTTATGACAAACCCACAGCCAATATCATACTGAATGGGCAAAAACTGGAAGCATTCCCTTTGAAAACTGGCACAAGACAGGGATGCCCTCTCTCACCACTTCTATTCAACATAGTGTTGGAAGTTCTGGCCAGGGCAATTAGGCAGGAGAAGGAAATCAAGGGTATTCAATTAGGAAAAGAGGAAGTCAAATTGTCCCTGTTTGCAGATGACATGATAGTATATCTAGAAAACCCCATTGTCTCAGCCCAAAATCTCCTTAAGCTGATAAGCAACTTCAGCAAAGTCTCAGGATACAAAATCAACGTACAAAAATCACAAGCATTCTTATACATCAATAACAGACAAACAGAGAGCCAAATCATGAGTGAACTCCCATTCACAATTGCTTCAAAGAGAATAAAATACCTAGGAATCCAACTTACAAGGGATGTGAAAGACCTCTTCAAGGAGAACTACAAACCACTGCTCAAGGAAATAAAAGAGGATACAAACAAATGGAAGAACATTCCATGCTCATGGGTAGGAAGAATCAATATCATGAAAATGGCCATCCTTCCCAAGGTAATTTACAGATTCAATGCCATCCCCATCAAGCTACCAATGACTTTCTTCACAGAATTGGAAAAAACTACTTTAAAGTTCATATGGAACCAAAAAAGAGCCCGCATTGCCAAGTCAATCCTAAGCCAAAAGAACAAAGCTGGAGGCATCACACTACCTGACTTCAAACTATACTACAAGGCTACAGTAACCAAAACAGCATGGTACTGGTACCAAAACAGAGTTATAGATCAATGGAACAGAACAGAGCCGTCAGAAATAATGCCACATATCTACAAGTATCTGATCTTTGACAAACCTGACAAAAACAAGAAATGGGGAAAGGATTCCCTATTTAATAAATGGTGCTGGGAAAACTGGCTAGCCATATGTAGAAAGCTGAAACTGGATCCCTTCCTTACACCTTATACAAAAATCAATTCAAGATGGATTAAAGACTTAAATGTTAGACCTAAAACCATAAAAACCCTAGAAGAAAACCTAGGCATTACCATTCAGGACATAGGCATGGGCAAGGACTTCATGTCTAAAACACCAAAAGCAATGGCAACAAAAGCCAAAATTGACAAATGGGATCTAATTAAACTCAAGAGCTTCTGCACAGCAAAAGAAACTACCATCAGAGTGAACAGGCAACCTACAAAATGGGAGAAAATTTTCGCAACCTACTCATCTGACAAAGGGCTAATATCCAGAATCTACAATGAACTCCAACAAATTTACAAGAAAAAAACAAACAACCCCATCAAAAAGTGGGCGAAGGACATGAACAGACACTTCTCAAAAGAAGACATTTATGCAGCCAAAAAACACATGAAAAAATGCTCACCATCACTGGCCATCAGAGAAATGCAAATCAAAACCACAATGAGATACCATCTCACACCAGTTAGAATGGCAATCATTAAAAAGTCAGGAAACAACAGGTGCTGGAGAGGATGTGGAGAAATAGGAACACTTTTACACTGTTGGTGGGACTGTAAACTAGTTCAACCCTTGTGGAAGTCAGTGTGGCGATTCCTCAGGGATCTAGAACTAGAAATTCCATTCGACCCAGCCATCCCATTACTGGGTATATACCCAAAGGACTATAAATCATGCTGCTATGAAGACACATGCACACGTATGTTTATTGCAGCATTATTCACAATAGCAAAGACTTGGAACCAACCCAAATGTCCAACAATGATAGACTGGATTAAGAAAATGTGGCCCATATACACCATGGAATACTATGCAGCCATAAAAAATGATGAGTTCACGTCCTTTGTAGGGACATGGATGAAATTGGAAATCATCATTCTCAGTAAACTATCGCAAGAACAAAAAACCAAACACCGCATATTCTCACTCATAGGTGGGAATTGAACAATGAGAACACATGGACACAGGAAGGGGAACATCACACTCTGGGGACTGTTGTGGGGTGGGGGGAGGGGGGAGGGATAGCATTGGGAGATATACCTAATGCTAGATGACGAGTTGGTGGGTGCAGCGCACCAGCATGGCACATGTATACATATGTAACTTACCTGCACATTGCGCACATGTACCATAAAACCTAAAGTATAATAATAATAATAATAATAATAATAAAAGAAAAAAAAAAAGGAAAAAATAAATAAAATAAATAAAATAAATAAAAAAAAATAAAAAAAAATTATTATTATACCTAAAGTATAATAATAATAATAATAATAATAAAAGAAAAAAAAAAAAAAAAGCCTGAGCTTTGGAGCTAGCCAATCCAAGATTCAAATTCCACCTCAGACAATACTAAATTTCATCCTCAGGCCATCTAAGTTTTCTAAGACTTGGTTTCCTCTCTAGTCAAATAGGAATCTTAATATTTACTTTGCAAGGCTTGTCAGGGGTTCAGAGGTACAGGGCTGGTACTTAAGCCCCACCATTCACTCCTCATCTCCTCCTAGATTTCTGCCAAGGAACAGTCACCTAAGGGTCCATAGACAGATAAGAAATAGAGCCCCAGCTTTGAGCACACATGCAGCATTCAAATACAAACTTCTCCAGACAAAAGGCAACTGGAGGTCACAAACAAGTCCCCAGGTCTGAGTGAGGCCTCCTACCTCCTGCCCCAAAACCTGAATCTTGGGCTTTGTATGCTCACCTATGGAAAGAAATCTATGTGACCAGGTCTTCCAAGCAAACCCTGAGTCCACAGACCCTACACCAGTCATGTAGTGAGAATAGCCCGTCTCCGCTTCCCAGGGGCAGGCAGAACAGAGACACTGCTCAGTGACATGCAGAGGCCTTGCTTACTAGCAAAAGGTGGCCCAGTGAACATTAAGCTCTAAGCAGTAGGGTTAGCGACCAGTGAGGGGGCTGCAGGGGAGTCTGGAAGCCCCTTCTGGGCCAAGGGGGCAGTGTGGGGCAAGAAGGAAGCAGTCTTGCCCCATGGGGTTGTTGTGAGGACCACCATGGAACCTGGCACAGAGTAGATGTCTTGGGATGAGTCCTCTGGAAGCAGAAGCTGGGATAGGGATTCAGATGCAGGTGTTGTATCAAGGGAAAGTTCTCAGAAGAAATACTTAAGGGAGGGAAGGAAGTAGAAGAGGGAAGGAAGAGTCCAGTAAGGATGGGGTTTGGGGTAAAATCTAGCCTTGGCCTGATCCATTGGGAGCTCTGGAGCATAAATCACACCACAGTGTTGATCTGCCTTAAGGCAAGGAGCTGACATTCTGTGCACCTGTATCAGTCACTGACACACCAAGGAGGTGGGGGACCAACCTCCCACGTACTGCCAGATGATGTACCTTCAGTCATTCAGGGTCAATTCTTAGGTAGAAACCATTAGCTACAGCACTCCCAGTAGCTGAGGGATGATGGGCACACCTCCCAATAAAGGGGCTCTGAGCAGGCCACCAATAGCAGTAACCCCAAAAGGCATGATTGGGTTTCTCATTAGCACCACTGTTCCCAGTAACAGAGCTTCCCAGGCGTGGTGAGCACTCCTGGGGCTTTAGACCTGTACTCCTGAGGGTCTGCTTCATATATTGGGGTCTTTCCCAGATCAATCACCATTTAAAGGGAGCAAAACATCCTTCAGCATCCCAAAACAGATGACATTGACTTTAAGACTCCTCTGCTAATCCCCTTAACATTCCCCTCTCCTATTGCAGAGGAACTCCTCTACTTCTGCCCAATTTCCCTTTTCAAAGAACTGATGGTCTCTTCCATGCCCCCACCCTCTGAAAAATCTGGTCTCCAAGATGGTTTTGTTCATTTATCTCCACTCAAACCTCTGATCCTCCCTGAGTATAGTCCATTCACCCTGCTTCCCTTTCTTCAGCCTCCTCCTATCATAAAAACCACTTTCTTTCTTCTCTTCCATAACTAAAGTCTCATTTTATTCCAGCCCAAAGGGGAGACACCAGGGACCTTTGACAGATAAGGGTGCTCACGGAATGGGTGCTCTCTTCTCTTCCTCCCTATCTTCCTGCAATAAGGTTCTCCAGGGAATGACAATGAAATGACCTCTGCCATAAACAGAAGAGATTTCTCAGCTGTGGTCTTATCTTCACCCATGCATCACTGGCTGTCAGTCTGATGAGAATTTGAAGAATGAAGAACAAAATCTGAGTATTCACAGATGGAAACTCGTCTCATTCCACCCTTACCCCAAACCCTCATGTCCCCCATCAAGAGGACCTAGCGGACTCTGTTTCATCAATCTGAGGACGTGTTGTCAGATTTGCCAGGAGGTAGAGAGGATATGTTTTGCAACCAGGGGAAGCAAGGAAACAAACAAGAAAACAAAGAAATCTTGCCCTGTATCTGAGAAATACGAGTATTTATGCACATACTACATGAAATCAGCTCAGTCACCACATGCACAGAGTGAAAGGGGCTGGTGTTCTAGACACTGACACTAAACAAAAGCTGCTTTCAAAACACAATGCAGTCCGAGCATTGTGGCTCATCCTGTAATCCCAGCACTTTGGGAGGCTGAGGCAGGTGGATCACTTGAGGTCAGGAGTCCAAGACTAGCCTGGCCAACATGGTGACACCCCGTTTCTACCAAAAATACAAAAATTAGCCAGGCATGGTGGTGCATGCCTATAATCCCAGCTACTTGGGAGGCTGAGGCATGAGAATCGCTTGAACCCGGGAGGCAGAGGTTGCAGTGAGCCAAGATCAAGCCACTGAACTCCAGCCTGGGCAAAAGAGGGAGATTCTGTCTCAAAAAAATAAAAATAATACACACACAATGCATTTTGTGGGCTCCTGAGAAAACCAAATAGTCATTTCTGGTGATTTTATATTCAAATTAACTCTACAAATATTCAGCGAGCACCTGCTGTGTGCCCAGCATTGTGCAATAGTCTGGAATACAAAGATGGATGAGAAGGAGGTCACAGACTGCAGAGGGAAATCAGTGCATAAAGAAGCAAATAGTTTACAACACAGCTCATGCTGTTGTCAGGGCAGGAAGACAGGTAGAAGGGAGTTGCTGCCTTGGCCTGAGGAGTTTCTCTCCTCAGGGGCTGCCCATGGGGGAGCTGGGTCTATAAAGAGAAGGAGTTCACAGGAAGAGAACACTTCTCCAACAGCATGGAGGCAGGAAAGAGCATGGTTTAGAAGCAAGTATTTGATGGAGATGAAATATCACCAGTGCGGGAAGAGGGGAAGGAGGTTATTTTCATCATCCTTGTATTTGTAAATGCCTTATATGAGCAGGGCTTTCATCTGTCTTGCACTTCACTGTATCTCCAGCACTTAGAGCAGGGCCTACAGAATGTGCTTAACAAATATTTATTTTTGAAAGCGAACAGATGAATAAATCAATGAATATGACATTTGCAACCTGGGTTTGTGAAGCACTTCAAACTAGTATACCCCTTTTATATGATGGCTTTATTAGTTAGAATAACACTAGCTATTATAACAAATAAACCCAGTATTTGCAATATCTTCACATAATAGAAACTTACCTCTCACTCACTTAAAAGTCCAATGCAAGTATCCATCGCTGGCTGCTGGCTTTCCTCCACATGTTGATTTAAGGACCCAGGGTCCTTCCTGTGGCTCTACCGTCCCCCGGGTGTCTCAGTGTCCTTTGTTTCCAGCCAGCAGGAGCAGAAAGAAAGCATAGGAAGCCTCACCAGCTTCTTAAAAGCCTCAGCTCACAAAGGATGCATCACTGCCATTCACATCCCACTGGGGAGAACTGGTCAAGTGGCCTCATTTAAATGGAAGTGCAGGTGGAATGTGGAATTTCTGGCTAGACAGGCACCCCTTAGTGAAAACATCAACACTGTACCATAGAAAGGAGAGTCTGTGGTGGACATAGCACTGTCTCAGCCACAACAGCCCTGGGCTCAGACAGGTTAAACCATTTATCCAAGAACATGCCACTCACAAGTGATGTAATCGTCCCTTCAGTTTAAGAAGTGGCCAAGTCCTTTCCTTCCTTCCCCTGCCGTCCCTTACACTAATTTTCCAAGCACTGAAGTTAGAAGGTGACATTTCCTGACCTTGTTCAAGATTCTGAAGAACTTTCCTTCAGAATCCTACAGCCTTATAAACAGAGATTTGTTTATTCTGTTCTTGGGGGAAACACAAGCCAAGTTTTTAAACTAAAGGACCAAGAGAAAAATGTGCAAGAATTTTCCTAGGAATAGAGAGAGGACACCAATCAGAGCAGAAGACACAATGCCAGAAGAAAAGGGGGTTTGGGAAAAGCAACACAACCCAGGAGGGTCTGACAAGTTTGCTTCCATCCACAGCAACCCCCCAGTAGTAACAACAGCTAACGTTGATTTAGCACCTACTGTAGACCAGGCATGGAACCAAGTGCTTTACAATCATTCTCTTTTAATCTTCAGAAAATCCAGTATGATAGCTACTGCCGTTCTTATGTTTGAGATAAAGAAACAGGCTCAGACATGCTAAGCAACTAGCCAGGGTGACCCAGCCAGTCAGTGCAATGGTGGGAGTTGAGAAGTCTGGAGCCAGAGCCCAAGCTTTTCACCTTCTGCTATCTTTACAATTAGAATCAGCTCTTCTGTGGCCATTGCCACACCAGTGAGTTCACAGGTTCTGCAAGGCCTCAGCTGTCAAACTCCCAAAAGTAGGGCTGGTAGCCAAGGTTGGAAGATAGACAATGTAAGAGGTGTGATCGGCAAAGGTTGTCACCTTTAGTGATGACCTAAAATCTTGTTTCCAGAAGGCCTATACCTGGGAAGGTAGAACTGTGTTGATTTAGAAGCTGGCATGCCCTCTTGTGTTCTACCAAGAGAAAAGGGTATCTTGAAGCCTTCCAGTGACTTCTGGATCACAGCAGGGTCTGGCCCACTTGCCCTGACCTGCCTGTTTTGCCTTCAACACATGAACATTTTTTTCCTTTGGCCTTCTTGCAACAAACTGTGCTGTACTTCTAAGTCAAGCAGTGTGACATACATTCAAATGACAGTCTTCAGTTACGATGATTCAGGCCTCTCAAGTAACCAATCACTGTGACATTGAATGAGCTTAATTCTCAGAGCACTTCAGCGCATAAATAACCATGCACACCCTGTTAGCCAGGCTGAAAGCTCTAACTGAATCCAGCAGTCTGGTCTCATCTGGCAAAAAAAAAAAAAAAAAAAAAAAAATTTCTGGAATTTGGTCCTGATGCTTTACCTTGCATTGTCAGGGTGACTGGAAGGGTCGACCCAGTGGAGCTGCAAACTCCCTAGGCTGACTCTTTTTGGAAAGACCCAAGTCTCTTCTCTTCAACAGGCAACTTGACTAAAGAGCAGAAAATATGGATAACTTTAAAAAGAACTGATTCAATGGGAGCATCTCTTTTCAAAGTGCTTTCAGACACAGCATCTCATTTAATCCACTCAATGATTGCAGAGACTTCAGTCTCCTACACAGTGCTTGGAGCTTAATCAATATTAACTGAATGAATGGCAATCTAGAGATGAGGAAACTAGAGGTCAGAAGTTACATGGCTACTGGGCACAGTGGCTCACGCCTGTAATCCCAGCATTTTGGGAGGCCAAGCCGGGAGGATCACCTGAGGTCAGGAGTTGGAGACCAGCCTGTCCAACATGATGAAACCCTGTGTCTACTAAAAATACAAAAAATTAGCCAGGCCTGGTGGTACACCTGTAATCCCAGCTACTCAGGAGGCTTAGGAAGGAGAATTGCTTGAACCTGTGAGGTGAAGGTTGCAGTGAGCTATGATTGCGCCACTGCACTCCACCCTGGGTGACAGAGCAGGACTATGATTGTGCCACTGCACTCCAGCCTGGGTGACATAGCAGGACTATGATTGCGCCACTGCACTCCAGCCTGGGTGACAGAGCAGGACTCCATCTTTTAAAAAAAGAAGTTGTTACATGGCTGGGCCAGGTACAGTAGCTCATGCCTGTAATCTCAGCACTTTGGGAGGCCGAGGTGAATGGATCACTTGAGGTGATCCATGGATCAGGCCAACATGGAGGAGTGGCCAAAATGGCGAGACCCAGCCTGGCTGACATGGCGAAACACCATCTCTACAAAAATACAAAAATTAGTCATGCCTGTAGTCCCAGCTACTTGGGAGGCTAAGGCACAAGAAACACTTGAACCCTGGAAGTGGACGTTGCAGTGAGCTGAGATCGCGCCACTGCGCTCCAGCCTGAGTGACAGAGCAAGTCTCTGTCTCAAAAAGAAAAAAAAAAAAAGAAGTTACGTGGCTAGTCCACGCTGACCCAGTCGGTCTGCAGCAAGCCTAGCTCTTAATCTCAGATCTGCCAACTCAGTTATCAGATAGACAATCTGAGACTAATCATGCAAGCAGCATTCTTACCATAGCTTATCTTTCCAGACCTAGGTCCACCAGCCTTGAACAGGCCCTGAGACTCATGTTCTTTCAGCTCCATCATCTGCCCAGGGAGCCAGCACAGACCTGAGGACCACCCTGAACAAACTACAGCAGCAATGCATGGTCAAAAGTCCAGGCACTCGGGTCCTTACACCTCCCAAAGCATCCTCTCAATTTTCTCTTTGACAACAACCTCCTCCCTCTAGGTTCCAAAGATAAGAGTCTCCCTAGCTATCTACCCCTTCTGCACCATCTAACCCAGCATTTCTTGACTTTTTTTTAAAATCTAGGCCATTTTTTTTATTATTATTATTTCACTTTAAGTTATAGGGTACATGTGCACAATGTGCAGGTTTGTTACGTATGTATACATGTGCCATGTTGGTGTGCTGTACCCGTTAACTTGTCATTTATGTTAGGTATATCTCCTAATGCTATCCCTTCCCCCTCCCTCTACCTGATGACAGGCCCCAGTGTGTGATGTTCCCCACCCTGTGTTCATGTGTTCTCATTGTTCAATTCCCACCTGAGTGAGAATATGCGGTGTTTGGTCTTCTATCCTTGCAATAGTTTGCTCAGAATGATGGTTTCCACCTTCATCTGTGTGTCCCTATAAAGGACACAAACTCATCCTTTTTTATGGCTGCATAGTATTCCATGGTGTGTATGTGCCACATTTTCTTAATCCAGTCTATCACTGATGGACATTTGGGTTGGTTCCAAGTCTTTGCTATTGTGAATAGTGCTGCAATAAACATACGTGTGCATGTGTCTTTATAGCAGCATAATTTATAATCCATCTGGTATACGCCCAGTAATGGGATGGCTGGGTCAAATGGTATTTCTAGTTCTAGATCCTTGAGCAACTGCCACACTGTCTTCTGCAAGAGTTGAACTAGTTTACAGTCCCACCAACAGTGTAAAAGTGTTCCTATTTCTCCACATCCTCTCCAGCACCTGTTGTTTCCTGACTGTTTAATGATCACCATTCCTAACTGGTGTGAGATGTGTGGTTTTGATTTGCATTTCTCTGATGGCCAGTGATGATGAGCATTTTTTCATTTGTCTGTTGGCTGCATAAATGTCTTCTTTTGAGAAGTGTCTGTTCATATCCTTCACCCACTTGTTGATGGGGTTGTTTGGTTTTTTTCTTGTAAATTTGTTTGAGTTCTTTGTAGATTCTGGATATTAGCCCTTTGTCAGATGGGTAGATTGTAAAAATTTTCTCCCATTCTGTAGGTTGCCTGTTCACTCTGATGGTAGTTTCTTTTGCTGTGCAGAAGCTCTTTAGTTTAATTACTTCCCATTTGTCAATTTTGGCTTTTGTTGCCATTGCTTTTAGTGTTTCAGTCATGAAGTCCTTGCCCATGCCTATGTCCTGAATGGTATTGCCTAGGTTTTCTTCTAGAGTTTTTATGGTTTTAGGTCTAACATTTAAGTCTTTAATCCATCTTGAATTGATTTTTGTATCAGGTGTAAGGAAGGGATCCAGTTTCAGCTTTCTACATATGGCTAGCCAGTTTTCCCAGCACCATTAAAGAGGGAATCCTTTCCCCATTTCTTTTTTTCTCATGTTTGTCAAAGATCAGATGGTTGTAGATGTGTGGTATTATTTCCAAGGGCTCTATTCTGTTCCATTGGTCTATATCTCTGTTTTGGTAACAGTACCATGCTGTTTTGGTTACTGTAGCCTTGTAGTATAGTTTGAAGTCAGGTAGTGTGATGCCTCCAGCTTTGTTCTTTTGGCTTAGGATTGACTTGGCAAAGGGGGCTCCTTTTCGGTTCCATATGAACTCTAAAGTAGTTTTTTCCAATTCTATGAAGAAAGTCATTGGTAGCTTGATGGGGATGGCACTGAATCTATAAATCACCTTGGGCAGTATGGCCATTTTCACAATATTCATTCCTCCTATCCATTTGTTTGTGTTTCTTGACCTTTTTTCCAAGTACTACATTGGTAATCTGTTGAAGCATATGAATCACTTCTCAGAATACTATTTTTAAATGCATAAAATAAAAAACAATGGGTGACACAGGAAACCAAAAATATTAAAATACACTCATCAAAATGTTTTTAAAATATGCTATAAGAACATATGGGCTTCTTTATTAATGTATTAAACAAGATATATCAGAGGGCCTAATAATATCCATAATTTCAAAGTAGTGATGAGTATGAATGATGTTTGATATATCTGCAATAACTCTAATGTGAAATTAAAATATCTGTGATTTTTTTTTACTGGTAACAAAGTCACAGACACTGTTAATACTACTGTAATTTGGTGCCTACATTCAGTAACTGAAAGAAATGGTAAATTTCAATTAGATATTAGAGAAAATAGAAACGTAATATTTTTCCCTTCTGAGTTCACAGACTCCCGGAATTCTATCAAAGACCTTTCAATGGACCCCAAGTTAAGAACCCCTACTCTGATCCCGAATTTGCCAGTACCCATCCCCTCTGGTCTCAGAGAAGGATGGAAGAAAGAGCTGTCTAAGTCAGCATTGTTAACCCAGGCTGCCCCGTAGCTATCTTCGAGCAGGGTCCTTGAGCCTCAAAGCATTGCAGAATCCCACCTCAGCATTGCAGTATTGAGCCTCAGCATTGCAGAAGCCCACCTCCACTTGTTCCCCCATAGGCTGTCTCCTAGAGCCTTGGCGTCCTACCTCACATTAGTGTTAGTCTTTCTTTTCTCATTTCCCTTTTTACCAACTTTTCTCTTTAGTTGTACACAAGTCATACCCCACTTTTTTTTTTTTTAGCCTTCAACTCACATCATCCCCCATTACAGCATCTTCACTTGGAAACTCACAGTGCCTACCACACTTTCTACAATCACAGTGCACATCGGCAAGAAAACACCAGCCCCTGTCTGTTTACAATAGGTGCCTCCAGTGTCAGGGTGGAGCAGCCTGTGCTGTACAATATCCATCCCTGTCTCAACTACCAGAGAACCAGTTATTGCCTTATAATTACCCTGTAATATACTATAAAGACTAGACACTTCTCCCTGAGTTGAACCTACATCATGATAAGAAGCATGGACTCTGTCTTCACAGCAACATGATGTTAATATGAGATACTGACAGGTTCAGCTCTTTTCAGTAGAAAGTATGTGTTCATCATACACCCTCCCAAGACTAAACCAGGAAGAAGTCAAATCCCTGAATAGACCAATAATAAATTCTGAAATTGAGGCAGTAGTTAATAGTCTACCAACCAAAAAAATCCCAGAATCAGGCAGATTCACAGCCAAATTTTATCAGAGGTACAAAGAGGAGCTGGTATAATTCCTTCTGAAACTATTCCAAACAATAGAAAAAGAGAGTCGCCTCCCTAATTCATTTTATCAGGCCAGCATCATCCTGATACCAAAACCTGGCAGAGACACAACAAAAAAAGAAAATTTCAGGCCAATATCCCTCATGAACATCGATGCAAAAATCCTCAATAAAATACTGGCAAACAGAATCCAGCAGCACATCAAAAAGCTTATCCACCACAATCAAGTTGGCTTCATCCCTGGGATGCAAGGCTGGTTCAACATACGCAAATCAATAAACATAATCCATCACATTAACAGAACCAATGACAAAAACCACATGATTGTCTCAATAGAGGCAGAAAAGGCCTTTGATAAAATTCAACATCCCTTCATGCTAAAAACAATAAACTAGGTATTGATGGAACATATTTCAAAATAGTAAGAGCTATTTATGACAAACCCATAGCCAATATCATACTGAATAGGCAAAAGCTGGAAGTATTCCCTTTGAAAACCAGCACAAGACAAGGATGCCCTCTCTCACCACTCCTATTCAACTATTGGAAGTTCTGGCCAGGCCAATCAGGCAAGAGATAGAAATAAAGGTTATTCAAATAGCAAGAAGAGCAAGTCAAATTGTCTCTGTTTGCAGATGACATGATTGTATATTTAGAAAACCCTGTCGTCTCAACCCAAAATCTCCTTAAGCTGATAAGCAACTTCAGCAAAGTCTCAGGATACAAAATCAATGTGCAAAAATCACAAGCATTCCGACACACCAATAACAGACAAACAGAGAGCCAAATCATGAGTGAACTCCCATTCACAATTGCTACAAAGAGAATAAAATACCTAGGAATCCAACTTACAAGGAATGTGAAGGACCTCTTCAAAGAGAACTACAAACCGCTCAAGGAAATAAGAGAGGGCACAAACACATGGAAAAACATTCCATGCTCATGGATAGGAAAAAACAATATTGTGAAAATGGCCATACTGCCCAAAGTAATTTATAGATTCAATGCTATTCCCATCAAGCTACCACTGAATTTCTTCACAGAATTAGGAAAAACTACTTTACATCTCATATGGAACCAAAAAAGAGCCTGTATAGCCAAGACAATCCTAAGCAAAAAGAACAAAGCTGGAGGCATCATGCTACCTGACTTCAAACCACAAGGCTACAGTAACCGAAACAGCATGGTACTGGTTCCAAAACAGATATATAGACCAATGGAACATAACATAAGCCTCAGAAATAACATCACACACCTACAATAATCTGATCTTTGACAAACCTGACAAAAATAAGCAATAAGGAAAGGATTCCCTATTTAATAAGTGGTGTTGGGAAAACTGGCTAGCCATATGCAGAAAACTGAAACTGGACACCTTCCTTAAACCTTATACAAAAATTAACTCAAGATGGATTAAAGATTTAAACGTAAGACCTAAACCCATAAAAACCCTAGAAGAAAACCTAGGCAATACCATTCAGGACATAGGCATGGGCAAGGACTTCATGACTAAAACACCAAAAGCAATTGCAACAAAAGCCAAAATTGACAAATGGGAAGTAATTAAACTAAAGAGCTTCTGCACAGCAAAAGAAACTATCATCAGAGTGAATAGGCAACCTACAGAATGGGAGAAAATTTTTGCAATGTATCCATCTGACAAAGGTCTAATATCCAGAATCTACAAAGAACTTATACAAACTTACAAGAAAAAACAAACAACCCCATCAAGAAGTGGGTGAAGGATATGAACAGACACTTCTCAAAGAAGACATTTATGTGGCCAACAAACATATGGAAAAAAAAAAGGCTCATCATCACTGGTCATCAGAGAAATGCAAATCAAAACCACAATGAGATACCATCTCACACCAGTTAGAATGGCGATCATTAAAACGTCAGGAAACAACCGATGCTGGAGAGGATATGGAGAAACAGGAATGCTTTTACACTGTTGGTGGGAGTGTAAATTAGTTCAACCATTGTGGAAGACAGTGTGGCAATTCCTCAAGGATCTGGAACCACAAATACCATTTGACCTAGCAAACCCATTACTGGGTATATACCCAAAGGATTATAAATCATTTTACTGTAAAGACATATGCACACCTATTTTTATTGCAGCACTATTCACAATCACAAAGATTTGGAACCAACCCAAATGCCCATCAATAATAGACTGGATAAAGAAAATGTGGCACATATACCATGGAATACTATGCAGCCATAAAAAAGGATGAGTTCACGTCCTTTGCAGGGACATGGATGAAGCTAGAAACCATCATTCTCAGCAAACTAACACAAACCAAACAGAAAACCAAACGCCACATGTTCTCACTCATAAGTAGGAGTTGAACAATAAGAACACATGGATGCAGGGAGGGGGCATCACACACTGGGGCCTGTCAGGGGGTGAGGGGCAAGGGGAGGGATAGCATTAGGACAAATACCTAATGCATGCGGGGCTTAAAACCTAGATGATGGGTTGATGGATGCAGCAAACCACCATGGCACATGTATACCTATGTAACAAACCTGCACGTTCTACACATGTATCCCAGAACTTAAAGTATAATTTAAAAAAAAAGCAAACTTCAAAATGAAAAGAAATCAATAGGAAGTGTGCTGGAGAATTGATTTTAAATAATCGATAGGCCAAGTGTATGCAAAAGAGGAAACAGAGAAGTCTCCAGCCCCTGAAGACACTGGGAAGTAGAAAAGTACTTGCTCTCTTGCCAATGTAGAAACTAAAAACAAACTTTGGAAATTATCTGAGCATATGCTTGAGCACTTTGCAACTCAGTTTCTTTTGCAATTTACATTTGAGCAAAGGGTGATGTTGATTGGATCTCTTCATGAGCTCTCTTGGCTTTTACAACTTGTAGTCAACGAAAGCACATAAACCCACATCTCTTACTCCCACTGTTCCCATATGTGTGTGCAAAATAGCCATTGTCTATTACTATTATTATTTTTATTATTATTATTATCTGTTTTGAGGGCATGTGAGGTTGTACAAATAATTTTCCATTTTTAATTAGGGAAAAAATGTTTCTAAGAACTCTGAACCAACAAAACTCTCATAGAAATGGGCAGGAAGAAGAGATCTCACATGGCTATCAGAACAGAGCCACATTATAAAAATAGCTAATATCTATAGCTAGTATCTAGAACTATATAATAAAAATAGCTAACACTTAAGTGTAGGCAATGTCTTACATGTAGTTTCTCCTGTAATTCTCACAACAACGCTGTGAGATAACTGCCATTTTATCCTCATTTTACAGATAAGAAAATGGGGCTTGGGGAAGGGAATTAACTTACTTAACTTCACATGGCTACTATCATAGAATCAAGACCTAGGAAAACACTCTGGTACACCTCTCCCAATTTACTAGTCCTTCGGAGAAAAAATTAAGCTGGATGCCTATCTCACTCTTTACACACACACAAAAATCAATCAAAGATGTAAAAATAAAAAGGGTATGCAAAAGAATACCATAAGGAAATTTAGGTAAATAGTTTTATAACTCCAGGATGGTGAAGGCATTTTTAAAACATCACGTCAATAACAGAAACCAAACAGGAAAGACTGACAGATTGTACTACATAAAAATGTAGGGCCAGACGCAGTGGCTCACATCTGTAATCCCAGCACTTTGGGAGGCCAAGGTGGGCAGATCACCTGAGGTCAGGAATTCGAGACCAGCCTGACCAACATGGCGAAACCCCATCTGCACTAAAAATACAAAAATTACCCAGGCATGGTGGCAGGTGCCTGCAATCCCAGCTACTTGGGAGGCTAAGGCAGGAGAATGTCTTGAACCCAGGAGGAGGAGGCTGCAGTGAGCTGAGATTGCACCATTGCACTCCAGCCTGGGTGACAGAGCAAGACTCTGTCTCAAAAAATTAAAATAAAAATAAAAAATAAACCTTCTGTGTGACCAATAAATAAACTTGGAAAAATATTTTCAACATTTGTTTGTTACAGACAAAAGGTTAGCATTACTCATAGAGACATAAATTACAAAAAAAAAATGGTAAATAACAGAAAGTGATAACTTACAAAAGATATAAAAATAGCTAGTGAACATGTGACCTTCCTAATATAATAGGGAGAGTTATATTAAGGATTTAATGTAGCACCATAAGAAAACTCAACCTTATTGTTGACTTCTGCTACTTAAGATGAGCATGTCTTTCTCAAGCCCAGGAGAAGTAAATTGGCTCTTTTATGGTCCTAAGGTCTGGGCCTTGGAAGTCTATACCATTAAACTACATTTGGGAAAGTAAGGAGAGACAGAGACGAGAGACGGGAGCTGGAGAAAAAGTGGCCAAATGCTAGAGTAAGAGGAAATTTCTGCCTAGAATGTCTTAGGTCAAGTTTCCTAGGAGCAGAGCTTGAGATGGGGATTTGAGTGCAAATTTCTCATTGAGGGAGAGTTCTCAGGTAAAAACTGTAAACAAAAAACAGTAGAGAAAACTAAGCCCAAAGCAAGTAGAAGTACTAAAGCTTACGTAGAAATTAGTGAAAGAGCAAATTTTAAAAGACGATCAACAAAAGCAAAAGTTGATTACTTAAAAAGATGAAAAAAACTGACAAACTGTTAGTTAAAAACAGAAGAGAGAAAGAGAAAGACTCAAGTTACTAAAATCAAGAATGAAACAAGAGACATTACTAATGGCCTTACAGGAAGAAAAAGGATTACATAGTAGTATTATGAACAAACGTATGCCAACATATTAGATAACTTATATGAAACGGACAAACTCTTAAAACTTACTCAAGAAAAAATAGAAAGTTTGAGTAGATCTATAACAAGTCAAGAGACTCAATTCCTAAGTTAAAAACATCTCACAAAGAAAAGCCCAGGCCCACATGACCTTACTGGTAAATTCTACCAAACATTTGAAAAATAAGTAAAACCATTTCTTCACAAACTCCTTCAAAAATTAGAAGAGGAGGTAACATTTCCCAACTCATTCTATGAGGCCAGCATTATCCTGATACCCAAACCAGATGAAGATATCGTAAGAAAAGAAAACTATAGGCCAATTGCTCTAATGAATATAGACACAGAACATGCTCAAAAAAACACTAGCAAACTTAATCCAGCAATATAAAAAAAGGATCATATTACCATGACAAAGTACAGTTATCTCAGAAACACAAGGTTGGTTTAGCATCTGAAAATCAATTAATGTAAGGTACAATATCAATAAAGGACAAAAACCAAATGATCATCTCAAGAGATGGAGGGAAATCAAACATTTATCAAAATAAATATACTTCATAAACAAGAAATAGAAGAGAATTTTCTCAACTTCATAAAGGGCATCTATGAAAAACTCACAGCCAGCATCATAGTTAATAATGAAAGACTAAATACTTTCCCCCTAAGATCAGGAACAAGACAAGGATGTCCACTTATATTTAACATTGTACTGGAGGTTCTAGCAAGACCAATTAGGCAAGAAAAAGAAAGAAAAGGCATCCATATTGGAAAATAAGTAAATTATCTCTATTTAAGATGAAAGAATCTTATATACAGAAAATTCTAAGAAAACCACTGAAAAATAATTTGAACTAATAAATGTTTAGCAAAGTTTGAGGATATAAAATCAATATACAAAAATCAATTGTATTTATAGATTCAATGCTATTCCCATTAAACTACAATTGACATTCTTCAAAGAATTAGAAAAAACTATTTTAAAATTCATATGGAACCAAAAAAGAGCCTGAATAGCCAAGATGATCCTAAGCAAAAAGAACAAAGCCAGAGGTATCATACTACCTAACTTCAAACTACACTACAAGCCTACAGTAACCAAAACAGACACACAGACCAATGGAACAGAATAGAGTACCCAGAAATAAGACCACATACCTACAACCATCTGATTTTTCACAAACCTGACAAAAACAAGCAATGGGAAAGAGTTCCCTATATAATAAATGCAGAAAATTGAAACTGGACCCCTTCCTTAAACATATACAAAAATCAACTCAAGATGGATTAAAGACTTAAATGTAAAACCCAAAACTATAAAAATCCTAGAGGAAAACTTAGGCAATACCATTCAGGACATAGGCATGGGAAAAAAATTAATGACAAAGATGCCAAAAGCAATTGCAACAAAAGCAAAAATTGACAAATGGGATCTAATTAAACTAAAGAGCTTCTGCACAGCAAAAGACACTATCATCAGAGTAAACAATCTACATAATAGGAGAAAATTTTTGCAATCCATCATCTGACAAAGGTCTAACATCCAGCATCTACAAAAAAACAAATTTACAAGAAAAAAACAAACAACCCCATTAAAAGTAGGAAAATGACATGAAAAGACACTTCAAAAGAGGACATACATGCATCTAACAAACACATGAAGAAAAGCTCAACATCACTGATCATCAGAGAAATGCAAATCAAAACCACAATGAGATACCATCTCACACCAGTCAGAATGGCCATTATTAAAAAGTCAAAAAAAAAAAAAAAAAAAACACGCTGGCAAGGTTGTGGAGAAAAAGGAATGCTTCTTCACTGTTGGTGGAAGTGTTAATTAGTTCAACCATTGTGGAAGACAGTGTGGCAATTCCTCAAAGACCTAGAGGCAGAAATATCATTTGACCCAGCAATTCCATTACTGGGTATATACCCAAAGGAATATAAATTATTATAAAGAGACATGCAAGTGTATGTTCATTGCAGTACTATTTACAATAGCAAATACTTGAAATCAACCTAAATGCCAATCAATTATAGACTGAATAAAGAAAATGTGGTACATAGACACCATGGAATACTATGTAGCCATAAAAAGGCACAAGATCATGTCCTTTGCAGGGACATAGATGGAGCTGCAAACTAACACAGGAAGAGAAAATCAAATACTGCATGTTCTCACTAATAAGTGGGAGTTGAATGATAACACATGAACACATAGGGGTGAACAACAATCACTGGGGCCTGTCAGAAAAGAGCATCAGGAAGAACAGCTAGTGAATGCTGGGCTTAATACCTAGCTGAAGGGATGATATATGCAGCAAACCAGAGTGGCACACATTTACCTATGTAACAAACCTGTACATCCCACACAGGTACCCCTGAACTTAAAAGTTGGAAGTCAAAAAAAAATGAAAACAAAAATCAATTGTATTTTTATACATTAGCAATGAACAATCCAAAAAGGAAAACTAAGCAAACAATTCCATTTATAATAGCATCAATAAGAATAAAATATTTGAGGGGATATTTAACAAAAGAATTACAAAATTTATATTGTGAAAACTCCATCATTACCTGTCAGGGGAAATACAAGTCGAAACACAATGAGATACTACTTCACACTCACTATATGGTCCATAATCAAAAATACAGATAAAAAGTATTGGTGAGGATGTGCACACATTGGAATCCTCATACATTGCTGGTGTAAAATGTTGTACCCACTTTGGAAAACAGAAGACAATAAAACAGCATGGCAGTTCCTCAAAAGGTTAGACAGTTACCATATGACCCAGCAATTGTATTTGTCTAGAAGTTCATTTTCATTCTTTCTGTTTAGAAATTCTAGCATTAAAGGCAATAAATTTTCCACTCACAATTGTTGTAGTTGCATCCCAGAAGACACACATTTTAAAGCTTTTTTCCTGCTTATAAAAATAACACATTATTTTTGTAAAGATAGGTATATAATCAAGAGAAATGAAAACATGCCCACACAAAAAAACTGTACATGGATGATCATAGCAAGGATAATAGCAAAAAGTAGAAACAACTCAAATGTCTATCAACTGATGAATAGATAAATAAAATGTGGTATACCCATATAATGTAATATTGTTCCATAATAAAATGGAATGAAGCACTGTTACTTCATGGATGTAACATTTATATACCTTGAAAACATCCTAAATAAAAGAAGCCAGTCACAAAAGACCACATATTATATCATTCCATTGATATGAAATGTCCAGAATAGGCCAATCTATAGACACGAGAGTAGATTGGTTACTGCCTAGGGCTCAGGAGATTGGAATAAATATGGGGAGTGACTGCTGGTGGGTAGGTTTCTTGTTGAGATGATGAAAATGCTCCACAATTTATTGTGGTGATGGTTGCACAACTCTCTGAATATACTAAAACTCATTGAACTGTACACTTTAAACTGGTAGATTATATGGTAGGTGAATGATATCCCAATAAAATTGTTATATAAAAAAGAAATTGGCTGGGTGCGGTGGCTCACACCTGTAATCCCAGTACTTTGGGAGGCAGAGGCAGGCAGATCGCTTGAGCCCAGGAGTTCAAGATCAGCCTGGGCAACATGGTGAAACCCCATCTCTACAAAAAAATACACAAATTAGCCGGGTGTGGTGGCACATGCCTGTAGTCCTAGCCGCTTGGGAAGCTGAGATGGGACCATCTCTTGATCCCAGGAGGTCAAGGCTGCAGTGAGCCATGATCGGGCCACTGCATTCCAGCCTGGGTGACAGAGTGAGAGAGAGTGAGACAGAGGGAAAGAAGGAGAGAAAGAAAGAGAGAAAGAAAGAGAGCAAGAGAGAGGAAGAGAGAGAGAGAGAAAGAGAAAGAGAGAAAGGAAAGAAAGAAAGAAAGGAAAGAAAGAAAGAGAGAAAGAGAGAAAGAGATAAAGAAAGAGAAAGAAAGAAAGAAAGAAAGAAAGAAAGAAAGAAAGAAAGAAAGAAAGAAAGAAAGAAAGAAAGAAAGAAAGAAAGAAAGAAAGAAAGAAAGAAAGAAAGAAAGAAAGAAAAGAAAGGCTCTCCCTCTCCCTCTCCCTCTCCCTCTCCCTCTCCCTCTCCCCTCTTTTTTCGGTCTCCCTCTCCTTCTTTTTTCGGTCTCCCTCTGTTGACGAAGCTGGACTGTACTGCCGGGATCTCGGCTTGCTGCAACCTCCCTGCCTCGGGCTCCTGTGACTCTCCTGCCTTGGCCTGCCGAGTGCCTGGGATTGCAGGCGCGCGCCGCCACGCCTGAATGGTTTTTGTATTTTTGGTGGAGACGGGGTTTCGCCGTGTTGACCGGGCTGGTCTCCAGCTCCTGGCCTCGAGTGATCTGCCTGCCTCGGCCTCCCGAGGTGCTGGGATTGCAGACGGAGTCTCGCTAACTCAGTGCTCAATGGTGCTCAGGCTGGAGTGCAGTGGTGTGATCTCGGCTCTCTGCAACCTCCACCTACCAGCCTCCTGCCTTGGCCTCTTAAAGTGCTAAGATTACAGCCTCTGCCCCACCGCCACCCCGTCTAGGAAGTGAGGAGCGTCTCTGCCTGGCCGCCCATCGTCTCGGATGTGAGGAGCCCCTCTGCCCCGCCGCCCTATCTGGGAAGTGAGGAGCGCCTCTGCCCGGCCGCCCATCATCTGGGATGTGAGGAGCGCCTCTGCCCGGCTGCCACCCCGTCTGGGAGGAAGTGAGGAGCGCCTCTGCCCGGCTGCCCCGTCTGGGAGATGAGGAGCACCTCTGCCCGGCCGCCCCGTCTGGGAGGAAGTGAGGAGCGCCTCTGCCCTGTTGCCCTATCTGGGAAGTGAGGAGCGCCTCTGCCTGGCCGCCACCCCGTCTGGGAAGTGAGGAGCGCCTCTGCCCGGCTGCCACCCCATATGGGAAGTGAGGAGCGCCTCTGCCCAGCCGCCCCTTCTGGGAGGTGAGGAGTGCCTCTGCCCGGCCACCCCGTCTGGGAGGTGAGGAGCGCCTCTGCCTGGCCGCCACCCCGTCTGGGAGGAAGTGAGGAGCACCTCTGCCCAGCTGCCCCATCTGGGAAGTGAGGAGCGCCTCTGCCCGGCTGCCACCCCCTATGGGAAGTGAGGAGCGCCTCTGCCCGGCCGCCCACTCTGGGAAGTGAGGAGCGCCTCTGCCCGGCCGCCCACTCTGGGAAGTGAGGAGCGCCTCTGCCCGGCCGCCCACTCTGGGAGGTGAGGAGTGCCTCTGCCCGGCCGCCCCGTCTGGGAGGTGAGGAGCGCCTCTGCCTGGCCGCCACCCCGTCTGGGAGGAAGTGAGGAGCACCTCTGCCCGGCCGCCCACTCTGGGAGGTGAGGAGCGCCTCTGCCCGGCCGCCCACTCTGGGAAGTGAGGAGCGCCTCTGCCCGGCCGCCCACTCTGGGAGGTGAGGAGTGCCTCTGCCCGGCCGCCCCGTCTGGGAGGTGAGGAGCGCCTCTGCCTGGCCGCCACCCCGTCTGGGAGGAAGTGAGGAGCACCTCTGCCCGGCCGCCCACTCTGGGAGGTGAGGAGCGCCTCTGCCTGGCCACTCCGTCTGGGAAGGGAGGAGCGCCTCTGCCCGGCCACCCCGTCTGGGAGGTGAGGAGCGCCTCTGCCCGGCTGCCACCCCGTCTGGGAGGAAGTGAGGAGCACCTCTGCCCGGCCGCCACCCCATATGGGAAGTGAGGAGCGCCTCTGCCTGACCACTCCGTCTGGGAGGTGAGGAGCGCCTCTGCCCGGCCGCCCCGTCTGGGAGGTGAGGAGTGCCTCTGCCCGGCCGTCACCCCGTCTGGGAGGAAGTGAGGAGCACCTCTGCCCGGCTGCCCCGTCTGGGAGATGAGGAGCACCTCTGCCCGGCCGCCCCGTCTGGGAGATGAGGAGCACCTCTGCCCGGCCGCCCCGTCTGGGAGGTGAGGAGTGCCTCTGCCCGGCTGCCACCCCGTCTGGGAGGAAGTGAGGAGCACCTCTGCCCGGCCACCCCCTCTGGGAAGTGAGGAGCGCCTCTGCCTGGCCGCCACCCCGTCTGGGAGGAAGTGAGGAGCGCCTCTGCCTGGCTGCCCCATCTGGGAAGGGAGGAGCACCTCTGCCCGGCCGCCACACCGTCTGGGAAGTGAGGAGCGCCTCTGCCTGGCTGCCCCATCTGGGAAGGGAGGAGCACCTCTGCCCGGCCGCCACACCGTCTGGGAAGTGAGGAGCGCCTCTGCCTGGCTGCCCCATCTGGGAAGGGAGGAGCACCTCTGCCCAGCCGCCACACCGTCTGGGAAGTGAGGAGCGCCTCTGCCTGGTCGCCCCGTCTAGGAGGTGAGGAGCGCCTCTGCCCGGCCGCCCAGTCTGGGAAGTGAGGAGCGCCTCTGCCCGGCCGCCCTGTCTGGGAGGTGAGGAGCGCCTCTGCCTGGCTGCCACCCCATCTGGGAGGAAGTGAGGAGCGTCTCTGCCCGGCCGCCCCGTCTGGGAAGTGAGGAGCGCCTCTGCCCGGCCGCCCCCTCTGGGAAGTGAGGAGCGCCTCTGCTCGGCCGCCCCCTCTGGGAAGTGAGGAGCGCCTCTGCTCGGCCGCCCCGTCGGGGAAGTGAGGAGCGCCTCTGCCCGGCCGCCCCGTCTGGGAGGTGAGGAGCGCCTCTGCCCGGCTGCCACCCGGTCTGGGAGGAACTGAGGAGCGCCTCTGCCCGGGCGGCCCCGTCTGGGAAGCGAGGGGCGCCTCTGCCCAGCCGCCCTGTCTGGGAGGTGAGGAGCACCTCTGCCCGGCTGCCCTGTCTGGGAGGTGTACCCAACAGCTCCGAAGAGACAGCGACCATCGGGAGCGGGCCATGAGGACGATGGCGGTTTTGTTGAAGAGAAGGGGAGGAAGTGTGGGGAAAGGAAGGAGAGATCAGATTGTTGCTGTGTCTGTGTAGAAAGAGGTGGGCATAGGAGACTCCATTTTGTTCTGACTAGGAGAAATTCTTCTGCCTTGGGATGCTGTTGATCTATGGCCTTTCCCCCAGCCCCCTGCTCTCTGAAACATGTGCTGTGTCAACTCAGGGTTAAATGGATTAAGGGTGGTGCAAGATGTGCTTTGTTAAACAGATGCTTGAAGGCAGCATGCTCTTTAAGAGTCATCACCACTCCCTAATCTCAAGTACTCAGGGGCACAAACACTGCAGAAGGCCGCAGGGTCCTCTGCCTAGGAAAACCAGAGACCTTTGTTCATGTGTTTATCTCCTGACCTTCTCTCCACTATTATCCTATGACCCTGCCATATCCCCCTCTCCGAGAAACACCCAAGAATGATCAATAAATACTTCAGAAATTAAAAAAATAAAAAATAAAAAAAAATAAAATAAAATAAAATGATAAGCCAGTTCTGTCAATGTAGATTTAAAAATTAAATGAAAATGATGCTTTGGTATTTCATTCTGTTTTTAGAAAACTTTTGTTTCAAACAGCTTGAGCATGTGATTCTACTGTTTATCTTTTTATTTTTCTTTGAGACGGAGTCTCGCTCTGTCACCCAAGCTGGAGTGCAGTGGTGCAATCTCGGCTCACTGCAATCTTTACCTCCCGGGTTCAAGCAATTCTCCTGCCTCAGCCTCCTGAGTAGCTGGGACTACAGGTGCCCGCCACCACACCCGGTTAATTTTTGTATTTTTAGTAGAGACAGGGTTTTGCCATGTTGGCAAGGCTGGTCTCAAACTCCTGACCTCAGGTGATCCACCCCCACCTTGGCCTCCCAAAGTGCTGGGATTACAGGTGTGAGCCACTGTGCCTGGCCAATTCTACTATTTTTGAGAATATATTTTATAAAATCTAAATATAGATAAAATATTTTTGATGAAAATTAGCTTATAAATTCAGATGTGCTGTCTGTAAAATACTCACTAGATTTTGAGGATGTTGTTATAATAAAAAGAATGTGAACTATCTAATTGATAATTTTCCACGTTGATTAGATGTTGAAATGGTAATATTTGTATATATTGGGTTAAATAAAGTACATTATGAATATTAAAAAAAAAAAAAAAAAAAAAAGAAAGAAAGAAAGAAGGAAGGAAGGAAGGAAGGAAGGAAAGAAAGAAGGAAGGAAAGAAAGAAGGAAGGAAAGAAAGAAGGAAAGAAAGAAAGGAAAGAAAGAAAGAGATAGAAAAGAGAAAGAAAAGAAAGAAAAAGAAGCAATCAATGTTTTTGTGATAATATCAAATTTGAATTCAAAGTAAAAAGATAAGGCCGGGCATGGTGGCTTATGCCTGTAATCCTAGTGCTTTGGGAGGCCAAGATGGGCAGATTGCCTGAGCTCAGGAGTTCGAGACCAGCCTGAGCAACACGATGAAACCCTAAAATACAAAAAATTAGCCAGGTGTGGTGGTGTGTGCCTATAGTCCCAGCTACTCATGAGGCTGAGGCAGGAGAAATTGCTTGAACCCAGGAGGCACAGGTTGCACTGAACCAAGATTGCACCACTGCACTCCAGCCTGGGTGACAGAGCAAGGCTCTGTCTCAAAAAGAAACAAAAAAAGATATTAAACTGGAAGAATGGGGCCAATTATAATAAAAATAGTACTGCATGATGAAAACATAGATACTTTGAACGTTCAAGCACTAAGTAGCATGTGTCATCAAAATATGTAATACAGAAACTGTTGTAAATACAAGGAGAACTTAAAAAAAAAAAAAAAAAAAAGACTTACAGTTCTTATCCCAGGACAGATCAAGGGGACTAAAAATAATCAAAACTGCACAGGACCTGATTAATAAAATTTATAAGGTCTATCCAATAGATAAATTTCAAACTCTACACCTTCAAAATGTATGCTCAAAAACAAGCATACATTTTAAGGCCCCATAGATTGTTTACAGAAGTTAATTCTGAAGAAAACTTAGTAAATCCACACCAGTATGGAGATTCCTTAGAGGACTAAAAGTAGAACTACCATTTGATCCCACAATCCCACTACTCCGTATCTATCCAGAGGAAAAGAAATCATTATTTGAAAAAGACACTTGCACATACATGGTTATAGCAGCACAATTCATAATTGCAAAAATATGGAACCAGCTTAAATGCCCATCAACCAATGAGTAGATTTTTAAAATATGGTATCTATATACCATGGGATACTAGTCAGCCATAAAAAGAAGGAAATAATGGCATTCACAACAAAGTGGATAAAGTTGGAGACCATGATTCTAAGTGAAGTAACTCAGGAATGGAAAACCAAAACTGTATGTTCTCAGTTATAAGTGGAAGCTAAGTTTGAGGACACAAAGGCCTAAGAATGATATAATGAACTTTGGGGACTCAGGTGGAAGGGCAAGAGGGAGGTAAGGGATAAAAGACTACACATGGGTACAGTGTACACTGCTCGGGTGACGAGTGCACCAAAATCTCAGAAATTACCACTAAACAACTTATCCATGTAACCAGGAACCACCTGTCCCCAAAAACTATTGAAATTTAAAAATAAAGGAGAAAAAAAGAAATAGCACATAACACATTCTTCAAAAATACCATAAACTTGAGTAACAAAAACTGGCACAAAAGATGACACAAACAAAAAAAGGAAGCCTAATTAGTAAGAAACATCCTGTCTCTTGAACAACTTTTGTTTCAAACAAAAATCAGAAACCAAAACCACACTGAGCTACATGCTCCACCAGTTATAAGACCTGGTTGCTCCTTTCAAGTGTTTTGCAAACCATGTTTTTCACAGAAGCATAACTAGATAGATGCTAGATTTGCTAGATGTGTTGCTGGCTCCAGCTGGTGTCAAAATTAATCTGTGTCTCTGTATTTGTTCTATTTAATTGCGCTTTACTTTTTACTTACGTCCATTTATTCCTAAACCACTGTGACATCTACTCATATTTTATTTATCTGTAAGTTCATGTTCATTCTTTCTGTTTAGAAATTCCAGCATTAGAGGCAATAAATTTTCCACTTATAATTGCTGCAGTTGCATCTCAGAAGATATACATTTTAAAGCTTTTTTCCTGATTATAAAAGTAACACATTGTTTTTGTAAAGATAAAAGTAAATATTCAGGAATATATAAATTAGATGATGAAGTCCTCTCTTCTGTAATTCCATTCCCTACTACAACCATCCCCCAACCAATACCTTAACTAATTTTACAATTTGGTGAATATTCCTTAAAAAACTTTCTAGGCTATTAAGAGTATATACGTGTATAATAATCTCTTTTTAACAGAAATGGAATCATACTTTTGTACTTTACATAAAATTTGTTCTTTTCACCTAAGCATATAAATGGTAACTCTCCATATTGGTACATATAGGCTTCTCTCAATGGAAACATGATATTCAGTTGTATGGCTGTAATCATATGCATTTAACAAGCTCCCTCTTGACTGACATTTCAGTTGTTTACAATTTTGGATATTACAAACACTGCTGCAATAAATATTCTTACTCACACATCTTTGCACACTTGTACAAATATGTATATTACTGTAAGATTTGTCGTTTTCTCATGATTATCCCTCAGGTACCAAACAAGATTGCCTAGGACTACAAACAAGGTTGTCTAAGACAACGACCCTCATTTTAAAGTAGAATGACTGAAGAAACAACAGGAAATGCCTACTTAATATGGTTTTATATGGTTCCGTGTAGGTGGAAATGGAGAAATTGCAGAAGAAATACAGGAAGGGACCTAAATTGAATTATTTTAAAAAGAAAATCAAAAAAAGAGGATTTCAGGTCTTATAATATATGAAACCAACTTTGTAGGTTTCAAAACTTGTGGGGTGCTACAGACTAACTTCTACCCTATGGACTCTCCTGTCATCAGTCAGTGCAGGTAAAAATTCACATACACCCAGCTTTGACAGTTCTACTGGTCAATGTGGGTACATAAAGGTAACCACACACCAAGAAAACAAAGCCTCGGATCAAAATAAGCAAGAAAAACTTCTGCTCAAATGTTCTCCCTACCCTCACTATTGCCAAGGGGGCTGAGCCCACCTGGAGTGGGGAGCAGAACAGGTTGTTAACACAATCAAGTAATCCTAACTAGAGGGGACAGAAGTTTTGTTATTTTTCAAAAGCTCCAAGAGTTCTTATTTCTAAAAATATTAAAAATTAAATAGATAAACCAGTATAGGCTCAGGCTGAGCAAAGTCTACCCTGGCATATATGAAAGAATGTTAGTGGCGTTCAGGGCAATGTGTGATGAGAAATAATTCTGGAAAAGTTGACATGTATCAGACAAAGGACAGTCTTGGGCATCACACTAAAGAATGTGGACTCTATCCAGGGGAAAACTGGGACTGCTTTGCACCTTTTTTTTTTTTTTTAAATTGGAGACAGGGTCTCACTCTGTTGTCCAGTCTGAAGTGCAGTGGCACAATGGTAGTTCACTGTAACCTCAAACTTTTGGGCTCAAGCAATCCTCCTGCCTCAGCCTGAGTAGCCAGGACTACAGGTACACACACTACACCCAGCTAAATTTTTCTATTTTTTGTAGAGACAGAGTATCACTATGTTGCCCAGGCTGGTCTCAAACTCCTGGCCTCCAGCAATCCTCTCACCTTAACCTCCCAAAGCACTGGTATTACAGGTGTGAGCCATGATGCCCAGACTAATTTTCACCTTTTAAGCAGAGGAGTAGCATGATTACTTTTTAGTCTTGGAGCAATTGCAGTGAACAGTAGGATGGAGGAGGGAACTTTGAGGCAGAGAGAACAAAAAAGAGACTGTAGCAATTCTCCAAATGAGAACTAACATGGAGAGTGGCAATGAATAACGAACATGGTTCTTAGAGAAACAAAGAGAAAAGGGGAGGTATAAGAAGACACTCTGTTTCATTGTTGGATAAATGTTTTCTTATCTATAAAATAAGGATAATTTTCAATACTGTTATTGTAAAGATTATAAAAGTGGGTTTGTTTCAAGTTAATCTATAACTTCTATCTTTGTTTGAGCAAAGATTTGCTGCAGCTTAAATTAGAGTAATGGATGTTTTCTTATTCCGTTCGTGTTTCTATAACAGAACCCCTGAGGCTGGATAATTTATAAAGAAGAGAAATGGCTTTCTCACAGTCCTGGAGGCTGGGAAGTCCAAGATCAAGACACCAGCATCTGGTGTCTGGTGAGGGCCTTCTTGCTATGTCCTCACATAGAAGAAGGTGGAAGGACAAAAAGGAGATGAATGCTGTGTCCTCACAGGGCAAAAAAGCAGAAGAGAAAAAACTCACTCCTGCAAGCTCTTTTCATAGCAGCATTAATCCATTCATGAGGCAGAAGCCTTAGACCTAAAGAGCCCTCCCATGAGGCCCGAGCCCCCAACACTGTTGCACTGAGGATTAAGCTTCCAACACATTAGAGGGACACATTCACACCATAGCAGATATAAACACACTATACAATGCCCCATGAATGTGCACTATTGCCATTTATTACTAGCATTGGCACATCCATGAATGTTCATGAGTTTAGAGACTGAGTTTTCCATGCTGTGCAGGACAGGGCAGAGGGGCAGCTTGGTGGGCTCTGCCCAGCAAATGATTCCAAGGCCAAGGTTTATCAAACAAATATTGGAGTCGTGAGCTCAGTCTATCTGAAACCAGAGCACTCTCTGTGAGTCAGACCCTGTACCAGATACAATGTATGTGTTTATTTCACTTTATTTTCAGAACAAGGATTTTTTTAAAGACTTTACAGATTATAAAATTCAAGGCTTTTTCTACTTATGAGATTAATTAGCCTCATCCGTGGAAGTCAGAGGGGCCCACACTTACTTCTCCATGCTTTCCCTACGATGCATAACCCTCTGTGTCTGCAATGGCTGAGCTGCAGTTCAGTAGAAATATGTCCACAGCAGCTCTGTCCAGCTGCAGCCCATACAGGGGTTGAAGGCTGCCTGGTGTGGGGTAGCCACGGCTAGCAGGTGGCGTTTCTGTGGGAAGAGCAAACCTTGTCTCTTCTGTGTGGTTATCCATTCTCTTTTTCCTTCTGTCTTAGGCAGCTCCAGGGTCTCTCCCCTCCCCTGGCAGGACCCTGACAGTGGTTCTCATGCTCTTCTTGGTGGTCATCCCTACTCTCAGTTATGCTGACCCCTGCTGCCCTTCCCAGCAGCCTCAGTCAGCTGCCACGTTATAGCTCAGTCTTTTAGTTGTGGTGGGACCACTCCCCACTGAGGTTACAACTCTCTCATTAGGCTCACAAGACAAGGATACTGAATTTTCAGTTATTTGCAGACAAGTTAGGTAGAAGGACTTTAAAGCTGTCACCATTCATTGTCCCCCAAGCATCACCTTTAAGGGCAAAGATGCTGCTGAACCAATAAAACATTTGACAAAATTTCCCAGTGTCACCTTTAACTAGCCACCTATTCTCACCTTTGACAGCCACATCTCTGGCTCCCAACTTGGCTGAATCCTCAACATGGGGTTTCTGGCGCCCCAGGAGTGGCTCAATTGGGTAAGTTCTGTTAGGACCCCCATAGCTTCCGCCTTGTGGGCTGATTATCAGAGGTCAGGACCCCTCATACTGACCTGGCCGAACCTTGATTTTGCTTCTACCAAGTCCTATTGTGTTCACCCAAGCCCCTTCCCCACCCAACACTCATACACACATCCCTCACAAGAGTCTGGCTGTCCTGGGTGACCATGAGCCACCAGAACAGGGATTTTTAAAGACAGGTCTTGGGCAGCAACTTCTACCAAGACAACAGAATAATAAAAGTAGTCAGACTCTGTGGGTTAAAATGCTAGGGCAATGACTGTCAACACCTGAACTGTGGATGAAGTCCAGGCCATGGAAATACAGAACAAGTGGAGAGAATAGAGCTGGGTCAGAGCGGAGAAGGAGCAGGGGAGGGGCTGAACACAGGCCACAAATCTCACTGATGCTTTTATCTGATTATGGGCCAGCAGGCGAAGCATTCATGGGCGAGTCCTGCCAGCTTAAAAGGTGGAGGGAGGGTTTGCTGCCAACAGTTAAGTGGTACCAGGGACAGGGTACAAGCCCCTGGACTCTGCCCAGAGAAGAATTCCCAGGATAGCCATGACCCTCGGCAAGGCTGGTGCTGCCACTCTTCCCCAGTCCCCAGGCCTGGTCCCCGTGGCAAGTACCAGAGTAGGAATCAGCATCAAGAATCTAGAAAAGCAAGACTCAGAAGCCAGGGAGGGTTCTAAAGTCTTAGAGCAGTGTTCATCAAGGCGCATGCTCAGAGTTCACCAGCTGTAAGGAAATGGCAGCTCAGGGAGGCAAGGAAGCCAGCCCCTAGTCTGGGTCACTCCCTCAACCCCCACTGGCCCTATCACTGTGTCATCTGCAAGCAGCCTGAGAGACCCAGGGGACCAGGGCTGTCAGCATCTTATAGACCAGCCTTGGGTTGGCTCTATCAGAGGAAGGCTAGGAGTTCAACCCTAGTCCTAAATGATTGTGTGTTCATAGAGATTTGCTAGGGAGAACTTGAGATGGCTGGCTAGAAGCAGTTAGTACACACCACTCTCACAGAGAGGAGACAAAGTGGCATTGAACACTAGCTCTTCACATGGATCGTCCAGGAGGTCACGTTGGGATTCATCAAGGAGTCATCAAGACTCACAGAGAGCAGAGAGGAATAAAGTAGGGCAGCCACCCACCTGAGATCAACATGGAGCCATGGGAAGCTCCCTTACTGCGGGAAAGGGTGAGTGAGCAAGAGCCCCCCAGGGACCCACACTTCCACCACAGACCTCTGCAATCCTGTGTACTGGAGATCTCCCATGACCACCCCAGGGCTCCAGGTGAACACAGAGAGCCACCTGGAGTCTGGGCAGAGCCACTGCTCAAGCCCATGTGAAGCCCCAGGGGCCTTGGATCCCTGAATACCCTGACACCAGCTGCCATAGCCCCTCCAACCAGGAAGGACCGGCTTTTCCACAAGCCCTAGGTTAGGGACCACCTCCATGGTGCTGAGGAGCAGCAGGACTGTAGGCCCTACCTTTCCTGCTCCTCACCAGGCAAGGCCCACTGGCCTGGGTCGCCAGCACAGCCACCCTACTCCTGCCTGAGCACTCTGGCCAGTCATGGCTCTGCATTTCTCTGGGAAGCAGCTCTCAGAGGTAACCCTACAGGCCTGCTGCAATGCCTTTAGGCTGGGGAGGGAACAAAGAGCCAGAGAGGTATTGTGGCCTCCAGCTCGCCGCAGCTCCCCTACGGAGAAGAGGCCAGACTGTTTTCCAGGCGATCCCATGCCCTTACTGCTCCTCACCAGGCAGGATCTCCCAGTTTGGGCCCGCAGCACAGCCACCCACCCCTGCTTGATCACTCCTATCTGCCACGGCTCTGTGCTTCTCTAGCGTGGAGCTCCCAGAGGCAACTGACTGGCCCTCAGCCATTGACCTGGCACTGGGATCCCCACTCTTACTTCCCCAAAGGCTGGGGAGAGAACAAAAAGCATGAGTGCCCTTACTGGAGCCTCCAGCACACCAGCAGCTGCCCTACAGAAGCAGCCAGATTCTTTCCTCATGATCCCCCCACCTTCCCTGCCCTCTCCCAAATGGGGCTTGCTGCCTTCTGGCTTCTAGTGCACCCACGCTGCCCTGCATGAGCATTTCAGCTTTGGCCCAGAGCCCTACTTAAAACCCCACCCCCACAACTTAGGAGCTTCCCTCGGGCTCCCACCACCTAAGCACCCTGTCTCACCCCATCTGAGAGTTCAGCTAGTGACCTGCGGACTGGCCCAATCCTTCCCATCACAGCCAGCACCTGAGCCCCCAGTCCCATCAGGACTTATACCCTCTGTCCACCCAGCCATCTAGGGGCCAGGGAGTTAGAGAACTACCTAACCCATTCCAGTTCTGCTGGCACCTGACCTTTCCCCCAGATCCTGAAGTTAGACTGGCCCAACTAGCCAATGCCACCACAACCAACAAACCCCTGCACAGGCCCAAAGACAGAGCTCCCCATCCTTTTACACAAAGAAGTAGCACTATCACATTGGAGAAGAGGGGAGCCACAGAGCATCTGTATTAGGTTGAGTGATGAAGTTCTGCCCAAAAACCACTCCCACAGACAATCACAAATTAGTCAATCCCCAAGCCTCTCAACCACACTGTGGTCCAGAGATAGGCTATGATGTGCATCTGATTTAGGAGTCATGAGCTCTGGAACAGAAGAGCAGTCCACATTCCTGCCTATCAAGGATGAGGGGCTGGTGCAGCCCCCCACCCCACCCCCATGCAGAGACCTCAGCTTATTTCACTAGGAGCTCCTCCCAGCCACCCTCATCAGGCAAGGTACCTACATTCAACACGGCGATATTCTTGGGCAAGCCGGGGCTCCAGCTTTGCCTAGCTGTGTCACCCTACCCCATGGAACAGGAAGCACATGGCAAGGAGCACTCTGTGGTCCAGCCCATCACCTAAAACAACAGAGAGCATCTCACAGTAAATAAAGATCAGGTACATACCCATCTGCTTGCACCATGCTGGCTCTCACCCATAAGTGCCATCTATTGGCCCACATGCTGAACTGCACAACCCAGTATAAAACCTACTGGTGGAAGTGCATAGGACCATAGAAGCAAAGCCAAAAAAACCCTACCCGACATACCCTACAGTCACACCCTCTAGCAAGGTGGGAGAAAGGGAAAGAAAAAAAAAAACAATAGTAATATAGGGAAAGAAAAAGGGGGAGAGCCTATCATCACGAAAATTATTACAAAAATTAGAAGTGCCAGCATCTCCAAATGAGAAGGAACCAGCATAAGAATTCTGGCACCATGAAAAACCTGCATGTTGTGATACCACCGAAGGATCACACTAGCTCTCTAGCAATAGTCCACAACCAAAATGGAAACCCAGAAGTATCAGATAAAGAATTCAAAGCATGGATTACAATAAAACTCAATGATTTTCAAGATGAGGTTTAAAATCAATGTAAAGAAACCTGTAAAACAATCCAGGAAATGAAGGAAGAGATAAACATCTTAAAAGAAATTAATCAGAGCTTCTGGAGTTGAAAAATTCAGTTAAGGAATATCAAAATACAACTGAAAACTCTGTCAATAGACTAGATCAAACAGAAGAAAGAATTTCAGAACTTGAAGGCTGGTCCTTTGAGCTAACCCAGGAACTTTTTAAAATGAACAAAGAATAAAAAAAAAGAATTTTTTAAAATGAACAAAGTCTTCAAGATGTATGGGGTTGTATAAAACGACTAAACCTACAAATTATTGGCATTCCTGAGGGAGAAGGAGAAAAAGGTAACAACCCAGAAAACATACTTGAAGCAGTAATTCATGAAAATTTCCCTAATCTTGTTAGAGATGTAGGTATTCAGGTACAAGAAATCCAGAGAACATTTGCAAGATACTATACAAAATGACCATCACCAAGGCATATAGTCACCAGACTGTTCAATCTTAAGAAAAAAATCTTAAAGGCAGATACAGAAAAAGTCAGATCACATACAAAGGGAACTCCATCAGGCTAACAGCAGACTTCTCAGCAGAAACCCTATAAGCCAGAAGACATTAGGGGCCTATTTTCAGCATTATTAAAGAAAAGAAACTCCAACCAAGAATTTCATATCCCACCAAACTAAACTTCATAACTAAAAGGAAAAATAAAATCTTCCTCAGACAAGCAAGTGCTAAGGAAATTCATTACTACTAGACCAGCCTTACAAGAGATCCTTAAGGGGGTTCTAAACATGTAAAAGAAAGAACAAAACCTGCTACCACAGAAACACACTTAAGTACAGAGCCCACGGACTCTATAAAGCAACTACTCAATGGAAACTACAAAACAACCATTAACAACTTTACAATAGGATCGAATCCTCAGTATCAATACTAACCTTGAAAGCAAATGGTCTAAATACCCCATATAAAAGGCACAGAGTGGCAAGGTGGATTTTAAAAAATGAGACCCATCCATCTGCTGTCTTCAAGAGATCCATCTCACATGTAACGATACCCATAGGCTCAAAGGAAAGAGATGGATATATCAGATATCAGATAAAACAGACTTTAAGCCAGCAACAGCAAAAAAGGACAAAAAAGGGCATTATATACTGATAAAGAGTTCAATTCAACAGGAAGACTTAACTATCCTAAATATATATGCACCCAACAACCAGATTCATAAAACGAGTGCTTTTAGACCTACGAAAAGACTTAGGCAGTCACACATTAATAGTGGGGGACTTCAAAAATCCCACTGACAGCATTAGACAGATCACTGAGGCAAAAAACTAACAAGGAAATTCTGGATTTAAATTTGACCCTTGACCAATTGGACCTAATGGACATCTACAGAACACTCCACCCATCAACCACAGAATATACATTCTTCTCATTTGCACATGGGACATACTCTAAATCAACCATATACTTGGCCATAAAGCAAGTCTCAATAAATTCAAAAATATCAAAATCATACCAAGCATACTCTCAGACAACAGTGGAATAAAAATAGGAATCAATACCAAGAAGATCTTCCAAATTCACACAACTACACAAAAACTGAGCAACTTGCTCTTGAACAGCTTTTGGGTAAACAACAAAATTAAGGCAGAAATCAAAAAATTCTTTTTGAAATAAATAAAAATAGAGATATAACATACCAAAATCTCTTGGACACAGCAAAAGCAGTGTTAAGAGAAAAAGTTATAATGCTAAACGCCTACATTAAGACATTAGAAAGCTCTCAAATCAACTAACATTACAACTAGAGAAATTAGAGAAACAAGAACAAATTAACCCCAAAGCCAGCAGAAGAAAAGAAATGACTGAAATCAGAGCAGAACTGAACAAAATCGAGATCCAGAAGTCCATACAAAAAAATCAACAAAACCAAAAGTTGGTTCTTTGAAAGGACACACAAGATCAAAAGACTACTAGCTAGACTAACAAAGAAAAACAGAAAGACGGCCCAAACACCCACAATCAGAAATAACAAGACTGGCATTACAATCTCACAGAAATACAAAAGATTCTCAAAGACTATTATGAACACCTTCTAGAGGAAGTAGATAATTTCCTTGACACATGCAACTTCCCAAAATTGACTCAGGAAGAAACCGAAACATTGAACAGACCAATGCTAAGTTCCAAAATTGAATCAGTAATTTTTTTTAAACCTACCCACTAAAAAACACCCTGGAGGCCAGGCGCGGTGGCTCACGTCTGTCATCTCAGCACTTTGGGAGGCTGAGGCGGGCGGATCACGAGGTCAGGAGATAGAGACCATCCTGGTTAACACAGGGAAACCCCGTCTCTACTAAAAATACAAAAAAAAAAAATTAGCCAGGCTTGGTGGCGGGCACCTGTAGTCCCAGCTACTCGTGAGGCTGAGGCAGGAGAATGGCGTGAACCCAGGAGGCGGAACTTGCAGTTAGCGGAGATCGCACCACTGCACTCCAGCCTGGGTGACAGAGGGAGACACCCTCTAAAAAAAAAAAAAAAAAAAAAATCTGGATTAGACAGACTCACTGCCAAATTCTACCAAATGTACAAGAAGAGTTGGTACCAATTCTACCAAAACTCTTCTAAGAAACTAAGAAAGAGGGACTCTTCCCTGATTCATTCTACTACACTAAGATTACCCAGATACCAAAATCTGATGAAGACACAACAAAAAAAGAAAACTACAGGCCAATATCCCTGACGAACAAAGAGGCCAAATCCTCAACAAAATACAAGCAAATTGAATCCAACAACACATCAAAAAGTTAATTCACCATGATCAAGCAGGCTTTATTCCTGGGATGCAAGGTTGGTTCAACATACACAAATCTTTAAGTGTGATTCAGCACATAAACAGAACCTAAAACAAAAACCATATGATTATCTCAATAGATGCAGAGAAACCTTTCAATAAAATTCAACATCTTTTCATGATAAAAGCTCTCAACAAACTAGGCATCAAAGGAACATATTTCAAAATAGTAAGAGCCATCTGTGAAACCCATAACCAACATCATTCTGAATGGGCAAAAGCTGGAAGCATTCTCCTTAAGAACTAGAACACCACAAGGATGTCAACTTTCACCACTCCTATTCAACACTGTATTAGAAGTTCTAGCCAGAGCAATCAGGCAAGAGAAAGAAATAAAAGGCATCCAAATAGGAAAAGAGGAAGTCAAATCATCTCTTTTTGGCCAGGCATGGTGGCTCACACCTGTAATCCCAGCACTTTGGGAGGCCGAGGTGGACGGATCACGAGGTCGAGTTTGAGACCAGCCTGGTCAACATGGTGAAACCCCATCTCTACTAAAAATACAAAAATTAGCCAGGCATGGTGTCGCGCACCTGTAATCCCAGCTACTTAGAGGCTGAGACAGGAGAATCACTTGAACTGGGGAGGTGGAGGTTGCAGTGAGCTGAGATCGCACCACTGCTCTCCAGCCTGGGCAACAGAGTGAGGCTCCATCTCAAAAAAAAAAAAAAATTAAAAAACTAAAAAATCTCTTCACTGACAATATAAATTCTATACCTAGAAAACCCTAAATATTCTGCCAAAAGCCTCCTAAAACTGATAAACAACTTCAGTAAAGTTTCAGGATACAAAAATCAAAAATCAATAGCATTTCTATATACCAGGAACACTCAAGGTGACAGCCAAATCAAGAATTCCATGTACAATGGCCATAAAAAAATATATAAACACACACATACACCTAGGAAAACATCTAAGCAAAGAAGTGAAAGAGTGCTATAAGGAGAACTGCAAAACACTTCTGAAAGAAATCATAGATGGGCCAGGTGCAGTGGCTCATGCCTGTAGTCCTAGCACTTTGGGAGACCAAGGCTGGTGGATTACTTGAGCCCAAGAATTCGAGACCAGCCTAGACAACCATGACGAGATTCCATCTCTACAAAAAAGTACAAAAATTAGATGGGCGTGATGGTGTGCCCCTGTAGTTCCAGCTACTCAGGAGGCTGAGGTGGGAGGATCACTTGAGCCTGGAAGGCAGAGGTTACAGTGAGCCAAGATTGTGCCACAGCACTCCAGCCTGGGTGACAGAGTGAGACCCTGTTTCAAAGGAAGGAAGGAAGGTAGGAAGAGGAAGGAAGGGGAAGGAGGAAGGAAGGGGAAGGAGGAAGGAAGGGGAAGGGGAAGAGGAAGAAAGAAATCATACAAACAAATGGAAAAACATTCCATGTTCATGGATTGGACGAATCACTATTATTAAAATACTGCCCAAAGCAATCTACAGATTCAACAGTATTCCTATCAAACCACCAACATAATGTTTCACAGAATTGGAAAAAAAACTACTCTAAAAAGCCCGAATAGCCAAAGCAATCCTACCCAAAAAGAACAAAGTCAGAGGCATCACATTACGTGACTTCAAACTGTATTATAAGGCTACAGTAACCAAAACAGCATGGTACTGGTACAAAAACAGACACATAGACCCAAGGAACAGAACAGAGAACCCAGAAATAAAGCCACACACCTGCAACCATCTGATCTTCGATGAAGTCAACGAAAACAAGCAATGGAGAAAGGACTCTATATTCAATAAATGCTGCTAGGATAACTGGCTAATCATATGCAAAAGAATGAAACTGGACCCCTACTTTTTACCATATACAAAAATTAATTCAAGATGGATCAAAGATTTAAATATAAGACCTCAAGCTGTAAAAATCCTAGAAGAAAACCTGAGAAATACCATTCTGGACATCGCTCATTGCAAAGAATTTATGGCTAACACCTCAAAAAGCAATCTCAACAAAATAAAAACTGACAAGTGGGCCCTATTAAGCTAAAGAGCATCTGCACAGCAAAAGAAACTACCAACAAAGTAAACAGACAACCTACAGAATGAGAGAAAATAGCCACAAACTATGCATCTGACAAAGATCTAATATTGAGACTCTGTAAGAAACTTAAATCAGCAAGCAAAAAACAACCCCATCAAAAAATAGGCAAAGGACATGAACAGACACTTTTGAAAAGAAGACATACAAATGGCCAACAAACATATGAAAAAAAATGCTCCACATTACTAATCATCAGAGAGATGCAAATCAAAACCACTATAAGATACCATCTCATATCAGTCAGAATGGCTATTACTAAAAAGTCAAAAAATAACAGATGCTGGCGAGGCTATGGGAAAAATGAAATGTTTATACATAGTTGCTGGGAATGTAAATTAGTTCAGCCACTGTGGAAAGCAGTTCAGATGTTTCCCAAAGAACTCAGAACTATCGTTCAACCCAGCAATCCCAGTACCAGTATATATCCAAGGGAAAATAAATCATTCTACCAAAAAGACACACGCCCTCTCATATTCATCACAACACTATTCACAACAGCAAAGACGTGGAATCAACCTAGGTGCCCATCCACGGTGGATTGGATAAAGAAAATGTGGCACAAATACACCATGGAATACTATACAGCCATAAAAAAGAACAAAATTATGTCCCTTCAGCAACGTGGATGCAGCTGGAGACCATTATGCTAAGCGAACGAACATGGGAACAGAAAACCAAATACCGCATGTTCCCACTTATAAATGGGAGCTAAACATTGGGTACACATGGACACAAAGACTGGAAAAATAGACACTACGGATTCCAAAAGGGGACAGGGAGGGAGGGGGCAGGAGCTGAAAAGCCTCTTGTCCGGTACTACGCTCACTACCTGGATGATGGGATCAATTGTACCCCAAACCTCAGCATCACGCAATATACCCATGTAACACCTGCATATGTACCATTTGAATCTAAAATAAAAGTTGAACTTTTTAATAAAGAGATTTGCTGAATAGATAAATGAGGTAAAGGGACCAGGGAGACTGTAAGGGGAAAAATACAATAATAAGAAAAAGGGGGATATTTTTTGGCAGCTACTGAGTGACCACCATTATATCCACACATCAGCCACAAGTAGGAAATGGCATCTTTCTAAAACCCAAACCTATCTGGTCATTCCTCTGCCTAAAATCCCTCAGTGACTTCTACTGAAATCAGAGTAAAATCTAAAAGCCTCAGAGAGGCTTTCAAGGCCTTCCAGGACCCGGCCCCTGGCTGCCTTTTCAGTCTCACCTCTTGCCAGGCCCAGCCACACTCCCCACCACCCCACCCCAACCTGCCCTGTGCTCTGCACTCCAGATTGCAGCTGCAGACTTACTTCCACGTATCATTCTGCCATTGCTTTTTTCACTCACTATACCATCGACATCTGGCTGTGCCCACATGTTTAGGTTTATACCTGATACTTTATATGCATGAACTCACTTAATCCTCTCAAGAAATCTGAGACAGGGATAATTATACCTATTTACAATAAAAGAAATGGAGGCTGAGAGGTTAAGTGACTTGTTCAAGGTCATTGCTCATGCTAAGACATGCTCCCCCCGCCCTCACTGGGCACCCTGCTAGTCACCCCTAAGGTGACCAGAAAGCACAGGACAGGCAGGGGTTATATTAATAATTAGCCTCTCGGTCTAGTAGCTTGGACCTCAGAAACACTGGGTGGAGAGAGGCAAGGAGGCCAGGCCTGTCAGGAGTGTGGTGGGGAAGCTGACCTATGGTGACAAACTCACCCCAATTTGCCTAGGACTTTCCAGGTTTTAGCACTGAAAGTCTCACATCCTGGGAAACTCATCAGTCCTTTTCTTAAAACTGAAAGTTCTGCATCCCATGACTATCTCTCCTCTCAGTACCAAGAAAATGGGTTTGGTTAGTCACCCAAACCCAGATCAGTTTCTTTGTCCAGCAAATGAGGTGTCCAGGACAGGCAGGGCTCCTAGGCATTCTCTCAGAGTCAGTATTAAAGCTACAGTTCAGATCATCAAACTGTACAAGACCCAGGCATAGACCCAATAGGAAAATGGGGCAGAGGGAAAAGGAGCCCCTCCACCATGGGCGAGGGCTGGAAGACCCAGGCATAGACCCAATAGGAAAATAGGGCAGAGGGAAAAGGAGCCCCTCCACCATGGGCGAGGGCTGGCCAGAATCAGGCTGGATCAGGGTAGAGCAGAGGTCGGGGAGAAACTCAAGTCCAAATCTTTGGCTGCCTTATTTGCAGTTGCTTTCCTAGTTTCTAGCAAAGTATCTGGCACACAACAAGTACTGGATGCATAATGAATGAATGGAGGAATGAGTGAACAAATGCATGCCTAGCCCATTACAATTAAATCAGAGACTTCAAGCAGCTAGAACAGAACCCAGCTCAATGATACAACTGCTAACAGACAACTTGGATCTGTGGGAGAGGATTCAAAGGGCCAGGAAGGAAAATGCCACTGGAGACAGAGTTATGCCCGAGAGAACAGCCAATCAATCCAGCCTTCCTGCTGGAGGGCTCACTGTCTGCTGGTGGTTCTTGGGGAAGAGGCTGCGTTTCCAGCCATTTTTCCTTCTCTCAACTGGTGCCTTTGGAAAATACACCAAGAATGCAAGGCTTTCACTGAGGCCTTCTTCAAAAGCCTTCATTGTGAGGAAGTCTCCGTCATTAGCCAAAATTCGAGCAGAGTTTCTATCTGGCAATCACTTCTAACTTATAAAGAGCTTTTTACTGTAATTATTCCAGCGGCTACAGGCGCGAGCAAAATGGCCAGGCCTGGGGAGCAACCGCAGCACCATCTTGTGGCTCTTTGGAGAACACCACCGGGCTGTGCCCTTCACTGGGTGTGTAAACCCAGTTTCTGAGAATTCACACCTTTAGGTATCTTAACAAGGATAATTGCTCTGCTATTTAACAATCTGATCCACTGCTCAACCTTTATAAAGATCAAAAAAACATAAAATCAATCCCCAAATTCAGCATGGATTCAATGGCATGTAACCTTTGTGTTTTCAGAAGCTTCCCAGAGAAAATGTACATTTGCTGAGCTAATATGCAATACACAGGTGCAGATTAAGGAACAACTATGCTTTTAACAGGCCTTCCACTACACAAGCATGCCTTTCTTGCCCATCAAAGGAAACACTGATTTTTTTAACTAAATGATTTGTTCATTTATTTAACAAATATTTATTAAGTGCCTGTTATATACAAGGCACTGGGTGTACCACAATGAGGAAAACAAATATGGTCGCTGTCTGCTATAGTGCATATAGTCTAGTGGAAGAGGCAACATAACTCAAATAATTACTGAGATACTGGTGCCCTGGAAAAAGTGCTAGGAAGGACACAGGGGTGGTGAGCCAGTGTGCTGGGGCAGTGGGTGTGATGTAGAACAAGGAGTCGGATAGAGCTTCTTTTATGATGGGTAAGCTAAAAACTAAAATTCTCAATTCTCTTCCAGGAAACTCAGAGAGAACAAAAGCTTTCAAGCATTGCATTGACAAGCCTGCTGGGAGTTGATTGCTGGGAACAATTTGAACTGACTCCCAGTGTTAAGTGTGGTTATCTGGTTCTCTTTCACTCCCCTGACACACAATACACACATATATATCCATACATGCACATGTGCACACACACACATTCACACACATACACATGCACAATTGATTTATCATCTCTTTGTGCTGAAGAAGAATTAAATTATGTGCAGATGAGAACCGCAGTCGTATGGAGTCAAGCTTAGTTGGGGAAGAGCTGAAAGGTTCTTTAAAAGCCTTATCTCTGAGGTTCAGACAAGCTGGGTCTGTAGAACAGCAACTGAGGCTCCCCCAGGGCAGTAAGGCTCTGGCTGGAGTCCCCTAAGGAAGGGAAGATGAGGTTACAGGTCCACATAGTTGGGAGACTTCATAGGTGTAGAAATTCAGACTTGAAAGGGACCTTAAAGTTCACCCCCTCCTGATGTTTGAAAGAGGATGGTGGAATGCACGTGAGTCTTAGAATCAAACAGACATAGATCCTAAGCCTGGCTACAGCATGATTTGCCAATTCAACTTCTCTGAGCCATTTCATCATCTGTGAAATGAAATTAAGGATCTCTATGCCTCAAGCAGGCTCAAATTCTATTATGGTCCCAAGACTGGGCTTCTTCCTGAAAGCCCTGCTCTCTCTGCCCTGCATGATAGGGAATCCTTTCACCAAAAATTATTCGTTCTTTCTGAAAAATGGTAACTCGACATTCAAGATTTTTAGTTTATATTAATTTTATAAAGAACATATTTTAATATGTTATTTTACATACTGACATAAATATAAATCATTGAATAATTAAATTGGTGGATAGGGACAGCTCGTCCTTACAGAAGAACACTAACTAATAAATACAAGGAATAATGGAAATAAAAAATCACCATCAGGCAAACACCACCATGTAATTGTTGCAAACAAGATACTTATTAAATACAAATAGAGAAACAGGAACTTAATGGTGAAGAAACCGGGCAGACAGCACCTTTACCAAGAGATCAACATTAATATCACAGGTAATAAGATATATCAAATTCAGTGATGCGATGCCCTGAGAAGAGCAATACGTCCCTTCTGTGATATTCTTGCCACAATGCATAATCTCAATCTAATCATGAAAAAACACCTGACAAATCCAAATTGAGGGCCATGCTACAAAATAACTGACCAATACTCTTCAAAAGTGTCAGGTAATGAAAGTCACAAATAAAAATCTGACAAACTCTCACAGATTAGAGAAGACCAGGAAGACATAGCTAATACAATGGAGAGTGCTGATCCTGCACCAGAAATAAAGAACATTACTGGAAAAACTGGATACATTCAAACAATGTCTGTAGATAATGTTGTATCAATGTTAATTTTATCAAGTTATTTAGATGTGAAAAGAACCTATGGAAATAATTTAAACTACAGACAAGAGTGTAAAGTAGACATGCCCCTCCCAAAGTCCCACCTCCTACAAGTAACCACGGCTAATGGTTTGGGGTTTTTTTTATATTTATAGTAACAATAAAAATACATACATATATGTATATGTCTTATATGCATATACATAAATAGAATCCTATGTCTCTATATAGTTCTATAACATGCTATATTCACTCAACAATCTTTCCATATATATCTGCCTTATTCTTTTCCATGCCTATCAGATATTTCACTATAATGACATATAATTTTTATTTAACCAATCCCAGATTTATCTCCAATTGTTCCCTATAATAAATGATACTTCTGGTTTTTTTTTTAAAAAAAAAAGCTATATATATATATGTTGTATATATGTGCGAATGTAGATATTTCTATAGGATAGAGTCTTAAAGGAAGAGTGGTTGAGTCAAAATAAAGAAAAATTTAAATTTTCAACAGTGAATGAAAGTGTCCATTTCCCCATATCCTGAGAAATAGTATTATCAGCATTTTTTAATTTTTTCAGTAGAGTGGGCAAAGCATGAGTTCTTGATACTTTCACCTATCCGAATGTCTCTCCAAGGCCTCTGCCCCTACTACAAAAGAACAGTGGGAACTTTAAGTGAATTTCAGTCTATTTGATAGCCAAGTTACCTAGGCTCTCTGGTGGCAGCCACTCTCCAGGATAGCCCCCAGAGATCCTTGTCTACCAATCTGCACACCCTTCTGGAGTCCCATCCCACCCTGCATCATGGTTGGTCTGCACGACCAATAGAATATGACAGAAGTGATGACGTGTGGTTTCTGAGGCTAGTTCATAAAAAGGCATGTGTCTTCGCCTTCTCCCTTGGATCACTAGCCCTTGTAAAAGCCAACCGCCATGCTAAACTGACACTCAGGCCTCCTGTGGAGGCCTCACCAATACTGCATGATGCAGAACTGAGGCCTCCTGCCAACAGCCATGTGAGTGTGTCATCTTGAAAGCAGAGTATCCAGCCCCAGTCAAGCCTTCAGATGACTGCAGCCCAAACCAACATCTTGAGTGCAACCTCGAGATACCTAAAATTAGCACCACCCAGCTAGGCCACTCCCAGTGTCATGCAGTTCCTGACACTCAGAAACTACATGCTTATTATTTTAAGCTACTAAGTTTTGAAGTAATTTGTTATACAGCAATAGATAACAAATACACTCTCTGAGCCACACTTTCCACTGTAAGGTAGAAATAATAATAATTAGAATGTCCACATCACAGAGAGATAGTAGATGAAGCCCCTGCCACCTGCATGGCCTGTGGGCATTAATCTTTCCCCCTCTCTCCTTGAGAGCCTTGTGACACACCGGCAGGCCTGTCTAAACAGAGAGGAGTGTTTTCAGTTGTAATGCCTTTGACCTTTTCATTGAAAATACGTGTCAAATCCACTTCTAATTCATTGACAGACACATTATTCTGAGAACGAAGCAGGGAGTGAACTTTGTTGCAATGTGTTCCCTGCCCTTTTATGTGATGAAATTATCAAGACCAGACCATTGCTCTAGTCTTCCAAGAGTTGCCAAACTCTGGGTGATCGGGGGTGGCTGCTTGGGACCCTGACCAGGGACGAGTCACTGTGGAGCGCCAAGGACAGAGAATCTGGCCAGTACAGGAAGCCACAGTTTTGTTTCCAAGCAGTGTGGACACACATATCCAAAAAATAAATTACTCGGCCCTTCTCCACTAATAGATGTTCCCCGTGGATGGACTGAGCCCAGTAGTGGCAACAGTGAGCAGAGCGAAGCCAGGAACCATGAAATCCAAAAGGGTAATGGAACCCCAGCATTCAGCCCAGTGAACCTTGAGGGCAGTCCCTGAGCTGGAAACATAGGACCAACTGACTACTCCTGTTCCATGCAGCAGGCCAGGCCAGCTTGGGGCTTTCTCTCTGGAGCATCCATGGAAGCCCCGGCACAGCTCCTGCTTGGGGCGCGCTGGTCAGATTCCACCGAGACTGTAACCGGCACTGTTCTGCATGCTTCCATCTAGTGGTCACAGTCAGCAATTGCAGGCTTCCCACAGGACAGTCACCTTCAATGGGATAGGGATGTCTCTCCCTCCGTCTGTGTTAGCAACTATTTCTCCCCTCCCAAATGAGTGGCCAGGCTCTTTCCTTTAGCCCTCCATGCCCAAGAGCTTGAGCAAATTTCCAGGGAAGGAGTCTTAGTTCAGGATGATATAACAAAGTACCATAGGCCGGGTGCGGTGGCTCACGCCTGTAATCCCAGCACTTTAGGAGGCCAAAGCAGGCAGATCACCTCAGGTCAGGAGTTCAAGACCATCCTGGCCAACATGGTGAAACCCCGTCTCTACTAAAAACACAAAAATTAGTCGGGTGTGGTGGCACACACCTGTAGTCCCAGCTACACGGGAAGCTGAGGCAGGAGAATCGCTTGAACCTGGGAGATGGAGGCTGAAATGAGCCAAGATCATGCCACTGCACTCCAGCTTGGGCAACAGAGTGAGACTACATCTCAAAAAAAAAAAAAAAAAAAAAAAAAAGTACCAAGTACCATAGACTTCGTGATTTATAAACAAGAAAGATTTATTTCTCAGAGTTCTAGAAGCCAGAAGGTGTTTGAATTCTGACTCTATCACACTTATCTCAGTGAACGTGGGCCCCAGTTTTCCCCTCTATTAAATGGGTATGTAAACCTTGCTCCACTGGTTGTAGGAAGGAGTAAATGAAGCTGGGGATGTAGACACTGTGGACATTCCATAAATGTGGCCTGCCTTCCTCCAATCAGCATTTTTAAGCAATGCAAATTAGTCATCACCAGCAGGGGAAAGGAACTATTTCCTTCTTTAGAAGAAAAATAAATCATAATTGCTTATATATGTCACCCTTTCAGAGGCCCATTTAATTCAATCTGCCTTTAGCAAGCACTTACATGGCCTTAGGTCCCATGGAAGAGGCAGAGGTGAGGAAGGTGTGGCTCCTACCACCGAGGAGCTCACAGCCCATCAGTGGAGACAGAAGAAACTTCCACAGTCCAAACGGGTGGGGGTAACAATAATAGGTAACATATAGGGCATTTACTTTATTCCAGGATATAATCCTGAAAACAGTCCTTTGAGGTAGGTACTGATAAAAAGAAAACCTTCAGCCAAATTAAATTTAAAGGAACTTCATTGAGCAACAAATGATTCACAAATCAGGCAGCCCCCAGAATCACAGCAGATTCACAGAGACTCCAGTGCAGCCACATGGTGGAAGAAGATTTATAGACAAAAAAAAGGGAAATGACGTACAGAAATCGGCAGTGAGGCACAGAAACAGCTGGATTGGTTCCAGGTTGGCGTTTGCCTCATGTGAACACAGTTTGAACATTTAGCCCTCTGAGTGGTTGAAGCACGGCCCTGGGATTGGCCAAGACCAGTTATTGTTACAGGCACATGCTCCTAAGTTAGGTTCTCAATCTTGTCTGACTAAGCTAGGCTACAGTTCATCCACAAGGACTCAAATAGAGAAGCACAGAGTCCTTCTCAGACCATATTTAGTTTGCTTCAACAGTACTATTATGATTCTCCCCGCTTTACATATGGGAAAGCTAAAAAATTGATTTAAGAAATGTGCCAAAATTCACATAGTTAAGAAATAGCAGGACGGGAGTTTGAACCCAGGTAGGGAAGAATTACAGTCCATGCACTTGGCCATTACACTTTGTAGTCACTTCAGCCTTGGTCAGCCATATGTCTTTCCTTAAACACACAATGGCCTTCCACACCTCTGAGCATCCGTTCACACTGTTCCCTCTGCCTGAAAGTTTCCCACCCCTGTCATCTGTCAAAATGTTTCACTTTATTTTTAAAACTCAACTCAAATATTTCCTCATGTGTGAATCTTTCCCAAATCCCCCATCTGAGCCCCATGACACCAGGCACACACCTGTCTTGGGGCACTGATGACACAGTCTTATAAGGTTAGGTCTTTGGACCCCTAAGAAGACTGGGCACACCTGAAGACAGGAGCCGTCTCTTACTCAATGCTGGGCCCAGTCCAGTGAATGTCTATTGCATGAACATGTGAGTTATTTCTGACTCAGGTTACCTGCACTAACCTGACAACCTCTCTAGTAGTCAATGGGACCTTGGCTTTGTAGTCTGTTTCACACACCAAGGGGAATCCTGCAGTGATTGGGCCCCAGAGCTTTTAATATAGCCTCACCCACCTTTAACTGCTATTCGAATCGAGTCAGTCACAGATTGGGATATGCTCTCACCTCATTTTTAATGGCAAGGTTCTAAAAATCCGATTGGGCTCTCTGAACACAGATGGGGCTTGTGACTGGTGGGCTGCACTTTGGGGTGATGGGTTGGAAAGTGATCCTCATACTAGGGGGTCCCAGATCAGGGCCACATTATGATGTTCCTGGGCCTCAGGCACTTTTAACTCTCTGGACTCCTTCCTTGAGAAAATATTATTTTAAATTATATTTTATGACTGAGTTGGTATAAAGATGAAATAATCCAGGTCAATTTTATTATTACATATTCATTATTATTATACTCATTTTTTCTGAGTTTAAAATAATTAAAACGTTTTGGGAAGCCCTGAGTGAATTGTGGGCTCTAGGCACTGTGTTCAGTGCATAATAAGTCTGCCTACCCCAGATGCCAGACATTTGGGACACTTCACTGAGACCAGTCAATTTTTCAAGAAAAGAACCCTCTATTTCGTTGCTTGATTTTTCTGAATTAGGGGGAAAGAATGTGTATATATGTGTATATATTTGTGTGTGTATGCCACACACATACACGCTAACACACACACACACACACACACAATGCCCATTTTCAGCCTTGCATCTCCATCTTACACTGCTGTACCTGGTATCTTCAGAACTCATGCACTTAAGCAGTGACTTCTTCAGGTGCCATCTGCTGTGTCCTTTACTTCTTCCAGAACTTTCTTGAAATATCATACTCACTAGAGTGTAAGCTAGTTCAACCATTGTGGAAGACAGTGTGGCGATTCCTCAAGGATCTAGAATTAAGAAATATCATTTGACCCAGGGATCCCATTACTGGGTATATACCCAAAGGATTATAAATCACTCTACTATAAAGACACATGCACATGTATATTTATTACGGCACTGTTCACAATAGCAAAGACTTGGAACCAACCCAAATGTCCACCAATGATAGACTGGATTAAGAAATTGTGGCACATATACACCACGGAATACTATGCAGCCGTAAAAAAGGATGAGTTCATATCCTTCGCAGGGACATGGATGCAGCTGGAAACCATTATTCTGAGCAAACTATCACAAGGACAGAAAACCAAATACCACATGTTCTCATTCATAGGTGGGAATTGAACAATGAGAACACTTGGACACAGGGTGGGGAACATCACATCCTGGGGCCTGTCATGGGGTAGGGGATAGGGGGAGGGATAGCATTAGGAGAAATACCTAATGTAAACGATGAGTTGATGGGTGCAGTAAACCAACATGGCACATGCATACCTATGTAACAAACCTACACATTGTGCACACATACCCTAGAACTTAAAGTATAATTAAAAAAAAAAAAAGAACTATCTTACTCAATTAATGACCTTTTCCCATTCTCTGCATCATGATGACTTTCTTCCTTTTTCATTTCTGTAGTTAGGTCTCAGGAGGGGGAGGAGATAAATACATATCCTGAATCCCCAATCTTCACATGGTGAAGCCATGAGGAAATATACAAGCTCCTTCACATTTTATCATTTGTAATGCTTTCAGCTGTACATAACAGCTGCATACACAACTCAAGTTGGCCTAACTAATAAGAAAATGTACTGGCTCATGTAAAAGGAAGGTAATGTGGGCTTCAAGATCAGCTTGATCTAGGGCTCAAGCTCCATTTCTCCATATCCCCTAGGTTGTGCCCACCTCTGTATGTTGGCTTTATCCTGGGGCTGCTGCTTTCACAGGGGCAAATGGTTGTACCAGTTCCTAGCTGCACACATACACCATGACATCCAATAGTGATTCCCAGTTATCTGACAATGCCAAAGCCTCTGATAGGCATCTAAAATGAAAGCCACTTCTAGCAGAGAAAGCAAAGCTCAGAAGGGACAGGGGCTGGCCTCCAAATATAATCAAAGAAATACATATGTTTTCTGGGCCCATAAAGAATGTCATTTAAAGATCTGCCATCCTGGCACCTGGGCCATTTGGGAAGATGCCAGATACCAAAGGACCTCTATCCACTCAAGCAGATATAAGTAAGATTTGGTGAGACAAGTCAACTGTCAGGCACCCAGCTGATGGGAGAGAATGGCAGAGACATGGAGAATGAAACAAGGCCACAGGCCTTAAGGAACCACATAACTTAGCAAGCTCAGATAGGCCTTGAAGTAGACAGAATCATGGCTTCCTTGAAGATATCTACATCCTAATCCCCAGAACCTGTAAGTGTGTTACCTTACACAGCCTGAGATAGGTTCCTTTGTATTTCTCATATTATAGATGATGAAACTGAAATATAGACAGTAAACATGAAACTTGCCCAAGGTCACACAGCTAGAAAGGTCATCATTACTGAAAGCCAGCTCTAAAAATGGCCCATCCTTACCTGAAAAAGAAATGGGGTGGAAGAGAAAGACATTCCCAATTGAGATGGAAAGAAATATCTTCATCAAGGGAACTGGAGCCTGTGTTGGCTTTGGGGTCTGAGGTCTGGGACTCTGGCTCTTACTCAACAGTGTCCATATGTGACTATCAGGGATGGCCTTCCCCTCCTTTCATTGAAACTCAGGAAGACAAAGTAGCAGGCCTATGTGCACATAAATAATAAATGCTAGAATCAGGACCTAAGTCAAAATCAACTAGCTTCCCTAGCTAAGGAAGTCCTGACTCCTGGATCCTATGTGCTGGGGAGGAGGGAGCTTCTGGTAGAAGTGGTATATGTAGCCAGTACAGAGGCTAGAAGTCATATCCTGGAAAAAAGCTGGGTGAGATCAAGCCAAGCATCAAAGTGAGTAACTCAGGTTTGGGATGGGAACTGGATGTGGAGCCAAAATGAGAATGTAGGGGACAGAGGGCACCTAAAACAAGATCAGAGGATCAGTCAGAGGACTACAGCCTGAAGGTACCCCATAAGAGGCATGGATTGAAAACAGCTGCTCTCTATACAGCCCCAACACAGGCTGGCTTAGAGGAATTGTCCTTTCTACTCTTCATAGAGCCAACTCTCAGCAAACCCTGCCAGTCAGTCCCTGGGCTCAGGAAGTCCAGCAACCCCAGTCATTCTGGAAAACAAGGAAAATTCCCCTCTGGCTCCAAGACCTTCCATTCATCCTTGATCCAATATGATTTAGATAAGCCATGTGAAGGCCTTTGTTGGTGACTGGGGTACAGGAACAGTTGCAAAGAGCTCAGGTGCCACACTCCAAATAAGAAAGAATTGTTGGGCCCATTGGGGGTGTGCTGATGCCCACCTAGGGATTTACTGAGCTCCTCATGCAACACTGTCCTAGGAACACATGAGCAGACGGCAGATCCGTAATGTGGAATAGAACAGCAGGCGCTGTGCTCACCCTGCTGGGGTTTTTGGAACTGCACAATATGCTTGATTGAAAGGCTCTTTTAAAAGCTTGATTTTTTAACACCAAAGAACTAAATCAATAATGTCCCCATTTTGACTTCTTTGTGATTATGTCCTTTGTGTCCCGTTTACTATTTGGTGACAAACTATTTTGTGTTGCTGTAGCAGAATACCACAGACTGGGTAATTTATAAAGAAAATAAATTTACTTCTAACAGATCTGGAGGCTGGAAAGTTCAATATCAAGTTGCTGGCATCTGCCAAGGGCCCTTGTGCTGTGTCATCTTATGGGAAGCAGAAGGGCAAGAGAGGTCAAGAGTGAGAGAGTAAGAGGGGAAGGGGGCCAAACTCATCCTTTATCAGGAACCCATGTCCACTATAATGGTATTAATACATTCATGAGGGCAGGGCCCTTATGATCTAATCACCTCTCATTAGGCACCCCCCTCCCAATACTGCTGCATTGAGGATTCAATTTCCAAAACACAAACTTTGGAGGACACAATCAAACCATAGCATTCTGCCCCTAGCCTCCAAAATTCATGTCCTTCTCACATGCAAAATATATTTATTCTATCCCAATAGTCCTCAAAGTCTTAATTTATTCCAGCATCAACTCAAAAGTCCAAAGTCAATATTCAGGTGAGCCAACATGGCCAACTAGACACAGCCAGGAACAACATCTCCCACCAAGAGACCAGGCCATTGGGAACACTGGCACACTCCAAGCAAGTCTTCAGAGGGGAAGCATTCAGAGTGGACAGAGGGAGGTTGCAGAACCTCAGCTAAATGGGGAGGAAGCTGGAAAAACTGCACGGGGTTGCCAAGCGTCAGGACTCACTCCTGGTCCCCAGTAGATCCTGGGAAAGGAATGCGTTGAACAGGTGAGGCGTGGCATGCTCTTGCCACATAGCTCAGGGATCCTAGCTTCAGGAGATCCCACAACCTGCACAGACACTGGAGCTGGCAGGAGACTTGTTTGGAGAGGTAGTGAGAAGTCAAGCCAGCTGGACTTCCTGGGCCCAACGGGGACTTGGAGAACTTTTCTGTCTCGCTAGAGGATTGTAAATGCACCAATCAGCACTCTGTAAAAACGCACCAATCAGCACTCTGTGTCTAAAGGTTTGGAAACGCACCAATCAGTACTCTGCAAAAACGCACCAATCAGCGCTCTCTGTCTAGCTAAAGGATTGTAAATGCACCAATCAGCACTGTGTAAAAACGCACCAATCAACACTCTGTAAAATGGACCAATCAGCAGGATGTGGGTGGGGTCAAATAAGGGAATAAAAGCTGGCCAGAGGGGAGCCAGCAGCAACAACCCGCTGGGATCCTCTTCCACACTGTGGAAGCTTTGTTCTTTCACTCTTCACAATAAATCTTGCTGTTGCTCACTCTGGGTCCATACTACCTTTATGAGCCATGACACTCACTGTGGAGGTCTGCGGCTTCACTTCTGAAGTCAGTGAGACCATGAACCCACCGGGAGGAACAAACAACTCCGGACATGCCACCTTTAAGAGCTGTAACACTCACTGCGACGGTCGGCGGCCTCACCCTGAAGTCAGCGAGACCACGAACCCACCGGGAGGAACAAACAACTCCAGACACGCCACCTTTAAGAGCTGTAAGACTCACTGTGAAGGTCTGCGGCTTCACTCCTGAAGTCATGCAATACCACAAACTCACTGGAAGGAATAAACTCCAGACACACCAGAACATCTGAAGGAACAAACTCCGGACACACCATCTTTAAGAACTGTAACACTCGCCACGAGGGGCCGTGGCTTCATTCTTAATGTCAGGACGATCAAGAACCCACTGGAAGGAACCAATTCCGGACACAGTAGCAGGGGCAGGATTCCAGCCTGTGCAGACCCCAGAGGGTTTGGTGCCAGAACAGCTGTGTGGAACACAGCCTGGGACACCCATCCTCACAAAACTCTCATGCTCCTCTAGGTAACTTTGGCCTTTGGTGTCCAACCTGGACAAAGCAGGGCAGTCTTGCCTGTGGGACAGGGCCAGTCCAATCTGAGAGCCTCCCTGTCTGATGGCTTCTCCTGGTGCCCTAGCCTGGCCACATCTGCTTGCAGCACAGCCTCAGAAGCCCAACAATGGTGCTCTAGGGTCACATAAAACAGCAGAACCTGGATTGGAACTCTCTGGTTTGTGAGTTTCCAAACCCATCCTCCTCAATTGCTGTTTGTTAATTTCTACCACTCAGAGGCCCCACCCAATAACAAGACCACTAGGTACCAAGGCCCCTTCCTCTGGCAGGTGGCTCTCCTGTTGTCAAGCATAGGTTGTGAAGTTTCTTCCTGTCTACTTGGCTGGGCCCCTCGGATGGTGCTGTGCCTCCTATATGGCCCTGGGGATGGGAGGGAGAGCCCCAGCTCTTCTGCCCGCTGAGGGGCGGAGAAATAGCCTGAGAAACCAGCTATTTATTTGATAGGGAAGACTACACAGGGTCCCCAATTTGGGACCAGGAATGAGTTGGCTGTAACAGCATTTAAAGTCCTAGGAAAAATAAATAGTGTCCTAGGACTGACTGTCCAGCTGTACAGCTGGCACAGGAATCCTGGCTTCCAGATGCATCTTTGCTACTCTCTAGCTGGGAGACTTTGGGCGAGCTCCTTTTCTTTCCTGAGCCAGCGTTTCTTTGTCAATAAAATTAGACCAATGCTAACTCCCATAGGGGTTGAAGTGATTAAATTAGAAGTTGTACAGAGAAGTTTCTAGACTCTTTACTGCATGGTGCCCACAGAAGAGACCAATAATATAAGGCTGTATGCTGGGGCCACCAGCTGGTGTAGGGAGAGCAGAAGAGGGACTCAGTGGTCAGCAGTGTCCTGGGAAAGGTTTTCTGTGTGAAGATTTCCTTTTGTTTCGTGAATCATGGCTCAATTGTGTGGCCACAAATACCCAAACCTAAGGTATCATAACAACTCCCCTGCCTGCTCAGGAGGTTATGGTTTGCAGAGCAACACACATACCACAACCTGCTTGCATCTCACAGTTCTTGGAGGCTCAGAAGGGCATCAGCAGTCAAAGAAGGTGAGGAGACCAAGGTCTGAGCTGGGAGTTAGGAGCTTGGGTTTCAGTCCTGACTGGGCCATCACTCACCTATTCTGGGGTTCAGAATAATAAAGCCCCCTCGCCATGTTCTGACCAGAGTCCATTTGGGCACAGCCAGGCTTCTGTTACCTCGGTTTTAAGTTGAACTCTTCAACAGTATCAACCTGTGAGGTTCGGCCTCAAGGCTGCTTTGAATGGCAGGTCCCACCCCACCCCTGATCACACCCAAAGCAACTGCAGGTGCTGTGGCTCCCATTCTGGAAGAAGTTGCAGAGATGATGCTGTTTTCTCAGAGCTAAATACAAGTTCTGTGCCCAGAGAAAGGCTACCAACCTTCTAGACCCCACTGGTCAACCTCGGGCAAATCCTTCACTCTCATTTATTCATTCACTCAAGGGAAAAACATCTATTAAGATCATGCTGTCTGGCCACTGGAGATGTGCAGTAAACAGATCCAATCCTTTCCTATGTGACATGACAGCCACGTCTTGCTCCAGTTCGTCCATCCATAGTCTGAGAATCCGATTGCCTGCCTCGCAGCATTGTGGCGAGAATTAGGAGACAATATGTGGAAATGTGCCTTATATACCTAAAAAATGTCCACAAATGTTCGTGACAGTTTTATTCACAATAGCTGAAAATTGGAAACAACCCCAATGTCCATCAACAGGTGAGTAAGAAACAAACTGTGGTACATCCATACAATGGAATGCTGCTCAGCCGCAAAAAGAAACAAACTATTGATACCCACGGCGTGGGTGACTCTCAAAATAATTACGCTGAGTGGGAAAAAAAAAAAAAGTCGGACAAAAAAAGAACATATGCTGTATGATTCCATTTTTATAAAATTCCAAGAAAAATGCAAACTAATCTCTTGTGACAGAAAATAAATCAGTGGCTGCTCAGAGATGGGGGTGGAGTGGGGAGGGAAGGATGGATTACAAAGAGTCCCCAGAAAACTTTTGGAAGCGATAGATTGTTATGGGCTGAGCTGTGTCCCACCCCCAACCCCGCCAAAATGCATATGTTAAGTCCCAACCCCTAGTACTTCAGAATGTGACTGTGTTTGGAGACAGGATTTTTCTAGAGGTGATTAAGTAAAAATGAAGTCATTGGGGTGGGCCCAAATCCTGTATCACTGGTGTCCTTATAAGAGGAGATTAGGACACAGACACAGAGAGAAGACCATGTGGGGACACAGGGAGAAGATAGTCCTGGAGAGAGGCCTCAGAAGAAACCAAACCTGCTGACACCTTGATCTTAGACTTCCCAGCCTCTAAAAACTATGAGAAAACATGGTCGGGCATGGTGGCTCCCGCCTGTAATCCCAGCACTTTGGGAGGCAGAGGCGGGCAGATCACCTGAGGTCAGGAGTTCCAGACCAGCCTGCCAACATGGTGAAACCCCATCTCTACTAAAAATACAAAAATTAGCCGAGCATGGTGGTGCATGCCTATAATCCCAGCTACTTTGGAGGCTGAGACAGGAGAATCGCTTGAACCCAGGAGGTGGAGGTTGCAGTGAGCTGAGGTTGCACCACTGCACTCCAGCCAGGGCGACGGAGCAAGACTCCATCTCAAAAAAAAAAAAAAAAAAAACTATGAGAAAATAAATTTCTGTTGTTCAAGCCACCCAGTGTGTGGTACTTTGTTATGGCAGCCCTGGCAAACTAACAGATATCAACACCTGCATTGTGGTAATGGCTTTATGTTTGTATACACACATCAAAATTCATCAAATTGTACAACTTAAGTATGTGCAGGGGCCAGGTGCAGTGGCTCATGCCTGTAATTCCAGCACTTTGGGAGGCCATGGCAGGAGGATCACTTGAGGCCAGGAGTTCAAGACCAGCCTGGGAAACATAGCAAGACCCTCATCTCTACAAAAAAAAAAAAAAAAAATTTTTAAATTAGCCAAGCATGGTGGTATGTGCCTATAGTCCCAGCTATCTGGGAGGCTGAGGTACCTGAGCAACAGAGCAAGACCCTCAATCAATCAATGCAGTTTATTGTATGTCAATTACACCTCAATAAATCTATTCTTAAAACCCACTACTAGGCCGGCCATGGTGGCTCACGCCTGTAATCCTAGCACTCTGAGAGGCCAAGGCGGGCGGATTGCCTGAGCTGAGGAGTTCAAAACCAGCCTGGGCAACACGGTGAAACCCCATCTCTACTAAAAATACAAAAAAAAAAAAAAAAATAGCCAGGCGTGGCGGTGTGCACCTGTAGTCCCAGCTACTCAGGAGGCTGAGGCCGGAGAATCGCTTGAACCCAGGAGGCAGAGGTTGCAGTGAGCCGAGATCATGCCACTGCACTTCAGCCTGGACAACAGAGCGAGACTACATCTCCAAAAAACAACAACAAAAAAAACCCCCACTACTAAGTTATTGTTTTAGTTTAATTAATCAAGCACTCACCCAGGACCCATGCCAAGTGTTGACTCTGGTTGTGACGCTGCAGGGAGGACCCAGCACTGGACATCTCTACAGTAGAGGCCCAGAGAGGGCAGAGTATCTGGATTTGCCCAGTGTCATGCAGAAGGTCATCAGCAGAGCCAGAGCCATACAGAGGCGTCCGCCCTCCTGCCCAGGCCTGTGTATCTCAACCTTGCCTACACCTTTGAATCACCTGGGAAGATTTTTAAACTCCCCACACCTGAGTTGCCACATCAATTAAATCAGAATATGGGAGAGCGAGACCGGGCCTGGATACTTTTTAAAGCTCCTCAGGTGATTCCAATGTGTATCCACGGTTAAGCAGCCACTGCTTCCCCAAGGAAGCCTATTAGAGAAACAAGCTTCTTACAGCACCTGTCTGAGCTCAGCCAGGCACACAGGTGTACCCACCTACACTGATTGGGAAACCTAATTGCCTTAAGGTTCTTTGCAGAGCCAGTCTGGACTTAATCATTTCGTCACATCAAAATATTTACTCCAAATAGTCATTACCACCTGGAAGGGGCTTGTAAGTAGCTAGGGAAGAGGGGTGAGGGGAGGCAGCAGAGTTCAGCACACCCCGTAAGCTAAGCGGGCTATATGCAGAGACTGCTGTTCTTGGCATCCAATGCTCAACTATCCCCCAAGAGATTCCTTAAGTGTTCACACTTTAATGCTCCAAGGCCTGAATCATCCGATTCTTCCTGGTGCAGGTGCTAGGGCTTGGGAACATATGATAGATGATTTGTGTAAAGTGAGTGATTTGCATAGAGTGGAAAATTTGCATGCAGTAAATAGCTAAGGGGAGGATAAAATTATGGTCCAGAAATGGCCTAAAATAACGTGTTCATTTGTAGCCCCGGTGTAACATGAATGCTTCTCTGAAAAGTGAGCCTCTGCCTTCAAAGAGAGAAAGCTGCCCACTTCCTGGCAATCAAGGCTCATGTCCTGAGAGTCCTGTGGGACTAAGAATGACAGGACAGAAGGACGCATGGGACCACTCGCCAGGCACCCGACCCTTCCACACCACTACTTCGTCCTGGCTCAGCACTATCAGCGTATTTCATTCAAGCCCAAATATTGCTCCCATGAGGTGCTTCTCCACTGGACTGTGAGCTCCTTGAGGGCAGGAGATATACACAATTCAGCTCCATTCCCCAGCATCGAGCAAAGGGCACAGCATTGTACCAGCTGGGAATGTTTTCAGCTGCAAGTAACAGAAAACTCCACTAAAAACTGCTTAAACCATAAGAATGTGTATTGTTTACTTAAGAAGTTCAGATATAGGTTGGGGGAGGGGTGACTCAACAATGTCATCAAGAGTCATCAAAGCACTCCTGGGGTCTTTCCACTCATCCTCATGTCTGCTGTCATGGTATCAAGATGGCTGCCTCAACAGCTTTGCAAGTTAATGCGCAAAGCAAGAAGGAAGGAGACTTGCAACTAAATGGCTGCTTTAACTTATTAGGAAGTAAAGTTTCCCAGAAGCCCCGGCGGACATCCCTTTCCTCTATTCATCAAAGCTGAGTCACATGCCCACTTCTAGACCAATCACTATCAAAAGGTAAGAGGACTGAAGCAGGGCACATTTCTGCTGGAACAGAATCAAGATTCTCTTAGCAGAGAAGAATCAAAGAAAGGCTGTTGGGTAGAAAACCAATGATATCCATCAGTAAAATTAATGTCTATTAATGAAGATGTGAAGCAGTGACTCTTGGGAATTAAGTGGTGGCTCCTCTTTCCCCCAACCCTGAATTCAGATATTGGGTTCCTATCACAATGGAATGTGAGCAGATATAAACTGCATCACTTCTAGCCCATGTAGGTAAGAACTGGTATACCTTCTAGGGCCCTCTTTCTTTCTTTCCCTGCTGCAGGGACGTCAAATAATCATGTGTTGAGATGCAGGTATCTCGGAGAGCCTGGATGGCTGAATCACCAGAGGAAGAAGAGCACCCAGAGGCTCCAGACATTTCAGGAGCAAGAAATAAACTTTTGTCTTGTTCAAATACCAGCTTTGAGGATTGATTTGTACAGCAGCATAACCTACCCTATCCTGATTCACACAACTAGGACACAGGTTCCCATTTGGTCCTGAGCAAAAAAATTAGAACTCTTTCTAATATCAAGAAGTCTAGAGCCCCTAGAAGACTGACGTTCTCAGTATGCTTTAATCCAATCTCAACCAGTAATTCATTAGGCAAGTTACCATAGCCTGTCAGTATTGCCATTTCCCCATCTAAGTGAAAATAATAATAATACCTGCTTCATAGGATGATTATGACTAAAGAGAGAAGACCTAGGAATTTTACTCATAGGAATTTATTCTACTTATGAACTTATGCCTGTATGCAAAGGAATACAGGGAGGATTTTTATTTCTGGGTTTTCTATAAGAGCAAAAGACTGGGAACAACCTAAATATTTCTTAAAAGGAAGGTGGTTTAATAAATTATGGCACATCTACAAAACAAAAAACCATGTCACTTTAAAAAAATAAAGTAGATCTATTTGGGATAAAATGAAAACATTTGCCAAGATATATTGTTCCCTGTAAAAACAAACAAACAAACAAAAAAACAAAAAACAAGAAACAGCATGAGATGTATAAAATGTAGCCATTTGTTTTTATTTAAAGAGCAGTCTCATATATGATTGCTCATGGATTTTTTAAATTCTAGAAGAATATGCAAAAGACAATGTTTCTGAGGAGAGAAACAGAGACTGAGGTGAGAAGGGAGCTTATATTTTTATAGCATATCTTCTTATACATATTTTATTTTATTTTATTTTATTTTTTGAGATGAAGTTTTGCTCTTTGGCCTAGGCTGGAGTGAAGTGGTGCGATCTTGGCTCACTGTAACCTTCACCCCATGGGTTCAAGCAATTCTCCTGCCTCAGCCTCCCAAGTAGCTGGGATTACAGATGCCCACAACCACACCCGGCTAATTTCTGTGTATATATATATATATATATTTACTTTTCAGTAGAGACGGGGTTTCACCATGTTGGCCAGGCTGGTCTCAAACTCCTGGCTTCAGGTGATCCACCTCCCTCAGCCTCCCAAAGTGCTAGGATTACAGGTGTGAGCCACCACACCTGGCCAATTATTTTTAATAAAATAAATAATAATGTAAATTAAGTGCTTACCACTCAGTGACAATACATTTTTAAATTTTAATATTTATTAAATTAAAATATTTTCAAATTTAAATTTCAAACATATTAAATATTATTGTTATTGATGATGTTACTTTAATAGAAGAATCTTTATGCTCCGCGCGGTGGCTCACGCCTGTAATCCCAGCACTTTGGGAGGCCAAGGAGGGCGGATCACAAGGTCATGAGATCGAGACCATTCTGGCTAACATGGTGAAACCCTGTCTCTACTAAAAATACAAAAAATTAGCCGGGCGTGGTGGCAGGTGCCTGTAGTCCCAGCTACTTGGGAGGCTGAGGTAGAAGAATGGTGTGAACCCGGAGGCAGAGCTTGCAGTGAGCTGAGATCATGCCACTGCACTCCAGCCTGGGCGACAGAGCAAGATTCGGTCTCAAAAAAAAAAAAAAAAGGAATATTTATGTCTTTTGCCCAGCATGACATTTCCAGGGGCCCTCCCTCTAGCTCCTTTGGAAGACCTGTCTCCAACCTCCTTGACTTCTCTCTTTTTCTCCAAGGACAGTGAGAAACAGGAAAATCTGAATACCAAACTCCTATTTTTGATCTTCTCTGGAAGTAACAATTCCACCTGGATACATCCATGAGTCAACACAGCCCAGGCTGCCTCTCAGAAAAGATGTGAGGCTCAGCTAGAGGTTCTGGGAATGTGGTAAGCTCTCTGCGGCAGATGGAATTCTGCTGCTGTGCCCAAGGAGATGGTTCTCAGAGAAATATCTGTCCTTGAACCACAGTTGCAACTCCAGAGTTTGTAGTGGAAGGTGACTGCCATCACTGCTACTGTATGTTCTTCCTCCTGGGACTGGTAGAAGCAAAGAAGCCTGAAAAGAACACTTCTTCCCCACAGGGGCCACCCTGCCAGCCTGGCGTGGGCGAGCAGGGAAGATGTCAGTGTGGCAGGCTGAATAACAATCCCCAAAATGTCCACGTCCTAATCCCTGGAACCTGTGAATGTTACCTGATAGGGCAAAAGGGACTTTGCAGAGGAGATTAAGTGAAAGATCGCAAGAGGAGGTTATGCTGGACATCTGGGTGGGCCCAATGTAATCACGATGGTCCTTATAAGAAGGACAGAGAAGGAGTCAGAGTCAGAGAAGGCCACGTGACAATAGAAGCAGAGAGAGATTTGAAGACGCTATGTTTTGAAGATGGAAGAAGAAGCCAAAACCCAAGGAATGGAACTCTAGATGCTGAAAATGTCAAGAAAACACATTCTCCCCTAGAGCCTCCTGAAGAAACAGAGCTCTGCTGCTATGTCTGAATGTGTGTGTCCACCCAAATTCATATGTTGAAATCCTAACCCCTAAGGTGATGGTTTTAGGGGATAAGGTCCTTATAAAAGAGGCCTAAAGGAGTTTGTTTGTCCCTTCCACCATGTGAGGACAGAGCCAGAGGGTACTATCTTTGAAGCAGGGAGCAGGCCCCTCATCAGACACCAAATCTGCTAGCATCTTGGACTTCTCAGCCTCCAGAAGTATGAGTAATGAATTTATGTTGTTTATAAATTGCCCAGACTAAGATAGCTGCCCAAACACACAAAGGCACCTGCCAACACCTTGGCTTTCACCTAGTAAAATACATTTCAGACTTCTGATCTCCAGAACTGTAAGATAATACATTTGTGTGGTTTAAAGCTGCTAAGTTTATGGTAATTTGTTACAACAACAATAGGAAACTAATACAGCCAGAGTCCGCTTCTCACTGCCTCTCCACTCATCTCATCTCAGCTGCCTTCTCAACCAATTGTAACCCTCATGGTTCCAAGACAGCTGCTGCATCTCCACGCTTTACATCCTTTCAACTTCAAGTCCTGGAAGAGTCATCTTGACTAATTTAGGCCATCTGCCCACCCTCTGGCTCTACTAGGATATGAGAGGAAGGATTTGACTGAAGAAATGGTAGGACCCTTAGATCCTGCAGTGGGAGAGCAAATCAAGTCTGCACACCATGGCGGTAAAGTCATGGTAAAGAGCAAGGATTGGGCTAGACTGCTTGTCACTAGACTGCTTGTCACTACTTTGTGACCCTGGGTAAATTACTTGACCTCCCTATGCCCTTTTGCATAGGGATAATAATAGCCCTCAGCTAATAGGGCTATTATGAGGATTAACTGAGTTAATAAATGTGAAGCTTTTAGAACAGCCCTGGAACATAAAAGAGTTATAATGGGATTTTATTATGATCCTCCCAGAGGAAGTCAGATGTTTTGAAAAAGAGGGATTAGATGCTGAGTGGCCAAAAATATTGATGAATCTCCACCTTGGAAATGGGACTCTGGACAGGACAATGTGTATTTGTCTATTTCTAAAGCTCTAATGCAGGCTTTCCAAGGCCCAAAACTTGTTACAGGGGATCCAACAAGGTTTAGAGCTCCCTGTCCAGCTTGGCCATGAGTAACACAGGTGGAGAATTAAGGAGGGAGGAGGAGATGGCAAGGAAGGTTGAAGCTGGAGAGAGCCAGCCCTGAGGTTCAATCAGAACCTTCAGCACACATTCATATAGTCAATATGGACTGGATGCTGGGGACAGATAGAGGATTCGACACTGGCCCTGACAAGCAGAGGAGGATGAGAGAGGCTCAGAACTATAAAATGACAATGCAGCTAATCAATGTGAGCATTAGTATATTTACAAAGGGCTATGGCTGCACAGAGGAGAGGCTGGCTCACTGCCCAGAAAATCCTGGAAAGGCTTTGGAGAGGGGGTGCAATGTAAGCTGGGTCTTAAAGGATATCTGGGCAATCTCTGGACAGAGAACGTGGGGAAGGCATCCCAGCAGAGACAACAGCTTGTGCAAAGGCACAGAAGTGTGGGCATCGTTGCTGAGGGAAGGGACACTTTTAGATCCTGGTCCTGCAGCAGGGTTGAGTTCAGAGCATCCTAGCCAAGGACTGGGGTGAGTCAGCAGGCCGAATGAATAACACGCAGCCTCCTTCCCCAGCCTACAGGCTCTGCATGATCTTCCCTCTGCCTTCTCTGGTCCCCTGCCACCCCCTACCCTGCCCCCACCCGGGACCATGCTCCCCCCACCAGCCTTCTGTTCCTGAGATTCACCAAGCTCAGTCCTGCCTGGTTACTCCCCTGCCTAGAACACACCCCCCTACCCCCAGCATGTTCTATGGCCAACTCCTTTATGTAATTAGGTCTCCATTCAAGTGTCACCTGCCCAGAAAAGGCCTCCCTGATCACCAAAATGAAACAGCCACCCTTGATCATAATGCTCATCCTTCACTAAAAGTCTTATTCGTTGACTTGATTTTTGATCCACCCCTCCCTCTAAAGGGTAAACTCCATGAAGGCAGGGCTCATGTTTGTTTGTTCTCTGCTGTGTCCCCCGTGTCTTGGAATATGCCTGACACATTGTCAGTCCCTGTGATGGTTAATTTTATGTCTCAACTTAACTGGGCCATAGGGTGCCCAGATATTTGGTCAAACATTATTCCAGGTGTGTCTGTGAGGGTGTTTTTGAACGAGATTAACATTTAAACCAGTGAGCTGAGTAAATTAGATTGGCTCTCCCCAATGTGAGTGGGCCTTGTCCTATCAGTTGAAGGCCTGAATAGAAAAAAAGGCTGATCCTTTCCCAAGTAAGAGGGAATTATTCCTACTCGGCAGTCTTCAAACTGGACTTTGGGTTTTTCCTGCCTTTAGACTAGAGCTGAAACATCAGCTTTTTTTTTATCTCAAGCTTGCCAGCCTTCAGACCACAACTACACCATTGGCTCTCCTGGGCCTCCAGCTTGCCAACTCACCCTGCAGATCTTGGGACACGTCAGCCTCCATAATCGTGTAAGACAATTTCTTATAATGCATGTCTTTGGTTCTATTTCTATTGGTTCTATTTCTCTGGAGAACCTGACTAATCCAGTGCTCTATGAATGTGGAATGAATGAATAAAAGAATAAATAAACAGTGACTTACAAATCCTCTTTCAAAGACAAAGTCTATGCCAGAGAGTCTAACTCAAAAAATGCAATATAGAGCCCAAGGGGAGCTTCCTGGAGCCACTCCCAGGGACTTGCATGTACCTGCAGGTTTCTGGGCAAAGAAAGAGTGGCACTCCAAATGAAGGACTGGCTCTCCTGGTCATAGCCTGGGCTTGAGCTTCTTTTCATATTTACTTCTCCCTTCCCTTTTCCTCTGATCCATCAGGAATGGCATCCCTGGGCCAACCAGCACTTCCCAACATGATTGCATGACCAGCTGGGCTAGAGTGTGGTCCTTCCTGGTGCATCCTTGTGCAAGATAATGATTATTCACCAGCTGTGAGTCAACCAGACCCAGGTCAGGGAGCCAGATTAGCCAGGATGTCAATAAAACATAGAAAGCCATCATGTAAAGGTTTTCCCTTTCATATTTCTGCTTAAACACTGCTCACAAGGTTTCAAAAGCACAAGTATGATCAACTTTCTTGAGCTGCCACCTCCCATGATGTTTGTCACAAAGCATTCCTAAGCATCTCCATGCAGTGTCCCCATGCATTCTCCCCATGCAGGGATCCTCCAGATAGTCCCTTTTCTAACTTAATAACTACCTTTTTTAAAATGCTGCATATCAGGTACTAAGCTAAGCATTTCCCATTATGATATCTCATTTGATCCTCAAGAGAACTCTAGATGTGGGATCTGCAGCACAGTTCTCTGGGTGGCCTTAGACCAAGACAGTTCTCCCCCCCATTTCTTATCTGTAGTTCTCAAGAATAACTGCAGGACGTGCTGGAAATAAAACATCCTGAGATAAGAGGGGAGCTGGTCAGGACAGTCCAGACTCTGTTCTAATCCCTCCCTAGAAACAAGATGTCCTTCCAGGCTTAGCCCAGAGGGTCTTGTAACCCCGAGGTATAAAACTCAGTGTGGGCTGCTTTCTGAGGTCCCTCAGCTGCTATGAAAGTGGAGCACATGCAGTTGAGGCTCCATCCACCCAGGCAGCTTTCCTGAACCTTGGAGGACTGCGTGGCAATGAATCCTCAGTTTCTGTTGTCCCTTGCTGCCTGCCTATCTGTAAGTAATAAGCTTGTTTACTTAACTTGTTGTGAGCATGGGTGTTCTGTCTCACCAAACTCAGACCAGTTGGTAACCAGTGCACAGGAAACCTTCTTTACAGAGTCTATTAATAAAGAAGGGGAAACCGAGGATCAAAGATGTCATTTGTGGCTGGGAGCGGTGGCTCACGCCTGTAATCCCAGCACTTTGGGAGGCCAAGGCGGATGGATCACAAGGTCAGGAGATTGAGACCATCCTGGCTAACATGGTGAAACCCCGTCTCTACTAAAAATACCAAAAAAAAAAATTAGCCAGGCATGGTGGTGGGTGCCTATAGTCCCAGCTACACAGAAGGCTGAGGCAGGAGAATGGCTTGAACCCAGGAGGCAGAGCTTGCAGTGAGCCGAGATGGCACCACTGCACTCTAGCCTGGGAAACAGAGCGAGACTCCGTCTCAAAAAAAACAAGACGTCATTTGCTAAAGACCAGAGAGCTAGTGAGCAGCAAAACCCGCACTGCTAACTACTATATATGTCCTATGGTGGCCCTGTTGCAGAGAAGAAAAGAATCATCTGAATCAAAGGACAATATTTTAATCCAAAGGCTACGTGGCTACAGGTTGAAAGCAGAAATCAGAGCTATCCACAGGTGCAGGAGCCAGTGGGCCATCATCCATCAGCAGTGGGAGATGGCATTGGCAACCAGGGCTGAGGTTTGCTGGGAGCCAAGCTCTGGGCTTCAGCAGCTGCATCTCATTTTCCTGAGATCATAGCAGAAGCTCTGCTCCTTTGCCTCTCAAGTCATCAATTCTGACCCTGGCATCCAGCTACAAAAGTGATTTTACAGCATCTTGGGGATTTTGTGTAAAACCAAATTTAGGCATCAGAACAGTTAAAGGACACCCCACCCTCTTGCTATGACCTGGAAGGAATTTGCTTTACTTGTTTTCTATGAGATTGCAGATCCATTCCAAAGCTCTAAAATCTAGCAGGCAAATGGGAGGCATGTGTGGCATTGGTGAGTCTGAGCTCTGCCCTAAAGAGCCAAACATTTTAAGAGAAAATGTTGAGAAAGGACCTCAGTACTTAGAATCTGAAGACTTGGATTTGAGTCTTCAGTATATCACATGGTCTTTCTGGGTCTCAGCTTCCATTTCTCAAAAACAGTAGCAATATCTCCACCAGCATCTACTTTACTGCTTGGCTGTCCATGCTCCAGGGAAACTGCAGAGGTCAGTCCAAGGTCAAGAGTATCCATCCTTAACAACCCAGAACCTCTTTCACAAGCCAAACAGAACCTAATTGTTGGAAGACAGCCAACTCTCACTCCAAAAAATAGCAATGTGTTCTATTGAAAATGCAATGTTTTAATAGTTTAATTTCTATGCATTTTAGCTTTGGAAATTAATTTCAAGTTTGGAAAATTAATTTTTTTAATGTAAATTGGCTTTGGCTGTGAAAGTGCTGAGATCAAGTTCTGGGGTGTGGCCTCCAGTGATAATGACCATATTTGCATATCAATGGCCTCTCACTTCATCTGCTACCTTGGCCAACCTCTGAGCTTAGATGGCTCAAGACAGAATGGAAATAAGGAAGAAATGCTGGTCGTTCTTCCTTTTCAAAAGTTTAAATATAGGAAGTGCTTTGAAATAAAAATTTCCCCCATAGACTTTTGAAGTCAGTCTGAGCAGATAAAATAGATAATATTTTATCAAACTTACCAAGATTATGAGAGAGTACGGAATGAATTCCTTAATGTTTGCATGGGTGCACATGGCCTTTGGAATTCTCACTGGGCCTTCTAGAGATGATTCATGCACCCCCAGATATTTATTGAGAGTTCACTTAGTGCCAGGCACTGTGCTACGTGGTAAGGCTACCCAGAGGAAGAAGACAGATGTGATCATTGTCCTTTGGAGCTTGGAAGTAGGAGAGGCAGATCTGAATGAAATGTTGAACAACTGTAGAAATATTATCTGTAATAAGGGCTCAGAGTAAAAAATAGAGTATTCTAAGAGTGTATAAGAGGGAGCTTCCATGAGCGAAGGGACTGATGAGCAAAGACATGAAGGAAGAATACACGTGAAGGGAATGAGAGTGTGTGTGTGTGTGTGTGTGTGTGTGTGTGTCTTGGGAAGAAGGAAGGGAGAGGAATTGTTTGGAGTTTAAGAAACAGAAAGACAGTGTAGCAGCAGTGCAGAGAGCAAGAGGAAGAATGGTATACTCGAATGCTATGGACAGTGGCCAGGAGCCTGAGAAAAGATTTTTTTCTTTTTTGAAAGAGCAGTAAGAATCCATTAAAGGGTCCTAAGTAGGGGGACAGGTGATCAGATTTACACTCTTAAGAGATATTTTGGTTGCTGTATGGAGATGAGATTCAGAAGTGCACCTGTGTGGAAGCCAAGAGATCTGCTAGGAGGGTGTAGTAGAATCATGGCTTGGACTAAGCTGGTAGTAGAATAGATGGAGAGAATGAATGGATTTGATAATTATCTAGGTGGTCAAAACAGCAGGACTTGGTGATGGACTGGCTACAGGAGGAGGGGGAAAAGAAGCTGGCATCAAGGATGATGTCCAGGTTTCTAGCTCACATAACTGAGTGGATGGTGGTGTAGACTCATGGAGAGGTAGACTCATGCTGGGGGGAAGGAGACTGGTGTAGAGACTCAAGAGTTGAATGTTGAACATGTTAGCATGAGGGATCTTTGAGACCATCTTTGAGATGAAAGTAAGTAGCTGAGTATCAGGACTGTGTTTAGGGAAGCAGGCTGGGCTAGAGATGGACATGTGAGAACCCTCTTAGCCTTGGATTGAGCTGGGATTAGATGGTGTCAGAAAAGTGAAAAGCCCTTTCCTGTGTCCTTTTAAGGTTGACACAGTGCTTTAAGAGCCTAACACAGAAAGGTAAAGTAAGTTTCCATAAAACCCAGAGACGATATTGCAAAATTCCTCTTTGGATCATGTCTGGAGTCACAGCTGAAGAAAAAAAAAAGAAAAAGAAGAGGAGAATACAAAATGAGCCTCAGGCAACTCCAACATTCCTGCTCTGTAAAACTGTCTCCACCACAAGTTGTGGCCCTTGTCCCATGCAGTTCTTCTATGTGCCGTGTGTGATATACTTGCACCTCACTGCTGATGTACTTTTTCTCTTTTCCAGTCCAAACCTTTCTTTTTACCCTCTGATTGGATAATTTCATATATTTTGTTTTCAAGCTTGCTAATTCTTTCCTCTGTTTGATCAAGTCTGCTGTTGAAGCTATCTAATGCGTTTTTCAGTTCAGTTATTCTAGTCTCTATTCCTAGAATTTCTATCCGACTTTTTAAATTATTCCTATGTCTTTGTCAAATTTCTAATTTTGTTCCTCGATTGTTTTCCAAGTTTGTTTGTTTGTTTGTTTGAGACTGAGTCTCACCCTGTTGCCCAGGCTGGAGTGCAGTGGCACAATCTCAGCTCACTGCAACCTCTGCCTCCTGGGTTCAAGTGATTCTCTTGCCTCAGCCTCCCAAGTAGCTGGGATTACAGATGCGCACCACCACACCTGGCCAATTTTCGTATTTTTAGTAGAGACAGGGTTTTGCCCTGTTGGCCAGGCTGGTCTTGAACTCTTGACCTTGTGATCTGCCTGCCTCGGCCTCCCAAAGTGCTGGGATTACAGGTGTGAGCCACCACACCCACCCTGTTTTCCAAGTTTTATTTAATTTTCTATTTGCATTTTCTTGTGATTCCCTTAACTTGTTTAAGAGGATTCTGAATTCTCTGTCTCACATTTCATAGATCTTCAATTCTTCTGGGCCTGTTGTTAGAACTTTGTTGGGGTTTTTTTGGTGATGTCATATTTCCCTGAGTTTTCACAGTCTTTACATCTTTACACTGATGTTTGCATATCTGAGGAAACAGGCACCTCTTCCAGTTTTTGCAGGTGTTCTTTGCTTGTTTTAGACCTTTACTACTTAGTCTTGGAATTTAAATGCTGGCCTGTTGTTTCTTCCCATTCTGGGGAGGACTTACAGCGAGCACCAGGACTAAAACACTGCACTGGAGCTAAATTGTTGCTTTGTCATCGTTTCTTGGTCTAGGGAAAACTTATAGTAAGCACAGGAGGCTAAATGTTGCCCCAGAACTATATGGCCACCCTGCCATAGTTTCTCAGTATGGGGAAGACTTAAGCAGGTACTGGAACTTAATCCTGACCTTTTAGTTGTCTCTGGGCCAAGGAAACGCTTTCTGCAAGTACCTGGGCATTGTGGAAAATCCAGCCAGGCATTTGGGCCTTTCCACAGACTGTGCCCCTGCAGCACTATGACTCCAGCCAGTCTCTTCAACACGGCATCCCCACCAATCAGAGCACAGAGGAGCCACCAAGATCCAAGTGCCAGTGCTGCAATCAGCATCCTGCTCTTTGTCTCTAAGTCATCCCAGGTGGTTCAGCCCTCCCGGCACTCCCGAAGGTTCCCACGGGACAGGACCAGAGTGGGCTTCCCTTGAAGATTCCCAGACCATGGGGAGATCAAACATCCACCCCCAATTCCCTCCTCTAACTCCTGAAACAATGGATTGGGGGAAATTCTCTGTCCATAGCATTCTGCCTGGTTAGGGGAGGGGACAGCACAGTCTGAAATGATGACTTCCCTTACCGGTCACAGATTTTCTCAATTCTGTTCGTCCAGGGTTTTCTCCACTTCTCCTCCAAGTGTTGGTGTGTTGGTGAACTCAGGGTGGTATTCTGGTCTTGAATAGTTTCTAGTTGTATTTTTCTGAGAGGAGTGATGCCAAGGGACCTTCTACTCTGCCATCTTGGTGACATCACACTAGTACAAACTTTTCATCAACACATCATCTACATAGTTTGTATTCTTGCTAAGGATATACAATCTGAATCTAATTATGAGAAAACAATCAGACAAATTGAGATTACGGAGCAATATACAAGTCAGGTAGTGTGGCCCTTTCAAAAATGTCAATTTCATTAAAGACAAAATTAAATTAAATTAAAATAAAAAACAAGGCTGGGCGCGGTGGCTCACGCCTGTAATCCAAGGTCAAGAGATCGAGACCATCCTGGGTAACACAGTGAAACCCCGTCTCTACTAAAAATACAAAAAATTAGCTGGGCGTGGTGGCGGGCGCCTGTAGTCCCAGCTATTTGGGAGGCTGAGGCAGGAGAATGGCGTGAACCCGGGAGGCGGAGCTTGCAGTGAGCCGAGATCCGCGCCACTGCACTCCAGCCTGGGCGACAGAGAGAGACTCTGTCTCAAAAAAAAAAAAAAAAAGGAGACAGGCCAGGTGCAGTGGCTCACGCCTGTAATCCCAGCACTTTGGGAGGCCGAGGTGGGTGGATCACCTGAAGGTCAGGAGTTCCAGACCAGCCTGGCCAACATGGTGAAACCCCGTCTCTATTAAAAATACAAAAATTAGCTAAGCACAGTGGCAGGCACCTGAAATCCCAGCTACTGGGCAGGCTGAGGCAGGAGAATTGCTTGAACCTGGGAGGTGGAGGTTGCAGTGAGCCAAGATTGTGCCACTGTACTCCTATCTGGGCAACAGAGCAAGACTCTGTCTCAAAAACAAAAAAAACAAGGAGACAGTTCTGGAATCTTGATTTAAGGAAACCAAGGAGACATAACAACCAAAGGAATACATGACCCTTGACTGGATCCTCCTAAATTGAAAGGAAAAAATTATAAGGGTTATTTTAAGGGCAATAGGGAAAATTGAAACATATTAGATAATATTATTGTATCAATGCTAAATTTCTTGGGAGTGATCATGCTATTGGAGTTATGTAGGAGAATGTCCTGGTTCTCAGGAGATATGTACTGAAGTGTTTAGGGTTTGCAACTTTCAATGGGTTCAGGAAAAAAAAAGTATATACAGAAAGAGAGAAATGACACAAATATGGGAATGTATTAACAAATTGGAGACGCTAAGTGAAAAGTATATGGGTATTCGTTGTACTACACTTGTAAATTTTCTTTAAGATTTAAATTTTTCAAGATAAAGAGGTAAAGAAATTGCAATGACTTCTAAGACCAACTGTCCAGAGTTAGGCCAAACTTCGCAAGCTATGGGTATAATCCTCCAGAAGACTGCCTTCACTTCAGACACCAGCTGCAAGTTTGGGGGTCCCCAGGCCACTCTCACATCTGATCAACTGGCTACAAACTTGGGAGTTCTCGTTACCCCCTCAAGTTTGATAACTCACTAGAACGACTCACAGAACTCAGGAAAGTTCTGTCCTTACAATTATAGTTTTATTATAGCATAAGGATATGAATCAGAACCAGCCACAAGGAGAATACATACGCCGAGGTCTGAGAGGGTTCCAGATGCAAAACTTCCATTGTCTTCTCCTAGTGGAGTCAGGGCTTATTGCCCTCCCCGCACATTAATATGTGACAATACACAAGGTATTGCTAATCAGGGAAGCTCACCTAAATTACAGTGTCTAGAGCTTTTATTGGGGTCTTACTTTGTAGGCGTGATCGATTGAATCATTGGCTATGCCCCGTCTCCTTCTCCTCTTTTGAAGAGTGACATCACATGGCTAAAAACCTCATCCCTCTAATCACACCATGGTTCTTCCTAGTGTGGCCTGCTCCCATATTGAGTCATCTCATTAGCTTAAACTATCGAGGTCCACCATGAAAAACAAAGACACTCCTCTCATTCAGAAAATTCCAATTATTTACAGGTTATCTACCTTCTAAGAACCCAGGACAAAGGCAAGCCAACTTTTTCATTTTTTTGTCCAGGCTGAAGTGCAGTGGCACGATCTCAGCTCACTGCATCCTCCACCTCCCAGGTTCAAGCAATTCTCCTGCCTCAGCCTCCCCAGTAGCTGGGATAACAGACACCCATCACCATGCCCAGCTATTTTTTTTTTTTTTTTTTTTTGTATTTTCAGTAGAGACGGGGTTTCACCAAGTAGACCAGGCTGGTCTCAAACTCCTGACCTCTGGTGATCTGCCCACCTCGGCCTCCCAAAGTGCTGGGATTACAGGCATGAGCCACTGCGCTTGGCCGAACTTTTTTATTACACAGAAATAAGAGTTTTTAAAATATTTTAAAATGCAAATATTTAAAACATCCATCTAGAACCACAGTAGGTGGGCCTAGAGCACTTGAACTTAAAAAAAAAAAAAAACTACTAGACTCCAGGGATATTGTTTCAGTTCCATGCTCCCTCCAAACAGCAGCGCAATCTGTTTGCATCTTCAATTTAAAGAGACCACTCAGGTGTCTCAACAGTTCCCATTTCAAAGGCATTAGGATAAGTCATTTCACTTTTCTACACAGGGTCAGCCACAAACAGTAAATATACAGTTGTGTAGGAGTGACAAATGAAAGGAAATAATTTACATTTGTTGCCCAATACTTCCCAATTCAATTTACTATGCCAAATTCTTATGATAATCACAGCCTATACTGCTTCAATCAAATCAGATCCCTCTAACCCTCCAACCCAAACAGGGAGGAAGTCAGCATTCATGAGCAGTGTGAAAAATCACTGTATAATTGCAAATTAGAACCATAATCAGCCCTCTGGCCCCTGAGCCCTCTTCATCACTAGGCTGTGAACCAAGATGATTTTGTGAATATATCTGCAGGAGAAGAATGCCAAAGCACCGACCGAGAGCAAACCCTTGTTCATAGACACAGTGGAGAGAACAGAGGGAAGAAATGTTTGTGAAAAATGAAACAAGGAGGCTTGTTATTCAGCAAATGGGGGCTCTAGGAGATCAGTGTTCTCTCTATAGCTAGTTTGTTTTTCTTTATTTATTTTTTATTTTCTTTTTTGAGATGGAGTCTCGCTCGGTAGCCCTGGCTGGAGTGCAATGGCGCAATCTCAGCTCACTGCAACCTCCGCCTCCCAGGTTCAAGTGATTCTCCTGCCTCAGCCTCCCAAGTAGCTGGGATTACAGGTGTGCGCCACCGCACCCAGCTAATGTTTTGTATTTTTAGTAGAGACGGGGTTTCACCATGTTGGCAGGCTGGTCTCAAACTCCTGACCTCATGATCTGCCTGCCTCAGCCTCCCAAAGTGCTGGGATTACAGGCGTGAGCCACTGCACCCAGCCACTAGTTTGTTTTTAAATATGAAAGTGATGACCAGGCATAGTGGCTCATGCCTGTCATCCCAGCACTTTGGGAGGCTGAAGCAGGTGTACCACCTGAGGTCAGGAGTTCAAGAACAGCCTGACCAACATGGTGAAACCCCGTGTGTACTAAAAATACAAAAAATTACCAGGGCGTGGTGGCGGGCACCTGTAATCCCAGCTACTCGGGAGGCTGAGGCAGGAGAATTGCTTGAACCTAGGAGACGGAGGTTGCAGTGAGCCGAGATGGCGCCATTGCACTCCAGCCTGGGCAACAAGAGCGAAACTCCATCTCAAAAAAAACAAAAAAGAAAGAAAGTGATGCATGCATGTAGTATTTTTTGTTTTTTGTTTTTTGTGCGTTTTGTTGTTGTTGTTCAAACAGTAAAAGGAGTGACATTCAAAATATTTAATGACTGTTGCAAGTAGGGCACAGACCAATCAGGATGACGGATTCCAAGCCACTATACTGTACTGGGGAGTACCTACTGTACAGCAGATTGGATATACAACAAAGAAAGAGGTCTCTCACCCCAGACTCCCAGCTGCACTCCCCAGAGGTAAACACTGTTTATTTCTTAGGACTTATTCCAGAAATGTTTCATGCATCTACCAACATATCTCTGTGCCTATATATCCCTTTTTGTCTACAGCATTGCTTTTGAAAACACCATACTGTTCTGGAGCATACTTTTTTCTTTTAACAGTGTATTTTGGCCAGGTACTGTGGCTCACACCTGTAATCCCAACACTTTGCAAGGCCGAGACAGGTGGATCACTTGAGGCCAGGAATTTGAGACCAGCCTGAGCAACATAGCGAGACCCTGTCTCTACCCAAAAAATAAATTAAAAATTTGCCAGGTATGCTGGTATGCGCCTGCAGTCCCAGCTACTCAGGAAGCTGAGATGGGAGAATCACTTGAGCCCAGGAATTTGAGGCTGCGGTGAGCTATATGATCCAGCTCTCCATACTGGAGAACAGAGTGAGACAAACAAACAATGTATCTTAGACATTGTTTGCTCTACATCTGTAGCTCATTTTTGTTACACTTTAGCAATGCTACTCAAAGTTTGGTCTGTTTACCAGTGCAGAAACTGTTTGCTACTGGTTTGAGAAAAGATAAGGGAGGAGCTTGCACCAGAATGCAAATCAATTATGTCTCTAAGCGTACTGTTTATTTCTGCTGATATATATCCATGACCATTGAATAACACAGGGGTTAGGGGCATTGACCCCCCATGCAATCGAAAAATCCATCCATAACTTTTGACTACTCCCAAAACGTAACTATTAATATCCTACTGTTGACTGGAAACCTACCGATCAACATAAACAGTCGATTGACACATATGTTGTATGTTATATGTATTATATACTGTATTATTACAATAAAGTAAGCTAGAGAAAATAAAATATTAATAAAGTAAGGAAAATATATTTGCTATTCATTAGTTGGAAGTGGACAGTCATAAAGGTCTACATCTTCACCATCTTCACACTGAGTAGACTGAGGAGGAAGAGGAGGAAAAGGAAACTTTGGTCTTGCTGCCTCCGAGGTGGCAGAGGTGGAAGAGGTGGAGAAGGGGAAAGGGAGGTAGGACAGGCAGGCATATTCAGTATAACTTTCCTTGAAATAAATCCACATATAAATGGACTTGTGCAGTTCAAACCCATGTTGTTCAAGGGTCAACTGTAAATATATATATTTTTTGTCAGAAAGACTCTGGATAAAGTCATTGATTTACATTCTGGCTCAAGTTCCTTATCTCCTAGTAGACCAGTAACAAACAACAGGCTATCTATTTTGAGCAGTACAGCCCCAGAGCAGGTACTTTCGTAAGTTATTTAACCAGTCCCCTCTTGATGAGCAATTGGGTTCACACAAGTGAACGTTCTTGTATGCATACGTCTTCATGCACTTGGGAGAGGGTTTCTGTAGGAGAGTCCTAGGAGTGGTATTGAGGTTGTGCAATTGATGAAAAAGCTGGTCATAATGGTGCCAGAGAGTTAAAAGTGACCTCAGAGTCACTTCTAAATCAAAAATAATGGGTTATTCAATGCGAAATTGAGTTGTCCAATTTTCACATTTCATTGATGAGAAAGCCAAAACCACAAAGGTAAAAGCAAGGCCCAAAGTCTAACAAGTCAGTGTCAGGAATGGGCCCAACTCCTCTGAAAGGCACTGGGTGTCAGCAGAACAAAGACCCAGACACAAGGCCTTAGGGCCTGAGCTAAGGGGATGGATGGAATGACTCTGTCTCCTCCAGCAGTATAACTGGAAACAAGGGTATCTCAGGGTCTCCCTGGGGCCTAATCTATAGGAAATCCACATGCTGTTTTAATGGGTGTCGCCGAGCTTCCTAGGAACAACTGTGAAGGAGACTTTGGAGCACACTCCTTGGGCCTGTCTTAAGCTGCCCCATGGAGGAAAGAAGGAAAAGGTCACATTAGACCAGGATATCCTAAGAAGGCAGATCATTTATTAATACCTCGAACTTTGAAGAGTTCAGTGATAGTGTGCTCTGGTCAGAGAAAAAAAGGAACTAACAGCAAATGAAGGATCAAAATGATAGAGAACAGAGCTGTAGAAGACATGGATGAGGTAGAGTTTCCAGAAAAGCTAAAGAAAGTGATCACAGATTTAGAAGGAGAAACAGAGCAATGGAGTCCTGGAAGCCAAGAGAGAAAAGTTCCAAGAAGGAATAAGCAGACAGCAGCAGCAAAAGTTGCAGAGGACTCAAATGAGATGAAGACTTTAAAAAAACCCGTGGATTTACCAACATGGAAGCCACTGGTGGCCTCGTGGAGTCACTTCGGTAAAGTAGTGACAGCAGAATTCAGACTGCAGTGAATGGAAAAGGGGATGGGAAATGAGAAGATTGAGCCATTGAGTGTAGACGGTAATTCTTGGACAGACTGGTTGGGAAAGAAGAGAGAAAAAAAGGAGAGTAGAAGGTGGCTGCTGGGGGACATAAGAGTGTATCCTGTAAGAACTTTACTCAATCTCTGTGTACACAGGCAGGTCACTCACTGTCAGGGCCAGAGGTCGCTGGGGAGAGAAAGGGGAGTCCCAGCTTCCTGTACCAGCCTTCGCGGAAGCGTGATTCCCTGAAGATTTGTATAAATTATCCATAGTAATAGAACTCTGTGCCCATACTGTTTGCAAGATGTGTGCATGGGGTATGATAATAACAATAGCCACCATTTATTGAGAATATATTTATGCAAAGCTAAGAGTTTTACATAAATTATCTCATTTAATCCTTACAACAACTCTGCAAGGTAGCCTTATAATTTTTTCTTCAATTCGAAAATGGTAAAACCTGAGACACAGAAGGCTTAATTAGCCTGCTACAGGTCATCCAGCAAATAAATGCAGCAATGGGATTCAAACCCCAGTTCATCACACTCCAATGCCTGTGCTCCTATTAAGCCAGAGTCCCTCAAGCTGGACTCTATGAATCACATGCAATAGGCTCATGTGGGAGTTTTTCAAAAATCCAAAAGCCCAGGTTCCGTGAAAGATGTACTGACTTTTTAAAAATAAAAACTGGAGCCCAGAATCTGAAATCTCCACAAATGATACTATCAAGCTCTGCAAATGATTCCTATGCTCACGGAAGTCTTCTAAGGCAAAGTACCTACCTCCTTACTGTGTGAGTTGCCTGCCCTTGGTCTTCATCCACCTTAGGAATCACATGGGCTTCCTGAGGATAAAGAGAGCCTGGACTGCTTGTTTGAGATAAAGTAGCTTCCCAAGGCCTTGACCTGGACCTACTGAGCGAGCATGTCCATGGGGAAGGCCAGCAGTCTGTTATATATATTTAGCAAACTCCCCCAGGCAATTATTATCTTCAGAGAAGACTGAGAAACTCTGTTCAGTTATTCACAGCTAAAACTATCCTAAGTGTCACCCTGGGGTCTAATTTAGGTTCTAACACTTAATCATTCTAAGCTTCACTTTCCTATAAAATGGGCATAAATGTGCCTGCCTGGCAGAGCTGTTGTGAAGAATAGATACCATACTAAATAGGATTAGAATTACCTGCTTACAACAAAAACAAAATAACAATGGCTTAAACAAGGGGGTTTATTTTTCTCAGGTCTAAGTCTACAGGTAAGCAATCCAGAGCAGGTATGAGGTCTGGGAGGAAAGACTCTTGCTGTTAGTCTGCCCTTTCATCAGTTAACACATTTCCTCTTGACACAAAATGGCAACTGAGGCTGCAGCCATTTTGTCTACAGCCCTGGGTAAGAGAAGAGAAGAAGGGATTCACCACCCAGGCAGGCCAGATCCCCTTAAGGGGTATATCTGGAAGGCCCTCGTGATACTTCCGGTTTATATTGCATTGATCAGAACTTAGATACAGGCCCACACCTAGTTGCAAAGAAGGCTAGGATCTTTTCGTTCAATATCAGGTCTTTGCCACCCCAAATAAATCAGGCTTCTGTTATTTAAAAAAAAAAAAAGAAGAAAATAAAGATTGGTGTTTCAGCCAGGCTCAGTGGCTCACACCTGTATTCCCAGCACTTTGGGAGGCCGAGGCAGGTAGATCACCTAAGGTCAGGAGTTCAAGACCAGCCTGGCCAACATGGAGAAACCCCATCTCTACTAAAAATACAAAAATTAGTGGGGCGTGGTGGTGTGCGCCTGCAGTCCTAGCTGCTTGGGAGGCTGAAGCACAAGAATTGTTTGAACCCAGGAGGCAGAGGTTGCAGGGAGCTGAGATCATGCCACTGCACTCCAGCCTTGGCAACAGAACAAGATTCTGTCTCAAAAAAAAAAAAAAAATTGGTGTCTCAGTCACAAGAATGTGCCTCTGCAAACTTCTCACTGCAGGGAGCTGAGGGCACCAGCTGCTGTGCTTTAAAATCCATTGGCCACGCCTCCCCTGGAGATGCACCCCACCAATGACGGAGTGCTGAGTACAGAGTCAGACCCAGTCCTAACAGACAAGAGACTCCTTTGTTAGCTGACTTTGGCTCAAGGACTCCCTGAGGGTTTTGCAGAACCTTTGTTAGAATGTACCTTCCTTCAGAATGCCAACAACCCAGGCTTCTCTCCCTCTCTCCTTTTCTTGGGGCCAGTGGCTCTCCTGGCCTTCTCTAGCTCCCTCCCTCCCTTTCACACAAGCATTTCCCCTTGTAAAACAACTGCATGTTTCATCCCATCTTGGTGTCCATCTCTCAAAGTAGTGGACTAACAAAAATGGCAAGGCAATTCACAGTTCCCCGCACAGATTCAGTAATGCACGTAACACTTGTGGAACTTGGTGATGGGAATGGAGTAGGCAATAAATAATAGCTGTGAGGAGGGAGAAGGAGGAAGTAGCACAGGGCCAACCATAGAGAAAGGAATGTTCTACTGAAAGGGAGGATACAGGGTCTGAGGCAAATCATTCTGTTTGATTCTCCTTCATCCCCAAAGTATCTCCATTACGGTAACATTTGGTTAACCACAGCACCAAAGTCAGTGTGAAGAGGGGAATATAGATTCAGGTTGTTGTCATATGCCTGTAATCGAGGCCAAAGCAGGAGGATCGCTTGAAGTCAGGAGTTCAAGACCAGGCTGGGCAACAGGGGGAGACCCCATTTCTACAAAAAATGCAAAAAATAGCTGGGTGTGATGGCGTGAACCTGCAGTCCCAGCTACTTGGGAGGCTGAGCAGGGAGGATCACTTGAGCCTGGGAGGTGGAGGTTGCAGTGAGCTGAGTTTGTGCCACTGTACTCCAGCCTGAGTGACAGAGAGAGACTCTGTCTCAAAAAAAAAAAAAAATTGTCATCACAGTACAATTGAACTGGTATTAGTTCACCAATCCTTTCAAGTTGTTTTTCAACAAAAACAAACAGGAAAAAAAGCAGTAGCACAGGCCCTAAGACAAAATTGCACAAAATAAACCCAATGTGCTGAGCAACTCTGGTTCTCATACTGGAAAAACAGCAACCAGATTACTTGTGATGGTGATTAAGAACACTACTTCCATGAAAACTGTTCAGTGTGGAAGCAAAAGCACAATCTCTACACAAATAATAAAGAATTTCGGCTGGGCGCTCACACCTGTAATCCCAGCAATTTGGGAGGCCAAGGCGGGTGGATCACCTGAGGTCAGGAGGAGTTCAAAACCAGCCTGGCCAACATGGTGAAAGCTCATCTCTACTAAAATACAAAAATTAGCCAGGCATGATGGCAGGTGCCTGTAATCCAAGCTACTTAGGAGGCTGAAGCAGGAGAATCACTTGAACCCAGGAAGTGTAGGTTGCAGTGAGCTGAGATCGCGCCATCGTACTCCAGCCTGGGCGACAGAGCGAGACTCTGTCTCAAAAAAAAAAGAAAAAATTGGGAGGCCGAGGCAGGCGGATCATGAGGTCAGGAGATTGAGACCATGGTCTCTCATGAGATTTCTTGCCATTAAGGTGTTAGCCAGGGATTTAGTCTCTGAAGGCTTAACTGGGGCTCGAGGATCTGCTCCCAAGATGGTACTCTGACATGACTAACAAGGTGACACTGGCTGTTGACAGTAGGCTCAGTTCTCTACTACATGGGTCTCTCCTTAAGGCCCCTAATGACATGGCAGCTGGCTTTCCCTAGCATGACAAGAAGAGAGAGACAAAACCAGAGACAGAGAGACCAAGAGAGAAGCTATGATGTATTTTAAGCTGATCTGAGAAGTGACATACCATAACTTCTCCTGTATTCTGTTTTTTTTGGGGGGGGGGGTTGTTTTTGTTTGTTTGTTTGTTCAAGACAGGATCTTGCTCTGTCACCCAGGCTGGAGTGCAATGGCATGAACGCAGCTCACTGCAGCCTCAACCTCCTGGGCTTAAGCAATTCTCCCACCTCAGCCTCCACAGTATCTGGGACTACAGACTCACACCACCATGCCTGGCTAGTTTTTGTATTTTTTATAGAGACGAGGTCTCATTTTTTGTCCAGGTTGGTCTTGAACTCCTGGGCTCAAGCAATCCTCCTGCCTTGGCCTCCCAAAGTGCTGGGATTACAAGCATAAGCCACTATGCCCGGCCCTACTTCTCCTGCATTCTGCTGGTGACACAAACCATTGCTGGTACTATATGGGAGGCGACCAGATACGGTTTGAAAACCAGGAGGCAGGATCATTGGTGGCCCTCTTAGAAACTGGTTACCACAGTCTCCAAGAAGAACCCCCTCTCCCCCAAACTCCACCTAAACTCTGGAACAGGGAGGTGTGCAGATTTCACTGTTTCAAACTACAGAGGCACACAGCAAACAGTGAATTTACTCTGTCCTGGAAACTGATGTTTTAAGCCCAGTAGAACTGCTTTTCCTCAATTATACTTGAGCATCATGCCATAGGCCTGCATAGAAGGACATTATAAGAAACAGCTCCAATTAAGTCATTGCTGTATTGCATTAGTCTTCAGTCAGCTGACCCACGGGAAAAATAGCTCTTTGGTCTCATGGTCAGGAAAAGTTGAGCTTCTCCCAAATATTTGTTTTTCTTACATAAAATCTAGAATTGTATTACCACTCACATTTCCCTCTTTACTTTGGCCATTTGGAAGCTCAGAGCCAAACGTGTAAGCCTTTGCTGGTGTTGATCTTTTTGAGCTAATGTCATCCTGGAGTTATTTCTTCCACTTGTTTTCTATTTTCTCCAACTCCCTCAACTTTTTGTCTTATCCTTTTGTATATTTTGTACTTTTGTAATTCCCCTCAAAGCTTTTGTGGATTGAGATGGAGTTTCAATGCACAATAAAATTAGTTTTTGCCCAAAAGACTGATGACCTGCATGTGCCATCTAGTGGTGAGAGAGACAACTGCCAGAATAGAAACCTCCCTGATTTTTCAGATGTGTTTTAGATGGGAGAGTGGTGAGTAGTGGGCAAGGGAAGAGGAGGGAGACCGGGCCCCCTCTGTGTGCTTTGTCAGGAAATTGAGACTGCTGAGGATTAAAGAGCCTCTAGGCAGGGCCAAGGAGCAGGTGATTCAATGGCTGGAACTGAAGATGATTTATTGGAATCTGAAGAAACAATCAAAAAATAGTGAAGAATGAGGAAGGCACTGGAAGTGGAAGGGTTAAGAAAAAAAAACTGTTAGTAAAAGTAAACAATGAAAATGGACCTGATTCAAGCAAGTAATCACTTGAAAGGTGCTTAATGTAGGTTGATTGCAGATGTGACCAGCCATTTTTTAAACATTCACATTAACTGTAGAAAGAAGCTTAGAGTCCAGTGTTTTTATTTTACTTGAGAGAAAACTGGGGCACAGAAGCATTGAGCATCTTGTTCAAGGTCGTACAGCCTGTGAGCCCCAGGTCCAGGGTAACTCCTAGATCAGTCCTCTTTCCCCAGCACCACCCTACTCCTAACTGTATATAGCAGATGCTCATTTGGGCTTTCATTTTGCACACAGGGTTTCAAAAGAAAAATGAGGTCATTACATACAAATGCTGGATCCAGCATATTTTCAATGAATTATTACTAGCTGGTTTTGTAGCTACCCCCTTGACCTACCCCCAAAATGTCAGGGTGGTTCAAAGCACTGGCTTCGTTAATCTTCACCATGTGGCAAGTCATCAGTTCACAATGATAGAGAAGGATTCCAGAAGCCAATGGCAGTAGGTGAGGGAGCCCCAGTCTGGGAAAGAGAAAGTAAGTTCACTCATCTACCATGTTAACCTAGCATCTGCTCTGGGCCAGGTTCTAGGCAGTTTGCTGGGGTGGCGATATCAACAATGCACTGGCCATGTCTGGAGCTATATGTATCCCATCTCCCTGTACCCTGACCTGTTTTCTTGGACACAACTTCAGCTAAAACTGAGGCATAGCTTGGATCTGGAGGGCCCTTGAAGACCTAGCCCAGGGATCTGTAGTCTCAAGTTGAATGTCTTGGAAACAGCCTGAAGTCAGGGACCACTGAGGGGGCTGGAGATACTGTCTAAAAAGGAACTTGAGACATTCCCATACTGGAAAGCACAAATATGGAACATTTTAATCATCTGAAAGAGTTATATTAAACAGCAATGGCCAAGAGTGCCCTTTCCTGGATTTTCTGCTCCTCTGAGTCCTACCAGTTCTCCTAAGCCCTTCAGACAGCTGATACCAGCAGAGACTGATATGAGTCACTGATTCCTGGAAAAGACAGAACTCTGGTACAATGGCTGTTCCAAGTTGATGTCCTCAGAGGTACAAATGACACACCAGAGACAGAGGGCATCTGAAGTTTTTTCTTAAACTTTCTGGGCTTCTGTGCTGGTAACGGGTGCCAGATGGGGCAAAAAGAACAGAAGGAATATTGAGGGGCTCAACCTTTGAGATCAGAAAAACCCAATTTCCTATCGAGGTTCTCCATTACTAGTTGGGTAATCTTTAGGCAAAGCCTTTGGGCACCAGTTTTCTTACCAGCAAAAACTGAGAACTATGATTGTCACAAAGATTAAATGAGACAGTGGATGAGACAGTGTCTGGCTCATGGGTAAGTGTAGATTTTTTACTCATCTCTTCTTGCCCTTTTGGATGCTAATTTCCACTCTACCAAGTATAAGAACCACATGTCACCTTCTCATCAGGTGACAAGTGGAGGCTAGTCATGGCTAGCTGTTCCACTCATTCTCTTAATGAATATTTGTTATGAAAACAGCAACTGGCCAGGTGTGGTGGCTCACACCTGTAATCCCAGCACTTTGGGTCACCTGAGGTCAGGAGTTTGAGACCAGCCTGACCAACATGATGAAACCCCGTCTCTACTAAATACAAAAAATTAGCTGGGCGTGGTGGCGCATGCCTGTAATACCAGCTACTTGGGAGGCTGAGGCAGGAGAATTGCTTGAACCCGGGAGGCGGAGGTTGCAGTGAGCCGAGATTGCACTGGACTCCAGCCTAGGAGACAGAGCAAGAATCTGTCTCAAAAAAAAAAAAAAAGAAAAGAAAAGAAGGAAAAAAGAGCAACTGCCAGGCCTTGTGTTCTGCATCATACAAAGACAGAAAACACGTCCCCAAGAGGAGGAGCTCACTGTCTCATGGGAAAGATTGGTAGGCAAACCAATAGTTACATAGCAGGGGGACAAGAAGTGAACTGAGAGTGCACAGGGAGAGCACAGAGGTGATGATATTTCAGCCAAGACGGAAAGTGTGAATAGAAGTTTGCCTGATCAGCAAGCACATAGAAGAGGGCATGCCAAGCAGAGATAACAGAACTTGCAAAAAAGGAAGACTGGAAAGTGAGGTAAATCCAATTACGAAGGTCTCTGAGCTCTGTGCTGAGGAGTTTGAGCTAAAACTTGTAGGGGACACAAAGCCTCTAAAGGAAAGTCAAGTCATCATATTTGAGTACTGAAAATATTCCTATACTGCCAGTGTGGATATGGTTTAGAAGAGGCAAGACTAGGCTGGGTGCAGTGGCTCACACCTGTAATCCCAGCACTCTGGGAGGCCCAGGCGGGTGGATCACCTGAGGTCAAGAGTTCGAGACCAGCCTGACCAACATGAAGAAACCCCGTCTCTACTAAAAATACAAAATTAGCTGGACGTGGTAGCGCATGCCTAAAATCCCAGCTACTCATGAGGCTGAGGCAGGAGAATCGCTTGAACCTGGGAGGTGGAGGTTGCGGTGAGCCAAGATTGTGCCACTACACTCTAGCCTAGGCAACAAGAGTGAAACTCTGTCTCAAAAAAAGAAAAGAAAAGAAGAGGTAAGACTGGTAAAAGGAAAGCCAGTCTCAATTTGTTCCACTCTCCCCTACTTCACTGTGTTCCAATCACAAGGGACTTCTCTGAATTCCTTGAATTGCAAAACACCAAGCTCTTCCCTGCTCAGAGCCTTTGCCCTTGCTGCTCCCTCTGCCTGGACTACTCTTCTCTTGGCTGTTACACAGCTTCCTTCTTCTCGGCCTTCTTCAAGCATTTCAGACCAAACATTTCTTTCTTTCCCTAATCAATCTAATGTATCAATTTTCCTCCATTATTCTCTCTTGTAGCATCCTGGGGGTGAGGGTGTTCTATTTATCGCAATTTGACATTTTATTCTTATTTGTATTATGTGATCAATAACTGTCTTCCCCATTAGGCTGTAAACACCATGAAGGTAAGGTTGTGTCTGCCCCTGTTTAACACCATGTCCCAGCACCCAACACAGTGCCTGGTACGGTGCTAACACTCAATAAACACTGGATTTATGAGACTGTGAGTACAGCCGAGATGATCATGTCTTAACCAAGGAAGTAGCAGCAAACCTGGGAAAAAGAGACTAATGCTACACGAAGTAAACAGGGTAGGTCTTGAGGCAGAATATGGCCTGGAGGCAGGGAACTTAAGGACTTGCTAGAATTAAATCAAATGAAACACTTCAGCTATGATAAGACATAGCCTATTTATTTATTTATTTATTTATTTGAGTCTTGCTTTGTCACCCAGGCTGGAGTGCAACGGCGGGATCTCGGCTCACTGCAACCTCTGCCTCCCCGGTTCAAGCGATTCTCCTGCCTCAGCCACCAGGGGATTACAGGCGCATGCCACCACGCCCAGCTAATTTATTTTTATTTTTATTTTTAGTAGAGATGGGGTGTCACCATGCTGACCAGGATGGTCTCGAATTCCTGACCTCAGATGATCCGCCCGCCTTGGCCTCCCAAAGTGCTGGGATTACAGGTGTGAGCCACAACTCCCCGCCGAAATATCCTCTTATTTACATAGGGCATACAATGCCTTTGTAACTTTTAGCCTATTCATTTACATAGGGCATACACCATCTAACCAATGGAAACCTCTAGAGAGTATTTAAACCCCAGAAAATTCTATAACAGTGCTCTTGAGCCCCCATGCTCAGCCTGCTCCCACCTTGTGAAATCTACTTTCGTTTTCAATAAATCTCTGCTTTTGTTGCTTCATTATTTCTTTGCTTTGTGCCGTTTTGTCCAATTATTTGTTCAAGACACCAAGAACCTGAACACCCTCCACTGGTAACAGTTTGAGACAAGTATCAGAATCAGTTCCACCTGTACCGAGTTCTAACTGCACTTCTAGCTGTATGGCCTGGGCAGGTCAACCACCTTTTATCCACCATGCCCTCCGTATTCCCCTCTTAAAATGATAACGACACCCTTGCAGCTTGGCTGAGCGAGTGTCCTCAAACGCACAAACAACGCTAGGGCTGGAGCCGAAGGTTCTGAGGGCCCAAATGAGCACACCCGGAAGAGCAGCAGCCGCTCCTCGAGGGCGGAAATCACAGCTTGATCTAAGTACGAAGGGTAAAATGGATCCCCCATATGCGCAGCGCCATGGTTCTTTGTAACCTCATAAAGCGTCCGATGAGCAGCAGGGGCTGGAGGGTAATTTAGGGCCAATATCATTTGTTTCTTTTACGTTATTTCGCCTTTTCTCAGAATTCTAAAATTTGTTTAATCGAAATATCAGCTTGAGGGATGCTGAAAACTGTACAGAGTAAAAGAAAAACCTCCGCTGAGGGATAACCAAGAGGTAGAGATGGGAAAACGTACATGCGCAGCACCCCCTGGCGGGAGGGAGGAGCTGCTGTAGGAGATCCGCGCAGCCCCGCCTTTTTCGCGCTGGTTCCAGTCCCACTCGGGACCCCCCCGCGAGTGCTAGCGGGACTTGGAGACCTTCACGGTACTCCATTGCCCAGGGGACCCCGAGGCCAGCCTGGTTCTCCTCACAAAGGGAGGGGCCGAGCCGTGACTCGCTTCCCCGCCTCGAGATGCGGGTTGTTTTAATCGAGCAGGTTTCGCCCTTCCCCATCAGCCTGTGAAGCTCCCAAAAACGTCCGGCCAACGGCACCAGTCCCATCTAATGAGCCAGGAGGAAGTAGGCGCCGCAAAGCCCCCTGTGAAATGTAGTTTCCAGGAAGGCTTCTGGGAAACAGAGTCCGAGGCAGGCGACAGAGCGCTCCTGCAGCCAAATAGAGCCGGGCTTGGGGCGCGTCACGTGACCTGTGCAGCCAACTGTTCCGGGACGTGGCCTTTGCCTGAGCTGCTGTTAGGAGAGGTGCTCAGGTCTGGGGGGTAGCTCCTGCCATCGCTTGGACTCGACTTCTGGACTGGCCTCCAAAAGTCGACACAGTCCCTGCGTCTTTCCTATTCCCCAAACCGGCGCTGACCTCGTATTTGCATACACTGAAACTTGTGGCTCTCCTTGACTTGGGGTGGTAGGCTCTATAGTACCTCGCCATGTTCTCTTACCCATGGTTTCTGCAGCAGCCCAAATGAGCCACTCCATGTGCTTCAGAGCTTTAGGGAATAAACCATTAATCAAGTCATTTGATTGCCTCATCTTTGAGGACCTTTTCCACTACCTGTTCACACTCCTTGTGCTCACCCATGACTGTCCCTCAGAAACAAGTCCTGGGACCCTTCTGCATTCTATCAGTCTTCTCCTAGTTTCATTTCTTCTCCTAGCCAACTTAGATCCTAAGAATCCTCTCCTGCCTTATTTCCTTCTGTAACAACCTCAAATCCTGGATTAATACAGTTGTCTAATTTTGGGTTTACCAGGTGCAACTGGAGGGGAGGAATACATCTCCTAAGCCCACAGGTTGGTGCCACTAAAATCAAGGTTTCAGACTTCAACTAAGCCTTAAATTCAACCAGCTGGTTACAGCACTGTGGGGAAGGAGGCCAACCAATAAAGGAAAGGGATTTGCTGCCAAGAGTCCTGGTGGAAATACAAGGCTTTGGAAGGACTATCTTTATTGCCTCCCACCTCACCCCTACACTTCATGTTTGTACTAGAATGGCATGAGAATGAAATGTAGAACTGATGCAGGCAAACCCAAAAACTGGGGCTCAGCTTGGGAGGGTTCTTGGCTTCACCCAGGAAAGAATTCAAGAGTGAGCCAACAGTAAAAGAAAGCAAGTTTATTTGAGCAACATGTACAGGAAAATGGCTGCTTCGTAGACAGAGCAGAGCTATCCCATAGGCAGAGTGGCGCTCATGGACTAGCTATCTTTATATTCACTCTTAATTATATGCTTAATAAGGAACAGGTTATTCACAAACTTTCTAGAAAAGGGGCAGGGAGCTCCTGGAACCATATAAAGTAACTTCAAGATGTTGCTGCGGAATTTGTAAAGTGTCATGCACTTATGGGAGTGTCTTTGTGCAAATGTAGTAAAACTCCTAGTCCTACCTGGTTTGGGCTGGTTTCTTTGCTACATCCTGTCCTGATCAGCAGGGTTATGACCAGTGCTCAGAAAACAAGCCCTGCTGATCTGCTACCTCATTACCCCTGAAGAGATTATATACTCCTCTTTAATCGTAAAGGGTTGTAGAAGGATGGAGGTCCATCCTCTGTCACTGCCTCCTACTGATTTTGTGGGCATAGTGTCCTCCTCTTGTGCCTGTGGGGACTTATGAGAAACAGGTTTAATTCTGGACAAGTGTACCCAGCTAGTGACTCCCTGAAGTTTAACAGCAGTGGGGATGCTTAACAATGCCTGGTAGGTTACCTTCCATTTTGGTTATAATTGATCCTCAGGGGATCCTTCTTCCCAAGTTTTTAATAGGATTCTGTCTCCTGGTTGAACAGGGGAGCTATTTTTTTTCATTTGTGAAAAAGGGAAATACCTTATTTCCATATTCTTGAAGGGCCTTTTGAACCTGGTCTAAGTTAATATGAGTAAGCATTCTATGTGTCTCCTCATCAAACAGGAAGTCTGAAGTTAAAAAAGGGCCTCCCATAGGCCATTTCAAATGGGCTAAGTTTTAAGGTTCTCTTCAGAGCCATCCTTATGCACAAAAGGGCCATGGAAAGGAGAGAGACCCAGGTCTCTGAGGTCTCCTGACAGTTTTGCTAATGTCCTATTTAAAACATGATTGGCTTTTTCTACCTTACCTAAGGATTGAGGCCTCTAGGAGGAGTGAAGATGATAGATAATGCCTAAGGCTGAGGAAACCTGCTGGGTCACCTTAGCTGTGAAGGAAGGTCTCTTATCCCTTTGCAAATATTTTGGTAATTCAAAACTTGGGATGATTTTTTTTAAATAACAATGTGGACACTTCCAGTGCTTTTTCTGTCCTTGTGGGGAAAGCTTCTATCCACCTGATGAAATTATTATAAGTACTATCAAATAATTCAGTCCTCTGTATACGGTGGCATTTGGGTGAAGTCTATTTGCCAGTCTTCCCCAGTGCAGGTTTCAGTAGGGGTGGGGGTATAGGGTGGCTTCCTGAGTTGTTACAGGCACAGAGTTCACAGGCCCTGGTGGCCCTTTTTATAGTCTGGAATAGCCCCTGCTATTCCAGAATAGATAAGTCCCTGCCTAACCCTGATGTTAAATGGTTTACTGATGGGAGTAGCTTTATTCATGAGAGAGTAAAGAAGGCAGGCCAACAAGAAGTTATTGAGGCCAAAGCTTTACCTCCTCAGACTTCTGCTAAAAAAGTGGAATTAATCACTCTAATTAGGGATCTCTGATTGGGAAAAGACTTAAGAGTCAATATATTTACTGATTCAAGGCACAAAAATTGCTTGAGCCCTGGAGTGGAGGTTGCAGTGAGCCGAGATCGTGCCATTGCACTCCAACTTGGGCTACACAGTGAGACTCCATCTCAAAAAAAAAAGTATGTGTGTATGCATATATATGTGTGTGTGTGTGTGTGTGTGTGTGTGTGTGTGTGTAAACCATTTAACATCAGGGTTAGGCAAGGACTTATCTTTAAGGTCAGGCCTGCTAGAGTAGGTCTGTTCCATGGTTTCCTCTGTTCTTGGGACATGGAGTCCAGCAACAGAATAGCAGGATTTAAAACCTGACATACTTTAAGGGTAAACTCTTGGGTGTCGAGCAGAGGGGTCTAATATTTGAGCAACTGACTCCCTGTTAGCCATTAATGTCCTTTTGCTCTAGGACCTAGTGTACTTGATTGAGGGGGGAAAGTAATGACATCTAGTTTTTGTCCCAAGGAAGACTTCCTGGCTTTTTTTTTTTTTTTTTTGAAACAGAGTCTTGCTCTGTTGCCAGTCTGGAGTGTAGTGGCATAATCTTGGCTCACTGCAATCTCCGCCTCCTGGGTTCAAGCAATTCCCCTGCCTCAGCCTCCTGAGTAGCTGGGACCTGGGACTACAGGCGCATGCCACCACACCTGGCTAATTTTTTTGTATTTTAGTAAAGATGGGGTTTCACCATGTTGGCCAGGATGGTCTCGATCTCCTGACCTCGTGATCCACCCGCCTCGGCCTCCCAAACTCCTGAGATTACAGGCGTGAACCACTGCGCCTGGCTGACTTCCTGGCTTCTTCTACCAATAGAGTGGTGGTGGCCACAGCTCACAAGCATCCTGGCTGTCTGGCCACCACCTGATCTAGCTGTTTAGAGAAACAAGCCCTGGTCTAGGATTATTCCCTAGCCTTTGAGTTAGAACACCCAAAGCTGTCCCTTGTTTTTCAGCCACATAGAGAGTGAAAGGTTTTTCTAAGTTTGGGAGTCACAAAGCAGGGGCTGTTCCCAGATTTTCTTTTAAGGTTAGGAATGCCTGTTGGCAGGTTCCATCCCAGTTCAAAGGCTCGTGATCATTCCCTTTTAGAGCTTCATAGAGTGGTTTTGCTATGACCCCAAACCAGGGAATCCAGATATGGCAGAATCCACCCATTCCCAAAAAGGTTCTTAACTGTTTCTTAGTCTGATGGCACTGCAGTGCCAGAATGGTCTCTTTTCATTCCTGGGCTATTGTCCTTGTTCCAGGAATGAGCATGTATCCCAAGTATTTAACCTTTTGCACAGAAGTCTGGGCCTTGTGGGGGAATACCCGATACCCTTATTTTCCCAAGAAAGTAAGGACCTGAATTATATTTTTATCAGAGTCGTCCCTAGTAGGGCTGGAAATGTATAGGTCATCCATATATTTTAGGAGGGATCAATTCATTAACTGTAGTTCCCTTAATTATTTTGCCAATACATCCCCAAAGAGATGAGGACTGACCCTAAAGCTTTGGGAAAAGACATTCCAGGTAAACAGAGATGTAGCATGAGCGTCTGGATCAGTCCATTCAAAAGCTAAAATATACTAGGAGTCTGGGCGCAAAGGTATAAAAAGGAAAGCATCCTTTAAGTCTCATACCATTAATCAATTAGCATGTTCAGAGACTTAGGTCAATACTGTATAAGGGTTAGGAACTATTGGGTGGACTGGAACTAATGCCTCATTAACTCCCTTCAGATCCTGAAGAAATTGTATTCCTCACTTGGTTTCTTTACAGGCAGGATGGTAGTATTACATGGGGACTGACAGGGTTGTAATAGTCCTTACTTTAGAAACTTTTCTATCTGGGGCTGTATCCCCCCTTTTGCTTCAGGTCTCAAAGGATATTGTTTTTTCCATGGGTAAAACATTAACAGCTCTATCAGGAACTTCTTTGTCCCAAACAGAAGAGTCTACTTGAGAAGTAATATGCAGTGGAAGGAAGGTCTTTTCTTTATCTGTAGTAAGTCAAGCACTTAGAGCTAGAAGTAGTGCCCCTTCCCGGCCTACTGCCTTTTTGTGGGGCTCTCCAAATTGAACTGTGGCCTGTAATTGGAAAAGTAAGTCTCTTCCAAGTAAAGGAATACTGCACTGAGACATAAGCTAGAACATGTGGGAAAACATATGATCCCCTACAGTGCAACCAAGGGGATGGGTGAATCTCCTAATTTTTGGCTGGCTATCAATCATGTACCTTGTACAAGGTGGTACTCTTGTACCGCCAGTATGGTACAAGAGTAGAAAGACAGTGGCCCTGAGAAATGGGTCAGAACTGAGAAGGCTGCTCCCATATCCAATAAGAACTCAGTATTCTTACCTGCCACATCAAGAGTTACCCAAGGCTCCTCTGTGGAGATGGTAAGGTGTCCAGTGGGAGCCATAGGGAACCTCAGGTCCCGTCAGTTCTCTGTTGTCTTGGCCATTAGGGGTTTGAGTGGCCCAGATTCCCCTTGGAGCCTGAGGCAGTCCCTTTTCCAATGGCCCTCTTGCTTATGGTAGGCACACTGATTCTGGCTCAGGGGCCAGCAAGGGGCATACTGATTCTGGCTCAGGGGGCTATCGTCTGGGCAGCCCAGACACCAATCTTGCAACACTTCCCTGGGATGAATAACCTTGAGGCAGCAGATGGCTTAAGGCAGCCACTAACAATTGGGCTTTCTGGCTTTGTATTTTGGTTTTCTCTGCTTCCTCTGCTCTGTCCCTGTTGTTGTAAACCCAATGGCCATGTACAAGAGTTGACTCATGGGAGTTTGAGGTCCCATTTCTGCCTTTTGTAACTTCCTCATAATGCCAGGGGCATATTAAGTAATTAAATGCATACCCAGGAGAGCTCACCCTTCCAGGGAGTTTGGGTCTACACTTAGCATATTTCCTGCTTGCCTCAACCAAACGGTCCTGAAATAGAGTGAGATTTTTGTCCTTCCTCTGAGTTACTTCTCTAACCTTGTCATAATTAACTGGCTTAACCACACACTTTTCCATACCTCCTGTTAAACAAGTTACCATGTGACTTCTGTGTTCAAGATCTTGGGAACCCCTCTGGTAATCCCACTGAGGGACCAGATCTAGAGCTGCATCTCCCCTCACATGATAAATGGCATAACCTTAGTTACCAGTTGCCACTCCATTTGCATATTCATGAGCAGTACTCAGAATCCTCTGTTTCTCCTCTACGCTACAGCAAGTAGACAATAATATTTGCAAGTCATGCCACGTTAAGTCAAAGAACACAATCGACTAAACAAACTTCTCTGTAAACTTTCCTGGATCCTCTGAAAACCAACCAAATTTCTCCTTGCATAAAGCCAAATCAGACAAAGAAAAAGGCACATGGCTAAGCACAGTGGCGCACACCTGTAATCCTTGCACTTTGAAAGGCCAGGACGGGCAGATCACTTGAGTCTAGGACTTCAACACCAGAGTCAGCCATCCCAGAGTCAGGACAACAGGGGACCTCTCAAAATTAGAAAAGAAGGGGTTAAAAACAAACATGAAAAGTGTCTTTCCTTATATTGAACAGAAACAATTGCCCAAATATCTAAAGGAAAGACCACAAATGCAACAACAAAATAAATGTAAAAGTAAAATAGTGGTCATTAGACACTAAAGGAAAAAGGAAGGTCCAGAAGAAAGGATGACAAGGACATGCCAGGCCTGCTGCCATTCGGGACACTCAGATGATGGGGGACAATGAGCTACCAAGCCAGAGACTCAGTTCCCATTCCCTGGCTCACCCAAAAAGGTCAATATTGAGGGGGAACAAAGGGAAGACTGACCTTCGTGTGTGGAAGTCAAATGGTGCCAATCTGTCTTTATTTGGGGATTGGGTGAAGGTTTCCCTCAGGCTCCCTTGTCTTGCGAGTTGCCAGGAAAGATGATGGCTCTGAAAAGAGTCCTTTAGGCACAACTCTACAGTGCAAACTGCCCTAGAGTTACAGCTTCATAGTGTTACAGCTCCACAACTCCGATCTGTACTGAGTCACTTTGTCCCATTCATCTTGTTCCCACTGTTTGTCCCATCTGGGTCACCAGGCTGATACAGGCAAATCCCAAAATTGGGACTCAGCTCAGGAGGGTCCTTGGCTTCACTCAGGAAGGAATTCAAGAGTGAGCTGACAATGAAAGAAAGCAAGCTTATTTGAGCAAGAGTGTACAGACAAGTGACTGCTCCATAGACAGAGCAGGGCCATCCCATAGACAGATTTGTCCAGAGTAGCATTTGTGGATTGCTGGCTACCTATATTTATACCCATTCTTAGTTATTTGCTAAATAAGGGGTGGGTTATTCACAAACTTTATGGAAAAAGGGAAGAGAGTTCCCAGAATTATATAAGATAACTTCCAGGTCATTGCCATGGCATTTGTAAACTGTCATGGTACTGATAGAAGGGTCTTATGCAAGTGCATTATAATTGCTGGTCCTACCTGGCTTTGGCCAGTTTCTTTGCCACCTACCATTTAGATAGACAGGGTCCTGACCAGTGCTCAGAAAACAAGTCCTGATGATTGCCTACCTCAAAACAAACCAAAACATTAATTGTGAGAATATTCTAGAAAGACAAGGTGGTAAGAAAGAAGATACTATAAAGACTCAAACAGAAATGTAGCATAACATCTAAAGAATGAAATAAGAAATAGCAAGGAAATACAGCAAAGATGCTAAATCGGTGTAAGTTTAAGAGTTAAACGAACCCAGAGAACAAATGATAAAGTCCTTTAAAAAGCACTATGATGGAAAGAATGGGGTGTTCCTGGTGGAAGGCCTGGCACAGGTAATGTTTTGTTAGTTTTCCAGAAAGATTAAAAGATTATGGCCAAAATATTCCCTTCAGAAGTGGCAGGTGTAAGAGGACTCTGGAAATCAGTAAGTAATCCAGCTTCAAAAAAATAATTTTTAAAAAGGAGTCTCTTCTTGAGGAGAAATGGAGATCCAAAACAGATGTTCGAGCACATCAGAGGCCCCTACTGTTCTGCATCTGCAGAGGCAGAATCTTATGCAGTCTGGGCTCCTGTTGTCACCGAGGCCATTAAGCCATCTCTGAGCACCGCTGGGGGGCCACGCACAGCCTGAACCCTCTCCTGGAGTGTGCTGCCAAGCACTGGAGAGGAGATTTAGTTTGGTTTTATTCTTATCATGATCATGTTTTATTAATTTATATCTTTCATTCCTCTATAACATGGGTCCATCTGTCATCCATGAAATACCTTAAGCCAGATCTATACTGTTTTCACGTACCATGTAATATTTGATATGATTAAGAAAAGCCGTGCTTGCTTTGGCAGCACAAACACTAAAATTGGAACAGTGCAGAGATTAGCACATGGCTCCTGTACGAAGATGACACACAAATTCATGAAGCATAAAAAAGAAAGAAAAGAAAAGCAGTAAATTGGTGAGTTAACAGTTAACTGGAAACGGTATCGCTTTGAAGGCAATCCAATTTATTACTCTTCTACATATCAACCTTACCACCTGATTCTAAATTTAAATACTTGCTGTTTACCAACAGGAAATTACAACTCCATTTACATGAGTCTCTGGGGAAACAGCATGCAAAGAATGCCCACATCTTCTTTATATATGCAAGGCAAATATCTGGAACAAAACAAAACAATTCTGGAATCCCACATGACATTAATATTTTAGGAGTAGAGCACAAGATCCCCAAAGAACAACAAAAAAAAAAACTTCACATTATGGAAAAAGAAATCACATACACATCAATTTTGAGTAAGATAGAGCAATATATCTCAAACTACTTGTGGAAAACCAGCTGGTTTTTTGTTCATTTTAATTCATTTCAACCAATACTTTTGTGAAATAAGAGTTTGTTTCTAGAAAAAAATGATATTACAGTAAATTATAGAATACAAAATACAAGCCTCACTTTTTAAATTATTGATTCAGCATAAATAAAATCACTCTAAAATTGCAGTAAAACTTCCCGAACACTTAGGCTCAGTTCTGTATTTAGTTCATGGCAGACCAGATCACCAACCCACACTTGTCCAAGGACCCTATTTTGAAGACACTGAGATAAACCATCTAAAAATGGAGAACACAGCCCAGCACGGTGGCTCACCCTCCTAGTCTCAGCTACTCAGGAGGCTGAGGCAGGAGGATCTCTTGACCCCAGGAGTATAGGCTGCAGTGAGCTATGATAACGCCACTGTACTCCAGCCTGGGCGTCAGAGCAAGACTCTGTCCTTTTTGTTTTGCATTGAGACAGGGTCTAGCTCTGTCACTCAGGCTGGGGTTCAGTGGTGCGATCTCGGCTCACTGCAACCTCCGCCTCCTGGGTTCAAGCGATTCTTCTGCCTCAGCCTCCCAAGTACTGGGATTACAGGTGCCTGCCACCACACAGGTCTAATTTTTGTATTTTTTTTTATAGAGACAGGGTTTCACCATGTTGCCCAGGCTGACCTCGTACTCCTGAGCTTAAGCTATCCACCCGCTTTGGCCTCCCAAAATGCTGGAATTACAGGCATGAGCCACTGTGCTCGGCAGATACCCTGTCTCTTAAAAAAAAATGAAAAATGAAAAAATCATAAAAATGGAGATTTTCCAGGCCGGGTGCGGTGGCTCACACCTGTAATCCCAGCACTTTGGGAGGCCGAGGTGGGCAGATCACGAAGTCAGATCAAGAAATCAAGACTATCCTGGCTAACACGCTGAAACCCCGTCTCTACTGAAAATACAAAAAAATTAGCCGGGTGTGCTGGCGGGCGCCTGTAGTCCCAGCTACTCTGGAGGCTGAGGCAGGAGAATGGCGTGAACCTGGGAGGCAGAACTTGCAGTGAGCAGAGATGGCGCCACAGCACTCCAGCCTGGGCAACAGAGCGAGACTCTGTCTTCCAATCAATAGAAACAGAGGGAATCTTCCGTAACTCATTTTATGAAGCCAGCATCACCCTGATACCAAAGCCTGGCAGAGACACAACAAAAAAAGAGAATTTTAGACCAATATCCCTGATGAACATCAATGCAAAAATCCTCAATAAAATACTGGCAAACCGAATCCAGCAGCACATCGAAAAGTTTATCCACCATGATCAAGTGGGCTTCACCCCTGGGATGCAAGGCTGGTTCAACATATGCAAATCAATAAACATAATCCATCATATAAACAGAACCAAAGACAAAAACCACATGATTATCTCAATAGATGCAGAAAAGGCCTTTGACAAAATTCAACAGCCCTTCATGCTAAAAACTCTCAATAAATTAGGTATTGATGGGATGTATCTCAAAATACTAAGAGCTATTTATGACAAACCCACAGCCAATATCATACTGAATGGGCAAAAACTGGAAGCATTCCCTTTGAAAACGGGCACAAGACAAGGATGCCCTCTCTCACCACTCCTATTCAACATAGTGTTGGAAGTTCTGGCCAGGGCAATCAGGCAGGAGAAAGAAATAAAGGATATTCAATTAGGAAAATAGGAAGTCAGATTGTCCCTGTTTGCAGATGACATGATTGTGTATTTAGAAAACCCCATCGTCTCAGTCCAAAATCTCCTTAAGCTGATAAGCAACTTCAGCAAAGTCTCAGGATACAAAATCAATGTGCAAAAAATCACAAGCATTCTTATACACCAATAACAGACAAACAGAGAGCCAAATCATAAGTGAACTCCCATTCACAATTGCTTCAAAGAGAATAAAATACCTAGGAATACAACTTACAAATGTGAAGGACCTCTTCAAGAAGAACTACAAACCACTGCTCAATGAAATAAAAGAGGACACAAACACATGGAAAAACATTCCATGCTCATGGATAGGAAGAATCAATATCATGAAAATGGCCATACTGCCCAAGGTAATTTATAGATTTAATGCCATCCCCATCAAGCTACCAATGACTTTTTTCACAGAATTAGAGAAAACTACTTTAAAGTTCATATGGAACCAAAAAAGAGCCCGCATTATCAAGTCAATCCTAAGCCAAAAGAACAAAGCTGGAGGCATCATGCTACCTGACTTCAAACTATATTTCAAAGCTACAGTAACCAAAACAGCATGGTACTGGTACCAAAACAGAGATATAGACCAATGGAACAGAACAGAGCCCTCAGAAATAATATTACACATCTACAACCATCTGATCTTTGACAAACCTGACAAAAACAATAAATGGGGAAAGGATTCCCTATTTAATAAATGGTGCTGGGAAAACTGGCTAGCCATATGTAGAAAGCTGAAACTGGATCCCTTCCTTACACCTTATACACAAATTAATTCAAGGTGAATTAAGGACTTAAATATTAGACCTAAAACCATAAAAACCCTAGAAGAAAACCTAGGCAATACCATTCAGGACATAGGCATGGGCAAGGACTTCATGTCTAAAACACCAAAAGCAATGGCAACAAAAGCCAAAATTAACAAATGGGATCTAATTAAACTAAAGAGCTTCTGCACAGCAAAAGAAACCACCACCAGAGTGAACAGGCAACCTACAGAATGGGAGAAAATTTTTGCAATCTACTCATCTGACAAAGGGCTAATATCCAGAATCTACAAAGAACTCAAACAAATTTACAAGAAAAAAACAGAACAACCCCATCAACAAGTGGGCAAAGGATATGAACAGACACTTCTCAAAAGAAGACATTTATGCAGCCAAAAGACACATGAAAAAATGCTCATCATCACTGGCCATCAGAGAAATGCAAATCAAAACCACAATGAAACACCATCTCACATCAGTTAGAATGGCCATCATTAAAAAGTCAGGAAACAACAGGTGCTGGAGAGGATCTGGAGAAATAGGAACACTTTTACATTGTTGATGGGACTGTAAACTGGTTCAACCATTGTGGAAGACAGTGTGGCAATTCCTCAAGGATCTAGAACTAGAAATACCATTTAACCCAGCCATCCCATTACTGGGTATATACCCAGAGGATTATAAATCATGCTGCTATAAAGACACATGCACACATATGTTTATTGCAGCACTATTCACAACAGCAAAGACTTGGAACCAACCCAAATGTCCATCAATGATAGACTGGATTAAGAAAATGTGGCACATATACACCATGGAATACTATGTAGCCATAAAAAAGGATGAGTTCATGTCCTTTGTAGGGACATGGATGAAGCTGGAAAGCATCATTCTCAACAAACTATTGCAGGGACAAAAAACCAAATGCCACATAGTCTCACTCATAGGTGGGAATTGAACAATGAGAACACTTGGACACAGGAAGGGGAACATCACACACCAGGGCCTGTCATGGGGTGGGGGGAGGGGGGAGGGGGGAAGGATAGCATTAGGAGATATACCTAATGTAAATGATGAGTTAATGGGTGCAGCACACCAACATGGCACATGTATACATATGTAACAAACCTGCACGTTGTGCACATGTATCCTAGAACTTAAAGTATAATAAAAAAAAAAATGGAGATCTTCCAGAAGCATATCATATATTACTCTCTGGCTCAAACTTTCATTATTTTGACAGTATTGACTTTTTTGAAGTAGTAATAATATATAGTTTAAAAGGTTAACCAGGAGGGCAAGGTTTAAAAAAACAGGAATCCCCTTTATTTTCTTTCACTTCCCAACTCCCAATTCCTCCTTCCTTTCCTTCCATGTTTCTGAATAAGCATATGATGCTACTTAAGTGACACATGTCATTCCACATAATACAAATAATTATTCAAATAGTCCAAATAATAATGATACCCATCACCCAACTTAAGAAATAAAGCATTAAATCTACAGTTTTAGCTCTGTGTTACCCTCCTTGAGTTCATTCTTTCCTGCCAAAAGGGAACCACATCCTGAATTTGGTATTTGTTATTCCTATACATCTTTTTATACTTTTGCTATTAGGTTGCTGCAAAGGTAATTGCAGTTTTTGGGCCAGGCGCGGTGGCTCACGCCTGTAATCCCAACACTTTGCAGGGCCGAGGCAGGCAGATTGCCTGAGGTCGGGAGTTTGAGACCAGCCTGGCCAACATAGCAAAACCTCGCCTCTACTGAAAATACAAAAATTAGCCCGGTGTGGTGGTGCATGCCTGTAATCCCAGCTACTCAGGAGGCTGAGGCAGGAGAATCGCTTGAACCCGGGTGGCGGAGGTTGCAGCGAGCCGCGATCGCACCACTGTACTCCAGCCTGGGTGACAGAGCGAGACTCCATCTCAAAAAAAAAAAAAAAAAAGCACCAGCCTAATAGATATATGTCTCTATTGTAAAATATATATTACTTTTCATGTTTTTAAATTTTATAAAAATGGTACAATACTTTCTGAAACTTGTTTTTTTAACTTGACATTATGTTTTTGACAGTAATACACAATGACATAGCTAGCTGTGGTTCATTAATTTCTTTTGTTGTACAGTGTCTCATTATATGAATATACCACAATGTATGTACCCATTTGCCTGTTGGTGGACATTTGGGTGATTTTCCTCTGTTTTTTATTGTTACAAACAATGTTACAATGAACTTTCTCGCAAATGTCTCCTCTTGTACATGTCAGGAGTGGTGGTGCTGAGTTGCAGGACATAAGCACCTCGACCTTTAGATATTGCTTGCTGAGTCTCCAAGGTGCTTGTGCCAATTTACACTTACTTCTGCAGTGTATGAGAGTTCCCATTGCTCCATCTGGCTACCAACATCTGAAACTGTCAGACTTTTCCATTTTCCCAATCGGATGGATTTAAAATGGTACTTTATTGTGGTTTAGTGTGCGCTTCTCTGATTCTTAATGAGATTATCTTTTCATATATTTATTGTCCATTTTGGTTTCTTATTCTAAGATTTACCTGTTTGACTTTTACCCATTTTCCAGGTTTTTTTTTTAAATTATCGATTTATGAGTTATTTATATGTTCTGGATTCAAATCCTTTGTCAATTATGTATATTGCAAACATTTTCCCCCAATCTGGAGTTAGACATTTCTTTCTTCTTTTTTTTTTTTTTTTTTTTTTGTAAAGATGGAGTCTCACTATGTTTCTCAGGCTGGTCTCGAACTCCTGGCCTCAAGCAATCCTCTCACCTCAGCCTCCCAAACTGCTGGGATTACAGGCATGAGCCACGATGCGCATTCCCTTTTCACCATGTTAATGATGGTTTTCAGAACCCAGGTGTTTTTAATTTCATTGATGTTAACTATCAACCTTTTTCCTTATGAGTTGTGCTTTTTGTATTTTAGTAAATCCTTACTTTAACCCAAGAGTGTAGATACATTCCCACATTCTAAAAGTTTTCGAACTAGGTTCCTGAATTCCACTTGGAATTTTATTTGGTCTGAGAATTCCAATTTTGTTTTATTTTTTCTATATGAGTAACTAGTTGCTCATCACTTTTTGAAAAGTCTATCTTTTCTCCACTTACCTGCAATGTCGCTGTGTCATATATATCAGATATCAATCTATGGGTGTGTTTTTGGGCTCTGTATTCTGTTCTGATGGTCCAGTTATATATCTTTGTTTCAATGGCACACTTTTTTTTTTCTTTTTTTCTTTTTTTTTTTTTTTTGAGACAGTGTTTCACTCTTGTTGCCCAGGCTGGAGTGCAATGGCACGATCTCAGCTCACCACAACCTCTGCCTCCGGGGTTCAAGCGAGTCTCCTGCCTCAGCCTCCCGAGTAGCTGGGATTACAGGCATGCGCTACCAAGCCTGGCTAATTTTGTATTTTTAGTAGAGATGGGGTTTCTCCATGTTGGTGAGGCTGGTTTCGAACTCCCGACCTCAGGTGATCCGCCCGCCTCAGCCTCCCAAAGTGCTGGAATTACAGGCGTGAGCCATGATGCCAGGCCCACACTGCCTTAATTACCATACTTGATATGTCTTGTTGTATCCTAGGGTGAGTCCACCCATTCTCTACTTCTCATTGTGTCTTATCTGTTCTTACACATTTCTATTTACATTTTACAATCAGCTTAAGTTCCAAAGAAATATGTTAGAATTTTTATTAGAACTGCAGTAAAGTCAGCTGGGCACAGTGGCTCACACCCGTAATCCTAGCACTTTGGGAGGCTGAGGCGGGAGAATTGCCTGAGCTCAGGAGTTCGCGACAAGCTGGCCAACATGGTGAAACCCCATCTCTACTAAAATACAAAAAATTAGCTGGGCGTGGTGGCGCGCCGGTAGTCCTAGCTACTCGGGAGGCTGAGGCAGGAGAATCACTTGAACCTGGGAGGAGGAGGTTGTGGTGAGCTGAGATCGTGCCACTGCACTCCAGCCTGGGCGACAGAGCGAGACTGTCTCAAAAAAAATAAAATAAAAAGAGAACTGCAATAACATCTATATATTCCTGTGGAGAATTGACATCTTTATGATAATTACATCTTCATGTCCACATTCATAGTATGTTTTTCTGTTTATTTAATAGGTTATATTTAAGATTTTTTCATCACTTTCTAGAATTTTTTCATAAAGGTTTTAAACCTCTTTTGTTAGCTTTATTGCAAGGTACTTTATCCTTTCTTTCTTGACGTTATAAATGACATCTTTTTAAAAATTGTATTTTCTGTGTCTGAACTGCTTGAAAACAATTGAATCACTTTGCTAAACTCTCCTATTGATTCTAAAAGCCTGTTTGTCAATTATCTTGGGTTTCTCTATGTAAACAATCATATCACCTGTGAATAATTGCATGGAAGTGATGTGAGTCATACGCAATAGGCAAAATAACAGCCCCCCAAAGATGTTCATGTCCCAATCCCCCAAATCTGTGACTATGGTACTTTACATGACAAAATGGACTTTGTATATGTGACTATATTAAGGATCTTAAGATGCAGAGAGGTTTCTGGATTATCCAGGTGGGCCCAATGTTCTCACAAAGGTTCTTTTAAGGGTGATGCAGTTTTATTTCTTTTTCTTGTCTTCACTGGCTAGGCTCTCCAAATACAATGTTGGATAGAAAGGTATTAGAGTACACTTTTGTCATCTTCCCGATTTCAAAGTGAATCATTTTAAAACTTTATTATTATGTATTCTATCTGATGTAAATTATTAGAGCGTTTCATCAAGTTAAAGAAATTTCCTACTTCTAGTTGGCTAAGATTGTTTTTAACTTAAATAACTGGCAAGTTTCATCAAATATTTGTTCTGTGCCTGTCAAGATAATCATGTAGATTTTCTCCTTTAGTCTATATTGTGATGATTTATATTAACACATTATTTTTAAGTTGGATCGATTTTGCATTACTAAAGTAAGACCAGCTTGATTCTGCCATATTCAGCTTGCTAACATTTTCTTTAGAACTCTTGTGTCTATGCTGATGAGTGAAAGTGGCTGTAATTCCCTGTCTTCTATTGTCCTCATCTAGTTTTGGTTCAGAGTTATATAGCCTGTACTTCTATTTTGGTTGATTCTTTTCACCTTAGAAATTCCTGTAAACATACTTCCGCTTGCCTTTATTTTCCCATATAGTTATATTATAGTTTCTGTTTCAGTCAATATTTCACATTATCAGAATTACATAACTATTATATGCTATCGAGCCACATGATATATTTATATAGCCTTTCCTGTACAACTTTTGTACTTAATAAATAGGCTCCTTTTTATTTTCTTTTCTCTCTTGCTTTGTTTGTTTGTTTGGGGCTTAGTTTCTTAAAACTGTCATGCAGAACTGTAAATCTCATCTCAGTACACTGAAATATTAGGAAACTGACCAGGTGCATGTTTTTCTTGGAGAAATCTCTCCTGGAGATCTCTTGTTGTTTTTCTCCAACCTGGATCTCTTGTGGTCTATGCCTACTTCCAGCAGTTTTGGGGGGACTTCCTTGGACTAACATTCTTTATATTCTTTTTGTTTCTTTCCTGTATTGGAATCTGTGTTTCCATGGTTTCCATGATTTCCTCTATTTACTGGCTCTTTTTGGTGGAGTACTTTTTCTCATTTTGAGAAACGGTAGGTGGAAGATAAAATTTTTGAGGTCTAACTTGTCTGAGTGTGTCTTACTTCTGCTCTCTCACATATTACTTTGTTGGGTCTAGAATTCTAGGTAGGAATCTTGTTCCTTCGGAATCTTAGAAGTGCTATTGTCTTCCATTTCCAGTCTTGCTAATGAGAACACCAACGCGATTCTGATTCTTAGTTTTTTGTATGTGAGCTATTTTTCCTGCTGTTATGATAGTCTTTATCTCTGATGCTCTGAAATTTCACATATGCTTTGGAGTAGTATTTTCTCCCTCATTGCATTGGACTGTTAGGCCCTTTTAATCTGAAAACTCACATCCTTAATTCAGGGAGACTTTATTATATTATTTGGGATGTGTGTGTGTGAGAGAGAGAGAGAGAGAAAGAGCAAGAGCGAGAGAGAGAGAGAGAGAGAGAGAGACTTAACATACAGGTAACTTAAGTTATGAAACATAGTAAAACAAATTCCCAAGAACCTACCACCCAACTTAGGAAATGGAACATGACCAATGCCTTGAACCATGTGTTGACTTTTCCTGATCTCATTCCATCTTCTCCCTTGCCTGCCATGCCTCACCCCCTACCAGCTACATAATCACCCTCATGACTTTTTCCCCAATTATCTTGCTTCTTTTTATTGCTTCACTAAATATGTATGCATTGCTAAACTATACCTCATTTACTTTTGCTTGATTTTGAACATCATAGAAATGGCATTGCACAGAGACAGCACTTTTCCATGGTTTGCCTTTCATTCAGCATTGTTCCTAAGAATTACCTATACACCTGGCTATAGTTCACTACCTTTTTATTGCAGCGTAGCAGTCTGTTGTGTGAAGATACCACAATTTAGTTATCTATTTTCCCAACAACAGGCTCTAGGTTATTCCCCTTTTAAAAATTCTATCTTGTCTACAAATATGGTCATTTCTTTCCCTCATTTTCTCTCTTCTCTGTGAAACTTAGTTAGTTATTAGATCTTCTGGGCTAAGCCTTGAATTTTCTTACCTTTTCTTTCTTTTCATTTTCTGTTTCTTTATATTTTTCTTCTACTATCTCAGAGAATTCCTCAAATTATATTCTAATTCATCCATTGGTTTTTTAAGATTTCTGCTATCATATTTTGAATTTTCCCTTTTTTCAACATTTATTTTGGATTCAGGGGGTTCATATGCAGGTTTATTACATGGGTATATTGTATGATGCTGGGGTCTGGGTTACAGATGATCCCATCACCCATGTTGTGAGCATATTACCCAACAGATGGTATTTTGAATTTTCAAGAGCTTTTATTCTTTGGATATTCCTTTTTGTGTGTGTGTGTGAGACAGAGTCTCGCTCCTGATGCCTAGGCTAGAGTGCAATGGCGCAACCTTGGCTCACCGCAACCTCTGCTTCCGAGGTCCAAGCGATTCTTCTGCCTCAACCTCCCAAGTAGCTAGGATTACAAGCATGCGCTACCATGTCTAGCTAATTTTGTGTTTTTAGTAGAGACGGGGTTTCTCCATGTTGGTCAGGCTGGTCACAAACTCCTGACCTCAGGTGATCCGCCTGCCTCAGCCTCCCAAAGTGCTGGCATTACAGGCATGAACCACCATGCCCGGCTATATATTCCTTTGTATAGCTTACTATTTCATAGTTTTCATAGATACCAGACTTACAAGGTTTAGGATTTTCTTGAAATTTTATTTTGCTCTCTGCAGTCTATTTTCCTCTACTGTGGCTGGTTGGGTGGTTGGTTCATTTATGCCTCTGTCTTTCATGTTAAAGCTCCCCTCTGATGTCAAGTGACGATAATCTACCTACTCAGACATAATAGTAAAGGGACCAAAATGGTAATTTCGAGTTCTGTGTGTATGGGTGAGGCTCATCTGCCAGTGGACTTCACAGTAGGCTGATCAGGTGGGGACCCACCTGTTTCACTGGAGAAACCTATGTTAGTAGGTCTTTTCTCTTGGCCTGGTCAGTATCCCCAGAGGAATCTTCCATTCTTCTCCCTGGAGGCTATAAGCTCTGCCATCATGCTAGCTGCTGAGCAGGGAAGGCGAGTTGGAGGTTTGGCCATCCACAGGTAGATGTCCACTTAGTGCCCATTTTCAGTATAGTTCCCTGTTTTCAACTGCACCTGACATCTCCAACACTAGCATCTCCTCATTTGAACGTCCCATCCCCTCCAGCTATAGGGGGATAGTTGCCTGGCTTGTGTAGAAATGGGGTAGACATCTGGGAGCCTCATTGCTCCTCACACAGATAGCCAAGATGTGTCTTCTATTTTCAGCCCCACCCCTTGAAGCTTTGTCATTGTCTGGGGTAATACCCGAGGTTCATTGCCCCATGCCAAGGAAATGAAGGACACGGACACACACAAGGAGTGAGTTTAAGAGTGAAGGTTTAGCGGCCAGGCACAGTGGCTCACGCCTGTAATCCCAGCACTTGAGAGGCTGAGGCGGGCAGATCACGAGGTCAGGAGATCGAGACCATACTGGCTAACACGGTGAAAACCCGTCTCTACCAAAAATACAGAAAATTAGCCAGGCGGGAGGCGGAGCTTGCAGTGAGCAGAGATGGCGCCACTGCACTCCAGCCTAGGCGACAAAGCAAGACTCCGTCTCAAAAAAGAAAAAAAAAAAAAGGTGAAGGTTTAATAGGCAAAAGAAAGAGAAAGGAAAATAGCTCTCTCTTCTGCAAGAGAGAGAGGCGCCCAAGCGGAACTTCTGGCCCGCGGCAGAGTGCACAGGGTTTCATAGACAGGCTTGAGGAAGCGGTGTCTGATTTAGAAAGGGGCCCTAAGATTGGTTGGACCAAATGTGATGTTTATGTCGCATGTGGGGAAGCCGGCCACCCCACCCTAATCTTCTTTATGCAAATGGAGTCTTTGTCTGCCCAGGGCCATGTTGTCTGCTCCCGACTGCACACGTGGTTGGCAAGGAAAACGGAAGATGGAGTCATCATTTTGAACATACCTAGTCCCCAGGTAGCCCCTTTCCTATTGCCACAACGGCCAGCATTCACCCATGCAAGCTTCTAGCCTGCCTTTCTATGTCTGCAGCTTGATTTTACTGGCTGCTCTTTGTTAGAAAATGATTTGGAGGCTGCTTTTCATTAAAAGGAAAAGCTTACCGAGGACTTCTTTACCCTCACTATCTGCCTAAATAATTCCTTTTTAACTGGTCCATCACACTCATCCCCATCTTCAGGGGTATTTCAATAGGGATACTGCAGTAAAAAATCTTCTAGCTTCTTTTCACTGGGCACCACCCCCCTTTTTAGGTTTAAATTTTAACTTTCTCTGCTCTTCTAAGTAAATTACCACTGACTTAATTGATCACCTTCCAAAATTTTCTTGACATTCATGATCTATTTCTATATCCTCTCTAAAACTCTTTGTCCTTATACATTTATGGTTTTGTTATCATTTCTCCACTGTCATTTTGAGGCTTTGGGAGAAAGAAGATATAAAGGCATACGTTTTTAATGTCGCTACCCATGAGGCAGAGATGTTAGAAGGTGGGCAAGTACCTGAGGGGAGAAGCATAAGAAACTGCAGGCAGTCTGTGGGCCTCACTCGATGTCTGCAGCAGCCTCTGATTTTCAGGGGCCTCCATACCGCTGGCCGACTGCCTGACACAGTCAGTATTCAGTTATGTGGCAAGTCAAGAGGAACTGTCTGCATGTGTGTTCAGACCAGTGACACTTTCACAAAAAGCAGCTAAGGAAGGTGCTGTTGAACTGGGGAAAGAGAATCCAGCTCAGAGCAAGCAAAAGTCTATTGGAAAAGCATTGATTGCCAAGATCTGGATAAACCTCTCCCACTTCATTCCCTCGTTACTGGAGTTAATGCTGGGGAAGGAGGAGAGGGAGGCGATCTTGAGTGCTATTGAGAAATAGCCCAGCGTAGCAGAGTTCACAATAGCAGCCCCAGCTCGGACTCCCGGAGTCAAGGTGGACATGACTCCAGCACCTGAGGTTGAGTTCCTGAAGGAGGAAAACAGCAGATTTCCCATCCCCAGTCAGAGGGATCCCCAAAAGGGCAGGACTTGGTTAATGACTATACCCACTACCTTGCTTCCAGTGTGGGGCAGAGAGCCCCAAACAGGGGAGCTGTGTCTCAAACAGGATAAGTTGCCCCCTTGCATCTGGCAAACTCAGGGCAGATAGGGCAGGTTCTGAATGAGGACAGTGTAGTAGCTCCTGTGCACCCAGGGCTCTGTGATGTGATTGGGGCATTTTCTCAGAGATAACCAGAGAAGCCCCCATCTAGAAGGGGAGCTGAGCAACTCCATGTGGAATTTCTGAGGAACAGACCCCTGATTTGATGTGAATGCTCACCCTTTTCTTCTGATGCTCAAGCTGCAGTCATCCTGAGAGAGAAGTCATGCCAGACAGGAGTCAGAAAAGGGGAGAAGGGCCTGGAGGAGGAGTAGCTCTTGTCCTCCTGAGTAAGCAAGCTAGCTCCAGTATAGCTGTTGCTTTTTTTTTTTTCTTTCTTTTTTTTTTTTTTTAGAGACAGGTCTCTCTCTTGTCCAGGTTGGAGTGCAGTAGCACTATCGTAGCTCAATGCAGCCTCCACCTCTTGGACTCAAGCAATCCTCCTGCCACAGCCTCCCAAGTAGCTAGAACCACAGGTGCTCACCACAAAACCAGGATAATTTATTTTTATTTTTTTTCTACTACTTGTAGAGATGGGGTCTCCCTATGTTGCTCAGGCTTATCTTGAACTCCTGGCCTCAAGCAATCCTCCCACCTCAGCCCCACAAAGTGCTGGGATTACAGATGTGCGTCACCTCACCTGACCAAGCTGCTTTTGTTTTCTACAGAGTGGCAGAACTCACATCAATGAGGAAATTGTTCACACAACTGCCTTTCCACTCATGAAGTTGAGTAAGAAGGAAAGCCTTATGGCAGACACTGTTGGTGCCTTGCCCATAGCCCCTCAGATCCCTGGACCATTTACTGTGTCCACCAGCTTCCTATGCGCCTTCACTCCCAACAGCCTGCACCTGCATCTCTTGGTGAAGAGCCTGAGAATTAACATCCCCCTGGGACGGCCCTTAACAAGTGACTGACAAACATGGGAATACAATCCTCCAGCTCTTGCTCTCTGGTGGGGGAAACTGGCACCTGTGGTTCTCAGGTGTCTGCTGAGTTCCCAGGAGAGACTGAGCCAAAGCAGCCCTCCCCGGACTCTGCCTGCTGCCGTTCCTTTGCCTGGCCTTCTTTCTCTCCTGGGCCCACTTTCCCGCCCACTCCCAACCGGTTTTTTCTAGGAACACTTCTTAAATAAATAATTTTTATAGGAATCCTCTTCTCAGAGTCTGCTTCCAAAAACTCAACCTAAGACAGCATCCTATTTCAGAGTCCTTGCTGGTTCGTTGCTACTAAAAAATTGAAAAACCAGGTAGCCCTTTGTTTATCAGGCACGTTAAGGATGCTGTGGGTGTAACAAGGTAGATGCTGAGGTGAGGAAAGGGTGGAGACTTCAATTGCTTCTTTAAATTCAAGGCACAGAATTGGGCCTCTGAAGGGAACCTGGAGTGATAAGGAGAGGAGGGAGCTGGGAATGTGTGGTGCAGAAGGGCTGGGCAGGGTGTGAAAGCTGTCTGTTGCACTGAGCCTTCAGCAAGGCTGCTGCTCACGCAGACTGTGTGGGTGTGAGGTTTGGGGCAAGGGTATCCAATGAAAAGGCTGCTTGGGATGCTGCAGTGCAGAACAGAAGAGCGGGATGGAAAAGCAAAGCAATCCTCCAACTGAACTCAGTTCGTGGCAGCAGAAACTCTGAGCCACCGAAGGACATTATCCACCATGAGCATGCCACACCCACCCACTCCCACCCCCCCCTCACACACCAATCCACCAAGAGGTTGAAAGGAATAAAATACGTCCCCTGAGATCTGGATTATGCATGCAAATAATCAACTTGAAATAATTATTAAAGGGTAAGTTCTAAAATCATCCTAAGAAACTATCCAAAGGCATCTATAACCCTAAAACAGGATTTCCTAATGATTATCTGTTAACAGGATCCCACAGCAAACACAAGAGTTAATGGAAGGTGGGTAATGCAATTAGAAAGTGAATTCCACACCCATAATGCCATAATGTGGGGCTTAGAACACAGCATCCTTCCCCCTCCCTATGACCCGAGCCCCTTCCCTGCTCCCCCAGCCCATAACAGAGCCAGCATAGCCTGGGACTTCCTCCCTTCTCCCTGACCACCGGTGACTCAGCAGCCTGTGCTGATAGCCCTGCTCCTGCCTGTCCTCCTACTCCTTAGCCCTGCTGCCAGCTGCCCCCTCCATGTGGTCTGGGTCCTAACAGTGGGTGCTCCAGGGCCAGTGAGTTCTAATGAAAACAGGGAGTGGGGGACCTGCCTTTGAATCCACTCTTGTCTCTGACTCTTTCTCCCTTTTGAATCTTTACTCCACAGACATTGATTCATCACATACCACTCAGTCTCTGTCCCTGTCTCTGTTTTTGTTTCTTTCTCTGTCTCTCCCTGACTCCATTCCTGCCTCTCTCCTTGTCCCTTCCTTCCTCTGTCTCTCACATCTTCCTTTCCCTCTGCCTATCCCTTCTCCCAGTCCTGGCCTCTTTAAATTAAATTGGTCTATGTCTCTGAAGACAGATGACACAGCAAATTTGGCAGTGCCCACAGAAACTCACGTGTCCCAGTGTAGTTTGTACTAACACGTTCACTGTTTTCTGCTATTATAAATAACCGTGTAATCAACATTACTTTAGATCTCTATCTACATATCTGATTAATTCCTTCAGCCTGCTGTACTCCCTAGATATGGCATTTTTAAGTCAAAGGGTATGGACATTTTTAAGGCTTATTGTAGGTATATTTGGAAAAATAGTTTTTACAGCAATGTCATACATGTAACTGGACTTCTTTAAGATCATACAATTTCAGATTTAAAATGGGGTCATGTGTTTTTCCAGGGTCCCTGGAGACATTCACATTCTGAATATCTCTGCAGATCACCTGGTTTCTTAAGGCCCTAATCCCCTTTCTACACACTTAAATATTAATGTATCTCTCAATTTGTTCATCAACACATGTGCCAAGCCTAGTAATGACCCTGGACCACACCTTGGCGATTTAGAGCCTTTCCAGAATCATGGGCAACTCCGTCTTTTTTATGGGCTCAATTTTAGTATTTGGTATTTTTAAAATCAAATATAAAATGGAAGTTTTTGAGTACTATGAGACAGAATGTGATCAAAGATCATTCCACCACCCGTTTGTTCTTTACCCAGACAGTACCAAACAATGTTGAACACTCACCTACACCGCCTTCAGTCTCTGTTGGTTGAGACTTCTCCTTTTTTTAAATATCTAAACAGCTTCAGATGTCCTGTAATTTTTAGAACACTTCACTGCTTCAAAGAAAGGAGGTGTCTGGGCCTCTTTTACTCCTCTCCTAGGGTAGAATTCGTGGGCCATGGTGCCCACCCATATTCTTTTACCTCATTTAAGATAGGTTGAATGGACTGGCCCCTCTTTATTATCCAGCGGCAACATGAAAACAAGCTTTATGTTTTTCACTTGCTGCAATATATGCTCACAGATCTTGGTGTAACTTGCTCAATAATCACAATTTTTAGCTGTAAGACAAGTGTCAAGGTGGGTGTTTTTAGGTCCTCAAAGTTCTCCCAGAACATTTACATACACTTGGAAGTTCATAATCTAATGTGGGATACAAGCATGTCAATCAGATAATCATAATATAGTATAATAACAGCTTTTAATCAGTTGTACTATAGGTGGGATTTGGGGGGGAGAACTCAGAGAATAAGGGCAAGAGACCTTGAAAACTATGCATCTGGCAGCTACTGCTGCATAACAAACACCGCAGCAACCTCAGTGTTGAACAATACATATTTGTAAGTTTCTCATCCAGGTGACTGGAGGTTTGCTATGCATTGATTCTGACTTTGTCTAGGCTTATATAAGCTTCACTCCAGGCCATGTATTTGGTTCAAGTCTGTTCCATGCATTTGGGGCCTCCTTGTACCTGTGGCTACCTGGTCATCATGGCAAAAAATAGGCATGCAAGAGACTAAGCCCAACATGCAAGCACATTTTAAGCCTTTGCTCATATCATGTGTACTAACATCCCATTGGCCAAAGTAAGTCACATGGGAAAGCTCAAAGTCAAGATGAAAGGAAGAACATTCCTCCATGGAGATGTAGTGAGAAACAGTGAATATTTGCTGAATAATAATCTAATCTACCATGAACCAGATCTTGAAGAACCAAGAGGTATTGGTTCTTCTCTAGAGAAGTAGAATATTCTGTTCCTTAGGAAGGACCACATCAGGAAAAGCAGACAGATACAAAGATGCAAGGTACATTTAGGAATTGTGGGTGACTCAAAGGGCAGAAGCTCAGGACACTTGTGAGAGATGTTGAGGACGTGTAGCAAGCAAGCTGAGGCAGGATCTCACGGTTGGAGGAAACCCAAAAGGTCTAGACAACTTGAGGCACAGTAAGAGTCCTGCCTCCTTGTTGGCTTTTTTTGTTTTTGTTTTTTTTATGGTTTTGTTTTGTTTTGTTTGAGACACAGTTTCACTCTGCTGCTCAGGCTGGAGTACACTGTACAATCTTGGCTCACTGCAACCTCTGCCTCCCAGGTTCAGGGGATTCTCCTGCCTCAGCCTCCTGAGTAGCTGGGACTACAGGCGTGCGCCTCCACGCCTGGCTAATTTTTGTATTTTTAGTAGAGAAGTTTCGCCATTTAGGCCAGGCTGGTCTCAAACTCCTGACCTCATGATCCGCCTGCCTCTGCCTCCCAAAGTGCTGGGATTACAAGCGTGAGCCACCGCACCCGGCCCTTGTCCAGTTTTCAGGGGACTCCTCCCCTATCTCTTGAAGTGTCTACTACCTGGTTGGGGGGTAGAAACTTTCATCAATCCTGCATGTTCTCTAGGCAAAAACATTACCTTCTCTTCACCATCCAAGTGTAGAACCCTACTAACCCTCCCTTTCCTCATCACTTCTCCTACCCAGCATAGCATGTAATAAATCCTTATGGTATATAATCCAGAATGTGTAAACAGCTGGGAATTCTTTCCTGAAAATTATTTTTTTCTGATAAGACATATTTATTGAAAGAATGACACAAAATGGTGAATGTCAAAGATCTACTGCCTGTCTCCAGAAATAGCCACACTTCACACTTTCAGATTATACGTAATATAATTACATAAATGGAATCATATATTCTGTGAAGTTTAACCAGCTGTTTGATATCAACTTAAAACATCACCTATCACATTCTTTTTCATGACTGTGTAGTATTTTATTATATGGCTATGCCATCATTTATTCAATCAATCTCCCAGTTTTAACCACTAGAAATAATACTCTAAAGGCTACCCTTGTAAATACATCTTTGCTTGCTGATCTAGTTAATTTCCCAAGCGTAAATTGCTAGAAGTACAATTTTTTGTTCAAACGTATACCCATTTAAAGTTTTCATACATATTGTCAAATTGCCTGCCAGATGGTTGTACCAACATGCATTCTCAGCAGTGGTGTCTGAAAGTGGCTTTTACTCACACCCTTGACAGCGCTGGGTATGTAACACATTGTTAATATGAACAATTTTATCTCATTTCTTATTATAATAGAGCAATGACTTTTTTATTTCTTTGTAAAAAAATTTTGAACTAGAATTCTGTTAGCAGAGCTATCAATAAGTATGAGGGTAGAACATCGATATTTTAGGAGAAAGGAATTATTAAAGATAAAAGCTAAAATGTCAAAATAAGCAGACTTGATAAATAAAACTAAGCTGCTTCTTTAAAAAGACTAAAATGAAGAAGAAAAGGAAAAACTACTGTTAAGCATAAGCAAAAATTAAGAAATAAATCGCAAGTGACACAATGCCAGGGTTAAGGAGTAGGGTCTTTATCACCACATATTAAGAAGAATTAAGTTATTTGAAAATTTTATGTTAAAATTGATGTTAATATACCTGAACATTTACCTAAAATGAATGGTATCCCATAAAAATATAAGCTCCTAAAATTGATTCTAAGAAAACTATATAGGCTAGATGCAGTAGCTTATGCCTGTAATCCCAGCAATTTGGGAGGCCAAGGTGGCAGGATCTCTTGAAGCCAGGAGTTCAAGACCAGCCTGGGTAACACAAAGAGACCTGTCTCTACAAAACATGTTTTAAAAAATTAGCCGGGCATAATGGCAAGCACCTGCAGTCCTAGGTGCTTGGGAGGCTGGGCCAGGAAGATCCCTTGAGCCCAGGAGTTTGAGGCTACAGTGAGCTATCATAGTGCCCCTGCACCCCAGCCTGAGTAACAGAGCAAGTACATAACTCTAAAAACTAAAACAAAACAAAAGGAACCTATATACTAAAATCCATTGATAAAACTGAAAAGGTAAATAATCTATGCCCCTACATAATTCTGCCCCAGATGGTTTTATGAGTAGGTTCTAGGAAATCTTATTAAAAATGCCATTTGAATGTTCTTTAAACTAGATATTTAAACTAGCATCAAAAAAGATCCAATTTCATTTTATAATGCAAAAATCTAACCAAGCACTTGCTGGTATGAAAGTCTGAAATAAAATATTAGTAAGTCATACCCAGCAGTATATTAAAAGAATTATGTACCATGACCAAGTAGTGTTTATTTCAGGAAGAATAATTGGTTCAACATTAAGAAATCTTTGTTGAACTAAGCATCCTGTAATACATCAGATAGTGAAAGGAAAAAAACCATATGATCATCTCAATATATGCCCAAATGCATTAATTAGAGTATAACCTCCATTTCAGATGATGATAATAATGACAGTGATGACAAAAATGATGATAAACACCTTACTAAGCAAAGAACAGAGGGCCCAGGGACACTTTTTAAAATCAGAAGCCACAAGCAGCAAACTTAATGGTAAAACATTAAACAAACACTAGAGGCGTTTCTATTATTAAATGGGATACTCACTATTATTGCCATTAATCAAAATGTTTCTGGAGTCTCAAAACAGTGCCATTAGGTAAGAAAAAAACAAAGGAAATACATATTAAAAGAAACAGCAAATTATTCGTATTTTCAGACTACAGTCTTTTCTTCTTAGAAAATCCATGAAACCCAACAGAAAATATTACTGAAATTAATGAGAGGTCAATAAATTGGTTCCATACAAGAAATATAAATCTATGACTTTCTTATATTCCAAAAATAGCCACTTAGTAAATTGTACTGAAAAGAACTTCCATTCATAATTGCAACAATAACTGTAAATAACTGTGTGTAACTGTGACCAGAAATATAGAAAACTTACATGAAGAAAATTCTAAAATATTCCAAACAAGATAAAAAGTTGGAGAGGTATACCACATTACATGGTATAAATATGTTAGCTTTCCCTGAATCACTTTATGGATTTAATACAGTTGCAGTCAAACTCCCCATGGGATTATTTTTGGAACTTGAAAGACTGATTCTAAAGTTGTCTACAAGAATGCATGCGTGCTAAGCATCACGAAATTTTTGGGTAGGAGCATAGCCACACAGAATAAACACTACATTTCCCATTCTCCTTTGCAGCTAGATGTGTTCATGTGACTAAGTTCTGACCAATGGGAGCATTTTGTTGCGCATCCAGAAATCTTTAAGAGACAATTTACATATACCCTTTCTCCTTCCTCTTTCTCTAACCTGCTACATGGAACGTGAAGTCTGAGGATGAAACTGTGCAGGCTGGACTTTGAAGATGTTCACATTCTAGTAATGGCAGAGCAGAAAGCTGGAAGGAGCCTGGGTTCCAGAGATTTTCATGAAAGAGAGACACCACATCAGCTCCAGATTAACACGGAGCTTAACGTGAAAGAGAAATGAACTACATATCTTATTCGAGCCATTGTTATTTTGGGCTTTCTTTGCTTATAGGTGAATCTAATACTATTAAAATAACCCTTCATATTTCCCCCCATGCTTATATAATTATTTTCAGACCTATACAAACAAACGTACACACACATAAGTTTTATACAGTTTTCTGTCATTGTTTTCTGGGAGAAAAAAAAAAAACCTTTGTTCATCTTGTTTTTTCTCAGTCAATACATTGTGAAATACTATCCATGTTCATTGGTATAGCTCTAATTCATGGTTTTCATTTTTTGTTTGTTTTGAGATGGAGTCTCACTCTGTCGCCTAGGCTAGAGTGCAATGGCATGATCTCGGCTCACTGCACCCTCCACCTCCTGGGTTCAAGCAATTCTCCTGCCTCAGCCTCCCAAGTAGCTGGGATTACAGGCACCTGCCACCACGCCCGGCTAATTTTTGTATTTTTAGTAGAGACGGAGTTTCACCGTGTTGGCCAGGATGGTCTCAAACTCCGGACCTCAGGTGATCCGCCCACCTCGGCCTCCCAAATTGCTGGGATTACAGGTGTGAGCCACCACACCCAGCCTAATTCATGTTTTTTGATGGCTTCAAAAAAAGTATCAAAATGTCTGCCCCTATTCTCCCATTAGTGGGCATTAGCTTTGTTTCCGGTTTTTTTTCCCCCTCACAATTAACAAGCAATACATCTACATCCTTGCATACTGGTGTTCTTGTTTCTAAGAGATAGAATCCTAAGAGTAGGCTAGCTGGGTGAAGGATGTATTTATTTTAAATTTTAATAGCTATTACTAGGCTTTCCAGAAAGCCTGCATCACTTAGATTTCCACTGGCAATGTATGAGAGACACTTTGCCACATCGCCACCCGCAATAGCTCCTTTTTACTTTTTTGCAGTCTGGTGGACATAAAGTGGTGTTACCTCAATTTGCTTTTCCCAGACTATTAATCAAATCTGACAATATATTACTCCTATGTCTTCTTTTCATAGTTATCATCCATTTATTCCTTCATAGAACAAGCTCACTTTATTCAATTCAAACAAAAACCTGGAATTACAATAAATTGATATATAAAATTTTTGTATTATGCCTTCCCATCCAAGAACATGATAAACTTTTTATTGGGTTCTTTTATGTCTTTCAATAAACTTTAGAGTTTTTATATAGTTTTTCCTATGCCTTTCCTGTTAAATATATTCTTAACTATTCTGTAGTTTTTGAGGCTATTATAAACATTTTCCCATCCCACTTCTAAGTATTTATTGATAGAATAAAGAAAATATATGGATCTTTTTTGTATATTTACCTTCTAACAAGCCATCTTATCAAATTATCTTATTCATATACTCTTTTTTTTTCTACTGAAACCTCTTGTATTTTCTTGTTAATAACATCAGAAAAAAAGGAGTAGGTTTAGCTCTTTATTTCCAATATTTATGTTAGCCATTTCATTTATTTTTGGCATTTTCTAGAACCTCCAAGACCATGATAAGTAATAATAGCCCATGTTTCTTATTTCTTATTCCTCTCCTTCAATTGCTGGTGTTCCTACACTTCTATCCTTGATTGGACCTCATCACATCTTACTTAAAGGCAAGAATAATGTCTACTTTGCCAACACTCTATCCCTGGCTTTCAGAATAGTGCTAAGCACATACTATAAAAATGAAAAATACATATATATATTTCAAGAAGGAGGAAGTGGCCAAATGTTGAGTTCAGCTAAGATCAAATAAGATAAGGATTCAAAAACATGTTTTTGATTTAGCAACAGGAAGGTCATTGATAAACTTAGTGATAGTATTTTAATGGTAGGGGCAGAAGCCACAGAACAAACATTAGGAAATAAGGTCAGCCAGGCCCAAGGGGAATTTTTGTGCAAATATTTGAGGGCCTGAGCTCCCCTAGTGCTTATGGGATACCAAAAAACCTTTCAGCAAGGCTGGAGCTTATGGTACACACGGCAATGAGCAAGAGTCATACTAAGCACTGTGTTTTACCCTGGAAGACATAGACAGCTATGAAAGAACTGTAAAATAAAGAGTTATAGCATCAGGGTCACTTTTTAGAAAGAAAATAAAGTACCATTTCTTGAATTCACTCACCCATTTCTCTCCATTCTGACTTGCATTGCCTTTCCTTGGATCACCCCATCCACCCTCTCCGCGCATGTGAATTGCTGCAAACACCTTCCTGGTCTCCTTCTATTCGTTCTTGTCTCTCTTCTACCCATTCCTCACACCAGCTTCCACAGTCTCCTCTGCTTTGTTATGATTTTCTTTCCTTTTGTGTTTCAAAGTAATATTTTCTAGATTTCAAATCTAATAATACAATTTTTCTGCTTAAAACATGTTATTAGGAGTCAGTAAAGAACTACCCTGACTTCTATATGATGCGGGCTTCCCAGGTGAGTTCCCAGGGACATCTGCTTCCACCCTTTGATTGGCAGAATATCTACCTGAGGAGTAATATGTTCTTGGGGCTCCTAGGGGGAAACTTAGTTTCTGCTGTAGTGAAACAAAGCTAAGTGAGATCCAGTGACCATCCTTTGATGCTTAGGGGTACAGATTTCTTCCTCAAAACTGCTTTTCAACTCCACTCTAAAGCCAGTTCAAATGGTCCTAAAAGTAACTGTGCTTGTCCCATTCCTTTGCTGTATGTTCCCTGCAGAAGCCCCTGACAGTCTTACATCTGCTAAGATAAGAGGATAAGTTCTCTGAAAGTTCTGGTCTGTAGATCTGTGTCTGAGAGAGGAACCAGGCAGATTTGGATAGGGTTTGGGGAAGAGATTCCTTCTCGGAAGACTTCACATTCAAATGAGTTCAAGGCTGAGATTCAGTAATAATAATGGTGACTATGATGTGGTAGTATGGTTTTGCTTCCATATATTTTCTCCCTTTTCCTTGAAGCCTGGTGCCTCATGAGGCTGTGATATTGGAATGAGCTCTGAAATCATATAAGTCAAGTTTGGGAAGCAGATGACACTTTTTTTTTTTTTTTTTTTTTTTTCTGAGATGGAGTCTCATTCTTGTAGCCCAGGCTAGAGTGCAGTGGAGTGATCTCGGCTCACTGCAACTTCCGCCTCCCTGGTTCAAGTGATTCTCCTGCCTCAGCCTTCTGAGTAGGTGGGATTACAGGCGCTTGCCACCATGCCTGGCTAATTTTTGTACTTTTAGTAGAGACAGGGTTTTGCCATGTTGGCCAGGCTGGTCTCGAGCTCCTGACCTCAGGTGATCCGCCCCCCTTGGCCTCCCAAAGTGCTGGGATTACAGGCGTGAGCCACCGCACCCAGCCGACACCCTTTTAACATTTCAAGAAAAATAAATCCATTTATTTAGCAAATTTGTATGTGCAAGACATTGTTCTGGGTGCTAGAGATACTGCAGTGAGCATGACAATCAGAAATCCTTACAATTAAGGCACCTACATTCTCATGGCAAGAAGGGACAGACAATAAGTAGGTAAAATGTACAGCACATCAGATAGCGATCAGTGCTATAAAAAAAAAAAGAAGATGGGGTAGACAGTCTTATAAGGGAAAGAGGTTTGCCATAGAATGGTCAGGAAAGTCCTCCCTGACAAGTTGACATTTGAGCAAAGACCTAAAGGAGTCAAAGGAATGAGGCACATGGCTATCTGGGATCAGAACATTCCAGGGTAAGAGAAAAGCAAGTGCAAAGACCCTGGGGCTGGAGTATGCTGGTAGCTTCACGAAACTCAAGGAGGTCCATATGGCTGGAGTGGAGTGAGAGGAAGAGTAGCAGGGGATGAGGTCAGATAAGTAATGGAATCAGATCATGTAGAGTCTGATTGGCCATTACAGCACTTTATCTTTTACTTCTTGTCTCACAAATGGTAGAGGCAGTGAGACTTGTCAGATTCTAAATATATTTAGAAGTTAAAGCTGATGGAATTTGCTTATAAATTCAATGTAGGATGAGAAACCAAAAGATTGGTCATGGATGACTCCAAAGATTTTGGCCTGAGCAACCAGAAGCATGGAATTGCTATTTGCTGACATGAGGGAAGATACAGGATGAGCAAGTTTTAAAGAAGTCTGGAATTCAATGTGTTCTTTTTGAGATGCTACTAGACACTTAAAAGAGGATGTCAAGCAGGCAGTTAGATGTACGAGCCATAAGTTCTCGGGAGAAGCCTGGGTTGGAGATCTAAACTGGGGAGTGTTTAAAGCCATGAGGATTGGATGAAGTCACCAGGAAGTAACTGGATATGGAGAAGAGTACCAAGGATTGAGCCTGGGGAAATTCAACATTTAGATGGGGAGATAAGGAAGAACCAACAAGGAAGACCAAGAAAGAGTAGTTGTTGGAGTGAAAAGAAAACAAGGAGAATACAATGTCATGGATGCTAAGCACAGAAAGTGTTTCCAGGAGCAAAGAATCATCAGCTGCATAGGATGCTGCAGAGAGGTTAAAATAGTCAAGTCAAACCAGATGCTGAAATAGAGACATCCCCATATCTCAGTGGTGTCAACAACCTAACTTTGTTTCTCATTTATGTGAAGTATATTCAGCAGCAGAGGGGAAGGATGAAAGGAGGGAAACAGCAGCTCTCTGCTCCATGACAGCAGTCAGGGTCTTATGTTGATCCTTATCTTCAATTTGTGGCTTCCAATGTCACTCTATCCAGCCAGTAAATGGAGGTGAGAGATGAGGATGGTGCATTGGTTGGAGTCTGGCAAGAAATAGAGGACACACTCAAATTTGAGAAAGGTTTAATAAAGAGATTACTTATAAAGGTATGAGCAGGGGCAGGAAAGCTATCAAAGGATTTGCTATAACCCAGAGATGATTGACAGTAGGAGCTGTTACCACTCCTGCGTCTGAAGAGGCAAGAGAAAATAATGGTTAGTGGAATTGGGAGAGAGGAAGAGCTATGTGGGGTGAGATGCCTAACTGAAGCTTCAGTAAAGGAAGCAGCCAATTCAAAGCAACCCTACAGAGAGGAAGCCAAGGGAATAAGTACCCTGACCTCATTCTCCTTCTTCCTCCCAGTCTCCTACAGATACCTCTGATTGACTTGACCCAGTCAGAAACCAGAGGGCTCATTGATAAAGTATCTAGTGGTTAGGCTCCTAAGGCAGGAGTAGAGTGGAAAAAGGTGAATAGACGAGGGCAGACCTTCAGCACAAAAAGGTTTTGTGGGTCAAGCTTGAAAGTTACGTAAATCCCTTCCACCCACATTCCATTGGTCAGAACCCAGCAATATGGCCACACCTAGCTACAAATAAGTCTGGAAAATGTGATCCAGCTGGTGCCCAGGAGAAAGAAGAGAGAGACTTGGTGAACAGCTAACCTCTCTCTACCACGTGGTCAAGAAAGATGAGAACTGAGAATTGACCATTGGATTTAGCAATATGTAGGAAATCGGTGATCTTGATAATTCAGTCTTGCTAGAGTGGTAAATGTGAAAGACTGATTGGAGTGGGTTCAAGAAAGGATGGGAGGACCAGGTATGGTGGCTCACGCCTGTAATCCTAGTTCTTTAGCAGGCCGAGGTGGGAGGATCACTTGAGCTCAGGAGTTCGAGACGAGCCTGGGCAACATAGTGAGACCTTGTCTCTACAAAAATAAAATAAAATAAAGTAAAATAAAACAAAATAAAATAAATTAGCCAGGCATGGTGGTGGGTGCTTGTAGTTCCAGCTACTCGAGGAGCTGAGATGAAAGGATCACATGAGCCTGGGAGGTTGAGGCTACAATGAGCCAGTGAGCCGTGATCATGCCACTGTACTTCCCACACACTGGGTGGGGAAGATTCATGAAGGTCTTCTTCAGCCTGGGCAACAGAGTGAGACAACATCTCAAAAAAGAAGAAAAGGAAAGAAAATAAGAAAGAATAGGAGAGGAAGAATTGGAGGCAGCAATTGTTAAAAACAGCAACAACAACTTCTTTCAATAGGTTTTGCTACAAAAGGAAGCAAAGCAACGAGGTAGTAGCTCGAATTATTGTGAGATAAAGAGTTTTGCTTTTTTTTCCACAATAAAGAAATAGCAGCATGTTTTTATGCTGATGAGAATGTTCTAGTAGAGAGAAAAAAACTGATGATTCAGGAAAGAGAGGGAAAAATGCTGGAGCAATGTACTTGAGTAAGCAAGAAAGGATGGGATCTAGCAATAAGTAAAAGGTTGGCCTTCGAAAAGAACACAGGTAGTTAACAATGAAAACTGAATATATGGGCTGGGCACGATGGCTCACGCCTGTAATCCCAGCACTTTGGGAGGCCGAGGTGGGTGGATCACGAGGTCAGGAGATCGAGACCATCCTGGCTAACATGGTGAAACCCCGTCTCTACTAAAAATACAAAAAAAAAAAAAAAAAAAAATTAGCCAGGCATGGTGGCAGGCGCCTGTAGTCCCAGCAACTGGAGAGGCTGAGGCAGGAGAATGGCGTGAACCCAGGAGGCGGAGCTTGCAGTAAGCCAAGATTGCACCACTGCACTCCAGCCTGGGCGACTGAGCAAGACTCTGTCTCAAAAAAAAGAAAAAAGAAAAAAAAGAAAACAATATATGGACAGAGCCCTGGCAGGAAGTAAATGTGGTGGGGGAGGTTGTTGAAGCTCTTTTCTAATGACCTGTATTTTCTCAGTGAAACAAGATGCAAAGTTATTAGCCGAGAGTGAAACTATGGGAAGAATTGTTGGCGGTTTAAGCAGAAATGAGGAAGTACAACATATTACCTGAGAGAATGTGAGATTGCTACCCAGGAGTTAATCGTCCCTGCGGAGAGGGTCCAGTTGCCTCTGAGTCCACTCAGCTGGGGCACTTCAACCATCAGCTTCTTTAACTCCCCCCTTCTCCTCTTAGGGGACCAGCTGGAATCTATTAGCCCCCTTGATCCTCACATTCTCACTTGGAGCCAGTTCATAAAGTTCATAAGGCCACAAAGAGAGAAATTTGGTAACATTGCTAACATGTATCAAGAGCTGGGCATATCCTATACTAAGAAGGTTAGGTACTATCACTTCCCTGTACTAGCCAGGTGAAGTCCTCCAGCCCTGCCTTTTTTCCTCAATCTGTAGACCTCTCCTTGTCCTAATCCAGCTTCAGAACTGAATAATAATAATAGATAACACGTGTGAGCACTTACAAGGCACTACTCCAAACACTTCACTTTTAATCATAATAATTCTATGACATAGGTACTATTGTTATCAACATCATTTTATAATGAGGAAACTCAGGCACAAGGTAAGTAACAGAGTAGGTACCTAAGCTGAATTTGAACTCAGGCAGCCTGGCTCAGGGCCCATGCTCTTGACCTCTACATACGTATCTATATGTACTGAACGTGTCAGAGAGTGACAAACACTCCAGGGAGCTGGGCTTGGGCAGAGTAAATAAAATTTTAGGAGTGCAGTCAAGTAGGTGGGGATGAGTCTCTGTGCTTGAGAGAGGGTTGGTGAGGGATTGCTGCTGACAGAAGAGTGACCACATGGTGACCCAGAAAGCCTAGGACCAAACGGCAGAGCCAATATCAGTACAAAGACAAGTTGAACAGGCTGAAGAAGACCTTCGTGAACCTTCCCCACCCTGTGTGTAGACTCTGCACCAATCAGATAGGATGCTTGATTTAATCTTGATTTGCTGTTCTCCTGGATTCCATATGTGTTTCCCTTGTTTCTATGATAGGGGAGCATATGCTGTGATGGGAGCTACAATCATGACATGGTAAAATGGTTCCCAAACAATGAACACTTCATCAATGAACAATAAACTTTATGAAGAACTTTATCAATGAAAAATCTATCAATGAGTGCAGAACAGGGCATGTTACTGACATTATGTAGTTCAATGCTTATAACACCACTGTGAGTTACACAGCATTATTCCCATATTCAGATAAGGAAAGGGAGGCTCAGAGAGGTTGTACTGCAATACCAAGGTCTCATAGGTAATACATGGTAGAGGCGGAGCTTGAGCCCAAACTTGCTTAGAGTCTGAAGCCTGTGCTGGCTACACTGTACCAGCTGCCTCTCTATTTTGAGATAAAGCACCAGGAGTGCTACAGAACCCTTCACGGCCCCCAAGGGCCTCTGGGTCAGGGTTCCTGGGTGAGAGGGACTCCCTTTAATGAAGGCAATTGAGAAACAATCCTCCTCTTTATTTGCCTGTAACAGGGGCTCAGAAAAGCTAATTATCTTCCTGTGAACCAGTTAACTATTCAATTTTCTCTATTTGGGTAATTAATTATCAGAGTCAAATGCAAGATCCAGCTAATCTTAGAACCATGCAGCTGTAGGGTCATCTGGGGAACAAGCTCATTTGAGAAAGGAGGAAGGGCAGGCGCCAGCATTTGACATGGCTTAGAGAGAGGGGGAGTGTTGAGGGACCTCGGGTTGGCTGGAGTGGATGGTAGGGAGAATGCTTAAGGCAGGCTGGCTGGGATTCCCTCAGCACCAGATAGCAGAATAGTCAGTGTCCAAACACAGGAGGACAAAGATGCTATTGCAGCTGCCAGTCCCATGTTGGAGTATTGAGGAGGGGGGCACTTCAACCATCAGCTTCTTTAACTCCTCCCTTTCTCCCCTTAGGGGAACAGTTGGAATCTACTAGCCCCCTTGGTCCTCACATTCTCACTTGGAGCCAGTTCATAAAGTTCATAAAGCCACAAAGAGAGAAATTTGGTAACATTGCTAACATTTATCAAGAGCTGGGCATATCTCATACTAAGAAGGTTAGGTACTATCACTTCCCTGTATTAAAGATGAGAAAACTGAGGCTCAGAGAGGAGATTAAACTTGTTCAAGATTTCGTGGTTAGGATACAACAGAAGCTGGGATTTGAGCTCAACTCCTGAACCCATGATCTCACTGCCACCTAAAGTGCCGTGCTATATGTACAATTTTAATATGAGCAGCACCAAAGTGAAGATATTAGGGTATTTGGGGCATCAATGGTTGGAGGTGTACTTGGTTCGCTAAAATAAAGTCAATTGCTTAAGGATATTCAAATCCTCAGCAAGCAGGGAGAGGAATGCTCCTCCCATCCGCAAATGCAGAGGGTATAGATTCTCGCCATTATTTATTCCCATGTGCTCTAGGGGTATCAAGAAAGGTTGGAGAATACCTGGCCATAGACTTTGTCCCCTGGGCCAGTTGCTGGGGGTGAGGATTGGGGTGGGGGTGAGGGTGATGATAGTTTTACTAGCCATTTAGTATATGCCAAGAAGTGTGATTAACTCATTTGATCCTTACAACAGTCCTTGAGATCCCCATCCACATTGTACAGACAGATAAACTGAAACACAAAATTTAGTCCCTTGCCCTTGGGAGAGGAAGTTGGATTCAAATTTAGGCAATCTGACTCCACAGCCTATCAAATCAACTGGGCCCTGGCAGAGAGTGAGAGAGACAGCCAGAGCTGGTGAGGAGCTTACCCCAAACCATGGACAGCTCCCCAGTGGCCCTGTGGTTGAACAGCCCAGTTTCTGAGACTACTTCATTGCACTCCCTGACCACCACCAATGTCACCCATTGTGAAGCACTCTGCTTCCTTCTAGAAGGAAATTCTCCTTGGACTGACTCTTAGGGAACAGATCATCTGGCTTGATTCAGGTCCCTAAGAAGCCCTATGGAACTGGTTCCTGAGCCAGGCATATCCCTCCTCAGGGTTCTGAACACCCATCCTCTGAGACAAAAGGATTTTCTCTAGGGTAGGTCAGGCAGGAAACTGCTACCCACATCAGCCCAACAGTCTGTCTCTGCCCACTAGTCCTGCTCTTCCCACGCCCACCACCCTTCTCCATTACTATGGGAAAGCCAGTTCCCTCTGCCTCAGTTCCCCATCTGTACCTTTACCATCTCTGCAAAAGCCCAGGGCCAAAACAGTCTCCCCAAATTAGGTCTTCCTCCTTTTGACAGCCCTTATGGGAGTTTCCAAGTTCAAAGCCAGGCTCCCTGGCCCAAGCTGCTGGCCCAGAGCCCCAGCAGGTGCAGTACGGTTGCTAAGCAACATCTCTGAATCTCTGTGTGTTCCTGTCACATGATTATTGTAGCTAAGGAAACAAGTCCTCTGGCATCCCAGGACGCAGCAAGGCCTAGGCAGCGGTGTGTTACCTGAGGCCTAACAAAAATCCTGCTGTCCTGTATTCCTGACAAGTTGTGGTTCCCTAAACTGCTATAGGAGACTATCAGGTTGAATTTTGCCTTTTATCCAGGTACTGGCTCTTAGAAGAGAAGGCCTAAATTGGAATCTTAGTCACTTGCTGGACGCTCATGGAATCCAGTTCTTTGGGGTGGTCAGTAGGAACAATGCCTTTAGAAGGATATATTAATAGGCTCGGATTCAGGAGACAATCACATATCCCCAATTATCCCATTCTCTATCCTTAGATTCCATTGTAGAGGCAAAATGGAAAAGGCTTGGATTAAACAATGGGAAAGCTGAAGAGGGGCTGAAGACAAGAGCATTGTTCCAGGGTCCCAGGTATGGTAGCACAAGAGTCAGACAGGGATTTCCTTCCAATGCCAACTTACCACACCCACATCTCAAACACTAGAGGAAGGTGGATGCCACATCAGGGGATGCTACTGTCTTCTTGGAGGGCCTGCCTCCCCAGTCTTCCAGTCCATACTTCCTGGGGCTTCTTCTCTAGGATTCTCCTAGAAATAAGGAAATCTCTTTGAAGGACAAACAGCTAAAGAGGTAAACAATAGCAGAGGAAATATAAGAGATTTTTTTTTTTAGACGGAGTCTTGCTCTATTGCCCAGGCTGGGGTGCTTTGGGGTGATCTCGGCTCACTGCAACCTCCGCCTCCTGGGTTCAAGCGATTCTTGTGCCTCAGTCTCCCGAGTAGCTGGGACTACAGGAACCTGCCACCACGTCTGGCTAATTTTTGTATTTTTTGTAGAGATGGGGGTTTTATCATGTTGGCCAGGCTGGTCTTGAACTCCTGACCTCAGGTGATCCGCCTGCCTCAACCTCCCAAAGTGCTGGGATTACAGATGTGAGCCACCACACCTGGCCTAAATATAAGAGAACTTGAGCACCAATGAGGAAGGCACAACAAGTGAATAATTGGAATTCCAAAAATAAAGAACAGAGAGAGCCAATGGAAGGAAATTATCAAAGAAATAACTGAAATCTATTGAAAATAATTGAAATATACCAGAAAAGAAAGGCATGAGTTGTTTCCAAAGATTCCAAAGAGTGGCCAACATAAACTCTGGAAATATTTCCATGTCAAGTCACATCTTTCAGAAGTATCAGATCACTGGTGACAAAGAAAAGATGCTAAAAGCTTCCGGAGAGTAAAAGCAACTTTCATAGAAAATGTCAAAAACCATAATGGCATCAGACTTCTCAAGTGGCAGATCCAACACCATGGGGCAAGATCCACTAAATATCCAAGGAAAATAGTTTTATCTGTCCCGTTACAGCTATTTTCATTCTGACAGCCTCTTTTTTAAAACGATCAGTCCCCCTTTCATAACATCCTGTCCTTTTCTTCATGAGTGCAGTGTCTAATATCATCTTCTTCCTACATCATCCCAAATTCCTCAAAATTGCATGTAGTAGTGTGGGTCTTTATCTTTCACACTGGAGCCTTTCTTCAAATACTTGGGGATGTTCTCTTTGTCACCAGTGATCTGATACTTCTGAAAGATGTGACTTGGGTCAGGTACAGTGGCTCACACATGTAATCCCAGCACTTTGGGAGGCCGAGGCATGTGGATCACCTGAGGTCAGGAGTTCGAGACCAGCCTTGCCAACATGGTGAAACCCTGTCTCTACTAAAAATACAAAAATTAGCCAAGCGTGGTGGCAGGTACCTGTAATCCCAGCTACTTGGGAGGCTGAGGCAGGAGAATCACTTGAACCTGGGAGGCAGAGGTTGCAGTGAGCCAAGACCATGCCATTGAACTCCAGCCTGGGCAACGACAGTGAAACTCCATCTAAAAAAAGAAAAAGAAAGATGTGACTTGAGATAGAAATATCTCCAGAGTTTATGTAGGCCACTCTTTGGAATCTTTAAATTTGGAAACTCATGCCTTTCTTTTCTGGAATATTTCAATTATTTTCAATAGATTTCAGTTATTTCTTTGATAATTTCCTTCCATTGGCTCTCTCTGTTCAATGACTAACAGAAATTCTTGAGTTTGCACAGAACAACAAATAAGAAAAGAAACAACTTGCTGAAATGCTAAACTTTCCTCTGCTTATGAGATAGCAAAACTGGCTGGAATCAAACGGAACCAATATGGCCAACCAGAGTGTGCGCAGAACCAGTTTGCTGAATCGCAGCTTGAATTTCCGCCACGTTTCATGCTAACTCCCCCTAAATTTGCACATGTGCTCCACGAGGTAGCATAAAAAGATAACTGCACATGCCCAAGGACCGTCCAGACCTCCCCTTTTCTTCCACCAATCACCTGCTAATCCCAGAACTCACTCCCTAAACCTTTTCTAATAAAATGACTGCCTGAAAGTCAGCACAGAGAGACAAGTTTGAGCTGGACTCCTGTCTCCTTGTTAGTCAACTTACAATAAAAATCTTTTCTTTTCTCAAAAGCCCGGTGTCTTAGTAATGGCTTCTAGTGCATCAGGCAGAAAGCCCCTTTTGCTCTGTAATAGTTGCTTGGATAATTCGATGTTTGGGTTAGGCTTAGGTTTAAGTGTTTAGGTTGCCTGGTCATGCTTAAGAGTAAAGCATGAAAAACCCGATCAAAAGCTCTTTGCACTTGGCTTGGGCACGTGGTCTATGGGCTTCACTGTTTGGTGATCCTCCTGGATCCATTTGTGAGGTCCTCCTTCTCAGGCTGGTCATATTTCCCAGAGAAAAGGGTCTCCCACTCTCCCGCCTCAAGGGTAATAATTCTGGCTGCAAGCATTCTAGCAGTTGTGAGAGAAGAAAAGGGTGGGAATCTCACAGTCAGTATGCAAATGTAAATCTAATTTCCCTACTATTATCAGGGAATATCACAGCCCTCAATTGTACCTGGCACCCCCGATTCAGAAACCCTCTTTTACCTCCACCAGAAAATAAACATGCAATCTTCTGCTGGGGTTAAAGAAAGGATCTAGGAATCTGCATATCAGACTTTGAACCAATCTTCCTGTTTCAACCCCATCTGGTGCCACTAATTCCTGAGCCTTGGGGAGTTTCTGCCATGAAATCAGGTTACTGTTTCTTGGCTTTTCTCACTGCCAGTTTAGGATTCAGCTTTCTGGGTCTGCGAAGTCAGCCACCATTCATTCATCTGCTTTCCAGCTTCTAAAATTGTATTGCTGCTTAGGGATAGGGATATGTCTGCTCTCCCACACTCTTTGTCTTCGTACATTTAAACATTTTACAATTTCTTGCAGTGTTGTTTTTGTAGGGTTTTGGAAGAGAGGGTTAGTAATCAATTGCACTTGTTCAATCTGCCATCTTGAACCAGGGGTCTTTATGCTGAAGAACAACCAGTACTAAAACATCCAGATCCAGCCTGGTTTCAGATGCTGGCTTTAGTACATGAATAGCTGTTTAACTGTGGGTAAGTTATAGAAACTCTCCATACCTTAAAGCATTCCATGAGAGTTAACTATTATTATTATTATTATTATTATTATTATAATACAGTATTTACTATGTGCCAGCACCTATAGCAAAGTCAGTGGGTCTGCCAAGATGAAAATTTCAGGTTAGCTGCTGCTCTTTCCAGCCCTAAACAGGTATGACCAGTTTCCCTATTCTAGTCTATACCATGTAAATACAATATGTACCCTAAGTAAATTATCAAGCAGGTGGAAGTTCTAGTTGTGCAAATACAGCTGGTAACAATGTAAATACAGCATTTAAATGAACTAGAGGCCAGCAAGGCAGGGCAGTTGTTTTCAAATGTAGTTGAATCTCTTCTGTTTTAAGTATAACAGCCATGGGCATCATTTCCCCCAAATGACTTACTCACACATTTATTTCTGAGCATCAAAATCATGTTGTCTATTACTTGTTTTGCAGGGCAAATGACACCATCTGGACACTGGAAACAGCACATGCTTGGTGCAGTCACCCTCCCCCAAGCCAGTATCTTAAGCAAAGTCTCCTCCCCCTTTAAATGAGCCTCCTTCATGTTTTCCTTTCTTCTGGTCCGCTTGGCTTTCATGTTCCTCTCTCTGCTCTCTTTGTCCTGCTGAGCAGACAGCAAACCTGCAGGTTCTGTGATCCTGCTGCTCAGCTTTAAAACAAAAAACAAAAACAAAACCATGTTGCAATTTGTGAACTTTCTCTCCTGGAAGGCATGAACCATCAGCTTTCCTGAAGGTAGCTACTGCAAAGCATTGGTCTTATAGAAGAAAAGGACTGAAGAGGGAAAGAGAAAGGGACACAGACAAAGGAAGGAAGGGAAGCATTCAGAAGGAGGGAGAGAGGCCAGCTGGCCCCCAGGTTGAACCACATACTCAGCCTTCAAGAAACTGGGCTTCTTTAACATGGGTGCAAGTACCAGCCAAGGTATTTCCACTGCAGATTCACCACCAAGATGAAGATGGCTAGACATTTTTCAAATGAGAGCAACTGGGCCTGTACTACAAGATGCATTCAGGCTATTAATATCTCCATGCCCTGCCATTCCCTCTGCCTGGAATGTTCTTTCTCCAGTACTTTGTATTCTGATGGCCCTCGACCCTAGCTTCGAATCCCAAACTCCTGCTTCTAGATAACAGCCTCACAACAGATCATTCAGGGGCCCACGTATTTACAAGCCTGGGAGGTGATCCTGAAAGCTTCGCAGGTATATTCTTCTTTGGCTCCACCCACGCTCCAGTGAGCACAGCTGCATCTGCTCAGTTATGCTCTCTTCTTCCAGACACTGCCAAAAATGCTGAGATACACAAGATGCCAGGCCTTGAGAATCAATGACAGATCCACAGCTGAACTGCTTGAAGACAGGGCTTGACCAAGTATCTAGCGTGGCAGCTCTTCCAATTTTCCCACTTACAGCATGTTTTCATTTTTCAAATTTCAGAATTTATTATATCCCTCCCCTTTCTCTCTCTCTCTCTCTGTGTGTGTGTGTGTGTGTGTGTGTGTGTGTGTATGCCTCCCCTCTCTGTCTCCCTCCTCCACCACCACCTTAAGATTCAGACATGTGCCTACTGAACACAAATCTGAATGGAAGTCTCCTCTTTGAACTAGAATTACCCAAGATGAGGGTCCCGTTTACTAGGTCAGCTTGTTCTCTGGTTTCCTCTTGGTTAAGGGTGAGTTTTCTCCCAAGAAGCCCTTATGCAAACTGATGTCTGGTTGGCAAGCTCAATACAGATATAACCAGACATGCCATACCCCCATGTGTGGGCACAGCTGATACCCACTTGATCCCAGTAAAACATTCGTAATCCCTTTCATGCTGTCATTGCTTTCACCCAACAATTCCACCATAGAGAGTGAAGATATAATTTTTTTTTATTGACCAGGGCCCTTGGGTACTTCTTGAGTGTGGCTTTCAGGGACAATGACATCACATATTAAATAACTCTTTGCTAAAGAGCTCTGAGTACAAACAAATGTTACTCGCTAACACACCCTAAGAACAAAGTGAGTAGGTCCTATCCATGTCCTACGCTTTGGCCTCCTGTCTGAGGATCTGTCCCTACCACTGCATCCTCATCTCGTCCATCCCCAGAATTGACTGGTTTAGTCCTGTTGGGTCCCAAGTTACTTGGGGGCAGGCAGAGCTGTCTTTGGCACAAAAGTGGAAGCAAGTCCACGTGGATCATCTGGGCCCCAGCCAGTGTCTCAAGGTATAGCCACTGGATCCTTAGATTAACCTCCATTTGGGTTCTTGGCTAGTTTCTTGGCTGTAGAGGAAGATTATTCTACTTTCCTTGGGCCATTTCTTCATTCCCTACTTCTGATTTTTATGGTAGGCCCAGGGTGCAAATAACGCAGTTTTCAAGCTGTTCTGTCTTTGGGGGGAATCTCTGCCTGCATTGCACATAACCTCGGGGTCCTGCTCTCCCCTGGGCAATAGGAAGCACTTAATTTATGCTGAACCCATTGGACCCTTTCCCTCTCTGGATTTTGAATCTTGAGCAGAATGATCCAGGAATGAAAATGATGACCTTATAGTACAGCTACTCCGTCCAAGCTTCCTAAAGGGACTGTTAATTCCTACTCCCTAGATCCCTGAGATGCCCTTTTTCCTCTTTCCAAAAGCTGACCTATTCAGCTTTCTTTACAATTCTGTGACTTTTCTTATAGTCTTCCAATAAATCCCTTTTTGCTTAAGTTAGCCTAAGTGTGTCTCTGTTGCTTGCCACCAAAGAGTACTACCAGATAGGGATGGCCCTCTCACCATTGTTCTCTGCCACCTGGGTATCCTTTCCCCGAAGCTGTTAATTTTAGAGCCAGGAAGCTCAAGATCCTCCCCACACCCCTGCCCCCCGCCATATTCCTGCAAGATCCAGGCAAACTTTGGCTTCTGATTCCTTGTACCTTCTTTCAGAAAGTGGCCATCCTCAGTTCAAACAACAAAAATCCTCCATCCATGATACCTTTTAAGTAACATTGCATTTATCAGGCAGGGTTCAACAGAATGGAAAACAGAACCATTCTAAGTATTGAAAACATGCAATTTAATGCTGAGATTTGGGTTTCCAAGTGACAGAAGAGCTGATAAGCCAAATCGAAGATGGTGAAGCAACTCAGAGCTTAGCAATAGCAGAAACCGCTACCAGCCCTAGGCTGTAAGGACAAAAGGAGGTGATGTTACTGGTGCTCAGGGTTTAGGGTCACTGGAGCAAACTGGGACCATGGTAAGCACATCTAATGAGAGCTGGAGTCAAGAAGAAGATGCAGCGACTGCTGAAGATGCCACCTGTGGCAGAGTCGGGGGAGAAACACCTGAGGTCTCCTTTCTTCCTGTCCTCCCATCTCTTGCCTCCCATGTTCAAGCTAGCTGTAACCCAGCTGGCAGAGGAGCCCAAGAAAGGAGCCTGGGAGGTCTGTCTCACTGTGGCACAGAGCAAAGCAGAAGGAGGACAAGGAACGGATCTGAGAGGACACAGAATGCGGACAGCACCTGCTTCATTATTTAAATTATATTTGCTAAAGTATTATTTAATGTTTAGAATAAAACTATTTTAGCATTTACATAAATAGCATGTAATATGTGTATATCAAGTTTCAAAAGGTATGCACAATTTTAATTCATTATTAAATTAGATATTATCACACAAAACACAATAGGAAAGTCTTCTCGACTAGAAACGCTTTGTATCTTGATCGTGCTCTCAATGTAATCAACATGCCTGTTTCTTTCTTTACTGTTTGTGTTGATGACACTGTCTTGTACTCATAAATTGTACAGAAATTTGTAGGGAGAAGGGATACAGTAACCCCCAAACTGCAGTTTCACAGGCAGAAGCAATGCCCAGCGCCCCCAAACCTCCAGGCCCCAGAGACACGAGAGAAGAAACAGGGCAGTTACCACTTGGTGACTTACGAACTCAAATCACCAAGTTCTTCCCCAACCCTTCTGCCTTCTCTTCTGTAATTTCCTTGCTGCTGATGACTGTAAGGCAGACTGGCCTCACATCAGAGCCCAGAGAAGGGGGAGTGACACAGTGATGTGACAACAGTGCAATGATAAAACAGGATTCTTTTTCTTATCTAAGGTGTTAGAATGCGTATAAATAAACATTTTTGTTAGGCGATTTGTTTTAGTTTAGTTTTGCTATTTTAACTACACAAGCAAGACAAGCATGATCTGAGCACTCCATTTTGTCAGTCTGTGCTGTCTGAAATCGAGGCTCCTGCATTCTGTCCTAGCTTATATAATTCTGAGAAAGCAGTTCTGGTGCAGTGTTTAGGCTCAGTCCCCATCAAAGCAGTGCTGGCCATCCTCCCTACGGTAGTAATGAAATGATGAGTCTAGGAATGGGAGGGGGAGTGGAGGATGTCAGGAAAGGGCACAGAGTAGGCCCTCGATAATGCATACTGCACAGATATTGAATGGCAGAGTCAAGAGCAGAGACTGGGTCAGGGTCCCAGCACACTGGGCTCAGGTGCCCCTGCTGGCATAGACCTTGGCATTGCTCTCCAGAGGGGAGGCTAAAGCTCCACCTGTGATCCATCTGGGTCTAAGTGTGCTTCTCCAGGGCAAAGACTGGCAACAGCTGAAGCCTCCACTTGGATGTTCCATGGACACCTAAAGCTAAATGTGTTGGCACATGAATTTGTTACTCTACTGTTGACCTACTCCTCCAGTCATTTGTATCTCAGGTAATGGTACCTTCAGCTATTCAGTTGTTATGTTAGAAACCAGGATCTCATCCTTGATACCACACTTCCCACCATCAGCATCACTATGCCCCTACCAGCATCTAATTTATTCTACCTCCCAAACATGCCATGAATCTGTGCACTTCTCTTCATCCCCACAGCCCAGGTCACCTGTGATTTAATATTTGGACTACATAGTCACCTCCTCACTGATTATTCTGGACACATCTTCTGCACAGCAGTCATCCATTCATTCATTTCCCAGTTGTTTGCTGAGTACCTATGGAGTGTTAGGTGCTAGGGATACGGTAGTGAGCAAAACAAAGCTGTCATCCTCATGAAACTAATATTCCCCAGATTAAAGCACATCAATGGCATCCCTCTGTCCTCAGTATAAAATCCAAACTCCCTAAGACACCTTCCTCTCTAGCTCATGGCATCCCAGTATTTCCTGTGCTTACCTTCCCAGCCATATGGAATCAATTTCAGTTACCCAAATGCATCAAGCCTTCGCATATCCTAGAATATTCTAACCACCTCCCCCCACTTGCCTATCAGCTACTCACCCTTCAGTTCTCAACTTGGAGCTGTCTTGGCCAGGGTTGTTTGCCAACTGTGATGAGTTGAGTCTTGTTGGGGATAATGGAATTTGGAGGATGCCCAAAATTCCTGAGATCTGAAACCTGTCCTGCCACAGCCACTACTGCCTATCCCTTCTCCCCAAGCCTTTGAAAGAAATATGAGCCCAGAGAGTAAGCCCAAACAAATGCACACTTTCTTTCTCTGAGGTTCTGGACTCTGATTGTGCTGGATTGAATAATGTGAAGGATTTTACTGACCTAGGCTGGAGGGAGACCTAACTGATCTCAGAAGAGGATATTTACTATTTTTGGCTACTAAGTATCTGTATTAGTCCATTCTCATGCTGCTATAAGGACATCCCCAAGACTGGGTAATTTATAAAGCAAAGAGGTTTAATGGACTCAGTTCCACATGGCTGGGGAGGCCTCACGATCATGGCAGAAGGCGAAGGAAGAACAAAGGCATGTCTTAGGAGGCAGCAGGCAAGAGTGCATGTGCAGGGGAGCTGCCATTTATAAAACCATCAGATCTCATGAGACTTATTCACTATCACAAGAACAGCATGAGAAGAAAAAACCCATAGCTACTGCTGCTGCTGCTTTTATTTTATTATTATTTTTTTTGGAGACAGCGTCTCAGTCTGTCACCCAGGCTGGAGTTCAGTGGCATGATTATAGCTCACTGCAGCCTCAAACTCCTGGGCTCAAGCAATCTTCCTGCCTCAGCCTCCCAAGTAGCTAGAACTATAGGTACATACCACCACATCCAGCTCTTGTTTTAAAATACTTTTTGGAGAGACAGAGTCTCACTGTGCTGCTAAGGCTAATCTTGAACTCAAGCAATCCTCCCACCTCAGCCACCCAAAGTGCTGGGATTACAGGTGTGATCCCTTTTTCTGCATTTCTCTCAACTTCCAGGCCATTCTGCTGTTTATCTCTTAGATCCAAACTTCCCAAACGAGGATGTGATTAAATCTGCTGATTACTATTCATAGAGAGTCCTGTATGAGGACTATAGGTCTAGAGCCACGTTCCTCAGAAAGACTAAGGATGTGGCAAACACAGAGCGAACGGAGCCCACTCTGCATTTCAGCCTCAACTTGGGCAAACCTAAGCATGTCATCTTCACTCACAGGTCTGCTTGCTCACCCTGTGTTCCTTAACTCGGTGAATGTTCCACTGTAGAGACCTGGTCTTCCAAACCAAGTCCCCTCTTGTAACCTACCTCTCCAGCCTCACCTCCTTCCACTCCCATCGTACCGCAACTGTCTGAACTTCTCAATACTTATTTCAAAAAATGAAATCAGCTCTTCCAACTCTCTGGCCAATGCACTCTCCCTTCAACTACACTCCATACCAGGGGGCTTTGTTTGTACTTCTCTGTCTCTACTTGGATTTTCTTTCCTCTGCAAGATCCCAACCTAGAAAGCTTTAACATCCTCTTTTGCTAGACTATGAGCCATCTGGGGCAGGAATTATGTCTCAGTAATCTTTGGGGCTGGCCAAGGTGAGTGTCAGTGAGTTTCTAAAGACTAACTCAGCAACAACCTCCAAACATCCTTCCCCTAGAGTTTAGAACACACAGTCTTACTAGTCCTCCATCCCTTGCTCCAGCAGCTCACCTTCGAGACCCCATAGCCTGGTAAGGTCCCACCCTCCCTCTCCTCTGATGGAGTTGGCTCAGGTGTGAATGGGTCTGAGGACTGGGTCCTGAAAACACTTTTCTCCAAAGAGTGACAACAGCAGAGAGGATGCAGTTATGACCTAGGTGGTCCTTTGCCTGGCTTCCCAGGGGCTTTGGGCTGCCTGGCTGCTCCAAGTGCCTCTCTGTGAAATAAGCCAATTTCCTCCTGCTCTGTTAATTTCTCTTGTGATGCTGCAGGACTCCTGGCCCGAGAGTGACTCAGCTGATTTGCCTTCTGCATGCCTGGAGTGGTGTAGGAGGGGCAGACTGATAGGAGTGAAGTTGGAACAAAGGTTTGAGTCTTACGGTCATGAGGAGGACTGGCCTCATGCCCATAAGACCATAGAGAGGGCTGGGAGGGTTAGGGCCTGGTCCTGTACTTACTCCAGGAACAGGACAGGGGCTGTGAGAACTCTGCCAGCTCAGAAAGTGTTTAAGAGGTTACAGTGTTGTCACTGAAGCTCAGGCCTCAAGATTCTCCCAACAGGCAGCCAGAAATAGTGATAAGGAGACCAGAAGCAGGTGATACAAATCGAGAAGTATTTGGACCTTCATAGCAAGATTGCAATGGAAGCAATCTTTCTAGAGAGCTGGGGAAGGAAGCAAATTACTCAGACAAGCAAATCAGAGTGAGATACAAAGCAGAAACCAGTTCTGTGAGTCTGGGCATAGGCTAGGCGGGAAGGAGAGACCTCAGACTCAGAGGCATCCTCATCCATTCATCACTCTGTGCTGGGCTCCGGAGAAGAAGAGATGGTTGATTATGGCTCCTGCCCTGAAGGAAATCCCTGCTTGAGTTCAGTGGGGAATCCCCCAGACACATAAACAGAAACTACCATAAAACATGGTCAAGGGGCCGGGCATGGTGGTTCATGCCTGTAATCCCAGTGCTTTGGGAGCCCGAGGCGGGAGGATCACTTATCTGTGCCCAGGAGTTTGAGACCAGCCTGGGAAACATGGAAGACTCCGTCTTTACAAAAAAAAAAAAAAATTAGCCAGGTGTAGTAGTGTGCCAGTGTAGTACCAGCTACTCAGGAGGCTGAGGCAAGAGGACTGCTTGAGACTAGGAATTTGAGGCTACAGTCAGCTATGATGAAGCCGACTCCAGCTGGGTGACAGGGCAATACCCTGTCTCTAAAAAACAAACAACAACAACAAAAACATGGTCAAGGCAGTGGCAGAGGTGAGCACAGAAGCTGTGGAGCACTGATGAAGAGGACTTAACTCTGCCTTTTTCAAAGGAGGGCCTGGGGGTTCTTTACAGTGGAAGGGAAGGTCTGAGGGTTCTCCATAGCAGAGGTGAGATGGAACTTGAAGGAGGTAAAAGCATTTGCTTGGTGGGAAAGAGTAGTCCATACATAGGCATAGAGGTGTGTTAGAGCAAAGCCTATTTGGGGCACTGTAGGTAACTGTGTGGGACTAACACATTGAGTGTATATGAGCATGTGGCAGCAAATTCTGCAGATGTTGACAGCAGGCAGAAGAAAAGACCTTATTCCTGGATATGGTTTTAGTGATCCCACCCAGCACTTAAACCAATCAAATTACAATTCCTCCTCTTAAGGAGGGGAGATGGTTTGCTGCTGTTTAGTTTGAGTTCCTTTTTTTTTTTTTAAGTGTAAGAGGAAAATCTGGTCTGACCTCAGGCAGAGAGGGAAACTAAGCAAAAAATAAGAGGGAATTGCATTTCAGTGGGTACTCAGATGTCCAGGACTCAACCCCAAACACACAGGATGCTGGAACAGGGGCAATATGACTAACTTTAACCTACCCATTGCTTCTGATGGAGCCCCTGCCCAGTTGGTATTGGTTCAGCTATGATCTGGGGCAACATCAGCTGGGTCCCCAGATGTTGTAGTAGAGATTAGGTGATGGTCAAAAGAGCTGGGAGCCTTCTGGGAAGGCACTTGCATGACCAACAGGAAAGAGCACATTTTTAGGTTCAGAGTTCAAATACAGCTTACTAGCTGTATGTCCTTAAGCAAGTTACTCAGTTTCTCTGAGCCACTGGGTCCTCAGCTATAAAGTAGGAATCACAGCACCTGCTTCCTAGGAATGTTTTAAGGACAAATGAGATAATCCATGTGAAAGAATCTGGTACATATTGGATGTTCATTTAAAGGGAATTATCTTCTGCTTCTCTCCCATGAACCTGCCTCAAGAAGCCCAGAGAAGGGGAGGAGGCTTTATTTAACATGCATAATGGGTTAATACCTGAATATATAAAGAGCTCTTTTAATCAATAAGAGGAAGAAAAGCCCAATAGAGCAATAGGCAAAAGACAGATGTAATTAATAAAAATATATATTAATAGCTATTAATCATATTACAAATTTAATATCATATACATAAAAATACACAGCCATATACATATAAATTTCATTAACCAAATTGGTGAATTGTAACAATAATAAAATATAATTTCCATTTATCAGCTTGACAAAGTTTCTCAAGCATTTCACCATAAGTGCAGTGTGCTTCCTTGCACGATTGATAAATCATTTGTATTCTTTTTCTGTAAATTACCCATACCTACCTTTTGTCCATTTTTCTGACACAGTGTTGTTAGTCTTTTTTTAATTGGTGCATAAAAAATTTGCACCAATTTAAAAAAAAAGCTCTTTATGTATTTGATTTTAACCTTTTGATTGACCTATGTGTTATAAATATTTTTCTAGTTTGTCATTTGTCTTTTGACTTTGTTTATGCTATTTTGGCTGTACAGAAGTTAAAATTTTTTTATGCAGTCAAAATCATCAATGAATGTTTTCCATTTTTGGCTTGGCAAAGAGGCTAAAGTTTCACAATATACAGTGTGGGAAAGGCTATCCCTAATATGAGATGTCTGGCTTGGGCTAGCTTAGACTGAACCCACTTTATATTTAGATCTCTTAAGTCTCACTTCTCTAACTCTAAGTTTTATATTATGTAGTCCGTCTTTGAAGATTTGGCTTCCCAATAGGTATGAGCCCAGGGAGAAAATGATCACACTGACCTGAGTATTCTGGTCCTTTCAAAAGCTGTATTTCTCATTGGAAATTAATTGACTATGATCTGGTTAAAACATTGGCCTAATGAATTTGATTAGTATGAATCTGCCCTAGAGATAGATCTCTTCTCAGTACTGAAAAAAATCAGGTTTTTGAGCTATAAGTCTGACATCCAGACTCTGGGCTGTAATTCACTCAGACCTTGCTGAGAAACGTTAGTCTTACCACCTTTTCTTAGAGATAATTCCCCAACATTTCCATTACTGTGCAAATACCTTTCTCAATAATAAGCTGTGAAGGTAAATGTGCCAGAAACTCCATAACTAATAATAATACCCCCTAATTAAGTACTTGCTAGGTGTCCAACACTGTTCCTGGTGCATTTAATGAACTGTTTAACAGCCACACACTTCTGTGATGTATACAATCTTTTTATTTATTATTATTTTTTGAGATGATGTCTTTCTCTACCGCCCAGGCTCGAGTGCAGTGGGGTAGTCTCAGCTCTCTGCAACCTCTGCCTCTCAGGTTCAAGTGATTCTCCTGCCTCAGCCTCCCAAGTAGCTGAGATTACAGGTGCATACCACCACGCCTAGCTAATTTTTGTATTTTTAGGGGAGATGGGGGTTTCTCCATGTTGGCCAGGCTGGTCTCAAACTCCTGACCTCAGGTGATCTGCCTGCCTCAGTCTCCCAAAGTGCTGGGATTACAGGCGTAAGCCACCACGCCTGGCTGATGTATACAATCTTAGTTCCTAATTTACACATGAAGAAAGAGGGGTCCAGAGAGATGGAGTAACTTTACCAAAATTACAAAGTCGAGAAACTGGTGCTGCCCGTATTTGAACCCTGGACTGTCTGCTTTCTTATGTGCTTGCATTTGTAATATTTGATTATGACCCTGTCTTGAAATCTCCCTTTAGTTTAGGGAGCTTCAAACTATTATCCAATTATTCTAGTAACCATCCCAGTAATAAGTTGATAAACTCTTTCCCACTAACTTCTCCCTTTCTCTCTGAATTTTCAGATCTCCTGCACTAAATCATGCACGTGAGGACTCTGTGGATAACACACAGGGACCTCCTGCCAAATCCCTCTTCCCAGAAAATGTTAGCCTTCATTCTTCCACTAACTTCATTGCGGCTGTGTTGAATTTAAACTATAAAGGGTTTCCTGTGCATTGTCTTCTAGCCAGAAGGATTAGCTTTAGGCTGACACATTCCATATAAGGTCTTAAGCCTCAAGGAAAGTATCTTTCCTTTATGCTTTTCCAAAGTATCCATTTAGCTTTTTATTTTCTGAATGTGAATATAGAACTTTATTTACCAGTTTCAGATGCTTTGGTAATGCTCAAATAACTAAAATTGACCAGTCTATAATTGAATTGAGTTATTTGGAAGATATAAAAATACTGTGCAATTTCATTTTATGTGCTGCTATTTTTATGAGGGCTAGAAAACATTCTGTAGACAGAAAAGGGAAAAATAGAAAGAGAGATTGCTATTGTGCTGCAGGAAGAAGTAAGAGAGAGAAACCTAGGAAGAAAGAAAGGAAATTAATAATTGATTATCACCTACTGTTGCCAGTCACTGTGCGAGATGCTTCATGTGTATCATCTTGTTTAATCTCCTCTAACCACCCAGGGACATAGATTTATTGCATCCATTTCATGAATTAGGAAATTGAGAGTCAGAAAGGTTAAGTAACTCGCTCAAGGGCACACAGCTAGTTCATGCAGAGTTGGGATTTGAGTGCAGTTCTCTTAGATCCTTAGTGTGCTGGGTACAGAAGGGAAGAACAGATCACAAAACTCAAACCGAAGTCTAGCAGATAACTGAAAAGATCAAAGTGAAACTAACTGGAGATGAGAAAAGAGAAGGATGATCAGAGTGACAGAAGAGGATGTGCTAGCCTTTGGTAAGAGGTAGGGTTTCCGAATCTACCAGCCTAGAGCAAGGCAGGGGCAGGTGGCTGGAGCTGGAACGATGGAGTTCAGGATGGGAGATGGCTAGAACCTCATCAAGTCAGAGAGGACACTGGTTCAAGGACAGCCAAGTGAGGAGGATCTGAGTGAAAGCAAAGAGTTGGTTGACCTGGCCCAGAGACAGGGGCTCTGGCCTCTCTGGAGGCAGAGGGGACTCTAGGAAAAGGGAGTCCTGAACCTGCTGGTTGGCTTTTCCATTTAAGAGAAGTACTGTCCCTGTCAAAGTCTTCCATCAGGAAAGCCAGACTTCGTTGCCATAGTATTAATAATGCCCTAGCAACCCATCAAGATCTTTCCTGAGTGGGAATGCCACAGGAAGGTTTCCATTCATTCAAAAAAGTGCTGACTGGGTACTTTTCCATGTGCCAGGTATGACCTAAGAGATGGGGAGAAAATGGTAGGCAAAAATACTTTGATCTCTGTCCTTATGCAGCTCATAGTCTAATAGAAGAGATGGTTACAAATCACATGATCATACAAATACAGGCAAAACTACTAATTTAATAAGCGCTCCAAAGCAAAGGTACACAATACTATAAGAGTATATTTAGTAAGGCTTCTTTGAGAAAGCAATGCTTGTGCTGTGATGCAGGGAATTAGAAGTTAATTACTTAAAGGAACAGTATTATATTCCAGATAGAGAAACCATCAAGTGCAAAGGTCCCTTGTTTTAACTGGTTCATCCTGGAGAATGGAGGCTTAGTCCACGTTCAGAGCTTTACACACAATTTACAGTCTATCTGGATGTCTCCTTTCCTAACTGGAAACTCCCCTAATCTCCAGCAAATCCACATTTCATGTCAAAGATAGTGTTTGTCTCTAGCCATGAGATACTTTTCTTTTTCTTTATTTTATGTATGTATGTATGTATGTATGTATGTATGTATGTATGTATGTATTTTGAGACAGAGTTTCTCTCTTGTTGCCCAGGCTGGAGAGCAATGGTGCAATCTTGGCTCACTGCAACCTCTGCCTCCCGGGTTCAAGCAATTCTCCTGCCTCAGCTTCCCAAGTAGCTGATATTACAGGCGCCCGCCACCACGCCCAGCTAATTTTTGTATTTTTAGTACAGATGGGGTTTCACCATGTTGGCCAGGCTGGTCTCTGAACTCCTGACCTCAGGTGACCTGCCTGCCTTGGCTTCCCAAAGTGCTGGGATTACAGGCATGAGCCACCACGCCCAGCTTATTTTTTATTTTTTTATTTTTAGAGACAGAGTCTTGTCCTGTCTCCCAGGCTAAAGTGCAGTAGCACAATCATAGCTCACTACAGCCTCAAACTCTGAGGCTTAAGCAATTCTCCTCTTCAGCCCCCCAAGTAGCTGGAACTATAGGCACACAGCACCCTACCCAAGTAATTTTTAAATTTTTTGTAGAGATTGGGTCTCACTGTGTTGCCCAGCCTAGTCTTGAACTCTTGGCCTCAAGCAATACTCTGCCTTGCCTCCCACGGTGTTGAGATTGCAGGTGTCAACCACTGCACCCGGCCATGAAAGGCTTTTCATGTATTTATGCATATATACACACGTAAATACCTATCTATCTAATCATATCTCTAACCAAGTATCTACTTATTTATGTATTCACTGATTACCCATTCATATATCTATTTAATCATTCATCATACCAATAATCAATCCATGTATTTGTCTACCAATCCACCAGGCAACCATCCCTCCATGTATCTATACATCTAACACATTTTGTCTCTCTGTGTGCGAATATATCCATTTATCCATCAATCCACCCACCTATTCTTTCATTTACCCATGAATCTATCTATTCGTTTCTCCATCCATGTATCCATGTATTCACTTATTCCTTCCTCTAGCCAACCAATCATTTATTCATGTATCTATTCCTCCATTCTCTCCATCACCCAACCACGTGTTTATCCATTTATCATTCAACCATTTAACCATCCAAGTATTCATCTATCTTCCATCCATTTATTTACCCATTAATGTATTCAATCATTTCTATGGCTGTGGTGACAAATTACCACAAACTTAGTGGCTTAAGACAATAAAGATTTATTATCTTTCATTTCTAGAGGTCAGAAGCCTAAAATGTGTCTGAAGGGGCCAAAACCAAAGTGTTGACAGAGCTGTATTCCTTCTGGAGGCTGTAGGGGTGAATCTGTTTTCCTGACTTTTCCTGCTTGAGCTTGCCTGCATTCCTGGTCTCATGGCCTCTTCCTCCAACTTCAAAGCCAGCAGCATAGCATCTTCACATCTCTCTCTGACTCTGTCCCTTCTGCTCCACTTGTACTTATAAGGAGCCTTGGGATTACACTGGGCCCACACAGATAATCCAGGGTAATCTCACCCAACTCAAGATAAAATGATTAGCAACCTTAATTCTTTTTTGCCATGCAATCTAGCATATTAAAAGTTTCAGTAATTAAGATATGAACATCTTTGGGGGTCCATTATTCTGCCTACCATAACGTCCATCCATTTACGCATTAATCTTTCCATTCATTCATTAATACATCTTTGTGTTCATCCACCAATCCATCACTTTGGTCATCCATTCACTCATAATGTATGTATGTATGTACCTATTTATCTGTCTGTCTATCTATCTTTCTATCCATACATATATCCAGTCCATTTCTCCATTTATTTGTTTATTCATTCAACTAATAATTCACTTGCCCACCATTCATTTATCAGTAACATCAGCCATCCATCCTAGTTTCATTAAATCCATTTATCCATTCTTTCATTCATTCATTCATTCATTCACCAACCATCCATGCATCAATTTACCCAGCTATTCAACCCTCCATCTAATCATTCATGAGCTACCCTTATCTGCCTTGCCTCTGACACTTTAATTGTAATAAACAAACAGTATCCTTCTAAGACCACAAAGACACACTCTCTCTGTCTCTCTCTCTCTCCCTGTTCTTTCTCCCTCTCTCCATCTCTCTGTCCCTGTTTCTGCTCTGTCTCTGTCTCTCTTTCTCTCTCTCTCTCTCTCTGTCTCCACAATTTGGACCTACTTACCAAAACAGATCATTCTGCCTGGATCTTTGTCATTTCTTCTCAATCATCTTTTTATTTGATTGTAGCTCCTAACCCTGACTCAGTTTTGCCTGTGGTACTTTGTACCGGTGTATGCCAATGGATCTTTCCAGAATCTTACTTAGCTTACAGAGCCATGCCAGTATTGACTTTGTCTGTATTGACCCAGATATGCCTTTCTCCTGGTTATGCCCAGAAGGAGTGAGGGCAATAGGTAACCCTGCAATATGTGAGTGTGTAGGGAGGTACTGGGTTAAAACTGTGTGTCCCAATACCTTTTCTGCTACATGCCCTCCCTCTCTGTGAAGAGGTTTAGATGCAACCCATACTCCTCACAATCTATGCTGGGTATTTTTTCCAAGGAAGTAAGACAAATAGTTCTGTAAAATATTTGTGGTGTGATGGTCATAAAAGCATTTTGCAACTACTTGAATAATAAAAAAAATTTAAAGAGCTCAAAAACTGCCATTATATAAGAAAAAGCTAAACAAATATGGCTAGTTTTATTTTTAACAACAAGTTTTGTTTTTTTCCCCAGGCTTTCCCATCACAGGTACTAGTAATAAGGTGAGAAGGCATATACTACTGAAGCAAAAGGATAAGTAGTGGCAGTAACCATAAACATCACCACTCACAAACACTACCATAATTTATAGTTGTCAAAACTGTTAATGGTCTCTCATCACAGGCTGAGATGTAGATAAGTTAGACTGAAGACGGTGCGAAATTCTCAGTGCTCAGCTAAAATGCCTCCCTCTGCCCTGTTGCTCAGGAGAGCATGTCAGAATGCAAATGAATAGGAATGACATTATTATAAGAATAACTGTTCCTATTTATTTATTTATTTATTTGAGATGGAGTTTCGCTTTTGTTGCCCAGGCTGGAGTGCAATGGTGCGATCTCAGCTCACCGCAACCTCCGCCTCCCAGGTTCAAGCGATTCTCCTGCCTTAGCCTCTCAAGTAGCCAGGATTACAGACATGCACCACCATGCCCAGCTAATTTTGTATTTTCAGTAGAGACAGGGTTTCTCCATGTTGGTCAGTCTAGTTTTGAACTCCCAACCTCAGGTGATCTGTCCGCCTCGGCCTCCCAAAGTGCTGGGATTACAGGGGTGAGCCACTGTGCCCAGCCTCCTATTTACTTTTTTTTGAAGAAGGCAAATCATTCAGACTGTGGTGCCTTATATACAATTAGTAACAAATTACTGGCCATAGACCTCATGAGTGATCATGTCAAGACGTGACCACCGAGAAGCGTGGCTAAATGACTGCTAGATTTCTGAACATGTTTAAGGTCAAGAATTCATCATGCACATAAGTTGAAACTGGAGTGAAGTTGTTTGGGTGAGTTAGAGTGGCCCAGCTCCTCTCCTGGAGATACCATTCATTTGTTGGGTATGCAGAAGTATTGAGACTCCTTCATGGAGCTCAACACTGGCCCATGACGGCATAGTTTATACTACTTCAAAACCTTTCAAGAAAAATGTAACGGAAAATGTGACGTTATCAGAACATTGGCCAAAATAATATTTCAGAAATGAATGAGGAAAGACAATTCCTTGTGACTGATCAGCAGTCTGGTCTGGGAAGATGTCACTCCTCAACAGTTGGATGATTCTAGAGCCCTGAGTCAAAAGATTTTGAAGGAACTAACATTTCAACAATGTAAGATCACTGGTTTATAAACATAAGCTCTGGCCAGCACTAAGACATCAGTGAATTATACATAAAAGGTTTATACTTTGAGCCTGGGAAACATAGTGAGATCCTATCTCTACAAAAATAAAAATAAAAAATAAAAAATTAGAAAACACAGTGGTGTGTACCTGTAGTCCCAGCTACTTGTAGGATCGCTTGAGCCCAGAAGTTTAAGGCTGCAGTGAGCTATGATCACGTTGCTATACTTCAGCCTGGGTGACAGGAAGACCCTGTATATAAAAATAAAAAATAATAATTAAAAAAAAGCACCTCTGAGAAACTGCCTAGACAGGGCTCATACCAATTTTACAGATGAAATGACTATAGCAAAAAGTCAATGTCCCGAGATAGCAATTAGGTTTCATACTGTGAGCCATTCCTAGTTGACTAATAATGTTTGCCTGGCCAGGTGCAGTGGCTCACACCTGTAATCCCAGCACTTTGGGAGGCCAAGGCAAGCAGATCACTTGAAGTCAGGAGTTTGAGACCAGCCTGGCCAATATGGTGAAACCCTTGGCTCTACTAAAAATACAAAAATTAGCCAGGCGTGGTGGCAGGTGCCTATAGTCCCAGCTACTCAGAAGGCTGAGGCAAGAGAATCACGTGAAGAAGGGAGGTGGAGGTTGCAGTGAGCTGAAATTGTGCCACTGCATTCCAGCCTGGGTGACAGAGCAAGACTCCATCTCAAAACAATATATAATAATAATAATAATAATAATAATGTCTGCCTGGAGTTCTGAGTTGATAGGAATTCTGGGGTTAAATACAGGATTAGCAAGAAAGAAGGTGGTAAATTAGCCAGAATTTCTCCATGGATATGGGAGGGAGAAGTAGAAACAGGTGCGACACCATTTCCCATCATTTTTCCAGTGTTTTCCATCATTCAACCAACATTTGCCGAGCTCTGCAAGGTACCTGTCAGGTGTTGAGAATACTGGAGAAGAACAAAAACAGATAGTTTTTAAAATCTATCTAAATAACTGGAGCCCACAATCCAGTTATTTTTATCATCCCACTCTGTTCCTGATAAAAGATCTTGCTATGTCTTCATCAAAAATTCATTTCCTCTTCTTCCTGGGTACATACAAACTACATTATTCACCTCTTGTGGTTTGATGTAGCCATGTAACTGAGTTCTAGCCAATGACACATAAGCAGAAGTGATATGTGTGATTTCTAGGCTTTTTAAAAGGGGGTGTGTCCTAACCACAATCTCTTCTTGCTAGTTGGATGCAGAAGATGACAAAACCCTAGGGGATGATGTAGTTATGGCATAGAAGGAATCCCCCTGAATCACTAGGTAGAGGATTGTGACTTGTCAACCAAAAATACTTTCCTTTAGACTGGGCGTGGTGGCTCACGCCTGTAATCCCAGCACTTCAGGAGGCCAAGGTGGGCAGAACATCTGAGGTCAGGAGTTTGAGACCAGCCTGGCCAACACAGTGAAACCCCATCTCTACTAAAAGTATGAAAATTAGCTGGGCGCAGTGGCGTGTGCCTCTAACCGCAGCTACTCAAGAGGCTGAGGCAGGAGGATCGCTTGAGCCGGGGAGGCAGAGGTTGCAGTGAGCCAAGATCGCACCACTGCACTCCAGCCTGGGCGACAGAGTGAGATTCTGTCTCAAAAAAAAAAAAAAAAAGAAAGAAAGAAAGGAAGAAAGGAAGGAAGGGAGGGAGGGAGGGAGCGAAAGAAAGAGAAAGAAAGAAAAGAAAGAAAAAGAAACAAAGAAAGAAATAACTTTCCTTGAAGTACTATATAAGCAAGCAATAAATTTCTTTTTGTTGGAGCCATTATTCTTTTGTGTGTATATTTATCATAGCAGCTAGTGAATATTATACTACCTAATTTGCTCTAAAGTGACCTGGCCTCTTTCAGCCTCCTCTCAACATGCTTTCATCCACTACAGTTGGCACTTAATCCATATTTTCAAGTTAAGTTAGGTGGATACCCTTCATCCTAGCCCGGGAATCTGTATTTGACAGGGGCATCAAAGGCACGTTGAAGATCCCTGCTTTATTCCATTCCTATGAAGGAATGACAGTCATGTTTCTTTTTGGCTAGAATATCTTTCATTGTTGCTGTTGGACTCCAAAATTGGCGCTGTAATGACTCCCCAGAGTTGTCATGGGCTCTGAGTCACACAGCCCAGATTTGGCCACAGCTGGGTCCCCTACGTCGGTGGAGCTCAGACTTCAGTATGCATTTAAGCACAGGCTTCTAGCCCCACCCCCAAACTTTCTGATCCAGTTGGTTTGGGTTGAGTCCAAGAATTTGGATTTTTACCAAGTTCCTAGATGCTGCTGCTGGTCCAGGAACCACACTTGGAGAACCATTAAGCCAGTAAAGCTAAGCTGTTGCTGTTCATCCTTTTTTTTTTTTTTTTTTTTTTGAGACGGAGTCTCACTCTGTCGCCCAGGTTGAAGTTCATTGACGCGATCTTGGCTCACCGCAACCTCCACCTCCCAGATTCAAACGATTCTCCTGCCTCAGCCTCCTGAGTAGCTGGGATTACAGGCACCTGCCACCACGCCTGGCTAATTTTTTTGTATTTTTAGTAGAGATGGGGTTTCACCATGTTGGCCAGGCTGGTCTCGAACTCCTGACCTCAGGTGATCTGCCCACCTCCACCTCCCAAAATGCTGGGATTACAGGTGTGAGCCACCGCGCCCGGTCCTGTTCTTTTTTTTTTTTTTTTTTTGAGACGGATTTTCACTCTTGTCGCCCAGGCTGGGGTGCACTGGCACAATCTCGGCTCACTGCAACCTCTGCCTCCCAGGTTCAAGCAATTCTCCTGCCTCAGCCTCCTGAGTAGCTGGCATTACAGGCGCCCGCCACCATGCCAGGCTAATTTTTGTGTTTTTAGTAGAGACGGGGTTTTGGCACGTTGGCCGGGCTGGTCTCGAACTCCTGACTCCAGGTGATCCGCCCACCTCAGTCTCCCAAAGTGCTGGGATTACAGGCTTGAGCCACCATGCCTAGCCTCATCTTTTAAAATTACTATAAGACATCTGAATTAGGGTTCTCCAGAGAATAGAACCAATAGGACACACACAAGCATGCACACATGCACACACACACACACACACACACACACGAGAAGATTTATTATGGGAATTGGCTCACATGATTATGGAGGCTGAATATTTCCACTATCTATCTGCCATCTGCAAGCTGTAGAACCAGGAAATCCAGTGGTTTAATTCAGTATGAGTCCAAAGGCCTGAGAACCAGGAGATCTTATGATATAATTCCTAGTTCAAGCCTGAAGGCCTGAGAACAGAGAGTAGAGGTGAGGGGAGTGCAAGTGTAGTTTTCAGAATCCAAAGCCTAAGAACCAGGAGCTCCAATGTCCCAGTTCAAGGAACGGGGGAATTTACTTTTCTTCCATATTTTTATTCTCTTTGGGCCCTCAACGGACGATGCCCACTAACGTTGCTGAGGGCAATCTTCTTTATTAAGTCTACTGATTCAGATGCTAATTTATCCTGGGAACATCCTCAGAGACACACCCAGAAATGTTTCTCTAGCTATCTGTGCATCCCTTAGCCCAGTCAAGTTGACACATAACATTAACCATCACAGCATCTGTGTTCTGTAAATATTTTTGTTTGTTTGCTTTGTTGGTGCTTTCTTTTCACTTTTCCTTCTGTCAAATCCTAGCCTTATTTTTGCTTGTGATACCTAGAGCGGGAGCCTAGGAAAGCTAAGACACTGGACTGAACTGCTATTGGTGTGGCAGCTACTGCTGCACTTTGGCACCTGGGCTTGTGGCTGACGGACAGAGATGGTGATAGCTCTAGACTCTGCAGCCTTCCTTCCAGTGATGTGCCTCAGTTTTACTATTTGTAAAATGAGGGTAATAACTTTTTCTTTGTAAGAATTAAATATTTTATACATGTAAAGCATTTAAAACAGTGCTTGGAACAAAGCCAGAGGCATCACATTACCCAATTTTAAGCTATACCATAAGGCTACAGTAACCAAAACAACATGATACTGGTACAAAAACAGACACACAGCCCAACAGAACAGAATAGAGAACCCAGAATTAAAGCCACACAGCTACAGCCATCTGATCTTTGACAAACATAAGCAATGAGGAAAAGACTTCCTATTCAATAAATGGTGCTGGGATAGCTGGCTAGCCATGAGCAGAACAATGAAACTGGAACCACACTTTTTAACCATATACAAAAATTAACTCAAAATAGATTAAATATTTAAATGTAAAACCTCAAACTATAAGAAAATCCTAGAAGAATACCTAGGAAATACCATTCTGGACATTGGTCTTGGGACATAATTTATGGTTAGGTCCTCAAAAGCAATCACAACAAAAACAAAAATTGACAAGTGGGACCTAATTAAACTAAAGAGCTTTCGCACAGCAAACAAACTTTCAACAAAGTAAACAGACAACCTACAGAATGGGAGAAAATATTTGCAAACTATGCATCTAAAAAAGGTCTAATATCCAGAATCTGTAAGGAACTTTGACAAATCAAGAAAGCAAAAATAAACAACCCCATTAAAAAGTAGGCAAAGGGCCAGGCACAGTGGCTCAGGCCTATAATCCCAGCAATTTGGGAGACGAAGGCAGGCAGATCACTTAAGCCCAGAAGTTTGAGACCAGCCTAGGCAACATTGTGAAACCCCATCTCTATAAAAAAATACAATGTGGTGGCATGTGCCTGTAGTCCTACCTACTCGAGAAGCTAATGTAGGAATGCTTGAGCCCAGGAGGTTGAGGCTGCGGTGAGCCATGATTGCACCACTGCACTCCAGCCTAGGCAAAAGAATGAAATCCTGCCTCCAAAAAATAAAGAAAGTAGGCAAAGGACATGAACAAAGATTTCTCAAAAGAAGAAATATGAGTGGCCAACAAACCTATTAAAAAAAAAAAAGCTCGACATCACTAATCATCAAGATGCAAATCAAAACCACGATGAAATACCATCTTACACCAGTTAGAATGGCTATTATTAGAAAGTCAGAAAATAACAGATGCTGGCAAGGCTTCAGAGAAGAGGGAATACCTATACACTGTTGGTGGGAATGTAAATTAGTCTAGCCACTGTGGGAAGCAGTTTAGAGATTTCTCAAATAACTCAAAACTACCATTCAATCCAGCAATTCTACTACTGGGTGTATACCCCCCAAAAAATAAGTCATCCTACCAAAAAGACACATGCACTCATACGTTCGTCACTGCACTATTCACAAGAGCAAAGACACAGAATAATCTAGGTGGCCATCCATGGTGGATTGGATAATGAGAATGTGGTACATATACAACATAGAATACTATCTAGCCATAAAAAAGAATAAAATCATGTCCTTTGCAGCAACATGGATGTAATTGGAGGTCATTATCCTAAGCTAACTAATGTAGGAACAGAAAACCAAATACCAAATGTTCTCACTTATAAGTGGGAGCTAAGCATTGGGTACAAATGGACATAAAGATGGGAACAATAGACACTGGGGACTACTAGTGGTGGGAGGGAGGAAGGAGGGAAGGACTGAAAAAACTCCTATTGTGTGCTATACTTACCACCTGGGTGACAGGATCATTCATACCCCAAACCTCAGCATCACACAATATTCACATGTAACAAACCTGCACATGTACCCACTGAATCTAAAATAAAAATTGAAATTATTGTTTAAAATTTTAAAAGCAGTGCTTAGTTCATATTAATTATGCAATAAAATTAGCTATTATGAACTGTCAGTGTAACAGTGCATGTTTTAGTAACATGGGGGCATCCTTCTCTCCAAGTTTATTCCCTTCTGGCATATATTCCAAAAAGAAGCAAAAGAAGTGGTAAGAGCTGGACTTCCTGGCATCCAGAGTTTTAACTACGATCATGAAAGCATAAGAATCATTCACAATAAATGGAATTGGATGGAGAAAAACAACTTACTGCCATCAGTTTCGTTCAAATCGCTGATGGTTGATCTGGAGTTTTCTGTTACAAACAGGCTTTGAAACATGTAGGCAATGCATGTGATATGGTTTGGCTCTGTGTCCCCAACCAAATCTCATGTTGAATTGTAATTCCCAATGTTAGGGGAAGGACCTGGTGGGAGGTGATTGACTCATGGGGGCAGATTTCCTCCTTTTTGTTCTCATGATAGTGAATGAGTTCCCATGAGATCTGGTTGTTTAAAAGTGTGTAGCATGTCCCCTTTCTCTTTCTCTCTCTCTCTCTCTCTCCTGCCACCACGTGAATACGTGCTTGCTTCCCCTTTGCCTGTCCACCATGATTGTAAGTTTCCTGAGGCCTCCCCAATCATGCTTCCTGTCCAGCCTGCAGAAATGTGAGTCAATCAAACCTCTTTTCTTGCTAAATTAACCAGTCTCAGGTAGTTCTTTATAGCAGTGTGAGAACAGACTAATACAGCATGTTTGCTGAATGGGACTGAAATGAGTCATAGAATAACCTAAAATATCTGGATGTAGATCATATGTTAAGAAAACACTTAAAATGTGGGGCAAATTTATACAATAGCTGAGCACATTTTACATATACAGTAACTTAATGATGGCTGCCAGTTGTATCACCCAAGGAAATACTGTTATCTATTGCTGTATTACAAATTATCCCCAAAGCTTGGTGGCTTAAAAACAATAAACATTTATTATCTCACGTAGTTTTCTTAGGTCAGAAATTTGAGAGTGACTTGGGGTTTCATGAGGTTGCAGTCAAAATGTTGGCTGGGGATGGATACAGTCTCATCTGAAGGCTTGACTAGGCATGGAGGATCTACTTCCAAGATGGCCCATTCACATGGTTCCTGACAAGAGGCCTTGAATTCTTCCCACAAAGACTTTTTCCATAAGACTGACTGAATGTCCTCATGTCATGACAACGGACTCTTCCCATTGCAAATTACCCAAAACAGCAAGACAGATGCTGCAATGCCATTTGTGACCAGCATTGGAAGTTACACTCTGTCACTTCTGCAATATCCTACTGGTTACATACATAAATCAGCTCTATTCAGTACAGGAGAGGGCAGTATAAGGGTTTGAATCACAGCAAGTGAGTATCACTGGGGGCCAACTGGAAGGACAGTTACCATGCTTCATCTCAGCAAAAACATGGAAACTAATTAATTTTTTAAAACTATAGTTTTTTGTTTCTAGTATGTAAAAGTGTTGCTTATTTTTCTTACCAGTTTTCAGATGGTAGCCTCACCAAATTGGTCAGTAATGTTGATGGTAGAACTGCACACATAAAGGAAAGGATTCTACAACAACTTGAGGCTTAGTAAAAAGCTTAAGAACTTTTTTGTTGTTGTTGTGTGTGTGTTTTTTTTTTTTTTTTTTTTTTTTTTTTTTTTTTTTTTTTTTTTTGGAGACAGAGCATTGCTCTATTGCCCAGGTTGGAGTGCAATGGTGCTATCTCAGCTCACTGCAACCTCTGCCTCCCAGGTTTAGGTGATTCTCCTGCCTCAGCATCCCAAGCAGCTGGGGTCACAGGCACACACCACCATGCCCAGCTAATTTTTGTATTTTTAGTAGAGACGGGGTTTCACCATGTTGGCCAGGCTGGTCTCGAACTCCTGACCTCAAATGATCCACCCGCCTTGGCCTCCCAAAGTGCTGGGATTACAGGCATGAGCCACTGCACCCGGCCTTAAGCAAGTTTTTATGGCTGAAACCGTCTAATGGTCACTGCAGGAAAGTACACTGCTGAGCAAGAATGAAGGATTTACAAAGCTGTTTCAGGGTAGCGTGACCAGCGTTTTTGAAAAATCCTGCCCAAGAACATTTGAGGTGTGATTTTCCATAAATCATAGTAACTGAAAGGGACCACAGTCATTTTTATATAAAACCTTGGATTTAAAAAATCAAAATAGCAGTAGTGCTATACATGGGTTAGAGTGAGAGCTCTGTGGCACTGTAAGAGTTAAATCAGTGAGATTAATACATGAGGGATGGAGGCCATATATCAGCAGAAGGCACTCCAAAAGACAGAAGGTTCCCCAAGCCAAACGCAAGAACAGAGATTGACTTCAGTTAAATCAATTGAATTAATATGTTTCAAAAACAGCAGGTCGACAAAGGTGGAAAGTCTATACAGAACATGGGGAAATGGGAGGCAGAGGAAAGGCTGTAATAATTATATATTAATAACCAATTTGTTGAGCAGTTGCCATGTGCTAAGCACTTTGCATGAATCATTTAATCCACGCAACAACCCTATTATTGGAATCAAGAAACTGTAAGTTAAGTGACTTTCTTTTTTTTTCTTTTTTTTGAGATGGAGCCTCACTCTGTCACCCAGGCTGGCATGCAGTGGCACAATCTTGGCTCACTGCAACCTCCATCTCGCAGGTTCAAGCAATTCTCCTGCCTCAGCCTCCTGAGTAGCTGGGATTACAGCGGTATGTGCCACCAAGCCCCGCTAATTTTTCCATTTTTATTAGAGACAGGGTTTCACCATGTTGGCCAGACTGGTCTCAAACTCCTGACCTCGGGTGTTCCACCCACCTCGGCCTCCTAAAGTGCTGTGATTACAGGCGTGAGCCACCATGCCCGGCCTGCTAAGTGACTTTCTTAAGGACACTAGTGGTAGAGCTGAGATTTGAACCACATCTGTAGGGCTTCAAAGCCTGTGGGCTTAACTAGTCTTATCCAGCTTCGTGCTGGAGAATGGAGCTTCTGGCAGGAGGATGCCTCGTGGCAGATTCACCCCTACAGTAGAGATACAGGGATTGGACCAGTGTAGTTCCAGAATACTGGCTATTAGCATCATCCCCTCAGTTCCAGGTTCCAGAAATCACCTTCTGATCATGTCTCCTCTTCCCATAGTGAGAGAACAAGGTCAGGGTCTGACAAGACAGGCTGGGCTGCTTGGCAGGTACAATTCTCAAGGGAACTAAAAAGTATATTTTTAAGATGTTTAATCATGAAATATTTCAAACATACAGAAAATAATATAAGAGATGGGCCGGGAGCAGTGACTCATGCCTGTAATCCCAGTGTTTGGGGAGGCCAAGGCAGAAGGACTGCTTGAGGCCAGGAGTTTGAGACCGGCCTGGGCAACACAGCAAGATCCTATCTCTGAAGAAAAAAAAAAAGAGAGAGAGAGAGATGACTGAAAAGGTACCTTTACTGACAGTGCGTTGTGCTTGCTTCAGAGTTTTCAAAAACTCTGAGAGATTAAAACACAGAGACTTTATCTAAGCACAAATAGGCCCAAGACCAGTGTATCTATAAACTGGCTCAGACATGTTTGCAAGGGCAGCATTATTGGAAATAAGTATATGGCTTCCTAAGATATTACTTTGAAAGACAGAAATCAGAGTGACTACATTCTCACATACTTCAGAACTCAGCTCAAGGGCAGCTTTCCTGACCTCCTTGACAAAGGCAGATCCTTCTAGCATAATCTCTCACAGCATCTTATACCCCTTCTTTATAGCACACACTTACCACTGCTGTGATGTTACATTTGTTTGCATGACTACTGGACTAATGCCTTTCTCTTCTATAGACTGCAAGCTCCATGAGGGCTGAGTTTGCGTCAAATTTTATTCACTACTGTATCCTTGGCATCTAGCACAGTACTTGTCAGTAATAAGCACTCAATAAATGTCTTTTCAGTGAACAAATTCAGTTTTAAACACTAGTCTCCTCAGGCATCTACCCAAGAGAAATGACAACATATGTCCACACACGGACTTCTACTTGAAGGTTTATAGTAGCATTATTCATAATAGTCCCAATGTGGAAACAATCCGAATGTCCATCATTTGGTAAGTGATAAATAAAAGGTGGCATATGCAGACAATGGAATGCCATTCAAGCAATTTTAAAAAGTACAAACTGACAAAACACTCTACAACACAATGAACCACACAATTATTACATTAAGTGAAATAAGCCAGACACAGAAGACTACATATTGTACTATTCTGTTTATATGAAATTTCTCAAAAAGGCAGAACTCTAAAGAAGAAAGCAGATCAATGGTTTCCCAGGCCTGGAGGTGGGAGTGGAGATTGACAGCAAGAGGGAACAAGGAACTTCTGAGGGTGACAGAAATATTCTAAAACTGAATTGTGGCGATGGTTGCACAACTGTATAAATTTACTAAACATCGTCAAACTGTATACTTGCAGTAAGCAAATTGTATGGTATGTGAATTATACCACAATAAAGCTGCTAAAAATGTTTAAAAAATCAATCTCCTTACTTAGTCATTTTATCCCAATTTAGGTTCTGTGGAACATTATTTCTGTGGGGCATTATGCCAGAAACTGCTAGTTGAGTCTCTCAACTCTTTAGTGACAGACCCAATTTTTAACTTGGCACATAGAAAAGCAAAATAAAAGACCAGATTTCCTAGCCTCCTTTGCAGCTTGGCATGGTCACGTGACCAAGTTCTGGACAATGAGACATAAGCAAAAGTGTGTAGTATTTCCAGGAAGGTTGTTTAAGGGACTCAACTCCACTTTTTCCACTTTGCCTTTCCTTTTTCCTTCCAAGGACATGTGGACTGGTGCTCCAGCAGCCATCTTGGACCTTGAAGTGACCTTGGGAATGAAAGCTAAGGATAATGGAGCAAAAACATTGAAGCCTGGATTCCTGAAGGTACCGGAGAGCTGCCATGCCACCCCTGGATGGCCTGCTTCCCAAATTTCTTTTATTTAAGACAGACATGAACTTTAATCTTATTATATCGTTTTCTCATATTTATGCAGCCAAATTGAGTCCTAAGTGATACCAATTTTTTTGTTGTTTGTTTGTTTTTGTTTTTTTGTTTTTTTTTTTGAGACAGAGTCTCACTGTGTCGCCCAGACTGGAGTGCAGTGGCGTGATCTCAGCTTGCTGCAAGCTCCCTGTCCCGGGTTCATGCCATTCTCCTGCCTCAACCTCCTGAGTAGCTGGGACTACAGGCACTCGCCACCACACCCGGCTAATTTTGTTTTTGTACTTTTAGCAGAGACGGGGTTTCACCATGTTAGCCAGGATGGTCTTGCTCTCCTTACCTCGTGATCCACCCACCTTGGCCTCCCAAAGTGCTGGGATTACAGGCATGAGCAACCGCGCCTGGCCGTGATACCAGTTTTAATAGGTGTTCAATGAAAAAAGGGTTCTGTGGTCAAATAATTTTGAGAACTATTACATTAAACTTTAACAGATTTCATTAATGTAGGACCTCTCAGGGTTTTTAATACGTGAACAGGAATCTCCAAGAACCTCCAGGAGGGGCTACAGTATACTCAACTTCCCAAACTAACTTGTCCCCAAAACCTCTTTTTAGTGGAACATCTTATGGGACAAATAACTTGGGAAGAATGAAATGTTGCTTTAAAAATTTTTTGTATTTCTGACTCTCCCTTTCTAATCCATCCCTTTCCAGGTAGCTAGAGAGATATTTGTTAAAGATAAACTTGATGACATCACATTCTTGTTTTAAATCCTTGAATGATTCCTGTAGGATAAATTTCAAACTCCTTCATGTAACATACAAGACTTTTTGTGATCTGGCCCTTGCCTTCTCTCTAGCCTCACCCTAACCATATCCATGACCCTTCTGCAGGGCTGAGAACTGACTCTATTTTCCCTAGTTTCTCTACCTCTACACATGCTACACTTCCTTCATGGAACACTTTCTACTTGCCACCTTGCTTGGCATTCTACCTCTGATCTTTAAGACCAGGCTCAAGTATCAGCTCATTCACTCTTGCCCATATTTCAAGAAATGCCTACTATGTGCCACGCATTGCAATTGTGCTTAAGTTACAAACACAGTCCCTGCCCTGGAGTGACACGGAATCAAATGAAGTTAGACAAGTACTGTATCAGACAGGGTATGCTAATAGCTGTAACAGACAACCTTCACATTTCAGTGACTTGACACTATGACATTTTATTTCTTGCTTACAACACAATCCAGTGCAAGTGAGCACAGAGGTTCTAGTCCATGCAGTGAGCCACCACTGCCATTTTCTGGGGCCTCTGAGTCCTCCACTCAATATTTTTGCATCTGGCCAGGAATGAGGAAAGAAGAAGTTTGGAAGATCTCACGGGAGTTTTTAGGGGATGTCCAGAAATGGGATATATTTACCACTTCTGTCCAGATTCCATTACCCAGAGCTCAGTCACATGGGTCTACCTGATTACTGAGAAATGTAATTTTTTTATGAGCCTAGGAGGAAAATGAAATGGGCTGGTGAAAAGAGTTGTTTTTCCTGCCACAGATATATTAACAAGAACAATAAAGAAGCTCATGGTCTAATAGAGGAAACAGACAAGTGAACAGAGGCATGAAAGCAAGAGAGAACAGATTCGGGTGGAATGCAACTCTTCCTTTGTGGAGTTACTATAAGAAAGTTCCAGAACTGCTGGAAGCCCTTCTGTGGCTCCCTTCAGAGCTCCCAAGGATTGCTTTTCTGGGGCCCTTTGGAAACGGGGCACACTATATGGTACAAAAATGTGTGCATCACTGGCATCACCCTTGTAGCATCAATCATCTTTCGTTCCAGCAGCTGCTGTGGCATCAAGCTCTGCGTGGGCACCATCTGACTTCACACAGCTGCACCCTGACAGCACTTTGCCTTGTGGCCCTGCCACGTGCCTCTTGCTAGGTTCCCTGTTGACACTGAGTTTTGGGACACTGCAGAAGCCCTCTTGGCACCTATGCATGAACAACTGGTGTGAGTCTTTATCCAATGAGATGAGCTGATGGATAGATTTCCTTCCCTTCCCCCTCCCATAGGCTATTCTGAGACTCATTTTATATTTCTCAGAGGATAATCCCTTGAGCAGAAGCAATCAGCCATACTTAGTGGAGGCCAGATTAATAACCATCCTGGTATTGCCTCTTCCTTCCCCTCCACTTTGCTCCTTTTGCTTTACTCTTGCCCTGTAGAATCAGGCTCTGTTTCTGGAGACGCAGGCTAAGACACTTCCATGAATGGGTATAGCTAAAAGCAACTTAGCTGTCTCTGTTTCCCTTTCCCCTTCAGTTCCTCCCCACTGGTTCCTGCTGAAGTACCTTGGGTCAGACTCCAGTAACTCCTCTCAGTTCTGCAGACCTGATTCTCACCGGATAAGGTCAAGCCTGCCACTTCTCCTAAATGTAGTCCCCAGACCGTTCCTTTGCTTGTACCTGTCCCACTCATTTGTGAATCAGTCATACACTTCTATTGATTTCTTTTTTGGTGACTTAATATTGTGTCTCTGTGTATATCTAACTTCTTACGTGCTACTGACTTTTCTCAATGTTTAAGAACAGTAATTACTGACAAGTCTACCTTCCATCTCCCTCTTGCTCTCACACCTCCCCAGGCTGCCTCTTGCATTGGTATATACACGCTGCTCTCTCTGTCTAGAGTCCCACCTCATTTATGTTATTTCAATTTTTGTAGGCAAGAGACTTTATTATGCAAAGGGAGGGCCATTTGACTCCCACATAGGACCCACCAAAACTGTCTGATAAAACTCTGCTCCCTGGCTGGGCATGGTGGCTCACGCCTGTAATTCCAGCACTTTGGGAGGCCGAGGCAGGCGGATCACGAGTTCAGGGGATCGAGACCATCCTGGCTAACACGGTGAAACCCCGTCTCTACTAAAAATACAAAAACAAAATTAGCCGGGCGTGGTGGCGGGCGCCCATAGTCCCAGCTACTTGGGAGGCTGAGGCGGGAGAACGGCGTGAACCGAGGAGGCAGAGCTTGCAGTGAGCCGAGATCGCACCACTGCACTCCAGCCTGGGTGACAGAGCGAGACTCCGTCTCAAAAACAAAACAAAACAAAACAAAAAAAACAACAACTCTGCTCCCAACCTCTTTCAAGACATGAGAGCCAAGACTCCCATGGGCACTGTGGAGAGCTTTGGAACCTGTGATTCTGTTGTTTGAGCTGGAGAGGCTGTGGCTACCAGCTGCCTGGTCCTGCCTCAGCTTCAACTTCAGCTCCTGAAGCAGCTGGTTCAGAAGGTCAAGCATGCTGTACCCAAGAGGCAGCAGCAGGCGGGTAGCCCTCAGTATACTCACTCACCAGCAGCTTGGCAAAATTGGAGACCCTCAGGATCTATGCGTAACTCTCTATCTCACCCTTAACTAGATTGTAAGCTCCTTGAGGGCAAAGACATTATTTGTCTTGTTTAATGCTGCATCCCTTGTGTCTGGAACAATACCTGGAACATAGTTGGTGCCTAATAAATATCTGTTTAAGGGAGGAAGAAAGACAAGAAAGAAAGACCATGAGACATCTTGGCCAGCCTTGAGTCAAATGACAGAAATGCACACAGATGAGAGAGAGAGGCAGCAGGGGGCTGTTGCCTCTGTTTTCAAGCTGGAGAAATCTCTTGTGTCTGCCAAGAAGTGAAGAGTGTTACTCAGAAGAGAGTTAGGGCCACAGGCTGAAAGCTATCGGAAAACTGGGATTTCAAAGAAGCTAAAAATATTCTCTCTCTGGGGGTACAGGAAGGCTCTGCTAAATCATTATCATGGCCCCTGACACAGTCAAAATATGCTTATCCTAAATGTATCCCACAAACTGCTCTTAGAATCATCAGACTCAGATCATTTCTGCTTTGAGGTAGAATGAGCCTCTACAGTCAGAATCCAATCAGTTTTTTAGTGGGTGCTTAGGAAACACGATGGGTAAGCAGGGCGCGAGGAGGGCAGGTGGCTGCCAAGGTTAGGGTGGGAGGGGGCACTAATGAGATGCCATACAGAGTATTCAGCCAGGCAGGGCAAACTCTCCATCCCTCCTTTCATAATTTAGGAATTTCCTAATTCCTAAACCCTGGTCTAATTTCTCTCCTTCTTCCATCTACTTTCTTTACAGCATTTATCACTACCTACCCCTTGTATTTAGTCTTTCGCCTATTCCATGAAAGCAAGGGCTTTGTCTTGTTGACCGCAATATCCCCTATTTTATATCAATGTCTGGAATTTAGTGGGCACTCAAAAGATTAGCTGCTAACGAATGAATTCGAGAGTGTAACAATTAGTTGAATCTCTGCCAAACACTGGGCCCTGTCCTTGAGGATGCTACAAGGATGGTAGGGGCGACAGGCCCGAAAATAAATGCACCGTAGCTCGACACCTGATTTCACGGAGATCTATCCAAGGCGCTGCAGGGTCCCCGGGGCTGGAAAACTCCCGGGTGCGCTGGGCCTCGGGAAGAAGCCCGTCGGGAGCCAGGAGTACCAGGGAGCCGGGCTGAGCGGCAGGAGACGCGGGTGGAGGCTGCTCCGTTCGCTTGGCCACTCAGGATCTTCTTTTCCTGACCTGCGGGTCCCTCGCTTCTTCTTGCATCTGCCCGCGTGACCTCGGCCCCTGCAGAACCCCTGTCTCGCGGGACCCCAGCCACATCCTCTCCCACCCCCGGAGACGCCAGCCCCAGGTCTTCCAGATCACTAGCCAGCTACCTGAGAGACCTCCACCTGCGAGCTGAACACCCGCCGGCGTCCGCGCGCGCCAGGTCCCCGCCCCCTGCCTGCGATCTGCAGCGTGCAGGACCCCGCCCCGCTCCCCCGGCCCGCGGGACCCCGGCCCCGCCCCGCCCCCGTGGCCCCGCAGCTAGTCCCAAGGGGGCGGGGCCGCGCGCAGCGTCGTCTCTAAGGCGGGGGGCACGAGGCAGGGGGCGGGGCGGTCTCAGCGCCGGCCAATCAAGGCCGAGATCACATCCATGCAAATACGAGCACAATGGAGCGAGCCCATCACTCGCCCCTGCAAGCAAGCTTGAAATGGGCTTCTGTCTGAGCGGCAGCCGGGATGACCAATGGTTCTGTGTTTTGGACCGGCGAAGCCCAATGGCGCGACAGGGAAGGCGGGCCCGAGATGGGTTAGGGTGTCCTTGCAGGGTGTCTGAGCTAAACTTCACCAAATAATAGCTGTTTGTATTTTGGCTGCTGCAGGAGCCATTTTAGGTAAGTTCTTCTCTTAACTTTTTATTTTCTTCCCTGGCCTCGGCGGACCGGCCTTGTCCGCGGGTCCCCGGCCCCGCCCCGCCGGGCGGGTTAGGGTGCCCCTATGAATGGAGCCGGGATGAGGGGCTGCGGCGGTGTCCAGGCCCGGCCGGGCTGGGGTCCGAGCGGGGCCGGCGGGCGGGCGGCCTGGCGGAGGGCAGGCGGCGGCCTGCGGCCTGGGGAGAGGGGCGGCCTCTGCCGCGCCAGGCTCCTGTTCCCGCTCCCGCTTTCGCTCGGGCCGGGCGGCCGTCCTTGGGAGTGCGCCGCTGCGGGCCGCGCGCAGGGGTGGGGGACCGGGCGGACCCCGGCCGCGGGCCTGGCGGGCGGGGGCGGGGCGTGCGGAGCCCCCCCCCCCCCGGGGCGGGCGCGGTGGGACCCCCGGGCCCGGCCGCGCTGGGGCGGGGCGGGGGTGACCGCTATTCCCGCCGCCGCCCCCGCGGAGAAGTTGCTCTATTCGCGTCCTGCGTCTGTTTGCAGGGGTGGAGGAGGGTGGGCTGGTGCCAGGCTGCTGTTCCGGGAGGGGGCGGGGGCCCCTGCGCGGCCTCGGATCGCGCACCCCCTCCGCCCCCTTCTTACGCACTAGCGCGCACTCGCCCCGAAAATTGGAGCCCTGGAGGGGTCCTGCAACCCCGCTGCCAAGTTTTGTGCATTATTAGATTGCATGTTGGAGCTTTAAAAAAAGATCTATCTGTCCTCTTCAAGGTATTTATTTTCTTCGCTGTTGAGAAGTAACGGAGTCCGTTGCGCCCAGATTTCCAGGGACATGCCTGTCGGATGTGCAGAGGGTTGGCAGCTACTTGGTTTTTTTAAAGACGTTATTAGGAAATTCCCTCACTAGTGAGATAATCGAAATTTGAGTTTGTTTGCAGCTTCAGTTTTATTTGATACAATTAAAAATGCATAAGCAGGCACTTTATATTTGTGTACATAAAGTATTCCTAGTTCCAGTTATGACTAATGTGACTGTGGTTTCAGTCGTGTGGGATCTAATAAGGCAGTATAATTCAATTTTGAGCTCGTAGGCCCCTGTTCTCCAAATTAGGGTTTATGGACCATTAGTAATCTGGCCAAGGTTTCTGGTGAATCCTTGGCATCTCTGAGCATCTCTCTGGGGCTGTGTGTGTGTCTTATTTCCCACCCCCTGAAAACTCCTCGTTTCTGGTGGCAGATCCACGAACACAGAAAATACACATTTTAAATATTTACAGTTTTCAGGATGTCTGAAATATTGCCTGAGATTTGATTATTGTTTCCTAGATGGTATGTAAGAGTACCATCCCAATGGGCCCCCAATTTCGATGTACTTTGTGGAAATATGTTTGTGGCGTTTGGGGGAAAAAAACCGGGGCAGACCACTCGGTTTAGCTCCCTAGGCTGATGTGAGCTGTGTAACTTATTGGGGGTCTGTCCCATTGATTTCATGGCACAGTCGAGTTTGACTGTAAGCCAAATTGGAAAATCGGGTTGGCAACCTCAGAGAGAGAGTTTTTGTGAACTTTATGGCTTTCTGGCAACAGAAAGAAGATTTGAGATCTGTGTATGATAAAATGATTAGGCATGAATCCTCAAGTAACATGATTTATGCCAAGCAGAGCAGGTGGTTTCATATAAGCAATGCATCATTATAAACAAAGGCCTTGGGAAAATGCGGAGTGGTAAGATTATTAATTTTGGAGTTCTTTTTGTTCCAGGGCAGATTTCATAGAGGAATTATAAGTTCTTTTGAATTTAAACATTTTTCTTGATTAGTGGGTGACTAAAAGCTATCCTGCACACATCTTTCCCCACCGTTTTGTTAGCTTTGGAGTCTCTCTAATAGTAACCAGACCATAGTACTGTTCTTGGTGTAGTCTGGCCATGGGCGAAGAAAATCTAGATCTGTTGCGAAATTGAGTTGTGCTTCAATGTGGTATTACAGTCTTCCTGGAGTCACGTTTTTTATTCTGCAGCTATTTCTTTGCTTTTCATATTTAGCTCTTCTGTTACATTTAATAGCACTGCAAACTCTTTCAATATGATCATTTTTACAACTTTTAAATATTCTATATCTTTATAATTTTTATAATTTATTATTCATGTAGTTGGGGAAGTTCTCTGAACTCATCAGTGTATTAGTTAAGGCAAACCACACAAAAATTGAAAGACAAGTTAGAAGTGAAGTGGGAGAAATACGACTAACTGCTGCATTTCTGGAAGAATCTTTGGCAGTTATGTTTTTGTATTTATTGATTTACTTTTTGTGTATTTCAAATACCAAAGAAAACCTGAAGAAGAATCATATCTCATTAGAAGCCACATCTTATTTGTGATTTTGCTCTGACATTGCAGAAAACCTATCAGAAACAACAGGCGGCCCTTGGTCTACTATGTGTCGGAGAGCTCCTTGGTTTATAGAAGTTTCGAAGAAATGTTTTGGTTTTCTTGGAAGTATGGCTTTGCCCGAAGCAGAGTTTGTGGTTATGTCTTCCTGTGTTATACCATGAGGTTCCACAACATCAGGCTTGATTCTCCCTGTAGGTGCCTATGTTTTTCATGGAAAGACTTTAATTGGTAATAACTAAATGAGATCACTCATGGACCACCCATGTTCTGAATCTCTTTGAACAAGTTTAAGGATTCAAAGATTCTACCTGCAGAAATATCTTTGGTGTAGGACAATGACAGTATATCCATATCAGCTGAGGAGGCTGTACTCTCCCTCCCTCCTTCCCGTTTCCCTGCCTGGTATAAGAAGGCTTGAAATAGTTTTGTTTTTAATATATATTTAATGATTCTCTTATACTTCATTGCTCATGCAGAGCTTTAGTTTAATTCAAGTGAAAGGTGGAGTGAATTCCATAGGATTGCCTGCATTCTCCTGTACCAGGTTATTATATTGAAGACTCTTTGAAATACATAAAATGATAGCCAGAGCTGAGATACCTCTTCCCTAGAGAACTTTTTTTTTTTTTTTTGCAATGGAATGTGACATGCTTGTGAGTGGAGCAAAAAGAACTAGCATTGATTGAATACCTGGTGTTTGTCCAGTACTCAGCCAGATACTGGGGCTACAGAGTTGGGAAAAGTATCTTTGCTTTCATAGCCACTTCATGAGGCTGGGCTGCAGCTCAGAGAAATGAAGTAACTTATTAAAGGCCATAATAAAGCTAGTCAATGATAGAACCAGAATTTGAACCTGATCATCTGTATCCAATGCATGTCCTTTTCACCAATAGTTCTCTCTCAAGATTTTTTTAAAAGCTCAAGCGTACTGTTGTATTTTAGTGGTATGGTGTTAGGTTAGTTAGCTAACACACCTTCCCTAAGTTCTACACGTGCATCCATTTTTACTTTTCCGTTTCAGGAATTTGTCACTGAAGAGGAGTGTTGGAATACAGTGAGGACACCCTTTTCCCCCCTTTGTCTCCATGGAGTAGGAGTGGTCTTCCTGGGGTACTTAGGAGTTCAGGTGTACCCTGGTACAGTAATAACCATGAAGTGCAGAGGGATAAGGCAGTCACTTTTTCCTTTGCCAAAATGTTCTTTTCTTCGGTTCATGTTGTGGAGGCGTTGATACCCTCATGAGAAATTCTGTTACTTCCATAAAAGTCCTGAAGGTAGTAAAATGGAGTTATTTTAAAATATCCATGCTTGTCCCTGTTTCTGAACTAAATCATCTGCATAAAATCCAAAGAAAAATGTTTATTTTTGCCTGTAGTACCTGTATTTGTTGGTTTTTATCGTCAGTAAATAGTGATTCTGTGCATCCTCTTACATTTATTCATTATGTTGTTTGCCATCACTGTTCTATTTTGCAACCTTTAGAATTTGTAATGGGGTGTATATGATATAACTTAAATAGCTCCTATTTTGAAGAATCAGGATTTTTTTTTTGAATTGATGAACCTTTTTTCTTTATAGTCATAATGAAGGACTTAGAAATTCTAGCAAGGAACAAACCTAAGTTTTCAACGGACTCCCATGGTGCTTTTGTTATCTATTTCAAAAGAACTTAATATACTAAGACAGTATTTGAAAATTTCAGGATGCTAGGAAGTAGAATTGTAAGATAACCAGGACAGGAATCCAAACATAAGTAGAAAGTGATGGATGCATATTTGAATTTTCTAAATAAGTAAAGGGAGATTTCCATTTTTTTACCCCTTTATTGAGGATACTTGTAAAGGATAGTTGCTGATCGCATTTTATGGATCAAATATGTTATTCTTTATCAAGTAGTTAAATTTTTAATATATTTTGGATTTTCTTATATACTATGTGACCAAGGTATTCTGGTTTTGGATTTTTTTTTTTTTTAAACTCAAAGATTGTTTTTATGTAAAAGCTTGGCTTCAGGTTAAAAGTTCCAGCTACTGTAGTAACAAACATCTTTAGTTCCTACCTAAAGGTTTAAGCTTTTTATCCTGCAGTTCGTGGACCTCTAGAGAGTCTTTGGCTGGTCTGTGAACGCCCCAAAATAGTATGCAAATTTTTGTTTGCGTCTGCGTATTTTATAGGCGGACAATCCATTGTTTTTTATGATTCTCAAACGAATCTGTGCCTCTCATACCCCTACTGCCATACCTTTCCACCAGCATACAAAAAATACTAAGGGTCATTAATTTAGATCGTTCTAGAACAACTGCTTTGCATGAACAAAATCTTCTGCCTGGATGCTGACTTCTTTGGACCTTTTTTGTCCTTTAGCAATCTCAGCCTTGGTCAGTTGGCCTGGGCTTGGGGAAGAACTGCATCCCTCTGGCAGCATTCAGGCATTCCCTGGGGTTATCCCCCAAATTCTTCCCTCGCTGCGATCACATGGAAGCCGTTTGTTGCCCTTGCCCTTGCAGCCTGATAGAGTTAAAGGTTGGAATGGGAGACATGGGGGCTCTTAGAGGGTCCTCAGCCTCTCGTTTTCACACGTCTGCCTCTGCAGATGGGACTAGAGGGGAGGCCGTGGCAAATGCGCCTGACATTTTCTTGCTTTGAATACTGCTTCTTACTAATTCTGCTATTGCTTCATTCAGTATGTTAGGAAGAAAAGGGTTTTTCTTTCTTACATTGAAGAAGAAGAATTAAAAGAAGCCCTCCATTTTTTTATATTCCCCAGACTTTTATGAAATGCTTTGCAACTCCATTAATGCTAATTTTTAGTGGAGTTCTTCCTTAAAATAATGTGTAGTTGAACATAAAAGCTTATTTTTAGGCTGCTAAAAATTTTACAGAGAACATACATATAAAACCAGGTGTTACTATATCAAAAGGATTTTATATTAAAGTTCTCAGAGCCTTATTATTTACTTATTAAGTCAAGCAAATTGCCAAAACAATATTAGAGTAACAAAAAAATTCTAAGAATAACTCTAGGAGGTGGTCAAACTTAAAGTTAGTCTGGAGATTTTTTTTTTTGTTGGGCCAGAACAGAAGTTGAATAGAAGAAAAATCAGTTTATTTTGTTTAATAATAGATAATAATAATAATAATTAGATTAGGGAAAATACCTAAGCTTTAGGCAGATGGCGAAGGGCATTGACTTGATTATTTGGTTTGTTCCTTCCTTAAGTGTTTATGAGTAAAGAAATATATCTGGACTCTACTTTGGGTCCAAGAAAAACCATCAGTATTCTAAGAAATACTTTGAAGGATTATGTCTGGTAAGCTAAGTCTAGATCATAGATTTTATTTACGGAAAGAATTTTACATAATTTAACACAGAGACTTTATTATAGCTCATTGTGTATTTTGGCTTAGCAATTCTTGCACTGCTGGCAGTCTAAATTCAACTATGGGCTTGCATGAAAAAGTTAAGCCATCATTATTGTTGATCCTGTGATAGAATCAGATCACATTGTAAGTGATGACACCATTAGATTGCTTCTTTAAGCAAACCTGGTATAATACTACTTAAGGGATTTAGGGGTATTTTGCTTAATGGAATTAACAGTTTTGCCTTGAGTTGTAAAAATGCATTGAGGAAATGATAGAGGATATGAAAGGGGTCATTAATGTCCAGCTCCAGAAAGATAAGTGTGAAAATGTAAAAAAATAAGCTCTTGTGGATCAGGCTACTGAAAGTAGTCTACAGATTCCTGCAGGTCTGTGGGCTGCTTACCTGTCTGACAAGGTGAGTACGGAACTTGAAAAGAAGCATGTGCTTTTATAGCAGATGGTTAGAAAAATGGTTTGTTGAATCTAATTATAAAAACAATTAGTTTATAATTGTAGTCCTTTTTTGTTTATTTTTTCCTGGAAATTCATTTTTCTGGTGTTTCATGAAAGTCTTGGCCATAGATAGGGAAAGAGCAAAACCAAAAACTAGTTCTTCACTAATAAAAGTGTTGGGAAACTTCAGCATTACTTTGGAGCATGTTAGAAATGCAAGTTTTACCAGGTGCGGTGGCTCACACCTGTAATCCCAGCACTTTGGGAGGCCAAGGCAGGCGGATCACCTGAGGTCAGGAATTCAAGACCAGCCTGGCCAGCATTGTGAAACCCTGTCTCTACTAAAAATACAAAAATTAGCCAAGCATGGCGGCACGTGCTTGTAATCCCAGCTACACTAGAGGCTGAGGCAGGAGAATCATTTGAACCGGGGAGGCGGAGGTTGCAGTGAACTGAGATCCAGTGAACTGAGATCACGCCATCGCACTCCAGCCCAGGTGACAGAGTGACACTCTGTCTCAAAAAAAAAGAAATGCAAGTTTTTGGGCCCCATTCCAGACCTACTGAAATAGACCACCTAGGGTTCCCAGGAGTCTGTGTTTTAACAAGCTATGCTGATGATTTTGGGCACATCAAAATTTGAGAAACATTGTTCTAGATCAGCACTGTTCAGTAGAACCTCCTGTTATGAGGGAGGTATCCAATATCTGCATGGGAACTACTAGCCACTGATGGTTTTCAAGCCCTTAAGATGTGGCTAGTATGACTGAGGATGAGAATTTTAAATTTTATTTAATATTAGTTTAAATTTAAATAGCCACACATGGCCAGTCGTACCAGTATTGGACAGCACAGCTCTAGACCCTTTAGCATTTCTACCCTCTTTGGAGCAAAGGTGGATTTTTTTCTGTGTCTGTGAAGGAAAATATAATAGGAAACAAAATTGTCCTTTAACCTAAAATGAGTCTAAGCAAGCCGTGTAATAAAAATTGATAGTTATTTATCTATTTATATTTGCCTCTTTATTTTTATCTGAAAGTTGATTTGAATGTTCAGAGAATAGTAAGATCAAAGAATAAATTTAGATTTGTCTTGTAAGGCTTTACAAAAAGCAAGGTAGCTGTTCCAGCGGGGACTTATGACCCTTCCTATCTATGACTAACATGCATGATGTCTTTCAGCATGACTTTTGAAGCTTTTTTCTTTCATACTAAGATTGAAGATAGGCAGCTTTTGAGTATAACACTGTAGTTCTCCTGTTCTCAATAAAAACTACTGGCTATAGGGGTTCCCATTACTTTAGACCAGTAATGGATATTTTTACCATACAAAGTATTTCAGGTTTATCTATCAATTAACTTATTTATTTATTTGTTTATTTATTTATTTATTTTTTGAGACGGAGTCTCGCTCTGTCACCCAGGCTGGAGTGCGGTGGCGCAATCTCAGCTTGCTGCAAGCTCCGCCTCCCGGGTTCAGGCCATTCTCCTGCCTCAGCCTCCTGAGTAGCTGGGACTACAGGCGCCTGCAACCACGCCCGGCTAATTTTTTGTACTTTTAGTAGAGACGGGGTTTCACCATGTTAGCCAGGACGGTCTTGATCTCCTGACCTTGTGATCCGCCCGCCTCGGCCTCCCAAAGTGCTGGGATTACAGGCATGAGCTACCGTGCCCGGCCTATCAATTAACTTTATAAAGAGAATCTTGTTTTTTTAAAATAACATTTACCAAGCCTCCCTTGAAAGACTGAGTCTTATCCTCTCTTCCCTTTCCAATATATTTAAAAATTGATTTGTTAATAGAAGCAATTTCTTTGGTTCATTCGGGGTTGCATATTCTTCTCCGTCTCCTCTCCCCATCTACTTGTAAATGGGGAATACAAATTTTAAACTCCTAAAAATCAATGATAAGATTGATTCTAGTATATTCATCGAAATCTATTGCAAAATTGAAAATTATGTTGTGATTGACAAGAAGGAGGAAATTACTGTAGAAATAAACATAGGCTGGGCACCAATGGCTTATGCCTGTAATCCCAACACTTTGGGAGGTGAGGTGGGCAGATCACTTGATGTCAGGAGTTCGAGACCAGCCTGGCCAACATGGTGAAATCCTGACTCTACTAAAAGTACAAAAATTAGCCAAGCATGGTGGCAGATCCCTGTAATCTCAGCTACTTGGGAGGCTGAGGCAGGAGAATCGCTTGAACCCTGGAGGCGGAGGTTGCAGCGAGCCAAGGTTGTGCCACTGCCCTCCAGCCTTGGCAGCAGAGTGAGACTACATCTCAAAAAAAAAAAAAAAAAAAGAAATAAAAAAAAAGTAAACACAGATCCACATGCACATGTGGAGTTGTAGCTTTAAAAATGCTGTCCAGTCATAACAAAGTGAGTCTAATCATACAGCAGTTTTATTAGACATATTTACTAGGTTTTAGATTTTCAAGCAGGAAATTGTTAGTCATTTAGGCAGTGACTCTTGAAGCATGAGAGACAGTAACGGGTGTCCTATGTGGTTTATAGACTCACAGAACATTAGAATTGGAAGGTTCCTTAAAAATCATGGATAGGGCTGCCAGGATAGCAAAATTTATAATGCAGCAGTATCTGTTTTGTTTATGGCGTGAGTTAATGCTATATAGTCTCTCCTTGGTGTTCATTACAGATCAGCACTGTTTTCTCATTAATTCTGTTGTAAGGGTGGTTGTATACTCACAAAGCAGTGACTGGCAGTAGGTTGTCTGGGCAGGTGCTTCTGTTTGACACAAGTGTCACTGATTAGGGGGCACAACATTTTGTAACTTGCTGCTTTGGCTTTTTTGTCTGACTTTCTTCTAAGGATGTCAAGTTCTAGATCTCTGGGCATGTATTTTGTTTTTGTTTTTGTTTTATAGAAACTGGGTCTCTTATGTTGCCCAGGCTAGACTCATGGGCTCAAATGATCCTCCTGCCTCAGCCCCCTGAGTAGCTGGGACTACAGACATGCCACTGCACCCAGCTCTCTGGGCATGTATTTGAATTCTTGCTGTAGGGTTTTAAAGAATTGGAAAGCCCAGTGTGCTGAAATTTAGATCTGATAGTTGGACAGATCCTAAGCTTGAAAGGTTTGGAGGTTCCTTACTTCAGGTTTGTTCTCATCACTGCCACTTGTCCTTGGAATGCTGTATGAGATGTTACTGAAATATTGTGATTTCATAAGCTACACACAAAATAACCGTACTCTGTCCATTTTTATCTGCACTTTGTGTCTGCAGCATTTCATGTAGCAGAGCTCTCCCTGCGTGTTCTTGACTGTGTTGCATATTTACTCTTGAACTAAGCTTTGTTGTTGCCCTTATGAGTGTGGTTGTGGCAGATTTAAGTGTTATCAGGTCTTACACAGGTCACCATCATTACTAGATTCTCTGAAAGCGAAGCTACTTTCTATCTTGTCGGGATTGCAGAAGAGTAGAGTTAGAAGGTACTTCTGAAGACGTCTATCTATTTTCATTATTCATAATGGGATGGGGTCCTATTCATGTAAATATTTGTGAGGTCACAGAGCTGAGCTGTGGTCAAGCCTTGATTAGAATTCAATTCTCATTTTGCCGTATAGGACTTTTCCCTTAACCTCCAAGGATTAGGGTCCTGAAAACCCACATAGGAGAATTTCCCTTAAAAATTCATGGGGGAAATATGGGACAGGTGTGCTCTGAGATTAGGAGTGAACATGTGAAAGGCTCCATAATTTTTTTTAATGTTCTCTAAAATAATAAAGATACTATCAGTGAAATATTACACGTCTTAAATTAGTAAGAATGGGTATTTTAATAGCTCTTTACTAGAAACGTTTTGGCATGTCCCTCTCTCATCGTGGTAAAATGCTTGTTGTACTATTTTGGTAAATCTTGTTTACTATTTTTTTGCTTAATGGAAACTTTTTGGCATATCCCTCCCTTTTATCACGGTAAAATGCTTGTAAATTAACCTTTGCTTTATTTGTAAATAATGTGCATAAATGTTTTTCACATGTGCTTATATGACTTAGGGTTATTAGGATAGATTTTTTCCCCAGATCCCTCAGTAATCATGATAATAATAGCTGTCAATCACTGAGTGCTTACTATGTGCCAGGTATGGTGCTAGACTCTTTCATGGTGTGGTCATTAGGACTCCAGTATTCTGGTTCTCTTCCTTAAGGACACATGGTAGGGTTACATTCTCTCTCACACCTTGAAATTGGGCATGGCTGTGTAACTTGCTTTGGATATTGACATTTCAGTGGAAGTGATATGTGTCCCTTCTAGGCAGATACCTTTTCTTTTTAAAGAAATATGTAATGGTTACATAGTGTAAGCAAGTAAACCTTTGCTTTAAAGCACTGAACTTTTTTAATGAGGTTTTTTTTTTTTTTTTTTCCCTGTGGGATGGTCTACTTTTGTACTGTTTCCCATGCTCATTGTTTTCTGCCCCTCCCTCTTGGCCCATCCAGATATTTTCCTTCCATGAGACTTGAGAGCAAGACCCATGTCTTCATGGAGCCTTCTCTTCCCATATCAGCTTGAAGCAATCTCTCTCCCCACAGCATTTCTTGAGTTAGATTTTCCCTCTGTAACTAATTTGGCATTTCATATTGAATTGCCTTTGTCTTTTCTTATATTATTCATTTATTCCACAATGTGTGATGCCTATTTATTTAGCAAAGAGTTATTGAAAATTCATTGTGTTTCAGTCATTCACGTGCCCTGGGAATGCACATGATCTCTCCCTTTGTGGAATGCACTTTGTGTTAGAAGAGACAGAAAGGTAAACTGCCACTACAAGCATCATGATCAACGTCAGATTAGAGCTATGTCCAAATTTTGTTAAGACTCAAGAAGAAGGATCAACCATTAAGCCAGGGGAGTAGGTTAAGGCTTTTGAAAGGAAGACCTTTTAAACGGGTACTTGAAAATTGATTGGGAGTTTGATAATCAGAGCCTGAGATTAGTGTTCATGAGTTTGGAGAGCCTTTTATGCATAAGAAATGTGTTGCTGGGGGCTCAGAGGCAAATGGTAAGTTCATTCTGGCTGGAGTATGGTGGAGAGCCATGGAGTACTGGTAGGTGAGGGGCTGGAGGAGGGACAGGTTGGAGATGTTGAGAAAGGCTTTAAAGATCATGGTCAGTTGTTTGGGTTTGTGTTGGCAGTGAGGAGTCATCAGAGGTTTTAATGCAGGAGAGTGGTTTGTACTCTACACTCTGGCAGCAGAGGTTGGTTGAGTGGTGCTCAGACTTTGTTGTGTATTAGAATCACCTGAAGAGCTTATAAAAATACCAGTACCCAGGCTATAAACGGTAAAATCAGATTTTCTGAAGGAGAGGCCCAGATATTGGATTTTTGATAATTTCCCAGGTGATTCCAGTGTGTATCTGAGTTTGAGAACTACTCTTTTAGAGGGGTCTGATGGAGTAAGGAATTCAGAGGCTATTGCAGTGGACTGACTAGGAGATAAGTCTTTTTTTTTTTTTTTTGAGATGGAGTCTCGCACTGTTGCCCAGGCTGAAGTGCAGTGGGTGCAATCTCTGCTCACTGCGACCTCCACCTCCTGGATTCAAGTGATTCTCCTGCCTCAGCCTCCTGAGTAGCTGAGATCACAGGTGCCCGCCACCCCACCCAGCTAATTTTTTTTTTTTTGAGACAGAGTCTCGTTCTGTCGCCCAGGCTGGAGTGTGGTGGCACGATCTCGGCTCACTGCAAACTCTACCTCCCGGGTTCATGCCGTTCTCCCGCCTCAGCCTCCTGAGTAGCTGGGACTACAGGCGCCCGCCACCATGCCTGGCTAATTTTGTTTTTGTATTTTTAGTAGAGACGGGGTTTCACCATGTTAGCCAGGGTGGTCTCGATCTCCTGACCTCGTGATCTGCCCGCCTTGGCCTCCCAAAGTGCTGGGATTACAGACATGAGCTACCGCACCTGGCCAGTTTTTTGTATTTTTAGTAGAGACGGGGTTTCACCATGTTGGCCAGGCTGGTCTCGAACTCCTGGCCTCGTGATTTGTCTGCCTTGGCCTCCAAAGTGCTGGGATTACAGGCATGAGCCACCGTGCCCGGCCGAGATAAGTCTTTGAATTGAAGCATTAGCAGCTGGGACAAGGTGAGACAGAGTCAACCATTATTCTTTTCCTTCAGTGTTCTAAATGTTTGTCTTTTCCTACAAAATTGTGGTCGTCATGGGTGCAAGGCCCATTCTTTGTACCTTGAATTCCTCATAGAGATTTGTACATAGTAGGTTCTCAAAAACTATTTGCCTGCATGAAAGTCAGTTTTCCTTTGGTCAAGTATTCATACTTGAGTACTTTGGATATTTTCATTTCACTTCTTTCCTTTTTGTTATCAAATAGAATCTTCTTTAGGAATGAGAGTGGATAGAGATGAATTTTTTTTTGTCAGTTTTACTAATAGTTCTGATTAAAATTAAAATTTACTAATTAAAACAATGTCTTACACAATAAGTCTTACATATGGTTTATCCATGCTGTCTCTCTATATTAGCACAAATAAGTAAATTTCCCATTAACCCTTGGCATTTGTGTAAAACTCCTTAGTACTGATACACCCTTTAAAATAAAGAATTCAGGTAAAGTATCCAACAACATATGGAAGGTTTATGTTAAAAATAACACCTAACTCTTGTTAATTTATATAATAACTCAGGAACTCAGTGTGATGTAGAGGCTGACTTGGTTTGTGCACTTGAAATTCAGTTTCTCTTTGGCAAGTAAATTCATTTATTTGTGAATGGGAATAGTATTAAAGAATGTTTTGAGGCATTTTTGAGTCACACTTTGTTCTCCATTCTAATGGAAGGGAGTTGGAACCTGTAGAAATTAAAAACATTTTTTATACTTGAAGGATTTATACTCCTTTGTATCTTGAAACGTATGAAACCTACAGACAGGTATGAGAACAGTACCATGAACACCCATCTCCCCTTCACCTAGAACCACCTGTTATTAACATTTTGACAAATTTGCTTTATAACTTTCTCTCTATATATGCACTTTTTTTTTTGACAATACCATTTGAGAGTTACTTGCAGACACTGTAATGCTTCACCCCTAAATACTTTACATATTTATCCTAAGGAAAAAGGCATTCTCCTACATAGAATAATCACAGTGTAATTATATCACTCAGGAAACTTGATGTAAAACCCAATATACAGTTCTTTTTAAAATTTTCCCATGAAAATGTTACTTGTAGCCTCCCCACCCCCAACTCCCTGTCCCCCGTTAGGATCCAGTCAAGGATCCTGCATTGTATTACGTTGTCATGTGCCCGTACCTTTCAGTATCAATTAGTTTGACCTGGTAGTCCGTGGATTCCAGGAATGGAAATGAAAACCCTTGGAAAATGATGTAGCCGAGCTTCCTGAGCCTTCTTCACTGCTTACCTTTTTCTGTGCTCCCCACCACAGGTGGGGAATTGGTCTTCTTAGAGAAGATGGGTGGCAGAGTTCTAAAGTGGAACCTCACATCCAGTGCAGACCTGTTTGTTCACATCTTCCTGAGACTCGGAGAAGCTTTATCTGGACAGTTATTTTCCATTTTAGGATTAAGGCCATTGAGTCACCCACATGCTTAGTTAAGAAATTGTGATAGTATTAATGAGACTAGGAAATGATTTTCATAGCCAACTCTAAGACATCTGCAACCTGAAGAGTTAGGAATCTTCTGCTATTTCTTGAAGACCACTGATTTTCATGACCAGTCATAATGTAGTTCCTGGGGTTTTAATTTTTAAAAAACTATTAAGGACTCCTCTAATCTTTAACTATTCCTCAGTCATATCTTATTGGTCTTATGTCCTTCTAGTTTTATACTCCTTCCTGGGCAGGCTCTTCTTTCTTGTTGTTTCAACTTTTGATGACTCTAGAATCTATTTTTCCACCCCGACCCTCTCCTGTGATCCAAATCTTTATTTCCAGGCCACACACACAGCAGCTCCACCTGCCTGTGTGAGTGCAAAACTGAACTCAGCATCTTTTTGTGTAAACCTGGGCACTCGTTGGATTGTTAAGCATGGGATGGAGAATGAGATGATATTTAACCAGGGGCCTAGGAACATGAGGATCACATTCTTTAGCAGCCCCTGTTCTCCCTGACACCCCCTACCTACCCAACCCCACCTTTCCTATACAAACACGCATGCGTGCACACACACACACACGGGAATAGGTGAACCCAGGGTAAGGCCTTGCTAACCCTGTCATTTCCAGCTGGACGTAGAATCTTGGGAGTTAGGCTTCATGAAATGAATTCTTTTTTGTTTTGTTTTGTTTTGTTTTGGGACTGAGTCTCGCTCTTTTGCCCAGGCTGGAGTGCAGTGGCACGATTTCGGCTCACTGCAGCCTCTGCTTCCCCTGGGTTCAAGTGATTCTCCTGCCTCAGCCTCTCAAGTAGCTAAGATTACAGGTGCACACCGCCAAGCCTAGCTAATTTTTTTGTATTTTAGTAGAGACAGGGTTTCACCATGTTGGCCAGGCTGGTCTCCAACTCCTGAGCTCAGGCAATCCACCTGCCTTGGCCTCCCAAAGTGCTGGGATTACAGGCGTGAGCCACTGCGCCTGGCCCAAAATGAATTTTTTAAATTCAGTGTTTCTCAAGCTTAATGCCTTGAAATGAAGCATTCCAAAGGGTTTGCTAGCTCTCCTTGCACAAGGAATTTACCTTCAGCAGGCCAGCTCCTGACTGCTGAAACTAGAGTTTTGTAATCCTGTGACCATAACTCACAGTGATAAAAACACTATATTGTGCCTAGTACACACACATGTGTATATGTGTGCATTGTTAATTCAAAGTTTTTTTTTTTCTTTTCTGAGACGGAGTCTCACTCTGTTTCCCAGGCTGGAGTACAGTGGCATGATCTTGGCTCACTGCAACCTCCGCCTCCCAGGTTCAAAGCCTCAGCCTCCCGTGGAGCTGGGACTGCTGGCACCTGCCACTCACCCAGCTAATTTTTGTATTTTTAGTAGAGACAGGGTTTCACCATGTTGTCCAGGCTGGTCTCGAACTCCTGACCTCAAGTGATCCACCCACCTTGGCCTCTCAAAGTGCTGGGATTACAGGCATGAGCCACCATGCCCGGCATAATTCAAGTATTTTAATATTCAGTATTTACTCTCACCACTTGTGATGCACTTGATTTTCTATTCTCTAATCTTTTAAAAATAGTTTTGGCCAGGCACGGTGGCTCATGCCTGTAATCCTAGCACTTTGAGGGGATGAGGCAGGCAGATCACGTGAGCCCAGGAGTTCGAGACCAGCCTGGTCAGCATATTGAGACCCTATCTCTACAAAATATTTAAAAAACTAACCAGGTGTGGTGGTGTGCACCTGTAGATCCTGCTACTCGGGAGGCAAAGGTAGGAGGATTGCCCATGATCATGCCACTGCAATTCAGCTTGGGCAACAGAATGAGACCCCGTCTCCAAAAAAAGCTTTACTGGAATATAATTTACATGCTATAAAATTGTCCTTTTAAAATTCTTTTTTTTTTTTAATGTAAAAAGAAATGCTGGTGATGACCCCACTGACTTGTAAAAGCATGACAGTGCTAGGAGCAGTGCAGAGGCACAGCTGGTTTAGAGACTGTCCACCAGGGAGGCAAGAAAGGCAGGCTGGCACCCAGCCTTGAACCACTGTGCTCACTGCAGTCACTGGACTGTGTTTCATTAAACACCCTTAAACTTGAGCAAACTGGCAGTTTTACTCCTTGGTGTGAGATGAAGGCTGGGGTAAGCCTACAGGTAAAACTGCTCTGGTGGTCAACCAAGGGGCTTGCCTCATAGGAAGGTGAAATGGGCACCTTCTTTTTGTGGTTTGTGGTGCCAGCATCCCCTCTTCTCTTTGCCAGGAAGAAAGAGAGAGGGAGAGGAGGGGGTAGAGGAAAGGAAGCTTTGTCTCATTAGACAGTAGAGCCTGAAATTCTTGTAATTCATGTTACTCTATTTAACTGAGTTTATTCATGAGAATCTTTGAGAGAGTGACTGTAGGGACATGGGTATTTGATCAGTTTGCTCTCATTAATCTGCTAACCAAAAGGAGATAGAGCACCAAGGAAATGAAAGAGGAAACAACTAAGTTTTCATTAGGAGAGTGGAAGAGGAGAGGGACTAAAGAATGCAGTGTAGCTTTGCTTTGTTGGGTTGTGTTCATGGCCAGAGGGAGGCCCTGTGTGGTGAGGGTAATCAGCTGTGCAAGCAAGGAAGCCAGGGTGGAGAGGCTCAGAGAAGAGATTTGGTGCCAGTGCCAGGTAGGGCAGGAATATGACAGGACCAAATAAAACTGAGGGATCCCTGTCCCATCCCAGAGCAGTGAAATAATTGGAGCAAACATTTATTGAGTGCTCATGATATGCCAGGCACTGTATCATCTCATTTAATCCTTTAACACCACATGAAATTTTGGGTTCTGTTATTACCTCCATTTTACCAATGAGGAAACTGAGGCACAGGGAGGTAAAGTAACTTGTTCAGGGTTGCACAGTTACTTGTTCTGACATTTATATATATGCAGGGCATTAAAGATCCTGCCTTGAAGTGAGTGAACCCACTGCTTCTGGGACCATATCTGCTATACCATAGCTTCAGGAGCATACCTTTCCTGGCAGATCCCATAATCTTTGAGTCATTTAGTCTCCAGGTTGCTACCTTGAAGTTCACTCTTAGAGGCTGGTGACCATAATACTAAAAATAACACTGTCCTAGAGAATATTTATAGTTTTTTCACTCCCTCTTCATAAGTACAGACTGTGCCTTATCTAGGAAATACCACTTATTTTGGGACTATAGAGTTGGGCATATAAATTGTAAGGCATGTCCAGTAGTAGTCATGTTTCAAGTCACTTCAACAGATGTTTTCATGCTTCTAAAGAGCCCTGCCATGTACTTCGTGCTAGAATGGCAAATGTGATCTCAGGGGAAATAAACATGACCAATATTTAAATTGAAGTGAACCAAAGTAATAGAACAGTAAAAGGAACATACAAGGAGGGTGAGGAGGTTAGGAAGAACTTTCCAGAAGAGTTAACATCTGAGTTGGGTTTTGAAGGATGAATAGGAGTTTCTCAGGCAGGTAACAGTCACAGAAAGATTAAGTGAAAATCCTGGAAAGGTGGGCAGAGGTTTTCTTCTGATTCTATTGCCAGTGTGTCTAGATTTTTGATGTGATAGAAAGAGCCTTCAGTTGTAAAATTCCACTTTTTTCCCCTAGTGACTTGAAATGCCTTTGGAATCCTATGCCTCAACAGTGGGGCTGGATAAGTAGGAATTATGTTTCCAGCCAGTCATAGGGAGGGGCAAATGCTACCCATGCAGCACCTGTAGGCACACTGCAACTCTGGACAGAAGCAAGTTTCTTGTTTGTGTGAGGTGATGGTGGTGGTTACTGAGCTCCAACCCAAAACTTTGACTGCATTTGCTTGACTAGATTTTTCTTCCCTTATATGAAAATACTGTAGTTGATTGTTGTTATTTAGAAAGTATTTAGGCATTCAGTCACAAATGTTTATTGAGCATTGTTGTTTGGATGGGGGTTGAGGCAGATGAGGGCCATATATAGAACTTGGGTTTTTGAAATACAACATAAATTTCAGTAAATGGTACTAATCTCAAGTATACTGCTTGATTATACTTTTAGATATGTATATACCTGTGTAACTGCTGCCCTCTGATCAACATAGAGACTGTTCCAGCACTCCATAGGGTTCTCTTGTGACCCTTCCTGGATAAGACCCCCCTCACTCTACCCTACTCCGCTTAGTTCTGGCTTCTGTCACAAAGATTACTTTTGCCTGTTATTGAACTTCAAATGGAATAATACAAAATGTCCTGTTTTGTATTTGGCTTCTTTAGTGCAAAGTATATCTGTGAGATTCAAATTGTTGGGAGGCATTGATTATAACATATGATTTGTGCCATTGAGGGTTGGGTCTGAATTTGTTGGTGGCATTCATTTATTCAGTACACATTTACAGCAGCTCTACAGGGGTTTATAGATAAAAGATAAATACAGTTCCTGCCATCAAGGACTTTTCAGTGTATTGAAGGAGACAGACACACAAATGTTACAGACAAGTGCTCGGTGCCACAAAGAAAAACCAGCAGTTAGACAGAAAATTTCTCAGCAAGGCACATTTACTTCTGCAGAAGGGTGCTGCCTGCACCTGTCTGATCACAAGAGCACACCAAGCAGGGTAGAGCAGGGTTTTAAATCCCTATATAGTTCCTGTTTCTGTGTCCTTTGCCCATTGGCTGGAGTTGGACCGCGTAGTCTAAGCTGACCCAATTGGCTAGTGTTTAAAATTGAATAAGGCCAATTAGGCGGGAAGGGAGAGGCTGTCCATTACCAACTAGTTGGGAAGGGTTGTTTACAGAGTAAGAGATTTGCTACTTATAGATTAAGCAGAGAAACAAGTGTTCGTTACAGATTAAGCAGGAAGGGCTGTGTACAGAGCAAGAAAGACCAAGGAAGCTTTGAAGAGGACCTTATTGTGTCTGGCAGATTTCCCCCTCTTGAGTTTATAGTTCTTCCTCTTCAAATTTTTGTAACATATCTTGGCTTTGTTGCTCCTCTTGGTTGTCTGGGAGTAGGAACTTAGCTGAGTAGGGTGGGGGAGAGTCAAGAGGGGTTTTGGTGGGGGCTGTTTTTATAAGCCTTTGCCCTGATCCACAAATACAAGGTATGGTGCAGCAACCTACAAGAATGAGTACACCTATAACAATTGCAAGGAGGGTAAAGATTGAGGTTATGAGTCCCTTCCATCTTCCAAACCATTGTTCCAGGAGACCAGAGAAGGGGTAATCTATTCCAGAATTTTTGGCTAATTCATTTGCTAGGGTGGTAAGGCCCAGGCTTTTGTAATTGTTTCGTCGGGGGCTGTGTTGTTAGGGATAAAAGTACAGCATTGGACCCCAATCATGACACAGACCCCCACTTTTCTTGGCTAATATCATGTCCAGGGCTATCCTATTTTCCCAAGCCATTTGGCTGGTAGGACCTAATTGTTCAGCTATTCCTTTAATGGCATCCCTACTATAATTGACAAACCGCTGTTGATTATAGTAAATGTAATTTATCCAGTGTACATTTTTGTTTACAGTTTCCCATGAGAACAATATAGATTGAAATCCTGTAGCTATTTGATTTTGGGCTTTAAATTCATTTAACACTCCTCATGGAACTCCGATGGCATCTATGTAAATGTGAGGGTCAGAGGACCCGTGGGGGGTACTCCTTTTTTTGTGATTGTCCTTTTTGCTTAGTCGACGAAATGCCAGGGTGAGATGGCCAATTGAATTAGGGTGCAAGTGTTGCCCCACTTATTTGGCAGAGTACCCAATAGTGGTCCACCACAATACTACCATACATCTGCTTGGGGATGAACAAGGGCAGACTGACTGGTTAGCTCCCAGAAAGGCTTAGGCTTACTGCATTTTGCTAGATTTCCAAGGAATGCCAAGTTTTCCCCTTGCTGTGAGAGACACGAGATGAAATTGACATTGGTACCTGGAGGACAGATGGCCCTTGGGGGCTGACCCGCAGGGCTTTTAACTCTGGGAATAACAGCGAGAGAGTTTGGCATGCCTTATTGCCCCAGGCTGTGGGGTTTTGGAAGAGAGATACCATACAGCTCATACCCTGTTGGTCAGAGGACCATCCAAATGGAAAGGGGATGATTTGGGTTTCTGGCCTGCCCGTTGCACAAGCGTAACAGTTGCTTTTGTTTAGTTTGCGGATGGAATATTTAATCCATGCTAGCCAGGCATTTGCATCTTGGTACCCTGTTTCAATAGCTAGGGTGGGTTTTAAATCTTAAACTTCTACAATGGCTACTTTGGGAGCCATTGCATTGTAGGGAGAGACTAGTAGTTTGATTAGAAGGTTTGAAGGAGAGGGAGGAGAGGATGACGAGGCGATGAAACTCATTTTGAAAAATCCTATAGAGTCTGCCCCTGCGACCTCTGCTCCCATACCATAGAAACGACTTAATGAAGGGAGGAAGTTTGGGAAATTGAGATAGTAATGGAAATTTGTACTGGATTACATTGGTTTTGCTGGCAATTGGTGGGGGGGCTTCCTTTAGTGAAACAATTGTGTAGTTTTAGGGATACACAGAGACTTGTTGGGGAGGTCCAACCCTGATTTTTGGTAGTCCATAGAACATTGGACCAGCTACGGCAGAGACGCTCTGTTTTCAGAGGACAAGATTCCCAGTTAACAGAATTTTTAAAATAATATCCCAAGTCTAAGGGAACTGCCCAGTTAATAGAATCTGCCCAGTCTGAGAATTTCCAAGAAGGGCAAAGTAGAGAGCTGCCTTTGACTTTGCAAGTCTCCACAAGGTATAACAAGACAAGCATCAAAAGTAATGATTTGCGGTGACTCTGACGTGGTTATGTTAATAGTGAGATGTGGGGTAGCTAAGGGAAAGAGAAGAGAAAAAAAAAGAATAGACATATTAGGCTTTTTTCTTTAACGTTACTCTGATGGGGGTTGGTCCTGGGATGATGGTCCTTGACTTTGGAGAGGGCGATGCCTTTTTGACTCAGGTATGGTGGGTCCACCCCTTCTCAGCGGTTCAGACTGCTGTTTCAGTCATTAGGAGCACTAGATAAGGGGTCCTTCCCAGGTGGGTTTGAGCTTTCCCTCTTTCCAACTTCTGATAAGGACATGATCTCCAGGTTGGTGTTGGTGAACTGCGAATTCGAGGGGTGGAGTTTGTGCTAGGAGGCCTTGAGTCCTGAGAAAGGAAAGAGTGGAAGACAGACCAAATACATAGTTTTTAAGAAACTGATCCTTTGTCTCAAATGTCGGGAGGTCCGTAGTGGAATTAAATAAGGCAACCCATAAAACATTTCATAAGGGGATAAGCTGATGTCTTTCCGGGGAGCAGTTCGGGTTTATGTCCCACCTCTAAATTTATCAGGGGCTCTTGGTGGGACTCGAGATAAAAGAAACAGAACCCCTGACCTCCCTGTTCTTCCTCGAAGGCTGTAAGTGGGAGGACTTCTTTTTCCTTTTCCCATTTGGGACATTCTCTTTTGAAGTGACCTATTCTTCCACATTTGAAACATTTGTTTTGCCCTCGCTCTCCCTGTTTTTAAGTTTCTTTGCTTTGCTTTTTCATACCCTTTATATGGCCTAGTGAGCGGGGGCTTAAGTTCTTTACAGGTTTTGGACCCTTGGGTACTTTGTTGTAGAGCGGACAGCATGATTTTTTGCCTTTTGCTTTTGCTTTTCTTTATCCCTTCTTACATAAACTTTTTGGGCCTCCCTCAAAGGTTCCTCCATAGGCCGATCTTTCCATCTCCAGTTCTCTATTTTTTGTAATTTCTTTGTGATATCTGGCCAACTATTAGTAACAAAATGGAGCTTTCACATCCCCTGCCCAAGGGGATCCTCTATGTCTAAGCCTGCATATTTTCTCATCTGTTCCTTGAGTCTGTTTAAAAACTCCTTGGACCCTTCATCTTTTCCCTGCTGCTTATTAAATGCTCGGGAAATACTTTGGGTGCCTGAATCCCTTTAACTATCACTTCCCTAAGGTCTTTCATGTTTTCTTGGTGGGCTGCCTTGTTATTATCCCATTGCGGGTCTTGGGCCAGAAACTTTTGTTCTGCTGCAGAGATATTTTGACCGGGAGGATGTTCGTGCTCCCAGACTATCATAGCAGCCCTGCGGATCATGGTTCTTTCCTCCCTCGAAAAGAGAATACTTAAGATGGACATTAGCTCAGCCCAAGTGTATACTTGTGGTCCTAAAAATTGGTCAGTTTGATCCGTGACCCCAAAAGGATCATCTAATAGTGGTTTAAGTTCCCTCTTCAGGTTTCTGACCTCTGAACTAGTTAAGGGGGGCATTTACAAAGCCAATTCCCGTTCCTCCACGTGGTACTTAAGGGAAAAGGGGTTGGGGCAGACTCCTTTGAGGAGGAGGGGAAAAGGAAGTTGTGAGTGCCCCTGTGGCATCGTTCTGGCATTGTTCTATTTCGTTGGAGCTTCTCCGAGGGAGGGGCATGTTTGGGCAACTGCTCCGTAGGAATGTGGGGTGATGGGGCCCGCAGGGCAGGGTTATATGAGGGAGGGACTGAGTGTTCAGCTTGGGGCAGAGCAGTGCGTGGGGGAAAGTTGTCTAAAGGGTCCCCTGTGGTGTTAGACTGCTTGGGGGTAGGGATTCTATGTTCAGGGGAGGTAGCTTTTGGCTTATTTCCTGTAGCTTTTAGGGGGTAGAGGAGGACAGGCCCCTGCCACCAGCACAGGGCATAGTCTGTTTCCTCCTGGGAGACAGGACTTTTGTCATTGACATATTCTATTGAAAGTTGACAAATCCAGTCCTCATTTGACCCAAATTTTGGCCAAAGAAAAAGCAAACTGAGGGTTCGAGGATGGGTTCTTTGGTCCAAATAAAACAACAATATTTTATCATTTATTGCTTTTTCTTATGTTTGGTCCTTTCATTATCCTTAAAATATTTTAACATGAGACCTGGAGGGCTATTAGAGGGAATTTTATTGTCTGTCTTGTCCTTTATATTTCCTGTCCTGCTTGGGTTATTTCCCGTCCCGGAAGTTTTAGGCGTTTCCCTGAGTTTCCTGCATGTGTGGGGCTAAACCTCGCTTACTAGAGATTCCTTGCACCCTTCCCCTGGAGGCTCAACCACCCCACTGGAGGTTTCTTGCACTCCTTTGCTGTCCCTTCATCCTTCTTTGGACGCTTCCCTCATTGGAATTTAGGTCCCTCTTAGCATTGGTGGGTTGGTATAAACCCCCGACAGGAAAGCCGTGCCCCGCCTTAAGCTGTATGAGGTGACCACGGAACTGCAAATCTGGACTCCACACTTGCTTCACACTTAATTGTGCCTCTCATTCACACACTTTCAATTTCCAGGGTGTCCTCACCACCAAGGAAGTACTTCACTGCCCCGTGGATTTTCTTACCTTGGTCTGTGCACAGTTACTGGGTCGCTACGGTATCAGTAGGCCCTTTCCTCCTGCGTTGCTGAGAGTCTGGGTTTATTCATCACACCAGGTGGGTCTCGATCCCTCACCCCTGAGGCCACTGCAACAAGGCAGCGGGACGCATCTCCTCACAAGAGTTGATCAGAGACCCTTCCCCAGAGGAGAGTGGGATCCTGGACGATCCCTCACATTGTTAGAGACAAGTGCTCAGTGCCACAAAGAAAAACGAGCACTTAGACAGAAAGTTTCTCAGCAAGACACATTTACTTCTGCAGAAGGGCGCTACCTCCACCTGTCCGATCACAAGAGCACACTGAGCGGGGTAGGGCAGGGGTTTTTATCCCTAACACAGTTCCTGTGTCCTTTCCCCCATTGGCTGGAGTTGGACCACACAGTCTAAGCTGACGCGATTGGCTAGTGTTTGAAATTGAATAAGGTCAATTAGACGAAAAGGGAGAGGCTGTCCATTACCAACTAGTTGGAAAGGGTTGTTTACAGAGTAAGAGATTTGCTAGTTATAGATTAAGCAGAGAAACAAGTGTTCATTACAGATTAAGCAGGAAGGGCTGTGTACAGAGCAAGAAAGACCAAGCAAGCTTTGAAGAGGAACTTATTGTTTCTGGCACAAATAATCACAATGGGTGGTAGGTCAACTTTTAGGTGGTGAAAATGGTTTTCAAAAGACTTTATAGAGGTGGTGAGTTTCTTCTGATTCTTAAAAGATTATTAGGAGTTTTCCAGATAGTCAAAGGGCGCGATAGCTCATGCACAGATATGGAGGTGTGAAGTGGAGCACAATGTCTTCAGAGACCTGCAATACCAGTACTTTGATTTTAGATTGGTGTAAGAATGCCAAAAACATCACTTTGGGAAGAAATTTTGAGGAAAACATTGTCATATAAGTTTGACTTCCATCTTAGGCTGGAGCCATGGGATGTGACCACTTAAGCATATGGTCCTGAAAATACCATAGTGGAGAAGGCAAAGAGTGGAAGTGAGTTTTGGTGATTGCTGCAGCTAGGTAAAAAGGTTCCAACAGTGCTTTACTGTTGATATTGTGGAAGACCTCTATGAGGTTAGTTAAAAACTATAGGGATGCTTATTATGAATGTGGTGTTTTTTTCAATAATTGAGATGAATTGAGGTGTTCCATTAAGCCATCAAAAATCCTGTAAGGGTAGATTTAGAAGTAGCATCTCTTCTTGATCATGGGATTTTTTTTTTTTTTTTTTAGCAAAATTTGTTCTCCATTGCCTTAGTTCGTTAGGGCCATAACAAAATACTACGGACTGGGTGGCTTAAAGAATAGAAATTACGTTCTCACAATTCTGGTGCCTGGAAGTCCAAGATCAAGATGTCAGCAGGTTCGGTTTCTTCTTTCTTCTCTTGGCTTCTAGATAGCTGCCTCTTGCCATATCCTCACATGGTCTTTTCTGTGTGCTTATCTATGTCCACATCTCATCTTTTTGTAAGGATACCAGTCATATTGGATTAGAACTCACCATAATGGCCTCCTTTTAACTTACCTCTTTAAAGACCCTATCTCCAAATACAGTCGCATGCTGAGGAAATAGAGTTTAGGGCTTCAGCATATGAATCTGGTGGTCAGACACTGCAGCTTATGACACCCATGTTTCAAAACTTATTATAGTAAGAGTTGGGTTTTTCGGGAGTTGTCACCAGAGAAAAACAGGCTAGAAGAGCTGCAATATCAGCAGGTAGCAGTGTTGTAGGCCGAAGTCATGTGGGACCCCTGTGGGTGCTGGGCTCGCTTTTAAAGTGCCATCTCTTGAGTTCTTAGTGGCTTGGGTCTGTGCATACAGCAACCCTTTGGGTAGTACAGCCTAACTCCTTGTGTGTTCTCATAAATTAATGCTGAAAATAGAGACTAAGAAGTAAAGAAACCAAACTGTAAAGGCCATGTGAGCATCACAAGGGAGATAATTTCATAACTTTTATAACTCTAAATTTATTCTAGTGATGAACAAACCATATCCGTCTTTTACTATTTAAACCACCCCCCCTCCCTTTTTGATTGGGCTGAGTGAAACAGCCTTGGCATTCTCTTTATCAAAACATTTGGATAGCAAAGAACTGTTTTAAAATGCCTGAATCTTCTCCTTGGAGGCAAGAAATTGTTTTCTGTAGAAGGATTGTATTTTGGTTTTTCTGTTGTGATTGTCACAAAGAGGGTGGAGGGATAGGTCTTTTTCTTTCTTGTTTAAGAAAGTCTTTTAAGGAAGTGCTTTTACATAGTCACTTTTTAAATTGTGTCTTAAATTGAATTTTGGAGGGGCATGTTTTAGATACCTGAGAACTGGAAATCTTTGATTTTCAGTGTAATAGTATTTATTATAATGGTGTGTGTCACAGAGTTTACTAAGGTATGTTAGCTCAACACCCATTGGTGTTAGACCCAGCCTAATGTAAAGCAGGGAATCTTGGGAAGTCATGGCATCCCCAGGTGTTCTCATGTTGCATCCCTGCTAATACCAGTGCTGTTCCATTGCCTTTTTGTTCCTTCCCTTAGTCATGGACTTCTTGACCACTAATTAGATTTTGCCAGGATAGTCTAGGTCAGAAGCAGGCATTTTTAAATCTTTGAACAGCAGTAAAGGTAGTGTGCATTGTAGCTCCAGTTTCTATTTGTATGAATATGTGTACTCGTTGTCTTTGAATGAAGTACGACTATTGTGTCATTGTTAATACTTTTTAAAAGGAGTAAATTAATTGTTTGAAATGGATCATAGTTCAAAAGTATATCCAGATTTTACTTACTTTTGAGGAAAACTATCTTTCTCAAAAGACTCTCTGTTTAAGACAGTAAACATTACCTATTACTCCAGCAAATTAAATGTGTTAACTTTCCAAGTTTTTCTATTTTGTTTTCTACCATTTCATTCTACTCTACACTTAGATTTGACTTTACCCACTTTTCTTGTGTGTGTGGTTCATGTCCTTTTTTTTTTAAAAAAAAGAAATTAGGTAGAGAATACCACTTAGAAAAGTATTTTTTTTTTTTTTTTAAACCATGAAAATGCTGATAGTACTCAAAAGCTTTGGATATTGGGAACCTGTGACCCTTGGATTCTCGGGAGTCTGATTTGAAATTCTTTTTTTTTTTTGAGTCGGAGTCTCACTCTGTTGCCCAGACTGGAGTGCAGTGGCACGATCTCGGCTCACCGCAAGCTCTGCCTCCTGGGTTCATGCCATTCTCCTGCCTCAGCCTCCCGAGTAGCAGGGACTACAGGCGCCCGCCACCACACCTGGCTAATTTTTTGTATTTTTAGTAGAGACGGGGTTTCACCGTGTTAGTCAGGATGGTCTTGATCTCCTGATCTTGTGATCTGCCTGCCTTGGCCTCCCAAAGTGCTGGGATTACAGTTGTGAGCCACTGTGCCTGGCCTTGAAATTCTTTATACCTTGGTAGAGTGGTCTGTATGTTTTATCAGCACCTTCCATCTGTGAAAATCCTTGAATGGTTGCTGCCGTATTTTCTAGACATGTCTACTGGCTTTCTTTTTTTTTGAGATGGAGTTTCATTCTTGTTGCCCAGGCTGGAGTGCAATGGTGCAATCTTGGCTTACCACAACCTCTGCCTCCTGGGTTCAAGTGATTCTCCTGCCTCAGCCTCCAAAGTAGCTGGGATTATAGGCACAAGCTACCACGCCCAGCTAATTTTTTTTATTTTTTAGTAGAGACGGAGTTTCTTCATGTTGGCCAGGCTGGTCTTGAACTCTCGACCTCAAGTGATCTGCCCACCTTGGCCTCCCAATCTCCTGGCTTTCATATATATATATATATATATATATATAAAATTATACTTTTAAGTTCGAGGGTACATGTGCACAATGTGCAGCTTTGTTACATATGTATACATGTGCCAGGTTGGTGTGCTGTACCCATTAACTCGTCATTTACATTAGGTATATCTCCTAATGCTATCCCTCCCCGCTCCCCCCACCCCACAACAGGCCCCAGTGTGTGGTGTTCCCCTTCCTGTGTCCAAGTGTTCTCATTGTTCAATTCCCACCTATGAGTGAGAACATGCGGCGTTTGGTTTTTTGTCCCTGCGATAGTTTGCTGAGAATGATGGTTTCCAGCTTCATCTATGTCCCTACAAAGGACATGAACTCATCATTTTTTATGGCTGCATAGTATTCCCTGGCGTATATGTGCCACATTTTCTTAATCCACTCTGTCATTGATGGACATTTCGGTTGGTTCCAAGTCTTTGCTGTTGTGAATAGTGCCGCAGTAAACATACGTGTGCATGTGTCTTGATAGCAGCATGATTTATAGTCCTTTGGGTATATACCCAGTAATGGGATGGCTGGGTCAAATGGTATTTCTAGTTCTAGATGCCTGAGGAATCGCCACACTGTCTTCCACAATGGTTGAACTAGTTTACACTCCCACCAGCAGTGTAAAAGTGTTCCTATTTCTCCACATCCTCTCCAGCACCTGTTGTTTCCTGACTTTTTAATGATTGCCATTCTAACTGGTGTGAGATGGTATCTCATTGTGGTTTTGATTTGCATTTCTCTGATGGCCAGTGATGATGAGCATTTTTTCATGTGTCTTTTGGCTGCATAAATGTCTTCTTTTGAGAAGCGTCTGTTCATATCCTTTGCCTACTTGTTGATGGTGGTGTTTTTTTCTTGTAAATTTGTTTGAGTTCTTTGTAGATTCTGGATATTAGCCCTTTGTCAGGGCGAATTTTCTCCCATTCTGTAGGTTGCCTGTTCACTCTGATGGTGGTTTCTTTTGCTGTGCAGAAGCTCTTTAGTTTAATTACTTCCCATTTGTCAATTTTGGCTTTTGTTGCCATTGCTTTTGGTGTTTTAGACATGAAGTCCTTGCCCATGCCTATGTCCTGCATGGTATTGCCTAGGTTTTTTTCTAGGGTTTTTATGGTTTTAGGTCTAAAATTTAAATCTTTAATCCATATTGAATTAATTTTTGTATAAGGTGTAAAGAAGGGATCCAGTTTCAGCTTTCTACATATGGCTAGCCAGTTTTCCCAGCACCATTTATTAAATAGGGAATCCTTTTCCCATTGCTTGTTTTTCTCAGGTTTGTCAAAGATCAGATAGTTGTAGATGTGTGGTATTATTTCTGAGGGCTCTGTGCTGTTCCATTGGTCTATATCTCTGTTTTGGTACCAGTACCATGCTGTTTTGGTTACTGTAGCTTTGTAGTATAGTTTGAAGTCAGGTAACGTGATGCCTCCAGCTTTGTTCTTTTGACTTAGGATTGACTTGGCAGTGCAGGCTCTTTTTTGGTTCCATATGAACTTTAAAGTAGTTTTTTCCAATTCTGTGAAGAAAGTCATTGGTAGCTTGATGGGGATGGCATTGCATCTATAAATTACCTTGGGCAGTATGGCCATTTTTACGATATTGATTTTTTCTGTCCATGAGCATGGAATGTTCTTCCATTTGTTTGTGTCCTGTTTTATTTTGTTGAGCAGTGGTTTGTAGTTCTCCTTGAAGAGGTACTTCACATTCCTTGTAAATTGGATTCCTAGGTATTTTATTCTCTTTGAAGCAGTTGTAAATGGGAGTTCACTCATAATTTGGCTCTCTGTTTGTCTGTTATTGGTGTATAAGAATGCTTGTGATTTTTGCACATTGATTTTGTATCCTGAAAATTTGCTGAAGTTGCTTATCAGCTTAAGATTTTGGACTGAGATGATGGGGTTTTCTAAATATACAATCATGTCATCTGCAAACAGGGACAATTTGACTTCCTGTTTTCCTAATTGAATACCCTTTATTTCTTTCTCCTTGCCTGATTGCCCTGGCCAGAACTTCCAACACTATGTTGAATAGGAGTGGTGAGAGAGGGCATCCCTGTCTTGTGCCCGTTTTCAAAGGGAATGCTTCCAGTTTTTGCCCATTCAGTATGATATTGGCTGTGGGTTTGTCATAAATAGCTCTTAGTATTTTGAGATATATCCCATCGATACCTAATTTATTGAGAGTTTTTAGCATGAAGGGTTGTTGAATTTTGTCAAAGGCTTTTTCTGCATCTATTGAGATAATCATGTGGTTTTTGTCTTGAGTTCTGTTTATATGCTGGATTACGTTTATTGATTTGCATATGTTGAACCAGCCTTGCATCCCAGGAATGAAGCCCACTTGATCATGGTGGATAAGCTTTTTGGTGTGCTGCTGGATTCGGTTTGCCAGTATTCTATTGAGGATTTTTGCATTGATGTTCATCAGGGATATTGGTCTAAAATTCTCTTTTTTTGTTGTGTCTCTTCTCCTGGCTTTCTTTAGAGTCCCCCCAATTACCTTTTGATTAGAAATATTTCAACAAAATAATTTTAGACCGTATCCTGTAAGGGGAGAAAGGGGAGATCAGGGTCCTTAGATGACATTGCATTAGAGAGTGGGAGCTAGAGTAGCATGTCTTTGGTCCTAGAAAATTTTCTTGCTCTCCGTGTTTAGTTAGACTCTTTTAGTTTGCAGGGTACAAAGATTTAGGCCTAACTAGCTTAGAGAAGTGGTGTGGAGTGGTGTAGGAGACTGAATCATTGGTCTCAATTCTTCACTCTGCTGTAGTAGTTTTCTATGTCTTTACCTTGCCATAACCTCATGGGAGATGGGTTTTTGTACCTGCCTCTTCATTTTGGGCATGGGTATATGACTTACTTTGGCCTAGTGGGATGTTAGTGGACAAGACAAAAGCAGAGGTTAGTAGTATGCTTGGGCTGATGGGCTTATCCTCTAGTGCCTCTGTCATGACTATGAGAAGAAAAACCCTGAATCGCCACAGCCTCTTCAGCCTGTTTCTCATTGTGAGACCATACAGCAGAGCCACCCAAGCCAACCTGAGCTTAAAGCAGTGCCAGCGCTGCTCAGATGCTTGAGTGAAAATAAAATTATTACTGTTGTATGACACTGAGATTTTGTGGTCTGTTGTTCAGCATTATTGTGGCAATAGATGATGACTAACACATTTATCCTGCTGGATCCAGGACAACTCCAGGGGCTTTCGTAAGCAGGTTTTCTTGGATAGTCTCTACAGGATTTTGCCATTTACACCACTCCCTGTGGGTCAGCCTCACCCTTCTTTTCCCACCTACCGGCTTCCTCCTCCTACCTGCTGCTACCTGCCTCTACTTTATAGCTTCTGCTTGCTTATACATTATGCTCCCTCTTACTTTTTCCATGCCCAAGGTCCCTCCCTCATGGCTTCTCCAGGCTCTCTGAATTTCATGACTTCTCAGCATTTACTCCTATTGCTTAATGCTTTATTCTTTTGGTACATTCCATTTCAAATTTGAGAGAGTCTATTTTGAAAGGGTTTTTTTGTTTTTTTTTCACCACAGAAATGTCATCAGTTGCTGGCCTGTTCAGGCATTGACTGCTCTTGGGTTAGGGAGTTCCCCTCTTGTCAGTTAGGTGTGTCACTGCATTATTAATAGGAGGCTATCCTTTGTACACGTTAGTATCATTATGACTTATTTTGGGGAATGAGTATTAAAGCTTGTCAGTTTTCAGTCTGATCAGTTCCCCACTTACCAGAGAGAACTTTGCTTTTGCAAGCTTTTAATTTTCTGAGGCTGCGTAGCACTTTTTTGTTTCCTAGTTCCAAGATACTAACCTTATGGTGTGAACTCTTAGGATGAACCTTTGTCAATGAAAAGCATGAGAGAAGAGACCCTCTACTGAAAGGAAAGCTGATTCATCTGAAAGGCTTGCTAATTATTCCAAAATCCTGAGTAAGCTGACTTATTTTCTTATCAACTCCAAAGAGAAGAAGAAAATAAGTCAGCTCATTTGGAAGGTGTAGGCTACTTAGGCTATCCCATAGTATTTCTGTAACAGAAGAGATTGGCCAATTTAAGGTTAGTTTATAACAATTACAAGGCTATGCTTAATTAGAGTTGTCTCTAAGTATTTTTCTAAGTATGTTTTTTGGATACTATTTTAAATGGTACTTTAAAAAATGTTAATTTGCAATTGTTTCTTGACAGTATGTTGAAATGTAATTGATTTTTATATGTCAGTCTTATAGCCTATGACCTTATTAAATTATAGTTCTAGAAGCTCTTTTTATAGATTCTTTGGAATTTTCTATGTTATGATTAGTTATGTCAAGTGCAAATAACCATTTTATTTCTTCCTGTTTACTCTTTATGGCTTCTGTTTCTTTTTCTTGTCTTATTGCACTGGCTAGGATCCCTCCTCCTCACATGATATTGAGTCAGTGTGATGAGATTAGATGTCTTTGTTTTGTTCCTGAATTTAAGGGAAAATAATTCATTCACATTAACTATATGTTTTTCGTCAATGCCTTTTATCAAGTCGAGGAAGTTACCTTTTGTTCCAAATTTGTTGAGAGTTTTTATCATAAATTGATTTTGAATTTTGTTACATGCTTTTTGTGTATCACGATGACCATGGGGTTTTTCCTTTGGTCTGTTGATACAGTGAATTATATTGATTGATGTTTTTGAGGATTGACTCACTCTTGCATTCCTAGGATAAATCTCACTTGATCTTGATGTATTATTGTTACCAGCAGGTCTTTGTTCTTAGAGCTCCCAAGACAGTAGTGGGCCGCTCCCAAGATGGCAGCAAGCCTTTTGTTCTCTGACCTGGGGTTCTTGGCCTCATGGATTCTAAGGAATGGAACCTTGGCCCATGCAGTGAGTGCTATAGCTCTATTAGAAGCCATGGGTCACAGAAGAGAACCGTGGAACCCAGAGACTAGCATTCAGCTCGATTAGGACGAATCCAGGCACTTAGCTGCACAGGAACAATGGTGAGCCTCTAGCCCGATCAGGAGTGGCAATGGGCACCTTGCTGGATCAGAAGCGCAGTGGACACCCTGCCGGATCCAGAGGGGTGGAAGTCAACGGCAGGTCTTGTGACGGCATTCAGCAGTAGTTGACGGGGAGCAAAAGCTCAGCTTGAGCCGGAACAAACACGAACCAGAAGAGTATGCAGTTGCAAGATTTAATAAGAGTGAAAACAGAGCTCCCATACAATGGGAGAGGACCCAAAGGGGGTTGCCACTACCTGCTCAAATGCCTGGGTTTATATCCCAGTCATTGTCCCTCCCCCTTTGCTCTGCTCTCAGGTGATATATGATTTGACTATTTCTTTACCTCCTGCTTTTAGCCTAATTTGTATTTTAGTGAGCGCTCTTTACTACCTGATTAGTCAGGTGTGAGCTGAGTTACAAGCCCCGTGTTTAAAGGTGGGTGCAGTCCCCTTCCCAGCTAAGCTTAGGAATTCTTAGTCGGCCTAGGAAATCCAGCTAGTCCTGTCTCTCATTATCTTTTTTATATATTTCAGGATTTAATTTGCTAGTACTTTGTTAAGGAGTTTAATGTCACTTGTTTTGATCTTTGTCTTTGGTTGATGGTTTCTTGTATTTGCTGCGTTTGATGTCAAGGTAATGCTGGCCTCATGAAATGAGGTGGGAAGTGTCCCCTCCTTTTCTATTTTCTGGAAGAGGTTATGTAAAATTGATATTATTTCTTCCTTAAATACGGTAAAATTCACCAGTGAAGTCATCTGCGCCTGGAGTTCTCTTTGTTGGAAGGCGTTTAACTGTAAATTTACCATCTTTCATAGATAAAGGACTTTTCAAATTCTGTGTTTGTTTGTTTGTTTGTTTGTTTTTTTTTGAGACAGAGTTTCACTCTTGTTGCCAAGGCTGGAGTGCAATTGCACGATCTTGGCTCACTGCAACCTCTTGGCTCACTGCAACCAGGTTCAAGCGATTCTCCTGCCTCAGCCTCCCGAGTAGCTGGGATTACAGGAATGCTCCCCACGCCTGGCTAATTTTGTATTTTTAGTAAAGACAGGGTTTCTCCATGTTGGTCAGGCTGGTCTTGAACTCCCAACCTCAGGTGATCTGCCCGCCTCGGCCTCCCAAAGTGCTGGGATTACAGGCGTGAGCCACCACGCCCAGCTACTCTATATCTTCTTGAGTGAGCTTCGGTAGCTTTCACTTTTGTGGAGTTATTCAGCTTATCTAAGTTCAAATTTATATACAGGAATTTGCTAATAATATTCCATTATTATCCTTTAATGTATACCTCATGATGTCTCCTCTTTGAGTCCTAATACTGGTAAATTTTGTCTTTTCCCTTTTTTTACTTGATCATTCTACTTAGAGATTTGTAAAAAACTCGCTTTGGTTTCTTTCCTTTTCACCACTGTTTTTCTGTTCTTAATTTCATTGATTTTTGTTCATTATGATTTCTTCTGCTTCCTTTGGGTTTAATTTGGTCTCCATTTTTAGTTTCTTAGGTGGAAGTTTAATTGATTTGAGGTCTTTCTTCTTCCCTAATATAAGCTTTAATGCTATAAACTTTTGTCTAAGCATTGTTTAAGTTGCATTCTATAAATTTTCATATGTTGTTTTGATTTTGATTCAATTCAAAGTATTTTCTAGTTTCCCTTGTTACTTCCTTTTTGATCCATGTATTGTCTAGAAATGTGTTTTATTTTTATTTATGGATTTTCCTGATAACTTTCTGTTAATTTCAAATTTAATTTTTTTGTAGTTGGATAATATAATTTTAATTCTTTCAAATTTGTTGAGGTTTGTTTTATGGCCAAGAATATAGGCTGTATTGGTGAACGTCCCATGTTCACATGAAAAGAATGTATATTCTGCTCTTGTAGGGTGAGATGTTCTGTAAATGTTAATTAGGTAAAGTTGGTTGTAGTGTTATTGGTATCTTCTAGATAGAAACTTTTTTCTACACACTATGGATTACCAGAAGTGGAGTGTTAAGTCCACTGTTAATTATGGATATGTATATTTCTCCTTACAGTTCTGTGAATTCTTACATCGTATGCTGTTAAGCTCTGATGTCAGGTGCATACGTGTTAAGGATCGTTATATCTTCTTGATGAATTAACTCACTTATCATTATGGGATGTCTCTCTTTATTGCCTTCAATATTTATTTCAAATCTACTTTGTGTAAATTTATGTAACCTCTCTAGCTTTCTTTTGATTAGTATGTGCATGGTGTATCTTTTTCCATCATTTTACTTGTAACCTATCTATGTCTTTAAAATGGATTTCTCATAGAAACATATAACTGGGTGTTGTGATAATCTCAGCCTTTTGACTGGTATGTATAGACTGTTTACATTTAACATAATTATTAATATGGTTGAATTGAAGTCTGTTATCTTGCCAGTTAAGTTCTGTTTGTCTCTGACCTGTTCCCTCTTTCCTCTTTATTCCTGCTTTTAGATTGAGGGTTTTTTAAAATTCAATTTTATCTCTATTATTGATGTATTAGTTATACCTTTTTATAAAAATTTAGTGATTGTTCTTGGATTTACAAGATACATCGCAACCTACCTTCCCATATTATACTACTTCTCATATAGTATGAGGTCCTATCAATACAGTATATTTCCAGTTTTTCCTCTTCATCCTATATGATATTGTCATACATTTTACTTTTATATTTTTTATAATCTCTACAGTACACTGCTACTGTTTTTGCTTTAGGCAGTTATCTTTCAGAATGATTAAAAATGTGAAAAAAAGATCTCGCATTGACGTCTGTTTTTGCCGTTTCTGGAGGTATCCACTTCTTCATGTAGGTCCTCATTTTTGTTCAGTGTCATATACCTTCTACTTAAAGAACTTCCTTTACCATTTCTTGTAGTGCAAGTATGCTGACACTGAATTATCTTAACTTTTAATGATCTGAAAACTCATTGTTTTGCTTTCATTTTCGGGAGATATTTCTGGGTTGTGAGGTGTGTTTTTTTTTTTCCTTCATTACTTTAAAGAATTACTCCATTGTCCTCTGGGTTGCAAAAATTCTGATGAGTAGTCCGGTGAATTTTTTATTTTAATTTTCTTCTTCCAAGGTAATGTCTTTTTCCCCCCTCTGGCTGCATTTAAGATTTTGTTTAACTTTGATTTTTAGCTATTTAACTGTGAGAAGTGTCTCGATGTGTGTTCTTTATTGTATTATATTTATTTGTGTGCTTGTTTATATTTATTCTGTAGGGTTCTCTGAGCTTCTTGGAGCTGTGGTTTGATGACTTTATTTTTGGAGAATTCTTAGCCTTTTTCTCCCCCCTGCCGAATACTGTTTCTGCCTCATTCCCCTCTCTATCCCCTTCTGCCATCTGGGACTCCAGTTACATGTATATGATGCCATTGATCATATCCCACAGCTCTCCACCCTTCTTTCTGTGTTTTCCTCCACTTCTTTTTCCCCGTTTTTGTTGCAGTTTGGGTGATTTCTAGTGACCTATCTTCAAGTTCATCGATTGCTTCCTTGACTGTGTAGAGTGTTCTTATGAGCCCATCAAAGGAACTTTTAAATCTCTGATGACTTAAAAAAAATTATACCATTCCATTTGATTCTTTGTCACATATTTCATCTTTCTGTTGAAGTTTGCCATCTGTTCATACATATTGTCTACTAAATTTTTTAACGTATCAATTGTTGTTATTTTAAATTTCCTCTCCAATAGTTAACAACATCTTGGTCATCTTTCTTAGTCTGGCTCTCTTGTTTGGTTTGTCTTTTGATATGGGTTCTTCCCCGCTTTTGCTTTTTCATATGCCTTATAGTTTTTGATGAACTGGTGGACATTACTGTAGAACAATAGAGACTGAGATAGACGTTAAATATTGATGTTGAGACTACTACTGTTACATTGGTATTGGGGTTTGGCAGGGAGTCATATTTGTGCATATAGAATATTCAGCACCTGTTACAGGATTTGGAGTATAACTTTACTATTTTCAGTTATTATAAAGTTTCGCATTTCCATATTGTTTCCTTTTATAATACCCCAAAGATTCATCTTATCAAGAATTTCCCCTTGGAGTTGCCTACTTCTTTATTTCTACTCACCGTGTCTGAAACTCTTCCTTAGTTATATCAGCTCTTGCATCAAATGACATTTGTTAGCAGATTTGTCTTTCTCATGAGACTGATTCTTAAAAGCAGGTAGTGTTTTGTTAGTATTTGGATATGTGGATTCTTTAACTACATTTTAGGTGTAGGTTTTTTTTTAAGTAATTGAATTGAGTTGAGATTAATGATTTTTATTCCTTAGAAACCCACACTGCCCCTCCCACCAACAGTTTTTGGGAAGATTGTCTCTGTGTTTCCATAGTCAACTGTGATGTATCTTAAAAAATGCACTGGAGTAAGAAGTGAGGGCTGGCCATGGATGAATTTGTGAGGAAGTTGCTTTTATACAGAGAAGACATACATTTTCTCTCCTAGTTATCCATGTATGTTTTGTGTCCCTACCTTGACAGTAAGGTTTTGAGGGAATAGCTGTCTTCTGCTTCTCCAGTATTCCCTTTACTACTAGCACAATGCTGGCTATACAGCAGATGCTCATTAAATATTTCTTCACAGGATTTAATGAGACTAGTGGATTTTAGAAGAAGGTACTAATAGATTTACTTTTTCAGTTTGCCCCTTAAAAACTTCAAGTGGTGATAATGGTGATTTTCTTTTTCTTTTTTTTTTTTTTGAGATGGAGTCTTGCTCTGTCATCAGGCTGAAGTACAGTGGCATGATCTCGGCTCACTGCAACCTCTGCCTCCCAGAGTTCAAGCAATTCTCCTGCCTCAGCCTCCTGAGTAGCTGGGACTACAGGCACACACCACCACACCTAGCTAATTTTTGTATTTTTAGTGGAGACGGGGTTTCACCATGTTGGCCAGGATGGTCTAGATCTCTTGACCTTGTGAACCGCCTACCTCGGCCTCCCAAAGTGCTGGTATTACAGGTGTGAGCCACCGTGGTCAGCTGATAATGGTGATATTATTTCATTATGGCAAGCCTATCATGTGCAGCTAAGAATGTGGACTCTGCAACCAGACTGCCTGGATTTGGATCCTAGCTTAGCTACTTATTAGATCTGTTATCTTTGGCAAGTTACTTGACCTTCTTGTGCTTCAATGTCCTCATCTATACAATGGGAGCAATGATAGTACTGTACCTATCTCATGGGATGATTATGATGATTAAGACAAAATGCAGTAAATTGTTAGCTGCTGCATTCTACCTTAATTATTAACAGTGAATATTAGACAAACCCAATTTTAAGTTCGTAGAAGGTAACTTCTTTGAGTAGAAGGACTTTAATAGTGGAAAGCCATCTATCAGTGTGGATAAATATAACTACTAATTCTGTATTAATTAAGGAAGTAACCACCTTTGCTTGGAATATTAACAGCACAAAGGGAGCAGAGCTAATTAATTTCAGCTTTGCTAGCAATAATGTTGTCTCTTCTGTCTTACCTTAGGAACAATCTTCCCTATTCCTAGGGGAATAAGATCAATAGAGAAATAAATTTCCCAGATTAGCTTTCACTACAACCAAATGTACTTCATCTTATAGCTTATTTTGAATTGTATGTTAAAACTATATTCATTCTTACCTAAAGGTAAGGCATCATTTATTGTCGTTTTTATAGTGTCTCCTTTTTACCACCATTATTGGCCAAAACATGATCAATAGATATATTTTTTGTTGTCTTTTCCTTTTTTTTTCTGAGACTGGATTTCACTGTGTCACCCAGGCATAATCACGTCTCATTGCAACCTTGACCTCCCAGGCTTAGGTAATCCTCCTGCCTCAGCCTTCCAAGTAGCTGGGACCACAGGCATGCACCACCATACCCGCCTAATTTTTTATTTTTTTTTAGAGATGGGGTGTCCTTATGTTGCCCAGTGTGGTCTTGATCTTCTGGGCTCAAGCCATCCTCAGCCTCCCTAAGTGCTAGGATTACAGGGGTGAGCCAGTCAAGAGATGTGTAAAGCAGACAAGGGAGTCACAGAAAGGTGAGTTTAACTTGGTAAGACATATTTGGCAGACAGCTGTTGGGAAAATATTGTTAAGGTACAATATTTTGGATTCACTATTTTCTTTACCCAACAAGAAAGGATACAAAGGACAGTTACAGAGCAAAACATAAACACTCTTTGCATAGCTTTGGTGCCTGTATTGCCTGCTGAACCCCTTTATCAAAATAGTAGTTTATAGCATTTGAACAGTGCCCTCTTCTATACATGCAGTAGACTGCTGTTTTCTTAAGTTTTGAAAGGAAATTGGTGATGCACTTGACCTATGAATCTATGATATAGTCAGTTAATGTTTTAACTACACTGATACCAAGTATAAGGTGATAATAGCCTGACCTAAGTTGGGAATAGTGGAAATGGAGAAGAGATTGCTGTAAATGTACTTTAAAAAGCAAAACAAAACAAAAACCCGATTTTTTTTCTTTTATTTTACTAAAGATTATTTCTTTGATTGTATAAAAATATATGAGTGTTGGAAAAGCTTGAAAAGTAGAAAGAGGCAAGCTGCTGAACTCTTAAAATATATATATCATATTTAAAAACATGTTTTAGTGGTCAGTTTCTTTGAATAATTTTCCTAAGGTTAAGGAGGTTGGAATAGTTCAGTTTGGTATCAAGACATCTTGTTTACACTTTGGTAATAGATTTTCATTGCTTAGTGGAAAGCACACCTCCATAGGAGTGTGCAGAGAATTTCTGCTGACAAGGAGGTATGCTTAAAGCATCTCACATATAGTCTTTAGAGACCACTAGTATCAGATGTTTTTGTGTTTTACAGATGTAGGCCTTCTGCAGTTTTTCATGCCTCATGGACGGTGGCCAAAGTTAGGACTGGTTATGAGTTCCTGTCTCTTGTTTCTTTTAGCCTTTAAGATTTTTTTTTTTTTTTTTTTTTTGAGACAGAGTCTCACTCTGTCGCCCAGGCGGGAGTACAGTGGTGTGATCTTGGCTTACTGCAACCTCTACCTCCTGGGCTCAAGCAACTCTCCTGCCTCAGCCTCGTCAGTAGCTGGGATTACAGGCGTGAGCCACCACGCCCGGCTAATTTTTGTATTTTTTAGTAGAGATGGGGTTTCCCGCCATTGTTGGTCGGGCTGGTCTCGAACTCCTGACCTCGTGATCCGCCCACCTCAGCGTCCCAAAGTGCTGGGATTACAGGCGTGAGCCACCGCACCTGGCACTTTTTTTTTTTTTTTTTTTTTTTTGAGATGGAGTCTCATTCTGTCACCCAGGCTGGAGTGCAGTGGTGTGATCTTGGCTCACTGCAACCTCCGCCACCCGGGTTCAAGCGATTCTCCTGCCTCAGGATCACAGGCACATGCCACCACACCCAGCTAATTTTTATATTTTTAGTAGAGACGGGGTTTCACCATGTTAGCCAGGCTGGTCTCGAACTCCTGACCTCAGGTGATCCACCCGCCTTGGCCTCCCAAAGTAGATTTTTTTTTTTTTTTCTTTTTAATGGGGGCCTTGCTATGTTGTCTAGGTTGATATCCAACTCCTGGGCTCAAGTGATCCTCCCACCTCAGCCTCCAAGTAGCTGGGATTATAGGTATGCATCTCTGCACCCAGCAAGAAATTTTTTTTAATCATAGAAAATTTCTTTCTTTCTTTCTTTTTTTTTTTTTTTTTTTTTGAGACGGAGTCTCACTTTGTCACTCTGTTACCCGGGCTGGAGTGGAGTGCGGTGGTGCGATCTCGGTTCACTGCAACCTCCGCCACCCGGGTTCAAGCGATTCTCCTGCCTCAGGATCACAGGCACATGCCACCACACCCAGCTAATTTTTATATTTTTAGTAGAGACGGGGTTTCACCATGTTAGCCAGGCTGGTCTCGAACTCCTGACCTCAGGTGATCCACCCGCCTTGGCCTCCCAAAGTAGATTTTTTTTTTTTTTCTTTTTAATGGGGGCCTTGCTATGTTGTCTAGGTTGATATCCAACTCCTGGGCTCAAGTGATCCTCCCACCTCAGCCTCCAAGTAGCTGGGATTACAGGTATGCATCTCTGCACCCAGCAAGAAATTTTTTTTAATCATAGAAAATTTCTTTCTTTCTTTCTTTTTTTTTTTTTTTTTTTTTGAGACGGAGTCTCACTTTGTCACTCTGTTACCCGGGCTGGAGTGGAGTGCGGTGGTGCGATCTCGGTTCACTGCAACCTCCGCCTCCCGGGCTTAAGTGATTTTCCTACCTCAGCCTCCCGAGTAGCTGGGATTACAGGCGCCTGTCCCTACGCCCAGCTAATTGGTTTGAACTTAACATTCATTGGTGATTGTTGCCTAAATAATTATTTCACTATTGCTACATTGTAAGAAGAGCAAACTTTCATTTTGTTAATAAGTGACTCGGAAATTTTTTATTAAAAAACTCTTTTTAAAAAAACTGTGAGGAAATTCATTTATTCACTATGCACTATACCTTTTTCTGTGATTATGCCTTGTGAAAAAGGTGTCATTGTGATAGATAAGAATGTTTAAAAGTTGTATTTTGCTAAATTAAGTACTCTATTTGTTTTTGAATGTGTTATTTTTAAACAGTTTTATGGTAACAGATTTTGATCTAGAATCGTGTTTCTGCATTATGCATTTGTGGTTTCTGGCTACACTGGGGGCGTGGGGGGCTTGCTCCTTCAGTCAAGGAAAATAAAATTCTAAAGTTTATTTGGTTGAGGAGTATGAATCATGGTAAAGACTGAAATCCATATAGGTCATTTATTCTCACAGCTGTTATCACGTATTTTTTCTATAACCTAGGATGGCTGTTGTTTAAATATCAATATTTAACCTTAAATAGTATTTTCTATGTGCCAGACACTGTACTTTGTAATTTGCATCTACTAATTTATTTAATCCTCATATGATTGTCATGTTTTGTAGATGAGAAAACTTGAGTTAAGGAGGTTAAGTGATTTGCCCTGGCCGTGTGGCTAACAATTAGCAAGGGCTAAGATGTGAACCCAGACAGTTGATCATAGAATTTGTACTCCAAGAGAGGGAGAGAATGGATTGTCTAGTGTCTCTTACTAGAAAAATAACTGAAGTGTACTGACCCACTAGCCTTGGGAGATAATCTGTTTATTCAACATACAATAATCTACACATATATTTGTTTTGTTTATTGTGTTTGCTACACATATATTTATTTTGTTTACACATATGTGTAGTGTGTGTAGACACACACACACCACATGTCCACATAAAGGAGCAAATGTTTAGCGCTTTCCCTTTGGAAAGTCCTTAATGTATAACCCTTTTTTGAATCTTTTTACTTGACCTTAGAGCAGAAATAGCCCCCAAATTCTGTAGGAGAATCTTTGAGGTCAGAGTAGATGGAAAAATCAAGGGAAACCTAGCAGACAAGGTCACAGATTCACACAGGATACCACTCTGACCTTTGGACTCCATTTGCACTGAAGTTAAAGCTGCCTGTTACAAAGCAGCCACCCACATAAATCTTAGCTATATATTTTCAGGCTATTTTTGGAGCAGAAAGCCAAATAGCTGGTATCCAATACCAAATAAACAATTTTTCAAATTCTCCAAATCTTGATAAATAGCGGCCACAAGTCTCTGTAGAACCAAGCCAGGAGATACTCTAGAGTCTATCTTGTTCTAAGTTTATTTCTGCTGTCTCTTTGCTTAGTGATTTTTTGTTGTTGAAGTAATGTATCTTATATTTAAACAAATTCTTAAATAATTCTCTTTCCTTGCTTTTCTGTCTCTCATTCTGCTTTTACTTTAGCATGTGTATTTATTCTACCAAATGTTAGCTCAGACGGGAGTTGTAGATAATTTGAGCAGGCATGTTTTTCACAAAAAAGTTAACCACCTTTCTCTTTCTCTGCTTTTATGTTTGGATTGTGCTTTTGTGTTGGTCTGATAAGAGGTTAATCTGTGTGAGTAAGAACATGACTAGATCCTCAAGAATCTGAACATTAATAACAATGTGATGGTTTGAATAGTTGGATGTTATTGATAGGAATAAAATGGAAAAAGATGAGGGAGCATCCTCAGGTCTGGTGCTAACTGAGATGTACGTATCTTGTGTGTTTGGGTCTGTGTTTGAAGTTTCTTTTTCTTGCAGGGGGGAGACAGAGTCTTGCTCTGCCGCCCAGGCTGGAGTGCAGTGGTGCGATCTCAGCTCACTGCAACCTCTGCCTCCTGGGTTCAAGTGATTCTTGTGCCTTAGCCTCATGAGTAGCTGGGACTACAGGTGCATACCACCACGCCCGGCTAATTTTTGTATTTGAGTAGAGACAGAGTTTCACCAAGTTGGCGAGGCTGGTCTCAAACTCCTGACCTCAGCTGATCTGCCCACCTTGGCCTCCCAAAGTACTTGGATTACATGCATGAGCCACCACGCCTGGCCTGTGTTTGAAGTTTCAGGTGGCCTGTGCCAGTGGTAAAACTTAACAGTAAAGGCCTCAAAGGATTGATTCGCTACGTATATAGTGGGGTTGGGCTTAAAGACAACATATTTCTTACTTTTACTTATTCTGTTTACAAATTCAAATATTGATGCTGTGTATTATTTTGGTAATGATTATTACAGGGCTAATTTTCTTCATGTATAGAGAATTTCTTCAAGTACCTAACATGTTTTGGTAAAGATGTTTGTGTCTTCTTGCAGAAACATTTCCTGAATCATTTTCCTGACTTCTGTGCAGCTTTTCCTTTTTAGTAAATTTTGCTTGAAGAAAAAAAAAAATGAATTAATTTTTCTTCTATATTAAAAGGAGCTTTCTTTTTCATCTAGAGAATAGATAACTCAGTAAATAGAGATGATATTACTGTTTCTTCAAAAGAATTCATTTCCCAAAGATTTTTTCATGGTATGTAGTTTTAGGTAATGAGTCATAGAATTATGGGATTTTATGGCATAGCATCTTTAGAAAAGGATTTGTTGTTGTTTTTTTTTGGCTTCACTTTATAGTTGAAAAAGAGTCGATTCTTCAGTTTCATTAATGACTGTCCTGTATATCTTCTCACGTTGGTTGTTGAGTGAGGTGACCAGCTCCTCAGAGGGACAAACCATACAATGAAAGGGAGAAATTTGAGAAATGATTGGATTTGGTGTAGTAGAAATTCAAGATGAATATTATGTTGGACATATCAGCACAATTCTGGGTACGTTAATGGAGACAGGATAAATAGGAGTTCTACTTCTATTGTGTGTTTTTGTTGTTGTTGTTGTTGTTGTTTTCTGTTGGGGTCGGTTCCAGTGTGGGGCTGAACTGTCCTCTGGAAGGTTGACTTCTCATGTCTGGTCTGTGTGAGTGGACGGGCCCTCCTTTGGCACCAGTCTCTTAAGTATGCAGTTGCAGCCAGTTGGTATTCACTTGGTATTTATGACATGAACCATAGCAGGTGCATATGTGAAGAAAGCGTGAGGTTTCTTTTTACAAAGTTATTGATGTTTGTATAAATATATATTTTTACTGGCCATCTTATTGTTACCGGTAGAGGGTGTCCAGGTTCTTGGTGTTTTGAACAAAGAATTGAACAAAATTACAAACAAAGCAAGGAAAGAATGAAACAACAAAAGCAGAGATTTATTGAAAACAAAAGTACACTCCACAGGGTGGGAGCAGGCTGAGCATAGGGGCTCAAGGGACCTGTTACAGAACTTTCTGGGGTTTAAATACCCTCCAGAGGTTTCCCATTGATTACTTGATGTACACCCTATGTAAATGAAGTAGTGGCCTGCAATCAGAGGCTGAAGTGAAGTTACAAAAGTCACATTCCTATGCAAACACCTGATTGGTTGGGGAAAGCAACCAATCAGAGGCTAAAGTGAAGTTACAAAGTTACACTCCTATTCAAATGTCTGATAGATTTTCCCTCGGCCACACGGAAAAGGAGGGGGCTTTGCAAAGGGTGTAGCCTTCGATCCTTTTGTTTGTATGGAAAGTTGGGGTTTCCCTTTGGCTTTAGCTGTAGGCGTGAATTGGCCTTAGGTTCCCTGCCTCAGGTTCCCTGCCTCCAGACCCTATTTTCGTACCTCATTTGAAACTCTTTTTCTTGGTTCTCATGGTTTTCAAGTCGTTTCTTAAGGGCTTACAAGATAAAACAGCCACATCATATATAAATAAGAATTTTGTGTTTTTCTTTCCAGTTTATATTACCTCATAATCGTTCCCCATATTCTTTAGACTGACTGATAGCTGGCATTTTTGTCTTGGTCCCAACTTGTTAACGGGAGTGCCTTTAGCATTTCATCATAAGGTTTGACTTGATTTTGATGAATATTTGTGAGGGTTCATACTACTTTAACCTGATAAAGTACCTTAGTTCAGCTTTGACTTTGTAAATTAAGGAGTATACAGAACATGGAAGGTCCAGGAGAGAGCAGAAAATGTATGAATGACTAAATAATACCCAAGTAGAGAAGCTGGGAACCTGGTATATTTATCCTAGAGAAGAAAAAACTAGGGGATGATTTCATTATCTTCAAGTATAGGTAGGACCCACGCTGGCATTTTGGAGCTCCCACGTCATCTTTGAGAATGAAAAAACAGTTCACTTTTTTCCCCTTGGTAAACTTTTTATTGAACAATAACATACAAAGAAGTACATAAAATTTAAATTTTAGATGGTTTGCCTCTCCCTCTCCCCACCCCCTGTCCCTCTCTTCCTCCCCCACCCCAGCTTCGCTTCCCTCTTCCTCTCTTCCTTTTCAGTGTAGTGATAGCTAAAAATAACATTTGCTTGCCTGAGGGCATTGCCGACCCGCATTTAGGAGAAAGTTAGACCCTCTATTTATCTGAACATTGAGTGATGGGTCCTTGCTTTTACCCATGTGCTTACAAGGATCAGGAATCCACTCTTGCCCTTTTCCCTGTGGTCTCTAAAGGCCCACAGCTGGGAGTTGGTTTGTTGGATCTGGGGGCTGCAGTAGCCCTTACCTGAATTGATTTCTCTAGAGCTGCCTTAGTCAGAGATCCCTCCCGTGGTGAAATGTAGAGTGAACTACCCATGTTTTCTTTGTCTTCACTTCCAGTCCTTGCTTACTTTATGAAATGGATTGTCAAACTTTCATTGATATTATACAGTCTCTTAACTCGCGTGGCTCTTAGATTTTTAAAGCTTAGGTCTTGATGTTTGTTTTTGTTTTTTCTTTTTGCATTGTTCTCCAGTTACTTGTGTGCTAGTGTTATCTTCCTTACTAGATCATAGGTCTTAACCCTCTTTCTTGGGTCATAGATATTTGTATCACTTACTCCTAATTTGAAACTTTCAGAATTTAGCTCTTCTTTGTCACTTGGTCTGGATGTTTACATGATTTAATCACAGTAATCTGCAATATTATTTTCCCAGTTAGGGTTGCTGTGTAACATAATACATTGAGGCTAAAAATCATGGAATTTGAGAATTTAGGTTGCATAAAATGGGTAGTTGCAATGTCAAGATCTTCATTCATTCATCAGGTAGTTATAGAGCACCTTCTGCGTACCAGGCACTATACTAGGTAATGAAATATAGTGGCAAGTATGACACTGCCTCAAACTTCATAGAATTTAGAAGAGTTTAGTGAAATGTCCTTAATCTGTTCTAGATTGGTGGGTAGTACAATTGTCTTGGCCTGGCGCAGTGGCTCATGTCTGTAATCTCAGCACTTTGGGAGGCCAAGGCGGGTGGATCACGAGGTCAGGAGATCGAGACCATCCTGGCTAACATGGTGAAACCCTGTCTCTACTAAAAATACAAAAAATTAGCCGGGCGTGGTGGCGGGCACCTGTAGTCCCAGCTACTCAGGAGGCTGAGGCAGGAGAATGACTGAACCCTTGAGGCAGAGCTTGCAGTGAGCCGAGATCGTGCCACTGTACTCCAGCCTGGGCGACAGAGCAAGACTCAGTCTCAAAAAAAAGGGGGTCTTGAGCTTTAGAATTATACTGTCGCAAGTACAGATCTAAGCTCTCCTAGTTATTAAAGTTGAATAACTTCAGATAATTATTTATACTCTGAATGGGATAAGAGGGCCTTTTTCCCAGGGTTAGGGTTCAGATTTAATTGGTAAAGGTGTGGTTGTAGCCCATTGGGTGGCAGAGGAGTTCCCTGGTTACCTGGGCCAGAGTTAATACACAGTTGCTGGGCAAGCAAGAAACCGAACCTGATGGTAGGCATGCAGAAGAGAGTTGGGTGCCACTGTGGCTACAAGGTGCAGAGGCGTGCAGAGTCCGCATTGGGAAGGCCGTGTTAAACAACCCTTCGGGGTCCAGATGAGCCAGGCCTGGTAGGTGGGCATGCAGAGGGAAGTGGTACATGGCATCCTTTTTAGGAGGGCTGCAGGAAACAACTCTCTGGGATACAAGCCAGCAGAGGCCATCAGGAGGCTATTGTGTGTGTGAGGCCTGGAGTCCCTGCTGTCCATGTCTACAGGAGCACAGGAAGGTGGTCACCAGGCCTGGTGTGGTCACTGAGGGACCATGTGCTTTGTGCTTTGTGCATGTGGTAGGCAGAACACTACCATATGTCCCCACATACTCGCACTAGACCTTGGAGCAGGAGCAAGAACAGCAAAAGCACAGCGCTTTTGAACCCAAAAGACAAGCTCCCTTCTTCCTGCGTTGTCCCTTCAGCTCCCTCTGCTGACCAGGTTTAGCATCATGTGCTCTGTAAAGGAGGAATTCCGGAGAGTCCAGTCCATTATTACAGAGCTGGTACTGAAGGGTGAGTTTGGAGTTAAGAGGCAATAAATTGATAACTGGCACAGAAGCCAAATACAAGAGTACTGACTAAATAATACCTAAGTACAAGAATACAGATTACGTAATTCCACTTTTATAAGGCACCGGACAGGTAAAACTAATCTACATTGTTAGAAGTCAGGCTAGTGGTTACTTTTGGGGAAAAGCAGTATTGAAAGGAGTATGGATTTGTAGTGCTAATGTTCTGTTTTTGGATGGGGATGCTGGTTACACAGCTGTGTGCAGTTTGTGAAGAGCTGTGCTTTCTATTATAATGTCTATTATATTTCCTTAAAATTTAAAATATGGTGTAACCTGATTCAAAAAGTAAAAGCTTTAAAATAAGATCCAGTCTAGAATAGAGGAAATATAATCCAGGGTATCTCATCCTTTTTTTTTAAATGTTTAAAAACCATTTGAAGGTTGTCTAACTTAATGTCTAAAAATAGATATCTAATTCATTCAACAAAAATATTAACGGCCAAGGAGTTTGAGACCAGCCTGGCCAACATGATGAAACCCATTTCTACTAAAAATACAAAAATTGGCCAGGCGTATTGGCGGCACCTGTAGTCCCAGCTACTCGGGAGGCTGAGGCAGGAGAATCACTTGAACCGGGAGGTGGAGGGTGCAGTGAGCTGAGATCGCGCCATTGCAGTTCAGCATGGGCGACAGAGCAAGACTCAGTCTCAAAAAAAAAAAAAAAAATTAATGGCCAGACTTCCTTTCTTTTGGTATCAAATTGGTAACTCTGAGGCTGTCAGTAGAGCAACTTACACTTCTTCATTTTGCTGTCATTCTTCTTACCAAGCCTTTAAGCAGCAACTTCTAAGCTTTTTTATGGCCTCACAGATACCTCTTTGTTCTTGTTCTAAATAAAATATCACTGCTGTCTTCTGTAAGCGTTGTCTTTGCCTTTATCTTTGTCATGATATATCCTTCTCACAGCTGACAAATCACCAGACCTTCTTTTTCTTCACTAAGAGATTTGGAATCCCACTGTAACTCCCTTATAGGAGTTAATGATAACGACAACTATAGACTTGTTTGGGAACTGGTGATAGGAGAGACTCAGTGTGTAGCTTTTAAAAGCTTCAAGCAGAAGCAGCTCAGTACTGTTATTTGTTCAGGAGTAGGTAACTCTGAGAGCAGAAGCTAAGGAATCTACCAAGTTAGCAGTTGAATCTGGATCTAAGGGATGGATATGGAATCTAGAAAGAGTTCATGTTCACAGAAAGCAGAGGTTGTTAAGAAGCTCTGGCATTACACTGTGAACAGAATTTAGGGTGAATTTCAAAGTGGAGCCAGCTGCTTAAAGCTCAGTTGTTAAAGTGAGTCACATTAGTCTAATTCCACTTTTGTGGGCAGAGCTTGATATCTCCCAGTATACAGCGTATGAGGTTGTTTTTGTGCTTTCAATAGCTGGTGGTATTCTTTTACATAGAGAGGATTTAGCCAGGGCAAGAGTTACTGCAAACTTATCACAGAAGGCTGAGAATCTAGAATGACTGCCTTATAAAAATTGTTTCATTATAATCTTTAACCCTTAAGTCATTTGGGGGTGAAGGAAGAAAACAGCATAAGTCGTGAAATTAGCCATTGGGCCCTTCATATATAAATCCATTCCACCTACTTGCCCAACTAGTATATGTGTACTGTGCTTACACTATTGGTCTATCCTAGATACTGGGTCCACAAAGGTGAATCTGGGCAGTTCCTTGGCCCTCTGAGTGTTATTATTTTATATTCCTCTCTTTGAGGGCTGCCTGCATCACTTGTCTGTGATACGCAGCTTTGCACCAACTCCTTGAGGATTTTGATGGGCCTTTAAGAATTGATACTTGGATTTCATATTCAACCTAATGAGAGTTTCCTGACTTCTATTTCATTTTATTACTAGTCTGGGCTTGTGCTGCCACCAGTAAAGACTGTCATTTTCAAATTTAACATCTTGAGGAAAGGTGCCTATGATTGAAGATATGAGTCTCATTCTGCACATGTATTCTAGAGTGGCAGTTTGGAAATTTGCTGTACTCCAAACTGGTCATCTGTATCTAGAAAAACCTTAAATCATGCCATTGGAGCTGGTTCTCAGTGCTTGGACTGATGATGGAAGGGAACATTGGAACAGGTAACATAAATACAGTAGTCCCTCAGTGTCTGTGGGGGATTGGTTCCAGGACACCCACCCCATGCCAAAATTTGAGGATGCTCCAGTTCCTTATTTAAAATGGCATAGCAATTGCCTATAACCTACTCACATCCTCCCATATACTTTAAATCATCTCTGATACAGTATAAATGCTATGTAAATATTTGTTGTACTGTATTTTAAAAAGTTGTATTTTTGTATTTTTTAAAATTTTATATTTTAATTGCCTTATTGTTATTAAATATTTTTGATCTGCTTTAATTCTGAGGATGTGGAGGGCTGACTGTATATGCAGGAGGTGATACATGGTAAGAAGTTAAGTTTCTATTATAAAATGGTTACTTTTTGATCTGGATATTGGTACTGTTTACGAAGAAACAAACAGACTTTACTCTGTGATTCTTGTGCTCATTCTGGGCATGAATTCTGTCATCTCTCAGACCAGTCCCCCTAAAATAGTGCCCCATGCCAATCTGAAATCTTCACTTTTAGAAAAAAACAACTAGTTTTATTTAGGTATTAGAAGTTAGTAGTGGTTTGCTAATATAGTATGAAGTTAAAGTAGGTGACCAAGTCTGTACCAATTTTTAGGCAAATTAAATGAATCACATGTGGTGTAGATGGTGTTAACAGATTTTTGTCGATGGGCTTAAGTTGGCCTAAAGTGGCCTCCTAAATATTCTGCTTATTGCCTGCAGTTTCTGCTTTTAGTGTACTACAACCAGATTGGGAGAACCAGGACATTTTTTGTCTGTTTGGCAGGAGGATCCTCTTGCCAGCCACCTGCCTCATCATTCATCCAGAGCTTTCTGTTTGCTTTTGCAAGGAGAACTTTTTCCATACCTCTTGGTCACCTCATGCCGTGTCCTGCTCTATGTATTTTTCCCAACAGACTAGTTTTGTGTTTACCTCAGTACTCCCTTCCTGTTAGGCTTCTAGGAAGGAGGAATTGGAAGTGGGAGAGGATTAAGAACTGCTTCTCATCTTTGAAAAATCCAGAGTTTAAAAAACATTCTCAATTTATATTAAACAAAAATTCTTATACCCTAAGGAAAGTGCAGGAGGTGCCAGAGTTGAATAACTTTTAGGAGGCAGAAATGACTGTGGAAGCCATCAGGGTGCAGCATCCTTCTTGGTTTGCAAAGGCAATTTGATGTAGGATGTGGAAGTAGGTTTTAGCATTTCATCTGTAAAACCTGAATGGAAGGAATTTGTGTCAGATTCAGAATCCATTATTTGTCTTCTCTTTAAACAAAGGGAAAAAAACACTTTGGAAAAATATTGGGTTTTTAAAAATTTTACTTTAATACAGCAGAGTTATAGAAATAGGAGGAAGCCCATCTTTTTATTGCTAGGAATTCCACAGATTTGGTTGAGGAGTTGTTTTCCAATTATAGACTGACTTGCCACTTGGGCTGACTCTTCTGTTTTCTGTAGATTGAAGAGTACTGAGCCTGGGCAACCATAAATATGTGGTTTTTCTTTTATTAATTATCTCAAAGTAAAAACTTTTCTCTGCTAAGTATTGTCTGTTATAATTTTGTTAACGTGTTTACTTTGTTTCCCTGCCATCTTGCATAGCTATCAGATAAACTTTGTTCCTTACCATAAATTGATCCAAAACAATTTTAACAATTCAGAATTCAAATGGAGGGCTATATGAATGTAGATAAAGAATTTAAACAGAATTATGTACAGTTATATCCCTCAAGATTTTATCTGTGTTTAATTATATGAGTTATTTGTTTGAAATATTTTGTTTCCTTGTATGTAATATTATCTGAAGTATCCATCCATCTTGTCTAAAATGTGCTTATATGGTCCTTTTAAATGATAGTTTTATCAAGCTGTTTTAATTGCTTTCTGTGTACTTCACCCATGGATTGAAACCATCCTCTGCTACAGCCTTGCTTTTTTACTTTTATTCTTTTTTCTCTTTACATATTTTCTCAGAATATTTTGGATTTTTAGCCATGTAGAGTATGATTTTCAGTGTTTGTCTCCATCCAATCACTCATGCTGTAGACATTTGTGTAGTTAGAGGGAGAGGTTTAGGAGCCTGCGAGCCTGCCTCATAGCAGCCTTGTGTTCTTTCAGGGAGTCCCTAGTCAGTCTTCCTGGGTTGGAGTCCACATCCAGCAAGGTCATTTTGTCTGTGGCCTGTTGAGCCCTGTGAACATAAAATTAGCTCCCTGGCATGCTGGTAAGCAGCAGAACTGAGCAGAGCCCAGGCACGTTAAGAGTTTCACATGGGAAGAGCATTTGACTTCTCTCTTCCTGTGTTTTGGGAGGGCCTGGTACCAAATGCTCACTCCCTTTTTTTTCATCAGTACCTGAACCACAAGCCACCAGGGACATGCACACTGATACCTACTTGGGGATCAGGAGAGTGTACATGACAACAGCAAGGGAAGCTAGCAGCACAGGAGACAGGCAAGGCCACCACTACCTTTGCTGGAACTACACAACCAAGGAGCCATGCTTAAGTCTCCCCCAGGTTGGTGGTCTCCTCCCTTTCCAAAAACTTAACAGCTGTCCCTGAGCCTGTTCCTGGGATACACAATCATAAACAGTGTGTGTATGCCTGCCCCAAGTGGCCAGTGATGGTCATCAGGCTAGACACAGTGACCGAAGAGCTATAGCTTGACCCTTGATAAGGGGGACTCAAGTGCTTACTGGTTAAGGCACTGTGTTGTTACCACTTTACAGGCAGGAGCCTCAGAGAACACCTGCCACACATAGGCCATACCTGATGGTGCATCACACCAGGGTACAGTCAATTAACAACAGAGTCTTATCTTGGAGACAAGTGCCTTTTAGGGTGGGAAGAGATGACAACATCCAACAAAGACAATTAAGAGCTGTGTAGGCCATAGTGCAAGCTCATCAGCAACTGGTGATTCTGTCCCATGTGGCCTTCACCATATAATGGAACTAGTTAGTTAGCTAAGAGAAATAAGTTGAAACTAACCAGGTGTCCTTGGTCATGGTTGGGCCCTCTTGTTCATGATGCCATTTGCTTTAGTTACCTCCTATTCACCCCATTTGTGTGAGATTCCTGACACAGGATTATAGGGATGACCAAGCACAGTACACCTAACACTGGGCAGATGAGATCAACAGCAGTTTATTGTTCACGTACACTCATAGCCTGTGGGAGGAGACACCACACACCACCCAGGGCCACACAGGGATTGTACGTGGGAAAAGCGTGAACATCCAGGGTCTATGGGAGGCAGGCTTTGTAGTACCAAGAGGATGGGGTGACCCGTGATTCCCATGGGAGGATGTGATTGACTTGCATGAGTAATTCTACAGGCTGGCAAGAAATGGAAATCCTCTACTTGGGCATAAGAAGGAACTGCACATGGTCCCCTCAGTAAGGATGGAGGTTTGGTTAGGGGACCTTATCCACAGGAGTAGAGTGGGGAAGGGAACTTATGGATAGACCATTGGAGGTCTTTCCAGTTTCAGATACCAAGGCAGCACATAATATTGGCCGAATTTTAGGCTTTACACCACACAAACCATTGTGTGGGACTTTGGAGACTTTCTTCCATTCCCCCCAAAGCTAGTAGTTATCCCTTCCCTCACTATCTCACTGCCCCTTCATTTCTCCCCCTACCTACTCTCTAATAAGTACTAGAAAATGCAATCTGTCAGGGAAAGTACTTGGCATAGTGATTTCATGGTTGAGTTTCAGCTCAGATCTTTTTCCAGAGTAGAGGTCCTCCAACCTGGCTGCCTATTAGAATCATCAGAGAGAGTTTAGAAAATTATGTGGGGTCTCACCTCAGACCAGTTAAATTGGAATCTTTTGGAGATGGGAGTGAATTTTTTTTAATGTGCTTCAGCCATTATTGAGAACTGCTTCTCATGGATGTCAGCAAAGTCACCATGTCTAAAACCAAATGTGTTGTCTTACTCTATGGAGCCAGCTCTTCCCATTGACTGTTTTTCCCTCTTAATGGTACTAATATCATCTTCCCAATCTCCCAGGCTAGAAAAGTTAGAATTCTCTTTGTACTTGTTCTCCCACTTTCCATAGAATGATATTTATCATTGGTCAGCCTTTGTTAATTTCATTTCATCTTTACTGCTGCACTTCTAGACTGTGGTAATTTATTTGTAGAATACCTTTCCAACCTCTGCCCACTCTCTGAGCGCCCCAAATAGAATATTTCCAGTCCTGATCTCTCACTTTATTATTTTCATTTGTCTACAAGGCAGCTTGATGTAGTACTAAGAGAGCCGAATTGGAATCCAGGAAATCTAATTATTGTACTTCGGAGTCAATGTGAGGCTTTGGGCAGATCATTTGACAGCTCTAACCCTAAGTTTCATTATCTTAAGATAAAAGGATTACATTGCCTGAGCCTTGGATTCTTTCTCACTGTGACTCAGTCTTCACTTTTCCTTCAAACTTAGCCTGACTGTAATAGAACTCATCCATCTACTCTCCCAAAAGTTACCTCTTTCTCATGCCCTGATGCCTCTTGCCAATACCAGCATTCTAGCATCTTAGGCCACTTAAAAAAAATCCGGCTGGGCGCTGTGGCTCACGCCTGTAATCCCAGCACTTTGGAAGGCCAAGGCGGGTGGATCATGAGGTCAGGAGTTCAAGACCAGCCTGGCCAACATGATAAAAACCCATCTCTATTAAAAATACAAAAATGAGCCGGATGTGGTGACAGGCACCGGTAATCCCAGCTACTCGGGAGGCTGCGGCAGAGAATGGCTTGAATCCATGAGGCAGAGGTTGCAGTGAGCTGAGATCACACCACTGCACTCCAGCCTGGGTGACAATAGTGAGACTCCATCTCAAAAAAAAAAAAAAAAAAAATCCATTATCTTCATTTTCTTGGACTCCATGACATCTCTTCTGTTTTATTTTCTAGCCTGCTGTTTACTGTTACTTCTACCTAGGTATGACTCGCTGGTCTTCTTGGACCCCAAGCCTGCCCTACCTACTCCTACCTGTTGAATCTTTACATCAAACAAACTTTGATAATTTTTGTCCTTTTCTCAGAAATCTTCAATTAATGGCTCCCCATTATATAAAAGATTCAATTCGAACTGCCTAGCCAGGCATTTTGAGAGCCTCTCTCCATCACTTATCTCCAGCCCCAAACTTCACCTGCCTTTGCTGATTCCTCTTCACCTATTGGTCACCCATTATACATGTTAGGTGTTTAGAAAACAATTTTTTAATTGAATTACTCATTAACTTTGGATTAACATATCCTTTAAATAAGATTTTAAAAAATTTTATTAACTTTTTTCACACGGAAAAATGTCCTCTTTCTGGTGAGGAATTCTTTGAGTTTCAGCAAATGCATACCGTTGTGTAATGAACATCACAATCAAGATATAGAATAGTTCCATCATCCCCTAAAATTCTCTTTATAGTTGACCCTCTCCTGTCCCCAGCCCCAACCACTGATATGTTTTTTGTTCCTACAATTTTACCTTTTCTTGAATGTCATATAAATGAAATCATACAGTATACAGACTTTTCAATTTGTCCTCTTTCACTCAGCATAATGCATTTGAGATTCATCCATGTTGTGTGTATAAGTAGTTTGTTCTTTTTTATAACTCTGTTTTTAAAATACCCCCAAGAGGGAGTTTACAATGGGAGTTGTGAGTTTTTTTGTGTCTTATATGCTATTTTGGAAAACAGGAAGAGAAAATGTCATCTAGATCGTTTTTAGTGCCCCAAAACATGTTTAAACTATTTTATAGATGGCTTCTCATTTCAATGTTAACAGCATAACTTTTTGTTTTTAGCCCATGTGTCAGTCTCATATGATTGGCTTTTGTACCAGTTCTGTAAATGAAGAAACTGAGACCCAGGGAGATCAAATAAATTGCCCAAATCACACAACCCTTGTGTTCAGAACCTAGATATCTTCACTCCCAAGTCTACAGGTACTGCTGTTCTACCACAAAAGGCATTAAAATGTAATGAGTGAAAAGTTCTTGTGTTACTGGTGAGGCTTCTTGAGACTGAATATATAGGGTGTTGTTTGTAAAACCCTTTGTCTTCCCCCATAAGATTATGACTTGAATTTTCAGGGCTCTGAAGCTTGAATGGGCTTGGCTGTCAAGAAACTGGTTTATTCAGTCCTCTGTTCACAGCTGTGTTCATTCCTGATCTGGGTCAATTGACATTATGGCATAGGGTCCAACAACAACAAAAAAGTACAGTCAGATTTTACCTTACAATGTGATATATGATAGCTCTAGAAGGGTCTGGCCACTTGCTTCTACTGTTCTTCTTAATAGTAATTCTTATCAAGCTAATTGATTTTTATGAGCAGATTAGGATTTAGAAATCATTTTTTTCTGACCAAAGAAGATGAACTGGAGTTGGTATTTCTCCTCTTGAATTGTGCGAATGTGCCTCACTCATCATTAAAATCAAAGAGTTTGGCCATGTGACCTCAGAGATCCCATTCAGTTCTGAATGCGGCATTGTTTGAAGTATTTCTGGACTACAGAAAGCGTCCTTAGTTTATATACCTTTATATCATCTCAGGTAAAACAGGTTATAGGAATTATAGCAACATAAGATACTGCTTCAGGTTAATAGTAATTAGTTTGAATAGCCAGAGGAGAGTCATTCAGTGAGTAAAAGCCTTGTTATTCAGCAGTTGGCCCACAGGAAGTTTCTCAGAATGGACTTTCCTAATACTCTTGGTTTAGTAGTGAGAGTTTCTTAGGAGGTTGTTGTCAGTCCTACTACTGGCTTTTGCCATCTCCTCACAGACAACAATTAAAATCACTGCTGTTGATTTGCTTTTTGGCTTATATTACCCACATGCAGGCTAGCAGAGCTTTTACTCTAAAATTAATTCGTTGAATGTTTAAAACACTTTTTTTGAGGAGTAGAGTCTTAATGTTAATGATGGTAATGCATCCTTTCAGACCAGCCAAGCACAGAGCTTCCTCAGTTTGGAAGTGATGACAGTACTAGTGCCTTCTCACAAGTAATATTTGGTAGATATTTTAAGTTAGGTGTTCACATTTTTGGAGAGATGGATTTTTAGTCCAAGCTTTACAGCTGTGTGTAAGATCTTTCTCTTTTGACCCACTGTTGATAAGTCCATATATGCTATTAGTATATTTACTAATTTATCAAATATTATGCTAATATTAGTTAGACAATAGTCAAAATAGATACGGTCCCTATCTTCATGGCCCTCTTTTAATCTTACAGATATGGATACTTTTTGACATGTAGTCTTGAGTTTAAGGTGATAGGTTTTCTCTAGCCTGTAGTAGAAAACATCAGAAATTTACCTATGCAGACTTTCTTTGACCTGACTTATACGCAAAAGATAATTTTTCACTGAAGTTGATCTAATTTACAAATTGCCGTATGTTTCTAAGAAAACTTTTGGGCATCTAAAAGAATTCATAAATACAAAAAAAAAATCAAACCCTGAGTATATTTTGGTGCTCTGGCACCTTTAAGGCAAAAATATTCTCAGCCAGAGCTTGAATATATGAGAAATCCTTAAAACTGTTACAGAAGCCTTTCCTCATGCTAGTTTGAGTATTCTGGTTGTGCAGAAATGTTTCCACTAGACCACAGGGTCATTTTTGAAAGAAAAGAGTAACCATTTGTCATTTGAATGCCCTTCCATTATTGGTTAGTTGACATGCGTTTAGGAGACTATAAACATAAAATATCAGAGCACACTCAAAAAAGAATTATTGAATGTTAAAAACATATTAGCTATAAAGAAAAAAGAAGGCTTGAAAGAGAAAGTTGAGGAGACTTCTCAGAAAGTAGAACATGAAGAGGTTTTTTTTGTTTTGTTTTAAATGAGACTGAAAATTAGAGGTACAGCCAAGAAGGTCTATCATTCAAATAGTAACATGAGTTCCACTAAAAGAAAACAATAGGGAGGGAATTATGAAATAATACCAGAGGAATTCTCAAAACTGAAAAATCTGACAGTTTCCAGATTGTGAAAGAATCCACCAGGTACCTAACCTCATGGGTGAAAATAGCCCCAAGGCATGTCATTTTGAAAAGATGATTCTAAAAGCTTTCCAAAACGGAAGAGATGTCACATACAAATGGGCAGAAATCAGAATTGTTCAGATTCTTCAAAATAAGTGGTGGAAGGAATAGAACAATGGAGTAGTGATCTCAAAATTCCAAGGAGAAATTGACCTCCAGCCTGTGCTTTGCAACCCACCAGTCCATCCAGGTAGAATAGAAACATTTTCAGACATGAAGGTCTCAAAAACTTACATCTCATTTTTAGGGTTTTCTAGAGCATTACTAGATGTTGTGCTTCACTAAAATGAGAGTGTAAACCTAGAGAGGAGAAACCCAGGAGTCCACCATGGAGAGAGACGGAGGGAGTGAGTCTCTGGGAGGATGGTGATGAGAAGTCCCAGGAGGCAGATTAGAGACAATGATGAAGGACTCCTGATGGAGGACTCTACCTATAATGACCCAAGAGAAGAACATTGAGCTTAGATTGAAAGGACTTTCAAGGTTTTAGAGGAGCATTTTAGGAGAAGTTAGTGATTCATAGAAAACCATGCAAATTTTAAAATGAGGTAGTTATTATCTTCAGGGAAAAAAATTACACAAAGTTTTAGCAAAGTGTAGTTCATGGCTTAGCTGTGAATTAAATGTTGATTTAATAAATAAGGGTGATAATAACTATACTGGGAAGATAACACTTCATCTTCCATAGTAGGAGGACTTCCTGTTTTTGAAAAAAAGTTTTATTGGAACACAGCCATACCCATTTGTTTGCATGTTTGTCTATGGCTGTTTTCACATCACAGCAGAATTGAGTAGTTGCAACTGAGGCCATACGGCCTACAAAGCCTAAAATATTTATTATCTGGCCTTTTTATAAAAATACTTGCTGACTCCTGTTCCACAGGAAGAAGCCAATAAAATAATGCCTAAAATCGAAAAGAAAATCTAATAGCAGTAATAACCATGTTATTTAAAATAGAATGGAAAGGAGCAGAAGGAACAGCTGAAGTTTAAATGACTGCCTCTGGGAATAGTGAATCAGGAGTGGGGAGTAGAATTGGGGACTGTTTTTTTTTTTTTTGCTTGTTTTAGGCTTTATATTTCAATTGAATTCTTAAGCTAAGTACATGTATTTGAAAAGGTGTGAAGGAAGAATACTGAGAAATTTGATTGGATTAGGAGAAAAAAAAAAAAGAGGTCACTAATTACATTGAAAGTAGTTCAAAGCCTTTTCAGTAAACACAGCTTTCCCATTAATTCACTTACTCATTCCACAGGTAATCACTGAAGAGTCCAAATGTCAGGCACTGAGTGCTACACTGCAGGGCAGGGTCCCTCCCCGGAGGGTGCTTGGGCCCTCCACAGCTGATGGCATGCACAGACAGATAAAAGATGATAATTTACATGGTGATACAGCTGCTTTAGTTTAGTGCCTATCACAAGATGCTTATAAGATTTAGGCATGCCAGGGAAGAGACATCCCGGAGAACATGACACCAGATCTGAATTTTAAAGGATGAGACTACACGAGGCAGGGCCTGAATAAGACCTGAATGAGCAGGGCAGGAGTCGGAACCCACAGGTGTTCAGTATGGTTGGATGAATGGTGGAAATAATGTCAGAGCAGTAGACAAGAACCAGAGGCCAGATCGCTTATGCAGGGCTCTGTGTTATGAGGAATATGTTTTTATTTTGTTTTAAGACACAATACCCACTGAAGAGATAGCATCTGATTTTGTTTGCACTTTAGGAAAACATACTGTTGGTAGCAATGAGGGTAATGGGGGTGAGGGTAGGAGACATGGAAAATAGAGAAGCATTTAAGAGGCTGTTTCAGGCAAAAATGACAACAAAAAAATATGGGAATAAACCAGAGTCGACTGGAGAGGAACCAAGGGATTCTGGAATTAAAGGAGTTATGGGAAAGGGAAGGAATCAAGGATAACTCAATTCTGGGCTGGATGGCATGGCAGGTTGCAGGACATTAACCTCTGATGGGGAACACAGGAGCAGGTAGAGAGAGAGAGAGTGTGTGTGTGTGTGTGTGTGTGTGTGTGTGTGTGTGTGTGTAAAGGTGGTACTGAGTTTCGTTTTGGAAGAGTTGTGGGGTTTTTGGTGGTACCTGTGGAATGTCTCAGGAACTGGCCAGGATGTGGTTGGATATAGCCACATAGAGGTCAAGAGGAGGGCTTGGATTTGCAAATGTGCAGTGGTCATTGTGCAAAGAGATGAAGTTTGGGAGTTGAGTAGAAAACTCAGGGAGCCTTTCTGGTATTGACAGCATTGAACTCTGGGAACAGTGATATTTAAGGATTGGGTTTTATAATAGGAGGATTCTAGGGAGGAAGCTGAGCCTAGAAGCCTGCAATCAGAGGGATCAAGAAACCAGTGAGATGAGAATTTTAAGAAGAGGAAATGATCCATGGTTTAAAATGCTGCAAAGCACTCAAAGCCTAAAAGTGCCCATTAGATTTGGTAACCAGGGAGTGAATGTCAGGAACAGCTTTAGGGAAGTGATTTGGGAGGAAGTGAACTTTCAGGTATGTAGAGGATTTGTTCATGTTGTTACTGTTTTGAGATAGAGTTAAACCTGTTTCTTTCTTGAGAGGAGGAGAGCTATACAAAGGGAGACATTTAGTGATAACTTAGGGAGAAGAAATGATTCTTCCATTCAAAGAATGCTTATTGCACACCTGCTATTCCAGACTCAGGGAGTATAGCATGAACAAGACAAGTTTACTTTGTGTGTGTGTGTGTGTGTGTATGTGTGTCAGGAACAGGCAATAAGCTTAAAACCAAATAGATACATAGGAAGTCCTTACTTTAAGCAAAACAGCTTTAAGGAAACTAATTTTTTTTTTCTCATCAACATTGTAATGAAGTAATGTTGATTAGAGGACCTGCCTTAAGTTGTTTCGCTTAAAGTCATTGTTTCACTGAAAGTTGTAGCTTTTTCCAAGAGTCTGGACATTAAGTAAGGTATTACTATAATATAATATCAGGGAGTAATAAGTACCTGGAGGAAAATTAAATTAGAATAAGAGGATAACAGAGTGGTGGTGGGTGGGAGGTGGGGGTGCTGTTTTCTGTAGGCTGGCTAGGGAAGGCATTGCTGCTAAGGTGATATTTGAGGAGAGTCCTGAATGAAATGAGGAAAGAGTAACTGGGAGGTAATCAAGAGACTGAGGTGACTGAGAAGGGGGAGAAAGGGTGGATCTCAAATACAGATGGAAAGGTTACTTGTCCCCAGGAGATGAGGCACTGTTATACAGAGTTTTTGAACTGGAGAGAGAGGAGTAATTTAAAAAAAGAAAACTTTCAAAATGTTCTAACTGAAACTTGGCACCCATTTTTCTTAATAGGAGCATCCTTAGATGGTGAGTGTAAGAAGGAATGGGAGCTTTTATATTGTTTTTACATCATTAAAACATCTTCTTCGTCATTTATGTCTTCTTCCTGTGACACTGGAGGGATGACCATAAGGACAGGTAGCACAAATGGCTGCCTATAGCTAGTCTTCACCATGTGGCAGACGTCATAGATTGCCATCCCTTTTAATTCTCCTAAGGCCCTCTGAGGTACATGTTGTCAGCATTTTACAGGGGAGAAGACATTCACATGTCTCGTCGTCATTACAGCCCAGATCCAAACTGCTTTCTGGTACTTCAACCCCTTGCTATTAAAGTACTTCCTGTAGACTGCTCACACTTGGCAGTAGAGATAGGTACATGTGTCCGGTTTGTGGGCGTGGAGAGTAGTAAGGTGGGGAAATGGGAAGTTGGGGGATTTCTTACCCGTTGGACTGCCTCTGAGGTCAGGAGTCTTGATAAGAGGTATTTGGGCAGGGGTTTAAGGAAGGTGGCATTCCTCAAGACATCTCTGCTTTCTTGATTATCTCACTCTTCCCAGATGAGTTACTCTCTGTGTCCTTATTCGTATTCCTAAAATCCCCATGGTATACCCTATTTATGCCTGCTGTTGTTAGAGTGGTTCATAGGAAACAATCTCAAGGTTGAGGATGGGCATGAGTAGATTATAAAAATACATATTCACTGTGGAAAATTTGAGGTGGGTCTGATTTTTAGAGTTGCTTCCCACATACTCTGTCTCAAAGGTGCCTGATAGAGTGGTGGGGGATAGGGGCCTGTTAACAGCAAAATTCTCCATCGTTATTGTGTTCAGTTGGGTCTAGTCTCATCTTCTGTGAATATGAAGGACTTTGGTAGGGGTCTGCTGGGTATGCACTTGCTTGTGTTTGCAAAAACACACACTCTTGTAATGAAATAGACCCTTGGACTGAGCAGGGATTGTTAGTATGGTGGAGTTCTCAAGGTATAGTGAATTTAAATCATTTCTGTGAATAAATGGTTGAATAGGGTGAACCTAATTTTTTTGTTATTTTTAAAAAGTTACCATTACACAACACTGAGGAACTTGGAAATGGCACAGGCACTGTTGCAGATTTTTTGGACTGGAGAGAGAGATAGTAATTAAAAAAAAAAAAAAAGAAAACTTTCGAAATGTTCTTATTGAAACCTGGCACCCATTTTTCTTAATAGGAGCATCCTTAGATGGGTGAGTATAAGAAGGAATGGGAGCTTTTATATTGTTTGTTTTTACATCATTAGCAGCTTACCTTCTTGTGAAGGTAATTCAATGCTGCACTTCTATGGAAGCACTCATACATAATGCAGCAAGGAGAGTGGGAGTCCCACTAGCTTCCCACCAGTTTCCCCAGTTCAGAAGTTGATATACACTTGATATTTTCCGCTGTTGACAAGTTTTCTGGTTTGCCCACACAGAATTATCTGTAGAATTATCTGTATAATGTTTCTAATTAAGTATTGAGACCCTGAAATTACATTTTGATTTGTTCTTTATTGAGCCAGAAGGATCTAGTCAGAACTTCTGAGTGATGGCAGCAGAGACTAAAGCCATTTCCAGCATCGTGCAGAAGTACAGGCTTTAGGGTGTATCTATTCATCTATTCCTAGTACGTAAAATTTAGCCTTACAAAAAGATGACATTGTTTTATATATTTTTTAATGTGTGCCTTTAAAAAGATTTTAAAAGTAGAGATAATTTAAGGGTGTTCATAAATTATGGGGTGCTGTCTGGAGAAGGACAAGTCAATAATTGCTTACTGAACACCTATTGATGTTGATGACTTTTGTTATCTTGTGGGGTGGCAGCATGCTGGTGTGTTTTGTGATCTTTTGGGGTGCCAGAAATGATTTGACAGTAACATGAGATTTGCCAGAGTCTGCTTTCAGTGAACTAGTTATTTCAGTTATTCTACAGTAACATCGCCATCATTCAGATTTCACATGCACATTCTCTCTGCCTCAGAGGCTGGCCAAGTCTGATGTGATATTTTCACATTTCACCCACCTCATCTCTGACCTTCCTCTAGGGGTCAGGTTCATTTCCTACCGGCTTATGGCCTTGGGTGATATTCCTTAAAGTGGAACTGGCCTATAAAAGGATTGAAAACGTTCATATATCTAGTGGCACATTGCCTGAGTGCTCTTCAGAAAGCTTGAAACAGTTAAAAGTGCCATTAGCAATGATAAGTAGGACCTGTTTTCCCACATTCCTGGCAGTGTTAGGTGCCCTGCTTGTTTTTATTCCAGTGCTAGTTTGTGGTAGTGAATCAGAAATTGTGCTTTCTGATGTCCCTGCTGCATCATAATTGTATCAGTTCTTTATACATTACAAAAGTAATTTTTTATTAACATTGGTAGAGTTTTCCTGTAGTGTTTTGTTTTGTTTGTTTTTTGAGACAGGGCCTCACTCTGTCACCTAGGCTGGAGTACAGTAGCGTGATCTCACTGCAGCTTGGACCTCCCAGACTCAGATGATCCTCCTACCTTAGCCTCCCGGGTAGCTGGGACCACAGGTGGAAGCCACCACACCCGGCTAATTTTTGTATTTTCTATAGAGACAAGTTTCTGCCATGTTGCCCAGGCTGGTCACAAACTCCTGGGTTCAAGTGATCCGCCTGCCTTGGCCTCCCAAAGTGCTGGGATTACAGGTGTGAGCCATTGTACCTGACCCTTCTGTAATTTTTAATGATTTCATTTTGTTGGGCAGAATTTTATTTGAGACATATTGTTAGAAATACCAAAATTGTTAGAAATAATCGGTGCCACAAAAAAAAGTCAGCACGGAGACAAAAGATCTCTCAGCTAGGCGATCTTTACTTTCTGCAGAAAGGGTCCTCAATCGCAGATGAAACAATGGTGAGAGCACACCTGAACAAAGGAAAAGCAGACATATTTATCCCTTATGCATTTGGATCATCCTCACTGCTGTGTCCTGCATCCATTGGCTGGAGCTGGACCTCACACTCTTAAACTAATTCCCGATTTGCTAATAGCCTAAAACTTTCCTAAATAGGTAAGTGTGGGGAAGAACAAAGAAGGAGAGGAAGTTGCTTATGAAAGGTTTAAGGAAGCAATAACATTTCCAAATAAGGAATGGGCATAGGCTGTGAGCTGGAACGTGCCCGTGAGCATGTCCAACAGTTACTTAGGATAGGGCCTGACAAAGAGTTATTAGCCCAAAGCAAGGAGGCTTGAAGAAAGTTAGTCTTTAAAAGAAACTACTACTTCTAACACTTATGATTTATTCTTTAACAAGAAGGGGAACTTTGAAGAGGAAACTCTTTACTTTCTACACATATGTCTTATTGATAATACCCTTTTTTATTAGCTGGAATTTTCCCCCAAAGTTCTTTATTTTTGACTTTGTGGCAGTTTGTGATGGTTGAGAATGTCAGTTTTCTGGGATCTGATAATTTAAAGAATAGAGATAAAGGAGATAAACTTGTACTAACATAATTTACCTAGAACTGACTCCACTGTAATGAAGCTTAGGAGATAAATTTTTTCTAAATTTTAACTGCCTTGGTTCAGAGCACTTACCATTTATCTGGAATTTATGGATTCTTCAGGTAAATAACTGTCCTATCAAACACTAACCCTTGCATTGATTCTTAGAAGTACCATTTACTAACTGGACTTGCCTTTCCCTGATTTAGCCAGTTAGTCTCGACCCTCCTCCCCTTCACCTTAGCACCCGACCATACCTGCTTTCCAGCTACTTACCTCCTTGGCTGCTGCACTCTTTGCAAACAGCAGTACCTTGGTAGACATGTCTCTCTAGGACAGATTGCATGGCATTTTGTGGTTCTTTTAATAGGAAATGCCTCTAACTCTTAAAGGGAAAAAAATCTAAATTGACAGACATTAAAATGATAAACTGTAATTGCAGTCCCAAGGATGATTGGAATCATGTCTTTCATTTTTCTGTTTGCGTCCAACATGCCATGAACTTACTTAGAATTGGAACTACCTCGCTTTAATCTTTTTTAAATTGCAAATTGACAAATTATGGTTGTATATATTTATGGGGTACAGAGTGATGTCATCATTTATGAATACAATGTGGAATAATTAAGTCAAACTAATTAACATATCAACCACCTCAAATACTTATCTCACTTTAATCTTAAAGCTCTAATCTTAAAAGCTCTATTAAGACTTAATGCCTACACATCACATTCGTTTGGATGTGAGAAATAATTAGGAAACTTAAGGGTAATTTGGTTTTCTGAGTGAGTGGTGTTCTGTAGCTGTGTGGGATGACCGGGAAATCAAAGTCAACAAAAAATAGGAAGCAGTGTTTATATCCCGGCTAGAACCAGAAGCCTGAAATTGTATAATCCTTGTATTGTTTGTATATGAGGAAGATAAGAGCTTCAGATCTGAGGCAGTAGTACTAGTTAGTGATGCAGGCAGCCCCAAATTCTGGGTTTCCTAGACTAGGGTTTGTTCTTTTCCCTGAGATGCCCCAACACACTTTTGTACCTCTGAAGACAATTACTGGGCTTTTATGGTGTTCACAAGTCATTTATGAGAAGTTCAGTGCCGTCAAGGACATTATGGTTGCAGTGGAGATGGGGGCTTAAGTCCTGGGTAGAGTAAAATCAGTCCTTTAAAAAAAATCGTATGAAATATTGCAATGGAATTATTTTTTCAAGTAATAAATGCACATGGTTTAAATCATCAAATAATATACCAAATCCTGTCTTACTCCTTAGAGAGAACTGCATTGAACTCTTAGCTCTTTTTTATTGTCTGTATTTCTCTTTCTTGATTTTTCCATTGTAGACATCATTGATTGTTTTCTTCCAAAAGGGATGAAGGCTTACCTTACTTCCTTCGCATCTCCTAATACCCCTCAATGAAGGCATGTTATTGTTTTTGTTCCTTTATTAGTTATCACTAACTTTCATACATGCCAGCATCTTTTATAACTGATTTAATCTACAAAGACAATATCTTTTTGACTTCATTTTATTGGGTGCAATAAATTAGGGTCTAACAGAGTTAGATCTAATTAGGTGTACACTTAGGGCTCTGGAGGTTGTTGGACATAAATGTTCTGCAGAAGTAATCCCCTGTTTGTTTTCCTTGTGTGTTACAGTAATCTGGAGATGTTGAAAATGTTTTATTTTGGGTTTTGTCATAATCTTTGCCTTTTTAAAAATGTTTTACAGAAATAAATATCTTCCTTCAATAGATGAAAATGAAAATACAGAAGAAAGAGAAGCAGGTAAGTGATCACTTTTCTTTTAAGTGAATGCATCTGGGGTATCTTGGTGCTTTTTCAACAAGGGGAGACGCTGGCAGTGTTGGCTCGTCCCTTAATCTCTGGTACTTTCCCTGTTGCCTGTATCATAGTAACTGAGAGCTCTGTTCTGAATGACTTAATAATATGGATTTTTCTTGTTGCTCAGTTCATCTTCGTGTAGGAGTAAATGTAATGAAAACTGTATATCAGAATATTATTCAAATTAGCCAAGTAGAAGAGAAACATTTCCTCCCTTTGAACAGCTTTCTGAGTCTTTTCTGAAAGAGAGATGTGACCGATTCTTTATAGTTTATGTATTTATCCTTCTGGATTTTTGGTTAAACTAAAAGCATTCTTACTTACAAAATCCTTATTTATAATGATCTGTGGATGGGTTCCCCCTAGAGAGAATAGTGAAATATTTGGAAGAATGGGAGCATCAACTCTTTGGCATTTGGTATTTTGAAGGGCGTGTGGGATGGAGAGTGATTTATCTTGCCAGGATCTCTTTCTTTGGTTGGTACTGCTATGCCATGAGTGTAATATATTCAAAGGAACTCTGAGACCTCACTCAGGGAGGTTAGATGGGAGACCTGTCTCTGTCTCTTGGAAATGGGCTATTTCTGATGGGCTGGTTTTTCTTTTACAGAATTGATTGACAGCCTGGGAACTGGGGTATCTAAATCCCTGCTTTTCACTGGGACTCTATAACAAAGAGGTTGGGTGAGACTAGCCACTCCTACCTTTCCAGTTTGCTTCTAGGGAACCCTAGTCTAATAATAGGGTGACTTAGGTTTATGGGTTAGGGTTATGGTTACAAGGACTACGCCCTGGTCTGTCCTCAATGGCTAGGCTGGCTTGGGGAATTAGTTAATTCATCTGCTGTCAGATAACAAGAAGAGCAGAGACTAAATACTGTCTACACACTGGATTTATATCTGTCCTAGCTCAAAGAGTTGTCAGCTGATAGGCAAACGCTACATGGAATGCAGTTCCATGTACCAAGAACTTATCCTGTGGATACACTCAGGTGTGCAAAACTGTGTGTATAAAGGCTTAAATTGCTGTTTCATGTATGATAGCAAAAATGGAAAAGAACGTACACATCCATCAAAAAGGGGACTATTTAAATCATAGCACACCCACCTAGTGGAATATTATGCTGCTATTAAAAAGAACACATTACTGGCTGGATGCAGTGGCTCACACCTGTAATCCCAGCACTTTTGGAGGCCGAGGGGGGCAGATTACCTGAGGTCAGGAGTTTGAGGCCAGCCTGGCCAACATGGCGAAACCCCGTCTCTACTAAAAATACAAAAAAATTAGCTGGGCATGGTGGCGAGCACCTGTAATCCCAGCTACTCAGGAGGCTGAGGCAGGAGAATCACTTGAACCTGGGAGGTAGAGGTTGCAGTGAGCTGAGATTGCACCATTGGACTCCAGCCTGGACAAGAGCAAGACTCCGTCTCAAAGAATACATTACTGAAGAGAACCCCAAACCCTCAAAACTATTGTCATTTGTGGTATGTGAGCAGGTTTATATTTCTTAAAGCAATCTCCACATTTGTCTATTTCTAAGCATCCTTTAAGATAAGCATTTTTTTTATGGACCCAAAACATTTTATTTTTTTATTTTTATTTTTTTAAATTTTATTATTATTATACTTTAAGTTTTAGGGTACATGTGCACAGTGTGCAGGTTTGTTACATATGTATACATGTGCCATTTTGGTGTGCTGCACCCATTAACTCGTCATTTAGCATTAGGTATATCTCCTAATGCTATCCCTCCCCCCTCCTCCCACCCCACAACAGTCCCCAGAGTGTGATGTTCCCCTTCCTGTGTCCATGTGTTCTCATGGTTCAATTCCCACCTATGAGTGAGAACATGCAGTGTTTGGTTTTTTGTTCTTGCGATAGTTTGCTGAGAATGATGGTTTCCAGTTTCATCCATGTCCCTACAAAGTACATGAACTCATCATTTTTTATGGCTGCATAGTATTTATTCCATGGTGTATATGTGCCACATTTTCTTAATCCAGTCTATCATTGTTGGACATTTGGGTTGGTTCCAAGTCTTTGCTATTGTGAATAGTGCTGCAATAAACATACATGTGCATGTGTCTTTATAGCAGCATGATTTATAATCCTTTGGGTGTATACCCAGTAATGGGATAGCTGGGTCAAATGGTATTTCTAGTTCTAGATGCCTGAGGAATCGCCACACTGACTTCCACAATGGTTGAACTAGTTTACAGTCCCACCAACAATGTAAAAGTGTTCCTATTTCTCCACATGTCTCCAGCACCTGTTGTTTCCTGACTTTTTAATGATTGCCATTCTAACTGATGTGAGATGGTATCTCATTGTGGTTTTGATTTGCATTTCTCTGATGGCCAGTGATGATGAGCATTTTTTCATGTGTCTTTTGGCTGCATAAATGTCTTCTTTTGAGAAGTGTCTGTTCATATCCTTCACCCACTTTTTGATGGGGTTGTTTGTTTTTTTCTTGTAAATTTGTTTGAGTTGATTGTAGATTGTGGATATCAGCCCTTTGTCAGATTGAAGGGGTGGGTCGCCCCTCCACACCTGTGGGTGTTTCTCGTTAGGTGGAACGAGAGACTTGGAAAAGAAAAAGACACAAAGTATAGAGAAAGAAATAAGGGGACCCAGGGGACCAGCGTTCAACATATGGAGGATCCCCCTGGCTTCTGAGTTCCCTTAGTATTTATTGATTATTTGTCGGTGTTTCTCAGAGAGGGGGATGTGTCATGGTCACAAGACAACAGTGGGGAGAGGGTCAGCAGACAAACGCGTGAACAAAGGTCTTTGCATCATAGACAAGGTAAAGAATCAAGTGCTGTGCTTTAGATATGCATACACATAAACATCTCAATGCTTTGCTAAGCAGTATTGCTGCCCACATGTCTCACCTCCAGCCCTAAGGCGATTTTTCCCTATCTCAGTAGATGGAACGTACAGTCGAGTTTTATACTGAGACATTCCATTGCCCAGGGACGGGCAGGAGACAGATGCCTTCCTCTTGTCTCAACTGCAAGAGGCATGCCTTCCTCTTATACTAATCCTCCTCAGCACAGACCGTTTACGGGTGTCGGGCTGGGGGACGGTCAGGTCTTTCCCTTCCCACAAGGCCATATTTCAGACTATCACATGGGGAGAAACCTTGGACAATACCTGGCTTTCCTAGGCAGAGGTCCCTGCGGCCTTCAGCAGTTTTTGTGTCCCTGGGTACTTGAGATTAGGGAGTGGTGATGACTCTTAAGGAGCATGCTGCCTTCAAGCATTTGTTTAACAAAGCACATCTTGCACAACCCTTAATCCATTTAACCCTGAGTTTGACACAGCACATGTTTCAGAGAGCACAGGGTTGGGGGTAAGGTCACAGATTAACAGCATCTCGAGGCAGAAGAATTTTTCTTAGTACAGAACAAAATGGAGTCTCTTATGTCTACTTCTTTCTACACAGACATAGTAACAATCTGATCTCTCTTGCTTTTCCCCACACAGATGAGTAGGTTGTGAAAATTTTCTCCCATTCTGTAGGTTGCCTGTTCACTCTGATGGTAGTTTCTTTTGCTGTGCAGAAGCTCTTTAGTTTAATTAGATCCCATTTGTCAATTTTGGCTTTTGTTGCCATTGCTTTTGGTGTTTTAGACATGAAGTCCTTGCCCATGCCTATGGCCTGAATGGTATTGCCTAGGTTTTCTTCTAGGGTTTTTATGGTTTTAGGTCTAACATTTAAGTCTTTACTCCATCTTGAATTAATTTTTGTATAAGGTGTAAGGAGATAAGCATTTATTTAAATCAAAACATTCTATAGTGATTCCACCAAAATGAATTCTGGTTTCTTGTGAGATTTTACTGGTTCATGTTAAGACCTTTGGTATGTTAGCCAGCTGTTATGTAGCTTCAGTTGGATGGGTTTTTGTTTTGGACCTCATGGTAATTTTGATGAACAGAACAGGATTTTTCATTTAAAAATTAATATTAGATAGGATAGAGAAGCAGGTTACAGAAGTGAGCAACTTTCAGAAAGACTTGATCCTGCTCCTCTTATAAATACTGATGGTAGGCCATACTGATAACTGAACTGCAAGAAGTTGCAAAGAATGAAAATAGAAAATGATGTTCAAGTTAAAGCAATATATACACTCCAGGATGGAGAATTCAGTGCCTAATAGAGAAGAGGCTCATGTTCTGGAGTGAATTTCAGCTTTGATTTCTATAGAACAGGATGGAAACTCTGACCTTACGATTTAGTTGTAAAATTTTGGGTAAGTTCAGCTTTGTCAAATGATCCTTTATGGAAATTTTTCCTTTGTGCTTCCTAACTAGTTGGGCATTCCACCACACCACTGTTGATGTCATCCATGATGTCATGAGGGTGGTGGCCATCAACATTGCAGACACAGACTGGGCAGTAGTCCCCAGGAGCTCTTTAATAGTTCCAGAGAGTTCTCTGGCTAAAGATTGGTGCTGCATCTGTCGAGCAGTGTTGACAGTCTCATCAAAAGTGATATTTCCACTGTGTTTAATGTTTTTCTGTTTCTTTCTGTCTATTGGTGGTTCTTTGAGGGCTTTGATGATTAGGGCAGAGACAGAAGGTATCACCTCAATCTGGGCCTGTCTGTTCTGAATGGTCAGTTTCACTGTAATCCTTAGACCCTTCCAGTCTTCTAGTCACCAGTTGCCTTGGCAATGTCATCATCAACCTTTTTGGGAGACAGACCCAGGGGGCTTATCTTGGGAGCCAGTGCAGACATGGCATCGACTTCACCCCCGGTGACTCTAATCTCATTGGGGTCAAACTTCAGCAGCATGGTGGAGGCAGCTTGTGTCAGATGAATCCGATTCAGGACGACTGAAGAAAGTTGCACTTTGGCCTCCTTTGAGCTGGAAGACAAAAGCCAGCCTTGTTTTTCTGTCACTTAAATGGAAGTAATCATAACATGCCTCACATCATAAGATTAGGATTAAGTGGGGTAATTTGTCGAGTACTTGGTATTTAGTTCATCAGTGGCAAGGAAATCTTTCAGTTTAACAATAAAAGTAACCATCAGACTTTGCCTTTTACCATGATTCTGAGGTGTTAGAAGTAGCAGCAAATAAAACATCCATCTTTTAAAAACCCTCATTCCTATTAATTCACTTTGCTCTTCCCTGGAGAAAAATGGCATGTAAATACCCTCTGATCTCGATATTCCTCATTTCTTTGTTTAAAATCTTATCAAGGTAAATTGAGATGGTAGATTTTTACAAATTAAATCAAAACTCAGTAATAAATAATCGTGCTTCTTATTAACCAGAAAGGGCATAATAGGAGTAATGTGCCCAGAACAAAGGGTTTAGAGATTGACTTTGTTTTGCCTAAAGAATCATTGTGAGAAAAATAGACTAATAAAACGTTTAAAAGTGAATCATTCAGGAGAGCTATAGACTTTTATCTACATTAAAAAGAACTAAACTGCTTCTAAGAAATACGTTATTTTAATTCTTAAGATGACTAAGCATTATTAGGCAGAAAAAAATTATAAAAATAAAATGTGAACTCTAATCATTGAAAACCTGTGTGGCACTATTGATGTATAATATGGTTGTAAATACTTCTTTGCAAGAGGGCACATCCTAAGGTTAGCAACAACGAAACTGTGATATAGGAATATTGATTTTTATTCATCTCAGCTCCTTGCTTGGCACTGGGAAAAACATAAAAAATGATAAATATTACTTAATGTATAATATGGTCTGCAGGCAGGTGTCATCTTAAGGGGTAAGAGGGCTTTGGGACCACATATCCAGTGTAGAAGACAGTTAATAAGCAGTGAATGCAATAGAAATACATAATATAAGTTAGGATGACAGCTTGGAGCTGACTTAAGTAACTACGGGAGAATCTTGCTTCCTGACCCCATGCCAAGAGCTGGGTAAGCAGAGCCCTTCATTCTTAGGTCCTCTAGAAAACATAAAGATGGGAAGAGTTTTCTTCAAATATACTGTGAGAATCTCAAAGACTTTCAGATTATTAGACCTTATTTTCTTCCCTGGAGTGAATAGGGTATAATTTATTCACTAAACAAATATTTATTGAGTTTTTCAGCATTAATTCATTAATATTAATTCAGAAATATTTGCGTTCTACTTGGGGTCAGGTTCAGTAGTAACTAAAGCAATTTCTCAAGAAATTTCTAGCCTGGTTACAAACTATTAATATAACCGGGGGATGAAATATGCCTCAGAAGAGCCAGAGTTTTACCTTGTGGTGGAAGATCATGCTCTGGAATTGGAGAGTATGGAGGCCGAGGGAAGGTCAGCCCCACCAAAGAAATTGAGAGTGTTCTAAAAAGAGGCAGTGTCTTCTGTGGGGAGCTAGGTTTCAGGCTTTTTGCTTCAGGGGCCTCAGGAGGAAAGCTTAGGAAGGAAGAGAGTAATACAGGTGGATTTGGGAAGTTGAAAGACATGGTGGGAAGGGAGAAAGGAAAGGCCTAGTGTATGGTGCTAAATTTTGGGTGGTGACCAAGGGTGAACTAGGACAAGGAATAATTCCCAAAAGAATTGGTCCCAGAAGTCCTCTAGGGAGAGATGAGGATTCAGTTTACTAGTAGTATGGATCACTAAATCATGATCCATAATTCAGAATAGTGAAAGAGGAAGAATAGCAAAGTTGATAATATGGTTGAGTGAATAATTTACTTTTAAGACTTTTTGACCTCATCCTGCAGAGGGTCTGAAGATCATCTGGGCTAATACTAGCCTAGATGACTAAAGAGCCTCACCCTAGAATCATGTTTCAAAAGGACTTAAAAGGGCCCTATCCACCTCTTTTCTCCTCCCTCCTCCAGAAAAGAAGTCTTAGCATTAAATGCTTTCCCCTCTTTGAACATATCTTAATATTTTTTTTTCATTATTCTTACTCACTTTATGTTCTGAAACATACACTCGAGGCCAGAATAAAGTCACTGGGATGGCAAAATAACGCTGATTTATTTCATGTGAGCTGTGGATGAAGCTAGGACTGTGTAGCCTGAGGAAATGAAGACTTAAGAGCATCACGTGGAAAAGAGATTAAATGTGTCTATTGCTGGACCTGTGGAAGAGAATGGGACACGTGGGGAGAGTTAGAGGAGGATAGGCTTTAGCTTCATATAAAGGACATCCGGAGAAGTTGAGCTGCGCAGCTGTGCCATATGCCTTGTAAGCAGTAAGCTCCCTGTCTCCAGAACTTATTAGTTATTATTTTCTCTCTCTCCTAATTCTTTGCTTGTATGTTAGAAAGCATGAGATGGGAGTTTGAACTCAACCTCAGAGGCCCATCCTGACTAGAATCATAGTTTGCCAGTACATTTATGTATGGTATTTATAAGACCAAAGTAAATTGTATGTAAGTTGACACAATTTTAACTAAAATATTACATAGTAATCATATATTACTATGATATAGTAATATTACTGTACATATACAGTAATATGATTATTATAATATAGTATATTATATAACATAGTATATATGATTATATAGTAATCATATTACTATGTAATATTTTAGTATTAAAATACTAATATTTTAATTTTAGTATAAAATATTAACATTAAAATATAGTAGGATTAATTATATATTAATATTAAATTTTAATATTTAAATTGCACTGTGGTTGATTTAATTCATGTTACTAATGTTATCAGATACGTCACTAGCATCTATGAGACAGACACAAAATTTTAATGGAAATAAGCTGCTAATTTTAAAATCCTATGCATAAAGAAGCTATAAGTCTTGTAAGTTTACATGTAGAAAACACTATCGCTCTCCCTCTCCCTCTCCCTCTCCCCTCTTTCTTCGGTCTCCCTCTCCTTCTTTTTTCGGTCTCCCTCTGTTGCCAAAGCTGGACTGTACTGCCGTGATCTCGTCTCGCTGCAACCTCCCTGCCTCGGGCTCCTGTGATTCTCCTGCCTCGGCCTGCCGAGTGCCTGGGATTGCAGGCGCGCGCCGCCACGCCTGACTGGTTTTTGTATTTTTGGTGGAGACGGGGTTTCCCGTGTTGACCAGGCTGGTGTCCAGCTCCTGGCCTCCAGTGATCTGCCCGCCTCGGCCTCCCGAGGTGCTGGGATTGCAGACGGAGTCTCGCTCACTCAATGCTCAATGTTGCTCAGGCTGGAGTGCAGTGGCGTGATCTCGGCTCGCTACAGCCTCCACCTCCCAGCCGCCTGCCTTGGCCTCCTAAAGTGCTAAGATTACAGCCTCTGCCCCGCCGCCACCCCATCTAGGAAGTGAGGAGCGTCTCTGCCTGGCCGCCCATCGTCTGGGATGTGAGGAGCCCCTCTGCCCGGCCGCCCCGTATGGGAAGTGAGGAGAGCCTCTGCCCGGCCGCCATCCCGTTTAGGAAGTAAGGAGCGTCTCTGCCCCGCTGCCCATCGTCTGGGATGTGAGGAGCGCCTCTGCCCGGCCGCCCCGTCTGGAGGTGAGGAGTGCCTCTGCCCGGTCGCCACCCCGTCTGGGAGGAAGTGAGGAGCGCCTCTGCCCGGCCGCCCAGTCTGGGAGGTGAGGAGTGCCTCTGCCCGGCCGCCTCCCCGTCTGGGAGGAAGTGAGGAGCACCTCTGCCCGGCCGCCCCGTCTGGGAGATGAGGAGCACATCTGCCCGGCCGCCCCGTCTGGGAAGTGAGGAGCGCCTCTGCCCAGCCGCCCCGTCTGGGAAGTGAGGAGCGCCTCTGCCCCGCCGCCCAGTCTGGGAGGTGAGGAGTGCCTCTGCCTGGCTGCCACCCCGTCTGGGAGGAAGTGAGGAGCGCCTCTGCCTGGCTGCCACCCAGTCTGGGAGGAAGTGAGGAGCGTCTCTGCCCGGCCGCCCCGTCTGGGAGGTGAGGAGCGCCTCTGCCCGGCCGCCCCGTCTGGGAGGTGAGGAGCGCCTCTGCCCGGCCGCCCCGCCTGGGAGGTGAGGAGCGCCTCTGCCCGGCCGCCCCGCCTGGGAGGTGAGGAGCGCCTCTGCCCGGCCGCCCCGCCTGGGAGGTGAGGAGCGCCTCTACCCGGCCGCCCATCGTCTGGGAAGTGAGGAGCGCCTCTGCCCGGCCGCCCCGTCTGGGAAGTGAGGAACGCCTCTGCCCGGCCGCCCCGTCTGGGAGGTGAGGAGCGCCTCTGCCCGGCCGCCCCGTCTGGGAGGTGTACCCAACAGCTCCGAAGAGACAGCGACCATTGGGAGCGGGCCATGAGGACGATGGCGGTTATGTTGAAAAGAAAGGGGGGAAGTGTGGGGAAAGGAAGGAGAGATCAGATTGTTGCTGTGTCTGAGTAGAAAGAGGTGGGCGTAGGAGACTCCATTTTGTTCTGACTAGGAGAAATTCTTCTGCCTTGGGATGCTGTTGATCTATGGCCTTTCCCCCAGCCCCGTGCTCTCTGAAACATGTGCTGTGTCAACTCAGGGTTAAATGGATTAAGGGCGGTGCAAGATGTGCTTTGTTAAACAGATGCTTGAAGGCAGCATGCTCTTTAAGAGTCATCACCACTCCCTAATCTCAAGTACCCAGGGACACAAACACTGCAGAAGGCCGCAGGGACCTCTGCCTAGGAAAACCAGAGACCTTTGTTCATGTGTTTATCTGCTGACCTTCTCTCCAGTATTACCCTGTGACCCTGCCATATCCCCCTCTCCGAGAAACACCCAAGAATGATCAATAAATACTTCATAAAAAAAAAAAGAAAAGAAAACACTATCATAAAAAAGGCTACTTAAAAACAACTAATGGAATTGCCTTGTCTCCTGTCTTGACCAGAGGAGTCTGGGAAGCTCTGGTGACCAAGTTTTTGAAGCAGCTTCAAAGTGATGATGAAGGATTTGGATCTGTGACGTTTTTAGCTCGCGCACGAGTATTGATGTGACTGTGAAGAATTGTCTTCCTCTGCCTAACTTTGTTTTTTTTTTTTGAGACAGAGTTTTGCTTTGTTTCCCAGGCTGGAGTGTAGTGGCAAAATCTCAGCTCACTGCAACCTCTACCTCCTGAGTTCAAGCAATTCTCATGCCTCAGCCTCTTGAGTAGCTGGGATTACAGGCGCCCGGCGCCACGCCTGGCTAATTTTTTGTATTTTAGTAGAGATGGGGTTTCACTATTTTGCCCAGGCTGATCTCAAACTTCTGAGCTCAGGCAATCCGCCCGTCTCGGACTCCCAAAGTGATAGGATTATAGGAATGAGCCACCGTGCCTGGCCGCTCTGCATAACTTTGATTCATCCTTGGGAAAACTAGCCCAAAGGGTTAAAGTATTATGAAAAAACCAAAAGTGCAACAGGAGTGTCTTTTTCATTTTGGTATGGTTTGTAACTTTATCATGAACTTACTGTCCAGGAACTACATAATATTTAGATACTGAGAATAAAACGTTCTCATTTTGTAAGGATAAAAGAAATATGTCTACTGCTAACAAACTACATTCTTATGATGGTGGTTGTAGATCTTTGGTAGCTGCCAAGTCCATGTTTAAAATGACCCTCATCTTGGGACCCTTCTGGGTGAAGCTGAAAAGTCTTAGACATCATTTCTTTAATATATGTCGTACTACATGTATTTAATATATGTCCACTTAATAAATTGTTTATTCTTGATATGTTTCTCATCTGATCTGGAGAACAAGTGGATTTATGAAGAAATGGATAGAAGAGGAAAAGTTAGTGAATGGAAAGTCATCTGGGGAAAGGTTGAGGAGAGATACAGGTGTGTTGGGGAATGGGCGATGGAAACAAAATAGAGGTTGGTTAGAGGTTCTTGCTGATTCTTATTTCTAAGTTTGTTGTATCCAGTACACGAGACAGTGTGACGTGATTAAAAGCAATGGCCCTTGAAATAGGAGTCAAATCCCAAATCTTAGCTTTACCACTTACTAGCCATGGGACCAAGTTGAGTTATTTAGCCTCTCTAGGCTTCTAATCTGTAAAATGGAGTCATAATATGCCTGTATCTTAAGGTTGTTTTGGTGATACATTTAATAAGCTTAGTATCTTCCTAATACCCAATTGTTAGTAAAATTAACTATTATTATTATTGACATCCTTTTTTTTTTTGAGACAGAGTCTCACTCTGTCACCAGGCTGGAGTGCAGTGGCACGATCTTGGCTCACTGCAATCTCTGCCTCCCGGAATCAAGCAATTCTCCTGCCTCAGCCTCCTGAGTAGTTGGGATTACAGGCACACGCCACCACACCCAGCTAGTTTTTTGAATTCTTAGTAGAGATGGGGTTTCACCATGTTGGCCAGGATGGTCTCAATCTCCTGACCTTGTGATCCGCCCGCCTCAGCCTCCCAAAGTGCTGGGATTACAGGCATGAGCCACTGTGCCTGGCCTTGGCATCCATTTTATATGTAAAATATCAGAACAATTCTGGGTGGTTACAGTCATTGTGATTACAAGGCTGAGATATATAAAAGGACAATTCTGGGTGGTTACAGTCATTGTGACTACAAGGCTGAGGTATATAAAAGAACAATTCCTTATCCATGAATACAGTCTTTCTTTTTCTTTTTTTTTTTGAGATGGAGTCTCGCTCTGTCACCCAGGCTGGAGTGCAGTGGTGCGATCTTGGCTCCCTGCAAGCTCCGCCTCCCGGATTCACGCCATTCTCCTGCCTCAGCCTCCTGAGTAGCTGGGACTACAGGCGCCCGCCACCATGCCCGGCTAATTTTTTGTATTTTTTAGTAGGGACGGGTTTTACCGTGTTAGCCAGGATGGTCTCGATCTCCTGACCTCGTGATCCACCCACCTTGGCCTCCCAAAGTGCTGGGATTACAGGCGTGAGCCACTGCGCCCAGCCGAATACAGTCTTTCTAACTCTAGGCCGGGGTCCTGGTTTATTATGTGGCAGTGATAGGAGCAGAGTTGTCCTAAGTTTTGGGCCTAGGGCCTCTGGTAGCCCAAAGCTACAGTAAAACTACATGTGGGCCAGGAATGAAGAGGTAGGAAAATAGTCTTATTCACCCCAGTAGATTCTGTTCAGCATCTACTTGTCCTAGAATATATCACCAAATAATTCTAAAAGACGTATCTCCTGGCCTTTGTTGGTGGAGCAAACATCATTCCACTTAGGCAGATTAGGAAATTGAGTTACTGTGAGGTTTTGGTCTACCCAAAGCCATAGTTGGAAATAAAAGTAGTTTCCAAAAACAACACAGGCACTTATTATTATTTTCCCTCTCTCCTCCTAATTCTTCCCTGTCAGCATCTAAATTTAGCCATATACTAGCCCACAGTTTTTGTTACTGCCTAGAGTTAACAAGAATTAGGTTGACTGCAGATTTAGAGATTTCAAATTTCTAAGACTCTTGAAACATCATAAAAGTATCTCCTGTCCCTGTCTCCCCATTTTAATTGCAAAAATATGGAAGTAGAAGTGGAGACTAAAAATGACAGAGTCAAGTATTTGGGGGTGGAAAGATTTTGAAAAAATGACATTACCAAATCTGTTGACCACTCTTTAGTGCTTCACTTACCTGCTTCTCAGCAGCGTTTGACACCTGTGATGATTCTGTCTTGAAATGCACTCTTCTTCAGGCTTCTGGGATACCATGCTTTCAGTCTTACATTTTTTCCCACCAACTTCGCTTACCTCACCGTTTCTTCTCACTCTGTAGGTTCTTCTTCCTCTGGTGATCCTGAAACATTAGTGTGTGTCAGGATTTGGTCCTGTTTTCTCTTCTCTTTTTATTCTTGCTGGGCAGTCTAATTCATTCTTCTAGAAATTTTTCTTGGAAAATTATCCAAGAGCCTACTGGATTTCTCCACCTGAATTATCCTTAAATACCTGCAACTGAACTCTCTTCCTCCTGGTTCTAACCAGCTGTGACTATGTGAAGAACATCAGGATCAAAGTACCTGCTTTGTCACCTAAAGCACAGGACTTCTCAGTAGAGATAGATTGAAATAGAAATGTTCCTGGACTTCAAGATGAAGTTATGTCCTGACAAACCCATCATATAGTTGAAAATTCTTAAATCAAACCATTATGAGTCGGGGGCTGACTGTATACTAAATGCAGAAAAAGAAAGAGAGAAAGAGACATACAAATGCACAATCTGACAGACATTGTTCCTGCCTCCACTCTGGTCAGTCTTGCTAATTCCACACAGATACCTTTGCTGAATGGGTAAGTTCCAGTACAACTGCAGCAAAATAAAAGCTGAGGACATGTGGGTTTTTTTTTTTCTACATTTAGTATGTTCTGTAGTCAAATACCTGTTTTAAAAAAATCTTTCAGAAGAAAGGGAAGGTGAAAAAAATAAAACAATCCTAATTTTAATTAGGAAATAACTTTAGCTACCTGAAATGTTGTCCACAAACTGATTTATTAGTAGAAACAGTTACCTCTTACTTTGAATTTTCATTTTTATTATTTGAACTTTAAAAAAAGATAGTAGATAGCAAATTTTGATGAGCTTTTCTACTCATTTTTATGTTTAGCTAATTTCTAACACAGAACACCATCTTTTCCCTGCTGGAGAAGATAGAAGACTCCAAAGCCAGCCAGCAGCAGGAGCCAGCGAGGCCTTGCTCACTACTTGGGTTGGAGGTGCAAGGAAACACAGCTGGATGAAGGGTTTGTGGTGGCCCTTCCAGCCCAGGTGCAAAGTGCACACTTTGTCCTGCACCTCAGTCAAATGTAATCTCTCAGTGCTGGCACCTCTCATTCTGCCTTTGATTCTTGAATCGTCATGATTGGGAGAAACATGAATTGTCCAGTAAAACAGTTTCTCCCGCTTATTATAGAAGTCTGTAAAATTTTTCTATTACATGTACGTGAAAGTTTTTCTGTTAAAAATACCATGAAAGTAATACATTCTCATTATTGAAATTGTAGATGTCTATTAGAAATAAACAGCCAAATTTGCATAGCCTCAAATGATTACTATTAACATTTTGTTTTCCTTCCATTATTTGTTCTATGCACAGATATTTATTGCCATTTCTGTTTACATGTACAATTCTATAGACTCCCTTTTTCTCTTTTCCAAATTGTAGATAACTGTTTCTTTCATTCAGTAACCACAGGATTGCATTATACCATAAGCCAGGTACTTTTCTAGATACTCCCACAGAATCACTGCCTCTTGAAGCTTACATTCTACTCATGGGAGACAGGTAAAAACAAAAAAACAAAAAAGAAGTGAAAGCTGCCCACAGTCGTGTCACCCAGACATGATGATGGTTAACATTTAGTCTGTGCCCTTGCAGCATTCATATAGTATTTTTTAAAAACAAAAATGTGATTAGACCATAGGTTTTCTTTTTTTTGCTTCCCAAATGTAGACATGTTTCATGTCTTTTAAAGCTCTGTATAATAATGGCTGCATAGTATTATTCCAGATGATGGGTGTACTGTTAATTTAAATATTTTCCTAAAGATTGGCAAACAGATTATATATAGCTTTTTTCTCTATTAAACACAATATGTATCAGATATTCTTATACATAATCCTTTGGAGTTATTATGTGTTTCCTTTATTTATGCCCTAGAAGAGAAGTTGCCCTGTTTAAAAGGATATCCACAATTAAAATTTTAGTATTGTTTTGTTGTATTTTTCTCTAATTTGGTCTTAAGATCGCTCCCTGGACAGTGGCTGTAATTTCTAGCAGTGCCCTAATGGGGCCCCAGTGGGGTGGTCATGTGTGTTTACAGTGTGCCTTTCACCGGATATTCTCTATCCTGAAGGGCAGCCTAATGTAAGTGACCAGTGACCAGGTGTCCCTCTCACAGAAGACTTATATATACTGGCAGACACCTTGTGGCTCTTGTCTAACCTTTGTCCTGTGTCCATTTTATTCCTACCAAGATAACCACTCTCTAGGAGAGCCTTGACCAGGAGGAGAGTTAGGTTAATGTGTGTCAGTCAGGTGAGATACAGAGAAGACAGCATAACAAAACATGAAATAGCAGAAGCAGTTTTATTACTTGCAGATCCTAGAGAGAAGAGAGCAGCGCACCTCACAGAGCCAGTGAGAAGTGAAGAGCTGTCCAGGGCGTGCATGTTCAGTCAGTGTGTGGGGAGTAAGAAAGAAAGATGAACCAACCCATGGATCAAAGCCTTCATTAGGGTCCAGGCCATTACCCATTACCCAAGCAGGTTTCCTGCAGGGAATTCTAATTGCTGTGTTTAGAGCAAGCCGTTAGAGTTCAGTGGAGTCACTGCGGCATATCTGGGCAGTCCATGCCGGGTATGGGGGTCAGTGGAGCAAGACACATAGGTAGGCTCTCTGGCTGTCCCATAGGTGGGTGGTCACCAGGAGGCAGTTGTAAAAGGCAGATATCTGGATTGACCACCTTGAGGAACTGGGAGGAGGCAGGGTCAAGGGTAGAAACTGTATCAAGGGTGGTCAAGCCCCACTTCTGGTATGAGAAAGTCCAGTGTACATCAAAATGGATGTTGAGGCAACATAAAATTCCAAGAATTCACTATGTGTTGCTACTCTGTCCTGCAAAAAAGGGCTTTTAGTAGTTGATACTCTTGCCAGCAATATTTGAGAGCACCAATTTTGGCATGTCCTAGTACTGGATTTTTCAAAATGAAAATGTAGTTTACATACTATAAAATCCACCCTTTAAAAATGTGCAATTTTGTGGTTTTTAGAATATTCACAAGATTGTGTAAACATCACCACTATTTAATTTCAGAATATTTTCGTAACCCCCAATTTGTCTCTTTGAGTTCGTTTTTTGCTAAGCATTTCATATAAATGGAATTATACAATATGTGGCCTTTTGCGTCTGGCTGATTTCATTTAGCCTGTTTTCAAGGTCTATCCATGGTGTAGCATGTTTCAGTGCTTCACTCCTTTATTATTATTATTATTTTATTTTATTTTATTTTTTTGAGACAGAGTCTCACTTTGTCACCTAGGCTGGAGTACAGTGGCGCGATCTCAGCTCACTGCAACCTCCGCCTCCCAAGCTCAAGTGATTCTCCTGCCTTAGCCTCCCAAGTAGCTGGGATTACAGGCGCATGCCACCCCACCTGGCTAATTTTTGTGTTCTTAGTAGATAGGGAGTTTCACCATGTTGGCCAGGCTGGTCTTGAATTCCTGACCTCATGTGATCCGCCCACCTTGGCCTCCCAAAGTGCTGGGATTATAGGTGTGAGCCACTGTGCCCAGCCCCACTTCACTCCTTGTTATGGCTGAATAATATGCCATTGTATGGGCATACCACATTTTGTTTGCCTGTTCATCTGTTGATGGACCGAGTTGCTTCCATCTTTCGGGTATTGTGAATAGTGCTGCTGTGAACATTTGTGTGTAAGTTTTTGTTTAAACACCTGTTTTCAATTCTGTGTATATGTGTGTGTGTGTGTGTATCTGTGATGGAATTGCCGGATCATTTGCTAGCTGTGTTTAACTTTTTGAAGGACTGTCACACTGTTAAGTGGCTTCACCATTTTATATTCCCACCAACAATGTATAAAAGTTTCAATTTCTCTATATCCTTGCCAAAATTATTGTTGTCTTGTCTTTTTTATTATAGCCATCTTAGGTGGGTATAAAATAGTATCTCATTGTGGCCTTGAATTTGGTTCTTTTTTATTATTGAGTTGTAAGAATTCTTTATATATTCTAGACACTAGACCCTTACCTGACAAATAATTTGCAAATATTTTCTCCCATTCTGGGGATTTTCTTTATGCACTTGTTCCTCAGCGTCCATGGGGGATTGTTCTAACGCCTTCCATGAATACCAAAATCTGAAGATGCTCAAGTCTCTTATTTAAAATGGTGTAGTATTTGTATATAACCCATACACATCTTCTCATACACTTTAAATCATCTCTAGGTTACTTATAATACCTAACACAACACAAATGCTACATAAATAGTTGTTGTAGTATATTGTTTTTAAATATGTATTTTTATTGTCGTATTGTCATTTTTAATTGTTTGTTTGTTTTCAAATATTTTCAATCCTCAGTTGGTTGACTCCATAGATGCAGAACCCATGGATTTAGAGGGCCAACTGTACTTTCTTGATAATGTTCTTTAAAGTGCAAAAGTTATTACTTTTGATAAGTGTATTAAAGTTTTAAATGAAAAATATTTAAATTCCTTAATTATTATATTTCACATAAAATACGCATAGTTTTTAGGAAAAGTTGGGGGAAGTCTAATAGTATTATATTATCACTTTATTTAATTTTTTTTTCAAAGAAAGAATCATCTTAAATTTGGGAGAGGGAAATGTCATCACAACTTGGAGAGTATCTTCCCTTTCAACCTTCACATCTCTGTATATACCTGTTTGCCATGCCAATATTTAAAGAAACTTGTAAATGGCCAGTAAATACTGTTTATATGAATAAGAGTGAAAAGCTCTCTATTTCTCAGGAGCTTGGATAGAGAACAGTACTAGCTTGGAAGCAGCTTACAGGCAATGATTGTCAGGTATCCATGTATGGATTCCTTACAGATAGAAATATATGTTTCCTGACCCAAAACAAAAAAAACAGTGAAATATGCTTGTTTAATTTTTTTTTTAACCTGATGTACTGAAATTTAATGGTTTTTGTTGCCTGAGTTTTAGCATATTATTTCAAGGCTTTCTGTTAAAAGGTGTAGAAATGGTTATAACTGATGAAGAAGATTCTGTAGCAGATATGCTCATTATTCTGGATGATTTTCTTAATTAGAATCTATTTTGACTTTCAAGTTCTTGAATAATTGTTAAAGGTTTGTCCATAGACCTCTGTTTGGAACCACTGCCCAGGGCCATAATTTTTTCATTAGTTCTTAGCTCCTTTTCAACTGACCTGATCCAGTTTATCTAGATTCAAGTCTTTAAGTGTCTTTTCCAGGAATATTGTGGATTGATAGCTTTGAATCACAGAAACGAGTTCTTTACTAACAGTGCAGTTTATGAGCTAACATTGTTGCATGTGTTACCAGTGGACCCTCTCCATTTCATTCTTTTTTTTCCTAGATTTTTGTCTCTATTTAAACTGTTCTTATAATTTGTAAAATATTTTTGGCACCTTGTGGCCCATCATCTCCAACCTGTTCCTTTTAGGGCCCGTTTCAAAGTGGTGATTTAATGCCCTTGGTAGAAGCTGAAACAAAGCTTTTATTTAGGCTCTTTGCCTTTCCACCCACTGACCTTGAGACACATGAAAGGAAATTTTTTTTGTCTTATATTTTTTAATCTTTAGCAAATATGTTTTCAAAGCTCCCAACAAGGTGCCTTAAAAATACAAACATTTCTGGTAGACTTTTCAATGATAATTTTATATATTTTATTACTAATATCTGCTTTTTCATCAAGAACTACCTGACCTTTCCCAAAGTGATTGCATATGCCATCACATTTAACTTTTATTTTTATTTTTAAGAGATCGAGTCTTGCTGTGTTGCCCAGGCTGGAGTGCAGTGGCACAATCATAGCCCATTGTAACTTCAAACTACTGGGTTCAAGTGATCCTCCTGCCTCAGCCTCCTAAGTAGCTAGGACTACAGGTGTGCACCACCACTGCTGGCAAATGTTTTAATTTTTTTTTTTTTTTGGTAGAGACAGGGTCTTGCTCTATTGCCCAGGCTGGTCTCTAACTCCTGACCTCAAGTGGTTCTCCCACCTCAGCCTCCCAAAGTGCTGGTATTACAGGTGTGAACCACCATGCCTGGCTGCATTTAACATTTCTAACCAAGTTTCATCATGCTGGTCTCATGGCCTAGCAATCATTGTAGTTCCCTGGGAGGTCATACAATGCTCAATGAATTGGGTGTCAGCTTTGGCCAGATGGAGAGTTGAAATCCAGGCTCCCGCACTCAGTAGTCGTATGGCCTTGGGCATATCAGTTAACATCACTAATCTTCCATTTCTCTATACAAAATCAGCATCTTTATATTGACCCTGTGGGATTGTTATAAAGATTAGAGGTCATGAAACATGCCTTGTCCAAGCCCTAGTGTACCCATATGGCATGTTTTCAATAAATGTTAGCTGCTGCTCTTGCTATTGCGTAAGGATTGAATGCCACCTTACTGCCACCTGCTTCTAGCTTCTTTGGGGACCCCTGTCCTTCACAAAAGGGACCTGGACATGAGATATGAGCTGAAAAGATAGGGTCTCACTCTGATCTTCAGAGAGCTGCCTCGGTGGGAGTAGATCTTTTATGTTATCTTTGAAAGCCTAAGAAACCTGTGACTCGTCCTTTTTCAGTCTGTACACCCTTGCGTGCTAAGCAAAAACTTGTTCCTTGAGGGCCAGGCGTCCTTGGCACAGAATTCAAGAATCTTCCGAGGACGGCTCTGCACTTCACAGGAGCCAAGCTTTACCTGGATACCTGTCACCTCACTGCTGGATTTCTTCTTGCCTTGTATCCCATTAAAACGGTTTTTAAAATTGTGGTAAAAGCATATGATAGAAAATTTACCACCTTAACCATTTTTTTTTGTATTTGATTTTAAATTCCTTTTATGTCCGCTTAGCTCCTCCTTTTCCAAAGCCATCTCAAGTGCTCAATCAGCAATGGGATCATCAAACTGAGTTGTTTTCCTTTTATTGATTGATTGATTGATTGATTGAAAGTAGTGAGTCCTGCCAGAATGACCAATTCCCTTTGTATTTAGGCTTATGAGGCTGGACTGTATTGATATGATAAAGATCTGCCCCCCGCCCCCCCAAAAATCTTTCTTTCTTTTCTTTCATCTTTTTCTCCTGGGATTCTCAGTGTTATGTTTGGGAACATTGGACTAGGGAAAGAAACTGGAAAAACAGAAGGGGGAATATGCAGCTGAATGTTAGTCTCTGTAACTACCACGGTGGGCCAGGAAGTCTGAGCACAGATTGGGTAACCGGCATACTGAAGGGAAACCATGCCACCTGGGCAACTGTCTGTGTCCTTTAGCACACGCCAGGCCTCTTGTTAAGAGAGCAGGTTCCTCACAAATGGTGCTGTTTCTAAGCCATCATGCAAAGATGATTGTAACCGTCTTCCTAGAAAGCCTGCTTGTCCCTCCCAGGCTCTTCTTAAGTTATTTCTTTGTTCCAGACCAAGGAGAAGGTGCTGTTCCTTGAAACTAACACCCACATTGTTACCGATTATCACCAACCTTAGCTTTGTTGTGAAATTGTAAATATTTTTTGCAACACCAGACCTGAAAGAATGAGATATAACTTCTTAACCCAAAGGGATGTTTTCTTAAAAAGCGGTCACTTTGGGGGCTGTACTTTTATTTGTTTGGCGCTCAAAAGCAGCTTTGCAACTTCCATTTTAGGGATGCCTTCAGCACCTGTGACACATCCTTTCTAATGGCATCTATCACCATAAAACTTCCTCCTATACAGGTAGTTTGGTTTTTGCAAGTGGCTAAAGGTTATTTGGTGCTCAGTCTGGTGGCTAGATTAGATGATCATACAGAACAGCACAATTTTTAGTTAAAATCAAAGGCGTACCTTTGAATGATCCTGATTTAGTATGCTAATAACACGTTGGCACAGCTCCACAAGTGTAAAGGCCGTGTATGTCCTGTTTGCCACTCTGTCTCCAAGGCCTAGCACAATAGGAACTAACAGAGAGTGGGAACTCAGTAAATATTTGTTGAGCAAATCCATGTATTCAAACTGGGTAACTCTCTTTGTCTGAAGCATGAATTGGAAGGGTAATATGCTTGTTTCTCTTTCTTTTACAGTTGTCAAATTTAAAAGTTTTGAATCACTCCCCAATGTCTGATGCCTCTGTCAATTTTGACTACAAATCTCCATCCCCATTTGACTGCACCACTGATCAAGAAGAGAAAATTGAAGATGTTGCTAGTCACTGTCTGCCTCAGAAGGACCTATATACTGCTGAAGAGGAAGCTGCTACCCTTTTTCCTAGGAAAATGACGTCCCATAATGGGATGGAGGACAGTGGAGGAGGAGGTACTGGAGTGAAGAAGAAACGGAAGAAAAAGGAGCCAGGAGACCAAGAGGGTGCAGCAAAGGGAAGCAAGGACAGAGAGCCCAAGCCAAAGAGGAAACGAGAACCGAAAGAGCCAAAGGAACCCAGGAAGGCCAAGGAGCCGAAAAAGGCCAAGGAGCACAAGGAGCCGAAGCAAAAAGATGGGGCAAAAAAGGCACGGAAGCCCCGGGAGGCCTCGGGCACCAAGGAGGCCAAAGAGAAGAGGAGCTGCACTGACTCTGCAGCCAGGACGAAGTCCAGGAAGGCCAGGTACATTCCCTTCTCCCTTCTCTGAGCACTTGCCTATGCCAATGCAGAATGATTTGCCTTTGGCATTAGCCCAAGCCCCTAGGCATAACCCTGCTGCACTCCTGTGGGCCTAAGCTTCACATCTCACCTATATAGGATGGGGAGCAGGGATAACCCCTTGGTGCTAATACAAGGGGCTGTCCTTGGAGGTTGCTGTTTTCTCATTGCATTTCTGAAGTCATAGTGTTTCAAAAACGACATTTGTGTTTTTAGGATACTCCCAAGAATTCCCCACCACCTTCAGACACCAACCATTCTTTTTGGTCTTAGTACTTAGCATTCTTTAGTTGCTAGCTGTGTAGATGTACCCCTTATATCCCATGTTTATATGGGATCCTGCCAGATGTGTAGATGTACCCCCTATATCCCATGTTTATATGTTGTTTGTGTCTATATTAGCTTTCAGCTAAAAATGAACCACTTTTCTTACCTCCTAATGAGAGAAAGATAACCTTAATTAATACTGACCATGCAGTTTCTTGCCATTCCTTTTGGACTAAAAAGAATTAAAATGTTAACATGTACAGGATGTAAGGGAAGTGACATCCTAGGTGTGATACAGAGGGCAGTGATTTTTGGAACAGCAGTGGTGTAGAGTGGCAGAGGAGCCGCTATGAGGAGGATGCACAGTCACAGGAATCAGTGGTGCAGGAAGCCTGAGAGAGCCGTCAGTATGCACAGAGTTCCAGATAGATGAGGACTGACTAGCTTCCCCTAGGTTCCAAGCTCTGAGTACAGGACCATTCCTGATCTGTTTATCTAGTTCATTGTCTAGCACAGTGCTTGACACATTGACAAGTGCTTAGGAAATGCTGAGTAAATGAGACCAGAGGAGACCATAATGACTTACAGAGAGACCAGAGTGCATAGGTACAGATTCACTGTATAGACCCTATCAAGACAGCAAATGCATTCCTTGTGCAGGGAACTCAATATCTGTCATCATATACGAATATGATATTTCTCATTTTGTTTCTGAATTCCTTGTGGAGAACTTTATATTTAGAATTTTGAGGAAACACCAAATATATGACTCCTATCTTAAGGAATTTACATGTCTAAAATCTAAGTGCAAAGGAAGGTTAATTATATTTATCTATGTATCTATTATTTTAGACCAAGAGCACTCATAAAAAACACAGAGACTGATGTGGATACTAACAAAACATAAAGTAATGAGGCCATCACACCTGTGTTGGTCAGGCATGAAGGAGGTAATTTTAAGAATGCATTTTAAGTGGTGTGTGTTGCAACCTGGAGTTTACTATATGGTTCAGTTCTTCTTCAGAAGGACAGCTTGTTGGGACCAGATGGATAGTTTCTTAATCCAAATTAAAATTTTGCCTCATAATATTCACTCCCTTCTGTCTGGCAGAGGATTTCATCTTTCATCTACCAAAGAAACTTGGGTGGGATCTCAGGAATGTAGGTTACAGAAATTGCCCATAAAATACCTTACAGACGGCCAAGAGAGAGGTAGACAAAACTCAGGATTCTGCCTAACTAAGACCTTACAGGATTTGTTTCTTAGTGAACCTAGTGAGCATACTCTAGTCTCCAATGTGTGGATGGGGTAGCAGAGTGTTCAGTCTCTGCAAATAATTTTCATGTCCAGATTACTTTGGAGGAGCTGAAGTGGTACTTTGGGATAATAGCATATATAAAGAAGGAGGATCAGACATGAGCTAGTGTGGCAACTTTTTTTTATTATTATTACAGAGAATAATAAGGAATAAAGATTGTGTTTGAGGGTAATTAGAGGAGGGTTTTATAGCCCTAATAAGAAGTCTTGGTTTGTATCTAGAAGACATTAGAAAGCCATAGGTGTCTGAGCCCACTTAGCCACTGGTTTCTGATGTTTACAATTTTATCAACTCCTCCTTTTTTAAGGAATTCATGTTTACATTGTATGAGGTCTGAAACAAAGTGATGAGTATGCAAACATTGTCATAAATTCCATTTTGGGGGAATAAGGAGGCATTTAACAAAGTGTTGGATGCCAAATATATAGGCAAAATCAGGATTCTGTCTAGTGAAAATGTATAGTCTTTGTTATGTAAATGTAGCAATATTAACGCAACTTGATTTGATCTAATTAGGCTGTATGAAATATAAGTGAGTTGGAGAAGTGCTTGGTAGTGTTTTCAAAGGCTGCTAACTTAGAAGACAGCAGAACCTTTTGAGGTTTAGAAGTCCAAGAGACACCCTATTAGAGGAGGCTGACAGAAGTGATCATGTCTTTAAAAATGTGGACAAGTTACATGAGCTTTCTCTTTATTTTGGAGCTGTATTACATTGATCTGTAACATAATAGAATTCTTCTTTGTGCTCCAGGGTTCTGGACTGGTTAGCCTTTGATTGCTTCTCTTTTATATCTTTATAAAATTGTTTTGGTTCCTTTAATTAGTGATCCTACTGGTAGGCAGAAGCAGTTTTAGATATGAAGCATGTTAATTGATTTAAAAATACATGTATATATATACACGCACATATGTATATATGCATATGTTAGTAATTAAGCCTTAGTTTTTTGTTCTCTTTGATTTACTCTTGCAGATTGGCTCAAGTACATGTTTTGATTTGAGCAGGTATCGATTAGACCCTGGTAATACTTGATGGTTATAAATGATTCACTAAATGCTTGGATTACTGTAGGAGCTCCACAACTGATTTACGGGCTTCTGGCCTTTTCCTCCCTCAGTCCATCTTGCCAGCTGCCACCTGGCTAGTCTTTCTGAAGCCCTGCTGTTGGCCCCTTTATTTATGTTGGCAACAGTGGTGGTGTTGGTGGTAAATCGCCTTTTCTCCCTTTTCAATTCTAAATCAGTTGAGAAATAGTCAATAGAAATGGGCATTCATTTATCAGCTCTGTTATTGGCAAACTGGATTGAAAAACATTCGTTAGCTTGTGGCCACCATCAGACTTGCTGTTACTCCCTCACTTGAGTTTATCTGCCAGCACTGCAGGCACTCGGAAGCAGAGGTGGCAGTGCTGGGCCATGTGTGCTCCGTTCCTTCTTCCAGTCTTGCTATTCGGGTATTTCCCCAGTCGGGGAAGTGAGATAAGTTTGAAGAAGGGCGAAAAATGTATTTCCAGTATTTTTCAGTCCTTGGGAATAAAATATGCTTTTCCTCATGAAAACATGGAGACAGGGAAATGGGATTCCCTCAACAATTTATAACCGCTTAGAATCTTCTGATTGTTCCTGTTGCCCCCTGATTGCTCCTGTTGTCCCCTGATTGCTCCTGTTGCCTCCAGGACAAAATCCAGACTCCAGACAGGACAAAATCCAGACTCCTTCCTCTGTTATTCTGACCCTCTGGGGTCTGACATCTCCCTCCCTTTCCATCTCTGGCACTATACCTGGCCAACTCGATTAATCTCATTAGCTCTCAAAGGTCCTTGACCCACTTCTCCTTTGGATTGCTCTTGGTATTTCCCCAGCTCTTACCCTTCTCTGAGTATCCCAAGTCCTTTCCATTCTTCAGGTCTGAGTGCAAGTCTCAGTTGAGATATATATCAGAGTTCAGATATGTATCAGTATAGATATATATCAGAGTTTCCCCAAACCAGCGTACCTGTGTGTCCCCTCTGAACTTCCATAGCCCTGTTGTATTGCAGCCAGGGAAACGGAGACCCACAGAGAAGTGACTTGTCTAAGATCATTCACAGATGTGTGTTATAATCTCAGGCCTGATTCCCAGTCTTGTATGTTTGCCTCTAAAACAGGCTACTTTTCCCGTCATTAATTGTGGTTTTCAGGTATATGTGACTTGTTTTCCTCAACAAAAGTTAAGATATATGTGTGTATATATATACACACATATATATATACCAAGAATAAATGGATAGAGTTCTTCTCCTTGAAAATAAGACCTGTATAAGGTATCTTATAACTCTCATTGTTATGTAACAGTAGGTAATATATCCATTTTATAATTGAATGAAAGTTCAAAAAGTTAAGTAACTTGTCCAAGGCACAAAACTAGTGAGCACCATTGTTGAGATTTGACTCCAGTTTCACCTGGCTGTAAAACCGACTTTTCTCCCCATAGCTGTGTGTCTTTTATGTTTTGCTAAGGCAGATCAGAAATGGAGGTGGGGAGATTTCAGTGTCAGAGAAATTGGTTTTTATTTGTAGGAAATGGTCCGTCTTCTATAGAATTTCAGTTTGCATACTCCATGGTATCCTTTCAAGGACTAAAATGTCTTCAACTTTTTCCTTTGTTTGTGTTTGCATTTGAGAGGCAACAAACAGATTATTGAACATGTCTGTTCTAAACAGGTGATAGGTAGAGTCTAGCAAATTTTCCTTTTCAAGGATGATATTAATAGTGATCAGTATTCATTTATTGCTTAAGAGATAAAAGCCTAAAATTCTTAAATAGAAGTTTCAATTGAAACTAGTATTTATTCTTTTCCCTCCAAATTATTATTATTTTTAGAGATGGGGTCTCCCCAGTAGCTGGGATTACAGATATATATCACCAAACCTGGCTTAATTCTCTAAATTATTTTTGAGTATGCATTTAGTTCATTCCTTTATTGTGTAAAACTTAAACAAGAAAGAAAGCTTCAGGAAGCCAAGTTAGGCTCTGTCATTTTCCTGACTCTGAAATTAAAATTTCATTTGGTATAGCTTATATGCTTATACTGTTTTTAAAATTATAGTGCCTTATTCCAGAGAGGATTGGAGCCACTTGCCTAAGACCCACAGATGTATGTTTATGTGTATACATACAAACATATACACATACCTATGCATACATAGCTGTACATGGCCAGTATAGCTGGAAGAGGGGATCAGAAAGGCAGGGGTCAGACCATGTAGGGTCATGAAATGTTCATAAGGGCTTTGGGAATATATTGTTCCCAAAATTGTTCATTATATTGAATATAATGTTTTGGCCTTAGAAAAGCAACATGGCAGTTTCTCAGAGAAGCTAAGTTTTTACCATTTGAGAAAGAAATTTCTTATTAGGGAACTGTTATAGTTCATTTTATGTTGCTATAACAGAATACACAGACTGGATAATGTATAATGAATAGAAATTTATTTGGCTTACCATTCTGGAGACTGGGAAGTCCAACAGTATGGCACTGCAATCTGGGGAGGACCTGTGTGCTGCTCCTCATCCTGTGGCCAAAGGCAGAGAGAGGAGCAAGAGAGAATGAAATGTTAACGAGAGAGGGCTACTCTCAAGAGAATCCACTCCTGTGATAACAATATTCATCCATTCATGAGTCCAGAGCCTCCTGACCTGATCTCCTCTTATTAGACCCCAACCCCCGACACTGCTGCATTGGAGATTAGGTTTCCAACACAGGAATTTTGGGGGACAAATTCAGATTATAGCAAGAACTGTTATGCAGTGGATACTGTGCTCAACAATAGTTTTTGCATCTAATGCTTCTAAATGCCTGTGAATTTCATTTTTTTCTTCCTGAAATAGCCTTTAGTAAAAAGTCAGCTTCGTGGCATTAAGGCACAGCTGAGCGAGCAGGAAAGATGATCCATTTCAGTTGTGTATGAAGCCTTCTGATTCTTTTACTCTATATCCAGGGAGTATCTGAGGAGTAGGTCTGTGGCCAGCTCTTTAGGTTGCCCTTTCTCACATAGGGAGCCAAGCATTTTGACTGAGCTGAGGGTTGCTTCTTTTTTTTTTTTTTTGAGACAGAGTCTCGCTCTGTCGCCCGGGCTGGAGTGCAGTGGCGTGATCTCGGCTCACTGCAATCTCCGCCTCCCGGGTTCAAGCAATTCTGCTTCAGCCTCCCGAGTAGCTGGGATTACAGGTGTGTACCACCACACCCAGTTTATTTTTTGTATTTTTAATAGAGATGGGATTTTGCTATGTTGGCCAGGCTGGTCTCGAACTCCTGTCCTCAAGTGATTTGCTTGCCTGGCCTCTTAAAGTGCTGGGATTACAGGCGTGAGCCATGGTGCCCAGCCTGAATGTTGCTTTTAAAAGCTAGGGTCTTGAGTTTTGGTGTTCATGTTGTTGGTGAGGGCAGAGGATAAGCTTTGGAATTTCCACCCATATCAGAATGGTTCATATTCTTTCTTGCAAGTCAAGAAATTAGTCAGTGTGCTGGCCCAAGTGGAGGTCTATCTACCTGGATCTCTGGTCCACAGACTTTGCTGTGCCTAGGGAACTATCTGGACAGCTTGTTAGAAAAGTGGATTCCCCAGAGAGAATGATTGGGTCTGGGGTGGAACCCAGGAATTTGCAGTTCAAAATTCTCCCAGGTAATTAGAGTGTGACTGATTCTTAGATTATCCTTTGAGAAACATGTTTCCCAGGTGAAAGATCACAGGAAAAATGGAGCCTGTGTAAGTTTTTATATGTAACATCTGCTAGGAATGAAAAAGCAAAAAGAGGAAAAGAAGTGGTTGGTGTGATCAGCCCCAGTTTCAGTTTTTCATCCTCATTTGTTTGGTTTGTCAACCCAGAGCAAATTTTTCTCCCAAATCCAGCATTTTACCTTTTTTTGCTTTCATCTGTGATGATTGCTTCTGCAAAGTGTTAAACCCCAGGCCTTCTGATTACATAACCATTTGAGCTGCCTGATTGCCGCTGAGTCAGCTGATAACTGTGTGGTGCAGAAAGAGTAGTAGAACTCAACTACCTTTCCTCCTCCCAAGAGCTGGTGGCTCTTTCTCATTTATTTGAAGGTCAATCAGCTATCTCTGTTTAGAGAGATCTTTATTGAGGCTAATTTCAGGTTCAAGAGATTACATTTATGGGGTTCTTTTGTTGGGAGACTTGTTTTTACATTGTGACCATTTATCAGAATAAAGAAGACATAACGTTGTGTATGAGTCCTCAGTAGAGACCCTGAGCTTGGAACCCATTGGACTTCATGTTAACCAGGGAAGAAATCTAAATGGTAATGTCAGAGACCCACCTTGGAAGCTTTGCACTAAGTCTTTATTTCTGGGTTTTGTTTTTTTTTTTTAAGAGCATCAGAAGTGCTTACTCTGTGGCCTGGTGCATAGTAGACCTTTACCAAATCTGTAAGGAAAGAGTTACTAAATAATAATGCTTGATAAATGCCTACTCATTTATCCAGTATATTTTTATTGCCTCTTCTGTGTCTTGCTTTATGAGTTTTTTTTTATAGGGAAAGGAAGCAAAGTGTCACGGAAGTATCTGTGAGACTAGTCATTGAGGTACTTTTATGAGTTTGAGGTGCTTTTCACAAGAAACAACCTTGACAAGTGTTCAAGAAACAGGCAAAAATATAAACAAATGAAAAACCTGATATAACGTGCATACAGAGTAGCTGAAAGGATTTCGAAGGTAAAGAGTATGTTATTTCTGGTCTGGGGAGTCCCTTGGAAGAGATGAGTATTGATCCAGTTATTAAAGAAATTAATAGATGAGAAAAGACTTAAAGCAAAAAGACCAAAAGACATTTAAACAAATGTTCTTTTTAGGTGCTCCCAGATTTTAAGATGGTACATGCAGCCTGCTTTCATTTTCACCTCTTATCCAAATCTCACTGAAATGATAGGAAGAACAGAGGGGAAGAAATTTTTCATAGGTGAGAGCTATTATTGAATTTCTGGACAAAGAAGTCCAGTGGTATCATACTGGTGGATAAATGGTGTGGAGGGAGTCCCAGCTCAGAGCTCATGCAGGCGCTATGTTTGCAGCAAAGATAGAAGTGTTTCCTCCTTGCAGTGGAGCAGGCAGCTCTGGAGGAGGGATTGGAGGCAGGCCAGAAGTGGAGGTGGCTGATTAAGGGACTGTCTGCAGAATGGCTGTGTGGTTTGTCAGCTCCAGGATGAACTCAGGCAATTACTCTAAGGATATTGGGCAGTTTGCCCTGGGGAAGGGGCTAGGGCTCCATATAAGGAATGACACCCACAGGAAGGGGGTACAGGGCACTAACTTCTCTGCCCTTCCCTGCCCATACCCTAAAAAGTGAAGGGAGGGACAGCCACTTGACAAGTCTTGCCATGTGTGCAGAGTCCTAGGCCAGGCTTCCTATTCAGGGACGAGGCTTGTAGAGAAAGCAGTTTACTCGGCAGCAGAGGAGAGCCTCACCAGGCACCTGTATTACCAGCCTAGCTGATTTTCAATAGGAAATCAGTGTACTGAAGAGCACAAGACCATAAGGGAAAAGGGGCAACATAAAGCAGGAAAAGGAAGAATGAAAAGAACAACTGTCATCAAAAGAAATAATTCAAGGAAAAGAATGAACACATTTTAAATTAACATCCTCAGATTGAGGATATTTTGTCTGCCACACAAGAATGGGTCATGACAGAGGAGCAATCAGAAAAGCAAAGAATTAATGAAAATTTAAAATGTGGTTGCCTCCACTAAGAGAGTTCAATGAAAATACTGAGTAGGGACAGGAATAGGGGAGGTATATAAGATCTGAATTCATCACCTTTCCTATCAGGATGTCAGTAGCCATTGCTTAATGTTGATAAATAATGAACTAGAAGCATGAGTGTATTTGGGGTTAGAGAGGCATCAGTCAAAAGTGATCCTCTCTGGGGATTTGGTGCACTAAGGATGGGTTATACTTTTTATTTGAAACTCTTCTACACTTTCTAAATTTTTATTTTCAATTGCTTTTATTACTTTTAATAGGACTACTTGGTAAAATTCTGCTTTTTCATCTTAAGAGGAAGTAATTCTCTTTGTTTCCTTTTTACTAGGACAATATCACAAACCTCTGTAATCTCTGTTTTGAAGGTGTTGATGATACAGTTAAAGGGACTGACAGGGCAGATTTAGTTCACAGTTTATCTACAGCAGATTATATCTGTACCAAAATAATTAGGACCTTTTTGTATTTTTTTCTTTTAACTAGTATCTTTAAAAAATCGATACCAACTCATGTAGACTCAATTAATACGGGTATTATGGAAAAGCTGAATCAAGTGTGCAAATGAGCTTTTTCAAGGTGATATCCATGTTTTCAGTATTGTACTCCTGGGAAGAGGATCAAAGCCTATAGGAAGGTCAGTGCTGGAAGCTTCTCTGAAGCGTTGTTGCTGGAGTGGAGTAGTGGTTCCTGGACTGGACTCCTGAGACTCTATGTGTCTTTGGAGGCAGTCATTGGGATCCTGAGCTATTTTCAGTGGCTGTAGTAGGAACTCATTCTTTCCGTAAGGCTCTGATGGATATTTTATAAGGTTTTAATTTTAAAATGAGAAGATGAATCATTTTGAATTAATGCATCTTAGTAGATAAGAGCTTTCAATACCTGGAGTCCATGGGGACAGGGCCATAAAAGATTCATAGTAGTACGGTGTCGTGACATGTACCCGGATCTTTTCCTCGTACTCAGATTCAGCACTCACTTCCTAACTCTCAGTTCTAGCAAAGAAACGTGGAGGTTAGAAACTGGAATGGTTGAAGAGAAAGTTTGAGAAATCCTAGCGCTTTAATATTATAATGAAATTCCCTATTTGGAAAGCAAAAAAAAAAAAAAAAAACTAATTTTTCCTAGGACAAACTGCAGAAAGTAAAGATGCGCAAAATCTTCTCGGCTGATGAAGCCATGTGGAAGACAGGATAAAAGCTTTGATGGTTATAACTAATAGTTGTCCTGCATGTATGATATAATTGATTGGGAGTTTCTTGCATGTCATAAATGCATAGTAGGTACTTTCTTTAAAGTGGAGATATGTTTGATTGTAAAATCAAGTTTGAGTAAAAAATAGTTACTTTGACTCTCAAAAATGTTATTTCTTCCTTTTTTTTTCCTTGCAAGTTAGTTTGTTCTAACTCTGAAAGCTATTAATAAAAAAGAGGATTCTAGAAATAAGATTGCTTTGATTCAAGCTCCTGTGCCATTAATTGGTGGGAGTATTAGGCCTTTGTATTATTCAGAACTCTCTTGATTACAAGTAACATAAACCCAATCAAATTAGCTTAAGTTAGAAAAAAATGATGATGAGGTTCACTGGCTTAAGGAATCAGAACCAGGAAGTTTAGTTGAGACCAAGGCTGTTTGTCTCCAGTGACCCCCTGCGCCTGTCTGGGTGCCACTCCATCCTTTGCGATTGCATTCCTTTCAAGGCTGGAATCATGGCTGCCCATAGCTGTGGGCTTACAGCTTAACAACTTCATGACCTAGGAAGAAAGATTCATTTTCCTACCCACTCCTGCCATATATATATATGTATGTGTATATATATATAATATATATGAGTCTATATATATATAAGTGTATATATATTATATATGTACATATATTATATATATATATGAGTCTGAGGTGCTTTTCACAAGAAACAACCTTGACAAGTGTTCAAGAAACAGGCAAAAATATAAATATATACGTATTTTAAAGGAAGGACTCCCAGATTAGTCTGGCTGGGGCATGTGTCCATCCTGGACCAACCACCATGGTAAAAGGAATAGGGTACCATAGCCCAGTCTGACCTTCTGCCAGAGCTCTTTTATAGTCAGTATTGGTTGTCAGAAAAAAAGATGCCAAACACAGTATCTACTTCTGCAGTGGAATAGATGTATGTCAAGATAAATTATTTTTTAAAGTTTATATATAAGTGTGTGTGTATATATATATACACACACTTATATATAAACTTATTTTAATAAATATCTTTATGTGTGTGTGTGTGTGTGTGTGCGCACATGCGTGCACGCATGTTTCCTGAACCAGTTGCAAACAAGTTATGTATGTCAGGCCTTTTTGTCCCTAAATACATCAGTGTGTCTTTCCTAAGTTCTTATTCTTCTATAACCATTGTCTGGTTATTCTTTTCGTTCCCTTATAAGTAATCTGCAGGGAGACACTTTAAGATCATGCAAATATCCTGCTTCTTTTCACATCGTTCTCCCAAGATTTAGCATCCCTTGATCATTCTGCACCATGCCCATCTTTTCTACGTTGGTTACAAAATGTTTTTTTTGTTTGTGATATTGTTTTTTTTTTTGTCACCCAGGCTGGTGTCACCCAGGCTGTCACCCAGGCTGGTGTGCAGTGGCACAATCATGACTGACTACAGCCTCAACCTTCTGGGCTCAATCAATCCTCCTATCTCAGCTTCCCAAGTACCTGGGACTACAGGCATGCACCATCATGCCTGGCTGATTTTTTTTTTTTTTTTCCAATTTTTTTGTAGAGATGGGGTTTCACTGTGCTGCCAGTCTGGTCTCGAACTCCTGGCCTCAAGCCATCCTCCTGCCCCAGCCTACCAATGTGCTGATATTACAAGCATGAGCCACTGCACCCAGCCTCAAAATGATTTTCTAACTCTACCACTTCCTTTACAGTTACCATTTGTATTTTGTAGTAAACAAGAGCTCCACCTTATCCCTTATTCATTATTTATGTATGTCTCATCGGTATAGATTCCTATTGTTTTCAATGACTTATCATTCTTTACTGTCCTCAGTTACTTTGGTGTTCAGATGGTCTCAGTTTTGGGCAACGAAAGCTCTTCAGGCTGACTTATTTGTCGTTTTGACATGCCATGTTTATTTTTCTAAACACCCTCTTACTTCCTGACATAGCAGGATGTTTCAGGCTCATCCTCTGTCCTCCCTGCTTTAGCCTTGGAATCAGCCATTTCTGTGAGGAGCTTCAGTATTCAACACCAAGATCTGAGTGTTAGGTGTACTCATTGCTGATGGGGCATCTTTGCTCTTAGGCCCTTTCTGTTGTCAAAACTAGGGGGAAAATACATACAAACATGCACATATGAATATATGTACACATGTATATACATACATATATCTACACACATAAACGTGTATATATACATATACATATGCACATATACATGCTTGTGTTCATACATGTTATAGAACTCATGAGTTCAACTGATGATGCCTGCAGCTGAGATACATCTCACAGTATCTCCCTTGCCTTATAGCATTTCATATTTGCCAGTTCCCAACATCAATACATTTACTCGTTTGCTTAATCCTATACCACATCTAAAATAGTTTCAGAGTCACTTCACCATATAACTACCAAGAAAAAAAATTTCAGAATTGGTTTGCTGTACTTTCCCCTTCCCCCAGAAGTGGAGAGTATGTAGTCAAATGCTGTGTTCTTCAATTAGTGGAAGAGGTTTTATTCTCTATGAGGTGCAGTTATATTACTTGTTTTAAACATACATGGATTCACTTGTTTCAGCTTGTTTTCATCTTTAGTTTTTTATGTTTTAATATGTAGAACTTTAACAGATTTCCTAAAGTCAGGTCTGTGTACAAAGGTATACTCAGAGAAGTGTCACTCCCTCCTGTGTCCCTGCTGCTGTTCTCTCCCCTACCCCTTGTAGGTAGATAGGCATTGTGGGGTTTTTTGTTTATCCTTCCTGTGTTTCTTTTTGTGTTAATTAATAGATGCGTACATGTTTTTTTATTTTCCCTTTATTCTTACACAAAAGGTAGCATATTATACTCTTTTAACACTGCTTTTTTCACTTAATATATCTTTAGAAATCATTCCCTATCAGTTTGTAGAATTCTTTCTTAATTGTTTTTATAGCTGTCTAGTATCACATTATATATATTCTAATTTATTCAGTCGCTTATGTTTAGATAGGGTAGTTTTCATTATTTTACAATTACCAAAAAAGTTGTAATAAATAATCTCATGAATATGTGTTTTTATATCGTGTGATATATCTTTAGATTACATTCCGTAAGTAGATTGCTGAGTCAAAGATTATTTGCATATGTAGTTTTGTTAGATCCTATTTATCCACTTTTTTTTTTTTTTTTTTTTTTGAGACAGGGTCTCACTCTGATACCCAGGTTGGAGTGCAGTGGCATGATCTCTGCTCACTGCAACCTCTGCCTTCCAGGCTCAAGCGATTCTCCCACCTCAGCCTCCCAAGTAGCAGGGACCACAGGCCTGTGCCACCATGCCCGGCTAATTTTTGAATTTTTTTGTAGAGACGGGGTTTCGCCATATTGCCCAGGCTGGTCTTGAACTCCTGAGCTCAAGCGATCTGCCTGCCTGGGACTCCCAAAGTGCTGGGATTACAGTCATGAGCCACCACACCTGGTCTATCCATTATTTTTGAAGAACTTGGAACTTCAAGGAGCAAAGAAACATTCATGGGCCAAATCATCTATAGGTATAGCAATTTGGAGATTAAAATGTCTTCAATTGATAAAACTCTCAAGCATAAGGTTTTTAAAACTTTTTCCAAAGAGCAGAAAGATATACCTTATCTGGTCTTCCCAGAGGATGAATTCAGATGATATTTTCTTAGTATCCTATTTGAAGATCCCACTTGTAAGCTTACAAGGAATCTTTTCTTCCTGAAACTTGCCTTTATCAGAAGAGCTCCAGAAAGAATTTTTGGAAATTAAAATGGCTTCTCTTGCCAAAGGTAACCTCCAAAAAATCACTTTGAAGATTTCCCAAGTAGAGTATTTTCTTATTTACCTGCAAATAAGGGAGCATGTTTCAGCCGGTATTTTCCTATTTTACTGACAAATATTTGAGAAAGTATTCCCAGGCTACCTGACCCCCAGCTTCTGTGTGGGAAAATCTAGTAGCTCCTCAGGCTTGACTTGGAAAGTGCTTTGCCATGACTCCTCCCTCCTTTCAACATTTAACATGTTGCTCAAAATGCACACAAGTCTCCTAGTAAAGTGTCATATTTTGAGGAAGTTCTATTCCTTAGTTATGATTTGGGCTTGGTTTAGCTTTTGAGTATGATGTTCCACAGTGAAGCACGTGATTCTAGCATGTGGGCACGCGCGCGCGCACACACATACACACACAATAAATATTTAAAATGAAGGTTAAACATATACAGACAGTATTCTAATATAATGAAGTTACATTTAGTAAGTAGATGAAATTGGTTTCAAATGCTGGAAAGAAAGATTTAAGATTCTACAGAAGATTCAGAGGCCACTGAGCATGCGATTATTAGGGTGACTTTTGGGATATTGTAAGCTTTCTTTAAATTTGTGTCAAAGAATTAAACCTTTTTCTAAGAGAGCTATAAAAAACTATCAACATCTATGAATTTGTGAATTTTATATATTTGGGTCATTGGAATGTTGCTGATTTTTTAAACCATTATTTTGAGATTCAAATAACATTAAAGGATATTTGAAGTTTTTACATTTACTAAAAGGGAGACTGGGATTTTAGAAAAAAAGAGGAAAAATACATGACTTGGTGTGAAAAAGTAATACCCTGTGACTCAGCTGACCTGAGCGTAAGCCTCTGCCCTGCTGCTGACTTTGGGGCATTTGCTGCTTTTAAATCTCAGTTTTCCTCATCTGGAATGTGGAGATTATTTGTCCTGGCTCCCTCATGGGATTGGGATGAGACATGGAATTCATAAGTACTTTGTAGAATGTAATTTGCCATGCAGTTTTCTTAATGAGGAGCCACATAATGTGAGATAAAGACTCATGTGAAAATTTAGCATCTTTTAAAACTGTTTTACCTGAGTCTCCTCTTCTGAACTGATAAGAAATGGAAGAACTTTTGCTTTTTCCCCTGCTTAAGGGTACAAGTCCCTTGTTAAAAATAGGTAATCCTCAAAAATGGCATGACCCCTAGAGTTTCAGTTCTTTAGATTGGATCAAAATAGTTTTGTTTTGTTTTGTTTTTAACTTTTAAGTTCAGAGGTACAAATGCAGGTTTGTTGCATAAGTAAACTTATGTCATGGTGGTTGGTTGTATAGATTATTTCATCCACCAGGTATTAAGCCTAGTATCCATTAGTTATTTTTCCTGATCCTCTACCTCCTCCCATCCTCCACCCTCCAAAAGGCCCTAGTGTGTGTCATTCTCCTCTATGTGTCCATATACTCTCATCATTTAGCTCCCACTTGTAAGTGAGAACATGCAGTATTTGGTTTTCTGTTCCTGTGTTAGTTTGCAAATAGCTTTCATCATGAACTTTCCTGGTAGGTAGGCAAGCCAGTCTCCAGCCTGGGGAATAGAAGCTGGGCAGAGTTTGTGCTGACCTGGTTAGGGACATATGAAGGGTGACGGGTATTCAAGAGGGAAGCAGGCAGATTTAGCGATCAGCACTGGCTGGTTCGTGTGCTGATCACCCCTCTGAACAAGGTCATCCAGTTTCCTTCTCTTCCCCATACTTTCTACTAACTCTCCTGATGGGAAGTACCAGTGTTGGCTCTTCTTGTCCCCCACATTCTGTCACTTGCCAAGACTTCCTGGTTCTACTCCTGCTGGGCCTTTCAAAGCATTTCCACCCTTGAAAGGCTTCATTCCCTCTTTCCTGGACCTGCTTTCATGGCCCTTTTCACGCAGAATGAAGTCTAAACTTCCTGGCCTGGTGCACCCTTGATTTTTCCTTTGAGCTCCATCACATAGTGCTTCTGTTCACTTGCCCTGCTATCCAGACACACAGCCAGCTATCTTTTACTAAATGTATCCAAAACACTGTTCTGTTCCCCAAGAATGCTATGATGATCAAGAGCACAGACTCCACTCGGGTTCACATCTTGTCTCTGCTATTTACTAACCCTATTGCCCTGGAAATCTAACTTAACCTTACCATGCCTCAGATTCCTCAAGATAAAATGAGAATAAGAATACCATCTGCTGGCCGGGTGTGGTGGCTCACACCTGTAATCTCAGCACTCTGGAAGGCTGAGGCGGGCAGATCATTTGAGGTCAGGAGTTTTAGACCAGCCTGGCCAACGTGATGAAACCCCATCTCTACTAAAAATACCGAAAACAAACAAAAACAATTAGCCATGCGTGGTGACGGACACCTGTAATCCCAGCTACAGGGGAGGCTGAGGCAGGAGAATTAAATGTGGGAGGTAGAGGTTGCAGTGAGCAGAGATCACGCCACTGCACCCCATCCTGGGCAACAGCGCGAGACTCCGTCTAAAAAAAAAAAAAATTACCATCTGCTTTACAGTAAGGGCTGTTATGAAGAGCAAAGGCAATAATTCATGTAAAAGAATGTGCCTGCATATAGTAATTATTATATGAAGTATTAGCTGCAATCATTAGTTATTGTTATTCCTACTACTGTCTGTCAGAATTATGTTTTTATATATACATATATATGTATTTCTGCTCAAATGCATGTTCTCAAATCTCCCCATCCACAGTTAATCATAGCCATTCATTAATGCATCCATCTATCCATTGCTTCAAAAGCAATTTTAAGGCTTGCTTAAATATTAATTGAATACTTACTATGCATAAAGCATAAGACTGCTCACTCTGAGGAATACAAAACATAGTCAAGCACATACTGCCCTCTAGGAACTTCAAGTCTGATAAGAGAGATCAGAGAAGTATAAAATACTCATTTATCCAGGATAGCAAATATTTATTGAGCAACTGTAGAGGATCCAGATCCAGGCACTGTATGTAGTTAGTGAATTCTGAGCCTGATATTGTAGTTAACAACTAATTCTGGTGAAAGGTCATTTAAGCAAAGTATAATTGGAAGTGCTTTGGGAATATAGGAAAGAGATTTTACCAGCTAGGAAGGCCAGGAAAGGCCTTTTAGAGAAAATGTTGCCATCTTAGCAGGGCCTTGCAGGGTGGATGGACTTGGCCCATCTCTACCTCTCTGAGGAAGCATTCATGTACTGCCTTGGGCTGTGGTTGTAGGTGAACTGTAGGATTTTCATAATTGTAAGCTCGTCAAGGGCAGAAGCAGTGTTCTCTTCATTTTTGAGTGCCTAGTGTTCACACTAGGTCCAACATGTACTCAATAGAGGATGGTGACGGATTAGGGAGATGTCTCTTCCTAAGAAACTTAAAGGGAGATTGTAATTTGATGATTCTTAGTATCTGTGAAGCAGTTGAACTTCCTAGAGAAGACATTTGTATAAACTGATAGTGAAGTTTTTGGAGATGTTCATATTATTTCTTACATATTAATTGTAGCTATAATAGTCATGATGGGGTGTAATAAAGTGAATTCTGCATTGATCCATGTAGATATTTCTTCCCATGTTTCTGTTTATTTCTGGGAAGAAACTCTTGTAGATTCCCCATTAAAGCCTGCCCTGGTCCTAGAATTCCAGGATGTGATGTCATGACGTTGATCACATGAGAAATCTTAGTTTTAAAAACTGCCCAACAGTTTTAATTCTGAATTTCTCCTTGTAGCAAGGAGCAAGGACCAACCCCAGTGGAGAAAAAGAAGAAAGGAAAAAGGAAAAGTGAAACTACAGTGGAGAGTTTAGAGCTGGATCAGGGCCTGACGAACCCATCTCTGCGGAGTCCTGAGGAGTCCACTGAGTCTACAGACAGCCAGGTACAGCTGTGACCGGGAGGCCTGGTGGAGATTACGGCTGCTGGATGGGATCTGGCTGACACTGATCGTGTTGCTCCTCTACGCCTTTCTCTAGCACACTCCCTAGCCCTGGGCTGGGCTTTTACCGTTTTGGTGGGTGAGCAGGTAGACTGTAGTCTTTTTCCCTAGCCCGATCAGTATACTAATGATATCCCAGTTTTTTAGTGGTATTTGCCTCATTCCTGGAAAGTAGCAGGTTATTAGGCTGCAGAGGGAGTTGATATGGAAAATGAAGTTGTGAGCCAAGCTAGGTAAGGCCTCTTTTGCCATACAGGTAATGCATTTAGTGCTCAGAGTGCCAGGCCAGCCTGTACAGGGACATTTTCGTAATCCCACATGCTGGGAAAGTCAGAAATGTATCCATTATGCCAACAAGTAAGGAAGGTTTGGCCAAACATGGAAACAAGGAGTTGCCCATCTAAACCAGATTCCTAAAAATATACCAAAGTGTGCCCGTGACAGTGTTAGGGATTTTCTGAGTTGAGAACCTCTCTTGAGAATGAAGTCTAATATTTGAAAGTGCTCTGTTTCCTCTGATATTCTTAGCAATTTATCTGAGCCACGCTGCTGCAAGGCTCATTTAGAATAAGACTGACATACTATACCTTCCAGGATCATCTGGACCTTCATGGGTTTCTCACTGCTCTTCCCTGTAGGAAAATGACAGCTAGTAATGTCATAGTATTAATAAGCAGCAGTGTCTGGTGTCAGAGCAGACTCCTCACTGCCTATAAACTGGGGCTGGTGGCTGTTAAGTGTCTAGATTGGCAGAGGAGCCAAGCACATTGAGTTGATGGGATTTGGCAGGGAATTAGGTGTTTGTAGAATGGTGATCTGTATGTGGTGTTGGGGAGAGGTTTTTATGTGGAATCCCTCATATAAAGTAAAACATCATAGAGGTAACTTAGTGAAGAAGTGATAGGAACACAAGAGAGATGCTCAGGAGGTATCTTTTAGAAGAAAAAAGAGGTGGGATTTTGCTTTTGCTTTTGTTTTTTAAGGTTTAAATATTTGAGAGTGAGCTGGCTGATAAATGGTTCCCTGAAGTGATTCTACTGTTGAGATATGATTAGTATGTAGAGATGAACTGTATGCTGCTCTGTTTGTGGAAAGCCACTGGGCTGTTTCGTTGTTGATTATTAAAAGGTACAGCTTCTTAATTAGAGATGAATCCTTAGATCATCACACTCAAGGTGACTTAGGAACCTTGTTTTGTCACACTTAAGATATCTCCCAGCATTTCAAGAAGTATTATGAGAGTCTCAAAGTAAATCCAAAAAATTGATACTAATTAGTTTTCAAACTACATTTTTAGAAGTACGTGGTAAGGATGGTGAATTTAAGCAAAAACAATAAAATTGTCATCATGTCATAAAATCTGTGCTTCCAGCAAGTGCTGGAAGGGACCCCAAAGATGGTAGAGTTCAGCTCCCATCCTTGTTTTATTGGAGGAGAAGTAGATTCTGAAAGGGGGGAAGTCACTACCGTTGATGAACAGAACACATCTCGCTGGACTATGAGACACTACCCCTTCTTTTTAGTGGATCATGGCAATTTGGAGATTGAGCTTTTATTCTGTCCCCTGCTCAGCTAGATCCCATTTTGACTGAATTTAGTCCTTAAAAGAGTGGTATTTAAGAAAGATTTCTTTTGTAAGGCAAGAAAGCGCTCCTTGGCATGTTAGTAAATGTAGATGAGGGTATTTTTGTGTAGGCTGTTGTCTTTCACTCAGAGTTTCTCTGACGGGTGTGTTTGCCCCACAGAAACGACGCTCAGGAAGGCAAGTAAAGCGCAGAAAATACAATGAGGACCTGGACTTCAAAGTGGTGGATGATGATGGGGAAACAATTGCTGTTCTTGGAGCTGGTCGAACATCTGCACTCTCAGCCTCTACACTGGCCTGGCAGGCGGAGGTATGGCCTTTGCATGAGGGTACTGACTTTGGCTGGACAGTCATTTTGACCTAGATGACAGACTTGCTTCTTGGCCTTTGCTAAAGCATAAGTCAGATCATTTTAACTGCTGCTTGTAGCCTTCGATTGACTTCCTGTTGCACTGGGAATAACATTCAGACCCCTTACTGTGCTCAGCGGGACCCTCCACGATCACACTCTCGCCTTGTTTTGCCAAATTCTTCATTTTTTTAGATAAACAATTTTTCCCTGTCTCATTACTTTCCAGCCAAAAGACTGGCTGTCTTTTAATGCCTTGAACTAACAGTTCTTCTCTACCCGCAGACCTTTGCCTCTGTTGTTCCTTCTGCTTGGGATGCTTTACGTGACTGGTTTATCAGTTTTGCCTAAAATGTTATCTCCTTAGAGAGGTCCTTCCTGATCTTTTATCTAAAGTAGATTCCTGCCCCTCATCCCAATGATGTTCTCTTTCAGTCCCTTGTGTACTTCCTTAAAGCACTTACCACAACACAAATTGCATTTGAATGTGTCTGATCTCTGATTTTGTTTTATTTGTCTCTCATTAAAATGTGAAAGTCTTGGCCGGGCATGGTGGCTCACACCTGTAATCCCAGCACTTTTGGGAGTCCGAGGCAGGCAGATCACTTGAGGCCAGGAGTTCGAGATCAACATGGGCAACATGGCAAAACCCCGTCTCTACAAAAAAAAAAAAAAAAAAAAATTAGCTGGGCATGGTGGTGCAGGCCTGTAATCCCAGCTACTTGGGAGATTGAGGCAAAAGAATCACTTGAACCCAGGAAGCAGAGGTTGCAGTGAGCCAAGATCGCGTCATTATACTCCAGCCTGGGTGACAGAGCAAGACTCTGTGTCAAAGGAAAAAAAAAAAAAAAAAGGAATGTAAAAGTCTTGTATAATAAATTGCTGTTAAGTGGATGAGATCAAATGAACTAGTAATTACTGCTGGAACTCTAATTCAACAAGCATGTATTGCAAGTCTAGAAGAATGTGCTGGGTACAGAGGCTACACAGAAGCAGGAGTGGACAGGAAAGGAGTGGTCAGATGTATAGAAGACAAGGACTTAGGAGGAACATTTCCAACATGAACTTTATAAAACCCCAAAAACTGAATGGCACCGCAGGCTGTGATATGACAAATGGATAATCTTGGCTGGATGCTGGGGTATAATTTGAGGGGTGGTGAGAGAGGAGGACTGAGAGGTAGGAGCAGTCACAGTATGAAGGGCTTTGAATATCACCTAAGGTATTTCGTTTTTATCCTGCAGATTGGACAAGGGATAGGGGGCATTGATGAGTTCAAGCAGAGGAGTAGGACCACTATATTTGCATTTTAGCAGTTTCCATTGGCAGCAGTGTCAAGGAAGAAGATGATAGTATTAGCACTTAATACAGAGGTACTAGAAAGGAGAAAAGGGTTAGGTGTTGAAAAGAAAGACGTCTGTGCCAAGGAGCTTATAGAGAAGAAATGAAAAGCAAGAGAAGAAGCAGGCTGTGCATGTAGAAGGGGCATTATTGCCAAGAGCACATTCTGGGATACGGCTGTCTGTTGTTATGGAGTCACTGTTGCTGACTTGGCAGAATTCACACTCTGTATGGAGCGGTAGCAGCACAAATATCTGTCATTCCTCCTGGATGCTCGTGTGTCTTATGGAAGCTGATAGTACTTTATCTTCCTCGGCCACCTTGCCTCCAACTTAAAGCATTTTCATATAATTCCACCTATTCTTTCGCTCTGTGTTTGCATGGAAAGTAGCAGGGAGCAGGGACTATTGTCCCTATTTTAACAATGAAGAAACTGAAGCCCAGAACGATCCAGGTCAGAGTTACATAGCAGCAGTTAATCAGTGACTAGCATATAAAAGTTGATTTCATGTCATGGTTATATTCATTACCCAACTAATGAATATAACAGTAAGAGTAATAATTTGATATATTGTCACTATAATACTTTTCAAGCAAATATTAATAGTTAAAAATAGCACTTGCAAGACTGCCATGAGGTGATAGAATTGTATTGCTTTGTAATGGGGTTTTCATTCCTCGGGGATGTTTTGGTTGGTTTGGTAGTTAAAACACTATATGGGATTTTATTTTCTCCTAGTAGCCATTTGGCCTAAGCCATTAACCATATTTCAGATGTTGTTATGACTTCTCCCCTGGCACCTGAAGGGCAGCAGTAGCTGATCTAACTAACAGAACTAATTTGGGAAATGTTATGTATCTTATTAAGACTCTTTTTTTCCTTCTAAGGATGTAGCAAACAGAGGGTTTATATATAGAGAAACATAAATTAGAATCTGAATTATATCTCAAAAAAATTTACCAAGTTTAAGGAAGAGAGAGGCCTGATTCATGGTTTAGGCTTTGACGTTCAGAGAAGCAACCATGTGGGGCTGGCCTTCGAGCCAAGGCCTGGCCTAGCATGCAGGGCAAGCTACACAGCCAGTGAGGGGACTGGAGAGATCGGCTTACCGAGTGATTTTCAAAATTGGTGGTCTGTAGAGTCCTCGTTGCTGCAGAACCAAAACAGCTCCACTTAAAACTGTTTTTACATACTGGGCTTCCTGAGGAAGTTTGAACAAAGATTTCCCATGCTAACAAAAAGCCTGAAAGCCTTGAATCTCATCTAGGATTCCAGGCAATCTCAAGGCGCATCCAGTGGCACAGAAAATCATTGAAGAAGAGGAGGCTTTTTCCTATATCCTTCTCCCGGGGCCCTCTGGGTGGGTGTCTGCCTGCCTGCTAGCTTTAGCTCAGTGCAGAGAAGGGGATGGAGTCAGCACCAGAATGGCCCCACTGCCATCTCTCTGCAGATCTGTGCAGTATCTTCTCAGTATGCTCAACCCACTTCTGTGACTGCTGGCCCTTGTCCCAGCCCCAGATCACAACCTCAGCGTTGGTTACCGAGTGGTGAGTTGCGAAAACATCTTAACACAGGATTCACTTTAGCTCAGGACTGGCATGTTATCACAGCTCTGCTTTGCACTCCATAGCACAATCCTGAGCATGGGATTCAGGGGCAGGAAGTAAGTTTCCATCCTAAATGTGACTCTTTATTTTCTTATTCTTTGTCAAACTGATTTTGGTGTGTGGAACACAAACTTTTAGAGTTCCGCGGTGCATTTACAATGTATAGACTGTTGACAAGGCTATCTCAGTTTTTGCCTCCTGCAGTTTGGGTGGTTTGTGTGATTTTGCCTTTTGGAACAGAAGGACTTGAATTTGAATAAGGCTTTGGCTCGTGGTGCTCTCCTGTGCTGTGCTCTGTGTCTGCGTACAGTGTACTCTTCTTTGATAGGCCTTTTTCTATACCTGGCAGGCTGAGCTCAGTTGTTTCCTCCTTCCGAAAGTTCTTGCTCCTCCGAGCTGGGGATAAGTGCCCCTCCCCTTTGCTCTTAGGGCACTCTAATATGTTTAACTGTCATTGTCCTTCGAACACCTGCCAAGTTTTTTGTTTCCGTCTTCTAAACCATGAGTTATGTTAGTGTAGGATTTGTATCTTTTTTTGTCCTATGTGCCTCTCAGGTAGGAGAGTTTCAATAAACTAAAATTTACATTTACTCCCAGGAACTATTCAGATGAAGTGGCACTTTCCATCTTCTGTTTGATAGTGTTTTCCACTATTGTAATTATTATTCCCTAAGTCTAGATTGAGCTGGGATCATTGCACCACTTATTCATAGCCTGTGATGGTCCTGATTTTCAGTGCCTCTGCCATACTGTTTTGATGATCACTCCTGATCGTTCCCCTAATCAGATTGCAGAGTTTTGCAAAAACAGGCATCACTTTTTAATTTATTGTAATTTTTGCTTAGCATAGGTAGAACTTTATGTTTCTGTTGGTTAGTAGCTAATATAAAGACCTACTTAGTTGAACTTATCAAATAACTTATTCAGTGAGTGAATAAATATGTTTAAAACTCATTATGTAAACTGGTATGATTTGTTTAAGCCTCTGTATTAGAAAGGAAAGAGATTTTTCTTTTCTCCCAGGCTTTTGTTTCCTCCATTTCCTTATACTGGCATTTTTTCCTCACTGGTATTCATCTCTGTCTCACTTAAACCCTCAGAAAGGCCTCCTTTCTGAGGCTCCTTGCTGCTATTTGGCATTGCCGTAGCTTCATGCCAGCGTGTGTGACTCGGTGCAGAAGTGTCCACTGGGGCCCTTTATCATAAGGCTCCTGTCAGCTCAGCCTGGGTGGGTAATTTCTTGAGTCTTCCCATTTCTTCACTGGGTACAACCACCAATTCCCACACTGTCTTTAGGTTGTTTCCTGTATTTGTTTCCCCTTGGTTTCTGCTGCCACCCCCTGTGCTGAGCCCTGTGTACAGTTTATTGCAGCACACACTTCTGTAGTTTCCCTGCCACAAGTCTCTGCTCTCCCCAGTTGGATACCAGGATAACTTTCCCAGAATACCAGGGGAATTGCTGGTATTTCTCAGTCTCCTGCTCACGAAATCCAAGATGGTTACTTTTTAACTCCCGTGTTAGATCAAAACTCCTGTGTTTTGTGTTCTTTTTTTTAAAGATGTGGCCACACACTACCTGTTTACTCTCATTACTACTCCTCATTTTGTGTAATGCTTTCTCTCTAATAAGGCAGGTTACTTAGCATTCTAAATATGCATCATACATCCTATATGATTGTTCTTTCATCTCTCATTTCATCTTACCTTTCTCTTTGCTGTCCTCTTTTATGAGCCACTGTTCTTTAGGGCCCAACTAAAACCTCACCTATGCTGTGAAATCCATGCTGTTTTCACTTTCTGAGCTCTCATTGGACTGTAGTTACTGTTTAACCAGTTAGCATTTACCTTGGGATATTTCTAAGACAGATATGTTTATATTGTCTTCCCTGAATGAGTGTAATCCCCTTGAAACTGGGCATCAAGCTTGATACTGGTTTTGTATATTCCACGGCACTCGGTAAATACTGTGGTTTGAAACATGATTTGTTTCTTGTTAGGCTCCCTCCTTATGGTTTGCTAAATAGAAGTAAAAGAGGTAGTTGGTTGAGGTTGAAGGTAAATAGGGTTAAAAGTTTTTGAAATTTTTCCCTAAGGATAAAATATTAAGATTATATAAATCTCTGACATAAAAAGAGTATGAATTAAAATGGTCTTCTTTGAAGGATAATTTAAGGAAATTCCAAGCAGTTGAGAACAGATGGTTGTTATGGAAGTGTGTCTGGCAAGCAGATTTAGTTTATATCTGTGTGTATCTGTATACACTGAGTGTTTATACACACATGATCGTACTTACGCACAATTTCTGTTCAGGAAAAAAAGATTCTGATTTTCCAGTTTCCTTCCTACTTCGATGTGTATTTCGGAAATGCTGCTCCCTTTTCATTTCATTAGGATAAAATAAAAACCCATTTTCCATATTTGGATGATCACTATTGATTCTTTAACATGAGTGCTTACCCTCTCTTTTTTAACAGTGCCAAAAAAAAAAAAATTGAAATTTTACTTCAAACTCCTTAATTTTCACTTGAAAATTTCCTATAATGAAGAGTGTTTAAACCCTGACTTCTTTTAATATTCAAAGTCCTGTGCTTTCTTCATCCATGTGTTAAAGTTTCTTTAGATTTGGTCCTAGTTAAATATTCTGAATTGTAATTAAAATCCTATCATCAGAAACCATCTTTATCTATTCTTCATGGTAGGTAAAAATAAGAAAATATTTGAAGCAATCTAGTAGTAAGGAACTTTGTTCCTTTGAGTGTGTGTGTACATGTGTGGATGCTTGCTTGCTAGTCTGAGATATACAGACTTAGGAGCAGGTGGGGAAAGTAGTCAGCAGTCGTGAAAGTTTACTGCTTGCCCACAGATATAACTCATATGTCATATCATTTCCAGAGCCTCTTCTAATTCGCCCAAGTGCTCTGGCTTCTGTGTTCTCATAGTACTTGCTTTTTACTTCTATTACCATGTTCTATTGCAAAATCTCCTAACATTATTTATTCAGAAGTATTTATTGAGCACCTACTATATGCCAAGGACTATCTAATTTCTGGAAATAACACCAAGGAACAAAAGAGACAGAAATTCCTGCCCTCGTGGAAGAGCCTGCAACAAATTCACAACTGGTCTCTCCCTCCAATGTTTGCCAGATTTTGAACCTACATGGCATGGGAGTTCAAAGGACCAAGGTCAAAACTTCCAAAGAGTAGAAGTAAATAGGGAGAGGCTGTTAATAAACCTTAAATAAGAAAATTACCTAGTACATCAATGGCAGTAAGTGCCATTCTAAAAATATATTAGAATAAGGGTGATATGGAATTCAGGGTGAGGATTGCAGTTTTAAATAGGGTGGTCAGAGTTGCCTTCGCTAAAAGTATAATATTTGAGTAAATAATTGAAGGAGGTAAAGGAGAGAGGGAGTTGTGCAGGGCAGAAGAACATCTTAGACAGAGGGAATAGTCTATACAAAGTCCTGCGGTAGAGGCATGCGTGGTATGCATGAAGAATGGACAAGGATAACTGAAACATAGCAGATGAGGTGGGAGGGTGGGCAGGAACCCTGTAGAATTTGTAAACATTGGAAAATGTTTAGTTTTACTTTGAGTTAAAAGAGAAGCCTTTTAAGCAGTGTAAGCGGAGCCTAATAAAAAGGGTCATTCTGAATGTTAGGTTGAGAATAGACTAGTAGGGCAAGAACAGAAGCAGGGAGACAAATTAGGAGACTCTTGAGAATAATCTGGGTGAGAAATGAAGGTGGTACAGACCAGGTTAGAAGCAATGGAGATGGTGAGAAATAGGCTGGGTTTTGGACATACTTTGAAGATAGAGCCAACAAGATTTCTAGGCCAGTCAGATATGGTGTATGGAAAGGAAAGAGAAGAGTCAAGGATTACACCAAGATTTTTGGTTTGAGTATCTGAAAGGATAGTTTACTCTAACTCAGCTGGGAGAAGACTGTAGGTAGAAGGGGTAGGAAAGGGGGATTGGATAGGAGTTTAGTGTGTGGATATTTTAAATTCGAAATACCTCTGAGATACTCAAGTGGAGATGGCATATAGGAATTATGTATATGAGGCTATTGCCAGGGGAGAGGTTCTGAGCTGGATGACGCCTGTATTTAAAACCCCGAGACCGAGTGAGATCACCAAGAGAATGAATACAGATAGAAAAGAGAAGAAACCCAAAAACTAGGCCCTAGACTGCTCCGGTAATAAGAGTTAATATTGGAAAAAATATATATATAAATTGCAAAAAGCTCTTTTTAAAGGCATCAAATAGCTGTGGAAACAACAAGAATTAGATGAACTAAAATATCAGACAGTAAGAGTCATCCGTAGGTGGGCTGACGACGGCTGGCTGTTTTCTTCTCTGGAGGCATTTCTCAGTTCTGGGAGTGGGCCGAGGATCAGGTTTGGCCCAAACAAAAGAGACTGTTCTGGATAGAAGAGAAACCATCTGACCCTGGTGGGGATTGAATATACAAGGCTCGTGGAATGTTTGGAAACTAAAGAAATCCCCAAAGCAAGGGGATTTCCTCAAGAGACTTCTGCTGAATTCTGGGGTATCCCAGGAAGCTGGGAGTTCAGCCAGAAGGCAGATTGAAATTTCATAGTTGCCTGGTACTTAAGAGACAAAAAAATCGCTAAAGGAATGGACCTACCACAAAATACTGACTCTTGCTTAAGATATTTGTCGGACTTTTAACCTGCATGGGGTAGAAGACTAAAATACTAAGCTCAAAACCTCCATAGAGCATGTTTCAGGGCTCAAGAGAAAAAAGACATGCCAGTCTCTCAGTCAGTGACCCTGGATACTCATGTTCCAAAAACAGTAAAATAAGAGGTGGATTGAATCTTAAAACAGTAACTCAGTCCTGACCCAACTCAGTCTCTGACTGGATCAAAGGGACCACCCCCTCGCCCTGGTTGTCTAAGAGAAAATGGGAAACACTTGTAGTAGAAAATATTGTTTGGAGCTGCTACAATTTGTTTGTCCACAGTGTCCAACATAAAATAAAAAAAATTAGACATTCAAAGAGGCTGGAAAAGGTGGCTAAAAATTAAGAGAATAATCATAAAATAGAAGCAGACCCCAGGTGATCCAGATATTAGAGTTGGCAGGCGGAAAGAACTTTAAAATAACTATGATTAAAATGTTAAAGAAAATAGAGGGGGCCAGCACAGTGGCTCATGCCTATAATCCCAGCATTTTTGGAGGCCAAGGCTCGAGTATCACTTTGAGCTTAGAATTTCAAGGCCAACCTGGGCAACATGGCAAAACCCCTTCTCTACAAAAAATACAAAAATTAGCTGGGTGTGGTGGCTTGTGCCTGTAGTCCCAGCTACTTGCAAGCCTGAGGCTGGAGAATCATTTGAGCCCGGGAAGTGGAGGTTTTAATGAGGTGAGATCGTTCCACTGCACTCTCCAGCCTGGGTGACAGAGTGAGATCCTGTCTGAAAAAAAAAAAGAAAAGAAAATAGAGGAAAAGATGGACAAGATGAACTTTAAAATGAAGACTTCCAACAGAGAATTACATCTATAAAGAGAATCAGATAACAGTGTAGAATGAAAAATCCAGGTTATAAAATTCAAGACCAAGTGGATAGGTTTATAAGTAGATTAGATGCAGCAGAAGAGGAGTGAATATGAAGACAGATCAATGGAAAATTTCTAAAGCACATAGAGGAAAAAGAATGAATCAAACAGAGCAAAAGGTAAAAGCATAAGAAAGAGAGACAAGTGCGATGCAGTTAAAAGTTGTAATGTATTTCTTTCTTTTTTTTTTTTTTTGAGACAGAGTCTCACTCTGTCACCCGAGCTGGAGTACAGTGGCGCAATCTCAGCTCACTGCAACCTCTGCCTCCTGGGCTCAAGCAATTCTCGTTCCTCAACCTCCCAGTAGATGTGATTACAGGTGTGTGCCAGTATGCCCAGCTAATTTTTGTATTTTTAGTAGAGATGGAGCTTCACCGTGTTGGCCAGGCTGGTCTCAAACTCCTGACCTCAGCTGATCCACTCACTTCGGCCTCCCAAAGTGTTGGGATTATAGGCGTGAGCCACTGCACCCAGCCGAAAGTTCTAAGTATTTCTGATTGGAGTGCTAGGGATAGAGGAGATTGGAGCAGAGTAGCATTTGAAGATACAACTAATGACCAAGAATTCCTAAACTGATGGAAGATATCAACCAGTAGATTCAAAATCAGATAACTCTCAAGCAGGAAAAATGCAAAAACAAAACCATACCTAGGCATATGTTAAACTATATAAACAAAGACTGAGAGAACATTTAAAAGCCACAAGAGAAAATCTGGTGGATAATATTGTATTAAGTAGTACAATATTGAATGCATTCTCTCCTGAATTTCAGAGTAAGAAAAATATTTCACTGTCATAATTTATACTCAAAAATACAATGTAGGACCTGGCCACTACAATAAAGAGAAAGAATAAATAAAAAGTTAAAAGATTAGAAAGGGAGTAGTAAAACTTTTTTATTATTTGTAGATGACGTGACTGCGTAAGTAGAACATTGAACAGAATGTACTAACAAATCATTGGAAATAATAAATGTAGGTTTAGTTAAGTTGGTGGATATATAAAGACTATGCAATATGGATACATAAAGACAATATGCAAATACATATTTTTTATTTCTATAAACTAGTGACATAACATCAGGAAAGGATAATTATTAAATCCCATTTATAATAGCATCAAGGTATTAGAGACCCTGGAATAAGTCAAAAAATACACAAGCCGTCTATGCTAAAAATATAGCTATGAAAAAGAAGAACTAAACAAATAGATGTAGCACATATGGGGTTTTGTTTTGTTTTGCTTTGCTTTGTTTTGTTTTGTTTTGTTTTTGAGATGGAGTCTCACTCTGTCACCCAGGCTGGAGTGCAGTGGCATGATCTTGCTCTTTGCAACCTCCACCTCCCAGGTTCAAGCGATTCTCCTGTCTCGGCCTCCCGAATAGCTGGGACTATAGGCGTGCACCACCACGCCACGCTAATTTTTGTATTTTTAGTAGAGACAGGGTTTCGCTGTGTTGGCCAGGCTGGTCCCGAGTTCCTGACCTCAAATGATCCACCTGCCTCAACCTCCCAAAGTGCTGGGATAATAGGCATGAGCCACCGTGCCCAGCCATATATGGTTATTTAATACTGCAAAGATGTCTATAATTCAAACCCAGTCAAAAACTAAGCAGGGCATTTTTTAATTGGTGGAAATTTATATGAAAATTCTAAAGACCTATCTAACATAACCTGAGATAGTCATGAAAAAGAACTAAATTGGAAGATTTAACTGTAAGACTTTGTAATCAAGCTATAGGAATGAAGACGGGGCAGTATTGCCATAAGGATAGTCAAATAGACCAGCTGAACAAAATAGAACTACCTTGTCCAGTATGGACCCTATCAGCCACATGTGCCTACTGAGCACTTGAAATGTAGCTAGTTTGAATTAAGATGTGCTATAAATATAAAATACCATATTTTGAAGACTTTGTATGAAATGACTATTAAAATATTTTTTAATTTTTTAATTGATTACATATTGATAATTTAGATATATTGGTTTAAATGAAATATATTAAAATTACTTGCACCTGTTTTACTTTTTTAATGTGGCTACTAGAAAATTTTAAATTACATATGTAGCTTAATGATGTTGGTGGCAACACACATTTCTTAAACAGCACACAAAAATACTATTCATAAAAGAAAAGATTGATAAAATGGATTATATAGAATTTCTGTTCATCAGAAGACACATTAAGGGATTGAAAAGGCAAACCATAGACTGGTAGAAAATGTAATCTGTCTATCTGAGAGAGGACTCTTATTTAAAATAATTCTTGAAAATAAATTAGAACAATTTATAAAATAGGCAAATGACTTGAGTAGGAGGTTCACAAAAGAGGATATCCAAATGTCCAGTAAGCATATGAAAAGGGGCACAGCATCCTCTGTTATCGGGAAAATGTGAATTAAAGAGACAACACTATACATCCACCAGAATGGCTAACATGCTAAAGACTGACAATATCAAGTCACCCAGAACTCCCATACCTTGCTGGTAGGTGTCAAAATTTTTACAATCACTGAGAAAATTTTTGACAATATTATTTATTTATTGACAATATTTATTAAAATTAGACATCTACCTACCCCATAACCCAGTATTTCTTCTCCTAGTTATATATCCAAGATAAATGAGCATATTTTTCCACCAAAAGACATAATTTCTATGAATTTCTTGTGTAATACAAAAATTGGAAGCAAACCAAATATTCCTCAACAGTAGAGTGGATAGTTTATTTATATTACAAAATACTACACAGTGTTAAAAAAAAATGAACTACATACTGTATGATTCCATTTACATGAGGTTTAGTAATACGCAAAACCAGTCCATGGTGGTAGAAGTCTGAATATTGGTTACTTACAGTGGGGGCACAGGACTTTTCAGAGTGTTGGAAAAATTATATAACTAGATCTTGAGTGGTAGTTACATAAGTGCATTTCTGTATGTAAAAATTCATCAAGATGTACACTTGAGATTTCTGTGTACTACAAGCATGCCATACCTCAGTAACTAAGCATTATGTTAGCATGCCTGATAGTTCCTTGATGATTAAGACTAGACATATCTCATTTACTTCTGTAAGACCAGTGCATAAAGTAAAAGCACTCCATAAATAATGTGGGATAAAAATTTAGGAAGGAAATGAGGTAGGAAGCTGGTTCATTAGTCTAGTTTCTTTTAACCTAGCACCTGTTCGCTGCCCACTTGCCATAGTCAGACTTTAGTTAGTTGGCTGCAAGATCAGTGATAGTGGTCCTTGCTGCTCATTAGAGTACACCTGGCTTTGGCCCTTTGCTGTTACCGTCCTGACAGTATGTAAGTCTGAGTGTATGGAGAAGGGGGAGACTTCTTAAATCAAGTGACATAAATCAAGAAAAATAGCTGTCTGTACTCTGTAGCCTCAGAGAGTTTGACACTTTATTTCCTCACTGTATTTCCTTCTTTCTTTTCCTCTTCCTTGTTGTTTAGCATTCAACAAATACCTATTGATTATGCATTTCCTGGTCTAGCTATGTCGGTATATAAAACAAGGATCCCTGCCCTCTGAAGGTTTATGTAGTAAAGGGAGAAGACAGCAATAAACAGTGAACTGCCACCTTCTCCCTGCCACCTGTCTGTGTTTAGGAACCAAGCAGAACAAATACTTAAACAGAGAAACAAAAGCATAATCTGTATTCACACCCCTTTCTTCTATTGTATGGTAATTATAGTTTACTTGCCTTCCTGTTGAGTGGTGAGAAGGGATGTGTGTGGTTTTGGATTAACTTCTGCATGGCATCTAGCACAATGCCATGTGTCTGAGAGAGCTTAGTAAATATTTGTAACCTTCGGGAGCATCTGCCTGTGCCTGCTTGCTGATTTCCATAATTCTTTTCTGCCATATGCCTTCCTCATTTCTTTTAACCCATCATCACTTTCCTGGGAAAAGCTTGATTTAAGATCTTAAAAGATGTTTTCTGTAATTTTATGGCTTTATGCCCTAGAATGGCTAGACTGAAGATATACAAATCATCCTTCTGGGACGTTCCAGCCAGGAACCCAGAATACCGAATTTGGCAGTTTCGTTGTTGTGATGAGTGTTCTTTTCATATGGTGTTTTAAGTCTCATATTGTAATAGATCTGAAAAGGTCATTGTGCATACGAACCACTGAGAAATAATGCTGCTCAAGGTTCTAGAAAGAATGTTAAACATTTTGTATTTTTAACTATAAATACCCTATAGAAAGAGATTTCATGGAGATTGGAGCATAGAAGTGTTGATGGTTATCTAGGGTAAAAAGGAATTTATGTTTTCAGTTGAGATTTACGTTCAAAGGATGATCAGTGAAACAGCCTTTTCCAGCTACAAAGGGGAAAGATGGTACAATTTAATAGAGAATAATTATACCTTGATTTTGAATAGTATGTGAAAACATTTTTCCAATAGTAATACTATTTTATCTTCCCACTAATCCAGTGAGATACGTATTTTTAACTCCTATTTTAATATATTTGGAGACTAGGAGGTATTAATTGACTTGCCTAAAGTCAATAGCTGGTAGATATTAGAACCAATTTTAAGACCCCAGACTCTTAGAGCTTTCTGAAAATTGTATGCAGCAACATGTAGGTAGTTTTGCAAAGAAGGTAAATCTGAGGACCAATTTTAGGTATGTTAAATGCAGATCTGAAATTGAATCTGAAAAACTTCTCTGCTCTTGTGACAGACTTGTATCCAGAGCTTAGAAGCCACCACTTTAAATTCTAGCTTTGCAAAATGTTTGTGACCTTTTGACCACTCTGTGGCCTGATGGGAGGCCTTGGTACTCAAAGGTGAACTTTTGAAAGAAGTAGTACCCATTGTAGTATTTCTTATAGAATTGTTTTCTTGGATTCTGTGGTTCCAGCAATTTTCTTTTTTTCTTCATCTTTGTCCCCAGGAGCCTCCAGAAGATGATGCAAACATCATTGAGAAGATCCTGGCATCTAAGACTGTCCAGGAGGTTGGTGGCTTATGTTTCTAGCTTTTATATCATTAGCACAGATTACATCTTCTGTGAAGAGATTTTTGGCTAGAGAACCTAGAATGACCATTATTGGCTGGAGTGAGAGCTAGGCAAGAATATTGTCTGGCTAGCCAACACTTATTTTTACCCCTGTAGAGCATTTTAGGACATAAAACTCTTAATATATCTAGAATGGCTCAAGCTGATGATTTCCTCCATTGTGATCCTAGCAAAAGCCATATATCCCTTAGTTGCTGTAGCCCACCAAAATTTAGCAGAGGGCCAAGAAGAAGAGATGGAAAAAAAGTCCTAATGGAGGCCAGGTTCATTGGCTCACGCCTATAATCCCAACACTTTGAGAGGCCAACATCAGAGGATCACTTGAGCCCAGTAGTTCAAGACCAACCCAGGCAACATAGTGAGACCCTGTCTCTATTTAAAAAAAATATACACACACACACACATACATACATACATACATACACACACACATACACACCCATATGAGTCCTAATGGAAACGTGGGGGTTCTTTTCTTCAGACATCTCAGGGCCATTGTAGGAATCTCCTATAGGAAATTCCTGGAGTGGTAGAGTATGTTGGTGCTGGTGAGAGCATGGCTTCATCTTTACTTCAAGTATTTGTGAAAGTAAACTTCCTTATTTGGAGAGTGAATACTATTGGTGTTTCAGAAGTGAGGCGTTAGGGGGATGCCAGAGATTAATGTAGTCACTTCCACACCAGGCTCTGGTCCTGACATTTCTCAGAGTCCTGGGCCAGTTTGGGTTTATCAGCTGAGTGCCATCCCAACCTAGACCTTGGAAGGACAGCAGGAAGATCAGTTTTTTACCTTGCAGCTGTGTATCCCACCTTTGGAAAACCTGACCCAATAGGTGTCAGGAAAAGGCCTGGGAAAATGAAAATATGCTTTAAGAAATCTTTATGGAAATCAGGCAGAGATGTTGATTACCTGTTTTCTTTTGGCTCAGTAAGGGTGATCTGCCTGGGATCTGGGCTGATAACTGCTTGCTATTTGTTACAGGTTCACCCAGGAGAACCTCCATTCGACTTGGAGCTGTTCTACGTTAAGTATAGAAATTTGTACGTCTATTTAAAGTATTCTCTGTATTTGGGTTTTATATGAATAAAACTTTTTTTCTCTTGTGACTTTATTATCTTCTACATCTTCAGAGTCTTGCCTCTAAGGCATGACCCACAGATCTTGGCTGACTTAAGTTTACCTTAGGCAGTAACGCTCAATTATAGCTGCACACAGAATTATCTGGAGAGCTTTTTTAAACCACTAAAGACCTTGCTCCACCCAAGACCATTGGCTCAGACTCAGTGGGGCCCAAGGATTGTTGTTTTTTTAAAAACTCCTTGGGCAATTCTCATATGCAACCAGGGTAGAGAACCACCCTCCTGTAGCATATGCTCTTTTCCCCTCTTGTATATTTTCGTTTCTGCTACAGACCCACTTTCACTAATGTGTGTTAATGATAACCTGCCCACAGCTGCCCTCCCTCTGTTCTCAGCCGGTTTCTCTAGAAGTTACAGAGAGATCAGTTGCTTGGAATTACTCCATTTTGTTTTGTTTTCTGTTGTTGCCCTTAAGAGGAAGGTCTTTCTAAGCCCAATCTCCAGCAGTTTCACAATAAACCATTTTACTATTTCTGTGTTAGGTGGTCACCGTGTTTATTGAACACCTTAACGCTCGATCGTTTGCTAGTTATGTGCTTGCCTGACAATTTGTATATCTTTGGATAGTTCCTACTTACATTGTAAATGGGCCACAATGGAAGAGCTCGAAAAGGATCCTCGCATCGCGCAGAAGATCAAGCGATTTAGGAATAAACAAGCCCAGATGAAGCACATTTTTACGGAGGTGAAGCAATATTTACTGACTCATTTGACTGCTGCTTTTCTTGCAGCAGTAAATACTGTGTTTACATTTCTAAGTCCAAGTTAAAGTCCTATACAGATCTGTTGCTCAAGTCAAATTGATAAATGTGTGCTGATTTGCAACAAAACTAGTCTAGATTCAAGTCAAAGAAAAGTATCCACCAAAGTTAAGGATCAAACCTTATAAACTGACAACTCATAAGAGCATGCATCTTGGTCTGAATACTAATAAATAGCTAGAGTGAGAGGAATATGCACACAATTCTTTTGTCCCTGCTCCCTCAACCCGCTGCAACCCAAAAAGGACATTTCAGAAGGTCCTAAAGTTTGAATGTAAAAAACAAAACAAATCTAAAAGTGAGAGAAAGTAAACAAATAAATAATTTTATTTATGTAAACTTGGGAATTTCTAAGTATTGTACCTATAGCAAGAGGAAGGACTGATGGATTTTAATATTAAACAAATCTATAAGTGCTATATATCAGAAAATGCCACAAACCTTAACCTTAATGTGTTATTCTTGGAATAAAGACTAAACCCTGCAATATAGCCTACACAACCCTTTGTGTCTGTTTTCTGATCTATTCCCAAAGCAGTGGTTTTTCCTTGGCCGAGAATAGAGGAAACTGTGCTGGGGTATGTAGAAATAATGCAACAAGAGTTCATATTCTTGTGGGAAGGAAAGGCTTTTGAGAAGATTGGAACACATGAAATTAAGGAGGAATAATACTGAAGAGTAGTTCAACACTGCCTTTGGTCTTGACCTATTCAACATATTTGTTAGTAACTTGGGTAAATATTTTTGTGATACAAATAGTAACTTAGTTTTGAGTAGAGCTTTATATCCATTATTTCCAGCTGCTTTATGAGGTAGCTAAAGCACACGTGGAGGAAACTCAGGCTCCAAGAGCCTGCAACTTCCCACATGCACAGAGATAGACTCCTGATGAAATCCTAACTCCTGAACACCCAGGAGACATTCTAACCAGATCCAATACTGAGAGAATAAATGTCAGGATCAGCCTGGGTTTGCCTGGACAGGGTAGGATGAATAAAATGTAGGAATAAATGTAATATCCTACATTGTTCTTGGAATCTTTCTAGTTCTGAAGTGAGGAAGATGACTGGGTAGCAGTTCTAGGGAGAAAACATATTGCCAGTTCAATTAACTACACATTTACTGTGTGTCAGGAGTAGGACATGGCTGTTTAAAAAGTAAACGAATCCTACTAATCCTAGACTGCACCAATAGAACAGTCCTGCTGTACCATGCTCTTTTCATTCCTAAATGCTATGTTCATTTGGGTACCAGGATTCAGTGAGGGACTTTGCAAAACGTGAGGGCAGCTGCAAGAGGACTGTCATGGTGGGAATGGGGCATAGGTGGAGAGCAGACTGCACAGTGGTAAGAGCCTAGGCTCTGCAGTCAAACTGCCCCTCCCAGCCCAGCCTCACACACACCTGGGTGGCCTCAGGCCATGGCATAAGCTCCTTCAAACTCAATATCATAGGAAAAAGGAGAACTGATAGAATCAGCCTCACGGAATACCTGCAAGGATTAGATGATAGTTTTCTTGCCATTTTCAGCTTTATTGGAGTATAATTGTCAAAAATTTATATTTAAGATGTACAACTTGATGTTTTAATGTATGTGTACATTGTGAAATAATCACTATAGTCAAGCTAGTGAGCATATCCATCACCTCACATAAGTAGGGTTTTTTTTCTTTCTTTTTTCCCCCCTAAGGGTGAGAACACTTAAGATTTATCCTCTTAGCAAATTTCAAATATATAATACAATATTTTTAACTGTCATCACCGTGCTATACATTAGGTCTCCAGAACTTATTCATCCTGCGTAACTGAAATTTTATACCCTTTGACCAATGTCTCCCCCATTTACCCCTTCCCTTCATCCCTGGCAACCACCATTTTACTCTCTGCTTCTATGAGTTTGATTATTTTATATTCCACATGTAAGTGAGATCATACAATATTTGTCTTTGTGTGTCAGGCTTATTTTACTTTGTATAACATCCTCCTGGTTCATCCATGTTGTTGCAAATGATGGGATTTCCTTCTTTTTTAAAGCTGAATGATATTCTATTATCTAGATATGTACACCCCACTTTCTTTATCCATTCATCCCTCAATGGACACTTAGGTTGTTTCCATATCTTGACTATTGTGAATAATAAAGGACACAATGTTTATAGCAGTGTTTAGCTCATAGGCACTATTCCATAAATATTAGCTTTTCGTATCATTAAGATGGAAACGGTATATGAAGAACTGTTGAACAAACTGGGTTTTTTTTTTAACCCAGATAGGGAGGGGATTGCTGAAGAGCCTAAAGAGAGAGGAAAGAATCAAATTACTTATTGCTGCTGTAAAGGAAGCAGTTCACGCCAATGAGCAACAAGTTATAAGGAAGGAAGTTAAGTTATAATTTACTAATGATAAAGATCATGATGCTACTACTAAAGAGGTAGAGATAAAGCTGTTTCAACAGTGAATCAGGTCATGAAGGGTAGTAAATTTCTTAATTGGGAATAATTGAATCTGAGAGGCTTGCCAGGGATGTTGTAAAAAGTATCCTGCATTGATTAGATGATGAAACTAGCCCCAAAAGTGCCTTGCAGCCTAAGTGGCAGTAAGAGCTCTTCAGCACTCCTGGAGGAGGCTTCTGGGTAAGAAAGACCTGGGTGAACGGTCCAGTTAACATAGCTCCGTCAACTTGGTCACATTACTTAATATCTCTGAGTCAGTTTCCTAATCTGTAAGGTAATTATAGTACCTACTCCGTAAGGTAGTTTTGGAGCTTAAATGACAGTTCTTAGCATTACTCTGGACATACATTAAGTATTTCCATGTGTTGCTTCTTGTTGTTTTGTAGGTAAACTTTTTTTGAAGCATAGTGTGCATAAAGATAAAAGTGTACATCTCAATGAATTTTTACAATGTAAACACATTTGTGTAACTACTACCTAGATCAACAAATAGAACATTGTCAGCACCCAGGAAGCTTCCCTCATGCCCCCTTCCAATGTTAACTATTGTTGTTATTAAGAAGAAAAAGAAACTGTAATTCCTAGTTGCCAAGGGCTATGTTTGAAATAAGGACCAGTAAGGAAAAGGGTACCCTTCTGCTGATTTTTGTACATTGCTGTAATGACCAACAGGGAATTATTACCTGGCTAGGGTGTAGCCTCTAAGATGGTTGGATCCTTTAAATTTAGTCATGGAGAGCAGGATTTGGAGACAGTGAATAAATGCCTGTGACTTTTATTCTTAAGCCAACCCTTTCTTTTTGTGTTTGTTGATAGGGCCCAGAGTAGGGGTCACTTAGAGATAACACCCTAGGTGTTGGAATTGAGGCAAGGGGACACACTTCCTAACTGTTCTCCTCTGTTTGTGTTAGCCTGATGAAGACTTGTTCAATCCAGACTATGTAGAAGTTGATCGCATCTTGGAGGTGGCCCACACCAAGGATGCAGAAACAGGGGAGGTGGGTATTCGCCTCTCCTAAAGCATCTTCCCTTCTTTCCACATATTTCACTTGTTTTAACATGTGGCCTTTGTCTCAATAGTATTCCTGTCTAGTCATGTAGGGTGGTTTTTCAGAGGTGGGCAGATATGAGTGACTCCTTTAACCTAATAGAACATTAAGTTTCTTTCCTGTTTTCCCACCAGGAGGTAACACATTACCTGGTGAAGTGGTGCTCACTACCATATGAAGAAAGCACATGGGAGCTAGAGGAAGATGTGGATCCTGCAAAAGTTAAAGAATTTGAATCTCTTCAAGTTCTCCCTGAAATTAAGCATGTGGTAAAGTAGTTTTGTCTTTCTCTGACACTTCTCGGAACATGTAATTTTATGAACTTTGCAATCACGGAAGTCCACCTGGCTTGTTCCTAGGTGGTTTGTGTGGTATTTTACCTTTGTTACTTCTCATTGAATCCGAAATTCAGTGTTTTCCACCCCAGATCGAACTTTGCCAGCACCGTGGTCATCTTTAGGTCTCAGGTCTATTTTGATGTATATGACATTTAAGAAGCTTTGATATTGGCTTAGATTTCTTGGTGTGTGGCTGTTATATGGAGTCAGTAAAATAAAATTTGTAAGAAATGGTTGGCGTGCAAGAGAAGCTCAGTAGTATCTTTCCTGTTTCTTATCTCTTCATCAGCTACCTCTTTTCTTTGATTTTCCCTTCTTCACTCAACTGGAATATTAAGTGGAAGAACTGTCCTTTATCTGCAGATCCCTGTGACTCCCACAGAGAGAACATAGGTTTTTGATAAACATTATTGAATCTATTTGTTTTTCTGATTCTGGATTATTACCACTCAACTGCCAAGATCTCCCAGGGCACCTGAGAAGTATATAGATCATCCAACAATTAAAAGGAGGGAGAGCCGGGCGCAGTGGCTCACGCCTGTAATCCCAGCACTTTGGGAGGCCGAGGTGGGCGGATCATGAGGTCAGGAGATCGAGACCATCCTGGCTAAAACGGTGAAACCCCATCTCTACTAAAAATACAAAAAATTAGGCGGGCATGATGGCGGGCGCCTGTAGTCCCAGCTACTCGGGAGGCTGAGGCAGAAGAATGGCGTGAACCCGGGAGGCGGAGCTTGCAGTGAGCCGAGATCGCGCCACTGCACTCCCGCCTGGGCGACAGAGCGAGACTCCGTCTCAAAAAAGAAAAGGAGGGAGAGTTGGAGTTGGGATCAGAGCTTTTATTTATTTTTTTATTTTGAGATGGAGTCTTGGTCTGTTGCTGGGGTGCAGTGGCACAATCTCAGCTCACTGCAACCTCCATCTGCCGAGTTCAAGCAATTCTCCTGCCTTGGCCTCCTGAGTAGCTAGGAATACAAGCGCGTGCCACCACGCCTGGCTAATTTTTGTATGTTTTTAGCAGAGATGGTGTTTCACCATGTTAGGCTTGTCACTCCTGACTTCAGGTGATCTGCCTGTCTTGGCCTCCCAAAATGCTGGGATTACTTTGGTGTGAGCCACAACAACTGGCCCAGAGCTTTATTAAGGTGTAACTAACTTGAAAAGAGAGTCAGTTGTTAAAGAATATGGCTATAGGCTGGAATGATCAGTTTCTGTTTAAAAAAAAAAAAAGTTGCCATTTTTATATGAAAAACTGTTATCCAGTTCCTTATTAATATTATTTGTTGCTTTTACATCACTGGAAAGTTGATACTTGGAACATTAAACTTAGGTCCCTGTAGGAGTCCATTCAAGAGCAGTGTTTTGTGGGTTTTTTTTGGCATATGAAAGGTAGATAGAGGTGTCTTGAGATGCAGAACTGTGATTAGAAACTTACATAGTTCATAGTGTTTTGTTTGCATGGTTGATTATTATTCTTTCAACCCTTTCCCATGTATACTGTTTTCTGCTTTTAATTCAACTTGTCAATCATCTATTAAGCATTTGCTATAGGTTGATTCTTGTGTGAGATATGGTAAGAAACAAGGTACAGGCCCTGCCCTCAGGAGCTCACAGTCTAATGGAAGAAGCATGTGTGTGCATGGATAAATAAATACGGCACCAGGCTAATTGTGGTGTGTGGCGTAATGCAGTGATGGACCAGATAGAGAGCAGGGAGAGTTTCATTCTGAAGCTAATTGTAAGTTATTATCTAGAAGCAATTAGGTTTCCTACCCATTCTCTCAGCCTGACTCCTACTTAGTTCCCCCAACCTGTACATTACTCAGAAGGTAATAACTATAGTTTGAAACCAGCCTTGGGACAGTGAGATTTACCACTGTCCTCATTAGTATCCATGTTATGCTCCTAAAACATCATTCTCTATCTATTATGCTGTTTGCTTTCCTCCCTAGGAGCGGCCTGCTTCAGACTCCTGGCAGAAACTCGAGAAGTCTCGCGAGTATAAGAACAGTAACCAGCTCCGGGAGTACCAGCTGGAGGGGATGAACTGGCTTCTTTTTAACTGGTATAACAGGTAAGGAACCAAAACCAGCCCAGATGTTTGTACCCAGAGGTATATCATTGCCTTAGCCTGGAAAACCTAGAGTCGCAGTAGCAGACTGGTGAGAGGGAGCAGCATGGCCATCAATTTAGGGTGGTAATCTTTGCACATTAATCATCCAAGACTTACTTTATTTTTGTCGGTTGTTTCTCCAACCAAAAGGAATGATCTTTAGACATCATTGACTTTGTGCCTTTTTTGGTTTTTTGGCCAGCCACACCAAAAGGTTGGGCTCAATCTAGATGAAACAAAATCCAGAAGATCCTTTAAAGCTGTTTTCCATTTCTAAATCCTTAACCAAAAATATATATCTATATCTATATATATATATGGGAATATACAGCTATACAAAAACTTTTAAATATTTTAAAACTTCTTGACTCTTTTAAATAACACTTAAGAGTCAAAAAGTTTTAAAAAAATTGAAAGTTCATACAGTAAAAAAGTTACAGTAAGCTAGAGTTAATTTGTTATTGAAGAAAAAATATTTTTAAATAGAGTGTAGCCTTAGTGTACAGTATTTATAATGTCTACAGTGGTGTGCGGTAATGTCCTCGGCCTTCACATCACCCACCACTCACTCACTGACTCACCCAGAGCAACTTCCAGTCCTGTAAGCTCCATTCATGGTAAGTGCCCTACATAGGTATACTTTTTTTGTTTTTGTTTTTTAATGTTTATTTTTTAGTTCTAGGGTACATGTGCCAGATATGCAGGTTTGTTACATAGGTAAATGTGTGCCATGGTGGTTCGCTGCACCTGTCAACCTATCACCTAGGTATACCATTTTATTTTTTTATTTTTTATTTTTGTTGAGACAGAGCCTTGCTCTGTCACCCAGGCTAGAGTGCAATGGTGTGATCTCAGCTCTCTGCAACTTCCGCCTCCTGGGTTCAAACGATTCTTCTGCCTCTGCCTCCCTAGTAGCTAGAATTACAGGTACCTGCCACCTCGCCCTGCTAGTTTTTGTATTTTTAATAGAGATGGGGTTTCACCATGTTGGCCAGGCTGGTCTCGAACTCCTGACCTCAGGTGATCTGCCCGCCTTGGCCTCCCAAAATGTTGGGATTACAGGTGTGAGCCACTGCGCCTGGCCAGGTATACCACTTTTAATCTATATTTTGCTCCATTTTTACTTTGCCTTTTCTGTGTTTAGACGTGTTTAGATACACAGATACTTACTATGGTGTTACAATTGCCTACGGTATTCACTGCAGTGACATGCTGTATAGGCTTATAGCCTAGAAGCCATAGGCTATATACCACGTAGCCTAGGTGTGTAGTAGGCTATACCATCTAGGTTTAGTAGGTATACTCTATGATGTTCCCACAATGACACAGTCACCCAGTGATGCATTTCTCAGAATGTGACCCCATCCTTAAGTGACACATGACTGTATTTTCTCCCAAATTAGCACAGTTCTGTTTTGGAAGTAGGCAAGGTATGAATAATAATAATAACTAACCTCAGTTTAATATGTAAAATGATGATAAAGCCTTCAATGATAATCTTATAGGTAAAGGTCTATTTGTGAAGCATCTTTTCAAGTTATAACCAGCCTCTATAAGTTTCCTATATTGATAATGAATTATCTATATTTCTCACTCTCTGCAGAAAAAACTGTATTTTGGCTGATGAGATGGGCCTAGGGAAAACCATCCAGTCCATCACATTCCTTTCAGAAATATTTCTGAGAGGAATCCACGGCCCTTTTCTCATTATCGCCCCTCTCTCCACCATCACTAACTGGGAGCGGGAGTTCCGGACATGGACAGAGATGAATGCCATTGTGTACCACGGTAGCCAGATCAGCAGGCAGATGATCCAGCAGTATGAAATGGTGTACAGAGATGCCCAGGTGAGCCTCACGTGAAATCAGAGACCCAGGGACTGCCTAAGCTCAGAACAGCCTTTCTGTCACTTATCTTCAGAAGTTCCAGTGCCCTGCATCTTGTGTTAATGTGGAATGACTTTGTAATATGTTTGTCAAGGCTGACTCCTGCTCTCCCTGGTAGCTCATTTTAATTTATGATACAACACAGGATTGTAGGGCATGCTGTCTAAACTCTGAGATATACCTTTTTTAGGACACTGAAAGTTTGACTTACTTGTTGGTTTATGAAGTTACTTTTATATGCAGAAGATTTTATCTGAATTGTTACGTGTTCAGTGAAGAAAGTGAGCAAAAGAATTACTATACAGAGAATGGATTCCCAGCCAGGGAGTTTGGAGAGGAGGTTAACAGATTTGACAGAGAAGGATAAAGAGAAAATAGGTTTCAAATCATTAAAAACACAACAGCAACATTTTCTCTTTTTTTAAGTTTTTTAAGTGCTATCACTTAGCTGAATATAGTTATGTGTTTGTCCTGCACACTGGTTTTTATAATTAAGGTAAAAATTAAACGATTTCAATCAGAGGAAAGCCAGTGGTCTCCCCAGAGGTTTCAAAAACAGCAGAGACACTTGGAAGAAATTTAAGAAGTGTTCTAACATGATGCAGCTCTGCTCTTGAAATGTGATGGCAACACCGAGACAGTCTGGAAAACAAAGCTGTGTCCTGCCTAGTAGCGCTTGTCTTAGGTGAATCAGGATCATTACCTTCAATCTGTGCTACAACTCAAATTATAAGGTGAAATTAAGTCTGAAAAATAGCAGAGAGTTTCCTTTAGGCATTCAAACTATGCATGGTTTACATTGACTCCTGGCTGGGAACTTGTGAACCAACACCTATCTGATTTCCTTATCATGACAGCTAATAAATAAAAATGCTCCCTTGCTGTGCCTTCCATATTGCCCATCCTTCTCACCTTTGTGAGGGCAGATGTTGTCTTGCTTCTGTTTCATTGATGGTGTGAGGCCTTTTGGCTAACTAGCTCGTTCAGTCTTATATTCTCTTTTCTCACATGAGGAAAAGCAGTGCTTGTCTTCTCACCTAGGCCCCAGCATTTGTAGTGCTGCCTCCTGTAATCCAGCAGATATTAGCAGAATTCTATAGCCATGGTGTAAAGCTTTGACTTTGGTTGTGTCATCCTCAGGGAAACCCCCTTTCAGGAGTCTTCAAGTTCCATGTCGTCATCACAACATTTGAAATGATCCTAGCAGACTGCCCAGAGTTGAAGAAGATTCACTGGAGCTGTGTGATAATTGATGAAGCCCACAGACTGAAGAATAGGAACTGCAAACTTCTGGAGGGTCTAAAGCTTATGGCCCTGGTGAGAGTTAGCAGCTCTTTACATAAACACAGGTTCCTTTTGTTCAGCTTGGAGGAAACACTCTTTAGCCATTCTGCATGTAACTTATTTCTGCCTAGTCCTTTTACATTAGATTTTCTTTTTTGGGTCTCTACAACTGCAATAGTATGGGAATTAAGATTTTTTTGTTACAAACTGGGTCAACAATTTGGCCTTTGCCATAGGTTGATTTCCATAGACTTAGGAGGACTCTTAAATACCATGAAATATATGACTTGGAAACGTAAGGTGTTTTGGCTGGTTTCCAGGCCCCTAAATGAACTGGTACCAAAGATGATGCCCTTTTAACGTTACTGCCTTGGCACAGTGCCCAGTATCTGGTGGGGAGGCACTCAATAATATTTAGTGAATGAGTGAAAGTTGCTTTAATTAACACGAACGTGCTGCTGGAATCAGTGATGTGAAAGGAAGGTTGATTCGTTTATTGACTGTACCCCTATGATGGCATATTATCTTTTCATTAAAGCAGATCAGAATTGCCCCAAATTGAGCACTCAATGCCCTGGCTTGATTTTCCCCACAGAAATGCACTATTTTGGTGGCTCAAGCACTGTTCATCATGTGTGTTTAATTTGCGCAGGAACATAAAGTGCTTCTCACTGGAACACCCTTGCAGAACTCTGTGGAGGAGCTCTTCAGTTTGTTAAATTTTCTGGAGCCATCACAATTTCCTTCAGAGACCGCTTTCTTGGAGGAATTTGGAGATCTGAAAACAGAGGAACAGGTAATTAGGGACCCAAAGAATTGAGAAGACAATGTGATCGTTATCTTCATCAAGAAAAGAGCAGGATGCTATGGGGCCAGGATTTAGCAAGTTGTCATGTTCCTGGTAAAATGAGCGTTACCTCCTTTATTTTATGTGTTTGTTTATGTTGAGAAGGGTAAGCTGATAATTAGCAGTTATTATTGCCCCAGAGGATAGATGGGTCCGTACCCAAAATGTCTTATGTGCCCAAAATATTTCATGTTGGTGTATCAGGCCTCCTTGCTTCACTAATTTCACATATTGTGCATTCACTGATTTTGCTTATAGCTCTGGTCTCAGGAGCATGGTGCTTTCTTCTGCTTCCCTCATCCTTCATCCTTTCCCCTTCAAAATCTGCAACTTTTTCCCAGGCCCATCTTCTTGAGTACAATGCAATACACAGGTAGTGAGGAAAAGAAGGCAGTCACATACCTGGAGTAGTTGATAAGTCCACTTTTGTCCAGATCAACTGCATTTCTGCAGTTTTCAAGGTCCAGTTCCAAGTCTACCTTGTTGGACTCAAAGCTAATAAAAAACAACTGATAGTAATAAATACTCTACTAGGGATTATAGAATCTCTACTGGGGATTATAGAAATAACCCAGACAAATGTACGTGCCATAAGAGGAACAAATAGTAGAGTTGGTCCTTCAGAGGAGAGACAGGTCACATCTATTTGAGAATTAGAAAAGACTCTAGGGAGAGAGTACAATTTGAAAATGTGTCTTGAGGGATGGGCAGGTTTTCACAGGTGTAGAGGGAAGAGGTGGTAACCACTCTGCATAGAAAAAAAACCCAGCATAATCAGAGTCATGGTAGTTATTCACTAGTGGGGAAACATCTGATTAAGCTGAAAACAGAGTGGATGAATTGGAAAATATAAGGCCAGAAGGGTTTAGGGTTATATTGTGGGAAGATCTTGAAAGGTAGTTTGAAGAATTCAGTAGGTAACAGAGAAGCCATGCAAGGCCTTATTACAGGAATGACATAATTAGCTCTGCCAAATTAATCCAGCAATGGTGTGTAAGTGGGTTGGGGCAAAGAATGAGGGGAATGAAAAGGTTTGGGAATTTTGCCCACATGTCAAGCATATACTCTGGGGTTCCAATCTCTTTCTTCCTACTTCTGATGCAAGTCAGGCTTGCATCAGAGCAGTGAATAATCAAACTTAATTCCTACATTTGCCCTCTCTATTGATTTTCAAAAGCCAGCTCCAACCTTCTCTCCGTTTTTGGACCATTAGAAATGCATCCTCTTCTCCCATTGCACTTAATTTGTGGTATGCATTTTTTCTTCTTCCTAGACAAAGATCTCCTTGAGGACAAGGCCCACATCTTCTCCCAAGTTGTGTTTGTTGTATTGACCAGCACAATGTCTGGCATATAGTAAACTCTAAATGATTCAAGGTATGAACCAAGAGAAGAGCAAAAGCTGAACCCAGCATGTGGCAGATTGACATTTGTCCCTGTCTTTAACAGTCAGCTAGCTGTGTCTTTTCTCTTTAGGTTCTTATATAGTAATTCCTTACCCATATGGGGGATTCGATTTCTAAGTACCCTTGGTTGGTAAAAATGAAAGTCTCATAAAAAGATTAAGTTTAAGATTGGAGTTAGGTAGGAGAAAACCATAAAAATGACATCAAATATTTTATTTTTTAAATATTTATATATAATTTATTTTTTGGCTTTATTTTTTTAATCGACAAAAATATGTATTTATCATGTACAATATGTTTTGAAATATGTATACATGGTGGAATGGCTAAATAGAGCTAATTAGCACATGCTTTTTGTGAGAACATTCAAAATCCACTCTTAGCAATCTTCAGAAATACTGTACATTGCTATTAACTGTAGTCACCATGTTGTTCAGTAGATCTCTTGAACCTATTCCACCAGTCTAACTAAAATTTTGTATCCTTTAAACAATACCTCCCTACCCGGCCCCACCCCCCAGACCCTGGTAACCACTACTCTAATCTCTGCTCTATGAGATGTCTGTATTTTAAAACACAGTAAATAAAAGTTCTGGAAAGTATCTGTTTCCAAAATAAAGCATGTTCATCATTGTCTAAAATGTGCTTTTGTAAGTAACTCTTCTAAATCACTCTCTGTAAATCACTTTATATTTCTTCAGGAAGCAATCTTGCATCACACAACTTGTTTATGCAGAGTCTACCCCTTTTAAAATTTTTGAACAGCTGTTTCTGACTTGAAACGTGATTTCTTTTGCACTTTGATCTTCCCTTATTTTGTTTTTCCATCAGAGTTAATCTTCCCGGTATCAAGTTTTAGCTCCAGGTTAACTCAGGTACTTTGACTTTGAATCCCTCAGTCTGTCATTGTCTCACTGGGAGGGGCAACAAGTCACCTTGCTGGTGCAGTCAGTTGCATAAAGATCTGCTGTCCAGGCCTGTGCTTTTAGGGGAAGAACAGACAAATTGTAGCAAAGAACACCATCAGACTTAAAGTGCCCCTGATGTGACAGATTCCATGATAGAGTAGATGTCATCTATAACATTAGTTCTTTACATACTGCTACACCCAAGCATGTATGCTGCTATTGTTACTTAAAAGGTATAGGAGGAATTATTTTCCAGATCATCTCTACTTCTTACTCCATTCTCTCAGCATCTAAGTTTCCTTTGTAATATATCACTCATACCTCCTAACATAATTTAAAATATTCTTCAGGTAATTACTGTGCATGTGGTGTGTGTATTAGAGAAAAGAATGACAGAGAGACGTGTTTTCTCCATCCTAGACAATAGGTACTCTTTTCTACCTTTCTCCCTTTTTATCTTCTGAGATTGCCACTAGATTCTGAGTAATTGCTTGTGAATTAAAATCATATCCCTTATTCCCTTTCAGTACTATTATAAACTCTCCATTTTCAGGGATCGATCATAATCTTTTAGTCTACTACCACAGTACTATGCGTAAATGTTCAAGAAATCAGAGTGAAGGTTGGAATACCCCAGTAATCGTTAACTTGGGATTGAGGCAGGTAACTAGGTCTCATTTCCCTGGACAGGTAAAGAAACTGCAGTCTATCCTAAAACCAATGATGCTTCGGCGGCTGAAAGATGATGTGGAAAAGAACCTTGCTCCCAAACAAGAGACGATCATTGAGGTGGAACTGACCAATATTCAGAAAAAGTACTACCGTGCCATCCTCGAGAAGAACTTTTCCTTCCTGACCAAGGGGGCAAATCAGCACAACATGCCCAATCTCATCAACACCATGATGGAGCTGAGGAAGTGCTGTAACCATCCCTACCTGATCAATGGTGAGTCAGGGGCACTAGGAAGTAACTCAGGACTGCCATGACCTCTGCGAGAAGCTAATGATAATCAAATAACTCATGTATTGAATTTTCATTATATGCCAGGATGTATGCATTCTCACCTTTTTACAGAGTATAAAACTGAGATTCACAGAGCTTGATGAATTTGCCTAAGCGGTATAGCTACTAAGGACCAAGAGCCAAGGTTTGAACTTAACTTCTGCCAACACGCTGCCTCACAGCATGTACTCTGCCGGGCAGAAGATGGATATCACTCACCAGTTTGCTGCCCTTTATTTGTTCAAAGTCTGACCCACACTTTCTACTTGGGGACAGGGAAATGTGTTACTTAGTTGAATCAGTGAAAGTGCTGCAATGATTAAAACTCTGCAGACAAATTAACAGTTAACCAAACTAGTTAGAGAAAATGTTGGGAGGATTTTTTTTTTACAATGAAACTTCTGGAGAAATTTTAAAATCAAAATGTGGCTTGGATTATCTTATAGTCTTGTGATGTCAAGAGGTATGAAAGTCCTTCTTGTCTGGGAAGGTTTTTTTACTTGGGTGAGTCGGCTTAGGACTTGGTATCTCAGATCCTCTCTCTACTTGGTGAGACTTCCCAGGAGAGTGGAGCACCTGCGTTCTCTCCTGCTGCCACTGCAGAGCCCTCTGCTGAAGGCACAGACCGAAGAGTGCACCCAGTATCTCCTCACTGGACTGCTGGTCTAGGACCTAAGAATTCACTTCATTTTTCCCAGGATCTGTAAAGCAGAGTACAACCTTTATCCTTATATTCTGTCCGAGGAATAGTTTTGTTCCATTCCTTTTCAGGAGCAGAGGAGAAAATTCTAGAAGATTTCCGAAAAACCCACAGCCCTGATGCCCCTGACTTTCAGCTGCAGGCCATGATTCAGGCAGCAGGGAAGCTTGTGTTGATTGATAAACTACTCCCTAAGCTGATTGCAGGTGGCCACAAAGTACTCATCTTCTCCCAGATGGTGCGCTGCCTCGACATCCTGGAAGATTACCTCATCCAGAGAAGGTGAGACTTGTGTCAAAGCTCTGCATTCAACACTGGGACAGTTCCTTTTCTTTGATTTTTTTTTTGATCCATTCAAAAATTTTGTTTAAACACAAAACATTCAAAAATGGAGGAAAGGAATCTCCTTTTAAAGATAGACTGAAATTCAGAGTTAAGTTTTATGACCAAATGGACCCAAGTTTAACTGTCAAGAGTAAATTTCATGACCTATGATGTAGAGTCCTTGCTTTGCTTAAAAAAAAAAAATTCCACATATTTATTTATATTCACTTTAGTTGGAGGAAACAATTCAAATAGCATTAGAAAGGGCTAAGAAAATAATGTATTTACGTTTTTGTTGGTTAATAATGGTGAAAGAAATATATCCTGGAAATCATCACTATATCAAATTTCTAAAAGAGCATAAACTGGCAACTCACAGAGAAAGAATTTGGGGATATTTTGTGTCCTTTCTCAGCAAGCCCTCTAAGGTTTTATGATGCACTGGCTATGGCATCCCAATTTATTTTCTTGTTCATACTGTTAGAATTCCTTGAATCTAAGTTACATTCTTCATGCAAGTAAAAAGTCTATGGTGCTGTGTGGGTTATTTGGATTCTGTATGGGAACTACATTTGTTACTTCATATGTATTACTTTAGATTTTCAGTCATTGTGACACATCAATGATGTGAAGATGACAAATGAGTTTTTAAAAATTCTTTCTTAATGATAAAAGACTTTCAAGATCATAGAAACTGGTAGCCTACGCATTGCTAAGTCTAAAGAAAATCTTGTTTTCATGGCAAATCTCGGGTGTCTTAACAGATGTTCTTATTCTTTAACATTCTGTTTGCCCTTGTACATTACATGTACTTTATAGCAAGAGGATTAAAAGAAATGACAAATTAAACTATGGGTATACTGACATTTAATGTAACATAAATGATTCTTCAAAGTCTGATTAGACAATAAATTCCTCAGAGCTCTATAGGAGAGATTTCTATGTAAAGGATTCTTGAGACTTGTATTACATGAATAAATCAAAACTTGTAAAGCAGTTTTGTAGCTTTCAATTCACTATAGATTAGGAGCCTATTGCCAGAGCACTTGCTTCTTATATTATCTTACTCTTTAAAATATGTACAACTGTTAGTTTGCAGATTTTTAAAAAAGAACCCCCCAAAATGAGTATAAGTGTATATAACAGACTTTTGGTAAGTATAGAAGTCTTTATTTAGCTCTCTTTTATGCTATTTTCTCTTTATTATTTATTGCTCATTTTGTGTTCAAATTACTTAAGATTGTAGTTTCTCTTGAAAATGTGGAAATATGTAACACTACCACCTGCACAACTCGCCATTCATCTTGGGGTTATCTTCTCAGTCTGTTTTTTCTGCATAAATATGTTTAGCTTTATTGTTTGTTTGAGTTGCAGTGCTGTTCTGTGTTGCACTTTGTAACACTTATTTTTTATTTAATATATAATGAAATTTTTTTCTTTATTTTTCTACAACAAAATTTTAATGATCTATGTGATACTCTTATTTTAAACATTTCCAATTTTTCAGCATTTTAAGGGACTCTATAAATGAATATCCCTTTAAAGTACTTATGTTTTCAGTATTTCATTAGGATAAATGTCAGTGCACATTTTTAAAAACATTTGATACACTCAGTATTTCCAAAATGCCCTCTAGTTAAGAGTGTTTTATTTGTATTCCTTTCCGAAATACCATATGAGAATGCTTTTTTTTTTCCATATTCTGATCAATATTGTTTTTACTTCTTAATCTTTGCTAATCCAGTAATTCAAAATTATTATCTCTTTAATTTGTAATTGTGATTACTAATGAGTATTTTTTCATATTTGTTATTTATATTTCATTTTTGTGGATTGCATATTCATGTTTTTCATGCATTTTCTCTTGGTCTTTGACTTTTTGTTTATAAGAATTTGTTGCAAAAACTTTCCCCAGTGTTGTTTTTGTTCTTTAATTTTATTTATGAGTATTGGTTTTCATTTATTTTATTTTTTGATGTCCTAAATTTTATAATAGTCAAATCTTTGTCTTAAAACAACTTTAAATCCTTTTTTAGGTCTAAACTTAAGCTTAAATTAATGTGCTTTAAAAGGCTTCTGTCTCATCTTAACCGTGAGACCCATATAGATATTCTGAAGTGTATATATATATTTTTTTCTTTCTTTTTTTTTTCTTTTTCTGAGACAATGTCTCGCTCTGTCACCTAAGATGAAGTACAGTGGCTCAATCACTGTGGCCTCAAATTCCTAGGCTCAAGTGGTCCTCCCATCTCAGCCTCCTGAGTAGCTGGATTATAGGCATACACCACCATACCCAGCTCTTCTTTTCATGTTTATGACTTCTTCACCCAAGCTGCATCCAACAGGGTTCTTCTGGCATTAATATTATCATTGCCTTTCTCTTTTTAGTTTAGTTTTTATTTTCATTAAAGTTGTACATGCACATAATTTAAAGAGCCATATCATTCTATTACACTTATGAAAAATTACTTGTTAATTCACTCTCTACCTTCCCCCAGTTTCTCATATCCCAGAAGCATTTACTTTCAACTCTGTATGCTATTTCTTTTGGTATTTATAGCTGTATCTCAATAATGGTATTAGTTGTAATTTCTTGATATTTTTCAGTTGTAGGTATTATCTGTTCTCACTATGGAAGATGAATGTTTAGCCTTCTTTCACTGCTCCTCATACCGTCATGTATACAGCTTCCTGTCCTCTCATCTTCCCAGTGTGCCACATAATACTTTGCGTTAGGTTAATATTTGTTGTTTATTATGACTTATGAAAATGTGAAATTACAGCTGAGTTATGTCATGTGCTGTTTACTTTTCATTTTTGTACAGTTTGTATTTTCTCTGAAACTTAAAAATTATCTTTTGATTGCTTATTTTTCTATACACCTATTATAATTCAGCAGCAAACTTTACCCTGGTTGTCTAAATCTCTGTTTATGTTCCAGCACATCAGTTTCCTCTTCTCTAGGCCATACCTTCTGGGGCCTCCTGACTTCCTCCTCCCTGGCCTGTTGCTGTTCCCCACAGAGTACACAGTTGTCAGCTTGATCTGCCTTCTTTCTCATGCTGACAGCTTTCTTTTTTTTCCTCTTAAATCAGATCTTCTTGTTGGTGGATTCCATGTTAGAGCACCTCTTCCAGGAGCTCCTGAGAAAGGGTGAATGATAAGTAAATTTTGAGACATTTCCTGAAAATGTTTTACTCTGCTCTCATTCTTAAGGAATCTATTCGCAGGATTTGAGATTCTAGGTTGTAAATCATTTCCCTGCAGAATTTTGAAGGTGTTAATCCACTGTCTTCTAGCTTCCAGGGTTGCCATTGAGAAGTTCGAAGCCTGTAGGATTCTTAGTCTGTGTATGTGTTATGTTTGTTCTTTTTAGAAGTTTCTAATGTATTCTCTTTGTCCCCAGTCCTATGAAATTTTACAATGAACTGCTTCATTGGTGCTGGATACTAAATAGATCTTTCCCATCTGAAATCTAAGTTCAGATGCTGGGGAATTTTCTTGACTTTATCTTTCATTATAGTTATATTTTTTTAATTTCACAGAACATTTTTTGTAATTTTTCCATTTTTAATAGCACCAGTTATTTCACAAGTACAGTGTCTTCTCCTGTCTTTCTAAGGCTTATCAGGATAGAATTTTTTTATCTTCATCTGTTTTCTCCAAGTCATATTTTTTCCCATTTGTTTCTATCTGTCTTTCATATTAGAATTTTAGGTTCACTTTTTTTTTCCTTTTCTTCCCCCTCCAGCTCTTTACAGTGTTAGTCCACTGTACCCTGGTCCCCGTGGTTTCTTTTGAGAAGTTCTGCAGACATTCACATTGCTGCTCCCTGTGTGCAATACATTAATTTATTCTGGCTACTTCTAAGATTTTCTTTTTAATTTTTGGTTTTCAGCAGTTTAACTGTGATCATTGGGATTCATCCTGCTTACTGAGCTTCTTGAATTTGTAAATGTATGTCTTTCATCAAATTTGAGAAGCTTTTGATCATTATTTCTTCAATTTCTTTTTTGTTTTTGCCCCATTCTCTTGGTTATATGTGAGACTAATTACCTGTTTATTTGACCTTGAGATATTCCCCACAAGTCCATGGGCTGTTTTTTTAAAAACCCTTTTTCTCTCTCTTTTATCTGTCTTCAAGTTCACTGACTTCTCTTTATCATCTCCATTCATGCTTATTAAGCACACTCTATGCTTTATTTATTAGTTCTCAAATTTCCATTTGGTTCTATGTTTATTAACGTTTTGTTTCTCTGCTGAGTTTTCTTATCTTTTTATTCATTACTTAACATTCCTTGACTTCATTAAGCGTAAGCATAATAGCAGCTTTAAAGTTCTTGTCTGAATTATAACATTGTAGGTTTGACATTGACATCTGTTGTCTGTTCCCTTGAGAATGAGAATAACTGAATTTTTCCCTAGACCTAGTGAATATTATGTTCTAGAGATTTAGAATTCTGTTATATTGCTCTGAAGATGTTGATGGGTTTTATTTGGAAGCAGTTAACTAGGTTATGCTAAAAGTGCAAACTCTGTCAATGTCTCTGGTAGATAGTAGTTCCCATTTCAGACTACCACAATCAGGCCCGAGCAAGTGTGAGTCAGAAGTCAGCCAGAAACTTGGGCAGAGTTTATACCCAGAGTTTGGGGTTCCCATCTCTATTTCTCTGCTTTCTGGGGATCCCCTCTCACTCTCTGGCAGTCTTAGTTGCCCTAGGTACCTTCCCCTGATGTGTGTCAGAAAGACAACAGCTTTTATCAGTTACAGCTGATCAACACCTCGCCACCATAATTGTGCCTCCCCTCTGGCTGAAACCACAAATTTCTATTCTTCTCCAAGATCTGTCTGCTTTTGTTAACTCACCAGTGCCCTCAGGTAGGTTTTTCTGTTCATTCATTTTGGTTTTTATAGTTTGTCCAGAATTTGTCATTTGCTAGAGGGTTGGTGTGTTGGGACCTTGCCCCTCCTTACCAGAAGCAGAGGCTGTGTGTTTCGTATCAGCCTCATGTCTGATATCTTAGGCCATCAGATCGGGGGCACTGTGGAGCCAACCAGAAGCTCTGAGTATGTGAGCAAGGCTTGTTGACTGTGCACTTCACTTTCCATATGGGAGCACTGTGCATCTGGCTGGACCATTTTCATTGGGGATCCTCCTATATCAGCATTTTGAGGCCCTGTTCCTCTTACTCTCCCCTGCCTATAGGTGGAAACTTGACTGTATTTAGAGCTAATTGTGGGGAGGGGTGAGAAAGAGTAAGGGCTCCCACTATCTCTGTCTCTCTTCCCCTTTTCAGCATGGCACGTTCACTTTTAACTGTGGTTAGTATCTTCTAGAGTAGAGAGGATCAAGATCTTTTATTTTACCCTCTTCAAGGCTGGGGTAGGTGATCTAGAGGCTAAGTAAATACTTCAGCAAATATTCCACCAGTTTCCCTGTTTTTAGACTCTGCATCCCTGCTTTCAGGGGTACCTAGTGCCACCAATGTTTGATCGCGTCAAGTGTTCTGCACTATTAAATTAGGTTGTGTCTTGCCTGGGATTCTGCCTTCTTCAAATCAAATACAACTTTCCAGATTCCAGAATTTTATCACTTCTGTTCTTTTGGTGGATTTATTTGGGGAAGGGATTATACCTTTTTAAAAAATCCTTTACTGTCATATTACTAGAGGTTTGGAGAGATCAAAGAATTAAATGTGTTTGTTAATTCGTAATCTTTAACTGGATTATTTGATTTTTTTTCATTTAAGTCTTTAGCCCTTCTGTAATTTTGGTAAATGGCATATAATCAAAGTCTGATTTTCATTTATTTCCAAATATATTGAATTTTCTAATTTTCTGTTTATTAAAATAGTCTATTTCCCTCACTCATAAAATTCTATGAAATATAGGCAGATATTATATATATTGGATATATGTCTAGCCTATTCTTTTGATCAGTAGTTTTATTCCTTTGCACATTTAATATTCCAGATGAACTTCAAAATTACTTACTTATTTATTTATTTATATTTAGAGACAGGGTATTGCTCTGTCTCCCAAGCTAGAGGGCAGTGGCATGATCATAGCTCACTGCAACCTTGAACTCATGGGCCCAAGCAATCCTCCCACCACGATAGGCACATTGGCCACCATGCCTGTCTAATTTTTCTTTCTTTTTTGTAGAGGTGAGGTCCCACTATGTTGTCCAGGCTGTTCTTGAACTCCTGGCCTCAAGTGATCCTCCCGCCTTGGCCTCCCAAATTGCTGGGGTTACAAGAGTGAGCCACCATACCTGGCCTATTTTTCTGTCTCTGTCTGCTCCAGCCCCTAACTCCAGAAAAATGTGTGTGTATGTATAGATGTATGTATACATACGTACACATTTACATGTTTATATATATACATATATTCGTGTGTTGGGATTTTTTTTTAGCTTTTTTTTCTTTTTCTTTTTTTTTTTTTTAGACTGACATCTTTGCAAAATCAAAGAACATGCTTTTCACTACACTTAACCTAGGTCCTCCATATACACTATTGTCTCAGTAAATACTTGTAAAGTGTCTGCATTGTGCTAGAACCTCTATAGGTATTACAGTCATAATGGTGAACAAAGCATGGCCCCTTAGTGTTATGTTACCAATCCTTCATATTTCTTACTGAATTAAATCCTAAGTATTTTATATGCTTGTAACTGCTGTGAATGGTTTTTTGTGTTGGTTTTTTTTTTTCCTGGTGTTTTGTGTGTGTGTGTGTGTTGTGTTTTTTTTTTGGGGGGGGGTTCTTTTTTTAAATTAACTCTTCATGTTTTCCAGTTGATTATTGCTGGGAGACCAGAAAGTTGTTCATTTCCCTTCAGGCCTTTCTAAAGTCAACATTTCTTGTGCCAAAAACATGTCACTCCGCTCCCTTCCAGTCTGCTCCCGGCCAGTCACATAGAGGTTTTTTCCAGAGTGCCACCTGCTGCTTGTTGATACTTGATAGTATTTGATAGTGACTCAGAATTACAGTTTGAACCATATCAGCTCCTAGGGAACTTGTTAAAAATACAGTTGTCACAGAGGGTTAATTGCTGTGCTGAAGTTCAGTGTGGAAAATTTTATGATGTCTGATTTCTTCATTCAGACTTATTAGCCCTCAAGGTTTTCTTTGTTCTTGAGCCTCTTTGCCTCTCCAGCTGTCAGTTTGGTTTTGTTCCCATTTAATTTCATGCCAGACTCTCATACAGGAATGAGGGCATGGCCAGAGGATCTGGCTCAGAAGTGAGGGAGGAGCTCAAATAATTCAATTTTTTTTTAAGTTTTGTGTTCTTTGAGAGCAATCCCTCAAAACTAAACAAGTGATAGAGAATTATTCCATTCATCTTGTTCTAAAAGTTCTAAAAGTGTTGTTACATTATAATACACAAAAACTTAACCTAATTTTATGGGAACATTTTCCCTAGGTGATGGCTGAGCTGTATCATCAACTGTGTATTGATTTCCCCTCCCCCTTAAGGCTGTGCTAATTCCCAGCCTCACTCTGATCCATGTGGTATCTAACTCTCATCTGATGACTAGGGGTGTCTTTTCAAAGAGCATGGAATCTGTTCCTGCAGCATTAATCATTCATATGTGTGATGGTGGTGGAGGGTGGAGGGGGGTAAATGGCTGTTCTTTAATTGAATCTCAACCCTGTTTTTGACTCCAAATATTGTGCTTCCTCTATTGCATCACATATATGGCTAAACTTCTGTAACTGTTACAGATCCTGAGCACTGATTTATCAAAAACGTTTTGATACCTAGTTATAGTTTCTGTTTCCACCTTCTGTTAGAGTTACAAGCTTCCAAAGTTTACTAGTGTCCCTTATGTTTTCTCCATTTCTCTTCTTAAGTGTTTAGGGAAACGTTTCTGTCCTACTGCATTGAAATGTAAGGTACAGTGGGTTTAACTCAGTTAACCAGCTAGATGACTGAGCAAGATATTTTACTTGTATGAATTTTTGTTTTGTTCTGTTTTTAGGTTTCCTAAGTGTAAAATGAGGATGATAATAGAAACTACCTCATAGGACTATTGTGAGAATTAAACGTAATGATGTGTACCAAGCATGTACCACAGGGTTTGGCACAGAACTGACACTTAAGAATTTGCTGCTAATATTATTATTGTGGTTGTTAAGAATAATGGTGATAATTAAGTCTATAGAATTCAGACATCTAATCCTTAGCCTTTGTCTATGACACAAAATCTTTTTAGTCTGCCTTCATGACAATCCTATCACCACCACCCATTTCATTTGCTGCTGTAGTTCTCATTTATTATTCTTGAGTGTATTATAATTTTAAATAAAGAAGAAACAAAAAATTGTACCCTTAATTTTAGGTATGGTTGTATTGTGGCTTTGTAAAAGGGAGACAGCATTTTCAGGCTTGTTTCTTTGCTTTATACGTGTGCCTTATAAGTCTGAGTTGGTCAGGTTTCTTCATGTGCATTTCCTTGAGTGGTTTCTTTACATGGCTTTTTCATTTCTTCAAGGAAGTCAAGATCATATTGCCAGATTTAGTTTTCCAAAGCCATCCTCACACAGAATTTTCTACCCCTAGGGTATCTATCCTTATTTTCTTCCTGCTTATTTATGTAAGTTTTAGAGATCTGATTTCCCAAATTCTGGGCTACTGATAGTATTTTGCCAGGATTCATGGTCTTGGCTGTTGTCGGTTTGGGATTATTTGGTTCTTTTCTCACAAGTTTCCTATTACTTCTGCTTCACTAACCAGTTCATGTTTGGGGGTCAAAATTGGGCCCAGAGTAACATCCCCCTTGTTAATTCGTATGTTGTCAGGGGTAAATAAGAAAAGAGTAAGACGCCCAGCAGCTGTCCAGATTGCTGCTATATCTTCTGTGTTAATCCCATGATCTCCAACATAAAGGTCTCTTCTGTTTTCCCTCTAGATGGGCATGAGTAATATGTTCCCTTAACAGTTTCATTTCTTATTCTTTTTCCTTTTACCCTTACCTCTACCATTCACTCCACCCCTGTTTCTTGATTTTCCACACAGGTGTATGCCTTCTCAATGATATTCAGCTTTACTTTCCTACTTTATTTTCCTCTAACTGTTCATCAGTTCCTTCACCCCACACACACACCTCAAAAACCTTTCCTGTGATTTATGCTTGGCAGTGTACTGCCCAGAAGACCTTGGTTTCACCTATAAACTTGGAGGTTTTGCTGTGTACCTCCAAAGCTTTGAGGAACTTGGTAGGCTAGAAGTGACATAAAAGGACTGCCTCACAGTGTAATCTTCTTACATTTCTGGTTTACCCTAAAGTAGCTGGAAACTGATGAGAACTCTGAGTCCTTTTTATGAGCACTACTCAAGTAGATGGGAAAGGCTTTTGTTTGTTTTTCCTGGTCTTATGATTAGATTTAGTACGAATATAAACTGGGAAATACTTGAGAGAATAAGTTGCTTGGGCTATGGGGATCAGTATTTTATGATTTAATTCTTCTAGTCCTTCTTAGTTTACAAAAGCTGGTTTTTTTGCTTTGTTTTGGTTTTTTTGTTTTGTTTTGAGAGGGGGGCATTTTGCAATACAGTTTTAAGTGTCTGCCCTGCTGCATATGTAGGGGGCAGGATTCCTTCTAGACTGCTGTCATTTGGTCCAAATTTAGAAGTGAGGGATTTAAGGCCATCAGTCAACAGCTTCCTGCATTTTGTGCTGTTCTCCATTGAAGTCATGATTAACGCCTGGGCTTTCGTTCATTTGGGTCCCCTCAGATACACCTATGAGCGAATTGATGGGCGAGTACGGGGAAACCTGCGCCAGGCAGCCATCGACCGGTTCTGTAAGCCAGATTCAGACCGCTTTGTCTTTCTTCTGTGCACCAGAGCGGGAGGCCTGGGGATCAATCTCACAGCTGCTGATACCTGCATCATATTTGATTCTGACTGGAACCCACAAAATGACTTGCAGGTAACCACTAGGATGATTGCTCTTTGCCTTAGCTGCCCTAGATCCCAGAACATCATGATAGGGCCTGGCTTGGCTACAGAGCATCTGTGATGCTCTGTGCTATGGTGTCAGCTGGATGACAGGCTTAGGGCCTTGGTCAGGGGGTGAAACTGAATGAAAAGTAAATGTCGACCCTTCCGACTAATTAGAGAGTGTGGTTCTTTCCATTAAATCAAATGATGTTTCACAGTGGTAGCCTCCAGATATAGACTAGAACTACTAATTATTATTATCAGAAGTAAAGATACTAATCTTGACTAATGCTCTAATTCTTGATATGTAGATGATTCGGGCATTTTCACTCAGTTTGTTGGTTAAGATGGTCATGTGTCATGTACAGTAAACGAGTTAACCCAGAGGGGTGGGAAAGTTCCATGGCGTGGCAGGGGCAGCAGGGGCAGCCTCACTAGTTCCTTTGCTCTCCACACAGTGCAACACGTTACAGTTTATATGTGTCCAGTTAAGTGGCTTTATGGATTCTATTTTCTGGTTTTAGCCAAACTAAATAACCGGTGGCTTTAAAAGATTACTGCAAAGATTGGAGTTGATATATTTTTTAAAAGCTAACATAAACAAGCAAGAAAATGGCAGGGTCCAGTTTGGAGTTCTTCATCAACCCTGTTTCAAAGTAAAAACAATGGTATTCTAACTATATGGGACGCGAAGTCAGCCAAAAAGATTCTAACTTGTCAATAAGACTATATGGAATATAGATTTACAGCCATTGTCATTAATGAAGAACTTCATCTTAAGTGTATATTGCATATATCTTGAGATATTTACTAACACTAGGATTATGGGTATGTGGTGAAGAAGGTGGGTGGGTGGCTCAAAACCTTTTTCATAATACAGGTGATTGATCAAAAGAAGTTTGGAGGCTGCTGTTTGACAGGATTCAAGAGGTACTCTAGGGGATACTGCAAGAGAAGGGATGCAGGGAAGAGGGCACTAAGCCAATGGGTATCTGGGCTTCTTCTCTACCCAGCCACTCCTACAGAGTTGCTGCTTTGTCTATTCCTTCCTTTTTTTTTTTGAGACAGTGTCTCGCTCCATTCCCCCAGGGTGGAATGCAGTGTGGCGATCTCAGCTCACTGCAACCTCTGCCTCCCACGTTCAAACGATTCTCTTGCCTCTTGCCTCAGCCTCCCGTGTAGCTGGGATTACAAGGGCCTGCCACCACGCCTGGCTAATTTTTGTATTTTTAGTAGAGATGGGGTTTTGCCATGTTGGGCATGCCAGTCGTGAACTCCTGACCTCAGGTGATCTGCCCGCCTCGACCTCCCAAAGTGGTGGGATTAGAGGTGTCAGCCACTGCACCCGGCCCTTTGTCTTTTTCATGTAATGAGTTTCCACATAAACTTGTGTTTGAAGAAAGCAGCCTACTAGTTGAAAACTAGTGCTTTAAATTAAGTTAGTGATGGTTAAAACTGAAAATAATGGCCAGGCACGGTGGCTCATGTCTGTAATCCCAGCACTCTGGGAGGCCGAGGCAGGCAGATCACAAGGTCAGGAGATTGAGACCATCCTGACTAACACGGTGAAACCCCATTTCTACTAAAAATACAAAAAAAAATTAGCCGGGCGTGGTGGTGGGTGCCTGTAATCCCAGCTACTCGGGAGGCTAAGGCAGGAGAATGGCGTGAACCCGCGAGGCGGAGCTTGCAGTGAGCCGAGATCGCGCCACTGCACTCCAGCCTGGGCGACAGAGCGAGACTCCGTCTCAAAAAAAAAAAAAAAACAAAAACAAAATATTTCATGGTATACATCATAAAGTAAACTATGTTCAACATGCAACCTCAAAGAAAACCAGTGATCTCAAAGAAAACCAGTGATTATAACTAGCTTACCATCTTTCTACTGGTGAAAAGATGGCTGAATATGAGTTGCTAGATATAACGAATAACCCACTTTTAAAGGAGTAACACACTCAACACTAAAATAATAATAAGCAAAAACTAATATTTGATCAGCTCACTATCAAGAACCTATTTACGACAATGATACAGATTAAGAGGTGGAAAATGATTGCCTTTTGGCCTGCTGCCTGTTTTTAAAAGAGTTTTATTGGAATATAATCACACCATTTGTAAGTATATAATCTGTGGCTGCTTTCATGTTACAGTGGCAGATTTGAGTAGTTGCAACAGAGACCTCATAGCCAACAAAACCTAAAATATTTACTATCAGGCCCTTTTCAGATTTTTGCCAACCCCAAAACATGATTTCTTAAGTCCTTGACAGTTACAAAGTTCTCGGCTTCTTTGTGATGCTCACCTGACTGTGAGGCATGGCAGCTGGAAGAATAATGGCACAGGAAACCAAAGTTGAATGGCCAGTTTGAGGACACCTCGGCTGGACATGCCTGAAGGGATATCCAGGAGGATCAGTGGAAGCATGGGGCTGGCAACAGCTCATGGCCAGAGGCAAACATTTTGGAATGACCATGCTTCACCTAGGTGAACTCTAAACATTACCAATTGAATAGGTGCAATGCCATGGGAAAAGCAAGAACGTGAATATTCAAACCTAGTGGAGAAGGCAAAGTCATCTGAGGTGACTGATTTATATGTGTAGCAACCAGAGAAGTTGGGTGGGACTGTCCAGAATAAGGGTCTTGGATGAAGGGAGAAGCTTTGGAGTAGTTGTTCTCAATGTCCACTGCTGGGGAGCTGGCAAGAGATGAATTAAGGAGTAGCAGTGAAGTCCAAACTGAAATTGGATAGTGTGAACTTTATTAGTGTGTTGAGTCAGTTTCTGAACTTTCTCTAATGCTCAGCCTGAATGAAGAAACAAAGAAGACCAGCACTGCGGAAGATCCAAGGTGGAAGATGCAGGGTGGGAGTTCGTAAGGAGAATGCAGCAAAAGGTTACTGTGTGAGAGAGAACATTTGTACAACTCGGAAGGAATCATCTTTTTTTTTTTTTTTTTTTTTTTTAAAGTCTAGCCAGTCTAGGTAGAGATGAAAGAATTGAGAAATGTAGAGCAGTTTTAGGACAGGGGACTAGAAGAGTGGCTGTTAATGAGTGGGACTGGTGGGCTATAAAAAAGATGTGATAGAGAGAGGAAGGTCCAAATTCTGTGTCTCCCACAGAGATGGAGTAAGGTTCTTGCTTGCTTGGTGTGATGAGGAAGAGAGCAAGAGGGCTTTTCCAAAAGCAAGAGGGCTGGAGACTGTCCACGGAACGATGCACACTTCCCACACAAACACACACATTCCCATGCCCCTTGGCATTTGCCCTTGCATCCACATGCTATAAATATAGAATATTTACTCCAGAGAGAGTGTGGAGGCTGGGACGCTGAGATCATCGTGTTCCTCTTCCCAAATCCTCCTCTCCTCCTCTTGCTTTCCAGAAAATGAAGGCACAGGTTCATTAGGATCCAGGATAGAAACTGGGTACTACTTAGAAATAACAAAAGAGATTAAAGTTAGCACTGAGAGATCTTAACAATATTACTGTTTTCTCTGGACTATTAAAGGAAAACCAATTTTTACGTCCCCTTAATGGGGAGATCTTATCTAGAGTCAGGTAAGTGCCACACCCTCTCTCAAACCTTGAATATGTCTGTATTCGCATCAATGTGTGTACAGAATGGAAGGTTATCAGTTCGCCTTTTCTCACCATCATTTAGAAGACAGGGGCTCTAATTTAGTCCTGGCACATCAGCAGCAGCAGGTGTTGTCTAGGTTTCCCATAACACCTAAGGTTAAGAAGTGGCACAGGACGGTAACAGTAGCCTGAGAAGGAAAGACAAAGGAAAAACTGGGTTTTTATCTTCTTTCTTCTTAGGAGTAGGCCACTGTTGCTGCTACCCCTGAAGGCAAAGGCAGACCTCTTGGGAATAACATGGTATCATGCTCCCCTCAGAGACCACAAACCTTCGTCTTCCATTATTCCATGATACTTCTGCTTCTTATTCTGTGGGGGACTTTTTGCACCTGGAGGCAAGAGATCCTTAGAGTTGAAGAGGGTTCAAGATAACAGTGGTGGGCTGCACAGTTCTGTGTCCTTCCTGCTGCTAAGGTCCCTGAAGGCAGAATTCAGAAAGTGTGGGAGCGGATGTCCTGGCCAAGAGCACAGCCACAAGATAATGCAGCTGCTGCATGTCTGCAGCATTTTGGAAGTAAGTTGGGAGTCCAAAGTGAGGAGACAGGCCCTTTCCACAATCGCCAGAAGCAGGACTCAGGAAACTCCCACACTGCTCCGAGGGGAAGAGGTATTGGACCCCTATGCCTCTTCCTCTGCTGCCACCACGTTGCTTGCACCCCCTATTTCTTATCTTATTAATTTTATTTTTTCAGAAGACAGGATCTCGCTATGTTATCCAGGCAAAGTCAGTTCACTGCAACCTCCACCCACCTCAGCCTCCTGAATAGCTGGAGTTACAGTCACGAGCCCCATGCCTGGCTCATTTTTGTAATTTTTGTAGAGAAGAGGTTTCAACATGTTACCTAGGCTGGTCTTGAACTCCTGAGCTCAAGTGATCCACCCACCTCAGCCTCTCAAAGTGCTGAGATTACAGGCATGAGCCACCACGCCCCACCTGCATCCCCTATTTCTTGACAGTGTGTGTGTCTGGAGTTTGGAGGATTGCACCTGTTGAGTTTTCTTTGCTATGAGAAAGTAATAATTTGTAAATGTATACACAAATACTATACTATGTAGTCATTTATTCAGTGACTATCTCTTGGTCACTGGGACATGCCAGGTGTTACTTAAAGTATTGGAGAGACACTGGTGAGCTAGACTGACAGTTTTATTTCAGTAGATTAGGCAGACAATAAATGAGGAAAAATAAGATAATTACAGATAAGCAATATTTACTGCAAAGAAAATAAAATAAGGGGATAAGAATGATGGAAGTTGGGGCTGGACGTGGTGGCTCATGCCTGTAATCCCAGCACTTTGGGAGGCCGAGGCGGGCAGATCACCTGAGGTCAGGAGTTCAAGACCAGCCTGGCCAATATCGTGAAATGCCATCTCTACTAAAAATACAAAAATTAGCCAGGCATTGGGATGGGCACCTGTAATCCCAGCTACTCAGTAGGCTGAGGCAGGAGAATCGCTTGAACCTGGGAGGTGGAGGTTGCAGTGAGCCAAGATCATGCCATTGTACTCTAGCCTGGGCAACAAGAGCAAAACTCCATCTCCAAAAAAAAAAAAAAAAAAAGAATGATAGGAGTTGGTTGCCCTGGTTTAGAAAGAGTAGTCTAGGAAGACTTCTTTAAGAAGATGACATTTGAGCAGAAATAATGAAAAGGATCTAAAATTATGAGGTAAGAAGGAAGAATATTCCAGACAAAACAAAGAGTATGACCATGTAGAGTGGGATGTGAATAGGTGGCACCTCTGAAGCACAGGATGGGACAGGCACTTATTACACAGCACCAGTCTTAAATAGAATGAGTCAAGTTCCTTTTGAGTACACTGCTGCCTCTCCTTGTCAATGTCCTCTTTTTTTTTTTTTTTTTTAACTCCCTTCTGCTGCCCAAAAGCACCCCTTTCCCATTCTGTGAATTCATCTGTCCTTCCTGTTCTCAGCTAGTTCTTGACTGACTTATCTGACAGATTTAACCCCAGAGAGGGTCTTGCTATGTTGACAGCCCAGGCTGGTCTCAAACCCCTGGCCTCAAGCAGTCCTGCCTCAGACTCCCGAGGTGCTGGGAAGATGGGCAAGAGCCACAACACCCAGCATTTTTTTTTTTTCGTTGTCAGAACATCATTATTCATTTCTCTTTGTCCTTTGTCCACCCCAAATGTATTAAAAAATAAAGAAGAAATTGTGAGCCCACAAATCATTAGAGCACTATAATTTTCTCCAGGGATTAGGGCTGGGGGACTGTAGCACCACTGCCCCCTAGTTGTGTTTTACTCCAAAGGTTTTTATATTTATACCTTTGCTGATGCATTTCCCTTGGACTTCTTCTGAGTTCCTGGCCCTAGTTCTGAATGTTTCTTTCTCTATCTCATGTTTTTTTGGTTGAGTTCTCTTAGGAAAATAAAGAATGGTTTGAGATTTGACTGTGAAATGATGAGTCTCTTAAATGTGATGGGACTCATCCTGTTGTCCTTCAGGTAAGTCATCTTGTGGGAGAACATGTTTATTTCTGTGTAATTTAGCTGCTTGTGGCCTCAGCTCTCCCAAACAGGGGTTTATTTTTCTCAGTTAACAAGTCCAGAGGTAGGCAGTTGAGGACTAGTGAGGCGACATCATAGTGTCATCGGAGTCCCAGGTTCCTCCTGTCTTTCTGCTCCACTGGCCTCAATATGTGTGGTTTACAGCTTCTTGGTTCCATCCCAGAAAGGAAAAGTAAGGAAAGCAGGCATGTTGGTTTTTACAGGAAAGCAGAACTTTGGCACATATCTTCAGGAGGTTCTGTTACACCTCATTGTCTAGGACTGTGTTACCTGGCCATCCCTGGGAGGCTGGGAGTGGTTTCGGTTGAGCACGTTGCTGCCCTGTACAAGAGTCAGGGTTCTGGCAGTGAGCAAGAAAGAGATGGATGCTACGAAGGCCATTAGCAGTGCCTGCAGGGCTCCTCCATCAGATCTTTTGCTCAGAACTTTTCAGCTCCCTCTTGTAATTTACCCTCAACACCATATGAGCTAGAAAAAGAAATCAGGGTCAGTACTTAAGGGCTGTATAAAATTACTATCTTGAAGGTCTCATAAACCATATTGTTTACCATGATCACTTCCTTAATTTGCAGAATCATTCATCAAACCTTCTCCCAGTAGCAGAGATTTGCTACTGCTACAGATACAGAAAGAAGGTCCAGCAACGAATTATAATAGCCAAAGACTACACAACTCAATTGTTCAGCAATAGATACTAATTGAATAAACTGTAATATATTCAGCTTTGAAAAAAGAATGAAGAATATCACTATATCCTGCTATGGAATTGTACCCTGGATATATTGTTAAGTGGGGAAAAAAATAAGGTGGAAAAAGTTTGTACTGTATGCTAGCATTTATCTTAAAAGGCTGTGTGTCTTTGTATCTGTCTGTCCCTTCCCTACCAAGGGTAAAACTAAAACAAACTTTGTGTTTTTGTTTTTGTTTTTTTGGGATGGAGTCTTGCTCTGTTACCCAGGCTGGAGTGCAATGACGCAACCTCGGCTCACTGCAACCTCCACCTTCTGAGTTCAAGCAATTCTCCTGCCTCAGCCTCCCAAGTAGTTGGAATTACAGGCACGCGCCACCACGCCCAGCTAATTTTGTATTTTTAGTAGAGACAGGGTTTCACCATGTTGGCCAGGCTGGTCTCGAACTCCTGACCTTGTGATCCACCCACCTCAGCCTCCCAAAGTGCTGGGATTACAGGCGTGACCCATCACACCTGGCCTACAAACTTTGTTTTTAAATGGTTACCTTTAGAGAACAGGATGGAAGTGACGGGGAAAGAAGCTAGTTTTTCCAAATATGCCGTTTTGTGTATTTGACTTTGGAACCATTTTAAGCATTTTACCTCATTATTAAAACAAAATTGATTTGTTAACCTTTTTTAAAAGTTGCAAAAATTATGTAGAATTCCAATGTACACTTCACCCAGCTTCCCTTAATGTTGACATTTTATATAACCGTAGTATAATGATTGAAACCAAGAAAGCAACATTGATATGATACTCTTTAACTAATCTACAGACCTTATTCATATTCATTCCTTCAGTTTCCTAGAAATATTTTTTTTCTGGCCCAGTATCCACGTTCCATTTAGAAGTTGTGACTCCCTAACCTTCTCCAGTGTGTGACAATTCCTTTGTCTTTCCTTATCTTTCATGACCTTGACACTTTTGAAGGGTACTGACCAGTTGTTTTGTGGACTGTTCTCAGTTTGTATTTGCCTGATGTTTTCTTATGGTGAGATTTGAGGTTATGCATTTTAGGCAAGAGTATCATAGAAATCATATTATGTCCTCCTCAGTGCATTATATCAGGGGATGTGTGATATGAATACATCTTATTACTCGTGATGTAACTTTGATTACTTGGTTAACGTGCCATCTGCCAAGTTTCTCCACCATAAAATAACTGTATTTATCTCTAAAAATTAGTATCTTCTGAGTGGATATTTTGAGACTCTGTCCTGTTTTTCATCCTACTTCTGTCCATTAATTTTAGCTTCCATCAATGGTTCTTGCTTCCAGTAAATTATTACCATGGTGTTTAGCTAATGGTAATTTTCTATTCTTATCATTCCTTCTACATTTATTAATAAGAATTCTATTATAACGAAGTTGTCCTTGTCTCCCATTTATTTATATCAGTATTGACTTGTGGATTTTCTTTTATTTTATAATCCATTACTGTATTTATTTTGTTTTCAAGTTGTCCAGATTTGGCCGTTGGTAGCTCCTTTACATTGGCTTCTGTGTTTTTTTTGACGTGCTCCCATCATTTTTTGAGTGCTTCCTTACTTTCTGGCAACATGAGATGTTCAAGTCCATGTTACATTTTTCATACCCCCACGTTGGAATTGACCATTCTCCAACGATCCTTGCTTTCTTTTACTTGAGAAGAGCATTTAGAAACCAAACTCTGGCTACTAGGTATGCCCACTGCTACTGGATTGTTATTGCTTCTAGACCCTCTGTGCACATGGAGCTAGGAAACAGATGTATGCATACTTACACAAGCACTCATACCACACAGCTATATTTATTGTGTATATATTCATCCATAGTGAATTTTCTGATTACAGGATTACAGCATCACAGGATTCATTATAGTCTCCTCCTCTTCCTTATTTGTAACTTCTTTCTCTGGCAGGATGAAGCCTGGACCTTGTTATCATAACACAGTATATTTACTCATTTATTTCATGCTAGTATACACATCAAGTAGTTTTAGAATTGCTAACCCATATTTTGTGAAAAATACATTTACCAGAATATAATGTTGGTCTATAGCGGGTTTTTTGGTCTTTAGTATTACAGTATATATAATCAGAATACTATTTGCCAAAGTTGCTTAGTTTAGTTAGTTTCTTCACCACCTGCTTCAGTGTGGTTAAATTAATAGGGGGAAACATCAATTCCTAAAACTCAAAAGCAAAATGAAACAGTTGAATCTAGCTGTGTATCAAGTGAATAGCTTATAACTCACAGAAAAGGATTATTTCAAGGGTCTATATTTAATATGTTTACACATTTTTATTTCTATATAATTTCATTTTGCAACTCCAGTGTACCCTTTACCCAGATTCACCAGCTGTGTTTACATTTTGCCTCATTGACTCTATCATTTTTACCCTTTCTCACTCTCTCCTTTGTGTCTCTGTCCCTTTCTTTCTCTGAGTACATGAATAGACACATACGTCACTTTTTGTCTGAGGTATTTGAGAGTAAGTTGCAGGCATTGTACCCCTTTGTCCTCTAAATACTTTCGGTGTGTATTTCACTAAGTACAAGGACTTTCTCTTGTATATTCACAGTTCATTTCTCAGAATCAAGGAATAAAAATGCTGTTCTCCAATCCACAGTTCATATTCAAGTCTTATCATTTGTTTCAACATATTTTATAGCTGTCATTTCCCCAGTCCAGGATCCAGTCCAGGATCACCCATTACCTTTAGCTGTCATGTCCCTTTAGTCTTCGTTAATCTGAATCAGTTCCTCAGTTTTTCTTTTTATTTTATGACCTTCAAGTTTTTGAAGAGTACTGGCCAGTTTTTTTTGTAGGTTGTCCCTCAGTTTGGATTTGTCTGTATTTCCTCAGGGTTGGATCTAGGTTTAATACTACTACAGAACTGACACAGCCATCTCAATATATCACATCAGAAATAACATGGTGTCCATTTGTCTGATGATGGTAACTTTGATCACTTAGTACAGTGATGTCTGTCAGATTTCTCCACGTATAAAGTTTCTGGTTTTCCCTTTGAAAATAATAAGTAATTTTGGAGAAATAAATTGGAACTATACCTGTTCCTCATCAAAGTATCACCCATTGGTTTTAGCATCCATTGATTATTTTTGGCTGAATCAGTCATCACTATGATGGTTACAAAGTGGTGATTTTCTAACTGTCGCTCTGCACTGGTTAGTTAGCATTCTACTGTAAGGAAGAGTGTTCCCTTTTTCTCCCATTTATTTATTTTCTGTCAATATGAATACATGGATTCTTTTTTTATTTAGTGAGTTATAATCTGTTACTATCTTTATTTTGATGTTCTGTTCGTATAGTTCTAGACTTAGCCAGTGGGAGTCTCTTCGAGCTTTAAGTGTTATTCTCATGTCTCCCTCATTCTTTGAGTACTTTCTTACATCTGACACAGTAATATGTTTCAGGCTTAGTCTGTACTTTCTCTACCACAGCCCTAGCTACAGTTAGCCATTTCTCTAGCACACTGTGGCTCTGTTGTATACAGAATGGTTTTTAGCAATCAAGATTCAGGAGTTGGGCGTGTTCATTGCTACTGCAGTGATGTTTCTTCTAGGCCCTTTCAGTGGACATAGCTGGAATACACACAGAAAGAGAGACTATAAATATGCATATGTGTAAATATATGCATTCATTTGTATATGTGTGTATAGACACAAGTGCATACATAAACATGCATATCCATATCTATTTCTGTACCTTTATGTATATGTATGTGTGTATATAAATACACATGTACACCTAACCATGAGTTAATACTGATACCTCCAATTCATTCTAGCACTACAGAGTTTATTTTAGTTTTCCTCCTTTCCATATTTATAACTTCCTTCTCCAACAGTGAAAGCCCTTACTCCTGCTACCCCTGGCATCTGTACTCATTTGCTGAATCCTAGATTAAACAGAAAGTAGTTTCAGGATTGCTAACCTTGCAACTACAGAAAATAAACCTACTTTCAAGTGTGTATTTAAACACTATACACACTTAGCAGGATATAACCCTAAGTGGCTGGGGAGATAAAAATCTTGCAATTTTTTGGTAATTATGTTTCGAGTGAGTTGTAATGGTAGTGGTTTTCTGAAAATGTTATATTATGGGACAAATCAAATGAGTACTGATATTGGTGTGGTTGAAAATTGAGTTTTTCAACATGATTAAAGAAATACAGATGTGAGGTTGATGAAACTAAAATCCTTCAATCATAATTTGAACTAAAATATCAGTATGACCTCATGATGTATTTTGTCTTGTATATGCCTATGTTTATATACACTCTACACACACAAACACTTCCTATATTTGCCCACTGAGTAGGCACTGGAAACCATGATCATCCCTAGTAGCAGGCACCACCTCTAGGGCATCCAGATCGTTGTCTGTAAGTTTTGTACCCATGCCTATGGCTAGACTGTTTCTTAGCCACTTGCCCTGCAGCCTGGTGAGAGAGAGAAAAAATTAGCTGTTCCCGTGCTATGAAGACCTTTGCTCTGGTCTTCCTGGTGGCCCTGCTGTGCACAGAGAGCCCAGGGTCTGTTCTGCTGCCCATGCTTGGTGGCCTCACACATAAGCTCGTGCCCACCAGCTATGTGCTCCTTCCTCAGTGGGGTCTGGGTCTCCCCGGAAGTGACCAGCATTGTTGAGTCTAAGAAAGTGACAGTGGAGAACAAGTTCTGCCTTCCCTCCTGCCCCAAGAACAGCTTGGTAAACCAGGATGTATTGGTTCATTTTCACACTGCTGATAAAGACATACCAGGGACTGGGAAGAAAAAGAAGTTTAATTGGACTTACAGTTCCACATGGATGGGGAGGACTCAGAATCATGGCGGGAGACAAAAGGCTCTGCTTACATGGAAGTGGCAAGAGAAAATGAGGAAGAAGCAAAAGCAGAAAACCCTGATGAGCCCATCAGATCTCATGAGACTCATTAACTATCGTGAGAATTGCATGGAAAAGACCAGCCCCCATGATTCAGTTACCTCCTCCCTGAGTCCCTCCCACAATGTGGGAATTCTGGGAGATTCAATTCAAGTTGATATTTGGATGGGGACACAGCCAAACCATATCACTGTGCCCCTGGCCCCTCCAAATCTCATGTCTTCACATTTCATGCCTTCCCAACAGTCTTCCAAAGTCTTAACTCATTCATCATTAACCCAAAAGTCCACAGTCCAAAGTCTCATCTGAGACAAGGCAAGTCCCTTCCGCCTATGAGCCTGTAAAATCAAAAGCAAGCTAATTACTTTCTAGATATGATTTGGATACAGGTATTGGGTAAATACAGCCATTCCAAATGGGAGAAATTGGCCAAAACAAAGGGGGCCCATGCAAGTCCGAAATCCACTGGAGCAGTGAAATTTTAAGGCTCCAAAATGATCTCCTTTGATGTCAGGTCTCTCATTCAGGTCATGCTGATGCAAGAGGTGGGTTCTTGTGGTCTTGGCAGCTCCACACCTTTGCCTTCGCAGGGTACAGCCTCCCTCCCAGCAGCTTTCATGGGCTGGCGTTGAGTGTGGCTTTTCCAGGCACACAGTGCAAACTGTCAGTGGATCTGGAGGATGGTGCCCCTCTTCTCACAGCTCCACTAGCCATTGACCAAGTAGGGACTCTGTGTGGGGGCTCCGACCCCACATTTCCCTTCTTCACTGCTCTAGCAGAGGTTCTCCATGAGGGCCCTGCCCCTGCAGCAAACTTTTGCCTGGACATCCAGGCGTTTGCATACATCTAAAATTTAGGTGGAGGTTCCCAAACCTCAATTCTTGACTTCTGTGCACCCTCAGGCTCAACACCACATGGAAGCTGCCAAGGTTTGGTGCTTTCACCCTCTGAAGCCACAGCCTGAGCTGTACGTTGGCCCCTTTCAGCCACAGCTGGAACAGCTGGGACAGGGCAACAAGTCCCTAGGCTGCACACAGCACAGGGACCCTAGGCCCAGCCCACAAAACCACTTTTTCCTCCTGGGCCTCTGAGCCTGTGATGGGAGGGGCTGCCATGAAGGTCTCTGATGTGGCCTAAAGACATTTTCCCCATGCTGTTGGGGATTAACATTAGGCTCCTTGTTACTTATGCAAATTTCTGTAGCCAGCTTGAATTTCTCCCCAGAAAATTGATTTTTCTTTTCTATCGCATAGTCAAGCTGCAAATTTTCCAAATTTTTATTCTTTCCTTCCCTTATAAAACTGAATGTTTTTAACAGAACCTACGTCACCCCTTGAATGCTTTGCTGCTTAGAAATTTCTCCCACCAGATACCCTAAATCATCTTTCTCAAGTTCAAAGTTCTGCAAATCTTGAGGGCAGGGGCAAAATGCCACTGGTCTCATTGCTTAAATGTAAAAGTCACGTTTGCTCCATTTCCCAACAAGTTCCTCATCTCCTGAGACCACTTCAGCCTGGACCTTATTGTCCATATCTCTGTCAGCATTTTGGGCAAAGCTATTCAACAAGTCTATAGGAGGTTCCAAGCTTTCCCACATTTTATCTTCTTCTGAACCTTCCAAACTGTTCCAACCTCTGCCTATTACCCAGTTCCAAAGTCGCTTCCACATTTTCAGGTATCTTTTCAGCAACGCCCTGCTTTACTGGTACCAATTTACTGTATTAGTTTGTTTTCATGCTGCTAATAAAGGCATATCCAAAACTGGGAACAAAAAAAGGTTTAATTGGACTTACAGTTCCGTATGGCTGGGGAGGCCTCAGAATCCTGGCAAGAGGCAAAAGGCTGTTCTTACATGGCGCCAAGAGAAAAATGAGGAAGAAGCAAAAGTAGAAATCCCTGATAAACACATCAGATCTCATTAACTATCACTAGAATAGCACTGGAAAGACTGGCCCCTGTGATTCAGTTACCTCCCTGCTGGCTCCCTCCCACAACACATGGGAATTCTGGGAGTTAAATTCAAGTTGAGATTTGGATGGTGACACAGCCAAATCGTATCACAGAAGTATGCAAATTTGGGGCACCAAGATGAACTTCAAGCTTTCTTATTGCAAGGAGGACCTCTTTAACACAGTGGGCCGAGTGGCAGGAGGTGCCTGGGACCCACCCTCCTTTAGCCTTGCTTTAATGGCCATTTCCTGTACCCCCGCCCCAGTGGCCTCTCTTCTGTCCCAGTACTTAACTGGGCTTCTTAGTCTTTGGGCCACTTTAGTACTGAGTTATAGGAATTCTTGCGTCATTTTCAGCCATGAGGTTAGGGGAAGAATGTCGGCAGGGCCTGGGTGGAGGCTTCCATATCCAGGGATTCTGGCACTGGGTGAGTCCCTTATGGGCAAACATAGAATTCCTGCTTAGACTTACCCCTTTCTCTGGGCCCAGTAACTTCAAATCCAACTCAAACAGCCTGGCCTCAGACACAGGGGACCCCTTGCTTGCAATTCTGGACTCTAGGATCAAGATCATGGGGCAGGAGCAGAAGTCCAAGGCTCCAGACTTGCTCTGCCACTAACTCACAGAGGAGCAAGGGCCACATTTCTTACTGCTCTGGGCAAAGATAAGAAGGACCCGCGGTGTCCAGTGATAACTGCAGGGCTCACTCACATGGCATGGCCACCTCTTCCTCTCAGTGTCAGTAATCACCCCTCTGCTTGCTTACTCAGGGAGAAAAAACATTCCTGCTAAAAGAGACTAGAACGCCTGGAAACAAAATGGCTGAAGCCAGGTCTGGACAGGAAATGTATAAGAGGAGTGTGGAATATGTTGAAAGCAAGGGAACTATCGAAAGACTACCAGTCTTTGATATAACATACAAACATAAATGTACACATATCCATACCTATTTCTATATCTGTGTGTGTATGTGTATGTATGTGTGTGTATATATACATATACACCTAACCGTGAGTTCATACTGATATCTTCAGTCCATTCAAATACCGCAGAGTTGATTCTCATCCTTCCTTTTTTCCACATTTGCTAGGTCATGTTGAAGGAACTCAGGAGCCGACTTAGAGAGGCTCCCATGAGCCAAATGTGAACAGCAATAAGAATAATAACTGCAGTGCAGTAAAACATGGCAGATATATTTAAATGCATGCCTTCATTGTATCCCATAAAGAAGTAATAAAAAAATTTTCATTGGTCACTTTTTGGGATGTTATTTTGAAAACTGATTAAATAAAGAGAAAGAATCAAATATTTAGCTTGTCCCTCCTATATGAACTGTACATTAGGGTAGCCCCTGATGAATTAACAGATCTAGGTAATGATCATCAATTCAAAAGAAAGACGACCAGATACCATCTGCCTCTTGGTGGACATTCAGATGCTCAAATCTTAAGCTGATCAAGTTCCAAGGTAGAACTCCTAGTTTAGAGAAAATACAGGGAATAAAGGTATCTGTTCAGTGACACAGCAGAAATGCAGTTGTTTTTAAGTGTGGCAATGATAATAATATATATTTTACAAGAGTTTGTATCTTTAGAAATGTGTATTGAAATATGTAAGGATGAAACAGTATGATGCTTAGGATTTACTTCCTAACAATCTGGGAGGGTGGAGTGTGGTAAAAATAAACAAGATTGTCCGTAAGAGATTATTATACTTTCCTATATTTTGATCTATGTTTGAAAATTTCAGTAGCAAAATTTTAAAAATAAATTTTCAGTGCTACCAGCTCTGAAGCGTATCTTCCAAGAGAACAGGACAGCATCCTGGGAATGTGTGCCACTCACAAGGTGCCTTGCACAGACCACAGCGGGGTGGGAGCACAGGATGGGACACCATGTCCTTCTCATTGCTTTATCCCTGGCACACAGTAGTCAGTACACAATGGGAGAAGAAATGAGTGGCCACGGAGGTGGCAGCCAACCTTTGGGTATAAATTCTGTTCTGAAATCAGTCCCGTTACTTGTAACCGAGAGCTGGCTACTCACACCACGTGACATTTAAGCACTCCCCTATTCCCAGGGTTGCTGCTGTTTATATATATGGTGACGTGATGCGTATGACCCTTCTTCCCAGGCTCAGGCCCGATGTCACCGCATAGGCCAGAGCAAAGCTGTGAAGGTGTATCGCCTCATCACTCGAAATTCCTACGAGCGCGAGATGTTTGACAAGGCCAGCCTAAAGCTGGGGCTGGACAAGGCTGTTCTTCAGGACATCAACCGAAAGGGCGGCACCAATGGGGTGAGTGTGATGGGCCTGCTCTGGAGTCTTAAGGAGCATTGGTCGCACAGCCCAGGCAGGCTTCTTTTCTTACAGCTGTTTAAGGTTCACTTTCGCTGCATTGAGCCAGCCCTCACATCATTATTGGGTAATTCCCTGCAACAGGGCATCATTCAGTGTCAGGTGTCTGTGTTTTCTGGGTGGTTAAAAGAAATCCGTAGAAGCAGTTATGAGGTAGGATTGCCCAGCTTGGTGTAACATTTCAGTAAACAGAGTTTTTAACCATGCCCATTAGAAGCCAGTAGATCTTAACATTGTATTTGTTACTATGCCTTATCTCATACCTCAGACTTTGAGCTTTGAGAGTGTACTGGGACCAATTTTATCTATGTCCCCTCGGCCCCTAACAGTGCTCGGCATATTAAAAACATAAAGTGCTGGATGGTCAGTAAATGAATGAATAAATTAGCAGCTTAAAATAAGGCAGTTAAAATATTTTTCCCCCTTTAGGGGCATAAGAATTACAGCTAAGATTCTTAAATTGTCTTAAAGTTTCTTAAAGTATAGGCAAACAAAGCAGAATATCTCCTTAATCTCTGGGCTCAGGGCATCAAAGATTGGATGCTTAAACCTTCTAAATGAGTTGTCTTTAGTCCAGATGTTCCATATCCTCTTAGCTATGCATATGTTGCTAACTATAATACTTCAAGTTAGTCATGCAGAGAGTCATGGAATTCCCTCTTGTGATTGATATAAAGAGAACCAGATCCTTAATTAGAACCAGAAAAGGGTGTTTGGAACCCCATTTCCTGTTTTTTTTGAGAGGATCACATTTGTCATGGGATCATTTTTTTTTTAGTTGAGAAATGACATCATTTACAATGCTAATATACATATTTATTTAATAATGAATAAATCATTGTTCTTCTGCTTGTTTGGTGCATCTGGAGGTTTTTAAAGATACAAGCTCTAACTAAAATATAAAGATGTCAAAAATACCATCTTCAGTGATGCATAGTTGTAGTGGCTTGTGACATTTGATAATAACCAACATCCTGAAGAATGTTAGGGACGTTGGATCATGTGCTGAGCTTTATTTCAGAGCTACCTATAGAGGACTGTCTGCCTGCCCTCCCCAGAGTATCGCATCTGGGTTTTCACTAGCTGAAGTTTGTTGCCCATGTCCTTTGTTCTTCTAACATGCAGTTCGTGGAGGAACTATGCACTGAATCACAAAAACCAGATTTGAGGCTGTTTTTCTCCTATACATTTTCCACTTTGTGAGTAGTCTTTGGTGACCTGTCCAGGTACAGCAGCTCTCAAAAATGGAGGTAGAGGACCTACTCCGGAAAGGTGCTTATGGAGCCTTAATGGATGAAGAAGATGAAGGCTCCAAGTTCTGTGAAGAAGACATAGACCAGATTCTGCAGAGGAGAACGCACACCATCACCATCCAGTCTGAGGGGAAAGGGTCCACTTTTGCCAAGGTACAAGGCCTTGTCTCCAGAGCTGTTGGGGCTGGGAGAGAAAAAAAAAATGTTTATTCTCTGAAACCCATTAGCAGGGCTTCTGTTTCTCTGAATGCAAATCCTAGAAATTGGCTGCACATTTAGTCTGCATGACTATCTAAAGATGTAGATCCTTAGAGGAAGGAAGTCTGAATAGGGAGTCAGGGACTATACAAAGAAAATACCACTCCTCACCTTTGAGAGCTGATCTTTAACAGACAGAATAAACACTCCTATTCTCAGCTGGCTCTGTTTGCAAGGACTGCTCTGAAACCTTCCAGTGGACATCTTGATTCCCTTGTAGAGCACTTCTTGATCTCTGATAGAGAGTGGAAGCTCCAGTGAACACTCCATTCCCCAAACTCAAGCAATTAGTTTGTTTGTTTCATGGGAAAGAGATTTTACGTAAAATTCCCAGCTTCTAGTCTGGGTGCCTCTTTTCTCTGCTGTTTAGGCCACTGGATTTAAAACTTAGCAGATCACTCTCAGGTTTCCCTAGCCACAACCACTGCTGATTCCTGTGTGAGCTTTGTGACCTGTTTGATTAAATCTCCTGTTTGGTGACACCTGGAAGTTTTTTAGTGGGACATTCAGTGTTTTATAAGGAGGATATGGGTGAACCATCCCTTGTCTGTATGCCTCATACTGCCAAGCCTAGTACCTTTTCCATAGCAGACATTTGGTAACTGTTGCACTGAAAGAAAAATCTAGAAAAGTTTTAAGCATTAACTCTTTCATAGGAAACTAGACACCAAGTGGCATATTGCCATTGTCTTCCGGGGTTTGCCTTCCTGCTTCCAAGCTTAAGCTCCAAAAAAAAAATGATCCCTTCAGTTGAAATTATAATTTCCTCACCCAATTTTTAAAATAAAAGGTAAAAAAAGAACAGCCTTGAGATTTTCAATTCATTTTGGAAGCTCTGTTAAGGGTTTGATTTTGAATGCAAATAGGTAATATACTTAGGTTTCTCTTAAGTAACATTGGTGTTTTATTAGTTTGTGCTGTGTTCAAGCACAGTTTATTAATTCTTGTCTTCTTCACAGGCTAGCTTTGTGGCTTCAGGAAACAGAACAGATATTTCCTTAGATGATCCTAACTTTTGGCAGAAATGGGCTAAAATAGCTGAACTAGATACTGAAGCAAAGAATGAAAAGGTACAGCAAAATAATATTTTATTCCATGGAACATTCACTAATGTCATACATGACAATAAATTCCTACACAGCTCAAGTCATTATTTACTCTTGAGTCTTGGTTCTTAAATGATATTTGTACCATGCTTAAAATATGCCTGGCACATAGACATCACTCAATAAATCTTAACTGTTGTCATTTTTAAATGGCCATTCAGTCTGTTGGGCACCTTGGAAATTAGATGAAGGCAATTAGAACTGAAACTGGGGCACACAGGTCAAGTTCAGGCCTCTGTCTCAAACCAACATTTTATCCCTGGCATGTGACTGTTTTATTTCTATTTCAACACTTCCTGTGAGAGAAACTTCACACATAATAGAGGGAAAAAGCATGACAAAAGTTTGTTGGCTTTACCTCCATTCTTTCAGTGTCTCTTGTTTTCTTAATTCTGAACATGAGAAAGAGAACAGACTTGAGAGTGAAACCAGAGGATGCCTTCTACTAATCCCCACTGAGATTAGTAGAAGAGGAGGTGGTCAGGCTCACACTGTGGGGTTACAAGGTAACATTTGTGGGTATAACTGGCACCAGTGCCCAGCCCACTGTGAGGCACCCCTTAAATGCTGATTTCCCTTCCTTCATCTCTGACCCTGTCACCTCACTTCAGAATGAGTGTCTTCTCAGGTGAGTATTGAACTCTCATGGTTCCACAAAGCCGGGAGACAGTTCCTGCTTGTAGCTAGCTAATTCAGTAACCAGCATCCAGCCGGAACCACCACAGGTTGCTTAATCTACCTTCTTTTCTCCTATAAATAGAAATGCTCATTTTCCTCTTTTAAGAAGATCCTGCAGTCCCCTTTAGTAACCTGTTCTAAGTGTTTCACGGTGTTGCAATCAAGAAGCTACTGTGTATGCAGGACATTGGGTCCAAGCAGGGGAAGAAAGCTCTGTGGCCCTGTAGCCAGGCAGAAGCAGTTGGAGGCTTCTGTGTTGGGAGGCATGGTGATCAAAGCAGGGATAACACGACATTTGTTATCTGGGCTGTGTGGAGGAGTAGTCAGGAGGTTGGCCTGACTTGGGGAAGAGGTATGGGGGAAGGAGTAGGAGCAGGAAGCAGTGGAGACTAGAGAAGACACATAGCCAGGGAAGCCATCAGAATGACCGAGGCTCCTGAGCTGGAGATGGTATTTTCAGTGAAAGGCAAAAGGTTAGTGGATAGAACCAGTCGAAGGCAGATAAATAAAGCAGGAATATGCGTTTGTCTTCAGAAAGTTGCTGAGCAGATGGAATTCTCTAGCTTGTCTTGTCTCCAGAGTGCAGACTGCTCTCTGCATGCTGGGCAGAACAGCTGGGTCTTCACTACTCCAGTCTTTCTTGGCAAGAGCCGACACCACTTTGGTCACTGGGGGGGGCCTTGCCTGCCCACACCCCCGGTAGAAAGACTGCAGAAACAACAGATGGTGACAAGCAGCACTGGGGGCCAGGGAGCACGTCAACTTGAGCAAGTCCCAGAGAATCTTCTCTGCTTGTCCTGTGGTCATGGAGACTGCAGGTGTGCTAGGAAGAGCCCTTCGTGCTGGGGGATGAGACAGGGGCATGGTTCTATCCCAAATGTGTCCTGAGGATACACTTATGCTTTGTGAAAGGAGTAGAGAAAAGAGGACTTTCTTCCCAGTAGTCCTCTCCATTTCTAGGAAAGCTTAGTGATCGACCGACCTCGCGTGAGAAAGCAGACCAAACACTACAACTCGTTTGAGGAAGACGAGCTCATGGAGTTTTCAGAGTTAGACAGCGACTCAGACGAAAGGCCCACAAGATCCAGGCGCCTCAATGACAAAGCCAGGCGCTACCTCCGAGCGGAGTGCTTCCGGGTAGAGAAGAACCTGCTCATCTTTGGGTGGGTATTGGCTCTGCTTGGTTTTGTTGTTATTGTTGTTTGTTCCTCTCTGTTTTTCAGTCCCTGAGATTTGTCTAGGATGTCTCTCCAGTCACCTTTGGAATTATAGGGCAAAGGGGGATCTGTTGGAGCAAGAGAGAACTGTGCCTTCTGCCCAGCATCCCTCTCAGTCACTGTATGCTCCGCAACCACAATGCAGACATGCCATGATTTTCTCATATGCCTGTCACAACAAATCTCTGGTCCTAATTTGCTGTCTGGTACTGATTTCCTGCTTCCCCCCATCCCCCAAGGATATATAAGGAGTCCACACAACAGATGTTATAGTCAAGGCATGATTCGTGCGGGGCTTTGGCTCTGGTAGAAATCAAAGGTTCAGCTTCCATGAGCTATCATTGCTTTTGAATAGTGCTGCTGGACTCTTTTTAATTCCAAATTTATTCCCTGCTCCCAGTATTTTGGTCCCCCCCTTTTTAACATGGTAGTGGCCATATGAAGCTCTCAGTGTCCAACGTCCAGGTCACTTTAGTGATATTTGGTGTGCTACAGTCAGGTGGTCCTCAAAGGCCTTTTGGGACAAAGCCCTTGGAATGATTAACAGACCTACAGAGAACAAAAAGCATGTATGGCTCTTGTTTCTCCTGTGGGGAGGCTGCATGCATGGCCTGGCCCATCCTCCCTCCAACACCTGTCTGTATGTCCACTGTCAGCTGGGGCCGGTGGAAGGACATCCTGACTCATGGCCGATTCAAGTGGCATCTGAACGAGAAGGACATGGAGATGATTTGCCGTGCCCTCCTGGTGTACTGTGTCAAGCATTATAAGGGGGACGAGAAGATCAAGAGTTTCATTTGGGAACTGATCACACCTACCAAAGATGGGCAAGCCCAGACCCTCCAGAACCACTCAGGTGAGAGGTGGCAGGGCCATGCCTAAGAAGCACGATTCCCATGCACTTCGTTCCCTCTTCGTCTGCGGGGCCATACTGCTGTGCTTTGGGGGACTTCTCTTTCTCAGATGTTTTTCATAATGTTACCAGTGGGAAAAGATGTTGCTTTCATTTCTGCCTCAGAATCTCCCAGTGTTACCTGTGATATTTTGTTGAAGTACAACTGGGCCCTCTTAAAGTTTCCCACATCCGGTCCTGCCCACTAACCTGAGTCTCACACAAGTTCCCCCTCTGAATTAGGGATGCACACCCAGTGCTCTGTGACTTGCCTTTTGCATTTCACCATCCTGTCCCTGTCCCACCTCTGTCTGTGCCTTTTCTTGTGCCACACTCCTTCCCTGTCCTTGGCTAAGGCTCCCCTTGAAGTTTCAGGTCAAATGTTCCTTTTTTCCCAGCCAGGTTATAAGTTCCCAAAGGGCACAGGTTATGTTACACCTTTCTTAATCCTCACAGGGTACTTGGGAAATCTTACTGACAGACTAAATGGTCCTGGAGTTTATTTACTAAGGAGGAGACCAAGTGCATGGCCTTCCTACCACCACCACCTGTGGGCTAAGGAGTAGGGTCTGTCATCCAGACCACAGCCCAACTCTGTTCTAACAAACCCCAGTCCAGCTCTTCTAAAACCCGTGTGTAACCCCCCCTTGGCTATCCACTTGCCCTATGCTGTGTTTCTGTTTCAGGCTTGTCTGCCCCAGTCCCCAGAGGGAGGAAGGGGAAGAAGACGAAGAACCAGCTGCTAATCCCAGAGCTAAAGGATGCAGATTGGCTAGCCACCTGCAACCCCGAGGTGGTCTTGCATGATGATGGCTATAAGAAACACCTCAAACAGCACTGCAACAAGTGAGTGTCCCTCCTCCCCATACCCTGGTAGCAGCCCGACTCAGACTGCTTCGATTCCTGGGAACCCCACAGGGAGACCACTTCATGCTCTTGTACTACTTCCATGCAAGGTCTAGAAAGACGGGATGTGTTATCTGTGGTCTAAGCTGGGTCAGAATTCATGTTACAGCTCCTATAACTCCTTTAACAGTACCTCTGCTCTCCCACAGAACCTGGCCCCTCTGCCATTGCATTGTATATACCCCTGAGGATTTTTCTATTTTGACTCTCAAAAACCAGTCAGGTCATCCTCTGCCCCTGAGGTCACATTAACAAGGGCAGAACATTGCGGCCTTGGTTGCTGCCACTCTCAGCCTCCTCTTCCAGTTTGCTGTTGCCGTTCATGGCCTTCAGTTATTTGATAGACATGCATTTGAGATAGTATGCTTTGTATCTGTAGGCTAACAGCTGGGGTTGGGTGGGATGGAGACAGCAAAAAAAAAAAAACAGTGATTGAAAAATGAAACTTTGTTCATATGTAGTTTAGTCTTGGGGACTTAGGCATTCAGCAGCAAAACAATGGCAAGTTTGCATGTAGATATTTGCACCACTGTGCAATGTATCTGACCCTTGGAAACGATCTAATTCATGTCAAGGTCACGCAAGAGTTATCTTCCCAGCATTCCTGGTAGGCAGTGTGAGGGCCTCCGGTTACACACCTCTGGTAATCAAGAGTTTATTACCTTATAGGTTAAGAGCTCTTGCTTGGGTTTTCCCGTCTCCCTATAACATCCTCTTAATGATTTTGTAGTTGTTGGGTTGTGGGGTGTTTTTTGGTTTTTTTTTTCTTTTACAGATAAAGTATAATCCTTTCCCTTGGTCACCTCAAATATTTGAAGATAAGTCTCATGCCCAATACTGTAATAAAAACTATTGTACACAAAAGTACGAGCTCTTCAGAAACAGCAGTAAGCACTCAAAGTGTTGTTATTATTAGTACTATATTATTTTAGCCATGAAATTGTCATCAAAAGAACCTTTAAAAAGTTAAAAAGCGCTGTTTCAAATCTAAGCTAAAAGCAGACAGGATAATGGTTATCCACTGGGGATGGGATAGTAACTGGAAGGGAATACCAAGGGGACTTAAGGGAAAATATTCTGCTTCCTGATCTGGTTGCCGAATACACACATATGTTTTGTTTGTAGTAATTCATTAAGCTATACATTTTTGCAGTGTGCACGTTATAGAAGTATATTTAACATCAGTAAAATACTTCTAAAAAGAAAAAAGGATATGTCGCCACCCAAAATATTAATGGATTGTTTTCTTTGGCTAAACCAACGGTGTTAAAAACCTGCGGCAGCTGTGTGTCCCTTTGAGTTCAGACACCAGCTTGGAGGAGGGGGCTGGCTATGAGGAATTGTCCATCCATCCTCTGAATTGATTTCCCTTCCATTTGGAGGAGAATTGAACACTACTGGCTTTAAATTCTGTTCTTTCATGCTGCAGATATTGTCAGACATCAACACATTTGTTTCTCTTCATAGAAATGGAAACAGCTCTCCCTATCTTAGGGAGACAGACATTTTCAGGAAAGCTCTACTCTAATTGAGCTAAGTCTCAGCAGGCAGGACTCTGACATTCTGTTCCAGTTTTTACTAAGGAGGCTGTCAGCTACGACCATCTACAAATTAAGGATTGGCAGTGGTTATAAATTCTTAAAAGTTCTTATTCTCTGGGCTTTAAAAATAAATAAGTGAACAAACAAACAGGTTGGGCGCTGTGGCTCACACCTATAATCCCAGCACTTTGGGGGGCCGAGGTGGGCGAATCACCTGAGGTCAGGAGTTGAAGACCAGCCTGGCCAACATGGTGAAACCCCGTCTGTACTAAAAATATAAAAAGTTATCCAGGTATGGTGGCGGGCATCTATAATCCCAGCTACTCAGGAGGCTGAGGCAGGAGAACCGCTTGAATCTAGGAGGGGGAGGTTGCAGTGAGCCAAGATCGCGCCATTGCACTCCAGCCTGGGCGACAAGAGCAAAACTCCATCTCAAAAAAAAAAAAAAAAAAAAATTATCTCAGAATTATTTGAGTTGATTGGCAGCTGAGATGAGAAGTGTTATACCAGAGATAATAAGGGTTCTTTCCAATCTATAAGTTCTGACTTTGTGTGTTGCCACCTACAACTTGAGCCCACAGTGGCACTTTCTACCCAGATCTAATACATAGAAATTATGATTTCTCAGAGGCCTTACCCCTTTGTCATAGTCCATTTTCTGCTGCTGTAACAGAATACCAAAGACTGGGTATTTGCTCATGACTCTGCAGGCCGGGATGCCCAAGAGCATGATACCAGCTTGTTGTCAAGGGTCATCCGATGGCAAAAGGCATTACTTTTGTTATATACCTATAGCACCCGGCATGATGCAGCGCATATAGCAGTTGCCCAACAAATACTTGCTTAATTGCTTTGTCTGAGACATGTTTGATGCATTCCCTTGGAGCCTGAGTGTAGTCCATACAGAATAAAAATGAATTGAGCACCTCAGAAGAGAAGACATACTGCCATGAAAAATAGACACTTGCCTTTATTCATTTATTCATTTAAATGTGTACAAGTGAAACTGTTTGAAAGCACCACTGTTCACCCTACTCACTCTTCAGTAGCTGGCCTCTCGGAAGCCACCTCTGCCTAAGAGGTCACTGTGGCCACATGGAAGGGGTGAGTACTCTTAAAGATGAGAAGAGCTGTCTGTTCCTGCTGCCCCCTGTGGCTTACAGAATGATCTAACAGATAACTGATGTGGTCTTTTTTTTTTGTAAAATGGGAATGATCATAATAATGTCTGCCATAATGTTTTGTTTTTCTAGTGCCTTCTCTTCTGTTACTTCATAATATTAACTACATGGGAATGCCCAGAATTTCCCAGTGTTAACTTGGGGATGTGGTTCACAGACAGTTATGGGTTCTAATTTGTTTGCATTAATGTGTTCACCTTTCATAGAGTACTTTTGCGAGTTCGGATGCTGTACTACCTAAAAGCTGAAATACTGGGAGAAGCAGCTGAGAAAGCATTTGAAGGATCTCCTGCCAGGTAAAGCAAATGAAACTTAACATATCAGCGTTAAAGAATTGACATAAAATGCCTATTCATGGAGCTGGCCAAACTTGCCTGTGCTTAAAGAGGCCCATGTTCCTCCTACCCCCTGCCCAGGACCAGTGACCCAGATGGGAGAACAGGCAAGTAGAATAAGGACAATTCATCAGGTCATCTACAAATAAAATAAAGGAGAAAACCTTTTCTTAGAAACCTAGCTTTTGGTGAGTTAGTTCATTTTATTTCCCTCAAAAGTGTTATAAATTTTCTTTTAAAACAGTCATTTACTGTAGAATGAGTGTCGGTTACTGATCTGACATGTATAGACTGGAAGTTTTACCCACCATCCCATTCTTTGCCTTAGTACTCATATACATATTTCCTTTATTTGCTAATCATATTAATAATATGTGCGGCCTGTTTGTTTTGTTGCATGTTAGTTTTGCAAATTAGTGTTTGGAAAGCTATAGAATCCTGTGGGAGTATCCCAAGATTTCCAAGATTGAGGCTACCAGGTTCTCAGCTTCCACTTAATAAAGCTGTCAGAAAGTCCCACTTTATAAATGGGATCACCAGGTGCAGTTTGCTAGCCCTGTGCACACCTGTCATTCCTAGAGAATACCAAGAGTGCTGATATCTGGACTTTGTGTTGAGATTACCTAGGGCCGTGGTTTCTTCTTTCTCTTGCTTTCCATTGAGCAATGCTAGTGTCTTTAGAGGTCATAGGAGCACTAAAGTAAGAGAGAGGGACATAGACAACTCGACCCATGGGGCAACTTGTAATCAGAGCCAGGCTCCTCAGCAACTGTTACCACTTTCTGTGCCTTTCAGAGTCACCAGTGTAATTTCCAGCAGGGATGGGGAGGTTGTGTGTTTGGTAGACAGGTTGAATTTGAGTCATATAAATGCAGCAGAATTCCACCTGATAATATCCATCAAGTGTTACCTGGCAGAAGTACTCTGAACTTACCGCTGTCATGTGTAGGAAGTCATAGGTGGTAGCTAGGTAGAACACAGAGAGAGTAAGTCCGCTGCCCACCCTCTTCCTTCCTCTGCATTCCTCTGTCTCTTACTGCTGCTGTTCAGGTTGAATACCTTCTTGTGGAGAAGTTGCCATGAAGCATGAACAGTAGTTCATCCCATAAAAGTCATTCAGCCATGGCACTGGGCAGGCAGAGCCATGGATCCCTGGAAAGGTGGGGGTCAGGAAACGCTATCCCCACAGAGGGAGCTGGGCCTAGTAGGGAGCATTCAGTCCTGTGTCACAGTAAGAGTCTGACGGAAGAAGAAACTTCAGAGGCAGCTGGAGGGGGAAGGAGAAGCCATCCAGGTGCATGCTATTCCCTAAACCTCAAAGCCTTAAAGAGCGAGGACTGTACTCAGATGAATGAAGACAGTGAACTTAGGATTTATGTGAGCTCTCCAAACATGTACAGAAACTCAGAGAGGGGCTAACACCTGCATGTCTGTGCCCTAGGGTGAGTTATGTGCATCCCTTTGGCCAGGAGCAATGCAGTTTTTGATCAATTTTGATCTAATAGACCACTGCCAGGAGGTGCCACCTGTTATGGCACTTACCCTCTGAAAGGTCCTCCTGATATACCCACTTGTTCCAGTGTGGACTCTTGTTCCTAAATGGTGCGTAAGATCTCTACTTGTTGAGGCAACATACTGAGCCACAATGATTTGGGCACTATTTTAAACATACAATCATGTATGCATTCAACTGTTGGGGAAGCTCTACCTTCAGATGTCCAATATATCAGTGGCCTTTGCTGTGGTTCACATAAGGTGTACATTAGTACTCCATACATATGGATCCCAAGATGCCACCCTGGACCAACTGACATTGGGTTCTCCAAGAGGTGCTTCAAGACTGTGTCAGTCTGTCAAAGGTAGAGCCTGGAAATCAAGTACTTATGCTTAAATCACTCCCTAAGTGATTCTCATGCAAAGCCCTGGTTAAGAAACAATGACCCACAGCCTTCCTAATCCTTTTGTTTATTGTTACTTTAGCATCTCAGCATGCCAGTAGGACTGTGGCCTAATACCAGGGTTGGGCCAGTAGCTTTTGTGTTGTTTTGAGTCTACGCCCTTCCTTCCCTAGAGAGCTGGATGTACCTCTGCCCGACATCGACTACATGGAGATCCCAGTGGATTGGTGGGATGCTGAAGCCGATAAGTCCCTTCTCATTGGCGTGTTCAAGCATGGTGTGTATTTCTCTGAAGTCGTTCCCTTCTGGATCAGTTTCCCCCAGGAAGGATGAGTTCAGCCCCTCCGACTAAGCTCGGCATGTTCCTGCAAAACTCCATCATTCTGTTACACATTCATCTTAAAAAGTAGAGCTTCACCGCTGCCCCCTTGGAATTTCCACCAGATGAATGTATGGCTCACAATAATACTGCGAATATTATATTATTGAGGAACATTCAGGCCACAAAGAACCTGTTTGGTGTATATCTTCCTCCCTTGCCTGTGCATGCTGTCACATGTGGGACTGCCTCTAATAGTCCCCAGTGCCTGGCACATAGTAGGCACCTTGAATGAAGGAGTAAATAAATGGCGGGAAATGCTAAGTTTCCGCATTTCATATATATGCAGAATTATAAGGTCATTTTAGATAATCTACATCTTCCTAGTGTGTATCTTTTACTCCATTGGCATTTTAAAAACTAAGCATAGAAGATAGCATAGACTGTCTTTTTAAAAATGTGGTAATTGAGCCACTAAAGGGGACTGAGAGGTTTTTTTAAGCACTTGGAAAAACTGAAGTAAGTGCCCCCTTTCTTCACCTCTGGCAGTGTTTGAAACAACTGCCCTTGCTTTCAGCCAACTGCCAGCCATTAAAATGAATGATGAAAGTGCAAATGATAGTCACCCATAGTATACCTGATACACACTTTCCCTGCCAGGTGAATCAACAGAAATTTTAAAATGAGCAAGGTTTAAACTGAAAAGAGTTAGGTATACCTGGCTTTAGCTATCAACTCCACTACATACTAAATGTGTGACATTGGGCAAGTCATAAGCTTCTCTTATTTTCTCACTTATACAATGGAGGAGGTATAGTATCAAAACAGCCTACCTAGGGGTTGTTTAAAGATTAAATATTACATTAAATGTAGACCACCTAGAACAGTGCTTGGTACATAATAGGTGCTGGGTGCTATTCCACTCTCCCATGTTACTCTGCCTTTGGAAGGTTGTTAACTTTCTAATGTATATTCTTTAAAGGGAATTCTTCAACTTTTACAGGCTAACCAGCTATATTTAAGTAACAACCATGCCTATACATATTTTAATTTGGAATCCACTCAAAACTTGGATACTGGTATTGAGAATGCAGGCTTCAGGTGGTGCAGTGCTGCTGAGAACCCTTTGTCAAACCGCTGGGGTTAGGCTAAAGCGGTGCTGTCCAGTAGAACTACATGCGATGATAGAAATGCCCTAATTCTGCACTGTCTGCTGTGAAAGCCACCAGCCCTGTGTGGCTATTGAGCACTTAAAATGTGACTAATGTAACTGAGCAAGTGTATTTTTATGTACTTTTTTTTTTTTTTTTTTTTTTTTTTTTTCTTTTTTTTTTTTTTTTTTTTTTTTTATTTGTGGAATCAGGATTTTGTTTTTCTTTTTTTTTTTTTTTTTTTGTTTTAATTTCTGAAGTATTTATTGATCATTCTTGGGTGTTTCTCGGAGAGGGGGATATGGCAGGGTCATAGGATAATAGTGGAGAGAAGGTCAGGAGATAAACACATGAACAAAGGTCTCTGGTTTTCCTAGGCAGAGGACCCTGCGGCCTTCTGCAGTGTTTGTGCCCCTGAGTACTTGAGATTAGGGAGTGGTGATGACTCTTAAAGAGCATGCTGCCTTCAAGCATCTGTTTAACAAAGCACATCTTGCACCACCCTTAATCCGTTTAACCCTGAGTTGACACAGCACATGTTTCAGAGAGCAGGGGGCTGGGGGAAAGGCCATAGATCAACAGCATCCCAAGGCAGAAGAATTTCTCCTAGTCAGAACAAAATGGAGTCTCCTATGCCCACCCCTTTCTACACAGACACAGCAACAATCTGATCTTTCCTTCCTTTCCCCACACTTCCTCCCCTTCTCTTCAACAAAACCGCCATCGTCCTCATGGCCCGCTCCCGATGGTCGCTGTCTCTTCGGAGCTGTTGGGTACACCTCCCAGACAGGGCGGCTGGGCAGAGGCGCCCCTCGCTTCCCAGACGGGGCCGCCCGGGCAGAGGCGCTCCTCTCCTCCCAGACGGGGCGGCCGGGCAGAGGCGCTCCTCACTTCCCCGACGGGGCCGCCCGGGCAGAGGCACTCCTCGCTTCCCAGACGGGGCCGCCCGGGCAGAGGCGCTCCTCAGTTCCTCCCAGACCGGGTGGCAGCCGGGCAGAGGCGCTCCTCACCTCCCAGACGGGGCGGCCGGGCAGAGGCGCTCCTCACTTCCCCGACGGGGCGGCCGAGCAGAGGCGCTCCTCACTTCCCAGAGGGGGCGGCCGAGCAGAGGCGCTCCTCACTTCCCAGAGGGGGCGGCCGGGCAGAGGCGCTCCTCACTTCCCAGACGGGGCGGCCGGGCAGAGACGCTCCTCACTTCCTCCCAGATGGGGTGGCGGCCAGGCAGAGGCGCTCCTCACCTCCCAGACAGGGCGGCCGGGCAGAGGCGCTCCTCACTTCCCAGACTGGGCGGCCGGGCAGAGGCGCTCCTCACCTCCTAGACGGGGCGACCAGGCAGAGGCGCTCCTCACTTCCCAGACGGTGTGGCGGCCGGGCAGAGGTGCTCCTCCCTTCCCAGATGGGGCAGCCAGGCAGAGGCGCTCCTCACTTCCCAGACGGTGTGGCGGCCGGGCAGAGGTGCTCCTCCCTTCCCAGATGGGGCAGCCAGGCAGAGGCGCTCCTCACTTCCCAGACGGTGTGGCGGCCGGGCAGAGGTGCTCCTCCCTTCCCAGATGGGGCAGCCAGGCAGAGGCGCTCCTCACTTCCTCCCAGACGGGGTGGCGGCCAGGCAGAGGCGCTCCTCACTTCCCAGAGGGGGCGGCCGGGCAGAGGTGCTCCTCACTTCCTCCCAGACGGGGTGGCAGCCGGGCAGAGGCACTCCTCACCTCCCAGACGGGGCGGCCGGGCAGAGGTGCTCCTCATCTCCCAGACGGGGCGGCCGGGCAGAGGTGCTCCTCATCTCCCAGACGGGGCAGCCGGGCAGAAGTGCTCCTCACTTCCTCCCAGACGGGGTGACGGCCGGGCAGAGGCACTCCTCACCTCCCAGACGGGGCGGCCGGGCAGAGGCGCTCCTCACCTCCCAGACGGAGTGGTCAGGCAGAGGCGCTCCTCACTTCCCATATGGGGTGGCGGCCGGGCAGAGGCGCTCCTCACTTCCCAGATGGGGCAGCCGGGCAGAGGTGCTCCTCACTTCCTCCCAGACGGGGTGGCAGCCGGGCAGAGGCGCTCCTCACCTCCCAGACGGGGTGGCCGGGCAGAGGCGCTCCTCCCTTCCCAGACGGAGTGGCCAGGCAGAGGCGCTCCTCACCTCCCAGAGTGGGCGGCCGGGCAGAGGTGCTCCTCACTTCCTCCCAGACGGGGTGGCGGCCAGGCAGAGGCGCTCCTCACCTCCCAGAGTGGGCGGCCGGGCAGAGGCACTCCTCACCTCCCAGAGTGGGCGGCCGGGCAGAGGCGCTCCTCACTTCCCAGAGTGGGCGGCCGGGCAGAGGCGCTCCTCACTTCCCAGAGTGGGCGGCCGGGCAGAGGCGCTCCTCACTTCCCATAGGGGGTGGCAGCCGGGCAGAGGCGCTCCTCACTTCCCAGATGGGGCAGCTGGGCAGAGGTGCTCCTCACTTCCTCCCAGACGGGGTGGCGGCCAGGCAGAGGCGCTCCTCACCTCCCAGACGGGGCGGCCGGGCAGAGGCACTCCTCACCTCCCAGACGGGGCGGCTGGGCAGAGGCGCTCCTCACCTCCCAGAAGGGGCGGCTGGGCAGAGGCGCTCCTCACTTCCCATATGGGGTGGCAGCCGGGCAGAGGCGCTCCTCACTTCCCAGACGGGGTGGCGGCCAGGCAGAGGCGCTCCTCACTTCCCAGATAGGGCAACAGGGCAGAGGCGCTCCTCACTTCCTCCCAGACGGGGCGGCCGGGCAGAGGTGCTCCTCATCTCCCAGACGGGGCAGCCGGGCAGAGGCGCTCCTCACTTCCTCCCAGACGGGGTGGCAGCCGGGCAGAGGCGCTCCTCACATCCCAGATGATGGGCGGCCGGGCAGAGGCGCTCCTCACTTCCCAGATAGGGCGGCCGGGCAGAGGGGCTCCTCACATCCCAGACGATGGGCGGCCAGGCAGAGACGCTCCTCACTTCCTAGACGGGGTGGCGGTGGGGCAGAGGCTGTAATCTTAGCACTTTAAGAGGCCAAGGCAGGAGGCTGGTAGGTGGAGGTTGCAGAGAGCCGAGATCACACCACTGCACTCCAGCCTGAGCACCATTGAGCATTGAGTTAGCGAGACTCCGTCTGCAATCCCAGCACCTCGGGAGGCCGAGGCAGGCAGATCACTCGAGGCCAGGAGCTGGAGACCAGCCCGGTCAACACGGCGAAACCCCGTCTCCACCAAAAATACAAAAACCATTCAGGCGTGGCGGCGCGCGCCTGCAATCCCAGGCACTCGGCAGGCCAAGGCAGGAGAGTCACAGGAGCCCGAGGCAGGGAGGTTGCAGCAAGCCGAGATCCCGGCAGTACAGTCCAGCTTCGGCAACAGAGGGAGACCGAAAAAAGAAGGAGAGGGAGACCGAAAAAAGAGGGGAGAGGGAGAGGGAGAGGGAGAGGGAGAGGGAGAGGGAGAGGGAGAGGGAGAGGGAGAGGGAGAGGGAGAGGGAGAGGGAGAGGGAGAGGGAGAGGGAGAGGGAGAGGGAGAGGGAGAGGGAGAGGGAGAGGGAGAGGGAGAGGGAGAGGGAGAGGGAGAGGGAGAGGGAGAGGGAGAGGGAGAGGGAGAGGGAGAGGGAGAGGGAGAGGGAGAGGGAGAGGGAGAGGGAGAGGGAGAGGGAGAGGGAGAGGGAGAGGGAGAGGGAGAGGGAGAGGGAGAGCTTTTATGTACTTTTAATTAATTTAAACTTAAATAGCCCCATGTAGCTCGTGGCTCCTCTGTTGGACAGTGCAGGGATAGAACTCAGCTCCAAAGTAGAAAGAAGTGTGTGATCTCCCTGTTAGTCACAAGGTACCACAGTGCAACCCAGACTTGGCTTAACCTAGTTTTGGAAGGACCCCAGAAGACAACAGGCTGCTAAAGGCAGCCAGATTCCAGAGCATCTGAATTTGGTTTGTGGGGAAAGGCCTAGTGACCCTGAGTCTCATTTCAGTGGTGGTTTTAGGGCACATTGCCAAGTCCCTGCATGGCAACAACATGCTGTGAAAAGAGAACGCATCTGAAGTCCCAGAAGTATGGCAGGTAGAATTTACATGCTGCTACTTCTTCCTCCCCCACCCCAACACACCCACCATAGACATACAGAAAACCAAGGTAGATCAGGACTTGGAAGAAATAAGGGAAGTCCCCAAATGCAGAAGTCATTTAAAGTCAGAACTGAAAGCTTAGGAGCCAATATGACAGTGGACCAGAAGGACTGGGTTTTTAATACCCACAGAAATGGAAAACATGGCCTTGAAAGGGCTGCCCCTCCAGGAAAGGGAAGCAAGAAAAAGCTGTCTGGTCCAAGAAAGCAGAGCTAAAGAAACAGATCCCTGAGAGATAAAGAGATGAAGACATGAAAGAGAAGATGAGACTTAGAGGACAGAGTGAGGTTGACATCCAAGAGGTGAAACAAGACATGCCCAGAAATTACTAACAATAACCTGGTAAGGCAAATCAGTATCACACACAGTCTGTGAGGCAAAAAGCATAATTTGGAAGAAAGGGGGTCATTACACAATGATGATAGATACAACTCACCAGGAAGATATTATTAATAATTCTCACGTGAAGGACATAGCCTTAGAATGTGTAAAAGTGGACAGGAATCTAAGGAGGTCCAAGACGCCTTCTCACCTGGAAAAGACAGGTTATTATTGGTGCCCTACCTTCTAGTTTCCTAATCACGGTTCAGGGTATTGGGATTAATCAGTTGATCTCTTAGTCTCATGTTGGAGATAGAGTCAGCCCAGATGATACATAAGGTCGCTCCCAAACTCTTCTGCTTGTTGAAGGAGTTTTGGGGAGTATAAATTAATTTGTGTTTCCTGATCACACCTGTGAGATGTTAAGATGACGCTTCATCACTCAATTCCATTCAGATTCTCACAGATTGTCAGTTGAGGTGAACTTGGAATTTACAGTTACAGCTGAGGGGCAGAGGCCTTGAAGGTGATTTGTGCAGTGTCTGAAGTGTCTCATTGTACAGGATTAGTTTAGCAGATAATGCTATAAAGACAAGAGAAGAAAAAGCCTCTGTTCTCAGTGCTAGGAGACTGATCCTAAGCCATAAATGCAGACTCTGCATAGCGCCAGATCAGTTTAGTTGGATGGTTACATTGGAGTCAACTTAGATGAGATTGGACGGATGCCTCATGGGCCCATCCTCTTTGGCACCCGCCAGAGTCCAAATCAGATCCTGCCCTTGCCTGGGTGCTGCCTATTCCATGAGCTTAGGCTTAGACCTGTCCTCATCTATGTAACACATCTGACCACCCCTTTCTAACCTTAGCCCTCATCACAGTATAACCAAGCCCATACAACATGTCTTACCAGGTGACAGCTTCTCAGATATTCAGCAGCTCTGGAGATGTGATACTCAGCCATTTTCAGAAAGCCAGTCTGTCTGGTGTTCACTTTTCAGGGATATTGTGTCAGGAAGCCCTCCCCACTTCACCTGCATGCTTGGTTAAGCATGAGCTGTAGAGCTGCAGCCATTTTCTTTGCTAAGAAACACATGACTGTTCGTTGACTGAGGTTTTGTGAAATTTTTTTTTTTAAGAGACAGGGTCTTACTCTGTCACTCAGGCTGGAGTACAGTGGCATGATCACAGCTCACTGTAGACTTGAACTCCCAGGTTCAAGTGATCCATCCACCTCAGCCTCCCAAGTAGCTGGGGCTACAGGTGCACACCACCATGCCTGGCTAATTTTTTTTTTTTTAATTTTTTGTAGAGAGGGGATCTCATATGTTGTCCAAACCAGGCTGGTCTCAAACTCCTGGACTCAAAGCAATCCTCTTGCCTCAGCCTCCTGAAGTGCTGGTATTACAGGCGTGAGCCACCATGCCTGGGCTTGTGGATCTTTTAGTCCACTCCAGACATAGCCTGCTGTAACCCTGTAAATGAGATGAATATAGCCATAGATCCATCTCCAAGCTGACCCCATTAGCATTGGCTTAGTTTTTGGTTGGAGCTTTAGCCTGCAGCAAAAAGACTTCTGTGGCAAACCTATTCTAAATTATGCTCTTGACAGCTCAGTTGGGTTGAGTGACTGCTGCCCCTCCAAGGTAGCCTGGATGTGTGAAATTTTCCTTGACATACAGACTTTAATATTTCTGTTGATATTCTTAGAGAGCAGCTTATAGACTAAAAGTGAAAAGAGGCAGGCAGCCGACACCCCCTCACGGGCCTGTCACGTTGCTCTTTGTCTTTGTATTGCTGTTGCAGCTCCTACTGGCCTCTCTTCAGGACAGTTGTTAGGGTTTTCTAGGGGACTGAAACAGTCATTCTTCCTCACCTCCAGCTTCACAGCTAATTGAGAAATAAAAATACTGAATCTGTCTCTAGGCTTCAGATCCACACATGACAAGAGAAAGTCTACAGAGTAGAAGCTTGCCCAGGTCAGGGAGGGTCCCAGCTTGCTCCGTGCCTGAGCACAGAGTGTGAAGGTGGTATACTCCTGGACAGTTGGCCTCCGTCAGTAGTAAGGGGACAGTAAGGGAAGGATTTCACCATCTCACCTGTCATTTAAATTACCCCTGTCTTCATGAGGAGCAGGTGGAGAAACTGGCTGAAACCTCCTTAAAAGCAGGAGTATTGGGGAAGTTTCTGTTTGATGTGAGCTGGGGCAGGAACGTGGGGAAAGGGTGAGAGTGGTTCTTCTTCCTACAACAGTGATTGGAAGAGAAAAGAATCTAGGCAAAACCGACTCATCTGGTCAGTTGTTTGTTGAGTCTGTACAGTGTCAGGCCCTTTGCTAGATACTGATTATATAATGATGAGCAAAAACAGATACAGGTTCTGCTCCTAGGAAGCTCACGACCTCATGAGAGACTTAGAGCAATCAAGTCATTGCCGTAAGGAATAAGTGAGTAAAGAACATAAGGCACTGCAGAGCTTCTTGTGCCAGGTACCTCATGTGGGCAGCACCTGTCATGGATATGGCAGGAGAGCCACTGTGGATTAAAAGATCAGCTACCCACAGTTCCTCAGGGAAAAGAACCAGGTGCTACCTACAGCATGAAGGATACAACTGCATCAACAGTGATACGAGAACAAAAACCAAAATAGAAATGAAATACCAAACACAGTTAAATCAGGTTTGTTCCTAAGAGCCCAGCTGGTTCTCATTTACACTCAGCTCTTCCATCTCCTCTGATGGGGACTCTGCCTTTTATGTGGCCAAATGCTGTCTCATTCTAAGAGTACATTAGGTTCAATAAAATAAATCCTCACACATGGACTTTATCAAACTGAAAATCAGGGTTTTTAAAAATTTTTTGCTTCCTTTTTGAGGACCCTCTTCTGGGTCAAAACACTGTCTGTTGTTAACTTTGGGGTGTGATGAGGAGTAATTCCAAAGCCCTGGCCAGTGTGGATTAAGATTTGTACTGAGTTTGTGATACAGAGGCCACAGGTCTGTCTTAATGCAATAAACAATCATCGTAGTTCTCTTTATATTTCAGTCCTGCCATCCATCGTGTTGTTCACCTTCCCTTTCTAACACATGGGATAAAAATGAGCTATAAGAAAACAAGGCCCATAAAGGATATAACAAGGTATCCAGAGTTGAGGATGGGGGAAGAAGTTGCAAAACCAACTGACGGGAAGCAGCAAACAGAATTGTGTATCTATACAATTGTCTTTTCACGGACACTGAGTATTTCCGTAAGCCATTGTTTGTTGGTCAAACACTACTCAAAGGTGTCCGCTTTAGCACCAGGATTTTTCCCTGATAGTCTTATAGGATCTCATTAATCTTAAGTAATTATTTTTTTGTGTTTGTTTTGTTCTTTACCAAATAAGGAAAACAAAACGACTAGTGCCCAAAGCAAATATTGTGAGTTCTAACGTGACTTCTGGCATTTCTCACCACTCTTGATCAGGTTATGAAAGGTACAATGCCATGCGAGCAGACCCAGCACTTTGCTTCCTGGAGAAAGTTGGGATGCCCGATGAGAAGTCCCTTTCTGCAGAACAGGGTGTTACAGATGGGACCTCAGACATTCCTGAAAGGTGAGAAGCCACATAGGCCAGCCCTGATGTGACATGCCATGCCACTGATCTGTGACCCCTTCCTCATACACCCAGCACTCTTTGTATCTCTTCCTCAGTGTCTGGCATCTCCCTACACCTTGCCACACTGCCGCTGTTTTCCGTAATTGCTACTTTGGTTACACCCTACTCTACCTCAGACCTGCTCTTTGACTTCCAAGCACTTTGAACCAAGTACCGGTTCCTGTTCCTCATGAGTTTCCCAGGCTGCCCACCTTTCTAAAAGCCTGCCCAGCTTTCTAACCATGTCCATCCCTTGTCTGGTCAGAGGATTCCTGTGGGAGAATTCAGACCTCCCATGCCTGGCAGAAAGCTAAGAACAGACACAAGTACAGCCTTCCTGACTTTGAACTACAGTTCCTCAGATGAAATTCCAGTATTGTCTAAGGATTGCATAGTCCATGAGCAAGATGGATTTAGGGGCCGCTCCTTGACGGCCATGGCATTTCAGCTTGTCCATGGATTGTGTGCAAAAAAGTATGGAAGGCATCTCCTCTGACTGATTTTTATTTACTCTTGACATAAATACATAGGAAAACTAAGCAGCTAAAAATTGTAGTTCTTCAAATTATATATATGTTTTTGAAAACATAGCTTTTTTTTTTTTTTTTTCCCAAGATGGAGTCTTGGTTTATCACCCAGGCAGGAGTGCAGTGGCACAGTCTTGGCTCACTGCAACCTCCGCCTCCCAGGTTCAAGCAATTCTCCTGCCTCAGCCTCCTGAGTAGCTGGAACTACAGGCACGTGCCACCATGCCCAGCTGATTTTTGTATTTTTAGTAGAGATGGGGTTTCACCATGTTGGCCAGGCTGGTTTTGAACTCCTGACCTGGTGATCCACCCACCTCAGCCTCCCAAAGTACTGGGATTACAGGCGTGAGCCACCACACCCAGCCAAAACATAGCATTTATCTCTTAGCATTTATCTCTTAGTTTCTCCCCAAAAGTAGCAGATACTGCTTTGCATTGCCCAGGACTGTGGCCAGACCTGAGAGTGTGGCACTGCCAGGAGCCCCTAACTATTTGCTCAGGCCAAGAAAAGTGTGCAGTGCATTTTCCATCTGTCCTTAACCCCTGATGAACACTTCAGCTGCCCCAGCGTGTTTCTTGAGGACAGGTAACAGGGATGCATTCTGGGAGATGTTAACAAAGGCCCATAAGACTGGTGATTCTCATGTTCATTCACTGATACAGGGAAAACACTCCCTGGATGGGTGCCTGAATGTGGCATAAGGGCTATTTTTTGTGGGATGGCTTTTCTTTCTACGGTTAAGCAGTAAAGCCAGGAGCTTATCTTGCCTCTAGGACTTGAGCATCAAGGACAAGAATATTTGGGACGGGAATATTTCAAAGGCAGTTTTTTGGGGGGGTTTTGTTTGTTTGTTTGTTTGAGACGGAGTCTCACTCTTTCACCCAGGCTGGAGTGCAGTGGCATGATCTCGGCTCATTGCAGCCTCCACCTCCCAGTTTCAAGCAATTCTCCTGCTTCAGCATCCTGAGTAGCTGGGATTACAGGCACCCACCACCACGCCTTGCTAATTTTTGTATTTTTAGTAGAGACAGGGTTTCACCATGTTGGCCAGGCTGGTCTCGAACTCCTGACCTCAGGTGATCTGCCCACCTCAGCCTCCCTAAGGGCTGGGATTACAGGTGTGAGCCACTGCACCCACCCTCAGTCAGTTTTTAAAAGAATCATGAAAAACAGGTAGGCATCAGCAGTAGTTAAGCTCACAAAAGAGAAGACATTAGGCAGCTGAGCTAGCATCAAGGGTCTGATGGTAACAAGGGGAAAATGTCCATGTTAACCAGTGGCAGCAGAGCTCCCTTCCAAGCCAAGGAGTGACTTTTGCCAAATATGATTCTGTGGGAAGATTCATCCTACTGTGACCAGGGAGTTGCAACATTAGGCCTCATTTGATGTGCACAGCCTTCAGTTTCTAGAGTGTGTTCTTTTATCAGAGTCACATGTTCAGATGACTCTTGATGGGCAGGAATTACCTTTTTCTGAACTTGCCTGAGTAGACATGAGGCTGGAGCCTCATGCTGCAGTCTCAATTGAATAAAGGTCCTTGCCTGTAGAAATGATGACTGTTTGGTGATAGTGTCTCTTGAGTTCTCCCACAAGGGAGGGAAAAACTAAGACTTGGAATGCCTTCAGAAGAAGGGATCTATTGTCAGCCCTCCTTGTCTGTGGATGCAGAACTCTCAGATCCAGAGGGCCAACCAAGGGACTTGATCATCTGCCGATATTGGTATCCCTGAGGATCTGAGAACCAATCCTCCATGGGTACAGATGGCTGACTCGGAAGTTCCACTTTATTCATGGAGGATACCTGAAATTTCAGATAGTACCAAACCGTGTATAAACTGTGTTTTCTCCTATATAAACATACCTATGATAAAGTTTAATTTATAAATTAGGGACAGTAAGGGATTAACAACAATAATAATAGAACAATTATAACAATATACCGTAATAAAAGTTATGTGAATGTGATCTCTCTCTCTCTCTCTCTCTCTCTCGCCCTGTCTCTCCCCCAAAATATCTTAGTATTTTTGGACTGTGGTTGACCAGGGTAACTGAAACTGTGGATAAGGGGGACCTAGGTAGTATGTGATGCCTTTTTTTACTTTTATTTAGAGGCAACACAGATAAAGAAGACAATGCTGAGGACAAAGTAGATGGCCTCCAGAAACAAACGGTGAGTCAAATGTGCAGTATTGGTCATTTACACTGTCTTTCATATTAAGAAAGAAATCCCTATTTTGGTAGTGATCTGGGGGAACTTGATTGCATTACTACAGTTACATTGCATTTTCCCCAACATTTTATTATAAAAACTTAAAATATACAGACTGCAATTGCATTTTTATTCTAATAAACTTTTTATTTTGAGATAACTATATATTTCAGAAGCAGTCACAAAATATAATACAGAAATTGCATATACCTTTTATCCAGTTTCCCCTCGTAGTGGTGTCTTGCAATATTGTAGTACAATATCACAACCAGGATACTGATATGGATAGAGTCAAGATACAGGACATTCTCATGACCACAAAGATTCATCCTGTTGCTGTCTTATAACCACATCCTCTTCCTTCTGCCTTCACCCCTTTTTAAATTCCTGGCAGCCACTCATCTGTTCTCTGTTTTTTATGATTTCGTCATTTTAAGAATGTTCTGTAAATAGAATCATACAGTGTGTAAACTTTGGGGATTGGCTTTTTCATGCAGAAAAATTCCCTGGGATTCATCTAGGTGGTTGTCTGTATCAACAGTTCATTCCTTTTCACTGCTGAGTAGTATTCAGTGGTATGGAAGAACCACAGTTTGTTCAACCATTCATCCACTGAAGGACATATGGGTTGTTTCCAGTTTTTGACTGTTAAGTCCTCTGTAAACATTTGCATATAGATTTTTGTGTGAACATACATTTTCATTTCTCCGGAATAAATGCCCAGGAGTGTAATTGCTGGGTCATATGACATTTACATGTTTTGTTTTTTAAGAAATTGCCAAATTGTTTTCCAGAGTGGCTGTACCATTTTACATTCCCACTAGCAATGCATGAGAGATCCACTTTCTCTGTATTCTCCATCCACACCAACATTTGGTGTGGTCACTATTATTTTCTTGAGCCATTCTGGTAGGCGTGTAGCAATACCTTGTTGTGATTTTAATTTGCATTTCCCTGATGGCTAAATGATGTTGAAGATCTTTTATGTGTTTAATTGCCATCTGTATGTCCTTTTCAGTGAAATGTTTATGTCTCTTGCCTATATTCTAATTTCGTTGTTTTAATGTTGATTTTCTAGAGTTCTGTATATATTCTAGATACTAGTCTTTTGTCAGATACGTAGTTTGCAAGTATTTTCTCCCACCCTGTAAGTGTCTCTTTTTAGGGAGGATCCCTTGAGCCCAGGAGTTCAAGACTAGCCTGGGCAACATGGTGAGACCTTGTCTCTACAAAAAATAAAAAATTAAAAATCAGTTTGGCGTATTTGTGGATTCTATTTCTGAGTTCTCTGCTCTTTTCCATATATCTATTTGTCTTTTCCTCTACCAGTAGCACATAATCCTGAGTGCCGTAGCAATACCGTAATTTTTAAAATTTGATAGATTGATACCTCCCACTTTTTTCTTCTTTTTCAAAATTGTTTTTGCTTTTCTTGTTCTTTTGCCTTTCCATATAAATGTTAGAATAATCTTATCCACAGAAACTGTTGCTGGGATTTTGATAGGCATTGCTTTAAACCTTTATATCTCTTTGGGAAGAATTGACATTTTCATTGAGTTTTTACAGTACTGAATCTTACTGTATACCTCTGCATTTACTTTTTTTTTTTTTTTTTTTTTTTTTGACTCAGGGTCTCACTCTTTCACCTAGACTGGAGTGTGGTGATGCAATCATAGCTCACTAAAGCCTTGACCTCCAAGGCTCAAGTGATGCTCCCAGCTCAGCCTCCCAAGTAGTAGGGACCACAGGTGCATACCACCACACCTAGCTAATTTTTTCTATTTTTCTATTTTTTGTAGAGACAGGGTCTTGCTATGTTGCCCAGGCTAGTATTGAACTCCTGGGTTCAAGCAATCCTCCCTCCCCGGCCTCCCAAAGAGCTGGAATTATAGGCATGAGCCATCGTGCCCAGCCCTTTTCTAGGTTTTTGAGGTGGGAGTTTCTGTGTTATTGATTTGAAACGTTTCTGCTTGTCTAATAACATGCATTTAGTGCTATAAATTTCCCTCAGCATTGCTTTAGTTACGTTTCATTAATTTTGTGTTGTATTTTCACTTTCATTCAGTTTAATGTATTTTTTTTTAATTTCCCTTGAGACTTTCCATGAATTATTTAGGTGTTTATTATTTAGTGTCCAAGTATTTGGAAATTTCCCCATTACCTTGCTGCTATTGATCTCTAGTTTGATTCTGTTATAATCAGAGAACACATTCTATATGATTTCAGTTGTTTTAAATTTGTTAAGTTTGTTTTATGGCCCAGTATATGGTATATCTTGGTATATGTTCCATGGGCACTTGGAAAGAACATGCTTTTGGTTTTGTTGGATGCAGTATTTCATAAATGTTGACTAGGTCCTGTTGGTCAATGATGTTGTTGAGTTTTTCTGTATCCTTGTTGATTATCTGTCTAGTCGTTTTATCAGTTGTTGAGAGAAGAATATTGAAGCCTCCAACTATAATTGTGGATTTATTTATTTCTCCTTTCAGTTCTATCAGTTTTTGCTTCATATATTTTGCAGCTCTGGTTGGTGCATAAACATTTAGAATTATATGTTCTTGCTGGGCGCAGTGACTCATGCCTGTAGTCCCAGCACTTTGGGAGGCCAAAGAAGGCAGATCGCTGGAGGCCAGGGGTTTGAGACCAGCCTGACCAACATGGTGAAACCCCATCTCTACGAAAAATACAAAATTAGCCAGGCGTGGTGGCGCATGCCTGTAATCCCAGCTACTCGAGAGGCTGAGGCATGAGAACCACTTGAACCCAGGAGGCAGAGGTTGCAGCGAGCCATGATCATGCCACTGCACTCCAGCCTGGGCAGCAGAGCGAGATTCTGTCTCAAAAAAATGTATAGAGAGAATTACACGTTCTTGGCAAATTGACCCTGTTATCATTATATAATGTCTTTCTCTTGACTCTGGTAATTTTCTTTGCTTTGAAGTGTAGTTTATCTGATAAATTAATATGGCTACTTTCCCTTGATTAATGTTTGCATAAATATAACTTTTTTATTCTTTTACTTTCAACCTGCCTTTATGGTATTTGAAGTGAGTTTCCTATAGATAGCATACAGGTAGATCATAATCTTTAATACGCTCTGCCGGTCTCTGTCTTCTAGTTGGTATTATTCAGACCATTTATACTTAATGTAATTATTGATACATTAAAGCTTAAGCTTGTCATTTTATTGTCTTCTCTTTGTTTTCCCTGATTTTTTATTTTTCCTGCCTTCCTCTGGTTTACATTAGTATTTTGTATGATTTTATTCTGATTTATCTTTATTTTTGTAGCTTTTTAATGCTTCTAGGTGTTTCATATATTTGTATGTAATGTATCACAGTCTACTAATGCTATCATTTTATCAGCTTAAGTGAAGTGTAGAAACCTTACTTCCATTTTTGTTCCTTTACCCTCTTCCATTTATAATATAGTTGTCTTAACCATTTCTTATCAGGTAATGTTAAAATTTTTGCCTCAACTGTCAAACATCACTTAGAAAACTCAAGAGGAGAAGGAAAGTATGCTATATTTACCATATGCTATATTTACCCATTTTTTTTTACTGTGTTCTTTTTCTTCCTGGTGTTCCAAGGCTCCTTCTTTTATTGTTTTCTTTCTTTTTAGAGAAATCTCTTTAGCTATTCTTTTAAGGTAGTCTAGAGAACTGTCAGACAGTTCTCTTAGTTTTTCTTCATCTGAGAATGTCTTAATATCCTTAGTTTTTCTCATCTGAGAATGTCTTAATATCCCCTTTATTCCCAAAGGATATTTTCACCAAATGGAGGATTCTGGGTTGATACTTCTCTTCTTTCAACTCTTAATGTTCTGCCGCTTCCTTCTGGCCTCCATGGTTTCTGATGAGAAATCTGTCATTCAGGCAGTTTTTCCCCTATTGGTAATGTGTCTTTTCTCTCTTGATGCTTTCAAGATTTTTTCTTTGACTTTAGTTTTCAGAAGTTTATGATTTTATGTGTTTATGGATTTCTGTGAGTTTACCCTATTTGGAATTCACTCATCTTCTTAAATCTGATTTCTGTCTTTTGCTAAATGTGAAGCATTTTCAGCCACGATTTCTTTAAGTATTTCTTCTGCCCTGTCCTCTTTCTCCTCACCTTCTGGGAAGCCAATAAAATGAAAATTAGATCTTGTGTTATAGACCTGTGGGTCTCTAAGGCTCTGTCCATTTTTTTTTTCTGTTATTCACATTGGGTACTTTCCATTTTTCTGTCTTTGAGGTCACTGATTATTTTCCTCCACCATTCTGCTGTTGAGGGTTTTGGGTTTTCATTTTTGGTTTTGGTTTTTGTTCCAGTTTATTGTACGTTTCAAACATAAAATTTCCCTTTGAATCCAAATATTATTTGGATCTTTGTTTCGTTGCTGAAACTGTCTGTTTCATTTCATTTCACTGTTTCATTCTGAACAGTGAGCCATGTTCAGAATGGCTCGCTGATGACTGTTAATTTCTTACGTCAGATTATTCTAAGATCTTTCCTCTCAGCATTGGCCTCTTTTGTCTTTTTTTCATTCAGTTTGAGGTCTTCTTGGTTCTTGGTATGTGATTTTTTATTGGAACCTGGACATTTTGGACATTATATTGTGAGACTCTGGATCTTATTTAAACATTCTCTTTCAGCACCTTTCTTGGCAGGGGAACAGAGATGGGGGGGGCACCTTGTTTCTGTGAGGTGGAAGCAAAAATTCATGTTCCCAGTCTGCTTCCATTAACCCCTAAAGGGGATGTTTCTCATTACTTTGAGCAGGAATGGAAGTTTAGCTCCACCATGGATAGGGGCGGGGAACCTCATTACTTACTACCTGTCAGGGTTGAAAGTCGTGACTTCCTGCTTAGCTTTTTCTGATACCAACCCAGCAAGGGAATGGGGTACCCTATTACCACCTGGAAAAAGTAGAAGTCTAAGCTCCCACTCACCGTTGTTGCCATGGGTAGAGTTGAGACACAGTTTCTTCTGCATTGTTGGGCTGGGGTATAGCAGTTATTGTCTTAATATTTTCTGTGTCCCTAACCTGCTAACCTGCCTCTTCCTAGTCCTTAACTAGAGAGAGCAGGAAGCAACCTTGCTTCTTTTCTTTTTTTTTTTTTTTTTTTTTGAGGCAGAGTTTTACTCTTGTTGCCCAGGCTGGAGTGCAATGGCATGATCTCGGCTGCCTGCAATCTCCGCCTCCCAGCTTCAAGTGATTCTCCTGCCTCAGCCTCCCAAGTAGCTGGGACTACAGGCATGTGCCACCATGCCCAGCTAATATTTTGTATTTTTAGTAGAGACAGAGTTTCACCATGTTGGCCAGGCTGGTCTCAAATTTCTGACCTCAGGTGATCCACCCGCCTTGGCCTCCCAAAGTGCTGGGATTACAGGCGTGAACCACTGCGCCCGGAAGGTTTTTTTTGAGGACCTTTTTTGTCTGCCTCCTTTGCCATTTCCAGGTAGCCGGCTTCTTTACCTCCAAATCTAGGATATACGAAGCAAAAAAACAAAAAAAACAAAAAAAAAAACATTTTTTTTCTTCGTGTCATTCCTTGGGTCCTGAGGTCTCTAGTTTGTCCTTTCTTTTTTTCACCTTTCAGAGTTTTCTTATGCTTGTTTCATATTTAATATCTAGAGGGTTTAATTGTACTTAAAGAATAGGGAAATGCATCCCAGAAGCGGCAGTCTGTATTGCATTTTTAAAATGAGTTCCTGAGATTTTGCATAAGCAGACTGAAACCTTACCTGGGCCCCAGCACCATATGACCAAATTTTCTCTAGCGTTGAGTAATAGAGAGAATGTTATGGATTCTGGATCCCAGAAGTTACTGTAGCATTGTCCCCAAGTGACTCCCCTGTGAGGGTCCTCCCTCTTCTTCTCCTGATCACTACCCAAAAATTATCCATTGTTTTCCATTCTCTTCTGTTGATTCTAGCTGGCAGAATGTATGGTATTTATTTACTTTGGCCTCCATCAGCTCTGACCCCTGTAACAGTAACAATGGCATCCCTTTCTTAAAATAGATAATAATAATTTTTCAAAGATGCATTTCCCTGTGTCCTCAAGGTTTGAGAAACAGTGGATTGAAGGAAATCAGCTTGAAGCCTCAGACCCCGGTAACATGAAGGAAGTTAGGTTCTCATCTTGACAATTCAAATCCATGTTCGGGGCCAGGCACGGTGGCTCACGCCTGTAATCCCAGCCTTTGGGAGGCTGAGGCGGGTGGATCACGAGGTCAGAAGTTCAAGACCAGCCTGGTCAACATGGTGAAACCCTGTCTCTACTAAAAATATAAGAAATTAGCCAGGTGTGGTGGCATGCGCCTGTACTCCCAGCTACTCAGGAGGCTGAGGCAGAGGTTGCAGTGAGCCAAAATCGAGCCACCGCACTCCAGCCTGGGCAACAGAGCTAGACTTCGTCTCAAAAAAAAGAAAAATTCAGAGATTCAACTTCTTCCTGGTTTAGTCTTGGGAGGGTGTATGTGTCGAGGAATTTATTCATTTCTTCTAGATTTTCTAGTTTATTTGCTTTGAGGTGTTTGTAGTATTCTCTGATGGTAGTTTGTATTTCTGTGGGATCGGTGGTGATATCCCCTTTATCATTTTTTATTGCATCTATTTGATTCTTCTCTCTTTTCTTCTTTATTAGTCTTACTAGCGGTCTATCAATTTTGTTGATCCTTTCAAAAAACCAGCTCCTGGATTCATTAATTTTTTGAAGGGCTTTTTTGTGTCTCTATTTCCTTCAGTTCTGCTCTGATTTTAGTTATTTCTTGCCTCCTGCTAGCTTTTGAATGTGTTTGCTCTTGCTTTTCTACTTTTTTTTTTTTTTTTTTTTTAATACTTTAGGTTTTAGGGTACATGTGCGCAATGTGCAGGTTAGTTACATATGTATACATGTGCCATGCTGGTGCACTGCACCCACTAACTCGTCATCTAGCATTAGGTATATCTCCTAATGCTATCCCTCCCCACTACCCCCACCCCACAACAGTCCCCAGAGTGTGATGTTCCCCTTCCTGTGTCCTTGTGTTCTCATTGTTCAGTTCCCACCTATGAGTGAGAATATGCGGTGTTTGGTTTTTTGTTCTTGTGATAGTTTACTGAGAATGATGATTTCCAATTTCATCCATGTCCCTACAAAGGACATGAACTCATCACTTTTTATGGCTGCACAGTATTCCATGGTGTATATGTGCCACATTTTCTTAATCCAGTCTATCATTGATGGACATTTGGGTTGGTTCCAAGTCTTTGCTATTGTGAATACCACCGCAATAAACATACGTGTGCATGTGTCTTTATAGCAGCATGTTTTATAGTCCTTTGGGTATATACCCAGTAATGGGATGGCTGGGTCAAATGGAATTTCTAGTTCTAGATCCCTGAGGAATCGCCACACTGCTTTTCTAGTTCTTTTAATTGTGATGTTAGGGTGTCAATTTTGGATCTTTCCTGTTTTCTCTTGTGGGCATTTAGTGCTATAAATTTCCCTCTACACACTGCTTTGAATGGAAATTGTGGCAATAATCAATAGCTTACCAACCAAAAAGAGTCCAGCACCAGATGGATTCACAGCCGAATTCTACCAGAGGTACAAGGAGGAACTGGTACCATTCCTTCCAAAACTATTCCAATCAATAGAAAAAGAGGGAATCCTCCCTAACTCATTTTATGAGGCCAGCATCATCCTGATACCAAAGCCGGGCAGAGACACAACCAAAAAAGAGAATTTTAGACCAATATCCTTGATGAACATTCATGAAAAAATCCTCAATAAAATACTGGCAAACCAAATGCAGCAGCACATCAAAAAGCTTATCCACCATGATCAAGTGGGCTTCATCCCTGGGATGCAAGGCTGGTTCAATATACGCAAATCAATAAATGTAATAAACAGAACCAAAGACAAAAACCACATGATTATCTCAATAGATGCAGAAAAGGCCTTTGACAGAATTCAACAACACTTCATGCTAAAAACTCTCAATAAATTAGGTATTGATGGGACGTGTCTTAAAATAATAAGAGCTATCTATGACAAACCCACAGCCAATATCATACTGAATGGGCAAAAACTGGAAGCATTCCCTTTGAAAACGGGCACAAGACAGGGATGCCCTCTCTCACCACTCCTGTTCAACATAGTGTTGGAAGTTCTGGCCAGGGCAATTAGGCAGGAGAAAGAAATAAAGGGTATTCAATTAGGAAAAGAGGAAGTCAAATTGTCCCTGTTTGCAGATGACATGATTGTATATCTAGAAAACCCCATCGTCTCAGCCCAAAATCTCCTTAAGCTAACAGGCAACTTCAGCAAAGTCTCAGGATACAAAATCAGTGTGCAAAATTCACAAGCATTCTTATACACCAATAACAGACAAACAGAGAGCCAAATCATGAGTGAACTCCCATTCACAATTGCTTCAAAGAGAATAAAATACCTAGGAATCCAACTTACAAGGAAGGACCTCTTCAAGGAGAACTAGAAACCACTGCTCAATGAAATAAAAGAGGATACAAAGAAATGGAAGAACATTCCATGCTCATGGGTAGGAAGAATCAATATCATGAAAATGGCCATACTGCCCAAGGTAATTTATAGATTCAATGCCATCCCCATCAAGCTACCAATGACTTTCTTCACAGAATTGGAAAAAACTATTTTAAAGTTCATATGGAACCAAAAAAGAGCCCACATCGCCAAGTCAATCCTAAGCCAAAAGAACAAAGCTGGAGGCATCACGCTACCTGACTTCAAACTATACTACAAGGCTACAGTAACCAAACAGCATGGTACTGGTACCAAAACAGAGATGTAGATCAATGGAACAGAACAGAGCCCTCAGAAATAATGCCGCATATCTGCAACTATCTGATCTTTGACAAACCTGAGAAAAACAAGCAATGGGGAAAGGATTCCCTATTTAATAAATGGTGCTGGGAAAACTGGCTAGCCATATGTAGAAAGCTGAAACTGGATCCCTTCCTTACACCTTATACAAAAATTAATTCAAGATAGATTAAAGACTTAAATGTTAGACCTAAAACCATAAAAACCCTAGAAGAAAACCTAGGCATTACCATTCAGGACATAGGCATGGGCAAGGACTTCATGTCTAAAACACCAAAAGCAATGGCAACAAAAGCCAAAATTGACAAATGGGATCTAATTAAACTAAAGAGTTTCACACAGCAAAAGAAACTACCATCAGAGTGAACAGGCAACCTATAAAATGGGAGAAAATTTTCGCAACCTACTCATCTGATAAAGGGCTAATATCCAGAATCTACAATGAACTCAAACAAATTTACAAGAAAAAAACAAACAACCCCATCAAAAAGTGGGCGAAGGACATGAACAGACACTTCTCAAAAGAAGACATTTATGCAGCCAAAAAACACATGAAAAAATGCTTACCATCACTGGCCATCAGAGAAATGCAAATCAAAACCACAATGAGATACCGTCTCACACCAGTTAGAATGGCAATCATTAAAAAGTCAGGAAACAACAGGTGCTGGAGAGGATGTGGAGAAATAGGAACACTTTTACACTGTTGGTGGGACTGTAAACTAGTTCAACCATCGTGGAAGTCAGTGTGGCGATTCCTCAGGGATCTAGAACTAGAAATACCATTTGACCCAGCCATCCCATTACTGGGTATATATCCAAAGGACTATAAATCATACTGCTATAAAGACACATGCACACGTATGTTTATTGTGGCACTATTCACAATAGCAAAGACTTGGAACCAACCCAAATGTCCATCAATGATAGACTGGATTAAGAAAATGTGGCACATGTACACCATGGAATACTGTGCAGCCATAAAAAATGATGAGTTCGTGTCCTTTGTAGGGACATGGATGAAATTGGAAATCATCATTCTCAGTAAACTATCACAAGAACAAAAAACCAAACACCGCATATTCTCACTCATAGGTGGGAATTGAACAACGAGAACACAAGGACACAGGAAGGGGAACATCACACTCTGGGGACTGTTGTGGGGTGGGGGGAGGGGAGAGGGATAGCATTAGGAGATATACCTAATGCTAAATGACTAGTTAATGGGTGCGGCACACCAGCATGGCACATGTATACATATGTAACTAACCTGCACATTGTGCACATGTACCCTGAAACTTAAAGTATAATAATAATAAATAAAAAATAAAAAAATTCATGTTCTGCTGTTCCAGTCCCTAGTTTATATTATTTCTTTTGTCTGGAACTTGGGACGCGTTTTCCCTGTAGAAACAACTCAAGTACCAAAGAAATGAACATAGTACCTTATTCTCATATGGAACTTGACTCTTTTCAAACCAGTTACTCCGTTTATTTAAGTTGATCCTCACCTCACCCTGTCTTCATTTGAGGGCTGAGGAAACTTTAGGCCCTCCCTGAAAGTTAAAGGACTTGACCAAATTCTCACAACCACTAGATGACAGAGCTAAGACTTGTAATTCTCTAGATATTCCGGTATTCTTTGTTGTAGTCAGGTATTCTTTTCGTAGTCCAGACAATAGAGAGTATTTCAGGTATGCGTTTATGCCTCTTCCTCCCAGCAGTAGCTCATATGAAGAGGCCAGCCTCTGAAAGCCACTGACATTAAACTGGACATGCTTAGCTAATCAGTTAGGAGGACACTGGAGGGCCATGGCAGAATCAATAAAAATAACTTACGTGCTCTTATATATTAAACTCTGGAATTACTTTTGTATTCATTTACAAAATTAACACATTTATGATTTGCTCTTCATATCCTTAAAACCTGGGGTATAGAATATCATTAAAAGCAGTTGAAATGGGGAGTGGATTTCCCCAGATTCTGAGGTGGACAAACTATAAACGGATTCACCTTTACTTCTAGTCTGCATGCTAAAACCACACACATAGAGGGATGGCCGGCATCTGAGCCAAGCCTGCTGCCCACCCTGCTTCACTCTTGCTCCCTACCTCCTGCACTGAAGACACTGGGTGTTTCTTTCTCCCAGCTCTGTCCTCAGGCAGAGTTAAAGAAGCCCAAAGCATTGTATAAAAAGAGCCTGTTCATTAGAGCAGTTCCCCTGAATTCAACAGACCTGGGCATAGAAAGGCAACCATTTAGCAGATTGGTAGAGTCTTAGCATTGCAAGGAGCCCTGGCACATGCCTGAGTGGTGTCAGTGTGGCGTTCCCTCTTTAGCGGGGCTGTCAAGGGGTCGTTCCAGGTAGACGAGGGACTCCCGGGAGTTCATGGGGAAAACAAGAGGAACATGCCACCTTCCAATGAAGTCTATTTTATTGTTGGATGATACTTCTTTTTACCACACCAGAAATCTGCCTCCCAGCTGGTTCCATGGGTTCCATCTAGCTTTCTTCATGGTACTACAAAGAACAAAACTGTTGTTTTTCCCCTCTGATAGAATTTTAAATTGCTGAGACCAGCTCATGACCTTAATTTCTTTAAATTTCTTTTCAGGTGAAATACCTATAGTTCCTCTATATTTTTCCATACCATATCATATCCAGACCCTTTGCTATTCCGCGCCTTCCAGAGCACACAGTGGTTGTTGTCCTCTTAAAAAGTGGCGTTCAGAGAGTCATAGAATGTTAGAATTTGAAGGGAGATTTGAAATGATCTAAGTTACAGCTTCCCCCACCCTCTGTTTTAATACCAATAGCACTTTTGATTGGCAAATCATTACAGATGTCACGTGCAGCCAGATTCAGTTAGTCTGAAAGTATATTTGGGTTGGAATGGTCTGGAGCCTGGAATTGTAAACAAAATCTTTCTCTATCACAGCCAGTATGTGGGGAGAGTAACACGTCTTTTAACAGAAATAGCAATAAGTAACAGCACAATTTTCATTATTGTAGTTATGCTGTCAAAAGCGTGCATGTCCGTGCTGTGCCACAGTTCCTACCATAGGTGGCTGTGACATCTCAGGTGCTCTCTGAACCATGAGGTCAGTGTATAAAAGGATGAAGTCATGGCCAAGGACTTGCAGGAAAATTTAATGCCTAAAATGGCTACATTCCGTTGTACAAAAGGTTTAATTAGGAACTGAACAAGCACCCTCTTCTTGTGAGTTAGGAGTTTGAGGGTTCTGTGAACTCAAATACTAGTATTTGTGTATACTTTCACACTTGCAAAGCATATTGCCCCATCTGTTAGGCATTATTCTTATGCCCATTGTAGAGACGAGGGAGCTCAGTTTTAATCAGCTGCAAAAAAGTCATACAGCCAGGGGACACAAGAGTGGTATCTCCCCTGCCCTCTTCTTTTTCTACATTCTGCAATCTTTCCATAATAAAATCCTTGAATATTGTGTTAATGGCATTTGAGGTATATCTGCTTTCCACCTGAAGTTTATGCCATTCTCCGTTTTGCAAAAGAAGAAATGAGCTTGAGAGAGATCAAAACAACTTGCCCAAGGCCAGAGAGCAGTGGATCATGGGACTCCGAACCACGTGTGTTCTCAAGATGGAGAAATTGCACATTGTAACCAATCAGTGTGCTTTGTTGTTGACATTCTTGTCAGCACTCTGGGGCCCTTCTCTGTGAGATGATTGATTCATACCTCTTCGAAGATGAACATTTCTTTCAAGTTAATCATGTAAGCAGAAATTGAGGTGGCACACATTAGACTACATAGTTCAGATGCAGGGCCTCTGCATGCTCAGGACTGTCACTGCTACAGCACCTCACACACTCACATTAAACGGATTATTAACTAAAAGTCTGACATCTTTTTCACTTGAGCTACTAACAAACTACGTCTTCATTCTGTCATTTCTAGAGAGAGGAAGTACCTTCAAGAGAGGACAGGAACAGAAAAACACTATGAATACGAAAAGCTTTCCTTACTTGAAAGTTTTGCCTAAAACTATTCATGTTTACTAACTGTACCAACAGAAACTACTGGGTGGACTGGAAGAGAAGCTAGCATTTGCTGTATGCCTGCCTCACACCAAGCTGGGAGCCTGTTGTCATGGACTTGGGGTATGATGATGCCCATGTCAGCCACCACTACATGGCAAGAAGGAACATGGTAGCTCTGGGGCCTGCCACCCGTGTCGTATAGACTGTAGAACATTTCTCAGCTGGAAGTACTACACTTACACATTTCAGCATTCAAAGGATCTTCACAGATACTGTGGGGATATTTAAAAGATTCTCTCTGGCAGGAAATTATATGAGGCATAGTAGGTTGTTTTTTTAACTGCCTAAATAGTAGTATAAGATAAGATGGTATATTTAACCCACTTCAAAATGGTACAGTAGATCAGCCCTGGGTTTTCACTCTTCATTAACATGAGATAACAGGAGACAATTCTGGCCCAGGCAAAGGAGATTAGCTAGTGTTCCCCACTTCTGTTATAAATATGTTTTCACTCTCCAAAACAAATTTTCATCTAAGACTCTCTTGTCCTTTTTTAGACAGCTTGATAGTTGAAAGTGTTGGCTCTCAAATCAGATTACCTGTATTTGAATCCCAGCTGTGCTGCTTGCCAGCTGTGTGACCTTGGGCAAGTTACTGAATATTTCTAGGGCTTGTTTTCTGCATCTGTAAAATGAGCAGAGTAATGGTTTCTATCTCATGAGACAGTGCTGATAACTAAGTGAGATGAGCCACGTAAAAGGTTTTGTGCAATGCTTAACACATAGTTTTCTGTAATATTAGCTGTTATCACTGTTCTGCATAAGAGAGAAATTCATTCAGAAAATGGGCTCCTGTTCTTTGCGTTGTATCAGGGGCCCAAAAGAGCATTTTGAATTTTCACTGTTGGCAGTCATGGGTATCTCCTTTCCTACCATCCTAGGTTACTGGTCTACCGTGTTGTGTATTCCAGGAAGTAGCAAGTAAAGGACCAGATAGTAAATACCTTGGGCTAGAAGGCCATATATGGCTTCTGTTGCATATTCTTCTTCCCTTTTTTTCACCCTTTAAAAACATAAGAACCATTCTTAGCTTGAGGGCCACACAGAAAGTCTGCAGGTCGCAGTTTGCTGACCCTTCTTTCTGACCGTGTGCTCTAAAATAGCAAAGTCTTGAATCCTGAGGTTGTTCTGTACTGTCATTCAGGTCAAAAGATGCTAGTCAAAATGTAGTAAGTTTTAGTGTTGAAATTAGAGTCCAGTTGAAAAATAGCACAGTCACTTCTGTTACCCCCTCAGATTCCCACCTGAATTATATATAAGGAGTTTTTAAAGTTCCATTCCTGAGACCAAGAATGGTTTGTGAAGGAATCCATTAAAGCTGGTTTGACACATACACCGACTTGGGCAAGCTCAGTGCTTGTGATATTACTCCAGATTCACTTAGAGCTCAAGTCATGATTTTAATTTTAAATTCCTGGGGTTTTGCGCCATCAGGTTTCATGTCTGGAGCAGTAGTGTTTTATGAAAATAGTGTCTGTTGCTGTGAAGTAAGCTAACCATAATGAACACGAGCATGACACTTTTTCACAGCAAAAGAACAGAAATGCAGGCACAACCTTCGTGAAATGACAGTATTAAATTGCAAGTGACGATGGTAAGGCAAATATTTAAATTCACAACTAAAATAGTACTTGTAAAATGTAATTGCCAGAGAGAGCGTGCCAGTTCATCATTGCTCAGGCCGATTCTCTACAGGCAGAAGCATTCCACATGGTTCCAGGAAAAGAAAAAAAAAAAAACCTATTTTAAATAAGCTGCTTTCTGGCTCTTTTAAGATTGTACAGAAGTAAGCTTTATCAGGTCCTATCTTGGTCTGAGTTGTTCATAGGCAGGGGACAGCTCTTATGCGTGATGCTTACTCTTTCCGTTTCAAGACTCTCTGAGCTGGTTTCTTCTAGCTGCAGTTTTGCTGATGGGATGGCTTTATTTATCCCTAGGAGAGCTCCAGTGATGGAGGTGATGGCGTTTTTGGCGAAAAGAAGGATGACAGCCGGGCAGGTGAGACTGTGTCCTTCTGAAGGCATAGGAAAGTAAGGTCTTAGTTTGTTAGTTATCGTGGAGTTTATATGTAATTAGTATGTAGTTTTTTAAGGAGGCTCTTTTAAAAAGCCAAATAAGTTGACCTTCATCAAACTCCCCTGGAGTCACACAGGGAGCTTTAGCATGGCTCTGGCTTCCTCTACCTGGCATTAAAATTTGAAAGTGAAGTAAATGTTAATATCTTAAGTTAGAATAGGGTCTGAGAGGTAAAAAGGAATTGTGATGACATCTTTTTTTTTTTTTTTTTTTTTTTTTAAAGAAAGGGGATTGGTTTAATTTGGTTTGTTTTTTGAATTTTCTGAATTCAGACATGACAGGAGCTTTGGTAATTGGAAGGCGCAGGCAACAAAGGATCTGCTCATTCCTGTGCTTTAGAGCAAAGTCCTCACATAACTTCTGCCACCACAAAAAGGCACTTCTGTGCTTGAGAGATAACAGAATTAATTGACCACAGCATGAGCTGTATCTAAGGCAAAATTGCAGCCCTTCCAGTCATGCCTTGCTCCTGGGCCAATTATTAAAACAGTAACTACTTTGAGTAAGTTATTGAATCAGCTTTGTTTTTATTTAAACAAAACCAAAAGACAGTCACTCCTGTTTTAGTTCTGTTTGTAAATACTAATATCCTCACTGATGTTTGAAGCCCAGGATGGCTCCGACCCAGACAAATCGCCCTGGCCAGTTTCCTCCGCCCTCACAGCTCGTCTCAGACGTCTGGTCACTGTTTACCAGCGCTGCAACCGCAAGGAACTGTGCCGGCCTGAAATTCTGGGACCAGGTAACCAAGGATATTGGGTTCAGGAAGAGATGTTCAGGAGAACCTCAGAAATGGACCTCATCAACAAGGAAGCCCAAAAGAGGTAAAAGCCAGTGGCCAAAGGGGCATGCTCAGCCACCCACTGGGTGAAGTTTTCAAAAGGTAAAGCTGGTAGCTTGGAGAGCGAGTATATTTCTGTTCTCATGTGAAGTTAGGTTATCTCCAGAATTCATTACATTCAGCCTTCAGTTGTGATGGTATCATGGTGACGGGAGTCTGTTGAGGTCTAGGAACACCCTGTCTTTACAGTTTCCAGACTTTTATGATTTTCTAATTTGACAGTCTTACCTAAGTTAAACCCCAGTCTTTGGGGATATGGTTTAGAAACACCACAATGGAATGTGTCAGACCATTTCAGACCCCCTAATTCTTTTAGTAACAAAGGGAACAGTGTGCATTGAAGCTGTCTTATAGCCAAATCCTTATCAAGCCTTCCAGGGCAATAAATACCGTAAAATACAAGCCCAGAAGGAAGGAATAAATTACCAGCAGTGACTTGCCCATCTGAGAATTAAGCCCTAAAAGCGTTACAGAAGGCCAGCATAGGCTAGGAATGATGCCACCAGAAGGTATCAACGAAGCTGCAATTCCTTGAGTCATATCTGTCTATCCTTCTGATGAAACATCCCATGAATTAAAAGAAGACTGCATAACAAATTTAATTACTTCTGTATACTCCTGACTTACGAAATTTGATAGTTCAGGGAATATATTTCTTCCTTCTTGCACATCTCTAAAGAGAAGAACCAGAGCCACTTCTTCCCTGCTTCTCACTCTTTCTCTAACCCCTCACCCTGTTACCCCCATGCCTAGCTAGACTCCCTCTGGATTGGAGAGCACCCTGCCCAGGAGCCCCTCATAAAGGCTGTGGTGGTATATAATTATCCACCTCCATTAAGTCATTGACTTAGTCATATAGGATATAAAGACTAGAGGACCTTTGTGTCCCAGAGAAGATAATTGTCATGGACAACCTACCTACATAAAACCACAAAGAAAAGCAGTATGAGATGGGGAGGCAGGGGTTGTGTCACTGAAGTAGTCACTTCCCTTCGGGACACCAGTAAGATGAGGAGGTTGAATTTAATGGTCTGGAACATCCCTTCAGGATTCTCTGCTTCTATATTGCCATACGGGTAAAAAAAATAAGGCTAGTTATTTAAGCATATATAGTATTTTTAAAATCTTCATCATCTACAGGCAGAAGTTAACTAGGTGATTCCTAAAATTGATGAATCAAGAGATAGCAAGTGTATACCTGGTTTAGAAATAGGGAGGTAAATACCAGAAGAAAGAGCTGAAAGATTTGGAAGTGATTACCTCTTTGGGAGTAGGATAATAGGCTGTTTTCATTATAAGCCCTTCAGCCCATTTTAATTTAAATAAAAATAATAAAAGAGACAAACCAGCTCTGCCTCCTTTCTTGACTTTATGGGCTGTCATAGTAGGTTCTCAATAAGCAGTTATTGGCTTTAAAAAAAGAAGAAAGAGCTCACTCTTTCTTTCTGATTAAATCTCAAGGTGGACTAGGAGAGAACAAGCAGACTTCTATAGAACAGTGTCTTCCTTTGGTGTTGTTTACGATCAAGAAAAGAAAACCTTTGACTGGACACAGTTCCGCATCATTTCCCGTTTGGACAAGAAGTCGGATGAGAGCCTGGAACAGTATTTTTATAGTTTTGTGGCCATGTGCCGGAATGTCTGTCGTCTACCCACATGGAAAGATGGCGGTGAGAAAACTATCAGTATATTGTCAGATGATACAAGGAAAGAACATTCTGATTTTCAAATTGCAGAATTACTTTAGGTATACCTATAAAAACTAGAGTCTACATGAGGAATTTAGGTAAAGATGAGTGGCTTTTAGAAATTCATAAACTTCTAATTGGGTCCACCTCATAAAATCTCTCTCTCAAAATGATGTAACTTCAGTGAAAGTTGAAATTCAGCTTAAAACATCACAAAAATATTGAAAGACTGCTAACCGCTTTCTCCAAAGTATAAGGGTTTTTTTAAAGTCATGGTTTTTTTTAAGTCATGTTCAGATTTATCCTACTCTGAACTTTGCACCTTCCTTAGATTAAATCTTAATAACTTTAAGTATTTCCTCACATGTTGACTTGTAACTATGGAAAGTAAGTGGCTGTCATTTAAATGTCCCCTGATGCAATAGAGAACCCTTTTGAAAAATGTCTTCCTGGTTGGCACTTGCAACAGCTTCCTTTAGGCCTCCATTTAGCCTCGTTTTTGTAGATGGAGTTCCTCTGGACCATGGGACTATATTTTAGGAAAGCTAAAGCAAACATTGAGCCTACTCAGTGTGGGCTCAGGGCTGATGGCAGCACGCACAAGACATACCAGCCTTTGCCTCCTATATGGCAGGGCTAAAGTGTTGTCATCCAAGCCAGGGAGCTGAATATATTGGAAAGATGTGGACCTTGGAGTCACACTGACAAAACCTGGATTTAAATCCTGGTTCTGTCACGTGGAGCAGGGTGGTTTATCTGAGCCAATTTCCTTATCCTTGAAATAGGACAGGCAAGATGATGGTATGGTGGGATTTTCATGAGAACTAAGAGATGTGTATAAAGTACCTAGTGTAGAATACAGTGGCATGATCACAGCTCACTGTAACCTCAAACTCCTGGGTTCTCAGATCCTCTTGCCTCAGCATTCCAAGCAGCCAGGCTATAGGTACATGCTACCATGCCCAGATAATTTTTTTTATTTTTTGTAGACATGGAGGGTGGGGCCTCACTTTGTTGCCCGGGCTTTTCTTGAACTCCTGGCCTCAAGCGATCCTCCTAGCCTCTGCCTCTCAAAGTGCTGGGATTACAGGCATGAACTACTACTATACTATGCCTGGCCTAGTACATGCTTATTTAAAGGAAACTAATACTATTTTCAGAACTGGAATTTTTATGCTCTTCTTTCACACCCCTTGGGTCTGTCCTTGTTTCATAAAAGCCTTCCATTCTTTCTCAGTTTCCTATTTTGGCAAGGGCTCACACATCTAAAACTGCCATGCTGAGGAGCCAGGGAGCTAAACTCCAAGACCAAAGATGCAGGGGCTCAGGTGAGTGGGGAGTGTCTGAGGCTACCTTCAGTGATAGGCTTTATTTCCCTTTCTCTCCAGGTCCCCCAGATACCACCATCTACGTTGAACCCATCACTGAGGAACGTGCTGCAAGAACTCTGTACCGCATTGAACTGTTACGGAAAGTCCGAGAGCAAGTGCTCAAGTGCCCTCAGCTGCATGAACGCCTCCAGCTGTGCAGGCCCAGCCTCTACCTCCCAGTCTGGTGGGAGTGTGGGAAGCATGATCGAGACTTGCTCATCGGCACTGCCAAACATGGGTTGAACCGCACTGACTGTTACATCATGAATGACCCCCAGCTGTCCTTCCTGGATGCCTATAGAAACTATGCCCAGCATAAAAGATCTGACACCCAGGCACCAGGAAATCTCTGTTGCCTTTACCAGACCAACTCCAAGTTATATGAATCTCTTACATATACTCAAATGAGTAGGACTTCAGAGTCCCTTGAAAATGAACCTGAGAATCTAGTGAAAGTAGAAAACAGAGATGATCATCTCAGCCTGCCTGATATGACATGTGAAGACTTTATTTCTAAAGTTCAGGATGTCATTTCCATCAACCATGATGAAAGTCTGCTGCCTGAGTCCTTAGAGAGCATGATGTATGGTAAGAAGGTGCTCAGCCAAGAACCAGGCTCTTTTCAGGAGAGCCCAAGTATCAATACTGAATCTAGAAAAGATGTTATTACCATCCCAATAAGCAAAGATGGGAACTGCCAATCTGGTGGCCATGAGGCAGAAATAGCTTCTGGCCCTACTTTTATGGGTAGCTTAGAAGCAGGAGGAGTAGCTCAAGCAAACATCAAAAATGGAAAACATTTGTTGATGTCTATTTCAAAGGAAGGGGAGCTCTGCTGCAGTGAGGCAGGACAGAGACCTGAAAGCATTGGCCAGCTGGAAGCCAAGTGTTTAGCTTCCCCTTCCTTGAATCCAGGAAATGAAAGTGGGTTTGTAGATATGTGCAGTCTTAGTGTCTGTGACTCCAAAAGAAACCTGTCATCAGATCAGCAATTAATTGATTTATTGGAAAACAAAAGCTTAGAAAGTAAATTGATTTTGAGTCAGAACCACAGTGATGAGGAGGAGGAAGAGGAGGAAAACGAGGAGGAAAACTTAGTCATGGCAGTAGGCATGGGGGAAAGGCCAGAGGTATTGCATCTCACAGAGCCCACTACTGACATCTCAAGGGAAAAGAACCAAGGCTTCCATGCAGATGAAACCAAGAAAGGAAGCTTAGAGGTGGCAAACCAGACTCCTGGACTACAGAGGGCTTTCCCCCCTCCAGCAGCCTGTCAGTGCCACTGCAAACACATGGAGAGGTGGATGCATGGCCTCGAGAATGATGAATTTGAAATCGAGAAACCCAAGGCTTATATCCCAGATCTGTTCAAAAGTAAAACCAATACTATCGCCATGGAGGGTGAACCCACTGCTATTCCATCACAGCCATTTAAAGTGAAGCATGAGCTTTTAAAAGAACCTTGGAAAGAAAGTGCAGAGGGGCAAGACGTTTTCCCCACATATCCTCTTGAAGGAAGTGAGCTCAAATCAGAAGACATGGATTTTGAGAATAAAGATGATTATGATAGAGACGGAAACTGCCATAGTCAAGGTATAGTATGTAGGATCTTGTGGCATTTTGGATAAACTAGTTCACACATGACGGGGGGTTGGGTTTTAGGGGAGAGAGTGCTTCATATTTTTACAGCTTCTGAAACAGACCTGCCTACCCTCACCAAAGGTCATAGGCCTTGGACTGAAAATTCAAGTAGCTTAGTAACTGTGGTCATGTTGTAGAAAATTGAAGATCATAGACAATCATAGCAGTTTGGCTGCCTCACTCATATAATTTGGGTAGGGGCTTGTGTGTTTTCATTCAATAGATGCTATGTATGGTGTTAACGGGAAATAGTTTGTTCTTCCCCTAGATAAGGTGCTTCAAACTGGCTAAAGTAGAACAGCCTTGGGATGTTAGGAACTTGCAGTTTAATATAGGAGCAGTTAATTTTTCAGGAACTGAACAAAAATACAAATAAATTTGATCTTTGTTAAGGTGAGCAAAAAAGCCATTTATTCATGTCATTCTCAAAACTGTGTGGCTTAAGGTCAGTGCATTTGGTTTAGATTCCTTTCAGTAACTCAACAGAAATAAAAAGTTTACAACAATGAAGAAAATAGATCTGATCCTATAGGGAAATCTTAGATAAGGGTTTAAGCTAGAAGGAATTTCAAAATATTAAGAATCTAGGTGACCCTGAGATTCTATGGGCGTTGCAAGAATAGACACACAGTGATCAGGGATCCTGAGGAACAACAGCAACAAAATGATTGTTAGCTGTAGTTTTAATTTTTTTCAGATCCAAGAAGGCCTATTAGGGTGAACAAAAAACCAAAAACAACTCCCTTCATGCCTGGTCCACTGTGGTGCTGAGGGGTGTAGACAGACACATCGTCCCTTTCTGGGGCACTGATTTTATGTTGAAGAGGGAAAGAGAGGAGCTAAGTCCCTCAAGTTATCTAGCTTTTTTTTTTTTTTTTTTTTTTTTTTTTTTTGAGACAGAGTCTTGCTCTGTCACCCAGGCTGGAGTGCAGTGGCGCAATCTCAGCTCACTGCAACCTGTGCCTCCTGGGTTCAACATCCCAAGCTGGGATTACAGGTGTGTGCTACCACGTCCGACTGATTTTTGTATTTTTAGTACAGACAGTTTCACCATGTTGGCCAGGCTGGTCTTGAACTTCTGGCTTCAAGCAATCCACTTGCCTCAGCCTCCCAAAGTGCTGGGATTACAGACGTGAGCCACTGCACCCAGCCTCAAGTTATCTAGCTTTTTATTTTTAAACTCCTCGTCTTGGTTTTAGTTATTCAGAACTCTTGGGAAGAGTCTGAACCCAAATTAAAATTTACACACTAGCTAAGATAAAAACCGAGAAGCCAAATTGAAAGTAGCTTGATAGAATTGTAACCCCAGCCAACCCAGAAGGAGCCAGTCTAAAACTATGCCTGATCCTCCTCACGGCAGGCCATGAAGCATTGCTGCCATGTGTTGAATTATAAAACCCACATTGCTTTTTCAACCGTGTTGCGGGTAAAAATAACCAAATTATCAGTCCTTGGAAACCCAGGCAGTCAAGTGAGTACAAGGTAAAGATAAGTATGGTTTAGAGGAGAAATTATGTTCCTGAACTGGTGTCCTTTGATGGCAGCGTCAGCCTTGCTAAGTCAGAGTAGAGGGAGCAGTGACCTTAATAAGCTTTGGTGAGCATCATGTGCACGCGTGGGTGGGAGTCCCTTTCACTGATGCTTTTAAAAGTGCTTTTGCAGACCCTGGAAGGGATCCTCCACACATATGAGGTGTGGGACAGGTAGGGCAGAGAGGATTAGCCCTGTTTTGGAAACTAGAAATCTACAGTCCTGAAGGAGCAGTAATTAATTGGTACACCTGTCAGGGCCAACCCCCAGGTCTCCTTGCTTTTTCCAGGTTTTCTCTCTCACATGATTTTGCTTTAAAAAAAAAAAAAAACTTAAATTCAACTTCTCTGCTTAAAACCTTTCAGTGGTGGTCCCCCATTGAATCTAGAATAAAATCTAAATTTTCTTTCCTGGCCTAGAGGACTCAGCATGTTCTAGATGATTTCCACCCCTCTAGCCTCATCTTTGTACTTTTCTCCTGGCCCTCACTTAGTTCCTCAGCATGTCCATGATACCCTTCCCTGTTGCCACCTCATCTTCATGGGAGTTCCCTCCTCCGAGAGACTCTCTAACAACCTACTTGAGTAGGTTCTTCCCTATTGTTCCCTATCATGGCACCTTGTTTCTTTCCCTTGATAGCACTTATCACAGCTTATAATTTTAGTTGCTCCTTTATTGTCACCTCTTTCCTGGCTGTCTTCCCTCATAGGGCTGTAAGAACCTTGAGGACCTGGGCCGTATCTGTCTGGCTTACCCTGAGTCCACCAGGCCTAGCAAGGGCCTGTTTTTCATGGTCAGGTCGCTGATCCTCTTGTTGCACATTCAGAAGTGAAATATCCACATTTCAAAGGATGGATGCTCCTTGTCATTTAACCAAGAAAGAGGTCAACAACTTTTCCTGCCTTAGGTGTTTTTCCATTGTCTGTTCATTTCCTGTAAGTGGATCTTTGAAGATCCATTCACGTTGATGATAAACTTTCACCATTACTGAAGCTTGAAAGAATAAGTTACATGTCCATTTCTTTCCATGAGTGAAAAACTGAAATGTTCTGAGTTTCTTGGCATCTTTTTTTACATGAATCAGGTCTGTCTTACCTTTGTTGTAAGCTTCATGACTTTCATCCTTTCTCATATTAATCACCGTCTTGCCATGTTACATTTCATAGACTGTCCCTTCAAAGATCTCAAAGTGTTAGAATGTTCAGCTTTCCCTTGACCACTACACTAAGTGAGAAGCCTCTTTGTGGTTAGTCATCTCCTTTCACTCTTGGATACACAAGAAAAATTTCCATTCTCTTTTCTTTTCTTGTGTTGGGATATGGATGCAAATGCTCACTAGAAGACTTGCCTTGGGAGCCCCAGAGCAGGATTTGCTTTTATGGCTTAACTGATACGGTTCTCCTGGAAATAGAAGATATCATAATTAATATTCCATTTAAAATAAATTAGCACAGAATGAGCTAATTTAAAAAGGAAAAGATGAGGATATCCTAATCTCTCAGATCACTAGTATCTCACTACTACAGTTAAGTGCCTGATTAATTTTTTAACCTCTTCCCAGATTATCCAGGGAAGTATTCTGAAGAGGAGAGCAAGAGCTCAACATCGGGCATCACAGGAGACATTGGGGATGAGCTACAGGAGGCTCGAGCTCCCACTATTGCTCAGCTGCTACAGGAGAAAACTCTCTATTCCTTCTCTGAGTGGCCAAAGGTACCCCAGAGCTTGCATTTCCCACCCCGTCCCCAAACCATTCTCAGCTTTGAATTGCTTTTTTTAACCCTTTTAGAAATAGTTTTTGTTGAGTTTAGAAACAAGAAACTCAGAAATGTTTAATACCTTTAAAAGATATTAGTTATGTAGCATTTGAACATTAAAGATACGTGCGCTTAACTAATTCGACTGTAAGATGAAGGTGTCAAATTGTCCTCATATTTGTAGTACCATGGCTTTAATTTGTATTGTCCAGACTGTGATTTTTATTTTAAGGCTTATAAAGTGAGTATGTTTGAGTGTGCTCTTTTCTTATCGACTCCTTCTGGTGAAAAGCTTAACCCTTGATCTCAAAGGATTTTGTGAATTTAGGTAACTCGATCCTTATTCATCAGAGCTTTAACCTTTTTTCTAGGACCGCGTGATAATTAACCGCCTAGATAATATCTGCCACGTGGTGTTAAAGGGGAAGTGGCCCTCCAGCCAGCAGTATGAGCCCTCAGGCACACTGCCCACCCCGGTATTAACCAGCAGTGCTGGTTCTCGAACCAGCCTCTCAGAGCCGGAAGCAGCAGAACACAGCTTCAGCAATGGTGCAGCATTGGTGGCCCAGATCCAGAAGGTGAGCCGGCAAGAATGGAATGACCACAAAACAAAGAATGGTGGGCGTGTTCCACATCTCAGTTGAGTTCATTCATTCAGCAAGTATTTACTGAGTGGATAGGGGGTTTTTTTTGCCAAGCCATTAGAGTTGATTGGGGAATTTAGACTTTATCCTGTATGAGTGGAGAGCTAGTAAAAGTATTGGAGCAGGAGAAGGCATGATGAAAGCAGGGGTTTGCAGCTCACTTGGAGTGGAATACAGCTTGGCTAGGGGGGCCAAGCAGGAAACTGATAAAGAGAGGTTCTAGACCCCAGTTGGTTCAGAGTGGATACAAAGATGGGGGGAACTGGCAAAGATGACCCCATGACTAATAAATATATAAGGAAAGGGAAGCATGAATGGAACAGTGTGGTTGACCCTTAGAGACTGAGCTAACAATGGAAGCTGATAGAAATTAGGGAAATCAAGGCAGGAGTGAGTGTTTTGGTGGGGGTGATGAGTTTTGAGATACATTATTAACATGCTGGTTCTCATGCTCAACTGCACATTGGAATCAACTGGGGACCCTGACAAGCTAACGATGCTGATTTAATCAGTCTGGAGTGTGTCCTGGGTACTGAGTTGTTTTAAACTTCCCAGGTGATTCTGATGCACAGGTGAGGTTGAACATTTCTGAGTTATCATCTTGCAACACCAAATGTAGTTCACGGACTAGCATAGCAGCTTTAGCAGCACCTGGAAACCTGTTAAAAAAAAGCAGATTCTCAGGCTCTACTTCAGACCCACCGAAGTAGAATCTGCATTTTAACAAGCTGTTCAGGTTTGAGGAGGCCTGAGTTAGAAGAACTCCTAAAAAGATGATTGGAAATAATATGAGGCCTAGGGAAATCAGGCCTGGGGAAAGAGCTAGCATTCAGCCACTTGTGTGGCATTCAGACCTCTCTTGCTATTTGTGTGTTCACAGGAGAGCTTCTTAGCTCCAGTATTCACAAAGGATGAACAAAAGCACAGGCGTCCCTATGAGTTTGAGGTGGAGAGGGATGCAAAGGCTCGGGGCCTGGAGCAGTTTTCTGCCACCCACGGGCACACCCCTATCATCCTCAATGGCTGGCACGGGGAGTCAGCTATGGACCTCTCCTGCTCATCAGAGGGGTCCCCAGGAGCCACATCCCCTTTCCCAGTGAGCGCCAGCACCCCTAAGATTGGGGCTATCAGTTCACTTCAGGGAGCCCTTGGCATGGACTTGTCTGGGATTCTGCAAGCTGGCCTGATCCATCCTGTGACTGGACAGATTGTCAATGGAAGCCTCAGAAGAGATGATGCAGCCACAAGGAGGCGGAGAGGGAGGCGGAAACATGTTGAAGGAGGGATGGACCTCATCTTTTTGAAGGAGCAGACACTTCAGGCGGGAATCTTGGTGGGTATCGAGGTCATTAGATTAAAAACATTTACCTTTCTACACTGAGAAACAAACCCTTCTTCCTCAGACACAAAATAATTTGTGGATCTTTTATCTCTATTTCGGTTGTCCTGCTTTATTTTCTGTCATTATAAGATGCCCTCCATCCTCTGTAGAACTAGATAGTTACTAACTCATTAATGGCGCTTAATCTGCTTACAGCCTGGAGAAATGAGCCAGGAGGTCTTGCCATTTCAAATAGGAACACCCCCGCTCCTCCAGGGTTTCAGAAGAGCCACTGTTGACGGCACGGCAGAGCAAGATGGCAGGGTTGAGTGTGCAGCGGCTTTTCTCCGGGGTAGTAAGGCTCTCCAAGACTGGGGTATGGGAGAAAGAACAGGAGTCAGGGCTACCTGAATGTGATCCTGGCTCTTCTGCTTGACTTACTGGGTGATATTGGTCTACAACTGAGCCTCACTTTGCTCCTGTGTAAAGTGGGGCAACAGCATCTACCACGGAGGGTTGAAGATTCACGGAGATCATGCTAAGACAGTTTGTTCCAAACTCAAAGGAAATCATTTGCAAACAACAGAAAAGGTCAGAAACCGTATACCTGGCCAAGAGAGATCCCTTTTATGCTTTGTTTAATGTTTCATGTTGTATTTTGGGTTTTCCCATTTACTGGATTTTGAGCTCCAAAACAGGAATCACATTTTATGTTTTCTTATTTTAAAAGCAATAATAATAGCTAGTACTTATTGAGTGCCTACTGCTTACCATGTTCAAGGCTTTACATGATTATCTTGTTTGTTCCTCACAACCACTCTGAAGATGGGCTTTGTTATTCCCATTTTATAGGTGAGGAAAATAAGACTTTAAAGCATTAAATAATTTCCCTAAGATTATCCAGCTAGTAAGTGACAAAGCAGGAAACCAAACCAAGGACCTTTTTCTCTAGGGGCTGAGAACTTTACTGCTAAGCCATATTGCTTGGGTTATGTCTTCCTCTTAGACTTTCAAAGTAATTTGGGAAGCTGAAGTGACACGTTCTTTCCCTGCTCAATCCTGCAAGCTTTTAAGAAGTCTTTTATCTTTTTTAGATGTGCAACACCATAGTTTCTCTGTAATGATCATAGAATTCCAATGGAATGACCGATAAAAATTTTCCCCCTTGTCCTCAGAGTATTTTTTTAATTTATTGATGCAAACACTTATTTAGCATTGTCATTGTTATAGACCCCATTATAGGCATTAGTAAAACAAAGGTAAGACAGGCATTCAAACTATAGAGGGTGAGTAAATTGTGGTATGGCGTTTTCTTTATGTGAGAGAGCTAGGAACCGAGTGCTGTGGGGACAGGAGCTGGAGCAGTGAGTGCTGCCTGGGACAGTGGGCAGTGGTGACAGAGGAGGAAAACTGAATCCGGCAGTCAGGATGGAGTTAAAGTGTACCAAGTGGACAAGAGCGGGAGAGGAGTGCTCAGGTGAAGGGAACACCAAATCACTTGCAAGAGCTTCTGCGGGCGTGGGTCAGTGGTGTGTGTAGGGTTCTAATTCAGGCACCCCAGCTGAGTAATAATCAGGGTGGAAATAGATGGAGTGATTCAAATAACACCTTACATGTTTTCTTTCTTTAGAAACTAATTTTCATTCTGTCGTGATTATACATACTCGTTTTTCCTTCATCCAGGAAGTCCATGAAGACCCAGGGCAGGCCACCTTGAGCACCACACACCCTGAGGGGCCAGGGCCTGCCACCTCGGCTCCTGAGCCAGCCACAGCAGCCAGCAGCCAAGCCGAGAAATCCATTCCCAGCAAGAGTCTGCTTGACTGGCTGAGGCAGCAGGCTGACTACTCCTTAGAAGTTCCTGGCTTTGGGGCAGTAAGTGTTTGTTGGTGCTGCCTGAGATCACTGTTTACTTCCTGCTGACTTGTTGCTATTTTTGATGAAAGCATGCTGAGGGCAACCAGGAAGTTGGGAGCTGTTTGGGAGAAATCTGTCAGCTGACAACATCATGTTAAAGGACTTTTGTTTTTAAGTTTAAATTTTGATTAAATTCTTCAGTAATAGAAATGATAGCCCATCTCAAAATACTATGCCAAAAAGTAGACATTCAAAATCCTAAGAGGACAGAACTTGTCCCCTGTCCCCACAAAAATTGCCACACAGTGTCATAAGCTCATAGAGAAATCTTTAGGTTGCATAAACTCTGCCACCTATGAAAATGTTCCTTTGAATTCTTTTCAAGTTAATGCATTTCATTTGTAGTGGTTGGGGGACGTCTGTCCTTAGTTTTATGGTTACTCTGCTTTAGGACATTCCCTTCAAGTCATCGTACTGCCTTTGTCCTAAGTCCCTCAGACTAGACATTTTTAGGAGAGGACTCGAGCACGGATGTCTTTTTTGGTTTTTCTCTTCTCACTTGCTTATCTACCCCACTACTGTCTTTGTCCTGGGTGCACCTAACTAATAAGATATGTAGGTAGAGAGCACACAGGAAGAGGAGAACACATTCACAGATGTGCACCCTCCGGAGACAGGCGAAACCAGCCAGGCAGGTAGCAGTGACGAGAGAATCCAAGGAAATGATCAAGAGGAAAAGGCCGGGGATTAACAGGGCCCTGGCCGCCTGGTGAATTGGCTCAGGTGTTCTAGGCTGGAGGGCTGGGGGGCCCACACGGCCTGTTTTCCAGATTACTGTAGGAACACTGGTGCTTCAGGAGAGAAAGCCTAGGTGAGGCCAAGTGGCTATTTCCTTTAGTTTAACCTGGCCAGCTCCTGTGCAGAAAGCCATTGATGAGAACAATAGCAAAACCAGTTGAAAAGCATCAGCCTCATCAGAAGAATCTGGGATAGTATGTTTTGTAATGTTGGTCTCTGTTTTCATCCTAGAATTTTTCAGACAAACCAAAGCAGAGGAGGCCACGCTGTAAAGAACCTGGAAAATTAGATGTCAGCTCCCTGAGCGGGGAAGAGAGGGTTCCTGCCATCCCCAAGGAGCCAGGACTGAGGGTAAGGAAGAAGGCCACGTGAGTGTGGGGCCAGGAGGAGCATCCTGGTTGAGCTGTGCCTTACACACTTGAGAGAAAGCCCCAGCTGGGAAGGGGTTCGCTGGGAGACATCTTTCAAGAGGACTAGAAGCCAGCACAGGAAGTTGATTAGCAGCGAGAAGTGGTGCTGTGGCATTTTTGAGCGCTCTATGACTCCCAGTGGTCATTTGTTTTCAACCCTTACCTCCAGAATTGTTTGTTAAACCATTGCCAAAGCTTGGATTTGTGTTTTGTTTCTCCTATTTGTAGAGTTACAAGGGGAAAGAAATTTTAACCTTTGTCAGTGAACAAAATTCATTATTGGAAGTTTTCATTTCCTAATTTAGGTTTTTATGGCTACCATTTAAGACATTTCTTCCTGGTCCAGCCTCACTGGCAATGAAAAACAGCTGCCTCTAAGCACTACCCTTTTCCTATTATAGCATCATGACACTGGAAGGGACTTCAAAGACTTCTGCAGAATACTTCTAGTATAACGAATCCGAGTTAATTATAGTTTACAGATTAGTACAAATTTGGACTACCAAAGTCATAACCTCTAGGGGGCGGTAACAACATTTCAACTTGAAAATGTGTTGCGCTTGGGCAGATTATACATAAATGTGCTTTTAGCCTCCTAAAAGCACTTTCTGCCCGAATAGGGAGCTTCTGAAGATCCTCGTGGGGACTTTTGCCTTTCCCAGGTTGTTCCATAAACTCAAGCTTTCGTGAATGCCTTCTTTTAAGTACTCTGCCAGCTACATCTTTCCTGGAGTAGGAATTCCCTTCTCGGTGGGATTGCTTCAATGTGATTTCTTTTTATAGCTCCAAAAGACCGCCCACCCTAGTCATTTCCTCCTCGTGCAGAAAGAGTTTGGCATTTAATGTTCTCAGGGAACTTGTTCCAGAGTTTGTCACCGTGGATTACCGCTGGTCTAGTAGTTCCACTAGTGGCCGTTGCTCATCTCCATCTGCTACCACAGTCCCTTTGGGGGAGACTTGGGCCCTAGACAGTTTGTCACGTTGGAGAAGCTGCCCTTTCTTCCCCTCTTGCTTTAGTCTGAGAAAATGTCCCTTCCACCCTTTTCTTAGGATTCTTCCCCTACTTCCACTTGCTTGAGCAGTACGAGCTGTTTCACCTTTGTTTGTGTCCCCTCTGTCTTTCCTCACCCCTTCACGCTGCCTCCCACCTTCTCCTTTTGTCTCGGCACACGGTGTCTTAGATAGGCCATCAAGGGAAGATCTCCGGTTCTTGCTTTGTTGTAGTCTCTGAGCTCTTGCTTTAGAGATGTGTCAGGAAGAGCCACGTAGTTCCCCCTTGGCTTGCTTGTTTCTTTCTCCATGTCTAACAGTTTCCCTCATGTTCCTTGGAAATTAGTGTTCATCCCTCCCTACAGATGCTGACCCTTTGCCAGAAAACCCATTTCTAAGCTGTTCTTGCAAGCCAGCCTCTTCCCAGAGATGTGTTAGCTTCCTTTATTAAATAAACACACTCCCTGCCTCGGAGGCCCTTTTCCTGCAGTAAGGCAAGAAGACGACCTCGGGCAGCTCAGCCTTCCGAACAGGGGCACCCGTGTATCTCCTGCAGCTCCTCTTGGGACAGGGCCTTCTAGGGTGCACTGTACCTTTTTCTTTGCCATAGAAACTTAGTCCATTCCGACTACCATAACAGAATACTGGGGGGCTTATAAGCAACAGAAATTTATTTCTCACAGTTCTGGAGACCCAAATGTCCAAGGTCAAGGCACTGACAGATTGGGTATCTGGTGAGGCCCCATACCATATCACCCAGATCGGGGTCTTCTCACTGTGCCCTCGCATGGAGGAAGGGACAGCCAGCTCTCATAAGGTCACTAATTCCATTCATAAGCGCTCGGCCCCTATGACCTAATCACCGCCCTAAACCCCCTGCATCCTATTACCATCATCTTGGGGCACAGGATTTCAACATAGTAATTTGAAATATTTATGGCAGAAACCCTACCCCTCTTTTTAGAAATAGATTTAAATCTCACAAGGAACTCCTCCCTTCCTTCAAGCTCACATGGCCCTTCTGCCACACGTGCTGTGGTTTGGACAGGTGGTGTCCACAGAATTCTCATAGCGCAGGCTGCATGGAAGGTTGTGGGATTCAATTTTTAATGTCCACTACCTAGTGGTTACTCATTAAATATATGTATACACACACATATACTTAATATAGTTTATATATGTAAGTTACATATGTATATATTGGTTTTACCTGTATGTGTATAGTTTTGAGGTTTTGCTGGGCCATTTGACAGTAAATTGCAGACATGACATATCACCCCTAAATACTTTAGCATGCATCTCATAAAGAACATTTTCCTGCATAATTATTGCCCTTATTACATGTGCATATTAATAATACTTGTTATCTAGTCTATATTCAGATTCCACCAGTTATCCCAAAAATGTATTTTAGAGCTGGTTGTTGTGTTTTGGTTTGGTTTTAGGATTTTTAAATGAAGAGCCACACATCGCATTTTGTCAAGCTGGTTGTGGTTGTGTTTTGGTTTGGTTTTAGGATTTTTAAATGAAGAGCCACACATCGCATTTTGTCGTTAGGTCTCTTTTCACCCAGCATGCATTTGTTGGATGAATGTACTAACCTTCGGAGGAGAAAGGAAGTTCTGGTCACCACCTTCTCTTAACTCCACCCAGAGTTAAGTTTTAGAGTTGGAATAATGCCACCATGCATTAATGAGGATGTTCTTCTTGGGCTGGAATGCCTGTGCAATTAGATAGAAAGCAGATTTGCCTCCAGTGTACTTGAACATAAGGAAGCTCCTTTTCCTTTTTCTCTTTGCCCCCTCCGCAGGCCTTTCCTGGAAGGGGAAGCAGGTTTGCTCCCAGGGTATAATTACCGGGAGGGAGAGCTGCCAAAGCCCGCCTGGCCGCTGTGTGTGGTCGCCGTGCTGCTGGGAGGGGCACCTGACTGGAGTGGGCAGCAGCTGGTGGCTGGGGTGACTCCTCCACAGGACATGGTTAAAGCTGACTTCCTTTGCCAGGCTCTTGCTCTGCTGCAAATGAAGAGTGTTCTCTTTATCCTCGGGGCATTTCTGCTGCTATTCTCCACATCTAGAGGGGAAGAAAGATCAGCTTGTGCCTTCTAAGCAAGTTCTCATTTCTGAAAGGACCCACCATTCTCTCTACACTCATGGTTCTCAGCAAGGGCAGGGAAAGGATGCTTTTGACATCCCAGATCCTGAGAGTGCTACTTGCACTTACTGGGCCAGGGCCAAGGTGGCCAAAGGTCCTTTGGGGCATAGGCTGGTCCTAGATGCCCTGAGGACGGTCTCAAAGCATGTTAGAGAAGATCTGATTTATAGCAGATTGCTTGAAAAGAAGAAAGAGGCACCATTCATCAAGTGCTGGGCTTGTTTTCTTCCTAACAGAAAGACCTCTGAGGTGGAATATGCCCCCTCTCTCTGGAGAGTTATGAGGGCACATTTGTGGATGTAAAGGAAAGACACTCCCCAGCATCTTTGTCTGCCTCTCGGTTGTGGGTAGGCTGCAGGAAGAGGGCTCAGAAAGATACGTGGTCAAGTTGTGGTTACCCTGGCTGAAGCACCCTGGGCTGTGGTGCCATGCCAGCAAGGGCCTGAGACTGTGCTGTGTAGACAGAGTGGCTGGCCCAGAATGAGGCGATTTGCATTGATGAGCTCAAGACAGACTGGTGAGAAATTATCCTTTTAGCCTGGCCCCGATCCATCAAGTCCTACTGTCTCTCTTTAGAAACAGGAACCAGCCAGGAATTGCTTCCCCAGTGATCCTCCCTAGAGCCAGAGTGTGCAGTTGCCAGCCTAGCAAATTGCAAGTGGCAGGTCATGCTGGGAAGGAGAGAGGGTGTGGTGTGCTGTGGAAAGAGGCCTGGGCTGGGAACCACAGGGCCTGTGTTCTCACCTGCTCTGTCCCTGACCAACTGTACCCTCCCCACCCCCACCCCCCGGCTTGTGAAAACCAAGGGGACTAAATATAACAGTTTCAGGGGTTTCTTCCAGCTCTGTGATGCAAACCAAGGCTTTTTGAGAAGAATTTTCTTAAAGTTGCCATCATAAAGCTTTTTTGTCTATGATGAACTGGGTTTTTTATTTTTTATTTTTTTTAATATTCTTGGAAAACTGAAGGACAGGTGTAGGAGTTCAAAAAATATTACTGGGGACTCAGAAACATTCAGATATGCACGTTTTCACACATCTATGAATCTGTAAATTCTCTGTAAAGCAGGCATGATGATAGTACTGACTCCACAGGGCTGATTCACTGATTTGTTGAGATGCTGCTGGAGCCCTTCGTACAGTGCCTGACACATGATCAGTACTTCGTTCATGGCGTCTCGCACTCTTCTGCTGCTCATCCTCTTATCAGCACCGCCTTCCCTGCTGCCTCTGATAGCCGTTCCCCTCGCTGCTGAGTGCCCACTAGTGTGGGAACCAACACGGTCCAGCTGCTGCTCATTTGGGGCCCACCACACACATGTGTCCTTACAGCCCATGAGAACCTGAAACCAGTGCCACCAACTAAGGTTACAGCTGCCTCTTAAATAAAAATCTGGTGGGTCTTCTAAGGATTTGCTTATTTCATAGTTTATGGAGAAGAGAGGCAGTGGAAAAAATGGGAAATGCCTGGGCTGCCGAATTAAAGTTAAAAGTAGGTGCCCTTAGGCAGATTGTAAATAGATTTCTTAAATGCCCTCAGGCCTGGTGGCCAGTCTCAGCCCAGAGATATCCTTAGCTTCCCTGGCTTCTTTCTCTACGTTCTGTGGGGTTTTTCTGGTCATTCTGGTGTCTCTTGGTGGACCCACACCTCCTTTCTTGCCCCAAGAGTGTGCCCCATTGAGAGGAACAGCCAGATCCCTGCCTCTGATTCCCACAGACAAGGAGGCTATGGGCTGGTGGAGCCTCAGCTGCTGCTTGTCACATCCCCACCCCCAACTCTGCAGACTCTAGTGGAAGGGAAGGTATTCCAAAGGAGAGTCCTGAAAAGGCCGCAGGTGCAGCCCTGGGAGTTGCCTCAGCAGCCCAGAGGCCTCACCCCTCGCTGTTGAGCTCTCCTACCTCATAGTGCTCCGTAGGCTGCGCATTCCGGCCTTGATGGTGACCATTGACCTCAGTGGAATCCAGTGTGACAAGATCCATTGAAGCCACTCTGAACATTTTTGCTTCACCATTGCTGTAATCAAAGGGAAGGGGGTAAAACAGCACTGACTTTGTAGCAGGAACCATAAGAAGAAGATGCCCAGGCAGTCAGGGAGGGTGCCAGCAGGGGAGGGCTTTGTCCTCAAACTGTACACCTCCCCTGTGTGAGGAAATGCTGAGACTGCTGAACTGCACAAGTACAGTTCACCTTTTTTAATACCATGGGCATGTACTACTTGATAAACTAGCTGATAGCAGTGAGGTGTGGAGGGCAATCGAGAGAGAGAGAAAGGCATGCGGTTCTCCAGGGGCACAGGGACTACGGCACTAAGTCCTGAAAGAAATTGCTTCCCATCTGTGGGAAGAAATTCTCTCTCTCTCTAGGGATTATAAATTCAGAGAAAGATCCATCGTAATTGCAGTGGTTTGTTTATACTCCAGGGACCGGGTTCCTGGCTGCATCCTCTCTGCCCTGCAGAGCTCCTGAGCTCCACTCTCAGGAAGGAGGGTGTGGGGCTGCAGCCTGTGCCTTCCTCTCCACGTGCTGCCTCCCGCTCCCTGATGCTGCTGGAGCGATCTGCCCTCCCCCATGATTCTGTGCAGCTCAGCCATCCTGATGGGTTACGGGAATGTCCAGTGCAGGTGCCAGATCACCCGTGTTGAGGGCCCAGGAACTGTCACAGTGTGGTCCACATGGAGCAGAAGTACTTTACTGCAGAACTCTCTGCTAATTAAGAAAATTGGAGAGTGAACCTCCAAATAGAGAAAAAATAGATGGTCTCCCTTAGGGAGAACCACCACTTATTTTGGTGGCAGTTTCCCCAACAGTGTTCAAGAAGTCCTTCATTTCTTCAACAAACATGTACACATCCCATTGTATTCAGAGAGGAGTGGGGCATACACACAGTAAATAAGTAATGTGCCATTAGCAAGCACTGCTTCCTATGGATCAGGTAATGTATTAAACATGTCACTTTTGGTGACTCTAAAGATAGGTACCATTGTCCTTTTTTACTTAAACTCAGAGGCTAACTGACGTGTCCTGAGTCCCACAGCTAGGAGGTTGCAGTCAGGATTTAAACTCGGGATTAAAACCCTGTCTTACATATTCTGCTTTGTTGCTTCAATAAAAACCTGTGTCAAGAGGAAGGCAAGTGTTGGGATCTGGTGAAGGGATCTCAGCCATAATAGTCTCACCGAGAACCAGGGCACTTTTAGTGCTTTCTCCAGCTCCCCACTCTCTTCTGCCAGCTTCTCACAGACTGGATGCCACTTTTGCCAGTCAGCATGTTGGAATTACCACTGGGCAGTACAGGTGCCCTAGTTGTGCCCATGCCACAAAATGATCTCAGCTGCTGAGGGAGAAGCCGGTCAGGTACAGTCAGGCCGGAGAGCTGCACAAGTAGGGGGGAGGTGCTCCTTGTACTGGGAACCCTTCGTGCAGCTGGAGACAGGCCAGGCCAGTGCAGAGCCCTGGTCATCACCCTCAGCTGACCACCTGCCATCCTTTTGCCTTCAGCATTTTGTGTTTCTTTGTTTTTCCAGGGGTTTCTTCCAGAAAACAAGTTCAATCACACCCTGGCTGAGCCTATTCTTCGAGATACGGGCCCCCGCAGGAGGGGGAGGCGGCCTCGGAGCGAACTCCTGAAGGCTCCTTCCATTGTAGCAGACTCTCCCTCTGGAATGGGGCCACTGTTCATGAATGGACTGATTGCTGGGATGGACCTGGTAGGACTTCAGAACATGAGAAATATGCCAGGCATCCCCCTCACCGGGCTGGTGGGGTTTCCAGCTGGCTTTGCCACAATGCCAACTGGTGAAGAGGTCAAAAGTACCCTAAGCATGCTGCCCATGATGCTGCCAGGCATGGCTGCTGTGCCCCAGATGTTTGGTGTTGGGGGACTCCTCAGTCCACCCATGGCAACCACCTGCACTTCCACTGCTCCGGCGTCTCTATCAAGCACAACGAAAAGTGGTACGGCAGTGACTGAAAAGACTGCGGAAGACAAGCCGAGTAGCCATGATGTGAAAACAGACACTTTAGCTGAGGACAAGCCTGGTCCAGGTCCATTTTCTGATCAGTCTGAACCTGCAATAACTACTAGTAGTCCTGTGGCTTTTAACCCATTTCTCATCCCAGGAGTATCTCCTGGACTCATTTACCCATCCATGTTCCTCTCCCCTGGTATGGGCATGGCTCTGCCAGCCATGCAGCAGGCCAGACACTCGGAAATAGTAGGTCTGGAGAGCCAGAAGAGGAAGAAGAAGAAGACAAAGGGGGACAACCCCAACTCCCACCCAGAGCCTGCTCCCAGCTGCGAAAGGGAGCCCAGCGGTGATGAGAACTGTGCCGAACCCAGTAGTGCCCCTTTGCCCGCAGAGAGAGAACATGGGGCACAGGCTGGGGAGGGGGCACTCAAAGACTCCAACAACGACACCAATTAGAACTTTTTTCATTTAAGAAATTATTGTGACTTGTAAGTTTCTTATCCCATAAAGGTTTGTTACTTCCCTCACTTCACCTCCATAAGAACCTGTGTTTCCATAAGTAAGATTACCTACCTGATTTCCTGTCTGAGAACTATGGTAACAGATGTTAATAGTTGCAGGGTCTCACCACTTCATTAGATAAGTGTTGTCTACCTAGTCTAGGAGGCACAGAATTCTCATTCTGTTATCCAGTTCATTCCAGCAATCATAGTTAATACAGTACGTGGTGACACGCCCTACCCCCTTCTCTTCCGAGTTTCCCACTCACTTGAGGAGGAAAAATGGCAAAAGAAAGCTGTCTAGGGATCTACCATTGAAGGGCTGAAGAACAGAGACAAAGAGGAGCTCTTTTTCTGTGAGCTGGGTTGCACAGGAAGAATGTCACAGGGAACCAAAAAGCACAGAAAAAGGAAGTGCTGGTGCATATTTTTGAGTTAAAATATTTCCCTATTTTATCATGATTACTAAGTGAGTAGTATAGACAGAAGTATATAACTAATGGTTGAAAATACATATATTCATTTCTTTATAAAAAACAAAAACCTTACCGGTAGTAATATAATTTCCCCCTTCATGGTTTTTCAGACACCTGCAGCAAGAAGAAATACTGACTGACTAGGCATTATTTTCTATACATCCCTCTCACCAGTGAAAAGATTCCTCTGGCTGCCAGAAAGCTTTACCCACCATGAGTTATTGCTGGCGACGGGGGTGGGGCAAGGACCCGCGCTCTGTAGAGCTACACGCTGCTTCACAAGCACACGGCTAGCGCTCTGCTCTTCACCTGGTTCGCTTACAGATTTCTCTAGCCATTAATTTGCCTCTCTGTGTTTAAAGAGCACCAGGACCGAATGGATTTTCACTTCAGGCTTTCCTTCACCAAGAATAAGGCTCTTTCTGGAGCTTGCAAGAAGACCAGTGCCCAACACTTTGACACTTGCTAGTAGGTCCTTTGATCAGGAGTGTCTGAGGCTGTCAAATGTGTGCCACCCTTTATAATACAGCTGTGAAAAGTTACTTCTCCATTAATTTCTCCATTCTGTTTATATCTTACAGTTGGACCCAAATTCCAAATTATCAGTTAATCGAAACTACGTTGCAAGTCAACATTATTTTCTCTTCTTCCTCAGCTTCTCCATGTTTAGGAACTGAGAAAGAACCTGCCTAAGCAGCACTTACCCGTGTCCTTTCACCTTCATATTAACGTCCCTTCTGATGGTCTCACTCTTCACAGGTAGTTCACACTCTGAGACTTGAAGTAAGCTCATGGTTCAGTACCCTGGGGGCGCAGGGCTGCGCAGGACCCTTGGAAATGTTGCAAGTGTTACTAGTACCAGTTTCACTTTTTGTTGTCACAATTTACTGTATTTTTTACTTTTTCTGTTACAGTTTTGCTAATTTATCAGAAGGTCCAAAAGTTTGACATAACTATTTCATTTTGCATTATTTATTTATGATGCTTTTGTCATTGTCTTTTATACATTTGGGATTATAAATTATGTAAATGTTAAAATGAGCATCTCAAAGAAGTCTGTTAAATCATGACTGAAAAAAATCAATCAGATGTATCTTCAAAAAGTGGAGTCCCAGTTTTATGAATCAGAGATATAAACCAGAAATTCTATAACTGATCATAGAAGAAGAATCCAGTAATTGAACAAATCCTATTTAATGACATCCTTGTAGCATAGATGGTCTATAATGCTGACCACAGATTTCTTAGAAATGCTGCTCTCTCTATTTAACTAACATTTTGTTCAGTTTTGCCTCCAGTGGAAGCAGAAAGGGTTTTTTCAGCTGTTAAATCCTAAAAATCAATATAATTTATTTATGTAAAAAAAATAACTCAATCAATATATTTTTGAACCTTTTAAGTACTAATTTTCTTTTTATCAAGTAGAAAAAAAAATGTATTTGCCCTAAATCCTTAAAATACAAATGCTATAAAAATTCCTGTATCTTGAAAGCCTTACTGCGAATGAGTATTATAGACATCCAGCAGAGTCTGGTTTTCTTTGTTGTCGTTGTGTTGTTGTTGTTTTGTATGGAAAAGCTGCTTTCCCCGGGTTCCACTTATAACCTCCAATAGGTCACAGGGTTCAATGTGGATCTGACTTAAAAACCCACCAGCATGCTCAATCCCTTGTTATCCTTATCGAATCTGTATGTTAACTCTCTGGGTGTTCAGGCTTCTATTTGACTGCTGTTGTGACCCTGTTTGCAAAATGAATATGACACTCTGTGGATTATTTGCTCTGTAAGGCACAAGTGCTTCTTATGATTATTTTGACGTTTCCAAGAGCAAAAGCCAAATTTAAACTCTCTTCAGCAAACTTGAGCCTTTTCATCTAATTCCATGTCACTCACGGCCATAACTTTCCTTGATCATTCTTCACCCCATGTCTTACATAATAAATTGTGGTCTTGATCCTGGATTTAAAAACAAAAGAAAAAGTTTAAAAGTCACATTTGTATTTGAGGAATTCAGTGGCACTTGGGTGTCTCCTGCTGCCTGGGGCATTGAGGAGTGCATGGTATGCCCACCGTCTTTCTGAGGTGTCTGATCCGTGCTGGGCACCCTACTGAGGACTTGTTGAATATTCATCATGAGGGTTGACTTGGCCTATCTCTCGACCAACTGACCAGAACACCTGGTTAAAACATGCCCTAGAAGGGAGTCGGGGCTGGGCAAGGTGTCTCACGCCTATAATACCAGCACTTTGGGAGGCCGAGGCAGGCAGATCACTTGAGGTCAGGAGTTCGAGACCCACCTGGCCGACATGGTGAAACCCCATCTCTACTAAAAATACAAAAATTAGCTGGGCCTGGTGGCGGACACCTGTAATCCCAGCTACTCGGGAAGCTGAGGCAGGAGAAACGCTTAAACCTAGGAGGCAGAGATTGCAGTGAGCCAAGATCGTGCCACTGCACTCCAGCCTGGGCGACAGAGCAAGACTCCATCTCAAAAAAAAAAAAAAAAAGGAATTGGCAGCACAGCATCCTGCTCCACAGACTTGAGGCCTGAATGCTCTCAGCTGGTACATCCCCAGCGCCACTTCTTAAGCTCCATACCAAGAGTCCCACCTCAATCACACACCTGGAATGTATGGGGGAACTAGACTTGCATAGGTTACAGTAGGTTCATAAGACATAGGATCACCAGGGTAGCTGAAATTCTCAAGGTTTTTCAGAACTCTGTGCTCCTAAGCATGGTGTCTCAACCCCAAAAGGGGTGGGTCAGAAGTTACCGATGAGGCTGGCAGGAAAGTGCCAAAGCCTCTTTCAAGGTTGAGCAAGAGGCTGACCCAGCCTCATCTTGTTGGGTCCCAACTAAGCACCACCAGATGGGTGCATGAATGGCCTGAAGCATGGATGGGCATTGTTACAGTAAGGCCTTAGGTTTTATAGGCCTCTAATCAAGACATAGGGAGCCCTCATAATAACTTAATAAGTAGTAAAGCGTCTTGGTTTCATTTTTTACCTAAAACCCTGTTCCAGGAAATACTACCTTGTACAAGGGCAGAATAGGAATAGTTGGTTCAGCACACTGGACTACTGTTGGTGTGTGTTTGCCATTAGTGACCTCATTTGTCCTCACAGCATCTTGGGCACTGGGTAGAGGGATGCCAACATCGAATTTGCCTCCTGAAAGCCACCAGAGAGGCTGCCAAAGCTATGTTGTCAATCACGAACAGCAGAGCTGGGCTGGACCCCGCAGTCCCACCAGCTGGGGAGACAGCACCCCAATTTTGCCTTTCGTGATAACAGTCTGGGGCCTCTATCTCAGAAACCAAAACTGAATGAAGAAATTACACTCGGAAAAATTGGCACCAGGAAAAACAGAACACTCAAATAAGTGTCACACCCTCTGGAAAACTTGATGCTAGATTGATTTACACTAGATTCCTTAAATGGCCTCTTGTAAGAAGTATTGTTCATTTACCTCTTCTGGAAACCACAGGATTTCTTTATTAGGTCAGAAGTAGGGTTCACCCAGCCCAGTAATTTAGATCTTGGCTGCGTAGCGGCGGGCATTGTGGCCACTTTCATAATCCAAATTCAGCAAGGTATCTATGGGACAAAATAGGGAACAGGGAAAAGGGTGAGTTCAACGCTGGCTCCTGGGAAGCTGTTTTATGAGGTTGATTTGGACATGGAGTCTGAGCATGGCTGTGACAAGTTGGTGCCTCCTAGACGACCTTGGGGTTTGAGTTCTGGCTCAGCCCAGGCCTTGGAGGACAATGGGAAGAACTAGAATGAGGGCCAGTTTCGGGGGAGGAACAGCCACTTGGAACACCCTTCTCCAAGTCTGTTTCCTTATCTGTAAAATGGGGATAATGATAATTTGCACTAATAGGGCTGTTGATGGGGTTCATTGAAATGATTAATCAGAGTCTTTGTTTATTTTTATTTTATTTTTATTTTTTGAGATGGAGTTTCGCTCTTGTTGCCCAGGCTGGAGTGCAATGGTGCAATCTCAGCTCACTGCAACCTCCACCTCCTGGGTTCAATCGATTTTCCTGCCTCAGCCTCCTGAGTAGCTGGGATTACACGCGCCCGCCACCACGCCTGGCTAATTTTGTATTTTTAGTAGAGACGGGGTTTCTCCATTTTGGTCAGGCTGGTCTCAAACCCCCAACCTCAGGTGATCCGCCCGCCTCGGCCTCCCAAAGTGCTGGGATTACAGGCGTGAGCCACTGGCCCAATCAATGAGATTCTTAATACTGCTGATTCTGTTGAATCATAGGTCTTTTACTCCTTCTGGATAGCCAGCGAGAGGATTTACCAGTCTCACTGGAAAAACAGGATAAGGAAGGGACAAGGAAGAGCTTGTTCCAAGTCCCAAGGCAAGTACAGAGTGGATCTGGGATTGGTCTCAGAGCACTGCGGGAAACCAGCTTTCTGTCCTGCCCACAGGAAAGAAGGTTTTTCTGCATGATCCCATTGTGCTGGGTGGACTAGAGGGATGTGGGGGCTGTTTTGGGGCTGGGGAACAGGAAGGTTCCTGGGTTTGTGGAGCCTCCCTCAGTGTAGGAGTGCCAGATTTAGGAAGGAAAGTTAACGCCCAGTTAAATTTTAATTTCATGTAAACATTTTTTAGAGTAAGTATATCCCATACAGTATTTGGTGTATGCACTTTTTAAAATTTTCCCTTTTTAAATTTATTTAAATATTTTTGGCTGGGTGTGGTGGCCCACCATGTAATTCCAGCACTTTGGAAGGCTGAGGGGGGAGGATCACTTGAATCCAGGAGTTTGAGCCTGGGCAACATAGGGAGGCCTCATCTCTACAGAAAATATTTTGAAAAATTAGCCAGGCATGATGGTGTGCGCCTGTGGGCCCAGCTACTCAGGAGGCTGAGGTGGGAGGATCACCTGAGCCCAGGAGGTTGAGGCTACAGGAAGCTGTGATCACAACACTACACTCCAGCCTGGCCAGCAGAGCCAGACCCTGTCTCTAAAAAATAATGCAAACTCAAAACTCCCAGGCTTAAGCGACGCCCCCTCAGCCTCTGGAGTAGCTGGGACCACAGGCATGAGCCACCATGCCCAGCTAATTTTTTATCTTTTGTAGAGATGGGATCTTGATATGCTGCCCTAGCTGGTCTCAAACTCCTGGCCTCAAGCAATCCTCCCACCTCAGCCTCCCACAGCACTGGGATTGCAGACATGAGCCACCACCCCCAGCCTAAAAAATCTGTTGTTTATCTGGAACTCAAATTTAACCAGACAGCCTGTATTTTATCTGGTAACCTTACTTAGTAGCAATAGTGTGCTATTTACTAGGCACTTCCTGTGAGTAGGATTTGTTCTACGTATGTTATGGCCAAATTCTTAATCCCCGCAATAACCCTATGAGGTTGTCCTCATACATACAAGGAAACAGGCCCAGGCCCAAAGAGGCTAAGTAACTTGCCCAATCATCCAGCTGGAAAATGTCAGGGCTGGGCTTCGGAGACTCAGAAGGAGTAAACCCAGAACTGTAAACTGATCAGGAGGGGAGCTGGGCATCTTTAGTCTGAGGCTTGCAGCAGGCCATCCCTCTAGAGTACAGCTTCATAAAATAGCACTAAGCACAAATGATGAGCAAGGGTAGACAGGCTGCTCTGGCCCTTGCTGCCCTTGGGCTGCAGCTACCATCCCTGAGGCTAGTGGGGAGGCAGTTAGCCTCAGTTTTTCCCTCCCATTCTTGCCGTGCTGGTGTTTGGAGGCCTCTGAGCTGGGGCTTATCCTAGGGAGTAAGTGTCTAAGTGCTTGGACTCACCAGCCCAGGGCCAAAGGGCCCAGTGAGAAGAGTGTCTAATCTTGGAAGGTGGAAAGAAGGATGGCAGGGGGTAGGACAACTGTTCAGCTAGAATGGCCTGGGGAAAAGGATGGGGGAGCTGACCAGGGAGGGGGAAGAGGCACACCTCACCCACTCTTATGCTGGCCATGACCTTCCTCCTACCCAGGGCAGCTCAGCCACGTGCACCACTAAAGGTGGCCACAGCACTGCTTAGTCAATACCTACTGTGCAGGCCTTCTGTGAGCTCATTCCAAAACACGTTCTCCAGGAGAGGACCAGGCTCAGGTAGTCACCTGCCTTCAATGGCACAACTAATGAGGAAGAACAAGAATTTAGAGATGGGTCTGATTCCAAAATCTAGTGTTCTTGCTCAGGCCTTGGCTTTGCATGTGGAGCCACAGGCCCAACACGCTTTCTTCCCAGGGTGGAGTCAGAGCTACGGCCCACAAGCCAAGAACGAGGACTCACATTTATAAATAATTGGACAATCAAAGGGAAATATTTCATGAACATAAAAATGATCCCCTCATGCCTGTAATCCCAGCACTTTGGGAGGCCGAGACGGGCAGATCACGAGGTCAGGAGATCGAGACCATCCTGGCTAACACGGTGAAACCCCATCTCTACTAAAAATACAAAAAATTAGCCGGGTGTGGTGGTGGGCGCCTGTAGCCCCAGCTACTCAGGAGGCTGAAGCAGGAGAATGGTGTGAACCCAGGAGGCAGAGCTTGCAGTGAGCTGAGATCGCGCCACTCTACTCCAGCCTGGGTGACAGAGCGAGACTCTGTCTCAAAAAAAAAAAAAAAAAAGAAAAAGATCCCAAATCCAAATTCTAGTGGCCATAAATAAAGTTTTATTAAACACAGCTATACTCATTCCTTTGTGTATTGTCTACACAAAGCTGCTTTCGGGCTATGACAGCAGTGGCCACAGAGACCACACAGCCTGCAAAGTCGAAAATATTTATTATACTGTCCGATCCTTTGCAGAAAAAGTTTGTTGATCCCCATCCTGCAGCATCAATTTTATTCATAGATTCAATGCAAAAACTCATTTAAAATATTTCATATGGCCAGGCACAGTGGCTCACGCCTGTAATCCCAGCACTTTGGGAGGCCGAGGCGGGTGGATCATCTGAGGTGAGGAGTTCGAGACCAGCCTGGCCATCATGACAAAAGCCCACCTCTACTAAAAATACAAAAATTAGCCAGGTGTGGTGGCAGGAGCCTATAATCCCAGCTACTAGGGAGGCTGAAGCAGGAGAATTGCTTGAACCCAGGAGGCGGAGGTTGCAGTGAGCCGAGATGGCACCATTGCACTCCTGCCTGGGCAACAGAGCGAGACTGCATCTCAAAAAATACACACACACACACACACACACACATATATGTATATTTCATATTAACTCAAACATAGTTTTGTATAAAAATGAATCACGTAGTGGAATATAAGATTCATGTCTACTTTTGAGATAAAATGCTTCCAAGAAGCCCTCGGCTTTGGGCATACTTCTTGAGGGCCAGCCTCCAAACCCGAGGGCATACTTTCACCTTGGAGGAAACACTGGAGTTGCCCTGTCCCCCTCCCCTCTTCACACTAAGTCTTTTTTGTTTGTCTGTTTTTGTTTCTGTTTTTGTGTTTTTGAGACAAAATCTCCCTCTGTCACCCAGGCTGGAGTGCAGTGGTGTGATCACAGCTCACTGTAGCCTCGAACTCCTGGGCTCAAGCGATCCTCCTGCCTCGAGAGTGACTGTCCTGTTCCCCATTGAGATGTCCAGCTGGCTCTCAGAAGCAGGACACTAGGAGAGGCCCAAGAGTCCAGGTCGACGCAGTGCTGTGGCCAGACTGAAGCAGCTTTGCCACGTCACCCTGGTCTCATCTACCATCAGGCCCCTGCCGGCTGTGTGTGCCTGTTCCCCCTCAGGATGACAACCTGGCCTCACCTTTCTCTGTCCCCAGCGCCTTGGGGCTCTTTGAAAATCCTCAGGGACTCCTGAAGCCTGCGTGGGGCAGGAGAGCCGGGCCGAGGAAGGTCCACGCTGCACAGGGCAGGCAAGGACTCAGCACTGCTGGGTGTTTAGACTCTTTCCTGGCTCAGACCAAGAAAACTAAACTCTGTAGACACAGCTCCCAACCTCCACCCACTCCCCACTCCAGCTCTGACCCAGGCTTTTCCATTCACAGATCCCAGACTTTCCAGACCGGCAAAGAGCCCGGAGGCCAAGTCCCCGTGAGTGCCTTGGGCAGGGGTTGGGGGCGGGGCGGTGGATTGTATGAGGCTGAGGAAAGCCCCCAGCCGCAGCCCCCTGGGCTTCTCCAGGTGGAGGACACTCCTACCCTCACCCCAGTCCCTTGTCAAATTTCCCCGTCAAGAAGCAGCACATAGGTATATAAGGATACGCCTAGTGTTGGTGTGCATCTGAGACAGGGAAGGAGGGAGGGAGGGAGAGCTGGAGGGTGGTGGGGCAGGGGAGCAGGTGTTCCTCCTGGCTAAGCCCCTGCAGCTACTTCCTTTCTTCTCCCAGACAAGTTGAGGATAATTAGCATCCCATGAGGGAACAAAGAGGCAGCTCCCATCCCTAGACTGAGTGTGGGAGGAGAATTCAGAGCCCCCACCAACTCCACTCCCAATGCGCAACCCAGCATCCCCAAAACAGGCCCAAGGACAAGGGGTCGGGTTCTACCACCCCCACCCCATGGGCCCAACCACTCCCAGCCTCTATAAAGAACAAGAGTTCAAAGAAATAAAACCTCCATCCAAAGAGGTACTTGCTCTGCACAGTCAACTGGGGTGGCACAATGTTCTTGAAACCCTGACCTTTCTTTGGAGTTACTGGTTGTTTCTTGTGTTCTCTGGCTCCTTTTCAAGCTGGGCTGGTCCATGAGTGTTTCTCAGGGACAAGGTACGACAATTGGAAGCAGACAAAAAAAGATTCTCTGCCTGGCTTTTGAGTTTCGGTGCCTGGCCTGGGCACATGCCAGATAAGAGCAAAGCTTCCCAGCTACCATCCCTCCCGCCTGGAAAAGGGTTCCTGAAGGGAAGAGGAAAGGGGTGGTTGGCGGGCATCAGTGGGGATGGACTGAAAGAACCAGCCTCTTTGAGGGTGTCTCGTCTGTTTCCAGCCCCCAGGAGTCCCCTGGAGCCATGTCTGGACCCAGGCTTCTGGGCTCCTCTTCCTCAGGTGCCCCACCAGCCTGCCCCTCTCACAAGGCTGCGGCATCTCCAGCAGCAGCCCCTGTGCCTCCTGTGACAGACCAGTGAGGGGGCTGCCACCTGTGCCCTGAGCATCCACTTGAGATAGGTTCTTACCCATTGGACTGCCCTCCCATCTTCACCCTAGGGCACCCTTAAGACCCAGTGGAGGCCAGGTGGGGTGGCACACGCCTGTGATCCCAACACTTTGGGAAGCCGAGTTGGGTGGATCACTTGAGATTAGGAGTTCGAGACCAGCCTGTCCAACATGATGAAACCCCATCTCCACTAAAAATACAAAAATTAGCCAGGCCTGGTGGTGCATGCCTGTAATCCCAGCTACTCAGAAGGCTGAGGCAGGAGAATCGCTTGAACCCGGGAGGCGGAGGTTCCAGTGAGCCGAGATTGCGCCACTGCACTCCAGCTTGGGCAACAGAGTGAGACTCGGTCTCAAAGAAAAAAAAAAGACTGGGTTGAGCCCCAGTAGGGGAGATGGCAGTACAGAAAGCCCCTCCCTTGTGCCTCAGTGGGACTAGGAGAAACAGCTTGAGGTCCCCTGCACCCCAAGTAAGGCAAGTGCTGGGTAAACCAACGCTGTGCTCAAACACTGACTTTGTAATATGGACTGAGGAGGCCTTGAGCAAAAGGGCCAGCCAGGCTCAGAGCCTGCTACTCTGATGTCTGGCAGTGGCACCCACCTCCCTGCAGAAGAGGCAGACCCAGGGTTATCCATGGCAGGGTCACCAGGGCCTGGGGCTGCAGGATGCTAGGAAGTGGCTCAGCTCCTGCCTGGCCTGGGGCGTCACTCTGGGCCTCTCCCTCCTGTGTGCCCATGGGGAGTTGAGCTGCCTGAGCCCTGGGACCCCTCCGAGCTCTGCCACCCTGGACATGAGACCCTGAGATGCTGTGTCCCCATCTTTGGGGGTGAAGCGTCCATTGACCAAGTTCACCTTCAGGCTGCAGGGCCGTCTCTGGCTGAAGTTCAGCTCACTGATGCTCCCATTTAATCTTGGGGCTTGGAGCAGGGTTCCTGAGCCCCCCAGGCAGAGTTCCCACCTTCCTGTTAGGCTATTCCCCATGAGCCTTTTTATAAAGAGTTTGGCTGGGAGCCAGAGAGTTTTGGAAAGTGTATGGGCCAAGCCAAGCTGTACAAACCTGTCTTCCTCCCAGAGCTGAAAGAGGCCAGGTTGTTCCCAGACAAATGCAGAGGCGGGGCCGGGGGTTGGAAAGAAGAAAAGGGCTATTTTAGGAGAACTTGCTTACTGCAGAGCCCCCACACAGCAGCAGAGGGTGTGGGGAGGCACGGCCAGAGGCAGCAGACTTAGGGACCTGGTACCAGGTGTCTCATGTAGACACACACATTAAACATATGCATACACCCCCAAACGCATGTGGGCACAGACACAAGTTACACAGATACATAAGCTTGCGACTGTGTATAAGCATGTGCTGATGTGTACAGAAATATTCACAGGTACATACTAGGCAGTCACACCTGCAGCTGCAGGAACATGCACAAACATGCTCATACATACAATCACACACCACCACGTACACACACAGGCATAGACACTTAGAGATGTACACAAAGGATGCAGATTGAGCAATGCCAGGCTAAACCCAGGAGGCTGGGAGAGGGCTTGCACTCCCTGACAACCCAACTCCCTGAAACCCAGCACACGTGCGTGCACACACACACACACACACACACACCCCCTGGGAGGAAACCGCTTCCTCCATAGGAACTTTTGGATCCAGGGCAACATGCAATCAAGACCTTGTACTAGGAAAGAAAGCGCCTTTGTCTGCCGGGACCAGGGCTGCAGGAGCAGCTGCAGCCTCCTCCAGGATAAGAGCCAGGCCAGTTCCTTGCCCTGGGGAGGAAGGTCAGGCCAGGCCCTAGATGGGGGGTGGAAAGAGGGAGCTGGGGGCTCCAGCAGGCCCTGCCACCAATCCCAGGACACTGTGTCTGGCTGGTGGCACAAAGCCTGGAAAGCCTGTTGTTCTCAGGCCTGGCCTCCCTGACCTCTAACCCTAGTTTGGCCCTGTCTCCAGAACGACTGTGGTTCTGATCCCAGCCCTGGTGCTACAGTGACCCAGACTGAGACCTGGCTCGCCCGGGGCTCCATGCCTGCCATGTGCCTGTGACCTCACTTTTTTTAGCGGAGTGAAAAAAAGTCAGGCTCTGGAATTAGAAAGATGTGAAATTGAATCCTGATTTTGTCACTCTCTGAGTGATTTCGAGAATGTACTTGACTTTTTGAGCCCTAAATTCAAACTCCTTTTATACAGAGGCAAATATTTTTATTTATTTATTTATTTAGAGACAGGGTTTCATTTCTCATTCCATCACCCAGGCTGGAGTGCTTGCTGTAACCAACCTTGAACTCCTGGGCTCAAGTGATCCCCTCACGTGAGCCTCCCAAGTAACTAGAACTACAGGTGTGCACCACTCACCTGGCTAATTTTTTTTTTTAATGTATCATAGAGATGGGGTCTTGCTGTGTTGCCCAGGTTGGTCTTGAACTCCTGGCCTCAAGCCATCCTCCCAGCTTGGCCTCCCAAAGCACTGAGATTATAGGCATGACCCACCACGCCCAGCCAGCCCAAATCCTCTTTATTGAGCCCACTGCATACAGCTGCCTTCTCCCTGTGTGCACCTTCTCTTCTGGGCCTGGTGAAGCTGGGTTGGTCCTCTCAGCACCCTACCCAGCACCCTCTCCTGCTGCACTGGCCCCAGGGAGGAAAGCAAGACCCAGGCCTGCTCTCTATGGGCTGCCATCTTGGGAGCACCCCTCCTCCTTTGTGCCCTTTTCTCACCCCCTGTGGTCCCGGCTCTGTCCCTGAAGCCGCCCCGTGCCCCTTTGCACTCCTCATCACACTCTGAAGGCCAAAACTTCAGTGAGAACAGCCCTGTTTTTCTAACTCAGGAAAAGGATTTAGCCTTGGAGACCCTTCAGAGGTAACTTAAGCCCCATCCCCAGACACTTCCAGAACTAATTTCAGTCCTTCCATTCAACAGATATTTACCAAAGGCCTACTATGCTATTCTAGATGCTGGAGATTGCACGGTGAGCAAACAGGCAAAACTTCCTGCCCTGGGGCTTACATTCAGGCTCCCCATGCCCCATGCTGCGTGGGAGCCTTTAGCCTCACACATTCTCCACATCTGCCCGAGGGCTGCAGTCACTGTGCAAGCGCAGACACACCTCCTCCTTCATGTTGCCACAAAACTTTGGAATGTCACTATCATCACTATCGCAGCTCTTTCTCCCACTAAGCCGCTCCTGGCTGATGCTAGGAATCTCAAGGGCAGGAATGCGCCTGGTGTGAATGCACTTGAACTATTGAAAGCCACTGAGGCGCTCTCTCTCTCTCAATCTCTGCCCCGCCACCTCCTGCCCTCATGTAAGATGTGCCTTGCTTCTTCTTGCCTTCCACCATGATTGTAAGACCTGCCCAGTCATGCAGAACTATGAGTCAATTAAACCTCTTTTGTTTATAAATGTTTTAAACATGGGTCGGGCGCGGTGGCTCACGCCTGTAATCCCAGCACTTTGGGAGGCTGAGGCGGGCGGATCACAAGGTCAGGAGACTGAGACCATCCTGGCTAACACGGTAAAACCCCGTTTCTACTAAAAATACAGAAAATTAGCTGGGCGTGGTGGCGGGTGCCTGTAGTCCCAGCTACTCGGGAGGCTGAGGTAGGAGAATGGCATGAACCCAGGAGGTGGAGCTTGCAGTGAGTCGAGATCGCACCACTGCACTCCATCCAGCCTGAGCGACATAGCGAGACTCTGTCTCAAAAATAAAAAATAAAAAATAAATAAATAAATAAATAAATAAAAATGAAAGCCATTGTGGAGTCTGACAGCGGCTTTCAATAGTTCAAGTGCATTCACGTACCACTGTCCCTTAGCGTAAGTCTTCTGATCTTACCGTAACTTGGCATCTTTTAACTATGATGCAGTTATGATAAATTATTGCATCATAATTGAATTATACATAATTATTTCTCTTAATTGCATCATAGTTGAATAACTTGCCCTTATTTTAAATAAAAGCATACTATTTTAGGAAATAAATCAGCCATGCACAATGGCTCATGCCTATAATCCCAGCACTTTGGGAGGCTGAGGCAGGAGGATCTCTTGAAGCCAGGAGCTTGAGACCAGCCTTAACAACATAGCAAGGCCCTATCTCCACAAAAAATAAAAAATTAGCCAGGCACGGTGGCACACACCTGTAGTCTCAGCTACTTAGGTGGCTGAGGTGGTAAGATTGCTTGAGCCCAGGAGTTCAAAGCTGTAGTGAGCCATGATCATGCCACTGCACTCCAGCCTGAGTGACTGAGCGAGACCCTGTCTCAAAAAATATAAAAGAAATGGACTGAACCTGAAGCTCAACTAGTGTCGGCTCAGTTGCCCTGCTCTGTCACTCACAGTACGACGCATTTGTTCATGCAATATTAATTGAACACTTGCTCTTTGCCGGACCTGGAGAAGGGGAGAGGGGTCCCTGGAGCTCCCTGTCTAGAGTGAGCCAGTGAGCAGAAAATGACAATGTTGTATAGTAAGTGCTGAATAGACTGATGGGCAGTTGCCATAGGAGCCCAAGGGGAGTTCCTTGGGGGCAGTGGGGACAGATGGATTAAAGACAGTTTTGCAGAACAGGGGATATTTGAGCTGAGCCTTGAAGGAGCAGTTAGATTTTTTTCAGGTAGAGATGAAAGAGAGTGAGCCAAGCAGAAGGACCAGCATTTGCAAAAGTCATGGAAACAGGGAAATGCCTGATGTGTGAGGAAGATGGCAAAATGTTAAATGTCCCAGGCAGGGAGGTCAGGCTGGCTGGGGAAGTGACTGGCACCAAATAAGACTGTGAATGCCAGGGAGAGTGGGGAACCCCTGCTACATGGAGGTAACCCAACCCCGGCCCTGGAGCTGTCCCCCTGAGCTGTCCACCCCCATCCTGAAAACTCCGTTCAGGCCCTCCCCTCCTACCTTCCTCCTGCCCTTAGAAACCCTGATTTCACTGTGGTCAAATTCTCCTCCATTCTTGGCTTAGGGAAAACAATTATGAGGCAGGAATTCTTATAAGAGCTTTTTCTATATTAAAATGCTTGATCCTCTGTTAAATATTGTCTATCTTTTTTTTCACAGTTTGACCTTATTTTATTATGTTTTGATAGAAAGAAGCCTCCCATTATTATGTCGTGAAATCTATCAGTCTGTTCATGTGATATCTTCTTAGGAAGTTGTCCCCTATCCTAAAATTGTGTAAGTATTCGGATTCTTTTATGGTTTACCTTCTAGCATTTAAATCTTTAAGCCATCTGCAGTTTATTTGGGTTTAAGGTAGAAATCTAACTTTTTTCCAAATTGTTAGCCAGTTGTCCAGTCCCACATCTTAAGTAATCCATCATTTCTGCCCTGGTTTTTTTTTTCAAATTTTCAATTTCCCCCCTCCTCGATTTTAAAGATTTTAATGTATTTTCTGGATACATGCTATCCAGAAAAAGGAAGAGGAATGAGCAGGAGGGGGATGAGAAGTGTGGAAATGTATGGCTTAGGAAGTAAAAGCCCTCCCCTTTCACCTCCCTGAGGTAGAGGCAATAACTGTTCATCATTTGTTATAGATCCTATTATTATTCATGTTATAACACTTACTAGGTTTCTCTCAAGTGCAGAGATGTTCAAAAGAGAAAACCCAAAAGGGATCAAAACCTCTGGAACATATTTTGGCATAAAAACATGTTGGCTTCTCAGGTGAAGGAGGTTGTAGTGAGCTGAGATCACACCACTGCACTCCAGCCTGGGCAACAGAGTAAGACCCTGTCTCAAAAAAAAAAAAAATATATATATATATGCATATATGTATATATATGTATATGTGTGTATATATGTATACGTGTGTGTGTATGTGTGTGTGTGTGTATATATATATATATATATGTTGGCTTTTTTTAAAAAAAAAGAATACATATGGTAGGGCATGTGGCTCACACCTGTAATCCCAGCACTTTGGGAGGCCGAGGCAGGCGGATCACAAGGTCATGAGATCGAGACCATCCTGGCTAACACGGTGAAACCCCGTCTCTACTAAAAATACAAAAAATTAGCCAGGCATGGTGGCGTGCGCCTGTAGTTCCAGCTACTCAGGAGGCTGAGGCAGGAGAATCACTTGAACCCAGGAGGCAGAGGTTGCAGTGAGCCAAGATTGCACCACTGCACTCCAGCCTTGGTAACAAAGCAAGACTCTGTCTCAAAAACAAAAACAAACAAACAAACAAAAATATATAAGGCTGGAAAATAAAACAACTCTAAAAGATACAAAATGAAAAGTAAACACTTCCCTCTCACTCACTACTGTCCCACGCCAAGTCCCTCTCCCCAAAGGTAACCACTGTTGAAATTTCCTATTTGCTTTAGTGTGACAGGCATTTCTTTGCCACATTCCACATTCTCATCTGGAGATGGGTCTACTGCTCGTGTTTCCATTTTCTGCGCCATTTCCCTCTTTGCTGCGCTGGCACAAGTACCATGATGTTCAACGTATTTCAGTGTTACCTGTGTTTTAACAGCTGGGAGGGTAAGTCCCGCCTTAACGTTTTTCATCTGCGGAGACATGGTGAGTATTCTACACTTACGTTCAACTTTATATTGCACCCTCTCCCTACCCCCACCAATTTGATTGGAAATTTGTTGGAAGGGCATTGTGTGTATAGATTCATTTGGAGAAGATGATAACTTTATCTCTTTGTGGACATCTCGCCCCTGTGACTGCATTCAGATTTTGTGACTTTTCTTTTTTTCCTTTTGAGACAGGGTCTTGCTCTTTCATCCAGGGTGGAGTGCAGTGGCACAATCATGGCTTACTGCAGCCTCGACCTCCTGAGCTCAAGTGATCCTGCCATCTCAGCCTCCCAATTAGCTGGGACCACAGACACATGCCACCACCCCTGGTTATTTTTTTTTATTTTTAGTAGAGACAGAGTCTCTCTGTGTTGCTCAGGCTGATCTCAAACTCCTGGGCTCAAGTGATCCTCCTCGGCCTCCCAGTGTGGGGATTACAGGCGTGAGCCTGGCCCTTTTCTCTTTGAATTGGAGTGAAGGCATACAGATTTTATTAACATGTACACAGGGAGAACCACAGAATCATTCCCTCAGACGTTGTGACTTTTCTTGTTTGGGATTTTGAACATCTCTCCTTAGAGCATCTTAATCTTCGTCCATCTGATGTCATAACTGCAGCTGCCTACTAGGAAAAGGGTTGGGAGACTTGGTCTCTGTCTTCCCATACTCGAGGGTATCAGGTGAAAGAGGGTGTGGCCTGCTCAGCAGAGCTCCAGAGAGCAGAACTCAGACCAGTTGGGGGTCACACAGAGGCCGCCTTTGGCTCAGTGAACGGAAGAATGTTCTATCCGTTGGAGCTGCAGGGCCATGGAACGAGCCACTGGGGGAGATGGTGAGCTCCCCACCTTGGCTCTTTTCCAGTGTTCCAGGGAAAATGCAGCCCATGCTGCCCAGGGGCATCTGTGTTGCTGAGAGGAGTAGGGGAGGATGCTTGGTGACCTGGGCCCCTGTTCTCTCCACTGTGCCCAAAGGGAAAACCAAGACTTTCTGAGTCCCGCGCTGTGCTGCTTACTTCATTTCATTTTGCACAATGACCTCTCTGGGTAGAATGGCATTATTCTATTTTCCATTCAGAGACAGGGAGGCCAAGGGACTTCTCCAGGCTCATCCAGCTAGGCCTGTTTGAACCAGATTCCAAAGCAGGCCCTCCCCAAGCTGCCTGTCTATGATTGTCCCCTGGGAGCCCCTGCTCAGAGTCAGGGCTGAAGAAAAAGGAAGCGGGAACACCCTCCCTGTCTTTCAGTCTGGGGACAGCTGCAGGGCAGGTGAGCAGCCCAGTGGGCAGCAAGAAGGCACCCTGGCTCCTCTCCCATCCCTGGTTCTGCACGTCCATGTCTCTCCCCCGGGCAGCTCTCAGCTTGGCTCACAGTGTCCTTAGGGGGCCAATGGGCTTCTTGATTCCAGGCTGCACATCTGGAAGTTGACGCTATTAAAACAAACCCCATTATATAACAAATGGACATCTGGAATCCGTTAGCACTGAGTTTTTAGAAAAAGAAATTATTTTGGATGTGCTCTCTCCTAAGAATGTGGCAAAGCGCCCTCACCCTGGCTGTCCAGGAACCCAGGGATCCAGGGGCCTCTCCTGGGCCCACTTCTCAAGGTACTCAGGCCAGGCCAGGGGTGGGCTGGGGCAGAGACCGAGACAGACTCCCCCGGCCCCCACAGGCAACTTCACTGTCTCTTGTTGGCTCCATCTTCGGAAGGCTCCTTTCCAATTTCATGTAAATATTCATTCAACAAACACTTGTGTGCCTACTATGTGCTGCCAACTGCATATCATTCATATGGCCATGCCCAGCTTCTCCACTGAGCCTAAGCACCCCAACATGGCTTAAGAAAAAACATCCTGGACTTCCCTGGATTCTAAACAGCAACGCAAAACAGCCTGAGCCTCAGTTGCCTCAAACACAGAGCCCAAACGCCTTAGCTAGTCCCTACAACTCCCTAGCACCCTCAAGGCCTCTTTTGGAATTGTCTCCCTACTCTTTCTTCCTGGGCACATTGGTGGGGGACACAAGGACAATTGACTTGGCATAGGCTCGTGGCAACCTTGATCTAGCAATGAAGAAAGATTTTATGAGAAACGTCTAGCTAATATTTTCAAATGGAAATTTTATCCCCCCCCAACATTTTATGATGAAAAATTTCAAACATACAGAAAAGTTGAAAGAATTATACAATGAGGCCAGGCACAGTGGCTCATGCCTGTAATCCCAGCACTTTGGGAGGTTGAGGCAGGCCGATCACTTGAGTCCAGGAGTTCGAGACCAGCCTCTGCAACATGGTGAGACCCAATTCTTATAAAACAATACAAAAATGAGCTGGGTGTGGTGGCACACGCCTATAGTCCCAGCTACTCCTGAGGCTGAGGTGGGAGGATCGCTTGAGCCCAGGAGACGGAGGTTGCAGTGAGCTGAGATCACAACACTACCCTCCAGTCTGGGCAACACAGCAAGACCCTGTCTTAAAAAAAAAAAAGAAAAAAGAAAGAAAAGAAAGAAAAGAAAAGAAAGGGCTGGGCGCAGTGGCTCAGGCCTGTAATCCCAACACTTTGGGAGGCCGAGGCAGATGGATCACTTGAGGCCAGGAGTTTGAGACCAGCCCGGCCAGCATGGCAAAACCCCTTCTCTACTAAAAAAATACAAACATTAGCTGGTGTGGTGGTGGGAACCTGTAATCCTAGCTACTCAGGAGCCTGAGGCAGAAGAATCCCTTGAACCGGGGAGGCAGAGGCTGTAGTGAGCCTAGATCACGCCACTGCACTCCAGCCTGGGTGACAAAGCAAGACTCCATCTCAATAATAATAATAATAATAATAATAATAATAATAACAATAATAATAATAATAATTGTACAGGGAATCCACCATCTAAATTCTGCAATTGTTGGTAGGTTGCTATATTTGCATTTTCAAATATCTATCCATCTGTAGACCCAGCCTTCAATTCAAAAGCTATTTGCAGACAGCAGTACACTTTATCCCTTAACAGCAGGCATGCATATTATTAACTAGAGTTCAATATTTGTTTCTGGTTTTCTTTGAGGCAAAATTAACAGACAATTAAATGGACAAATTGTAATATTCCATGTACCATGTGGACTACATGTTTTATTCCAGTGAGTTTGACAAATGCAGATACTTCTTCTTTTTTTTTTTTTTTTTTTTATGAGATGGAGACTTGCTCTGTCGCGAGGCTGGAGTGCGGTGGTGCAATCTCGGCTCACTGCAACCTCTGTCTCCTGGGTTCAAGCAATTCTCCTGCCTCAGCCTCCCGAGTAGCTGGGACTACAGGCATGTGCCACCATGCCCAGCTAATTTTTGTATTTTTAGTAGAGACAGGGTTTCACCATGTTGGCCAGGATGGTCTCGATCTCTTGACCTCGTGATCCACCCACCTCGGCCTCCCAGAGGGCTGGGATTACAGGCATGAGCCATCGCACCTGAGCAACAAATGTAGATACTTTTATAACCCAAACCCTATCACCAAATCCAATTTTCCATCAACCCCAGAAAGTCTCCCAAACCGCTTCCTAGTATATCGCTAACCCACACTCCTCCCAGAGGCAACCACAATTCTGGTTATTTTCACCATAGTCTAGGTGTTGTGGGCTAATTGTGTTCTTCCAAAATCCATATGTTAAAGTCCTAATCCCTAGTACTGCAAAATGTGACTGTATTTGGAGGTTGGGTCTTTAAAGAGGTGATTACCTTAAAATGAGATCCTTAGGGTGGAACCTAATCCGATATGCCTGGTGTCTTTATAATAAGAGGAAATTAGGACACAGATACACACAGAGGGACAACCACATGAAAACACTGGGAGAAAACTGCCATTTACAAGCCAAGGAGGGGGGCCCAAGAAGAAACCACCCCTGCCAACACCTTGATCGAGGCTTCTGGCCTCCAGAACTGTGAGGAAACAAATTTCTGCTGTTTAAGCCACCCCGTCTTTGGTACTTTGTCGTGGTAGCCCTAGCACAATAATACACTAAGTTTGTCTTTTCTAGAATTTCATATGAAGTCATTTGCTCTGTGCCCTTTCGTGTCAGGCTTTTTATTTTGCCCAGTGTAAGACTGTTGGGATTCATCTATGTTGCTACAAGAATCAGTACCTTATTCCTTTTTTATCGCTGAGTAGTATTCCATTATATTAATATTCCACAGTTTGTTTAGCCAGGCACATTTTTTATTTTTTTAAGAACAGAGGAATGGTTTGGCAGCATTTCACTTCAGTGTATGCCCTTTATGCCATCCCAGCAACAAACCAGACATTCCATGGCCCACCCTATTCAGCAGGAGCTTCGGAACCATACATGGATGTCTAACCATCCTGATAAAAGACATCATAACTCCGGGAATGAAAAGTTCTTACAGATGAGATTAAATTAGTAGCACATCATTTTTATCTCAGCAAATATAGATGATCCATGATATCACAGGAGCCTCAGATCTTCATCCCTTTGGCTGCAAACTGAACACAGTGATTACACTGGCTTTGCAACCTTGGGCAGGTCACTCAACATCTCTGACCCCCACTTTCCTCCTACAGCAAATGGGACTAGTAATTTCTTCCTGCAGGGTTGCTTGAAGACTGAATGAACTAATGAGTTTAGGATGTGTGTTAGTCCCTTTTCACACTGCTGATAAAGGCATACCTGAGACTAGGTAATAAGAAAAAGAGGTTTAATGGACTCACAGTTCCATGTGGCTGGGGAGGGCTCATAATCACGGCAGAAGGCAAAAGGCATGTCTTATATGGTGGCAAGCAAGAGAGAGAATGAGAACCAAGAGAAAGGGGTTTCCCCTTATAAAACCATCAGATCTCGGCTGGGCGCAGTGGCTCATGCCTGTAATCTCAGCACTTTGGGAGGCTGAGGTGGGTAGATCACGAGGCCAGGAGTTCAAGACTAGCCTGGCCAACATGGTGACACCCCATCTCTATTAAAAACACAAAAATTAGCCAGGCATGGTGGTGCGTGCCTATGGTTCCAGCTACTCGGGAAGCTGAGGCCCAAGAATCGTTTGAACCTGGGAGGCAGAGGTTGTAGTGAGCCAAGATCGCGCCATTGCACTCCAGCCTGGGCAATAGAGTGGACTCTGTCTCAAAAAAACAAAAAACAAAAAACCATCAGATCTCGTGAGACTTATTCACTACCACAAGAACAGTATGGGGGAACCCGCCCCCATGTTTCAATTGTCTCCTACTCGGTCCCTCCCAACCCCGTCCCTCCCGGGAGCTACAATTCAAGATGAGATTTGGGTGGAGAAACCATATCAGGGTGGAAAAGGAAAGACTCAGGAAACATTCGATGTGATTTGTCTCACTCTGCAGCTGTTGGGGCCAGAGCCTCTCACTGGACAGAGCAGCAAAAGTGGGTTTCTAAGCCACTAAGAGTAGAAAATGAGCTTTCTGCACTGCTATTGTAATTGCTGAGACTAAGGAGCAGGGTAGTGAAGACAGTGTCAAATCATCAGGCTGCCAAGATCAATTAAGTTGAAACAATCGTAGCAGAAGTGATCCTTTTGGAGTTTCATAAAACACACTCTGAATTGTGGGATTCAGAGTGCTTCCAGGCTGCACAAATTTTGCACGTGTTTGACTATTTCTGTGTATTATTTTATTTCAACTGAATGGGACTGCTCAGAAATTTGCTTCACTTCAATATGATTATTTCTATGAAACTGTAAATTTAAATGTAATCTAGGAACCCATCCTTCATAAAAGACATTAATTTAATACTTTTCTTATGAGAAAGTAGGAAAAATGCATAATTGGAATTGCCATCATTTGTTTTATCTCAGAAGTTCTTTTCTTCTGAAGGAAATATTTTTGAACTTTGAAGTCCTTAGGAATTGGTTTTTGGCATAATTTATCCACTCTGTCCCAAGTGGCCTTGAAAGGCTCATAATTTCTCTCAGATGATGATCTTTTTTGGCTTTTAAAGGCAAAGAAAATGTCTACAGTTTCACTTTGAAGCTCTTTAGAAAAAAATCCTGGGACACTTATCATGTGATTAAAAAAAAGTAAAACAAAAGATAAAATCAAATTTGGAATCAATGATAGCAATTGTATACTTCGATCACCTGCAACAGCTGAAGAGTCATTTGTTACAACTTCCTGTGGTCTAATGGTATCTGAAAGTTCTTCAGTCACAGCTGAAGATGGACTGTGACGCCCATCTTTGGGTGGAGAAACCATATCAGGGTGTTTTCAAGAAATTGGCCGGGGGTGGTGGCTCACGCCTGTAATCCCAGCACTGTGGGCAGCTGAAGCGGGTGGATCATGAGGTCAGGAGATCGAGACCATCCTGGCTAACACGGTGAAAAGCCCATCTCTACTAAAAATACAAAAAATTAGCTGGGCGTGGTGGCGGGCGCTTGTAGTCCCAGCTACTCAGGAGGCTGAGGAAGGAGAATGGCGTGAACCTGGGAGGCGGAGCTTGCAGTGAGCCAAGATCGCGCCACTGCACTCCAGCCTGGGTGACAGAGCAAGACTCTGTCTCAAAGGAAAAAAAAAAGAAATCACCCTGTTCCCTGCACACTTCATCTTCACCCACGTCCAAAGGTTTGGAAAACTCTTTTGGTGGGTACATGGTGTGCCAAGGAGAGAACTGAGAGCATTTAAGGTTGTTTTTTTTTTTTTTTTAAGATGGAGTTTCACTCTTATTGCCCAGACTGGAATGCAATGGCACGATCTTGGCTCACCGCAACCTTCACCTCCCAGGTTCAAGCAATTCTCCTGCCTCTGCCTCCCAAGTAGCTGGAATTACAGGCATGCACCATCACACCCGGCTAATTTTGTATTTTTAGTAGAGACAGGGTTTCTCCATGTTGAGGCTGGTCTTGAACTCCTGACCTCAGATGATCCGCCCACCTCGGCCTCCCAAAGTGCTGGGATTACAGGCGTGAGCCACCACACCCAGCCAAGGTTTATTCTTTTCCTCACAAAATGCTATAATTACCACAACCAAAAAATGTGTGGAATTCCTCAGAACTCCTTCAATGTCACTCAATTTTCTATGCATGCTAGATGCATCGTCACAGACCTAGTAAATTTAAAAAAAAAACTGATTTTATTCAAATCCATTCCATTTTGCTTTTTATTTTTTTCTGATATACTTTTGCAAGTATAAGTAAACTTTTGCAAGGTGATTGATCCCAGTCATCTCTTCAATATCATGAAACCCAAGAACTTCTCTTTAATTAAACCTCCAGGGTGAAGGCAGCCTGACTGCCCTGCTGCCCTCCTTTCCAATCTCCAATGGGCTCCCACAGCAGAGCTCCTAGGTCAGCCAGCAGCCAGGCCTGGTCGGTTGGACAGGGCCTTTGTCTTGATAGCGCTGGCTTAGGACTTAGTCTCCCTCTGGGGCAGACAGTAGGGACCCGCAGCAGAGAAAGCCCTGGGTAAGAATGGGATCTCCAAGGCTCCAAGAGAGAACTTGGCGCAGGGATGCACAGAGGAGAGCAGAGCCAGCAGATTTGGGTGGTCCTGGGAGGTCCTGCAGAATCCCTCCCTGCCCCGAGGCTGGGAGACGGGGATGCAGAGCAGCAGAATGAGCAGAGCGTTCTCTCCTGGGATACAGAGAGGTGCAGCCAATTTGTCAGCTGGATCTGAGCTTTGGAGATGATTAGGACTGCAACAAGGCAGAAAGACAGTCGGCACCTGAGGGAATCCAGCAGCCAGGAAGGAAGAGCCTGCAATTCACTCAGCACTGCAAGAGGAGACCAACCACAACTTGCACAACAGGAAAAGCAAACAAAACCATAAGCTCACATTTTAAAAAATCAAAGGCATTGGGCAGCCAAGGCGGGCGGATCACGAGGAGTTCGAGACCAACCTGGCCAACATAGTGAAACCCCGTCTCTACTAAAAATAAAAAAATTAGCCGGGTGTGGTGGCGGGTGCCTGTAATCCCAGCTACTCAGGAGGCTGAGGCAGGAGAATCGCTTGAAACCAGAAGGCACAGGTTGCAGTGAGCCGAGATCACGCCACTGCACTCCAACCTGGGTGGAAGAGTGAAACTCCATCTCAAAAATAAAATAAAATAGTCAAAGGTGAAATCAAATACTTTCCTGAGTGAAGAAACATTGTTTTCAATTTAAAATGACTTGGAGGAGAGGAAACCATGTGGAAGAGATAATGCAAAACCCAAAGTAAAAATCTAAAAGCACCTCAGAGGAGAGAGATCCAGGAGTTGTAATAGGTGAATAATGAAAATAAGAATAAAAATCTCAGAAAGAAAAAAGAAGAAATAGAGGAGAAGCAATCATTTTTAAATGAGAAAGAAAATTTTCCGTGGTTTGAAGAACGCCTTGGGTTTGCAGATTAAAAGGCTCATTGAGTTCCAGGCAGGAATGATGGAAAAAAGACACACATCTAGGCATAGCCTGGTAAGGTTCCCGAATTCCACGATTAAAGAGAAAACTCAGACAAGCTTCCCTAATGAGAAAATAAGTTGCATAGAAAGAAGAGAATCAGACTGAAAGCATACATCTTATTTGCAAGCTAGAAACCAATATGAATCACCTCCACAGACCACTGAGAAAAGCCTCCTAAACCAACCAGGTCGCCATTCACCTTCCTAGGATGGAAGAAATGTAAAGGTCCACGTAATTTTCCCATATGGGGGAAATACCATAGAAAGGAATCTACTCAGGAAATAGATGAATCAGATTGGAGACAAGGAGATGAAGAAAAGAGGAACCTGTGGTGAGATGTGAGCCGACCAAATCATGTACAATTACCTCCGAATAAATAATGATAGGATGGAATTTGTAGTGTAAGGGCTAAATAAGTATATTCTTTTAAACACAAGAGAGATGCAATAAGACATATTGCTAACCTAAAGGGAAAGTGCTGAATGATGGCAAAGTGTAGGCGTTGAGGAGGGGAAAGGGAGCCTGAAAAGGCATTTTACATATCTCCTGTTGCCTGAGGGAAGAGAAACAGGGACAAGAGCTCTCCAGTGAGAGGAATTAACTGGTACCTAGTTGCTATGAGTTTCTTTTTAATGAAAATCAGAAAAGGCAAGGTCAGTACTTGCGGACAGCAGCATCTAGCAGAGCTTCCAAAATAAGAAGGGAAAAAGAAGAATGACAGGTGTCTATTGTCAATTGTTCCATCTTTAAAAAAAAAATTTAAGACTTTATTACAGAACCATTATATATATAATATATAATATATATTTTACATATATATGTATGTATATGTATATATAGAGAGAGGTTTTCACCATGTTGGCCAGGCTGGTCTTGAACTCCTGAACTCAAGTGAGCGGCCTGCCTCAGTCTCCCAAAGTACTGGGATTACAGGCTGCCCAATTATGGAAACTTCTGAACACACACCACACAAAAGGGGAGCCATAACATATTGAATCTCTGTGGACCTAACACTAGGGTCCAATGATTCCTTTTTTTTAAACTGGGGATACATTGATAGATACAAAACCTTGTAATGTTTCAGTTTTTATTTTTCCCAGCAATTCCATTTAGAATTTGTACACTTTTGCAAAGATCACCACTCATCTTCATTGATCAAAAGGTTTCTTTTCCTATAATTTTTTTTTTGAGATGGAGTCTTGCTCTGTTTCCTAGGCTGGAGTGCAGTGGTGCAATCTCGGCTCACTGCAACCTCTGCCTCCCAGGTTAAGCAATTCTCCTGCCTCAGCCTCCTGAGTAGGTGGGACTACAGGTGTGCACCACCACGCCCAACTAATTTTTGTATTTTTAGTAGAGGCGGGGTTTCACCATGTTGGCAAGGCAGATCTCAAACTCCTGACCTCAGGTGATCCACCTGCCTCGGCCTCCCAAAGTGCTAGGATTACAGGTGTGAGCCACCACACCCGGCCTAATGGGCGATATCAACCAGCATTTATCTTCACACGGTAAGAGACACCTGTCTTGGAACAGTATCATTCACTCTCTGCCTCTATTTTAGTGCCAGGTGCTAATGATTCTGGAAAACTCTGGGCCATCACTTAACTCCTTGGGTGAGTTCTTGCTGGAAAATGACAACAGACTGTGTCTTAACTCATCACAGTTATCTTGGTCAAGATGTCAAGAAGTAAAGAGTAGGAAATATTTGTAAGCACAGCGATAAACAAGCCAGGCACGTGGGCAGGTGGACACCAGCAAGGTAGAGAAATGTCAGCATCAATTTGTTGCCAGACGTTCAGTTTTCTTCCTTTGTTCTTCTTTCCAGTGAAAATGTGATTTTTTTTTTTTTACATTGCCACAAAGCAAATGGTCACATTTTACAATTCTGAAGCCCCTGCCAGGTTTCTGTTGATTTGTTTGTTTGTTTTTTTGAGACTGTCTCTCACTCTGTCACCCAGGCTGGAGTGCAGTGGTGCGATCTCGGCTCACCGCAACCTCTGCCTCCCAGGTTCAAGCAATTATCATGCCTCTGCCTCCTGAGTAGCTGGGATTACAGACATGTGCCACCATGCCTGGCTAATTTTTTGTAATTTATTGGTAGAGATGAGGTTTCGCCATGTTGGCCAGGCTGGTCTTGAACTCCTGGCCTCAAGTGATCCACTTGCCTCAGCCTCCCAAAGTGCTGGGATTACAGGCATGAGCCACCAAGCTCAGTCATGTTTTTGTTGATTCTAAATTTGGTTTTCCCTAGGAAACTGCTTGGAGAGCAGCAATCCTTACTCCCACCAGGTTCCCTCTCCCTCCCTAGATCCGCCCTTACAGCCCTGGACAGGCCCCTGTAGGCAACGTTTTGGCCCCACCCTCAAACTGCTGGGAGCTGTGGCCAAGGGGCCGTCACCAGAGCCTTGCAGCCACCGCAGAGGCTATGGTCTAGCCTGTCCTCAAACCTTCACTTCTCCTCAGCCTCATCTAAATATCCCTCCATCCTCTCTCCAGATCTCAGGAGAAAACCTCACTTCCTGTTCAGACCAATAAGCAGAGGTCATTTCTGCTTCCTGCCAACCCGTCAGCCCCCGCCACACCTGCAGGTACTCTGCCTCCCAGCCTGTCTGCCGCCTCCTCCTCCTCCTGCCCCTCTCTTCCCTCTGGCCTGGGTCCTGCCTGCTAGGGTCCTTGCTTTCCTCTCTCTGGCTCCCTCCCCTTTGCCTAGAAACATCTCAGCTCTTCCAGCTCAGCACTCTACCCTTCCCTGGACTCACTCATTCTCCTTCAGCTGCCTTCGACTTCTTCCTGCCCCATCCCCACAGTCACTGCCTCCACTCCATGACTCCCTCACCTCCACCCTGCTTCCACCCAACTTGGTCCAGGCAGAGGGCACCACCACCTTCCCTCTGGGTTGTGAACTCCAACTCTTCACCTACAGCTTCTCTGAGTCTCTTGGAAACTCCTCCTTCTCTTGCTCTCTTATCTTGGCTGGTGTCTCTCTCTCTCTCTCTCTGTCTCCCTCCCATCTTTCACCCTCTCTCTCTCCCCTCCTCTCCCACCCCTCCTCCAGTTCCTCTGACCACATCTTTCTGATCTCCTTCACTGACTCATTTTTCTTAGTTTTCGCCTTAAATGTCCCCAGTTTTCTTCTTACACCACACAAACTCCTTTGCTTGTTTGTTTGTTTTTTGAGACAGAGTCTCACTCTGTTGCCCAGGCTAGGGTACAATGGAATGATCTCGGCTCACTGCAACCTCTGCCTCCCAGGTTCAAGCGATTCTCCTGCCTCAGCCTCCTGAGTAGCTGGGATTACAGGTGCGCACCACCATGCCTGGTTAATTTTTGTATTTTTAGTAGAGATAGGCTTTCACCATGTTGGCCAGGCTGGTCTCAAACTCCTGACCTCAAATGATTTGCCTGCCTCGGCCTCCCATAGTGCTGGGATTATAGGCGTGAGCCACTGTGCCCGGCCTACAAACTCCTTTGGAGATCTCTTCATTCCCATAGCCTTTATTTTTGCTGATGAGTTAAATTCTCTCCAATTTCAAAGAAATGAGATGGGGCAGGTTTTGAACATTCAGCTGGTTTTGTTGTAAAACTTTTTTTGGGGGGTTGTCTCTATTTTCCCTTGTATTAGGAGCCATTTGGCCCATTCTTCTCAGGAGGGTGACCCTCGCCTGGTTGGAACCTAGACTTCTCCCCTCTCTTCCCAGGAATGCTGCCCTGACTGGCACACTTGAGTGTCTAAGGTCAGGCCCTCAAGGTGGTGGAAACCAGTTTCTCTCCTGCTGACAATTTGGGCTCCGGGTATAATGGGCAATCAAAGCTCTTCCTGATTATGGGAAAAGGAGAAGAATGAGGTTTGCGGGAGGAGAAAGGGAGGGTCCCTGGGAAGGAGATGGTGAGAAGAGAGGCTAGGGATGGGGGGAAGGACGAAAAACACACAAGGGACCCAAAGCTGGAAGGGTGGTCGGTGGTGCGGCAGCCACCTGGGAAGTGCCAGGCCCGTGGAACAGGGAAGGATGGCCTCGGGGCAGCAGAGGGGCTGTGGCCTCAGCCAGCCGTGCCTTCTGACCAAGTGCCTTCATCAGCTATCTGGGAGGAGGGGGCACAAGGACAGCCAATCAGCCACTTCCCTGTGGTTCTAACAGGAGCCCTGGACAGCAGTGGGGTAGGGTGGGCCTCTGACCTTGCACTACAGCATGCCCTGGCCCCCTGCCCTGCCCCCAGCTTCAAAGGGGCAGCCAACAAATGGGACACCTTAACAGTGTGCATATCCTGCTGCCCCCCAGACAGCCTTCTCCCCCGGGATACCTGAAGTCACCTCCAATTCAGTGTGGCTTCCCTCCAAACTAGTGTGCCCCTCTGTCTTTGTCTCAGCAAAAGAGGCCCCCCACACCAGAAACCTGTAGTCATCCTGGAGCCCCTCAAAAGTCAAAAGGCCTCATCGCCTGGATACTTTTAGGTGCTCCCTTCCATCCTCACCAACATGGTTCCAGCCTTCCCCCTGACTCAGGCACTAACACTGCCACCTAACTGGCACTACCAACCACCCACTCCATGGTGGGCAGCTGGGGGACGATGGGGCTCTTCATGAGGCCAGAGACACAGGAGGAGGATGGAGAGAGGGAGGGAGAGGGAGGGGAGGGGAAACTGTGACTGGAGGTGGGACTGTGGTGATATGGCCAGGGAGGAAGATACCCTAATCCCAGTGCAGCCCCTGGGGCAAGGGAGGGAAGGAAAGGATACAGACCCCGCTGTGGGAGCCTCCTGTCCGCTCTTTCCCAAAGGAACTGGGGCTGCTGGCCAACACCAGCATAGCCAGAAGTGCGGGAGCCCTGGCTGCAAAGACTCAACCTGGGGAAGGCTTCAAAGGTCACATGGCAAGGACAGGTGGGTGGGACCTGGGCAAAAGGAGAAGGCTGGGCTGCTCTGGAGGGGAATGGGGTGTCAGAGGGTCAGGCCCCGGCACGGACCCCTTTTGAATAGATGCCAGATATATCATCTAGCCTTAAGCATAAGACAGAATCCTGGGGCCCCACCAGGGTTGGGCCCATGACCCTGACCTTAGCCCTGACCCTTCTCCAGCCAGCTCATTGAAGGCTGGTGACTCTCTCTCCAAAATGCCCACCCTCTCTCATCTCCAGCATCTCTGGCCTGGATGCCAGTGCCAGCCTGCCTAGTGCCATCTCCTCATGGCTACAGAATGACCCATCTAACACCCACGGTGCATTCATTTGGCAAACTTGGGCAGGAGATGGCCCCCCGCATCCAGGACTGCCAGTCTGGATTGGAGCTCGACTCAGAAATAGACAATGGCCGTGGCACTAGGAAGTGGTCTGGAGTGGATTCAAGGGGCTGAAGGCCAAGCGTCAATATGCACCACTCCCCCCCAGCCTCCTCAAGTCCTCGGCCTGCACACAGCCCTCTCCCCTCCAGCCATGTCCCCTCCTAAGTCCCAGTTCCCTCCCTCTGATTGGAGCACGTGCCTCCCACCATGGATGCTCTTTCCCCTTTCACCTCCCCAGGCCCCTTTCTGGCCCCTCTTGGGGCTTCTCTAACTCTCATCCACCTCTGCCCCTCTGGATGCCTTGAGCACAGAGCCTGGAGCCGACTTGTCTGTGCTTCCAGCACCAGGTGCCCAGCAAATGTCCCAGCAAATTAAGGAATTAAGGCAGAGCAGGTCTGAGATAAGGACAGTGTCTGGGTGAAGGTCAGGTTCTGCCTGTCCAAGCATGAGTCTTCCATGGCAACACCCTCCCCTTCCTTCCCCCCATGGAGGGTAGCCCCCTCCCCTGCTCGTTTTGGCCTCTCTGCACACACCCTGCATTGCAAGCCTGCCTCCCCCATCACCAGCGGGTAATCTTGTGTAGTTTTTACTCTGGTGCCCATGAATAGAAGAGTTAGAGGAGAGCTGACGGTGAGCCCTTCTCAGGGCCTTGCAACCACACCCCCGCATCGATGCCTGAGCAGCTCTGCATTTCACTCCCCCACCCCCAGCCTCTCCCCATCCCTGTCCTAATCAGGCCTGGAGGCCAGCCCCTCCAGTGAGGGACAGCCCCAGGTCCTTACTGGAGGTCAGGCCAGCTGTGCCACATACTCTGTTCAGTGTCCGGACCTTCCAACTGGAGGCTCAGCCTGGCTCTAGCTGTGGTAGGCACAGGGAATGCAGACCCCTGCCCTGTACAGCTCATTCAACCCTGCCTCAGCCCTGATGTTTTGTCTCCCCTCTTTGTGGTAGTTTCTAGACTCCTTCTCACACCCAGAGCCCCCAAACTAGCCACAAAAGCCTTTCAGTCCTTTGTCCTGAAAGCCTCTAGAACCTAGCCCTGTTCCCCATCCCTCGGTCCCTGTTAGCCTGGTGGCTGACCGCTGCCAGGGCCACCCCACTGGCACCCCACCTCCTGTGTCTGCTCCACACAGCTGCAGCCACAGGATGTTTTTCCTGACAGTTCTGTATGCATCGTTTCCCAGCTGTAAAGTCCAGACTTTTCACTGGGGTATTCAAGGCCCCTCTTGTCTGGCCCCTGCCAACCTCTCTTGGAGCTTGGGCTACCCAGAGCTCTGCAGGGTTCCCCATACATACCAGGCTCTCTCCTGCTTCCAGGCCATGCACATGCCGCACCCACCACCCAGGGTGCTTTCTCCCCGTGCAGTGAACTCTAGTGTTGCCTGTTTTGTGAAACACCCTCTGATGCCTTCCCTCAAGCTGAGGCACCCAGGCACTTCTTCCTCTGTGAGCCCACGCTACCCTACAGTTCCTAACTATACAAGTTCATGTTCCCCTCTGCATGCAGGTCTGTCCCCCTCTCTTGGGTTGGGTTCCACAAAAGCAGATCCTGAGACAGGGATCTAGTTATAAGTCATTTATCAAGGGGGCTCCTGGGAGAGATACATAAGGGAGGTAGGAAAACAGGAGAGGATGGAAATAGAGCAAGAATGGATCCCAGGTAGAGTCTAGAGGGGCCTGACCAAGGGGGCTCTGCAACATAAACTAACACTGGGCTGTCCACCATGAGGTGAGGAGGCTGCCTTTTATGTCCCCCTGTGTATTGGTCCGTTTTCATGCTGCTGATAAAGACATATTCTAGACTGGGCAATTTACAAAAGAAAGAGGTTTATTGGACTTAGTTATGTGGCCGGGGAGGCCTCATAATCATGGTGGAAGGTGAAAGGCATGTCTCACACGGTGGCAGACAAGAAAAGAGAGCTTGTGCAGGGAAACTCCCCTTTTTAAAACCATCAGATCTTGTGAGACTGATTCACTATCATGAGAACACTGCAGGAAAGACCTGCCCCCATAATCCAATCACCTCCCACCAGGTTCCTCCCACGACACATGGGAATTGTAAGAGTTACAATTCAAGATGAGATTTGGGTGGGGACACAGCCAAACCATTTCACCCTATCAGCCAGTCACTCCTCAGCCAAGGGCAATTCGCAGAAGGGGCAGCTGGGAGCATTCCCAGTCGTCACACCTGCAGCCAGGGGATTCATGGGTACACTGACCAGGGAAAGGGAGTCTGGGTGGGGTACCCACAGCACCCGTTGAGTGTGACCTCTGCTAGATTTCTTGACGAGTGAGAGGTACATGGATTCCTGGTCCATCCAAGCACTGACATTTTCCAAACCCAGAGCTGCATGTGCTGCTTTGCAAGAAGGTCCTGCCCACAGCCTGAGGGAGCACAGTTGCTACTGCAGTGACTAGAAAGAAGGCCCAGATATCCAACCCCCAAGAAAGGACTCTGTGCAGAGCCCTGCCACACTCACTGGGCGTCTGTTATGTGCACGACTGTGCACATGGGAGCCTTGGCCAAAGTTCTCATCTATTCCTCATAATAATCATTTTAGCATAGGAAAGCAGAGGCTCAGAAGGGTGAAGTGACTCAAGGGAGGTCATGCAACTTGTGAGTGGAAGAGCTGGGATTCAAACCCGAGTCTAATTGACTCCTTGCCTGATTTCTTCCCCAGTGTGTGAACCACCTTGGAGCAAAGCCCTTCCTGCCCACCATAAGAAAACTGGCAAGTCCTAGCCGGGCACAGTGGCTCATGCCTGTAATCCCAGCACTTTGGGAGGCCAAGGCAGGTGGATCACTTGAGGTCAAGAGTTCAAGACCAGCCTGGCCAACATGGTGAAACCCCATCTCTACTGAAAATACAAAAATTAGCTGGGCATGGTGGCTCATGCCTGTAGTCCCAGCTACTCCGGAGGCTGAGGCACGAGAATGGCTTGAACCTGGGAGGTGGAGGTTGCGGTGAGCCAAGATCACGCCACTGCACTCCAGCCTGGGCAACAGAGTGAGACTCAGTCTCAAAAAAAAAAAAAAAAAAAGAAACTGGCAAGTCCAAGGTGATCTCTCTGCCCCACAACAGGTCTCAGCTAAACTTAGGGTCCTCAAGGACCATATCTGGCATTTGCAATAGTTGAGAGACCTGTGCATGTATTTTGTATAGAATTTGCATAATGTTGCATCTGGTTTGCATATGTCCATGTTGAGAGCCCATCAGCATTGCACAATTTCTAAGCTGTTCCTAAGCTACTCTCACTTAATGGAAGTCCATCCAGGCTTTACAGAGCCCAGTTTCCACGATTTCTGGACTCTTCCAGGACCTTGCCCCCAGGCTACACATCTATCCCCGCTAGGATTCTGGACGAGCCCTGCTTCTGCCTAGCTGGATGGGGTCAGTGCAAACCCCTGCCCCAGAAACTCATGTGCATTTGGTATAACCTTTTATGATGGTGCAGGTATAATCAAAATGCTGATGGTGATGATGTGGAGAAAAAAGTGAACCTGGGCAAAGAGCCTTGCTGCACAGAACTTCCAAATGTGGCTCTGTGTGCAGGGAGGCCTAGCTGTGCACTCTCAAAAAAGAAAAAAAAGAGGGTAGGGGAGATGGGCAGGGACAAAGGGCTGCACCTTAGGGCTGGTGCCTTCAAGGGCTGTGGTCCCTGTGCAGGAGGGGTCCATCTGCAGCAGGAAGAGCTTGTACCAGAAAGCCAGCAGCTTCAGTGCTTTCTATTTCTGTCTCTTTTAGGGGAACTGCATCCCATACAACTTTGTGTGGTTTTTAATACTCTTATGTGCTGGGCCCTCAATAAGAAAAGGGAAGGCCGGATGTGGTGGCTCATGCCTGTAATCCCAGCACTTTAGGAGGTCAAGGTGGGCGGATCATTTGAGACCAGCCTGGCCAACATGGCGAAACCCCGTCTCTACTAAAAAAAAAAAAAAAATACAAAAAATTAGCCAGGCGTGGTGGCGTGTGCCTGTAATCTCAGCTGCTTGGGAGGCTGAGGCAGGAGAATTGCTTGAACCCGGGAGGCAGAGGTTGCAGTGAGCCGAGATCACGCCACCGCACTCCAGCCTGGGCGACAGAGTGAGACTCCGTCTCAAAAAAAAAAAAAAAAAAAAGAAAAGAAAAGAACAGAAAAGGAAGGCAGGATGCATAGTGCTCACCCCTGTAATCCCAATACTTTGGGAGGCCAAGGCAGGAGGATCACTTGAGGCCAGGAGTCTGAGACTAGCCTAGGCAGCATAGTGAGACCCCATCTGTACAAAAGGAAAAAATCATGCACATGCATGATAGTGGTATGGGAGATGGGTTGGGTGTGGTTGTGCATGTCCCTGTGAACTGAAACTGCACTCCCGCTCCCGTGTGTGGCCCGTTTCCATCCAGGTGTAGAAACTCCATTCTGAGTCAGAGGAACATGACTGCCTCCTTTCCTCCTCTGCTTCTGGCCCCCCTAGGTTTCCTGTCTGGCAGATGCAAAGTGGCCTCATCATCTATGGGGGGACCCCGGCTCTGGCCTGATCCAGCCAAGACCCCGGGCATCTCCCTGTACTGAGGTCCTCTGCCCCCACTAGAATGGGGCCTAGATCCTGGATCCCAAAACTGTTGCAGTGAAAGAGGGAGCATGGTGTTTGATGTCAGCCACCTGGGAAAGGGGGAAGCGGGGTCCAGCTATCCTTTTAGCCCCTGTGACATGGACATTTCCAAGCTCAAACAGGGTTCAGCCTCTTCCTTGTGAGTTTTGGGCCCCACATCTGGGGCTGGGGAAGAGAGTGAGAGGAAGGGGTGGGACTACTTGGAAAAAGATCACAGCCTCTGGGGTGGGGGAGTTCCTCCCAGAGCCAGGCTGGGCAATGCTGCCAGGCAGTCAGCACCCAGCCTAGGATGAGGAGCTGGCTCAGATGTTTCTCACTTACTAAAAAGCGCAAAGTCAGTGGTTACAAGATCAAGAGTGTGTTGTGGATATGGTGTATCTTGCCCTCAGCAAAATGGTTCATAACATCTCTCTTAGAGGTTGGAGAATATAATAGCACATTTGGTGCTTTTATAGGGAGAGTGAAAGGCTGTCTTGGGCACCATGTGGTTGCTGTAAGACTATACTTTTAGGGATCATTTCTACAGTTCATGACTAGAGAAGTTTCTCTCTGTAGAGCACATTTGGTTTCTGGGATCAGAAACCCATTTAAGCTAGCTCCAGTGGTGGACTATTGGAAGCAGATAGGGAAGTCACAGCTTGTCCCCAGATGGTTACTCACCACACAGCACCTGACTCTGCCCCTCTCTCCCCTGACCACCCTCTTTCTCCATTTCCCATGATTCCCCCAGAGCTCTGGTGGTCTTTCCTATCATTACCAGCCAAGTGCCCCTGTAGTGGATTGAATTGTGCCCCTCCCAAAATTCATGAACATTTGGAACCTCAGAATGTGACCTTATTTGGAAATAGGGTCTTTGCAGACGTAATCATTTGAGATGAGGTTATGTTGGGCTGTACATCCAATGATTGGTGTCCTTATAAGAAGAGGAGGCTGGGCTGGGTGCAGTGGATCACGCCTAGAATCCCAGCAATTTGGGAGACTGAGGTGAGAGCATCACTTGAGCTCAGGAGTTTGTGACCAGTCTGGGCAATAAAGTGAGAGCCCATCTCTACAGAAATTTTAAAAATGAGCTGTGCATGGTGGTGCACAACTGTGGTCCCAGCTACAGAGGAGGCGGGGGCAGGAGGATCACTTGAGCTCAGGAGGTCGAGGCTGCATTCCAGCCTGGGTGATGGAGCTAGACCTTGTCTTTATTTATTTATTTATTTATTTATTTATTTATTTATTTATGGAGATGGAGTTTCACGCTTGTCACCCAGGCTGGAGTGCAATGGCATGATCTCGGCTCATTGCAACCTCCACCTCCAGGGTTCAAGCGATTCTCTTGTCTCAGTCTCCCAGGTAGCTGGGATTACAGGTGCCCACCACCACGCCCGGCTAATTTTTTTATTTTTAGTAGAGATGGGGTTTCACCATATTGGCCAGGCTGGTCTCAAACTCCTGACCTCAGGTGATCCACCCACCTCGGCCTCCCAAAGTGCTGGGATTACAGGCATGAGCCATCGTGCCCAGCCCTGTCTCAAATTTAAAAACAAAACCAGAAAGGCTGGGTGCAGTGACTCACACCTGTAATCCTAGCACTTTGGGAGGCTGAAGCGGACGGATCACGAGGTCAGGAGATCGAGACCATCCTGGCTAACATGGTGAAACCATGTCTCTACTAAAAAAAAAAAAAAAATACAAAAAAATTAGCTGGGCGTCGTGGCGGGCACCTGTAGTCCCAGCCACTCGGGAGGCTGAGGCAGGAGAATGGCGTGAACCCGGGAGGCAGAGCTTGCAGTGAGCCAAGATTGCGCCACTGCACTCCAGCCTGGGTGTGACAGAGCGAGACTCTGGTTCAAAAAACAAAAACAGAAAGAAGAGGAAAGGACACAGACCACAGTCACAGAGAAAAAAAGGTCACGTGAAGAGGGATATGTGGAGGGAAAGCAGAGGCTGGAGTGATGCTGCTACAAAGAATCCTTGACCAAAGAACGCCAGAGATTGCCAGGAACCACCAGTGGCTGGAAGAGGCAAGGAAGGCTTCTCCCCAGAGCCATTGGAGGGGGCATTGCCCTGCTGGCCCGTGGATTTTGGAGTTAGCCTCCAGAATTGTGCAAGAATACATTTCTGTGTATTAAGCCACTGAGTCTGTGGCTGTTACCACAGGCCTGAGAAACTCATGCAACCTACACCTGGAAGCTGGATTCCTTCAGCTTCTGTGCTCTGATTCCAAAGCCTGGGAGAAAGCAGGATGGGCCTAGCTGGGGTCAGGTGTCTGCCCCACAGAACCCACAAGCCACTAAAGCTAAGGGCAGGGAATAGATGTGGGTTTCAGAGCTGCCCCTTCCAGTATCCTTGATAACCATCGCCCTATCCAAAAGGCATTAATTCATATCTCAAGGTCAATTTGGAGGGAGGTCTCTCCAGGCAAGCCCCAGAGTTCTGTGCGTTCTGCACACCTATCAGCTCCTGGGGCAAAGACACAGAAGGCTGTAGCCACCCGTCTGGATGAGACGAGGCCAGGAAAGTACCGCTCTGATGACAGAATCAGAAGGGCTGTGTGCAGGTTAGAGAGTTAGCAAGGTGATATTGAATGAGGACGACGATAAAACCCAACTCTTGGGTTCCAAGAGTCAACTTCACAAGCAAAATGTGGACGATGCCTGGCTTCACGGCGGCAGTGCCTTGTGAGAAAGACCTGAAGATTTTCTTTGACCAGCCGGCTTAGACCTTCAGTTGCACAAAAAGCACAGCACTTTTGGCTGGGCTGGGGCGGTGATAGGCCTTTCGGGCTCGGTGCAGCCCATACCTAAGACAGAGAGGCAACACAGGCGCCTCCAGAGAACCAGAGGTGCAACCGGGCCACCAGGCTAGGTGGCAGAGGTTGCGGGGTAAGGGGGAGGTAGGATGCCTGGGGAGAGGTCAGCGGAGTTATCAAACTAAGGTTCCCGGGCAATGATGGCGCCAGGAGGCAGAGCGAGCAAACGGGGATGATCTGGGATCTATTCCAAAGAGGTGGCGGGGGAGGTGGTGCTGGTGTGCCCCCAAACACGGCCATCTCGGCTCCAGAGCCCTGGAGAGCAGTTGCCGGGTTCACACGGACTCTGAAGACAAGCGTATCCTGCGGGTGGGCGACTCCTGGAGAGCCCACGCCCAGGCTGGCCCAGGGGTCCGCTTCTCTGCTTCTTGCCCCGTGCCCGCAGGCGACAGAGTGGCTGGTGTGCTCGGGGGGCCTCCCAGGGCGCGGCGGCCTGCGCCCCTGCCACCTGGGGCTACTCCCTTCGGAACCTCCTGTTTGCAGGCGTCGCCTCGGCCTCCCGCTCGGAGCTGGGGCGAGGGGCTGGCGACGGCGGAGGGGGCTGGCGGCGGCGAGCGGCGCGGCCCCAAGTTTATGCTAATCCGCAAAGAGCCCGCCTCCCGCCTCCCCTCCGCGGCCCCAGCCGCGAGCAGCGCCGGCCACTCCGCGGGACGCAGCCGCCGCGAAGCGCCAGGCGGCCGGGCCAGCGAGCTCGGGGGGCCGAAGGGGACCCCGGGACCCTCGGGGCCGGACCCGGGCCGACCAGCGGCGGGGGCGGAGCGGCGCTGCAGGCGGACACCCGGCGGGGGGCACCGCGCGGGGCCGGGCAGAGGCGCGGGGGCCGCGATGGGCCGCCGCCGCCTGCTCGTCTGGCTGTGCGCCGTCGCGGCGCTGCTCTCGGGGGCGCAGGCCAGGGGCACCCCGCTCCTGGCGCGGCCCGCGCCGCCCGGTGCCTCCCGCTACAGTCTCTACACGACGGGATGGCGCCCGCGGCTGCGCCCGGGGCCGCACAAGTAAGCGCGGGCGGGCGGCGGGCGGGAAGAGGGAGAGATGGGCCCGCGCGCGCCGCCGCTCCCACCTGCCCGCACCCGCGGGGGGCGTCGAGGCTCCGGGCACCCCGAGGCCGCTGCACAGAGGGGGCGGCGCCCTGGGCCGAGCACCTGCCCAGGCGGGCGCCTCACGCTCCAGGAGATTGCGGGGCTGGCGAGGAAAAAGGAACCGAGGGGGCCTGGCGCGGCGGCTTGGGATCCTGGCAGTGCCCGCGGAAACCTTTCCAGCGAAGTAACATTTTCCAGCTGCGCTGTGTGCAGATTCCGGGCGAGCGGACCAGGTGGAGGGAGAGGAGGAAGGGCGGTCCGCGCGCTGAGCACGCGGGGCTCCCCCGCCCCGGGCCTCCCCTCTCTCCCCTGGCCCGGCCAGGTAGGAGATGGAGCTGCGCATCGGGGCGGCCGCTGCCCTCTCGCAGTCAGCCTGGCCCCAGCAACCCCATGGGAGCCCCAGCGTGGCCGGGCTGCAGAGCCAGTGCGGGCTCCTGGCTCTGGGCCTGTGCTGTGGCACAGCCGTCCACAGTGGTCGGCTTATGCCAGGCAGCCACCTCCTCAGCCCTTGTGGCTCATCAAGGAGCCTGCTGCCCCCGCCTCAGCTTCTGGTGTTTCGTGGGCAGTGGCTTGCGAACTGGCCTCAGTTAAGTGGGCTGGAGGCTCTGCCTGGGGTGCTGGCTGAACTTGAATTCTAGCTGAATTTGAGAGCTGTTGTAGGAGGAAGAGTACCCACACTCAGTGGGCCTGGGTACATCACAGCGAGCCTCCTGGAGGAGGTGGTACAAAAACTGCTCTGAGAGTAAGGGAACAGGACCAAAGGCAAGGGCTGCAAAACTACGAGGAGAGGTGGATTTCCCCGCGAGCCAGGCAGGGAGGAAGGGCAAGACGTGGTGCTCTCAAAGGAGTCACTGAGTGGGGACTCCGAAGCCTTGAATGCCAAGATAAGGAGTTTGGAATCAGCCAAGGATGGGGGGTGTGGCAGGGCACTTGAGGGAGAATCCGGGCTGGCCTCTTCCCCACGCAGGGAGGGGCAGCCACATCAGGCTCTTGGTTCCAAATAGTGCTTAGCCCAGGGGCCACCCATCAGGGAGGCTGGAATCAGAGACCAGCAGCAGGACTGGACCCCAGACCAAGGGCGTTGGCTCCCAGGGACACAGAGGACAGAAGAGACATGGGGGTTTGGAGCCCTGCTGAGGCCCACAGATGGAGGTGGGAGGGTAGGCGCCTCTGTGGGCCTCGCTCAGCCAGATATTCCAGGGGTGCCGTTTTCTTCTGTAGGGCCCTCTGTGCCTATGTGGTGCACAGGAATGTGACCTGCATCCTACAGGAGGGAGCGGAGAGCTACGTAAAGGCTGAATACCGGCAGTGTGGATGGGGGTCCAAGTGCCCCGGGACAGTCACGTAAGTGCACTCCTCACCTACACACTTGGAATCCCCTGGCACAAGCGCCAGTCCTGCCTTCAGCTGAGAGCAGCTGCCAACTCCACAAGGGGCTTCTTGGACTCCAGAGAGCCCACCTGAGCCCCAACACAGGCCAGAGTAGAAGGCGGCCCCAGAAAAGAGGGTGCCAAGGAGGACCCCAGGGATTTGGGCTTGCAGCAGAGCATCACCCGCACAGACAGGGGCAGGCTTGGGTTGGAGCCCAGGAACCACAGAGGGACAAGGGGAGGGTTCTGGGGGCAGAGGCAGCACAAAGCTAGGAGGAAGTGACAGAGGCAGAAGGTGAGGGGAGAGGAGGGAGCAGAGGGCCCCTTAGGCAATGGCTGATGCCACAGGGGGGCCTGGCAGGCCCAGGGAGGACTGTGGTGACCACAAGGAGGCAGGCCATGGGGCAGGGAGAGGAAGCCGGAGCAGCAGGGCTGCATGTGAGGACCTGTGGGGCTGCATGCACATGGGATGCACAGCTCTGTACCTGGAGAGGTTCATGTGTGTGTGTGGAAACAAACCTGTTGTCTCTAGTGTGTCAGTGGGTGAACAGGTACGTGGCTGAACAGGTGAGGGCATGGACCCTCGCGAGCCTGCCTGTACCCCAGACCTTCCCTTCCCTGCTCACAATCAGAGGTACCCATCCATCTGCCTCTCTGACCGGAGCCGAGGTCCCGGAGCAGGCTAGAGAGGAGTGGAAAGAACTAAGGGGAGCAGGTGGGAGCCAAGAGTGGCCCCCAGGGCAGTGAGGGGGCTGCCAGCGCCAGCTCCAGGGCAGTGCCCCTCCCAGCCCACAGGGAGGGCTGGGGCTGTGTCTGAATTCTCCCAGGTGCTACTGCAGCCTGAGTGGAATTTCTCATGGCAGCATGAGCTAGAGGGGGTCCAAGTGGTCTTGGGAGTGATGGGGCAAAATTCCTGCTTCTCTCTAAGCTACCAGGATGGGTGGGACTTCTACCTGCATCCTTCCCTAACATGACTGTGAGCTTCAGGAAGGCCTGCCCTTACCCCACCCCTGTCACCTTAAGCACAGAAAAAGTAAAGCTCTGTGGGTGATATGGAGGTGGGGAGATACCCAGCCTTATGCAAGTGTCTGAGGGCAGCCCTGAGTGCCAGCTAGGGGGAGGAGCACAGCCCTCAGGTGCAGGATCCCGCTCTCTTGCCCTCCCTGGCCCAGGTACCGCACAGTACTCAGACCCAAATACAAGGTTGGCTACAAGACAGTGACAGACCTCGCCTGGCGTTGCTGTCCCAGCTTCACTGGGGAACGCTGCCCTGAGCACCTCACGGACCATGGGCCTGCCCCACCCCAGCTGGAGCCTGAGCCTCAGATTCCTTCGGGGCAGCTGGACCCAGGCCCCAGGCCCCCTTCCTACAGCAGAGCAGCCCCCAGCCCTCACGGTGAGTCTGCCCAAGGAGACCCTCCAAGGTGATTGGGTTTCTTGGGCTCAGTGGCAGGGACAGGGAGGGGACTGATCCCAGGCTGGCTGAGCTCTGGCATGGATGGGGAGGGGCAAGCCCCAAGCCCCACCTTCACCCCACCATAAAGCTGAGAGAGTTATGCCCAGTGAGAAGGTAGGCTTAGAACAGAAAGTCTCGGCTGGGCGCGGTGGCTCACGCCTGTAATCCCAGCACTTTGGGAGGCCGAGGCGGGTGGATCACGAGGTCAGGAGATTGAGACCATCCTGGCTAACATGGTGAAACCCCATCTCTACTAAAAATACAAAAAAAATTAGCCGGGCGTGGTGGTGGGCGCCTGTAGTCCCAGCTGCTCGGGAGGCTGAGGCAGGAGAATGGCATGAACCCAGGAGGCGGAGCTTGCAGTGAGCCAAGATCGCACCACTGCACTCCAGCCTGGGCGACTGAGCAAGACTCTGTCTCAAAAAAAAAAAAAAAAAGAACAGAAAGTCTCTTGGGTGGCCTGGCATTGTGACAAGCTGAGAGGGTGAGGCCAGTGATGCCCCTGGGGCTCTCTTCTCTTTCCCAGGAAGAAAAGGCCCAGGGCTGTTTGGTGAGCGGCTGGAACGCCTGGAGGGTGATGTCCAGCGCCTGGCTCAAACTTATGGTACCCTCAGTGGCCTGGTGGCCAGCCCCGAGGATCCCAACAGGATGACTGGTGGCCCCAGGGCTCCTGCTGTCCCTGTGGGCTTTGGGGTCATCCCTGAGGGGCTTGTGGGCCCAGGAGACAGAGCCAGAGGGCCACTAACACCTCCCTTAGACGAGATCCTAAGCAAGGTAACAGAGGTGAGCAACACTCTTCGGACCAAGGTGCAGCTTCTAGACAAGGTGCATGGGCTGGCACTCGGCCATGAGGCCCACCTGCAGCGGCTGCGGGAAGCCCCACCATCGCCACTCACCTCCCTGGCCCTGCTGGAGGAGTACGTGGACCGACGGCTGCACCGACTCTGGGGGAGCCTGCTGGATGGCTTCGAGCAGAAGCTGCAAGGCGTCCAGAGTGAGTGTGACCTGCGGGTGCAGGAGGTACGGCGGCAATGTGAGGAGGGTCAGGCCGCCAGCCGGAGGCTGCACCAGAGCCTTGATGGCCGGGAGCTGGCCCTGCGCCAGGAGCTGTCACAGCTGGGCAGCCAGCTGCAGGGCCTGAGCGTGGCTGGCGGGGGCAGCTGCTGTGGCCAACTAGCCTTGATCAACGCCCGTATGGATGGCCTTGAGAGGGCCCTGCAGGCAGTCACCGAGACCCAAAGGGGCCCCGGTGCCCCGGCCGGGGATGAGCTTACGAGGCTCTCTGCTGCCATGCTTGAGGGAGGTGTGGACGGGCTGCTTGAGGGTCTGGAGACGCTCAATGGGACAGAGGGTGGAGCAAGGGGATGCTGTCTGAGGTTGGAGATGGGGGGGTGGGGAGTGGGCGGCTTTGGGACCATGCTGGAAGAGCGCGTGCAGAGCCTCGAGGAGCGCCTAGCAACATTGGCTGGGGAGCTAAGCCATGACGGCACCTCTCCGGGCAGGTCAACTCGGCCCCTCGTGCAGACAGAGCTGGCCGTGCTAGAGCAACGGTTGGTCTCACTGGAGACTTCATGCACCCCGAGCACCACCTCAGCCATCCTGGACAACCTCGTGGCAGAGGTGAAGGCCTGGCAGAGCCAGAGCGAGGCCCTCCTACGCCAGGTGGCCAGCCACACAGCACTGCTCCAGCAGCTCAATGGCACTGTGGCCGAGGTCCAGGGACAGCTGGCAGAAGGGACGGGCAGCTCACTCCAAGGCGAGATCACTCTGCTCAAGGTCAATCTGAACTCAGTGAGCAAGTCGCTCACAGGCCTCAGTGACTCTGTCAGCCAGTACTCTGATGCCTTCTTGGCTGCCAACACGTCCCTGGATGAGCGGGAACGCAAGGTGGAAGCCGAAGTCCAGGCCATCCAGGAGCAGGTCAGCAGCCAAGGCTCCAGGCTTCAGGCTGGCCACAGGCAGGTCCTGAACCTGCGTGGGGAGCTGGAGCAACTCAAGGCTGGTGTGGCCAAGGTGGCCAGTGGGCTGAGCCGCTGCCAGGACACAGCCCAGAAACTTCAGCACACAGTGGGACACTTTGACCAGCGGTTGGCACAAGTGGAGGGTGCGTGCAGGAGGCTGGGCCTGCTGGCTGCGGGCCTGGACAGCTTGCCCACTGAGCCACTGAGGCCCAGAGAGGGCCTGTGGAGCCATGTGGACCAGCTGAATCGTACACTGGCCCAGCACACGCAGGACATTGCCCGCCTCCGGGATGACCTACTGGACTGCCAGGCCCAGCTGGCTGAGCAGGCACGGCCAGGGCAAGCCAACTAGACAGGCTGGCCAGGACCCAACCCCTAGATCCCACCAACTCGGGGAACATCACCCCAGAGCCCAGCCTTATCCAGCAGCGCCTTCCAGCCTTCCCTGGCTAGCCCAAATGGCACTAAGGAGGCCACTGAGGGAATCCTCCATGTGGCTATCCCAGCCACCAAAACCCATGCGCAGTGCTGCACAAACTGGACAGTTCCGGACAGCGGTCAAGGCAAGGATGTCGTGCTTGAAGGCCAGGGTGGACTTGAGAGATTTCACATTCCACTCTCTGCAAATCAGTGTCTGGGCAGCCAGCTGCAGGGCCTGAGCGTGGCTGGCAGGGGCAGCTGCTGTGGCCAACTGGCCTTGATCAGTGCCCGTATGTAAGGCCTTGAGAGGACCCTGCAGGCAGTCAGCACCAGCGTCAGCAACTGCAGAGACCTACAGGCCCACAGCCAGTGGCCTGTCCGCATTGCCCTGTGCCCACAAGCAACAGTCCACAGCCCTTGGTGGCTTCTGTTCCTTGTCCCCTCGGCTTCTCTTCGCAGCCATCAGGACTAGGTTTGTGCAGGAAGGTGATGCCCACTGGAACTCTCCTCACACCTGGCAGCTTCACGGATGCTGTATCTGGACTAAGGACCAGAGGCTGCCAGATGTTTCTGGCTCCTCACGTGTCCTTCAGGACAGAACAGAAGCACAAAGACTCAGCCAAGAGTTCTCTTTATTCCCTTTGATCCTGCCCCAAGGTGAGGGCTTAGGCAGCTGTAGAGCCCCAGGAAAGAATGGAATCCAGGCAATCTGTTTAGAGACCCCCCCCCACTCCAAATTTATCCTTTTCCTTTCCTTCCCCTAAGATGTTTCCGGGCCCTCTGGTGCCCACACTGTCCTCTTCCTTCCACTTGCGGGTGGGGAAATCCTTCCTGCGAGGTCAGGGCATTTCTTTACAAAGTGGCCCGAATGAGGCCAGGCCCTGAGAAGGAGCCCCCAGCTGGAGGAAAGGGGCTCCAAGCCTTGCTTTTAACACCCCTGCAAAACCCCCACCCTCCCAGGATGTTCACAAAAGGTGAGAAATTCAGGTACAAAACCATCAATGGACAACTTGAAAATGCATGTTCCTCAGGCCTATGCAGTTCCCAGAGACTCTGACACCGGTCTCTGCTGAGGCTCCCAGCCTCAGTTTCCCCCACAGCAGCACGGGCCCCACTGTGCTGCTCTTCAGGTCCCCACAGCCCTGCCTTTGGTTCCTGGACATTTGGTATTCTGCCCTCCACTCTGGTACTATCAGAGTAGGGTAGGCTCTGGATTAAAGCTTTTAGCCAGTCTAAAGCTACTTTCTTCAAAGACAGTGGGAGGAGAGGTTGCTGGGGCATCAGCCCTGCTTCCCACCTCTCCTTAGGCAAGAGCTTACCCAGCAGCTGTGAGCACCAAGCTGGCCAGCAGAGGCTGGGGGAGGACTGTCAGGCCAACACCTGCCCCAGCTGAGTTTGGGACTGTCCTTAAGGGAGGTCTGGAGAGGCAGCGGCAGCAGCTGGACGGGGAGCAGGCCAAGCTGGAACCACACTCTCTCAGCCTGCAGGTGTGGGTGTGTGTCATGTGCTGAGATGCCAGGGCACCAGCAAGGGGGATATGTTGGCAGTGATGTCTGGCTTCAGAGGGTACAGTCCTGGCTCCCAGGCAAGGGGCGGGGAGAACACTGTGTCCTTGCAGAGGCTGTACCACACTCCCACTGCTGTCACTAATCCTTCACTGAAGCCTCGAGCCTCGGTAGGGCCTCCCTCTTCTCCCTGTCCTATCAAGAGTTACAGCAAGGTCCCAGGTTGACAGGGAGACAGATATCAAAGGCATAGAAAACCCTGCAAGGAGGCCCGGCACGGTAGCTCATGCCTGTAATCCCAGCACTTTGGGAGGCTGAGGTGGGCAAATCACTTGAGGTCAGGAGTTTGAGACCAGCCTGGCCAACATGGTGAAAACCCATCTCTACTAAAAACACGAAAATTAGCCAGGCGTGGTGGTACACACCTGTAATCCCAGCTACTTGGGAGGCTGAGGCAGGTGAATCGCTTGAACCTGGGAGGCAGAGGTTGCAGTGAGCCGAGAGATCATGCCACTGCACTCCAGCCTGGGCAACAGAGCAAGACCCTGTCTCAGAAAAAAAAAAAAAAAAAAAGAGAGAACCCTGCAAGGGCCCAGATGACAAGCTAATTGCCCCAGGCCAGTGCCACACTGACGCCTGGAGCAGCTGCAGCTTAGCTGGCAAAAATAGGACGGGGAAGATGGGGGAGTATCTCTAGCTGCCAACCAACCTGCAGCCCCCTCCTTCCCCTTCAGTGGGTTTGCCCCATGACACTCCAATTCCCACCCTCCTATACCCCAGGACACCTAGTCAGTCCCGGGCCGGGCCAGGGAGGAGGAGCCAGCCAGGGCAGGTTCAGTCCAGGGTATCAAGGTCCACAGCAGGCAGTGGCTCCCGCCAGTAGCAGAAGTTACTGTATTCAGGGTTGACCAGGTCTGTGCTGGGGCCACGGGCCACAGGTGGGAAGAGGAGCTCGACCACCTCACCAAGCCGCTCATACCTACAGGCAGAAGGGGGCCAGCACTGAGCCTGAGCTGCCACCAAACGACGGCCTCGGCCATGGGAACCCAGAGTAAGGGACAGACTCCCCGGTAAGAGGTAAAATTGGGGCCCAGGGAGAAGCCGGGGCAGGGGGACGTGGCAGGGCATGGGGAACGTGACAGGGTTTGGCCTCACGTGGATTTGTGGTTCTTTATGAGCTCCTGGATGAGCTCTCCCTGGGGGTTGACTGTGAAGATGCGTGACTCAGGGAGGCCCACCTGCCGGTAGGCAAAGACATCCTGTGGAAGACAGGAGGGGCCCATGGAACGGAGGCCTGCAGGCAGCTGGGGAGAGGTGGCTTAGCAGAGGGGAGGGGACACACTCACGTTGGGCCTGTTCCCAAAGGCAGCATAGAAGGGCTGTCCGTGGGGCAGAAACAGCTGCTGGATGTCACTCAGGCAGGCGACCTTGAACACCTCTGGTTTCTTCTCAATCACCTCTCTGGGGTGGCCAGAACCACAGCAGGGAAGGGGGCCAAAGTAGGGAAGAAACCAGAGGGGATGGCAGGCTCAGGTGACGGGGGGTCTGACCCCACCCTCCTTGCCACCTGAGAGCTTAATGCCAGCCTGCTAAGGCTGGCCTGGCAGTGGGCCTGCCTCTCCCCACCAGGGGGCCATGGGCTTGTATGTGTAGGGGTGGTTACCTGTGGAGGGCAGAGAAGAGGCTGCTGGGAGACAGAAGGATGGGGCCCTTGGGGAGGCTACAGCCCCCCTCGCTCACCCACTGCAGGTACCCCTTGGTGAGGTCCGCCATGCCAATGGCCCGCGCTGAGCAGTACAGGAACTTGTACCCATTTCTGAGAGTGGGGGACAGGGTGGCATAGAGCCATCAGAGACCAGCCAGCCCCCATCTGTTTCCCCAGCTTTAGCCTGCCTAGCCCAACTGTGGGACTCTGATGTTCCAACCTTTGCAGGGAGGGGACTTGAAGAGAACGGCCAGGCAGTGGACTCAGCTGGACGGTGCACAGAGTCCTGAGGCCTGGGTGGACCAGGATGGAGAGCGCCTCCCCTCCGGCCTCAGGCCAGTAGATGGGCCCTGATCCTAGAACACAGCCCCAGGGGATAAGCCTTTCGCAGAACTGCAGGCCAATAGAGAGGTCTCAGCACTCCAGGCACCTGCCCTGGCGGCCTCCCTTGTGGGCCCTGCTGGTCCCCAAGATGTCCTGTCCTGTCACTCCCTCTCTAGAGCTGGGGCCCTCGCCTCAGCCCCAGCACCAGCCCAGGCACTCACAGGTGGATTTTGTGATAGAGACTGGTGATGCCGTGGTGTGTCCAGTCTTTCCCCAGCTGGGGCAGGATATGGCCCAGAGCATCCGACCTAGAGTGAGAGAGGAAGGGTTACTCCAAGGCAGCTCCACGTGGCCCAGCTCCAGCCCCAGGATGGCCCACCAGGAAGGGAGGGCTCCTCTCACTCCCCACCACACCCAGCACAGAGGGAGGCGAGTCCACAACCCCTCTCCCTCCCCTTCCCACAGCCAGGTGGGCCTCACTTGGTGATGGTGCCATCGATGTCAGAGATGACCACCTTGTCGTCCCATTTCCACAGGTAGATGGTGGCCTTGCAGCGGCAGGTGCCCTGGTACTGAGTGGTCACACTGAAGACCACATCATTGGCACCTTCTTGCAGGTTCAGGCGCCGCTGAGGCCAGACAAAGGGGGGTGTGTTGTGATTGATGACAGCCAGGCACTGCCTACCTCTCCCCTTACGCCGTGGCCTCTGATCCCCTTGGGTCTCTCATTCTCCTCTTCCTCCTAGCTCAGAGACCCTTCTTGGATTCATCAGAGATAGCCACGCACAGATACATCCGTGCGGGCAGAGGGTGGCCATGCTGATCAGGGCCCTGTCCAGTGCAGGCCACAGGAGCCCTAGCCTCCCTTCACTGCCCTTTGAGATGTAACTCACAGACAAAGCTGCATCCATGACTCCCTGCCCAGGATTCCCAGGCCAGCCCCAAGGCTGGGGCTGCTGTTGGCAGGGAGACACCCCCCTCCATAGATGGGGGTCCTGTGGGGATCTCCATAGGAAGCCCCTCCTTGGGGCCAGGGTACCTGAGTCAACATTGTCCTAAGGAGAGGCCTAACCCTATACTTGGTCCATAGGGAAGGATCAGGGCCGCTTCCCACCAAAGCCCTGAGTTGAGTGTGAGCTCCAGGGTACCAGACAGATGGCAGCTGCTTTGTACTGGCTGGTCAGCCCCTCCTGGACACCTCCCGGACCATGGAGCCACAACCATGAAGAAAATATGTTCTCATTCCAGGAGCCACCAGTTACTGAGCTTAGAGAAGATGTGACTTGGGGCCAAGGGTTGCCAGAATCTGAGGGGCTGTCATCATTATCTGATTCTTTTTAGTGTTGTTTCCAAGGGCTGACCTAGAGCCTGCTGGCTCACTACAGATTGATATCTTAGGAGGACCTAAGAGACAGCTTTCCCGGTGTCTGACAGACAAATGGGCTGGCATGAGAAGAAGTGAGCACCCTGCCCTTTGAGGTATTCAAGTGGAGGCCATCAGGGAGGCTCCCAAGGGGATAGATTCTGGCCTTTGGTGAACATGTGGCTCCCTGGAGCCATTTCTTAGCCGGGTCCTGAGGGACTGTAAGACAGAATTAGCTCAGCCCCTCCCCAAGCTCCACACAGACAACCCACACTTACGATCTGATCGGAGGAGAGGCGGAGGGACTTCTTGTAGGTAGGAGTGGAGGGTAGCAAGGAGGGGATTTCGAGGATCACAGGGCTGTCTGGGGCATCATCATCACTGCTCAGGACTTCTGTCTTCTCCCTGTGGACCACACTGGCTCTCAGGCCATCTCCTCCAGCCAAAGGGCCTTCACTCCCGGGAGATGCCAAGAGGAGGCTGGACCTGTCCGCACCATGCCAGGGCCTACCCAGGGTATCAGTGATCCCTCCCTCTAGATGCAACCCATTTGGAGTGGTGGCAGACACAGGGGTGCAGGCTGGCAGTCTCCACCCAGCTAAGTGACAGCAGAGGGTGCCGAGACCCAGGGCTGCCAGCCCTCAGTGTCTGCCTTGGAGATATTTACCTGAAATACCTAAAGTGTATCTCTGGGCTTATTCCCAACCCCACCTGCTTTGGTTTCAGTCAGGCCATCCTTAGCTGCTCTCCACCCAGCCGTAGGCAGCTGGGTCACTTCAGATGTGGAAAAAGGAAACAAAGTCAGCTGGCTTATTTGGGCTGCGAGAGGCCCTGCCCCTCCTTAATAGGGATCCCCTTGTCTGGGGCAGGAGCCTGAGGACCTGTGCCAGCTCTGCCATTTCCTGGTTGTGGGCCAGGAAATGTGTCTCTAGGCCTCATTTTTCCCATCTGTAAAATGGGGCCATTTCTCAGAAAGAAAAGGTATAGAAGTGCTTGCGGTGGCTCACGCCTGTAATCCCAACACTTTGGGATGCCAAGGTGGGTGGATCACCTGAGGTCAGGAGTTCAAGACATGCCTGACCAACAGGGTGAAACCCCGTCTCACTAAAAATACAAAATTAGCCAGGTGTGGTGGCGGGCGCCTGTAATCCCAGCTACTCAGGAGGCTGAGGCAGGAAAATCTCTTGAACCTGGGAGGTGGAGGTTGCAGTGAGCCAAGATCGTACCACTGCACTCCAGCCTGGGTGACAGAGCCAGACTGTCTCAAAAACAAACAAAAACAACAAAAAAAGAAGTGCTTGGTGCTTGGGGAATGACAAAAAAAAAAAAAAACCCACAGCTGGAGACAGGGTGCTGGCTCCTCCCTGCCGCCCCCCGACCCAGGGCCATCTTTCCCAGGCTCCCACTGCAGAGCCCCGATAGGGGGTCTCACTCACCCCTGCTGCTCCTTGGCTGCAGTCTTCTCCCTCTGGGCACTGCACTGTGGAAAGAACATCTATTAGTGAATCCCACCTCCTGCCCTGTGCTGGCCCTGGCCCTGCCCCTCGACTGTGACTACCCACCTCCTCGGCCAGGAAGTCCCTGCGTCGCCAGGAAAACCACCATCGCCCGCCCTTCCGGGGCATCTTCTCCCTCTCCAGCTTGTCCATGGTGCTCTGTGGGGCAGATGAAAGCCATGGCAGTGTTTCCTGCACCACATAAACCTCCTACCTTACATTGTTCTTGGGACCCTCCACACATGAGCCCAGAGTCTGGGCCAACCCTAGGGCAAGGTGCTGTCAACATCTGGAAGCCAAGGAAGTGTGCTCACCTCCATCCTGGGATTCCAAGCAATGACTCGGGTGAGCTATGCTCAAAAGACCAAGGGCTATTCCTGCCCCTAGCCCTGATCCCTAGCTCTAACCCAGCCTCAGCCTGGCCTCCAAATCTTGTGGATCCATTCCTCTACTACAGTAGTTAAAAGCAATGCTTTGGGAGTTTCTCAAGATCTGATACTCCCTATGCTGTGACCAAGTGACAGCAGGGAGAACAATCTTTAGCCGGTACTCCCCTCAACCTCCAAGACTGCCCCAGGCAACCTCCTAAGGTCGGTGATCCTATTCCACGAACAGCCCCCTTTTCTGTATGTTACCATAACTATCTGGTTGGGGCAAGTTGACCTCGTGAAAAAATGTTGATTAGATCTACGCTATTATAGATAACCCCAGGCAGAGCCCAGGCCAAGGCCCATCTTGGGGACACACCAGCATCCTACAGACCCAAGTCAGGAGGATGTGGGCTTGGGCTGGGAACAGCCAGGGGGGCCCCTTGAGCTGGGAACAGGCTGGGGGCAGGGGTCTCTCAGGGGCCTCAAGCGGTGGGTCTGTCTGGGTAAGGTGAGGAGATCCAAGCAGGGAAGGGACCCTTTTCCTTCCCACAGACTCTGGGTCCTACCTCAGACCCTGTACCAGCCAGAGGATGAAGCTGTCATCCAATGGCAGTGACAGCTGTCAACATCTGTTAGTGATGCTCTTTGGGCAAGCCAAGAACAATAGGCCATGCCAGGTCAGTGTGGTGCCTTGGATTGCTCCCAGAGGGGCAGGTACAGGTTGGCACAGGCTGGCACTGCCCAGGAGGGCACCATCCTCTACGAGTAGGGGAAGGTGGCTGGGAAGACCAGGGAAGAAGTTCTGGGAAGAGTAAAGAGGCTAGGCATACCCTCATTCCTTTCCCTCTCTGGGCATCATACATGCTGTTCCCCACCCCTGGCCAGCTCAAGGCCCATCCATCCTTCAATCTCTGCACAGCGGGCACTTGCTTATCAAACCCCCTTGCTGTAGGCTCTGCAAGCACTACACACCTGTCCTTCCCAGCACTCAGGGCTGAATTATATTCATCTGGGTGAGTCTTTGGTTAACTTCGTCTTCCTTCGAGAGCAGGGATAATTTTGTTTTGTTTATTCATGACTGTCCCCAGCCTAGGCCTGGGACATAGTAGGTACTCAAGAAACGTGTGCAGATAAAGAAAGTAAGCACCCTTCAGCCCAGCCTGGAGGAATAGTCTTCAGGCAAGGTGAAGGGTGCAACTTCCATTTCCCAAACCCCATATTTCAGATACAAAGGCTTCCCCATATTTCAGATGCAAAGGCCTCCTGCTAAATAACATGTCCTTGTGTAAGCATCTGTTGGATTTTTCTTCCCCTCTGGTTTGTCCTGAGCTCCTCTGAAGTCAAGTTTCAATACAACAGGATTCAGCCATGGCCAGGAAACCAGGGAAGGGTGGGGCAAGGCTTCAGGGACCTGTGTCGCCTCTCCCAGAGTGAGTCTTGCAGCCAGCCAGCCCCTGGCCCCCAGGCCCATCTCTGTTCACCCTTCACTTCCTTGCCAAGGGTCTCCCTGCCCTGAGTCTATGGCTACCTTCCCCAGCAGGGGCAATGGTGCTCTAACCATTACCTTGGGCAAGTTTTTCTGGAAGGCTTGCAGGGAGAGGATCACGGGGGCAGCCACAGCCCAGTTATAATGCCTAGAGAGACAGAACAGGGCATCAGGCTGCAGCAGCTGCAGGGTTGTGAAGAGGGAACTGACTCTCCGGCCGCCAGCAGCCCCAGCTGTGGGACTTACTTTCCATTGATTTTCACCACTAGGTTTGGGTCATCCAAAAGTCCGGGGTTTTTGGTGAGGTCCTGGTAAGAGACGCTGTGCTGGTTGAATTTCTCTGGGCACAGAGGCAGAGTGAGGGGTGAGGCTGGCACATCCCATGTGACCCGCTGCCCCAGCCCTCTGGTGCTCCCCACTCTGCTGCTCACCTCCTGTCGGTTGGCTTTGTAACCTGGCAGTGCTCCTCCCTACCTGTGGTTTTTACACCTGTTCCCACCCCAGGATTCACAGGATAACTCACAACTTAGCGTCAAGCGTTTTGCTTCATGGGGACTTGGGAAGGTCCAGCCCCTGCTGGCGGAGTGTGGGCTGCACAGGGCAGACAGCTGCAGGGAAGCCCAGCCTCCCACCTCTACTGCCCCACCCTCACGGTCCTCCCTGCCCTCCCCATCCTCTGGGCACAGCACCAGTCCTCAAAAGGGCTTGGCCATAGTCGAACATACCTAGGGAGATGTCCCGGCTGTCAGCCAGTCCGCCACAGAGGGACAGTGCTATTGTATCCACTGTGTCCAGAGTGGGTTCAGGTTCATGTTCAGGGTTGGGGTCCCTCAGGGACTTCTGACTGCTGGGTTCACTCCATCTTCTGGCCCCCAGCCCAGACTCACTGCGGGCAAAGGGGCCAACAATGACAAGAATACGAGGAGGGTGGGAGATGGGTCCTCCCTCCTCCCAGGCCCTTGATAGTGGACCCTTGGCCCCAGGAGCCCAGACTCAAGACACCCTGGCATCCAGAACCCAGGCACCTTTGGGGGAAGTAAAGCGCTGCATTCTCAGAGTCCAGGGAGGGCAAGTCGTCCAGGTAGATGTCACTGGGGCCCAGGTGCTGGCTTCTCTTTGGGGAGCCTGAGGGTTGAAGAGAGGATATATGTAGAACTGACATGTGCTCAGCAGTGTGGACAGTTAAGTGCCCTCTGACTCTGAATTCTCTAAGGCAGTGCTGCCCAGCAGTACCTTCTGCAGTGATACAAATGTCCCATGTCTGCACTGTCTGATACATTAGCTGCTAGCCACATGTGGCTATTGAGCACACTTGAAATGTGATCACAGTGTGACAGAGAAATGGAATTCTAGGCCGGGCGTGGTGGCTCACACCTGTAATCCCAGCACTTTGGGAGGCTGAGGCGGGTGGATCACAAAGTCAGGGGATCGAGACCATCCTGGCCAACATGGTGAAACCCCATCTCTACTAAAAATACAAAAATTAGCTGGGCGTGGTGGCATATGCCTGTAGTCCCAGCTACTCAGGAGGCTGAGGAAGGAGAATCACTTGAACCCGGGAGACGGAGGTTGCAGTGAGCCGAGGTCGCACCACTGCACTGCAGCCTGGGTGACAGAGCGAGACTCCGTCTCAAAAAAAAGAAATGGAATTTTATATTTTAATTGCAATTAATTTAATTTTAATTTTTAATTTTTATTTATCTGTCACCCAGGCTGGAGTGCAGTGGTATGATCATAGCTCACTGCAGCCTCGAACTCCTGGGCTCAAGTGACCCTCCTGCCTCAGCCTCATCAGTAGTCGGGACTACAGGCACATGCCACCGTGCCTGGCTAGTTAAAAAAAAAAAATTTTTTTTTTTTTTGTAGAGATGGGTTCTCACTACATTGCCCAGGCTTGATCTTGAACTCCTCAAGCAATCTTCCCACCTCAGCCTTCCAAAGTGCTGGGATTACAGGCATGAGCCACCATGCTGTCCCTAATTTGATTTGAAATAGCCACATATAGCCAGTGGCTACCGATTTGGATGGCACAGGTCTCGTGCTTTCCTAGCACTTTTTGATAAACCTGAGCTTGTGAGCTGGAGCCATCTGAGTCTGCTCATCTCCCCGACTTCCTATCCCGACCGTCTTCCACTTCTCGCTCAAGGCATGCCAGCTGCTTTCAATTTCTGGACATGAAACTTCTCTCCAGCCTTACATCCCTGGCACATACTGTTTCCTCTGCCTAGAATTCCCTTCCCCTGCGCCTCACTTGGCTGACTCTTCATTATCCATGTCTCAGCTCCAACATCACCTTCTCGGAGGGGCCTTCTCTGACCACCTGGTTTAAACAGCTCCCATTCCAACCAATGACTATGCCTGTGGCACGCCCTTCCACACACGCAGCATCTGTCTCCCACACTGCACTGTGAGCCTCATGAGGCTGGTGCCAAGAACAGCACCTGGCACACAGCAGGTGCTCGAAATGTACTTGAAGTTCCAGCACCCACCCAGGGGACAGAGCGAGGCCAAGGAGGCAGTGGGAGACACCCAGCGTCACTCACCTTTCCCCCTGGAGACCCTCTCTGGCTGCCCGGTGGAAACTGGACCCTCCAGAGTGGCCCAGCTCCATGACTTGGAGGCAGGAGGGAGGCCCATGTCCTCAGAGCTCTGAGTCCTGGTTTCCTCTGTCTCTGGGGTGTGGAGAGGGGGACCCACTAGAGTGGGATCCTCTGTGTCAGGCTGAAGGTCAGCACCAGCATCTGTTTGCTGGATTGGGAGTCCCAAAGGGTCCACGTCGCCAGCCACAGAGGTAGAGGGAGTGCTGGGTCCTCCCCAAGGAGGAGAGGTTGCCCCAGCTCTGCCTTCAAGGACCATTGAGGACTCGGGCCGCTCAGCTCTGGCCACCTTCAGTGGAACAAATGGAGGAAGATGTGGGCCAGGGCAAGGCCCATGCCCCACAAAGCTTTGGGGGCGGTGGCCCGAGTTTCAGTCCCTCCATCCCTGACCCATGGGGGCCACAGAGCCCCTGAAAGGCAGGGCCTGGGGTTGATACAGAGGGACCCACCTTAGGCAGCCTCCCCCAGGCCCACTGCATGTGGGACTCGGCTCTCAGGGTACTGGGCTCCGGGGTCCGCACCTCCAGCTCCGAGTCGCTCTTAGGGGATGTTAGCTCACCTGCTGAGAGGCTGCAGGAGACATATTCAGAGGCCTTGAGCCTGCCTACCCATCCCCGCTGCTGCCCACCCCAGCCAGGGAAAAAAATATGTGCAACCTATATTTATGCCTGTGTTGAATCCAGAATATATAAGGAATATGTAAAGATCTAAAGAGTATATAAATATATGAATAACTTATACTAATCAACAAGAAGAAGACAATCCAGTAAGAAGAAGGATGGGAGGGAGGAAGGAAGGAAGGAAGGAAAGGAAAAAAAAAGAAGATGGCAAAGTTGTAGCTGGATTGCCTAATGGGCATAGGGTTTCCATTTGGAGGATGGAACGTTCTGGAACTAGATAGTGGTGATGGTCATTCAACACTGAATGTACTTAATGCCACTGAACTGTATACACTTTGAAACAGTTAAAATGGTAAATTTATCTTATGTATATTTTACCACAATTTAAAAAATCAATAAAAGACTTGAACTCTTTACAAACAAAAAATACGAATGGCTGGTAAACACATTAAATGGGTTCTGTGTCATTAGTCATCAGGAAAAATGCAAATGGAAACCTCAGACCTTGATCTGGAGTCCTGGCCTGCAGCCCACCTGGACTCTCACCTGGCCTGGGGGGGCCACTCGCCATCCGAGTAGGGGTAGATGTCTTTGGGCTGTGGTGAAGACTTCTCTTCCAACTGGACACTGCTGAGGGGCCACAAGGAAATGGTCACTGATCGGGCAGGATGCCCCAGGCAGGAATAGAGCCTGGACATCAGGGGCTTGGTAAGGTGAAGGAACTACTGCTCAGAGAGGTCAAGGCCCTTGCCCAAACTTACACAGCATGAGCAGAGGAAACAGCACTTGAACCCCCAAACTGGGGTTCAAGTCCCTTGGTCCTTACCCTGGGGGCTCTGGCCTCAGCTTTTCCGGCAGAGACAGCTCACTCTCAGCGCCTGCCTCCAGTTCCTCTGGACTAGAATCATTTGCCACTGCATCCTCCTTCTGCTTGGGTTTCCTCCTGTGACGCCTCTTCCTCCGCCCAGTGGAGGCCATGCCTGCCATGACGAGGCCCTCAGGCTCACTGGCAGTGCCCAGCTGGGAGTCCGAGGGGAAGCCAGACAGACCCCCCCAAGGGATGGGTGAGGTGCACAGGCCGGGAGGCACGTGTTCCTGTGAAACAGACCAAGAACTGAGGTGGGGGGCTGACCCTAGTGGGGCTGCGCTCACCACACAGTCATCTTGAGCCTTGCCTGGGTCCCAGCCCTGGAGTGAGCTCATTTAGGGTCAGGAAAACAGGTGTGGAGGCACCAGCCTGGCCCTGTAGCCACTGCTGGCCTCAGAGCTCCCCAACAGAGCCACCTGCCACCCTGGCAGGCCAGGCAGAGATCTTGGCATCAGCCTCTGATCTCCTCTTCTACCCAAGTCTATGACAGCAGACATCTACTTCTGCTTTAAGATTCAGCCAGATGTCTCCTCCTCCAGGAAGGAGCCTTGGCTATCCCTCTCCCAATTCCAACATCCCTCACTGCAATGACCAAACAATTCATCATCCATTGTTTACATGTCTAGCTCCCAGACCAGTCTGGAACTTTCTTTGAAGGCAGAGGTCACCCGTCATCTGAGTCTATTGCACAGTGTCTGGCATACAGTAGGGACTCAAAGTTTTTCAAGTTCTGTTTCAACTCCTCTGCTGGCTTCTGCTGGGCCCTGCCTCCCCTGTGCGAACACCCACCACTTACACACTTCTAGGTTTCAGCCGCACGGAGCTGGCACCAGACCCAGGACAAGCCAGATGTTATACTTCCCAGCCCCTTTCTTCAGCTCCCACCTCCTCTCCAAGCTGCCTGGGGAAGGCCTCCTTTTCATCCCGCAGGGGCCCAGCTCTGGGGTCCAGTCTTCTGAGAAACCGTCCCCAACTTCCCAGTAAATAGAGTCAGCTGGTACCCTGGCCCCTTCCTCTGGGCCCCCACAGCATATCATGTGTGCCAGAGGCCAGCCCCAACTGATACCCCTGCCTCAGACCTCTGCTGGTGGGGTGCTCCCAGGGAAGGGCAAGGATGATGACAAATCCCAAGGCTCTGCCCAGAAGAGGCACAGGAAAGGGGTGAGTGGGGCAGGTGCTGTTAGGAGGGCAGACTCACGTCATTGCTTTCCAGCTCCTGAACAAAGAAGGCCTCCCCGCTGTCCCCAAGCTTCATGTGCAAGTCCACAGGCTCCCCATTGATCTCAATGTCTACCTGCAAATGGAAAGCGGTGGCAGGGACATGGGCCCTCACGCCCATGCTTCTGACCACAGGCCTCCTGGCTGGTCCTCCAGTGGCTCCTTGCTGCCCCAAACACCGTACTTGCTGGGGTTCCTTCCCTCCGGACCTCAAGTGCCTGGCTGCTCCCCATGAAGGGGGGCTCTGCTGCATCTCTGCTTCCTCAGAGAGGCCTTCACTGAGCTCTGTACCCATCTCTCCCTCACTCACACTGCCCCACTGTCTGAGCCTCATTGTACTTGTCACTGTCTCAGTCTTCTTGTGTATTGCCTGGTTTCCAAGTTCTTCCCTCTCTCACATCCACAAGAATAGGGACGCGATCTCTCTTGTGATCACTGTGTCCCCAGCCCCCAGGTTATTGACTGCATGAACAGTGGTGGGAATTTCGGTGTCCTGGCCCTTTGTGGAGTGTTTTCTATAGATTATCTCATTTAATCTTTGCAACCCCTTGCAGTAGCTCCTATCATTACCTCCACTTTATAGATGAGGAAACTGAGGCTTTGGAGATTTGAGTAATTCGTTAGGAGGCAGCCTCACAGCAAGTGAGCCTATGAAGCCAAAAAGGCTGAGTCTACAACCCAAGCTACTAGCCTCTTAGATACACTGTTTCCCACAGGCTACACTTTTCTATTAGGATCCTGGAAACGTCACAGTTGCCTCAGTGTGAATTGTGATTCACACCCTAGACCTTGCTGCTAACAAAAATCTCTGCTGTGCTTGCCTGAGCCCAGTGAAGGTGGAATGGATTTATTTATTTATTTATTTATTTATTTTTATTGAGACGGAGTTTCGCTCTTGTCATCCAGGCTAGAGTGCAATGGCACAATCTTGGCTCACTGAAGTCTCTGCCCCCCGGATTCAAGCGATTCTCCTGCCTCAGCCTCCGGAGTGGCTGGGATTACAGGTGCCCACCACCACACCCGGCTAATTTTTTTATTTTTAGTAGAGACTGGGTTTCACCATGTGGGCCAGGCTGGTCTCAAACTCCTGACCTCAGGTGATCCACCAGCGTTGGCCTCCCAAAGTGCTGGGATTATAGGCGTGAGCCACCATGCCTAGCCTCAAGTGGATTTATTAAGAGAGAGAAACTAACATTTGAGTATTTCCCACATAGCTGGCCCTGGGACAGTATTATCAGTTGCTATTGACTTGTCCCACCAGCATCATTAGGCAGATAAAATCATATCCATTTGTGCAGGTGAAGTAACTGGGCTCAGAGGCATGAAGTGACTTACCAAGAACACACAGGTAAGGTCTTAGTAAGCTGAGCCAGGTCTGACGGCCCCAGCACTGGGATGAGCCCTACTGGTCTGTTTCCATGAGAAACTAACTGTGAACCCTCCCAGACCAAAACCCCCAAATCAACTCAAAAACCTTCAAAGAAAGTACAAACGAAGGGAAGCCTGTCCAGAGGACAGATCCCCACCTAAGGGAGGCCCCAGGTCCTGCCCTGGGACTGTAGTGGCTGCCCCAGCTTAAAAAGCCCACTCTGCAGTAGCCACCTCAGCCAGCCTGAGCACTCACCACCTTCTCCCGTGACCGCAGGACGCCCAGCTTGCCAAAACGCACGTGGAAGGGTGAGCACTGGAACGAGCCGTCCACCTGCTTCACCACCAGCACGTCAATGCCGCCGCTCAGCGTGGCTGGGTTCAGGCCCCAGTACAGCTCCTTCACCGTCCCAAACACCGTCTCCGCCAGCTGCCCCACGTAGTTCATGGCTGGTGCTGGCAAAGAAAGGCAGTGGCTTGCACAAAGGTCTGCTCCAGCTCCTCCACAAGAAGCTCCTGCAGCCTGACCACTCAGACCCCCAAGTTTACATTTGCATCACGCCTTGGAGCGCCTTCGCATAGATGGCAGCAGCCGTGCGATGGAAGGTACACCTGTAGACATGGGTCTAACCCCAGCTTGCCCACTGCCCTGCTAAGGGACCCTTGGGCAGCCGCCTCCTTCTCCAAGTGCCAATCTCCACATCTGTAAAATAGGGCACAAGGTAAAACAATACCCAGTTGCCTTGTGCCTCTAAATGCCATGACTAATGATAATGACCGCAGTGTTCCGTGGGTACGGCTCATTTCATCTTCACAACAACCCTGTGGGGCTGGCTGAGCGGGTGTCATTATTCCTGTTTACAGATGAGCCAGCAGAGGCTCAGAGAGGTGGAGTGACCTGCCCAGAGCCCCAAAACTATGAAGGAGGGAACCTGAGATCTGAACCCAGGTTTGTGTGGTTCTACTGGGATGGTCCAACTGTGAAAACAGGAGGGGGTAGGAAGAGGGGGCAGCCTCATTAGATAGCAGGCCCAGGGCCCTGCTGGATAATGGGTGACTGTGCTAATGAGTGCTCTTCTTTTCCCAGGAAGTGGGAAGGAAGGAGCCTCCACTTTTCCATCTGAGAAATGGGCTCAGCTGTCTTGCTATCTCCTGGTCCTGTGAGTTGGAAGGTGTCTTGCTGGGCGATTGTAGCTGACTTATGGGGGACCAAGGGTGGGAGCACCCAGGTACTCAAGGCTCTGTTCAGCCCCATTCCTGGGGTCAGATGCTCAAGGCAGAGCATCCCCTATAGCTGGGGGCTTAAGGCCCCAAACTACAAATTCCTTCCCAGTTTCCCTGGTGGGAAGCCTGTCCATGCACAGCCTGACGCCAACGGTGTCCAGGCTATAGTTCTCAGACCCCAATTTCAACCCTAACCCCAGCTCCTCAGACCAGGGCTGAGCTGGCTAGGTGCTCAGACCCACAATCAGGCCTTGGGCTGGCCTCAGCCCACTGAAGCCGCTCCCTCCCCCAGTCAGACCAGTCTCTCCAGCTTTCCCACACCAGACAGGGTTGGGTAAGCCCAAAGCAGGAGGCTGAGGCGGCCTCAGAGAAAAAACAGGGCTATGATGAGAGCCTCCTCCAAGCTGGCACAGTGCCTGCCCCAGCAGCTTCAGGTGATCACCCTGCCCTCCTGGCCAGGCCAGTGGCCTGCCGCCCCTCTGCCTGCCAAGACCCGGACTGTCCCACCTCTACAGGGCACTTTCTTCTCTCAGACCCTGGGTCAGAACCCCTGGAGGACAGCCTGCCATGCATGACCACTTAGCAAAGAAGATAAGTGGCTTACCCAAGGTTAAGTGACTTTGTAGGTGAGGAAACTATTCAAGCTCTTCTAAGCCGACAGGCCATGGAAGGGGTATAGGGAGGGGAGAGAGGGAGTAAAGACTCATATCCAGCTCTCCTGACTCTAGAGCACGGTCTCCTTCCACTCCATGCTTCCAAACCACCCGAGAGTTGGCTGCATGGCCCATGGCCACTTCTGCACAGCCCTGCAATGCCTTGCACTCAAAATGTGGTGTGCACCAGCAACAAACATCAGCATCAGCATCACCTGGGAGCTTGTTAGAAACAGAAACTTAGGCCCAACTCAGCCCTACTGAATCAGCATCTGCATATTTTTCTTTTCTTTTCTTTTTTTTTTTTTTTTTTGAGACAGGATCTCACTCTGTCACCCAGGCTGGTGTGCAGTAGCACCAAAATGACTCACTGTGGCCTCAACCTCCCAGGCTCAAGTGATCCTCCTGCCTCAGCCTCCTGAGTAGCTGGGACTACAGGCATGTACCACCATACCTGGCTAATTTTTAAATTTCTTTTGTAGAGACAGGGTCTTGCTATGTTGCCCATGTTGGTCTCAAACTCCTGGACTCAAGTGATCCTCGCACCTTGGCCTACCAAAGTGCTGGGACTATAGGCGTGAGCCATTGCACCTGGCCTAGCATCTGCATCTTAACAGGATCCCCAGGTGATTCCTGCAGCCTTTCATGTGTTTGAAAGGAACTGCTTTTGTGTTCCCAGTCCACAGTCTACTCTTGGAAGAGCCTAAACAACAAGACCCCCACCTCCACAGCATTTCTCAGATAATGCCACATCCTGCCCATCCTAGGACATCGGATGAAGCAGTGGATTCTTTCAGTCTATGCCAGAGCGTCACAAACATAAGACACAATTAGAATTGCCAAAGTGAAAATGGGATGAAATGAAACTCCTTGGACCCCTAACATGTCACTCAAATCAAGTTTATCTGCAAGGCACCTGCCATGTGCTAGATGGGACATTTCCACTTTGGTTTCTCCCTACCTAATGCCAAACTCTGAATATAGGTCTGGGGAGACAGACTGGTGACAGACACTTGGTGGGCAGACCTCTAAACTACCGTGCCCAGGAAAAGCAGAGAGGACTCCAGAGGCTTCCAGGAATTAAGGAGCAAGCATGGGGAGGGGCAGAGCCGGGGTTGGGGCAAAGGTCCATCCAGCTGGAGGTCCAAGCCTGAGCTTTCTGCCCTATTAAGCCCTAGTGCAGTTTGTCAGCTTCGGCATTACTGCCCTTTGGGGCCAGATAATTCTTTGCTGGGGGGTGGGTGGGTGCACTGTAGGATATTTAGCAGCATCCCTGGCCTCTGCCCATTAGATGCCAGTAGCACTTCATCCCCCGCAGCTCCAGGTTGTGACAGCGAAATTGTCTCCAAACATTTTTAAATGTCTCCTGGGGGACAAAATTGCCCCCAGCTGAGAACCACTGATCCAGTAGAAAGGGCCGAATAGCAGAGATGGCACCCAGGGTCCTACTCAGATCCAGCCCTGGAGTATTCTCAGGCAAGTAACTGGCTGGCCTCAGTTTCCCCTTCTGTGAACCAAGGCCTCAGTTTTTTAGACCCATCTCAGCTCTAATGTCACGGGAGTCCAGAATTCTCTCCTCTCTCTGTTCCCCCCACTTCACCAATGGATGTCCCCCAGCATTTTGGGGGCCTTCTGTGAGCCCCCCACATCTGCCTGCTCAGCATGTTGGGGGCTTCCAGTGAGCCCCCCACATCTACCTGCTCAGCATTTTGGGGGCCTCCTGTGAGCCCGCCTCTGTCTTCACCTATCCCTTAGGCACCCCCTTTTCCCAGGACCCAGCTCTACCTCCTTGTTCATTTCCAGACAGAGGAGAGCTCTGCTTGGCTCCCCTCTATCACCCTCCACCCACAAACTAACATGTCTAAAATCAGCCACTTCACTCCTCACACCTTCCAAGGAAGCCGAATACCCCTTAGGACTAGTCACTACCCCTCCCTCCCTCCCTAGCCCTCTGAACCTTCTCGCCCAATTTCCTGCTCATCCAGCCCCTCCTTTTTCCAGCTGTCCTAGGTTGAGACTTTATAACCAGATGCCCAGATCACGGGTGGCCACAGGACATTAGGAGAAAAGGCACCAGATTATCTGGTGCTGATCCCCACTCTGCCATTTGCTAGCTGTGACCATGGGCAAGTGACTTCATCTCTCTGACCCTCAGTCTCAGCCTCCAAAATGGGAATAACATCAGGCGAGTGTGAGTAACTAATGACTTTGTGTAAAGCCCTGGAATGCAATAAAAGCCTGTATGTACACCTATCAGCAGCAGCATCATGACAGCCCCACTCATGCAGGCTGGTCCTGTGGGCACTGCAGGTCATACTCTGATGAACTGCCCCTGCCAGCAGTTGAGAGTTTGGACTTCTTTTATTTATTTATTTATTTGAGATGGAGTCTCGCCCTGTCACCCAGGCTGGAGTGCTGTGGCGCGATTTTGGCTCACTGTAAGCTCCGCCTCCCGGGTTCAAGCAATTCTCTTGCCTCAGCCTCCCGAGTAGCTGGGACTACAGGTGTGTGCCACCACGCCCGGCTAATTTTTTGTATTTTTAGTGGAGACGGGGTTTCACCGTGTTAGGATGGTCTCGATCTCCTGACCTCATGATCCACCCGCCTCAGCCTCCAAAGTGCTGGGATTACAGGCGTGAGCCACCACGCCCAGCGGAGTTTGGACTTCTTAACTTGGCACTCAAGGCCGTGCACAATGGTGGCACCACTATTTGCAAAACGAGCATGTGCGCTCCACGTAGGCCTCACACCCTACCTTGGGGATGTTCACAGGCCTTCCAGGCTAGACTACAACTCTAGCACAGGGAAGGCAGAGCAAGCTGCCCTAGGACTGGGCTCTCAGCCCTCGGGGCTCCCAGATTTGGGTGAATGAAGGGTGTGGCTCTCCACCGAGGACCAGAGGGAGCAGGAGAGTAAGCACTCCTAGTGCCCCAGTAGAGAGAAAGTGCCACCCCAGCCCCCAGCAGCTACAGCATCTGACCTGCCCAGTCTCAGGGCAAGCAGGGCAAGGGCCAGTCACTGTTTTGCAACTGAGGACACTGGGTACCAGAGAAAGTGGCTGTCCTCCTCAAGGTCACACAGTCAGGCTGGGGTAAAGCTGGGCCAGCCTCCCCTGGGAGGTTTCGACGTCTCCTCTCCAGACTCTACGTTCTGGGTGTCCAGGGGGCCTGCAGCCGCTGGGCCAGGGAGAGAGGGACAAAATGAGGCCAGTCCCTCCACCCCTGCGTCCCCATCTTATAGCTAGGGGTGGACCTAGGCCCGCGGACAGGAAGGAAGGAATGTAGGATGGCAGGACAGATGGGCAGGGCGGGAGGGGAGAGGGTCATCTCTTCTCCCCCCGAGTTGGGCCCTACCTGGGGAGCTGCCCACTGGAGCTCCTGGACTCAGAGCCGCCGCCTCTACCTGCGTGCACAGGATCCACAGGTGAGTGTCTTCGGCCCTCACTCACTTGGCGCTTCCGCGTCCTCTAAGACAGGGTGAGATCACGGCTCCACTCCTTCTACGATCCTAGTGCGGCCTCCACAGGCCCCAATCTGCCCAGGCTCCACTCCCTGGAAAGACCCCGCCCCTGCTCCGATCCCCGCCCAGGGCGCCCTTTGGCCTCTGAGGCGGGGGCGGGGCCAGACTTCATGCCCCGCCCACCAGACCCCGCCCCAAGTCCCTGTGCCACCGCCTGCACCACCTCCAGAAAAGTGTGGATTTCGGAATGGGGCGGACCTAGCTCCTCCCAGATTTGCTTCCAGCTTGCTGTGTGATCTTGGGTGAATTCCTTCCTCAATTTGATCCCATTTCCTGTTTTGTCAAAGGGGGAAAGCCGCCTTGCAGGATTTTAGAGATGACATGAAATGACTTTGCGCGGCTCCTGGCGCTCAAACGTCCCCTCCTGGGGACAGCTTTTCCTGAACGCACCCGTATCTCCCAGACTGGACAGGCCCCTCGCGTCATCTGTTCGCATAGCCCACAGTTGTAATTTCATATTTGCTTGAATGACTACTTGATTAATGTATATCGCTTCATTTAAATTTGAACTCTGAGAGCAGGTCATGTGCATCCTTACACTCCAGCGCTTATCAGTACATCGCCTGACAAACAGCAGGCGCTCCATAAATGCCCGCTCCTTCATTCCATCCCTGGGACGTTCTGGTCGAGCGGCAGCGGGCTCAATACTGCCACTGGCCAGCAGGGGGCAGGCGGTGATCAGTCTTCTCGCCCAGCCACGCTCCCTCCCTGGCTGCAGGCACTGCAGGAGCGGACAGGTGAGCTCAGGTGCGCCGAGGCACGCGGAAGGTCCATTTACTCTCGTGCCTTGGGTAAGGCCCGGGCCGGGAACGGCTTTTTCCTCTTGGATCTGTGGCTCGTAGCTTTCCTGGACCAAAGACCTTTCCGACGCCCTATGGCCGCTGCAAAGAAGCTGCTCTGAGAAGGGCCTGGAGATGAAGTAATTTGTTCTAAAAGAGAGAGGGCACCGGCGAAAGGCTTGGCGAAGCAGCAACGGCGACGAGCCAGGCTTAGAAACGACTGGGCGGTGAGGAGGAGAGGTAGCTGCCATTATTCTGACTCAGGGTGACAGAACCTGTTTGGAAGTGACTGGCCTCAGTTGTCCTCATTTTGGCAGAAGTCATTTAGTATCAGTCCTGATCCCAGGTAGTGCCTGGCTGCTATCTCAGAAGAGCCCTGTTGGGAGCAGAGCTATGTCAAGGTGGCCAGGAGGGCAGCGTCATCCATACCATTTTCTGTAACATCAGGAAATCCCTGAAGGGAGCCCGAGAAGGAAGGAAGGAGAGGTCACAGGTTGGGGCTACAGATGCCGAAATCAATTTACCTCTTTGAGCCTCAATTTCATCTGCAAAGGTGGTGATAAAAGCTACCTTGCAGGATTCTATTGTGAGGATTTACAGGATGAATTAAGTAAGTGGTTCTCAACCTTGACTGTGTGTTAGAATCACTGTGCCCTAAACGAATACTGATGCCCCGGATACTGGGAGTTTAAAAACCTCTCCAGTTGGTTGTAATGTACAAACAAGGCTGAGAAGTGCTGAGCCAAATTAAATGCAGAGCGCAGCGCCAGGGCACACACTAGGCATTCAGGAATGTTTATCACATATTTATTTTTATTTAAAAAATTTTTGTATCACACATTTTTAAAGATGGAGCACAAATTGTTTTCATTGTTCATTGTTCATTGTTAGAGGAAAAAAAGTTGATATAAATGTTGTTGCAGAAATTGCATTTCTGGCTGGGGTGCGGTGGCTTACGCCTGTAATCCCAGCACTTTGGGAGGCAGAGGTGGGCGGATCGTCTGAGGTCAGGAGTTGGAGACCAGCCTGGCCAACACGGTGAAACCCCGTCTCTGTTTTTTTGTTGTGAGATGGAGTCTCGCTCTGTCACCCAGGCTGGAGTGCAGTGGCGCCATCTCGGCTCACTGCAAGCTCCGCCTCCCGGGTTCACGCCATTCTCCTGCCTCAGCCTCCTGAGTAGCTGGGACTACAGGCGCCCACCCCCATGCCCAGCTAATTTTTTGTATTTTTAGTAGAGACAGGGTTTCACTGTGTTAGCCAGGATGGTCTTGATCTCCTGACCTCGTGATCCGCCCGCCTCAGCCTCCCAAAGTGTTGGGATTACAGGCGTTAGCCACTGCACTCTGTCCTCCGTCTCTATTAAAAATACAAAAAAAAAAAAAAAAAAAATTAGCCAGGCATGGTGGTGCACACCTGTAGTCTCAGCTACTCAGGAGGCTGAGACAGGAGAATCGCTTGAACTGAGGAGGTGGAGGTTGCAGTGAGCTGAGATGGCGCCTCTGTACTCCACCCTGGATGACAGAACAATACTCTGTCTCAAAAAAAAAAAAAAAAAGAAAAGAAAAGAAATTGCATTTCTGACAGGCTCATTTCTGGAACTCTGAATCATCTGGGATTTGGTGATGAGGGTAGGAGAAGAAAGGGGGATAGAGCAGCCTCTGCTAGTATGACTTGTTCTAACACTGAATGGAACTGAATAAGGCAGAGACTGTCCCACTCTAGCTTGTGGTTGACATCACCATCTCCAGGGCTTTCTCTGAGGGTGCAAGCAGCATGGACACTTGTGTTTGCCCATTTCTGGGGTTGAAGGTGGAGGCCATTTTTTCCTCTGCTTGGGTATACTCATCGGATGAGCCTATATCGCTGGCAGCTGTTTGTTTCTTCATTAATCCAAGAATGCAGGTGGTACTTCCTTCTTTACAGAATTTGGTAGCTTATGTGTTTTATTGTTTTTTTGTTTTGTTTTGTTTTGTTTTGTTTTAGACGGTCTGGCTCTGTCACCCAGGATGGAGTGCAGTGGCACAATCACGGCTCACTGCACCCTTGACCTCCTGGGCTCAAGCAATTCTCCTACTTCAGCCTCTCGAGGAGCTGGGACCACAGGTGTGCATGATCACACCTGGCTAATTTTTTTTTTTTTTTTTTTTTTAGAGACAGAGTCTCGCTCTGTTGCCCACGCTGGAGTGTAGTGGCACAATCTTGGCTTACTGCAACCTCCGCCTCCCAGGTTCAAGCGATTATTTGCCTCAGCCTTATGAGTAGCTGGGATTACAGGTGTCTGCCACCATGCCCGGCTAATTTTTGTATTTTTAGGAGAGATGGAATTTTGCCATCTTAGCCAGGCTGGTCTTGAACTCTTGACCTCGTGATCCACCCGCCTGGGTCTCCCAAAGTGCTGGTATTACAGGCATGAGCCATGGTGCCCAGCAGCACCTAGCTAATTTTTAAAAATTTTTTGTAGGGATGGGTGTCTCACTATGTCACCCAGGCTGGTCCCAAACTCCTGGGCTCAAGCAGTCCTCTTGTCCCTGCCTCTCAAAGTCCTGAGATCACAGGCATGAGTCATTGCATTCACCCTATGTGCTTTGTTAATTCACAGACCCAGTGGTTAGTGACTGTGCCCCTCTACTTTCTTGCTGGGTGAACCTGGCATGAGGTGAGAGGGCCCCCTTACCCAGGCCTGTAGTTGTGATCACTCAGAGCAGCAAGACTGGCTTCTGGGAGCAGCTCATCAATCACTCCTGGTGGCTTTGTTGAAGGTGGGAAGGGAGGCAGTGGACCCTGGGGCTGGGTCTCCCACTGTATGCAGGACTAAGGGCTGGGGGGCAGGCAACTGGTGTCTGGTTGGGATTGCCAGATTTAGCAAATAAAAATAAAGGACACTCATGTAAATCTGAATTTCAGATACACAGCAACTGCTTTTTAGTATAAGTATACCCAAGCAATATTTGGGACATACCTATACTAAAAGAAAGTATTCATTATTCATCTGAGATTCAAATTTAACTGGGCATACTTCATCTTCTTTGCTAAATCTGGCAACCCTATGTCTAGCCAAACAGCCAAGTCTCCAGCACATGGGACTTGCTGCCGGCAATGGCCTCCTGCCCCATGTTGCCACATTCAGCTTCCACCTGTCACTGCCCAGCTCCAGAACTGTGCGTGGCTCCCAGTTGCTTCTACAGGACACTCCCTGGCTGCTGTGCTGGGCCTTGGCTCTTCTGCCAGCCCAGCTGACCTGCTTGGGCCCTTTCCCATCTCTGCTCCTGTTCATGCTTTCCCTGCCTGCCATGTCTCCTGCCTACTCCCAGGAGGGATCGCTAACATTTATTGAGCGCCTACTGGGTGCATGAGTTCTTCATTTGCATTATCACATTGGATTTTCACAAAACCCAGGATAGTGGGGACAGTAGTTTTCCCATTTTACCCGTGAAGAAACTGACACCCTGAGATGGGGATTTGTGTGATCTTGGCTCACTGCAACCTCTGCCTCCCAGGTTCAAGCAATTCTCCTACCTCAGCCTCCCAAGTAGCTGGGATTACAGGCTCCCACCACCATGCCTAGCTAATTTTTGTATTTTTTTTTTTTTTTTTTTTTTTGAGATGGAGTCTTGCTCTTTCACCTAGGCTGGAGTGCAGTGATGCAATCTTGGCTCACTGCAACTTCTGCCTCCCAGGTTCAAGTGATTCTCCTGCCTCAGCCTCCTGAGTAGCTGGGATTACAGATTTACAGGTTTGTGCCACCACGCCCGGCTAATTTTCTTATTTTGAGTAGAGAGAGAGTTTCACCGTGTTGGCCAAGCTGGTCTCGAACTCCTGACCTCAAGTGATCCACCCACCTCGGCTTCCCAAAATGCTGGAATTACAGGCGTGAGCCACAGCACCCGGCCCCAACAGTGATTCTTAAAGTGTGGTCCTTGGACCAGCAGCAGCACTTGGGAACTTGTTAGAAATACCAGTTCTCAGGCCCTACCCCAGACCTACTGAATCAGAAACTCTGGGGGTAGGGCCCAGAATCTGTATTTTAATAAGTCCCTCCCTGCCTGCACCACCAAGTGGATTCTGATGCTCACTCTAGTCTGAGACCTGCTGCTGTAAAAGATAAAGTGACTACCAGACTCTCCCATCCCGGCAGAGGAACAGAGGACAACAGGGTGACTGTGTTCTTCCTGAGCACCATGCCTGGGCCAGGCACTGGAGATGCTGCAGGAGCCCCGTAGTCTTAGAGGATGGGGAGGGGAGGGGAAGAACAGACCAGCAACCAGGGAATTGCAATATAAGATGATGAAACCTGAGGTGGGGCAAGCCCAGGAGCCCATAGTGGGGTGGGAAGGGTCAGAGAATGCTTTCCAGAGAGTAGAAAAGTAAGTTGGAATTAGGTGAAGACAGTGTTCCAGGTGCAGGGACTCATTTGTACAAAGGCCAGGCTGAGCCACCTGGGGATACTTTAGGTTGGGAGGCGGGAAGGGTATAAAATCCCTGCCCTCAGAGCGAAGGAAGACGCTGTAGTGAGTGCTGAGGGTAAAGCCTCTGCCTTCCAGATGGAGTAAACGCTGGGGAGGATGGAAATTGGGGTGTGAAGAGAGACCCAGGAGGTTCCAGGCCTCCCCACTTCCTTCAATCCAGGATCTTTTGCTCTGAAGACATCTGCTCAACCCCCAGCCATGTCAGTGAGCAGTGGGCAGGTACGTGGTTGCGAGGTCGGGGCTGCCGGGTCCAAGCGCAGCTCCTTCCTGGGCTAGGTGAGAGACGGAGCTGGGGGAGCAGCCCCCTCCGCCCCTGGCTGGAGAGGTTCCTGCTCTGTGTCCCTGGCTGGGTTGCTTTTGCCTTCCTTGTTTCCTTCTCCTGAGGATGTGGCCAGAACTGTGCACAGCCACTGGGGGCCTCTCCTCCCAGCCAATGGGAACAGGTCCTGGATGTTATCAGGGACCCTCAGGCTGGAGGGCAGGAGACTTCTGTTGCCATCCCCAGCTCCTGCTAAAGGTACCTTTCGTGCCAGATGAGGAGTGACCTGGCTTGGCTAGATTGCAGCTGTGCAGTTCCCGACTCCTGGAAAGACGTCAGTTTAGCAGCCTTTTTGGAATTTGTTTGTAATTTCTAGCCTGGAGAGGAATCCTGAAAGATCATTAACCAATGTAGGAAGTGGAGCTTTCTGTGGCCTAAAAAATCCCTTCAGGATTTCCCGACTGCCCCATGGGCTTGATCCTCGACAAAGGGACCTCCTATTCTTTGTCTTCTTGGGGTGTACCTTCTGCCCCCACCCCCCACCCTCCATCTGGCATGTGGACCATGTCTTAAGCTTTGCAACTCGAAGAGGATCTGGCACAGTGCCCTCCACTTAGATATTCAGAAATATTGTTTACAGAATATCAGTTTATGTTGGGCCTCGAACTATATATAGATGGGGTAAATATAGGAGGCAATAGGCAGTCTAAGTGGGTGGAAGTGGTGAGTGAAGGCACAGGTATTGAAGACAAAGCTAATGCAAGGAGATAACCTTGAATATGGGGCAAAACCATGGGCACTGGGGAGCCATCAATGATTATTCAGCAGGAGAATGATACGATATTGCTAGTCACTAGACTAGACCCTTTGTATAAGTTGTACACACCGTCTGCCTTCACTGTCCTGCCCCTTCTCTGCCTGGACAGTTCTTCCCTCCCTCTGTCCACATTGTTGATGCCAACTCATTTTTCAGATTCCAGATCCATTCTTACTGTCTTCAGTGGCAGACAGACTCTAAGGTGGCCCCTGCATTTCTGCCTCCTGGTGTTCATGCCTTTGTGTCATCCCTTTCACTGAAGTGTGTGTAGGACCTGTGACTTGCTTTTAACCAATAGAATACGGCAAAGGTAATGGACTATCACTCCTGTGATTATGTTACATTTTATAATATTCTGCTTTGGCCAGGTGTGGTGGCTCACGACTGTAATCCTAGCACTTTGGGAGGCTGAGGCAGGAGGATTGCTTGAGCGCAGGAGATTGAGACCAGCCTGGGCAACATAGTGAGACCCTGACTCTACAAAAAAAAAAAAAAAAAATTAGCTGAGTGTGGTGGCACATGCCTGTAGTCTCAGCTACTTGGGGGACTGAAGTGGGAGGATTGCTTGAGAGCAGGAGGTTGAGGCTGCAGTAAGCAGTGATTCTGTGATAATGCCACTGTACTCCAGCCTGGGCAACTGAGCAAGACCCTGTCTCCAAAAAGAAGGAAGTTGCATTTTACAATGACCATTTAGAAATGAATCCATAAAAAAAAAATCAGATCAGCACTTTATCAGAGTAAAATTTGACAGAAGAAAGCCCTATAATATTTATGTTATCATGTTTCCTGTCTACATTTTAATCCTTTTTTTTACTATTTTATTTATTTTTTTAAAGATAGAGACTTTGTTGCCCAGACTGGAGTGCAGTGGTGCGATCTCAGCTCACTGTAACCTTTGCCATCTGGGTTCAAGTGATTCTCCTGCCTCAGCCTCCCGAGTAGCTGGGATTACAAGCGTGTGCCACATGCCTGGCTAATTTTTTGTGTTTTTAGTGGAGACAGGGTTTCACCACGTTGGCTAGGCTGGTCTCAAACTCCTGGCCTCACGTGATCCACCCGCCTCAGCCTCCCAAAGTGCTGGGATTACAGATGTGAGCCACTGCACCCGACCTTAATTCTAAAATTAATAATTTCAGGATTAAAATGTACACAGGCACCATGATAATAACATTTAAGGCTCGACTTTCCTCTGTGCAGCGAGAAACAGACCCCCAAGACCAGTGTGAAAGTAATGAAAAATTAATTTTAACATGAAAAATTTTCATCCAGTTTTAGAAAAATACTTAGAAAACAACCTGACCTTCTAAAACATGAAATTTATTTGGGGTTTTTCTATAATTATAATGAACTAGGCATAATTGTGTCTTAGAATTGAGTAGAAAAATAACGTACTAATTCTCTTGATAAATTTTAAAATACTAATTCTGTTAAAATCTTGATTGTGAAAGAACCTAGACATCTCTCACTGAAAAAAATACTAACACAGATAATATACACATTAATCACCTACATCACACGAAGAATCTAAACTGGTGATTTTAACAAGCTAGGCAAAATACCATATATACTTGAATATAAGATAATGCCAAGCCATGAGCATAAAATTAAGGCAATGACTTTATTTTGAACAAGGAAGTGGCATAAGCAACTCAGAATGTGTCCCCTAACATAAGAGCTCTTCCCTCTACCACTCCCCACCTCAATGTATAATTTTGGAAGAAAAAAGTGTCTTCTATCTGGTTAGTTATCTACTATTGCACCTTGTTACAAGGCAGGCACGATATCATGTCCAGATAGAACATCTAAGGAGATACATTTTGGGAGATGAAACTCTCATTTGGACTAAAGATGAGTGCATGTACTAACACAGGGCTACTGAACCACTAGTCTTGATTGCATTAGACAAAACGAAGGTGACTTGTTTTGTCAGTTGCTTCCATGTAAAAATCAGTTTTATAGCTCCTTTCATTAAAAAATATTCTGAGCCAGGCACAGTGGCTCATGCCTATAATCCCAACACTTTGAGAGGCCGAGTCAGGCAGATCACTTCAGGCCAGGTGTTTGAGACCAGCCTGGCCAACATGTTGAAACCCTGTCTCTATTAGCCAGGCGTGATGACGTGCACCTGTATACAAGCTACTCAGGAGGCTGAGGCATAAGAACCTTTTGAGCCTGGGAGGTTGAGATTGCAGCGAGCTGGAATCATGCCACTGCACTCCAGCCTGGGCAGCAGAGTGAGACTCTGTCTCAAAAAATAAAAATTAGATAAAAAACATTCTGATCAAATAATCTTGCAAAGGAAAGACAAGTTTACCATATAAAAGCAAAGAGAAAAATGATTTTGTGCTCGGTTATGTTTAGGACCTTCACAAAGCACATGTTCTCAGGGAGCCCTGCTATGCTGTCTGTGCCAGAAATTTCATGTATTGTCCCTGGACGTTGAAATGGTCAGCTGGCCCATTGTATGCTGTCCACACTGGGTCTCCCTGAACGGCCATATGGCCTTCACGTACTTCTTTTCATCCAGCATGAGGTGGTGATGAATTCCTGCGGGGAGAGTTATGTCTCCTTTCTCCATGAAGATGTGGATTCACTTGTCCTCTTTATCTGTCATATCAAAAGTATCCACTGCTACCCGGGATGTAACAGATCTGATCATCCAAGTGTAAATGCTCCTCATAAAACACCTTAATCTTTTCTTCATAATTGGTAATTTATCTTTACATATGGTTATTATGTCTATCCAGTCGTAGCTTCTCTGTCTTTGAGTCTTTTCTAATTCTGGATCATTCTCTTATTTGTCACTGTCCAGCTTTAGTAGTGTACCCTGAGCCAGCATGGCTGTTTCTGGCCCACTGAGTGGCCAGGGGCTCGGGGTGGTGGGGCTGCCTCCAGTAGTCTGGGGACTCATCCATGTACTAGGCCTGCACCATGGCTGCAGATGCCAACAGGCAGAGTGGGGCTAGAGAGGGGTGGCTGCATGGAAGGGCTGCCACTGGGAGTGAGGGGCTGTTGTGGTTAGAACTCAAAGCTCTCAGGAGCTGGACAAAAGGTGGAAACTTGTTATAGATGAGGAAAAGGAAACCAATTAGTACACTTAAAAGTATACTTGATCAGATGCAGTGGCTCATGTCTTTAATCCCAACACTTGGGAGGCTGAGACGGGAGGATCGCTTGAGCCCAGGATTTCAAGTTTGCAGAGCTGTGATTACACCACTGTACACCAGCCTGAGTGACAGTGTAAGACTCCCTCTCTTTAAAAAAAAAAAAAAAAAAAAAAAAAAAAGCACACTGGCTGCTTCCTCTGCCCAGAAGTTTCTTTCCCTAGATGCCTACCTGGCTGGCTCCCTCACTAACCTCAAGACCACACCAATGTCCATGAAGTCTACCCTGACCATGCCCAGACACCTCTCCGTGCTCTAATCTTTTCCAGTAGCCCTAACAGCTTCCTTGAGTGCTAATTTACTTCTTGAGGATGTCTGGTATGTGTGTGTCTCCCTCCAAAAGAATGCAGGCCCCGTGAGGACAAGACATCTGATCTGTCTTCACTGATAGTTCCTAAAAAAAAGTCTGGGGCCGGGCATGGTGGCTCACGCCTGTAATCCCAACAGATCACTTGAGGCTAGGAGTTCAAGACAAGCCAGGCCAAGATGGTGAAACCCTGTCTGTACCAAAAATACAAAAATTAGCCAGGTGTGGTGGTGCATGCCTGTAATCCCAGCTACTGGGGAGGCTGAGGCGGGAGAATTGCTTGAACCGGAGGTGGAGGTTGCAGTGTGCCGAGATGGCGCTACTGCACTCCAGTGAATGAGACTTCGTCTCAAAAAAACAAACAAAAAGCATCTGGCACATAGTAGGTCTCCGATAAAGATTAGTGAGTGAATGTCCACATCTTTGAAGGTTTTGCCTGTACCTTGAAGTCTCCATTCCTTGGGGCTGCCTCTTTGTCCAGTACTCTTGACCCTGTCCCAGGCGATATGACCTGTTGCCCAGTGTCTGCCTCATCAGTAGGGTCTTCCTAGAGTGCCAGCGTTTTGACCTCCATGTGTCCCCACCAAATTGCCAGCATGTGTGAAATACTAAATTCCAGCTGTTTTTGGTTTTGTAGGGCAAGAGGGTTAAAGAAGGAGTAGGAAGAGGGGGAGCTGATGAGAGGAGCAATTGTCAGAGTGGAGGGGGTGGAGAGAGAATACAGTCACAGATTTCCCCACCCCATCAACTTCCCAAGCAGCTCAGAGCGGCAGCAGAGCTGCGAGTGAGGGCTGCGCACTACATATCCGGAGCTGTGTGCCACGTGGCAGAAGCTGTCCCGTTGAGTCATGGGATGTACTGCTGTACTGCTCTAGAGTTTGGTGTGTAGAGTATTTTTGGTTTTTACAGTCCAGCTCTCTGTGTAATGACTTCCTTCCCATGGCCTTGTTCATCGAGGTGTCCCTGAATGACTAGCTGAGTCACAACATTCCTTGCAGCTTAAAACACTGACCCAAGGCAGTTTCTCCATGTAGTTAGGGACTTAGAAGGCTGCCAGGGAGTGCCTAGGGAAGATAGTCTGTAGTGCTCCTGTCTCTAACTGGCACCCCTCCCCGAAAATATTTAAAAAACAAGTGAAAATAGAAGAAATTCCATCCGTTAAGTCACTAGGAAATGGTCTCAGCCCTGCCACAACCTGAAGAATAATTTGTCAGTGACCATGAAGTCAATTTCAAATTGAATCGGGGCACCAGGAATCAACATCCATCCTCTCAGTGTTACTGCAACGTGAAGGGTCAGAAACCCATGTGAAGAGATTGGAGTGGTGGGAATATAAACTTGCTCAGCCCTTCTATAAATTAAGCCGGTAGTTCTGAGTAAAATTAAGTATGCATAGGGCTCAGTAGTGTAGCAGTCTCATGCCTGGAAATACATTTTGAAGAAAGTTTGCTCAGATCCGCAAGAAAAGCAGGAGGTTATTTGTTACAGTGTTAATGGCATACAGGAACTAGAGGCAAAGGAACTAGGGGATGAGTTAGTAAAATGTTGTGGATACATACCTTGGAATTGTACATGAAATAGACATAAAATAGCATGGATGGAATTTATAGTGTTAAGTGGAAGAAAACAGTAAAAGATTTAAAGCACAAGGCCAGGCGTGGTGGCTCATGCCTGTAATCCCAGCACCTCGGGAGGTCAAGGAGGGAGGGCTGCTTGAAGCCAGGATTTTGAGATCAACCTGGGCAACAAAGCAAGAGGCTGTCTGTACAAAAAAAATTTTTTAAATTATCTGGGTATGGTGGTGTGTGCCTGTAGTCCTAGCTACTCTGGAGGCTGAGGCAAGAGGATTGCTTGAGCCCAAGAGTTGGAAGCTGCAGTCAGCTATGATCACACTACTGAGTTCCAGTCTGGGCAGAGGAGTAAGACCCTGTTGCACCAAAAAAAAAAAAAAAAAAAAAAAAAAAAAAGGTGGGGAGAGATTTAAAACACAAACTTTTTTCAGTTTTACTGAGGTACAATTGATGTATAATAAAACACATATCTAGGCCAGGCGCAGTGGCTCATGCCTGTAATCCCAGCACTTTGGGAGGCCAAGGTGGGTGGATCACGAGGTCAGGAGATCGAGACCATCCTGGCTAACACGGTGAAACCCTGTCTCCACTAAAAAATGCAAAAAATTAGCCGGGCGCGGTGGCGGGCACCTGTAGTCCCAGCTACTCGAGAGGCTGAGGCAGGAGAATGGCGTGAACCCAGGAGGCGAAGCTTGCAGTGAGCAGAGATGGCACCACTGCACTCCAGCCTGGGTGACAGAGTGAGACTCCATCTCAAAAAACAAAACAAAACAAAAACAAAACACATATCTAAAGTATACACTGAGTTTTGATGTGTGTACCTGTGAAATGATCACCACAATCAAGGTAATAAATATATTAATCACACCCAAAATTATGAAGTTTCCATCACCCCCTAAATTATGAAGTAGGTCTCTCTGTATTAAAATATGCTTAACAGATATTTAGCAGCTACTGTTAAGTTTAAAAAAGGTAAACAATACATGTAATACAATACCATATTTATAATAAAAAATGTTTAGATACCCTGAAAAAATCTGGAGGAACATACAACAAAATTATGTTTATTGTTGATAATCTTTCCAGAGGTGCATGGCCTTCTTTTGCTAATGTGCATTGCACCTCAGGAATTGCTTGTTGTCCCATATCATGGCCTCCAGTGCCTGATGAAGGTTTAGCATGCTATAAATGGGTCATTATGACCCCCTAACTTTCAGCTTTATTAAAATAACCCTGTAGCTGGCTACGGTGGCTCACACTTGTAATCATACCACTTTGGGAGGCTGAAGCAAGTGGATCACTTGAGCCAGGAGTCTGAGACCAGCCTGGGCAACATAGTGAAACCCTGTCTCTACAAAAGAAAATAGAAAAATTAGTTGGGCATGGTGGTGCATAGTCCCAGCTACTCAGGAGGATCACTTGAACCCGGGAGGTCGAGGCTGCAGTGAGCCATGATAGTGACAGTGCACTCCAGCCTGGGTGACAGTGAGCCCCTGTCTCAAAAAAAAAAAAAAAAAAAAGTAACACTGAAGCCATTACAATGGATTCTAACAGAAGGGTGGCCTGACCGTAATAATGTTTTCTATCCCCACAACAGAGAGCTGTCAGTCACTTCCTTGAATTCCCTCACCTCCAAGGCCAGTTTCTCTCCTCATCCCTGCATACAGGAGATATCCCAGTAGGGGGCTAGTTTTCTGTGCCTGGGTACAAAATGGTGATTCCCTAACTAGTTACCATGAAATCTGTCTCTATTACCACTCTTTCTGTGTCTCATAAGTAGAGGAGTGGTGGGGGATTGTGGGGGAGGGACATGTTTGGTTTTGTGTGGCTATGGGTTTTATAGAAAGGCAGTCTTAAGATGTGTGTCTGACTTCTCTGGCTTCACACTCGTTATCAGATTCTTCCATGGTACTGTGCACAGCTATACTTCACTCATTTTCAGTGTTGTCTGTAGTGTTCTGCTGAGTGAATATATCACAATTTATTCCGTCTGCTACTGATGGGCATTTGGGTTGTTTCCAACTTGGGGTTATTATAAATAATGCTTCTGTGAACATTCTTGTACATGTCTACTGCTGTATCTGGGCACGTGTTTCTGATGGTTATGTATTTTGGAGCAGAATTTCTGGGTTATGAGCTATGCCTATGCTTAACTTAAAATAATGCTACTGGGTGCGGTGGCTCACGCCTGTAATCCCAGCACTTTGGGCGACTGAGGTGGGTGGATCACGAGGTCAGGAGATCAAGACCATCCTGGCCAACAGGGTGAAACCCCGTCTGTACTAAAAATACAAAAAATTAGCAGGGCGTGGCAGCGCACACCTGTAGTCCCAGCTACTTGGGAGGCTGAGGCAGGAGAATTGCTTGAACCGGGTAGGCGGAGGCAGCAGCGAGCCAAGATCGTGCCACTGCACTCCAGCCTGGGTGACAGAGCGAGACTCTGTCTCAAAAAAAAAAAAAAAAAAAAAATGCTAAACTGTTTTCCAAAATGTTTATACAAGTGCACTCCCTTCAGCAATGTATAAGAGCTTCCCTTATGCATTCACCAACAGTTCTCATCAACAGTTGTTACTGTCAGACTTGGAATGTTTAGCCACCTGGATCTGTAGTAGTTGTTCACTGTATTTCATTTTCTTCATTAATGAGGCTAAGCACTTGCTACATGTTTATTGGCTGTTTGGATTTGTGTGTGTGTGTGTGTGTGTGTGTGTGAAGAGCCTGTTTTTGCCCATTTTTCTATTGGTCTATCTTTATAGTAGTTTTTTGTATATTTTGGATATAAAACTTTTGTTATGTGCATGGCAAATCTTCTGTGGCTTGCTTCTTCACTCTCTTAGTGATGTCCTTGTTGAACAGTTCTTAATTGTAAAAAAAAAAAAAAAAAGTGCAATTTATTGATCTTTCCTATGGCTAGTGCTTTTTCTGTTCTGTTTAAGAAAACTTTTTCTTTTTTTTTTTTTTTTTTTTTTTTGATGCAGAGTCTTGGTCTCGCCCAGGCTGGAGTGCAGTGGCGCGATCTAGGCTCACTGCAAGCTCCGCCTCCTGGGTTCACGCCATTCTCCTGCCTTAGCCTCCCAAGTAGCTGGAACTACAGGCGCCTGCTACCATGCCCGGCTAATTTTTTTTGTATTTTTAGTAGAGACGGGGTTTCACCATGTTAGCCAGTATGGTCTCGATCTCCTGACCTCATGATCCGCCCACCTCGGCCTCCCAAAGTGCTGGGATTACAGGCTTGAGCCACTGCGCCCGGCCAAGAAAACTTTTTCTACTTTGAGGTTATGAAGATATTATTGTATGTTATCTTCTAAAGTTTTATTGTTTTACCTTTCATGTTTAAGGCCATATCCAACAAAAATTGGTTTGGCTGTTCATTGAATAAGTGAAGTTAAGTTGGAGCAACATATCACATATCTGCACCCATTCATTCAAGATATATTTATTGAGTATCTTCTGTATGTCAGGCCATGATTATAATTTTATTTTGTGTATTTAGGTCATAAGCAATCCACCTGCCTTAGTCTCCCAAAGTGCTGGGATTACAGGAGTGAGCTACCAGACCTGGCCAGCATCAAATAGTTGAGTCTTGTTTGTTTTAATTTCCGTTTGTCAGTTTCCCCCTTTTGCTAGAATATTTAGTCCATTCCCATTTAATATAATTACAGATATGATTTCAAACCATTTAAGTATATAATCTGGCTATTTAAAAAAATCTATTTGTCCTACCTGGCTTTTGTCCCTGTTTAATTTTTTTGTCCTTCTTCTGGAGTAGCCAAGTATTTTTTTATTCCATTTTATTATCTCCATTTGATTTTTTTTCTTTCTTTCTGAGACGGAGTCTTGTTCTGTCACCAGGCTGGAGTGCAGTGGTGCGATCTCAGCTCACTGCAACCTCCGCCTCCCGGGTTGAACTGATTTCCCTGCCTCAGCCTCCCGAGTAGCTGAAACTACAGGTGCATGCCACCACGCCCAGCTAAGTTTTTGTATTTTAGTAGAGATGGGGTTTCACCATTTTGGTCAGGATGGTCTTGGTCTCCTGACCCCGTGATCTATCCACCTTGGCCTCCCAAAGTGCTGGGATTACAGGCGTGAGCCGCCCGGCCCATTTGATTGATTTATTTATTTTTAAACTGCGGTAAAATCTACATATTAACTTTTTTTTTTTTTTTTTTTGAGTTGGAGTCTCTCTCTGTTGCCCAGGCTGGAGTACAGTGGTGCAATCTCAGCTCACTGCAACCTCTGCCTGCCAGGTTCAAGCAATTCTCATGCCTCAGCCTCCCAAGTCGCTGGGATTACAGGTGAGCACCATCACACCTGACTAATTTTTGTATTTCTTGTAGAGATGGGGTTTCACCATGTTGACCAGGCTGGTCTTGAACTCCTGACTTCAAGTGATCCATCCGCCTCAGCCTCCCAAAATACTGGGATTACAGGTGTGAGCCACCATGCCCGGCCCTGTATTAACCATTTTTAAGTGAACAGTTCACTAGTGTTAACTTCATTCACATTGTTATGCAACCAATCTCCAGAACTCTTTTCATCTTGGAAAACCAAAACACTATACCCATAAAACAGTAACTTCCAATTCTCCCTTCCCCCCAGCCCCTGGCAACCACCACTTTACTTTCTGTCTCTATGAATTTGACTATAGTAGGTATTTTATGTAGGTGGAGTCATACAATATTTGCCTTTTTCTAACTGGTTTACTAAACCAGTTAGAAAAATGTCCTCAAGTTTCATCTATGTTGTAGCATGTCAGAATTTAATTCCTTTTAAAGATTAAATAATCTTTCATATGTATATACCATATTTTCCCCATTTATCTGTCAATAGATGCTTGAGTTGTTTCTACCTTTTGGTTATTGTGAATGATGCTACTATAAACATGGGGGTACAAATATCTCAAGACTTAGCTTTGGACCTGGGAATGATGTACGGTGAATTATACACCACACAATGACGTTTTGCATATACAATGGTGCAACATTGTATGTGCAGTCAACGATGAACTGCATGTACAGTGGTGGTCCCATAAGATTGTAATGGAGACTAAAAACTCCTGTCACCTAGTGGCCTTATAGCCATCATAACATCAGAGTGCAACACGTTAGTCACAGGTTTGTGGTGCTTCTCATGTAAAGAAACCTGTGTTGCCAGTTGTCTAAAAGTACAGCACACACAATTATGTACAGTACATGATACAGGTAATACAAATAACTTGATACTGGTAATAAATGACTATGTTACTGGTTCATGTATTTACTATTTATCATTATTTTAGAGTGTACTACTTATAAAAAATAACTGTAAAATAGTCTCAGGCAGGTCTTTCAGGAGGGATTCCAGAAGAAGGCATTTTCATCATAGGAGTTGACAGCTCCGTGCATATTATTGCTTCTGAAGACCTTCCAGTGGGACAAGATATGAAGGTAGAAGACAGTGATATTGATGATCCTGACCCTGTGTAGGCCAAGGCTGATATGTCTTTTTACAAAAAAGTTTAAAAAGTTAAAAAGTTAATAGAAAAAAGCTTATAGTTGGGAGCCCAAGGCGGGTGGATCACTTGAGGTCAGGGGTTCGAGACCAGCCTGGCCAACATCGTGAAATACTGTCTCCACTAAAAATACAAAAATTAGCCAGGCATGATGGCACACACCTGTAATTCCAGCTACTTGGGAGGCTGAGGCAGGAGAATCGTTTGAACCTGGGAGGTGGATGTTACAGTGAGCTGAGATCGCTCCACTGCACTCCAGCCTGGGCGTTGGAATGAGACCCTGTTTCGGAAAAAGAAGAAAAAGCTTACAGAACAAAAATATGAAGAAAGAAAATGTACAACTGTACAGTGGGTTTGTGTTTTAAGTTCAGTGTTATTTCCCAGCTACTTGGGGAGCTGAGATGGGAGGACTGCTTGAGCCTAGGAGGTCGAGGCTGCAGTGAGCTGAGATTGTACCACTGCACTCCAGCCCAGGTGACATAGCGAGACCGTCTCAAGAAAAAAAAAAAAGCTAAGTGTTACTACAAAACAGTCAAAAAGTTAAAAATATTTAAAAGTATATGAGCTAAAAAAGTTAAAGTAAGCTAAAGATAATTATTAAAGAAAACCTTTTTTACCTATTTTTTATTTTTTATTTTCCTTTTCTTTTTTTTTTTTTTTTTAAAGAGATGGGCTCTCCATCTGTCATCCAGGCTAGTGTGCAGTGCCATGATCGTAGGTCACTGCAGCCTCAAACTCCTGGGCTCAAGTGATTCTCCAACCTTAGCCTCCTGAGTAGCTGAGACTATAGCATGTGCCACTACACCCAGCTAATTTTTACATTTTTTTGTAGAGATGGGGTTCTCACTGTATTGCCCAGTTTGTCTCAAACTCCTGTCCTCAAGCAATCCTCCCACCATAGCCTTCCAAAGTGTTGGGATTACAGGTATGAGCCACTGTGCCTAGACAAATAAAAACATTTAAAAACTAAATTTAGTGTAAGTATGGCTGGGCATAGTGGTTCACTCCTGTAATTCCAGCACTATGGAAGGCCGAGGCAGGCAGATCACTTGAGGCCAGGAGTCTGAGACCACTCTGGCCAACATAGCGAGACCCTGTCTCTACTAAAAATATAAAAAATTAGCTGGGCATGGTGGTGCACACCTGTGATCCCAGCTCCTAGGGAGACTGAGGCACAAGAATCGCTTAAACCCAGGAGGCAGAGGTTGCAGTGAGCCGAGATGGCGCCATTGCACTCCAGCCTCAGCAACAGAGCGAGACTCTGTCTCAAGAAAAAAAAAATTTAGCAGTAAGTGTATAGTGTGTATACAGTCTACAGTGGCATACAGTAATATACTAGGTCTGCACATTCCCTCACAACTCCCTCACTGACTCACCCAGAGCAACTTCCAGTCCTGCAAGCTCCTTTCATGGTAAGTGCCCTGTACAGGTGTACCATTTTAAAATATTTTATACCCTACTTTTAGTGTACCTTTTCTATGTTTAGATACAGAGATGTATACCACCGTGTTATAACTGCCTACAGTATTCAGTACTGTAACATGCTGTACAGGTTTGTAACCGGGGAGCAATAGGTTATACCATATAGCCTCAGTGTGTGGTAGGCTTTACCGTCTAAGTTGTGTAAGTACACCGCATGATGTTTGCACAATGAAGCAATCACCTAATCACGCATTTCTCAGAACATATCCCTGTAGTTAAGCAATGTGTGACTGTACTTCTACTCACATTTTATTGACCAAAGAAAGTCACATGGCTATTCACAAATCCAAGCTATTGTAAGGAAGTACAATCCTATCATGTGCCTACTGAGGTCTTATGGAGAGCATCCCAGTTTTTGTCCCCTTTTTTTTGGGAAAAGAACAGCTTTCAGGCCAGGCATGGTGGCTCACGCCTGTAATTCCAGCACTTTGGGAGGCCAAGGCTGGTGGATTGCCTGAGGTCAGGAGTTCAAGACCAGCCTGGCCAATGTGGCAAAACCCTGTCTCTACTAAAAATACAAAAGTTAGCCAGGCGTGGTGGTGCACGCCTGTAATCCCAGCTACTTGAGATGTTGAGGCAGGAGAATCGCTTGAACCTGGGAGGCAGAGGTTGCAGTGAGCCAAGACCATGTCATCGCACTCCAGCCTGGGTGACAGAGCAAGACACAGTCTCAAAACAAAACAACAAAAAAAACCAACTTTTTTTTTTTTTATTGCCACTTAAAAAAGGCCTCCCTACTATGCAGAAATCAAGAACTCAACAATTGTTTCCTGTGTCACTACCAAATGTTTCCCCGGGGGTTTTGCCACTATGTGGAACCAGCAGTTCTGCGGGGGACTTCTTTCAAGATATTGCCTCAGCTAGAAACAATTTCCCTTTTTCTGGTAATTGGCCATTTCTTGATTCACAGAGGTGGCTTCCTGGTGAACTTCATGCCTGGAAGCTGGCATGACTGTTCTGGAGGAGAAGAGTACCTACCACAAGTTGGGTCAGTTAGAGCCTTTTCTACATGATTTTGTAATTAGAATGATAATTAGAATGATTAGGGAGTTTTAGTCTCTGGGTAGTTGAAATTGTATCTCATACTTGGGAGAGGTTGGTAGACACATTTCCCATTGTATTATTAATACCTGGAGGCAGAGAAAACAAGTTTGCTGGAGTCATACTGGCTCCCCTTATTCTGCTTCCAGCCCATCCAAAATCCCAGCTAGTTCTTTCCCTTGGCCTCTGTGAGATCTATCCCACCCAAAGCCTAAAGATAAAGTCCCCTTTTATTTTCCTTAAATTGGTCTGATGGGTTTCTGGTCCTTGCAGCCAGCAAACTTCAGATAGTTCTTTGCCTCTGGACCCTGGCACAAAAAATTTACAGGTGTGGCCCATTCCAATAAAATAGAGGTCAGATGGTAACTATTGCATTAACTATACTTGCAGTTTCCTTACTGCTTGAGAAAGCTCATCAGAATGTGAGTGCAAGTGACATTATTATCTGCTTAATTTTTTTTAAAGGAAAGTAATATGCCTCCGTGTGTAAATATCATTTGTGACATACCCCCCAACACTGGTATTAAATGCTGTTTCTTCTGCCTGGAATCTCTGTCTCAACAACTCTTCAGATGTGGCCCCAAAGTCACCTTTTCTGGGAAGCCTACCCACACTCTCCTGTATATTGTTAATTATGCTATTCTCTGTGCTTCCCAAAGCAGTTGGCACATCCATCTTTGTTACATATTTTCTTCCAGAAGTTTTTTGTTTGTTTGTTTTTGAGACAGAGTTTCGCTCTTGTTGCCCAGGCTGGAGTGTAATGCTGCAAACTCGCTCACTGCAACCTGTGCTTCCCGGGTTCAAGTGACTCTCCTGCCTCAGCCTCCCAAGTAGCTGGGATTATAGGTGTGCATCACCATGCCTGGCTAATTTTTGTATTTTGAGTAGAGATGGGGTTTCACCATGTTGGTCAGGCTGGTCTCGAACTCCTGACCTCAGGTGATTCATCCACCTAAGCCTCCCAAAGTGCTGGGATTACAGGCGTGAGCCACTGTGCCCGGCCAGAAGTATTTTTTTTACATGACTGTTTCCTCTGAAATACTATTCCTCAAAGGTTGGGAGAATACCTCGTTTTTCTCAGGATCCCACTGTGCCTGGATCAAAATAGATGCTCAGAAAAGTTTGTTGAATAAATGAAGTTGTATTGGAGCAGCATAACCTATATACATTCTCATTCATCCCAGAAATACTTATTGAGTACCTGAACATGTTGACCCATGTTCTAGATGTTGAAGATGGGAAAAACAAAGTTCCCACCTTCAGAGATATTATAGATGATATTCAGGTTAGAAGGGCTAGGCAGAAAAGTAAAGCAGGCTTAGAGAATAGTGATTGGAGTTGGGACTTGATACTTTAGTAGAGTGGTTTGGGAAAGTCTGGGGAGGTGACTTTTGAGTAGAAACTTGGAGGGCACATGCCTTTCTGATATCTGGGGGAAGAAACACCCAAGTGCAGAGGTTCTGAAGTAGAAGTAAGCCTCCATATTCCGGGAGCAAGAAGGAGGCTAGTGTGCCTGGCATGCAATAAGGAGGCCGAGTGGAAGGAGGTGCAGTTAGAGAGGTGGAGAGCATAAGTGGAAGAAGGGCAGACACATAGGATCTTGGAAGCCTTTGGAAAAAAAACCACATTTTGGAAATGAAAAAAATAGGCGGGCATGGTAGCGTGCACCTGTAGTCCTAGCTACCTGGGAGGCTGAGGTGGGAGGATTGCTTGAGTCTGGGAGGTTGAGGCTGCAGTGAGCTGTGATGGCGCCACTGCACTCTAACCTGGGAGACAGAGTGAGACCGTGTCCCACTCTCCACCCTACTGCCCCCATTTTTTTTTTTTTTTTTTTGGCTTTTACTCTGAGATGGGAAACCTTTTGGGGGCTTTGAGCTTAGGTTTCAACAGGATCCCTCTGGCTTCTGTGTTGAGAAGAAGGCTCCATGAGAGCACAGTGGAATCGTGGAGAACAGTTAGGAGGCTACTACAATATTTCAGGAAAGAGGAAAAGGGGTATTTTAAAGGTAGAGCTGACAGGCTTTTCCAATGGGTTGCATGTGGGATATGATAGGTAGAGTGGAGTCCAGGATGACTCCAGTGGTTTGGCCGGAGTCATCAGAAGAATGGAGTTGACATGAACTGAGGTAGGGAAGGTTGTGAAAGGAGCAAGCTAAGGTGCCATGTATGGGTGTTTGACTATGGACTTGTTTACTTGGACACATCGCTCACACTTGTGTATATGCTCCCTGGTTTTCAGGATCTGAAGGTTCTAACGTTACTTGAAGTTAAAGGCAGCCTTATTTATTGAACACCAAGCACTGTGCAGAAACCTTTATATGTGGTGTCATTTAACCCTTTTAATATTTCTACTGATTTACTCATGTTTCATTGCCCTTTTACAGTTGAGAGATTAACACGTCCAAAGTCACTCAGACAATTATTAACCTGCGAGATTAATGCAGATCTGGGATTCCTACCCAGGTGTGTCAAGACTGTAGAGCTTCTGCTGTTTACTAATCACTGGATTCTAAAGGTGGGAATCACTTTCTGAGCATATTTGCTGCAGACTTGGTTCCATAACTAAAAAGGTGCCTGGATCATGTGACAAGAATTCAGGAAAGAACCCAACCCCATCCCAGGCATTACAGGTTACACAATAGCTATGAAGAAAGGACGGTATTAGTGGACTTGAGGAGGCTGACTGACGCTTGAAAGTTCAAGTACTTGAAGACTCAATGTTAAAACAGCGATCAAGAGTTAGTTTTTTTTCTTGTTATTATTTTTAAGAAAACAGAAAATATTAAAACTGCAGTGAAGCCTTGGTGGGATAAAAGACCACTCCTAGTCGACGCTTGTTGGGAAACACTGGAATTGGAGGAGTGGGGGCAGACAGGAGCCAGAGCCCCTGCCAGCCTACACACACATCCTTTTGAAAGTGTAACCTGGTGTGACCTTCTTTAAGTGGTCCTCTGGAAAGAGCAGGATATGGAGTACAAAAGCCAGGAACCTCTGGGACCGCAGCATCCGCCCTCAGCCCCTCCTTCCCCGTCTTCTTCAGCCTCCACACTGTGTGGGGTGGGGGGAGGAGGAGTGCTGGCGCATGCGCTGGGGGCAAGGTCCGCTCCCCGCGACGTCAGGGGGCGCGCACCCGCTCGAAAGCCCCGCCCCGCGGCCGCCAGAGGCGACCTGGGCGGGAGCCGGGGGTGGGGGGGCCTGGGCCACGCCCCCAGCCGAGCCGAGCAAGGCCGAGAGGAGGCGTGCAAGGCCGAGCAGAGCCGAGCGCCTCCGAGAGCGGCCGAGCCCAGCCGAGTGGCCCGGAGTCGGTTGGTGCAGCTGCGTCCCCGCCGCTCAGCAGTCCGCGGCTCCGGCGTCGCCGCCGCCGCCGCCTCTGCGGGGCCTGCGCCGGCCGCCCGCCCGCCCGGCCGCGGGGAGGGAGGCCCGGTCGCGGGCGCCGCCACCGCCGCCGCCGCTGCCAGGTGAGCGCCCGCCACGGCCAGCCGGCCCCGCGTGCCCCCGCGGCTGTCAGTCCCCGGTGTCTGTGTGTCTCTCTGCCTGTCAGCCCCTGTGTCTGCGCGAGCTCCTTCCCGCCACGCCTGGCCCGCGGCCGGCCCGCAGTCTCAGTCAGCCCCCTCCCGCCGGCTGCCTCTGGTCTTTCTGTCAGCCGCCAGCACCCCCATGCTGAGATGCTCCGCCCCTTCCCCCCGGAGCCCCGCCCTCTGCCATCTGTCATCACCCCCCGAGCTCCAGGCGCGGGCGTCCAGGGGTCCTGGGGGTCAGGGTAGCCCCGCGTGCCACCATCGCGGAAGGCGCAAAAGGGGGTGGTAGAGGAGAAGCGGGGGCGTTCGCGCAGGCCCGCCTGACCGTGTGAGAGTGCATGCCCGAGTGTGCGTTCCGCGTGTGCACCCGAGAGCCGCCTGCGTCCACGCCCGAGGGCCCTTGCACTCTGCTGGGATGTGGCAGCCCATGTCCCCGGTGTAAAGAGCGTCAGCTCGACCAGGGAAGGCGGCAGAGCCAGGACTCGAACCACTCGGGGTACAGTAGCATCCTGAATCTTGGGACCCTTGTTTGCCCACGCGAAAACACTACACGTGGGCCCCAGGTCCTCGGATTCCCTGAGTGGCGTGTGAGTGGAGTTTGGAGCTTGTTAAGCCTTCCCAGTTTGGGATTTTCATTCAGGGAAGCCTGTTGGAAGTGATTGAGGAGTGGATGGGATGTAGGACTTAGGTGGGAAGTGTTTGAGAGCTTGAGTCATTTTAAGTTGCATGGTTTACATTTCTGAGCAGTGATTGCCCTGGGCTTGTGCCCTGCGAGAAACTTATGTGACTTGGGGTGGGGGAGTGAGGTGGGAAGGAATGCTCCTTTCTGTTTTTATCTATGTGAACACATAGTATATATTTATCCAGATATCCTAAATGTTTATTCATGAGGCGTCCACACAACCTTAATTTAAAAAAGGATTACAGTAGTTTCCATTTATACACGTTCTTGTGTGTTGTTATCTCGATGTTCTTTATTTGTGGTAACTTAGTATTGCAATATTTCAAAACTAAGAGAAAATGCGTCCTAAAACAATTGGTATTTTGCCGGATAATTCTGAACCACGGAGAAGGAGCCAAAAGCGCACTTCATTAGCTGGAACAACTTATTCGAGCTTAATTTGTTTCTAAGAGACATACAGTGGAAAAATCCAGAAGCACAAAATAGTATCAAAGACACTTAGAAAATGAATGAAAAGGGCCCTTCTGTTGCTGCCTTGGAAAGATGATATCAAAGTTGCTGTAGAGGACAGAGCCACTATGTAATGATCAACATATTAACCAAGTTGGTTTTGTGACCTTGATACATTGAGCGGGGCTTGATTTGTGCAGTGGTTCATGACAGGCAAACATTGCATGGGAAGTGTGGTAATTTTTGGAAAAAAATGTTCCCCATGTTGTTTTGGTTTTTGGTTTTGAGTTTTTTGTTTTTTTTATTTTCATACTGAAGTAAGATTTCAGACAAGGGAAGTCTCATGGTGGAGTGCTTTTTTCGTTTTAAAGATAACATTAAAAATGACCAAAGTAATTCATATTTAAGGCAGAAAACTTGAAAAACAAAGAAAAGCATTGCAAAAAAACAACCCCCCCCCCCCCCCATAATCCCACAAACCATAGTAAATCACAATTTGGTATTAAGCCTTTTAGCCTTGTTCCCATGTATACGTGTTTTTTTCTTACAAAAATGCCATCATACTACACAACTTTTATTCTATGCTTTTTTTCTTTGACTTATAACTAGATTATGAGAGATACATCTTGGTTTTATGAGTAGGAACTTGTGTTTCTCTTTGCAATCCTTTAAAAAAGTCACATCATGTTAGTCCTCTCCTTAGAGCCCTCCAATAGCTTTTTGTCTTAAAGTAAAATCTGAAGGCCTTGCTGTGGCCCGCCAGGCTAACCTTCTTCCCTACAATCATCCTCACTTCGAGCCTTGCCAGACAGATCTCTTTGCTGTTTCTTAAAAACGTCAAGCTTACACCTGTAATCACAGCACTTTGGGAGGCTGAGGCGGGCGGATCACGAGGTCAGGAGTTCGAGACCAGCCCGGCCAGCATGGTGACACCCCGTCTCTACTTAAAAAAAAAAAAAAAAGCCGGGCCTGGTGGTGCGTGCCTGTAATCCCAGCTACTCAGGAGGCTGAGGCAGGAGAATTGTTTAAACCTGGGATGCGGAGGTTGCATTGAGCCAAGATTGCACCACCGCACTCCAGCCTGGGAGACAGAGCAAGACTCTGTCTCAAAGAAGTCAAGCTTACTCCAGCCTCGGTGCCTTTGCATTTGCTGTTCCCTCCGCCTAGAACTCTGGTCCCTGGATATTAACATAGTTGAGTCCCTTACTTCAGGTCTCTGCTCAAAGTTAGGTTGTCTGGCTTTGCTTGAGCGCATTATCAAATACACCCCATTTCTCTGTTGTTCTTATCCTGCCTTACTTACCACCACTTGGTAATACATATTTATTTATTGGTGTATTGTCTGTCTCCCTCATTAACCCAGAAGTATGAGACTTTTTTTCACTGATATATCCTCAGGGCTCAGAAACTGCACCTGGCCCACTGTGGGTACTTAATATTTGTTGAATGAATGAAGGAAAGAATGAATGCTCATTATCTATCTATTCATATGACCTTGCTGGTAGCCTTTTAGGCTTCTAGGTAGCTGTGTCATGAGTTAAAATGACAATCTCTTAAAAGTCAGGATATTCCTTTCTCATCTATATCTGAGAAGAATTTTACAAAGTGAGGCTATGGTCTTAAAAAGAATTACGGTCTTGATTTAACTTGAACAATTGAGGGAAGGAACATTTTTGGCAAATGTTGTTGGCTTTCCTTCTTATGCATTATCCCTGTGTCACATTGGACATTTTTGAAAAGTATAAAGTTTCCCAGTTATGTTTACAGCTGTGATTTCAATTTGGTAGTTGATAGTGATAGTGTAAGCCTCAAGAGCATAGTGGGGTTTTTGTGTCAACAGATAGCCAGAGATATAATTATAGCTTTAATGTGTTTTCATTTGGGGAATAGCTGTTACATGTTTACTTATTTTTCTGGCAATTCTATCCTTTTCCTCTCCCTGCTTATCAGTTTTTGGATGGCCTGGCAGGTATACTTAATTTTTTTTTTTAACATTTTAAAATAAATCCTTGACCTTTTGCAATTTTACATCTCTCATGTGACTCTTGAACTGTTTGAAAGTACCAGTTTTATCTTTCAGGATGAAACATCTGTAGTAAAATGTATAATTGCATTTTAATTTATGAGGATGGGAAAATTGTATCTTGGGGCAGAATTTTTACAGAGAAGTTGTAATGTGAGCGTAAGCTTTTCAAAGGTTGAATTTCAGGTAGATTACTTTTCATTTTAGTGACTTTTTGGAAAAAAACAGTTGCTTCTTATTTTTAAGAAAAAGGATCTCCTTGAACACAATCCAAACAGAGACCTTCAAAACTTGTTTTTCTTATCCTCCAAATTTACAAGAAGTTGGTGCTGGTGGTGGTAAGGGGGGAATCCTAAATGAAAATTATTTTCTTAAAGGCCTAAGAGGAGGCCAGGCGCGGTGGCTCACGCCTGTAATCCCAGCACTTTGGGAGGCTGAGGCGGGCAGATCACGAGGTCAGGAGATCGGGACCATCCTGGCTAACACGGTGAAACCCTGTCTCTACTAAAAATACAAAAATTAGCTGGGCGTGTTGGCGGGCCCCTGTAGTTCCAGCTAGTTGGGAGGCTGAGGCAGGAGAATGGCGTGAACCCAGGAGGCGGAGCCTGCAGTGAGCTGAGATCTTGCCACTGCACTCCAGCCTGGGCAACAGAATGAGACTCCATCTCAAAAAACAAAAAAAAAAAAAAAAAAAAGGCCTAAAAGTATGTGTTAAGAATTTATTTTTACTTGTTCCACAGGTATTGACTGAGCATGTATTTGAGCCAGTTCTATGTTTGTGTGGGCTATGTTACCATGTTCAGTTTTAAATTATCAACGTGATTTTTAATTCTTTTCTTTTCTTTTCTGGCTCTGCTACCGCCCTTCTCTCATCATATTCTCTCTCTAAATGATCTCATCAATTTCCAGGACCCTAGAACCCCCTGGATGCAGATGACTCTTTCTCTTACATCTCCCCACCCTTTCTCTGGTTCCAGACTTGCAGTTTCAGCTACCACCTTCCTGTCCCAGTGATCTCAAATTTCACAGGTTCAGAACTGATCTCTCAATCTCCCTCTCAAGCTTCAAAATTTGTATTCCTCATTCCTGACCCTTCTTTACTCTCCCCTTCAGCCTTCTGTCTCACTGTTAGTTAGTATTGTCTATTCATTGTTCAGGCTGGACACCTGAAAGTTGTCTGTGATTCTTCTCATTTCCTCACTCCACATGCAACCCATCTGTATGGCTTTTTGGCCTAGCCTCTAGAATATCTCAAACCCTTCCTTTTTTCCATCTTCCTAATTCACCTACCCACCTCTCTCAGATGGATGATTCCCTGTCTCCTGGTTGGTCTCTCAGCTTCCACTGTTGCTTTCTTCTAGCACATTTTCCTCACAGCAGCCAGAGTGATCCTACTAAAGAGTAAACCCAAGCATGCCACCCCGCCGCTTGGTGGCTTCCACTGCACTTGGACTCGCATCCACAGTTACTCTGACGTGCTCCCTCTCCAGGCTCCCCTCCTTGTTTGCCATGCTTGTCAGGTTGAACACCTTCGGTTCCTCAAACATGCCATATTCTCCTCTTCTGTACAGGCTCTTCAAGACCTCCACTTGTCTCATAGAAAGATCCTTAAACATCCAGTCTCAGCTAAAACATCTCCTCCTCAGAGGGGCCTTCCCTGATCACCACTTCTATAGTAGCTTCCTCCCCATTGTCCTCTATCTCAGCACATGTGCATTTATTGCTTGCACTTCACTAAAATTCATAGTGTGTCCGGAGTTCGTTCCTTCTGGTGGGTTCGTGGTCTCGCTGACTTCAAGAAAGGAGCCACGGACCTTTGTGGTGAGTGTTACAGCTCTTAAAGATGACATGGACCTAAAGAGTGAGTAGCAGCAAGATTTATTGTGAAGAGCGAAAAAACAAAGCTTCCACAACCTGGAAGGGAACACAAGCGGGTTGCTGCTACTGGCTGGGGTGGCTAGCTTTTATTCCCTTATTTGTCCCTGTCCATGTCCTGCTGATTGGTGCTTTTTACAGAGCACTGATTGGTGCATTTTACAAACCTCTAGCTAGCTACAGGGTGCCCATTGGTGCGTTTTACAATCCTAGCTACAGAGTGCTGATTGGTGCATAGTACAATCCTCTTGTAAGACAAAGAAGTTCTCCAAGTCCCCACTTGACCCAGGAAGTCCAGCTGGCTTTACCCCCTCAATAGCACTTCATTTATATGTTTCCTTCTTTATTGTCTACTCCCCCAATAGAGACTACAAGATCTAGGAGGGCAGGGACAGCCTTGTCCTGTATATGGTACAGTCCTAGCACCCAGTGCTCTGCCCAGAGTCCAGTAGGTGTAGGGCCTCAGAACATTTTGAGTAATTATTTTAATAGCTACTTTTTTCGAGAATTCGTATGTACCAGGTCCATTGCTATGTGTGTTCCCACATTATCTCTAAATTTTTGGAAGAACCCAGTATGGTGATGATGGTAATTATATTACCACTTCTGTTTTTTTAGTTGAGAAAATTGAACTTAGAGAATTTAAGTAATGTTTAAAGTTACATAGCTAAGAATATTGTGGAATTAGGATTTTAATCTATGTGATGTGACTTTAGAACCTTCCCTCTTATTCATTACTGCCTTCTGATATGAATGCAGGAATGAATGAATATGAAATATGCTGCAATATTAATCCCTGATGGTTTCTCTTGTCTTTCTAAGCATGTATGAGAGCATTAAAAATAAGAACACTTGGGTTAGGAGGTTATATTCTCCTGGGAAGCTTCTGTTAATAACCACTATGCCAAAGCATATAGATTAGTTTGCTTTCAGGGTGTTTTAATTTTACCTTTGCCACTTTCTAGCTCTAAGCCTTTGGAAAAATTACATGTCTAAGTCTGTTTTTTCAGCCGTAAATGGGGGAAAAGTAATAGTTCTTATCTCATAGGATCTTTTGAGGAGCAGAATTATACACAAAAAACTATCAATGTTAGCTATTACTATTATAAGGAGAAAAAAATCCTCAAGAAAAGACTTGTAAACTCATCAACAATTTAGAGTTTGGGTAAGAATGACAGACAATAACTAACTTAGTGTTCTTTCACTGCCGTGGTTTTGAATTTATAAAAATTATCAGAGAATTGGCCGGGCACGGTGGCTCACACCTGTAATCCCAGCACTTTGGGAGGCCAAGGCGGGTGGATCCACGAGGTCAAGAGATCAAGACCATCCTGGCCAACATGGTGAAACCCTGTCTCTACTAAAAATACAAAAAATTAGGTTGGTGTGGTGGCACGTGCCTGTAGTCCCAGCTACTCAGGAGGCTGAGGCAGGAGAATCCCTTGAACCCGGGAGGGGGAGGTTGCAGTGAGCCGAGATCACGCCACTGCACTCCAGCCTGGTGACAGAGCAAGACTCTGTCTCAAAAAAAAAAAAAAAAAAAAAATCAGAATTAACTATCTGGGTTGGGATTTATAATTATTCTATTGATGTATGACAACTTATGTTTGGATTTATGCTTGTTAAATGCTTGTGAAGTAAGATAGCTTTCTTTTTTTTTAAAAAAAAAAAAACTCTTCCTCATCTTTAGAGGGATTCTCAGGGTAGAGAGATCTTTCAAGAAGCTGGCTATACTATTTTATTTTATTTTTTTTCACTAGAAAGATATTCACCAGCATACTGTTTACGTCAGTAATGCTTACCACCAGGGAGTTTATTTCAAATAACCAAGTGAACAGTAGACTCAGTTTAAGAATAATGGGCTTGACAGCTCGCATGATGGAATATCTGGACACTGTTATATTTTCTGGTGGGATGCCTTATGAGCAAGTGCCAAGTCTGGTGGTGGTTATCATCTCTGTGAAGTAGAGGTGAGGTCTGCTAAGAATAAATGGGAAGAGGTCAGAGGAAAACAAGGTTTGACATACCATTGAGGTCAGCAAGAGTGGGTAATGAACTTAAGACAATGTCCATGATCTCCAGGCAGTATGCAGGGCTCCGCTGAGATAGGACCATGGATTAACTGGGGCACTGGTAGCATTCAGCTGCCTGGTTTTAGGAGCAAAGAAGGCATATAGTTGGATTGAGCCAGGGTTGGGGTTTGCTGGGGTGAGTGGCAGAAAGACAGTGGAGCAGAGGAACTGGGATATTGGCCAGGGGGTGACTAACGTGATAGCTAAAGGTATCTAGGCTAGATGGGGAGGAGAAAAGGACCAGTGTTGTTGAAGTCAAGGAATGGGTGTGTGGAGTGATGGAGTAATAGGAGGATGTGGCTAGAGAGGGACGCATGAGTGGAAGATTTCAGAGTTGGAGCAATTAATTACTGGGCATGACAGATTCCTGTGTTTTGCCACAGATATAAGTGACTGAAATGAAGTGAACTCAGTGAAGATGGCTGAATTCAAGGTGGTCAAGTAACTGAGAGGCTGGAGAGTTGTTTCGGCCATCTGTGTGGTCAGAGAAGCCATCAGAAGGACTGTAGGATATTTAGGATGGAGAAAAGGAAAGTGGGCCAAATCTTCAGTAAATGAGGTGGGGTCGGAGATCCCAGAAATGAGATGTTGTGGTTACCCTGCAGGAATCTAAAAGGATCAGGGGATTTTACCCGAGGGAGATGGAAAAGTAGTGACCTGGAAGGTTTATTGGTTGCCAGGTCTCTCGGGAAGGAGTCGGCCATGGCCCAAGTTCATTATACTTCTGAAGGAATCCCAATTCAAGAGGGCAGCACTAGAGGCGTGTAGTATTGTGTTTCTAAACGTGTTCATGAAAATCATGTGAGGATGTATCTTAAAAAAAAAAGATTCCAGGCTCTATCCCAGGCCCACTGAACTACAGTCTTTAGGAGGAGGAGACTGAGAATGTGTATTTTTAACACCCTCCCCACTTAGTAATTCTTTATAATTAGGCAAGTTTGGGAAATGCAGCTGTAGTGATTAAGAACATGGCATCTGGAAGCCTATTGCCTGGGTCTGAAGAAGGTGGGACTGGTGGGAGGGAACCTTAGCCCATGACACTTAAGAGTTTGGCTTTCCTGCTACATCTGATATCAGAAACAGTGAACCTAAGAATGCTCTATCAGAGGCAAACACACTGACAACAGCAGGAAGGGACAGCTGGTAATGACAGAAACAGAAATACTCTACAAAATAATTCAAAGTATAGCTGTTTGGAGACATTTGTTACAGAGAAAAACAATCCTGTTTGCCTCAGTGGTCTCTGAATACATCAACTGATTATAATTGTTATCATGTTCAACAGGAATAGGTCGAATTAGGGTTTAGTTTGTTCAGAAAGGCTGAGAAGGAAGTTGTGCAATTTAGAAAGCTTTCTGTCATAAACCAGCATGCTTAGTGCTTTAGGTATTTGTAAAATTATGTGCACAATTCTGTCTCTGAAGATGCTGGATTTAAAAACAAAGTGTTACTCAACAAGCCAAAGTTAAGAACAGTTTTTATCCCCAAGGGGTTGTCTATATGATTAGATATTTAATATTATGATACTGGTAGCCTTACTGCTCCATTCTCCCTATTTTCCCTGGGAAAATTCTTTCCATGACAAGGAGAGGAATCCTGCAAAAGAATAGCTGCTCACGAGGGAACTTGGAGTTAGTCATTCTTGGCTGACCACTTACACTCCCACTGTTGCTATTAAGGAGGTTCTGAATTTGAGTTGCGTTGTTTAGATTACTTAACACTATACCACCTGGTTTATCATACCCAAACACTAAAGCTTTGGGAAAAGAATGTTGTCAGCACTGTTGAAGTGGTTGCTATGGACCTTGAGCCTAAAACTTGATTTGCTCAATCATGTGTTCCATTTCTTATTTCCTCTTGGACTGAGAAGGCTGGCTTTCAAACTGGTGAATAGCAGCACCTCAGTTGCATTCCAGTCACCTACCACATCCTTCCACTCACTGTCTCCTCTCCTCAGTGAACTACAGGGAGCTAGTCAAATGTACATCATGAGGCCTAGAAAATGTGGCCGTGGAGGATTAGCAATGCCAATTCAACCAGAACTTTCATTTTGCAAGTTGAGATTTGTAAAAAGTGATTCCATTTTAGAGAAAAAAAGGAATTCAGAGTATTTTTCCCTTTTAGAAAAACATTTCCTTCTAAAGCTGAGGAATACTCAACCAATCAGTGTGATGGTGATAATATGTTCTTTAATGTCACACTTTTCCTCCCGTCAGAGCTCAGGAACCCTTGCAGGCTCTGCTGTATTACGGTGCTCTTTATAATGTTTAAATCACTAAAGGTATTCACCTTGTGAAGTGTTTGTATACCTGCTGTGAACTAGGTACCTTAGTTGAAAAGAGGGTCCATGGCCTCAAGGAACTTTTTAAAAAGTTAGTCAAGGTGCATTTAGATCGCTAACCTCAAGCAGACCATGCTATGTGCTGTGAAGGAGATATAATCAAAATGTCCTAGGATCACAGATGAAAGAGAGTTTATTTCTAGTGGTGGATGAAGGTGGCAAGAGGAGATTGGAGGATGCTTTAAGGGAATGTTTGTATTCAGACTGGATCTTGAAGGTTGAGTGAAATTTTGGAACTAGTAAATTACATTTGATATTTTCTGTTTACTAAGGCATCATTTGTTTTAGCAAGACTACAACATAGTGCTTAATGAATTAGCCTTCAGTTATCTGAAATGACTCAATTACTTTGGATACCTTGTTTCTGTAATTAATGTGTGATGCATTAAGGAATATTTGGTGGAGAAGGGCTTTTATGGAAGCATAGGTGAAAACGATCTTGGGATCATAGTAGAGATCTGAAAGAATGGGATATATAGTGGTATGGTAGTGAATAGAAAACCAGAATGATAATGGGATGTATATGTTTGAATATATGGTTTAAAATGGAGGGAAAATGGAGCTCTAAATGATGTTAATGAGGCCTTCATAGGAAATGAATAGTCTGCCGGGTTAGCAGGACTTTTGAATACTCACCATCTCATTTCTGAGTATCTTTCTCTGGGGTGGTTGTCAATGTGGTCGGTAGATCCCTGTGGGGTTGGCCACAGTAAACCAAAGGAGGTCAGCTGCTCCTCATTCTGCCTTGCTCTAGGTGGCTAAGCACAGACGGTTTTACAGAAAGCCTGTGAAGCCATGTCCAGAGTGGCTCTTTCTGCCCTAGACCTTTGCACACTTGGTTCCTGGGCTTGGCCTACCTCAAAGCTATGTCGTCCTGCCATAGAGTGGATTCTGTCTCATTGGTGTGTGTACTCTCTGGATGAGTTCACACTCCTTTGGCAAGCCCATTTCTTGCCATGGTAAGTTAGCTATAGCTGGACCATTGTGCTAGCCTTGTAGGTGGTCATCGTTATGCCTGAAATCTTGCATTCAATTTTTCCTTTCCCATGTTAAGGCTCTTCCACTTGACCCCTCCATTCAACTCTTAATTTTCCAGGAAGCTGAAAAACATACTACTTGCTACCTTTTGTGCTGAAATGGGGCCCTGGCCCAGAATTTTGATCCCCTTGGGAATCAACATATATAGTTCACAGAAGATAGCATTTTCTTTTTGTTTATTCCTGATAATGCCAATACCATTTAAAAAGCCAAGATATTTGGCAATGCTATAGGCCCCATTTTACCATACAGGTAACTAAAGCCACTTAAGAAAATGATTTTAGTAATTCACCAAATAACATACTTATTATGTGCCTACTATGTGTCAGATACTATGCTGGACACCAGTGGAGAGCAAATCAGACATGGTCTTCTGTGGTACTCACAGTCTGGTGGACCTATGGCCAGAAAGCCATGAGAGCTTTATAGAATGACTGTAGGCTTTGGGGAAGAAAGGACTGGTGTCTAGTCCCACTTTTGCCTTTTATCAATTACATGACCTTAAGTATTTGACCCTATTTTCTGTCAAGTAAAATAAAAAGGATTTGCCCTGACTTATAAGATTTTTCTAAGACTGGATGAGACTATGTAGAAAAGAGCTTTGCAAAGGTCAAGTTACTATATATGCAAATATAGTTGGGAGTAATTAGCCCTGTCTTCTTTAACAAGAATGACTAATGGAGCATTTTCACTTCTCTGTGGCTTCAGAGAATGTATCGCATCCCCAAATACAGTGCTTGAACTGAATATTAACATTTCACTAATTCTAATGTATATTAATAAATAAGGAAACCAGCTACTTAGGTGGTACCTAGGGCTTTTTATATAGTTATCTTTAAAGGGTCATAGATTTAATACATATTGGCTTTATTTCAGAAAACAGTGCTTCTGGATGTTTACTATATAACCAGAAATTTATTATTACAACAATGGATATATAATTCTAATAATACAATACATACCACGATATAGTACAAAAATCAGAACAATAGTTATAATAAAAAGTATTCATTGTAAATAGTAGAAGATTACTTTTTGCAGGTTTAGGTTGATAAGGACTTTTGAACTGAACTGTTACTTTTTGGTTTTGACTTTTTTGGTTGTTGGTTGGGGTTTATTTATTTATTTATTTATTTATTTTTATTTTTTTTTTTGAGACGGAGTCTTGCTCTGTCACCCAGACTGGAGTGCAGTGGTGCGATCTCGGCTCACTGCAAGCTCCGCCTCCTGGGTTCACACTATTCTCCTGCCTCAGCCTCCTGAGTAGCTGGGACTACAGGCGCCCGCCACCACGCCTGGCTAATTTTTTGTATTTTTAGTAGAAATGGGGTTTCACCGTGTTAGCCAGGATGGTCTCGATCTCCTGACATTGTGATCCGCCTGTCTCGGCCTCCCAAAGTGCTGGGATTACAGGTGTGAGCCACGGCGCCCAGCTGGTTGGTTTTTGAGACAGGGCCTTGCTCTGTTGCCCAGACTGGAGTGCAGTGGTGTGATCCTAGCTTACTGCAGCTTCTACCTCCTGGGATCAAGTAGTCCTCCCTCCTCAGCCTCCCGAGTAGCTGGGACCACAGGTGTGCACCAACATGCCCAGCTAATTTTTGTATTTTTTGTAGAGGCAGGGTTTCACCATGTTGCCCAGGCCGGACTTGAACTCAGCTCAAGCAATCCACCCGCATTGGCCTCCCAAAGTGCTGGGATTACAGGCATGAACCACCACTCCCGGCCAACTTTCTGTTGTTTTAATGGTCCCTCTTACCTTGCATATCACTGAACAACTAACATTTCATTGTAGGTATTTTTTGTAGCAACCCAGACAAGACATTTAATCTTTGAACCTCAATTTTACTCATAAAATGTGACCTTTTCTTTGCCATGCCAACTTAACAGGGTTGTTGAGACATTCAAATATAGTATTGAATGGATATGCTTCTATCTGTGTAATGGTCCTTGTTCAGTCATGGGTGTAATGATGCGGTAATTCTGGCAAATGAATGCCCCAGAAGGGCTATGTCTTGATTTGTAACATAGTCCTTGGTCAAGTCTTGATTCCTCCCCATGATGATTCATCCTATTGTCCCATTCTCATTTAATAACATCTCACTTTATACCCACTTGGCCATTAGCCAACACTTACTGAGCTTCTGCTGTGTGTCAAGCCTGTGTAAGATGCTGGGGATATAGAGGTGAGAGGCCAGACCCTGTCTGCTGGGTACTTGTTCGAGTAGGGGAGTTCAAAACTGCAACAGCAATTCTTGCCTCCATTTCTAGCCTGCTAGTCTGCCCCAAATTTAAGACTTGTCAGCCCTACAATTGCATGAGCCAGTTCTTAAAATAAATCTTAGTGTGTGAGTATGACTGTGTATTCATACAGATATCCATTCACACACACATATATATAGTTGTTTCATATTGGTTCTATTTCTCTATAGAGCCCTTACTGATACAATACTCAATAAATGCTCTCCTTATGGTTGCAGTAAGAAGAGGAACAAGCATGGTAAACAGGATGCTTGCTGTGGTTTTAGCCATGTTGAATTTGAGCTGGAATTCCACCCATGGAATCCAGGTGGAAATACTGGCAGGCACGTGTAGCCAGATTGCGGAGAGCTCACATGAGTGGTCTGGACTGTGGAGATATAGCTACACTTCCACAGCTACACACTGTGGAAGTCTCCAGTGCGCAGCCGTCAGAAGAAGTTATATTTGTGGATGATTTCAAACAGAAAGTATAGTATGTAGAGTAAGAGGAAGTATAAAGGTGGAACCCCAGGAAATACCAGCATTTAGTGGGGAGGCAGAGGGAGGAGATATACTAGAAACCAAGTGGGAGTAGACAGAGAGGGGAAGATCAAGAGAGAATGGGGCCATGGAAACTAAAGGCAGGGGGTAATTTCAAGAAGGTGGGAGTACAGCAGTGTTAAGTGCCATGAAAAGGTAAAGTAAGAGAAATGTTGGAAATTGTCCTTTGGATTTAGCTCCTAAGAGGTATCACTGGAGGTAAATGTTTCAGCATCCCACCACCACATTACTGTGGGTGGGGGTGGAGTAGAGAATCCTTAGTAATGAAGTAGAGATGCATTTTCACTGCCGATGCTTAAAAGAGCTCAGCTAGGAAGTGTGAGGATGAGAGGGGGCTATGGGCTTCCCAAGGAAGGGGTGATTTTAGGATGAGAGGGCCTCTAGCATGTTCAGAGGCCAAGGAAAGGAAGAGCCAGAAGAAAGGAAAAAAAATCAGAGATTCAGGAAGAGAAAGGATGAGTGCTTGAACAGGGTCTCTTCTGTGGATGGAGGGGCATGCACAGGAGATGGCCAGTAGCATTGCCAGAGGAGGGGTGCCTGTTTCATTTGACTGTGTGGAAAGAGGAAAGGCTATTTGGGGATACAGAGAAGTCTATAGAAGGCAGGGGGCTGGAATTTTTGCCCTTGTAAAAGCTTCTATTTTTTTGTGTGAAGTGGAGCATTGGCATCCACTGATAACCAAGGGTAGATGATGCAGTAAGGTCTTTGAAGGCAGATAAGATATAAAATTACTGTGTGGTGCTTGGAAGTGGGAGTTGATTTTTGCTCCTCATTGTGTTTTGAATAAAAGTTATACTCCACAGTCTGATATTTACAAAGACCTTCACAATCTACCTTTTATCAGTTCTACCAGACTACCTATCCTTTTTGTTTCATTCTAGCACCCTTGTACCTTAGTTGAGTGTGTCTGATGTGGCACTAGAATGTGGCTTTGACAGATTAGATGCTGTAGGGAAGATGCTGTTAGACTAAGAGTCAGGGGTCCTGTGTCCAGTTTGGCTTCGCCACTTATCAGCTATGGGATCTTGGACATACCTTAACTTCACTAAGTCCATTTTTTTTCATTTGTGAATTGTTAATAACAATAGTATTGATGAAGGTGTGTCAAATGAGAAAACATATTTTCAAGTACTTTGAAGAGGATAAGTAATACAGAAATGGAGATGGTCATCAGGCTATCCCTAATCCTAGCTCCAGGCTTTCTTCATTACCACTAGAGTCCTCTCCCTTCTCTCCAGCCGCCATTTTAATTCAGCCTGTATTGTGTAGAGAAACACTAGCTACTGTAATAGATAAACTCTGCTGAAACTTCAGTGACTTAAAACAGTAGACATTTCTGTGCTCATTTAAAATCCAGTCACCTGTGGGGATGGAGGGGGCCCACACTAATGATGCTCTGCCATCTTCAAACCATGGTTTCTAAGGTTGCCCTGGGTGTCAGTGGCCTGCCAGCAGTGTTGGAGAAGACAGTGAGAGGGCATGATTGTCTGGGAGGCTTTTGTATACCAGGCCTAGGATAGGAGCTAGTGACCAAGGCTAAAGGAGAGATGGTTGAGAAGAGGCATCTATCTACTGGATAGGTGGTGAATTTGGGGTGTGTGGGTGTTTATTTGCAGAAAATGGTTGAGGTGGCTCTGAGAAGAGTGAGGCACAGGACCTGCGCAACCCCAGGAGGGAATGGAGAAGCTCCTGCCTCTATGGGCAGAGTTTGGGAAGGGCCAAGCGGCCTAGGACTTGTTCCTGGTAAAGAAGGCAAGTGATGCAAAGGTGGGAGAGAGGTCCCTGGGTCAGGGAAGAGGGAACTGAGAACTGGGGTGTTAGTACACCTTTGTGGTGAGCTTCTTAAAGGCTAGGGAGACACTGTTTATCTTTTTTAGGATAAGAAAATTGATGCAGTGGTGCCTTGATAAAGGGCACACAACTAATTGGCAGCAGAGAAATGAGCTAGGGCCTGGGTCTTTTGACATCAAAACCCCTAGTAGTGAGACCCGGGAAACATCCCACTGGGAGGGCTGGAAAACCTGGGTTCTGAAGAAGTTGGTTTGAGGTAAACCGTTGGGCATGGGGTTGGAAGAGCACTTGCGGTGGCCTGTTCCTTTATAGGTAACTCATCCTTTGCGTGCATCTACTGGATGAGAGGTGATTTTGGGGTGTGTGGGTGTTTATTTGCACAAAATGGTGGAGGGAGCTCTGAGAAGAGTGAGGCAGGACCTGTTCAAACACAGGAGGGAATGAAGAGGCACCTGCCTCGATGGACAGAGCTTGGGAAGGGCCTGGGGGCCTAGGATTGGTTCCTGGTAAAGGAGGAAGGGCAAAAATCCTAAGGCAGAACTGTTCTTAATGAATTCAAGGACTGAAAGGAGATCAGGTTGGTACAAGACTAAGAGGAGGAGAGGTGTAGAGAGGATACTGGAGCGCAAAGCAGGGCCCATATCACTCAAGAACTTACAGGGCATAGCAAGGCATTAAGATTCTATTCTAAGGTCAGTGAGAAGCCATTGTATATTTTGAGTATGGGGTGGTATGATGGCCTGATTTATAGTTTAAAAAGACCACCCAGACTGTTGTATGGAGAATGGGTAGAGGGGAGGCCAGAATATAAATTGAGTGTAGTGGGTGAGGGAAAAGGAGGAATTCAAGAGGAGTTGAAAGTCTGGAGCTTAAAGAAGAGGTTCAGGCTGGAAAATACAATTTGATCCTGTATTTCCTGTTAGCTCACTCCCTGTTCTTAGCCAGGCTTCCTGCGAGTAGCCTTATCCATGGTCTCTACTTCTTCACCTCCTGCAATTTAACCCTCTGTACTCTGGCCTCTGTTGCTGCCACTTACTTCCCTGAAATGTCTCAGGCAAAGGGCACCCTAGGCCCTTTGTGGTTACCTAAGTCTAGGCTTTTAGCCCTTGTCTGACTTGGCTTGCATTCCTTCACACTGTGAGCGACTTCTGCCTTGAAAGGCCCTCCTCCTTAGCTCTTTTGTCTTTCTGGCCCATCTGTCTTTCTGACCCGTCATTCTGTGGCCCCTTTCTGGTTCCCAAGTCCTCAGGCCAGCCCTGAAATGTTAGCATTCCCCAGGCTTCTGGTTTCCAGTTGGTCCTCCTGGCTTTCCCTGTGCCCCTCTGTGTAGAATAAACCCTATCCTGCTCATTAGGCCAACACTACTTGCCTTTCCAGCTTCATCTCAGGTGCCCCTCCTCCAAAAGCCTTCTCTGACCCCTCGGGCTGGGTAGGCGCCACTTCTCCTTTTCCATTTCTCCTGGAGCATAAAGTAGATTACCTCTGTGATAGCACTTAGCACCCTGTTGACTTACTTGTCTCCCCAGTCTAGTAGTGCTTGAGGGATAGAGTTACAATGAAATACCGCGTGATCTAGGACAAAGATTGCTTTCTCCAGTTCAGGTGAAAGCCACACTTTATAATGAAGGTATCTATACTTGATTGTATATCCTTTAATAGTGCATTCATTTCTCACTGGGTCTGAAGGCTGGAATTCTGGTATAATATATTCTGTGAACAGAAGAGATTAATTTAACTAGAAATAATCAGTATCTCAATTTTCTGAAAGGAAAAAAAAATGACTAAGAATCTGAATTGCTTCAAAAGGGCTTCTAAAGACTTGCGTTTCTTGCCTGGTAATTTGGATCTCCACTCCTACCCTCCCATCCCAAAGCCTGTTACATGTGTCTCGTATTTTGTGATTCCACAATTCTGGGTTTGACATTACAATTGCCTCCATGGTGATGAGCACTAACATTCTTGTGTGCTGAATTGTGATAGCCGTCAAAGGCAGCAAACAGACTGAATGAAAGATGAGCTTCTGCCTTTATATCCTTCTCTCCTGCTACCCAACTCACTGTGGTGAAGGAAAAAGAAAACGCGGGTGGAGACTGCACTATATGCTTAGGTACAGAAATCACACATCTGGAGTTTCAGGAAGGCTTTGGGTGGTTAATGTCACTAAACTCTCATGCTTGTCTTTTTTTTTTTTTTTTTTTTTTGAGACAGAGTCTCCTGTCGCCCCGGCTGGAGTGCAGTGGTGTAATCTCGGCTTACTGCAACCTCTGCCTTCCAGGTTCAAGCAATTCTCCTGCCTCAGCCTCCTGAGTAACTGGGAATACAGGTGCCTGCCACCATGCCTGGCTAATTTTTGTATTTTTAGTAGAGATGGGGTTTCGCCATGTTGGCAAGGCTGGTCTTGAACTCCTACCTCAAGTGATCCACCTGCCTCAGCCTCCCAAAGTGCTGGGATTACAGGCGTGAGCCACTGCACCCAGCCTCATGCTTGTCTTTCATATGTCTTTTTCTACTCTTGAATTTTTTCTTTTTGTCTTTCTCAGTTCCAAATTCACTCTATCATTTTTGGCAGGTGGAACAAAGAAAATATAATGTTGAATCACTTTCTTCTCAGTGGCTGTGATTTTTTAGACTATTTCTTGATTTTTTTCAATGTTTAGTTTTCTAAGCCTAGCAGAGCAAAAAAGCAATGATGCCTTTGATTAAATGAAACCCTTAGCATAATTACTCAAAATCATGTGACAGATTATCCTTGTGCCTTTTTTGATATAGTGTTGGGCTGATTAATTTATCTTTAAGAAAAAACATTATGGAGTTGTTATTTACTTTTAACTAGAATGCCTCTCAAATGGAATAAGACTGCCCAAGTAAATGTAATAGCAGACTAAATTTGAGCTGTTATATTATTTTCTGAAGGTTTTGTTGTTAGCAGGGTGAGAAATGCTGGCACATAGGAGCTGCACTCTATTGATTCCCAATTATGTTTATTTCTGGTGTCCAAATAAGACATTAGGATTGCAGACTTTCAGGTAGGAAGTGACCACAGGATTTTCTAGTATGCCCACTGGTGAGATGCCAACTCATCATCTTATGTAGGGGACACCTCTCGGTTAGCACAAGAACAGTCTTCCTCATAGGAAGCCGCAATATTTGTCCTGGGACTCTTGACCCACTGGACTTCCTTAGTCTTTCCCATCATATATAACATATACAACCCTTCAAGTACCTGAAGAAACTTTCTTCACTTTCATCTCCCAAGTCCCTCTCTTCAGATTCTGGATCCCTGGTTTCTTCAGATGTAAACTCCCTCCTTAGTCTGCATATTGTGTTCCTAATGAATTATCCTGAGGTTTTGTTAGCATTTTAATGGTTCAGTCCCTTACTGAACTTACTCCTGGCTGACACCCACTCTCATGGAACTCCCCTCTGAATGTAGGTTCTAAAACATCTATTTAATGAAGTATTTCTAGCTCAGTGATCTTACTAGCATAGTTTTACTGCTATGTTTTGTTACATTTGTTAATATTGTAATATGCTTCCTCTAAAAGTAAACAAAGGCTTTTAAGCCCTAGGGTGCAGGTAAGATGCCAGTAAGGCTGTAGAATTTGATTTCCAGCTAGAGAAGACTTAACCAACTTCAGTTTGGTCTGATGATAAAAGCATGCATTTATTGAGCCCTCATGGCATGTCACTCACTGTGCTAAGGACTGCTACATGTATCATTAACCCTGTGTTAATAGTAGTGTCATTAATAGTGGATAGTGTTATTGACCTCATTTTAATGATGAAGAAATGGAGGTTTGGAAAGGCTGGGGCATGCTCCGTGTTTCACATGTCACAGTGTGACCCAGAGCAACGAGCTCCTAATGTGCCACTATGCTGATGCTTTAATGCCTTCCTGCTGGGTAATGCTCTGTGTACAGCTCCTTTCTCTTGTACTTCGTATTTACTTCTCTGGTCTTAAAATATAAATTAAAAAAAAGAATTGGATGACTCTTTTTAACTCACCAGGCCATCTGGAAGAGCCCTCTGCACGTGGTGGGTGCTGACAGCTAAGGCTGTCCTTAGCTCTGTATCTTTAGACTCAATAGAAATAGATGAAACTTCTGTGAGTTCTTCAGTCTTGGGATGACTAGGGCCACTCTAGACCTCGTAAGTGCATCTTAAACCAGTAAAAGTCTGACACATTATGGTGGGCTAGGACTCAACTGAGGGGTGTTTCCTTTAACTCGCCTTTGGGCACCTGGACAGCACAGACCAAATGGGAGAAAATATGGCCATTGTCATTAAAGTTGGACTGGCAGTCAGTTGCCTTTATTCAGTCTTGGCTCTGCCTTACATACTTACTTACCCTGGGTGACTAGGTCCCCATTTCCTCACTTGCTCTGGGAATTGGAAAGGAGAGAAGGGTGTGTGTAGGGGGGTTACTTCATATTCTTTCCCCACTCCATCCGAGGCTAACACAGCCCTTTGGTTTTGGAGAGTCCATTCTTGCACTCTATTTTCTAACTCCACATGAAACCATGGCACAATAGGAAAGATGGGATGTTTGCGAGGCTGCTATGTTTCCCCTTCCCCCAGTCTCTGAGAGATTGGTAATTTGGACACCTTTATTAGTTTGAGATAAAACTGGGACTCACTGACTGAGGCTGGACTGAAGATTTAAAACATGGGGAGGCCTAGAACTTCTTGTTCAATTCACAGGGTCCCAAGGGTTTAGAAGCTGATGTTATTCCTCTGGGGTCTGAGGAGAATGGCTCAGCTGTGGGACCAACTCAGGCCTATTGGGGGAACACAGGCTAGCCTTGGGAGTTTTGAATCATCAATACTTGGGAGTATTTTAGAATTATCAGATCCTGCCTGCATGTGCATCTCAATCTGAAACCCCAGAACTGCCATTCTCCTTGTGTTGATTCAAGATATAAATGATTCTGGGATTCTATAGATAGGACTTTATCTGTCAGAGTCCCAACAGGAAAAGTTGGCATTCTCAACTTAGGATAATTCCAAGAGAGTTTACTTCAAGAGGTATGGGCAGGATGTAGAGAGAACCATAAGGGATAGTGCAGGAACCAAGGGTTATAGTGATGGTGGAGCTGTTACTACCCCTAGCTCCAAAGAGACAAATGGATGAAAATGGATGAAAGTAGTTATCAGGAGCCAGAAGAGACTGTCATTATCAAGTGTCAAGAGGCTACCTTGAGAGGAGCAGTGACTTTTGGTTGAGGGATGCATGCGCCGCAAGTAGAATGAATTCCCAACCTTATTCCCTCCCTCGCCTCTCCTTTCCTCCCCCGATCTCTTTCTGGGACTTAGCATTGGCTAAACCCAATCAGAGGTCAAGGTCATAGGGACCTGTTGATGTGATTCATAATGATTAGCCTGCCAAGGCAGAGAGCAGGGTAGAGAAAGTTGGAGTGGGCATCTGGGAAATAGTAGACTTAAGGACCCCTGTAGTTTTAGAATGGGCAGAGCTTGTGTGCACGTGTGTGGCAGAAGGTGGGAAAAAAGGATGAGATGAGCATTTCTTGAGCATCACCATGTGCTAGGGACTTTCTTGTGACATCACCTTTTGGGGCAAGCAGTATTATTTCCATGTTATAGATGTGGAGAACTTGAGCCCAGATCTCTCGGCCCTAAGTCAACTCAGTCCTGGTGATCCCTGTGGTGACAGGTAGTATTTGGATATTTCTCTTATCTTACTTTCTCTGTGGCCCATTCCAGAAAGCTGCACTTCATACATAGTATTGCTGGGAGAACAGTGAGGACTGTAACAGAGCTGCTGTGTATTTTTTTTTTTTTTTCACTTTATGAACTTGAGGAGAAGGGAAAAGAAGAGGAAAAAAACTCAACTTGGCATGAGTGATGTTAAGTGAGATCAAATAAGGTGAAAAGCAAAATAGACTCCAGAAATTTAGTTTTGCTTTTACCCAAAGTTCATGGGCAGTTGCTGTACAAAGTCCTTTTTGCTTTCCACAAATATTAAGCACTTTTAATAACATGAATCTCATTATCTTTACTTTTGGTTGTTTATGAACTTAAATAGCTTTATAAAGGACAACCAACTGAACGTGAAGATCAAACTGTGTGTGTCACCTTTTACTATTTCATTTCTTGTGAATGTACAAATTCTTACACTTGTAATGAGTTAGTTATTTTGGCTCCTGATAATTTTTTTTTTTTTTTGAGATGGAGTCTCGCTGTGTCGCCCAGGCTGGAGTGCAGTGGCGCAATCTCGGCTCACTGCAAGCTCCGCCTCCTGGGTTCATGCCATTCTCCTGCCTCAGCCTCCTGAGTAGCTGGGACTACAGGTGCCCGCTACCACACCTGGCTAACTTTTTTGTATTTTTAGTAGAGACGGGGTTTCACTGTGTTAGCCAGGATGGTCTCGATCTCCCGCCTCGGCCTCCCAAAGTGCTGGGATTACAAGCGTGAGTCACCACGCTTGGCTGGCTCCTGATAAATTTATTATAAAAGTATTGTACAGCCATAGCAAAGACTTGGAACCGACCCAAATGTCCAACAACGATAGACTGGATTAAGAAAATGTGGCACATATACACCATGGAATACTATGCAGCCATAAAAAATGATGAGTTCATGTCCTTTGTAGGGACATGGATGAAACTGGAAACCATCATTCTCAGCAAACTATTGCAAGGACAAAAAACCAAACACCACATGTTCTCACTCATATGTGGGAATTGAACAATGAGAACACATGGACACAGGAAGGGGAACATCACACTCTGGGGACTGTTGTGGGGTGGGGGGAGGGGGGAGGGATAGCATTAGGAGATATACCTAATGTTAAATGACGAGTTAATGGGTGCAGCACACCAACATGGCACATGTATACATATGTAACAAACCTGCACATTGTGCACATGTACCCTAAAACTTAAAGTGTAATAATAATTTAAAAATTAAAAAAAAAAGTATTGTACAGCCAACAGTGAAATAGAAAGTTTAAATTTTTTAAAAAGGGAATTCTAATACTCTAGAAAATTCTTGGATTTTCTTCTTTCCTACTTTTTGATCACATGCATGCATAATTTTATATGGCTAGAATTATACAAGTTTGTATTGTTCTCATGTCATTGTAAGCGTTTTTCCATGTTGCTATGTAACCTGCATAATTATATATGATAGTTTCTCAGTTTACCTTAAATATTCTCTTATTATATATTTTTAATTTTTTATGCCTTGCTGCATTCTGTGAAAAGGACTGCATTCTACTGAAGTGTTTTACGTATTATTTTTCTTTATAAATATTGTTTATTTGCATCTCAGGCAACTAGTTTCCTCACCCCTCCCTCTTTTGTTCTTCTGGAAGAAGAAATGGAATTATTTCTTTAGGATAATTTTGGGAGTGGAATGAGCAACTCTGAAGCTACATCAAGGAACTGGAAATATAGTAGTTTGAGGGATAGCTGAGAGAAGAGTACAATTGAAATAAGTCATTAATACAGAGTTGTTACTTAAAATATTAATGTGGGCTGGGCGCAGGGGCTCACGCCTATGTATAATCCCAGCACTTTGGGAGGCCGAGGCGCATGGATCGCTTGAGGTCAGGAGTTCAAGACCAGTCTGGCCAACATGGTGAAAACCTATCTCTACCAAAAAATATAAAAATTAGCCAGGTGTGATGGCGCATGCCTATGGTCTGGCTGAGGTGGGAGGATCTCCTGAACCCAGGAGGCAGAGATTACAGTGAGCAGAGATTGTGTCACTGCACTCCAGCCTAGGCAACAGAGCAAGACACCATCTCAAAAAATCAATCAATAAATAAAGTAATGTGGATTTTTATTAAATCTTAGGTTTTAAAAACTATTACTAAGGCCGGGCACGGTGACTCACGCCTGTAATCCCAGCACTTTGGGAGGCTGAGGTGGATGGATCACTTGAGGTCAGGAGTTCCAGACTAGCCTGGCCAACATGTTGGAACTCCATCTCTACTAAAAATACAAAAATTACCCAAGTGTGGTGGGGGGTGCCTGTAATCCCAGCTACTCAGGAGGCTGAGGCAGGAGAATCACTTGAACTCAGGAGGCAGAGGTTGCAGTTAGCTGAGATCATATCACTGTATTCCAGCCTGGGAGACAGAGTGGGACTGCATCTCGAAACAACGACAACAATTACTAAATGAGAAATTAGACATCATTTACTCCTAAGTTTAAGGTATGACATCATTTACATACAAAATTTAGCTGTTAATCCTAAATTAGTTTTAAAAATTTTGTTGTCAGCTAAATTGAATGTAGCATAATTCTAAACAAATCTTAGATTAATGTCATTGGCCCCAAGCATCCTCTAGCCCTGGAATATTAGCATTGGCCTGTTAGTCTGCTGAGCTACTACTCCCTGGGAGGTGGTCATCCTTCCTTAACTCATTCTTTCCAGCCCTGGGGAGCCTCGGAACTTTTGTCTATTCACTTCTTTACAAAGCTGTAGCCTTCTGGCCAGAAGGGGCTTCCTTGAATGGTGCCCATGTCCTTCCACTTGCCTTTGATTGTCTGGAGTTGTGCTTTCTGGAAAAACAGGCAGGTTTCTTCCATTAGGCAAGAAAATCAGAAAATTAGAGATCTGTTCTGGTTTTCACTCTCTGTATCCTTAGCTCCTGGCATGGTGCCTGGCACATAGCAGATGCTCAAAACCACATTTGTAGAATGAAATGTCTTGAGACAATCTTTCAGATGTGTGAATATGACCATGATGTCCCCACATTGTCACCTCTTCTTCAGGTTTAAGGTCCTTCAGTTCAGCCATTCTTTTCGATAGAATTTCCAGATCCCTTTCCCTCCCTGTTTCTCACCAAACTGTGTGACCACAGTTCACTGTCAGTCACTTAGAATGTGTGACCAGACTTATAGCCAGTTCTCTAGAAGTGGTCTGATTTGTAGCAATATACTTAAGTGTGCCTTACTTTTTTTTTTCTTTAGCAGATCTCTGGTTGTTTATATTCTTTTACATGATCAGCTGTCAAGCCTGGTCTCTTCCAAGAGGTGCTTGTGCAATTGTTTCCTTCTAGTTTAGTGTTACTTGGGATTTGATGAGGGTTCTTCAATATCCTTATGTGACTCATCAGTAAAAATGAGGAACAGGAGGGGCCCAAGGAAGAGTTTTGTAGAACCCTCCTTCCAAACTGACAATAATCCTCTAAATCCATGCTTTTCAAACTGTGATGTGCATACAGATTACCTGGGAATTTGGTTAAAATGCTTTTCAAACTGTGATGTGCATACAAATTACCTGGGAATTTGGTTAAAATGCAGATTCTGATTCAGAAAGTCTGGGTGAGGCAGAGCTTCTGCCTTTGTAACAAGTTTTCCCTAAGCTTGTGCTGATGTTATGGGTCTCCCTGATCATCTTTTGAGTAGCAGGGCACAGTTCTTGGTGAAAGTTGTTCATGAAAGCAAATCCTTTGGTATTTGGGTAGCTGTGCTGTACCCATCAGAGCCCCCAGCAGATACTATCTGATGCCGGTATTTGACATCCTATAATCAAATGTGTGTCTCCCACCTCACTAGGTAGATGAAGAAAACAGCAGCAGGGCTGTCTTGCCAGCTTCCAAATGGTGGCACACCTCTGTGTATGTTCAGTTGGACCTTTTATTCTAGCCAGACAAGCTGTTACCCAACATACTTAGTATCTTTTCAAGTTTCTTGTCATCTGGACATCTGATAAAGTGCTTGTGTATACTGTTTTTTTGAGTTATTAATCTGAGATACTCTCACATACCAGAAAGTTACAGAAAAGAGACAGTCAACAGTTTTTTAAGCATTGGCTAGAAAGTACAGTGTTACTGATAAAATTCTTTTATAAGAAATGTTATGGAGCATCCAATTTCTTTTCTTAGTCTATTGGAATTTGGATAAAATGGATGCACCATTGAAATTACATTCCTAAACTGAAAGGTACTCATGCAAAGGGCAGCTTTTGAATCGTAGATGAGCAAGTGAGTTCTGTAGAAACACAGAGTAGAGAGTTCATGATCACCTGATCTCCCTTTTCTCCAAGCTTTTAATCTTTTAGCTTAGGGGAGAGGTGCTTTTCTCTTGCCCTTTGTACATGGCAAACAACACTGTGACCCATACTTTTTTGGTCATTTCAAAACAAAATTACTATTAAGCATTGGTTAGAAAGTAAAGAAGTTTAGACAACAAAGCATTTGCACTTGTTTATTTTGTAGAACTCATTGTGACCTGGTCAGTGGGACAGGACAGTTCTGTACACTGTTGATTAATATGTTCAGATAATTCTGGTTCCTAAATATTAGAGACAGTGTCTTCCTAATGTGTCACAAAAGTTGAATCCTGTAACTAGACATTAAATTCAAAAGTCCCAATCAGAGGATAAAGACAACAGCAAAAAACCCCAAAGCTTTGACTGACAATTCAGCTGCTCTATTTTCAGTAAAAAATAAGCAATAATGCCAATATTCAATCCAGATTGAAAATGAAATGACTTGGATGTATTAATAGTAATTGAATTATAGAACTTTTTTATAAAGATGAGGTCTTGCTGTGTTCCCCAGGCTGGTCTTGAACTCTCCTGGCTCAAGCGGTTCTCCAGCCTCAGCCTTCTAAATAGCTGGGATTACAAGTGCACGCCACCTTGCCAGGCTTGAATGATAGAACTTAAAAACAACTAGAGTGCCATTAACTTACCCCTAAATAACAATAGTTCTTTAATATCATCTAATACTCAGTCTATATTTAAATTTCCCTGATTGCTCAAAAATGCATTTTTTTTTTTAGATTCATGCTTTACTTTTAATTGATGGCCCATACAAAAACTTCTGTAGGTTTTGAATATATACATATATAAACTTATATCTGTGTGTGTATACATATGCATACACAAACACGTGTGTCATACATGTATGTGTGTATACGTATACACATATATATTCCAAACCCACAAAATATATATATAGTATATATGCTTGTCTATCAATCTTTTATTTATGTAACCACAGCTTTCATATAGTACTTATGCTCTGTGCTTGCTGAGTTATTAACAAAGAAAAGTGTAGTCATTTCTATCATAATTACTGCGTCTTCGTTAGAAGAGATTTAAAAAGTTGATGCAGCCACCCTTTCCAATCCTGTCCTAACATGATGTTAGCATCTTCTTAGAGATGCTGCCGTAATCCTAATTCTGCAACATTTGTGTCATTCTGAATTTTCCTTTCTCTGGCAGCATTTCTCATCTACTTCCACATATTTTTAAGATTTGTTGTGACTTCTGTTCTCTGATCTTCTCTTTCTATATGGATTACTGACCTTGAATTTATGCAGCTTCTCTTTCAGTTGTGGAAAGAACACTGCATGGGGGAAAAAGTCTGAGTTCAAATCTCAGCTCTGTGTGGGAAAAATGTCTGGATTCAAATCTCAGCTCCATCACTTACTAGCTGTATGACCTGAGGCAATGTATTTAACTTCCCCAATTACTTTGTAATTGAGCAACATATTTACTTCCCTTTCTGTGGGCTTCATCAAACAATACCACAGATTGCTTAAAATATCCTAAAGCTCCCCAAAGTTGTAGGCAGGGAGGAAGCAAATTATTGGGTCACTGCTTATTGTCCCAAACTACAAGTTAGCATTGCCTAAGGAGCCAGGTTGGGAGGCCCCCAGATGAAGAAAGTGGGAGAGGAGATGGTAACTAATTAACTGAGTCCCTGTAGCCACTTTTCCACATGCTCATTTAGACCTTGAAGCTGCCCTGGAGATTTTATGATTGAAGAAACTGGCTCTGCCAGCGTAGCCAAATGGTTAAGATCAGTAGCTTGGGTTGAAATATCTGCCTTCCTACTGCATGCTAGTAGCTGTATGACCTAAGGCAGGTCCCTTCACCTCTCTGCATCTGTTTTCTCATCAGACACAGAGATAACTCAGATTCTGCTTCATACAATGTTTGTGAGGATTAAATGAAATAAGTGACCAGGTGCAGTAGCATGTGCCTATTGTCCCAGCTACTTGGGAGGCTGGGGTGGGAGGATCGCTTTAGCCCAGGAGTTAGGGCTGTAGTACGCTATGCCAGTCAGGTGTCCACACTGAGTTTGGCATCAATATGGTGACCTCCTGGGAGCAGGGAACCCCCAGGTTGCCTAAGGAGGAGTGAACCTGTCTAGGTCAGAAACGAAGAAGGTCAAAACTCTCATGCAGATCAGTAGTGGGATCATGCCTGTGAATAGCCACTGTACTCCAGCCTGAGCAACAGAGTGAGACCCTGTCCCTAAAAGAAATAAAATCTATTCTGTTGTACTGGCAAAATAAATAAATAAATAAATAAATAAATAGTAAGAAATGTGTGAGGTGCCAAGCATAGTACCTGGCACATAATCAGCATTCAATAACACAAACTGTTACTCGTCTTTTACTTCTCTTTAGACCTAGTCTTTTTAAAGGAAGACTGTGGAGTTCTAGTGACTTTTAATAAAATTCTTAGTTGTGACTACAGACTAAGCAGATTTTCTAACAACCATAATGGAACTTTGTCAAACATGAATGCTTTCCTTTCAAATTGGTTATCTTGAAGGCCTCTTATTTTAATGTTGCCCCAATGTTTGGTGTTATTATTAGTTTTTAGTTTCTAAGTTTCTTTTTGTTCAAACTACAACTAGGATAGAAGTGCATACTTACATAATTCAAATTAGTTATTTCCATGTTTTCAGCAATCTTTTATTGACCACCTACTATTTGTCAGGCTTCTGCTAGGCACTCGGAATATGGCCATGAACCAAGTAAGACAGGATCATTTCTTGGTGGCATTTGTAATCTAGGGGGCAAAGAGCTTTCATTGGCACCTTGGATTATGTTAAAAAAAAAAAAAGTGAAAATCTTAAATAACATTGTTAAAGCTGCTGAAAGGAAATGGACAAATTTTCGAATGTTTGGTAGACATAGCCAAACCTTTTATTAGTACAATAAGATCACATCCTTGGCATGTTACCTAAAAGGAAGACAGATGCCTTCTTTATGAATAAAATGAGATGTACTGAGGGAGACATTACTCTAACCAGTGCGATAATGTAACTAGCACTTTAAATTCAAATTTGGAGTAAAACAAGGAGCACCGTTATTTTTCTCTGTTTGACTGTGACTTTGGAACCACTCATTCATGAACTAGAAATGGGAGGCATAGTTACATTAAACAATGCACCTGACAAAATTATTTACCAATGACCTGGTAATTATTGAAAATGGTTATATATTCAAGAATGTTTGTGCTGAGTGCTGTGGCTCATGCCTGTAATCCCAGCACTTTGGGAGGCTGAGGCAGGGGGATCGCTTGAGCCCAGGAGTTGAGACCAGCCTGGGCAACAAAATGAGACCATGTCTCTACAAAAAAAAAAATTAACTGGACATGATGTGAATGCCTATAGTCCCAGCTATTTGAGAGGCTGAGGTGGGAGTATCACTTGGGCCCAAGAGGTTGAGGTTGCTGTGGAAGCCATCATTGCGCCACTGCATTCCAGACTGAGTGACAGTGAGACCCTGTCTCAAAAAAAGAAAAAACTATTTGTTAGATTCCATTAATTAGCATGTCTAAAACTGTGCTGATTCTTCTAAAAAGTTTCTAAATATATGTCTATTCAGTGTAACATCTAAGTATTAAATAATTGCAAAACACATACAATTAAATGAATGAAATTATAGAGTCCTGAAATTCAAAGTCACTTTAGAGATAATTTAGGATACCCACCCTTATAGTATGAAAATGCCTGCAGCTATTTTCAACACCTCTAGTGATGGAGAATGACTAACTATAGACCAGGGGTCATAGACATATAATATAAAGGTAGGAATTTGTTAGTTATAAGACAAGAGTGGTAGTTACATATATGGCAAACTTTTGGGCCCTATTTGTCATACAATTTTTTTCAAAATATCATTCTGGCTAGCTAAGATTTGTCTTCTGCAGGCTGGTTTCTGCCTGTGCACCACCGGTGTGTTGCCCTTCAAGTAAATTTTGGCATTGCCTAGGGAAACATCTCAAGATCTTTTCATTTTCTAAATTTGTAATAAACATTATAGAATATAATTTTTAACTATGTATTCATTTAGCAGATATTTATTAAGTGACTATTGTGTGCCTGTCACTTTTCTAGGCAAAAGGGATGATAGTATTCAGCAAAAAGTCACTACCACCATGAAGATTTCAGATTCATGAATGAGTGGCTCTAAAGCCAAAGGCTAGAAACGGTGGCTCACACCTGTAATTCTACCACTTTGGGAGGCCAAGGTGGGTGGATTGCTTGAGGCCATGAGTTTAAGACCAGCCTGGGCAACATGGCAAAACCCCATCTGTACAAAAAATACAAAAATTAGCCAGGTGTGGTGGCATGTGCCTATAGTCCTGGAAGGCTAAAGTGGGGAGGATTGCTTGAGCCCAGAAGGTGGAGGTTGCAGTGAGCTGAGATCGTGCTATTACACTTCAGCCTGGGCAGTAGGGTGAGACCCTGTCTCAAAAATAAATAAATAATAAAATGAAGTCCTTGCTTTACTCCAAATTTGATTTTAAAGGGCTGGTTATATCATCACAGTGGATATAGAGTGGTGTCTTTCTTAGTACATCCCATGATATTTTATATTTTACACATGAGAGTATATTATCTATTGCTACATAATAAATGACTCAAAATAGCATCTTAAAACAACAAATACCTATTATGTAACAGGAATGGGTTGAGAATCTGAGCAGGGCTTAATGGGTGCCTCTGGCTCATAGTCTCTCAGGAGATTGTAGTCAAGCTGTAGGTTGGAGTTGCAGTCTCATCTAAAGGATTGATTCAGGACAGGGATGGCCCCACTACCAAGCTTACTCACGTGGTTGTTGCTAGGCCTCAGTCTCTCACCATAAGTACCTATCTATAGGGATGCCTCATGACTTGGTATTGGCTTCCCCTTGGGGCATGATCCAAGAGAAAGTAAGAGACAGAACCCAGGATGGAAGTCATGGTCTTTGTATGACTTAATCTTGGAAGTGACGTTTCATCATATCTGCTGTATTTGTTAGAAGTGAGTCAGTAAGTCTGGCCTACACTCAAGGAGATGAGGTTTCACAAAAGCATGAATACCAGGAGGCAGAGATCATTAGGGGCCATCTTAGAGCCTGCCTAACACAGAAGGTAAGACATAAATAAATATAATGTGTCAAATGGTAATACATGCTGTAAAGAAAAATAGAGCAGAATAAGGGAATAGAGAATGATAGAATGGGAGTCTGACTGCTACTTGGGGTGGTGTAGTCAGAGGAGGCCTCTCGAAACAGTAATATTTAAGCAGAGTTCTGAGGAAGATAAAGGGAACAGATGTGGATTCCTGGGATAAATGATTGATTCCTGTTAGTCAAATCAGAATGAATAGTAAGTCAAAGGCCTCAAGTCAGCAGCATGTTTGAGGAATAGCACAGAGTTCACATGTTAGTCTATTCTTATACTGCTATAAAGATACTACCTGAGACTGGGTAATTTATAAACAAAAGCAGTTTAATTAATTCACAGTTCCACATGACTGACGAGGCCTCAACTTATAGTCGTGGTGGAAGGGGAAGCAGGCACTATCTTCACAAGGTGGCAGGAGAGAGAGCGAGCTCAGGGGAAACTGCCACTTTTAAATAATCAGGTATTGTGAGAGAACTCCCTCACTATCATGAGAACAGCATGGAGAAACCACCCCCATATCCAATCACCTTCCACCAGGTCCCTCCTTTGACATGTGGGAATTACAATTCGAGAGGAGATTTGGGTGGGGACACAGAGCAAAACTCTGATTACCAGAGGTGTGGAGTAATCAAGGGGAGAAGAGAAGAGATGAGGTTATAGAGTAACGGGAGTGGGAAAGATAGATCATGCAGGGCTTTTAGCCCATGGAAAGGATTTTTGTTTGTACTCTGAAATGGGAAGCCATTGGAAGGTTTTGAGCAGAGATAAGAAAAGAATAGAAGGAAAGAGTAGCAACATTCCAAGAGTTCTCATATAAGAATTACAAGGAATCTTGACTATAATAAGTATGACTTACAGAAGACTTTTCAACAACAGCAATCAAGGCTGAAAGACAATGGAACAAAATGCTTTGAGGAAAAAACTGTCAACTGAGAATAAACTGTCATGCAAGAGTGTGATATCAAGTTAAACTATCACTAGATCTCAAGTTAACTATAATTCAAGAGTGTGAGTGAAATGGCTTTTTTCAAAGACTGAAGTTTATCATCCACTGACCATTGCTAAAAAACCCCTTAGGAAGTACAAAAAATGAATGCAGAAGGAAGGATTAGGAGTCAGGCAGCAATGATACAATTCATAAACTTGACAGTAGCCATCTTTCTGAAAGTTTTTTAATGTTTTCAATAATAAGTGGCTAATTTTGGGTAATGGGAATGAGTAAGCGTGTTTTCTATTTGTCTTTATAATTTTTTGCGTTTTTAATTGAAAAGAGACTTTACAAGTATTCAAGAAAGTGCATTCTCAACAGTGACTACTACTCTGATGCTATTATAATGTTTCTCATCCTTGTCAATATAAGAACTCTTCGCTGATAGTTTAAAATGATAATAGCATTTATTGATCATTTACTCTGTACTAGGCATACTATGCTAAACCTTTTGTATGTATCATCTCATTTAATCCTCAGTAGTTCTGTGTGAAAGGCACTATTGCTATTTCTCTTTTACAAATGAAGAAACTGATGCTATGAAAGTTGAGTAACTCTGTGATGATAACACTAGTTATTAAGTAGCACAGCCAAGATAACACCAGCTTGTGAACAGCGTGGCTAAAACAAGAACCTGGGAAGTTTGACCCTAGAATTCATGCTTCTAACTGCTACACTATTTTCTCCCTTCTTCTACCCAGTTTTGATTACTTTATTTTGATAAATGGTATCAGTTTATTGATACAGTAAACTGGACTTCTCTTGAAAATAATTTGACAATGATGCCTTGCTGCATTTACTGTTATAGAATTTTATAAACAAAAGAGATTTTAATGAACTAGTTCAGCTCCCTCACTTTATAAACAAGGAAACAGAGGCTCAAACAGGTTAACTGACATGTCCAAGGCCACACAGGTGATAGCAGCAACATCTAGAAGACGGGCTTCCTAACACCAACATTAGTATTATTTCCTCTGGAATATGAGTATTTAGCCTTAAAAAAGGTCAGGGTTCTATTGAAATGGCTTCAGTAAGTAAATGATTTGTCCAGAGATGCTTATTCTGTAAGTTGACATTCATATACCAATATTGATGTAAATGCCTTCCATGGAGATGAGTGGCAGACAGAACCCTTCACCTCAAGTAATTTACAGTCTAGTGAGGATATAGAGGAATAAAAAGAAATTACAGTTCAGCATGTTAGGTTCCATGAGACAGGTAAAACAGAATGGCAAGCAGAAGGACCATCGACCCAGTATTTGGAGTGGGGAGAAGCAAGGGTAGTTAGAGAAAGATTCTTAGATAAAGAAGTGTTTACGCTGAAACCTGAAGGACCAGTAAGAGTGTACCAAGTCAAGGGATGGGAGAGGAAGTACATGGAGGAAGAAAGGTGTACCAAATAGTAAGGGGAAAAACTATGAGGTAAGTGAGTGCTTGTATTTAGGACCCTAAAGTAATGAAGCATAGCTAGTGAGAGCATGCTGTGTAGGGGGTAGGATGGAGCTTGGGAGAGAAGAGAGGTGGTTAGCTTGGTGGAGGATGAGGCTGGAGAGGTGATAAAGGCTTAGATCCAGATCATAACATCCCTAGATTTGATGCTGAGGGTTTGATGAAAGGCTCCCGAAAACTTTCCAGGATGAGAGCAATCAATCAGATTTTTAGTGAGAAAGATTAAACCTGGAACAGTGAGGAAAATGATTGCAGAGAGCTTCAAGGCTGGGGTCTTGATGAGAAGGGCTAGTCCTTTGAGAAAATATATAACTGTAGGGACCAACAGACAGATTGAAGATTTAGGAAGTGGAGAACTGGCCATTGTTGGATATTGGTGAAAGGTGAGGGGCTGGGCACTTGGGTATACACTGAGATGGGCAACATAGGGAAGTGGGTCAGGCCTCAGGGAAATAATGATTCTGGTTTGGGACATGTTGAACCTAGGGGGTAGTGGGCCATCCAGGAGCAGATACCTAATGGGCAGCTTGCTCTGTGGTGAGAGAAAGCTGGCTTTGGGGATAGTTGGCATGTAAGATGGGACTTGAAGCAATTGGAGAATAGAAGATCAGCAAGGAAAGTGAGTGGCCTGAGAAGAGGAGAGAGTCTAGGATAGCATGCTGCTTGGCACCTTGTAAGTACCCAAATGTTTATAAATGCATTTATTTGATCAACAGCTGTATTCCTTCTTAAGTAATTAGGTAATAGGCATTCTTTATTTGATAATTGAAACATTATGAAGCAAGTGCAATTTTCTCATTACTCTGGGGACGCTAACTCATTCTATCACAAAGGTTTGAGAAAAAGAGATTTTTGTTTAATAGCCTTTCCTTTTTTCTTTTTTAAAATTACATAAATAATGCATATATATTAATACTTGTACCATCCAAAAGATACAGAAGTACAGAGAGTAAAAAGGTTTTCTCTTCTCTCCTCATCTTCTCTCCACTCAAGACCTTTTGAAAGTCTTGTACTGTTCCTAAGAGGAGCTGGGTTCTGGACAGTCTAGGTTGGAGACTGGAGAGTGTGATCCTCATGTTTGTCTTTGACTCACAGTGACCATAGATAAAAGTGATTTTTTTTTTTTTTTTTTTTTTTTTAGATGGAGTCTCATTCTGTCGCCCAGGCTGGAGTGCAGTGGTGCGATCTCGGCTCACTGCAAGCTCTGCCTCCCGGGTTCACATCATTCTCCTGCCTCAGCCTCCTGAGTAGCTGGGATACAGGCGCCTGTATCCCATGCCCGGCTAATTTTTTGTATTTTTTAGTAGAGACTGGGTTTCACCGTGTTAGCCAGGATGATCTCAATCTCCTGAACTCATGATCTGCCCGCCTCAGCCTCCTAAAGTGCTGAGATTATAGGCGTGAGCCACCACGCCTGGCCTGATAAAAGTGATATTAATGTTCAGTGACTGTCTCCCCAGGAGATGCACTTGCTTTTGCCCTTAGTGGTGTGTGACCTTGTTTTTCTAGGAAGTCATTCAACTGCATAGTTAGTGGGGAGCTGAAACCCTGCATTATGGACTTTGGGAAGCTCTACCATAGCTGGACAGATGTGGAGGAGAGGGCTCTCATTTCCAGGGTATAGAAAATCACTGGCATGTGAATGCACACACACATGCACCCTGATGGCGATGTCTAAAGAGTTGTGAGGCCGGGCACGGTGGCTCACACCTGTAATACTAGTACTTTGGAAGGCCAAGGCGAGTGTATCACCTGAGCTCAGGAGTTCAAGACCAGCCTGGGCAACATAGCAAAAACCCTGTCTCTACTAAAAGTACAAAATTAGCTGGGCATGGTGGGGTATGCCTGTAATGCCAGCTACTTGGGAGGCTGAGGCATAAGAATGGCTTGAACCCAGGAGACGGAGGTTGCAGTGAGCCAAGATCATGCCACTGCACTCCAGCCTGGGCGACAGAGCAAGACCCTGTCTCCAAAAAATAAATAAATAAATAAAACAATAAAGAGTTGTGAAAGCCTTTGGTTATGCAGTGAATTTTTAGTGTTATTACATGTACCAGTCTCTAGCTGATCAAAATAATTTAGGAAATGTTAGAAACAGTCATGAGATGTCATGTATTTTATTAGATTCCTTATTTGCCCAGTTTAACTTCATGCAATGTACCTGGGTTTTAGACTTGATATTTGGCCATCATTTAAAGGTGGACTTCATTAAAGCCATCGAAAGATGAACTGTGGGCTGGGTGCTGTGGCTTACGCCTGTAATCCCAGCACTTTGGGAGGCCAAGGTGGGTAGATCACAAGGTCAGGAGTTCGAGAACAGCCCGCCCAACATGGTGAAACCCTGTCTCTACTAAAAATACAAAAAATTAACCAGGTGTAATTGGGCATGCCTGTAATCCCAGCTACTCAGGAGGCTGAGGCAGGAGAGTTGCTTGAACCCTGGCAGTGGAGGTTGCAGTGAGCCAAGATCGCGCCACTGTACTCCAGCCTGGTGACAGAGCTAGACTTTGCAAAAAAAAAAAAAAAAAAAAAGATGAGTTGTGTCTAATGGACCTCTAAGACATTACTTCTCCAGTGTTAAATATGCATAAAAATATGTGGTTGAGGAAGATTGTTACTTGGTAGAGAAGATGAGAAGTTAAGTGATTGCCTTTGGCATTTGCAGCATACCACAGTATCTAGAATTTAAATGAAAAATTAGTCTAGAGCTCAAGCACTGAAAGGGTACTTAAGATTTTTTTGACAGCTTGCTGATGTATTTATTTTCTGGTCTTCTTCATCTTGGGGTAAATGACACCTTCATGGACTTAGTTGTTAAAGTCAGGAACCTGGGAGTCATCCTAACAACTCTGTCCCTCATGCCCAATCCACAAGAAGGACTACCGATTCTACCTGTAACACATAGGGAACCCATCTTCCCTGCCAGCACCCTAATGTGGGCCACTGTCACCATAGCCCAGGACTTCTGCAATAGCCTTCTGCAATAGCCTTCTGCCTTCTCTCTCAGCTGCTACTCACTCCCATCCACTCTACATTTCAGCCAAAGTGATCTTTTTGGAAACATAAGTCAATTATGTTACTCCCCTGCTTAAAACTTTTAAATGGCTTCCCATTGCACTTAGGATAAAATGTTTAAACACCCATCACTGTTTGCAAGGTGATATGTGACATGGCTGTGGACTAATTAACCTCATGTTGTGCTCACCTCCATTTACCACCATCTTCCAGTTCCTGGAGGAAGTCATCCTTTTATTTGAACCTAACTTTCTCTGTAAGCATCAAAATTTAATTACCATCTATGGTTCTTCCACAAATAAGAAAAGATTTTATGTCTGCTATTCTTTCCTACTCCCAGCTATTTTTCAAAGTTTCTCATTAATTTTCTACATTATATCTTTTTTCTTTCAATAATTCTTATTAGCAGTTGCACTTCACCTAATGTCTATTTTATCGATAATTGTGGAGTAGAGCTTTAAACCTGTTTCTTTGTTCAGCACTGCTTCTTGTATCCCAAGTCATCTTTTATTTCTTGGATTCAAATTTAATTTGCTACAGTACACCTTTGAGTCTCTTCCCACTTACCCCCAGAGTACACAGTGGTGAACTTCATAGAGCAATTGTATATCCCCAAATAACTTTATTTTGCCTTCATACTTAAGTGACAGTTTTAGGGATATATGAGAGTCTATGCTTAAAATTATTTTTCCTTTTAAACTTTGTAGAAATTGCTTCATTTGTGTTTTAGCATCCCGAAATTACAGATGAGAAGTCTGGTGCAAATACTATTTTCCTTCTGTTACAGTTAGCATGCTTCCTAACTGTAGCATGTTCCTAGATTTCAATTTTATTTTGTAATTTAAAAATTTCACCAAGTTACATTTAGGTAGTTTTTTTCAATATTGTTATACACCATGTAAACTTGGCAGACCCTTTCAACCTAATGCTCAGATCTCTTTAACTCAGATCTATTTGGTCCTATTATTTCTTTGGTAATTTCTTTTCCTCTGTCCTCTCCTTTAAAAAAAAAGGTTAGACATATTGGATCATCTAGATTTATCCTCCTTTCCTCTCTCATTTCCCGTTTCGTGGTTTGGGAGAATTCATCAGTTTGATCTTCTAAATCACTACTTTTGTCTTTGGTTATGCCCCTTTTGCTATTCAGACCTCTGTTGAAGGATTAAGAAATTTTTTTGGCCTGGTGCAGTGGCTCACGCCTATAATCCCAGCCCTTTGGGAGGCTGAGGTGGTTGGATCACTTGAGGTCAGGAGTTTGAGACCAGCCTGGCCAACATGGTGAAACCCCGTCTCTACTAAAAAAAACAAAAACAAAAAACATAGCTTTGTTTTTTTATTCCCCACTAATAACTTTTTAGTATTGTTCCTCTCCCTTAGTATCTCCATAGGTCTTTGAAATGGTATCTTAATAGATCTTTCAGAGAATACTACAATTATTTTCTGCCTCCTTTGCTGTTTTTATTTGTTATTACTTAAGGGCACATTAAATTATCCGGAGAATATTTAAATACAAATGCCTGGATCCCTCTTCCCTCTAGAAATACTGATTCAATTGGATTGCAGTGGGGCCCAGGCAATTGGTATTTCTAAAAAGCTCAGCAGATGATTCTGATGTGCATCCAGGATTGAGAACTCTGTGTGTGATCAGAGTGGTAACTGTAGTGGGTTCTCTCAGCACAAGTGGGAATTATTCTTCCAGAAGTAAATTCAGAGTACAGGAGCACTGGTCCTGCTAAGTACCAGGGATATACCTCCAGGGATTCTAGTCAGCTGCCTTCTGGGTGGGTGTGTGCATTGTCATTTGTGGTGCTATTTCTTCATTCTGTAGTCCCAGCACCTATGTGGGTGGTTCCCCCACAGCTGATCCTCCACTTTATTACAGAGAGCTGTTCTGACAGCTTAGCCTTTCTGAGAACACTGGAGGATGCAGCTGTTCCATAGGCCTCTAATTATTCTCCTGACAGTCCTGGGGTCACTTCTACTTCTACATCCAGCTTCCCTTATCTCTGAATTTGAGTTTGTTCCCCCCAGGGTTCTATGGTTATATTCACAGTTTTAGAGTTTCCTTCTTTTGCTTGGTTCAAATTGAAATTTCCTTTACGTCTTAGTATTGCTGTCATTCAGTCAGTCCTGATGGCATTTCCCCTCCCTTTGGCCCGGAAGTCCTCATGCAATTCTGATGGTATCTTTCCTGTTTATCCTGTGCTGCGGTGAACTTATTACTCTTGTATTTTTATAATATATATTCTTTTAATAAGTAGTCTTTTATATTGGTCATTTTAAGAGAGGGGAGAAGTACATTCTAAGTTAATCATTATTTATGATGAACAGGAAGTCCTCAAATACTTTTTGGTTACTTCTGAAAAGTATCAGACATTCAAGGAATTTAGCTGTCTATTTACAGAAGAGGAACTTGAGGTGGTTTAACCAGAAGAAAAACTTCTTCATTCTGTTAGTTAAAAAAAAAATGCATTTAAAGTTGTAAGATACTGTTTTTCATGTATCAAATTAGTGAAGTGTGTTTTTGTGTGTATGTGTGGAGTGGGGGTTGTGGTGGGGAGTATATAAGGGGTGAGGATCATATATGAGAAAGAATTTAATGCTAACAAGGATGTAGAAGTATAGACATTCTTATATACTTCTTGTGGAATGCAAAGTGGTACAATACTCAGTGCAGTTTGGCAATATGGGCCTTTAAAACTTTCATACTCGTTGACCCAGGATTCAAATTCTGGCAGTCCATCCCAAGGAAGTAATCACGGGTGAAGACAATAGTTTATTTACAAAGATGTTATAAAATAAATAAAAACAGGCTGGGTGCAGTGGCTCACGCCTGTAATCCCAGCACTTTGGGAGGCCGAGGCGGGCAAATCACGAGGTCAGGAGATCGAGGCCATCCTGGCTAGCACGGTGAAACCCTGTCTCTACTAAAAATAAAATAAATTAGCCGGGCATGGTGGCAGGCGCCTGTAGTCCCAGCTACTCGGGAGGCTGAGGCAGGAGAATGGCATGAACCTGGGAGGCAGAGCTTGCAGTGAGCCCAGATCATGCCACTGCACTCCAGCCTGGGCGACAGAGGGAGACTCCATCTCAAAAAAAAAAAACAAAAACACAAAACTGTGCAGAGAAAAGTAAAAATTAGCAGCAGTGATTGTTTCTGTGATTTGAATTATGTGAATTTTTTCCTCTATAGTCTTAAACTCTTCTGTATTTTCCATATATCTGCAATAAGTATATTCAGGAAAATATTGGTATTATTTTCTAAATCGCCAAGCTGTTCCACAAAGAAATATGCATGGCCACTAATCACGTGAAAAGATTTAACCTCAGTAGTAATAAAAGATGCAAAGAATGCTCAATAACATGAGAGATGTTTATCAGACCTATATTTAAGTGAGAAAAAATACCAGTATGTGCAGTATGATCCCAGTATGGTTAAAATTATGCATGTGCACGTGTGTGTGCATCAGAATGTTGACAGTGCTTATCTTTTGGTAGTGGATAGTTTTGGCTTATATGAGCTTTCCTCCAACAATAATCTTTTTTTTTTTTTTTTTTCCTTCGAGACAGGGTCTCTCTCTGTCACCCAGGCTGGAGTTACAGTGGCACAGTCTCTGCTCACTGCAACCTCTGCCTCCCTAGTTCAAGCAGTTCTCCTGCCTCAGCTTCCCGAGTAGCTGGGACTACAAGTGTTACCCCCAACACCCAGCTAATTTTTGTATTTTTAGTAGAGATGTAGTTTCACCATGTTGGCCAGGCTAGTCTCGAATTCCTGGCCTCAAGTGATCTGCCCACCTCAGCCTCCCAAAGTACAATCCCAGGCATGAGCCACCACACCCAGCCTCCCCTAGCTATAATCTTCTCTACTCCTTTGTATTTTCCAGTTTGCTTATATTGAAAGTGTATTGCTCTTGTAATCAGGGGAGTTTTTTTCCCCACTTAAATTAATCTTTCCATCCCCTACACTATACTTTCTGCTTTTAAAACATGCTTAAAATATTTAACATGGAGGGGGCCGGGCGCGGTGGCTCACGCCTGTAATCCCAGCACTTTGGGAGGCCGAAGCGGGTGGATCACGAGGTCAGGAGACCGAGACCATCCTGGCTAACATGGTGAAACCCCATCTCTACTAAAAATACAAAAAATTAGCCAGGCATGGTAGCGGGCACCTGTAGTCCCAGCTACTCGGGAGGCTGAGGCAGGAGAATGGCATGAACCCGGGAGGCGGAGCTTGCAGTGAGCTGAGATGACGCCACTGCACTCCAACCTGGGCGACAGAGCGAGACTCTGTCTCAAAAAAAAAAGAAAAAAAAAATTAACATTGAGGGTAGGGCAAGAGAAATTTGAGAGAATTCTCTGTGTAATTCAGTCTTAAGAATTAATTGAACTCAATATAAATTTACATACTACTTTAAAGAGATTTATGTTTGTTTAAAGAGGTATATTTGAGTATATCAAATACTTTAAAAATATACCTTTTTCTCAAAATATTAGCCACGTAGATGCAACATGATGGAAAACTGACTTTGTGCCATTAAAAAATGTTACAAAAATGTTTGTGTCATTTAAAAAAAAGTATATAGTTGAATAAGTTTATTTCTTTTGTAAGAGATAGGGTCTTGCTATGTTGTCCAGGCTGACCTTGAACTCCTGGGCTCTAGCAGTCCTCCTGCTTCAGCCTCCCAAGCAACTGGGACTACAAGTATATACCCCACCTTGCCTGGTAAACTTTTTGTCAAATGTTTATACTCATGTAAACACCACTCCCAATCAGTATACAGAACATTTTTGCCACTCTAGAAAAGTTCCCTCCTCATGCTGTCTTGTCTGTCTTCACCATTCAAAGGTAATTTCTGTTGTGATTTTTACCACCAGAAATTTTGTCTTTTCTAGAATTCCACATTTTATTTTATATCTAACTTATCTTGTTCACCATGCTTTTGAGATTTATCCATGACGTGTATCAGAAACATACTCCTTTTTCTTGCTGAGTAGTATTCCATTGTATGAATATCACAATTTTTAAAATCTATTCTTATGCTGACAGATATGTAGGATGTGTCCAGGTTTTGGCTATTTAAAAATTGAGGATAGTTTGTAGCTATGTCATAAACCCCAGTGTGCTTTCTTCCTCCTTTTTCCTGTCTAGCAGGGCTTGTGAAGCAAGCATTTGCCCTGCAGTTAAGGGCTTGTTTCCAGGCGCTTATAACTAAGACCACCACAAAGAGAACAGAAAACAAAACTAAAGTGAGCCCGCCAAGTCCCAGGCGGACGCCTCAAGAGTTCAGCTCTTGGGCACAGAACGGCAGGCCTGCAAATTAACTGAAAACTCCCTTTACAGAAAGAAAAAAAGAGCTAAGCATTGAGAGAGCTCAGGGCACCCAATTAGAGACCAAGAGAGCCACTACCACATCGGATCAAATCACAGCAGTTGTTTTGAGACAGAGAGGTTACTCAAAACGCTGAGCCTTGACTATACTGAGAGTGAGGCAGGGCACTTCCTTTCCCCAGCAGCCTTGCAGCAAATGTCCCTGAAGTGCCTTATCTGGGCTCCCTTTTACAGAGGCTTCAGGCTAAGGAGTACGAGGATATACTCTTAAAGTACTTCCCTGACTGCTTTTCCAACATGAGCTACATTTAAAAAAAAGAAAAAAAAAAAGAAAAACAGACTCTTAAGGGTGGGGTTGGGGGACATACTTGATAACTGGAAAACAAAAAAAATCCCACAGACTCAAGTGGCTATCATACATTCAGGTATTGAGCATACTCCCTAAGAACAGGAATTCTCAGCTCTGGGTTTGAGAGGCCCAGGATGCCTCTTTCTGCGACAGGCAGGGCACAGCACCTCCTCTCCTATCTCATTCCTTGTAGAGTTCATTTTCCTCTATGCCACCACCAACCAAAGAGAATGTGGCCTTTATCCTGTTTCTTCGGACACTGCCTCTGTATCCAACCCATCCTCTGAATCTTTGTTTGTTTAGTGTTTTTATAAATTTATTTTTGTTTTTTGTATGTCTTCTGTCCTCTGAACCTTCATACAGAGTTCAAGTTAACTGAGTGCAACTAGAGCTGAAGAAATGGAGAGGGAGAAGTACAGTCATTCAGTTAGCGTATTGAAGACACTTTTAGAAGATGGGAAATTGTGTGGGCCCTAAAGATAGGACCCTCATCAGGCAGTGGTAAGACCAAAGAATAGGAAGTCCTCTCCACCTGCCATGTTAGAAGGGCTTTCCAGTTCTGGAAGAATTTGTGGCAAAACTCATGCCATGAGAGTGAGTCTCCTACGGATATTATGCTGACCAGCCTTGCTCACTGTGCTGATTGCTTGGCATGGGACTCAGCCAGCTGAAGTCCACCCTATGTCCATCCTATCCCAGTTCTCCTCATCACTGGACTGTTGTCTATCTGCTGCGTCACTGCATCAGGTTTTTACCTGGTTACCTTCTGGCCCCCATTCCTTGCCTGGGCCTACTTTTTTTTTTCCCTTGCCCTCTTCAACTTAAACTTCCTGGTGAAAGCAAAAAATAAACATTGAGTCAGAAATTCAAATTTTACGTTAGCTAACATGCTCTGCCAAAGCACTGACCCTGAGCACCTGCCAGATGATATTTTTTATTGCTTTTAGTTTCATTATAGATCACAAAATATATGGAACTGGATTTCTTTTTCCTGCGATTTGGTGGTTGTTTATTTCAACAGATGGTATTTTCTGACTGAAGATATTTATAAACAGTTTGATTATTTCTTTTCTTTTTTTTGAGATGGAGTTTCACTCTTGTCGCCCAGGCTGGAGTGCAATGGCATGATCTCAGCTCACTGCAACCTCCGCCTCCTGGGTTCAAGTGATTCTCCTGCCTCAGCCTCCCAAGTAGCTGGAATTAACAGGTGCTTGCCTCCACGCCCGGCTAATTTTTGTATTTTTAGTAGAGAAAGGGTTTCACCATGCTAGCCAGGCTGGTCTCAAACTTCTGACCCCAGTTGATCCACCCACCTCGGCCTCCCAAAGTGCTGGGATTACAGGCATAAGCCACCGTGCCTGGCCCAGTTTGATTCTTAAGATCCTTTCTGATGTTGCTGGATCACCTTGGACTATGAGTTTCATGTAGCTTATACATGGAGAGGAGGTGCAAACTGAAACTTTGAAAAGTTGACACCAAACATCACTACTGAGGCAATCACTGCCCCTCACTCAGACTCATAATCTACTGGTTTCAAATGACTTTTATCTTAGGGGAATATATACTTTCCTTGGAATAGCGAGTCATAGAAAACTCCACAGTGATTTTTCCTGGGTTATTGTGTTATCTTGAGTTCTAATTTTGATGTGTGAGCAAAAAACAGATTGTATCCAGCTCAAGTTACCTTTATAATATCAAGTGATTGTTCTCTCACAGACTTCAGCCAAAAATTTTTAAAGACTTGTAAAACCCTTCCTCTCCAACCGACACCCTGTCCAACTATAGTTGATACTTTAAGCTCTTACTCTCAAGCTTCTGTGAGCAAAATCTTTGGCAAAGTAGCTAATGTGACATAATCAATTTGGGGGGATTTGAACTACATGAAAAAGAGTTCCTGATACCATTCTGCGAAGTCTGTTAAACAACTCTTATCAGTGAACAAATAAGCTTCACGCGTCTCTGTTCCTCTACTGGGAACTGAAGATAATGAAACTTAATTATAAATCAGGAAAATGAAAATCCTTAAGTTCTGACCTTTTCCATAGCCCAAAGCAAACAAAACAGACGTTACATAATTTACACTCATTCTCTGAAGTATGAATTTTGGATTACCAATGGCAAATGTAAACTTCATATTTGTGACGTACTCCAGGATATTAGTAAATTACCATAGCGATACAGACAACTAAAGAAGTTAGTGTATCATCTTATCAAGGACATTTTAAAATAACCTTAAAATTACATCATAGAATGGAAACACATCCATGGATTAGAATACTTAGTATTATAAAGATGGCAATACTACTCAAAGTGACGTAAAGATTCAGTGCAATCTTGACCAAAATTCCAGTACCTATTTTTGCAGAAATAGGAAAGCTGATCCTAAAATTCATATAGAATTGCAAGGGACCCTGAATGGTCAAAACAATCTTGAAAAAGAAAAAGTTGGAGAATTCATGCTTCCCAATTTCAAAAGATACTACAAAGCTACAATAATCAAAATAGGTATAGGCATAAGAATAGACATATAGATCAGTGGAATAAAACTGAGAGTCCAGAAATAAACCTGTACATCTGTGATCTTTGAGAACAGTGCCAAGATGATTCACTGGGGAAATGACAATCCCTTTAACAAATGGTGCAGGTACAACTGGATATCTACATGCAAAAGAATGAAGTTGGACCCCACACATACTAAAATTAACTCAAAATGGACCAAAGAACTAATTATAAGAGGTAAGACTATAAACTCTTAGAGGAAAACATAAGGGTAAATCTTCATGACCTTGGATTTGGTAATGGATTATTAGACACCAAAAGCACAAGCAACGAAAGAAAAAATAGACAGATTGGACTGCATCAAATGTTAAAATTTTGCAGCAAAGGACACTATCAAGTAAGTGGAAAGGCAACCTGCAGAATGGGAGGAGATATCTGCAAATCTGTTAAAAAAACAAACAAAAAAACCCAAAAAACTCTTAACAACTGAACAACAGAAAAGATAACCCAATTAAAATATGGGCAAGGGACTTGAATAGACATTTTCTCAAGATATGCAAATGGCCAAAAAACATACGAAAATATTTCTTGGATCACTGGTCATTAAGGAAGTGCAAATCAAAGCCACAATGATATACCATTTCACACCCACTAAGATGTCTATACTTTAAAAACAAAACAAAAACAGAAAATTATAAGCATTGATGAGAATGTGGAGAAATTAGAACCTTGTACTTTGCTGGTGGGAATGTAAAATGGTGAAGCCACTGTGGGAAACAGTTTAGTAGTTCCTCAAAAAGTTCCATATAGAATTACCATATGACCCAGCAATTCCACTCCTGGTTATATGTCCAGTAATTGAAAACAGGTATCAGACAAATACTTGTACACTCATGTTCATGGCAACACTATTCACAATAGCCAAAAGATGGAAACAACCCAAATGTCTATCAATGAATGAATGGATGAGCAAGATGTGCATCTATATACAGTGGAATATTTTTCAGCCATAAATAGGAATGAAGTACTGATGCATGCTGCAATGTAGATGAACTTTGAAACATTATGCAGTGTGAAAGAAAGCCAACCCAAAAGGTCACATATTGTTTGATTGCATTTATATGAAATATCCATGAGAGGTAATTTTATGGAAACATAAAGCATATTCGTGGTTGTCAGGAGTTGGAGGAGGAGGAGGAGGAGGAATAGAAGTGACTGCTTAATGAGTACAAGGTTCATTTTGGGGTGAGGAAAATATTTCGGAACTAGGTAGATGTAATGGTTGCACAATACTGTGAATGTGCTAAATGCCACTGAATTGTACATTTAAAAATGGTTAATATTACATTATGTGAATTTTCAATTTTTAAAAATTACATCATATAATTTCTGTGATCTCACAGATAATTATGGCTTTGCTGTCATAGTTACCTTGTGACTGTTGGAACCCATGTACTTTGTACATTGGGAAGCTCTTTCCAGCTCTGGACAGGAAAACATGAAAACAGATGATCCCAAGTAGGTTTCTCCCTAAACTAACAATTAAATAATATAGTTTCACTTTTTCATTTTTATTTGTTGAAACTAGTAAAGCTTCTACCTTGAGTGGGTCCGGGTTGTTTTAAAATTTATCAGACCACATTGGTCTGATATTGTTTCCTTCATTTAATTTGAAAAAGCTTGTTTAAAATAACTGTTTGGAGATGGAATAATTTTTTGGTTTTATGAAAATTTAAAGGAATTGTAAAAGAATCTAAGACATGGTTATGGAATTGCAGTCAAGTTTTTCTGGTGATTTTGTATGCTACACTGCTAGAGATTTTTGTAATACCTTCTAAAATCATTTCAAATTTTTTTTTTATTGTCAGTGACCTTGGTGTCAGGAATAAGAAAATTGTATTCAGATCAGTCAAGCAGAGCCTGTGCAAAAACGAAAAACATTAATTTTTAATTTTTATCTCATCTGTTTTGTTTTTTGAAGGAGGAGCTTTAGGCTATATTCTGGCAAATGATCTGAGAAGAGCTTCTTACTCAGAAAGCTAGAAGTGTTTTGCCAATTATTATGAAGCTTTTTTTTTTTTTTTTTATGAATGAGGCTGTTGCTTCTGGCCCACAGTCAGTGCTCTTTTTGGAGACTTGTTTCTCCAGCAAATGTTGTCTTCCACACTCCTACCTGCTTCCTCTTATGATCCAAAATATGCCATCCAGACTACAAATCTGTACATGTGAAGCAAACAAAGCTAACTGGTTTATAGTGGATTGAACCCATAGCTTTAGGCATCATCTGAATCAACCAATCAACTGAACTCTAATGCCTTGGTTGAGTAAGGGTGTTGCAATTTTAAAGTTAGAAGGGATCTGGCAAGCATAGGAAAATATCTATCATGCTGGCTATTTTTCTAAAAAAAACTTTTGTAGGCCGGACATGGTGGCTCACGCCTGTAATCCCAGCACTTTGGGAGGCTGAGGTGGGTGGATCACGAGGTCAAGAGATTGAGATCATCTGGCCAACATGGTGAAACCTCATCTCTACTAAAACAAAAATTAGCTGGGTGTGGTGGCGCGTGCCTGTAGTCCCAGCTACTCAGGAGGCTGAGGCAGGAGAAATGCTTGAACCTGGGAGGCGGAGGTTGCAGTGAGCCGAGACAGCGCTGCTGCACTCCAGCCTGGGGACAGAGTGAGACTCTCTCTCAAAAACAAAAAACAAAAATACTTTTGTAGAGACTGTGGTCTCACCCTGGTGCTCAGGTTGGTCTTGAACTGCTGGCCTCAAGCAATCCTCTTTCTCAGCCTCCCAAAGGATAATTTTCAAAAAAAAGCAAAGATGAGGTTTAAGTTAGGGAGAATTAGAAGTTGTTTCTCAGTAAATTATTAATAAGGAGAAATTTTCAAGAGCTAATTCAGTAGACATTGAGCTACTTCAGGCATACCAGGACAGAAGTAGAAAAAGTGAAATAGATGGATGACACTGTAGCTTACTGCACAGTTATATTTGCCCAGGTACCCCGACTATGAACAGCAGCATAGTGCATAATACTTTTTTTTTTTTTTTTTTCCTGAGATGGAGTCTCGCTCTGTCAACCAGGCTGGAGTACAGTGGCATGATCTCGGCTCACTGTAAGCTCCACCTCCCGGGTTCATGCCATTCTCCTGCCTCAGCCTCCCGAGTAGCTGGGACTACAGGTGCCTGCCACCACACCCAGCTAAATTTTTTGTATTTTTAGTAGAGACAGGGTTTCACCATGTTAGCCAGGATGGTCTCGATCTCCTGACCTCGTGATCCGCCCACCTCGGCCTCCCAAAGTGCTGGGATTACAGGTGTGAGCCACCACACCCGGCATTTTTTTTTTGGGTGGAGTTTCGCTCTGTTGCCCAGGCTGGAGTGCAGTGGTGCGAACTCGGCTCACTGCAACCGCTGCCTCCTGGCTTCAAGTAATTCTTCTGCCTCAGCTCCCCGAGTAGCTGGGATTACAGGCGCACACCACCATGCCCAGCTATTTTTAGTAGAGACGGGGTTTCACCATGTTGGTCTCGAATTCCTGACCTCATGATCCGCCCGCCCGCCTCAGCCTCCCAAAGTGCTGGGATTACAGGCGTGAGCCACCTTACCCGGCCTTAACGTAATGCTTTTCTTTGGGTAATTTACCTAACAAGTTTCCTTATCTGGGTGATTAGAATATAGAATCAACCTCATAGCATCATTGTAAAGATTGGATTAATGTATTTAAAGCTCTTAGAACAATCCCTGATGCAGTGTAAAGCTAGATATGTGTATGTTAAAGACATAAGATGCTGGTGTTAAGAAGTTAAGCCACTTGGGTGAGGGATTTTTTATTTTTTTGAGGGACAAACCTGTGTACATTCATGGTTGCTCATAGTCATGATGCTCTAGTCATGATACACTAGAGCCTAGTGTACCAATGCCTAGACATCTGTTGGAAGTTCTGAGACCTTCTGGTATACTCACTTTGGGACCATTTGACTGCTAATGGGCATCTCAACCAAAGATAATTCTTCAAGAAAGAAATAAGAACTCAAAAGTAGTGGTTTTTCAGCTGTTGCCCAAGTAATTTTAAGATCCCATGAAGCATCTCTGGTTGTCTGTTGAAAACATGGTTACTGTCTCATTCATTTACCAAAAGTGCCCATGATGAAATAGGGGTAATGGTCAGAAACAGAGATGAAAACAGTTCCTTGGCCTGGAACTCACAGTCTGAGCCATTTTTGTACCTCTAGAATCCATACCAGGAAAACCCGAATGGAAGAACATCAGAAAATAGCACATCCTTGAAGTTACAAAGCAACACATCTGTTAGTATTATTTCTGCCAAGCTGTCTCAAACTTAGCTGGGAGAGAGACATGGAAACTCATTGGCGGAAAGAGCCTTAAAATTACAGATTTTGTTCTGATCTGTTATCAGAGACCATTGAGTTTGCTTTATTTCTACTAGGAATTTTATAGTTTCAAATTGCTAGTTTGTATTTCGATAACCTGTTTTTCACCCTTGTCTCACTGGTTTTTCTGTTTATGTATAGTTCCGATGCGAATGAATTAGGAAAGGAGACTGATGAGATTGGATAACTCAGCCTCCTAAAATGTTTACTCATAAAGTGATGATGTGCTGCTTCTTTTATAGGACTGAAATGCAACTGCAGAAGCAACATGCGACCTTTTAAAGATGCTTGTGGGACTGCATAAAGTGAAGAGGGAAACTGGAAAAAACAATGAAGTAAGGAAAAAGTATGTTTCCCGGGTAAATAGCATGCTTCTGAGTTTTCACAAGTTTCTTGCTACATCAATTACCACAACTTTGTAATGCAGAAGTCTTTATATTTAGTCTTTGCATTGCTATTAAACATTATTTTCTCCTCCCTTGTTTTTTATTGCTGAACTCTTTGATCAAATGATTCTTTTTTGGATTAATCTAAAAATCTGCATTGAATCTACAACTTCGATGATTTCTTTGATCATCTGATAGGAATCTGTTATAGGTTGACCATTGAGATCATAAGAGTATCCTGTGTTGTGTCTCTATGATGTGCAGGGTGAGTCAAAGTGTCAGCTTTTAGTCTGAGTGCAAAACTTACACTTGATTGACTTGAAAAACTAGAAAAGTAATTTGAATACCGATTATTCAAGCCATATTCTCAGGTTACAATATATGTGACACTACACTTATCTCTGGGATCTGTGGAATAGGAAACCTTTTAAAAAATGATCTAGTGTATTTAATGATGGATATATATTCACAGTATATATACTATTAAAAAGCAGTTACAAAACGTATTAAAATTTAAATTGGGAAAATTTTTTTAATGCTAAACTTAATACAGAAAACAAAGCACACTAGCAAACAATCATTGTAAATAGAGCCTTCATTTGATGAAATAGGTATGCCCTAGTAAGCTTTTTAAATAAAGCACGTCTTTTACATTATTTTCCATTGTTAAGAAACTTTGTCCACTAAGCTGAATAGAAATTTTTAGAAGGAGAGAAAGAAATGGAGGCAGAGTCATTGATGATATGTGATGCTGGAAGTTCTGTACAACGTCTTTAGACAACTCCATGGCAACATCTCTCTCTCCTCCTTCACAAGCCTGGGGACCACCAGCCCATGGGAATTTTCCCACAAATGTAACTTCTGGAACTTTCTGTCTTGTGGTGGGCACCTTCCCTATGCTTCAGTAATGGATTGCTGCAGGTGTAATCTTGGGTATTCTACCTTGATCATTATTTAACTTTGAGTCTTAAAATTGAGTAAAACTGTTTAGTGGCTTTATATATCAATCCTCTAAACCAAAAATGTCATAAGACAAGTTTCTTATGTACGTACACATCTCTAGTGCTCACTGTCATACTGACTGCTTCATCACACTGGTCTGCTGGCCATGCTTCAGTCTGCCCAGAAATATTCCTGCTTTGGAGCCATTGTTCTTGTTCCCTCTGCCTGGAATCATCTTCTCCCGGATAGCCAAATGGCTACTGCTCTCCTCCTTCAGGTTTCTGCTCCAAAGTTAACCTTTCAAAGATGCCTTCTATGGTACCCTCAATTGAAAATGATACCTTACCATACCCTGGAATCACTCTATCCTTCTCTATTTTTTCTATAGCATTTATCACCATCCAGCCACTGTAGATAAATTTGATTGGCTGTCTCCCTGCCTTCCCTTCACACCCAGTACCTTCCCTGCCTGAACTCCTCATTGAGGGCAAGAACTTTATCCCCAGGATCTAAACCAGTGCTGCACAATAGATGCTCAGTAAGTATTTGTTGGGTGAATGAATGAAGAATGCTTACGTTAGGAGGATTAAGTAGATTTGGAGATCATGTGATTGGATTGAAAATGATTAACAGGGAAAATGTTGTGGAGGAAGTATCTTAAACTGTACGTTAAAAGCCTGCTAAACAGCAGGGCTTAAAAATCATTGTCAAAAATAGCTCTTTGATCTAGAAGGTAATTTATAGCCACTTTAGGAATATAAATGGCAGATTCTATATTTACACTAAAAAAAAGACATAAAATATTAAACTAATGTCTAGGAAAGCTTTGGGTGGTAATAAATTGGGAGGTTTAGGCCAGGTGTCGGTGGCTCACGCCTGTAATCCCAGCACTCTGGGAGGCCGAGGCAGGTGGATCTCTTGAGGTCAGGAGTTCAAGACCAGCCTGGCCAATATGGTGAAACCCCATCTGTACTAAAAATACAAAAAAAATTATCAGGCATGGTGGCAGGCGTCTGTAATCCCAGCTACTTGGGAGGCTGAGGTGCGAGAATTACTTGAACCCGGGAGGTGGAGGTTACAGTGAGCTGAGACGGCACTCCAGCCTGGGCAACAGAGTGAGATTCCATCTTAAAAAAAAAAAAAAAAAAAGACTGGGCACGGTGGCTCACGCCTGTAATCCTAGCACTTTGGGAGACCGAGGTGGGCAGATCACAAGGTCAGGAGATTGAGACCATCCTGGCTAACACGGTGAAACCCCGTCTCTACTAAAAATACAAAAAATTAGCCGGGCGCGGTGGCACGCGCCTGTAGTCCCAGCTACTTGGGGGAGGCTGAGGCAGGAGAATGGCGTGAACCTGGGGGGCGGAGCTTGCAGTGAGCCGAGATCGCACCAGTGCACTCCAGCCTGGGCGACAGAGCGAGGCTCCATCTCAAAAAAAAAAAACAAAACAAACAAAACAAAACAAAAAAACATTGGGAGATTAACAAAAAGAGTTACAGTGGTTCAGGTGAGAGGTGACCTGAAAGAAGAATATCATGGTCAGGATAGAGGGAACAGGTGGCCCCTAGCAGTGCCTGTTGAGTTAGATAACTGGTAGGATGGGGACATTGCATATGACTGGAGGTTGCAGTGGGGGAAGGTTAATGGGAAGGTCAAAGTCAAACTGGAATCACAGAGAGTTTTCTTATATGTCAGTCTCTGTACCTACTACCTGGTGACACTGAGCCATCTTGACTAACTGCAGCTTACCTCATTTCTGCCACTCTGCTTCTACCTATGAAGTATGATGTTTATTCTACACATTATGCTTTTTCTCTTTCACCTTTAAAGTCTTTTAAAATTAATCTTTCACTTTTAGAGGCACATACCATCTGACTCAGCAATTAATATAGCACTTCTAGAAATTTATCTTACATATGACCTCATACAGGTATGCAGGTAATCCTAGAGTACCTCAGCCTCTATGAAATCCTCACACATGCCTCCTACCTCAGTAACACTTGGAAAGAGAATAATTATCTATCGCTAGCATTGTTCTGTTGTGGCCATGGGTCTTGTCCCCCTCCACTGGTTCTGGTATTAACTGCCCACCTTTTTGCCTAAACTGCGGTGGACTAGAGGCATTTGTACGGGAGCTATGTCTTCTCTCAGGTTTCTTCTTTTGAACATTTGTTCCTTATGGCAGTCTTTCTCTACCCATTTGTGAATATTATGAACGGTTAATAGTAATACTTTTTTACTTTGTATTTTTAAAGATATTTAGGTAATTAAGTATATAGTAGTGGGCATCTCTACTTGGCTACACATTAAAATCACCTCAGAAGCTTTATAAAATTCTAATCCCTGGTCTCACCCTCAGAAACTCTGAGACAATTTGTCTTGGGGGAGGTGTGGACATCAACATTTAAAAAGCTGCACAATGAATTTCATGTGCACTCAAGCTTGAGGACCAGGAATACTATAAGTTTTTCTATATTGATGATGACTGTGGTCACTTTAAATTTATCATAACGGCCGGGCGCGGTGGCTCACGCCTGTCATCCCAGCACTTTGGGAGGCCGAGGTAGGAGGATTACCTGAGGTCAGGAGTTTGAGACCAACCTGACCAACATGGAGAAACCTTATCTCTACTAAAAATACAAAATTAGCCGGGCGTGGTGGTGGGCGCCTGTAATCCCAGCTGTTCAGGAGGCTGAGGCAGGAGAATTGCTTGAACCTGGGAGGCGGGGGTTGTGGTGAGCCAAGATCGTGTCATTTCACTCCAGCCTGGCCAACAAAAGCGAAACTCCGTTTAAAAAAAAAAAAAAAAATTATCGTAATGATTTAAGTGATTCCTTTGGGTTTTATAAGTTTATAATGGTGTTATATTTAAAAAAAAGTATATATAACATCTGTCTTTATTGTATTTGTCTCTCTCCTTCATTTTTATGTTGCTTTTTGTTGGAAGGAACTTCTGATACTGTGTTAACAGTGATGATAAAATGCTTATTTTGTGCTTATTTTTAATGACTGCATAGCTTCTTTTTCCCTTGAAGTATAATTGACATTTGGTTCAATAAATTAGGTACTCAATCAGGGTAAGAAAATGTACCTTTATTATTAGTTTTAGAATTTTAAAATTAAGAATAGGTGTTAGATTTTAACAAATGAATGTTTTTATTTCTGTTGACATGATACAAATAAAAATTTTAAAAATCTATGTCTAGGTTCTACTTACTATTCTTTTAAATTTTTGAGCATAAGTTCGGAGTGAACTTTATGTGCTTTGTGTATAGTTTTCTCTCTTTCCATTTTTTTTAGCCAGTTTTAGGGTCAGATTAGTAGAATAATTAGATAACCTATATCTTGACCCATTTTTGGCATGATTTCTATAACATGAATCATTTGTTCCTGGAGACTGTGAAAGAATTCACTACTTTTTAGGGGTGTAATTATTTGATTATTTTTTTTTTTTTTTTTGAGACAGAGTTTCACTCTTGTTGCCCAGGCTGGAGTGCAGTGGCGTGATCTTGGCTCACTGCAGCCACTGCCTCCTGGGTTCAAGTGATTCTCCCATCTCAGCCTCCCAAGTAGCTGAGATTACAGGCATGTGCCACCATGCCCAGCTATTTTTTTTTTTTTTTTTTTTTTTTGTATTTTTGGTAGAGACAGGGTTTCTCCATGTTGGTCAGGCTAGTCTTGAACTGCTGACCTCGTGATCCACCCACCTCGGCCTCCCACAGTGCTGGGATTTCTGCCCCAAAATGCCTCATAATTATTTTTTTGTATTTTAGTGGAGGTGGGGTTTCACCATGTTGCCGAGGCTGGTCCACGAACTCCTGAGCTCAGGCAATCTGCCCGTCTCTGCCTCCCAAAGTGCTAGGATTACAGGTGTGAGCCACCGCGCCCAGCCTAGTTATTTGATTTTTAAAAGATGTTGGTCTGGTTAGGTATTTTATTTTTGCCAGTGTTAGAATTTTACATTTTTGATTAAAAACTCATCTATTTAGTTTTATCCAAATTTATTAACACACATATTCTCTTACAATTTTATTGCTTCTTTTTGTGTCCTGTTTTTCCAATTCTATGTTTCCTTTTTTTGCACTTGCCAGTAGTATCAATTTTAGTCTATTCACAGCAACTTTTAGTTGAAATATAAAACTTTAAAAAATACAAAAGGATGTAGTGAAAAGTCAGTTTCCCATTCATTCTTATTCCTTGGCCAAATAGCTCCCCTCTCTTAGGCAGCAGCTCCTGTCAGTTTCTTATGAATCCTTGAAAAGTTTTTTGGTTTTCAATTTCAAAATATTTAACATTTCTTTTTTTAAAAAAAAAAATCCTCAGCCAGGAGTGGTGGCTCATGCCTGTAATCCTAGAACTTTGGGAGGCTGAGACAGGCAGATTGCCTGAGCTCAGGAGTTCGTGACCAGCCTCAGCAACATGGTGAAACCCCGTCTCTAGTAAAATACAAAACAAAAATTAGCCGGGCATGGTGGCATACACCTGTAGTCCCAGCTACTCTGGAGGCTGAGGCAGGAGAATTGCTTGAACCCGGGAGGCAGAGGTTGCAGTGAGCCGAGATCGCGCCACTGCACTCCAGCCTGGGCAACAGAGCGAGACTCCATCTCAAAAAAAAAAAATTCCTCTAATTCTTTTGTTTGTTTCGCAAGATTATTAGTTGTGTATTTAGTTTTTATTTTTATTTTTCGGTAGCACAGAAAGCACTACTGCTCTCTGTTCTTTTTTCATGGTCTATAATTTCTTATGTAATGATTTTGTTACATTTTCCAACTTCATTATCGTTATTTCATAGCCTATCTCTTGCAAACAGAATGTTGTCGGATTTTGTCTGTTTAACTTATCTTTGAAGGTTCTATATCTTATATGGGAATTTATACTCTTTAATTTATTATTGCTATTGTATTATGTTTTCTGTATATTGTATGTTTCTTTGTTTTTATATTTGTTGTTTCTTCTCCATTATGTCTTCTATATTACAGAACATTCTTTGCTTTCTTTAGCTTTTAAACAAATTTTAAAGGTGAACAATCTTTCAAATTCTCTTAGTGCTAAACATATTTTTCTGTATTTATCTACTATAATCAAAGCAAAAGCAAGAACTTGCCTTTTCTTCCATGTAAGGAAATTTAATTTGCCCCTTTTTTTGGCATCTTCTCTTCCTATTCCTTATCTACCCTATCTCTCCAATTATTTTTTTTTTCACCGCTTAACGTTTGTTCTGTGAAGTGTCTTAATTCTTCTGAGCCTCAGCCTGGTACTGATAAGTATTTTGCTATTTTTGATTCAGTTAGTTAACAACCACTGAGGTCTCACTCTGAGCCAACAGATCCTGAGCTGGGTGCAGGAGATACAAAAGTAAAGGTAATTCTGTCCCTGCCTTCAAGGTTGATGAGGTGGCATGATGGGCAAATCAGCCAACAATGGCAAAAGATGTGATGTGTCAGGTGTATTGGATACAGAGAGAGAGAGAAAGAGAGAGGGAGTGATGTTTGGTGAGTCAGTGCAGGCACCCTGGGAGCTAAATGTTACTGTATGTACCAGCAGGGCTTTGTGAGAAAGAGGATAAAGTGAGAGGGCAAAAGTCTGAAGGTGCGCAGGTACATCACCCTGTTCTTGGGATAGTGGCTGGAGATGAGGCTGGACAAGGGATGTTGGGGCCAGATTGTGAAGCACCTTGAATGTTGGGCAACAAGTTTCAGTTCGTATCCTGTGGTCTGTACCAGAGGGTTTAAAGCAAGGGAGTGTCGTGTTCTAGTTCATGTTTTAGGTAGATAATTCTTACTGTCATGTGAAGCACAGCCTGCAGGGAGGAAAGTCAGTTAAGCAGCTGTGGCAGTTGTCCAGATAAGAGGTGAGAGCAACTTGAGCAAGGAGATAGCAGTGATGATGGAGAAGAGGAGATATGAGGCATTTTGGGGCAGAATCTGAAATTACCAATGCCTGCCATGGTGGAGATTGGGAATTAGGGCATGCCTCAGAGGAGTTTTTGTTTGTTAGTTTTAGGGAAGGTGGTGATAGATGGTGGAACTACTGACCAACTTAGGGAGTGGCATAAAGGGTGTGGATTGGGTGCAGAGACTAATTTGGAGAGAAGCAGGGGAAAGTTTCGTTTAGGACTTGTTGAATGTCCAGGAAAACATATCTAGGAGCAGTTGGATATATGGATCAGAAACTCAGATGAGATGATGGGGCTGGAGATAAAGGTGTGAGACTCACTTGTACCAAGGAGGATATGAAAGCCATAAGAAGAGAGATAAAATCCCTGAAGTACAGCATGTACAGAAATTAAACGGCCTTAGGATTGGCTGTTGGCAAAGATCAGTCTTTATGTTTGGGAAATTGAACATATTGAGCACTGTAATACATGTCCAGCATGGGGTGGCTAGAGCTTTTTCAGATGGCTGGCTTAGTCTTCACGACAGGCCCAAATGCCGCATCCATGCTAGAGAAAGAAGTAGAGGAGATACAGAAAAGTGGTGTGGAAGAGGTGTTTTCCTTCAGGGGCAGTGGCCAGCAATGCCATCATGCTCAGTTCCCACACAACCTAAGTCAGCTCCCTCTGGAGTCAGGAGGCAAGGAAATGCAGCTTGACTGCCACTCTAGGAAACAGTTTGGTAGATGAATGATGAGGCCACTTGGTCTGCACTTGGTGGCATCATTTTTGTTTGTTTACAGATGACAGCTTGAGGTATTCTGATTTGCTGAGCTTCTTTGAGGTTTTATATCTTAGATTGTCTAGTTTCTAGACTTCTGTTATTTAAAAAAATAAAAAATAACTGCTAGATTCCCCTTCATGTAATGTATTTGTTAACTTGTTTACTTGGAGTTTTTTTTCTCTCTTCCTTCTCACATTGTTTTCAGATGTTTCCAGGTCATGTCCCAGGGATCCTCTTTGCTAATGATGTGTGAGGCCCTGGGAGTGCCTTCTTGTTTCTTCTTTCAGGTCTTTCCATGCTGAAAGTAGTTTTCTTCTGTCATTTGAATCTTTTGTTCAATTCAGTTTCCTCCAGAACTCTAATTCATAGCTTGTATCTTTCCTGTAGATGACAATTTGCCTGTGCATTCTTAGGCAACAGGATTGTGTAGTGCTAAGAGCATGGGCCCAGAACCAGACTGCCTGGGTTTAACTCCTGGCTCTTCCAGCTACTAGCTGAGTAACCTTGGGCAAGTTATTAGCTTCTTTTGTGCCTCAATTTTCTCATCTGTAAACTGGAGGCAAAATTAGAATCTACTACCAAGGGTTGTGGTGAAGGTTAAATGAACTACCACTTTTAGTGCTTAGAAAGGTGTCCAGTGTGTGTTCCATTGTTAGTTGCTTGTGTTGCCATTGTTGTTACTGTTCTAGGGAAAAATGGTGCGAGAGATAACCTCTTCCTCATTGTCATTTGGACCACACAAATAGTGATAAATTTCAGGCTGTTGGAGCCTTACTTGATGAACTAGAAGTAGGCAAATCATGGGAATTGGGTTGTATTCCCTCAAGTTTTTAAGGAGTTCAACAAAGAACAATTTTAACCTTGGTCCAGAAGTGACATCTGGAGTTCAAGTGTCCACTATGTGACCTCATCTACCCCATGGCAGTGTTCAATTGATGTCTTTTAAAAACGGGATGTAAAAGTTTTATTTCTACCTTACAAAAAGCTCTTCCAAAAATTTTTATTTTTGCTCTTATAGTTGTCTAATCATCTCATCTATAGATAATATATTTAACTTCCTATGCAATATATATGCCTACCTTATTTCAGCTGTCTTGCTGTGTTGGCCAGAACTTCAAAACTATTTAAGATGGTAAAAGTGGCCTGTCTTTTATTGCCTTTTTTTTTCACATTTGGCTTAGAGAGATGTTTTATATCATCTTTCTTTACCTGTATGCCTTTTGTTCTTAGTATTTTTATTAGAAGTGAATATTAGCAAATTACATTATTGTATCCATTGAGAGTTTCATTAGGTTTTTCTCATTTAACTCTTTGATTTTGTGTCATATGTATCTTGAACTATCATTCCATTCTGGGCAAAATTCTTATCAGTTTGGTTATTCTTTTATCATTAAATTATTTCTGCCAGTCATTAAACATTTTAAAATCTATATTCATTCAGAGTCGTTGGCTATGAAAAGGGTTTTAAAAATCTTATTGGGGTTTTTAAAGTTGTACTCTTTGTAAAAAGTTCAAATAATATAATAGTTACAGACTAAATAAATAATAAAATTCACCCAATAATCCTATTCTCCCAGAGTCGTTGATGTTGGGTTTATTGTGAAACTTTCCAGATTTTTTTCTATGCATTTACATATATATGGGTTTCATGCCATCTCTAATTCTTTTCTTTTTCTCTTCTTTCTCCCTCCCTCTCCATCCCTCTCTCCCTTCATCTTACCGAAAATGGAGTCATGCAAAGTCCTGAAATGTTTTCATTTAATAGTATATCATGGGAGTCTTTCTATGTCCATTCACATGTATCTACTTCATTCTTTGTAGGGTATTCCATAGTGTGGAGTCATCATAATTTAGCCAGTTCCCTGTTGGTGGATGTTTAAATTATTCCCAATTTTTTGCTAGCACTACATGAAATGTTTTTGGTACATGTTTGTATGTGCAAGTATTTTATAGGCTAGATTACCAGAAACAGAATTGTGGATCAAAGGTGATAAATAGAATAGGGGTTCTTAACCTAGTCTGTGAGTCCCTATAGTTGTGTGCAAAATGTCATGTGTACTATATATTGTGCATTTTCTGAGAATGAGAGTCTGTAGATCAGATTTACAAAGAAGTCATTGGCCTCCCAAAAAGAAAGAATTACCTGCACACAAAATTAGGCAACTTGCCCAAAGTCCATGGTGGAACTGTGATTTAAGCTTATGGTATTGGACTCCGGTGGTATTAAAAGAGGAAAAAAGATTCATATGGAATATACATCAAATTATCTATAGTGCTAATCTCTGAAGGTGGGGTTATGAGAGCTCCACGATTATATATTTTTAAACAATGAAAATGTTTTTTTTTTTAATAAGCAGAAGAAAAGTAAAATTCACTGAACAAACAAAAGTAATCAGAGTGCTTGTGTGGCAGAAATAGTTAGGGGAAATCATATCAACTAATCTCTTGGAAATTTTAAGGAGAGTGAGCAGGTTTGTGAATGAGGGAGCCAGTAGTCCTTCAAGAAAGCTTTGAAAGAATTTGCATCATCTCAAACTACCTCAACATGTTAATTAACTATAAAGAAAGAGGTCATAAATTGGTAGTGGAAAAACCCAGCAGAAACCACCTTAACCAAGAGGTCAAGGCCAACACCACCAGCAATAAGACATATCAACATCGTGAGCCCCATGATATGATGTATTAAGAACACAACATCATTTCTGTGGTATTTTTGCCAAGAATGCATAACCTCAGAGTAATCATGAGAAAACATCAGGCAAACCCGAATCAAGGGACAGTCAACAAAATAACTGTTTAATACTCTTAAAAGTTGTCAAGAACATGAATGACAAGGAAAGAACAAGGAACTGTCACAGGCTACAGGAGACTAAGGATAAATAACAGCTAAATACAGCAGGGATTCTGAATAGGATTCTGGAACAGAAAAGGGACATCGGTAGAAAAAACCAGTACAACTTGAATAAGGTCTTTGGTTTAGTTAATAGTATTAATGTTAAAGTTCTGGTTCTGGTAAATATACAATGGTTATGTAAGATGCTAACACTGGGGAAGCTGGGGCCAGGATATATGGAAACTGTACGATTTTTGCAACTTTTCTGTAACTAAAATTAGCTCAAAATGATTTTTTAAAAGAAATCTTGGCTAGGTGCAGTGGCTCACTCCTGTAATCCCAGCACTTTGGGAGGCCGAGGTGGGTGGATCACCTGAGGTCAGGAGTTTGAGACCAGCCTGGCCAACTTGGTGAAACCCCATCTCTACTAAAAATACAAAAATTATCTGGGCATGGTGGCAGGTGCCTGTAAACCCAGCTACTCAGGTGGCTGAGACAGGAGAATCACTTGAACCTGGGAGGTGGAGGTTGCAGTGAGCTGTGCCACTGTACCCCAGCTTGGCTGACAAGAGCAAAACTCCGTCACAAAAAAAAAAAAAAAAAGGGGGGTTGGGCGTGGTGGCTCACACCTGTAATCCCAGCATTATTGGGAGGCCAAGGTGGGCAGATCACAAGGTCAGGAGTTCGAGACCAGCCTGGCTAGCATGGAGAAAACCCGTCTGTACTAAAAATACGAAAACTTAGCCAGGCATGGTGGCGCGTGCCTATAGTCCCAGCTACTAAGGAGGCTGAGGCAGGAGAATTGCTTGAAGCTGGCAGGCGGAGGTTGCAGTGAGCTGAGATCACGCCACTGCACTGCAGCCTGGGCAACAGAGCGACACTCTGTCTCAAAAACAAAAAAAAAAAAAAAAAAGAAAAAAAATCTTGGCAAGATTTCTTATTTTCTATCTCACTTTTAAGAGCCATTGTGGAGTTAGAGAATCAATTTGGACCTGAGTAGAAACTGGATTAAGAATATGAAAGAAAGCTTAGGGTTAAATCCCCTTCTATAAGTGGGTAAAATATGAATGATGACTGTCCACAGTGCTGCCTATAGTCTCATTTTCCAATATGTTTAATTTCCTAGACCTTTTTAAAAGGTACAGTAGTGGAAAGCTACGACGGGAGATTTTCATGAACATTTTATGAGGCTATGATAGCAGAAAATTAGTCAATGCAAGATACTGCACTTACTGGAAAAAAGAAATTCCAAACCAGCTTTATACAGAATCACAGGTCCCAAGATACCACTTAGTAGTCTTAAGTTCTCTGAAGATGTTGCCTCAGTGTTTGCTGCTGAGGCCAAGATGGCCTGAAAATTGGTGCACATCAATGTGAAGGTGACCACACAATCTTCTGGAGGCATTTGTAGATGAACAAATGCCTCCTTCCTTTGTCATTAGGAAGCAGCCAACCTGAAGCACCATACACAGAAAAATCTTAAAAGCTAGAGGTTTATGCATGTTCTCACTTATAAGTGGGAGCTAAACAATGGGTATAGATGGACATATAGAGTGGAATAATAGGCACTGGAGGCTCCAAAAGGTGGGAGGGGGCTGAGGGATGAAATACTACCTATTGGGTACAATGTATACTATTTAGATGATGTGGATGCTAAAAGCCCAGACTTCACCACTGCCTAAATCTATTTTAAAAATTGCAAAAGCTAAGGGTTTATAACACGTTTAGATGAAGAATGGTGCAAAGGGACAGCAGACGGGAAGTCTGCATGGAGTCTAGGAGGAGTTGGAGTGCGGGACTCTCTGAGTACACCTGGCTCTGTCTGTGAAGGGAAGTGCCATATTGGCCTGGGGCAGACATTCTGATTGCTGCAAGGCTGGGCATGCTAGATACACAGGTTGAAAACCCCCGAAGGGGCTCTAAATTTGTTCCTTATGCAGCAACCTGATTAGGGATTCTGTTTCCTAGATGCTTTGATATTAAGAAGGGACAGCTCTGGGTAAATTACAGGAATAGTGAGGCTCCTAGAAAGCTATACCTCTTCTAAAAATGAGGGGAAAAAATCTAATTTGTCTCCATCAAGTTTCATTGGTATTAAGTCAGTTCTACCCTCACCTAATTAAGAACTGAATAGTCTCTTAATGAATAAAAAGAAAATTCTCAATTTACAAAGCTGGAGACTAGTCTTATTCTGTCAGTGGGTATTTCTCAGCAGCAGTTATATGCCAGGCACTGTATTAACACCCTAAAAACATAGCAGTGAGCAAGACAGTCATGGTCCCTGTCCTCATGGAGCTCACAGACCAGGAGATTGTTCCTCCGAGCCTAAATCAGCCAGCACACCTACCTCACTCAAAGGTGCCTCTGCTAAAAAGCCTTGGTTTACACCAAAATAAGTTTGCTTTTTATTTTTCCCTTGAAGTTAAATGTAAAAATAAATTGTTACTATTTTAATTTCCAACAGTGTTGAAAAAATGTTTTCATTTATACTTTATATATTTAATTTACATAATTTTGAAGTAGCATTTGGTGCCTTTAATCACAAAACCTGCCCCTGTCCTAGCCACTTCTTTCGGGCTGTGATGTTGAAAACACTTTGGTAAGGCTTAGTGAGTTTGCTCAGTGCCTATAGAAATCAGAAATGTGTTTACCAAGGCATAGCAATCTCTGAGGCCCAGCATGGCCAGCTGGCAGTGGCCAAAGGGAGCCAACTCTCCTCTGCTACATGGACACCTCTCCCTTCCTGAATTTAATTTCTTGAGTCAGATTCCAAGTTGTAACCTCAAAGTAGTGAAACAACTAGAGTGGCACTAACTCACTCGAGTCTACCACACTGTTAGTAGCCTCTTTCTTGGCTCTTCCTCTAGAGGCTCTGGGACATATTATTTAGTAGAGATATGTCCTTGTGCCTTGAGTTGGTAAAATGGTTATGGTTATGAATTCTTTGTTTCTCTATATAAAGACTGCAGTGGATAAATGATGAGTAGTATTTATTTCTTAGAAAAATCAAGGAAAAGTTACTGGTTGATATAATTAATTTGTAAGACTTAGCTCTACGAACCCAAGTGGAGTATAAGAATAGATGATCATTTGCCAGGCGCGGTGGCTCACACCTGTAATCCCAGCACTTTGGGAGGCTGAGGCGGATGGATCACGAGGTCAGGAGATCGAGACCATTCTGGTTAACACGGTGAAACCCCGTCTCTGCTAAAAATACAAAAAATTAGCTGGGCATGGTGGCAGGCGCCTGTAGTCCCAGCTACTTGGGAGGCGGAGGCAGGAGAATGGCATGAACCCAGGAGGCAGAGTTTGCAGTGAACCGAGATCACGCCACTGCACTCCAGCCTGGGCGACAGTGCGACACTCCGTGTCAAAAACAAAAAAAGATGATCATTTTTTCAAAATCCTTTTGACCCTTCCAGGCATGAATCTTCCAAACCACCCTGACCTACCTTTTATTGAACTCTAGTAGGGTGCCTATACCATGTCCTTTAACAAGCTTTTTCTTCCCCTTTTTTGACTTCAAGTCCCTGTTCATCAATGCCACCCTCCCCTTGAAGTCTTCTTTGGTCTTCCTCACTCACTATTATCAGTCTCCCTCGGGTGTTGCATGCCCATTGTAGTACCTTTCCTGTAGCACACCACATTCATTATAGGCTGCTTTGTGATCCCTCTGTTGACGTTGCTTTCTTGTCTCCTGCACTGTCAACTCCTCGAGGGGTCAGGGACTTAGGCATTCATCATTATATCCTCTGAGTATCCAGCATAGTGAATTCGCTAACATCAATTGAGTGTTTACACTGTTTCAGCTACTGTCTAAGCCATATATGTATATATAGCAAAATAATATAAGCAATATAATTGCATTTGTCATAACCCTATGAGAGTGACACGTATTATTCCTGTTTTACAGATGAGGAAACTGAGACACAGCTTAAGAATTTTGCCCAAAGCTACAAAGGTAATAAGTGGTACAGTTGGCATTTGAAGCCAAGCAGTCAGGAGTCAGGGCTTCTAGTCATTACTTGATACTGGAATAATCTGCTGTGATGCCCATGCTCCTTATTGTATGCTATAATGACATAATAACAGTTAGCACTTCTCAAACACCAACTGTGTGGCAGGCCCTGAGCTAAGTGCTACATGTTTATTATCTCACTGAATCCTCACAAAAATCCCATGAGGCACTTGTAATTATTATTCCATAGATGAGGAAACTGAGATGCAGAGGAGCTGGGGTTAAACAGCTTGTACCAGGCAATGCTGGAGTGTGTGCCTAGTACGTGTTGATGGGTGAATAAGCAAATAGATGAGTAACAATAGGGATAGGGTTTGAGAAGGGAACTAACAAGTATTTCTATTTTTATTTTTGCAGTGTCCCCCTCATGGCATTAAAGTTTTCTTCCTTTCTTCCTTCCCTCCTTCCGGTAGAGACGGGGTCTTGCAATGTTGCCCAGGCTGGTCTCACACTCTTGGGCTCAAGCAATCCTTCTGCCTTAGCCTCCCAAAGTGCTGGGATTACAAGCATGAACCATTGCGCCTGGCTGAGAACTAACAAGTATTGAGTACCTTCCATTTTTTTTCGGTAGGAATTTTTTTTCCAACATTTTATTATGAAAAATTTCAAACATACTGCAAAATTGAAAGATTATTACCATGAACAACCATATACCCACTACCAGTTTTCAGCCATCAATATTTTACTGATTTTGCTTTCCCTCTATCTAGTCATCTGTCATAGTATTTTTGATGCATTCCCCCCTCACTATTTCAGCATGTTTTATCGCTAAGTAGAGGTAATTATTTGTTTACAGGTTTTTTCTTTGGAAGTAAGATGTGTGCATTTTATTGTAGTTAAATCTTAACTGTATATGGACCTGGTTTTGACAAATGAATACACCTATAGAACCCAGACACCTAGCAGGATATTATCATTACCCAGAAAATTTCCTCATGTCCCTTCCCAGTCAGTGCCCACCCCTACTCCCCAGAGGAATATCTACTATTTTTGTATTGTATACTCATATGCCATCCTGTTCTACCGGAATTTAAAGTGACGCACTCTGGTCCATAAAATGCAAGAAGAAAACATAAATGAGAAGTAGATGGAAAAAAGAATCCAACCTAGGAATATTAAATGGAACCAGGAGACCACCCGGAACTTTTATAAGTAATACATTATTCAGTCCTCACAAAAGATATACATAATTATTTCCATTTTATAGACAAAGAGGCTACAAAGCTATGTAGCTAATAAGTAATAGGGACACTTACTCCAAGTCCATACTTTTTTTTTTTTTTACTTTAGCCCCAAAAACCAAGACAACAGGTAAAATAAAAGCTTATTTTAACTGTGAATGTGGTCTCAAATAATATACGCTAAAGTATTTGCAAAATTGTGTTTCCTCTTCTTGTTGGTACTTTGACCATGAGAGATAGCAAGGGTGGGGGCACTAAAATAGTCCTGCAGTCCTTACAAAGTTCCTTAAGGTCAAAGTTGGCTTTGGGTTATCCTGTGTGGCCCTAGAGATGGGATTCCATGTCCTCAGTTATAGAAAAAGACAACTTTTCCAGGACTGGTGATAAGAGTGAGAAGTCTTGAAATGTCCTGTCGACTGTTAATTAGGACTATAGCAACATCAACAAGGAGGCATCTTACATATAACAGATTCCTGGCCAGAGTTTTCAGTTTTGACTTTAATGGGGTTCGTTTGTTGTGTTAAGGAAGAGAAAAGATAATATTTTATAAAAGAATTATAAACCTCTAATAGGGGACCTTAGAAATCTGCCTTCTATATTCTGTGTTGTCTCCTTTATAATAATATATTGTATATATAAGTAATGGGTGAGGAAGAACTGAAGATTACTTTACAATTTCTTACTTAAAATGCCAGAAAAGGGATTGGGCATGTTATATGGTAGGAAGGCTGTCACAAGACTCCTGGATAAAGTTAGAGAGAAACAAAAATCAAAGAAGATGGGCATGTTAGAGTTAGACTTACTTGGCAGTATAAAATGGAAGACTTTCCTCTTCTGGGCTGTGGCCACCAGCATTGCGGGATGACACCTGGATTTGGCTCTGTTGGGCCACAGGGGACTAAGACGTACTCACATGGTCTCGGGTGATGGATTAAGAAAACACAGAAACTAGCTCAGTGGCCAGGCCTAAGAAGACCTAGAGCAATGTCTCTGGAAACCACAAGAAGTGAGGCAGGCATCCAGTAGTCCTGCTCTGCTGTCTGTACTGTCTTCTCTCTACCCCCTGTCCCCTATCCCTCTGCTCCCTAACTTCTCATTTCCCACTCCCAGCCCCTCCTCCCTGGATCCCATACCCAAAGTTTGAAAAGAGGACATTTCCTGGTCTTTCAGGCCTTCTGCCCTGTGCCTCTGGTCTTTTGGAGGGTAAGGCAGGTATAGACAGCCAACTCATCAGTAGAAAGATCCACATTAATGGTGGCTAGCAATGATAAAGATTATTTCTTCCTCCCTAGGCAGCAATACAGTTATCTTGAATAGACTGCTTTACTTGGAAAAAACATTTTTTAAATTATAAAAGCCATTCTTTCTTATTGTAGATAATCTGAAAAACATAGGAAAGAATAATGAAGATAATTGAGATTTCCTTAGTGATATCTTGATATCATTCCTTTTAGGTGTTTATTTAGAAATTGCTTACATATGGTGTAAAGCCATGTTTTATATATATATTTTTTGTATCTCATTTTTAGGATATGTATGTATTTATCATGTCTTATATAATCCAAATATTTTTCTGTATCAAAAATGATAAGCATAATTTAAAATAGGCATTGCTATTCTAGCTATTCTATAGACAATACTCTACTTTTAACTTAACTATTTTGTTGAATTTGAAGTGAGTTTTTGTGAACAGCATATAGTTGGGTTGTATTTTTATTCTACTCTGCCAATCTCTGCCTTTTAGTTGGCGTATTTAGATCATTTATCTTTAAGCTAATTATTGACATATTAGAGCTTTAATCTGCTATTTATTATTTACTGTTTCTTTTCTTGTCTTTCTCTGGGTTACTTGAACATTTTGAGAGGTTTTTATCTTGACTTTCTAATAGTTTTTTTTAACTGTATTTGTATCATTTTCTTAGCAGTTGCTCTGAGTATTACAGTATACCTATGTGACTTACTGTAGTCTACTATGATCAGCATTTTACCACTTTGAGTGAAATGTGGAAACCTGACTTCCATTCAGGTCCCTTTACATTCCCCCTTTTAATTTTTAATTTTTTTAAGACACAGAGTCTCGCTATGTTGCCCAGGGTAGAAGTGAACTTCTGGACTCAAGCAATATTCCTGCTTTAGCCTCCCAAATAGCTGGGACTACAGGAGGATAATCTATATATATATATCTTCCCATATTTCTGCCTTTTCTGTTGTTTTCTGTTCCCTTTTGATGCTTCAGAATTCTTTTAATCATTTCCTTTCTGTTTGAAAAACTTCTTTAACCATAAAAATGTTGTGCCACTTCCTTCTGGCCTCCATGGTTTTATTTTTTAATTTTATTTGTTATTTTATTATTTTTTATTTTTAGTAGAGACGGGGTTTCACCATGTTGCCCAAGCTTGTCTCAAACTCCTAACCTCAAATGATCTGCCCGCCTTGGCCTCCCAAAGTCATGGGATTACAGGCGTGAGCCAGCGTGCCTGGCCAGGCCTCCATGGTTTTAGATAAGAAACCTGTTGTCGCTTGAATTGATGTTCCCTTGTAGGTAGTATGTTGTTTTTCTCTGCTTTCAAGAGTTATTCTTTGTCTTTAATTTACAGAAATATAATTAAGATGTGTCTTGGTGTGGATTTCTTTGAGTTTATCCTATTTGGGATATGTTCACCTTCTGAATCTAGGTTTACGTCCTTCAGCAAATTTGGGGAATTTTCAGTCATTATCTTTTTGAATACTCCTTCAGCCCTTCTTTTTATTCTCTCCTGTGACTCTGATAATAAGAATATTGGATCTTTTGCTATTGTTTCATAAGTGCTGGAGGTTCTGTCTGTTTTCAGTCCATCTTCATGGTTTTGCCATGTTGCACAGGTTGGTCTCGAACTCCTAGCCTCAAATGATTAACCCGTCTTGGCCTCCCAAAGTACTGGGATTACAGACGTGAGCTACCACGCCTGGCCAACAGGTGATTTTTTTAAATCTACTTTGGACATTTTGTCTGTTAGGAGAGTCTCGGTCCTATTTAAATCTTCCATTTTAGCAGGCAGTCACAGTGTTGGATGTTGCATGTGAGTTGGGATTTACTCTTGTGGTTCCAATGATGATTTACTTTTCAGAGCCTTTGCAGTACTCTTTTGGTCCACTTGGTTTATCTGGTGCTGCCGCGGCTCCCACTCGTCCCTGTTGGTGCTGTCTGATGGGGGTAGGGAGTTTCCCCAGGCCTTGCTGCCTGATATCTAGGTAGAGGAGGGAGTCTCCATCCTGCTGGGATGAAGCTTGCTTCCTGGGGGCCCTGTAGTCGGGGGGAAAAGTGTTTCCCCAGACTGCTTTATTGTTAGAGGAGTCCTGAGCTATCCCCCTTGTTGGTGCTTCCAGCTGGCCTGGTATTGTCGGCAGAACTCCCATTCAATCCTCTGCTGCCCTCTGTTGCTAGGTTGGGGGTTGGGAAACACCCTCGGCCACCTTCTTCTATTGAATGGGGGTGTGGTCATAAGGTGTGCTGCTATGTTGTTCCTCCAATCCTGGGTCCCTAAGTAATTCACCTTCCTTTTTCTTTCAGACTTCTCCTTTGGTTGCCTTTTGTGTTATTTTAAGGATTTACAGTTGTGCTTACAAGGAGGTGGGGGGAGAAATGGGTTTAGACCATTTTGTCTGAACGGTGACAGGGTTCTATTTAACCATTCATCTTTTGGATGCTAAGATTGTTTTAAATGGTGAGTAGATTAGACTTTGTATTGGAGAACTGGGGGAAGGAGGCCTCCCAACGGCCTTGATGTCTGAAAGGCTTTCTTATTCCACAGACTCATGGGCCTGGGCCTGGGCCTGGTTGGCCGCCCAGTGCAGGCTATTACTCATCTGCCTTCCTCTTGCTTGGCTGGTGATGTCAGTTCTTCGTGTCTGCTTTAAAGGCAGGCTTTTCTTGTTCTTACGCTCACTGAATAATGCAGTAGTTTGTTATACTTTTAGCATGATTAAAACAGATGAACTGTCACTTTTGTAGGGTCTTTTCTTGGCCTATCCTTTTGGTCAGTATTGTTTCCCTTTTGGCAAGGGAATTTTGCAATTTATTTTAAATTCAGTCATGCAAATTGTATTTAATTGTGACTTAACTATGAGTTTTTTTTTTTTAATGTGAACATTTCTGTTTCAGGGCTGCAAAACAATGACCAAGTTTTTCTTATATTAGTGTGAAGAAAGTTTTTAACATTTTCCATTTGTGAATGAGGAATTTGAGGTCATCTCAGTTCTTCCAAAGTAAATGTGCCTTTAAAAAAATCAGAGTGAGAAATCCTTTATAGTGGAAGTCATGGGTAATTTTGTATAGTTTACAAGAATAGTTTTGCACAAATAATTTCAGGTTAAAATTGCATACTATTTATTCCCACCCATTTCCTTTATTGGCTGTGACACACAGGAATTACGCCCATTGCTTGACTAACCTTTCTGACCTTTTGTTACTTGGCTATAAATTGACTTGGGTCTTTTGCAAAAACACTGTCAGGGGGGAAAAATCTTTTTGTTAGAACCCAGCCAATTCCTGCTTCAGTGGAGAACAGTTTGTTCTCCTGAAGAAATGAGCCAGTTCAGTGAACAGAAAAACATAGCCATAAACTGGCATCGTCAAAAACTGCAAAAGCGATTGCCCACATTCATTCCACAGAGGAGGGAGCTTTATAAAAGAATGAGGTTTTGGGGAGAGAAATACAGCTTTGAGCTCCGTGGGCTTTAGGTCAATGTAATTGACTCATTAGAGTGAGCTATAACCACATAAAAAAAATTTCTTTTCCTGAGCTCTGGCAGCCACCAACATTTTAACATTTTAAACAGGAATATTGTGGAATTCTCCTGCTGCCTGCTTTCAGTCCTCTTGACTGTATTGTATAGCATGTATCCTCTGCATTTCATCTGATGTTCCCATGAGATTGGAAGCTGCCTGTGTTCAGCAATGCAAACATTTCCCAAGTAACTGCTCTGTGCAAAGCTGAGTGTTATACTTTTAGCAGAGAAGACATTAATAATGGTCAGTGAATTACAAAAAAAAACCTGAGAAATTGTTGTGTGACAGGCGCAGGTGCAAAGTAGTAGAAAAACGTACAAGACACAGTTCTGGACAGACTGTACCACAGAAGTAGAGGCATTTGAGAGAGGTTTGAAGTCTGTTGAAGAGTTTGCTGAATGGATGAGAAGAGTATTCTCGTCAAAGAGAGGAGTATATGTAAAGCTGAAGAGTGATGACCCAGCATGGGGTTTCAGGTACTATAAGTAGATTTATGCTTGGGTGTAAAGTATAAGGAGGGAAACGAGTAGCAGACAGTGAAACTGGAGAGGCGCAGGGACCTGACACCATGGGTCTCAAATGCCACCTGAAACAGTTAGGAATTTATACTGTAGGCCATGGGAGGCTCTGTAAGAGCTTGAAGCAGGGGAATGGCCTAGGCAGAGTTGAGGCAGGAAGATGTGGGTTTGTAAGGAACTGTTCAGAAAGGGTAGGTTGGACCAGACTAAGACAGGACCGTGATACCAGGCTGAAGTGGGCAGACTTTGTCCTGCAGGGAATCACTGAAGACAATGATATGTGTTCTAGAAAGGCAAATATAGTTGTGATTCAGCGGAGCATACAGGGAGGGCAGGGTGCAGGCAGTGTAGATTGCTGAAGTTACTGCAGAGGTTTACAAGCCACAGGAGAAGGATGGTGCTGCAAAACCTTACTCAGGGTGCAAGTTGGTCACCGGGGAGTGGAGGGGAAGAGGAAGGAGGCAAAAAGCCTGAACCTGCTACTTAATTCTTCTGCTAAAGACACTTAACAGGCACTTAATGCCTGTTAAAGACACTTCCACACAGACTGTCTTGTTTAATTTTTATAGTGGGCCCTATCTTGTCTATATTCAGATGATTTCCATTGTGCAAAAGAGAACTGAGGTTTGGGAGGTTCAATACTTTGCCCAAGACCCAAATGACCTACACTAGGAAGTAGCTGAGTCCAGATTAGAACCCAGGTTCATCCAACTCTGAACACAGTGACATGCCACCCTTGACTAGTACTTGCTATAACTGAGCTGCCCAGTATTAAGCAAGTCTCAAAATGTGTATGTACTCTTTTTTTTTCTTTTTTGAAACAGATTCTCCCTCTGTCACCCAGGCTGGAGTGTGGTGGCATGATCTTGGCTCAATGCAGCCTCGACCTCCTGGGTTCAGGCAATCCTCCTGTCTTAGCCCCGCCGAGTAGCTGGAACTGCAGGCATGAGGTGCACACCACAATGCCCAGCTAATTTTTGTATTTTTGTAGAGATAAGGTTTTGCCATGTTGTCCAGGCTGGTCTCAAACTCCTAGGCTCAAGCGATCTGCCAGCCTTAGCCTCCTATAGTGCCAGGATTACAGGCGTGAGCCACCATGCCCAGCCATATGCATACTCTTTTTAAGAGTTCATGTCTGTAAATCATAGTACTACTAATATTTAGATATTAGTTTTTTGTTTTTTTTTTTTCTCAGATGGAGTCTTGCTCTGTCCCTCAGGCTAGAGTGCAGTGGCACAGTCTCGGCTCACTGCAACCTCCACCTCCTGGGTTCAAGTGATTCTCCTGCTTTGGCCTTCCGAGTAGCTGGGATTATAGGCATGCGCCACGACGCCCGGCTAATTTTTGTATTTTTAGTAGAGATGGGGTTTCCTCATGTTGGCCAGGCTGGTCTTAAACTCCTGACCTTGAGTGTTCCACCCGCCTCAGCCTCCCAAAGTGCTGGGATTACAGGTGTGAGCCACTGCGCCTGACCTAGGTATTAGTATTAATGCTAATACAATTAATATTTCAAAAGCCCAGATTTTTTTCTTCTTAACCTATTACCCTATGAAAACATCAGCTGTATCATTTTATTTGTTAAAATCTCACCATTTTAGAAGAATTGGTTTAGGGGAAAGCCCAACCAAATTGGCAAAAAGTATGAGTGAGTGAGTATGCTTAAATAAATGTAATTTTAAAATGTTCAAGGTGTGTCTGTATGTGTGTGTAACAATTCACATTAGAATAACAGACTATGGCTTTCAGAAATTAGAGAACCTTTTAGGACTGACATGAACTTAATGTAAGTTTTAGTAAATGTGTGCTTTAATAGGTCTCAGAAAACATACCTTTTAGTATTATATCTGAAGAAGAGGCTTACTAAGCAAAAATCATCTTCAATGAAGTCCCAGGACAAATGAATGATTCTCTTTATGCAGCATTCATTCTACTGTCATGAGGTCATGGAGTCTGGGGTTAGGGCCTAGGAAAGGAGATGCAAAAGAACCAGAAACAAAACTGGCCTACTCTATATCAAAAATATATTCCTGGTTAATGGATCAGCTCCTAGTTAGTTACCAAGGGGAAGTACTGTTCTATTTGATATTGGAGACTTGAGGTTCCAGCATTGAAGGCTGTAATTATGGAATGTTGCAAGCTGTCTCTTCAGCATCTCACATTTTCACCCTTTCCTTGCTTGCTGCTTCTCGAACTGGAACCAGAAATAATGAGTGTTTTCAAGGTAGAAAAGTGCAGGAAATGTGGGTAAAGTATCTCAATCTTAAGATTACTGTATTATTATCTTTGTGGCATCACTGGTAGAAATTGCTAGGTTTTTAAGAAAAAATTAAGATCTAATGTAACTGAGCTGTGGAGCTGTAGCACGCTTCCCTGCCCAAACAGTTGGAATTATATATAGCACAGGAAAAGAAAGACAGCCCTGCTTTCCTCTAGTGGCTGCTGAGCATAGGAGCAGAGCAGGAGAGGCAGTTATGTAACTGGGTGTGCTCATTAGTTCTGCTGTAAATTCACACAGCTGGGCCTCTGCGGGTCCTTTGTTCACCTCAGTGTTAACTCTTGCTCCCTTCTTTGTATCACTGGGGCCTGTGCCTGGCACATAAGGAAATGCTAGAGTCACAGAACTCAAAACACAGCCCCTGACACAGATTAGAGCCCCTCTGCTCTAATCTTGCAGAGCAAACAGACAAGCAGGCAGCTACAGCTTGCATGGGGCAAGAGGCTGTGGGTGCTGAAGTGTGAGGAGGCACAGCATGGAGGAGTCTGCCAAACAAGCCCAGAGCCCCTGGCCACCCTGGGAGGCCCCTCAGTCTGTGAAGATGCCTCTGAACCTCACTTTCCTTCTCTACAGAAAGGAGCTTGTTATAACCACTTCATACATAGGTATTACATGATGCTGTGAAAATTGAAGGTGGTGACTTATGCAATGTGCCTTGCCCAGAATTGACACTCAGTGGGCATTTTGTAAACATTTACTTGTAGGCCCCTTCCCTTTCCTCAACCCCCATCCCCAGCCTCAGCTTTACCTTGTTTTCTTTTTACTGGGAAACATGGTCCTTTTTGTGAACACTGTCAATAGATCTCTTTTGAACCTCAGAATTCTCTCATCTCTACTCCCTTCTTTTCTTTCCTTCCTTCCTCCCAGAACTAAGTATCCCAACTCCTTTTGCTTTTCCTGGGCCAAAACCCTTCCAAGGGTGAGAGGTGAGGGAATAGGAGATGGCCCGAGAAGGTAAGGATGGCACTGCAGTCACAGACACAACACACATCAGTATTTCTCCTTATCCAGTTCCTCTCCAATCCTCCCAAATAGGCGTGGGAATTCCAGGTTCATTATGACTATTCTATTAGCATTCCCCCTGGTTGTCTTCTCTTTCTTTGATTTACTGAAAGGAGAAAGAGAGTAAGGGTTTTTCTGTTCCAAGCTGCCTGGGTCTAGAATCCATCCTCTCCACTTATAAATGTCCTACTCCCAATCAGGGTCCTACTGGACATTCATCAAAGGGCCCTCATCATGGGATCTCATTTGCCTCCATTTGTCTTTTTTTAAATATGTGTTTTTTTAAAAAAATAGTTACAGGGCCTTACTCTATTGCCCAGGCTAGTCTTGAACTCCTGGGCTCAAGTGATCCTGCTGGCTCAGCCTCCCAAAGTGGTAGGATTACAGGCGTGAGCTACTGTGCCTGGCCCTCCGTTTGCTTTAAGGTAGTCAGAGTCCATACCTGAGGGAGTTGCTGAGAGGACTTGAGTCACACATCTGTCCCTCTTTCCTATCTGGTTCATGGCTTCCTGTTCTTACTCTGCACCTCCCCAGCCTCCACATTTAGCCAATCCCCAGTTTCTGGCACATCTTCACCAAAGGCACTGGTTCTCAACTCGGGATGACTGTGTCCCCTAGGGGATATTTGGCAGTGTCTGGAGACTTTTTGGTTGTCATGACCTGAGGACAGTGTGCTCTACTGGGATCTAGTGGGCATCTAGTCAGGGATGTTACTAAATATCCTGCAATTTACAGGACAGCCCCCCAGCACATAGAATTATCTAGTCCTAAATGTCAATAAAAACATTGAGAAACCCTGATGTAAGGGGTGGTCCACGAATCCCTTTATGTTTGCCTGCTTCCAAATCTGTTTAAGAGCTTTTGTTAACCTCAAAAGCATCTTCTCCCCAGTGGATGGCTTCACATCTCTTAAGTTTTCCTTCATCCTCACTCCAGTCAGAGTTGATCCTCGCCATAGGGTTTCTAAACTGCTTGTGTCCATTCATCGCAGCACTTACCACATTTGCCTTCTAATAGCCCCCTTCAACATGATATGTTCTTTCTCCTTTGAGAGTAGAGTAAGAGCTTGATTATGAGGATGACCATTGAAATCCCATGTATTTTTATTATAATAATAATAAGGCCCCAAACCTTAGCACTAGGGGAGTCAGTGGCACATAGTGGAGTCAGCCCAGAACATAGTGTCAGGAGATTCAGTCTGGTATCCAACTATAATTGTCCAGCTCTGTGACAAAAGATACAACTTTCCTGAGCTTTATTTAGCTTCCACGTAGGTAAGGCAGAAATAATATCCATTTCCTAAGATTGTTTGAGTCAGTGAGATGCTAGCATAGAACCTGGTCCATAGTGGTCATTCAAATATGGATTGAGTTGGGAAAATGAAGCCAATGTTCCAGATGTGACCCTGATAATAATTGGCTCATGGGGAAAAATGGAACTGTTTCTTATTACCTTGATAATGGCAATCTTAATTCCAGGCAGCCACGTCACCATTATCCTTCTTGAGAATGAAGAGAAACCCTACTGATGCTGGGCTGGTAGCACATCCTATTCACTGTGGAATTACTAGAAAGTGTTGGTGCTTTCTCCTAATTTCATGGAAGCAAAGGGAAATCCCATATACCTCTGACTCCCCATTATTTTATAGAGGAAGTATTTTTCCCTCTCTTGGAGCACTGGGAACCTAGAAGCATACCCTGAAGGTTGGGAGGTCTGCCCCGACCTGGGTACCCAGAAGTCTGCTGCTTTGTAAAGGGACTGCTGAGGCATGAGAAGGACACCACATCCACTTAGACCCACGACTTTCTGGTACATGGAGACAAGCACAGAGGAAGTGGTATTATGTTTTGTTCAGACATTATAATACATTTAGCTTTTTCCACCAAGCTAAAAGGTTAGTGACAATTGATCCTGTGGGCAAAGACAATTGCTATATCCTCTTAGGGATAGGGTTATAAAAATCACTTAATTATTAAACAATGGAAGTACTATCTAGTATTTGGCCAGAGGATTTCAAACTTCCTCCATATATGGCCTTATATCTAGAACAGAATAGAAGTCTGTCCACATCAGGGAAAGAGCTGATTCCATCCTTGGAGATAACTTTGAAAGGTCTTAAGGCCTGTTGAAACGTCATTGGTTTTCCATTCTGTCAGTGGCTAAAGACATAGTACACTACTAGTAGGTCATGGGTCAGAGGCCAGCAGACAGATTGTGTTTGATCAGTTAGGCATCAGTGTTCACAGGGTTCACAAAGCTAACAGCTGTGTATGTGGCTCCTCCTCATCCTATTTGCATTCTTTGATTTCTCCTAAGCCACTTTACTTCACATCTCAGGACTTAGCTCTTCACTGTAAATATACTCTTTCTACTCCTCACCCTTAATGGATGTTTGTGTTTTCTCGTCAGCCAAATGTGCTGTGGTTAAGAATCTAGGCTTTGGAATTGGGAATACCTGGCTTTGAATCCTAGCTGTGGCCTGTTGCTTGCGTGACTGAGTCAAGTGACTTAGCCATTCAAGCCTTGGTTTCCCAATTTAGAAAATCAAGTTGATATTTAGCTCATAGGTTTATTGTGAGGATTAAATTAAATGAGAAAATAAATGTAAAGCACAGTGCCTGACGTCCTATGATTTTATCCAGTTGATGGTAGTAGTAGTTGTTACACTTCTTGAGGGCAGAGACACTATAGTTTTGAACTCTTCTTCCTTGTACCCTGTCTCTTAGAGCTGAGCATCTAGTAGCACTCAAATATTTTAAAATTTGAAATAATGACAGGTACACACATGTATACACACACACATACACTCTTAGAGGATAATCTGATAATGACAAAAATTTAAAATACTCTAGAGGTCATGATTTTAAAGTGTTTGAGCTTACTTTTATAAATATGATACATAAGGGGTCTAATTCATGGATTGGAAGAATAAATATTGTTAAAATGTTCATACTACCCAAAGCAATCTACAGAGTCAATGTAATCTCTATCAAAATATGAATGACATTCTTCACAGAAATAGAGAAAACAATTCAAAAATTTATATTGGAACCACAAACAACTCAGAATAACCAAAGCTATCCAGAGCAAAAAGAACAAAACTGGAAGAATCACATTACCTAACTTCGAATTATACACAGAGTTACAGTAACCAAAACAGCATGATATTGGCATAAAAACAGACACATAGACCCATGAAACAGAAGTGGGCAAAGATTTCTTGAGTAATACCTGGACAAGCACAGGCAACCAAAGCAAAAATAAACAAATGGAATCACATCAAGTTAAAAAGCTTCTGCACAGCAAGGGGAACAATTAACAAAGTGAAGGGACAACCCACAACATGGGAGAAAATACTTGCAAACTACCTTTCTGACAAAGGATTAATAATCAGAATATATAAAGAGCTTAAACAACTCGATAGGAAAGAAATCTAATAATCTCATTAAAAATGGGCAAGGGATTTTTGAATAGACGTTTCTCAGAAGAAGACATACAAATGGCAAACGGGCATAGGAAAAAGTGCTCAGCATCATTTATCAGAGAAATGCAAATCAAAACTACAATGAGATATCACCTCACACCAGTTAAAATGACCTTTATCCAAAAGGCAGGCAATAAATAACAAATGCTGGTGAGGATATGGAGAAAAGGGACACCTTGTACACTGTTGGTGGGAATGTAACTTCCCACTGTGGAGAACAGTTTGGAGGTTCCTCTAAAAACTAAAAATAGAGCTATCATACGATCCAGCCATCCCACTGCTGGGTATATACCCCCAAAAAAGGAAATTAGTGTATCGAAGAGATATCTGCACGCTATTGTAGCACTATTCACAATAGCCAAGATTTGGAAGCAACTGTGTGCCCATCACCAGATGAATGGATAAAGAAAAATGTGGTACACATACACGGTGAAGTACTATTCAACCATAAAAAAGAATGAGATCCTGTCATTTGCAACAACATGGATAGAACTGGAGGTCATTATGTTAAGTGAAATAAGCCAGGAGCAGAAAGACAAACTTTGCATGTTCTCAGTTATTTGTTGGAGCTAAAAATTAAAAGAATTGAACTCATCGAGATACAGAGTAGAAGGATGGTTACCAGAGGCTGGGAAAGGTAGTAGGGTGGGTGACGGAGGGGGGAAATAGGGATGGTTCGTGGGTACAAAAAAATCGAATAAGACCTAGTATTTGCCAGCACAACAGGGTGACTATTGTAGAAAATAATCGTACATTTACAAATAACAGTATAATTCAAAGGATAAATACTTGAGGTGATGAATTCCTCATTTACCCTGATGTGATTATTATGTGTCGCATGCCTGTACCAAAATATCTCATGTAACCCATAAATATATATACCTACCATGTACCTACAAAAATAAACATTAAAAAAGGGGTTCTAAGATATGTGAGTTACTACTCTTTGCAGTAAGTTCGATGATTTGAAGGGAAAGCATCTGAGCTATATAATCTCAGCCCTCTGTCAAAATAACTTCACTTGATTATGATTTACCGTCCCATGCTCTGCCTTCTGGAGGATCCATGTAGGAATGGCCTATTGACCAGCCTGGCCAACATGGCAAAACACCCCATCTCTACTAAAAAATACAAAAATTAGCCTGGCATGGTGGCACACATATGCAGTCCCAGCTACTTGGAAGGCTGAGGCAGGAGAATCGCTTAAACCTGGGAAGCAGAAGTTGCGGTGAGCCGAGATGGCGCCACTGCACTCCAGCCTGGGCAACAGAGCAAGAGACTGTCTCAAAAAAAAAAAAAAAAAAAGGAATGGCCTATTGAGTGTGACTACATCTTTCCAAACTAAGCCTCCTGCTTTACCTATTTTCTCTTAAACACAGTTCCAAGACATTCTTCTCCTTGGGTTTCCCTTCAAAAGAATTTATCTCTGTGTAAGAATAAACATTTGTCTTTGTTAAATGATAAAAATAGTGTCACTTAAAATACATTTCCATATTTGCCCTTGATACTGGGAATCACAGGGTCAAATTCAGTGCCAGGTGAAGGGTGGAGGACATTCTAATTGTTCCCCTTCTCACAATGTCTCTTCTCCCTCCCTCCCCAGTCCCTTCCATAGGAAACAGGGAATGTTTGTTTCTGTCTTCTGGTAGGAGAGGGATTGGTCCCACCCCCAGCTCTAGGGACGGATCTTGGTTGTTTAAGCCCAGTCAGGTAAACCCCACACCTGTTGCACAGTGATTAACCCAGTGGCAGTCATGCCAAGAGGTTTGTTCATGGCTGGGCGTGTGACCTGTGTAGGCCACCAGCATGCTTGCTGAGGACTTTGGGAAGAAGGCTCTTCAGTCTTATGATAGACCTCCCCAAGACAGCCCTCTCTCTGTGTCCTTCTGGATGTTTGGGACATGAAGCTTGGGGCTGCTGGAGTTATCTTGCTGTCACGAGGGAAGCTACCCCTAGGATGTGGTTAACGAAGTGGAAAGAAAGAAAATAGGCCCTTGTTGGCCAGGCGCGGTGGCTCACGCCTGTAATCCCAGCACTTTGGAAGGGCGAGGTGGGCGGATCACGAGGTCAGGAGATCGAGACCATCCTGGCTAACACGGTGAAACCCCGTCTCTACTAAAAATAAAAATAAAAAAAAAATTAGTGGGGCGTGGTGGTGGGCGCCTATAGCCCCAGCTACTTGGGAGGCTGAGGCAGGAGAATGGCGTGAACCCGGGAGGCGGAGCTTGCAATGAGCCAAGATCATGCCACTGCACTCCAACCTGGGCGACAGAGCAAGACTCTGTCTCCCAAGAAACCAAACAAACAAAAAAAACCAAAAACAAACAAAAAAAGAAAATAGGCCCTTGTTTTCATCATAGAGCAACTGACTCAAACTCAACCTGAAGCCGCTGAACTTTCCATTTGCATGTACCAGCAAACCACCTTTATTATGTAAGCCCTTTCAAATTAGGTTTCTTACTTGCATCTTATAATCCGAGTGGTGCTTGATAGATACATTTCCTTGTATTTTGTGTATTTTAGTGATGCTAACCCGTGGACCAAGACCCTGCCTTGGAGGTTGGGGAACAGGGGTTGGAAGGGCTCTATTTTGGCAAGGAATGGATTGTTTATGTGAGCATATTTCTGCAAAGTAAGGAAATGTCTTGCCTATATATGTATTAATATTTTTCAAATTTATCTTGCTGTTTTGATGAACTATAAATTTAGATAAAAATACTGAATTTGTAGGTTTTTATCCTGTATTTTTCACAATGACCAGATGTTAGAAGCATCATGTAAATTTGTCCAAAAAGATTTTGTTTTTTGCAGAAATTTTTGACTTGAGGAAGAAGCTCTTGCTTAGATAGATGTTTCCACCCACTGTCCCTCCTTCCTTTCCTTCCTTCTCTTCTCCTGCCTTCACTCCCTGCTCCCTTCCTTTTTTTTCCCTCTTAGTCTCTGTTATTACCCTGTTTTCCTTCTGTTGAGTCTTGTTACTCAAACTCTGTTAGAAATAGTTGAGATATAAATTCTAATTAATTTTATTTGGATGCCTATGTTAAGCTTCATTTAACTTTTCAGATCCTGCATCTATGAGTTCGACATAAATGCAAACAAATAATGGGTATTGAGTGCTTTAATAGCAAGGGACCCAAACTGAAGTTCATTCCCCATGCAACAAATTGGGTGTTGGATGGGAATGCTTATAATGATTGACCCCTGTTTTTGGTAGTAAGCAAGAAACTGCAAGTGAACTGTAATTGATGTATTTAATGAGTGCTCACTGTGTGTACATCGCCGTTAGTGTAGCTGAATGGTGCAGCACTGAACCCTTACCTCAAAGATCTTATAGTTCATTGGAGAGAAGAGACATGTACACCAGATAATGTGTAAGCCAGGGCTGTGTTTTATAAGGGAATATGTAAGTTGACATTCTGGAGCCTCTTTCTTAGAATTATCCTACCAGAAGAGCCCTCTAGAACCTTGTGTTTAATAAATATTGATCACCGCCATTATAAAATATGCTGTTTGTTAATAAAACATATTTTCTTTATTTTATTTTATTATTATACTTCAAGTTTTAGGGTACATGTGCACAACGTGCAGGTTTGTTACATATATATACATGTGTCATGTTGGTGTGCTGCACTCATTAACTCTTCATTTAACATTAAGTATATCTCCTAATGCTATCCCTCCTTCCTCCCCCCACCCCACAACAGGCCCCGGTGCGTGATGTTCCCCTCCCTGTGTCCATGTGTTCTCATTGTTCAATTCCCACCTATGAGCGAGAACATGCGGTGTTTGGTTTTTTGCCTTTGCAATAGTTTGCTGAGAATGATGGTTTCCAGCTTCATCCATGTCCCTACAAAGGACATGAACTCATCATTTTTTATGGCTGCATAGTATTCCATGGTGTATATGTGCCACATTTTCTTAATCCAGTCTATCATTGTTGGACATTTAGGTTGGTTTGAAATCTTTGCTATTGTGAATAGTGCTGCAATAAACATACATGTGCATGTGTCTTTATAGCAGCATGATTTATAATCCTTTGGGTATATGCCCAGTAATGGGATGGCTGGGTCAAATGGTATTTCTAGTTCTAGATCCTTGAGGAATGGCCACACTGTCTTCCACAATGGTTGAACTAGTTTACAGTCCCACCAACAGTGTAAAAGTGTTCCTATTTCTCCACATCTTCTCCAGCACCTGTTGTTTCCTGACTTTTTAATGATGGCCATTCTAACTGGTGTGAGATGGTATCTCATTGTGGTTTTGATTTGAATTTCTCTGATGGCCAGTGATGATGAGCATTTTTTCATGTGTTTTTTGGCTGCATAAATGTCTTCTTTTGAGAAGTGTCTGTTCATATACTTTGCCCACTTGTTGATGGGGTTTTTTTTTCTTGTAAATTTGTTTGAGTTCATTGTAGATTCGGATATTAGCCCTTTGTCAGATGTGTAGATTGCAAAAATTTTCTCCCATTCTGTAGGTTGCCTGTTCACTCTGATGGTAGTTTCTTTTGCTGTGCAGAAGCTCTTTGGTTTAATTAGATCCCATTTGTCAAGTTTGGCTTTTGTTGCCATTGCTTTTGATGTTTGAGACATGAAGTCCTTGCCCATGCCTATGTCCTGAATGGTATTGCCTAGGTTTTCTTCTAGGGTTTTTATGGTTTTAGGTGTAACATGTAAATCTTTAATCCATCATGAATTAATTTTTGTATAAGGTGTAAGGAAGGGATCCAGTTTCAGCTTTCTACATATGGCTAGCCAGTTTTCCCAGCACCATTAAAGAGGGAATCCTTTCCCCATTTCTTGTTTTTGTCAGGTTTGTCAAAGATCAGATAGTTGTAGATATGCGGCATTATTTCTGAGGGCTCTGTTCTGTTCCATTGGCCTATATCTCTGTTTTGGTACCAGTACCTTGCTGTTTTGGTTACTGTAGCTTTGTAGTATAGTTTGAAGTCAGGTAGCGTGATGCCTCCAGCTTTGTTCTTTTGGCTTAGGATTGACTTGGCGATGTGGGCTCTTTTTTGGTTCCGTATGAACTTTAAAGTAGTTTTTTCCAATTCTGTGAAAAAGTCATTGGTAGCTTGATGGGGATGGCACTGAATCTATAAATTACCTTGGGCAGTATGGCCATTTTCATGATATTGATTCTTCCTACCCATGAGCATGGAATGTTCTTCCATTTGTTTGTATCCTCTTTTATTTCATTGAGCAGTGGTCTGTAGTTCTCCTTGAAGAGATCCTTCACATCCCTTTTAAGTTGGATTCCTAGGTATTTTATTCTCTTTGAAGCAGTTGTGAATGGGCGTTCACTCATGATTTGGCTCTCTGTTTGTCTGTTATTGGTGTATAAGAATGCTTGTGATTTTTGCACATTGATTTTGTATCCTGAGACTTTGCTGAAGTTGCCTGTTAGCTTAAGGGGATTTTGGGCTGAGACAATGGGGTTTTCTAGATATACAATCATGTCATCTGCAAACAGGGACAATTTGACTTCCTCTTTTCCTAATCGAATACCCTTTATTTCCTTCTCCTGCCTGATTGCCCTGGCCAGAACTTCCAACACTATGTTGAATAGGAGTGGTGAGAGAGGGCATCCCTGTCTTGTGCCCGTTTTCAAAGGGAATGCTTCCAGTTTTTGCCCATTCAGTATGATATTGGCTGTGGGTTTGTCATAGATAGCTCTTATTATTTTAAGACACGTCCCATCAATACCTAATTTATTGAGAGTTTTTAGCATGAAGTGTTGTTGAATTTTGTCAAAGGCCTTTTCTGCATCTATTGAGATAATCATGTGGTTTTTATCTTTGGTTCTGTTTATATGATGGATTACGTTTATTGATTTGTATATGTTGAACCAGCCTTGCATCCCAGGGATGAAGCCAACTTGGTCGTGGTGGATAAGCTTTTTGATGTGCTGCTGGATTCGGTTTGCCAGTATTTTATTGAGGATTTTTGCATCGATGTTCATCAGGGATATTGGTCTAAAATTCTCTTTTTTTGTTGTGTCTTTGCCAGGCTTTGGTATCAGGATAATAAAACATATTTTCTATTCTACCTTTTTCTTGGCCATTTTTTTAGCTATACACAGCCGTTTTTGTTTGTTTGTTTTGTTGTTGTTGTTTGCCATAGAACCAACATTTTGGCACTACCCCCCACTCCCAGCCATGTGTGCATATACACGCACACACACCGAGTTTGCTGCAAGTACAGCATTACAATAATTCAAAATTATAACTGTCTCTCATGGAAAAGAGGCTTCCTGCTGGTTTGGCATGGGGATAAGTGAACTAGCTGAACTGTACTCATTTTCTACTAAGCAATGTATAGCTGAATGCAAGCGAGAGAGACTTACAAGGACAACCTTGAACTATCTCCCAGTTTGTTCAAAACAAAACCAAAGAAACTTACCAACTCTGGTATTTCATGTCAGCAGTGACAAAGGCTTACTGAGCCCCCCAGTAGGTGCCTGGCCCTGCATGCTGCTTCTAGAATGCCAGCAGGAAGGCCAGGCCGAGCAGCCAGCTGGCTGTGGAGCCCTTATTCTAAGACTATGCTGCCACTTTCTTGTGACACTGGAGTCAAAAGCAAAAAGGGGCTTGCAGCCAGTAACCAAAGGGCTGTATTCAAGCAGTGACCTATTTTTACACTGTAATCGGGTTGGGTTTCTCTTTTTCCCTCGCGAGGCAGTAATCTCAAATTCTTCTGAGTGCTCAAGAAGCCAGTTCCCTGTTACCTCTTTGGCTTGGTTGTTTTTCACTTTGACGTAGGTCACTCTTAACTTGAGGACAGGAATATCTGTCCCTTTTCCCTGATTTGAGGGTAGGAGTTGGTTTATGTGTATAAAATGGAGAGATAGGAAAACATGAACCAAGGTAAGGATAGATGGCTTCTGAGGAGGAACAAAACCAGGTGAACTAGATAGAGAAAGGTATTTGGGATCATAGGTCCAGGGTTCTGCCCTTTCAAACCCTAATCACACATATGAACTAATTACTTAGCTTAGTCATCAAATTTTGCTTGTGCTTCATATGTGCTGGGTGTCAGAGGCATAGTAATAAAAAGGTAGAACTCTTGCCTCAGCCCACAGTTTTGTGGGGGAGGAATCTTGTACCCACAATTACAATGCAGTGCCACCAGTGCAACAGGGGAGTTGGGCCCGAGTGAGGCTGTTAGATGTTGCTGGGGAGGGGGGCACTAAGAAGGGTATCAGAGGAATTCCTCCTGAGCTTCTTAGTCAGACCCTTTGCTACTCCAGCCTGTCTCGCTTCCATCAGATCAGTGCCTAGTCTGTATTGGGTTTTTTGTTTGCTTGTTTGTTGCCTTTTAGGTCTGTGCTATGTATAATCTGCAAGGGTCAGTTCTTCAGGTGGGATTTTCATGTCTCTTCAAGGAGACCTTTGGGATCGGAGGACAGTGTGCCACGTGGCTCCATTCTCCAAAAGGTGACATGTCTTGGGACCTTTATGCCTAGGATGATACATATTCCTGTCTTGTCTGCCTGGACAACTTCTTTTCATCCTTTAAGACTTGTTTTTAGCATAAGTCCTGCTCTCACAGGATATAAGTTCTGCTCTGATGTCCTGATAGTTCTTGTCTGGTGTCTCCATTGCCTTTTTCCTCTCTTCTTAGCATGTAGAGCCTTGAGCTTCAACTCATGCTTCAACTGATCTATTTACACCCGTATCTATCCATGTTCCCCTACTGCACTGTGAATCTCAGACACAGGGCATATGTTTTATTCACCTAGGACATACCAGTTGCTTAGCAATGGTGAGTCACATGAAGGAAGTATGTGTGTCATGTGAATGAAGTTCCCATCTGGCACCAAGATGGCTAAAGATACTGAGAGGGCTGCAAAAGATTCTTGATTGGGTCTCAAACTTTTTGAGCTCATTGAACGTCTTTTGTACTTAAAAGGATATGAGGAAGGTTTTGCAGCATAAAGCCTAGGAAGATGTAAAAAGTGGCCGGCTGGGATTTGGGAGACAGAGATCAGTAAAGAAGGGTGTATACCCCACAACATAGCAGGGAGAATGTCTAAGGGAACACCCCCATTTAGGTGTTGCTTAACTTTTATATGTAATATACTCCTGAACACACGGCAAAATTCACATTATCTGGCAGATGTTATCATGTCTCAGCATGGCATAGTCATGTGCCAGCTAGTTGTATCAGAGTCTGAATTCAGCATTCAAAAGGTGATTGGGAAGTATCCAAGTTTGCTATAGGCAGAAGTTGAGGTTGCTTGTGTAACAGGCTTCCTGGTACCTCCTGATAACAGGGAGAAATGCATCGCAGGTGCTTGATAAAGATGGATGTAGTGATTAAACGAACCCTAAGACCAGCCTTGTGTAAGTTTCTCCTGACTCTGTCATGATTTGGACCTTACATTTTGAAAAATACTGATACATATCAAGAATTTTCTGGCCAGGCATGGTGGCTCACGCCTGTAATCCCAGCACTTTGGGAGGCTGAGGCAGGCAGATCACGAGGTCAGGAGATGGAGACTGTCCTGGCTAACACGGTGAAACCCCATCTCTACTAAAAATACAAAAAATTAGCCAGGCGAGGTGGCGGGCGCCTGTAGTCCTCCGCAGGAGGCTGAGGCAGGAGAATGGCGTGAACCCAGGAGGCGGAGCTTGCAGTGAGCCCAGATTGCACCACTGCACTCCAGCCTGGGTGACAGCGAGACTCTGTCTCAAAAAAAAAAAAAAAAAAAAAAAAGAAGAATTTTCCTAGATTAAAAGACAGCTATGTACACCAGAGGGTGCTGTGTTTCAATTTTCATATCTTTCTTTTCCACTCCTGTGGTTGTGTGCTATGTGATTCATTTGAGGACTAGCCAGTTGAGAATTTGCCCTCAACAAAGGACTGTTGAAGACCTGAACACACCCTACCCACTTGCTGCTTTCCCAGCATAACAGATGAGTTCAGGCATGGCTACACCACACACTCCCCAGGTCTGCTTTGCTGTATACTAGTTCTTAACTATTGAGTTCTTTATTTAAAACTAGACCTTTTTTTTTTTTTTTATGCTGCAGCTTAAGTCCATTTTCAATATTCTTTCTTTGGTGAAAATGGAGACCATCTGGTCATCGTCCTCTGTGTAATAACAATGATTGAAGATGGTTATTAAGTCACCCTTCGGCCTTTTCTCTTGCCTAGGCAAAATTGTCTTCGTTTCTGTGGCCATTACCCATAAATCTCATTTTCCAACCCTTTAATCATCTTGGTGGCTTCCTTTGAAAACAACTTCAAAGGCTGTTTCACTGCCTCTATTTTGGTGGGGTCTGGGCTGTCAGCGTCTAATGGATACAGAATGTGGTTGTTTTAACCATCTAGTTTCCATAGCTAGTTTCCACATCTCCAGGCCAATCACTATCATTAACCATTAGGAGCTGCTTTACCATCTTTTCATTGTGATATACTTTATAAATATTATTGATTAATGTGTTGCTTTGACTGAAGATACAAATTTTAGCTTGTGAATAATTTTAGCTGTTGGCTGATAGAATTTTACACCCTCTTTTATGGCATTTGAGGTTCTTTTCTAAGCTATTTGATTGTAAGTGAATATGTTATCTCTTATTAAAGGATATATTAATTTTCCTGTGTTTTATTCATTTATTAACTTAACATCTCTGATTGCCTACCATGTGTCAGGCTCTGTACTAAGGATTGAGGATCCAAAGATGAACAAAACATGGGGCCTAATTCAAAGAGTTCACAATCTGGAGAGAAAGTGAGCCACATACAAAAAAATTATAAGGTAGAATGTGCTATAAAAAATGATTTAGTTACAGTGGAAGTTTAGAAAGGCTTCACTGAAGATGTCGTATTTGAATTGGGTCTGAGCATGAATTAGTCTTCAGGTGAGGGAGGGGGTTAAAGAAAACTCTAATGAAGGAACTCTAGTTTGTGTGAAGGCAAGGTAGGCTGGTGTGTTTAGGTTGCGGCAAACCAAGTACAGCCAGGCTTGGACTTGAGTGACTGGAAAGACAGGAAGATGCCATGCTGAGAAAAACTGCCCATGCCAAGCTGAGAAATGTTCAGCAGAAACATAAGGTGAGCTGCATATGTCATTTAAAATGTTCTAGGAGCCACATTTTAAAAAAATCAAAATTAACAAGTCAAAAAATAAAAAGCAATGGGGGGAGATTAAATGCATATTACTAAGTGAAAGAAGCCAATCCAAAAAGGCCACATACCTGTATGATTCCAACTACATGACATTCTGGAAAAGGCAAAACTATAGACACAGTAAAATGATCAGTGGTTTCCAGGTGTTAGGGAGGAGAGAGGGATGAACAGGCAGAGCACAGAAGATTTTTAGAGCAGTAGAACTATTTTGTATGATATTATAACATTGTAGATACATATCATTATAAATTTGTCCAAACCCATACACCAGGAGTGAGATCTAATGTAAACTGTGGACTTTGGGTGATAATGATGTGTCAGTGTAGATTGATCATTTGTAACAAATGTACCATTCTGGTGGGGAATGTTGATAATGGAGTAGGCTATGCATGTGTGGGGCAGTGGGTATATGGGAAATATCTATACCTTCTGGTCAGTTTTGCTGTGAACTTGATCTAAAAAATAGCCTACTAAGAAACACAAGTCAAATTAATTTTAATAATACATTTTATTTAACCCAATTTATCAGAAATACTAATATTTTAACATGTAATTGATATAAAAGTTATTAACTAGATATTTTACTTTTTTTGGTACTGAGTCTTTGAAATCTGGTCTGTTTTTTACATTTACAGTACATCTCAATTCACATTAGCCACATTTCAGATACTCAGTACACACATGAGTACCTATGGCTAGTGGCTGCTGTGTTGGATGGGGCAGGTCTTGAAACCTGGACTTGCCTGACTCAGAGGCCTCAATTCTCAGCCGCAGTGATATCCTGTTCCCTAAGTACTATAATGATAAACACAAGAGGAGAGGAGCTTTCAGATGATCATCTAATCCCGTGACGTTAGCTGTTGCTCTCCACACTGCCCAGTGGCTCCAGTCTGAAGCATCTAGGTAGTGCTGTCCAACAGAAATATAATGAGAGCCAATACGTGATGATAAGTGTCCTATGGGCCACATTGAAACAGTAAAAAAAAAAAAAAAAAACAAAACAAAATCTAAGAATATATTTAACCCAATATATCCAAATATTATTTCAACATCTATTTAATATTAAAAATTGTTAATGAAGGCATATAGACCAATGAAATAGAATGGAGAGACCAGAAACAAATCCTCACACATAAGGTCAAATGATTTTTTTACAAGGATGCCAAGACCTTTCAATGGGAATAGGACAGTCTTCTCAACAAATGGTGCTGAGAAAACTGGCTATCTACATGGAAAATAATGGAATTGGATCCTTACCTTACACCATATATATAAAAGTTAAAATGAATCAAAGACCTAAACAAAAGATCTAAAACTATAAAATGCTTAGAAGAAGACAGAGGAGAAAAGCTTCATGACACTTGCAAACCATATATCTAATAAAGGGGTAATATCTAGAACATATAGAGAATTTCTGCAACCCAACAAAAACAACAAAAAACCCCAGACAACCTGATTAAAATGGTCAAAGGACTTGAATAGACATTTATTCAAAGAAGATACACAAATGAACAATAAAGCACATTAAAAATGCTCAGCGTTAATATAATTAGGCAATACAAATCAAAACCACAGTGAGATACAGCCTCACACCCATTAGGATGGCAACTCTGAAGAAAAAAAAAGAAAATAACAAGTATTGCCATGGATGTGGAGAACTCTTGGGAACTCAGTGCAGTGTTGGTGGGAATGTAAAATGGTGCAGCTGTTATGGAAAACAGTATGGTGATTCCTCAAGAAATTAAAAATAGAATCACCATATGATTCAGCAATTCCACTTCTGGGTAGATACCCAGAAGAGTTGATAGTAGGGACTCAAAGAGATTGTATGTCCATGTTCATAGCAACATTATTCATAATAGGCAAAAGGTAGAAGCAACCCAAGTGTTCATTGATAGATGGATGGATAAAATTTGGTATATACATACAGGGGGATATTATTCAGCCTTAAAAAGGAAGTAAATCCTGACATATACTATAATATGGATGTAACTTGAGGATATTATGCTAAGTTAAATTGATCAGTTATAAAAAGGCAAATACTATATGAGTCCACTTATGTAAAATACCTAGAGTAGCCAAATCTACAGAGACAGAAAGCAGAATGGTAGTTGTCAGGAGTCAGGGGTGGGCAGGAAATGGGAGTTATTGTTTAATGGGTGTAAGGTTTCAGTTTTATAAGGCGAAGAGTTATGGAGGCAGATGGTGATGATGGTTGTACAACAATGTGACTGTGTTAATACTGAACTCTCCACCTAAAAATGATTAAGATGGTAAATTTTATGTTATGTGTATTTTACCACAATTTCTAAAAGTCCCTCTACCAAGAAAAGATGTAAGTGCTTCCGAGACCATTAACATTTCATGTGGGAAAAGAGAAAAAGAAGAGAGATGTGAATAAAGGAAACTAGGAAAAAAAATAAGTATGCTTGGAAATCTGGATGTATGGTGCAGTGGACTGAATGTATCTCCTAAAATTCATGTGTTGAAATTTTAATCCCTAATGTGATTGTCTTAGGAGGTGAGGCCTTTGGAGGGTAATTAGGTCACTGGGATAGAGCTCTCATGAATGGAACTAGTGGCCTTATAAAAGAGACCCCAGACACTCCCTGGTCCCTTCTGCCATGTGAGGACAGTGGGAAGTTGTCTGTCTATGAGGAAGTAGGCCCTCACCAGACACTGAATATGCCAGCACCTTCATCTTGGACTTCCTGGTCTCAAGAACTGTGAGAAATACATTTCTGTTGTTTATAAGCCATCCAGTCTATGGTATTTTTTTTATAGCAGCCCAAACAGACTAAGACAAATGGTGAGAGGTGAAATGAAAATTTAGGGAGTAGACCTAGGCTGTATTTTTTATTTGCTTGTTTCGTTTTTTGGAAGGGTGAGTGCCAGGGTCAACGGAGCCAGAAATTTATGCATGTAGTTTATTAAAACTTGCAGGGATCAATGGCAGTTGGAAGTAATGGATTTGGAACTTGGCAGATAGGTCAGGGCTGGCAAGGTTGATTTGGAAATCTCTTGGGTAGAGGAGATTGCAAAGTCCTGGGCATGAGTTTGCTCCCTTTGGAGAGGTTATAGAGGTATGGGTCTTAACTTCCTTTGGGTCCTGAGTGGTTTGAGACTGGAAGGAGTAGGAAAGAGCCACTTGACTGATGACCTTGGTGCAAGTGGTTTGGGCAGAAGGAGAGGAAGGAATGGGGCCTGCAATGCACCAAAGATTGATGAGCAAGGAAGTTGAATAAGTGGGACAGAGGCAGGCTGGCATGGGGGAGGGGGAAGATGGGAGAGGCCAGTTAGGGGATCTTTTCTTTTTTTATGAGATTTAAGTGGTGTCTCAAGTAATACCACTATGATATACTTGGACTAGAAATTTTCTTGTCCAAGTGTGTCATAGAAACAACCAATAACAAATAACCAACCAATATGTAATAACAAACCAGTATGTAATATTAAAGCAGTCCTTTTGCTTAAAAACAGATAAATAGAACTTTTACCAAATTCATAATGGCAGACACATTACATCAGTTCTTAGATGTATCCGTTCTCAGAATATATGAGATCAAGAGAAGCTCTTAGAAACTTCTGATTTAGGCTCCTGAAGTCTCATGGAAAGGAAATAAATATGCTAACTATCTTGTAGCAGAAGTTAACTCTTCCCCCAGTACTCTCCTGAGTGTATCACTGGTGAGTGTGGGTTCATGCACACGCACTCATATATTGCAGGAAGAAGGCTGAGATGCGAATAGGGAGATATATGTACTTCATTCCTGATAAATAGTTGTTGGAGTTTTATATTTTGCACCATCACAGCCACTCTCATTTTCAGGATTTATGATTGACTTTATTGCTTTTTAGATTAGAGAAGGCTCAGGTACTGAGAACTATTCCTCTCCTTTCCTTTTGCCTCACCTTGATGCTCTAAGGTTTCTCAAAGACAGAGCAAGTATCTTCAGAAGCTTCCCAATGCATCTTCCATTTGGTTGTCAACATCTCTGTTCTGCTGCCTCCTACCCCAGGACCATAATGTGAAAATGAAGAGCTCTGGGAAAATACAGAACTTTATTGAGCAAATCCAGTTGGTCCCATTAGTTGGGCAGCATAAGATTGGAAGGGGATTTGCAGAGAAATATCCTGGCTCTAATGATAAGGCTGATCAACCCAGTGAATAGGACTTAATCTTACCTGTCAAGGGAAACTGATACTTCCTGATGAAATATTAACAGCATTCAAAACACTACTCATAAAGTAAACATTTTAGAAACTGTCCTGGGCCGACTAAGGTAGAGCCATAGCCCTCTATTGTTCCAGGGGGCTTAGACCCTGGGTACCTCCAGCTTCATTCTGCTCAGACCTGGGGCAGCACCCTTCTCTGGATGAGGGACCTAGAGTTCTTCCAACAGAAAGGGATAGGAAAGGTATAATAGCTTCCTTCCCTTTTGGACAAGTAAAATAAATTTTAAATTTGACCTGTTGAATTCACTTGAAAATAGAGGAACCAGGAGGTAATCAGAAAGGACTAGGGAGTGAGCTTGAGAGGAAGATAATTTGATGACAGGATCAAAAAAAGGTGAAGACGAATTGATGACTCCTGTGATTTCTGCTGCGCTGTCAGCATCATAGGATTGTGGAGAGCTTAAACAAGAAAAAGTGTATACCCAAAAGAATAAAAAATAAGATCCCAAAGAGATATTTGCACACCCATATTCACTGCAGCATTATTCACAATAACCAAGAGGGGGAAGCAACCTAAATGTCCATCAATGGATGAATGGATAAATAAAATATGATATATACATATCGTGGAATATTATTTAGCCTTAAAATGAAAGGAAATTCTTTTTTTTTGAAACAGAGTATCGCTCTGTCACCCAGGCTGGAGTGCAGTGGCGCGATCTCAGTTTGCTGCAACCTCCACCTCCCATGTTCATGCCATTCTCCAGCATGCCCGGCTAATTTTTTGTATTTTTGGTAGAGATGTGGTTTCACCGTGTTAGCCAAAATGGTCTCGATCTCCTGACCTCATGATCTGCCCGCCTCGGCCTCCCAAAGTGCTGGGATTACAGGCGTGAGCCACCGCGCCCAGCCCAAGATAAGTACTTTTTTTAGCTAGCTAGGTTTCTGGTAGTATTAGTAGTGGTAGTAGAATGATGAAAACAGCTTGCTTTTCATTCTCTTCTAGTTGGGCTACGTCTTGAAATATAACTTCACTTATATGAGGTATCTAAAGTAATCAAACTCTTAGAAAGTAGCATGGTAGTTGCCAGGGGCTGGGGGAAGAGAGTAAGGGGAATAGTTGTTTGATGGGTATAGCATTTTCATCTTTTGCAAGATGAAAAAGTTCTAGGGATCTGTTGGTCAACAATGTGAATGTGCTTAACACTACCTAACTGTACACTTAAAAATGGTTAAGACAGGCTGGGTGCGGTGGTTCACGCCTGTAATCCCAGCACTTTGGGAGGCCAAGGCAGGCTGATCACCTGAGGTCAGGAGTTCGAGACCAGCCTGGCCAACATGGCGAAACCCTGTCTCTACTAAAAGTACAAAAATTAGCCCCGCGTGGTGGTGGGTGCCTATAATCCCAGCTACTCAGGAGAATCGCTTGAACCTGGGAGGCGGAGGTGGCAGTGAGTCAAGATCACGCCACTGTACTCCAGCCTGAGCGACAAGAGTGAGACTCCATCTCAAAATAAAAAAACAAATGGTTAAGACAATGAATTTTGTGTGTTTTCTATCACAATTTTTTTTAAAAAAAAAGAAAGGTAGGCTGGATAAAACAGCTGATGTACCTCTAACTGTTACAGTTAATTGTCATCCTTCAGTGGCCAGCCTCTGAATGGGATGTGGTGGTAATTAGAACAGTAGCAGTAGCTGCAGTAACTATGATTTATTGAGTGTTTCCTGTATATCAGACAGCATGCTAAATCATTTTGTGTACCTCCTATCAATTCACCGAATGTCATATCAGCTCTATGAGGTAGGCGTTAATAGCTCCTCATTTTACCAATGAGGAAATGGATTGTGAGGACTTAAGTCATTTGCCCAGGAATATACAGTCCACAGTGTTAGGGCTCTAGGACACAAACCCAGCTCTGTCTGATGTTAGAGTCTTAACTCCATTATCATCTACCGTTTATTCACCCATTCACTCACTGAAAATGATTATTATGTGCCAGACATTGTGCTATATGCCACGGAAACAGTGGATATAGGCTCTGACCTTACTTACAGAGCTTACAGCCTAGCCAAAGTGAAAGACAATAAGCAGGAAAAGAATCAGATGAAGATCCAGACAAATTTTGATAAATGTTATGAAAGAAACAATTAGGATGCTGTGATAGAGAATAATTCAGCTTGGATTTGGGGGAGCCACCAAAGATATTTAGATAGGATGTTCAGAGAAAGTCTAACATTCCTTTCTTAAGACAAGAAGGTAGATTTCAAAGAGGCAAAGGGGAAGATAGCTCAGAAGTCCTCTGTTGGAATTATAAATGAGTGTCTGAAGACGTGTATCCAAATGGCCTTGTGATGAAAGAATCCTAATCCTCCTCAATTCTAGCAGTGTTCCCTTGTCCCACTGGGTCACTTCACCTCAAAGTCCTCCTCTGTGAGGAGGAGAATAGAACTTGTATCTAGCTCAGTTTTTGGTTGTATTAGTAATGGTAATAGGATGATGAAAACACAGCTTCCATTTAATTCTCTTCTGGTCGGGCTACATCTTGAATGCTTTGTTCAGTTCTAATTGCCACATTTTGAGAGAAATGCAGACAAATTAGAATGTATAGAGAGAATGTGCAATGAATTCAGGACACTTAGCTGCAGAAGTAAATACTAAAAGAGGAAATGATCTTCAACTGTGTGAAAAGCTGATATATAGAAAAGAGAGTTGACGCGTCATGTAGTAAAAAGAGTTGATTTATGTCCAAAAGACAAATCTAAAAGCTGGGAACCAGGTCCAACTAAGAAAAGGGACTTTGTAATAAATTGTCATAAATGATAATGAGCTCCCACGCTTGGGAGATACTCAGTTGGAGACTGGATACCAGATTGCTGCAGGATTTTTTAATTACGAAAGAAGTTGGACTGCATATATTGTCCCATTCCTCCATTTTGGGTATTTTTTTGTTTTGCTTGTTCTTTTATTTATTTTTTGTTTTGTATATTGGATATCTCTAAGTTATTTTTGAACTATGGCTTTATGGCCAGAGGCAAATGGAATATATAATATATAGTTTTAAGTGAAGTGCTCATGTGCACCCCTACAGAAGTTAAACCAAAAGCTCTCATCTGTAGCTATTAGAAGTTTGAAATGTAAAGGAGCACTACTTGGTATTTGACCCAGTTACATACTCTGTAAGGACCTCTACTCTGACGCCATTAGCTTCTCACTTTCTCACTTGTTATTTGTAACAACCCATGTATTTTGGGAAATGTGCTAACATTTTTCCACTTATGTATTTATTCAATTTTTAACCTTTTGTTTTGAATACATAGCACATTAACATTGTTCAGAATTTAAAAGGGGCTACAGGGAAAAGCTTCCCTCAAACGCATCTCCCTCTTCCCCTCCCCAGGGGCAAACACTATTATTAGTTTCTCACATATTTTTCTCGAGGTATTTCTAGCGTATAATTTTTATTCTGTGCTTTGCTTTTTTAAAAAACAACATATATCAAGATACCTTGAAGGTTAATCCATAGCAGCATAAAAAGCACCTCCCTCATTCTTTTTCACGAGTGTGTTACTCCATTGTATAAATGTGCCATAATTGATTTATGTCCTGTTGATGGGTGATTAGGTTATTTCCAGTCCTTTGCCATTACCATGCTGATAGTAGATTGCCTTATACATGTATGACTTCCCATATGTGCAAAGTATATCAGCAGGCTGCCTTCCTAGAGGCAGAATCTGGTGAGTCAGGGAATGAGCATTTATAATTTTGTTCCTGTTAAATACTTCTTAATAGAAGTCTTACCAATTTTCATTCCAGCAAGCAGTGTGTGAGAGTGCCTATTTCTGCAAACCCTTGCCAACTCAGGATATTATTATCCAATGTTTCAAGCCTTTCCAAAGTAAGTGAAAGAAAAATAATCAGAGCAATTTTAATTTGTATTTCTCCTACTGTGAGTGAAATTGAGCATTTTTTCTTGTGTGTAAGATCTTGCTGGACTTTGTAGTGAGGCCATTGAAGAAAATCATCAATACAGACTAAGCCTGGAAGAGGTAAAAGGAACATCTTATCCACAGTGGTGAGCCAGAGAGAATTTTTCTTTCTTTCTTTTTTTTTTTTTTTTAACAAATGTTCTGGAGAGATTCAAGTGAGCTCACCAGCCTGCAAGCTATTCAGCCTGTAAACTATCTGGCCCACACTGGAAAATTTCAATTAAAACAAAACAAATGTAATCTCAGAAGTAAAACCACATCCAGAACAATTTCTTTTTTACTGTTTAGTTTTAAATTTAATAAAGTAATTTACTTTGTACTTGGAACAAAATTTAGGATGCAAGTACATTTAAAGTAACATGTTTAACTTTGAAATGCGCTGTCTCACACCTCAGAGAGTGCAATTTCTAACTACTTGGCTCTTATAATACCCTAGATTTGGTCCCAGCCTCCCCCAACCCCCACTTTCTGTAGTTTCTCTGTAGATTTTAGCAGATTTTGGCAAAGACCAGAGTCTTTTCATTGGGAACATTGGCACTACGCAGCCTCTTTGCTCATTAGCAGTCTGACCCATTAATTCCCTACAACACTTGTGACAAAACCAGTTCAATCCAGTTTTTCCCCTGGAAAAGGACCTTCTAGTTTTAGCAGCACAGATTTGCTTTGCTTTTTTCACAAAGCTTCCCAGGTTCAAACCTATCTTGGTTGATGGCAACACTGTCCTTCTAGTTGCTTAGATCAAAAATCTTGGAGTCATCCTTGATTCCTGTGGGTACAATGTTCACATCCTCCTATCCATTCCTTTAGGAAGTCTTTTCGGCTTTACTTTCAAAACGTATCCAGAATCCAGCCACTTCTTCTTACCTCCATCTCTACCATCCTGGTCCACGCTGCTCTCATCTCCTGCCTAGATTGATGTCTGACAGGTTTCCCTACTTCTCCACTGTGTTTTCCTACAGTCTGTTCTCAACACAGCCAGCAGAGCCATGCTGAAGGACATGTGTCGGATCACGCCAACCTTCTGCTCAAAGCCCTCTCTTGGCACTGCCCATCTCAGAGAGACTCAGATCATGGCAGTGGACCTGCACAGATCCCCTCCCTGCCCCCTACCCCAGCCTCTTTGACCTTGTCTCATACTACTGTCTTTCTACTACTGCTGCCCAGCTCTGCTGGCCTCCTTGCTGTTCTTTGAACATGTCAGGCACATTCTCACCTCAAGGTCTTTGCACCAGCTGATGCCTGTGCCTGGAGTGTGCTTCCCCACATACCCAGATGGCTCACTTCCACACCTCTGAGTATTGGCTCCAGTGTCACATTCTCAGTGAGGTCTCTTCTGACCACTGTATATCTAAATTGCAGTCTCACCCCTCCCATGCTCCACACTTCTTCAGCCTTTCACTGCTATGCTTTTCTTCCACTTTTTGCTGTGACACATAATTTCATTTTCTTATTTTATTTATTATCTCTCTCCCCCAAACTAGAATGTAAATTCCAGGAAGGCAGAGATTTCTATCTGTCTTTTTTGTCTTCCCCATATTCTGGCATGTCTGGCATAGGAAAGGCATTTAGTAAACATTTGTTAAATGAATTAACTATCTTTCCTCTGCAAACTTGTTCCTCAAATTCTGCCAAACCTAAATTGAAACAAGCAGGGATTGTATTTTGGTACAAGTCCTGGTGCTGTGGATTAAATCCAAGAGCATTGATCCATATTTTTCAGGGGAATCTCACATTATAAATAACATGGCATCGTTTGGGTAAAAACTTTTGTGAAAGACTAAATATGACATGAGTAAGTTTAAGGAAGGTGATAAATACGCTCAGACTATATCTGGAGAATTAGATTTAGATTTAGATGCCACTGTTGAGAAGGCTATAGACAAATAAGAGCACATTCAGAGAAGAACAGTGGAGAGTGGTGTGGAGTCTCTCTCCCAGTCACACAAAGTACAGGAACTGAGGATTATTGGTTTAGGGGAAAAGAAGACTTTTAGGGAACATGATTCTTTTTTTCCAAAAAATCACATTTTTCTAATTGAAAAATGTGTCGGCTGGACACAGTGGCTACGCCTGTAATCCCAGCACTTTGGGAGGCTAAGGCGGGTGGGTCACTTGAGTCCAGGAGTTCAAGATCAGCCTGGGCAACATGGCGAAACCTCATCTCTACATAAAAAATAGCTGGGCATGGTGGCACGCACCTGTAGTATCAGCTACTTGGGAGGCTGAAGCGGGAAGATCACTTGAGTCTGGGAGGTCGAAGCTGCAGAGAGCCATGATTGTACCACTGCACTCCAGCCTGGGTGATAGAGTGAGACTCTGCCTCAAAAAAAAAAACAAAAAAAAACAAAAAAAACTGCATCATGTAGAAAGTCAAATATCTTGTTTGTATACCTAGAATCACCTCCTAGCTCTCCAAGCATGCCATGTTTTCCCCTCCCTCTACGGTTTTTGTATAAAGTGTTCCCTTTGTCTAGAACACCCTTTTCTCAACTTATCTACTTGGCAGTATTTATTCATCCTTCGAGCTCTAATCCAAAAACAACCTCCTCTATGAGGCCTTACCCCAAGTTCCCCAGAAGACATTGGTGGGTAGAAAGTCTTTTCCTATGCCCCACAGAACTTTGTGCATGCTTCCACCACAACACTCAGCTTATTGTCTGATTGGTGTTGATCATTTTGTTGATGACTTTGTTGATCATTTTGCTGATGATTTTGTTTGTCTGTCTTCAGACTGTGTATCAGTCGGGATGGGCTACAGTAACAAGCTACTCCAAAAACCTCAGTAGTTTAAAGTGACAAGGGTTATGTTTTGTTCATACTGCACGTACATGGTAGGTCAGCTATTGTTCTTCTTTTAGGACTCAGGCTGATAGAGTAGCCGCCATCTGGAACATAACCAGTTGCAGGCCAGATAATAAATAGTGAGACAAAGCCTATACTTTCTCCTAAAACTTTTCCCCTGGAGGTGACACATTTGTTCACGTTTCATTGGTTTCTCCTAACTTCAAGTAGGCAGGGAAATCCAATGCATCCAGTGGAGGGTAAGGCCCAGAGCCCTGGTGGATAGCTTAATAACCACAACAGACTGTTAGCTTCTTGAGTTATAGGGATAGCTAGCATCTTTTCAAAAATCCTTGTATACCCAGTGCCTAGCACATAGTAAGTCCTCAACTCTATTTGAGAGAAAAAACAAATTTAGCAAATAAAACTTATAGGAAGGTTTTGTTGTTTTTGGTGCTTACTACAAGGAACCATTTCAAACATCTTTCTAGTGTCAATGGGTGCCAAGCTCCCTATCTTTGGAGATGTTCAGGTATAGGCCATCCTAACCACCTGGTAGTGGTACTTAAGGTAAAATTCATGCAAAGGTGAGTGGTTAGAATATATGATCTCTAAAGTCTCTTTAATTCTGAGGCCTTTGTATTTATATCACAATCACCTTCTGAGCTTGAGAAAGAACAAGTTAGTGTTTACTTTAGAGGTGATAATATCTAACTAGAGTGGGCTATTTCTGTTGGTGACTAGACAAAAATAAGAATTGAGGGGGAAGGCCAGGTGCAGTGGCTGACGCTTGTAATCTCAGCACTTTGGTAGGCTGAGGCGGGAGGATCACGAGGTCAGGAGATCGAGACCATGCTCGCTAACACGGTGAAACCCCGTCTCTATTAAAAATACAAAAATTAGCTGGGCATGGTGGCAGATGCCTGTAGTCCCAGCTACTCGGGAGGCTGAGGCAGAAGAATGACGTGAACCCAGGAGGCGGAGCTTGCAGTGAGCCGAGATTGCACCACTGCACTCCAGCCTGGGTGACAGAGCGAGACTCCGTCTCAAAAAAAAAAAATGTTTGAGGGGGAAAAACAAGTAGAGAGCTCTAGCCTTGAGCCCTTGGCTGATGGTGATTACTAAATGCAGAAATTATTGTGACCCTTAAGTAACCAGAGGGCAAATTGAGGCCAGCTCTGGGCTTGACATTGCTTTGACGCTTGAGGATTTGGGGTTGGAAATAGACTTGAGTTCTTTGTAACTTTTTTGTTTTCAGCAGAAATCTGACAATTCCAACGAGCAGATCCACTTACTGGACTGCCAAGGTCCTGCCCACACACATGCCTGAGGAGAGACAGTTTTCCACATGTTCTTTTTGTTATAGAGTCCTACTGACTTACCATGGTCTAATCACCACGCCTCACTTTAAAAGGGTTCTCTATTAATATATAAGAGTAAGCAATACAGACCCTCTTCTGACAGTATAAAAGTGTTATAAATATTAAGGATCATAAAAACTGTCAAGCCTTTTTACCATTTATTTATTTAGAGACATGGTCTTTCTCTGTTGCCCAGGCTAAAGGGCAATAGCATAATCCCAACTCACTGCAGCCACGACCTCCCAGGCTTAAGCAGTCATCCCGCCTCAGCTTCCCAATTAGCTGTGACTACAAGCATGCGTGCCACCAGGCCAGCTAATTTTTAAGTTTTTTGTAGAGACGGCGTCTCCTTATGTTGCCCAGGCTGTTCTCAAACTCCTGGGCTCAAGCAATCCTGTCTCCCTGGCCTCCCAAAGTGCTGCGATTACAGGTATGAGCCACTGGTCCAACCTCTTTTTTCATTTTTAGGAGACAGGGTCTTGCTCTGTTGCCCACATCGCTGGAATGCAATGACGGAACCATAGCTCTCACTTCAACCTCAAACTCCTGGGCTCATGGGATCCTCCCATCTCAGCCTCCCAAGTAGCTAGGACTACATTGTCAAAGCCTTTTTAAAGAACAAAACAAAACACTAGAATAATTCAGGTTGTAAAATCTTTGAACCCTCTGTAAGAAAAAAATGTCAAAATAGTTACAGGTAGTGGATGTATTGTTTAGTTGGTATTCAGAGTGAATATAGGCTAAAAGAGAACGCTGAATTTAGAATCAGAATGTCTGGCTCTGCCAAAAATATGCTGTATGTGACTGGTCATATCACCTCCCCTTTCTTGCTCAATAGCTCCTCAATACTACAATGGGGGAAGGCCAATAATAACCAACTCAGGAGACTATGGAGATGGATTGAGAAGGATATGGAAGTGCTTTGCAGGCTTTCGTGGACTTTGATGATGAAATTGAAGTGAATTCTGTTTCCTTTTCGGTCATGGAAACTTCCCAGAAAGCCAACTGATTTACTTAGGATTGGCTTGGGCAGCAGTAGGGTGGGTGGCTGCATCTGATTTTTGTTTCCAAGGTCAGCGTTTTCCAAAGGAAGGGAAGAGAGAAACATTTAAAACAGAATGTTTTTTAAAAATATAAATTTAAGCTTCATTTATGATACAAGATTTCTTTTTAAAATATGTCTCAAGCTTTTAATTTTTTTTAAATTATGAAAATGTCAAATATACATAAGAGCATATATAAGCCATATATATCCCAACCCAACTTGAACAATTATAAGTTCATGGTCAAATTTATTTCATTTATTTCTACCCATCCCTCATTTTTTTCTAGGGAGTTGGGTTTTTCCTCCCAGTAAATCCTATATAACAAATTATTTTACCCATAAATATTTGAGTGTGCATCACCAACTGATTAAGACTTTTGTTTGTAACATAACTGAAATACCATTATCATACATAGCAACATTAACAGTAATTCTTTAATGTCATTTACTGCCTCCTGTGGTAGATGGGCTCCAAAAAATGGAGATGAAACCCCAGCTTTATCTATGACAGGTAAAGAATAGCCCATTTTCTTAATATATGGAGAACACTTAACATCCCATAGGAAAATGGACAAAAGATAATTTTATACAAAATCGTCAATGACATATGAAAAGATATTCAGCCTTGCTCATAAAGAAATGTAGGTTCCAAATACTAGTAATTAGTGTTTTATATATCAAATTAACAAAGAGTAAAAATAGCAAGAATATGCAGTGATAGTGAGTGCATCCTCAGTTCTCTGGTGGTAACAGCGAAAATCAGTACAGTTTACTTGAAAGATAATTTTGTGTTTTGCTAACAATATTTTAAATGCCACTGCAATTTTACTTGTAAGAAATTCAGTATTTCAGAAATTCTCAAATGTATAAAAATATGTGCAGGGATGGTCACCGAGTCATTGTAATAGTTAAAAACCTGGAGAAATGCAAATGTCTCTTAACAGGAGAATGGTTAAATAAATTATGATGCATCCATAACCTAGAATGCTGAAGTTGTTTAAAAGACTGAGGTAAACTAGAGATGGTGACATGGAAAGATATTGAAATTAAATAATTGTGAGACAAAAACTCAGGGTCAAAATAGGATGTAAAAATACAATTCCATTTTTGGTTTTTTAAAAGAATTAATTATAGTAAGCTGTGCCTAGGAAACATGCCTGAAATCATGTATACTGCATTGTTAACAATGGTTTATCTCTGGGGGTGAATAGGAAGGATTTTCACTTTTCTTTCTGAGAGAGAGAAATTTCCACTTAGAGCATAATTTGAAACAAAGTAAAAAGGATAAATTTCGTCTTTGTTGCTAGCACTAAATAGTGGAATGCTACCTATGAATTTTTATTTTGGAATGGGTTGAGGTTTATTTATGGTCTGTTATACACCACGACTAACTTTTAAATGTGTTTCATGGTGTAGAATGTGAAGTCAATTACTATAGAATACTCAAGACTATGTTCATATCTGCCAGATCAACCTCATAGTAGTCACATTCTTTACATCTTTTTTCTTTGTCCGCTTGATCTTTAGAGTATTATCTTAAAATCTCCCACTATAGTTATGTTTCTGTAATTCTGTCAGCTTCTACCATTATTTCCTTTTTTTTTTTTTTGATAGTCTCGCTCTGTCGCCCAGGCTGGAGTGCAGTGGCGCAATCTCTGCTAACTGCAAGCTCCGCCTCCTGGGTTCATGCCATTCTGCTGCCTCAGCCTCCTGAGTAGCTGGGACTACAGGCGCCCGCCACCACGCCCAGCTAATTTTTTGTATTTTTAGTAGAGACGGGGTTTCACCATGTTAGCCAGGATTGTCTGGATCTCCTGACCTCGTGATCCACCCTCCTCGGCCTCCCAAAGTGCTGGGATTACAGGCGTGAGCCACTGCACGGGGGCTATTTCCGTTTTTAATGATAAATCCTGGGTGATATGTTCAAGAGGGCTGCAGGCTGACTATCATAATGCTTGGAAAGAGTCTGTCAGGAGTTACTTTCTAAGTATTTGAATTACTTCATCAAATTCTTACTGTTCTTCCAGTTCATTCCTGAGAAGTTTTTAAAGTTCCTAATTCAGTCTATAATTTAAAGATAAACACTTTAAGATTTTTATCTAAAAAACTCACATATGTATACTGCAGTGCTGAAATATAGTGGCTATTAACTATAGCTTTGCTAATTTAGTGAATTGAGCAATTGCCAATTCCCAAAGACAGATTTTTTAAAAAAGTTATGCACTTTTGTTTTTATTTTCCCATTTATTTATTTTTATTTTTATTTATTTATTTTTTGAGACGGAGCCTTACTCTGTTGCCCAGGCTGGAGTGCAGTGGCTCGATCTTGGCTCACTGCAATCTCTGCCTCCTGGGTTCAAGTGATTCTCCTGCCTCAGCTTCCCAATAGCTGGGATTACAGTCACACATCACCACACCCGGCTAATTTATTGTGTTTTTAGTAGAGACGGGGTTTCACCATGTTGTTGGCCAGGCTGGTCTCGAACTCCTGACCTCAAGTGATCCACTCATTTCGGCCTCCCAAGTGCTGGGATTATAGGTGTGAGCCACTGCCCTGGCCCCATTTAAAAGATCCATTTACAGGGCAGAAGGTTTCAAGACGGGGCATGTAAAGGATTGTACAAAAATGACAAAATGCAAATGTTACCTGGCCTTTCCTTCTGAATCTCTTTTGGCCGCACCTTACATTTCTATCAGCTCACTTCACTAGGGCTTGACTTAGACAATAGCATGTTTCCACATGGTAGTGCCTCATTTATCAGACATGCTCCATGAGTGTCTTTTGGATGAATTATTTTCTAGATAATTAGAACTTTGCCGTTTAAGCACCATTTTTAACCCCTTTAAAAATACATAACAAATAAACTCAAGCTTACCTAAATGGGTAATGTTGCTAAAAACAGCCACCTTAGTAAGCATCCAGGTGGTGGGGATATGGGTGTTCACTGTCAGTCTCTTTCAACTTTGCCATTTGTTTGAACTTTTTCTTAATAAATGTTGGGGGAAAATATTACTTCAAGAGGTCTGTAGCCCTTATTGCAACAATCTGGAGGTTTCTCAGAGAGCTCACTGTGTGGAGTGGTTGAAGTTGCAGGCTCTGGAGCGAGACTGCTTGGGTTCTTATTCAGCTTCTGTCGTCTCCTAGTTGTGTGCGCTTCAGGCAGTCACTGCACTTTTCTGAGCCTTGTCCTTCTTGTCTGTAAAACGAGAATGATTATAGTGCCTTTTCTTGGGTTTATTATGAGTGAAATGAGGGGATGTGTATAAAAGCACTTCCAACAATATGAAACACTCAGTAAACGCTGGCTGTGGCTGCCACTGCTGCCAGTACTGCTTTTTTGTAATTGCCTGTAGTCAATGGTCCACCTACCCAGAACATGGTTAGCAGTGGCACCCTTGTTAGTCATTTATTCGAGTGATAATTTAGGTCTAATTTGAGACTTAATTTTTCTTTTTTTAAGAGACAAGGTCGTGCTCTGTCATCCAGGCTGGAGTGCAGTGGCATGATCCTTGCTTACTGTAACTCTGAACTCTTGGGCTCAGGTGATCCTCCCACCTCAGCCTCCTGAGTCGCTGAGACTACAGGTGCACACCATTGCTCCTGACTAATTTTTTACAATTTTTTTGTAGAGATGGGGTCTCCCTATGTTGCCCAGGCTAATCCCGAACTCCTGGCCTCAAATGATCTTCCTACCTTGGCTTCCCAAAGTGCTGTGATTACAGACGTGAGCTGCTGTGCCTGGCCAAGACTTAATTTTGAATGACATTGGGACCATTGCCAAAAATCAAATCCATCTTCATGTTGTCCACTTCCCAGCCTTAGTAAGTAAGATACCAGGAACACTATATACCTTTTCCTCAGTGAAACCCAGTCCCCATTACAAATAGCAGTTCTGGCCCTGTGCCTGGGGTGTTTGTGTTGTGTCGCTAGGGCTCTGCAGTTAGCTTCTCCTGAGTTCTGCTGCCTGGCCTTCTGGTGTGCTCATGCTCTTTTTCCTTTGTGTTGATGCTACTTCCAGATGGTAGGTCTGCATCTCTCTTCCCTCTCCTCTGGCAAACCTGATGTTCACAGGCACTGCCATTCAGCTTCTCTAGGGCCACAGTAAATATTACCAAGGTGAGTCAGGAAGTAGCACAGAACTGTGTCACCTATATTGAAACCTTAGAAATGTAAATGCTGACCCTCTTCTATAGAACTGAGTGCTATAATTTACTGTCCTCTACCTTTCTTGGTTTCGATGTCCTTCCTGAGGTTTTTATCATATTCAGAGTTGTGCAGCCATCCCCACTATCTAATTTCAGAACATTTTCATTGCCTGGTGACTCATTAGCAGCCACTCCCCCTTCTCCCCTACTCTCAGTCCCTGACAACCACTAATCTACGATCTGCCTCTATGGATTTGCCTCTTCTGGATATTTCATATAAATGGGAATCATACAGTATGTGACATTTTGTGTCTGACTTCTTTCACTTAGCATCAGGATCATCCATGTTGCAGCATGCATCAGAACTTCATTCCTTTTTATGGCTGAAGAATCCATCGTATGGATATATCATATTTTACTTACCCATTCACCAGCTGATAGACGTTTGGGTTGTTTCCACCTTTTGGCCATTATTTGAATAATGCTGCTATGAACATTTGTGTACATATTTTGGGGTGGACATGTTTTTATTTATACTGTGTATATACTTAGGAATTAAATTGCTGGTTTTTGTTTGTTTGTTTGTTTTTGAGACGGAGTTTAGCTCTTGTTGCCCAGGCTGGAGTACAGTGGCACGATCTTGGCTCACTGCAACCTCCGCCTCCCAGGTTCAAGCAATTCTCCTGCCTCAGCCTCCTGAGTAGCTGGGATTGCAGGCATGCACCACCATGCCTGGCTAATTTAGCATTTTTAGTAGTGATGGGGTTTCTCCATGTTGGTCAGGCTGATCTTGAACTCCTGACCTCAGGTGATCCGCCCGCCTTGGCCTCCCAAAGTGCTAGGATTATAGGTGTGAGCTACTGCACCCCGCCAAATTGCTGGATCTTATGGCAACTCTATATTTAACATTTTGTTTGCCAAACAGTTTTCCAAAGTAGCTATACCATTTTACATTTTCATCAGCAATACATGAGGGCTCCAGTTTCTCTGCATCCTCATCTATACTTGTTATCTGTTGGTATAATTACAGCCATCTTGGTGGGTATGAAGTGGTATCTCATTGTGGTTTTGATTTGTGGTATCCTAATAACTAATGATGTTGAGCACTTTTTTATGTGCTTTACTGGGCATTTGTATATCTTCTTTGGAGAAATGTCTATTCAAATTCTTTACCCATTTAAAAGTTATCTTTCTATGGTTGAATTGTAAGAGTTATTTATATAATCTGGATATACTTTACCAGATATATGATTTGCAAATATTTTCTTTCTGTGGATTGTCTCTTTTCACTTTCTTGATGGTGACCTTTGAAGAATGCAACTTTTTCATTTTGATGACATCCAGTTTATCTGTTTTTTCTTTTGTCATTTGTGCTTTCAGATATTCTACCTGATGTCTTCCATAACTTGTCTGAAAATCTGATTTGCTCACTGGGTCCATAACTGTATTATTTTTAGTTTCCCTGATTTGGGATCATAAAGCACTTGATTTAAAATGTTTGCCAATTATATATACAAAGGAGCTTAGAAATGTTGATGCTCTTTGAGATAGTAAGCCCATTCCTGTGCACTTAACCTCAGGAAATAATTTGATAGAAGAAAAACATCCTGTATGCCCAGAGATGTTTGTTTCACTGTCACCCATGAGATTGGCATGCTTTTCAACAGCAGGGGTGGATAAGTCAAATTCATTGTGGTGCATTATTAGGTAGCTGTTAAATGTTATACTTATGAAGCTTGTGTAACAAAAATGTTTATAACGTAATGTTTGGTGAAAAAAGCACAAATGTGTGCTTATTGTGATAAAAATATGTATAAAATATCTGGACTAAATGAGAAGGTATACAAAGTTATAGACTTATTAAATTTTATTTAAATTACATGTTATCTTTATAATTAAAAAGTAAGTAAAAAATGTGTGCATGATATTTCAAATTGGTGGGGGAAGGGGTGACAAGTTGTTAGAGTGGGTTTATGTTTACCCTCACCTTCAAATTTTTAAAAATTATTTTCATCATAAAATAGCCGTGTTTGTTTACTGAGAATTTGAATAGAGATATTTTAATTTTCTTTACATCTTTGTATCAAATCCAAATACTGATAACTTGATTTTAGTATTAGAATTACTATTGTTTTAGTCATTAGGGCATTATAATTTGCTAAAATGAAAAGTGATAATGATGATTATCATTATATATTAGTAATAGGGCTCACAGAAGCCCTTTTCTCATGGCATCCTGTGAAACAATTATTATTATTATTTCTTTTTGAGGTATCAACTCTTTAATTTAGGTCTTTTATATATAAAATTATTGGTTTTGTTCTTAGGTTAGTTTTCTGCCTTAGCTGTTTTCTTTCTTAGCATTTTAAAAGTGTGAAGTCAATCTATTTTATTAAAAGTTCAATACATGTAAATTCACAGGTAAGAGATGTTATGTAATGTCCGGATAGTGTAATGATTATTTGTTTCTGGTTTCCTCTTCTTTCTTCTTTCCTTTCTTTTTAAAAAATACTTAAAAGCATATGTGAAGATTACTTATAATTCTTTTTTTTATTATACTTTAAGTTTTAGGGTGCGTGTGCACAACATGCAGGTTTGTTACATAGGTATACATGTGCCATGTTGGTGTGCTGCACCCATTAACTTGTCATTTACATTAGGTATATCTCCTAATGCTATCCCTCTCCCCACCCCACGACAGGCCCCGGTGTGTGATGTTCCCCACCCTGTGTCCAAGTATTCTCAGTGTTCAATTCCCACCTATGAGTGAGAACATGCGGTGTTTGGTTTTCTGTCCTTGTGATAGTTTGCTCAGAATGTTGGTTTCTAGCTTCATCCATGTCCCTACAAAGGACATGAACTCATCATTTTTTATGGCTGCATAGTATTCCATGGTGTATATGTGCCACATTTTCTTAATCCAGTCTATCATTGATGGACATTTGGGTTGGTTCCAAGTCTTTGCTATTGTGAATAGTGCCACAATAAACATATGTGTGCATGTGTCTTTATAGCAGCATGATTTATAATCCTTTGGGTATATGCCCAGTAATGGGATGGCTGGGTCAAATGGAGTTTCTAGTTCTAGATCCTTGAGGAATGGCCACACTGTCTTCCACAATGGTTGAACTAGTTTACAGTCCCACCAACAGTGTAAAAGTGTTCCTATTTCTCCACATCTTCTCCAGCACCTGTTGTTTCCTGACTTTTTAATGATGGCCATTCTAACTGGTGTGAGATGGTATCTCATTGTGGTTTTGATTTGCATTTCTCTGATGGCCAGTGATGATGAGCATTTTTTCATGTGTCTTTTGGCTACATAAATGTCTTCTTTTGAGAAGTGTCTGTTCATATCCTTTGCCCACTTGTTGATGGGGTTGTTTGATTTTTTTCTTGTAAATTTGTTTAAGTGCTTTGTAGATTCTGGATATTAGCCCTTTGTCAGATGAGTAGATTGCAAAAATTTTCTCCCATTCTGTAGGTTGCCTGTTCACTCTGATGGTGGTTTCTTTTGCTGTGCAAAAGCTCTTTAGTTTAATTAGATCCCATTTGTCAATTTTGGCTTTTGTTGCCATTGCTTTTGGTGTTTTAGCATGAAGTCCTTGCCCATGCCTATGTCCTGAATGGTATTGCCTAGGTTTTCTTCTAGGGTTTTTATGGTTTTAGGTGTAACATGTAAGCCTTTAATCCATCTTGAATTAATTTTTGTATAAGGTGTAAGGAAGGGATCCAGTTTCAGCTTTCTACATATGGCTAGCCAGTTTTCCCAGCACCGTTTATTAAATAGGGAATCCTTTCCCCATTTCTTGTTTTTGTCAGGTTTGTCAAAGATCAGATGGTTGTAGATGTGTGGTATTATTTCGAAGGGCTCTGTTCTGTTCCATTGGTCTATATCTCTGTTTTGGTACCAGTACCATGCTGTTATGGTTACTTTAGCCTTGTAGTATAGTATAGTTTGAAGTCAAGTAGCATGATGCCTCCAACTTTGTTCTTTTGGCTTAGGATAGTCTTGGCAATGTGGGCTCTTTTTTGGTTCCATATGACTGTTAAAGTAGTTTTTTCCAATTCTGTGAAGAAAGTCATTGGTAGCTTGACGGGGATGGCATTGAATCTATAAATTACCTTGGGCAGTATGGCCATTTTCACGATATTGATTCTTTCTACCCACGAGCATGGAATGTTCTTCCATTTGTTTGTGTCCTCTTATTTCGTTGAGCAGTGGTTGGTAGTTCTCCTTGAAGAGGTCCTTCACATCCCTTGTAAGTTGGATTCCTAGGTATTTTATTCTCTTTGAAGCAATTGTGAATGGGAGTTCACTTATGATTTGGCTCTCTGTTTGTCTGTTATTGGTGTATTGGAATGCTTGTGATTTTTGCACATTGATTTTGTATCCTGAGACTTTGCTGAAGTTGCTTATCGGCCTAAGGAGATTTTGGACTGAGACGATGGGGTTTTCTAAATATACAATCATGTCATCTGCAAACAGGGACAATTTGACTTCCTCTTTTCCTAATTGAATACCCTTTATTTCTTTCTCTTGCCTGATTGCCCTGGCCAGAACTTCCAACACTATGTTAATAGGAGTGGTGAGAGAGGGCATCCCTGTCTTGTGCCCGTTTTCAAAGGGAATGCTTCCAGTTTTTGCCCATTCAGTATGATATTGGCTGTGGGTTTGTCATAAATAGCTCTTATTATTTTGAGATATGTCCCATCAATACCTAGTTTATTGAGAGTTTTTAGCATTAAGGGCTGTTGAATTTTGTCGAAGGCCTTTTCTGCATCTATTGAGATAATCATGTGGTTTTTGTCTTTGGTTCTGTTTATATGATGGATTATGTTTATTGATTTGCATATGTTGAATCAGCCTTGCATCCCGTGTATGAAGCCAACTTGGTCGTGGTGGAAACTTTTTGATGTGCTACTGGATTCGGTTTGCCAGTATTTTATTGAGGATTTTTGCATTGATGTTCATCAGGGATATTGGTCTAAAATTCTCTTTTTTTGTTGTGTTTCTGCCAGGCTTTGGTATCAGGATGATGTTGGCCTCATAAAATGAATTAGGGAGGATTCCCTCTTTTTCTATTGATTGGAATAGTTTCAGAAGGAATAGTACCAGCTCCTCTTTGTACCTGTGGTAGAATTTGGCCGTGGATCCGTCTGGTCCTGGACTTTTTTTGGTTGGTAGGGTATTGATTATTGCCCCAATTTCAGAACCTGTTACTGGTGTATTCAGGGATTCAACTTCTCCCTGGTTTAGTCTTGGGAGGGTGTATGTGTCCAGGAATTTATCCATTTCTTCTAGATTTTCTAGTTTATTTGCATAGAGGTGTTTATAGTATTCTCTGATGGTAGTTTGTATTTCTGTGGGATCAGTGGTGATATCCCTTTTATTGTTTTTTATTGCGTCTATTTGATTCTTCTCTCTTTTCTTCTTTATTAGTCTTGCTAGCGGTCTATCAATTTTGCTGTTTTCAAAAAACCAGCTCCTGGATTCATTGATTTTTTGAAGGGTTTTTTGTGTCTGTATCTCCTTCAGTTCTGCTCTGATCTTAGTTATTTCTTGCCTTCTGCTGGCTTTTGAATGTGTTTGCTCTTGCTTTTCTAGTTCTTTTAATTGTGATGTTAGGGTGTCAATTTTAGATCTTTCCTGCTTTCTCTTGTGGGCATTTAGTGCTATAAATTTCCCTCTACACACTGCTTTAAATGTGTCCCAGTGATTCTGGTATGTTGTGTCTTTGTTCTCATTGGTTTCAAAGAACATCTTTATTTTTGCCTTCATTTCATTATGTACCCAGTAGTCACTCAGGAGCAGGTTGTTCAGTTTCCATGTAGTCGAGCGGTTTTGAGTGAGTTTCTTAATCCTGAGTTCTAGTTTGATTGCACTGTGGTCTGAGAGACAGTTTATTATAATTTCTGTTCTTTTACATTTGCTGAGGAGTGCTTTACTTCCAACTATGTGGTCAATTTTGGAATAAGTGTGATGTGGTGCTGAGACAAATGTATATTCTGTTGATTTGGGGTGGAGAGTTCTGTAGATGTCTATTAGGTCCGCTTGGTGCATTTAGCCCATTTACATTTAAGGTTAATATTGTTATGTGTGAATTTGATCCTGTCATTATGATGTTAGCTGGTTATTTTGCTCATTAGTTGATGCAGTTTCTTTCTAGCATTGATGGTCTTTACAATTTGGCATCTTTTTGCAGTGGCTGGTACCAGTTGTTCCTTTCCATGTTTAGTGCTTCCTTCAGGAGCTCTTGTAAGGCAGGCCTGGTGGTGACAAAATCTCTCAGCATTTGTTTGTCTATAAAGGATTTTATTTCTCCTTTACTTATGAAGCTTAGTTTGGCTGGATATGAAATTCTGGGTTGAAAATTCTTTTCTTTAAGAATGTTGAATATTGGCCCCCACTTCTCTTCTGGCTTGTAGAGTTTCTGCCGAGAGATCCGCTGTTAGTCTGATGGGCTTCCCTTTGTGGGTAACCTGACCTTTCTCTCTGGCTGCCCTTAACATGTTTTCTTTCATTTCAACTTTGGTGAATCTGGCAATTATGTGTCTTGGAGTTGCTTTTCTCGAGGAGTATCTTTGTGGTGTTCTCTGTATTTCCTGAATTTAAATGTTGGCCTGCCTCACTAGGTTGGCGAAGTTCTCCTGGATAATATCCTGAAGAGTGTTTTCTAACTTGGTTCCATTCTCCCTGTCATTTTCAGGTACACCAATCAGACGTAGATTTGTTCTTTTCACATAGTCCCATATTTCTTGGAGGCTTTGTTTGTTTCTTTTTTCTCTTTTCTCTCTAAACTTCTCGCTTCATTTCATTCATTTGATCTTCAATCACTGATACCCTTTCTTCCACTTGATCAAATCGGCTACTGAAGCTTGTGCATGCGTCACGTAGTTCTCATGCCATGGTTTTCAGCTCCATCAGGTCATTTAAGGTCTTCTCTACACTGTTCATTCTAGTTAGCCATTCATCTAATCTTTTTTCAAGGTTTTTAGCTTCTTTGTGATGGGTTCGAGCATCCTCCTTTAGCTCAGAGAAGTTTGTTATTACTGATCATCTGAAGCCCTCTTCTCTCAGCTTGTCAAAGCCATTCTCCATCCAGCTTTATTCCATTGCAGGCGAGGAGCTGCGTTCCTTTGGAGGAGAAGAGGCACTCTGATTTTTAGAATTTTCAGCTTTTCTGCTCTGGTTTCTCCCCATCTTTGCGGTTTTATCTACCTTTGGTCTTTGATGTTGGTGGCATCCAGATGGAGTTTTGGTGCGGATGTCCTTTCTGTTTGTTAGTTTTCCTTCTAATAGTCAGGACCCTCAGTTGCAGGTCTGTTGGAGTTTTCTGGAGGTCCACTCCAGACCCTGTTTGCCTGGGTATCACCAGCGGAGGCTGCAGAACAGCAAATACTGCAGAACGGCAGATGTTGCTGTCTGATCCTCCCTCTGGAAGCTTCATCTCAGAGGGGCACCCAGCTGTATGAGGTGTCAGTCAGCCCCTACTGGGAGGTGCCTCCCTGTTAGGCTACTCGGGGGTCAGGGACCCACTTGGGGAGGCAGTCCGACCATTCTCAGATCTCAAGGTGAGACCACACTTTGAGTGGTCGTACACAGAGAATGTATAGCTTGCTGGGCCACAAACTGGTTCTGTGGATTCCCTGACCCTCTGACCTTTGGTTTCATCTCAGTAACAGTGGTCCGGGGTACATAACAGCCAGTAACTGTAAGGTGATCGCTTTTCTGTGGCCTGGAATAAGTGTGGCAGGCAAGGAAAGGCTACAGAGGCCTGGCTCTTACAGCAGCCAGTCTTTCCAGCCACCCCCACCCACCCCACCCCTTCTGTTCACACACTGCAGCTAACTTGGTCCCTGGGCCTGGCTTGGGAGAGACAGAGGCGTCATCTTGTTCTCATATGTGGGAAGGCTGTGAAAAGAAAACCCCGTGTCGGTCCCAAATGTAAACAAGAATTACACTAGGATCTTTTGTTCTCACTCTGACATGGTCAGAATTAATTTGGAGGTCCAGAAAGAGGGCATTTTGTTTTTTAATCTGAATTACTTAATGCAAGGATATGTAGGGGGTGGTGGGGAAGAAACAAAAATACGTTGCTTAAGTCTATCAGTTGGTATTGGACCATCCCCAGGTCATTCTTCAGGGTCCAGTTTTTGTCATTAGGGGGTTCCTAACTTAGACTTCACATCCAAGTTGCTGATTGAACTTACTGTGACAAGACCTAGATGGTAGAAGGCAAGCAGTGGAATGTGTCTGGGTATCTGAGAAATATATAGAAAGCACTTAAGAGAACTTAATCATTTTTGTCTCCCTTTCCTTAGATTGAATAGGGAAAACCTGCTTTCTGCAAACAACTGAAAAGGCTGCACTTAGAAACTGTTTCTTTGGCCCTCATCGAGAAGCTGGAACTTGTATTGTGAGGCCCCTTATGGGACAAGCTCTCAACTGCTGATCACCCAGTGATTGTCACCATGGCCAGCAAGAGGAAATCCACCACACCATGCATGATCCCAGTGAAGACGGTGGTGTTGCAAGATGCCAGCATGGAGGCCCAGCCCGCTGAGACCTTGCCTGAGGGACCCCAGCAGGATCTGCCCCCAGAAGCATCTGCTGCCAGCAGTGAGGCAGCGCAGAACCCCAGCAGTACTGATGGCTCTGCACTGGCCAATGGGCATCGGAGCACTTTAGATGGTTATTTATATTCCTGTAAATACTGCGATTTCAGATCCCATGACATGACCCAATTTGTGGGACATATGAACTCAGAGCACACAGACTTTAATAAAGACCCAACTTTTGTATGCAGTGGGTGCAGTTTTCTGGCAAAAACCCCTGAGGGGCTTTCCTTGCACAATGCCACATGCCACTCCGGGGAAGCCAGCTTTGTGTGGAACGTGGCCAAGCCAGACAATCATGTGGTTGTGGAGCAGAGCATCCCTGAGAGCACCAGCACTCCTGACCTAGCGGGTGAGCCCAGTGCTGAAGGGGCCGATGGACAGGCAGAAATCATCATTACCAAAACTCCAATCATGAAGATAATGAAAGGCAAAGCTGAAGCCAAAAAAATTCATACACTCAAGGAGAATGTCCCTAGCCAGCCTGTGGGTGAGGCCTTACCAAAGCTGTCGACCGGAGAAATGGAGGTGAGAGAGGGGGACCATTCCTTCATCAATGGGGCAGTTCCAGTCAGCCAGGCATCTGCCAGCTCTGCAAAAACCCCCCATGCCGCCAACGGGCCCCTGATAGGAACAGTGCCAGTTTTGCCAGCTGGCATAGCACAGTTCCTCTCCCTCCAGCAGCAGCCCCCAGTGCATGCCCAACACCATGCCCACCAGCCACTGCCCACGGCCAAGGCCCTTCCCAAAGTGATGATCCCCCTGAGCAGCATTCCAACGTACAATGCAGCCATGGACTCTAACAGCTTCCTGAAGAACTCCTTCCACAAGTTCCCCTACCCCACCAAAGCCGAGCTCTGCTATTTGACTGTGGTGACCAAGTATCCAGAAGAACAGCTCAAGATCTGGTTCACAGCCCAAAGGCTGAAGCAGGGGATCAGCTGGTCCCCTGAGGAGATTGAGGATGCCCGGAAAAAGATGTTCAATACAGTCATCCAGTCTGTGCCTCAGCCCACAATTACGGTTCTAAATACCCCACTCGTCGCCAGTGCTGGCAATGTCCAGCATCTCATCCAGGCCGCTCTCCCAGGTCACGTTGTGGGGCAGCCAGAGGGTACAGGAGGGGGTCTTCTGGTCACTCAGCCATTGATGGCCAATGGGTTGCAAGCAACAAATTCCTCTCTCCCCCTCACGGTGACATCTGTCCCCAAGCAGCCAGGTGTGGCACCCATTAACACTGTGTGTTCAAATACAACGTCAGCTGTGAAGGTTGTCAATGCGGCCCAGTCGCTCCTCACAGCCTGCCCCAGCATAACCTCCCAAGCCTTCCTTGATGCTAGCATCTACAAAAATAAGAAATCTCATGAACAGCTGTCAGCTCTGAAAGGGAGCTTCTGTCGGAACCAGTTCCCAGGGCAGAGTGAAGTTGAACATCTCACCAAAGTGACCGGCCTCAGTACCAGAGAGGTGCGGAAATGGTTCAGTGATCGTAGATACCACTGCCGGAACTTGAAGGGCTCCAGAGCAATGATGCCTGGAGATCACAGCTCCATCATCATTGACTCTGTGCCAGAGGTGTCCTTCTCCCCGTCGTCCAAGGTCCCTGAGGTAACCTGCATCCCAACAGCAGCCACACTAGCAACCCACCCTTCTGCCAAACGACAATCTTGGCACCAGACTCCTGACTTCACACCAACCAAATACAAGGAGAGAGCCCCTGAGCAGCTCAGAGCCCTGGAGAGCAGTTTTGCACAAAACCCTCTTCCTCTTGATGAGGAACTGGACCGCCTGAGAAGTGAAACCAAAATGACCCGACGAGAAATTGATAGCTGGTTTTCAGAGAGACGGAAAAAAGTGAATGCTGAGGAGACCAAGAAGACTGAGGAGAATCCCTCTCAGGAGGAAGAGGAGGCTGCTGAGGATGAGGGTGGAGAAGAGGATTTGGCCAGTGAGCTAAGGGTCTCTGGTGAAAATGGCTCTCTGGAAATGCCCAGTAGCCATACCTTGGCAGAGCGCAAAGTCAGCCCCATTAAAATCAACCTGAAGAACCTGCGGGTCACTGAAGCCAATGGCAGGAATGAGATTCCAGGGCTGGGTGCCTGTGACCCTGAGGATGATGGGTCAAACAAACTGACAGAGCAGCTCCCAGGCAAAGTGAGCTGCAAAAAGACTGCCCAGCAGCGGCACTTGCTGCGGCAGCTCTTTGTCCAGACACAGTGGCCAAGCAACCAGGACTATGATTCCATCATGGCCCAGACGGGTCTGCCACGGCCAGAGGTGGTGCGCTGGTTTGGAGATAGCAGGTACGCACTGAAGAACGGCCAACTCAAATGGTACGAAGACTATAAGCGAGGCAACTTCCCACCAGGGCTACTGGTCATTGCCCCTGGTAACCGGGAGCTCCTGCAGGACTATTACATGACACACAAGATGCTGTATGAAGAGGACCTGCAGAACCTCTGTGACAAGACCCAGATGAGCTCCCAGCAGGTCAAGCAGTGGTTTGCTGAGAAAATGGGGGAGGAGACCAGAGCCGTGGCAGACACAGGCAGTGAGGACCAGGGCCCTGGTACTGGTGAGCTCACAGCAGTTCACAAAGGGATGGGTGACACCTATTCAGAGGTGTCTGAGAACAGTGAGTCGTGGGAGCCCAGTGTTCCTGAGGCCAGCTCAGAGCCCTTTGACACATCGAGTCCCCAGGCTGGACGTCAGCTCGGTAAGGAGTCCACAGGGGCCATGGCTATCCTGTGTGGGTAAGGGGAGGAGGCACTTATGGTTGGGCACTGAATTTACTGCACAGGGGCATCTGCTGTCTCTAAGGCTGCCTGGCAGCAGCATTAACTGCCTGGCTGCTTCAGAGGACAACTAGCAGCAGAAGCCATAGGAACATAATATGATAAATGGTTGAGAGCTGTTTTTTGTTTTATGTGTTTTTAAAAACCTGCGCAGGGGAAGGAACATGGTGACCCTAAAGGGGTCCAAGCTTTGCTAGCCAATTCTTAGCAATAGGAGAACAGGTTAAAACATCCTCTGAGTCAGGCAGATCCACAGCCACTGGGTAGGAGACAGCAACAGGACATGAGTTGAAATTCAGCTCAAATTGATGAAAAGGAAAGAGAGCCTTTAATTGACCTTAGATACATAATGTGCTTTTTTCTGATGATGAAAGTCTTGTGTTTCTCTGGTTATGCCTGATGTAGAAGAAATGTTTAGTATAATGGAAAATCACCTTCCTTCTTTGACATACATGGAATCAAAAGCTTGAATTTTGTTCCTCAGTTTCTCTGGATTGTACTCGAAAGCAAAATGTATTATAGAAGATTATTTAAGACATAGTTTTGAAGCCACAGACAAGTCATGTTGTTACGTGTTGATTTTCTAGGTTCCTGGTCACTGAGTTCCCAGGGCCTCTCCCTTCCCTCCTTACTCTTTGACATTTGTGTTCTCATTAGAGACCCCATCAGAGGGCAGCCAGAAGCTCAGGTGAGAGCCAGGAGGGCGGAGTGTTATAGAAGCTGAAGGGATTGGGGGTTCCAAAATGGCAGCATTGCTAGCTGAGTTGGCAATGGTGGGAGGGGGTACAGGAGACACTATTTGTGGTGTTGGGCAATGTGATGGTTCCGTGGTGACTTTGGCATGAGCTGCCACAGTGTGGGGCCTTGTGTTTGGTACCTCATCCCCAGGGCCAACCATAGTGTCCTATCCCTCAGAAATCCCACAGAATTTCCTGGATGGTGTTCCATTGTTTCCATACAATAGCCAACCATTGTTGTTTGTTTATTTTGGCCTGGCAAATCCCATCGCCTCCACCCTAGTTGCTTTCTACTTAGGGTGTCTTAAAAAGGACAAAATTCTTTTTCTTTCTCTGAATATTTTAAATTCATTTGAACACAACAGTTTGAAACATAGTTATGCTATTGTTTCTTTACTGAGTTAAGGAAAAAGAGACTTCCTTTTTGGCCCATAATTTGGTGGGGTGGGGGCGGGGAGTACCATGTCATCTATCTGTTTAGCATTTGCAGAAAGCCTGTTCTTCTCATTTTCACATACTAAGGCAAAATCCAGTTCCACAAAGCCCACAGTGAGAGCAAACACCTGGTGGAGCCCAAAGCCACTGGTCAGCAGTTAGGGTAGGAGTACAAGGGCCACTGGCTCCTTTATGGCCTCCTCCAACTCCAGCCATGTTTTCAATAGGGCAACAACAAAACACTCCCTTCCTTTGGGGCCCACAGCTCACAGCCTGCTTTATAAAGTAGCTGATGGCACACCCTGGAGTCAGAACACCAGGTTTTTATGGCTGGTTTGACCTTTTTATAATGCAGAACAGGTAGTCTCTCCTACAAGTCTTTGTCCAAGTTTGTAAGTTGGTCCTTATGTTATACCCAGCTCTATGCTTCTTGTGATACACCAGTAGGCCAGGGTGTCATGCTCAAGAGAGATGAGGATGTTTGAACAAGTTTATTACGAAAGCTGACATGGAGAATGATGTTATGGAAGATGGCAGTAGCAGCACCAGGAATCTTTTCCTCCACCAAAGCAATTGAGCTGGCAGTAATTGTCTCAAGCAACTGTTTTGGGACTCAGAAGTCTAGTTGAACACTTGCAACATCCAGGGAAGAGCTTGATGGAGAGGCTTATAAATTTTGATGTTTTTTTTTGTTTCACATAGCAGCATCCCCAAGCTCTGCAGCAGGCAACTGTGGAAAATGTTCCTGGTGCAGACTGTTGGTGCCAGGGTGGGCAATAACAACTTTGTCCTCCAAAAGTCAAGTTTTCGTGGCCAGGTGTGGTGGCTCACACCTGTAATCCCAGCACTTTGGGAGGCTGAGGTGGGTGGATCACTTGAGGTCAGGAGTTTGAGGCCAGCCTGGCCAACATGGTAAAACCCTGTCTCTATTAAAAATACAAAAATTAGCCGGGCATGGTGGTGAGTGCCTGTAATCCCAGCTATTTGGGAGGCTGAGGCAGGAGAATCACTTGAACCTGGGAGGCAGAAGTTGCAGTGAGCCAAGATGACACCACTGCGTTCCAGCCTGGGCAACAGAGTGAGGCTCCATTGCAAAAAAAAAAAAAAAAAAAAAGTTTTTATGTTTTGATTTCTGATTACTGCATTTAATCACTGAGGGGGTCAGTGCAGAGGCTGATCATTGTCTCAACGCCCTTGGGCAGACGGAGCTTTCTAGCCACAAGGGGATTTAAAGGGACAGTACCTATTTTTTTTTCTTTATTCCTCCTTTTGGCAAGCCAGATATTTAAGGAAATCTTAGGTCACTGGTTAACCACAGATATCACAAAAGAAACTTCACTGACCCCATACCGCAAAGAATACACACTTCACAAAAATAGTTGGAAAAGTCACAAATAGTTGGCTCCAGCCCTCAATAAGCAAAAATCAGCAATCTCTGAGGCATGACAGAATTAGATTCTCAGTTACCACAATGTAATACTCATAATGTCCAGTTCTCAACAAAAAATTACAAAACATAAAAAGAAATAGAAAAACATGGTCCATTCACAGGAAAAAAAATTGACAGACACCATCCTTGAGGAAGTCCAGACGATGGAATTATTGCCCAAAGACATTAAATCAGCTATCTTAAGTATGTTCAACGAGCTAAAGGAAACCATGGACGAAGAACTAAAGGAAATCAGGAAAACCATGCATGAACAAAATGAGAATATCAATAAAGAGATAGAAATTATAAAAAGAAACAAAACAAATTCTAGAGCTAAAAAGTATAATCCCTGAAATGGAAAACATACTAGAGGGATTCAACAAAGATTTGGGCATGCAAAAGAAGAGAACAGTTAATTTGAAGAGAAAATAATTGAAATTATCCAAAGGAGAAGAAAGAAAAAAAAATAGGAAAAAAAACCTGAGAGAGCTGTGAGACATCATCAAGCATACTAATGTACTCATATATTCATATAGTTATTATATTCATTAGTATATTCATACTCATATACTCATATAGGAATCCCAGAAAAAGAAAAGGGACAGAAAGAATATTTAAAGAAATAATGATAGAAAATTTCCCAAATCTGATGAAAAACATGAATCTACACATCCAAAAAGCTCAATAAAATCCAAGCAGGATGAACTCAGATCCACACCAAGACATATTATATCAGAATTGTCAAAACCTGAAGACAGGATTTTGAAAGCAACAAGAGAGAAGCAACTCGTCACACAGAATTTTTGACAAGGTTAACAGCCGATTCGTCATCAAAAATCTTGGAAGCCCAAAGGCAGCGAGATGACATATCTAAAGTCGTGAAAGGGGGAAAAAAAAAACCCAAAAACCTCTAAATCAGATTTCTATATATGGCAAAACTGTTCTTCAAAAATGAAAAAGAAATCCAGACAGTTCCAAATAAAATGGAAGGAAATCATTACTAGTAGACATGCCCTACCAGAAATGCTAAAGGGAATCCTTCAGGCTGAAATGAAAGGATACTGAACAGAAACTTGAAGCCATAAGAAAAAATAGGCCGGGCCATGGCTCACACCTATAATCCCAGCACTTTGGGAGGCCAAGGCAGGTGGATCACGAGGTCAGGAGTTTGAGACCAGCCTGGCCAACATGGTGAAACCCCGTCTCTACAAAACATACAAAAATTAGCCGGGCCTGGTGGTGCTAATCCCAGCTACTCGGGAGGTTGAGGCAGGAGAATCGCTTGAACCTGGGAGGCAGAGCTTGCAGTGAGCTGAGATCGCACCACTGTACTCCAGCCTGGGTGGCAGAGCAAGACTCTGTCTCAAAAAAAAAAAAAAAGAAAGAGCTCTAGTTAAAATAACTTCAGAGGTAAATATAAGAGCCACTGCTACTGTACTTTTGGTTTATAACTTTTTGTGCTTTGTAATTTAAAAGACAAATTCATTAAAAAATTATAAATCTATATTAATGGGCATAGAATGTAGTAAGATGTAATCTGTAAATAATAAAACTGACAAATTAGTGCATTGCAAACAAAACAGAATCAAAACAGTACATTGTGAACGATCAAATAAATACAAAAGAAGGTAGTAATGGAATTGAGGAATCAAAAACATAAGACCATATTAAAAACAAATACCCAAATGGCAGAAGTAAATCCTTGATCAGTAATCACATTAAATGTAAAGGGATTAAGCTCTTCTATTAAAAACAAAGATTGGCAGATTGGAGTTAAAAAAATAGTGTTTATATGCTGTCTTAAGAGACTCATGTTAGATATAACGACACAAGGCAGTTGAAAGTAAAAGGATAGAAAAAGATACATCTAGAAAATAGTAACCATATGACAGCTGAGGTGGCTATATTATCACCAGACAAAATAATCTATTTTTTCTGGAGAAAATATTATATATATATATATATTTTAAATATATACAATTATATATAAAACATATATACATATGTTATATATATATAATTTAGAATTAGCCAGCCAGACTCAGCTGAGATGATCCCAGTTTTGTTGGCAACATCAGAAGCATTGTAATCAGGAGCCAGTTGAACATACACCTTCTTCTCTCCATCAGCCCTGATCAACGTGTTGACTTTGACCACATCAGTGTCATAGAGCTGCTTCACAGCCTGTCTTATCTGGTGCTTTTTGGCTTTTAACATCCACAGTGAACACAGGTGTATTGTTGTCTTCTATCTAATTCATGTCAGACTCAGTGGTCACTGGTCAGTGGGAACTTGATGATGGGATAGTGGTCAAGCTTATTTCTCCTGGTAGTGCCCTTCTGAGGATATTGAGGCTGCCTTTGGAGTCATAATGTCTTGGGCCACAGGAAGGTGGGTGATGTGTGGATCTTCTTTTTTTTTTTTCTTGGTGGCTGTGTGGATGCCTTTCAGCACTGCCTTCTTGGCCTTCAAAGCCTTCACTTTGGGATCAGCTTTAGGAGTGTCAAGAGCTTCCTTCTTCACCTCCAGTGTCCTCTTTTGAAAAAGGCACACAAATCAAAACCACAATGAGATACCATCTCACACCAGTTAGAATGGCAATCATTAAAAAGTCAGGAAACAACAGGTGCTGGAGAGGATGTGGAGAAATAGGAACACTTTTACACTGTTGGTGGGACTGTAAACTAGTTCAACCCTTGTGGAAGTCAGTGTGGCGATTCCTCAGGGATCTAGAACTATAAATTCCATTCGACCCAGCCATCCCATTACTGGGTATATACCCAAAGGACTATAAATCATGCTGCTATAAAGACACATGCACACGTATGTTTATTGCAGCATTATTCACAATAGCAAAGACTTGGAACCAACCCAAATGTCCAACAATGATAGACTGGATTAAGAAAATGTGGCACATATACACCATGGAATACTACGCAGCCATAAAAAATGATGAGTTCATGTCCTTTGTAGGGACATGGATGAAATTGGAAATCATCATTCTCAGTAAACTATCGCAAGAACAAAAAACCAAACACCGCATATTCTCACTCATAGGTGGGAATTGAACAATGAGAACACATGGACACAGGAAGGGGAACATCACACTTTGGGGACTGTTGTGGGGTGGGGGGAGGGGGGAGGGATAGCATTGGGAGATATACCTAATGCTAGATGACGAGTTAATGGGTGCAGCGCACCAGCATGGCACATGTATACATATGTAACTTACCTGCACATTGCGCACATGTAACATAAAACCTAAAGTATAATAATAATAATAATAATAATAATAAATAAAAAAAAGAAAAAGGCACACAAAATACATTTTAAATCAAGAAAGGTTACAAGAGACAAGGATATTATATTGATAAAAGATTTATATATATATAACATATATATAATATATATTTATATATATATAACATATATAATATATATTTATATATATATAACATATATATAATATATATTTATATATATAAAAATATATATATACCTAACAGAGCTCCAAAACATGAAACAAATGACAGAATTAAAGGGAGAAAGACACAAAAATAGTTGGAGACTTTAATACTCCATGTCCAATAATGGATATAGAAACCAGACAGAAGATCAGTCAGGAAATGGAGGATTTCAACAACACTCTAAGCAAATTAGACCAAATAGACATAAACAGAATACCACCCAACAACAGCAGAATACACAGTCTTCTCAAATTCACATGGAATACTCTCCAGGATAAACCATATGTTAAGCCATGAAACAAGTGTTAATAAATTTTTTAAAAACTGAGATTATACAGAGTACATTTCCAGTTACAGTGGAATGAAACTAGACATTGAAAATAGAAAACTGGGAAGACACAAATATGTGGAAATTAACACACTATTTAAAAACGAATGGGGAAATTAAAAAATACCTTGAGAAAAATGAAAACACAACGTACCAGAACTTATGACACATAGTGAAAGCAATCCTAAGAGGTGAATCTGTAGCTGTAAATGCATACATTAAAAGAGAACTCATGCTGGGCACAGTGGCTCATGCCTGTAATCCCAGCACTTAGGGAGGCTAAGGTGGGTGGATCACCTGAGGTCAGGAGTTCGAGACCAACCTGGCCCACATAGTGAAACCCTGTCTCTACTAAAAATACAAAAATTAGCTGGACATGGTGGCAGGCACCTGTAATCCCAGCTACCTGGGAGGCTGAGGCAGGAGAATCATTTGAACCCAGGAGGTGGAGGTTGCAGTGAACTGAGACTGCACCATTACACTCCAGCCTGGGCAACAAGAGCAAAACTCCTCAAAAAATAAAAAAAAATCTCTGTCGGTGGCTTGCACCTATAATCCCAGTGCTTTGGGAGGCCAAGGCAGGAGGATCACTTGAGGCCAGGAGTTTGAGACCTGTCTGGGTAACAAAGGTGGGATCCTGTCTCTACAAAAAAGTAAAAAATTAGCCAGGTGTGGTGGCATGTTCCTGTAGTGCCAGCTACTCAGGTGTCTGGGGTGGGAGGATTGTTTACCAGGAGTTTGAGGTTATAGTGAGCTATACTTGCACCACTGCATTCCAGCCTGGGTGACAGAGTGAGACCCCATGTCTTAAAAACACTTTTTTTAAGATCTCAAATCAGTAAACTAAATGTACACTTTAAAGAACTAGAAAAGAGCAAACGAAACCCAAAGTTACCAGAAGGAAGGAAATAAAGGTTAGAGCAGAGATAGAGAATCAATGAAACCAAAAGTTGGTTCTTGAAAAAACAAAATTGACAAACCTTTAAGAATGAAAGAGAAGACTTAAATTACAAACATCAGAAAGGAAAGAGGGGATGTTACATATTCACATGAATATAAGATATTTTCACATGAATATGATACTATAAGAAACTAGTATTAACAGTTATGTGCCAATAAATTGGGTAACCTAGATGAAATTCCTAGAAACCCACACTCTCCGAAAATCAACTGACAAATAAATAGGAAACCAAAATATATCAATAACTGGTAAGAAGATTGTTATCAGAAACATTCCAACAGTGAAAAGTCTAGGACCCCTGGTGAATTCTTCCAAATACTGAAAGAAGAATTAACACACCAGTTCTCCTCAAACTCCTCCAAAAAAATTGAAGAGGAGTAAACACTTCTTAACTCATGAGGTCACCATTACCCTGACACCAAAGCAAGACAAGGGCACTACAAGAAAAGAAATCTACAGACTAATACCCCTTATGAATATAGATACAAAAATCCCCAACAAAATATCAAGCCAAATTCAGCAGCATACTAAAAGGATTATACCTCATGACCAAGAGGGATCTATCCCTGCAATGCAAGGATTGCCTGGCACATGAATATCAATGTAATACACCACATTAAAAGAATAAAGAGAATAAAACACATCATCCTAATTCAAGCAGAAAGAGCGTCTGACAAGTCAACTTGCTTTCATGACAATAAACACTCAATAACTAGGAATATGACAATATGATAAAGACCATATATGAAAAGCCCACAATTAACATCATACTCAACAATGGTGAAAGACCAAAAACTTTTCCCCTAAGATCAGGAATAAAATAAAGATGCCCACTTTTGCCACATCTATTCAAAACAGTATTGGAAGTTCTAGCCAGAGCAGTTAGGCAAAAAAAAAAAAAAAAAAAAAAAAAAAAGGATCCAAGTTTGAAAGGAAGAAGTAAAATTATCTTTATTCACAGATGACATGATCATATATATAGAAACTTGAGGCCAGTCGTGGTAGCTCATGCCTGTAATCTCAGCACTTTGGGAGGCTAAGGCAGGTGGATCACAAGGTCAAGAGATCGAGACCACCCTGGCCAACATGATGAAACCCCGTCTCTACTAAAAATACAAAATTAGCTGGGAATGGTGGCACGCGCCTTTAGTCTCAGGGTTAGGGCTGAGGCAGGAGAATCACTTGAGCCTGGCAGGCAGAGCTTGTAGTGAGCCGAGATCGTGCCACTGCACTCCAGCCTGGTGACAGAGCGAGACTCCTTCTCAAAAAAAAAAATAAAAATAAAAATAAAAACATAAAAAACACAAAAAACTTGAATACACACACACACACACACACACACACACACAAATAAGAGCTAATAAATGAACTTGGCAAAGCTGCAGGATATAAAAACACAAAATCATTTGTATTTAGCTGGGCACAGTGACACAACTGTAGTCCCACTACTTGGGAGGCTGAGGCAGGAATTCAAGGAGGCCAGCCTGGGCAACATAGTAAGACCCTACCTGTCTAAAAAAATTGGTTGTATTTTAATACACTTGCAATGAACAATCTGAAAAGAAAATTTTAAAAATAGTATCATTTACAACGGCATCAAAAAGAAAAAGTGCTTAGGAATAAATTTAACCAAGGAGGCAAAAGAAGTGTATCTTGAAAACAACAAAATGTTGCTGAAAAACATTAAAGATAACCTAAATAAATAGAAAGATATCCCATGTTCATGGATTGATATTATTAAGATGTAGATGCGACCCAAAGCAAACTACAGAGTCAGTGTAAAATCTATCAAAAGCATAGTTGCATTTTTACAGAAATAAGAAAATCCAGAAAGACCCAACCAAAATGGCTGACTAGAGGCATTTTGTACTCGCCTCTTCCATTAAGAACAAAAATAGAGAGTGGATAATCACACTTTGAATAGATTATCCAAGACAGAACACTGGAATTCACAGAAAAGAGACAAGAAACAAAGTAAGGAAGGAAAAAGAAGCAAGGTAGCTTGTTCAGCCGGGATTGGCTGGGAACTGAGAGAGACCCCCCAGCATGGGGAAAAGGTAAGTGAGAGACCCTCGGTGGTCCACATTTCCACCATGAAAGGATTCTGCAGTTCTAGCCACGGGAGAGCTCCTCAGCCCTTGCAGTCCCTGAAACTTAACATAGGAGGTGCCAGGAGATTGTTCAATGGCACTGCTCCACAAGGGAGCTCGCACTGAGTCCCCCACACTTCCTGAGAACAAAACAGCTACAGCAAGATGCCATTTAAAGCCCAGCCCCCAAAAGACTGTACACTGTCCTGGAGTCCCTGGGTGCCAGGACTGAGGTGTAAGAGAACTGCAGACTGTTTTCCCCAGAGCTGAGGCATAAGTGACTGAGTTACTGCAGCTGGGGCTGAAGTTCTACAAGGCATGTGCTCCTGCTGTTGTGGCTGAGGTACAACCATGGTGCCAGCTACCATAGCAGGGGCTGAGGCACCAGTGCCACTGGAGCTGAGTGAGGTTTGAGTGGCACATGCATTCCCCACTGGCCAGCAACCCTGTGCTCCCCAATGGAAGGTAATAGTACAGCACTGCCACTCCCTATCCAAGCATTCTGAAGGTGGCCTAGGGATTGCCCTGCCCCTGCCCACCTTGGTTGGCACCTGCACACATCATAGGGAGCCTGAGGATGAGACTGCCCAGCCTGGCTTTACACCACCACTTCCCTGGCCAGAGCACACAGTCTAGGGGCTGGAGGATTGTCCAGCCTAGTCCACCACCACTGGCACTTGAATACTCCTCTTGGGTACCTAAGGTTGGGGCTTACCCACCTGGCCACTACTACCTGTATGTACCTCTTGTGGCCCTGGAGAATGGGCCGCCCAGCCTGTTGCAGCCACTGCCAACACAAGCACATATCACTTGGGACCCAGAGGGTCATTTCAACACTGTCACTGCCATCTCCCATGCCACGCCAGCTGCCCAGGGGCCTGATAACCTGCTTACATGCCTGGGAACTGCTGCCACTACTGACATCTGAGTAAGCCACCCGAAAGCCCAAGAATCAGCCTGCTTGGACCCACTAACACTGGTGCCATTGTATGCTCCTCTGAGGTCCAAAGACAGGCATGCTTAGCCCACTGCTGCTACCACTGGTGCCTGGAGAATGGCCCACCTGGCATTCCATCCTTAGCTTCCACTAATAACTGCTGAGCCACTGAGGAAATCACAGATACCACTGATTCTATTTATAGCCAAAGAAATCATACGGAGACTACACTACTGCACATACCAAGAATCAAAGCCAAAGTGTCCTACCCAACCGATACCATAGATACATCTAGGAAAAAGTCTTCCCTTATAAATGCAAATGCAAATGCAAAAAATTAGAAGAAGCAACTGTTATGCCAGATGTGCAGATATCAACATAAGGACACAAACATGAAAAAGCAAGGAAATATGACACCTCCAAAGGAACACAATAAATTTCCTGCAATAGATTCCAATAAAAACTAAACTCACAAAATCCCAGAAAAAGAATTCAAATTATTGAGTGTAAGGAAGCTCAATGAGATGTAAGAGAATGTGAAAAAGAAAAACAATTTGGGAAATGAATGATAATTTTATCAAAGAGATATATGTCATAAAAAAGCAAATTCTGGAATAGAAGACTTCATGAAACAAAGTACAGAATACAATTGAAAGCTTCAACAATATATTAGATAAAGCAGAAAAAAAGTCTTAGAGCTGGAACACAGGTCTTTTAACATAACTCAGAAATAAAAAAGAATAAAGAAAAATGAGCAAAGCCTTTGTGACATATGGGACACAATAAAGCAACTACATATCTAAATTATTGGGATCCCAGAGGGTTAAGAGAAAATGAAAGAGTGAGAGAACCTATTTAATGAAATAATATTAATAGGTGAAAACTTCCCAAATCTCATAAGAGATTTAGACATCTAGATACAGAGGCCCTGATAGCCCCTAAACGGATACAGTGCAAAAAGGTCTTCTCTATGGCACATTATAGTCAAACTCTCTAAAGTCAGATAATTCTAAGGACAGTAAGAGAAATGTGTGTAAGCAACTATAAAGGAAGCCCCATCAGACTAACAGTGGATTTTAGCAGACACCTTACAGATCAGGAGAAAATGAGATGATATATTGACAGGGTTGAAGGGGGAAAAAAGTAAGCCAAGGATACTATGTCTAGCAAAATTATCCTTCATAAATGAAGGAGAAATAAAGTATTTCCAAGACAAGCAAAAGCTGAGAGAATTGATCACCACTAGACTGGCCCTACAAGAAATGCTCACAGGAGTCCTAAACATGGAAGTGAAAGCACGACATTTAACACTGTGTAAAACACACGAAAGTATAAAACTCACTGGCAAAGCAAACACACAGATGAGGAAAAGACTCAAATGCTACCACTACAGAAAACTACCAGAGTACAATGCCAAACAAAAGAAAAAGGAATAAAAAAATATATAAAACAACTAGAAAACAACAGTATAACAATAACAAAACCTCACATATCAATAATCCTTGGCTGGGCATGGTGGCTCATGCCTGTAATTCCAGCACTTTGGGAGGCCAAGGTGGGCAGATCACCTGAGGTCAGGAGCTTAAGACCAGCCTGGCCAACATGGTGAAACCCCATCTCTAAAAATACAAAATTAGCCAGGCATGGTGGCACATGCCTGTAATCCTAGCTACTCGGGAGGCTGAGGCAGGAGAATTGCTTGAACCCAGGAAGCAGAGGTTGCGGTGAGCCGAGATTGCACCCCTCTGCTTCCACCTGGGCTACAAGAGCGAAACTCTGTCTCAAAAAATTATCATTTGTACCAGAAATGCAAGGATGGTTTAACGTACACCATTCAGTTAATGCGATACATCACATCAACAGAATGAAGAGCAAAAATCGTATGGTCATCTCAATAAACACAGAAAAAGCATTTGATAAAATTCAACATCGCTTCATGATTTAAAAAAAAAACACTCAGAAAACTGCATAGAAAGAAGATAATAAAGGCCATAAATAATAAACCCACAGCTAACATCATATTGAATGGGGAAAAGCTGAAAGTCCTTCTTCTGAGAACTGGAACATGACAAGGATGCCCATTTTCACCACTCCTATTCAGCATAGTACTGGAAGTTCTAGCCAGAGATATCAGGCAAGAGAAAGAAATAAAAGGCATCCAAATTGGAAAAGAGAAAGTCAGATTGTCCCTTTTTGCAGATGACATGATCTGATACTTAGAAAAACCAAAAAGACTCCACCAAAACTCTTAAGGCTGGTAAGCAAATTCAGCACAGTGGCAGGATATACAGTTAACGTACAAAAATCAGAGTTTCTTTTTTTTTTTTTTTTGAGAGCTTTGAAAACAATTTATTATAAGTGTCAGTATGGCATAAAGGAAATGAACATTGAACATCTGCTTTTGAGACCCATCTTTGTCACCAACAACAATATTGTTACTTTGAGCAAATGGCTCATGCAGTTCTTTCATGTGTTAAAGGGAGGGACTGGATCAGGTTACCACTATAGTTCATTTAAGTTCTATTATTCTGATACCATATTTTCATTAGATAGAGAGATCATAATATATGATATGCTCTGCAATTTTCTTCTCCAAGCAAAGCTGACTTCAATGAAAAAACATCAGTATTTTGTAAACCTTTTAAATAATAATAATTAAACATTAATATTATATTCTATTGGCCATATTTATGGAAACAGTGTGTGATGTGGTTGTTTTATATGGAAAATCAAAAGAAAGTTACCATCTGAGCAGTGCCAAACAAAAATCAGAGTTTCTATATGCCAATAATAAAATAGCTGAAAAAGAAATCAGGAAGGTAATCTGATTTACAATAGCTATCAAAAATAAAAAAAGATACTTAGGAATAAATTTAATCAAGGAAGTGAAAGATCTCTGCAAGGAAAACTGTAAAACACTGATGAAAGAAACTGAAGAGGACACAAATGGAAAGATATCCCATGCTTATGGATTGGAAAAATTAATATTAAAATGACCATACTGTCCAAAGCAATCTACAGATTCAATGCAATTGCTATCAAAATACCAATGTAATTTTTTCACAGAAGTAGAAAAAAACCCTAAAATTTGTACAGAACCACGAAAGAGCTAAAATAGTCAAAGCAATCCTAAGCAAAAAGAACAAAGCTGTAGGCATCACATTACCTGACTTCAAAATATATCACAAGGCTATAGTAACCAAAACAACATGGTATTGGTATAAAAATAGACCCACAGACCAAAGGAAAAGAAAATAGAACCCAGAAATAAAGCCACATATTTATAGCCAGCTGATTTTCAACAAAGGTGCCAAGAACATGCAATGAGGAAAGGACACCCTCTTCAATAAATGATGCTGGGAAAATTAGATATCCATAAGCAAAAGAATAAAACTGGACCTGTATCTCTCACCATATACAAAAGTTAAGACAGATTAAAGATTTAAATATAAGACTTTGAATTATGAAACTACTAGAAGAAAACTTAGTGCAGAACACTTCAGGACATTGGTCTGAGCAAAGATTTTATGGCTAAGACCTCAAAAACACAACTAAAACAAAAATAGACAAAGGGAACTATATTAAAAATCTGCATAGCAAAGGAAATAATCAGAGTACAGAGACAACATGTTGAGTGGGAGAAAATATTTGCAAAACTATTCCTCCAACAAAGGACTAATATCTAGAATATATAAGGAATTCAACAAAAAATCATATCAAAAAGTGGGCAAAAGGCGGGGCACAGAGGCTAACGTCTATAATCCCAACACTTTGGGAGGCCGAGGTAGGTGGATCACTTGAGCCCAGGAATTCGAGACCAGCCTGGGCAACATGGTGAAACCCCATCTCTACAAAAATTAGTCGGGTGTAGTGGCACATACCTGTAGTCCCAGCTACTCAGGAGGCTGAAGTGGGGGGATCAGTTGAGCCCAGGAGGTTGAGACTGCAGTGAGCCGTGGTTGTGCCACTGCATTCCAGAGCCTGGGTGACAGAGCAAGACCCTGTGTCCAAAAAAAAAAAAAAAAAAAAAAAAGTGGGGGAGGGGGGCAAAAGACATGAATAGACAATTCACAAAAGAAGACATACACATGGCCAATAGGTATATTAAAAAACGCTCAGCATCACGAATCAAAAGGGAAATACAAATCAAAACCACAATGAGATATCATTTTATCCCAGTTAGAATGGCTATTATTAAAAAGACAAAAAATAATAGAATTGGAGGTCATTATGTTCATTGGACTATCCCAGGCACAGAAAGACAAATACACGTTCTTACTCATATGTGGCAGCTAAAAAAACTTGATTTCATGGAGATAGAGAATAGGATGATAGATAGCACGGGTCGGGAAGGGTGTGAGAGTAGAAGGGGGAAATGAAAAGAGGTTGGTAAATGGGTATAGACTTACAGTGGATAGAAGAAACAAAATCTAATGTTAAATAGCAGACTAGCGTGACTATGGTTAGCAACATTGTATTGTATATTTCAAAGTAGCTAGAAGAGAGGACTTGAAATATTACCAACACACAGAAATAATAAATACTAAGGTGATGGATACCCTAAATATGTGACTTGAGCATTACACATTCTATGCATGTAAAAAATATTCACATGTACCCCATAAATATGTAAACTATCAATTAAAGAAGAATAATCCATCCTAAAGTTTATATAGAATCTCAGGGGACCCCAAATAGACAAACTGAGAAAAAACAAAGTTGAAGGAGTCACACTCACTTGATTTCAAATTGTACTACAAAGCTACAGTAATCAAAACAGTGTGGTACTGGCATAAGGAGAGACATACAAAACCAACGGAATAAAATAAAAAGCCCAGAAATCCCCATGTAATGGTCAATTGATTTTTGACAGGGGTGCAAAGACCATTCAATGGGAAAAGACAGTCTTTTCACCAAAAGGTGCTGGGAAAACTGGATATCTACATGCAAAAGAATGAAATTATACTCTTACCTTGTACTATATACAGAAATTTACTTAAAATAGATCAAAGAACTAAACAAAAAAGCTAAAGCTATAAAATGCTTAGAAGAAAATAGAATCCTTCCAGATTTTTGATTAGGCAATTATTACTTTTTTTTTTTTTTTGAGACAGGTTCTTGCTCTGTTGCTGGAGTGCAGTGGTACAATCAAACCTCCTGCAGCTTCAAACTCCTGGGCTCAAGCAATCATCCCACCTTAGCCTCCTGAGTAGCTAGGATTACAAGTGTGCACACCTGGCTAATTTTATTATTACTATTTTGTGTGTGGGTGTGTGTGTAGACAGGATCTTGCTATGTTGCCCAGGCTGGTCTTGAACTCCTGACTTCAAGCATTCCTCCCCAACCTCCCAAAGTGCTGAGATTACAGGCGCAAGCCACCCCATCTGGCCAGGCAATGATTTCTTATGTATGACACCCAAAGCATAGGCAACAAAAGAAAATAATAGATAATTTGGATTACGTCAAAATCTAAAACTTTTATGTTTCAAAGAACACTGTTAAAAGAATGAAACGAACCCACAGAATGGGAGAAAAGAACTGAAAATCATACATCTGATAAGAGATTTATATTCAGAATATGTATAGAACTCCTAAAACTGAACAACAAAACCAATTCAAAAATGGGCAAATGATTTAGACATTTCTCATAGGAAAATATACAAATGGCCAATAAGTACATGAAAAGACGAACATTAGGCATTAGGAAATCAAAACCACAGCATGATACCACTTCACACTTAAGATGGCTGTTACACACACACACCCAGAGAAAACAACGTGTTGGGAGGATGTGGAGAAACTGGATCCTTTGTGCAATGCTGGTGGGAATATAAAATGGTACAGCCCCTTGGGAAACAACTTTGTGGTTCTTCAAGAAGGTGAATATAGAATATTACCATGTGATCCAGCAATTTCACTCCTAGGTATACACCCCAAGGACTGAAAACAGGGACTCACATATGCATGTACATCAGTGTTCTTAGTGGCGTTATTCACAGTAGCCAAAAGGTGGAAACAAGTACTTACCACCAGATGAATAAACAAAATGTGTGTATACATATAGTAGGATATTATTCAGCCAAAAAATGAATAAAATTCTGATACATCCTACAACATGGATGGACTTTGAAAACATTTTTGCAAAGTGAAATGTCAAGACACAAAAAGACAAATATTGTACCATTCAACTTACATGAGGTATCTAAAATAGGCAAATTCATAGAGATAGAAGGTAAAATAGAGGTTACCAGGGCCTAAGGGGAGGAGGACATGGGGAGTTATTGTTTAATGGAGATATAATTTCTGTTTAGGATGATGAAAAATTGCTGGAAATAGAGTGATGGTTTCATAACATTGTAAATATACTTAATGCTACTGAATTGTACACTTAAAATTGTTGTAATGGTAAATTTTATGTTATTTATATTTTACCATGGTTTTTTTCTTAAAGTCAACATGGAAATGTGATGAGTGGATTTGAATCACAAGCATTGGCTCCCCTCAGCTACTAAATCCAACACAAAGTGACACGTTGCTGTCCTTTGTGGGACAGAGCAGGAATGGCAGGGGGTGGCTTTCCATTGGCATTGTTCTCTTCTGTCTGAGACAGGTAACTGTGGGTAAAGGAAGGGCCAGTCTGTTTATCTGTACCTGGTTTCTCATGGCTTTCTCAGCCAGCTGCAATTAAGGACCATTTCTTTATGAATCACAGATGATGGACCTGTCTGATATCAGCCTTACTTTGACTTTGACATTAGGGTTGCAAGTTACAAATGAAGTGAAGACATCAGTAGAATACATATCAGAACTAGACCCAGCTGCTGTTATATTGGAACAGTATGTTCTGGAGAGCCTGGAAGGAGAGGGCAGGATGAAGCATTTTAGGACAGGACTCCAGAGACGGTGCTGGCGGAAGCCTGGGGAGCTAGGGGGATTTAGTGGGCCTGGAGAGGCCAAACCGCTGCTCCTGCTGCTAGGCCTAGGGTTTAGCGGGGTCTCAGAGAGTCTGATGGCCTTACAAGGTTGAGGCAGCATCCTGTCCTTAACCCACATTCCCTCAGGCTGGAGGGTGGGGGAGTGGGTGGCAGAAGGCCATTGCTCATGGAATTAAGAGGTCCTCAAAGCCAGTGATGCCACCCTGGTATAGCAAGGACCAGGCTGCCTGGGGGGCAGGTGGTGGCAGCTGCCGTAGAGTGACAGGCATGTGTTTTCTTCTCAGAAACAGACTGAATTTGATCTGATTAATATGAAGGACTGGCCAGTCTGGGAAACCGCCTGCCAAGTGGAAGAGCCAAACCCGACTCTCTGCTGCCACATGCCGTTCCCATGCCCGGCTGCTGGGCACCTAGGAGAGCTTCCAGAGTCCTCGCAGACAGCCCAGAGCCTGCCGCTACCCTCGGCCTGCCCACCACCAAGCAAGCAGCAAGCAAGATGGGGTTCTCATCAGTTCTTCCTCCCACAATGTAGGACCTTTCCTTTACCTTCCAATGGATAAAATAGTTCAGATTTCATAGTCATATTCATAGACACAGAATCAAGCTTTTAACATATACATCCACCTCTATATGTTAAATAAAACATCAGATTATCAACACTGTCATTACGTAGAAACTTTGGTTAGCCAAGCAGTGCATTGTCATTTACGTCATCTCTAAAAATGACCTGTGTCTGTTCTCTGGGGATTGCTGGGTCATAGGTGCCCCTCACCTTCCACAGTCAGGCAGGGAAGTTATAGGCACAAAGCTACGTCTGGAACCTCTTTGTGCCCCCTTTGTGTTCCTCAAGGAAGCAGTACCTTTGAAGAGATCTCTGCTGCATTAAATGATGACCGGCTACGTTTCATGTCAGGCTTGCTTTGCCTTGTGGGCTACTCAGTGCAGAACCTGCTGTAACCCTCAGTTCAAAAAATGGACTGGGAATGTGATTAGTGTTGGATGCTTTACCATTCTGTTTAGTTGTTACCGTAATTCTGCTTTTTCATGGGAGTTTGAATCATGGACCATAACTTTTCGGTTATCAGATCAACGAAAGAAACATTTGTTGTTAAGCCTAATGTGCTGACCTATGTGCCTGCATTTTTTTTTTTTTAAATCTAGACATGTTTGGAGTGAGAGAAAGATGGAAAAAAGACATGGGGTAGGGATGTAAGTGGAAGTCTATAGCCACAGCCTGTAGCTTTGACCACTGCGGTTTTCAGAGCCCTTTCTCCACACTCATTTCAGAGCCTCCTATGGTTTGGGAAGGAATAACACACTGGCCCATTAGTAAGGGTGAAGCCTGGAGGGATTTGTTGACTTCTTGGAATTATCAGAGGTAGGGTGGTCTTTAGCACAAAGACTTGCATGCAGAGATCCCTGGCAGAACACCCAGAGTGCCCCTGGCTCCCACCCCAGGGTCTGGCCGGTGTGCTGGATGCATGCCTGAGGGTGCTGGGCATCACTGGTCCTTGTGAGGATGCTTTTAAAGTTCTACATTTATATCCCCAAACTTGGAAACAAGAACTCTACTTTAGCCTAACCCTCATGTCCTTTTTTTGAATTGAGAAAATTACAGGAAATGGTGCCTTTGAAAATTAGAAAACTTGCTTACAGAGCTGTACTAAATGGTAAATCCTCAATTTCCCCAAGACCGGTTGCTCTGAGAGTAGCTGGTAAAGAGGGGTGAACTAAAGACCTGTCCACCTGTAGCTCCGCTCACTTCTTAGAAACCACCTGCTTCCCAGAGTGCCAAGCCACAAGTACCAGGCTTCGTGGGCACAGACACCTCCTGGGCTGGGCTGGGTGACAGTGCTAGAAGACCCCAGAGAGAGGGCAAGGGCTTTGGGCAAGAAGCACTGGTGGTGTTTTAGGGACCGTCCTTCTCCCCTACCCAGGGAACTGGACCTGGCAGGGCACCGTGCTCATGTGGCTCCAAGGACAAGCATGGCGGTGGCCCCTTCTGCCTTCCCGGAGAGGGCTTGCTTTGGAAACCAAAATCATATTCTTCTAAAGTGTCATCTTCTGCTCTCCCTGTCCCAATAGGGACCACACTTTATTTGTCTCAAACAGGGTACTTGGCAAATTTTGCAGCCTATTTTTGTATTCTTAATTTGGGGAGTAAAGATGTTTGGTCTCAAAAACCTTTGAGGAACTGCCAAGAGTGGCGAGTGATTGCTTTCCTTCAGAGAACAGACACTTGGAATTTCTCCTTTTAGTGTTTATATACATGCAGATTAATTTATATATATATACACACACACATATACAGTATAAATACTCATTTGATTCTTGGAAAACACGCATCTGGCGTGTGCAGTTGAAAAACTTGGTGGCACATGGGTGTTGGGGAAGTAGCCTGTGTTGGAGGGACACCAGTGCACTAGGCAGGTGGGGCGGCCCAGACCGAAGCCATCTCCAGGTGTCTGAGAAACCACCCAGTGCCTCACCTCCAGATCCTGCTGGCATCACCTCCAGAGCCCTGCATGCACTGGCTTGAAAAGTTGGTCTGTGGAGAGGATTTTTCTTGGTTACTTTTGTATTCACAGTTAATTTACGACCCAAACAGCAAAACACAGTTGGTGGACAAGTTCATGCAGGACCTACAGTGACCCAGCCATGGGCACTAGCTTATCTTTCAGGTGGAAAAGTACAGTGCTGCCTGCCCTAGTATGTTTTTCTTACAGATGTTAGCCCTGCCCAACAGCCAGGGCTACACCACAAAAGGCAAGAATGCCCATGTAAGGAGCCCAGCAGTCTGGACAGATCCTTCTTCCTCTGCTCTTGGATGAGAGTGAGTGAGTATGGTCTGGACCTTATCCTTGAAAGATGATCAAAAGCGATGATGAGGGAGGCAGTCATCACGCAGGTGCTTAAAGGGACATTGTAGGAGGTACTCAAGGGTTTGGGGGCAAAACCCTGAATCCAGCCAGTCGTGCACAGACACACCCACACTAGCCCAGTGGCAGTGGGGGATGTGGGATGGCAGCAGCCAGGTATGTAGCCCTGTCACAGGACAGCTTACTGTGGTTTTGCACACTGCCGAAGGGTTAAATTGTGTTGTTGCCTTCAGTAGAAGGCATTTGTGGGCTGCAGAGTTGAGAGGTGGGTGAGGTTAGTTTCTCCTGAAGAAAAAGCCTATAAAAAGTGGCTAATCTTATCCCTTTTCTCTGTATGCAGTTGGACTCGTCAGAGATAGTAAAATCATCTTTTAGTGTTTTTGTTGTTGCTGATGTCTTGTCCCCGTTTGTTTTTTACATGGGGTTGTAGATTGAGTTCTCAAAGGTGAAACCAGATGATCATTCTGATAAAGGAAATTTAAATTTGATACATATGCTTTGTATATTTTGATTACTTGTTTTCGTTTTTGACTATAAAGGAGCTTTTTTATTTTGGGAGGGGAGGAGTGTCATTTTTGAGAATCTTGGGTTCCTGAAAAAGAACGCCCTAGTTGGATGGCTTGCTGGGGCCTTGGGGTTTGGTAGTGATTGTACAACTTAAAGCTCCTTTCTCTTGGCTGAGTGACAGGCGGCTGTTCAGGTGGACCAAAGCATCTTGACACAAGGACTCCACACTCTGCTCTCTAGTAGCACAAGGAGGAAGTTGGACAGAACATTGGGTAGTGCCTTGTGGGCTCACACATGTACTAGTGGTCTCATCTCCACCTGGCCTTGGGAGGCCGTCCCACCAGGAAATTTGTATATTCTCTAGCCTGAGATGTGGCCCTTGTGGGTTTTATCCTGCTCAGTCAGTGGCCTAGTGGCAGGTCGTGTGTTCTCTCCCTCTCCCTCTGGCTCTGGGACATCTGTCCCTGGCTGCCTTTCATAGAGGAAGGACACTGGCCTTTCTGGTTGGATGCTGTGTGGATGCTCTCTGCTTGAGCCTCGTGGTCTCTTGTGTCTTCTTGGACCAACATCCTCTGATTGGTGCAGCTTTTTCAGTTCAGATATCACACCCCAAGTGGATAAAGGCAACTTGCAGGAGAGGAGAGCCAGCCAAGAAGAAAATTTTAAAACCAAATCTAGTTTGGGATTTTCCTAAAGTCATCTTCTCTTTTTTTCTTGCTCAGAGTTTACCTGGGAGCTTTCACCAGTTTGACTCACCATTTGCAGAAGATGTGCTTTTATATTAAATTTAAATTTTCACATATCACATCCATTCTCAAGGTAGTTATATGCTGGAGAAGAAAAATCCTCTAGACACATGAAGGCCCACATAGTCAATTCTTCCAGGGCAAAGCCAGCAGCCCACCCAGGTCAGGTAGCCAGCAGGGCTCAGTTCCCCTCACTCCAGACATGGACCCTCCTCTTCAGGGTCTCTTAACCCAGCTTCCTTCTCTCTTTTTACCTGAGAGCACAGACCTCTCTCACTCAGCCAGCCTGCCCAGACCACGGGGGGCCACTCCCATGTAGTTTGGGGAGCACTTGATCTCAGAAAAGCTCCAATGTCTGAGCAAATGGGGAGTTGTGGAGCTCAAGCCTTTCTCCTGTGCTCAAGTCCCTTCCCCAAGCAAGGCTTCAACCTCATCTACCCACCATGTCGTATTCTCCGGCCATTTAAATGGGGCGGCAGGGACATGGTTGGGCCATGCCACACCAGGGCTGGTGAGACAACCAGTTTTGATTTTGACAGAGTGGCTGGAGGAAAAGTGGCAATTAAGGTGCTGCTTGGTTTGCTCTGAGTGCAAATGGAACCAACAGGTTTCTGCTGCAATCTGTGTGTTCCCAGTGCCAGGTCACACCAGGAGGGGTGGGGCAGGGCTAACCAAGTTCTCTCTGAATTCACGGAGCATCTGCACTTAGTTGTGAAGTTAATGGGAGTACATAGAGCATCTGGCCTTGGAGAGGGGTTGAGAGCCTCCTTTTTGGTTCTTCATTCCTGAGCTCTTGCCTGCCCACAAATCTGACCTCTTTGAATGGGGACACAGTCCTTCATCAGACTGAAGGTATGACAGAGAAGTTTCTATTTAGCTCTAGATCCAGCGTAGTCATCCATTCTAACTGCCCTGAAGTCTAGAGCAGGGAAGGGAACCCAGAGGCTGGGGATGAGACTAGACAGACCCTGGTTACCATATGGACAAGGACAGGGGAAAGCACCCCCTTTCTCAATTTCTGAAAGTCCTATCTTTGGGTTCACAGGACTTTGAGGATGATAAAGAACATACAGGTACTAGCTTGTTGTTGCTGGTCCCAAGCTTCCACAGCCCTGAGAACCTGGCTTTCGTGGCTGCTCTGACAGCTGAGCAAAGGGAGAAGGGAGGAAGGCAGCCGCTCTTGTGGGGACTCTAGGCACCTTCCCTGCTGTCCACTTGGATAGGCGGTGAGCCCCAGGGTACTGAGAGGAGCCTAAGCATTTACCTGCCATTAGTGCCTCTCCCTTCAGGAGACTGGCTTGAAATGTGTTTGTGTGCATGTGCATCCACACACACGAGCACCTGTATGTGTTAATGAATAGTTTTTCTTGGTTAATGCTTTTTAACTTCTGTTCCTTTCCATAAGTGGACGATTCAAAATTAACATGACTTGGGCGCAGTGGCTCACACCTGTAATCCCAGCACTTTGGGAGGCCAAGGGAGGTGGATCACCTGAGGTCAGGAGTTCGAGACCAGCCTGACCAGCATGATGAAACCCCGTTTCTACTAAAAATACAAAAATTAGCCGGGCGTGGTGGCGCGCACCTGTAATCCCAGCTACTCAGGAGGCTGAGGAAGGAGAATCGCTTGAACCCGGGAGGTGTAGGTTGCAGTGAGCTGAGATTGTGCCACTGCACTCCAGCCTGGGCGACAGAGCAAGACTCCATCTCAAAAAAAAAAATTAATGTGACTGGAGTTAAAAGTGAAATGTCAGGTTGTTTAGTCACTGAATACAGAGAGCTACAAGTGCTTGGTCTTTCCCAAGAATCAAACCTGAGTAGAAATACATTTAAAAGAAAAATCTACCACATGGTACCTATGAATCCTGTAATTTGTTTAGGGAGATCTTGTCACTCATCCCTGGTTCTTGCCCATACAGTTTGGTCTCATTCTTGCAGTTTGCTTGAAACAGGGCCAGAGCCCCACATGAGATTGTCAGCAGGAGTGAGGAGTGCCAGTGGCCTACTCCTCAGCAGGGACCCAGCACAGCAATCCGGTTGTTCCCTGTTAGACTGTCAGGGCCAGGGGAGAAGCAGTCACCCCTGTGTAGACGGTTCCCGCTGTGCTTCTGAGCAGTTGCTTTGTTCAGAAGTGTTAGGAGGGTCAGATTGTGCCATAATTGTTATTAAAGAGAAAACACGCCCACCTTCCTTTCTCCCCTGCTGGCCATTGTTCATTGAGTTTTACTGAGCGCAGCCTTTGTGGAAGTCAGGGAGATTGCCAAAGGCCTGTAGATGCCTCCTGACAAGGTCTTGATTCCTGGTTTTCTAGCACCCATTTGCATTTTGGTCTTCAGCACAAAGCCTTGTTCCCTGTGGCTGGACTGCTGGGCAATAAGACTGGGGAGTGACTGTTGAGCAGTCTGCTGTCAGGAGAGATGGCTGAAAAGGTGATCATCTTGGTGCTAAACAAGTAAGAGGCAACTGCCCCATTTTTGTTTGTTCTGAGGCACAATGAAACTTTAGCCAAACTCTGCAAGAGGGTCCCATCTCCTGCCATGGCCAGGTGTGAGAGACCAAACCGAGAAAACAGCATACTCTATCACTTAAGCCTTGGGTAGAATGGGAATTCTTTACCCTGGGTAAACGTTTTAACAAAAAAATGGAACTTAACTTTGGTTTGGACTGTGATCGTGCCGAGGCAGGAGTGGGGTTGCCCTCTTGGGGCTGAATCTCCAGGCCTCATGAGGTCCCCTGTGGGGATGCTGCTATTTCTAAGATGCAAATTGCACATTTCCTAGATTTTCTATCTGTGGATTTGGATAAGGGAGGGGAACAGGGACAAATTGCTTGTACAATTTGAAATGGGCCTCAATGGTACTTCAAACCTTTTGATTATTCCTAAATAAAAACATAAATATATTTCACATCTGCTGACTTATTTTGTGGGGGGGGGGGTCAGGAAAAAAGCCAAAAACATTTCACTTGTTCTTGCCCACTTCTGTGGATCTTAAACTCCAGTGGGCGGGTGGGGCAGTTTCCCTCAGCTCACCAGAGAAGTTCCAACTCACTGTCTTCTGCATTGCTGAGTTCACCACACTGGCTTCTACATGAGAAAACTGTGATATTTTAGAAATTATGCTAAATAAACAAAGGCAAACAGTCAAACCTGGTATCATCTGGTGAGAGGACACTGGCAAGTTTTTTTGTTTCCTGTGAGAGTGCTGAAAAGCATAGCCTGTCATTTGCTGGGGTAGGGTGGGGGGTTAGGGAATATGCATAAGGACCCAGGGGCCTTCTGGAGGAAAAAGACTAAAGCCCCAGCTTTTAAGACCCAAAGCATTTGAATTTTTTGGGGGTGGCCCTGAAGGCCTGGGACAGAAGGAAAAAGAAAAGGGTCCTTTGAAATGAAATCACCTACAGTGGAGCCAGGCAGTGATTCTGGACACCAGAATAGGAGTCCAGCTTATGTCATGAGGAAGCAGCTGTGTGTGTTGAATCCCAAAAGCCAGGTCCTTGGAAACTAGACCAAACTGGCATGCAACTGGCAAAGCCAATCAGCTGAATGCTGTAGTGGGTAGACTCAGGCAGTGACTCAGTTGGGACACTATGGGTGGAATTCGCAGGAGCGGCCAGCCAGGGGGTTGCTGTGGGGTTCCTCCAGGCGGGGAACAGAATGCCTAGATTAACCCCTAAGCACAAGTCCCCTGGGAATTACTAAAGTACCCAGAGAAGACAGGAGTCGCAATCTGAGACCGTGCTTGATCCATTTAATTAAAATGTGAAGAAGGCACGATCTTTTCATTCACCGAGTTAGTCTGGTGGGATAACCTGAACTTACTTGCTTTCTACCCGCCCTCAACAGAACTCACATGGTGAGTGATGGGCTCAAGTTGAAAGACAAGTGAGTTTCTAGGTCCAGACCCAGCTCTCAGGTGATGTTCAAGATGTGCTTGGTCAGGAGGCAGACCCCTGCCTTTTCTGCTCATGGCCACAGATACTCAACTGAGGTCAGAAACTGCTCCTGCCATCTTCCCGCAGGGCAGCCTTTAGTCTTGTGGCAGGGGGCAGAATGCCCCTGACCTTGTAGGCTCTGCTCTGTATGTGTACATGTCTGCTGGGCCAAAGCTGTTGAAAGTGAAGGTCTGTCACTTTGAACCCAGTCTACTTGTCCCTGGTCTGTCAGCCAGAAGGTTCTACTGGTGATGGCAGGAGAGCAAGGAGCCTCCAAGGGAGCCCATCTACCTTCTGGTACCACTGACTTCCCTCTCCCAGCCCTGCCTGCTCTTTTGGTTTGCGCTGCCAAAATCAGGGTTTTTCAACCCTTGTTACTCATTTAAATCACCTTGAGAGGTTTTGAACAATACCTATGCTAAGGCCCCGGGTAACAGTATTTTTCAGAAGCTCCCCAAGTGGTGCTAATGTGCTGTTAGGGTTGAGACTCCACAGGTCATAAACCCGAGCTGTCGCACTGTAGGGACATGGCCTGCATGCATGGGATGGGGCAAACAACTCCTGATGTCAAAGCATTTGGCCCCAAGTAAGGGTCTTCCCCACCAACACTCTGCCTTCTGGGTCAATCAGCATTTGTCAGGTCTGGAGGAATCTTGAAGTGAAAATGATCTTTAAATTTGCTTGAGAGTTGGCACGTTTTCCACTAGGAAGAACAATCAAAACATTTGCAGTGAGGCAAAGGCAATATCTTACAGAGCCCAAGAGAGGTGAGCCTCAGGTCTACAAAGCTGCCTTAAGAAAGGCAGAGCTGTCTGTTCCCCAGGTTGTGTTCCAGAAAGACACTTGTTCAGCAAATAGAGATATGTATTGATGAAAATTAAAAGGGTCAACACTAACAGGCCAAGGACGTCCGAACCAACATGGATGGGCCCTAACAGAAGGGCCTACACAGTCCTCTTCCTTCTCTGATTCATAGGAAAGCTTTCTCTCCAGGCCATAAAAACCTAGAGAGGAAACATGGATCATGAGGGCCCAGGTGAATTCCCACCCACCACTTGTGTATGGGGAAAAGCCACCCTCCTCTCTATGAGCTGGAACTGTGAAGCTGTAAAAGAAAGTCACACAAGAACCTGAGCACTATTGCTGTTTGATACTGGCTATCAGTTCATGTCATCCACGGAACCGGATCTATCTTAAATTTTTTGTGTGGCGTCATTTTTGTTCCATCCCAGCACAGCCAACTATGGAAACAGAGCTTCAGGAAGAGAAGGAAGGGCCTTTCAACTGTGTTGAAAGGGCCCAGAGATTTCAGCTGCCAAGTCCTAGAGGCAACCAGAATGGCACCTGGCAGTGTTAACTGAATGCAACATTTTTGAAAAGAGAGGTTTCCGTGGAACTGGAAAGGGGCTCTGGTTGTTTCCAGCTCACCACCAAAACTGGCCGGCCACGAAGAACCCAGGCAGGATGTACTCTGCTCAGACACACCCTCAGAGGACGGGCAGGAGAGAGTGGACCCACAACTCCTGTTAGCCCAGAGGAGGGAAGAGCTGTTTAACCTGCCAGAAACTTCCCACCTGCTTCTACTGCAGAATCATCATCCGGCGACTGTTTCTAGTGAGCATGTCCCCATGCAACAGGCTTTCCTGAGCCCCCGAAAGAGCATACAAGTCAAAGGAAAAAGGACATGAGGATGATTTATTTGGCAGTCAGATCTTAAGAGGGCAGCAGAACTAGCAAATGGCCAACCCTGAGCCCAAATGTGGGCAGTAGGTTTGTGTGTGCTGAATGCTGGCTATGCTATGAGGCACCTTTGCGCCCACGGGCCTGGACCCCGGCCTCTGTCCTCAGAGGTGGGGGCTGCCTTTCTAACCTTCCCATCTCCATCCCTGGATCTTTTTACCAGTTAGAAGCTGCAATAAGGAAGGCAACTTCATTCAGCACCCAACTGCCTGTACCCCACCCACCCAGGAGGCAGGCAACTCCTCAATCCCTTTTTCATTCCTCAGGGAAAGCATACTGAGTCTTCTTTGACTTAAAAACAAAAAAATCTCACCAAAATAGGCTCTGCTATTTCTTCTCTTCCCACCCCGGCCCGCCCCCCATTCCTGACAGTGCCTTAACATCACAAACTAAGCCCTCTTAACACAGCAGGCAGCCCACCTGCCACTCTCCTCTCCAAGGCTCTACTCCAAGGTTTCCCTACAAGGGTGAGGAGCAGGAGGAGTAAATAACTTAGTTACAATACCATTGAGAAGAAAAATAATACTGCTATTTTTAACATGATCCCCTGTATCTTTCAGGCTGGGTCATGTTCCCAGCCATGGGCAATGTGCCCTTGTGCTGTGTCCTCCTCAGGCAGGGCAGAGCCCTTCTCCATGCAGGCCCTACATTCCTCTGCCCTGGCTCCAGGGCCAAACTGCAGGGGCATCTAGCTTCTCACCCTGCCCAGCTGTGGTTTTAAAGCTACAGGACAATGTAAACTTTGTTTCCCTGGCCCAGCAAGGCTCCTCCTCCTCCTCCACTCTTAGGAATGTCAGTAGCTCCTTGGAGTCTCCTGTGCCATTGGCTGAGGCAGCCTCTTTCTCCAAGGGGCTTCGGCCATGGTCCTGGCCCCACAAGATGGAAAGATCCATCTCCAGAAGTCAGGGCCAGATGTGTGTGCTTAATGCGAAACACAGTACAGTTTTTGCCTTCATCCAGAGCTGGGGCATGGAGGCCCAAAACAGTAATAACATCTCATTAATGGCTTGGTTTCTGTCTAGCATTCACTGCTGGAATCCAGGCTTCAGGCTGCGAGACCCGGAAGGCCGCCACAGGGGGCTGCTTCCAAAGAACCCAGTTCGTGGCATTCTACAAGGCGCGCAGCACCTGCTGCTCTCCAACGAGGCTGGGGTACAACTAGAGGCGGTTGTCTCCATTGACCCGAGTCCTTCTTGGGGCCCTGGACAGAAGGGAAGAGTGTCCTTACTGGCAGGCAGGGCCTTGCAGCCCAATGCCAGACAATATTACAACTTTTCTACCCAGGAGAAAGAAACACTGAAGGAGGAGGACCTAGCCACTGCCTTCCTGGCTCTAGCACCCCTCCATCTCCCTCACCTTCGTTCTCGACTGTCAAAATGGTCTGTGAGATGCTCCTGGGAGATGCGGAAGTCCTCAAATGGCTGCTGGTAGCGGGATTCAAAGGAGCCTTCCCGGGCTCGGCCGTGAAACAGCTGGCCTGAGGCATCTGAGCCCCGCTCCCGCAGGGACGTACCACTGAAGGGACTGAGGTCACCATTCTCCTGCTTCAACGAAGCCAGGTGCACAAGAGGGTCAATGACTCCTCTGCACTTCTGGAGGCTGCTGCCTGGCTCTCGTCCCACCTACCCCAGGCCAGCCCACCCCTGCTGCAGATACCTTGGCAGGGAAAATGTCAATCTTGATCAGCAGGGAGGCCAACTCCAGGTCCTCACTGTAGTTGTTCTTCAAAGGCACTGCTCTGTATCCTAGGAGGAGGAAAAGCCTGGCCCTCAGCCCACGAGGGACAGAGCAAGGGGCCCAGCCCCACCCTGCCAGCAAGACTGCAGGGGCACTGCCTCCAGGAATGGTCCTCACCTGTCTTCAGGCCTTTTACTGGGAAAGTAGCCTGAGCCAAGAAATTCTGGTCACTAAACATGTCTTCCTCATACACCACGAAGCGCAGAAAGGCAAATTCAGGGTTAATGATCTGGAAGTGGAAGGGCTTGGCTGGCCATACAGGGTTGAGTCCATTGTCCACTGTGAAGGCAACAACAAAAGGCTTCAGGTCACCCTGGGAGAGGATGGGATGACTGGTGGGGAGGGGCTTGCAGTGCTCCAGGAGGATGAGGAGGATGAGGAGGATGACTGTGAAGACAGACTGACCCACAAACTCTGTCTTCTGCTTGGTGCTGTCATACTCAGCTCCAGCCACCTCTATCTCCACAAAAGGACACACAATGCCTCGGCCATTCTTTGGCAGATGTCGGGCCCCCAGCACCTGTTAGGCAGACAAAGGGCCTGGGATTGTCCTTCCTGCTCCCTCCAATCCCCCACTGCAGAGGCTCAGGCAGCATCTGTGAAGTGGAGGCAGCGCGCCCTCTGCTGGGCCCCCGGGACACTGCCCATGGAGTCCCTCACGACACCAGGGACCCTAAGCTGCCCAGAGCAACTGCTGTAGTTTATTTGAAGTCTGAGCTTTAGTTTTGTAGTTTATTTGAAGTCTGAGCTTTAGCCAAAATTTCCACGTGAGTTTTGCAATCTACTTCATGTTAAATCCATTACTATTTTAACACAGAAATCTTTTAAGTGACCTCCCCGTAGGGAAAAAAAAGATCTCGTCAGAACAAAACAAGTCATTAGAACAAGTCACACCGTGGCTCTGCACGTCCTAGATGCATACAGTGACTGCCTGCTATCTTCACCCCTTCAAAGACTCTGCTCAGGCCCCACCCACCCTGACTACCTTGATGCCTGAAAATGCCCACTTTTGGGGAACTCAACATAAACAGACTCCAACAGCAAGCAGCCCCTTTCCCACCCTGAAGCCCAGATGAGCAGCACCCACCTCAACAGAGATGGCACATGGCTCCAGCCCGCGGAGGCTGCTCTTGTCAAAGGGGTCGAAGGCCTCATCCCGCATGGTGCTTGGCTGCAGCACGTAGCCACAGTGCCTGCCCGTCATGAAGAGGGCCTGGTTCATCTGCATAGGCTTGTCTGGAAGAGGCAGATTATGGTGTATTCCAGTCCAGCTGCCCCACAGTGCCCCTCCTCACCCTCCTCACAGGGGACCTCCTCACCAGGGGTCTGGAAGTTGAGGGCCACGAGCTGACTGCCACAGATCCACATGGGCAAAGGATCGTAGTTGGAGGAATCCAGTCGCTGGCCCTTGGGGTAGATGCGGGAGAGCTGCAGTCGATTGTACTGAAGGAACTTCTTGCCTTTGACCTTGTTCACGTATTTCTCAGCCTTGGTTTCCGGGAAGGATGACATGTCCCGGTAGCAAGCACGTTCTGTGCCAATCTCTGGGCCAAACAGGGAAAACACTTACAGAGCCCGCCCACCCATGAAGTGTTGGGGGGATAACTAAATACTCTTTTTGCACCCACCAGGCCCTCCAGGCACATGCACACCCCGCCTGGGCCCTGGCCCTTACTCTCTTCATCGAAGGGAACAGGCCGGCAGTAGACGACAAGTTCAGAGAGCTCCAGGGCAATCTTCTTCCTCCGTTCCATTATCTTCCCTTCAGTGAGCTGGTGACACACACAAGGCCCTGTAGCCCCAGGCTACAGCCCTGCCCAGGAGAAGGAAGCCCCTGCCAAACTTGGGCACGCCCACACTGCAGGTGCTCTGGGCCCCTCTCCCACCTTCCCCTGTACCTTCCAGATACCACACCCAACAGTAAATGAGGGAGCTCTGTCCTCAGCCTCATCCTGGAATCATCTTTCCTCTTTTCTGACCCAGAGGACACATTTGCCCTCCAACCCTCTTAGGGGGGTGGGGGATACAGACTCCTCATCACCACCCATGTTCCCAGTGACCTTCCAGGGATCCTGGAACTGGCCACACTCCCAAGTGACACTTTCTGACCATTCATTACCCAGCCTCATCCTGGGGTAAAAATGATTCTTCTGTGTTACCTGTGACTGCACTGGGGATACAGGCCCCTGGCTTGGTCTCCATCTGTGTCCTAAGGATGATCCTCACTGCCTCAGCCACCCCAACTCAAATATAACCACCCACTCTTCATGGCAAATCTCCATGCCAAATCTCTACAGAAGCCCACTTACAAGCACCCCACCCCATCCTCTCACTCCTGGAGGACTTTCTTTCAGTGGCTGTTTTTTTATTTTTTATTTTTTTGAGACGGAGTCTTGCTCTGTTGCCCAGGCTGGAGTTCAGTGGTGTGATCTCGGCTCACTGCAACCTCCACCTCACGGTCAAGCGATTCTCCTGCCTCAGCCTCCTGAGTAGCTGGGATTACAGATGCCCACCACCACGCCCGGCTAATTTTTGTATTTTCAGTAGAGACAGGGTTTCACCATATTGGCCAGGCTGGTCTCGAGGTCCTGACCTCAAGTAATCCACCCATCTCGGCCTCCCAAAGTGCTGGGATTACAGGCCCACCACGCCCGGCCTCAGTGGCTCTTACATTCAGACTCTTCCCTTTTCAGCGTAGACCCCCGGATCCAGTTCTTCAACCACCTGGTATGCCAGCACCTTTTCCTTCTAGGGGACAGCCTGGCAAGCACCCTATCCCTTCTCTGTTTGGCTTGCAGGTGCCCTCTCCAGAGCAGCTACAGACCCATCTACCAAATGCACTTGGTGAAAGGGCCACCAAGTAGGAATTCCCTAACCCTTGAGAATACTTCTCTGTTCCCCCAGGCTCAGTGGAAGAGGCCACCCTTCTCCAGAAGGCTGGTCCTACCAGCTAAGCTTGGGCTCCACCTCCTCCCACACGCTGCTCACTCCTTTCAGCCATATGTATGAGAGCCTGCTCAAACCCCAGTCACCTGTCCTCTCCCTCAAGGACAGGCCCTACAAAGGCTCTGCCTTTGCCATTCCAGACTCCCTGCTGCCCACTGCCATCCAATGCCAGCCATGCTGCTCATGCAGCTCAAAAGTCTCACCAGGGCTATTTGCTGCTGCTGAATCCAAAGGGTACTTGCAAGTTCTTATCATGCCTGTCTTTACCTCTGTAGCTCTCAACACAGCAGACCCCCTCCCTCACCAGTGGCCTGCAGTCTGTCTGGCCTGCCTTTCCTGGGCTCCTTTCCTCGCCCATGCCTTCTCATATGGAGCTTCTCAATCCATTCCAAGTTCTCTTCCTATTCGACACCACCTCATCCCTTCTAAGCCTCAGCCCCCACTCCACTCCTGCTTCCAGCCCAGGACTTCTCCTCTTAGCTCTGGTCTTGTGTATCCAACTGCCCACTAAGCAGACCCACTTCAACGACCCATCAGTATCTCAAACTCAACACAACCTAAACACACCACATTGCATCTTATGTGTCTGTTTCTTCTCAATCCCTAGCTAAGGCAGGGGCTGTGGCCTATCTAGCATAGGCCATCGGCTGCCCCACTGCTCTGAGGGGTCTTGTGCTGGGAGCTGGAGGCCTCAGCCGCCTGACAGGCCCACACACTGCCCCCCAGCAGGCTCCAGCAGAATCTCACCCTGGCATCTGCGGTCTGGGCCACTTCACGGATCTTTTTCACCCAGTCCTGCAGCTCCTCCTGTGAGTCGGCAGCAACATCCAGGGACCAGTGGGCCACCGACGCCATGCTGATGGAGAAGACGAAGAGCCGGTTGTTCTTGCCCTCAGGACGGATGGCTGGGAGGGCGAGAGCAGATAACAGCTGGGAATAGACATCTCACCCCCTCCACCCCACTCCGCACCGCAGGCACTGGCTCAAATGAGTTCTATCTCATCCCATTTCCTCCTTCCCACACCCCATGAGGGGAAGGACTACTCTGCTGGCCCATTTGACAGATGACGATGCTGCAACTCAAGTCACTGCTGGTTGTGGTGCAGCCAGTGTTCCAACTCAGCTCTGACTCATGCTTCTTCCTCAGGCCATGTCTCCCTCTCCACCCCATCTCCAAGCCTCTGTCACATCCCTGTGGTACAACCCATTAGGCCTGGGGATGTCAGCCAACCAGGAGCATCATCTTTGCTCTGCCGATTCTGACGGGTTCCCCAGTGCCTGGCATAGGGTAAACATGCAGGGGTCAAAGCTGAGGGTGACAAAGGGAGCCCAGGGTGTCAAGGGGATGTCAGAGCATGGGGAGAGCTTGGAGTGAGGGCAGACTTTGGGGTTCAGCCATCAGCTTCCTCCCTAGGAGCAGGAAAGAGATACAAAGAAGAACCTCACCCTAGGGAACAGTGGGCAAGAGAAACGGATGGGAGCTCACCAATCTGACAAGCCGGCACATCCAAGACGCCCCGCAGCAAGTCCCCTAGGGGGCTGTTCTCGTCCAAGTGCTGTGGGAAGCAAAGCCCACCAATGGTCAGCATGGCTACTGCATATGTGTGTGAGGGGATATCCGTGTGCATGGGACAAATACATCTTGTGGGTGTACCTGTGACTGCCAAATGTAGCACAGGTATATGGGAGACTACGAGCATGGCCACATGGGCTGTGTGACCAGCCCATGTGACAGGTGTCTGTGCATGCATGTGCGTGCTTGGGACTGTGTGATGGGGGCATGCCAAGGAGAATCTGGGAATAGGGAATGCTGTTCCTCAGGTGGTTCTGGTCTTACCTCCCTCTCCGGCTCCAGGGCCACGGGGTTGACCATCTCTTCCACATAGTTTGATGGGAACCACAGCTGCTTCTTCCCTCCGTAGTCCCCTCGCCACCTGTGGGAGCCACAGGGTGCTGACCTCCAGCAACCACCCCAAACTCCCATGAGGAGGGTATCCTTTGGTAGGGGTTCCCATGCCTAAGCCAAGGTGAGGCAGGCACTGCTGGTGCACACAGGAGACAAGCACATCACAAATGCAGGTCTTTGGAGCCCCAGCTCCACTGGGGCCCTTGGACTCTGGGCCTACCACACCACTGGCTTACCAGCCTCCCTCTTGCTTCTCCACATTCTGGATGATGGCGCTCTTGGTGAAGGTCAGCTCGTCCTCCCTCTGGGCCTTGTAGTCAAAGAGGGCTTTGACCGCACACTGCAGAGGTGAGAAGCACCAGTCAGAGCAGAAAGGCTCTCCCTGCCACTGCCGACCTGGGGCTTCATGTGCACACACACGTGTGCTTGGGCTTCCCTGCCTGGGGTCAGGCCAGTGGGAGATGACACTGCCATCAACAGGCCCTAGTTACAGTTCTTGTTAGTACCCTGCAGGGAAGCTCCAGGACAGATATGATCAGAGAGGCAGGGCCTCTGCCAGTGAAATACCTCAGGACCCAGGTGGAACCTTAAGCCCCACCCTGGACCACAGGGAGAACCTTGAATCCGCTCCCAGGAGTCAGGGCTGGCAGGCCAAAAAGGCAGGGTCTGCAATGGCCCTTAGTGCCTCCCCGGGACCTGGAAGCATATGGGGCCTGGATGGGACCCCACCGCTCATCTGTGAAGTGGAAAGAAAAACCTCCTTCCAGGTCCCCTGGCTGTGGAGGGGAGGGGGTGAGAAATAGGGCCCAGGCCTTTTTAGAGAAAAAGGCAAAATGAAAAAGAACCTGTGTAACAGGGCTCCACGAGGCCAGGGAATGAGTGGCCAGTGTGCCTCCCAGCTCCTACCCCACTGCTGCCCAGGAAGGAAACAGGGGTCACCCACGGGAGCAGTTTTAAAGGGTCACTGCTGACTTAAGGGGTAGGGGCTAGGGAGTGGGTTGGCCCTGGGAGACCTGCGGTCGCTCACCAACCACACATCTCTCACAACCTCTTGAGCCTCGGAAAACCACAACCACCACTTCTCCACAAAGACCACAGATGGCCCAGAACACAGAAATGAAGCCCCAAGCAGCTGGGGACCCTCCCCAGCTTCCTATGCCCAGAGGCCTGAGCTGTACCTTGAAAGTTGGCATAGGGTTTGCCTCTACATAGAAGCCAGGGTTGCGTCCCTCATACAGGGCCCCGTAGTCAGGCTCCTGGAAACAGAACACAATGGGATATGTTAATGCCCCAGAGCCCAGAGGTAGAAAGCAGCTACTGGTTTCTGGAGCAGCTTCCCTTTCCCCCAGTGCAGCAAACTTGCACCTGATCCACAGGGATCCTTCAACCTCAGTGGAGAGGGCTTCAGAGGCCTCAGGCCCGGCCTCACCCTTCCCTTTCTTCACATTCTTACATGTAAGGCCCAGCCCAGGATTCTAAAATCTCTCAGGTCCTAAATGCCCAAACTCCCAAGTATTTCTGAGCTATGTGCAGGTGGGCCCTTCACAGACTACCCATATTCAGTGCTTTAGTTCAGTGGCTCATTGGTTCACTGCTGAGCCCAAAGTCAGGAAGAGCCTTCTCACTCCCCACATTCCTCCTGCCGCTCCTCTCCATCACCTGAGCCCCAGGTGCCAGTGGACAACAGGCTTCTCTCTCCCCAGCCAGCCCTGTCTACTGAGGACAGCAGTCTCTCAACTGATCTCCTGGTCCTAGACCCCTTCCTTCTGTCCAGGGCCCTTATCACCAGCTGTGCTGCCATGGGTCCTGACTTTTTCCCTCACTAGTCTCACCTCCTGTGGCTCTGCCCTCCATACCATCCACCAGGCGGAGGCTCCACAACCACTGTTGGGTAGCCTCATCTCATCTGCCCTAGGACAGAGTCCAGGCCAAGTCCAGGTGGATGAGCTTCCACTGTGTGCACCTCTCCCAGTGTGAGCCCCAGAACCTCCTCACTCCACACCTTGACTCATGAGGAACCCTCTGCTTATGTGCCTGTCCCCATCCTTACAGACACTGCTCAGATGTCCCCTACTCCAGACACCCTCCTGGTACCCACACTGTGGCTCCCAGTTGGACGGACTCAGGGGCCCTCCTACGAACTTCTACAACACCCCAGGTATTGCTGTTACACACATCCAGAGACTGGTAAGATTCTGTGTCTCTCCTGCCTCCCCTGCCATGCCCCGTCTACCACAGCCCCCTCACAGCTGTGCCAATCTTCTCCAATGCCTCCTCGTTGATGGGATAGCGCAGCTTCATCTTGCGGTATAGCGGGTGTTTCTCATAGTAGCTGATGAGGTCAACAAGGCTGTCGAACTCCGAGTTCCCTAGCATCACTGTCTGGCCCTCTTGCTGGACACGGCAATGCTTGATCTTGCCCTCAGCCCTTCATAAGGACAAAACAGTCACACAGAGTCAGGGCAGCTCAGACCCAAGCAAGGCCCCACAACCCAGTGCCACACCCCTCACCGGAAAGAGATGGCATATGAGTTGGGCTCATTCCGCTTCCGCACCAGGAAGGCCCCATCACGAGGGACGCGCATTAGCATGTGCTCAGCCTGTGCTCTGGTCAGGCTCGCGTGGTACCACCTAAGAACAGGCAGAGTCAGGCCCGGCCAGCACCACCCATGGCCCTGCCCTGCCTTGTCCGCCCCCAGGCCCCTCCCTCACTCTTTGCTCTCGTGGGCGTTGGTCTGTGGGACAGGCTCTGAAAGTCGCATCTCAAACTCATTACAGCGCAGGGGCACCTGCTGGTAGTGTGTGATGAGGTCATAGAGGGAGTCAAAGACGAGGTTGTCTGTCAAGAAGAACTTGGGGGTCCCAGCATCTTGCCGGGAGTGGATACGGCAGTGCTGGACTTTCCCGTTCCGCCTGCGGAAGACACAGGGTGAGAGAGGCTGGGGGAAACAGGCCAGGGCCCCAAAGACCAAGTTCCACCCCAAATGAGGGTGGAACTCAAGGAGGGAGCCTCAAGGAGGGAGGCCAATCTCCTGAGGAGCTCAGGTGTGGGCAGTCACATGAACTGAAGGTGTGGGCTTCAAATGAACCGAAAAGGGAGGGGTATGGTGGGGGGTGAGAGGGAGAGTGTGTGTGTGTAGGTAGGTGAAATTGTATTCCATGTAAAGCATAATTATTGTCCTGGATCAAAGGCTCAAATGTTAACTGATTATCTCTGGGTGATGTCATGTCTGTGTACACACACTGACTGAACATATCCATCTGCATGGTAAGTGTTACCAGAAAGAGAGCGTGTAGTCGCCCACGAAGGTCTCACTCTCTCGCACGAGGAAGGAGCCGTCAGGGGCTCCAGTCTCGATGCAGTACTCAGTGAGCAGGCGCTCAGCGATGTGACGCCCGTCACGCCCTGCCCCTAGCTTCCCATGGAACCACTTCTCATTGGAGTGCAGCTCTGTGCTGCTGCTGACCTGTCAGGGGAAGGCAACAGCAAAGATACTGTGACCCTGGCCCAGGCCTGACATGGCCCAGCCCCCAGACCTGAGCTGGTTCCTCACCTCCTTGGGCTCCTCCTCATCCTCGTTGCCCTGGTCACTGCTGGTCTCCTCAGAGTAGTAGATCTTGCTGCTGGTCAGAACAAAGTAGTGGGGATACCATTCCTGGAACAGACCAAAGAAGGACTTGTGAGCAAGGATCCTCACACCCACTGGTCTACCACCCCCAGCCTGGCCCAGTCCTCACGTGGTTCACAGGGTCCTCCAGGTAGAGGATGCCATTCTTGATGGAGTTGCTGATGTCGTTCTCAGAGTACATCATGGATGTAGGCACCTCCTCATAGGCACTGCCCTCAGCCAGCTTCTTGTGCTGTAGGGGCAACCAGAACAGGGCAATGCAGACCCAAGTCCTCACCCCACCTCCTCACCCAGGTTTAGGCCCAACAGCTGAAGCCATGGCCTGGGCAAGGCACTGAGAAGTGTGGGGCTTCCACAATAAGCCCGCCACCCCACCTTGATGAGGATCTTCCTCTTAAGCTGGTTGGGTGAGGGGAGCCCATCGGCGGAGATCTCCACGGGCTTGGTGAGGAGTGTGTCCCCCAGCACCTTCTTGAAGTACTGGGCCATGTTCCTCTGCTGGGCAATGCTGCAGTGGTCCTCAATGGACAGGATGACTGGGTACCTGCGGGATGGGGGACAGTACAGTGAAATAGATTCTGCAATTCTCTGGGTCTAAGTAGCCCCTCACAGTGAGCTGTTGGGAGCCAAGGGCCTGGGGGCTTCTTGTCTATAAAAACTATCCCAGAAAAGAGGCAGGCCATAGCCACTGGTGGGGCAGAGGGGGGTTCTACAGCTGTGGCAGCAGTGGAAACCAAAGGGTGACAACTGATGTAGTCCCGAGCTGGCCCAATTATGGAGGCTGCTCAGCAGTGCAAGAAAAATGTTTCACACCAAAGAGGCCAGGAGAGAGGAGAAGCCTCCAACGTTAGCTGTTAGAGCCCTGGTGAGCTAAGGGAGACCAGTGACCACAGTTTAAGCAGTAAACAGAATTGAAGGAATGGGACACAGGGAACACAGACAATCTTCTGGGCTGTGAGGGCAAAGGAGTTGGCAGGACACTGGCCTAAAGAAACCAGAGCATGTTTTCTGAAGATGAGAAGAGCATGTGTTCTACAGTCTAAAGGACCCATGAAGAAGAGAGTGGGCCCAACATGTAGGAAACAGAAAGTGTAACTTGGGAAGCAACAGCTCAAGCAGGGAGCAGGTGACGAGGAGAGGCCAAGAGGAAGGACAAAGATGAAAGGCTGAGGGAGAGGGGACAGGGCATTCGAGGAGTCTTTCTGCCCTCTGTCCCTCTAGAAAGAGAGACCTGGAGCCAAGTTAACCCCTGGGTCATCCAGCCTCCGACTCACTCTGAGGCCACAAAGGCATGCTCCTTGATGGTATGCAGGACATCTGAGAACTTGATCTTGGTGGTAAGGGTGTGACCATGGTAAATAACTGGCATCCCATCTGGGCCGTCCCAGCAGTCCACTGGGAAGCAACATCACCATGGTCAAGCGGGCAGGCCTCCCATCTTCCCTCCCCCGGCCCTGGACCCCACGCACACTCAATGCAGCGACAGCCCATCCGCAGGCAGCGAGCATAGGCTTCCAAGGAGGACTCACTGGAGAACTGGTCCCCGGTCAGGTACCTGGAGAGGCAAGGAGAGGCAGGTATGGTCATATGGGCCCTCCTGGGAAGAAGCTGGGTGGGCCTGAAGGAGCCACACTCACGTGTTGTGCGAGGAGGAGATCCAGTAGTGGGAAAGAGGGTTGTTCATGGTGTCCGGGCATACTGCATCCAGCTGTGAGTTCCACACACTGTTCTCTTTGGAGAACAGGAAGGTGACAAACTGTCCAGGAACATGTGGAAGGGAAGAGAAAGTGAGTCCCTGCCCTGTCCAACCCAAGATGGTAGGTTGGGGGTAGGAGAGACAGTGCTCTGTCCCAACTGGGGGTAGGCAAGGTGCACAGTAGGTAGGAACAAGGTGGCATCCCTAAGGAGGGTCTAGCTCCTGGAGCCCAGATGGGGTCCTGGTCACCCCTACTCATTCTCTTGACAAAAAATGGGTGAAACATCGGGCTCACCTCATCCAGGAAGAAGTATGGCTCCTCGATCTCTCGTAAGGGGTCTCGGAGGAAGCTGAGCATGAACTCCTGCACCTGGAGGCGATCAACAGCCCACAGCTCCTGATGGGGTAGGGAGGGCAGGGGATGAGAGAAGCCTCCAGTCAGGGATGAGCCCAGCCCCCAACAACCTGACAGCCTGGGCCAATGTCAGCCCAGCCATACCCCCTGGTAGTCAAGAAGGAACTGCTGGAACTCAGGAAGGGACACTCGGCAAAGCTCCGGCCGCTCCCCAGCCCTGCAAGGAGAGAAGGTAAGCTAGCTAGTATGGTCAACAGACAACAAGGTGCCCCATGGAAGGCAGAACCCAACTCCCAGCCAGCACAGCTTCCCAGAATGGTCCTGCATGGTTCCCTACTCCCACTGCCTCCCACCTGGATCAAGAATCGCCCAGTGGAGAGATGAAGGGGGCCCAGGGAAAACCCCACCTCCCCACTCCAAACCAAACCTCAGAGTACTGGCTTCCAAGAAGGGGAGGTCCATCTGTAGGAAACAGAAGCTGGTCAGGGCAAGAACCCCTGAGAGGCCATATGGGAAAGGGGCTAGTAAGAAGGCAGGCTAGAGCAGCAGATGGGGGAAGGCCTCAAGAGGAGAAGAACTGGAGAAATGGCACCCAAAAGCCCCTAAGCAGGGCAGCAGGGCTGAGGCAGGCAGAGCTGGGGGGTGGGGTGGAGGAGCAGGGGCAGGGGTTGAGGGAGGGCAGGTGGCTCATGCACCGTCTTCTGGGCGCTGTACATGAGGCTGCGGTACAGCTGAGCAAACTGCCCGTAGGTGATGTCCCCGCTGCGCTGCTCCAGGTCCTGCATGGTATAGAGCAGGAGTGCCAGTCAGGCAGTCAGGCCCCCAGCTGCAGGGCTCTTGGCTTCCCCTGCCCCCATCTACAGACAGCCCTGGGTGGCACTTACCGTCAGCCGCTCTCGGAGGAAGCGCATGTTGGGGACCCGGTAGTTGACCTGGGACAGCATGTTCTTCAGGTCCTTGGCTGATATACTGAGAAAACAGGGACATCCCCAGTGGTCTCATCCAGCTTCTCATGACCTCTGACCTGTGGGTCGAGCCCACCTGGGGCTGGACAGGTAAACAACACTATTCTGGGAACCTGGAGTCCTGAGGGCAAGACTGGATCAGAACCCATGGGGTGACCAAGGTTAGTCCCTTCCTTTCTTTGGACCTCAGTTCCTCATCTGAGCAAAAAAAAAAAAAAAAAAAAAAAGCCTGTAATTCTGGCAAGGAAGATGTGAACAGATTCAGTAAAGTGGGTCAGGCATGAGAGGAAGAAAAACCACTCTCCAGGCCTCCCCTCCCACCGGCACTGCTCAGGCCTGTGCCAAGGTGGCAGTCAGCCTATCCAAGACAGAAGGCAGGGCTCACTCACAACTTCCCTGTTGGGGGCAGCACGGCAGCAGGTCCCTACCCGCTGCCCACTGGGATGCTGGGAGTTTGGTCCTCAGAACCCACTAACCCATGAGAGGGAGGAAGGAGGAGGTGCATGCTCCACTAAATACAATGACTGGCAGCTGGGCACCTCCTGGGGCTAGACAGGGCCTGGATCCAGGAAAGAAACTCAGAGAACAAGCGCCCCTGCTCTCCAGGGGTGTCCTGCCCAGGATGTGAGGCTGGGGACACTGCTGGACCTGGCAACAGGATGGGCAAGAAGGGGGAAGGGGGGGCTTTCTCTCCTGGAAGGTGGTGTCAAGGAGGGGAGGGGAGGGTGGGACCACCTCCTCTGGGCCCAAAGAGCCTGGGAGGAGGCACCAAAATTCCCCGAGGGGGCTGAGCGCCACACTGAGTGGATCAAGCACCGCGGAGGGAGGGCTGGCTCTGTACAGGCGCCGCCTCCTCTGATCCTCAGTCACCCAGGAAGTAGGTGCTATCAGGGTCCTTGTTTTCCAGTGAGGAAACAGAGGCCTTCTGGATGCAACTGCCTGCATCACCAACCTTGCCCTCTGTGGTCTCTTTCCTATCAGCATACGAACAGCTTGTTACTTCTTCCACCAAAAACACCTGTCTTGCCCCTGCTTAGCTCGCCAGCTACTGCCCTCTTCTTTGCTCCCCTCCACAGCAAAACTCCTTGCAAGGGTCATCTTGCTCCCTCTCATTCCCTTGAGCCCCTCACCGCTAGGCTGGCACCGCTCTTCTCACCATGTTAAATCCAAGGGTCAACGGTCAGATTTCACCACTGTCTTCTTCCTTGGGCTGCCAGAACTCAACACTCTCCGGGTTCTCCTCTTACCGCACTAGTTGTCCCCGACCCCTCCAATCTCTAATATGGGGGTAGTCTGGGATCAGCCACTGGATCCTGCCCTTTTCTTGGTCTGCTTGCCCCCTAGGTGATCTCACCCAGCCCTGTGGCTTTCAGTGTTATCTACATACTCCCAAGTTAAAATCTGTAGCCCCTACTGTGTATGTACCTAAACTCACTCTAACCACCTGCCTACTCAACATCTCTCCCTGGACAGCTAATAGGCACCAGAAAACTTAACATGCCTCAAACTGAACCCGAGCTTCCCTCCAAATGGGCTCGTCCCATGATCTTCTCATCTCAGTCAATGGCGACTCTGTTTTCCAGTTGCTCAAGCCAAAGAGCATATTATCCTCAATGCCTCTCACACCCCAAAATCAATCTGTTAAGGACATTCTTTCTGGCTCTATCTTCAAAATACAACATGGCCAAAATCCAGCCACTTCCTACCGTTACCATCATGATCCAAGGCCTCTCATTTTTCACCTGGAGTGTGGAAACAGCTCCTAACTGAGCTCTCCACACAGCAGCCAGAGTGACCCTGAGTAACCCAAGTCAGGTCACATCACTCCTCTCTTCACAACCCTTCCATGGGTTCCCATTTCTTTCAGGTCAAAGGACCTCACCATGGTGCAGCACCCACACCATCTGGTCTTTGCTCCCCCTTCTCTCCTTGGCCCCTCTGGCTGCCATACCAGGCCTCAGAGCCAGAGTTTCAGGGCACCCTTCACACACTGCTGGCCACCCTCACCTCCAGGACACCCAAAGCCAGTTCTGCACATCCAGTCTCTGCCCATAGCTGCAAGGCACACAGCATGTGGCTGGCTCCTCTCACCAGCTCACACCAAGGCCACCAGAGGACTTTGTGCAGAAAGCTACATGTGGCAGAACCTTCTGCCCCCTCCTGGCCCCACTTAAGGTCCCCTGGGTCCTCTGGCTCTCCAGGCAGCTACTGAGAGGCCCGGCTAAGGTTCTGGATGCCCATCCCCACCCTGCTGGGCTACAGCCACAGCTCAGTACTTACCGATCCTCACGATTCCGATCCACTGAGTAAAACTGCTTCCGGAGCCACCTGGAGAAAGAAGCCTGAGGTGAGGGCCACTTCTCCATCTACGGCCAGGCCTGGGAGATGTCTGGGCACACAAAGGTCTGCTGTCCCTGTCCCCCTGGTCCCTAATGCTCCCAGCCTTAACCCCTTCAGGAGTGGTTCTTACCTCTCAATCTGCAGCGGTGTGGGTGCCTGCAATGTATCCTCCATCAGCCAAGTTAAGCCCTTGATCCACATGTTCACTTCATCCTCAGATGTGGCTGTGAGCAAGGTATCAACAGCTGCCCCAAGGGCACATACCTCCCACTGGGCAGGAGCCAGCGGGCATTATCCTATCCTCTACCTCCTCCACCCCCTTGACTCCCACCTTGCAGGCTCAGCGTTTTCAGGCGAAATTCCATTCCATAGAGAATGACAAAGCAATGTGACTGGTCCGGCCGGAAAGCTGGGTCCTCTTGATAGCGATCAAAGTCCCGTGAGGTCTTCCCTGGGCGGATCTCCTTAATTTCACGAATATCAACTACGAAGGTAGCAAAGAGGCCAAGATTAAGCTGGGGTCTCCCAGAGTCAACACCGAAAGGAGGGCAGCCTGGTTTCCTCATTCTTACACTCTCTCTCAGGGAGGAACCCCAGAGGCAGAGCCAAGACTACTCAGTCACTCTGGTAATAAGAGGGCTGGGGTTGAGTCTAGGGATAGGCCTTTGCTAAGTAAGGGCTGAGATGTCAGAGAGGGCTATATAGGGGAAAGGCGGTTCTGTGGGGTGTCCCTTCCCTATCTTTGTTCCCTCACTGAGACATTTTGACCTGCAAAAGAGCTAGACTCCAGAAGGAGAAATAGGGACCCAAGGCTGTTCATGAGGACCACTTCCTGACACAAGGTACACACAAATCAAATCATAAAGTCCCAGAGGCAGGGCTGGGTAGGTCAAGATGGGCCTCAGGATCCCTGGGAGAAAGGAGGCTCTGGCCCAGACGACTGGTGCATCCCTGAAATGCCTAACTGCTAAGGACATCCCCACACAAGTCTCAGCAAGGGGCCTAATCCCCACCCCATCCCCCGACCAAGGCATTGGCTGTCCAAGAGCAGCAGCCATCCTGGACCCAGACCACCATTTTGCCTGGGACCATTTCCTTATCTTAGCTATCCAAGGCCCTTGCATGCTCCCCTGGCCTTCACAGGGCATAGTCAGAGAGGGACACGGGCTTGAATAGCAGATGACCTGCCTCAGCCACTAAAACTTGAGACAATGACGAGTAATTTATTTAACTTCTCAGAGCCTCAGTTTTACCATCTGTAAAGCAAAGGGCCTGACTGAGTTTCTCTAGAAGGCAGGGTGGTAGAAAAAACATGCACGAGCTCTGGGTGAGACTGGCTGAACTAAAATCCTAGCTCCACCTCACATTAGCTATGTGATCTCAAAGTGACAGCCACTCTGACCTCACTGCTACACTTGTGAAGAGAGTAACATAAGAGTAACACAATAGCATCAGAAAAATGTTGGTAAGATCAAAAGTCGTAACAGCCAGAAACACCCAGCACTATATGTGGGACATGGAGGGAGCCCATCCAATGGACTCCTCTGCTCCCTCAGCAAAGGTGCACAGGCTCTGACACACTCTCCAGCACAGGGAGGGGCTGCCCGCTGGCTGGAGGGCAGACATTCCAGCCCAGAAATCACCGATTTAAGGTAGATTAGGTCAAAGGAAAAAAGCTTGGCTTAACCAACAGCTATGACTTTCTTTGAGTATTCCCCAAGCTCTGAAGCCTCTTAAAATGCTCTAAACCCAGACTGGCCTGGTAACTTCGGAGCCAGATGCAGTGCCAGCATTTGCCTGGCCAGCCCCCACCCCAGGAGCCCTTCCAGCCCAAACTGCACACCAACCTGCCTGGAATGTCCTAACGGCCCAACTCCCCCAGAGGCTCTCTTCCTGTCCTGTCCCTCTAGCAACTGCCACAAAACTTCATATCTATCCCACCTGGAACAGTGGGCATTGCTTCTGGCCCTAACCCTAGCTCCCCGACACATTTCTGGTTCCACCTGGAACCACCTGTCCCCTCAGCAAACCCCTCCAGCCTGTCCTCCAGCTGAGAGTCCTGCCTTTTCTGCTGTTTTCCCTGACCCCTGGTTCTCACCAATCAGCCATCCTTCCCCAGTCTTCTGGCTCTTCATAAAACATTATTCTGATCCCCCTAGACCTCATTCAAGCCCCTCCTGAGGCTGCCCACTGCCAGTCTAAGGAGAACAAACAACAAACACCTTCTATGGCCTTGAAGGCTCTTTGTGACAGGGCTCAGGAATTTACTTCCCCAGCTTTTGCCCTTTCACCCTCTCTGCTCCATCCACACTAAGCCACACCTAAGGCAAGGATAGCTGTTGCTTCCCATCCCTATTTCATCTTGATTCCTAGTCTGGAAATGTCCACCTCCAAGGCTCCCTTCTCTTCCACCAAGGGCCCAGCTGAGAAGTTCCTTCCTGTGGTACTAATACACTTGATGCCTCGTGCATACAAACATGTACATACATTGCTCACATAGCTAAGGCCAGGCAGGGCCCCTCCAGGGCTTGCTTAATGACTGAATGAAGAAATGAAAAACGCAGGTACACAGGCAGAAGGAGGGAAAACCAAATAGGGATGGGGAACAAAAATGAATAGTTACACTCGGGTAGAAACAGGGGCAGGGAGAACTGGGCCATAAAAGACCTAACCGAGAACACAGGGCTTCCAAGGACAGAAGGAGGAGCTTCCATCAGGGGAAATGGCTAGATCAGAAACTGCAGAACAACCACAAACTCTGCCTTTTGAAACAGAAACCAGTCTGCTCTTCCGGTGTGGAGCTGCTGTCATCCCCCTCCCACACCTTCTTGCAAAGGTGAGTGTGACTGTACACACACACACACATGCACACACACACACACAGAGTCAACAGGCCTGTACTCCTGCACACATTTCCATTGAGATCAGTTGAAGGCAGAACAGGCGCCTGAGATAGGGACCAGGTAGGCACAGCGCAGCTCCAGGCCAGGCATCCAACGCTCCCAAGTTCCTGTTGGCCACACCTGGTCCCTTGTACTGTCTTCCATAAGAAGGCACCAGCCTGGCCCTGGCAGCACAGTGAGATGCTCTACTAGGTTCTTGAAAGCCACATCCTGTGCTACCTCCCAACCTCACCCTTCATCTTCCTGCCTCCCAGAACAAATATGGCAGCATCCTCTTTCCTGAGAGAGCCAGAGCTGGTCCCCAGGAATTCACAAGGAGACTCCCCAGAGAGGAATGGCCTCTGCCCTGGTTGCAGGTGACAGTGAGAATGATCCAGTCTGGCACAGTCTGGGTCAGACCTCCCTGCCATTAGTCAGGAGGATAGGAAAAGAGACCTTCCCAGAACTTAGGAGCTTGAGAAGGGGAGAACTACTTAGGGGAGTAGGAAAGTCACACCTTATACCCAAAAATCCATGACCTAGCACTCCTCCCCAACTCAGAACCATGAGAGAACAACATTCAGGGGAACTCTGGGGAAAAGAAAAGCCAGGGGTACGAAGAGGCCGTCACTATGAAGAAGATGGGGCAGTGAGAAGGAGGAACTCTTTGAGAACAAGGGCAGGATCCCACAAGTAGCAGCCCAGAGGCCTGATGTATAGCATGATGACAAAGGCCTAATGCCCAGGCTCGCCTTGACCCAAGACGGCACAGCCCAGCCAGCACAGCCCATTAGGGCTGCAGCGTATTCATTCTACCCAGCACCAGGTCCCCAGGCCCATGGTGATGGCTGCCCAGGCTTCAGGAATGGCACCATGTCCCCAAGCCCACAGTGAATGCTGCCTGGGCTTCAGGAATGGCCTGGGCATTACCATTCCAAATGTGGCTATGGTAGACAGTGACAAGATAAGCTGCTTGGGGTAGTGAGGGGGATTTAGTCCCTTATATTGAATCTCTCACAAACTCTCATGAAGAAACAGACTCAGTCTTTCTTAAGGGGCTCTGAAGTAATGAGGGACCACACACACCTGTGCCTGGACTGTATATCACATGTCAGCTCTGAGGACTGAGAACTTTCTTATAAGCCAGGCTTCCTGGTGCCCCAGGCAGAATCCTGGGGCCTTGCTCTGCTCCCTGCCCTGGTGGAGATCTGCCTTCTCCTGCTCTTTCAAGAAGCTTTCCCTGACCATCCCCTTCCCAGCTTAGTGACGAGAACCACACAGCTCTTAAATTCTAGCTATGAGGCCCTGGCAGTCCCTCACTCTTTCGGTCTCAGTTTCCCCATTAGGAAACTGGAAATTCCTCTTACCTCACATGGTTGCTGTGAGGGCCATGCTGGGAAGTGCTGGTAATAGAGAATTCTGGAGACAGCCCACCTGTCTACCTGTGTGCCTAGTGCCATTCACACGGAGCCTACAAAAACTGGCAGTAGTGGAGAAAAATAAGGCCACTTGCCAAGGCTCCACTAGGTGCAAACCCAAACTTAGGTGAAATAAAGATGGTCCATGAAGAGAAGAATACAAGCAGCTATTTCCCCAGCTCAAAAAGAAGCCTGGCAGGGATGGGGGCATTGTATGGGGAGAAGGGGGACTCTTACAGACTTGTGTACAGATAAGCATATGCAGACACGCTGCTTCCTGAGCCTGCAGTGCCCCACCAGCACACTCACCAATAGTCTGAGGCACGTGCATCCCCAAAGATCAAGTTTCAAATCCTGGCTCCAAGCATATAGCTAGGCCTTGGCAAGTCTGCAGTCCTCTCTGGTTCATCATAAGATGAAGGCTTTCGTGGGAGTAGACCCACAACAGACCCTTACATGTAGGCACACTACCTCACAGATACCCACATAGGATGGTCAGCCTTGGCCTGCCCTTACCACGCCCAACCTCGAATTCATGTGTGTTTTGTTTTCTGGGCAGAAGGAAATGTGCCTGCTGCCTGGCACCTGGGGCCAGCTCTAAGCATTAAGGCAAAATGCCACAAGACTGAATTTGTAAAATAAAAGCTTATATGACGAGGCCAGGGAGACTGGGAAGAGCAATGTTCCTTTTCCATCTCTTCCCTCTTCTCCCCTCCCTTCTCAGCCCAGGGACAGACTCCTGGCCTGAGACCACAGAGATTAGAGACCAGCAGTTACTCAGAGCGGAGCTTCTGGGCCATGCAGTCCTGGACCGCATCCCCCTTTTGAACATGCCAGTAATGGCAGTTGCTTTCCTTTTAAAAGAGGAGCCTGTTTCCTCATCTGAGCCACCCTATGCCCAAGCACTCTGGGAGCTGTGAAGCTATACAACCCTCAGGGCCAGCTGAGAATCTGCCTCTGCAGGAGAGTAAGCCCCCACCCTGAGACAGCACCCAATCCACTGAGTGGGGAGAGAGGGTGCTGTCGAAGGGACAAGCTACATGGCGGGCAGCCAGTCTGGAACCTGGGAAAGGGAGAAGACAATCACCACAGAGGACCCATCTGTGTGCCTGGCTGTTCTGAAGGTACGGCTGCTTCCTGTCTGTGACTCCTGCTCCCACCCGGACTCCCCCGAGACATCAGGCCAAGTCGCAGGCCTGCCACCAGCTCTCTTCCTGTCCAGTAAAGTGGGATAACCACCCTGTCTGGCCACCACGAGGATGTGCATAAGTATTCCTGTTGCCCCAGCAGAGTTCAAGGACAGCAGGAACCCTAGGGAAGAGAAAGAGAAGAGCAAAGGCAGGGCTCCTCAGAGCACAGCCAGTGAGAGCCAGCCAATCCTGCCCTAGGGGGCAGACACATGGCAGGCCCTAGAAGGGGGAGAGGGAGCCCAATCATCAAATCCAAGACTCTAAATTAGATCTAAGTTTCTTGTTGGAACCTGTGTCCTAGTATCCCCTGTGCTCGAAAAAGCCACTTCCAAATAGCCCAACAGACAGAGGTCCCCCAAATTTATAAGCCTGTTAACCACTCATCAGGCAAAAAGGGTGTAGAGAGGTATTATGAGCAAAAGCACTGGCAAGGTGGGCAGGAGGCCTGGACCCATCTCTCTGAGCCTCATTTTCTTCATCTGCAAAACAGAATCACCACTCCTGGCACCTCCTTCATTGGACTACAGTGAGATGCCCACGAGATAAGAGATACAAAAGTGATTTAATCAGAAAGGGACAGGAGGACATACTGAAAACTAAACCCACCAAATGATGAAGACATGGCCAAGAAAAACATAACAAAAAGTACCCCAAATTTCTGAACATGAAACATGCTTTCACTGAAATATTTCTCTGGGTCTGGGTGTCTCGCTCTGTTGCCCAGGCTGGAGTGCAGTGGTGCAATCTTGGCTCACTGCAACCTCCGCCTCCGGGGTTCAAGTGATTCTCATACCTCAGTCTCCCAAGTAGCTGGGATTACAGATGCACACCACCATGCCCAGCTGATTTTTGTATTTTTAGTAGAGACGGGGTTTCACCATGTTGGCCAGCTGCTCTCAAACTCCTGACCTCAAGTGATTCGCCTGCCTCGGCCTCCCAAAGTGCTGGGATTAGAAGCATGAGCAACCATGCCCTGTCTGAAATATTTATCTTCAGAGAGGGTTTTCCCTTTATAAAGCGCATACGCTCACTTTAGAAGGCTGAGGCAAGAGGACTGCTTGAGGCCAGGAGTTCAAGACCTGTCTGGGTAACAGAGGAAGACCCCACCTCTGCAAAAAAATAAAAATTAAAAAAACTTAGCTAGACATGGTAGCACATGCCTGTAGTCCCAGCTACTTGGGAGGCAGTGGGAAAGATCACTTGAGCCCAAGGGTTTGAGGCTGCAGATGAGTAGGAAGCTCTATGAGCTATGATCACAGTACTGTACTCCAGCCTGGCCAACAAAGCGAGATCCTTTCTCTAAAAACACAAAACAAAAACACAAAACCCAAAGTGTGTAAGCTAACCTGATGTAAATGGTAGCAAAAACTATCCATTTAAACATGCATGGAATAAAGAAATTTTGTAACTTAAAAAAACTGCAACTCATAGTAAATATGAAAGGTCTCTTTAAAATCTAAAGAGCTTGAAAGAGGTAAGCGAAGATTTCCTGGACAGGTTCCTTCCCTTCTGGGGGTTTTTACTACCCCCACCTGTGGCCTGTGGACCCCAGAACCCCTCAAGGCCTGTGTGCCCCGCTCTGAAGAGGGCACTGGAGGAAGGCAGGGAAAGCCCAGCCCTCCTCAAAAGGGTCCAAGTCCAATTAACACAACACAGACACCAGCCCATGTCTCCCCATACTCCTTCCTGCCTCAGCCTTTGCACAAGCCACTCCTACCTCCTCACTTAAGCCCCCACCAGGCCCAGGCCAGGGGCACACTAGGTGCCCCCTCCTCTCTTGTGTGTCACCACTTGTCACACCTGCTGGTGCTTCCCTGGTGTCTTAGGCCACTGGCCTATGAGCTCCTCCAAGGAAGAAACCACATTTGACTCTTCTCTCCATTCCCTACCAGTCCAACACAAACCCAGGGCCTGGGGAGGCCTCAAAATGTTTAGAGTACTTAAGAGCAGGAGTAAACACATGGGAGTTAGATTCCAGAGCTAATTATCTAACAGGCAGCAAAGGCCACAGATGCTCAAAGATGGTACTAGAAAGATGGTATCAAGGATGGCTTCCTGGAAGAGGTGGCACAGTGGGCCACAGAGACTGTGGGGCTACAACAAATACTGAAAATGCAGTGGTCAGTGAGGTAACAATGGGAACAGAAAAAGAAGAAGCAGGCACAGTTGTGGGGAATGTGACCCCTGGGGGCAAGTACAGTCTGGAAACACTGGGAGGTCCTTACATAAAGATTCCTATAGCCAGTGGGAACCATGGGAAGCTAACAGAGCTTTGGGAAAAACAGAACAGTAAAAGCAGCAGGATGCTGAGCACCCACGCCCTGCTGGGCCCTAAGCCAAGACCATGAGGAGATTCAGGAGAGTGATCCCAGGGGTCAGAAGAGGTGTGTAGATCTCCAAAATGACTTCTCACCAATCACCCTCTCCACATGTAGCCTGTGGCAAACAGATGAGCCCCTCCCAGTTCCCCACCCCCGTACCAAAGAAAATACACAGCCAGGACCTAGGAGAGCATTAATGGAGCTAAGCCTTCTCCACCAGAGGATGCTGAAAGACGGACAAAGAAAAGTTCCAGCAGAAGTGAGTATCATCTGGGCCACTTCTGGCCCCCTACCTCAGTCAGCCCATCCCCAGGTTCCTATACAACTCCCTGTGGGGTAGGGCAGGCACTGCACTGCAGATCCCCCTTCACAGGCAGCCAGAGGCACAGGGGCTCTGCACCCATCAGGACCATACGGCTTTGGCAAGGTTTTTGCAGCTCTGAAGGAAAAGGATGGAGGTAGCCAAAGAAGAGACAAAGATAGGACCTAGACACAGGTGGGAAGGAAGCCTGATGCAGTAGTAGCCAGGCCACAGGATGGTCAGCATTTCCAAGCTGGCTGTGTATGCCCAAAGCCTGTGGAAAGGGTAAGAGTTCCCCTCTCCCTCTCATTCCTCTCTCTTCCTGAGACTATAATATTCCTCCTTCTGCCTCTCAGTAGAAACATACTCACAAATCTGAGGTTTCCCTAAGCACATCTGGCTGCCACCAAAGGAAGGCCAAAGTGGAGGGGTGGGTAGCTATCCATTTCCATTTTACAAACAAGGATCTGGGTTCAGAGACTTCCGAGGTCACAGGGTTATATGGCAAAGGGAAGGCAATGGTGGGGCTTACTGTCCTTCCCATTACTGTGCAGCAGCTGCCTTCAAACCAGACCCGCGGGCAGCGAGTTGGACAAGCTTGGTCTAGATTTTAGACAAATCTCTTTGAAACAATGAGGAAACAGAGGGTCCAAAGGGTCTTGTCGTGGTCATATGGTGCGTCATGGCAGAACTGGGACACTCTGCAGTGTCCCCACAGCAGCTGCTACCCCTGACACTGGGTATACAGAGAAACACAGAGCAGCCATAGCCAGCCTTTGTACCATCCAGGCAGGCAGCCCTCTTCCCTAGGACTCTAAATTAATCTTACCTATTTCAGAGGTAAGAACAGAATCCAAAGGAAGGAAGGGAAAGGAGGTCCCACCCAGAGAAATTAAAGCTGGAAGAGCACTCAGCAGTGATCTATTTGGCTTATGCAGTCATTCCATCATCTGATCAAACATTTATCAGGCATCCATCTACTCCATGTCAGGCCCTGGGCTGGGTCCTAGGGAAACAGAGATCAATAAGGCATTTGAGTTCCTGCCTTTGAGAAAACCCCTGCCTGATGGAGGAAACAGATGGGGAAGCAGATAACTATGAGGTCATGCAAAGAGTAGAACAACAGGGAGGTGTCTGTGGAGCTGAGTGTGTGTAGAGCAATGTCTTGGAGTGCTCTGTAAAAGCCAGGTCTGGAGGGCTGACAAGCACACATTAGGCAGAGGGGTTCATGGAAACCAAGACAGAGGTGCAGGAGTCCACTATGTTCCACAAACAGGGCATTCAGAGTATCATGGATGAGAAGGGAGAGAAGATGGCCTATACCAAGCCTTGACTGCCACAGTAGGGAAAGGTGGCTTTCCCCAACTTTTCTGCACAAGCCCACAAGATTCTCCAGGCAGCCATGGGTCAGCCTCTGTGTCAGGAGCCTAGTGTGCTCCAAACTCTGCCTCCCTTGCAGACTGATGCTGCCTAAGTTCTTTCTAGATGGCCTGTGTATGCCAGGCTCCTGGCTACAGGAGAGAGACTGGGGACCTACCAGGGCCATGTTTCAGGGATGCCCAGGACCTCAAAAGTCCCTCATAAAATGCTCCCCCACATAGTATACTCAGGCTACTTGGAGAACCAGAGCACTGGGTATAAGTCACTTTTAAAATTTTTCTTTATATTTTATAGAGATGGGTCTCGCTATGTTGCCCAAGCTTGTCTCAAACTCCTGGCCTCAAGTGATCCTCTCACCTCGGCCTCCCAACGTGCTGGGATTACAGGTGTGAGCCACCATGCCTGGCCCATAAGTCACTCTGTTGTCCAGGCTGGAGTGCAGTGGCACCACCAGGGCTCACTGTAGCCTCTTCCTCCCCAGGTGCAGGTGGATCCTCCCACCTTGGCCTTTCAGGTAGCTGGGACTACAGGCAAACCACGACACCAGGCTAATTATATTTTTTGCAGAGATGGTGTTTTGCCATGTTGCCCAGGCTGTTCTTGAACTCCTGGGCTCAAATGACTCGCCATTCTTGGCCTCCCAAAGAGCTGGGATTACAGGCATGAATCACCGTGCCTGACCCATAAATCACTTATCTATAGTCCTCCTTCCTGATCCCTCAGAGCAATCAACACGGTTGATCACGCCCTCTCTCCCTGAAGCTCTGCCCTTGATTTCTCCTGCACAACCTTGCCTGGTTTTCATGCTTCTTTGTGCGCTACAGGCCTACCTGCATTTAGCAATGGCCTTGGTCAAGGCTCAGGTCAAGGTCCTCTCTTCCGGCGCTCTGCCTTCTTCCTCATCAGTGTCAGCCATGCCCACACCCTTAATTACCTCCTATGTACAGATAATTCACAAACAGCCTAGCCTAGCCTAGTCCTCTCCTCTTAAGCTTCAGATCCTTCAATTCAGCTGCCTACTTGCTATCCCCACTCTTTATCTCAAAACATCTCAAAGACAACTCCTCAAAACCAAACACTGTCTTCTCTCTCTCACCAGAACCCAGGCCTCTTGCCATACCCCCTGGGTCAGCTAAGAGCATCACCATTCAAACAGGTATCCAAACTCCAAACTTCAGAATGATCCTTTGCATCTCCTTTTCTCTCACCAGCCCCCAATCCGCCCTCTGACAAGTCCTACTGGCTTTACTATTCAAAATTAACCATACGTTCTGAGCACCTACATGAGAGACATTAAACTAGATACTTGGAATACAAGTACCTCAAGGAGCTTGAATGTGGAAGGAAAAATTAGATATGAGTATTATGCTAGATAGCTTACGTTAGAGTCCACAGACAAATACTATGAGAAGCTGAGAAGTAGAGGACGAAGTAGTTACTACCTCTGCTGGGTGGGAAGAGACGATGAGCAACAGCAGCATCTGGCATCCTGACACTCATTTCTTGCATATTTACTTTGCATAGACATTGTATAAAGCTCTTGATAAGATTGCCTTACAAGGATAAAAACTGCCTTATATTTTATCCTTGAAAATAACACTATGAAGTAAGTATTAGGGTCCCCAATTCCCAAGTGAGGAAACTGAGCACAAAGAGGTTAATTAACTTACCTAAGGTGGCAGTTGGTGAGTGGCAAAGCCAACAATACTTCAAAGCCAAGACTGCCTGTACCCTAGACGTGTGCTCTGTAATGCCTCAGAATCCTTGTTGGAAGTGGCCAAGCAGGGCCAGCACAGACAGAAGGGGAGGATGGAGAGGACTCCAGGTTGCGTGATGCATTCCTGCTTCACAGTATTTATTACAGTAGTAGCCATACATGTATCTTAAGGCTGTCTGATTGTTTTCTCCACTAGAGTGTAAACTCCTTGAGAGACTGCACCATGTCTGTCATCTTCAATGCTCCATGCCTACCAAGAACTTAATAAGGTTTTGGGGACCTTATTCAAGAAAAATACAATGAAAGCATCACTGCTATACAACCTGTTCCTGCTCACTAGATAAATGAGGCCCTCCTGACCACAGCCCAGCATATCTCCAAGTCTCTCTCTGCTGCCCTGTCTCTGCAGAGCCCTCTCACAAGGCAGAGGAAATGGAATGGGTTGGGAGAAGAAATAAAAATCTGCGGTCTCCCTCCCACAAGGAAACAACAGGTGCCTAGGACTCATAGTGGTGGGGGAAGCGTCAGAGCAATAGGGGCTGAGGTAGGGAGACAAGTGGGAGAGGGAGAATAGAGGCCTTCCCCTCTGCCACTCACTGAACCCCATGACATCTCACCACCCCAACCTTGGCTCCTGCCTCTTTGGTTTCTGTGTTACTGCCACCTCTTGGATGGTAAATGTGGGTTTAGTCCTTAAGCCTCCAACAGAGTAAATCTGTGAGGTTGGAGACCTTCTAAATAATGACTGGAAGTCATCAGGTCAGAGGCCTGCTTGCTGAGACATCCTGCTTCAGCAGAACCCACTAGGCTCTCCTGTTTTAGAGCTACTTGACCCAGCCACCACAGCATCTGGCTGCATTCCCTTTGGGCCATGCCAGCCCAAGCCAAGCCACTCTCCTGTCCCCTTTTTGCTTCCTGGGAAACAGGGCCCCAGTGAGTGATCTAGTCTCTGACCTCACTCCAAGGTGCCAGGGATCTCATTCACTCACTGCCTGCCCAGAAAGCCCAGCTTAAATTTTTTTTTTTTTTTTAAGAGATGGAGTCTTGCTCTGTCGCCCAGGCTGGAGTGCAATGGCGTGATCTTGGCTCACTGCAACCTCTGCCTCCCGCGTTCAAGCAATTATCCTGCCTCAGCTTCCTGAGTAGCTGGGTTACAGGAGCCCGACACCACGCCTGGTTAATTTTTGTATTTTTAGTAGAGATGGGATTTCACCATCTTAGCCAGGCTGGTCTTGAACTCCTGACTTCATGATCCACCCACCTCGGCCTCCCAAAGTGCTGGGATTACAGGCGTGAGCCATCGTGCCCGGCCCAGCTTAAATTCTTTGAAGTCACCTCCCCTACTGAGAGAGATGGCTACCTTGGATTTCTTTCTCCGAAGCTGAAGTTGAATACCCTATCGTTTTACCTGCTTAGGACAGCTGCTTGCCCAACCTTTACTAGCACACATGATTGTATGGAGCTTCATGCTTCCAGTGTAGACCAGTTCTACGACCACAACCAGGCCATCCTCTTGGGATCAGTCTGGCAACAGACATTCTGTTCTCACTGGAGGGAATGCTCTGTGTTTCACTGCTGGCCTCAAAAGGCACTCAGCAAAATCCTTAACAAAGTGACATACGTTACCTTTTCTAACCTCCTCGGTGGACATGCTAAGAACTCCCAAGAAAAGGCCACAGTCCCAGTTAGGATGGACAAGCTAACACAGGCACATTATACTCAATTACCGTTGAAGGTGGAGGAAGTGACTAGGGCAGGAAGAGGGGAGCTGCCTCCAAACAGCTGGTGGACTATCAGGCAGAATAGGGTGACCATAAAGTGGGTCTTCAGCGCCTCAGAGAAGGACCATCATCCCTGCCCCCATTGCTGCCCAACCTCCCAACTGAGGGAATGGAGTTGTATTCCTTAGCTCACCTCCTGCCCCCAAGTAAGCTGAGAAACCTGTGGGACCTATGGCCAACTGGAGCTCTCCTTCACTCCTTCCTAGGGTTAGTCACCCTGTGAACTCAGGCCCACACTCTCTGGGCCTTAGGCTGAAGTCAAGGTGGGGTTGGAATTCTCCCACCACACATCCACACCTACACAGCCAGAACACAGTGTGGTCAATACCCGACTCCTACCACGGGCAAGGCCAAGCCAAGGACACTATGACCCAAGCCCATGCCCTCAACAATCATTTCCCTCAGAACATTTTAACTCAACCATATCCCCAGGTGTCCAAGAAAACAGGAAGCCAACCCCAAAGTGAACTCCCCACCTGTGCTGAGGAAGAACTAAACACACACAAACAAGTGGCCAAACTCTCCATGGCCCAACTCCTCACCAGTTTGGCCAGCTGTTCACTGTCAGGACCCAGAACATCAGTGAGACCACCCACTCTCCTCCGTACCCAAGCCTTGCTGCCTTGCGCCCAGGCCCCTCACAGCCTTTGTACAGATGCTTTACCTAACACCTGTGTGCCAGCTGGCAGGTGGAGGGACCTCAGGGGGTAGGATGGGCTGCTACAGGGAGAAACGCGATTCTGTCTTGGCCCTCAGGCTCAGCCTACAGCACTTTAGGCACAGCTGTCTCCTGCCAGCCCTGGGCATTAGTGGTTTTCTGCATGGTCCAGATCACAAGCTTCTCAGGATCAAGGACTGGGTCACCTCCTTTTCTTGCTTCCTAACTCCAGCCTCCTCTGTGCCAGGCCTGGGCTCAGTAAAAAGGGATGCCAGTCTTCTGCAGGAGAACGCCCTGCCCCGTTTACTCTGCATCCTGAGTCTTGCTGAAGCCAGGGCCACCGGCCAACACCAGGAAGGGCCAGGGCCGGAAGGAAGCAGTAGAGCCTATACACAAAGCCTACATGTGGACTATAAAAAGGAGCTCCTCCCTGCCTCCCCCAGGATGGGCCTGGTTCCTAGGAGGTAAAGAGTGGTGAGAAAGCTAGGACTTAAGCCTGGGCACACAGCCACTGCAGCCTCTCAAAAGCTAGCCAAGAACCACCTCAAAAGGAACTAGTCTTGCAAGGAGGGGTGCGAGAATATTAAGGGCTTAGCCAGGAATGCAAGTAGAGACTCTCCAAGTCCCATCTCTTGGGACCATAGCCTCTCTTAAGGCAACCAACTCCACTGTCCCCATTGCTTCTTCCCCGAAACTACAGAATATTCGGGGACCAACCCTTTCTCACACTTCTTTCTCTACTCTCTAGGGGCTGAAAACACCCCCTAGAAGTCTCTAGGCACCCATATTCCCCACTTTCTCTGGAGACTCCGGCACACCCAGCAAAGCTCTGGGAAGCAACTGTGATGAGTGGCAGAAGTAGCGAGAAACTCAAACTCTGGGCAGCAGCAGGATACTGTGGCCACAACAGAGTAGGCTCAGCGGGCAGCTCAAGTAGGGCCATGGGTCGGTGGGGAAGGGGGGCAGCTATGGCAGAGGTGACAATTAGGCAAGGGCCACACAAATATACCTATTTCAAAGATGTCAGCCAGGACAGTCTCTTGACCCACACAGGCAGCACTCTACTCTACCACAACAGCAAAGCCACACTCACCACATGCATCCTAAGTCATAGAAATTAAATCCTTCTAAACCTCCATACTCCAAATCCCTCTCCAGCCTAGTTTGCCCAGGGTGTTCAGGCTCTGTACTAGAGGCCTCACCCAGAACCAGAGGCCACTCTCCAGGGATGGTGGTGTAGGTTAGCACACATAGCAAATAGGGGAAATTAACCTTCCTTGTTGCCAGCCATTGATATGTGGGCATCATTTGTTATCACAGCACACCCTCACCTACCCTGACAGAGCAGCCTCTTGCTTTATTTCCTTCACAGAACTCACCAAATCCTATAAGTATTTTATCTGTCTGGCTATTTATCTCCTTTCTGCTGTATCTACCCTAACCTTATGTCCACTACTGGTCTCCACAGTGCTTGGCACAGTTAGCAAATGCCAGAGTCTAAAGCCAGGGAAGCACAAGTCGTCTCTCACTTATTCAATGAGCCACTGAGGCCCAAGAAAGCTAGTTTTTTTTTTTTTTTTTTTTTTTTTTTTTTAAGGAGAGTAGCTATGGTGAGATGGAACACAAACCAAGCTAGAGATCTACTGCACCATGAACAAGTCAGAGGCTGGAGTAATCACATCCAGCTCAGTGTGCCCAACACACAGTAGCAAGGTCTACAATAAATGTATGACAAATTAAAGAGCACATGAATGAATGCATGCTCTTGAGTTGTCATAGAGAATCCTGGAAAAGTCCTTCTCAGGACATTTGGGGCACGGAGCCCCAGGTTCCCATGTTCTGTAGAAGCTTAGGCGGAAGCGTCACCACGAACCAGAAAGTCAAGAGGGTGAGGCTCTTCTGTGCCCCTCCCCCAATCAGCGGCTACATTCACCCCCATGTAGGAGTGTGGGAAAGGTCTGGGTGGGCCAAGCCTCTCAACACCGGTGTTGTGGCAAGGATGAGTGCAGGACGGGTTTTGAAATTGAGGCAATGAGTCCAGCTTGTCCACAGATGGAAGTCTAGGCTGGTAAAACACATGTGGCCAGAAGGAAGAAAAACAAAACAAAAAAATAACCCTCTGTTCCTATAGAACAGTCCATCCTATTGTCATTTTCCCCAGAATGGGAGAATAAACTGAATACTATAACAGGAATCAGAAATCCTAGGATCTGCCATGAACTTGCTATGTGACCTTACCCTTAGAGCCTTGGTTTTCTCCTCTGTAAGAGAGGGATAGTAACTCCTGCCCTCCATGGATTAATGGAGCTGCTGTGAAGTTCAAATACAACAGGTGAGAAAATGTTCCATGAACTCCCAATTTGCTATTCCAATTCCAGAGTTTTCTGATGCCCCAGTCCTCTGTGTACAGAGTCAGGGAAGGAACACACAAAGCAAATAGGAAACAGACTCCTAGCCCAGGTTGTTGGAGCAGCCACTTGTGGCCGAGCTTAGTGGTGGAAAAGATTGGAGCTCTGTAGTTAACGAAGGTGAGAGTAAAGGAAATGAATACTGTTAAGTGGCCACTAAGTACAAATGTTGTGCTGGGTAGTTTTCACATAAAATCTCTTACTCTCATATATAATCTCCCTTATTATTAATATACAGCTCTGTGAGGAGAAATTACTTTTACGGCTAAAGATCGATTTCAGACAAGGAAAAGTAATCTGCCCAAGGTCACAGTAAGAGCTGAGACCTGAACCCAAATCTGACCAGCTCTAGCCACAAATCTCCAGGCACTTCAGCTCAATTACCAGCAAGGTGGGACTATTTGGTCAATGGTGGCCTGAAGCCACTCCTCACCCGTGGCTCCACCTTGAGTCTTGCCACCTGTAAACATGCTGCTCTCAGAGATTCCCTCCAAGGAAGCACTGTTCCCATGCTCCTCTAAACAAGGCACTCTACAAGGGGCACCAGAATATTCCCATCCTCCTATCCCACACCCATCTCTCCTAGGACTCTCCTCAAAGTCTGCAGTGACTTCTCTAGTTCTAACAAAGCAAGTGGAAAGGGGGAAAAATCAGTCTCCTAATATCACACCTTTGCAATCTCAGGCCTCACTCCCTTCCTCCAACTTATCATCTGTGGTCTCCTTGAAGCCACATCCCACAGGAAAAGGTACAGAGTGAGAAGAGATGCTGTGAGTTAACGGAGACTGACACAGAACAGTGACAGCAGAGGCAGGCCCTACCACATTGAGGCTGTGGCATTAGAGCATGTCCTCGAAGACAAGGTATCTCCAGATAGCGTCCTGGGCTAGGCACTTAGAAATAGGACAATAACATACCTTCACTCTACAGAAGGGGTTACCACCCAAAGCAGCTGCTTCCAGCCAACTGCCCTGTCTCCCTGCCAAACCAGCAGTGGGAAAGAGCCCTGACAATAGAGGGACTGCTGAGAGCTGCAAGAGAGGATGAGTGGGCCTCCTTGCCTCTGAATCAAAGGGCTTGGTGGCCAGGCACCAGCCCCTTAGGACAACAGGTGTATTTGAACTCCTCCCCACCAGGTCCTCCTGGGAACTTAATCCTCATCTCTGTCCTGTCAGGGATCCTATGTAGTAAGTACTTACACTGCGCCACAATCCATGCTAAGCACTTTATACAGGTTCTCATCAAATCCTCACAAAAACCTTATAAAATAAGTGCCATTTGATACTATCCTTTTTACAGATAAGCAGCCCAGAGAGGTAGTCATATGCTTTAAGGTCACAGAGCAAGTAAGCTGCACAACAGGATTTTAATTCAAGCAGAGTCTAGGGCCCAAATGCTTAACTACTAAGCTCTGTCTCACCCCTCAAGACCCAGCCCTTCTCCCATCTACCATCATGGCATCCCCGCCCTGCCTCAGCAAGAAGGTCTTGTCTGGGCCCTCATCAGCTCTCTCCTGCAAACTGTGCAAACTGTAGGAGCTCACTGGCCTCCCTCCCCAACACCTGTCTGACAAACCACTGCCACTGTGGTCTCCCAGGCAGAGGCAAGTCAGTCCCACAACAGCCTCTGCTGACTCCCATCGCCTCCAGGACTGAGTGTAATCTGCTGGACACAGCATACCAGGGCGACAGCTGTCTCCAACCAGTCCCAGCCTCCTCTCTACCACACCATATCTGTTCCCTACCCCTGCACAGAGTGATTCCCAGTTCCTCAGCCTCAGCACAGGCAGGTGCCTCAGTAATTCAAGGCCTACCTCAAAGGTCACCTCTCCTTTAATGCCTTCCTGGCAGAGCTCCTCACAGTTTTTGCTAGAGGCCTTTATATTACGGTAGGTAACACACAGGGTATGTAACACACAGGGTCATATGCCTCTACATCTGTCTTTTCCAAGAGTTCATCAATGGCACAAACCATGTCTCAATAAACTTTTGAATCCTTGGTGCCTAGCACTGGGCAAATGGGGAGGTGTAATAATACTTATTGCAAATATTAATAAATGTGCCTCATTCCAAGAAGTTACCCAGAGCAAAGCTGGTAGCCAAGATCTCTAAACTCCAACTGAATCCTATGCATCTGTGTACACATACACACAAGAGTCTGCAGAGAAGCTGGAGGTGTTGTGGGTCCCAGGACTGGGTGTGCTCAGCTACTCCAGTTATCTGTGAAGCAGGCCCTTTTCCTAGGTTCACAGGAAACAAAGGTCCCAGCTGGGCAGGGGGGCCTGGAAACCCACACATCGGGGCAAGCATGGGGTGCTGAGGAAATACTAAAAGGTCTGACTTCCCTTGGAAAAAACTACATTCAGACAGGAAACACACAGGCAGGGATGGCTAGCTCTGGAGATCCGGACATGGGCTCTTGCCCCTCTCCCACTGTAACAGCCAGTACAAAGAAAACCCTTGATGACACCGGCCTGGGCCTTGCCCTCTCCCGTGCTATGGGCCTAGCCCTCGGAGCAGGCCTCCTGGTGTGGTCTGCTCCCCAGCCACAGGGGTCAAGCCCCAGCCAGCTGGTTCCACTACTACCTCCCTTCTGAGCCCGCCTGCCTCATCAAGGCAGTTAGCTGTTTTCTTCCACCACCCTCACCCTCTTCATCAAAGGTACTGCTCACAATTGTCATTGCCTGTTTTCGTTTCCCTAAAAGCAAGCACCCATATTCATTCACCTCAGAGGGCTTGGCATCTAGAAAAGTATCTAGTGAAGAATCAGCCAAAGACAGAAGCCTGGGGCCCCAGAAGTCCCCACGGACATGCTCAGCCAGTATTCACAGAGTACCTCCACAGTGTCTACACCAGTGTTTACTGGGCCCACAAAGACCCTCAAATGGACAACCTCATTAAACACGAGTCTGAACCATCTCAACTCAGAAGACACCAGAAGAAAAAGTGTGGAGCCAGAGCCTAGAGAGGCTGAGGCTGTCTTGGGATACAAAAGCCAAAGTGGTCTTTGCCCTGTAACGCATGGTCTGAGCACAAAGGTGTCTCACAGAGGAGCCACGTGGACCACAGGGAACATGGGCTTGGGGTTGCTAGTCAGCCACTGACTAGTGAGCTGGCCCCAGCTGAGGCCCTGGCACACACTGACACAACACCTTGGGCACAAACGATTCTCCATTTCCATTTCCTCATCTGTAAAACTGGACGAAAGGTCTCGATAGCACTCAGCTGGAACTCTACATAACTGCATTTTATTGATTTATGTCAGTATCTGCAACATAAAAGGCCAAACACCAACCTGGTTCCTGTCATACCACCAGGACAACCAAACTTGTCAACACCTAAGCACTTCCCCACCCTGCTTTTGAGCCAAATGATCACCCTAGAAATCAGCAGGTGTCAGCTCCATTTCACAAGTGCTGACAAGAGAGGGCACAGAGTCAGGGCACAAGTAGGTCTTACATATGGGTGCTCCTTAAACCACACTGTCTCTCCCTCAGGTCTACCAACACGCTGAAGATAGCACAGTGTCTCTCTCTTAGGCCAGGCTTCAGGCACTGCTGGTACCCTGGTAGGGTCAGTAGGAAAGGCTAGATACCTGAGGTGCTTGGGCAAAAGTCCAGGTGGCAGAAAACCTGGCTGGCAGTCCAACCTCCTCAGAGGCCACAGGGATCGGAACCCACCAACAAGGAGAGCCCATGAATGGGCAGAAGCAGGGCAGGGCTTCAGTGGAAGCCTCCATTAGTAAAGTCTGAACACACAAGCATCGACCAGACTTTTCATCCAGGCTCCTTTCAATCTGAGCCCCCAAAATCCAAGAGCCAGGGTCCTCCTACATCCTCTGCCTACTCTCCAGGCCTGTTAAATCCTAGCTAACTGATGAGATCACTGAATGTGTACACCTCTGGCTGACCCACCTGCTCACCCCTGGGTAGGGGGTTATCAGGTCCTCTGTATGCCTGCCTCCATCCCCCAAAGACCTGAGGCATGATAAATCATCCCCTCTCTGCACCCCTTTTTTCTGTTCAGGCCCCAACTTACAAACAAGAAAGGTCACACCCAGGAGTCAAATGTGCACAACTGCAAACACTTTCTCTACAGAAACACTGTTCTACACGGTGGGTGGGTGAGTGGGCACATGGGTTGGGGCAAAACAAAACTGTTTCCTGCCTTTTTCTGAGTAGCAATCTAAGTGAAATGTGAATTTGGTCACTGTCCTCCTCCCTTCCTGCACCTTCATCCTCACCCACAGCCACACCTCACCCCCTCACCATTCCCAGTTCAGGGACTTGAAGGGCAGCCACGGTCTATCGTTAATGTTATTGCTAATAACAGCTCACATTTATTAAACATTTATGTGTCAGACAATGCTAGATGTTTTACATGAATTGTCTCATTTGATCCTGGAGCAACCATACATACTGGATATATTATTACCCCCATTTTACACATGAGGAAATCAAGGCTCAGAGAAGGTAAGTAACTGGCCGGGAAACATACAACGAATATATGGGCTTCAAATCCAGACTTGCCATCAACTACTGTGCTACGTTTATTGCCTGCTAATATGCGTGGTTTAAAACGCAGTCTGTTACCCAGGAGATCTCTGAGAACTTCCAGCCAGTGCCACCAACTCAACACAGCATAGAGAGAAAGGAAGGAGACTATGCCTGGAGCCTGATGCCTGAATGATGTTCCCAGGGTTATGTCAGCTGTTTGCAGTGTCGATCCTTCCTTTACTTTGGAATCCACAGGCTCTCAAGTCACTAAAATGTTCTCCCAATGGCTGACAGGGTCAGTGGGGGCACTGAGGAAGGCGGCTGCCATTTCTAAGTTGAGCAGCTGCGTTAGATCTGTGTCAGATCTGGAGTTTGTAGCTGAGGATGGTTGGCTGCCTCACCACAAGACCTTCCTTCCTCCCAACCTCCTCAACTATCTACACACATGCACACCATACCCAAGAAGGTTTGTGGGACCCCCCTTGGGGTGTCACTTCCTGATCTCCCTCCTTCACACAGACCTGGTTCTGAGCCTGGGTCTCTCTAACCCCAGTCTCCGGGGGTCCCTGCAAGAAGCAACCCAGTTTAGAGTTGCAGACACACCATCTCTTCACACTGAGAGGCGGGGGAATGGAGGGCAGAGCAGAGTGCCCATCCGACCACAGCACAGGCACGCGCTAAGTGGAACTCTCAAAGATCTGGGGTTTTTCAAAATCCCCCAACTCCCTCCTCCCACTAGAGACAAGCGCAAAAGCAGCTAAGCTCAGGCCTGGGAAGGCGAAAAGGCAGGAAACCAAGAGAAGCTGCTCCCGCTCCCTGAAGCCACCGGACAGAGGACAAAGGGCTAGACTCACAAACTAGCTGCACTCCTAAGAACAGTACCTGACTCCAAGGCGCTGGGGCAGGCCTTTATGGGGCCCATCTCTTGGGAACGTGCTTCCCAGGGCAAGGGGAGTCCCTGCCCTGGCACTGAGTGTCTGCCCACCCACATAGGCCTCCAAAACCCAGCTTTGGGACAAAAGTAGCAGAAAAAAAAAAAAAAAATCCAGCCACTGGCTTCTCTCAGGCTTCTCCAAACCAAACAAGACCACCTTCCTCCCCCTCCCCTAGAGGGAGATGAGTAGGCCTCGCTCTGCACCAAGACCAGCCCTACCCAACATCTGCCTAAGTTCTACTTAGGGAACCCAAAAGTTCCTTTGCAAATAAGAGCCCAGCCTGGGGGCCCGGAGAGTTTCACAGACTGCTCTTTATAGATAAAGAGTGGGAGCGGACCGTCTGGTCAGGCCCCAGGTTCCCGTGCAGGGTGGGGGCCACTGCCTTAGCTCCCCTCGCCGACGCCGCCACCACTCCCAGGGTCTGGGGGGCCCGATGCCTGCACCGCAGGTCTCCAGCCCGCGAGGATTTTTAGGCCTCACGGCAAAGCGCCTGGAACACTCCCCCCAGCTGGGGGAGAGGGGGGGTGTCCTGTCAGGTGACCGAGGACCCGGATGCCCCCCGCCCCCAGTGACCACCCGAGACGAAGCGGGGGCGGGGCCCGGAGGGAGTGGGGGAGGGCCCGAAAGTTTGCCCAAGTCGCTGGGGCGGCCGGCCGGGGCGCAGGCAGTCGGGCCGGGCTCCCACGACCCCCGCGAACGGCGGGCCCAGGCAGGAAGTGGGCGCACTTACTGGCCCCCTCGATCTTGTCGGCACCACGGCTCCACGTGATCTGGCGCGTCTCCAGCTTGACCTGGAAGGTCTTCCGCTCTGGTCGCTGCGACTTCTTGGAGTAGAACAAAGTCATGACGGTGCCCACCTCGAGGCTGCGGCAGAGGTGCAGCACCTCGGCGTCCGAGGGGGCGCCGGGCCCGCAGCCGTTGGCGCAAGGGGACGCAGCGCCCGCCATGGCTCCGACGCTGGGGGCGGCGGCGGCACAGGCCGGGACCGCCCGGGAGCAGGCGCAACGGCGGCGGCTGAGGTTGGGGCTGAGGCTGAGGCGGCCGACGAGCGGGACCCGGCGGCGGCTCCTGCAGGCGGACACAGGGCGGGGCCTGAGCGCGGCGGGGCGGGGCTGCCCTGAGGCCCCGCCCCGCCCGCGCGCCGGGAACAAAGGCGCCCGCGCACCCGTGGGGAGGACCCCCGCCCGCGGGCCCGCCGCGCCTGCGCCCCGCGACCCCCAGACAGGCCGCAGGCGGGGACGGAGGCGCGACTGCGGCGGGAGCGCGCGCCGTTCCCGGTCGACCCACCCAGCCCTCAGTCCCGCAAAGCTTTCTCACGTGGCCCCGGACACAGCCCGGCGGCCACGAGCGGCCCTGTCACGCACGGCAGCCCCGCCCACAGGCCGCAGGCCCCGCGGCCGGCGCGTCAGTCAGGCGTACTCGCACGGGCGGCCGGCAGCCCGCGGTCCCGCACAGACGCAGCCCCCGCGTCCCGAACACCGCCCATGCAGCGACCGGGATGGGACGTGAAGGGATGGCGCGTCCTCCGGGAATGCCCGGCTAAACCCAGTTACCTGGGCGGGCTTCCCGGAGAAGGGAGCCAGGACGGGTCGCCTCACACCGGCGGCGGCGGCGGCGGTGGCGGCGACGGCGGCGGGTCCTCCGCGCGCCCTCTCCCGGGAGGGGCGGGGGCGGGGCTGCCTGCGGATTGGTCGCGGGCACTGATGGACAGCCGACATGTCCCGCCCCCCGGCAGCGCGGGGTTGGCCCGCAGGCTGCTCTGGCGACGGCCAGACCTACGTCTGTCTGTTCCCCCCCTGCTGCCAGGGTGGCCTTCAGTGGTCCTCTCATTCGGAGAGTTTCCCCCCAAGCGTGAGCACCCCTTGCAGGGGCGTTAGGTCCGCGGCCGCGCTGTCCAGCGGTCTGACCTGCAGCTCCCAGGGCCTTTGTGTCTGTCCCTCGCATGGGCCTCTGCACGCTCCGTCCCCACGCGGCAGGACTCAAGTCCGATTCGGGGCTCTGGCTCAGACCGTACCCCGCAGCGCCCCTCCTGCAAATGCTCTCCTGAACTTTGGTTTTCCCTGCCTTGCTTTCCTCCTCCTCCTGTGGCCGCTGCCTCTCGATCTCAGAAACTTCTCTTCCTCTGCACTCAGTGCTAGGCCAGATCCCAAGGCGACCTGACCTTTCCGCTGGCTTTGCCCACAACACAGGCACCGGTGACTCCAAACCTGCATCTCCCCTACGTTCCAGGCCCCAGCATCCCACTGCATGTTCCACATCCCCCCGTTAGACAGCTCACCTTCCCTCCCCAAACGATTCCTTCCACAGTCTTCATTTTCTCAGAACGCGGCGCTAAACTCCTCTAAGTTGGAAGGCCAAAAACCTTGCAGCTAACTTTGCTTCCTCCCTCTGCCTCACCTCCAATCCATCAAGACCTGTTCACTCAGCCCACAAGCTGAAGGCCCCATCTCCTGTCACCCAGACTACTCACCTTGTTTGGTTTTGCCTGGATCTATCATGCTTTAAATCTTTAAAATGAAATTAAATCATGATCCCCTACATCCAGCCTAAAACCCTCCGTGAATTCCCATTGCACCTAAAATCCACACTCCCTACTTGGCCTAGCAGGTTCTGTATGACCTGCCCATCTCATCAGTTTCATCTCTCACAAGTGATCCTTCACTCTCCATTCTCCAGCCACAAGGCCTTTTTCTGGTTATGGAACATAATTCATACTCTTCGTCTTTCTGAAGCCATTCTTGAAACTCACCCCTGCAATCTATCTACCCTTGTCAGCACCGCCAAAATTGAGGACACCCACGGTCGCGGTGGAGCCTGTCTGACATGTTGAGCCAGGCAGTGGGTCGGCTGCCAGACACAGCAGGACAACTTACTGCATTTCAGAGGTGAGAAGCCCAACAGAGCTTCCAGCTGATGCCAGAGAAAGAGCCAGGCTTCCTGGGATTTGTGAGATAGTAGGACTAGACTAGAGTTTGTAAGTATGTAAGAGCGTGTGCTCGGGCAACCCACTCGGCTGGATAGTGACCTGGGGCTGCTGCTTCTGACTCTGTCTTACTGTAGTGGAAACTTGTGTGTTAACGTTGATTTCCTCAAGTGCGTCCCCTAAGAAGCTCAGAATTCAGCATGACATTGAGACACTTTTTCCTAGCCAGCTTCTGTAGCGTAAGGAGCGGTGGGGTAGCTGAGATGGACTGCCACCTAGTGGCAGGCCTTTACGTGGGCGGGAAGGAGCTAGCGTAGACCCTGTGCTGAAGGCGTGCACCTGTGGTCACACCTGATCCTCATAATTATCCTCTAATCAGGAATGATGGTCCACAATTTACTGATGAGGAAACAGAGATTCAGAGAAGTTCTACAGTTTGCCCCAAAGCCACATAATTAACGTAACTAGGTGGGAATTAGAACCCAAGTCAGCCTGACTCCATGAGTTTTCTGCCTCACAGGAGATCCACTGGCTTAGGTAAGTCCTGGTGGTCAGTAGTCAGTGGGCATGGAGGCTATATGGTTAATCAGCATGGGTGAGGGGAGGCATGCTCACCACTGGCCTTGGGCACAGGGAATCCAGCAGAACGTGAGTGCTCACAGAGTGTGGCTTGAACTGGCTTAGGCTTGAAGTTCTGTGGACCCTGCTCTTCTCTGTGTTGGGCATTGACAACATGAGGAGCACAAGAGAGACACAGCGCCAGCTCTCCGGGAGTTCAGACATTAAATAAACACTCTGTTACATAAAGACAATTATGATGAGGGCTAGAAGGAAAAACATTGGGTCGAGATCTCTTCAGACCTCAGCAGGGGTCTAAAGGAAGTGAGTCGATGGTGAGGTGAATTATTAAAGGTGGGTTGGAGAAAAGTACATTCCAAGTAGAGGTAACAGCATGTACAAAGGCCCTGAGGCCAGGAAGAGGTTGTTGAATTTAGGGTTACAAAGCTAGAGTTTCCTGACTGAGGAGGGGATAGGGAGTGATGAGGCCAGGAAGGCAGACGGGGGCTGAATGGGGCCCCTCTCTGGCTGTCTGATCCTGTTTTTTACAGGAGGCACCCTCCTAAGTGCCGCAGCCCTCATTGAGCTTCCTGTGCTGACTCGGGCAGCCTGTGGGCTCTGATGCACTTTTTACACCTGTTTCTCCATTTTTTTGGGAGCTTCCTAACATGCAGGGTAAGGCTTCCTTGCTTTTACTTTTGCCTCTAGGTCTGGACCTCTAGGGGCTCAAGAAATCCCTGCCAACAAGAGCTTGAGTTTTCAGCCTGTTGCCAGGCCTGTAATCAGGGAACAGGGCCCATTTCCTCCTGGGACTTCTGGGCCAGCATCCCAGGCCTCAGGTGCCTCCTTCCATCAAAGGAGGTGCAGGAAAAACGGGGCATGCGGAGGGTGTGGTCTGTGTGGGCTTCCCCCAGCTCAGCATATATATGGGTGCGTGGGTGTGAATGGCAATACGTGCAGCTGCGCTGTCTGGGAGGAGCAGCCCAGCACCCACACAAGGCACACGCCTGTGACGTCACCCATGCTAGCCCTGCTCAGGCCTGTTTCTGTGAACATGCGTGCTTCAGCATGCCCTGGCCTACACTGTAGCTGTGCCCGTGCCCAGAGTCTGGGGAGAATCCCAGCCCAACTGCCCCTAGGGACCTATGGGTTTGGCCTCACAGCTGTTTATTAAATGACCACTTAGAACAGTGGTTGGCATATAGTAAACACTATGGAACTGCTTTATCCACATTGTCTCATTTCTTCCTCATTACAGCCCTGTAAGTGCTCTTATTATCCCCATTTTCCAGATGAAAAAACTGAGGCACAGAGCTAAAAGGCAGGATTCAAACCCAGGTAGTCTGGCCCCAGAGTCAATGCTGTTTTGCTTCCCATGTATGTATGAACACTTTATTGTATATCCTCTCTCCTTTGTAAAATACCCTTACCTGATATGTTTTCTCTTTTTTTTGAGACAGTTTCTCTCCCGTCGCCCAGGCTGGCGTGCAATGGCACAATCTCGGCTCATTGCAATCTCCACCTCCCGAGTTCAAGCAGTTCTCCTGCCTCAGCCTCCTGAGTCTCTTTTGATTCAGTGCTGTCATAGGTTGGGTTCTTTGGATGTGGACTCTGTGACAGGTTAGTGTGCAGCATGTTTACTGGAGAGTGGCCCTGGGATCAACACTCTGGGAGGTACTGGAAAGAAACAGGAGTGGGCACAGGGAAAACTAAACTGAGACGCAGGCCTGATGACAGTCTTAGCCAACCCCAGGATCTCTGTTGTCTGGCACTAGCCTGGAAAGGAGTTGTAATGTCCTGGGAAGAGCCTAGCCTGGGCCAGATGGCACTCTGCAGCCAAGATGATCTTCGAGGGGCTGACAGCTAAAGATGTTCTGCTGACAGCTCTCCCAATAGTTGGGTCAACAAGTCCTTCCTTGAAGGGGATCTGGGTGGCACGTTGCTATGTCTACCACAAATGTATTCTTTTTCAGCCCTTTAAAAAATGTTTTGAGTACTTAAAAATAGAGAACAAAATATAGAAATAGGAGATGAGATTATAAGGAGAAGGATGATAATATGGTTTATGGGTTAACGTAGCCGATGTGATTTGAGAATTAAACATGGCTGAGCTTCCTGATAGCCAAAACAATAACACTTTCTATTCTGTTAACTGGTTCTTTGGAGTCAAAAAAATTTCTGGGGTTAAATGATAAAAGAAGTTTCTCACCTGGATACTTATTTAATTGAAATAGTGGAGAATGTTCTCAACTGGTTAATAGCAAATGCTGATGCCGTTTTCATTTGTTCCTTGTAATAGCCTTGAGTGAATATCGAAGGCATAATACACAAGTATAGCTCAGTGAAGCCCTTTTCACATTAGAAGGGAGCAGATTTATAGTCTTGCAGTGTCTAATTTGATCCATGTGTAAGACATTGTCCTTTTTCTTTAAACCATTCTTTTTTTTTTTTTTTTTTGAGACGGAGTTTTTTTTTTTTTTTTTTTTTTTTTACTCTTGTTGTCCAGGCTGGAGTGCAGTGGCGCAATCTCGGTTCACTGCAACCTCCGCCTCCCGGGTTCAAGCAAGTCTCCTGCCTCAGCCTCCTGAGTAGCTGGGATTACAGGCGCGTGCCACTATGCCCAGCTAATTTTTTGTATTTTTAGTAGAGACGGGGTTTCATCATGTTGGCCAGGTTGGTCTCAAACTCCTGACCTCAGGGGATCCACCCACTGCAGCCTCCCAAAGTGCAGGGATTACAGGCGTGAGCCACTGCACCTGGCCTAAACCATTCTTTAATTTTTACTCAGTTTCTCGTGTTAGACATCTGAACAGCCCCTCCTCTGGGTTTGTGAGCCAGGCTGCACCTCAGCACACAGCCAGTACTACTTCCTAAGAACTAACCTCAGTGCACCTTGAACTCCACCCACAACCTGCTGTTTAGGCTCCTGACCCCTGGCCCCCAAATCTATCTGTGGCTCCAACTTAGTCCAGGCCTCACACTTCTTAGGTCATGTCCACCTGCTTTCCTCCTCACCTGGGCTGTATTATCTGTCCCTCAAGAGCCTTGTGTTTTCTCTCAAGGCAAAATCACACCTGGCTCGGCTGCTCCCAGGGACTGCTTTCTCCATTGACCTTGGTGTATCTCTGCTGATTGGCCCCCGTAGTGGGACCCAGATGTTGAGGTTCTCCAGCTGGGCTGCAGATGTACCTTCTTCTGAAAGGTGGCAGGGACACTGTGATTGCATCACTGAGGCAACATACGGCAATAGAGGAAGAGAAGGGGAAAGCCCAGGCCAGGGCAGACCCGCACTTTTCTGTTTTTCTCTTTCCTCCTTGCAACATGCTTCACCGATGCATCCTCTAGAGCACTAAGACAGTACAGCTGAGTCAGAACAAGTTCCCACTCCAGCAGTGGGTACAAAAATGCCAACAGACCGTGACAATTCAGTGTGATGGGGGCCCTTGGAGCACTGAGAAGGGACACTTGGCTTTATTGAAACCTGTTGGTGTCTGTGGAGGTAGAGCAAAGTGAGAGACTGTATATGCCTGAAAGAGATGGCCACTCCAGATACAAGGCAAACACTCATTTTCATGATAGGGTCACTCCAAGTTGTTTTGTGGGGTTTTTTTTTTTTTTTACAACTAAAATATAAACTTTTTAGAGATGCAAATGTCCACAGTTTATTTAGCTGCATGTACATACTTTAAATCACACATTTAAAACAATATATTGATTCATGAACATTGATTTTTCCCACTCACATTTTCAGTAAATTATATTCAACTCTTTACATGAACCTTGGATTTCTGTATTTTCACCATGAGTCGCTTTTTGAGTCATCTAATAGAATCTCTCAAAGCATATCATCGCTTTTCCTCCCTTCTAAGTTGAGACAGAGAGCAAACAACTTTTTTTTTTTTTTTTTTTTTGTGAGACGGAGTTTCGCTCTTGTTGCCCAGGCTGGAGTGCAATGCTGTGATCTCGGCTTACTGCAGCCTCCGCCTCCTGGGTTCAAGCGATTTTCCTGCCTCAGCCTCCCGAGTAGCTGGGATTACAGGCACGCACCACCACCATGCCCGGCTAATTTTTTATATTTTTAGTAGAGATGGGGTTTCACCATGGCCAGGGTGGTCTTGAACTCCTGACCTCAGGTGATCCACCCGCCTTGGCCTCCCAGAGTGCTGGGATTACAGGTGTGAGCCACCGTGCCCGGCCAACTTTTTTTACTTCGTTTTTTTTTTTACTTAAAAAATAATTTTTGTTGAGGAATAATTTACATATAAAATACATCCATTTTTAAGTGTAAAATTTGTGCTTTGACAAATGTATACCTTCATGTAACCTCCACCCAATCAAGATAGAGAATATTTCCATCACCCCAAAATGTTTCCTGGTGCGCCTTTGCAGTCAGTCTCCTCTGTCCCCATCCAGCAACCACTGACTGACTTTCTGTCACTACAGATTAGTTTTGCCTATTCTGGAATTTCACATAAATGGAATCATACAGTATGTACTCTTGTGTCTGCGTTCAGCATAATGTTATTTAGATTCATCCATGTTGCAACAAAGGGAATACTTTCTGAATTAGTATGTGATGTTATCACTGAAAATTGTAACCTAAGCATAATTACCTTTTAGTATAACAGTAAGATATTGCTTTTTCTGCCCTCAATTCCTCTATGGATATATACTAATAATCTTCAAAATAACTAGTTACTGTATTGCTTTAAACATGTTATGAAAAATCTCTGCTGGGCATGGTAGCTCACACCTATAATATCAGTATCTGGGGAGGCTGAGACAGGAAGATTGCTTGACCCCAAGAGTTGGAGACCAGCCTGGGCAACATAGTGAGGCCTTGTCTCTAAAAAGAAAAAAATAAAAAAATTAGCCAGGCATGGTAGCAGGCACCTGTAGTCTCAGCTCTTCAGGAAGTTGAAGTGGGAGGATTGTTTGAACTCAGGAGTTCAAGGCTGTAGTGAGCTATGATCACACCAGTGTACTCCAGCCTGGGCAACACAGGTGAGACCCTGTGTCTAAATAAAAAAGACATTTTTAAAGAAAAATCTTGGCCATGTACGGTGGCTGGGCTGGGTGCAGCAGCTCACACCTGTAATCCCAGCACTTCGGGAGGCTGAGGTGGGCAGATCACCTGAGGTCAGGAATTCGAGACCAGCCTGGCCAACATGGTGAAACCTGGTCTCTACTAAAAATACAAAAAAATTAGCGTTACAAGTGGCACATGCCTGTAATCCCAGCTACTCAGGAGGCTAAGGCAGGAGAATTGTTTGAACCCGGGAGGCAGAGGTTGCAGTGAGCCGAGGTTGTGCCACTGCACTCCAGCCTGGGCAACAGAGCAAGACTCCGTCTCAAAAAAAGAAAAAGAAAAATCTCAAATGTGTCTACGTGTATAGTATAGTGAATGCCCACATACCCATCATCTAGCTTCAATAATGAATTGGTGGCCACTCTTGTTTCATGCCAAATTCTACCCACTAACCCCTCCCATATTATTTTGACCCAAACCTCAACTCTTGTGTTATCCATTACTATCTCAATTTTTCTAAAAGACTATGTGGTGTGTGTGTGTGTATAGATAGAATCTCACTCTCACCTAAGCTGGAGTGCAGTGTTACAGTCATAGCTCACTGCAGCCTTGGGCTCCCAGGCTCAAGTGATCTTTCTGCCTTGGCCTCCCAAACTGCTGGGATTACAGGCATGAGCTACTGCTCCTGGCCTAAAAGACTCCTTTAAAAACATTTGTGTGGGCCAGGCACGGTGGCTCACGCCTGTAATCCCAGCACTTTGGGAGGCTGAGGCGGGAAGATCATGAGGTCAGGAGTTCGAGACCAGCCTGGCCAACATGGTGAAACCCCATCTCTACGAAAAATACAAAAATTAGCTGGGCATGGTGGCAGGAGGCTGAGGCAGGAGAATGGTTTGAACCCAGGCGGCAGAGGATGCAGTGAGCCAAGATTTTGCCACTGCACTCCAGCCTGGGTGACAGAGCTAGACTCCATCTCAAAAAAAAAAAAAATGTGTTTGTGTATATATATACACACACACAGTACAATTATAAAATCTAAAAAAGGCTTTGCTATTTAGTGATCTCTAAGAGGCTTGTTTAAATGGAATTCTTGGGATTGTGAAAAATAATTACTAAGTCTGTGTTAAATTTCTTTGTCTCCTTGTTTACTGATTTTTGTCAGGGGACTACTTACAAGCATCCAAAACCGGCCTGACTGAGGTCATTTCAGGGTAATGTGTTTTCTCTAAAAAGTGCTTTTTGGTTCAAAACAAGTTGACAGTGTCTCATTATTTGAAGAATTTCTAAGGAGTAAAATTTCTTCAGAAAAAAATTAAATTTTATGGTATTGAGATGATTTTGGAGTAATTTACTGGGTGTGGAAACGAGAGGAGTGAAGGATGGTGGCTACCCTAGTTTCTGGGTTGGGGGACAGAGGATCTGGTGCCCTTCCCTGAAATGTGAAGCCCAGGCCCAACAGGCTTGGGGTGGTGGGTACTGAGCTCAGTTCTAGAGAAGCTGAGATTGAGGTGCCCGTAGACATGCCCTGCAGAGGTGTAGTTGATAATGTGAGTCTGGAGCTTAGAAAAGGGCTCTAGGCTAGAGAGAAAGAGAAGTCATCACCTTTAGGTGCAAATGAAATCAGCTACGCTGAGGTAAGAATCATCGCACTTAGAACCTGATAGAAGAGGTGACTCAGAAAAAGCCTGATAGGGACAGGAGTAAAACCAGGAGAGGGTGGCATTGTGAAAACCAGAGAGAAGGGAGTGGTCACCTATTGAATGATTCCATTTACATAAAATGTTCAGAATGCAAATTTAGAAAGGTTAGTGGAGGTCGGGAGTGGGAATGTGGATTAACTGTAAATGAGCGTAAGGGATCTTACAGGGAGATGAAAATGTTCTAAAATTGACATGGTTAATAGTTGCACCACTCAGCAAAGTTGCTAAAAATCATTGTACCCTCAAAATGATGGAAGGAGTGGTCAACAGTGTCCAGTGCCACAAAGACTCTTAAGACGCAGAATGGAGAGCCCATGTATTGGTTTGGTCATTTAGTCATTGGCGATAGTGGTCAGAGTGAAGAGAAGCAATTGTGGGCTCATGGGACAGAAGCTAGTTGCAGTGGGTGGGGGAATGACTGGATGATGACTCTTTGCAGGTGCTTGTTTGGGAAAAAAGGGAAAGGTAGTGGCTGGAAAGGGCTGAGGGTTGTGAAGGTTTTTTTCTTTTCATGTTTTAATGTAGCAGAGGTCTGAAATTTGACAGCTTTTGGCAGGGAGAATGGACAGACAGGACTTGCTGGCCAGATTTGGGGGATGGGAGGTGAAGGTGAGGTAAGAGAAGAGAAAAGCCAAGTCAGCACACAGATATCTGGCTTGGGTAGCACGTGGAAGCCCTTTGCCCACACCGAACTCAGGCATCATAGAAAGGCCTGATGGGAGGGAGTTTCTCAGACCCTGCCCATCTGGCCTGTTCTTGGACGTGGCTGGAAGTAAAACCTACTGGACTAGGCAAGTGGGTAAGTTTACTCTTGACTCCTGGGTCAAGCATCCTTCAAGGTCCTTTACATCTGGCCCCCACTTACCTGTTCAGCCTCTTCTCTCATCCCCAGTGGCCAGGTCAGCTTCCCATTCTCTGGCTTTGGTCTCCCAGGCCTGCTGCCACTGTCTGGGATGCCCTTCTCAGTTGTGTTGAGCAGCATCTTGTTGCCCAGCATCTGCCCTCAGACTTGCAAGGGAGGTCCTTGCCAGAGAGGTAGGCATTACTTCCTGTTCATCAGTAAGGTCTTCTGCCTGCAAGGCCTCCTTACCTGACTTCTAGTTTTGGACCAAAGGTTGTCCCCTAGCTGTGGCATCTGAGGTCCACTTACACCTACCTACTTACCTACCAGCCACAGTGTATCAAATGGGTACCAAAAGAGCCTCTCTGTTGTATTCCCTACATTCAGTGGCCCAGCTACCTCAACACAGAATTCAAAAACTCCTGGCTGGAGTCTCTCTGCTCCAAAGCAGTGACGGCTACATAACCTCCCTTATTCCCTGGGGTGAATGCTGCCTCTTTCACTGGTTAATAAAAATACAGGCTGCCAAGGACCTCCAGGATTCTCTGTTGTGGGCCTAGTACCAGCCCTGCCTCCAGCCTCAGGGAGAACAGAGACTATGGGTTCGCCTCCCCGAAGACACCTACCTGCTCGTGCTAACAAGCTAGAGGGCCCAGGGCCCTTCCATTAATTTACCAATTTTGACCCTTCTGGCCTTCCTGCTCCCTGCAGTCCATTTGACCTAGAGACCTCACTTTCATTCTGAATTCCAGACTTACTTATAATTTAGGATGAGCAAAGGAACAATTTTTGTAGAGACCATAGCCAGCTAGGGTATCTGGAGCACTAGAAAGTGGTCAGAGACCACACTGCCTTTTTCAATTAAGCAGTCAATGCAGGGAGAAGTTTGCATCCCATGTGGGAAGGGGCTTCTGGGATCTGGAACCTTAATTCTCCTCATTCTGATTGTAAGCTTAGCCACGTGAGCAAACCTAAAGCAGCTCCCTTCTGCTTCTGGCCAGTACACATGGAAAGCTCTCCAAAACTTTGACTCTCAAATACGGCTGCAACATCCTGCTCAATATACTTTACCTATGCTAGGCCTCCGATGCTGTCTTTGCACCACACCTCTTACTGTGGATTTTTTGCACTCTTCCTTCCTTTCCTGTCTTTATCTGAGGATATGGACTTTGGATCCCCTTTAACCCACACCCACAGCAGCAGGACAGGCACACAACACCCCTTTCCAGGCCAGGCCCTGCCTCATCTGCTCCTGGGAGGAATCTACTCTTGCTGACCTGAGTGGTGAGACCTCATCCCACACTAAGTCCCAGCCCCAACTCTGGCCTGAGGCCCTTTGTAACAAAGAGGCAGACACTTAAGTTTCCGTTAAGTTGTAGGAATTTATTTTAAATAACCTACAGTTGATTAAAAGGGAATTCATGATAAAAATAGAAGATACTTGAGGAAAGATGTGGGAAATGGACTCTGCACACTCACTAAACTAACAATGCCTCTAAAACTAATGATTATAGCAAAAAATGTCTTCACATTAAAATTCTGCTTTTTATGTTTTTTTCCATTTTTTACACAATTACAAAAGAAAAAATAAAAGCCCTAAAATCTTGATTATTTTTCCTTTTTTTGGACCAAATACTCATTTTCCTCTAAATTTATTGACCTGTGGAACTTTTTATACAATAAAATCTTTCAAGTGAAAGATTAGGGTTAAAAAGAAAAAGATGGATATCTTAAAGGGTACAGCGAATGCTCAGAACAAAGGATGGTGGGAAAATGGTTTCAGTCACTGATTATTTCATTATCCTTAGATTCACTCGCCCTTCATCCCTCCCCAACCCCAATCTACACGATCTTTAAGATCAAGAAAAAGGTTTAAATATTTTAAAATAATTAAAAAGAAATAAAAATTCACATTTAAAAAGGAACACTCAAGTCAGGAAATATTTTCCCATCATGCTTTTTCTGTGAACATGTGTCTGAACCAAAACACTGCCAAAGCCACGACTGCTTCAAGTTTAATGAAAATTGATCCCCATGACAATAGAGAGTGACGACTCTAACAGGTGCGCTGGGTTTTTTGTTCTACTTAATTTTAAATTCCTGAAATGGGGGAGAGGGGAGGGAGTTTAGGAATTTATTTCTATTAAAATATAGAAGTTATTGCAAAACCCTAACTGTAAAAACGCACCAATATAATCGGACTTTGCATACAGTAGCTAAGAGAATCCAAACATTTCAGTGAAACAGTGAATTTGCCTGGTAGAACGCTGACAAATTCCCATCCACTTGCCCTCTTGAAAATAAAAACAAAATTCAAAACAAATCATACAGCTAGAATTTTGATATCTGAAATATTTTTAAATAAGTTGTCCATAGGACAACTGGCTCAGCTCTCCCTTATAATATCTCCAGGTTTATCTTTTCACAAAGATGTTGGTTTGTTAAGACTTGCTGCCTCTCTCCCCCAGGCACGAGGGCAAGCGAGGCTCAGTTTATCCATCTTTCCCAAACCACACTGTTCCTTTTCACAGAACCCTGCCTCTTGAGACTGGCTAAAACTCGTAGTCTTCATCAGCCATGTCAATGGCCCAGGCGAACTTTTCCCGCTGGGTTTTGTTGTAAATCTTCTCAATTGGGACACCCCACTTTTTGCACCTGCAAACAAAGGAGAAATAAGGGGGGGATTAGGGTGACTCAGCAATGGCCCATATCTGAGGCCCAGGGTCAGATGTTCCATCTTCTCTTTCACATCTGTCTAGTGAGGATGCAAATTAATAGTGCACCAAGCATGTTCTAAAGGTTTTATGTGATCAACTCATTTAATCTTGGCAGTGATCTCTAAAGTAGGTGCTTCTGCAGATGTACAAGTGAAAAAGGTACAGATAAAACTGAGGCAAGAGACATTAGGTAATTTACTGATTTTCTCACACAGCTAGCTGGTAAGTGACCTGAAATTTGAACCCAAGCAGTTTTTCTCCATGTTCTTAACCACTATACTATATTGCCTTTTAAGAGCTAACCAAATCTCTAGCACCAAACAAGGCAAAATGAGCAGAAAGAGGTACAAAAGACCTAGGTGGAACCTTTAGCCCAGACTAGCAAGTGCCATAGGGGAGGATATCTCCACCTATGCTCAGAACTTAACAGCTCAAACTAAACATCTTCCAAAACAAAGCCACTTCTTTCAGATGTTATGTGACAGTGTGTGTGACACACAGAGAAACCTAGTATTTATCTGCCTTTGTTAAAGGTCCCTCTGCCTCTCTGTGTAAGTTGCTCAGATCTGTATTCTCATCTTTATCTCTTGTTCCTACCTTCAACTGCAAAAAAATTCAACGAAAAGTTTTGTCGAAGTGTAGAGATGGATGGGCTCTTTCCTATTCTTCCAAAAGCTAAGAGTTTCCATTCCTGTCCTAAAGTTCCATTAGGAATAGGGATGGCACCTGCCTCTTAAAAACATACACTACAAGGCAGTATGACAGCACTGACCATTTAGGAGCAACCAGAATGTTGCAATGCATTTACAGACAAGGTTCAGCAACCAGAGTAACTTGTACACAGCTGAAGCCAGAAGTTTCCCCAGAGGACTAAAGTGTGTAGCTTAGGAATGGCATGTGAAGGCCACCAGTGCTCTCGGAACCCCCTCCACCTTTCTCGAGCTAGCAGCAGGAGCTCAAGGAGGGCTCAACACTTACCAAGCCACTGTGATCCTAGGGTCCAGATAATTGAGTTTGGAGGTTCCCAAGGCAATCTGTTTATTTTCCTCTCGGTCTGTGGCTTGAACTTCCAGCTTCATCAACTGTTCCTCCAGTCTCTGAACAGCCTTCTTCTTTGACTCTACTACCCTAGAAGAATAGCAGAGTCCTCAAGAACCAGGCCTGGGCTCTAGACAAGAGCACACTGTACCCATCCTGCCACTTTGAGTCAATAAAAGCCCTAGTACAGAGATTTCCAAAGGACATTTCTCAGAAACCATCGAAAAGCCAGGGCCCCAGGGGCCCTGACAGATGCTGCACACACTTTTCTCTACCAGCCCCAACTTTCACAATACCAGGTACATACTTCTTCGTCTTTGCATCCTTCATGACCTTGGCATCAGCCTTAGCACTTTTCAGGTCTCTCCGGGCATCTGCTAGCTGTTCCTTCTTGGCATCAATCTAGGAGAAATAACAGTGGTAAGGTTATGAGCTGTAGAGGAAAAATGGCTCCACCTGAGAAGGTGAAACCAAGATGTTATCTGGACCAGGCTGTCTCTGTCACTGGTTTGTCAGATAAAAAAACCAAGGGTGGCTTCATGAAGGCAGGGAGAAGATGCACAAGGACTACTGAATTCAACTATTTGTTCTTCAGTGATCCGGAAAGAAATAAGGGTTTTATAGGGCAGTAACCTAGGGACTCAGGGAAAGGAACCCGCTGGGGCTGGGAATCTGGGTGCTGATCTTTCCATCAGAGAATACTCTGCTGTCATACATCTGGGAGGATGGCTACAAATGACAGTTGTTTATCAAATAGATCCTGTGCCAGTTTTTAGCTTTCATTCCAAGAACACTGTAGGAGCTACTCTTCAGGAAGCTGAAGCAGGATACTTGCATCTACTGGGCAACCCCAGCTCGTTCCTCAGATCCCACCAGTACTCTGGGAAGGCGGTGCCAGCTTCTCAAGGAAAATGGATGCACTGAAGAGAGTACTCAAGGGGCTACAAACTGGTAATTAAAAGACACCCAGGAAGCCAAACAGCTCAGCCAGTCTGTCCCAAACCAGGACATGGCAGGGCTTAGCTTTGGCATTCTGTTTTTAAAAGGAGAGAGGTCACCAGGCACGGTGGCTCACGCCTGTAATCCCAGCACTTTGGGGAGGCTGAGGCGGGCGGATCACGAGGTCAGGAGATTGAGACCATCCTGGCTAACACGGTGAAACCCCATCTCTACTAAAAATACAAAAAATTAGCCAGGCGTGGTGGCGGGTGCCTATAGTCCCAGCCACTCGGGAGGCTGAGGCAGTAGAATGGCGTGAACCCGGGAGGCAGAGCTTGCAGTTAGCTGAGATCGTGCCACTGCACTCCAGCCTGGGCAACAGAGCTAGACTCCGTCTCAAAAAAAAAAAGGAGAGAGGTCTGAGGTGGGAAGGACCTTAGTTGTCACTCAATGGATGTGAAAACACTTTTAGCTGTGGAGCTTTTTTTCCCATGTGAACTCTCATGGAATCCATATCTATAAGGGAAGAGACAAGGGCAGTTTCAGCCTTTCTTGCTTGTTAGAATCTTTGAAGCAGCCCTGGTGAATCTAAGTTCTTCTCAGATTCCTGCTTAGAGACAGCAGTGGATAACAACATGGAGCTAGAGCCCCTGTCAGTGAGCTCACGCTGCTTGGAGGGCAGGAGAACCCCATACCTATGATCATCTATGTGAGGTGAAGACAACCTCCACAGAGTAAATAACATGTCTGACACACACTGGGCTGCTCACTGAACCTAGAATTGTTTGTTGTTAGATACGCACAGCCCAAGATTGGAAACAGAGGCCACCATTGTGAGAGGATCACTAAATATGTTTTACTATGAATGGCTTACTTCCAACATCTATGTTGTCTAAAGCCAAACTGAGGGGACTGATTCTATATACAAAAGCATCACAGACACCACTAGCCAGATTCTTTTTAGGATAGAAATGTAGCAAACCACAATCTTTTAACCATTTCTGTGAATGCTAAATTGGCAGGCTATGTCAAATTCTCTCAAAGCATCAAAGACTCCATTGATTCACTTGGCAAACAGGGGCGTGTGTTTGCTTTGTGGGCACACAGGAGAGGAATCCTGGGCTTGGAGGGCTCGTCTGGCAGGCAGCCTGGGCTGCCCAAACAGTGGTTCCAGAGCAAGAGCAACAAAAGACCTCCTCATGCTCCTGGGAGGGGTTTTCCTGAATTAGGTAAACAGCACCTGAATATTCATGCTTTTATTTCTGGCTTGTAATGATAACATGAGGAGAATAAACAATTCCAGATGACCAGCATTTAACAGAGTGGCAGCAAATGTGAGCTGCTAGGATGGGCCGTCTATAGAGTTCTTTGCCTGCCAATCATATGATCCAAGGACTCAAGGTCTATGGATGTATATTCATTCACTATGGACATGTACATCTCTTCAAGAAAGCCAGATGGCATCTGTAGCATAAATTATAGGTTGTGTGTACCTTTTGAACCAGCTGTATTACTCATGGGTACTTAAGGAAATCTCAACAAATGGAAAACATTCTGGGCCTTAAAATGTAGTCTCATTCCATAGTAGTAGTTCTTAAACTCCAGTTGTACAAGTATAGAATTCCATGAATTTGGATGAGAAAAAAATCTATAATTTCAATAACCTCTTTTTGGAACTTATTTATATTTATTTTTAAATTTTTAATAGAGACAGGGTGTCTCACTATGTTGCCCAGGTTGGTCTTGAATTACTCAGCTCAAGTGATTCTCCCATCTCAACCTCCCAAAATGATGAGCTTACAGGTGTGAGCCACTGCACCCAGATTCTAGCTGAAATTTAGTATTTCTTCTTCAGTTATGAATATGGGGAACAAACCATAGTAACAGCAGCAGCACTTATGACTTTATCATCAATAGATGTTAAGACATTTTCATTTCATATTTGAATTGCTGCAGAAATCTTAAAAGTATCATTGATATTAATTAATTACTACCTTGAAATTTACTACAGGCCACCTCAAGACCTTAATAAGGAAGCACATCTATTATCGGACTTTAAAATATATTTTGATAACTGTATTTCAATATAATTTGTTTCCTTTTTAACCCTGTGTATCTGTTCTATAATGAAATATCTGCAAATTCTCACTGTGGACCACCACGTTAGGATGAATTAGTTATGAAGTCACTGCTAACACAAAAATGTTCATCATCAAATGTTAAGTGCTTTATGGTTTAAAAGCTCAGTACCAGGCGGAGTTAGGAGGAGGAAAGAGGCTCAGGGACAAGGAATAGCACCTATTTGCACACCAGTCTTTCTCTCTAGGGCAGCAATTTGTCTGGCACACGGCCAGTATTCAACAGATGTTTGATGATGAACTATATAAATATATGATTCATGTGGAATGTGTAAAAATAAAAATAGCTATTCTAGGATTTGAAAGACTTTAAATATATAATTGTTTCATCATCTTTTCAATTTGAAACAATCTAATTTGGAAATGGCTGTATTTCTGGGCTGTGGCAAGGAATTATGAAGACTCTCTTTAAATCCACTTTCCTCATGTACAATAAGGACAGTAATTAGCAATTAGAATGTACACCAAAGTTAGTTTTTCAAAATAGGGAGTGGCCAGTATAGAACTTCTATCCGTAGAATAAAGACTTCTTGAATAATGGATACTCTGATATTCAGTATCTTGATCAGAGATTAACTACTATCATACTTCCATTTGTTTATCTTTAGCATAGACCTTCTACAACAGACCCAGAACTGGCCTGCTGATATCTCAGCCCTGAATCCTCTCATTTGCAGATCATCTGCCCACAGCAGACACAGCTCCCTTCATTTTATCCAAGATACCTTAGTTTGCAAGTTCATCATAGACTTCTCAAAAGTTTTTGGTGGTGCCCTCTGATGGTTACAAAGAATTGCAACAGCTCGATTGGCACGGTTATAAGAAAGGATCTTCGCTGGGATGTTCTCATCCGCTGTAAAGAAAGGAACATGGTAGCAAGAGGGTCAGTCTGTACACCAAAAGTGAACACACAGTATGTCTTCCCCCAGTGTCTCGTCCCCATGATTTTGCTGGCCCTTATCTTACTCAGATGATTAATTCAAATTGCCCCCAAGGACTAAGGTCAAAATTTGGAAGTTTATATGTAAGCTTGGCCTGGGTAAATTCCTATCACAAGAGGAACTGAGTCTAGGTAATATAATAAAATCTACACCTTTCTTTTTACTCAGGGAACTTGGCTAGGGACCCTTCATCTCCTTGCTTCCTCCCCACCCATATGCTCATCATAGGTGCTGCTGCTATTACTATGGTTTGTTGCCCATATTCATAAGTTCTATACTGGCCACTCCCTACCTCCCCACCTCTCCACCCAAGGTAGCCAGAACAGAATTGAAGGGACATTAAAAGTTTAAAAATTTTGGCTGGGCGCGGTGGCTCACACCTGTAATCCCAGCACTTTGGGAGGCCGAGGCGGGCGGATCACGAGGTCAGGAGATTGAGACCATCCTGGCTAACACGGTGAACCCTGTCTCTATTAAAAATACAAAAAATTAGCCAGACGACGTGGCGGGCGCCTGTAGTCCCAGCTACTCGGGAGGCTGAGGCAGGAGAATGGCATGAACCCCGGGGGCGGAGCTTGCAGTGAGCCGAGATCGCGCGACTGCACTCCAATCTGGGCGACAGTGAGACTCTGTCTCCAAAAAAAAAAAAAAAATTTTAAGCCACAGTTGGTAGTATTATTATGGTTATTATTATTATTTTAGAGATAGCGTCTCATCCTGTCGCCCAAGCTGGAGTGCGGTGGTATGGTCGTAGCTCATTACAGCCCTAAACTCCTGGGCTCAGCCTCCCAGCTAGCTGGGATGACAGGTGCACACCGCCACACCTGCCTAATTTTTAGAAATTTTAGTAGAGACGAGGTCTCACTACATTGCCCAGGCTGGTCTGGAACTCCTGGGTTCAAGTGATTCTCCTGCCTCGGCTACCCAAGTGTTGGGATTACAGGTGTGAGCCACTGCACATGGCCTGGTAGTATCTTATTTAAAAAGAAAAATTAAAAATGCCATCCAAAAAAATTGTTTTTATTTGTATAGTGTGGCATTCTTTATACCACCTTAAAATATTGACCCTCAACATACCTACCTCTGGCTTTTCTGGTTCATATTCTAAGGCCATCTGACATATTTACAGAGGGGCAGTGGAAATTCAATAGTGACTGGGCTCCAGGAAAAAAAAGCCTGTGGATCTTGGTGATAATATTCTAAAAATCAGCTATAGAAAGTATCTACTCTCTTATGGGAAAAAAATGACAGAAACCTCAAAGAAAGGACTTGTTCCTGTATTTTTCTGGTAACCATGACAACTTTACTCTCTCCAATTTAACAGAACATCACAGCACTGTCTTCACTCTGGGCTTTTAAGTAACATATATATAAAACACAAATGCAGGCATTTTTATAGCAGGTGAAAAGCTGTCAGCATTCCATGAAATTAATCTTGAAGTTGGGGTGGGAAGGGGGAAACAGCACTGATCCTATGTTTATACAACAAAGCATTAGCTCGCTACTAGAGGTCTAAAGGGAAAAAGTGTCTGACCACAATGGTAGGGAAAAAAAAGTAGAACTGACTCTAGGACTTAGATAAGCAAGGTCACCGGATACCATTAGTAGGGGTGTGGGCCCTGTCTGGCCAAGCAATACTTACGGGCTGTGAGTTCTTTTAGCTGCTGCTGTAGCGTGATGGAGGCATTGTATGTACGGAATACCTTGGCTGTCAAGCCCTCCATGAGATCCTGAAGATGCTTATTCAGAATACCAGTCTGGAGGAGACAAAGCAACAGAGATTTAGGTCAAAGCTATACTACCTGCTCCTTCTGGCAGCCCTAGGAATAATTTATGCCAGTGCAGTCACAATCTTGTCAAGTTTATTGCCCTACAAGTGGGAAGTTAGGGAAAGAGGAAAAGAATTCCAGAATACAGGGTTACATGATGCCTATCTATGAAGTATTTCAACCTTTGTGTGTGTGTATGACAGGGTCTCACTCTGACACCCAGACTGGAGTGCAGTGGTACAATCTCGGTTCACTGCTGCCTCCACCTCCCGGGCTCATGCAATCCTTCTGAGGCTCCTAAGCAGCTGGGACTACAGGTGTGGACTACCACACCTGGATAATGGTTTTGCCGTGTTGCCCAGGCTGGTCTCAAACTCCTGACCTCAAGGGATCTGCCCTACTTGACCTCTCAAAGTGCTGGGATAACAGGCGTAAGCCACCAAGCCTGGCCCAGGTTGGTGGGCTTAATAGACCAATAAAGCAAATTTGTCCTTCCCTATTAAGATATCAGGGACAGGTTTTGGGTCTCCAGCAGGGGTGGCTGGGCATCCAGTGAAGGGAAAGCTCTGCAGGAGCAGGGAAGGATAAAAGGTAGGGCTCGTCTACCCCCCACCCTGAGTGCTTTAGCAGTTGTTCTGCAGCAGATGTGTCTTCTCTTGACTACGGATTCACCGTGGGCTCAGAGGGAGGAAGAGAGAGTGTATGGGATGCCACAGAGCAGGCCAGGCTAAAGGGAGAGCCCAAGTCATCTGCCAGCAACCCTCCCCTTTAGGTACTGTGAAGCTCTGGCTGGGACTCCCTTCCACATTGTGTGTTTTGTCTACTCACATTGAGTCTATCAAAAAGATCATCCTCGGGCTGCTTGTTCTCCATAAATAGTTGTAGGTTCTTAAAAACCTAAAAGATATAAGTGAATCCTAATTATTCTCTTGGAAAAAATCCTAACTTTAGAAATAACCCCAAACTTAAAGAAACTTGCAAAGAAAAAGGCACAAGGAACACGCATACATCCGTCACCGACATTCACTGTTAACATTTTACCCCATTCATCATTTGCACAGTGCGCATGTATGCTCACTCTCTCCATGTGTATATTTACAGATATATATACATAATTATTTGTTCTGAGCCATTTATAAGCACTTACTTATAATATGGGCCTAAAGTACATTTATAAGTACTTACTTATAATATGGTCCTAAACATTTCAGTATGTTCTAAAAATAGATATTCCCTTACATTTACACAGTATCAGCTTCAAAAATTTACATTGATATATACTGTTATCTAATATGTCCAGAGTACTTCCACAGCCAGCAAAACCTGATTACTGATTATGGTGTCCTTATGAGAAGAGGTGTCTTTATAAGAAGAGGACTGCTGGTGGGCTGGATTATTAGGATCCTGCACACTATAAGTCTCTGGTTCAAGCCCAATACTATGGAAAAGATTAGGTTGGGACTATAGAGCTGTAGTACCCTCTTCAGTGATAGGCTGAGAGATCTGGGGACTAACATTAACCTTTCACTCAGTCAGGAGCTGGAGAGAGGCTGAGCAAAGATGAAAAGTGACAAATGTGCCACATGACCAGGGGATACTAAGATATAGTTAAATCATATGCTGAGTTTGCTCTAAGGGCCTATTCTACAGCATGCTCCATTGAATACTGCTATAGGAGAAGGCCACTCCTTACCAGGAAGGTAGCACAGGGTGGGACAGTGACTAAAAGGAGGTAAACAAGATATCAAATAATACCTCTCCCCTCTTTCAAGTCATTTATTTTTATTTATTTTAATTTGAGAGGCAAGGTCTCACTATTTTGCCCAGGCTGGAGTACAGTGGCTATTCACAGGTGTGATCACAGCACACTACAGCCTCAAATTTTTGGTCTCCAGTGATTCTCCTGTCTCAGCCTTCTGAGTAGCTGGGTCTACAGGTATGTGCCACATTGCCTGTCTCAAGTCACTTTTGCTGGTGCCCAGCAAAGTGCAAAGCACACAAAAAAGCAGTCAACCCATGCTTGTTGAATAATGAAAAACAAGTCAGACAGTACAGGTACATTAACTTACTCGTTTCTCAACAGGGACCTTGTTATAGTATCTGATGGAGTCCTTCCCGAGGAAGTCAAACTCTACCACATATTCCTGACCATCCAACTCTGGGTGTAGATTGATGTGCTCCACACGAAGTGAACAGCAACCCACAGTGTCCGCTGTTTCTCCTTCCTCCTTTTCATTGCCTGCTCTCAGAGCAAGCTGCCCAGGAAAGAAAGAAAAGATGAGCATGAATGGAAGAGACATGACCCTTACACAATTTCGTTATGGGTTTTTTTTTTGAGACAGAGTCTCACTCTGTTGCCAGGCTGGAGTGCAGTGGCGCAATTTTGGCTCACTGCAAGCTCCGCCTCCCGGGTTCATGCCATTCTCCTGCCTCAGCCTCCGAAATAGCTGGGACTACAGGCGCCCGCCACCACGCTTGGTTAATTTTTTTTTTGTATTTTTAGTAGAGACGGGGTTTCACCACATTGGCCAGGATGGTCTCGATCTCTTGACCTCGTGATCCACCTGCCTCGGCCTCCCAAAGTGCTGAGATTACAGGCTTGAGCCACTGCGCCCAGCCTTTTGACCCTTATGCAATTTCTAGGAATCCAAAACAGAGGCCTCCCAATTCTGTTTGAAGCCACAGCATCAGTCAGCATGGCCTGGGAACTCTGGATTCTGCAGTGTTACTTCCTCCCCCACTCACGATGAAATCTATAGGGATGTTAAATATTCAAGCTCCTTTTCTGTCTATTCTGTCCTCTGAAATAGGGACGGAGAAAAGGAAAAAAAAATTAAATAAGGCAGCAAATGAGGGAGTGCTGTTACTCTGGGCAATCAAACTCAAAAAGCTAGTGTGAATTTTGAGACAATTCAGAACTTACATTAAAATACAAGACTGGGGGAAAAGCATGAACTTTTTCTTCTTCTCATGAGTGCCAAGAAATTGATCTCCTCTAGAGCACGGTCTTTAAAACTATATAATGGTGATACTTGCATGGTTTATTTAACCAATTTTATAAGTTATAACCAACTTTCTAAAGGAATGAAATAGAGTTAAAAAAAATCAGAATCTACTGCTCACAGTAAGGCTAAGCATTGTTTTGTGCAACTTTTGATTCAGTTATACACACAAATATATGTGTGTTGAGTTGTGATATACAGTACGTGGCACAGGGCCTGGGGCAGAGCAGAAACTCCCTTTGTTAAGCTCAACACTAGACAATGCTGATGGGAAGATGCTCTCACCTTGTCGATGAAGTACAGGGCTACAGCTCTCTGCCGGACTTTCATCTCTTTGGACTTCCAGTCTTCTCGATACTGGTTCCGGATCTTGTCCACACATTTTTTCAGCCGCCGAGCAGTCTCGTATTTCTGCCAGTCCTTCTCACCCTGTAAAGACCCAAACCCAAATGTAGATTACTTTGGGACAGTGTAGTAAAGACAGACTTTGAATATAGCCAGGCAAGGTGGCGCAAGCCTATAATCCCAGCTAGCTAATCGGGAGGCTAAGGCACAAGAATTGCTTGAACGCAGGAGGCAGAGGTTGCAGTGAGCCAAGATCACGCCACTGCACTCCAGCATGGGTGACAAAGCAAGACTTTGAACAAAAGAGCAGGAACTTGACCTTAAGCAAACGTACAAAGGAATAGTACTGAAGAGAGAGTTTGGCACATTTAACCTGTTAAGAATGCACACTGTCCCATCTCACTGCCAAGCACAACTGACTTCTAAGGCTTTCCCAGAAGAAAGTTTCTAGCTTTAATTCTGTAAAATGTTTATGTTCCTGGGAAAAACCCACATGGGATGTCCCAAAAACTAACTTCTGTCAACACAAAGCACATAATCACCCCCATTCCCACATCAATTTCACAGCCTTGCTGCCAACTCTGTGACCCAACAGCAGTTTTCTACCAGGACTGAATTCCATTAAATCTAAGTGAATTCCATTAAATTACAGTGTGGTGGAGCTGTCAAAGAAGCAGAACCAAAGACTACAACATGTAATTACTAAGGACACAATGACTTCCAGGAACAGCCATAATTATTCACCATTTTCTAACTTCTGCATTTAAAAGTATTTCTTGATGAGATTGAGAGAAGCTATGTTTCTGGGACGCCTTTAAAAAAATAAGAGCTTTTGGTGGAAGGGTTAAAAGTTGATTCTAAAGCCAATGAAGGGTTACTAAAACCGTGTGAAAACTGAATCTAAACAATAGTGAAGAAGACTTCTGCTACCAAGCTGAATGAAAATAGACTCACAAGCAAGAGCCAATTATGACAAGTGAGAAGGGGAAAAAATTCAAGAAATCCCAGAAGCAGGGAATTACATAAAACAGCATAAAACAGACTAGATGACATAAACATAGAGAAGGAATTTAAGAATCCAAGAATCTCTGCTCTTAATTTCCCCACCTGCAACAAAGGAAAGTGGTAGTGATTTGTGCCCACACATGCCTGGTTCCTGACTATGACGTGGACCCGTGGTCCTTGAGACATAAACCTGTAATGAAGATAACCAGCCTTTCAGCCTGGGCAAACAGAGCATGACCCTATCAAAAAAAAAAAGGGCAGGGGGTGGGGTGGGGGTGGGGTGGGGGGAACCAGCCTTCTGGGTGTGCAGAAGCATGAGATACCTAGAGCAAGAATGTCTTCCACTTCTCAATCCTAAAAGTACTCAGAAATTAAAAGCTTACACAGTTAAGCTAAGGAGTCATCTGCATTCTCACATCATGTGTACCAGTGTTATGCACTTATTTGGCTACAAAACGAGTTTCAGTAACTACCTGCTATTATGGGTGGGTGATTTAGTAGTTGGTGACGCAGAAAAAATACCTAAGTCTTAGTACATTTTGATATTTAACAGGGGGAATAAGAAAAGGTGAGATACAAGCTGTCCTCATGCACAAGTCAGTAGTAAATCTCCATGACAACTGTTCTTACACATGCACGGAAAAATTGGACACAAAAGGCTCACCTTCAACAGTAGAGTACCCAGCTCAGGAGTGGCCTCTTTCCCCTCACTCTAGTGCACATGGACTACCAAAGCCTGTCTCAAAGTCCCCTAGGGTTACGTTTGCTCAGTTCCTTAGTCACACCACTGGAATGTAAGGTAGGAGTCAGGTAAACGAGATTTAGAAAAACCCAACCCGTATGTCACTCACAGGATACTACCAGACCAACTTTTCTTCACAGGCTGGCTGGGCTTCTGCACCAAGGACCTAGGATTCTCTCATATAAGCTGAGATGGAGGTGGAGGCAGAAGCCACCCCGCTTAGATCCAGCAGGAGATGGCTGGCCTCCAAGAAGTATGCTTGTCCCTGCAGTGTTCAATGCCCTGAACAAGCTTTCTTAGACTACTTTTAGAAAATAAACTATCCACCTAGGTCTTCCAGGCAAGGTCTCACAAAACCATCTCAAGAAGACAAGGAATCCACTGGAGAAGGCTGCCTTTGACCACCTCTCCTCTTTCCCTGATTCAATCACACTTCAGTAATGGGTAAAAATCTAATTTAACTGATTGTAGATGACATTCTTTGGGTGACTTTTTTAAACTAGTAGGCCCACTATACTGTCTCTCTAATATAGCTGCTATCCATTTAGCAGAGTGGTTGGGTGGAATCAGGATCTGGATTCAAGATTACAAAGTTAGGGGTGAGAAGGCAAATTGGATTGTTTTCTAGTAACTTTCTCAGATGTTTGTATTGGGGAAGAGGACATTTGCCAGTATTCTTACATGACTATTTCCCTTCTCAGTCAATTTCCACCAAGCAAACACTGATTCTTCAGTCTGATTACTATCATCATGGATTAATTTTGCCTAGTCTAGATTATATAAATAGAATCATACAGTATAGACTCCTCTGTCTGCCTTTTTAACTTTTTTTTTTTTCCTCTGGGACAGCGTCTCGCTCTGTCACCAGGCTGGAGTACAGTGATGCAATCTTGGCTCAGTGCAACCTCTACCCCTCAGGTTCAAGCGATTCCCATGTCTCAGCCTCCTGAGTAGCTGAGATTACAGGTGTGCGCCACCCCCGGCTAATATTTTTATTTTTTTGTAGAGACGGTGTTTCGCCATGTTGGCCAGGCTGGTCTCAAACTCCTGACCTGAAGTGATCCACCCGCCTTGGCCTCCCAGAGTGCTTGGATTACAGGCATGCACCAACCGCACCTGGCCCTTAACCATGTTTTTAAGATTCATCCATGTTGTTGAATATATAAGTAGTTCCCTTCTTAACTGCTGATAAATATAGTATATTCTATGACTATACCATAATATGTTATCTATTCTGGGATGTTTCCAGTTTTGCACTCTTATGAATAGAGCACTGCTATGAACATTCTTGTACAAGTCTTTTCATGGACAAATATGTTTTTATTTCACTTGAGGTAAAAAATACCTAGAACTGGAATTCGTATCTCCCTGTGGTTAAATCTTCACTCCACTGATAATTAGTGATGTCGAGCACTCTTTCATTTGCTTATTTATTGACCATTCCTGTATCTTCTTTTGTATAGTATATGTTCAAGTCTTTTGCTCTTTTTATTATGGGGATGGGATGTCTGTATTTTTATTATGGAGCTATAGGAATTCTTTGTGTAGTCTGGATATAAGCCCTTTGTCAGAGAAACATGTGCAAATATTTTCTTTTAGTCTGTAAATTCTGTATTTATTTTAGCAGTGTCTTTTGTTGAACATAAATTTTTAATTTTAATGAAGTCCATTTAGTCAATTGTTTCTCTTGTTGGTGTTTTTCTGTCCTAAGGAATCTACTCTAAGGTCATATTCAACCATGATATTACCTACAAGCTTTAATATTTTAGTCTTCACACTTAGGTCTATGTTAGTCTTATTAATAAATAGATTTAAAATGTTTTGAATTTTATACCAAGATGCCAGGCTCAGAATATATGTATATTTTTAATGAGCTTGTGTCTTATTTTCTCTAATAGAACTCACCAAAATGAGAGCTTCCCAAGATGAATATTTGTAAAGATACTTTCCTTCACATTTAGCCCTTTAATCCCTAGGTGGTTACATATAAAAGGTTGTAGGCACATACATCTTTGGAACCCCACAGAATTCTAGACTCTAAAGAGAAAAAAGGCAGCACAAGTGTGTATTTGGCACTGAGAGTATTTTAACAGGACTAAACGCAATACGATGTCAACATTGATCCTAAAGTTTGCTGTACTGCATTTGAAAGAAAAATCATGATGATAAATTCTGTTTGTAAGGTTAAGCCTGGTTTGAAAAACCTGAATTTTACTAAGGGCTACTTTCCCTGGGTTGTGAGAGCAGGTAATGCTTCCAAACTTGGCAGTGGATTGTACTTAGCAGTGAGTACCCATAAGCAGCCTTTCTGTAAACTCCTAGATTATGCAGGATAAGAAACTCCTAGATTATGCAGGATAAGAAACTCCTAGATTATGCAGGACAAGAAACTCCTAGATTATGCAGGATAAGAAACTCCTGGGTTATCTGGAATCAGAGTTTCTTTGGTTGAAACTGCAGGTTCCAGAAGGCTAGCTGTCATTCCAATGCTATTTCAGATCCTATGGGCACCAGGCACAGAGTGGGAGAGAAAGAATGGAAATACGCTTGCAAGATGTCTGTGTAATCAAAATCCTGGGGGGAAAAGCAAAAACAAACTGGGATGAACATAAAAAGATATGAATGAGTTCAGGACAACCTTTTCAGTATCTAGAGCAAGTGTTATTGTGGTTCTCAAAAATCCCAATCCTTTCAATGACCTTTGAGGCTAGAAGTAGTGTAACTGTGGCAATGACTGCAAGTAGGTCAATCCAAGTTTCCAGAAAGGGGGCAAAGACAGGATACATAAAAAGAACACACTTCAGCTGTTGTACAACTTTGTGCTTTTTACCCTTGAATGATTCCTTTAATTTTTCAAATTGTCGAAAATTCATAGTTCAGATTGTGCTTGTGCTACATTTCTTGATAGAGCACAGATGGGATACAATGATACACTATTATGTGAGGGAAGTAAGTAAGTAAAATATAGACACAAGAGTAAACAAAGACGACTCTTGGAATAGGAGACATCTCTGGAGGCTGAGCAGAAATGTGTAGAACAAAAGCATCATGATGGTAGCTTCCCATATAGCCGACCTAAAGCCCTCCATGAAGTAAAACCACCAGTTACCACCCTTCAACATTCTACTACAAAAACGTATCTGTTATTGACTGCTGGGTCACAATAAGTCATACTTTAATTATGTTTGCTCCAAATATGTAGCAATGTAAGTGCTCTAGGCTGGATGTGGTGGCTCACGCCTACCCAACACTTTGGGAGGCTGAGACAGGAGGATCGCTGCTTGCTCCATGCAAGAAGCGGGGACCTGAAGTCGGAGGCCTTATTAGCTTGGGCTGAGCTGGGCTAAGAGACTCCCTCCAAGACAAAAAGTAATGAACACAGAAGGAGAAGAAGGGGAAGAAAAGAGAACAATACATAAGCAAAAAACACCTCCCAGTTAAAAGGGCTTACAAACAGAAATTTCAAAAGACACAAGGAAAATGGCTCAGAAAAACTGCCAACAGTAATTAGCACATGAATTCACTTCAGGTAACATTTTATAGAACAATCTTACAAAGACTTTCAAGTAAGTATGTTTAGTATGCAAAAAAAGATGTAAAATCGAGAAAGAACATGAAATTATAAAACAAAAATGAAACAAAATCAGATATAAAATTAGAAATTTTGAAAACAAAAAGTGGTAATTGAAATAAATTATAGATGGAATAAATTTTAGATTAAATATAATTAGAAACAGAATTAGTGAATTGGAAGTGAGTGCTACAACTCACCCAAAATGAAGTATTCCCCTGAACTTAAAAGTTAAAAAATCAGACCTAAAGAGACAAAGAGTATGAAAATATAGTTTAAAAAAGATGTCTAGATTGAAAAGTGTCAACACTCATCTAATAGGACTCTAAAAAAATAACTATAGAAGGAATGGTCTAGAAGCTATGGAAGAAATAATGATTGGTAATACTGTAGGATAAAATACATTAGTCCTCAGATTAAAAGTCTATCTATAAATACATATATATCCCTGGATACAGCATAGTGAAACCAGAATCTTCCCTATAAGACACTTTCTTGACTGGAGAAAAGACAGATTATGTATGAATTAAGATGAAAATAAAGAAATTTTCAGGTAAACAAAGGTGAGTGAGTGCCGCTGTTGGGTCTTCACTAAAGAAGCATTAAAGGGTGTATTTCAACAAGACAAGAAACCCCAGAAGGTATGAGATACAAGAAACACTGAGTATAGCAATTAATAAAACATTTGGCTGTGACTGCTGTTGACTAGGGAAAGGGTTAGGGTTTTATGGATAATTGTGTTTAAAAATAAAAATTAACTTAAAGAAATAGGAAATATATGAACTGAAAATGAAGAACTGTTGTTATAGATAATTAAATTATCTACATAGAAACCCCAGATGACAGACACTTTTAGAACTAAGAGTTCAGCAACCCTGAACAACTCTGAGCACCTCTTGAATCTGCTGCCAGATACAAGACCAACACCCCAAAATTATAAGCATTACCACTTCAGGAATAACCAACAGAAACGTAATGGAAAAAAATCTCATTCACATTAGCAATAAAAACTATAAGGTCACTTAAAAATAAAAATTTTGTAAATGTAAAACCTTTATGAAGAAAATTACAAAACCATATTGGTGGATACATTCAAAAGACATGAATTAATGGAGAGGTATAACATGTTCGTGAATTGGAAACTCAATTATATTATCAATATCTTTCCCCATTAATCTATAAATGTATTGCAATTCCAATAAAAATCTCAACAGTTTTTATTAGAATTTGTTCATCAACAAGTTTATTAACAGTTTTCATTAGAATTTGACAAGCTTATCTTAAAGTTAATATGAAACAGCAGAGGGCCAAGAATGGCCAAAGCAATTTTGAAGAATGAAACAAACTTGTCCTACTCAATAGACTTTATAAAGCTACAGTAGTTAAGACAGTATGCTACTGATGCAGAAACAGATACACAAACTAATTAAAGAGGACAGAGAGCCCAGAAACAGTCTGACATATATGTAGATACAGCTGATATACAAGAGAGGAGGTAATACAACTAAATAGTTCTGTGACAACAGTTTACTCATTTGGAAAATATATTAGGTTTCAACTTCATCCCATATGCAAAAATACATTCTAGTGGATCTAAGACCCAAATGTAAAAAGCAAAACTTTAGAAACATTAGCAAGGATATGGAAAAAGAGGAATAATGTTGTGGGTGGGGGTGGGAGGGGAGGGAGGAGGAGAGTAATGATGTAAATTGAAGTACTTAAGAGAACAATTTGGAAATATCTAATAATGTTTAAAACAAATTTTCATCCATATACACAAGAAACATGTGTTTCTTCCAGCACTGTTTATAAGGGCAAGAGACTGTATAACAACGCTAAATGCCTCTTAACAAGAGAATAGAGGCAGGGTATGGTGGCTCACACCTGTAATCCCAGCACTTTGTGAGGCTGAGGTGAGCAGATCACTTGAGGTCAGTTCAAGACCAGCCTAGCCAACATGGTGAAATCCTGTCTCTATTAAAAATACAAAAATTAGCTGGGCGTGGTGGCACACGCCTATAATCCCAGCTACTCAGGAGGCTGAGGCACCAAAACCACTTGAATCCAGGAGGCAGAGGTCACAGTGAGCCAAGATCACGCCACTGTACTCCAGCCTGGGGGACAGAGCGAAGACACTGTCTCATAAGACCAACAACAAAAACCAACAGAATAGATAAGTTTTTATGATATAATAGAATACCATGTAACAAATAAAATGGATTAATTAAAAGTGTAGGTTAAGATAATAAAACCACAAAATCAAAGCTGGAGAGAAATAAACAAGTTGCAGAATGATCCCAGTAACATCATACCTAATTTAAAACTAAAACTTGTTTTTAGTTTACAATAGGTTGTACAATATGTCTTTAGCTTACAATAGTTTACAACATATTGTTTATGCACACGTAAAAATACAAAAAATAGGTATGAGAATAAAAACACCAAGTTCATAGTAATCTACAGGGAAGAAGGTGAATGGTATACAAGTGGCTTCAGCTATGTTTATCAGTATTTTTTATGAAATAAAACAATTGAGCACATAAGACATAATTTTAAGATTTTACAAAGCCAGATGGTGGACATACGAGTGTTCATTACATAATTATCTGTTCCTGTATGTTTGAAATATTTCACTAAAAATAAAACCCCTAATATTTGTATCTATTTTTTTTAAATCTAAAAAGAGAATGCTTCTTCTGCTGGCAATATAAAGTTAAAAATTATTCAAGGCACTATCAAACCCCAACCTTTGAAGATCTCACTATTTTGCTGAGTACCAGACAGCCTAAAAGAGAACTGAGAGCAAGCTCAAGAAATCATTTCTTTTTCTCCTAATGGCACCACTTTTCCAGGCCTTTAATGACTCCTATTGGGATCCCATTGCAGTTCAAGTCAGGCACTTTGTCCTGAGCATAAGGTTCAGAGTCTAACTCTGGGTGACTTTTAGGTTCACTACCATGATCATCATCCAGAAACTTGCACAAATGTCTATTGTGTATAGCAGTTAGCTGGATATTGTCTGGAATAAAATTGACTGGCTCTCTGCTCTTGAGGCATTTCACCTGGTCTATCTAACAAGGATCTCAGCCCTCAGAGAGGCTCCAACAATTAACTCTAATCCCTACCTCTACAAGTACTCAGCATACATTATGTATCTGTTACCTCTCTCCATCCCCATTGCCATCATTTGTCTTAAGTCATCGCTGTTTCTTGCCTGGAGTACTGCAACAGCCTCCCATTGATCTTTCTACTTCTTGTTTGTGTCCAATCCAGTCTTCACAGAGCAGCAGTCAGAATGATCAATTATGTAACAAGTTTCCAAAATACAAATCTGGTGTCATTTCCCTCTTTAAATCCCAGGTTGGTGGCTTCCTTTTAAATTTAAAGGCCCTAAAACTTGCCCAAGATCCAATAGCTAGTAACTCTTAGATCTTCTTAGAGTGTATGCTCCTCATGCTCTCCTGTGACATCCACTGCTAAATGTGGCCAGCTTTAAATGCCATATTAAAGAGACTGAGCCCTTAAAGGACTTTGAACAGTGGAGTTGTCTTGAACATAGCTTCATTTCAGCAAGATTTACAGGCATTATATGTAAATCACACCAGTAGATTTACACTGCTGTAAATGCTGCAAAGGAGAGAAGTACAGGGTGCCATCTGAGAGTATACCAGGGTACCTGATCCAGCCTCTAGGATTCAGGGATGGCCTTTCTGAAGAGTTAACATTTAAGATGAGATTTACAAGATGAATAGGATTGTATCCCTGGAAAGAATAGGAGAATGGGTGTTTCTAATAGAGAAAATAAAGTAGCCTTTTGCAATCCCAGAGGTGAGCAAGAGCTTGGTAGTTCTGAGGGAAGAAAGAGGCAGGAGAGGAAGCTATATAGATAGTGAGGCCAGCCAGATCTTCAGGTACTAATTTTAAAAAAATTTTCTTTACATTATCCTTTAAATGTTACTTCTTCAGAAAGGCCATCCCTGAACCCCAGAGGCTGGATCAGGTACCCTGGTATACTCTCAGATGGCACCATGTACTTTTCCTTTGCAGCATTTATAACAGTTTATATTTACTGATGTGATTTACATATAATGCCTGTAAATCTTGCTGAAGTGAAGCTATGTCCAAGACACTCCACTGTTCAAAGTCCTTTAAGGGCTCGGTCTCTTTAACATGGCATTTAAAGCTGGCCATATTTAGCAGTGGATGTCACAGGAAAGCATGCAGAGACTGAAGATCTAAGTTACATTCTAAGAAGATCTAAGTTAGAGTTACTAGCCATTGAATCTTGGGCAAATTTTTTGGGCCTCCCAGAGACTAAATTTACTCATCTATAAATGGTGGCATTAGTATATGTATGTGCGGTATGCTTAAAAGATCCAAATGTTAACTTATGTGCAAATGTTTTTAATAGTAACTCTGTTATTTTGATCATTTTTAAGTTGTGGTAAGTTACGCATTGATACAATTTACCACTAGTGACATTTAGTAGTATATCCACAATGTTGTGCAACTGTCCCCACTTGATAATTCTTTTTATCACACCTTTTCTCAACCCCTATCCTCAACATACTCTGCTTACCACCCTCCCCTTTGTCCATGACACAGTTCTCTCTTGTTTGAAATACTACTTTTAAGACCCAACCATAACCTACTTTTCTTCATACAGTTGTTGTTGATCTCTAAGGTACTGCAAATAACTCCTCTGTTTATCTAATGCATTTAACTTTTATCTTTCTTCTAATACAACTGTGAATTCTTACCTGATTTGCCCACCAGCCTATAAGTTCCTTAAGGGCTAAAACTATTATTTTTCTGCTTTTGTAGCCATATATACAGCTTTGTGATACTTCAGAAGAGGAATACATGTTTCTTTAAATGACTAGTCTGCTCAACATAAGTGTTCACTTTCTGATTTTGTACTTATCTAAACTACGAACTACATTTTATTTTTATTTATTTATTTATTTATTTATTTGAGACAGAGTCTAAGTCTCTTGCCCAGGCTGGAGTGCAGTGGCATGATCTCGGCTCACTGTGACCTCTGCCTCCCAGGTTCAAGCGTTTCTCCTGCCTCCGCCTCCCAAGTAGGTGGGATTACAGGCACCCACTACCATGCCCGGCTAATTTTTGTATTTTTAGTAGAGACAGGGTTTTGCCATGTTGGCCAGGCTGGTCTTGAACTCCTGACCTCAGGTGATCCGCCCATCTCGGACTCCCAAAGTGCTGGGATTACAGACTTGAGCCACCACACCCGGCCAGAAAAGTATATTTTATAATTGAAGAAAATATATAAACAGGTATTTTTCATTAGAAAAGTAGTGATATACAGAAGAACACAAGGCTACAAGCCAGAAAATGTACAGTTTAGTCTTGCCTATTCACATAGCCTTTTCAGCTGTGGCTTTCACATTTTAACAGACGTTATAACCTATGAACCAGGATCAAGAAGGTCTTTAGTCCCAGGTCTCCTGCACATAAAACAGTAACAGTCTACATAGAACTAATTCCTTGACTGTTTTTGTCTCTGTTAGGTTTATATTTCATAGTATGTTGGAGGGAAGAAGTTCGTGGGACTCTCCAAAGCTGGATATACGTAGCTATCTGGCAAACAAAAACTGATTCCCCACAAGGCAGTTATCTCCTTGCAATAACACTATCAATAAATAACAATGCATAGGTATGTAACATCGTTTTATGATGTGCTTTCACACACATCATTTCATTTGGCCCTGGTGAACCTACCCAGATGAGACTGCAGGAAGCCAGCAGTATGTAAGACATTAGATTTTACAACTTGTTTCAGGATATACAGAAATTACATTCCCTTCTCATAGCCAAGAGAGGTGAGGAAGTAGAAGACATCTGCAGAGGCCAATATACAACCACCATACTTCAATACATTCTGACCACTGGACGTTAAGCAACGTGAAGGCAGGGCCTACGTCTATCTTGTTTACCGGCATAATTCCTAGCACCAAATGTATACTGTGCGTGGCACATTTGGGATTTCAGTAAATATTTGTGAATTAATAAATAAGATTACAATGTGACCAAAAAAATGGAGGCACTGTAGGAAGATCACCATAATGCTAACTATGAAAGTACTTGCCTTCTTTCAATGGGGAGGATTTTTAATTTGTCAAAGTGATTCTAGAGGACGAGAACGTTACATTTCAACAAAAAAAGGTTATCAGCACCATGAACCAGTGCAGCTCTCAACTATCCCCTTACCTTGATTCGTGAACTAGGGTTAAGCATGATGTATTTAATGGAACCTTGGATGTTCTCTGTCCAGGAAACCAGCCAAGTAACTTTGTTATCATGTCGGACTTCTTTCCACTTATGTCCTGGAGGAGGAGAAGGAACCTTGGCATCTCTGGAAATAACAGAGCACGAGGATAGTGAAATAAGATGTGAGGAATAATTTCACCTTTCATGATCCCAAGTGGACATATCTGCTGAGCATAATTTTCCAAGTTTCCTTCTTAACAGTCAATACAGTAGTCCCACCTTATGCATGGTTTTACTTACCCTCAGTCAACTGTCATCCGAAAATATTCAATACGAAATTCCAGAAATAAACATTTTGTAAGTTTTAAATTGCACATCGTTCTGAGGAGCATGATGAAATCTCTTGTAGTCCCACCTGGGACGCATGAACCATATACACAACATACCATACTGTATACATCACTTGCCCCTAGGTAACCTAGTAGCTGCCTTAGTTATCAGGTTGACTTTAATGGTTTTACATTGCTTGTGTTCAAGTAATCCTTCTTTTACTTAATAAAGGCCCCAAAGTGCGAAAGTAGTGATGTTGGCAATTTGGATATGCCAAAGAGAAGCTGCACAGAGTGCTTTGAATGAAAAGGTGAAAATTATCAACTTAATAAAAAAAACTGTATGCTGAAGTTGCTAAGATCTAAGGTAAGAATGAATCTTCCATCTGTGAAATTGTGAAGAAGGAAAAAGAAAGTCGTGCTAGTTTTGCTGTTGTGCCTCAGACTGCAAAAGTTATAGCCACTCTATGTGATAAGTACTTAATAAAGATGGAAAAGGCATTAAATTTGGGGGTGGAAGACATCAACAGAAATGTGTTCGAAGTTGACAGCAATTGGGTCGAAGTTTCAGGCAACCACTGGGGGTCCTGGAACATATCCCCTGTGGATGAGGGGAGACAACTGTACCTCAAAAACATCTGGAGACCTACGCATGAAATACTGTCCTGCTCTTAAGTATCTCCTTTCCCAAACAGTCCTGTGTAACCTGGGAAATACTCCCAAGTACAATAAAGGACGCCCTCCACCCGCTTTTTGGCCCATAGGATGAAGTGTGAGCTCACTTGCTACAGTTGATGATTATATCCTCGGGCATGATTCGTCTCTTCAGCATGCCCATCTTGGGGTGGTTGCCGCGGCCACGGAAAAGTCCAGGAGGCTCTATCTTGAAGTTAGCAATCCTCTCTTTGTGGTTATCCATAACACAGAATCCATATTCTTTCAATAATTTTTCATTCTCCTCTTTGATTTTCTGGAAGACAGCAAGAAAGTACTCAAAATAGTTTCAGATTGCTGTTCTCTACTAATGCATTTTATCTCTTGTGGGAGACTAAGTCAAGGTAGAGGAAAGTCTGAAAATCACTAAAAAATAAATTAAAATAAAGGAAAACTTCTAGTGGTTTTCTCAAACTTAAATATCATAAAATTCCCCAAAAAGATCTGCCTATAAGGATTGATTTCAACTAGATTCAAAACTGATTCTTGTGTCTTAAAGGATATATGTTTGTAAATGTTATTTGGGTGTTTTTAAATGTACTTTAAAAATTCATACTGTTTTACTGAGTACTATCAAAACAGGAAATGGAGAAGAGTCTCTGATAGAGCCTCATAAAAGAATAGCTCAAGCCATTTAATTAAACAGCAGCTAAACAGCATGGGTTTTTAAGCCCAGACAGATCTGTCACTAATTTTTTTGTAAGTATACAGGTATATACACTCTATACTATGATCCTTGCTCCAAAAAGGTGGGGGAGATTTTGAGCTTCCTTACCCTCTATTGACTCTTTGCATTTTATATACTTATTGATTCAGTTTAACTAAGGGTGGGAACAGATTCAGACCTTGTGGCAGCAGGTGTCCTTGGCAGAGGCTCTGACAAGGGGATGTTTATAAAATCTATCTTTGGATCAATATTCTAAGAACAAAGCTCCAAAGTGATCTTTTAAGTTTCAAAATGCCCCTGAAGTAAATAATATACTAAATTTCACTAACTTGGAATATTGAGGATAAGATTTATCTGAGACACAAAGTCTGATGCAATTAACATTCTTATAGTAATGCATTGATTTTTAAACTAGTGACCAAATAAGTACCATGAAACAATGAGTTATATAAATACAATGGTCTGAATTATATAAACACACAAGTCCTTTAAAATACTGAAACTACAGGAATTTGAAGTGCAAAGAATTCCTTAAAGTCCTTAACTTCTGGACTTCCGATTGGAAAAAATGAAATTCTACCCTGGATTCCTTTAGTTCAGGGGCTGACAACTTTTTCTAGATAGAAAGTATTTTAGGCTTGAGTGCCACACAGTCTCTTTTGCAACTACTCATCTCTGTCATTGTTGCATAAACACAGCCATAGATAATATGTAGACAAGTAGAGGCACCTGGTTCCAATAAACTTTTTTTTTGTTTGTTTGTTTTAACAAAAACAGGCAGGCTGTAGAAGAAAAATGACATCCCAGCTGGATACCAGAAAGATCCTTCAGTAATGAGGATGGCCAAGGCTGGAAGATGGAGATGGATGAGCATCACAAGATTCCAGAGTAAAATAGATCAAAGAACAGGGAGGTACATGGCCAATATGATTTCATGTCTTAAATCCTTAATATCCAGTAGCCACTGTGGGACAGGTCTGCCCATCCTTAATTACTATATTATTGGCTGGAGTTACTGACTGGTTTTTAGGTCACTGAAGCACCAAGGTTCCTATACAGAGCTACTGAGCAAAGTACTTGTTCACAATTTTCAGTCTAACTAAAACCTTTAAGAAAATTTAGACTTTGAAAATTCTAAGTCTTTAGCATAGAATGATTTGAAATTACTGATGTTAATGTTGTGTCATAAGAACCAAGAGGAAAATTAAATGAACCAATCACAATTCCAAAATTCTCCAGAGGTTTAATAAATTCTGTAGTACCAGTTTCTCTTCCTTGCTCATCTGTTTCCGAGCTTCCGTCTGGGCTTTGAAATACTGGCTCATCTGGGTAAAATCACATTTGCTTAGGTTGGTGATAATATTCTTCTCTTCATTAGTCATTTCCTAGTCAAAAGAAAACGGGGAGATGAAAGAAAAACAACGAAAATACACTAATAAGTCCTTGGGTTTCTTTGCAAATACACCCAAGCACCATTTTTTCAGTCAGAGTTTTCTGGAAGTAGCCAATCTCAATTAATAAATTTTGAAAAAACAAAAAAACACAGTTGTATTACTTTATTATAAAATATGTACTTACTAATATTAAAATGTTTTAAAATGACTTATCACGGAAAAAAATGAACTCTTATGTGGTTTCTTAGACTCCGTGGCACACAGCCCCCAGGTGTTATGAATACGAGTTTGAAATCCCATACTGATTCTCTCTTGGAAACATTACCCCTATTCTATTCATTTATTAAATCTGCTTTTTCAGAGCTAGTTCAGGAAGTAAACTTTACTGCTGCCTCTGTCCACATTATCCAAATTGAGAATAATGAGATTTTAAAAAATCACCTAGGCAAATATAGTATATGTGGTTTCAAGAGTAGAAAGTACCTAAAACAAATGAGCAAGAATTAACAGGGAGTGGGACATCAGATTAACATTTCTCTTTGCAACAGCAGACACGGGGCAGTCCTGCAGAGACAAACTTTCCTGTGCGCAACTGGAGTTGAGGTTTTCTGTTTGGCCTAATCTGATAACCCCCTACCTGCCATCACATGAGAGCCGATAGCAAAGATATACAAGTACTCTTGTTGGACAGAAACCCTACATAATATAGTAAATGAAGACAAAAAATGCGCAAGTTTAAATACAACAAAATCCATAAAACTCAAATTTTACATCAGGAAATGTTTTTGCAAAATGATAATTTATTACTTAGTACTTGATTGTTTTGCAAGGTACTAGGATATTAACACATGGGCTACAGTACCTTTCTCCAGTCTTTAAAGAAATTTTTCCTAAATATTTCCTTGGTCGTATATTCATGGTCGAGCATTTTTGCAAAGAATGTAGCTACTTCCTCTGCTTTGGGGCTCAGCTTCATGACTTTACCTAGAGAAAAAAGTGGTTCCAAAAAGTGAGGTATAGTATTCATGTTCTAAGTATAAATACCCAGGGCTAGTGAATTCTCTTTAATAATGGTTTGCCTTCTCATGGTATATAAAGGTCTGGTGACACATAGTAGCAACAACAACAAAGACAACATACTGATTTATATCTACTTGTACAAATTCTCCTTCTCTTTAGCATATATTTACCTGGGTCATTCTCTGGAGACTATGCCAGTTAATTGTTCCCAGGTGCCTGCTCAGGACAGGGATGACCTGGGGGAGGCCCAGTCACTCTTCCTTTTCCTTTCAGCAAGCAGGGTCCTTTACACCTCTTCAATGGTTTTTAAAAATCAAATCCTCAGAGGGACTCCTGCCACTGCTAAGCTAAGCAGCCTCTGTTCAAGAAGGGGAGGAAGGGATAGGGCAGGGAGTGGAAGAAAGGAATTGTGGGGAAAAGAAATAGGCATCTTTCTTCTTCAATGTTAGGTGGGTGGAATATGAATAAAAAAATATATATCCATACTAGGCAAGCCCAGATTTCCCATATGAAAAGCCTAATAAGACCTTCTTCTAGAACCTTGCTATTCAACAAGTAAGGTTCACAGACCAGCAGCATTGACATCATGTGGGAGTTTAGAAATGCAGAATCCCAGGCCCCCTCCTAGACCTACTGAATCCTATACAGAAATTGCATTTTTAACGAGACTTGGATGCACACTAGAGTTTGCGACGCACTGCTCTGGAACATAGGTACCATGATGCTACCTCTTTCAGGGAACCAGGATGCATCCACAGCACAGGGGATGACTGGGGTCCCTGGTGTATCCAATTGTTTATGTAAAAGCTGTCTAAAGGGGCTGGGAGCAGTGGCTCATGCCTGTAATACCAGCACTTTGGGAGGCTGAGGCAGGCAGATCACTTGAGGTCAGGAGTTCCAGATCAGCCTGGCCAACATGGCAAAACCCCATCTCTACTAAAAATATAAAAAATCAGCCGGGCGTGGTGGTGGGAGCCTGTAACTCCAGCTACTCAGGAGGCTGAGGCATGAGAATCGCTTGAACCCAGGAGGCAGGGGTTGCAGTGAGCCAAGATCGCGCCACTGCACTTCAGCCTGGGCAACAGACTGAGACTCTGTCTCAAATAAACAAAAAGCTGTCTAAAGGGACTCAGATGTTTCACAATGAAAGCTGCTAACTGGTAAAGAAAATCTGAATAGGGCCTACGGGTTTTATGTACCTGATTTAGTTAATAAAGCAATGAAAGAAAAGTACTTGGGAATTTAATCCACTTTTCAAACAATGCTTTTGACAGTACTCTTAGCGCCAATTTCCATTCTTTCTTAAAAATCCAACTTTACTACATCACCTGGAACCAATCCATGCTATACTAAGAGCATTTGGCTATACTTAATATGAGGTTAACTATAATTTCACCATCTTACTATTACATAGGTATTAATAATTCACCAAGGGTGCCCACATTCTTTATAGAAAACTAAAATTTAACCAGAAATCCATTTATTTCGAAACTCAGAAGACATCTTATCTCATAATGATATGCAATCTGACTTGCAGGGGTGTAGAGAACTATAGCACAATATTGAAACAGTTATAATAGAGAGAACCCACTTTGGACGCCATTAACTTAAAAGGCCAACAGGTGGCGCAGCTGCCCCCCCATCAACCCCCAAGCTTCTGCTTTGGAAGAAAGACACTTCGGGGAAGATAGGCTGTGTATTAAAAGATTCCCTGAACTTCTTTAGAAAACTGTAACATGTTTCCAATATAAAGGAAAACATTAAGTCACTAGGAATAAAATAAATGAAATAAAATGGCAAGAAAAAAATGTAAACTGTTTTCAAGTATGTTTGGTATAAAATAAATGTTAACACCATTTAAAAAAAAAATGTGGCTGAGCATGGTGGTTCACACCTGTAATCCCAGCACTTTAGGAGGCAGTGCAAGGATCACTTCAGGTCAGGAGTTCCATACCAGCTTGACCAACATGGTAAAACCCCGTCTCTATTAAAAATACAAAAATTAGGTTGGTGGTGCGTGCCTGTAACTTCAGCTACTTGGGAGGCTGAGGCATGAGAATCATTTGAACCTTGGAGGTGGAGGCTGCAGTGAGCCAAGATTGTGCCACTGCACTCCCGCCTGGGTGACAGAGTATGACTCTGTCTCAAATAAATAAATATAAAAATAAATTTAAAAAAATGAGATTTTAGGCTGTTTTACTGAATTCTGTCCTAATAAAGGGAGAAGCAACCGTGACTCCTATTTTAGATGAGCTGTCAAAAGATGAAATGATGGCTCCCTGCAGCAGAGTAGTGGGAGGATGACTGGAAGGTTCCTGGCAATGTTAACACTTTGTGGAAAAGGCCGAGCTCCAGGAAAAGGAAACTGCTGAGTCAAAGCTGTAAACTGAAGGTCCTTAGAGGAGGCAGTAATTCACTGCTTCAGCTAGCCCATGCCCCACCTCCCTGGCAAGTTCTAAAGGAGTCTAAGAATTCTCCTCCCCAGAGAGTAGGCAGCACTTACTGTATCAGTTTGAAGTAAAGTCAAATGTGACTTCTTGACTTACTGCAGAGTATGAGTTCACACAATCAAAGAGAAGAAATCCCAGCGGAGGACCAACTGAGAAAATGCTGGAGCCCTAAAGCAAGATCCTATAAAGGAGGACTGGGCAAGAATGGGAGGAAAGGACTATGGCAACCTGTGAACTAGACCAGGCCTCTGCTTCCTATCTTGAAAAGGAAGAGAAACCACAGGACTAGGGAATCTAGCTTTCCCTCCCATCACTCTGAACCTCAAAGTGAGGCTTTACCAGCGGAGCATCCTAAAGCTCCTGGTAAGTCCAGACCAGGGCTACGGAATACCTACGCTTTGAGATGGTGCTCTTCAAGGTCCTAGGCCCTTTCTCTTAATTAGGAGTTTTGGCTTTGAGTTATACTTAAGAGTCTCCAGGGATGACCAGCGTGAGGGCTGAAAGAACTCTCTTAGGCTCTCTGGTCAACAGGTCAAAATGTTTACGTAATATAAGCATTTGCCTCTGAGATTATGGAGTCCTGTTAGGCTGCAAACACTCCCCAAGATCAGGGTCTAAGTCAGTAGTACTATCCACTGCTGGGTCTTGGTGTCTGAACACAAATACATTCAATAAATATGTTTTATTTATTTATTTATTATTTTATTTTTTGACACAGGGTCTCACTCTGTCACACAGGCTGGAGGGGAGTGGCACGATCTGGACTCACTGCAACCTCTGCCTCCTAGACTCAAGCGATCCTCCCACCTTAGCCTCCCGAGTAGCTGGGACTACAGGCGTGCACCACCACACTTGGCTAATAAATACGTCATTTTAAAAAACAAATTTCAGCTTGCCAAGTTTGGCACTTTCTTCAGTTGCAGACCCAGCCCTTTAGTGTAAACTACTACCTAGGCCTACAAGCATTGGTGGACCTAAGGCCACTACTGGTGGGAAGAGAGATGCACCAGAATGCCTGAGTGTTCACCACTGATGCTTTTCAGCAGTTATCCTAACCAGCGTTTCTCAAAGTTTGGTTAGCAGGCCACTTGGTTCAGAAGTACTCAATCCCACCCCAGAACTTTTTCTTTTCGGTGGGGGCGGTGGGATGGGTGAGAAGAAAACTGTGGGGGGTTGAGGGTGGGAAAAATGGTGGAGAAATGGGGTGGTGAAATAACAGTGGCCAAAAGATGGTGGCAAGACAAGTGGAGGTGGAAGAGGAATGCTGTGGAAAGGAGAAGGGGGACTGTGGGGAAAGGGCACAGAAGAGGGAAGGATGGTTGGGAAAGAGGAAAGAAGAAGAGGGACGGTGGGGAAAGGGAAAAGAAGCCCACCCCACAACTGTTAAATGCGCTCAGATCCACTCTGGTGAGTCATAAGCACATAAGGGTATGAGGAACAATGCTCTAACCATTTCTGGATAAAACTCATGGAATGAAGAAAATCAGTTATTACCATCTACATACTGCTACACTGCCAACAGGAGGCGTGTCAAAGGCTACCCTCAAATCCTTCAACCCAAGGATACAAATACCAACGACAGATAAGGGACAATTCTGAGGGTTCTAAGAGACCCAGGCAGGGCATTTCTTTAAAGCAGCTCATCAGACTTGACTGCACATATATCAAAGGCATAGTGTTATGCTACAAAGAATAGGTGACAGATGCCTACCAGCCCTATCTAGAGATTGATGGCAGACTATTAATCCTCAACCATATACTAGTACTGTTTCTAGTGATGAGCAGCTTGTCCGATTGCATTGTTATATTGCTAACATAAAATACTACCATTCAAGTGAGGCTTTTCTAATAACTCTTGCGAAGAGTTGCTCCCTAGAAATGAAGTTCAGATCAAAACCTTCAGCTTGTGGACCACACACTGTGAGCCATGTTGACAAACCTTTTTTGGACTATGTAGGGAAGACATGAATAGCCCCTTTTTCATGGCACTTTTTCAGCAGCAAATGGTCCTTTAAGAGTTAACACCTGATGCCCCTTCCTCAAAATTGCATGGCAATAAAACAAAATGAAATAAAAAGGATTATCTATTACATAGGATCCTTCCTTGTTTTCTATCCCTAAATAGAAGCAGATTTCTTTTCTTGGCCAAGAATCAAGAACCTTGAAACAACTCACCATCATAATAAAACTTGACATTCTCTGGAAGAGGCTCATATGGTGGGGCAAATACTGGACCTTTATGTTCTAGGAATTTCCACTTGATGCCTTCAGGATAGCGCTCTTCTTCCCACCTTTAAAAGACAAAGCACAGCCTCATTTAGTGATCGCCTTGTCTAACATGGGGATCATCTCTGATTAAATGCCAAATAATTATCCGCTCAACTGATTAGTGCTCTGGAATGACTTCTGGGCCTCACATTCAAGGCCTGGATCAAAAGAACCAGTGTCTCTCATTTTGAAAAAGCCAACACTCACAAGATGAAATACTGTGGTAAATAAAGGAAAATACATTTCAACAGCTCAGTTCAAGAATACTGGACAGAAGAGATCAACAATGAAGGAGCTCAGCAACAAGTGAGGGACTTGAAAATGTAAACAGTTGTTTTACCACAATGGCATACATGACAGAGGGATTGTTTACATTGTTTGTAAGGAAAAGGTCTCCTCAGAGTGGTGATGTCAGATGGAAGGTAGAGGGGAAAACAACCCTATGAGAAAGGACATAAAGCAAGAAGACTAGGAAATGATAGCTTAACTGGGGCATGTTGAGTTTAAGGTACTTATGCATTACCTGGAACTATCTAGCAAACACTGATAAGTGAATCTAAAGCTCAGTGGGAACAACTTTTTGAAAATGTATTTTTAAAATGGTCGAACATAAGGAAAAAAATGAGTAATACAATAAACACCATATACGCCTGTAATCCCAGCACTTTGGGAGGTACAGGCGGGTGGATCACGAGGTCAGGAGGTCGATACCAGCCTGGGCAATGTGGTGAAACTCCATCTCTACTAAAAATACAAAAATTAGCCGGGCATGGTGGCGCGCACCTGTAGTCCCAGCTGCTCAGGAGGCTGAGGCACGAGAATTGCTTGAACCCAGGAGGCAGAGGTTGCAGTGAGCCAAGATTGTACCACTGCACTCCAGCCTGGGCAACAGAGTGAGACTCCATCTCAAAAAAAAAAAAAAAAAGGTTAATAATTTGCTACATTTCCTATTTTGGCTGAACCATTTTCAAAGCTGGTTGCAGATTTTATACTTCACCACTAAATATTTCAGCAAGTATCTCTATAAAAATAATATTCTTCCACATAACCACAAAACTATTATCACATCTAACAAAATAATCTCCTAGTATAATTCTAATTCTCAGTCCATGTTAAAAACTTCCCTATTTTATCTAAATTTATTTTATAGACCAGAATCCAACTCAGGCTCACAAACTGCAACTGGCTGATATGCCTCAAGTTTCTTTTACTCGAATAGATAACTAACTTACTACCCTCATATTTACTTTCCAAGTCCAATATTTTATTTATTATTTTATTTTATTATCAATCATTCAGCCATGGAACAAGTCCAATATTTTAAACAAAGTTCAGAAACATCAAATAAAAATTACATGTATCAAACCATATTGTAACAATGGTATTACTATAAAACCAAAGTCAACGTATATGGTCAAATTATTTACAACAAGGATGCTTAAGACCATTCAGTGGAGAAAGAACAGTCTTTTCAACAATAGTGTTGGCAAAATAATCAAACTGGGTCTTTACATTATACACAAAAATTAATTCAAAATGGATCAAAGACCTAAATATAAGAGCAAAAATATAAAACTCTTAGAAGACAACATAGGGGAAAAGCTTCACAATATTGGATTTGACAGTGATTTACTGGATATGACACGTAAAACACAGGTAACAAAAAGAATAAATGCAGCTGGGCAGAGTACCTCACACCTGTAATCTCCGCACTTTGGGAGGCTGGGGTGGGCGGATCACTTGAGGAAAAGAGTTCGAGACCAGCCTGGCCAACATGGCGAGACCCCCGTCTCCACTAAAAATACAAAAATTATCCAGGCATGGGGGCACACGCCTGTAATCCCAGCTACTCAGGAGACTGAGACACAAGAATCGTTTGAACCTGGGAGGTGAAAGTTGCAGTGAGCCGAGATCACGTGACTGCACTCCAACCTGGGCAATGGAGAGACACTCTGTCTCAATAAATAAATAAACTGAACTTCACTGAACTTAAGAACTTCTGTGCATCAAAGGACACTTCAAGAGAGTGAAAGACAACTCACAGAATAGGAGAAAATATTTGTAAATCATGTATCTGATAAAGGGTTAACATACAAAATATATAAACAGCTCCTACATCTCAATAAACAACCCAATTAAAAAAATGGGCAAAGTCTCAGTCTTAAGGTGGAGGGGAAATAAAGATAAAATTAAAAATAGGGGCTGGGCGCAGTGGCTCACACCTGTAATCCCAATACTTTGGGAGGCCAAGGCGGGCAGAGGGATCACTTGAGGTCAGGAGTTCAAGACCAGCCTGGCCAACATGGCAAAACTCTGTATCTATTAAAAATTCAAAAAATTAGCCAGGCGTGGTGGTGCATGCCTGTAATCTCAGCTACTCAGGAGGCTGAGGCATGAGAATCACTTGAACCTGGGAGGCAGATGTTGCAGTGAGCCAAGATTGCGCCACTGCACTCCAGCCTGGGCAACAGAGCAAGACCCATCTCAAAAAAAAAAAAAAAAAAAAAAGCGTGGGGGTGGGGCAAAGAACTTGAATGGTCATTTTTCTAAAGAAGATATACAAGTGGCCAATAAGCACCTGAAAAAATACTCAACATCACTAATCATTAGGAAAATACCAATCAAAACCACAATGAGATACCACTCATAGTCATAAGGATGGCAATAAAACAAAAAATAACAAGTGTTGGTGAAGGTGTAGGGAAGCTAGCACCCTTGTGTGGTCCTGGTAGGAACGTAAAAAGGTGCAGCCAATGTGGAAAAGATAGCATGGCAGTTCCTCAAAAAGTTAAGCATAGAAATGCCACATGACCCAGCAATTCCATTCCCAGGAATATACCCAATATTCAAACAAATACTTGTACACGAATGTTTCACAGCAGCACTATCTGCAACAGCCAAAGGCAGAAATAACCCGTGTCCATCAAAAGATGAATGAATAAACAAAATGCAGGACAAACAATGGAATATTATTTAGGCTTTAAAAGTCAGAAAATTCTGAAACATGCTACAATACAGACGAGCGTTGACATTCTGTTAAGTGAAATAAGTCAGTCACAAAGAACAAATACTGTATGACTATTAATACAAGGTACCTAAAGTAGTCAAATTCGTAGAGACAGAAAGTAGAATGGTGCTTACCAAGAACTGGGGGAATAGGCTGGACACGGCGGCTCATGCCTGTAATCCCAGCACTTTGGGAGGCCAAGGCGGGCAGATCACCTGAGGTCAGGAGTTTGAGAGCAGCCTGGCCAACATGGCAAAACCCCGTCTCTACCAAAAATATAAAAAATTAGCCGGGAATGGTGGTGGGAGCCTGTAATCCCAGCTACTCGGGAGGCTGAGGCAGGAGAATTGCTTGAACCCAGGAGGTGAAGGTTATAGTGAACTGAGATTGCACCACTGTACTCCAACCTGGGCGATACAGCGAGACTCCGTCTCAAAAAAAAAAAAAAAGAACTGGGGCGACAGAGAAGTGGGGAATTGTTAATAACTACAGAGTTTCGGTTTTGCAAGATGTAGAATTCTAGAGATGGTGATGGTGCACAACAATATGAATGTACTTAATGCCACTGAATTGTACACTTAAAAATGGTTAAGATGATAAATGTTATGTCATATGTATTTTACACAATTTAAACAAAAATATTAAACAGAATCTTAGACCTCAAAGGAACATTAAAGATCCTCTATAACTAACCTACCACTTTTTCAGATATGAAATTGGCAGAGTCATTGATATATTAATAGAAAGATCTCAATGCAGGAAACCACCCAATCCTAGAGTCTATTACTCTCCAAATAGAGAAAATATACATATATGTAGGTGTATGAGAGCATCTGCAAGGAGCCTATCTGCAGCAGTCACAGAGTAACCGTGAGGAGATTCTGAACGCCACCCTTTCCCTTATCCTGGGACTTTGGCACCATTCTTCTCATCGACTACAGTGTTATTTATTTATTTATTTATTTTTGAGACAGAGTCTCGCTCTGTCGCCCAGGCTGAAGTGCAGTCGCGTGATCTCCGCTCCCTGCAAGCTCCGCCTCCAGGGTTCACACCATTCTCGCGCCTCAGCCTCCTGAGTACCTGGGACTACAGGCGCCCGCCACCACGCCCAGCTAATTTTGTTTTTGTATTTTTAGCAGAGACAGGGTTTCACCATGTTAGCCAGGATGGTCTCGATCTACTGACCTTGTGATCTGCCTGCTTCGGCCTTCCACAGTGCTGGGATTACAGGTGTGAGCCACCACGCCCGGCCCTACAGTGTTTTTAAATAAAGACTCCAAACTGTTTTTACAATTCCTATTTCAACATGTGTATCTTGAAGACCCACAGCAACTTCTTTACCATTTAAGCATATTAAGAGATTCAGCAAATCACAACACTAAACTTCAGTTTAAACAGAAAGACAGAATATCTGTTTCAGTAAGCTCATGTGACTGGGTTGACAGCTATTATTATACAAATAAAAGCAAACAGTTCTGTCCTTTTAGCCTCCCCATGAGTGCATATATCTGCCCCCCCAAATTTAAAAACAAATAAACAAACGAACAAAAACATGTACTTAGACATCAAAATGGCTTCCCTTTGGCAGCTTGACTTGAATAATCAAGTACCAATTTAATAATAAAATTTGCTTGAAAGGGGAAAGGTGGAAAAGTGCTAGAAATATAAAGACAGGAAAGTAAACTCCATGTGCTGTTTGATAACAAGTTCCCTTGCAGTTAGCAAGCACTTCACAGTATGCTATAAAACTCATATTTAATTTTTTTAAATTTAGAAATAAAGGTCAGATACTGTAGCTTCTGAATGCTAATCCTTGAAATTAAGGGCAGTTTTTCTGGTTTGAGCAAAATGTCAATAATCCATATTCCATAAATTTCTTATCACTATCATTGACCATATATTTATGAGTCTTGGTCTTGCAACACTAATTCCTTACAACATTATAGTCCTGACTCATCATAGCATTTTACCTTTGCTAAGAGATTCAAAACTCCATTTAAAGTCACACCTAACGCCTGCAATAAACTCGCCAGGTTCTAATTCTTTATGAAGAATCATCTGTTGAGAATTAACTTGCAACTTATATTCCCACAGGTCAGCCCTGACACAAAAGTGTACTCAATTAACCCAACAGTGCTGAAACCCTGTTCAGCTACAATGGCCAACAGTTAAAAATTAGGACATCTGGGATAAACAGGATTTCATGTATGAACCCAAGCACACTGCCACCACTTATAACAATGTTTCTATGGAGATAACGTGATATAGCAAAGAAACCCTGAGGGACCTGGACCTTTTCAATTGAACAATTACCAAAGGAGGGAGATAAAGATCAGATTAAGTGGTTTCTTCTGGTAAAGACAAACAGGTCTGCGGACTTACGAGGGAAGCAAAAGATCTGCAAATTTGTCAAGCTTGTAAAGTGTGTACTTCTTTTAGTGGGATAGCATAAGGAATAGTAAAAATGAGAGTATCTGCCATTTAACTCCCCGACTAGGTCATCAGTGGCAGTCACTGAGGACCGGATAACTGACTTCAGAGTATGATACACAGCCTCTAGCTATCAGTTAAGACGCTCTTCATTCATATTTTCAACACCAAAAACTCAGTGTGCCATTCAAGCACTGTGCTTGAAAAGAATGTGCAAGGTTTAACCATCACACCTGAGAAATGCATGCATTAGAAGCTGTAGCAAAGTCTGCTCATTCCTCAAAAAACAACTTTTAGTTAAAGACTTGCCAGTTCCCCTTTAACCCAAAATAAGAATAAAAACCAAAAGTCATGGTCTGTCAGAGTGAATGTGTGGCAACACTAATAAGGATTTTAACCACAAAAGCAAAATTAGGCTCCTAAACCCCTCAAGGGCACCTAATTCTACACATACAAGCCTGGACCCAGCGCACTTGCCTGGATCCCAAGAAGAGCCAAAGCTCCGAAGTAAAGGGGAGACAGCAGGGAGCTCCTGATAAGGAAATGTATTTGTTCATTTAACAAGCATTTATTGAGTACCTACCACAGAACCCTGACTGATGAATTACTAACCTACCATTCTCTTAACTCCCAATAATAACCCCTAATTTACACAATCACTTTATTTCTAAAAATCATTTTCTTAAAGGTCAAGATCACTGAAAATGTATTAGTTCTAAAGAAAAGTGAAATAAAAATGAGGAAAATAAACCCATGTGGGTTTTTTTTTCTTTTTTCTTTGAGACAGAGACTTGCTTTGTTGCCCAGGCTGGAGTGCAGTGGTGCAATCTCGGCTCACTGCAACCTCCACCTCCCGGGTTCAAGCAATTCTCCTGCCTCAGCTTCCCAAGTAGCTGGGACTACAGGTGCGCACCACCACGCCTGGCTAATTTTTATATTTTTAGCAGAGATGAGGTTTCATCTCTGGCCATGTTGGCCAGGCTGGTCTCGAACTCCTGACCTTGTGATCCGCCCACCTCAGCCTCCCAAAGTGCTGGGATTATAGGCATGAGCCACTGTGCTTTTTTTTTAATTTTTAATTTTTAATTTTTTTTTTGAGAGACAGAGTCTCGCTCTGTCATCCAGGCTGGAGTGCGGTGGCGTGATCTCAGCTCACTGCAACCTCCGCCTCCCAGATGCAAGTGATTCTCCTGCCTCAGCTTCCCAAGTAGCTGGGACTACAGGTGTGTGCCACCACACCCGGCTAGTTTTTGTATTTTTAGCCAAGATGAGGTTTCGCCATGTTGGCCAGGTTGGTCTTGAACTCCTGACCTCAGGTGATCCACCAGCCTCGGCCTCCCAAAGTGCTGGGATTACAGATATGAGCCACCATGCCTCTTCTTTTACTTTCTGACTCTGACCTCTGGAAAGAGGCAGGATTGCTCTACTCTGTGATATTCCTTTTCTATACTTCCCATTTAATCCCACGATGCCATAGCAACATGCCAATCACATAGCTGTCAACGTGTGGCCACATTTCTGCCACTGTGGCTCTCCTCTCTGCCACCTTCCTGGTCAGTGCTCTTTCTCCCTTTCCTCAGAGGTGCTGTGGACATCAAAGTTCTAAATTACAAAAGCCATAAAGGCACATAAACAGATTTGGAAGGCTATACATCAAATTATGAACAGTGATTACCTCAAAGCTGGAAAGCTGGAAGGGAAAATGAGAATGGGAGAAGACAGGTAAAGGTGACTTTGATTTTTATTCTAACTATTAAATCTCTCAATCATTTGAGTTTTTTCATCATAAACACAAAATCATGTACTGCTGGTATAGTAAATAGAACATGTTAACAGAAATAAGTATTTTTTAAAAACATGTTTATTTCAAGATTCCAAACAGCAAAAGTAGAAAAGTTCTCCACCTAAATACACTTCTCAAGAGCAACCAGCTATGACTAAACTGTCCTTCATAAAGACTGAATTTTCACTCCTATAGGGAAGGCGAATGCTTGTTTTCTTACAGTTGCAACTCTAGATATTTTCACTTATTAATCTTTCCCAATCTGAGAGGCATTAAACAAAAAGATTTATCATTTTTTTGCATCTTTGATTACTTATGAAGTTGATCACATTTTTAGATGTTTATTAACTATTTATTTTACTAAACTGCCTGTTCCTCACATTCTGATTAGATCATTCCTTTCATATTTGTTTTAAAAGAGCTTTTTTTCATATTAGGAATATCAGCCCTTTGTATTGCAAATATTTTGCCTTGAGTTTTTTTTTTTTTTTTTTTAAATGGCATGAAGTTGTCCATCTGCCATAAATTGAACTTTGATGTATCAAATGTAAACACCTTTCCTTATGGCTCTGGTTATGTCTTGCTTCAAAGGATCTTCACTACTCCACAATTATAAAAATATTCACCCACGTTTTCTTGTTGAGGTTTCTTCTGTTGTTGAACAGGCAGTTTTCCCAACACGACTTACATAATAATCTATCCTTTCCCTATGGTTTTAAATGCATCTGTACTCTCTTCGTATGCTAAATTCCCACCTATACATAGGTCTGCTTCTACAGTCTATTCTGTTCACAGTGGTGGAAACCAGTTTGAGATCCAATAGATTTAGAACCAGTTAATGATTTCACTAGAAGTTGGAAAACTTACTTCAGAATGTTACTCTAGAGAAATTGTTTTAAGTATTTCCCCCCAAATATCAGGATATTAATTTTAATAACTCAACACTCTTGCTTCGTAAGGATATGCAATAAAAGAGGTGGCATTTTAACCCAGTGCTGAGATGTTACCATTTCCACTTCTGTTCCTCTTCTTTCTTCGGCTTCTTTTTCTTGTTATCTGGCTCAGGAACTTTTTTATCTTTATCTTTATTCTTGGGTTTTTTCAATTTACCATCCTACAAAGAAACATGGTGAGAAAGCACTTAAATAAGGACTGATCACACTTCTGGAGGCAGTTTTTGGGAGCCATGAGGAAGAAAAATTGTAATCATAGACTATTAGAACTAAAGAAGATCTTAGTACTCCTCTCATTTGACAGATGAATAACAATGTACTGGTGCTCTGTTCTAGAGCAGTATTTCCTAAAATTTCCTGACAAACAACTACTTCAGAAAGTAGTTAAAAAACACTCTGCAGGGGAAGAGACTGGGAAACTGTTTTGTTTTTTTTTTTTAAAAAAAACCTCAAAGGAGTTTGGAAAAGTACTGCTCTAGAGAGTAATCCGAGTGTATTTTCCTCACTTACGTTTAATCCTACTCATCTTTAAACCTCTTCCAGTAAAATCAAATAACGGCTATACGAGGCTTTGCATTGGATATTTAGTATTCAGGGTGAAAGAAAATTCCCAGTTGATTTAGTGGAGTATAGTACTATCGTTTCTGCTTGTACACACAAAGTCATGACGCAGTAAGCAAGTTATTTGAGAGGTTCTAAAATGATACCAATTCCTATGGTGGTATTTCTTTAGGGCTCTTCTTTGAACTCTGAATGTAAATGAGCTGATCACAGTGACACAATAAAAGGGCATCAAACCTAAACAGGCACAATTCACCAATACAGGAGATAAATCTCAAAACATACACACAAAACCCAAACAAAAATGTAATATTCAACAAGTGAAGATCCCACTCAGAATCTGAACTCTTTTGAAGAATATTTTCCTTTGTCCTGCCTATTCAACATAATTTAACTACTTATTCAGTCTTTATTCAACAAGTTTTATATAGCAATGAAAGGTGGTTTTGAACCATCTTAAAATCAATTAAAGAGTGGCACAGCTGGAAAGTGTATGGATGGGTTCATTTAACCACTTCCAGTTACAATCAAGGACTTTGAAACATGTTTTGTCACTTGATCAAGGTCATATAGCTGTTATTAACTATGATAAGAGCCTAACTTTATGAGAAAAATAACAGAATGTGACTTATGGGAATAACTGGAATAAACATTTTAGACCCTCATAATGGGAGGGCAATCAAGATAGGAGGAACAGAAAAAAGAGGAAAGCTTACAGTACCATCCATATTTTAAAACAGGCACGGAGAATATAAATATGTGGGTATGTTTGGGAGAAGGTACTACAGGATCTCATTAATTCAGATAATGTTTACTATTTAGGGTGAAACACACCACAGGAAAGGGAAATGTTTTTCAGTGAAGATACTCTAAACAGCTTCTCAGTAGGCATCCAGCTGGTCCCATCAGGAAACTACTGGCTACATTGCATGTTTTCAAGCCTCAAATTGGTGTGTCAGTCACTGAGAGACCTCAGAACAATTCTCAAAAACAAGAGAAAAAAACAAAACAAAACAAAAAAACCATAGCTGGCAAGTGAGGTTTAATGACAGATTCTGCCATCTGGGGTCCCTGCCACAGTAAGACTGTATTAATTCAGTCTTTCAGCCAGCATTTTTCCCCCTATGTGGTAGGGCTGCTAAATAGAATAATAACAAATGAAGTCAACTGTTCTTTTTTCCCAATGGTTTAACAAACTCAGAGTATTATTTTTGCATAAATGCAATATAAACATAAAAGAAAAAAAACACTTGGAGAACTCAAGTTTTATATTCCTTTACTGACTAGTCTGTACTGATTAGGTATATGGAAGTGGAGTGACTGGCTACCATAATCACTACTTAACATTTCACTCTCAATTCCTTGAATTAGTGCTTATTAATTTGAACTTCAGCCAAGAATAGACTAGTTGTCAAAAAAACTGCAACCTTCTAAATTCAGGACCTGATCATCTCTCTATGGCTCAACTCACTAAGTCTTCATATGATTTCATTAAAGACCTTTCTTCTCCCTCCTTCCAGAATTAGAGCATCAGCAAAGTCCCAGGGGAGGTAGGATACTATAGTAGCTGATGTGCTGGCACTGAAGTCAGACTGCATGGGATCAAATGCTGGCTTTTCCACCTTAGTAGCTATGTGACCTCAGGCAAACGATTAAATATTTCTATACTCTATTTCTGCATCTGCAAAATGGAGATGATAATAGGGATATAACAACCTATTCAGGTTGTAAGGATTAAATGAAATGATACATATATAGAAGAGTGCCTGGCACATGGTAAGCACCTATTACATTTAATTGTGATTATTAACATCATTCTATTATGATAGATTATCCTCTTAAGACTCCCTGCCCCTTCACTATCACTCTCTTTACTGCTGGTACTTCAAACTATCCACTTTACATCTGTGAACCCATTTTGCCCATGACAGTGGCTAACCTCAAACGTAGCATAAGAGCTAAGAACTCACCCAACCCCTTCTTGTCTTAGGGGAGGGCATCATTAAGACCCCTATGAATTTCTGACATCTTTTCTTGAATTACCTGCTAACAATTTTTTAGTATAAGAACTCAAAAGTATCAAAAGGAGGAAGCATATGATTCTATTTTCAATCTACCACAAGCATCAACAAGAACATTTAGGAAAGCATTTAAACGGAACTGAGTTTTTTGAGGAAGGTTATAGGCCAAAAGGATAAAGAAGGGAGCATGTGTGTTCCAGACAGAGGAACAGCAGGTGCTACATAAAGCGCGGAAGTTTGAAAGAATTTGGTGTGGAAAAGAAACAAAGGAGGCTAGTGTGACTGGTACAATTAAGCTAGAGAAGAGGCACAAGATGAAGAGAGACACAAGATGCAGGCACCAGATTGGGAGGAGCTGCAGTAAAGAGTTTGGGTGTCAATTATATGTCAAAGGGGTACCCATTAAAGAACTTTAGATAGGGATGGTTACCTAAAGTGAATGATGAGCAAAAAATTCTTAGGGAAATTTCTTCAGAGTTATAAGCCAAAATGTGGTTTCTTGTTAACACTGCCTCTGTATATATGAAGATGACATAGTTTTTGGAAGAACATCTGTTGGCAGCCTAGCTGTGGGTAGACAGACACCCAGGAAGGCTGAGAGCAGAATCACTGCTGGTTGTGGTTAACTTAAGACACTGTGGGGATTCACAGAGATCTTAAAACTACCAGTGCCACAGCCACCACTTATTAAATTTGTTTTCCCTAATGTTATTACTCTAACAAGCCAATAAATATCTAAAACTCATTTGTCTTATGAAGTTGCTTACTGGAAAACTCCCACTTCCAAACTCAAGCCCCAAAGGGCCTAAGTCTCTTTACTAACCTCTTCTTCCTCTAGTTTTCTTTTCTTCTCCTTCTTGGTATCTTCTGTTTTAATTTTCTTAGGTTTATAATCAGCACTAGAAAGGGGAACATGAATACACAGTTAACATAATTATGATTCAGGAGTTCTCACTCATAGGAGACCTACAAACTCTTGGAAGCCTCCATGGCAGGAGTAATTACTGTTATTCTTGGCTGGGCATTCTACGGTCAAGACTAACAGAAATAGAGAAGATAATGAAGGTCAGACCAAAGAGTAATAGTTACAGCCCTATACAGAACAAAACAAACCACTTACACCAGCCTGGAAGCAAAATAGGGTGGGGGGATATATGCACAAATTAATATCATTATCAGATGGAAATTTGGGAAAAAAAATAAAATAAAATAAATAAAAATAAAAGATGAAAGTGTGAGAACCAAACACACAGCACACTAGCTACCACATAGCAGTAACTCACTGGAATGTGGAGGAAAGAAATTCTATATTGAATGAATACAAATGAGTTCACTAAGTATTTCCTTTCCCCCTTTCCATCCAATTTCTACTATAACAATAGCATAGTAAGCTATCTAAGAGTGAAAATAATGAATATAATTTAATCTCATTGAATCTGGGGAAAGAGGTACATGTAAGCCTCAACTGTTTTATGAGTAGTTTTATTATCTTTACACACTGAAACTTCACTTACAATGTTTGACAGGAATAGGTCTAAGAGAAACTGCTTTAAGTTATCTGTGGTAGGCAATAAGAAATTTTAAGTAACTTAAATAATTTATTCTTCATGAATTCTGTATTATTTGAAATTTCTACAATAAATATCTATTGCCTTTTCAGTAAGAAAAATTTATATAATCTTCATGTAAGCCTTGGGTATACTACTTGTTTAGCAAATTCTACTTCTCATAGTTCAGAGAAATCAGTCCATTAATCACAAATTCCAAATGAGTAAAAGCCAATTAATGCAGTTTCTATATGTATTATAAAGAAACAGATCACATTTATTCTTTAAACTCCTCCTTTTTGTTTTCAAAAGTCAAAGTTTTAAGAAAATACTCACTCATCCTCATCTCGAGGTCTCTTTAATGGCTTTATATCCTCTTTAGGAGGAACAAAATAGCCATCATCTTCAGGTTCATCTTTAATTTGTGGTGGACTAAAGAGAAAAAAAATTGCTGGTCAGAGTGCTAGAACATCTGTATTCTATTAATACAAAGAAGGAATATGTCGTCTCGTTGAAAAGAAGCTAATATAAATAAGGATAACCATGTACATATTATGAAGATTTTCTGTGAGCACTTTTTCTCACTTCAATCCTGTGAAGTAGATAGTATTTGTCCTCATTGTACAGGTGAATGGGCAATATCAGGATTTGGGATCAAGACTCTTTATTCTAAGTCAGAATTCTTTCTATTTCTTAGCTATCTTTGCCAGCATGGCACGAACCCCTCCAGAAATAAACCTAAGATGTTTTCTTGCCTTACATGAGAAACCTACCATATATTTGACCCCACAATCTGAACTGATTGTTCTAGTACTCCAAAAGCTAAAGTACAGCTTTTACAAGGAAAGGAATAAACATTGATTTCCCCAACTTAGTACCTTAAAGTTCTAAAAATGTGGCAATAATGTACATGTATATCTAGTTACATGGAAAAATAACCAAGCTGACAACATTACAACAAAAGTAGGGCACGTGTTAAACCAGAATAAACAGAAGGTATCCTATGCCAAATCTATTCATTGTTCAACGTCCTAACTTAGGTTTACTTTATATACAGAAGAGTGTCTCACTACTATTTGTTAAGATCTTACCTTCAAAATGTAAATATAAAAAGACAATCCTTTGAGACGACCATCTTGAACCAAAACAAAGAAGGAACAAGTAAAAAATACCATAGAGCCCAGCCATCACTGCAGCCATGGGATGCTCCCTGGCCTGGCACATCTCTTCAGAACCCCACTTCAGAACCCCACTGTACAAGAAATGGCCTCCTTACATGCAGCTGCCCCCTGTGGAGGGATCCAAGGATTAAGAATCCAGACTCCACTGCAAAGTATATTCACAGGGTTTCAAGAGTACCTCCGACCAAAAAAAGCATACTGGGTCCCCTTGCTTGTGATAGAATTTGAATGTTTAAAGAACTTATTTTAGCACACTAACCAAATGCCAGCTTCTACAGCTGCTCCCCCTCCTGCCTGAATACTGACACAGACCCTAGGGTCCAGAAGGAAAGAAAGCCTATCATTTACCCAACTAGCTAAGTAAATGCTAGATCCTAAGTTTGTCACACTGAAGACAAAAACTGTGGGAAGGGTTACTTAGGTCTGAAGGAAGAAGTCCTAAAACAATTTACCAGAAAACTGTATTTCAGTGAAGCATCTGGATTCTCTACAAAGACATATACACAGGCCAGCAAGGAGTCCAGCAAAGTGAACTTAGAGACCACTGCCTCAAAGAAGGCTGTGTTTCTAATCTTCTAACCCAAAAAGTCTGAAAATGAACTCATGACTATGCACCAAGTCCAAAAAGTTTATTCATATCAGTTTAATAAAAATCCAAGGCAGTCTCTTGGCAGAGATTGGCCCAGCAGTGCCTCAGTCACTTTATCTCAGAAATCAAAATTCCTAGGGCAGCTTGCAGCTCTAATGCTTCCTGAATTTTATTATTCTGCATTCCTAGAACAATTATGAAACATGCCTGAAGAGGGCACCTGCTTTTCTCCTTGTCTAAAGGACCCCAGAGTACCAGGCACAATTGTCAAAAATTTTAACAAATGAAACTGAAAGTTCAAAGATTCAAGGAAGAAAAACTCTCAAAGTGTTTTGTTCTAGTCAATAATGCAAACACTTAAACCATTTCTAATAAATCCTTTCTGTCATTCAGTGAAGTGAGAATATATAACAATAAACATCTAGTTGTTTCGAAACTAGAGGGGACCTCTGGGCTTATTTTAGGAAATCGAGGCTGAGGAAAACAAAATTATAAAGGTAAAAACAGTATAGGAAGTAACCTCTAGATTGTGCGCATTTTCCTCTCCTTCTAGAAAAGAGATAACATAATTCTACCCAAATCTACACTCATCCCTAACATGTAGGTCAAATGATCTTTTATATATAAGCCTCCCAATATTACTAACGACGAAATCAGACTAAGTGATTTTTCAGAAAACTCCATAATCGCTACTGAATATGAAGTTTCTTTTTAGAGAAATGAAAATGTTCTGGAATTAGTGAAGAGGCTGTAATACCTTGTGAACATACTAAAAAAAAAAAAAAACAACAGTACACTGTATACCATTAAAATACAAATTTTGTGATATGCAAATCAAATCTCAATTTTTAAAAATCTCTCCTGTCAACCTTCTCTATTTGAAATAACCTTCTGGAAAATGTGCTAGTCAGTCTCACTATATGGCACTGTAGAAAGGCTCGGGTTGGCTTAGACCAAGTTTTCTCACTGCTGAGTTTCTGGGAACCATCAAGATGGCCAGGTCAGTGGGTTTTGGGTTAACTCAGACAACACTACAACACAGGCAGCTGGCCTGCTGTCCACCCAGAGAAAGGAAAGCCCACGCAGCAGCAAAGTCTTACCTAGAGAAGCCATTTTCCTTCTCCTTCTTTATTTTTGCATCCCCAGAGGCTCGAACCTGAAAAGTAAAACAACAGTAATTAGTACCTTGAAAGGACTAAATCTGAAGAAACCTCTTTTTGAGAATATGTAGCATCAATTCCTGGGACATCATGATCACAGGCTGGCTCTTATGTTAGCAAAACTGAACAGATGAACTAAAGGTCCTGACATGTGTCCAAAACTCGTTTTTAACAATTCTTCTGGGTGAACTGTCCAACGCACTGAGAAAGGTTTCCCTTAAAAATGGCAGCTTTTTACTTTTAAGTGGTGGCAGGTCTCTTTTCCCCAATACATTCCACTACTCAAGAATTTGCCATTGGCAGTGCAGAGAGGAAACAAAAGCAAAAACCAAACAAACAAAACATATAAACTGGGTCAGATGTGATGGCTCATGCCTGTAATCCGAACACTTTGGGAGGATGAGGTGGGAGGACTGCTTGAGGCCAGGAGTTCGAGACTAGCCTCGCCAACACAGTGAGACCCCCATGTTTATTTAAAAAACAAACAAACAAAAAAGTAGTCTATGCCCTGCTTTTTCTGACTTAGGCAAAGTATACTCATGACCCCCTCCCCCTTTGACTTCCTGCTTTCTAGATTCGTCAGAAAATTTATCTTTCAAAAAAATCTTCATATATACACACAAAGGGATACACACACACACACACACACACACAGATATACAGAGTATCTCTGGAAGGATACAAAACATAATCAGTATAGTAGTTGCCTCTGAGAAGGATGGGAGACAGTGAGTCAGGAGTGAAGAGATGTCTTCTTCACCATATTCCTTATTTCATAGTATCTGAATTTACCAAGTACAAAAATTACTTTTTCAAAGCTAAAATAAAAACAATCTCCTTTTAAAACTATACAGAGTACTATTCATTCTCAGCCGGGTGAGCTTAGTCATTTTTAGAAGGCTTGCACTGGTTATGCTGGAACCAAAAGCCACAAAGGACACCAGCATCACTAAATTTTCACTCGGGAAGAACCTTTAAAGGACAGAAGACCAACAAGGCATTAGGCCTTCTCCCAAAAACAATTAATTTTCCCTAATGCATTCTCAATGTATCCATTGGCAATATAAAGTAAAAAAGGTAATAATATGGACAGATCTGCTACTGTGAGACATATGGTGGTTAAAAGGCTTAGTTTTTATAGTTTAAGACTAAAGTTTGCTCTAAATTCTCCTGACAAGAGACCTTTCACTTCAAGACCAAGGGATCTTACTACGCAATTAAGATATCTGCTTTCAAAGGTAAACAAAAGTGCATCCACATTCCTTCCTCCCCTACTAGAAAACTCTGTACCTTTTCCTCTTTTCGTTTTTCCTTGTCTCTGTCTTTATGTTTGTCTTTATGCTTTTCTGAGCTTCCATCTTTGTGTTTGGTCTTCTCCTTCTCTTTGTGTTTCTTTTCAGAATCCTTATGTTCACTGTAAAAAGTTAAGTCACAAAGCGTTAGCCCTGAGTAGGGACCACAAGGATTCGTTTCACAAGATATCCTAAGATAACATGAACCGTGAAAACTTACAGTACTTAAACAAACAGTACCGACAGAAGGTTCAAGTAGAGGGTCTTGGCTATATCGGACTTTATCTTGTTTGATGTTTTTATTTTTGCAAAGAACAGAAACCATCATTCTAAACACACCAGGACATTTTTTTTAAAGTGATTAAGAATACACAGCCAGCCCTGTGTATTTCTGCAACATTCTACCAGCACAAAAACAATAATGAAAGCTCCAACTTCAGCATTCATATCTGATGTGAGGAGGTTAAAACCAACTCACCAAAAATGTCTTTGGTGGCTTTGTGCCAGACTTGAAACATACCACACATGTAGCCAAGCCAGGGTTTATGGAATAAACAGCCCAATACAGTGGATATTTCCTTCTAGTTTTAACTAGGCAAGTTAGTCACTTCTAGATGGGACTTACGTTAGCCCTTTCCTCACAATAAGAAAAGACCCATCTGAAAGCAAGGGCATAGGAATGTTCTTTGTTAAAGGTTAAAAAGCAAAATATGACATTATAAGGCAAGAGCCATGAAAATGTTCATAGCTTCTTACCCTGGGATCAAGCCCTGGAAATTTATCTTAGGGAAATAACATTACATATAAAGATGTTTATTTTGGGCTGGGCGCGGTGGCTCACGCCTGTAATCCCAGCACTTTGGAGGGCCGAGGTAGGCGGATCACGAGGTCAGGAGACCGAGACCATCCTGGCTAACACAGTGAAGCCCCGTCTCTACTAAAAATACAAAAAATTAGCCGGATGTGGTGGCAGGTGCCTGTAGTCCCAGCTACTCGGGAGGCTGAGGCAGGAGAATGGCATGAACCCAGGAGGCAGAGCTTGCAGTGAGCCGAGATAGCGCCATTGCACTCCAGCCTGGGCGACAGAGCGAGACTCCGCCTCAAAAAAATTAATTAATTAATTTTAAAAAGATGTTTATTTTGGTTCTTCCCTTAAACAACAACAACAAAAAAAACAAAAACGAACAAACAAACCCCAAAATTGGATACACCTAACAAGAGGGGAAACTGTAATATATCAAATTATTTAACTGCTCAGCTATAATTTGAGTACCACAAATACATTTGGAAAGTGTTTATGACAGAAAAAGAAATATAATAAAATAACTGCAACTATGTAAAAACATGCATGTGGTCAAAGACTAAAGAAGCAATAAGCAAAAACCACAAGTTGTAGTTTAAGGTGACAGAACACTATTATTTTTCAGTACACCGGGACAGGCAGTTAAGGAGCCTTGCTTACTGCACTAACCAATGCACAAGAAAAAAAGACTTCATCAGCAATGAGCTCATTAGGCTATGTCCATCCCATGAAGTTTGTTCTAAAGGGACACTTGACTACAGCAGAAGATCACAAAGGGAGAAACAAATGATGGCATGCAGTCAGGCAGAAGCAACAAAATCTAGATCAGGAGAACATCTGCTATTACACCCTGCACACAAAAGTAGCTACAACTTGAGATAGGTGCTTGAGTGATGAATAGGCAGAAACTTTAAGAAATCTAGCCAGGGAGAAACAGGACACACTATAGGTTAGGAAAGACCCAAGTATTGAAATAGATGGAGAGAAAAAAAAAAAAAACAATGCCCACTTTCCCTTGCTTACATATTTCTCCCTCTATATTGCTCTCATTAGACTGTTATTTACATGTGACACACATTTAAATAACAAGTTTCTATAGGAGGAAAATTCTTTTTAACTCATGAGAACAGAGCACACTGGATGTGCATGGTTACAAAATTTCTTCACCATGCTTTTTGTTCTTGGAATCAATATGATGTTCCTCTAACTCAATGTGTTCTCATAATCTGTGTTTTTTACCAAAATGCAATGTTTTATTTAAAAATGTATCCCTTCCTTACTTTGTTTAAAAAAAAAAAAAAGTCTTCCAATTGCATTAGCACTCGTATTATCTGTTCTCATTAACTTCACCAAGCTTTAGAATGAATGGTCAAAGAACAAGGTTGCTGAGATTATAATTGATTCTTCAGGAGTTAATGTATATGTAATCACAGGCACTTGGTTTTTATACTACCAGCAAAATGTTTGAGCTTACCATTCCATTATAAAAGCATGGTAGTTTTGTTTTATTAAGCATCAACTGTAAGAGGGTATACAGTCATCTATACAAGGTTTTGCCTAAAAGCAAAAAATCTGGGAACAATTGCATCTATAATATTGATGGATGAATATACTGCCTCCCCCTGCCCTGTCAACTATAGTGGGGGAAGGGACGGCAAAACAAAATTCTACTTTCTAAGCAAGCATTGTACTTGGTATTTTCACATACATTATTATTTCATTCAATTCTCACAACACTCCTGTGAGGCAGGTTTTATTATCTATCCCCTCATGCTGATACAAACAGGAGACAATGGTTAAAAGACTTACTCAAAGTTGCAATGTTAAAAGCAAAGCTGGGATTTAAACTTAGTATTTCCACCTCCAAGTTCAGAGCAGCCTCCACTACATATCAATACCCTTATATTTCCACTAAATTGATACCTACTGCTTAAGGTAGACTGGTGTTAAGAAACAGCCATGGTGAGTCTGAGACTTGCTATAAGGTCCTAGCTTTATTTTACCATCAAGCAGAAACTTTCTAGAATAAAGATGTTTGGATACCTGAAAGGATAAAAACCTTTGGGGTTGCTTGTTTCTTTTCTTTTCTTTTCTTTTTTTTTTTTTTCCATTGTCTTCCCATGAAACTATAAATGGCTAATTCAGGAATCTGAATTCAGGAACACTCCATCTTCCTTTAAGTTCCACCTTCCCCTGACCCGTTCTCTTTCTCAATGAGAGCATTTCTTAGAATTTTAGCCAATTTCACTAGAAAACTGGCTTTCTGAGCCTTTTGGCAATCACAGCATAGGTACCTACAAGTGTACATGTAGCCCTGCAGTTTTCAGCTTTGCTGTACATTATCACACCAAACAGAGATCAGGGAAAAGGAATCAATAAATGACAAGGCAAATGAGACATTTGCCAGGAAGCCAAAAGTCAATGATATTTCCTCTGCCTGCTAACCAGAGAGAAATGTATATAGGAAATTCAAAGTTCCTGCTAGAGTAGTAAACCCCTTTGTAGGTCACAATTAATCACAAAAACCAGAATGGGATGAAGCTATCATCCTGACTTTCCAAAGGAAGCCAAGTCTCCTCTACTCCTAACTGTTTAGGCATAAGAGCAGATTTGCATTTTTATACTAGCTGAACTCAGATGATTGAGGGTTAAGGACAGCTTCTGTTACAAGGCATTACATTGGAGATTGTTAGAAATTTGGGTTTATAGAGTTCCACCAGGCTTCTGAATACAATGTGATCATCCCTACTTGTCAGGTGCTGTTACTGTCCCTGCCTCCACAAACACAGAGCAGAGTGCCTGGGAGCCCAACCTGGCATCCATAACCCCCAAACCGGCAGGAGTGCTGGCAAAGAGCAAACCCCACTGCCAATCTTTCCTAGGAATGTGCCTGAAGGAAGTAGCAAAGGCACTGGGGAACAAGTCCTATGATACAGAAGCATGTCCAGGGCTGTGCCAGGAAAGTGAGAAACAGGATTTGGCCAGCATATAAAACGGAGTCAATGTGGGGTCAGTCAGGCTGACTCATTCATTTGAGATTTTCTAACATGTATGTCTTTTTCCAAAAGGCTTAGGACATGTTTGACTTTCATGGTAGCTAAAGAACTGTACTTTCCTCATTAACAGTGAAATGATGGAAATTCTGACCAATGCAGAAAGTTCATTTGCTGGCTGCCTGTTTTAAGAGATACTGTATTATCTTCATACTGATCCTGCTACTTTTCCATACACAATAGACACAATATGTCAAAGTTACAAAAGGGCTTTAAAAGTACAATTGAAGGCTATAATATTAGCCAGGTTAGAGGCTGAAAAACAGATGATTAATTACAGAAGAAACCTCAGTAGGGCTAAATTAGAAAAATGCTGGATACCCTGAAAGGATAAAAACCTTTGGGGTTGCCTTTTTTGTCTCCCCACCCCACCCATTTTGTCTTCTAAGAGTAGAAGAAAGGCTTAATATCAACCATAGGAAGGAAACCAAAGGTTGGACAAACATATTTTAAGAGTAAGTTTAGTCTGGGATATGCTGAAGGACAAAAATACAGACAGTAGCAGTCCTAGAACTTCTGTAATGGTCACACTTATGGATGAAACATGAATTTACCCCATGGGCATGAGGAACTCTGAACGAGAAAACAACCAATTATTGGCTAGGCATAGATGCTGACTTCTTGGTTCATAGTTTGCATCTGTATGGGGCAAGATTCCAACACACTAGCAGGGACTAGAAAGCAAAAGTCAATGCTAAAGAGAACAAATGGAAAGATCCAAAGCCACCTTTCCAGAGTGTTCATGCCATGTGTTATGCTTCAATTGGCTGAATTCCACTAAAGAAAAAATAACCTGGCTGGGCGTGGTGGCTCACGCCTGTAATCCTAGCACTTCAGGAGGCCCAGGCGGGCAGATCACCTGAGGTCAGGAGTTCGAGACCAGCCTGGGCAACACAGTGAAACCCCATTTCTACTAAAAATACAAAAATTAGCTGGGCGTGGTGGCGCATGCCTGTAATCCCAGCTACTGAGGAGGCTGAGAGGCAGGAGAATCACTTGAACCAGGGAGTCAGAGGCTGCAGTGAGCCAAGATCACGCCACCGCACTCCAGCCTGGCGACAGACTAAGACTCTGTCTCTTACCTGCACATTGCGCACATGTACCATAAAACCTAAAGTATAATAATAATTTAAAAAAAAAAAAATTTTTTTAAAAAAAGAAAGAAAAAAATAACTCACACTATTTTTAAAGTGATGACAGCAAAACTTTTGGTCTATATGATTCTTGTTGGAGCTAAGCAGACCACAGGAAAAGGGTGACCAGGGTTTCTCTAAGGCACTTATATAGAAGAGTGGGAGAAAGGGTGGAAGTAGGCAGCCAGTAGGAACAATGTTTCTCTTCTGGCGAAGCATTGTTTTTTTAGGAAAAAAGACCACCCCTACCACAACAAAATACTGATATTCTGGAAAGTTAGAATGTTGGCTACGGGAAACCATTTAAATCTGTCCTCTATCCCCCATAAAAGTATTTAACAGATACTTGAGTAGCACCCAGTACCAGGCACTTATCTAAGCACATTTGATATCGGTAACAAAACTCAGGTAACTACTGGTATCTTCATTTCACAGATGTGGAAACTGAAGCACAGACAAGTTAAGTAACTCACCCAAGGAACTACCTCTAAAGAGAGAAACAAGATTTAAACTCAGGCAGTCTGGCTCCAGAGTCATGAACTTGACTACTCTGTTACTTCCCAAACAAAGCAAAAAAGCACTGTTAAAGGTAGAAGGAGCCTCCATATATTCTGAGAAAAGGACTTAGCCACTAACAGCCCAGATACCTGTCTACTCCTCAAGGCAGCAGACCTCTACAGGTCACATGAAGTTGGATCATGCGGATTCCTGTGAGACAGCACAGAGAGCTTCAAAGTCTTGGTTTAGGAGGGAAACTCACGACCCTTTCAAGGATAGTAGACAGTTAAAGCTTAAATGATGTTTGTTAAATTAAATATTTAAGTAACTTCAAAAGTTGCCTCTGGGAAAAGAGCACAGCTTCTGAAACGAGCCAGTTTCCAAAAGGCACTAAGAAACAAGGGTTCCTTAATGTCCATCATCATTATATACTACAATGCCAATTATATATCACTAAACAAAATCACAAGGACTCCGGCGTTTTATATTACAGAAGTATCAAAACTTCAAGGTAAATGTAATTTCCTAGAAATTATTTAGTCCTTTGTTTTCAGGCCAGAGAGGATAAAAGGATGTGCCCAAAGATGGCAAAACCGATACCCATTCTAACTCCCATTCCTCCCTTAAGTTCTTTGTCTCTATTAATAGCGTAAACAGCCACCCAGTTATCCAAGACAGGAACCCTTTTTCTTAGACCCTTCATGTCATTTGTAGCTAAGTCTTATATCCACTTTGCTCAACTATTTCCAGCGGCTTCTTGCTCAGCTCAGAATCGAGTCCCAACATTTCCCCCCGATTTTTAGTTAGTGTAAGTAACAAGTCCCAACTTTTTGAAATGGCATTTAATAGTTTTGCCTCAAGCCACTTTTTTGGGTCTCATTTTCTACTATTCCACCCTGTGTAACCCACCTAACTAGATTCCTCCCAGAACAAAGCATATACAATGCCTCTGTGTTTTGCTTATGTTTTTCTTTCTAACCATTACTTTCCGTTAGCAAAATTTTAACCATCTTTGAATGTCTAGCTCAAATGCTGTCTCCACCATGAAATCTTAAAAACAATGATTATGGTGTACTATGATAGGGATAAATATAATATTGAAAATATCAGGGCTCCAAATTGAATGCTATCAACAACTACTGAATTAGATTCAACTACCAAACTCAACAGCTCCAATTTATCTGCATGATATTATACTAGGCTTTGTGGTAATTATCATCATCACCATCATTATCTCAATTATTTAGTATGTTGCAGTTCCCAAAGAGCTATCATGTGCATAAACAAACTTGAAAGATTGATAAAGCAGGTATTGTTATCAACCCTTGACCAAAACGGAAAATGAGACCCAGAGAAGTTAAGCAGCTTGGATCACGACACGTAGCTTATAAATGACAGAACCCAGCCTCTTAACTTTTATCTTAGTGTTCTATTCAATGTATCATACTGACTCCCATGTGAATGGTGGTGGTACTGAGTTTCCTCATTTCCAAACTGTTCAGTCTTCTCTGCCTACCTATGTTAGTTGTCCATTTCCGCCAGACAGGATGATACAGTGGTGTGTAGACAAAGGGAGGGCTTTGGCAAACCACTCACAAGGAAAGCAGCAAACATATCTTTTAAATTTTATTAATTTCAGAAAAATCTCCCCTAATCTGAGAACTAGATGCTTAATTCAAGTGCATATTCCTAAAATCCTACATTCTCTCAATTACAATTCAGGTAGGATTTGGAACTAAAAGGAAAGCAGAAGCCAAAAGCATCCTTATTCTCAGATGTTTCTCACACTGACAGTACAGAATAGCACTGCCAATATGGCTGGAAAAGTACTTCCCTTGCTATTTCACAGCAGTTTTCTGTCTTCCCTTGCTTTCCACAAATTTGTCACTCCAGTGTGAATGCCAGGTTTAAAATTGGCAAGAGATGCACAGAGTCAAAAACTAGGAGGAGGAATTTCATTTCACACAATTCTCTTATTTTCTAAAATCAAGCCCCCCTCCCAAATTGCTTTTAATAATATTGTTTACACAAGAGATCTACTATTAAAGATAAACAATGGATAAGAATGTAACCCTTTAAGAAAGGTAGCTCGTGAGATCCTACAAGCTACGTAATTCCTTGGCCATCTAGAAGAGTATTCCTTTTGAGATTATTTATGTATTTTTTAAAAGAGGGCCGGCCATGGTGGCTCATGCCTGTAACCCCGACACTATGGGATGCCAATGTGGGAGCCCAGAAGTTCCAGACCACCCTGGGCAACATAGCAAGACCGCCATCTCTACTAAAAACAAAAAAGTTAATTAACTAAGCATGGTGGTGCATGCCTATTGTCCCAGCTATTCAAGAGGCTGAGGTGGGAGGACCCCTTGGGCCCAGGGAGGCTGCATGCAGTGAGCTATAATCACACCACCGCACCCAAGCTTAGAAGTCAATGAGACCCTGACTCCAAAAAAAAAGAAAAAGGATCTGAGGAGCAAAATATTAATGCTAACAGAAAGAAGCAGTGTCAAGAGATAAGTGATGACTGATGAAATTATCTTTTAACTTTGGTGTGAGCTGTTCTTGTGATGTTACAGGCCAGACAAGAGAAAGAGATGAAGTTTTCATAGGTTCAGAATTTGATGAGATTAATACTTTCAGTGCCAAAGATTTCAGGGATTTGGGGACAAAGAGAGATAAAGGCAGTGCCTGAGGTGATCTGACATTTTTAAACCTGAGTTGCCTACCATATGCATACAAGTGAGGGGTGCTTGTATTTAAACAGACAGTTTGGCTACAAAACTAACTCTTTTTACACAGGGAGATATTTTTCACTGGAAGGAATAATGTAGTGGGGACTCAGGATCCTTGGTCTCACATCCTCTTCTTTCTGCTACCACATCACCGTGGGACTTTGAGCATGTGACCTCAGACTCCTGTCCACACAAAGAGAAGACAAGATGAAATGATTCTTAATACCTACTCCCTTGTTTTGCACCTTGCATGAGGACAATAAAGAGGAAACCAAATGGCATCTCCTGGGATGTGGATCCATAGCCCCATTTTGTTTCTGCAGAAAGGCTACTCTCCCACTCCAAGTCTGCAGTATTGCTACTGCACAGGAGAGTAAATGCCTCCTGGGCTTGGGTCCTAAGTATAGCCTGATGACAAATGATTGGTGCTAATATCTAGCAGAGAAGGAAGGGACACAGAAACACATTTGAAACACTTGTTTTCTCATAACAAATGTCCACAAAATTAGCTACAATTGATTAGCAAGGATTGGAATAAATGAAAGCATTTTGGAACAGAACATGCTAAATACTAATTATTCTGGGGTTCAGATGTGATTAAATAATCCCCCAGATTTCTTTAATCTGCTACAGAAGAAATCAAAGAAACCCTAAACTATTTAAAAAGATCAGAGGTACTTTAAAAGGATCACAGTGTATATAAAATTTTACTGGAGGCCGGGTGTGGTGGCTCAAGCCTGTAATCCCAGCACCTTGGGAGGCCGAGGCAGGAGGATCACAAGGCCAGGAGTTCGAGACCAGCCTGGCCAATATGGTGAAACCTCGTCTCTACTAAAAATACAAAAATTAGCTCGGCGTGGTGGCGGGTGCCTGTAGTCCCAGCTACTTGGGAGGCTGAGGCAGGAGAATTGTTTGAACTCAGGAGGCAGAGGTTGCAGTGAGCCGAGATCACACCACTGCACTCCAGCCTGGGCGGCAAAGCAAGACTCCATCTCAAAAAAAATAATAAAATAATTTTACTGGAATATAACCAATATCCTTGCTTTGTTGCAAAGAGGTACTGTGTCAGTAGACATCAAAACAAGAAGTATTTAAAAGTTTGCTTACAACAGATCATCTGATTAAACTGTTAAAATTTACTCATGTGAATAAGAAACCAAGGGCTACATTTAGTCATGTCATATGTAAACAGAAACTTGGGCCAGGTTTTTCCAATAGCTCTTGGCAAAAAGGCTTCTATTTTTATAGGAATGAAGAAAATATTAAAAGGCATAAAAGTGGCCGGGCGCAGTGGTTCACACCTGTAATCCCAAGACTTTGGGAGGCCAAGGCAGGTGGATCACGAGGTCAGGAGATTAAGACCATCCTGGCTAACACGGTAAAACCCCGTCTCTACTAAAAATATAAAAAATTAGCGGGGCATGGTGGCGGGCACCTGTAGTCCCAACTACTCGGGAGGCTGAGGCAGGAGAATGGCATGAACCCGGGAGGCGGAGGATGCAGTGAGCGAGACTGTGTCACTGCACTCCAGCCTGGGTGACAGAGCAAGACTCTGTCTGAAAAAAAAAAAAAAAAAAAAAGAAAGAAAAGAGGGACAAAAGCACATACAACAAATTATTGAATCTACCTACAATATGATCTTGGAAAAGTATGCTTTTAAATAGATGTAAAAGTGTCATCTCTGCACATTTGTAGAGCAGTTCACAACTGAAGAGCTTCTATATTTATTGACTCCCATGGTTCCCCTGTGAAGCATGTATCAAGATGAAGATGAAGAAACTGAGTTGAAGAAGGTTAAGTAACCTAGCCAAGATCACATGAGACTTAAATGAATGCACAAGGATGAGGATTTCTTCTAAAAAAAATCACATCCCTTTTTTTTTTTAAGAGAAGATTTTTGTAAAACAGGACAGGGCCAAACTTATATGTCTCAAAGCTCTTTATGTCACTTTTACTGTATCTTTCCTCCCAAAACAAAGTAGAATGTGTTAGAGAAGATAAGTTTTCAAAAGCTTATGTTTTAAATATTAACCTCTTTCTTCTTAAAGTCTTTTGGAATTTCTTCTTACAGTCTAGTAATATAAAAATCAGCATTCTTCATCTGATCTGTAAACAGGTCTCTCACCTCCTCAGATGATACCGTTCACGGTCAAAGGTTATCTAATTTTTTTTTTCACACTTCACATCAACTGGCACAGTAAAAACATAGCAGGCAGCCACCCATTGTTGGACATGATCTAGCAATTCTACTCCTAGGTATACACCCCGGAGAATGAAAGCAGAACTCAAACATGTATTTGTAGCCAAAGGGTGGAAACAACCCAAGTGTCCATCAACAGGTGGACTTTTTAAAATGTGATTACAGGCATACAATGGAATATAATTCAGTCATAAAAAAGAATGAATTTCTGATACGCTACAATATGGATAAACCTTGAAAACATATTAAGGGAATATAGAACAGATTAAAAAAAGATAAATATTGTATTATTCCACTTATATGAAGTACTTAGAATAGGCAAATTCATAAAGATAAAAAGTAGAAGGGAAAGAGAAAAAAAGACAAAGTAGAAAGATATTAGGATGGGGGAACAGAATGAAAAGTTATTATTTAGTGAATTCAGAGACTGGGATGATGAAAAGTTCTGGAGATAGTGGTGATAGTTGCATACTATTGTCAATGTACTAAATGCTACTTTAAAACAGTAAATTTTGTTATGTTTATTTTACCACACACAATTGTGTGAAAAATGAGATAAGCCAAAGTGACTTAATAACTATCCTATAAAAGATTAAGAGTATGTGAGAAGAAAGAAGATGGAAATTAATATACCCATAGATCATCCGCTCATTAATTCAATAAATATAGACTAGTAAGTGCCAGCTATCTGCCAGGTACCATACTAAGTCTGAAGGATGCAAAATGAATACAAAAGGCCGGGCGTGGTGGCTCACACCTGTAATCCTAGCACTTTGGGAGGCCAAGGTGGGCGGATCACTTGAGGTCAGGAGTTTGAGACCAGCCCAGCCAACATGGTGAAACTCTGTCTCTACTAAAAATACAAAAAATTAGCTGGGTGTGGGGGCATGCACCTTAATCCCAGCTACTTGGGAGGCTGAGGCAGGAGAATCACTTGAACCTGGGAGGTGGAGATAGCAGTGAGCTGAGATGGCACCACTGCACTCCAGTCTGGGCAACAGAGCAAGACTCCGTCTCAAAAAAAAAACAAAAAAAACCAGCCCCCCGCCCCACCCCAGAAAAAACAAAAAAGATCCCAATTCTGCTTTCAGGGACTTTAGAGCCCAGGAGGCCATAGAGGAAAGTAAAGAGACAATTAAATATCATAATAATTATTATGCTAGGAATATATTCCAGGCACCAGAGAGCACACAAAAGTGGCATTTAATATGAGAAGACGGGTAGAAAGGATACCTGGAACAAGTCAAGTCTGAGCTGCAACTAAAAGAATGACAGCAAAAAGGCAAGAGAGTATTACAGAACCAACAACAGCATGTTTAAAGGCTTAGTGGCATCAGAAAACATGCTATGTTTAAGGAACTGAAAAGAAGTTCACAAGACCGAATATGGAATGTGAAATAAGGATAAACAGCAAAACAGGTAAAGCCAAAAACTGTTAAGGAATGACTGTGCATTAGAAAGAGGTGCAAAAGGTGGCCGGAAAGATGGAGAGGCATGGAGGCATTAAAGCCAAAGAAGATGGTTTAAGGAGGGTGGGGTCCAAAATATGAGCTATTTTGGCACATTTCGTGTGCACTTAAAAAGAACGTATTCTAACATCATGGTAATGGTACAGAAACACTAACAGCATGGTAATGGTACAAAAACAGACACATAGACCAAATGGAACAGAAAAGAGAACCCAGAAATAAAACCACACACCGACAGCAATCTAATCTTCAAGAAAGTCAACCAAAATAAGCAATGGGGAAAAGACTCCCTATTCAATAAATGATGCTAGGATAACTGGCTAGCCATATGCAGAAAACTGAAACTGGACCCCTTCCTTATACCACATACAAAAATCAATTCAAGATGGATTAAATACTTAAATGTAAAACTTAAAACTATAAAAACCCTAGACGACAACCTAGGCAATACCATTCTGGACATAGGAACGAGCAAAGATTTCATAGCAAAGATGCCAAAAGCAATTGCAGCAAAAGCAAACATTGACAAATGGGATCTAATTAAACTATCAACAGAGTTAACAGACAACTTACAGAATGGGAGAAAATATTCACTAACTATGTATCTAACAGGTATAATATCTAGAATCTATAAGGAACCTAAATGATTCAACAAGCAAAAAACAAGTAACCCCATTAAAAAACAAGCAAAAGACATGAACAGACATTTCTCAAAAGATGACATACAAATGGCCAACAAATGTATGAAAAAATGCTCCACGTCACTAATCATCAGAGAAATGCAAATCAAAACCACAATGAGATATCATCTCACACCAGCCACAATGGCTATTAAAAATCAAAAAACAGCAGATGGCTGGCAAGGCTGCAGAAAAAAGGGAACACTTATACACTGTTGATGAGAATGTAGATTAGTCCAGCCACTAGGGAAAGCAGTTTGGAGATTTCTCAAAGAACTTAAAAAAACAACTACCTTCTGATCCAGCAATCCCATTACTCGGTATGTATCCAAAAGAAAACAAATCATTTTACTAAAAAGACACATGTACTCACATGTTCACTGCAGCTCTATTCTCAATAGCGAAGACATGGAATCAACCTAGGTACCCAGCAATGATGGATTGGATAAAGAAAATGTTGTACATATCTACCATGGAATACTATATGGTCATAAAAAAAGAACTGAATCATGTCCTTTGTAGCAACATGGATGCAACTGGAGGCTGTTATCCTGAGCAAATTAAGGCAAGAACAGAATACCAAATACCACATGGTGTCACTTTTAAGCAGGAGCTAAACATCGGGTGCTCATGGACATAAAGATGGCAATAATCGACACTGGAGACTACTAGAGCAGGGAGGGCGGTAAGGGCTGAAAAACTAATTGTTGGGTTCTATGCTCAGTACCTGGGTGACGGGATCATTTGTACCCAAACCTCAGCATCACAGCAATATACCCAGGTAACAAAGTTGCCTATATGTACCCACTGAATCTAAAATAAAACCTGAAAAAAATTAAAAGCAGAAAAGTAGACAGAAAGAAAAGAAAAGAAAAGAGAAAATTCTAATATTGTTGGATGGGAAAAACCTATAAATGCCGATTAGATCAAGTTGGTTGATATTGTTCAAGTCTTCCATATCCTTAATTATTTTCTATTTGGACTAAAAATTATTGAGAAAGATAGTAAAATCTCTGACCATAATTATGAATGTTTATTTCTCTTTGCAGCTCTATCAGATTTACTTCATGTATTTTGAGGCTGTGACGTTAGTGGATAAACATTTATAACTGTTATGTTCTCCTAACGGGTCCCTTTTTATCATTATGCAATGAACTTCTTTATCCTTGACAATATTCTTTGCTGTATGGTAGACATTAACATAAGCTAGACAACTATAAACTAGAAAAGATGTAGAGTAGATTCAACTACTGAGATTAAATTTACCAGAATAATGAAAATGGAAACTAGATGATCAAGTGATAAGAGATGAGTGAGGGACAGGGAAAAAAGGCCACAGGCATGATACATGATTCCCAAAGAAATGTCCCCAATAGAGAAAATTAAATCTGGTTATTTTAATGATTCGCAAAAAAGAACAGACTTAGAAAGCAATTCTCACTTTAACTTGTCTACAGACAATAAGACAAGTTAATAAAGAAGTTCTAAGAACTCTAGGATGGAGACACTTGTTCTAATGTGTGACAGATCTTTACATTCCCTAACCTAGCTCAGGCCACTATGGGAATGGGAATACCATATGGCTTTCTCACCAACAACTGTCTTTAAATCAGAATGGAAGTACAAGTCCTCATTTTCAATAACTAGATTTAACCACTTGCCTCCTACACCAAAAAAAATGGGGGCAAAATGAACAAGAGAAACATCTTCTTGAGGCTTCCATCCCAGAAGGCAGCATTATTGAGTTTCATTCATATTGGTGATTGTAGGCTTTTGTGGGAGCTGAACTCCTCTGATAACATGATGAAAGCTAGGAATAGTCTCTCCAGGAAATCTCATATACTCAACCATTTGCATATAATTTCAGGGGCTAACAGACCATGGAAGCTCAAGTTAAGAATTTTTAATGTAAACTCTTTAAAATATAGAAAGAAGAAAAAAAATCAGGTCTCCAATCCAGTTACCTTTTATCAAGGCAAGCTTGCTACAGACTTGATTAAATGCCATCATGTGTCACAATGAATCCTTACCTATCTTAGTGAACAACTGTATTTTTAATGAGGTATATATTAAAAGAAAATTAAACATACTTGCTTTATACATCTTGATCTGAACAATGGCATCCCATTTAAGGCCTAAATCATGGCCATCCTCATAGCAACTCTAGGATCAAATACAGTTTCTACTTACTTTGCTATCTTTACCTGTAGCTCAAGTTAAGACATATTCCAGGTAAGCCAAGCAATGGCCAACCCACTGCTGAATGATGAGGGACTTGCTTGATTCCACCCTTACCTGTTGCTATGCTTGGACTTTTCCCGGTCCTTCTCCTTGTCCTTCTTGTGTTCTTTGTGCCGGTGTTCTCGATCTTTGTGTTTATCTTTGTGTTTATGAGAATCTGCAACCATAAGAGATGAGTCAGTTAACAGGAGTCATGAGCTATCTTCTGTATGCCTACCTTGACAAGCTGGTCAAGAAGTACAATGACAGGATTCAAATGGCATGGTAGGCATAATAGCACATGCCACTGAAAAAAAAAGCTTTCACAAAGAAGCCCAGACAAAGCGTCCCATTAGCCTGCTTCTACAATCAAGACAAGTCACTAATATGGGGAGGATGAGGAAATGAGAGCCAATTATTCTGTGGAAAGAAGCCACAGTTTGGCGTTTTTCTCCCTAGACATAATACTATTAAGCCTGACCTCTAAATGATAACAAAGGGATAGTATTGAACACTGACTCTAAAGATCAGATGTTATAACTTCTGAAAAATCCAAACCTCAAGAGATATGTTTTTAAATGAATGTTAATAAGGTATAATTTCTAAACAATAAAATACAATCAGCCCTCCATATCTACAGGTTCAGCACCATAGATTCAACCATTTGCAGACTGAAAATATTCAAGGAAAAATAAAAATAGTTATAACAATACAACCAAAAAAATACAAATCCCCCCACAATATAACAACTATTTATATAGTTATACTGTATTAGGTAATCTAAGTAATGTGGTGGTGAGTTAAAGTATATGTAAGGATTGTGTAGGTTATATGCAAATACTGTGCCATTTTATATACAAAAAAACTTGAACATCTGCAAATTTTGGTATACTAGGGACGGGGGTGGGGTGGTCCTGGAACCAATACCCTACAAATATTAAGAAATAACTGTAATAATAAACATTTCAAAGACACCCACAGGTGCAATCCCCACTACAATAAAGATTTAGAACAAGTCCATCATCTCAGAAAGTTTCCCTTATGCTCCTTCCCAGTCGTTCCCCATCTTCCACCCCTTGCCCAAAGGAAGCACTGATCATGCTATATATTAGATTTGTCTAGATTTCTAGATTTCATGTAAATAACATCATATAAGATTTATTCTTTTTGTGTCTGATGTCTTTCTCTCAGCATAACATTTGTGACATTCATCCACGTTGTTGGATATATCAGTTGTTGGTTCCATTTTATTGCTGAGTGGTGTTACATTGTGTAGATATACTGTAACTTACCCATTCACCTGCTGGACAATTTAGTTGTTTCCAGGCATTGATTATTATTTATCTGCTACAAACATTCATATACAAATATTTCTACAGACATGTTTTCATTTCTCTTGGGTACACACTTAGGAGAAAAGTTACTGGGTAATATAAAAAATGTATGTTTAACTTTATAGGAAATTGCCAAATTGTACCATTGTATATCTCCATCAAAAATTCATTAGCGTTCCAATTGCTACAAATTTTCACCAATATCTGCTATCAGTCTTTAATTTTAGCCATTCTAGCAGGTGTGGAGTGGTATCTCACTATGGTTTCAATTCACATATTTCTGATGATTAAATGATGTTTAATGACAAGCATCTTTTGGTGTGCCTGTTGGCCTCTCATATACCTTCTTTGGTGAAGTATCTGCTCAAATCTTTCTTGGTCTTCTTATTACCTAGTTGTAAGAGCTCTTTATACATTCTGGATTACCAATTTTTTGTTAGCTATATGAACTGTGAATATTTTCTCCCCATCATTTTCTTGTTTTTATTTCTTAATGGTGTCTTTCAAAGAGCAAAAGTTTTAAATTTTGATCAAGTCCACTTCATCAATTTTCTCTTTTAGGGTCTGTATGTTTTGTGCCCCAAGATATCTTTGCCTACTCAAGGGCTACACAGATTTTCTCTCTCTCTCTTTTGCGGGGAAAGGCAGGGAAAGAGTCTCATTTTCTTGCCCCAAGATATCTTTGCCTACTCAAGGGCCACACAGATTTTCTCTCTCTCTCTTTTGCGGGGAAAGGCAGGGAAAGAGTCTCATTTTCTTGCCCCAAGATATCTTTGCCTACTCAAGGGCCACACAGATTTTCTCTCTCTCTTTTTGGGGGGAAAGGCAGGGAAAGAGTCTCATTTTCTTATATTACGTTACGCAGGCTCCTCTCGAACTCCTGGGCTCAAGCAATCCTCCTGCCACAGCCTTTGGAATGGCTGGGATTACAAAGGCATATCACCACCTTATTTATTTATTTATTTATTTATTTATTTATTTATTTTCTAGCAGTTTTGCAGAGTTAAGGGCCAGTGTTCATTTTTTCCTAATCAATAAAGATGTCAAGTTGTTCTAACACCATTTTTTTTTTTTTAACTTTTCAGTTCAGGGGTATATGTGCAGGTTTGTTATACAGGTAAACTTGTGTCATGGAGGTTTGTTATACAGATTATTTCATCACCCAGGAATTAAGCCTAGTACCCACTAATTATGTTTCCTGATTCTCTCCCTCCTCTCACCCTCCACCCTCCAAAAGGCCCCTGTATCTGCTGTTCTCCTACATGTGTCCATGTGTTCTCATCATTTAGCTCCCACTTATAAGTGAGAACATGCAATATTTGATTTTCTGTTCCTCTGTTACGTTTGCTAAGGGTAATGGCCTCTAGTTCCATCCATGTTCCTGCAAAGGACACAATCTCGTTCTTCTTACGGCTGCACAGTATTCTGTGGTGTACATGTGCCACATTCTTTTTTTTATCCAGTCTACCATTAATGAACATTGAGGTTGATTCCATGTCTTTGCTACTGTGAATAGTCTAGCATTATTTTTTAAAAGATGGCCCTTTCCCCATTAAATTGTCTTGGCCTTTTCGAGTGGTCATATAATTATAGGTCTATTTCCGGACCCTCTATTCTAACCTTACACAAACACACACTATCTTGACTATAAGATTGTTTGTTACTCTGCTTTTCAAGAGGTATAGCCTAATTCCCCTCCCCTTGAGTGTGGGCTGGACACTGTGACTCACTCCTAACAAAAAAGATGAAGTGGAATTGTGAGGGGGCAACTTCCGACACTAGGACATAAAAGGTATTAGGTCTTCCTTCCTGCTCTCTCCTTGCTCTGGGGGAGGCCAGTGACACATTGTCATGTACTCACTCAGAAGCCCTCTGGAAAGGCCCATGTAGTAAGAAACTGAAGCTTCCTGCCAATTAGCCATGTGAATGAGCCATCCTGGAAGTGGGCCTTCTAGCCTAAATTAAGTTTTCAAATGACTGCAGCCCTGGCTGACATACTGACTGCAATCTACAGATGGTAAGCCAAAGCCACCCAGATAAACTATGTCTGGATTCCTGACTCACAGGAACTACATGAGAAAATAAGTGTCTGTTGTTTTAAGCTATTATATTTTGAGGCAAAATATGTTTTATAGCAATCAATTAATAATGCATAGGCAATGTGTCTTCATCCCATGACTGGCTCACAGCAAAAGAAGCCACATGTGTCATAATCTGCTGAGCATCTATTCTGTGTCAGGCCCTGGGAAAATAGAAATCTGCATGATCGTAGTACTAACTGTAAGAAATTCCCATCCTACAGAGATGGGAAAAATAATATCACATGGTGTCAGAAGCAGGATTTGAACTCAATCTTCCATGCAGCATACAGAACCCTTCAGCTTCTTCTAAAAACCTCGAGTCTATAATCTTAAAATGTTAAGTTGATTCACACAAGGTTAGTGGCCCCAGTTTACTTGACAGCAATATCCCATTACTTCCGCCTCAAACCAAACACTTATGGCTAAAATCATAATAATGACAATACATGTAATAGCACTACAATCTGGAATAAAGCATGTGTCATTTAATTTTGTTTGCAGGCCAGATTCAATAAACAAGCCTCAGAACATCAAGATCTGCTAATACAGCCCTAGAGTATGGCAAGGACATCACATTAAAAAAAAACTACTCTGTGTATAATTCAAACGCATAAATACATATGAAGAAGACTGGAATATAGACATCAAAATATTAAAAGCAGTTATCTTAGGGTAGTCAATTTATGAGTAACTTGAGTTTTTGTGCATATACTTCATCTTGTTTTCTAGTTTTCCCCACAATTACTTTTATAGTAAAAAATGGACCAAACTTTAAAAATTTATCTTGACAAATACTAGTGTACATAGGAAAATTTGCTTAAATCACTAAAAAGCTCTAAACTTAAAAAGGAAATTAAGTGAAGGATAAATTGAAAGTAATTCCAGGCAGGTTTCAGATAACAGTCTGCCAATAACATTTTTTTTTAATTTTTTTGGAGACAGAGTCTCACTCTGTCACCCAGGCTGGAGTGCAGTGGTGTGATCTCGGCTCACTGCAACCTCAGCCTCCCCGGTTCATGCAATTCTCCTGCCTCAGCCTCCTGAGTAGCTGAGACTACAGGTGCATGCCACCACGCCCGGCTAATTTTTTGTATTTTAGTAGAGATGGGGTTTCACCATGTTGCCGAGGCTGGTCTCGAACTCCTGAGCTCAGGCAATCCGTATGCCTCAGCCTCCCGAAGTCCGGTGCTGGGATCACAGGCATGAGCCACTGCGCCCGGCCACATTTTTTTTTTAATGCACAAAATTTCAAAATTGATTTTAAGCCAGGTCCCCAAATTTTTTAAAGCAACTGCTGTCTAAAAATGCAAATAAAAAATGTCTGGTGAGAAACTCGGGGCTGTGGCTCATTAATCTCATTGATACAAATAAGACCCAGGTCAAAGATCTGAACCCCAAGTATTCCTATTTTAAAGGAATGGCTGAGCACGGTGGCTCATGTTTGCAATCCCAACACTTTGGGAGGCCAAGGTGGGAGGCTTACTTGAGGCCAGGAGTTTGAGACCAGCCTGGGCAACATAGCAAGACCTCGTCTCTACAAAATCTTTTTAAAAAATTAGTTAGGCATGTTGGTGCACCTGTAATACTGGCTGCTCCGAGGGTGAGGTGGGAAGACTGCTTGGGCACAGGAGTTCAAGGATGGAGCTATGATTACATCACTGCACTCCACTTGGGGTACAGAGCAAGACCCTCTCTCTAAAATACAAATAAAAGTTATTACATGTGCTATGTGTGCTGTGAAAGGTGTGTCAAAAAGTGTATTACATGGCAACTTCTTCAAATATCTTAATGACTATTATATTGTATTATATAAATTTACTTAGTAAATTTGTAATTTCTGAGTAAATATAAATTTATATTACTGCTGAGAAATGATAGGGGGGCAAATTGAGGTCAGTACAAAAGAACTAACCACTAAAAGAATGGGATGCCTTCTGAACGCCAAAAGCATTTAAACAAACTAAATCACCAACTGAAAGGGAAACTGTAGAGATGATCTGCAGTAGGTAAACTGACAGATTAAAGAATCTCTAAAGATGAATACTGAAGTACTTCCACGTAAATGATGCCTGGAATTTGCTTATAATACTCTCTGGTGGTGGTGGGGGGAGGGGGGCACCAAGAGATATGGGGATAGACAAAATTTGACTGGCAAAAGGTTGATAATTACTGAAGCTGAGTGACAGACACATGGGAGTTCATTATATTTCTCTATGTGTATGCTTGAAACTTTTCATAAGTTGAACATTATCTTTAAGCTTCTTCCTTTCCAACCCTTCATTTTTGTGTTATTATATGAGGGCATGGCAAGAAGACTGGCCTAGTTCCAAGAGAGGGTTTGTGTTAAGGAACAGTAAGAGATAAAAGTAAAAGCAAAATAAATAGCTAGAGGTTTCTGTAGCAATCTACAAAAAAAGTGATAGCAAAGGAACTAAGAAGGAAGGAAAAAATGTAAAAGCACATTTGGGAAAATGGAAGTAGAACCCAGTTCCAGGAACTCACTACTATGTGTAATAAATGCAGTGTAATAAAGAGTCAGAGAAAGTCTTTATGTCCAGGTGACTGGGGGAACAAGGGGCCTTGGCAAAAACAAGAAACTTGTGCAGAATAAAGATGGCAAAAAATACTGGAGAAATGATGGACCAGCCTGAGCCATATTGTATCTAAGGTAACAGTGGGACATCTGACTAAAGATGTTGGTCAGAAGAGATGCCAGTAAGTGAAAAAGTACAGCCAATAAGGGCACGCAGATCTACATCCCTCGTGGTGAAAATATGTGTTTGGAGAGAACATACTGTGGCCTTGAAGATTACTTTCAGCACATACCTTTTCCCCTTAACTGGAATTCATCTACTAGTATTATTTAAAATGTTTTAGAGGAAGGACCCTGCCACTTCAAGCACCTGTTAAGTGCAAAAAGAAATGTGTTGAACTTAACTGACAGATATGAAAGATGCAAACCACTGCATATTAAATCATCAGAAAACCTAATTCATTGTGAATTCAGGCCAACTAATGCTTTCTAGTAACAAATATTTTAATTCCTAGTGAAAATTCTAGATGAAGACATGGGAGGAAGCCCCCTGCAATAAAGCAATCTTAATAAAACAGAAGACTTACGGCAACTAACTCCTTTCACTGTAATTTAACTGGAGTTACTCCCTAAGGACAGATAAGTTAAACAGATAGGTTAAACAGATAGAACAGGAATCAACATCTTTTGCTATTGTTACCTAACATATTCCCTGGGGTTTAAAAAGCTTTTAAGTAAAGAAGCTCCCAACAGACAAAAGGAAAGTGTCTCTGTCTTTTCCTACTGTAGGAATAGGTGTTAGGTAGCATTACACAGGAGTTGAGGGTTAATGTGTTAAAAAAAAAAAAAAAAAAGAAAGAAAAAAAGAAATCCTTTTCCTACTGTTTCAGAAATATATTCTGAAGACTAATTCAATTTAAAACCAAATATATTCAAGTCCAAAGCATACTGCTAAAGACTCACCAGACAAGGACTTTGCCCTCAAGGAGTTTACAATCCATTAAGGTAATTAAGATATAATCTCAAGTAGCTGGCTGCCCAAGGCACACAAGAGAAAAGGGCACTAATATGGGTGCCAGCACCATGCTAGGGTGCTTTCAAACACTATCTCAACTCAAGTTTCTTACTACTCTTACGATAGAGAAATAGTCCCAGTTCACAAAAGATAATAATGGGTATCTAGGTATCTGTATTAGTCCATTCTCACACTGCTAATAAAGACATACCCCAGACTGGGTAATTTATAAAGAGGTTTAATTGACTTACAGTTCTGCAGAACTGGGAAGGCCTCAGGAAACTTACAATCATGGTGGAAGGGGAAGCAAACACGTCCTTCTTCAAATGGTGGCAGCAAGGAGAAGTGTGAAGCAAAGTGGGGCAGGCGGGGGGGCGGGGTGGGAAAGCCCCTTATAAAACCATTGGAGCTCATGAGAACTCACTATCACAAGAACAGCATGGAGGTAACTGCCCGGGTGATTCAATTACCTCCCACCGGGTCCCTCCCACAACACATGAAGATTATGGGAGCTACAATTCAACATGAGATTTGGGTGGGGAAACAGCCAAACCATATCAGTATCCTTTACTAAATGTATATTTTGTGCAAGGCAGTATTACATATATCACCTCTAACTTTCACAACTCTGGGTGGTAACGATTTCCTCAAATCTAAGATACTTTTTGCCTCATTTTACCATCTCTGAAAATAAGGTGCATCTAGTTGGTATAACCCCCATGAAGGAAGAATTTAGCAAAATCAAACAAACTCACATACTCTCCCTCTTTAAACCCAACAATCCCATGCCTAACAATTCAGCCTGAAAAAACACTCCAAGGTGTATCTAGAGAAATAAGTGGATGATGACAAAGTTAAGAGGCAGTATTTTTAATAAGTGACAGGGAAACAAAGGAGGCAGAATGTAGAATGGCAGATCAATGGAACAGCAAAAGGGTTAAGAAAAAATGTTTTAGGAAACATTTGAAACTCAAAATTTCAAATGTCAATTAACATTAAAGTAACAGTCTCTATTGCATCATGATGCTCCTGTATTTAGAAACTATACAAACTCTTTATAAAGGTAATAGACATTTTCCAAATGAAGCATGTGGGCACCATTACTTCCACATCTCTTACATGATAGCAAGATTTTCTATTTTTCTGCCCTGCTGCTATTTTTCAGTAAGCGCAGTAAGGCAGTAAGATTGCTTAATTTATGGGCATTTTGGGGGGGAAAAAGTCTAAGAGTAAAAATACTGAATCTAGGTTAACTGCCTCCTTGTTTCAAAGTGAAGAGTAATATAATGAGATAAAACAGCCTGGTTCCACCAGCGAACAAGATGAAATAAAAACCCTGGATCCAAGAGTGGCAGTTAGGAGTTAACATAGGCTTCCTGGAGGATGCAGTTTGAGCCAAGTCTTACTGAAAGCTAAGAGGGAGTTGGCAAGACAAAGGAAGGTGAAAGGGCATTCTTGGTGGATGTGCTACACTGCAGCAAGAAATGAGCCGCGACAGCCAACTATTACTATCATTGCTGAAAAATTCATCCTCTCCTGAATGAGCAAAATTAAGTGAGACATACTTCTCCCAGCTAGGAAATGGGAGAGCTGACTGTTTTCAGGAGCATATTAAAAAATAAAATCCCAGAGTTATGTTTATCTCCCTAAAGTCATGTGTCCAAAACAGAGGTTTTTTTTTTGCTGATTGTTTGTTTAGACAGAGTCTCACTCTATTGTCCAGGCTGGAGTGCAGTGGTGCAATCTCAGCTCCCTGCAACCTCCGCCTCCCAGGTTCAAGCGATTCTCCTGCCTCAGGCTCCCGAGTAGCTGGGATTACAGGTGCATACCACCATGGGCAGCTAATTTTTGTATTTTTGTAGAGATAGGGTTTCACCATGTTTACCAGGCTGGTCTCGAACTCCTGACCTCAAGTGATCCAACCGCCTTGGCCTCCCAAAGTGCTGGGATTACAGGAGTGAGCCACCGTGCCTGGTCCTTTTTTTTTTCTTTTAAAAAAGTTATAGATATACTCCCACTTCTTGTAACTCTAGAGTCCTAGTTCTCTGCTTAGATAGAAAGGAAACAAAATATACAGGAATAAGAAACTCAGTATCAAATGAATCCAACAAAATTTGATCCAACTGTTAAAAAATTCCTGAAAGCTGGCCTAAACCCAAAATGACAATGAAGCTGCAGATATGGAAACCAAGTACAAGGTCAACCCCAAGTGGCCAAATCAATGTCACATCAGGCATATATAAGATAAAAAGTTCATTCTCCATAGGGAAAACAGACAAATACACAAATTATATTAGGGGAAGAAATAACCAAGTCTGTAAAATACTTTGATAAACATGTTCAAACATGATGAGCACAAAAGACCATGACCAAACCCTAATGTGATAGAGGCATTGCAGAGCAGCACAGAGGTCACCTTTAGGGACCTCTGAAGGAAGCTGGAGAAAGCAGACCAGTTCAACAGTGAAAAATATCTTATTCAAATTCCTTGTTCTATCACTCAGCGTATGACCTTGGGTAAAAGTCACTTAACTACTAGATCTATGAGAAGGTAGCATAAATCAGTGGTAAAGAGCTTCAAATCTCTGTCCATCATGTACTAGATACCCACGACCTTAGTAAATTTGCTTATCTTACAGATGAAGAAACTTGGGCTCAGAGAATTTCAGTGATTTTAAAGAATTTTATTTTGAAAGTCAATCAATATTTGTGTATAGTTTTAACAGAATTCCTGGCTAATCTCCAAGAAATTATAAACATGTTAACAACTGTCAATGCTGTACAACGATTCCTAAACCTTCTCCTTGATTAATTTACATAGAACTGAAGTCAGCCTACTCAATCATTTCATACAACTTAGCTCAGGTTGTATATGTGCATTTGAGGCAGCAACCATACCCATTCACAATGCCCACCGAGCCAACAACTGAGAAATGCTGTCTGATTTTCCTTCCTATACGGAGATCCAGGAAAGAAAAGCACTTATGAAAAAGGAAGTAAACTTTGGCCTACTCTAACAACCCTGGTACCCGGAAGCCTAACGAACTTACAGGTTTTAAGGAAGGCACTGTTAACGCCATAGCATCCCCCTGCAGAAGCACATATGCCTGCTTAGCTGTGGTCAGCAGGTGGCTAACAGTGTTGCCAATCTTATTCTACCTGGCGTCTCTAAACTCAATCCAAGCAAAAACATTTACTCTTTCTTAAGGGAGAAAAGGATAAGTCATCAGCACAGAATACTGATTGTTTTATCAACTATTCCACGATCTCAAAGCTTTTAGGGTAATCAGATCAGGGCAGGAAGAAGAGTCCTTTGCTGCTTTATAAGCAAAGGCAGAGAGCTTTCTGATACAAAGGAGACTCTTTGCCATGTTTTGAGCCAGTCCCCTTTACACTGCCTTTTGATGATAGATTTGAGACTTAGGGCAGCTGTATAATATGATGGGCTCCTCCTTCAAAGATAATCATCAAGTCAAGTGTATGGGGAATGGAGGTGGGGCATAGTTGCACAATCAAAACCTACCTTCTCCAAAAAGACACTCACAATATAACATCTGTCAAAGATAATCTCTGCTCTTCTCTGACTTACAAATATACAACTAGTGCATAAGGAAAGTGAACACTAGAACCATTTGAGTGAACACAATGGGTGAGTAAATTATTTAAAGAAAATATTTATCACCTCATTATTAAAACTCTTGTACTGGGGTAAACCCTTACATCTTCTACTTCCTCCCTGACTTTCAAACCCATATCACATCCCCAAAAGCAGGAGTTTTAACAAAATCAACATTCTCTTTAACACTCTATACCCAGTATATTCTAATACTTTTAAAAGAAGGCTGCTTCTGTCTAGGACAGATAACAAGCTGGTCTTGAGTGATAAAAAACTGGCATCCGGGAGTGCAGTAAATATCAGGGGTGTGTGAATCTCCCAGGAACTTAATGCAAAACTAAAGGCAGTGAAAAAGCCTGAAAACTTGTCATCATTAAAAGGGGAATGGTTGAGGAGTAAAAACAAGTATCCCCCAACTGTTAGGGGAGAGGGAAGGGCGTATTTCTTTTTACTCTTCAAATTCAGACTATACCAATGTTGGTCCAGTTTCAATCCAGGACACCCTGTCTGTGAGCCATCTTAATGGTGGCTGGTTTCAATTTGTAGCCTACAGAAGAGTCCTTATCACTACTTTAAAGCAATTCTCAAGGAGAACATTTCCAAAATTCCAGGGCATAGTTAACAGCCTTTCAAAGTAAGCAGGACAGAGACTGTTTCTGGCTAAAGGCCCAAAGAGCTCTGGAATTCAAAAGGAAAGAAAACAGCTGGGAGGATTCAGCTCTAAAGAAACCCTTAAAAAACTGACGAATGAGGGCTGGGAGCAGTGGGTTACATCTGTAATCTCAGCACTTTGGGAGGCCAAGGCAGGTGGATCACCTGAGTTCAGGAGTTCAAGACCAGCCTGACCAACACGGTGAAACCCCATCTCTACTAAAAAATACAGAAATTAGCCAGGCATGGTGATGCACACCTGTAATCCCAGCTACTTGGGAGGCTGAGGCAGGAGAATCACTTGAACACGGAGACGGAGGTTGCAGTGAGCCAAGATCACGCCATTGCACTCCAGCCTAAGCAACAAGAGTGAAACTCTGCCTCAACATAAAACAAAACAAAAGAATGAGAGAAGAGACTAGTAACATTTCCAATTTTTAAAGTCCACATGACCATTTATTCTCCCTAAATGTGTATTGCATATAAACAAGAATTTTTGTCATGGACTTGTTCATCATTGAAACTATGGGGTTCCCCTGTCAGGGACCTCAACTTGAAAGCTAACAAAACAAACAAACAAAAAAAACATCTCTAGCTAAGAAGATGGCAGACAAGTATAAATAGTTCTTCTGTCCTTAAGGAAGTTGGGGTTCACAATATTCATTTGTTCAAGTATTTACTGAGTGCCACTTCAGTGTTGAAATACAACTCAGCCCCAAAACTGAGTCCCTGCCTTCATCAAGTTTCATAATAAGCATAATACCCACCTTACCATGCCATCCCAACAGTAGCAGCTACTGACTAACTTTGAAAAGGGAGGGGGAAAAGGGTCCCCCTAACTGCCCAAGTTTCACTGGACTTGCCTCCATGAAGTTCCAGAATCAGCCTCTAATGTTACAGTTGGAAAAGACCCTCATAAGAAGTTACGAAGACCAAGTTCAAGACAGGGTCAAACTGAATTAAATGAAAGTTGCCAATTATTTTGCAAAGTGTGGTCTTTCTCTTCAATATTCAAAACTTGGGGAAATACCATCAGAAACTTAGAAGTGCACTGCATTAAAAGACTCAGAGTTGCTCAAAGACCCAATTTTGTTATCATCTCTGCAACACAACTTCAAATTTCTAAAACCTGTCACTACAATTTCCAAAGTGCCCACGTGTTCAGAAGAAATGCCACAAACTGACTTAAAAACACTTCAAGAATCAGGTTCTTAAACATCAGCAGCTGTGTGAGATTAGTGGTCAGCTATTATTATCCTTAAAGGCTTTGCCATGGAAAAGACACACAAGAAGGAGCCTATTGATCTACTTTACGCCTCAAACTGACACACACACAAAAGGGTTAAATGGTCAGAGAATGTTTTCTCTTCCAGGCCACTTCCGCATTTAAATTTCTTTTATGGCTTTACAACACCACAATTACTTTAATCTGTCTCTCCACAACCCCTTCCTGTCTTATTTTACAACCTTCTCTCCCTACCTTAATCTGTCTCTCCACAACCCCTGTCTGTCTTATTTTACAACCTTCTTTCCCATCCCACTTCTTCCATATGCTCCTTAAATTCAAGTTCATCTTCTTGTCTTCCTCTGGTTCTCATTTCCAGGGACCAATTAATTATATTTAAAAATCAAAAAAATAATTCAGACTTCAGTGATAGGACCGACAAACTGTCTTTCAGAGAAGTATGTTACTTGATCTACAAGGAGGTCTTCTGATCTGGAGATTCCAGGCGCAGTTAGAGCCAGAACAGACCGTTCATTGCTTTATTATTATGCCAAAAACTAAATGACAGATTTAAAAGTCAATTTCACTTTCTAATATAAGAAGACATGCTTAGAGCAACTCCTTTAATGCAATGTCCTGGTGGGGTTTTAGATAACTTATTTCTCTGCTTTGGGTCTCAGTTTTCTGATCTATAAAATGACCTTTATTGACCCCTTACGTCTGGTCACATGAATTCTATGAATTTTAAAAATTGTCTTGGCCCATGTGGATTTAGGTAAAAGGAAAATTTAAAATGCTTGAGTGCAGTGGTTCTCAAATATTCCTGTGTATGAGCCCTGGTACTTGGAATCATCCTCAGATATTTTAACACAAGCTCTCCAGGTAACTATAATCCACTGTCCAGAACCATATTTTGAAGAAACCCTGCATTATTATTTCTTATTCCTGAGTCTTCTGAGCAATATTAATACCAAATACAAGCCACCTACAAAAATTGATGTGCTGCTGATTTTATTTTCAGTTTCTATTCCAACTGGGTCTCTCTGTTCCTTTAAAAGGCAGGCATGTGCTGAGTCAGCCTTTGGGGATTTTTTTTTTTTTTTTTTTTAAATTTATAGCCTAGACTATTGAGTCTCTACAATTGAGGAAGAAAGAGGTTGTTCTCACCTGCTACTCTTCCAACCCCTATTTGAGAGGAAGAAGGAAAAGCTACTTAAGGGGTGGCACAGCTACTCTAACTTAGATAATAAGGACGGGGTTAGTCAAGCTCTTTAAAATACGAGTTTTCTTTGTTGTTTGGACACTAGTGGGTGGAGTCATGCTTAGAGAGAGACAGGTAACTGAGTCCTGCCAGTGGGGCTCAGATGCCTTTGGGAGCTAGAGGCTACTACGTACCAAGAGTCCTGGCAAGCTTCCTGTGATACACACAAGCACATTCAATCAGGTCAGCAAACTTTTTCTGTGAAGGGCCAGGTACTAAATACGCCTTGTAGCCCATTCAAGTTCCACTGCAAGTATTCAATTCTGCCACAGTAGCACAAAAACAACCACAGATTACATGTAAATGAACGAGCATGGCCACATTCTAGTGAACTTTATTTATGGACACTGGAATTTGTATTTCAAATGATTTTCCTGTGTCATGAAGTAATACTCTCCTTTCAATTTTTTTTCCTCCAACTACATTCTGAGAAATGTGTCATTAGGCGATTTTGTCATGCAAACATCATAGTGTGCTTACACAAACCTAGATGGTATAGCCTACCACCACCTAGGCTATATGGTATAGCCTGTTGCTCCTAGGCTACAAACCTGTACAGCATGTTACAGTACTGTAGGAAACTGTAACACAGTGTTAAGTATTTGTGTATCTGAACGTATCTACAACACAGAAAAGGGGCAGTAAAAATACCACCTTCTATCTTATGGGACCATCATTATATAAGTGGTCTATGGTTGACAGAAATCTTGTTATGTGGCACATGCCTAAATTTAAAAATACAAAAACCATTCTTAGTTTGTGGACCACACAAAAGCAGGTGTAGTTTGCAGAACACTGCGCTAGTATTAACTAGAAAGTATCCGCAATGTCTCCTGTAGAAAGGTGTCTTATTCAAGCTCAGGGTCTAAATGAAGAATATCCTCTCCCTGACTTACCTACAACTCCTGTCTAACACACCTCAGCTTTCTGCTAACTTGTTCTCCTCTCTCTTCTCTCCCTGCACACAGCTCATGAATGGCCAACCAACTTGACTTGAAAGTGGTTAAAATCTACCTCCACTCTGCAAAACTGAGTGAGTCACATGAGAACTCTGAAGAGAGGCCAATGATTGGCCCACTGCTAATTCTGCTTCTTAAGCAGCAAGCTGGTTAAATTTGTTATTTATCCCCCTTGAAGTGGGAACAACATCATACTTGTTCACAAAATGCTAACCACCTCTGATGAAATTCCTTAGTAAATAAGCAGACTTCCCGAACCCTTATAAAATAAGGTTTGTAGTTAATCCTTAGATAACAAAAAGATCCTTTTTCTTGAATACTCAAATAGGTTTTACTGATTTCTGGAATAACTGGGTCCAAGCACAAGCTGAACTGCTAAAAAATAAACTATCCAGGGGGCTTTGCTGCAAAAGCAAGCAAGCTTCCCTTAACAGGGAAAGTATTACATTAAAGTGCAGCAGAGCCTGCATTTAGTCTGTTAAGGACACATAAGTGAAGAGATGGGAGCCCTCAGTCTGATGGGTAATTCCACCACAGCCCAGAATTCTCGGGAGGCAACTAAGTCACCCCAGGTCCCCCTTTACCTTGTTTTGTATCACAACTAAGAACTCAGGCTGTGGCATGAGGTAGGCCTAGATTAGCCTCCCTGCTCTGTGGCTTAGTTATAACTATATAGCCTTGAGCTAGTTACTTTACTTAAACCGTGAGATTCAATTTCTTCAAAAGTAAACTGGCCCAGTTAACATTACTGGAAATAGTAATGTTAACTACCTCAGGATTGATAAATGAAAGCTTAGAATTCTTAAGACGCTGCCTAGGGCATTAAAAATGTTCAAATATCAGCTATTTATTTCATTCATATTCATTTTCTCCTTGCATCCCCCGAAAACTGATCATAACTTGAAGCTAAACCTGGAGGAATCTGGATCTATTCCCAGTCCTTAAGCAATTTACTCAAGTTGGTATCTAAGACCTTATACGACAGTGGTCCTCATAGTGGTCAAAGCTACAATCCAATTTTGTTCCATCAGACTAATACATGTCTAGCTAACTGTGAGCCAGATTACTTATAAGATGCAGCCTACACTGGTCATGAGCATGCAAGTGAGAAGATAACCCCAGATGGCATACAGAAGCTGAGTTCTGATCAGCTTTTACTATAAGCAACACCTTGCATGAGTTAGCCTCTTGGGTGCTATTTGGTAGTCTACAATCTTTGATTCTCTACCACTTATAGTAGGATATTCACTTATTACTGATAACAATTTAACAAATACAAATAAATTACCTTCTTGTTATAGGCAACATGCCTATAACAAATATTCCTGTGTTATATTTCAATTGAAGTTGTGGGATAAAACCAACAATTTTAAAGGCTACTAATCCATAAAGGTGTATATAAATATAAGTTCATCTATTTTGTCAACTATGCAACAGACATAACCTACCTCATAGGGTTGCTGAGATAAAATGAGAACTTACTTCATCCAAAGGACCTGAAATTTTCACCTGTTTAGCTCTAAGGGGTCAAATAAAATGGACAACTGCCTGAACTTCCAACTGCTTTGGTAAACACAACTTTACTTACCAATTGTAAGTCCTCTTAGGACTTACAATGTCAGTCAGGATAAAACAATGTAGACATACTGAAGGAAGGCTGTTATTCAAACTCATGATACATCAAATTCACATGTGTCTTTGGATTTTTAAATTCCAAGAGCCCCAATCACTCATATTCCAAGCAGAATCTAAACCACTTTCTCTTGGGTCTTACCTAAATTTTATATAGAGCTGTCCAATATGGTAGCCACTATTGGCTAGTTTATATTTAAATTAAAATAAAATAATTAAGTTCTTTGCTCCCACTTGCCACATATTTCAAGGGGGCTCAAAAGCCTCATATAGGCCAGGTGCAGTGGCTCATGCTTGTAATCCTAGCACTTTGGGAGGCTGAGGTAGGTGGATCACTAGAGGCCAGGAGTTTGACACAAACCTGGTCAACATGGCAAAACCCCGTCTCTACTAAATACAAAAAAACTGGCTGAGTGTGGTGGCCCACGCCTGTAATCCTAGCTATCGGGAGGCTGAGGGTTGAGTCGAATCACTTGAGCCTGGGAGGCAGAGGTTGCAGTAAGCTGAGATCGCGCCACTGCACTCCAGCCTGAATGACAGAGCAAGACTCTTGTCTCTGTCTCTGTCTCTCTCTCTCTCTCTCTCTCTCTCTCTCACACACACACACACCCCCCTCATATGGCTAATAGCTACCATATTGGACAGCACAAATATAGGACATTTCCATCATGACGAAAAGTTCTACTGGATGAAATTATCCAGGAAAATACTCTGCTTCCTAGCACTCTCCACTCTGCCTATTGCAGCCCAGTCAAGGACTTTTCCCTACATGGCACTGCACTATTCTGTGTGGTTCCCAGGCCTGGCTAAGCTGGCTATCTCAAAGCAGCCTGCTTCTGCACAGAACCTCTGGAGAATCAGGCCCTCAATGAGCACCTGCCCAGAAAACATTTCAACTGAAGTTATTAGTCTGCCAAAGCATAAGACAAAACTGAGATAGAGCAATTATTTTAAGCTTCAGGAGGAGGGCAAACAAATCCCATTTTTACTAACTACCTTTGTTCTCTTAATAGAAGACAACACTGGAATTTTTTTACTTGTCTCTTAAAGTAATTAACTAGTACAAGACCCTTAAGATGGGCAACTGCTTTTCTTTTTTTCGAGAAGGAGTTTTGCTCTTGTTGCCCTGCTGGAGTGCAATGGCATGATCTTGGCTCACTGTAACCTCCGCCTCCCGGGTTCAAGCGATTCTCCTGCCTCAGCCTCCCGAGTAGCTGGGATTACAGGTGTCTGCCACCACGCCTGGCTAATTTTGTATTTTTAGTAGAGATGGGGTTTCTTCATGTTGGTCAGGCTGGTCTCAAACTCCCAACCTCAGGTGATCCGCCTGCCTCGGCCTCCCAAAGTGCTGGGATTACAGGCGTGAGCCACCACGCCCAGCTGGGCACTTGCATTTCATATACTGCTCTATAACAAGTCATATTTTCACAAGGACATCCCTGCACTACAAATGCATCTTCTTTCCCAAGAGGCAGAACTTAAAAGGGAAAAAGGACTTGTCTAGCCTGAAAATGTATCTTCTCAGGCCAGCTCAATTAGGGCAGGCCCATTCCTGTAGGCTTGTCCTCCTTTGCTTCCATTAAGGAACCCTTAATGCCTGGGAAGAGTGAGAGTGACTACAAACCTCTGGCCTACGTGGGGATCCACAGCTCAGCCTGAACTGCCTTTGTTTCCAATGGTCAGGGGCCTCCTAACACAGTAAGACCACACCTTGTCTGGCCATAAAGATTTTAAGTGTGCTGATGCATTGTTTCATGTATCCTATTACTAATTCAACCAAGGGACCTTCTTTGTCTAGACAATTCTTACTGACAGGGCTTGAAATGTGCAGGCCATTCTCTGGGCCACTAGCTGTAGAAAGAATAAGACTGAACACACCCTCTCCTACTGAGGTGGCATATATTCTGTAGAAATACAAGAAACCTTTCTGGTGTTAATCATATAACTGCTCCTTAAATTTTTTTATACTCCAGAAGATCCTCCCCCGATTATGAATTAACTCCAACTTCACAACTGTAAGAAAGCACAAGTAATGAACTCCATCCATGGTTCCTTGTGAAAGAACAAGGAATACTGCTTAAGAGGTTCAATTACTACAAAACTGGTATCTTGCTCTATTCTATTGGTTCTGAAACTTCAGTGCACATCTGATCACCTGGTAGACACTCATTAAAACCCAAATGGCTAAGACCCTACTCCCAGAGTTTAAGAGTCAGTAGATGTGGGTGAGGCCCAAGAATCTGCGTGTCCAACAAGTTTTCAAACAATGCAGTTCTGCTGATCAGGAAACCACACATTGAGAACCACAGATGACACCTGAACAATACATGCTTGAAATGCTTGAGTCCACTTACATGAGAGTTTTCTTTCTCCTCTGCTACTCCTGAGACAGCAAGACCAAACTCTCCTTTTCCCCCTCAGCCTACTCAACAAGACAATGAGGATGAAGGCTTTTATGATGATCCATTTTCACTTAATAAACGGTAAATATATTTTCTCTTCCTTATGATTTTCTTAATATTTCCTTTTCTCTAGCTTACTTTATTGTGAGATTATAGTATATAATACATATAACATACAAAATATGTGTTAATTGACTGTTTCTGTTATCAGTAAGGCTTCTGGTCAACAGTAGGCTATTAGTTAAGTTTTCGAGAAGTCAAAAGTTATAACTCGAATTTTTGACTGCACAGGAGTCAGCATCCCTAACCCTCGTGTTGTTCAAGCCTCAACTATACTGCTTTATTCAAATGCTTCCATTTCAATCAGTACCATCAGGAGCTGAAGTCCCCAACTAATTTAATCTAAAGGCAGTGAGCTCCATAGATTGATTTTCAGTATTCCACTAAATTATTCCACTTACTTTCTAAAGTCCTGATTTAACCATCCTAGTATTAGTATGAAAACAAACCCTGCTCATTGTGCTCTGCTTGTCACCCAATCTGAAAAAGTAACATCAGAATTAAATGGCTTGTTAAACACTGAAGTAGGAGAAAGGATTAGGATTCTGACACACAGTAAAACAGCTGCAAAGGCAGTTAACTGTATCTGCTATTTGGTAAATGCTCACTGAAAGGCAGAAACTAACTTAGAGTGAAGTATCAAGCTTTTATAAACATATATTAAAAAATACTGTTCTGGTCCTTTAAACATATCCTGTAAGCTTGGCTGGGCGTGGTGGCTCACTACTGTAATCCAAGCACTTTGGGAGGCTGAGGCGGCTGGATCACTTGAGGCCAGAAGTTTGGGACCATCCTGGCCAACATGGCAAAACTCCGTCTCCACTAAAAATACAAAAATTAGCCAGGTGTGGTGGTGGTGTGCCTGTAATCCCAGGTACTCAGGAGGATGAGGCAGGAGAATCGCTTGAACCCAGGAGGTGGAGGTTGCAGCAAGCCCAGATCGTGCCACTGCACCCCAGCCTGGGTGACAAAGGGAGACTCTGTCTCCAAATAATAATAATAATCATCATCATCATCATCATCATCCTGTAAGCTTTATAACTTAACCAATGGAGTATCGTAATTGAATGAAGCAAAATATACATCTTTAGCCAAATAAAATAGTAAAGTTCAGATAGATCAACTTCTCCAAAGGAGGTTATGGGTCACCTGCATTAGTCAGAATCATTTGGGATTGTTGAAGATACATTAAAAATGTAGATTTTCAGTACCTTCCACGATAGAATCAACTTCAAGGTGTACGAGTAGGAATACGTATTTTCACCAACCATCCCCAGGTGACTTTTAGGCATATTAGCTTGAGAACAACAATGAAAACTTATTGTTAAGCTCTCAAAAGTCTCTCACTTGATCTTCAACCAGCTGGCAAGCTAGGGGAGAAAGGATTTTGCACTTCACAACTGAAACATTTGGTAAAAGCATCTGTATTGACCATATAGGATGAAACAGTGCTCTTACTTTTTTTTTTTTTTTTTGAGACAGGGTCTCGTTCTGGGGCACAGTGGGGCAAACATGGCTCCCTGCAGCCTCAACCTCCTAGGCTCAACCGATCCCCCTTCCTCAGCCTCCCAAGTAGCTGGGACTGTAGGTGCACAACACCATGCTTGGCTAATTTTGTTTTTTTTGTAGAGATGGGGTCCCGACATGTTGCCCAGGCTGCTTTAGAACTCCCGGGATAAAGCAATTCACCCACTTCGGCCTCCCAAAGTGCTGGCCACTTCTTAATAAGGAAAACACATAAATACAGACTACTACAGAATGAAATATTAAAAGAGGATAACAAAAGCTCAATGAAAGCCAGAGAAAAGTGGTTACACTTATGGCTTGGGGTTAGGTGGTAATGCAGGCAGACTTCCCTAGAAACGAAATGGAGTATCTGTGACTATGCCATCAATACTCAAAACAGGCTCTGAGATGTTTAGAACTCTCAAGGAGTTCACAATACCTAGTGCCTTCCTAAAAATATGTAATAAAATGGAGAAGTATTGAGTATGCCTAGCTAAACCTTATCAAATTCTAAAGACTAAGAGGCATTCATTCATTCCAGGGTATAAGAAATACTACTTAAACAGAACCTAACATGGTCTTTTTCTTTTTTGAGACGATGCCTCGCTGTCTCCCAGGCTGAAGTGCAGTGGCACCATCTCGGCTCATTGCAACCTCTGCCTCCCAGGTTCAAGTGATTCTCCTGCTTCAGCCTCCTGAGCATCTAGGACTACAGGCATGCGCCACCAGGCCCAGCTAATTTTTTGTATTTTTAGTAGAGATGAGGTTTTTTTAAAAAATCAAATTTCCGATAAATATACTTCTTAGGGACTTCTCAGTGTTGGGTGCCTGGCCCTGGAACACTTGCGGTTTGGAAATCAAGTGTAACAAGCCAGTAGTTATAAAGACTAACAAATTTGTGTTCCTTCTCCCTTTCCTTTCCTCTCCCAGTTAAGTGGAAGCATTAAAAATTAAGAAATAGGTCCTGAGCCACAATCAATTCCTAAGAAGCTACTGTTTCTTCATTTCTGGTATTAAATAGTAAGAACTACTCACATTGCATCCATTCCTGCAAAAATGCACTGACTGTACGATTAAGGCACAGTAAGTCTAACATTTTGTCCCGATCACTTTTCTAGTATTCAAACCACTGTAAGTAATACCACTATGTACTCTGCATCTTTCTCTGAAGAGCTTTAACAGCTTTTATGTATTACCCATATCAAGATACTTCATGGATTAGGAAGGGGCAATAATATTTAAATAGTTTCATAAAATTAGCTTCCCAGGACTTTAAGTAGAGTTTATTCTCTAAGATTTTAGTTCTTCAAATATGTGAAGATGGTGATTTTAAATTCTTTATTTCATTCAATTCAGTTCAAGGATTTAAATTATTTCAAATACTTGAATTAGCTATTGTCACATGATTTCTCACATAGAATGTGAACATCTCTAGCCATTCTGACAACCTACCTGCTCAGGAAATGTGAATACTATTTTTCTTTTTTTTTTGAGATGGAGTCTCGCTCTGTCACCCAGGCTGGAGTGCAGTGGCGCAATCTCGGCTCACTGCAAGCTCCACCTCCCGGGTTCACGCCATTCTCCTGCCTCAGCCTCCCAAGTAGCTGGGACTACAGGCGCCCGCCACCACGCCCGGCTAATTTTTTGTATTTTTAGTAGAGACGGGGTTTCGCCGGGTTAGCCAGGATGGTCTCAATCTCCTGACCTCGTAATCCACCCGCCTCGGCCTCCTAAAATGGTGGAATTACAGGCACGAGCCACCACCGTGCCCAGCCGAAAACTATTTTTCTAAAATTCATGCAACATGGATGTCTGATACAAAAAGATAATGAGAAATAAATACACAGAACTTAATCTTTTTGCCTATTTCAGGCAAAAAAGTTTAATGGGTATATAGGTATACTTAAAAAAAAACCATTTTTTGTAACATTTTAAGAAATAAGAGTTTGGAAATCTTTGGAAATCCAAGGTCCTAGGTCTCCAATTTCTTTAAGGGGGGAAAAACTCACGATTAGGACTAAATAGAGACGCCACTCTCTTGCACTGATAGTGAAATATTAACTGCCAGAAAGTACCTCCAGTCCCCATTCATGTTGTATGACAGCAGCCTTTGTAGTGAGGCCTAATGAAAAATCTCAAGAGGAAGTAACTGTATATACCTACAACGTGCTAATTTCAAAGTTCATCCTGATAGGCATGTGGGTTTGTCTTGTTCATCTGTGTCTAGTTACAATATTCACTTTCTGAATGTTTGTATGAATGAATATGGCAACTTAAACTTTTCCATTTACAATTAAACGTGAAAATTTTAGTTTCCTAAGTAGACTGCCAAATATTGCACCATCCCAAGTGTGAAAAGAGAAAGTTAATCACTGCCAAAGATGATGATGATTATTTTTTTTTTGAGACAGGGTCTCACTCTGTTGCCCAAAATGGGGTAGGTACAGTGGCATGCTCACGGCTCACTGCAACCTCCACCTCCCAGGGCTTAAGCAATCCTTTCACCTCAGCCTTCTAAGTAGCTGGGACTAAAAGCGTGCACCAACACACCTGGCTAATTTTTGTATTTTTTTGTTGAGATGGGTTTTTCCCATGTTGCCCAAGCTGATCTTGAACTCCTGGGCTCAAGTGATCTGCCCATCTCGGCCTCCCAAAGGGCTGGGATTATAGGCATGAGCCTCCAGGCCTGCCCCCCAAAGATTTTTAATCCACAATTTAAGGTATGAAAAACAAACAAAGTGGTGCGTATGCAGCAAGTCTTGTCACTGGGCAACTGAAGTTGCCACAAAGTCAAAGCAAGTCAGTACCCCCCGGAGCCAGCCTTTCTATGATTTACAGCAATAGTATAATACTCAATGCTCCCTAGTGACCTCTCCAGCTTGGTTAAAATTTCACAATAGATATATGTCCAAATTTAAAGAAATTAAAGATGTTCCCTTTGTACAAAAGACTAATAAAGCAATTTCTGAAAACGGTGTTGTTGTTTTTTTTTTTTTTTTTTAGCATTGGCAAGGAACTAAAAATTCTGTTCTAAGCTTCACCTTTCATAAAGTAATCCTCTCATGCTCTTTAATCCTCAGCGTTGTAAGGTAAATATTAAACCTACTTTATAGGTGAAGAACTAAGGCTCTGATATTAACTTGTTCAAAGACCTAGCCATTGAGCAGAAACTCAAGAACTCGAATTTAAATTCCCTTTAAGTCTCTATTATGGGGTGGTGGGGATGTAGAGGGGGTTGGAGGGCGGGAGACTATTCGCATTCTGTATCAGAGGAAAACGAAAGAAAAAGAGACCAAAGCTTTGAAGACTTTTAAATCCAACCCTATTGTGAGCACATTCCTTGTATACTGAGGGCAATGGAGCTACAGAGCATTAACAAATACTCATCTTCCCAGATTTTTTTTCCCATATTTTATGAGCTATATTTTTCCTGATATGTTTATCTTTGAAGACTCTTTAAAATTAGGCCCTATTCCATAATTTCTATACAACAAAATTATGTCCTCCTTCCTACTTTTAATTGAATATAAATCTGCGCCTGTTGTGATGCTTCTGTGATAATCCTTTTGCTGAATGGCGTTAAGATCTCTACTAAGATCCATTTGGCTTAAATCTAATGAACACTAGTGAACACATCCTTAAATGACCTTCGTTTATTTCCTTTAAGTAACACTTCCAAAATAACAAATTCAAGGCAATTCAATATTCAGCATCAGCTAGACTTATGAGCTATTACTGAAATTTCTACTGACTTTATCCAATTTTTTCATGGAATCTCCCAAATGCCTATACTCACGCATAACTGTTAACATGGCATTTGGTACTAAATTCTCACACATAAGCTTTATTATATTATTTAAGGTATTCTTATTCCCAAGAATTACTATTTCAAAGAAAACCAAGTTGGTCACTTTAAGCAACTATTTGAATAAATGAAAAACTGAAGTAATTCTCAGGTGCTTTGAGAGTTCTCTGTTTAATTTAAAAACGTTTTGGGGGAGAAGTAAAATAGTGGCCTTTGAAAAAATATGCTGACACAAGACATATTGAATTTTGTGGTTTTAAAAAATTAACAAATAATGGACTTGGCATTTTATTAAATGCATCGAAAAGGGTCATTTTTAATAGAAAATCCATAATTCTATTAAATGGTTGAGAAATTAGTCACATCAATAGACTTCTTTCATTTCTGAGCCCATCTTCTGTACTGCTAGAAGTTCCTTCGGCAATGACCACTTTGCTGTAAACATTCTTAGAAAAGTAGGAATTAGGCTGGGCGCAGTGGCTCACGCCTGTAATCCCTGCACTTTGGGAGGCCGAGGCAGGCGGATCATGAGGTCAGGAGATCGAGACCATCCTGGCTAACATGGTGAAACCCCGTCTCTACTAAAAATACAAAAAATTAGCCGGGCGTGGTGGTGGGCGCCTGTAGTCCCAGCTACTTGGGAGGCTGAGGCAGGAGAATGGCGTGAACCCGGGAGGCGGAGCTTGCAGTGAGCTGAGATCACGCGCCACTGCACTCCAGCCTGGGTGACAGAGCGAGACTCCATCTCAAAAAAAAAAAAAAAAAAAGGAAGAAAAGTAGGAACTAGATATACAATTGGCTCATTCTTAGCCCAAACCTATATATGAAGACACCTTTTACTTTACAGTGACCACTTTGTAACTGGAAGACATCAGTGTAGGCTCTGCTGATTCAATTAGGTAAAGACTCAACAACACTAGTTACATGTTACAACTCACTGTGTAAATGTCAAGAAGATTTAAAACTTTAACAGGGAATACGAATGAAAGACAGACTCCCCAACATCAATCACTATTTCAAACCTAACATTCAAAATAAAGATCCAGTTGGGAATAGAGGCTGTCTCATCAAAGTTTACATTTTACAATGAGGACAGAGAGGCACCTTCATATACTTATCTAATTCTCAATAGTTTGTGAAACATAAATATTATCCTTGCTTATGGATAAGAAAACAAGGTTCAGTGGCCAGATCATGTTTCATAGGAAGAACAGGGACTTATCTAGATTTTTTGGAATCCTACACCAATTTTCTATTTTACCACAGCTGTCTCCTCACACCCCCACTCTTCCCCTAGACCTAACATTCCACATACAAAGGGTCCAAGCTATCTCTACCAGCAGATAATCAAAGGCAGGTTGTGACATCTGTACTAGAAGCTTACCAATTACAGCCTGAGTGGGGTTTCCAGAATCTGGACCAAGGCAGCATGTTATCAAAAAGAGGACATGAAAAGGCATAAAGGGTAAAAAGAAAAAAACGTTTCCTTTCCTGGTCTCCGGTTCTCCCCACAAGCCTATGAAACCTATACTATCTTCATTCAATTCAGATTTAATGCACATAAAAATGTGGTGCCTAATAAGTTTTCAGAATTCGTTCCCTTCATCCCACTTCTCCTTCTGCTGCTTGGCAAGAGCTCACATAGCCAACTACAAGGAAACAAAGGGGCTACCTTACTGGAGTCAGGTTAAGTAAAAGGTCTTAGCCAATGAGATCCACAAATGACAATGATTCTGAAGCCTCCTAGATTAGTCTCCTGCACAATCAGTAATATACCTACAAAGCTTTATAAATCTGGGCATTCATACATATATGATAGCAAGATTAACATTTGGACTTCTACTAAGGGGCAAAAGGGTGTATTATTTTGGTGGAGGACTAACCTTCAACAAAGAACTTTTTTTCTATAAACTCCAACAGCCAAGAAAAGTCCTAGGAATCTATCTTTGCTAGCGTGTGCTAAGAAAAACAATATAAAGAATAATGAGACCACAAGCTGGCTGGGTCGGTTTCGTTCTTAAAATATAGGAAAACGTCAGAATACCCAGGGATCTGTTAAATTGTTTTCCCAACATCATCATTTACAACAACAAATACAGGAGATCTGAAGTCCCTAAAAATGCTGATTGCTTTAACATCTTTTGTAGGAGCTTACCTAGGTGTTTCTTGGGAATGCTAATGAACTGTGTTCTTTAGGTTCCTTGAATCCACAGAAACAAAAATGTTAATTTCAAAGGCTCAGAGGGGAATTAATGGCCTGGTAGAGATGCCTCCCCACCCCAAATCTGATGGGAACGGTAGAAGGGAGATAGTAAATTAAAACATTTATTACACATTTCAGAAAAATTTAGCAGACAGGTAAGTGAGTGAAACTAGAAGCTTAAGACAACAAATGAAAAATGAATACCTACCAAAAAGAAATTAAGGGTCGGGCACAGTGGCTCATGCCTGTGATCCTAGCACTTTGAGAGGCTGAGGCGGGCAGGCTGCTTGAGCCCAGGGGTTCAAAAGACCAGCCTGGGCAACATGGCGAGAAACCTCGTCTCTACAAAAAAGGCAAAAATTAGCCTGGCGTGGTGGCGTGCACCTGTAGTTCCAGCTACTTGGGAGGGTGAGGTAGGAGGATCGCTTGAGCCCAGGAGGCAGAGGTTGCAGTGGGCTGTGATCATACTACTGCGCTCCAGCCTGGGCAACAAACAGAAACCCTGTCTGCCCCCCACCCCGCCCAAAAAAAAAAAGAAAAGGAAAGAAGTTAAAAGTAAAAGTTGCCTACCTCCCTTGGCATTTGTTTCTTTACTAAACGTTAAGAGACATAAATGACACACATAAAGACAGTTAATACAAACTTTGATACAGATAGCCAAAGTTGATATTACGATCTATATACTCCAGAGATACGCATGAGATACCAGTAACATCACTTCTCTCCCAGTTTGAAAAATATCTAGGATCTTTCCTATACACACAGAAAATGTTCAACAATACCTATTTACTATTAAATCACTTCAGCAAACTATCAGCCATTTCTTATAACGCCACCAAAATACCATTAATATCTAACAGATATTCCTCTACAAGCTTCCCCGCAACCCCCAATCAAACTTTGTCCACCCTGCCCTCATTTACATCCCTCTCCACCCTTCCCAGGCCCTATGCTATCAACACAGCACATACTGTCCACATCTAGATAGGCAGGTGGCAGGGAGGGTGGGGGTTGGCAAAATGCTAATTATTCCAACCCTGGCCTCTATTTTAGATTTTCTACTGCAGCTATTGGCCTGGAGCCATGGGGATGGAAAGCTGCTGCTCAAACTTGAGATGTATGAGGCATGGAAATAGGGAGAAAAGACAGTTCCAAATATTACTACTCAAAGTTTAAACACAATCTGAAAGCTTCCTTTAAACACAATACCCATTCGCCTCTTAAGGACTAGTTTGGAAGTCTCTAAACTCTTTACCTTAAGAAATCCATGTGTCAACTGTTTGCCTAAATGCCCTTATTATCCAAAGTTAATGGTTTCAAAATAATTAAGGGATAGTCAGATAATCTAAACCATACAACACAGAAAATTCACTCAACTGACTCTCACCTCCACATCCAATATATTTTACTATTCTTTCAAGAGGGTTTTTTTTTTTTTTTTAAACCTCCAGGTCCAATGTCAAAATACTCATTTCAAACATTTCCACAGCTTCATTCAAACTAATTACATTTGAATTCATTTTCCCAAGTGAACCCAGTTTACTGGAGTTCGACACAGTTTCACATGGGAAAGATGCAATCCCTCACAAAACACACTTCTGAGGAAACAACTTTGGATTTGAAGAATATCAGTTTTACTTTGCACTAAAAAGATGGCAAAAGGCAAAAGTTGATAATGATGTGTCATGTAAATATGCATTCATGTCCAACTAATATGAAATAACATGGTTTTAGTATAATCTGAAATCTTCTAAAATGATATGCATTCAGAAAGCACAACAGAATCATTTTCCATACCACTAGCAGCAGGGGACAACTGTTACTATATAATTAATATACAACACAGCTGTATATTAGAAGGCAAACATTTTTTTTGCACCTCCCCACCCCACACATGCACTGAAAACAAGCAAAACAAAAAAACCTCACAGCCCAATTTTGGAATATAAACTTTAAGACATGTTATTTAATAATCTGAACAAACTAATGAATGTCTTTCCAACTCTCAATTCCCCATCTTTATGCTGACAGCAAGGGGAAAAAGTCAGACTCAATTCCTTTTTTTTTTTTTTTGCTGCTATTGGTTATAATGAGATTTGGGGACTGACCTTGGTTTCCTATTTTCCATTTTACTCTATCTACTGAACCAAAGAAAAGCAGGAGTTGGTGACTGTTACTGCTAGCTATATTATTTAGTTTGCACCTTTCAAGCCACAACGTATTTCTGATTCTTTTAGTGATGCCTGGATTTTCTTGTTTTTACTAGAAACATCCAATCCGAGCCTAAAATTTGTTTGTGAGATCTGATACGCTGGTAAACCAAAAAAACACATGTTGACAAGCAACTTTCTTTTATGTCAAAGCGTAGTATAAAAATCCTAGCGGCTCACTAATTCTAAAAAGGTGCCTCAAGTAGTCCAGTTGCAATGTAAGGAAAGACAACCACCCTGGAGCATAATGCTTAAGTATTTCCTGATTGAGTCTGAGGATGCTGCAGATTTCATTTGGCGGTACCATCACTTTTCAGTTTTAAAAACCTAGTGGCAATTTTCAGATAGCCACATCATCAGCTATCTGAAATCCCCCCACCGCAATCAGCTATGCTACCGCTCATCCCAACCCATACCCAACAGACAGAAGTACAACTATCTATTAGCATCAGAAACAATTCATATTTAATTACCTTCATCCAATTTGATTCCATTAAGCCAACCAGAATCAGCATAAGATGATGTCAAACCATGATCCCATATACCACTTCTTAGAATAAAGACTGATGGAGCCAAGTATTGTGCTTTGCTAAGGGGGTCAAATGGGGGAGAACTCCCTATCTCCACAGCAGACAGGCAAAAACTTCAAGACCTCTGAAACAGCAGAAGAATCGCTAACACTTTAACCTGGTATTACCATTATCAATTCTACAGATAGCTACGCAGCCTGTACAGTACTGTAATAATGACTCAGCCCCACTACAGTTAGTTCTACCAATACTTAGGAAGTCTTTTCACTTAGACTTAGATATGGTTTCTGCTCCAAATTCCTAACTCACTGTCAACATCTTAAATATAAATAACAGAGTCTCCCAGCAGTTGAGTATGGGTCAGAATGTTCTAAATTACATACAAACAGCTACAATTTTAAACATTGCGAAGAATGAGCTCTAAAGTGGGGGGGCGGGGGAGAAATCTTTTATATCTTAGGGGATGAGGGCAGGCAAAATGAGAGATGTTTGATTTTAATATATGAACTTGTACATTAATCTGTAAGATGGGTTAGGCCCTCTTAAAAGCATGCTTAAACAATCTCTTAATACGAAGTTCAATAATGACATGTCTGGGCATAATTAAACGTTGATTTCTACTTTTTTTAAAGTGTCTTTCATAGTTACATAAATCAATCACTGGTTAACAATGTATTACTTGAGATAGCAAGCATAGTTACCAACACCACATCTTCCAGACAATATTCACAAAGAATAATTACACCAATGTCAGACCTTTATGGTGGCAGAGAGATTCTCTCTGTTTAGATAAAAAGCAAATGACAAATTATCAAATCCTTCCTTCCCTCTCTCCTTTTTCAGCTCTGTAAGAAAATAGAGATTTGTGGTTTTTTATTTTTTCATGCTAGTATCACATAGTATCACTCTAGCATAGTGGCTCAGCTCATGGGATTTAGAGTGGCCAACTCACAGCCCTTGGACAAGCTAGTAAATACACTGAAGCCTCAGTTTCCTCATCTACAAAACAGAAATAACAGGACCTAACTCACAAGCGTCCTTCCAAGGACTACGTTTAATTAGATGATCCATGGAAAGAGCTGAGATTCATGCCTGGCAGTAAGTATTCAATAAATATTAGCTATTATTGCTATTAAATGTGAGCCAACACATTCTAAAAGTCAACATACGCAGATTACTTCAGCCTCTATAAAAATGTCAGTAAAGATCAATAACCTAGCCAGCTCACAATCATTCACGTGACTTAGGTGAGAACCATGTAAGTTAACTTTCTCACAAGAAAGGGCTAAACTTTGTTTCATTACTTACCTTACCTACTCAGCCCAGCCTGACAGCCAAAAGAACACATTCTATATTAAGATCCCACCTTCCTCTAGCAAGGTCAAAAGGACTTCTTACATCCTCACCTGCACATCCTTTCTTTGTCCCTGTATCCCAAAGAAACATGTCTATACTGTGGTTTTCTAAACTGCAGGCCTCACCTCCTCCCTCTTTTAAAATTGTGATAGGTTGGTTAAATGTACTTAAGAAACACTCCAACCCCTGACAATTCTCTGCGCCCAGTCTTCCACAACCCCCAGCTCAGAAGTCACCTACTCCGAGAAATTTTTCCACCCTCAGACAAAATTAACTCCCCTATACTCCAAAGCATTTTGGGTACACATATGCCCCAGTAGTTACCTTATAATTAACTAATTATGTCTCCCCCAATAGACTGAATTGAGAGCAAGGGAGTGTTATGGTTACAGGATCAGCTCTAGCACCAAGCACAGTGGTTGGCACATATCTGGTGCTCAAGAAATGCCATACTTTAAACCAGATTCTCTCCTGGCTGAGTACCATCTCCTGCTGGATGCCCCACTTCAAACTCTGAACATAAGGTTGCTCTCAGTAGAGCAGGCTAACATGATGGACTGCTGATTACAACATTAGAAAACGTACTCATCAGCTTCTCCCATTGGAGAGGTTCCCGGAACCCAAACTCAATTGAGCAGGATTATGCACTATCAAAATCAGTGGGAATTCCCAGCACACTACAGAAGGTAACCTCTCCTTCAACAGGGTTGTTCGAAAGCCTGCAAGGACGAGCTTTTTATTGGAGGAATCTTCCCTGGGTAACTGAAGTGGAAATACAATAAGAATAAATGCCTTGATTTGGCTGAAAAGGGTTCAAAAACATAAAGAATTGGAAAAAAAAAAAAAACCTAGTTCTTGATTCCTGAAAAACAGTGGCTTGTGAAAAAGAATTAACAGGAAGCAGGGGTGGGTACTGGACACTCTTTGCTTCAATAAACAAAATCTTTTTTTCCTCCCTACAACCCAAACAAAAAGGCCAACACACTAGGTCCACAAGAGATGCTCAACAATCTTTCCTTCCAACAAGTACACTAAACTGCGTTTCCAGAAAAACACTGCATTGGGAACCTCGGCCACAATGAAAAGTTCCAGTGACTAACATAATTTTTAAAAAATCCAACATTTACATTGGGTGACCCACAGAGAACTTGCAAACTTTCTTTAGGGAGGTACTGCTACCTTTGCAAAGAACGTAACTTGGGAAAAACAACCTGGAAATATAAAGAACTCCACAAAGGGTGGCTTTAGTTTTAGAGCCATAATTCCTATCATAAACAGCCTATCAAAAAAAAAAAAATTAACAGTTGCTTAAGGAAATCTTTCATTCTGGAAGCAGAAAAGGAAACAAACACGAAGCATAAAGGGAATAACCCCCAAAATAAAGTTTAAAAAATAATAATTCAGTCCCCCAGCCTTCCCTCTCTGGTGAAGTATGTGATTTATACGGCTTTGCTCTGCAGAAAGCTCGTTCTGGGCAGCTCAAGGAAAGAGCCGAGGGAGGGAGAGAAAGAGACACAGGCACAGAAAGGAGAGGAGAGAGAAAAAGAAAATGGCGCAGAGACTAAGTCCCGACCGTCGACAAGGCGACTTTCCCGGGAGGAATCCCGGCCCGGAAAGACCGCCCGAGGCCCGGTGGCGGACGACACGGGGTCTCCGTTGCCCCCTCTTGGGAGGGCCGGGATCTGGGGGAGCTGGGGTCCCCGGAAAGGGGGTCAAGAGGCGGCCCGATGGGAACAATGGGGCCGGTGAGCGAGGAGCCGGGACTTAGTCTCTGGGACGCCATGTCTGTCCTCTGCCCGGCACCGGCAGGGCGCGGGGGAGGCGGCCGGCGGCTGGGGGGCCCCGGAGTCGGGGCAGGGGGCACACTCACCATTCAATCGGAAATCCGCTTCGATCTGGAAAAAGAAAAGGAGAGAATATCAAACAACAGCCACTTTAACCCCTCCGGCGGCGAGCGCGCGCGGCCGGGGGCCTGGCCCACCCTGCGCCCCCAGGGAGGACGGGGCCCCGGGGGTGGCCACGGAGGGCAGCCATCCCCGCCTCGAACTGTAACTTCGCGGCCCTCGCTCGCGGCCTAGAGAGCCGATCTACTCCGGCAGGCGGCCCCTCACCGGGGACTCCGGCCTGTCAAAGCTGCCGGGCCGGGGCTGGGGTCGGGGCCTGCGCCGGAGGTCGCGGGACGGCCAGGCCGGGGTCCGGGGCCGCCAGGGTCAGGCCGGGCCGTACCTGGGAATCGTTGTGGAGGTGGTCCCCACTCATGTCGGCCCGGAGGGACGAGCACGGCGGCAGGCGAGGCGGCGTGGGGGAGACGCAGACGGCGAACCGGCCTGTGCGGGCGGACGGGGACCCCGGAGGCTCGAGGAGGCGCAGGTAAGCGGCGGTGACTGTGGACCCGAGACTCCAGAAACGGCTGAGGCTGCTACCACGGCGGCGACGCTGCCTGACTGCCGGGCGGGCGGCGAGAACAGATCCCAGCAGTTGTGTAACAGCCTAAGTTCGCATTTGGGCTCACTGCGCCTGCGCGGCCGCTTTTAAACAACACGTCGGCGACGTCAGCGCTCGCGGAAAGAGGCAGAGGGTTGCGGCCCGCCCCCTCGCGGTTCGCCGGACGGACCTGGCTTTGCATCGCAAGCCCCGCCTCTGGACCGTGCGCGCGCCGCTGTGATTTGCATAAGGAGCCGACTCCTCCCACGGCGTCCCACCCCCAAGTAGCCTCCCCTTCCTCTCCCGACGCCTTTTCTCGGAACCCCAACCCCTCTGCTAGGCAATGCGCAGGCGCCACCCGGGCACCGCCTCCGGACCAGGGCTGACCGCGCAGCCACGTGGTGGGCCTTTAAAGGCCGCGGCGGGACCCAGCAATCTTAGGCAGAGCTGGTATCCGGCGTCCGCATCTCCTTGGAGCGGCGAGTACCTTGGCAGCTGGGACCCCAGAGGTCTCCCCAGCGCCTCCTTTCTTGCTAAGCCGACCCTGAGGCCGCCTGGTGGGAGGAGTCCCCTCCCCAGCCTTTGTCCAGGCCCTCCAACTTCTGGATTATTTCACGCCCACTTTTTAAAAATTATTTTAATTTTTCAACCAACCAAGGGTCCGGTTTAACCCCAGTTTTCCGCCGAGTACATGTAGCCCTGGGTCACCAAGGGTCTGATTTCTTTGGTTCATTCTACAAATACTTATTGAGCATCCGCTATGAGCCCAGGAATTGTGCTGAGGGAAGGGGGAATGCAAGAGACCAAAGGGAACTGAACCTTTCTCTATCCGCCGCTGTATCCCTGGCATGCTGGGAGTACGGGGCAAATGGGGAATAGAACTACCGTTTATAGAGCATCTATTCTGTGCCCAGCTGAATTCTCACAATAGCTCTGTGAGGTCGCCTGTATTACAAAAGTCAAACTGTCCTAAAGACAAGGGACCAACAGCCACCTACCTTGCATCTATAGTTGGATGCCTCTCAAGCTTCTCTGAGAACGAACTGAACTCCACTCAGCTAGAAAAAGCCCCATCCTGACACCTTCCTTTCCCTCATTTCCCACTAGTCCCGCTGATTGCATCTTTTCACTCCATCTGCTTCTCTCCGCTGCCCATAAGCCTTTGAAGTCTGCGTTCTCCTGCTTGGATTAATACAATGCTCTGGCTGGGGGTGGTGTCTCACATTTGTAATCTTAGCACTTTGGGAGGCCGAGGCTGGCAGATCACTTGAACCCAGGAGTTCAAGACCAGCCTGGGCAACATGGCAAAACCCTGACTCTACAAAAAATACAAAAACTGGCGGGGTGTGGTGGCACGTGCCTGTAGTCCTGGCTACTCGGGAGGCTGAGGTGGGAGGATCACCTGAGTCCGAGGAGGAGGTCGAGGCTGCACTGCACTCCAGCCTGGGCAACAGAGTGAGACCCGGTCTAAAAAAAACAAAAAACAAACCAACAAAAAACACTGCACTCCTAAGAGGGATTGCTGCTTCCATTCTTGGCCCTCTCCTAAACTGCATTCCAACAATTGCCAAAGTGATCTTCTCAACATGCTAATCTAACCATTACTCCTTTGTGGATATTGCCACATCTATTACCACTTTCACTATTATTATTTCATATTTTAATTGGCCTCCTTTTTATTTACCTTCATCCTAAGTGTTATCTGTGAAATAATATCTATGAAATCATTTGGAAGTAAATATGAAAACTGTTCATCCAGTGGACCATCAGTATCTTTATCACATCTAATGGTAAACATTAGATGTGTTTACCACATCCTGTGAATGCTTCAAGATCAACCTAAATATCACTTTTTCAAAGTGACTCTCCGGCGCACTATTGACCCTGCTTCCACTGGCTGACCAAGGGTGCCTTATAGGCCAGGCGCGGTGGCTAACGCCTGTAATCACAGCACTTTGGGAGGTCACTGTGGGTGGATCACTTGAGGTCAGGAGTTCAACAACAGCCTGGCCAGCATGGTGAAACCCTGTCTCTACTAAAAATACAAAAATTAGCAGAGTGTGGTGGTTCACACCTGTAATCCCAGCTACTCGGGAGGCTGAGGCAGGAGAATCGCTTGAACCTGGGAGGCAGAAGTTGCAGTGAGCCGAGACTGCACCACTGTACCCCAGCCTGGGCAACAGAGCCAGTGAGTCTCAAAAAATAAATAAACAAATAAAAATAAAAGGTGCCTTATAGTATCTATCTCCTTTGTAACACTTATGACACTTGTTATTAAGTTACAAATGGAGTAATTGGTTTCCTGTCTATTTCTCCTATAGAAAGCAAGGTCTGTGAGAGGGGGGAATCTTGTCCATCTTGCCTACCACTGAATTCCCAGCACCCAGCAATAGGCCCTCCTACAGAAGAGGTGCTCAAGAAATGGGCAAATCAAAGCAGGTTACCCTGCTTTGGTTAGGAGCACACATTTGGAAGTTGAATCAACTTAGTTTTGAATTCTGCTCTGCTGTTTGTTACCTGTGTGATCTCAGGCAAGTTGTTTAACTTCTCTGAGTCGCTGTTTCCTCATCCACTCCATGGTGATCATTGTGGGTATGTAATGACTATCAAAAAATAATTATTTGAGGGCAGGCGCCTAGTAAGTGCTGAGTCTTGGATTCATACTCAGGTCGGCCTGACTCCAAAGCTATACTCTTTCTCTGAAGCAAGCTGCCAGAGCCGGTTTTGCCTTGCTCTTGGTGTCTCTTCTCATACTCTTCCCATCTCAGGATCAATCCCTGGCCAGAAGATGAGGCATCTGCTTGCTGCAGTGAGTCCAAGATAATTTGAGGACGGCCTTCAGGAATAACAGTGCATCCACACTACTCCACTCTCCCAACCCCCGTTTCCCAGGGAGAATCTACATTTGCTTTTTTTTTTTTTTTTTTGAGATGGAGTCTCTGTCACCCAGGCTGGAGTGCAGTGGCGCCATCTGGGCTTACTGCAACCTCCGCCTCCTGGGTTCAAGCAATTATCCTGCCTCAGCCTCCCGGGTAGCTGGGATTACAGCCACACACCACCACACCCAGCTAATTTTTGCAATTTTAGTAGAGACGAGGTTTCACTATGTTGGTCCGGCTGGTCTCGAACTCCTGACCTCGTGATCTGCCCACCTTCGCCTCCCAAAGTGCTGGGATTACAGGCATGAGCCACTGTACCCGGCCTGCATTTGCTTTCCAGGTCCCTCCAAAGAAGACTAGGTAGGCATGAAAACAGCACAGACTTCACAATGGCAGACCGAGGACATCCCCGTGCACAGACATGGAAATATCCGGGCAGTCTTGTCACAGGCTGAACTTCTCTGCCAGCATGTGTGGCTGGCAGTGCTCAGAGGTTGACTGACTTACTCTGTCTTACAGAGACCACTCCTGACTCCTACCACTTCAAACACATGTCCCCACCATATGGTACTTGAGGAGATTATTGATAGTGCATGGACAAGCATTTTAATTCTAATAGATATGTATTTCGATGTGTATGAGAAAAAATAACCATTGTTTTAAGGACATAACTGGGATGAGGCTTTTTAAAAAAGTGATTGATTTACATAAAAACATATAGGAATAGTGCACAGAGCGGACATATAAGACAAACTCCAGGAAGGTTATAGGCAAATAAATGAGGTTTGGGAAACACTGCTTTAAATCAAGACTGTTCACTCATGGACCATCCCAACCCTTATAAAAATAACTAGCAGGTGAAAACTGGTAATGTAGGTCTGTCTCCAAAGTATGCATTGGGAACAGTGGACGGTTTATAGATAATCCACTAAAAGAAGAGCTCCACATACAAATACATACATTATTATATTTACAGTTAAACAGGTTTTTTCCCAGGTGCCTTCTCAGGGTCTTCCATATGTAAATACTTATGTGACTCTTGAAAAGAGGGACATGGTGTGCAGCATCTCCAAAATGTAGGCAAACCTGGCCAGGAGCGGTGGCTCATGCCTGTAGTGCCAGCACTTTGGGAGGCCGAGGTTGGCGGGGTGGATCACCTGAGGTCAGGAGTTCGAGACCAGCCTGGTCAACATGGTGAAAACTCGTCTCTAACTAAAATTACAAAAATTAGGCCGGGCGCAGTGGCTCACGCCTGTACTCTTAGCACTTTGGAAGGCCAAGACAGGCAGATCACCTGAGGTCAGGACTTTGAGACCAGCCTGGCCAACATGGTGAAACCCTGTCTCTACTAAAAATACAAAAATTAGCTGGGCATGGTTGGCACACACCTGTAATCCCAGCTACTTGGGAGGCTGAGGCAGGAGAATTGCTTGAATCCTGGAGGCAGAGGTTACAGTGAGCCGGGATGGTGCCACTGCACTCCAGCTTGGGTGACAGAGTGAGACTCCGTCTTGGAAAAAACAATGTAGGTAAATCCAAAAACACTTTTTTCCAGACTACCTCTTGAGACTTGGGCTTTTTGGGGGTGGTAGAGAGGGTGCACCATTCCTGGAGGTACTGCAATCCAGGCCAATGTGTAGAGTGGACAGAGCAAGCTCTTATTCCATCTCCTTGCTCCAAAAATCTATTTATTATATTATCCTCAGATAGAGGATGTATCAGATATTAAACTGGTAAGAACAGATACTGCACATGATCTTAGCCAGAGGCCAAAAAGCAATGAGACTTGAGCTTTTTGAAATGACTGAACCTCGAGACTCTTGATCTAGGTTGTCACCCAAGATCTAGTTCTTATTCATTTGATTCTGACTCTTTTAGGCCAGTTATCAACCTGGCCCAACTCTTGTCTCCCAGAACTGAACACCTGTAGGGTTGTCTAAACAACTCTTGCTTTTCAGGGACCCATCCATCTGCACACTTTCCCCGGACTGCAAGATTATGGAGGAACAAGATACACAAATACACAGATGTGCTGCTACAGTTGTTTGGACCAGGATAGGCACTTGATCCAAGCTGAGCCACTCAGGTTAACTTCCTTAAGGCTCTAGAATTTGGAAGAGAAGAGTGGTTCCATCTATCTTCTTGTGGATAGATCTGTAGTATGCAGATTAGGGAGCTGTTCCTGGCGATACTTGCTGTCGGAAGGGCCAGAGAAACCTGGAGGTGGGGGAGGATATAGGAGAAAGTGGGTGGAGGAAGAGAAGAGATAGGAGATAGAAGTCCCTGCCGCCATATGGCTCTCACCTGTAAGCCTAACACTTTGGGAGCCTGAGGCGGCTGGATCATTTGAGCCTAGGAGTTTGAAGCCAGCCTGTGCAACATGGCAAAATCCTGTCTCTACAAACAAAAATTAGCTGGGCATAGTGGTGTGTGCCTGTAGTCTCAGCTACTAGGGAGGCTGAGGTGAGGAACACCTGAGAGGCTGAGGCAGCAGTGAGCCAAGATCGCGCCACTGCACTCCAGCCTGGGTGACAGAGTGTCACCTCGTCTCAAAAAAGAGAGAGAGAGAGGACCCTGATGAATGAAGTTCAGGACCCTGGTTCCTACTTTCTCCTGAAGCCTGGTTGCATGGTTCCTGTTCTGGCACCTTTAAATTGATTTCCCCTTTTGCTTAATTGCACTCTGATGGGTTGGCCCTAATCTCTATTTGATTCCTGGGTACTCACAAGGCCTCTGTCATCCTTTTGGCACCCCCTCTGGGGCTATCATGCTGTGGAACAGGATGCCCCTCCTGACGTTTTGACCCTTGGATGCTGGCACATTCTTGACTTTGCCAATTCTTTGACAGTGATGTCTTCTACCAGCTCTCCCCACCCATGCCTAAGAATCTGCTGCCCTTTCAAGATTCCGATACCCTTGGAAAAGAACCTGCTGGGTGCTCAAGAAAGGAGATTCAGGCTGGTGATCTCAGGAACAACCAGAAAAGCTCTTTGCCTCCTAGGATGAAACAGCTCAGCAATAGTTGAGATGTGTGGAATAAAAAGATCAGAATCAGGCCAGGCGCGGTGGCTCACGCCTGTAATCCCAGCACTTTGGGAGGCCAAGGCAGGCGGATCACCTGAGGTCGGGAGTTTGGGACCAGCCTGACCAACATGGAGAAACCCCTCTCTACTAAAAACACAAAATTAGCCAGGTGTGGTGCTGCACGCCTGTAATCCCAGCTACTAGGGAGGCTGAGGCAGGAGAATCACTTGAATCTGGGAGGTGGAGGTTGCAGTGAGCCAAGATTGCGCCATTGCACTACAGCCTGGGCAATGAGAGGGAAACTCCGTCTCAAAAAAAAAAAAAAAAAAGGGTCAGAATCAATAAGAAACCTGGCAACTCTTGAATTATGAAATGAGAGGCAGTCAAGCAACAAAGATGTAGGATCCTGGCCATGTGGCTTGGGGCAAGAAAAGTAGTCCACTTGTATCTCCATTGTCTTCCTGCCAGAATACATCCTTTCTGTGATGAGGACATTTATTCATTCAACCAGTATTCCCTGAGGAATGAAGGCAAATAGGTACTACTTACCTATTTGAGGTTGGTAGGTCCTATACTAAGCCCTAGAGATATAGCTATTTATAAGACCTAATCCTCATTTTGGAAGAGTGCCTAGTCTGATAATGAGACAGACGTATTCCCCAACTGTAACGCTAAGGTATAAGGAATAATAGGGAAGAGGGGGCCAGCCACCAGTTGCTGTGGGAACTCTTGAGTAAAGGAGCACATCCAACTCACCAGTGGTGGTGGGGGCAATATTAGGAAAGGTTTCTAGTTGGACACCATTCTTGAAAGATGAGGGGGTGCTAGCCTGTGGAAGAGAAGAAAAGATATTGCAAGAAGAGAGGCAATATATGCAGAGCCATAGCTTTGGTCAGGATGGAGCAGAAGGTAAAAGTGAAGATGTAACCAATGTAGGCTGGGCAGGTGGGAGAGGCCCTCCCAGTGCTGGTGGAGATACTGCAAGGTGAACTGTGACAGGGTTTTAAACAGGTATGAGAACAATCACAGGCAGCAGAGGGGGAACAGTTTGGTGGAATTGACACTGGAAAAAAGCAGATTAGCTCGGAGGTCCAGGGAGACCATTGTGGTTCATAAGCAACCTTAATCATGGAAGATCATTTGGAATACCTGAAGATAGAAAGTATCTGTATCTGTGATGGGGACAGAAGGATTTGGCCTGTGTCAAGGGTATAGCCCAAAGAGAAATTGTGAAGCAGCTCTCTCTGAATCCCCCTCTCTCAATGTGTGCTGCTGGGACATCCTGCGGCTGCCTGAGTCCAGCTGCCTCCAGCTAGAGAACCAGCAGGCAGTGGGAGGCATAGAGGCAGAGACCAGGCTCCAGGAAACACTGGAAGATTCTAGGAGTGAGAGAAGCTCCCAGATGCCTCAGCATGACTCCCCAAGAAAATGGAACAGAAGTAGCTGCCTCACTCAGTAACCAGCAGGTGATCCTTTAGCCAAACTTGTGTTTTGAAAAGGCCTACTTCCCCATCCTCCCTCCCCACAAGCCCTCCAAGTCCTCAATCCCCTCCCTTCCACCTCCCCAGAGCCTATTTCACTCAAGCATCTTCTCTCCCTCCTGCATGGCAACTTCTCCTCCTCCCAGTTTTCCTCCTTGACCCTGTTAAAATTCATGTCTCACGTTAATTGGTTGCTTACCATATCTCTGCCCTGTGCTGAGTGCTTCACATACATTTTCATATAATCATTGCAATAACCATATGAAACAGGGGCTACTTGTTCCACTATTTTACAGACAAGGAAACTGAGACTTAGGACAGTTAAGTAAGTTAACTTGCCCAAAGTCACACAGCTGTTGAGTGGTGGGGCTATGATTTGAACTCAAGCAGTGTGTGTGTATGGAGCCCAGTCTTAGAACCCCTAACCTGCTTCCCAAGTTGTCCTTAGGTCACTGTTGCCCTCACCTGTGTTTGAAAGATTCAGAAAGGACAGTCTACACGTGCTGCCTTTTCTGCTTTATTTTTCATTCCTTTAACACTGTTAGTCTGGCTTCTATTCTAATCAGGGACTTCCTAGTTTCCAAATAGAGTAGCCTATTCTTCTCCACCTTCCTGCAGCACTCAGTGAGGTGGATGAGCACATTCTTTGAGGTCCTTTGCATTTGGATCCAATGACCATTAATTCTCCCGGCTTTTTTCTTACCTCTCCAAATACCATTTCTCTCTCCCTCTCTTCTTTCAGCACAATTTAATGGATCCCCAAGATTATATCATCAAACTTGTCTTCTCTCTATATGCCCCCCTCTTAGTAGCCTTATTTTTATTTTGAGACGGAGTCTCACTCTGTTGCCCAGGCTGGAGTGCAGTGGTGTGATCTCAGCTCACTGCAACCTCACCTCCCAGGTTCAAGTAATTCTCCTGCCTCAGCCTCCCGAGTAGCTGGGATTACAGGTGCCCATCACCACACCTGGCTAATTTTTGTATTTTTAGTAGGGACGAGATTTTAACATGTTGGCCAGGCTGGTCTCAAACTCCTGACCTCAAATAAGCTGCCCACCTTGGCTTCCCAAAGTGCTGGATTACAGGTGTGAGCCACCGAGCCCGGCCAGGTAGCTTCTTAAATGAATGTCTCCAGCCTTGACTTCTTTTTAGAAACATAGAAATATTTACCCATATGCCTATTTCATGTGTCCACCTGATGACCCCCACAGCCCTTTGGTCCTGGGTTCAGCTTTTCTCCTGAAACTGCCCTTCACTTCTATGGTCTCCGCTTAGCGAATAGCTCTATTCCTCCCAGTCACTCAGGCTCAGAACCTTGAAGCCTCTTGAGTTAACCCTTGATCCTGTCCTCCACATCCCATTGGTGGCTACTACCTGTATGGAATCTGCCCAAGACTTTCTTTTGTAATTGTCCCTCCTTCCCCAGGTTCTCATTGTATCCTGACCCTTCTTTGGCTTCCCTGCATCACACACACACACACACACACACACAGAGTCAACTATAAGCCAGGTACCATGCTAGTATTAGGAATTCAGCCGTGAACTAGAAAGACAAGGCCCCTGCTCTCAAGGAGCTCAGGTCTGGTGGGTGAGACAGAAAAGGGAACAAGTAATTGTCCCTTACTGTGATGAGTGCCTCGAGGATAAAGTACAGTGTGTTTGCAGTAGGAGCCCTTTAGAAGAACTGCCATCCAGAATTACAGAGTCAGGCACAGATTTCCAGTGGAAATGGCACTTAAACTTAGGTCTCAAAATGGAAACAGAAGTCAGCCAGGTAAAGGTTGGGAAGAATAAAGAAGGCAAGTGAGGGAGACAAGCACACAAGGCCAAGAGAACAGATGGGCAAAAATTTGGAAACTGGAAAGAGCAGGGTTTATGTGGGGAACTGCTGGTAATTCAGTATGGCTAAGGGGTAGAGGGTGAAGAGGAGTAGTGAGAGATGAGGCTGGAGGGGTAAGCAAGGCCCAATTCATGCAGGATCTCTAAGGCATTTGCAGTTTATCTTCATAGCACTGGGAAGTCACTGTGAGCTGCTATGAGCAATGGAGGAACATAATATGTGTTTTAGAAAATACTACCTACAGGCCAGGCATGGTGGCTCATGCCTGTAATCCTAGCACCTTGGGAGGCTGAGGTGGGCAGATTGCCCGAGCTCAGGAGTTTGAAACCAGCCTGGGCAACATGGCGAAATCCCATCTCTAGTAAGAATACACACACACACATATAAATTAGCTGGGTGTGGTGGCACACACCTATAATCGCTTAAACCTGGGAGGCAGAGGTTGCAGTGAGCTGAGATTGCACCATTGCACTCCAGCCTGGGCGACAGAGCAAGACGCTGTCAAAAAAAAAAAAAAAAAAAAGAAGAAAGAAAATGGATTTAAAGTATTCAAGACGAGGCTTGGCTAGGCATGGTGGCTCACACCTGTAATCTCAATGCTTTGGGAGACCAAGGTGGAAGGATTGCTTGAGCCCAGGAGTTCAAGACCAGCCTAGGCAAGATAGCAAGACCTCATCTCTCCCCACAAAAATGTTTTTCAAATTAGTCAGGCATGGGAATATGCACATGTAGTCCTAGCTAGGCAGGAGACTGAAGTGTGGGGATTACCCGAGCCCAGGAGTTTGAAGTTACAGTGAGCTGTAATCATGCCACTGCACTCTACAGAGTGACAGAGTGAGACCGTGTCTCTAAAACAGAACAAAACACTACACAAAGCTTGTTAGAATACAGTTAAGAGGTTATTGTCATCATTGAGGCAAAAGTGATGATGATGGCCCTGATCAGCAAAAAAGCCATGAGGATGGAGAGAAGTGTATGTGTTTGGGGGATATTCATGACATAGGGTTAATGTATTAGCAACTGATTATATATATACCAAGGAAAGGGAGTGGGTGAGTTAAGGATGAGGATGGCAGTGCATTCACAAAGACAGGGAACACTTGGGATCTGTTTTAAGGAAAGATGATGAGTTCATTCTGTACATGTTGAGTTTGAAGTGTCTGTGGGTTAGCTGAGTCAAGATGTCTAGTAGGCAGCTGAATACGTGAGTTTGGAGCTCAGGAGAGGGACTGCAGTTTGTTAGTATCATGGTAGTGCCTGGAGTTAATTACACTAGATGACATCATTTGGGAGGGCCTGGAAGGACAGCCTTATTTTAGGAATGGGCCTGAGTTAGGAATGAAATAGAAGGTGAGGAAGTGGAGATAGCAAGTTTGAACAAGTCATTCAAAAGATTTAGCTACAAACAGTAGGAAGAATATAATGCAGCAACTAAAGTAGCCTGGCGTTAAGAGAGGGTTTTTGTTTCTTTGTTTATGATGGACATGACATACTCATGTCTAATAGGAAGGTCTGCGATTTCCAGTTCAGGGCCTTTTGGCTCATCCCAGCACCCTTGACAAAGTACTAGCACAGTTGATATGCCAGGAACTCTGGGTCAGATAAAGAGTGAGGTCCGTTCGGAGGAGACACCCCTCTTTGCCCCTAAGAGGTGACAAGCTGCTTCCAACCTCACCTCCAAGATTCTGGTACCTTTCCCATAGGAACTCACTTGAGGATTGACTCACAGAACTAGTTTTTCAGGATGGCTCATGCAGGCCCCTGAGGATATTCTCCTCCCAAAGGACAGAGTCCAGGCCTACAGGGTCTGTCCCTACCTTTCCAGGATCAGCTATGGGTGCCTGGAAAGGGGCCTGGCAGAACAGACACCAGCTCTAGTGGTGGAACTAGAGAAAGATACTCAGAGCCCAGGAAGATGGAAGTTCCTCATCAGATTCTGCAATGCAGTCAAGTTCCACTGACATTCCCTGATGCCTATTTGGTGCCAGGCCCGGCTAGTAGTTCTGTGATGAACTCAACATGGCTTCCACCTGGAGGTAGAGAAAATAGACAATTACAATACAGAGTTCTGGGACCTCGTGAGAGAGCCCTCAGGGCTGGAAAGCCAGGAAGACTCTTCCTTGGGAGCCCAGCCTTAAGGGTTTGATGGGGGAAAGATAATGCTAAAAACTCTAAATTCTCCCACTGACCCAGAACTTAGCTTTCCTTCTATTTTTGGAAAACATAACCTAATAATTTAAACAACTATTTAAAACTATTTTTTTTTCTTCTGTGGACTTTTCCCTTCATGGTGAGCATTTGGGTTCAAAGGGGGAGACAGAACTTAGGGAAAATATTTGCACAAGTCCTTACAGAATGTTCAAACCTAGCGTTGGAACACCCAAATTAAAAGCAGGTGAGGCCCGCATTGCTGGATGTTGGAGAGCCCCTGGGTTCAATCCTTAGACCTTTTTTCTTTGTCCTCTTGATTCACTATCTTATTCACTCCTGTGGCTTTAAATACCAACTATATACTGAAAAGTTCTAAGTTCCTACCTAAAATCAGGGCCTTGCCCCCAGGTGTCAAACTTATGTATCCAGCTGCCTACCCAATATTCCTATTTGGACTTCCAACAGGCTTCTTAAACATAATGTGTCCCAAATCAACCCTCTATCTTTCCTCTCAAGCCTGTTCCTCCTTTGGTCTTCCCCAGTCATAGTTAATGGCTCAGGTCATCCTTGACTCTTTTTTTTTTTTTTGAGACAGTCTCGCTCTGCCGCCCAGGCTGGAGTGCAGTGGCAACATCTCGGCTCACTGCAACCTCCGCCTCCAGGGTTCAAGCAATTCTTCTGTCTCAGCCTCCTGAGTAGCTGGGACTACAGTTGCACACCACCATGCCCGGCTAATTTTTGTATTTTTAGTAGAGACAGGGTTTCACCATATTGGTCAGGCTTGTCTCGAACTCCTGACCTCTTGATCTGCCCACCTTGGCCTCCCAAAGTGCTGGGATTACAGGCGTGAGCCACCACGCCCCGCATCCTTGATTCTGTTTTGCCTGCCTACTTCCCCTTATCCAATTTGTCAACAAATCCTGTTGACTTCACCTTCAAATATCCTGATGTTAACCATTTCTCAGCATGCCCTTTGCTTTCACTTTAGCCCAAATCACCATCATCTCCACCTGGTTTAATGCGGGAGTCTCCTAACTGGTGTCCCCTGCTCTATGTTTGTCATCCCATGGTATATAGTCAGAACAAGTGATCCTTTAAAACGGAGTGGTCCTATTTAAGACTTGAGATCCTGGCCAGGCATGGTGGCTCATGCCTGTAATCTCAGCACGTTCAGAGGCCAAGGTAGGAGGATGACTTAGAGCCAGGAGTTCAAGATCATCCTGGGCAACAGTGAGATACTATTTCAATGAACATTTTTAAAAATTTAGCTGGGCCTGGTGGCACATGCTTCTAGTCCCAGGAGGCTGAGGCAGAAGGATCTCAAGCCCAGCAGTTTGAGGCTGCAGTGGGCTATGATCATACCACTGCACTCCAGCCTGGGTGACAGAGGAGACCTTGTCTGTTAAAAAAAAAAAAAAAAGAAAGAAAAAGAAAAGAAAAAGGGCTGGGCGCAGTGGCTCACACCTGTAATCCCAGCACTTTGGGAGGCTAAGGTGGGCGGGTCACCTGAGGTCAGGAATTCAAGACCAGCCTGGCCAACATGGTGAAACCCCATCTCTACTAAATACACAAAAAATTTAGCCAGGTGTTGTGGTGGGCGCCTGTAGTCCCAGCTATTTGGGAGGCTGAGGCAGGGTGAATTGCTTAAACCTACGAGGCCGAGGCTGCAGTGGGCAGAGATTGCGCCACTGCACTCCAGCCTGGGCCACAGAGTGAGACTCCATCTCAAGAAAAAAAAAAAAAAGAAAGAAGAAGGTCGGGTGCGGTGGCTTATGCCTGTAATCCCAGCACTTTCGGAGGCTGAGGCAGGTGGATCACCTGAGGTCAGGAGTTCGAGACCAGCCTGACCAACATGGTGAAACCCCGTCTCTACTAAAAACACAAAATTAGCCAGGCGTGGTGGCACATGTCTGTAATCTCAGCTACTTGGGAGGCTGAGAGAGGAGAATTGCTTAAACTCAGGAGGCAGAGGTTGCAGTGAGTCAAGATCGCACCATTGCACTCTAGCCTGGGCAATAGAGTGAGACTCTGTCTCAAAACAAAACAAAACAAAAAGTAAGATCCTGTCACTCTTCTGCGCAAAACTTTCCAGTGGCTCCCATCTCATTCAGGGTAAAGTCAAAGACTTACAATGGCCCCAAGGCCCTGCCACACCTGCTCCCCTCCAAGGCCTCCCTTGACCTCATCTGCTGGTGCTGTACACCTTGGTCACCTCTTTCCAGCCACCCTGGGCTCTGTAAAAGCCTATCACACACCACTCATTCTCCAGCATTAGCCCTTTCATTTGTGGATCTTTCTACCTCGAACTTCCTTCCTCCAGATATCTCCATGGCCTAGTGCCTCTCTTCTTTCAGATCCTTGCTAAACTAAGACAGGCCCTGACTATTCTATTTAAAATTACAACCCCCTTCCCTCAGTTCTTCCCTCTTTCCATCCCTGCTTTATTTGTCTCCAACGCACTCGTCACCATTTGGCCTACGGAATATTTTACTTATTATTTTCCCCGTGTAGGATGTAATCTTGATGACAGCAGCAATTCTTATCAGCTTATTTATTTATGTATTTGTTATTTTTGAGACAAAAATAATACTATTTTGTCACCCAGGCTGGAGTACAGCAGTACAATCATGACTCACTGCAGCCTTGACCTCCTAGACTCAAACAATCTTCCCACTTCAGCCTGCTGAGCGGCTAGGGCTACAGGTGTGCGCCAACACGCTCAGCTAATTGTTTATATTTTGTAGACACAGAGTCTTCCTATGTCGCCCAGATTGGTCTCGAACTCCTGAGCTTAAAGGTGTTCTGCTTTGATATCCCAAAGTGCTAGGATTACAGGCATGAGCCACCGTGCCTGGCTTTCTCAGTTTATTTAGTGCCACATTTCTACCATCCACAGAAGTGCCTGACACACATAAGGTACTCAATTAACATTTGTTGAATAAATGAATTATGGGCTGCAACGGGCTCCTAATATGTGTCAAGCAGAGGCCTGAATGTACCAGAAAACTCCTTATAGTGAATAACATGATTCCCTTTTTTTTTTTTTTTTTTTTTGAGATGGAGTTTCGTTCTTGTTGCCCAGGCTGGAGTGCAATGGCACAATCTTGGCTCACTGTGACCTCCGCTTCCTGGGTTCAAGCGATTCTCCTGCCCCAGCCTCCCGAGCAGCTGAGATCACAGGTGCGAGCCAACACGCCCAGCTAATTTTTTTGTGTTTTTAGTAGAGATGGGATTTCTCCACGTTGGCCAGGCTGTTCTGGAACTCCTGACCTCAGGTGATCCACCCTCCTTGGCCTCCCAAAGTGCTGGGATTACAGGTGTGAGCCACCGCACCCGGCCATGATTCCCACTTTGCAGATAAGAAGATTGAGGCTTAAGTCTGAGTGTGGTAGCTCACGCCTATAATCCTAGCACTTTAGGAAGCCAAGGTGGGTGGATCACCTGAGGTCAGGAGTTTGAGACCAGCCTGGCCAACATGGCGACACCTCGTCTCTATTAAAAATATAAAAATTAGCTGGGCGTGGTGGTTCACGCCTGTAATCCCAGCTATTTGGGAGGCTGAGGCAGGAGAATGGCTTGAACCCGGGAAGTGGAGGTTGCAGTGAGCCCAGATCACACCACTTCACTCCAGCCTAGGCTAAAGAGCAAAACTCTGTCTCAAATAATAAATAAATAAATAAATAAATAAAAAGAAGACAGGCTTGGGGAAGCATAAGTGCCCTTTTCCTCTGTTCCTATAGCAACTTGTGCATGGCCCCAGTCTCAGCGCCTATCATACTGCACTCTCATTATCCATTTCCTCAACTAGATGTAAGACTTTATTTTATTTTATTTTTGAGATGGAGTCTTGCTCTGTCACCCAGGCTGGAGTGCAGTTGTGCGATCTCAGCTCACTGCAAGCTCTACCTCCTGGGTTCACGCCATTCTCCTGCCTCAGCCTTCCGAGTAGCTGGGACCACAGGCACCTGCCACCAGCCTGGCTAATTTTTTTTTTTTTTTTTTTGTATTTTTAGTAGAGATGGGGTTTCACCGTGTTAGCCAGGATGGTCTCGATCTCCTGACCTCATGATCTGCCTGTCTCAGCCTCCCAAAGTGCTGGGATTACAGGCGTGAGCCATGGCGCCTGGCTAGATGTAAGATTTTTAAGTTCAGGGACTATTCTATCTTTTATTTATTGTTGCATCTCCAACACCTCGCAGAAAGGTGGGCACATAATAGGTGCTTAAGTAATATTTGTTGCATGAATACATGAATGAAATGGGCAAGTCAGGATACAAACTCACAACTTTCAAAAAGAAAAGTCTGTGCCCACCCCACCCCACTCTGCCCTAGAGTGTTCCTGAGACAGCCATAGATCCAACAGTTAAGTCCCTCTCCCTGGCAGAGTGCCTTCTTGCAAATCCTCACCCACAGAGTCAGAAGTATTTTAGATAGGGAGAAGTATACACTGGCTGACAGTTCTTTCCTATCACACCAGGCAAACAGAAATCATTTCTCCAGTCAATCCCTGCCAGTCCTCTAGAGTCAAGGTCTCTCTTATTCCTCGCCTCCTGATCTGCAGTCTGCCTCCCTAGTTTCCCCAATCCTCAGCTGCTGGGTCGGGCTCCCTGCCCATCCATCCACTCACCCAGCCTTCAGCCAGCCAACAGCCTCTGTGAGCCTGCTCTGGGCCATGTGATAGCTGAACTAACCCCCATTCCATTCCCACTGTGAGCTGACTTGGTTCCTTAAGTCTTCATTCCAACAAACTCTTTTTTTTTGCCTCTTCTCTTTATACTCTCTGCCACCCCTGATCCCAAGTCTTCGGTCCATGGAGATGGCTCATTCCAACCATGGATGATTGTGGGCCTCTTGTCTCATCTGCTTCTTTCTCTTGGCTCTTAATTTCTCTAGATCAGTCATTTTTAAACTACTGTGTGTGTGTGTGTGTGTCTGTGTGTGTGTGTGTGTGAGAGATGGACTCCTTTGAGAAGCTGATGTGGGCTATGGTATCTCTTCCTCTAATAAATATTAATACCTATGCACTTAAAAACAGCATTTTGCATATAAGTTCCAGTGCACCTAGATCAAGATCTCTCCTTGCCTTCTCCCCTCCCCTCTAGATTTCTGGTTGTTTTTGGTTCCCAAATCAGTCCACCTGGTCTCCTTTCAGAAGCAGAAGCTTCTTCCTATGATATTATCAATACTGTTATTATTAACATCAACAGTGAGGTTTGTACATTTTTCATGCATCAACTGATTTCAACCTCTCAATAACCCCAAGAGAAAGGAACTATTATTGTCCCATTTTTACAGATGAGAGAGCTGCTTGGTTACATGTTTTGCCAAAATCACATGATTCTAAGTCCAGGGTTTCTTCCTCTGCACGATGGATGGTGTGTTGCCTATTATTAACCACTGTGTTTTTTTTTTTTTAACCTTTCCCATCTCCACCACCCAAAACCTACCTTCCCCACCCCTACCCTCACCCTATGGTGTATTGCCTATTATTCTTAACTGCTGTTTTCTTTGACCTCCTCCATTTCTACCACCTAAAAACCCTCTTCCTCACCACCACCCCCACTTCTCTGAAGCTCCCTCTTTCTCCCCCATCCACTCTTCAACTGACCACAGGTGGCTTCTTTGTAGTTGCTTGAGCATATGTGAGCCATGAAGGGGTTTCGTTTCCCCTTCTGTTCTCAGCCCAGCTGTGCCAGCCTCTGTGATCCTTGTGAGCTTTAAATGAGGCACTCCAGACCCTTCTTACGCAGGCCACGGCATTTCTGGAACTGCCACACCTAAAATCCATATGAGGAAGGAAAGAGACACCTATTTGAACACCTACATTGTACCAGGCCCCGTGCTTGACATAGAGACACTGAACTCAACCTTTAAAGGCCTCAGCTTCCAGGTCCTTCCAGGCATCTTACTGATGGGCACCTGGAGGCTCTGAGATGATTGGTCTGATTCCATCTGCTGTCTGTCTGTTTGTCTGTCTGTGGGTGGTTAGGGGCCTCTCGGTAGCATGGCTAACCCTTTTTTAATTTAATTTAATTTTATTTTTGAGACGGAGTCTAGCTTTGTTGCCAGGCTGGAGTGTAGTGGCACAATCTTGGTTCACTGCAACCTCTGCCTCTCTGGTTCAAGCGATTCTCCTGCCTCAGCCTCCTGAGTAGCTGGGACTACAGGCGTGCGCCACCATGCCCAGCTAATTTTTGTATTTTTAGTAGAGACAGGGTTTCACCACGTTGGCCAGGATGGTCTCGATCTCTTGACCTTGTGATCTGCCCACCTCAGCCTCCCAAAGTGCTGGGATTACAGGTGTAATCCCAGCCCGTACCCGGCCTTAAAACCTTTTATCAAAGTGTAATATAGGCCAGGTGCAGTGGCTCATGCCTGTAATTCAACACTTTGGGAGGCTGAGGTGGGCAGATATGGGAGTTTGAGACCAGCCTGGCCAACATGGTGAGACCCAATGTCTACTAAAAATATGAAAGAGTTAGCCAGGTTTGGTGGCACATGCCTGTAATCCTAGCTACTAGAGTGGCTGAGGCAGGAGAATTGCTGAACCTGGGTGGCAGAGGTTGCAATGAGCTGAGATGGTGGCCACTGCACTCCACCCTGGGCAACAGAGTAAGACTGTCTAAAAAAAAAAAAAATCATCTGAACTGAACCAAGAATCTGTAGCCTCAAAAGGGATTTGGCTGTAAACCAATCTTTCACTGAAGGCTCCAGAATCCCAAAGTGTGCTCTTAATAAATGGTCCAGAGCATGTCTTATCAGTTCCTCTGATGCTCGAGTTCTCTGCCCATTGTTGCTTTTTTTCTTTCTTTTTTTAAGTTCTGGAAAAAAAAAATTAGAGACTGGTTAGGAGCCCCCTACCCCACAGAGAACTCTAGCCTTGATCACGCCTTGATTACAAGTGACAGATAAATCATCATCTCATAAGGCCACATATTGCATTTTTTAGACAGATCTGGCAACTTAGATTTAAATTTTTTAAAACACACATGTGTGCGCACACATACACACACAATAAAAAAATCCTTGTTTGAGCTGAAATACGCTGCAATTTTTGTTCACTAATTCTAGTCCTGCCCTGGTGTGGCCTCCCATAATTAGTTTAGTCAATTCAGTAATCGAGTCTCAGGTGCTGAGGCACTTGAGGCAGACTTCCTGAACTCCACATTCTTCCTGTGGGGATCCTGGGATCTACTGAGTCAGGGATGTGGCTGTATCAACATTTGCCAAAGAACATTCCACTGGACACTAATCCCCCGTAAGGCCTTATGAAAACAGAACCCTGAGCTCAGATAAGTTGGGGAAATGCTATATTGCTCTTCTGGTCTTTATCACATCTCATTCCCCAGAAATCTTTATGAAAACAGAGCTCTGAGCTCAAGTAAGCTGGGGAGATGTTACATGTTCTCTGGTCTGTATCACATCTCACACTAGCACAGAGAAGACTCTTGAAGTCCTGAAGCATTAAAAATCCTGTTTCACTCTGTCAGTGACTGGTCTGACTTAGAATCCTTTTTTCCAAAGAGGAAAATTTCTATGAATTTTTCTCAGAATGAATGTCCTCCAATACAGGACATAGGCCAGTTAGCTGTAAGCATCCTCTAAAAACTACACTGTCTAATCTGATAGCCGCTAGCACCCAGGACTACTGAGCACTTGAAGTGTGGCTAGTTCAAACTCAGATGTGCTGTGAGTGTGAAATATACACTGGATTTCAGATTCTTAGTACAAAAATAAAATGAAATATGCATACTTTTTATATTGATATATGTTGAAATATTGGGTTAAAATTTGTTATTAAAATTAATTTCATCTATTTACTGTTACTTTTTAAAACGTGGCTACTAGAGACCAGGCACAATGGCTCACACCTGTAATCTCAGCATTTGGGGAGGCTGAGGCAGGTGGATTCCCCTGAGCTCAGGTGTTTGAGACCAGCCTGGGCAACATGATGAAATGCTATCTGTACCAAAACTACAAAAAATTAGCTGGGTGTGGTGATGTGCATCTGTGGTCCCAGCTACTTGGAAGCTGAGGTAGGAGAATCACTTGAGCCTGGGAGACAGAGGCTACTAGAAAATTGATTTATTTTATTTATTTTTTTTTAGACACAGGGTCTCAGCCTGTCACCCAGGCTGGAGTGCAGTGGCACGGTCATGGCTCATGGCAGGCTTGAGCAATCTTCCCACCTCAGCCTCCTGAGTAGCTGAGACTACAAATGCATGCCACCATGCCTGGCTAATATTTGTATTTTTGTAGAAACAGGATTTTACCATGATCACTTGAACCACCCATCTCGGACTCCCAAAGTGCTGGGATTACGGGCATGAGCCACCGCACCCAACCCAAAAATTTATAATTATGCACATGGCATGCATTGTATTTTCATTGGAGAGTGCTGCTCCAGTGTTCTGTGCTGCTGGGGAAGGCTGTTTTGGGCTGTACAGGGAAATGTGAGAGGGAGGGGGTGGGTAGCCCAGTGTAGGAAGTATAAGGGAACTGCGGGATTCACTGGAAGGGCAGCTCAGGAAGCCTAAGAGCAGGGTGGTCAGGAAGTGGTGACTAAGCTGAGACCTGAAAGATGAGAAGGAGTTAGCTGGAGGAAGGCAGAGAAAACAGCAGGGGTCAAAGCCTTGAAGTGAAAGAGGAACTGTATGTATTCCAGGACGTCCAAGGCTTCAGGGGCAGAGGGTAGACAGTGACCCAACCTGACCCCCGAGAAGGCAGCAAGGGCCAAGACTTTTAGGCCAGGCAAGCCTCTGTAAAGGGTTTATCCTGAGGGCACTGTGAAGCCACAGCAGAGTTTTCAGCTGGTTGAGACTAGACAGATTTGCATTTTAGAAAGATTGCCCCTGACATTTTGAGTGGGGTAGGGATGGATGGAAGGATAAACTGGAGGCAGAGGAGCTTTTACAGAAACTGTTGAAGTTATCTAAGAGGGAGATGATAAAAGTCTGGACTATGCTACATCCCTTTGAATTGAAGAAGCCAATGTTTAGGAAATAGACTTGGAGTGGGGACCACTAATCCCAGGCTATTTGGAGATGGAAATAGGGGAGAGGGTGGAGTCAACATTAATATCTGGGGTTCTGAGTAGTAAGGCTATGATGGGAGACCAGAAATCTATGGCAGGGGAAGAGGATGAGTTCAAGGTGACTTTGAGAAGCATGTGGGGTTATAAGTGGGAATATCTGAGACAAAGTAGATAGCCAGGTTTAGAGGTTGGAAGACAGTTATGGGCTGGAGATAGAGTTGGGCAGGAAATGTCTCCCCTATGAGCCTTAGGTTCCTTATCTGCAAAATGGGGATGTAATCTACTTCCCAGAGTTAGTGTGATGATTAGATTATGTAACATTGATGGCAGTGGTGGCCTGTCTAGAGTGGCCACTCCCATGATGCAGGCTGCAGTGGGGGAGGCACTCCACAGAACTAGCAGGGGCCGGGAACAGGCAGAAGCCCTGCTGTCTTCTGAGTTGACACAGTGGAAGCTTCACGCTCCTTGGGCACAGCTGCAGCTGCCCAAGCCAGGGCTGCAGACCCAGGCATCTCTGCACTCTTGGGGGCCCAGGAAGGCCCCCCTGCCCCTGCAGGCTCAGAAATACCTGCTTCCACTGCCTGGCCTCTCCCTGCTCCTGGCACCTGCTTCGATCTCAGAGCAAAGTTGAGGCTGATCCCAGGCGCTGTTGCAACCCAGCTGGGTGTTTGCATGCTTGGGGCAGCACTGACACACCAGCCCCTGCCACTTTGGCCCACTTCAGACTTTGGGCACCAACTAACATGGAAGGGAGACCAAGGAAGGGCTGAGGGCAGCTCAGCACTGGCCTGCAGGTGCCCCTCTGCCTGAACAGCCTGGGTGCTATGAACAGTGGCAGGAGGCAGATAGGCTCTGGGCAAAAAGGGGCGGGTCCCTGGTGAAGCCTCACCTTCAATCCTGGGAAGGCCTGAAGCCTAGGGGCCAGGCTGCCAGTCCTGCAGATTGGAGTAGGAACTTATGGTGCCTTTTCTGGGCCTGCCCATGGCCACCCATGGACCAATCAGCGCGCACTTCTTCCCCTCTGAAGCCCATAAGAACCCTGGACTCAGCCAGACTCAGAGAGATGTCAGGACAACCAGCTGCAGAAAGGAGCTATCCCCTCTGGAGTCTCCTCTCTGCTGGAAGCTCAGCAGACATCAGGACGACCAGCTGTGGAGAGGAGCTACCCACTCCAGGGTCTTGTAGCTCCTTTCTGTTGAGAGCTGAACATTAAAATTGAACATTAGTGGACACCCTGGCAGCAGAGAGGAGCTAGCCACTGTGAGTCTGCTCTGAGCTGCTCTGTTGCTCAATAAAGCTCTTCAGCTTGCTCACCCTCCACTTGTCTGTGTACCTCATTCTTCCCGGGCATGGGACAAGAACTCAGGACCTCCTGAATGGCAGGGCTGAAGGAGCTATAACACAAACAGGGCTGAAACACACCTCTTGCTCACTATGTTGTGGGTAAGAAGAAGGGGAGAAGAGCTGAGGCCCTTTGGGGACCCCAGACCTAGGAGCTCCCTGAGCCAGGGCTGTGACACCCTCTTTGGGGGTCTGTGGTTCCTGACATATCCAAGCCCCCAAGAACCATTGCATTCCCCAGTGGCAGCAGTGGAAGCTGCTTGCAGGATGCCTGTTCCAGCTGCAGCCTCGTAGGAAGCCAGCACTCATGCTGGCACCTGGAGCTGCCCACTCCACCACAGCCATTGTTCCTGGCTGTGCACAGTGGCTGGACCCCACGCTTGCTTGCTCACACACACCCTTACCGCTCCACTCGCCCTTGGCAGGCATGGGATCCAGGCCATTAGCACGAGCTGAGCACAGTTTGCCAGGCCAAGTGGGCGCAGTGAGCCTGAGCAAAACTCTGGCAAAGGCACCACTGGCCACAGAGGTTTCTGGCTGGTGAAGTGACAGCCCAAGGATCCCATAACGACATGTTGGATGTGCCTGGCATTGCGCAGACACACAGTAGGCATTGGGAAGCATTGTTTCTTTCTTTCAGAGGATCTATCATCCTCGTTTCCCGCATGGCCAAACTTACCAAGGTCTTTGCAGCTTCTGCTTCCTTCTCTAGTACTCATCGGTCCCACATCTGTGCTTACAAAGTCTCTAGTGTAGTGATGGGGAGATGTTTCTGGAAGCAGTAGTGGGAAAGGGTGAGTGAAGGCAGCTCCTCCTGCCTGGGTAGTCCTAGAATAGGAAGGGGGTGAGCAGTCAATACATGCAGTGGAGAGGACTCTGGCCTGGGAGGAAGGAAGATAAGCTACTTGCCCCTACCCTGCCACCAGCACAATCAGTAAACCTTGCTCTGTTCTAAGCCTCAGTTTCTCCACTTCTTCAAGAAAGGGTCTTCCAGCTGAGCCCTTCCCTGTTTCTGTCCCTATCTCCTTCTCTCTCCCAGAAAGTCTCTTGCCTTCTCTTGACTCACAGAAGACATCACTTCCTTGAAGACTTGGCTCACTATAAGCCTCCTGGCGGCTCCTTCCTGGGGCACTGGGCCAAACTCCTGACAAGATTAAGAAGAGGTTTTGGAACTGGGCCAGACTAGGAAAACAGGAAAGATGACGAACAAAGCTTCCCTCCTTCTGAGGGTTGTTTATTCCAGTGTTCCTTCAGTTGAGTTTTCTGGGTACACAGCAGCCCTTGGCTTTCCATCCCATGTGCAGCCTCTGGCCCAGCACTTAGTGCACTCTCAGTCATAGAGCTTATCACACGGACTTGCTCCAGTGCCCACTTGTCCAACTGCCCCAAACTCCTGGAAACCAGAAAGAACACAGATGTATCTCAACTGAGTGCCTACCATATTTCCACAGGAGGAACTGTCTTCGCATAAAAGCCCCTCTGCAGCTCCTTAAGGTAAGCAGTGTTCTTTCCATTTTGCAGCCATGAAAACTGAGGCCAGGGAGGCTCCCCAAGGTCACCCAGCATGTTGGTGTTGGATCCAGAAATGGAGGGAGTTGGAAGGGAGAACGTCTTATCAGTTGAGACAATATTCTTTGGAGGCTGATGAACCTTTCTGAGTTTGAATTTTGACTGCCACTTACTGCCTGTGGAATCTGGACAAGTTCCTAGTGGGAAGCAGTTTTGGGTCACAGTGGGGATCACAGACTCTGGAATCAAATGTCAGTTCCACCATCTGCTAGTTATGTGACCTTGGGCAAGTTCCTTTGCCTCTCTGCACTTCAGTTTCCACAGCTGTCAAACAGGATAATAATAGTGCCTGCCTCATCAACTTGTCGTGTGGATTAAATGTGATAATCCTTGTGGGGCATTTAGCACAGTGTCTGGCCCATGGTCCAGTGCCATCTATGTCAGCTACGGTTTGAATGCAGGCCCCACTGACTCTGGCTACCACCTGTTTCCCTGCCTATCACCTGTCACCCTGGTGGCTCACTCAGCACTTGGCGTGCTGTAGGTGCTCCAGGGCTTACTGACTGAAGGGGTGGTTGGGAATTGACTCAGTATTTCTGAAAGCAGGCTTCTGACAATGTGTGGGAGGATTCTGGAGAAAGATGATTTTCAGGAGTTTCCCAACCAATCAGCAAGTAACGCTTTTTGCACGCTAGTATGGACTTAGACCAGTTTCAGATTGGTTCTCTGAATGTTACCTGTGCAATCAGAAGCATACCTATACTCACGCCTATAGAGGCAATCTATACTGATTGTGGAGTGTTCAAATGCTACATAAAGACCGAAAGCAGAGAGTTAAAGTTCTAAGTAAACTTGCTTCAAAAGGGTTGCCCACTGTTTATTTGAGGCATGTCCTTCCGGAATTTTCCTAAGCCCTATACCTTTTTTTGTTTTTTTTTTTTTGAGACAGGGTCTCACTCTGTCACTCAGGCTGGAGTGCAGTGGCGTATGATCTTGGATCACTGCAACCTCTGCCTTCTGGGCTCAAGCAGTCCTAGCACCTCAGCCTCCCAAATAGCTGGGACCACAGGTGCACACCACTACACCTGACTTTTTTTTTTTCTTTGTAGAGGCAGAGTTTTGCCATGTTGCCCACGGTGATCTTGAACTCCTGGGCTTAAGTGATCTGCCCGCCTCGACCTCCCAAAGTGCTGGGATTACAGGCATGAGCCACAATGCCCGGCCTCTATGCCTATGCCTCATTTTTGAGTGTCACTGTGTACCCTAGTCGGTGTTAGACACTGCAGGTCCCCAAAGAAGTAGAGATGACTGTCTGTACCTTAGGGGCAGGCACAGTTGGGGCGGGACCCAGAATTCATGGAACCCTTAATCAGCAATTAAAATGTCCACAGTACCAGTGACTCACTCATTTAATACGTACTTAACATTTGTGGTTCGGAGACCCGGAAATGACAAATCAAGGTCCTACTTGGTTTCAGAGTGAGCCCCGAGATTGAATCAGCAAGGAAACTTTTTGGTATACTTGCCCCGATTATGGGCCTGTCAACAAGCCTCAGTGGGAGGGCAGGATGGGTGATGTGTCCTCGCTGTCCAGAAAATTGTACTTTCTTGCCTCATTTATTGTATGTAGAGAAGTGAACTGAGGAGCCCGACAGGCTGGGCTTGCCACAGGTGGTTTCTAGGACTTTGGGTGACTCACTCCCTTCTCTGAGCCTCAGGTTTCTCATTTGAAGCATGGGGAGGATCCTCCTGCCTTGAAAGGCACATTTCTCATTCATTCATTCATTTGTAAAAGATGGTATTTCATAAAAATGTGGAGGGATGACTCAATAAACATAGCCATCTAGAGGGAAAAAAAGAATTGGGTGATTTGGTAGATTGTATTACTGTTCAGCAAATATTTACTTTCCCCAGCCCACACCACCACAGGAGGAATATACTTCCTCACCCTGTTGATATTGCACTTGGCCACGTGACTTGCTTTGGCCATGAGAATATGTGTGGAAGTCACAGGGGCCAGGCCCAAGGCACAAAGTGTTTCCATTCATCCCTTTGAGCAACTGTCCTCGGCCATGAGAACCACAAGTCCCAGACAGTGGAGGTTCCTTCAGCCTGGATTCCAAATGAGAAGATACATGAGACAGCCACCTACTCACCCCACAGCCTGGAGCCCAGCCCAGCCAGCCCCAGAAAGCCCTGCAGAGCCCCAGCTTGACCCACAGACCCCTGGGCAAGAAGTGAATGTTTACTGTTGTAAGCACCAGGCTTCTGGAAGTTGTCTTTTATGCATCATTGTCACAGCAAAATCTGACCAATGTGGATCCCTGGCTCACTCCTTATATTGACTTTAGCTTGGGTCTTGAGCAAGGATTTTCTTTTTTATTATTATTATTTTTTCGATACAGTGTCTCACTCTGTCACCCAGCCTGGAATGCAATGGTGCGATCTCGGCTCACTGCAACCTCCGCCTCCCTGGTTCAAGCAATTCTTCTGCCTCAGCCTCCCGAGTAGCTGGGATCACAGGGGCCTGCCACCACACCTGGCTAATTTTTGTATTTTTAGTAGAGACGGGGTTTCACCATGTTTGCCAGGCTGGTCTAGAACTCCTGGGCTCAGGTGATCTGCCCGCCTCAGCCTCCCAAAGTGCTGGGATTACAGGCGTGAACCACCATGCCCGACCGAGCAAGGATTTTCTCATTAGATGATATTTGACCTGAGATCTGAATGTTTAAGAGGAGCTAGTCATGTGGCCATCTAGGGGAGAAATGTGCCAGGCAACAGGAATAGCAATGCCGTGGTCCTGAGGCTGGAGGAAACTTGGCCTGTTCAGGAAAAGAAAGAAGGCCAGTGTGGGGCCAGGCATGGTGGCTCATGCCTGTAATCCTAGCACTTTGGGAGGCCGAGGCAGGCAGATCACGAGGTCAGGAGACTGAGACCATCCTGGCTAACATGGTGAAAACCCGTCTCTACTAAAAATACAAAAAATTAGCCGGGCGTGATGGTGGGCGCCTGTAGTCACAGCTACTCGGGAGGCTGAGGCAGGAGAATGGTGTGAACCCGGGAGGCAGAGCTTGCGGTGAGCCAAGATCACGCCACTGAACTCCAGCCTGGGCGACAGAGCAAGACTCTGTCTCAAAAAAATAAATAAATAAAATAAAAAAAGAGAGAAGGCCAGTGTGAAATAAATAAGGGTTGTTTGGTATCTGAGAGGGAGATAGTCTGAGCTCTAGACTCATATGTTCAATAGGGCACTTCAGGCTGGGCATGGTGGCTCACACCTGTAATTATTTTATTTTTAATTGACACATAATGATTGTATTTATGGGGTACAATGTGATGTTTCAATACATATATACACTATGATAATCAAATCAAGGTAATTAGAAAATCCATCACCTCAACCATTTATCGTTTCTTTGTGGCGAGAACATTTCAAATCCTCTTTTCTGCTATTTTGAGATGTACATTATTCTTAACTACAGTCACCCTATTGTGCAGTAGAACACCAGAACTTATTTCTCCTACGTAATTGTAACGTGGTACTTATTGGCCAACCTCTCCTCCTCCTCCCTCTACCAATCCCTCCCTAGCCTCTAGTAACCACTATTTTACCCTCTACTTCTATGAGATTTAAAACAAAAATTTTTTTTTTTGTTTTGAGACAGGGTCTTTGTCACCCAGGCTGGAGTGCAGTGGTGCAATTACAGCTCCCTGCAGCCTTGAACTCCTGGGCTCAAGTGATCCTCCTGCCTCAGCCTCCTGAGTAGCTGAGAACCACAGGAATGTACCACCCCACCCAGAATTTTTTTTTTTTGGGGTCAGAGTCTTGCTCTGTTGCCCAGGCTGGAGTGCAATGGCGCGATCTCGTCTTACTGCAACCTCCACCTCCCGGGTTCAAGCAACTCTCCTGCCTCAGCCTCCCGAGTAGCTGGGATTACAGGTGCCTGCCACCACGCCCGGCTAAATTTTTTTGTATTTATAGTAGAGATGGGGTTTCACCATATTGGTCAGGCTGGTCTCGAACTCCTGACCTCGTGATCCGCCCACCTCAGCCTCCCAAAGTGCTGGAATTACAGGCATGAGCCACCGCAACTACCCAGAAAAATTTTTAAATTTTTTGTAGAGATGGAGTCTTCATATGTTGCTCAGGCTGGTCTTGAACTCCTGGATTCAAGCAATCCTCCTTTCTTGGCCTCCCAAAGTGTTGGGATTACAGGCTTGAGCCACTGTGCCAAGTGGAGATCAATTTTTTTAGGTTCCACAGATAAGAACATACAGTTTGTTTTTCTGTGTCTGGCTTATTTCACGTAACATAAAGTCACCAGATTCATCCATGTAGTCACAAATGAACAGGATTTAGTTCATTTTTATGGCTGAATAGTATTCCATTGTTTACATGTACTCCATTGTCTTCATCCATGCATTCGTTGATGAACACTTAGGTTGATTCCATACACTGGCTATTGTGAATAATGCTGTAATAAATATGGGAGTACAGATACCTCTTTGACATGCTGATTTCATTTCATTTCATTTCCTTTATTTTATTTTATTTTATTTTCAAGACAGAGTCTCACTCTGTTGTCCAGGTTGGAGTGCAGTGGTGCCATCTCGGCTCACTGCAACCTCTGCCTCCCAGGTTCAAGTGATTCTCCTGTCTCGGCCTTCCAAATAGCTGGGACTACAGGCACGTGCCACAACATCCAGCTAATCTTTTGTATTTTTAGTAGAGACAAGGTATTACCATGTTGGCCAGGCTGGTCTCAAACTCCTGGCCTCAAGATCCACCTGTCACAGCCTCCCAAAATGCTGGGATTACAGGCATGAGCCACTGGGCCCAGCCTATTTCTTTTAGATGTATACCTAGTAGTTGGATTTGTGGATCATATGGTAGTTCCATTTTTAATTTTGGGGGGAACCCCCATACTGTTTCCTACAACAGCTGTACTAATTTACAGTTCCACCAACAGTGTGTAAGGGTTCCCTTTTGTCTGCATCCTCGCCAACACTCGTCTTTTGTCTTTTTGATAATAGTGGTTCTAACTGGAGTGAGATATCTGTTTATGGTTTTGCTTTGCATTTCCCTGATGACTAGTGATGTTGAGCATTCTTTCAAATATCTGTTGGCCATTTGTAAGTCTTATTTTGAGAAATGTCTATTTGGGTCTTTTTTCCACTTTAAAATTGGATTATTGGTTTGTTTTTTGTTTTTGTTTTTGGTTTGTTTATTGATATTGAGTTGTCTGAGTTACTTATATATTCTGGATATTAACCAGATGTATAGTTCGCAAATATTTTCTCCCATTCTGTGTGTTATCTCTTCATGCGTTGATTGTTTTTTTGTGCAGAAGCTTTTCAGTTTGATGTAATTCCATTTGTCTATGTTTGCTTTTGATGTCTGTACTTTATTTTTATTTTTGAGACAGAGTCTTGTTCTGTCGTCCAGGCTGGAGTGCAGTGGTGTGCTCTCAGCTCACTGCAACCGCCACCTCCCGAGTTCAAGCAATTTTCCTGCCTCAGCCCTCTGAGAATAGCTGGGACTACAAGCATATGTCACTACGACCAGCTAATTTTTGTATTTTTAGCAAATACGGGTTTTCGCCATGTTGGCCAGGCTGGTCTCGAACTCCTGACCTCACGTGATCCACCCACCTTGACTTCCCAAAGTTCTGGGATTACAGGCATGAGCCACTGCACCCAGCCTATGCCTGTGCTTTTGAGGGCTTATCTAAAAAGCCCTTGTCCAAAACAATGTCAAAAAATGTGTCCCCATGTTTTCTTCTAGTAGAGTTTCATAGTTTTGGATCTTAGATCTAAGTGTTTAATCCATTTTGAGTTGATTTTTGCATATGGTGAAAAGTAGGGGTCTAGTTTCATTTTTTTTGCATATAAATACCCAATTTTCCTGGCACCATATATTGATGAGACTGTCCTTTCCCCCGATGTGTGTTTTTTGCACCTTTGTTGAAAAATGAGTTGGCTGTAGTTGTAGGGATTTATTTCTGATCTCTTTATTCTGTTCCATTGGTCTATACATCTGTTTCTAAGTAGTTTGAAGTACTAGCCAATGTATTTTTTTTTTTTGTATAATGCCTTTTATCTTATCACATTTCTCTGGTTCCTTTGGCCTTGGAGGTGGTTTTTATAGCAGAAGTGCAGAAAGAATGAAAATAAGCAAATATTAGCTTTTTTCCTTTTTAATATGGGAAATTTTAAGCATTTACAAAAGTAAAGAGAATAATGTAATGAACCCTTACATACTCATCACCCAGCTTAAAGTGATCAACTTACGGGTAAACTTTTTTTTTTTTAGATGGAGTCTTGCTCTGTCACCCAGGCTGGAGTGCAGTGGTGCGATCTCAGCTCACTGCAAGCTCCGCCTCCCAGGTTCATGCCATTCTCCTGCCTCAGCCTCCTGAGTAGCTGGGACTACAGGCGCCCGCCACCACGCCCAGCTAATTTTTTTTTTTTTTTTTTTTTTTTGTATTTTTAGTAGAGAGGGGGTTTCACCACGTTAGCCAGGATGGTCTCGATCTCATGACCTCGTGATCCGCCTGCCTCGGCCTCCCAAAGTGCTGGGATTACAGGCCTGAGCCACCGCGCCCGGCCGGATAAACTTCTTTAATTATATGCCCATCTACCCTCTCCTTTATGGAATAATTTCTGTGCAGATCTCAAACATCATATCATTTCATCAGAAAACATTTCTCCATGTCTCTCTAAAAAAGGAACTTTAAACACATAGCCACAATTATTATTATTACACCTAAAAAACCAACAATTCTTAATATCATCCAATATCCAGTCCATGTTTAAATATACTGAATTGGCCGGACACGGTGGCTCATGCCTGAATCCCAGCACTTTGGGAAGCCGAGACGGGTGGATCACTCAAGGTCAGAAGTTCGAGACCAGTCTAGCCAATATGGCGAAACCCTGTCTCTACTAAAAATACAGAAATTAGCTGGGCATGGCGGCACGCATCCGTGGTCCCAGCTACACGGGAGGCAGAGGTTGCAGTGAGCCGAGATGGTGCTACTGCACTCCAGCCTGGGCAACAGAACTAGACTGTCTCAAAAAAAAAAAAAAAAAAAAAAATATATATATATATATATATATATATATGTGTCTATACGTGTGTGTGTGTGTGTGTGTGTCTATATACCCCAATTGTTGCATGTAATGTGTTTATTTGAATCAAGATCCAAACAAGGTCCACACAATCCACCGATTGGTAATTAAGTCTCTTTTACCCTTTAGGCTCTCCCTTTCTCTCTTTTTTAAGTGTGGAAGGTGGAATAAGCAGGATTGGAGAGATTTTCCCTTGCTCTGTCTTCAGTTTGTTTATTGAAGAAATAAGAGGCTGGGCAGGGTGGCTCATGCTTGTAATCTCAGCATTTTAGGAGGCTGAGGCTGGTGGATAACTTGAGGTCAGGAGTTCAAGACCAGACTGGTCAACATGGTGAAAACCCGTTGCTACCAAAACAAAAAAAAAACAAAAAACACCACCACAACCAACAACCCCCCCCAAAAACAACAAACAAAAACAATAACAAAGTTAGCCAGGTGTGGTGGCATGTGCCTGTAGTCCTAGCTACTTGGGAGGCTGAGGCAGGAGAATCACTTGAACCTGGGAGGTGGAGGTTGTAGTGAGCGGAGATTGCACCACTGCACTCTAGCCTAGGCCACAGAGTGAGACCCTGTCTCAAAAAAAAAAAAAAAAAAAAAAAAAAAGAGAAGGAAATAATGGGTATTCAATTAGGAAAAGAGGAAGTCAAATTGTCCCTGTTTGCAGACGACATGATGGTATATCTAGAAAACCCCGTTGTCTCAGCCCAAAATCTCCTTAAGCTGATAAGCAACTTCAGCAAAGTCTCAGGATACAAAATCAATGTACAAAAATCACAAGCATTCTTATACACCAACAACAGACAAACAGAGAGCCAAATCATGAGTGAACTCCCATTCACAATTGCTTCAAAGAGAATAAAATACCTAGGAATCCAACTTACAAGGGACGTGAAGGACCTCTTCAAGGAGAACTACAAACCACTGCTCAAGGAAATAAAAGAGGATACAAACAAATGGAAGAACATTCCATGCTCATGGGTAGGAAGAATCAATATCATGAAAATGGCCATCCTGCCCAAGGTAATTTACAGATTCAATGCCATCCCCATCAAGCTACCAATGACTTTCTTCACAGAATTGGAAAAAACTACTTTAAAGTTCATACGGAACCAAAAAAGAGCCTGCATTGCCAAGTCAATCCTAAGCCAAAAGAACAAAGCTGGAGGCATCACACTACCTGACTTCAAACTATACTACAAGGCTACAGTAACCAAAGCAGCATGGTACTGGTACCAAAACAGAGATATAGATCAATGGAACAGAACAGAGCCCTCAGAAATAACACCGCATATCTACAACTATCTCATCTTTGACAAACCTGAGAAAAACAAGCAATGGGGAAAGGATTCCCTATTTAATAAATGGAGCTGGGAAAACTGGCTAGCCATATGTAGAAAGCTGAAACTGGATCTCTTCCTTACACCTTATACAAAAATCAATTCAAGATGGATTAAAGACTTAAACGTTAGACCTAAAACCATAAAAACCCTAGAAGAAAACCTAGGCATTACCATTCAGGACATAGTCATGGGCAAGGACTTCATGTCTAAAACACCAAAAGCAATGGCAACAAAAGCCAAAATTGACAAATGGGATCTAACTAAACTCAAGAGCTTCTGCGCAGCAAAAGACACTACCATCAGAGTGAACAGGAAACCTACAAAATGGGAGAAAGTTTTTGCAACCTACTCATCTGACAAAGGGCTAATATCCAGAATCTACAATGAACTCCAACAAATTTACAAGAAAAAACCAAACAACCCCATCAAAAAGTGGGCGAAGGACATGAACAGACACTACTCAAAAGAAGACATTTATGCAGCCAAAAAACACATGAAAAAATGCTCACCATCACTGGCCATCAGAGAAATGCAAATCAAAACCACAAAGAGATACCATCTCACACCAGTTAGAATGGCCATCATTAAAAAATCAGGAAACAACAGGTGCTGGAGAGGATGTGGAGAAATAGGAACACTTTTACACTGTTGGTGGGACTGTAAACTAGTTCAACCATTGTGGAAGTCAGTGTGGTGATTCCTCAGGGATCTAGAAGTAGAAATACCATTTGACCCAGCCATCCCATTACTGGGTATAATACCCAAAGGACTATAAATCATGCTGCTATAAAGACACATGCACACGTATGTTTATTGCGGCACTATTCACAATAGCAAAGACTTGGAACCAACCCAAATGTCCAACAATGATAGACTGGATTAAGAAAATGTGGCACATATACACCATGGAATACTATGCAGCCATAAAAAAGGTTGAGTTCGTGTCCTTCGTAGGGACATGGATGAAATTGGAAATCATCATTCTCAGTAAACTATCACAAGAACAAAAAACCAAACACCGCATATTCTCACTCATAGGTGGGAATTGAACAATGAGAACACATGGACACAGGAAGGGGAACATCACACTCTGGGGACTGTTGTGGGGTGGGGGGAGTGGGGAGGGATAGCATTGGGAGATATACCTAAAGTATAATAATAATAAATAAAAATAAATAAAAAAAATTAAAAAAAAATATAGTATTTATCTTGTAGAGTCTTCTACCTTCTGGTTTGTGGATTGCATCTGTGTGGTATCATCTAACACATGGGTCCCCAATCCCTTGTACTGGTCCTCGGCCTGATTCCTAACAGGCCACACAGCAGGAGGTGAGTGGTGGGCCACTGAGCGAAGCTTCATTTGTATTTACAGCTGCTCCCCATCGCTCGCATTACCACCTGAGCTCTGCTTCCTGTCCGATCAGCAGCAGCATTTGATTCTCATAGGAGTGCGAACTCTTGTGAACTGCCCGTGTGAGTGATCTAGGTTGCGTGCTTCTTATGAGAGTCTAAGTAATGCCTGATGATCTGAGTTAGAACAATTTCATCCTGACTCCTTCCCTTGTCTGTGGAAAAATAGTCTATGAAAAATTGTCTTCTATGTTTCATCCTGAACCCCTCCCTTGTCTGTGGAAAAACTGTCTTCTAGCCCAAAAATTGTCTTCTACGGCACGGTCCCTAGTGCCAAAAAGGTTGGGGACCGATGATCTAACACATTCTTCTGACTTCTAGTTCATGTGACTAGTATCTTAATAAAGTCAGGTTAAGTGTTTTTAGCAAGAATGCTTCATAGGTAATATTGTGTACCTATACCAGGAGGCACATTCAGTATATTTGTCTCATTCTGTGCAATTCCTAGCTGTTGACGATGATGGCCTAGATCCGTTGTTTCCTTAAAGGGTGTAAAGTACAAAATGCAAAATTCAAATTCTTTAGATTTTTCCTCATTAATTAGCTGAAATAATTCTGTAAGGAGAAATTTCCTCTAGCCAATTATTTGGTTACAATGAGATATGGTTCATACAGAAAAAGTAGAAAAGGTGCTTGATTCTTTCCCTTTATTCACCCATTTTCAAAATAATGAGTTGGTGTCCTAACATGCTCAAAGGGAATCCAGTGAAGTTTTCCTTTTCCCTCCCTCTCTCCCTCCCTCCTCTTTATATTTTTCTTTTTTCCTCCTCTCTTTTTCTTCCTTTTCTTTTCTTTCCTTTCCTTCCTTTCCTTTCTTTCCTTCCTTCTCTTTCTCTTTCTTTCTCTCTCTCTCTCTCTCCCTCTCTCTCTCTCTCTTTCTTTCCTTTCTCTCTTTCTTTCCCTCCCTTCCTTCCTTGCCTTCCTCCCTTTTCTTTCTTGCTTTCTTAGGTGCTTTACTAAAAAAGAAATTATATAACATAAACTGCTCATTCTTAAAGTATATAATTTGATAATAAGTATCATAAAAAGACTGCTACTGCTGTTACTGTCTTGACTCAAGGATGGCTCCATACCTACTTATTTAAAAAAATTGGCTAGGCGCAATGGCTCACGCCTGTAATCCTAGCACTTTGGGAGGCTGAGGCAGGTGGATCACCTGAGGTCAGGAGTTTGAGACCAGCCTGACCAACATGGTGAAACTCCGTCTGTACTAAATATAAAAATTTAGCTGGGCGTGCTGGCGCATGCCTGTAATCCCAGCTACTTGGGAGGCTGAGGCAGGAGAATCGCTTGAACCCAGGAGGCAGAAGTTGCAGTGAGCCAAGACTGCACCATTGCACTCCAGGCTGGGCAACAAGAATGAAACTCCATCTCAAAAAAAAAAAAAACTCAGAAAAACAAGGAAAATATAGCAAATAAGTTGCCTGTAATTGACACATAATAGTTGTACATATTTATGGGGTACAGCATGATATTTCAATACATGTGTACAATGTGTAACGATCGAATCAGGATAATTAGCCAACCTATGACTTCTCTTTTTTTGAGTATCATTATGAACTTATGGATTTTGAATCTGTTTTATTTTAAATCCTACTGATGCTTCAATTGCCTCATCTTTGGTCAACAAGAGCCTCTTCAAGACATTGGCTTCTGAGTCCTTTTGACATGACACTGTAGCTTTATTGCTTTCTGGAATGAAAAAGTCTTCCTGGTTCATCTTGTACATTTTTTGCTCCAGACCTTGAATCAGCTATTTCTCCTAGGAGCCCTGGTTCTTTTGTGGGAAATGGTATTTTGATATTGCAACCTTTTCTCTAGGGGTGCTCATAGTTACTGCATTGGTAATTGTTTCTAGGCCTTTTTAGTGGGTAGAGCTAGAGAAAAAAAGTTTTAAGAGATCTTGAGTTCATACTGATATTTTAAATTTCAATTTAGGGTATAGCATTTTTATTTCTTTTATTTTATATTTATATTTTTTCTTACGCTGAAAATGTTGGTTTTAGTGGCAATAACATTAGATTTATTTGCTTTATCTTATAATGTATAAAATAACAATTTATATTAATAATATGATTATGGAAAACATTTTAAGATTAAAAACTGGTCAGGTATGGTGGGTCACGCCTGTAATCCCAGCACTTTGGGAGGCTGAGGGGGGCGGATCACCTGAGGTTGGGAGTTCGAGACCAGCCTGACAAACATGGAAAAACCCCGTCTCTGCTAAAAATACAAAAAAAATTAGCCAGGCGTGGTGGCACGTGCCTGTAATCCCAGCTACTTGGGAGGATGAGGCAGGAAAATCATTGAACCTGGGAGGCAGAGGCTGTGGTGAACTGAGATTGCACCATTGCACTCTAGCCTGGGCAACAAGAGTGAAACTCCATCTCAAAAAAAAAAAAAAATTAAAAACTTTTCTTTTTTTGGCAGTTCCTCTCGTCCTTTGGGTATATCCTGATGGGAATGTACAAATTACTATGTTTAAAGTCATTTGAAATAATTCTTCTCTGAGCACTTATACCATCAATTTAATACATAGTTTGATACATTCATTTCATTTTGCTTTCATTTTAGGGGTTACTTTATTTAAAATTCCATTTTGTTTTAATGATTATGTGGAACATTTACATCGTTCCATAGCCAAATCTTCAAAATAAGTATATTCAGGTAAGTCTAGCTTCTCTACTTGTTCTTTGTACTCTGATGTCTTCCTTTCTCATCAAGAGTCATTTTTTAAAAAGTTATTTTCTTTTATTTAAAAAATATAAGCAAATATACATATTGATTTCCCCTCTTTTGTACATAAATGTTAGCATACCATACACTTTTCTTCTTTTACTTAACTATATATATATAATATATGTATACACATTTTATATTTTATTTATTATTTATTTATTTATTTATTTATTTATTTATTTATTGAGACAGGGTCTTGCCCTGTTGCCCAGACCGGTGTGCAGTTTGTGAACATGGCTCACTGCAGCCTCAACCCCCTGGGTTCAAGCAATCTGCCCACCTCAACCGTTTGAACAGCTGGGGCCACAGGCGTGCACTACCACGCCTGGCTAATTTTCCTTCAATTTTTTTTTTTTTTTTTTTAATGTAGAGACATGGTTTCACTAGGTTGGCCAGGCTGGTTTTGAACTCCTGGGTTCAAGTGATCTTCCTGTCTCAGGCTTCTGAAGTGCTGGGATTATAGGCATGAGCCACCATGCCCAGCCTAACAATATATTCTGAAGATCACTCTACCACAGTAGACAAAGATAGCTGTCATTCCATTTTATGGCTTCATAGTACTCCACTGTGTAAATATACCGTCATTTATTCACATAATCCCCTGTTGATGGATGTTTGGGTAGTTTCTAGCCCCTTGTTATTACAATGAGTGCTGCAACAAAGAACCTTGTGTCAGACATTTGCCAGAGTATTTTTGGGATTGACTCATGGAAGTTGTATTGCTAAGTAAATGCATATGTAATATTGGCTTTTGAGATCCTAGCCCAAGAATGCTTTCTTTTTTATTAGTTATTTTTTAAATAGCAAAATCTATCAAAACTCTTTTCACTGTAAATTGACAATTTATAGCTGTATAAATTTGTGAGGTACAAAGTGATGTTATAATGTATGAATACAATGTGGAAGATTTAAGTCAAGCTAGTTAACACATCCACAGCCTCAACAAGAATACTATCTGTGTGAGCTTTTTTCACACTACCTCTCTGTGCCTCAGTTTCTCATCTGCAAAATGGGAATAATAACAGTATTTACCTCAGGGAGTTGTTGGGAAGACTATATGGGCTAGTTGTTTTAAAGTGTTTAGAATAGACTGGGCATGGTGGCTCATGCCTGTAATCCCAGCACTTTGGGAGGCCAAGGTGAGCAGATCACTTTAGGTCAGGAGTTCGAGACCAGCCTGGCCAACATGGTGAGACCCCTGTCTCTATTAAAAATGTAAAAGTTAGGGCCAGGCATGGTGGCGCATGCCTGTAATCCCAGCACTTTGGGAGGCTGAGGTAGGCAGATTGCCTGAGCTTAGGAGTTCAAGACCACCCTGGGCAACAGGGTGAAACCTTGTCTCTACTAAAAAAAATACAAAAAATTAGCCAGACATGGTGGCGGGCACCTGTAGTCCCAGCTACTTGGGAGGCTGAGGCAGGAGAATCACTTGAACTCAGAAGGTGGAGGTTGCAGTGAGCTGAGATTGCACCACCACATTCCAGCCTGGGCGACAGAGGGAGACCCTGTCTCCAAAAAAAAAAAAAAGAAAAAAAAAAGAAAAGAAAAATTAGCCGGGCATGGTGGTGGGTGCCTATAATCCCAGCTACTTGGAAGGCTGAGGCAGGAGAATCACTTGAACCCAGGAGGTGGAGGTTGCAGTGAGCTGAGATGGTGCCACTGCTCTCCAGCCTGTGCAACAGAGTGAGACTCCATCTCAGTAAATAAATAAATAAATAAATAAATAAATAAATAAATAAATAAAGTGCTTAGAATTTTCCTGGTACATGGAAAATGTTCAATAAATGTTAGCTGCTTTTATTTTTATTAGCAAAGGGATAGAAAGTATGGGAATATGTGGACAGGTGGAACAGTAGAGTTAGATGCTGCTATAAGTTTTTAAGAAGGGATTCCCATCAAAAAGTGGGCGAAGGACATGAACAGACACTGCTCAAAAGAAGACATTTATGCAGCCAAAAAACACATGAAAAAATGCTCACCATCACTGGCCATCAGAGAAATGCAAATCAAAACCACAATGAGATACCATCTCACACCAGTTAGAATGGCCATCATTAAAAAATCAGGAAACAACAGGTGCTGGAGAGGATGTGGAGAAATAGGAACACTTTTACACTGTTGGTGGGACTGTAAACTAGTTCAACCATTGTGGAAGTCAGTGTGGTGATTCCTCAGGGATCTAGAAGTAGAAATACCATTTGACCCAGCCATCCCATTACTGGGTATATACCCAAAGGACTATAAATCATGCTGCTATAAAGACACATGCACACGTATGTTTATTGCGGCACTATTCACAATAGCAAAGACTTGGAACCAACCCAAATGTCCAACAATGATAGACTGGATTAAGAAAATATGGCACATATACACCATGGAATACTATGCAGCCATAAAAAATGATGAGTTCGTGTCCTTTGTAGGGACATGGATGAAATTGGAAATCATCATTCTCAGTAAACTATCGCAAGAACAAAAAACCAAACACCGCATGTTCTCACTCATAGGTGAGAATTGAACAATGAGAACACATGGACACAGGAAGGGGAACATCACACTCTGGGGACTGTTGTGGGGTGGGGGGAGGGGGGAGGGATAGCTTTAGGAGATATACCTAATGCTAAATGACGAGTTAATGGGTGCAGCACACCAGCATGGCACATGTATACATATGTAACTAACCTGCACATTGTGCACACGTACCCTAAAACTTAAAGTATAATAGTAATAAAAATAAATAAATAAATAAATAAATAAATAAATAAATAAAAGAAGGGATTCTGGAGCTGTTCCTTCTGCCCCTGCAGGAAAGGGAAGAATCGAAGAACCCAGAAATGAAGTTTGAAGATTAAATGAATAGGACAAGGACTGATAGCTTAATCCTAGCATAGACAGTGGGCCCTAAGGCTCCAAATGCCCCTCTTCCCAATGCTTGAGTGCTGGCTATACACTCTGACCTGTCTAGAGACTTAGTTGCACTCTGGAGGAAGAGAGGGAGGAAGCAGTCACTTGACCACATTTAACCTGAACTTATTTACAGTAAATCTCTGCCACTAGGTTGGATGGGCACTTGGGATAGAAATGAAATTCAGTTATACAAAAATAAGGTATTTTATATTTTCATTTTACATGAGCTTATGGCCTATTAAATTCAACTCATTACAATATAATTATTGACTGATAACCTGAGGCACAAGAGGAGGGTGTGAAAGAATGGAAGGAGTGGGAGGGAGTAAAAGAAATATTGGAAGGCAGTTCTTTGTTCACCTTACACATGGGGTGAGAGCTCTGATGTCCAATATGGTAGCCACTAGCTACATGAGTCCGATGACTACCAAATTGGAAAACCTAGCTATAGAAATTTTCAGCATTGCACTGTTCTATTGGGCAGTGCTGGGAATGTTGATTGGCTGTGCATAGTGGGTGGCAGAGTGTAAACCCTGGTGCTGGAGGTCCATCCTGATATCTTCATCTTTGGTTCCCAATAAATGGGCTCAAACTGGTCCTCTGAATGTCCTGGACAGCTGCTCGCATCCACACGGCCATTCAAGTCTGTGTCTCAGGCTTCTGCTCCTTCCTCCTTCCTCTAGGGAGTAGCTGCCTGCAGCTGTAGCTCTTTATCCCCTTTCTTACAACCTGTTCCTCCAAAGTCATGCCCAGATTCATGTCCTGGGTCTCCTTCCCAGGATCTCAGGAGGCTTCATCAAGCTGGTCTATTTGTTCTCTGTTATCTGCCTAGACTGAATTAAGGTGGCTGGCAGGCTCCCTGGAGTTGGAGGCAGACAGGGCACTCCCAGCTAGTTCCTCCTTACTCTCTCCTGGCTCATATTTCCTGTTTTTAATAGCTAGGTCCCTGGGCCTATCAAGGGGTGATACAAGGCCTGTCTCTTCCCTCCCCCACCACGCTTACTTTGAAAAGAGGGAAGTGGAACTGCTCAGTGTTCATGAGCTCGGCTAATAGCACCTTCTATCATGCAGCCCTCCCAGCCCTGAAACCTCCAGCTCTCAGTCCTACTCAGGTTCCCACACCCACCCCACAAAAAGCCTTGTCTGAGGCTTCCTCCAGAATTGCAAGGTCTGGGGAGCTGGGTGCCACAGACCCAGAGGAAGTTTCCCTGCTCTGTTCTGCTTGTTTCTGCAGAGATGATGTGACCACCTCACTGCTATCCAAGTTCCATTCAATGAATATTTGTTGGTCATCTGGGCCTGACCCTGAGGTCACCAGGGTCTACAAGGCAGATGAAAGTCCTGCTCCTCAGACATCTACCCTAGTGGGGGAGACAGACAACAAAGAAGAAAAATGGGATCCTGGTTGAGGAGTTGGTGGGGGACAGATTCTAATATTGGAGGTTCTTTTGGGTTGGAGGGAGCTGGGCGTGCTAGGCAGGGACAAGATGGAAAGGAGAGAGGAGGTGTATGCCTGACTGTGAGCTCCATGAAGCCAGGGACTGTGCCCTATTTGCCTTCCATTGATTCCTCAGTGATTCCTTCCATTGATTCCATTGATTCCTCCTCAGAGCAGGAGCTCATGAAACACTGAATGAATACCGACCAGCGTTGCTGAGATAGGCGCAAAGCTGGGGGCTTCTGAGCTGGACTTGCCTCTGTGGTCCCCACGGCTGCCCTTGTTGCATGGGGCCTGGACCCCAGCCCCAGCCCAGCCAGCTTTGCTGCCACTTGGATTCATTCTCTGCAGTTTCCAAGTCTTTCCCTGAGCTATGGCCTCCAACCTATCCCAGCTCAGGGCCGGTATGTGTCTAGGCAGCTCTATCCAGCTCTTTCCTCACTTGGCAATTTATGAAGTGGAGACATCAAGTGGTCAGATCCTGGAACGGCAGCAGTCGAGCTGTGGACACAGAGCAAAGGCTCCCGAGCCCTCCTGCCAGGCTGAGCCCTGACGCAGCGATGATTAGTACTGGATCCACACAGAACCTTATCCTGGCTGAGCCCAGATTCCAGCCATAGAACGAACTCTAATCCTGGTCACAGACTGAGACCTCCATCTCCTAATTAGGGGTCTAAGAGGGGTACTCCTAAACAATTCCCCTAATTTTACATTTGTACTGTAATGACCTGACACAACTTTAAAAACTTTTTTTTGGAAGGGTCACATATATTCAGAATTTTCCAAACTAAACATATCCATGCAACTAATGCTCATTGCTGGCATCCCAGACACCTTCATCTTCATAATTCCTTCTACTTGCTACCTCCCCAAGGGTAACAACTTCTATATTTTGAAATCATACTGTATATTCTTTTCTTTTTTTTGAGACAGGGTCTCACTCTGTCACCTAGGCTGGAGTGCAGTGGTGTGATCTTGGCTCACTGCAACCTCCGCCTCCCAGGTTCAAGTGATTCTCGTGCCTGAGTAGCTGGGACTACATGTGCGCGCCACCACGCCCAGCTAATTTTTTGTATTTTTAGTGGAGACAGGGTTTCCATCATGTTGGCCAGGCTGTGTATACTCTTTTCGGTGTCTGGCTTCTTCTGCCCAATATCATGTTGGTGAAATTCATCCACATTGATGTGTGTCCTTGTTGATTGGTTATACTTGGTGTGCACAGTCAGCCCCCGTATGGATTCTGCATCCATGGATTCAACCAGCCACAGATTAAAAACATTTAAAAAAAAGTTGTGTCTATACTGAACATGTACAGACTTTTATCTTGTCATTCTTTTTTTTTTTTTTTGAGACGGAGTCTCACTCTTTCACCCATGCTAGAGTGCAATATGCAGTCTTGGGTCACTGCAATATCCACCTCCCAGGTTCGGGTGATTCTTCTGCCTCAGCCTCCTAAGTAGCTGGGATTACAGGCATCTGCCACATGCCTGGCTAATTTTTGTATTTTTAGTATAGACAGGGTTTCATCATGTTGGCCAAGCTGGTCTTGAACTCCTGACCTCAGGTGACCTGCCTGCCTCGGCCTCCCAAAGTTGCTGGGATTACAGGCATAATCCACCACCCCCAGCCCTTGTCATTCTTTTCTTTTTTTTTTTTTTGAGATGGAGTCTTGCTCTGTCATCCAGGCTGGAGTGCAGTGGCGCATCTCGGCTCACTGCAAGCTCCGCCTCCCGGGTTCGCCATTCTCCTGCCCCAGACTCCTGAGTAGCTGGGATTACAGGAGCCCGCCACCATGCCCAGCTAATTTTTTCTATTTTTAGTAGAGACGGGGATTCACTGTGTTAGCCAGGATGGTCTTGATCTCCTGACCTCGTGATCCGCCCGCCTCAGCCTCCCAAAGTGCTGGGATTACAGGCATGAGCCACTGCACCCGGCCCATTATTTTCTTAAAATACAGTATAACAACTATTTACATAGCATTTACATTGTATTAGGTATTATAAGCAATCTAGAGATGATTTAAAGTTTATGGGAGGATGTGCATAGGTTATATTCAAATACAACACCATTTTATGTAAAAAACTTGAGCATTCCTGAATTTTTGTATCCGTGGGAGTCCTGGAATCAATCCCCTGTGGATACTGAGGGATAGCTGTATTTCATTATGTGAATTTATACTGCAACTTGGTTATATATTCTATTATCAATGAGTATTTGGGTACTTCCATTTGGAGGTTATTGTAAGTAGTGCTGCCATGGATTTTGTAGTATATGTCATTTGGTGAACAGAGCTAGGCATCTCTGTACCCAGAAGTGGAATTGCTGGGTTATGGGTTTTGCATTGATTTAGCTTCAGTAGATGCTAATAAATAGTTTTCTGAAGTAGTTATACCAATTTACATGCCCCACTCAGGGTATGCCAATTCCAGTTGTTCCATACCGTTACACTATTCATTCTAGACTTTTTGTCTTTTCTACTGTAGACTTTCTGGCTGATGTGTACTGATGATATCACTCTTGGATGGGCCTGCAATGCAGATGAGCTTATGTGCAGATGTATCAATTTTATTATTATTTATTTATTTATTTTATTATTATTATTTTTTGAGACGGAGTCTCGCTCTGTCGCCCAGGCTGGAGTGCAGTGGCGCAATCTCGGCTCACTGCAAGCTCCGCCTCCCGGGTTCACGCCATTCTCCTGCCTCAGCCTCCAGAGTAGTTGGGACTACAGGCGCCCACCACCACGCCCGGCTAATTTTTTGTATTTTTAGTAGAGGCGGGGTTTCACTGTGTTAGCCAGGATGGTCTCGATCTCCTGACCTCATGATCTGCCCGCCTCTGCCTCCCAAAGTGCTGGGATTACAGGCGTGAGCCACTGTGCCTGGCCCAATTTTATTATTAATAAATGGAAGGGATTTTAATGGAACTGGCCCTGCTATCTTATAATTGACATTGAAAAGGGATCCAGCTCAACACTTCTAAAACCCAAATAAAAGATTTTAGTCATTTAAGCAAAAATTTGTAAATCTCTCAAATTCATAAACTCATAAGGGACTGCTTCTATCACTTAACTGCTTATTCTTAGTAACTCTTTTGTTTTTTTTGTTGGAGACAGGGTCTCACTCTGTTGCCTAGGCTGGAGCTCAATGGCAGTCTCAGCTCACTGCAGCCTCTGCCTCATGGGCTCAAGTGATTCTCCATCCTCAGCCTCCCGAGTAGCTGGGATTACAGGCGTATGCCACCACGCCTGGCCGATTTTTGTATTTTTAGTAGAGATGAGGTTTCACTATGTTGGCCAGGCTGGTCTCGAACTCCTGGCCTCAAGCGATCCACTCACCTTAGCTTCCCCAAGTGCTGAGATTTCAGGCATGAGCCACCGTGTCCAGCTAAAAACTCTTATCTGATCAGACATTTTGTTGCACTTAAGCTTGGAAGATTCAATAGGAAGTAATTTTTTGCTAAATTGGGATTTAGCATTATTTGTTTTATATATATGTGTGTATATATATATATACATGAGTAATATACAAGAGTATACTAGTGTACTACTTTTGTAGCATATGTCCATTGGTGAACATAGGTAGGCGTTTCTGTACCTAGAAGTGTGTATATACATACACATACATTTATATTATATTATATTCACACACACACACAGTATTAATTGATGAGAGTTATAAGACACAGCTTTGGGAAACTAGTTGCTGAATTTTGTCTTGATCTTGCTGAGCACAGTGTTTGTTTATTCGGCCCAAAGAAGCAATGGCCCAGGGACCATTTTGGGGAGCTGCCTTCTAGATCTGCAGAAAGTATAAAATGGTTCCAAGCAAAGAAACACTGGAGTTCCCAGGGTTCCAGATCCACCTTCCACATCAGAGCCCCAATTCCCACTTTACCTGACTTGCTGGCACTGTGTCTGGGCTCCGAGGCATGGAGACCATGCAGGATGGATGAGGCAGAAATGACCAGGAGACTCTCCAGCTGCCAGTGTGCAGAAACCTCCACAACTGGCAACCAATCAAGTATCATACTTGTAAAACAATTCTTTTTTTTTTTTGAGACAGAGTTTCACCCTTGTTGCCCAGGCTGGAGTGCAGTGGTCTGATCTCGGCTCACTGCAACCTCCACCTTCCGGTTTCAAGCAATTCTCCTGCCTCAGCCTCCCAAGTAGCTGGGATTACAGGCACCTGCCACCATGCCTGGCTAATTTTTGTATTTTTAGTAGAGATGGGGTTTCACCATGTTGGCCAGGCTTGTCTCGAACTCCTGACCTTGTAATCCACCTGCCTGGGCCTCCTAAAGTGCTGGGATTACAGGCGTGAGCCACCACACCTGGACAAAACAATTGTTTTAGCTAAAAGTCATACATTTCCTCTTATTTAAATGACAGGCTGATTTTTGTCTCTGCTTACAGGAAACACATACCTTGGAAGTGGTCAACCTTCATAGTCTGAAGGAGGAAGTGGTCAAATACCAAGATCAGAACCCGGTCTATTAATCACTGGGCAGGAGTGTGTAGAGGAAGACAGGCTGGGGAATGGAGACCCTGCTAGGGACCACATGAAACCCAGGTTACAATCAAGCGTTGGTAACTGAAGGCTGTTCTATCTCCACCTGGAGACTTTTCACTTCTTTGCTCTGGACAGGCTTGGCTGATCCCAGCATTTAACAACATTTAACTGCATTTAACTCTCAAAGGCAATCTTGTCACCCTCATTTCTATTTCATCTCAAGGACTAACAATTTCAAGAGTAAAAAGTAAAAAATAGGGGGATGAAGAAATAGGGACAAAGGGGAAATGGGAGAAGAAAGCTAAGAGCAATCAGGGGAGAGGTTAGTGCAAGCAATGCAGTTTATAGACTCCTAGGTACTTGGAAACCGTGGGCCACAAATCTGACTCTGAGCTTCCTAGCAGCCATTGTGAAAAGGGAAATGTAATCCATCACATGATTCATAAAGCTTGTCAGGTAAAAAGCAGAACAGTTTTCCCCCAGAGAAAATGCTTATTCCTATTATGAAGATTTGGAAGAAATTTCTTCTGGGGCACACAGACAGACACAGTGCCAGCAAGTCAGTTAAAGTGGGAATTGGGGCTCTGATGTGGAAGGTGGATCTGGAACCCTGGGAACTCCAGTGTTTCTTTGCTTGGAACCATTTTATACTTTCTGCAGATCTAGAAGGCAGCTCCCCAAAATGGTCCCTGGGCCATTGCTTCTTTGGGCCATCTCAGGAGGTAAAGCAATGGCCTTTTGAATCACAAGTGAGCAAGGAGGTAAGAAGTCTTTCGTGGCCTGGGTTACTCCCAGCAGGTGAAGCTTGATACTGGCTGCTGTCTTTTACCCTGAACCCCGGATGGGTAACACAGGTGAATGTTGGGACTACAGAGAGGTGAGCATAAGATCTTGCTCACTCTGGAAAGACCCAAAGAGATAATTCACCCCTTTTCTTTATCTTCTGATGGGACATTTTGCCAAAATTCTTTCTGGACTTAGAAATGTTTTTTTGGCTCCAGAGTCCCTCTCTTGGGAGAGCAGAGGGCAGGAGATTCACAGCATCTTAAGAGTTTATAACACTAGGCTCCTGGGGCAGGCAGAAGTATGGCCCCCCAAAGATGTTTTGCATCCAAACTTCCGGAACCTGCAAACACTTTACTTTAACATGGCCCAAGGGACTTTGCAGATGTGATTAAGCTAAGGATCTTGAGATGGGGAGATGATCCTGGATTATCTGGCTGGGCCCAGTGTAATCACAAGGTCCTTATAAGAGGAAGGCAGGATGAAAGTCAGAGAAAGAGCCGTGATGATAGACTCAGAGGTCAAGGCTCGGCGTGGTAGCTCATGCCAGTAGTCCCAGAACTTTGGAGGCTGAGGCAGGTGGGTTGCTTGAGTCCAGGAGTTCGAGACCAGCCTGGGCAACACAGAGAGATCCTGTCTGTACAAAAAATACAGAAAGTTAGCTGGGTGTGGTGGTGCATGCCTGAAGTCCCAGCTACTTGGGAGGCTGAGGTGGGAGGATCACATGGGCCCAGGAAGCCAAGACTTCAGTGAGCCGTGATTGCGCCACTGCACTCCAGCCTGGGTGACAGAGTGAGATCCTGTCTCAACAACAAAAACAACAACAACAACAAAAAGTAGAATCAAAGGTTAGAGTGATTCAATGGCTGGCTTGAAGATGGATAAGGGCCACAAGCCATGGAACGTGGGCAGCCTTTAGAAGCTGGAAGAGGCAAGGAACACATTTTAACCTAGAGCCTCCAGGAAGAATGCGGCTCTGCGGAAACCTTGATTTTTTGCCCTGTTCTGACTTGCAGGACTGTAAAATACTATGTATTGTTTAAGTGGTTAAGTTGTTACAGCAGCAATGGGAACTGAATACAACCCCCCAACACTCACACACACACACACACACACACACACACACACACACACACACACCCCCCCAGCATTTGAAATATGCCTTGTGGACTTTTCCTCATCTAGCCAAATATATCCAGCTACATAGAGAAAAGTCGTGTCTGGTGGGCTGGGGTTTGGTCATTCAGAGCCCAGAGCTGCCAGAGCCTGTCCAGGCACATTCCGAGGAGAGAGGGTTGGAGCCAACAGACTTCCAGTATCTCTACAGCTGCTGGTCAGGGTGGCCCCCATGGAATGTATTTGGCTCCCCCAATCTGATGCCATTGAACATCTACTTTTTCTGGCTCTGAATCCAGGGCTGCTCATGGGGAGAGAATGCACTGGTCTGGCCAGTGATAAAATGCGGGTCCCTGCTGCTCACTGTGCATTCACCTCAGCCTGTGCACTGACAGCAATAGCAACATGTGTTGAGAACTTACTCTGTGCCAACACTTTGCATGGGGGAATTCATGGAATTCTCATGGAATTCTTACCAGGACTTCGTGCAGCTGGCTCTGCTTGACCATAGGCTGTCAGTGTGACCTTCAGAACGACCAGTAAGGCCTGGGATTTGGTTGCCCAATTGCAGCTCTGTGCTGAGAAGGCCTCAGGGTGCCAGCATGAGTACCCTTGGGGAGTAACACCTCCATTTCGTCTTAGTTCAGGCTGCTATAACAGAATACCACAGATTCGGTGGCTGAAATAACAGAATTTTATTTATCATGGTTTTGGAGGCTGAGATGTCCAAGTTCAAGGTGCTGGAAGATTCAGTATCTGGTGGGGACACTCTTCTTGCTTTGCAGAGGGCTGTGTTCTTGTTGTATCCTCACATGGTAGAGAGGGGGAGATCTAGCTATTGATCGACTGAAAGAGACAGAGGGGCGTCTCTTATGTTTCTTCTCTTTTTATTATTTTTTCTTTTTTTTTTTGCATTTTTTCCTTTTTTTTTTCTTTTTATGTTTCTTCTTAAAAGGGAACTAATCCCATTCATGAGAGCCCCACCTTCATGACCTAATCACCTCTCAAAGGTCTCACCTCTTAATACCATCCCATTAGGGATTAGGCTTCAACATATTAATTTTGGGGAGGACACAAACATTCAGTCCATAGTAACTCTGATCTTTCTCTTTCTTGATTTCTGTAGTTGGAATTCCTGAAAGCTGCCTTGACTCCTCCTGGAACAATGTGGGACATAAATAAACAAGTAAATGGTAACTAAAAAATCTGACTGCTGGGTGGACACAAACTGGTCCTCTAATCCTAACCTCATACTAAATTTTTGCGTGATTCTCCCCTTGATCTCTGACCCTGGTCCTATACTGACCCCTAATCCCACATGGAGTGGGACAACCTACTCTCGGTTTACATGAATAGCTTATTGTGGGATTGGTATGTGCCAAGTGCTGGTCTAAGTGTTTTACATTTATTCATGGATTTAATCTTCCCAATGACCCCAGGGATAGGCATTATTACAAGTTCTGTTTTAGAATGAATGATTATATAGTATTTTTATTTTTATTTATTTTTGAGACAGGGCCACACCTTGTCACCCAGGCTGGAGGGCAGTGCCGTGATCTCAGCTCACTGCAGTCTCACCCTCCCAGGATCAAGTGATTCCCCCACCTCAGTCTCCTGAGTAGCTGGGACTACAGGTGCATAGCACCATGCCTAGCTAATTTTTTTTTTTTAATTTTTGGTAGAGATGGGGTTTCAACATGTTGCCCAAGCTAGCCTTAAACTCTTGGATGATGCTCCCGCCTTGGCCTCCCAAAGTGCTGGGATTACAGGTGTGAGCCACCATGCCCAGCTGTATTTTTAAAGTATTAATTGAGCTTCAGACTCTATTTGAAATAGATACAAATTAATATATTAAATTAATTAATTCACTCATTCATTCACCAAACATGTATCGTGTTCCTGCTTTCTACAAGGCCAAGGGTCAAGTGCTGGGGATACCAGAAGATAAGGCAGATACAGGAGGGGGCTCCAGCTTGCAAAGCTGATGGCCCAGTTTTATCTCCTCCCCATCTGCTTCGGCTCATTGGCAGCTCCCTTCCCAGGTGGGATATCGAGAGGTATCATGTTGAATTCTTAGTTTCAGGCAAAGGCCCTTTCCCAGACCCTCCTTCCACTCTAGGGAACAGAAGAGTCAGGGAGGTGCTAAGAAACAGAAGTGAAACTTCATTAGATGATCTGGTGAATTTGAATGCATTGTCATCTTCAGAGTTGGGGGCGAAAGGGCGTGGGCTTAGCTACCACTTCTGAGAGCAGCACATCAGCTTTGCACAGGGGACAGGCGCTTGGGCTATGCCCAAGTGGGTACCAAGACCAGCAAGTGTCCCTTGCATGTCCATCTTCCCCTTTCTCACAGGAAGGGCAGGTGGATGGGAAGTCAGGCTGTTTTAACTTAGCTGTTTCCCTAGCAGTAAATTCAGCAGGTGTCAGCAACTATTTGTTGAATGAACAGATGAACCTCACTTGGGTTTCAAGCTCAGCTGGGCAGTTTAGCAGCTGTGTGGCCCTGAGAAAACTGCTTTCTTCTCTGTTTTCCCTTTGTCATCCATCAGGAGAGGACAGTGAAACCTACTAGTGTTTATTCAGTATTTCAATCTTGTAAAAAAAAAAAAAGCGCTTTTTAAATTTAAAATAAACATAAAGAAAATCACCAAGACAAATGTATGGTTCAATGAGTTATAAAGCAAACATCTTTGTAACCACTACCCAATTTAAGATATAGCACTTTGCAAACACCCTCCCCAAGTATCTGTTCCCAATCTTAGCCCCCTTACTCCCTCCACCATGAACTAGTAACATGACTTTCACAATAATCACTTTCTGGCAATACTTTGTTTTATCACCTAAGTATGTATTCCTATATACTATTGTTTAGACTTGCCCACAAAGAAAAAGATGCATCCCTGTAGTCGCAGCTACTCAGGAGGCTGAGATAGGAGAATCACCTGAGCCCAGAGAGGTTGAGTCTGCAGTGAGCTGTGATTGAGCCACTGCACTCTAGCAGAGGTGACGGAGCGAGATCCTGTCTCAAAAAAAGAGATACTTTTTTTTTTTTTTTTTTTTTTTTGAGACGGAGTCTCGCTCTGTCGCCCAGGCTGGAGTGTGGTAGCGTGATCTCGGCTCACTGCAAGCTCCATCTCCTGGGTTCGTGCCATTCTCCTGCCTCAGCCTCCCGAGTAGCGCCCGCCACCATGCCCAGCTAATTTTTTGTATTTTTAGTAGAGACAGCGTTTCACCGTGTTAGCCAGGATGGTCTCGATCTCCTGATCTTGTGATCTCCTGATCTTGTGATCCCCCTGCCTTGGCCTCCCAAAGTGCTGGGATTACAGGCATGAGCCACCGTGCCTGGCCAAGAGATATATCTTTAAAGTCTCTTTTATTTATTTACTGTTTATTTTACTTTTTCTTTTTTTTTTTTTAAAAGAAATGGAGTCTCGCTTTGCCACCCAGGCTGGAGTGCAGGGATGCCATCACAGCTCATTGTAGCCTTGAACTCCTGAATTCAAGTGATCCTCCTGCCCCAGCCTCCTGAGTAGCTGGGACTACAGGTGCACGCCATCATGCATGCCTGGCTTAAGGTCTCTTTTAATCTATAAGTTTCCCCCTACCCTTTCTTTTCCTCATCAGTTATCTGTTTAGCCAGTAGAGTTTCCCACAATCTGCATTTTGCTGACTGCATTGTCACCATGCAGGTCTATGATTTCCTCTGTCCTCGTGCTTCCTGCAACTTGGAAGCTGGACTCAGAGGTTTGATCAGACTTGGGTCCAATCCCTTTGGCCACATTCTCAGTAGGCTTGTGTTTCATCCGGAAGCACATTATGTTGGATCATCCTCCTTTTATGTTGGCAACTGTTGATGCTCATCATGGGTAAGTCCGTTAATTCATCGGGGATAGCAAAGTGATAGCATTCCAGTCCTATCTTTTCTTTTTCATGTATGAGGAGGAACACTTTTAGAAAGTGACACTCCCCCTCATTTACTGTGTTACTCAGTGGTACAGTTCATATAGGAAAGGCAGAATAAATGCTTGATTCTATTTACCAATGTTCAAGAGAATTAATTAGTTCTTTATCATTATTTGAAAGAGACCAATAAGGTTTCTTTTCAATATCATTATAAGCTCTAGTATTTAACCATATTTGATGGATTACAATCAGTTATAAGAATTATTCTTTTTCGGCTGGGTGTAGTGGCTCATACCTGTACTCCCAGCACTTAGGGAGGCTGAAGCAGGACACTCAGTTGAGCCCAGGATTTCAAGATCAGCCTGGGCAACACAGTGAAACCTCACCTCTACAAAAAATACAAAAATTAGCTGGGCACTATGGTGTGTGCCTGTAGTCCCAGCTACTCAGGAAGCTGAGGTGGCAGGATTGCTTGAGCCCAGGAGGTTGAGACTGCAGTGAGCTGTGATGGTGCCATTGCACTCCAGCCTACAACACCCTATCTCAAAACAACAACAACAAGTTCTTCTTCTTCTTCTTCTTTTTTTTTTTAGATCGAGTCTGGCTCTGTTACCCAGGCTGGAGTGCAGTGGCACCATCTCAACTCACTGCAGCCTCCGCCTCCCAGGTTCAAGCGATTCTCATGCCCCAGCCTCCCGAGTAGCTGGGATTATAGGCACATGCCACCATGCCCAGCCAACTTTGTTATTTTTAGTATAGACAGGGTTTCACCATGTTGGCTAGGCTAGTCTCGAACTCCTGGCCTTAAGTGATCTGCCTGCCTTGGCCTCCCAAAGTGCTGGGATTATAGGCGTGAGCCACCACACCCCGCCAAGAGTTCTTTTTTTAAAAAAGTTTTTTAAAATTAACTTAAGCCACAGTTTCTATAAGAATTACTCTTTTTGAAGCCCAAATGGTTCCATTCTTGGCCAGTGAGACTCTCTTTAGGTTGGCTCTTGAGTCCTTTTGCTATAACCCTAGTCGTCTCTGAGAGAGTCATCTCTGATGCCATGCTTTCTGTACGACAGGATGTACCAAATTAATCTGCTTTCAAAATGTTCTGCTCCAGACCTGGAATCAGCTTTTTCTCCAGGAAGTCCTTTTATTTTTATACATTTTTTTGAGATGGGGTCTCACTCTGTCACCCAAGCTGGAGTGCAGTGGTGCCATTACGGCTCACTGCAGCCTTGACCTCCTGGGCTCAATTGATCTTCCCACCTCAGCCTCCTGAGTAGCTGGGACTACAGGCGTGCACCAATATGCCCAGCTAATTTTTGTATTTTCTGTAGAGAAGGGGTTTCTCCATGTTGCCCAGGCTGGTCTTGAACTCCTGGGCTCAAGCAGTCCACCCACCTTGGCCTCCTAAAGTCTTGGGATTACAAGGGTGAGCCACTGTGCCTGGCCCTGTTTTATTTTTAAATGGAAAATAGGGTTTCATGACCACTGTCTGGATGCTAGGGATGCAAATGGCTACTGATTTGGTCATTAGGAAATATATTTTATCACACACACACCTTTCAGCCAGAAACCAGGAGGATAGCACCCTGTGTTCATACTAATAATTCCAATTCACACTTAGGTTTTTCACTTAATCTTTTCTATATTACATCTCTCCTTTCTTCCACATTGAGAATCAGATCCTCAATAATACAGGAGATGATAGAATTAAAACAATCTGTAATTACTTATTTTCCTTATCCCACATTACACACACAATGGTCTCAAAATGACAGCAGTAATAGCATCAACAAGATAATTACTGGAAACAGTTTAAAAAGTTTTTTTTTTTGAATATGCTCTTCCCATTATTCCTATTTTAAAAGTGGTCTTGTAGGGCAGTGGTCCCCAGGCTTTTTGGCATCAAGGACCAGTTTTGTGGAAGACAGTTTTTCCATGGATTGGGGTAGGGGATGGTTTTGGGATGATTCAAGCACATTGTATTTATTATGCACTTTATTTCTATTATTATTACATGGTAATATATAATGAAATAATTATACAATTCTTCATAATGTAGAATCAGTGGGACCCCTAGCTTGTTTTCCTGCAACTAGATGGTCCCATCTGGGGATGATGGGAGATACTGATAGATCATCAGGCATTAGATTCTCACAAGGAGCCCGCAACTATATCCCTTGCATGCACGGTTCACAATAAGGTTCGCACTCCCATGAGAATCTAATGCTGCCACTGATATGATGGGAGGTGCAGCTCAGGCAGTAGTGAGAAATGGGTAGTGGCTGTAAATACAGATGAAGCTTCACTTGCTTGCCTGCTGCTCACCTCCTGCTGTGCAGCGTGGTTCCTAACAGGCCACAGACCAGTACCAGTCCATGGCCAGGGGGTTGGGGACCGCTGTTGTAGGAGGCGGAGCAAGATGGCTGAATAGAAGGCTCCATCTCCCCATCTCCCACAGGAACATAAAATTTAACAACTATCTACACACAAAAAAGCACCTTCATCATAAGAACCAACAATTGGATGAGCACTCACAGTACCTGATTTTAACTTCATACTGTTGAAAGAGGCAATGAAGAGGGTAGGGAAGACAGTCTTGAGTTGCTGATGCCACCCGTCCCCATCCCATGGCAGTGGCTATGTGGCATAGACAGAGAATCTCTGTGCTTGGAAGAGGGAGAGTGCAGCTATTGTGAGACATTGCATTGAATTTGATGCTGCTTTGTCACAGTGAAAGCAAAACCGAACTGAACTCAGCTGACGGCTGATGATGGAGAGAGTATTTAGATCAGCCCTAGCCAGAGGGTAATTGCCCAACCCAGTGGATGGAACTTGAGTTTCAGCAAGCCTTACCACCATGGGGGTAAAGTGCTCTGGGTTGTAAATAAACTTGAATGGCAGTCAAGGTCACAAGGACTGCAGTTCCTAGGCAAGTCCTAGTGCTGAGCTGGGCTCAGAGTCACTGGACCTGGGGCGGGGCACATGACCTACTGAGACACCAGCTGGGGCACCTAAGGGAGTACTTGCACCACCCTCCCCTCAACTCCAGGCAGCACAGCTTGCAGCTGCAAAAGAGACTCCTTCCTTCCCCTTGAGGAGAGGAGAGGGAAGAGTAAACAGGACTTTGTCTTGCATCTTGGATGCCAGATCAGCCACAGTAGGATAGGGTACCAGTTAGGGTCATGAGATCCCCATTCCAGGACCTAGCTCCTGGATGATATTTCTAGACACACCCTAGGCTAGGAGGGAGCCTACTGCTTTGAAGGGAAGGACTCAGTCCTGGCAGGATTCGTTACCTGCTGATTAAAGAGTCCTGGGACCTTGAAGAACCAGCAGCGATACCCTGGTATCTACCATGGGCCTTGGTTGAGACTCTGAGACATGTTGGCTTCAGGTGAGACCCAGCACATTTCCAGCTGTGGTGGCTATGGTGAGAACCATAGCAAGAACACTTGCTTGAGTAAAGCAGAGGAAAAAGTAAAGGGGACTTTGTCTTATACCTTAGATACTAGCTCAGCCACAGTAGACTCGGCCAGAAAGAGGGTTCTTGGGGTCCCTGGTTTCAGGCCTTGCCTTTTAGATGCCATTTCTGGACCTGCTCTGGGTGGGAGGGAAACCCACTGCCCTGAATGATGAGTCCCAGGCCTGGCAACATTCACTACAAGCCGACTGAAGAGCCCTTGGGTCTTCAGTGAACGTTGGTGGTAGCCTGGCAGTAGTCCTATGGGCCTGTGGTGGTGATGGCCACATGTTGAGGCCCCTCTGCTTGTGGAAGGGGGAGGGAAGTGTGGGAACGATTATGTCTTGTGGTTTGAGTGCCAGCTCAGCTGCAGTAGAATAGAACACCAGGTAGATTTCTAAGCTTTTTGACTCCAGTCTCTGGCTCCCAGACAGTATCTCTGCACCTGCTTGGGGCCTGGGGGAACTGGGTGCCTTGAAGGGAAGGACATAAGCCTGGCTGGCTTTGCCACCTCCTGATTGTAGAACCCTAGGGCCTTGAGCAAACATAGGCAGTAGCCAGGTGGCAGTTACAGCAGGCCTTGGGCAAGACCTAATGCTGCACTGGCTTCAGGTCTGACCCAGCGCAGTCCCAGTGATGGTGGCCACAGGTGTGCTTGTGTCACTTCTCCCCCAGCTCTAGGCAGCTCAGCACAGACAGAGAGAGAGAAAGTCTCCATTTGTTTGGGAGAAAGTAAGGGAAGAGAACAAGAATCTCTGCCTAGTAATCCAGAGAATTCTTCTGGATCTTATCCAAGGCTACCAAAGTGGTACCTCTGCAACTCTGCAAGAACCACAGCATTACTGGGCTTGGGGTGTCCCTTAATGCAGATGCATTTGCAGTGACCAAACACTTAGATCACAACACCCAAGTCCCTTTGAATACGTGGAAAGCTTTGTCCTTCCACAATACTTGTCCTTCACAGTCTGGGCTTGTTTGTACCTGTCCACAAGAAAGGCAAGTACAAACAAACCCAGACTGTGAAGAGTACAACAGATACCTAACTCTTAAATGCACAGTCACTGACAAACATCCACAAACATCAAGACCATCCAGGAAAACATGGCATCACCAAACAAACTAAATAAGCCAGTGGGGACCAGTCCTGGAGAGACAGAGATATGTGATCTTTCGGACAAAGAATTCAAAATACCTGTTTTGAAGAAACTCAAAGAAATGCAAGAAAAACCAGAGAAGGAATTCAGAATTCTATCAGACAAATTTAACAAACAGATTGAAATAATTAAAAAGAATCAGGCAGAAAGTCTAGAGTTGAAAAATGCAATTGACATGCTGAAGAATGCACCAGAGTCTCTTAATACCTGAATCAATCAAGCAGAAGAAAGAATTAGTGAGCTTGAAGACAGGCTATTTGAAAATGCACAGTCAGAGGAGACAAAAGAAAAAAGAATAAAAAAGAATAAGGCATATCTACAAGATCTAGAAAATAACCTCAAAAGGGCAAATCTAATAGTTACTGAGCTTAAAGAGGAGGTAGATAAAGAGATAGGGGTAGAAAGTTTATTCAAAAGGAAAATAACAGATAACTTCCCAAACCTAGAAAAAGATACCACTGTCTAAGTATGATAAGGTTATAGAATACCAAGCAGATTTAACCCAAAGACTACCTCAAGCCACTTAATAATCATACTCCCAAAGGTCAAGGATAAAGAAAGGACCCTAAAAGCAGCAAGCGAAAAGAATGGAGTTCCAATATGTCTGGCCACAGACTTTTCAGTGGAAACCTTACAGGACTGGAGAGCATGGCATGACATATTTAAAGTGCTGAAGAAAAATAAGCCTTTTGCCCTAGAATACTATATCAGATGAAAATATCCTTCAAACATGAAAAAGAAATATTTTCCCAGACAAACAAAAGCTGAGGAATTTAATCAACACCAGGCCTGTTCTACAAGAAATGCTAAAGGCAATACTTCAGTCAGAAAGTAAAGGACATTAATGAGCAATAAGAAATCATCTGAAGGTACAAGACTCACTGGTAATAGTAAGTACACAGAAAAACAGAATGTTATAACACTGTAACTGTAGTGTGTTATACTGCTCTTAAGTAGAAAGACTAAGAGTTGAACCAGTAAAAATAATGACTACAAAAGCTTACTGTACATAGGCAGTACAGTAAGACATAAATCGAAACAAAAAGTTAAAAGCAGGAGGATGAAGTTAAAGTATACAGTCTTTATTAGTTTTCTTTTTGCTTATTAGTTTATGCAAGCACTATGAAATTGCTATCAGATTAAAATTATGGGTGATAAGATAGTATTTGCAAGCCTCATGGTAACCTCAAATCAAAAGCATACAATGGATACACAAAAAATAAAAAGCAAGAAATTAAATCATACCACCAGAGAAAATCACCTTCACTAAAATGAAGACAGAAAAAGAAGGAAAGAAGAAAGAGAAGACCACAGAACAAAAATGACAAAATAGCAGGAGTAAGCCCTTACTTATAAATAACATTAAATATAAATGGACTAAATTCTCTAATCAAAAGACACAGAGTGGCTGAATGAATTAAAAAAATAAGACCCAATGATCTATTGCCTACAAGAAACATACTTCACACATAGACTGAAAATAAAGGGATGGAAAATAATATTCCATGCCTCTTAAACCAAAAAAAGAGCAAGAGTCACTATACTTATATCACACAAAATAGATTTCAGGACAAAAACTATAAGAAGAGACAAATAAGGTCACCATATAATGATAAATGAGTTAATGCAGTAAGAGGATATAACAATTGTAAATATACATGCACCCAACATTGGAGCACTCAGATATATAAACCAAATACTATTAGACCTAAAGAGAGAGATAGACTCCAGTACAATAATAGCTGGAGACTTCCACATCCCACTTTTAGCACTGGACAGATCTTCCAGACAGAAAAATCAACAAAGAAACATTGAACTTAATCTGTACAGTAGACCAAATGGACTTAATAGATATTTACAGAACATTTTATCCAGTGGCTGCAGAATACGCATTCTTTTCCTCAGCACATGGATCATTCTCAATGATATACCATATGTTAGATTACAAAACAAATCTTAAAACATTCAAAAAATTTGAATAATATATCAAGTATCTTTTTGACCACAATGGAATAAAACTAGAAATCAATAACGAGGAATTTTGGAAACTATACAAACACATGGAAATCAACAATATTCTCCTGAATAACCAGTGGGTCAATGATGAAATTAAAGAGGAAATCAGAAAATTTCTTGAAACAAATGATAATGGAAACATAACATACCAAAATCTATGGGATACAGTGAAAGCAGTACTAAGAGGGAAATTTATAGTTACAAGCACCTACATCAAAAAAGAAGAAAAACTTCAAATAAACAATTTAATGATACATCTTAAAGAACTGGAAAAGCAAAAGCAAACCAAACCCAAAATTAGTAGAAGAAAAGAAATATTAACGATCAGAACAAAAATAAATGAAATTGAAACAAACAAAAAACAATACAAAAGATCAACAAAACAAAGTTTTTTTGAAAGATAAACAAAATTGACAAACCTTTAGACAGACAATTGAAGAATAAAAGAGAGAAGACAAAGAAATAAAATCAGAGATGAGAAAGGAAACATTACAAATGATACTGCAGAAATTCAAAGGATAATTAACAGCTAGTATGAGCAAATATATGCTAATAAGTTAGAAAATCTAGAAGAAATGGATAAATTTCTAGATACATACAACCTACGAAGATTGAATCATGAGGATCCAAAACCTGGCCAGGCATGGTGGCTCATGCCTGTAATCCCAGCATTTTGGGAGGCTGAGGTGGGCGGATCATGAGGTCAGGAGATTGAGACCATCCTGGCTAACATGGTGAAACTCCATCTCTACTAAAAATGCAAAAAATTTGCTGGGTGTGGTGGCGGGCACCTGTAGTCCCAGCTACTCGGGAGGCTGAGGAAGGAGAATGGTGTGAACCTGGGAGGCAGAGCTTGCAGTGAGCTGAGATCATGCCAGTGTACTCCAGCCTGGGTGACAGAGCGAGACTCTGTCTCAAAAAACAAAAACAAAAACAAAAAACAAGAAACAAAAAACCAAAAACAAAACCTGAACGGACCAGTAACAAGTAATGAAATAGAAGCTGTAGTAGAAAGTCTCCCAGCACAGAAAATCCTGGGACCAGATGGCTTCACTGCTGAATTCTACAAAACATTTAAAGAAGAATTAATACCAATCCTACTCAAACTGTTCCAAAAAATAGAGGAGGGAGGAATACTTCCAGACTTATTCTATGTGGCCCAAATTACCCTGATAGCAAAACCAGACAAAGACACATCAAAACAAACAAACAACAACAACAAAAAACAAAAACTACAGGCCAATATCCCTGATGAATTTTAATGCAAAAATCCTCAACAAAATACTAGCAACCAAAATTGAACAACACATTAAAAAGATCATTCCTTATGACTAAGTGGGATTTATCCCAGTGATGCAAAGATGGTTCAACATATGCAAATAAATGAATGTGGTACATCATGTCACAGAATGAAGGACAAAAATCATAAGATCATTTCAATTGATGCTGAAAAAGCATTTGATAAAATTCAACAGCCCTTCATGATAAAAACCCTCAAAAAACCTGGGTATAGAAGGACATACCTCAACATAATAAAACCCATATACAACAGACCCATAGCTAGTACCATACTGAATGGAGAAAAACTGAAAGCTTTTCCTCTAGGATTTGAAGCACAACAAGGATGGCCACTTTCATCACTGTTATTCAACATAGTACTGGAAATCCTATCTAGAACAATCAGACAGGAGAAAGAAATAAAGGGCATCGAAATTGGAAAGAAAGAATTCACATTATCTTTGTTTTCAGATTATATAATCTTTATATTTGAAAAAATCCAATGACTCCACCAAAAATTATTAGAACTGATAAACAAATTCAATAAGGCTGCAGGATACAAAAACAACATACAAAAGTCAGTACCATTTCTATTTGCCAACAGCGAACAACCTGAAAAAGAATTCAAGAAATTAATCCCATTTACAATAGCTACAAATAAAATAAAATACCTGGGAATTAACTTAACCAAAGAAGTGAAAGATCTCTACAATTAAAATGATAAAACAGTGGTGAAAGAAACTGAAGAGGACACAAGGAAATGGAAAGATATTTCATATTCATGGATTAGAAGAATCAATATTGTTAAATGTCCTTACTACCCAAAGGAATCTACAGATTCAATGCAATCCCTATCAAAATACCAATGACATTCTTCACAGAAATAGAATAAACAATCCTAAAATTTATATGGAACCACAAAAGACCAGAATAGCCAAAGCGATCCTGAGCAAAAAGAACAAAACTGGAAGGATCACATTACCTGACTTCAAATTATATTACATAGCTATAGGAACCAAAACAGCATAGTACTGGCATAAAAACAGACACATACACTAGTAGAGCAGAATAGAGAACTCCCGAATGAATCCATATATCTAGAGTGAACTCATTTTTGGCAAAGGTACCAATAACGTACATCGGGGAAAGGACATTCTCTTCAATAAATGTTGCTGGGAAAAGTGGATATCCACATGCAGGAGAATGACACTAGACTCCTATCTTTCACCACATAGAAAGATCAAATCCAAATGGATTAAAGACTTAAATTTAAGACCTCAAACTATGAAACCACAAAAAGAAAACACTGAGGAAACTCTCCAGGACATTGGAGTGGTAAAGGATTTCTTGAGTAATAATAACCCACAAGCACAGGCAACTAAAGCAAAAATGGACAAATGGGATCACATCAAATTAAAAAAAACTTCTACACAGCAAAGGAAACAATCAACAAGTGAAGAGACAACCCATAGAATCACAGAATCATAGAATCCCATAGAATCATAGACAACCCATAGAATCATAGAATCACAGAATGAAGGACAAAAATCATAAGATCATTTCAACTGATGCTGAAAAAGCATTTGATAAAATTCAACAGCCTTCATGATAAAAAACCCTCAAAAAACCTCCCATAGAATGGGAGAAAATATTTGCAAACTACCCATCTGACAAGGGATTAATAACAGAATATATAAGGAGCTCAAATAACTCTATAGGAAAAAATCTAATAATTCTATTAAAAATGGGCAAAATATCTGAATAGACATTTCCCAAATGAAGACATATAAATAGCACACAGGTATATGAAAAGGTGCTCAAAGTCATTGATCATCAGAGAAATGCCCATCAAAACTACAATGAGTTATCATGTCACCCCAGTTAATATGGCTTTTATCCCAAAGACAGGCAATAACAAATGCTGGTGAGGATGTGGAGAAAAGGGAACCCTTGTACACTGCTGGTGGGAATGTAAATTAGTACAACCACTATGGAGAACAAGTTGGAGGTTCCTCAAAAAACTAAAAATAGAGCTACCATACAATCCAGCAATCCCACTGCTGGGTATATACCCAAAATAAAGGAAATCAGTATATCGAAGACATATTTGCACTCTCATGTTTACTGCAGCACTATTCACAATAGTCAAGATTTGGAAGCAACCTATGTATCCATCAACAGATGAGTGGATGAAGAAAATGTGGTGCATACACACAATGGAATACTATTCAGTCATAAAAAGTATGCAAATGGTATCCTGTCATTTGCAACAACATGGTTGGAACTGGAGGTCATTATGTTAAGTGAAATAAGCTAGGCACAGAAAGACAAACTTCGGGCTGGGTGCGGTGGCTCATGCCTGTAATCCCCGCACTTTGGAAGGCCGAGGCTTCCAAAGTGGATCATTTGGATCATTTGAGGTCAGGAGTTCAAGACCAGCCTGGGCAACATGGTGAAGCCCCATCTCTACTAAAAATAAAAAAAAATTAGTTGGGTGCAGGAGTGCGTGCCTGTAATCCCAGCTACTCTGGAGGCTGAGGCAGGAGAATCGCTTGAGCCTGGGAGGCGGAGGTTGCAGTGAGCCAAGACTGTGCCATTATACTCCAGCCTGGCAACACAGTGAAAGACTCTGAAAAAAAAAAAAAAAAAAAAAAAAGACTGCATGTTTTTGCTTATTTGTAGGAGCTAAACATTAAGATGATTGAACTCATGGAGACACAGAGTAGAAGGATGGTTAATGGGTACAAAAAATTAGGAAGAATGAATAAGACCTACTATTTGCTAGCACAACAGGGTGACTATCATAAAAAATAGTTGTACATTTAAAAATAACTAAAATAGTAATTGGATTGTTTGTAACACAAAGGATAAATGCTTGAGGTGATGGATACTCCATTTACCCTGATCTGACGATTACACGTTGCATGCCTCTATCAAAATATCTCTGTAAGCCACAAATATTAATATATACACTTATGGCCCGGTGCAGTGGCTCACGCCTGTAATCCCAGCACTTTGAGAGGCCAAGGCAGGAGCATTACTTGAGCCCAGGAGTTCGAGACCAGCCTGCAATATAGTGAGACCTTGTCTCTACCAAAAAAAAAAAAAAAAAACCCTTAAAAAATAAGCTGGGCATGGTGGTGTGCACCTGTGGTCCCAGCTACTTGGGAGCTTTGGCAGGAGGATCCCTTAAGCCCAGGAGGCAGAGGTTGCAGTGAGCTGAGATTGCGCCACTGCACAACCGCCTGGACAACAGAGTGAAACTCTGTCTCAAAACAAAAACAAAAACAAAACAAAATAAAACAAAACAAAACCACTATGTACCCACAAAAATTAAAAATAAAAAAAGTGGTCTTGTAGCTACATTGTCAGAGTGTATAGCCATTACTTGCTATATTTTCTCCTTTACAATTCTTATTTAGTCTTAGTTGCATAAGTAACTATATGTTTAATGTTCATTACCAGTTTTTTAAATTTCATTTTTTGTCTTCCTAGTCATTTGCTTGTCTGAAGCTTTTTATCTAAGACGTTTACAGGAAGAGCCCATGAGAACAATATCCCCTGAGTTATTTCATGCTAATAACAATTTGCCTGTGCCCATTATACTTTCAAGTCAGTTTTGCTGGACATAAAATTATTAACATATTCTTTGTTTTTGAACATCTTAAACATGTAACTTCTTTCTTTTGGTGTAAAGCATTGCTCTTGAGAAGTCTGATAATAATTGATTATTCCTTGTAAGTCAATTATTTACCTAGATGCTGAAGGATTCTCCCCTTACCACCCCACTTTTCTCAAAGTCTGTAATTTTATTTGAATATGTCTGATTATTCTGAGTTGATATTTTCAGGTATGCAGTATGTGCTTTCAATATGTAACTTCAATTTTTAAAAATTTCAGTAAGTTCTCTTGATTTTGTTTTTATTACTTGTCTTCTTGCTTTGGTTTTCTTCTTCAAGAACTCTTATTATTGATACGTTGGAACTTCTTTGCCTAATTTCAATATTTGTCATTTTCTCTAGACGATTTTAGAAAATAGCGTTCATTTCCTACTGATTCAAAATATTTCTTCCTTTTCACCTTTTTCTTTTAAGGCATTATCTTAAAGTTGCATCAGTTTGCTCTTATGTTCCTTCTAGTCTTCATTCCTGAAATTTTTTTCTTAAGTTTTTAATTATTTTCTGATTTGTGTCACCTTATTTATATGAGTTTCTAATTCTCAGTTATGTTGTTCTTTCACATTGTGCATAATTGAAATTTTAGGTCATTTTAAAATAGAAGGTTACAGTTTTGAGCTCTTCCGAGATATGTCCTGCTGGCATGCCTTTTCTGTTTGCAGGAATGTCATTTTGCTCCCTATTCTCTTTTTGCTTAAATTAACTTTGCATGGGATTTGGCCTCAAGACTTTTCCATTGTTAGTTTTTATGTGGAATTAGTGTTCTCAAACTTGAAGAGATGATCAGGATGGCGTTTCCAACTTCAAGAGCGCCCTCTCCTGTGGTTTTCATGTGCAAAAATGTGATGGCTTGCTTCCTGAGGTTCCTTGGCTTAATTTCCTCCCTCCGCTTCTATCTGAATTTTCTTCTTCTTCTTTTTTTTTTTTTTAAGTCAGAGACTCGTTCTGTCACCCAGGCTGGAGTGCAATGGCAAAATCTCGGCCCACTGCAACCTCTGCCTCCCTGGTTCAAGCGATTCTCTTGCCTTAGCCTCCCAAGTAGCTGGGATTACAGGCACCTGCCACCACAACTGGCTAATTTTTGTATTTTTTAAATACAGACAGAGTTTCACCACGTTGGCCACGCTGGTCTTGAACTCCTGACCTCAAGTGATCTGCCTGCCTCGGCCTCTCAAAGTGTTGAGATTACAGGCATGAGCCACCACGCCCGGCCTTCTCTTTCCTTCCTTTTGATTGTCCAGATCCTGCTTCATTTTGATCCCATGTCCAGCACTATGTGATCCTGTCATGGAAGGGAAGCCAAGTGGGTCAGTGTTGAGGGTTCTCAAGCCTCTGCCACTGCAGTCCCTCGGTCCTTGCTGACTCACCTGCTCCCGGACTGGGCGAGACCCTCCCAGCTTCTGCTGCTGTCTCCAGTTGTCCCTCCTTGCTTCCTCGTGAATACCTGCTGGCTTTTTTGGGATTCTCCTGTTCTTAGGTCCATGAGAGGGCTCCTTGTTTCCCTCTGTTGGCTGCTGGATGGGGCACCAAGGGCCAGAATCTAAACCAAGGAAGCCTCCCTGGGGGCACGTAGGGGGATCTGATGACATGTAGGTGGCTATGGGAGGGCTGTGCTTCCCCGCTTGTGTTTTGGTGTTCATGGGGATACCTTATCATCTAATTTTAAGCGAACATTGTCTGTAGGTTTTGCTCTTGCTAATCTGACCTGCTTATTTTTATTTTTTATTTTTGAGACAGATTCTCACTCTGTTGCCCAGGCTGGAGTGCAGTGGCGCGATCTCGGCTCACTGCAACCTCCACCTCCCAGGTTCAAGGGATTATCCTGCCTCAGCCCCCCTCAAATAGCTGGGATTACAGGTGTGCATCACCATGCCCAGTTAATTTTTGTATTTTTAGTAGAGATGGGGTTTCGCCATGTTGGCGAGGCTGGTCTCGAACTCCTAACCTCGGGTGATCTGCCCGCCTCGGCCTCCCAAAGTGCTGGGATCACAGGTGTGAGCCATTGCGCCTGACCTGAACTGTTTATTTTTATGTAGAAATTTGGAGGGGTTCAAAAACTGCACTGGCATTGCTACCAACCATCTTCCCAGCCAGTTCAGTATTTTTGATGCCAGGTGCCATACTGGGCCACAAGGAAGAGGAGATGTAATGATAAATGTGTGTAAAAGGGTGTAAAAGCGTGTAAGGTGTCCGGTCATCCTAAGTGTCCTGTAATCCAGCTGATCCTGCCTTCTGCTGCCCTGCAGCTACAAGCAGGCTGCCCCAGCCAGCAGTGGCAACCCGCTCAGGTCCCCTTCCACACTGTGGAAGCTTTGTTTTTTCGCTTTTTGCAATAAATCTTGCTGCTGCTCACTCTTTGGGTCCACACTGCCTTTATGAGCTGTAACACTGACCGCAAAGGTCTGCAGCTTCACTCCTGAAGCCAGTGAGACCACGAACCCACCCGGACGAACGAACAACTCCAGAAGCGCCGCCTTAAGAGCTGTAACACTCCCCGCGAAGGTCTGCAGCTTCACTCCTGAGCCAGCGAGACCACGAACCCACCAGAAGAAAGAAACTCCGAACACATCCAAACATCAGAAGGAACAAACGCCACCTTTAAGAACTGTAACACTCACCGCGAGGGTCCGCAGCTTCATTCTTGAAGTCAGTGAGACCAAGAACCCACCAATTCCGGACACACAGCCACGCCTGACCCTCTTCCTCAACTCCTGCTGGCTTGACCTCTGGTCTTTGTTCCTGGCTCAGGGTATGGGGCATGCAGTAGGGCACGTCCCCACACTTGCTGTCCTGAGGCTGGGGGACCCCCTGGCCTTTATGCCCTTGTCTTGCCTGCTGGAATGTTTCTGGAGATTTCCTTGTAGAGTGGGTTTTGAAGAAGAGAAAGGAAAGACCTTTGCTCGGTGGCCCATAAAAGAGATGGTCCGGAGAGCAAGGCCCTGCTGTGAGCATGCCCCGCCATCTGCTGGCCATTTGCTTAATTGCAGAGAGGAGGGCCGTGGGGGCTCCATGCCTTCACACTCAACCAATGACTTGGGTTAATCCTTTTTCCCTCTAGTTGAAAACATTGTATTTATTAAATACACTGTTAAAGTAATGATAATAAAGGCAAGCAAATAAAAAGTTTTCCCACACGGTCTCACCCTCCAGACAAGCACATCTTTTTTTTTTCTTTCTCTTTAATCATAAATAAAAGTGTGGGCTGGCACAGTGGCTCACACCTGTGATCCCAGCACTTTGAGAGGCTGAGGCACGAGGAGCGCTTGAGCCCGGGAATTCAAGACCAGCGTGGGCAACAAAGTGAGACCCTGCCTCTACAAAAAAATAAAAAAAATTAGCCAGGTGTGGTGGTGTGTTCCTGTAGTCTCAGCTACTCAGGAGGCTGAGGTGAGAGGATTATTTGAGCCACAGAGGTTGAGGCTGCAGTGAGCTGTGATTGTACCACTGCACTCTAGCCTGGGGGTCAGAGTGTAACCCTGTCTCAAAAAATGAAATAAAATAAGTAAAATAAAATAAAATGTGTATTTACTGTATGGAGACTGGGCCCCTGTGTCTTTCCCTTCTGGCTCTGCAAAAGGGGAGAAAGAGCTCAGATTCTGTGGCCCCAAAATATTGGCTTTAAATTGCACTTCAGTCACAAGCTGGGCGAGGTGGGCTGGTTAATTCACCTCTCTGTTTATGAATCTCTGTGAATCTCTGTGTGTTAGGCAGGATAATATCTCTCCCCACTCACCACCACCACCAAAAAAAAAGATGTGTGTATCCTAATGTCTGGAATGTATGATTATCCCGGATTATGCAGGTAGGCCTAACCTAATCACAGGCATCCTTAAATACAGAGAACCTCTTCTGGCTTCAGTCAGAGAGATGTGACATTGCTGGCTTCGAAGCTAGAGGAAGTGACCATGAGCCAAGAAACATGGGTGGCCTCTGGAAGCTGGAGAAAGGAAGGAGATAGATTTTCCTGAGAGCTCCCAGAAGGAACACAGCCCTGCTGACACCTTGATTTTAGCCCATAGGGCCTGTGTTGGACATCTGACCTCCAGTCAGATAATAAACTTGTGTTGTTTTAGCCACTGTGTGTGTTAATTAGTTGTTGCGGAGATAGAAAATGAATACACTGCATTATGTGGGCAATAATAGTACCTATTTCTCTCTCTCTCTCTCTTTTTTTTTTTTTTTGAGACAGAACAGTACCTATTTCTCTCTCTCTCTCTCTTGTTTTTTTTTTTTTTTGAGACAGAGTCTCGCTCTTGTCGCCCAGGCTAGAGTGAAGTGGAACAATCTTGGCTCACTGCAACCTCCACCTCCCGGGTTCAAGCGATTCCCCAGCCTCAGCCTCCAGAGTAGCTGAGATTACAGGCGTCCACCACCACGGCTGGCTAATTTTTGTATTTTTAGTAGAGACGGGGTTTCACCATGTTGGCCAGGCTGGTCTTGAACTCCTGACCTCAGGTGATCCACCCGCCTCGGCCTCCCAAAGTGCTGGGATTACAGGTGTGAGCCACCGCACCCAGCCTAACAGTACCTATTTCACAGGGTGGTGGAGAGAATGAAATTGGAAAACTGGGGGGGGTGATTTGTAAATTGTAAAACATTTTATAAATGTCTTAAGGTCTCCTTTAGGAGGATGTTCCTTTATTATTTTACTTATTCCAGTTATTTTCTGAGCATCTACTGTGTGCCAGACATTGCACTTGTTGCAAGGGGTTACAGGAGTGAACATAGTCCCTTCTTTCATGGGGCTTACAGGTCACGAGGGTAGCAGGACATTAAAAGGCCCTGCAAGCATATGCATCATGGAATTATAATTGTGATGTGCGCAATGAAGGGATTGTCACAGGGAGCTGTGAGAGTGTGGAGCCAGGAACCTGCCAGACCTCAGGTTTCAGGCCCCAGGCTTTGGGCAGGCTCTCCAACCTCTCCAGGTCTCGTTTTCCCACCTAGGCTGGTCTGCCCTGATCATGGATAGGGTGCCAAACCAGAACTCAGGCCACAGACAGCCTCTTAGGGGCCATCAGATGGGTCTGTGCTCATCCAGAAATCTGGGGCCTTACAGGGAGACTCCTGTGCTGGTACATTGGGTGTTGGGGTGTGGAGTCCTTGTTTGAGTTCAGTAAGGTCAGGGCTGCTTGGAATGATGGGCACGGGAGAAGGCAGGGCTTGGCACATGGCCCCAGACTGCGAGCCCTCAGGCCTTCATCTTTTTCTTTAACAATTTCAGAATACGGCTTACCAGGCTGGGCTGGGCTCAGGCCTGTGGCTGCAGGGAGTGAAGCTGAGTTGGGGTTCAAGGCCTTGTGGCCACAGATGAGGGGACAGCAGCAGGGACACTTTATTGGGCTCTAGAATCCTCTCTCTGAGGATTCTCTCTCTGAGGGCAGCCTGAGCTGCCCCGTGTTGTCTCCTGGGTTTTCCAGAGCTGCCTGGTAGCCCTGCCCTAGGCCTCCAGTGAAATGAACAGGCTCCTTTGGAAACAGACTCTCAGGGGGCACAAGACAGTCCCTGTGCCCCAACAGACCACAGAATCTTATCCTGCTAGAGGTGCTTTTTGATGGGGACTGGAGGGCTCACAATGAGTCGCAGAGTTGAGACAAGCAGAGGAACCTCAAGGCCAAGACTGGGTGCAGATCAGAGTCCCAGGGGACCCCCTGACAGTGAGAGACCAGAGACAGAGCAGGAGCTCTGCTGTTACCTGGTGGCAGATTTTGGAGCTGCTGTTGGATCAGATGCCTCCTCTCTTGGGGTCTCGACTTTCAGTTCCACCCTGTTTAGCTCAGCTCATCTTAGCTCCTGACAAAGTGGACAATAGAGAGGGCCCAGAGAATAAATTTGGTAGAGACGGTGGCAAGTTTGGGCCATAGAGTCCCTTTTGCCTTTCACTATCCTAGCACTGGCCAGGTTCACCATAGTTCTGAGAATCAAGGGCAATTCCAGAAAAAGGGCTGTTATTGGGAACTGGGCAGCCACCCTGCCCTAACCCTCATCCTCCTCCAAAGAGACCACCATGGGCTTCACAGGCCTCAAGGTCAGTGCTGACGATGTCTCCTCTAGAGCTGACACCCTGGAAACCTTCAGTTTACTCAGGCACCTGCAGCCCAGGTCAGGGGCCATAACACATGATGGGCATCGATGGGAAATATAGTGCTGGCTAGCTCAGATTTTCACAGGAGACTCCTCACAGGCTGGGAAACATGGGAACTGGTCTACCCTTGGATATCAACGTAAGTCATTCTGGCTATTATTAAAAAGTAAAAAAACAACAGATGCTGGCGAGGTTGCAGAGAAAAAGGAATGCCTTTACACTGTTAGTGGGAATGTAAATTAGTTCAACCATTGTGGAAGACAGTGTGGCAATTCCTCAAAGACCTGGAGGCAGAAATACCATTTGGCCCAGCAATCCCATTACTGGGTATATACCCAAAGGAATAGAAATCATTCTATTATAAAGAGACCATGCACACGTATGTTCATTGTAGCACTCTTCACAATAGCAAAGACATGTGGTACATATACACCAAGGAATACTATGCAGCCATAAAAAGGAACAAGATCACGTCCTTTGCAGGGACATGGATGAAGCTGGAGGCCATTATCCTCAGCAAACTAACACAGGAACAGAAAGCCAAACACCACATGTTCTCACTTATAAGTGGAAGCTGAATGATGAGAACACATGGACACCTCGGGGGGAATCAACACACACTAGGGCCTATGTGATGGGGTTGGGGGAGGGAGAGCATTAGGAGGAATAGCTAATGGATACTGGGCTTAATCCTAGGTGATGGGATTATCTGTGCAACAAACCACCATGGCACTCGTTTACCTATGTAACAGACCTGCACATCCTGCATATGTACCCCTGAACTTAAAATAAAAGTTGAAAAAAAAAAAGAAATGTAAACCATCACTCCCAGGCCTCGTCTATCTGTAAGAAGGTATGTGTCTGCAAGTTATATGGTGTAACTATGGAGATGCCACCAACTCTCAGATGAGCCAGCCTGAAGGCCATGGAGTAGTCAGCTGAAATCCTGAAATTAGGAATGCAAAATGTTTATGAGACAGGTGATTTTTTTACGAAATGAAATTTAGAACCCTTTACATGTATCTCTTAAGAAGTCATGTCTTAGAAAAATTATAAAAGAAAACTGAAGAAAGAATAAGACCTATAGAAAAGTGGGAAGCATTTTGGCAAATGTGTTTTAGATCCTTAACTTGGCTTCAGCTGGGGTAAATGAACGAGTGAATGAATTTGTTTTTGTATAAACTTATTAGTAATGGAAAATTATTTTTGGCCAGGTGCACTGGCTCGTGCCTGTAATCCTGGCACTTTGGGAGGCTGAGGTGGGCCGATCACTTGAGGTCAGGAGTTTGAGACCAGCCTGGCCAATAGGGTGAAACCCTGTCTCTACCAAAAATACAACAATTAGCTGGGCGTGGTGGCGTGTGCCTGTAATCCCAGCTAATCAGGAGGCTGAGGCAGGAGAATCACCGGAACCCAGGAGGTGGAGGCTGCAGTGAGCCGAGATCATGCCCCTGCGCTCCAGCCTGGGTGACAGAGTGAGACTCCATCTCAAAAAAAAAAAAAAAAAAATTTTTTTTCTTCTCTTCTCCAGCAAAACGATGTTGACAAGTATTAAAGGGAACATGGGCACTTACCACAGGGGAACTCATATGCATGCACTTTGAGAGACTATGGACTTGGAGGATGTGGCTGTAGAAGTTTGTAGGAGTTAAAATTTGGGAACAACTCAAGTGTCATCAGCAGGGGCACAGACAAATACATCGTGGTGCATAAGGCAGATATGTCGTGTGAGAGCCTCCTTAGTTAAAACTAATGATCTCTGTGTATTGCCATGCAAAGAACCAAAAAACTATGTAGACTTAGAAAGCAAGTTGCAATAGCATATATGCAGTCTATTTATTTATTGTAACAAAAGAGGAAAACACTATGGGGAACACACAGTGCTTTCATTTGTCAAAGAATGAATAAGTGTGTCTTCGCCTGGGTAAGTCCTGGTCACCTTTCAGCTCTCAGCTCAGTATGTCACCGCTTCAGGGCAGTAGGTGCCTGGACACTGGGTCTCAGAACCTAAATCTTTCCTTTACGTCTCCTGTTATAGTCGCATATTTGTGTGATTATTTGGTTAATGTCCTCCTTCCCTACAGGATTCATTCGAGCAGGGACCCTGACCACCCTCTTCACCATGGTATTGCTAGAACTTAGCCCAGTGCTTGACACATGGTACCTAGTTAATGAATTTCTGATTTCTGTCTGTTCCCCTGACTAGGTATAAGCTCCATGAAACGAAGGGGTGGGACAGGGGACGGGTGCTGGTTTTCTTTCTCATGGAATCCCCCAAGGCTTAGCGATTAGGAAGGCAGGCTGTGGAGTCAGAATTCGAGAGCTCAAATCCTGGCTCTGCCACTGCTAGCTGTGTGACCTTGGTCAAATAAACGTTGCATCTCCGAGCTCAATATATTTATTTGTAAAAAGGGTAAGGATGCCTTCCTTAGAGTGTTGTTAGAATTAAATGGTATAGCGCGTGAAAAGAACCCACCAAAGTGCTTGGTATTGGGGCCTCATTTATTTGTTGAATGTTCAAGTACCCATGTTGTGAGAAGCACCTGGGCTGGGGCCTGCCCTACTCAGGGAGGATGCTGCTTGTGTTCCACCCTCTGGGGCCCGGTAGGTCATTTCTTATATTTCCACCAGGTGGCGCTGTGGCCATTCGCCCCGATGATGCTCTGCCCATCGCTGGCACAAAGCTTCAAAGTGGCTTCCAGTCTCCTTCCCAGCCAGAAGCCTGTCTGCAGGTCCCCAAGTGGCCGTCCCACTCTGCTTTAACCTCTCAGAGATGGGGCACTCACTGTTCCCAGGCTGGAGACTCTTTCGGGGCTGGTCTGAGCGTCTCTATCCTCTGGGTTGGGGCAACTGGACCCTGGGGGACTGGGGAAGCCCAGATGGAAAGTCATAGGCTGACCAGGGTTGGAAGGGATTTAGGTGAGGCCAGAGAGGTGCTCAGGAGGCGCTCACTCTCAGTGTGCAAGGGTGGGGCTGACCTCACTGGAGGCCTCATGAGGACACCTTGGGGCTGGGCTGCGGCCAGTCCACAGCTTTAGACCTGACTGTCCTCCACTCATCCACAATAGTATAGGGCACCCACCATGTCCCAGGCTCCATGTGAACTCACTTGTTTCTCTGAAGAACCCTAGCTAGTAAGAACTATTATTATCTGCATTTTTCAGATAAGAAAATTGACGTAGGGACAAATTAAGAAACTTGCAGGTAAAAAGTGGCAAAGCTGAGGTTTGAGCCCTGGCAGTTTGGCTCGGAGTGTCACCTCTTAGCGTTTCTCTTCCACTGCTGTGCTGACCTGTCCATCCTTCCTTCCCTCCCTCTACCAGTCTCCCTACCCAGCACACACTTGCTAAGCTGTCACTCTGTGGGGCCCAGTGGGGAGCAAAGCTGGGCACTACCCCTGCCCTTGTGGGGTTTTCAGCCCATCAGGTGGAGACCTGGCTCTGCCATGACTTTATCCTGTGACCTTGGACAGGTCATTTAACATTGCTGTGCCTCAGCGTCTTCATTGTGAAATGGGAATGAGAATCCCGCCCCCATTGAGTTTTGGGGAGGATGGAGTGACTCCAACCTTCAGAGTTGCAGCCTGGCACCCGGGGGCGCATAGGAAGTAGTGGCCATGATTGTGATTGGCATCAGCATGGAGAGGCTCCTTCCAGCCCACGCCCGAACTGCCCCCAGAGTCAGGTGCTTGGGTGGCCATGTGGAAGCATGGAGGAAGAATCGAGTCAGCCTCCGATGTTCCAGGGCTTGAATCTTGGCTTTGGCACTGTGAAGGTCTGAGACTCATGATTTTGGGCAAGGATCTTCATCTTTCTGAGTTTTCCCTTAAAAACAGGAATGACTAATACCAACCTTGTGGTATCCTTGTGGTTGTTCTATGAAGTAACAAGCGCTGGGCACATAATGGGCACCTTTGTAAAATTTCATTTCCTGTCCTCAAGAAGAATCAGATGGCTGTGTAAACCCAGGGATCAGCACATCTGGACTTCTTGGCACCTCCCCTTCTCCCAAGGAAGGCCTGGACCTTGTGGGATGGGCTGCAGAATTCAATTTTTTTTTCCTTTTGCTTTCTTTCTTTGTTCTTGTTTGCATTTTATTTCTTGAGAAAGGCAGGGTGAGGACAGGGGTGCATTTCTCAGCCATCTGTGCATAGGACTCCATGTTAGCTGTCTGGGTGCCCAAAAGAGGGCTGCATGTTGGCCTCTTAACACCCAGGGCAGTAGGAGGGTCAGTTGGTGGGTGTGGGACACTGGGGTCGCCTCTCTGCACCTGAGGCCTCCTGAGATGCCATGCTCCAGATGGCAGGGGGAAGGCTGAGGGCTGAGAGGCTGCTGAGGGCTGGGGAGCCCTGTCTGGTCCAGCCTCTTCCAAGGTCTAGGGCTGGCCTGGGTGTCCTGATGCTTCTGCTGCTTCTGCCCAGAGATTAGAGCAGGGCCGAGCTGTGGCCCTGCCCTGGGGTGTTGAGCCCAGTAACGGGTGGTTACTCAGGGGCTGGAGTTAGGACAGCTGGGCAGTGAGGGGTAGCTGCCCTGTGATCTGACCTAGCAGGCTGGCATTACCCCTGCTCAGTATCCATCACCTTCCCCATGGATCCCAATGCTGGAAGACTCATAGCAGGGTCAGTTCATGCTTCTTCCTGCTGGGTGTTTCCATACACAGTGTCACTGATACTGTAGCCACATCTGCCCTTCTGTTTCAGAGAAGAGGAAACCAGGACGAGACGTGACCCATCCAAGGTCCTGCAACAAGGAAGTGTCCATGTCCAGTGGAGATTCACACTCAGCTCTGCCTGGCCCCACCCCTCCCCCTTTTCTTCCCCCTCCCCCTTCCCTGGCCCCTGCTCCTCCAGCACTTAATTTTAATGGCCTTTTGATTGCGAGCCTCTTCTTGAAGAGAGACAAATCATTATTGATCAATTTGGACTGCTCCAGTGTAAATGAGTCAATGGGGCCTGGCGTGGGTAGCTGGCCAAGCCATGCAGGCAGCGGGCATCTCAGGACCAGGCCATGTGGGCCACAGAGAGCCCTGGTGTAGCCTCTTGTAAGCCGTTTATTTTCCTTCCCAATTAAACCAGGCGCTTGGCTGGAAGGGGTGTCCTTATCCTGGAGCTGGGGGGCGGGTGGCTCACAGAAGATCTCAGCCTCTAGGCCTGAGAACAGAGCCCCAGGATGGCCTGGGCTTCCCCTCTCCACCTGGCAGTCCCCTTTGGCCTGGGTAAATCGGAAATGAGGGTGGCTGCAGTGGGTCCCAGCCCTCACCCACCATGCTTGGCTGTTTTCTTGGCAGCAAGACCTAGGGAGGCTCCCATGGCTGATTTTAGATTTGTTTTCAAAAACTGAAAGGAGAGAAATAATCCTAGTGAGAAAACAAAACCAAACAATAAAAAATAAACAAAACCTCTTCTGAAATGTTTCAGTCCTGAGCCTTGTGCCCACTCTGTGTGCACTTTCTGGTATTGGACCACCTTTGCCACCAGCCCCTGCTGCTGGGACCTTGAGCCAGCCCCAAAGCTTGTGAGTCCCTGTCCTCTGCTGTGGAATGGGGATTACATTATACACATCTCTGGGTTTGGGAGGTGATTGAAGGAGATGGGGAAAGGGATGCATTTTGTAAATGAGGCCTTCTGATGATAATTTTATCATAGGCAGGAGACAGATACACTCACACGCCCCCAAATCACTAATGGGGCCTCCCTCTGAAGGTGCTCCTTGCTTCTTGAGACGGGCATGATTACTCGGTAGATTCTGTGTAATTATTTAATCAAGCCCCAGCGAGTCCTCAAGTCCTCGGTGTGGAGCTGGGCTGCTGACCAGGCCCCAACCTCCCCTCCTCCCACAAGGAGGCATAATCAGAGACGCTGAGAGGGAGGAGAAGCCCCAAGCACTTCTTTTCTTTGTGCAACAACTGGGCTGTGTGGGAGGGACAGCCGGGAGGGAGGGGTCCAGGTCACCTTGGGGCTCTCCTCAACAGAGGACGGGGCAGGAGGGGTCTTTAGAGACCTGTTTATGCTGTGCCTTTCTCTTTGAGGACACTGAGGACCAGAGAGGAAAAGCCAGCAGGTCCCATGATTTCCCTGCTGCAGACTTGGCTTCTGCCACTCATTCCCTCCCACCCTCCCTCCCTCCCTTCTTTCTTTCTTTCCTTCCTTCCTCCCTCCCTCCCTCCCTCCCTCCCTTCCTTCCTTCCCTCCTTCCTTCCTTCCTCCCTCCCTCCCTCCCTCCCTTCCTTCCCTCCTTCCTTCCCTTCTTCTTTCCTTCCTTCCTTCCTCTCTTCCTCCCTCCCTTCCTTCCTTCCTTCCTTCTCTCCTTCTCCTTCTTGACCTTCCTTTCCCATTGATTCCCTTCCCCTCCCGTTCCCTCCCTTTCGCTTCCCCTCCCCTTCCCTCCCTTTCCCTTCCCTCTCCTCCTTTCTCTCTTATAATGAAAGTACTGAACAGATGTTCAGGTGCAGTGGCACAGGCCTGTAATCTCAGCACTTTGGGAGGCTGAGGCCGGTGGGTCACCAGAGATCAGGAGTTTGAGACCAGCCTGGCCAACATGGCGAAACCTCATCTCTACTAGAAATACAAAAATTAGCTGGGCGTGGTGGTGGGCACCTGTAGTCTCAGCTACTTGGGAGGCTGAGGCAGGAGAATTCCTTGAACCCGGGAGGTGGAGGTTGTAGTGAACCGAGATGGCACCACTGCACTCCAGCCTGAGCGACAGAGCGAGACTCCTTCTCAAAGAAAACAAAGAAAGAACAAAAAAGTACTGAACAGATGCATGCATTCTCATGGTCAAACATGCAGATCATACAACAAAAGCAAAGGTCTCCCCGATCCCTCTTTTCCCCCCACCCAAATTCCCAGTCCCCTCCTCAGAGACAACTCCAGCTCCCAGTTTGGAGACTCCCTTCAGACTTTCTGCTATGCATTTGTACATTTACCTAAGTTCCTATAGAAGTTCTAGTTAGGTATTTACTTTGGTTCATGTAAACATTCCTGAAAATGCTGTCTAGACCAGTTCTCACTGTGGGGGGTGGGAAAGCGGGGTGGGGAGGGAATTTTACTCCCCAGGAGACATTTGACACCATCTGAAGACATTTTTGATCATCATGACTGGGGAGGGAGGTGCTCCTGGCATCTGGTGTATAGACTGGTAAAGGAGTGCTGCTAACAGCCCACCTCGCCCCGGACAGCTCACACCACAAAGAATGATCCAGCTCAAAATGTCGGTAGTGCCAAAGTTGAGGAATCCTGGTCTGGAATGTTCTCAACTTGCTTTTTTCTAATAATAGTAATGATTAATAATAATAATATATCTTGGAAATCTTTGCAGGTTAGGCAATATCTTTCTCTCAGTCTGTGATGACTTCTGTGTCTTCTTTTGACTACATCACAGTCCATCCGTCTCATCCCCTTTTGACTGATTTCAGGTTGTTTCTGATTTGGGGGTATTAATAGAAACATCCTTGTTATTCCCTGGTTTGGATGCTTGGGAGTGGGATTGCTACGTCAAAGGGGTAGTTATTGGTTGATTGATTTACTAAGTCCTCATATAGTGCTTCTATTTTAAATACAACAGGCACTTATTTATTATTGTTATTATTTTGAGATGGAGTCCTGTTCTGTTGTCCAGGCTGGAGTGCAGTGGCACGATCTTGGCTCACTGTAACCTCTGCCTCCCGGATTCAAGCGATTATCCTGCCTCAGCCTCCTGAGTAGCTGGGATTATAGCCGCGTGCCACGACGCCTGGCTAATTTTTTTTGTATTTTTGGTAGAGACGGTTTTCGCCACGCTGGTCAGGCTGGTCTCAAACTCCTGACCTCAGGTGATCCGCCCGCCTCGGCCTCCGGAAGTGCTGGGATTAGAGGCCACAATATCCACTTATTTTTAACTTTGATAGATACACTGCGCTCTTCCACAAAGGCTGTGCCAGCTGACCCTCTGTCCTTTCCTAGCTCAAAGCCAAGGTTTCAAGGAAAATGATACAAATAAAAGTTTTGAGTTATAGTTACTATGTCTTCAAGAGGACTAAAGGAAACTCAACCTTCCTAGGGTGGATGGGGGCCCAGTCTTGCCAGCCCCAATGCCAGCCCTTGCCATAGGCCCTCCACCATGTAGCTGGCAAGGGACAGACTTGTCCATCCCCATCAGCCCTGTGCAGCATGTAGGGGAAGAACTGGGACAGGCTGGGAGCCCCCGTTTTGCAGATAAGGCTCAGCAAGGCTGTGTGATTTGTCCACCAGCTCCGAGAAGTCACATCCTCCCAGAGCCCCTAGTGGGACGCCCATGGGTTGAGCAGGGGGAGAGCAGCATGCAGAGTGACACTGGGCTATGGTTATGGACACCGGAACTTCTCATAGTGACATCAGCTGAATACCCTACCAGGTCCCTCATGGCCCTGGGGCCAGGGTTGCCAGGTTTTACAGGACATCCATGCAATATTTGGGACATTCTTACCCTAAAAAATTGTTCATTGTTTATCTGAGATTTGAAAGTAACTGAGCAACTGTGTTTACCTGGCGGCCCTGCCTGCTGCTCTCTGCACCGTGTCTTCTCCATGGATAAAGGGGCAGGAAGGGGCAAATGGCTGGGACCAGACAATCTCTCCATTTCTCACCTATCCCTTTCTCCCTTCTCTCCCTTTTCCTTCAGAGGCTGAACATCCATATTCGAGAGCATGTTGTTGCCTATATGTGAATGGCAAGGCTGGAACGGAAGGCAGCAGACGTGTCCAGGGCAGCACTGATGGCCGGACTGACCCCACCTCCCCCCATCGTCCATACTTAGAGCCAGCGGCCACTGCAAGTGTAATTAGTCAATAAATCATCCTAAGTGATAAATAGAATGATAGATGCAGGTTTCACTTGATCACTTTTTTATTAAGGAGAAATAAATCAGCACCACGTTGTTGCTATAAACCTTTCAAACTGGTCAGATCCTGGCTGGTAGGAGCTGATTAACATGGCCACGTGTAGAGACCATTTGTAGCTGATCATTGAGATCAATCAATCCCTGTCAAGTTCCCTTAGAAGAGGTGGCAGAAGCCAGGTGCTGTTCCACCATCCACTGCTCCTGTGGCTTCTTGCTGCCGGGGCAATGGGGAGAGTGTGAGCGTGCTTTGGTGCCAGACAGCCCAGATTTGAATCCCAGCTGAGCCACCAACCAGCTGTGTAACCCCGGCTAGCTGTCATCCCCTCTCTTGGCCTCAGCTTCCTCTTCCCGAACAAGAGCCTGTCACCAGGAACTTCCTTAGAGAGTTGTTCTGAGCATTGTGGTGTCAAACTTCTTGGTTTCAGGACCCTATTATGTGCCTAAAAATTGTCGAAGACCCCCCCCCCATGAACTTTTCTCTATGTGAGCTCTATCAATATTTATTATATTAGAAATTAAAGAAAATTTACTTACTGACTTAAACAATCATAAGCCCAATACATATCAACATAAATAACATTTTTATTGAAAAATAACTGTATTTTCTAAAGTAAGAAGAATGTGAGAAGAGTGTCATTGTACTCTATTTTTTGCAAATCTTTAGAGTCTCATATCTACTTTTTTTTTTTTTTTTTTTTTTTTTTTGAGACAGTGTCACTCTGTTGCCCAGGCTGGAGTGCAGTGGCTCCATCTTGGCTCACTGCAACCTCTGCCTCCTGGGTTCAAGTGATTCTCATGCTTCAGCCTCCCAAGTAGCTGGGACTACAGGCGTGCACCACCAAGTCTGGCTATTTTTTTGTATTTTTAGTAGAGACAGGGTTTCACCACATTGCCCAGGCCGGTCTCCAACTCCTGAACTCACGCAATCTGCCGGGCTCAGCCTCCCAAAGTGCTGGGATTACCAGCAAGAGCCACCACACCTTGCCTCATATCTACTTTTACATTCAATCTGTTCTGATAAGTTGTTTTGGTTCAAGGCTGTGAAGAAAATCCGGTCTCATTCCAATATGCGGTTAGAAAAGGAAGGAAGGATTTTAATAGTTTTTTCAGGTAATTGTGGCTATATCAAGTAGCCTCTGGAGAACTCCTCCATATATCCATGGAAGAACTAGAGTAAAAAGGCAAATAATATCTTAGCATTATTATGAAAACAGTTTTGACCTTGTGGACCCCGTGAAAGGGTTCCAGGGGCTCCCAGGGTCCCCAGACCCCACTTTGAGAACCACTGAAATGGAGACAGCCTGGAGAAGGGCCTGGACACAGAGGTGGTCCTCTGGAGACGCCGAATCCTGTCCCTGGCCTATGTCTTGCTAGGTCTTAAAGAGCCTACTTTCCTCTCCTCCCACACACCCTCTATGGAGGTAGTGCTGATGTCTTCCTGTGCTCACCCAGGTCCTCTGCCCATCTCCTCTCCCTGCTCTGGCCCTGGGGGCTGACCTATGAGTGTATTACAAGCTTCCAACTTCTGGAATAGGTTCAACCAATGGGAGGTTCTAGCTGGAGACTGGAGGGTGGCAGGACAGTGAGGTTTGGGGCATTTATTTCTCCAGCTCCCTCCCCACCAGGTTGGTGGCTGAAGCCGCAGCTGCTGTTAGCAGCCCCTTCTCTCCCCAGCCCCCACTAACTGCTCTCCTCCTTGTCCCTGCAGGCCTTGGTGTGGTAAGGGTTCCCCACTGTTGCTGTTCCTAGAGTGTGGCACCATCCTGGTGTTTTGCTCACTTAAAAAAAAAATTAAACCCTCCTCAATTGCTGCCTGTTTCCTGTGGGATTCTGACTGATTCATGGTTTTCTGGGAAAACTTCCGTTTTTGGATAAAACTGGAGGAAATACACCGAATGAGGAATGCGAGTAACTCCACCCCATCCAATTGCATGGGCTTCACGGTTTGGTTTACAAAATGCCTTCCCAGCCTTCATTTATGAGTTCCTCGGTAGAACCTCCGAGAGGCCAGGCTCAGAGAGGACAGACCTAAGGCCACACAGTCATGAAATGATCTTGGCTTGTGGGGTCCTAGATGCCCTTGTGACCTACACCACTTCCAGGAGCTATGTGGGTCTTGAGGATCCCTGCTTCCTGATCCCCCCTTGCTGTGGTTGTATCTATCCTGGAACTCTCTGTCCAAATCCCTCACCCCATCTTCTGCAACCACAGCAAATGTTCATATCAGGTCCTTCCAGCCTCCTCCTAGCTGGGTGCTCCTTAGCTGGTGCTACACCTTTAGCTCTGCCCCTAGCATGGCCTATAGAAGGCTGATGCTCATGTGTCCAGGGCCAATGGCTGCCTCAACCATTTTCCCTGCTCTTGACCAAGCCACCTCTCTTTTCATGACTCCATGCCTTTGCCCATCTTCTTTCTTCTCTCACCTGTCCTCCCTGGACAGACATGTGCTCATTTTTTGTCTTCTGGAAAGCCTCTCCTGACTGTGGCTCTTCGTTCTTCCCTGCAGAACTAAGTTCTTCCTCCTAGGTGCTCCCAGAGCTCTGTGCACATCTTGGATGTGTCAGCATTACACCTTGCTATAGTACCTTTCTCCCTCCTTCTCCTCCTCCTCCTCCTAATTCTTCTTCCTTTCTTTGTCCCCACCCCCGTCATTTCTTACCATGCTCCCGACCCCTCAATGTGTGTATCAGTTAGCTACTGCTGTGTAACAAACCATTCCAAAACTTTGTGGTTAAAAACAATGGCTGTGTATGTAACTCATAATTCTGTGGGTTAGCTGAGTGGTTCTGCTGATCATTGCTGGGCTTGGCTGAACAGTTTTACTAACTCTCAGCTGGGGATCCCTCATGTGTTACTGACTGTTGGCTGATCTAGCACAGCCTTGGCTGGGATGACCCATTTCTGCTCTGCGTGGTCTCTCATCCTCCAGCAGGCTAGGCCAAACTTGTGCTAATGGTGGCTGAGCAGGGTTCCAGGAGAAGCAGCAGAATCATGCCCGGCTGCTTGAGGCCCAGGCTCAGAACTGGCACAGTGTCACTTCCAGCACATTCTATCAGGCAAAGCAAGTCACCAGGCCAGCCCAGATTCAAGGGATGGGAAAATAGACTTCACCTCTTGATGGGAGGAGCTGTAAAGTCTCATTGGAAGGGATGTGGGTACAGGGAAGGAAAAAATTTGGGCCACCTTTGCAATAAATCTATCACAACTAAAGCTAGCTGAGAGAAGATTCTAATGCTCACGAGTAATTTTTATAGTCCAAACTCTTGACTGTGGCCTACAAGGCCCTATATAGACTAGCCTTGCCAACTTCCTCATCCTTAGCTTACACCATGTTCCAGCCACGTTGGCCTTTTTTTGCAGTGCCTTGTCCTTAAAATGCTTCCTCCTGCCACAGGGCTTTTGCATATGCTGTTTTCTCTGCTAAGACTACTCTACTTTAGTGTTTCCCTTAATTAATGTACCCCCTCCTTTGCACTTCAGCTCAAGCCCTTCCTGATTTCCCGGCTAGGTTGAATCCTTTTATTATAGACTCTCAGAATACAACATACTTTGCTTTTTACAGTTGCAGTTTTAAGTTTGTATTCATTTAACAAACACTTACATGGAGCTTACCATATACCAGGCACTATTCCAAGTGTATTATAAATATTAAATCATCTAATCTTCAATACATTTTTGAGGCAAGTACTATTATTATTATTATTATTATTGTTATTTTTAGAGACAGGGTCTTGCTCTGTCACCCCAGCTGGAGTGCAGTGGCACCATCATGGCTCACTGCAGTCTTGAACTCCTGGGCTCAAGTGATCTTCCTGCCTCAGCCTCCCGAGTAGCTGGGATCACAAGCACACATTACCACACCCAGCTAATTTTTAAATTTTTTGTGGAGACAGAGTCTTGCTACATTTCTTAGGCTGGTCTCAAACTCCTGGCCTCAAGCAATCCTCCTGCCTTGGCCTCCCAAAGTGTTAGAATTACATGTGAGCCACTGCACGCAGCCTGTTATTTTCCCCATGTCACAGGTGAGGAAGTTGAGGCACCAAGAGGCTGAGTGACCAAGCCAAGGTCACACAGCTGTTAAAGGATGGAACAGGAATTCATGTTATTTATGTTTTTTTCCATTTTCAGAGTGTAAGCTGATGGATGGATGGAGCAGGAATTCAAATTCCAGGGAGTCTGGGCTCCACTACCCCTCCTGTCTCTCTCACTATGCTGTGATTATTCGATTCAAATCTGTTTTCCCAACCAGAGTGTGAACCTGCTGAAGGCAGAGACCACATTTGTTTGCTGACAATTTTGCCTCCCCAGGGTCTGGCGCAGCATCTGGCACACACTAGGTGCTCAACAAATATTTGTGGAATGAGTGAACTGGAGACATGAGCCACTGGTGAAGGGACTTTCTGTAGCTCCTTTGAATTGCAGGGTCCTGAGACTCTCTGCAGCCTGATTTCTTCCTTGAGGGATGCTCCATGCCCTGGGGCCCCTCCTGCAGGCCCACAGCCTCCACTCTGCTGAAACCCTGAAGCTCAGAAACATCCCTTTGCATAGACATCTCTGGCAGCTGCTTCCCCTGCAATGGCCCTGAGGAAGTTTCGACAATGCCAATTCCCACCCGCGTTGCAGCCACCCCTGAATGAATGACCCTGCTAAGAGTGCAGTTTTCTCTCCCTCTCTCCCTAACTTTGATTTGATCAGGCCAAATCTGAAATGATGTGTGAAAGTAATGATATTTTGTAATTAAATCTCTGGTGACGGCCACTGCAATTTGTGCTACATGCATTGTTCATAAGGAAAAAACGCATCAATTCATTTTCTGACTGGCTACTCCAGGGACTGGCAATTAGGAGCAGCTCATCTCTCGTTGCCTCGCATATTAAAGAGCTACTGAAACGCAAAGAGAATTTGGGAGGGTTTTCTTTTTCTTTTTTTTCCCAACCTTCTAATAATGTTAGCTTAATTAGGGAGGCTCAGTGATAAAGGGAAAGTTTTGGATGATTTGAGCATGGTGTGGTGGAAGGAAGAGAACGAGCAAATAAAGAGAAATGAAAGTGTCAGGCACAGGGGCTATGATGGCTGGAAGACTATGAAGGTTCTACCCTGCAAGGCTTGACTTTGTGGGGTCAGGCTGGGGTGTGGCTAAGAACAGGAGGGTCCCAGGGCATCCTGGGTGCCACAGATCTAAGCTAAGTGCTGCTCCCTTCTACTCTAGCAGGATCTTTTCTTTTGCATTCTTAAAAAAAATGTATTTATTATTGAGCGTTGGAGTGTGTGTTTTTCATTAGCCCCCCAAATGATGACTCGTCCATCCTCTAACTGGTTAGTGCTGTTGGCATCTTCACTGGACCAAGGTACTGAAAGTCAGTTCCATCATTTTTTTTAAAGAAGACTTTATTCTTTTAGAGCATTTTTAGGTCCATAGCAAAATTAAGTGGAAAGTACAGAGTTCCCACATTACCCTACCCCCACCCTTACACAGAGGCTCCCTCATGATCAACATCCTGCTGGGAGTGGGACATTTGTCACAATCAGCGAACCTACCTTGACACATCAGTATCACCTAGGGCCCATAGTTTACATGGGGGTTCACTCTTGGTATTGGCTATTCTATGGGTTTTGACAAATGTCTGATGACTTGTATCACCATTATAGTACCATATGCAATAGTTTCACTGCCCTAAAAATCTTCCATGCTCTGCTATTCATCCCTCTCTGGCAACCTCTGGTCTTTTGATTGTCTCCATAGTTTTGTCTTTTCCAGAATGTTACATAGTTGGAACCATACAGTGTGTACCCATTTCGGATTGGCTTTTTCCACTTAGTAACATGCCTTTAGGGACATCCCTTTTCCAAGCTCATCTCTTAGAGCCCAGGAAAGCCTTTTCCGTGATCTCCACCTTTCATGTGTCCAAGCCTTTGGTTCTGTCTGTACAGACCCCAGTAAGGACTTAGTCTATGTGCTGATTGCCTGAAGGTGTGGGCAGAGTTGGAGATGAGAGGGACAGGGATCACAGAGGATGGATTGGGGAGTGGGGATGGAAGTGGGGTGTGGTGAGGGCCCAGCTAGAAAAACAGGGAGGTTTGGGACCCCTGGATCTAAGATGAAGAAGGGCAAGACCAAATGCTGAAGTAGATTTGGTCAACATTATTTATGCTTCTAGAGTCTTCCAGACAAGGTGCTGGTCTAGTGGTTTCATGAAAACTTTTACTTTGGTGCTTGCGATAACTGTGCTGCTTAGAGTGAGATGATTAGTACAGCCCATTTCACAGGAGAAGAAACTGAGGCTCAGGGAGGTAAGGAGCTATGCCCAAATCTGACAGCCAGCAAGGACAGTGCTAGGTCTGAATTCCAGGTCTATTGGATACTAGGCCAGAGCAGAACTTTCTACGATGGTGGAAATGTTCTAGATCCGCACTGCCCAATATGGTAGCCACGAGCCACATGTGGCTACTGAGTACTTGAAATGTGGCTAGTGAAACTGAGGAACTGAATTTTACATTGTATTTGATTTTAATTATTGTAAATTTAAATAGCCACATGTGGTTGGTGGCTTCTTATTGGACCACACTGCTAGACTCTTGGAGATCTTGGTGCAGCTCCCCGGCTGCCCCCAGCCCGTGAGTTTCCTAGCATAAATGGCAACATCATGACTAATCTCCTTACATCTGATCTCCCTGGGACCTCCAGGAAGGGGGATCTGGCCTCATCCTTTGCACACACCACTGTGCCACACTCAGAGTCCATTATGGAATAAATCTTCTACTAATATTTTTGAATAAACACCTGCTTGTGCCATGGGCTTAACCTGCAGAATTTCAATGCATCTTTTCAACAACTCATTGCAGTGGCTCCCATTACTATTCCCATATCATACTAGAAGACAGAGAGGCTCAGCGAGGCTCACTGACTTCCCGTAAGTCACACAGCTGGTAAATATCTGGACCAGATTTGGAGCTTATGCATCTCTGCTCCAAAAGCCCATCCTCTTTTCATGCAGCAGGCACAGGGGCCATATTGGGGTGGATCTCCACCACAACTGCTAACCCAATGGTCCCAAAGGTATTGTTCTTACCCCGTCTTAGCAGATATTGACTCAAATGCAAGCAGTTTATCTGGGAGATAAAAGGCAATACAGGTAAGGGAGTGAGGAAGTGAGACAGGGAGGAGAAGGCAGACAATAAAGAGGCCATCATCCTGTTAGCGCTCCCAGGGTGGTTGAGGCTTAATCGTGCTGGGGAACTGTGGGAGCCTGTATGGACTACACCATAGAGTTATTCCACCCATGGGGTGAGGGAGCTGAGGTATTTGTCCACTGACTTTCACCATGCATTGGTTGAGAGCTGCTTTGGGTGTGTGTGGCACTTCTGGTGTGCCACAGAGGTGGACAAAGTGGCTTCTGTGGACAGAGAAAGTCCTCAGGCAAAGAAATAACAAAAAACCCTCAGAATGTTGGGAAAATCTCTCAGCCTTGGCCAATCCCCTGTGGTCACTATAAGCACCATTTCATCAGAAGGTAAGATGATGCTTCTCTTATGAGTGGTTCATCCCAAGTCCTCCATCACCCTTAGAGACCCCGGGTTCCCTTTTAAGGGGTTTAGCCATAATGAAGCAGATGGTGCTTTGCTGATGATCTTTGGAAACTGGGATGTATTTGCAATTCAGAAAAGGGGCACTGGGATCTTTGCATATGTATAAAGAAGGTGTTTTCTGAAAATTATAAGGGTGTAAATAAGGTTTAGGTGCATGTTTAAATCTACTTGGGGGACAAACTTTTAGGGAACATTCTCAAGGTCTTTAGGAGTGCCTGTCAGCATAATAAACAACTCATGGATTACAAATTGTTCTTCTAGTTCATTAAAACATGCTCCGTAATCACTGATTGAAGGCAACTCTTAGCCTAGTTCAAGTAACTGTAAACAAAACCGTAAGATTTGGTGCTAAAGCTAGCGTGATCTCCCTCCATTTTAAATTCACGTTGGAACATAACCCTTCTGGCCAGACCATCTTCACTGTTAAACTTTTCAGATTTAGTTTTCCACCCCTGGCCCCAGGTTTTAAAGGAGTTAGAAGCTATAGTTAATGCTTGGTAGACATTTTGTCAGAGGCATTTGAACCAGAGCAACTCCATTTTGAACAGCGGCTGAGTAAAATAAGGCTGAGACCTTACCAGGCTGCATTCCCAGGAGGTTAGACATTCTTAGTCACACGATGAGATAGAAGGTTGGCACAAGATATAGGTCATAAAGACCTTAAAGATAAAACAGTTTGTGGTAAAGAAGCAGGCCGAAACTCACCCAAATCAAGATGGTCATGAAAGTGACCTCTGGTCGTCCTTACTACTCCTTATATGCTAATTATAATGCATTAGTATGCTAAAAGACATGATCACCAGCACCATGACAGTTTACAAACGCCATGCGAACCTCAGAAAGTTACCCTGTATGGTCTAAAAAGGGGAGGAACCTTCAGTTCCAGGAATTGCCTGCCCTTATCCCAGAAAACTCATGAATAATCCACCCCTTGTTAAACATATAGCCAAAAAGTAGCTGTAAGTATACTTAGTCAAACATTCCATTCCACTGCTCTGCCTATGGAGTAACCATTCTTTATTTCTTTACTTTCCTAATAAACTTGCTTTTAATTTACCCTATGGACTTGCCTCAAATTCTTTCTTGCTCAAGGTCCAAGAACCCTCCCTTGGGGTCTGCTTCAGGACTCCTTCAGGACAATTTCATCTTGGGTTCTTACTTCTTGCTGCCCCCCATTTCAAAACTAACATTTATTTAGCATGTACTAAGTGCTGGTTCTCAATTAGTCTCTTTTAGTTTATTTCAACCTGGCTGCAAACTTGTAAGGGAAGTGTTCACCCTTCGATTTTTCACAAGGCAAAACTCCCCGGGGGAAGTGAGCAGGAAAATTTCAGGGAATGTTCATGCGGTGAAGGGTGCCTGATGACTGGGATTTAGACTAATGGTTCTAGACCCAAGCTGCACAGTTAAGTCACCTGGGAAACTTAAAAAAAAACACAAAAAACTGATGTCCACAGACTGGGCAGCATGGTGAGACACCATCTTTAAAAAGAAAAAAATTATCCAGGCATGGTGGTGTGTGTCTGTAGTTCAAGCTACTTGGGAGGCTGAGGTGGGAGGATCGCTTGAGCCCAGGAGGTCAAGGCTACAGAGAGCTGTGATCATGCCACTGCACTTCAGCCTGGGCAACAGAGCAAGACCCTGTCTCAAAAAAAAAATGCTCATGCCCACGCTGTTCCCAGATCAATAAAGGCAGAGTCTTTGAGGGCAGAGTCTGGGACTGTTTTTTTTTTTGACAGAGTCTTGCTCTGTCACCAGGCTGGAGTACAGTGGTGTGATCAAGGCTCACTGCAACCTCCACCTCCTGGGTTCAAGCAATTCTCCTGCCTCAGCCTCCTGGGTAGCTGGGATTACAGGTGTGCGCCACCATAGCCAGCTGATTTTTGTATTTTTAGTAGAGACAGGGTTTCACCATGTTGGCCAGGATGGTCTCAATCTCTTGACCTTGTGATCTGCTCGCCTTGGCCTCCTAAAGTATTGGGATTACAGGCGTGAGCCACCGCGCCTGGCCTGGGACTTTTTTTTAAAGCGCCTCAGGGGGGTGTCAGTTGAGTCTAATGCAGGCAGAACTGAGAATGACAGCATTAGAAAACACACAGCCCTTTTCCTGATGCTGAATCCTAACATCCAGTGTAGTGGAATTGATGTGGACCTCAGAGCCAGGCAGACCTGAGTTCAAATCCTGGCTCTGCTATTAATACATATTGGCTGTGATTTTGGACAAGGTAGCTAGTCACAAGGAGTCTCCTTTTTGAACTGATGATGGCAATGATGATGATGATGATGATAATACTACTAATGATGCTTGACTTGCAGGGTTGTTCTGAAGAGTCAGTGGGGTGCTCAGATATCCAGGAAGTGGGGTTTCCTTCATTAAATACCATATTACAAACCTTTTCCAGCCTTGTCCGCGGTGACCTGGGCCTCACCCCACCTGGAAGCCTGTGGCTGACCTCAAGTCCGACTGCTGGCCATCTCTTTGGAAGCCATCCTCTTTGCTGATGCCCGGGATGTGCTCAGCCGTGCCCATCTTCTCCCGATGAGGATGGTATCGACATTTCAAAACAGTTTAGTTATTCTGCGGCTGCCTGGCTATTAGCTGCGACAAGAGAGCCCAGGGCTATTTTTCAGCATTAATTTTCCATTTGAAATGAATTCCTTTTGGTTACACTTTTTAAATGTTTCTTTTAATTAGACGCAATTACTTCAGAAGAATTGCTTTTATTCCTCAGCCTGAGATCCCAGTGATAAAGTCGCTATCTGGCCCCACCGAACGGCCGGGACGCCTCATTTAGTCGCTGCACTAAAGTATATTGAACTAGGAAATTATACAGCGAATCAACTATTAATTCCTTTTATGATCGCTCACTCTAACATCTTGAATGAGATCTTCAGGAGGAAATTTAGTCACAATAGGGATCATTGTTCTCCACCTCCAGCCACCGGCCCAGTGTGAGGGGGGCTGGCAGCCGGGGGCTACCCTGATGTTGGGTCTGGCACAGGCGCAGGATCGCGTGGAGGTGCCTGGCTTTCCTGGGGCTTGGAGCAGAGGACAGCAGGGGTGAGCAGTGCAGCTAAAGCTCTCTGTCCAGGCTGGAGGGGTGCCCCTTGGTCCCATGAAAGGGGAGGTTGCTGCGGCTCTGCAAAGGGAGAATGCAGACAACTGCTCACTTTGAGCTTTGCACATTCCGCTGACTCCTTTGGTGGCTCAGTGTCTTGGAGGGAGGCTGGGAGTCAGTAGGTGGCACTCTTCCCTCTGCATTGGTAACTGGGTCTGGGCTGATGGGAGGCCCTGGAAGAGACTGTGCAGCCAGTTGGAAGAACCCTTTCTTTCGAGGCTTTAGACCAATTCACTGTTATGAGATGGAGAAACTGAGGCACAGAGAGGCACACTGTCACACACAGACAAAGGCTGAACAGGGCTCAGGTCTGGCCAAGTCTCTGAACATGGTCCTTGGGTTTTTCTTGGGGACGTGAAGCTTCCTCTCCAATGCTGGCAAGCTGATGGCTTTTATTCGAGGTGGGTGTTGTTGGTGAAAGGTTGACCCATTCAGGGCTACTCTGCTGTCTGTGGGCCCCAGAGGGGCTGCACTCCCAGCCTGCCAGACAAGGAAAGGTGAATAGGACCACAGAGTTTCCCTTGGCATTTGGAAATCACAGGACTGCAGCAGTGCCGGGGCAGCGAGCAGTGGGTTAGAGGAGCACCCAGATGCTGACCATGACCTCGGGGGAACAATAAACACTGCCAGACAGTCGCTGTAAGCTAGACACTAGGGAGGTGGTTGGGGGGATGAAAAGGAAGAAAACATAGTCCTTGACCTCGAAGTGACATTCACTCAAAATCACAGTATGACAAATGAGTGGAATTTCTCTGAGAGGAGCTGGGCCTTGAAGGATGGCTAGGAGTTTGCAGGGGAAAGGGTGTTCTGGGTAGAGGGCACTGCAAGTGCAAAGGTGTGGAGGTGTGAAAGCAGGAAGGCTGGGCGCACGCAGGAGAGTGCAGCTGACTGCCCCCTGGGGACTTGTGTGCCTTGCAGGGGAGTTTGGACTTTTGTCTTAAGGGCAATCCAGAGGCACAGCAGGTTTTCAGGAGGGAGGAGACAAAGTCAGATTTGTGATTTCGACAGATCGTGCTGGCTGCTCTGTGGAGGACAGATACAAAGATTTCAGAGACAGGCTGGGAGACCTGCTGGGAGGCTCTGGTCATTGTCTAGGTGAGAGGTGGACATGGGTTGAGTTAGGACGGGTGCAGCAGTGGGGATGAAAAAAAGGCAGGTACAGGATTTTTTTTTTTTTTTTTTTGAGACTGAGTCTTGCCCTATTGCCCAGATTGGAATGCAGTGACATGATCTCGGCTCACTGCAACCTCCGCCTCCTGGGTTCAGGTGATTCTCGTGCCTCAACCTCCTGAGTAGCTGGGACAGGTGCCCACCACCATGCCTGGCTGATTTTTGTATTTTTAGTAGAGACGGGGTTTCATCATATCGCCCAGGCTGTTCTCGAACTCCTGACCTCAAGTGATCCGCCCGCCTCAGCCTCCCAAAGTGCTGAGATTACAGGCATGAGCCACCGCGGCCGGCCCAGGCACAGGTTTTGTTTTTGTTTTTGTCTTTTGAGCAGGGCTGCATTGTGACTTTTGTGGGCCCTAGACGCTTCTGCCTTCATGGTCCCCTCCCACAAGAACAGATTTTCATGGGTCCTAAAAATTCTATTTGTTTCTGATGAAAGAAGAAAATGAAACATGTTTGTCTAACCTAAAAGTTTATATTTTCCTTGATTTTGAAGGAAATGAGAACATTCTGTAGGTCTCTAAAATGTGGACACTGTGTTGCTATAGTGCCTAATGGAGAAGTCGGCACTGGTGTTGTGGAAAGAACAAACAGGATATGGAGCTCAGGCCTTCTGCTTCGAGGCTGAGGAAGGATGTGGGACCCACCCCTCCTCTTCCTACCTCAGTGCCTCCCCAACCCCCGGGTGCCCTTGGTGATAAGAGGAATGACAATGATGATCTCACTGAGCCTTTACTACGTCCAAAGCAGGCTACTACACACTCTGTTTCATTTACTCCTCAAGGAGACTCTGTGAGGTTGGGACTATTACTCTTTCTATTTTGTAGGTGAGAAAACTGACACTCAGGGTAACTCTCAGCCACACAGCAATGGAGGAGGTGGGGCTGCGATGGAAACAGGAGAGGCAGAGGGAGGGAGGATGAGCCCATTCTGCATGTCCTGGGTCCCAGCGGGCAATAGCTGCTTAAAAACAGCTCAGATTCACTGAGCGCTTACACATTGTCTAGATGTGCACTAAGCACCCACCTATTGTGGGTGGCCTCATCAGCTCACCATCTCAGCTGCCAAGCCCCTGCTTTTGTGGACCCACTGTGGGCAGCAGGGTGGCCCAGCCAGCTCAGGAGGCCCAGGGTTTTAGGGCTGGATGGACATTTTCTTCCACTTTCTCTACCTTCTGTGGCACAGGAGAGCCGAGAGGAAGCCGGGAATGGAGTCTTCAGCTGTCTCTGTCCTCTGTTGATGTCCCCTCCCTCCCATCCCAGAGGACTGGCCTGGGCTTTGTTTCTATTGGAGGAAGAGGTAGGTACCTGGGGGTGGAGCTCCTGCCCCAGAATCATCTGGAGTTTACCTGGGGGAGGGGAGGGTAGTTAGGAGGAAATGTGGTCACTGCTCAGACTAGTTTCCCTTCCGTCCCCAAGTACCCTGCTATGGACTGAATGGGTCCCCTCAAATTTATATGTTGAAGACTAAATCTTCAATGTGATGGTATTAAGAGGCAGGGCTTTAGGGCAGTAGATAGGACATGAGAAAAATATGCTAATGGGATTCATTCCCCCTTAAGAAGGGATGAAGACACCAGAGCTCTCTCTTTGAGGGTACAAGAGATATATTGGATTTCCAGCCTCCAGCAATGTGAGGAATAAATACTTGTTGTTTAAACCCATCCAGATTATGGTATTTTGTTAGAGCAGCAGGAACTAAGACATATTCCTTTTGCTAGGCAGTTCTTTGACACTGGTCCTGGCCAGAGTGTCCTGCCCCATGGGAGCCCTAGAGCCAGGCCCCTGGCTAGCCAAAGGGAAACAGAAACTCCTTCTCATGCACCTTGATGTGAGTCAAGCATGTTGCTGTTAGAGTGGCCAACTGTTTTCTGGGACTCAGAACTTTCAGTGTCAAAACTGGGACAGTCCTGGGCAAACTGGGGCCTGTTGGTCACCGTAGGCTGTCTGTGATTGTAACACAGAGTAGTTGCACGTTACTCCTGCTGAAGACACCAGGTAGTTATTGCCATGTTTTGGAATAATCTCTATCCATAGCATGTTTCCAGGTGAGTCACGTTGACCACTTCATCCACATGGTAGATACGGGTTGACTGGCTGATTAAAACACCTTTGGATGTGAGTAATAGGCTTCCAATGTATTGGAGAATGACTGTTTGGACTCGAGGTCACATACTTTTCACTTGGAGTTCCATTCTTTTTTTGTCACCCAGGCTGGGGTGCAGTAGTATGATCATGGTTCACTGAGGCTTTGAGCTGGTCTCAAGCAATCCTCCCACCTCAGCCTCCCAAGTAGCTGGGACTACAGGTGCAAGTCATGGCTCCTGGCTCTTGAGTTCCACTCTTTTAAGCAATATGGACCTTAAGGTAGTTGTACCTGTGAAGTGCCACTTTCCATTTCCATTTCATTCCAGTAGGGAAACTTGTGTGTCTGCTCTTTGCATTTTAAACATTTAACTGAGTTTCACAATTTTCATAAAAGAAAAATGCGTGATGTCAGTTAGGGCAGCAAACAGATGATTTTAAAGCATTTCAACAGTTAGTTTTTTTAAGAAAATGAACACTAGCTTTAAAAAGCAGGTATTTGGGTAGAAAAAAGTAGTGAGGTATTAAAAAAATCTTATGATTGAGGGAAAGCACTACAATGGAGGTATAAACCACAGCCATATGGGTGTGATAAGTGCCTGATATGGTTTGGCTCTGTGTCCCCACCCAACTCTCATGTAGAATTGTAATTCCCAAAGTTGGGGGAGGTACCTGGTGGGAGGTGATTGGATCATGGGGGCAGATTTCCCCCTTGCTGTTCTTGTGATAGTTCTCATAAGATCTGGTTGTTTAAAAGTGTGTAGCACTTCCCCCTTCACTCTCTTTCTCTTGCTCGCCGTGGTGAGACGTGTTTGTTCCTCTTCACCTTCAGCTGTGATTGTGTTTCCTGAGGTCTCCCAGCTATGCTTCCTGTACAGCCTACAGAACTGGGTCAATTAAACCTCTTTTCTTCATAGATTACCCTGTCTCAAGTAGTTCTTTATAGCAGTGTGAGAACAGACTTAATACAATGTCCAATGTTTGGAAAAGATGAACCAGGGTGGGGCAGAGAGCAGTGTTTTCCTTGGTTTGCCACTTAACAGGTGGGCCGAACTCTCAACCTCTCCAAGCTTTAGTTTCCTTATCTATAAAATAGTATAATGAATATTGGGTTGTTCCAAGGTTTAAATAAGATCTTTAATGTGAAGTACTTAGCACAGTCCCTGGCACATAGGAAGACTTGACAAATGGAAGGAAATTATTATTATTTTTATGGAAGAAATGATACAAATAATCAGAGTGAATAGGATCCTGAAGAATTCGAAGGGTCAATTAACAATTTTTTATAGACCAGTGGTTCTCCCAGTTGAGGGTTCATCAGAATCACCTGTGTGATTTCCTAGTTCACAGACTGCTGGGCTTCACTCCCAGAGTTTCTGATTAAATGGGCCTGGAGTAGGCCAGGAATTTGCATGTCTAACAGGTGTCCAGTGATGCTGATGCTGACGGCCACTGCTGTGATGTGAAATTGGCAGTTAAAGAAGAGAAGTTGCCTGCTCTGAAGCAATGGGGTTGTGAAACGTCCTGCAGTGAAAACAGGCGCATGTATGATGGAGAGGTATGATTTTTCACAGCTTCTTCTCCTAACAAAGGAGATCTGAAGGCTTTCTACATCAGCCTGCGAGAAAGCAGCAGTTTGGTTAAACAGAGTCTGTGAACAGCAGATGTTTGGTGAGGAAGGATGGTGCTCAACCACTTGAATTTCTTTAAAACTTGCTCCAATTCAGTGTTTCTCAAAGTGGAGTTTCCAGACCAGCAGCATCAGTGTCACCTGGGAACTTGTGAGAAATGCAAATTCTTGGGCTCAAAGTGGTGCCCACTGATCTAGTTCAACAAGCCCTCCAGGTGATTCTGATGTTTGCTACAGTTTGAGAAGCACTCATCTAAGTAATTTGTGACTTCTTTATACACGGAAGACAGGGTGGCTAATATAAGTTTATCTTATTTAAATAAATAATTACAGAAAACACAATTGGCTGATCATACTTTCAAAACCTCTAGGGAAAGCAAGCCCGGGTGGCAGCATTGCAGATTACTCTCCTTACAATTACCCTCCTTTATCCCCCATGCCAGCATGTCAGCCTGACTGCACACTAGTATTACCTAGGCAATTAAAAAAATTATTGATGCCCAGCTTGCGCCCTCAGAGATTCAGCTTTAGTTTTTCTGGGATGAAGCTTGAGCATCATACTTGTGTGTGTGTGTGTGTGTGTGTGTGTGTGTGTGTGTGTGTGTGTGTGTGTGTGTGTTTTGAGAAAGAGCCTCGCTCTGCCACCCAGGCTGGAGTGCAGTGGTGTGATCTCGGCTCACTGCAACCTCTGCCTTCTGGGTTCAAGCCTCCGAGTAGCTGGGATTACAGGCTTGCACCATCACGCCTGGCTAATTTTTGTATTTTTAGTAGAGATGGGATTTTGCCACGTTGGCCAGGCTGATTTCGAACTCCTGGCCTCAAGTGATCCACCCACCTTGGCCTCCCAAAGTGCTGGGATTACAGGTGTGAGCCACTGTGCCTGCATGAGCAGCGTATTTTTAGAAGCTCCCCTGATGATTCTAGCGGACTGAGAACCACTGGTCTATGTAATTATTTGTCTGTTTAGTGTCTGTCTGTCCCAAAGGTTTAGAAGTTACACAAGGGGAGGGACTGTAAATATTTGTTGAATGAAAAATGAATGAATGGGAGTGGGGATATTTCTTTGCAATACTGATTTTGTTTCCTTTGGATATACACCCATAAGTGGGATTGCTGGATCATATGCTAGCTCTATTTTTAATGTTTTGAGGACCCTCCATACTGTCTTCCATTATGGCTGTGCCAATATTCACAGTAGTTAAGATATGAAAACAACCTAAATGTCTGTCAATAGATAAATGGATAAAGAAAATATGAATAATAAATGTGAATTATTATTCAGACTTATAAAAGAAGAAAATCTTGTCATTCCCAACAACATGAATGAAACTGGAAGGCATTATGCTAAGTGAAATGTCAGACACAGAAAGACAAACACTGTAAGATTTCGCTAACATGTGGAATCTAAAATAGCCGAACACATAGGAGCAGAGAGTAGAATGGTGGCTGCCAGGGGCTGGGGGTAGATGTTGGTTAAGGGGTACCAAGTCTCAGTTATGCCAAATGAACAAGTTCTGGAGAGTTAATGTAGAGCCGGGCGACTATAGTGACCAATGCTATATTGCATATTTGAAACTTGCTGGGAGGGTAGATCTTAAGTGTTCTCACCACACACACATACACAGAGGAAAAAAAAGAAAAGAAAATGGTAACCAAGTGAGGTGATGGGTGTGGTAATTAGCTTGATTGTGGTAATCATTTCATAATGTGTATGTATATCAAACATCCAGTTATATACCTTAAAAGTATGCAATTTTAATTTGTCAATTATACCTAAATAAAGCTGAAAAAAGTTAACAAGTGAAGGAGATTATTGCAGGGTGGGCCTTCTATAGGGTTCTCCTGAGGAGGTGACAAACCCACTGGACTGACCTGGACCCTGACTGATGGGAGCTGGCCTTCCTGGTAGAGGAAATGGCATGAATGCATTGGAGGCTGGAGGATGCAAGGGCAGCTCAGAGAAAATCAGTCTGCCCAGGCTGATAAACCTGGGTCAAAGGAACCATGAACAATGTTGGAGAAGGGCCTTGAATGCCGAATCAAGGAGTTTAGGCCTCTTCCACTGGTTACCATTTCCGGGGATCATTGCTTCCGTTTTCTTACCTCTCCCATCTTGAAGATCAGCTTCAGGGTGGAGAAGGCCTGGGGGACAATTTCTCCTATTGATGTCACTCAGTTCTCTATTCAAGCCAGGGACAGAGAAGAAGCCCAACTCCAGCTGGACTCCCGAGAACATATGGGCCTTGGAAATCATAATAAGAGGAAGCCATCTTCTTCATTAATTGATTAATGTAATTAAAGAAAGATAAGTATGTTGATGCTGACCACATTAGAGTTAATTTGTACGGGCAATTAGCTGCACTCCCTCCTTCATGCTAACTGCCTCAGATGTGCCTGTGCACAGCCACCCTGGGGGTCATTAGTGGGTGCTTGGTTGCCCCTGCGAACCTTATTCTGGGCACCCTAGTGCCTAAAAAGAGAGTGCGAGCCCCCAGATGTGGATGAAATACAAGCTTTGTGGCCTTGGGAGAAGTCTCCTAACCTCTCTGATTCTCAGTTTTCTTGTCTGTGCAATGCGGATGATTACGCTGATCTCATAAAGGAGTTGTGAGCACTCAATGAGGAGATGTATATGCCAGAGCCTTGTAGGGACCAACACATCTCCCTCCTTCCAAGGCTGTCTCCCTTTTCAGTCCTGGTGACCAGCCCTTGGCACACACTGCTCTGGGTCCTTGCCCTGAGATGTTCCCGTAAGACCTCTGGGGACTTCGTGGGTCTGGCTGTCACCCTACTTTGCCCCTAGCCTGATGCTGTCTCCATTCTCACGTGCTCTCCTGGGGCTTCTCTGAGAGCTCCTGCATCTCTATCTTTCTCTCCCACCACCCCCACTCTTCCTGGGCCAACATACTCTTCCCAGGGAAGCCCTAGATCCCTCTCTGCACCACATCTCTCCTTGGTCATCCAGATCCCAGGATCCAGCTCCCTGTGGAATGTTGCACCGGGATGTGGCAGCTCTAGAGCTGATGGCTTCATTTCTCCTGTCCCAACACCTCAAATCAAATCCCTTTCTAGGACTCCCAGAACTTGTCATCCTCCCTGCCCTGTGAATCTAGCAGGTCCCAACACAGCCACCTGGGGGCTCCCTCTCTGCTCACTGCTTCTTGCCCTGACCCCACCCCAGTGAAGGACTCCCTTTCTGTTCCTCCCCCTTGTTCCCATCCTCCATGTCTTGGCTCACGGTTCTCCCTGCATGAGTTCCCTCTCCCCTCCCCGCCCCCTTTATTTTTGAGATGAAGTTTCGTTCTGTTGCCCAGGCTGGAATGTAGTGGTGCCGTCTTGGCTCACTGCAAACTCCGCCTCCCAGGTTCAAGTAATTCTCCCACCTCAACCTCCCGAGTAGCTGGCACTACAGGCAAGTGGCACCATGCCTGGCTAATTTTTATTTTTTGTATTTTTTAGTAGAGACAGAGTTTTACCATGTTGGCCAGGCTGGTCTCAAACTCCTGACCTCAATCAATCTGCCCGCCTTGGCCTCCCAGAGTGTTGGGATTACAGATGTGAGCCACTGCGCCTGGCCCCTTCTTCCTTTTCTTGAACCATGATCTCTCTTTTCAGCCACAGGCTCAGATTCGCAACCACATTCTGTGCATTTTCAATGGGACATCAAATTTCACATCTCAAAAACTCTGTTCTTGACCTCTCTCCCACGTGCTAAGGCACCCTAACCGTCTCCTCTTTTGAACATTCCCATCAGGAAACTGCCCCTCCATCCAACAGTTGACTCAAGCCAGAAGCCTGGAGGTTATCCCTGACATTTCTCCCCCTCTCACCTCCATATCCAGTCCATCAACAAGTCCTATTAATTTTTTATAGCATTATGGAGGTATAATTGACATACAATAAAATACACATATTTGAAATGCACAACTGGAAAAGTTTTCACGGGCGTATGCCCCTGGGAGAGCATCACCACACTGAAGATAATAAATAAACATAATCATCCCTTCCCAATGTTTCCTTATGATCCTTTGATATTCTCCCTCCTGCCCCTCCCACCTCTCCCGTGCATTTCATCCTTAGTGAACCACCACTCCGCTTTCTGTCACTACAGATTAGTTTTTTTTTCTAGAATTTTATATAAATGAAATTATACAGTATGCATTTTTGGCCTGACTTTTAAACTCATTATAATTACTTTAAGACTCATCCATATTGTTGCATGTATCAGCAGTTCATTCCTTTTAATTGCTGGGTAGTATTCCACTGTATGGGTATACCGCTTCTTGTTGATTCTTTCACCTGTTGATGGCATTTGTATTTTTTCCAGCTTTTGGCTATTACAACTAATGTTGCTGTGGAAATATCTGTACAAGTCTTTGTGGGGGACAGAATACTTCATTTTATCTCATTGTGATTTTAATTTGCATTTCCCTAAGGTGTAATGACGTCAAACCTTGTTTTCATGTGGTTATTTGCCATCCCAATATCTTCTTTGGGGAAGTATCTCTTCACAATTTTTGCCTATTTTAAAAAATATTGGGCTGTTTTGCTTATTATTGAGTTTTGATAGTTTTATATATTTGGAATATAAATTCTTTATCATATATGTCATTTACAAATACTTTTTCCCATCCTATGGCTTTCCTTTTCATTCTCTTAACAGTGTCTTCTTTGAAAGAATAATAGTTCTTAATTTTAATGAGGTCCAATTTATCACTTGTTTTTCTTATTCGATGTCATATACAAGAAATCTTTGCCTCACTCAAACTTACAAGGATTTTCTCCTGTATTTCTTCTGAAGATTTATAGTTTTAGGCTTTACATTAGGTCTATGCTCTTTTATTTTTGGTTAACAGCTTCATTGAGATAAAATTTATGTACCATACATTTATGTACCATACAGTTCACCCATTTAAAGCATACCATTTAGTGATTTTTGGTATATTCATGCAGTTGTACAATCATCACTCTCTAATTCCAGAACATTCTCATCGCCCCCGATGAAATGCCATCATGAGCAATAGACACTGGGGACCACTCGAGTAGAGAGGGAGGTGTGGCCTGAAAAACTACCTATTGGTTCTATACCTCTCACTTTCTGGGTGATGGGATCATCCATATCCCAAACCTCAGCATCATGCAATATACCCATGTAACAAACCTGAACATGTACCAAATTTGAATCCAAAATAAAAACTGAAAAAACTGTATATAGAGATATATTTTATTAAATTAATTTGGCTAGAACTGGGAGGATGGAGACTGATGTTTATTAAAGCTTTACTAAGAGATAATAAAAAAATACAAAGAAACTCCCTTCCCATTAGCAAGCACTTCCCATTCCCCTCTTCTTCTAACCCCTGGAAGACATTAATCTACTTTGTATCTCTATGGATTTACCCATTCTTGACATTTCATAGAAATGGAGTCATACAACAAGTCATCCTTTGTGACTGGCTTCTTTCACTTAGCATGATGTTTTAAAGTTTCACCCATGTGGTAGCATGTGTCAATACTTCATTATTTTTTACTGCTGAATATTAAATTCAGGAATATTGTATGGATAAATCACATTTTGTTTATCCATTCATCAGTTGGTTGGCATTTTGGTTGTTTCAATTTTTTTTGGCTATTAGGAATAATTGCTGCTACAAACATTTGCATATAAGTTTTGTGAGAACTTTTTTTTCCTTTTGTGTATATACCAAGGAATAGAATTGCTGGGTCACATGGTAACTCAATGTTTAACTTTTTGAGGAACTGCCAAACTGCTTTCCAAAGCAGCTTCACCAGTAATGTATGAGGGTTCCAATTTCTGCACATCCTGACCAACACTTGTTATTGTTCATCTTTTCGATGAAAGCTATCCTAATAAGTGTGAAATGGTATCTTGTTGTGGTTTTGATTTACATTTCCCTAATGACTAATGATGCTGAGCATCCTTTCATGGGCTTATTGGGTATTTGTATATCTTCTCTGAAGAATGTCTATTCAAATCCTTTGCCTATTTTTAAATTGGGTTGTTTGTCTTTCTATTATTGAGTTGTAAGAATTATTGATATATTCTGGACACAAGAATATGAGATCCATGATTTGCAAGTATTTTCTTTCATTCTGTAGAGAAGTCTTTTTGCTTTCACTCTAATTCTTCTCATTTTCTTGATAGTGTTTTTTGAAGTAGAAATTTAAACAATACCAATGAAGTCAACTTTATGCTCAACTTTGAGTTATTTATTTATTTATATATTTTGGGGATGGAATCTTGCTCTGTCACCCAGGCTGGAGAGCAGTGGCATGATCTTGGCTCACTGCAACCTCCACCTCCAGGGTTCAAGTGATTCTCATGTCTCAGCCTCTCGAGTAGTTGGGATTATAGGTGTGTGCCACCATGCCTGCCTAAATTTTGTATTTTTTTTTGTATTTTTTTTTTTTTTATTAGTAGAGATGGGATTTCATCATGTTGGTCAGGCTGGTGTTGAACTCCTGACCTCAGGTGATCCACCTACCTCGGCCTTCCAAAGTGCTGGGATTACAGGTGTGGGCCACCAACCCTGGCCGTGAATTAATTTTTAATTATGGTACAAACTATGGATTGAGATTTTTCTCTCTTTTCTGTCTTCTTTCTCCATTTAATTGACTTGACACGTTTTTCAAAAGTCAACTGACATGTGTATGTAGGCCTATTTTTGGAAAAGTCCTTCAACTTTTTCCAAAAATAAAGTAAATAAAGTAAAGTAAAAACTTTTTCCAAAAATAGGTAAAGATAACTTTGAAGTTATCTTTGAAGTTATCTTTACCTTCAAAGTACCTTTCAGATTTGTCCCCTTTTCTCTCTCTCTCTTTTATAGAGACAGGGTCTTGCTATGTTGGCCAGGTTGGTCTTGAAATCCTGGCATCAATAAATCCTCCCATCTTGGCCTCCCAAAGTGTTGGGATTACAGGCGTGAGCCACCACACCCTGCCTTTATCCCCTTTTCTCTATCTCTGTAGTACCCTGCCAATCCTGGGCCAACACCTGCCACTTTGGTGGCTGCAGCAGCCTCCTCCCTGGATCCGTTTCGCCACTCTTGTCCTACCCCCAATCCATTGTTCACTCAACAGTGGAAGGAATTTTTATCAGGTTCTGGTATGCTCAACACCCTTCTTTAGCTTCCCACTGCCCTTAGATAAAATGCAAACTTTATGTCATGCCATATGTCTGCATGATCCTTTACTCAACTTCCTTTCTGATCTCATCATCTGCTACCACATTCTCCCTTGCTCCCTGGCCTTTTTCGAATTTTTGGAATGCATCCTGCTCCTTCTCACCTCAGGACCTTTGCACATGCTATTCACTCTGCCTGTGAAGCTCTTCTCCCCACTTTTGCATTCTTGTGTATCTATGAGTTACTCATATTTCTGTTTCAATATTTCTTTTTCGGCGAAACTGACTCATCTCTTATCCTCCATCTAAATTCAGTCTTTCTCTATTGCCTACCTTCCTGTCTCATTATCTCTAATCATGCTCCACATTGTTAAGCTACTGCTGTGTAACAACAGCAAAAATAGCACAGCATCTCAGTGACATTCAATAGTAAGTATTTATTTCATTCATGGGTTGGTGGCTCAGCTCTCATCCACTTCTTGTTCATCTCCTGGGATCAGCAGGCTAGGCAGGGTATGTTCTCATGGCTATGGCTAAAGTGTAACAGGGTAAGCCTCCTTGTACAGGCTCATCTAAGATTCTTGCTTATGTCATGACTACTCACATCTCATTGGCCAAAACAATGCCCAAATTTGCCAAAGTCCATGGGAGGGAGGGATTGCAATGTTATATTGAAAAAGCTTGATACACAGAGGGGTGGAGAATTGGAGCCAGTCATTCAACCTACCCCATATCCTTTGCACAGTCACATTAAATAATTAATAACATATTTCTTATTTGATTATTTAATTGTTTATCTCCCTGCTCCATGACAGCAGGGCATTGCCTACCCTGTTTACTTCTTTATGCCTCAGTGCCTAGCACTGTACCTGGAATACATTAGATTATCAATATTGAAGTAATTGGTTGGATAAATAAAGGAATGAATGAGGCCGGGCATGGTAGTTCATGCCTGTAATCCCAGCACTTTGGGAGGCCAAGATGGGTGGATTGCTTTAGCTCAGGGGTTCGAGACCAGCTAGGCAAAGTGGTGAAACCTTATCTCTACAAAAAACACAATATTAGCCAGACCTGGTGGTGCATGCCTGTAGTCCTAGCTACTCAGGAGGCTGAGGTGGGAGGGTCATTTGAACCCAGGACATTGAGGCTGAAGTGATTCTTGAGCATGCCATTGCACTGCAGCCTGGGTAGTAGAGTGAGACCCTATCTCAAAAAAAAAAAAAAAAAAAAAAAAAAAAAAGAATGTTTCCTTCTCTCACCCTCCCTCTTTTCTGTCTCTGTAAAATGAGAATCATAATCTTCCAATCATTGGGATGTTGGAAAGATTCTGTTTAAATGAGGCTTTATCATCTGGAAGACCCATAGGATTTGGTAGTTCAAAGTCCGACACAAGCTGAGGGTCATATCCTGACCCAAGGGACACGTAAGGGGCCAGCATACCCTCAAGCCCACTCACCAGGGAGCAGCACATCCTTTGGTCATTCTGTAGGTCAGTGGATTGCATCCAGGCTCCTGGAATCAATGCCCCCAGTCTGAGGGTTCCCAGGTCCCCCTGCAAAACTGACATCTTGATCCCCATGAAAAGTATCTGCTTATGAGGCCAACAACTATCATGCCTCAGTGGGCCCCCCCCCCACTCCCTCTGTACATGCTACAGATATGCTGTGTGGCAGCGTGAAGGATGTCCTTCTCAGTATCATCTGGCTCTGAGTAGAGGGCATATTTATAGGACAGGAAATGTCACACCTATGTTTCCAGTATTTCCTCTATTAAAAGGTACAACCTGCCAGGCTGTGCAAGAAGATTTCTCTGCAGTGGGAACAAGAATTGAGGTGGGGACCAAACTGGGCATGAGGTTTAGAGTCCAAAGTCCTTCACAGCCCTGGCTCACCTGGGAATAGCCCCTCTTTCCTGCTGGGTAAGGTCAAGGACCTCTCTGACTCAGTCTGTCTACCCATGACTCCTTTATCTGGGCTTGAGCCTCTCATCATCTCTGGTCTTTGCATTATTGCTTATTTTTCCTATCCTGTGGCTTAGGATAATTACCAAATAATTATCAAACAAAATAATTATCAAAGTCAGTCTTTACTGAGAAAACAGTGGGAGCCAGGTGCTGTGCTAGGCCCTTTCATAAGCATAATTCAGTTCTCCCTACAATCTCAGGAGGTAGACAGCATCAGTATGCTCAGATGAGGAAACTGAGGCTCAGAGAGGTTAAGTACTTGTTTGAGGTTATGCTGCTCTTGGTTCCTTCCTATGAAGACTCACACATATTTGGAGCCCAGAACTCCCACCCACTCTAGGGGCCTTGTCCCTCTGTATCCTTTCTCTCCTGGGATTACTGCCCATTATCTTTGGGACTCGGGACAAGATGGTCTTGGGGCTCAGTTCTCCAGTCCAGAATCCTAGGGCTCCTCTAGTTACTGGGAAGAGGAGGCAGCCCACCTCCAGGGACTGTTTGCAGCAGCAAGCTTGAACTTACTTTATTCATATGTCACAAAGGCAAAGATCCCAGCGGGCTGACAGACTGAGTGTGGGATCTTGATCTCTCAGAAACATACAGCCACCTCTGTTACTATAAAAACAATGTTTTTAGAGGATTTCAGAAAAAAATTCATAATGTGAAAGAAAAAAAGCTATGTGACAAAAAACCATCTGAGAGGCAGCCGTTACCATCTGCTGCCTGTGCAGCTGCTTCTAGGTTGCAGACCACTCCCCCACTTCCTCTGATCTGCCTGGGAAGGGTTTCAAGCCCAAGACTGGTGTATTGGTGTGGACTCAACACATCTGAGTAGGAAGCTCAAGGTACTCATGCAAAGTGCTTTGAGAACCCCTATCTTGAGCCAAACCCACCTTTCAGCCATCTTTCCCAGCTCCGCTACTGCATACTCCTGACTTTAACATAGTCATTCCTTAGTTTCTCCATCTGTAAAATGCATTAATATTTGTGTGTATCATTGGCCCAACAAGTGCAGACACAGGGAATCAGCTCTTGCTTTTCAGTATAAAGGCAAACCCCCACCTGCCTTCAGGTCTTTGGATGACGTGGGTCCTCATTCATTCCCCTAATGACAAGCCATAGAAAAAGGGGAGATGTATTTTTATGGTCACCATTTGGCGACTTCCTGATACAGGAAGAGGATGCCACAGAGAGTGAAGACGGTAACAACTTTTCTGGCTGGATCTCCCCTGTCTGGAGGGGGCTCTTGATGGTTAGCCCAGTTGCAGAGGTGCACACAGTAGGTGAGCTCAAGCAGGCTGAGAATATGCTTCCCCAACAGGGAATTTTCAAGAGACTCAGAGGCCAGGCCTAGCTTGTCAACCTGGTGGGGTCTTAGCCTCTGTGACATATAATTCAAATGAGCAGAAACTCCCTTCTGATGGCCTCTGTTCCTTTCTCAGGGTCTGAGGGGCAGGTAGCATGACTGCCTCTATGGCATAGATATGAGGGTTGACCATAGCATGAGTATGTCTACTGAGTGCAGAGTGGAACAGGATCTGACCTCATTCTTAGAGAATCTGAAGCAGAAGTCTTCTAACCTCACAGGGAGGATGGAAGAGTGAGTGGCATGATGCCTGGAAAAGATGCCCAGCACAAAGATTGGGTCAGAGGATGTGCTTAATGCAGAAGAGCAGTTATTATTATTGCCAATAGCATTGGTTATTATTACTTCTATCATCATCATCAGGAATGACATAGTGAGGAAGAAGTGGCTAGCTGACCTCCAAAAGTTCATGCTTCCCCTTTAATAGAATAGGGTTCATGCTGGCAGCTACCCAGACAGGACCTATACCTCCCAGACTCCCTTTCATATAGTAGGGACCACATGACTGGTTTTCATTGGTGAACTGTGAGCAGGAAGACTTTGGGTTGATTTTAGGCCGAGGAGATTAAGAAGTGAATCTACCTTCTCCAACCTTTCTTCTTCCACCTCCTGTCTAGAAGCAGAGTACTCTGAAGCCATGAGAGTCTGCACTGAGGAGCCACATGCCTGGATGGCTGGGCCAAGTGGGGCATTTCCCCAGAGTTATCAAAAAGGGGGCTTGGCGAGGAAGCTGAAAAGAAAGGCCAAAGGTTAACTCTAACAAGCTTAGCAAGACCATAGCCAGGATGATGAGTCCAGAGGAGACTTGGCTGCAGTGAGAAGTTGAGTGCATGTGGTTAGGGTGAATGGTTCAGAATGAAGGCTGAGGTTGAAGACGCACCAAAAGGGAGTGGTACCCTCAAAACACCTAAGGTTCACCCCCTCTGCCCAGTGGGGAAGCCTCTTCAAGTTGGATTCAGTTTGGAAGTGAATCTTCCAACCAAAACACTGGGGCACCAAGTCCCTTCCCATGACACTCAGCAGGGAGACACATGGAACAGATCAAAAGAAAGGAAGAAGAGAGACCCCATTTTTGAGTGAATAAAACTGGAGGCAGGTCCTGTTCAGTATCTGATGGAAGAGATTTTTCTTGACCCTTTTGACATTGAGAGTAGACATAACTGGAGCCACAGAGATAAAACTCTGCCAAGAGTGAGTGTGATGAGTAGCTGAGTCTGAGAATTTTCTGCAATTGGAGTTAATGGAGTTAAAAGCCTGGATGCAAGGCAGAGACTATTCCCATGCAAGAGGTGGGATGGGATATTTGCTAAACAACACCAGATCCTGAACATCCTTAATGGCAAACAAGAGTCAGAGAAGTCCTGAACCAGTGGAGACATTCCCTATCCTCTATTTCTTGGGAAGTCACCAATTCCTTAGAAAGGAGCAACTGGGCTACTAAACTGGAAACACTTTGCATTTATTAAAACTGTAGGATTTATAGTTTAACTGATTAGCAAACTGCATGGAGATCTCATTCAAGATGAGTTTCAACATTCCAGATCCCATTATTGTCCATGAAAGTTCTGATTTTTTTTTGTTTTCTGGAGACAGAGTCTTGCTGTATCACCCAGGCTGGAGTACAGTGGTGCGATCTTGGCTCACTGCAACCTCTGCCTCCCGGGCTCAAGCGATTCTCATGCCCCACCCTCCCGAGTAGCTGGGACTACAGGTGTGTGCCACCATGCCTGGTTAATTTTTGTATTTTTAGTAGAGACAGGGTTTCACCATGTTGGCTAGGCTAGTCTCAAACTCCTGACTGCAGGTGATCCACCCGCCTCGGCCTCCCAAAGTGTTGGGATTACAGGCATTAGCCACCACACCTGGCCAAAAGTTCTGAATTAGAGAAGTCCTCTAGGCATTTCTACAGATCAACACTTCACAAGTTTTCTTGCCCATAGAACAATAGCTCCATGGGATGTTAATAGGCATTCCAAGGGAATAAACTCTTGGTTAGAAAGTGAGAAATATGCTGGCTAAATTAATTTAACAGCTTTTGTTTCCTTGCAGAACTACTGTTATGGACAGAATGTTTATTTCCCCCAAAAATTCATATGTGGAGATCCTAATCCTCAATGCAATGGTATTAGGAAGTTGGGCCTCTGGGAGGTGATTAGGTCATGAGTGTGGAGCCTACATGAATGGAATTAGTGTTGAATGAATGAGACCTCAGAGAGCTCTTTTGCCATTTCCACCATGTGAGGATACAACAAGAAGTCAGCAGTCTTCACCCTGGAAGAGTCTTCACCAGAACCATGCTGGCACCAGGAAGATCCTGGACTTCCAGCCTGCAGAATTGTGAGAAAAAATTTCTGCTCTACATAAGCCACCCAGTCTATGAAACTTTGTTATGGCAGCTCAAACTAAGATAGTTGCTCAGAGCCTTCAATAAGTTGATGTGCATTGAGGTCTCCACTTATGGGTCCAGGGTACCTTTTTTTCCTGAACCATGCTGTGAGACTCTGTTCTGTTTCTCATTCTTTGGGGAGGTGGGCACATCATATACATACATTGTGCAGACCCTTGCTGGCAGATGCTGGTGCCCAGTGGGGACAGACCAAATCAGCAGCCCTCTTTTGCAAATAGGTCAGAGGTAGGTTCATTCCTGTCCAGGTGCCACCCCAGTTATGAATGCCTGTCCAGGGTGCTGTGGGAGTGTGGAGGAGAGGGATTAACTCTCTTTGGTGAGGTCAGGGAAGGCCACACTCTGGGGGTCATGATTGTTCTGGGTCTTTAAGGATGAGTAAGATTGTATAAAGCAAGTGGGGGGTCAGGCGCGGTGGGTCACACCTGTAATCCCAGCACTTTAGGAGGCCAAGGTGGGGTGGATCACGAGGTCAGGAGTTTGAGACCAGCTTGGCCAATACAGTGAAACCTTGTCTCTACTAAAAATACAAAAATTAGCTGGGCATGGTGGCACATGCCTATAGTCCCAGCTACTCGGGAGGCTGAGGCACAAGAATTGCTTGAACCTGGGAGGCAGAAGTTGCAGTGAGCCGAGATCGCGCCACTGTACTCCAGCCTGGGCGACAGAGCGAGACTCCATATCAAAAAAAAAAAAAAAAAAAAAAAAAAAAAAGCAAGTGGGGGTGTGGAGGGACATTTCAGACATGGAAAACAGCAGGTGTAGAGGTCCTGGAGGTGTGAAAAAGCAAGATGCATTTGGAGGAAGTTGAGAAATTCAGTGTGCTTAGAGAGGAATGTGCTAGGGGTGGCATGTCAGGAAACAAAGGGGAAGAGGCTCAAGTCAAACTGTGAAGGGCCTTGGGTGTTAGGCCAAGATTTGATTCTTGGGCAGGAGGAACCAAGAGAGGATTAAATATACAACTCTTACTAATTAATTAGAATTGGTGACATGTGCTTATTCACTACAGACCAAATTAGTAAATAGGGCAAATGATGAAAAACAAGCCTCCCTCTCTATTTGTTCTCAGCCTTGAGAACCCTTTTCCTTCTACAGAATCAAATATTGCAAATAATGTCATCCTTCCAGAGGGATTCTCTGCACATATAAGCATAGATGTATATGTGTATGTATTCTTAAAAAACTCTCACAAATAGCGGCATTCTAATCACACTGTTTAGCACTTTGCTTTCTTTTCACTTAACAATATATCTTGGAGATTGTTTCATATCTGTACATAAAAAGCTGCCTCATTCTTTTTTAACAGCCATAAAGATTTCCATTGTATGACTCTATTGCAATTTATTTAAGCAGTCCCCTCTTGATGGACATTCAGGCTGTCTCCAATCTTCTGTTATTATAAGCCATGCTGCACTGAATAGCTTTGTACATCCAACTTTGCATACATATATGCAAGTATGTCTGGTGGAATACATTTTAGAGCAGTAGAATTTATGGGTCAATGGGTATGTGCATCAAAAATTGTGAAAGAAAGTGCCAAATTGCCATCCATGAAAACTGTGCCAATTTACACTCCCACCAACCTTTGAGACTGCTGGTTTTTCTACACTCTGGCCAGCACAGTGTGATCAAACATTTTGATCTTTGTCAATCCGATAGGTTAAAAAAAAAGGTATTTCATTGTAATTTTAATTGACATTTACATTTTATTAAGATGAAGGTTGAACGTCTTTTTGTCTGTTTAGAGGTTGAGTTTCCTAAGCTGTGATCTGCCTGTTCACATCCTTTGCCCATTTTTTATTGGATTGTTGACCATTTTTCATATTGCGTTATTAGAACACTAGTATGGTGGCTGTAACTCCTGCCTGTTGGTAAATTTCCTCCTGCCCATAAACCATTCTATAAGTGTCCCTCCCAGCAGATGCAGCATGGTATACAAATATCCCTGCTCTGAGGTGAGGAGGCAGCAGTGGCAGCAGCCAGGAAATGGCAGGGGTTAGGAGAATTGGGATTCTGGTTAGCTCTTCCATGCAGACGTGATGAATGGGACGGAGCACTTCTATTCCTTGGCAGAGGAGCAGATCCTTCTTGGAGTCTTTCAGTGGGGTAGGGCCCCCTCCCCCTGCTCCCCACCAGTGCTCTTCCTTTTTCCCTGGTTTGATACCACCCTCACTCTCCATGCCCCAGGAGTCCTCTCTGCTCAGCTTCCCCTTTCCTAATATTAGCACAGGCGCAGCCCTGCCCCCCGTCACAGGCAGTGATTATATAGCAAATTAACCACAAGCTGTTCGGTCCTAGTCCAGTGGCAGTTGGGAAGATGCTACTCTGAGTAATGACTTGTGTAGTCGATACTCTCATCTGTAATTTGCGTGTGCAATAAATGCAGAGATAAAAACCCGATCCATATGAAAAAGGGACCAAGTAGATGGAACTGGGGTGGGGGAAGAAATCATGAATTTTGTGGACTGCATCTTACAGTCTGGCTTCAATTTCCTCTTGAATAATGCAGTCTTTGCCTACATTTGATTGATGGCTGTGTTTGGCTAAAGCATGACAGCAGACTGACAGAGAGCAGGGCTTGAATCTTGACTTCTCAAAGGATGTCTTTGAGAATGAGACAGTTATTCTCTGAGCCTCAGTTTCATCATCTATAAAATGGGGATGATAATATTTATCTCCAGCCACATGTTAAAGAGCCTGGATTCTGAAACAAGGTAAATCCGTAGTAAATGAGTTTACTTTTCTTTCCTCCCTCCCTCCCTTCCTTCTTTCTATCATATATAAGGTAGGTTTTTTTTTGTTTGTTTGTTTTTTGTTTTTTGAGACAGAATCTCGCTCTGTCGCACAAGCTGGAGTGCAATAGTGCAATCTTGGCTCACTGCAACCTCTGCCTCCTGGGTTCAAGTGATTCTCTTGCCTCAGCCTCCTGAGTAGCTGGGATTACAGGCACCCACTGCCATGCCTGGCTAATTTTTGTATTTTTAGTAGAGATAGGGCTTCACCATATTGGTCAGGCTGGTCTTGAACTCCTGACCATATGATCCGCCCGCCTTGACCTCCCAGAGTGCTGGGATTACAGGTGTGAGCCACCACACCCAGCCAGGTAGAGGTTTTTAAAATTAAACTTTATTTTGAGACAACTGTTGAATCACATGTAGTTGTAAAAAGTAATAGAGACCCTGTGTATCCTTTACCCATATTCCCCCAGTTGTAACATCTTATTAAACTTAATACAATATCACAATTAGGATATTGACATTGATATAATACAAAGCACTTGTTAATATTTCCCCAGCTTTACTTGTGTTTGTATGTGTGGGTACTTGGTTATATACCATTTTATTACATGTATGGGTTCGCGTATCCACTAATGCAGTCAAGATATTATACATAACAGTTGTATTTCCATGAGGATCTCTCATGTTGCCCTCTAATACCCACACCCACCTCCCTCCTGCTCTCCAGCCCCCACTAATCTGCTCTCCATTCCTAAAATTTTGTCTTTTCAAAAATCCTATATAAATAGAATTGTACAATTATAACCTTTTGGGATTGGCTTTGTTTACTTAGCATAATTCTCTGGAGATTCATTGAGGTTGTGTTTATTAATAATTAATTCCTTTTTTATTGCTAAGTACTGTTGCATGGTATGGATATACCAGAGCTTGTTTAACCATTTACCTATTGACGTACATCCAGGTTGTTTCCAGTTTTTGACTATTACTAACAAAGCTACTATGAACATTCAAGTACAGGTTTTTATACAGTTTTACTTATGTGTGAAAATAAAGTTTCATTTTTCTGGGATAAATACCTAAGAGTGTAATTGCTGGGTTGTATGGTCATTGTATTTTTTTTTTTTTGAGGTGCAGTCTCTGTTGCCCAGACTGGAGTGAAGTGGCACGAGTAGCTGGGACTGCAGGTGCTCATCACCACACTCGGCTAATTTTATATTTTCAGTAGAGGTGGGCTTTCACCTTGTTGGCCAGGCTGGTCTCGACCTCCTGGCCTCAAGTGATCCACCCACCTCGGCGGATATTGTAACGTGCAAGATTGCTGTAATCCCAGAGTGCTGGGATTACAGGTGTGAGCCACCGTGCCTGGCAGTATGTTTAGTTTTTATAACAGACCACTAAACTGTTTTCCAGAGTGGATGTGCCATCTTATCTTCCCATCAGTAACATGTGAGTGATCCAATTTCTCTGCGTCTTTGCCAGCATTTGGTGTTGCCACTACTTTTTATTTTAGTCATTCTCATAAGTGTGTGGTGATATCTCATTGTGTTTTAAATTTGCATTTTCCAGTGGCTAGTGATATTGAACATTGTTTCATGTGCTTATTTGCCACCCATATATACTCTTTGGCGAAATGTCTCTTTGTGTTTTTTGCCCATTTTTTAATTTGATTGTTTACTTTTTTACTGTTGAGGTTCTTTTTTTTGAGCAGTCTCTCCCTCTTTTTTTTTAAATTACAGGTTTATTGAGATATAATTTATATACCATAAAGTTCATGTATGAACTTTTAAAGTGTTTGACTGAGTGGTTTTTAGTATATTCACCAAGTTGTGCATCTATCATCACTATCTAATTTCAGAACATTTTGTCACTCCAGAATGAAGCCTCATACCCACTAGTAGTCAATTTCCATCCCTCCCTTTCTGCAGCCCCTGGCAACTGCAAATCTATTGTCTGTCTCTGCAGATTTGCCTGTTCTGGGCATTTCATATAAATGGAATCATACAATACATGACCTGTTGTATCTGCTTTTCTTCACTGAGTTTCATCCATGTTGTAGCATGTTTCAGAACTTCATCCCATTTGATGAATGAATATTCTATTATGTGGCTATACCACATTTCGTTGATCTATTCATCAGTGAGTAGACATTTATATTGTTTCCACTTTTTGGCTATTATGAATAATGCTGCTATGAACATTTATGTTTAAATTTTTAGGTTCTCTTTTTTTTTCTTTTTTGAGACAAAGTCTCACTTTTGTCCCCAGGCTGGAGTGCAATGGCGTGATCTTGGCTCACTCCAACCTCTGCCTCTCGGGTTCAAGCGATTCTCCTGCCTCAGCCTCCTGAGTAGCTGGGACTACAGGCGCCCGCCACCACGCCCGGCCAATTTTTTAAAAAAATATTTTTAGTAGAGACAGGGTTTCACCATGTTGGCCAGGCTGGTCTCGAACTCCTGACCTCAGGTGATCCACCCTCCTCAGCCTCCCAAAGTGCTGGGATTACAGGTGTGAGCCACCGTGCCTAGCCAAATTTTTGTGTTTTCAATTCTTTTGTGTATATACCTAGGAGTTGAATTACTGGGTCTTATGATAACTATATGTTTTGAGGAATTGCCAAAATATTTTCCAGAGTGGCTGCACCATGTTACACTCCTTCCAGCAATGTATGAGGGTTCCAATTTCTCCAGAGCCTTGCTAACATTTGTTGTTTTTCACATTTTTGATTATAGCCATCCTAGTGGTTATGAAGTAGTATTTCATTGTAGTTTTGGTTTTCATTTCTTTAATGACTAATGATGCTGAGCATCTTCTCATGTGCTTATTGGCCATTTGCATATATTAGAGAAATGTCTATTCAAATTCGCTGCCTGGTTTTAGATTGGCTTATTTGGCTTTTGGGGAGTCAATTTGTAAATGTTCTTCATACATTCTAAATACAAGCTCCTTGTCAGATACATGATTTGCAAACATTTTCTCCCATCTTATGAGGTTTCTTTTGCTTTAATTATAGTGTCCTTTGATGCGCAAAAGTTTTATTTTATTTTATTTTTTGATACTGAGTCTCACTCTGTCACCAAGACTGGAGTACAGTGGTGCAGTCCTGGCTCACTGCAACATCTGCCTCCAGAGTTCAAGCAATTCTCCTGCCTCAGCCTCCTGAGTAGCTAAAATTACAGGTGCCCACCATCACGACCAGCTAATTTTTGTATTTTTAGTAGACATGGGGTTTCACCATGTTGCCCAGGCTGGTCTTGAACTCCTGACCTCGTGATCTACCCACCTTGGCCTCCCAAAGTTCTGGGATTACAGGCATGAACCACCATGCCTGGCCAAAAGTTTAAAATTTTGATGAACTCCGATTTATTTTTCTTTTGTTGTTTGGGTTTTTGGTGTTATATTTAAGAAACCGTTGCCTAATCCAAGGACACAATTTATTCCTTGTGTTTTGTGTAAGACTTTTATGAATTTAGCTTTTACATTTAGGTCTCTAATTGATTTTGAATTCATTTTCACGTGGTGTGAGGTAGGGGCCCAATTTCATTCTTTTGCATGTGGATATCCAGTTATCCCAGCACCATTTTTGGAAAAGGCTATTCTTTTCCTATTGAATTGCCGTGGTACCCTTCAGGAAAATGAGTTGACCATAATATGAGAGTTTATTTCTTAATTTCAAAATCCATTTCATTGATCTATATTTCTATCCTTATGTTAGATCCATAATGTCCTGATTATTGTAACTGTATAGTAAGTTTTGAAATTGAGATGTGAGTCCTCCAGTTTTGTACTTCTTTTTCAAGATTGTTTTGCCTATTCTTGCATTTCTGTATTTATTTTTTTAGAATCATCTTGTCAAGTTCTGCAAAAAGATAACTGAGACTTTGATAGAAATTACATTGATTCCAGAGATCAGTATGAGAAGTATTGTCATCTTAACAATATTACTTCTTATAATACATGAATGTCAGGCATCTTTCCATTTATTATATTTTTTACATCTTTCAATTTATTTACTTCTTTTTTTCAATGATGTTTTGTGGTTTTCAGTGTAACTTCTCTTGTCAAATTTATTCTTAAGTCTTTTATTCTTCTTGATGCTATTGTAAATGGAATTGTTTTCTTAATTTTATTTTTGGATCATACATTTCAAGTGTGTAGAAATACAGTTGATTTTTTTTTATCCTGATCTTGTAACCTGCAAGATTGCTGAACTTCTTAATTAGTTGTAACAGTTTCTTTCTTTCTTTTCTTTTTCTTTCTCTTTTTTTTTTTTGAGACAAGGTCTCACTCTGTCATCCGGGCTGGAGTGCAAGGGTGTAATCTTGGCTTATTGCCACTTTGGCTCCAGGCTCAATTGATCTTCCCACCTCAGCCTCCCAATTAGCTGAGACTAGAGGCATGCACCACCACACCTGGCCAATTTTGTTTATTTCTTGTAGAGAGGGGAGTCTCACTATGTTGCCCAGGCTGGTCTTGAACTCCTGGACTCAGATGATCCTCCCACCTTGGCCTCCCAAAGTGCTGGGATTACAGGCATGAGCCACTGTGGCCAGCCTCTAACAATTTCTTTGGTGGACTCCTTAGAATTTTCTGTCTACATAAGATCATGTCATTTGTGAATAGAGATAGTTTTACTTATTTCTTCCCAATCTGGATGTCCTTTTTTTTTCTTGTCTAATTGCTCTGGCTAGAACCTGTAGCACAATGTTGAACAGAAGTAGCTAGAGTGGACATTCTTATTTTATTCCTGATCTTAGGAGAAAGCCAGCCAATCTTTCACCATTAAGTATCATTAAATATATTGTTAGCTGTGGATTATTAAAAACATAGATGGCCTTTATCAGGTTGAGAAAGTTCTCTTGTATTTCTAATTTGTGAAGTATTTTGTTTAAAAATCATAATAAGGTACTGGATTTGTCAAATGCCTTTTCTGTATCTATTAAGACCATCATGTGATTTTTGTCCTTTATTCTACTAATATGGTGTATTACACTGATTGATTTCTGCATGTTAAGCCAATCTTGCATTTCTGAGATAAATGTCACTTGGTCACATGTTGCTGAATTTGTTGAAGATTTTTGTTTTTTATGGTTGAATTTTGAGAGTCCTTTATATACTTTAGACACTAGTCCTTTTAGGTAGGGTTTTTGATTCCAAGCTAAACTGAGCAAACTCTGGTTAATCTAAACAAAACCAGGGATTTTTTGTAGCATGTGAGGTCAATAGGTTTGGTCCTGGGGGTAGAGTCCAGTTAATCATGGGTTAATGACCAATTGGATCAAGGGTCCACTGACCTTTCTGTTCTTGCATCACCTATTTGAGGCTCAAAGTTCTGACAATAAGCCTGATTGGCTCAGGTGGGGTCATGTGACCAGGACACGTGGGACATCTTGAATGACAGTCCCAGAAATATTGCATGCAAAGAGGACGATTTCCCAAGGCAAGTTTGGTTGCTGCTGTCAGAGAAATGGGTACTTGGCAGGGACTGTCCAGTAGAAAAAGTCTCTGATTCTGAGATGCACATCATGAAAGAGTCAGCATCTCATAGCAGTTGAGGTTATGGTCTTTGAAATCACTGAACTGAGTTTGCAACCTGGTAGTGCCATTACTGTTTGAGATACCCTAAGTGAGGAACTAGGTCCCATTGTGCCTCATTTTGCTCAACTATATACTTTATAGAGGCTTCATCGTAGGGTTGTTATAAAGGTTGAATGACCTAATGAATGTAAAGAGTTTTGCATGGCATATGGTGCAAAATGAGGTGCTGAGTAAATGGTAGCTGTGATTAATACTTTTATTTTATTGTATTATTATTATTTTTTGAGGTGGAATTTTGCTCTTGTCCCCCAGGCTGGAGTGCAATGGTGCAATCTTGGCTTACTGCAACCTCCATCTCCTGGGTTCAAGCAATTCTCCTGTCTCAGCCTCCTGAGTAGCTGGGATTGCAAGCTCTTGCCACCACACCTGGCTAATTTTTGTATTTTTAGTATTTTTAGTAGAGATGGTGTTTTACTATGTTGCCAGGTTGGTCTCGAACTCCTGACCTTACGTGATCTGGCTGCCTTGGCCTCCCAAAGTGCTGGGGTTTACAGGTGTGAGTCACCGCACCCGGCCACAGCTGTGATTAATACTTTTAAAATATTTTTACAGTATAGTAAATAACTAGGGGCTGGGGAGAGATGTCCACACTATGTCCTATGTCAGCAGAGGGGATGGTATCAGACAGGGCTTCCTGGATGTGGTGGGCTTTGAAGGTTTGATGGATTTGGAGGAGGTGGTAGAGGTTTTTGCTGGAAATAAAGAGTGGTTTTAGCCAAAAATATGTAGAAAGAATTCTAGGTAGTATCAAGGATTCAGGACCTCTGCCCTCCATTTTCTTTATCATGTGGATCCTATGGGACTGAAATATGGCCCTCCAATTGGGATCACTGACTCTTATAGCCAAAATTAGGCTGTGTCCCAAATAGTTCCCCCACTGGAATCTAGCCCCAGCCCCCTTTTTTTTTTAAAATAAAGCTGACCGTAAGCATCATGGAGGGACTAGGGAACTTGGTGTTCATCTCAGCATAGGGCCAGTGGGAATTTATTTCCCTTTCATATAATATTGAATGCTTTTTAATTATAAAATTAATATTTTTTCACAGAAATTATGGCCAGGATGGTCTTGATCTCCTGACCTCGTGATCCATCCTCCTCAGCCTCCCAAATTACTGGGATTACAGGCGTGAACCACCGCGCCCGGCAGCTGCCCATTTCTCAATTGTACTATTTTTTTTTCTGTTGAGTTGTAAGAGTTCTTTATATATTTTGGAAATAAACCCCTTCTCAGATATACGGCTTGGAAATATAGTCTCCTATTCCATAGACTGCTTTTTCACTCCATTGGTTGTTTCCTTTACTGGGCAGAAGATTTTAAATGTGATGTAGTCCCACTTTTCTATTTTTGCTTTTGTTGCCTGTGCTTTTGGTGTCATAGCCATGAAGCCATTGCCAAGACCAATGTCATGAAGCTTTCCCCCTGTTTTCTTCTAGGAGTTTTACTGTTTCAAGTCTTTACGTTTAAATCTTTAATTCATTTTGAGTTTATTTTTTATGGTGTAAAATAGGGGTCCAATTTCATCCTTTGACACATGGATATCCTGTCTTCCCCGACACCATTTATTGAAAAGATAATCTTTTCCTCATTGTGTATTCTTGGTGCTCTTGTCAAAGATCAGTTGATGTCATTTTGAAAAGTTAATACATACACATGGTTAAAACAATCCAAATGATTCAAAAAAGTATTTGTTAAAAGTAAAACTTGTTTTCATTCTTCATACCAGTTTCTTATGTTCACTTCCAGAGGCAATCAATCATAACCAGTTTCTTGTGTATCGCTTCATAAGCACACATATATGAATAAGAAAAGCACATTTATATATCTATCTACTTTGTCTTACTATCCTCTGTACATCTTCAGCACCTTCTTTTTTTTCACTTCACAATATATCTTGGAGATCATTCCTTATTACTTCTTGTTCTATAGCCACTCTATATTGTAAAACTGCTGCATAGCATTGCTTTGCACGAGTGTACCATAATTTATTTAAGAAAATTTGTAGTGGTGGATATTTAATTTATTCACAAATTTTGCTAACAAATACTTTAATGACTAACTTTATGTATACATCTTTGCACTCATACATATCTGTGGAGTAAATATCAGAAGTGAAACTGCACAGCTAAAATTGAATACACAATGCCAAAATGCCTTCCAAGAGTGAGCATGTATTTCCAACAACTCTGTTAGTGTCTGTTTCCCCCCATTCTTACTGATGGCATGTTATTAGACGTTTTGATCTTTGCCCATATGATTGATAAAAATAGGTTTTTAATTGTGGTTTTAATTTGTATCTGAGTGAGGTTGATCACTCTTTCGTGTGTTTAAAAGCCATTTGGATTTCTTTTTCTGGGAACTCTCTGTGTAATGGAGACATTAGTCCTCCTTTATATGGCCTGTATTTTTTCCCAAGTTTGTTAGTCTTCGTTTTTCTGTCTGCCATGCGGAGAGTTACACTTAAAAAATGTGGTAAAATCTCTCAATCTTTTTTTTACTCAATGGTTTCTGGATTTTGTGTCCAGAAGGTGACCCAAAAGGCCCTTTCCTATCCTGGCAATTCCAAAAAGTTATCCCACATTTTCTTCTAGTACTAATCTGATTTCATTGTTTCATGCTTAAAAATTTTGATACATCTGGTATTTATTTTGGTACAAATGATGAGGAAGGGATCCAACTGCTTTTTTCCAAATGCCTAGCCAGTTTTTACAATCGAGTAACCCTAGAATGGGTAATTTCTAGAGATTGCTTGAGTCTACTTTGTAATCCCAGTGGCCAAAGGGAACTAGCAGCACCAGCGTGGGATCATTTGGGACCATCAGGTGAGACTCACCTCACTGCCTTTTGCAAAGGGAATCTGGGCAGTTAGACTAAGGGGAGGTTGCAGCAAAGTGTCTCTAGGTTTTAACACTGGATCAAGCGGGATCGTCAAAAAATATTGTGGAAGGATAATATTGTTTAGAACTGTGCAGAATTGCTCTTTTAAAGTTATATTGTAGAGTTATCCCCTTAATTTCTTCTGTGGATGCTACAAGACCCAGTCTTATGGAATTCTCTGGCTACATTATTACCCCAAAGGGCTGTTTTGAGGGCACTGTTTAACATAGTGGTGCTCAATTAGAGTTTTTTTTTTTTTTTTTTTTTTTTTTTTGTAGAGATGGAGTCTCACTCTGTCACCCAGGCTGGTCTTGAATTCCTGAGGTCAAACCATCCTTGTGCCTTGGCCTCCCAAAGTGCTGGGATTACAGGTGTGAGCCACTGGAAAAGCCCTGGAGTTTTAAATTTTTATTATTTTTTTCAAAAGTATATCATTTATTTGCAAGATAGATCACAATTAAATTTTATAGTTAAAAAGATACGAAACAGAAGGCAAACTATTGTTATCTATAAATAAAAAAAGAAGCACTGAAGAAAAACATATTTTCACATTGTTACACTTTAAAAAACATGGTGTGGAGAGTGAGCCCCTTGCAGTGCATCATGTTTGAAACGTTCCTGGGAGATCTTCCCACTGAGGATGTGGCCCATCAGGTGGGGTTACTTGACATAATGCAGGATGGCTAGTTACATCTGAATTTCAGATAAAAAAGAATATAATTTTAGTAAAAGTATATCCAAATATCGCCTGGGAAATACTTACATTAAAATATTATTTATTTTAAAAAATGTGACATTCAAATTTAACTGTGCATTCTGAATTCTTGTTAAATCTAGCAATAGCAAACCCCAGGATACATCTGACAGTATCTGGAGGCATTTTTGGTTATTACAACTTGAAGAGAGTTTGCTATTGGTATCTGGTGAGTATAGACCAAGGATGCTGCTAAATATCTTACGATTCATAGGGCAGCCCCCACACAAGGAATTATCTAGCCCAAAATGTCAGTACTGGTTTAACATATTTATTGTAGTCTCCTATTTAGAACTCTCTAGTACAAAATTTCCTTTAGAATAAAATTGGAAGAAACCCTAAGATTCCCCCAAAGAATTGGCATTTCTGAAAATTCTTTTATTAATAACAGCTAGAAAAGAACTAAGTAACCAATTTTATTTCCCTTTTCGCATTGACTGTCAGGAAACTCAGACCAAGTTAAAGGCCCAAGCATAAAGACTGTGGCATCTTACATGTTGCATATATATTTAGTTTTTCCTTTTGGTCTTGATATTCTAGCCTGATTTGCATTTCCCTGGTCCTAATCCTTGTTCTTTATTCATTTTCCACATTTCTTGTACATCATTCAAATCCTTTGTGGGGTAAAATGGGACACACACACACAGACACACATAAATAAATGCATTTGTATAAATATTTAAACATATATTTTGCCACGCATTTGACGTGGTCTTACTGTGTCCTTGGGAACTACGTAGAAAAATGAGGGCTGCCCAGTCTCTTCCCCAACAGCCTGCCGATCTCAGGAAATGCCTTTGCTCTGATTTTCTCTTTTACCTTCCGGCCCAGGCCTGAGAAACCTGAAATAGTTGGTTGGGCTTCAAAAACCAGAACTGTCATGAGACTGAACTCTGGGCACTGGGAGAGTGGACATTAGCTTCTTCCACCTTGATGGTGGGAGGCAACCCAAGTCCTTCCTCCTGCCCAGAAAGTGAGGTCACTCTGCAAAGGCCAAGCTAGCAGGGCTGTGTGAGGCGCTGTGGCGGCCCACGCAGACACACACTGGGAACGAACGAGATTGCATCTTCCCCCGGACCAGCGAGATTCTATAAACATAATCAAAATGTAATAGAAACTTTTTGGAAATGCTGTTATGAGGAGAAAGCATCAATCTTGATGGAACTCCGCTCAACAGGCTTTGCGGAGCTAATCAATCATGGTCAGGACTCGGCCTCCCCATCTGTCTGCGCCGGGGACCGAACAGAGCTTGCTCACTCCCCGGCTGGGGCTGCGTCCCCTTACCAGGCAATCCATCATGCTGCAGGGGCATGGTGGGAGGGGAATAATATCACGCTAATAAACTAGGGGCTTTTTTCATTCCCAACTAATTTTTAGTAAATGAGCCCAATCCAGGCAGAGCAGGAAAAGAGCCCGAGGAGATGGTGCTTCTAAGATGCGCCTGGCTGGTTGGGGACAATGGCTCATGGGCCTGAGGGGAAGCAAAGAACCAGCTTCCCCCGCCCAGGGACGACTTTCTCAGCGTTCAGCGGAAGGAAGAACTGGACCGGGAGACACAGGAAAGAAGAGTCCGGAATGACTTCCGGACTGGTGGCATGGACTTCCGGGTCACTCCTAGGGCCGAGGCTAAGGCCACGGCTACTGCGCCTGGCCCTGGTTTGGAACTTGGGAGTGAACAGGAATGTGGTTTGCTAGAAAAGCCCAAAGCCAGCGTATTAGGTCCAAGCAATGGGTAACATGAAATGAGCCAAGTCAGAAGCCAAGAAGGAGAGCAAGAGTAGTGAGCAGGCCGGGCTAGGGACAGGGGCTGTGAATTATTAGAGGTGCCCAGAGCCCATTTTCTTTTCTTTTTTTTTTTTTTTTTTTTGACGGAGTTTTGCTGTTGTTGCCCACGCTGCAGTGCAGTGGCGTGACCTCGGCTCACTGCAACCTCTGCATCCCGGTTTAAAGAGATTCTCCTGCCTCAGCCTCCCGAGTAGCTGGGATTACAGGTGCCTGCCACCATGCCTGGCTAATTTTTTGTATTTTTAGTAGAGACAGGGTTTCACCATGTTGGGCAGGCTGGTCTCGAACTCCTGAGCTTAGGTGATCTGCCTGCCTCAGCCTCACAAAGTGCTGGGATTATGGACCTGGCCCAGAGCCCATTTTCATCGGGCAGTAGCTGCCCTGGGAGTGAACCTTACAGGTTATAGAAGGGGCCCAGACCGGGGTATTCTTAGAGAGACCTGTGATTTGAGGGACCATGTCTGTTTTTGCTTACCCTTCTACCTCCAGCACTTTGCTTAACGGGCGCAGCACAGAGTAGGAACTCAGAGATATTTGTTACGTGAGTATATGAATGAGAATTGGCTCCGAGATAGTAGATTTTGAAGATCTGGTCTCATAACTTTCTTAAATTCTTGAACTTTAGGCGCTTATCCTGAAATCCATCACACATCCTGTCCCTGGATGTTTCCCTTCCAGGACACTGTCTTGAATACGGATGGAAGGACAGCTTTGGAGAGGGTGAATGTATTTGGCATCTACAGCTGTGTAATAAATTATCCCCAGGGAGGCGCCGTGGCTCATGCCTGTAATCCCAGCACTTTGGGAGGCCGAGGCAGGTGGATCACCTGAGGTCAGGAGTTCGAGACCAGCCTGGCCAACGTGGCGAAACCCCCGTCTCTGCTAAAAATACAAAAGTTAGCTGGGCATTGTGGTGGGTGCCTGTAATCCCAGCTACTTGGGAGGCTGAGGCTGGAGAATCATTTGAACCTGGGTGGTGGAGGTTGCAGTGAGCCGAGATTGCGCCACTGCACTCCAGCCTGGGCGGCAGAGCGGGACTCCATTAAAAAAAAAATTATCCCCAAACGAACTGGGTTTAACTAACAATAAACATAGATTATCTCTCATAGTTGCTGTGGTCAGGGGTTCAGTAGCTGTTTTGTCTGGACTGTTCCCAGGCCTGGTGAGTCTTTCTGGAGGTGTGGTCTTCAGTTCCACATCAGGAATTTACAGATGGCTGCAGATTTTTTGACAGTCCTCTCATTAAGAGGTGGGGTCTGTTTCCCCTCTCCTTGAATCTGGGCTGGCCTGTAAATGTTTGACCAACAGAGTGTTGAAGAAGGGATGCCACGCCAGTTCTGGGCCTTGTTTTTTTTTTTTTTCTTTTTAAGACAGTCTCATTCTGTCGCCTAGGCTGGAGTGCAGTGGTGTGATCTTGGCTCACTGCAACCTCCGCCTCTTGGGTTTAAGCTATTCTCCAGCCTTAGCCTCCCGAGTAGCTGGGACAACAGGTGTGTGCCACCATGCCCAGCTAATTTTTGTATTTTTAGTAGAGATGGGGTTTCAGCATGTTGGCCAGGATGGCCTTGATCTCTTGACTTTGTGATCTGCCCACCTCAGCCTCCCAAAGTGCTGGGATTATAGGCATGAGCCACAGCACTTGGCTGTTTTTAAAAAGACTGGCCGCTTCTACTTTGGTCTCCTGGAGCCTGAGATGCTGCATGTGATGTCTGACCATGCTGTTGGACAGGCTGGACAGACCAGAGTCTACATGGAGAGGAGAGACACCCAGGTGAGCCTAGACTCCTGGCTCCTGCCAAAAGGCACATATGTGAATGATGCTGTCTTGAACACTTCAGCCCAGGCCAGCTGCTGGCTAAATACCACTGAGTGAGCATAGTCAGTGCCACAGAGGAGAAAAATGGCCTAAAAATCATGAGACATAATAAATGGTTGTTGTTTTAAGCCAGTAAGTATCGGGGTCATTTGCTTTGCCCCAAAAGATAATTGGAACACCTAGGCTCCAAGGAAAAATTGTAGATTGTTTCTGGTGCAAGTGCATATTCCGTGTTTGAACAATTTCTGCAATTATTTTTCCTAGCTGTCATTCAGTCTTATTTAAATACCTTGAGGGGGAGGGCAATTATTACCTCTGGATTTATTCCATTTAATAGTGGAATGGTTATGGCTTTCCTCCATTCTTCCTTCTCTCTCTTCATCTTCTCTTCTCCTTGCCTGTCTCCTCCCTGAATATTTACTGGGGAGAGAATCAGAGAATGGCTCCCAGAGGAGATGATGCCTGAGCTGGGTCTTGATTGGAGTGTAGGAGTTGAGCAGGAACATTGGAAAGAGCTCATTCTAGGCAGGGCATGTGCAGAGGCAGGGCTGGTTCTGAGAGTGCATGGTGTGGGAGGTGGGCAATAGTGGGACTTGAAGTGAGAGGAGAGGGCGTTGTGACTGTATCATCATAGGCTTTAATGTCATTCAGGAGTTTAGGCTTTATGGCCAGGCTGGACAGAAAGAGATTTCCCTTTTAGAAGCCACCCTCCGGATACTGTGGGGATGGTCAGTGTAGTAGCAGGAGACCAATTAAGAGGTTGCAGTTGAAAGAAAGTGGCAGCTTGGACTGTGGTGGAGGCGGAGGAGTTGCAAGAAAGTGGATGGTTTGAGAAGTGTAACATGCATTTGCTGCATTACATGATAATATGTAATTCTTTTATAAAGGATAAAAAAAGCAAATAGGATGGATGAACCTCCTAAGAAGTGTTCAGCATAGATGGTTCATAAGCTAGGAGCTTATGAAATAGAGACAAAATTTAGAGGAAGTGTTAAGCATACACAACTGAGGCAGAGTTCATAAGGTGTGTTAAATGTATTGATAGATAGTAAGAATGTTAGTAACTTGCTAATCATAGATAGATTAAATGACTTCCATGGCAAAACAAATAAGAATGTTGTAAATAGAAATGGGTGAAAAGACCAAGTTGTGATGGTGTCACTGCTAGTCTGACAGCTAGGTCATCCCTAAATTGGCCACCCACTGGAGTCACCAATCCTGGTCTCATTCTGGCCCTACATATGTTCCATCCAAGAAATGCAGATAAAGCCCTTGGCTGTATGGCAGGCTAGTGGTCAAACTACAGCAGTGGCCAAGAGTGTGTATTTTTCTAGGTCTCTCCAGTCCAGTAGAGTTATGTGTGATTGGCCCCAGGCATCTTTATCTGTTGGATGCTCCCTTGCTCAAACCTCAACGCTGCTCCTCCAAATCCATACTTCAGCAGGGCAGGCTGGTGTGTGTGTGTGTGTGTGTGTGTGGAGGGGGACAAAGAAACAGAGGGAGAGAGAGAAACAGGACACATGAATGTTGCATACCCCAGGGATCCAGGGTCATTTGTTCCTTCCACTCACTTGCGTGTACTCAATTCTAAATGAGCCAACCAACCTTATCATTTTTTTCTCGATTTTTTTTGAAACAGGGTCTTGCTTTTTCACTCAGTCTGGAGTGGAGTGGTGTGATCATAGCCCACTGCAGTCTCAATTTCCCAGGCTCAAGTAATCTTCCCACCTTAGCCTTCTGAGTAACCGGGACTACAGGTATGTGCCACCATACCTGGCTAATTTTTCTATTTTTTTTTTTTTTTTTGTAGAGAAAGGGTCTCCACTATGTTGCCTAGGCTGGCCTTGAACTCCTGGACTCAAGTGATCTTTCTGCCTCAGCCTCCCAAAGTGTTGACATTACAGGTATGAGTCACCATGCCCTGCCTCCTTGATTTGTTTTGACTTTGGGTTTTAATTGGTTAATGAGTGGTGTGAGTTGAGCATCTCAATTTAGTCTGTGAGGTTTTCAGTTCCATAGCCTCTGATTTAGTTACCTGATGGTGTTCTTAGGGGTCACCATTGCATCAAGGTAATTTTCCATGAGACAGGAAGACATTTGGAAGGAAGACTTGCCAAGACCTGCTGATGGATTGGATGTGGAGGGGGAATGCTGAGAGGAGGAGAAAGAGCCCCAGGTGATACCCAGGTTTTTGGCATTTGGGTGAGTGGAATGGCAATCATCTGAAGGAGTTGGCTTGGGGAGACCATGATAGGTTCCACATTAGTTATCTGTTGCTCTATTATAATATTATTACACACTTAGTAGTTTAAAACAACACATTTATTATCTCAGAGTTTCTCTGGGTCAGGAGTCAGGGCATGGCTTAGCTGGGCCCTTTACACTGGGGTCTCACAAAGCTGCAATCAAGGGGTTGGTTAGGGCTGTGGTCTCATGTGAAGCTTGACTGGGGATGGATGCACTTCTGGGCTCGTGTGTTTGTTGGCAACATTCAGTTCCTTGCAGGCTGCTTACTGAGGGCCCAGTTTCTTGCTGGCCCCTTTGCTGGCTGTCATCTACAGGTTACTTTAATTCCTTGCCATGTGGCCCTCTCCATAGGCAGCAGATAACATGGCAGCCTTGTTCTTCAAATCCCACAGAGGAGAGAGTCTCTTAGGAAGATAGGCATTACAATCTGATGCAACACAGTCATGCACATGCAATCACACATATGCCATCACCATTGCTGTATCCTGTTGGTTAGAAGCAAGACAGAGTCCTGCCCACACTCAAGGGGATAAGATCACACAAAGGCCTGAACATTAAGAGAGGGGATCATGGGGCCACCCAAGAGTCTGTGTACCACACATTCAGTTGTGAGGAAGGAGCCCGGGTCTCACTGCTCTGAGGCTAGGTCTTTGGGGGCACATGAACCATTCTCTCTCTCCTGTGATGTGGGTGGCTGTTGGCAGCTAGAGAGCTTAATCCATGTTATGGGCATTGACAACCATAGCCTGAAAAATGACCCACCTCCCCAACAAGATATCCATGTAAAATCCCTGGAACCTGTGAATGTGACCTTATTTGAAAAAGGATCTTTGCAGATATTATTAAGGATCTTGAGATGAGATCATCCTGGATTATCTGGGTGGGCCCCAAATCCAACGACAAGTATCCGTAAGGGATACCCTGAGGGGAGACACAGGAAGGAGAAGAGAATATGGAAACAGAAATTAGAGTGATTCAGCCACAAGCTTAGGAACTCCTGTAGCCACCATGAACTGGAAGAGGTGAGGAACAGATCCTTCTCTACAGCCTCTGCAGGGAGTGGGACCCTAACCAACACCTTGGTTTCAGACTCCTGGCCTCTAAAACTGTGAGGGAAGAAATTTCTGTTTTAAGCCACCAGGTTGTGGTATTTTATTATGGTAGCCACAGGAAATGAACACAGCAAATTGCAGGAGGACAAGCTTTCGTCTGGGCATCAGGAGGCCCCAACTCTGGCCTTTACCTGGCTGAGGGAGCTTGGGAGAGTGACTTGCACCTCTTGGGATTCAGTTACTTCATGTGTACAATGCAGGGTTGGACCAGATGACTGTTAGGGGCTCACAGAAACCCCAGAACCTTGACTTCTTGGACACAGACTTGTGTGGAAGCCTTCTGCATTCAGGGTGAGACAATCAACCACACCTCATGGCCCCTCCTCAGCCGTGATGGTGACTGTGGTGGCTTTTCCTGGATTGTACCCCTTAGGCAGTGTGGTAGTGGGACCTCTAGAGGCCCAACGCACTGAGAGATGGAAGAGACCCTGTTCATATGCAGTTCAGGGTAAAAACAATAATGAACTCAAAACCTCAAAGCTCACATGCATGTGGAAACTAAAAAAGCTTTTTAATAGCCCTTTTAAATATGCAATTAGAGATAAATTCATCCAGGCTATTTTCCACTTTGTCTGGGCACCATAAGTATGTGTTCATTTTGCCTCGGGTAAGCCACAGGCCACTGTGGGTGGACGCTTCCACCCTAACCTCTAACCCTCTATTCCATCAGAAAATCCTGTTGGCTCTATCCATGCCACTTCTGACCTGGTGACAGTAACCACCATGGTCCAAAACACCCTTGTCTCTTGCCCGGACTATTTCAACAGCTCCTCCTTGTCTCTCTGCCTCAGTCTTGGCCCCTTCAGTATACTCTCTGCATAGCAGGATCCTCCAGAGGATCCTATTAGAGCAAAGTCCATTGTCAGTCTGCTTCCTGGCCTCAAACGTCTCCCCATCTCACTCACAGAAAATCCAGTCCTTTAAAAAAATTAATAGATTTCATGGCCTGGAGTAGTTTTAAATTTATGGAAAGATTGAGTGGAAAATAGAGTTCCCGTATACCCATTTCCACTTTCCCTCCCCGCATCTTCTATTATGTACATCTTGCATTAGTGTGGTACATTTGTTACAATTGATAAGCCAATATTGATGCATTATTATTAACTAGAGTTCATAGTTTACATTAGGGTTCACGCTTTGTGTTGTGCATTGTATGGGCTTTGTCAAATGCATAACGTCGTGTATCCACCATGACAGTATCATATAGAGGAGTTTCCTAAAAATCCCCTGAGCTCCACCTATTCCTCCCTCCCTCCGGAACCCCTGGCAACCACTGATCTTTTTACTGTCTCTATAGTTTTGCCTTTTCCAGAATGTCATATAGTTGGAATCATACAGTGTGTAGTCTGTTCAGACTGGCTTCCTTTAATTAGTAATGTACATTTAGGCTTCTCCATGTACCAAAGTCATTTTCTTTGGCCCTAAAACTTCAGAAATTGTCCCGCACTATTTTTGACCTCATTTCTTTCCATTATCTTCTTGATCACTTTGTTCCAGCCATGCAGGCTTCCTTGTTATTCCCTGAACACACCAGGCATGTTCCTGCCTCTGGGTCTTTGCCTTTGTTTGTTCCCTCCTTCTGGAATGCTGTTCTCTCAGGACTTGCATGAATGATTCCCTCATCTCCTTCAAGTCTCTTTAAAAGCCACCTCCACAGAGAGGCCCTCCTGGAACATCCTAAGTAGCAACCTGACCAACTTAAAAGAGCAGCCCTGGCCGGGCACAGTGGCTCACGCCTGTAATCCCAGCACTTTGGGAGGCTGAGGCGGGTGGATCACTTGAGGTCAGGAGTTCGAGACCAGCCTGGCCAACATGGTGAAACCCCATCTCTACCAAAAATACAAAAATTAGCCAGGCATGGTGGTGCACACCTGTAGTCCTAGCTACTCCGGAGTCTGAGGCAGGAGAATCACTTGAACCCAGGAGGCGGAGGTTGCAGTGAGCCGAGATTGTGCCACTGCACTCTAGCCTGGGCAACAGGGTAAGATTATATTTTGAAAAAAAAAAAAAAAAAAAAAAAAAAGCAGCCTCTGTGCCTGTGACTTCCCTTTATTATTCTCCACAGAATGTCCCCTTACAGTATTACAATATACCACATAATTTAATCTTTGAATTTTCTTAATGTCTGCCTTCCCACACTTGATTGGATGGAAGATCATGAAGGGCAGAGATTTTTGCCTGTTTCCTTCACTGACACAGATCTCTAGGGCTTGGCACAGAATAGGCACTTCACAAACATTAGTTTAGTAAATGAATAAGTGCAAGACAGCATGGGTAATTGTTTGGCAGGGAAGTGCCAGAGTCAGACTTCTGGGGCTCAAATCCCAGCTTTGCTGGTCCCCAGTTGTGTGACTGGCAAATTGCTTAATCTTTTTTTCCCCTCCTGTTTCTTTTAATTCTGTCAAAAGGGGATGATAATAATACTAACTACTTCTTAGGACTGGGATGAGTATTAAACCAAATAATTCACTTAAAACACTTCCAATAATGCCTGGTACCTAGTGAGGACTCAATATGACTAGCTCTTCTTCTTGTTATTTTCATAGTACTTATCTTCTAACTTGGTTTCTATTATGTATCTGTTTGTTTCATTTCCCATCTCCTTGACAAGAAAGCAAGTGACAGGTGGGTAGGGAAGGTGTCTGTGTTATCCACTGCTATATCCCCAAGGCCTACAAGAATGCCTGGGATGTAGGAGGTGTGTGACGAATGTACATTGAATGAAACAATGAATGGATTTTCATCAGCAAACCCTGTAAGGAATAAGGGGCTGTTTAATGGGTATAGAGGTTCAGTTTTGTAAGATAAAGAGTTCTAGAGTTTTGTTGCACAACAGTGTGAATACACTTAATGCTACTGAACTGTACACTTAGAAACTGTGGCTGGGTGTAGTGGCTTAGGCCTGTAATCCCAGCACTTTGGGAGGCAGAGGCAGGTGGATTATTTGAGGTCAGGAGTTCGAGATCAGCCTGACCAACACGGTGAAATCCCATATCTACTAAAAATACAAAAAATTTAGCCGGGTGTGGTGGCACACACCTGTAATCTCAGCTACTCAGGAGGCTGAGGCGGGAGAATCACTTGAACTCGGGAAGCGGAGGTTGCAGTGAGCTGAGATTGCACCACTACAATCCAGCCCAGGTGAAAGAGCAAGACTCTGTCTCAAAAAAAAAAAAATTTTGTTTTTTTGTTTAAACAACTGTAATTCAAATAAAACCAAAGTTCCATTTAAACATGAAATTGTATAAAATAAATGCAAAGATAGAAGTAATATATTGTCCATAGTCCCACCACACAGGGACTAAACACTGTTCATCCTTTGAAGACCCTGCTAGACACTGAATATCCACATGGAAGCATGTGTTAACTTCCCTTAACAAAAAGAATGCTGCTATAGGCCGGATGCCAGTGGCTCATGCCTGTAATCTCAGCATTTTGGGAGGCCGAGGTGGGTGGATCACTTGAGGTTGGGAGTTTGAGACCAGCCTGGCCAACATGGTTAAACCCAGTTTCTACTAAAAATACAAAAATTAGCTGGGCGTGGTGGTGCATGCCTATAATCCCAGCTACTCAGGAGGCTGAGGCACAAGAATCACTTTTACCTGGAGGCAAAGATTGCAGTGAGCCGAGATTGTGCCGCTGTACTCTAGCCTGGGTGACAGAGTGAGACTCCATCTCAAAAAAAAAAAAAAAAAAAAAGAATGCTGCTATAAAACTTTTCTGTGATCATTTTTTTCCCCTAGAAAACTGCCTGTTGACACGTTTTGTAGTCAATACATAGGGCTCCCATCATTTTTAATGGCTGGATAGTATTTCATATTTCATGTGTTCTAATTGTGTCAGTTTATAATGCTTTGTAACAAAACACCTCAAAATTCAGTGGCTTACAACAACAACCATTGGCTGGGTGTGGTGTCTCATGCCTATAATCCCAGCACTTTGAGAGGCTGAGGTGAGTGGATCGCTTGAGTCTAGGAGTTTGAGAGCAGCCTAGGCAACATAGTGAGAACCTGTCTCTACAAAAAATATAAAAATTACCAGGGCATGGTGGCACATGCCTGTAGTCCCAGTTATTAGGGAGGCTGAGGTGGGAGGGTCGATTGAGCCCAGAAGGTCAAGGCTGCAGTGAGCTCTGATCACGCCACTGCATTCCAGCCTGGGAAACCCTGTCTCAAAAAACCCCAAACAAAACAAAAACAAAGAAGACAACAACTATTTATTACTGCTCATGACGATTATTGTGAAAATATTTTACTGGGCTCTGCTCTCAAGAGAAGGGAAGTTAAGAAAGCATGATTAAGCAGAAGAAAGTTAAGTAAAGATGAGGTGTTAGCCTGACATAAGCTTCAGCCTGGTTCCATGGAGAGCTCTGGAAAAAAGATGGCACCCCAACATTGGTCCCACCTTAAAGTCCTTTGATACACCCCTCCCTTGCTAATCCATCACTGGCCCCAAGCTGACAGATCCTGTTTAGCCAATGGCAATTCCCCAGAAAAGGTGAACACTGTTAGCAGCCAATATTATAGCAGCCTGGTGAAGAAGAAGATGGTAAATTTTATGTTATGTGTGTTTTACCACAATTAAAAAAAATCAAAGGGAAGTACCCCCCACTTCCCACAATGGGATGCTCTGCAAAGTTAAAAGGCAAAAGGTTGGATATATAGCCTTGGTATAGTGGAGTAAGATTTGGGAGTGTTCAGCCACTCAATGACATCACTCTACCGTGAGTCCCGTTTTACAGATGAGGAAACTGAGGTAGTGAGAAGGGAAGCGTCTTGCTTAAGTTTGCACAGCTGGTGAGAAGCAGAGCTGGCGAGAATCAGAGCTGGCATTCAAAGCCCCCTCTGCCTCCAAGGCCCATCTTTAACCCCTGTGCCCACCACCTTGTGGAGGGAGACAGGCAGGAATCTGATCTGACCTCCAGATTTGGGGACAGGTAGATGGTGGCCCCATCAGCTAAGGCTGAGCAACACAATTTTGAGATCAACTGGGGAATTTTGACCTCCCATTGGAGTGATGTGGGAAAGAAAAGTGGTAGGAGAACGATTTTGAAAGGCAAAGGAAAACTCTCAACTCCAAAATAGCAGTGTTTTCCTCTGGTCTTGCTTTTCTCTACTTGTTTACCTGTAACTTCGTCCAACTTCTGCAGGGACAGAGAGAAGGGGAGGACGGGAATCCTCCAGGGGCTCAGGCTGCTGTTCGGCTCGCAATGTAGCCTGACAAATCAAGTGGGTAAAACCCATTAATTAGCAGTTTTGGAAACAGTTGCAAAATTAATTATTCCGTTTTCTGATGAAAGAAAGCTAATTTTTGGCATTTACCCTGACAGTGACATGAACTAACATTTTTCGAGTTGACATCCCTCAAGACAAATGATGCTATGAGGCATTTGTGCAAACATCCTGACCCATAGCTTGCTGCTACTGACTGTCTGCAATGGGTGCCTTTGCCACGGTGTTTTGCCCGGCAAGTTTTGGGGGTGGGCGAGCCAAGGAAGGGCTTATCTGAGTCAGGGGGGTGGGAGGGAGGAGTGAAGAAGAGAGAGCTGGTGGCTGGTGATATACAGAGAAGACTCAAAGCTCCAGGGAACATTTGAATATTCAGAAGGATTTTGCTGTAACTGGAGAGCAGGGGAGTGTATTAACATTGCTGTCCATCTGTCTGTCTGTCTGTCTGTTGTGAAATGCATAAACAGAGGAGAAGCCTAGTTTTTCCAAGTGGTTGCTTCCAAATTTAGATCTTCTCCCCAGACTTTGCTTTTGAATACTAAGCCCCTGCATCCAACTGTCTGTTTTATATCACTACTTGGCATCTTTTTTTTTGAGATGGATTCTCGCTCTGTTGCCCAGGCTGAAGTGTAGTGGCAAGATCTCAGCTCACTGTAACCTCCACCTCCAGGATTCAAGTGATTCTCCTGTCTCAGCCTCCCAAGTACCTGGGACTACAGGTGCACGCCACCATGCCTGGCTAATTTTTGTATTTTTAGTAGAGACGAGGTTTCACCATGTTGGCCAGGCTGGTTTTGAACTCCTGACCTCAGGTGATCCACCCGCCTCAGCCTGCCAATGTGCTGGGATTACAGGCATGAGCCACCGTGCCCGGCCCTCCGCTTGGCATCTTACAGGCATCTGAAACTCACTATGTCCCATAGGAACCCTTAGTCCCCACCCCTACCCCAGGTTTTCCTCCCCAAGTCTTCCTCATTCAAGAAAATGACACCATCTTCCAATTAAATGCTGGAGCCAGAAACTTAGCCATCATCTCTGATACTTCCTCTTCCTTCACTCGTTCCCAATATCCAGTTTATCAGCAAGATCTGCCAATGTGACCTACAAAACATATCTCAGATCTATCACTACTGTAGTCTAAATCACCATCTTTCCTCCCAACTCAGTGCTGTCCTATAGAAACACAATGAGAGCCACACATAAAAGCTTACATTTCTTGTGACAAAATTTTAAAAAAGTGAAAATAAACAAGTTAATTTAGTTTTAATAATCTATTTTATTTAACAGGATACATTCAAACTATTGTCATCTTAACATGGCCAATATACACTATGATTGAAATACTTGTTCTTTTGCTTTTTTTGTCCTAAGTCTTCGAAATCCATTGTGCATTTTACACTTACAGAATATTTCAATTTGGATGATAAATTTCCATTGGAAATACTTGATTCATATTTAGATTTCATAACATTTACTGTTGGAGAAAGTAGAATTATGTACCTAGGTTGTTCCAAACATACTTCAAAGTTTTAAAATAGCTGAATTGAGTATTTTACTTTAACTTTAATTAATTTAAATAAAATATAATATTCAGTTCCACCATTCAGTCATTCAAAAGAATAAAATAATGTCTTTTGCAGCAACATGGATGGAACTGGAGGTCATTATCTTAAGTGAAACAACTCAGACACAGAAAGTCAAATACCACATACTTTCACTTATAAGTGGGAGCTAAATGTGTACACGTGGATGTAGAGAGTGGAATGATAGACAATGGTGACTCAAAGGAGTTGGGAGGTGGGAAGGGGTGGATGATGAGAAATTACTTAATGGGTATAATATACATTATTCAGGTGACAGACATGATAAAAGCCTTGACTTCACCATGATGCAGTCTATGCATGTAACAAAATTACACTTGTGCCCCATAACTTTACATACATGCACAAATAATATAAATAAAAACTGAAGCCTGTAGCAAAAAATTTCATTTCCTCGATTACACTGGCCACCTTTCAAGTGCTCACTGTGGCTGGTGCCTGCTGTGTTGGACAGTGCAGTTTGAAGCCATCTCCTCTCCCAATCTTTCCTCTGTCCAACCCGTTCTCCATGAAGCACCTGGAGACATATTTTAAATATGCAAATTAACAATGTCACTTCTAGTCAGACCCAGGATAAAAACAGAAACTCCTTCCCATGCTCTATAAGGCTTTGTGTGACCTGGCCCCTGCCTCCCTCACTAAGCCACTGTCCTCTCTTGTCAGTGTCTTCAGTGACCTCAGTTTGACTTTCTTTTAGTCCTTCAAATGTGTCCCTTTTGGTATTGCTGAAGTGTCAATTGTGAAGTGAGAGTGAAGTAGGCCCTCAGGTGCCTGCAGGCCAGGTGGTCCTGGGGGTTCAGGGAGCCCCTGAGGGTGTGGGTTGGGGGCAGTGGGTGGCTAGGATCTGCATTCATTCTCTGTGACTGCCTCTCTCTGCCCCTCCAGAACTGAGGTTGAATCGCATGCTCCGGGCAGCAACTCTCTTAACACAGGCAGATTAATTGAAAGCAGATGTCAAGCAGTGGGAGTTAAATACAGACATCTCACCAAATGTCAGCCTTTCCCCTGGGCCACGATGGAGTCCTTGTTTCTCATCCTCACCGGGGAATTGGGAAAAAGCCTCTTAGACACGCTGGTGGCATGGTTGACCCTGAGAGTCATTTTGCTCTTCTGAAAAGTGCTGGGCAAATTATGACTCTGAAATTGGAACCTATGTGATGAATTTATTTGTATCAGATGCAGACAAACAAAGGCTCTTTCAGAACAGCTGACTCTTACATGGATGCCCAGGTGGTTGGGGAAGGACCACAGAACCCTCAGATCATAAGAACTGGAACGGATAGTCTTATCTTCTCACTTCAAAGTGGGTAAAACTGAGGCCCAGAAGATGGAAGGGATGTGTCTAGCGTCACTCTGCAGGGTAGTGTTACAGCTGGGGATGGGACTCAAAGCCAGAAGCTATTTTTTTTTTCTTTTATTTTTCTCTCTGTCTCAGACAGGGCCTCAATAGCTCTCCTAGGCTGGACTTGAACACCTGGGCTCAAGTGATCCCGCCACCTTAGCATCCCAAGTAGCTGGGATTACAGGCACACACCATAGTGTGCAGGGTTTTAGAAATTATTTTCTAAAGTGTAAATCTGACGTCTCCCTCCATGCCACCCTGTTGCCTGGAGAATAAACCCGAACTTCTTGGCAGGGCTGGGAGGTCCTTTTCCTCCTCCCAATTATCTCAGCCTCATCTCCCCTAGGCTAAGGGACTTCCTTGGTTTCCTAAACATATCTTTCTGATACTTTTGCCCATGATATTTCCTCTATCTCGTCACCTTACTAGTAAACTCCTGTTCACCCTTCACAGCCCAACTCAGATGTCTGACTTTTCAGAAATCCTCTTGACTCCTTGGTAGAGTTACTTTGCCCCACTTCTGGGATCCTATAGAACAGAACATGTGTCATTGGAATTACTTGTAGATTTTCTGTCCTACCCTCCCTGTCCCCAAACTACTGCTTTATTTGACCATCGCTTCCCTGGAGCTTGGACCCTGGAGCACACAGTAAGCACTTAAATATTTGTGACACTGGCATTGCCAAAGCCAAGGGACCTCTTTCTGTACTTTTTAAATTAGGTATTTTGTAGCATCTGATGCCACCAAACTCTCTCTCCTTGAAATGCTCCCCTCTCTTAGCACCTAGGATTCCTGGCTTTCTGGGCTTCCCTCCCACTTCTCTGACTGTTCTGCTGAGGTCTCCCTTTTGGACACCTGTTATAGGCTGTGGTTCTTCAGGGATGTGTCCTGGTTCTCTGCAGTCCTCTACTGGAAAGCCTTCTCTGTCTGCATTAGGTGTCACGGGACTCAGGACCCTAGCCTTTGCTGTTCTCTCTCTGGGACACTTTTCATTTCTTTTTCTTTTTGAGACAGGGTCTTTTCTCTGTTGCCCAGTCTGGAGCGCAGGCTTACTGCAGCCTTGACTTGCTGGACTCAAGTGATCCTCCCACCTCAGCCTCCCGAGTAGCTGGGACTACAGGTACACACCACCATGCCCAGCTAATTTTAAAGTTTTTTTGTAGAGATGGGGGTTCCACTATGTTGCCCAGGCTAGTCTCAAACTCCTGGCATCAAGTAATCCTTCTGCTGTGGCCTCCCAAAGTGCTGGGATTACAGGCATGAGCCACTGTGCCTGGCCTTTCCCCCTTCATTTCTAGCATGACCATCTTCTTTTCAACCTTCAGGTTTCAGCCCAAAGTTTATCCTCTCAGAGAGTCCTTCTCCAACCACCTGAGCCACCAGCCTGGGGCTAACATTGAGCAGCAGGAAGGACCTGGGCAGGGCAGACAACAGGTATCTGGAGGTGCTGGCATCTTTAGCGCAAGTGCTAACATCTCGAAAATCCACGGCTGGGGGTTCCACTTCTGAGTCCAGAGACAGGCAGGCCCCAGAGTTTTTGGGTTATTAACTCCCCTCAGCAAACTTCCAGTGAGTGTGATAAAACACTCAGCAGAATGCAGCAAGAGCTCATAAAAGCAGGATTTAGTGCCATTTTATAGATGTCAGGCCTGACTTCTACACTCAAGCTGGTATATATTTAAAATTCATGCCTGACTTACTGCCTTTGGGGAAAAAGCCTGAGGCCTGCAGGGAGAAGATGACAGGCTCCATGCTCACCTGCAAGCTCTAGCACACCTGGAGTGGACACCAGGGTGGGGGCCTCCCAGCAGGAATCATGCTGAGCCAAGCTGAGCCTCACTCCACCTCCTTTCAGAAAGCAGCCCTCCTCATGAGCTGTGAGTATGAGCTTTGGAGCCAGACAGGCCTGTGTTTGAGTCCTGGCTGGGTGACTAGCTAGGTGACCTTGTTTGCCCAGGATGTGGGCTTTCAGTGCTAAAACCAGGCAAATGCTGGCATGCCAGGATGAGTTGATCATCCTAAGCCCTGGCTGTACTCTTTCTTTGCTTTGTAAACTTGGATGGATCCTTTCCCTCTCTGAATCTCATTTCCCACAGCTATCAAAAAGGAACAGTTAAACCTGTTTTGTTAGTCAGGTTAATCAGTGCAGCTGCTGTGACAAACACTCCCCAAATCCCTGTGGTTTAACACAATATGTTATTTCTTGCTTCTGTGGCAGTATAATACGGGTTAGGCAACTTTATAGCAGTGACTCAGGGAACCAGGCCCTTTAATCCTTTGGCTCTGTCTTTCCATAGGGCCCCCTCAGGGTTCCCCACTGTATCCTGTGAAATAAGCCAGCCAGGTTTTAAGGCAGGGATCAGCAAACTACACTCATGAGCCAAATTCAATCTCCAGTTTATTTTTGTAAGTAAAGGTTTATTGGTACACAGTCACACCCATCTGTTTACATATCATCTATGGCTGCTTTCATATGACAGTGGTAGAGTTGGCTAGTTGTGACAGAGGTCATATGGACTGCAAAGACTGAAATATTGCCCAACTGGTCCTTTGCAGAAAATGTTTCCTGACCTCTAAGTCTGCGGTTAGGCCTGAGAGTAGTCAGGGAAGTGGACATCAATTCCATTGCAGTTCACAGGCTACAACTCAGTCTAATGATCCCACACTAGTTGCAAGAGAGGGTGGGAAATGTAGAGGAGCACATGGATTTTGCACTACAGTCCCTGCCATACCTACCTCTCAGGGTCACTATGCGACTATAATAAAATAATGTCTGGAAGCTGTTTTTTAGAGGATCTGGTACGTAGTAACTCTTTCATAATGAAACCCATGGTTCTCCTAGCCTCAGGGATATGCTGAGTGGCTGGGATTTGAGATTGTGTGGGAGGACCCCTCCTCACTCTTGGAAGAAGGCCCCGGAGAAGAAAGGGAGCTGGATTGGTCAAGACTCTTGGTAACCAGGACATGAGCTGAGTGCCTGGTTCCATTCCTTCTGGATTTGGGGCTCTGGCTATCTCTCTGTGGCAGCTGGGTCAGGGAACAGGAAGAACTCAGGAATGCTTATTTGGGCCCTAAACCTAACACATCCCAAAATGATTTTTTTTTTCTCTTGAACAGGATAGATGCTGTGTGTTTACCAGACTCAACCCTTGAGATATTGCCCAGGTTCTAAGTGACCTGGCTGGACCTTTGCAATCTGATGCCTGCTCACCCTACCCCACCCCTGACCTTATCCCTGACTAGCATTTAAAAACAGCAAGTTTGAAAAATTAAAAAATGCTATTAATCATGGTATATGCAAGATATATAACATTGAATATATATGTTATTACTTATATTTTTACTTTTGAAAGTAACTATAATACAACTTAAAGTATCAATTGAAGGTTAGTCAGTACTTAAGCCTGATATTTTAAAGTTAATTCACTAATGTGAGAGTGATTCCTCACTAACAATAAAGAAGAAATTTTCATTTTAGGTTCAAGTTTGCTAAGTTTTCCCCCTTTTTGCATTGATTTTCCTAAAAGCTGATATCTGAATGTACAAAAACGTGGCATTGAAAACACACTGCAGAATTGTCAAGGCTTTTTTTTCCCCAGTGATGCAAGATATGTTTTTGTAATAGAAATCTAGATCTACTTGGCATGAGAGAAGGCCGAAGGTTTCATTTTTGAGGCTGTACTCTGGAAATAGAAGTTAATTCATAAAATAAAATAAAATAAAAATCAGCAATAACAGCATTGCAATCATGACTTCAGTTGCAGGGGGTCTTGCAATGTCTATAAAATTACCCACAATGATCAGTCTAGGCGTTGGGTCACCCTTTAGCACCAGGTCACTCTCTGAGGAGACCCATTTGCTGTCATGATCCAGAAGGAGGAAAAGTTCTAGCCTGTCCGAGAAAGTACCCACTCTTTCTGGTGTTTGAGAGCTGAGCCCGTGTTCCAACTTATGCTCTCAACTTAGCTCAAGGATTGCAGTCATGAAAGCAGATGGACTTCAACACAGCAGTGTGCATCCCTAGGCTGTTTGACTGTAGCAATGCTGACGCTCTGTACAGGTCATCATTTTACTGTTTCAGTGCACATCCCCACCTGCTGTCCTGACTTGGGTGTGTTCTCAATGGCTAGCCTTTGTGTCTTCTCTTTTCTTTGGAAAATTGGCTTGGGCTACTAGAGTCATTTCGTTCACATAAACAGAGAGCCAGAATGTTCCCGGGAGTTTACAGTTTCCGTCCTCACCCTCATCTCCACCTATTCTCCTGTTGGAGCTCTCTTGCCTTGGATCAGGGCCACCCTGCTGTGTAACCTACTCTGTAGAGCTACCCTGCAGAATAGGCTGAAGCTACCCTCAGTGGGATTTTTGTCTGGAACCACACCTTGCTTGGCTTCTTCCTCTTTCCTATCATGTTTTGCTCTCAATCGCTTACCAGTATGTCTGGGGAGCACTTCTCTAATACATCACTTGCACCCAAATGTTTGTTTCAGATCTCAGAGTCTGCTTGTGCAGAATGTGACCTAAGACATGAACAGCTACAGAAATGGGTGCTGCCTCTGAAGAGTTTATGTGACTTGAGAACCAGGTACACAGCTATGGGGTAAAGAATGGGGGACATTGAAGGTCTGGACTTCCAATTATGGAGAAATTTAGACAATAGTGCCCCACCGTTACAAGTATGGACTTTAGTGCCAGACAGACCTGTCACTGATATGCTTTCTGTGGCTGTGAGCAGTTTGCTTTACATCTCTGGGCCTGAATTTTTACCTCTGCAAAATAGTGATAATGATAATAGCTACTCCATGAGATGGTTATGGGGATGAAGATGTATACATTACATACATTTACATTCTCATGCATGTAAAGTGCATGAGCACAGTGCATCCTAGCTATTATTATTATTTGGCTCAAGGTATTACTATTTTTTGGCTTGAGCTCCATCCAAGATTTATAATTATGACACTAGCCTCATCAGCAGCCCTGGGGTGGCCAGTTTTCATTTCTAGGCGGAGAATGTGTAGTTAGGAGAGAGAATTAATTCCCTTTTTCTTTAGGAAAAGGGGATATATTTAAGCAGTGTTTATTGTAGCCTTGTACCAATGGCGTATAGTATGATTGATTGATGCCTCGGGGGTATTGGTTGTTAAATGTTTTTAACATTGCCCTTGCCTGGGGGTATCCTGATGAGCCAAATTGGGCAGATTGTTTGCTTTGATTTGACATATTCTTCAAGAAGGTAAGCAGAAAAGACTGTAGACTGAAGACGGAAGCTAATATGTATCTAGAAACTTCTATGGGCCAGTCATTATCTCATTTAATTCTCCAAGTCCTACATGATTGGGAATATTATCCCCATTTCTCAGCTGAGGAAATAAAAAGCTGGTAAAATAATTTGTGCAGCATCAAGTGACTGACTCACTGGGCCTGAGGGAGGTTACCCAATGTCAAGAGGTTACCCAGGCTATCAAGTGGTGGAGCAGAACTTCAGAATAGATCTGTTTTCCCCAAAGCTCCTGTTTATTCTAGCACGAAGAGTTAAATGAAAACACTGAAATTCCACAGTAAAATTCTACAGGAGACTGGGCATTGAGAATGAAGTAAAAAATCACAGAAGTTTTTAAGGTAATAGTTGGAATTGAGAATCTCAAAGTCCCTAGAAGCCCAAGGAATTTGTGCTTGTAGAAAACACCTTCTAGGCTCAATTGCAGAACTTCCAGAAGGTTCTAAGGAACTTTCCTCTTTCAGTCGCAGTTCCTGATGCTATCAGAGTGAGAGTCTCCTTACTAAATGACCCATTCACAGAAGTAGTGAATGTCCATTTTGTTGTTGGTCGGCAGTATTGAGATAGCATGTAGGAATAGGGACTTCAAAATCAAGCAGACTCAAATTCTGGCTCAGCCAATTAATAGTGATGACCCCTTGGGAGGGTACATACTCTCTGTTTTCTCAGTGGCAGAATGTACCTGAAGGTCTTATGTAGTAGGTGCTCAATAACGTCCCCTTCTTAGTTCCTGCCTCTTTGCCTTGTTGCCTGTGAACAAACCTTTTTTTGGGGATTCTGTTCAGGGATCACCTCTCTTGGTCCTCCCCAAACCAAGTGAGCCGAATTTCTCTTTTTCTGCTGTCTCAGCAGAAAACTATGTGAATACTTTGATTATGGCACTTGCCACATTGTGTCTTAACAATCTGTTTAAAAATCTGTGTCTGTCAGAAAGCCTTTGGCTGCAAGTAATAAATGATCAAATTCAAAGTGGCCTATTCAGTGGGGAAATTAATGATGTCAAGGACCAAAGAGCCTAAAGCAGCTAGACTCTGTCTCTGAGATTGAGTGGTATCATCAAAAGGGAGAGAGGAGGTGGTGGCTTTAAAGTAAGGATAGATTGCCACGTATTGACCGGCGCAGGCTACTTGGCATCTCTTTCTGGAGCTGCGTTAGGTGGAAACCTTGAGAGCTGATTCTTGTAGTGTCTCTGAGATTGGGCCCAACCCAACCCTCCTGTTCCCTGATGGTTGACTCTAGCTCCTTCTGATTCTGCCTTCCTGATGTCTCCTCTGCTGCCGGGTGAGGGAAGCTGGTCTACGTTTGGAGGTTCTCAGATTTCATCAGGAAGTTGAATAAACCAATGCATGAAATATATCACAAGCTAGGCAAATCCCTAGGCTGCAGCAACCTGGGAATATGCTCAGTAGGGGAAACTGTTGGTAGGGACAACTGCATTCAGAAATCCTTGGGGGAGATTATGATAGTATTCAGGACCCAGCAGTGGAGTTTTCCTCCTCTCCCACCTTCTCTCCCTTTCTGACACTGAGCATATCTTATGTTTGTCTTACACCACAGAGACCACCAAGTTGAGAAAACGCTACCTCCTTTCATTGCTTCTAATTTAGGATGGTGTCTACTTTTTGTAAGTTCATCCTCACATGCCTCAAGAATCAAATGGTCAGGTAATCGGCTTAGCAATCAGAAAAATCCCAGCTCTGCTAGTTAGTGGCTGTGGAACCTTATGTAATTTACTTAATCTTCTGGAGTCTCACTACCTTCATCTGTCTCATGCGTTAACAATTATATCCACCTCCTAGAGGTGTTGTCAGTATAGAGTGAGGTCGTGTAGGTAATGTGCCTTGGAGAAGACAATGTTTCTAGGAATATCGATGGATATTCTGCACAAAGAGAGTCAAGTAAGTCAGGGAAACCCTGGGTCATCCAGGTTTATTTACTGTAGGATCCCTCAGAACTCCGAATAAGCTCTGAACAATAATGTTCATTGTGACCCTCTAAGAAAGGTATATTAGCAAGTGGTGCTTCCTTAGTATATTTGACCTTAGAATCTTATTTGGAGGGCATCTGATATGGTTTGGCTGTGTCCCCACCCAAATCTTGAGTTGTAGCTTCTGTATGTCACGGGAGGGACCCAGTGGGAGGTAGTCGAATCATGAGGGCAAGTCTTTCCTGTGCTGTTCTTGTGACAGTGAATAAGTCTCACAAGATCTGATAGTTTTATAAAGGGGAGCTCCCCTGCACATGCTCTGTCTCTTGCCTGCCACTATGCAAGGCGTGACTTTGCTCCTCCTTTGCCTTCTGACATGATTGTGAGGCCTCCCCAGCCATGTGGAACTGTGAGTCAACTAAACCCCTTTCCTTTATAAATTACCCAGTCTCAGGTATGTCTTTATTAGCAGCTTGAGAACAGACTAATACAGCCTCTCATGGAACTAAATCCATTGCCTCAGCTCTGCATTTGGCAAGCCAGGTGTGGCTACCCATGTCCTGTGTAGGCCCATATCTGGTACTTCCTTAACCTTAGGGTGGCTCTTCTCTTTGAGGTAGAGGGGGTATCCTATGCAGAATGAGTGGAGCTCTGCCTTTCCTCCCACACTCAGTGAATTCTGGGAAACAGAAGGCTTAGCAATGGCCTTCTGTATGCTTGCATGCATTTCCCACAATGCACAGGGGTTCCTAACATGAAAATGTCTCAAGACAGCCCTGGGCATTGGGCCCCCAGGGTAGGTGTGGAATTGGAAATGCACTTGGAAGGTGGTCCTGAGGGACCCTGGCATACAGGAGGCTACCATGCTCTTCTGATACCCAGTGCCTTGCTGTTCCATTTATTACCACAGTGAAAGCCATTTGAAAGTCATCTCCATGATGAAATGAGCAGCAATTTACAGAATGAAATAAACCTTTATTTTTTATTATTTTTTTTATTTTTTGAGACACAGTCTCACTCTGTCACCCAGGCTGGAGTGCAGTGGTGCGATTTCAGCTCCCTGCAACCTCCACCTCCAAGGTTCAAGAGACTCTCGTACCTCAGCCTCCTGAGTAGCTCGGTTTACAGGCATGTGTCACCATGGCCAGCTAATTTTTGTTTTGTTTTGTTTTGTTTTAGTAGAGACAGTGTTTCAACATGTTGCCCAGGCTGGTTTCCAACTCCTGACCTCAAGTGGTCCGCTTGCCTCAGCCTCCCAAAGTGCTGGGATTACAGGTGAGAGCTATCGTGCCTGGCCAAAATACACCTTCATATTTAACATGCCAAAGGAGGTAGCTTACTGGCAGACTCTGCCAGGCAGAACCATCTTTACCTTCCTCGGCTGCCAGACGGATGGATGCTGTAGCTTTTCAGGACACTGACTCAGATGAGACTGCACTCAGCCATTTCCCACCCCCAAATTTCAGTTTCCCACCCCGCCCCCCCCAAAAAAAAACCCAGCAGTTTTTCCTGGCTTCAACAATGCCACACAATGTTTCTTTCTGTAGTGGGTTTTGTCCCCAGCCGTCTTGGGCTGTACTGGTGTGGACCTTCTTATGGCAGCTGAACTCATTGGTGAAGAAAAGAAGCCCCCTGGGCTGAGGCATCAGACTTGTGGTGTCCCCTGTCTCAACAGCATGGCTTTGATCCCCGCATTGTGGAGTTAGTTTGGTGTTTCCAGTGCCAATAGGTGTTCACCAAGCCTTTATGGGATGAGCAGAGCCTCTCAGAAGTGATTCTTGGTCCATTTTGGGGGATCTGATGGAATCTTTGTTTCCTATTCCCAGATAAACACCACATGGACTCACACAGACACAATAGCCCAGTGTCTCGACACTGTATTAGGGCACTGTAAATCTGTTCTCTTTCTTACTTTTAGGGGTCCCCTTGGGTGTCACTTTCCTTCCCTGTAGGATGGCATCAGCGGTGCCAGTGCCAAGGCAACTCTAGCATGGAAAGTGATGGTGAGACACGGTGGTGGAGGGCTTGTGTGTGGGGATCGGCTGTGGGGGCAGTGATGGGGAAAAGAGTGTGAGCTTCCCCTGTCCAGAGATGGGGATGGGCAAATCAGGACTGAAGGAGGAGGAAATGGTGGGGTGGGGGCTCTGCAGGATGGGGAGGAGGAATGAGAGAATGGAGGCAGGGAGGCAGGAGACCAGAGAGGAAGGGGCAGGGGTGGGGCAGGTGGGAATCGAGGGGCAGAGGGAGCAGGGGTGCCAGATTGGGAGGCATTCAGGACAGGGTGACACATGAGTGACGCCTGGCGACTTAAGAGAGGAGAAGTTGGCGGCCTGAAAGGGAGGAAGACAGAAAGCAGGGCTTTTCAATATGAGCATTCATGTCGCGGTGACAGCAGTCATTTATCATGCCCTGAATGGGAGCGCAGGGCCCGGCAATGCCGCCAAAGGCTGCTGGTTAAAGTTTTACCTGAGTGTGAAAGGGGCTGGGGCCTGGCCAAACAGTGGCCCTTCCGAGGGTGCGGAGGCGTCCCTGCAGGGGCCCATCTGTTTGGAGCAGAAAGACTCTGGTACCAGGGGAGAGGAGCCATGGGCCAGGATGTTTCTGGGCATGGGGACCCCTCCAGGCATCCTGGGCCAGTGGGAAGTGGTCTGCCTCACACAGGGACCTGGAAAAGTCCGCTTCAGGCACGGGGTTGTCCCCAAATCAATCTTGTGAGGCTGCTGGGATGTGGGGCAAGGGAGGGGCACATTTTGTTAAGTGGTATATTGACATTTAGCTCAAACTAAAAAGAAAATTATTTAGTATTTACCATGTGTCAGGCACTGTATCTTCTCTCTCTCTCTATCTCAGGTGGCTATCCTGGGAACTGAGGGGTTTCCTGGGATTCAGGACTTTTTGTGCTAAATCTGGGACAGTGCTGGGCAAAACAGAACAGTTGGTGACCCTAATGTGAATTCATTTAATCTCACAATAACTCTTGGACACAGACACTACCATGTACCTCCACTTACCAATGAGGAAACAGGCACAAAGAGTAAAGTTATGTACCAGAGGACACAAAGTTAGTAAGTGGGAGAGCCTGGATCTGAAGTCTGGTTTGGAAGTCTGAGCTCCCAGCTTCTCCACTTTGCTGCCTGGAAACCTGGAGAGAACACCAGTGTGGTGAGATTTTCTGAGCCAAGAATCAGGACAATGAGGTCTGACATGCTCATTGGTCTTTAGGACCCAACATTTGAGACAGGGCCTGTCTCCAAGTCCTTGGTCTCTCTGGTGCACAGTGGGGCCAGCAATGGAGGAGCCAGCCTGTCCTCAAGGTGTACAATGTTTTGAGTGTGAGCCGGGCTCTGATGCTTGTCCAGGAATGTGGTTACTGAACCCTGAGGTCCTTGCCAGAACTCCTAGGCCAATAAGGACCAGAGGGGAAGGTCAGGGAGGACAATAGTGTTGGGACTCCAAACCTCAGCAGGGTTCAGAGAGCTGGGGAGGAGGGGGAGCAGCGTGGGATGCTTTGCAAAGAGGTGCTACACCCTAGCCATGGGCAGGCACCTGGACGATGGCAGATGAGGCAGGACAGGGCTTACGGTAGTGTTCCTGGGCAGGAACCACTTGCCTGGTTTACCATCCTGGGCTGTGGTGTGCTCCAGTTGTCCCTGAGCCAGGCTCTCTCCAGGGAGAGGAAGCCAATTCGGATCCTATGAGTTAAATCCCCTCTTCAGAGGTCATTTGGGAGAAAATCCAAACTTGAACTGTCTTTCCTGGGGACTGTGCTGATGGAGAACTTCAGGGCAAAGAATTTCCTGGATACCAAGTTCATACCCAGCACTTGGGCTGTAGTGCCAAAGTGGGAAAACAAGAGGAGGATGTTGTGTGTATGTGTGTGTGTGTCTGTATAGGGGAGGGCGCTGGAAGGTGACAGCACATGCAAAGGCCCTAGAGCTTGCAGTCTTTGAAGAACTAAAAGACAACTTGTGAGGTGAGAGTGAGTGAGTGGCATATGGCCTGAGATGGAAGTGCAGATGGAGACCAGATCCTTCAGGGCTCCAGTGCCGTGATGAACAGAGGGGTTGAGTGGCTGCTTTGTTTTAGTAGGACAAGGCTTCTGAGTTTGTTACAAGATCTCAGTGTTAGCGTAAAACAGTAGGTGTGTTGGAGAATGAGTAGAGGCATTATGGGAAGAGCTGTGTCAGAACTGCAGAGTGATGGGATGTCAAGATGGCTGGTCCTGCCTGGGGGGTCGGGGGAGCACAGAGGCAGACCCTGGACCAGCTCGGTCTCTCGGAGCTGCCCCTGCCATTTCCCTTCCACCTGGTCCCTCTGGCCTGTCATGATTGCCTTGGAGGCACTGAACAGGGAGCCTGCTGGGGGTGGCCTGCATTTGTGTCCCACACAGGGGACATTAAGTGAACAGAGTCCCTCTTGGTTTTTCATGCCATTAATTGGTGATCTTCAGACTCTGAAATAGCATTTTCCCTCTTCCATCCCTTATTTCATTATCCTCAGTTCAATACACATCAGTGCCGCACGAAGCAACCGGCTTGGATATATTAGGAATTATTTAAATGACATGGGGATGTATGGGTAGTTAAAAACACGGTCTTCTATTCTGCTCTAATTATCTATCAAATTACGTTACAACTATTCCCAAATATAAACTTGCTGAGAACCTCAAAAGGGGAGGTTCTAGGAGCATCAGGAGAAAAGTGAAATAGGATACAGTGGGGATGATGGTCCTAGTCCCTAAAGGTGTTCTGAAACCCAGGTGTGCGTGTGTGTGTGTTATCAACTCCACTGCCATGTTGTGTCCGTTATAGGTGTTACTGGCTCAGGCCTTGGCAGGCATGGGTGAGTGGAAAGAAGTCTTGTCCAGCCTCTGTGCCAAGTCATATCCTAAGACTCTATCATTCCCCATCTGTGTGATCTAAGAGAAGCCTTGTAACCTCTCTGAGCCTCAGTTTCCTCCTCTATAAAGTGAAGGTGATAACAGCAGTTGCCTCTTGTGGTGCCTGGCACATGGGGATCTCTTGGAGAGTGGGATGAGCCATCATTGTCACTGCTGTTGCTGACCATTTGGGTCTGTCACTGCCATCAGATTCTGTAAGGGATGGAGACCTCTGAGGCTGCCTTCCCCATTTGGGGCTTGCTTCCTCTGCTTAGCTGTACAGGCTGAGCTGGGCCTGGGTGGCCATGGCTCAGGGATCGGCTGCAGCAAGGCTCCAGCCTCAGGCCTTCCCTCCGAGACTTGACCAATGCTTACAGAGCACTCATGTGGTGCAAACACCTCTTATATGATGTTCACCCAACCCTGGCGGAGGAGATGAGCCTGCCCAAGATGTTTCAGCCAAAAAGTGGCAAAGCAGGATTTATATCTCGGTCGGCCTTGGGGCTCACATGCTCCAGGAGGTGAGATGGAGCCACTTGGTTCTCAGGCTGGTGAAAACTCAGGTTTTCTCCGAGTTGTTTTCATTCATTTGTTTTGTGCTATTAGCCAGCCTCCTCTGTAGCTCTTGGGAAAGGTCCTGATTAATCTTTATTAATAACTTATTAATACTTATTAATCATGATGAGGCTAATGATGTTGCAGGGCTCTGAGGGGCTATTGCATTCCTTTTCTCACGCGCCTGCTGTCCATACCACTCACATTCCAAGCCTGGGGATGGGAGATTGGGGGTGTTTCTGTCTGAGGAGCACTTTTTCCTCCTGTCTGGTTATTAGGTAGGTAAGGTTGCCCAGGACTGTCAAGGCATCTTCAGACAAGACCCTAATACATTCCAGGGTCTTGTTATGGGTTGAATTGTATCCCTTGAAAGATACTGAAGTCCTGCCCCAGAGTACCTGTGAATGTGACCTTATTTGGAAATAAAGATTTTGCAGATAATCAAGTTAAACTTATTGTCATTAGCCATTAGGGTGGACCCTAGTCCAGTATGGCTGGTGTCTTTATAAAAGGGAAAATTTGGACACAGAGACAAAGACACAGGGAGAACACCAAGTGACGTTGAAGTCAGAGATCAGAGTGATGCATCTACAAGCCAAGTAACACCAAAAATTTCCAGCAAACCACCAGAAGCCAGGGGAGAGGCGTGGAACAGATTCCCCCTCACCACACTCCAGGTGTCAACCTTGCCAGCACCTGGTTCACGAACTTCTAGCCTCCAGAACTGCAACACAGTAAGTTTCTGTTTCTTAGCCACTCAATTGGCGGTACTTTTTTACAGTAGCCCTAGTAAAGAGATACAGAACTCAGTGGTGGGTTGGAAGCAGGGCAGAGGGGTGGAGAGGTACTGGGTGAGGACCAGGAACCTGGCCCCGCCAAATGCCCAAGGGTGGTTGGTGGCAGGCCTGGTCTGGGCCAAGCCAGAAGCCATCTTTGTCCATGGGTGAATGAGGTCTTGTCATAGACAGAGATGACATGCCTTCACAGGGATGAGTTATCTTTGGCTCTGGGCCAGGAATCCAGCCAGGAACTGAAGGGAGAGGAAGCAGGCTCCAGTCTTGGGGGAAGGAACGGTAAGAGCTGGTTATTATGGTGGGCTTCAGAGCAGAGATATCTGAGGCTCACCAGTGACCATCTCTTCTGCTATATTCCATTAGCAAAAACTAGTCATATGGACCCACTCAGACTCAGGGGCCTCTGCTAATGTTGTCTAGCTTTATTCCAAATGCCCCTTCCATCTGACTAGTTCTTGCTGATGGAATGTAAGGAGAAGAGATTGGTGCTGCCTCTGAGCACAGGCAGTTAAGAGAGAGTGTGCCCTTTCCACACTTTGTCTCCTTTCCTGTCTAATTGGCTACATGGAAGGGACTCAGAGGACACAGCCTTGACATAAAGGGGACTTGGGGGCCGGGCATGGTGGCTCAAGCCTGTAATCCCAGCATTGTGGGAGGCTGAGGCAGGAGGATGTCTTAAGCCCAGGAGTTCGAGACCAGCCTGGGCAACATGACGAAACCCCATCTCTACAAAAATACAAAAATTAGCAGGGCATGGTGGCATGTACCTATAGTTCCAGCTACTTGGGAGGCTGAGGTGGGAGGACTGCTTGAACCCAGGAGGCAGAGGTTGCAGTAAACTCCATGCCACTGCACTCCAGCCTGGGCAACAGAGCCAGACCCTGTCTCACAAAAAAAAAAAAAAAAAAAAAAAAAAGGAAAAAAGAAAAAAAGAAAAAAAAGAGGGACTTGGGGCCAGGATCCTGGAGTCCTTGCTTGGGGATAACTTCCTGGAGAACTGCTCAGTCAGCTATACCCTTGGGAGTCTTTTGTTGAGGGAGAAATAAATGTCATTTTGCAAAGCCACTGATATTCTGTGGTTATCACGGCAGTTTAGAGAGGAAGGATGGGGGAAAGCTGGGTTGCACTCTAGGCCTTGACACTTCCTGCCTTTGTAGTGTTAGGCAAACATGGCAACCTCAGAAAATTCAGCTGCCTCACTTTTAAGGCATGCAGGGTCTTTGTGAGGACCACATAAGCCACGTGGAGGGGTCTAGACCAAGCATAGTGCTTGGCAGAAAGGGCGTGCGTGCTAATGATTTATGTCTCTTTTCTTTCTGAGAGTCTTGCTCCCCAACACCAGAGGTGAGACCACCTGGAGTGACCCTCTCTTGCCTAAATAAAAAACCTCTTTCCAAGAAAATCTATCCTCCAAGAACCGCCTGGATTCCCCAAGAGATGCTGGGGTCCCCTAACCTGACCTTGGAGCCTCTTTGATTTGCAAAATTGCTTATTTCCATTTTAAAGGAAGCATTTCTAATTAAGGTAAACCAAAACCCACATGCTATTTTTGGATGCAACTTCCTTTTAGTTTTTGTAAGACAATTTGAGCTAATTAGATGTAAAAATCATTCCTGGGAAAATTGTATAATTGATGCAATTTACAAAACAGACTTTTGCTATTATTTGCACTGCTGCTTTGCTGTGAAATTAGTGAGGAGCATGAACGCTGGGCCTGGGTCAGTGAATTCCAAAAGAAGGAGGCCTAGTGGTTCCAGATCTAGGGTGTGGCTCTCCAGGTGATGCACTGAGTTCTCACTGTGGAGACCCATCCTCTGCAGAGGGAGCCTAGGTCGTGACAGCTGACACCAGCCAGGCCCCACTCACTTCATTGCAGTGTCAGGAAGATTCACACACACAAGGCTTTCTAGAACTCTCAGCTCTGATGTGACTCACTAGTATCCAGGTATGAGGAAAGCCTCTTGGGGGGTGCTTCGGGGGAAAGTGAGGGAGTTCTTCAGTTTACGGAGGCCTCTGTCCTGGGTGTTATTTTATTTTTTATTTTTTTTTTGAGACAGAGTCTTGCTCTGTTGCCCAGGCTGGAGTGCAGTGGCTCAATCTTGGCTCGCTGCAACTCCACCTCCCGAGTTCAAGTGATTCTCCTGCCTCAGCCTCCAGAATAGCTGGGATTACAGGTGCCCACCGCCAGGCCTGGCTAATTTTTGTGAGATGGGGTTTCACCATGTTGGCCAGGTTGGTCTCGAACTCCTGACCTCAAGTGATCCACTCGCCTCAGTCTCCCAAAGTGCTGGGATTACAGGCATGAGCCACCATGCCCAACCCTAGGTGGTGTTTTAATTAGTGATGCGGATCAGGGCTCTAGCACAGGTTAATCGCTCTGGTAGATGACATGATACTGGAAGGGATAGTAAACATGTTGGAAGACAGGATTAGGATCTGACCATCCTGATCCTATGACAGGCTGAAGCTATGTTAAAACTTACCAGGAGGAAATCTAACAGTTGCATCTTGAAAATCACCCACTAGGCACCAGTTAGAATGGCAATCATTAAAAAGTCAGGAAACAACAGGTGCTGGAGAGGATGTGGAGAAATAGGAACACTTTTACACTGTTGGTGGGACTGTAAACTAGTTCAACCATTGTGGAAGTCAGTGTGGCGATTCCTCAGGGATCTAGAACTAGAAATACCATTTGACCCAGCTATCCTATTACTGGGTATATACCCAAAGGACTATAAATCATGCTGCTATAAAGACACATGCACACATATGTTTATTGTGGCACTATTCACAATAGCAAAGACTTGGAACCAACCCAAATGTCCAACAATGATAGACCGGATTAAGAAAATGTGGCACATATACACCATGGAATACTATGCAGCCATAAAAAATGATGAGTTCATATCCTTTGTAGGGACATGGATGAAATTGGAAATCATCATTCTCAGTAAACTATCGCAAGGACAAAAAACCAAACACCACATGTTCTCACTCATAGATGGGAATTGAACAATGAGAACACATGGACACAGGAAGGGGAACATCACACTCTGGGGACTGGTGTGGGGCGGGGGGAGGGGGGAGGGATAGCATTAGGAGACATACGTAATGCTAAATGACGAGTTAATGGGTGCAGCACACCAGCATGGCACATGTATACATATGTAACTAACCTGCACATTGTGCACACGTACCCTAAAACTTAAAGTATAATAACAATTAAAAAAAAAAAAGAAAATCACCCACTAGGTATACAGTGGGGGAAGATGAGACTCAGCAGCAGTGTATCAGTCAGGGTCCAATCAGGAGACAGAAACCACACCAGGTATCTTAACAGGAAGAATTTTGTGTAAAGACCAGTTTGTCATCAGAAAACTGAAAGGCAAAACGTTTGCACGTTGAAATATTATGAGAGAGCAACTGCAGGAAGCAGCCATTGAGGGCTGAGGGAACAAAGGGAAGAGGTTGATATTATGAAAAGTTAGAAGCTGGGCGGAAGAGCCTCAAGGAGCTGGGACTCAGACCTCTAAGGAGGAAATGCCAGCTGGCAAGTGATGGTGTCTTTTGGGGGACGTGACAAGACTGGTTCTGCAAGGGTTGAAAAACTGAAAACTGAAGTCAGTTTCAGTTGCTGGAACTAAATGCTGCTGCCAGGGTGAAGTAGCACGTTGAGACAAAGCTACCTGGAACAGGAGCTAAACCATGAACAGAGAGGGAGCATGAAGGAGCATGTCTTTTCCTCTTCCAGCCTTCCAGTCTCCCTCTAGGGCCCCTGTTGGCCAAGCCTAACATGAAGCCTTCTGGCCAAGAAAAGATGTGGTTTACAGAGTCTCAGTTCTAGCATCAGAAAGCAGAGCTTGGAAGGGTAGGTTTGAAGCTGGTAGACAGTAGCTTAATAATTGACATAATACGAGTCAGTAATGATGTAACATAGCTATAGGATGTATCATTAGAAGTATAGAGCCTAGTTTGAGGGAGGTGATAGTTACTTTACCTCGAACTGGTCAGATCTCTTGTATTCAGGTGTATGTATTAGAATTTAAACAGGATCCAGGTTTCCTAGAGATCTCCTAGAGAAGATAACTTAACCTCAGGAGGAGATTCAGAACCACAGCAATATTAGCAACATATGATCAGAGGAACTAGAGTAGACAGAGGAAGCAAATGTTGTCTTCAAACTACTGAGGCTGCAGGTGAGAGACAGCGCTGACTTGGTCTGGATAGTTCCAGGTAATAACAATAAGGGGTGGCTCCGGAAAGGCAGTTTCCAGCTTGGAAAAAAGAAAACTTTGTTTTCCTTCAAAAAGAAAAATAAAACACTGCTTTCTTCTGACTGTAGAAGCAATGCCTGGTTATTGTAGAGAACTTGGAACATCTAGGTTACTGAGATGTCAGCTAAGGTGTAGGGAGAGAGACATTACCTTTCAGAGTTCCGGGTGAAATGAGCTAGACTGCTCCATTCTGTAAGGGGAGGGTATTCAGTGTACTTGCCAGGAATTCTGTGCATTTCCTGGTGGTTTATGTTCTCCAAGCTTTCCCCTCTTCCTAGGGTCCCCCCTGCCAACATTACCCTGAGACAAAGCTTGGCCTGGCATTAGTTTTCCCCATGGTCCAGGCCTCAGGGATTCAGCTTCTAGCCCATGTGCTCATCAAAGAGTTTCTCCAACTTACTTTCTTTCCTAAGAGGAATGTTGGCACCATGTCTTAAGATGATTACATTTTTCCACCTTTTTGCATAGAGAAAAGTTTAAAGAAGCAAATAAAAATCATTTGTAATTATACCTCCCAAAGATGACCACAGTTAACATTTTGGCCTTTTAAAAAATGCACAACTATATTCATTTTAAAGGTAACTGGGATCATAGTGAATGTACAATTTTGTATCTTGCTTTTTTCCTCTCCACTTAACACATGAGCATTTTCTGATATTTTAAAAATATCTTTTTATCATGGTGGCTTAATATTCTGCTCTTTGTCTGTACCGTAACTTGTTATGGGATATTTTGCTTATAACTGATTCTTTTTGTTTTTTTGCTTTCATGACCAGTTTTCTCATTTTTATCTATGTACATAAATCTTTGTGCACATTTAAAAAAAATCTGCATATTTTTTCACATTTTATTGTGAAAGTAACTTTTTTTTATTATTATACTTTAAGTTTTAGGGTACATGTGCACAATGTGCAGGTTAGTTACATATGTATACATGTGCCATGCTGGTGTGCTGCACCCATTAACTCGCCATTTAGCATCAGGTATATCTCCTATTGCTATCCCTCCCCCGTCCCCCAACCCCACAACAGTCCCCAGAGTGTGATGTTCCCTTTCCTGTGTCCATGTGTTCTCATTGTTCAATTCCCATCTATGAGTGAGAACATGCGGTGTTTGGTTTTTTGTCCTTGCATTAGCATTTTATTTTATTTTATTTTTAATTTCAGTAGGTTTTGGGGGAACTCGTGGTGTTTGATTACATGAATAAGTTCTTTAGTGGTGATTTCTGAGATTTTGGTGCACCCATCACCTGAGCAGTGTACATTGTGCCTGATGTGTAGTCTTTTATTGCTCACCCCCCCGACCCTTTCCCCCAAATCCCCAAAGTTTTATTCTTATGCCTTTTCATCCTCATAGCTTAGCTCCCACTTATGAGTGAGAACATATGATGCTTGGGTTTCCATTCCTGAGTTACTTCACTTAGAATAATAGTCTCCACTTCCATCCAGGTTGCTGCAAATGCCATTATTTCATGCCTTTTTATGGCTTAGTATTCCATGGTGTGTGTGTGTGTGTGTGTGTGTGTGTGTGTGTGTGTATACACACACACACATACACCACATTTCTTTTTTTCTTTTTTTTAATTATTATACTTTAAGTTCTAGGGTACATGTGCACAACGTGCAGGTTTGTTACATATGTATACATGTGCCACGTTGGCGTGCTGCACCCATTAACTAGTCATTTACATTAGGTATATCTCCTAATGCTATCCCTCCCCGCTCCCCCCACCCCACAACAGGCCCCAGAGTGTGATGTTCCCCTTCCTGTGTCCAGGTGTTCCCATTGTTCAATTCCTACCTGTGAGTGAGAACATGCGGTGTTTGGTTTTCTGTCCTTGTGATAGTTTGCTGAGAATGATGGTTTCCAGCTTCATCCATGTCCCTACAAAGGACGTGAATTCATCCTTTTTTATGGCTGCATAGTATTCCATGGTGTACACCACATTTCTTTATCCACTCATGAATTGATGGGCATTTAGGCTGGTTCCATATTTTCAAAATTGCAAATTATGTGCAGATCTTTGATAATTTCTTGAGGATAGACTCTCAAAGAAGGATGGCTGGCTCAACTGACATATTCAAAATATCTTTTATTACAGGAAAGCTCTGGCTATACATAGGAGAGAATAGTATAATGGGCCCTCCCACCCCATCCTGGATCACTCAGCTTCAACAATTACTAACATTCTGACAATCATGTTTTATCCATCTCCTCCCCAGTTTGTTGGAATATTTTAAAACAAGTCCCAGATGTTGTATCCTTTCCCCTGCAAAAGTTGTTTTACTTCTCCATAGGTAAAATAACTTATTAAAAACACAACCAGAATGTCATTAATATACTTACACAAATGAACAATAATTCCTGGATATTATCTAATGTCAGGCCATGTTCAATTTTCTCCAATTATCTAAAAAAATGTCTCTTTAGAGCCAATTTGTTTGGATCAGCATCCAAATGAAAGTCCACATTTTTTATATGGTTGATGCAACTTGCAAGTCTCTCAATCTATACCACTTCTCCCTCCTTTTGAAACCATGCTCTTTGTATATTAAAGAATCTAGTAGAAAGAATTTTACAGTCCTTGATACATATTAGAAAGCTGATTTCCAGGAGGGTTGTAACAATTTGCGCCTCTGCCAGCAATGTGAGAGAGTGCACATCTTGTCATCCCCAGCATTGAATATCATTGCAATTAAGAAAAAATCAATTTGATAGGTGAATGATGGCATCTTATTGCTGTTTTAACTTGCATTTCTGTGATTATATGCATGATTGAACATTTTTTTCACATGTATATTGGCTGTTTATATTTCTTCTTTTGTGAATTATCTGCTTTGACATTTGCCCCTTTTAAGAAGTGGTATTGATTATCATGCTGAAGTTTATAAGAGAGAAATTTTAAATTTTTATGTAGTCACATTCATTATCTTTTCTTTCATGAGTTCTTCGAGTGTTTTAATGCTTAGAGAATCCTTTTTCTACTCTCAAATGTCATTCATACACATTTTCTTTTTTAGTTTTTTTGCTACATTTTTACTGAGTTTCTAAATCTCTATGGGATTCCGTATGGTTAAACCATTGGTTCTAGTATCACAGATGGAATAATTCTTCATTTATTCACTGGTTTGTGATCTAGCTTTATTATGTGCTAATTACATATATGTATATTTACATATAAGATATATACATACACACACACACATTGGTCTGTTCAAGAAGAACTTGTGCAGTCACTCATTTCCCAGGGGGCCTCCTCGAGCAGTAATGAGTGCACCATTGTGGGAGGTGTGCAAGCAGGGACTAGTCAGACACCAGATCAGGCTGGAGTTTTCTGCCCTGGGCATTCTGGGGGTTTCTGGTTTCTCTGCCCTGGCAGGCCCCTGCACCTCTTGTCACCTTCTCCTGCCTCCAGGATGGACGTGCAGATTTCTGTTTCTGTCAGTGCTGATGGTAGGGATATGGAGCCTGGACTTCACCAGAAAGGCCTGGCCTGAGGGACCCAAGAGGCCTTTTGGCTGGGCTGCCTGCTCACACTGTGGACTCAGGTGGCAACTGAGATCCAGGCTTGGCTCTAAGGAGAAGTGGAGATATCCTTTGTCCTCATACCATTTCCCCCAGTTTTTTTTTTTTTTTTTTTTTTTTTTTAAATTGAGAGAATAAAGAGTCATGCTATGTCACCCAGGCTGCTGGAGTGCAGTAGCTTGATCATAGCTCAGTGCTGCCTCTACCTCCTGGGCTCAAGAAATCCTCTCACCTTGGCCTCCCAAATAACTGGGACTATAGCTACTCTACTCCTGGCTAATTAAATTTTATTTTATTTTATTTTTTTAAGAGATTGGGTCTTGCTTTATTGCTCAGGCTGGTCTCAAACTCCAGGCCTCAAGTGATTCTCCTGCCTCAGCTTCCCAAAGCCCCCGGGATTACAGGCATGAGCCACTGTGCCCAGCCATCCCTCAATTTATAACTTCAATTAATTCTTTTATTTGCTCCTCCCTCCCCCCGACGCACTGGACCATAAGCCCCAGGGACAGAGGCCTTGCGTTCCCCCTTCCAGCACCTGGCCGCACCTAAAAGTTAAAGAATATGTGAACGGTCTTTGGTACTGGTGGGTGAGGGCTCTGGTGACCTCACAATCTGAATAAAAACCAGAGACTGTTCTCTGACCAGAACAAATGCTCTTTGGGGAACAAAGGGACATAATACCTGAAATTAAGGGCCATCGCAGAAAATCCAGAACAGCTGGTGGCCACAGGAAAGGCTGAACCTCCTGAGTCTCAGGTCTGTGTGGAGCCATGAAATTCACCCGTTTTGACTCTGAGCTGACATCTGACCCCTAGAGTCGATTATTCCTCCTCTCCACGAACATATTCCCGACAAAATGGGGTTGGGAGACATTTGCATCCAAACCACCAAGCTCTTTAAATGTTGGGGCCTGGAGGCCTGATGGGTTTATTAGATTATCATTGCGGAAGTTAATAAAGAATTAATTTCTCTTCATGTGACATCCAAAGGCAGTTATTTCAGGAGCCTGTCCATTTACACAAAGGCAAGTATTTGTCAAGTGTCAGAGGCAATTCCCAGGTCCCAGCCCCCCCTCAATAATTCTGGATTAGGGACAGCCTGAAATGACATTACACAAATTTTCTTTCAAGATGCATGGAGCTCTGGGGACCACTCAGGAATTTCAGGTTCCTGAAGGTTATACTGTCAGCAAAAGGGCTGGGGGGTGGGGGTGGCTGGAGCAACTGCAGCTTCCCAGCTGGGCCAGCTCTGGACGGGGGAAGCTCAGGGAGGGAGGGGAAGGGAGCCACTGACAGCCATTAGTCTGTGGGGGCCCATTTGCCTCCTGAAAACAACTCACTGCCATTTGTATCGCAAACCTCGCGCCCAGCTTGATGGTTTTTTCTTGTTCTTTGCTGAGGCCCAGGGAGGGGCCACGGGATGACCAGAACTGCAGGACTGGCCCACGTTACCTTGTAGCAATATATTAGGGAAGGTCAAGGCACCATCAATACCTGTCTTAGAGTTAAGTGCTAGGAAGTGGAGCCACTGCAGGGACAGACACTACTAGACCCTAAAAGCAAGTCATCGAACAGCCAGGCATCCCCGAGAGCCAGGGAGAAGTCCCTGGGGCTGGGCTGGTGGGATGGGGGCCTTAGTCTGGTCCAAGCTGGGCTCCCTGGAATGGTATCAGGAGAGTGGTGTGGAGCAGCTCAGCCCTGTTGCCAGAGCTCCAGGCATGGGCATTTGGCCACCTCCTAGACATCACTCCATGAATGTTCAGCAGTCCCCTCAGACTCTGCACATCCCAAGCTGAACTCTGCATCTCCCAATCATCTCCTCCATGTACCTGATGCTCCAGCCAGGCAGAGCTCCTTCCTCTTCCTCTAAGTGAATCAGGCCCTTACAGACTTTTGTGCTATTCTCTTTTGTAGAATGGCTCTACTTTCTTTCCATGCCTGTTCTTTTTTTTGAGATGGAGTCTCACTCTGTCTCCCAGCTCTGTCACCCAGGCTGGAGTGCAGTGGCATGATCTCGGTTCACTGCAACCTCTGCCTCCCAGGTTCAAGTGATTCTCCTGCCTCAGCCTCCTGAGTAGCTGGGATTGCTGGTGCCTGCCACCAAACTCGGCTAATTTTTGTATTTTTAGTAGAGGCAGGAGTTCATCATGTTGCCTGGTCTTGTCTTGAACGCCTGACCTCAAGTGATCTGCCTGCCTCGGCCTCCTAAAGTGCTGGGATTACAGGCTCCATGTTTGTTCTTTAAGATCTAGCTCAGATGTCACTTCCTCTGTGAAGGCCTCTCTGACTACTCCAGGAAGAGTCAAAGTCTCTTGCCAGGGCCATAGTTATCTGGGTAGCTCCTTTGTGCCAATTAGGAAAGACCTCCTCCCCAAGCCTGGGTGGACACATCTTTTAGCAAATGAAAAATGCCTGTGTGTACATCAGAAAAAGATGCTTCTTTTCTCAGAAACACAGTCCTCATAAGGGCTCATGGCTTGGCAAGCAGAGTGTGGGCTAAATTTCAGCCCCGTTCATCTCCTCAGCTGGCAAATTTTTGGCAGTGCGCTACCTGGATAATCATACGTGGCAGCCCTGTTCCTTTCCCTGAGATCCTGCAGTTCCCTGTGCTTAACGGTGTGACTGTGAATACTAGTTTCCTATTGTTGCTGTAATAAATGACCACAGACTACAGTTCTGGAGTCTGACGTTTAAAGTGTGTCTCACGAGGCTAAAATCAAGGTGTTGGCAGGGATGCCTTCCTTCTGGAGGATCTAGAGGAAAATTTGTTTCCTTGTCTTTTCCAGCTTCTAGAGCCACTTGCATTGCTTGGCTCATGGCTCCTCCTCCATCTTCAAAGCCAGCGGTATAGGAGTTTCATCTCTCTGACTCAGACAACTGCTGATTCCATCACCACATCTCCTTCTCTGACTCTGATTCTCCTGTCTCCCTCTTTCACTTACAAGGACCTTGCGATTACATTGGGCCAACTCAGATAATCCAGGATAATCCCCCGTCTCAAGTTCCTTAATTTAATCACGCCTGCAGAGTGACTTTTGCTATAAGAAGTAATATATGCACAGGCTCTGGGCATGAGGACATGGACATCTTTGGGGGCCATCATCCTGCCTACCCTGCTGAGAGATCTCATTGTATCAAGATTGTTTCCTTCAGTAACTGTAAAATCCCTGCAAGCAGGATCACTGTTCTATTCAGTGCCATCTTCAGGGCCCAGCACATAGGCACAAGTCTGGCATAGAAAAAGGGTTCAGAGAATGTTTGTTGATTGAATGCATGAGGGCATGGGCACATAGGACCTCCTCTGGGAAACAGAGGCAGTAGGAGACACTTGCCTACAGCTTTCATGGTTTACACCAGTGGTTCTCAATTGGAGGCAATTTTGCTCCCTGGGGTCAGACACTTGGCAATGACTGGAGACACTTTTGATTCCAAGGGGGGCTGCTAAACACCCTACAATGCATGTGGGCGTTGCCAGGCGCAGTGGCTCATGCCTGTAATCCCAGCACTTTGGGAGGCCGAGGTGGGCAGATCATGAGGTCAGGAGATCGAGACCATCCTGGCTAACATGGTGAAACTCCGTCTTCACTAAAAAATACAAAAAAAAAAAAAAAAAAAATTAGCCGGGCATGGTGGCGGGTGCCTGTAGTCCCAGCTACTCGGGAGGCTGAGGCAGGAGAATGGCGTGAACCTGGGAGGCAGAGCTTGCATTGAGCCGAGATTGCGCCACTGCACTCCAGCCTGGGGGACAGAGCAAGACTCCGTCTATGCAGCCATAAAAAATGATGAGTTCATGTCCTTTGTAGGGACATGGATGAGATTGGAAATCATCACTCTCAGTAAACTATCACAAGAACAAAAAACCAAACACCTCATATTCTCACTCATAGGTGGGAATTGAACAATGAGAACACATAGACACAGGAAAGGGAACATCGCACTCTGGGGACTGTTGTGGGGTGGGGGGAGTGGGGAGGGATAGCATTAGGAGATATACCTAATGCTAAATGACGTGTTAATGGGTGCAGCACACCAGCATGGCACATGTATACATATGTAACTAACCTGCACATTGTGCACATGTACCCTAAAACTTAAAGTATAATAATAATAAAATAAAAAAAAACCAAAAAGAAACAAAAAACAAACAAAAAAACCCAAAAAAACCACAAAAAACAAAAACAAAACAAAAATAAAACAAAAAAGATTACAATGCATGTGGGCATTAAAGACTCATGCAGCACAAAATGTCCACAATGCAAAGGTTGGGAAATGCTGCTGATTTGCACTAGGACCGTGTGGCTGGAAAACCCAGGAGGCAGCTGTGTGCTGGGACTGGCAATAATATTTCAATGTGTCACATTCCTTATACCCCAGCAGGTTGAGTTTGTCCAGCTCCAATCTTCAGATGGGAAAACAGACTTCTGGAGGTACATCCACTTGCCCAGGTGTTACAGCTGGTTCTTGATGGGGTCAGATTTTGAAATTGGTTCTCCCTGCCCCATACAGTGGGCAGACAGAAGAAGGACATGAGGAAAGGTGGGGCCTCCCTCCAAGCATGCTGGGCAGGCCTGGCTTTCTTCCCCTCTCTCTGGTCACTCCTCTGCTTTCCTGATCATATTGCCTTTCCTGAACCCATCTTCTCTGCACTACAGTTGTCCCCAGATTCTGTACAATTTCCCCCCTCTTTTTGCTCTCCCTCAGTGACCTCAGTTGCCTTCTTTGTGGGACAGCTCTTGAACCTTAGTTTCGCCCAAACTTCTCTCCTGATCTCTGGCCCCACATTTTGTACTTTCTTGTGGAGCTACCTGCTCTCCCCATCAGCACAGCCCAACTCTGATCATGCCACCACCTCTCAAAAACCTGCATGGCACCCTGTAACCACCACCTCTCAAAAATCTTCATGGCACCCTGTAACCACCACCTAAGTCCAGCATTCAAGGCCATGCACAGTTGAGTCTTGCTCTGGCCAAACCAAATACTCACTGCAAACCCACTTAGCATTTCCTCCCTCTCTTGTCTTTGCTCAAGCTGTTCCCTCCATCCTGAACACAATCTCTCTCATTCTATGTCTTTGTTTTCCTGATACTGTCAGGAGTTCCATGGACTTGCATCAAGCCCGTGGCTCAATTTGTGGTTTTGGTAGAAAGAAGTAGGAGGTTGACTAAATAATTAATTATTTTGTTTATTTACCCAGCTCATGTTTACGAAACACCATGATGTGACAGACACAGGGTGGATTTGGGGCATATGGAAGTGGATGAGAAAGTTGTCTCAGTTCTTGTAAAGCTTACAGTCTCCAGGGGAGACAGATAGAGAACAGCTAATTCTGTAATCCATTGTTTAGTTTCATTTGAGGTGGGGATTTTGAGGAGTTGTTTGGGCTTGGAGGAGTCAGGTCAGCAAAGCTTCCATGAGGAGGTGACATTTGGGTCCAAGACCTACTGGTCATTATCTGAATGTGTTTCCTGTCCTGGAGTCGCAGGGCTGAACTGAGATGCCGCTGGAGCTGCAAGAGCCTGGAAGGCTGAAGGATGAGCTGCTGCTGAGAGGACGGCTCATCCAGGGTGAGTGTCAATCAGGGAGACCTCTGCCAGGTCCCTGGGCTCTGCAGAAAGATTACCTCCTCTGGTGGTTCCTGGGCAGGTTGCTCAGATGCCATGAATCTGGCTTCCAGGAAAGACCTCAGGCTGGGTAGGGGTTGGGGGTACCAAGGGGCCAGATAGCCAGGAGAGGAAGAGCTGTGGGTGGGGATCAGCTGCACTGCAGAACAGCCCAGGGAAGCTGAGGATGCTTACACTATTGTGAGGCCAGCCCCAGCTCGACTTCTTACCTGGAGTGTGACCTGGTTCTGCGCTTTTGTAGCTGCTCACATCTCTGCTTCAGAGCTCCTAGCACAATTTGTAATTGTACAGTTGCTTTTGTAATTGATTGTCCCTGTCTCCCCTGCCATCTGTAAACTCACAGAGCAGACACCAGCTCACTACTGTACCCCTAGCACCTTGCACTGGGCCTGATGGGTGCTCAATACACATTTGCCAAATGAATGAGGATCCCTGAGGCTTGCCTCTCACATGGCCCAAAGGGGGAAGAGTTAATGGGGCTCTTTGGGGCTGTATGTACCCCCAAATTCATATGTTGAAGCCCTAACCACGGTACCCCAGAATGAGACCATATTTGGAAATAAGGTCTTTACAGATGAGTTAGTTAAGATGAGGTTATACAGAAGTAGGTTGGGCCCCTAATCCAGTATTACTGGTGTGTTTATGAAAAAGGAGAAATCTGGGCTGGGTGCAGTGGCTCACACCTATAATTCCAGTACTTTGGGAGGCAGAGGTGGGCAGACCACTTGAGCCCAAGAGTTGGAGACCAGCCTGGGAAACATGACAAAATCCGGTTTTTACAAAAAACAAAAACAAAACAAACCAAAAAACAAAAAACAAAAAACCCAAAATTAACCAGGCATGATGGCATGCACCTGTAGTCCCAGCCACCTAGGAGGCTGAGGCAGGAGGATTGTTTGAGCCTGGGAGGCAGAGATTGCAATGAACTGAGATTGTGCCATTGCACTCTAGCCTGGGTGACAGAGCAAGACCTTGTTGCATACATGCACATACACACACACACCACACCACACACGGAGAAATCTGAACACAGATGCATACACACACATGCAGAACACCAGGTGAAGATTGGAGTTATGCTGCCACAGGCCAGGGAACTATCAGGAGCTGGGAGAGGGGCCTGGAGCAGAACCTTCCCTAGCTCCTTCAGAGGGAGCATGGTTCTGCTGGCACTTTGATCTGGGACTTCTAGCCTCCAGAGCTGGGAGAGAATAAATATCTGTTAAGCCCCTTAGTTTGTGGTACATCAATACAGCATCCATAGCAAACTACTACCATGCCACTCTGAGAATCTCATGTCCAGAGCTGCAGTTCTGCCTGGCTCAGGGTGGCTTGGGCTGTGTGTGTGGGTTCACAGGTTGATGCAGGCTGAGCTTTAGTCCTGGGGAAGCTGAGAAGTCTCATTCTTTTGGTCAAGCTTCTACCAGGCCCAGTGGCCCAGGCAGGGCAGGATAGAGTGGGGCTCTCTTAGGCTCCCATTTTCAGTGTCTGGATTTGCAAATCAAAGGGCCTATTCCAGGCAGGTCCCTGCACCACAGGAGAGTGACAGTATCATTCTCCAGGCCCCTGTAGGCCTTGCTTAGATGGATTTCAAGGATTGGCTTGGGGAGCTGGCCGGAAGGGAAACTCTGTTAGCAGGCAGGAGCCAGGTGCATCTGAAAGGAGCCTGCCCTGGGCCCTTCCTTCCCTGCAAGCTGGCTGTGAGTCCTTACAGACAGACATCCTAGACCAGGTTAACCTTTAACCAGGCAGCTCCGGTTCTCAGCTCTTGGGCCTAGGGCTCCTGCCGGCCTATGAGCAGGCCTGCTTTTCTGCTCCTGTCTCCGGCGAACCAGAGTCCCTGATGAATTGCCCACACACCCCCACCCTGAGCCCTGCCACCATGTTGAGTGCTGGTGTCCCAGCAAAGATGAATGGGCCCCACTAATGAGCCGGAGGTGGTGGTGCTGTGACCCCTGACCCCACACACTCGTAGCCAGAGGCTTGGGGAATGGCTGCCCCAAGCCTACTTAATGTGTCGGGCTGGCCTCTGAAAGAAAAACACATTTATTGCTACTTAGAGAAAATTGATCTAATTGGGATGGAAGCATTCTGCTGATGGAACATGGAATTTTTATTAGGAGGGTGACTCGAGTTCAGCCAATGTATCCCAGCTGGAAGGAGGCAAGAGAATGTTTCTAGGGATTTTACCCAAAAAAACCTCTTTCCAGCTGATACCAAGTATCTGGGGAGGTCTGGGTTTGAATTCTGGCTGTGCCGCCTACAGAGCCTACATTCTAGAAGCATTTGGCAGCTTCTTTCAGGCCTGATAAATGAGAAGAAATTATGGCATTCTCACTGATTTGTTGTGAGAAGAAAGTGAGATTATGCATGCATCAGGGCTATGGCACTGCCCCTAGCAAGAGACTGGGTCCAGTGGGAACTTCTCAAGCCAAGGCTACACATGGTTTCAGTCCGTTTGGCCAAAAATCCTGCAATTCAATAACAAACCAGCCAATTCCTTGTTGGCTGCAATTGAGGTGACTCATTTGAGAGCTATTTTTAGACAGAGCTCTGGGCCCTGAAATGTGGGGGCCATAGCCCCTTGATAGCCTCAGAATCACCCCTGGCTGCTGCTTCTCTGTCTCTTACTGCAGCCAAGTTTGTTTAATATCTCCTAAATTTTCCTAAACTTCCTGTGACCCCATCTTCCACTGCTCCAGCCTTCATATAGGCAGTCATAGTCACTGACCACTCTGGCTGAGGGACTGTGTTTATCTCCTCCCTGGCTTCTCATCTTGTTTTCCCCTGGTCAAGCCTCCACACCCATTCTCCAAACCTGTCCACCCTCCATACGAGTTCCTCCTGCACACTGGTGCATTTTCTGCAAATGGATCTTTCTAAAACACAATTGGAATTAGATCACTCCTCAGCTTAAAACCCTTCCATGGCTCCCCATGGCCTCCAGGGTAAAGTCCAAATGCCTTAGCCTGCAATTTGGGTTCCTCAACAGGAAAACTATATAATTTACCATTGGTTAAACTAGGATAGTTTTATCCAGGACAAATGGTAAATTGCATGGAATGCACAGTCAACAGGATAAACCAGGACTGTTCTAGGCAAGCTGGGATGTATGGTCACTCTATCTGAAGGCCAGATGGGCTGGAGGGACCAATTTCAAGATGGTGCACTCATATGGGTGTCAAGATGGTACTGCTATTGGCAAGAGGCCTCAGTTTCTCTCCATGCAGACTCCTTCATAGGACTGCTTGAGTGTCCTCATAGCAGGGCAGCTAGCTGGCTTCTCCCAAAATGAGTGGCCTAAGAGAGGGCAATGAGGAAGCTGCAGTGTCTCTTATGCTCTGCATGGTACATCCTGGTGCTTCTCATATCTCACCTGGCTCAAGGGCTGGCCCTTGTTCTGCCCTTTCCTCTTGGAAGCCACTTATCACATACTATTTAATATCATTTCTTCTGTATTCTGTTTGTTAGAAGCAAGTCACTAAGTTCAGCTGATTCTTAAGGGGAGGGTTCATTTTTTAGAAGGAGTGTCACAGTATTTGTAGACACAATTTTAAACTACCACACCTTATTTAATAAGAGAGTTTCTTAGAGGATAGTCCCCAGGACACCTGTGTCTGAATCACCTGGGACATGTAAAAAAAAATGTATGTTCCCATGTCTCATCTCAGCTGATTGAACCAAAACCTAAGGGTGGAGGGGGTATGAGGGGAGGTGAATGGGGCCAAGAATCTGTGTTCTGCACAAATTCCACTATGAGGTGGGAACTACTGCCTTCAGAGAATAGTGGTTAGAAACATGAAGTCTAGTTCTCTGGGTCAGAACTCTAGCTCAGTCACTGATGAGATGTTGTGACTTTACCTAAGTTACTTAAGCTCCATGTGTCTTAGTTACGTCATCTGGAGAATGGGGATAGTAATAATACCTTCACCACTGTTCTAAGGTCTGAGGTCTAAACTAGTTAAATTTGTAAATTTATGAAGTGCCTAGAACATTGCCTAGCAACTGGACAGTGATGTAAATGTTTGTTAAATTAAAAAATTAACAAAAACAAACACTTGAAATGAGCTCATTTGAATCATCTGTTTACCTTTATATTTTCCATATTAGGTAGAAGCTTTTTTTGGAGGACATCTTTGTTCACCCAGTGCCTAGCCTTCAACCAATGTTCCATATGTGTTTATGGATCAACTGTTGGTGGTTCTCAACTATGGCTGTCTTTTAAAATCACCTGGGGTACTTAGAAAATATAAAAGCCCATCCCCACAACAGGCCAACAGATTAGTGGCCTCTAGGCATGGGCTCTCCAGAAGATTCTCAGGTGTAATCAAGGTTAAGAATGATGAGAATGAGTGAGTGAAACAGGGGCTCCACTGCTGAACTCAAAATACAGCTTTCGCTCAGATAAGACTCTTCTAGAACAGTGTGATTGAGTATAGGACCACTGGGCAGAATGATGGGCACTAAGGATTTTCCCAAACCCAAACTGGGACCCGGTAACTGACACAGGATTTTTGCCCATGTTCCCCGTGTTAACTGGAAGCTACCACTTGAGTGTCAGAATAGTGGAATTTCTGGGATGTTTTATGATGGTAATGGAAGTGTTTATTTCAAGAAGACCCCATGGGTGGGTTGGTGGGAGTGGTTCTGGAACCTGTAGTTTTAACTGTGTTTGGAAGACCTGGGATGGAGTCCCTGTTCTGACCCTGTGGGGACCCCAACTGTGACTGGGGGTATCACTCTGATTCCGGGGGGTTGCTGAAGGAGTCATGATAGTAATGCCCCTGGCATTACTTTGTAAATTGCAAGGGGAGCCAAAAGGCAGAGTTATATTATTATTAGTGAACATGAAACTATAGGTTGAGTATCATTTATCTGACTTACTTGGGAGCAGCAGTGTTTCAGATTTGGATTTTTTTTTTTGATTTTGGAATATTAGCAATATACTTACCAGTTCAGCACCCCTAACCTAACATCTGAAATCCAAAATGCTCCAAAGAGCGTTTTCTTTGAGTGTGGTGTTGGCGTTCAAAAAGTTTCTGATTTTGGAGCATTTCGGATTTCAGATGTTTGGATTAGGGATATTCAACCTGTCATTGGTAATCAGCAGTTAGGATGTGCTGGGCTCTGGGCAGCACCAGCTCCTGCCTCTTAGCATATAGAGAGCGTGGAGGTGGCAGGCTGTTTGCTGGACTGCTGCTTGGGTCTCTTCCTGGAGAGCCTGCATCTGGCCTTTCCCCAAAGGGTCCCTGGGGCTCTGTGCATATGCACAGTTGCTGCTGTTTCTTCTGCCAGCAGCAGAGTCCACATTTTTAGATGAGCTCTCTGGCTGGTGGGTGGAGAGTGAATTGGAGGCAGCTGGAGTGGAAGCAGGAAAGAGGCCTGGCTCAGGGTGGAAGCTGTGGAATAGAAGCAACCAGATTCAAGGTGAGTGGTAGAACAAGAGCAGAGAAGACCTGCAGATGTGAGGGCTAAGGGAAAATTAGAGTGAGGAATTGAGGAAGATTCCTTGGTGTTTGGTTTGAGCAACTGGGTGGATAGGGTGGTGCCATTTACTGAGATAGGAAACAAAGAGAAGATCAAGAGTTTTGTTTTGGCCATGTTAAGTTTGAAATGCTTTTTGGAAGTCCACATAAAGATGGAATTCTGGTGTTCAGGGGAGAGGCTGGAGCCAGAGATGGAAAAAAAACAAAAAACAAAGAAGTTGTCAGTATACTAATGATATTTCAACTTTGAGAATGGATGAGATAATTTATGGAGGGAGAGTGAGAGCAAGCTGAAGGTGAAGCCCTGGGTGCTCCAACACTTAGAAGTGGCATCGTAGAACAGAGAGCACTGGCAAAGGTGGAGAAGGAGCAGCCAGAGAAAAAGGAGGAGAACCAGGCCTGTGTGATGCCACACAAAGCAAGGGAAGAAGAGGCTGCAAGGCCAAGCGGCCAGCTGGGCCGAGTGCTGCTGAGAGAGCAGGGGAGAGAGCCAGAGTGTCCCATGTGGGAGACAGATGAGACAGGTGGGGAAAGGGCAACCATGAGCCTTAAAGTCTGTACACATTCAATGTGTCCTGTCTGGAGGGCTGGGAAGGTTTCCTAGAACAGGCAGGATGGGGATGGGTGGAGCAAGATAAGGAGCAGATTGTGGGGACAAAGGACTCCTCTGACTCCGGGCCTCTGGGCCTCACCCAGGGGTTTCTTAGCAATGGGCCTGCTCTGCAGGCCCCTTGGGGAGCTGACCCAATCCAGCTGGAGCTGCAGCTGGAGGACAAAGAGGAAATTCCTAATTTTTAGAAACCAACTTGATTCCATTTCATGTATCTCAGTGGTTTGTCATGAATTTTATGGGCAACCTTCAGAGCCTCTGTATCAAAAAGTGCCTCATTAGTGATTCATTTGGAATAAATCCACTTTTAGCTGTCAGGAGTCTCAGCCAGCTCAGCCTCATGGTTTGTGGCTCTAAGGGAGCGCCTGAGGCCTTGTATGTGGGGGCTCCAGCCATCTAGGTGGGTGAGATCCCAGGCTCTGAAGGAGCCCTCGTTTGGGATCCTGGGTCCCCAAGAAACTAAAGTCAACTTTTTTAGGCATCCTCATCTCTGTTCTGTAGTGCTGTGTTATGGCTATAAAGGGTGTGGAGAACTGACTTCTTTTGGTCTGCAATTGCCCACTTTTCTTGGGTAGGGTCCCCTTTATTTTCAGTTACTGACTTAACATATGGCCAGGAGACAGAGTTAGTCCCTGCTTTTGATTCCCAGATATGAAGCATTCCTCCCTTTTTCTATTCTTCCTTCTATCTGTCCATATCCATCCATCCATCCATCCATCCGCCCATCCTTCTACCCATCCCTCCTACCTTCCCTCCCTCCATCCCTTCCTTCAGCCAACAGATATTTGACCTCCTCCCTTGCTATTCTCCCCTTTTCTCATTGTGTTTCACCTGCCTTGACCTCTTTTCCTCTTTTCTGTTCTTTGAAGTGCTACGCATATTCCTGTAGCTGGAGAGCTTTTGCAGTGGCTGTGCCTTTTGCCTGAATGTTCTTCCTCAAGAATCTCACATGGCCATCTCCCTCATCTCCTTCAAAATCTACTTAAGTGCCACCTGTCAGCAAGGCCTTCTAGACCACCTTGTTTAATTTTTCAGGTTGTTCTCTTCCACCCCAATGCCCCATCTCCCTTATCCCACCCTACTTTTCCTCTCCCTGTCCATGGAACTTCATCATCTTCTAATAGCCTATAAGCTTACTTACTTATTATGTTCCTTGTTGAATATGGTATGTAAGTGCCAGGATAGGACTCTTTATTTTGTTCACCTAGAGCAGTGCTAGCACATGATAGACATTCATTAAATCTCTGTTAATAAGTGAACACTTATTTAGCACCTACTATATGCCACAGGCGCAGGGCTAGGCACTAGGAATATAGCAGAGAACAGGACAGGCAATGCCTCTCCCCTCTTAGGGCTCCCAGTCTAGTGAGTAGGATGGATAATAAACATAACACAGCAATAATGATCATTGTAGATTGTTATTACAGGGGTGAAGGAGGGAAGAGAGGAAGATGTGTGATGGGGAAGATGAGGGAGACTGGCCTTAGTGAGCAGCTGTATTAGTTCCTAGGGCTGCTCTAACCAAGTAACACAAACTGCCTGAGTTAAAACAACAGAAATTGATTCCCTCACTGTTCTGTAGGTGAAAAGTCTGAAATCAAGGAGTCAGCATGCTCCCTCCGTAGGCTCTAGGGGAGACTCCTTGCCTCCTCCAGCTTCTGGTGGCCACAGGCCTTCCTTGGCTTGTGGCAGGACCACTTGGATCTCCATCTTCACAGGGTGTCCTCACTGTGTCTCTGCACCCAGATTTCCCTCCCCTAGTAGGGACACCAATCATTGGATGAGAGTTCACTCTAACCCCATATGACCTCATTTTAACTTGATTACATGTTCAAAGACTATTTCCAAATAAGGTCACATTCATGGGTTCAGGGGGTGTGGGGAATGAGGACTTGAACAAACCTTCTCAGGGGACATAATTCAACCCACAACAGGGGTCAGAGAAACACTCTTTGAGGTGACAGTTAAGCTGATAATGAAACTTGATAGTGAGCCAGCCATAGGAAAAGGGGTTAAGAGGGAGGAAGACTGCTTCAGGCAGGAGTCCCTGCAAGATCAAAGCCCTGCCAAAGGAAGAGCGAGGCTGTGCTGTCCATCCTAGTGGTGGCCCCTGTAGGCCTCGGCTTCTCAACCCAGAGCCTGTCCTGACCAGGGCAGGGGTGAGGGGTGGGTGGGTCTATATAGACCCCTAGCCTGGCAGCAGGGATGGGCTAAATAGATCACGATGGCTCCAAAATACAACCCTGACCTTGTCGTTTCATGGCTACCTATTGTCCTCAAGACAAAATCCAAGATGGGCTTCTTTTCTTCCTCCCCAGGCTGCAAAGGTGGGAAGAAGGTATGTAATGAACTCCAAGGCATACCTAGCTGAGTAGCCTTGGATAAGTCATAATCTCTTTGGAACTCAGTTTTCTCATCTGTAAAATGGAAGGAAACCATAGCCCTGCACACGGCTGTTGTGAGGATTATAGATCATGGAGGTAAAATGCTGAGCTTCCTACCCTCCCCTGATCACTAGGTCTTCCTTCCCTCTCCCGTCAGATGCTGGACCCCCTCAGCCACCCTGTCCCTAATGTGCAGTGAAGTCCAAAGCACAAGGCCTGATGCCCGGGAGCATACCTTTGGTCAACATTCTGGGAATGGAAAATTCACCTCCCTGCCCCCACCCTCAGGCCTTGATGCTTGTAAAACACTCTTTCCTCTCACCCGAGATCACACTGTTCCAACCACCAGCACCCACGTGCAACACAGATGGCTGGAGGTCACCCAGAAAAGAAAGAGAGGAAGAAGGAAAGCTGGAAAATTCACATGAATGTGATTGACAGGATCCCTTTCAGTGTTTGGACCATGATGGTCAATGCACTCATTTGTAGAGGAGCTTGATGTTTCCACTAAGGGATGAGCTGAGATGAAAACACGACTTCATCTTCATGTGGCATCACTTGGGCTGGTTTGCAGGGCCAGGGGTGATGGTAGGAAGTGCTGATCCCACTGCACTGTGGATGGTGTCTCATAACAGTGCCCCAGTCATCTTGGGAGCACTTGGGGTCCAGGAGCCAGATTTGAGTCCTTGCTGTGTCCCCAGCCCCAGCACGGGGCCTGACCCTGAGCAGGTAGATGCTCAATGAGAGAATAAGTACATGCCTGAGATGTACCCTCCCCTGAGATGTACCCTCCTATGTTCTCTAGTAAGTCCCCAACCCAACCAAGCCATTGTCCTCATTTAGGTTCCTGCAGGAGCAGCCCCTGAGACAAGGATTTGAGTGCAGAAGTTTATTTGGGAGGTGACCCCAGGATGCACGTATAGGAGAGAGGGAAAATGAGAGCAGAGAGGAAAAGGAAAGAAGATAGGCTGTGTTAATGGGCAGTGGCCACTGTGGGGCTCTACCAGGGACCTCAGGGATCAGCATAGAACACACCCCTGAGTTATCCCACATGAAAGGCACGGACGCTGGGGTTTTCATACACCATCTCGTTGTATATCACTGGTGGACGGCATGTACGCTCTGGTCTCTCTGGCCATTCTGGCTCATGCCTGCTGGCTGAGCAGGCTTCTGCAGCCAGAAGCAGCCTCTGGCAGAGGTGCATGTGGTGAGTGAGAACTGGCAGGTGGGTGGGGGAGTCACAAACGTGTGCAGAGGAGAGGAGGAGATGCAGGCAGGGTGCTCTGAGGCTCCTAAGCTCTGGTCACCAACAAATCGCAACTCTTCAGATGAGATGCACTGCTTCTCCTGACATTCCGCAGGACTCCAGCCCAGGGTGACTGATGGAGGAGCCCTTCCCAGGGTTCACGTGGGACTCAGCTGCACGTCCCTGGGGTGGGGGCCTCATTACATTCCCATCCCAGGCTGTGTCTGGCCTTGTGCCCTAGAGAGAGGGGCAGCGGGTGGGAGGAGGGAAGGCACGAGGGGGCCAGGCTGGTGGACTTTGGCTCTCCCCCAGACTGAAGCCGACTTGAGTGCTGAAGTGGGGATGAAAAACGAGCAGCATCGCATGCATTAAATATTTAATATTCTCTCCCTGGGGGGTGTCAGGGAAAGGACCCTATAATAAATACCACATGGGAGAATTCTATCACAGAGCTCGTCAGTTAATAGCCTTGTTTGCTCTGACAGAAGCATTACAGGTGCTGGGTCTGGGGCGCCTTTTGGCAGTGTGCCTCTGCTGGACCTTGGACCCAAGAGGACAGGGGACAGCCTGGACAGGAGGGACCTCCAGTTTGCCAGTTTTAACCCTACTATGTACAGAATGAGTGAAATCATGGTTGTACAGAAGAAAGATTCATTTAACAAACTCACAACTTGGTACCTAGCAGGCCCTGTTGGAAGTGTTCTGTGAATATCAATTATAGATCCTGACTGTTGCTATATTACAAAGATTATTTCCATTAGGTAGGGCAACTGAGAATCTGCCGAAGAACTCATCCAAGGTCACATCTCTGGGAAATGGATAAAGGCAGGACTTGAACACAGGCAGGCTGGCTCCAAAGTCTGGGCTCTTAACCACTATGCCTGGCTGCTGGGGCTCTGCAGCCGTGGGTTGTGATTCCAGCTCCAGCTGTGCGACGGGGCGATGTGGTTCGACCTCTCTGAGTTTCAACTGCTGTGTGTACAAAACTGGACAATACTAGTCCTGCTTCATGGAAGTTGTGAAGATGGTAGGAGGAATCTCATGGAAAGCTTTAGTCACCGTGTTCTGAGGTTAGTTCTTACCATTACTTGAAAGCTGTTTACTGGCTCTGTGTCTTCTTGACAAGCTACTTGACCTCTCCAAGTATCAGCTTCCTTATCTATAGAGTTAAAAGTCCTATCTCGCAGGGATTCTGGGGATGCTTTTTGGCCTCCTAGCCTTGGGCTAAGCAGCCAATGTTCTGCTTGGTCTTGGGGAAGTCCCAGCGAGCTGTAGTGGGCCAGCCCTGAGTGAAGGGTCCTAGTGTGACTTGGGGGCCCAGGCCTGAGTCAGGAAGTCTTAGCATGTCCCAGTGTGACAATCCTGAGTCAGGGAGCTCAGTGTGTCTCTGGGGGGTCAGTCCTGAGCCACAGGGTCCCATATGGCTAAGTGGGCCATCCTGAGACAGGAAACCCATGCCCCCCACACCCCACAGATTCTCAGCCCTCTGCCCCTTTGCTGGTATTAAATTGCCTTGTGCTACCTGATGGGAAGTTTGCATCCCTTGAATGATAACTGAACTGATGTGGTCATGGAAGGCCACAGCCTGACTTGGACTACTTACAGAGAGAGAATTCAAAGTCCTGTGTGTTCAAACAAGCATGGCAGAGCCCTGGACAGCCCATGAACCCAAACAACACTCTGGAAGCTCTGGGCTGCCCAGGGCTGCTGTACTCAAATACCATGTTATCCGGCATTACTGTGGTTTGTGAATTAGACTCGGGCACCAACGTGCATGTTTGCTACCTCTCTGGCTCAGGGCAAGAAGGTGGGAAGGGAGATATGGGAGTCTGGCCTGTGGCTGAGCTCAGGATGCCCTCCTCCTGATAATGATGACCTTCTGGATGACAATGTTCCAAAGACTGCAGGTTCTGGGGAGCCGCCCCTCGTCCCAGTGGTCCCATCACCATCCTGTTTGACACCTCGCAGCCTGGAGCTGCTGGTAGTGGTAGGGAGAGGGGAGCGATCAGCGGGAGGGAAGAGTGCACGGTCAGCAGCGGCTTTATGGGTGGCCACTGGACTGTGAGGCAAAAGGAACCTCCAGGCTCCTCCCCAGCAGCCCCATTCTCTGCCTGGCTGGAAGCAGCCAAGATGGGCTCAACTAATTTATATTAATTCAAGACCATTAATGATGAGCTATCGTCTCTCTTTTTTCTCTTCTCTTTTGCAGCCGGAGGACAATGCTCAGATTCAAGTGCTGAGTTTTGCTGGCCCCCATTTCGTTGGGTAAAATAAGCTCAGATGGGAGTCCAAATCAGGCAGCTGCAGATCCTAACTCCCACCGCATCCCTCATCTCCACCCAAACAAACAAGTCCCTAGGCTTCTTTTCATCTTCAAATTCTATCAACCATTTTCCTAATGAAGAAGAGAGCCCTGAAACTGTGGTGAAATTCCAGGGCTGATGTGAGAATGCAAGGCTTCTTAGCAACTCAGGTGCATTTGCCACAACCACACAGAACAGCCTTTAAAACAACCTACTCTGTTTTTCCTGCTGTGTCTGAACCTACTGGAGGGTGGGAGAGGCTCCTGTTGCCCCGCTCTGGGGACTCCCTGCTCACAGCATTTATTTCTGACCTAAGGGGAATTTCTCAGTGGTCTTACAAAGTAGAGACGGGACTGATGGGGTTGTCTTCATTTGGTAGAGGAAAAAAGTGAGGACCAGAGGGAGACCAAACTGAGCCCAGGCCTCAACGGCTCCTGAATCCAGGGCTACTGTCTCTTGAAACCACAGGGGGAAATTTCTGACTAATTATCTGGTAGTAATTATTCTGTTTTTGTGGGGCCTTGAACAAGGCAGGCCACAGGGATCCCTGTCCTCAGGGCTGGATGTGATAGGCACTTCATTTCCGGAGTGCCATGAGTAGAAGTATAAACTGTCATCCAGGTGCAGTCCTCAGAGGGCAGATCAAATGCTTGTTGAGCAAGAGGTATGGGGAGAAGCCATGTGGGCCAGGGACTCGAGTCCAGAGGTCCGACCCACAAAGCCTCTGTGACAATGCCCTTCCACTCTCAGGCTCTGGTCTTTGCATCTGGACACTGGGAATGATCTGGGAGATCTCTGTGAGTATTGGCCTTGAGACTCTGAGTGGGATCTTAAGGAAAGGGAAGCCCTTTGAGCACTGTGCCTCGGGCTGGGGCTCCCTGTCGGTCTGAGTCTCAAACCCTAGTCCCAGCTGGGTGAGGAGCGCAGGGGAAAGGCCAGAGAAGCTGCCAAGCCCACCCAGTCCTCCAGCTCCTTATGCCTCCCCTGAACAGCGGCGACTTAATTCCACAGCTCTTGCTTTTTGCTCCTGGTTGGCGATGTTAAACTTGGGGGCGTCTGAAACACTCACACACAAACCCACACAAATGATTTCTCCCAACATTAACATATTTCCTTTTGAAACCCCGTGAAGCTTTTCTCCAAAGTAATGGATTTCCATCCCAAACCCCCTTGTCTGGGCCAAATGTATTCAAATCTGGCCTCTGTTAAGTCAAAAGATTCCTATCGGCCCAGCAGGGCTTCCCTCCTGTTTCCTCACAAATCAGCATCCTTTTTATTCTGCCCTCAGATCTCTGTGTAAAAGGGAGGCTTTCTTTGCAAAAGTTTCACTGGGACAGACAGACAGACGCGATGTTGCTGGGGCCTTTGATAGCCAAGAACACAAGGTACGACTTCAGGGGGCTCAGAAACTTCATCAGCCGAGGAGGGGGACGAAGAGAACAAGATCCTGCTGAAACAGCCCTTTGAAATCCCCCAAATGATGTTTGATGTGCTGGTGCCTTTCAGCCTAAGCCATACCTTTGGCATCAAAAGCACCTTTTGAAAAAAAAATTAGCTATTTTTTAAGGCACAGAAGGAGTAAATTTAATATTAAGTCCTAATGGCAGAAGTCTTTGAAAAGGCATTTCTGGACTTGGGATCATTTAATACTCCCCGTGATCTAGCAGCACATGTTCCCCTCTCTCTCCCCCCTTTAATTCTTAATCCTCCTCTTTCCAAATCTGGAGCCTCTGTGATGGCAGGTCAGGGCCTGGCATCCCGTAGGGGAGCAGTGACTTCCGGTGAGTGAAGCAGGAGTTTCATTCCTTTGGCCACCCAGATCCCCAGCTTTTAAAGCACCAGCCAGCCCCTGATATTTTCTTCTGGTTTTTAAAGGACTAGTTCAGGCGTGGGGAGGAGATGCTGAAGGAATTGCTGGTGTTGGAGGCTGGAGCTGTATCCTGTTCTCCACATCAGTGCACAGAACCCGCAAGGTAGCCCCAGCCTAGAGGGCTGGAGTGAGAGAGGAGGGGCAGGATCTGATGAATTGTGGACCACTTCATGGCCCAGGGACTTGCCCAGTATATTAGTCCGTTTTCACATTGCTATAAAGAAATACCAAAGACCCAAGATTTGTAAAGGAAAGAGGTTTAATTGGCTCACAGTTCCATGGCTGGGGAGGCCTCAGGAAGCTTACAATTATGACGGAAGGTGAAGAAGAAGCAAGCGCCTTCTTCACAAGGTGGCAGGAGACAGAGGAGAGAGAGTGAGGGGATGAGCCCCTTATAAAACCATCAGCTCTCGTGAGAACTCACTCACTATTACGAGAACACCATGCGGGAAACTGCCCCCATGATCCAATCACCTCCCCTCCTCGACATGTGGGGATTACAGGTCCCTCCCTCTTCATGTGGGGATTATAATTTGAGACGAGATTTGGGTGGGTACACAGAGCCAAACCATATCACACAGTTCAGCCCATCTTGGGCATCCCAGCTCAGACTGGCCCAGGTTCCCCAGAAGTGACTGATTTTGGAGGGGAACGCCCCGAACTCCACATGAAGGTTTCTGACCTATCTTGGGAAGCACCTTTCCCTTCCTCTTCTGGAACCAACACAACCAGTACCACGGACAGCTCTGGCCATGCCCCTGTCTGGTTGCAAGGAACTTTGTACCCTGACCTTCCTCTGAAAGAGTGAAGGGGGCCTCGTGGGGGACTAAAGTGAGCTTAACTTTTTGGGATGAGAAACCATGTTTGTCCAAACAGAATCTAGCATTCAGGCAGAAGGTTTCTGAGGAAATCCTAGAAATTGCGGGGGAATGGAAAAGGAAGGTGTGTAGAGGGACTCCTGGGCTTCCTGTCTGGGGGCATGTGGACACTGGTTGGGAACAGGGAATTTGGGGTGGGTGTGTTCAGCGTGGGAAGAGGGTGGTTAGGGGAATTCCTAGGGGAGTGGAGCTGTGTGGTTCCACCACCCTGGCTACATCATGTCTCACCTAAACCATTCTGACTGTCTCATCCCCACCAGCCCGTCCCTCTCAAGGTCGCCTGATTGAACTTTTCCAAGTGCTGTTCTCCTCATATCAATCCCTTGATTAACACCTTCCATGGCTCCCTATTTCTTTAAGGATAAAGGACAAGCTCCTTAGCCTAGGTGATGAGACTTTCGAAGCTCTGGCTTAGCCTGCTCCTCTCTGTTTCCTGACTCTGACTTGGGCCTTCTGTGCACCTTGAGGAAGCCTTGTCATGACTCTGGGCCTCTGCACTTGCAGCCCCCTCAGCTTATACACCTTTCCTTTCTCTTCTCTACCTGGCAAATACGTGCTCTTTGGTCAAAAGCTGTTCAAACTGCAGTGCCTTGGTGAAGCCCTCTCTTGGGCACTGTTTCTAGTACTGGCTTCAGACATCTTTAACAGTGCTAGCTTCTTGCATTGTAGTTGTTTGCACCTGCTTTTCCCCTGGTGCCTCTAAAGTCTTTACAGGTAAAGCCTGGGTCTTGTTAATCTTTGCATTTTTGTCACCCAGAAATCCAACCCAACCTCCCTCCTCTGAGCGTCAACAAATGCTATCATCACCATTTTACAGATGAAGAAATAAAAGCTCAGAGACCTTAAGTAACATGCTCAAGGTCACACAGCTAGTAAGTTGAATACCCCAAGAAAAAGGGTAAGAGAAAAGAAAGTTCTTGCAGCTCGGAGACCATTTTTGAAGCCAGAGCTTTCAGAGGTGGTAGATGGCCAAGATGCAGACTTCCTTCCAAGCAAAGCTTCCTCCCTTTGGACATTTTCTCCAATAGAGTGGGGTGCCCGAAATGCCCTGAGGGTGATTCAAGCATCACAGGACCTGGCTGGTGGAGTCTGGGTCTTGAGACTGTGGAAGGGAGAGGAACCTGCAGACAGAGCAGAAACAAGGAAGTACATTCAGCATTTTCTGGGTCCTGCTAACTGCTCATACCTAGTTCTGAGAAGGTGTGGAAGGATGATGCCCCAGCCCACAGCTCCCACTGATTCATGTCGGCATCCCACCTCCACCCCAAGGCATTAGCCCTTTATGACTTCATATTAATCTGCAGGCACTTATTGCTCTGCAAGGCTGTTTTGACAAAAGTTCATTATCAAGACTGCTAAATGCTTTTAAAGCATTGATTGGGCAAATTATTACATCACTGGGGTAGACATTGTGTTTGAAGATGGATGGTGTTGCTCAGACCATCTGAAATTTTCCTTCTTTTAATTGGATCGATCCCCAGAATAAACGAAGTTTAATTGAATTTTGAGGAAAATTGAGCAGTTGTTTGTGAGTTTCTGTCGATAGGCATTATTTCAATTACATGGTGATAAGTGAGCGGGGGTGGGGCGGTGGTGGTGGGATGGGGTAGGCGGGGGTTGAGCTCCGCTGCACACAGGCTGGATTCAAGTTTCCCCGAAGTGAATCCCACTGCTGCCTCTGCTCATTCAGTAAATACTTATTGAAAGTCACCTTCGTGCCCCAGCCCAGCATTGGGCCAATTCCCTCCTGGCTGCCAAGTTCACTGGGCTCACACTATAGGTGGCCGGGAGCACAGGCTCTGGAACTTCATGCACCAAATTTCAGCTCATGAGTGATACAGTTCTGGGAAAATTACACACATTCTGAATGAGAGTACAGACTGAGGCCTCAGTTTCTCCATTTGTAAAATGGGAATATTATGGCCCCTATCACTTGGGGCTGAAACAAGCATGAAATAAGATTATGCAGATGCCATCCCCCTTTCGCATCTGGAAGGTTGTGCAGGTCTAGTTCCATACCAGAAGGAAAGCAGTTACGAACATACACAGATGCCAGACAACAAGGAAAAAACCTTCCTGTTGTCGCTGACCTGTCTTTGAATCTCTATGGTTTTAAAATTTAAAGTGGAGTTATTTCCCTTGCTCTTTCTTGGGCAGGTTCTCTTAGGCTTACTTCTTTTTCTCTTTCCCCCAAATTCCCTCAATCTTCCCCCCAGCAATAGTTCTTTAATCATGAATAGTACAGGTGCAGTGTGTACTATGGGTACCGAATTGTCCAGGGAATCAGGGAAAGCTTCTGTGAGGAGGTAACATTTAATCTGAGACCTGAAGAATGAGTAGAGTGAGCTAGGGTTGTATGTGTGTGTGGGTGTGTGTGTGCTTAGTGTGGGGAATAGGGGAGAGGGGAGTATTCTAGATAGAGGTAACAGCATGTGCAAAGGCCTTGGGGTTGCACGTGAGATGTATGAGAAGCCTACAGCCATACCACCCTGAACACACCTGATCTTGTCTGATTTTGGAAGCTAAGCAGGGTCAGGCCTGATTTAATACTTGGATGGGAGATACGTGAGGAGTTTTCAGCAGACCAGTGTGGCTAGAGCATGGAGAGAAAGGGAGTGTCCAGGTCAGCAAAAGACAGACCTCGTGTGACAAAGTGAGGAGCTTGGGCTCAAACCCAGGCCTATAGAACTGTAAGTCCAGGCTCATTCCATGGCCCCATGGCATCTCATAAGTTTTTCTTGAAATTCTCAGCAGATCAAAGCTAAGGGACAATGAGCTCTCCTGCTCCCCAGGTCCATTTTGGGAAGGCAATGGTGGACTTTGTTGAGGTAGGCTGAGGATCTTCAGATTCCTCAGAATGAAGCACTTCTAAGCTTGACAAAACTTTCTTTTGAAAATCCTGGACTCCTCTTCCAACTCAACCAAGATTCAGAACTGGTAATTGAAGTCAAGCCAGAGTGTCTCTATGGGGGGGCGGAGGGGTTTTGTTTCTCTGGGAACATTTGCAGTGTCTGGAGACATTTTTGATTGTTAAAACTGGAGAGGAGTGCTGCTAGCATCTGGTGGGTAGAGGCCGAAATGTCCTTTGATAAATATCCTTCAATGCACAGTATAGCACACCTCACACCAAATTATCCAACCCTAAATACCAATAGTGTTGAGGCTGAGGAACTCTGCCTTAGGCAATACTGGACAGTGGCCACTGGCCTTTTTACTAGCTGGTGACTGGAGAAGTCAGAGGTCTCTCTTTTGCAAACCATAGAAAATTTATCCCCAAAACTGCTCCTGTGTTGCAGCTGATCTGGGTTCCCTTGACTCCTGGCTTGTCCTGTCTTTGGGGGAAATTTCCTTCACTGGTTTTCTCTACATCCCAACAGTCAACTGTACTTCCTGTCTTTCAGTAATGCCTCTGCACTGGTTAAGAGCTTGAAGACTCCACGCACTTCATTCAGTTTCCTCTCTGGAGGTTCAAGTTCTTCATGGTTGCATCTCCCCAGCCCCCATCCTCTCATCAGAGCTAAGTACTTGGATAACACACACCCTGTGCGATGTGGAGTGATTTGATATTTTCCTCACTTGTCACTAATTGCAAACAATAAAATAAAACATCATATTGCCACCAAGGCTGCATTGCTATTGGAATCAAGTCCATTTCCATTTAAACAAGTTTGTGGAACACGCTCCTTGGAAACAAATGTGTTTCCCGCACATGAATTCAGATGATGACAAATGGCTTTGTTATTTTCCTCAGTGCGTCTTTCTCTTCATTGGGAACGGTGAACTTTTTGCCAGTGCCTTTGTAACCTCTGGAGTCCGCTCCACTCTTGATTCCATTTCTCCTGGTCACTCCTGGGGATGGGATTCAGAAGAGGGCAGGCTGCTTTAGGGGTCCAGTGTCTCTAGCAAGAGTGTTAAATGAATGTAAAACCTCTAACATGTCACATCCACACTCAAAACCATGACTACAGAATAAAGGCCTGTGGACTACAGAATAAAGGCCATTCTGCTAATGGCATTTGAGCCCTTTCACCATACAGCTCCTGTCTACCCACAGAGCTTTCTGGTTTCTTCTTCACGCCACTAGACTTTTCACTTTCTCCCAAATACCCTGTTTCTTTGCAGATATTCTTTCTTCTACCAGAAATGCCCTTGCAATTCATGCCTATAAGGTGAACATATTCCTTTGCATTCAACTCAAACATGACTTCCTCTGGGAAACCTTTTCTCTTCTGGGACTCCCTTATACTCATATTCTCAAAGCACTGTGTCCACACCTCTATCGGAGCATGTTTCACAGAGTAGATTAAATGCATATTTACTCATGTAACCCAAATAAAACCAAGGCCCCATGTGGTCCAGTGCCAGCAAGGTGTCATATTCAAAGAATCACATGCAGCAATCAAAGGAATTTAGAGCAATTTAAATCTTTTATTGGTATCTCTTAAAGAATGTCAAAGAGGATCCAAATCATAATTCACAGCAACATTTCTTAAGATTTTCTTTCCTCATTTCTCTGGATTTTAACTTCTCCTTCCCTCCATAGCTGCCTAGAGGCTTCTCTTTGTTTCTCTTATAATTAACACCCAACTAAAATTCTCTCAAGGCCAAACCACTCATGCTCTTGGCTTTCTAGTTACTCCCCTTTCTCTCTCAAGTCCTTCTTTTCTCCTAAGTGGTGTTTCCTTCCTTCCCAAATGTAAGTAAAAAAAAAAAAAAAAAAAAAAAATGCCAGGGAAATTACAGGCAGACTCAGAACCTCCCTCTGATGGCAAGAGAGAAAGAGAATCAGAATGGCTAAAGATAAGCCTAATTTTAGCAGTCTGGGAGGTGGAGATATTGTAAAAATGCTTTTAATTTAATATCTGCTTTCCCCAAGGTGCTCGTCTGTATCTACTGCTAGAAGGTTGGATCTGTGTGCCTCATCTAGGTCTTGAGCTCTGTGCAGAGGACTTTTTACCCGATATTCACTTACTATTCTTTCCCACAACTCCTCTCACATAGAGAAACTAAAGCATCAAATTATGCAAATTGAAAAGGGTACAGATTCAACTCAGATCCCCTGGTTTCTGTACTGGGGGTGCTGGGACATATGTATACTGTGAGACTTGTTTCAGCTGCCATTCATTGGGGCCTGCATCCTGTTGGAGTTTGTTTCTTTTCTTTCTTTCTTTTATTTTTCATGACTCACACTTATTTGTTTTTGTTTTTAATCTGTGAATGGATAAACTATTTTTACATGTTCTTTGCATTTTGAAACAGATTTTTAATTATACATTTTCAACTGTTTTAATGTGAACATATGAGCAGCTACTGCAAGTGCAGATAAATGTACCATGTTTCCAATTGTTTGTCACAATATTTGCTTTTTGCAAAACATTCTGAGGATATGGTCTCCCACATCCACATTTTGTAGGCTGTTTTGGAATTTCTGCCAACACCGTGGCCACTGTTGTGAAAGCCGAGAAAGAAAGGGTCTGGAGCTTGCAAAGTCATTGTCTGGGGTGGGTGGGTTTTACAGTATGTTACAATATCTCTGCTCAAGCTGCGTGTACAGCAGAAATGGAGGTCTGATAGATAGAAGGCATCAAATAAACCAACGAATGATGTCCAAGGGGCGGGCTAGGCATTTGTTCATTCATTCATGCATTCATTCATTTACTCAACAAATGATTCTTGCATAGCTACTATGTGCCTGGCAGTCCAGCTTAGGCCTAGGTTTTTAGGTGGTGAACATCCACACCTAGAAACAAGCACTGACCAGGGGCTTTGGGATCTGGCCAATTCTGAGTCATTATCTAAATGATGTGGTATGCAGAAAGGCTGATAGATACACACAGTGGAGGTCTGAGGCCTAGAATCTTGTGCATGAATGAGGAGTGGTCCCTAGACCTTCCCGTCTATCCCAAGGAGGGAGGAGTACTCCACTATGCCCAGGCAGAATTTTAAGGCATGTGATAGATTACACGGTGGTCAGGAAAATATTTCCTTCTTCCCTCCCTCCTTTCCATGTCCATGAGAGAGGTATACTTACCTGCTCCATTGAACTAGACTATGCCATGTGTCTTGCTTTGGACTCACGAAGGGCAGAATATACCCCTGCGTTCACGGCCAGGGCCCACATACAAGGTACGAGGTGATATTTCCAGCCTGGTATTTGGAATCACATAGGGATTCAGCACCTAAGGGATAGGATCACCTTATACAGCTCAAGGCCACACTTGATCATGCCATCTCTATTTGGACTGCCTGTGGCGAGGACCGTTCTACCTTCCCAGGACTCACCATCGTGGGCATCTGCAGGCGTTCTATTTGGACTAAACTCTTCCCAGATACCTCAGAAGCTGGATCATGACTCCAGACATGTAGGCAGAGTCCTTCCTCCCACACCCTTGTCTTCTCAAAGCACTAACTCTACTCAAACTTTTGAGGTCAGCTTCCTCCAGGAAGCTTTCCATGAATTCCCTGATGAGACACATCTCTCCGTATGTATTTATTTAGCATCTTTCAATCTTAGCACTTGTTTGGGAGATTATTCAATATAAATATAACACATAACATTATATTTTATTCATAATATATGATAAGATCCATCTCCCCTACAATATTGTAAACTCCATGAAGGCAGGGGCTAGGTCCCTTTTTGTTCACTATTTTATTCCTAATACCTGATATAATAGTTTGCATATAGAAGACGATCAACAAATACTTGATGAATAAAGAAACTTTTAGTTTGGTGATGTGTATTTTCTTACTAATTTATCCTTACTGCAGGGTCTCAGAAAGAGCAGCAAGGGGCAATAATGACAATGACAGCCACGACAGTAAGTGCTACTTACTGAGCTCTTGCTATATGCTGAGCAGTGAGCTCAGCACTTTCCAGGCATTAGCTCATTTAATATTCACAATGGCCCCACAAATTAGGTTCTTCTATAATCCTCATTTTACGGATGTGGAAATTGAGGCTGAGAGAAGTTCAGTCACTTACCCAAAGTCACACAGCCAGGATGTGGTGAGGCCAGGCTGAGAATACTGAGATTCCATGTTAGTTTCCTATTGCTGTTGTGACAAATTTCTAAGTGGCTTAAAACAATGCAAATTTATAATCTTACAGTCTGGAGGTCAGCAGTCAGAAATAGGTCTTCCTGGACTTGTTTCGTGGTGTTGGCAGGGCTGCACCCATTCTGTTTTCTTGCCTTTTCCAGCTTCTGGAGCCCACCTGCACCTTCAATGCCATCTTCAATGCCAGCTGCCTAATAGCATTTTCATCTCTCTCCCTGGCCCTCTTCTAAGGACCTTGCAATGACATTGCAATCACTCTTACTCACTCTCCGCATCTCAATATCTTTAATCATATCTACAGAGTCCTCTTTGTCATGTATGGTTTTGGGGATTAGGACGAGGACATCTTCTGCCATGGCTTCCTCTGCTGTGCTGCCTTCCTTTTAGATTCTTCTTTGATCGCCTCAAACAAACTCCAAAGGCCCACCCCCCTCTTTCTGTCTAGGTCCATTAGACTTAACTCTCAGAGAAGGAACCCTCAAACCTATGGATAGGATGCGTCAGAGGTCTCAGGGCATTCTCTACCCCTTCCTTGGGAGCAGGGAGGCAGGTGGTGAAACCAAAAGGCAGTGGCTCTCTCTTCTGTATCAGCAAAGTGGTGAGGCCCCAGGCCTAGGACTGCAGATTTCTCTCTAGGCCAAGCAGATCCTCAAGGTAACGTTTGATATTTGCTGGCTGGCCTCTTGGGCTGTGCATCTTCACGTGTAATTTAGGACAATTAAAATAAAGCATTAGCAAGCCGTGTTACCCCCGCAATGACAAGTCTCTAGCATTGTGTCTGAGCAGCTGGGTCCCTTGATCCATCAGAGGCAGCCGATGCCAGCCTCTGAGCTCACGGCTGATCTCCCACGTGGAATGAATTAACATGGCAGATATAATTTACCCGGGTCAACGTGCTTCACCCTGCAGATCCATCTCGGTTCAGGCTCGGGGAAGGCTGACTGGAGCCACCTGCTTGCCTGGCCTTAGAGACCTCATCTGGGCCTGTCTGCCCACCCCCACCCAGCCTCTGCTTCTAGCTAAGAATCCCCCTCTCCTGCCTAATCACCAGGGGGAAGGGAACACAATCAACTTGGGTGTAAAATTCTAAAGTCCTCTGGAAAATGCAATTGGAACATAATCCTGCCTGTTAACATTTCCTAGTTAATTATCTTCGGCTGTATTTTTGGCATCAGGGCTGAGCTGGCTGTGGCGGGTGGGGAGTAGGGTGGGATCTTCGTCACAATACCAGTTTTAGGAGTCGTTTATCTTGTCTTTTAGACTAATTATCCCAAACTCACCACTAGGCTGTCACACTTACATGCTCCAATAAATGTAGTTTTAAATCAGCCGCTGACTTTGCGGCAGGGGTAGCAGCGTCCCTGGTTCGTGTCTAACTAGGGCCATCCATCTGTAACCATGGCACTGAGGGGAGGTGCCAGTGCTCGGGCCTCCATGAATGATCATGCTTATTTATATGCAAATACGTTTGACAAATCAATAATGTATGATTTAGCTGTTCAGTGTGTGTTAGTACTTGGTCTGGCTATTCCAGGTGGGGGTTCCATGGAGGGTCTCCTGTGGCCCCTGCCCCACCCCACCAGGCCTTTGCTTACAGCTGCCCTTCCCAGCTGCCTCTAGCTTCCAAGCTTTCCAAGTTTTTCTCTGTTCAGATCAAGGAACTTACCCTTGGGAGTGTCGTTGTCCCTGTCTGAGGCTCTGCCCCGGTTAGGACTTTGTCCCGTTCTTAGACTTAGCATATTAATTTGGCAAATATTTCTTGAACACCTACTATTTTATCTCTAGCTACATCTACCTGTATCTATGTATAAAACAAACCCTTATATAGCACCTCCTATGTTCCAGCACTGTTCTTGAGTGCTTTACCCATAGTACCATTTAATCCTCCTAGTGAGATTGCTACTTTTTTTTTTTTTGAGACAGAATTTCACTTTTGTTGCCCAAGCTGGAGTGCAATGGCGTGATTTTGGCTCACTGCAACCTCTGTCTCGCGGGTTCTAGCGCTTCTCCTGCCTCAGCCTCCTGAGTAACTGGGATTACATGTGCCTGCTACCACACCTGGCTAATTTTTGTATTTTTAGTAGAGATGGGGTTTCACCATGTTGGCCAGCTGGTCTGGAACTCCTGACCTCAAGTGATCCACCTGCCTCGGACTCCCAAAGTGCTGGGATTACAGGTGTGAGCCACTGCACCCAGCCATGGGATCGCTACTATTATTGGCCCCATTTATAGAGGGGAAAACTGAGACACTGTGTTGTCCAAATTGTCTCTCTACAGTTAGATAGCACCAGCTCTGGCATTCAGACCCAGGAAGCCTGGCCCAGACTTTTTGCTTTTATCTGCTGGGTTTTATTGTCAAGTGCTGTGCTGGTGCTGGAGCTACAGAAGTAAAGAAGGCAGGCAATTCCTGACCTCACAGAGTGTTCATTCTGGGGGAAAAAGAGCAAGAAGAAAATATAAAGCAATACAAAACAACAACAACAAAACCTATAAAGTACACAACTAGCTAAATAAAATACACAAGTTGTAATAATTTCTAGGAATGAAAATGACAGCATGATGGGAATGAGAATGGTGGAGTCAGAAAACTCACCGGGTTTAGCACTGGGCTGTCGGAGGGATGGTCCATTCACAAGCGGGGAATAAGTCTGGCTTTGCCCACTCCTTGGGGCTTCCAATGTGGTGGAGGCAGTAAGACTCTCAGGAGCAGAATCTCAGGTAGCGTTGAAAAGTAGGGGAGAAGGTTTGTAGCAAGAAGGGGGTGAACGGATCCCAGGTCCTGGAGAGAAGATCTTTGACACAGATGGAGGCCTCATTCACTGCACTAGACTTTACTGAGTGGATACATGTGTCAGATGTCTTTTCTCAGTCAACACCCCCAACAACCTTATGAGACTGGTGCTACTATTATTCTTACTTTACAGATGAGAAAATGGAGGCCCACTGATTGTTACCCATGGAGGGTAAGTGATTTGCCCAAGATCATATGGCCAGCAAGTGAGTGGGGGGGCTGACCTTTGAGACAGATCTGCTGCCTCTGGTGACCTCTCTCCAGTTCTCTAGCTCTGACTCTAACATTAACTTAACTCTAACCCTAAACTGAATCCTCTCTAGAGTATAGTCTATCCCAGGGCTCACTTGGGGTTCTGTCTTCATCTCTCCAGAGCATTATCTCAAACCTGCCCAGACTCGCCCACTATTGAAGGGATGTAACAGACTTGAGGCCCACCACACCCACAAGGCTATCTTGTCCTTTCACCCTCCAAAGGCTCCCCAGTGCCCTCAGGATGAAGCCTGGTGTTCAAAGCCCCTTCTAAGCTCTAGCCAAATGGAAGCCTGTGTTTTAGTTGCCTGGCTTCCCATGCACTAAGCTCTGGGCCATTGCACAGGTTGTTCCCTCTGCTGAACACTCTTCCCTCTTCCTCTTTGCTGAGATAGTTTTATTTTTTCAGTCTCTAATCAGATATCATTTCCTCAAGCATGCCTTACTAGATTCCCTTATACCAGACTAGCTGCCGCTCCTTACACCTCTACTTGCTGCATGTGTACCCATCCTCCAAGATGGTCCCCAATGATTCCTGCTCCTGTAGTCATGCTTTGTAGTGCCCTCCTATATTTATTGGGTTTATCCATGTGACAAACAAAATGCGAATGAAGTGATGGATTGTGACTTCTGTGGGTAGGTCATAAAAGACATTGCTGCTTCCACTTCTTTCTCTTGGATCATTTACTTGGGAAAAGTCAGCTACTTTATTGTGAGGGAACTCAAGCAGCTCTGTGGAGAGGTCAGTATGGTGAGGAACTGAGGCCTTCTGCCAATAATCCACAGCATCTTTCCACACATGTGAGTAAACTGCTTTGGAGTGGGATCCACCAGCTCAGTATAGCCTTTGGAAGACAGCAGTCCTGGCCAATATACTGACTGCAACCTTATGAGAAGTCCCAAGCAAAAATCATGCAGTTATATCGCTTCTAAATTCCTGACTCGCAGGAGCTGTGTTTGAGGCTGTGTCTATTGTTTTAAGCCGCTAAGTTTTGGGGTAGTTTGTGAAGCAGTCGTAAACACCTAGTACACCCAATCATTATGGTTCCCCATTTTCTTTTCTTTTTTTTCTCACTCAACTGGAAGGTATATGAAGATGGGGGCTGTGTCTTTTGCATAGTTGTATCCTCATTACTTAGCTAGAAGCCTAGCATATGGCAGAGGATCAGAAGATAATTTTTTTTTTTTTTTGAGACAGGGTTTCACTGTGTCACCCAGGCTGGAGTGCAGTGGCACAATCCTAGCTCACTGTAGCCTCGAACTCCTGGGCTTAAGCTATCCTCACTCTTGAGCCTCCCAAGTAGCTGAAACTACAGGCATGTGACACTGTGCCAGATCATTTAAAAATTTTTATTGTATAGATGGCCAGTTCTTGCTGTGTGCCTAGAATGGGCTTGAACTCCTGGCTTCAAGCCTCCCAAAATGCTAGGATCCTCTGGCCTCAGACTTCCAAAATGCTGGGATTCCAAAATGCCACCTCATCCAGCCAGAAAATAATTATTAAGTGAATGACTCCTGTCAGTCCCTTTGAAAGGAGAAGGGGCTGGGCTGGGATTCCTGATTCATCATCCAGCAAATTCTCAGAAAGGATGGGGCCCTTTCTCAATGGACTATGCTATTTTCCACCCCATACTAACTTCTGTTCCATCCACATGACTTGGAAAGTCAGCGCGTGATGGCTTGAACAAACTCCCTTCTCTGCAGAAGTTTCTGGGAACCAGAAGGTACAGGCAGGAAGCAGATATTTTGCTGACTTGAAAAAGCACCGGCAGGCTGTGTCCAGATGATAGGGGGCTCATCAATTCCAGTTAGTGGCTCCCCTCCTGGCTTGGGAGATTATTCTTGCCTCGTCTCCTGGACTATTAATGCCAGTTCTCTCTTGCACACATGGCCAGACCTAGCTCTGGGCTGGGGACATTCGCTTCCTGCGGGGCTCACGGCCATGAAATATTCAGTGCCAGCCACTTCGCCTCTCATATTTCTTCATATTCAGAGTGGCCACTCAATTGATATGTAAATAAAGTGCACCAGCACTGAGCCTGTTCCAAGCTGCATTATTTAAGCTGCAAAACGATGCATCATCCGTCATGGGGCCCATTGGCGGGACCCTGCTGGGCGCCGGGCAATAAAGCCCGCAAGAGCCTCATCAGAAGCAGTGGGTGGCCTAGTGGAAGTTCATTTATGCATGAAATATTCAGCCAGCAACAGTGCCAGCCTTAAACATCAGTAATTGGGGGGTTTCTATTGCTCCTAACTAGAGCCTCTAAATTATTGCAAAAGACTGGCCAATTTACAAATTACATATATTTGTCATGCTCTTGTACCTTTCCTGAACTAACTGAAATGGCCCCTGTGCTGTGGTTGTTTGCATACTCACCATGGTGAGCTGTGCCCAGCAGAGCCGGGCTCCTCTGCAGAGCAGAACAGGGTGGAAGCTGCACCAGCCCAGGAAGCCCTGTGTTGCCCCTCTATCTCACTGCCCTGATTGCTGGCAGTGCCCCCTTTCTGGCCTTCTTAGTGGGGCCTCCTTGGTTCAGAGGCCAAGTGTCTGAAGCCCAGGGGCCAAATATTCCCCAGGGCTATCCTGAGAAGGGTTGGCTGTGATATCTGCCCTTGTGGGTACTTGCCTAGTTCTGTGAGGTCAATTTCTCGTTCAACAGATACTTATGGGACATCTTCTCTGATCCAGGCTCTGTGTGAGAAGTTGGGGTACAACAATGAACTAAAAGAGGGGTTGATCCAGCCTAGGAACAGCAAGTTTAGTAGCTTACAATTCCACTTAGATTATAAATAGTCATCAAGCACTATCCTAAGTTGGATTCCCCCTAGGCAAACTTTGAGACAGGATTCTGGATTGGGATGTGATCTCATGAAACAGTAGAGGAGACCAGAGAGGTGGGATGGGGAAGGGAAGAAAGTTAATACAGAAAGTGTTAGCCAGCAGGGCAACTGAGACTCCATCCCACAAAGGCCTTCTGAGAGAGTGGAGAACACATCTCAAAGTTATTCCATTTGGGGGGTCAGGGAGCTGGGATATTTATTCCACAACTCCTGTCAGTCCCTTTAAAGGACATTTCAGAGAGGCTTCCCTGGCTGTTGAGTGAGAGGGACACCAACTGAGGCAGTTTTCTTGGCACCTTCCCCAGTATCACCACTGGAAACTGGCAGCATCTTGCAACCATCTGGAAAGGGAGTTTTCATTTTTCTCTCTGAATTCTGGCACAGCCCCTGTGTGTGCAGGGCCTTGAGGTGTGCTGGGACAGAAGGCAAGGATGCCCCTGGGGAGGGACAGCCCAACCTGCCCAGGGGGCTGTGGACTTTTCAGGCAAAATGGCTCTTGCCTCAGTTGAGTAGCTGCCCACATTGGGTGAAGGTGAGAAGGAAGGAGGAAGGAAGAGGGAAGGCACTAATCTCATGACCATTTACAAAGCATTGCTAATGATCTCAAGAATGCCTTTCCTCTGGCACCTCTCAGCCTTCAGTCTTGGTAAAGTTTCACCTTCTCAGAGAGGTCTTCCCTGACCATCCATCCAAGTACGATCACCACCCCTTATTCTTTGTCATCTTCTGCCATTGTTTCATCCACAGCACTTACCACTTACCACAGTCTGTAATGCTCTCAGTTACTTATCTGCTTGCTTTTGTAGTCTTCTCCCACTAGGTGGTAAGTTCCAGGACGGAGGGACCATTTCTGTTTCATTCACTGCTCTCCCCACAGGGACTCATCCAGCATGTAGCTCACAGAGGGTCCTCAGTAAATGCTGTTGGGTGAGGGAGTGAGTAAAGGAAGGCTGTAAGACAGGTATTGTCACAGATGGGGACAATGAGGCCAAGAGACTCAGAAGGAATTGTCCAAGTGGTGGAACCAGGGCTGGAACCCACATCTTGACCCCTGATGTCCTCCAGCAATAACTTCCTCCAGCCCCTTTTCCCAACCCCTGGCATTTCACCACTCAATTTTCAGCATTATCCTCTTCCAAATCAAGTCTAGGGAACCTTGAGGCCAAAATCAGCCTTGAGATACACAGGAGGTGAGATTCCAAAAGTTGCATTGCCCATGCATGAAACAGCAGGAAGGGGTGGGCTGAAGGCTCCATTCTCCTGGTGGCTGTGCCTGGCAGGTCCAGGGAGAGCCTGCATGTCTGGAAGCTCTGTTTCCTGCCACTCCAGGGACAGATGTCAGGTATTGCTTCCCAAGTCTCAGCTACCAAGAGAATTCAAGCTCTTGAGCAGGAGAAAATACCTAGAAAACCCTTCAGGGCCAAGACCCTTTCCTGCTAAGCACCTCAGAGGCATTTCCTGTGCTAGTAGTGATCCTTTCTTTGTTGCTCTTTGCAATGGACTAGAAGTTTTTATTCTGCTTTTGAAAAATGAGACAGGTAAGTCCCAGCAAGATTAGGTAATTTTTAAAAACTTAAAAACTTGGCAATGTCAGATTTATAGGAAAGTTCTAAAAATAATTAAAATAATTGCTATTTATCCTGTACCCAGATTTCCTCAAAGTTAACCTAGTACCACATTTATTTTATCTATGTGTATGTGCATATATATATATATTTTTTGAGCTGTTTGACAGTAAGTGTGGACATAATGCCACTTTGCCTCTAAATATGTCAGTATGCATTCTCTAAAAACAAGGATATTCTTTTACATAACCATAATCACAGTAGAATTTTCAAAATCAAGAAATTCGCATTTATACAGCACTATAATCTACAGACCTATACTAATTGTGCCAATTATCCCACCAATGTAGATTGAGTGCTCCTGAAGGAGCAGCACTAGGCTGGGGTTGAGGTTAAGGAGAACTCATTCTAATCCTGCCTTCTTTCCTGTTTAATCTGGGGACTTTGAATAAATAATGTATTTCATCCTACCCTTGTTCTTTTCCTCTATAGCATGGAAGTGATAATAGAAGTTTTCTTACAAGATGGTTTCAGAATTAAATGAGATAATCCATGCAAACGCTTACCCCTGCACCTGGCAGCCAATAAACATGCAATAAATTATAGTTTTTGCTATTAGTGGTACAGGAATGCCTAGTTGTATAATGTTATGTGTTATGACAACGGGATTTGACACTGCCTCTACCTTCTCCAGGGTTGTGATGATGAATAGGCTTGTCTCTACTTCTGGGTCCACTCCCGATTTGTCTGCTCCCTCTACCAGAGGACAGCTGCAGCAAGTGCCATTGGTGTCCCATGACACATACCTTTGTCCCATATCTGACTTCTGCTTCAGTTGCATCTATGGTGGGGTAGGGGAGCTCCCATGTACACTGACAAGGCCCCATTTTAAATGCTTCCTGTATTTCTGAGCTCTCCTTTTTTAGGTCTTGCTCTGAAGCCTGGGGAAGCTTCCTGATCCCCTGCCCAGGTGCAACCTGGAAGTGTAGAAGAGAAAACATCCCTAGTGGGCAACCCTCAGGAATCCTGAGTAGATGCCCAGCCTCCCACCCTTCGGAGGGACAAGTCTGAGTACCTTATCACAATTCTCCATAGAGTCCTCTGTGGAAATGAGCTCCAATTGCCCACAGTGGTAACCAGCTCAATCACTCACCTTGCGTTGGCTCTCTATCCTTCTCTGACTGTCTCCATTCCTCACTGCAGGGATCGCCTCCCAAATAAACTACTTGCATATAAGTTCTTGTCTTAAATTCTGCTTTTGGGGAAACTCAACCTAAGACAACAGCCCTTTGGAGCTTCGAAAGTATCTACTAAGTCCCTTGTTCCTTCAACCATTCTTAGGACCTAGCTTCCAGGCCCAGGCTCATTGATCCTGTTCCTCAGACCCTCCTTCCTTCTGTTTTTCCTTGTCCTCTGGATGCCTCATGGTGACAGAGGAGTGCTGCACCCAGATGGGGCCCTGCCATCGTATCTCCCTCCAGAATACCACTGGACTTCACACCTGCTCTCTAACCTTGAGACCACCACCCTAGCTCAGTCCTCATCACCTCCTGGGAGGACTGTTGAAACAGTGTCCTAACTGCCTCCCTTCCTTCCCTGAATCTCTCCACTTCCATCTATTTGAACTGCAGGATGAAGCATCATTCTGTAGCCTGGCACACAATGTTCTGGCCATCTTCTTTAGTCTCTCCTACTTCTTTGCTGGTTCTGTGTCCTGCAGGACTTCCAAGTTCTTTCATTTCCCAAACACATCAGGCTATCTCATGCTCCATGCCTTTCCATGTGCTGTTCCCTCTGCCAGGAAAATGCATCTACCAAGTGGGCTTGGGAAATTCCTGTTTATCTTCAAGTTTCACCTCAAGCATCCCTGCCTCTTGAAAGCCCCAGAGCATGTCTCTCTCTCCTGTTTATTTATAACACAACATTTGCTGCCCTGAGCTGAAATTGCTCTTTATTTATTTAGACTGGAACTCCTTGAGGGCAGGCCTGAGTCTCATTCACACTGCATTCCTCAAGCTTAATACAGCATGTAGCTCAGATGTACACCTGGGACATGTTTGTAGAGAGAATTAGAATGGCAGTCTTTTTGACGCAGGTCAAAGATCTAGGATCCTTTTATTCAAGCTCACATGCCTAAGTTTTGTATTCATTGGTTTACTAAGAGGTCTGGGGGCTGGGAAGCCCTGTAACATGAGAGGGAATCTCAGTAACATTGGTCTGATTTGAACAGAATCATTGGTTGTCATTTTCCGCCTCCCATATTTCCCCAATCTCCAAGTTTGTTCCATTTAGACTGCCCTGGCCAACAACCAAGGTGCCTGCTTCTCTTCAATTCCTAAGCTTCCCAAACAAACTTCCCATTAATGCTTGTCTGATGCAAATGTCAAGTGGTCTTATGTGGATGCTATTAAAATAATGAATGCAGAAGGGGATAGATGAACATGGCTGGGAATCGATCTTGGACCCCTGATGAGATCATTAAGAACTGGGGAAATGGAGGGGGGCATCACTCTCACAGGTTGAAATTTCACTAGGGCCTCTTTCTCCCCTCCATCAACTCCTTTCCCCCTTCCCATCCCCCTGTTGATTTATGAGCTGGACGCCCCCCACTCCCCCATCCATTACCCTCAATGCAGGGCTAACTCACCATGGAAAATCTATTTGTGTCAAATGGAATTTTTATCTTTGTCTAGGAATTAATGCATTTTGTAAAAAGATGTTTTAATCATGCTTTCCTTATGGCAAACATTATTGCATGAAAAAAAATCTGCCCCAAAGACTCATGATGGTGTTGTGTAGAAAGTGTGCTTTGAGGCAGGGCACAGTGGCTTGTGCCTGTAATCCTAGCACTTTGGGAGGCCGAGGTGGGTGGATCACTTGAGCTCAAGAGTTCGAGACTAGCCTGGGCAATGTGGTGAAATCCTGTCTCTACAAAAAAAAAAAAAAAAAAAAAAAAAAATTTCCAGGCTTGGTGGTGCTTGCCTGTAGTCCCAGCTACTTGGGGGGCTGAGGCAGGAGGATTGCTTGAGTCTGGGAGGCAGAGGTTACAGTGAGCTGAGATGATGCCACTGCACTCCAACCTGGGTGACAGAGCGAAACCCTGTCTTGAAAAAACAAAAAACCAAAAAACAAAAAACCGAAAAACAAAACAGAAAAAGGTGCCTTGGCTCCTTGATGGGGGCACTTGACAAGGCATCTAGACTTGACCATACCTGAGGATTATATATTAGGGGAAGGAAGCTGCACGGAGGAGGTTTTGGCTGGGTGATGGAGAGGGGCATGGAGGGTTCCTTGGACTCAAGAGCAATTGCCTCTATTATTATTGTCAATCATTCATCTTGGAATTAAGTTCTCATATCCCGGTAAAATAAAAAAGATTTTAATTTGGATGATTTGATTCAGTTTGTAAAAGGTTGAGGAAGCAGCGTGACATGGGGATAAGAACCACACCTGCACAGGTCCCAATTCCAGCTGCATTACTTCCTGGATGTGTGGTGATGACTCCCTGGGCTGCAGTAAAAATGGGAATTACTCTAGTTACTAGCTCCCTGCAGTACTATGAGGCTCGAGTGAACAAACATGCATGGAATTGTGCAGCTCATATCTGGCACATAGCAAGCCTTCAAAAATGCTAATTTTCCTATATTATCTTTCTTCCTTCCTCACTTGAAGCCAGTAGACATTAGGTTAAGTTTTAGCATTGCCACTTTAGAGCAGTCAGGCACACAGTAGGTGCTCTCTAAATATATGTTGAGTGAAAAATCAACTATCTCTTTGGCTTATGGAGATAAAAATTCTGCCAAACAGACCTTCCAAAGTGAGTTGTAGATTTGCTATTCTCTCTGCAGCCTACCTGGATTTTTTTTCCTATTCAATCACTCCTGTTTTAAAAAATCTTGCTTACATTTATTTCTTTTGTTATCTGATATTTTTTGCTTTTATTTCCTTGTTTGCTCATTGCCTGCCTTTTCCACTATGTTATAAGCTTCATGGCATCCCATTTCTTTTCCACATACCACTGTAACCCTGGAACTTGGCACCTAGTAGATACTCAATAAAATATTTGTTGAGCATATTTATACATACATGAATAAGTGGAAAAAATGGAATTGCTTTCTTCTTTGTTGATCCCTGCCTGATTGTATAGGTGCCAGGAAAGCAATCCTGGGCTATTCCATTTCCAGAATGGTTTGTACAAAGGACTTCAAACTGTAGCCAAAGGAGTGGGTGTGGTTGTGGGGGACACTGGTGAGAAGAGGTGCATTTTGATCCAATGTAATATCTCTGAACACTGCAAAAAATGCTCCTCTCCACTCTCCTTTGATCTGGGTGAAGGGGTGATTTGGATAACAAAGATCAGCTTGCAGTAGGGAAATAGACTTTATCTCTTTAGTGAGAAGAACTGCAAAGTCATATGGCAAAGGGATGGGAGGGCATGGAGAAGCACAGGGATGCGACATGATTCATCTATTACAGCATATCCTGATCCTATATAATAGGGCAGGTGATTTAAAAAGGGTGGTCGTGGGAGGCATTTCTGTGGATGTGACATTTCAGTTGCGCTATGCAGGGTAAGTAGGAATCAGCTAAGTAAAGAGAGAGGGAGAACATTCCAGGCTGAGAGCGTGTGCTCTCTGAGCTCTGAGGTGGGAATGAGCTGGATAGAATCAAGAAACTAAAAACAGGCCAGCATGGCTGGAATGTGGAGGGAAAGGCTTTAGGTTGAGATGATGTGGAGGGGAGGGTAGAGGCCGGCCTGAGCTTGCTCCAGAGCAAACCCTGCTGCAGCAGAAGCTTTATTTGAAACAATAATTATAGCTCTAATTCATATGGACTCTAGCTAATTGAGCATCTACTATGAGATAAGCCTGGGTGGGTGGGACTCACAGAAAAATGGAGAAGTAGCAGGTGACATGGGTAAGTGACCTCACACACTGAGGAGTGTGATGAACCCAAGTTCAGAGTGCCCTGTGGGTTTTACATAGGGAGCAGGGGTGGGGGCCAGGAGCCAGTGGGGAGAAGGGTGAGCAGAGGTGCCAGATGATGAGGAAAGAGGGTCTTCCCCATGGAGGGAAGGCTCTGAGTGGCCCAGGATTGTGCAATGAACCACCCAAGGGTCTGCGTGGCTGGAATGCAGGGGGTTGTCAGGGCAGGAGCTGGGGCACACCTGAAGGGTTTGGGCTTTATGTTGAGGGCCGGGAGAGCCCCTGTGGCATCTGAGGTGTGGGCAGAGTGGAGTTTGGATTTTACAGAAGGACCACTCCCATCGTGTATGTGGAGTTTAGGGTGGGGACTTGGAGCTGCTGCAGGAGTCCAGACAAATGTGAAAAAGATCCAGGCAACAGCAATGGTGAGAGTGGTGCAGGCCAGGGAGGGGAGGTATGAGTTCTCTCAGGCCCTGAGGGAGCCCAGAGGAGATTCTGTCTAGGGCGATGGAGGGATGGAAGGGGTTGTGGAGGCTGGAGGTGCTCTCTTCGGGAACTTTGGAGAAGTGGGAGTGGGCAGAACCTTCCTCTCTCATTCTTGGTCTCAGCCTCAGATAACTGATGGAAGAGAGTTTCCTAGTTCAGTCCATGACAGTACAAAAGTGAGAAGGGGGTGATGGGAGGACCAGAGTGTAGAGGAGGATAAAGGAGCCATGGAAGCCACCCTAGGCAGGGTCCTTTCTGCATGGCATCTAGGACAGGGAAGGGGCTTCTGGAGTTGAGGGGACCCTCAACTCCTGCTCTGTGAGGTTGGGCCAGTCAATCCTCCACCTCTCTGAGCCTGAGTTTCCTCCTCTACAAAATGGGTATTCATGATATTATTTACCTTTTTCCAAGATTTTGGGGAGAGGATGATGGAATAGTGCATGTGGAATACATAGTACAGCACAGAGTTAGGCCGGTGGTGGATGTCATCTAGAAATGCCAGTAGGGCTGCTGCACTGTGCAGCCCTAGGGAACATCTTTTATATGGAATACAAGGTGAATGCTGCCTTCTGAACTACACAATCCAGACAATGAGGATGGGAGGCATGACCTTTATGGCTAGGTGGCTTGGTGGTAGTCAGTCTTATGGGGTAGGGTCTGGAAGGAGGCATGACATTTGGAGGGCTACTGTCCCATCCCCACACTGCCCTCCCATTTTCATAGGAGCTGCCCATCTGTCAAGGACTCAGACTGTCAGGCAAGCTGGTGAGGGGGCCTGCAGGCAAGGAATGCTTCCTCTGACAGGGGAGTCCTTCACTGTCAGCGGCTTCGCCTCGGTGGGTTAATAAAGCCATCCATCACCCTTCTCCATGCCAGGTATCTAAATGCCTGCTTAATACCACCGTGGGGGGTGGGAGTATGCATCAGGGATGCTCAGCACCTGGGGGCCAGGGTGCTGGTATGTCAGGAACTGCCTCGCGGTTTGGAGCCTTGGTGCAATCCAGATGCAAACTCAGCTCAGGGTCTCCCTCTGCCTGGCTGGCTTGGGTATGGGATCACGCAGCTTGAGAGGCTGTGGTCTGACAAACAGCACCGAAGCACACTTGGAGTAGACACACTGAAGTTCCTGTTTGCCATTTTACTGCTTGCAGAGGACAGATGTCAGAGTAGAAACAGGTATTTGCTACCCAGAGTGTCCACACTGCTGTCCCAGGCATCTGCCTCTGACACAGGGTCAGGAATGTACAGGCTTCATGAGAGCACTACTAAGCACACATGTCTGGCTGTTCAGAGAAAGACGTTTGAAAATGACTGGTGGTTGCTTTGATGCCTGTGGGAGTTTAATGAATTTGGGCTCCTGGAGAGGAAGTGAGCATCAATCAAACTACAGGCTCTTGTTTATTGAGCACTCACTATGTGCACTTCTTTGCCTTTACTCTGCTAGGAACTGGGTGCAGTTATTATTGCCATTACACAGATGGCAAGATTGAGGTCCAAAGAAGTGAGTTGTGTATGATAACACAGCCAGAAAACACAGAGCTGGAATTTGAACCCAGGTTCATCAGACTCTGGAGCCTCACTCTTATCTGGGCACACTTTGCTGGCTTCACAGACTAAGTAATCACCTTCGCAGTGCATCTAAAATCCTGCCAACAACTCCATCAATCAGTGTTATTTCCTCTATTTTATCTATGAAGAGAAGGAAGTTCAGAGAGGTGATGGGAGCAGTGCAAGGTCACAGGGCCAGGAAGCTCAGAGCTGGGATTCAACACAGTTCTATGTGACTCCCAACCTGTATTATTATTTTTTCCCCACCAGGATAGTGTGTTTTCAAACCTTTTAAGCCACAAACCCCTCCTTCCTCCAAAAAAAAAAAAAAAAAGAAATCTGATGTGAGATTCTGACATAAAGGGCAAATGAAAGAGGGCACCACTCTGGTTAAGTGGGGACCCTGTTCTGGTTATATATTGCTACATAACAAATCATCCCAAAGTGTAGGGGCCTAAAACACAATGCTCATAATCTGTCAAAGTTTTGTGAATCAGAAACTTGGATGGGGCACAGGGGGGAAAGGTTGCCTGTGCTCTGTGATGTCTGTTGGAAGACTGGAATATGGGCTGGAATCACTCACAGGTCCGGCAGAAGGTGCTGGCTGTCAGTTCTCCTTCATAGGGTCTCTCTGTGTGAGCTAGTTGGGCTTCCTTACAGCATGGTGGTTGGGTTCCAATGGCACAGGTAGAAGCATTGCCTTTCATGACCTGGCCCTGGAAGTCATGTGATATCACTTCCCATCTAAGTTTAAGGGTAGTGGAAAAAGACTGGATGAGTGCATGGGGCTGAAAATATTGCTGGGCTAGGAATGAACATACCTGGTGGGGGGGCTCAGGAGTGCTGAGGAGCTTCTCCCTCAGTTAATCCTCACATTCTGGCCCTCCTGGTTTACCTCTCTGCAACTCCTAGTACCTTTCAGTTGTTTCCTGCTTTGTGGTGGCGGTAGAAGCTTCTGCTTGGTTGGGCCCCTTTTTCCTCCTGGTGGCACCCCCTCCTGGCCAGCTCAAAATTAGCCCCCATCTCCAGCTCCTTCAGGGACCTCACAGGCCCAATCTGTCCACCTCCCTCTTACTCAATTTTTGACCAGCAGCTGTATTAGTTGAGATAATTCTGTCAATGCATGCCTTTTGTACCCAGAATGTGCCTGGTAAATTTGTTAAAGAATACCCCAGGCTAACACATCATTACACTTCCAAACTCATCTATCTTTTACTTTGGATTAATTCCTTTTTTCCCTCTCTCTTCACCTCCTCCATAAATCCTGGTGCACTTAATTAATTTCAGTTCCACTGTAAGGTCCATAATACAGAATTGTTCAAGCAAACACAAAATTAATTATTCTATTTACAGCCTTCTCATTGAGAGGAGCATTTCATCTTTCATAATTACATTTTGGAACGTCCAATTATGAATTCAGGCGCCTGCTGTTTTGCATACAGGGACAGTCCCCGAGTGTCCTCGAGGTAGAGGAGTCGGGCTGGTGGCCTCTTGTGCCGTCTGCCACTGACTCAGGCACTGCTGGTTCAGTCCCTGAAAGGCCTTTTAAGGAGACATTGAGGGAGGGGCAGGATGGGAAGGTCTGGAAGGGAGTGGAGCCCAGAGATGGGGTGAAGAGAAGAAGGAGGAGGTAAGAAGGGAAGAGGAATGGTGGGGGATGTGCCAATTTAATTGAGAACCTATCATGATTAAGAGCTTTCAAAGGGGACAAAACAGACTTCTTCATCTTACCAGGTTGCAGGGAAGAGTCCTGCTTTTCTGCAAATCAGTGGTCCAGGCACATGGGCCCCATCTTATGCCTGGACTTTGCTCCGGTCTCAGATGTAAGCCCTGGAAGTCCAGGTTCTCTTCTTTCACTCTGACTTTGGGCCATAGAGGACCACTTTGGTGGCATGAGTCTCACCAAGCCATTGGGATTTCAGCCAGGACACTTTTCAGCTTAGTGGGAAAGCCACTCTCTCTCCTCCCTAATGGATGGTCTCCACCTCTCAAAGCTTATGGGCCAGCAACACCTTTTAGATGGGAATGGAACAGACACCAGCTCTTTGTTCAGGGCCCTGCTCCGGATGCCCTGGGGCAGGCTCCAGAAGGCAGCTACTAGACTGCATCGTGGTGCTTGACCCACCGGAGTTCTAAGATAGTACAAGAACCCCTGTTTAAAGTTTTTTTTTTTTTTAATTAGTTTTCATCTGACCCACTTTTAGATAAAATTAACATGTTTGTTTAAAAATAAGTCAAATAATTTCTTTAAACATTTTATTAAAATAAGGTCTATTTTGTAAAGTGGGTGTGTTCTGCTGATCCCCAGAGGGGAATGGCTCCCTTCTTCCTTACCATCCCCTGCATACCTCACTTCAGAGCCAATGGAGTTTCACCTTAACATAAATAGAAGTGTTCATTTTCTTAAAAAAAAAATCTATTGAATTCCTGCTAAGTGCTAGACATCACACTGGGCACTGTGTGCTGGGGACTTTGTATATGTTGCTTATTTAGCTCTATGACAGCCACCTGATGACCTTCAGAGGGGACTGCCTGACACTTGGGAACCTCATCTCAAACAGGTGTGTGCAAGTGACCATAGGAAAGTTGAGTTCCAGGCCTGAGTGGGCTGTGAAATCTCAGGGAAAAAACCTACACTGTGGAGGCTGTAAGGGTGTAGTGGCAAGAGCTTGACTCTGGATTCAGACTGCCCATGTTTGAATCCCCACCCTGGCACTTGGCAACTGTGGGATCTTAGGCAAATCACTTAACTTCCCTGTTCCTCAGTTGCCTCATGTGTTAAATTGGGATATTACTACTGCCTCACTGGGCTGTTGTGAGGTTTCTACAAGATTATGTGTGTAAAACCCTGGCTCATACTGGATGGGTACTCACTTAGCGGCTGTGTCTCAGTTTCTCCATCTGTTGAATCTGTAAAGTTTGAGTAGCTAAGTGAGAGTGATGCATTTTGGAAATGAGTGCTCTGCCATCATTCCCAAAGGCTGGTACCTGAGGCATGCAAGGACTTCCAGGGTGGGGCAGGGGTTCACATGGAGGGATGCAAAGGGCGCTGAGCACCCACTGCCACTCCACTTACATTTGTATCCTGTCACTCTTGATTAACCCCCTCCAACAGTTTCCCAGTTCACTTAGAATAAAAACATAATATTTATGGTGGCCTATAAGGCCAACCAGACCCCATTTCTGTCTGCTCCCCAAGTTTCCTACTTCCTACTTTCCTCTTCATTGTCTATGCTCCAGTCACACTGGTCTCTGTTCCTTGGAGTGTTGGCATCTTTCCCACCTTAGGGTCTTTGCACCAGCCATTCCCCCTGCCATGCACATTCTTTCCCCAGTTCTTAGCATGACTGGCTCAGTTTAGATGTCGTCTCTTCAGAGAAGCTTCCCTGATCATCCTACCTGTAAAGCAGCCCTTAGCCCAATCCTCCTCCTCACATCACCGTTTGTTGTCTTCATAGCCCTAATCACGATCTGAAATATCTTGTTTGTTTTCTTGTGTATTGTCTGTCTTCAAACCCCTAGAATATAAAGACCCAAGAAAGCAGGAGTCGTGACTGTCTTGCCCAGTTCTCTATCCCTTGATTTGTGGTGGGTGCACAATAAATATTTTTTAAGTGAACAGTTTACCTCCATCTCCAATGCGACTACAGCAAGCCTGGAAAAATGAAGACTTAGGAATGTCTTCGTTTGTGATTAGCTGTAGGGGAAATGGACCAGGCTTAATTTTTCCTTTAAATCAATTTTCTGATCTTGAGGAGCCTTCCTTCATCCTAACAAACCCTCAAGATGGGGGAGAGCCATTGATTTATCTCATAAGTGATTTTTTTCCAGACCTGCCCACACCGAATAATTACTTGCATTTGTGGGCCGAGAATGTCTTTCTGCTGTTCCACCTGGTAGGTTTGTTTTGTTTGTTAATTAGCTATTAATTGCAAGGGCTCCTGGGATCTGGAGGTGAAGGGGAGGCCCCAGAGGTGGGTCAGGGGGTCTTGGGCAAGCTAGGACCCCAGACTGGAATGAGGGTGACCTCACTGGGCACTGGGCTAATTTATTTCAAATGGTGTCATGTCTGGGTAGTCAGTGAGCTCCTGGGATGATGAGTGATTTTGCTAATTAAGTCCCGTAAACACTACAGCTTAATTTTCAGCAGTGGGGCTGCAGCTGGTGGATGGGAGCCGCCGGCAGCTGCGACAGAGGCTGTCCTTGAAGGAATAGGCCACGGACGGATGGTGGGAAGGCTGAGAGGGAAGAAGGGGTGTTCAAATGCAGGGAGTTCACACTGGGTGCATTCTTTTCTTCCTCATCCCTTTGTCCCTTTGCTGTCTCTCTAGGCCAGGCCCTACCCATGGGAATATCCCAGGCTGGTGAAAAGATAATGCCTATAAGTGAATTGAAGGGAGTTTCTGGAACATAATCCCTATGCTCCCATAGGCCCAAATCAGGAAACTTCCATCATTGTTTTTCATCTTCCTTGACTTCACCTCCTCTAGACCTCACTTCCATCATCTCTTCCATCTCTAAAGCCTAGATAATTTGTCTCCCAAGCCTTCTACCTCTTGACTTTGCCCACATTGTTCCATTTCCTCTAGCAGCCCTGCTCCACCCCCCACCTACTCTCCCCTTGAAGAACTCAAAAACCAACCAGCAGGTCTCCTTGCTGCCATTCTTGGGCCTACAGTTTTTTCTCCGCACAGCCTCTCACATGATCTTTCTATAGTGTACATCTGATCACATCACTCCTTTGCTTAAAATTCTCTGGGGGCTTTTACTTTCCTTTAGATAAAGGCAAACATCCTTTTCAAGGTCTGTAAGACCCTAGTGACTCCTGTGGCCCCATCTCTTATCACTCTCAATGGCACACTTTGGGACCAATTTTCTTCTTCATTTAATTTTTTTAGAACCAAACACATTTTTTTTAAACTTTCAGGTCTTTGAACAAGATGTCCCTTCTACCAGGATCATGTTCTGTGCTCCCCATCATCCATCTTCCAATGCCTTTGCTTGGCTGACGCCCCATGTGTAGATTGCAGAAGTCCCTTCGTCAGGGCAATGGAGGACCCAGGGCCTTGCAGATCTGTGTTGGGCTGCATTAGGTTGTGTTAGGCTGACTGCATGTAGGACCTACCTGCGTCCAAGTGCCCACATTACTGTGTGTAATAATGTGTTTATTGTGAGACTCCCTACAGGGACAGGGATCATGACTGTCTGACTCATTTCTATGTTCCCAGTGCCCAGCACTGTGCCTGCCATATAGTTGATGCTTAATATATGTTTGTCGAATTGCATTAATGAGGACCTATGATGGAGAGAGTACAGTGGAATGCAAAACGCAAAGTGGTTGTTTCCCCAGAGCAATGGTGAGGAGGGCTGTCAGGAAGGACTTCAGAGAGGAGGAGGCTTGGAGCAGTGTCTTGAGAGAAATGGGCATGGGGATGACCGGGTGCAAATGATAAGGGCACCTCTAGAACAACAATTCCTCAGCAGAGTGAGGGGAGTCAGTTGGATGCATGAGGCAACAAAATCAGCACTGATGAGTCAGGGACAGGCTGGGATGGGGGGCAGGAGTGGGGAGGAACCATGTGAGGGTTATCCTAGACCTAGGAACCAGGGATGGCATGCCATGGTGAGCTGCTGTGCCTCCCCTGCTTCTCCCCATAGCTTGTTTCTGGGATGCCTGCTGCTCTCACCTGGGCCACCCCTTGAGAGATGCTCTAGGGTTGTCTACATCAAACGGAGCCTGAATTCACCTCTTTGAGCCGGTTTCCAGGAGAGTACTGGCTTCCCTTGAGGCAGCTTGCTTCCCTCTGATGAGGACAGAAGTATAGCCCAGGATGCCACAGCCTGTCACATTTCTGTGGCCGTGATGTTGCAGTTTACAAAGTGATTTCAAATGGCAGACTGATGAGATCCCTATAGCTAGGTAGACCTGGGAGAATCTGGCACACTTCCTTTTGGTCTGGGCTGACCCCTTTTCCTGGGATGCTATTCTGGCTGCTATTTCTGTGTCCTACCCAAATACTTACTGGTGTAAAACAACAACCATTTTATTCTGCACACAGATTTTGTGGGTTAGGCATTAGGAAAGGGCATAGCAAGGATGGCTTTTCTTTGCTCTGTGCTGTCTGGGGCCTCAGTTGGGATGACTAGAATGGCAGGGGCTGGGGGATCTATTAGTACTCCCAAGATGGCTTCTGCACTCCGTGGTCCAGTTCCTGGGCTGGGATGGCTGATGGCTGGGCTCTCATGGAACTGTCATTGAGAGCACCTACATATGGCCTGTAGTATTGCGGTCTTAATTTCTTACTTTGGCACCCTTATATTGTGATTTTAATTAATTCCTTCCCTTCTACTAACTCATTATATGGCCCTAGTCACGTTACTCAATCTCTTTTGGGGCTTCAGTTCCTCATCTGTGAAATGCGGATTATGATAGTGGCTATCTCATACCAACTTGGTGAGCATTAAGTGAGAAATTATATGTGAAGTGCACAGAAGGAACTCTCAGTGCATGTTAACATTATCGCTGCTTCCTTGTATTTAACATGTGGAAGTAGATGACTCCAGGTTTCTTTAATCTCTAGGGTTTCCTTTTTTATAGAGGCAATGATGGTCCAAACACACCAGGAAATTTTTATCAGACCACACGACTCGTAAGTCTCAAAACCAGGATTGGAACCTGAATATCTCCCCATGGGGTTTGTTATTCTTTCCATTGTACCACACTGCCCCTTTGGTGTCCATTTGCTTTGAATCAACTCAATAAAACGGTTGGCTGTGTGTTAGTCAGCTTGGGCTGCCATAACAGAATACCATAGGCTGGGTGGTTTAAACAACAAAAATTTGTTTTCTTACAGTCCTGGAGCCTGGAAGTCTGAGATTGGAGTCGTTGGGTTCTGGTGAGGGCTCTCTTCCTGGCTTGCAGACTTCTTGCCGTGTGCTCACCTGGCCTTTTCTTGGTGTGTACACTCAGAGAGAGACAGAACCAGCTCTCTGGTGTCTCTTCTTATATGGACAATAATCCTGTCAGGTCAGGGCTCTATTCTTATGACCTCATTTAACCTTGATTACCTTCCAAAGGCCCTATCTCCAATATAGCCACTTTGGGGGTTAGGGATTCGACATACAAATTCTGGGGGGAAGAGGGGTGCACAATTTAGTCCATAGAGGGTTGGTTGCTGGGATGCACCATAACTAGAGTGGAGCACTGTCTCTACCGATCTGTTTACTTGTTTCACCAGTTTATTGTCCATCCAGTCACTTAATTATTACCATGGTGGCCATTTGTCCTCTGGAGCTGCCAATATCAACAGCAAAATATACCTAAGATATTGTACTACAGCAAAGCTGGCAGTATTTAAAAGTGATTATATCCTTGAGTCTGAAGTTTGTTTGGGTTCAATCTCAGTTCTATGATGGGCTTTATGTCCTTGGATGGCTCACTTAACCTCCTTATGCCTCTGTGTCTTCATCTATACAATGGGTATAATAATAGCATCTGCTTCACAGGGTTTCTGTGGGATTAAATGCGATAATATGGCAAAAATTTTAGCTTAGTATCATTATCATCCTCACTCCATCTCCAACCCCATCATCGTTACCATTATCATTATCATCATTTCTCTCAACTACATTAAAAAAAGAATGGAAGCTAGTATTTACTGAGAACATATTGTATGCTAGGCACTTTCATAAATGTTACCTCATTTGATTCTTTCTAGGTAGACATTTGCAGTCTCTCTCTCTCTTTCTCTCTCCTTATATTACTATATAAAGTAACTAAAGCTTAGAGAGTAGAATTGTCCAAACCCATGAATACACAGCTAGTTAGCAGCTAAGACATACTATGAATCTCAGTCTATCTTACTCCAAAGCCTGGTTGATGGAGAAGAAAATGAGAAAATGAAGAAGTATTGGGGAGGATGTTATAAGGAGAGAACATGCCTACAAACAAATTTTATTTTTGTCAATTTTTTGTAATATAGTTTACTATCATTTTCTGAAGGAAATTTCAGTTTTCTCTTCAGTTTTGCTTTTTTTTGGTTCAAGTTTTATATGCACTTAAAGGGTCAGAAGTTCTACAGGATTTGTTACAAACCCCTTTAGCAATTTCTCCCACATTTCACCTTCCCTAGAGGCAACTACCTTCCCCACCTTTGGCAGATTTTGATATTTACCTCTGTGTTTCAACAAAACATGTTTGCAATAATACTTGTTGTTTTTTCAAGCCTAAGTATTACATCTTGATTTCCCACCATGGAAGATGAAGATTTAGCTTTCTTTCCCTTACCTGTCCTACCACACTTCTACATCCTTCTCACTTACCCCATCCTCCCAGTATAGTTATATCATAATTTTATATAGTAATTTGCTAAGACCAATTCTTAACACTTATATTGTTATTGCTGTGTAAACACTCTTCAAAGCTGAGCAAGGTAGTAAACTATTATTACTTTTCTTTTCCCATGCAACTTTTAATTTCCTTGAAGCTAGTATTTGTCTGTTTGGTTTTTGAAGCTTGGTTTGCTATTGTTAATCATTAGTTTAACCCCAAACTCCTTGCTTGTTACCTAATTCACCTATCCAGGCACTCAAACACATCAGATATTCTGTCAATCTCTTCTTCTGGATAAGTCCCTCCCAGTGGCTGTGGCTTGCTCCACTCTGGCCTGGTTGCCTTCTAAGCCTAATGCACAGCTGTTGACCTGGGGCCTCCTTCCCCTATCCCACCGGAAATTCTCTCTCCTTCACTCCTGAGTTATATTTCTTATTTTCTGAATCTCTTCTTCCTCTTTCTTGTTTTACAAACTCATTTTGGTGGAGCACCTTCTGTAATTGTGTCTTAATAGGAGGTACCTGAGAGGTAAAATATTTAAAGACTTCTCATGTCTGAAATATCCCTATCTTATTCTCACACTTGATGAATATTTGGCTTGCAGTAGATTTTTTTTTGTTTAGAATTCATTTTTCTTCATAACTTCAAAGCCATTATTTGGTAACCAGCTTCCAAAATAGCCCCCAATACTTCTCTTCTCTGATATTCATGCCCTATAGAGTCCCCTCCTGCATTTAATAGGCATGACCTGTGTTATCAATAGAATAGTGTAGAAATAATGGCCACAAAAGACACTGTGGCTTCTGACACTATGGCTTGTTTTCCTAGGATTACTGTTTCTCAGAGAAGCCTGCTGCCATGTCATGAGGACACTTGGCAGCCTTTTGGAGAGGTTCACATGGTGAGAAACTGAGGTATCCAGCCACAGCCAATATCACCTTGCTGGCCGTGTGAGTGAGGCAACTTGGAAATGGATTCATCAGGCCCAGTCAAGCCTTCAATGGCTGCAACTCTGGCTGACATTTTAATTATAACCTTAAGGAAGACTCTGAGCCAGAACCAAATAAACTGTATGAGGTACATTTTTAAAAAAATTACTTTAAGCTGCTAAGTTTCGGGTTAATTTGTTATGTGGCAATAGATAACCAATACCTACTGTGCCATTGTCTTCTAGTTGAGAAGTCTGAAGCATTTCTGATTTTTGACTCTTTATTTGATCTCTTTTGTTTTGTATTTTTCTCTAGAAGCTTGTAGGATCTTCCCTTTGTATCCAGGGTTTGCACATTTTCCTAACATTTCATTATAATATGCCTAGTGTGAGAATATGTTCATTCTCTCTATCAAACCCTTTCATTGGAAATTTATATTCTTCAGTTCTGGGAAGTTGTCTTGAGTAATTTTGGTGACTTTTTCCTCCCATTGTCTCTGCTTTCTCTTTCTAGAACCCCCATCATTTGGATGCTGGTCATCTTTGACTGATTCTCTAATTTTCTCATCATTCCTTTTCTATTTGCACATCTTTGTCTTTTTTCTCTGTCTTCTGGAGAGTATATTTATATTGGGATCCTTCTTTTGAGTTTTTATTTAAACTCTGCTACATTCAGAATTTCTAAGGCATCTTTTTATGTGTGCTGAATGTTCTTTTTTATATTATTTTACATTTATTTCATGAAATCTCTTTTGTTATCTCTCTGAAGATATGTGCGTTTGCATATACATATGTAACAGCTTTATTGAGATATACTTCATACAACATGGAATTTACCCATGTAAGTATGCAGTTCAATGGTTTTTAGTATAATCACAGAGTTGTGTAATCATCACCACAATCAATTTGGAATATTTTTGTCACCCCAAAAAGGAATTTTGTACCCTTTAGCTGTCACCCCTCAATTTCCTCCTCTCCACCCCTGCCTAGGCAACCACCAATCTACTTCCTATCTTTGCCTGTTCCAGACATTTCATATGCATGGAATGACATTTCTTCATTTCTTAAATAGCATAGTTCTGTTTTTTCCTAGTTGCTCCCTGCCCTGCAGTCATTTGCTTTGATCTCTGTCTTCCAGGTCAGAGGCCTTCCTCAGATGTCTGTTAATCTTTGGAAGTTTGTTCTGATTGAAAAAGGAGGGATAAACCAGCTGACTGGCAAGGGTGGGGCTTGCTGACTCTGGGCTTCCCCACAGGGTGACCTGTTGCTTATTTGGTAGAGCATTGTCTGAGGTCATCATTTTTAAATCTCTTTAGGATGGTTGGATTCCTAGATAAGATTATTTTAGTCTACTGCTTGGAGGTAAAATTTTGCCTGTCAATGCTTAGAGAACTGAGTGAGAGAAAATCATGGGGAGATGTCAACATTTAATGTGTGAATGTTCACTTGATTCCATGTTCCGTAAGGAACCCTGCTCTCAACAGTGCCTGGTCCTTTGCCTTAAACTCCCTGAAGAAAAATTCTCCACTCATCTGCTGAGAGGAGGGAGGGGCAATTGCTTCCCTGTGAAAGAGTAGGGGAGAAGATCTAGTGATCTGACTACTTTTAAACATATTTTACACCAATTTTGTTTATATTTATGCATCAAACACTTATATAACCACTACTGTGTGCCAGGTACTTTTCTAAACTGCTGATAGATTCTCCTTCTTTGAGATTTTCTCCCACTCCCTACTTGTAGTGCTCCCCGATGCCTCTAATTCCTAAGCCTTTCAGAAATTCCAGTGAATAAGGTTGTTTCTCAGCTCTCCCACTGCTGCGTTAGAATCCGGTTATTTCATGTGTGTCAGTTTGGGCCCTTCAAGAAGTAGACACCAACATGGGATTAAATGCACAAAAGCTTTATTGGGAAAAACACTTGTGAAGGAAAAATGGGGAGAAAGCTGGAGGAGGCTGGGAGAGCTGTCAGACTATGATGCATGTCTAACATTTTGGAGGAGAGAGGGAAGGGAGGAAGATTGGGTAGAAAAAACTATTAGAATGCTGCGCAGTTCCAAGAAAGTTTCAGCAAAGCTGATGAGGCATTCTCCAGCTAAAATCATCTGTCAAAGGATTCTCATGCCTCCCGACAGTGGACCTGCCTTACTATCTCAGCTGTGCTCAGCCAGAGGCTGGGAGTGAATGTGGTGGTGGAGTCAGAGCATAGCACCTGGGGCAGTTGATCAATTACACTGAAGTTGGAGCTCTGAAAGGCATTCTTGTGGTTTCTGCATAGCCATGTCAGGTGTGCTAATTCCTCCCCAAACTTCCAGTGAAACAACAGCAAAGGGATTTTCTTAAAGGGCATAAGCCACAAAGACAAGGAGAATAGGAAAGGCAATAGCAACAAAATTTTGGAAGCTAGATACATATTTTCAGTCCTTCATGCTTACCCAGACCTCCTTTGAGATATTTATTTTTAGTCCTTCTTGTTCTTTAATGGATGCTTTCAAGAATACAAATTTTCCTCTGAGTACTGCTTTGGCTTCACTATCACAATAAGCATGGCTAATATGTAATCCTTTCATTTCATGGCATGTACAGCTACTTAGTGACAGTGGTATGGAATAGCCTACGTAATCCGAAGCTTTTATGTCTGGTTATGGTGTTGTATAAATTAATGACAAGGGCTATAGTACATCTGCTCAGAATGGCTGACCAGAATAAATGGTCGTTTCATTTCAGTTCAACAAATATTCACCGGGCCTTACCAAGTGCCTGTCTCATGTTAGGAGCTGGAAACATAGAATGAATCAGAGAGATGTACCTTGACTTTAATCACATAATACACTAAGTGCTATGATGGAGGTAGTACAAGGTACTGTAGCAGAATACACGGTGGCCCCCTGGGGTTCATGGAAGACTTAGAGGAGATAGTGGAGTCCTAGTGGACAACTAGGAATAGGCCAGGAGATGTGGGGAAAAGTGTTTCAAATAGAGGAAACAGCAAATGAAGAGGCATGATGTGAAATGTCAGATTGTATTCTGGAAGCTCTGAGTTGTTCAGTATTATTGGCACATAGAGTCAAGTAATAGAGGGGTGAGACATGTGGCAGGCCTGACGGTAAGGCCCACAGATGATTTAAGGAGCTGGGACTTGTTCTGAAGGCAACAACTTAGACATCCATTTCTGGTAGTTTGGGTAGTTCTCCAAGGCTGCCATTAGTCCTCTTCCCAGTACCCCAGGTCCTTCTGGAGATTTTGCAGGTGCTGGGGGTGCAGGGCTTGGGTGACCATGGACACCTTCCTACGAGGGTACTCTCTTAACATCTCACCCTGCTAGATGAAGCTTGTGCCATCTTGTCCTGATTCCCCTTCCCAATTGTATAGCCCAGCAATACCATCCTCTGACTGGCATCACTTCTTTCTGAAGTCCCACATCTGTGGCTGCTTAATTGTGCTCCACACTCTACTTTGCAGGAAGCAGGAAGCTGGGGACCCCCTGCAGACCCCAGACTCTGCCGTCTGGCTTTGAAGGGAAAACATCTGCTCAGATTTTCCCAACTACCCCAGGAATCACCTGCTTAGGAGAAGGGTGTTGGGGAAGGAGGTGTGATGAGAGTCAGATGGATCTGGTGCTAATGCTGGTTGAGGTGCTTACCTGCTGGGTGACCTTAGGCAAATGCTCTCTTTAACAAACAAGCATTGGATGATGCCCTCTTTGTGCACAGCCATATGCTGGGTTCTGAAGGGACAAGACACTGTAGGGGAGAAAGACAGAAAAGAGGAGGACTTAGGATCTGTGTAAACCCAGGGAGACTTAAGCCCTCGTGACACATTATTAATAAGTATACATTATTATGGCTCTTCAGTGGAAAAAGTTGGGGCTTAAAGAGATTACATGACTTGCCTAAAGTCCCTGTAGCCGTATTGCCCTGTACTGTAACCACTGTTCCCAAGGTCTGCCCAATAATGTAATAGCAGCAACAGCACACAGACCCACTCTTTCTGGTCATTGCCAGCTTCCTCCTGCCTGTAGAAGGACCAGAAGTACTGGTGAGCCTGTGGAGATGAAGAATGCCCCAGGCCTTCAGATGGATCCACCTAGAGAGTGCAAGGAGGCTGGCTTGGTAGCCTGAGATCATTCCAACCTCTTTTCTTTCTTCACCTGCAGGACAGGAACTCCCATGTAGGTTCCTGGGCTCTAGGCAGGGTGGTACCCACAGTCAAGGTCTTTGGGAGGGCCACCGGAGCTTCTCTTCTTGGCAAATCTGAACAGTGGGGCTGGGCATGTGTGCTAGGCTGTCAGGAAGAGTTATATCCAGACAGCCCCTCGGCCTGCCTGCTTTCTCCTCCGCAGTCCCCTCCTAATTCATTTTCCGCCTTTAATGTACTGTTGTGGAGCTTCCTCTCCCATTAGGGCCTGTAATGTGCACCGATTCCCTTCAGCTTGACTGCCCTTAATAGGCAGCGTAAATAGAATTTAGTGTGGCGTGCACTAACATCTCTTTCCATTGTCCAGAGATTAAATACTTGCCACCGACGGTTCATGCATCATCAGCCTCGAGCCCAGCTTCATAGCTCCCAACCAAAGGAGGATATTAAATTAATTTGCAGGTTGCTTTAGCAAAACCTAACAAAAAAACCTCCACAGGAGGAGAGGGGAGGGGTCAGGATGCATTTACTCACCATCAATCATGGGGTGGGAGTGGGAGTTGTTAGGAACCAGGAATGGGGCTCTTGTCCATCTCAGGCTGGGTCCCTCTTGGGGGCCACACTGCTTGGCCACCTACTTCCATCTTAGTCCCCAGGCTTTGGCCCATGGGCAGCTCTTCTTTCAGCTTTGGAATCAGCTTTCTGTTCTGACAAGTAGAGTGAGTGATGGAGAAGGGGGTGTGGGGACTGTGGAGCTTGAGTCAGGACCACAGAGGTGACTTCTTCCTTTTTAGGGGTGTAGCCAAAGGACAACAGGTAAAATGCCCCTGTGGTCCCAGTTAGGGAGACCTCTGAAACCTCCCTTTGAACCATTAGGGTCCCTTTGGTGTCCCTTCTTGCTGGGGCCCCACCTGGGTGGGTGTGGGAGACAGGGTGTGAGGGTCAGTGTAGGCCTTGCCTCTGGGATCCAGTGGGGGAATTTACTGCTCTTTTTGTATGAGACGGTGTGGTCTGTGTCATTCACCACAGTCATATGGGGAACATCTGCAAATGGACAATGAGGATCCAGGTACAAGGGGCTTTGGAAGCCCAGATAGCAGCTTGTGCCGACTTAGGGGATCACAGTGGTCATGGGGAAGCAGGTCTCTTGAGTTGGACCTTCATGGATAAGCAGGAGTTAGCTGTCAGGGTGGAGGGGACAGGGGTGTTCCAAGCGAAGGGCTTGGTGGTGTCACCATGCACGGCATTGTCAGAGAACACAGGGAGTGCAGAGTGACTGGAAGGCATGGTGAGCATGGGGAGAGACTAGAGGTGAGGCTGGGAGGGAACCTTTATGTGGAGACACTGGAGAACCATGGGAGGTCTTCAGCAGGAGCAGGAGAGGCTCAGGGCCAGGGCTGTGCTCTGTGGAGACCATTCTGAGACAGTGAAACATGGAGAGCCCTTGCCTGAGTCAGGGAAGATGGGGTTCAGACTGTGATACCAGTGGAGACCAGAGAAAGTTAGTACCAATCCTGGCCTGAAAATCTCTGGGACAAAGTATAAAAAGATCCCATCCCTTATCTTAGTTCTGGCATAGCTGGGAACAATAAAACTGAGTCTTTGTGCTCAGGTGTGCTTTGAGAAGAAATGTTGAATCCAGGTCCCTGTCCCGTGGGCCCTGTCTGCCCAGAAGCAAGGCTCTGGATTAAAGGAGGCAGGTAGGAAGAGTTTGGCTCACTTGAGCAGAGTTGGAATCTGGCCTCTCCTTTCCATTGAGTGGGTGGTTTGGGGGCTGGCCTTTGGACAGTAAATGGACCAAAGGGAGTCCATTTGTCCATTTGCTGGGATTTCCTCTCCTACCAGGGTTAGGCAGGCATGGTGGATACAGGACAAGCATGCCACCACCTTCTAAGTCATTGCCCTGGTAGATGTCACTAATCAGTCAAGCCACATTTCTCCATGAGGGGCAAAATCCCTAGGATCCTTTTCAGCACAGACTGTGTAGGACCACCAAGGATGACCTGAGCCTGATAAAACTGATAGAATCAGCCAATTATTTAACTTCCAACCAGGGTCTTGTGTCTTTGCAGACCTGAGCAGGCATGGTGCTCAGATCTTAGCAGATTTTTCCAGTCTGTGGTTCTGCCTTTCCCTACATCGTGGGAATGTAGTGGGTCTCATGGCAGAGGCTTTTGAGGCAAAGTGGGTGAGGAGAGACCTCAGCAGTGCATAAGACTCCATTGTGGGCTGCCAATTCCTCCCTGATGAACTCCTCCACCAGTGACCTCCACTTGCGGTGGTTTATTAATAGCTTTTAACATGATCATTTGGACTAATTGAAAATGGGAGCAGTGCTAATATGCCCCTTACATTTCATTTCTTTTTTATTTAAAAAAGATGCTAAAAGCATTATTGAGTAGTTTCTGGGGAAACGAAATAAAAAGGTCTCCCCTCTGGCCATTGCAATGGTGTGGTCTCCTGCCAGCACCCCATGAAGGGGGTTCTCATGGTTCATTAGTGTGATTTAAGGTGTCCAAGCGACCCTGTTATAAAGCCATCACTGGGAGCTGCTCCAAGACATCTCTCACTCATGGCAAGCTCCACCTGGTACTGAAGGTGGAGAAGGGATAGGACAGGATGAGAGTTTTTGGCTGGCATCCTTTCACCATACCCACTCTGTGGACTGTGGTGTGGGCACTGCTATGGGAATAAATGGATTATCTCCCATCTCCCACCCCACTGTTCTTCTGTCTCATTGGCTGGGATTAAAAATCATGGAGGAGCAAGATCTAATTAGCCTCATTTAGGATTACTGCCCATCTCTCAGTCAAAGAGGACAGATGTGCTGCTTATTCTTCATTTTTCCTTCCCTTCTTCCTAGTTTGTTTCTCTGCCATTCTCTGTACCCCAAAAGACTCACCCCTGGACTTGCCCTCTGGCTTCCCATTGAGTTTGGCCAATGGGAGGTATTGGCAGGAGATCAGAGGGTGGAAGAAGAGAGAGGATGGAATCTTTATTCCCTACTCCCTTCCTGCTTGGTGTTGCACTAGTTCTAGAGTCATTGACCCCATCTGACTCTGTGTCTCGCTGGACAGGCTCTCTCCATAGTCGCATTTCTCCCTTCAGCCCTAAGGGTGGTGCTATGGTTTGGCTGTGTCCCATTCAAATCTCATCTTGAATTGTAGCTCCTGTAATTTCTGTGTATCATGGGAGGTACCTGGTGGGAGGTAATTGAATCATGGGGGTGGGTTTTTCCCTTGCTGTTCTCTTGATAGTGAATAAGTCTCACAAGATCTGATGGTTTTATAAAAGGGTGGTTCCCCTGTATATGCTCTCTTGCCTGCCACCATGTAAAATGTGCCTTTGCTCCTCTTTTGCCTTCTGCCATGATTGTCTTGGGTATTTCTTCATAGCGGTATGAAAATGGACTAATACAGGTGGTAACTGCTTGCCGCTAGGGCTAGTTTTGGGCCAGTGTTTGTTTCCTTAACACTGTCTGCACCTCTGAAAGTAGTCCCTTCATTAAAGACTTCTTGGCCTTTGATTCCACTTCTTACACACTTCCCTGAAAGGCAATCCTTTGATGTCATTATTCAAAGAAAGGAGAATGGATGCTGGATGGACCCCAAAGGTTCAACTGTCCTTTAGATTCTGGCCTCACTCTTGGCCACAGGCTGAGCCATTGATATCTAGCCTCTCCTTTCCATTGAGTGGGTGGTTTGGGGGCTGGTCTTTGGCACACTCTGCTTCTGGCCAATGAGTAATGGCTCTGCTTATCTGAGTCCCCATTCCACTCTTGGTTCTCTGGCCCTATCCCTAGCATGGGATCTTGTGCCTGTGGTCCCAGCGAGGGGTGACCCTAGGTCCCTATCAGCACCTCCAAAACCACTTCACAAAACCTTCACCTCCATATATGGCTCCTTCTTAGAACTTTTCTGAGAAGGACCGATCTAGTCTGTACTCCATTGAGCTCACCATACTAGATGCCAGAAGCTGTTTCCAAAGGCACATCACCTCTCAAAGGATCAATGTTTGCCCTTGACAAGGCCTCCTGTAAAACTCCGAAGGCCACTGGCAGCACTGTCAGAATAAATTCAGGGCTTTGCAAGGGGATCCCTTTGAGGCCAACTGGGCTATGGATGAGCTTTTGGCTATTAACCAAGTAGCCACAGCTCAGGCTGTGCCTGAAAGTGTGTGTGCTCTTGATAAGAGCTCTTGAAGGGAGGGGAGAGGTTACTGAAGGAAAGCTCTCTGGATTCATTCAGATCTTCCAGGGGAAGAAAGTCCCTAAGACCCACCATCCAGATCTCACCTTGTCCTGGTTGGGGGAGGCAGCTGATGACAAGCTGAGGACCTTCTAGAAGCAGCCAGATGCTGGGTCAAGCCAAGCACCTGCTCTGTGCTGTACCAGACTCTGGAGGTAAATATGGACTTGGACTTGGATACTGGCTATTTCTAACCTGGCAGTGACTTTGAGGCCTTCTTGGGTCCTCAGTATCTTTAGCTGTAATAGATGTAATAGAACAAATGTTCTCTATGAGTCCTGAGATTCTGTAACCTAAGTTTCTCAACCTTGGCACTGTTGGCATTTCAGGCAGGATAATTCCTTGTGGAGGACTGTCCTGTGCATGGCAGGATGTTTAGCAGCATCCCTGGCCTCTATCCATTAGATACCAGTAGCATCTTCTCTCCACAGTTTTGATAATAAAAAAAGTCTCTAGACCCTGCCAAATGTCTTCCAGGGAGCAAAACTGCCTTAGTTGAGAACTACTGATTTAAAATAATGGTTAAGAATCATGATGTGGCTGGCCAGGCCTTTCACAAGACTCTCTTAGACTCCAACTTGGTCATAGGCATTATGATCCTCATTCTGAGGCTGGGGGCATGGGCCTGCACTATCCTAGCTCCATTAGGTAGTGGCATCTTATCTTCCAAGCCTTTCCTGCTCCAGGGATTGGGCTCTCATTTATTCAATGATCCGATAAGGTCTGAACCTGACAGCTGGAAGCCCAGCCCTTTGGAATGAGAGAGGGACCCAAGGAGTCTAGGGACAAAGCCTGCGTGTAGAGGGTTCCAGGGGAGTGTGGGGAGAAGAAACCGGGCTTTAGGTGACCAGGAGTGGTCACCTCTTGGTGTGCTCTTGGGTGAGTTACTGAACTCTTTGTGTCTGAGCTTCTCATCTTCTCAATGGGGGTGATATTGGTAACCTCTCTCATAGGATTCTTAGATCAGTCAGGAGTTTGGCAGGAAACAAATGGCACATCCAAAAGGATTTCTCTAAAAAGAACATTATAAAGGGACTATTTTCAAATTAAGGCAAATTAAGGAAATAGAAAGGGATGGTGAGGCACACCTCGGTTAGCAAGAGCAGAAAACGATGACCCCCTCCTCCTGCCAGACTAAAGGGGCAAGGGAAGGAAAGGTTGTTTCAGGAGGCCTATGAGAGTGGAGTCTTGGAACCCCTCCTCTGTGCCCCATTCAGATATGCAGCCACAGAGAAATGCAGTCATGGCTAGAGTCACAACTGGTGGGCTCCCAGAACCCAAACTAGAGCTGGGGGTGAGGGAGTTGGGGGTGATGCAGCAGGTAGAGGTCAGCTTCCCCTGCACAGAACGTGGAACATGGCAGAGCAGGTCAGAAACTAGAGCTGGGGGTGAGGGAGTGGGGGGTGATGCAGCAGGTAGAGGTCAGCTTCCCCTGCACAGAACGTGGAACACGGCAGAGAAGGTCAGAAACTAGAGGTGGGGGTGAGGGAGTGGGGGGTGATGCAGCAGGTAGAGGTCAGCTTCCCCTGCACAGAACTTGGAACACGGCAGAGAAGGTCAGAAACTAGAGCTGGGTGCAGGGTGGAAGCAGGGCAAGCGGAGAACCACCAGCAGTTGTTAGGAAAATCAATGAGTGGATATTTGTCAAATCCTTAAAACAGTGCTCAGCATGTAATAAGTGTTTGCCAAATGAATCCCTGTGCTAGACTCTGCGGGGTACAAGACATAGTAAATAAACTTCAGCAGCCCCTCCTGGGCCCAGGACAGGGCTCCCCTATGGAGAGGTCCCAGGCTCTTCAGTTTGTGTCTATGGAGGACTAGTTTGGGCTGATTGTGGTGTGGCCCCCCTTGGGAGACTTTTGCCTAAGCAGCCCCTGCCCACCACCTCACAGATACATCCAGGGGAAGCCCACCCTGAGCCTCCCTACCCTGAGCCTCCCTACCCTGGCCTGACATCGCCGTCTGGCTTCAGCCATGGCACTCCCTTGACTCCCCTGGCTTCACGTCTCATGCCCTTTGGCTATGACTCTAATCTGGAACGAGAGGCTGGGAGGCCTGGAAAGCCCTGCCTGGGGGGAAGTAGGGGGCAGCTTTTGTCTTCCCCTGAGACCCCTCAGCACTGAAGTTTTCATAGTTCATGGAAGGGATCTTCCTTTGCTTTTGTGGGTCCCTTCTGTGTAGGCCTGCAGATATATAGGATGGTGAGTCCCAAAGGGGCTCTGTGGGGCCTGTGCTCCTAGCTGCCTTTAGGATGCCCCATTAAGGGACTCAAGGCCAGAAGAGTTTGCTATAGAGGTGGGAGAGGCAGAGGGGGACAAGGAGGCAACATTTCATGAACTTCCACGCTTCCTCTGTCATGGCTGATTGCCACGCTGGCCTGCAGGTGGAAGCTGGGCTCCTCCCAGTCCCAGGAACCAACCATCTGAAGGGATCTGGGGGTGCAGTGAGCTGGGCCAGAGTCCTTTTCCACTTGGCTCTGATGGAGGATTTAGGGGGTAGGGAGTGGGCCTGGGCTGAGCTCCTAGGGCTGGCACAAGGAGGGAGAGATTACTAGTCCTCTCTCCAGCCCATCCATGGCTGGTTGCCCATGTCCAGGGGGCTCAAGGGAGCCCTGGGTACTCTCCCAGCTCCAGCGTGTCCAGACACTCCACTTAGGTTTGCTAGAGAAAACATACAATGCCCTGTTAATTTGGATTTCAGATGAATCATTGTTTAGCATAAGTATGTCTCAAAGATTGCATGGAACATACACTAAACAGTAATTTGTTATTTATCTGAAATACAAATTTAACTGGACACCCTGTATTTTTTTTCCTTTTTTTTCTTTATCTGGCAACCCTGTCCAGTGCCATCTCCAGCCTCCACCTTCTCCCTCCACAGGCCCCCAGAAGTAGGGGTTTTACTGCATCTTGTTGTTCCTTCGTGGTTCCCCCGTAAGTGAAATCCAGGATCCAAGCTTGAAGAGCTCTGAGATGGGGCTGTTTCAGACCCGTGAAGCCCCCAGGGGATGAGGGGCTGAGCCATGGCTCCTATTGGCCTTTGTTAGGGTTAGGGTGGTGAGGTTCATGAGTGGGGGCTGGACAATGACTGTGATACCACAGCTGGCCCCCCACACTGCAGCTGGCCTCAAGGACCCATGATTTGAATTGGGCATATGCAAACCCTGTGCTCAGCACGTGACTTGCTTTGTACCATTTCATCCTCCCACACTGCAGCCCCATGAGGCTGGGGCCCATAGTATCATTTTGTAAATGAGGACACCAAGGCACAGAGAGGTTAAGGGCTGGGCCAAGTCACACGGCGAATCTATGCTAGAGTTAGGGTTTGACCCCAGGGCAGAGCTCTCAGCCGCTGTCCCACACGCTTCCTCTCCTGGGTCCTGGCCTTTCCTAAGGGTGTCATCAGGCCTGGGTCGCTGGGTGGAGGGGGCTACAGCTTGAGAATGCTGCTGGCTTGGGAACATTTTCCACACAACACCCCCACCCTGCCGCCCCCACCCCCACCCCGTGCAGCTGTGTAATGAGCCCACATCTGTTACCACCACATGTTGCTCAGCGCTACGCAGATGTAAAGTCTCAATTTTTCTAATTAGCAGCAACACGAAGTCTATCTTAATTTTCTCCTCCCCTCCAATAAACGTGATATTAACAAGGTTACACGTCTGCATTTTTGCTGGGTGTAATTGAATCAGGTCACAGATTTGATTAGTGGGTGTGGGGCGCCTGGGTCTGGTCAGGCTGAAGGGCTGGGGGAAGGAAGAGACTGCTTCTCAGCCCTGGACCAGCCTTGGGATGGACAGAAAGAAAGAGAAAGAGGAAAGTGGGAGGAGAGAAAAGGGAGGGAGACAGGGAAAGAGACAAATAGAGAATGTGAGGGAGACAAGGAAAGACAGAAAGGCAAAGATGGGTAACAGAGAGACAGAGAATGAGAGAGAGAGAGAGAGGAAAGGGAAAGAGAGAGAAAGAAAAAAGAGAGTGAGAAAGGGAGAGACAGAAAGTAGGAGAGAGATGAAGACACAGTAAGATGGGAGAAGTGGAGACAGAGTGGAGAGAGAGAAAGTCAACCCCCGTCCCACCCCCTCTGCCATACACACACAGAGCAAGTAAATGAGCAAGGGACAAAGAGAGAGGTAAAGACAGAGAAGAAGAGGGGTAAAGGGACAGACAGAGTGGGAGTGGGCAACACCTTACTCTGCTCAGACCTTCCTGCAGAGGTGCCTGCGCAGGGCCTCCATCTGAGGGCTCAGGGCGGGCCTGGATTGAGGTGGGGCTGGCAGTCACAGACCCTCCCAGCCTGCATTGTACTGCTAAGCCTGGGGGCTGCAGGCCTGAGTTCTGGTCCCGGCTCTGGGTGACTGAGGCTCAGCCCGTTCCTCTCTCTGGATCTCAGTTTCTCCATCTGTAAAACGTGGTCAGTAAGTCTCACTCCTTGGTTGGGGCAACCCCAGCCCACCTTCCCCTTGGATTGGGAAACCTTGGAGGGAAAAATGGCAAAGCCCCTGCCACTTACAAAAGCCTCATGGTTCATGAGCCAGCTGAGATGGTCTCTGGCCTCCTGCCAAGGGGCGCTCTGGACAGAGCCAGGTGAAGAGGTTGTAAACCAGTGTCTGGAATGGGACCCCCTTTCCCCCAGTGGGGTCCCAGGTCCCCCAAGCCCATTTCAGCCATGGTGTCCCATAGGGGCACTCCCACATTCTCACTGGCTCTCCACTGGGTAAGCCCAGGCTCTGAGTCAACCAGTCTCTGCTCCCTGCCACCATCCCTCTCCCATCCCAGTGCCCTCGGGTGCCTGGTGCTCTCCCACGCCTCCGCACCTTCGCTCCTGCAGTTCCCTATGCTTGGACTACCCTTCCCCACTTTCTCTGTCTTTTCCACTGACAAGTAGTAACTCAAATGTCATTTTTACTGGAGACCTTCCCTGATGGACTGAGGGACTGGCTCTTCCTCTGTGTGATCCCACACTTCTTCCCTTTTATGTATCTGAGTGCTCAGTGTGTGTGTGTGTGTGTGTGTGTGTGAAAGTGTGAGCGGATGTGTGCATGCACAAGTGATGGTGTGTGCAGGAGGAGGCCTGTGGTGGTTGCAGCAGCCACGCCAGTGACACATTCCTGCTGTGACAATTTCTCCCGCTGATGACTCCGTCCCCAGGGCCTTGGGAGGCGCTGAGAAGCTTCTTTCAAGGGGCAGTGGCTTTTCCCCACTTGCTTAAATGAGATATGAATAATTGATTCACCTCCTGAATAATTAATCAGATATTCAATAAGTAAAGTAATTGTTTGGCACATCCCCCAAGGATGTCCTGGCTCAGCTGCTGCCCCACTCAGGAGGGGAGGCTGGTGGGGGTTCTGGGCCCATAAGGAGACCAGTGCCAGGTTGGGGAGGAGGTCACCTTGTCTGACACTTCCGGCACTCCCCTGCAGCTCGCTGTCCCCTGGGAGGCACTCCTGGGCTTCATATGTCGGCCAAATTTCGGGTCCTACAGTCCTTCCACCTAAGTTATCCACGAGTCTGCCTTCTTCCCTACCCCTCCCAGCTTTGCAATGGGCACCCTTCATCTGTGTGGGGTGGCACCCTTCATCTGTGTGGGGTGGCACCCTGCCTGGACCTCCAGGGATGCTCTGGCCTGGGTGCTGGCAGGGAGTGGGGGCTGCAGTGGGCCTCACTTCTCTGTTGCCAGCTCCCCTCACCTTCCCCACTAGAGTAGGCCTGCGTGGCGTTGCCGACTTTCTGTGCTGTGGGGCAGGGCTCCTTAGAGGAATTATGAGAGGAGGGTTACACAGGTGGTTCACCAAGGGCCACTCTGTCCCACTTCCGGAGAGAAGCTCTGGAGAAGTGCCTCTGAATTGGGTCCCTTGTGGGCCTCTGTGGGCTTGCCCTCTCCTCCAGAGAGCCATCTTCTTGTAGGTTCCCTGCGTGACTTTCCACCCACCTTTCAGACACCCCCACCCACTCTGTCTGTAGGCCCCATCCCCTTTCCCTGGAGTTTATTCCCCCAGACTGAGTCTGAGGGAGTAGCTCCCCTAGCAGCTTTAGTCAGCAGTGACGGCCTTGAATGCTCCAGTTCTCACTGAACAATTTGGGGGTGCTTTGGGGGCCCAGTTCTGTCCTCATCTGGGTGGGCTGTCCTAGTGGGGTCTCCTTTGTTGTTTTCATTATAAGTGGCAGGTACTTCTGTGTGTTAGACCAAGCACATATACACATGCCACACACACCACACACAAACCACACAAACATGCACACTGAATGCACACAAGCACAGGGACACACGTGGACACATATGACAAGCATACATAATACAAAAACACACACCCCTACCCACATAGATATGCACACCATACACACAAACATACCACAGATGTAAACAGACATATCACATACATATCACCTAAACACACCCCCATCTACACAAGCACACGTACACCTGCCACAGCTATATGACCCCCTGCCAGAGTATCTACGTTAATCTTCAGAGTCAGAACAGTGAATCTATAAAGAGGCAGAGGTTTTCCTACCTGCCTCCAAGAGCTCCCAGTAAGTCACAGGACTGTGGAGAGGGGGTTAGATCTTTTCCTTCATCTTCTTCACATGCAACCCATGGTATGTGTGCACATGTGTATGTGTTGAATGGCACACATGTGTGCACACACGAGTGTGAGCGTGCACACATGTGTGCAATATGTGTGCACACATGTGCATGTATGCAGGTGCACACATGCAGCTATGCACATATGTATAAGTATGCATGCATGTGTGTAGGTGTGCACACATAAGTGTGGGCGTGTGCATGTGTGCATACATGTGTAGGGGTGTGTGTGTGTGCACATGCATGTGTGTAGGTGTCTTAGTCCATTTCCACTGCTTAAACAAAATATGTTGAACTGGATAATTTATAAACATAGAAACTTATTTCTCATGGTTCTGGAGGCTGGGAAGTCCAGGATCAAGACGCCAGCAGATTCGGTGTCTGGTGAGGACCCATTCCTCAAAGACAGCACCCTCTTGGTGTCTTCACAACGGAGAAGAGACAGAAGGGCCAGGCAGCTCTCTGAAGCTTCTTTCCTAAGGGCACTGATCCCATTCATGAGGGCAGAACCCTCACAATTTCATCACTTCCCCAAAGGCCTCGTCTCTGAATACCACCGCCTTGGGATTTATGTTCCAACATGTACATTTTGGAGGGACACACACATCCAAACCATAGCACTAGGTTTGTGTGCACGTGTGAGAATGTGCATACACGTGCACACACCAAGCCCCTCAGGGCTGGAGCAGCCCAGCAGCTTGACTTGCCTTTCACGGGCTTCCTCTGTCCTGCTTCTCTCTGGCTTTCTGTGCTTCCTCCAGGGCAGGATGGTAAAGGTCACTGGTATCCCTGGTGAGTCTCCCTGACTGCACTCCCACACGAATTGGGAGTGTCAGGAGACTATAGGTGGGTGACTGGCATTGGGTGTGGAGTTCCAGAGCATGGAGACAGAGGGGCAGCTGGGCTGGGCAGTGAGTCAGCAATGGGAACTTGCATGAGGCACCCAGGTTCCAGTCTGGGTCCAAAATGGAGTATCCAGTATGTTGTGCATTTAATTATCTGACAAATATTGTTTGAACATCTTCTGTGTGCTGGGGGAATGTTTAAGGCTCTAGGGATATAGCAGTAAACAAAACAGAGGAAAATCCTGGTTTTGCCTTTTTTGAGACAGGGCTTCACTATGTTCCCTGAGCTTGTCTTAGATCCCTGGGCTTAAGTGGTCCTCCCACCTCAGCCTCCCATGTAGCTGGGACTGCTGCTACTACTACTGCCACTGCATCCAGTTCCTGGTCTTGTTTTAGAGAGGGAGACAGAAAATAACTGAGAGAAATCAGTAAAATATATAGCATGTTGGACAGCGATCATGCTAAGCAAGGAAGGGCATATAACATTTTGGGGCAGGGCAATAGTTTAGACAGGGCTGGGAATCATCCAGGAGCTTACAGGACAGCAGAAATCACTCTAGGGATTTCAAACACTCTGGTTCAAAAGTGCTGAGGAATTTAAAACAGGGAATTGGTTTCACTGAGGGAAGAGTGGAGACTCCCAACAGGGAATTTGAGACCACTGGAGATTAGCAACAGAGGAAAGTGACCCCCACTGCTAGGCCTGCAGGGATATAATTTGGGCTATAGCCATCCCCAGGTGGCTTTCAAGGGTCTAGTGCTACTGGTGACTTTCACCCTGGGAGCAGCTTTAGGGTGCCACTGGGTTCTGACTGAAGCCCCGTAGATGTGCCCTGTCACACATCATTTCATCTCTTTGGACCTCAATATCTTTATTAGGAAAAAGTAGATCACAACGCCGACCTCACAAGTGGACCATGAACATAAATGGTTCTGCATACATAGCTAGGGATTTGTCCCCCCAGCCTCAAAGGAATGTCTCCGAGCCTGCCACTAGGGGCCAGTCCTGGAGAAAGGATCTTTCTTGGCATCAGGTTGGCTGGAAAGTCCTCAAGGCATACTTGGCTCTAATTTCAGATTCACCTGGCTCTTTCCACAGGAGATGGTAGCTGGCGAACCCAAACAGAGCCATGGTTTTCCAAGGCACTTGGTGTTTCTGTAGCAGAGGAACAGGGCGGGTGGTCAGGCAGGCCTGCTGGATGCTGAGGTTGGGTCCTATAGAAGATGTGATTGATGTCTTCCCCTCAGATACCCGTGGTCCCCCCCATCCCCGCATCCACTTGCTGCTGTGGACAGTTCTCTTTATCTCTTAAGCCTCTGTGTCTCTTTTTTCCCATGCCTTGGGGCTTTTCCTGGTCCCAGAGGAACTTGCTCAGCCTCCAACAGGCCCCACTTTGAAGTGTGTGTTGGGGAATAATGCCCTGGGCATGACCATCAACCTGCCCTTAGCTGGCTTTTCTCTCTCACTTTTGCTTTCTGGGCTCACCTCCCAGACAAGAGACCTCCTTCCAAGGCCTCGTCTTAGGGACTCCATTTGGGAGGATCTCAAGCTAACACCAGCCTTGTCTGCTCCAAGTCTGAGTTGAGGAGAGAGAGGGTCTTGAGTTGGCCCCTTCCTTGATTCCATCTCATTGTGTTACTTCTGAGAGCCCAGATGCCATGTGTTCTGCCTCTGACCCCGGGAACAATCTCAATGCCTGAGACAGCAGAGTATTTTTGTATCCAAGCTTTTCATTACCATCAGTAGAACAAAAATCCTGCGTGTTTGCTTTGAAAGATTATGGTCAGCGTAGCTAAGACAAAATCTGCATTCCCTAATGTTCCCACAGGCTTTTTCTCATTCAAGTGTCAGCAGAAACGGTTCTCAATGGTCCAAGTTCCTCGGGCACTGTTAAAACCCTCCCAACTGTTTAGACAACATATGCCTGGCAACTTGTCTTGTCTCCTCTGATTTCAACTGGAATCTACTGGAAAGATTCTCAGTGTTCACTTCTGTAGTAGGTTGCTTCTCTCCATTGTCCACCTGGCACTGCCTTTTTGTTGGGACTGTTGCATGTGCCTGTGAAGTTGTCATGCTGCACAGCTCCAGAGAGTACCATTCCCGTAGATTGGTTGTGAATGACATCCCCTAGACTTGTGCAGTCTGAACAACTGTACACAGTGGCCCTGCTTTTGAAAACAGTAGGCTACCTTACTATGCTCTTTGGCTGCTGTCTCTACCTGCTTCTGGATTCTTGTTCTGCCATGACTCCTGGCATGAGGGTAGGATAGCAACCTGAATTCTGATGAATGATCTTAGTCAAAAGCCCTCCCACCAGTATTTGTTGTTAGTAAGCATAGCAGGTGAAAGGCTCAGAGGAAGAGGCTCCAGAGGCTCACTGGAGAGGTCAGGAGGAACCTCAAGAGGGCATCCCCAGTCCCTAGATGCTGAGCTCAGGGAATGCTTCCTTTAGGACTGACCTTTCAGAGGCATCTCACCTGCTGCAGCGAAGCCACAGACTCCTGGCTGGCTGCCTTTCTTGGGTCTGGGCTCTTTCCCGGCTCGCTGATCTCTCTGGATCCCAGAGGCTCCTGGTGCAGACTTGCTGCCTGACCTTTCTCAGATTTGCTGAGGGCCAGAAGATGAGTCCTCTGGAAAGATTTAGGGGAAATCTGGCTGTTTGAACCTTCTGGAAGTGAAGAATACAGAGAAAGGTGAGTAGCAACATTTAAATCCGAGGGAGGAAATGCCACCCAGGACCTAAGCTCTAGGTTATTTATGCATGTTCAGAAATGGCTTCATGCATCCAGGTGCAATCCAGTGATTTGTCAGTGAACACCTCCTCAAGCCCCAGCTGCCCCCGCCCTTGCCTCTGATAACATTTACAGTAAATCTATTGCACTGACCATTAAATCCGAGGCCGCCTCAAGCGATCGCTTCAATGGGGTGCTGACAGGCTGAGAGTTAATAATGACGCAGATGCTAACCTGTTTATTGATTTGCTTTTTGTACCCTTCATCCTCGCTCACTCCTTTTCCCTCTTGGAGGAGAAATCTTGGAATTAGTAATCAGGTGACAGCCTCACCCCCCTTCTGTTCCCAGCCATGTCATCCTGCTTAAACTCTTGGAGATAAATTACCGATACCTCCCCGGCCCCTGCCAGCCATTCACTCTCCAGTTACTCAGCACGAGATGCTGCATCTGTCACTGGAGCCAGCAGACAGAAAAAAACATTAGCACAGACATGAAAAGCTTTTAACTTTGACAAGAGGAGCGCAGGAAAGTTTTATATTTAGCCCCTCCAGCAGAGGCCACGGTCAATCCATTAGGGTGGCTTGTCAGACTCAGGGTGAGGTGGGAGAGGGCTGGGACCAGGGGCTGGCAGGGTGTGGGCATCGCTGGCTCTGGCTTGAGGAGAATGGACATGCGCCCAGGACACCCACTTTCCCTCCTCTCCCTCAGCTCAGGAAAGAGGGAGGCAGGACAGTTGGACAGTGAAGTCATTAGGAACTTGGGGAAGATCGGGCCTCTGTTTCTGGTGAAAATAGAGATTTTAACCTCCATTTAAAGATTTAAAGATGTGGGGTGGCATAAAGCTGATCTGTTTTGTGACCGTAGCATTGCCAATGTCTACAAATAAAGAGGATCTTTTTATGGAAGCCTCAAAAAGTAACAAAGAGAGGCTGGCTTCACAGGAGGCCAAACTTTAAGAAAAATTCATTTTCTCCCCAAAAGCCAATCATTTCAGGCTGAGAATGATCCCTGACTCCTCTTCCTCTGCCTCATCTCCCATTCACCCACATACCACCTCACAATTCTTTTTCAAACTGAGCCCTTTCTGGCTCTGGCCCCTTCTCTCCCTCTCCTAAATCTATCCTTTTCTCTTCCTCAAGAAAGGGTTTTAGAAGTAAAGAAATCACATGTTTCTCAGCATTTTCACCACCTCTCCCACCGCCCCACAACTATCCCTGTGTCTTTCTTCAATCTATGCAGCAAGGGTTAGTGTTCTCAGCATGCTGGGATGGGGGAGAGATGATAAGTGCACACCTACAAATATACACAAATATACATGTGCATTACTGCTCTAGGACAGGAGTGGCTGGAATGGCTCCATGGAAGCAACAGAACTTCAACTTGCCTTAGAGGAAATACAGGATTTTTTTTTTTTTTTGAGATGGAGTCTCACTCTGTTGCCCAGGCTGGAGTGCAATGGTGTGGCGATCTTGGTTCACTGCAACCTCTGCCTCCCGGGTTCAAGTAATTCTCTTGCTTCAGCTTCCCAAGTAGCTGGGATTACAGGCATCACCACCATGCCAGGCTAATTTTTTATTTTTTAGTAGAGACGGGGTTTCACCTTGTTGGGCAGTCTGGTCTCAAACTCCTGACCTCAAGTGGTCCACTCATCTTTGCCTCCCAAGGTGCTGGGATTGCAGGCGTGAGCCACCTCTCTCAGCCTACAGGATTCTTTGAGTAGTGTTTGCAAGTGGTGTATGGAGGGGCTGGGGTGGAGGCTCCAGGTTGGATCCACAGTGCAGTCCAAGCTCAGGCAATGCCTTTGGTGTGCTTAAGGAAGAGAATGTAGCCCGCTGGGGCAGAGAACTATGTGGGTGGAGACCAGGATGTGGGGACGCCTTCAGAATCTGCGTTAGGCTGGGCTCCTCCCACAGCAGCCCTTGACAGAAGAATTCAGGTGCAAGGGGTTTATTTGGAAGGTGATCTCAGGAAGCGTGGGTTGGGAGTTGTGAGTAAGACAGGGAATGAATGGAAGCCAATATAAGGTGAATTAATGAGCAGGTTGTTGCTTTGGGCGACTAGGACACCATCTTGCTGGGGACTGCAAGGCAGAACACACCTCAGAGTTGCCCCAGCCCTCAGCCACTGGGAGGGATTAAGCTGGAACACTTAGTTGCTAACTTCCTCCCATCACTGGTTGAGGGCTGGTCTGGGGTGGGAGGGACATAAATTCTCTGGTACTTCTGGTCTACCCTACCTAGGGCCAGGGAAGATGCGCAGGAGAGCATTTCAAATACTTGCAGTAAGAAGCTTTGATGTTTACAGACACAAGTGAGGCACCAACAGCACTGCTAGAAAACTCCCAACCATCAGAAAATGTCTTCCATGCTTCAGACAAACAACCCCCTGGAAGGTTTTGGAGCAAGGGTGAGTCTTTGCTCTCCATAGTTTCTTGGGATGAACTTGCAGCAGAGTGAGAGATAGTGTACTGATGTTTCTTCTCCACAGACTGAGTCATATTCATCTTTATATTGTGGTGCATATTTTACAGGGTCTGGCTCATAGTAGGTGCTCAAAAAATATTGAACACGACTTCATTATTGTCACTCTTTTTGCATTTATCTCCTTTCTTTGAGTTTAAGAGCTTGTGGAGGGCAGAGAGTGGGTACTGGTAGATTTTTACCTTCAGAACTGAGCATGGGGCTGTGTACAAATTAGGGGTTCAGGGAGGGTTTGTCAAAGGAGTGAAGAAAGAAAAATATTTAGGACTTTTCAGGGGACTCAGTAAGTGGGTTTGAACAGACAGGCCCTATGGATCCTTGCCTGAAGCTATAAGAAAGAGGATGCTTCAGACCAGGTAAACTGAGGGTCCTTTCTCAGGTTGTAGGGAAAGGACAGGGTGGTGGGGGAGAAGATGGATTTGGATTCTGGGAGTGAGGAGGGGCTGGGGCAAAGGTGAGCTGCACACAATATATGGACTGTTCAGGGAGCCCTGACAGTAGGAACAAGAAGCTCAGCCCCAGATTGAGATGGAGTCCTGGAGGCAGGAGATCAGCTGTGGATAGGTGGTGCTGGAAGCACCATCCTTCCTCCCTGTCTCCCTGATTCCTCTCACCTTCCTTCACCCAGCCTCAGGGTCCCAACCAAGGCTGGCAGGATCTGGTAGGCTCTGACTAGAGTCTTGCATTTTTAATACGGACTCAGGATCACCGACTGTGGAGACTAAATCCCCCTCTGGAAGGCAGTCATTCCTTCTCAGCAGCAGCTCAAACTATCCCAGGAGCTTCTGGAGAGGCTTTTCCCCCCAACTTCTCAGGGCTCAGGCAAGTGTGGAGATGGGGGCTTGTCTCCAGAATACGTTAGCCCTGTTACAGTCTTTATGGGGCCCAAACCTGGCTCAGTTTCTAGAAGAGACTTCTCCAAGAGCCCCAGATGGCAAGAATGGTGTCTGTCCTGCATGGGAACAGCTTCCCCTGGGCAGGTGAGGCTTCCAGCCACAATAGTGTTGGAAGAAGAAGCTGTCTGGGCCCCTGCAGGCTGAGATATCATTTCCCCAATGCCAGACGAGGTGAGTCCTTGGCCGCCGGACAGGGCATAATAGCTCTTGCTTTGTGCATGGTGATAAAGGCTGAGAGAAATTAAGCTGGTGCAGATCTGTGTCTCTTGTAGCAGCCACAGTTGCTGAATCCGCTGTTTCTGAGAAAGTGAAATTTCAGTCCCTCCGCTCCCTCTTATCGGCAGGGCTGTCAGGGCATGTGGGGAAGGTGTCAGCCAACCTCCCATGCCTCTTGGTAGAAAGTGGACATTCTTGTGCAACACATATCTACACTGATGTGGCCAGTCTGGCTGGTGATGTGGTCTAGACACATCTAGACCTTGGTGTGAGGGAAGCTGCAAAGAACTCCTCTGTGTGCCCACCTGACACTTGGCTGCTGCTACAGTCTGAATGTTTGTGTCCCTCCACTCCTCAAATTCATGTTTAGAAATCCTAACGCCCAAGGTGATGGCATTAGGAGGTGGGGCCTTTGGGAAGTGATTAGGTCATGAGGGTGGAGCCTTCATGAATGGGATTATCACCCTTATAAGAGGGGTCCCAGAGAGCTGCCTTACCCCTTCCACCATGTCAGGACACAGGGAGAAGGCACTGTCAATGAGGAAGTAGGCCCTCACCAGACACCCAATCTGCTGGCACCTTGTCCTTGCACTTCCCAGCCTCCGGAAAGGTGAGAAATAAATTTCGGTTGTTTATAAGCCACTGAATTGATGGTATTTTGTTACAGCAGCTTAAATGGACTAAGACCGCTGTGTTGGGAGTGGGTAGGGGGAGGGTGCGAAGGGGGGGATAGTTCATGCCTTGCCCTCCAAGGAAATGATGCTGCTGCTCTCTCCCTTACCTCTCACCTCTTATGACACAGATAAGAACAATTTTACATTGGGAAAGGTCAAGATGCAGAGGAAATGGGCTAGAGGGGTGTGGACAAGGAGGCAGGGGAGAGAAGAAGAGCCCACTCTGGTGAAGTGCTGAGGAGGCTTTTGTGGAGTTTGGAGTTAGGTGTGGATGGAAAACGCTGAGGACTTGCCAGAGTCTGCCATGTGTCTACCCAGTCCCAATTCCTCTATCTCCTAAGATTGCAGCTTTCCTTGCAGCTAGATGGGGCCATGGTCTGATTCTGGCTGATGGACAATGTATGGCAGTGATGTACACTGCTTCCAGACCCTACAACTCCCCATGCAAAGCTCCATCCTCTTTCTTCATCTGCTGGCTGGGTGGAGAGGGCTTTAAGGATCTCGGGAAGGCCAGAGATACAGGTGGAAGGGCTCTCAGCCCTGAGCCATGACCTGGAGGAGAACGATTAAGCCAGAAATACCCACATTGCTCTCTTGCAGTTCATTCATTTTTTCCCCTCATTCACTTATTTCCCAGTTCTTGCTGAGTGCCTTCTCTCTTTTAGGAACTGGCAGGGGAGGGCATGGTCCCTTCCCTCAGATATAACTGGAATGTGTGTTTATCAAAAGAGATGCAGAGAGAGATAAGACAGGGGCTGGGTCTAGGGCAAATGGAAAGGGGCCTTGGTGAGCATGGTGAAAAATTTGCATTTTATTCTGAATGACAGTGCAATGCTACTGAAGAATTCATGCAGAAGAGTGAGGTGCTCAGAGCTGCCTTTTTGAAAGACGCTTTGGCTGCTCTGGGAAGAAATACCAGAGTGAGCAAGAGAAGGGGACCACTTACGAGGGCTGTTGTCACATTTGTGTTTGCTCCTGCAGCATTTTCCTCTCTTCCATTCAAAGAATGACTCCAATCTTTGAGAATCCTTATCTCAGAGGAGATTGGGAACTGGGTTGGGTTGAGATAGAGAAGCTGCTGGAAAACAGAGAATGTCTTAGTGAATTTTCTGAAAACTCCAGTTGCCAAACTTCCACGTCTACAATTTTCGGCATCTATACTTACACTGAGGGCAGTGATTTTCATGCTCCAGACTTCTGGAATCTCTCTTATTCGCCTACATTTCTTGGAGATTAGGGATAGGAATTCTTCAAGGAAAGTGGAGTAAATAAATAACATACACTTTGAAGGTAGATAGACTTGGATTTGAATCCTGCTCCATCAACTTTCCAGCCTTGTGACACAGTGTAAATTGCTTGACTTCTCTGATTCTGTCTTTACAAGTGGGGTTGTAGTAACGATCACACAAGATAAGGCATGGGAAAGCCACAGGCTCACAGTAAAGTGCTAATACAGAGTGGTCTACTCTCTCCTTCCCTTCCTTCAGCTTGGGTTGGAGGCATGAGATTTGACCATGAAGCCACTGTATACAGAGCCTGGACTTTGATACTTTATACTCTAGTCTAAAAGCTCTAGAGGATTCCTTTGTTGCCTCAATTGGGTGAGGAAGGTAGGGAGAGTGAAAACAGACAGTGAGATGCAAGGTAGAGAGAAGACCACAACACTGACCAGAAAGACAAACCACTCCTGAAAACTAGCAGCAGAAGGTCTGTGTAGAGTGTGCCTTTGTTATGGGCTGAAATGTGTCCTCCACCTCCCCCAAATTCATATGCTAGAGTCCTAACCCCCAACCCAGTGCCTACAAATAGGACCTTGCTTGGAGATACGGTTTTACAGAGATAATGAAGTTAAAATGAGATCATGAGGATGGGCTGCAATCTGATATGACTGGTGTTCTTACAGGAAGAGGAAATTTGGATATGCACAGAGGGAAGATGATGTGAAAAGGTAGAGAGAAGATGACCTTCTACAAGCCAAGGAGAGGCATCAGAAGGAACCAAACCTGCACACACCTTGATTTTGGACTTCCAGGCTCCAGAATGGTGACAAGATAAATTTCTATTGTTTAACCATCCAAATCCTCCTTCTCCTTGTGCTTACCTGTCCTCTTTTGTGCCCCCAAAAGACCCTCCAACCAGGTGTCTACATCAGCCCTTGTGACAGTTTGGGGACACACAGATGTCTTCTCTGTCAATTCTTTGAGGTCAGGAGCTGTGTCTCACTTGTCTTTGAATCCTCAAAGCCTAGCACAGTGCCTGATACATGATGGGACCTTCAGAAATGTACCAGGCCATTTACATGTGTTGTCTTTATTCAACCCTTAGACCAATGCTATGAAGCAGACACTATTCTTATTTCCATTTTATAGCAGAGCAAACTGAGGCTGAGATAGGTTATTCAACTGCCTAATGTCATAAACTAGTATAAGTCAATCTTAAAACCGAGGCTTTCTGACTCCAGTTCTGACGTCTTTCTAGGTCCTGCTGCCACTACATGGCACCACCCCCAGACTGTATGATTTTTGCCCCCAGAGTCTCACCTTGTTTGGGGTTGGACCTTCTTCCTACTGTGATTTATTATCTAAGAACCTGAGATTTAGTAGAAAGAACATGGGTTTTGAAGCAAGGGTGTGAAATTTGAGTTCTGCCTCCATTACCTGACTCTTTGGACTGCACAACCTCCATGATCCTCAGTTTTCCCATCCACCAGTTTGTTGATAAAACCTGATTCTCAGGTATGTGTACCTTAACATGCAAAGATTTTCCTGAGAAAACAAGTCACAAGCAATTGTGTAATGTGATTCCATTCTTATAAAAATTTTTAATAATAAATGATGATAAATATATAGTAAAGTGCCCTGGGTATATCCACCAAAGTATTAATAGTGATTGTCTCTGAAGGTAAAATGGGACATTTTCACCCACAATATTGTTTGGTTCTTGTCCTTATTTTGTGGTCAAGGAAACTGAAGGTTATGTAACTTGTCCAAGGTCATGTGTAGGGTTAAAAAAATTTTTTTAAATAAAATAAGCATGCATTATTTTTGAAATAATAAAAGCAATAAAAAAATAAATAAGATGAATTGAAATGGCTTGCTTGAAATTGCTGAGTACAGTGCCTAGCACTTAACTTAAGGTCTCAGTAGTTGTTGCATGTTTCCCCACAGATGCAGACTCTTCTCTAGGAAGGAAAGGGAGAAGAGCTTGAGCACAGAAAGCCACAGCCAGACAGAGGAGAAAAAAATCAGAGCACCGTGGGGCTCCCACCTGATGGCTGGGGAATAGCAAAGGAGCCTTCAGTCCTGGAATCCCAAAATAGTCCTGTTTCTTGACCTCAAAGATTTTAGAGAAAACCTCTCCTCCCATGGGCTCTGGGTAGAGCACTTGTCTGGGAAAAAGAGGATATAAAAGGCCTATCATCAGATTCCTTGTTAATATTAATCTCTTAATTCCCACCATCTTGTCTTAACAACAAGGAATGGAATTTAAAAAACGATCTTTGGGGCTGGGCACGGTGGCTTACGCCTGTAATCCCAGCACTTTGGGAGGCTGAGGCGGGTGGATCATGAGGTCAAGAGATGGAGACCATCCTGGCCAACATGGTAAAACCCCGTCTCTACTAAAAACGCAAAAAAATTAGCTGGGCATGGTGGCGTGTGCCTGTAGTCCCAGCTACTCAGGAGACTGAGGCAGGAGAATCACTTGAACCCATGAAGTGGAGGTTGCAGTGAGCTGAGATCACGCCACTGCACTCCAGCCTGGGAGACAGAGTGAGACTCTGTCTCAAAAAAAAAAAAAAAAAAAAAAAAAATTCTTTGGAGGGTAAGCTTTTTTCAGTCTCAGGGGTTCACGGCAAGCTGCTGGTGCATATAAAGGCTTTTGCCAATTCATTCTTGGTTTGAGCCCTGGAATGGCAGGCGTGAAGTGGCCCTTACTAAGACAGCAAGAATCCCATGTGTCTCTGCTACCTCCATATGCAGTCACAATGATGGGCTGGATTATCCCTGCTCTTTTTCAAATGTCAAGGTTTCAGCAAGAGGTCCTACAGTAGTTTCCAACATTTTGGACTTCATGGACCAGGGAATATTAAAAGAATATTTTGAGGACCAAAAGGCTGCCAACTTTTTTTTTCTTTTTTCTTTTCCTTTTCCTTTTTTTTTTTTTTTTGAGATGGAGTCTCGCTCTGTCGCCAGGCTGGAGTGCAGTGACACGATCTTGGCTCACTGCAAGCTCTGCCTCCCAGGTTCTAGTGATTCTCCTATCTCAGCCTCCCAAGTATAGGAGAGTGCCACCACTCCCAGCTAATTTTTGTATTTTTAGTAGAGACAGGGTTTCACCATGTTGGCCAGGATGGTCTCCATCTCTTGACTTTGTGATCCGCCTGCCTCAGCCTCCCAAAGTGCTGGGATTACGCGCGTGAGCCACTGTGCCCGGCCAGCTGCCAGCTTTTTATTTTGCCAAGTAAGGACATGAAACAAAAAGAAATCAAACAACCGTATTGCAGCAGAATTGTTTTAATGCTTCCTGCCCATAGGAAGGGCATGATTTCAAAGAAAAGTCCATCTCAAGAAAAGGTGGTTAACAGTCATGCAACAGTATAAGACATTTGGCTCATTTTATTGTAGACCAGCAGTACTTCGTGGCAGACATTTGGGAGTCATGATGCCATGGCTAAGGCCTTGGGATGAGGTCGATCTGGCTTCAAAACATACCTGAGCAACCTATTTGCTTTGTGGCCTTAAGGAAGCTAAGAGACCTCTTTGAGCCTTAAACTTCTCATCTACAAAATGGGGAAAATAAGACTGCATGACTGTTGTAAGGACTGCTTGAGTTAACTCATGGAAAGTGCCCATGCACAGGGTGTCCCTTGCTTAGATAATTGCTGAATCCATGTTCATTCCCCTTGACTTACTTTTTTTCTAACTAAAAAATTATTAGAAATGTGTGAAGATGCAAGGAAATGAAGGTACCATAGTTATGGCCTCTAGAATTCTGGAGGAATTTCTTCAAAGTTTTAAATAAGACTTTGGGGCTTAAGTGAATGTACTCCATTCTCCACTGGGCATCTGGAAGGATAAGAAAAATGTAGTGATGGGAGAAGGTTCTTGGGGTCTTGATTGTTATTTCATGATGGGGCACTTTAAAGTGGGACATGAGAGTGCACCACTCAAATGTTCCCAAGAATCTTATCCTAGGTAGGTGATTTCAGTTCCACCCTATCTCCTGAGCTCCTACTCTATATCCAACTGCCTGTTAGATATCTCCATTTGGATATCTCACAGACACCTCAAACCAGTGCCACTTTTCTCTCTAAGCTTGCTTCTTCTCTGTTCATCTCACATCAAATGACACTACCATTCACTTATTCTCTTAGGCTAGGAATTCTCTTATTCTCCATATCCTGTCTTTCCACCTTTCCTACTTTCATTCCCGAAGGCCAGTCAGGCACAAGGCCCAGCCTTACTAAGTCTCTCTTGAATCTGTTAACTCTCATTAATCCCACTGGCCCTTCCTTAGCTAATTGTTTCAGCTTTCAGATCCCCTACCCTAAATCCATCACTGCCGCAGTGACTTTTCTAAAACCAATCCTATGGCTCTCCTGCCTAAAAACCTTCCATGGCTCCCCATCACTTCTGGGGTTAGAAGAAAGCACCCTAGCAAGAAAGCACTCAAGATCTGACTTCTGTCCCTCACCCCTGGCCCTTTGACACAGCTCTCCCCATATGCATCCATGGCTAAAATCATTGTGCTAGAAAATCACTTTGCCTCTGAATATTAGGAGCTCTCTTGTGAGCCAATGCCCTTTGTCTCCCCCTCTTGTCCACCTGGTGAACTTCCTATCCTTAAAGATATAATTCAAAAGTCACTTCTGTGGTGCCTTCCTGACTGCTCTTCTACCAGGTAGAGAGAGCATTCTCCCTCTGTTGAGTCTTCACAACATTTTGTTTGGATTGCATCCTAGTAGAACACAGTGGTTAACAGAATGAGTTTTGTGGTTAGCTGAGGTTCAAATCCAGCTCCAGCACTTGCTAGCACTGTGAGAAAATGATTTAACTGGCCTAAGCCTTAGCTTTCTCAGGTAGAAAATGAGGAATAATAATACTAGTACACCTATCTCCTAGGGCTACTGTGAGGATTAGAAGAAATAATGCATTTAAAGCACATAGCATGGTGTCTGCTACAAAAGTATGCTCTCAATAAATATTAGCTATTATAATATTTTATTATAATTGCTTATGTACCATCCATCTTCCTCGCCTCCCTCATGCTTCTAGCTCTGAACTCCTTAAGGGTTGGGCCATGTTTTATTTATCTTTGTGCCCCATATCTAAGCTGCCAGCTCAGGAACTGTTACAAAATAGGCACTCTGTTTTAAAATTTTTATTCATTTATTTTTCTCTTTTGCTTTGTTAAAAAGTGTTGTGGAGGAGGAGGTGAGTAGAATCATGGAAGGAAAGGCTGGTAAGAAACAAGGAGAACTTGGCTGATTTTTGGAGGCTGAAAAGAGCTGTATTCATTGGTTGGTGGGGGAAAACACTCTAGACTTGGGAGGAGCAGGAGAGCTTCTACGGCTCAAAACATACCTGAGGGAAGGAGGGCAGGGAGGGAGGGCAGGAGCAGCAGCAGAGTGGGGGTGTGGTGTGAAATCCCTTCTGGGATCCTGTAGGAAAGAAGGCGATCTGGGGGCCTAGGTTTGGACAGTGATAAAAACCAATGCCTTCTGGAATCATAAGTTTTCCATGACTTGTATCCCAGGGAGGTGAGAACTGTTGGATTTGTTCCCTCCCTACATCTAGGGTGACCAACTTGTCCTAGTTTGCCTAGAACTTTCCCAGTTTTTGTACTAAAAGTCCCACATCCTACAGCTCTTTATCACAGGAAGCCCAGGATAGTTGATCATCCTATGTATAGCCGTGGAGGGGATTAGACATGGAGAAGATACAAAATTTTATCAGAAATCCAGAAAGATCAATCACAGATTTCCTGAATCTTAGCAGATGACAAATGACAGAGGTCCCATGGTGTTGTCTTCTAAAATACACAACCTTGCTATTTTCAGGGCATTCTCCCACCTCTTATCTCATTTGTTCCTAATAGGTTTTTAATTATAAAAATATTATATATTCATGCAAACATATATAAATGTTATGCATATGTATTAAGTGCCAAATAATATACATATTTATGCTTGATTACTTAGAAATTCATATTTTCATTTTTCCCCTATTACTAGGTGAACAAGACTATCACAAAAATGGCATAAAAGTGCCTAAAACTGGTAAGAAAAATGGATTTTCACTTAGAAGGCAACCATGATCAATTGGTAGAAGCAATTGGTAGATGATACATAGAAATGTTCAAAGGCAGCCTCTGGGCTTGGTGATGCAAGAGCCATAGTTGTTTAGTAATGTCTGTCATGAATAAGAGAGAGAAAAATGGCAGTAGGAATATTACATATTTGGTATCCGTGGTCTAATGACTGAACACACTTCAATTTTCAATGCTTTCTTCCACTTCTTCAACCGGTGTCCTTCCACAGTGAACTGTACCTTCTGGTCAGATCTCATAATTCTTGATCTCATTCAGAAGTTGTGGGCATTTCTATTTTCCCTGGAAAACTTTATCCTAAGTCACAATTCTCTTCTTTCTGACTTTCCTCTTTCCTATAAATGAGCACTACATCTCTTCTTCTTTTTGATAGTTGTAGCTTATTGACTCATCTTTTCACTAGAATCTTGGCTGACTGGCTTCCACAGATCTTCCTTTGCTGCGATATGTTCAGAAACTTAGAGGTATTGCTAGCATGACTATACTTCCTTTTCATCCTGTCCTAGGCAGGGGCTATCTCTCCCAATAAAATATTTAAATTGTCTTTAGTCAATTACTAGTTAACTTTAACTCAACAATGTGTATTAATCACTTATGTTGTTCTATTTGCATTTCATCTTACTTTGTCCACCTTTTCTTGTGTTCTGTTGTTTTAAAATATCCTCCTGGGGAGATTTTTGATGTGGTCATGATGGGACTGGATTTCCCTTCTTGCTTTAAATAATTAAACACCCAAATAAATTAAAGTTTTCAGATTTTGGATGTCAGATAGTGCAGGACAGTATTCCTTACAGAAAGGAAGCAAATGAGGTGAGGCCTATGATTGTTTCAGATCATTTCCTGGAGAGGTCTTCAAACTAGTGCAGGGAAGCAAAACCCAGTCAGAGACCAGAGATTTCACTGAGTTGAGAAGACAGAATTTAGATTTCAGTGAGGCCAATTTTGCTAGAATTTTCAGGCAGAAACTACTAGAAAGAGTGAGAGAGAGTACACATGTAGGGGGGTGTGTGTGTGACAGAGAGAGAGAGAGATCTTGATTACAGAAGGATTTTTTGAATCTTTAATTGATTAATGATCTGCAAGTATGTATAAGGAAACTACCCGTGGCTGGGGAATAACCACGGGAAAGGAATAAGCTTTATAACTCATATAGGGCTGGAAACAGTTTGTGCTTCCATCAGCCATAGTGGAAAGAATTCCTAAGGAATTCTTTCCTTAGGAAATGGATAAGGAAAACATGAACTATTCCAAGCCCTGAATGAGCTATAAAGATTGCTATACCCATTTCTTTCCAGAGGAAAAAAAAGAATGAACATAAGAATTACATCATACTTCTTGTCAGAAATCATGCAAGCTAAAAGATAGAACAATATCTTTAAAGTGCTGAAAGGAAAAACTAGACAACTGTCAACCTAAAATTTTATACTCAGCAAAAGTATCTAGTGAAAATAAAAATGAAATAATGACATTTTCCAGGCAAACCAAAGCTAAAAGATTTTATCACCATCAGGTCATCACTAAAAGAAAGGAAGTTCTTTAGGAAGAAGTAAAATAATAGCAAATGTAAATTTAGATCTACACACAGAAATAAAGAGTAACCAAAATGGCAAATATGGCTTCCTTTCTAATTTAAAAAATTTATCTAAAAGATAATTGACTTCTCAAAAACAACAACGATTTGTTGTGAGGTTTATAATATAGAAGTAAAATCAAGACAAAAAACACAAATAGGAAAATGGAAGCCTACTGTTGTAAGGTTCTAAAAATATTCACGAAGTGGTATAATATTATTTGAAAGTAGACCATGATAATTTAAGATGTATATTTTAAACCTTAGAGCAGCCATTAAAAGAAAAAAAACCCAACAAAACAAAGCCTAGAAACAAAAAATAAAGATAAAATGGAATGATAAAAAGTACTGAATTACTGCAAAAGAAGGCAGAAAAAGAAGAAAAAGAAGCAAAAGACAATTGGGACAGATAGAAAACAAATAGCAATATGGTAGAGTTAAACACACCTATATTAATAATATCATTAAACATCCATGCTCTGAACACTCCAATTAAAAGGCAGAGATGATGGGTGCGGTGGCTCATGCCTGTAATCCTAGCACTTTGAGAGGTCAAGGCAGGAGGATCGCTTGAGGCCAGAGTTTCAAGACCAGCTTGGGCAAAATAGTGAGACCCTGTCTCTAAAAAAAATAGCTGGACATGGTGGCATGCACCTGGAATTCTGGTTATTTGGGAGACTGAGGTGGGAGGATTGCTTGAGCCCAGGAATTCAAGGCTGCAGCAAGCCATGATCATGTCACTGCACTCCAGCCTGGATGACAGCGGAGACCCTGTCACAAACAGACAAACAAACAAACAAAAAAAGGCAGAGATGATCAGACTGACTAAAAAAGCAAGATGACCCAGCAATATTCTCTCTACAAGAAACCCATTTTAAGTATAAAGAAACAGGTAAAAGGATAGAAGGTATTTCATACAAACAGCAATTAGAAAAAAAGTGAGTAGTTACAACAACATTCACAAAGTAGATTTTGGAGCTAGGAATATGTTTTAGTCAACTTCTGCTGCTGTAACAAAATACCATAAACTGGGAGCTTATAAAGAACAGAATTTATTAGTCACAGTTTTGGAGGCTGGAAAGCCTAAGATCAAGGCACTGGCAGATTCAGTGTCTAGTAAGGGCTCATTTTCTGGTTCATAGATAGCACATTCTCACTGTTTCCTCACTTTAGTGAAAGGAGTGAACAAGCTACCTTGGGCCTCTTTTATAAGGCAATAATTCCATTTGTGAGGGCTCTGGCCTCACTACCTGATCAAGTCCCAAAAGGCTCCTCTCCTTATACTATCACCTTGGGGGTTAGGATTTCGATATAAAAATTTTGGGGGGACATAAATCTTCAGACCATAGAATAATATTAGGAGAGAAAAGAGCCATTTAATAGCAATAAAGGAATCTATTCTTTAAGAGCACATAACAATCCAAAATATGTATGCACTTAATAACAGATCTTCAAAATATTTGAAGCAAACATGACTAGAACTGAAAGGAAAATAGACATACCCACAGTTATAGTTGGAGATTTCAATATTATTCTCTCAATAATTCATAGAACAAATAGACAGTAAATCAGTAACATATATAAGATCTTAACAACATAATCAACCAACTTGGCCTAACTGATATTTATTAAGCACACCACATAAAACCAGAAGAATACCAGATTCCTTGTAAGCTTAAACAGAATATTCATCAAGATAAGCCATATTCTGGGTCATAAAACACATTTTAATAAATGTAATAGAATTGAAATTATACAAAATAGTTCTCTGACCACAAAAGCATTAAACTTCTAATCAATAACAAAAAGATATCTGGAAATTCCCAAAATATTTGGAAATTAAACAACACATTTGGAATAATCCATAAATTAAAGAAGAAACTTAAAAAGTAAAAATTTTAAACTGACTGCAAATAGAAACATCCAATTTTGGGGATGCAGCTAAAGCTGTGCTTAGAGAGATATTTATTGCATTAAACACTTATATTGGGAAAAAAATCTTTGAATCAATGATGTCACTTTCCATTACAAGAAAATACAAAAAAGTAAATTGAACTTTAAGTAAGCAGGAGAAAGAAAATAGCAAATATGAGAGCAAACACCAGTGAACCAATAGAGAAATAGAGAAAAATCAATGAAGCCAAATGCTGGTTCTTTGCATACATTAAGAAGGTTAATAGAGTTTTAGCCAGACTGACCAGGAACTTAAAAAGAGGGCATCCTATGGACATTAAAATGGCAACAGAAGAATGTTATGAACAGTTACATGCCAATAAATTCTACAACTTAGATGAAAGAGACAACTTTCTTTAAATATACATACTACCAAAACTCACACAAAAATAAATAATCTGAATAGCTATATATCTATTAGAGAAACTGGCTTCACAGTTAAACACCTTTTCACATGGAAAACTCCAGATCCAAATGGCTACTATGAAACATTTAAATAGTTTTCTACAAACAATTCTACAAAACATTTATGAAAAAAAAAATAGTGACTTTACACAAACTCTTTCAGAAAAGATAAGAGGAAGAAAACCTGTCACAAACCATTTTATGAAGCCAGTATTGTCCTGAAAATGAAATCAGAAAAAGAGATCTTACAGGGAAATAAGCCCACAGGCCAACATCCCTCATAAACATGTATAAATAAATATTTAACAAAAATTTAGCCAGTCAAGTCCAGCAATACACAAAGAGAAAAATATATTATGGCCAAGTGGGGTTTAACCTAGAAATGCAATTATGGTTTAATATTCAAATATCAATCAACGTAATTTACCATATAAATCAGAGCTAAAACTATAAAACTTCTAGAAGAAAACAGGAGAAAATCTAAGTGATCTTGGGTTAGGAAAATATTTCTTAAATGGGATGCAAAAGTATGAACTACAAAAAAATGATAAACTAGACTATCAAATTTAAAGATCTTTGTTTTTTAAAAGACACTTTCAAGGGCAAAAGCTTCGAATAAACACCTTATCAAAGAAGATCTGTGAATGACAAATAAGTATATGAAAAGATGTTCAACTCATTAGGGGAATGCAAGTTAAAAACAAAATGAGTTACCACTACACACCCACTGGAATGACTAAAGTTAATAACTGACAATACCAAGCACTGAAAAGGATGTGAAGCAACTGGAACTCACATACATTGCTGCTGGCAATTGAAAAAATGTTAGATTCACTTTGAAAACAGTTTAGTATTTGATTCTAAAGTTAAATGTACCTTTATCCAAGAAAATTTACCTAATTCAATTGTAGGTGTTTACCCAAGAGAAATGAATACAGTTGTCCATAGATTTGTATTTAAACATGCACAGCAGCTTTTTTTTTTTTTTTTTTTTTTTTTTTTTTTTTTTAATGACACCTCCCAAACTGGAAACAACCCAAATATCCACCAGGTGGTAAATAAACAAATTATGGTACATCCACACAATGGAATACTACTCAGCAACGAAACTGAATGACAAATGCAGCAACATGAATGAATCCCAAAAGCTTTATGCTGTGTGAAAGATGCCATACATAGTAGAGAATGTGCTTTATAATTCTATCTATATAAAATTCTACAAAAGTCAAAGCTGTAGAGATAGAAAGAAGATCAGTAGTTTCCAGGGGCCTCTTGGTGAGGACTGATAACCTCTTGGTTTGATTGAAATGTTTTGTATCTTGATTTTGGTGATTTTTACATGACTGTATTCATTTGTCAAATTTCATCTAATTTTACCAGTGAAATTGATACATTTCCTTTTATGTAAAATTATACTTTAATACAGATAATCAATTTTTTCTCCTTTTCAAATTCAATTTTGATTTCTTTACATTTGAGCTCTTCACTTTTACCCATCTGAAAATAAGAACCACCACTATTGCAATTTACTAAAAAGTTACTATTTGCCAGCAACCGTGCTGAGAAAGTTACATGTATTTCTCTCATTTAATTCCATCTTCTGCTCTTTCACATGGGCATTTCAATTTTGAGGGTTTTTAAAATTTAAATTTTGAGGTTTTTGTAAACCATTTCTCTTCAGAGGACTGGCCTTTTCCAGTCTGCGTTCATGGACAGATGTGATTAGAAGATTTTCCCTTAATTGATGCCAATGTTTGTCTTCTTATCCTGGAAATACTTAATAAAAAATAGTAGACTAATATTCATGTTGAGCACTTACTATGTGTCAGGCACTGTGCTAAGTGTTTTATAGATAATATATTGTCGAATCTTCATTACTGATGAAGAAACTGAGGCTGAAAGAGATGAAATGATTTGCTAAGATGATCCACTGGAAAATGGCAAATCTAGGATCCAAAATCAGGTCTTTTGGATTTGCCTTCCTGTTACTCAAAAGATTTCTTTTTGTCCCAGGAATGCACTCCCATGGCCTTTGACTTTATCCTCACCTTCCTCTGTGCTCCATATTATGCACATCAAAAATCTTCCTGGGACTGTTAATGCTTACCCCCACTGGTGTGCTGGAACAAACGAACAAACAAGCAAAGAAGCCCACCCCAATCTGTAGCATTTTCCAATTTCCCAGGTGTAAATGCTTCCACCATGGTCAATTTCAAGCTTCCAACTTATTGTCCCTAAACGGGAGTTGGAGAAATACACGTAATTGGGTTCTCTCAAGCGGGTATTAGCTGGTACCAGCTCACCACTGCATTGTTCACTTGAAATGCTTCTGTGCATTCTGTAGGATCAGTGCCTTTGTCATATGCTCTGAGAAAGCTTCCCCAATCCCTCCTGGCTGGTTTAGGATAGGCTTTAATCAGCATTTACCACCATGTTCTCTAGTGATGGCTTTCTGCTGTGCCTACTCCTCTGACCTGAGAGTCCTTCAAAGGCAGCTTTGAGCCCAGCATCTGGACACAGCATACATCAGCTAATGTCTACTGAATGAGTAAATGAACCAGGGATTCAAATCCCTTCCATGGCTCCCGATTTCCCTCAGCATAAAATCCAAACTTCTTACTTTTATAAGGCCTTGCATGATCGGGCCGCTTCCTCTCTCTCCAGCCTTATTCCAAGCTCCTCTTCCCTTCCTTCACTACACTCCAGCCTCCATGGCATCCTTTCAGCGTCAGCCACATCAAGCTTTTATTGCCTTGAAAACTTGGCACATCTTTTCTGTGTGCCTAGAATCCCTTTCCCCCAGTTTCCACAGCTGGCTCCTTTCCATCCTGCAAATCTGTTCTTATTATCTTCTCTAACATTCCAGCTAAATGATCCACATCACAGTGCTGTGTTCATCCTCATTACATCTTTCTCATTTTGTAATTACATATCTATTTGTCTATTTCCCATATATTACCTATCTTTCCCACTAGACTATAAGCACCATGAGGGCAATAACTGTGTCTGTTTCTATCACTCCTTATACCTAGCAATACCTCCATTAATGTTTGTCAAAGAATTATGTGTATAGTTGAAAGGTCAGTGTGGTTTCAAAGGTTGATGAACAAGCATATGCATTGTGGAGGGAAAATTATTTCTTCATCCATTCATTCATTCACACAAAAATCTATTGTCCTAGGTTCTGAGCTGCATGATCAAGGCACAGAGGAAAATTAGATGCTGTGTTCTGTAAGAGGCTCACAGTCTAGCAGTGCAACAAAGGCTTTATTTGGGAATGTACAACGTGCAGTGGGGCATTGGAGAAGAAGAACCTAAGTCTACTGGGGGAGTAAAGGAAGGCTTCACAGGGTTGACTCTTGAGTTAGGTTTTGAGGGCTGAGTAGGAGTTTGCCACTTGGGCAGGTTGAGAAAAGCTGTTCTAGGTAGAGCGGTTTGAAAAACACAAAGTGTATGGGGTAAATTAAAGTAGTTTGGTGCTGCTAGGGTGTAACATATGAAAGGAGTGATAGAAGGTGAGGCTAGAGAGAGCGGCAGGAGCAGCCATGAAGGGCTGTGTATTTTGTCCTACAGGTAAATTGAAGGGTATTGAACTGGGGGATAATAGGACCGTATCTCTGTGAGGTGGCAAGAGGAAAGGAGAGAGTGCAAGGTACTAGACGGTTAAAGAGTTTTCATAAGCCTTTCTGCCAAGTTGCTCTCCTGCCTAAAGCAGACCTTACTGATAGAATGCTACACTTTTCCCCATGGAGCCTAGATTCTACCTCAGAATCTTTTTCAACACAGCCTTCCAGGCAGGGACAACCAATCAGTAGGACTTGGCTCACTGGACGTATGTTGTATGTTCTTCTTGCACTGCATACTTCTGGGGACTCTTAACAGCTCCGATATGATGACTTCAAGAAAATATTAACTCAACCAATAATATTTTCACTTTTATATGAGATAACTCCTTAACTCAAGAGTGTATAGCTCTAATGGTGAAATTTCTGGCACTGGAAGATGTAGGAGGAAGTACTTTGAAGGAACCTGCCAAGTCCTTGCAAAAGTGTCCATTCTTTTGTTGACTTTTTTTGTAAATATAAAATATTGCTCCTTTTTCCCATGTGTATACAGGAGATATAATTATCCCACTTTCTGAAGGTGATTGGTTTCAGAGACTAATAAAAAGGCAAGTTCTGCAGGGAAAGAATATGAGTCTTAAAGTCACCCAAACTTATCTTCAAAACCCTGCTTTGCACTTTTCTGATTTTAGAAGGCTAGCAAACATTTCCCGAGTATCTACTGTGTGCCAGTCATGGGCTAAGCACTTCCAGCTTTATTCTATGGATGGGGAAACTGAGGCTCAGAGAAAGTCATTAGTAACTTACGAGCTGTGAGACTTTGAATAAATTCTTAACCTCTCTAATTTTGCATTTGCTCATTTGTAAAATGTGGCTGATAAAGCCTACTTGCTGGGGTTAAATAAGACAATACTTGTGAAAGCACCTAGTAGCTGGTAGAGGCTCTCCAATGTTATCTCTTTCTTCCCTTTTCTTGGCAGAAAGGCTGGCTGAGCAAAGAAAGCCTCAGTTTAAGGTCCTCAGGGAGAAACCTGTCTTTGCTCTGGGCTCTGAAATCCCTGGAGCCCACAACTTAGTAGACTTACAATTGGTTAATTTTCTCTTGACATTGATCAGCAATGGGTCATGTTTGGCACCCACTGGCCTGGCCCTGAGGGGGAGCCACAAGATGCCTGGCCTGGCCTCCCTAACCAGAAATTCAATAACTTTTTCATATAAATTGTTCGTAAGAGAAAACTTCTTGTTTTCAGCAGTTGTCGCCGTTTCAGCATTTTTCTGTACGAGATGAAAAACTTTTGCATTGAGCAAAATACAGATTTATGGTCAATAAAGTGAAGTTTAACAGTTTATAGAGGCTATACTTTCTTTCTTAAAAACTGATATTAAAAGCCATTTTTCCCAGTCTTTGTAAAAATGGTTCCTCTATCAATCAGGGTCCCAGTTTGTTTAAATGATAGAAGAATTAGGAAAAACTCTCTCATCAGAGGGCTTTCAAACACATGCCCATCATCGACTTCTGTCCTAGGGCTTTGGATAGATAGGGTATATTTCTTGAAATTGGAGACAGTCAAGTTGGAAACCAGAAGTTTCTTGGAGCCAGAGCAAGCTGAATCTCAGATGGGGCGTGAAGAGGGGGATGCTCCTCTTTTATCCAATATCTCTCTGGTGTCATTTATTTACTCAGCAAATGTTTGCTGAGGACCTACTATGTATTAGAGCCTGAGCTGGGCACAGGGATGACAAAGATATGCTTCCTACCCTCAAGGTGCTCACTGTTGAGGAAGTGAGTCAAGCAGACAGATGGTGACAGTGGAGTCAGAAGTGGTTATTAACAAATGTTGAGGAAGAGCACCTCACCATGACTGAGGGCATCTGTGGAGACTTCCTGGAAAAGGTGATGTCTCAACTGAGTCCTGAAGACAAGTGAGAGAGATGGCAGCCAGGGAAGGAAGGACAGTCCAGGCAGAAGAGGCAGCAGGATGGGGTAAGAGCTGGTCTCCCTTCCAGGATCAGTTTTCTCCAGGGTAGACTAGGAAGCCGAGGTTTGCCTGGCAGCTGCTCCTAGCGTCCCATTCATTTGCAGCTCCCTGCTCAGGGATCCTCCTGGCTGCTCCCGGCTGTGCCATGGACCCCTGCTCATCCCTGGAGTCTGAGAGGTGTGTCTGTATCAATGCGGGGCTGTTCTTCACAGGCGCCAGAGTGAGGAGACCATTCTTCCCTTTCCTGCTCTCTGTATCTCCGTTCCTTTTTACCTGCCCACCCTACAAGGCTATCAGAGCATGGTAGGCTTTACCGAAGTGTTGGCGGAACCGGACAGAAATAGCAACATAGGATAAAGTATTTAAAATTATGTAAAGTGTGACTGTCCAGGGAGTTCCAGAAAGAATAGTGTATCAATAATAAGAAGGGGGCTCTGAGGGGGCTTCTGAGGCTTGCTCCCTTTCTTAAGGTCTATTCCTTCCTTCTTGCCATTTGTATTTTATTTTATTTCATTTTATTTTATTTTTGAGATCGAGTTTCACTCTGTTGCCCAGGCTGGAGTGAAGTGGTACACTATCAGCTCACTGGAACCTCCATCACCTGGGTTCAAGTGATTCTCCTCCCTCAGCCTCCTGAGCAGCTGGGATTACAGGTGTGTGCCACCACACCCAGATAATTTTTGCAATTTTAGTAGAGTCGGGGTTTTGCCATTTTGGCCATACTGGTCTTGAACTCCTGACCTCAGGTGATCCACCTACCTCAGCCTCCCAAAGTGCTGGGATTACAGGCATGAGCCACCATGCCAGGCCTATTCCTTACTCCTTGTAAGAGAAAAAAGTCATTCTCTTTAAGTCTCTCTAGAGTCCAATACCAGCTATTCCCCATGTTCAGGCAACCCCATAGCCCTGATCTGAGGACACTGAATTCCCCACTCCCACCCCCATCAATGCCACACCCACTCCCACATAACACTCATCTACCAACAACTAGTAATTCTCAGAGACAGAACTGCCTCGCTCTTTCCTCATTCCAGCACATGCTGCACAGCTTTCCTGGCTCACAGAGGGGACAGCCCTTGACATTTTTATGCAGAACTCTGTAGCTTCTCTTTGGTTCCTTCTGCTTTTAGTCTGGCCAGGACTTACCAGTGCCTGAAAAGGGAAGGCCCTATTGCTGGCTACCTCCTAACTGTACAAAGACAGAGGCCAAAGCTCTGAAATATAATTTACTTTAGGTCAATTTAAATTCTTAGGGGAATTTCTTGCTCCCTGAGCTGAGAAAACTCCTAGGTATTGATGGGATGGCAGGATGCTCTTCCCACACCATCCAATAGAGATGGAATGTGGGTTACACGTGTCATTAAACAATTTCTGGTGTTCCAATAGCCAAGATTTGGAAGCAACCTGAGTGTCCATCAACAGATGAATTAGATAAAGAAAATGTGGTACTTACATACAATGGAGTACTACTCAGCCATAAAAAAGAATGAGATTCAGTCATTTGCAGCAACAGGATGGAACTGGAGGTCATTAGGTTAAGTGAAGTAGGCCAGGCACAGAAAGACAAACATTGCATGTTCTTACTTACTTGTGGGATCTAAAAATCAAAACAATTGAATCCATGGAGACAGAGAATAGAAGCATGGTTACCAGAGGTGGAGGAGGGTAGTGGAGAGGTTGAAGTGGGAGGTGGGGATCATTAATGGTACAAAAAATAGTTAGAATGAATGAATGAGACCTACTATTTGATAGTACAACAGAGTGACTACAGGCAATAATAATCTAATTGTACATTTTAAAATAATGAAGAGTATAATTAGATTGTTTGTAACACAAGGATAAATGCTTGAGGGAATGGGTACCCCATTTTCCATGACATAATTATTATGCATTGCATGCCTGTATCAAAACATCTCATGTACCCCATAAATATATACACCTACTATGTATCCACAAAAATAAAAAATAAAAATAAAAAACCCAGGGATAATAAGTCCCTGCACATTAAAAACAAAATTTCTAGTGTCCACACATTTAAAAAAGTAAGAAGAAACAAGTGAAATCGATTAATCAAATGTGAATATAAATTAGTCTAAATATCATCATTGAAACATGTAATCGGTAAAAAATTACCAGTGGAGATATTTTGCATTCTTTGTTTTCACACTGAGTGTTCAAAATCCAGGGACCATTTGATTTAGTCTAAGTACCGTTTGATTTAGACTAAGCAAATTTCAACGTGCCCAGTTGCTGTGTGTGTCTCATGGCCTCGGGACTGGACAGCAATGAGATAGAGTCTAAGTACCTGTGTGCGCACAGGCCATGGGGAAGAGGGAGGGATGCGGGGCGAGGAGAGAGGATATCTAGAAATGCGGCTTCAGAGAGATACTTTTGCTGTGGGAAAGCATTTGGACTTTATCCTGAAGACAATGGAGCAGATGTAGAAGGGTTTTACATAGAGGAGAGTTGTGATCTGGCTCACATTTTAGAAAGATCTTCTGGCTGCCCAAAGAGAGGATATTGGAGGAAGCAAATAAGTTTGAAGGCAGGAAGATTTAACTGGGAGAATTGCTTCCTGGAGAGAAGGGAGGCTTACTGGGTGTGGAGGGAGGTAACTGGATTCTAGACTTGTGAGGGAGGTACAACCCACAGGACATGTTGGATGTGGGGGTGTGAGAGGGAGCTGGAGTCACGAATGACACGTTCTGCCCTGTGCAGTGAGGTGGATGGCAGTGCCATTTACTGAAATACAGAACAGGAAGAATGACCAGGTTTGAGGGTGGAAGATGAGTGGGGCAGTTTAGGACATGGGAGTTCGAGAGTCCTTCACACATCCAAGCAGGAGTGTCCCTCAGGAAAATGCACCTGGAACTCTGGAGAGAAGCGTGAGTTGGAGACAAGGTTGGGCACCCACTGGTTATGAGGGATCCCAACAATGTCTCTGACTCCAGTGGGCCTTTTGAAGGTTTCTACCTCCTAAGCCTGTCCTGAAAGTTGGTAGTGACAGCAGTGACCTTATGGTGCTTAGCACAGAGTCCTGAACATGCTGGGTGCACTGCAAATGTGAGCTGTCAGATGGTGATGCTGATTGTATGGGGTGCCTCCTGTTCAGGCCCTGCCTCCTAGATGTTTGCTTTCACTCAGCTTGGCCATTTGGCAAGTGAGACAGGTGGTTGGTTGTGGGGAACTGGGGCCTGGAATGAAGGGACCCAAGCTGAGGCTGCCTCTGGCTTGGAACCCAGCAGTGCATTGGCTCCTCCAGCCTGAACATCAGCCTCCTGGCCTACACTTGACTCTTTCACACCTTAGGTCATTCACTGGCTTCCACTCAATTTTAGTTCTCCTTGCCCTCAAATCCTTTACTTGTTATTGGGGATGCTCTGCTACACTGCCTAGACCCCTCATTCAGGAACGAAGGACTGATTCTACCAGCTGCTGGGAAGTTGTCAGCTGATAGCTCTCAGCTGTCAGTCCTCTCTAGAAATTGCCCTAGCTGAAGACAGTCCTAGCATCCAAGGTCAAACCCCTTCCCAGGTCAGCCCACATCCAATGACTGGTCAAGGTAGGGCTATAACAGCCTGACCCACTTACCCTAACTTGGGATGGCTTTAACGGATCGTCCAGCTTTAGAGCTCCACTTGGGATCAGCTATGACTGCCCTGTTGTGACTGCACTGCTGTCTGTCTCTCCCTCTGCCCATTCCTGCTGCCTTTCCCTGTAAGTGTGGACCCAAGAGCATTCCCCAATAAACTTGTATTCAAATCTCTGTCTCAGGATCTGTCTCCTCGAGAACTCAGCCTTCGACACTTGACTTTGTCATTAGTTGCAGTCATGAAATTACAGTCTTGGTCAGATGCTATTGGTAAATACTCTCTCTCTCTCTCCCTCTCCCACTCCCTGTCTTTCTCTCTCTCTCTCTCACACACACACAGACACACACACACACACACACACACACTCACTTAATCTTAGGCATTCACTCATTTGGTCACCAGGTTTCATCTCTGGACATCCCATCACACTGCGCTATTCTTAAATGTATCTCCTTGCTCCCTTCTTCCCACCCCATCTCCGTCTCTTTCTCTCTCTCTCCTTTCACAAGATTAAGCTATGACCCATAACAAAACAACTCTTAACCTCTAGGTTTTTTTTCCTTTCTCAGAGTTCTGTGCCCCCTGCAAATTGGGCCAAAGTCAGAAGAGAAATCTTGACGTTCTCAGCATTGGTCCCCTCATCCGTCTCATCCCCTCCGACGCACCCTGAGCCTGTGAGGTGGAAAGGGCATTTGAGGGCTGTGTCCCTGTAGTCCCTCAAGCCGGGCCTTGGGGGGCGGGCTAAGATTTCTGCAAGGATCTCGAATCTGAAGAGCCTAAGTCGTAGCTCACGTCCCCACTGAACAATGAGGCTTGATGAACGGGGTGTGATGTGCAATTGCTGATGAATATCAAGCTGATTCCCTATGACTCTCAACGTGGTGCATGTGCTAGTGCAAAGCTGTGTTGTCCCGGGAGGGCTCAATATGAGCTCCAAGTTTCCCAACTTCCTGGCCTCAAAATTGATGTGTACAAAGGAAAAAAGGAGAAGATGCAAAACCCGCAAAGCAATATTTCCCAAGGCGAAGCCTGACATTATGACCGCCTCTTTAAGCACTTGTATTGCATATATATATATATATATTTTTCCCCTCAACTGCATCTTCTGACTGACAAAGCTCTTTCTTGCCAAAAGCGACCGTTATAAAATTATGACTTGCGCATATATAATGTTTGTGTTCAACAAGAAAACAGAAATGCCACCTTATTTTGTGGTTACAGCTGCACAATTCACATCCGGCAAGATTGATCATATTAAGGTTATGCAATCATCTAATTGCAGAGACAAGCCTTGAGTAATAACTCCAAATGCTCGCACTTCAATCTGCACAGCAGAGTCATTGCCGAGTCCTGATTAGCGCCTGACAGCGTTTGGGCACCATTATCCGCTCTGGCATTGTCTAAATCTCCATTTCCAGCCGAAGCAATCTACCCACTAACTGATCTATGACAAACAGGCCCATAACAGCAAAGCTGTTTGGGTTGCAGATACATATCTAACAAAACATGACTCTTTGGGCTGTTTCCAGCTTTTTGTAGCAAAGTTTTCCCCTTTCCCAGGAGAAGGCAGCCTCTTCCTCCCCCATTCCATTCCCTCCCCTCCTCTCATTGTCAGGAGGCTGCAGATGACTAGACAGGGAATCTGTAAAATCTTTACCAAATTAACTCCTACTTGGATCTCAGATTTTGGCCCCAAGGTGACTTTCTTAGAAAAGCAGCCTCTACTCACCAGTGATACACAGTATCCCTGTGCTTTTTCTCTGTAGCACTTCACATTGTTTGCAACCATGCCTGCAAGTCCTATGGGCTTCACTTTCAAACTATATCCAGAATCCAATCACTTTTCACAACCTTCATCACCAGGGCTCATGCCACCCACGTCTCTTCCCTGGATTATCACATCACTGTCCTCTCTGGCCTCCTAGCTTCCTCCTTTGTTCTTCATCTACTCTACAATCTATTCTCAACTGAGTCACAAAGTACTTTGTAAAAATGTCAATCAGATAATAGCATTCTACTCAAAACTCTGTAATTCTTCCCTATCTTACTCAGAGTAAAAGCTAAAGTCTTTTCAATGGCTTTATAAGGCCCCACATGATCTCACAGTATCCTCTCTCTGGCTGCATTGCCTATCTCTGCATTGCCTAGCTCTTTCTAACCTTCTCATGCTACTCTAGCCATGTTAGTTTCCTTGCTCTTCCTTGAACACGCCAGACACACTCCGGCCTCAGGGCCTTTGGACTTGCTGTTCCCTTTTCCTGGAGCTCCCTTCCTTCAGATAATCGACATGGTTTGCTGTCTTTCTTCCTGTGGGTCACTGTTAAAATGTCACTTTAGCAGATACCTTTCCTGGCTACCTTATCCAAATGGTAAACCCTCCCCACCCCAGTACTCCCTGGCTCCCTTACTGTGATCTGTTTCTATAGCAGATACCTTCGTCTAACATACTGTACTTACTTATTTTGTGGATTGCCTTTTTGTCCTCTCTTGAGTATAGAGCCACTCTCTCCGATAGAGCTTTCTACGCTGGTGGAAATGTTTTATATCTGCTCTGTCTAGTATAGTTGTCACTAGCACATGTGGCTATTGAGCACTTGAAATTCAACTAGGGAGACTGAGGAACTGAGTTTTTAATTGGATTTAATTTAGATTTAAATAATCACATGTGGCCAGTGGCTCCCATATTGAATAGCACAGGGCTAGACTCTCTGTTCCACAAGGATGGAGATCTTCTGAAAAGGAGTTTAGAAGCATATGTCATAAGCCTTAAAAAATATTCCTAGCCTGCCGGGTGCAGTGGCTCATGCCTATAATCCCAGAACTTTGGGAGGCTGAGGCGGGTGGATCACCTGAGGTCAGGAGTTCAAGACCAGCCTGACAAATATGAAGAAACCCTATCTCTACTAAAAATACAAAATTAGTTGGGCATGGTGGCGCAAGCCTGTAATCCCAGCTACTTGGGAGGTTGAGGCAGAAGAATCGCTTGAACCCGGGAGGTGGAGGTTGTGGTGAGCCGAGATCACACCGTTGCACTCCAACCTGGGCAACAAGAGTGAAACTCCATCTCAAAAAAAAAAAAAAAAAAAAATTCATAGCCTTTGACCCAGTAATCTCCCTTTTGAAATTTATCCCAAGGAAAAGTTGTGTGTAGAAGAATGTTCACTCCACTGATATGGATAATAGTAAAAAACTGTAAATAATCTAAAAGTCCAGCAACAGGGAATTGAGCAAAGCAAATACAGTGCCCATATGATGGAAATTGAACAACTTCTTAAATGAACATAGATTAGTAATTAGTGACATGGACAAAATGTCTGTGACATCTTATTGAATGAAGAAGCTAACAAAACTGTGTTTATGTCACAATCCCAATTTTAGGGGAAGTGTATATGATACACATAGTGATTAAAAAAGAAGAAAATCTACAGATGGAATTTCCTGTGATTTTAACTTTATTTGATATGTTTTTCTGTGTATTTCACATCTTCTGCAACGAATGTGTATCACCCAATTATCAGAAAAATGAAGTAAACCTAAACTTTTGTTTATAAATAGTTTTCTCCCTGTATTTCTGATTTGACACTGCCATTTGTAGATATAGAGTATGGGAACAAAGCTGATGTGAGCCCTTTGCCCTCCTTTTCAGTGATTTAAGTCCTGCCCAGGCTGCTGCTGAGTGTCAACTTCCCTTTTTAAGAAATTCTGTTCCATTGGTTCTTAATTCCTTTTCTGAGCTTTGAGCAACCACAAGAATGTTCTAATTCTTCCCCTTCCCTCCTAGAATGTGGTGCGTGGGGAGCTTTGTTCACCTTAGAGACGCACAGTGATCAGTGATCACAGAAGCTGCCAGCTTTGGGCTGGAAGACTCTTGAGCAGTTGACAATCCCACTGAGCTCAGTGACTAGCTACAGATTCTTTATGCAAATGTAAGCTCACACAAATATATTCTCACCTCCTTCCCTTTTTACACAAAGAGGTACATACTGCATACTGTTTTGAACCTTGCTTTTCCTACCTAATGAGCTCAGTGGGGTTGTCATCTGCTCAAGAGTCTAGCACTGCATCTCTCCTTCTGAGTTTGGATGACTTTGTTCTGGGCAGACGCATCTTCTCCCACTCACAGTCCTGATGGCTCATCTGGACCTATTGAAGCTTTTGGAAAAGTCCTTCCCTGGGTGCACTGTGGCAATGACATTCCTTGGCCTGGAGACCTTTATGGTTTGGTTCCTACTCAACTCTCCAGCATCATCTCTCACTTCACTGCTGCCCACTTGTACATACACAGTTCCTTGGGGGTTCCCTCAAAACCTACGTCTGTGCCTTTGCATAACCAGTTCTCCTGCCTGGAATTCCATTTATGCATTGGCTATTGCCTCTGTCCTCCTGAGAACGATTTCATTTCTAGAGTTACTTTGCAGTTCAATGCAACTTGATAGAGCACTTACCTGTCTCATGGACTGTGCTTGCAGGGAGCATGAAGGAGAGGAAACAAGCATTTGCTAATTCCTTGCAATGTGTTAGACACTTGAGAAAATGCTCACAGTTGATCAGAGGAGACAGACAGGTGAAAGGGTCATTACAATGCAGCATGACAAACATCTTAACTAAAGTATAGGCAAGATGATATGGGAACAGTACTTTCTGCTGGGATGGGATGAGCAGTGAGTAGTTTCAGGGAAAAGGTCAAGTTGGACCTTAGAAGGCAGATAATTTTCATTTTAAAGTAGCTACCTAGCTATATGATAGTGGACCAAGCTCCTTGCCTTTCTGAGCCTCAGTGGCCTTACTTCTACAATGGACATCATAACCCATGCTCTGGCCACCTCTCCAGGCCGTTTTTATAGAGTCCATAGTAGGTGCTGTTGATGTCTCTTCCTTGGTATTCTCTGTTCCAGTACATATGACTCTCTGCCTGAGTGTTGGTGGGTCAGGAATGCTATAGAGTTAATGAGGATCTTCAGCCAATGATGGATAGGAATGGGTAAATAAATACCCCAGTTCCCTCTCCCCATAGATGGAATAACTTGGAGGAGCACATCTATACTGGCTCCTAGAGGTTTCCAGGAGGTTGAAGTCCCACTTACCCAAGGTGGTAACTTTCTTGACCATGCATCCTTGACTGACTTCCTTCCCCTCCCAGTCTCACTTGCCCAGTCCCCTACTGGTGCTTCCTGGGACCACCTCCTAAATATACTACTTGCTCTGGAATCCTGTTCTCAGGTTCTGCTTCTAGGGCACCCAACTTGTTTCCTATGGAAATGTGAGACATTGTTCCTAACCTCTCCCTCTGACATGCCCTGCCCCTCTCACCCTTCCCCTCTCTTTCCCTAACTGTACTGTGTTTTCATGCAGGCTTGGGTTCATGATTATGACAAAAAAAAAAAAAAAAGCTTTTGGAGCACAAAAGCCACAGACAATAGGAACCCAGAGAACACCTAGGCTCAGCAAAATGCAAAGAAAGGGTGGATTTTATTTCACAGTGTGTGTGGGAGCGATTCTCAGTGGCTGCCACCTAACACCAGTCCATCACCTCATTAGTTCTCCAGCCCTGGGGCATTTGAAGTTGGCTGCAGTGGGGGTGGGGTGGGAGGGTGGGGGTATGATGGGAGCCAGATCCGTGTGTCCTTTGTCGTATCCCCAGTTACTTCAGGCTGGGATGAAAAGAAGGTGTCTATGCATCTGGCCCTGCCCTCCCTGCCCCTCCTCCATCCCAGGCCAGGATTCCCCTCCTGGGTGGGGCCTTTGGACAAGGGGCCCAATCTGTGGCTCTCACTCTCTGGCATGGGAAAACTGCTGGCTCAGCCACCCACATCAGCTTCTGCCACTTAGCCAGCTCAGCTCTCACAGCCAACCTCTCCCAGCCTACTCCCAGGGGCCTAGATCTTTGGAATCAATTAGAATCAACAAACAGGCACTAAGCATCTCCGTGGACAGTCGTCGGCTTGCCTTATCTCACAGGGTGGAAAGGGTATGATCCGCTTTCTTCCGATGAGGAAACTGAAGTTGGAAAATAGGCATATAAAAATCCTGGCTGGCAGAACTAGCCACCCAGAAACAGTGTCCCCTTGCCAGAGAGGGAGCTGGCAGGACCCAGCTCCGCATCACCTTCCAGCACCTGCTTGCTGGAACCTCATTTTTGAGGTGGCAGCAGAACATGTGGTATTCCCACCAGCACCAACATCTGGGGCAGAGGTGGAGGTGGGGACTTCATTAAAATGCAGTGACTCCATTGGCACCAAAATAAACGTGACATTTATCAGAACCTGCTAAATCTATTCAGCGCTTGCTTCCTTCGGAAGCGCAGGGTTCATGCCGTGGGCCTGGAGAGAAAAGGTCTTTGCTGGTGAGAAAAATGAGCTGGCAAGATGGGAAGTAGAAAGAGAAGAGGGAACATTGGAAAGGGCAGGCTGAGAGGGGGTAAACCTCAGCCTTGAGTCACTCTCCTCAATGCCGGTGAATCCTCTGCAAAGGGAAGATAATGATTTTAAGGTAAAAGTCAATCATGTTGGAGAGAATTTCTGTTGCCTGATAAGGAAATCAAACAAAAGTAATCCACTCAAACCTAAACCAGATTAAACTAACCTTTATGGAGCTCCTAGAATGTTGCTGGCATTTTTACACATTTCTCACAATAACCTAGCAAATTACTTTTTATCCCTATTCTACATATAGGGAAACTGAGGCACAGAGCTGCTAGGTAAGGCACTCAGGATTACTCAACTAGTGTGTGGCATTCATGAACCGTGCTCTGCCACACCTGGGTGGGGCAACAATGATCTCATAAGTGTGGTTTGGAGGCAAGCACTTGATTAGAAGAAAAGTGACTGGGGTCTGAGTCCAGACTTACTATTTGGGTTTGGAAAGTCTCTGCTCAGTAAAACATGGTCCTTAAGTTCCCTCGGTTCTGATCACCTTATGCATGAGCATTTGTATGCTCTTGGTCATCGACCATGGAAAAATCCCAAGCCACCGTTCCCAAGCCCTGGGCCCAGGTCTCTGGAGTGTAATGGGAAGGTGATGATCTGTTTCTACCTAACAAATAGAAGCAGCATAGGGAAGCACTCTGGTTGCCTGGGTTCGAATCCCAGCTCTGCTGCTTACCAGCTGTGTGACCTTGGGCAAGTTACTTAACCTGTCTGAGATCTTACTTACAAATTGTTTTTTGTCATTGTGAGCATTATGAATAATAATCACAGCAAATGTTTATTGAGTGATTATTAAGTGTCAGGCACTATGTCAAGAGCTTTACATGCATGATTTCATCTAATCCTCACAATTACCCTATGAAAAAGTTACTTTCATTTTTCTCATTTTAGAGATGAGGAAACTGAAGCTTAGAAACTATATTCTTAGATGTGATATATCATGATTCCCAGAAAGCAGCAGAAAGTTCTATTTCTTGCTTCTTTCTGGTCTATGTGTTGCTAATTCCTATGGACCCCCCAAATAGCAGACCCAGGAGAGGAGCCAGGGAATGGGAATAGAGAAAATAAAACAACTTCATCTCAGGGAGGAAGTTATTTTATTTTTCTTTTTAAAGACCTGATGCCCTGCCAGACCAGAGCTAGCTAAAGCTGTTATTTCAGAGGGGCTCTTTCTCAGGACACCTCAGACTACTCTGGCACATTTTGGGAACCTTTTTTTGCTGGGGCCACTGGGGGCTTCAGGTGAGTGGATGAGCATACAGTTTGCCTACAGAATAGTTGCTGGGTCCTGTGAGCCTTGCTGTGAAGCTGTCTGTTAATCAGGCATTTGAGAGACAGTTTATAGAAAGGAGTTCATGATTACTATTAGAACCTGAATTACCAACCCTTATGGGCTACTCCATGCCTGGCACTGCACTAGAAGTCTTTGTTTAGTGATATCATTATCTTCCCCATTTTTCAGAAGTGGAGACTGAGGCTCGGTTACCCCATCTGCAATGGGCTGAGAGCAAGAGTGTAATCAATGACCTTGTCCTCTCTTTCCTCCTTGCCAGAGTTCTTTCTTACCCTAAATGGTTAACAGTGAGTAGATCAAAAACACGTGTTAAGTACAATTATTGCAGGACAGTTAATACATAATTGCATATTTTTGTAAACAAGCTTAGAAGCTTTTTCATTGACCTCTCTGTGGCCTTGTGGTTTTGCAGATAAATTCTCTTCCCTTTTACACTCTGATTTTAATTGGGAGCAATGGCTATGCCGCTATCGCTCTTGCAGCCCCTACTCTCTCAGGGCTGTTCCTGGTGAGTGTGTGTCCTGGCACAAGCTCACTCAGCCATGCGATGTGTGTATGTGCCTGTGGGCCTCTCTGTGGCCACGGCAGAGTTAACAACACTGCAAATCCAGACAGATTCTGCTGAGAACTTCTGGGTGAGGGTAGGGATCCCCTTGGATGTAGGGAATAGCTCATGTTGGAAGAAGTAAAGAATTGGGAGTTTCCCTTCACGGAGGCTGATATGGTTTGGCTTTGTGTCCATACCCAAATCTCATCTCAAATTGTAATCCCCATGTGTTGAGGGAGGGACCTGGTGGTAGGTGATTGGATCGTGGGGGTGGTTTCCTCCAAGATATTCTTGTGATAGTGAGTGAGATCTCACGAGATCTGGTTGTTTGATAAGTGTCTGATGGTTCCTCCTTTGTTCTCTCCCCTGTTACCTAGTAAAGAAGATTTCTGCTTCCCCTTCTGCCGTGATTGTAAGTTTCCTGAGGCCTCCTCAGCCATGAGGGACTATGAGTCCATTAAACCTCTTTCCTTTCTAAATTACCCAGTTTGAGGTTTTTTTTTTTTTTTTTTTTTTTTAATAGCAGTGTGAAAACGTACTAATACAGGGATCATTCATTCATTCTACAAATATTTGTTTATTGAGAACCTTCATGTGCCAGTTTCCCTGGGGAAATAGCCCTGAACAAGACAGATCTGGTTACAGACTGGCCAGGAATTGTTCTCAAACTATATTTAGTATTTCAGCAAGTCGCCATCAGGCCATGCAACTTACCTAAAGCACGGAGCTTTGCTTGGAGGGGAAATTATACCAGCTTGGTGGGATCACCCTACTGGCCAGAAAACTCTGGATGGTTATGAATATTCACAACTGGAAATGAATGAATGATTACTTAAAATATTTAGGGCATTGTTAGATAAACTCTTTTGAAATATGGGTACCTTGGTGGAGGTCTGCAATGGGTTCAGTTTTCACCATAGGGGATCCTGGTGTCCACCTTCCTCCTGTCGTTTTCCCCAGACTATATGCTTCCTGGCAGGCCTGTGGTGGGGGCTAGGCCTCCTCAAATGTTCCTGCTGCTGCTGCTGTTAGCAGTAGGCAGTGAGAGGTAGAGGGCACTTGGGCCAAAGCTGTCCCCGATTCAGAAGCCTGTTCCACTATCTCATTCCATTGCAGGTTCTGACTCCCCTGGCTGCATCCTCCAGTCCCACTGCCCTGTTTTCCTGTCTTCTTCCACGTTGCTGGACCCTGGATCTAGGCCACACTGAAGCCACTGCACCCCCTCCCTCAGTTATATTTGGGGCCTTTGCTATGTCACAAACAAGGTCCTCAGTTGGGAGCTCAGTGGGGTTGGCCTCACCTCTGCAGCCCCCTCCCACCAGTGCTGCAAACTCCTCAGACACTGCGGACAGGGAAAGGAAGCCTAAGGAGCAACATTCTCCTAGCCCTGTCTCTAATCTGCTGCATGCTGAACCAAGTAGAAACCTACCCCCAGGAGACCAAGGATGCAGTGTGCTGGGTGCCAGGCAGGCAGGTGAATAATTGCAGGCCTGGTTGGGTGGTGGCTTGGCCCAGGTGTCTTAAGAGATCAGGGCAGGGCTGGGTTCTGTGGCTGCCAACTGCATCCTGAAAGACTGAGGATCTTCCTGGACTCAATAAAAGGCTGTATCTCATCCCAGGATATGGGGCAGCAAGGTTGAGGCATGAGCTCTGTCTTTGGGATCTACAGGTGAGCATTAAGAGTCCCAGTTCTAGTGCCCATTGGTCCCAGCAAGTCAATTTGCTCTTCTGTGAAGAGAAATGCACCCCCTATCTACCTCACAGAGTCATGGATGAGGAATTTGGGGGTAAACTGTGGAGGGCTGTGTGCACATGAGGGAGTGGTGTGCGATTACGGTCAATAGGTGAGCTCTGGAGTCAGACTGTCTAGGTTTAAACCCTGGTTCCACTACTCCTGTATGACTGTAGATGAGTGACATAATCTCTCTGTGCCTCAATTTCTCATCTGTGCAATAGGGATAATGATAGTCTCTGATTTATAGGGTAGTTGTGAGGATGAAAAGACTTGAGTTAATTCATGTAAAATGCTGAACACAGTGCCTGGTACATAGTGTTTAGGAAATAATGATGATGGTGGTGGTGATGGTGGGCTGGTGGTGATGTTGATGATGAAACAAAGAGAATATATAGATATAGACCCTGATGTCTTTGTTAATGGTGAAGGGCACTTAACCATTCCAAATCTCCTCCCTGCATCTTTGGCTTTCATCTGACTCTGGCCAGGTGGGCAGCTCATTGGGAAGTGAATGACAAGCCTTATCCCATAGTGGGTGGCTTTGGGGAGGCAGTGCCAGGCAGGTCCCAGCCAAAGGAGATGTGAGGAAGACCATGCTCCTTGGGGCCTGTTTTCCCTGGATTCTCTGCTGGGTCAGTGGCTGGTACTGAGCCTGTGACCTGTGCTGGGACCCTCAGAGAGGCCACTCTGCCTTTCAGAACCAGCACAAAGCCCCATGTGCAGGTACCAAGCTGGGATAATTGGGGCATCATAGAGCCAAATTAGAAGAACTTAGGCTTAATCGAGAATTCTTCTGCCTACTTGATAATGAAGAGTTGATCTGGGCTGACATCTGGGGAAGGGTTCAGAGTGCTTTTGATTATGAATTTTTTTTTTTTTTTTTTTTTTTCTGAGATGGAGTCTTGCTCTGTTACCAGGCTGGAGTACAGTGGTGTGATCTCGGCTCACTGCAACCTCTGCCTCCCAGGTTCAAGTGATTCTCCTTTGTGTTTTAAGTGGCGGAGGAAAAGCCTCTGGACTCCTCAAAGCAAACCCTCTGTGGTGTGCACTCTTTTCCATGACGCCTCATTTCCTGAGGAAATGCCTCCCAGTTCCATCTCTGGCCAGAGAGTGGCTGCCAGATTCCCAGGCTTGGGTGACAAGAATAAGACAGCAGTCTTGGAGAAAGAAGGGACTGGTTGGGGGTCCTGGAGGGAGGAGGGAAGGACCCATTTTAAGTTCCAGGGACCACTGGACTATCCCATTCCCTTTAGATGGGCTCCCTCTGGCCTGCTCCAGTCTGGGCAGGGTTTCCTGGCATCTCATCATTCCCTGGGTGGTAGGCACCTGCTGCTCTCTAAAGACAAAACAATGAACCATCGTGAAAGCCACAGCTCACCTGCTTTGAGGGCTTTGTAGGGGATGGGGACTGTGTCCCAGGCTCTACCAACATTATCACTTCATTGACATACCATTCATCTGCCAGCCTTTTGCCAGTTTGGCTTGAGTCATAAGAAGGTATTAATTACCCTGGGGTGTGGAAGCCAGAATTTCTGCCCAAGCCAGAGGGGGTAGTGTTGTCCAGGACTGGAATGCCCATCCTGATAAATCCCTCTGCCCCCATCTTCCCTTCTTCTTGTGCCTATAACTGCCCATCCAGACCTCTCCTTTTCATGGAGTCTCGCTTGGCCCCAATGTCTCTGCCCTTCTGTGTCTCTCCCTGTCTATGGGCTCTCTGCCTCGTCTCTGTCCTGACTTTGGTCATCAGACTTCTCCCCCTGCTGTCAGTTCCTCCCCTCGGTTTCTCTGCAGGGACAGGAGGAACTTGGTCTGCTGAGATCAGCAAACGCCTCATACTCTGTCCACAAAACACCAACTGTGGTTCCTCTCTCCCCCCTTGGAGGCCTCCAATTGCCTCATGTCAGTTCCTGAGTCCTCAGCCCCATCCAGGTTTCCTGAGAAAGTTGGTGTAGTGGTGGTCTTGGCGGGTGGGTTGGGCAGTGGCTGGGCTGGATTCTTATGGGAAAGCGAGTGTGTGTGTTCTCAGCCTGTGGTGACACAGCCCCCACCTCTCATGGGCCCTGCTGCCTACTCAGCCTCCCTGACCACAGACCACCTGGGTCGCCCCACGTGGAGAGAAGTCAGGACCTGAGAGTGAGGGAAGGGGAGGGCTGTGGTCCATGGAGGGGCACTGGAGTGAAAACCACGCATTTCCTCCTGGAATGTCCTTTCCTGGGCTCCCAGCTTGGCCCAGGACGCAGGGAGGGGTGAGAATCAGTGCCTGGGCTTCCTCCGTGGAGCAGAGAGAGCAAGACTTGGCACCGATCACTGCCCTGGCTGTGTGTCCCCTGGCCACTTCCCTCGCCTCTTTGAGGCTCCTGCCCTGAGCTGCAACAGTGGTGGGAAAATACTGGAAATGTGTGTCTTTTTCTTTCATGTGCTCTCTGAGCGCAAGCTGTGGCGTTAGGCAGGTGTGCAAGAAGGGGCAGCCTCCAATTTCTTATCTTGCTTTGCTCCTTCTTTCCTTCCCATCAAATTATTATCATCAAGAAGCTCCTGGGTACCAGGCCTCCCTTCTAACACATGCAACACAGGGGAACTGTGCCACACGAGTAAGACAAATCCTGGCCTTCCAGGAGGTCTCGGTTAATGTAAACACAACGACGATGACAACAACAACAACAACAACAACAACAACCAAAATTAGAAAAAAATGCCTTACAAGCCTGGGAGCTTGTCAGAAATGTAGACTCTCAGGCCTTGTGGCAAACTTAACTAAATGAGAATCTGCATTTAAATAAGATCCCTGGGTAATTCAAATGACAGTAAACTACAGGTCTTGGTGCCTAGTTCTGGTCCTAGTTTCAACCTGGCTTCACTACTTACCAGCTGGATGAGTCGGGGCAAACTTCTCTAGGTCTCGATTTCCTAGTCTGTAAAATGAGGAGGATAATAAAAATGTATGCCCTGCAGTCATTGTGAGAATTACATAAGACACTGTCCTGAAAGCAGAAGCTGGGAACCCCAGGAAACAGCCAGTCAATGTAAATGTGACCAGAGGTTGTAACTGTGTGTGGTTTCTGCAGCCCTCTGGCCTTGTGGATTTCTACTGATCTTTAAGAAGGACTGAGCCTCTCACTTACATATGGCAGTAGTCCCAGAAGGGGTGAGGTTCACAGTTCCTAGAGCCAGTGTTCCTGAGTTCAAATCCAGTGTTTGCTTTTTACTACTGGGTGACCTTAGGCAGGTCACTCTCCTGAGTCTTTGTTTGCCTACTTGTAAAATGGGGCTGTTGTGAGGTTTGCCTGAGCTAGTACAGGCACTGAGAACTCATACTTAGTGAGTGCTGGCAACAGGTTTCTTACAGTCCTTGCTTCTCTTAGTCACTTCTGGCTCCTGTTTCCTGATTTTTCTGATTTCTCACCTTTATTCCTCTTCCCTTTGTCCTGGCCAATCCCTGATGTCCCCAAAGCAGAGGGTGATCAAATGTCCAGATATGCCAGGGATGGTCATGGCTTATGCATGTTGTCCCATTGTGTTATCTCCCCTCTCACCTTCTGAAGTGTTCCAGTTAGGTGACCCTATCAAAGCCCCCTCATGATGGGCAGTTGTGTTTGCAACACTGTTTTTAAGAAAAGATTTATTGAGACGTAATGAACTTAGAACAAATTGCACATATTTAAAGTGTATACTTTGAAAAGTTTTGATAGATATTCGCTTGTGAAACTGTCACCACAATCAAATAATGAACATATCTATCACCTCCCAAGTTTGGGAGGACTTTTAATAGAGACCCAGGTGCAGTGTGGCAGGTCACACAATGGGGCCAGCCCAGCCCAGTTGGTAGCACCATGCTCTCAGGGGGTCTAAGGCCTTCCCAGCCCAGGGAATTCTCAACTGTATGCTCTCCTCATCCTTCCTTCTCTTCTCCCTCTTGGCCATCTCATTCTCCTTCTCCCAACATCTAAAAATACCCATGCAGCTCTTCCTTTCTTTCCCAGCCGGTGGTTCTCAAACTTCTGTGTCCATGACAGTCATCAGCACTGTTTGTCAAATATGCAGATTACTGGACCCCACCTTGCGGAATCAGACTATCTGGGAGTGAGTCTGTGACACTTCATTTCTCATGAACATCTCAGGTGACTGATGTGAATATCAAGAACATCCTAGCTATGTCCCCCTTCCTATTTATTTATTTACTTATGTATTTATTTAAGATGGAGTCTTGCTCTGTTGCCCAGGCTAGAGTGCACTGGCATGATCTCAGCTCACTGCAATCTCTGCCTCCCACGTTCAAATGATTCTCCTGCCTCAGCCTCCCAAGTAGCTGAGACTACAGGTGTGTGCCACCATGTCCAGCTAATTTTTGTGTTTTTAGTGGAGATGGGGTTTCATCATATTGGCCAGGCTGGTCTCGAACTCTTGACTTCAGGTGATCCACCCACCTCAGCCTCCCAAAATGCTGGGATTACAAGCTTGGGCCACGGCGCCTGGCCCCTTTTATTTAAAATAACCTAAATAGTGATGGATTGATAGTTGCAGCAAACCACCATGGCACATGTTTACCTATGTAACAAATCTGCACATACTGCACATGTACTCCAGAACTTAAAATTAAAAAAAAACTAAATAATTCATCAGAGTGTTATGCTAAAAAAAGAAAAGGTTTCTCCTTAGTGGAATGTATCAGTTAGCTTGTGCTGCAAAACAAAGCACCTAAATGGGAATGGAATGTCAGAGATAGCCCCTCATTCTCCATGCCCTCTCTCCACGAGGTCTCCCGTCATCCAGGCATCCAGCCCAAGTTCTTTGCAGTACAGCATCTGGCTTACCAGGGAGCAAAAGCCAAAGCTGCTGGGCTTCTGAAAGGCTAACCTGGAGTGGGAACACTGCAACTTTCACCTCATTATGTTGATCAAAACAAGTCCTAGGAGCAACCCAGAGTCAAGGGGAGGGAAAATAGACATGCTTTCTTGATGGGAGGTGCAGCAGGTGTGTGTAGGGATGGGATTGTTGGCAGACACACTGCCACAGAGGAATTTTTTACCAGCTGTTGAACTACAGTTCTCCTCCTTCACTAGAGTAACAGTTATCAGTATCATTCGTAGTAGTGTCGGGGCTATATAGAAGGGACTATAATAGAAGGCAGGCATTGCTACTTTTGTCTGGGGAAGGAGAGGATGGCTCCACTGCGTAGGTTAAATGAGAAGTGATTGTGGGTGGAAAGTGAGGGGAACGGAATCCAGGAAGAGGGACTGGCAAGAGCAAAGGCCTGGGGGCCTGAGATTATATGCAAGTAAGACAGCAGGGAATAAAAAGGCCACTAAAGGAGGCCTTCCAGGCTTCCCGGTGTCTGCAGGCCTGAGGTTCCAGGGATGACCAGGCTGGAGAGGGTCTGCAGGGGCATGCCAGCACTGTCCCCCATCACTGTACCTCAGCACAGACAGAGAGAGAGAAGCCTGAGGTTCCCACCAGGAGAGTCCAAAGGGCGGGGGTCTCAGGCATGAGAGGGTAGGACCAACTGGTTTCTGGGGAGCATGTCTAAGCCATCACTCTTGAACTGTTCAGGGCAAGGCAGCTTCATTTTCAATAGCATTCTCCTCACTTTCATTTGTGAGACCAATTACAGAGCATTTCGCACCACAATTACTGCCGTTAAAACCTCTCAGTTCCATTTGGTGAATTTTAGTAGTAATTGAACAGAAGAAGCCATCACACAAGAGATTGTCCAATTGAATCTGCCCAAGCACTGAACTGTGGATTCCAGTCCTCCCAAAGCAGTCACATGAGGACCAGGTGGAAGCTGTCTGCTTCCCTCCCATGGGGATCTTGCCCTGGCCCATGTGAGAGACCAGCTATACATGGAAGGGTGATGGGAGGTGCCTCCAGCTAGGGACAGCTGTGCAGTACCAGATTTTAGGGCCTAGGATAGGGATGGGGCTGGGGTGGCAATTTCAAGACTTGGGAACCTGAAAGTTTTGATGTTTCAGAGTTGGGAGTGTGACTGGATTCATGCCTTCATTTATTATTTATAGAACAAATACTTCTGTAGCACTTACTGTGCACTGGCCACTCTTCTAAGTGCATTGCAAATATTAGCTTCTTTAATCCTCATAGCAATGCCACAGTTAGTCATCTTGTGATTGTTCCCATTTGATGAATGAGGAAGCTGAGGCTCAGAGAGGTTAATTAAATTGCTCGAGGTCACACAGCCAATAAATAGCAGGGCAATTTTACTCCAGAGTTCCTCTTCTTGTTTTCTTTTTCTCTTGTGGTTTCCTTCCTTGATGTTTAGGGAAGGCTTATAAGAGTTCCTAAGTATGTCAGAGGAGCTGAATGAAGGGAACTGGCAATCCCTAGGCAGTGGTGACAAAGGAGAGGGGTAACAGAGCTTGGAAACCTGCTTGATGGTGGAAGCAGGAATCCAAGTGAAATCCTTAAGGAGGAGGAGAGACTTAGGGGACAGAGTTAGGGTTGGGTGGTCTAGGAGCCACTCCTCACCCAGAGGCTCTGTGCCCAGACCCCAACCACAAAGTTCAGGTTTTGTTTTAGCAGAAAAGGCCATATTCCCTGATCTGTGTGATAACTATTTGTTCCAAGCCTCCAGCGGACATGCTGGACCCCTGAGTGAGGACGAAGGATGGTAAGCCATCTCTGTCTCCATTGCTTCTGATTCCTTTGTAGATTTAAAGCCAGATGAATCAGGACACCAGCTCTGTGCCTTGAACATTTACAGATGAGAAAACTGAGGCTCAGCAAGGAAATGCCATTTACCCAAAGTCATGCGACCAATATATGGGAGGGTCAGGCTTCAAACTCAGTTCTGTCTGATTCTCAAATCCTTGCTCTATTCGTTGCTCCCAACTTCCTGCTTCATCAGGACAGAAACACACCACTCACACAACTGCTGGGGATGGACCCAAAGACACCATGAGGGTCTCACTAACCTGCTATGGGAACTGTCTGTCTGCTGCCCCTATTCTGCGAGAAGCTCTGTTTGAGTCTGGACTTGGTCTGAATTATCTTTAAATCCACCCCAGGGTTTGGTAGTTCAGTTAAAAACAGACAGGGCCATGCTGGAATCTCAAAACCATGGCTGGAGAAAAGTCCTTTCCTTGAACTTGGGAGTTTCTGCTTAAATCCTTCCTGGGCGGCTCAGCCCCTTCTTGAGCAGCCTGGGCTGGCTTCACCTCCCATACCCTACTCTGGGGAGCACTGTTTAGGTCAGATTTGGCTAAAAAGGAACAGGGGGCTCTTTTCAGGAAGCGGCAGGAAAGCATTTGGGTTTGGTCTTTCCTACTACCTAAAGATGGTAATGCCACCTGTTTCCTGTAACTAGCAGGCCAGTCTCAAGTCGGGAGCTCTGCTTGGAGTTTACATCTGTGATAGTTGGCAGGGACTGGGCTAGGGTCAATGGCTTAGGGCAAGGCTGCCTCTCAGGGCAGGTAAAGTGCCAAACCTCTGTCATTAAATGCGAGGTCTCTCCAATTTCCTTCTCCATCCTACAAAGGCACATTACAAAGGTAAAGTGCCAAACCTCTAGACTCTGGAGTCTAGCTTGGGAGGGTTAAGGGACAAAAAAGTTCCCCTATGTCTTCAGATCAGTGGTTCTCAAACTTTAATGGCATCAGAGTCATCTGGAAAGCTTATTAAAACAGAGACTGTGGCTGGGCGTGGTGGCTCACACCTGTAATCCCAACACTTTGGGAGGCTGAGGCAGGCGGATCACCTGAGGTCAGGAGTTTGAGACCAGCCTGGCCAACATGGTGAAACCCTGTCTCTACTAAAAATACAAAAATTAGTGGGGTGTGGTGGTGTGTGCCTGTAATCCCAGCTACTCAGGAGGCTGTGGCAGGAGAATGGCTTTAACTCAGGTGGCGGAGGTTGCAGTGAGCCGAGATCATGCCACTGCACTCCAGCCTGGGCGACAGAGTGAGACTCTGTCTCAAACAAAACAAAACAAAACAAAAACAAACAGAAAGCCAGAGATTGCAAGACCCCAGCTTTGGAGATTCTCATTCAGTAAATCTGGATGGGGCCTGAGAATTTGCATTCTAATAGGCTCCTAGGTGATGCTGATGCGGCTGGTCTGGGGACCAGACTTTGAGAATGATTACGTTGGACATGTTTCTGTTGACTCCTCCATTGTGAGGTGTGCCCCAGTAGGCACTGGGCTGTATTCCTACTCCACCACATGCTCCAGCTTGCTGCTGGTGGCATGTAGGGTGACAGCCAGGGCCAGGGAGGATCAGGTAGGAGCACCAAGCTGACGAGGAATTTGTAGAAAGAAACCGGGGACAAGCTACAGATGATTATTGGAGGCAGCCATGATGCTCACCACCAGGCAGTGACCAAATCGGAGACAAAGACCCCACTGAGGGCTCTAGAAAGCTCTTTGGATGCAAAGCTGGAAGGCTGTGGGGAGCAGTGGAATGAGTGCATACTTTGAAGGTTCTGTCACTTTCTGGCATGTGCACGTGTGATTTTGAGTAAATTACTTCTCTCTCTGCCTCAGTTTCTTCATCATTCAAGTGGGGTGAATACTACTTTCTATGATTGTTGTCAGGAAGTAATTGAGATTACAAATGAGAGCGCTCTTGGTACAATGCCTGTCATTAAATGCAGGGTCTCTCCAATTTCCTTCTCCATCCTACAAAGGTCCTTATACTGGCTTAGTATGACTCCCGTCTCTCTATTCGCTTCCACTTGTCCTCTCCAGCCACTGGACCATCAGCCTACATTATCATAGAAAAGAGCGAGATTTTAATTTGTAGAATGTTTCTTTCTTTCTTTTTCCTTTTTTTTTTTTTAAGAAAAGCCTAATTAGGAAGCCTGTTAAATGCCTGCAATTCCAATATAATTCTATTAAATTCTCCCTGTAAAGTTAATTTACAGACTTTTTAACAGATGTTTTAATTAGGCATTGTTATTAAAGAGAATACTGTAGAAATTAAAACCAGACCCTAAATGGGGGAAGAAAGGCAGTTTTCTTGTGCTGGGTAAATGGTGGCAGCCGCCCAGCAAAGAGCTGTTGGCAGCGGGTCATGAAAAACATGCACAAAAGGAGAGGGAACGCTTGGCGCAATCCGCATTGCTCAGCAAGAGGGAAAAATGCCTGCGCCTGGTCCGCTCGGCCAGCACAACCTCGAGCCCAGCCAGCTTGGGAAACAGGGAGAGAAGCTAGGAAGGGTAGAGACCCCCTGGCTCAGCTTGACAGGTTTTGGGGTCTGTTCCTATTGTGGTCATTCCATTTAGGTCCATGTCCTCTGACCCTCCTGGCAGCCCATGAGGCAGAGATTACTCTTACCCATTTTACAGATGAGAAAACTGAGGCTCAGAGATATCTGATCATCTTGCCAGGTAGACACAGGAATGGACAGAGCTAGAGCTCTAATTCAGATGTCTGGTCCAGAGTCTGCCCTTTTTGTGGCACCATACTGGGTAGTCCAGCCAGCCCCCACTGTGGGCTAAAAGACCTGATTGTTTTTTGAGAATCAGCTGACGGCCACCATCTAGAATTCTTAAAACCAACAGTGGTTACTGCATTCGTTGCCACTGGCTGTGCCCTTCTACCTGGAAAGCAACCTCACCTTTGATGCCAGCCAAGTGAGAGGTTGCCCAAAGTGTGGCTGGCTCAGGTAAGCCATCCTGCCACTGGGGATGGGACTCATTGGTTTTCATGGAGACCACAAGTGAGACATCCAGCTCCTTCTGAGATGGGCCACCCAACTCCAGATGGCTCCTGTAAGGAGGCAGGAGGAAGGGGTGAGGTTGGAGAGACCTGGGTTCGAATCCTGTCTTCTTTGATAGCAACAATGAAGCCATTGGCTGATGTCGCGGGCCTCCACTCCTGAGTCTGCATTTTGCTGTCTCCTTCTCTCGGGCATTGAGCCAAGGGCCTGGGTGAGGGTGAGCGCTCCCAGGAGGCACCGAGGCTACTGAGACACCCTCTGGTGCCTCTGGTGACACGCTCAGATTTGCCTTTTCCAGGGGCTAATTTTCTTGTCCGTTCTCCAAGGCTGTCAGCCTGGGATTATTCAAATGATGTTTATTTCTGTCCTGTGACCCAGATAGATCTGCCACGAATACTTTTGTGAGAGCTTGGAAGGAAGAAACGACTGAAAGCGGGACCACTGTGTGGGTCTTATCCCTGGGACCCCTCCCAGGAAGCTCTGCAGACTCCTGCTTGTGTCCACTGGAGCTGCCACCCATTTCCCTCCCCTCTTGTTGCCTCTGTTGTCACCATGCAAGCCATCCTTCTGGGCAATGGGGAGGCCAAGGGTGTCTTTTGCTCAGGATGGCCTTTCTTGGGGCTGTTACTATGAGATCCCTGAGGTCCAGGCAATGTACTGCCTGACACTCAGTAGGTGCCCCATAGTTGCTAGATGTTGAGGGATTACTTCATCCCCCAGCCCAGGTCTCCTGAGCCTTTTGTTTCAAGGACATGGAATGGGTTTTCTCAGCCACCCCTCTTTATAGGCAGGAAGGTGCTATGAAAAGCATGCTCCTGAATTCCAGTCTCGCCTCTCACTAGCTAGGTGAGCTTCAGCAAGTGGCTCAGCCTCTCTGAACCTGAATTTTCTCATCACTAAAGTGGGGAAGGTAATAGTGTCCAGACCCTGGGATACTGATGAAGATGAAATGGGGCAACGTTCCTGAAAGTATCCAGTGCATAGAGGCTGGTTATAATAGGGGGTGTCCAGAGCAGTTATTGTATGTGTGTACGTGTGTGCATACACACATGCACACAAAATACGTACGAAATGCACATCATGGTCCCCAAAATTGGTCACATAAGTTACCTCTAGAGAATGGGTCTGAGGGTTGCTTCTTTTCTCTCCAGTTTAAATGTTTTTTAAACCATAGCCCTGTATTATATTTTAATTAAAAGAAAAAAGCAGCAAAATAACCAATGCAGAAACTGCTGGTGGTTTTGAGAACTCTGGTGAATGGGAATCAGCTAATTCTCAGACAACAGTCAGGTCATTTAGCCCATGGGGTGGGCTGGCTGGGCCATCTCTCTGGTTGGGGCAATTGACCCAGCTTTGGGCCCTGAGCAACAGAGTTTGAACCCTGGCTTTGTGATTTATTGGCCACATGACTTCAGGTGAGGTTTCTCAGCCTCTATTTCCTTGTATATAAAATGGGAAGAACAGAAACTATCGGTAGGGCTGTTTTTGGGGAACTGAGAATGGGCGTGAGGCATCAGGGCAAGGATACATATGCCAGGTAAGTAGCAATTCTGATGACCCTTGGGCTTTCCCATTGCTGCCCCTCCCCCAGGAGGCTGGAATTCCATGCCTCACCCCGAGGTCAGGTGAGGGCATGAAAGAATAACTCTGGGCCACTAAATCTGATGGGTGTTGTTCAGTCTTCCTTTTACTTGACATCAGCAGCATCCGCATTGCCAACCCCTCGGCTCCTGCGATCCCCTCTTCTTCCCTTAACATTTCCCAAGTCTTCATGTGAGAAGGGAAGGAAGTGGGGGCTAGGCTGGCCTATGTGAGTCCCACGTAGCTGGGTTGAAAAAATGTGGGAACTTTCCTCACCGTGAGAACCTGCAAGTGTAAGTCATCTGGAACAATCTGCACATCCATCAGAAAGGATCTGGTTGAATAAGCCGCACAGCCATCTCCAGAACCCCACAAGCATGTTACAAGTTGGACCGTGTCTTTGAGACAGGTGACATATTCCACATCAGATTAAGTGGAAAATAAACAATTAGAAAATAGCATTTATCGTATAATCTCATTTTTAAAAAAATATAAGATAAAGCAATCCTTGGAGTAGCAGAGATTAAGAACTTTTCTTCTTATTTAATCTGAATTGTAAACTTGCATTAATGATATCAAGAACTACAATGACAATAATAATAAAGTTTTTTAAAAAATATGAAAAGCAGCTTTATTCATAATTAGCAAAACTTGGAAGCAACCTTCAGTAGGTGAATGGATAAATAAACTATGGTACACCCAGATAATGGAATATTATACAGTCATAAAAAGAAATGAGCTATGGAGCCATTGAGACATGGAGGAATCTTAAATGCATATTACTAAGTGAAATAAGTCAATTGGAAAAGGCAACAAACAATGTGATTCCAACTCTGTGACATTCTGGAAAGGCAAAAACAATGGAGACAGTAAAAAGATGAGTGGTTGCCAGGGGTTAGGGGAGGAAGGGATGAATAGGCACAGCACAGAGGAGTTTTAGGGCAGTGAAAGTACTCTGTGTGGTACTATAATTGTGGATACACATCACTTTTCCAAATTCACAGTATATGCAACACCAAGAGAGAACCCTCATGTAAACTATGGACTCGGTGGTAATGACGTGTCAGTGTAGGTTCATGAATTGTAGCAAATGTACCACTGTGCTGTAGGATGTCAGTAGTAGAGGTTGGGCTTATTAAGGGGCTGGGAGATACATGGAAACTCTCTGTACTTCCTGCTCAGGTTATTAAAATATGAAAGGACCTTGCTCAGTCAAGTGCTGAGAGGGACGAGTCAAGGTGCCTGGGAGGCTGGCCCAGTCGGGAGACTGCAGAGAGCATCAGGAGCCAAGAGCTGAACCTGAATGGTGAGTCTTAGGGGTACATGGCCAAGCCTTCTTCCCCTCCTTGCCATGTCCATTGCTTGTAGCCCTCTGTGTAGGGCAGATGCCATTTAAGACTGAACTTGAATCCCAGCTCCATCATCTCTGCTGTGTGACTGTGAACAAGTGACCTCATCTCCCTAAGCTTTAAAGTCTCAACCTGTCAGTTGGGCATAGTGATGTTCTACAGAGTTGATGTGAGTTACCTGAGGTCTCATATGTGAAATGCCCTGGATAGTCCTTGGTTCAGAGCAAGAGCTGAGGTCTGGGCGGGGCTGTGTGAACCACAAGTGTGGGGAAGGCAGGCAGCCCCTTCCTGGCCTGCCAGCCTTGGAGCCCCTGAAAGCTTTCCCAAATGCTCTTCCAGGTCCAACCCGAGGCACTTCTGTTTGATGGGTATGTGTCACACTCAGCTCTGCCTGTCATCCTGTTGACAGAAGCTTCAAAGAAGTCTCTTTCAAGTTCTACAGTACCTTGAGAGAGGTACCAAAATACTTTATGTGGCATGGAGGCCCACTGTTTCACAGGGGGGCACAATGAGACATTTCTGAGCAGCAAGCTGCCCTGTGCTAAGAATTAGGTGGGGTTTTCTCTTTTTGATTCATCCTCTTCTCCCAGCTGAGGCTTGTTTTCCTTGAGACCCAAGACCCACTTTTCTGGCCTCAGTGATGCCCTGATCCAAAGGAACACAGCTTTACTCGCCTTTCAGGCTATGCATGAGTCCAGGGTCATAATGGCCTTAGCTGGGCCCCAGAAGCTGCAGAGAATGCTGCCCATGCCTTGCATTTGAACTAACAGAGGGGCCAAAGCACAAATCCCTGGCTTGTGTCGGGTCCAAGAGAGGCGAGCTGGCCTCGTGCACATTAGGTCACAAGGGGAGCTGGTGAAAGATGCAGATCCCTGGGCCTTACCCTCCAGGGGTTCCAGTTCTGGACGTCTGGGATTCTGCTTCTTAAACCAGCTCCTCAGGTGATTCTAATGCAAATATCTCCATGCCATTCTTCGAGTGACACTAATATAGTTGATACTGCAAAGGCTTAGACCTAGGCAGACCTGGACCTAAATTTTATCAGTCATATTTATTCACCTTTCTGAGCTCCACTTTTTGCATCTGTAAAATGCCCTTGTTTGAAAATAACACGACGGAGTATTTTTTAAGTTCCAGGCATAATGCTAAACCCTTTGCATCCTCTCTTTTGATCTCTATGGTAGTCCTCAAGTAGGAACTATTATTTTCGAACTCTGGAAGCCTCACTCAAGACCACCCACCTCCCCTTGTTTTTAACTGTGATGCTGAGTCTCAGTGGAGTTAAATATCTGTAGAGTACATATCACAGTGCTGGGCTTATTGCAGGTGCTTGATAAGTATTCACTGCCTCACCCCCAGCCAATTGCCCCAGCATTGGATGGGTTAGGAGCTGTCAGGGATCTGACATAGGAATGGGGCTTGCAGGGCCTAGAGGGGCTCAGAGTCCAGGGGCCAACATCAATCCATCAGTGAGAATTCACCAAGGCTATTAAGCCCTGGTGGAGGTGACCCCAGCAAAGGAAGTAAGACATGCATCCTGTGATTGCTTTGTTGGGATAATTTTCCCAGTGAATAAAGAGAGAGAGGAGGAGCCTTCCAGATGGGAAGGCCTACAAGGGAAGGCTCAGCAGGGAACTGAGGAAAACTCCACTAGATTGGGGAAATCTCAGCGTCTGTGATTCTTTTGGATTTTTCAGAAGTCATCCTCTCTCCTTGCTCATCCCTGCTTAGTCCAGTTAAGCCTCTTCTAGGGAAATACTGCATTCGTGTTATTGATAAATGAAGATGGATTTATTGACACAATATAAAGCCAACTCACTTTATCAACAATAAAGCAAATCATATGGAAAAGAGCAAAGAGAGAAAAATGAAAATTAATAAATGAAGTTTATTGTTTTACGACAAGTTAGGTTTACACTTTGTCACCTAAACCTTTCCCGCTGAGTTTTAAATACTCTACCTAAATCCCCTGGGTCATCCTATGTTAAATATCCTCCGTATTTCTGTTAAGAACTTCAAGGTCAAAAGGCAAGTGTCGGCTTTTCTTTGAGCTGGTAATATAGTCTTTCATTCATCCAACAAATATTTACTGAATGTTTACTGTGAGTGAGGCAATGTTTTGGGCACTGAGGATACATCAGCCAATAAAATAGGCAAAATCTCTGCTTTCATTGCACTTATATTCTAACGGAGAAAGACAGAAAAAAACAACAAAACAACAATAACAAAAAAACCCAACCAGAACAAACATTAGGAGAAACTAGGTGAAACATATACGGGAAGTCTCTGTACTATCTCTGTTGCTTTTCTGTAAATCTAAAACTCAAAAACACAACAAAATTGTGCGTGTGTGTGCGTATTTGATGATAAATGCAGTGAAGAAAAGTAAATTGGGAAAGGAAATTTGGGAATGCTCTGGGGCAAGAGGAGGAGCTGTAGTTTTTAAAAGGCTGGTCTTTTTGAAAAAGTGACATTTGAGCAAAGATTTGAAGGAGGAAAAAGAAGAAGCCATGGGGATATCTGGGGAAATGATGGTAGAGGAAATGATAAGTGTAAAGTCTTGGTGGTCCTAAGCCTCAAAGAGGGCCTCCAATGACTCCAGTATTCACGTTCTTGTGTAGTCCCCTCCTGACTGAGTAGGGCTGACATGTGTACCCAACAGGATATTGTGGAAATGTGTGTTCCATGGCTGGGTCATAAAAGAGATGACAGCTTCAGCCTTTCTCTCTCTTGGATCACCCATCCTGTGGAAAGCCAGCTGCTGCCTTGTGAGGGTACTCAAGCAGTCAGTCCTATGGAGAAGTCCACATGGGAAGGAACTGAAGCCTCCTGACAACAGCCAGCAATAACTTCTGAGGTTTGTGAGTGAGCCACCTTGGAAGCAGAGCCCCCAGCCTTCTAATGGGTATAACTGCGTTGATATTTTGGGCGTAATCTTAGGAGAAACCTGGGACCAGAATAGCCTAGCTATGCCACTCCCAGGTTCCTGACCCACAGGAACTCTGAGACTTTTTTTTAAAAAAAGAGTTTCTTGTTTTAAGCAGCTACTATTTCGGGTTGTATGTTACATAGCAATAAATAACCAATACAGGTGTTGAGGTGAGAACATGCCTGGTTGCTTGAGCAACAGCAAGGAGGCACTGTAGTTGGAGTGGAGGTGTAAGGGTGAGAACAGGAAGATCTGAGGGCAGAGAGTGTGAGTCAATTTCCTCCTGAAGAAAAGGCTTCCTCTCTCTGGGTATTATTATTATTATTTTTTCAGCAATTGGCTCTCCTGAGTGTTTCTCAGGCCCAGGCCTTGGGAACTGGTTTGTGATGCTCATTTTCTTCACTGCTGTCATCTTCTGAGGTGGGTTTACATCTCCTCTTCCAGGAAATCTGTGGTGGTGTTATCCTTCCTGAAGTGGTTTCAGTGATACCTCACGCTGAAACTTGGCCAATGTCTCTTTGGGCATTTTTTTAAAGATCAGATCTGTTTTGGTAGAGAACCAACATAGATTTGAACAAAAAAGAGATAAAAAGAATTTGATTAATTGAAAACAAATTGCTGCTCAGAGATGAATTCACAGAGGAGGTAAGGTTTGAGGGATGCTGAGAAGTGGTTATGGGTAGTTGAGCAAAGGTCGTGGGTAAGGAAACAAATAGCAGAGATGGGGATAGGAGAAGGATCGCTACTTTCTGGGAATTCAACATCATTTGTGTGGAGATTGGGAAGAGGATATGGGGGACAGGCGAGTGAAGAGAGGGGAGAGGATGCAGGGGCTGGTAAGGGAGTTGTGGGTACAGGACTCAGCCTAAATTGTACCATGTAGGCCAGAGGCTCTCCTGTTGGGGAACTTCCAATCCTTCAGGGATGGGCTGTCAAATGCTGGCACACCTGAGTTCTACTTAGGATTGTTTTGATTGTAAGGGTCAGAAAATCCATTTCAAGTTGGAGTTAGGAAAAAAGAGAATGTATTGATTTCTGGAAGTGAAAAGACCATGGTTTGATGTAATTGGGGATTGATTTATCTCTCTCTCTCTTTAGGTCTTGTCTCCTGCCATTTTGACACCATTCTCCCTTAGGCTCTCCCCTTGTGTTTGCAACATGGTTGTTATTATTTTTTCTAGGGTTGAATATCGCAGAAAAGAGTAATTGTGTTTCCCCCAGCATACCTGGACAAAGTCTTGCTATTTACCATAATTGATGATTCAACTGGCTGTAGGGTATGTGCCCACTCCTAGGCCAGCCACTGCTACCATGAGTAGAACTTTGATTGGCCAGGCTTAAACAATGTGCCAGACCTATTGGAACCTAGAGACTAAGAATAGGGGTAGCGTGACTGCCCAGATGGAAATCAGGCTGATGCTACCAGTAGGTGGGTGGGTTGTGTGACAAGATGCAAAGAGGCATGCTTAGTAGAACAGTCAAGGGTGGCATTTTATGAGCATATAGGGAGCAAGACCAGGGCACTAAGTCTACTCAAATTGATATGTGGTACCCATAGGTCTCTGTTAAATAGTCAGCACAGGTATGTGCCTTTATAGATTCTGTGAGGTATTGTTATACTCTAGTCACGATTGCACCATCATTATTATTGATTTGTTTTACGCTATTTTGAATCTTTTAACTCCCTTGAGTTAGGGTAATGCTAGCTGCTATCACAGATAAAGTGTAAAATATTATTGGCCTCAAACAATTTTCCTTCAAGTCCAGAAAGTGAGTGCTTGATTGACAGTGCTGGCTCTCTGTTTCACAGAGCCATTCATGGATTGAGGCACCTTTCATTTTATGGCTCCACCAAGTTCTTGCAACTTAGAATCCTTTCTTCCAGCTAGCAGACAAGGAAAGAGAAGGTGGGGCAAAGGCACCTCTGCTTGGAAGGGAGAGGCATATCCCTTTCACTCATGTTTCAGTGATAAGAAGTAGTCATGTGGTTCCGTCTAGTGCAAGAGGGGCTAGAAAGTGTCATTCCGATTGGGCAACCATGATCTGACAACCTCGTACCATGGAATAGGAGCATGCATTTTTGGTGGGCAGCTAGCCAACTTTGCCACAGCCTCCAAGTATGTGGTCCCAAACTGTAGTTTTTAAAGTTACAGAAAAGAAGATATGGAGAATTACTGCCTAAGGTGACATCAGGTCCACTGAATGATTTTTAGGCTGAGGAGGGACACATCAGATCAGTCTGTGCTTTGGAAACATTAAGGAGATGGTGGTAATGGAATAAAAAAAAAAGGGTCTCAGGTCCCTATTGTCCCCACTTCTGGCCCATTTTTGAGTAGGGCAATACTCAAGGGTGCCTTGCATTTATATTCCTACCATGTTCTGGGAACTCACCATGTGCCTTTTTGAAACACTGTCTATTGACTTCTTAGCATAGCTGAGAGGCAGATACTATTATCTGCAATTTACAAATAAAAAAATGAAAGTTCAGGGAAGGGAAGTGACTTGTCCAAGGTGTGCTGGGCCTCGAGCGAGTTGTCACTGAAGCTGCTGATCTGTATTGGGAAATGTATTTGAGGACTTGGTGGTGCCAAGCATGCAATTGCCCTGTGGCATGGTGTCTTCGGGAGCAAAGGGGTCTGAATACCCAGTGGTGATAGGGCCTGGCTGGCAGGTGGATTTCATAACCCTTTGCACCTGCACCTCCACTGGGGGCAAAGTTTTAAGCACTGTGCATCTCATTTAGTCACCTCCAAGTCCCTAACAAAGATGCTCTGTGAGTCCCCTCATCAGCTCCCAGGAATCTGCTCCATGCCTCCTGGCCCTGCTGGGGAGGGGGACCATAGACCTGCTCCCCAGTCTAGAGAAGCCAGTTCTGCTGACTGGGCAGATGCGGCCCACGCACTGGGACCTGGGGAGATTGAGAGGAGAAAGTGGCTGAGCACAGCTCTGCGAGGCCTGGTGATTTATGAGGAGCAGCTTCCGTGGGCCATCTGGACCAGGAACTTCAGGAAACACATCCTGTGTGGAGGCGCAGGCAGCATGGGAACCCTGCCAGGGAGGAGGAGGGCTGCAAGGGAGCGGGAGGAGGGAGGAGATGGGAGGCAAGAGTGGGGCAGAGGCAACGTGGAAAGAGCCCAGGCAGTGAAATCAGACAGATCCAGATGCTTCCACTTGCAGAAACTTTGGGCAGGACCTTAATCCCTCAGGGCCTCAGTGTGATTAACTTTGAAATGGAATGACAACATACCCTCTGCACTGTGGAGAAGTTTAAATGGAGCATTGCTTTTATAAGTACCCAGCCCAATGTCTTGAAGGAAGGAAGTTGATGTTATTGAGCATCTTCCATGTGCCAAGCATTCAGTTAGGTGCTGGGAAAACAAAGATTCTCAGAGTTTGTGGTCTAGTGGGGGAGGTAGGCTATTTGGAACATGTGAGATATTTACAGTGAACTCTGGGAACACAGAAGTGAGAACCACAAACTCTGCCTGGAGGTGATGTTTGAACTGGGTCTTAAAGCAGAAATAGGAGCTAAGTGGCCAGGGAAGATGTGGCAAAGGGAACAGCCTGAGCAAAGGCATGTTACACCACTGTCAAATGTTGGTTCATTCATTTATAACTCCAGCCCTGATTGCTCCACTGACCTCTGGATGCATATATCGAACTGCCTACTTGACATCTCCATTTAGATTCAATGGACACTTCAAACTTAGCATGGCCAAAGCAGAGATATTGGTCCTCCTGGTCCCCGCCCCCCATCACTCACACTCATCAATTTTCTTCCTCCCAGGTCTTCCTTTCTTGGTAAATGACCCCACCATCCTCCCAGTCGCATAAGCCAAAAATCTGGAAGACATTCATCCATCTCCATTTCCCTCCTCATTGTATCCAGTGGTGCCAAATTGCACCACTTCCTGTGTGTGTTTCCTTCTGAAATTGCATAATGTTGTGGTCACATCCCCAAACTCAGCCTATCAGTAAGTCCTGTCAGCTCTTATCTCCTACATACATCTAGAATCCACTCACTTCTCTTCATCTCCACCACTACCTCCACAGTCGAACCCACTGTGGGATCCAACCCAGACAACTGCAATGGGCTTCAAGCTCACTTTCTCATTTCCATGTGTCTTTCACAGTCCAGTCTCCTCACTACTGCCAGAGTGGTCTTTACAAAACGGCTATCAAATCACTCGTTTGCTGAAAGCTTTTATCACACAGTTATTTTCACAGTAATTCCATATAACCAGCCACCCCAAAACTCGGTGATGTATAGCAGCAAGCATTTATTTCCTGTTCATGTGTCTGAGGGTTGGCTGAGGCTCAGCTGATCTAGGTAGGGTTTGGCTCTGGCCTGCAGGTTGGGTCCAGCTTAACGCTATATGTTTCCCATCCTTGTTGGATCAATGGCTACTTAAGGCATGCTCTACTCCTGGTGAAAAAAGAGGAACACTAGAGGGAAAGCCCATCTGTGCAAGAACATTCTGAGCCTCAGCTCCCAACACATCCACCACCATCCCATTCCTCAAAGCAAGTCATGTGGCCAAGATCAAAGTCATAGAGAAAGGAAGTACACTTCATCATCATGAGGCCATAGCAAATGTGTGGATAGATAATTTATAATAGTGGGATAAAGAATTGGGACCAGGCTGGGCATGGTGGCTCATCCCTGTAATCCCAGCACTTTGGGAGGCCAAAGAGGGAGAATCACTTGCAGCCAGGAGTTTGAGACCAGCCTGGGCAACATAGCAAGATTTTTGTTTCTAAAAAACAAACAAACAAACAAACAAAAACCAACAACAAAAAAAACCAATTAGCCAGGTGTGGTGGTGCACATCTGTAGTCCTAGCTACAAGGGGAGGAAGCTTAAGGTGGGAGGATCACTTGTACCTAGGAGTTTGAGGTCATAGTGAGCTATGATCGCATCACTGCACTCCAGTGATACCCCATTTCCAAAAAAAGAATTGCAACCAATAATTCAGTCTTCAACAGATGCCTTTTGTGGCTTTCTATTAAACTTAGAATAAGGTCTAAACTCTTCCCCCCAGAATCTGGCTCCTGATATATCAACAATTTCAACTCCTCCCACTTTTCCCCCTCACACATGTCTCTCGAGCCACACTATCTTCTTGGCTGTCCCTCAGACTTTCCAAATGCTTTTTCACTTCAAGACCTTTGCACTTGCCATTATCTGTCTGCTCCCAGATCTTCACAGGATGGGCTCCTTCTTGCCCCCAGATCTCAACAAAATGTCACTTACACCCATGAAGCTTGTTGGAGATACAGATGCCTGGGCTCCACCCCTAGAGATTCTGAAATGGCAGGTCTAGGTGTGGGTTTCAGGAGCCTGTTTCTAACAAGATGCACACAGTCAATACCAATGCTGATGTTCTGTGGACACATTCTGAAAAACACTGCTGTATAATAGAACCATGTCCCAGGAGTACTGGGGAAGAAGTGGAGGCTCATAGTCTATTGGGGGGTCAGGGAAGGTTCCAGAAGAGGCAGTGGCCGAGTCAAGGCCTGAAGGATGTGGCGAAGGTCATAAGGCAGACAGGACTGTATGTCTTGGTGTTGCCTCATGACTCTGAGCGCCTCCTCAGTGGGTCAAACTACTCTCCCTGGATCCGAGGCCCCAGTCAGCCCAGACCCTTCTGGCCCTCCCTCCACTGACATTATATATGACCACCATGCAAGCTTATGCAGACAACCAATTCCACAGGAAGTCTTAGAAAGCTTTTTCTCTCTAAATGATCTTTTTTAGTGTCTGTCACCCAGAGTTGTAGAGATTTTATATCATCTATGAAATCCTATTAAGATTTTATTTCCTTATTTTCCTTTTATGATGACTGGGATTTCCTTCCTGAGAGAAGGCCTCAGGAAGTGGGCATGCCTTGGTGGGAGCCAGGCCTGGGGGCAGGTGGGTCACTGGGACAGCCTCAGCCTCTGAGGCAGCATAGGCATTCAGAGATGGAAGCAATATTCAAAGTCCTGTGGTTCATTTTCTACCCAAGATACCCACTCTAGAGCATCCTATAACTCAGGAAAGACAGCCATGGGGCTGCAGAGTCAGGAGGCCCAGCCTAAGAGTCAGAGGATCTGGTTAAGACCTTGCACTTCTTGGAGGGATGGCAGGAGTTAGAAGCTGCAGTAAGCCAGGATCGTGCCAACGCACTTCAGCCTGGGTGACAGAGGGAGACCCTGTCTCTAGTTAAAAAATAAAGTTCTCTGGGTGATTCTAATTTTGCACCAAGCTAAGACTCTCCTTTTAGGTACATTCAGCCAGTCATGGATCCACCTCGAAGCTTACATTTTCCCACCTGTCTACAAGGATATCTTGAAAGCATTTCTGCTGAATGGATGCATACTTCATTCTGGATCCAAAATGTGGAACCCCAGGTTGGGGTTAAACTCAGGATCACATTAACAAAAATCATCCAAGTTTTACTGGTTCTAGCCCCATTTATGGACCTCTGAAAAGTTCTCCCAATTTTGTTGTGGAGCCCCTTATATGTTTAGGAATACATCTCATTCCTCACACAACAGCACTTGCTAAATTCTATCTCTCCTGCTCCTCCTTTCTTGCTGACACCTGCGGCCCGTAGATCATGGTAGGGAACCTCACTACTTCCACCTCTGCTGGTGCTCCCTGCAAGAATGCAAATGCCCATTGTGTGGTGTGCAATATCCCAGACTTTGGTACCATTCTAGGCATCCCCATTGATTATAGCTGCTTTGGGTCTGGTGCAGAAGTGAGAAGTCCAGGCTTCCTCTCTTGGGGTCACACTTTGTCACAAGGGCTGCTGATGCACTGGGTCTCAGTAAGTCTGTTGAGAGCTCAGCCTCACTAGTCTCTTCCTGAAGCCTCTCCCTAGAGGACCTGGGCATAAGTTCCTGGCCCAGGCCCAGGATATGAATAGTCCATCGTGGCTTCTCGAGTGTATGTTTTTGCTCTTTTCACTCCAAATAAAAATAAACTTAACTGATTCCAACCCAAACTGACTTGTGCAAAATCGCCTCCTGGCTAATCTACCCCAAAAATTTCCCTCTGAGCGCAGTCCACTCAGCAATCAGTCTTAGAAGCCCAGGCCCAGCTCAGTCCCATACATGGATTCAACGCAGGTCAAAGCTGAGAGTGCAAATTCCAAGTCTGTTTCATTTCCCTGGCCTCTCAATTTAGTCCCATCACCTGAGGAAATAATGATGTTAGTAGCTGCTCTTTTTTGAGTGTTTAGTCTGGGCTAATGTGATGCTAAGTACTTTCTATGGCTTATTTCATTTCATTCTTAGCAAAAGTCTTAGATAGTGGGTGTTATTATGATCCATTTTACAGAGGAGGAATCAAAAGATCAGAAAGGTTAAGTAAATTTCCCATTGCCACTTAGCATGTAGGTGGAGGAGCTGGAACTTGGATCTAGGTCTGTATGACTCAGATGCCCCAACTCATGGCCTGGCTGGGTTGTTCCTACAGAATACAAGTAGATTCCTGATGTTTCTTTCCAAAGGGCTTGTGAATCACCTAGAAAGTAAGCAGATCTTGGGACTTCAGGAGTCTGGGTCAAGATGATACTTCCATGTTTTCTCTTGAAAAATCAGATGGCATTGGTCTGTCTCTCTTGTCTTTTAGTTTCTTAAATTACCCACACTCCCTCAAGAGTCTATTTAGACCAAGAACTCAGAGTTGAATGTCAGAATTTCACAGCCAACTGTGCCCGGAGAGATTACCAAGTCCACCTATACACCAGAGAAAAGCAAAAGTGGGCTTGTCTAAGGTAATATAACGAGTCCATGGGAAGCTGGGTCCAGGATGCAGGGTCCTTCTCCCACAGCCTTGCCCTCACTGTGTGGCCTTGCATAAATATCCCCTCTCTGAAGACTCAAACAGACAGATATCTCAGTTAAACAGACAGAAGCAATCTCAGTTAGACTAAGCTTTTAGAGCAGCAGAGCCCTTTGACAAAAGGGAACTTGTAGTGAGACGTACTCTAACAGCTCAAAGCCAAGATGGTCTATTAAGTCAGGAGTGTGTATAAGACTCATTCTTCACCTTGTCATCTTTCCCCATTTATCCTTAGGCACTTCTGGGAGTGCAAGGTACTTGCTGTTGGCAGTTAGAAAACCATGGGCTTAAGCAGTTTGAGAGCATTGAAAGAGAACTTGATGGTGCTAAATCTAAATCTAATGATCATGCTGACCAATCTCAGGAGAGCCCTCTAACCAATGATGTTAGTAAATGGTTAACAACCAGCTCTCTGAAAAAAGAAAAATCCTTATAGCATTTGCCTATTTCTTTGGTGTAAATACTCTTATAATGGCCAATTTTGTGAGTTACCAACATGATGTTAACCAGCTTGCAAATTTCCTGAAAATGTAACAGTTGGCTCTTGGGAGCTGATATGAACTGACTCCAGCAATACTACAGCTTCCAAATCTTCAAATACTTTGCAAGATTTGGATTTTCAAACTTTGGTAGCAGGCTTCCTAGGTATCAGATGAAAGAAATGGGTAAGAGTGTACAGATAACTTGAATATCGCATTGTTAGGTCTTTTTCTGTGCTATTATTGCCTCTGTTTCATATCTTGATGGAAATGTTGCAATTTTTACCTTGTTATAGAACAAATAGAAGTGTGACTTGTGGTTCACAATCCATGAAGCTGGTTTTATATAATTTTGACAGTTCTATCACATTTCTCACTGTTCTGATTCTTTTCCCCTCCAGGGATGGTATGACATTATGCTGGGATAGTGTGTTGGGTACTGTTCCCCTCTGCTCCTTTCTGGTAGGCTACCTTCTTCTTTCTGGGTTTACACTTGCCTAAGTTCAAAGCTCTGACATACGCACCTTATAAATTTTCCCTGCCCCCATCCTGATATGCCTGGAGGAGGGGAGGTGGGGACTCTGTGGTTCTAAATCTCTCCTTGGCACATGTTCTCAGGCATGAGTGAAGAATCAGTGATTCAGTTTGAACAGAGAAACTGCAGACAGATGTACTGTTTTCACATCTGGCTACTTGGAGGTACAGCTGCACTTGGCCACCCACTCTTTTTTGCACCTGTGGGGGAGGAATCGTTCCCTTATTGTGCTGGTGTTTTTATCTACATGGCAGAAGATGCTGAGGTCACATGCTCTGAGATGCCAGGCAGGCTCCAGAGTGCAGGGGAGATATTTTCTTAAGTCTGGGTGGGCTGGCACAGAGGTAGAAGGGTGGCGGGTAGAAGGTATCCCTGAGTATCCTGGTCAGCTCCTCACATCAGCTGACTTGGTTCATGAGACAAAGCACAAACCCATTTTTATTTCCATGACTCCAATTACACCTCTGCTGGGGTTAGGAAACCCATTCCCCGGATGGCACTGAGCCAGAAAATTAGCAATGATCAATGAAAGGGGAAGGATGATGAAATAAAAGTGGAGTCTCAATTATGCTCTAAATGAGCAAGGCGATGTTAAGTCTTCAACAGAGGAGGGGCCGGGGACTGGAGGAAGGGAAAAATGATTACATGGAAGAATTCAGTGCCCCAGTCTGGACTTAGCCATTGATTTCCTATTCCAGTTCCATAGATGGACCATAAAGGCCTTGCAGAGTGCATGGACTCCCCTGCCATATTTCTCCACAATCTGCCTAAAGTGAGTTCCTCCACTCTGCTTATCTGTCCAGCAACATTGGATCCTGGGTGGATCTAAGGGAACAAATGTCTGTGGGTATTATGTTAAGGATTTAAAGTTACCAGCTGCTGGGAAGTCAAATTTGTGGTTTCAGGGCACAAAATGATTCTGTGTGAACCATGGTTAAAGCTGCTCTTATAAAATTACACAAGTAATTGGTTGTGTTCATATGAAATGGTGGGCTGAAATGTTTCTATGAGATTTCAGTGATTTTTTTTAACAACAAAAAAAACCCAAACTTTTTTCCCTTAAACTGCTAAAAGACAAAGTAATTGATGTTGAATTTGGTGACTTGCCCTGAAAAATGCAATCATGGGGACAGCCTGTATCAGACATTTAGAATGGAAACCAAATGTTTTCTTGCATGGATATCCATAACATAAGACTTATCTCCCATCTGGCAAAACCTCTTTCTGTAGAAATGTTCAGAGTGGAATTGCATTAATAAGTAGACATCAAGTGAAATCTACTATTTATGCACTTTCAATAGTCTCTGTAAACTGAGTTGCATGTCAGCCTTGTATCAATAAACATCTCTACCTGTAGATTTTCAAGACAGATTAGCCGAGAAGAGCCATTATGGGATGAAAGAGGAGGGCACGCTGGGAGAAGAATGAAATGAAACATTCACCCACGCAAACGTTTCCTCCCTGGATACTATTTGGATTTTAATTTCTTTTTTTCCAAATATAAGATAAAATACAAGATGCTGGTGCTGTTTGGAGATAGCCCACATCTGTACAGCAAGGAGACAATTCTCCAAAGTGCAGCTCTCAGTGGGGTATTTATTTAATTCGTATTGGTTTTGGACCGCAGCCTGTAATGAGGAAAGATACGGATGGAGGCAGGAGATGGCGGTTGGAAGTCTGTACCTTTTTGAACATGAAAGTACAAAAGGGTCGTGCATGTATTGAGGTTTTAGTGAAAATTCAATAACTTTAGCTGCAGACACTCTGCTCCGGAACACTAATAAAGATGGGAGAGCTAATAAAGGACCCGAATTCGAGCTTCTTAGAGATGAAAGCTGGAGTGGTGCCAGGCTCAGCTGCCCTGATGTTGAAGAATGCCCTGGTATGTTTTGCGCATGGGCCAATTGAGGACTAGGTTGATTTTAAGGCATCTTTCAACAGCATAGGAGCCCCAGGGACCTGTGAATGCCAAACAGACCCTACTGAAATGGGGTTCATTGAAGGGGGATCAGGGGTGCTTGAATTTCCTGCCAGCAAATGCCCTGATAGACAGGCAGGCCAGAGTTAAAAACAAGAGGGTCCTTCCCAAAGTGAGACATCCCTACATTGGGTCTTTTGGTCTTCCTGAAGCACAGTGGCATGAAGATCTCATCAATGAGCTCGGGTGTGAGCGAAAGGGCCAAAAGCCTCTAAGAAAGAGCCAGCAGCTAGCAAAGAGCTGTAGCGTGGGAGGAAAGGGCTTGGCCTTGGCAGCATGAAAGACTCTTCCTGAATTATCTAACTCCATCCTCCTCTCCACCCAGTACTGTCACTTTCTATGCTCACTTATCTAAAACCACACCCTTGCAAGTGGCAGATTCAGGGCTTGAACTCAGATGGAAGGCATGGATGAACAGCATGGTCTGAGCCCAGCCAAGCCATCTGGGGTTCATATCCTCCAGCTCCCGGAGGAAATCAGAGTTCTGGAAAGAGAAATCTGGAATGGGGCTCAACTCGCTGACTTGCTCTGTTATTAGGGTTGAACATGTTTGCAGAGGGCTGTTTGAGAACCATCTTGAAATCAGCCCGCAGCCTTCTCAGCTGCAGGCTGATGCCCTCAGTTTATACCAGGTTTGATGCTTTGCTGACAAGTTTGGCCACATTTGCAGAAGGCTGCCTGAGAAACATCTGTTTGAGAAGCTCAGTTTTTTTCCTCTTTGGGCTAGAGATTCTCAACCTGCACTAGCTTTGCCTGAGGTCTGAATCCTAATTAGTGGGCTATAATTAGCATTGATTATTGCTACAGTGCCAGGCATGGTACATGGCACATTACGTCTTGTGTTGCAAGTTGTCATAACAACTCCAGGAGATTGGTGCATTACTGTCTCCATTTTACAGATGAAGAAAGTGGGGCTACCAGCTGTATGATTTGGTCCCAGGTCTGTGTAAATTCTAAGCTTGTGCGGTTTAATGCTGACTAGGGAAGCTGTACATCGGGTCCCTTCTGGAAGGATGTGGAGGATGCACTTGGCATTTTTGCCAGACTCATTGCTGTGGGCTGAGATACACATGTGCAAGGTTAGACAGCCGGACCCCGGGAGGTGTCACTGCACCCAGCTCTTCCTCCCAGCCCGCTCTTGGAATCTGCAGGCTCTACTCTGGGCCCTTTTTGTCTGCCCTAGTTGCCTTCCTCTTCTCTGTGAAGTCCTGGAGCCTCTCACCCAGCAGAGCTGACCTGCCTGTGATAAATACCATTTAATTACAGAACAAGATTTTCTGCCATTTCTCTCAGCACGGCTTCTATTGTTGAAGATTAAACTTCATTCCCACACCACTGAATTACCTTTTTAAACCTATTATTTCAATGTGATTAACTTCACTTCTTTCATTTAGCTGTAAGCAAAATCTTGTTTACAAGGCAAAAAAAGTCTTTGCCTTAATATCGGCAATAATAATACAAACGAACATTGCAAGAAAATAATTTATGTGAAAAACAGGAAAAAATGGCAGTGATACACGAGGCTCCTCTTAGATTAATAAAAAGGAGGAAATATTTAAAAACAATTTATCAAAGAAATATATGCAGTTCATACATCATGCATTTGCAAAGAATATACTAGTATTCATTCCACAAATAGCTGTGTGACCCTGAATTCTAATTCTTTTGTGTGTGACAAAATTTGGGTTGTGGTTGAAGTCCAGAGCTGGGTTTGGTTAACAGAGTGCCAAGACTGGCCAGGCTACTGTTGGAGAAAGAGGCCTGTGTTCGCCAGACACCTGCCATGTTCTCTCTTTTGAATGTGGCCAAACTGCATCGGAGGTTTTTAGAAAAGGTTATTACTGCAAGCCTGGGTGAGCAACCTGAAACCTAGGTTGGTTTTAAAGGCAGATCTTCATCATATCAGTTGTGCCTCTTCTTTTCAGGATTGAAATCCAAACCTCTAGAAACCATAATTTTATTAAAAATTGCAAAAGAGAGAAATGCTTGGTGATTTTTTAAATTGTTTTTATTGGAAGCAAACCCTGGCAGAATGTTTCCCAAAAGTTGTCAAGGCCGGGTGGCTGCGGGGAAGCGGTGGCATCTGTCACTGCAGTTATGCAAATCCTCTCCTGTTAGGGCCAGAGCTTGGAGGGGGGACACACGGCTGCATGTTGGCAAAACAGACACCGTATGCTACCACTCGCGTTTCTCCCTAATTTATTTTTACCATTTTCTTTTATGGTCTTCCACTAGACGCACTTCCCAGTGAGTTCCTTTACAGGGCAATGCAGATAAATTAGCATTTACATCATATTTAACAGTTTACAATGAGTTCCTCCACCCACACATAAAATAACGTGCTTTTATAAGGAAAACATCAATGTGAGAATGAATATTTCCACATATGGGGTCCTCATTTAGCTGATGTTTAGACTCCTTGATGGTTTAAGAGGAAAAATGGAGTTGGCAAAAGGCTTTCCAGCTTAAGCTAGGGTGCCCAGCCCTCTGCACCCAGCCACAGAGATGCTTTTGGGAGAAGTGGGCTGAGCTGGATTTGCAGAGGCAGGGCTGGGGCAGTGGGAAGCTCCAACCCTGGATCACCTCTTCTACCTCTTCCTTCTGGTCTGTCTCTTTGTTGCTTACTCCTTACACCCCTCATCACATGACTTCTCCCTTCCTTCCTCGCTTTTCTCACTCCTTTCTTCCTCTTGTCTGATTAACCGTGTCTACTGAGCACCTACATTGATCCAGGCTATGACCTGGGAGCCGGCATGACAGAGAAGAGTCAGACACTATAAACTTTTCTAACTCATGACTTTTTTAGGCATATAAAATATGCCCATACATACACAACCAGATGGACTGACTTTTCCCTCTTAAACTACATAATGTTGAAATCATTCAGGAACCCCTGGTGATGGTGACCTGTAATGGCCAGATGAGGGACAACAAACAGACTCTGACCTGGAGTCTAGCCCTGCCATCACCTTGGTTAAGGCATCCTCTCTTTTCCCTGTTAACTCTTGGTCTTGTTCTACCCAGAAGTTGTTGAGTACCGATTGTTAGAAACTTTGTTTATGTATTCTCGTCTCATCCTCAAAACAACTCATATTATTGAGGAGAGAGGCAGAGCGGGAGTAGAAGCAGGTTTGGTCACTTGCAACGCTGGCACTGGCCTGCTCCATGCTGGGATTTGCTTCACTGCAGCCCGTGCAGACCTTCCCAGAGCTGCTCACTGTGTCTGTGGGGACTGCTAGGTTTACACTCTACTTCCTGTCTCAGAGAGGGGCTGTGTTAGAGGCATGGGGGGCAGCAAAGCAGACAGAGCTATCAGTCCCTGAGAATGGGGGACCACTTTCTGGGACAGCCACATCCAGGGATGCCCCAGTTTGCCCTCCGGTGGGTACCAGGAACTGAAAACCCAGAGAGTGCCGGCTTCTTCCAGGGTGGGGACACAGGCTCAGAGAGGCTGGGGGAAGTGCCAGAAACCATCAGGGCAGGTTGACAGATGTGTTTCTAGCATCTGCCTTGCTCCTGGTGCTTGGCAGATGGGGCGCAGGGACCAGGCAGCTGAAAACCTGGATCCGTTTCAAACAGCTCCATTTCCCAGGCTCAGAGCAGAGCATTTCTGCAGGGCAGCCACGAAACCAGTGTCACAGGGTCTCCCCAACCAGAGAAAGTTTCACTAGAACGCAGCATCAGCCTGGTTTTGTTGAGAGGGAATTGTGGGGCCCAGTGAGCACTCTCTGGCTTATGACATCCCTTGTTTCTGCACCTGTCCTTGTAGTTCTGCAAGTCACATTTGGAGCCTTCAGACACCTGACAACTTTGAGATATGCCCACTTACCAGATGAGACTGTCAAGGTGAAGGCTGACTTGACCTTCCAGAGCCATGCTGTCCAATTCAGTAGCCACTATCCCCAAGCTATTCAGAACTGACTTATATTGTCAGTATATTTAAAATACTCACTGCATTGTGAAAAAAAGAAATAAAGTATCTCAATAATATTTTTATATTGATTACATGTTGAAGTAATATTTTGGATATATTGGGTTAAATAAAATTTATTATTAACATTAATTTCACCCGTTTTTACTTTAAGAAAATGTGGCCACCAGAAAATTTAAAATGACATACAGAGGTTGCATTCTATTTCTTTTGTACTGTGCTGTCCTAGAGGGCAGGCCTTGTAGCATCATCCTCAAAGACATTGTGCCTGTGTCACCAGCAAAATTTGCCCAGGAGCCCTTATTGCTGGATGTTGCTAGGTCCTGGAAGCATGGGCCATCCCTTCCCCTGTTGCCCAGAATGTGAGAACTGTGTCCTCGGGGACCCTGGTCAGCTGTTTCTGAAGAGCAGTGGCTGCAGATGCAACTTTGGTTACTCCTGGAAGTTTCTGCTGATCTGCTATCCCTGGCACCTAGATACAGCCCCTGTGCTGGGTCCCAAGGCTCATGGCTGCTCCCTCTAGACCCAAAGACAGGCTCCAGAGGGGCCTCTTGGGGGCATCCAGGGACCTCTTTTCCTGTTCCTTATGGTGGCTGGGCTTGTTCCTGGCCAACCCACAGGAACCGGGCTGCCCTACCTCTCCTGCCTTGTATCTCCTCTGCCTTGATGGGCTGCCAGGTTTTAGGCAGGTGCCCCTGGAAGCCGAAGCAACTTTAGGAAGCACAGAGGAGGGGACGTCTTACTGTAGCCACCTCCGTCCTGAGTAAACCTACCCCCCACCGCCACCCACCACCACAAGGGGCACTTTTTCAGCTATGGGCAACATAAAACATCCTTAGGGCTAAGGGAGCAGTGGGGACAGGGTGCTATCACTTTGTTCAGTGTCTCAGCCCAAACTCTCCCTTTAAAGATGGACTCATCCCTTTAGTTAAAGGTGCATCCTCTTTGGACCCTCCAAGGGCCCCCAGAATTCCCCATTTTCCAGGAAAACTCACCCTTTTGGGGGTGGGTGAAGACGGGCTTCATCTGCATCCCCCTCCTTGAATAGATATTTATGGAGCACCTACCCCCTGGCAGGCACCCTACAAGCACTGGCCGCACAGTAGCAAACAAAAGCAGCTGCACTCTGGCCTTTCAGAGCTCCCTCTAGTGGGGGAGACACGTGCTGATCCAGAAATCACACCCAAGTCTCCTTGCAAACACTAAGAGCTACTTGCAAAAGATGTGAGAAACGGATCCAGTCTTGAGTAGAGGTGGTTGGGGTCAGGGAAGGCTTCCCTGAAGATGCAATATTTCAGCTGACATTGTATTTTGAAAGCTTTGGTTTTCTTCCCATACCGCCTCTAGGAAAGGGTCTTGAGGATCAGATGAGGCTGGAGAACATTTACCAGGGTGGCCTGAGGCAGAATTTTCTGGAAGGAAAACTTTAACGAGAACAGAGAAAGAGATCCAGAAAATCAGCACATCTTAGCATTAAGCCTTAAGAGTAAGATCAGGCTGCAGCTGGGAAAGGAAGGGAGGGCTGAAATTCACAGTGGATTGAGGCAAGAGGTTCAAGGCCAAGGGGGGTGAATGGTGATGGGGTGTGGGCCTCCCTCCCAGGTAGAGCTCCTGCTGTTGCAGTGATGGCTTAACAGATCTGTGCAGGGTTGCACATTGTGTATTTGGTGTTTTGAGGGAGCCTCTGTTTTACTGGGTCTCATAAAAGCTTCCAATGATAGAGTATGCCTGATGGGGAACCCAATGCTGGAAAGAGCCCTGAACCACGAGACCTGGTTCCAACCTGACTTTGCCCCCTACCCACTGTGTGACCTTGGGCGAGCCCTCTCCCTTCTCTGGAATACAACCTCCTCATCTGTAAAATAAGGGGGCTGGACTGGGTGACCTACAAGCCCACATGCACATCTCGGGTTCAGGACTCTGGGAGTCAATGACGTGCTTGGCTGAGCCATTCCCAGTTGTAGCCGAGAGGTCGAGGTTCAAGCCTCTTATGAAGCTGCTGCTTAGATGCTGCCACTTCTGATATTAATTTCTTTTCTCCCCATGAGACATGGAGGGCTTTATGAATGACTCCAAGAATTGCCTCTGGCCTTGGGGATGGAAGCTGGCCCTGAAAGCCAATGGAGCTGAAACCCTAGAGCACCTGTACCCCAGGCTTTTGGTGAATTGATCCAAATCATTTCTCCTATGAGCAAGCTGTGGCTGAACTCTCGAGAACAGGGAGCTGGTGACAAACTTTCATTCTGATTGTCCCCAGAGCCATGCTCTGCTTCATTTGAACCTGGAGCAGAGAAAGCCCTGATTTTATTGGAAGTACAAAGTCATGGATGTGGGGTTGTTCTGTTGTGAGTTAGAATCCTGTAACCAGTGGACTAACTCTGGGTTACCTCCATGAGCCTTAGTTTCTTTATCCATAAAATGGAGACAAAGAAGTCACCTACCTTCACCAAATTATAAGGAGATGAAAATGATCTTGTTATCTTATATCATATGCAAGCACCTGGTAAAATTTAAAGCTATATGAAGATTATCATTATTATAAAATAAAAAACAACATTAAAAATATCCTTTCCAGATGAAAAAAATGTATCTCTAGAGCTTAGAGATGTTAATGCTAATAAATGTATCCTTCCTTTGCACAGTACTTTAGCTAATAAAGCACCACTCTATGTTCATTATCTCATTTTATTCTCACCAGGACTATGCGGCAGGTGTCATCACTGCTATGTTTCAGCTGGGCAATGGCTCATAAAGGAGAAGTAGAATGCCTGAAGTCACAGCTACCTGGAGGGACATCAACCCTAATCTGATTGCCTCTAAGTGGGGTGTTTTCTCACCATCTATGTTCTTTGGACTGGACATACAACTCCAGCATTGCCTCTCCCTTACAGTTCTTGGCATTGCCACTGTCCTTTACTGGTAGGTGTTGGTCACTCAGACCTGTGACCCTTTGCCTAGAGGGGCTTTGAGAGTGGACACGCACCCCTCTTTTTACATGGTCAGGAGGAGCTGGCTTAGAATAGCTTTGTGGGAGACTGTTGTCCAGGAAGCTACATGTTAGCTTCATGCTCAGGTGAGTGATGGCCAGAGCCAGGGTAGACTCTTCTGTGCCCTGCCTGGCCTGAAAGGCAGGTTTGGAGAGAGGTGGACAGCCTGCAAATGTGAGAAACTCTATGGAAGGATATCAATCACTGGCTGATGTTTCAACAAGAGGAAGATCCTCAAACAGGCCCCAGTGCCACCTGACAGATACTCCCTTATGTCTTCCTGCCATTCCCCAGGCCAAGGGCCATGCACTAATTCATGCTAAAACTTCAGCTCTGCTCTTTAGAAGCTCATAGTCATAGTATGGAAAAGCTGTCTGGGTGGCTACTGGAGATCTGCTAGCATTTAAGTTTCTGATGAAAATGTCTTTTTAGGGGGAAAAATAAATAAATCCCTGGAAACAACACCTTATCAGAATAACAAAATTAAATTATAACAGGGCTGTCAGCGACACAATATCTGAGGGTGACAAGATGTAATCTCAGTAAAAACATCGGATCTGTCTGTTTATAGATCTAATAAATTATGTTAGAATTGTGCTCTTATAAATCCAGGCTGTCGAGGAAACCCAACAACTAATTCATCAGTTGCTCATCGAGAGGTCTGCTTCTCCGTTTCAATTGCTCACCATGTAGATAACAAGGAGCCTTACAGACTGGCTGGTTAAATGTCATTTGTTTCAGAGCTGTAACATGGCACGGATCATTGCTCACACATCGTCACCCAATTATATTAACCTGTGCAGCAATACGGTGTAATGACATGACATTAACGCAACCACTTCAGAGGGGCGACAACTTCCCTCCTCACAGAGGCTGGAGCTGCCGGTTTCTCCCCAACCTCCCCCTTGTCATTTAAATGCAAAACAAAAGCTCTTGAATGGAAGGAGCAGAGAGTCAGTTCTCTCTGGCTGAAATTTAAAATATTCTATGCTTTATCTTCTGTGAGCTATGAGGGGCTTGCCTGCTGAGTTTTTTGTTCAGCAGCTCAATTTTCCCAAACGACGAGGTTTCCACCCTCCTCCTGAAAGTCACAATTTTTTTTGTCTTCACGGGCAGTTCTGAGATTGCCCCAAAAATAAGAAATAAGGAGATGACTGAATTGGGGGATGAAAGGCACAGAGAGAGCCCTATTTACAGAAGTAAATTACAAGGCACAGAGCCCTTCTTGGGATTATGGCATTTTGGGGGGTATCTAGTTTCTTTTTTCTTTCTTTCTTTTTTTTTTTTTTTTTTTTTTTTTTGAGACAGAGTCTGGCTCTGTCATCCAGGCTTGAGTGCAGTGGCATGATCTCGGCTCACTGCAACCTCTGCCTCCTGGGTTCAAGCATTTCTCCTGCCTCAGCCTCCTGGGGCATGCGCCACCACCCCTGTCTAATTTTTATATTTTTAATAGAGACGGGGTTTCACCATGTTGGCCAGGATGGTCTTGATCTCTTGACTTCATGATCCCCCCGTGTCAGCCTCCCAAAGTGCTGGGATTACAGGCGTGAGCCACCGTGCCGGGTTGGGGTATCTAGTTTCTTTTGTCTTGTCAGAGATATAAGGAGAAGACGAACACGCCAGTTGATTTCAGAGCCTTGTGTTTCTCATTCTTGGCACTACTGACACTTGGATTACCATTTGTCGTGGGGGTCTGTCCTGTGTTGTGGGATGCTTAGCAGCATCCCTGGTCTCTACCCACTAGATGTCAGTAACATTTCCCCACCAGTTGTGAAAACCAAAACTGTCTCTAGACATTGCCAATTGTCTGCTCGGGGGCAGAATCACACCCTGTTGAGAATCGTTGATCTAGGGCAAAACTTTTTACTCTATAAATCTCCAATAAATATTTACAGAGCACCAGATCCATGCTGGGTTTGGGGCCCTTTAAGTTGCCTAGAAATTTCTTCATAAAAGAGAGGCCTGTCTCAGAACTCCCAAAGTCTCTCTCCTCTGCAGACAGAGAGGTGGCTATGCCCTTCAGGTTTTTCATGTTGAATCCCATCTCTGTTTAATAGCCCTGAAACTTTAGGACTCTTGCTTCATCTGTACAATGGGGATAATAATAGCACTGACATCGTTGACCTGTTGTGAGAATTAAAAGATTTATGCAGGCAAAGTACTGAAGGCCTGGCACATAGGAAGCCTTTGGTACTTGGTTTAATTTTCATTAAAGTTCACTCATCAAGGATCCTGTGGATCCTGGGGACAGAACCTGGCTAGGGGTTAGGGACAGGCAAAGCAGGTCTCCATAAGCAGAGCTCCAATCCCAGTAAAGGAAATCAAGGAAGTAGCCCATGAGGACAGACTATGCGTGCCTAGAAGAGGCTCATAGGTACCAGTGCTGACCATTTTAAATCAATCAATCATTTAATCAACCAATAGCATTTTTATGTGCCATGTGCTGTTATTAGTACATCTCAAATATTTTATCACTTACACCTCACAATAACAGAGAGATTCTATCATTTTACAGATGGGGAAACTGAGGCACAGAAAGCTTTAGTAACTTGCTCAGTGTGGACCTTAGATTTGTACCCAGGCAGCCTGCTTCCAGAGTCCACACTTTCAGCATCCATCTTTTTTATTTTTTTGAAGATGGGGTCTCACTCTTGCCCAGGTGGAAATGTAGTGGTTACGATCATGGCTCACTTCAGCCTTGACTTCCTCAAGCTCAGGTGATCCTCTTACCTCAGCCTCCCAGGTAGGTGGGACTATGGGGGCATGCCACCACTCCCAGCTAGTTTTTGTATTTTTTGTAGAGATGGGGTTTCGCTGTGTTACCCAGGTTGGTCTCAAACTCCTGGACTCAGGTGATCTGTCCATCTTGACCTCTCAAAGTGCTGAAATTACAGGTGTGAGCTACTGTGTCTGGCCCAGCACACATCTGTGATGGGGATAAGAGAGTCCCTGCTCTGCTCAGGGTTAACTTAGGGGTAAGGCAAGTGACATGGTTTGGCTGTGTTCCCACCCAAATCTCATCTTGAATTGTAGTTCCCATAATTCCCATGTGTCATGGGAGGGACCTGGTGGGAAGTAATTGAATCATGGGAGTGGTTTCCTCCATGCTATTCTTGTGAGTAAGTTCTCATGAGATCTGATGGTTTTATTAGGGGCTTCCCCCTTTGCTTGGCTCTTATTCTTCTCTCTCCTGCTGCCATGTGAAGATGGATGTGTTTGCTTCCCCTTCTGCCATGATTGTAAGTTTCCTGAGGCCTCCCAAGCCCTGCCAAACTGTGAGTCAATGAAACCTCTTTTCTTTATAAATTACCCACTCTTGTGTATGTCTTTATTAGTAGCATGAGAATGGACTAATACAGCAAGGTCAGAGGTCTGGGAAGACTGAGGCAGAGAGCTGCCCATCCTCCATTGTAAGCTTGTCTCCCTGTTTCTCCTTAAGTTGGTCACCCCTGTTTTGTCTTCCCTACCTTTCCACTGAAATGTTTATGGAAACACACAAATACTGACATATTTAATAGCACCAGGATCCTGGAATAGTAATCTGTGATATGCATCTAATTTCCTTCAACCAAAACAGATGAAGTATTGAGGCAGAGGGTGGGGCCAAATAGGGAAAAGGCAAAAGGCAGCCTCAGTCTCCCCATCCCCAACCTGTATCTATATCTCTAAATGAGTCCTTCAGAGAGAAGGAAGCATTCCTCACCCCTACTCTGTGGGAATTATGTTCTGAGGAGGCCAGGGTTCTAGATTCCCTCACTCCACCCTAGCAATGCTCTTCCAGCAGTTCAGTGACCAGCATTCTAATGTCACTGGGGTGGAAGTGCATACAATAGGTAATGGCCATGTTGGGATGTGGGTCTGGCTTTGGGAAGGAGCTAGTCTTGAGACAGACACAGGCATTCAGGGGTTGGAGTTTGAATTTACTATTCACACAGTTCCTTCAGGAGTATGTGACCTTCTTGTAGTAACATGATCAGCCGGCTGGTTTCTGAGACAGCTTCACTCCCTGTGAACCATCGCAGTTATAGTAAATATTAGACTAAAAACTCTGGAAGTTGGAGAGAGAATTGGAGGCTGTCACATGCGCCAGCTCGCTGGCATAAGTTCTGGGCTTAAGGATTCAAATAGCATCCAGATGGCCAGCAAAGAAGAACTGAAGAAAGTCTTATTTTTAATTTTAATTTTTTTTTTAGCAGAAAAGTCCTATGTCTAGGCAGACTTGTCTTTATTTTCTTTCTTTTGTTGGATCAGAAATGAGTAAATAGAGGAAAAAAAGAAGCGCATGAGGCTTCAGAGAAAATCTGCCTCATAAAACAGAGAACACGGTACTCACAACGTAGAGAAAGAACTTACTTTTGAAAAGGATCGATGATAGTAAACTGAAGAACATTTTAGAACACATCTGACTTGTCCTTTCAGCAAAATTCATGGAAATAAGTAGTTTATGATACAAGAAATAAAAATAAGATGATGATACGTCAATGTATGACATGAAGGGAGCAAGCTGAGAGGAGTTAGAAATAAAATAAGGTAAATGAAATTCATAAAGATGAAATATAAATAAGCAAAGTTAAAATCAATGTTAGATGCAGCACAGAGCAGAATTGGCAAGGTAGAAAATAGTCAATAATCACTTAATCTGTATGCCTCTATGCCTCAATGTCATCATCTGTTCAGTGGTGATAACCATGGTGCCTGCTCAAGGAGCTGTTTGAGTAGTAAATGACATAAAGCATGTAAAGCTCTTAGCAGAGTATCTGGGATGAGGTATGATTTTAATAAATATTAGATATTATTTTTATAATTAAAAACTTAATATAAAAAACTAATGTGATCACAAAAAAGTGAGTTTTTAGAGATTTTAAGTGTGCATTTGAACTAATAATAGTGAGGTAGACACTGGACTTGGAATCATAAATCTTGGATAAACTTGAAAAACTCCAGCAGACTATAGGAGAAACAAAAGCAAAGAGATTAGGTACACAGAGAAAAGAGAATGGCACTCAATAGAGTGCCAGCATAGAGATCACTGCTGTTCCTAAAAAGGAGACCAGTGTGTATATTCTTTTGTGTATAATAAATACTTTAAAATATTTCCCTCCAAAATTTCAAAATAAAAACAAAATTTTAAAAGAGATCAGAACAACAAAAGAAGTAACAGTGGAAGGTGAACTAGGAGAGAATTTTCTCAACCTTAAGAAAAATTTTAATATTTTATTGAAAGGTCAGTAATACATTAGGAAAAATAAAAAAAAGAGATCAATGTTTAGCAAAATGAGTGTTCTACAAGTATTTTATCCTGCTTTATTTTTCCTTCATAGCATTTATCTCATATACATAGGAGTGTGTGGTTTGTTATTCACACATTGATGAAAATTCCATGAGGGCAGGGACTTTGTTTTGTTCATCATTGTATCCTCCATGCCCAGATCAGTGCCTGCCATATAGTAGGTGCTCAATAAATACTTGTTGAGTTCATGGGTGAATGAATACTGACAGGTCTACTATAACAAGATTCCATAGACAATTTAATTTGGGAAGCTTTGCTTATCATAGCTCCCTCTTGGAAAGTAGCAATGCTCAATGTGTGTTTTCCCTGGAACCCCAGCTTGGGAAAGGCTGACCTGTGTACACATTGGTTAACAAGATTCTCCATGATCTGATCCTCCATTATAACTCTCATCTCATCAGTTTCTTCTTTCTCTCTTGCTCATTCCTACTCCAGCCACAGTGGCCTCCCCATTATTCCTTGAACATATCAGGCAAGCTCTCAGTTCAGGATCTCTGCATATGCTCTTCCCTCTGCCTGGAATGCTCTTCACCAGAGAGCCACATGGCTCACTCCTCACTTCCTTCAGGTTTTTATTGGAATGTTACCTTATTAAGTGTTCCCTTAGGACCCTATTTAAATGGTCATGTGTTCAACTCCTTATGCCTTTCTTCAGCTTTAACCTTCCTAACATGTGTTATCATCAGAAATTCCCTGTAATAGATAGTCCACGTCATATTTATTCATTTTGTTTATCGCCTCTCTCCCCAACTGAGAGGTCCCTGAAGGCAGATCTTTTTCTCTGCTTTAATTCTCTGTTCTTTCTCTCTGCCTTGATTCTCTGTTCTTCATTCTCTCTGTTCCATTCATTGCTGTGTCTAGGTCAGTGCTTTGCACACAGTAGGTGCTTGACAAATATTTGTTGAATACCTGTATTAATAAATGAATGACCTCTACAGGCATCTAGGAAGGAAACAATTTTCCCATAAAGGACAAAGATCAGATTGCTTTCAGACTTTGCTACAATTCTGAAAACTGTAAGATGATGGGACAATGTCTACGGAATTTTGAGAGGAAAAGGTTATGACTCAATAGCATACAATTCCCAGTCAAGTTGTTCAGTTGTGAAGATAACAGAAAGATATATATGCAAAGTGTATCATTTATGAGCCCATCCTAAAATACAAAAAGCCAAGCAAATAAAATTCTTGAGGCTATATTACACATGAATGAAATGAATCAAAGTTGAGGACACAGAAATGGGTAAATCAACATAAAAGTCAGAACAGTGAACATTAAGATCAGTTAAACATATCTATTATTTTAATAACCATAAATAAGGTTACCTAGCAATGCAATTATCTGAGAAACAATTCCTGGAATAGAGGAACATAATATGAACAAACATAAAATTAAATATTAATAATCTGGGTCTAAAAATTCCAGATTATATTAATGAAAACATGTAAGTGGGTTAGGAATGGATTGGGGGTAAATTTAAAAATGCTTTTTTACTCCTTTTACAGAAGAGTCATCAACAAAAATGATTTAATTCATTACATTAATGAACAGAAAAATACAAGTTCAAGTACAGTTTTTACCAGGAAAAGACAATCATTTATGGGAATATAAGAAGGTTTTATACACTGCAATCAGCCAGAGAAGAAAAAAATCAAAGAGAACAGAGTTTATGGGAATATTTTTGCATATTATTTCTAGTGCTTTTTATATTTTAAACTTCTTCAAAATTTAGAAGAAGAGTCATAGTCTTGATGAAAAACAAAACTAATAGCAAAAAAGCACAAGAACAGTATAAAATAACAATGCAGCAAGATCTAGAACTCTGGGTCTTTGTTTATTTTTATTTTTTATTTCTTTTTTTTTTTTTTTCTGTAGCCCTCCTCTGTGGACATGGGTCTTTAAATAGAATAAAATTTAATGCAAACTATAAAGACTTTCAAATTGGATTAAAATAAGCAAGCAAGAGAGTGAGCAAGCAAGCAAACAGAAACCACCTACAAACTTTGTACATGATTTAGACCTAAGTCAAAATGGCGTACAAGGACAAGATAGACGCCAACGTAAAAGACATTTTTTTTTTTTGAGGGGGTCTTGCTCTGTCGCCCAGGCTGGAGTGCAATGGCGCTATCTCGGCTCACTGCAAGCTCCGCCTCCTGGGTTCACGCCATTTGCCTGCCTCAGCCTCCCGAGTAGCTGGGACTACAGGCACCCGCCACCACGCCTGGCTAATTTGTTTTTGTGTTTTTAGTAGAGACGGGGTTTCACCATGTTAGCCAGGAGGGTCTTGATCTCCTGACCTCATGATCCGCCCGCCTCGGCCTCGCAAAGTGCTAAAGAAGGCAATTTGGCCAGTCACAGTGGCTCACACCTATAATCCTAGCACTTTGGGAGGCCAAGGCAGGCTAATTGCTTGAGCCCAGGAGTTCAAGACCAGCTTGGGCAACATGGCAAAAATTCATCTCTATAAAAAATAAAAAAATTTAGCTGGGTGTGGGGCATGTGCCTGTAGTCCAGCCACTTGGGTGGCTGAGATGGGAGGATTACTTGAGCCTCGGAGGTTGAGGAAGCAGTAAGCCATGATTGTACCACTGCACTACAACAGAGTGAGACCTTGTCTAAAAAAAAAAAAAAAGAAAAAGAAAAGAAAAAAAGAAGATAATTTTGTTTTGATAAGGAAGCAATCCATAAGAAAAATAATAGTCATCTCCTAATGCTATCCCTCCCCCTCCCCCACCCCACAACAGGCCCCGGTGTGTGATGTTCCCCTTCCTGTGTCCATGTGTTCTCATTGTTCAATTCCCACCTATGAGTGAGAACATGCGGTGTTTGGTTTTTTGTCCTTGTGATAGTTTGCTGAGATATACCTAATGTTAAATGGAGAGTTAATGGGTGCAGCACACCAACATGGCACATGTATACATATGTAACAAACCTGCATGTTGTGCACATGTACCCTAAAACTTAAAGTATAATAAAAAAAAAGGGGGGAAAAAAAAGAAAAATAATAGTCATGAATCTTGATGTGCCAAATAACATAACATTAGGAAAAAAGTGATAAAACACAATAATAGCAGAGCAATTTAACACAGACCAAAAATATAAATAAGGATACTTATGAGTTCAGCAATATGTACCTTGACCCTTGGAAATTTAGGCAAAATTTTTCCTATTAACTCTCACTTCCATGGCTCAGGGCTGTCAAATGCTCCCTAAAACCTCCTGACCTCACCTTCTCCTGCTTCTCTTGACTTTTTTGTTTCTGTGATGTTTAAATAGGAGGTAGAGTCTGGTCCCACTGTTTTCGTAGATTATTTTCAGCCTAGCAGTCCCTATGAATCCAAATTAGTTTCCCTGCTTTCCTTAGAATTCTGATAAACAAAGGCTTTCTATCTCTTTAGGAAATTATTGTTGATAATGCAATTTTTTCCAAACTTTTTTGAATGTGAATCCCAATATGTAGAACATTTTGAGCATACAGTTTAAATATAAATATATTTGTTAATTATTTAGACATACCACTGAATTAAAATATTGACTTCTGTGCTTTTTAGACTGATGGTCTCTATCACTTTCACTGTACACTTCTCTGTTTAAAACCTTTTCAAGTATATGCTCCCAATAGTGCATATTATTAATAATATTAATCTTCTATAATACTAATATAAGATATATGAAACATATACAAAAATAGAAAAGGGACATGATGAAAATGAATATTGAATGCAAGTTTTAATGTTTTCCTTATACTCTATTGGATAATCTTGTGTTCCCCTCTGTGATGCACAACCCAAAGTGGAGACTACGTTCTAGAGAAGAAGTTTCTTTTCAAGAACTCTTGATATATTAATACAAATTGTTTACATGTTAGCCAAAAAGAAAAAAAATCAATAATTTCCCCAAATAAAAGTTATATGTTAAATTCTCTAACCACCATATGATAAAAATAGGAAACAATAAGAAAAGGTTAGAGGAAAAATATTAATTAATGGAAAGGAAAACAAAATCTTTGAGTTAGAAAGAACTTAAACCAGCAGACATGGGATAGTTAGATGAAAAGAATGAGAACATCATTTAGCAGACTTTTGGGATATGGCTAAAACTGGACTCAAAGGTAAATACATTTCCTTAAGTGAATTCACTGTTAAACTGAGAAAGAATAAAAAAATCAAAGAACAACTTACATAAGAAATTAAGAGAAAATGTATATTTTCAATAGGTAAAAAGCAATAGGTAAAAAGGTAGACAATAGGTAAAAAGAAATATTCAAGGACAAATGCAGAAAGTAATAATTTAGAAATGAGAGAAAAAGGCTGAGTGTGGTGGCTTACGCCTATAATCCCAGCACTTGGGAGGCCGAGGTGGGTGGATCTCCTGAGGTCAGGAGTTCCAGACCAGCCAGGCCAACATGGTGAAACCCCATCTCTACCAAAAAACAAAACAAAACAAAAATTAGCAGGGTGTTGTGGCGCATGCCTGTAGTTCCAGCTACTTGGGAGGCTGAGGGAGGAGAATCACTTGAACCCGGGAGGCAGAGGTTGCAGTGAGCCAAGATGGTGTCACTGCATTCCAGCCTGGGCAACAGGGTGAGACTCCATCTCAAAAAGAAAATAATAATAATAATAATAATAATAATAATAAGAAGAAGAAGAAGAAGAAGAAGAAGAAGAAATGAGAAACAGTATAATTTACAACTAAACCCAGGAGAAGTTCCACAGATGTCAATAAAATCTCTTGCACAACTAGCAAGATGGTCAAAATATTACTACAAAACATTAGAAGTGAAATGGAGTATTTAACTTTACAGAGTGAGTTTTTAAGAATGATAAACCAATAACCAGGTAGTTTTATAGGTATGTCTTTTCTAATTTATAATCTAAATATTTAAATTTCATGATAAACTGCTTTAGAACATAAAAGGGATAGCAAAATTATTATAATTTCATACCAAAATTACATAAAGACAGAAAACTTGAGACCATTCTTACTTTTGAATGTAGTAAGAATGTTGTATATTTACAAAACATTTAGGATACTAAGTCCAATCTTAAGATAATAATTTACCATGAGCACACAATTATTTCAGGACTGAAAGATAGCTTAATATTAGGAAATCTATATTAAAAATTAAGTTTCTGTTTGTTACTGTGTCATGCAAACATGCCTGAGTGAATTTCCCTCAAATTGTGAGGGTATGTTTGAAATTGTTTGCCCTAATATTGTCTGTTTCTGTGGTGTATAAAAAAAATCACTTTGTGGGAGTGAGAATCTAGACAGACCTCAAAGAGGTTATCAGTCATTCTTCAGAGCAGCTGAGGGCAACAAGAGGCTCATGGTATCCATATTTAGCCATTACAACTCAGAGGAAACAAATGATGGCTTCATATATGAGTCCCCATTGAAAGCCACAAGGGCAGACACTCCAAATTACTGGCATTAATTTGTAATCAAGCTGCTTTTCACATGGGCAATTCCTCACAGTGTGTTACAGGGAGAGAAACAGCAGAGATATGCTTATTTAACAATGGTCAATGATTTTCTAAAGTAATGTCAGTGGAGCCAAGAAGTCAACTATTATAATGTAAGAATAGGACAAATGTAAAAAGCAATATTATCATCTTGATGAAAATTATAAAATAATTTGATAAGACTCCATATCTACTTCTGATTTTACAAATCTTAATTAAAATGGGCTTAAAGACTCTACTCAACAAAATTTCTGCCTTACACTAACAGCCAAAGCCATAGATACTAGTTAAATACAAAAGGCATTTTCATTGAAATTAAGAATGCCCCTTATCCATGAGAGGCCTCATTTCCCCAGTTGTGATAATCAAAAATACCTCTAGACATTACTGAATGCCCCCTAGGGGGCAAAATCATCCCTGCTTGAGAATAACTAATCTATGTTGAGAATCACTGTTTTAGAAATTCTAGTAAATGCAGTGAGACAAGAAAAAAATTACAACTTGTAACTACTGAAAGAGAGGATTGTAATTACTTTCAGAAGGTGTGTTTATCATCTTCAGAAACTTAACAGAATTAACTAGAATTGGAAGTAATAAAAAGAGTTCATTAAGGAGGCTGAATATGGAATAAATATACAAAAAAAACTATCCAAAATTCAAACAACAACCAGTTAGAAAGGACCCAAAATATTTGAACACAGCATCACATGCCATCCAATTCTGCTGTTTTTCCGGTGTATGCCCCAGAACTTTCATCTTACACAACACAGTTTTCAGTTCCATGACTGCCCCATCACTCTTCTCTATATATATTCCATTAACCAATCAAAGTTTCTCTTTAAAGTAGGGATCTGGATCTGAATGCAGGACACTGAGTATAGTTTGACCAGAGCAAAATTTTGTCCCCTCCTTAATCTTAATATTTTACCTATTTATTGACATAGAAATACATATGGACCTATATTTCTTTCCTGGCTGTACCAGTTATCAGCAAGACATGTAACCTCTTTGATCCTCAGTTTCCCCTTCAATAGGATGATGATAACAGTACCTTCTAACAGGGCTGTGGTATTAGCTATTACCTAGCACATGTTCTTTTTGTTTTTTTGTGTCCCAATTAGTCACATTCTGAGTCTTCCACCTTCTTTTTTCCTTCATCCCACGGCTATTGTTCATGACAATATGACATCCTGGCTGGACTGTCATTGAAGCTGACTGGCTGGGCTCCTTGCCTCCATCTGCTCCCCTCAAATCCTCTTTGCAGAGTGATCTTTGTAAAATGCAGGTTATATAAAATAACTTCCCCTTCAATGCATTTGATGTCTCTTCAATGCATCCCAAAAGTTATCTGCAGTTGGACTGCATCTACTTTTCTGGCATCCTCTCCCACTCTCTCTCTCTGGGTATCCTATACCCTAGCCTGGCTCATCAGTTCCTTCTCTTGCAAAGCCATCGCCTGAGAAAGGAAAATATTTCCATATGGACATTTCTGCTCCAATTGCCCTCTTCTAGAGGATTTCTCAACCAAGACAGAAAAGAGTACAGCAGAATGTCTCCCATTGGAGCTACACCAGAGAGCGGGACCAAGGAAAGGCAGTGGGCTGGCCAGGACAACAAGCTGGATTCAGGTGGGCTTCTCTCCCAGAGCCAGGGAACTGGCCCTGGGGATCTGGAGGCCCCATTTATGAGCACAACAACCTCCCCTCACCTCATTGGTCACGGACACTTCCATTTCATGGTCAATTGACCATAATTTCAATTATGTAGGAAGCTTTTATTTTGCATGCAAATTCCAAAATGACTCAGAAATCTGTGGAGAGGCCTATGTATAAAAGACTAGGAGTTTAAGTCTGAAAGGTGGGAAATACTGCATTTTTTACATAACCATCCTTACCAGCCCCAGCACACTCAGAGGGTGTAGTGAGTAGCAATTATTGAGAGAATGTCGCAGGTAAAATGTCTGGCATATAGCACATACTAAATATTAGTGGGTCGAATGGTTTTTATTTATTTTAGCAAGGTCATTTAGCTAAATGTATATCTAAGACATGTTTATATCTTGAAACACTTTGCATATTAATGCATTTACAAATTAGAAAAAAAATGGTTAAACTAAGAATCTTGAGGGTTTAAAAAACTTTTATTTTACTGTGATGAGATCACATAATATGAGATCTAACTTCTTAACAAAATTTTAAGTGTATAATACAGTATCGTTAACTGAAGGGACAAGGTTGTACAGCAGATCTCTAGCACTTATTTATCTTGTGAATCTCCAGTTTTGATGTGGAAATTCAGACTCCAATTTAAATAAGAGGATTTTAGCCTTAGATGGTGTAGGTTTCTCTCTCTTCCTCCCTCTGCCATGACTTAAGCTGACAAAGCAAACTCCAGGCAGAATGGCTGCAAAGCAGGCTGTCCAAGGTCTGACCCCATGAGCGGCTCAATAAATGGTAGAGAGGCCTTATGGACAAGAGGTTCTCAACCTTGATTGCTCATTAGGATTACCTGGGCGGCGTTTAAAAGCCTTGATTCCCAGGCCACCTTTCAGGCAAATTGAATCAGAACCTCTTGGGGAGGTGGGGGAGAGAAGACAAAGGACTTTTTCAAGCTCCGCAGGAACTCCAATATGCAGCTGAGGTTGAGAATCATCATTCTACTGGTGCCAAGACACTATAGTTTTCCTTTTGCTTATAAGGCCCTTATAAAAAAAGACTTCCCTCAGTGTCCAGCCTTCTGCCTTCAGCCATGTTAGGACACAGTGTTCCTCCCCTCAGGAACACTCCCCTCAGAAGGACACAGCATCAAAACATTGTCTTAGAAGCAGAGAACAGCCCTCATGAGGCAACAAGCCTGCTGGTGCCTTGATCTTGGACTTCCCAGCCCCCAGAAATGTGAGGAAAAAAATTCTGTTCTATTTAATTCTGTTCTATGTAATTTCTGTTCATATATAATTCTGGTCTATATAATTTGTGTTCAGACATTCTGTTATAGCAGCACAAATGTACTAAGATGACCACTATGACACTGTCTTTAAGGAGAAAGAAGGGACCTAAGGTATGCTAAGAGCCTGCTATTTATCAGACTCTCTGTGCTGGGAAATTTCCCTACACTGAATCCTCATAACCACACTGTAGGTATTATCATGTCCATTTTCAGGTGAGGAATCAGCAGCTCAGAGGGGTGAAGTGACTTGCCCGGGGTCACTTAAACCCCAGTAAGTGGTGGAGCCAGGAGATGAAGCAGGTTTGTCTGGCTCCAAAGCTGTGGTCTTTTAGTTCCATCAAGTTGCCAATCATGTCATGCCTCAAGTGGGTTTTTGGCTATTAGTTCCCTATCCTAAAGCTGAATGGAATGGTGTTTATGCTCTTCTCTGTTTCCAGAGGGGAAAGCGTGAGATAAACAAGAGCTGAGATACAAGGACTATCATGCATCCTTGTTCCTGATCTTAATGAATCTTCTGTAATAACTTCAGGACTCAAGACATCCACATTACATGCAATCCTGCATGTACACTCATGCACAAACACCTTCACTCATACACAAACAGAGATGTGCACTCACATGCACAGATACCTTTACTCGCACACAAACACAGATATACATATATTTACATGTGGTCATTAAACAAATTCCTATGGAGAACCTATGGTGTACCAGGCACTAAACAAGTATATTTACCTGATTAATCAAGGAGATGGCTTGTTGAAGAAAAGGTTAAATGTATAAACTCCGAAAACATATGACTTGAATTTTGAGTCCAGTTTCCCAGCTGTGTAAACTCAGTCAAGTCACTTAACTGGGAAATTTTTCTTTTCCTGCCATTATTATTATTATATATAAGAATTTATACATGCATCTCTCTGAGTGTGGAGTGAGGGGGAAAAGTTTTCAGGCCAGTGTCCTCAGAGTCTCTCCCTGAAGTCGGTTGGGGCTCCAGTGGCGGCAGCGGTGTCTGCCCTGATCCCTCTCATGCTGAGGTGTCAGCTTCCACAGGGATCAGGTATCAAGCCAGGACGTGCCAAGGTCAGCCAGAGGAGATCTGGAGGCTGGGGGTGTTGGTGTGGGTGTGTAGCAGGGTGCAGGCATGAGCTTGAGCTGCCCCCACCTCGACTCTTCCTGATTCCTTGAGCAGCAGGGGCAGGCATGGGCATCCTTTCTCCTTCTTGGAATTTGCCTCGCCACTCCCAGGGCTAAGGCCTTGCCTGCAGCCTCCTAGACAGACAGACAAACAGATGGACAGCCAGCCAGCCAGACATCTCCAGGGAGGTAGCCCAGTGCTATGGTTAAGAGCATGGGCTCTGGCCTTGGACCCAGCTGGGTGACTCTCAGCCTCCTTCTATGCTTAGCTCACAGCCTGGTGCACAGTTACAGATCTCTGATGTCCAGTGATGGGCATACACTCACTTGCCTTGTTTTAATATTGAGGCTTATTCAGTTTTCTTGGCTTTAGTCCTTAAAAATAAATCAAAACTGATTTAAAGAATGTTTGGGCTTATCAGAAAGTCATTTTCCCCTGGCTGTCCTTAGCAAGACCCTGCAGCGTCACAGTGGAAACAAAGTATGCTAAATTGAACAAACAGATGGACATGGGCCCTATGCCCAGAATCACCGGAGACCCTTAAGGAACCCCTTTGGTGGAAGAGCTGCATCAGTGTTGGGCTGAAGAGTCAGCAGACTTGGATTTGAGTCTGGACTCCAATACTGTGCAACCGTGGGTAAGTTACTTAACCTCTCTGAGTCTCAGCTTCCTCTTCTCCACTTTGAGTAATGGTCTCAAACAGTGTGTTTTAAACCACTTCCTTTAATCTGCTGTCTCATGTCCAAAACAAGGTCAAATTCCCCTGTCGGGGATGTTCATCATAATTATTCTTTCCTCTATAGGCCTCATCCCTATTGTTGCCATATATTTGTTTGGGGGATCATTTGATTACAGTTTATTTCACTTGAATACAAGCTCCATGAACAAGAACCTCATCTGACTTGCTCATTGCTGTAAATCCAGGCTAGCCTAGGGTCTGACACATAGTAGGTGGTCAGCAAATATTTGTCAAACGATGAATTCAGGAGTGGCCAAGCTCATCATCCAGTCAGTTACAAAAAGTAGCTTGTGTCAAGAGTCACTAGGGACATCATGTCACTAGACAGCCCAGTATAACTGCCTCTGTGCCTCCAGGCTGAGCTGCCTCAGATAGAGCAAGAGAACGCTAGGGAAGTCAAGCTTCCTTCTATCCTGTAGGGTCATTCCCATGGTGCTTAGTGGGAAGTCTGGGCTTGGTGACATTATGTGTGGGCTCTTGTCTTCCTGTCTGAGCCCTGCAGGGAAGGCAGTGTTTCCAGGACAGAGCCTGGGTCTGGGAGTTGGGAATCAGAGCCTTGCTGACATAGCTTCAGGACCTAAGGTGGAAGTGCAGACATCTCTGATAATAGTGCCATACCACCCAATTGTCATGAGGATTCAACGAGATCATGCAATTGAAGCATCAAACAATGGTAGCAATGATAGGGATTATAGCACATTGAATAAAAGAAGAATCTCTTAGCCCATAGTGTTAGCGATAAATAAATAAATACATAAATAGATGGGGAGAAGAGAACGCTCTCCTTTACAGTATAATGTCACTCAGAAATGTAGAAGACGTGATGGATTTGGAAAAAATCACCATTTTGCAACCATCCTAGTATAATTGATTTAGGCAAGAATTATCGATAGAGACTAAAACAAGTGCAAGGATACTTACATCATCTCACAGTATCTTCCCACAAATTACTGATAAATCACAAAGGGAAAATAATCTCTTTATGGTGGAGAAACCGGGAGTGACCACCTTAACCAAGTGATTGAAGTCAACAATGGGACAAGTAGAACACATTGAAAGGATACAATATCACTTTTGTGGTATGTAAGCCAAAAATGCGTGACTGGAATCTAATCATGAAGTATCATCAGACAAACATAAACTGAGTTATCTTCTACGAAATAACTGGCTTGAACTCTTCAAAAATGTCAAGGTCATGGAGGGCAGAGAGAGGCTAGGGAACAGTTCCAGAATGGAGGACTCAAAAGAGTGATCCTGAATTGGACCCTAAACTGAGAAAATAAATGGCTATGAGGAGCATTCTTTGGAGAACTGGCAAAATTGGAATATAAACCGTGAACTAGATAACAGTACTGCATCTATGTTGATTTCCCTATCTCCATCATGGTACTGTGGTATGTAAGAAAATGTCCTTGTTCTTGGGAAATTCACCCTGAAGTCTTCTGGGGCTGAGGGAGAAATGAGATAAGCCGAGGCCTTGGCTCCTGGCTTAACTAGAGACTGATACAAACAAGGCTACCTTCTTGGGTGTTCCTAGGAAATATGCCCCTCCCGGAGGAACTCAGCCATTTGAGGAGAGATGAGGTGCTGCTATGCTCTGCAGACAGAGGTGAACTGACTACAATTAGCCCTCAGATCTATGCCACCAACTTAGCACGACTGGGGAATGGGGATTCTTGGCCGTGATAATCCCCAAAACTTCCCTCCCTGACGCCATCAGCTCCCTGTCACTCAGAGAACGGGCCAAAGACATAATGTTCTTCTGTTTATGTACCAACTGTGCTCCCAGTCAGAACCCGCTAGAAAATACATCCAAACAAAATTAACTTGACAGGGAAATGGATATTTGAATGAAGCCTCTGCTTAAAACAATAATTTATCATGTTGCATCGTACATCTCTACAAAACCAGGATCACGGGTGGCTTAGCTGAAATGAGGGAATTCATTACTCCCGAAACATCTCTGGAACTGATTTCACAGGAGTCAGGGGTTGTGGGGAATGAATGAGGGAACAGACATCGACCAAGCCCCCCAAATGTGCCAGACAGACACTGTTGAACTGTTTTCATGTATAGCCTTATTGAATCGGCACAGTTATCCTGAAGACAATTATCCATGCCCAACCTCATGAATAAGGAAATGGAGACTCTTTGGAGTCTGAGGGCCCAGCTTGAGGTCACCCAGCTAGGACATTATGGGCCAGTGTTTTGAGGTGGTAAGAGTCACCATTACCCTTATCAAGGCCAGGATGGGATACTCACTCCCTGCATAGCTTTCTGACCTCCTGAGCAAGCCATATTTTTATTTGTGGGTATGAGAAACCACAAACCCTGTCCTGGCCCCAGGACACATACACCTCCTGGATGCTCTTACAGATGTCCAGCAGATGCTGGATAACCACAAGTGAAGTGGAGTGGAGTGAGGAGTCCCAGTTAGAGAGCTCAAGAAGGTAATTCATGTTATTTACTCAATCATTTACTCATTCATTCATTCATTCATTCTGCAAACACAAATTGAGTTCTTATTATGTACTTAACACTGGAGATATAACATGGAGCTTAGAGTCTAGAGTGTCAAAGTCTGGTCCCTGGACCAGCAGCGTCATGTGGGAACTTTTAGAAATGCAAATTCTCAGGCCCCACAGCAGACCTATTGAGTCAGAAGCTCTGGGAGGTGAGGCCCTGCAATCTGTGTCTTAGCAAGGCCTCCACGTGATTCTGATGCTAAGGTTTGAGAACTACTACACTCAAGGGCACGTAAGACGACAGGTTGTGATAACAACTGGGACAAAGGTACTTGACAGCTTGGGGCTCTGACTGTTGTAAACAGAGCCCAGAATTGCATAGAGATGTCCTTGTCACTTCCATCATGTCTGGGCATCTGGTCTTTTCTTGCCCCCAGACTATGCAAAAAGTGACTCACAGCCTAACTTAGCCTGGGTTCCCTGGTCTTGCTAGGAGCCCAAGGATGGCTTGTGGGACTATGGTGGGGACAGCTGACAGGAAGAGAGTCAACTGGGCCTCAAAATAGCAAGTTCCTTCTTAGGTCATATCTCCCTTCATTAAGGAAGGATATTTGTAAGTCAACCAGAATTTGCAATAATCAATGTTTCAATTTGGTGGCATAAACAACCGGGCATGGGGTTTGAGAAATACTTGGGACGAGAGTTCACAAATTTTAGTGTGCAAACAAATCTTACAGGGAGTTTGTCAAACACTCAGACTGCCAGGCCACACAACCAGATGAGTCTGTGGCAGATCTCGGGGAGGCCCAGAATCATATAAGCCCCGGGTTGATCTCAGGGCAGGTGGTTTGAGGAAGACCCTTGGTGAAATGTAGTCTTGTGAGATATGCTCACAGGGGCCAACTCTCAGCTTGAGCTACATGCCCAGGCTTCTAACCTGACCACCCCTGGATTCTGGACACCTGGAGACAGGTTTGTGGTTCAGTACGGTTTTCTCGGAAGCTGATGAGTAACTATTCTTATCTTATGGGTGATATCAGGGATTAGAAAGGACTTTAGCTTGGCTGGGGAGCGGTTAATGGCCCTTTATGCAGCAGAAAAACAATGAAGGCATTCCCGTTTTATAAAAGTTGCTTTGAAATCTAATTAGAATATGAAAGTTGAGATCTTAGTCTATTTTTAAACAGAGCATGAGTTCAGCAGGAATAATCAATGCTGAAGCTGTGAGCCGCCCGTCAGCCTTTCACTGGGGCAGGCAACAAGCTTCCTTCTGGAAGGGTCCTTGGTAACGGGACAAGTAGATAGAGAAGCAAGGGACAAGAGTTAGAGACAGATGAGGGCTCAACCTATGCGGGAACAGCTAGGGGCAGAGATGGGGAAGGCCATGAAATCTCCAGACCCTCTCAAATGTCCCCTCTGACACACCTGAAGGCAAAGAGTGGGTAGCTAATGTGTGGTTGGTGTGTGGACTCCTCTGTTGGATTAGAGGAAGCAAATACATCTTATTTTGACTGTCAAGGATAGCTGTGGGGGTGGTTTAGAAAAAAAATGAATTGTTGGAGGCAGATCCTAAATTGAAGCTCAGCCCTGCTCACTGACTGTGTGATTTGGCAAATCTTGAAATCTTTCTAAGCCTCAGTTTTCCCATCTGTAAAATGATGGTACTAATACTGACCTTAGGAATGCTTAAGTGAAATTATAATAGCAATCATAGCTAATACATATTGAGCATTTACTATGTGCTTTATGTGCACACATTATTTCAGTTGGTCTTTACAACAATCCTATGAGGTTTAAGGAGGTAGAGGGACTTGCCTTATTAATGCAAGGAAAGCATTCAGGATAGTGTCTGGTACAGAATAGATACTCAATTAATATTCATTTCCTTTCCCCCTCCCGGAGGATGTTAAGGAGGCTCATTTTTGGAGAACTGAGAACTCTCTGCTGCATTTCCCCAGCAGGCAGTGACAGCCAATTGCTTAAGTCTCCTGAGCCATAGCAAGGGTTGCAAAATCACTGGTGGGGTATTTCTGATCCTGGGACTGTCAAAGGCATAGCAGGCAGATTTGTTGGCACCTGCATGAGCCAGATTGCATAGAACCCAGAGACACTCATGTGACAACTGTGGGGACGTGTCCCAGGAACATCCCACCCAGATTTGCCTTCCTTGAAGAAAAGTAATGCAAAAGGTCATTTTTCACTTTTAAATAGCTTTCATTCTACGTCTTAATAAATGCACGTTTGTTGATTTGTGTAAGCATGATGTGGGAAGTCTGCAAATGGATGTAATCTGCACCCAGGGCACATGTAAGCACCAGCGAGCACTTTTGAATAATGAATCCCTCCCGTAAAAGACGGACGCTATTCATAATAATTCCTTGCTTTTCTCATTTTGCTGCGTACAGTAGCGATTAATCAATTTGCAATGTTATGTCACCCGCAACAAATTGCTAGCACCAAGACAAATTTATTGCTTTATGATAAAAGAACTTGTTTAGGTAGAAATAAATTAAATTTGGGGGCTTGTGATTTGGGTTTGATGTTCACATAGATGACCCATGGAGAGTGGGCTGGGGAGGTGAGAGGTCCAGGTGATTCCTGCCTTGACCTGGCACCCAAGAGAGGCGTGCAAATGCAAGAGGGTGTTTGCTCAGTTACGGACCCAGAGACAGTGCAGCTCTGATGGGAGAGAGTAATGCCGAGAGCTTGCGGTAGTTCTCGGGAACGTCTGCCGGGCTCTCCGTGTCAGTCAGTGTAATTTACAGCTTTTAACAGAGAGATATGGACAATCAGCACTGCTCAAGGGAAGTAACCCTCTTCTCCTTCTAGGCTTCTCCTGAATCCTAAGATGCCAATTTACCTCAAATTGACAGCGAAAGGAACCTACATGATAAGAACTGGGAATAAGGATCAGAGGTTAGAGGGTCAGAGAGGTCCTGATTCCTTTATTTATCGATGCTTCTGGAATATTAAATATCGCAGAAAAATAGGCCCAAATGGTATTACCAAAATTGTGGTGTAATAAATATTACATTTAGGCAAGGAATGCTTTTAACACACATGCACACAATTTAATTCTGTATAATTATTGCCGACACTGTCAAATCTTCAATTTGAGGTCTTTCCTGGTTAAAAAAAAAAAAAAGCTGGGCTGAATGGATGTTGTGGTCCTGGCCATGGCAAGGGGGACTTGGGGCCATGCATTCCCATTCCTCTATATCAGATTAGTAGCAAAGCAGCTCAGGAAAGCACTTTGCCTGAGGACCCAGAATCAGGGGGTGTCACAGTAGCACTGGGCTTCCAGGACGCCACACACGTTTGTCATTAATTTATACTCCATTAATTTGGAATCTGCAGTGGAATCAAGGGTGGATGCATTAATTCTGCCCTCTCCCAATACACACACACACACATGCACACACACACACACACTCTCAGGACCAGGGCTTTTTCTTAAGCCATCTGATAGTCTAAATGATTTGTGAAAAGCAGGTTTCAGTTAGGAACAACGTCAGTTCCATTGCCCATGGAAATGGATTTCTCTGCCCCAGCTCATCAAAATCCATTCCTTTCTGCTCTTAAAGCAGGCCCTGGGATCACCTCCCTGAATGCCTTGATACACCCTGTCCAACTGCCAGGGAGAGAGCCCCAGTGAAATTTTAGGGCCACGGACTCTGTCATCCTAGTCTGGTTTCAGCCTCGATGGAGGGGGATGTGAAGGCCTGCTGCCTGCAGAGGCTTCTGCAGCCTTTCTACAGGATCTGGGCAGTCTCTTGGCCGCTCTGAAACCCAACGTCCACATCCAGAGCTCCGTGAACAATGCGGGGCAGAGCACTGAAGCCCTCTGGCAGCACCCTTTCCACTGCCTTGTGGCCAGGGGGGCCCACGGCAGCCTCCGAGGGTGCTGGACTCACCTGACGACGGCTTCTTTTATTGTCTTCCCTTCTGCCTGCTTGCTGGGCTCCAGCCTCCCCAAGTTCCCTCATGCACATGTCCGGGCCTGCCCAATCCCTGGGCACCTCCTCAGCTGGTCCTGCAGAGGCTCCAACCCTGTTGGGGCTGCATTTCCCCTGTTCGTGCTGCCCGCCCGCTGGCTAATTCTGATTATTTCTCCTTCTCCTTGCTCACTTGGGTGCCTTTATTCCTGATCGTGCATTTTCTCTGGACTCAGGATTAAAAAAACCCACGCTGCTAATATCCTTGTCAGCCTTTTCCTGAATCATTGCTGTGCAGCTCCAGGGAGCCACGGGCCAGTGCCTTCTGACTGGCAGACTCTGTCCCTGGGCCTTCCTGTCCTTGGGGTCCTGGAGCTCTCTGTCTGAGCATCCTTGGCCACTGAAGCAACACCCAGAGGCCTGCATCCTCTGAGAAATGCCAGCCAGGGTTGCAGATGGAGCCAAGAATTGAAAATCTGGCCAAGTCTTTCTATGTCACAGGTGATTTCTCCCAAGCACCAGATAATTTTTAAATCTTGAAGTGCTTTTCTCCACGTGATCTCATTTGCTGTTATTGTCCCTGTTTTACAGATGAGCAAGCTGAACCTCAGAGGGCTTAGTGATGTGCTTGAGGCACAGCTACCAAGGATCAATGACTGAGGTATGGGGGAAATAATCATTTCTATCTGACAGATGAGGAAACTGAGGCTCACGTTGCTCAAAGGGCTTGTCCCAAATCATACAGCAGTAAGAGGTGGTGATAGAAGTGGGTTTCAGGCACTGCAGCCTCCAGGCCAGAGGTACAGAATCAAGCTCTGTTGCCCACACCAGCCCTGGTCACAGGGGCAGTGCCTAACTCTGGACAGGGGTCTGTTCTGCATTATGCATAAAAAATCAGGGCAGTCCAGCAGGGGAACACCCACCAGGCAGTACTCAAGAGCCCCAAGTCCAGGAGTCAGAGGTGTCCAGGGGCTGTCCTGGTTACTCCCATCTCCTCCTATGAACACAGGGCTTGGTGTTTATATTTCAGGGGAAGAGGCTGGTTAACTCCTCAGCCCATCGTGCTGCTTGGCCTGTCTCAAACTGCTCTGGGGACGACAGAATAAATATGACTGGGTGGTAACAGGGGTTTCCACACATTCTGGTTCAGGTCCAGCCCATGAGAGACTCAGGAGGAAGGTTCCATGTAGCAAATGCCCCTTCTTCCAGGCAGCCCTTCCTGACTCTTCAAGACAGAGCAGACCCTTCCTTCCTGGTCCCCCAGAACCTACTTCTGTGAATCATGACATTCCCACTGACAGAACCAACTGTTCCACCATCATCCTTCACCTCAGCTGAGTCATAGGCATAAAGACCTCCACGGGTCCATAGATGCTAGTCCTGGGACCAGCCATGGTCACTCATACACATGCCCACCCACCCTCATCCTCACAGAGAGATACAACTGCAGAGAGACACTGTCCCACACATCACTCTCAGATGCTGTGTGGGCACATACGTGCACATGCACACACACACACACACACACCCCTGCAGACAAGCACAGACCCACTTAGAGACAAAGTCTGTCCATGTCTATGCATAGACAGGCATCTGCTTCCCTACACCCGGTATTCTGTGTGTCCTCCTTAGAACAGAGGCCACGGCTGATGGCATGGCCTATGGGGATTTGGGATTTGGCTTGCTCAGGTCTGAAGCTTCTTGGGTGGCAAGCTCTAATGCTGGGAACTTCTTTCTGGTCTGGTAGCCTGTTCCAGCTGGGGCCTCTCTTTGCTCTCTCTTCCCAGACAGCCCAGCCGCAACTATCTCTAGGTAGAATCTGCCCGCATGCACTCCCAATCAGATAAGCATCCTTCTTTTAGGCCCCCGGGGCCCTGTCACCACCAGCCTTGCCACCTCGGCACTTTCTCAATGACTCACAGAGGTCAGCTATTGCTCACTTGGGGATTTTTTTCCCCTTCTCCTCTGACGCTCTGCTTTCCCTGAGAACAAATACCTGTCCCTGGGGCTCAATGGGTCAACTGGCTAAAAGAGGAAGGATAGGTCAGGGTCCCTGCTGACATCTGGCTTGTGCCCTGCCACAAAGGTACTGTGAGTCCTAAGAGTGGGGCACAGTGATGGAGCACGGATCCTGGAGTCTGACTGGCTTGAGCTTAAACCCCAGCTCTGTCCTCTCTCAGCTGTGTCACTTTGGACTGCCACTTGACCTATGCAAGCCTCGATTTCTGCTTCTGTAAAGTGGGCATGGCCATTTGAATCTTGTAGGATTGCTGAGAGGCTTAGATGAGGTTAAACACATGTAAAAAATACTTAAATGACGAGTGCTCAAAAAATGTAAGTGAATAAGAATGACTATTATGGCAACTGAAGTGTAATTGAATTGTTGTTACAGCAATTGCCCTACCCCTATGTTCACGGCCTCTTAGGCCCTGTGAGACTCAGACAAGGTCTGGGCAGTGATTCAAAGAAGGTACAGCCTCTAGCCTTCAGCAGAGGAGGCAAGTGAAAGGCTGGCAAGGGCCTGGGCCTCTCTTGCAAAGCAAGAAAGAGCTGGGATGGGAAACAGCTCCCTTTACTGACGTGGGCTGTCTCTAGGCTACCTGTCACCAGTCAGTTACTGCCTGTAAAGCCCAGGGGATCACTCTTTTTCTATGAAACCAGGAGGGAGAAAACTCATGGATAAGGAGCGCTACCTAAATAAGAGCTTCATCTGCACTGGTCATTTTCACATATATTATCCCATTTAATCTCAAAACAATTCAGCAAGGAGGAATTATTACAATGAAGGAGGCTGAGGCTCAGAACAATAACATGGCCTGTAAGTGACAGGGCTGGGGCTTGAACCCTCAGTATCTGACTTCACATGATGGGTTGTTCCCCAGCGTCCTGGCCACCTTTAGAAAGTGAACAGCAGAAAAAGTGAACAGAATGGAAATGATGAAACCAGCTTCCTTGTCCTCAGAGGCAAGATGCTGAACAAATCCATCGTGTAAGCAATACTTACAGCGAATCTTACTCCACAGAACAATTTAGACAAAGACCTAGTTTGTGCAGCTGAATATGAAATATGGCTTGTGTCTTAAGACATTTGTATAAAAAGACTATTTCTTTACTGTCACAGCCTCAAAACCACCTCTTCTGAGAGTACTGCTTTCTTACCCGAGGATGGCCCATCAGGGTGATCTGGAAGGCAGAAGATGGGAGTTTTTCTGTGAACTCACTGTGGTGGGGGTGGTCCTTGGGTAAGTTTCATTCTGTTTGCACCCCAGTTTCCTCTTCTATAAAAGGACATGGTTTTCTGGGGTGATTTCTCTGGGTAACTTCTAATTTCCCCTAAACCATGGCTATGTTCTCCAATGCAGAACTCATATGACATCAACAAAGTATGTTTTTCCAACTTATGAATTTCTTTACTAGAAAATCCAATGAAGGCAGACCACTTAAATAGCATTTGGTTAATGCATTTAGAAAATCCAAGAATAAATTCACATCGGGTATAGAGGCCTAGGTATAAATGGCTGCCCCCTGTCTGACTCTATGACCATCAGAAAAGAAGAACTTTTGGTTTCTGAAGCCTATGTCCTTGTCATTGATTTAAGTCCTGGCTCTCCTCCATTTAGAGAAGGCAGCAAGGTTCCTGGCCCGAGGTGAACTATCCACCTTTATCCCTGTCTGAGGTGACTGAAAACTTTTGCAGGATTCTTCCTTCTTCCAGAAACAGAAGCACTGGGGGTGGGGAGGACATGGGCAGCAGGTTTGGCCCCCTGGCTGTCCCATGGGGGCTGCTGCTAAGGAAGACACAGGCCTAGAAGTGGATTCTTATGGCACCTTCTTTTGTGGGGGGGCCACGGGAAGGAAGGGCGTCAGCATCTGGCTACTGCTGCCAGCAAATCTGTGTGTTGACAGAGTTGCTCCCACATGTGTCCTTTTAAACGCTGATCCCTGCTCGGGATTCGAGTTGACTGACTCCGTTTGCCAAATGCAAAGGCATTAACCTTACAATTGGGTAATCTAATAAAAAGGATCAATGGTCTGATTCGGTGCTTATGGAATCATTTACTGCAAGTGAGAGCAATTGAGCCAGGATGAGCAGCGTTGGGGAGCCCAGAGGATGGCTTCAGGCAGCCATCCCCGCTGACTTCCCCAGGCGAGGCCCACTCTGCCTGGAGGGGCTGGGCCGAGTGGTCAAGGGAATGAGGAGGGTGTTATTCATTCATTACTGCCACTTTAATCACTTAGAAGTTCAATTAAGTATAAATCATTAGTGGTATTTCAAGTTACTTTATCCAGGCCTGTGCGTAACACACTTGACTGGCGGTGGGGAGCTTTCTGTGACTAGATTTAGCGTGCGACTGAACAAGGCAGTCATATGGGTTTTTCTGCTATGAAATTGATAAATGAAGCGGGCATTCGAGGTACAGCAGTAATTTCTGTGGTGCAGTCAAGTGCTCGCTCCCTTGTCTCCTCTAGCAATGAGAGCATGGGCCCCTTTAATATGGCAGCTTTCCCCTGGGGGTCCAAAGGCCAGGCTGGACTGCAGGCCTAGGGTTTATTTCCTTGCAGAAGTTCCCAGAGTGAGCCCTGGTTCATTAGTAGGAATATACCTGGGAAGGAAAAAAAAAATAAAAGGAGAAGGGGAAAAAGAAGGTTCCCTTACCCTCGTTCACCAGCGCTGATGCTGTCATGATTTTTTTCAGAGTAGCAAGCAGGTAGTGCTGGAAGGGCAGAATCGGGCTATCTCGGCAGCTCGTTCCGACTTCCCAAGGATGCAGTTGTCCCCAGTGGCCAGCATCCCTGTCTGGAAAGCATATTTTCTCCTAATCGGTTTTACAGCTCTTTTAAAGTAATATGTCAGATCATTTTCCCCATATACATAGTTAATGAAAGTAACCCTACAAATTCGTTTTAAATAGATGGAAGTTGTTATAACCCTGATCCAGAATTTATTACGTTCATTACAATCTTGCTGAAGTAGGTAATGTAATGGACTATTACTTTTATTATCTTTTTAATCCCTCAGAATTATTAGGAACTGACTAATATTTGGCATCACGCTGTTCATGTTTAAACAGAAATTGATACTTTAATTCGTCTAATAAATGATGGGGGCACTTTGAGTGGAAACAAAAGCCTGATGGGATTTATCTCGATCAGTCCCAAAGACTTTTAAGTGGGACTCAGGGGTCTGAATGCAATTATTTCCAGGCAGGATATCTTCATCAAGTACTCAGAAAGGACAGAGGAGCAGAGATGGCGATAGTGACAGAGAGACCCAGACGGACTCTCTTGTCAGACAGCAACAACAAGGCAGAAAAGAGAAAGAGAGAGAAATTCCACTCATACATTCACATGTGAATTCTGATTCACAAAAAATTAGAGTTCAAGCTCTGATTTGGGCTGATAACTCCAGCAATGAGCTCTATGTATCTTTTCCTTCTTGCCCTTCATCTTCCCTTCCCCTCCTCCCCAGATTAAAAAGATTTTTTTCTTTATAACCATCCCTCTGTTAGTAATCAGCTTTATGGCTAAGAATTCTCAAGTGCTCTAGAATTCGTGCGTTGCCGAGACAAATGATTGGGCCACATTCTCCTAGTGAGGAGTGGAGACCCTGTTTGCTCCTTAAAAAATAATGATGGTTGCTCAATTTGCAAATTACCAAATCTCACTGTGCGATGGGAGGGGGCGGGAGGGGGCATACTGTTGTGTCTATTCCAGAAGAGGCCGTGTTTACCCTCTAGAACTCTGTTTCCTGCCAGGCGGGTGACAGGTAGGATTTAGGAGGAATTGATCTCTTGCACTTTCTAGCTTTTATAAGGCAAAATGCAAAGTTGGTTACTAAAAGAAATTTATTTTTTAAATAATAAAAATCTATTAGTTCTAACAGGATGAGAGGAATAAAGTACTTCCCTTTCTGGTTTGATAATAAAAGACATTCGGGAAAGGAAAAGCTGTCATCTTGAAAGGCAAGAGTGTGTTTTCTAACAAAGAAAGCTTCCAGTTAGCAAAGTCATTAATTAGCACAGAGAAGCTCATTAGAATTTAAAGCTGCTTTACTGTGTAGTGTGGCTTTGCTCTTTCTAAATGCTCGGGGTTTCCAAAGCAAGAAAAGTATTGATTAAATTGACTCAGCATGAAATGTGTCCCATTTGTGCCGACCCATAAAGAGGTGGGCTTCTCGGCTTTCTTAGCAGAAGAACCTGCCAGGTGTCCTGTGAGCTGGGCCCAGGTGGGTGGGCTGGGGACAGCATCCTGCCTGCCTGTACGCTTACTTACTTTGAGGGACCGACTGACTGCCCATCATTCGGCAAAAACCCGTTTTGATCAATGGGGGGGAAACCTGCCCTTAGTTAAGTTTATTCCCGATGCCTTACAAATCTGATTTTGTAAATGCTGATTGCATTCGTCAACGCTGAGTTGACAAGGGCTACACGTCATTTGGGGCTTGATAAAGAGACTAAGAGGCAGCTTCTCAGCATGTTTATTTTTAATAGACATAAAAAATGAAAACAAAAACAGGCTTTCTCACTCCTTGGAACTCTCGTTGACAGAAAAGTACTGAGTACACAGAAGTGGCGACGGGCAAATGGAGATCCTGGAAAAGGAGGTTTTCTACCAAAATATCCTTGTGAACATGAGGACAGCTTCCAAACTGAGAAAGAGTGGGCTCGAGAAAGCTCTAACGCTTCTTCCCCTGACACGAAGTGCTTCGTGCAGTGTTTGGCATCAACATGTCGGAGCCGTGGCAACGTTCTCTGTGCATCCCCGCTTGGGCGTCATTTTGTGAGTACGACAAACCCCATCAATTCTTACCTCATCTATTAGAAATGCAGCATTGTGAATGGAAGCAATGTTTTCTGGGGCGCATCACTGGAAATGAAAACTCCTTCATTTTTCTATATCTTTACTGAATAGACCTAACCCTTCCCTTCAGCTTCACTGGATGTGGATGGCCATAAAATACTCTCATGTAGACTATCAAGAGAGAAAGAATGTTGCTTTAAAAGCCAGTTAGAAAATATTCACAACATATGTAGCAAAGGGCTAATGTTCTTCCTATAAAAAGAACTCTTTCAAATGGATAAGAAAGATATTAAGATCTCAAAAGATAAATGAGAAAAGGGTATGAAAAATAATTTGCAAAAGAAATTCAAGTAGCTAATATTTAGTGAACACTTACTATATGCCAGGTATAATTTACATGGGATTTCTCATTCATTCTTTACAAAGACCCTATGAGTTAGGTGTTATTATTCTCATCCCTATTAAAAGATGAGAAAAAAAAATAAAGCTTTGAGAAGTTAAATAATCATCCCAAGATCACGCATATTGTAAGTGAGGGGCCAGGATTCAAAATCACTCAGCTTAATCTAGCAGGCAGGGGCTCCTAACTGCTTTGCTGTAACCACACAAATCCACAGATACAATTGTAAAATAAGGTTTTTTTTTTTTTTTTTAAAAGTTCATGCTTACTAGTAAACTAAAATATGTTAATTGAAAACAATCAGAAAAATTTCGTTATCAGAATAACAATAAAAAATGTTAATATTCGGCTGGGCGTGGTGGCTCATGCTTGTAACCTCAGTGCTTTAGGAGGCCGAGGCAGGCAGATCACTTGGGGCCAGGCGTCCAAGACCAGCCTGGCCAACATGGTGAAACCCTATCTCTACTAAAAATACAAAAGTTAGCCAGGTGTGGTGGCATGAGCATGTAATCCCAGCTGCTAGGGTGGCTGAGGCATGAGAATCACTTGAACCTGGGAAGCAGAGGTTGCAGTGAGCTGAGATCGTACCACTGCATTGCAGCTTGGGTGATGAAATGAGACTCTGTCTCAAAAAAAAAAAAAAGGTTGGAACAGATATTCTTAAATATGAATTACAGTTTGACAATATCTATCAAGAGTCTTAAAAATGTACAAGTCATTTGACGCAGTAATGCTATTGTAAATAATTTATCCCAAAGGAATAGAAATGTAAGCAAAGGTTTAGGCACACAAGTTTGTGCCTGCGGACACTAAATGCTCCCACATGAAGGGAGTGGTTAAGAACCTTATGGTCCACCCATTCAACAATATTGGTAACAATAAAAATGATGTTAAAGAGTTTCTAATAACATGGGAAATGCTTATGCCAGGAGATAAAAGCAAGATATAAAATTCCATGAATAACATAAACTGTGTAAAATATGGTTAGAAATAAGAACGGGAGAAAAGGAGCAAAAAAATGTAAACCAGGAGGTGTTCTCTGTGCAATGGGATTATGTGTGACTACGTCTTTTTGTAATAAATATTTTCTGAATTTTCCATGGTAAACATGTTTTATTTATCATTGATGTGGGGCAGCGGAGAAGAAATCCTTTATGACTTTTAGAAGTCGACGTCTTAACTTGAATCTCAGACCTAATGGGAATGAACCATGGGACCCCAAAGTACTAAATTAACCTAAGACACTGGGCGTATTTGTTCTCTGAATTAGCCCAGGATGCCCAAAGATAGCCCTATGTGTTCTTCAACTCTCTGAGCCTTCCCCTCCTCTGTAACGTGCCTACTCCTGGGGTTATTGTGAGATTACAATGTGGGTAAAGGCCTTAGAACAGTCCCAAAGTGTAGGCATTCAAAAGATATAAATGGTAATAATAAAGTAATACACTAATTACGGTCACTGCAGCTGTTGTTTTGTTAGTAGGAAGGAAGAGTTGAGCATCTCGCAGGCACCAGGAAGTGTGTACAGACTGGCTTGTCCTGAGAGTGCTAAAAGCATCTTTTACTGACACAGTTCCAGTCCTAGATCTGAGCTCTTGGTGCCACCCAGTCTTTTGTCTGCTGCTGCATAGGCAAAGAGGTGTTCTTCGGGTTCGGATGTGTGCAGACTTACAGGTAGACCCTCCTTCAGCCTGCCACATCCTGGGCACTTTCTTGGGGCCAGGAACTGTGCTGAACCTTTTCATATATGGATTTTCCCACCTGTAACTTTGAGAAGCAGGTTTCGTTAGCATTTCTGCTTTATGGCTCAGAGACTACTAGACATCAGTATCATGGGTCACAAAGCCAGAAAGTGGCAAAGCTGGAATCAGAACCTATGTTGATCTGAATTCAGAGATGTCAGAGATGAAGAGCAATAATGGCTGAGAACACAGGTTCTAGAATCAGAAAGACCTGGAGTTTGGACTATCTGTATGGCTTTGAGCAAGTAATAAAAGTGCCTCAGTTTTCTCATCTATAAGATGGGACTTGAGAGCTTGTATGTTGCACCATTATTTTACGAAACACTAAAAAACAGTCAAATCATTGCCAATGAAACCATGACATAATACTTTCTTATCACTTAGAATTTTATTTTCATGCTTATGAAAAGAACTTTCAGGTTTATTTAAACATAGATGTTTGTCACAAGACCTTTGTATACATATATGAAAAGGAAAATATAAGTGAAATAATTTGTTTAAGGTATTCCTAAAACTTCCTCATATTCAGAGACTAACTCAGCATTGTCAATGTCCATGTTTTTCAACAGATTATCATCTGCTGTCACATTGTAGGCGTTTGTGATAGCATTTCTTTAAAAACCACTCCTCTATTGTCCTCAGGATTTTAAGCTGCAAATACTTGTTCCACAAGTTTTGATGTGTGTTCCCAGATATGACAATGACATCAAGACTGCTGCCAGGCTGATAGTGATTTTAAAAAGCATCTCAATTTCAGAGGTGTTAAAATGGGAAAAAGAAAATGTATGTCTTAGAATTGATGAAATACAGTAGCTACCATATAGCGTTGTTAGGAGAATTAAATGAGGTCATGCTGGTAAAGAACTTAGACATTAGACTGGACACAGAGTAAATGTTCAATATCATCATCATCATCATCATCTTTATTATATTGCTATTATGTTCTGTTCTCTGAGATGTATTGGATATATATGCAGCTCTGTAGGCTCTGTCTCAGAATTCTGAGCCAACATGCAGTGCCAAGACATTGGACCCTGAACCACTGGGGTCCTTGCAATGGCTGGATGAGATTGCATCACCTTGCAATGGTGATGGATGAGACACTGGACCCTGGGGTAGAGCCTGCCCCCTCTCCTTCTCTGTCTCCCTCTCTCTGCCTGCTTTGCGAACCTTCTCTCTCTCCCCCTGCCTCTCCCTCCTTTACTTATTTCTCTCCTCCTTCTCCTTATCTCTGCCTCCCTTTCCACCCCCTCTCCAGCTCTTCTGCAAATAAATGGCCCTGTCACTCTGGCTTTCTTGTAGGTTTAGAGTGAATGGAAGTGTCTTTTTGAAAAGCTTGTTCCGTCTGACATTCCTTACCAGCTCAGGAGCAGGGTCCTTTGCACTCCCCTCTCTTCTGCTCAAAGATCTACTTATTTAGTTAACAATTTACAGGGCTGCCACTAGGCCTTGAGAGCTCCACCCCACAGCAGAGGCAGCTGGGCTGTGCCCTCTGGAGGAGGCCTATTGGCAGGCTTGGAGGGATGCTTCTGTCCTGCCTCTAGTGGTTGTAGGCAAACTGGCTTAGGACCTGCCTAAAAAGAAACCATTTATTCCCATTTATGATTCTTTAAAAAAGAAGTTCGCAGCTTTTATGATAAGCCTTATATATGCATTTAATGACATTAAAGTATTTGATTATGTGCATTAAGAAGAGGTCTGAGAGCTCTCTGGTGTCCTTAGTTTTAAGTGTATTTTAACTGCCTACGATGAAAGGAACAAGACAAAAAACGAGCTGTGGCAGCATCCTCATAAATTCTGAGCCATAATTGACATACTTTTGTTGGCACCAGGAATGGTCCAGGCAGGTAGACACAGAGAAGAGGAACAACAGAATTTCCACTTTCTCACTGGCCTGAGTACCAGAGGGAAAGCAAGATCAGCCATCCCTGCAATATTTTCTCTTCAACCAGCATCTCAGCCAAGGATGAGCAGGGACTGGGACTGACATGAACTGAAGATCCCACTTTGTACCCAGCCTGTGCCAGGTCCTTTACAATTATTTCTGTGTTTCATCTCCAGATGCAGGTGTCTTTAGCCCCATTTTCCAGATGAAGAAGCTGAGCCTCTGAAAGTAAAATGACTTGCTCCAAGTTGGCAAATGTCAGACCTATTATCTAAAAACAAGTCTTTCTGATCCTGGGGCTTCAGCCCTTTGCACAGGCACTGGATCCGGAGCTCCAAGTGACACACATTTGGGGAATAGTTAATAGACAAAGAGAAGGGAATAGGTACTGAGGCCAGGGAAGCATAGGCCTTTACAGAAAAGCTTCTTCCTCCCGTTCTCCAGGCCCCAGCCCCTTGGAGGCATGCATTGCAGTGGAAATGGAATCAGGACAGAAACAGCCACTTGAAATGAACTGCGCCCAGACAGGCTGCCATGGTGGCGTGATTGATACTGGAGCATGTAGGTGTAATGAAACTGATGCTGGCTTCTCTGCACCTGTGATTTATTGAGGACAAATTTAAGATGAGAAAGGGCCCCATACCAGGAGCTGCATCTTCCCCTCCAAGGGAGGGTGGTCATCCATCACCAGCCATTGCAAGGGCCCCTTGCAAGCGGCTCATCAGACGAGCCAATAGTCTCTTTGTTGGGGTTCCTAACAAGTGTTGGATCAGCAAAAGTCTATTTATGCTGGTGGACCTTTCAGGACCAATTTGTAGTGGGTCACTGATTCTGCTGGGGTATTATCTTCTTTACTACTCGGGCCAGTTGGGGAACGCAGCAAAGATTAATGGTTTTGGCTGCTGACTTGCCGCGGCAATCTACTGCTTCTGGACCAAAGATTAAGTTTTTTTGTGTTTTACCAGAAAGGGCCCAACTCGTGTATGAGATGCACTTTGATTTACTGACTTGCTTATGGAGAAAGGAGTCGTGGAAATGTACCTGGCTGTGGTAAAATTTTGGCAGATGGCTGTGAGGTCTGGCATCCATGTTGTTCCTTATCCCAAGGACCCAGACAGGGAATGGGCGGCTCCTGAGGCCAGTGTGGGTCCTGTGGCCCTGGGGTCTGTGGACTGAGGAAGCTGACTTTGAGCTCACACAATGTCTTTGCTTTGCCTGGCACCCAGCAGCTGCCTCTGAATTCATAGAGGCAGGCAGCACCCTAAACTTTATTATGTAAAAATTATGTTATGGAAAAAAATAGTTACAGCTTTTCCTTTTTATTGTGAAGATAGCATATACTCTTATAACACATTTTAGAAAAAAAATTCAAGAAGCAAATAAAACTACACATAAGCCAACTGCACAGTGATAGGACTATTAATATTTTGGCTACATTTTAATCTAGAATTTTCACAGTGCACAAATATATGCATGTTACTTTACACTATTAAATATATACTGGATTTTTGTGGGATTTTTTTTGCTATATGATTGTATCATCCACTTTTTACAATGAACATTGTACCATAAGCTTATTTTAATAAGCCATCCTTTTTTTTTTCTTCTAAAGTTGGGTTTGCTGCAAAATCTCCAATGCCAAAGGTCTGTTCCTTTATTCAGCAAACATTTGCTGTGTGCTTCTCTGGATCAGACGCTGTGCTGGGATCACAGAGCTGAGTCAGACACAGCACTCCTGAAGTGCAGCTGCTGGAATCAGCTCACGGGGCTATGCATGTGCCCTGAGGGGTGCTTCTGACATGCATTTCTTAGAAGGGCCCAGGACACTGCACATAGTTTGGAGGCAGGGGCCTGATACCACTGACCCCTTCCAGGTCCCTGTAGAATCACAGTTCCAGAGGAGGAATTACGCATTTTGTTCTGCAGGAGAGGGATCTGCTATTGGCTTTGGATACACCAGCTTAGCTTTTTAGAGTGAATCGAGATCTGAGGGCTAAACTTTTCTGCAGGGGCAACAGCAGCCCATCTTGGAAAACTGAAGAAAGAGCCCAGTAGCCCCCAAGGGACTAGCCACCCAGGGCAGTTGCAGAAACTTCCAGGGAGATAGTAAGAAATGCCAAAAAGAATGTGGCCTTGGGACTCCAACAGATCTGAGTTTGAATCTCCTAGCTGATGACCTTGAGCAAGTTGTCTTTCTGAGAGCTTCATTTTCCTTATCTGAAAAATGGGGCTTTTCCTCCACCAGCTACTGGGCTCTTGTGTGTGTTCACCATGCGGAAAGTCCCACGTGAAGAGCTGGTGCTCAGCCCGGGCCAGGCCCATTTTCCGGATGCTGTGCTGACTCAAATAGATGGATGGGCTCTAATTGTTCCAACAACACGTCTGAGTTTCGCAGGGCCTTTCCTTGGGAGCCTTTGTCTCAGGGCCATAAATCACTGGGCAACTGTCCCCACGGTTGGCTACGACTTCCTTTCCCTGACTGAGGCCGGCTGAGGGAGGGAGGGCTGAGCTGAGCACAAGCCTGCTTTTCACCATTGGTTTTTAAATCTCTAATTGGGAGTATTACTTACTCAGCGATTCCGATGGTTCCCTTTGTAGCAGCCTCTTCTCTGCCCCAGGGCCGCCTTCTTCCCTTCCTCTCCACCCTAGTCCCAAATTAAAATTCTTTAAGGAAATAGAACATTTTCTCTATTGCTCTAACATGCACACACACTTCCCCCATACCTGTCTTGATAACTGGTGGAGCATTTGTCATCTGGCCTGAGGCCTCTGTGTCTATGTGACATGTTCCGTGTAAGGGAGAGACATTTCTCTTGGTTCAAGAGCAGCAGTTAACAGCCCCAGCTGTCCCCCAGCCTGTGAGTCTCGCTCCCCACTCTGCTGTAGCTATTGTATACTGAACACTCCTGAAAATCCCTGCCTCCTTTCTGCCCCAGGACATTTTCTCTTGCCTTTCTTTTTGCCTGAACGCCCTTCCCTGGGCTCTTTACATGGCTGTCTCCTTTTCATCATTCAAGTCTCAGCTTAAATGTTATAGAGAAACCTTCCCCGACCGTCTCTCACTCCAGAACAAGTCTTGTTTGCCCATGTTAAACTTCTTGATGGTATGCAATCCACTTCCTACCTCAGACTTTTCAGGGTTTGTGAAGCTGTATCTGCGTAATGGCAGATTTAACAAGCATTTGACTCTCCTGCCTTCACTGTAAGTGCCAGAAGGACAGGATGATAACCTTTGTATTCTCAGTTTCTGGTACATTGTAGGCTGTCAACAAACAGGTGTGTTGACTGCACCATGAACCGATGGATGGATGATGGATGAATGAATTGGAGAGTGAGTGAGTGAATAAACAAATGAATTCCAGAGTGGTGTGCAAAGGCTTATTTTCCCTCAGGTGACCTGAGAATGCATGAGGGGCTGAGTGCCTTCCCAGTCCCATCTCTGTGGGGCCAAACCTCACTCACTACCAATGTTTCTGAAACCCATACCTACAACTCTTCATACTTAGCGATCTGCCTTCATCCTCTGCCCTCCTTTTTAGTTTAAACTTTTTATTATGACATTTTCCAAGCATACAGAAGAAGAGAAAATCACTATAAACCTGCATGCACCCTTGACCCCCACCCCCTTGCTGGAGTATTTAAAATAAATCACAGACATCATCTCATTTCATGTATAAACATTTTAGGAGGTATTGTTAGTAGATGAGGACTTACAATTTCTTTTAACATAACCACAATATCATTATCACATCTAACCCAGTGAAAAAACCAATTCATTTAATATTTGGTAGAGATTCAAATATTCCTAATTGTCTCAAAACCTCCTTTTTACATTTAGTTTGAGTCAGGCTGTAAACATTGCATTAGACTGATATGTCTCTTAAGCTTCTTTATAACAGTCCTCCCTTTTTCTCACATTTAAAAATGTGATTTATTTCTCTTTTCTAAATGCCATTTGTTTCTTGATGAATTTTGGTCATTCTCCAGTAGATTGTTTCACATTCCAGATTCAGCTGAGCGCCTCCTTGTGGTGTTGTTTAACGTGTTCCTCCATCCCCTGTGTTTCCTGGAAATCAGTAGTTTGATCCAGAGGCCTGATCAGAGTTGTATTCGATTTTTGGCTAGAAGCCTTTGTAGATGGTGTTGTGATGGTTCTTGTTGTATCACATGCTAATGTTTAGTTGTCTCTCCTTTAACAATGTTAAAATTGATCTGCGGCTCACCCTGCCCTAATTAACTCCCACCTCCCTTCTCTATTTCCATTGCTATATGAACTTGTTTTGCAAAACAAGTCAGTGGAGAGCATTGATCATATTGAGCAGAAGTGGGAGCAGCAAGGTCTGATGGCAAATGCACTAGCAGAGAGCATAGGGACCAGGTAAGAGGGTTAATATCTTTGCATTTCAGTTTTCTTGAGTGTAAGATGGGGCTAATAATAGTAGCTTTGAGAACTAATATATGGGAGAAATGTTTGACACATAATCATCAACCCTCAACACTAAGTGCTTAATGTGTATCTACTCACTTAATCCTCCCAACAATCCAATGAGGTAAATGCTACTATTAGTCCCATTGTACATGTGAAGAAGAAAAGACAGAAGGGTTAGGCAACTTGCCCAAGGCCATACAGGTAGTAAATGACAGAGCTGGGATTTGAACCCAGGGAGTCAGGCTCCAGAGCCTGTGCTCTTAAACACAGTGCTGTGTAACATCTACCAAGTCAATGAGGAGCTCCTGGTTTTTCTCCATGCAAGATGCTTGTCAAGTCCTTACCAGGAATGGGTACCTGTTAATTCTCACCTTAAGATATGTGCAGGGGTGGAGTAAGGCAGTCCCCAGTGGCTGGAGGGGTTACTGTGCTTTATTCTGAGTTTTTTTACAAAGTCATATTGTCCTCCACCCCCAACTGCTGTTGGATGGGCCAGAGCCAGCTTCATAAGCTCACATGCTGGAGAAGGGTTTGGGGAACATAAGGTCTCACCCCCATTTGGGAAGGATTCATGTCTCCAGAAAAACTCTCTGAAGCCCAATGAGGTTAAGTGACTTGCCCAAGATCACACAGTAAGTTTGCCAATGAGCTATGGTTACAACTCCAGACTTTCTCAAGCTTTGGGTGATTGGGTCTGGATACCTCGGTCCTTCCATGCTTGGTTAGAGGGAGTTGTACGTCTACTCCCCATTCCCAGATCCTCTGAGTCATTTTGGCCAGAACTCCTCTGGTGGTACAAAGGGACAAACCTGCCTGCTGAGGTTGTGCAGCCATTCAGGGCTTGCCTGGCATATCACCAGATGTTCCCTTCTTGGTCACTATTGCAGATGTCTGGGCCTGCTGATCTCACGCTTCCAAAGGCATTCTGGAAATAGCCCTTTCCTCTCCCCTGGCTTCAATCTTGAAGCAAAATCAAATAAAGGTGCAGAGCAAGAATTCGAACTCAGTTCTTCTGACTCCAAGTTTAGAAGGCCAGAAGTAAAGTAAGTCCATGATCACTGATGCCAGGGCATCTGCCATAACTACAGCTGCACCTTCCAGATGGGAAAGTGAGGCTAAGAGAGGGGTGGTAATTTAATGCACTCACATAGCCTTACCTACAGCGTGGGCTGCTGCAAAGGGGTCAGGTGGTTCCTTTTGTGACCCAGGAGGTTCAGGGAGTGGTCTCCTGTTGGGTTGCATGTACATCCTGGACTGGAGAGTGCCTGGTGAGCTCAGGGTGCCAGAACTGGGGCTGGAGGGGTTTCTGAGCCTAGGAAAACAGCCTATGGTCTGTGGGTCCAGCTTGTCTGATTACAAAGTCCAAGACAATAATTGAAGGTGGCTTTGGGTTCCCTGAGTAGGATCTGGCGCCGACGCCTGGTGGCTCTGTTGGCGCCTTGAGCCCTGAGCATTCACTAATGGACTGTGGCTGATCCCAAGACTGATTGGCAGCCGGCCCCAAGGTCCTCAAGGGAAACCTGGAAACTGTGGTCTCCAGCGTGGAGACATTCTCCCTTCTGGGAGCCACAAGGGGTAGGGGGGAGCTTGCAGAAGGCCTAAGGCAGAAGTCCTTCTGAGCCTATGGGATGATCCCTCTCTTCCCAAACACTGGGGTAGAATACGAGGTGAGGTTCCCACACAGTGAAATACGGAAAGCTGTCAAAATACCGACTGCTCATTTCATCTCCTTGCTGCTTCCCTGCCCCACTCTCCTGGGCTGGCCAGCACTATAGCCCCCCACCCCTGTCCAAGCAATAGTGGAGACAGTAAGAGTGCCCAAAGGTTTTCTAAAATAGCACATAGGGATGGGAGTGGTCTCAAGACAAGGGGGAAAACCTTTCTCAGGCAAGCCAGGCTACCATCATTCCCAGAACAGAGGAGAGAGAAATTAACCCTTCTGGAGAGCTCAGAAGACTGAGGGCTTTCCTGCTGTCTGGGAAGGGCTTTCCAGATCAGGGCACAGCACAAACAAAAGCAGAGAGGCATAAGCTTGCAAGAAACAGCACAGGAGAACTGGAAGGTAGAGTGTTAGTGAAGGGAGGATAGAGGGGCAGGCCTTGAAAGCACTGTAAAAATCTCAGACTTTACCTGGTGGCAGTAGGGATCCATTGAATGTTTTAAAGGGAGGGCAGAGGAGAGGAACCTGGAATCTTTTCACAGTCATGGCTCTCTTATGCCTGATTAGTCAGGGCAAAAGTCAAATACAAAACGGATGCATCTGACCTTTTTCTAGGACACCCAATATTTATGCGCTTTGTGCATCACCCAAATTTTATTCATTTACCAAAAGAGTGTGAAAAAGGCACTTTAGGAAACTGCTATAAATCCAGTGCAAGTCACCATGGTAACCTGATTAGCAGCTAAATTAAGTTCATGATTAAGAAGAAATAAATAAAAATAACTCTCCTCCTTGGCTGGGGCTACCCACTGTGCCACTGACAGCCAAGCAGATGCTGAGGCTTTGGGAAGCAAGGGTATAAGCCTGGGCCTGGCCCCCAAGAGAAGTTGAGGCGAGGGTGGGAGGTGTTATCTGCTGCAGAGAAGTGAGAAGCTCAATTGTTAACACTGCCTGGGGGTTAGTGAGGCCCCTGGCAACCAAGCCAGGGAATGCAGGCTGCACATCTGAAGGCTAAAGCAATGGCTTTCATGACAACAACCCATGCTCTCTAAGGGTGTCTTCCTGATGCCCCTGGGACACGTTTCTTTGTCCAAGCACCAGGTGCATGTATTGCTGTCTCTCCAGTGCTATGCCCTCCCGTGCTGGGTGCTGACATGACTCAGACCTGGTTTTGGTCCTAGAGAGGCTGAGTTTGGTGGTGGACACAGATATAACAGATGCTCTGGGCAAAGTGTCTATATAAGGTGCTGTGGAAACATGGGCCAGCCAGCAGGAAGGCTTCCTGGAGGAGGTAATGCCCAAGAGAAAAGCACATGTGTGGCTGCTGGAGAGTGCCTATTTCAGGTGAGCATTCTGGGCCATCTGCTTGGGGCTGACTGGCAGACCAGCCTGGAATGAGCTGGCATCAGCCCTGATGAGATCAGAAAAGCCTTCTTGGGGGTTGTGCTGAAACACATCCCAGGGCCCATAAGCAGGAGAGATGGGTGCAAAGAGAAATGAGCCTCCCACTTACCCTTTCCAAGCCTCCTCCTGGCCACAGCAGTCCAGAGAAATAGTTAGAGTCAAACAGCCTTTGAATCTTTCCCCTGTCACTTGTCACTTGTGGCCTCTGGCAAGGGACTTAATTTATTTAAGCCTCAGCCTACAAAATGGGGTAATAATGAAAATAGTACCTGTCTGTTAAGGTTATTGTGAAGGACTAAGTGAGATGATGCAATCTAAATATAATCCAGTCCCTCACATGTAGAAAACACACAATAAGATGTTTGCTGGGCTAATTTCATTACCTGGGGAAGTCTGCCGTGACTGGGTGGCATGATCCTGGTTGCAACTTTCCTAGAGCAGTGCTGCAGTCTGAGACTCTTCCTTCCACATCCTCCTTCCTTCCCCCTCTCCTTTCACAGGGACGAGACCAAAATCACGGTCTGAAGGCTCTCGCTGCCTCCTCTTGCCCTCTCTTCCTTTATACTTCACAGATGTGTCCCCCAATCAACCTCTTACACATAGAATCCTGTTTTGGCTTCTGCTTCTCAGAAGACCCCAAATGACATAGAAGGTCTTGGAGAAGAGTCCAACAGGTGGGTGGTAGAAGAGGTAGAATGGAGCCCCAGCAGCAGGTCACAGAGGTGTCTATGGGGGGGGGTGGGGTGCAGGCCTTCAAGGACTCTGGTGAAGAAATGCCCAGTCTCTTTTCGTGCCCTGCCCTCAAATGTGGGTGTGTGTTCCTGCGTGTGCACAGTCCCCGAGCATGCTCTCTTGTTGCGTTGGCCATAATGTAGTGAAAAAGATCTGTTTCCATCAGAAGAGGATGAGCACTCAGCCCTGAGGAAGTCCTTGGGCATAGTAGATGCTCAGTCAAAAACAAACAAACAAACAACCCCAAACCCTGAAAAACTGAGCACTACTGGGACCTGTACCAACCTTAAGTTTTGCTTTGGACCAATTTTGTTTTCATTTCCTGGTGCTTTGAATTGCATCATGTTAGATTATTTAACCTTTTTAACCCTTTGTTTTTGTGACAGAGACATATATTCACAGACACGTGTACATCTTTATGCCCACACAGAAGGGTAATAGCAGCCTTGCTTCAGAGGCCACACCTTCCAGGAAACCCTTCAGCCTGCCCTGTCTTAGCTGATCCCTCTGCCATCCCCTTGCAGAAGGAGCTTGGAGTCTCTCAGCTCAGCTGGACTAGATGAATCTTCTCAGGGTCATCTTCTCCCACCTCTGGCTCCCAGTTCGTTCCCCCAATCTCTCCCTCCCTGCTCTGTGAGATCAGGGAAGCTGCAAATCCAACCCTTACATCAAAAGGGAACTTGAAAAATACTTGGAGCAAAAACTGCTAACTGTGCATCCTTGCTGTATGCTGGTGCTGATATTAAATCAGGAAATGGCACTGAACAGCCCCGCTCCAAACACAGAAACAGGGGTTGTCAACACAGCAACCAAAAGCAATCTCTAACGGGCAGAAGTGAAAGGGACCTGGCACAGGGCCGGGAGGGGGGCTGCAACCCAGGAAAGAATTCCTGAGCTGAGTGTGTCTGTGCCACCTCTCCAGTGTCCAGAATGAAGCCTGGATCTCAGTCCCTGGTATGGAACGCACCTTGTCTCCATGAGGGATGAAAGATAATTAAGCATGTTGCTTAAATACCTTTGAAATTCTCCTTTTTATTTCCATACATGTTTACCGAGCACCTACTATGTGCCTGACGGTCCAATAAAAAAGATGCCTTCCCATATGGAGATGACCTTCTAGCCCTCAGGACAGAACTCTGACCCTTTGACATGGCATTCAAGGTCCTTCGAGTGTTGGCTCCTGCAGAAGCCTTCATCTCTGTTTCCAGCCTCCCTGAAATAGCTCCCCAAGGGCACGAGGCAGTACCTTTGCTCCATGCCTTTGCTTGGACTAGTCCTACCACCAGCTCTTCCTGCATTTCTGTGTTTGGCAAATTTCTGCTCAGCCTCCAAAGCCTTAACCAAGTGTCACCTTTTCTCTGCAGCATTTTCTGCCACCCTCCCCATTTCTTCCAATAGAACCAGGGATCATTTACTTGGTATCCAGCAGCACTGTGGACATACTGCCATCACAACACCTTTCATGTCACAATGGCAAGGTTTGCACCGTCCTGGAGGAGAGGAAAGAAGCCATATTCATCCCTGAACCCTCATCTCCCAGCACTGGTTGTAAAATTGAAACAAAAATGAAAACCCTTGATGAAATTCATTGTTGGTGTGGCTATGGGGAAACAGGTTTTCCATTTCTGATAGTAAATGAAATAGGTACCATCTTGTTAGAGGCTAATTTGACATTATTAACACTGAAAATGCACACATCTTTCAACCCAGCAATTTTATTTCTTGCTTTCTAGAGGAATGTTTGCCCATGTGCAGAAAGGCGCATGTAAAAAGCTGAGTTGCAGCATTGTTTGCAATAGTAAAAGATTTGAAATTGCTTAAATGTCCACCAATATGGCCTGGATAAAAAACTATAGGGCATCCATTGGATAGAATGCTATGCATTAGTTAAAAAGAAGTAGATTTCCATGTATTGACCAAGCATTTGCTGAGTAAAAATCAAAAGCAAGCTGTAGCTCTAGACATAGATGTTAAAATTACATTGCTGCATTTTTTCACGATGAGAATGTGATCTTCTGTAATTTGTTTTAAAAAGAGATTGAATGACCACAGCAGCTCCTGGCTAAATGGAGACTGGGCTTTGACACAGCCAATTAGCATTATTTCCTCCACCACTCCCAGGCAGCAGGTCCCAGGGCAGTGGGAGGGTGCCATCTACTTCCCCTGTACCTGAGAAGTTTGCTATCCATGTGGTGATGAGCATGTAGTGAGAAGCTGGAATTCTGGGCCCTTGAAGAGCATCCAGACAAAGGAGGAAGAAAGCGAAAGCAGGGAGGCCCATGGGGTGGGATAACTCAAATCATGCAGATTTCTTGAGTTGGTCCTTGGCCTCAGGAGGAAGAAGGAAGGACTGGTTCAGGAATGACTGTTAACTAAGGGAGAGGAGGGGGCTGGGGGGTGTGCAGAAAAGGCCTGACAATTCAGAGACCTCACACTGTAAGGAAGATCAGCCTTTGCCTATTTATTAATTTCATTTATTCATTCATTTATTCCACACTTGTAATTGAGTTCCTCCTGGTATGGGCATTGCACTGGCTACTGAGGACACACAGACAACTCCACCTCCTGGAGACTTCCTCTGGGAGCTCATGATCAAATTTCATCTAGTTCCTCAGAGTGTGTTTCTTGGACTCTGGGCATCAGAATCACCCAGAGAACTTATTAAAATGCAAATTCTTGGGCTCTACTCAGACCTATAAAATCAGACTGTGGCTCACGAATTTGTGTTTGTAACCCATTTTCTCAAGTGTAAAACATTTGGACTAGCTGACTATATCATTTCCTTGAATGTCCCTGTGTTATTTCCTAAGGCCTCTCCCAAATCTGAGGTCTACCCTGATCCAGGTTGAAGAAAGATGGGATGGAGGTACAAGCTTTGCCCTATGACTTCAGTGTGTAGGATTTCCCTAGAATGACCAGGACCTTGTCCTTGCTAATAGGCTTTTCACCCCACTCCCTTGCCTAGGTACATCCAAGTCCCTCCAAGGCCTGGGAAGATCCATAGAACATGTCTTCTAAGTTCTTCAGAAACAAGAGATTGACTCATTGTAAGCAGGGGAATGGCATATGCAAAGGTCCTGTGGCAGAACACAGCTTGGGCTGTGGAAGAACTTAAATAAATCAGTGTGCCTGGAGCATTGTGATGGGGGATGCAGCAAGATGAGGTGGGAGAGGGTAACAAGGGTAGACCATTCATGGCCTGAAGGCTATGCCAAGGAATTTGGTTCTTTTTCCAAGTGTTAAAGTGATTTGTATTTAAGCCAGGAGGTGGGAGAGGGGGAATTATCAGATTCATCTAAAAACTATCTCTACTGCCCTGTGGAGAAGAAGAAAGTCTACAGCCAAAGCCTCTGCAATCCTCTAAGGAAAAGATAAGGGTGGCTTGGATGAAGGTTAAGGTACCAGATGAAGAACCAGAGAGATCTGGTGGATCTCTCTTGTGGAAGGATAGAGAGGCGATAGTTGGACTATGGGAGGTTAGGGCCTCAGCCCTGGGGAGCAATAATGAGGTTTCAGAATTCCTGACACTGGCTCTGGGGTCATGGGTGGGGGAGGTGTAGTGGGAAGAGAACTGTCCTGGTTATCATTCACTGGACAGTGGCTTTGAGTAGCAGTGAGCTTCTCATCAGCACTGAATCATCTCTCCCCTCTCTTTCTCTCTGTCTCTTTCCTTTGATATTTAGGGATGTATGAATAGGGACTGAAGGTCAAACTCAGACCAGAGGCAGGACCAAGGATCAGAGGCCAGGCTGACACCAAGCATAAAGGACAGGATGAGAGGACTCTGCAAAATTGTTCTCCTTTGGCCGGTACCCCTGCCTTGGTTTCTCTCCAGCCCCACACAGTCAGGGAAGAGAAAAGGGAGAGAGAAGTTTGACTGCCACTGACAAGAAGGCACATTAAACACTGCCCTCATAATCAAATTATTGGCAGGGACTTGACACTTGGTAAAGGTTCAGCTGTGAACTGAACAGTCACTAATCCTGTGGCAGCTGAACATCCTGACCCAGAGAACAGGTGGAGAAGCACTGTACTGACACCAGAATCCCCAGGATGCTACTCAGTTGACACAGAGACCACACGCTTCATAGTATTCAGAGCACTGGACTTGGGACCAGAAGTTCCAGCTCATCACTGCTGTATAACTGTAAAGAAATCATTTAGCCTCTCGAGCCTCATTCTTTGTGTGAGATGGAGATAATCCTACTCATCTCATAGGGCAGTTGTGAGGACTGAATGAGCTGAAATGCAAAATGCTCTTAAGACACTGTGATATATCTGCATCCACCCACTTATCTCCGTGCCTACCTATCTCTGTAAAATAGCGCTAATAATAGTTACTACTTCACAGAGTTGTGAGAGTTGAGTGAAAAGGTGAATGATGGAGGCTGAGGTGGGTGGACCATCTGAGGTCAGGAGTTGGAGAGCAGCCTGGCCAACATGGTGAAACCCGTCTCTACTAATAATAAAAAAATTAGCTGAATGTGGTGGTGTGTGCCTTTAATCTCAGCTACTTGGGAGGCCGAGGTAGGAGAATCGATTGAACCCAGGAGGTGGAGGTTGCAGTGAGCCGAGATTATGCCACTGCACTCCAGGCTCCAGCCTGGGCAACAGAGTGAGACTCCATCTCAAAAAATAAAATAAAACAAACCACCACCACCACCACCAACAAAACAAAAAGGTGAATGACAAAAGGCTTTGCAACTCCCTATACAAATGAGTGACTATTATCAAATATCCCATCTGTGTTGGAGGCAATACTGCCCAGTGGTTATCTAATGCAGCCTTGTCCATCAGAAATAGAATGTGAGCCACATGTGTAATTTAAAATTATTTATTGGTCACATTAGAACACAGTAAAAAAAAAAACCAGTGAAACAGTTTTAATAATAATTTCTTACCCCTAAGTGTGTGTGTGTGTGTGTATGTGCTCGCATGCACATTTGTGCATGTACTGGGGAGTTGTCCCTGGTCCCCAGGAGAGACAGCCAGGATCTTCACAGTCAGTGTAACTCTGGCTCCCTACTGGGACCCTCTGAATCTTTTGGTCGCCTAAAGACCACCAGGACCCAGAAACCCAAGAATACCTTTTTAGAAGTACTGGGTTGGAATCTGACAGCGGTTGTATGGGGCAAGGGAAAGTGGAAGTGATAGCTGCCTTTGGGAAGAGGAAAAGGAAGAGGAAGGGCAAAAAACAAAAACAAAAATCCCCCAGAAAACCCGCCTGTCTCTTTTTGGGTCCCATAGACTTTGGGAGGATCCCACGGAATGGGAGCAACATAATACTTTTCCACTGAGCCTCACAAAAGGTGGCAGAGACCTGAGGGCTCCTTGGAAAAGACAGGCGACACTACATCTGGCTGATGCAAAGGCAGAAGTCAAGCTCCTGCGGCGGGCGGGAGGTGGGGGTCCCCTGATTCAGAACCCTCCCTGGCAGAACTTGCCTCTGAGGCCCTTGAGACCACTGGCCTCTGCTTAGCGACTCCGCATAGTATGATCCGGAGCCCACCGAGCTTTGAAACTGGAAGTTTCCCGCTCCCGCATCCCGCGTGCTGCTGCGCCTCTCCACCAACACACACGCGCGCGCAAACAGCACACGCACGAACACACCCCTCCCGCACGCCTCCAACAGCACCCATGCGTGCACAGAGACGCCTTCTCGCTCACCAGCCACCTGCAACCCTCAGGGAAATAACGCCGAAGGTGAACGGCGCACCTTCGGGCTGAATGAGGATGCCAGGAGTGCCGCTCTGGTTTGCAGGCGTACGGGAGGACACGCCGCCGGGCCTCTCTGGAGTTATTCCCTCGGCTGAGTGGGGGCCAGCGAGGGCAGCGCGGCAAACCTCACACCTGGCGGCTGGCTGTGGGCTCCACGCTCCCTTAGGGAATAACCTCTTCTCTTACTCCCACCCCGAAGGCTCCAAGGCTCTGCAGCGGCTCGGACCCTGCAGAGCTTCCTCTGTCACCATTTGTAACTAAAGAATACCGAGGCGGTGCGTCCCAGAGGCATAGCCTCTGGCCCAACCTGGGGTGGGTAGAGAGGAGGTCACTCTTGGGTAAACACCTTAAATGGGAGTTTTGGCAACAAGCTGTTCACTAGAGGGGTTGTGGCTGCCGCAAAATCCCCGATTTTCCTTCAGTGTGCCTTGGGACTTCGCGCACTGCTCGCGTGTCTCCTGGCCTCCCTTTACTTCTTCTCGACTCTTCACTTCTTCCACCGTCCCTTCTTTTCCTTTTTTTCTTTCAGCGTGTCGGACTCCCAGTCAATGGGTGTACAGCAGCAACCCCCCAACTTCCTCACTTCAACCCTGCCTACGTTTTAGGGATAGGGTGAAGACTGCGGGTACTGCTGTGTATCCATGACGGGGAGCCGAGCCTGGCATGCTGATCCAGAGACCCCAGAGATGAGAAGCGGCATCCCGCGACGGCAGTCGGGAGCTGGAGGCCGTAGGGCCTGGGGCTCCAAGACCCTGCGGCTCAGCGCAGCAGTAACCGGGGTGGGGGAGGCCGGGCCACGAAGTGGGGCCAGCTGCGCAGCAGCGGCCTTAACTCCTCGGCCACCTGCGTGTCTCCGTCATTCATCCACAGCCTGGCAGGGGTAGGGCTGTTTCCAACATTTTTTTTGGTGGGGTAGGTTGGGGGGTGTGCAGAGGAGGGAGTGGCTAAGCTGGGAGAGGGGCAGAGAAACGGATTTGGGTGGGGAAGTGAGCCTGGGGATGGACAGAGATACCTCAGTCAAAGCCCAGGCGAAGGGAGTGACCACAACAGAGACAGAGGCACAGGGACAAAGAGGAGCGCGGTTGCCCAGACAAAGCCCCAGTCCAAGAGACCCTGAGTCGGAGGCAGGCCGCCCGCAGGAGAACAGGAGGTTCGGAACCGCAGACCTGGGGCCTCAGGAATCCCCAGGGCCTCAATGGGCCACGGAAGTCCTCGACGGCGAGTGTCAGGCAGAGCCGAGGGGACGTACGGGCGGGGGTGGAGTGGGTCACAGCTTGGCCTGTCCATCTTGGTGCCCGCGCAGAAGTCCACAGTGGCAGAAACACTCTGGGAGCCACAGGTCTCTTAGGACCCTGAGGGAGGGTGCTACCAGCTCTAGTCCAGTCGAGACCAAGAGAGTCAGGCGTGCTTGTCCCGCCCTGGCCGCCTGAGGCCGGAGCCATACATAGTCTGCACAGATCCGAGACACCCGGTCCCGAGTGATCTGGAAACGAGTGTGCTCTCACCGCGTTCAAACAAGACGAGGACATTTACAAGGTGCGAGTCCCCAACCCCCAGCTTCTGGCAGGGGCTGCGCAGCGGCACCGCCCAGGTTCTCTCTCCAGGCGGCCGACTCATTTCTGCGGAGAGCACGCTTCTCGAAGAGGGTTGTAGACGCGCTCTTCCAGCATTTAAGTTGCCACCCCACAAGATTGAATTCAAGTTTTAGTTAAAATATACTCATTTTATTAAAAATAGGCGGCCCAATACCACGCCGTACCCCAGCCTCTCCGAGGGCGCAAGAGAATAGAGAGTTTTCAGATTAATTGGAGGCAAATATTTTACCTTCTAACATTTAAAAATAATCTAGGCGCGTCTCCACTGGTGTGGCTCACGCGACCCCTACGCGCGAGGTCGGTCGGGCTGGTCCAGCGCAGACAGCGGCCGGGACTCACTCACCCAGTGCGCGCCTCTCCTGCCTTTCGCTGCGCGCGCCCAAAGCTGGAAAGCAGAAGGTGACGCGGGAGGCGGGTCGGGTCTCCGGGTCCAGCGAATTCGCGATCTATCCGGTTTCGGCGCCTGAGCCGAGGTCTCAGAAAGAACCCGTTAATTCTAGCCATCCTGGATCTGGGTAGGGAGGGTGCGCGGCTCCCAAGCCCAGTCTGGATGCCTAGTGCTGTGTGCTTCGGTCTCCCCGTCTGCCCTCCGGGGAGGTTTCTCACCAGGTAGCCCTGGGCCGCTTCACTGTGGCGCTTCCACTTTTGGCTACCGGCCTTCCTTCGCCCAGGACCTTCTGGCCCAGGGAGTAGCCGTCGGGCACCCCCGAACGCTGGGGCACGGAATTTCAACAGGGGCGACCAGAGCGGAGCTCGAGGCTCGAGGCTTGCGGCTGAGTACGAAGACGGGACCCGAGGACCTGTACATCGCTCGAGGGGAAGCTGTCCTGGGCTCCGGTACACACACAGTATGCGTTCTGGGCTGGCTTGGGTTGGGCCAGGTAGGGGAGACCTGGCTGGGTACGAGACGCCGTCCAAGCCTTCCGGCAGTGGGCCGGGCGGTCGCGGCGCCTTTGCGCACAGTAGCCACTTGGGGTCGCACTTTATGCCTGTTTGAGCCTCTCCGCGGCGGGCTGACGCCGGAGTCTGCTTAATCGTTACAAAACGTTCAAACAAAAACAGGGCCGGCTCCCCAGCAGTGGAGAGCCACTCGGAGCACCGTCCCGGGCCGGCCTCGGCCCCGAGGCTCCGGGCGCTCAGGATTCCGTGCGTGTGGCGGGGAAGAGGAATTCAGAGCCTTTAGGCTGCTTCTTTTCCCGTCGCCTTCACTGTGAACATTGTGCGGTGGGGTGAACGCGGGGAGCGGCGGGGCCAGTGGAGTCGAACCTCAGGGCTCTGCCACTGCACCCGCCAGGAGGGGCACGGCCCTCGCTTGGCCTGAGAAAGGTCCCCTGAGGTTAAGAGTTGGGTCTGAACACAACTCTCGGAGCCTCTAGCCCGCCCTCCCCAACACACAAATACGCGCAGATCTCCAGAAACAGGAACGCACGACACACACGGCCAGAAGCCGCGAGGACACACAGAGCGTCGCCCACTGGGCGGGGGCCGCTTGGGAACAAAGGGCCCAGGAGGCGTTGTCCCGGCGCTCATTCTGAGCCTCCTTGGGGGTGACACGGGATGGGGGTGGGGTGCAAAGGGAACTGAGGGAGGAGAGCGCGCGAGGAGGGGAAAGCGGTGATTTGGCCTAGAGGTGGGGTGCGCACTCCAGGCGAGCGTGCGGGGGCCGGGACCTGCAGGGTAGAGGGGTGGGCCCAGGCTGGCCGTCCCACTCTGCTCCAGCGCTCCGCCAGGCCTCCGCCGCTCTGGGGCCGCTCGGGCCGCCAGTCAGCTGACGCGGGGGGCGGGGGAGCTGTCAGGCGCGCCCCGCCCTGCGCCGCTGGGCCGCGGAGGCCGTGCAGCCATTGGCCCGCTCACCGGGCCGCCCGGGCCCCCGCACCCCAGTGACATCAGTAGGCGATAAAAGGCTGCGGCGCCGCCGGATCCAGCACAGCTGCACCGCCGAGCTGCGAGCGGCTGCGAGCGAGAGAGCGTAAGAGCAAGAGAGCTAGAGAGCGAGCAACGGGCACTCGCCCTACGCCTCCCCTCAGCCTCACCGCGCGCTCCGCTTGCCTCCCTACCCCGCCCGACTCTACCCGGCCCGGTCCCTGCGCAGGCACAGCCCAGAGCTCTGGGGCGGTGCAGGCAGCCTCGGGACTCTCCGGCGCGCCGCCGCGTCCCCAGACAAAGGCTTGGCCGGCGGCCCCGGCCCGCTGCGCCCTCGCTCCCCGCCTCCCCGGCTCGCCGCTCTTCGCCCCCGCGCTTGGCTCGGCGCGCTCCGGCCGGCCGCAAAGTTTCCCGGGCGGCAGCGGCGGCTGCGCCTCGCGTCAGCGATGGCCGCGGAGCTGAGCATGGGGCCAGAGCTGCCCACCAGCCCGCTGGCCATGGAGTATGTCAACGACTTCGACCTGCTCAAGTTCGACGTGAAGAAGGAGCCACTGGGGCGCGCGGAGCGTCCGGGCAGGCCCTGCACACGCCTGCAGCCAGCCGGCTCGGTGTCCTCCACACCGCTCAGCACTCCGTGTAGCTCCGTGCCCTCGTCGCCCAGCTTTAGCCCGACCGAACAGAAGACACACCTCGAGGATCTGTACTGGATGGCGAGCAACTACCAGCAGATGAACCCCGAGGCTCTCAACCTGACGCCCGAGGACGCGGTGGAAGCGCTCATCGGCTCGCACCCAGTGCCACAGCCGCTGCAAAGCTTCGACAGCTTTCGCGGCGCTCACCACCACCACCATCACCACCACCCTCACCCGCACCACGCGTACCCGGGCGCCGGCGTGGCCCACGACGAGCTGGGCCCGCACGCTCACCCGCACCATCACCATCATCACCAAGCGTCGCCGCCGCCGTCCAGCGCCGCTAGCCCGGCGCAACAGCTGCCCACTAGCCACCCTGGGCCCGGGCCGCACGCGACGGCCTCGGCGACGGCGGCGGGCGGCAACGGCAGCGTGGAGGACCGCTTCTCCGACGACCAGCTCGTGTCCATGTCCGTGCGCGAGCTGAACCGCCACCTGCGGGGCTTCACCAAGGACGAGGTGATCCGCCTGAAGCAGAAGCGGCGGACCCTGAAGAACCGGGGCTACGCCCAGTCTTGCAGGTATAAACGCGTTCAGCAGAAGCACCACCTGGAGAATGAGAAGACGCAGCTCATTCAGCAGGTGGAGCAGCTTAAGCAGGAGGTGTCCCGGCTGGCCCGCGAGAGAGACGCCTACAAGGTCAAGTGCGAGAAACTCGCCAACTCCGGCTTCAGGGAGGCGGGCTCCACCAGCGACAGCCCCTCCTCTCCCGAGTTCTTTCTGTGAGTCGTGGCCGGTCCTGGCCCCCGCCCTTGCCCCGGCCCGGACTCCCTGTCCCATGTCCCTAGTCCCAGACTACCCTGGACCCTGTCCCTGCCGCGGCCCCAGCCTTGACATGTTTGACTTGAGCGAGAGGGAGGAAGGGCGCGCGGGCCGCGGGCGACGGGCGGGCGCGCGGGCGGGCAGGGGACCTTCGCTAAGGCGAGAGTAGCGCACGCCAGCGCCTCCTCCTAGACTCGAGCAGAGCCGGAGAGAGAGACGAGAGGGTGGGAGGTCCCGGAGTAACTTCTCTCCAGGCTGGAGGGCGGCGAGGCATAGTCCCGAGAAGTCACCAAGGCCATCTGGAGACCCCTGGCTTTCTGAACTTTGCGCGTTAAGCCGGGACCGCTGCTTTGCGGCCCGGAGAGTAGTCCGCGCCAGGAAGAGAGCAACGAGGAAAGGAGAGGGACTCTGGCGTCCCGGCAGGCGAGAGGCGAGGCTGAGCGAAAGAAGGAAGGACAGACGGACCTGTCTGTCAGAGTTCGGAGAACACTGGCTCTCAGCCCTGAGACACGGGCCTCAGTTAGGACGCTTGGCGCCCAAATCTCATCAGTTTTATTGCCTGCTCTATTATATAGAAAAATACAAAAAATCTGCATTAAAAATATTAATCCTGCATGCTGGACATGTATGGTAATAATTTCTATTTTGTACCATTTTCTTGTTTAACTTTAGCATGTTGTTGATCATGGATCATACTCCCCTTGTTTCTTTGGGTGAGAAGGGATCGCAGTTTGGAAACTCCGGCGGCTGCGTGCGGGGTTTCAATCCCAGCTGTAGGCTTGTAAATACCTGCCCCGCCAAACCGCATAGAGAACGTGGCAGCAAGCCGAGGGTCTTTGTTTGGGTTTATTATTATGGTATTTTTGTTTGTAAGTTAAAAAGAAAAAAAAAAAGAAAAAGTTCCGGGCATTTTGCATCAGAAAACAACTTTGTCTTGGGGCACACTTGGAAGTTGCATGTTTTCTTTCCTTGCCTTATCCCCATTCGGTCCTCTTCTTCCTCTCCCGCTTTAGTTTTCAACCTTGTTGGTGTTGAGAGAGAGAACCGAGAGGTCCCAGTACAAGGGCAGGGCAGGGCAGGGAACCTGCCAAGCTCCGCACCCCAGAGGAGTGTACTGGACTCCAGCCTTGTCTTATGGTCAAATTGACACCCTTAATAAGAAAGGAAAGGAAAGGAAAGGAAAACAGATCCTCCCCTCTGCTTTTTATTGTAACCAGAATCACCCTGAGGTCCCTTCTGAACCCTCTGGGCCTGCGCTAATTGTAGGAGCCACAGCGCTCCTAGGGTGAGAGGCTTAGCCATCCCCGACCCTGGCAGTGCACTGGTAAGCAGACATTGCACTGAACCAACTGCCACGCTCAGAATGTACCAGAAACCCAAACACTGGCAAGTAATTTTGCAACTTTCAAGTGCGTTCTTTAGACCAATGCATTGTGTTTCTTTCCCTGCTTTTGAGATAGTAGGAAGAGTTCTTGGTGGTGTCCCCTCCCTTCAATTCTTCAGTTGTATAGTAGTTATAGGGAAGATATGGGTGTTTTTCTTTATTATTACTTTTTTTTTCTGCAGGTCAGTAAAAGGATTTAAGTTGCACTGACAAAAATACCAAAATAAAAGTGTATTTTTAAGTTCCCATTTGAAATTGCTGGCGCTGCTGGCCGGATGCATTTTTGAGTTTGTATTAGTTGATAAATTAACAGTAATAACAAGATTGTATGAACCGCATGGTGCTTGCAGTTTTAAATATTGTGGATATTTGTCCTGCATCAGAAACGAGCTTTGGTTTTTACAGATTCAACTGTGTTGAAATCAAACCTGCCGCAACAGAAATTGTTTTTATTTCATGTAAAATAAGGGATCAATTTCAAACCCTGCTTATGATATGAAAATATTAAAACCTAGTCTATTGTAGTTTTATTCAGACTGGTTTCTGTTTTTTGGTTATTAAAATGGTTTCCTATTTTGCTTATTAAAACCATGGAAATGGTGTTTATTTAGAGGACTCTGCGTTCGCATGATTTTGACTTTCTTCTCTTGCTTCCTCAAGAGTCGCACCAACTTTGGGTTGCTCTCATCCCATGGCCAATGGAATAGCAAACCAAGCCCTAGCAAATCCTTTCCTTGAGTGTCTGAGTGTGTGTGTACATGAGCCTCAAATGTGTTCTCTGCTTCCCACCCTAGGTACAGACCCTGGTCAAGAGAGCTGGATTGTGAGCTGAGAGGGCGCAGGTCCAAACAGCCTTGGAGTCCCTGGGTATGGGGCACACGCCACTTTTTCAGTGCTTTCAGGCTTGGCCATCAGAACTGACTTGCTAGTCTGTCTGCTCTGAAATAGCGATTGATGGAGACTAGGAAGCCAAAAGCTGCCACCTTGATGGGGAAGCTGGGTCTTTTTGGCGCTCTGGCCCAGCTGACCCGGGCCCTTGCCTTCCTGCCTGGGGTGCAAGTCTCCTTTCTCCTACCCAGCACATCTCTCTGGGAGCAACTGGAGCTGCCCAGGGCCAGATGCCTTCTCTGAATGGGGCCTGTCTCCCTCACCCCAAAGCTAATAGAAGCAGGTACAACCCAGCACTGAATCTTGGGGTGCAAAACCCTCCAGGCAGGACGCCCCTCTGTGTGGACTTGTGTTTTTGATGGTAGTTTGCCTCGGGTGCACTGGCGCTTAGGCATGGATTCCTCAGTTCTGCAGATGGGCACTGTGTGGCCGAGTCTGAATTTTAGTGGCTCCTCGAATTGGGTGTTGGAGGGGTTTGGGTCATCACTCCAGTGCAGCAGCTTCGGCTGCAGCCTGGGGATCCCCGACTGGGAGGTGGCCCTAGAACATTTCCTTTTCCGTATTCCTCGAAGAATGGTGCCCACCTAGGTCACCCCCAACCCCTCTCAGCCTCCTTGGAGTCCTGTCTATGACTCAGGGTTGGCCTCAGACACCCCTGGGACATGGAGTAGGATCTCCAACCCCTGTAGAGTTTTTGTGATCCTTTGGCAATGGCTAGCTCCGAGGGGCTCTGGTCTCCCTAGACTCATTATCTGCAGTCCAGGAGGCTTAGCCTTTAGTTCCTGGGGTTCTCTGGCTCATGGAGTTTCAGAACCCAAATGGGGAGGTATAGGAGACCCATGAAGTGGAGCCCCAGCTGGGAATCTGAGCTGGGAGAAGGAAGAGGAGAGTGAAACTAACAGGGAATTTTGGCCTGGATCCCTGGAAGCCTGGAGGTAGTGATGGCTGAGGTCTAGAGAAGAGGAAGGGGACCTAAAAATTTAGGATACAGATAACATTAACATTCATGTACATTTATATAGTGTGTTGGTGTTGTTCAATAGGAGAGAAGCTTGGAATTCTAGCTCGAATTTAATTCCAAGGCCCAGCTGATTTCACTGGCAGAAAGATGAAAGATGTGTCTGGTGGGGAAGGCTTTGGCTGTGATCGGAGAGGAGGAGGCAGCTGAGCCTGGCTCTGTGGTACCTTTGCCCTCAAGTGCATGAATGAAGGAGCACGGGGCTTTGATTAGTTGGGTAACTGCATACACACATGCTCCTGCACAGAACGTTTTCACATGTATACATGTATCCTCTTTGTGGTGAAAGAGGCTTCACTCAGGTAGGGTGCCAGAGGAAATCCCACTGCATGGCTCCAGAGCCCAAAAAGATCACGAACTCCTGGCTGGTGGAGACCCTAAATCCGGTGGCCTGACTCCCTTTGGAATCGTCCCAAGCGGACTGGCGTTCTCCATCCTTAGCCTCTGAGCTGGGGAGGGTTGCAAACTCCAAAGTGTTGGCTTTTCTTCCCCAGAGCACAGAAACACAGACATCGACCCAGTGACCAATACCATCAACATTGCATCCAGAAGACAAAGTGGTTCAAGTCGGTTTGGAATGACCAGCTGCCTCTCGGAGAATCTGACAATCCCAGAACACAGTCTTAGTGATACACTGACACAGATACACAGACACATCCTGCACACATTGATGCCCACATTGATACCCACATTGATGGTGCGGGGACTGACATTGAGGCACTGTCAGTCCCCGCATCAACCCTCCAGGTGAGCACTAACCGGCCCGGGGCGCAAGCAGGCGAGAGTCAGGCGGAACCGGCAGCTCCTTGGAGGAGGCCCGGGCTTCCGGAGCCTCCAGGGCGGACTCGCACATCAGGCAAGCCCTGGCTATGTCTCCGCCTGTAGCCTGTCGTCCCGACCCGCCGTGATGCCCCAGAGCCCACAAGCCCAGGAAAAGAGAACTGAGTCCCAAGGCCCTCGGGCACGTCCCACCCTAAGGGCACCCCGCCACCGTCATCCTCCTTTTGCGTTCCCACCGCTCCCCGCGGCTCGCGGGCTCCTTGCAATCCTTCGCATCCCCGGGGGAAAATCCTCTCAGCGCCAGGAGTCTTCCAAGCCAGCCCCAGTCCCACGTAGACAGGCTGGCGCCTGCACCCGGAGACGCACTCAGAGACAGGCACGCTCAGACACCCAGACGCACGCACGGGGCACACGCAGGCCCCCGGAGGAGAGCTTCCCTCCGGACCGCGCCCCTGGCTGGAGCAGCTGCAGTCCAGTCCGGCGCGAATCCCGTCTCTTGCGACCCCGGATCTCTGGGGGTGTGCGGGAGGCTGTGCGGGCTGGATCCGCCGCCGCCACTTTCAGCGAGGCGGGTCGGGGAAGGCGCTCAGCTGGGCTTGCCGGGAGCCTCGGGTCCTCGCGCCTGGGGACGGGTGGGAGCCTGGGCACCATTCCCTTGCCTCCTGGCATCCTTTTTCTTTCTTTGACATTTCCCACTCTTTTAGCCCTTCCTTCGTAACCTCTTTCATTTTAGAAAACTTTCTCCTTGTGTTTTGATTTCTCTTCTGCTTTTTATCTCCGTGCTGCCTGGCGGGGAAGGGCTGCCGAGCGGGGTCCCGAGGTGGCTGGAGTGTGCGGCGCGGGGGAATGAGAGTCTGGAGTCCCCCGAGCCACCGCGCAGCACTAGGACCAGGGCCCGCTGCTCCGGGCTTTCGTCTTGACCGCTCCAACTATCCCGCGTTTCCCTTCCAGGTTGCCCCGGTGGCGAGGTTCGATGGGGATCGGCGCCCCGCTGGCGGGGGAACCGGCACCAGTCGGTTCTCGGGGAAGGGATCTCCGGGGAAGCTGAGCCTGGGCCCTGGACCCAGATCCCTGTTTCAGTGAACCAGGCAGGCTTCCCTCAGTCCCCGGTCTCTGGGCATTTCTGTGGCAGGACAACGCCCCTGCCTGTCAGAGGGCACTCGACTCCTACCCACTGCTTCAGCGTGTGCCCGCCCAGAGGCCTCTTGGACCCATACTGCAGTGGGAGCTGCCAGGAACCACGCCAGATCCACCAGGCTGGTCACTTGGCTCTCTCTGTGACCTGGAGTTGCAGCTTCTGCCATACCAGGCAAACCCCCTACTCTCTTGCTCTCCCATCCCCACTTCCCAGGCTCTTCCTGTCCGGGCTTCTGGAGACAGTGGGTTTAGAGTTTCTGGTCATCCCCTTGCAGGCTTTCAGGTGCAAAATCTGCACTCCAGGCCCTTCTGTTTTCAGAAAGGGAAACTGAACTGGCTTCTTGCGTAACCCTTCCCTCTGCAGCCTGCAGTCTGCTGGCCTGGCCTCTCATCCCAGAGATAGTTGTGTTTGGATTTGTTATGTAAGGAAGGGAAGATTAGAGGTTTGCTCCGCTCTTCTTCCCCCCAACAAAATAAAAGTCCTCAAATGGCACATCCATTAGGCAGCATGGTTTCCAGCAGCCCTCCTAAAAGAAATCAATCTGGTTGGTAAAGCTGCTCTGTGCTGTTGCCTAGCCCAGTACACTCAGAAGACAATCCAGCTGCAGTGAAGGGACAGTTCTGCGTCCAGGGAGTACCTGGTCCATGGAGGTAGCCCTTACTGGGCTTCCTAGGCTGGGCTTTCCCGGCCTAGAAGCCTAGCCTTATTTTGGCGAAGACGGCAGCTACTACTGCTGAAATTTTATTCTTTCTATAGTTCCTGCCTCTTGGAGCATGTGTCCAGACCATGGAGAGCACCTCTTCCAACTGGGGAGCACATTTTCCGTATCTCCTCCACATCTTGTATGCCTCCTTCATTTCTGAACACCTTTACCACGTTCTGTCAATTTCTGTGCCTCACACTTAGTCTTCTTAATGTCTTTCTCCATTGTCTTACACATATTATCCTAAAAGACGCATACTGAAAGGTGCATCTTATATTATCCTATCTTTTAGGATAATAAAAGATGCATTATATACATTATCCCAGAATGCCTCCTAAAAGATGCATTTAGATAAGAAAATCAGAGCTCAGTGTTCTCACTTGGAAGAAATAAAATACATGAAAAAAGTTACTACTTCAATGTGGAAAATCACCTATATTAATGATTTGTTATGATGCCAAACTCAGTTTTAGCTGCCTCTCTGCATTCTTTGCATGTGAAGTTACTTTCATGAAAAATACCAGCCACTCATTACACATTATTTCATATTTGTATCAAAAAGGGATGTTGTCTTTGGGCTGGAGGGACAGCATTGGAGGCAGTGGGAGGAGCCCTGGTACTTTCTGGAAGAAGCCAGTTTCAGCATAAGAAGGGAGATGAAATCCACAAGTCCAACATTTATACTGTTGTGCTTTCTTTTTTGGAGATCTGTATATCTTACCTAGGCTTGGACTCCTTCCAGTAAATGGACAGCAGGGTGGGAGACTACAAGGTGCCCATTTCAGAGCTTTGGATCATGAGGCAGGCATTGATGATAGCCCAGGACTCCATCGGACTCAGGAGCCACAGCTGCCCTTAGCTCACTCTTTGTGTTCCTTTGTTTCTTCTCTGGATCTGGCACCTTCACTTCTCTGCTTCTGCTGGTGTTACAGGTACCTGAGCCTTACTCTAGAGAGATCATGGACCTGGACTGGCCTGGGGGCTCGCTTCTGCCTGTCCTGAGTGGACAGAGAAGGGATGTGCTTCCCATTGCAGGGCTTGACACCCATCCTCCTTTGTGTTCTGGGAGCTGGAGCATGGCACAAATGTCCCTTTCTGTGGACAATGGGCAAGAAGGTCACAAAGCAGAAGTGTAACCAAACTGTGAGATTAGTTCCATTATTACATTTCACTTAACTCTATGAAGCATGGGTTACTGTTATCTGCAGGTCAGAGATGAGTAAAGCCCAGAGTGGTTACTATTTGCTCAGTGTCACCCTGTGGAGGAACTAGAACTTGAGTCCCTACCTATCTGGTGCTGAAATTTGTATTTTTGTCACCAAACTTCATAAGTCCACTATGCTTTATCTGAAACACTCGGGTGGGGGGAAGTATGGAGGAGTGAGACATAGTCATCTTTGATGACAGTTTCCTCTCTAAATCCCTCTGCAGAGGGTAGTTACATTTACAAGGGTGTGCTTCATGTTCTCCAGCCATAAGATGTTCTCTTTGCATCCCCAAAGAGATGGGTGATGGGAAGTTGGAGATGCACAAGTACAAACATGATGACAAGGGTGTCAGAGAGAAACTGCAGCTCTGTTGCTCATTTCAATCTCTGGCAGAGGAGTATGCTGGTTGGAAGTGTGTGTGTGTGTGTGTCTGTGTCTGTGTGTCTGTGTGTGGTGGAGGAGGACACTTTGGGCATCATTGTCTTGGGACATTGGTACTGTTTGCAATTAATGAACAGTTCTTTCACCTTTCATCTGTTCTCAATTGAACTTACCAGTAAATATATCATAATTACCAGAGCAAGTGTTTATAGAAGCCGCAGCCTCTAGGTGAGGCAATTTTTATGGAATCACCCGTAGTTTAATGAAAGCTGTTTCTGGGGGTAATGTTGAAGCTCTAGACTTGCACATAGATATGCATATGTTCTTAGAGCAGGTGCATGAATAAACATGCATGTGTATACACTCATGCTTACACATATGGAGGCAGGCCTGCATACACATTGGAGCACAGAATCCATATGTGCTCATTTGCTAGATACAAACTCTCATATTCATGTGCCCACATACATGCACACAAACATATACACATACATTATACATGTATGCATATGTATGTATCCATGCCTATATGCATGCATGTCCAAATACTCATGCACATGCATTTACAGTGTGGATACAATGTTCACAATTATGTGCACATAGCTGTATGTATTTATACTCACATTGAGATACAAATGATTACACATGCTTTCCCAAAATGCGTATGAGTCCATGTACATCCTCACACGCACATACATACATGCATGTATAACTGAACACGGGTGTTCACATTCATTCACAGACAAGCACCATATAACAAGTGAAATGTGGCACTGGTAGGGTTAATGGAGGCCCCAGACTCCCATAAATATTTATATGAAGCACTCAAGCTCTCAAAGTGGGAGAAAAAACCTCTCCCCACAAGGCCTTGTAAATCATGCAGCTGCTGCATGTTACCTGTCAGATCCAGGGCTGTGCAGTCCAGCATTTGCTCCATGAGGGTGGCCACATACGTGCTGGAGCACACGGCACTCTCCTTGCCTAGCCAGGCATCCCAGCAAAAGTGCCTAAGTCGGTCCCCACTCCTCGGATTCTCGAGCAGCAGAAGGAAGCATTTCAATGCTGCCGCTGCTGCTGCTGCAAGCACAGGACTGAAGGAATGAAGAGGCATTATGTAAATATCTGAGACTTGGCTTCTCTAGTAAAGACAGATGCTATGCTGTTGTTATCCTGGAGGGACAGCATATGGGGGCCTTGGTGAGAAGGTGGGTGCAAAAATGATTAAGGGTCCTGAGCTGAATCTAGGTTTGGTGCAGTAGGGACTCCAGCCTCTGGAGCTGCTCTCACCCAGCAAAATTTTGGGTCCCAGGAGCCTACTGAATCACAGTTCTCCACGGTGCTGTAACCTTTTGTTTAGTGAATACCCTGCTTCTAGTCCTGCCACCTAAAACCATTCACAGGATCGTTGAACAAATTATTTGTCTTTCATACATCAGGCACAATGCTAGGTGCTGGCAATATAATAATGAACCAAAACAGAAACAATGGAGTTTATGATGTATTAGGAGAGAGAGACATCAGTAAGATATTGTACTAATGAGCACACAGTTTCTTCCTCCTTCTCCTCCTCCTCCTTCTCCTCCTTCAATGGAGTCTCACTCTGTCATCTAGCCTGGAGTGCAGTGACCATAGTTCACTGTAGCCTCAAGCTCCTGAACTCAAGTGATCCTCCCACTTCAGCCTCCTGAGTAGCTGGGACTTCAGGTACAAGGCATCAAGCACTGCCAATTAGTGTACAATGTCACGAAGAGATAGCTGATACGAATGAAAGCCACCTGGCTCTCTGAGAGCATGCATAGGACAGTGGAGCTGATGTACAGGAAGAGTGGTCAGAAAAGCCTTCCTGGAGGAAGTGATGTTTGAGCTGTTAAAGTCTGAATGAAAGTTAACCAAGTCAAAACAGAAGGGGAAGAACACTCAAGGTCAGTGTCATCTGATAGAACTTTCTGCGATGAGAGAAATTTTCTTATCTGTGCTACCCAATAAGGTAGTCACTAGCCACAAGTGGCTATTAAACCCTTGAAACGTGGCTCATGCAGCTGAGAATCTGAATTTTAATTTTCATTTGGTTTTAATTACATTTAAAATAAGTGATCAGAATCAGAATCTCTGTCTCCTCTGATTTTCTCTCCCTCTACTTTCTTGCCTTGCTCACTCTGTTCCAGCCACACTGGCCACCTTACTGTTTCTGGAAGAGGCTGGTTATGGCCCTTGCTTAGGGAATTTACTGAAGCTCTTCCCTCTGCCTGAACCACTCTTCCCCCTGCCTGAACCACTCTTCCCCCAGATAAACCTGTAGTGAACTTACTTACCTCCTTCAAGTTCTTGCTGAAATCTCACCTCCTTCGTGCGGCTTATTTTGACTACCCCATTAAATTTGGCAACCTGCCCCCTTCCCCCTCCCTGGGCACCGCTGACCTGCCTTATTTTTCTTTAATATTTCTTTTCTTGTTTTTTTCTTTATTTCTTTTCTTATAGCACTAATCACTTTAGAATTTATCAGATTATTATTCACTTCTTGCTTATTTCCTGCTTTTGCCTGCCAGCATATAAGCTCTGTGAGATTATTGTCTGGTGACTGTTTTGTTTACTGATGTTCCTAAGAATGATGAATGGTGCCTGGCACTTAGTAGGACCATAACAACCCAATAATTGGTTGAATGATCATGTGTTGTGTAAAATGTGCTTAAAAAGGAAAGGGGTAATATCTGTGAAAGCATGGCTTTGAGGTCCTGGCTTGCCCTATCAATCATTAATCTATCTGTCAATCATATCTATCAATCATCCATCTGTCAATCATTATCTACCTATTATCTATTTGTCATTCATATCTATCATCTATTAATCATCTCTCTGTCAATCATATCTATCAATCATCCATCTGTCAATCATTATCTACCTATTATCTATCTGTCATTCATATCTATCATCTATTACTCATCTCTCTGTCAATCATATCTATCAATCATCTGTCAATCATTATCTACCTATATCTGTCATTCATATCTATTATCTATCTGTCAATCATATCTATCTATCTGTTATAATCTATCTATCTATCTCTGTGTTTTTTGGTACTCTAAAAAATACATACTGCAAAAAATTTTTTTAAAGCTTATTTGTATGTCAACCTCCAAAATCTTGTATACCATCAGTGGTGCACTTGGGTACACACTGTGGCGTCTGTGGAGAGAAAGAAGAAGTTGGCATCTGATATGAGAGGTAGGTGGGGGAGCGCTGGGGTGGGATTGCAGGGGAGGGGGAAAGGGAAAGGGAGGGGGCAAAGTAGAGCTCAATCTTGTTTTCTCCTAGATCCTGGTGGGTTTTTGGGAGAAAAAGGTGAGGGAAGGAGCAATCAGAGAAGGGGTTTGGGATTCCGAAGGCAAAGAGCTAACCAACATCCCACCTGCTTTCCAACTGCCCCTGCTACTTCTCCTACTCCTAGCTCTAACCTTATGCAAAATTAAAAATCCTCCAAAAATAAAAAACCAAGAAACTCCAAAACAAACCATTCCTCCTCCCCATGGCTTTCTGAGCTGAGAAGAAAGTCTCTTAAATACCTTTGTTCCCTTGACAAGTTATTTTTAAAAGGAAATAATGTCTCTAAATCCAACATTTACAGCGATATTTTTTGAAAAGAAAACACTCCACAAATCAGCAGCTCTCTTGTTTTAAGCAGTTGCTAGGGTTTGGAGAGTGGCTGCTTGGTAAACACACTTGTAAACACCCAGAAAAGATTGTATTCAGTGTCTTCAAGTCAAAATCAGCCTTCCCAAACTCCTACTTTCTGTTTCATTGACACAGGAAGAGGCTCTCTAAAAGCAGAACCCAGATGAAGGGTGGCTGTCAGGCTTCTAGGATGACATTTCTCTGGGTAATCAGGGATGGGAGCCCAAACGTATCTGGGAGCAGCCATGTCCCCCTACTCCCCTTGTATTCCTCTAAAGATCTTTGGCTCTTTACCTCGCACTGGAAGGGATCAGGTATAAATGTCACTAGGTCCATTTCACAGCTAGGTAAATACAGTCAGGGGAATCTGTCTCCAAGCAGAGCTGGGAGAGATTGTGTCTCCAGGTGCCTGCTAATACCACCAGGCCAAATAACCTCCTTGAGTCCTTGTTTCAGTTTTTGAGAAACAAGCTTATTTCTTGGGGACAAATCTGTTTTTGTATCCCCTCTCAGAAGCATCTTCCTGTCTGTTTCCACCACCACATCTTAGTTTGGAGTATCCCCCCACTTCCTTCTTGGTCAATTCCCAGAGTCTTAGAACTCATCTCCAGTCCCCACCCTATTCCTCTAAGACTACCAGGGTCCTCTTTCAAACATGGATCATGTCACTGCCTTGTTTGCAAAATCAACAAGTCATTGGTCTTTGCCCCAGAAAAGGGCAATGCTTCAAAATTCAGTTCTGTTTATTGCCTGAGAATCAGATTCGCCGACTCTATTTACCTAGCTGTGAAATGGACCTAGTAACATTTATATCTGATTCCTTCCAGCGCCAGGTAAAGAGCCAAAGGTCTTTAGAGGAATACAAGGGGATAAGGGGGACATGGCTGCTCCCGGATATGTTTGGTTTCCCAGCCGTGATTGCCCAGGAAAAATGTCCTCCTGGAAGCCTGACAGCCACCCTTCATCTGGGTTCTGCTTTTAGAGAGCCTCTTACTGTGTCAATGAAACAAAAACAGAACTATAGCTTTGGCAGTCCAAGATGCTGAGGTCAGACTCTCAGGTGATTTGGGGAAGATTGAAGGGCAGAAGCTGAGTGCAAGAGTTTGCCCTGGCCCTCACATAATCTTCTGAAGGGGATCCATACTTGCCTGGCTGTTAGCCTGTCCAGCCTCTGTCTTCTTCAAGGTCAACAGAGAGTGACCTTGGGTTTTATATTTTTTGTATAATAGGAAAGTTACATATCATTTAGATTGTAGATACCATATGTCTCAAAGATCTTTCTTTTTCTCAAGGTCTCTGAAAAGGATGGCTCTCTTGTGTTCTTTTGGGAACTCACCTTCCTTTCTCTGTTGACATAGAGAAAGAGAGTATAAAAAAGAGGGAATGCTAAAATGGGTCAAAAACTCCAGCTCTCAAAAAAGTGGAAGCATTAGGCTGAACCCTACGAAATTGTTGATATGTAATAGGTTTATTCTGCATATTATAGACCTGTGAGCCCAAATGTTTTGAGGCATATTATCCAAGGGATTGTTTTTGGGTAGCAGAGGAATTAGTGATCACAAGGACCTAGAAGTGGATCATTAAGAACACACCATGTCATACTCATTCTATTTTCATTTTGATAGATAGATCAGGGTCTGTGAACAAAGATCCTTATTTGACAGACACTTGCCATATGCCTGGCACTATTAAATGTTTTACCACTAACTCACATAACCTTTGTAATAACCCAGTGAGTTAGGGGGATATTATTATCCCTATTTTCTGAATGAGGAAATGGAATCACAGAAAGGTTAAGCAACTTGCCCAAGGATGCACAGCTAGTAAATGCCAGTGCTAGAATTCAAACCCGGGAAGTCTGAATCTGGAGGCTAAGTTGTTAATCTTTCTCCTTTTCTGAGGCCAGGGTTTGGATGATAGCTGAAGTTGGTGAATTTGTAACAGGCTGGAAAATGCTTCTGGGATTTTATTCAGTGGAGATTTAACTTTGAGAGGAGTGTCCCCCTCAGCCAACTGTGCTTCCACTTCTTAAGCCATCTGTGCTTTGTTAGGGATATTGCCTTTAAATTAATTTTCTTGGCCTGGCATGGTGGCTCATGTCTGTAATCCCAGCACTTTGGGAGGCTGAGGCAGGTGGATCACCTGAGGCCAGGAGTTTGAGACCAGCCTGGCCAACATGACAAAATCCCATCTTTACTAAAAATACAAAAATTAGCCCAGTGTGGTGGCTCATGCGTGTAATCCCAGGTACTTAGGAGGCTGAGAGGCAGGAGAATCATTTGAACGCAGGAGGCAAAGGTTACAGTGAGCCAAGATCGCGCCACTACACTCCAGCCTGGGTGACAGAGTGAGACTCTGTCTCCAAGAAAATATTAATTTTCTTTGGAAATATTGGCACCTAGTCCTCCTCAGAAACCACTGATGGCTCCCTGTGGTAACCAGGGCACATTTCCAATCCTTCAGCTTGGCCTTCAGGGCTCTGCAGCTTCAGCCCTTGCCCCTCCATTCTTTACTCTTCATCCTGTGCTCTGGGCAAACCGGTCTCCAGAAGCTGCCTGGAATTCAATGGCCTCCACACGTTTGTCTGAGCTGATTCCCCATGAAGCTCTCTGTCACTTGTAATCCTTCCCTCTTTAGGGAAGGATGCACCTTCTCCTGCATTGCTCCTAAAGGACGACATTTTCTTTCCTCTGAAATGCTCACTGGAGCCAGAATGGGGGCCTGGAAGAAATTCAGGTTGCAGAACCAGATGAGGTAGGTATGGTAGATGTAGTTTTAAACCCAACTTCTCCTCTTCTGGCTGTGGAGACTTGAGCTAGTCACTTCATCTCTCTGAGCCTCCTTCGTTGCCTCTTGGTAAGGTGGGGAACATCTTGCTCATTTCTGATTTCAGGAGAGACCTTTGGAGACAGAACTTGTCCATGATGTTTGGTGTGTGGTGGCTGCTGTGATTGTGATGGGCATGGCTGGGCTTATCAGTGGTGTCTCCTCAGGAGGTGTAAGGGGGCTGGATCTGAGTGTATCAAAGTGTCTACGGCCAGGACTTACAAGAAGGAGCAGGAGCTTAGGAAATACTCCTAGAAGCAACCTGGAAGGAAGAAAGCCTAGACTCTGCATGGCAGCTGGGGAGATCGTCAAGCAGGTACAACCGGTTTTATCCTCTGGCCAAGATCTCTGGTTCAATTCGCACTGAAATTAATTGGCAGGGAAGGAAGACCTTGGAAGGTGGTGTGCAAACCCCAGCAGGAGCTCCTGGGAAGTGGGATTTACAGCTGTGAATGTACATTGAAAGGAACCTGGAGTTTCAGTCCTGAGTGCAAATATTCTTACCCCCACACCCCCACAGTTTTTGTCCAGATGCTCAGATCCCTGGCTGGAGAACGAAGATTTGCATAGTTGCAGCACAGACTTGCTTCCCACCTTGGGAACTATTTTATGGAGTCCTGAGACCAAAGGCCTGGATCCCTAACTTATTGATGACACAGCCAGCTTTTGGTGTCCGTGTTGCTGTGAGTCTGTGTGGGTTAAGTTCATCCTGGTATGCATGTGTGTGTGTGCACATAGGCTCATGGAAGAGTGTGTGTGCACATGCATATACAGCCACAGAAAAGCACTGTGCCTCAGTGGTTAAGATGGGGAGACCGAAGTCATCGTGCCTGGGTTTGACCATCACCTCTGCACTTACTGGCCCTGTGACCTCACACGTATTATGTTACCTCTCATGGTTTCGAATTTTACATCCTGTGAATGGAACTATACTACTGCCAAGTGTTAAAGCTCTTGTGAAAATTAAATGAGATAATGCAAATAAAGTGCTTAGCACAGTTTCTGATGCATAGTAAATGCTCAATAAATAGTGATTGCCATTCTCATTGTGTTGTAAATATAACATAGGCATTGTGAAGAAAAGTATGGGCTCTGAAACTTGAGTGTTACCTCTAATGCATTATTTGTGTGATCTCGGACAAATTACTTAACCATCCATGTCTCAGTCTCTTCCGTAAAATGGGGATAATACTTGTGCCTACTCCATAGGATTATCATGTCATAAAGTACTTAGAACAGTGTCTGGTGGATACATGGGGCTCTGCTATTATTGCCATCATGATCGCCATCATTGCCACCACCCACCTTCTTCTTCACTGCCATAATCATGACCTTGCCAGCCATGATTGGTGCCCACTTACTCCTCTAGAGGACAATCTGCTGGTGAGGAGATCTCTAAGGCGCTTGGTCCATGCTTAGATCTTAGAGAAGGGCCCAGTGAAGTTCCCAAGTGTCATCTAGGATAGTATGTAGCCTTGAGTTCAAGTCCTGCCCTGCTGCTTTAGGTCTTCTTTGCACAAAGTGCAGTCAGCTACAGCTGTCCTTCTCAAGGCACTCTGAATGTTGAGTGAGGAGCCAGCTCCTGACCCACACTCTGCCTTCTGGTAATGACACTTGGCTCCATCCCCTGCCAGGAGAGCTCAGCTGGCCCAGCCGCCGGGGCCCTCAGTGCTCACTGCTCACTGTTGTTCACTCTTGGCTCCTTGTAAAGGGTCTTCATCTAGCACTTAGGAGAGCAGAGGCTAACCTTCCTTGGACCCAGGCAGGAGGTTCTTACTGGGAGTGGGGTAGTCCTTACTTTGGCATATTAGCAAGACCCTGGTGTCTGTAGATTGACAGTTCTGGCCTGAAATTCTGGCTTCAACCCCTGAATGGCCTGGGGAGGCCAGGTAATCTCTCTAAGCCTCACTTTCTGCATATGTAACATGGATAGAATCATGGAAATCTGGTAAAGTGGTAAATGAGAAATGAGGGGTGAATGAGAAAATGCACATAAAGCATAAACACAGTGCCTGGCACAGAGGGGGTGCTCATCAGCAAATACGGCCCGCTCTCTACCTTCCCCTCCTAACATCCTTCCCATCCTAGGGGAGTTCCATGGGATAGGAGATGGTGAGAAGCTTGAAGGGGACAAAGGGGCTCAGACATGCTCCCCTAAAAGCAGGGACAATTGTGGGTTCCTCTGAGGGTGAGGTTGAGGATGGGCCAGGCCTGAGCCCAAGGTCTGTTAAGTCCTATCCCTCTCTCCAGGGTATGTGCTCACCATGCCCTTCCTGGTGTCCCTGGGATCCAAGAAGGTCATGGACAGGTATATGGGCCACTGCCCAAGAGTTTGAGAGTGAAGTGTATACGTAAATTACTAAGAACATGCTCAGCTTCAGGCACAAATCCACTCATTCACTCATCAAACACTCGGCGCCTGCTCCATGCTCAGCCCTTCTGCACTCCTGACTTTGCTGATTCTCGTGCAACCCAACCATAACTCCATGTGACTGTGAGTGGGGGCTTCCAGAGCCTGGGAGGTTTGCCAAGTCCTCCTGCTAAGTGGCTGAGCTAGGATTTGAACTGAGATCTGTCTCACCCCAAGGCATGTGGTGCTGGCTCCAGAGTCTCTGTCTTCCTGGAGTCTGGCATCTTGTGAGGGATGTTTGAGCCTTATGGAAACTCAGGGTGCAGGGTCAGGAAGGTGGATAAAGGACATGGAGTGGGAGCCAAGAGGAGGATAAGAACTGGTGGGGAGGATGGAGCAAGCTTAGGAGAGGAGGCAGCCTTTGTGTTTGTCATCAACTTAGACAGATGGAGCTGGGGGACAGGGCTCTCAGTGGAGGAATTAGCCTGGGTGAAAGCTCACAGGTGGCAATGGAGGGAGTTTCCAGAACAGCAAGTAGGCCCTGTGTGGCTGGGGAGTGAGGTGCTGGATAGCTGGAACTGGGAAGCAGAGGCTGCACACAGGTCCTAAGGGACCTTGAGTGCCAGGGTAAGGAGCTTGCGTATCACCCTGCAGGGATGGAATGCTGCTGCCATATTTCTGCTGTGTGACCCAGCCCATGGCCACAGTTGTTTGGAGCAAGTTGGGCCAAAAGCCTCATCTTTCATTGGAAATTGGTGTTTGGATTCTGGGTACTGGTCAGAGTGTGGTGGGAGTTTGAATGGGAAACGGTGAGAACAGGAAGCCAGGAAGCCTCACCCAGGCCTTGTGCATAAGGAGCCACAGAAAGGCTCTCTGCAGAGAAGGAGGGGCAAAGCAGACATGTAGAGAATGCAGAAGAGGTTGGAGATGGCTTAATGAAGCTGTATAATAGAGTGAGCCAAAGCACATTAAAAATTAGTTTAAAAAGACCCCCCAAATAGAAAACAAAAACAAAAGGCAGAAAATAAAAGCAAGGTAGATGAGTCAGATTGAACTAGAAGTGACATGATGACATAAAAGCTGTGTTGAGATGGGCCAAGAGTTGATGCTGGGCCTCCTAGTGGCCAATGGGAAGAGGGAAAAAAGATCAACTGTGAGACCCATGGTGTTTCTCAAGGAAAAGCAAACCCACTGCTCAGGAGAGATGTTCTGGGCTGGCAATAAATTTCTCTGGTGGCTTGTCAAATACCTGGGCAGATTTTTGGTCAGAGGGGACTTGAGTAGAAGCAGCAGAATTTACTCTGGGAATCAGAAGACTAGATTCTGGTTCCAACATCATACATGAACTTGGGAGGTTGCTTAGCTTGTCTGAGACTTAGTTTCTTCTACTGTAACATAGAGGCACATGCTGTAGAGGGCCATGAAGGTGATCTGACAGATGTGATGAAGTAGCAGGGACACAGCAGCTAGTCAGTTAGGCTAGCCTGCTTTATTCCCTCCCTCCAAAAGCTGCCTCTCTTTAATTAAACTTTTTATTTCTCTTTTGCCCTCTCCTGCCCTGGGCCAGCTCCTCCTAAGGTCTACTCACTGCCTCTGGGACCAGGACACAGCCAGGAGGCTGCTGGCATGGTGCCTCCTCAAATCAGCAGGGCCCACAGCTCCCTGCCGGGCCTGTGTCCACAGCTGACTGCTCTGCAGAGCCAGGCTCTGCCAGCCTGCAATCTCCCAGAGCCTCCTCTGTGCCCAGCCCTGGGCGGGGCTGAGAACTGTGCCCCCTAACCCAGTCCAGCCCCCATCATGTGCTCCGTTAGCACCCTGTACACCTCTTTCCTGCACAAATCCCAGGAATAGATAAATAATTGTCCGCTAGAACACACGTTTCACAGGGCAGGGATGTATGGGGTGCCTGGTCAGCACTTGCAGCAGAGTAGGTGCTGTATGTTGCTGGAATGAATGAATTGATGAATGGAATGAATTGAGTAAAATTTTGTCATGGCTGGTCCTGTGGGGTCAGGAGATCGCTGTTTCCATTTTATAGTTAAGAAACTTCATTTCCACCTCTTTACCCATTTCTATTTGCCCTTCAGGCTACCGCCAAAATGTTATTCCCTTAGGAAGGCGAGGACTAAAGTTTTAGATTGGGTCAGCTACTCCCCACCTCCACCATGGTTAAACCCCCATATTTCCAAGATTTGCTCTGATTCCCTTGTTGATATATTCATCTGTTGGGCACTGTTAATTTGAATTTATGACCTCTTAAGTCCTAACACCACCACTTACATAATGTGCAGGGCCCAGTGCAAAATGGAAATAAGATAAAATTTTTGTTTAAAAAATATTAAGACATTCAAGATGGCCAAAGCAGAACATTAAACCAGGCATTGCCCTTTCTAACTGCAGAGTCCTGTGTGACTATGCAGGTCGCATGCCCATGAAGCTGGTCCTGTCTCTGTGGCAGCATGGACATTGTAGGTCTGGTTTACTGCCACCTCCTTCTGGCCCAAGCCTCACGCAGTGCCTGCTTCTCACGCACATCTCACTTAAACATCAAATGAATCAATGACGGAAAGAAGATGCAAAAATAGAAGTTAAATAACCTCCCGGAGACTTAGCTTTCCCATCTGCAAAAGGGAATTATCTTTCTTCCCTCATAGGTAGGCAGTGATGACTCTGAGCCTTGGGGCCACCGGATCATGTTACACATGTACTGATTCATCTGGGACCACATGTCCGGGTGGCTAGAGGACAGAAGTCAGCCCTGCGTGGCGCAGAGTGAGGCTGAACCTGATAAGGTCAGTGGACTCTGCTCTCTCCAGGCGGCCAGCAGGCCTCCTATGACGTACTCCTATCTGGCTGGAGCCCAGGGAGTGGGGATGGGCTGTGGGCTTCCTCTTCTTCATAAACCCTATTTAGTGAGCACCTACCATGTATCAGGTCCTGCAATAGGCACTTTGCATGCATTATCTTTTATCTGACTTCATTTTGCAGAGGAGCAAGTCAAGGGTCAGAAAGAAACAATGCCGTGTCCAGGGTCAGGGGCAGTCAGCTGTGGAAGCTGGATCTGCCACAGCCTAGACCAGGGCTTGCTGAGAACAAATAATGTGCACTGAAAGGGGGATTTGTGCATAGAGCTCTGTGTGTGTTGCTTGTGCCTGTGTGCAGGACTCCAGAAAACATCCCGTGCTTTGGCTTTAGATGCTGCTGACTTTCTCTGGGGCCCAAGCAGTGACTCTCCAGGCAGACCTGCTATGTCCCTGGGGCTGGAGGGAGCACGGATTTCCCACCAGCCTTGACCCGAGTCAGTATCAGGAATACCCAGTGGTGCTGAAACTGTAAGACAAACATTGCTGATTTTCCTGGTGTAACGTTTTCACACAAACTTTTGTCATATATTTCCTTTTTCGTCTTTGTATTTTTCTGATTAAAGAAGTAATTGTTAAGCTTAAACTTGCACTAAGGCTTTTGGGATACTTGTATAAGCTTGTTTTAAAAAACTAAGAAAATGTACAATGTAAACAGAAAAAAAAAGACTCAGAGTCCTGAAACTCTTTTCTCTCACTACAAAGCCATCATGAACTTGTATATGCACACACCGTGTGCACACACACACACTGTTACACATACCACACACATGCACATATACACCCCCCCACATGCACACACACACCACAGAAACAGACACCATGTATACAATCCACGTATACCACACACACTCTCACATACATCATCCCTTCACACACACATATATGTGTATACACACCATATACACACACACTACACACACACTATTACACACACCACACACATGCACACATACACCCCCCACATGCACACACACACCACAGAAACAGACACCATGTATACAATCCACATATACCACACACACTCTCACATACACCATCCCCCTCACACACATATATTTGCACACACACACCATGTGCACACACACACTATTACACACACCATGCACATGCAAATGTACCACATACACACACTACACACATGCGCACACACACTATGACACACCACACACACGCACACACACACCACACACACGCCACTTGCACATACACATTATACACACATCATATGCATACGCCACACACATACCACACATATACACACATATATGCACACATATACACCACAGATGCACATACATACTGGACATGCACACACACACCATATACACACAAACACGCAGCACCTGCATACCCACACATACCGCATTTTTTTCACTCTCTTTTCAAAGAGTATAGAGGTCAAAAGCCGACTGCCTGCTTTGAAAACTGGGATTTGAATGTTTTCACACGGAGCTTATGCTATGCTGTTTGACACAGGCCTCACTTCTCCCTGGAGCCTCACATCTGTCCACTTTCTACCTTGTGCCTTGAAAACATTTGCATTTTAAAACTTGGAAAGATGGCTACTTTAAAAAAATGGGTCCAACCCATACTTGGTGCTATGACACCCACTTTTTTCTTTTGCTTAACAAAATGTTTGGGACATCTTGTCTGTACAGAGTCCGACCTCGTGCTTTTTCACAGCCGCTCAGTGTTCTGAGAATTTGCAATATGAAACATTGTCCTTTATAATACGACAGCAGTGGGCATCCTCTGGATTAGGAAGCGTAAAACAGGAGACTTCAAAGCCATGGCTTGCACCGTGCACCGTGGTCAGGCTTGCAGAACTGTGGGGGGCTGTGTGTGCTGGCTTTAACTTTCAGGTGAACCTGGGTGGGAGGCTCTGGGCCCTCGGGAAGGGGCACAGGGCTGGGTTCCGCATGCCGGGATGTCCTCTCTTACACACTGATTTCTACTTTCTTGCTCCCACATCCACACTCTTTCCTACCCACAATACAGTTCCCCACCAGAACCTAGTCACAGTCCCCGATACCAGTATGGGTTTCCTTGCCACACACCTGACTGCTGTGGTAATTGTGCATCTGACCTGCAGGTTGTGGAGAGGGCAGATTGAAACACTTACTGAGTCCCTACTGCATGCCCCGCTGTCCTAGGAGCCTCATGTGTTATTGCCTGTGGTCCTCAGAAGGTTTACAGACAAGGAATCTTGGAGGCTTACTTAGACAGGGAGCTGCTTCCGCACAGACACACAGCGGGTCAGTGGCAGAGGCTGGTCCACACCTTGCTGCCCTTTTGGATCTGGGAGAAATTGCCAAACCTGGCCAGATGTGGGACCTGGGGCTCTTAGTGGAGCTGTCGCTTGTCCATTGTGGGTCCAGCTGTCTCCAGTGTCTTTTAGCGCCCAGAGTCCCAGAAGAGACGCTCACTGATGCGATTCCACCACAACAAATTGAGAGCCACGAGGGCCTGTTTCCATTATCCCTCTAGGCTAGAGGCAGAATAATGGCTTTCCAAAGATGACCATATCCTAATCCCCAGAATCTGTGACTATGTTGCCTTATTGTGGCAAACAAGGACTTTGCGGATATGATTAAAGTCAATGACTTTGAGATGGGAAAGATTGCCTGGATTATTTGGGTGGGACAAATGTCATTAACATGGTTCTCAGAACTGGAGAACTTTCCCAGGTGTGGTCAAAGGGAGATGTGGCCAGGAAAGCCGGGTTAGAGAAATGCAACAGTACTGGCTTTGAAGATGGAGGAAGGGAGGCACGAACCAAGGAACGCAGGTGGTCTCTATAAGCTTGAAACAGCAAGGAAATGGATTTCCCCCTACAGCCTCCAGAACTGAAGGTAGCACCGATGACACCGTGAATTTAGCCCAGTGAGATCTGTGCCAAACATCCAACCTATAGAATTGTAAGGAAAGCTATAATATAGAGCTACCATTTATCCAGCAAGATTTGTTCATCCACGGGGCCCTTCTCCTATCATACCACACACGTGTGCATGAATACAATTAGTGCTACCAGTGAACTTGGAATGAATGCTTATGGGGTCAGGCATGTTTCTAAGTAGTAATCATGGTCATGATAATATTATTAATACTGATTCTATTAATACAGATACTAATGATAGTAATGATGTTGAACACTTCAGTCATGCCCACCACCTGCCTTCTGCTAAGTGCTATGCATTTATTAAATCATTCGATCCTTATTGCCTTGCTAGGAGGCAGGTTACTCTTCCTTTATCCATTTTATATCTACTTATTTTATAGGTGGGGAAACCAAGACACAGAGAGGTTAAGTAACTTGCCCAGGGTCACACAGCTGAGAAAAAGTGGAGCTGGGATTTGAACCTAAGCCATCTGGGTTACATTTACTTACTCATACAGTTACAGACACACATCCCTTTACATTCACATTCACAATCACGCATACACATTTCATGCTGTTCCAACCAGCCTCCCTTCCTAGACTCTGCTCCCCTCCCCCGCCTTCCCCCCAACAACCCCTATCACTGGCTAAGGGGCATGAAGCACCAGGTAGATAAAACAGTCTGGAATCCCTGGCTCTGAAAGGGGTTTTCTAAGACAGGTCATGTCAAAGCTTCAAACAATGTATCTGTCAAGAAAAAAAGTTGCTATTTTTTTTCCTGGATTTTACATCTCCTTTTAAGAAACTTCACTCATTTCAACCAGATGATAGGTTCCATGTGTAATTAAACGTGAGTCAACGTGTCAGGCTTGGCAAAATTCTTTAGACCTGTCAGCTCACAGAAGAAGGAGGGACATTTTGGGATGTCCTGTCCCTGCAGTGTGGTAGGGTCTGAAATGCAGTCCCCTTGTCCGGAACAGCCTGCCCTGCCCGCCCCCCCCAACCCCAGGGCCCCGTGCTGGGCTGGCTGGGCAGGCCAGTGGACTGCAGAGGTAATTGGTGCTTTCAGACACCCCAGGAGTCGCTGTCCCACCTCATTACCTGCCTCTGGGGCAGGGACAGGCCAGGCCAGGCCATCAGGTCCTCTGGAACCGGTTGGGCCGGTTTGGAGGCGGTTATTACCAGGGCTCTCTGGGAAGAGATGGAGACCCAGAGGAGGAGGAGGGAGGGGATGGAGGAAGGGGTGATGGGGATGGGGAGGATGGAGACAGGGAGGGTGTGAGGAGGGCAAGGGGAATAGGAATTGGGTAGGAATGGAGAAGATGGAAAACCATTTTGAAAAGCTCCCCCTAAATCACCAGCAGCCCACAAGATGAGAGTTGAGCCCCGCCCTGCTTCTGAGGCTTTCCACTCAGTCCAGTCCGGGGTGTGTGGGACCCTAATTGAGTCTGAGATGCCTTGCGGGTAGGAGGTAAGTGGGGCATGGAGTCCAGCCCACGGGGATCCTGACAAGTGATGGGCCTGCCTACACAGCCAGTTACCTGGGCAATCTGGCTGAACACAGTCACCCGCCTTCCTGTTTCGAGCCACTTTGGACCTAATTACCAAATAATTAAGGCCCAAGTCATTTTCCACTATTATTCTCCATTGTCCAATCTCATTTATCAACCCCCAGCTGCCTTCTTCTGACCCACTTAATTTTTTCCTCTCCCTCCCTTCTCTCTTCTTCCAACATATATCACACAGCTGGCCCTGTGCTGGGGCTCACAGCCCAGGGGCCAGCGCTCAGCCTGCCTGGTCAAGGGACCCACAGAAGGCATCTCAGGGGAGGGGATGTTTGAGCTGAAAGACGAACGAATGTGGAGAGATGGTGACCACATGGGGCCAGCACAGGGAATATCCACTGAGTTCTCACTCCATGCCTGTCGCGCCTCATATCCCTTCTCAGGGAATTCCTTTGAAAACAGTATGAAGTAGGCCTGGTGGCTTCAGTTTTACAGCTGAGGAAATCAGTGTTCAGAGAGAGGGGATGATGTGCCCAAGGTGACACGGTTGGACCCAGGGACAGCGGTGGGATTCAGATCCCCGTAGGGCTGACTCAAAACCCCATTGCCCAACCCATTGGAGATTCCTCCACTGGGAAGGGTGTTCCAGGCTGGGGAAACTGAATGCACAAAGGCACAGGAGGGTGAAACCACGCAGGAGTTTAGAGAAGCTCCAGTGGTTCTGGACTGTTGGAGTGTGCCTTCTCCCCTGTGGGAGAGCAGTGTGTGTGGGGGCCATTACAGGGTAGAGGCCAGACTAAGACAGGCCTTGACAGCCAGACTAGAGAGTTTGGGCTTTGTCCAAGAGGCACCAGGGAGTTTAACCTGGGAGCATTGGAGGCCTAAGAGGCAGGATGCCTGGTGCTTGGAGGCAGACAGGCGGGGTTTGAATCCTGACACAGCCTGTCTTATACACTTACTGCCGCTCGACCATCAGCAAGTCTCTTCATCTCATATTGCTCCCCATGAGGCGATAATAGCACCTACTTCCTGGAGTTGTCCTGAGCATTGAAGAAGTGTGGTGTTCAGCACAGAGCCTGGCATACAGTAAGGGCTGACAGTTATTCATGTTTTCTTTCAGAAAGCTACCAACAGGGGCTGGTATGGGGAGTTGTCAGGAAGCCCTAGGAAGGGCGGTTTTGATTTCCAGAAGAGAGATACCGAGGCCTCTGGAGGCTGAGATGGGGAGACTTCTACAGCTCAGGGTGAGAGTAGGCCTGCAGGTTCTGAGAGGGTGGGCTGGGGACAGTTGTCCCCCAACCCCTGCGCCCAGTCTTCTTGCCAGGAGTGATGGGGGGAAAGACAGATGCCAAAGGTCATCCATGGGGACCCAGCTCTTCCCAGGGAGCAGATGTCAGTTGCTGGAGCTGACAGTTCCAGGAGGAGGGCAGAGAGCAGCCGGAGCCTCTGTTCACCTCCAGTGCTGGGGGAGGGGCAGAGCTGGCACTTCAGGTAGGCTGGATATTCCTGCCCTTGCTCCGTGTGCACAAATTTGGCCTGGTCTGTGTCTCATGGCCACTGGGCCTTTTCTATCTCTGCCTGTTCAGTTGAAGAGGTGGAGATGTCTCAAGAAATGCCATGGCAGCTGAGCGTGGTGGCTCACACCCGTAATCCCAGCACTCTGGGAGGCCAAGGCAGGTGGATCACGTGAGACTAGTAGTTCGAGACCAGCCTGGCCAACGTGGTGAAACCCTGTCTCTACAAAAATGCAGAAAAACTAGCCAGGCATAGTGGTGCATGCCTGTAATCCCAGCTACTCAGGAGGCTGAGGCAGGAGAATCGCTTGAACCTGGGAGTCAGAGGTTGCAGTAAGCCGAGATCACTCCTCTGTACTCCAGCCTGGGCGACAGAGCAAGATTCTGTCCCCCCTCCAAAGATTCTGTCCCCCCTGCCAAAAACAAAGGCAGTGCCATGGTTAGGAGGCTGGCCTCCTGCAGGGGTCCCTGGCACGTGCCATGGGAGCACCCCTGACCCACTGGGTAGCTCCTGAGGGCTACATCCTCACAGAGTGGCTTTGGTTAGTTTGAAAGGGGACTGACTGCTTACTTAAGTACAGAGATCACACTCACGAAACATCTTTGACCAGGGCCAGCTTCACCAGCAGGCACAGTAGGCACTGTACCTACAGCCTGCAATACTTTCAGGGGTCCGTGGAATTGTTTTTATTTCTTTAGAATCAGCAGAAAAAATGTTAATGTAATGCATCCCAGATTATATGCATCTTTATATTAACAGCCACAAATTAGAATTTTAGCATATTTTTATAAAGAAAGGAGCCCATAAAAACAAAAGTTCCTAAGGGCCCATGAAAATCATATGCAGCCTGGTCTTTGCACTTCCTTCTCCTGCAGGACAAGATCCCAAGAGACAACTCAGGTGTTGGATTCACATGGAACTGGGTTCAAGCCTTGATTCTACTACTTACAAGCTTTGTGACCCTGGCTAAGCCACTTCACCTCTCTGAGCCTCTGTTTCCTCATCTGTAGAATGAGATAAAGAATGAATGGAAGGCCTTTAGCAAGGGTGCCCCTGAGCACATAAAAAGGATCCAAAGTACCAAAGCTGTCAAAAAGCTATCAAAGCTATCAAAAAAGGCCATCAGCCTGGTGGCCAAGACCATTCACTTTATAGATATTTACTGAGCATCTGCTATGGGTCAAGCTGTATCCTGGGTACTCTCATCATTTGGCTCCTGCCTGTTCCTGTCTCTGCAGACCCTGGTCCCCAGCCCACCCATGTCTGTATCTTCATCAGCCCACTCACCATTCCTGTCTTACAAAGACCCTAAGATTCCCTGTCTAATTTCCCTTTCTTTTCTTTATCTTCACTTCCTTACTTGCCACTGGATCCTTGGAATCTTCTCCCTGACCTGAGCAGGCGGCCCTACCTGACCCAATGGAGATCAGCTATCATCTTCCTCCCTTTTTCTCACTGCAGGAGGAGCTGGCCCAAACTGTATTCCACCCTCACCCTCACATCCCAGTGAGTCCCAGTTGGATACAAGACCCACCACTTCCTTCTCTTCTGCAGAGCCACATCCAAATTCACCCCCGAAGTTGTCTTCTTTAACTTTTCCCCAACAATCTGCAGAAACATGGGTCAGGTAACCTCCCATTTGAAATGTTGACAACTCCGCTTCTTAATAAAATAAAAGCCTGCTTTCTATCTTTTTCCTGCCAAAGGCATCATGAATGATTGATTGATTGATTTAAAGAAATTAAAACATGTCACATAATTTTATAAGCAACTTAACCACCCATACTGGAGCCTGGATACCTGACATAAAGATTCCAGCTTTATTTTTTTTTATTTCATTTATTTATTCATTATTATTATTTTTTGAGATGGAGTTTTGCTCTTGTTGCCCAGGCTGGAGTATAATAGCGCTATCTTGGCTCACTGCAAACTCCAGCTCCTAGGTTCAAGCGATTCTCCTGCCTCAGCCTCCAGAGTAGCTAAGATTACAAGCATGGGCTAGCTACCATGCCCGGCAAATTTTGTATTTTTAGTAGAGATGGGGTTTCCCCATGTTGGTCAGGCTGGTCTCAAACTCCTGGTCTCAGGTGATTCACCTGCCTCGGCCTCCCAAAGTGCTGGGATTACAGGAGTGAGCCACTGCACCTGGCAGATTCCAGCTTTAAATGTGGAAATAAATATTTTTCAATACCAAAATCAATATAAGATATGAAAAAGATGAATAATGAGCAAAAATAACTTTTTTCCCCTTTTAAATGGCACTAAGAACTTGTTTCTGGAGCTGAAGATTTTTCATGGTTGTATCTATGACTTAAAATAGGAGAAAAACACAAAAAGTAGGTATACAAAAGTAACCATGAATGCAGTCAACGACACTAGGTCAATGAGTTGGAAGTTGACTTTTCCCCTTGACACATGTACAGCCAAATCTAAAATCTTCCCCTCATTCTCATCTGCTCTCAGGCACTCAGAGCCCTCTAGACCCTGGTCCAATTCGTCAGCAGTTTCTTCTCAACTTGCACTTCACACATGCTCCACTTGATGAACCCCATATTCTTCCTCCCCAAGACAAACCTCTTTTCCCTCCCTGCTCTACATGCTCTGCCTGGAACAACCTCACTCCCTGGTCCTCTTGAATATAAGTCCCCTGAGGACAAAAATCTTACATCCTCACTGATGGATCCCAATCTCCTAGAACAGTACCAGGCATATGATAGATGGTTATTAAATATTTGGAGAATGAATGGCCAGCCCAGAAAACTCCCATGCGAGCTTCAAAACCTCAATCAAATGGAATCTGCTTTTTGTGCTACCCTTGGCCCCCTGGCAATGCCTGGCACTGTAGTTTCTGTTTCCACACTGCTTTGTGTTGCCTCCTCTTAGTGCACATTGTACATGTCTGCAAATTAAGAGGCATCTTGGCCTTTGGAGCAGACAGAACCCACTTCCAGTCCTGCTTCTGACACTTCATTCATTTATTCAACTCACTCATTCAACAAAGATTTACTGGGCATCTACATCTATTGTACCAACCATTGGGAATTAAATGGTGAGCAAAGGCAGATTAGCACCTGCTCCTCATGGAGCTTCCCATAGGCATGCCCATTAGCCTTGCTGTGTCTCTGTTTCCTCAGCTGTGACACAGGTAATGGCCCCTTCCCGAGAGGATTGTTGAGCAGATTAAATTGGGAGGTGCAATAAGGCACTCAGTGCATGGTAGGTGCTCAGTAGATTTTGCCCTCAGTGGGGACTGAGCTCTTCCTCAGGGTCAAGGAAGGATTCCCATTTCTTTCCTCTTTCCGTGGGCACAGAGGAGGTAGCAGTAGATGCTGGCTGGTAATGAGGACGGTGGAGCTGCACTTGGTGCCTGTCTCTCTGTGGCTGTCTCTGGCACACACACACCTACACAGACACACAGACCCACACATGCATACAGAGAGAGAGAGAGAGAGACAGAGAGAAAGAGTCAGATCCAGCCTGTCCTTACCACACTAGCTCTTCCAAGGCCCAGAACAATCCTTCACCTCTAAGTGGGCCAGTGCTAGGGACAAACAAGAGTCTCTAGCACATTGGGACAAAAACCCAGGATTCCCATGCCTGGGAAGGTGCAGGATTGACCTGGGAGCATAGTATGCCCCATCCCTGACCCAGGTGGCTGAGGCTCCAGAGATGGTGCGCTTTCACCCAATTTCTCAGTATCTCTGGGGAGAGTGACACAGAGCAGTTTAAAAAATTACCCTCCACCCTGCGATCCACCCCCACACCTATGCCTCTGTCTGGCCATTCACACTCCAATGCCTGACATGTGACCCTATGACCACAGGCCTGTTCTCTTGAGCAAACAGCAGTGCACGTGAGCAGTGTCTGGCCTCAGGCTTGGACATGGCCAGCTGGCCACTCAGGACTCTTGCCCCACTCTGCAGGAGTGGAGGGGTAGATGGAGCACTGAGACACCTGGTTTCTAGCCCTAAGCTCAACCTCAAGGCAAGGTCTGGTGTGTATCCCTTTTTGTCTCTAGGTCTCCTCAGTTTCCCTATCTGTATCAGGCAGGGTCTGGCTGGCTGGTTGGAGAAGTAAGCCTGAGACAGCCTTTTTAGCCCCTGTGTTTTTCTATCATATTCTTGGGTTCGGGGCAGAAATAAATGCGTGGGCCTTTCAGATTTAGACTCTGGGCACCTTAGACACCTGCCATAGGCCATTCTCAGCAATTGCTGGGATCATCTCCAAACTTATTTCATTCTGAGTTTCAACCTCTCCAACCTGCTGTTTTCCTCTATTCCTTCTAAGACTTTTAATGTTCTTAGGAACCTTCCAGTTGATGTGGAAGAGTTTGAAGAGATGAGGGTGGTGAGAACCCTCTGGACCAAAATGGAGCAGTGTCTCATATCTAGGAGCTGGGGTTGAGGCCTTGGGAGGTGTGGTTAGAGGGGCATGGTGGAATTCAAAGGGTTCAGATTACATAATTTTATTTGAAATTATTATATAATTTCATATTTGGAAAGATTTGAAAATGACAAACCTCAGAAAATAATGAGTGTCAAGACTTTCTTTGCTTATTGGGACATTGCAGAAGATAGCTTGAAAGGGGCAATAGCTTAAAATTAAGCTGAACCATTGAGATTGCTGGGAGATGCTTTTTCTTAGGTCACACATGGTCAAATATTGCCATGCCCTGTGTTTCAACTTAATATTTTGGGGTTATCAGAAGAGTGCATGAGCAACTGAGAACTACGAGTGTTTTGTGAGGAGGGAACACTCACATGTGGCAATGATTGGAGAAAGAGAAGGCAGCCAAGGAAACGGAGAAGGAACAGTCAGAAATGAGAGGAAAGCCAGGGGACTCCAAGAAGCAGACGTGGTCAGCTGGCCAGCAGTTTGGGACTGGGGCTGGATGGGGACCTAGGCTGGGATAACCCATCCATTTCCACCCGGCAGCCCTGTCCAGCATCTTCTCTCACCACTCTGCCTCAGTGTCTTCGTTCCAGCCACACCAGATATCTGTTGTGTCCTTGAATGCCTCATGCATTCTCTCAATCCAGCCTCCCCTCCGGCTGTTCTCTCTGCCTGCAGTTCTTGTCTCTGCCTCTTTCACATCAGATGGGCACTGCCTCTGTTGTTCAGCCCTCTGATGGTCACCTTCTTAGGCCTGTCCTGCTCCCTTGGCCACACATGGTTAGATGACCCTAAGGCTGTGCGTCTCCATTTTTAACTTAAAATTTCTTATGTGATGTCTGTCTCCCCCACTGGAGTGTGAGCTCCTGTGGGCAAGGCCGATGTCCATTTTGTTTATCGTGGTATCTCCACGCCTAGCACAGTGCCTGGCACAAGATGGCAATGCAATAACTACTAATAAATGAACAGATGGGACACCAAAATTGTCAGGATGCTGAAGTCCAGGTCTCTAGCAAGCCTAGCCTCTTACTCAGCCAAAATATCTGGGTCAGATATGACTTTCTGAATGGTCCATATGGAGCTTCTGACTTTGAAAATCAATGTGCATTTCCATCAACCAGTTCAGAGCATTGAGAAATGAGGAGCTGTTGGGTCAGATGGTGTTCCGATTATCTCTCTTTTGCTGCAGAACAAACCACCCCACAACTTGCTGGTATAAAACAACACCCCTTTCAGTACACTCACAAATTCAGTGGGTCAGGATTTAGGAAAGGTTACAGAAGAGACAGCTCATCTCTGCTTCATGACATCTGGGGACCTCACCTGGGATGATTTGAATGGCTGGGGCTGGGGAATCCACTTTCAAGATGGCTTCTTCATTCTTGTTTCTGGTGCCTGGGTTGGGCTGGTTGAAGACGGGGCTCACATGCAACTGCCAGCTAGAACACCTACATATAGCTTCCAGCATTGTGGTCTCAGGTTAGCAGAGCATTAGAGTTTCTTAATAGCAATCTCCTGACTCTCAGTACAATGGCTCCATTAAATGAGGTAGATGTCTCATGGCATGTTATGATGTAGCCTAGGAAATCATATAGTGTCACTTCTGTACTCTATTGGTCAAAGCAGTCATAAGTCCCTCTGGTTCAAGGGGAGGGACCATAGGCCCACATCCTACTGGGAGTAGTGTCACAGGATTTATGGCTATATTTTGAAACTGCCATACATGGTTTATGCTGTTGTAGCTCTCTGGGATCAGGCCTGTGAGCTGAACTGCATGACCAAATACATTTTCCCTTCAACTTTTAGAATTAGAAGAGCACTTTAAAATCTTCCAGAACACCAGGTGTGGTGGCTCACGCCTGTAATCCCAGGACTTTGGGAGGCCAAGGTGTGTGGATCACCTGGGCTCAGGAATTCAAGACCACCCTGGCCAACATGGTGAAACCCCGTCATCTCTGTAAAAATACAAAAAATTAGCCCGGCATGGTGGCACATGCCTGTCGTTCCAACTACTCTGGATGCTGAGGCAGGAGAATCGCTTGAACCTGGGAGGCGGAGATTGCAGTGAGTGGAGAAAGCGCCATTGCACTCCAGCCTGGGCAATAAGAGCAAAACTCTGTCTCAAAAAAAAATAATAATAATAAAAATAAAAAATAAAAAAAATATTCCAGGTAGAGGAGGAAGGTGGCTTGTAGCTTTATAGGCCTGGGTTCAAATCTTTTTTCTATCACTTTGTGTCCATGGGGTCTTGGGCAAATCACTTAATTCATCTGAGTCTCAATTTCCTTACCTGAATAGTGGAGGCAGCAATGATGCCGTAGTGAGGATTTGGTGAGCCAGTAGAGGAAGATCTGATGCCTGCTGAATGTCTATAACAGCTACCTTTGTGATCATTAATGCTCTTTCATGTGAAATGAGAATAAAAATAGAGACCTCACAAAAACTGTCTTCCTGGCTCTAGGCCATCTGTGACTAGGGGAAATTCAATTCATGTTCTTGGGCCAGTCACTCGGCAAGAATCTGGAGACACAGAGATGAACGCAACAGCGTGGTCAGCCCTTGGATCTCCACATCCAGTGGACAGGGGAGGCATAGTGAGGCTGAGGGAGGTGGTAGGGGGCAGAGCATCCATTCCCATGGAATGGTCATCAGTGCACTCATGGCACTCTTGATGGGGGGGTCTCTGGACCATGCCAAGGGGTCTTCTTTGGTCCATTCTTAGTCAACATATTTAACATGGACTCAGTTAAAGTCTGACAAAGTCTTGCTGACTTTGTTGGAAAAGACCAAAGATGGGAAAAACCCAGTTTCAAAAGACCTCATGTGAAAGAGGCATAGCTATGGCTTTTAGCCGGCTCCCGATATTACCTACACTTTTTCAGTATTGTGTTAAGAGCTTTTCGCATATCATTCCATTTTATCATCCCAATAGCTTTATGAGGTAGGTGCCTGTATTGTCTTCACTTTATGGATAGACACTGAGACTCAGAGAAACCAAGTGGTTTGCCCAGGGCCACATGCTGTGTTCCAGCTGCCAAAATGCTGATGCAATCCCTGACTGCATGAATAGAAGAAAGTGTCCCGAGCAGGGGATGAGACACATTGTGTTCTGCACTGCCTAGATCACCCTCACGGGTGCTCTCATTTAATTCAGAGGTACTGGAGACCTTCCAGTGGAGGGAAAGAGCGAGATCTTGGAGACATAGGACCTCACAGTCATGTTCTGTGAAGGAACATGCTCCTGATGTGGGAGACAAAGCTGACATCAGGACCACTCCCTCATATTTCCAAGAGGCTGTTGTGGTCAAAGAGAGCTCCATGTTTCCTGTGAGCATGGTTCTGTATTAGCCATTTAGAGCTGTTTGAAAATCTATCTGGTTCCCTCGTGATGTAGTGAGCATCCTATCACTAGAGGTGTTCAAACCACAATAGGTTAGAAGTGCCATTGAAGGCAGGCCTGTAGTGGATGGGCTGCTGGACGTGTGTAATGCCTCTAGCACAATGCCTGGAATAGGGTAGGTGCATGCATCAGGGAACCCTTAAGGTTTAGGATTAAACCTGGCTTTTCTGTAAAAATCATTTTTTAAAAAAATCCAGGCAGCTCCTTATATACTTAGGAGATAAGAATCATTTTAATGATGACCAAACATATTACATACACAATTTCATTAGAATTTTGTAATAATGCTATTAATTGTGCCTACCTTATGGGGTTACTATAGTTGAGGAAACTGAAGTACAGAGAGATTGAGCAACTTACCCAAGGCCACACAGTAATTGGCAGATCTGGGATTTGAATCCAGGCCTCTGGCTCTGCCTACGGTTGTCCTTGCCCATGGATCTTCCAGGGGCAAGCTTGACCCTCGAAGTCTCTGGCCAACATTTATAATAATGGAAGGTGCTCCAAGTTTCTTCTCATGGCTCTGCCTCCAGGATCTTTGGGTTTACTAGCTGGAAAAGTGAGGACACGTGATAGAATCCCTCAACCAGTGGTTGGCTTGTGGACCCACCCCAAGCAGGACATAATTTTAATTCACCCAATGTGCCTATGTAGATAATGCAGCCATAAATAAAATGGAAGAGATGCCTGTCTGCCTGAAGCTTATTTTCTTGTTGAAGAGACAGCAGAGAAGAGGCAACTGCAGTGTGGGCTGGTGGGGTTGTGAGTAGAGCAGATGTCAGGGCCCTACTTATCTCCCTTTGGACCTCACCGTTGTAGTCCTGACTTCCTCCTGACTACTCAGTCCCTGCCCAGGGACTTTCTCTCCCTTCCCAAGCCTACACTTAATTCAGAGGTACTGGAGACCTTCCAGTGGAGGGAAAGAGCGAGACCTTGGCAACATAGGACCTCACAGTCATGTTCTGTGAAGGAACACGCTCCAGAAAATTGATATCCATCTGGAATAGCTCCAACCAATGATTGATGGGCCTGGTGGATTAATACCACGTCTCCTTCCCTCTAGGCTGAGATAACTCAGAGCTGTGTGTTCTACAATGAACTCTGGAGCTCTTAGCAGAATGAACCTCTAGTTGCCCATGGTGGGAACTTGCCTGATAATATTCTTTATTGGCTGCCTTCCTGTCCCTGCCTCATTTCTCATTTCCCTGCCAGCAGATGTTGCGTTCACCTTCCACATAAATTACCTTCAATCTTCATTGTAGAGTTTACTTCCGGAGGGACCCAAATGACCACGGCATAGGACAAAGCTCAGGGGCTCTGTGAGCCTAGAAGAGGAGGCACTGAGCCCAGCTGGGACAGAGGTCCACAGAAGATCCCTGAAGGAAAAGAATGGAAGGAAAAGAATGGAGAACTTAAGGGTGAGTGGGAGTTAGTCAGCTAAAACGGGGTGAGCAGAGAGAGAAGAGGGACAAGTGTTCCAGCAGGGGGACTGGCATTTGAGGAAGCTCAGAGGCAAGGAAGGGTGGTGTGTCTGTGAATGGTGGATGGACCATTACAGCTGGTCTGTGGGGGGTGGGGGGTGGGGGATTGTGAGTGATGAGGCAGATCCCAGACTTGGAAGCCACAGGGAATGATTTGTATTTTATTCTAAGAATCCCCAGGGGCAACTGAAAGATTGTCAGCAAGGGAGTGCCAGCCAGTGGGCCAGGTAAGAAGACCTGGGAGCTGGGAGGGTGTCTGAGGAGGCCAGGCCCCACAGTGCCTCCTGGGCCTGCTTTCAAAGCCCCTCAGAGAGCAGGCAGAAAGAGGCCCTTCTGGGAAGATTCCTGGGTCCCTTTCAAGGAACTTCCTCTTGCTGCAAAGTCCCCCTCGCTGGAGCCCATAAAGCAGGGCACTGAAAGTAATTACAGCCTGGGAGAGGCCAGGGCAGGGACGCTGGGGATGTGCAGGGGGCAGGGAGGCAGACAGGAGCCGTCATGCTGGCCTGGCTGCCAGGGAGGGAGCAAGCAGACACCAAAGCCCCCATAAAGTCGCCCAGAGTAGGCCCTTTTACAGGCATTCTGGGCTGGGGCATGACATCACCGGGAGCCAATCAGAGGCTCCCCCAAGCCCCTTTTTCTTCTTTGGGGCCTGTTTCTGTGGTTATTGAGGTACATTCTTGGTGAAGGGGGTGTTTTCTTTTGGAATGCTTGAACCCAATAAGTTTTGCAGCCGCTGGCTGGGCCAGTCCTCCTCAGGCAAAGCCAGCCAACTGTATGTTCCCTTTCAAGACAGACGGGCCTCCCAGGCAGCCTGAAAGGGCTGCCGGGAGTTCCCTTCAAGCCACAACTTCGAACTTATTTTAGTGAATCAACTTCTTTTAAACTATATCCATTTGAGAAAAATAATCAACATGAATTGAGAAACACAACAACAAAACAGGCTATGGAGTGAAGAGTTGTGGATTTGAATCCTGGCTCCTCTCCTTACCATCTTTGTTGTTCCTGGACAAACTTCAGTTTTCCCATTTGTAAAATGGGGATGATACAATCCACTATGCAGGGTTGTGGAGGACCAGTTTTTTTTTTTCTGACAAGAGTTTTGCTCTTGTTGCCCAGGCTAGAGTGCAATGGCACAATCTCGGCTCACCGCAACCTCTGCCTCTCAGGTTCAAGCCATTCTCCTGCTTCAGCCTCCCAGGTAGCTGGGATTACAGGTATGCGCCACCACGCCTGGCTAATTCTTGTATTTTTAGTAGAGACGGGGTTTCACCATGTTGGCCAGGCTGGTCTCCAACTCCTGACCTCAGGTGATCTGCCTGCCTCGGTTTCCAAAGTGCTGGGATTACAGGCGTGAGCCACCACGCCCGGCCCACGAGGACCAAATTTAATGGATGGGTATGAAGTGCTCAACTACCATCAGCCATTATTTTGACAAATCCATTCTTCCTCACAGCACTGGACTTAAAGACTTAAAAAGACTTGCCAGGCCTGTCTATTTCCCACACTACATTTATGGGGCAAAGGATCTTAAGGAACGTGGAAATGAGGCCTAGACAGGCTGAGGGTCTTGTGAAAGCTGCTGTGTCTAATTAGGCACTGTTTGTAGTTCTTTCGTGAAGCATGATCATTTGTTAGCTCCAGTTAAAAGAAACTATAAAACCATGTAGAACCCAACTGAAAGTTTAGAAAACAAGGGCAAAACCTTCTCCATAAGGCTACCAGCCTCCCATTGCAAGTACAGTGACTTATATGTTAATATGTAGTTTGTACATGCTGGTCTTGATAATAAACTTGAAAGGTGAATACAGTATACGCGTGCCTTTGCTTGCTCCACCAATATTACAGATTATCATGTTAATGGCTCCCTATTATTTCATCAAATTGATGTTGAGTATTGTTGAATTTTACTTTCAATTTGCCCCTATTTGAAATATTGCTTCAATGAACTCTTCTCTTTTTCCACAGAGCATTTCTCTTTGTCTCATTTCCTTAGGATAAATTCCCAGAAGCAGAATCAGTGGGTCTCAGGGTAGGAACATTTTTGTGGTTTGTGATACATATTTTCCAATTTACTTTCCATAAAGGATGTTCTAATTTACATTGCCTCCAGCAAAGTTTGTCCGTTTAGCCACTTCAAGGAAACCTTACCAGCATTAGGTATTATTGTTTATTATTTTGTTTGCTGCTAGATAAACAGTTATTCCTTATTCTTCTAAAATAAAATAAAATGATTGATTTGTGGATTCAAAGGTGTATATATATAGTATATGTATCAATAGATTTATGTTCTCTTTTTAACATTATTTGATATTTGGGGAGGTATTGAGTCAGGTGAGTCTTTTGCTACAAAATGCAAGAATGCCATTCCTATGTGCTTGTGAAAGGCAAGTATATTCTCTCCCATGCCAGATAGTGATAATTGTAATAAACCGGGGCTGCCACCAAAGTTGAAATAAACAAATGGTTACAGCAGACAATGGAAGCTCAATCCTGATCCTGATGAATGAAGTTGCTAATGTGACTTCCTGGAGTGGATGTCAGCCAATGGCCTCCCCTCTGACTTACATTAGGTCCTAGTGACAGTGGTAAGCGGTTTGAGGAGGTAAAAAGGTGCTTATGGGGCTGAGGAGGGGGTGCTATTTGGGGTGAGTGTGCAGTCTGGTTTCTATAGCCAGCAGAAAAGGACTGATTTGGAAGAACTTCACAGGGAAAGTTTACAGAGTGTTCATGAAAAGACAGAAACTGAGAGTATTTGAGGTAGGGGCATGTGGTGGTGAGGTTAGCCATCTCAAACCGAGGTTCATAACCCAGCCCAGAACTGAGCACTTCTGTTGGGTTTGACAGAGTGTCATGAACAGCCAGATACAGGTTCCAATCTTGGCTCTGCAATTGAGACTTGTGGAAGATGTCGCTGTGGATTGAGGGACCACTGAGAACTCAGGCAACACGTTCTGCCCCTTTGCTCCTCCTGGTTCCAAGGCTGAGCCTGAGTCCAGCTGGCTCCAAGCATCTCAGATTTCTGTCCTCAGAACTCCACCACTTGTCTGTACACTGGATGGGTAACGAGTAAAATCTGCCTATGTCCACCCCTCTTGTGTCACTGAAGACATGCTGATTCTCTTATTAGAATGTAAGCTTGCTCAGACTTAAAAGGTGAAGCCTCAATGCCCATTCATCCTTGCAGCACCAATGCTAACTCCTTTTCTTCCAGGAAGCTTTCCTTGACCTCACCAGTTAGCTAATGACCACCTCCTTTGCCCTCCTCTGTAGAAGCTTTTATGGCTGTTCTTGTTGCATCAGTATCGTAATTGATCTTCATTCCCAGACGCCGGACTCTGTAGCCACATCTGTGTTTCCCTTACTTCTTGCTCCTGTTTGATAACCTCATTCCTAGCTGTAGCCTTGGCCCTTTGCAGGCTGTCAAGGAATGGTTAGCTGAATGAATGAGTGATAAAATAAGCACTCCACCATTTATAAAGCACACTTACCACACATGATCTTATTTGATACAACCTCATTCTAAAGGTGGAGAGGCTGGGTATTGTTATACCCATTTTACAGAAGTGATCAATGACACCAGCTGGCACTCACTGAGAGTCTCAATGCAGCAGGCCCAGGGCTCAGCACTTTACAAGCAATGTCCCATGTCATCTCCCCAACAACCAAAGGAGGTAGGTACCATCATCATCCTCATTCCACTTAATGGGGACTGAGACTTGCTGAAGACAAGTCACTTGCTGGGGTTGCATTTCTGGGAAGGGACAGATCTGGAATCTGACTCCGGTTCGTGTGTTGCCGAAGTTTCCACTCTGCTACACTGCCCCTCCTGATGATATCACCTCCACTGTCTTCACCTCTGGCACTCCAGTTCTTAGAAACAGTGTCTTATTTGTCCATTCACTTCCAGTGCCAGGTATGAGGCTGGGCATAGGTAGGCATCCATAAATGCTGATGAAATGGAAGGATAGATGGATGAATGGACAGTTGGTGTCTGCTCCAACTCTGTTGCAAACGGAGGGAGTTTCTACTTTCATGCAGTGCAGTCAGGGGATGGGAGTTGGGTTTAGCTTGGGGCTGATCTTGTACCTGAGTTCTTCTGGTCATAAAACATGAGGGTGTATCTTCTTGGGGACATGGTGAGCCATGTGCCTGCCTTCCAGTGCATCAGATATGTCTTGCCAATCTCTGAGGGCAAAATGAAATGTCCTGGGAGAGCAAACAGCCGCCTCCCTCCTGTGCCAGGAGAGCAGGATCATTTTGCTCTGTCTACATACGCATTCCTGTCCTCTCCCTGCTGATGGCCTTGGGAGATAATGTGTTCCATGTGTGTCCCTGAGTACTGGGACAGCTGTCGTAAATGTAGTGGGAGCTGCAATGGCCTACGTGTCTGGGTGAAGTGGGTTCCATGTCTTTCCAGGTTGCAGACTCTTGAGGGAAGCAGGATCCCATATCCCAGGGCTGTAATGTCAGACAGGGCCTGCCAGGGTCAGTATTTGCCTCTTCATCCAGCTCTGGGCAGAGCCTGAAGGGCTGGCCAGCAGACTCCAGCCATGGAAGGTAGAGCTGGAATTAGTTCTTCTGCTCCAAGAATGGAATGTGGGGCCTACCTGGCTGGACATGGAGCTTAGTTTTTGATCTACACCCAAGGTCCCAGTGCAAAACACAGGGCACTGGTTTTCACATGTGTCTTATCTGGTTTTCCCATCAGAGCACTCAATTTTGTTTATGAGACCGTCTGTGGATTCCAAGATGGGCAATGATAGAAATGAGCAGAGCTAACATTTATTGTGCATTTGCTCCGTGTCAAGCACTTTACACGGAATTTCTCTTCTAAGCTGTTGATATCTCAAAAGTGCTTAAGAGCATGGATATCAGAGTTAGCAGGACTTGGGTTTAGATTCTGACTTTTCTGCTCAGAGCTGTGTGACCCTGGGCAAGTCACCTGTCTGAGTGTCTGTCTCCTTACCCTGAAGCATGTTTTGACTAGTGACAACCCTCGTGCCTTGCAGGTTGACAGAGAGCCTGCATGTGTGTGTTTCTGTTCAGGACAGTATGGTGTTGGTGGGCAGGCATCATCATTCCACGAGGCCTGCCACTCTGCTGTTCCCTGAGATCTCTGCTCTCCTAACCGTGAACCCAGACTGCTTCCTGGCCAGGGTTCTGACCTCCCTTGCCCTGTCCCTGTCAGCTCCCTCTTGCTGCAGCCTCTGGCCTGGAAGTCCTTTTCGCATTCTCTCCTCACTTGCGTCTTGGATGAGGGCTTCCTTCTTTGGTGCTGATGAGGACTCTGCCTGGGAGGGCTTTCCTCGGCTGCCTGCTTCATTCCCTGCCTGCTCTATTCCCTGCCTGCTCCATTCCCACGTGCTGTCTCCATCATGAGACTCTGGGTCCATGAAGGGGTGAGAAATTTGTGAGTGCCTATGACTGTGAGGGTTGTATCCACAGCTGATATCTGGCTGTTTGTGCATGTGTATGTGTGAGTCTGTGCCGGCATGAGGAGGAGCACGGATATCTATGGTAGCGAATGTGCAGGTGTGACACCCTGTGTGCCCATGAGTGAGACCAGGGGTGCAGGACTCTCACTTGTGGCATTAAGCCCACATGTGTGCAGCCTGCGGACGTGTGATGTCGGAATGTGCCAGTGAGGGGCTGTGTGTGAGACACACACATGTGCACGTACACACAAGCACTGTGTGAAGAGGTGTGTAGGACCGTGGGCAAGGACATCTGCCTGTCAGGGCCCCACTCTGTGCTGCTGGGGGCTCATTCTCAGCTCTTTACGAAGTGCAGGGCAGGGGCAAGACCCTCCCTGGTGGGCCAAACCTGCCTGCTCTCTTTCTGTCCCACGTAGGCTGGACTAGAGACAGTTCTGGGATTCGCTGAGGGAGAGGCAGGCCCAGGGCCTGGGAGAGTTGGTAAGAAGAGGAGGCCTGGCCTAGGGCAGGTGGATGGAGGAAAGAAGAGACCCCCTCAACCTGGCCTCTGGAGCCCTGGAGGGGACCAGAGCTTGCCTGGTCACACTTAGGTCTGAATTCAGCTCTTGCATTCCCAGCCATGCTCTCTCCAATTCTCTGTGCTGCTTCCCCAAACTGGGGTAGGAATCACAAGGCAGGTGACAATGGCTTTTCTTCCCCAGCTATATGCAGAAGACCAGGGATGTCCCTCGTCCTTATCACCAGTGTCCTAATGAAGCTTCAAGAAAAATGTGTGTTGAATGAATTAATGAAATGAGAGAGAATGCTTATGGTTGGTGGGGGAAGGAGAGACTATTTGAAACAAACTCATCCTACAACATGTGGGACAGGGCACGTGGCCGTCCAGGGTAGAGTGTGCGTGCATGTGTGCGTGTGTGTGTGTGTGTAGCTATGGGTGTGTGGAGGGAAAGAATCAGATAGCCACTCCCTCTGACCCTAGCTGCCCCTAGAGCTGAAGTTTCCCAGGCGGAATTACAATCTACACGTTTTACCTTCCGGCTACTAGGAGGATGGGATGGGGGCTTTGCGGGGCTGAATGTCGGTCTGGGGTTCCGGTCCTCCTGGGAGGGGGCACAAGTCCTCAGCGGGGGATTTGTACCAGCCGCTAAGCAGATAATTGCTTGTCAGATTGATTGAAGGCTTTTCAAAATGTCTTTTCCTTGGAACACCCTCCCATCCCCCCACCCCCCACGATGAGTGGATTATTTGAGTTGGAACTGTTCCCCCTCAGTTTTTTTCCCCTCCTTTCTCAAAGTAGTAATTACTGCCGAGTAGCCCTCCGTGGCGTTTCCTGTCATTTGGAGGCTGAAGCCAGCGGCTGTTTCCTCTGCTGGGTGAAGGACAAGCAGGCCAATTAGGGAAATACCCCACCCCCTAGCCTGGCCCTGAGCCCCTGGGGCCCCTGGTGGCCTCCATGGGGCTAATGGGGCCTGGCAGGTGGAAAGGAACTGGTTGACTGATCAACTGATGTAGTCCTGGCTCTCTTCCAAATCCTGAGACTTTCTTCACCCTTTGTGTCCTTGCTCCCTTGTGTGTGTGCGCGCACACATGCACGTGCATCTAACAGTGTGTGTACATGTCAACTGTGCACAGGCTCTTGGGCCCCAGTAAAAATCTCAACCTGCGTCACCCACAGTGATTTTCCCAAGGGAGCTTAGCCTTGACCATTTCTTCAGATTTGAAAAAGTCTGCAAAGTGTCTGCATTGTAAGTGGATCGATGGCTTGCAAGATGCATAGACAGGAGATAAAGCAAGAATAGTGAGAGGCTCATTGCCAAATCAAGGTAGTGGGTTTAGGGGCGCTCATGGCACAGTGCTTTCAACTTTTCCATGCTTTCAGAATATTCACAATAAAATGTGGGTAAAAAGTTTGCAAGGTCGCTCTACAATCCTATCCACCCCACCCACACTCAGGATTCGTAATCTCCTCTGGCCTTGAGTTTTGTTTTAATGCTGCTCCTCTTCCTCCTCCTCCTCCTCCCTTCTATCTTCTCCTCTTCCTCCCTCTGAGACTTTGTTCTCAGTCACAGAAGCCAAAGCTGAGCAGGACGCAGACTAAGATGAGATGAAGAGTTGAGGCTCATGAGTCAAGACGGTTTGAGTCCATTCCAAGCTCTCCCTCTTTGTGACCTTGCGGGAGTGACTTAACCACTTTGTGCCTCAGTTTACTCATCTGTGAAATGAGGCTAATAACAATAGAACATTCATAAGGTTGCAGTGAGGGTTGAATGAGAGAATGCACGTAAAATGCTAAGCACAAAGCCTCAGTCCATAATCTGTGCTTAACAAATGTTTGGTAAACAAATAATAAAACGGACCTCATAAGGAGATGTGTACCTCAGAAAGAGATCGGAGAGAACATGCCAGAGAGATGAGCATGGCAGTGAATTGTGTGTTTGGGGGATCCCATGGGTTTCAGCGTGGTTGGACTACAAGATGGGTGGTGAAGTGTGGAGGGCTGGGAGTGAGAGGGAGGCTGAGAAGGATACTGGGACCACTTTGCTTTAGTGATTATGAGCATGGTCTCTGGGATCAGGTGGCCAGGATCAAATCCCAGCCCTGCCACTTCCTAACTATATGACTTTGGATAACTGATTCATCTCCTTGGCTTAGTTTTCTTATCTGTAGAAATGGGAATCCCAATAGTTCCTACCTTAGAGGGCTGAATTAACTGAGTTAATAAATTCAGAGAACTGCCACCTGGCCTGTGGGAAAGTCGGATAAAAGTGTTTGCTATGATTATCATTCTTAGACATGTGGACATGGGCTGCATGTGGTTGCACATGTGTGGTTGTCTTACATATGTGTGAGTGTCTGTGTGCACGTGGGCATCTGCAGCCAGCGCTTGTTTGTGGGTGTGTTTGTGTCTATGTGTAAGGGTGTGGTGGGGACTGGGGTCAGGGAATCCATGGAGCAATTAAACCTCTGGGAGAAGACCCATCCATCCTGGGCAAAGAAGCCCTTTGGTGAGAAGTAGATGGCATCACTTAGAAATAATAATCAATAGTACTTCCTTACTGAAAAGCCTCCAGAAGTTCCCCTTCATTCATTCAGTCGACAAACATTTGCAGAGCTCCTACTATGCACCAGCCCCAGCCTCCCTTTCCATTTGTTGTTGGTTACATACAGCTTGTTCTTCCATGCACATTTCTCTTTGGCCTGCTAGACCCAAGTCAGATGCCGCTTTCTCTGAGAAGCTTTCCTGGCTACAGAAGCCCATGCTGATGAGATCCCTTGGCACCCAGGTTTTTATGCCCATAGCAAGGTCAGCGACTCTTGTCTAGTCACCACTGAATCCCCAGCACCAAGTGAGAGCCTCAGCCCAAGTGTTTTGAATGAGTGGATGAGTGAATTGTTCAACATGAGGACACCCACAAGGGGTCCCGATTCTGCAGGCCAGTTCAACCAACAGCCTGGGAGCTGGGGTTCACAAGCTTCTTAATTCCTGCCACTGTCACTTCCGTCTGTGCCACTGGCTCCCCACTACGAAGGCAGCAGAGCCTGGATGCAGACGGCTCAGTAACAGTTAAAAGAGCAGTAGTAGGCATTGGCTGCTGGGGACAGTGAGCTCCCCAAGGCTGCTAGAAATGTTGGAAGCAGAGGGAAGCAGGGCAGGAAAGTGGTCAGCGTCCTTCAGATAAAGAGGGCATTTGACCTTGGGTGCAGCCCAAGGCCCTTCCCTGGAGGCCCCTAGCGTGCCAGGCCCTGACCCCAAGGGGAGGCCAAGGAAGCTGCCTTGACTGCAGGAGCCACACATGGGGCCGGACACCAAGCCTCGTGTTATCTCCTCAGGCCACACGTTGGCTAGGAGTGTTGGGCACACAGCAGGACCGGCTCACAGGAAGCTGGAGGAGTTTCTGTCTTTCTAAGGGTCAGAGGTGGCTGAGATTTGGCAGCCAGGGAAATGGGAATTTCCTGTGTCCCTCCCCGGAGCTGAGACTGGCAGCAGGAACCCAGACGGAATTGGTAGGCCAGAAATGCAAAGATGTGATTTTCACGGCCTGTTCCCCCTGCAAGACGTAGTGGGATTGGATTTCACTGTATATATATGCATAGCGTGTGTGCCTGTGTGTGTGTGCTCACATGTGCATAGTGTGGGCATGTGCACATACATGTGCATAGTGTGTGTACATGCACACATGTATAGTAGCTGTGGGGCAAAAATTCAGGGTTTGTGTGTCTCTAGATGAATCTGTTTTTGTGCCCAAATTTGTCTGCCTTGTTGTGAATACTCTTGGTGTATGTGTGAAGCCGGAATTTGTGTGTGTCCATGTGGGCTTATATATGTAAACATACATCTGCCTGAGGTGTATGTAAGCCTGTGTGCTGAACACATGTGTATGAATGCATAGGGGGCCTGATTTTAATGTATGTATGTGTGTGTTGGGGCGGGGTGCACATCCTCACAAACAGTTTTGGAGCTCAGCAAGATGGAGCCACCGAAGGAGGGGACACAAAGCCATGATGCTGGAAACATCTGTCACTTCTTTTGGCCCTGGGGTCTCTGGAGAGGGTTTTATGTTTCCTTCTTGCCAAGAAGGAAAATGTGACACTTCTAACTCAAATATAAGAGCACAGTCACTCTCTATTAAATAAGATGCCCAGTTCGGCTCACCCTGGGTTATAATCGGAGACAAGTTATTGGAAGGAGTGGCAGGAGGATCATTAAGGATGAGGGTTGAGCAGGACTTCTCTTCTGCTAGGGAGGAGTCCTAAACAAGGTCCACCCCAGCCCAGCCCCATCTGGCCCCAGCAGGGGCACCTCAGGCAGGAGTAGGTGCAGCATCAGCTGTCAGTCTTAAGGCATCTGGTTGGAAAGGTGGTCCCTGCCTAGAATGACCACAGATGAGCCCGCTAAACTCAGGAGCTCTGAAAGCACAGAGGAAGAGGCCACTGCTAAAAGATCTCACAGAGTGGGGAGAGTTTGAGTAGAATCTTCGCCTTCACAGGATTGAAGAAAGTTTGTTAAATCCGGCATTTGTGTGATATTTGCTCAATGTCCATTTCGAACAGATCAGGAGTTGGTGAACTACAACCAATAGGCCAAATGTGGCCTACTGCCTTTTTTTGTAAATAAAATTTTATGGGAACACAGCCATACCCAGCTAATACCTTCTATGGCTGCACTCACGCTACAACAGCAGAGTAGAGTAGTTGTGACACAGACCCTATGGCCTGCAAAGCCTAACTGTTTACGATCTGTCTCTTTACAGAAAAAAATTTGCTGACCCCTGCACTAGACTGTTGATTTCATAAAGGCAGGAAGGATAAGCTCAACACATAACAAGTGCTTAATAAGTATCAGTTGAATGAATGAATGACTTAATTTTGGAGGATGATTCCAGGAAGAGGAAATAGTGTGTGCTGAGGCATGGGGCCAAGAAACAACCCTAGGTGTACTGGTGATGGGAGGGTGGAGTACAGAGAAAAGACACACACACAAACACACACACATGCACACACACACGCACACTCACACACAGTATACACATGCACACACACACACGCACGCACGCGTGCACACACACACACATGCATGCAAGCATGCTGGGGAATGTGGCAGCGCAGAGGTTAACACAGCAGAACGAGTATTTGGCCAGGGAAGGCATATCAGAGGAGGTGACACTGAACAGTATCCTGCAGACCTATAGGCATTTTGCAGGAGAAGATGGAGGAACAGCATTCCAGGTGGTGGGACCAGCAGAGGCAAAGGCCTGGAGGCCTGATGGAAGGAAGTGTGGGTACTGGGCACCGCTAATTACACTGAATCTATTGCATATGCCTCTGATGGGACCCTTGGGCCGACATGAAGCTAGAAAGGACTTTAGGGGCAGATTTGCAGGGCCTGGAAGGGCTGTCCTCAGGGAGTGTGGACTTTGTTCTCTGGGCACTGGGGAATCAATCACTGGGGGTGTCAGTGGAGACTCCAGGGAGACCCAGGTAGGTGAGGAATTCAGGACTCCGGGCAGGCCGCTTTTCTTCTCTAGACTAGTTTTCATGGCAAAATGGGAATGATAATGCCTGCCTCCCAGAGTAGGGGAAGGATTACCTGAGATCAGAGATGTGAGAAATTCAGCCTGTGCCTGGACAGAGTGGCTAACAAGCAGGGTTGTTGGACAAAACACAGGACGCCCAGTTAAAGTTGAATTTCAGATAAATAACAAACCATATTTTAGTATAAGCATGTTCCAAATATTGCATGGGACATGCTTATACTGAAAAATTCTTCATTGTTTTTCTGAAATTCAAAAATTTCAGAAATTCAAAAGTTCTGACTCGGTATCTTGTACTATTCTTTGCTAAATCTGGCAACCTAACTGCCCAGGGATGCTGGCTGAACCCGGGTCTTTGTTGGTGGCTTCAAGGCCCTGAAAACCTGCCAGTGATGCAAGAAACAGGATGACAAGCTTGTGGGACTGAACACTGGGGAGGTGAGGTGTCATGGAACCTAGTCATCTTGGCTAATGGGGAAGGAAGTAAAGGCTCAGAGAGGGGAAGGAACTAGCTGAAGGTCACCCAGCCACATGTGGTCCTAGTGTTCTGCTTTTGTCTGTGGCTGGTCAAGAGAGAGCTTTGACTCATGGGGGTGTTCCTTGGGACAGCTTAGAGGGATTCTACCACACAGATGTGAGAATTCTGAGTGCGGCTTCTAGAATCTTCTGGGCCATCCCAGTCTTGGCAGCAGATGCAGCGTGTGATCTTCACCACATCCCTCACCCCATCCATGCTTCAATTCATCCAGCCATAAAATGGGTCTAATTACACCCACCTCACAGGTGAGTTGTGAGGATTAATTAATGTTTGTAAAGGCTTTGTAATCCTTGGATGAAAGACGGTCCTTACATATAAAGGGTCATTATTTTTATTATTATACAAGTGCCAAGTATTATTACCTTAATTAGCTTTTCTAGATATCAAAAGCAATTAGACAGATCACTTGTTGAATGCCATTTTGGAAACCCAAGTCACAGAAACTCACACATTCACCTGTCATCTCACATTTTTGGCAAGAGGCCAACCTAGGCCAAAAGGTAGGGCTGAGATTTGCAAAAAAAAATTTGTTTCTCTCTCTGGCCAAGTTTCACCCCATTGCAAAATTTTCCAGGCATTTAAAATTACCTAAAAAACAGAGGTTTTTGTTTTTGTTTTTGTGGAAATTCTTATACAGGGGGGTTTTTGGGGGAGAAGGCTTAGTTTTGCAGCCCAGGCAACCTGGTCTAAGAATGGCAATTTGTCCTGTTTTCCCTGATGTACAGAGAAGACCCGGACTTAGCCACCAGAGCCAGTCCAAGTGAGGTGAAGGCATCTCTCGATGGGGGACTACTGTGTTTCAAGCTCTATCCCAATATGTGTATATTTTAAAATTTTAATCCCATGCAGTGGGTAGGAGCTTTCTGACCTTCATTTTACAAACAAGGACACTGTGGCTCAAGAGGCGTTAAGTGACACAGCCAGGAAGTACAAGAAGAATACAAACCCAGGTCTTGCTGATTCCATAACCTACATCTAGGTTTGATGCAGTTTCTACTTCTCTGTGTTACCTGGAATCTACCTGGCTTGGGTCTAAACTGACTCATAAGTAGTCAAGAGGTTTTCTGGTATTTAAGAGATGAGACCATATAGACTGAGTAGGCCACTGCGGTGCTGGGGGCCACCTGCAACCCCAGCCTGGCGAATCTGCTCAGGCCTTGGTTCAACATGGCTTTGGCTAGTCAGGGTCTTTGGAGTTGGCTCAAAACCCCAGGGTTTAGGCAGAGGAGGGGACTGTGGCCTGGTTGTGTCCATTAGCGCAGGCAGAACAGGTCAGGGCAGAAATCAGGGGGGTGAGGCTCCCTCTGTACTGTCCAGTTAGTTGGGGCAGGTGGAGAGGGATGAGGAGCTGGCTGTAATTAACTTTACCAGCGTCCTTAACAGAGGTGACAGAACCTTTCCCCTACTTCCCTTTCTACTCTGTCCAGCTTCCTCAGTGGCCTTTAGGACCCTCCCAAAGCTGTGACTAGGCCAGGGAGCACTGAACTGAGCCATGCTGCCAGTGTGTTCCAAACCAAGATTATATCCCAGCTCTGCAGTTCTACAGAACCATTTTCTTTTTACAGAACTTCCCTGAGGGCTGGGTTGGGGCCTTTGTGAAGTCAGTGGATGCATTAAGAGACTGTTGGAGTGTTGGGGGATTGAAGGATGGAAGGAGGGAGGAGTTGACAGTGTAGGAAGAGGAAGAGGTTGACATATTGGAATGGAATGGAAGGGTTGCTGAATGTATAGATGAATGAGATGGTAGATGGGGTTAGGTACTGGTGGATTAGACATGGAATTGTATGTATAAATGGAAGGGAGCATGGCTCACTGAAGGGATGGGTTAGCATGTGAATGTAGGAATTGATGAGGGTGAAAGTAAATGTAGAGATGGGTTGGAAATTTTGGTGGTTGGATGGAGGATTTGGAAAAAGATAGAGGGGATGGTAGGTGAAGAGTTGGAGGAAGGGGGAGGGGTTGACAAATGTATGGACAAGTTGGCAGATGGGTGGAGGGATTGGTGGATGGATGAAGGAGTTTGGAAGATACATGGAGAATGGTGCATGGATAGAGAAAAGGTCAGATGGAGAGGAGCTGGGAAATACAGGAGCTGATTCATGGATGGAAGGATTGGCATGTGGATAGTGGAAATGGTGGTGACTGAAGGTTTTGTGGAGGTTGAAGGAGTTGGAGGAAGGGTGGAAAAGTTGGCCTATAAAGAAGCATGAATCAATGGAAGAGCGTTTGGCAGGTGGGTAGCAGTTGGTGGAAGGATGAGGAGTGGGATTTTGGAGCTTCTGGTGGGTGAAAGTTTAGATGGATGGGTGAAGGTAGGTAAATGGAAGATGGTAGATACATGGAGGACATGTCAGATAGGAGAAAGGATTGGCAGATGGGGAGAGGAGGTGGCAAAGGGGCAGAAAAAAATGGCAGACTGGCAAAACCCTCTGGGGAAAGTTATAGGGATAGGTAGAAGAGTAGGAAGGCTGTCTAAATCCATAATGGAAGAGTTGGCTTTGTGGCTTAGGCATTAGCCCGGACAGACCTCCTCTTATTTCCTTGGGCCCCAGACACCTTTTGCCTGTGGGTGCTTGGGGGCTATTCCAGTAGTAGAAACCTTCAGTGCCCAGCTCAGTAGGTGGTCCTGACTGTCCTCTCCCTCACATCTTCCCTCCCCCTTCAGAACCAGGCTCTCCTGAGGCTCATAAATCCCCAGTCTGGCAGGCTTTCTGTAATTAACTCTGCAACATTAGCCCAAAAGGTGGGGCAGGTGGGGCTGTGAAGAAAGGAGCTGACTCAGAGGTAGATGTCTATCTCCTGCTGCTGTGTCAAGTGTGGCCACTGTCCAGCACAATGGGGGCAGTGGCCAGGGTGCCTCCCTTACCCACCAGCTGTCTTGGGTTCCACTCTGGTCTCCCCCCAAAAACTTGGGACCAAGGGAGAAAGTTAATTATATAGGAACCTGGCAGTCACCTCTCTCTCTCTCTCTCATTCTGACTCTCTCTTCTATTCTCACCTCTTTCATTCATCTTTTTCTCTTCTATACCTATTTCTCCCATTTATTCTCTGTTCCTATTTTTCTTTGTCTCTGATTCTTTCTCATTTTATGTCTTGTTCCCTTTCTCTCCCTCCTCTATATCTAGGTTGCTTCCCGCTTGCTGTTTTTGGTGGTTCCCCCTCCCCCTTTTCTCTGTCATTTTCTCCATTTTTATATGTTTTCTTTTCTGCCTTTCTTTGCCTCTCTCATGGGCAGGTCTCCACACCTCGCAATGGAAGCCTGTTCTTTTCTTCTGCACCCTCTCTCCTATCATATGTGTCTTTACACAAGAGCAGAATAGTTTTGAGGGATGTTCTCTCCTGGGTTTGTGGTTTTTTTTTGAGATGGAGTCTTGCTCTATCACCCAGGCTAGAGTGCAGTGGTGCGATCTCGGCTCACTGCAACCTCTGCTTCCTGGGTTCAAGCAATTCTCCTGCCTCAGCCTCCCTAGAAGCTGGGATTATAGGCACCTGCCACCATGCCTGGCTAATTTTTGTGTTTTTAGTAGAGGCGGGATTTCACCATCTTGGCCAGGCTGGTCTTGAACTCCTGACATCAGGTGATCTGCCTGCCTCGGCCTCCCAAAGTGCTGGGATTACAGGCATGAGCCATCATGTCCAGCCCTCTCCTGGGTTTTTAATTAGGCTTAGAATCTTCTCAGAAAGATTTTCTCCTTTTCCTATTGATTTATAATAAAAATGGTGTGATCAAACCACTGGGAACCTCTGGCCAGAGCTGGAGGGGAAACGGGGGAGAGAAAATAGTGGCCACTCTGCAGACAACAGGCCCTGGTCAAGGAAGGCTCTTCCCGTATCACAGTGGATGAGCCTTTGTTGGGGGCACAGAGGAGCAGGATCCTGGCATGGACACAGGTGAAAACCTGATGTTGTGTTGACCATCTCATGGGGCCCAGTTTTCTTCTGAAGGAGCTCACAAAATACCATAGTGGTCAAAGTACTGGTGTTTGAGAGGCCTGGGTTCAAGTCTCAGCCCCAACACCACTCACTAGCTGTGGAATCTCACACAGGTGACTTAGCCTCTCTGATTCTCACTTTGCTCATCTCTAAAACAAGACTAACAAGAATTTTCTTGTGGGGTTGTTCAGAAAATTAAATGAGAATGTTGGAAGAAAAGCACCCATATCAGTCATGATTCAGCCAGAAAAGCAAAACCACTAAGAATGGCATAAAATGAGGGCTTTCTTATGAGGGTTTGGTCCTGTGCAGTTGTGGAAGCTGGTTCAACCGTCTACAGGAGGCTGTTGCTTTGGTGTCTGGGCCTACAGTCAACAGAACAAGCAGGTGGGGAAGAAAGGATTGACAGAAACTGTAGGGCAAGGGCAAAGCAGAATGTGAGCTGGATTATGTAAGGAGGCATTGAATCTGCATAGGTCTCTTATCTGCTCGAAGTCCCCAACTTTGATGATGTGAGTAACCTGCTGGAGAAGTGATGGCTATTGTCACATTGCTGCACACACTCATGGCCCAGGAATTGAGGAGGCTGGAGGAGGAGGCCTGGCAGGAAGTGGAGGAGCTACAATCTGGGTGCTGCCCCACATCAACCAGCAATACCCACCAGGGGCAGAGAGGCCTGAAGATACACAGCTAGTGAGTGATGGCTCTTCCGTCCGACTGCAAGTCCATGGTTCTACTGTACACACTGTGCCCTCAGCGAGAGTGGAGACATTCATGGACTTGTGTCATTGAGAAGCAGTCTAAGGAGGATGAGGCCCAGGTATCCATCTTTCCATAGATCCTGCTTCCCCTTCTCCCACGACTTCCAGAGCATGTTCTGTTCACAGTACATTTTTAGCTCTAGGAATCTGAATTGAGGTTGTGACTGGGCTAACCCACATCTCGGTGGCAAGGCCCAAGATTTGGAGATGAGTAGAGGACTTGTCATGTGTGGCAGTGGCAGTCGCTCGACACTAAGTGATCTGTGACCCCTTTGCATGCCTGGGAAGAAAGTGGCTTACTAAGAAGAAGCCCATCCAAGGACTAAATTTCCCAGGTCCTTTTGCAAAGGTGGGGCCTATGACATGTGAGTGGAAGGAATGTGCATCACTTTCTGGCCAGGAAGCTTAAGAAGAAGGTGGAGTTTCTTCATTTGTTTGCTCTCCTGCCAGTGGGATGTCAACACTCAATGTAATCTTAGAAACCAAGTGTTGATTATGGCGGAGGCTTCATCAGCCTGGGTCGTTGACCTAACCCAGTGGTTCTCAAAGTGTGATCCCCGGACCGGCAGCATCAGCATTGTCTGGGAACGTGTTAGAGATGAAAAATCTCAGGCACCACCCTAGATCTACTTAATCTGAAAACTCTGGGGTGGGGCTCAGTCATCTGTGCTTTAAAAAACTTCCAGGGGAATCTAATGCATGCTCAAGCTTGAAACCCCCTACTCCTCTTAGTTACCATTCCATTCATAGCTCCTGAACGGACAGCCAGGCTAATGACTGCTCAGGAGGTTTACTGCTTACTCCCACGGCCATCCTCACCTTCCACCCCACCCTTGCCTCTCAGGGGGTTTCATGAAGAAGACAGCAGTGGCACATGCTCTGTATAATTCTTAACATGAAAGAAGCAGAAGAAAATGGCTTTCTCATGAAATAATTCATTAATTCCTTCCTCATTTTTTTTGTTCTCTGAACAGTCATAGAAAAGCATTAGATTGACTGGAAAACTTCCCTGGAGGAGCTACAAAATACAGTTTGGATCAACAGCCCTATAGGTAGGTTTTATTATCACCACAGTTTTATAGATGCAAAACTTAAGGTTCAGGGAGTGTGGGTGAGAGGTGGGGCCAGGATTCAAGCCTGGTTCTCTCTGCCTCCATCTTCCACATTTTTTTGGCACTCTCATGGCTTCCATGCCTGCATTTCCAGGTGGTTGGTCTTTTGCAAACAGAACTCACCAATTGCAACCTCTTTGCACCTAAGGAAGAATCACATCGGGCATCCAGATCATTTGAGAAAAATCTGCTTGTCACCTTTCCCCAGATATGTTACACAGGGGCATATGTTTGCATTATGCCTGTGACTATAAATTCAATACATCCCAAAAGAGTGAATTAATGAGTTAATTAGCAACTGGGTAGCTAGCTTGAACACCTCATCTAAGTTTGCTTATCTAGAAACTTCTTGTATCTTTCCAGATTGAGAAAACATTTTCTGCAAAGAAGCTGGCATCTAGTTGTAATTGCTGCAATTGTTTGTGGAGGGCAAACAAATGGACATAGTCCTCATGGAAGATGAATGACATGGTACAGGTTAGGGCAGTGGTTCTCAAACTTTAACATGTGTTCAAGAATCACCTGTAGAAAGCCAGAACACAGATTTCCATGACCCATCCCAGAGTTTAAGATGTGATAGTTCTGGGACAGACCCCAAAATTTGCATTTCTAACAATTTCCTAGATGATGCTGATGCTGCTTCTGTGGGAACCACACTTTGAGAACCACTGGATTAGGGTAATACTAGATCCTGCAACAAAACGGCAATGGCTTAACACTGTGAACATGTATTTCCCGCTTCCTTACAGGGGAATGACTGAATACGGTGTGATATGACATAGGATACAGCTATGAAATGAATCAAATATAAGTGGATTGATCTGAAGTGATAGCTGTGGTCTGATGACTGAGATAAGCAACTTGCCAAGAAATTTATATAGCATAATCTCATTTTTGTAAAACAAAACAAAAAACTAAACCAAAACCAAAATAAAACAACCTACTTCTCCAAACCTCAAGCCGTATCTATGTTTTATAAATATAGGACAAAATACATAAGACTATACCTGATTATTAACATAAGGGTACCTCTGAAAGTTAAGGGACATTATTAGTTTTCTAATAATATTCCCTTATTATTGATTCATTCATCAAAACTGTCATGGTTCTGACATCATGGGCTTCCTAAGAGGAGGTAATGTTTAGAATAATTTTAAAATGCAAGAAATAATGAAAATCACTCAGCTCATAAAAGGGTGGATTCAAGGCTGCTTTGTTTCTTTGTATGTGTAGCCCCCGACAGGGATGGGGCAGGGTTTCTTCTGTCTAGAGGGCACATGATGCTGGAATCATGGCAGTTTTGTTGAATGAATGAATGACCATGTCAGTGACCACATGCATTCACTGAGAATCTTACTTTTGGGGGCCAAGGCGTGCCTATGAGAGCAAACCATCTAGGAGCCCCCAAATGGGGGTGTATTGAGAAGGCAGCTACTCCAGGATGTACTCCATGATGCCCTGGCTTTAGATGGGTGAGTATTGCACCAGCTCAACCCTCCCTTCTTGAGTCTAAGTCTCTGTTGGATCCCAGAGCTTCATCCTCGAAAATGATAGTAAGTGGTAGAGGCTTCAGCACTGATAAGCAAGGACGTATTTCTCCCAAAGGAGGGAAGTAGAGATGTGACTCAATAGACACCAAAATCAGAGTCTTTGGGCCCAAAGTGTCCCAAATAAAGCCAGGGTAGGATTCCAGACTCTACACTCATAGGCTGCAGTCTCTTCCTCCTTGGTGAATGGCTAGGCTGACTTTCACAGGGATATTAGAGACCTGGTTCCTTGGGGTTTGTGAGCCCACAGTGGGAGGGCTGCTTTCAAAGTTCACTTAATTACACCTCCGAGCAGGTTCAGGGGGCTCCTGGGCACAGGGGCCTTGGGCCATGTGTTGGGGTCTCTGACAGCCCTCCTTGGTGCTGGCTTTCAGGGGGGCTGAGGCTGAGTTATACCCTGCAGCTATGCCTAGGGATCTGGTTCCTTATGGGAAGCTGGGAGGACAAACCAGCTTGAGAGCCACTTGTAATTTTTCAGTGGGGGAAGAGAGGAGATCATTTCATGTGGCGAAGACGGTGGGGGGAAGAGGGAAGGGAGTTCTTAGGGGGAAAATCTCTGAGGAAAGGATCCAGTCCACAAGGTTAAGACAGGAAGTCCCTTCATGAGAACCAAAATCATGAGCAACTTGATTCAGGCTGCTTGGCACAGGGTAATAAGCACCAAATAGGAAGTTTGGATCCCAGTTCAGCTAATGTTTAGCTGTGTGGCCATGTGCCAGGCTTTTTGCTTAGTTAAATGTCAGAAATAGTGCAGTCAGAAATAGTGACTGCATTCATCTTCACAACAGTCCTATGCAGTAGGTGCAGTCATCATCCACATCTGCATACGGGAAAACAGAGGCTCAGAAGATCTCACAGCTAGAAAATATCAGAGATAGACCTGAGCTCAGGCTCTGTGCTGGTGTTTTCACTACTGGTATTTCTTTTTTTTTCTTGAGTGCTCATATTTCTATATCTTCTCTCTTAAATTCTCTGAACCTCACTTTAGGGTTCACCTATAAAAAGGGTTCGTATTCATCAATTGCCAGCCAAGAAATGGGAATTGCTCAAGGTTTTTCAAACAAAGAAAATTTAATACAGGGAGTTAGTCACACAAATGACTGAAGACACTGAGAGGCAATTCAGATTTTAGTAAGAGCCGGAAGCTGCACCTGCCCCCTTAGGGCTGCAGGAACAATGGGAGGAGGTATTGTTATCAGATTCTAGGAGTCTGGCCATTGGCAGAAACTAAGACCATGTTGGTTTTTGCCCCATGGGTGTGGCACCATAGCAGTAATTACTGCCAGAGATGCCACTAGGAGCAGAGGGGAAGGGAGAAACATATCCTGGCTTCTCCCTTATAGTCTTGCTCACATGCTTCCCATTGGTTAAAACTACCCTGAAGCCGGAGGACAAGGGACCCTGGGGAGCGTAGATCCCACAGCAGGTCAGAGGAAAGGTGCCAAATGGATCTAAGACCAGACAGGCTGTTGAGGAGTTCAGAGCTAAGGGTTGTTGGGAGCACTAAAGAAGACCATGTGGGACACAATGTGACATAGGGTGACAAAACTTGTAGGGCATTGCATGTGTGACCAACCCGGTTGATTACTGGCTACCACTGTCAGATAGAAACAGAATAATAGACTAAACCCCAGAAAGGTTTAGAACATAGGAAGGAAATAACAAAATAAGAGCAAAAGTTAATAATACAAACATAAGGCCTATTAGGGAGGTTCAACAAACCCAAATGGACTCTACAAAAAAAGCTAGAAATGAAAAGGAGAGTCTCGCTACATATACAGCAGACAGACATTACAAATAACAAAACGATAGGTGAATAATTTTATACTGAAACATTGGACATATTTTTTTTTCCGAGATAGAGTCTTGCTCTGTTGCCCAGGCTTGAGTGCAGTGGCGTGATCTTGGCTCACTGCGACCTCTGCCTCCTGGGTTCAAGCAATTCTCCTGCCTCAGCCTCCTGAGTAGCTGGGATTACAGGCGTGTGCCACCACACCCAGCTAATTTTTGTATTTTTAGTAGAGACAGGGTTTTACAGTGTTGGTCAGGCTGGTCTTGAACTCCTGACCTCATGTGATCTGCCCACTTTGGCCTCCTAAAGTGTTGGGATTACAGGTGTGAGCCACTGTGCCTGGTCACCAAAACATTGGACATCTTTATGAAGGGAATGCTTCTAAGAAAAATATAATTTGCTAAAACTGACTTAAGTAAAAACAAACAATTCAAATAGATCCATGGCCATTATCTTATTATTCCAGACAAAATAGTATAATTCCTATTTTATGAATAAGGAAATTGAGGCCTAGAGAGGTGAAGAAAATTGCTTAAGAATCTGCAGGTTGGAAGGGGTGGAGGCAGAGCCAGGTGTGTCTGGATGGCAGGATTCTTTCTCCTGTGCTAGGAGGTGGGGGGAGGTGATAGGGCGAGGCCCCTGCTGGGAAATTCCCCAGAGATGCCTGCTATTTGGGTTGGTCAACTACCAGACACTTTTAATGCGCCTCTAGGAGAGGCATTTGGCACCTGAATTTCTCCTGAAGGTTTCACCATCACCGTCTCCAATTAAAGTGGCACAGCAGCCCTGCATCGCCTGGAGAACATTCAGTACCACCCATCTGAGGGTAGCAGGATAGGGCAGCCCATGCCTTGGCCTGCGGCCCTTTGACTCAGCAACCGCCCAGGCCCAAGAATGCCCAGTGCCTGACTGGGCGCCCACAGCCGTGGCCCAGGCCTCTGAGCGAGTTTGCGTCTTATGAAGAAGCAGGTGGCGGCTTGCTGCAGAGTCCATGTGGGTGACAGACTCCCACCATTTGAGGCCTCCAAGAAGCCCACACCCTGTGGGTGGGAAATGAGTCTTGAAATGGAAATTGTGATTGAAGACGCAATGGCTGACCTTGGCCTTGAGAACCCTCGTCAAGTGGCTCTCTCTGTCTGTTTTGCATCCCTTCACCCTTTCTCTTGGGAATATCACCTCACCCTTCCCTTCTTGAGGTTCTGGTGAGGTTGCCAAGGACAATATTCTACCTTCTGTGGCCACATGAGGCAAGCTGACGAGCTCTTCCCTTGGTTGGACTATATGGATATTCCCTCTTCCTCTGGGTTTGCTAAACAGCAATGATGTCAGCCTGGGGTTGTCTGGGGACATGCCCACTGCCCTCTGCATCACGATAGCTAGAGGAGAAAATGAGGAAATGTACAGAGGGACACAAAGCTGAGAGAAAGTGGAGATGCCTGACAATATTATTTGAGCTCCTTGATCCAGATGAGCATGCAGTACCATTCCCCCATTTCCCTTCTGTTGTAGGGGCCAATATTGTCTTTAAAAAAAATTTTTTTGAGACAGAGTCTCATTCTGTCACCCAGGCTGGAGTGCAGTGGCATGATCTCAGCTCACTGCAACCTCTGCCTCTGGGATTCAAGCAATTCTCCTGCCTCAGCCTCCCGAGTAGCTGGGACAACAGGCGCCCTCCACCATGCCTAGCTAATTTTTGTATTTTTAGTAGAGACAGGGTTTAGCTATGTTGGGCAGGCTGGTCTCAATCTCCTGACCTCAAGGGATCCGCCTGCCTTGGCCTCCCAAAGTGCAGGATTGCAGTCGTGAGCCTCCATGCTCTGCCAATCTTGCCTTTTTATTCTTAAATATGTTTGAGTTGGGCTTTTGTCTGTTGAAACCCAAAGAGTCCTGACTAACACAGTTTGTCTTGGCTTCCCTCTTTCTGTGTCCCTTCTCAGTGACTAATTTCTCCGACACCCTACGACTCCCCTCAAGAGCTCTCAGGAAACGGGCCACACAATGCATTCAACTAGCTGTTTTTAGTTGAAATGTTTCGCTTGGTCCTGAATATTCTGATGGTTGGCATAATGATAAAGAATCATGAAAAACAGCCTGCAGAGGTGGGGACTCAATAAAACATATCTGCCTGGGGAAGGGGTAGACAAAAATATTTATCACTGCTAACATTGATTGAGTCAGAAATGGTGCCCTGTGCTCCCAGTGAATCAGCTCATTTCATCCGCACAGTGACTCTACACTTAGCTTCTATTGTTTTTTTCTATTTTACAGATGAGGAAACTGAGGTTGCAGAGCTTAGATAATTTGCCTAGAGTCACAGAGTTAGGAAGCAGTGGTGCCAAATTTTGAACTGAGGAATTTTACTTTGCAGTCTATGTTCTGAACCGCTTTGTTCACTTAGATAATTAAGTGACTTAAACAAGTTTAGCTGGCGGAATTGGTTGGCCGTGGTAGGCGGGAGTTCTGGGCTTTTTTCAAAATTATCTTTAATGTATTTAATATAGTTTTCATAATTTAAAGACACTTAAATAGAAAAGGTATTTTTATTTTGAGGGGGGTTGCATAAGAAATGCTGTGAGTTAAAAGAAGAAACTAAAACAAACAAACAGTAAACCCTGAAACAACCCTTTCCATGGCTGCCAGAGTTCCACCACCAACACAAAGTGATTCTGTTCTCTTCGTCAAAGGAAAAGCCCCTCTGCCTGGAGGTTAGAGGCTGTATTTCAGCACCTGACTGAAAGCTCTCCAAATCTGGTCCCGACCACTTTCCCAAAATTACCCACGACACCCATTGCCCTGAGGCAGCCTCGCTGAGCAGCCCCTGAAGTTTTTCAGCTTTAGAGTCCTTGCTAGTGGTCCTAGCAATGTATTCCCATGGCCATGTGGTTCTGCCAAATTTGTGAAAATAAGATATTTAAACTGATTTAGGTTAAGGCCACTCTCTCTTCTTCTTTGATATTTGCACCATTCCTCCGTCTCTTCTGTACTTTCAGAGTGGTCCCAAGGACTTTGGGAATCTGGCTAAGAAGATATTGAGTTGGGGATACACTTAGTTTGGGCTTATAGCTGTGTGATTTGCAGTCGCTTCCATATACAGGTAAGTAATTGCTAGTCATCCCAGTGTCGAAATCTGCTTCCAAGGACACTGGTACCACCTACTGTGCCGACTCACATGTGACGTGTGAATGTTGCCAAGTGAAGGTTTGGGGCCAGAGGCTGTTTCACAACGTGAACGTGTTCTGTGGTGCCCAAAGTATGGCGGAGAAACCAAGTTTGAAATGTACAGAGCTGGAAGCTAGTCTGTGGACAATCCTTACAAGTTCCAGAGCTCAAATATGAAATTTATGCTGCAAGTTGTAAAACTGAATTTAAAAACCATTTACCTTCTCTCATAAATGTTTAGTGAAAATATAACTACGGGTCATTTTGAAACAGTGCAGAAGAGAAGAGGGTGGTAATTTTAACACTGTGGCTCTCAACTCTTAAGAAAATGAACAGAGAAATAATTAGACCTATTAAAAATGTTCAAGAATCTTTAAAAAAAAAAAAAAAAATTCATGGAGGCTTTGCCAAACTTTGTGACAATCCTTAAAAAATACAAAGGATATAAACAAAGAGTTAGGAAGTGGAGAGACATTTTCTAAATTATCAGTAATAAAAGACAAACTGATCAACCATTAATATTATAAAACTTGTTATGATACTACTGACATGGGAAGAGACAAAGAGAATGAAGCCAAAACAAGTAGGAAAAACAATGTTATCAAAGTATGTCGGCAGTTAATTAATGTACAACATGGCTATTTTTCTGAATGGCTGAGATGTTTCTGGTACTTTTCAGCTTTTTATTGATAAAATTTATAATTAGTTGTAATTTCTTTTCTCATTCTAAATGAATATTCCCTTTTGCGCCTACATTTTTAGTTATTTATTTTAAAAATCATCTTTATTGAGGTATAAATATACAATGAAATTCACACACCTAAGGGGACTGTTTGTGAGTTTTGACAAATGTATATACTTGGGTAACCATCACTGCAATCAAAGCATAGAACATTTCTGTCACCCAGACCACTCCTTCCTGTCTCTTTACACGCAACCTCCCTGCACACTTTGCCCCAGACAAGCACTAACTTGCTTTTTTTTTTTTTTTAAATCACTATAGATTTTGATTGTTCTAGAAACATCACTTAAATGGAATCATGCAGTACCCTTTTATGTCTGGCCTTTACTGAGGGAGAGATCAGCATTTTGTGGGGGACTCAGAACTGTACCTGATTTTGTGTTATTCACAAATTTATCTTATTTTCTTTCAATAAGACTTTCTAATTGGGATACTCTGCATATGGCCCTACTGCTGCTTTGCACTCTGGGTATGTTGGGCATCCCACCTCCTCAATAAACTTCCTATGCACACTTCTGAGTCTATGCCTAGAACATACTGTTCCCTCTGCTTGGAATGCCCTTCCCTCCTGAGCCACTGGATGGATCAATGATCATCCCTCCTTGTCCAGGTCCAATGTCTCCTCCCTCCTGGCTTTTCTTAGGCAGAATAGCACACTCCTTTCTTAGATGCCCTAGGAAGTTTGGCTTATATTTTTCATCAATGTTCGGTTTATATTGAAATCATTTTATTTTTGTCATTCTTTCCCTCATAGAATCTGAGTTTTTTAATGGAGGTTTTTGATGGGAGCATTGTGTGTTCAACATGTGACACCTGCTCCTCTCTGCCCCCCTGCTCACCCTAAGTCAGTAGACTGTCCTATGCATAGCAACAAATGTTCATTGTATATGAAAAAAAAGTGAAACTCTTCACATGACATTATAGAAACAAGACAAACAATTCCTTTATTTAGTTGTAGCCATTACTATTTGGTTTCTCATGTGTCAAGAGAAACCAAACAGTGGGGGCAGTAGCACTCACCATTCAGCTAATGGAATGGAAGTGAACTGACTGCATGGGGAACTTCAAAGGAGCCCGGCTCTGGAGGGATAATGGACTGAAAACTGTTCCCTAAGGGATATGTCCAGTCCTAGCCCCTGGAACCTGTGAATGTGACCTTATTTGGAAATGAGATCTTTGCAGGTGTAATTAAGGTAAGGAGCTTGAGGTGAGATCATCCTGGATTAGGGTGGGCCCTAAATTCAATGACAAGTGTCCTTCTAAGGGACAGAAAAGGAGAAGATGCAAAGAGACCCAAGGAAGAAGGCCATGTAAAGACAGAGGCAGACATTGGGATGATGCTGCCACCAGCCAAAGAATGTTAGGAGCTATCAGAAGCTGGAAGAGCCAAGGCAGGATCCTACACTGGAACCTTTGGTGGAAGCATGACTTTGCTGGCACCTTGATTTTGGACTGCTGGCCTCCAGAATTGTGAGAGAATAAACTTCTGTTGTTTTAAGCCACCAACTTTGGGGTAAGTTGTTGTGGAAGCTGTAGGCAACTAATATAGAGTTGGCAATCTTAAAATACTACATATATGGAGAGCATGACACAAGTCAGTCGAGATGTGATAGAGAAACTCTATGGAATTGCAGGTTTGAATGAAGAACCAAAACTCCCGAGGGCTCTGTGAACATTTCAAACATCCAGTCAGCAGGGCAGAAGGCTCTCCTTGTTTTAAAATATTTTTTTTTGAAATAATTTAAATAATTGTTGAAATGGTGAAAAAAATAAAAATTAAGTAAAAAGATATCATTTGTACCCATCAAATAGACAAATATATTTAAAAAAGGATAATCCCTAGTTCTTGCTATGGTGTGGGGAAAAATGAAATTTTATTCCTAATGTTGGGAGTCTACCTCCTGAATTTCTCAACAGATGTAAAAAAATCTTAAAAGGTACATATCCCTTGACCAGTTAATTCTGCTTCTCAGAATTTATTGCTAAGGAAATATCAGAAATATGAATGATATAAAGATACATTCAAGCTTATTCATTATAGCACTGTTATGGTTTGGCTGTATCCCCACCCAAATCTCATTTTGAATTGTAGCTCCCACAATTCCCATGTGTGTGGGAGGCAATTGAATCATGTGGACATGTGTTTCCTTGCTGTTCTCATGATAGTGAATAAGCCTCATGAGATCCGATGGTATTATGAAGAGAAATTCCCCTGCACAAGCTCATTCTCTCTCTTGCCTGCCGTTTTACATGCCTTTTGTCTTCCGCCATGATTGTGAGGCCTCCTCAGCCACATGGAACTGTGAGTCCATTAAATCTCTTTTTCTTTATAAATCACCCAGTCTGAGGTATGTCTTTATCAGCAGCGTAACAATAGACTAATACAGTTGAGGTGAGATCATCCTGGATTAGGGTGGGCCCTAAATCCAATCACAAGTGTCCTTCTAAGAGACAGAAAAGGAGAAGATGCAAAGAGACCCAAGGAAGAAGGCCAAGTGAAGACAGAGGCAGGCATTGGAGTGACACTGCTACTAGCCAAGAAATGTCAGGAGCCACCAGAAGCTGGAAGAGCCTAGGCAGGATCCTACACTAAACCTTTGGAGGAAGCATGACTTTGCTGGCACTGACTCAATTGACTTGTGACTTACTACACTGTTTGTAAGAGTAGAAAGTTAGAAACAATTTGATATACTCTAAGAGTGGATTTGTTAAATACATGTTGGTATAGTGGCAGAAGTGGAAAAATGCAGCCCTCAAACTTCTTATTTATATTATAGTGAGATACCTAATAACTTGACGAAATGCTTAAGATAAAATATTATATACATATACCCACATACATATCATGAAATATAATAAATTATCCCCGTTTTAATGGTAAGAAATTTTGGGTAAAGAGGAGGGACATTTCTTTCTGAGGATCATATAGCTAGTAAATACTGAACACAAGTTCCAAACCCAGGACAATGTCATGCTGTTATGGGCTGACTTGTATCCCCCCAAATTCCTGTTCTTGCAATCCTAACTCCCTAGGACCTCAGAACGTAATCGCTTTTGGAGATAGTATTTTTAAAGAGGTAATTAAGATTAAATGAGGCCTTTCTTTCCTGTGGGCCTTCATCCAATACGACTGACGTCCTTCTTATAGGAATGGGAAATTCGGATGCAGACAGACGCTGAAGACCATGTGAAGGCACAGGGAGGAGGTGGCCATCTGCAAGCCAAGGAGAGAAGCCTCAGAAGAAACCAACCCTGCCAACACCGTGACCTCAGACTCCAGCCCCCACAACTGTGAGAAATACATTTCTATTATTTATGTCAATCTGTGGTACTTTGCTATGGCAGCCCTGGTGAACTAATATACATGCCCAAGAACTTTTTCCAGTATGCCATATTTTAATTGTTTAGAGCTGTCTAATAGAAATATACTATGAGCTACGTATGTAATTTAAAATCTTCTAGGAACCACATTAAAAAAGTAAAAACAGAGGTGAAATTAATTTTAATAACACATTTTCTTTAATCCAATAAATCTAAAGTATGATTATTTTAACATGCAACTTCTCAGAGACATTATTAGTAAAATACGTTCCTTTTTTCATACTATGTCTTTGTCTTTGTACTTGTATCTGGTGTGTGTTATATACTTACGGCACATATTAATTTGGATTAGCCACATTTCACATGGGTTAATAGCCCCATGTGGCTAGTTGTTACCATGTTAGACATGACAGGTATAGATAAGCCATTTTTTTCTGCAGATCAATTTAAAAAAATCCTTGTTCTATTCTGTCAATACATGATCATTGTTAAAACGCATTTAAAAATCGAGCAAGTTTGCTCTGGATTGTTATTCCTGGAAATTTTGTCTTTGCTTTGACATTAGCAACTCAAATAGCTGAGTTAGTTGTTCATCAAAAGACTAAGCTATTTAAATATTTTGGCCATTAGCTTTCTTCCCTGGCATTAGACTGTAAGTATTCAGAAGCTGATCCTAATCCTGGAAGATATGATCTTAATGCCGTAATTGCAAATGTTGAAATGCCAAAAGATCAAAATCCTGAAAAATATGATTCTGGAAAAAATAATAAAATATTCTTTAAAAAACACTTATTTACATGTTAAAATGGGTTTTCCTGAAAAACATATAAAAACATGACAGAACGCTTCATAGGCCAGTTTACACAATAAAATAGGGAATAATAACATACATATTTTTATAAGCATAAACACCCAGGTTTACTAAAAACATTTGCAGGAATGTAACAGTTATGATCAGACAAATGTATTCATAAAGAAATAGATCAAAAAGCGAAATGTATGAATACATATCATCATGGTTGGTAATTGGCTGCACCCAGCTTTATAACTGTGGTCACTTGAAATATCGTGTCAGACAACCTGTATTTTGATGAGACTGATCAAAACCCTCAATGGGTCACCACTGCATATGCAGTCTTGCAAAGAGCTGAGATCTCAAGAAATTTTAGCTTTCAAAAATGAAAATGAACAAAAATAACATCTCTTACTCTATGGAGGAAATTTCAATGTTTTTATGTTGAGAACCAGAGAAGCTTGTGGTCTGTCAGTTGAGAACCGAAAGCTTCACTACCTGGGGGGCTGTAGGTATAACAACTGAAGTCCAAAGGCCAGCGAACCTGGAGTACTGATGTCCAAAGCAGCAGAAGAGAATCTGCCCCAGCTCTCAGAGAGAAATTGATTCGCCTTCTGTGCCCTGGCTGATTGGAGGGTGCCTGACAAGGTTGAGGGCAGATCTTCCCTGCGGAGTTCATTCAGACTTACACTCATCTCCTGGAAACAACCTCACAGACACTCCCAAAATTATGCTTTATTAGGTTTCTAGGGACTCCTTAATCCAGTCAAGTTGACACCTAAAATTAAATTCACAAGTCCAACTCTTGTCAACTTGGCACCCATATGCATCTCCTTAAACCATACTTAACTTCCAAACAAAGACACTAACAGAGTAATCGTTCTCCCTAACTTGATGCAACTATCCAGTGTTTGTGATTTTTGGGATTTTAGACCTTAGGAATTTTAGACTTTAGAAATGTGGATGTCAGGGATTTCAACATTTGAGATTATGGCATTTGGCATTGTGTCTTGTGGGATTATAATCCACAGGAAAGCATCAAATTCTGAATGTTCCTAGGCCTGGAGGGAGATCGTTTTTGCCCCTCATCCCTTTTATGACATACCTCTACTAGCTCACTTGCATATTATTTGTAGAAGTTAAGGGACCATGCTTCTCTTTCCTTCACTGACATCTCACATCCAAGTTTTAATTTGCTGATGGATGGGGTGCATAAGCCAGAGATAACTGAATGAGTTCAAATAGCCTGGTATTTCCAGGATCTTATAAAAACTTTGCAGTAACCAGGAATGCAGATGAGTTGAGGAAGACTCAGTCGGAATTCTTAGCCATTGCTCTCAACCCTTACTGATTCATGAAGGGAATCCCTCATGTCTGAGTATAATTGAAGACATGATCAGCTGAAGGAGCAGAAGGAAGGGAAAAATGAACTACTAAATGCTGAATGTGTGCTTATGTACCAGTCATTTCCTTGGTGCCAGCCAGCAGTGTGTCTATTGAGCAAAGCATGGTAGGTTTTCAAGGAAATCAGCTGGATAAATTCCAGTTTGAAATGGCATCTGGCTAGCTGTTGCTGCCCGTGACACAGCCTCTCTTGATTTCCAATTAACCTCTCTAATGAAGACACAGAAACAGTGCAGCCCTGCCATCGTAAAAGTGGAGACGCTCTTTCCCTCTCCCTCTCTTTGCATTGGCTCAGAGAATAGCATCTGTAGCAATTAAAAAATTGGATGGCCATCTCTCAAGTCTGTGAGTATTGCTTTTTAAGGCAGCCAAATCTTGCCACCCTCAATATATTTGTTGAAGATCATATGTTTTGTAAAATGACAGGGTAGAAAGTTGTGACCTTAATACATGAATCCTGGGAGGAATAGATACTATAAGTAAAGTCGTGTGATGAGGACAGAGACAAGGACAGACTGAGCAGCAGGGCCTGCTGGACACTGCAGACTTTCATGTGTTCTACTGATTTTGCGTGTTAGAGAATAAGGCAAGAAAATTTGGAAGGGATTCCACCTCAGTAGAGCAGAGCTCCACTAGATAAAAAGCTGAAAAAAAAAGAATAAAAAAGAATAATAGGGTTTAAAATAACCCCCTTCCCCAACACACAAATAAACACATACTAAATTCTCCAAGTAAGTGTGGAGTCAAAGAAGTTAATAAACATCTTCCCTCAAAGAAAATTCTAGGTCTCAATATTTTCACAAGTGAATTCTCTCAATATTTAAGAAGAAATAACATCGATTACAAACTCTTTCAGAAAATAGAGGAGGAAGAAACACTCCTTAATGCATTTTATGACACTCATTTATGAAACTATAATGCCCAAATCTGACAGATATTTTCTCTTGTTCCAAAGAATTAAAGGAAGATAGAATTACCGACAAAAAATCCTGGATGAACAGAGCCTCAAAAACCCTTAACAAAATATTAGCAAACCAAATCCAGTAGTGTATATAAAAAGAATGACACATTCTGACTTTTTTATTATGTCAGAATTATCTCAGAAATATAAAGTTCGTTTAACCCTTAAAAATCCAACAGTATAATCCACTGCATTAACAGAACTAAGAAGAAACATGCATCAAGGAGAAAAGAGACTTGACAAAAAATGAACATCCCATGATAAAAACAATCTAGTCGTTAATCTAGCAATAAAACAATCTAGTAATAAAAGAGAAACTTCTCAATCTGATAAAGATTATTTATTAAAAAGATACATCAAACGTCATACTTATTGGTGAAATATTGAACACTTTCTCACTAAGATTGGAAACAAGGCAAAGATGCCCTCTCTCACCATTCCTATTTAACATTGTACTGAGATTGCAGCCATTGCAAAAGGATGAAAACCAAAAATTAAAAAAATGCATACAGATAGGAAGAGGTAAAATTGTATTTATTTGCTGGTGTCATGATTGTTTACGTAGAAAATCTTAATAAATCTATGAAACAACTACTAGAACTAATACGTGAATTTAGAGAGCTCGTAAGATTCAACGTAAACATACACAAATCAATTTTATTATTTATATACTAGCAACAAATGTTTGGGAAGTAAAATTTTAAGAAACACTTTACAGATTATCAAAAACAAAAAATACTGGGGATTAGATTTAACAGTATATGTACAAGACCTCTACACTGAAAACTATAAAACATTGCTGAGAGTAAATAAAGAAGACCCAAATCAATGGGTATTTATGGATACGAAGATACAATGTTGTCAAGATGTTAATCCTCTCCCAACTGACCAATAGATTCAACATAATCACAATAGAAAGACTTTTGCAGAAACTGAAAAAATGACTCTACTATTTATATATAAATGCAAGCACCTAGAATACTTTGATAAAGCAATCTTGATAAAGAAGAACAGTTAGACAACTTATACTATCTGATTTCAAGACTCATTTTAAAGCTAGAGCAATTAAGACAATGTGGTACTGGCATAACCATCAACAAATGATTAGTGGAACAGAACAGAAAGCTCATAAACACACTACACTGGCCAGCTAATTTTTGATAGAGTCACCAAAGCAATTCAATACAGAAAGAAAAGTCTTTTAACTAAGGATGCTGCAATAGCCAGTTATTCTCGTGAAAAAAAGGACTTTAACTGCCACTTTATACAATATACAAACCACACAGTTTTCAACAGAAATATAGGATAGTATCTTTACGACTTAGGGATAGACTAAGTTTTCTTTGGCAAGACTCAGAAAAACTGATAAATTAGACTTCATCAAAGCTTGAAACTTCTGCTCATAAATAGACATTATTAAGAAAACTTCTGCTCATAGATAGACACTGTTAGGTAGGCAATCTACAAACTGGATAAAATTATAAGTAAAACAGATGTTATCTGACAATAGACTGGTATCCAGGATGTACAAAGAACTCCTGCAATTTAATAATAAAGGAGTAAAAATGGGCAAATTAACTGGACAGGCATTTCACAAAATATATACACCTGGCCAATGAACAGATATAAAAATACTCAATATCATTACTTATCAGTAAAATTCAAACCACATTGTGACATCCTTACTCACCCTTCAGAAGTTCTAAAATGAAAGATGGAAACAATCCCAATTGTCAAGAATGTGGAGCAACTGGAACTTTCATACATTGTTAGTGGGAGTTTGGCAAAATGTCTGATAATTTTTCATAAATCTGAACACATATCTACCCTGTGACCCAGAAATTTGAATCCCAGGTAATTAACCAAGAAAACTGAAAATATATGCCTACAAAAGTTTGTACGGGAATGTTCCTAGCAAGACCTTATTAGTATATAATAATAATAATTATAAACTGGAAACAGCCCAGGTGTCTATCAATAGGAGAATGAATAAACACATTACGGTATATTTATGCAATGGAATACTACTTAGGAATAGAAAGGAACAAATTATTGAACTTGCAACAGCACAGAGGAATCTCAAAAGGTTTTGTCATGTGAAAGAAGTCATCCACAAGAGTACATATGGGAACTGTATTCCATAATATGTTGTTCTAAAATAGGCAAAACTAATTCATGGTGGAGAAAAACAGAAAGTGATTTACTCTGGGGGAAGAAATGGTCATTGACGAAAAAGGGACATGAAGGAATTTCCTGGAATGGTGCAATGTTTACATCTTGATGGAGGTTTGGGTACATAGATGTATGCATTTGTCAAAACTCAGCCAATATATAGTTAAGATTTTTGTTTTTCATTGTGTGTACATTTTACCACAAAAACCTGTAAACAAATACTGAACTGCAGTTAATGATATGTATTCTGAAATATTTAGGAGGATATGTACTGATATATATATATATATATATATACATACACACACATATACACATACATGTGTATATATATACATAATTTAAAGTGTATAAAAATCTCAAGATGGATTGATGTTTGGATAGATGGATACGTATGTGATAAAGGAATTAAGGTGCCAATGAGAGAATCTGTATAAGTGCTCACTATAAAATTCTTTCAACTTTTTTGTATACCTGAAACTTTATTATAACATATTGGAAAGAAACCAAAATCAGATCTGCAAACTTCAACTTAGAAATATAAAAAAAGAATGAATAGAAAGACAACTATATATCTAATTGGAAAGATTGTATATTGCAAAGATATTAATTAGTCCCTCATTAATTCATACAGTTAACATGGTTTGGAATTTTGATTTTGAAAGTGATTCTGAATTTCATTAGACAAAACAAGCATTACCTCCTGCAACAGAAGTAAAAATGTCATTCTTATGTATTTGACACATATACTACTGTAGTTGAAACAATATGGCATTATACAACAATTAAAATATAATGTCATGAAATAGAAGGGATAGTCTTGAATTGCATGCTAGAATACCTACAAGCTTAATAGAAGATAAAAGAAATGTTAATTATTTGGAAAGGGATGAATTTTTTAATGAGTGTTGGAATAAAATAAAATGAGAACCTTACCTCACATTATCTCCTAAATTAAATTATAAATGGATTAAAGAGTTACTTTTTAAAATACGGGCAGTTATTGCTTTGGGCAGTTATGATATACACAAATTTTACTTAACACAGCATAGTGAAAAGTTAAGATTGCCAGTATGAAATACTAGAATAATATATAATAAATATTTAATTGAGTTTCAGATGATGAAAGACATTTTAAGCCTAAGAGCAATAGAAGAGATCTTAAGGATAAGAATAATATATTTGGCCACTGAAAAAAAAATCTATATCTTTAAAAATATTATAAGCAACAGTAAAAGAAAAATGTCAATTGGAAAAGTACTTACAATATATACGGCAGAATGGTTACTATCCTTTTTTTTCTTTATTATTATTATTATTATTATTATTATTATACTTTAGGCTCTATGGTACATGTGCACAACGTGCAGGTAAGTTACATATGTATACATGTGCCATGCTGGTGCGCTGCACCCATTAACTCGTCATCTAGCATTAGGTATATCTCCCAATGCTATCCTTAATACATGCAGAGATTTTGAAAAATCACCATATAAAAAAGAAAACCAGAGAAAAAATGACCATAAGACTTGCACATATAATTTGCTGAGGCATCAAAAGATAATACATTTGTAAAAATATCTCATTATTATCAAAAACTTTACATTAAAAATGAAAGATACTTTTTTCTTTTTTTACATTCACAAAGATGAAAAAAAAAAAAACCTTCGCTGAGATAGTTTTGTTAAGTTTGTGTTTCCCTTGGAGACGAAGTCTCACTCTCTCACCCAGGCTGGAGTGCAGCAGGGTGATCTCGGCTCACTGCAATCTCCACCTGCTGGGTTCAAGGGATTCTCCCACCTCAGCCTCCCAAGTAGCTGGGATTACAGGCACCTGCCAGCACGCCTGGCTAATTTTTGTATTTTTAGTAGAGATGGGATTTCACCATGTTGGTCAGGCTGGTCTGAAACTCCTGACTTCAGGTAATCCACCCGCCCTTGGCCTCCTGGAGTGCTGGGATTTACAGGTGTGAGCCACTGCACCCAGCCAGTGTTTCCCTTGTTTTACCGTTAAGGGTGGAGCTGGGTTGAGCATCCTATACATCTTGGATAACCTCTGATTATTTCCTCAAGATAATTATGCATGTAGATGGTGTTTTCTTCTATTGATGTTGTTTTATTCCTTAAGTTGGTTGGTAAGCATATAAGCGTTTGTTATATAAATATATTTTAAGATGTTCAAAATGGCATCCACTACATTAAAAGGATTTTGAATGGAAGAAACAGAGAAAATGCATGAAAAATATAAATAATGGCTGTCACTGGAGGATATGATTATAGATGATTTCTCTTTTCTTCCTTATAGTTTTTCTTAATTTTCTAAAAATTGAGGAAGAATCATTTAAAAAACAAAGAAAACACTCTGTTTATGTATTTGACATGGCTTTTATATCAGCACCTGTAGGTGCCTGGGATGTATTTGGTACCCAGTACACTTAGTAAAGCAGCTTCATTGAGATATAATTTACATATCATAAAATTCATTCATTTAAAGAGTACAATTCAATGGTTTTTAGTATAGTTACAGATATGTTCAGCTATTATTACAGTCAATTTTAGAATATATTCCTCACTTCACAAAGAAACTCTGCATCCTTTAGCAATCACTCCCCTACCCCACTATCTTCCCCAGCCCTAAGCAAACACTAATCTACTTCCTGTCTCTATAGATTTACCTATTCTGGCCATTACATTTAAGTATAATTATATAATATGTGATATTTTGTGACTGTCTTCTTTCATGTAATTTAATTTTTTCAAAGTTCATCTATGTGGTAGGATATATCAACATTTCATTCATTGTGGCTGAATTTTATTCCAGTGTATGGATATACCATATATTGTCTATCATAAGTTGATTTATATTAATATTTGGATTATTTCTACTTTTTGACTACTATAAATAATTCATAACATAATTTATTATTATGAGTAATTACATAAACACTTGTGTGAAAGTTTTTTATGTGACATATATATTCATTTTTCTTGGTTACCTACTGTGAGTGAAATTGCTGGGTCATATGGTAACTCTATGTTGAACTTTTTGAGGAACTTTCAGGCTGTTTCCCAAAGCGATTTCACCATTTTATATTCCATCAGCAGTGTATGAGAGTTGCAGTTGCTGCATAGCTCCAACACTGATGTTTTGTTCTTTCTGATTTTGTTGCTATCTAGGCAATGCTATCTAGGCAATTTTGTTGTCATGAAGTGGTATCCCATTGTAGTTTTGATTTGCATTTCCCTGCTTAATGGTTGAGCGTCTTTTTATGTGTTTATTGGCCATTTGTACATCTTTTTTGGATAAAGGCCAATCCAAATCCTTTGCCTATCTTTATATTGGGTTATTGTCTTTTTATTACCCAGTTTTAAGAGCTCTTTACATGTTCTAGAACAAGTCTCTCATCAGAGACAGCATTTGAATATATCTTCTTTCATTCTGTGGGTTGCCTTTTCATTTTCATTTCTTTTCTTTTCCTTAAATTTTATTTTTTATTATACTTTAAGTTCTAGGATACATGTGCAGAACATGCAGTTTTGTTTTAAATTTTACTTTAAGTTCTGGGATACGTGTGCAGAACGTGGAGGTTTGTTACATAGGTATATGTGTGCCATGGTGGTTTGTTGCACCTATCGACCCATCCTCTAAGTTCCCTCCCTTTGTCTCCCACCCCCAATAGGCCCTGGTGTGTGCTGTTCCCCTCCTTGTGTCCATGTGTTCTCATTGTTCAACTCCCACTTATGAGTGAGAACATGCGGTGTTTGGTTTTCTGTTCCTGTGTTAGTTTGCTGAGGATGATGGCTTCCAGCTTCATCTACATCCCTGCGAAGGACATGATCTCATTCCTTTTTATGGCAGTGTAGTATTCCATGGTGTATATGTACCACATTTTCTTTATCCAGTCTATAATTGATGGGCATTTGGGAAAACTTTGTTTTCTTCAAGATGATTTTGACTATTCTGAGATCTTTGAAATTACATATGAATTTTATAATCAGTTTCAGTTTCTACAAAGAAGCAAGCTGGGATTCTGATAGGGATTGTGTTAAATTTGTAGATCAATTTGAGGAATATTGCCACCTTAACAATATTAAGTTTCCAAATCCATGAACCTGGAATGTTTTTAGAGTTTTACAGGTCTTTTTAAATTTCTTTCAACAATGTTTTGAAGTTTTCAGAGTTAAGTTTTATATTTTTTGTTAAATTTATTTCTATTTTACTTTTTAAAAAAATTTTATTATTATTATACTTTAAGTTTTAGGGTACATGTGCACAATGTGCAGGTTAGTTACATATGTATACATGTGCCATGCTGGCGTGCTGCACCCATTAACTCATCATTTAGCATTAGGTATATCTCCTAATGCTATTCCCTCCCCCCTCCCCCCACCCCACAACCCTCCCCCGACCCCACAACAGTCCCCAGAGTGTGATGTTCCCCTTCCTGTGTCCATGTGTTCTCATTGTTCAATTCCCACCTATGAGTGAGAATATGCAGTGTTTGGTTTTTTGTTCTTGCGATAGTTTACCGAGAATGATGATTTCCAATTTCATCCATGTCCCTACAAAGGACATGAACTCATCATTTTTTATGGCTGCATAGTGTTCCATGGTGTATATGTGCCACATTTTCTTAACCCAGTCTATCATTGTTGGACATTTGGGTTGGTTCCAAGTCTTTGCTTTTGTGAATAGTGCCACAATAAACATACGTGTGCATGTGTCTTTATAGCAGCATGATTTATAGTCCTTTGGGTATATACCCAGTAATGGGATGGCTGGGTCAAATGGCATTTCTAGTTCTAGATCCCTGAGGAATCACCACACTGACTTCCACAATGGTTGAACCAGTTCACAGTCCCACCAACCATTGCATATTAAATTATTTTCTTAACTTTATTTTTAGATTCCTCTTTGCAAGTGTATAGAAATACAGTTGATTTTTGTATATTGATCTTGTATCCTGCAACCTTGTTGAATTCATTTATTAGTTCTATTTTTTAGTGGATTCCTTAGTATTTTATATATATGAGATCATGTCACATAAAAATAGAGATAGTTTTACTTCTTCCTTTCCAATCTGAATATCTGTATTTCTTTTTCTTTTTCAATTGCCTGGGACAGAACCTCCAGAACAATGCTGAGTTGAAGTGTTAAGGGCAGACATCCTTGTCATCTTCCTGATCTTAGTGAGAAAGCATCCAGTTTCTCATCATTGAGTATGATGTAGCTATGGGTTTCTCATAGATGCTCCTTATCAGGTTGAGGAAGTTCTCTTCTATCCCTAGTTTGTTGAGTGTTTTTATTTAAAAAAGGGTGTTGGATTTTGTCAAAAGTTTTTTTCTGCATCTATTGGAATGATCATGTGATTTTTTACTTTTATTTTTTATTGCTTTGTTTTTGCTTTCTATTCTATTGATGATTACATTAGTTGATTTTTAGATGTTATCACTACACTTTTGCTAAGTGTCCTGGGCTAATAGGTACATTTGGAATTGAAATTGAACCCACAATGTGGTCTGAGGGGTACAGGCTGTGTGTAGCAGTTTTTGGAGGGCAAATGCCCTATCTGAATCCCTAATAGATCTTTCCTTGCTCTGTTTTTGGTGCCGATGCAGTGCCCTGAGCTAGTCAAGTCCAAACTCACACCTACAGCCAGGTAGACGTGTTTCAGGTTAATTAGGGGCCTCAGTCAATTTAGTTCATGGGCTGTAATTACAAGGACCTAAGACCTGTAATTTCTGTTTTAATTAAAATAAACAATGTGGAGGGGCTGACATCACACCAGGGCAACTGGTGTGCAAGGAATAGGTAATTACACCAAAGCAGAGTCTCTTGCTGTGAGGCAGGCTGTTGGGATCCACAGTGGAAGCTGGGCTTGGCCATCCTGGTGAATGCTAATTATTTGCTGCCAACCACAGCTCAAAACAGATGGGTGGGTGGGTCATGGCGATGACATTCGAACATGCTTCCTTCAAGTTGGGACTTAGCTGTGATCTTTGGGGCATGTGTGTGTATGACAGTGTATGGGTATTTACATGTGTGATGTCCCTTTAAATGTATTTAACACATACTTCTATGTATAAGTGCAATAGGATGAAAAAATTCTGATTTCAACTGCAGTATTAGGGATCCTCTTGGGGAGGAAGTTACCCTTGCTTAGGAAATTAAATTAACACCTCTCTCAGCTTTAGAGGCCAGAAATGAACATTTATCACCTGGAGAGGGTAAGACATATCTTAACTGCTTAGTCTGAGAAATTGCAGGAATTTAGGGATGGGGTAGAGCAGAGAAAAGGAAAATAATAAAAAAGAATGAAAATAAGCAGTCTGGGAACATGGTAGAAGGGGAAAGTCTAGAAAGAAGGTACCCAGTGTGGGTCAAGGATGCATCAAAATGAGATATTTAATGCTTAATTTAAAATTGTTTGCATTCTATGATGTCAACTCAGTCTGACATTACAAACCTTTAGTAAAGTCATCGACACACAAAAATGTCTTGTGTGAGTGAATTTTTTTGGGGGAGGGGGTAAAGATCAAGGAAGACTATTTTAATTCTGCATTTGAGCAGAAGTGCAGGAGATCATAGGTAAGAGAGAAAGAAAGGGAGCCAGGAGTGACAAAAGAGTGAAAGCCTCTGGGACTTTTCAGAAACCTTGAGCAGGGAGTGGATTTGCCACAGGCCATGAGAGAGTCCATATTTATTTCAGGAAATAGATCTCATCATGGCAGTCTGCCACCAGAGACCTTCCAATGGCTCCTTGGTGCCACCAAGATGTAGTATCAGCTTATTTAGATGGTGTAGTAGGCTGAAAATGCCCCCGAAAGATAGTTGTTCCTAATCCCTGTAAATATTCCTTTATTTTTTCTTTTGGAAAAAGACTGTTTGCAGATGTGATTAAGTTGAGGATTTTAAGATGGGGAGATTATCCTGGCTTATACAGGTGGGCCCTAAATACCATCACATGTCTCTTTATAAGAGGGAGACAGAGGGAGATTTTACCACACACAGACCGAGAAGCAAAGTGATCACGGGGGCAGATATTGGAACAATGCAACTGAGATCAAGGGAAGCTGGCAGCCCCCAGAAGCTGGAAAAGGCAAGGAATAGATTCTCCTCTAGAGCCTCCAGAGGGAGCACAGCCCTGCTAACACCTTGATATTGGCCCACTGAAACTCATTTTGGATTTCTGGCCTCTAAAGCTGAGAAATAATAAATGTTTATTGTTTTAGGCTGCCAAGTTCAGGAAACTAATACAGATGGCTTCACTAGACCTTCAGGACCTGGCCTCTGCCTTCTTTCTATCCCCACTGCCTGATGTTCAGTAGGTCTTCATCTCTGGTCCACACATCTGTATGTGCTGATCTCCCCATACTCTTCTGGTCTCCACTGATCCTGAGAGGTGTGGCGTGCTAGACCAATTTGCAGATAAGGAAACAGTGTGCAGGCAGGATGATACCCCTTACACCACTGCTAACCTGGTCTCTTGAGTCTGCACTCTTTCCCTGGCACAATTTCAGGCAGAGACAGTGCTTTCTCGCTCAGTCACCCTGGTTGAGGCTATGTGTCAAGGCAGATTGGGAAATCCCAGCTGCCTCACCTATGACCTTGGCAGGGGCACCAGTTTGATACCTTCGTGGGCACGTGCAATAAGCACAGGTTTTGGTGTAGGATGGAGCTGCGCTAGGATCCTGTGTTTGCTGCTTATGTGCCCTGTGACCTTGTGTAAATTACTTAAACATTTTGAACCTCAGTTCTCTTATCTGTAAAATGGGTCTTATAAAAGTGACCATTGAGGGTTGTTGATGTCTTTAATTTATATTTATGTAGCACCCACTCTATGTAGAAAAGCCAAAGTCCCCTCCTTTGTCACCGTGCATTTGCTTAGGTATTGAGAGAGGAAAATAAGATCTGGAGCAGGTATCCTCTCCCCTGGCCCCTCCACATTGTCTGAGGCTCCTTTTTCTCAGGTGGCTATAACTGGCTTCCTTACTCAGCCTAAGGGAAATCTCTGAGGGGACAGTTTTGGGCCAAGAGTTGACAAATGGGCAGAGCGAGGGACTGAGCATGCATTTGGGAGTGGAAGCAGCCTTGATCTTCCACTCATGCCATAACCCAGACTTTCAACAGCTGGGAGGCAGCCATCACTTTGGTAGAAAATAAAGTTTCTAAGTACAACAGGCAAATGAGTGAGGTCTGGATACCTTTTCGGGACCCACAGTGCGTAACCAGGGGCTCTCAAGAGAGGAAACAGACATGAGTTCTGCTACTCATGCTCACGTGTAAAAGCATGTACACACAAATGCACAGACCTGCCCAGGGAGCTGCCACATACACAGACATACATGGGCCACACAAGTGTCTATGTATATTCACTCACACTTTGTATTTCTATTGCATTTGTACTTGTTATTTCAGAGCCATAGTTTGTCTTCAATAACTGAAGGTTTGAAAAGAAGGAGGAGGACACTGAATCTCAGAGATGTCAAGTTCTTTCATTGAGGTCACACAGCTTTCATATAGCAGAATTAAGCTTCAAGCCCAAGGTTCCTAAATGTCTCTACTAAATATCTCCACCAAATTAGGCTGCCTTTCTACACCCACCCCCCCCCCCCCCACACACACACTCTTTCACCTATTTTATACAACACAGTATCATGGTGGGACTGTCTGAGCATAGACTGCAGTCAAATCCTAGCTCTGCTGCTTTTTCATTATGTGACCTTGAGCCAAGTCACTTCACCTTTCAAAGTCTCAGTTTTCTCATCTGTAAAATGGAGATAATAAGAGAATATATTTCATAGGGTTGTAGTGAGCATTAAAGGAGATAGGTAAAGAATGCAAAGTTCATGGTGCCTTGCCTATCACATAGTAAGTGCTCAATAAATATTTGTTATTTCTAGTACATACCAAGCATCTTTCTAGGCACTGGGGATCCCCAGCAAGTCAAGTACCTTCTGTTAGGGTTATTACTGAAAAGTTATTTTTAATGTGACTTAAAAGGAAAGGCAATAAACCATCCAGCAGGTCCTAGTTCCGGAAGCCAGATGAAAGGAAGCTTAGAACAAAAGCTTATGGTGGTGCTAAAATTTCCACCAGGGTCTACTATTTGGGGACCCTTTTCTATCCACCTCCCCAACCTCTAGACCTGTGCATGGTTCAGTTCAAGGTCCTGGGTCTGGGCAGGTCTGGAGAGATGAGCCCTATGGCACACAGGGCAGTTTCCTCATGAGCACTTGGGACAGGGGGGCCAGTCCTTGATCATCTCATCCCAGAGATCTGCACACACAAGCTGCTACAAGTTTGTAGAGGACAGGAGACAGCAGCGCCCCAGACGTTTCTGCGGTTTGTCTGGGCAGAATGTCTCCCTTGCCTGGGTTGGGCTGGGCTGTCTGCTCCCTGGGGCCGCCGTGGGGTCTGAGAAGCCAGGATCTGCTGTGGGGCAGTCTGTTTCCAGCCTGTCCTGCATGCCAACCTCCAGCTCCAAGCCCCAGTAGGATTATTATTGCTCACAGTGACAATTTGAGCCCCTTTACACTCATGGCTGAAGAGGGGTTTATGATAGCCCTACCTCATTGTGTTGTCATGAGAATTAAGTGAGGCAATGCATGAAACGCACCAATTTTGGCATATTACAGGTGCCCCATAAACGTAGCAGCAATCACTGTTGGTGTTACCATCACTGTTACTATCCCTGTCACATCGTCATCAACATTATCATCATTGGATCCTTAAGGCAGGCTGGCCTGGGATTAGAACCAGTCACTAACCATGTGACATCAGGCAAGTAACATCTCTGTGCCTCAGTTTCCTGTAATGCAAACTGTTTGCTCTTTTTGAAGCCTTCTCCCTCCATCCCTGTTCAGAATCTCTTGCTGAATGATTCTAACAGCCAGCCCTGTGGGAAGTAGAAAGTGACCTTACTTTTTTGAACCTCAGCAAATAATGGAACAAATATAATAAGTCACTCATAGTGCGAATGATAGAATTAAAAAGGACAATTAATGTAAATTGCCTTGCTCAGTGCCTAGCACACAGTAGATGCTCATAAATGTCTGCAACTTGGTCAAGAGGCCTGTCTTTCATGGTCATTCACAGCAAGGAGCTGGGAAGGTGAGTGTTTTGGCCCATGCACTGTGGAAATGGAAACAGAAGCAGAAAGATTTCTTGTTTTCACCTGGTCCAGTCACCACTGGCCTTGATGACATGTGGGTCCACAAAGCTCAGCTCTCTGGGGCAGATATTGCTTTCCTATGAACTTCTGGCAGTTTTCCTCAGTGTCTTTTGTGAGCAGCTCCTCAAGTTATCTCCTAAATGCTGGTACTTTTCAGAATTTCATTTGTTGTCATTTCTTCTTTTCACTAGGGCATTTCTTCCATTTGCAAAACTCACTTACTCCTCTGTCTGGGTCACCCCCAAGTCATCTACTGCCCTGAGTTTCCTGTTGAACTCTGGATCTAAATATCCAACAAGCTACTGAAAATCTGTACTTGGATGTACTGGAGGAAACTTGAATCCAGCGGTCCCAAACCTGACTCATCATTTTCTCAAACCTGCTCTGTCTTCTGCCTTTCATGTCTCAGTGATAGCACTACCATCCACAAAATTGTCTAATCTGTATATCATCCTACACTCCTTCCTCTCTCATATTACATACACTCTGTTTATCCTTCTCTTCATCCTTCTTTTCTTCTCCCCTCCCTCTCTCCGTCCCGTCCCTCCTCCCTCCCTTCTCTCCTTTCCTCCTTCCCTCCTTCCCTCCCTTCCCTTCCCTTCCCTTCCCTTCCCTTCCCTTCCCTTCCCTTCCCTTCCCCTCCCCTCCCCTCCCCTCCCCTCCCCTCCCCTCCCCTCCCCTCCCCTCCCTTCCCTTCCCTTCCCTTCCCTTCCCTTCCCTTCCTGCCTTCCTGCCTCTCAACAAGTATTTGAGGTATACTGAATGTCTGCTATGTGTCAGTCACTGTTCTAGTAGTTGGGCTAATAGGTCACTAAATCCTCTTAATATTACCCATAAATAACTAAGAACTGTATCAGCCAGTTTCTTGGTTGCAAATGACAGAATACAAAACTAGGAAGAAAAGTAATTTAGCAAAATATGTCAAGTAGCCCCCATAATTGATGGAGGAGATGGAGAAACTGGCTTGAGGCCAAGCTTCTAAGAACATCCAAAACCATGTAGCAGATCTGGCTTAATGTTGAGACTTTGATTGCGGTTGCTGAAGCTGCCACTGAATACTAGATGCCAGAAAACTGACTTTATTGCAAATGACCACTGTTACCAGCATTAATGTCACTTCTGGGTTGGCAATTTGGCTTGGCAAACATGCTGCCCTGAAAGCTGGTGACTTGGTTGTTTCCTACACCAGCAAAACTGTGCGTGAGCTCCAAATAGACCAATCCTCAAATTGACCACTTCCCAACTGGAGTGTCTAGTTGATGAAGGCTGGTTATGTGCTCATGGCGTAGCAGCAAGGGAGTCTGGAAATCACTTGAGTTCTGATTTCTACATCAGAAAATTTCCAACGGAACTCATTATGTTCTATTTCCCCCAAATTGCAAAAAGCTGTTAAAAAGATAATGAAAAAAAAGCCGGGCTTTGTGGACCTGTAATCTCAGCTACTTGGGAGGCTGAGGTGGGAGGATCTCCTGTTCAAGAGTGGCCTGGGCAACACAGTGAGGCCCCCATCTCCACAAAAAATTTAAAAAATTTGCTAGAAGTGGTGGTGCATGTCTGTGGTCCCAGCTACTTGGGGTACTGGTGCAGGGGGCTCACTTGAGCCCAGGAGTTTGAGGCTGCAGTAAGCTATGATCATGCCACTGTACTCAGCCTGGGCAACAGAGCAAGACCCTGTCTCTAAAACAACAAACAAATAAAAACATTAATGGGCAGCCACACACGTAAAATAATAAATATCAGCCATAGAAATCTATCTCCTATCCTCTGTCATCACTGCTGATGCCCCAGGCCCATCTTGAGGTCTCTCACCCTGGTCTGTGTCTGCTCCAGTCCTCACTCTGGCTGCTGGAGCATTTTAATCTAAAACACAGTTTTTTTTTTTTTTTTTTTTTTTTTTTTGAGACGGAGTCTTGCTCTGTCACCCAGGTTGGAGTGTAGTGGCCTGATCTCAGCTCACTGCAAGCTCCGCCCCCTGGGTTCATGCCATTCTCCTGTCTCAGTAGCTGGGACTACAGGCGCCTGCTGCCACGCTCGGCTATTTTTTTTTTTAAAATTTTTAGTAGAGATGGGGTTTCACCGTGTTAACCAGGATGGTCTCGATCTCTTGACCTCGTGATCCGCCCACCTTGGCCTCTCAAAGTGCTGGGATTACAGGCGTGAGCCACGGTGCCCAGCCTAAAACACAGTTCTAACACTGGCTGCTCAGCATTCTTCTGTGCCACCCCATTGTCTTAGTGCTTCCGTCACCCCCTGTGGTCTGTCAGCCTTATCCTCTGCCACTATGCTTTCTGCCTCCCCCTACTTCCACTCTTCCAGAAGAAATAAAGAGGGGAAAACCATGACAGTCATTGGATGACAGTTTCTCAGTGGCATTTTGAGGATGACATGGTGACTCCTCTCATGGATCCAACATAACTTAGAGTCTTAGAGGAGGGCGGGGAAGATTTTGTTGACTGAGGGCACATACAGAGCCTGCCTGTGGCTGTCTTGGTAACATTTTAAGTAACAACTTTCGAATATTTCCACTGGACCAGAAATCTCATCACTGGGGCTCACATGTCTGGGTACAGCAACTCTGTGTATGTTCCTATAAATAGTAACCTATTGAGAAGGGCCCCTTATGCCTAAGACTTTGAAAAAAGGAGTGTTTCTGTGTCTGTCTCCGTCTTTTTGCTTCCTTCTCTCTCTGGCCTCTCTCAACTTCTGAATTCCCAAGCTGGGGCCCAGCCTCACCCCTCCTCCCCTGCCTTAACCTGATGCAATTGCACCTGACAAAGCCAACAGGGCAGTGAGCCATGAGAGAAACTGGTGGGGAGAGGGATTAGGGGGAAAGCTCATCACCCAGGGAGCACGGGCCACCAAGCTTAAGTAGAACAGGATGAATAATTGTTTCAGGACCAAAGTCATGACTACAGGGTGTGATCTCACCCTTCATAACTGCAGACTCAGAGAAGCAGGGGAATTTTCAAAGAAAACCTTTCCTGGTGTTAAAAAGAGGGAGAATCTGAGGTTAGAAACAGCCATGTGCAAACTTTTCATTCTGCTAGGAGTGACTGGTCTCAGATTGACTAGGGGCCAGGGAAGGCAGCCACACTGGTCATCCAGGCTCTTCAGATTGGCCTCCAACCCCAACCAGCCCTGCCCAATCCTTGACCCACCCTGACATGTACAGGAAGTGCGTTGGGAACCTCAGCCCCACCCTGGGTGGGGTTCAGAGTTTTCTCTGTTACTTGGAGCCCCAGGCCTGATGTGTGTGTGTGTTTCTTGGATGCTCATGTCCTTCATAGTTTAGCCTATGTGCACACCTTCCCTTCAGTTTCCCTACCCAGCTCTCTTTTGGCTGAGGCCTATGATAGCATTTGTCTGATCCAGCTGGGGTGCTGACATTCTCTCCAGTCCCTGACTGGGCTGTCCTTCAAGTTAAAGATACCCCACATGCCCATGATATTGACACTCCCAGGGGTGGACTTTAAGTACCACCTCTGCAAATAACAATACAAGCACATTATTAGTAACAATCATTTATGTACTGATAATTATTCAAGTGTACACAGAGAAATTTTCCCATGCTTTGAAAGCCATATACTCCCTGATTAAGACTACCTAAATTCTAATCCTGGACTGCTTATTAGTGGGGAACTTTGGTTACATTATTTCACATTCTTTCATGAGCCTCTGTTTCCTCCTCTGTAAAGTGGGCATGATGTTAGTGTGCATAGATCAGAGGGCTGTTGAGAGGATTAAATAAGATGGTACACATAAAGGGCTTAGCAGAGCTCCTGGGAGATAGTAAATAATAATAATAAAACCAATAGCTTTCATTATTTGTTTTTTTAAAAAATTATTTTTTTAATAATTAAGGTATAATTATCACATGACAAAATGCACTCATTTTAAATGACCAATCCAATAAATTTTGACAAATGGATATACTCATTAACCCATTAACTACAATCATAATCAATATATGGAACATTTCCATCTCTCCTAAATGTCTCCTTCTGATACTTCCCAGGGACCCCCTCCCTATTCCCCACCCCTATCTCCCACCACTGGACCCAGGCAACCACTGATTTGTCTTCTATTACTTTAGATTAAACTTAGTCTTTCTAGAACTTATAAATAAAATCATATAGATTTATTCTTTTGTGTTCTGGCTCATTTTGCTCTGTAAGGTGTTTTTCAGATTTATACATGTGATGGCATATATCAGTACAGTATTTTGCTTCTTTTTATTGCTGAGTATGATGCTATTAATACGGATGATACAAAAACTTGTGTGTCTGTTCACCAGTTGATGGGAATTTGCGTGGTTTCCAGTTTTTGGTTACTATGAATAAATTTGCGCTAAGCATTTGCACACAAGTGTTTGTATGGGCATCTGTGTTCATTTCTCATGGATAAATAGGTACAAGTAAGATTACTAGGTTATACAGTAGACATATGTTTAACATTGTAAGAAACTGCCTGAATTTTTTCCAAAGTGGTTGTACTGTTTTATATTTCTCACCACAGTGTATGAGAGTTCCAGTTGCTCTACCTACTTGTCAATGCTTTTTGTTGTCAGTCTTTTTAATTTTAGTCATCCTAATTGACATACCATATGATCTCATTTTGCTTTTTACTTCCAATCCCTGTTTACTAACGATTTTTTAATGTGAACATTGACAATTTGTGTATCTTGAGAAACATTTTGCCTACTTACAAAATTTAGGCTGTTCTTTTTACTATTGAGTTGGAAGAGTTCTTTAAATACTCTGGATATAAGTCTCTTGTTAAGCATATGTGTTGTAAATATTTTTTCCCATATGTAGCCTGTTATGTTAATGGTGCCTTTTAAAGAGAAAACATTTTTAAATTTTGATGAAGACCAATTTATCATTTTTTACGATGGGTCCTTTTTTCAGGTTCTATATAAGAAATATTTGCCTATCCCAATCTTGTAAAGATCTTCTGTTACTTTTAGAACATTTACAGTCTTAACTCTTAAAGTTAAGTCTGTGATCAATTATTTGAATTAATTATTATCTGTTGCTTGAGGTAGAGGACAAGATTCTTCTTTTTTATATTTACTTAGTCTTTATGCATATGTATGTTCAGTTATTCCAACACCATTTGTAGAAAAAATTATCCCTGTCCCATTGGATGACTTGGCATATTTGTCTAAAACCAAAGGACCGTATATGTGTGAGTTTATTTCTGTACTCTCTATTGTGTTTCATTGATCTGTATGCCTATTCTTTTTTTTTTTTTTTTAGCAAGATGGGGTCTTGCTATGTTGCCCAGGCTGGTCTCAAACTCCTGGGCTCAAGTGACACTTCCACTTCAGCCTCTTGAGTAGCTGGGATTACAGACCTGTGCTACTGCACCCAGCTTTTCTATTCTTATGCCAATACCACTGCCTAGATTCCAGTAGCTTTACTGAAAGTCTTGAAACCAGGTGTTGAAAGTCCTCAAAATGTTCTTCTTTTGCAAAATTGTTTTGGCTCTTCTAGGGCCTTTGTTTTTTTACACACATTTTAGAATCAATTTTTCAATTTACTTTTAAAAGACTGCTGGAGTTTTGATTGGGATTGCCCTAAAATTATAAGTTAGTTAGGAATAAATTTATATTTTAACAATCTTGAGTCTTCCAACCCATGAATACAGTATATACTTTCACTTATTTAAATCTTTTAAAATTTTCTTTTAGCTATGCCTTATAATTTTGATTGTATAGTTTTTTATATATTTTGTTAAATTTATCCCTAAGTATTTCACAGTTTTAAAATGTATGTATAAATATTTTGTAAATAATATTTTAAATTTCAATTTTTAATTGTCTGCTGCTAGTATTTAGAAATGCAACTGATTTCTGTATTTTGACTTTGTATGCTGTGATCTTGCTAAACTTACTTGCAGTTCTACCTGCATTTTTGCAGATTCCATAGAATGTTCCCCGTTTCTTCATCTATGACATGGGGATAATGTGAGTATACCTACATCGGAGGGCTGCGGTAAGACTAAATAAGGTAACACAGCTAAAGAATTTGTGCATATTCCTGGTACATTTTAAATTATAGTTAACAAAACAAATGGTAGCATCTTTTTTTAAAAATCAACTTTTATTTTAGATATAGAGGATACATGTGTAGATTTGTTACATGGGGATACCGTGGGATGCTGAGGTTTGGAGTACAAATCTCATCACCCAGGTAGTGAGCAGAGTATCCAATAAGTACTTTTAAAAATTCTCCATCCCCCCTGCTCCCTCCATCCTCTAGTAGTCCACAATGTCTATTGTTCTCATATTTATAGTATGTCTATATGTGCTTAATGTTTAGCTTCCACTTATAAGTGAGGACATGTGGTATTTGGTTTTCTGTTCCTGCATTAATTTGCTTAATATTATAGCCTCCAACTTCATGTTGCTGCAAAAAACATGATTTCATTCCTTTTTATGGCTGCCTAGTATTCCTGGAGTATATGTACCATATTTTCTTTATCCAGTTTATCATTGATGGGCATCTGGGTTGATTCCATGTCTTTGCTCAAGTAGTACCATCTTTAATACAGGTGAAATTTATCTATGCTGTAAGAAGTAAGGATAGGGGTTATTCTTGGGAGGAAATAGTAACCAGAAGGTGTAGTCTGGGTGTAGTGCTGAGAATGCTGTTTCTTGAATTGGGTGCTGGTTCCACAGGTGTGTTCAATTTGTCCAAAACAGTGAGCTATGCATTTATGCATTTTCTGGTATGTTTGTTATACTTCAATAAAAAGCAAAAATGGAGACAAGTGATTCGTGTTTCCTGAGCACTTGTCATGTAACTGTCCCTGGCAGTCTCTCTTTACATGGGTGATTTCATTTAACCCTGTGTGCTGGGTGCTACTATCATCCTCATCTCACAGAAGACAACACAGGTTCTAAGAGATGGAGCCACTGTCTAAGTTCAGAGTGAGTGAGTAGTGCCCTTCACCACTATGCTGTATGGCCTTGTGTTAGAGTTGGGTTGGAAAGCATGTAAAATCCTTAGTTCCAGGGTCAAGGGGAAGGTGGTGGATCCTGCCTCACCCAGGCAGGATGGGCAGTGGGGGCAGGTTTTTGAGTGGAAAGGGCAGTGGGAGAGGGGCACGAGGGGTCCTGGGAAGACCCAACAGAGCCAGCTGGGTTCTCTCTGCTATCACCCCTCCCTATGAGCTTGGTCTCTCAGAGCCAGTCCTCTTCCCACACAAACACTGTGTAATTGCTTGATCTGGCCTAGTGCACAGGGTAGGGGTGGACAGACGTTTATTTTTCATTAAAATGTTGGAATGAAATTGTGGGAGGTGGTGCTCAGCAAGGGGAGCTGCCTCAGAAAATGTGCTGACGGGCCCAACCTTATCAGCTGGAAACACCTGCTTCTGGTACCTTCTGCCACCTATCCAAGTCTTGCTTTTTTCATCTGAAACTACTAATATTGCCAACCTTACCATGGCTCTCGAGATGGTGACATAAGATAATGCAGGGATGGGAGTGAGAGGAAGCAGGAGGTCAGGATTTAAATTCTCCTTCTGTCACTCAACAAGGTGGTTTTTGAGCAAGTTTCTTACACCTCCCTGGGCCTCAATTTCCTGATCTGAAAGCTGGGATATATTACTTATCCTGTAGGGCTGTCATGAGAAGCCAACTTCATGCTAGATATTAAAATACCTAGCAGAAGCCTGGTGCACAACAAGTGCTCAGTAAACCTCAAGTTGTTTGTAAACCATGAAATATTGTTCAAGAACTTTGCCCTTCTTCCAATCCCAGGTTGAAACAACACACATTCCTTAGGAGATGCCTCTTGGCTGTTGAGTGGACTAATCACTTCCAGGAGGCTCTCTGGGGCACCTGCCCCAGATGGATACCTCTACCTATTGTGGAGGCTTGTAAACCTCTACCACATCTACAAACCTCCAGAAAATGTGACTGAAATTCAGCCAATTGTCTCTTTTTTTGATCATGTGGTGACAACCAGCTTCTTTGACTGTATTGGACAGGTGTTTGGGTCTCCCTCCCCAACACCCACCTCATCCCACCCCAATGTCCATTCCCATTCAAGATGGCAACCTTCTTGCTGAGATGAAGCCACCACAGAGCAGGAAGCCAGGCAGGGCAAAGAAGGGTCTCGGCTCATGGCTGCAACTTTCCTCTTACTCTTCCTTACATGATGAAGCCTGGGAGATTCTGAGCTGCTGGGCTTGGGGGTTCAAGGACCATTTGGCCTTGCAGCCTTGGTGAAGCTGAAACTTCAAATCCACAATTGAGGTGGGAATGGAGTATCAGGTGGGGGCTGATCCTGAGCTGTGCCCCCAAATTTCTGGTCTCTTCCTTGGTAACACACGTATAGATGGGCTGAACTAGGCTGGGCCCACACTTGGACTTGTCCTACTCTTCTCATTTTCCCTTAACAGGCCACGCTGTTTCTCAACTTCAGGTCTTGGCACATGCAGTTGCCTAGCTTATATGCCTGGAGCATGCCTTGTTTTCCATTTCCTTTCACGTTGTCTAATGGGATGTCTCAGCATGGACATCATTTCTCCAGTAAGCCTTTCCTGACCCTATTAGTCTAAAGCAGAGTCTCTGTGGCCCCCTCTAATGCCCCATCACAGTACAGAGTATTGTGCATAGACTGTATTGCAAGCCTTGGCTGCTTGTCAGTGTCCCTTCTCCCCTTAGACTATCAACTCCCAGAACACAGGGTCTCTTGTTTATTATTATACTCCCAGTATCTGGTGCATAGTAGGCACTCAACAAATACTTGTTAAACGAAGGAATGTCCATGTGGGCATCCAAATCTTGTTTTCATATGTCAGGTCAGAGGCATCCAGGTCGGGTATCGTTATGTAGTAGCTGGAGAGACTGCAATTTAGGGCTTTAACCACAAAAATGTTAATAGAGAATACTGAGCTCATGTTCTAGAATGAGAAACCTATGTGGACAACTTGAGGACACTAGTACAGAAAAAACTGCCCATGATATAGTATGGGGTATACAAGAGCCTGATATAAGCTGCCATTTCGCTGTCACTATGGGTGAAAACCCAAGGCTAGAAACAGCTCAGAGAATTGACTATATTCTGGTTCTTCCTGGAAATACTGCTGACTTCCTTCTGAAGATACCTTGCTCTTCTTGCCTACACATGTCTGGCCTCACATTACTGTTCGTTTGCAGAAAATCTCCAGCTTCTGCTATGTTTTGACCAAAGTTTACTTTGTGGAACATCAATGGCATTCCCCAATATTCATAAGGAGATATGCTTCTAATTTATTCTGGGAAATAGTTGCCCTGGCTTTCTATTCGAGGGACCACCCCTATCTCCCTGCCCAGTGTGCCCAGAGCTACATTTACAACTCATAAACCTAACCTGGGCTTCTAAACTGCCTGTGGTCCATCCATTATTCAAGTTGTTGGGAGGGATTAATGAAGGGGATTGTTCTTAGCCTGCCACCTCTCTGGTAGGAAAAGTAACTTCTCGAGGATGGTTTGAGTTAAAAATGGATTCCTCCACCAGGTGGAAACATGGCCACTGTGTCAATTCACGGTAACTCTGTTGATGCTCCCCCTCTTTCACACTCACAAGGAGATTCATCCCGTATTATTCACAGCTACTCCAGCCTTCCTCTTCCTCCTGACTGTGGCAAGTAGTCTGATTGGCTCATAGGCATTCATTCCAGCATGTTGACAAATCCTGAACTATGTGCTGGGGATAACAAGGTGATTATGACACCAGTTACTGTTTTTGAGGAATTCAAAGTCTGGATGCAAAAAATTTAAATAAATAAGAATACATGGGAGTTGCTTTCAGTGGATAACAAGGAAAACGGTATTCCAGGAAACATGTGCAAAGGCACTGGGGCCTAAAAATACCTCCTGTGCTCAGGGAACTGGAAGACACCCAAAGTGACAGAACTTGAGGGAACCAAAAAGAAGCAGTGGCTGGAAAAACTGTAGGCTCAGGCTGTGGCCAGGATGTCTACTCAGTTCCTTGTAGGTGGAGGAGAGCACTGGGTTTTACCAAGCAGAGAGTGATATTGTCAAAAGGGGGCTTCAGAAAGATCCATCTGGATCCATCCATCTAAAGGGGAAGTCCTGAACCAAGGTCAGACCAGAAGCCGATGCCTAGAAGAGAGCTGTGAAAATGCAAACCCATGGACAGCTATTTTCGGGAAGGAAAATTCTGACACAGGCTAGTTTTGAAGACAATCACTTTTTCAAGACAAGTTTGGATTCCCTCGTTGGGTCCCCTTGGTATGATAATTAAATGACCCCAAAGCCCCTGCCCAGGACAAATTCAGATCCCAGTGGCCTCAGGGAGGGAGGGATATGTGACAACCACCGTCCATTAAGCCCTATGAAGGGTGATAACTTCCACCTTTTCTTCAGTCTCCCATGCCTTACCAGGATTGAGTCTCATCCCAGGAGCTTCTGAATGAGCTGGAGGAATTGCAGACTCATTAGTTTCTGAAGTGTGCCCATGGTGCCTGGTTGCATTGGCAGAAACTTTAGAAATGTGCTGCCCATTAAGACATTTTAACCAACATGACATAATTTAGTCACACTGATCTGGTCAACTGGTTTCACTGCTGACCTTGGACAAAATCCTTTCATTCTCTGGGCATCAGTTTCTCTGCCTGAAAATGGGGAAGACAAAAGTAAATTGAAGGTCTTTCTACCCTTAATTGCTTACAGGTCTAAACTCTAGGTTCCTGGACTCATCTCCTTCAGGGCTGGTAGCTGTGACTGATTGGCTCTCATGACCAGTCCTTTGGCAATATCCTACTGTGAGCTTGTGTCAAGTTCTTAAAGTCAACTTTCTACAAACTTACTGGCAGTGTTCATTCTTGTTGACTCAAGAGGGCACCCATGTTAGGCTCTAGAGAAATTTTGTATGAGGACTTTGTACATGTGGTGAGGATGCAGGTTGTGTTTTTGCTTGTCATTGGAAAAGAAAAGAGGGAATATGGGTGTGTGTGGATAGTGGATTGTGAAAACTTGGCCAAGGAATTGGGCGTGGTTTCCAATACTTGGAAGATCGACTTTCCTCCTAGGGTCTTCAGTATTTCAATCCTTGAGTTTTATACCATAACTATTTCTTAAATTGTAGTGTTTCTCAGGTTCTCCTCTTAGCTCTCTTCTCATTCCAGAATCCTCTCTGGGTTCCATGACTTTCTCGAGGCCAAACTTCACTCCCAACTTTTGAATCTGTTCCTTGTCTTCTGGGAACCTCCTGTTCTATGTCCTGCAGCTCCTTTAACTCAGCAAGTTCCAGCCTGAATTGATCCCCTTTCCTGCCAAACTTGCTCCTTCTGTGTTCTCTGTTTCAGGAATGACACTGCTCTCCACCTAGGCACCATGGGTAGAAGCTGGGAGTCATCCTGGACTCCTCCCCAATCCTCATTCCTACATTCATCAATCACAACATCCTGTCTGTTTGGCCCCCGAAACGTGTTAGAGTCTACTGTGTTCTCTCCAGCCCAACAGCTCCTTTCCCAAGTTCAGTTGGTATCGAGTTCAGAGACAATCCTCATCATCTCCTGGATAATTAAAATAACCTCTTTCTATTAGGTTTCTCCCCAGTGGTCTCTGTCTTCCAGTTTGACTTTCCCATTGCTGCCACAGTGTTTTTCCTGAAACCCCAATTCCAGCCATGTCTATCTTTTACTTAAGATATTCCGTGAAGTCTTCATGACTTATAGATAGAGTTCAAATTCTCTTGCTTGACATATGAAGCTAATGAACTCTGGCTTTGCTCTTGTGCCCAACTTTCTATCTTGACATTCCATAAATGCATGTTATTTCAGCCACAAGGGACCAACCGATGTTTCCTGGATGCACCTTCTCCTTTCAAAGCTCCATGCGTTTCCACACATAGTTCCTGCTGCTTGGTTTGCCCATCCTTCCAGCCCTTTTTTTACTTGACCCTGATGATCTATGACCCTTGTTGACCTCTCAAACCTCACTCCTTACCACTATTCCCTTACCTTTGTGCAACTTTCACTGCTGACGCCCAAGGCAGTCACCTTACCCCACTGAATGGGCTCCTTAATACATGTCAGGATGGCTGTCAGAGGTGGCCATGACTATCTACTCCAAGGGCTTTTGAGATGGGCCAATGAATCCTTCTCACCAATGCCCTATTTTGCAATACCCTATTACACATCTGTAGTGTAGTGTGGTCTTCTGGGTTGATCGTAAGCCATGTGGCAAGGGGTAGACATTTCTTGTGTAAATAAATCCACTCTTCTTACTTCTTCCATAAGCCCCCACCTGTGCTCCCACTGACGCCTGTGAATGAAAGACAGTAATGTGGTCAACACTGAAAGAGATCACATTCTAAAAATGCAGTGATTGTAGACCAGAGAGTTCCAGACATGGTTGGAAGATACATTTTTCTATGTGTACGTTATAAAATTCTGAGTGGCAAATTTGACATAACTGAAAAATGAATTATCATTCACATTTTCCTACATATTCTGAGTAAGACTTGCATTTGTAGTCTTAATCAATGAAGCTTAGTAACAACTTCTTGAGTCACTGGAAGCCAGTATTCATAGGTGGCACAGCAGATGATGCAGCATTGTGAGTAATGATGTAACTGGCATTAAAAATGCTACCAGGGAACTGCATAGGCATGGAGATATATATTGTTCCCAAACAAACAGGTTCTGAAGTGCCATGGCATCATGAGTAAATATAGCATTGATACTTTTTTCTCACAGTGGGACATATAAAACTAGCCAGAATCAGTATACGTGAAAATAAAGTACACAAAGAGATGTTATTAGGATTCTCCAGAGAAACAGAACAAATATACAAGACATATATATTCATATATATGTCACACACACAGGTATTTTATGTTGGGTTATCTCAAAGAATCCTCTAAATTTGGTAGCTTTCTGTCCATCTGCTTTTAAGGGATGTGAAAACAGGAGTTTCGACAAACAGGTAAAACTGTATGTTTACTAAAGGGAAAAAACCCAAGAAAACCTCAATAAAAGCATGCCCACAAGGTACTGCCGCAAAGATATCCAGTTGTGAAGCTCTGTAAGAGTGAGCAGGAATTATTACCTTAATTTTAGAGATAAGGCTCACACTGCTAGTAAGAGATATAGGTAGGATTCAAATACTCTAAATCTGATCTCAACATCCATGTTCCTTCCATTGTATAGTCCAGAGATGAGTGATCTAGAAAGCAATGTGACTCCATAGCATCATCTCTGATGGGTGTGGGTGTTACAGACACAAATTTTAAGAAAGTGAATACAGCAAAACACCAAGAGAAATGACCCATGTTTATAAGAATCGTGTCAGAAAGCCCAGGCTCAAGAAGAGTGAAGGCTTTTGAAAAACCACTAAAAATAAAAATAAGGATTTTTATCGCACTGTTTGGAGATACATGGTGGGAACACAAGGAGAGTCCACAGCATGGGCATGACGGTGTAATGTTGAGAGTAATCAGAGAGATCGCCAAGCTGCTCAATTCATCAAGGCAAACGGCCTTTAATCTGGAAAGATTGAAACTCAAGATAAGAGATAGGAGAGATGCAAACACCTCACTGCTCTTAATTAATTCAGCTCTTCAATTCTACATGAATTATAGCCCAGGGTTCTGAAAAGACTTGCACAAGTCTTTGTGGAATCCCTGTCAGCCTTATTTGAAAAATGGGGAGGGAGAGGGACGCCAGAAGACTAGGGATGGGCATGTCTTATCTTGATCTTTAAAACCTGGATTCTACAAATTGTGGGTTCAGGCCAGTTTCTGGCAATGAACTAGAAATGATTACTTAAGTGGTGTATGGGTTTTGTGTATTTAGAAAGAGAAGTAGGGATCAGTAGGAATAAGAGCCATGATAGATTCACCAAGAACTAGTAATTCCAAAATGTCCTTATTTCTCTTTTAAAAAATAAGCTTCCTAGGCTGGTGCTGTAGATATTTGCCATTATCATTATGTCTCCACCATTTGGACTTATATAGGGGAATTTGCCCCTTTATGGATCTTGGTGAGATGTGGAGCCCATCTCTTACCATAAAACAGAAAATGTCACGTGCTCCATTTCCCAGCCTCTCTGGCAGGAGGACTCTGGCAGGTGTTCTAGGTTTCAGAGCACCTGCCAGAGTTCTCTGGCCAGAGAGGCTGGGAAATGGAACATGTAGAATTTTCAGTCCTCTTCTGATGTACCTCTCCCTCCAAGTTTTTCAGATAAGACTGACAGGGAATCCACAAAGACATAACATAGAGGCAGCCACCTATGACTTCAGGTTGGGTTTAAGAAATGCCAAAGAGCAGCGACAGTAGGTGAAGAATCAAACCTATCAATTGAATTTCTAGGGGTGATGGTAGTAGCAACACTCAAGGCAGAATCCTCTGTCTATGCCAGTGGGTTTTGAGGGACACTAGCAACAATTTCTGCCCAGATGGGTTCTACCATATAACTTGGGGGGCTGTTCTTGGCTGCCTGATCTCTCACTGGTTCTCCATCCCTCCAGAGGCTTTGCAAGCTTCAAAATAACTGTTTATCAAATGCCTTCTATGCCTAAACTAGCCAGTCACTTTCTGTTGCTTGCAACAAATCTCCCTGAAAGGATGGTCATATCTGGTAAGTCTGGGTAATGCCAGACAGAGTATCTTGACCGTAGCAAGATTTGTCAAAGATCCTCATGTTAAAATTAAGAACAAGATGAAGAACAGTGGGCTGCAAACTATTGTAGCGAGGTGAATAAGACGTTTATGTCTCCAAATGTTGAGTAATTTTTCCAGGCTGGTCTCTAAGGACCTCTCTAGTGACTGCTATGGCAGGCAGAAAGATTCTCCAAAAATGTCTTTGTCCTAATCCTCAGAAATGTGAATGTGTTATGTAAGGTTACACAGGAAGGGGAATTAGGTTGCCGATGGAATTAATGTATTAACCAGCTGCCCTTAAAATAGGGAATTTATTCTGGATTATCTGGGTGGGACCAATATAATTACATGGGTCCTTATAAGTAGGAGAAAGAGGTGGAAGAGAGAGTTGGCGAGGGGGGTCTGAGACATGCCATATTACTGGTTTTGAAGATGGAGGAACGGGGCCGTGAGCCAAGGAATGTGGGTAGCTTCTAGGACTTGAATAAAACAAGAAAAGAGATTCTCCCCTAGAGCCTCCAGAAGGAACATAGCCCTGCTCACACCTGGATTTTAGCCTAGTGAGATCTTCATTGAGCATCTGATCTACAAAACTGTAAGATAATAAATTTGTGTATTTTTAAGCCATTAAGTTTGTGACAGCAGCAATAGGAAAGTAATACATATCCCTGTGTTTCTGCAATTGCCTTTTCCTGATACGACATTTTATTTATATATTTATATCTTATTTATTTTCAAACTATATTGGGAAGAGTCCTAAGGTTCCACTGGGGTGTCTCAGGGGCCATGAAGAAGAGGAAATAGGGACAGGAAAGGCAGAGGCAATGGGGCCCTGGGATGCCTGCCCATGCTGCCATCAGAGCCATACTGCATTTATTTATTTTGAATATTGGGATTCTAGGAAAAAATGTTTGAAAGCCATCACTGACATCATAGAGAAAAGTTTCACTTTAAATAATAAAAAATAACATTTATTGATCACTTATATGTGCCAGATGCTGTGCTTAGCAGCTTATATAATATCTTACTTAGTCCCCATAATAGCTAAAGGAGGTAGGTATCATCTTTACAGATGGGGAATCTGAGATTTAAAGAAATTAGTTAACTCAACCAAGTTTCCACAGCTTGCAAATGGCAGAGATGATATTTTAACTTAGACTATCTGTAGCTGTCTCTAGGGTCTGCACCCTTGGGCAAGTGGGTGAAACTTCTGACTGGAAAAGAACTGAGAGGAGTACCACATTGGCATAATCCAGAAACCAAACATATTTTGTATGGTGGAAGATATTTATGTGGGAAAGAGGCAAAAGCCTGCATTTGGATTCCAGAACACAATTACATCATAGTGTGGATATTTCAAGAAAATTGATCAGGTTATTTGCTCATTTATTGCAGAGAAGTGTTTCCATTGGGTGGAAGAATAACACCTTCTGAGTGTTACAAATCTGAGATTCTAGGATCCTGTGATAAGAAAGTTCTTTACACAACAGAATGGTCTGTCTTACTACATTGTGAGTGCCTCGTCACTGGTGGTGGTCAAGAAAAGAGCTAGTGTGCATGGGGACAAGTTGATTTAAGGTTACTTTTAGATGTAAGATTCTACAATCTAAAGGTTGCTGAGCATAAGGCCAAATGTCTCAAAGCCTTAGTGTTTGACTTTAAGCAACATCATCTTCCCTAGACTCACCTGGCAGAAGAAATCCTAGACTGATAGATTCAGCTTCAGGGTGGGACCCTCAATCCATGGGGCTTGGGTTTTATCCTAGAAGAAATGGGAATACACAGCAGGTGTTTAAGTAATAACCTGATATTAACATATTTGCATTTTTGAGAGGTAAGTATATCAGGGACAAGAAATTTGGCTGAGGAGAGCAGCTGTTACAAAGGCCCAAGTGAGAGAGACATTTCTAGGCCAGAGCAGACGGAGCCAGAAGTCTTGGGCTGAGAGGGGGAAGGGGAGGGTGGAGTCCAGGACAACACCCAGGTGAGGGCTGGGCTGGGCGGAGCTGTCCAGAACAGGCGGTGCTTGTGCCCGCAGGCTGCAGGAATACTAGGGCACAAGACCGTCCACAGGGAAGCTTGTCTGGGGAGGAGCACTGTGGGAAGTGGGTCATAGTCTTGGACGGCTCCACAGATGGATTAGTCAGAAGTGGGTCAGGAGCTGGAGGTCGGGCGTCAAGACAGGTGGAGCCCTGTAATCCCTAGCCCACCTGTGATTTAGGAAACAGGTGAGGACAAATGAGAGTCTGGCTATACAGACCTCTGGGTGGACTGGAGGCCGCAGAGAGGGAGATGTCATTGCGTGGCTGTGAATCCCATTGACCAAGAAAACCAGCATCACTACCATCCCATTCCCCATCCACTTGGTGATCCCATATTTACCAGTCATGAAGGAAAAACACAATTCTGGGAGACTTCGCCAGCTGCCACTTCCCCCTGGACTTCAGACTAAACTAGTTCATTCTCTTTAGAAATTCAACCACATCTACCTATTACTCTAGGAAAACCATGTTTCCGCCCAGTTAGTGTTTTGATATGTTAGTCTCTTTTAATTCTACGTATTAACACTCTGACTCTCCTTTCCTGTACGTGAAACTGAGGCTTAGTTTCATTATCTATAAAATGGAGATAATAGTAGTGACCATTATTATATAGATAGGTAATGCATATTCAATTCTTAGCACATAGTACATATCCAGTGCAAGTTAGTTGTTGTCAGGAAGGAGATGCTAAAACAAATGATGAGGAATCAGGCTACTCTCATGGGATCAGATGATTCTGATACAGGGTTTTGTGGAGAGGAGAGGAGAGAGAAGAAAGAGGCATAAAAATGGAAGTGAGGCCAGGAACACAGGGTAGCAGAGTCAAGAGGGTTAGGATGAGAGTTTGGGGGATGCCAAGGCCAGAAGTCAGGGAGTAGTGCAATACCACATTACTCAGATGCACCTGCTCATGATTTTATTCAGCTGCTGAGTCTGACTCTCAGGTAACTCAAGTGTGCTGGTCTTAGGACAGAGCCATCTACGTATGTATATCTATGTGCACTGTAGCCACCTGTAGAGTCTGGAAAACCTAGTTCTAATTTTAGTGTTTGGCATTTACATGCTGTGTGATTTTTCCCAATCTACTTCTCCTCTCTCCATGTAAATGTCTTCAGCTGTAAAATGAAGGAGCTGGGTCACGTTGTCTCAATGATCCCTCCCACCTCTGACTTAGAATGCTAAGCCAATTCCATCTGGTCCAGTATTCTCCCTGACAAAATATGTCAACCTGAATGATAGTTTTATGTGACCTTTATTGAGGGTCTACAGTTTGCCAGGTCATGGGCTAGGCACTTTTACATCCATAAACACATTTGGTCTTCAGAACACATCTACCATCAGGGGTTCTGAGTCCCATGTTGACAGTACCAATAGTATATTATCATCTCTATTTCTTTCATGTCTTATTACATTGGTTGAATGCTATCATTTTCCTTATGCTCTGTAGCACTTTCAACACCAATTTTCATTCTCTTTCTGAGCCCCAAATTGCTTCGGGAAACTGTCTCCCTGATTCTCCTGTCCTCCTCCAATTCTTTCCTTTATATTCCCAGGGAGACAGATCTTGTATGGCATAGATACATTTCTAGTCATTGTCAGGCTATTGACTGTGCCATAATTCCAAATGCCTTGAATCAGGGTCCTCCTAGTACATAGAAAATTTTGGTTGAGGATAAGCCTTAGGCTATGGAGCTGGCAAGGGCTGGACAGGGCCAGAGACCATCCAAGCAGACTGGGTTCCAGTGGGCAATAATAATAATAGCTAACATTAATTGAACTTGTTATTTTTCTGGCATTGGTTTAACCAGTGGTTCTCAAGCAGGGCTGATGTCAGGAGATTTTGAGAAATATCTGGAGGCACTGAGTTGTCACAACTGAGCAGGAGGTGGGCTGCTGGCCTCTAGAGGATAGGTGCCAGAGATCCTGCTAAGTGTCCTACAAAGCACAGGATACTCCATACAACCAAAATTATCTGGACTGAAATGTCAATAGTTTTGAAGTTGAGAAACTTTGGGTAAAACTCTCTTTGTGTGATTATTTCATGTAATCATCAAACTAAGCCTGTGAAGCAGGTACTACAATTATTATTACCATCCCTATTTTACAGATGGGGAAACTGAGGATTAGATGCATACAGCGATTTGTCCAAGTTCACCAAACTAGAAGATGACAGAGTTAGGCTATGGTCCCAAGTTTGGCTGACTCCATGTACACGCCATTGCTTTGCTGGAGACTAAAAGGTCAGGTCAACTGAGCATGTAGGTCAGGACAAAGAGTATGATCTGGGGATTGATTCTTAGAGGTATCTTAGGAGCCCAGGGCTCCCTTTAGCCCAGTAACTACCCAGCCTTGCTGCCTGTGCAAGAGAACAAGCAATGTTCTCTGAGCCCTTACCTGTTGGGGGCAGAGTCTCCCAAGGGTCCTTGGGTTGATCTGGGAGCTGACCTGACCTTGATTGTTCTTAGCTGAGCTGAGCTGAGCTGAGCTGGAGAAGGCAGGGCCACCATCCCAGTGTCTTAAGCCTCCGAGTCCTATGACTCTGACCTCTGCAGCTTTGGAATCAAGCACAGGGAGGAGCCTGGCTGACAGCTGGAGACACATGCTCACAGTCAAGTGAGCAATGAGGCAACTGGCCAGGAGGCAGATCTCCTCCTCCAATTTTATCTGCAACGTACTCAGAATATCAGCACAATGGGGAATCCACAAATGCATGCATGATAGTAGGACCCTGATAATGAGTGAAAGAATAAATAAAATGGGTGAATACATACATTTTCTATGAGGTCAAGCCTTGAAATACAGTGAATGAGCTGGGCATGGGTGGAAGAGGGGAAGGCAGGGCTGGGCCAGCGAAGTGATACATTCCTGGGTGGGATGGTGCCAAGTCCTCAGGATGGGCCAGCAGAGCAGCAGCTGGAGCTGCATCTTATAGAACACAAGCCATGGGGGACTGCAGGGAGGTTGTGTTCTGAGCACTTTGTGGGCTTGACTAATTTCTGGACTTCATTGTTGAGATCTGTTGGCAACCAGGCTTTAAACTTAGTAACCTCCAGCCCCAGGGGAAGCAGAGCCTAGAGCCATCTGCCCCAGGACCTCCCCTGGGTTAAGGTTGAGGCCTCAGTTGGACCCACCAATTTGACTTATTATTATTAAAGTGGGAATAATTCTCAATATTCTGATTTCCCCTTCTAGGTCCTTTCAAAGACTATATTTATACAGAAAAAGTGACTTCATGAAATCCAGGGAAATCGGCTCGAGTCACAGCACTCTGGGATCTTTGTTGTTTTGTTTCCTCTATGGAGAAAGGAGAGGAGGGGACAAAGGGAGAAAAGAAAATGAAATTCACTAAAGGTTTATTTTGGGCTGAGAACTTGTCATGATTACATAAGGGAGGTGATGAAGTGCTGTGCCTCAAAGCGGGTTGTCAGGCAGACCCGGGTCGCCAGTGACTTGGGTAGGTGTCTTCATCTCCCTAAACCTTAGTTTATTCATTGGTAACGTGGGGATATTTGTATCTACTTTCTAGAGTTGTGATGAAGATTTGATGGGCTAATGCACAAGATGTGCTTAGCCCAATGGCTGGTACAAAATAGGTGATCATTAAATATTAGCCAGCGATTATGATTTTGAATCACATACTCTTAAGCCCCTTGGGAAGTGGGACTCACTGTCTCCATTTTACGTATGAGGAAGTCGAGGCTCGGAGGGGTTATTGCGATGCAGCTTTGCTCTCAGTTCCTCTGGCACGTCGTGGCTGACCTCCAAGGCCAGGTCAGGTGCCCCTTCTCTGTGCTGCCCTGGCCCCTGCACTTCCCTCTCGGCTTTGTTTACACCACAGTGTGAGCCTGTTCAAAGTTACAGCCCCCACCACACTGTAGTCCATGGGCACAGGCTCTGGGCCTAGAGGCCCGTTCCCTGTTGCATTCTCAGCACCTAGCAGGGTGCCTGGTATGTGGTGAAAACTGCCACTATATCAGCTGGCTGATAGGTAATTCAGGACCATTTGCTTTAGTGGTCTGAATGATTTTGCTTCTTTCTCATAGCAATAGTGTGTGTGTCTGTGTGTGTGTGTGTGTTCATAGGAATGATGATTAAAGTGAGTGTCTGGGAACATCTCTTAGATCTTACCAGGTCTCTTCTCTGTGGCATATTGACAATGGCAAACTCCGTTTATTTTACCTATCCTTGCTGTCCACCTCTCTTCACCAATTTCTAAGGAATCAGGGACGCAACATAAAATTCCCAAAGAGAGACAGTAAATGTGTCATCCATCTAGAAGGGATTGGGACTCAGTTACACACTATGTTTGTGCAGAAATATGTAAATTACAGTGGGTTCTTGCAAGTTACATGGAAACAATGACAGATTTCAGCATGGGGTTCTTAATCTTTCAACGACTCAGTTTATTTCTTCCACTTTTCACTCCTAGCTTATCTATCCCTCCCATCTCTCATGAGGATTGCTAAATATGGGACTTTGGCCAGCTGCTGGAGGGTGAGCTGAACTCCACAGAATAGCTGTTCCTAGTTCCTTGATTCATTCATGCATTCACTCGTTCATTGTTTTCAGCATCTATCCTGTGCCAGGTACTGTGCTAAGCATTGGGCATACAAAGCAGCACAAAGGGAGACAAGTCTCTGCCCTCTGGAGCTTATAGTCATATAGTTATGCCAAGAATCCATAATTATAAACAGATATAAGTGTTTTAAAGGAAAAACTGTCATTCTTTGGAGACTTGTCCTAGACTGGATGGCCAGGGAAGACTTTCCCATGGAAGTAAAACTGAGCAGGGATCTGAAGAATGGACAGAAGGCGGCTCATGGTTGGTAGTGGGAGATGGTTTCATACAAAGTAACCAGTATGTGCAAAGTCTTTGTAAAGAGCGTTGGAACTATAAAAGAGAATTAGAACTAAAAGAGGCCCTTAGGGTGAGGACATGGAAGTTGGAGGACCACAGAGTGTGAGCCAGGCTGAACAGATGGGCAGTGGTAGACTATATGGGGCTTTACAGGCTAAGGTGAGGGTTTAACCTCTATTCTAAGAAAAATGGAAGGCATAGCAGGCACTTAAGAAGCTGTGGGACACACTTATTATTAGTTTTTAAAATATTGTTCTGGCTGCTGCGGGGAGAATGAAGGATGTCTGAGTAGATGTGGGGAGACCAGCAATGAGACAAATGTGATTGTCTAGGGGGCAGACAATAATGACTGTTTGGACTCAGTGGGAGTATGGAGATGTGAACCAGAACATGGGCTTAGAGGGGAGGATGAGGAGGATGTGGGGCTTGAGGCAAAGGGAATTGTCCATGGAGACTTCTAGGTTTCTGGTTTGGTAACTGGAAGATGTTGGCTACTCAGAGACATCAGTGACACTGACAAAGGGAGAAGTTGGGTGGGTGTAGGGAGGCAGATAATGAACCTGCCTTGTACCCAGATAATGAACTTGCCTTGTACCCAGTGAGTCTCAGACCCTGTGTGACATGCAAGTGTAGCTGCTGGTGGGCATTAGATATATGTGTGCATCTCTCCCATGCTGGGGTCTTTAGAGAGCCAATTCCAGAACTCATTTAAACTGCTTTATTTCTTTGTTGTCAAGTTTTGATCAGGCCATAGTCAAGGCACCTGAGTTCCATGTCTTTCATAGTAAAGTTTTTGAGTGAGAAAATTTGGTCCTACCAATAAGAGGGGAACCTGGCTCTACTTATCACCATGGTTAAGGAGATATAATGAAAAGCCAGCTTGAAAGGGCTTCACCTGAGCCCTAAGACAACATATTCTCTCGAGAGGCCTCTGAGCCTGGAGCTGGGAGGGGTTTCTCTCACCTGTGTAGAGGTGGTAGGAGGAGTCTATTGAGTTAGAGGTGGCATTTATCTTTATTCTGATTAAGTACTTACCTATCTTTCTTTCATAATTGTTAGTAGTGTCGTTCATTTGTTTATTGATTCCTTTAGCCAACTTTTATTGAGTATACTGTTTTGGATGTTGAAGATGTACAGAGAGTAAGCTTGGGTCTCAGCTCTCATGGAGATTGCACTCCAGTTGGGGAGGTAGGCAATAGTCAAGGAAACAAACTTGCAAACGGTGTTAGTTTTCAATGACATTGGGGAAGGGCTTTCTGAGGGGTCACATTTGAGGGGGACCTGGTGGAGCCAGACAGTTATGCAAAAGGCCAGATGGTGATTGGGGGCAGCTGTGGGATCAGCCACGTGTGGGTCCTGTGAATGCATTTTTGAGGAATAGAAAGAAGTCCAGGGTGTTGGTTCAGCAAGTGACAGGGAGAGTGATAGATGAGACTGTGGAGGCCACAGGGGCAGATCGTGTAGGACTTTGTAGGCTATGGAAGAGTTTGCTCTCAGTGCATTGGGGAAGTACTGCAGGTTTTAAAGCATGAAGGTGATCTGCCCTGATTTGTTACCTAAAAGGATCACTCTAGTTACCATGTGTAGAATGGATTGTTGAAAGGTGAAGAGTAGAAGTGAGGAGTCCAGCGAGAAGGATGTTGCAGTTGCCCACTGGAGAGGTACTGAGGGCTGGTTCCAAATGATAGTGGTGGTCAGTGGCTCTCAAGCTTTCATCTATGGGCTTAGATGAATAACAGATGTCTCACGCCCAGAAGGACTCTATAATTCTGTCATCAATTGCTTGCCCTAGTACCACTATAACTATTTTCCAGAACTAACAAGGGTGAGTAGGGAGTTGTCCCTTGGTATCCATGGGGGAATGGTTCCAGGATCCCTTTCAGATGTCAAATCTGAGGATGCTCAAATTTCTTACATAAAATGGTGTAGCTATTTGCATATAAGCTGCCCACATCCTCCTGTATACTATAAATCATCTCTAGATTACTTATAATACTTCATACAATGTTAAGTACAAAATAGTTGTTACACTATGTTGTTTTTCTATTTGTGTCATTTTTATTAATGTCTTGTTATTTTTAATTAATTAATTTTCAAATATTTTTGGTCAGAGGTTCATTGAATCTGTGGATGTGGGACTCTTGGATACAGAAGGCTGACTATAAATAACTTTTTCAATTGAGCAATCTGTATGCTTGATTTCTCTTATCTTTTAGCATCATTGTTGTTGTTTTCACCAACAAAGTCATTGAACAATAAATGGTTTGTGTTATCTTTGGGGATATCCAATAACAGAGATAGAAAGATGTACAAGTGGATAATCCTCTAGGCATACAGGTGAGTTTGCAGTCTAGCTTTAACTGATAAGAGATATCTAGGTCTTGGGAAACATTCCTATAAGTTTGAGTTGCATTTTCAAATGCATGAAAAGCCATGATTTGTTTAAGAAGAGCTAAATAGTTCACTCTGCCCAGAACATAGTTTAGGTGCCACAGTAGTGATTTGGTGGTGGTGGTGGAGGTGGAATATCCGGAGTAGAAAGTAGAAAGGTTTTGATAGGTAGAATTTGGCAGCAGTAAAGAGTTAATCAAGTCTTCAGTAGAGAGAGTGACACGTTCAAATGCAAGCTTTAGAAGGATCATCCTGGCTGCGGGGAGGAGAATGGATTAGAGAGGGTGAGGCTGGAGGTGGGGAGCATGAATAGGAATAATCCCAGGGAATTATGTGATGAATGTTTAGATGGTGGAGATGGCAGGACCTGGTTGGGTGTAGAGGGAGCAGGAAGGAGGCAGAGACCGGTTGGGAGAATTCCAAGGTTTCTGGCTTGAGTGACTAGAGAGATGGCAATGATAAGGCAATAGATTGTTGTAGCTATTGAAGTACGTTGTTTCTATGTTTTATAAAATAAAAAGGAAGATACAGTCAATTACAAAAATTATTGGAGTTCTCCCCCTCACCTGTGTCTTCGCCCCTCTGAAATATATCTCTGCAGCTCCTGCCATCAAAGGTTGGAGTCTGTTTCCCTACCCCTTGAATCTGGGCTGGCTATATGATCTACTTTGGACAACAGAATTTGGTGGAAGTGATGCTATGCCAATGCTGAGGTGAGGCCTCAAGAAGCCTTGTGGGCTGTGACTCTTTTGGAACGCTGCCTAGCTGTCACATGAACAAGGCTACTGGATGATGAGAGACCATATGGAGCCAAAACATGCCTTTCCACCTGAGGCCCTCCTAGTCCAGCCAGGCCCTAGATGCACAAGCTGGTGACCAAAGATACATGAGTGAGTCCAGATGAGAACTCCCTAGTTGAGCCCAGCCCAATTGCTGATCTACTGACTTGTGAGCTACATAAATGACGGTTGTTTTAAGCCATTATGCTTTTGGGTGCCCTGTTAGCAAAAGTGAAGTGATGCCGGTATTTATGAAATAGATGTAAAGCTTTACTGAACTCTCCAGTGTGAACGGAGGACTAAATTAGAATAAGAAAGCCTCTTGCTTAACCCTCTCATAAAATTCTCAGGATATTTTGTTTAGTGAATCAGTCAGTGTGCATTTTTCCAGAAAATGCATTATACCCCTTTGACGACCTTACTTCTTATCCCTGTCATGATGGGGTTTTGCTAGCTTTGGGTGACATAGGGTGATCCACACTCCTGGTTTGTCTGGAACTCTCCTGAAAGTCCCACATCCTGGGAAACTCTTCAGTTCCAGGTGAGCCTGGACAGTTGGTTACTCTACATCTGCATTTCACTTTGTTGTTTGCAAGTCAGACGTGCCCACATTCACCTATGGGCTTCTGATGACAAGGCAGGCTTTAATCTGGCCTGTTTTACAGATAGTAAACCTGAGATCCAGCAGGTTCAAAGTGCCCACCCAGGATCACTGAGCTAGATGGCAGAGAAGGGAGGAGTTGAACCCAGGTCAGCCTAATGCTGTTCCTCCCCACCTGCTGCTTCCGGTGGTTACACCAACTCTTTATTACTGGGCTGTGAAGTGAGGGGCTGCATCTTAGATCCATTCCCCAGCAGCACAAATGCTTTTCCATTTTGATGATTTACAAACACCAGTGAGGTCTGACACCAGGAGAGAAGAGACCCTGGCTTATTCTGTAGCTCACACTTTGTAGAGATGACTTGGGCCACTGGCAGACTCGACCTAACCCTCTGAGGCCAGAAGAGCTGCCACCCCAGATCTGCAAATGGCAATATAAGTGAGACTCAGTTCCAGAGAAAGACCTTGGAGAATCCAGAAAAAGACGAGACGTGGGAGGGGAAAGGGATGGGAATAGAGAACTGGTTTCATCTCTTTTAGGAATCTTGTTGACGCTTTATCGTGAACTCTTTGTTTAAAAAAAATCATTTTTCATACATTCAGAATTCCAAGCTGCTGAAAATTTCCTCCTGTGATGAGACGCATTCAGAACAAAACGTGCAGCCTGATTTGTCTTTCCCCAAAATCAAAGGCAATATTCTAAAGAGACTGCATTTGCCACACAAAGGTGGCAGATGTTTGCTGAGATTATAGCTGCACAAGCGTTCCGCACGTTCAATCTTGGGAGCATTTCAGTTTTTGAAAAGAGAAACAGTTTTGTATCATTCCTGGATGCCCAGGAAGCTTCTGGTACCTACAGTGTGGAGCTCTGGTGGGGTGTGGACGAAGGTGGGTTTGCTCACCTGGCTTTCCATGATCTGGATGTCTTGCAGAGCAGTTGCTGAGTAAGACTGGGCTGAAGCACAGTGTGGTAGGAAGTCAGCTCATCAAGTATTCCTTAGCACCTATGTGTACCCCCATAATGGTGTTAGGTCCTCCAGGCAGGGATGTGTGCCCTTCAAGGTGCTGCAATTCTTATTCTTGCCCTCATGGCCTTTGTAGTCTGAAGGCTTTCTAGGCCCACAAACTTAGAAAGTTGATTTTAAAGTTGAGCTAGTTTTTAACTTTCCAAACATATTTACTCTCATTCATTCCCATCTCTTGATTTCCTATGCTGGAGATCTGACAGTTTCCCAGATTTCTCTCTTTCCCCCATCCCTGGGATATAATCAGTCACAGAATCTTAAATCTTCTATCCCCCAAAATGGAACTCAAAACCCACCCTCTTTTTCCATCTGCAATGCAGATAGAATCCCTTCTCCTCACCCCCATCCACTGGAAACACCCTTGTCACACCTCCCATACTGTCCCACAAGTACCCAGGGAGCTACTGGAAGTTAGAATCAGCTTTGCTTTCTTAGTAAGCTAGCACAGGGTCAGCATGTATTTGGCATTCACTGACTTTTTTGAATGAACAAATGAATGAATGAATGAATGAATGAATAGGTAATGATGTAAATGACGAGCTATTCCTCAGCTGTGTCCCTTTAGATTTCTCTGTCTGTTGGTCTCTGTTGGTGCATGTCTCTCGCTCTCTCTTTTTTAAATTAATTTATTTTTTAACATGGCCAACCCCTGTTTATCCTTCAAGACCCAGTGCCCATATTAACTCCTCCAGGAAGCCTTCTCTGAGACAGTCTGCCTGTGTGGCTGATTCACTTTTTCTTTTCTTTTTCTTTCTTTCTTTCTTTTTTTTTGAGACTGAGTCTTGCTCTGTTGCCCAGGCTGGAGTGCAATGGTGTAATCTCAGCTCACTGCAACCTCCACATCCTGGGTTCAAGTGATTCTTTTGCCTCAGCCTCCCAAGTAGCTGGGACTGCAGGCACGCACCGCCATGCCTGGCTAATTTTTATATTTTTAGTAGGGCTGGGGTTTCACCATATTGGCCAGGCTGGTCTCGAACTCCTGACCTTGCAATCTGCCTGCCTTGGCGTCCCAAAGTGCTGGGATTACAGGCTGATTCACTTTTTCTTCTGTGCTTCCACAGAGCTTGTGCTTGTGCACATAAGAATCAATATTTCAATGTCTATATATATGTGTTTTCTTGTTTGTCTCTTCCAGGGATAGCAAGTAGATTTAATTTCACACTTTTGTTTTGCCTATTGTTGCTGCTTGAAACAGTGTTGAGCTGGATACTGAGGGTAGCTTTTCATCATTATATTGTCTGATTTCTGTCTATCAGAGGGAGTGGGCTTATTTCCTCAGCAGCAGTAACTATGAAGAACATGATGTTAGTAAGAAATCTGTGTGTGTGGATCAGCCTGCCAGCTGCTGTGGCTTCTGAAACTTTAAGCATGGTTGGTTCAGAGGGGCTAAAGCCTATTGATCTCAAAGCTTGGATGGAGAAGGGGCTTGAAGCTGTCCTTCAGCCTCAATTCTATGCCAGGTGCAGTGCTTTATTTTTAAAGACAGGATCTCATTCTGCTGCCCAGGCTGAAGTGCTGTGGTGCAATTGTCACTCACTACAGCCTCAAACTCCTGGCCTCAAGCAATCCTCTGACCTCAGCCTCCCAAAGCTCTGGGATTACAGGCATGAGCCATCATGACATGCCTTATTGTTATTTTTGGTTGTGGTTAAAAAACCTATAACATAAAATTTACCATCTTAACCAGTTTTAAGTGTATAGTTCAGTAGTTTTAAACACATTTACATTGTTGTGTAATGGACCTCCAGAACTTTTTTATTTTACTAAACTGAAACTCTATACACATTGAGAAACTCTCCATTTTCCCCTTCCCTCAGCCCCTGGCAACCACCATTCTATTTTTTGTCTCCATGAATCTGACTACTTTAGATACCTCATATAAATGGAATCATATAATAGTTGTTTTATTATGACTGGCTTATTTCATTTAGCATAAGGTCTCAAGGTTCATCCATAGGGTAGCATGTGTCAGGATTTCCTTTTTTAAGGATGAACAGTATTTCATTGTATGTGTATCCATTCTTCTGTTGATGGACATTTGGGTTGCTTATGCTTCTTGGCTATTGGGAATAATGCTGCTTTGAGCTCTTGCTTTCAATTGTTCGGGATATATACCCAGAAGTAGGATTGCTGGATTATATGATAATTTTAATTTTAATTTTTTTTTAGGAATCATCCTACTGTTTTCCATAGCAGTTATACTATTCTGTATTCCCACCAATAGTGCACGAGTGTTCTAATATCTCCACATCCTTACCAACATTCATTAATTTCTGCTTTTTTTAAAAAAAAGTTTAGCCATCTTAGTGGGTGTAAGGTGATATCTCATTGCAATTTTTATTTGCATTTCCCTAATAATTAGTGATGTTGAGCATCTTTTTATATGCTTTTTCTTTGGAGAAATGTTAAGTTAAATTTTTTGCCCATTTTAAATCAGGTTTCTTGTTTTGCTTTGTTTTTGTTGAGTTGTAGGAGTTCTGTATATATTCTGGATATAAACCCCATAACAGATATATGATTTGCAAGTATTTCCTCCCATTCTGTGGGTTGCCTTTTCACTCTGTTGATTGTGTCTTTTGATGCACAAAAGTTTTGAAATTTGATATAGTCTCATTCATTTATTTTTGCTTTTGTTGCCTGTGCTTTTGGTGTCATATCCTGGGAATCCTTGCCAATCCCAGTGTCGTGAACTTTTCTCCCTGTTTTCATCTAAGAGTTTTAGAGTTTAGAGTTTCAAACATATTGAGTTTCAGTTGTATCTTGGGAATCCTTGCCAAACTCTATGTCGTGAAGCTTTTCTCCCTGTTTTCTTCTGAGAGTTTTAGAGTTTCAGAGCCTATGTTTAGGTCTTTATTTTGAGTTAATTTTTATATATGGTATAAGGTAATGGTACAACTTCATTCTTTAGCATTTGAATATCCAGATTCCCCAGCACCATTTACTGAAGAGATTGCCCTTTCCTCACTGAATGCTCTTGGCACCCTTGTTGAAGATCACTTGACCCACATGAGAGGATTTATTTCTGGCTCTTTATTTTATTCCATTTGTCTATGTGTCTTGTCTTTATGTCAGTACCACACTGTTTTGATTACTGTAGCTTTGTAATATAAGTTTTGAAATCAGACCTCCAACTTTGTTTTTCTGTTATAAGGTTGTTTGACTGTTCAGGGTCCCTTGAGATTCCCTATGAATTTTAAGATGAGTTTTTTCATTTCTGCAAAAAAAAAAAAATGCCATTAGGATTTTGATAGAGATTTTATTGAATCTGTAGATTGCTTTGAGTAGTATTGACATTTGGACAATAAGAGATTTTATTGAATCTGTAGATTGCTTTGAGTAGTATTGACATTTGGACAATATTAAGTCTTCTAATCCATGAGCAAGAGATGTCTATCCATTTATTTGCATCTTCTTTAATTTCTTTCAGCAATGTTTTGGGGTTTTCAGTATACAAGTCTTTTGCTTCTTTGGTTAAGTTTATTCCTAAGTATTTTATCCATTTTGTTTTTTTGAGACACAGTCTTGCTCTGTTGCCCAGGCTGGAGTGCAGTGGCATGATCTCAGCTCACTGCAACCTCTGCCTCCGGGGTTCAGGTGATTCTGGTGTCTACCAAGTAGCTGGGACTAACAGGTGTGCACCACCATGCCCAGCTAATTTTTGTATTTTTAGTGGAGACAGGGTTTCGCCATGTTGGCCAGGCTGATCTTGAACTGCTGACCTCAAGTGATCCTCCCGTCTTGGCCTCCCAAAGTGCTGGGACTACAGGTGTGAGCCACTGCACTTGATCCATTTTATCCTTTTTGATATCATTGTAAATATAAATGGAATTGTTTTCTTAATTTATTTTTGGATATTTCATCATTAGTGTATAGTAATGCAATTGATTTTTGTGTGTTGATTTTGTATACTGCACCTTTGGGGAATTTGTTTATTATTGGGGAATTTGTTTATTATTATTAAACATTTGTTTAAATGTTTTACTTGTGTAACCTCATTTAGTCTTTAGAGCTGCGCAATGAGGTAGGTATCATTACTACCCTCATCTTACAGATTAGAACACTGAGGCTCAGAGTACTTGGGTAACATGCCCCAGGTGACCTGGTTGGAAAGGCTCCTACCAGACCTTTCCTGGATGGAAACTCAGACATCCGTTACTTTTAGTCATGATACTTATTAATCGCTTTTTGATAAGGAGTTTTTAAGAGTTACATGAGTTAATCTTTAAAAGTGCCTCACATAAGACTCTGAAAACTTAATGTGATAGTTTTTTTAATATTTAAATAAAACTTCATTAAGCTTGCAAAATGAAAAGACTCACAACATTCCAAGTAAAAATAAATTCAAAGGAATTCTCACCTGAAACATTCTGGCAAAAATATTTCAATTACGAAGATAATTTATTTTATATTAGAAGCATCAAGGAAGAAAAAACGCTCCTTACAAAGAATATAAAAAATTGGCTATCTACAGACTTTTCTTTTGTTCTTCTAGATGCAGAAGCCGCTGCAAGGTTTTGAAGGGAGAAATTTGGAACCTAAAATTTTGAAGACTTCATAGTAAAAGCAATGAAGTACAAGCAATAGATAGACACTCTTAGAGATCTAGAGACTTGAAATAGAGATGTAAGATGAATCAATGCTAAGAATATGAGAATGGGGGACTTCTGGTGTGAAAAGGCATGTAGTTCTTCTTTAACAAAACTTAGACCCCAAGATTCAGCAATCCAGCTGGATGTTATGTTATCAGGTAATAATAATTCTGCACCCTTGAGCTTAGTCTTCACAACTTCCCTCAGCTGCTCTTCTGCAACTTCACTGAGACCAAGAATTAGATTTCCCTATTTGTATGTTTCTTAATACAAGTTACATCACTTAATTCAGAAAAACAGGGATTAGGAGAACCAAAGTCATTTGTGGACTTGCATGGGGCTCACAATAATTGAGTGGCATTGTGGAATTCCTGCTGAGTCTGTCAAAACGCAACCTTGGCCTGACACCAGAGTCCACTACACCAGAGCACAGCTGGGACTGACAGAGGCCTCTGGACCTGTGCTGCCATTTCCCCTGGCGCTTGGATTTTCTGTGTCTTGAGGGCAACGGGCTGTACCAGGAGGCATCCACAGATGCCTGCCTTTCTCTAATAATTTCTTCTGGGCAATACCAGAGTAAGGCCGAAGAGTCCTGACTTGATAGTCCCTGTGAGGTTGCAGTGCAGAGTAGGGGCCCAGCCTTCCCAGGCATGCCCAGCCCCAGAACCTTCCTGCCTGGTGCTTTTCTTTAGGGAAGTCTCTCTGATCCTTGGTTAGAAAACCAAGAGTGAGCACATCTTCCTCTTTCAAGATAGCTCTCTCCATTGGTGAAAAGACCAAGACAAAAGGAAACGCTGAGGTAGAAAGGGCCCTGACATCTCACACTCATGTTTCTGGCCCTGCTTTTTTTAGAAAAGTAACTCTTTCCCATGGTTAGGGGAGAAGTCAGACCTTCCTGTTCCTCTTGAGCAGGGCATGAAGCAATTTTCAGCCCTGATGTTGACACCAGGTCATACCCCCAGACCTTCTCCCTGGGCCAGACTCTTTGGACTTCTGAGCTCTGGCCTTTCCAATAGGAAAGTGACCAACTGGCCACAGAAACAAGACATGCATAGCTTTTGCAGAGGAAAAGAAGCAGCAGGGAATAGAAGCAAGGACTCAGACCCCTTGGGCTGCCCAGCTTCGCTTCTCTCCCAGCTCTGCTTCTCTCCCAGCTCCATTAATTATTGTTTGGGAGGAATCAGACAAGTTATTTAACCTTTCTTAGTCTTGGTCTTCCCACTAGAAAACTATGGAGATAGTGCTATATGCACAAGGGGATTGTTTATATGAAAAAATAAGAAGATCTACACAAAGAGTTTAGTGTAGGGCTTGGAACATAGCAAATATTCCATAGACGTTAATTACTCTCAAGATTATTGAAGGTTGTATCTAAATCCTTAGTTTGAGCAGCCATCTGAATACATAGTGTACAGGAGGCAGGATTGTGCACCTAGAGAGGGAGGACTCTCGATTCAACGAGAACTGGGTTCAAATCCCCACTCCAATAATTACCAGTAAGCAGAATGAACATGGAAAAGTTAATTCTCTTCTTTGAGCTTGATTTCTCACCTTGTACTTTCCTTGTGTGGTTCTTGTTGAGGGCTGGTGGTGGGGAGATTATGTGAAATCATGTATGCCAGACACACAGTGGATGTGCAATAATGGTTCCCATTATTACTAAGGAATCAAGTCAAATCCATTCAAAGGATGGTCTGAACCTTTGTGGGTCTGACCACCATTAAACATGTGAAGGCGGGTTAGTCTGCTTGCATTTTATGTGTGTGGAGTGAATCAAAAGAAAAATTAAGGTCAAAATGGCTTTCTTCATTTGATCATTCACTTTTTCATACTCCCAGTGCCTGGCACAGTGTCTGGCTTATTTTAGGTCCTCAATACATATTTGTTAATTTAAATAAAGCTTTATTAATGCCAACATATTTTGTATGGGCAGGGCTGGCTCCATGGGCAGCCATGTTGGCATGGCTATGCTTGGAAGGGCCCCATGACATCTTCAAAGTCTTAATAATTTTTAAATAAGGGCCCTTCATTTTTATTTTGCACTGGGCCCCACAAATTATGCAATGAGTCTTGTGTACAGGCAAATAAAATGCAATGTGAAAAGGCTGATATTTTCCTTCTAAAAATTCTCCATTGGCTCCTCATTGCACCTAGAAGAAATCCAAGCTCCTTATATGGCTTACCAGGTGTACCTGGTCTCTGTGGTCACACACACCTTGATTCCTAAACTCCAGCCACCCAGGTCTGCTCATTTAACAGTCTGAGCTCTCTACCTGCTCCCCATTTTGGTCTCAGCTCCTAAATCACTTCCATAGCAGGATCCCTCCCTGACCATCCTCATAGCCACTCTGTCTTTTTAAAAAATTTATTTTATAATTCAACTTTTATTTTAGATTTGAGGGCATATGTGCAAGTTTGTTACATGGGTATGTTGTGTGATACTGAGGTTTGAGGTATGGATCTCACCACTCAGGTAGTGAGTATAGTACCCAATAGGTAGTTTTTCAATCCCCAGGCCCCCTTTCCCTTCCGCTTCTAGTAGTTTTCAGTGTTGAGTGTTCCCATCTTTTTGTCCATGTGTACTCAATGTTTAGCACCCATTTATAAGTGAGAACATGCAGTATTTGGTTTTCTGTTTCTGCATTAATTTGCTTAGGATTATGGCCTCCAGCTGCATCCCTGTTGCTGCTGCAAAGGACATGATTTCATTATTTTTTATGGCTGTGTAGTATTTTTTTTTTTTTTTTTTTTTGAGATGGAGTCTCGCTTTGTCATCCCAGGCTGGAGGGCAGTGGTGGTTCACTGCAAGCTCCGCCTCCCGGGTTCACACCATTCTCCTGCCTCAGCCTTCTGAGTAGCTGGGACTACAGGCACCCGCCACCACGCCCTGCTAATTTTTTGTATTTTTAGTAGAGATGGGGTTTCACTGTGTTAGCCAGGATGGTCTCGATCTCTTGACCTCGTGATCCGCCTGTCTTGGCCTCCCAAAGTACTGAGATTACAGGCATGAGCCACTGCGCCCGGCCATGGCTGTGTAGTATTCTATGGCATATACATACCACATTTTCTTTATATAATCTGCTTGTGGTGGGCCCGTAGGTTGATTCCATGCCTTTGCTATTGTGATTAGCCCAATCCATTTTCTTAGCCTGCTTTACACTCTTAGTAGCTCCTGATGCTTTCTGAAATGAGTTAGAGTTTACTTTTATGTTGACTTGTTTATTTTCTGTTTCCCCCACTGTACTAAACTTGATGGAGCAGTCATCTTCCTGTCTCATTCCCTCCCTTGTTCCCAAACATTGCCCAGCTCTCAGCACACAGTGGGTGCTCTATGAATACTTACGGACTGAAGAATGAATGGACTTGGCAGTTCTGGGATTTTAATCTTAAAATGCTGATCCCTCAGGACTTTCTCCAATGGGAAAGTGAGACCAGAGTTGGCACCATATACCCTAGTTGGGGATGAGCGACTATGTGTCTCCATAGCCTCCCAGTTGAGCAAGATGTCCACCATTTCCATGTTCTCCTGGTAACACAAGCTGTGAAGGGCTGGAAGTTGGGGCTTGGCTCCTAAGCCCAGTCTCCCGGGTCAGGTCCCTGCAGTAGGATCCAGTCTGCAGATGGAGATGTAGAAAGGTCTGGATAGCTGGTGTGAACCAAGAGGCAGGAAACAGGAGATTGATAGCGATGAAAATATTGGATGAGAAACCACTTAACCCAATGCCCCATTTTACGGAAAAGAATATTGAGATTAAACGAGAGGAAGAAACTTATTTTGTAATAATAATAATAACAGCAAAAATCCAACCCAACTCAAACCAATCCAAATAAAATCGATGAAACAAATGAAAAGAAAAAAAAAAAACAATGAGAGGCAGTATAGCATAGCATTAAGACCTCAATACAAGTATGATATTAAATGAGTTAATACTCCTAAGGGGCTTAAGGCACAAAGTTCCTGGCATAAAAAGTTTGCTATATAAGTATTCACAAATTAAAGGCTAAATCTATTGTGGTCTTTTGCTGTTCCAGGAAATTTGCAAGCCTCTCACTTACATCATTTCATTTGATTCTTCCAGCCACCTGTTGAGGTAGGTGCTATGATGATTTGTCCCCATTTTACAGATGATGAAATGAAGGCCCAGGTAGCAGAGCTGGGATGTGGCCCCAGTCTGGCTGACTCTAGGGCTGGGTTCTTGGCCACTACCCTGGATTGTAGTCAAGGGTACAGCTGGCCTGGCACCTCTGTGCTCTTTCCCAGTGCCAGGCCTGGGACTGGCCTGAGTGGGAAATACTGCTGATTCACATGTGCTCTGCTGGGAAGCTGCCTTACTCATTGGCTCGTTCATGCTGCAAGCATTCCCTGCATCTGCCTTGCTCAGGCTTTGTGCTGGGTGCTGCAAACAGACAGGTGAAATCAGGTGTCTCCTGTTAGGGCAGAAGGCTTCCAGGCTGGAGGGGCTGACAGAAGGTTGGACACACGTTGGAGAGCTGATGAGTACAGGCTTGCTGAGCTTGCTTTTCTCCAGGTCCTTGGCCACCCCTATGTAGGGAGTGCAGCTGGCCTGGGTGTCAGGAATTGTTGGGATCCCAGATATACCAGAGCAGATTGGGCAAACCTTTGAACCTAGGTGGCCTGCTCAGCCCTCCATGCAAAGCCTCATGTGGAGGGCTGGGATAGAGAACTCTGCTGGCTCTGGATGTGTCTGAGAGCCCCACCTGCCAGGGGGCCAACTGTGCTGTAGGGAAGGGATAAAGCCCTAATAGGGGCTATCCCTGGGAGCTCAAGAGCCTTCAGCAATGATTCCAGATTTATCTCCCTTACCACTTTCTGGCTTCTCCAGCCTGGAACCTCTGGGCCTGTTCTGCTCCTTTGGATCTTGTCCCCACACCTGTCATAAGCACCCCAACAAGCCCTGTGGCATTCAACATGGGTCACTCAAGATGAGTGTCCTTTCTTCAGTCCACAGGAGGCATGCCCAACCCTATTGACCTCATTTGCCCATGCATTCATGCATTTATGCCTTCATTTAACAAATAGTTATTGGATTCCTATTGTAGGTTAGGTATTGTGCTGGTTTCTAAGAACACAGCTGAGAAAAAAAGAGTCACAGCTGCTACCCTCAAGGAACCCACATTCTAGAAGGCTCGCATAAAAAGAGTAAAGCAAGGATGAAAAATAATAACACATTTTAAAAAGTGCACACAGGTGATGTAAGTTGGTGATATGAATTGGCACTGATTCATATTAGCTCATGAGAGCTGATTGTTAAATTTTCAGGGGTTTTTGTGAGCTAGTAGTTAAACACAGCCATTATAAACATTAAATTATATAAATAATAAGTACTTTAATAAATAATATATAATATAAATAATATATAATATAATAAATCATATAAATTATATAAAAATGAAAATAAAAAATGAACTGCATCACTCAATTATTTTACTTCTATTGTATCTATACGATGAAAATATTATATAATAGTGAGGGCATTGTTGTACTTCTTTGCCTAAAACCTTATTCAGTGACCACATGTTGCTAGCTTGATATTGACCATGATGGGAATATTTACATTATGAAAATTAGGAGACACAACAAATGAGGGCTTTTGTTTTTCCTTGAGAACCATTTGTTAACATTTACTAGCATGCTCCTGGGATATGGAAGAGAATACAGGGAGATTTGACCTCAGGTAGATTCATTTATCAGGGGAGATCTCACTAAGGGGGGATAGTTTTCTGAGACCTGAGGATGAGAAGGAGTTGACCATTGTAACCATGTGTTGCAGAGTTTCATGCAAAGTCTTTGGGGCATGGTAGTTTCTGGGAATGGAAAGGGGACCAGTATGGCTGTTCATCAGTACTTGTAGCTATGACATTGTGAGCAAGGGGGAGGGAGGAAGGAGATGGGGTTGGAAAAGCAGGCAGGGGCCAGGGCTTAAAGTGACTTGTGAGCCATGGGAAGGAGTCTGCAGTTTATTTGAAGCCATGGGAGGGGTGTACAGCTGTGAGAGGGCAGTACTGCCTGACTCCACCTCCAGTGCACTCCACATCTTTCCTCATCCTGCCCCACAGCTTTCTCCAGAGTTACAGGGGAGGGGATGGCAGGAAATGAGCTCTCTTGGGGGCAGCCTTCAACCATAAAGCCATGGAGACTAGTGGATAAAGGTCCCAGCTTCCTGTTTTTCAGGTGGAAAATCCTGGGAGGCCTTCTATACACTTCCCAGAGATCCTGGTACACTCAAGCCCTCTTTGCCTACAGTAATGATCTCGGTAATATTCCCATATACAGGCTGAGCATCCCAAATCTGAAAATCCCAAATCCAAAATGCTCCAAAATCTGAAACCTTTAAAGCAGAAACATGATGCTCAAAGGAAATGTTCATTGGAGTATTTCAGTACTCACTGGAGTACTTCCTGGGATCATCTCCCAAATCAACTACCTGTACCAAAGACCTTATCGCAGGGTCTGCTCTCCAGGGCACCCAGACTAAGACAGGGTGATGTGAACACTGTGCACACAGAACTGGCAGATGGGGAATGGGTTGGAGGGGCCATTTCTGCCCACTCAGTTTCCTCTACCCATGCCTGGGTCCCCTGGGTTCTTTCTGCAGGGACCCCTTTATCCCACATCCTGGAATCAGTCCTGACTAGTGACAGCCTAGTTTCTGCCCTTAGGCCTGAGTGGGCCAGCCAGGAGGTGATCAAACCTAGCACCACACTGTGGGGGCCACTTCACAAGCCTGGCTGCGTCTGTCAAGACCCTCAGTCCCCTCCCTTTTTGGTTGGTCTGGCTCCCGATGCAGATTATCCCTTGCTCCTCCTGAAGGTGTCCTCATCCTGTCCTCCCACCCGGTTCCGCCAGACTCTGCTGCCTGGATCTGATGGTTCGTCGAGCCCTCTTGAGCTCTGACAGCCCCACAAGGTGGCTTAGCTGTTCCCCAGCCCTGGTCATGTGCCTAAATTAGGCTACAGTCAGTATGTCCCACAGATCGCTGCCATGGAGAACTGATCTCACCTGTCCTAGCCTGGGCCAAATAGGACACCAGTGTGGCCTCTTCCTCAGTTTCCTCAGTTCAGCATGGGTTAGCAACAACCATGCACTCACTCAGCAGCCTAGGCTTCAAGAAACGCTGCTGCTGCAGTGCCACAGTCTGAGACTGAGCCTTCACGGAGGGCAGGTGATCTATCTCACAGAGCTGGCTTTATACACCCCTGTCTGAATCCTTCCCTATTTGGCAGCCCAAAAGGCCATCTCCTTCTTCTAGTGCTCCTCACTTTGCACTTCCCCGCACAGGCTATCCTTCGGGACCCAAATTGGCAAGGCAGCGGACCCTATTCCTTACAGGACGTGTTTCCCTGGCTCTATGACTGGGAAACCTGACCATTCTCCCTCCCTCTCCCCTAGGGACCTGGCTCCCTTCCTCACCATCAGCCCCTCCTGCTGCTCCCTTCTGAAGCTCTCCAGAACATTCTGACTCACCCTCTGACTCATGAGGAGCGTATTTCTGTTCCCACGTCCTGCACCTTAAGGCCCGGAGATCACAGCTGTTACCTCTGTGCATGTGTGTGCCTGTGTGTGCACCTGTGTGTGCATGTGTGTGCCCCTGTGTATGCATGTGTTCATGTGTGTCTGTGTGTTCTTGTGTGTGTGTTTGAGTATATGCATGCATGCATGTATGTGCCTGTGTGTGTGTGGGAGGGGTACGTTTTCCCCAGAGAGCTGGGGAGGGCGATCCCTTCTCTACCTTATATATACATCCCCTGACTCCTCAGGAGCAGACAGCCACCCTCACAGGCCCCTGGAGAGGTGGATGGTGAGGTTGCCACAGAAAGCCTTATGCTAATACAAGTACAAGACAGTACAAGACAGTACAAGATGATTGTACTATCCAAGGTGCTTTTTAGTAAAGAAAATCCAAGTTGTTGACTCCATCCACTAAACCCTGAGTCTGGAATCTCTAAATTGTTGAGCTGGAAGGAATCTAGGGGCTAAAGCTAACTCCTCATTTGTTACTTTGGGCCTAAAGATACCCAGATTAGTAAGAACCATGCCAAAAATTATCCAGCAAGCAAGTGGCCAAGCTGGATTGGTATCATAATTAATTTATGCCCTGAGCCAATATCAGTCAGCCATTCGTCCTCTCCCCTAGCCACCCTCCACTATCCTGCTAGACCTGTGCCATCCAATATGGTGGCCACCAGTAGCACGTGGTTATCACTTGAAATGTGGCTAATCCTAATTGACATGTGCTGTCAATGTAAAATATGCATCAAATTTCAAAGGCTTAGTATAAGAAAGAATAGGAAATAGCTAATTAATAATTTTTTATATTGATTACATGTTAAAATAATATTTTGGATATATTGCATAAAATAAAATATATTATTAAAGTTAATTTTACTCATTTATTTTTACTTTTAAAAATGTGGCTACTAGAAAATTTTTAATTGCATATGTAATTTAAATAGATAGTGGTTCATGTTTATGGCTTATATTATATTTTAACAGGAATTGACCAGCCCTTGGGCCAAATCTGGCCCACTGCCTGTTTTTATAAATAAAGTTTTATTGAAATGCAGCCAGGCTCATTCATTTCCATAGAGTCTATGGGTGATTTTGCTCTGCAATGGCAGAGTTGTAACAGAGACCCTATGTTCCACAAAGCCTAAAATATTTACTCTATGGTTCTTTATAGAAAAAGTTTGCTGGCCCCTGCACCAGACCATCAATTTCCTGAGAGTGGAGATTCTGAGCTTCACACAAGATAGGTGCTTAATTAATACTAGTTAAATAAATGAATTACTTGATTAATTTTTGGAAGGTAAGTTTGTTGAAATTCCAAGCAGAGGACATAGTGTGTTGTCAAGGCATGGAACCAAGAAACAGCCCTGGGTGTTCTGATAAATGTCTGAGGTGGCCTTAGACACTCACATCAGCCCCTTCCTTGGTCCCTGGCCTCCTGTTTTTTTCCAGGAAATCTCCATTCTGCCTATGCAAACCCCAACAGATCACCAACCAACTCTCAAATCTTCAATAGCCTGGCCGCTGCCTTTAGGATGAAGGCAAAGGTTGTTAGCAGGGCCTTCCGGCTCCTCCTGCCCCGCCTTGCCCAGCCCTTTAGCCTGGCGCTCTGCCATCTCCTCTCCCCTCCAGCACTCCAGCACTGCTCCTGCATGCGCCCCACCCATTCTGGTCTTCGTGCCTTTCTTCATACTCTTTCTCTGCAAGTCACATAGCCACCCTTCCAGGCTCAGATCCAATATTTCTTCCTTGAGACACAATGTGGCATTTTGCCAGTTTTGGAGTTTCTTTTAAATGATTGTTCCTGTAAGATAAATGATAGGAGGTAGTTGGTTCCCACAGCACTTTGCATCTTTCTTCACTGTAACACTAATAATTGAAAGCAGGAAATCTCACTTTTTATTTGGTATTTGCTGAGTGCCAGACACCACCCTCAGCTCTCTCCATGGATTGCCTTTGAAAATTCTCACCACAGCTTTATGAAATATGTGCTGTTTTGCTCCCATTTAACAGATGAGGAAACAGACTCACAGATGGTGCCAAAATTCAAGTGCAGATTGTTGGATTCTAGAGCCCACAGTCTTAATCTAGGGCCTGTGTTCCTTCCTGAGACTAGGTCCTACTCTCCCATGCCTGGGGTCTCTTCCTTCCAGAGAGGTCCTAGAATCCGCCCTGAATGGGGACAACCTAGCTAGGCCCTGCTCTGAGGCCTGAGTGTATCAGCTCATAGGTAAGGCTAACCCAGCATCACAGAATAGAGACCTCTCCAGAGGCCTCCTTGCGGCTGCTCAGAGAGGCGGTCCCCATCCTTGAAGGTCTAGGGCACACAGTTAAGTGTATGTTAACTCTTCCTCATTTTGGGTCTCAACATAAACCGTGCTTCCTCATGGAAGTACTCCATGATTGCCCAGAATATGATAGATCCTTGGATATATGGTCTCACAGTACCCAGCTCTTCTCTTCCCCTAACTCTTATTAATTTTTTTGTACTAACTCTTTTATCGTTGGTTTCCCCCACTAGACAGTAAGCATGATGAGTGCAGGAACTTTGTTCATTGTTGTATTTCTAGCACTTTTCTCAGTGTCTGCCTGTTACTAGGCACAGTGAATATTTGAGTGAATGAACGAAACTCTACTTGATCTCTTCACCTGGATATCAGCCTCACGAATCCACAGGGAAGCAGAAAAGCATGTGAGGTTCAGTCCCTATCCCATTCCCTCTGCAAGGGACTTAGTGTTGAAGACACTGGTATGTGTTGAATGGACATAATGGGAGATTGATGATCACAAGGCTGGTAATGTCTGACCTGTGAGCAGAACTTGAGACAGAAAGCAACTTCCTCTGCCTCAGCCAAGGAAACCTACTCTCCTCCCCACACCAACCCCATGTGCCCTCTTGGGCACAGCCTGTGGCTGACAACAGAGCTGAAGGACAGTGGGTAGGTAGGTCCCCTGTCTGGGGACAAGCAGACAGGCCTGTGGCTTGGGCAGTGAGTCAGACAGACTCCCCACCCTGACCCCACCCCCAGAGAGTGAGGGAAGCGAGCTGCTCAGTCACACACAGGCAGCTCATGGAGGAGGGACAGAGTGGGATTCCAAATCACTGCTAAAGGGTTTCCCCCATTCTTCCTCCTGCTGCTCTAGTGGGTGTGGCTTGAGAATTTCAGTTTTCACCTGTTTCAGGGAAGGCAGTGGCCCAGGTGAGGCCTGCAGCGGTAGGAATTTTTATATTTGCCCTGCACATCCCACAAATATCTCAAGGCTCTGTTGGTGGGTGGGAGGGTTGGTCTGCCCTAGGACCCCTGAGAATCAGGTCTTACGTGCATACCTGGGTCTAGAGTGAGCAGCTTATTTTCGCTTGCCTAGGCCTGTCTTGTTTTAAAAACTAAAAATTGGCTGGGTGCAGTGGCTCATGCCTGTAATCCCAGCACTTTGGGAGGCCGAGGCAGGTGGATCACCTGAGGTCGGGAATTCGAGAACAGCCTGACCAACATGGAGAAACCCCGTCTCTACTAAAAATACAAAATTAGCTGGGCTTGGTGGCACATGCCTGTAATCATAGCTACTCAGGAGGCTGAGGTGGCAGAATTGCTTGAACCTGGGAGGCGGAGGTTGTGGTGAGCTGAGATTGTGCCATTGAACTCCAGCCTGGGCGACAAGAGTGAAACTTCATCTAAAGAAAAAAAAACCCTACAAATTCCACTTCCCAGAAACTCCCCAGTCTTAGGCAAAGGAGGCTGGTTGGTCCCCCTTCCTGGGTTCTTTGCACTTCAGTGATTGGCTTTAGTACCAGATGCTGTGTCATTAGTTGCTGGCTGGCCACTTCTTCATCATATCAGTGCATGGCCATGGACTTCTTTTGAGGCTCATGGCTGGGCTTAGGGACAGGCAGCAGCTTGCTTGACCTGTGAACCTGGGCAGACCACCAGGGGCTGTTGTTAACTGTTTTATACCCAGTATAAAAACCACAAGAAGTTCTGCTGAAGTTCTTGCAGATGGTAGAGTGGGGGACAGACCCAGGGCATCTAATTTACCAGGTTGTGATGATGGCCACACAGAGCTGGCCTGAGTTTTGGGACATATGTCCATGCAGAGCAGAATAAGCTACATCAGGGGATAGAATAGATATATAATGCAAGACACATATGTCATTTTAAATTTTCTAGTAGTTACATTTTAAAAAGAAGCAGGTAAAATTACTTTTAATAATAGTTTATCTAACCCACTTATCCCAAATATGATCACTTCAACATCCAATCAATAGAAAAATTTTTAATGAGATTTTTAAAAATTTTTCTTTCTTCATTCTAAGTTTAACATCTGGTATGTATTTCACGGTGTCAGCACATCTCAATTTGGACCAGTCACATTTCAAGTGCGGCTTGGCCACATGTGGCTCTGTATTGGACAGAGCAGAGCTAGGCACTTTTGCAGCAGGGAAAAGGGATCTTTATTCAGACAGGGCTTCCAAGGTCTAAGCAGGTCCATTTTGAGGAGATATTTGGAGTCTACGCAAATGAAGGTAGATCTGCAGATTTCAAAGTCTTCAGTTGTGCTGGTGTGATATTGAAGCTGTCTGGGGATACTGTTTGGGGGCTGTAGGTTCTAAGGGGGAAAAGGTGGTTTTATCATAGTTCACCTTTGTGGTACAGCCAGATCAATAGGAGGAATGCCCACAAGTGTGGCTGGGGAGGGCTCTTTCTTACTCTTAGACAAAAGGTATTGTCAGCCTACAGTCTTTGCAAGACTTAATCTTAATGGAGCAAGCCTCCAATAGGTCCTAAAGAAGCTCTTGCTAGGAAACCTTGACCATCCTTCCCACCACTCCTTTGTCCCTGGAGGAGCAGTTTGTGGATTGCATTCTGGGTTTAGTTCCATCTTAGAAGGTAACATAAGCTCCATTGATTCTTAAGAATTGTTTTTTCAAATGTAAATGTCTTTCTTAGAGCTGTACTTCATTAGTTTTTGAAAACTGCATTTCCTTCTCTCAGAAAAATGGACACACAAATATACATACACTTTAAACTACAATTCTAGGAGGGACCTGAGGGTCCCTGAAGCATTCTTTGCACCCTAGATTAAACATTTCCAGTTAAAAAGATACAGAGCTCTAGCTGGACACAGTGGGTGATGGCTGTAATCCCAGCACTTTGGAGGCCCAAAGTGGGAGGATCACTTGAAGCCAGGAGTTCTAGGCCAGTCTGGGCAACAGAGCAAGACCTCATATCTACAAAAAATAAGATAACTAGTTGAGTGTAGTGGCACACACCTGTAATCCCAGCTACTAGTGAGGCTGAGGTGGGAGGATCCCTGGAGCCCAGGAGTTTGAGGATGCAGTGAGCTATGATTGTGTGATTGCACTCCTGCCTGGGCAACAGAGGGAGACTCTGTCTCTAAAAATATATAAAAAAAAAGTAAATACAGAGTTCTGAGTTGAGTTTCCAGAATGTGTAGAGCAAAAAAGATGGGAAAGACAAGTCCAGATGCTGGTGAGCATGTGGAGCCACCAGAACATCATGGGTGGATTGCGAATGGTTCATCCACTTTAAAAAATGACTTGACAGTTTCTTAAAGAGTTAAATGTGCATCTAGCCTACGACCTAGTAATTCTATTTCTTGATATTTATCTGAGAGAAATGAAAACATATATCCACAAAAAATTATTTACAAAAATATTCATAGCAGCTTTAATCACAATAACCTAAAATTGGAAATGGTTCAAAATATTCATTAACAGGATAATGGGTAAACATTTATGGTCTATTTATACAATGAGATACAACTCAGCAGTTAAAATAAACAGATTATTGATCTGTTCACAACAACATGAATGAATCTCAAAATTATCCTGCTGAGCACAAAAAGCCAGACACAAGTGTTTATCTGTGTGACTCCACAAATGTGAAGTTCTAGAACAGGCAAAGCTAACTCGTGGTGAGAAATTAGGGCAGTCGTTGCTTCCAGGGAGGAGGAATTGCTGGAAAAGGGCAGAAGAGAACGTTTCTGGGTGATGGGGATGTTCTATGGGTTTCAGTCAAACTGAAAGACCAGTGTGCTTAAAAACTGTGCACATCACTATATGTAAGTTATGCCAAAATAGGAAAGAAGCCAGCTAAGGAACTGAATTGTTATCTATGCACGTAAAGACCTGGTACTCATCTAGACATTCTTGGTGATGGTAGGTAGGTTCCCTGACAGTGGGCAAGCCCCGTTCTTTCAAGTAAAGGTGTTGTGTGTCCACTCACGTACAAGATTAGGTAAAGACTGGAAGATCCTTGAGGATGGGGACAGGGCCTTATTCATCATGGTGTTCCCAGTGCCCAGTGGGAATGGGCCCTTTACAGGTGCAAAGGAACTATTTGTTGTATAAATGAATAAACAAATGACTGAATTACTCACGGATGGTCTGAATGATGGTCCTGGCACTGGAAGAGAGAGTGGGTCATTGAGTTTTCACGCTAGAGAGCACTAAGTAGTCAAGTTTCCCCCTCTTCTCCTCCTTCCCTTTCTTCCTTCTTTCCTTCTTTCCTTCTTTCCTTCCTTCCTTCCTTCTTCCCTCCATTATTTCTTTCTCTCTTCTTTCTTTTCTTCCTCCTTCCTTCCCTTTCTCCTTCCCCTCCCTTTTTCCTTCCCCTCCCTCCCTTCCTTCCTCTCTTCCTTCCTTCCCTCCTTCCTTCTTCCCTCCCTCCATTATTTCTTTCTCTATTCCTTCTTTTTTTCTTCCTTTCTTCCCTTTCTCCTTCCCCTCCCTCCGTCCCTCCCTTCCTTCCTTCCTTCCTTCTTCCTTCTTCCTTCTTTCCTTCCTCCTTCCCTTCCCTTTTCTTTTCTTTCTTTCTTTTTTTCTTTTCTTTTCTTTTTTTCTTTCTCCTCCCCCCTTCTCCTGGAAGAATATCTATTGATCTAGGGTCTTCTTGTTCACTGAGTCTTTAAGGCAGTGTCTGTGGACCTATGAACTGTTCTGAGACCTATGAAAATAGCTGGGATATAAAAAAGTAAAGAAAACTGCAAAGTATAAAAATTAATTTTAATTAAATGTACATAAAACACAACATTTTGTCAACAAATTCAATTCAACTCTCTAGTTATATAGGAGTTTCATGCAGTATAAGATATGAACATTATTTTAACTCGGTTTAATGACAATACGGCAAAGTAACCTCCAAAAGAAGAGGAATTAGGGACACTAAGGGCCTTAGAATTAACTGTGCAATGGATTTACACTTGATGTGAGAAACTCACTTTCAGTAACATATAAGAAAGTGGGAGAGGGCAGAGGAAGAGAGGAAGAATAGAAGACTCTATAGTAATAAGGACTTCATTTGTCTTTTATGAAAAAAATCATTGTAATGACATGCAGTTAAAGATATACATTTGTGGTAGGCAGAAAAATGGCCCCTTAAAAACGTCCATGCCTTAATCCTGTGAACCTGTTACTTGACATTGCAAAAGTACTTTGCAGACTGATTTAAGATTACAGACCTTGAGATGGGGAGATTATCTTGGATTATCCAGGTGGGCCCAATTTATTCACATAAATCCTTGAAATTGGAGAACCCTTCCAAATGTGGTCAGAGGTATATGTGAATAGGGAAGAAGGGTCAGAGATGCAACCTTGCTGGCTTTGAAGATGGAGGAAGGGGTCAGGAGGCAAGGGATGTGGTGGCCTCTGGAAGCTGGAAAAGACAAGAAAATGGATGTCCCCTAGAGCCCCTAAAATGGAAGGCAGCCCTGCTGACACCTTGAGGAGCCCCTTGAGACCTGTTTTGGACTTCTGACCCAGAGAACTATAAGTAATAAATATGCACTTTTTTGGCAAAAGTATAAATATAAATTTTAATTTGAAACCTGATAAAGCTTTGAAATTAGAAGATTCTTTTTTTTTTGAAATTTGATTTAATTTAATTTTAAGTTCTGGGGTACATGTGCAGGATATGCAGGTTTGTTACATAGGAAAACATATGCCATAGTGGTTTGCTGCACCTGTCAACCCATCAGCTAAGTATTAAGCCCAGAATGCATTAGGTATTTTTCCTGATGCTCTCCCTTCCTATGCTCCCCCTTGCCCTGACAGGCCCCAGTGTGTGTTGCTCCCCTCCCTGTGTCCATGTGTTCTCATTATTCAGCTCCCACTTACATGTGAGAACATGCAGTGTTTGGTTTTATGTTCCTGCATTAGTTTGCGAGGATAATGGCTTCCAGCTCCATCCATGTCCCTGCAGAGGACATGATCTCATTCCTGTATAGTGTTCCATAGTGTACATGTTTCACATTTTTCTTTATCCAGTATATCATTGATGGGCATTGGGGTTGATTCCATGTCTTTTCTATTGTGAAAAGTGCTGCAATAAATACACATGTGCATATATCTTTATAATAGAATGATTTATATTCCTTCGGGTATATATCCAGTAATGGGATTGCTGGATCAAATGGCATTTCTGGTTTTAGGTCTTTGAAAAATCACCACACTGTCTTCCACAATGGTTGAACTAATTTACATTCTCACCAACGGTGTAAAAGCGTTCCTATCTTTCTGCAGCCTCACCAGCATCTGTTGTTTCTTGACTTTTTAATAATCACCATTCTGACTGGTATGAGATGGTATCTCATTGTGGTTTTGATTTGCATTTGTCTGATGATGAGTGATGTTGAGCCTTTTTTCATATGTTCGTTGGCTGCATAAAAAAATAATTTTTTGTCTTTAGTTCTGTTTATTGATTTGTGTATGTTGAACCAGCCTTGCATCCCAAGGATGAAGCTGAGTTGATTGTGATAGATAAGCTTTTTGATGTGCTTCTGAATGAGGTTTGCCGGTATTTTATTGAGGACTTTTGCACTGATAATCATCAGGGATATTGGCCTGAAGTTTTCTTTTTTTGTTATATCTCTGCCAGGTTTCGATATCAGGATAATGCTGGCCTCATAAAATGAGTTAGGGAGAAGTCCCTCCTTTTCAATTTTTTGGAAAATTTTCAGAAGAAATGGTACCAGCTCCTCTTTGTACCTCTGGAACAATTCAGCTGTAAATCCATCTGATCTTGGCTTTTTTTGGTTGGTAGGCTATTTGTTACGGCCTCAATTTCAGAACTTGTTATTGGTCATTCAAGGATTCAGCTTCTTCCTAGTTCAGTCTTTGGAGGGTGTATGCGTCCAGGAATTTATCCATATCTTCTAGATTTTCTAGCTTATTTGCATAAAAGTGTTTATAGTATTCTCTAATAGTTGTTTGTATTTCTGTGGGGTCAGAAATTTATTATTTTTCATTGTGTCTATTTGATTCTTCTGTCTTTTCTTCTTTATTAGTCTAGCTAATGGGCTTGTATTTTATTAATTTTTTCAAAAAGCCAGCTTCTGGATTCATTGATTTTTTTTGATCTCTGTCTCCTTCAGTTCTGGTCTGATCTTGGTTATTACTTGTCTTCTGCTAGCTTTGGGGTTTGTTTGCTCCAGTTCTTTTAGTTGTGATGTCAGGATGTTAATTTGAGATCTTTCTAGCTTTTTGATGTTGGCACTTAGTGCTATAAATTTCCCTCTTAACACTGTTTTAGCTGCATCCCAGAGATTCTGGTATGTTGTTTGTTCTCATTTGGTTTCAAAAAACTTACTGATTTCTGCCTTAATTTCATTATTTAGCCAGGAGTCATTCGGAAGCAGGTTGTTCAATTTCCATGTAGTTGTGTGGTTTTGAGTGAGTTTCTTAATCTTGAGTTCTAATTTGATTGTGCTGTGGTCTAAGAGACTGTTTGTTAGATTTCAGTTCTTTTGCATTTGCTGAAGAGTATTTTACCTCCAATTATGTGATCAATTTAGTGCTGTGTGGCACTGAGAAGAATGTATATTGTATTGTTTTTGGGTGAAGAGTTCTGTAGATATTATCAGGTCCACTAGATCCAGAGCTGAGTTCAAGTCCTGAACATCTTTGTTAATTTTCTGTCTTGATAATCTATCTAATATTGGTAGTGGGGTGTTAAAGTCTTCCACTAGTATTGTATGGGAGTCTAAGTCTCTTTGTAGGTCTATAAGAACTTGTTTTATGAAACTGGATGCTCCTGTATTGGGTGCATATATATTTAGGATAGTTAGCTATGCTTGTTAAATTGAATCCTTTACCATTATGTAATGCCCTTCTTAGTCTTTTTTGGTCTTTGTTGATTTAAAGTCTGTTTTGTCAGAAAACAGGACGGCAACCCCTGCTTTTTTCTGCTTTCCATTTGCTTGGCGAATTTTCCTTCATCCCATTATTTTGAGCCTATGTGTGTCTTTGCACATGAGAAAGGTCTCTTAAATACAGCACACTGGTGGGTCTTGTCATTTTATCCAGTTTGCCATTCTACATCTTTTAATTGGGGGCATTTAGCCCATTTACGTTTAAGGTTAATATTGTTATGTGTGAATTTGACCATGTCATCATGATGCTGGCTGGTTATTTTGCAGACTTGTTAATGTAGTTGCTTCATAGTGTCATTGGTCTGTGTACTTCAGTGTGTTTTCATAGTGGCTAGTATTTAGTGTTTCCTTCAGAAAGTCTTGCAAGGCAGGCCTGGTGGTGACAAATTCTGTCAGTATTTGCTTATCTGAAAAGGATTTTATTTCTTCCTCACTTATGGAGCTTAGTTTGGCCGGATATGAAATTCTGGGTTGGAAATTCTTTTAAGAATGTTGAATATTGGCCCCCAATCTCTTCTGGCTTGTAGGGTTTCCACTGAGAGGTCTGCTGTTAGTCTGATGGGCTTCCCTTTTAGGTGACCTGACCATTTTCTCTGGCTGCCTTTAACATTTTTTCCTTCATTTTGACCTTGGAGAATCTGATTATGTATCTTGGGGTTGATCTTCTCATGGAGCATCTTACTGGAGTTCTCTCGATTTCCTGATTTTGAATGTTGGCCTGTCTTGTTAGGTTGGGGAAGTTCTCCTGGATGATATCATGAAGTATGTTTTCTGACTCAGTTCTGTTCTCCCAGTCTCTTTCAGTTACCCCAATCAGTTGTAGTTTCAGTCTTTTTACATAATCCCACAGTTCTTGAAGGTTTTGTTGGTTCCTTTTCATTCTTTTTTCTCTAACCTTATCTGCCTGTCTTATTTCAGCAAGATAGTCTTCAGGCTCTGAGATCCTTTCCTCCCCTTGGTCTATTTGGCTATTGATACTTGTGATTGCATTGTGAAGTTCTCATGTTGTGTTTTCCAGCTCCATCAGGTCATTTATGCTCCTCTCTAAACTGGTTATTTTGGTTAACAGCTACTGTAATGTTTTATTGTGGTTCTTAGCTACTTTGCCTTGGGTTAAAACATACTCCTTTAGCTCAACAAAGTTCACTATTACCCACCTTCTGAAGCCTACTTCTGTCAGTTCATCCATCTCAGCCTCAGCCCAGTTCTGTGCCCTTGCTGGAGAGATGTTGCAATCATTTGAAGAAAAAAAAGTGCTCTGGCTTTTTGAGTTCTCAGCCTTTTTGCACTGATTCTTTCTCATCTTTGTGGGTTTATCTACTTTCAATCTTTGAGACTGGTTATGTTTGGATGGGGTTTTCATGGGGTCTTTTTTTGTTGATGTTGTCCTTGTTGTTGCTTTGTTTGTTTGTTTTTCTTTTAACAAACAGCCCCCTCTTCTGTAGGGCTGCTGCAGTTTACAGGGGAACCATTCCAGACCCAATTCTCCTGGGTCCCTCTTGCACCTGGAGGTATCACCAGTGGAGGCTGCAGAACAACAAAGATGGCTGTCTGCTCCTTCCTCTGGGAGCTCTGTCCCAGAGGGGCACTTAGCTGATGCAGGCCAGAAGGCTTCTGTATGAGGTGTTTGGCAACCCCTGTTGGGAAGTCTCACCCAGTCAGGAGGCATGGAATCAGAGACCTGCTCAAATAAGCAGTCTGGCTGCTCCTTGGCTGAGCAGGTTTGGCTGCACTGGGAAGAATCCCTCTCATCCGGACGGCCAGCAGTCAGGAAGCACTAGTTTTTCCTTGCTCTGTGTGGGTCATGCCAACCTCCTAATCATTCCCAGTGAGAGAACCTGGATACCTCAGTTGATGGAGCAGGATTCACTCACCATTTTCGTTCTTCTCAGTGACAGCCACAGACTGGAGCTGCTTCTAATGGGCCATCTTGGTTCCTCCAATCAATATGCATTGTTTAAGCTCCTAAATTCATAGTAGTTTGTCATGCCAACAGTAGCCAATTAACATAACATGCATGGGTCCACATAACAGTTGGTGTTTATTAAATGCAAATAGATGCTGTGCACTGTGCTGTGTACTTTGTGTGTGTGGCCTTGCTTAGTTTTCATAACAACTTTATGTAATAGCATTATCTTCATCCCCATTTTAAAGATCGAGATTTAGAGAGGTTCAGGAAATTGCCTGAGGTCACAGAACTTGTGAGTGACAGAAGCGGGATTTGAACCCAGATCTGTCAGTCTGTTCAGCTCTATGTAGAGCCACTTACATCTAGAGTAAAAATTCTTTTTAATTCTTTTTGTTTCTGATCCAGGCATGACTAAGATACAGTCTACTTTTGCAGAACCCATGAAAAAAAGATGTCTACAAGACACTGGAATGTGACAGCTCTTTAGGGCAACATACTTTAGTACTTGAAGAAGCATCTTTTTTTTTCTCATAAATTGTCTATGGGACATATGCTTTAGAACTCAAAGATGCATCTCTTCACATAACCAATTACAGAACTAATTACAAACTGTTTTTATCTGTTCATTAAGGTAGATATAATTAAAACAACATTTTGTTAAACTAGTTTGAGTGTGTGCTTTAAAGTAATAATTACTACTTTTATTTCTTTGAGATTCTTTCTAATTTGTCTTGGCTCTATCTCAGGCTATCTCATGTTCTCTCTTGCTCTTTGCTCTACATCAGAAAGACTTTGGCCCTTCTGTCCTGCATTCCTGCCACTTTACCTAGCTAATTTCTACTCACCCTTCAGTTTTTCTCTTAAATATTGCTTCCTCTGGGAGGCCTCCCTTCCCAGAGTCCTCTGGTGTTCATTCCCACAGTGCTCCATCCCTTATTTTTATCTGTCTTATTATACTCAACAGTATATAAATGTATTGGCTGTATTTCTCACTACATCATAAGCTTCACGAAGTCAGGGCTTAATGTTTGTGCCATTTTCTCTTGTGTCCCAAGTGTTCAAAATAGTGCTTGGCATGTAATAAAGTTAAATAACTATTGGTGGATTGATTAATGATTTGGACTGGTCTTTTCCCCTTACTGACCACTGTTGGATTCTAGACCTACATTAATGGGGTTACACATTTTTTTTCTGTCATCCACCATCTACTTCTTCCTCCTCCCATTTTTTGAATATGCACAAACACACAGGTGCACCTTGACATGTACACACACACACACACACACACAAACACACACACACACGAGGAGCAATGTCTTTTCAAATGTCCTCTTTTCCTTTAAGCTAGAGGCCCTTAGCCCTTGCTAGTGAGCCTTTGAGTTGGGATATAGAGGGAGAAAGAGGTTTCTATGCCACTTTTGGGGAGAGGCGCATCGCCTCCTGGGAGTATGTACCTTCTGAGGTGCTGGGCGATTATTTGTGCATATCTTCTGCAGATGTCCACCTCTGTCTCTGAGCAGCACCCTGCGGGAGGCCTTCTTTGCCCTGAAGCTCAAGGCCTTGTACCCCATTCCTGCTTCTTTGCGGGCTGATGCTTGGGCTGTGGAGGCAGAAGCTAAGGCCATACCTCCTTCTCTCCCTTTCTCGTTAGTGCCCTACAGGTGTCTCCAGTAGGAAGTTCCCTCCTTCCAGGCTCAGCACTGCTGCCCAGACAACACATGGCCATGAGCATGAGGCCAGGGTACAGTCCTAAAGGGGCCTGACCTCTGGACCGCAGCCCTCTGGTGCAATGCCAGGGTGGTCATTGCACAACAGGAAGGGAAATTCATATCATGGAGTGTAAGACCTTTGGCCGTGGAATCTCAGCTCTTGGAAGCAGATGTAGCTGGCAGTGGTGTCCTTTTGTGTCCCTGTTCCCAGTCTGGTTCAGTTCTTTTCCTTTCCCCCATTCATGCCCTGCCTTTGCCCTGAACCCTGCCCCTTCCCAGTGTCCATGGTCTGCTCCACCTACTGTCCAGACCAATGAGACACCAGAAGAGGAAAGTCTGATGGAGGGGATGGGGGTGGAAAAGCAAAAGCCTTCACACCTAAAGGTGGAATTGCGGCAACCCCACAGTGCTTCAGGCAGCAGCTGCCTGGACTCCATGTGGAGCTGGGTGAGCACCCTCATTTGTTTCTTTGTCCCCTCAGGGCACTGGGGTGTCTGCAAGGTGCCCAAGTCCTTATGCCAGCTGACCTTTCTGCCTGCCTCCTTGCTGCTTGCTTGCCTCATTTCTGTTCTCCAGTATCTCGTCCATACCATTTTTCCTCAATAGCCCTGCTCCTTTATTTGTCCCCCAATGGACACAGAGTGGGTTAAGACCTTTGGAGTCCACAGACCTAGGTTCAATGCCTGACTGTTTGACCTTGAACATGGGACTTCCCTCTTTGAAACTGTTTCCTCATCTGTAAAATGGGCTTAATAATTCCTTTCTCCCAGGGTTGTAACGAGAGTGAATTAAGGCAATGTACCAATTTAACATACATTTTCTGAGCACCCACCATTTGACAGGCATGGAGTGGGGTGCTGGGATTACTGTGGTGATTAAGACAGAATCTGGTTGGAAGGAACCTATAGTCTAAAGTGGCAGGAGAAAGCTCTCACAAATATACAAAGAGATACCCCAATAAATAAAGAGTTATAATTCCCATGGCACATTGGGGCTTGCTAAGAAGCAAACAGAAGGGAGGCAGTGAGTGAAGGTACCAGGGTGAGGTTATCCTTAGTGGGTGAGGACAGGGAAGGGCTGTTTTAGGAGATGGCATCAGCCAGAACTCTGGAGAATGAGAAGGTTTTCAGGACTGGGGACTAGTGGGACACATAGAGAGCCCTCCTAAGCACTAAGGTCCTGAAAGCAAGAAACAGTCAGGTGAGTTTGTGAATTCCAATGGGGGTCTTTGTGGCTTGGTATATGTGAGTGAGAGTTAGGTTAGGAAAGAGTGAGGCTGAAGAGGCCAACAGGAGTCAAAATATGCTGGGTCTTATGGGCCAGTGGTTCTCAGGAGCATCAGCATCCCCTGGGAACTTGTTAGAATACACATGCTTGAGCCCCACCCATGATCTACTGAACTGGATACTCAGAAGGTGAGACCTGTGTTTTAATAAACCCCACAGGTCATTCTGATGCATGTTAAGTTTGAGCATCTCTGCTAGACTGTGGTATAGAGTTTGAATTTTTGCCACTGTGTGGCAGAACACTGTTAAAAGGTTTTAAATGAAGAGTGAACTGTGATCTGATTCATTTATCTTAAAAGATCCTTCTGGCTGGAGGGTAGATGGATGATGGGAACCTGGAGTGGGAGTTTTAAGTTCTTAGCTGAGGGAGGCCTACAGTATCGCTTAATGGTTGGAGTTAGCACCATCTTTGTTTTGTCTTTCCACACTCATGCTTTGCTGTCTCCACTTCTACTTCGAATGAATTTTGAGTAGCCACATGCTGTCCACCTGAGGTCACCTCCCAGGGCTACTGCTTGCAGGGATTGTATGCCATAGGGCTATGAAGCGGGACCATGATCTTGCAGAATTGTGTTTAAGCAGCTTCCTTGTGGGGAGACTAGGAGATGAAACTCACCAGGCCATGGCTTGTGTCTGGAAGGCTGACATTGTTTGCAAGAAGAAGGCAGGAGCTGCACTCTCCAAGGCTCATGAGGCCAAGAGGGAGTTCAGGCAGTCAAGCTTGCACTCTCCTGGCCTCATACTGCTCCTGTGGACAGTGTCCCATGGACATGGGTGGCCCAGGAGGACTTACAATCTAGATCCTTCCCACTGCCAGGCCCATGCCTGAGGCCTCAAGTTTTGGGGATTGCTGTGGAGTGTCCACTCCTGTCCAGCTCCTGGTGTGGTCAAGAAGCTAAGACCCCCACAACCTCACCACACCCACCACCAATGGAATAATCTCAGCAGAGATTTAGGTAAAAATTACTAAGACACCAACAAAGTCAGGAAAAATAGTTGAAATATTGAGGTAATTAAAGCCAAATACCTGAATGACTTTGGAAAACTTTAGGCAAAATAGTTGAAATATGTAGAGAATTCATGCAAAGCTGTTTGGTAGTCAGTGTGGCCAGAGGAACAAGTAGCGGTTTGGATCTATAGCCAGGGCTGTGGATACTATCTTTGCTGTGTGGCCTGAGGTAGGTAACCTATTCTTTCAGAACCATCATTCCCTCTTCTGTAAAGTACGGACAATAGCACCCACTTTGTAGGAATTTGGTAAAGACTGATTGCAATACTAAAATACGCAAAGTGACTGACAGAGAGTAGGCATGCAGTGACTACTTTCCCTTTTGTTACTACTATGCTACTACTGCTGTGCTTCCTTGCTGACGGTTACAGCTCCTATTGCTGTGTAACAAACTACCTCAAACTTAATGATACAGAAAACAACCATTTTAATATGCCCACAGTTTCTGTAGGTTGGGAATTCAGAGAGGGTACAGTAAGAATTGCTTGACTCTGCATTAAAGCTTGTCTGAGGCCTCAGTTGGGAAGACTAAAAAATTTGGAGGTGACTTGAATGGTAGGAGATTGGAGAATCTGATTCCATGCATCTGGCACCTTGGCAGGAATGGCTGGGAGCTGGACTCAGCTTGGACTGCATGTTTCTATTCTGGTGTGACTCCTTATGTGGCAGCACAGTGTCCCAGAGAATAAGATGGAAACTTTGTGGTCTTTTATGACAAACCTTGGAAGTCACATAGCATCATGCCTGCCACATCCTACTGAAGCAGTCACAAGACCACTCAGATTCCAAGGAGGGCAGACAGAGATCCTACCTCTCAATGAGAGAAGTGTCAAGAAGTTTGTGGCTGTGTTTAAACCCACCACACTAACAAGCCTTCTGGATGCAGGCTGGCGATGACCAAACCTGATCCCAGTTCCTTTTCTGAGCAATAGGGAGGTGTCTTCCAGCTGCTATAGATGCAAAATTGTCAGCTCCTTGCAAGCTTCAGAGTTCGACTAATCTTAGTCTATGACCTGAGTTGGGGCATAGAGTCCATTTTCCTGCAGCCTGTGGAGGTCTGCCTAGATGTGGAGGGGATTAAAAACATCCACCAGTTTCTCCCTCTCCAAGCACTTAAAAAGCAGTAATAAATAGATGAGAGCCTGGGAGGTGTGATTGATTTGTTTTATGAATCACACAAGAAGCTGTAACTCATGGGAGATTAAGGCTGAAGTAAGTTGTACAGCTCTTGCATTACATGTAGAGATTAATGACTTATCACATGAGGCCCCACCGTTAACCCAGCTCACCCACAGGGAGTTTAATAGCAGGACCATACAGGCTCACTTTTAATACTTGAGCAGATGCTCCCGGTTTGTGTGTGGCCCTGATTCTCACCAAATGAGCACTTTGCTGGTTAGAGTTATGAGTGCCCAGGAGCTAGGGAGTAGCTTCCTCTCTTGAGAAGAAAGAGCTAAGTATTTCCAAGGATACCCATTTCCTTCCTACCCTGTTATTTTCTCAAAGCAATGAGCAGAATGTCTCAGGAAGGCTGAAAGATGATGTCACTTCTCTCAGGCCCTTATTAGGTCCTGTGCTGAAGGTTTTGTAGTTTCTTATGGAAATTTCACAGTAGCTGTATGAGGTAGGCTCTATTGAACCCATTTTTTATTTTATTTTGTTATTATTATACTTTAAGTTTTAGGGTACATGTGCACAATGTGCAGGTTTGTTACATATGTATACATGTGCCATGTTGGTGTGCTGCACCCATTAACTCGTCATTTAGCATTAGGTATATCTCCAAATGCTATCCCTCCCCACTCCCCCCACCCCACAACAGTCCCCGGAGTGTGATGTTCCCCTTCCTGTGTCCATGTGTTCTCATTTTGAACCCATTTTATGGATGAAAAATGTGGGCTGGAGGCTGCATGGTTTTATGGAAGAAGCATGGGCTGGATTCACACAGACCTGGGTCGAAATCCTGTGTGCATGCTTCCTTCCTTAGTATACGTACTGTCTTGCAGCTCCAGTTGTCTCGTCTCATGAAATGGATAATGTAGATCCTTTGTAGTGGTGCTCTGAGGACTACATGATCATGGTGTCTGGCATCTAATAGGTGTTTATTAGAAGTCACCCCAGGAGACTGCTGAGGGCAGGAAGGGGCAGGAGTGAAAAAAGGCATCATGTACTTCTAAGACAAACCTGGCATGCCTTGGGTGCCTCTGGGCTCATAACTAGGAGTTCAGAGAGGTTGGCTAGGATGTTTGAATTGATCTAGGCTGGGGAAGGGTGAGGTTAGGCTCTAAATGTGGCCATGATACAAAATTTCAGCCTAAGAGTGCTAGGTGATGCATGTTGCAGAGTGTGATTTGGAGGATTCGGGAGATGGACTGGCAACATCAGCTGCAAGCTGAGCCCTAATTCCCCAGATATCTGTTTGGATCAGACCAGCAGCTGTCAAGGTCTCAGATGAGCCCGCATCGGGGCTACAGTTACTTGTATTGCTCAGGGCAGGCCCTGAGTCATGGACCAGCACTGAGTGAGGCCATGGGAAGATCTTGACCTTCCTCAACATAGCCTGTTTGCCCATCTTTACATTTCAGCTTCTGCCTCTGGTCCCTTGAACTGCCTGATGGATTAGAGCCCAAGGTCTGGGTGTGCCATCATATATAGTCCTAGCTGCTGGTTTGTGTCCAGCTGATTTATTCAGGTGGTACTGTAAACTTTATATTCACCTGCTCCCTCATCCTTGTACTCACAGAGAAGACCTTGGGTTTTATGGTTGTCCATATCCCAGCAGAGTCTCCCACATTGCTTAGAAACCTGTCTTCCACTGGAACCAACACACGTCAGTGTTCATGAGCTTGACTCAATGAATCCTGATACTAAAGACAGAGGTATCCCCGTTAAAACTCACTGAGCTAGTTTTAGGGCAAATTAAAACACCTCCCCAACCTTGTTCTCAGAGTAGGAGTCATAACGTTAACATTTGTCACATGGATACTACACATCAGGCTAAGTTCTTAACATTTTCCACATGAGATAATTCTACTAAATACATCCACACTTCTTACACCCTGGCTCCCCCTTGTCCTCCTTTTTTGATTTATTTCTGCGTAGTACTTAAAAACCTTCTATCTTATAATACCCTTATTCATTTTAATTGTCTTCCTGTCTCTCTATCCTCATGACAATGTAAAGTCACAAGGACAAAAATTTTTGTCTGACATGTTTACTGTTCTATCCCAGCCCTAGACAGTACCTGACATATAGTACATGCTCAGTAAACATCAGGACTTGCGTCTTAACAGTGGAATTGATTGGATGGATGAATACATATTTATGAGCTTTCAGAGACCTGGGTCTCCCAGATGGCTGTCTTCTACCCTCAAGCCCTGGCTTTGTCCTCATCTGGCTCAGGGACTGTAATCCCTGGGGAGCTCACCATGGCTAATTGGCCCTTGATTTGGGCACTTAACTTTGCTCCCTGGCTTCAGTCTTGGCCTCTGGCTCAGGCTTTCCGGGAAATCCCAACCCAGCTGTTCCAAAGTCAAGAATGGAAATAGCTCCTAAGTTAGAAGCTCACTGGCTCCTAACTTATCTCTGAAACTTTGTGGGGCTCTCACTCCTCAGTGGGGAAGATACATAGATGCCCAGTCATATCAGGTCTGTGGTCAATCCTAAGGCCACATAGCACATCCTCAGTTGGGTAGCCATTCAACAAGTGCTTACTACACAGAGCTAGAACTTTGGAGCCATGCTGCCTGGGTTAAAGTTCCACTTCTGCCACATATTAGCTTGCGTAATCTTTCTGAGCCTCAATTTTGTCATCAGTAAAATGGGTTTAATGATGCTTAATTGGAGGCTTCAGTGAGACAAAGTTTGAAAAGAAAATTTAGCTTGGAATAGAGTGAGTGCTCAATAAATGTTTGGTATTATTATTAGGTGTCAGGTACTGGGCTTGTTTTGGGGTTATGGAGGTGAATAAGCCACAAGTCCTGGTTCCAAAGGACTCACATTCCAGAGGGAGAGGCTGACAAATTATTACGAAATTGTGGTACCATGTTTGGAGCTGTGATGGGGAAATACAGGGCATGATGGCACCACTCAGGAGGGCTGACCAACTCAGCCAAGGTGAAGGGCAGGAAGCCAGAGAAGACTTCCTAGGACAAGTAATACTGGGGTAAGTGAGTATGACTTTGACAGGTTGAAAGGTATATGTATTAGTTCTCTATTGTTGTGCATCAAATTTCTCTCAAATGTAGAATTTTAAAACCAAAACTTTCATTATCTAACAGTTTTGTGGGTCAAGAATCAGGGCATGGATAAATTAAGTCCTCAGGCTCAGGGTCTCCCCTAAGGCTGCAATCAGGATGTTGACTGGTACTGAGGTTTCATCTGAAGGCTAAACTGGGGCAGGATCCCTTTCCAAGTTTACTCATGTGGATGTTGGCAGAATTCAATTTCTCATGGGCTGCTGGACTGAGGGCCCCAGCTACTCACTCCTTGCTAGCCAAAGGCTTCTCTCAGTTCCTTGCCATGTGGGGGCCCTTAACAACATGGGAGCTGGCTTCCATCAGAACAAGCAACCAAGAAAGGATGAACAAGACAAACAAGAGTCTTCGTTACCTAATTTCAGAGGTGACATCCCATCGTTTTTCTCTTCCAGTAACTTAGAGGAGAATTACTAGGTCCAGTCCAGACTCAAAGGGGGGAATTATGCAATGGCAAGAATATCAGAAGGTAGGATCACTGGGAGCTACCTTAGAATCTGCCCTCCACAGGGATACTTCTTACAGAAAGAAGAAGCAACATTGTGTAAAGGCATGAAGGAGCGAACCTGTAAGGCATGTTTGGGAAAAGACAAGTGACTCAGGAGGAACATTTCAGAGGACAATGTGTTGGGTGGTGATTGTAGGTGGAGGTGACAGCAGATGGCACTGGAAAGGAGGTGAGGACTAGTCCATGAAGAGCCTTGAAGACCCTTGATAGGATTTGTTCTTTAGTCCAAGGACAATGGGGAATTGCTGAGAGGTTTTGAGGAGGGGAGTGACATGCGGAAGGAGGATCTGCACGTGTTTTTGTGTTTTCACATGGCCTTCAGTGACTGGGCAGACTCTTCCTCAAAAGAATAAAGACTGAGCAGGAAGTGGTGTCTCAGGTGGAGCCAGCCCACATTTTCACCCCAAGCTCTTAGGGCTTTGTCTTATGGGTTCTATCCTTATGGCTACTTTCTCTCACCCCAATATTGTCTCCACCAGCCCACAGATGGATATTCTTTGTTCTTATCAACCTCCTTATCAAATACTTCAACCACTGACTGCCAGGCTGGCCTGTGCTGAGCAGAGGAGATTAAAAGGGGGGCAGGGACAAGGGTGAATCAGATGCAGGCAGGGCAGACCCACCACACCCTCTGGGTAAATCAAGGGTTTTTTTTTGTTTGTTTGTTTTTTGAGACAGAGTCTCACTCTGTCACCCAGGCTGGAGTGCTGTGGAGCAATCTTGGCTCACTGCAACCTCTGCCTCTGGGTTCAAGCAATTCTCCTGCTTCAGCCTCCTGAGTAGCTGGGACCACAGGTGTGCACCACCACATCCAGTTAATTTTTGTATTTTTAGTAGAGATGGGGTTTTGCCATGCTGACCAGGCTGGTCTTGAACTCATGGACTCAAGTGATCTGCCTGCCTCAGCCTCTCAAAGTGCTGGGATTATAGGCGAGAGCCACTGTACCCAGCCTAAATCAAGGGTATTAATAACACAGTTAACATTTACAGAGGGCTCACTGTCTTAGCTCATTTGGGTGGTTATAACAAAATACCGTAGATTGGGTGGGTCATCAACAACAGAAACTTGTTTCTCACAGTTCTAAGGGTTGGGAATTTTATGATCAAGATGCTAGCAGATTCATTGTCTGGTGAGGGCCTGCTTCCTTGCTCACAGATGGTGCCTTCTCACTGTGACCTCATATGGTGGAAGGGGCGATCAAGCTCCCTCAGGCTTCATTTATAAGGGCACTATTCTCATTCATGAAGGATACTCCCTCATAAGCTGATTATTCCCCAAAGGCCTCACCTCCTAATACCACCATTTAAGCGTTAGGATTTTAACATATGAATTTTGGGGGGACATAAACATTCCGACCATTGCACCCACCATGCACTAGGTACTGCGTTAACTGAGTTATACACACCTCATCTCATTTAACTCTCCGCCAACCTCCTAGTTGGTGGTGTTACTACCCTTTACAGATGCTAAGTGGATATTCTGAGAGACAGGTGACACGTTGGCGACTGCACAGGGAGACTGGAGCCAGAGCCTAGGCTCTCAGATGCTGTGCTGTCCAGCCACAGCCATGTATCTTGGGGAACCGAGTGTTCTGCATTTTGGTCATTTCTCTTGTTAATTATGACACACATATAAACTCATTTCATGACATTTTATAATAATGGAAAAAGTCAAGAAAATAAAAACCAACCACACTCCAAAATGCAGAGACAATGGGATTCTGCTTAACAACTTAAAAAAAAAATCACATTTCTATGGCAAAATGATGCCTGACACATTGTCTCTCTGGGACATAGGATTATCCAGGCTTCTGGTTGATATTAGTTCTTCAGGGAGGCGATGGAATATAGATCTATGACACGGAGCTTGCTGGAATTCCATCTCTGTCACTTGCAAACTATGTGATCCTGGGTAAGTAAAACTCTTTGTAGCACACACTGCCAGTGCCCCAGCTTTATTCCCCCAGATCCCTTCACAGTTTGTACTCACCAGCCAATGGGCCGGCATGTGTGCCTTCTGGCTGCAGGAGCCCCTTAGGCACTGTGCATGAGAGCTGGAGCTGAAAGCAATTGCTGGGTGCAGGGGTCAAACATTCTCCAGCTCCATTGTCCCTAAATTGGACAGCTCTGAGGTGTGACCCATACTGTTTGCAGAGCTTCCCTGTGGGACCGAGCCAGACTCGCCTGCTGTGGGACTTTGCTTGATAGTCCAACTTTGCTGACCATTTTCCTTATGTGGTTCTACTTCTTCCTGAGGAGTGCTTTCAAAAAATCTTTGTCTCAGTGAAACCAAAATGGATGGACATTCTACAAAATTCCCAGCCAATACTCTTCAAAAATGTCAAGGTCAAGAAAGGCAAAGAAAGGCTGAGGAAATATTTTAGCTTAAAGGAGACTAAAGAGACATGATAATTAAATGTAATCCCTGGTTCTGGACTGGATCTTGAACCAGGAAAAATAAATAGTTTATAAAAGACATTACTGGGACAATTGATGAAATCTGAGTGTGGCCTGTGCAGATAGTAGTATTGTGACAGTGTTACATTTCATGATTCATGGTACGTAATTGTACCACGGTGGCGTTAAAAGTAATGCAGGAACAGAAAGCCATATATCAAATGTTCTTACTTATAAGCGGGAGCCAAGTGATGAGAGTACATGGACACAAAGAGGGGAACAACAGACAGTGGGGTCTAACAGAGAGGGAGGGTGTGAGGAGAGAAAGGAGCAGAAAAAAGAAGTATTGGGTATTAGGCTTAGTACATGGTAGTTAACTAGTACCTAACAGTTGACTATTTCATCACCCAATAGTTATTGGGTGACAAAATAATATGTACATCAAACCCCCGTGACAAGAGTTTACCTATATAACGAACCTGCACATGTACCCTGAAACTAAAATAAAAGTTAAAAAAAAAAAAAAGAATGTCCTGACTAGGCATGGTGGCTCATGCCTGTAATCCCAGCACTTTGGGAGGCCAAAGTGGGTGGACCATTTGAACTCAGGAGTTTTGAGACCAGCCTGGCCAATATTTTTGTAGAAACTTTGTCTCTACAAAAAATATTAAAAAATGAGCTGGGCTTGGTGGCTCGTGCCTATAATCCCAGCTACTTGGGAGGTTGAGGTGGGAGGATCACTTTAGTCTGGGTGCTGGAGGCTGCAGTGAGCCAAGATCGTGCCACTGCACTCCAGCCTGGGCAACAGAGCCAGACCCTGTCTCAAAACAACAACAACAACAACAACAACAACAACAACAACAACGTCCTTATTCCTAGGACATAAACACTGAAATATTTAGGGGCAAAGGTGCATCAGGTCTCTAAATTACTTTCAAATAATTCATTAAAAAACCACAGGACCTGGGGAGAAGAAGAAGAATAACAAAGCAAATAGGAGAAAATGTAACAATTAGCCAATCTGGATAAAGAGTATTTTGGAGCTCTTTATGCTGTTATTGCAACTTTTCTTTAAATTTGAAATTCCATCAAAGTAGAAGGAACCTTTGCCTCACCATCTGCTTCTGGGGGAGCCAAGCTAAGACACTCCCTGAGCCTGTTTCCTAAATTGTTATAGAGATCAGGGTCTTCACCTCACCAGACTGATGCAAGAATGAGAATAGCTAATATTTGAGACAAGCCTGGCACAGAGCTGGCTCTCCCCTTCCCATTTGTTAGCCGTGCATTCTGGAACTCAGGGCTTGGATGACTGCAAAGAGCACGTCACATGAATGTCAGGGGCCTTGGAGAAACGCACTGTGCTTCCTAGTTACCTCTCTCTGAGTCTACGTTCTCTCACTGTGCTTGGCTTGTCTCTTTGCAGAACCCTTCCCTGTCTGCAGCTGTGGTCAGTGATTTTTGTAGATTAAAACAAACTCTGGGGGGAGGAAGAGTTTTTTTCTGGGGAGATCAAAGACTCAGCCTAACATAAAAGAAACCTTATAAAATGATATATATTAGGAACAAAACAAAACAAAACAAAAACCAACCTGAGAGCATGATCCATATGTCAGAGTCAATATGTCCAAACTTCTGCAATCTGCTCTATAGAGCTGCCAACTGAGACAGGAATGCTACCTTGTCCAGAAAAGGCAGCCACATAAAAGAGAGATTTTTATAGACTTTGGCACAAGGATGAGGCAGGAACCAGTCGTATGTCCAAGGCTATGTGAGGAATCTCTAGGAACTGATGTGGCTTCTTTTAGCTCTACTTTTTTTTAAAACAGCTTTATTGAAGTATAATTGATATTAAAAATACACAGATTTAATGTATACAATTTAATAGTTTGGACATATGCATACACCCATGATACTATCACCATGGTCAAAGTAACAAACCTATTACCTTCAAAAATTTCCTTTTGTACCTCCTTTTTTTGTGATAAGAGCACTTAAAACGAGATACACCCTTTATACAAATTTTTAGCTGCACAGTATCATACTGTTAACTATAGACACAGTGTTGTACAGCAGATCTCTAGAGTGTATTCATTTAGTATAACTGAAACTTTACGCCCATTAAGCAAAATCTCCCTTATTATTCTCTTTCCCCCAGCCCCTGGCACCCACCATTCTATTCTCTGCTTCTATGAGTTTGACTATTTTAGCCACTTCATATAGGTGAAATCACGCAGTATCTGTCCTCTGACTGGCTCACTTAACATAATGCCCTCCAGGTTTATACATATTATCACAAATGGTAGGCTTTCCTTCTTTGTTAAAAGTCTGGATAATATTCCATTGTATGGACAGATCACATTTCCTTTATCCAATCCGTTATTGTGTAAATCTGGGTTCAACCAGAGACACAGAACTAGTAGGAGATATGTATTCAGATTTAATGCAAAGAATTGGCTTATGCGATGTTGGGGATTGGCCAGGAAAGTCCAAAATCCATAGAACAGGCTGTTAGGAAGGGCAGGCTGGAGCTTTTGGCTCAAGCTGCTGTCCACAGGCAGAGTTTCTTTTACTGCAGGGAAGCCTCAGCCGCGCTCTTAAGGTCTTTCAACTGATTGAATCAGACCCACTCAGGAAATTATGTAGGATAATCTCCCATACTTAAAACCAACTGATTAAGGATTTTAATCACAGTCACAAAATACATTCACAGCAAGTCCTAGGTTAGTGTTTGATTAAAAAACTGGAGACTTTAGCCTAACCAAGTTGACACATAAAACCGACCATCACAGTCAGCAAAACCAGTTGAAGCTCCCTGCTAATATCTTCAGGATCCCTTCCCTTCTCTCTGCCCTCATTTATACCACCCGAAGTCAAGCTCCAAGGTCAGTGGCTCCTCCCTGGTGCCCATATATCCAGGCCCATGGTCTCTACCCCAACTCAGTGTGGCATACTTCAGGTCAGAAACCGCTTGGCATTCCCCATTGATTATGGAATAAATACCAAAATCTTAAGTTGAACAGTTACTACTATTCATTTTGTACCAAAGCTCTAAGCCACACTGGTTTTCTCATCCACTTCAAACCTTTCCTTCTGCACATCATGATAATAGCTGACATTTCTTGGCCCTTGCCAGTTCCCAAGAACTGTGCCCAGTGCTTTGACATAGATTGTCTAATTTAATAATGAGAACAATTGCATTTTTTCACATGGGGAAACAGAGTTACAGAGTCATTAGGGTAACTTGTCTTGGTCACCAAGTTAGTCCCTGGCCTAACCTATAATCTCACAAGTCTGACTCCATAGTCCATGACTTTGAGCATTATGTTATGCTTCTGCTCTGAAGGGTCTGTCCTCATTTATCCAATGATCTTCTACTTACCCTCAATGTCCATCTCAAATGTCAACTCTTCTCTGAAGCCTTTCAGATTTTGCAGGTAGAATCTGCAGTCCTCTCTTCTGTGCCTTCAGAGTTCTTTGCTTACTTAGTTTTTTGTGCCCCTTTCTATAATAATTTGCTAACTTGACTGCATTGTCTTGCACTTGATGTGAACTCCTCAAGGAGAGGCAAGGTGTTGGCCTCACCTGTTTCCCTAAAGCCCAACACAGCGTCTGATGTAACTTCTAGTTATCAATAATTGTTGTTGAAAGATTGACTTATCTGGGGATTTATTATCTTTCCCAAGCCTCACTAATGACCCTGCATTGCTGACAGCCATGCATTGCTCTGCTCTTTGGTCTCTACCCATGCATTCCGTGGGAACTGCAATAAAATGGAAGCTGATTTCTAATCCTCTTAATTGCCATTGCAACAGGGTGCTGAGGACTGACAGCACCCTGCAAATAGAATTATCTGACTGGTTAATGAAGGAAGGGTGGTATGTGCTTTTCCCCCTTGAAGGAGCTAGGTAACTGTCTCCACTGCCAACTTCATCTCAGCTATGTTACCCCAGTATCTCAATGGCTGAATCCAGTGAATTATTCACTGGCAAAGCAGTTGTCTGGGAGGGCCCAAGCATCAGATGGCATGGTGTCACTGGTGTGCCCATCTGGGGCACCCTGGCATCTCTGGGGTGGCTGCAAGGAACTTAATTTGCACAAGACCTTGAGATGCCTTCTACAACCAAAAGGCAAGCAGGGGTCCCCAGTGCACCAAAACTAAAATTCCTGAATATGGGCATCACATGTTACTGCCAATCTTTTAGATTCAGGTTTCTGTAGATTAAAAAATAAATCAATAGACTTGCCCTGAGGTGGGCAAGCTCCCAGATGCCTGGGCTGTTAATGGGAAGTGACAGTGTCTGGTACCAGTTGGCTGTCAGCCCATCCAGCCTCCAAATGATCCATACCCGAGTCCCCCAAATCCTAGCTAGGATGCTGTTATACTTTGCCCTAAGTGAGAAAGCCTCCCTTGTTTGACAGGGCAATGCATATCCCTTGGGTGGGAAGGGGATTCTGTTCAACCAAGGGAGAGCATCAGGGATGAATAAGTTAGCATAAAGTGACCCACTCTGGCATGGAGGAGAGATGTGAGGCTCAAATGGCAGGCACATGAAGTATCATGATTAGCCTCCTGTGCATGAAGACTGCTCGTGCTATGGGCTGAAAGTTTGTGTCCTCCCAAATTTCATATGTTGAAGTCCTAGCCCCCAGTGTCATTCTATTAAGAGGTGGGGCCTTTGGGAGGTATGATTAGTGCCTCTAAGAAGACATGAGAGTGCTCTAGCCATATGAAGACACAACTAGAGGACAACCATATGCAAACCAGGAGAGTGCCCTTATCAAACACCAGATCTACCAGTGCCTTGATCTTGAACTTCCCAGTTTCCAGAACTATGAGATATAAATGTTTTTCTTTAAATCATCTAGTCAATGATGATTTGTTATAGCAGCCTTAGCCGACTAAGACAGCTAGTCATCACAGAAAGATTTGAATGGTGGCTACTCCAGTCCCTGAGGAGGGAAAGGAGAAATCTAAGCTGTTGCAGTCCCTTTTATTCCGCTTTAGGGCCTCAGAGTGAGTAGCTAGCTGCATTCCCATTGCAGTTTGGCTGGTCTGCCCTAGGCTTGCATGATTTCCCAACCTTCATCTGCTTGCTCCAGTGGCCTCTTCTCGGGAGCTGCATTCTATGGCTTTCCTGGACTGCATGCTTCCCAAGGGCAGGGACCACGTCAGTCATCTGTGTCATCTCGACTTCCAGCACAGGGCTTGGCACATCACTGGTACCCAATAAATATTTGATGAATAAAAATGAGGTGCAGATCACAGGCAAGACACAATTGCTTCACCCTAATAGACACGTTGATTGGCTAAGAACTGCTATAGTCTTGCTTGGGTGCAGATACAGCTACATGTCCTTGGTTAATTTTATTTGTTTTGGCAATTATGATAACAATTATGATAATAAGAATTCTCTTTCACTCCCAAATCTTCTGGCTTAAATGTCTAATATACTTGCCAAATGCTCTGGGTATTTGCCAATTCTCCTTTTTTGCTCCGTAGTCTGTGGATATGGCCTTGATCCTCCAGAGCACTGGTGAAGAAGTGAGTTTGGGAGTTTAAATTAGTCAGTTAGTCTGTTTTTTATTTGGACTAGATGCATTAACTGGGGGATTGTGAGAAGAACATGAAAGTTGGGGACCAAAGAGACTTGAGTCCCATTATGATTAAGGCATTTAGTCTCTATGTAATTTTGAGTAAACCTTTAACCTCAGTTTCCACATCTGTAAAATGGAATAAACCATATCTGCCACATAGCATTGTTCAGAATATTAAGGAACTACAGGAAAGATCTGGGGATAGGGAGCTCAGGCTGATGAGGGAGATAGACAATAAAAAAATCTCTCTACAATATGTGTATCCTGGCAGGGGTGAGTCTGAGGCCCGCTGTAGGAGCCTGAATTACTGCATATCCACCCTGTGTCTCAGACTGTGCAGGAGAGAGAGGCCGTGGAGGTTTATGCCCATGCATGAGTAAATGCAATGCTCGTGGCTCGCCACAACCTCTGGCATGCGTGGGTCCTGGCTTGGGGTTGAGAGCCCTGTCAATGGACGATGATGAAACATGTCTTTGGAAGTAGGGTCCCGCACACACATGTGAATTTAGCTCCCAGTGCACATTAGTCACAGGAAATAGAAAATGATAGCTTTCAGGAGGCAACAGTTAAATGGATGCAGAGGGCACTGACTGTGGACACTTGTTAGAAACATGAACTTTCATTGTAGGGATCAAAACCCTTCCTTATACTAAACCGCATGAAAAGGGGGGTACATTTTGCTACTTTGTTCAGGGTGGGGGATTTAAATGGTAAGAGAGGGGCCAAGGTGGAGGCCAGGAAGGGAGGTGGCCAATTTGTCCTGCTGGATCCCTGCACCTGCCCCAGTGGGAATGAGGGTGATTTCAACAGGGAACATTTAAATAATGATGTCTAGGATGGGTAAACATAGGGGTGGGATTTGGGGCTGGGGAGAAGGGGGCAGTCAGTCCGGCAGAGGCACAGTGCTGAAGGCCCTGGAGAAAGAGTGTGGAATGGGGACTAAGAGCCATGGTGAGGTATCAGATGATCTATGCCAGTTCACTTGGCCTCTCTGTGCCTCAGTTTCCTCATTTGAGAACATGGTGCTGAGCTGTGTTCTGGGCACAGCGAAAGAAAAAAGTGACAGTTAAAAAGTTCTCTGATTACCCAAATCACTAAATAATGGCATTTAATTATTCATAATGTGTTTTGAGATCTTGAGATTGAAAGCTATGGAGGTTATATCCCGTTATTAGCTGGTTGTTAGGAACCTCTGTGCAGGTAAAAGACATAATTACTACGTGAATTTGATATCATGGGGGAAAGGAGTAGAGGTCCATACTCTGATTCCCACTCCCAGGTCTTCCTAGCTATTCCAGGGTGTGAATGTGCACCCACTTGTTCTGAGCCTTTTTCTTTATCTCATGCATGGCCTGGGCTCCACCACTGTTATCTCCAGGGAGTGCATTCTGGGTGGGGGCTTCCTGGGCTTTTTGGAGTTGATGAGGCTGGTCTCTGCTGTCCCTGTCTATCAATCATCAGCTCTAATTCGATTGAAAACATCCTGCTCCCAACCCCAAGTTTGTGGCAGGTCACGTGGCTGCTATGTAAATCTCAGCCCCTGGAGCAGTTTAATGGCTGCGGTGACCATAGGTAGTAACTCAGCCACCTCTATAAATGGAAAATAAAAACAACAACCCATTACGGATGATGGTAGGTCTGCAACCTGCACGCAGCGCATCGTAAACTTGAGCGATTGCTCCTGTGCTTGGCTGAGGACAGGACTGGGGAGGGGGCACAAAGTGGCAGGAGAGGAGATATGTGACGTGCAACTTCCAGGTTGCCTCTCCCCTCTCTGTCCTGGCCCAGCCCAACCACAGGTGCTAAAGAACTTCAACCTACCCTGTCCTGAGCAAGCAGGACGTGGCTTCACATCAGGCTCCATCTCCACCTGTGGTGGGGGTTAGCATTAGCTGGTTGGTCTTGCTGCTCTCATTCTAAAGCTGCTGTGTGTGCTGGACCTTATTGGGGCCACTGCAGTCCTGTTGCCCCTCTCATGTTGTGTCACCAGCTTTGGGGGTGGGGCATGACAGAGGGAAAGTGTAAATGCCTTAAATATGGGGACTCTTTAATCACTTGCCTTAGTCACTGCTGTACCCCTAGCATGTAGAGCTGTGCCAACAATACAGTGGGTGCTCAATAAAGATTTTTCTGAGAGGAACAATAAATGAATAAGTAACGTCTCTGGGTTGAGGGGCCTGGTCTGATCCCAGCTCTGCTGCTTACTAGCTGTGTAAAGTGGGAAAGTTATTCAATCTCTCTGAACCTCCGTTTTTCTCATCTATAAAGTGGAAATCAAGTGCTCATGTACTTTGATTGTTGTGAGGGTTAAAACAGATGGCGTTTCTAAACATACCTAGCCCTGGCCAGCACATGAGTTACTTCAGAGTGACAAATGAGGCTATTGAGGCTTATAGAGGTTAAGAGGTTTGCCCAAGTGGTGGAAAATGTAGGAGGGAAAGCTCAGGTGTCCTGAGTCGTCCAGATTTAGTTATTTTAATTGTTGTGAACTATGTGTATGTCCCGGATATCAGAGGGAATTTGGTGGTTCTTCTCTCCAGCCCTGAGGGAGTTGGGAGTCCTCAGAACTTATTCAGGTTTGATGTCCATTTCAGTAAGTGTTTATTAAGCACCTACTCCATGCCCAATTGGGGTGGACCTAGCGGTAAGGGTGGATAAAACCAAGTCCTTGTCCTCAAAGAGCTCACGGTCTGGTGGAGAACATAGGCACAGTGGAAATCAGAATAGAATACAACCAGCACCATATTGGCATTATATACAGAGTTCTTCAGAAATTCACAGGTGGGAGAGTCTAACTCTGTCCAGGGGTATCTGGGAAAGCCTTAGAGAGAATAGGACGCAAACTGAGTCTTGAACGATGAGAAGAAACACTCCTGGAGGAGAAGAAACACTCCTGATGGAGAAAGGAGTGTAGTATTAGAGATAGAAAGAATAGGGTAGAGGGCAAAACCTGAAAGTCTGAATATATGTGTAGTGTGCATGGATTAATGAGTGGGTTGGTGTAGAAGAAGTAGGGGCAAGTGGAGGAGTAGGGAAAGACCAGGCTGGGCCAGATGATGAAGGGCTTATGGGCTATTCCAAAGACGTATTAATATTTTTTCTTAAGGGCACCGGGGAACCATAGTGGATTATAAGCAGAAGAATGACAAATATGTTTATGACTTGATAAGATTACTGTTGACTGACTGGTGAATGATACAGAAGGCTTCAAAACTGGGCACAGTAAATGTAAATTCAGATGCAACTGAAGGTAACCAACTGTGTATGACATGCCTGACTGTCATCTCATTGTAGCTACAGGTGAGGGAGATCCAAGGAATGATAGCAACCATCAGAAACTAAAGAAAACATGGAATGACCCTCCCCTAGAACTTTCAGAGATTGGCCCTATGATATCTTGATTTTGGACTTTTGTTCTCTAGAACTGTTAGAGAATAAATTTCTGCTGTTTAAACCACTCAGTTTGTGGTGATTTGTTATGGCAACCCTAAGACACTAGTACACCTTACACAATAGCCTGTGAAGGAGATGTTATTTTTTTTTGAGGAAATCTAATTCTTGTAGAGAGTGAGGATCCTGATTATCCTCCAATTATGGGAAGGGGGGAAATATCATGCAAATAATCATACAAATAATCATGCCATTACAAAGGAGATAGGTGTGATAAAATTAAAGCACAGGACATGGGAGGATTATGGTTATCCTCCCAGTAAGTACAGGATCTAGGGTTCAAAATCAGGTTTATCTGACATCAAACTCATTCTCTTTTCATTAGACTGGTGAGGAATTTTGTGAGCAGCTTATTTGGGAGGGAGGTTATCTATGTGTGGGAGCTCCAGGTCTGGAAGGTGAACAAAGATGCAGATTGTCTTTGGAAAGTCCCACAGAACATTCTAGAGACTCATTTGAAGCCAGTAGGAACTACTTAATCAGCTCAAGGGACTCTAGGGTCACTGCTCCTTTATTTTTTCCAATTACTTGAGTCCCCACTTACATTATTAGCATAAAGAGAAAATTTCCAAGGACCACTTGGTGTCTTGTTTAGTAAGAAGGGGGCCCATTCTGTTCCAAATGTCAGGTGAGAGAACTAGAAATCACCCATTCACTAGCGTATCGTTTTGGTCCTGTCCACATGGTGGCGCTGTTGGACACCAGTCTCGTACAGTCCGGTGGACTCTCGTTCACTGAAGCAGTAATGTTCTTGCTGGCCTAAATTTGTTCAGAAGTCACAGTGGTGGGGGCTTCAGATGTGAGGTGTCCCAGAATGGGCCACTTTCATTACAGCAAGACCCTAGACTTTCATTACAGTTATGTGTATGTGGGTGCCTGTGTGTATATGTTGTATGTATGCATGTGTGTTTGTGTGTATAAGTGTCCATAGGTGTATATGTGTTTACATATGCATGCATATGTGTATGTGTACATAAAGCACTTGGATTCCCAAGACCTTTTGTAGGATGAGGTAGATTGTCTCTAAAATTATTATTGAAGTAGTCATCCTGATTTGAGGGTATAGGGGCTCTGTCTTCTCTTCCTTTCTGGTAGTATGCTGATGGGAAGGCATTTGACCAGAACTGGGGTGAATAGGCTGGGGACATGCTTAAATGTGACTCCCACAGGGAGACTTTCCTTCACCCCTAAGTTTAAGTAGGGGCTGCTCTGTTATAACCATGCATGGTGTCTTGTGCTTTAATTTTATCATATTTATCACCTTTGTAATTGCATGATTATGTGTGTGATTATTTGCATAATATTTAACCCCACTTCCCATAATTGGGAACTCCATGAATAGTGGAAACATTTTCTTACTTCTATATTCCCAGGGCCTAGAATCTGGCACTTAAGAAGAATTTGGTGACTATGAACACACTATCAGAGACAACAGCTCATACCTCAGCTCTGTTGCTAACCATCTGGCCTATGAGATCTGGGGCTAGTTATCCATTCTCTCCAAGCCTCTACTTCCCCACTGGAAAAATAAAAATAAAAATATACCCACTTCAAAGGGATGCTGTGAGGACTGAATAACATAAAGCATGGAAAACACAGCATAATGCCTGGCACAGAGCAAGTACTCCCCATACAGTAATTTAAAAACATCTTCCTCCATGCTGCACTCCTCTCCCTCCCTTCCTTCCTTTTTTCCTTCCTCCTTTCATTTCCATCCTCCTGCTCACTTGCTACTCTCTCAGAGCATTGTGTGTATATGTGTATGTGAGTCCCTGTTGTGTGCATGTGTATGTATATGCATATGTGGTTATGTTTATGTGGATGCCTGTGTGTATATGTTGTATGTACGTGTGTGTGTTTGTGTGTATGAGTGTCTGTAGGTATATATGTGTTCACATATGCATGTGTGTATGCATATTGATGTGTGTATCTGTGTTAGTTGTATGTGTGTATATATTATCTGTGTATGTGCATATGTTTTTTGTGCATATGTGTATATACACATACATGTATATAAGTGTGCATGTGTATATGTATGTGTGTTTGTATGTTTGTCTGTATGTGTGTGTGTCTGTATGGGGTTTGTCTATGTGTGTGTGTGTGTGGGGGGGGTTTTGTGTGTGTACCTCCGGCATGGGAGACTCTCACCCTTGAGGAGTAGGGCTGTGAGTAAATCTTGGGTAGAGGAGTCTGTGCTACCAGTTTAGGGGCTCCACTGCCTGGAAGGCCTGGCCCTTCCAGGGCATGTAAGGACAGTGCCCTGCTTAGAGCTGTTCTCACCTGCCTGGCGGCAGCTCCACCCCTACAAACCATCAGCAGGGGAAGAGGCCTGATTTGTGATGAAGGCCAGATATCCATGCATCTGAGTTTGTCTTTTGCCTGCGTCATCCTGGGTCTTCTCTAGCTCCTCCTGGCCTCCAGGCTTGGCAAGTGAGGATCATGGGAGGTAGAGAACAGGGCTGTTGAGGAAGATGCCTTTACTTTCACAGGCATTGCAGAAAGGCAGTTATCAGGAAGACCCAGGGAATGCCACCCACTAGTGACCTTGCAAGTTGCTAAGCTCTTGATGTCTCAGTTTTCTCACCTGCATAGTGGGAATTTTTGAGATGAGAGTCTTAAACTCAACTTAGTCTTAAACATACCCAATAGCCAAATGAGTGAAGAAGGTTAATTTTGGGAAAAAAAAGGAAGCAGGGAAAATATTCTGACCCATATATAATTCAACCTCAGCTGATTGCTGCTGTGTGAGAAGTTCATCTGAGAATTTCCAACTTTCCAATCCTTCAAGAGAAGGCAGAAATCTGACTTCGTACACAAAATCCTACAATACTTCATGTTGAAAAAACATCAAGATTTCTTAAAACACTCTATGTGTTGTAAATAAAACATCTCTATAGCCCAGATATGGTAGTCAGACCACTAGTTCATGTTCTCAGTCTTGTGCGTATACTAAACACTCAAATATATTTGTAAATAATCAGATGCTGCTTGCTCCAAGAATGAAAGAAGGAGAGAACTGGGGAGAGGGAGAGAAACGGAAGTGAATAGTGGAGCAGGGGAAGGTGGCCTAGTCAAGGGGGTGGTTGAGGGCTGGTGAAGGGAGAGTTCAGTTGTGAGAGTGTATTTGGTCTGATCCCAGGGCGGGGCCCCCAGGACACACCTGGCTCCCCCTTCTCCACTGATGCAGGTAAAAACCAATCTCGATGTTGGGATGTTCAAGATGGGGGCTACCAGCCAGATAGGCTTCTGTCCACATGCATGTCCTCTTTCCCCACCTTGCTGTCATTGTAGAATATGCTATTTCAGAATAAGGGGATTCCATTAAGAGGTGGAGGGATTTTTGAGTTGTTCAACTTGGCACTTGATATCACCAGACTAAGTCAGATAATATTGCACCAGCTGGGTTTACAAAAATCACCCTGTGCCTTACAGGGCTGGGGCCAAGGTATGAAGGTGGGTGCCTGTCAGTGAGCTCAGCTACCCGCCTACCCAGATGCATTCCTTCCAGTACATCTCAATCTATGTGCAGGGAGCTGTAACTGCCCTGGGCAAGTGACTTCAACTTCCTGAGCTTCAGTTTCTTCATTTTTAAAATGGGGATAATGACACTTGGCTCACGGTTGTTGGGAGGACTGGGTAGTATACCTGCTCCTTTCTTCCCACCTTGCGTTGGCCAGTGTTACACAGATCTCATCATCATACTTGCTTCCCCTCTGTGTGTCCACGCTTTTTGAGAAGTCCACCTGATTCTAGCCCTGCTCCTTCTCCCAACAGCCACCTAGGGGTCTGAAGAAGAAAGGCCCAAGATATCTCTGGCTTCTAAACCCTAACTCACTCAGGTCATTTGTTGACATGTGTGAGTGTAGACTTCAACAAGCACACTCTGAAAGAGTTCAGGCTTCTTCAGATTCAGGACTGGCAGAGAGACAACTGGCCCACTTCTCAACTTCCTTTGGTCAGGAGGGATGGGGTATGTGGTTAGGGCCAATTCCTCTTTTTTTTGGGGATCCACATTGACTCATTTATCCTTGGGGACAGTACAGCATGGAATTAAGAGTGTGGATCAATGGAGAAAAAAAAAACCACTTATACACTGTTGGTGGGAGTGTAAATTAGTTCAACCATTGTGGAAAGCAGTGTGGCAATTCCTTAAAGAGCTAAAACCCAAACTACCATTCAGCTCAACAATCCCATTACTGGGTATGTACCCAAAGGAATATAAATTGTTCTACCATAAAGACACATGCACATGTATGTTCATTGCAGCAATTTTCACAATAGCAAAGGCATGGAATCAACATAAATGCTTATTAGAAAACTGGATAAAGAAAATGTGGTATGTATATACCATGGAATACTACACAGTCATAAAAAAGAATGATATCATGTCCTTTGAGGGAACACGAATGGAGCTGAAGGCCATTATCCTTAGCGAACTAATGCAGGAACAGAAGACCAAATGCCTCATGTTCTCACTTGTAAATGAGAACTGAATGATGAGAACACATGGATACAAAGAGGAGAACAACAGGCCCTGGAGCCTGCCTGAAGGTGGAGTGTGGGAGGAGGAAGAGGAGCAGGAAAAATAACTATTGGGTACTGGGCTTAATACCTGGGTGATGAAATAATCTCTGTACATCAAACTCCTGTGATCCAAGTTTACCTACATAACAAAACTGCCCATGTACCCCTGAACCTAAAATAAGATTTTTTAAAAATAAAGCAACTGTCTCTTTAAAGGAAAAGAAAAGCAATTAGCCTGGCCAAGTGAAACCAAACCCTATCTCCACTAAAAATACAAAAATTAGTCAGTTGTGGTGGTGCACGCCTGTGGTCCCAGCTACTTTGGAGGCTGAGACATGGGAGGTGGAGGCTGCAGTGAGCTGAGATCATGCCACTGCACTCAAACCTGGGCAATAGAGTGAGACTCTGTCTTTAAAAAAAAAAAAAAAAAAAAGGCATGTGGATTCAGAGTCTCTTCCAATCCCAGGGCTGCCATTTACAAACTGGGTATCTTTGGGCAAATGACTTAATGTCTCTGAGTTTCAGCTGTGAAATAGGCAAAACAATAATGTTGACCTCAACACAGAACCAATGTCAAGAGTAAATAAGACAATGCAAAGAGCATGGCAAGCAGAAGCACTCCAGATTCTCAAGTTTACACATGTACTATGTTGACGTAAATTTATAATTCCATCAATAAACTCTAACAAAAAATTACACCTTTATTGTTTGATGGCATCCAAATCAGAAGGCAAAAAATTCCAGAAGCCTTAGAATCCAGTACAAAAAAACCCCTGGCGATTAGAAAGACAATGCTTTTCTTCTGAATATTTCAGGGCACAGTGCAGAGTCTATGTTATTTCCCTCTCAGACTCCAAGGACATTGAGCAGAGCTCTGCATTGGACTATGGGTCTACTGCAGGGGAGGTGTAGAGATGAACAAGATGGAAGGATTATCTGGACACTCCAAGAGGGACAAGGGTAGGGAGGTAAAAAACTTCAGAGAAGAGAAGCTGAGGTGGGAATGGGTAGAATGGGAATAAATTAAGTTGAAAATACGTTTTGAGCATTTACTGTGATTCTGGACACTTGAGATAGTGGAGAACAAGATGAATGTGGTCTATGAGCCACTCATGGGTCAACAGATCCTGAGCAGGAATTACAGGTGTGGGGAAAGCTACAAAGGAGGATGTTCATGGTGCTATGAAGATTTATATAAGGGCATACAGCCCTTATATGAATGGTGTGGTGCAGAATCTCCCTAATGAAGCATGCTTGTGTTTTTAATAGTAATAGTAACAACAACAACAGCAACAACAACAAAAACAACTAACAATTACCAAGGTCTCACTATCTGCCAGGCATTTTGGATGTATGATCTCATCACATCCCTCCCAGAGCAAGCCATTGAAATAGATATTTTAAAGAAGCTGTGGCTCTGGGAGGTGGAGTAATACCTACAGTCACTTGACCATCAAATGCTGAAGTCCAATTTGGGATCAAACCTCATAGTTGTCCAGTGCACGAACACAGCAAATTCTGGGCTTCAACTAGTCCTACTTGGGCTAGTTGAGTGCAATCGGAGTGTAACCAAGGAACAGCCTCAAGCCTCCCTTCTGTTCTCTTCCTCCAGTGTATACACAAGTTCTCATAAGGTAGAAGGAGAGACCCTGGAAAAGTAGACACACTGAAGGAAAGACTGGCATACAAAAAGGGAGGGCCATTTCCATCTCCTCCCTTTGGTGGTTATTTTGTTCTCTTTCCTTCAGGAATGCACAATCTCACTGCATTCATTTATACTTCCTGGGCACCTACTTCTCTAGGAAGCTCATACTGTCTATGGAGTGAGTTCTCCTATGGGTGTGTTTTCAACTTTTCCTTTTTATTTGGCATCATTTGAGGTTGAAGAGGGGGCTGAGGTCTATTCCTCTGAGGATTGAGGGATGAAAGAAATTGCCTGATTTCCAGCTCTTTGTGCTGCCACCTTGGGCTTCATGCACTATCCCAGGGACCAGCCCCTCAATTCAGCAAAGCAAGGGGAAGTGTGTTTTTGTGGTCTTTCCAACACTTGGACAAAGCCAGAGGCCCATGTGGGAGAAGATGGATTCATAAGATAAAATCTTCTCAGACTTAGGGATAGCATGAAATATGACTGCTAGAAGGGTGCTCGGTATTGGAAATTATTTTCTTTCTAGACCTTGCACAGTTGCTTGCATGCATGAATGTGGCAAAGTCCCTACTAAAATTCCATTTCCCAGGCAAGGTGAAGGTTGAGCAAATTTTTGCTAGGCCTGGTTGAACCTGTGCAATGAGAAGAAGAAGAGGCACAAGGCACATTTTTAGAATCAAACAGGACCACTCCTCTTTGTGGTTCTAAATGTTCAGACACTTTAAAACAAACAAACTTCTGTTTTCCATCTCAACTGGAAGTGGTCAGGACCAAAACTGAAAGCAGTGCCATCTAGGAGTGAGGCTGACCTCTCTGTAGTGGAGTCTCCTGTCCTGATCTGACCAGAGTGAGACCCAGGTGCTGGGTCAGCTTGGTGAAGACTTCACAAGATAGCTTACTCTTTAGTTGCATATTCAACAAGAATCAATTGCTACTTTTTCTACATCAAGACTTGTTCTGGAAACTGGACATTGAGAGACGGTGAAGAGATAGCCATCCCTGATCTCTCAGGATCTCAAGGACTGATGACAGAGAAAATATATAGTCAAATAAAATATCCCAATGTTAAGACTTAAAACAAAGGTCTGTATGAAGTGCTCTGGTTACAGAGAGGAGTGACTAATTCTGCTGGGTCAGGGAAGGTGGTCAGGCAAGCTTTAAGAGCTTCAATTTAAACTCTAAGAATGTGTAACCTAAATAATTCTTGACATATCCCATGTGGCTCAGTCTGATTTTGGTGTAGCCGAAGAGATAGTAAAAAGAGGCAAACGTGATTGTTGGAAGTGATTCAAGCTCTGATTCAGTTTCTGAAGGAATTGTTAAATGGGGACGGGCTACTCTTATAAATACTGTCTTCTTATAGCTCCCTCACTCAATATCCTCTAGGTGGGAGCCCCTGAAGTTCCTCCTATTTTCCAATCTCAACTATCAATGCCACAAGACTCTCTGATGCTCAGCTCTCTTGTATTTTAAAAAATATATCTTCCCCATATTACCTATGTGTCAGCTCTTTGTTAAATAGGGGACTCAGTCTCTGCATTCTATGTATCTTTATGAAGACTGTTGCCCTGGTTCTGCCTCCTAAGGAAGTGAAGTGGGGAGGGAAGGAAGATCCTGAACACTCACATTTTAGTAATTTTTTTTCCTGTTAATGTTAAATGGGGTTTCTCTAAGACAAGAAGTGGGAGAAGGGCCATCCTGGTAAAGAGGACCTTGTCAAAGGTATGGAGGCAAAAAAGAAGACATGAGAGGGCAATTAGATGTGAACAGAGCTGGGGATGTGCATGAAGAAGAAAGAAGGGAGATAAGATTGGAGAACTTAAAAGCCACTGGAGTGTGAGTGGCCTTGAGGCCAATGTGTAGGAATCTGGACTTGATCCCAAGAGTCATGGAATCTATGGAGGAGTTTTTTTGCTTGTTTTTAATTTGGATAAGATGGGATCAGGTTTGCATTTTAAGAAGATGGCTCTGATGGCCTGTGGGAAAATTGGGTGGGACGGAGAGAGAGGCTTGTAGCCAGAAAATCACTCAGGAAACTGTTGCAAAAGCCTGTGCCCATGAGACCTGAACTGATGTGACCAGGGAGACAGGGAGGAAGGGATGAATGCCCAAGCTATTTCAGGGTAGAACAGGCAGGGGAAATAGCTTTGCCTGTTGACCAGTGTCCACTCATTTGTCAAGGTGGTCATGAAAGAAGGCATCAGGCACAGAACACATGGATACTCAATGCATTGGCACCCAATCTATGTGCACAGTTGGTTAATTGTACCTGTAATTAATTACAAGTCCAGGCTTGGAAGTCTTTTTCTGAAGACATAGACCAATGGACTCAGAACAAGCAACTGGGTGAGGCTTATCCACTTTCCCAGCTTTCCTGGCCACTTCCCACATAGACTCTGATCGCCAAAGACCAACCTGGGAGCACTGCCCTCTTTCTCAATCCACTGTTTCTCCCTGCTTGGCTTGAAATCTAGGTGAAGGCAATAATAACTTCTTTCCCAGGGTGCATTCAAGAGCACAGAGAGGAGGACATATGGCTTTTTGAGGCAGAAAACCAGGACTCAACTCCAAATACCACTGGGCTTAATGAGTCACTGCACCTCTCAGGGCTTTAGATTCTTCATCCGTAAAATGGAAAAGAGTGCCTTCCTTTAAAAGTTGTGAAAATTATGAAGTAACACATACAAACCCCATGTCATGTGCTTGGCACGTAGTAGGTGCTCAATAAATGTTTACTTTCTCCCATTGAATTTTGACTTCCAATGTACTCAAGTCATTGCTTAGGGGAATAAGCAACTGTGTCTGGTACCTGTTATGATTATTTTATAGATAAGGACATTGAGGCACACACAAACTACATATGTCACTATTTGTAAAATATGACTTGTACTACCTTACAGCCAGAAACTTGGCCTGCTTCAAGCTAGATCCTGAAACTTACTCCACCTCAAGCTGGTTTCTGGATCCTGGCTCCAAAGGACCTTCAGAACCAAGGTTTTGAAACACACAGAACTTTAGCTGACCAGGGGCCTGGGAAGTTGGATTCTAAGGGATGCCACAGAAAGTTTGAGTCTCTGAGCATCAAGCCTATCTTCTGTTCTGTCAGCTGGGTGACTGGACAAGTGGTCCTCTCACCAGGAGGCTGGTTCATTCAGTGTTTATTATGGACTTTGATGAAGCTGGGACTAAATTTCTCTGAAGCAGTTGTGTTGTAGAAGGAAAAGAACAGGAGAAAAGGAATGAGGCATGTCATAGGTGCTGAAGGAGAGACATTGGAGGCCTTAGAAGGACAGGTCTCAGGCTGGGGACTTAATAGGACAGCCTTAGGGAACTCTTTTCTGTCTGCCACGAGGGGCAGCTGAATCCTGGAAAGTTGTATTAGTATAGGGCTTTCTATCTTACAGGCATTCAACTTACACATTTCAGCTTTGAAACAAAAAGAAAGAGAGGAAACAGAAATGTAAATACAGAGATAATTCTGACCATTATTCTACTCAGTGAGGGTAGGCACAGAGACAGCATGTGGTGTGGGGAAAGTGAACCTTCCAACTAGGCATTCATGTGCCTCTCTATGTATGAGTGCCTTGCAGCACCAGGTGTGATTCTGGGGGTTAAGGATTTTAATATTTCCATGCAACATTGCCACAAGCATACATCTATTTTATTCTCTAAGTGCTTAAGGGAAGCAATGGTGATTTGTTCCAATACTAGAGAGACAATCTGGCCTTGTGGACAGATTGAGAAATGTGTGTGAGTCTCCCATAGGAATCCTATGATGGTGATTCACAATACTCGCCAGCTCCCTGTCCTTTTCTCTATCTGTGGACATAGAAGACTGAACAACTTTTAGCTCAAGTGGGGCCACACGACAGGTTTTAATCAGGTTCTAACCAGTAAGTTGTAAGCAGAAATGATATGCCCCATTATAGGGTTGAAGTTTGTAATTGCCAATGAAAGAATCTCCAGAGCTGTCTTTCTTTCTGGCATGGTGACCATTGATGGCTGCTTTGTAGGCCCTGGATCCTGAGTGAGTGTAGCTAACAGAGTCTCCCTACCTGCCTGCATGAGAAACATGCAGCACTAAATGAGAGAGAAACCTTCATGGTTTCATCTGAAATCTTTGGGCCTGCTTGTCATAGCAGCATAACCCAACCTGTCCTGACTGATACAGAGATTTTTAAAGGGGAATTTTGGGTATACATGATTGCCACCTTACACTGTGACTTTTGAATCTATGCCCCCATGGGCCCATTAGAGTAGTAGCTCAGTACTTCACATGCATGATCTCGTTCAATACTTACCAGTACCCTAAGAGGTTGATAGGATATTCCCCATTTTGTAGGTGAGGAAATGAGCATAGAGTGGTCAGATACCTTGTCCATATTCACCATGGCAGGGACGGATTTTAAAGTCAGGTTTTTCTGATGCTAAAGCCAGTGCTCTCTCCATAGTATCACCAGTCCTTATAGCTTCAGAGCTAGGTTCCTCCAAGAGGGAGGGTGAAGCAGTGGAGGTTGGGCAATGGAGCTGCTCCACCAGGCTTTGGCCATTCCAATGTCAGCCAGTCCCTGCCATGTGCTAGGAGTCCCTGCTCATCCACTTACCCCATACTCCCTCCCACACTAATGACATTTACTCTAGCCACCCTGGCAGGGTGTTCCACTGACTAATTACTGTTTAGAAACTTCTGAAGGCAGAAAACATGATGTTAAGTACTTAATGGTTAAAGGATTTATGTCAAGTCTAGAGTAGAGTGGGAGACCTGGGTTGCTGGCCCAGGGCAGAGTGGAGAAACTGGGGATTGAGACCAGAGAAGGTGCATTGTGTCACGGAAAAGCAGGGTGGGAACAGAGGCTCTGGCAATGCCTACTTAGGCTTAAGTCAAGACTCATATTTTCTGGGTCATGTGGCCATGGGGAATGTCACCCACCATTGTCAACTCTTGATTTCTCTCTGGGGCCAAACTCTTGGATTTGCCATTGTATCACAAATACCACAAACTATTTATTGAACAGTTGCTAAGTGCCAAAAAGCTGGATAAGAACCAGACAGTCATAATTTCATGTATTCTTCACCATGATGAGACAGGCTTTTTTCCACATATGGAATCTGAGGCTGACAGGGTGACATGACTTATTCAAAGATGCACAGGTGATGAATGGTAGATTCTAATCAAGGTATTTCTGGATCCTGAGCTTGGGCTCTTAAACTCCAAGCAGCCATATGTCTCTTGAATGAAGTTTGGAAGAACAAAGTCAAGCATCTTTGGAGTCACAATGATATGACTTTGAGACTTCAAACTCTGTGCATCAAATCCCTATACCTTTTAGTCTGTCTGAATCATGGTGCCCACTTCATTAAGGTGGGAATTGTGATTATATAAAGTAATAAAAATTAGTGTCCTTCCTGAGGATTCTTAGGTCTTAGCTTAAAAAGACTGTTCAGTGATAATCCTCTCTATCCCAGACTTACAAATTCATTCCTCTCTTGAATATCTCCCAAGATGGGGAACACCACTTCTCAAGACAGCCCTTTCCCAAGTTGCACAGAGCTCTGTCTCAGAGAGCTCTACTTGAGTAAATGTACAGGCAGAGGAAGAGCCCTCATCCCCAGGGGGTGTGGGAAGAGTAGGAGGAGTGGGGAGGAGTGGACATTTAATGGCTGCATCCTGATGGATGTCCAGGGATGCATGCCTGTGATAGTGATGACTCCATAGTGATAATGGGCCCATTTCCCTAATTGGCATTAATGATGCCATTTGGTCTGAGCACCCACTTCTTTTCCTTGAGCCACACCTCTCTGAAGCTCTGTTCTGAATGGTCACACCTGACCTGCAGATATCCCAACTTGTCTTGCCAACACTGGTTGGTCCTGGAAGCCTTGGCAGAAGGTGTGTGTCTGTTCTGGGTGCTTCTAGACTCAGGCTTCTGGTCTGTTTTGCCCTGGATACAAGTGAAAGCCTGGTTTACTTCCAAAATGGGATGATCATTTTCTGAGAGCAAGGCCTCTTATGACCCAGATAATGGCCTGGACCAGACATTGCCCCTCCTTGGGATTTGACATGGTTTCCAGGGGCCAGAGGCTGACTATCAGCCAACTCACAGGAGGGAAGGGGACATGCTGACTAACAGAGATAGAGAGAGACAGGCTTGCAGGTCCATAGGCAGAGGGAGGCACAGAGAATCAGACTGAGACGTAGGGAAGGAGGTACGGAAGGAAGAAAAAAGAATGGAAGGGAGGAAAAGGGAAAGGAAGGAAGGGAGGAGGAAAGGAAGGAAGGAAAGAGGAAAGAAAGAAAGAAAAGAAGGAAGGGAGAGAGGGACGGAGGGAGGAAGGAAGCAATAGTACATACTTTCATAAATGTTGCTTCTTTTGGGAGGCTCCTCAGTTCCCTGACCTGCTCTCTCCCTCCCTATGCTATCATATGCTGGTTACACAGAGACTCATGAGTACAAGGGCGGCTGGGAAGAAGAGAAAACCGGTGTTCTGGCTCCACTACGCAGCTGAGTCCCTTCAGGCACGTGTCTTAGCGTGTCTGAGATGTAGCCTTGTCTATCAAACAGAGACTCCTCCCTTTGGTTGGTTCTGGAGCTGCTCCGAGTTGTGAATAGGGAAGTTCCTTGGACTCTGGGAGTTGTCTAGAGGAAAGTGTGGGTCATACTTCATAGATCTAGGCCTGGGACATTGTGGGAAGCCATCAATAGGCTGAGGTTGCCTGACACTCAGGAGCTGTGCGGTGGCTGGAGGTGGGTGGCCAGTGTCAGCTGCCTCCTGAGGTGACAGGTCCTGAATGCCTCTATGGGTCCCAGGGGGAAGCTCTTGGGGTAAGAGGGATGAGAGAACATTAACCCATGGGGGTGGGGTTGGTAGGAGAATGATGTGAGATGAGGGGACCATTTCCTGAGCCCTCTGCCATGTGTTTCTGACTGGTGCTCCTCTCATTGACTTCAAGTGGCTTTTATGATTCCCATTTTACAGATAAGAAAACTGAGGCCTTGAGAAGCTCAAGTCACACCTTCTGATTATGAGGGGTGGGGTGGGGTCAGTGTCTGGTGGTGTCTGCCCCTTCTTCAGGCATAAAAACAGGAAAGTGGTCATTCCCACATGAGAAGTCCAATGCTCTGAATCCACCAGTCCAGGCCAGAGCGTGGCCAGGCTAGGGTTCCTGCTGTGCAGGCACTGCAGCCCAGTAGAAGAGAGCCAGAAGCTGATGGGGGATCTCTGCCTGCTCTGGACTCTGGCAGGAACCAGCGGGAGGACTCTCTGAGGCAGCTAGCAAGAAGCCACTCACCTTCCTGTCCTCTCCCTGCCTCTCCCTGTCCTCTGGCCAGGGCTGAACATGACATGGGTGATGCAAGGCCTATGGTTCTCTAAATATGACCCTCCCCTTACTGGATCTCTGTCTTTCTGTCTGCAGAGGCAAGAGGTGGGGCTGAGTGGCCTTGCAGGGCTGTCATCCAGATCTGAAGCTGTTTCTGCCAGGTGGGACCACCTGAGAGTAGGAAGGAGGAGTCCCTGAGGTCCCTGACCTTGGGAAGTTCACACTTGAGAGAAAACAGATCTTAAATACATAGTCTTAAATTATATAAATGCAAATTGTTCTAAGTGCCGTGAAGGAAAAACACAAGATTCTTTGAAATACTGTAACAGAGTGACAATACAAATTAAGCCTTAATTTAGAAGGAATCCCTAAGGAAATGACAGCTCACCTGAGACAAGGAGGGTGAGTAGAAGTAGCCAGCATTGAAGGGAGAGTGTTCCTGGTAGAGGGGATAACATGGGACAGACCTGAGGCAGTAAAGAGTTAGGGATATCTGAGAACTCTGCTAAGCTCTTTTCATGCATTATTTCATTTAATCCCAATAGTACTCCAAATGAGGGTTATTAATATCCTCATGGAAGAGATGAGAAAACCTGGGGCCAGGGAGGTATACATGACATATTTTTTGATGGTCTGCTTTTATTCTCATCTCCTATGCTCTGCGCTGAATCTCAGTGAGCAGAAGCCCAGCAATCACATTCTGCTGAGATTCCCTTGCCTCTAGAGTTCTAGATGTGATCAGTTTTTTGCCAGTGAGATGGACTTGTGCAACATTTGGAAGAAGAGGGGCCCAGAAGCCGTTCTTTCTCCTCTAGCAGTGATGGCAGACATGCGAACTGCTGTGAGCCCTGCTTGTCACCTGCCCTGACCTGAAAAGTATGGCAGCTGTGAGGGTCAGCAGTGGCTTCCTGGAACCTCCTGACTTCTGCATCAGGAGGAAATTGCTGAGTTTCTGAAGCACAGCCAGAAAACCTAAACACTAGGGACAGACTCTGATTCTTTCTCCTCCAACTCTTCCAAACGTTTTATAAGCACCCAATTTTCTGAATTAAATTTTCTTCTGCTGGGGATGTCTGGAGTGCTTTCCATATTTTGGACTGACTGCATCCTGGCTGATACAGCAGATAGGAAATTTGTCCAAGATCACAAGTGAACAAGTGGAACCAGGAGTCAAAACTAGGTGTGTCTGATTCCAGAGCCTGCATTAAAGAAAACAAAACCACAAAACTTAAAATAATAAAACATTAAAAAAATTGTGGTAAAATATACATAACATAAAATTTGTCATCTTGACCATATAAAATAAACTTTGCCATCGTAACCATTTCTAAGTATACAGTTCAGTGGCATTAAGGGCATTCACACCGTTGTGCAGCCATCACCACCATCCATCTTCAGAACTCTTTTCATCTTGCAAAACTAAAGCATTGTACCTGTTAAACAAAAACCTTTTATTCTCCTTCCCAACCAACTCCTGACAATTACCTTTCTAGTTTCTGTCTCTATGAACTTGACTACTCTAGGAACCTCATATAAGTGGAATCAGTTGGTATGGATACTTTTGTGGCTGTCTTATTTCACCTAGCATTTTGACCTTAAGTTTTATCCATGTAGTAGCATGCGTAAGAATTTTCACCTTTTTTTAGGCTGAATAATATTCCATTCTGTGTATACACCACATTTTACTTATCCGTTCATCTGCTGATGGGCATCTGGTTTGCTTTCACCTTTTGGTTATTGTGACTAGTGCCACAATGAGCACAGGTGTACAAAAGGGCCTGTACACTCAACCTACCCACCAGGTGGTTTCTAGCTGCCCACTGGTTTCCATTTCACAGCATTCTGAAGACATGTGATTACTCTCCTACCTTTGAGGCTGAAGAATGGGATGTCATTTCTCCAAAGTTGATATGCAAGATTAACAATCATTTCTTAGATAACCGGTCTGTTTTTCAGCATGGTACTGGTACCAAAGCAGATATATAGACCAATGGAACAGAACAGAGGCCTCAGAAATAATGCCACATGTCTACAACCATCTGATCTTTGACAAACCTGACAAAAACAAGCAATGGGGAAAGGATTCCTTATTTAATAAATGGTGCTGGGAAAACTGGCTAGCCATATGTAGAAAGCTGAAACTGGATCCCTTCCTTACATCTTATACAAAAATTAATTCAAGATGGATTAAAGACTTAAATGTTATCCCTAAAACCATAAAAACCATAAAAACCCTAGAAGAAAACCTAGGCAACACCATTCAGGACATAGTACTTCATGACTAAAACACCAAAAGCAATGGCAACAAAAGCCAAAATAGACAAATGGGATCTAATTAAACTAAAGAGCTTCTGCACAGCAAAAGAAACTACCATCAGAGTGAACAGGCAACCTACAGAATGAGAGAAAATTTTTGCAATCTACTCATCTGACAAAGGGCTAATATCCAGAATCTACAAAGAACTCAAACAAATTTACAGGGAAAAAACAAACAATCCCATCAAAAAGTGGGCAAAGGATATGAACAGACACTTCTCAAAAGAAGTCATCTATGCAGCCAACAGACACATGAAAAAATGCTCATCATCACAGGTCATCAGAGAAATGCAAATCAAAACCACAATGAGAAGCCATCTCACTCCAGTTAGAATGGCAATCATTAAAAAGTCAGGAAACAACAGATGCTAGAGAGGATGTGGAGAAATAGGAACACTTTTACACTGTTAGTTGGAGTATAAATTGGTTCAACCATTGTGGAAGATGGTGTGGTGATTCCTCAAGGATCTAGAACTAGCATTACCATTTGACCCAGCAATCCCATTACTGGGTATACACCCAAATCATGCTACTATAAAGTCACATGCACACGTATGTTTATTGAGGCACTATTCACAATAGCAAAGACTTGGAACCAACCCAAATGTCCAACAATGATAGACTGGATTAAGAAAATGTGGCACATATACACCATGGAATACTATGCAGCCATAAAAAGGATGAGTTCATGTCCTTTGCAGGGATATAGATGAAGCTCGAAACCATCATTCTCAGCAAACCATCACAAGGACAGAAAACCAAACACCGCATGTTCTCACTCATAGGTGGAAATTGAACAATGAGATCACTTGGACACAGGGTGGGGAACATCACACACCGGGGCTTGTCCGGGGCTGGGGGGCTGGGGGAGGGATAGCATTAGGAGAAATACCTGATGTAAATGATGAGTTGGTGGGTGTAGCAAACCAACATGGCACATGTATGCCTAGGTATCAAACCTGCACGTTGTGCACATGTACCCTAGAACTTAAAGTATAACTAAAAAAAAAAAAAAAAAGAAAATCAGGCTGTTTTCTCATCCTTCTGGGTCATTGGTGCAGATGGACACATCAGGCTGAAGAAGGAGCTGGGTGAGGGATGCAAGGGAGGGAATGGGTGGAGCCTTGAGGTGGTTTGAGAACCAGCAAACTAGAAGCTTATTTCTGAGCCCCTGATGCAGAGGCTGAAGATATTGCCCTGCTCTGTTTAGCAGCAGGCTCAGGACACCTCCTATTTGAAGGGCAGACTGTGTATTATAAAATCACTGGTGGCTCTGGAGTGGGTTTTGCTACCAAAGTGAGATCTCTGGGTTGCCTTGGGTCCCTGCATTGTTACTTAATTTCTGCTTTTACCTTTCTTACCTTCTGCTCCCAAGGGCTGGGACTTCACTCTGGCTTCTTTTACTCATTTATTTATTAAAATCATTTATTCATTAATTCAATAACTACCTATTGAGTTTTGGTGTGTGCCAGGCATGGGACATAGAGCAGCAAACAAGCAGATACAGTCCTGGCTTTGTGAATCTTGCATTACAGCAGTAGAGGCACAGAATAAATCCACACATAGGATTACTTAAGACATCGGCTGGTGCCATGAAGAAAATCAAGCAGGGTTGTAAGGTAGAGAATGACTGGGTGAGGGGTGGGGAACATGAGGAGGTGGGTTCGGAGATGTATCTCTGAGGGGATATCTCTGAGGGGGTGATGTTTGAAATGAGATCTGAGTGACGAGGCGCCAGCCCTGCAAGGACCTGTGGGAGGGCATTCTAGGTGAAGGGAAAAGCAGCTGCAAAGGCCATGAGGCAGGAAGGAGAACTTGGCATGTTCACAAAATAGAAAGAAGGCCTCTGGTTACCAATAACAATGAATAGTCCTTGGCCAGGACTGCAGATCACCTGAGGTCAGGAGTTCGAGACCAGCCTGGCCAACACGGTGAAACCCCGTCTCTATTAAAAATACAAAAAATTAGCCAGGCATGGTGGCAGGCACCTGTAATCCTAGCTACTTGGGAGGCTGAGGCAGGAGAATTGCTTGAATTTGGAAGGCGGAGGTTGCAGTGAGCCAGGGTCCCACAAATGCACTCCAGCCTGGGTGACAGAGTGAGACTCCATCTCAAAAAACAAAAACAAAAACAAAAAACAAAAAACAAACAAAAAAATGGATAGTTCTCACGACCCAGTAGAACACAAAATTTGAACCAAAGGCTGCCTGCCTTGAACACCCACTGAAAATGGAAGTGGCTTCCCTTGTTAACCCTTATTTCTGGTTAACCCTGGTCCTGGTTAACCCTTATTTCCCTCACTTCTGCCTCTTCCTACGCTGTCTTCATGTCTCCCTTCACTGCTGTGTTCCAAGCATGTTCCACAGCTGAGCCCAAGAAGCCAAAGGCCTCTTTTTAGATACAAGTTCTTACTCAACTTTGAGGCACAGTATGTTTCCCTAGACAGAGGTTTGTCTGCTTCTGACATGGCATGCCCTGGGGCTCATAGCACCGCTTTGACCCAGGCTCACAGATTGGGCAAGTCCAAACTGGGGTTGCAAACACATCACTCATTTATTCATTTATCAATAGTTATTAGCATCACCATCAATAGAAACAAGTATAACAAATGACAGTTAATGAGGGGAAGTTAGCAGGGAAGATATTTTTTGAGGGCACCTAACTGGGACCTGAGGCTCAGGCAAGATTTTTAGAAGGAACTGATGTATAAATGGGAGTCTGAAAGATAAGTAGGAATTGGCTAGTAGAGGGACTCATGAGAAAGAAGAGAACTGTGGATTCTGGAAACTGCCTGTTCAAAGGTCCCAAGGTGGAAGAGAGCATGGCGTATTTGGGGACTTTTATATGGATGTAGACGTGTTTTTAAAGGAGGGTGTATGTGTAAGAATCTGGCTGGGAATCCTGTAGCCTGTAGGGTCCAGATTCTGCAGGGCCTTTTTCACCACGGTTTTTGTGTGTGGATTTTTTCTGCACACTTCAAAGTTCTTTATTAGACAGGCCAATCTCAGAGGTAAATTATTGCAGAGGAAGAACAAAGATTGGAGAGATGATTAACCTTGACTTTCTCTTGTGCTTTTCCTGCACATGGAAAGTGATGCCTACAGACACCTCTTCCTTTCTGAAACTTGCTTTCCTCCCTCAGTTTCTGTCCCTGCCTACACATCCCCATTTTTCCAACATTGCACCCAGCTACCCTCCTGACTATCTTTGGAAAATTCTGCTCCTTCTGCCATGTGGAGTTTAAGCTCTGGAGCTCAGGCTTGGGGTAGACAGACTCCAGCTGTGGTGAAGAGAATGAATTGGAGGAAGACAGCATGGAGGGAGAGAGACCAGTTAGGGGATGTTGTGATTATCTGGGATGGCAGTCATGGCAGAGTGGGTGCAGAGAGTGGCCATATTTGAGAGATTTTCAAGAGGTCTTTCGGAAGGTGTGTGGCTCGGACCCATGGATGGACCTACGATGGACATAGGCACTGAAAAAAGAAACACAGGAGGCAAGATGGGGAGGCAGAGTGGGGCTGGGGTAAGTCACAGTGTGGAACTTGGAGTCACACAACTGCATAACCTTGAACGAGTCACTTAACCCCTCTGAGCTGCCTTTCCTTCCTCTGTAAAGTGGGGAGACAAGCAATGCCTGTCTCATAGAGTGGTGGTGAGAATTAAATAAGTAGCGGTTAGCACAGTGATTGGCACACGCAAGCTATCACTGTTAAATCCATTCCAGGGGCTGCTTTCCATAAACACGTGGTTACTATAGATAGAAGACCTGGCTGAAGGCAGAGATGTGAGATTTATTTCCCTGAGTCATTGCTCCCACCCACAGCGTAAATGTTTGCAGTATTAATATTGAAGTGTTTAAGAGAATCAACTCTTCACTGAATAGCTTGAGATACTTTAGAGGAACTTGTTTGCATTCGAACAATTAATATGCCAATTGCAAACCAAGCCACTTCACTCATCAAAGCCACCCAGGGACCAGTTGGTGGTAACATTTCAGCGTTTAGTGTGAGTTACAGTATGTGTTGTGGAACAATAAAACTGTAGTTTTTTTTTTCAAATGCATTTCACTTTTCCTCTTTCAGACTTTCAGACTGGTGTTCCTTTCCAGTAAGTAGCCTGCATTCGTGGAGTGTCTGGAATCACTTTGAATTCACTTGTATTTTGGTTCTAATGGCAACCACAGGGCTCTAAGTGGCCAGCTGTCCTGAGAAGGGTGTGCTAATTGCATTGAGGGGCAGGTTCATCTGTAATCTGTGAGTCTATTTGAGGTGGCCTGGGGTGGTGACTGATTCGAATTAAGATAATAAACATATGATTTCTTCCAACCAGGCTGTGGGCTCTATATTTCTCCCATCTGAGGAGTCTAGTTGAACAAGGAAAACTAAGAAAGTGTGACTAGCAAAGGAAGAGATGAATGGGTAAGAAGATGGACCAGCTGTAAACTAAATAGTCGTTACCAGGTATTTGCGCTGTGCACAATACAGCCCCAAAACTTAGTGGCATAGGACAGCAACTTACCAGGCTGGGCGGGTTTTCTGCTGGTTTCCTCTGCGTTCGTCATACGGTTCTCTTCAGTTGGGACCTGGATTCGGCTGGGATGGCTGGGGATTTCTGGGCCTCTCTCCAAGGCATGGGTCACCCTAACCTTCCTATAGGCAAAGCAGTCTCAGGGCAGATGTCTCATTGGCCAAAACAAGTCACACGTCCAAGTCTAGGGTCACTGTGGGGGAGGAGACTACACAAGGGCATGGATTCTGAGAAGGGGGTGTCATTGTGGGTCATGGCTTTGACAGTCTATCTCAATAGCCCATGCAACATTTCAAAGACTTAATAACTGCAGATTCACTGACTCATATAAAGGTGGTGCAGATGCTGATAATAATCATAATAATATTATTAATAATATACACCATTTTATACAGCACTAATTAAGTGTTAGGGGTTTAAATAATGCATTCAATTGTTTAATCTTCACAGCAATTCTTCCAGGTTGGTACCACCTCCCAGTTTATAGTTGAGGAAATCAAGGCTCAGAAAAGTGAAGTACGTTTCTCAAAGCATATCTAGTGGCTACAGTTCTTCCTGAAGTGGGAGAGGCATGACCTGAATCCTTCCACCATGGCCAAGAGATCTTTGGACAAAGCTAAATCACAATTCCACAGGAGGTCCTTTGACTTGTTGAGATGTAAGCAGCTTTCACCAAATAACAGTTTGATGAGCTGAGCCTAAGTGAATCAGAAACACGAGGCTGATGTTTGTCTTCATCTGCACAGGGGTTTGGCAGTTACCAAGTTCCCTTGGCAAGCAGGATTCAGGCTCTGCCAAAACCTGGGGCTCTGGCATCATCGTGTAGGCCTGCAGGTCAGGCCAGGCCTCCAGCCCTCCTGCTGTTTCAATCAGAGTCCGGCCCCTTGTGGTCTCTCCTGCTGCTTCTTCCTGTCCTCAAGTCTCAGGGATAGAACAACAGGAGGTATCTCCATGACTCCAGCACATGTGGGGGCAAGATGGCACAGGCACAGTTTGCTGGAGCACTGTCAGGGCAGCAGTCCCTTAGGTGCCAGGAAACCCAGGCTTCGGAAATTGTGGCGGCAGGGCCCATCCACAGGGCGTGCTGTCGGGAATAAGCTCTGGGTGAGGAGAAACTTGGCCTAACAGGACAGGGAGGCTCACCCTGGGCCAAGAGGGAGGCGATCTCGCCTGATTCCTTTAAGATCCTGGGATGTCAATCTGAGAAAAAGCAGGTTTCAGGCTGAAAAAGTTTGGAGCAGACCTGGTTAATTATGCATTTTTTATTGCAAAACTTCTCAGAATCTTTGATATTCTGAGGTGTCAATCCAAGAGGGGAAGCACGGGCGTGCAGATTCAAGCTTGTTTGACAGTGGAGCATTTGGCTCAGCATTTTTAGGGGCTGGTGTTCTACAGGAGGCACAAAAAGATGCCGCTTTCAGTGTGCTCTCCCTGCAGGCGCCAGAACGCAGACTCATGATGGCAGGGACTACCCCTGCTTTGTTGATATCTCTATAGTCTAGTACATGAGAAGTGGCCAGTGAATGTTGGGTAAATAAATCAGTGAGTGAATGAATGTAGGACGTTCACAGAATCCCTCACTCTCTTCCTTTCTTCCTCCCTCCCTCCCTCCCTCCCTCCCTGTTTCCCTTCCTTCCTCCTTCTTTCCTCCCCGCTTCTCCTCTCTTCCTCCCTTCCTTCCCTTTCTCTTCCTTCCTTCTTTCCTCCCTTCCTTTCTCCTCCCTCCCTCCTTCTCTCTCTCCCTTCCTTTCTCCCTCCTTCCCTTTTCCCTTCCTTCCTCCTTTCTTTTTTTCTTTCCTTCAAGTATTTCTTATGGTAGTCACTGTGCTAGATCCTAGGGACAAAATATAGAAACAGAATAAGACTGGGAATGGTGGCTCACACCTGTAATTCTAGCACTTTGGGAGGCTGAGGTGAGAGGATTGCTTGAGGCCAGGAGTTTGAGACAAGCCTGAGCAATATGGAGAAAACCCACCTCTACAAAAAAATACAAAAAATTAGTTGGGTGTGTTAGTAGTGGGTTCTTGTGGTCCCAGCCACATGGGAGGCTGAGGTGGGAAGATCACCTGAGCCTGGGAGGTCAAGGCTGCAGTGAGCAGAGATCGTGCCACTACATTCCTGCTGGGTGACAGAGTGAGACCCTGTCTAAATAAAATAAAATAAAATAAAATAAAAACAGAACAGGTTTGTTGGTAATTCATTAATTACAATTTTTGACTTCAGGAGACTAACTGCTTTTGCTCCCTTAACTGGAGAAGGGTGAGAGGCTGAGAGCTGTCCAGACGACCCTGCCGAGGGCCAGAGAGCAGACACCTCCTGACCCATGGCAGGTTGGCTGCTTGTTTGTCAAGATCAGACTGCAGGCTACTTCTTGCTCCCCTGGAATATCCCTTAGCACCTCTTTGTCGAGAAGGCCTCCTATTACCCAGACCTGGCGAAGCAGGCCACCAGCCCTCTAGCTCCCTTTCCTTGCTGCTGCTAAGGCCAAGGCACTGGCCTGGCAGCTCTGGGAGGGCAGGGGCCATGTCTGCCTTGCCCACCAGGGAATCTCTAGTACCTTTCAGGGACCTGGCATTAGTGAATACTTGACAAATGATGAAGTCCAGAAACAATGCTGATTTAAGGCATAGGTCCACATCCATGGGTAAGAAAGAAACCAAAGGAGCAGTGTGTGAAGTTCTGGGGTGTTCCTGACTTCTTGATCATGGTGCCAGCTCTGAAACTACATATGTGCACCTTGCAAAGGCTGCAGAATGTTCCCCCAGCCTCCCTTACTGATTCCTGAAGCTGGAGCTCAGGAAATACCCCTCCATCTCCTCTTATGACCAACTTTTCTTCCAGGGATCTGGAAACACCATTTCTCATCCCATATTGGCCCTTAGCATCTGCATCTGGTGGCGACTGGTTGGTTCCATCAGATGCTAGAGCTGAACTCACCTCCTAGATTCAAGGCAAAGATCTGAATACATGGGGAATGTTAACATTGTATTATCATAAGCATGGAAACCTGCCTCAGACCACAGTATGGTGATGATGAGAAGCGGGTGTCTCTGGGGCTTCCTCCAGCATTGAACACCCACAATAGGCAGGTGACTGGGCTAGGGCCTGTGCTCATGCCTTACACAATCCTGTAAGACAGGGGCTGCTGCTCCATTTTACAGATGAGGAAACTGAGTCTCAGTGGACAAAGTGATATGTCAGAATCCAAGTGGCTGAATGGGCTTTGAAATCAGGCATGGCTGATTCTGAAGCCCCAGTGACTTTCAGACTGCCGCATTGCCTCCTGAAGGTACGAACTTTTCAAGGCTGTCTCCTCAGCTCTGATGACAAAGGGAAAGCCTCAGGGAGAGATGTGAGGAGTGAGACCAAAAGGTCATAGGGTAAGGGAAGAGGAGTAAAGCTACTCCTTCATTTATTCATCCATTAATATAATACTGAGATCTACTCTGGGCTAAAGGCTGGGGACCCAGTAGAAAGAAATATAGCCTATAGACTCAGAAGGTGAGTCACATATTTTTTAAGTATGCTAAGTCTTCATTTAACATTGTTGGTAAGTTCTCAGAAACTGTGACTTTAAGTCAAAGAATGTGCTACATAACAAAATCATTTTACCATAAGCTAATTGATACAAACAAGAAGTAAGTTCCTATGGCATGCAGTAGGTCATTTTGCTTAATGTCACAGTTTCTGAGGGCCTATTGATGATGTTAAGTGAGAATTTGCTGTATTCCACACATAGATGTAAATGAAACCTGTGAACAGTGCTCTGAAGGAGAAGCGTGAGATGATAAGAGACATAATGAGAGGGCTCTGGTTTGGTCAAGGAGGACAAGGTGGCTTCCCTGGGGAGGGAATGTTTCATCTGGGATCTCAAAAATGAGTAGAGGCTGGGGACAGTGGCTTGCGCCTCTAATCCCAGCTACTTGGGAGGCTGAGGCAGGAAGATCGCTTAAGGACAGAAGTTTGAGACCAGCCTGGGAAACATAGCAAGAACACTGCCTTTTAAAAGAATGAGTAGGAGTTAGCAAGATGTGTGAGTGTGGAGCAGCAGGAGCAAGAAATAGTCCAGAGAGTGCCAAAAGCATATGCAAAGGCCCTGGGCAGAGGAGATCCTGGGTCTGTCCGGAGAACACTGAAAAAAGTCTGGGTGGTGTCTTGAAGTTGGAGCACAATTAGCTACTGAAATATTTTAAGCAGAGGAGGGGGACATAATCATGTTTGAATTTGGAAACTATCCTTCTGGCTCCTACACAAGGGGGTATGCTTCATTGTAACTGCTGAGAGTAAGCCTGGCAAGAAGGGACTGGGAGCCGAATCTCAGCAAGTCAATTCCTTTTGAGAGGCCTCAATTTCTCCATCTCTATAGTGAGTTTGTAGTCAATGGTGGACACTTTCCATCTAGTTTAAATGCCCTGTGGCACTTCCTTACTCCCTATGCTGTCCCTCAACAGGACTTTCAGTCCTGGGGAGAAGAAATTCTTTGTATTTCTCAGTCTTCCTCTTGACCATTTTACCATGAACACTTGGAAAGTGAATTTCCATGTGCACACGGATGCATATTTGTAGATACTTAGGAAGAGAATAGGAACTGTTATCTTGGGAGGGCCATGCAGTGGTATCTATTGAACCTAAACATGTGCAGCTATGATTGAGAGATTCTACTCCTTGGCATCAACCTTCAAAAAATACCTGCATGTGGGCAAAGAAGGATTATAGGAAAATATTCATCGTAGTATTGCTTATGAATAGAGAAAAAAATGGAGACAATTTTAAAGTCACTACATGACAACAATTAAAACGTACGGCACATTTATAGTATTAGACACTAAGCAGCCATTAAAAGAAATTGTGGCTCCTCTATGTAACAACGTGGAAAATCTCTGAGACATTCTGATGCGTGAAAAAACAAGTTATGGAAACATACATACAAGTTATGCAAACATACATACATACAGTTGGGAAAATAAGTATGGGAATGTCCCCCACACCTAGCCTTTCTTATGAGGCTATGAGACTGAGGCTCAGAGACTGAAATGATTATCTAATCACATAGCTAGCAAGAAGAAGCAGGATTCAAAACCAGGTCTATTTGAGTCCAAAACTTACCTTCTGTAGTTACTTGTAAGTCCTGTCAACCTGCGGGCACACACTCTGCGAGACCTGGCTCTCAGCCCTCCTTTCTCTCTGTATGTAATCTATACATATATGTAATCTATACACACCACACAAAGAATAGAGATTGAAGGAGAAACACTTAACTGACAATAGTGGTTGTCTCTGGATGGGAATGGAGATGACAGCATCAAGGAGGACTCCTGCCTTCTTAGTAATATTCTAATATTTCTAAAAGGAGGAATGTTAGTTTCTTGTGTAAACTAACAATTAAAAAATAAGACAGAGCCCTTGAAGACACTCAGGAAAATATTAACCATATTTACAACTGCAGAGGCCGTGTGGTAGGACCTGAGGGGTGGTTTCCCATTTCTATATTTCTATATTTGATAGTCTTTACACTTTTTTCATAATGAGAATATATTTATATATTCATGGTGCAATAAAAAAGGGAAAAAAGGAAGTAGTCCTTCCAATTTAGTTCTTCTCCAAATGAGCTCAGTAACTGAGAACACTTGGGGGAGCTGAGGCCCAGGGAGCCCATGTGATTGCAAGCAAGCATGCAGTGAGTCAGTGGGCGAGGGAAGAAAAGGCCATCTACAGCGCCCGGCTGCATCACGTGACCCCAGAATACAGCAAACTGGCTTGTTTTGCAATTCAGGCAGGTCCTTTAACCACAGGCCTGCTGGCTGGCCCCATGCGGCTGGGGGAGAGGGTGCCAACCCTCTTCCCTCGAATGAGTCATGCCTCTTCCCGCAATAGCTGGGGAAGGATGTGGAGAAGTTGGTCTCCGGGGCAGAGGCACAGCTCCTGCTCGTAGGCCCTGCCAGGCTGGGCATCCTGAAGGCTAAAGGGCCCCAGGGGCCTTTGGGGATGTCCCCAGATGCGGGCTGTAGATGAACATAATCATGGCCATCTCTTGTAGGCCATTGCAGTCAGTGCCCAAGTGTGTTGATTATAAGGAGGTGGGGTTTTGGGGATCGTCCATCGCATACTGATGTATATTATGTCCAGGACACTGGGCTCATGTGTCCTATTACCTGTGAGACAGTGCTGACTGTCCCCATTTCACAGATGATAAAACTGAGCCTCAGTGGAGGTAAGTCACTTGTCCACATTCTGAGGTCCAAGCTAGTAAGTGGTGTAAATGGGGTGCAAAACCAAGTGTAGCTAAATCCAAGACCAGGTGATTTTCTCTGCACTCTGGTTGCTTCCTTTGGGCAGAAAATATGTGCTCCCAGCTGTGTGTCCTTGGAGGCCACTTCTCAAGGGACACGCTCTCAGGTTTGCTTATAGAAGCAGAAGATGAGGCACAAGAAAAGTGGGAGGTCCTCAGGGATGGCAGCACAGTGATTCTCTGCCAGGTACCAGCCCGAGCACATCACTGCCATATGCTCTTCAGTCTCCTCAACAACTGGTGAAACAATCATGCCTGTTTTGCAGATGGGCAAACTGAGGCTCAGAGACTGAAATGATTATCTAATCACATAGCTAGCAAGAAGAAGCAGGATTCAAAACCAGGTCTATTCGAGTCCAAAACTTACCTTCTGTAGTTACTCGTAAGTCCCGTCAACCTGCGGGCACACATTCTCGGTGAGAACCGGCACTCAGCCCTCCTTTCTCTCTTCAGCCCGACTCTTGTCCATGAGGCAAATTATCATTCATGCTTCAGTACTCCATGGGACATGGCCTTCTCCATGAAGCCTTCCTCAGCTCCTCAGTGAGGGGTTCTCACCTCTGTCCTCATGGCTTCCTGACCTCAAACACCTGTAACGACATAGGTCACGTGGCTGTGTGGCTCTTCCTACATATCTATTCAGGAAAGCGGTGATCACCTGTAGGGTAGAGATAGTATCATATTTTTCAATTTTTTAACTGCTTTGATTATGTTTTTTTTTTATTCAGAAGCTAATGCAGTGGTTACATCATAGCTTTATGGATCCATAGATCTGGGTTTGAATCCTCACTAGGCTGGGTGATGTTGGGGCAATTACTTTACTTATTTCAGCTCCATCTGTAAAATGGAAATTCTAATGTCTACATCTGAGTGACCTTGTAAAGATTAAGTGAAATATATATGTAAAGTGCTTAGCACAGTGCCTGAGGCACAGAGTGCATAAATATTATGACCCTCTGGCTTAGTCCTGTGGTATATTAAGACTTGACTGGGGAAAGTGTGGCTGCCCTTGTTAATGAGGCTGCCCCTACTGCATTGCGAAGACTTGATTTGAAGCTTTGAGTACTGCCCACAATTTATAACTTTATGCCCTGAATATATAATTCTTTATTCTTCAGAGGTGGCCATGGATGGTGACTTACACCCCAAATTTACAGTTGCAGATAGGAATGGGATGGGCTGAACAAATCTCTAAACAAAAATTCACATATGAAATTATATAAAAATTACACAAACATTTTCAAAAATGTTAATTCTTAGTTCTAACCAAAGAGATTAAAATGATTTATGTTAATCATTTAAGAAAAATTGTTATTAATGACCAATGCTGGTGAGGTTGGAATGAAAATCATGCATGCACTGCTTGTGACCATCCAAATTCTTACAAGCTTTTGGGACAATATGAGAGCATATTGTCACACCCTGATATTGAAAGTGTGAAAATGATCTTGAGGAAAGGACTAGCTATAAGCAAAAGATGTGTATTACATCAATATCTAGAACAGCAAAACCCTAGATAATTCTCAAAGGCCCATTTACAAGGGTGTGGTAAATTAAATCATGGTGCACCAATATAATCATCAGCAGTGTTGATGACAAAGATCTCATGGAAACATACAAGATGTTTATTATACATTACCTAGAAAGCAGAATATTAACTGGAATTTATGAATGTAACTATGTTAAATTTATGCAAGAACAAATATGGGCAAGAACAGAAAGGTCAGAGGCGAAATGAAAGGGTTGAGGTGGGTGGCAGGCTGTGGATCGCCTCCAGTGCTATTTGGACTGAGTCACCCTGTAAGTGACCTGAAGAGGTCCCCTGACTTTGGGATTTCATGGCCAGCATCCTTTTCACCAGGCAGTCCAGACTCTCTGCATCTTCTGCATTCAGGCCTCACCACTGATTCCTCAAATACATTTTCCAAAGATAGAAATGCATATAATTGCCTTTTGTCTGGCTTCAGAAGGCCAAATGGCCTTTACCAGGGATTTTTGGGAGGCCAAAGCACTCTGATCTTGACTGGAAGATTCCCCATGAGTGCTCTTCAGCATTGATCAGCAGGAGCTGATCTTGCTCAATGGCTCCTAAGAGCTCTTTTCATAGGAACAAAGAGCTTTCATGGCAGGGAAGCCATCTTAGGCCTAATGAGGCTGATGGGAACCTCGTTAGTTAAGTTAGGAAATTTGGCTGCTCAAGAAATGTATGTGGGAATCATGCACTTTGGCCTACAGGGTCATTTTCAACTTTAGACAAGACAATATCATGGATGGAACCACTGCTGTCTGAAAGGAACTGCAGAGGGGCCTCTGCAGGGAGAAAATTCCCAGCTCTCCAGCTACCCCACAGTCTCCCCAGAATCTTCTTTAGCCCCATCCACAGATGCAGGCTCCTGTCCTATGCTTCCATCACAGATAGCCCCACCTTTGCCCAGCTGCTGAGAACAGGCATGCACTGCCATTCAACACCCAACCCTGCCACCAAATCGCACTATTACAACCTGGATAACCTGAGTAGCCAAAGAGAAGTGCTTTGGCTCAGTAATGATTTTACCTTTACTATTGTTCACTTGTTCATTCACTCATCTGTTCTTCAGTTATGAAGCACCACCTGCTCTATGTCAGACACTGTTCTAGATCATGGGATATACCAGGACCATAGTGGCCCCAAGTGAATAATAAAAAGCCAAGAAAATAACATATTTCCATGAGTTCTATAAAAGAAATCAGTGGGGTGTTCTGTTCTGATGCAGAACAATGGGTAGGGATGAGCAGGGCAGACCTTCCTTCCATTGGGGTGGCCACTGGGGAACTTTTTGAGAAAGTGTCAGTTCAGCAAAGGCTGGAAAGGGGAGGAAAAGCCAGCTATGCAAGAATCTGGGGGAAGAGCCTTCCAGGCAGAGGGAACAGCTGAGCAGAGTGCAGGCAGGGAGGAGCTGGTGTGGTCCAGTGTGCTAGAAACATGCTTCCCTGTCTCCTTTCACTCCTTTCTTTCTGTCCGTCCCTGCTCTCTTGCTCTCTCTCTTTCCCTCCTTAGTTGATCATTTTTGTCCCCATCCGTATCTTGGTGTCTGATTGACTTACTTTGAGTCTGGCCCTGTCTGTCTCTGTCTCTTTGTTTTTCTTCCCCTTCCTGACTCTTTCAGTCTCCCTAACTCCGAATAGCTTTTTCCCAGCCTTTGTCTTTTTTCGTACCCTCCCACCCCTGCCCTGTGTTTTCTTAGTGCCTCTCACTTTCTCTCTCTCCCCCTCCCCTTTATCTCTCTCTCTCCACCTGACTTTGGTTCCAGTGCTGTGTCCCTCTTTCCGCCCCTTTGCCTGATGTCTCTTCCGTTCCTGGGCAGAGGCCGCTGGGAAGCGCGTCTGATTGATATTGCTACTGACAGTCAAAGCCTTTAAATCATTCCCACAGTGCGTCTCTGGGAGGTGGTAAGCCGGCAGTGTTTTGTCTGCACCCGAGAAAGACAGGGGTTTCTAAACAAATATATACATTCTCAGAAATCCAAGTGATTGTATTTCTCCATTGATCCATGTTGAGTAAGTGTAAAGCTTGCCTGGTGCCTGCAGGGAATCACAGAGTGAGCGGGCTGTGCTGGGCGAGGAAGGAGGAGGAGGCTGAAACTGGCCCATTGGGGCCCAGGCTACAGCCTGTGCTCTGGGTTCCAAGGACCTGAACAAAGTGGCTTATTTGTAGAAGGGAAAGGGATTACTTCCTGTTGGGAGAATCAGAGAAAGCTTTATGATGCTTAAGCGTCATATCTTTTGTGAAACCCTTCCTGACCACCTCTCTCATCCCTAAAGAGAAGTGACAGCTCCCCCCACATGTGAGCTCTACTGTATATGGATGTCTGGCTCAGCACCTAGAACTCTTTTTTATTTTTATTTTACCTTAAGTTCTGGGATACATGTGCAGAACGTGCAGGTTTGTTACATAGGTATAAATGTGCCATGGTGGTTTGCTGCACCCATCAACCTGTCATCTAGGTTTTAAGCCCAGTATGCATTAGATATTTGTCTTAACGCTCTCCCTCCCCTTGTCCCCAACCCCCTGACAAGCCCTGGTGTGTGATGTTCCTCTCCCTGTGCCCATGTGTTCTCATTGTTCAACTCCCACTTATGAGTGAGAACGTGCAGTGTTTGGTTTTCTGTTCCTCTGTTAGTTTGCTGAGGATGATGGTTTCCAGCTTCATCCGTGTCCCTGCAAAAGACATGAACTCATTCTTTTTTTAATGCTGCATAGTATTCCATGGTATATATGTGCCTCATTTTCTTCATCCAGTCTCTCACTGATGTGCATTTGGGTTGGTTCCAAGTCTTTGCTATTGTAAACAGAGCACCTAGAACTCTTTCGGGTCATTATTTGTTCATAGGTTTTTCTTCTTTATGGGACTATGCACTTCCTAGAAACAATGATCCGAGGGTACTCAATTCACACCCTCCGTGGCCATCCTGCAGCCTCTGTCCTGTCTGGCTGAGTCTGTTTCCAGTTCAGTGCTCTTTATGGGGGTCTATGTAAGTAACACTCACTCAGTAGGTTGGTGGCTTTGGGAAAGTGCCTCAGTTTCCTCATCTCTAAAATAAGTGTATCAATGAACCAGTGCAGGTGAAGTACTTGGAATACGATAGAAAATGCTCAGTCATGTGAGCTCTTGTTACTGCTATTACCATTATTATCACCGTTGTCATCATCGTCATACTCTTCAGGCTTGGGTGCCTTGTAGTTAATTGGCCATAGAATCCTAGCTCTCTTAGTTATGAATGGATAGGGCACTATAATTTTTGATGCAGAAGGCTAGTTATAATCCATGTGGGCTTTTTTATTCTCTGAAATATATTCTTTCACACCCCGAGTCTCTGTGCAGAGATATTTGGAGAACTCAGGGACTGGTTTGGGCATAACAGATGTTTGAGGAGTATTAGTTCCTTCTCCTCTCTCTCTGCTTGTCTGCTTTGCCTGGAAAGGCCTCCTCTGTTGTGTATCTGCCTCCCTACTTCCAAGCTGATGCAATTGTTTCTTCCCAGTGGTGTCTTGCCTGACGCCTGGCCCTTGCCAGCTCTTGGGAAGGTGAGATGATTCCCTTCAGTTGGTCATAGCTACATAGCATAAGCTCTGCCTGAGTGTTTGCCACAGTAGTTTAAGAGACTCAATTTATTTGATTCCAAAACTTTTTACTGCTTCTTTCTGAGGTTTGGCTTATTCTAGTGTAAAATAGAAGTATCATGTACTTATACCTTAAATGAAGATTAAATGAGCCAATACATTCTCCATCGTTACCCTAGTGTAAACTATCCAAGGGCAAATGTTATGTCTGATTCATCTCTGAAGTCCTAGAGCTGTGCTATCCAGCATGGTAGCCATGAGCCACAAGTTACTATTGAGAGCTTTATATATGGCTGGTCTGGATTGAGCTGAGCTGCAAATTCAAAATACAGTGGATTTCAAAGACTGAGGACAAAAAGCATGCAAAATAACTCAATGTTTTTTATATTGATTGCATGTTGAAATGATAAGATTTTGGATATGTTGAGTTAAATAAAACAAGTGAAAAAAGTATTAAATATTAATGGTATTTGTATTTTATATTAAAATAAATATATACTATGCTACAATACTCACTTTACAATAACAAAAATAATTATTAAATAGTAACTTTATTATTTAAATTGATTTTACTTATTTATTTTTTATTTTTTCGAAATATGGCTACTAGAAAATTTAAAATTACATATGTGGCTCACATTATAGTTCTACTGGGTGGCGCTGCCTTAGGACACAGTTAAGAATCTGCTTAGCCCAAGTGAGTAATGCGAGTAGGTGGGAATGGATTGGTAAATAAATAGAGGAGGAAAAATAAAAGTAAATGAATGGATAGATAAATTAGTAAATTAATAAAGGGTTAAATGAACAGATGAGAATAGATGAGTAGAGAGATAAATGAATAAATAAATAGAAGGATGGAGATAGATGGGGCAGGTGGATAGATGAATGGAAGGAAGAATTAATAGAATGATGGAGTGAAAGAATGGCTATAAATAAAAATGAAAAATTAGTAGATAAATAAATTAAGAAAAAGGTTAAATATGTAAATGCCTACGTACAAAAAATAGACACATAAAGAAATAAAGAACAGATGTCCTGAGAAACCAGGACTTGACTTTGACAAGAAGGTTTGTTCTTGTTCCTGGGCCTGTGGAGTCTAAGTCTTTGACCAAGAAAAAAGGTTTACCCTTGCTCTTGGGGAATTTATTATTTTAATTGTTAACCTTCATCAGAGGTTATTGGAATTTCTTCCCCCTCAGACAGTTTATCACTTGTAAATAATTTGTCACATCATTGCAATTCTATCCAGATCCTTAACTTTCTAATCATGCATCTTTTATGGGGTCTCCTTTAAAGAAGCACTATAATTACGTGCCAAGGGTCTCGGTAAATTTTATCAGGCCATAAAATATCATACTTTAATTATTTGAAAGGGGAATAAAGGCAAATGTTCCCTCTGCAATACTGGTGATCAATACTGCAGGGCCCATGGTGGCCCAGGCTGGTGCAGATGCCCTTCTTGGGGAGTCCAAGAGCTCATGCTTCCTGTCCCATGCAGAGTCTGCACACAACAGTGGGGCCTGGTGTACTGATGGCCTTTCTTGATTCTCCAATGGACATTGGGCAATAATCAACTGGTAAGTATACATCCTTGACGTGGTTTCATTATGCGCAGTAAGTCTAAGCAGTTGTTGGGGAGAATGCTATTATTTCACCTTTTTCACAGATGAGGAAACTTAGACCCAAAGGGCAATTAGACACGGGATTCTAGCTTAGGTCTCCTAGCTCCATGGTGGTTTTCTGCCCTCCTCATCATGTCACAACTGCTATTATGAACTTGATTCAGAGAATATATATGAGTTTACTGAGTGGATTTTTTTTTTACTCTCAAGGGTTTGGAAGTAGTAATACTCTGGCGTCAGCACTTTGCCTCCAACATTTAATTAGGTTGTTTCTTCATGTTAAACCCTGGTGCTGGAATGAAGCAGTAAACAAGCCAGACAAGCCCATGTTCCTTTGGGGCTTGTGGCCTCCCTGGGGAGACAGGCGTTGGTCAAATTATCATACAAACCATAGAAATTGTACCTATCATGACTGCTAAGAATGAAGGGTCCATGGGTTTTGAGAGCTTAAAAACAGGAGACTTTAATGAGTTGAGGGAGGTCATGGAGGCTTTCCAGAGAAAATAAGTGATCTGAGATCTGAAGGATAAGTAGAAGTTAACTAGGTAGACAGAGGAAGGGAGAGTGTTCTAGGTAGAGGGAAAAGGATATGCAAAGGGCCTGTGGCAGGAAGAAAATGCAGGGAGGCTGAAGCCAAGTTACCAATGACAGACAGTAAGCCACGTTAAGGCCTTTGGTTTTTACCCTAAAAGCAATGAAGTTTCAGGCAGAGGTTTAGTGAAGAGAGACTTCTTTAAAGGCAGTGCAGGTAAGATAAAGCTCAGTGCAGGAGACAAGAGGAGGAAGGATTGTGTGTACAAATGAAAGTCAGAGGACTCGTTTACTCTAAGCACAGAGGTGAATTCAAGAAGAGGAGGAAGGCAGGAAAGGATGACTAATCCCCACTCATCCTTCTGGTTTTGGCTTCTATGTCATTTCCTTAGGGAGTCCTTTTCTGACCCCCAGTTTGGCCAGTCCCTTTACCCCCACAAGTGGTTCCCCACCCTTCACTTCCCTTTTCACAACACACACACTATTACTGCCACATCTTACTTAATGGCCTGTTCCCCTCACTGGCTGTGGGCCCCATCCATGAGGGCAGGGATCAAGTGTGTCTTGAACACTGCTAGTTGCTCCACTCCCAGCCCAGGGCCTGGTACATGCTTGGCAGGCGAGACATATTGCTAAATGAACAAATGAATGATTGGGACACCCATGAGCGGTGGAATTTGTAAGGGGCATGTTTCCTCCAGACTCTTTCCCTCATTGCCCCTCCCCTCCCATCTCTCTCTCTCCCTCCTTATTCACTTCCCTTTTTTGCCATAAAGCTGAACTCTTCCAAACTTCCTGTTTAAGGGGCTCTCATCTGAAAGATGTGATGATACATGAGAAAATCTCTGAGCTCCGGGTCTGAAATATCAATTTCCCCAGAAAGGGTTGTGCTGTGTATGTTCTTTGTACAGACAAATTACCTTGATTGTTGATTCAAGAGGTAAAATGACTTACTTGGTCATGATTATATAGAAGGAAGATGACAGAGCAATTTATGAAAATCCTTCATGTCACCATCTCAGAGTGACTCATCTTGTTACTAGGTTTGCTGCTAATTATCTTACGGTGAATGGTGAACACTTTTTGGTAAACCCTGTGGTCACCAAACTGGTGAAATCCCTAGCAAAACATTTCTGACCAAAGACAGTTATATATATATGTGTGTGTGTGTGTGTATATATATATATATGTGTGTGTGTGTGTGTGTGTGTGTGTGTGTGTATATAAATACTTATGCTGATGGTAGCAAGCATTTGTTCCAGGAACTTTCCCAACTCTATATCAGGTGTCTACCAGTCCAAAATGCTGAATTTTCTGGCAGGATTTTCTTTCTGGGCAACAGAGTATCTGTTATTACGTAAAGATACCCTTCAAATAATAACTGAAAACAACGATCATTTACTTTGTTTCCAAATCTGCAATTTGAGCAGGGTTTGGAAGTGATACACAATACTCCACACAGCATCAGCTGAAGCAGCTCGAGTGAGGCTGAAGATAAACTGCCAGGATGACCCACTCACAAGGCTGGCACCAGGGTTCTGGCTCTTGGTCCCCTTCGCAGGAGGCTCTCCACAACATATCTTGGGCCTCCTCACAGCATGGTGGCTGAGTTCTAATCATGAGCATCCTAAGTCACAAGAGGTGGAATTTGCCAATTTCTTAAGGTCTTGGTGAAGCTTGCAGTAGATCACTTTTGCTATATGCTATTAGTCAAAGTGTCATGAAGCTGCCTAGATTCAAGGGAAGGGACGGAGACTCCTTCTTTCAATGGGAAGTGTGCTATATTTTTAAAACCCCATAGCAAATATTTGTAACCATCTCAGGGGTTCCTTGAACCATTACTTTGATCCAGTATCATCTATCACTGATTAGGGTGACCTGATAATTTCTTGTCCAAACTAGGAGACCTTAAAAGAATAAAATGGGATGCTAGGAATAACAGGACCAGCCAATGAGTGCAAAACAATGGTCCCAGACAAACCAAGTATTCAGTCGCCTTGTCTCTGGGGGCAAAGATTAATGCCTTTTAGGTGTCCCCAAGCAATTTTGGAAAGATTATACAAAGACCACTGTGTTCTGTTTAAGTATGGAATCCACTTAAGAAAATCTTGGTAAATCCTTTAAAAATAAAGAGTAAATAAAGAGTAATGTCTTACCTAGATATGAAATCATCATTTATCTGGATCTCTCATTTAAATAGAGCTACTGCTTTCCTGAATCTTCCAGTTAACCGTACTGCTCCATGAGTTATGCCACCATTAGATACAGAGCACCCCTAAATGCCACTGGCTGTGGCTGTCCTGGCCTCTACTTGCTGAGTGTTCATTCTGTACTTGTCTCTGGGCTAGATCCCGAGAAAGCAGATGTGGGTAAAACATGAACCTGACCTCTAGGTGCTTGTAACTTATTAGATAAGACAGTCTAGAGCCAATAGGTCATTGCAAAATTCAGTGATAAGGGCCACCATAGAAGTAAAAGTCAGATTTTGTGGGAGCAATAAAAATCAGGTAAATGGAAAAATTCCAGAAAGATTTCACAGAGGGAAGTTACATCAGTTTATTGTTTTAATTACCTAGTATGTCTCAGGCACTTTGCTAAGCATTTTATGTCTATCATCTCCTTCAATATTTAGAAAACGCCCTTTGGGGTAAACATTATTACTATCTATAAGTTATAGATGAGGAAACTGAGGCTTAGAGAGGGGAGGTAATTTGCATACAAGTGGCAAGCAACAGAAGCAAAACGAGTACTGGGGAAAGTGTGACGGAAGATGAGTAGGAGCTTCCAAAGCCTCGAAGAAGGGCATTTTAGGCAGAGGAACCAGCAGTGGTAAGGATGGGCTAGTGGAATAGAGCTTGACCAGCCTGGGATAAATCTGGCCATTTGTTGTGCTTGGAGCACAGCTGCGGGGAGGGGGTGGAAGGAGGGTGAAGTAGGGTCTGGCTGGGAAGGAATCTTGCAAGGTAGAGAGTTTGGATATTCCCAGCAGGCACTGGGCTCCTTCTGTGTGTTGAGGCAAGGAAGTGAATAGAATGTTAGTCTTAGCCAGCGTAAGCCAACTCCAGCCTGGGCCCCTTGCTGTTCCAGGAGTAATCCATGGACCAGCAGCATCACCCAAAAGTTGCTTAGAGACATAGCATCAGGTCTCACCTCAGGCCTATCGAATCAGTTTCTGCATTTTAGCAAGATCCCCAGGTGCTTTGTCTGCACATGAAAGCTTGGGAAGCACTTTTCTGGCACAGTGCAGTTCCCAGAGTTCATAACTTTATCTTTGCTCATAGTCAAGACCTTCCGCTGATAGTTTCCAGTTTTGCAAATCCAAACAATGGTTTGCAAAGGATTTGAGAAAAGGTCAGAAGTGTAACATCAATAACTGTGATCCAGCCATTAGATTTCCTTCTCCTGGTTGTTCTAGTGACCTGGACACTCTGCAGTGGAACCAGGCCCAGCTCTGGTCCCACCCACCCCCTCCAAAAACTTGGAGGAAGTCAACTCAACAGTACAATTTTGTGGGCCACTGGCAGGTACCACGGGTCACTGAGTTCTTATATCATGAGTCCACTGTTGCTACTCCCTGGGGGCAAGTATAGATATGAACAAATCCCTACTCTGCCTGTCTCACAGAACAGCTAATCAAGGCTGAATGAGAAAGTGACATCATATTTTACCAGGACAGGGGCTTTCTCTGGTGAAGCTTGGGGGTCTGAGGCCTGAAATGGCTCCCTTTGGCAATCATAATCTCTGCTCACCTGGAGACGCTCTGGGGCAAGAGAGAGGGCAGATGGTGGGGGATATCAGATACCAGAAGGCTTAGGTTGCAGAGATGTTGACTCTTGCTCGTGGCCATCAGGGAGCTTTAACTAGTTCCTAATGTCAGGAGGGGTGACGCTGAGTAGAAATGCATCTTCCAGGACACTTCCATTTTTCCTCCTTCCCTCTGTAAGCCATTTCGTAGGCATCTCCTCTTCCATGCCAGCCTGTGCTGACCTCTGGGATGAGGAGTGCAGAACTAGTTATTGACCTGCAAGAGCATTCAGGATAATGGAGAGAGAGAGACAAGCAGTGCAGTGTTTTAAAGGCTCTGAGGGAGGGAAGCAGTTGGTGCTGGGAGCACAAGAGGAATGGGTCTCTGGTTCCACCTGGAAGACGGCTCTGCCATTTGCCATCTTTAAGTCTTTGATCCAATGTCACAGCCCCTTGGATCCTTAAAATCTTAGCCATGTATGCCATGACTACACTAGTTTCCTCTTTTAGGTTAAGGTGGGGACTGAATAGCCTATGGGACAGCGCCCAGCTGAGGATGCAGCACAGGGTAGGCATTCACAGAATCCTGCCCCCTCACCTCAGACTCCAAGCAGGACCAATCATCCTGGTCACCAAAAGAGATACATTGAAAGGGCTGGTTTCATTTCACAAGACACAGTTGCCCAGGGTTCTTCCCTGTCTCGTAGGGAAGTGACCTCCCTCATGTGCCTGAGAAGATGCATGTGATGATGGCGTGCCCCAGGCAAACAAAGGGCTCTTGCAAAACTTATGATTCTCTTCTTGTTGCAGAGGAATGAAAGGGAGGGAGGAAGTAGGCACCCCTCCTTCTTGCATGGCCCACAAGGGGTCTTAAGGCTATTTTTATGAAGATGGACTCACCCTAAAAGCACTTCTTTCTTGCTTTCCTTTTCCTTCTCCTCCTTCTTCTCCTTCCTCCTCCCTTTTCTTTTAATAACATATCTTCTATGCATTTTCTTGAACTTTCTCCAATAGAAGGTAACCGTCAGAAAACAGTGAACTACTCTAGGCTCCAAGGGGCTTAGTAGGAGAGCTTGTTCATTCTGTGGTTTGCACCAGCCTGGCAGCTGGAGAGCACAAGACAATGCTCCCAGGAGGGCGGTAAGGCGTAAACCTGGTTCACAGAACTCAGAGAAGCTTCAGAGACCTGGAACAAATAGGCTGTAATATCAATGAGAAGTTCAGGCCCAGCAGAGGAGGTGAGCAAGATGGGACCCTGCTCTTACTCCTATTGGCCAGACTCTATCCATTCTTGCATGCTCAGCTAGAGACATTTTTCTCTTGATAATCTGCTTTTCTTGATGCCCCAAGGCTTTTGGTCTTAGAAGTAGGTGATGACTAACCCCTTCCTTTGAGCAGCGAGAACTCTGTGTCCTTTGAAGGGAGCGTGAATAATGGGTCCACTTCTGCACTGTGGCTCAGCCTCTTTTCCTAGTCACACCAGGAGTAGCCCATGCTATGCAATCTCATGGGGTCCACATATATGCATACTCCCTTGCACACCACTAGTGTGTGTACATTTATTTACACCCGTATACACACTTATGCTTTAAGTGTACTTGGCTCCGCACAACTCACAGGTGCAGGCACCTGCAGCACAAGGCTCATACTCCCCTCCGCAAGCACGTCCTGCCCACTGACTCCATCAGGGAGCTTTATTGCCTGAGCCCCCAGGTCTTTGCAGACCTAACATTGGCAGTGACTGAGTGGGTCTTTTGGTGACACATTCATAAAATCTCATAAATCGTCTCTGTGCAACGTCGCATGAACATTTTTATTTTCTTCAATAAATACACACATTCTTATTTCCTAACAGCTCCAGCATTGGCAGAATGCCCGGCCAAGAGGTCCACTTACTGTGCACTTGGCCAGGATGCACAGTGGATAAGAATGGGGCCACTCCGTCGGTTATTTGAGACTGAAGACATCTTTGGGGACCTGGGATAATGGAGGCCTGATTTGGATGGGACAATAGGAGTCATCTTGTCTGGATACATATTCTACCTCTCCCTTGCAAGCCATTCAGCTTTTCTTTTGTTCATTTTTTTCTATTGAAACTCTTTTACTGAGGTTTAGGGCAAGAGTTACATCAAGCCTCAAAACTCAAAAACTGAGGCTCAGAAAAATTAAGTGATAGTCAAGGATGGGGCCTGAGGATCTGCATTTGAACGACACTCCAGGTCATTCTGAGGCAAGTGGCTCCCGGTCAGACTTGAAGAGTGAAGGTATTTCGTGATTAGACCTCAGGGCATAAAACGTATTTTCCCTTTTTCAAAATAAAAACACCACGAGGTCAGGAGATTGAGACCATCCTGGCCAACATGGTGAAACTCCATCTCTACTAAAAAAATACAAAAAAATTAGCCAAGCGTGGTGGTGGGCGCCTGTAGTCCCAGGTACTCGGGAGGCTGAGGCAGGAGAATGGTGTGAACCCGGGAGGCAGAGCTTGCAGTGAGCCGAGATTGCACCACTGCACTGCAGCCTGGGTGACAGAGCAAGACTCCGTCTCAAAAAAACAAAACAAAGCAAAAACAAAAACAAACAAACAGAAAAAAACACCTGGGACATAATAACTCTGAAGAAGTGAGGAGTTAACTCTAAGGACAAACATTTTTTACCCAAAACTTAAAACTCTAATAACTTTGGAGTTGACCCTCCAGAGAGGCTGGCGGAGGTGGGCTATTTACCCCTTTCCATGCCAGTGCAACCCTCTCCTGGCTTTGCTCTAACTTGAGTGTCTGACTGTCACTTGCCCCACCTTAAAAATGATGACATTAGCCTATAAGGTGATACCTCTTTACCCCTTACAGAGTTCTTCCACAAATATCATCTAATCCCCACAACAGTCACTCAGTGAGCTGTTCCCAACTTCATTTTACAGAGTAGGAAGCAGAGGGGTCAAGGTAAAGTTTCACCACCAGTAAGGATCAGAGCCTGGACTATGACTTCATCTCCCCAACCTCAAGTACAGCTGCTAATTGCCATGAACTAACAACCGTTTGCTTGATGTCAGGGGGTTGAGCTTTCTTCCCGTGAACTTCCAGGTGGCCATTGTGATGTATGCTAGGAATTCCAGGGCTGTGGTAACAACAGTCTCCTGGAATGGAGAGAAGGCAGGAAAAAGGGAGATGAGGGCTGAGGGCAGGGACTGGAGGGTCCTCATTCAGCATTGCCCTATTTTGTGCTATTAAGTCATGCTAATTGGGTGCCATATCAGAAGTGAAGGGGGACATGTAAAACAGAGGAGACATCTTTTCTTTGAGGCTTTTAAAGTTAAAAGCTTGGGTAAGGTGGAAGTGAGGGAGGTATAGAACTCTTTGCTTTGCTTTGATTTGTATTCTTGGAGGTCCATTATGAAGGAGCCATCAATGGTCTATGAATATCACAAAGGACATGGGCCAAAGGGGAGTTCCATGAGCTCTGATGTACCAGTCTCTTTCTGGGTCCCCCCAAAATCTTGCCACCTGTGAGTGGGGATGGGGCAAGTTCTCTCCTCTGGGGCACATCTGCTGAGCAGGATATCAGAATAGATCACACAGTTAATCCCTTACAGATTCTGTGCTCATTTGAGATGCTTCCAGGATACAGAGGAAGATGTTGATATTATCTTGACTCTTCTGACCCACCCATGGGAAATCGTAAATTCTGGTCACTTCCGCCTGTTCTCTAAAGTCCTGAGTCTTCCTTATTCCTATTAGCCCCGTTTCCTACCTCCTGCTTTGTGCTTGTGCTCACAGAACAACGAGATGTAACTCAGGAGTCTCTTGGTGCCTCCCCTGCCACTTGTATGTCTATAATTCATCAACTAAATGGCTTTGGTGGCAGGGATGGAGGTTTTGCATGGGCTTAGAAACATGGACTTTCACTCCTCAAGGTTGCTGTCTCTGGCTATGACGACTGCTCACTGCTTTACCTACTAATAGGAGTGACCCACTCTGAGTCCTCAATATGGCACCTTTCCCCGGGGATCAGCCTGGTGGTAGGGTAATTACATTGAATTATTTTTATCATAGAAGGAGCAGTGCTTTGTTCTCATGGGAACAGACACTTACTCTAGATATGGACTTGTTTTCTCTGCCTGAAATGCTGCTTCCAGAACCACCACGGATCTCAGAGGGCCCTCTTTACCATCAGTGTTCCAGGAGTATTTCTTATGACCAGGGGACTCATCTGTCAGCAAATGAAGATCAGCCATTGGCTCATGCTCATTAAATTCACTGGCCTTTCAACGTCCTCCATCAGCCCAAAGCAAGTGGCTGATAGGATTCTGGAATAAGCCTTTTGGAGACTTTATGGCACTGACTGGGTGGTAGCACTTTGTGGGGCTAAGAATAATCAGTGATGGTTTCGCCACAGCCAGGTTTCATAGGTCTGGGAATGAACTCCTCTTACTAGTACCCTAGTAGTCTGAGAGCAAAGTTTTTGCATCTTTCCCTGTGAATTTAACCTGTCTTTCCTCATTTTTTGAGATGAAGTCTCACTCTGTCACCCAGACTGGAGTGCAGTGGCACAATCTCGGCCCATCGCAACCTCTGCCTCCTGGATCCAAGTGATTCTCCTGCTTCAGCTTCCTGAGTAGCTGGGATTACAGGTACCTGCCACCATGCCTGGCTAATTTTTGTGTGTTTAGTAGACATGGAGTTTTGCCATGTTGACCAGGCTGGTCTTCAACTCCTGGCCTCAAGTGATCCACCTGTCTTGGCCTCCCAAAGTGCTGGGATTACAGGTGTGAGCCACCGCACCCAGCCTAACCTTTCCTAACCAAGAAGACTTAGACCCCCAGGGGAAAAATGCTCCCCCAAAAGGGGCACAATAACAGTTAATTAGAGGGAAGTTGAGACTGCTTCCTGGCCTCCTCATGTCCCTGAGTGGACCCACAAAGAAGGGAGTTACTGTGCTGGCTAGGGTGACTGATCCTGAATACCAAGGAGAAACTGGGTTGCTACTACATAATATGGGTAAGTGGAGTATGTCTGGAATGTAGGGCATTCCCTGGGGCACCCGTTAGTATTTCCAAGTCTGGTGATAAAAGCTGAAAAACCACCATGACCAAATACAGGTGGGACAGCTGACAACCCAGATCCTTCAGGAATGAAGCTTTGGGTCACTTTGTCAGGCAACAAAGCATGATGAGCCAGGCTACCTGCTCATTGCAAAGGGAGTGTGAAAAGGGTGGTAAGAGTGCACCAGGACTACCAGCCATGACCACGTGACCAGTTGAAGAAATAAGGCCTATAGTAATTATGAGTATTTCTTCATTATTTTGATATAATTATATTTGTATTAACCAAGTCTTTTCTTTTTCTCCACTCTCATTCTCTTTCCATCAAATGCGATACATTAAGAGAAGTAAACCTTGTAACTCTGCATGTAACTTACAGAATATCAAAAGGTTGTGACTAGGTGTGGCTTAGCTGCAAGATGAATGAACATTACCCAGAGATGGCTAAAGTGACATGTGGGACTTTGTATCCTCTTTTGGGGTGATAGCATGTTTTCAACTGTTTGAAGAATAGTTGGATCATGTTAAGCAGAAATACGACTTTGCTGGTGTCTTTATTTGGGTATTATTAAAAGAGTTATGCATGGATGCCAAGTTGAGCAAAGGGTAGATGGTGATGGTTTTGAACTGTGCCAATTTAGCAAAGATGGAACTGTGTTTCCCCACATTCCCCTCCTTGTATGGTTCTAGGTTGGGGATGGCCACAAGAAAAATTTACCTGAGATGAGGAAGGTGGAAAGGAAGCAGCTCTCATTTTACTCTGAAGATCATTAACGCAATCATGGAAAGTGTAGGGCTCCACACACTGCTGCAGCCCTTGTATGATTTTGCTGATCAGCTCCTTCAACCAAATCTTGTTGATCAGTTTCTCTGAGCCTGGTTCAGGTATATGTGCAGCTCTATGAAAAACGGTGTCCGCTTCTTCTGAAAGTTACCAGTTGTCAAGGTTAGACATGGAAAGAGACAGATGTGGATCCCAGTTCCTTCCTCTCCTCTTCTTCACATCATTTGATATCCTGATTGCCAACCCTGCTAGCCTGTAGCAACTTCAGATCCACCACCAGATGCAGAGTCTATAGCCTTCTGTACTCTTTTCCACCAGCTCCAACAGTCATATTAGGGCTAATTCCTATTATAAATCTTTTATTTCATACTGTTCATGGGGTTCTGCTTACATATTCAGAAATTTGTTCATGGTAGAGAAATATTTGTTAAGTGTCTTCTACATGTCAGGCATAGTCTGGGGGTCTGGGATATATCAATGAACAGAAGAAAAATACGTACTTACACATTCGGGACATGCTTTTATACCCCACATTTTAATAATTCATTGCCTATTAGAAATAAAATCTAACTGCCCTGTGTTCTTACTTGCTACTCCTGGCAATCCTACCCATCATGGGCAGTAAGATACTGGTGGACTTCCAGCCCTGTGTTTGGGACCCAACTTTGTACCATTCACATTGCACTGATAGCCTCTGCAGTTCCACAGCCTTAGCACATTTGAAGTGACTCATGGTGAGTCTGAGTTTCCTCCAACAACAGTCTTTTTATTAGAAGCCCCAAGCTCTCATTCACTTTTTTACCTTTTTGGAGACCAAGGTAAATTTATTACCTTGAAATAAGTGGTACGATGCTATATCCTCTTTAATTCTCACACCAGTCTTGTAAGGTACATATTATTACTAATTACATCTACAATGTAGAAAGTGAGGTTCATAGAGATTTAGTAACATGCCCCAAATCCCAGAGCTGGGAAGTAGTAGAACCAGGATTTGAACACCAGTCAATCTGACTTTCAGTGGGCTTTGTTCACCTTATTTATATCATAGGTGCCTCAGTTTCTCAGCAAGGGGAAGCATACCTATGTTGAATCAGTTAGACTCATCTTTAGCAAATAGTCCAATCTGCTTGGATATATAGCACTGGGCTTCTTTTGGGAAGCCCAAGCATGTTGATGACCATGGGGTGATGGTGATGATGGTCTCCAGGCACAATGAAGGCTGAAGAAGAATGAGTTCTCACCCTTACAGAACATTGATGGTGGTGACCCATTCAGTTGACCTGTTTCTCTGGTTTCCCAAGGCCAGGTGCTCATCTCTGCTGTAGAGAACTCCATCTGTGACAGGGATTGTAGAGGCTTGTTAGGCTGGTTCTCTTCCAAAGTAGAATAGAGGATGTCACACATCATTGGCACCAGGCTCTGGTCTTAGGGGCAGCTTTGGGGAACAAGCCATTGGCTGAGATGAGGGAGCCAGAGCAACAGCTCAGCTTGTCTTCACGTCTCTTTCTATTGATCTCTTCTTAGAAGCAGAGACAGATGTTGACAGAGACACACACACATTTGAGATGATATTGCATATAGTATTTTGTATCACGAATCTTTTCCTAACCCTATATTACAACTTTTTGACAAGTTTTTAAACATTCTTCAAAAACATGATTTTTAATGACTGGATAGTATTACTTATGGACACACCATCGTTTAATAAAACAATCTCTTTGCCATCAATTATGTAAGCTCATTCTTTTTTTTCCACATTTAGTAATTAGCTTATTTCTAGATGATTTATATTTTAAATTACGTATAGGAGGTATTAAATATTTTTAAAGTTACAAAGATGATAAATTTCCATTAGTTTTCTAATATGTTATTATTGCAATTTTGAAAAAATGTATATTTATTTTATATCAAGCCCTTATACTCAATCTTCAAATTAACACGTTTTTATTTGATTGTCTTAGGATTTGAGATGTGTGGTAATGTCATGAGTAAGTGTTCATAATTTCGTTTTCTTTTTTCTAATAGTTGCATTTCAATATTCTTCTTGTTTTATTGCTTTAACTAGAATTTCCAGAGCAATTATTATTGATGATATTGTAGGGAACATTCTTGACTTGCTCCTACTTCTAATAGCAATGCTGCTTATATAGTGCCATTAGGTATAAAATTGACTATTGCTTTCAAGGTAGACATTTTAATCATGTCATATTAGGTTTGAATTTTCCTATTCCTTATATTCTATGATTTTTTTCCTAAAAAATGTACATCAAACTTACCAATTACTTATTAATATTTATCCAGATGATTGCACTTTCATTGACCTGATACATATATTTGTAATGTATCATTAAATAATAGCATTAAATAGCTCTCATTAATAGCTAGCATTAAATAATCTCTTTATTAGTGATTTTAAATAACTGTTTTTAATATTTTAATGAATTACATTTGCTGGTGTGCTTGTAGAATTTTTGTAACAATCTTTAAAAGCAAGGTTAGTTTATAGTTCTGATATCAATATAGTACATGCACACTGACATAAAAGAGATGGGAACAAAATACATCAAACTGTTAGCAGTGGTCTCTTCTATGTTGGATGGTGGAATACTGGATTCATTTTACTACTTTTCCCTAAAATTCAATATACATTTTTATGACAAAAGTGAACATTATATCAGTTTTCTACTGCTGTGTAAGAAATCAACCCAAAACTTAGTGGCTAAAATAACAACCATTCTATTGACTCATGACTCTGAGGGCCAATAATTTGGGCTGTGCTCAGCTGGGTGTTTCTTCTGTTGGTCTTGCCCATGGTTACACAATTCTATTGCAGTCAGCTGGTGGATTTGCTGGGGGCCAGTTGATCTAGAGGACCCTAGCTGAGACACTTATTTCTGTTTCCTGTCATGTCATTCAACTTGATAGAAGGAGGAGCAATGTCAAATTGCAAAGGAGGGGTGCATGCAGCAATGAGAAGTACTATTGCAGACAACTTTGCCAAGTTAGCTACAAATATGCCTTATAATTAAAAACAAAAAAATAATATTTTAAAAAAGGATAATATGCAGTGATGAAAAAGATGACAAAGTGAGTTTTTTACACATTGCCGATGAGCCTATTAATATTGTAACAAAAAATGATTTGGCAATGAATTTCATGAGTGGTAAAGTGTTAGTAGACTTTGACCTAATTTTTCTATAACTTGGAGTTTATTCTAAGGAAATAATCAGAGTTTAATAAAAATTATGTATAAGAATTTTTCTGTATAGCATTATTTATAAGTGAAATACTAAACACAATGTAAATGTCAAATATTAGAGGATTTAGTGACAGCAGATGGCATCTCCCTATGATGAAACATGATATAACCACAAAAATTATGTTTTGGGCATGACAAAGTTTAAAAAGTAAGATTTGTGTGCTTTCATTGAGTATAGTTTTGAAAATTGATTATATTCATATATGTTAATACAATAAACTTTTCTTCATATGAATACAACAACATACATGTACACATATACAGAAAAATAACTGGAAGACATATATGAGCATAAAAATGGTAATTATTTCTGGGTGGTGCTTGGGTTACTGGTGGTCTTTATATTATTAAAGCCACAGGTGTCTGTTTGGGGCCATCCTGCCACTTTTGAGTTAGACAGTGCTGATTTTAACTGCCATCCCATGTCCTGTGGAAAGTCCACATCTTCCTAATGAGTTGTGTGGCTCCTTGAGGACTTGCATTCTCATCATCACCTCTGATAGTGACTTCTTGTCTTTAGAATTCCATTATTCCATTCTCTCTTTTGTGTGTGTGTGTGTGTGTGTGTGTGTGTGTGTTTAAATTATTTTTGTAGAGACAGGATCTCACTACGTTGCCCAGGCTGGTCTCGAACTCCCAGCCTCAAGCGATCCTCCCACCTTGGCCTCCCAAAGTGTGTGGTTCTTATAGCTCTGATCTGGTAGCTTAACCAATGCATGGGGCATAGTTCCTTCTCTCTTATTTCTACCTCCAGTCCTCCTTCAAACAGTCTGGAATATGAATCTGTTGCATGTACCATACTAGAATTTTACTAAAGTCTATGGCTTAAGAGAAGAGTTATTATCACATACCATATAAAAAATGGATACATCCTATATTATATCAGAGATACTTTAAGATTTTCTTTTTTGTTTTCATGGACCCTATTGGCAGTCTTGTGAAAACTATAGACCCTTTCAAATATTATGTTTTTAAATTCTTGCAATAAAATGTACAGGATTATAAAGAAAATGAATTATGTTGAAATAAAGTTATCAAATATTTAAGAAAAAGCAAACTGGTGATACAGTGATGTAAAGTGCTTCTTTATTAATAATGCATTCGGTAACATGATACACAGGTTAGACAGAAATTGAGTATAATATTAAAGTAATGATAAGTATAAATGATATTTTGAAATGTATGCAACAACTGTAATATGACATGAGACCATTTGTGATTTCTATTGATTGCAAAGCCACAAAAGTTACCAATAACTATTGTGATGTGTAGTCTGCATTTATAATTGAAGAAAATATTAATTAACTTTTAGTTGGAGGTTGGTGAAACTAAGCTGTAATTTTTCCCCCAACTCAGTTCAAGGACTCCCTGAATTTTATCTCCGTATCAACTGGGATCCATGGGCCCTGGATTAAGATCCCTTGTATTATATTCCTGTTATTCAAAGTCCATTTGGCTCTCCAGATGGGTAACACTATACCATGTTAAGCCTCCTTCTCTTGCCATACTGCTTTTCTCTCTCTCCATTTCTCTCCTCCCAGTTTGTTCTGGGAAACTTGGAATTCTTCTCTCTTTGTTAATTGGAGTGAGTCTATAATATCTGATTCCTAATTTTAAAGGTATCTTCTGCCTTATCTTTGAATGTCCACAATCCTTCAGCGTGTTTTCAATCAAAAGAACTGGTCATCTAACCCTTTTGTATTAATAATTATGTTAGCCCTTGCTCACAGAGTGTTTTCCATGGATGAGCATTGTTCTGAAGAGGGCCTTATTTCTTTTTATTTTCTCAAGGGGCAAAGCTCACCCAAAGTCATGCAGCTAGCAGAATGTGGAGTCAGCTCTCACCCACCGTACTAGGCTGCTTTCCATTAGTAGCACCCAGAAGAAAATGAAATGGAGCTATTTGGGTCTTTCTTTTCATAGGGTTGGCCATCTTTAGAAGGCAATTATTTTAAAATAGCATTTTGTTTCCTCTGGTGGTACATTTCTAAATCTTTCACAGTGGTGCTGGTTTTCAATGCTTTGGCTGTCTAGGCTCTGGATCCTCTGGGAACTGCTAGAAGAAAGCTAGTGCATAGAATGAGAGAGGACTGGAGCAAAAGACTCTGAGAGAAGCAGAAAGAAGGGACATATCTGGGACTTCCTGGGTCCAGTCTGTTTGGAGAACTGGCTGGAGCCTGCACCTTGGGTTCTCAAGTAACTCCTATGGCCTTCTATCATAGGCCCCTTCAAGGCTTATGTTTTCTTCAGTTGGTTTTTGCTACTTGTAAACAAATGTATTTAACAAATACATAATTGACATACATTAGTTTTAAAACCAGGAAGAGAGTACATGTTATCAGCAAGCGTTATCAGTTATGAGAAAGGATTTATCATTCTTCCCAGCCCATGTCCCAGGATTGTGCCATTCTAGTGATAGTAGAAGTGATGAGAATGGTGGTAAAATTGATTTTTGGGAGGAAGGTATAAGAAAATGAGAATGCATACATATTCTTCTTTGTGTTTCTACTGTGGTTTTTAAAGCATTGAAAACCAGTACCATTGTGGAAGGTGTAGAAATGTACCACCAGAGGAAATAAAATGCTATTTTAAAATAATTGCCTTCTAAAGATGGCCAATCCTATGAAAAGAAAGACCCAAACAGCTCCAAATGTATATTAATGTCCACCTCGTATCTTAGCCACTCTTTTGGGGACAAATAGCTTTTTGTTGCTTGTGAAAGTTTATTTGTTGAATTTGTCTTTCTGTGTTTCCACCCTATGGGAATATATACTCCTGCAAAGTAGAGGCCCTCTTTGTATCTACTGAATTCTAAATGCCCAGTAAAAGATGAAATGCAAGACAGCCACCATGATGCTGTTGATACTTGGTGGACTGTGATGCTGGTGAAAGAGGTACCTTCCATCTTGGTTTGTATTTGTTAAGTCACCCTCCTATCTTCACTATCCAAAATGCTAGTCCATAAAGGAAATTTCCTGTACTCTGTTAGTGTTGGCAACAATTATCTCAGGTCTTTTACTCTTGTTTTAGACTTGGGGTTATCCTAATTGTTCCAGGCTTGAAGTTTGTGTTTAGTCTCCTTGGCATGAAGGACTTGCTTTCCCTTAAGAAGTGTAGCTTCATCTTTAGGCTTACTTAGGTAGGAGATCATAGTTATCCCTTAGAATCTCAACCCCAGGCCCTGGCTTGCCAGCAAACACTTTGATATCGGATGCCAAGCTGGAGTGTAGTTGGAGTAGAGGTGGGAAATATGAACCAGGTAACAGGGATGGTGGTTTTAGTCAAATCCTTTCATTTTTATGCCAAAAGAAACCCAATTCAAAGCAGTGTAAGCAAAACAGTTAACATTTTAAATAACTAAAACTATGGGCATGGCTGAATCCACGTGGCTCAACAATTTTAAAAGAGCTTCTCTCTCTTTTTTTCCCACCTCTTTTCTGATTTGCTCCCTTCGGTGTATATTTCATGTTAAATAAGCTCTTTTTCTCCTGTTGGCAATTAGTGATCTCTAGCAATTTTAGACTTACCCAGACCAGCCTTGTGATTCCAGTGACAGAATAAAAAAAAAGTCTTTTCCAATATCAGTAAAACAGATATATTCATATCTTGGGCTCAAATTTTGGACCAGTGATGGAACCACATGACATGGGGAAAGGGAAGGAAAGAGGTGTGTTGGGAAGATGCAAACAATAGATTATCCACTGCAGTGGGAATGGCCAGAAGGATAATTATGTGGGAAAGACAGGCAAGGGAAGTGACGAGGGTGAGAGTAACAATGGTGTTGTTGTGAATCCGGTCATGGAAATGGTGACGCTGGTTATGGTAGTGGTGGGGTACTGGTGATCGTGAGAGATACTCTTTCTTGTTCCAGATCCTACTAATTCCAAGAACACAGTCCAGGAGGATGGTGTATGCAACCCTATTAGTAAAGACACATGATTTCCTGTGGTTCTTGCCTTTAAGGGCAGAAAGGGCTACACGTTTGTCTTAGAAAAAAATTCAATGGTTCCTGAGTCAGCAAGCTCCCTATGCTTGTGGAAGCAGATCACATGGTGTCTCAGAAATATACCTATGCATGTTAGCAAAACAACAGAGAAAAACAAGCCTCTACCACCAGGATGGCAGGAAGTGTGGTCAGCTTTCTTGGAGGTGAAGCCAAGATGAGAGGTCGTTGACTTGTACTAATGAAGAGGCACAAAAACTGCTGATTTAAAGAATAATAATAAAAAAAGCACCCTGGGGGACATTTTATTGCACTTAGAAAATGTCCAATTTCATCATTCATATAAAAAAGTAAAAAAAAAACCTTTTGACTTTCATAAAAACCAATAGATTAATACAGAAAGAAAAAGTTCCCAGCCAAGAGCTAAGCCACAGTTGTGTTCATGTGTATGCCTGAGCTAACTCCTCTGGCCTCATGTGAGCCTCTGCATTTGGCATGCAGATCCCTTGTTCTGTAAAAATTATTTCAGGAACACTTTGAAAAGGCTGCCCAGTGATGGCTGCCTCATTTGGGATTTATTATAATATCATTAGAAGGGGTTATATCACTTGGTATAATGTCAGACACATTGTAGCCTGTGGTTTTATGATGTGGACAAATATCACACTCAGGAATAAGATGGCTCTGAACAAATCAGTTCCATCTGGGTCCTACTGTAAATAGAGCTTTTCCCTTCTGCCATGGAGGGTGGATTTTCATCCTCATCCGGTCCCTTGACCTTCCATTCTGCAGGGTCTTTCTTTTCCTGACCTCCTTGCTCCCCAATCTCTGGGGCCTAGGAGAGACAGAGAGAGAGAGAAAGAGAGAGGGAATTCCTTAACACCCCAAAACAAAGATGCTTGTCAAGCTCAGGGAATGCCAGGAGACTTGGGAATTTGCTTTTATCCAGTACTTGCCACGTGGCTGAACCTGTGCTAGATATTTTCACCTGTCTCACCTCACTTCATTCTTAACAACAAGCCTATAGAGTAATAGGTAATGTTGCTATTTTACAAAGAAATACAGAGACTGACATGTTTAAAAATTATATATATATATATATATATATTTTTTTTTTGAGACAGGGTCTCGCTTTGTTGCCCAGGCTGGAGTGCAGTGGCATGATCTTGGCTCATTGCAGCCTTGACTTTCCAGGCCCAAGTGATTTTCCCATCTCAGCCTTCCAAGTAGCTGGAACTACAGGTGTGTGCCACCACACTTGGCTAATTTGAATTTTTTTTTTGCGACAGAGTCTTACTCTGTTGCCCAGGCTGGAGTGCAGTGGTGCGATCTGGGCTCACTGCAAGCTCCACCTCCCAGGTTCACACCATTCTCCTGCCTCAGCCTCCCGAATAGCTGGGACTACAGGCGCCTGCCACCACGCCCAGCTAATTTTTTGTATTTTTAGTAGAGATGGGGATTCACCGTGTTAGCCAGGATGATCTCGATCTCCTGACCTCGTGATCTGCCCACCTCGGCCTCCCAAAGTGCTGGGATTACAGGCTTGAACCGCCGCGCCAGGCCAATTTTTTTTTTTTTAGAGACGGGGGTCTCATTCTGTTGCCCAGATTTGTCTTGAATTCCTGAGTTTAAGCAATCTTTCCACCTCGGCCTCCCAAAGTGTTGGGATTACAACCATGAGCAATCCACCTGGCCTAAAAGTAAAATTTTGATTCAAGTCTGTAAACTAGTGAGTGGGGAGATTGAGTTTTGAAGCTTATCTGAAGTTCATTCCAAAGCCTGTCTGTGTTCTTTCATGGTATCCTGCCATCCCCAACATCTGTCTGTCCATGAATAAACTATTCACAGGAGGTAAGGAAACAAGAAATGTGGATATAAGTTGTATTTGGTCAAAAAGTAGTTATTTTAAAAGCAAATAACAGCATGGTACAACCTCCTTGCCGAACTCTGTGGCTTTTTTGAATAAAGTTAAATATCTGCCTATCCTATGAACAAGAGAAATCATTCCCAAGAGAAATGCATACATAGGTACATGTTCACAAAAAAGACTTGTACAAGAATGTTCACAGCAGCTGTTTCATAATAGCCCTAAATACTCATCAGCAGGAAAATAAACAAATTGTGGTGTGTTCATACGGTAGAATACTACACAGCAATAAAAAATAGTAAACTAAGGATATATGCCACAAAATGAATGGATCTTATAAATATCATATTGCGCTAAAGAAGACAGACACAAGAGAGAACATAATGTATGATTCCAGTAATATAAAATTTGAGAATGAGGAAAATTACTAATATCTAAAAACTCAAGCTCAGGAGATAGCTAACGATCCAAAAATATTAATATTAAGATAAGTATCTGAATCTTATAGATTATAATTAAACTATATTAATCTTATAGGTCAAGGTATTTATCAATATCCAAAGGTAGTAAAATTGCTAATATCTAAAGAAGTCACCTTCTTTCACTTTTGTTTAATTTTCCTCCTACTTGAAATTTATATAATTGAAATCATACCTTACACAACAACACCGCTGTCACTCTCACCCTTTCACAAAGGTGAAAGGAGTTACTCTGGGGTAGGAGGTGGATATTGCCCAGTGAGGAGCATGAGAAAACTTCCTGAAGCTATGGACGTGGATAGTTATTTATAAATAGACAAAAATTCATTGACTTGTATATTTATGTTTTTTGTTTATAGACTAAATAATCAAAAAGCAGAACATAATAAAGAAATATTTAATCAACTGAAGTGATAGGAAAAGGTGGTCAAATTTGTCACTCTCAACGCTTTTGTTTTTATAAATTGGCTATTTGGTTAATTTTGACTCTATTCTTTAAAAAAGGTAGTGTGGACATGTGGAAAGATATATGTTATGCTATAATATTGGATGTTGGATGTTCAGGAAGAATAAATAAATGGTTTATTGATTTATTTCTAGCTCTTCTTAATATAGACAATGAGGTGTCATTCTCTTCCCTTGATAAATTGTTACATGCATCTCCTGCCTGCTCCCTGCCCATTTCCTGTTACCTTTATTCTTCCTCTCACAACTGCTATCACTAGCATATTTGTATTACACAGTTTAACAGGTCAGAGGACTTTAGGTGAATAGAGAGAAAAGGAAAAAGAAAAGCTGACTTCTTTCATTTTGGTGTTAAAATATATTGAAGTACTTTGCATGGCTTTTATTATTTTCAGAAAGGCTCTTGTAACAGGTCAACTCATAAATTGGCATGACATCCTGTTTGTTTCTGCCAAAAAGTCAGTCAAAGTGAGAGTATTAATTTATTTGCACAGATATGTGTCAAATTCACTTAAACAATGCTGGGTTGTTAACACTGATGCATGCTATAAAGGAATGCAGACTTGATTTTATCACCATCCCACTAAGGAGAGCAACCCTATATTGGGAGGGGTTTCTATGATATTTATTTATGTGCCATGACTTTTTATTTATTTCATGGCTTCAATGAAGCCTGGAAGAACAATTCTCAAGTAAGCTGAGGCTGTATAGACAGGTACTCTGAGTAATTTAGGTAATTCATCTACACTGTCTTACATCATGAAGTAGCTTCTCACTTCCTTGCATCTCTTTGTGTAGCTGTGGGTTATTTGGGACAGAGATCCTGTTCCCCTGAATCTCCAGGGGCTTTCTCTTCACTTTGGTAGCTTGAGTATGATTTCCAAAGGCTGCCTTTGGCCTCCGTGCTCTTCTGTGTGGATGCAGCTAATGACCTCAATGTCTGGCTAATGGCATCTTACTCTGCAGTGATGGCTGTTCTGAACACAGAGTGGGAGAATGGTGGCGGGGCGGGATGAGTGGAAAAGTAATAGTTTGATGATGGAAATGCAGACAACTCTTGGATTAAACTCAGTGCTCTGTTCCTTCTCCGTATGGACCGTGACGTGTTCTCTACTTCTGTAATTGAAAAAAAAAGTGAGAGCACAATTTGTATAATCACTGGTAGAGCATTAAGTTGTCTGGGCTGGCACAAAGCAGTGGACAGAAGAGCCAACTGCTGACCTCAGTAACACATGCCTAACTCTTAGTGCAAGGTTTGGCTTGGTAATAGGATCTTGGTCATAATTACTCATGGATGTTCATGGTTATCTGGACTGGGACTCACCCTCCCTGTCCATGCAGGCAGTCAGACCCTGCTGAGAGATGTGCAATTCATAAAATCCTTCTATGTGTCTAAGTCTGTGGTTGCTATTAGTCTGCAAAACATGAGGATAAAAGGACTAATTAAAAAAATTTAAGCCCTTAGACTTTTATTTCACTCTGTTCCTTATGAAATAGTTGTTTTCTCAGCTACATCGAGACACTCAATATATTAATCTGCTTAGTTTTAAACAATGTCCAAATGTTTTCATGTTTATGTACTCCAGTCATTCTTGGCTTGCTTAATAAATTCTACAGATATTTACTGAGTACCTACTCTGTGATAGACATAGTTCTAGGTAATGGGGACCAAGAAGACAAAGGCGAGAAGTTTCCCATTATTACAGGGCTTATGTTCTAGGGAGGGAGGCAAACAATAAGGGGATAAACAAATATACAATGCTAGGTGACAGGGTTAGGGGGTGGAGAAGGTGGGGGGCAGGGAGTATGGCTGTAGTTAGGTGATCAGGAATGATTTTCTGTTAGAACAGAGACCTGAATGAAGTGAAGAAGGCCATGTAGCAACCTGAAAGAAGAGTTGTGGTGATGAGAATAGCCATCTTGGCCTACCCTCATGGAGAAAGGTACAGAAATGTGCAATATAATTTGGTCCAGAGATCAGGTGAAGTCTCTACTCTCTGGACCTCTTGATCAATGGAGGTCCTTGCTAAGAGTGGGAATCCCCATAAGCTAATATTTCCATGGTCATCTTGGGCCCTGAGGCTCACCTCTGAAAGAGCACTTACTGATCCATGCCATATTAACCCAGGCATGGTCAGCTCCTTCCTTGATTTTCTATTCCCCTGCCTTACACGTATACAGAAATAATAACTTTTTGGACTTCAACGATGGCTTGGCAATTAGGAATACCAAGATAGCATCTACATCTCAGCTTCACAGCTGCTTCGGAGTAAACATTAGATAACCTCCTTGTTTGAAATGTCCTTGGGTCCCAGGACCTCTGGAGAACTATCACTGGCCTGTTCCCCAGACAACACAACTCCCAACCTCCTGATATCTTGATGGCTTTTTGATTCCTTTCCCCCTTCTCTATCTCTCCTCCTTATCCCCTCTTTCATGGATTGCTCTTGGAATCTCCAAATTCCTCTGGTTTTATTGTGTATTGGCTCTTTCCAGCTTCAGCTCCATCTTTGGCCAATATTTGTCTATCCAAACTTATCGACATGCTCAGCAGAACATAAGCCTTTTGTTAAACAGTATACCACATTTTCTTTAGAAGGCAGTAGTGATTAGAGAGAGAAAAATGCCAAGAATGAAGCACCATATGTATAGATCTTATATGGATACTGGGGCAATATATTCTGCTGGGTTTGTCTAGTGGTTAAGTCTAGGGTTGCACCTTCAGGAAGGGAAAGGACTGGGTGCTATGGATAAGAATAGTATGAAGAAGAGACAGACCCTACAAAAAGAAATGGGAAAGTAGAAGATGGACTTCAGACTAGAGACATTCCCTCTTCAGGCTTTGTTCTCTTGAGCTTAAGTATTCAGAATGTGTTCATGGGCTTCTGTAAATAGAGATTTATGTTTCATCTGGGGAGTGCAGCCCTGTGACTATATGAGTTGATAACCTGGAGAGACTTTTAGGGGAAGAGGGCATGTACAGCCAAAGAACCAGGCTGGGCACAGTGGCTCATGCCTATAATCCCAGCACTTTGGGAGGCTGAGGTGGAAGGATCTCTTGAGCCCAGAAGTTTGAGACCAGCTGGGACAGCATGGTGAGACTTCATCTCTAAAAAAAAAAAAAAAAAAAAAAAAAAAGCCGGGTGTGGTGGCACACACCTGTAGTCCCAGCTATTCAGGATCATTTAAGCCCAGGAAGTTGAGGTTGCAGTGACCTGAGATGGTGCCACTGCACTCCAGGCAATGTATCCATCAGTATTCCGTAGGCACATTCTCTTTGACCTAGTGTTTTCACTCATGGAAATGTGACCTAAAGATACACTTTCATGTGACATATATGCAAAGATTGTGATAACGGATCACCAGAAACAATCTTAATGCACATCACTGGAAACTCAATGTAAAAAAGAGATATATTGATAGATGCTTCTAATTGTAGCCATTGAAAAGAATGAAGACCCTGTTCCTGGATGGACATAGAATGATATCTAAGATATGTTGTCCAGTGGAAAAGACAGAGGGCCGTGGAAGGTATACAGTAGGCTTTATCAATGGAGTCTTGAAAAAATGTTTCTGTGTAGAAGGTGTTGTGTGAATTAGTGTTAGATTGAGCTGTATCTCACCTGCTTGGCATGGTTCCTCCTAACTTTGGTGATCTGGTTCCCTCGGAATTTTATGCAGATCCCTGGCATGGTTCTGGAACATAGCAGGTCTCCATCTCTGCTTGGATTCCCCTGGGGATGGAGCTTATCACTTCATTTTCCTTTGGTGGACAATTGTAATTCTCAGGGAGAGTGGGCTCCTCTGCCTCTTTTTAACTCCTAGTGGGGGTTCTGGCCTGGCTCTGAGCAGGGGTCACTCTTGTTGACAGTGCTCAGACCTTGCTTGATTGAGTCAGTTCTCAACCAGATTTTCTTCTAGATTCTCAGTAGCTCCCACACTGCCTTTAAAGCTAAGGAGAACCTCCCACACTTTTTTTTTTTTTTTTTTTTTTTGAGACGGAGTCTCTCTCTGTCACCCAGGCTGGAGTGCAGTGGCGCGATCTTGCTCACTGCAAGCTCCGCCTCCCGGGTTCATGCCATTCTCCTGCCTCAGCCTCCTGAGTAGCTGGGAGTACAGGCAACTGCCACCACGCCCGGCTATTTTTTTTTGTATTTTTAGTAGAGACGGGGTTTCACCGTGTTAGCCAGGATGGTCTCAATCTCCTGACCTCATGATCTGCCTGCCTCAGCCTCTCAAAGTGCTGGGATTACAGGCGTGAGCCGCCGCACCCGGCCAACCTTCCACATTTTTGACATGGGCTTTGCTCCTAGAGCACGGTCAGCCTGCCTGGGCACTGCTGCTAATGCCTCCCAAGATCTCTGGGAGCTGGAGCCTCTTTCCCCATCTAGTGAGTGCTTCCTTGCTGCGTTCTTGGACTCCTATGGTAGTTCTGGCAAGTTAGGGGGCCAAAGCTTTAAAAAAGGCTTGTCTGGCTGTCTCTGACTTCGAGGCTGTCAGCCATCTCAGCTCAGTTTTATGTAGTTTAATGAATTGTTACTCTTTTGTGCCTGTGCCCTGAGGTGATTTCTTACCACAAAGGGCAAGCTTAAGAAAATCAAATAAATAAATACTAATAAACAGGGAAGCAAGGTTTGGAGAGGTTAATTGCTTTTCTGGGGTTGCAAGGCAGTGAGAGGGGAGCTGGGCTGGCTGCCACCTCTCCTGTGCTCTGGCCACTTTGCCATTTAACAGCCCCAAAGAGGCTCACTTAAAAGCAAACATATAAACGGAAGTAACTTTTTCAGCGACTTGTTGGGTCTTTTCCCACTTAGGAATACTGATTTTTCTCCTCACTGAGCCTGAGATGGAGAGGAATGGTTGAGTCTGAGTCTGAGCACCAAGTAGGTGGGCATGGTCCCAGCTTGAGTAGGTGTCGGTGACTGCACATTTGAAGTGGTTTCCAGGAGCCCATGTCCTCTCTGCGATAGACAGATTATGTAAAAGGCTCCAAGGCACCATAGAAACCTGGCCTGGTTTATACCTGAAAGGAGGGAGGGTGTACGGCGTACATTCTATTGTTCTAATCACGCCACTTTAATGAGATACAAAATTGTGCCAGTTTCATAATTATGATATATATCAGGGCTTAATTATATGTACAGGATGGCATATTCAATTGAATACATGCAAATGGAATAAAGATTTTCATTTCACATGTCCCTCCTACTCTCCCTAACAAAGAACTTTCTAGGGGTTTTAGGCATATAGGCATAGTGGAGAATCAACTTGCACCACATGCCAGCGTCTTCTGGCTTTCAGAACAACGAGGAGACACTGAAAACCCATGACTAGTGAGCTAAGGACACTGAATAAATAAAGATGAACCTAATAAAAATATAGGTGCTTTTGATAGCCCATACAAACATGTCTGGCTTCAATTTGTGGGAATTTTCTTATTGTTAAATGACAAAAACATAAAAAAGAGCTAATAAAAATTCTGTGGCTAAAGGTCTTTTTAAAAAGTACTAGAAAAGCAAGTTCAGAGCCATGGCTGCATTTGTTACTGATTATGAGCAGAAATGGGAAAAAACATTGACCCCTGTGACTTGGCTCTGAATGTGCTGATGAAGCCCCTGGGATCTCCATGCATGTCACTTTTCTGATGTCCGTAGACTCTGGGACAAGAAGCAAGGAGGGAGAGCTCCATGCCAGGCCATGTTTTGTTGTAGGAATGGCTTTGTGAAGGGCTCTTGTGACACTCCAGGATCCACTTCGAGAAATTTCTCCAGTAGGCAAACACTATGAAAGAGAGACCTTGTGGGAGGAGGTAAGGTTGAACTATCTATCATGTCCCTAGCTTTGTCTTAGGTATTGGGAACACTTCTGGCAGGTAGAGAGGCAGCTGATCTTAGGGACTTTCTTCTCTCATCCAGGGCTACCTGATGACTCTCAGGAAAATCTGTGGAGCCGGGTCTTGGTAGCGAGCTGGCTGCCCTTTGTTTATGTTCTTGTAGAAACACTGACTCTAGAGAGAAAAACTGACCCATCTGTTGAGATGTTACCCAGACCTGCTACTGTTATTTTTCCATTCATTCACTCATTCATTCATTTATTCATTCTTCTCATGAGCTACTAATATGTGCCTGTCCAAACACTAAGGCCCTAGGAATGAATAAGATGAATGAGTAAGACCTAATTCTGTCCTGCAGAGGCTTGCAGCCCAGAGGGGAAAGGCATACAATAAAGTATAGGATACCTCTGGTGGGTCCTAGCATAGCAGAGCTTTCCCAGAAGCAGGTGTAGTAAATGCTGCTCTGAGTGGGAATGATTTTGCAAAGAGATGATGATTGAAATATGTCAAGAGAAGTTCACCAGGTGGATATATTGGAGAGAGAGATTATTTCTGGTAGAGGGATTTGAGTGATAAAAGGCAAATTAGCCAGAAGCAGCTGAGGATTTTGAGGGATCTGCAGGTTTGCCATCTAGAAATAGGTTTCTAATAAAGTTCCTTGATCATTCTATCCAACATAGCTCATTTCAATGCTTGCTTTTTGATTTACATCTAGGGCTCTGTCCAGGTTTCTGGCATCCTCCATGATAATGAGTGTGAATGGATGAAAATTAATATGAGAAAGCCAGGTTTGTCCAGGAGGAGTTTCAAGGCTAGGAGAGGTAAAAGCATGCAGATAGCCTGTCCAAGGCATGCAGTGGTTAGTGCATTAGAGAGCACAAGGAGATAATTGTAGGAAACAGAGGAGATACCACATGCTGGATAAGCAGTCCAAGAAGGCTTCCTGGAGAAGGTTAAATTGGAATTGGGCCTTCAAGGATGGAAGACAAAAGATATCCTCCTTTGCATGAACAAAGATGTAGGAATTCCCTAAGCTAGTGAGATTATTTCTACTATCAAACGTCAACCTAACTTCCAAAACACTAGTTTACAAACCAGGTTCTGTACCAGAATCCCTTGTTGAGGGCAGGGAGGAATTACATAGAAATTTCTGGGACTGACTCCTAGAAATTCAGATTTCAAGCGGAATGCACATTTTAGTGAACTCCTCAGAGGATGCTGATACCCAGAACACAGATGGGATTCCATCTGATGGCGGCGGGAGGGAGGGGAGGACTGACTCTGAGTGTACACAGACATGGGTTCCAATCACAAGTTTGCCTCTTATTTGCTCTGTCACTTAAGGCAACATGCTTAGTTCCCTTCAGCCTCACATTACTTGTTTCCGAGAGGTGATAATAACAGCCCAGAAGGGTAGTTGTGAAAATAAATGAAATGATATTTGTCACAGTGCTAACATAACTTCTGGCTAATAGCGGATAGGGGATAAATCTGAATTTTCTTCCTCTCCTCTATTCAGTAAAAATGGCATATATCTTCTGGGGTGGTCAAAATTCCCAAGAGGCATAATTCTTGGCCCCAAGAAAACACTGGTCACAGACAGGCGGGCATTTGCTATTCTTGAATAAACTGTTAGACACAAGGGAGTCTCCTGGACCTCAGTGTCTCTTTCTTGTCTTAGACAATGCCTAGCATTCTCCAGCTATGCCCTTTAAACCTGGGCATTAAACAGTTTTTGTGTCCAGTGAATACACAAACACCCCTAAGGAATGTTAGTGGATTAAGCCACTATGAACTCACACCTTAGGGTAAGTGAAGTACTGGCTGAATGCTAACCTGATAGAGGAGTGTCAGCTCTCCAAGCCTGCAAAGTGATAATCAGGTCTAGCGGTTTTAAAATTCTGCTTCATGAAGCTCTAGAGGTGAACACACAATATTTGGTTGCGCTCTGGACAACTCTAGGGGGAGCCAGCCTCATAGTGTACAACATGCACTGTAGCTCCTAAGGTTGTACAGTGCATAACCTGCACAACCGTCTATGGTGGCTCTACCTAAATGTTTCCATGGAGTTGGTTTTGGAAGGAGGGTAGGGATGCTGGCAGGCAGAGGTGGCTACAGGTCCCCACTTGCCTTCAGAAAAGGGTGCAGCACACCAACATGGCACATGTATACATATGTAACAAACCTGCATGTTGTGCACATGTACCCTAGAACTTAAAGTATAATAAAAAAGAAAAGAAAAGAAAAGAAAAGAAAAGCCTTGTGGTATAAAGTAGGGTTTTGTGGAAGGTTTTCTTTAAAGATAAAGGATAAACTAGGGCCCTATTCAGTCTCCTCATTTTGCAATGGGGAAGCTAAGGTTTCACTGTGAGAATGTGGTAGAGCCGGCACTATTCCCCAGGATTCTTTGGCCTGGGGGGACAGAGTAGGACAGGCATGAAGGTTGGGGAGTGCTCCATTCCAGTAATGTGTCTGGGCAGGAAGAGGAGGCTCTGGCCAGAGCAACCTCCCAGATAGGACAGTCTTGAAGAAATCAAGCCTCCATTCACAGGGGAGCCTTAGGCCTGCCTCCAGGGAAGCTCAATGCTTCTGCTAAGCAAAGATATCCTGAATGGAGGCATTTTAGGATTGCCTGTCATTCAGGCAGGCTGCAGCTAATAGAGGCCTGCCTAGGCCAGAGCCCGGGCCTGGGACCATGCGTTTGCTCATTGAGGCCAGTAAGAGGCTTTGAAGAATCCACTTCCCCTTTTCCCTGCTGAATTATAAGAAATGGAGAGAGAGGAACACTTGCAGCCAGGAAGGCAGGCCAAGGCGGCCCTTGAAGGAAAAGGAAAGTGAGATGAGGGCGTGGGTGGGTGGGGTGGGATATCCCTCCCTCCACCTCGTCCTCCTCTGAGCTTCCTTCTGGGGGCACCTCTCAAAGCCTCTTGGGGAGCCTGGGCCTGTTCTCTGGCAGGGGCCTGAGCCGGGCCTGTGGTCAGCCTTCCAGACTCAGGGCACCTCCAGGCCTGCCTGTGGGTCTGGTTCCCTCACCTCAGGGCTCTCCTGGGAAAGCAGAGACAGGCAGGCCCGCCTGGAGCACTTTCGGGCAGCAATGACTTCAGTGCTTGTCCCCAAAATAAATGCACCACAGACAAGACAATGTGGTCAGGGGCTGAAGAGTTACTGTAAATACCAGCCCGGGCTTCCTATTTCTGTTCCTGTGACTCCCAGGGGGGCAGGCGCTGGCCAGCCCCTTCCCAGTGCACTCTGTTCTTACTGCCACATCCAAGGAAAAGCTTTGGCCTGGAATTCCTCACCCAACTGTCCCTGGGACCCCTTTTTGGGTTTGCAGAAGGGACCTTACTCTCACCCCCAAGCAGGGTTTAGACTGAATCTGGCTTTCCACAAGAAAGAGATGAAAACACTAAGTGTTGGCACTGTGCCAACTACTCACATGTTTTTGGCCTCACACCAAACCCCAAATTTTGGAGAATCAAAACAGTAACATCTTATCCTTAAGAGCACTGTCTTAACCCGTGTATACCTAGTATTCCGTTATTGGAACACTAAGCTTGTGGGAGTTATTTATATCCTACTTCTCAAGGTCATCGCCAAGGTCTGATTTTTCACAGAAAAAATTTGCAACCTCCGTCATCAATGGGTTAAAGGCTTTACGTGGTTTAGTACATATGGTCCTTACCATAGTCACAGGATGTAAGTATGTCTATACCCATTTTATAGATGAGAAAATCAAAGCAAGAACACAAGGTGCTTGCCCAAGGACACCCCATCAGTAAGCTAGGAGTCAAACCCAAGCAGCCTGACCCCGGACTTGTATTTGTAGCTGATAGGCTGCACAGGGCAATGGTGTCAATCACCTTCTGCAGATGGAGGGAACAATGTGCAAAGAAGGGTTCAAGGTCAATTGGCTAACCAGTTAGGGGGCCGATTTGAATCCAGGCTTGGTGGGCTCCAAAGATCCTCCCACTGCACTGGGGCGCCTTCTAGGGGCAGGACAGCAGTACATCATTGAAATATTTGTTCTGACCTCTTTCCGGCTTCTGGTCAGCTGACACCCTGGCTTGTAGCTACCTTCGAGGGTCAGTGCTTAATGAGGGATGAATCAACATTCATACACACCCGCACGGGGGCTTCTAATTTGAGTAAGTTTGCTGTTTCCAAGGACAGATGGTCCCTGCCTTTGGGAGGTTGCTCTGGTTGTGGTGTTTCTTGCCTTTCAATTATTGAGTGCTCTCAGGTGTATCTCCCTCAAAGTCTTCTCACTCTTGAAGAGGCATGCTACATTTGTGAACTGATCCCTGCCAGGAAATCTCACAGCAGTCTCAGAGAGTGTCTGGTCAACCTAGGAAATGGGCACGTAGCTCATCCTATTCAGCACCTCTGCTGTAGAAGGGAAAACTATGGAAGCCAGGCATTTTCCCCCTAAAGGGAGCTAGTTATATAGGCTTGCATCCAGAGAAAGAAGAGAAAGTGGACTGAGTCGACCACATGGAACAAAATTTAAATGCTGTGTCATTTCTTTCAAGCAGATCTGCTGAGGCCAAGTGGAGCCATAATACCTTCCTGTTCACTCAACGTATCTGATAAGATATTAGCACTGGGCGATAGTATACTGGTTTCTGCATGTAATAGAATTGTGGCATCTCATCTGGTTTACCTCCTTGCTGTTGCTAATAAGAAGCTCATAACTTAAATTTGTACTCAATTGTTATAACTCTTCTCAAAAAATAAGTTATTGGAATACTTCTATTCCCCTTATCTTCTGCATACTGGCTCTTGTGTTTTGTTTAGGATAGGTCAAAAATTTGTTCATTTTATGTGAACTCATTTATCATAAGTCACCTGGGATTCAGAGTCTAATAAAATAAATTTTATAAACACATTTTGTGACTAGTGTGTACCAAGTGCCATACAGTTTAATTTCATTCACGACCCATTTGTTGCTTGCTTGTTTATTTCTCAAATATTTGTTGAGCACCTTGCATATGCCAAGGTGCCTGTCTTAGGTTGCTTGTGTTGCTATAAAGGAATACCTGAGGCTGAGTAATTTATGAAGAAAGCAGATTTATTTGGCTCATAGTTCTACAGGCTGTACCAGGAGCCTGACATCAGCATCTGCTTCTGGTGAGGGCTTCAGGGAGCTTCTACTCATGGTGGAAGGTGAAAAGGAGCAGGTGTTACATGGTGAGAGAGGAGAGGGAGGTGCCTGGCTCTTTCAACAATCAGCTCTCAGGAACACTCATAGAGCAAGAACTCACTCATAATCTCCAGGAAGGCACCAAGCTCTTCATGAGGGATCCGAGGCCATGACCCAGACACTCCCACCAGGCCCTACCTCCAACACTGGGAATCATATTGCAACATGAGATTTGGAGGGGACAAATATCCAAACTGTATCAGTGTCATTGTTTGTGCTGGGGACACTCTAGTGGGCTAGTCAGGCAAGGTCCCTACTGTCCTGGGGGTCACCATATAGAGGGGGAGTCAGACATTAAACAAAAAGTACACATGTGTAAACACACAATCCACACATGCACTCCACATGCACTCTACACACTACATACACCACACGCACACACTCACATACACACACTCACATAATGGGCCAGCTAGTGATAGGTGCTATGAGAAAAAATTAATAGAGTAAGAAGTAAGAGGATGTCTGGGTGGTGAGGCAGGGAGGCGAGACCCTGCTGTTTTGCATGGGTCACCAGAGGAACCCTCTTGGTTGAGCTGACCTGTGAGCAGAGACCCAAACAAGCAAATTACAGTCATATGATAACTGGGCAAATGCAGGCAGTTCCTATGAGCTTTACAACAATCTGGGGGGCATTAATGGAATCAATGGCTTTTAAAAATTAATTTTCTTAATAGAGGGGGAGTCTGAGGCTCAGAGATTTAAAATAATTTGAAGCTGAATCAGGCTTCTATCCCAGGCCCTATGTCATTTCCCTCAGAGTGCAGCATGAAGATGTGTGTGAAGGGTATGGGGCCAGACCCACCTGACTTTGCATTTCAGCTCCTCCATCTCACCAGCTCAAGGCATCAGAGTGAACCTGAGCAAGCTGTAACCTCTCTGTGTTTACTAATCTTGTTTACTAATCTGTCAAATGGGGATAAAAATAGTCCCTACCTCACTGGATTGTCATGAGGATGAAATGGTTGGCTCAGTATGTGGCCGGAGGTTGGGGCCCATTGATGTAAGCCATTATTCTTATACGTGTTGTCTGTCTTCCTTCAAAGGAGACAGGCTGCAGACTTCCAAGTCACTCTGGCTTATATGTAATGCCCTGCTCTCCTTCATCTCTTTCACAGGCTCGAGGAGACTTTTCCTGCGGCAGCACAGGCTGTTCTTGCATGCTGAGACAAGCAGCCTCAGGGTGCAGGGTGGAATTGCTACACCATCTCCCTTGGGTGTCTGTTATCAGGGATCGATGGCAGCCCCAGCCTAGAGCATTTGGAGGTGGTCTGAGTGGGGTATGGGGTGAGGGAGTTTCCCAAAGAGCCAAAGAATGACTTGCCCTTCTTGAAAACTGTGCCATAGAAAACCTAAGTTTTGCCTTCCATCTGACAGCAACTTCCTTTAAAAGCATCAAGGAAGGGAAACACACAGAGGAGGTGGAGCCAGTTGGAGCTACAGCTTAGGCCCTGAATTGGGATGCCGGTCCCCTGGGATCCTGTCTGGACTTACAGAGGCTGTTTTTTTGATCAAAATAGGGGCCTTAATGGCTTCCTGTTTAGACGTTATTGCTTTACCATGAGACCCACAGGAGATGGTGTAGCAGTTCTACCCCGCACCCTGAGGTGGAAGAGATGAGGACACCAGAGCGTTACCTTCTGAGGGTTGGCTGCATCCTGCCCTGCCTAGTGCTTCTCTGACAACCACAGCTACTCTCTCCAGGCTCTTCCCTCCCCTTTAAACTGAGGGGAGGTAATGGCTCCTCTGTGTTGCCAGCTCCCGGATGCTGTACCAACTCTTCTGGGTCTCCTTAACTCTGCTCACACCCTTGTAAATGCTCCCTATGATAAACTCTCCTCAGTTATCCCCATTCAGGGCACCATCTGTTTCCTTCCAGGACCAGCACTCATATAATTCGACAATGCGTGTGCATTCTAGAAAATAATATAGTGTTCCAGACAAGAATATTGTTGATTTTTAAAGAAATTTCCCATACCTACACTAAAGGAACACCAAATTTATTATTGTATCAGTGAGGTGAGTTAACATAAAACAATAAGTTGACTACTAAGAAATGTAAATGGCTAATAAACTGAAAAATCAGCTCAACTGTAATGAAATAAGTCACAAATAAATAAAAAAAGAGATCTAATTTTTACCTTCTCAAACCCTGTTGTGGAGATGCTAAGTGGGTTCCTTAGGGAAATGCATCAAGAGCCTTAAACATTTTTATTCTTATGAGTCAAACAACTCTTTTGTGAAGTGTTCACTTAGGGAAATACTCAGAGATGTAAAGATCTATGGACAAAGATGTACATCTCAGGGTTGTTCAATAGTGACAAATTGGGAACAATGTACATGTTCTACAAAAGAAGTTTGGCTTAAGAAACCATGCTCCATGTAGAAGTAAAGTGGTTAAGCACATAGTGTCTGGCATCAAGCCATCTGGTTACACATTGTGCCATGGTGTGTGTCATCTAACCCTCGCCATGGAAGCTGTGCTTGGCAGGAGACACCTAGGAAGTGCTCAATGAACATGAAATTTATAGATAAAAAGTTATTTTCTAGGAAGGCTCCTCTACAGCCATTAGGTGGATGCTTCTGAAGAATATTTAATGATATGTAAAATTATTTGTGGCATAACATAAAATAAAGATAAATAAAAGAATAATTTAGAATTTAGATATAGAATAATCCTCATTATTTCAGCATGAAGGTATGCTAAAATGATATGAGCCTTTAAATCTAGATGGTATGATTACTGTTGATTTTGATTTTCTTTAGTTTTCAAATTATTTAAAATAGATTATTAACCTCCTCCTTTTCCTCTTTCTCTCTCTTACTATGGAGACACAGATGACACCATAATAAGACAAACAAAGTGGTCTACAATCCCATTTCCCAGATGTCTTTTTGACACACACACACACACACACACACACACACACGCACAATTTAAAACAGCTCAAAAACAAAATCCAAAGTCTTCCTTCTCACCTACAATCTTCCCAGATGAAACCATTGGTAATAAATCCTTTCATTCATTGCAGAAGAAAGTATGTGCACACACCAGCGGATCCACGTTCTTTTCAAATAAGCTTGTATTGATTTTATAATCAGAAAATTGTAGCATGTACACATTTAAAATGTGGGCATTTTTATCGTCAATCCCTGAGGAACAGGCTTGGGTCAAATGGCCTGTCCTGGTCCCATTGGGAGAGGATCAGGAGGGGCAGAATTGGTTTTGTGGCCATTGGCCTGGGATGGGGAGGGGCTCTAAAATGCACACCTCTTGTTGGTCCTCGGTTTCCTCATCGTTGGAATGGGACAGATCTTGAACACTGCACACCTTACTTACTTTGGGACAATAACCAGCATTAAGACACTAATGTTGATCCCCAAGATCAAGTATTGCTGGTCTCTGCTGGGCCTCCAGGAGCATTGCTACGAGCCATGTTTCTATGCCCTTGAAAACATTCATCTTCAGTTTTTCCCAAGGACCTCAACTCTCTTGATTTATCCAGTTCCCCAAACCCCCACCATCTGGATCCAGCTGCCTCACGCTTCCTCTGAACCAAACTGAGCACATTTTGTTTTCTTTTGCTCTTCCCTGTCTTCTCTAGTTCTACCCTAACTTCCCTAGAATTTAGGTCATTGATTGCACAAAAAAAAAAACAACAAAGAAAAAAACAACAAAAAAAAAACAGGGAACCATGGGGTTGAACACTCATATTGGGCAATGCGTACAAGGTTCATAAAATTAACTGGAAGCTGTCTCTTGATGCAGTTCCCTACTCACTGAACTCATGTGACTTGAATAAATCACTAAGACTCTTGATGTTCTGTTTTGTTCTTTGTGCAAAAAGATAACACTCTATTGTCTTTGGTTCACAGTGGTCAACTCTAGAGAGTCTTCCATCTCCTGAGTACAGTGGGGAGGCATAATGGGCAGTCCACAGCAGCACTGAGTCCAGGAGTCCCTGACTCATGGGAAGGGTTGAGGAATTTCTCGGGAGCTGGGGTTAAATGGCAGCAGCAGTCTGTCCCATGGCCTCATTTTGGACGCAATGCCAAGCTTTCATCCACAAACTCACAAGTTTATGCTTTTATTTAGAGTGTGGGCATAGCACGGATTCAGGGTCAGAAAGGTCAAGTTGGATCTTTCTTCCTCTTTATTTACCTGCTAAATGACCTTATGAAGGTCCTCATGTTGTCAAGTCTCAGTGTATTCTTCTGTTATATGGGTCTAATCTTCCTTTCTTCTTTAGACAGCTGTTGTGACAGTAAAGTGAGACCCTTGTAGCAAAAGCACTTTTCGGACTCCATGATGTTAGGAAACTGCAAAACACCTTCTTCTGAGTCCAGAGACTGGAAAATGAACTCTTGTGTGGTGAGAATGAAAAGATCCCTTTCTTTTATTTATTTAGCACACATGAAACATGTATATGCATTCATTATATACCAGGGACTCTTCTAAGTACTTGACAAATATTCACATATTTACATTCTCCTAATCACACAATGATAAATATACAACTGTTGTCCCTGTTTTCCTGATGAGAAAACTGTGGCACAGAGAAGTTAAGTAACTTGCCCAAAGCCACATAGCTAGTAAGTAGCAGAGCCAGGATTCAAACCTAGGCACTATGGCTATAGAGCCCATGCTCCTCACCATTACATCACGTTAACTTCTTTGCTTGGGATGTCTGGTAGAGCAAAGATAACTTGAGAAGTACAACAGACTGATAGTGAATCTTAGTCCTGCCATTTAGCTGTGTGGTCTTGGGAAAGTTAATTAAATTCTCTGAGCCCTTACTCCCTTATCTATCAAATGAGAATAAAAATGTCCATATCAGACAAGTTTTGCAAAGGTTAAATTGAGGCACATTGTCTGGCACAGGCACAATGAGGTGCACAGGTAATGTGAGTTGGATTAGTAGGCAGGGCCTTACCTGAACTTGGCCTTAGCCATTTACTTGGTTACTGGTTGATTCGGACTTTTCCATGCTCTGCCCACCAGCCTGCTGGGTAACCACATACTTCAGAGTGTGAAGGACCCTGCCCATGCCAACTCTAACACTCTCAGGGTGTCTGCCTTGCAGATTGGGGTAGGGAAGCTCTTGTTCACATGCCTCGGCTTGTCTAACAATTACAATTTTTCAGTCCCAGGGTGTCAACTCCCAGGCTCCTGTTTCCTTTGGGCTCCAAATAGCAAACAGGGCCCTGCACTTCTCTGTCCACCTCCCCTTCCAAAAACTTACTGGTTAATTTTAGGGTTGGGGAGAGGCTCTGATGAGGGCCTGCCCACGTGGGGTTAAGGTTACCAGTGGCCTCTGCCTCTGGTCAGGCTCGCTGGGAACAGCCGCAGTCACTTCCCGAAGCTCAGTGGGGGCAGGAGCTCGGCCAGGGCAGTGGGCAGTGGTTGGGCACAACATTTCCAAGATGTTGGGAGCCCTGCCTCAGCAGACCAGACCCACAGCCCACATTTTTGCAAAAGAGACACTGTCTTTTATCAGGCATAGCCTGATGCAGTTATATTTTTCATATCATTTTAACTCTAGAAATGGCCCAGCATTTACTACTGCAAAAACTTAATCATGTCTGCCTTACCTGAGGCCCCTTTAAAAGATAAGTGCTGACAGATTATCTCAATAATAAGGAAGAAGTCTAGTCACAGTTCTTTACTCTCCATTAAAAGTCTCACAAACCACGTATTGATTTTTTTAAAGAAAAGAAATTGGAAGAAGCATGTACCAATTAAAAATAAAACTAACAATTTATTATCCTTAGATCTTTAAGGCAAATAGAGAGTAGAAAAACACTTGCCTTTTTTCCTCCCCTATATTGAGACATAATAATTAGGCAACTATGTAAATAACCTTGTATTAAAACCTGAGACAGCCTGCAGTTACTCAGGCTTCTGTACTGGATCATAAAGATCAGTTACTGCTCCTGGGTTCTCTGAGTTTTGCAAAGCTTTTCTCCCTTTTCTGAAGGGCTTTTAGAAAAATTGTTTCTTTCTCTTCTCTTTTGCTTTGAGAAGGCTGATCATAAGCTCATCTTCTTACTTGTTTGTAAGTTTACTGAATGAGCTCTAGGAGTTTCTTGTTTGTTTCTGTATTCCACAAGCCTTGATCGAGCACAAACTATGTGTTTGTGTTGCTCTTTATCTTAGATGATGAACACTGTTACAGAGAAACATTGAGCAGGAAAAGAGGACATTGAGAATTTCCAGGACTGTAACAATAAGATGATGACAAATTTTTCATTGAAGTAGAAACTAGAAACAAGGAAAATATTTTAGAACTGATCTGTCATGTACATGTCTGGCCAGGCCACCCCATCTTTTTTGTGTGTGCAATGATTCTCTGCCTGATAAGTATTTGTTAAATATGTAAATAAATGTCTCCCTCCATCTGAAAAGTAAGCACCACCAGGGTAGGCATTTTATGTTTTCTACTGATGTATCCCACACGCTGAGAACTATACCTGACACATATCAGGCCCTCCATTAATATATGTTGAATAAACAAACAGTTGTCCTCAGTTCATGGATTTGTTTGGAATTCGAAAAGTTTTTTCCAATACCTACTTTAAGTCAGGAATTGACCTAGGTGCTAGAAACACAAACAGGATTGACCTGGGGCTGCCTTTTCTGATCTTTCAGACAAGGGGAGGAGAGTGAGTTGATCAAGCTAACATAATACTATGTTGTTAAGTGTTAAGCTAGGAGGACTTTGAGATACTCTCTTGCAGAATATGGTAGGATGCTTCACCAAAACCTGTGGAGTGAAAGAGTGGTGCTTAGGTAAAGAAAGGATTGAGATGGAGTGAGCAACTGAGTTCCAGGAACTAGAAGAGGGGGTCTAATGATTGAAAGTGACAGAAAACAAGGAGCCAGAGAAATGGAGGCTGCCATGCCTCGGGTGAGAAGCAGGGAGTGGTGAGATGAGGCTGGAAGAACAAGCAGAGGCCAAATTGTGCAGAGCCTCACATGGGGTTCAGATTTAATTTAAAGACAGCATGGAGCCATTGATGGGTTGCCAGGGGACCAAGGAGGGCAAATTTCTGTTTTGGAAAAATCCCTCTGGTTTCTAGGTATAGGATGGATTTAAAGGAGAAAGCCCAGGCCAAGAGGCAGCTAAGAGCTTCTCCTACAACCTAGGGGAGATGTGGTGGAGACCTGGATGAGAGTGGACAGGTTGTGGGCTGGAAGAACTAGAGGGATTTATGAGAGAAAGACTAACGGGTTGGGGGTTAGAGAGAGGCCAGTGTAGTGGGTGACTCTGAGGTTTCTGGTTTGGTCAACTGGGAAGATAGTTTGAAATAGTTCAGGTGCAGTGTGGGAGAGAAAATTGACATGGAGTCCATATGTATGTCTTGGGAGACCGAGAGGTTTATGGCTCCAGTGAAATAATTCTTCAGTTTACTTTGAAGACACATGGATGAGAAGGAGGAAAACATGCAATTTAAAATGTTGTGTTGACATGAATGCACATCCACACCAGATATCTGGAGATAAAGGGCATGGATGGATTGATGTCCTGCATTGTGCAAACTGGTGTCTACTTTGTTCAAATTCAAGAATTTAATCCAAATTTCTATATTACCCTGGAAGAATAATTTAAAACACAGTTGGCCTAGGTGCAGTGGCACATGTCTGTAATTCCAGCACTTTGGGATTGCGAGGTGGAAGAATTGCTTGAGCCCAGCAGTTCAAGAGCAGCCTGGGCAACATAGTGAGACCCTATCTCTCTCTCAAAAAATATAAAACTCTCTATATCCATGAGTTTCACATCTGTGGATTCAACCAACTGTGGATCAAAAATATTGAAAACAAATTTAAAAAAGGATGGTTGCATCTGTACTAAACATGTGTAGACATTTTTTCCTTCTTATTATTCTCCAAATAATACAGTATAACAACTATTTATATAGCATTTACATTGTATTAGGTATAAGTAATCTAGAGAGGATTTAAAGTATATGGGAAGATGTGCATAGGTTCTATGCAAATACTATACCATTTTGTATTAGGGACTTCAGCATCTGCAGATTTTGGTTTCCACAGGGTGTTCTGGAACCAATCCCCTGAGGATACTGAGGGACCACTGTATTGTCTTGGATGATCTCTGATGCTATAATATCAGTCCTCTTTCCATGGCTGAGAGTAGGGTGGGTGAGAAAGGAATTGGGCTTACTGTATTTTTCAGCACACTGAACCTCTCCTTGCTTTTTGAATCATTTCCTTTTACTCTAATAATTTTGGAAGTATAATGTTATGAAGTACAATATCAATGTTGCACAAGGAATAACCCCACACTTAGAATTCATTCATTCATCTATCCATCTATCTGACCACTCACCAGTAATCTTTCCTTCCTTCTTTCCTCCCTTCTTTCCTTCCTTCCTTCGTTCCTTCTTTCCTTCCTCCCTCCCTCCCTTCTTTCCTTCCTTCCTTCTTCCCTCCCTCTCTCTCTCCCTCCCTTTTTTTTTGACAGTCTTGCTCTGTCACCCAGGCTGGAGTGCAGTGGCATGATCTTGGCTCACTGCAACCTCTGCCTCCTGGGTTAAAAGGATTTTCATGCCTCAGCCTCCCAAGTAGCTGGGATTACAGGCACCCACCACCACACCCAGCTAATTTTTGAATTTTAGAGAGATGAGGTTTCACCATGTTGGCCAGGTTGGTCTTGAACTCCTGGCCTCAAGTCATCCACCTACCTTGGCCTTCCAAAGCGCTGAGATTACAGGCATGAGCCACTGCGCCTTGCCCAAGTTTTTGATCTGTAGCTTTGAAGACTTGGTTCCAGCACTGCCCTTTGTGTCCCTGCAATGTCTGGTCCATGCCTGTTTATTCCTTCCTTCTACTCCTCATCCTATGTCCCTGTTGCTCTGAACCCAGAAAACTTGGAGACCCAACATTCCCAAAGCACAGAGACGGCTGCCACAGCTCCCTTGACCCACAAGACCATCGAGCTGATGCAGCAGGAGTTTATTTCACTTGACTTCAATTTAACTGTCCTGAGCCCCTTCTTTATATTGCCAAGAGATTTCCTAACAGATATGTAACCCGGCGATTCAGGCAATTATTCACGTATTCCCCCACATCATTAGTTTTATGGAACACTGCCAGGGGGCATATTTTTCTTCCCTAGGACTCCTGAGAATAAAGGAAATAGAACTCTTACCATGAAGTCATATTAAGGAGTTTATTTCTCAGAAAATACCCCATAGCACTTTTATAAAATCTTGTACAGATAGACTGCATTTAGGAAAAGAATTATTTTTACCTCACCTGCTGCCATGAGAATTGCTGTCCAGGCCTTCTGCCTTCCAGGACATGGCTTTTTAAAAAATTCTGGGGTATCAACTGACCACAAAGAGGTGCCCATGGTTAGTGTAGGGAAGACATGGTTTAGGCTGGATTTTGTTGGGCTTGGCTAGGGTGATATAATTTAATCATCCAAACCAGGATGTACTTTTGGACAGAAGGGTGCTATTGCTAATTATATTGGCATAACAGGTATAAATCAAGGCCAACCAGGTCCATTGGGACATATGATTACCCTAGACTTTGTGCTCTATTCCTACCACTTATTGAAACTTTTCTCCATTGGCTTGATCGATAAAGTAAAAACCCAAAGCATTCAGCCAAACTGGGCAAAATATTAGCATTATGCCCTAAAGTGGTAGTTTTCTTTACTGACCTGGAGAACCAGGGATGATGGGGTGTATCAGCTAGCTCTTGTTATAATAATGCTGCACATGGAACCACACCAAAACCCAGTGTCCTGAAGCAGCGCATTTATTCTCACTTATCTACCTGCAGGTCAGTTGACATAGGCTGGGCTTGAATCCATGCTACAGGTTGGGTCCAACTCTGCCTCACACATCTCTCCTTCTCTACAGATCAGGGGGCCAGTTTATGCAGGCTCTTCTCATGGAAATGGCAGAAGCAGAGTAGAAGCTTGTGAGTGGAGACATGTGATGTCTTCTAATACTCAGGCTTGAATCTGGCACACAGTTCACATAGTTACTTCTACCCACATTACTTTGGCCAAAGCAAATCCTATGAACAAACCCATGTCTCCACTCATAAGCTTCTGCTCTCCTACCATTTCCATGGGAAAAGCCTGCATGAACTGGCCCACTGATCTGTGGAGAAGGAGAGATGTGTGAGGCAGAGTTGGACCCAACCTGTAGCATGGATTCAAGCCCAGAGTATGTCAACTGACCAGCAGGTAAATATACCCCTTCTTTGGTGGGGAATATGCCAAAGGCACAGGCAGAAGATAAAGGTACAGGAAGATGTAAAGAATGGGAACAATAGTACAGTCTATTACAGGGAACATTCGGCAAAAGAGGGTTTGCTTTTTCTCTCCCCAGGCCTCTAGTACTAGGCTGGCTGAGTTTCTTCAATCTACTGCATGCTAAGAAAGTGAAGCAAAGAGAACACAGGCCCTTTTGGTCTGCAAGAGGCAGGTAGCTGCCCTCATGACCTGACCACATAGAGGATGCCGAAAAGTGGGCTCACTCTGAGAATAGCAATGTCCAAAAGAATAGAGGACAGAGAGGTTGAGAGGAAACCTCATGATTCAGAATGGCAGCCCTGCCCTGGCAAATATGGTGCAGTGAATGGAAAACTCTTTTCATTCACCAGTCAGACCAATCATTTCTCCTCTCACAGAATGGAAGGAGGGAGGGAATGAAGAAAGGAATAGCAAGTGCTCAGGCACAAACTGCTCCTTTCTGAGGTGGGGAAGCAGAAACCCTTTATCTATGAGGATCAAAGGAAAAACATCCCCAAATCACAGGCATTTCTGTGGGATGTGCATGGTCCCACAAAGCCCCACCACGTGGATATTTTCCATGTTGTGAGTACTGGCCTTCCCATTACTTTGTTTCTATAGTTCCTTTCGGACAAGTGCTGCTGTGAGCTTTGTGCCCTGTGTCATTCAATCACTTTCTACTCTGCCCCCCTCCCCACCCTGCCACGGTGTCAGGCCCTGAGCCTTTGCCTACCTGCTGTCAGAGCCCTGTGTGGCTTCCTCTCAGGTAGGTGATAATGGGGAGTGAGAGCTTTTAATCAGACAAACGAATCATGCTGATTATCCCTAGTTCAATCATGGATTACCCCTTCCAGGGAATCTCCTGTCTAGTGTTTAAGCCAATTAAAGGGCTCTGGGGGAGTCCTTGGCTGGGAGTTCAGGATCAGAGGAGGGCAGGCTAAGGGGAGGCACTGGGGAAGGGGATTTCAGGGCAAAACACATCTCACCCTGCAGATGACGAGGGGTTCTTCCCATGTTCAGGGGTGACTGAGACCTTGGTGTATGGGGTTAATCACACAGATGGATTGCTCAAAGTCCACAGAGCAACCGAAGGGATGACCCATGGTCACCAGACCTTGCAAATTCACCATTATCTTCTCCCCTGCATTTTTTTTTTTTTTTTTTTTTTTTGAGATGGAGTCTTGCTCTGTTGCCAGGCTGGAGTGCAATGGCGCAATCTCGGCTCACTGCAACCTCCGCCTCCTGGGTTTGGGTTCAAGCGATCCTCCTCCCTCAGCCTCCTGAGTAGCGGGGATTACAGGCACCCGCCACCACGCCCAGCTAATTTTTGTATTTTTAGTAGAGATGGGGTTTCACCATATTAGCCAGGATGGTCTCGATCTCCTGACCTCGTGATCTGCCCACCTCGGCCTCCCAAAGTGCTGGGATTACAGGTGTGAGCCCCGTGCCTGGCCCTCCACTCCCATCTTTTCTAACTTGAGCTCTTGCAATAACTTCCTAGTTGGTCTGCCTACTCCACTCTCTAACTTCTCTATAGGGCAGCTAGAGTTGTCTTTTCTATTTTTTTATTATTTACATAACTAGGAAAAAACATTTAAAAATATAGAAAAGTGCAGAGATATTATAGCTAATAGCCATATATTTGCTACTCCAAATCAACAGATGCTTTTCCTCTATTCTTTCTATTATCTATCTATCATCTATCGATCTATCATCTATCTATCTGTCTATCTATCTATCATCTATCTTTATTGAAATAACACACATATGGAAAAGTACATATATCTTAATGTACATCTGTTGAATGTTCACAAAGTGAACAGTCATATAACTGTACCACAAAAAGGAAAGGAACATTACCCGCCTCTCCTTTTGCCCGTTTCTTGTTATTCCCCCACCCTACCTGATCAAAGGTAACCACTATCCTGAGTCCAATAGCATAGATTAGTTTGCCTATTTGTGAACTTTACAAATATACAGTCATACAATGTGTGTTTTTTGTGTGTTGTGTTTATTTTGAACCTTCTTTTTGAGAAAGACATTTTTAAAGATAAACGGGAAGTCACCTGCATTCTAATTCTTCTAATTCTTTTTCCTTCCCCAAAGGCAACCAGAATCATAAATGTGATAACGTATTTAGTTGGTCTTTATATGTTTACATATTTATATAGCATTACTTTGGATGTGTTTTGTTTTTATTCAAATAAATGGTTTTGCAATATATGTTGGTTCTACCACTTGCTTATTTCACAGAATGGGCTTTCTAAACCACACAATGGGTTATGTGACTCTCTTTCCTTTTTAAACACCCCCACCCATGTCTTTCCAGACTGTGGGTTCCTGGAAACAGGAGCAATGTTTTGATACTTCTTCTTATTCTGTGAGTCCAACTCTGCGGCTCACGCTTCATAAAGATGTTTTGGGTGAATGAATGCATCAATTAACAAATGAGCAAAGTCTCTCACTTCATAAAGAACTTGAAAGTCCTGAACAAACACACCCTTCTCTACTGACCCCCTTTTGGAGAAAGGTGTCCTCTTTTTATCTATTCTTCTACTTTTTTTTTTTCTTTTTGGCTGCTTTGTCTGTAAAACTGCCCAAAGACTTAAGTCCATCAGCAAGCCCAGCACAGAAATTTGACTTTATAAAATGTTCCTTCAGAAGAAGTAAATATTTCGGAACTGTGTACGATCTTTGTGGCTTTGCTCCTGGTCTGTTCTTCTGGAAGAGGAGATAGTAGTATTCTCCCTAAGGTTTTTCTAACTATAAACAGAGAATTATCATAGTGATGTAAGGAGATTACAACATTAAATTCATATTTTGATAAATTGGTAAAACATCAGTCATCCTTCAAGTTAGCCAGCCCTGGGGTTTCTGTTGAATTCCGTTGGTTCTTCCAGGCTCCGCAGAGATGAGATCATGGCCAAAGGGAGATGGGTCACTGTTGACATTCTGAAGGGACATCTCAGAGCTATGCTGGGTAAAGGAAAACTGGTCCCATCTGTCCAGCCTAACTACTGCTGATAGCACCAAGACCCAGGGCCTTATCCTCTCTCAGGACCCAGATTCATCCTTCCTATCTCCTCCCCTCCCCCAGAGCACAGCCACCACCCTCATTAAGCTAGCATAAGGGAAACACATTCATTTTAGATTTTGATTGGAATCTTGGTTATGCCACCAACTATGGATGATCTGGACAAGCTCGTGACCTCTCCAACCCTCAGTGTTCTTAAGTGTGCTGTGGGATATATTGTTACTATTTCATAGTTATATTGGGAGAATTAAACTATTGAGTGGTGCAGGATGTGCCAATAATACTCAGTATTTTTCTACTTGCATATACAGGTAGACAAAAGGCTAGAAAGAAATACAATAGATGTGTTAGTACACATACATGCATATTATACATGTTCTTGTGTGTAACTTTCTTTCTAAATATTTTATCCTATGTATTTTCCAATCTTTTAATGAGATTGGAAGATACTTATATTGTTTTTCTTTTAATACTATATTTGTTATTATATTTGTCTCAATACTATATTGTTTTTGATAGTTGCATAATATTCTAACATCTGGTTGTACTGTAAGTACACCTAACCATTTCCACATTGTGAGCCATTATGTTTATTTTCAATTTTTCATCAAGGAGAGTTCTGAGGTCAACCCAATCTGATTTTTTTCTTTTTAATCTTTTGCAAACAATGTGGTTTTTATTATTTTTGCTTTGCTTTGTTTTCTGCCTGGGATACTTATAAGTTATTTTTTTCCTTGCTATCAAGCTGTGGGTTTCTTTTTTTTTTTTAAATCAATTATGATTTGTGCAGAGTATACCATTTTGTTTTGCAATTTTAGATCTTTTATTTTCAGTTCAAGAATGTTCTAATATAGATTTGATTGGTGTTTCAGTGTCATTACTTTTTTAGAGACTTTTTTAAGGAACACTAATCTTTTCTTTTTGTAAATTGGATCACTTTTCTCTATTCTTCATATATGCCATCTGTTTGCTCATTATTTTCAACTCCAGATTCTAAAAGATATGTTTCAAATTTATTATTTCTCTGAAACTTAGTTTTCTGCAGTATAAGTTCTGCTCTTTATTGCTTCTAATGTAAACTATAATTCTAAGAGTGTATTAATTGTTTCTCTGCCTTTGGTATCTCAGCAAGACTTTTCTTCACCTTAGCCTGCATTTTGCTTTTGCATTTTGTTTCATTTTTTATCTCCTTCTCTTCCTAGAAGCCATACATTCTTGCAATTTATAGAGAACTACACACACACGTGCACACACACACACACACACATACTCACACACTCACATACACACACACACATATATATATATATTTTTCTTCTTTTTATAGTAAATAAATCCGGAGGCATGCGTTTTTTGGCATCTTTAGGCAAACTACAGTCCATGGACCAAATCCAACCTATTCCTTGTTTTTGTAAATGAAATTATTAGAACACAGACCCACTCATTCATTTATATATTGTCTATGGCTGCATGCTTTTACACTGCAGTGTAATTACGACAGAGACTGTATGGCTTCTAAAAACCAAAATATTACTCTCTGGTCTTTCGTGAAAAATATTTGCTAACTCCTGTGCTATTTTCCTTTGTTTAATCATTGTTAAATGGAAAGACATACTTCTAAATCCATGGTCTGCCCCAGGAGACTATAGATTCTGCTGTCTCTGTAGATTTTGATAAAGTCATTTCCTCAGACTTAAGTTAGAGCAGAATCTGACCCATCAGGGTACTCACTCAGGGGAAACACAACATCCTCATAGTAGGTAGTTGACAAAAGATTTATTAAGGGATCATTTCCCAGGGTGTGGGAAGAGTTTAGGAGCTCTAAAAAGGGATGACACACTCCAGGTGCGGTGGCTCATGCCTGTAATCCCAGCACTTTGGGAGGCCAAGGCGGGTGGATCACCTGAGGTCAGGAGTTTGAGACCAGCCTGACCAACATGGTGAAACCCCATTTCCACTAAAAATACAAAAAATTAGCCTGGCATGGTGGTGGGCACCTGCAATCTCAGCTACTTGGGATACCAAGGCAGGAGAATTGCTTGAACCTGGGAGGCGGAGGTTGCAGTGAGCTGAGATCATGCCATTGCACTCTAGCTTGGGTAACAAAAATGAAACTTCTTGTCTCAAAAAACAAAAAACAAAAAAGGGATGATGCAGTGCCCCAAGTCGAGTCGCTTGTGATGCATTCTTACTTACCCTCAGCCTGAAGGATCAAGAGGAGGAGGGAAATGTTACCAGAGCCCAGAGAATAGTTATATGGAAAGCTGCCTGCCAAGAGTTACAGCTTTTAACAGAGGGACATCTAAATCACAATGACCAATAGGGAGGAAGTCAGAAACCAAAGCAACAAAGGCCTCACTTCACTCTCCTGTCCTATAGTGTCATTCTAGCGCCCTCCTATTGCTGAAGTCAACCAGAGACCAAAGAACAAGAATTCTTTCAGCCTAGGTGTGCTTCAATGGTGTTTTGGATAAAGAAAATGTGGTACACATACACCATGGAATACTATACTGCCATAAAAAGGAACAAAATCATGCCTTTTGCAGAAACATGAATGCAGCTAGAGGCCGTTATCCTAGGCAAATTAATGCAGGAACAGAATACCAAATATACAGTATTGGCTGCATGTTCTCACTTATAAGTGGGAGCTAAACATTGAGTACACATGGACACAAAGAAGGGAACAATAGACCCTGGGGCCTACTTGAAGGTGGAGGGTGAGAGAGGGGAGAGGATTGAAAAACTACCTATTGAGTATCATGCTCATTACCTAGGTGACAAAATTATCTGTATGCCAAACCCCCACAACATGCAATTTACTCATGTAACAAACTTGCATGTGTACCCCTTGAACTTAAAATAAAAGTTAGTTGGAAAAAAAAAGAACAAGAAGTCCTTTACCATATGCCATATTGGTCTGCCTTCTGGGAGCATGGTATAGGGTAGGGGAGGATGAATAAGTGAAAGATATCCGTCACTTGGAGTTTATGTTTTCAGGCTTTTCAGGCTCTAGATCAGAGCTATCCAATAGAAGTTTCTATGACAATGGAAACATTCCCTATCTATGTTGTCCAATATGATAGCCACTAGCTACATGTGGCTACTGAGTCCTGGAAATGTGATTATGAACTTAGGAATTGAATCTTTAATAGTATTTAATTTTAATTAATTTAAATTTAAATAGCCACATATAAGTAGTGCCTGTTATATTGGACAGCATAGCTGTGGATGGGTTTCTATTTTCCTTCATGCATTGACTACAATGTACTTTGCTGGACTGTTGTGAGACCTTTTGTTCCCTGATTCTTTGAGTGTGAAACAGATCATTTATTTCTGGACATTCTGAGATAGTCTTCTCTCTCCCCTTTGGTAGAAATAATATCTGAAACCTCACAACCTCTAAGAAGCATAGCTTCCAGGCCTCCTTTTATGACTTTGCCTAACGTGTCCCATCTTGGATCTCTTCCACTTCCCTCCATGTGACATTGCAGTCAGATGTTAGTCTCTAAACTGAAGTAGAAAACCATTCCTGTTCATCTCCCACTTATGAGTGGGAACATGCAGTGTTTGGTTTTCCATGGACACAGAGAAGGAAACAACACACACCAGGGCCTGTTGGGGCGTGGAGGGTGAGGGGTGAAGGGAGGGAACTTAGAGGATGGGTCAATAGGTATCCAATTTTTTTTTTTTTTTGAAATAAAGAAAAAAAAAAGAAGACCATTCCTGGTAGTTTCAGGGAAGATGGGTTTAGGAAGCTCTTGGAGCATACCAGAGGGGAGGGTGTCTGCTTTTTTAATCAGCAAAGATCTGGAGTCCCTGCTTGTGAGCTAGGGCTCAACAGTGCCTTCCAGCCTTGATACTCTGGTTCAGATGTCAGTACGCACCATTAAGAATGCTATTTTTATCAGTTTCCTTTTATGCTATAGTTAGTAAAACTTTTGCTTAGAATTTGACACTTGGTTGATTATTTTTCTTAGTTCCAAGAGTGTTCGTATACATAGTTGTCCCTTGGTATCTGTGGGGAATTCGTTTCAGGAACCCCACAGATACCAAAATCTGTTGATATTGAAGTCCCTTACATAAAATGGCATAGTAGTATTTGCATATAACATAAGCCCATCCCCTAATGTACTTTAAATCATCTGTAGATTACTTATAATACCTAATGTAATGTATTATGTAACTACAATAGTTGTTATACTGTGCTTTTAAATGTGTTTTATTTTTTATTGTTGTTTTTATTTTTTCCTTTTGAATATTTTTCGTCTGTGATTGGTTGAATCTGTGGATACGAAGAGCTGACTGTATTTTGTTGGGAAGCTGGGAGAGGTCATATCAAGGATGGCTATGTGGATTTTGTTAACTCCAGAGCCTCCCCTCACCATTTCTTCTTTACAATTGTCACTGTTGCTGTTGAAAACAGATCATGATTTTGAATGTGCATAATCTCATATCTGATGCAGAATTAATAGAAATTGCTTGATTTTCACACAGAGACATTAATTACTATTTGTTTTGCATTTGCATTCACAGGTATCTGTGGAGGGAAATTAGCATACTTTGTTGATAGGCCATTATTAAAATGACAGTTGGGAAAATATTTGAAAAATATTTTCTTTCTTTTTTTCTGTTTTCCTCTCTGGCATTGCTGTTATTATTTTTTAAAAAATCTTGTCTGTAACTTACATTTGTTGCATGATTTTGAAATTCCAGGTAAGTAATGGAGAGCGTTTTGGGATGTTGGTACTTAGAACAAAATCTGCAGTGTTGGAACTGGGGCTCCCTAATGGCTTTTGCATTTGCGTGTAAACAAGCCAAACCAGTCCAGCTATTCAGAGCTGGTGAATCAGAGGCACCTGTGAAATAATAATTCATTGCTTAAACCTTTGGAGGGACACATCCAACTCATTTAGCTGGGTGCTTCCTGAAGTCGGGATCTGCTTATAGTTGAGCTGAGAAGGCGAAACAAAGGAAAATTACAGTCTTTTCATCATTATACTAACAAAGAATCCTGAAAATGAAGCTTGACTTGACAACCAGGATTCTTGGCCTGGTGATACTCCTGAGGAGCTGAAGAAACTTGGTTGAATCACTTTATCTTTTTATCTGTCAAAGTGGGACTGACTCCATTGTCTTGGATCAAATGGGATAAAGAACCTTGATAGCTCTGAAAAATCATATAGATTTGAGAGGTGGCTGCAGCTACAATTTCTAGTTTTGTTCTTATTCAGTCTTTTGCTATAAGAGTAATATTTGGCCCCACTTTTCATTTGTACCCATACTCCTACAGACAGACTATGTGCTGGCATGGGTGGACACTGCCAAGAGTCTTTTCTGCTCCTCTGTGTTTCCCCTGTGACCATGAGCTCTGTTAAGAAAGACAGTCTTTCTAGGAAAAGAAGAGCCTTCCTTTACATCGATATTAGGAAAAACTAATTAATTCACCAAGTTTATTGAAAATCTATGTTCATGGTTCCCATCCTCAGGGAACTCACATTCTAGTACAGTTCAGGATATGCGTATTTTCCTCAAAGTTGGGAAGATATGAATTGGTTAACTGATTGATTGATTGACTGATTCATTCATTCAATAACCATTTGTTGGACCCCTTATGTACTAGGTCCTATGCCAGGCACTGGTGATTTGAAAGTGAACAGGGTAAGATACCTGTCTTTAGAGTTACCAAACTCTTCATATGCTGTGCATATGAATCCCTAAAAAACTGACACTTATTCAGAGTTCAGGATACTCCCTGCTCTGGTCAGGCATCTGGGTTTAGAATCTGCATTTTGAACAATCTGGAAACACTGCTCTAGGGAATGCATATGCAGCAAGGGACACATATGCAAACACACACATGCACACAGACACACACACGTACACAAACAGACACACATACAAACACACATGCATATATACCCAACCACACAGAAACTCACAAATGCACACATACACACAACATACACACAAACACACAATCACAACCACCTACATACACATACACACGAACAGACTAAATCAGTGTGGGATAACCAGCAAATATTTTTCAGAGCAGGATTTCATCTGCTTAGGGGAAACAGGCTCCTTAATTCCATCTGGCTTCCTGGACCCCTCCTACATTCAGCCAAGACTTTCCTGTCCCCACTAGTGAAACTTGGACATAGATTAAAAAAAAGTTCCAGTAAAGTTCCAATAAAAAATTAAGTTCACTCCTCACTATAAATATGCACATTTTATAGGAAAAACATAGATACATATTATTATAAATTATACCATAAGCTTGGTCCCCTTCACTGCAAATCTCTTTGGAAAGAAACCTGCTTTAAATTGCTTATTATTTCACACTATTTTTTGGCATGTCACCATTTGTGTAACTGATAAATTATTTTTGGATGCAATTTTAGTAACGGCTACTTGCTACTGGCTATTTACTAAATGCTATTTACTAAAATTGAAAACTTACTCTATAGCAAGCACTATGCAGAGCACTTTCCGTGCATTATCTCATTTAATCTTTGTAGCAAATTCATAAAGTATTACTGTTTTTCCCATTTTGCAGCTGATACAACTGAGGCTTAGAGAGTGAAGTGTTTTGTCTTGCCCAGGGTAGTAAACAGAGGCATTTCTTTCTTTTTTTTTGAGACGGAGTCTCACTTTGTCGCCCAGGCTGGAGTGCAGTGGCGCGATCTTGGCTCACTGCAAGCTCTGCCTCCCGGGTTCATGCCATTCTCCTGCCTCAGCCTCCTGAGTAGCTGGGACTACAGGCGCCCGCCACCACGCCCGGTTAATTTTTTTCTGTTTTTTAGTAGAGACGGGGTTTCACCGTGTTAGCCAGAATGGTCTCGGTCTCCTGACCTTGTGATCCACCCACCTCGGCCTCCCAAAGTGCTGGGATTACAGGCGTGAGCTACTGCGCCCGGCCAAGCAGAGGCATTTCTAATTTTCCCATTCTAATGCATGGCAGTAAAATGCCCATCTTTGGACATAAGTCGTGGTCCCTGTGCTTGATTATTTTCTTATAATCAGATCCCGAAAGGCGAATGCTGTGTGATTCTGTGCCCCATCTTGGGCAGACCCTGCTTCCTGACATTTTCTCCTTCCTCAGTTTCCCTCATTGCCCCAAGAGCCCAGAATTTTCGAGGCTCCACAAAGGCTGTGTTCTTTCCTTCCTGCATTTCTGTGACTACCTTTCTGCTGCAGATACAGGGAGGTGAGTCTGGGATCCAGGGACCACCCCGCCCCCACTTAGCCTCTGACATCTCCTGATGTCTCTTTGGGAAGCAACATGTAAAGACCAATAAGATCAGGTCGGGGTGACACAGTGACAAGGTGTCAGCACCTACGGCTGTACCTGGATTGTGACAGGCACCTGGGCAAATTTTCTCCATCACTCCCCTGGGTGGTGACTGACAAATAGCATCAGTCACCAGAGCAGTGGGGCATAACCAGAAGGAAATGTTAAAAGCAGCTGTGAGAAAGCCCCCAGGCCTCCTGCCACTGTGAGTCCCTGGGACACTGGCAGTAGGGAGACTTTCACAGGCAGAGGCAGCGGAAACTGGGATCGCTTTGCAGAATAAGAACCAAGTTAATGCTAAATGCTCGTCCTCCCCTCTGGGAAAGTGATGTCTCACAGGGCAGTTTGAAGATATTTAGTACAGAGCCAACAGGCATTTACTGAGCACCAACTGCATGCCACTGCCACTGTACCCAGGATTAGGGTCTGCAGCCTCTTGTGGGACACTGGGGAGGAACGAATGAAAGAACGGAATGTGGGGGCCTCTGGAGCATTTTTTAAATTGTGATCATTTGTCTTCCTGCAAGTCTCAGGCCCTCATTTGGACTTGGCTGGGGATTGTGTGGGCAGGGGAGAGGGATGGGTATTGGGGGAGGAAGTCATCATGAAATTAATTCTCTGCCTCTCCTCTCTGGAATGTCAATAATGTGCTGAGAACACTGGGGAGTGTAGTTTGCTGTCTGTTCCCTTCCCAACCTGGGCTCAGAGCCTCTCAGCCTCCTGGCAGTTTTGGGGCTTCTAGGTCCCCAGTCTTGTGACATCCCACTTCTTGAATGCTACTCTCATCTTGGAGAATCCAGTTATCTTCCCTGTTTCCATCAGCCTCCAGGAGGAGCCATGGCCTGCCCATTGCCAGGGTGTTCATCATTAAGACTCTTACAGGTCATTGGATGGGATATCATCTGTTGGTGACAAAGTCCATCTGCTTGTATTCCAGATGACAACACTCTGGCCAATAAGGGAGGCCAGGAGCCCGGCCACCCTGCCCAAAGCTCACTCCAGCCACATGTTCATGCCACCTTGTTCTAACTCCACTGCCCTCACTTTCTCTGCAGCCAGCTTCTGAACTGGCAAGGCAGCTGGGCCTTTATGTTTCCATGCACTGGAATGCTCGACAACAGCCTTGAAATAGTTCCCATTTAGATTTGTCTCAAACTCATGTGACCTTATGTGTGCACACTCTCATGGCAGGAAAAGAGCCTTCACATACTCAAGTCAAACATTCCCATTTTATGGAGGGGTCAGCTGCAGTGTGGAGAACTCAGGTGACTTACCTGAGAACACACAGCCAGGTGGTCAGTATAGAGCCAGGAGTGTCTCATAGACCAATGCCTTCTCGAATTCTCCATGGCACTCCCAGCTTCACCTTAGTTTCCTGGGAGCAAGCATGGGGTTGTCGGGTTCTAGATCCACAGACACAGATGGCAGGTGCTTTCCCCTAGGTCTGATGCTTATAGAAACCATAGAGAAAAGTGTGTGACACATGGTGCACTCTTTATGTTGTGTGGAGGAGAGTGTTCCAGTCCCAGTCTTCTGCTCCAGGCAGTTCTGAGCCAATGGCTTAGTGAGGGAGGCACTCAATAGAGAGTGAGGGGAACTCCTTGGATAGTGGGACCTACAGGACTTTGAGGACAGGGATGACAAGCTGGGGACAAAGAGGGTTGTTCTCATTCTGTTTGGTGTCTATAATTGTTTACAATTGAGATGGTGAGGGCACCTTCAAATTTACATATACTAAGTAACAGAATGAATCAATCAATATGTCTGTATCAACATATCTATATCTATCTATATAATTTTTAAAATTGTAAAAGTAATATATGATTGGAAAATGCAGAAAATAGAAAAGGAAACACGTATACTTTTTGACACACAGAGGAACATTAGTAAACTTGTAGCTACATGCCCACAGTTCTCTATATATTGTTTTACTCAGTGGAGCTCATAGAGAGTCTATCCTTTTACATCGTACTTGTTTAACTTAACAAGCACATTTCATGTTATTGTAAGTTCTTTATCAACAATGCCCCTTTTGGATGCATAATATTTATGCATTATTATTGGGTTTTTTTGTTTTGTTTTTTTTTGAGATGGAGTCTTGCTCTGTTGCCCAGGCTGGAGTGCAGTGGCGCGATCTCGGCTCACTGCAAGCTCCGCCTCCTGGGTTCATGCCATTCTCTTGCCTCAGCCTCCCGAGTAGCTGGGACTACAGGCGCCCACCACCGCGCCCGGCTAATTTTTGGTATTTTTTAGTAGAGACGGGGTTTCACCATGTTAGCCAAGATGGTCTCGATCTCCTGACCTCGTGAACTGCCCGCCTTGGCATCCCAAAGTGCTGGGATTACAGGTGTGAGCCATCGCGCCCAGCCTATTATTGTTTAACAATTCAATGAATATCAGACATTTGGGTTATTTCTAATTTTTTCTCATGATAATGTGGTAATAAAACCCATGTTTGTACCCAGAGCTTTTATACATCAATATCTAATAATTATTATACCTCAGTAGCTATCAGTATTAAGTTCTTTTCAGGAGACTCCTAGAAATGAAGAACAGCTTGGTCACAGGTTGATCAAGTTCCTAATATACCACCAAGTCATTTTTTAAAAGGTTGGTTCCAATTTTCCATCCCACCAGCACCATTTCAGAGGTGCCTAAAGGAACACCTGAGCAGCTCCCAAAGAGATACCAGGGCATAGTGTTGAGGAGGGTGGGCTGGGAGCTCAGACTGTCCGGGTTTGCACCGCAACACCTCCAGCTTAGCAATTTTGCAGCCTAAGGCAAACCATTTAGCCTCTGTTTTTTTCATTTATAAAATGGAGATGTTATAGGACCTCCCTCATAGTGTTGCTTCAAAAATTAACTATTATTGCACACAACACGCTTACAGTGGTGCACATAGCAGGCACTCAACAACAACAAATACTACTACTAATAATATAGGAATTGGCAAGGTCTCAAGGACCCAAGCAAGTCCTTGGTTCATGCTCCTAAAAGACATGTGGAGGGAGGGCTGACCCTGTGCTCAGATGGAGTCAGAGCACATGCCCTCTCCTTGTACATGCTGCTGAACAAATTCTTATAATTTAATCATGACTTTTAATGTTTGAAATGGTGGCTTTTACATTTTACCAAAGCGCCATTGCCAGCTGCTCTGTGTTATACTCCCTGTTTATATTGCAATGCAAATTATTCCTGGTGGAGAGTTTACAAACTGCACTTCCATTATTAATAGGGTTATGATTTCCCCCATTCCACTCTTATCTCTATTGCTTGTGTAATACATAATTCATGCTCACTACCCTTCTCTGGTCTCAGTGCCAGGGCACAGCGGTCTCTCTCTCTCTTTTCCTGATGACGGCAATTGGTATTCAGTGACAGTATAATGACTATGTCCCTAGCTTCAGCTCTCTCTAAAGGTGTTCTCTAGAAGGGTTCAAATGCAGAGGTAATGGAAACCCTGGACCATTTATAGCCGGTCTTGAGTTCCAATTCTATTTGAGCTTTGAGTCCTAGGCAGACACATGTAGGACTTCCCAGGGTCCTAAAATGGAATTTGCCAGTCAGGAAAAAAGTGTACCTTGGTTGAGGATGGGATGGAGGATTGGTGATAGGACTGAGGTGTCAGGGAGAGAGATCAGTGCAGCCTGTCCCAGCTGGCTTCTCACTAGCAGGTCTGAGAGTGTTTCTGGAGAAGACAGAGTCTTGGTCCTCACCTCTTACATGTTGAATGTGTCTTTTTGTGGATAGGCAGGTAGGCAGTTTTTTACAATCCCAGCTAGAAATTTGAGACTGTGCTCTATCCTTTACCACTAAGACTAGACACTGAGGGTGAATCCCATAAGAAAGTCCCAGAATGGGGTGGGACAGCCACCTGCTTAGGAGTGGGCCTCATTTGCACATGCCTGAGCTTGGGAACTGAAGACAGGGCAGACTTCTCTGGAAGCTCTGTGTGCTTGGTTGGAGTGGGTGTGGTCAGCTAGAGGATCAGGAAAATCTCAGAGGAAAATGACATGAGGAAGTGGAGGCCACTGCACAGGCTACTTATAGCCCCCAGGACTGCGGAATCTGGTGTCCAGGGCGATTGTCTTTGTAAACTGTGAGGCCAGGCCCTCTCAGCTTGCGGGACAAGCCCGGGGTAATTGCACTACCAGACAGAAAGAAAATATTCTTTGATTAAAATTTCCCAAAACTTGGAAGCTCTCCGTTTTCCTAGAGGCGAGAGTCCTGAAATGTCTGCACATTCTTTAGGAAACTGTTCTTTCTCACCTCACTGGTCCTTGCCCCACTAGCGCTGACCCTGTCACTGTCTTTAGCTTAATGCCTAAGTTCCCAAGAGGCGCTCCACTGATGGCAACACCTCCGGCAGTGTAATTTCCTTATGTGAGTAACTGATTCTCTCCTGTGAAGCCTGGGCCCAGCTCTCCTGGGGTGGGTAGGGGTTATTAGCGATACGCCGTATCAGCCACAGAGCTTCTCTGGCTGGTGAGGGACAGCGAGGGCCCAGGGCGTAGGCTGGACTCACAGGTTATTCTTTTCCAGGATCTCCCAGCAGTGCCCAGAAGCTGGGAGCAGCCTTCATTCCCCTCCTGTTGAAGAGTCATAATTCCTACAGTCCAGGGCTGACAGGGGGGCTCATGATTCCCCTTTACTAAAAGTCTTAATGTGTGCCACTTGATGGGCCAGCTTCCCTGGGTGGGGCTGCGGAGGAGCTCCTTGGAAATCTTGCTGGGCTGTTGTATGCCCACAGAGCCACCTTATACCCTGACATCAGAGCAGCCACCAGATCAGAGAGAACTCCAGAACCCATTCCTGGAGGCTGTGGTGGGGCACTCTGGGTCTGTTTCCTCACAACATCCCTGACAGAAATCTCTCAAGAGGATTCAGCACCTACTCCACATTTCTCCGCAGGCTTTGAACCCCATCCTCTCCTGGCTCAGGTCTTTTCCTCGCTGTCTTTGCTTTCTCTCTCCTCTTCTGCTCATCACAAAAGCATGCCTGCAGTTATCCAAGCACACAGGCATAGACACAAGCAAAAACAGGTGCATACAGCACACACACATACACACACACACACACACACAGAGGAATGTGTGTGGAAATTACAAACCCAGGCTCTCAGGAGTAGAGGCAAAGCCACATATAGGCACTTATTCCCACCAACCTGCATGGGAGTGCACACACACACCTGGACACATGTGCACCCGCTATACAAATGTACAGAGGCACGTGTTAGCATGCACTGTACCAGGAACATGGGCATAAAGACACACAGACTCGGGCCATGCTCACTTTCAGGAAACTGGGCTTCTTCCCCAATGCTGGGGTGCTCCGTAAACCACTGCCGACGTCTTCAGACACACTCACATTTCCAGGGCCCCGAGTAACCCACTGAATCATGAAGCACTTTCCTGTTTAAGTTTATTTTCTTCTGGAAAAAAGGAGCTACTTATTTCCAAGAATTGGAGCCGGGGGAGTCTGCTGAGCCACTCTGTGGCTGGGGACACATTTTGGCATCCTTTCCTCCTGAAGCGCTTTGTTTACACAGCTCCTGTCTCTCTGGGCTTCAGGGCCCTAAGAGGCACTGCCTCTGCCTCTGTGCTCCACCAGGGCGAGTTGGGTATTACAGTTGCAATTTTCACAGCTTCTATTTATTAGCCATTTACTATACCTCTTTGACCATTGCACAGGATCTGGGTATGACTTTTGCTACCTTCTTTGCGTGTCTTAATTTCTAGATGCAGGAACTGACAGCCAGCTTAGAGATTGCTCTTTGAGGTCCATCAGGTCTGGATATAAAGAGTCTCCTTTGACCACCTGAAGCAATGACTCTGTGCTACGGACTCTGCTTTACATGAATTAACCCTCAAGACAGGGTTTTGTGCTTGCTTTGTTTACTGTTAACTCCCTGGCATTTGGAACAGTACAGGGCACGGGCACACAGAAGGATTGTAAGGAATATTTGTTGCATGGATGATCTAACCTGATGCAACAACCCTTGGAGTTAAGCAGTAGTATTTTTCTCAGCTTATAGATGGGACAACTGAGAATCATAGGGGAAACAAGCCCAAAACATAGTTAAAAAGTTGAATAAGGAATTGAACCCAGGTCACTGGCTTTGCAGTACAAGCTTGTGATTACTGTTCTATACTCTTAAGGGAGCTTGAATTTGCTGGTAAGAGGGGTCCTTAATCTTTGGAACCATGCTGCTTATGATTTATGCCACAGCTCTTTTAATGTTAATGGTGAGATAGCCTAATGTATAGAAACTGAATCCCATAATCTGGGTTACTGGGTTGCTCCTCTGGCTGGTTTCACTGGCTTTTGAAGTTTCCCTATTATCTCGCCAATCCTGGCTCCTCTCTACTAAGGACAGCCTGGGATCACAGGCTGGAGTTTCTCAGAGTGGCAAAAATGTACCTGAACCAAGCCCAGCTGTGTGTCTGCACTGGCCCACCATGCAAGTCTCATCCTTAGGACCCCAGTGATTGTGTGATGATAAAGATTCATTCATTCATTCATTCATTCATTCATTCATTCAGCACATATTTATTGAACATCTCATGTCATGGGTCCTATGTGAAACCCTGAGGAAAGTTAGTTGAATTGGATATAGTCACTGCCATTGAGGGGCTGCAGTCTCATGGAGAAGACAGTCCTGGGATCAATAAACCCTGGGCCACAGAATGCAGATGTTAGGGAGGTCTGAATGCCTAGGAAAGAGAGGAATTCATCATCTAACCCAAAGATGATCAACTACAATGAGCAACAGAATTGCCTTAAAATGTAGATTCATGAGCTCCAGATATTATACTTCAGCCAGTCTGGGAAGAGGGTCATAAATCTACAAATTCAACTATCTCCCCAGGTGATTCTGGGACAAGTAGTCAGGGTGGGAGGACAAAACTTTGAGAAAACCTGTACAAAGAAGTCAGAGAAAGTGTCATGAGGAAAAGATTGCACCTTCAAGGATGTCTAAAGGTTTGTCAACAAGCAAGAGGAGAAAAGACCTTAACAAGTTGTAATTAAAAATATATTTGTTGTAGGAATAATCAAATAATGAAGAAATAAGTGATACAAAAAGTAAGAACAAGGCCAGGCGCGGTGGCTCACGCCTGTAATCCCAACACCTTGGGAGGCTGAGGCGGGTGGATTGCTTGAGGTCGAGAGTTCAAGACCAGCCTGACCAACATGGTGAAACCCTGTCTTTACTAAAAATACAAAAATTAGCAGGGCGTAGTGGTGGGTGCCTGTAATCCCAGCTACTCTGGAGGCTGAAGAAGGAGAATGGCATGAACCTGGGAGGCGGAGGTTGCAGTGAGCTGAGATTGCGCCATTGCACTCCAGCCTGGGTGACAGAGCAAGACTCTGTCTCAAAAAAAAAAAAAGTAGGAATGACTCACCCAGGTAACCACAGTCCTTAGTTTAGTTTGCATCCTTTCAGGAATTTTTCTGTTAACATCAAACATATGAGTAAAATTCCCAGGTGCATAAATCTGTATCTCTAGCTATGGATACATCCGTAACCCTGTCTGGGCGTTTACAATAGAGCTCATGGGCACCACCATCACTGTGGGCTCCACTCATGCTGGGAGGAAGGCTATGACCCCTGAGATGCCCAAGTAAACAGAAGAGTCCTTTCATTTTGCTCTCCTAAGGTCCAAAGAACCCTCCCTCCTTATCTGCTGTATCTTTTTAAGAAAAATGATACAGTGGAGATTGAGGGACATTTAATTTTATTAATAATTTTTACTGAGTATAATATGCATATGTGCACACATCCTATGTGTACGGCTGTTGCTGAATTTTCTCAAACTGAATATACCTATGCGACCAGCACCCAAATCAAGACAAAGAATGTGACCAGCACCCCATTCATTCTAATTCTTCACACAACCCTTTGGCTCCGGACTCAGGCATGAGAACTGGGGGCAGGACAAAGGATAGACTTGAGGTCCAGACACCATATTATAGTCTAAACTAGCTCTAGCCTCCTTCCTTTAGAATCATTTCTCTCTTGAGATATTCATCTTACATTTGTTTCTGTTGGATGCTCCCACCAGGTCATGTGAACAGAGACAAGGGTTGGCCCCAGCAGGGCCCCAGATACAGAGCTGATGGCTCTCAGCAATGGCCAGACAACTGGTCCTAGGAGATCAGCGGTCCTGAGTGATCCTCACAGGGTCTCACATGCTATTCACCTTCTGATCTCAGTCAGTTCTTGTAACATGGTCTCCCAGCTGCCACCTTGCACAAACAAGGCCCTGGCAGTGCCTGCTCTGAAGGCTGCTTTGAACATGGGTTCTATGTGCAAATGGCCTCCCTCTTCTTACTTCCACCTCCTAAACCACCTCCTTTCAGATCTTGGGGAACATTCTCCCATGTTCTTTGAGGCTTGATTCTTCTTCAACTATCAGCAGCAATTGCCCTTGCTAACTCATTGTCCTGTGGCTCTTTAAAAATTTTTATTAATGATTACTTATTATATATATCTTCTTTTAATTTCAAAAGGATTGCATGTTTGTGAAGAAAATATGTTAATTATATAGCAATGTACAAAGTAAAATATGAAAGTCTTTCCTATTTGCTCATCATTCCCCACTCCCACTGCCCAGGGGAACTACCATGAGAGAAATGATGTGCATACTAGATTTCTCTCTTTATTCTTTTCTTGTTTTTTTTTTTTTTTTTTGCCAAAAACTGGATCATATAATCTGATTTTACAGCTATTTTTTCAGCCTTAACAAAATAACGTACACATCCCTCCAAATCAGTTCATATGATTTCACCTCATTCTTTTTAACAACTTCTTAGAATTCACCACTTTGGATGTGCCATAAATGACTTAGCTGCTCTGTTTTTTGGAGCTTTTAAATTGTCTCCTATTTTTGCTATGACAAATAAGGCTGGAGTAAACATGTTTTATGTATATATCAGTCCAAATAGTCCGATGGACAAGAATTCTGGAAGTTTGATGGCTGGGGTGAAAGCACATCTGCCTTTTAAATGTGTGCAGGACTTTAAATATGACATAACTTGTGTGTTTACCAACAGATTAATAAATGGTTTTGGCCGGATTTGGTGGCTCATGCCTGTAATCCCAGCACTTTGGGAGGCCTGAAGTGCGCGGATCATGAGGTCAAGAGTTCGAGACCAGCCTGATCAACATGGTGAAACCCTGTCTCTACTAATAGTACAAAAATTAGCCAGGCCTGGTGGTGTGTGCCTGTAATCCCAATTACTCAGGAAGCTGAGGCAGGATAATCACTTGAACCCGGGAGGCGGAGGTTGCAGTGAGCTGAGATCGTGCCATTGTACTCCAGCCTGGGTGACAGAGCAAGACTTCATCTCGAAAAAATAAAAAATTAAAAAAAAAAAACCAGCTTCTTCCCTCTCTCTAACCACTAAGTATTTTAAATCTTCAACAATTTTTACCAATTTATAACTGGAAAAGATTATCCCATTTTAATCTGTGTTCCCCAAGAACTTATCATCTCCCCATATTATTTTCTTTTAAATATGAACTAGCTCTTTCAAGGAAAGAATTGAGAAATGAGGTTGTAGCATGCTCGGGGAACAGAGAGAAGGTGTATGAGTCTGGAAGTCAGGGTGTATGAGTGGAAAAGTTGGTACAGGCCAGATCATAAAAGATACGTGTGACTGGTTTGAGCTTTACCTTAAAGGCAACAGGAACCATCAAGGAGTTTTAAGAAGGGAGGCGGGATGTTAAGATTTGCATGTTAGCGGCCCTGCAGAGCACAGCTTGGAAGGACTAAACTTGGAGACTGTGGGACAGAGGTAATGGCTAGTTTTGGGGACAGATAAAATAAGCCAAGTTTGGGAGCCTTATTGGCTTTTTTGATGGCACATCATTTGCTATGGGACAGATGGGTTGATAGTAGCGGTTTTTCCCCCCAAAAAAGAGGGATTAGGCGTTCTGTGGGATTTCCTGAAACTTTCGCAGTCTCCATTTGACAAAGGTGGCACCAGGCCCAGCACCATTGACAATGACTTCTGGATTTGCTCATTTGGATGCTGGAAGCAATGCCCGTGGGGTCTTTTGAATCCAATGGGTTGGGGAATTGGGCTTTCTTCTCTCCTCCTGCCAACGGCCAGGCCCATGCTTCTCCTAGTGGATACTGATCTGAGCTCGGGTAACTGCTTTCATTTGAGATCCCATGAGCTAAATCTGTGATGAGCCCTTAACCCAGCCACTTACCTGTTTGGGGAGCATATGCTATGGTCCTGAGGGTTTAGGAGATTTAACATTCAGTCCTTGAAGAGCCTAGAGTCAAACTGTGGACAAAAGTACTATCCCCATGAAACAGAGATAAAACACAGTTGTTTTGATCCCATGGCTATAGAAAGACAATGCCCACAATTCTGTGAAATTTCAGCCTAAAGCAGGGGTGATGGTAGTTTGGGTCTCTGTGCAAGTGCACGTAAACACAGACATTTCATTTCACAGCCCACCAATTACTCTCTTCTGGGTGATTCCAGTTTGATGTCTCTTGCCTCTTAGACCTCTACAACTTAATATGATTAAAGCCAGACTTTTGATTTTTCTCCCTATGACCTCAATCTAAACCTACCTAAGCCTTCTTCACTTTTGGTACAATGGCACCATGACCCACCTACTAGGCCCAGCCAGAAAGCTGACAGTCTCTTGATCAGGATAGATGTCTCATAGATCATTCCTCCTAAATATATACACAATCTTTCCACCTCTGTCTATTTTTATCATCATCCTGATCCAAGCCACTATCATCTCTCAGCTTAAAAAAACACAGCAGCCTTCTAATTTGTCTCTGCTCTTTCATTCTTTCCCTCCTAAAATCCACTCTCCAGGCAGCAGCTGTGTGATTAAAAAACAAAACAACAAAACTGGCTGGATCCTGTCACTCATGTGCTTAAATCCTTTCAATGGTTTCCCATTTCTATGAGAAAATAACCCCAACTTCTTGCCTAAGAGGCTCTGTTTGATCCGGACTCTGATAACCTTTCCAACCTCATCTGGGACCAGTCCCCCTAGCTTGCTGTTTTCACTTCCTCAAGCAAGTCAGCCTCCTTTCCTGTCCGTTGTCAGTGCTCTTCCTTGTATCTGAAACCTTCTCTCACGAGGGTTCCAGATACTCCTGTGTGGGAGCCTTATTATTCCTAAGCTTGCAAGTGAGGCACTTCAAGACCACCCAGTGTAAGGAAGGGACCCTCTTATTCTTGAATCTCAGCATCCTGTTTTCTTCATATTGTTTTTTTTCGTTTGTTTGTTTGTTTTTTTTTTGAAACAGTGTCTCGCTCTGTTGCCCAGGCTGGAGTTCAATGGCGCAATCTTGGCTCATTGCAACCTCTGCCTCCCAGGTTTAAGCAATTCTCCCTGCCTCAACCTCCCAAGTAGCTGGCATTAAAGGCGCCCACCACCAAGCCCAGCTAATTTTTGCATTTTTTGTAGAGACAGGGTTTCACCATTTTGGCCAGGCTGATCTCAAACTCCTGACCTCAGGTGATCCGCCCACCTCGGCCTCCCAAATGTTGGTATTACAGGCGTGAGCCACCGCCTCCGGCCTTATTTTTCCTTTTATTGAGGTAACACATGCATAAAGTACCTTAGGTATTCTAATTTTAAGTGTGCAGCTCAATGATTTCTACATACATACTCATATGTACACATTCCTATCACATCACCAGATCCTTCATAGCACTCATATGTTTATTGCTACTTAGCTGATTTGCAAAGACAAAAGATTTGATCACACATCATTAGGGTACAATTGCAAGGAAACAGATACTGCTGGCTGGCTGGATAAATTCCTACAAGCCATTTGGAGGGCAATTTTACAGTTTCTACTAAATTTTAAAATGCATGTATCCATTGAGGCAACAAATTTTCTTTCAGGAATTGATCTTATGGAGACACTTTTACATATGTGTGAAGTAGAGACATACCTGTCTCTACTAAAAATACAAATATGAGTGTACAAGCTATGCATCACAGCACTGTTTATGGTGAGAACATATTAGAAACACCCTAAGCGTTGCTTTACAGGCGGCAGATGAAAGAAATTTCAGTTTATTTATGCAAGGCAATACTGTGGAAGCTGTTATCAAGAATGTGTACTGTTTGGGGAAAATCTTCAAGCTATATCAAATGGGAAAAGACGCAGAATGATGCACACAGGATCCTCTCATTTGTATAAAAGATGGACATGTTTAGCTCTACATGCTTCTGCCTGGAAGGAAACCCAAGTAACTGGTAATAGTTGTTATTTCTGGGAAGAATTCAGGAACTCATGTTCTGAGTGGGAGAGAGATGATGTTTTCATTTTTTTTTCCTCCCATGTATATGTAATACCTTTTCAAAAATAAAAATAAAAATAAAGTATTGGACTCCAAGGGAAAGTGTGTAGGGGGAAGATGCTCTGGCAGGCCAGGTTAGGACTGTGGGGATAACTTGGCCTGTGTTAGTCTTCAGAAGCACAGAGGGGACTGGTTGGCTGAGAACTTGGCTTTCAGGGGGCCCTTTTGGGGCATGCCAGGGAAGAGCAGCTGCCCACAGCTGCAGCAGAAGGCAGTGGATGTTCCATTGGACATTCGTGGGGATCCAGACTCCACCTTCCTTCCCTAGGGCTTGCTGCGTGGGGGGTGCCCCTGCCCACCTTCTCGGTCATTCCCTTTACCCCTTGTCTCGGAGGGAGGCAGGGACACGTGAAAAGATAGCCAAGTACCTGGTCAATGCCCTTCTTTGAGATGCTGACATTTGTCAGTTGGCAATTTTTAAAAATGAAGAGATTGAACTCTAGAACAAAAACATGCTACAACAGGCAACCAACTGTCCCTCAGAATGGCCCTGGATGATCTTAGCAAGGATCTTAGTGAGGCTTGGGCATAAGCAAAAGATGGGTTTGAGTCACTGCTCAACCACCCAAGCTTTGCATCCTTGGGCAGCTCAGCAGAGTGCTCTGTGCCCAGCTTTCCTTGTTGGTGAACTGGCATCAACTGTTCTGCCTTGATTCCTGAGGACCATTTGTTACTGGTTACAACCAGTAAAGTCTGTCTACCTGCTCTATGAAGGGCAAGGGCTGTGCAGAGGGGCCATTTGCGTTATAGAATATGTTGGTTTCCCAGGGCTGCCATAACAAATGACCACAAACTTGGCTTAAAACAGCAGAATTTTATTCTCTGATAGTTCTGGAGGGCAGAAGCCTGAAATCGCGGTATGAGCTGGGCCCTACTCTCCCTGGAAGTTCTAGGAGAGGATTCCTGCTTTCTTCTTCTAGCTACTGGTGGTGTCCACATACCTTGTGGCTGCAGCACTCCAATCTGCCTCTGTCTTCAAGTGGACTTTTCTTCTCTCTGTGTCTCTCCTCTGGATGTCTCCTATAAGGACACTTGTCAATGTATTTAAGGTTCATGTGGATAATCCAAGATGTTCTCATTTCAAGATCCTTAACTCAATTACATTTACAAAGACCCCTTTTCTAAGTAAGGTCACATTCATAGGTTCTAGGGGTTAGGACATGGACATGTCTTTTGAGGGGCACCATTCAACCCACTGCATAGAATAAGCAAGGAAAGTAGGCACGGAAGCTCCCAGGTATGTGCCAAGGATGCCACCTGGCCTGTGTCTTGTGCTGCGATGGTTCACAGAGGGGTCAGGTCAAGTCTGACTGTGTCTGAGCCACATGGTATGGCCATAATTTCGACCTCAGAAAAGACTGCTGCTTGTGTCTCCATTCTTCTCTCCTGACCCCTCTCTGTCTCTTGCTCTGCCTCCCAATCAAGCTAACACCAACTGTACTTCATGGGCCTGGGAGGTGGAACAGCACTGAGATGAGGTCCTGTAAATGCAAACCATTTATTTAAAGCTTCACACACATTTGATAACTAAATAAGGAGTGTGACCTAGCTAACAGTGTTTTACAAATGTCAGTCTTTCGGTTTTTATATTGTATTACAATGATAAGATGTCATCATTGGAGGGAGGTGGGCAAAGGATTCAAGGGACTCCATGTGCTATTATTGCAACTTGAAATGAGTCTATATTCATTTCAAAGTTAAAAAGTTGAAAAAATAAACTCATAAGTACTTGAAACCCCTGCAAGAAAAAAAAACCTCTATAAACGTTTCTAGATTAGAAGGTAGAATAATGTAATCCCCTCAACCGCCAGCAGGATGTGGGCTAATTCATCCTCCCAAGGTAGCCCGGGACCTCCCGTTTCCAGGGCTGTGGGGAAGTGGCCTCACTCTGGCCCAGCTTCATCCCCATCTCAGGCCTCTTGGGATCCTGTCCTGTGCAACCTCCTCTCTTGGGAGGCAGTTCTGCCAGGCCCTCCCCAAGCTTCCCCAGGCCAGGGCTGGTCTGGGTTGCAGACACATGGCTGAGCTGTGCCAATGTCACCCCGCCCCACAGCCCAGGCTGAGCTCTGATGTTGCTGCCATGTGCAGACAGCTCTGGCTCCTGCTGGGCTTCTCCCTTGTGCTTTCCTGGCAGGCAACGATGGCCTCAGTGACTGCCACCCTGACTCAGAGCGATGCTCGGGGCTCCTAGGAGGTGCCCCTCTGGCTCAGGGCCATCCCACTTTACCCTGAGTGTGGTGTCATTGATGCATCCTCCTCCTCCTCCCCAGGGCAGGGTGCTCAGTGCCTGCTTTCCCCCCATGGCAGCCTCCAACTGCCACTAGTCTGGGCAAGTTGGAGGCATCTTCTCTGAGCCGCTCTTCTGGTTTTTTTTCTCTTCCCATCTTGGCCACATGGAGTGAGTTCTGCACAGCGTGGCCGGGGAGTTTGGTGTCAGAGGGGTTATAAATGTGGAGTCTGTGAACAGACTTTGGGGGTTCTGAAAACTCCCTGAGTTTACAAACAAAATGAATAAGCGTTTTTTTTTTTTTGTCTGGGGGAGAAATTGATTCTCATAAAGGTCCAAGATCCACAAACAATGAAGAGTCTCTGAGGAAAAGAAGGGGCTATAACATAACCGTTAATCATTTTGTTTCTGCCATCATCCTGCCTGGCTAAAGTACTATTTCTACCAAATTAGCTCATCTCCTTACCTCAGTTTCCTCCCATGAAAAATGAATTAATTTACAAGATCATACCCCATATGACAAATACTTGGTGTTGTAAGCAATAAATGAGAAAATTATAGAAAGTTTCTGGCACAAGCCAGTAAGAACTCAATAAAGATTAGCTTTTATTATGATCTGCCCAGAACATATATTATCTTACTGCATGCTTACAGAAGCCCGTATGAGACTGGAGTTAGCAACCTCCTTCGAAAGACCTCATTTGCCCAACATAAAAAGGCAGAGCTGGGATTTGAACCCACAGCCTCTTTCTTTTCTGCCCCACTGTGTTGCAGTTTCTATTCCTCCCTTTGCCTAAGTTCTATCAGGTCCTCTGTCAAAACCTATCTCAAATGTCACCTGTCCTGGGAACCTTATTCCTGATCGTGTAGATGTTTGTTGTCTTTCTGCGTTTTGCATACCTTTTTCATGCTTATCTTCCATTCCTGTTTCTGCAACTAGGTAAGGTCTGTGTCTAATGCATCTTTTTGTTCCTGTGCTCAGTTTGGTGCCTGGAATATAACAAATGTCTGATGAGTGGGATGTCCTCTCTTCATTCTTCCTTCCTCAATCATTTCTTGCCCATTTGTGGGATATGGAGATGAGTGATCCATGTCCTCAAGGAACTCAAAGCCTGAGATGGGGCAACAACGCATCCCCTGTGGTTGTCAGCCAGTTTCTGTCTGGACCGCCAGTTCAAACCCACAATCCTCCAATGATGGCTGAGTCGGAAGCACCTAGTAGCCAATGAGGTCTTTTTGTCAGGGACCTCTTTGGCATTAGAGATGACCTAATGGGAAGAGTGTGAGAGTCCGGTAACTGGCCATTCCCCTGGGGATGCTCTAGATGACAGAAAGGAGTGGGCTTGACATTTCAGGACCTGCCTGAAGCCCAGGAGCAAAGCCAGTTTGCCCAGCATGTGGGCCCTGGCCTCCACTAAGGCTTCTTGCGTTTACAGTTTTCCTCCTGAAAATGGAGAGACAAGCCTCCAGATGTTCCCAAAATAGCTGTTTAGTGACCTCAGACAGTGAGTCAGGACTCTGTATTCTGGTCCCCTAGGTGTGCATATGGAAAAGTTGGTTGTTAACTACCAACTCTGGGTGGAATCCAGAGAAGGATGAAGGATGGGAGGGGCAAGGGGAACTCCACATGCAGTTCAGTGTTAGTTCTTTTCTTTTCTTTCTTTTTTTCTTTTTTTGAGACAGGGTTTCACTCTCTTGCCCAGGCTGGAGTGCGATGGTGTCATCATGGCTCACTGAAGCCTCAAATTCCTGGGGTCAGGTGATCCTCCCACCTCAGCTCCCTGAATAGCTGGGACTACAGGTGCATGCCACCACGCCCAGCTAATTTTTGTATTTTTTGTAGAGATGGGGTTTCGCTGTGTTGCCCAGGCTAGTCTCCAACTGCTGGGCTCAAGTGATCTGCCCACCTCGGCTTCCCAAAGTGCTGGGATTACAGGCAAGAGCCACCCTGCCTGGCCTTAGTTGTTTTCTAACTAACTAAAGTCTGCACCTGAGGGTCCATGTCCAAACTTGCACTCATGACTCTCCTCTCAATCCCATTACAAAAGTCTGGCTCATCTCAGACTATCCACCCAGAAACCAAAAGTCGACCTGACCCTGCCTGTTCCTCATCAACCCAAATCAAATTCATCATCAAGGTCTGTCTGTTTTACCTCTAAAACATCTTTTAAATCCATCCTCTTCTTTCTGTCCCAATGGCCACCACTGGATTTTCTTACCATCTTCTCTCTCTAAACTAGTTTCATAGCCCCTCAAATGATTTCTTTCATCTATCCCATCTCCTCATGATCCCCAGACATTAATTACCCAAAAGCTGCAGCCAAGTTACACCTCTGGTTAAAAAAAATCTTTTAATGCTCATTGAATAAGACACCTAAAATTTGTGACTTTCTGTCGTGCACATGTTCCTTAACAAACTGTACAAATATGGAACTTTAAGTTCTTTAACTATGTAATGTCACTAATATTACATAGTTAATGACACGCATGCTGCAGAGTTTGGGGTAAAATGTACTGATGACTGCCACTTACCATAAAATGGATCAAAAAATAAGATAGGTGGATAGATGGACAGATGGAAGACTTGACAGATAATAGCAAAATGTTAGTTGTAAAATCCAGGTAGTGTGAGTATTTGGGAATTCATTGTGCAACTCTTTTAACTTTTTTCTATGTTTGGAAAATATCATAACAAAATGTTGGGGAAATTTTCTTTAACAGCTTTATGTCAGGATTAAATCCAAAATCTTTTCCTTGGTCTGCCAGACCCTGCCTGATCTCCCTGCCCTCTGCTATGGATGCATCTTGAGCCAACCTCTATCACATCTGGTGCTCCAGACAAACAGCTTCTCCATCAGTTTTTTCTTTCGTGTTTTTTTTTTTTTTTTTTTTTTGACAGAGTTTCGCTTTTGTTTCTTAGGCTGGACTGCAATGGCATGATATTGGCTCAATGCAACCTCTGCCTCCTGGGTTCAAGCAGTTCTCCTGTCTCAGCCTCCCAAGTAGCTGAGATTACAGGCACCTGCCACCACACGCCAGGCTAATTTTTTTTTTTTTAATTTTAGTAGAGATGGGGTTCCACTATGTCAGTCAGGCTGGTCTTGAACTTCTGACCTCAGGTGATCCACCCACCTTGGCCTCCCAAAGTGCCAGAATTGTAGGTGTAAGCCACCATGCCCGGCCTCTTTCCTCTTGTTTTAGAGTGTTCATAGCTCTAATCAAAATTTTAATATAGTTTATTGTGTAATTATAGGTTGAACTATATGAAATGCCATTTCTATAGGTGAGGTGGTCAAATATTGGCAACGTCATATAGCTCAAACAAATAATTGTTTGAGGATCACTGATATAATTTGGATATTTGTTCCCTCCAAATCTCATGCTGAGATTGAATCCCCAATGTTGGGGGTAAGGCATAGTGGAAGGTTATTGGGTCATGGGGGCAGATCCCTCATGAATGGCTTGGTGCCCTCCTCATGCTAATTAGTTCCTACAACATTAGTTCACAAGAGAGCTGGTTGTTTAAAAGAGTCTGTTCATGTCCTTCGCCCACTTTTTGATGGGGTTGTTTGTTTTTTTCTTGTAAATTTGTTTGAGTTCATTGTAGATTCTGGATATTAGCCCTTTGTCAGATGAGTAGGTTGCGAAAATTTTCTCCCATTTTGTAGGTTGCCTGTTCACTCTGATGGTAGTTTCTTTTGCTGTGCAGAAGCTCTTGAGTTTAATTAGATCCCATTTGTCAATTTTGGCTTTTGTTGCCATTGCTTTTGGTGTTTTAGACATGAAGTCCTTGCCCATGCCTATGTCCTGAATGGTAATGCCTAGGTTTTCTTCTAGGGTTTTTATGGTTTCAGGTCTAACATTTAAGTCTTTAATCCATCTTGAATTGATTTTTGTATAAGGTGTAAGGAAGGGATCCAGTTTCAGCTTTCTACATATGGCTAGCCAGTTTTCCCAGCACCATTTATTAAATAGGGAATCCTTTCCCCATTTCTTGTTTTTGTCAGGTTTGTCAAAGATCAGATACTTGTAGATATGTGGCATTATTTCTGACGGCTCTGTTCTGTTCCATTGATCTATATCTCTGTTTTGGTACCAGTACCATGCTGTTTTGGTTACTGTAGCCTTGTAGTATAGTTTGAAGTCAGGTAGTGTGATGCCTCCAGCTTTGTTCTTTTGGCTTAGGATTGACTTGGCGATGCGGGCTCTTTTTTGGTTCCATATGAACTTTGAAGTAGTTTTTTCCAATTCTGTGAAGAAAGTCACTGGTAGCTTGATGGGGATGGCATTGAATCTGTAAATTACCTTGGGAAGGATGGCCATTTTCATAATATTGATTCTTCCTACCCATGAGCATGGAATGTTCTTCCATTTGTTTGTATCCTCTTTTATTTCCTTGAGCAGTGGTTTGTAGTTCTCCTTGAAGAGGTCTTTCACATCCCTTGTAAGTTGGATTCCTAGGTATTTTATTCTCTTTGAAGCAATTGTGAATGGGAGTTCACTCATGATTTGGCTCTCTGTCTGTCTGTTATTGATGTATAAGAATGCTTGTGATTTTTGCACATTGATTTTGTATCCTGAGACTTTGCTGAAGTTTCTTATCAGCTTAAGGAGATTTTGGGCTGAGACAATGGGGTTTTCTAGATATACTATCATGAACAGACACTTCTCAAAAGAAGACATTTATGCAGCCAAAAAACACATGAAAAAATGCTCACCATCACCGGCCATCAGAGAAATGCAAATCAAAACCACAATGAGATACCATCTCACACCAGTTAGAATGGCAATCATTAAAAAGTCAGGAAACAACAGGTGCTGGAGAGGATGTGGAGAAATAGGAACACTTTTACACTGTTGGTGGGATTGTAAACTAGTTCAACCCTTGTGGAAGTCAGTGTGGCGATTCCTCAGGGATCTAGAACTAGAAATTCCATTTGACCCAGCCATCCCATTACTGGGTATATACCCAAAGGACTATAAATCATGCTGCTATAAAGACACATGCACACGTATGTTTATTGCGGCATTATTCACAATAGCAAAGACTTGGAACCAACCCAAATGTCCAACAATGATAGACTGGATTAAGAAAATGTGGCACATATACACCATGGAATACTATGCAGCCATAAAAAATGATGAGTTCATGTCCTTTGTAGGGACATGGATGAAATTGGAAATCATCATTCTCAGTAAACTATCGCAAGAACAAAAAACCAAACACCGCATATTCTCACTCATAGGTGGGAATTGAACAATGAGAACACATGGACACAGGAAGGGGAACATCACACTCTGGGGACTGTTGTGGGGTGGGGGGAGGGGGGAGGGATAGCATTGAGAGATATACCTAATGCTAGATGACGAGTTGGTGGGTGCAGCGCACTAGCATGGCACATGTATACATATGTAACTTACCTGCACATTGTGCACATGTACCATAAAACCTAAAGTATAATAATAATAATAATAATAATAATAAAAAGATTTAAAAAAAAAAAAAGAATTCCTTTAATGTGAAGGTTTCTGCTGATGTCACTTTCCCTGGGATGACTTCATGCTTTTCGTCACAACACTTTCCTCATTGACGTTGCTCAGTTCACCTTGACTAAGTTCCTCTACCGCCTATCTTGTGTCTCCTGAATGGTGGAAGCATCCACATTCCCAGCATCAGCAATTTCTTCTATAGCTCCACTTATGTTGGATTTGAGTTTCACTTCTAGTGCAATCCTTTTTCATTTGTGTGCTGAACTTTCACCTTTGTTAGCCAATTCTCTCTTTTTGTTACTCATTTTTGTAAAATTTTATATGGACTTATCACTGGGAGACAAGGAGACAACATAACTACATGCTTTGTTGTCTGTGGACACACTGAATAACAGATCTGTAGTGACCAGTTACCAACAGACTTTGGGAAGAATGATGTGGCTAATCAGTGATCATGACATGCACCTGTTATTTACATTGTGATTTCTAGACTAAGGAGCTAACAGGAAGGTTTGTTCATTATGAAATTACTCACAGTGAATATATTGTGGTAACTGAAATTTGAATCACACTATTAGGAGGCTGGTGTTTAACTTAAGCATGAAAACTTAGCTATATAAATGTCCTGGTTGTCTATCTTCTATACCTCTGTTTAATGTAAGTATTAAATAAAAGCAATTTGTTTCTGAAAAAAAAAAAAAAAAAAAAAGAGTCTGGCACCCCTCCCCTGTCTTCTTCCTTCCTGTCTTTCCTTATGACAAACTGGCTCCCCTTGCCCTTTCACCATGATTGGAAGCTTCTTGAGGCCCCTACCAGAAGCAGATGCTGGTGCCATGCTATTTGTACACCCTGTAGAACCGTGAGCCAAATATACCTCTTTTCTTTATAAATTACCTACTTTTTGGTATTCTTTTATAGCAATGCAAATCAGACTTAGACAACCACTCAACCCTAGACCCTGAGCTCAGTGCCTGGCAAATGGTAGATACTCCATATTTTATTTTGAAAATTATTTCAATTGATTAATTAATTGATGGTCTGTCACCCACCTATATTTTACCATTGAATTCCTTGACTGTGCATATCCCGAAGTGCTGAGAGTTGCATAAGCATGCAGAATTTCACACTGTTTTCTGATTAAGCCAGTTCTTTGTTATAAAAGGGAAGTAAAGAATTATATCCCCTCAATAGAGATATCCCAATAAAGCATCTTACCCTCCCCGATACTCTGGTCAATGGGTGTAAGCTCTACTTCTGTTTTTCACAAACCTAGTTAGAGTAGAGCTTGAATGACTGACAGAATTCAGGCACTTTCCAGAGCACATCCCACCACCAAGAGAAGGAGAGACATTTTTAATTGAATTCCAGATGGGCCATTTTTAAGTGCCATTAATGGGCAAGGGATTGCTTCTCTGATCCCCTGTTTTTCCTCGGGTAAATTTAATAGTCAAGTTCACTTTCCAGAATTGTGAAGACTAAATGAAGTAATACATGTAAAGAGCCAGAACAGTTAGATTCTTTTTTTTCTTCAACTTTTATTTTAAGTTCAGGGGTACATGTCCGGGATGTTCAGGTTAGTTACCTAGCTAAATGGGTGCCATGGTGGTTTGGTGCACAGATCAGCCCATCATCTAGGTATTAAGCCCAACATCCATTAGCTATTGTTCCTGATGCTCTTCCTTCCCCCACCACCTACCCCATTCTGACAGGCCCCAGTGTCTGTTGTTCCCCCTCATATGTCCATGTGTTAGATTTTTTATGCCTTTTTATTTTTTTGTATCCCTCTTCCATACACAGTAGTCACGAATGTGCAAGAAGTAAACTTTAGCCTTGAAAGTATGGGGGAGCTACAGGCTGGAGATGCGGTGTTGTGTGTCAGCCTTGTGCCCTTAGTCCAATGTCCTGGTATTTCAGTTACTGTCAGGGAAACCAGTCAGGGGGGACTGGGCACACACGGCACTTCATTTCTAGGAGGGGAGTACCCCTTATGTTCTAAATGGACTGACACTAGATCAAGGAAAGAAACCAACAGGACTTTTTTTAGATTAGAGTCTCAAAGACTCAGACCAATCCCATGTGGGTTCATTTAGTAAAGTTTGAGCCCTTTACTTAACAGCCTACAAATTGACCTAAGTATCTTAACAGCAAGCACAGGATTTACCCCAGAAAAACGTTTTGATAAATGATCGAGGTATAAAGCAGCATAAATAACAAAGATTCTTTAGTGATTGTAGATGGAATTTTTTTGAACTAAAATTGGTGCCAGCTTCTTCAGAGTACATACTTTAGTTACTTGATACACTATTAGACGCTCTATCTAAAATTGGAAACTTTTGTTCTAATTACAAGCGGCCTCATCAATTGATTAGAGAGACAACTTCAAACAAAGCAAACACAAATGCAGAAACTTCTTAATTTGTCAATGGAAGATAATGGCCTCGTTGGAGGACTGTTTGAAGAGGTTCTCAGACTTGAGTGTTCATAGAAAATACCTGGGGAACTTGTTGACATCTACCATGCCCAGACCCCACCCTAAAGAGTCAGATTCTTGGCCAGGTGTGGTGGCTCACACCTGTAATCCCAGCACTTTGGGAGGCCAAGATGGGCGGATCACCTGAGGTCAGGAGTTCAAGACCAGCCTGGCCAACATGATGACAACCTGTCTGTACTAAAAATACAAATATTAGCCTGCCGTGGTGGCAGTCACCTGTAATCCAAGCTACTCGAGAGGCTGAGACAGGAGAATCACTTAAGCCCAGGAGGCAGAGGTGAGCCAAGATCACACCACTGCACTCTAGCCTGAGTGACAAGAGCAAAACTCCGTCTTAAAAAAAAAAAAAAAATCAGATTTGGAAGGTCTTGGATGTGGCCTTTGAATCTCCACACTCATCAACCTTACCCTGGTAATTCAGAGGAAAAATAGCCCAGGGACCACAATTTAGAGGCAAATGGTTAGTGATTGTGGTAGTTGGAGTAATGCTTCTTAGAGGGGCCCCACATCCTAATCCTAGGACTTGTAAAAATGTTACCTTATTTGGCAAAATAAGATTAAAGTTACAGATGCAATTAAACTTGCGAATCAGTTGACTTTAAAATGAGATTACCCTAGATTGTCTTCATGAGCCCAGTATGATCAAATGAACACTTAAAAATGGAGAAACTTTCCTGGCTGTGATCAGAAAGAGATATGTCGAGGGAAGAGGATTCAGAAAGATGTGATGTTGCTGGCTTTGAAGACGGAAGGAGTCCATGAGTCAAGGCATGTGGGTGGCCTCCAGAAGCTGGAAAAGAGAAGGAAATGGATTCTCACATAAAGCTTCTAGAAAAGAGCACAGCCTTGCTGACACTTCAGTTTCAGCCCAGTGATATCTGTGTTAGACTTCTAACCTACAGAACTGTAAGATATTAAATATGTATTTTTAAGTCACTAAATTTAAAGCTTTTGTTAGCAGAAAACCGACACTTTCTTGTTTCTTTTCTCTTTTCTTTTCCTTTACCTTCTCCTGCTCTGCCTCCTCCTTCCCCTCCTCTTCCTTCTCTTTCTTCTTTTTTTAAGAGACATGGTCTTGCTCTGTCATCCAGGCTGGAGTCCATTGGTGCAATCACAGCTCACTGCAACCTCAAATTTCTGGGCTCAAGTGAGCCTCCCGCCTCAGCCTCCCAAGTATCTGGAACTACAGGTGTGTGCCACCATGCCTGGCTATTTTTTTTTTTTTTTTTACATGTCATAGAGGTGAAGTCTTGCTATGTTGCCCAGGCTGATCTTGACTCCGTCTTCTTCTTCTTTTATTTATTTATTTTTTGGTCAGCTATTCTCTGCTGAGCCCCAGGGAGATTGTCAAACAATGTGATGATATGGTAACCCATGATTCTTCACAGAGGGTGGGTCAACAGTGTTTATTTGGGGGCACCTTTATAGTTTATGCAGACCTAGAAGCCAGTCTATCATTGTGGCTTTTGTCTCTCACTCATTGGTCAGTTCAAACATGTGAGCCATTTTTTTTCCCCTCCAATCGCCAGCAAGCAAGAGATGGGTGAGGAAGGCAGCTATTGGCTAGACTTCAGGCAGCAGAAAAGTATGGCATTGGCCACAGTAATTCTTCATTGGTTGGAGTCATAGCTAGACAGGGAATTAGGGAGTTGGAGAGTCAACCTTATTCAAAGAAGAGTAAGGCCTCGTGGCATAATGCATACCTTACCTTGGATTTCTGTTGACATATCTCCCTGCTCTTTCTTTGGCCCCAAAACTGGACCCATTTCCTTGGTAATAAAAGCCCAGACTTGATGAGGCAAAGGATGGTGTGGACAAGACAGTTTAGTTTACGGTAACAAATGATGAGCCCTAAGCATTCGAAATGGGTTTTAGGGCCGGGCGCGGTGTCTCACGCCTGTAATCCCAGCACTTTGGGAGGCTGAGGCGGGTGGATCACGAGGTCAGGAGGTCCAGACCATCCTGGCTAACACGGTGAAGCCCCGTCTCTACTAAAAATACGAAACTTAGCTGGGCGTGGTCATGGGCGCCTGTAGTCCCAGCTAGTCGGGAGGCTGAGGCAGGAGAATCGCTTGAACCTGGGAGGCAGAGGTTGCAGTGGGCCGAGATTGTGCCACTGCACTCCAGCCTGGTGACAGAGTGAGACTCCATCTCAAAAAAAAAAAAAAAAAAGAAAAAAAAAGTAATGGGCCTTGGAAGCTGCCACACCTTTACCTGACACCTGGCAGTGGGCTTGGGACAAGTATTCATCACCTAATTTCATCTTCACAACCCCTGAAGCAGAGGAAATGAAGGCTCAGAAATGTTAAGGAATTCACCTTATTATCATGTACCCAGTCACAGCAAGGAGTGGCATTGGGACCCAAGTCTTTATGACCAGAAAAACAGATGATATTTTTTTCTCTTTTGGGCTTCTTGTAGACAATAAATACTATTGCTTTTTATAAGATGCATTTCTTTTTTGGCCGCTAATCTAATGATGAATAAATAATGGATCACTGCTGTAGAGCCTGATTCTTTGGCTATACTCAGATAAATGTCTCATTGGCATCAGTAGCAATTAGCTTCAATAAAAGGTTGGCCTGATTAATAATAATACCACCACCTGCTATTTATAGATGACTGTCCTCCAAGGAGTCCAAAGTGCTTTGTAGACATGATCTAATCCAGTCTTCCTGTGTTACCGTAAGTTGGGCCTGGCCTATGGTAGCTTTGCCTTTTCACAGAGAGGGCTGAGATTCTGAGAGGGCTATATTTTGGCATCCATATACAGAGGGTTGGTATCCTCTACTGGTGGTCCGTCAGTGACTTGTTCAACTTCATGTGACTTTGGTCTCCATGTCTATCCTCATGGATTCTGATCCATATGGGCCTTTGGCATTGCTTGGACCACAGGAGATGGACAGAATACTTCATAGGAATTTTCAAAGTTTATATGGACTCACTTCCAGGTGGAGGGACCTGTGAATTGCTTCTGGGAATATCATCATCTTCCTTGCCTCCTCTTCCTCCTTTTTTCCTTCTTCTCCTTGTTCTCCTCTTCCATCTCCATCTTTCTCCTCCTCCTTGTCCTTCCCCTCCTCCTTCTCCTCCTCTTCATCATCATCATCACCATCATCATCATCATCACAACAAACACTTATTTGCTCTTCGCTATGTTCAAGGTCATATGTTAGGCACTTTATAGGGACTGTCTGACTTATTCCTCACAATATCCACCAATGGGTAGGTATCATTACTGATCCCATTTTACAGAGTAGAAAACTGGAGCTTGGAGTAGCTAAATGATTTATTTCATTCTTAGTTCATATTCTGTAAAATGGGCACACTAAGACTCAGAAATGTAAATAATTTGCCAAGACCACACAGTTAAGTAGAAGGTGGTGAAGTGTATTTTAGTTCTCATTCTTTCTATTTCCCAAATCTCTAAATTTAATCTGTAAGATCCTTTGAATCAGTGAGGGGTTGGATGGATGAATGGATGTATGGATGGATGGTTGGATGGAATGAAGGAAAGGTGGATAAATGGTTGGATGGATGACTGGTTGGGAGGGAGAAGAGTGAATGGGACTGGGACTTTCCTTCTATGCCTGATGGTGGCAGGGTGCTGCTAATAAAAATACATACACAGCACAGTCCAAAACCTTCAGGGACTTATGTAAGTTGACCTGGAGTTGCTTACCCACAGAAGAAGACTTAACTCTAAAATGGAGCATTTTGAGAGCTAAGTACATACTGACTCAAGGAACTCAGATCCAAGCCCTGATGACCTCATGAGATTCAATGGACGAGCTGGGCTCATGGATAAGAAGGATCCATAATTGTACCAGGTTGAAGGAGGGTAGACAGATGAGGATTTCTTTATCCTGTAAGATATCTCAGCAGCTTTAAAGTATGGGATGGAATTGGAAATTTAATCTGGAGTAGAAGAAGCTAAGAAATCAGTGGTAGAAACATGATGATTGGCACCAGAACATCAGGAGTAAGAAATCAATAGCTTAAACTTGGGATGTGTGTGCAGAGGGGAGGAGGTGGAGCTAACAGAGCCTAGGATCCTGGGAGCTAAATCCATCCTGCACCAATGGGAGCCAGGAGAGTTCCAGTCACTGGCCTAAGTCAAAGAATGATGGGGAAGATACTCTGGCTTCTCCCTTCCTCCTCTTCTTCAGTCTCCCACCAGTACCTCTGATTAGTGTGGGCCAACCCTAATCATAAGCCAATTTTGAGAGATTTGGGGAATGTAATTTTAAGAACTCAGCCATATACAATATAGAGCTGAGCAGAGGAAGGGTCTGAGATCTGAGAACAAATGGGCAAATGACTGGTATACAAGTTGTCCTGGAGCATTTATTTATTTCTCAGCCTAGAGTCAGGTGTCTGGACCAGATGGACTTTTAGGTGTTGTTTACCACTCTAGAAATTAGAGACCCCGAGAGAAGAGTCTATTCTATCAGGATTTAATCACAATTCAAGGGCAAGAAGCATGCTGCCATTCAGATAAGCATCTTGCACAAGAATGCCACTTCATGGCCAGGGTCCAGCTTCCTTTGGTTGAATGCTTTTTGGCAGCAGGTCACCAGGGACTAGCTTACCTGGAGGCCGAGGCCATGGGATTTGTGCCACTCAGAAGAGCTTGGCTGTCCCTACATCATCTCCTTTATTCAGTAACATGGTGATTGAAATTCCAAAATGGATGAAAAATTCCTTGGGTTTAAAATGACAAGTTTGAAAATGCCTGTGCCAGGATAAATAAATACACAGGAAAGTGCGTAAACATAGCTTTTGCCTCTCTACTGTGGACATTGCTTTTGCAGTTGCCTGAAGAAGTGCGGGTTTGCATCAGTAACTTCAGCCTTTTTACCAATCTGATCTTGCTGACAAGGAGAGCAGCCTCAGAGCAGCCTGATCCTGAGCTAGAACTGCACCCTTCACTGAGGCTTAGGAGTCAGGGTGCATTTGCTTACTAAGAATTTTACTTATTTATGCAATTTTCTCCATGAAATGATGTGACAAATACTTCTTCCCTTCCTCCCTTCCTCTTTTCCTCCCCCCTTTCCTTTGTTCCTCCCTACCTTCATCACTTAAAAAGAGGATACTCACTATTTCAGTCATATATTGCTACACAACAAACTATACCAAACTCAATGGCTTCAAACAACAGTAATTTTTCATTTTGCTCATGCATCAGCAATTGAGGCAAGGCCTGGTGAGTCAGTTCCTCTCTGCTTCATGCTATGAGCTGGGGGCAGCTTAACTGGGGCTGGGGCTGAAGTATTCACTTCCAAGATGGTTCACTCACAGGACTGACACTTTGGTGCTGGAAGCTGATCAGGGGCTGTCTGCTGGGGGACTCAATTCTCTTCATGTGGGCTTCTTCAAAGGGTGGCTTGGACTTCCTCAGAGTTAGGGGATGGGGTTCCAAGTGGTCAAGTGGAAGCTCAAAATCTTTTTAGGACATCAGAGAAGCCCAGGTCTTCATTTCTGCAGCATTCTGTTGGTAAAGCAAGGCACTAAGGCCAGCTCACATTCAAAGGCAGGAGAATTAGATTCCACCTATGAATGGGAAAAGTGGCAAAGAATTTGCAGCTTTCTTAACCTACTATCCCACCTTATGGGAGGTGGGTGTATAGTGTGGGTAATTTCACAGTAACAGAGCAATGCTGCACATTCAGGACCCCATAGAGGGCTGAGTTATTAAGCTCAACAGCAGAATTCTGTCTGGATCAGGGAAAAGAGAGGTCTCTATCAATCAGGGATGGTGAATTCACATTAGGCACACCTGTGTTTGAATTCCAGCTCTGAAACTTCATAGTTGAGTAACTTTAGGCATCTGACTCAACTTATATGATCACAGTTTTCTTAATTCTAAAATGGAAATCATCTTATATAACTTTTTTGCTTTGTGAATAGTGAAGCAACCCCCTCCAAAAAAAGGGTGCACTTATTAAAGTGCCTGGGTTATAATGGACATTTAATAAATTGAAGCTATCTATTTCTTTGAGTGTTGAAACTCATTTTCCAGGAATCCTTTGAGATCCACTGAACTTGAGCTCATTAGAATTACTTTTGTCATCATTTTATAGGTCATTTAAAAAAAAATTCCAAGAACAATACATATGCAGTTCAAATATTTGGAAAATATAGATAAACCATATAAAAAGAAAATAGAAATAATCTGTAATAATGCAACCCAGAGGTAGCCCTTAAAAATCCTTTGAGGTGTGTAGCTCAGGTACACAGCAATCAGCTATTTCCAGAAAATGCTGCCATCTTCATCTCAGGCCTTAATGCAGCAGTCACTTAATCTCATGAATCTAAGGGGTATCTAGGGGTTAACTGACCTAGGCTGGACTTGGCTGTGTAGATCTGCTCTACTCCAAGTGGCTCTCATTTTCCTCCTGGGAATGAAAGCCACCAGTCCAGTTGTATTCTTCTCATGGAGATAGGCAGAAATGCAAGAGAATGAGTGGGAATGTGTGAGGGCACTTATGACCTAGGGTTGGGACTGGTGCACACACATTTCAGCCCCATTCTGTTGGTCAAAGCAAGGCCCATGACTGACTCCAAAGTCAACGGCAAAGGATGTAGATCCAGAAAGGAGTCAAGAACTAGGGCCAATAATGTCTTCTACCTTAATATGTAATTTTTTTTTGCACAATTGGTTCAAATTACACATCCTTCTTTTTTACTACTAGCTTTTTTCACTTAATATAGTGTATAAAAATTCCTATGTAATAAAATAGCTTTCTGCACTAAAACTTTTAAGGATTGTATCCTTATTCCGCTAAATGGATGTTCCACAATTTGTTCACTTGGTTTCCTCTTATTGGTCATTTGTGTTATCTCTAGACTTCCTAGATTTCCAGTATTATGAGACTTGTAGCTCTGGATTTATGCACATCCATCTTCATAATTCTATTTTGCCATGTCAAAGTTATTGGTTTTGATTTATATTTCCAACTGTCCACATTTAGAAAAGTAATACCTACTTACATGTTACCCACTGGCAGTATATTATAGTACCTACTTCCTTGAATTCCCACCTACTTAGAGTATAGTTGTTTATATGTATGTGTATGTAAATATTGTAAAGCAACTGTTTATTTTGCAATAAGAGTATAAGGAACACTTGAATATCTTTTATATAGATTCATCAATGCTTCCTTTTCACATTTGTCTTCACTTGTTGTATATGTATGTGTGTATAATCATTATACATGCCTGTCTCTTTCTACACATAACACTGATATTTCTAACTCTATCTTATTTATATAAATTTTTCCTGAATTGTGTGAAACAAAATTTAGAAACACTGTGCCCCTGTAGTAAATACTTGAGAATGTACAGAACATCCTCTTACCTAACCATTAACATTAATACAATACTGTTATCTAACCTATAGTCCATACTCATATTTCATCAATTGTCTAATATTCTTTTTAATGATTTGTTTTTTCCCCTCCAGGATTTAATCTTGAATCACACACGGCATTAGTTGTCATGCCACTTTGGTCTTTTTTATTTTGAAACAGTTTATTTGCCTTTCTTGACCTTGATACTTATGAAGGGTACAAGTCAGATATTTTGTAGAATGTCCCTAAAATTGGGTTTGTCTGATGTTTCTTCATGGTTAGACTCAGATTATGCATTTTTGGCAGAAAAACTAAAGGAGTAATGTGATGATATTTACTTGTCCATTTTTAGAGGTATTAATTTTGGTCACTTGGTTCAGTAGATATCTGTCTGATTCTCCATTATAAGGTTACTGGTTTTCCACTGGTGCTCCCTTTGTAGGTAAATTATTTGAGATTATACAATACACTGTTTCTCATCAAACATTCAACCCCTAGATCTAGCATTTATCAATAATTTTCTAACTTTATTGTTCTTCCTACATTTATAAGTTGGCAATATTCTGTAAGGAAGGCTTTCTTCTTCATTCAAATTGATTAATTGATTATTTACATTATCACAGACTCCTAGATTCTTATTTTATTGACTGGATTATCATCCACTTTTGGTGCTCAAATTGTCCTAGATGTTGCTAGTGGGAGTCTTTTCAAGCTGGCGTCCGTACCTTTGTGATACATCCCTATCATTCCTTGAACACTTCCTTTTTTCCTGATGCAACATGATGTTTCAGAGTTACCTTCTATTTTTTTCTGCTTCATCCCTGAAGTCTGCCTATTTTCCGACAAGTCCTCAATACTTTTAAAGGAGAATAGTATTTAGAAGCCAAGATCTGAATACTGTGGGTATAGAGGCCTTTTGGGTGTACAAACACTAATATTTTCATTTTTATATTTGTAAACTTCTATAATAATGAAAATCTGGCTCCTGATATTCAGATATATGTAAAAAAGGTATTTTTGTTCTGTTTCTAAGTAAACTTTAACATTTTCTCTTTGCCTTTTACATTTTACTTAAAAAAATTCTGATCAAGTGTTTTACACATTTTATCAATTGAAGTGTTTGCTTTTTCCTTTTCAATTTGGAATTCCTCATATGTTCAAAGTATTAACTTTTTTTCTGTGACATGTATAGATACCAAAATGTTTCTTCTATGTTTATCACTTGATTTAGAATTTTTATTCTGTTTTTGTTTCCCATAGTAAAACGTATCTTTTTTTCTTTCTTGTTATTTTTTTTCAGAACTCAGGTACACAGAGTTGATTAATTATAATCCCTGGTTCTAACACATAGTTTTGTTGTTCATACATGGTCTTTGTATTAGTCTGGGATCTCCAGAGAAATAGAAATAATAGGATATGTTTGTGGTTGTGTTTATGTATATATACATACACACACATATACACACATATATATATACAAATACACACACACATATATCTGTGTGTATCTTTGCATCTATCTTCATGTCTATTTATGCCTATTTATATAGCCTATATATCCATCTATCTCTCTATATATATATTAAGATACATATATTTCCATTTTTCTATCTATTGATCTATCTATCTATCTATCTATCTACCTATCTATCTATCGAAAATAAGAAATTGGCTCAAAAAATTATGGGGGCTGAGAAGTCCTAGGATCTGCAGCTGGTAAGCTGATGACCCAGGAGAGCTGATAATGTGGTTCAGTCTGGGTCTGAAGGTAGAACACTAATGTCTTTGCTTGAGGTCAGGCAGGCACAGGGAAAATACTTTGTTACGCAAACTTTATTCAGGCCTTCAACAAATTAGATGAGGTCTACCTAACATTGAGGGTGGTGATCTTCTTTACAGCCTACTAATTCAAATGTTAATCTCGTCCAGAAACACCATCACAGACATACCCAGAAGTAATATTTAACAAAATATCTGGGCATCCCATGGCCTGGTCAAATTGATACATAAAATTAACTATCACAGCTTCCTAATTAACTATCACAGCCTCCTTTTATTTAGTTGTTTTGCCTGTGTTTGTAATTTTGTTTAATTTAGCAATTTTAATAATGTTATTACATTATTAAATAGACATCTGTGAAGTTCCTTCCCCAATTCCGCTAGTCTCTTCACAAGAAGCCACATATAAACATGGTTGGTCCTCCCCCTTCAATCCATTCTCACCTTCTCTCTTCTGAGGTCATTATCATCCTGAATCCATTTTTATTTAGTTTTATTAAATAAAAGTGGAGTTTAGTATTACAAGATAGGTTTTAAAAATTGTGGTTTGTAGCTTCATAAAAAAGGCGGCTGGGCGCGGTGGCTCATGCCTGTAATCCCAGCACTTTGGGAGGCCGAGGCAGGTGGATCACGAGGTCAAGAGATCAAGACCACCCGGGCCAACATGGTGAAACCCTGTCTCTACTAAAAATACAACAATTAGCTAGGCATGGTGGTGCACACCTGTAGTCCCAGCTATTTGAGAGGCTGAGGCAGGAGAATTGCTTGAACTTGGGAGGTGGAGGTTGAAGTGAGCCTAGATCGCACCACTGCACTCCAGGCTGGCCACACAGTGAGACTCCATCACCCCAGACCCCCCAAAAAAAGGGTATGCAATTCATTAAAAAACAACTAGAATTGATTTATAATGTACATACAAATAACATATACAAACATTATGTATGCAGTTCAATGAATTTTTACTTACATAAAACCCATATAACTACTTCTGATATAAAAATATATAACTTTTCCAGTAACTTAAAGAACTTGTGAGCAATCTTTGGTAGTCTTTTCATTTAATGTAATTTTGCTAAAATTTATCACATGGTTACTTGTAACATCATTGTGCTTAATTCATGTTGACAGATGCGTGATATATAATATATAAATATAGCCTTTTTGTTTGTTTGTTTTGGAGATGGAGTCTCACTTTGTCACCCAGGCTGGAGTGCATTGGTGCAATCTCAGCTCACTGCAACCTCTGTCTCTTGGGTTCATATGATTCTCCTGCCTCAGCCTCCCTAGTATCTAGGATGACAGGTGTGCACCACCACACATAGCTAATTTTTTTTGTAGTTTTAGTACAGATGGGGTTTCACTGTGTTGGCCAGTCTGGTCTCTAACTCTTGACCTCAAATGATCCGCCTGCCTTGGTCTCCCAAAGTGCTGGGAAAACAGGTATGATGCCACTGCACCTGGCTAAAATATACCATTTTTACATATTATATATCATGCGTCTGTCATTTGTGAATATCTATTAATGGATATTTGAGTGGTTTCTAGGGTTTTGCTATTGTAAACATTGTAGCTCTAAATATTCCTGGCTATGTGTCTTGATATATGTGTATTATTGCATCCAGTAGAGTTGCTAGCTCATAGACAATAAAAATGTTTAATATTAGAAGACATTACTCAATTATTTTCCAAAGTGGTAATACCATGTCATGCTCCACCAGCAATGTGTAAGAAATTCTGTAGACCTAAATCCTCTCCATAATTTAGTATTGTAAACTTTCAATTTTTGCCAGTTGAGGGTGTGTAAAATTGTAGATCATAGTTGTCCTGAATTGTATTTTCCTGATTACTAACACTGTTTAACAATTTGGCAAGGGTTTATCTTTTTCTCTTTCTTATTTTTTCTTCTTGTTCAGATCTCAGGTACACAGAATTGATTAATCATGATCCTTGGTCTAACACACTGTTTTGTTGTTTATGCATTAGTCTGGGTTCTCCAGAGTAACAGAAACACTCAGTCTTTTAGGAAATGCCTGTTCATGTCTTTTGCCCATTTTTAATTGGGTTATTCATGATTTTATTTTCGATTTCTAAGATAGCCTTGGATGTTTCGTGAAATAAATTCTATCAATCTTTGCCTTCATGCTTTCTGACTTTGCTTGCTAATTTAACAACATCTCTCCACCCTACAGTTATTTAAATATTAATTTGATTTTTTTCTTCTAGTGTCTCCTGGTTTTCTCTCTGCTGTTTCCATTGCTAGCAAGCCCCACCTAAGCCACATTCCTGAGCTGAAGTTTTGTGTCTAGGATGTGGGACTTTGCATGCATAATCAGGTATCTAGGCCTCTCTGGGTCTCCACCCTGGCCCCTTTGATGCTCCACCCAAGCTTGGCTGTGTCCTGGCCCAGGGAACTGCCTGGAGCTACCTGGTCTATTTCCAGCAGATCTGAGTCATTTTCCTTTCCAAGAAATTAAGGAGTATAACATTTACTGGATATTCTGGAAGATTCAGCTAAACTACTTTTACAAATGAAGACACTGAGGTTCTGAGAGGTGATGTAATTTGCCCAAGATTTCACAGCCAGACATACGAGAAAGGTGTGAAGATAGTGAATGTTTCCTTTGGACAAATTTGAAAACTTTACAGTGGATTCAGTGAACATGCACTAAATTCTTTTTTTGCCTCCAAATCCCAGAATATGATGAAAGGAAGTCCATGCAGCAGTTCAATTGGTCTCCCAGCTCTTATCCAAGCACCCTCTACTCCACTCTTCATATAATATACAGAAGGAAACTTTTATTGAATCCAGCCCATATCTCTTTGCTGCTTCAAATGCTTCAATTGCACTTAAATTTAAATCTAAACTCTTTATAATGTCCTATATGTTTAGTACTTGAATGCGTCTCTAACTTTATTTCCCACACTCATTCTTGCTCAGCCTCTCTAGCCATACTGACCTCGTTTATGTTCTTTGCATGTGCTCAGTTCTTTTATACCTTAAGGTCTTTGCCTCTGCTGTTTCCTTTGCTGGGAATGCTTCTCTCCTGGACCTTTGCTTAACCAACTTCTTGTTACCCTTTAATTGATGTATTTGCTTATATGTCACCTCTTCAGAGAACTCTCTCCTGTTCCTCCTAAATACTACATCCCTCTCCCTTTACAATGCATCACAACACTTTGTTTCACTTCTTACTAGAACTTATTAAAATCTGTAATTATGTTGTTTATGTGTTTCTTATTACAGCTGTGTCCCATTTCTCCAATGGATTGCATACTCTAAAAGTTTGTCTCATTCCTCTGTATCCCCAGGGGCTGAGCCAGTGCTGGCACATTGCTCAGTCAATATTTGTTGAGCCAGTGAGTGAGTCCAGTAGCTACTCAATAATTAGTGGTTTCCATTTCCTTCTCTCCTCTATGCAGCGCTACCATACACACATACTGGCACATATAACCTGAAGGAACTTGAATAGGACAATGGAAATAACAGCTCAGTGGTTATATCTAGTATGTATCAGAAAAACTGGCTAAGCCAGTTGAGCTTCCCACTGTTTTATGGTTTGCTTTGTTTAATTTCATGAGGATTTTGGCCTCTGTTGCTTCTTCTGTTATGGGTCTACGTATTCATGGAGAAGAGGAGTTTATATTAATGGTGATATTATAATACCTAATCTTAATAAGCATGAACAAGCTACTACCAAAAAGATATCTATTAGGGTATAATAGCAAAATGATTGTTTGTTTGTTTGTTTGTTTTCAGGAAAGAGATTCCAATACATTTTGAAAGTGAGGAGGAACCAAATAGGTACACTTTTCAAGTACTTTATGGTTATGGTGCCCTTTCTGAATACTTGGTCCTCGATGAAATGACAGAAGGTATAGTGAGGGGAGAGTTCTCATGTTTCCCATGTGCTGAATGAGGAAACAGATTGAAAATTGTTAATCCCCAGGAAATGTCCTAAGCAAAACTGGGATTTGCTATGCTAATTTGTATTCAGGAATGTCTTTTCAATAATAACCCCATTCTACCTTCTAGTCTGGCTGGAAGTTCTAGAGGTAAGGGGCTGCTTTGCAAAGCCCTTTTCTTCTTAGAAATCAGGAGCAAGCAAACCTAGGTCTTTCTTTTGGTGATAGTTGGAAAAATTTCATGCTCCAAAGAATGGGCTGTGGTTGATACTTATAAATAATTAGCCAATTTTATTACATTTGAAGGAAGAAAGCAGTTACCTTATCTCTCTCTCCCTCCCTTCTTTGGCTTCTCCCTCCCTTCCTTCTTTTTTCTCTCTTTTCTTGAACCAGCTATGTGCTAGGTGCCGTGGTGTGGGTAAGAGATAACATAGGAAATGTCCTGCCTCTTAGGTGTTCATGAATTTGTGGTAGAAAAAAGCAAGTTAAACATTGTAGTGCAAGATGATAAAAATTATAGAAGGACGTGCACAGATTTCTAGAAACATAAACAGTGGTGTGCTAATAAATACTTAACTGGCTGTAGGTGGGAGAGATCTTGATTTGTAGCATCTGCTGATTCCCATGGTGTAAATGCTTCCACCCTGGCGAATTTCAAGCTACTAACCTGACGTGGCTGCACATGGAGCTGGGAAGAGGTGTGCATACCCCGCTCTCTAGTTTATGGGGGCTGGCTTAGCACATCCCTGAGAAGGGTACCTCACAGGGCTCATTTAGGAGTGGGGTTGTAATGTCAGGGGCTTTTCCACGAAGAGATGACACCTGAGTTGCATTTGCTTATTTGGAAATGGGGAGGGTAATAAAGGGAAAGTTATAACTCTTTTTCTGCTGTGTACACTGAAGAAAATGTAGAAAATGCAGATAAACCAAATGAAGAAAATAAAATCTTCTATAATTTAAAAACTGAGAGATGAACACTTAACTTTTTATTATTATTATTCCTTGCATCTTTTTCTCATTTTTTCTTTGTGGATTGGGGTTTTACTATTTGAAAGTGGGCTTTTCTATCCAAGTTAATCTTTTGTCTGATAGAAGTAGTGTGACTATTATTTACTTTTTAATTTTATTTTAACTGATAATTCAGTTTCAGAAATTTTGAGGACTGTTTAAGTTTTGGTTCTTATTAAAGAATCTTTTTTTTTCAGATATTTTACAGATATATCTAAAATTATAACTCTTATGTTCACTCTTCTATCACCTTGATTAAAAATTTATTTTAACATGTCCTTACCTTTTCCTTGGTTTTCTTGCTTTTTGTGGGGTGTTTTTAATACCTTTATATTCTTTATTATTATTATTGTTTTATAATTTATGTATTCAGCATTAAACTCAGCTCTTCCTGCTTAAGAATTTTATCATACTTTTACTTTCTTCTCTACCATTTTCCTCTTCCACGTTGCAGTATTTTAACAGGTTCTGTAATTTTAGATACAAAATATTGGTATATAATTAGTATTGCTGTTGTTGTTTTGTTGTTATTTACTTTAAATACTGACTTTCTCCAAAATATTGACTCTGGCACATGATTTTATTACAAAGATTAAAATAACGATTTAATCTTACCTGTATTTTAATTGATTTCAGTGCTCCCTAGCAGACTTTTTTCATCAATTTTTAGTTCTGGTTTTATCTTCATCTTTCAACTGGGCGGAGTGTACATTCTTGTAACTTTTCCAAAAGGAAGACGCCGGTGATCTATTAGAGAATCTCTTGAATGTTTGAAATGAAATGTGGTTTTGTTAACATGCCTCACAAATGGAAATTTGACTGATTGAAGGTAAAAATCCTAACTCAGTCAAGTGTCATAAAAGACATAACTGATGACTAGAAGCCTTGATACTTTACTATGAGTGTGACTCTTTTTTATTTTTTTTGAGACAGAGTCTCTCTCTGTCGCCCAGGCTGGAGTGCAGTGGCACGATCATGGCTTACTGCAACCTCTGCCTTCCGGGTTCAAGTGATTCTCCTGCCTCAGCCTTCTGAGTAGCTGGGACTACAGGCGTGTGCCACCACGCTGGCTAATTTTTTGTATTTTTTAGTAGAGACGGGGTTTCACCATGTTAGCCAGGAGTGTCTCCATCTCCTCACCTCGTGATCTGCCTGGCTTGGCCTCCCAAAGTGCTGGGATTATAGGCATGAGCCACCATGCCTGGCCTATGAGTGTGACTCTTAAAACGCAATTCCCGTTTTCTATTTGTGCCAATGTGTTTTTGAGCCCAGACGTGGATCTCTACATCCCTCCTTGCTACAGTGCATCATCATATGCTGTCCTGCATGCCACAGGGTTACAGGTCACAAGTCCATCCTAGCCCAGGTCCAGGCACTGCTGGCTCTGGGCTTGGGATTATCACTGGGCAAAATCAGGGCCACCTGATTCTGTGCACAAGCCAGAAGAGGAAGCTGGTAGTGCAATGACAGGTGGACTCCTCAGGTGCCAACTCCTGGAGAGCTTCTAGCCCATCTTCTTAGCACCCCTGATGTCTGCCAACATCCTTGAGGGCTTTTCCTGGTTATGCCTTCTTCTGGGCTCTCTGAGAAGATGGCAAGCCTATCACCAAAACATACATGCGGCTGGTAACTTCTCTGGTTGCTATCATTAACTCCACATAGCTTCATGTCAATAATCCTTCAGGCCTTGTGTGTTGAACCCACTCTTTAAGTAATGATTTGCATGTCATTCTCCTGGGTCCTTCTTGGCAGAGTGTGAGTTGCTTTGCATTGATGACCTCATGCATACATCCCAGTATCTCATTATTCCCATGTGCAGATGAGGAAACAGGATGAGAGAGGTCAGGGAACTTGCTCAGGGACCCTTAACCAGTAAGCATCAGAGCACACATCAGGACACAGCACTCTAGCTCATTTTCTGTGGTCTCTCCCTTGCTCTGTACTGCCTTTTTCCTCATGAATGGCCTCTGACTGCAGAGTTTCCCGAGGTTCCTCTTGGGTCCCCAGGCTGCCTCTAGCCTCTGAGATCTGCAGTTCTCTGCTTTTTACATGCAATCTGAGGGGGTGCAGGCTTTTTGGGTTTCCAGCAGCTCAGCTCTATGGGTTCCCCCTTTACTTCCCTCCCACTGAGGATGGAGCAGGGAAGGAGGCTCCATGGGCTCACCCTGGGTTTCAGCCTCAGGCTGGAAGCAAACCCACCCTTACCCCATGGGTCCCAGAGCTCACCTCCCTCCAGGTTTCATTACCTTGCAAAGAAGGATTGAGGAACTGTTTATGGGCCGGGGAGGAGCAGTAAAAGTTTGCAAGCATTTCTGTCTCTTACTTAATAAACCTTATTGTGCCCTTCATGTACCCATTCACCTAAAAAAACACACACACACAGAAAAATGGGGTGGGGTGGAGGTGAGGTTCAGGCATTGTCATAAAGCTAAAAATGTCATGAATTCCACATGAAACTTGACCCAACCTAAGGGTTTCATTAATGGGAGGAGAGTGTGTTGCAGGAAGGCCTCACTGTGTGCTTCCCAAAGGCCTGGGATTCTGAAGAGGGGCCTCAGAGGCTTGCTATGTGCTCCAATGATGCTGCACTTCCCAAACTCCTGGGCCTGCTCAGAAAGTTCCCAAGTTTTCTGAGGTTTGGAAAGATGAGATGGTGGGCAGTACAGGGTAAGGAGAGCAAGCTAGCCTTTGCCCAAATAGCAGAAAGTGCCTAGAGAGTCAGGCTAGATGACAAAATATCTGCTGTGGGCCTGAGGGATTGAAACCTTGATTCTTGGCTTGAGAAGTTCACATTTCACGTAGAGTAGACTTATATAGATGACATAATACCAGTTACACTTTTTGAGCAGTTCTCAGCTCAGACGTGATTCTAAACTCTACATGTGTCCACAAAATCCTTTCAAAGTAAGTACTATTATTGTCCCCATCTGAAAGATGAAGAAGCAGCAGGTATTCAGAGAGGTGAAGTAACTTACCTAAAGTTACACAGCTAGTAAGGATAGAGCTGGTATTCAAGTGAAAAAAAGTTGGCTTTCAGAGCCTGTGATCTGGAGGACTCTATGGTATAGTGTTCCCTGGTCAGAAACTGGCACAGGACCCCAAGGCACTGACCTTGGCTTGGTGGAACCAGGATTATGGACTAGGGAATTCAGATAACAAGGAGAAGGCAAAGAGGGAAAGTAAACTAGCAACAACTAAGCACCTCTGTGTGTCAGGTAGTTATATGTATAGAGCCCCTTCAATATTCACAAGGTTCTTTGAGATAGAGACTATAATGCTCTTTGTGCCAGTAAGGAAGACAAGCTCGAGGAGATTAAAGTCTCTTGTTTGTAAATGATAAAGAGGCTGCCTGACCTCAAAAACATCAAAATCAGGTTGTCTTCGAGGAAGAAGTAATTTGTACTTATCATGGATGGGGAGACAATTGAATTCATTCATTTCATACATTAATTCATTCAATATTTGTTGCGAAGCTTTCATCTCATATATCTTCCTGGGAAGCTAAAGTATTCAAAACTCTAAAGCTACAAAGATATACAAAATTGAGATTGTCTTTGACCATGTGGATTCTGGTCCTCAATCCTGAAAAATTCCAGCACATGCCCTTTGAGGATTCCTGAACAAGCTGTGGTTTCCCATGCCTCTGACAGCCACAACACCCCTCCTTGCTCTTGCTTTAGGCATTCTTAGACTCCGAAACATGAGCTGACCTTCCTCAAAAACCATGAGGTCATTTGTGTGCTTGTGTGGAAATGTGAGTGGGAGAATTGTCTTGTGTATGGAAGAATTTTTCTTGGTAACCTCCCTTAAACTGTCACATGCATTGAGAAAGTATGAGAGAAAATCAAGTCATTTACTTGGAGAAGATTGGGGGTCATTTGTGAAGGATGATGAGCCCTGTGGAAGGCTGGGGTTGTAGATGGAAGGGCAGGCATTTCAGGGACAGGGCGGCCAGTGGGAATACTTGTTTTGTATCTCTCTGACCCCTTGCACCTAACAGCCTTGCTGGAGGTAAGTTGTCTGCTCCTGTTATGGTTTCAAACCTGCACTGACTCCTGGGGGATGTATGTTAACATCTGCTCCCAATAGTCATGAAACAGGCTCCATGTTTTTGGGAAACAAATGGCTAAGGTCTTATTTTTTTCATTATTGGAGAGAGTAGGAGAAGTGGGAAAGAAATTAAGATTAAAATTATTAATAGGCTAGGATGACTAGCTCTTCAAGAGACCCATGAATCTGAAAAAAAAAAAAAAAAAGAAGAAAGAAAAAACAACAACAAAAACAAGATTCACATACCACTCCTGAAGCTCATGTTAGAATTTATACTGGGGCATAAAACGATCTTAGGTGGAGTTGAACTGACATGTTTTCTTTGGGTTTACAGCAGCTACATTTTCATAACCCAAATCAGGGTTTTATTTTTTTCTTACTAAGAATGTTTTTCTGGCTTACAGATTTGTCTTACAAGGAAAAGTTAAGGGAAAGAATGCTAAAATGTGGGACAACCAACTGGTTGTTGAATATATGACCTTGGCTCCTTAAATGATAGGGCATACTATTCTTGCCCTTCTCCCTTGTATTTTTGGTGCAGCCCAGGAGATGTCATTTTGCTTTTCTCTCCCATAATTCCATTTTGAATTTTTTTCCAGTCTTTAAGAAATGGAAAATTTAATCAGGTTTGAAGAGTAAATCCAGAAGAGTCTAAGAGACACAGTGTTCAGTAATGACAAATAATACAAGCTCAGGAATCAGACTGTCTGAGTCTGAATTTTGGTTCTTTTTAGTTACATGGCATTGGGCAAGTGAATTAAACTTTCTGAGCCTCAGATCCCCCATATGTAAAGTGGGGGTAATTCTAGAAACCTCTTAGAAACATTTCCCAATGCAGAAAGTGGTGCCCTGACTTGCATACTTTATGATGGACATGAGTTGCCTGCTTTGTGAAAACTCTTTTTTTTTTTTTGAGACAGAGTCTCACTCTTTCGCCCAGGCCTGAGTGCAATGGCGCTATCTTGGCTCACTGCAAGCTCTGCCTCCCGGGTTCACGCCATTCTCCTGCCTCAGCCTCCCGAGTAGCTGGGACTACAGGCGCCTGCCACCACGCCCGGCTAATTTTTTGTATTTTTAGTAGAAACGGGGTTTCACCGTGTTAGCCAGGATGGTCTCCATCTCCTGACCTCGTGATCCGCCTGCCTCAGCCTCCCAAAGTGCTGGGATTACAGGCGTGAGCCACCACGCCCGGCCTGTGAAAAGTCTTGGTCAAGGTTCTGTTGAATGTTAGAACTAAGACTTTGGAATCTCAGACCCAGAAGTAACTTTGAGGGCGCTTGGCCATCTGTCTTATTTTGAAAACAAAAACAGGTTGAGCCTGTGCTCTTGAGAAAACAGAACCTGAAGCAAGAACTGAGGGTCTTATCCATTTGACTTGGAAGGTGCAGACCAGAACAAGGAGAAGGTGAGGAAGGGAAAGTAGGGCAAGGAATCCTGGGAAGCAATGGGAAGTGAGGTGTCCTCATGGATGCTCCTTCACAATAGGCCAAGTCACCTCAGAGGAAGAACCTGGGTGGACTGGCTGCAGAAGAAATGGAGTAGTCTGCAGGGCAGGAAAGGGGAAATGTTATCTGCTTGGCTCCCTTCCATTTCCTTTTTCCCATTAGTCAAGACTCAGCCCACGGACAGTTAATTCCCTGATTTCTGGGACATGTCACCTGACCTTTTGGTGTTTGTTTTGTTTGCCAGATGCCACCAAGGCAGATTGGTGTTCCTGCTAAGTCTGGAAGTGGAGGAGGAGCCAGAACTCTGGGCATGTGGCTGGTTGGCCCAGGCCCAGGGCTCAGCATTCCCAGGGAAAGTGGCTGGCCCACCTATCAGTGACAGCACAATTTGGGAGGCAGGAGCCACTGGGGAAAGATTTTGGGGAGGCATTTAAGATTTGCAGTGGATGTTCTCAGAGATGGGAAGGAATTTGTCTTAGTTGTATAGTAAGTCATAATACAGAATAGAACCCAAATTTACGCTGTACAAGACTTTATGGAGTGATGGCCAGTTAATCCTTGTCAACATAGGCCCTCCAGATAAAACCAAGTCCCAGGTGATGTAGAAAGCCCCAATATACGTGTACAGTTACATTTCTGGCCGCCCCTAGGAGACAGCCTTATTCCATCTCAGCGTTTTCTTGCAAGAACATGCCATTCTCATTTCTCTATGTCTTCGCATAGAGTGCCTCCAGTGCCAGAGATGCCTTCTTTCTTATTGTAAATTCTAGTTTATTTTTTCCCTCATAAGACTCAAGCTCAAATGTGATATCCTCTGTGAAGCCTTCAGTTTTTCTGTATTCTTGAAGCCCTGGATATGCATCTATTATTTTATTGATTATACCTTAGTTGTTTGGGTTCTGTGAGATCTTTGACAGCTGTTTTCTTGGTGTTCTTATTCCTCAGTGCCCAATACAGTGCCTGATGCTTCAAAGAGATTTAGTTAAGGAGAGAAAAAAAAAATTACATGTCAGGTAGAAAAGATTTGAATTAAGAATGGGCTTCTAGGGCCATAGAAATGCTCATATTTTAAAGGAGGGAAGCCAGAGAAGAGACTTTATGCTGACAAAATGATGCAGAATGTAGGGAGTTAGCATTTAGTGAGGAAAATGCTCACCTGGCTTTCTGGCTATATTCTAGAGGGCCAAGCATTCCAAAGGAGCTGTTAGCATAGCCAGCCATGTTTAGAATCAAGGAAACTCATCAGTATCTCAGTCCTTCCTATTAATTTCTAGGCTTTTAAATGAATTTGTTTTTCCTCATTGAAACTCCATGGCAATAAATAGCCTGTATGTAAATATGACCAGAATGCTGGGTTGATAAGAATATGCTGTGGACATGTTGTAGCATTATTAATGATCTTATCATCAATGAAATTGCAATTTTTTTAAAGAGAAAGCCTTAAACTTAGCTTGTGCATGTGTCTGAGATCATCTTGTTTGCCTTAGAAAAGTTGCTGATTCTAAAGATTTTTTTTCTTTCTTTGTGTTGCAACTTGAGCTTCTTTTGATGTTTGCCTGTTTGGATATTACTTAAATAATTAAAGCAGCTATTTTTGACCTACTTTGCTTATAGAAAGTTTAATTTTTGTCATTGAATTAGAAAATTATTTGGTGCTACCATATTAAATTGGGAAAATATAGATATGTAGATAAGTAGATAGATAGAGATTGATTCTGGATTATTTTATTAAAAATATGGATACTGTAAAATCAAGATGGACACTCAGCCCCACTATGATTCTCTGCAGCCTCCAGGTGCTGACTTCCCACTAACTTCAAAGGGAATTGAGGAGGAAGAAAGCACACTGTGTTGGGAATGTACCCCAGGCCTTTGATACCTGGTGAAAAGTAGGTTGCAATGTCTATGTAATTTATTTTTATTTAAGGACAATGCAAAAGTTCATTTGTCTTCATGGACAGCCCCCAGGGCCAGTTCTGTGAGTGAAGAAGCATGGCCACCACCACAAGCCACTTTTGAGTCTTGGTTCTATCATTTAGCAGCTGGGCAAGTCACTTAACCAGTCTGAGCCTCTGTTTTCTTATTTGTAACATAGAGATTATAAAATTGAACTTTCAGAGCATTTTAAACATTAAAAGTAAAGTTTTAAAGTACCTAACACATAATAGATGCTCAGTAAGTGGTATTTAATGTCACTATGATTATTATGCATGAGTGGGAACTCTTGTCTTCCCATCTGAGATCCACAAAGGTCTTTCACTTCAACCTACTCATGAAATCCAAGCTTTTCCATGCGGCCTCTCAGCCCAGCTGTCCTGTGCCATAGCAGCCTGGAAGGGACCCATGTGACCATGACTCCAATGTCACTAGCAAAATGGGTCTCCTCAAAGTGCAATAGATCTTTTATCACTGATATTACCCTTCTCTTACTAATTTTCAAAAAATATAGCCTGTCTCACTCAACCTACTTGTAGCTCTCTTAACCTTAGGACATTACTGGAATATGTTTAAGAGAAGCAACTATGTACTGCAAACATTCCCTTTCATCACCCAGAATGGAACCCAGGAAATGTCACTCTAGCTTTTATATTTGGAGAAGAGGCTCTCTACCCATTCAAGAAGGAGTGATCTTCATCCTCACTATCTGTTTTCAGGTTCTGTTTCTTTTGTGTAGTGGACTAGACACTTATCCTGAAGTCCTCTTTAGTTTTCCTCCACAAATGAAATTTTAGGCAGCCTATCCTGCTAGGCTATGCTGTTCCAGATGTGAGCAATATGCTCCCACTCTTATTCGTGCATTTATTCAACAACCTGCTATTGAGAATCTACTTATTGCCAGGCACAGCTCTAGGACCCAAAGGAATCAATGAAAGAAAGAAAATAATGAAAGGGAATAGAAAACACATTATTCCTACCCTCAGGCAGATATTAATCAAAGATATAACATTACAATTAAGTTAAAGTGCTATGGAGAAGTTATACATGGTGCCATTAAAGTAAATAATAAGTGGAATTGACTCAGTCCAGGAAGGTAGAGGAAAGCTTGTCTAAGGCAATGATCCCTAGGCTTCTGTCTGGAAGATGAGTACATTAACTGGATGAAACAAAGGCAAGGAAAGAAGTGAGAGATTATTTCAGGTAAATGGCATGCATGTTCAAATGCCCAATGTAAGAAGGTATATCGTATGTGCAATTGAATTCTCCAGAGAATGAGGAGAAGATGCAGGAGCCAAGCAGGCAGCATCCGGATTATGGAAGAATTCGTAGGACTGCTTAAGGATTTCAGTCTTCTGCCCAATAGCAATGAGAAGCCACTGAAGTGATACAACTGGTTGGAAGAGAATATGATCAAATTGGGACTTTCAGAAAGATGTTACTGAGTCCCTTGTTAATTAGACATCAACCATCTTTAAAGATATACTTCCAAGACCAGCCTCTCAGCTGTCTCTGAGGCAGGGAACCAGGAGGAAGCATGAGTCAGGGGCTCCCTATAATTGGGTGCCTCTAACCTCTGCTGCCCTGTTGGTGATGACTTGAGTGCACCATGATTTCATTACCGTCTTTGGTCTTGGCTTTTCGTGCCAAGGAGCTTTCAGCATATCCAGTTTCCCTTTACCAGGAGGGCAAGAAAATCAACATCCTTGATACTAGCATCAAAGAGATCCAAATACTGAGTTTTGGCCTCATTAAACATCAAAGTCATTGGTGAGTTAGTCCCTATTAAAAACTTTGATAATTTTGAATTTTTTTCTCCCTTATATTTATTGGCAGTAAAATAACTTTCTAATAACTAAACCATAAGGTACATGAAAAATAGGAATCTCTTCTTATACCATTTTATCTTCATCCTGCTGCACAGTAGTTGCTCAATAAATATTTGTTATATAGACACGTATATTGAATTAGCTTTTAATACATAATCCTAGTTTATAAATAATTTAGACTTTTTCCCAATATTTTCTTATCAAAAATATGTGAGTCAAACTCTTAATTAGCCACGTGGATCATCCTGGGGTGTATGCTTTTGGACACAAGGGATACACACAGCATTATATAGATAAGCATGTGTATATTTGAAGAAGTAACCCTACAACTTGGCTGGGACCAATTTTCTCCAGACAGAGATAAAGATACAACACACTTTAAAGAGAGGAAACAAGAAAAGAACAAAATTTTAGGAATCATAAATGAACTGGATGTCCACATTTTTAAATTATTTAAAGCTTTGAGCTGGCTTGAAAAATGAAAGTATGGCTAGGCGCAGTGGCTCACACCTGTAATCCCAGCACCTTGGGAGGCCGCGGCGTGCAGATCACAAGGTCAGGAGTTCAAGACTGTTCTGGCTAACACGGTGAAACCCCATCTCTACTAAAAATACAAAAACTTAGCTGGGCATGGTGACACCTGTAGTCCCAGCTACTTGGGAGGCTGAGGCAGGAGAATCACTTGAACCTGGGAGGTGGAGATTGCAGTGGGCTGAGATTGTGCCACTGCACTCCAGCCTGGGTGACAGAATGAGACTCCATCTCAAATTAAAATAAAAAAGAAAGAAAAAGGAAAGTATATGCATCATTAAAGCTTTCAGCTGATTTGATATAAGAAAGTATATGTAGTATCCCTGACAGTGATCCCGGGGAAACTCAATCTTAGATAAAGAAGAAACCCCTAAAAGGAAGGACTTGAATTTATTAGAGTGAGGGGACATATCATTCAGGAAAGAGATTTCAAACTTTTTTGACTGAAATAATTAGTAAGACATATATTTTACATTGACTTATTATACATATATTATGTGTGTATATATGTGTGTGTATAGGTAGATAAGTGGATAGATAGATAAATAGATGGATAGATAGATGGATGGATGGATGGATGAATGGGTGGATAGATGAATAAATGGATGAATGGACAGACCAACAGGTGAATGGATGGATTAACAGACAGACAGACACACAGACAGATACAGAAGTATAACAAAACAGATACAGAAGTATCTGTATCTGTTGAGAAATAAGAAAAATAAGAGCACTTTTTATAAATTATGTTTACATCAAGAAAACATTTATATCCTGATATCAAAGCAAAATGTGCCTTTGCTATGTGCAATGCATTTTGATATTTTGTATTCTCTTCTATTTCATTTTTTGAAATTTTTGATTAATCTCAACTTACCATCACAATACTAGATATCATTCCACAATTTATAAAACATTAAATTAAGGTATAGATATGGCTTAATGCAATAGAGATTCTACTTAGAGTAGTGAAGGACAATTTGCTGGGAATGGGTGTGAGTATGAGGGGCATGTGTGGATAGTGAGTTTGAATTCAAGCAATTGAAAGATCCTTTAGGCCTTGCAGAGATCTGAAGAGGAAGTTATCTGGGTTCAGGGACTGCTGGCTGCTGTCTACAACAGGAAGACATTTGTTGAGAGGGTAAGATGGGGCTTAAGAGTAAGATAGGATGAGTTAGGGTTAGGGACCTAGCCTATAACCCATAGAGATATGGGTCCAGGCTGAGGTCCTCAAGATCTTTTTTGTCTTGAGAGAAAACTGGTCCTTTCAGTGTGGTGGAGCCCAAGTCCATCAAGCCAGTGTGGTCTCTTTACTAGTTAAGGTGTTGCTAGCTGCCATGATGGAGAAAACCCAAAACCTCACTGATGTGACATAAAAGAAATATATTTCTTACTCACATAAAGTCTAATTGGCGGCAGAAGGTGGGCTCCTCATGGGTAATTAGGTCATTTGGGCATTGACACTAGCCATTATATTGATAGAGGGAGAGAGCTGAGGGCAGTGTGTGAGGTTCCAATAGGCCTGAAAGTAGAACAGATTATTTCTGCCTACATTCCACAACTTGGTGCCACGGATGGGTACAAAGGAGCCTGAGAAATGTAGTCCCTTGCTGGGTAAGAGCTCTTCAGCTGTCATTTATTGATACAGAAGGGGAACAGGAGTCTTTGGCTGACCATTGATCTCTTCCACCCCAGCTACCTGACAGTGCTGTGGTTGTGAGTCCGGCTGATGCCAGAAAACCTCAGGGCTTAGAAATAAGAACACTGTTCACACATTATTCTTACATCAAGAAAACATTTATATCCTGATGTCTTAGTCACCCCTTTCCAAACTAGGCTCTCTTTTAGCATTACTTTCCCTTTCAAAGTCAACTTTGGTGCCCATTTTCATCTGACAAATAAGTTTGGATGGGGAGTCAGAAGACGTGAGGGGCAGAATGCTTTGTTCAGTCTTTCATCCCTTGGGAAGATCTGGGTCTTCCATCCCCTTGTCTCTTTAGGCTCATTACAGGAGTCAGAGATAATATAACACATTGATTTAAAGTACTGAACTTGGAGTGATGCAGACTTTGGGCAACTACTATAGCTTTCTTGAGCCTTGATTTCCTCATCTTTGAGATGAGGATACTTGTATCTATTTCCTCCCAGGTTGACATGTGGATTAAATGAGATTATATATGCAAAGTACTTAGTGTAGTACTGTATTAGCCCACTTTCACACTGCTATGAAGCAGTATCCAAGACTGGGTAATTTATAAAGGAAAGAGGTTTAATTGACTCACAGTTTTGGATGGCTGGGGAGGCCTCAGGAAACTTACAACCATGGTGGAAGGAGAAGCAAACATGTGCTTCCTCACAAGGTGGCAGGAAATAGAAGTGCAGATTAAAGAGGGATGATGTACTTAGAACACCAACAGATCTCACGACAACTCACTTTCTATCATGAGAACAGCATGGGGGAACTGCCCCCATGCTCCAGTTACCTCCCACTAGGTTCCTCCCCAGACACATAGGAATTACAATTTGGATTACAATTGAAGATGAGATTTGTATGGTGACAAAGAGCCCGGTCATATCAAGTACCTAACTCATTACTATCCTATAACTATGGTTATTACTGATATTCTTATTGGCCACTTGACACCAACATAAGTGGGGAGCCTTATATCACTTAAGAAGAGGAAATATATAGAAAAAAGTCACCTGGAGAGAAACTTACTCCCTGAATTTCCAATATATGTCCAAACTGATGACTGGGGTGAGAAAGATCTATTCTGGCTTTTGTATACTGACTCAGATAAAAAACAAAGCTCATATTATTAAAAAGTCAAAAACAAAAGACACTGGTAGGGCTGCAGAGAAAAGGGAATGCTTATACACTGTTGGTGGGAATATAAATTAGTTCAGCCACTGTGAAAAGCAATTTGGAGATTTCTCAAAGAACTTAAAACAGAACTACTATTCAACCCAGTAATCTAATAGTGGGTATATATGCAAAAGAAAACAAATTGTTCTACCAAACAGACACATGCACTCACATGTTTACTGCAACACTATTCACAACAGCAAAAAGATGGAATCTCCCTAGGTGCCCATCCATGGTGGATTGGATAAATAAAATGTGATACATATATACCATGGAATATTACACAGCCACAAAAAAGAATAAAGTCATGTCCTTTGTAGCAACATGGATGGTGCTGGAGGTCACTATCCTAAGTGAATTAACACAAGAACAGAAAACCAAATACCACATGTTCTCACTTGTAAGTGGGAGGTAAACATTGGGTACACATGGACCTAAAGATAGTAATGGTAGACACCAGGGACAACTAGAGGGGGCAGTCAAGGAGGGGAGCAAGGAATGAAAATCTAACTATTGGGCATTGTGCTCAGTATGTGGATGACAGGATCAGTCATATCCCTAACCTCATCATCATTACAATATACTTGGGAAACAAACCTACACATGTACCCCCTGAATCTAAAACAAGTCTGATACACCTGTGTAATCCTCTTGGTGAGAGCTTCAGCCAGAAACTAGGCTCTTTCAATCCTAAGACTGACCCATGGATATGGATGGGGCACTGTGGCATTCCTGTTCTGGGAGCAAAGGAGGTGTTTTTTGGTGAAGATATTTGTGAAACTGATCCCTTCTGGTGGGGCTCAAGTCTCAGCTCACTGAGAAGTAAGCCATGCAAGCCAGAGGGCTCAGAGTTGGGTAGCCCAGACAAGACAAGGAGCTCTTTTCCTTGATTGACACTTATTTCACTCCATTGCTTTGTCTCCCTCTTACATAGAGTCATTGTCACTAGAGTTGGGGATGGACAAAGGATTCCCAGTTGATCTTAAAGCCAGCACAGTGGGAGGTGGGCTGTTGGATGGCTAAGACAGATTAGAGTAAGAGTGTCTGGTGGATGGTGATGATGAGAGATCTCACCTCCAAAGCCAGGTCCTACTTGCACAGCATCTTTGGTCTGACGTAGCTTCATCAAGCAGAGCTTGAGAAATAAGAGGCTGTCAGTTTCCACTAGACCAGGCCACCCTGTTCATTGGCAAGTCAAAGTTCTGGTCCTGATGTTCATTCTTCAACTGAAGGGGCAAGGGAAATCTGTTTCCTCCTCCAGAAGCTTCTGCCATGGGACTGGGTAATACAGAGGTATCTCGTAGTATGGGAAATGGACAGATGATGGTGATGCTTTAGTGCACCAGCTCACTTTCCAGTTATGTTCTCTTTCTCTGGGAGAGAGAGGGAGAAAGAGAGAGACTAGGGTTGAGGGAGAAAAAAGAGGTTGATGACATGCAGCATGAGCTGTGCACTAGTTGTGGAGAATACGACTGCCTATTGGTCCACGGCAAATTCTAAATTAAAAACCAAACAGGGCCGGGTATGGGGACCCATGCCTCTAATTCCAGCACTTTGGGAGGCTGAAGTGGGAGGATCACTTGAGGCCACGAGTTTGTGACCAGTCTTGGCAACAAAATGAGACCCCATCTCTATTAAAAAAAAAAAAAAGCCAGGAGTGGCGGCACATGCCTGTGATCCTAGCTATTCAGGAAACTGAGGCAGGAGGATTGCTTGAGCCTGGTTCCAGGTTAGAGTGAATTAGGATCACATTACTATACTTGAGCCTGGGTGACAGAATGAGATCCCGTCTCTAAGAAAAAAAATTAAAAAAGAACCCCTCCAAATCTCTTTAAGAAACTTGTTTTATGCCACAAATAAATTTGTGAAACGCTATTCCATATGACAGTAATTTAATAAGTTAGACCCCTAAGTAAACAACAAAATATCCAGTTGGTTACTAATTATAGAAAAAAAAAGAATTTTCTACCTTTATGTCCCTACCCTGCAGTTTCATATCACACAATGATCTGAAATTCTAAGAAATTCTCCGTTAAAGGAACCACTTTATATTTGTTTAAGCCTGTGTTTCTGCAGTTGAATTTGGCTGAAAAGATTTTTTTCCCCCTAAATGCCTCACTTTGTGGGAAAGGTGGGAAGAAGAGCTCATTAGTAGTGAAGGGTGACAGGCAGTTCCTCACCTGCACTCCACAACTCCAAGAGTAGGACATCTGGTTTTCCTAGTTGAATTTTGAAATTGCACCATCCCCTTCAGGCTTCCTCTGCCAGCCATTCCCTTGAGCTCCCAGATTCTGGGCTGGAGAAGGAAGACAGAAATAATACCACATCATCATCAAGCTTTGCAGCGTAGGAAAGCAGACAGCTCCAACTTTACGTCATGAAGATTCTATGATGAGGCCTGTGGAGCTATGAGAACAGGATGAACAAGACACTCATCTACTGGGCATCTGTCTACCTATTTATCCCCTAATATTCCTTCTTTCCATGGTAATTATCGAGCCTCTAAGAGGTTAAGAATATAGTTGAAAGTTGAATACACTCTGTTCTTATTCTTTTTTTTTTTTTTTTTTTTTTTTTTTTTGAGACGGAGTCTGGCTCTGTCACCCAGGCTGGAATGCAGTGGCGCGATCTCCGCTCACTGCAAGCTCGGCCTCCCAGGTTCACGCCATTTTCCTGCCTCAGCCTCCTGAGTAGCTGGAACTACAGGCACCCGCCACCACGCCCGGCTAATTTTTTGTGTTTTCAGTAGAGATGGGGTTTCTCCGTGTTAGCCAGGATGGTCTCGATCTCCTGACCTCGTGATCCGCCTGCCTCGGCCTCCCAAAGCGCTAGGATTACAGGCGTGAGCTACCGCACCCGGCTCTAAATACACTCTGTTCTTATTCTGAAGGCATCCATGATCTAGAGGGGGTCATAGGTAAGTAAGCAAGCCATTTTGCTCAATTGGGTTAGATGCATGGTGGAGAGAAAAGGGGCCATGGGTGTGACAAACGCAGAGGGTTGTAGCCTACACAATCTGCAAGGTTGAAGGAAGAGTCAAGAAGACTTCCCCAAGGAAGAGCAGCCAAGATGAGTACTGAAGGATCAAGGAGTCAGCTCAGTGAAAGGAGGTGGAGATCAGGGAGTCCCAGGCAGACGCTTTTCCTGTGGCTTCTTTGAAAACTCTATCGTGACGATGGCAGTTCTGAACCAAGGAGGCAACTCTGGCTGAGGTGAGACTTACTTTTTATTTCCTCTCCAGTTGCTTCAGAAAATTCAGTTTTCCTGCCCGGACAAGTGCCAGATTTACAGAGCCCTTATAGCCAGTTTCAGTTGGGTCCCTGCTGAGGGAGGCAGTAACCTTCTTAATGGGAATGTCTCCAACAGCAGGGGTCAGGGGCACCCAGCAATTTTCTTGTGTAAAATTAATTAAGCTCCAAGGTCAGGAGGTGATGGGTGGGCTCATTAGAAAAAATGATTTCTGTTTGAGTAAAAATGGCTTTGAGGTTCTTTCCAGATCTTGCCTAAATTCAGTAATTATGTCTGCCCCATGCTTTAAGCAAATACAGCAGTAAAATAAGTGTGTTTAGAGATAAGGGAAGGGGTGAGAGGAGACTCAGTTGAGCTGGGTTGGATTTTTGTTTCAGCTGGGGCTTGCAGAAGGGCTAGGCTCATGATTCTCTGGCTGGATTTCTTGGAGGCATGGTATGAGCATAGATATGTCCATTCTAGGAATCTTAAGCTGTGAGCTGGGTCTCATGCATAGAAGCTTTCAGGAAATGTTTGCTGTCATCATTATCATCGTTGTAGTGGAAACTGTGGCTGTCTCTCCAGCATCCACTTTTATAAAAACCTTAATTTGTTATTTAGATCAACATCTCCCCAATTCAAAGTCATGTGTTTTGTGAGAAGAAGACTGAACTCTTATACATGGTTCAGGGCTATTTTCATTAGTAAAACCATATTTTTTAGCTACAGCAATTGGTTCAGGCCTGAGCACATGGTCCCATGTGGGCCCATAAAATGTGAAGGTATGATATCTAGGAGTTTTTGGAATTGCACTTCTTCATTTTACTTAGAGAGCTTTTCATAATAACGTGTTCTCCCCATCCCTTGACATGGCCTGAGGAGGCGTGGACCTTTCATGGTTGTTAGCAGACATCATAATCGTGAAGTACAACCAGCCTTAGGATGAAATTAACACCACAGCAAACTGAAGAGAGAGAGAAATGATGACAGTGTTGAAATGCTGAATCAACCCAATACTTTCCAACATCAAGATCTTTGTTATTCACCCAGATATCCTCTTTTTAGTAAATACTACTTTGAGTTAAATTTGTTCGTTATTTACAACTGAAGGCATCTTACATGATAGAGAGCTTGATTCCAGAAAGTGGGACATTGTTAATAACAAACCCTGAAGTATGGATTTGGTTGAGTGGCACAAGGGCACTACAGAGGACTCCAGGTGGTTAGTCAGCTGCCCATACACCTTGGGAAAGGGATCATCAAGGCTGTAGTGTTAGGAGACTTGGTAGAAAAAATAGGGGTATTGATGCATGAATATGAAGGTTCTGTAAGAAAGAGAAACGTTTAGGCTGCAGATGACTTTCCTGAACACAGAAAGAGAGGAAAATACAACTGTGTTCCAAGAGACCACTTATGAGAAGCAATATCTCCCTATTTAAGCCAATTTGAATTGGGTTTTATGTTCCTTGCAACAGATTACATGCTAATCATAGCAATCATCAAAGTGTCTTGTGCATCCTGCTATAGGAGAACCTAAAAATAAATATTTGCTTATATTTCCATTTACTCTGAATATTTTCCCATTGAAGTATTCATCTCTTAAAGGCAGGAGCCATATATATTTATCTCAGCATTTGCAACACTGAGTATAATGTCTGGCACATAGTAGGTGCACATATATGCTTGAAGAATGAATGGTCTCCACCAGAAGACAATTAAAGTAGAGGTCAGTAGCTGAAATATGGAAATGGTTCACTCAGTCAATACATATTAGTGAGCATTTTATATGTGAAAAATTCTGTGACAGATAATGATTCTCCACAGAACTGTTCTTCTGGTGGATTTTCTTTTTCTCCCTGTTCTTTATTTTTTGTGAAATCATACTCATTAGAGGTAACAAAACCCCTTTTCCACCATTCTTTCAATACTATCTGACATTAATACAAGAGACAGGTGTATCTTTGAAGACATCCTGGCTTTTTTAAATAAACAAACTATTTTTTGCGGGTTGTGTAGGAACCGACCCTGCAAAATGTAACCACTTTTTCCAGAGAGTCGATCATTCCTCCCAAGGTGCAGGAATCTACTTGAATTGCAGAAGCCTTTGGAGAAGATCAAACTGTGTGGCAGCCACGTAAATGTGCTTCCCACATTTCCTTTCAAGAAAGAACCTGCTGTGAGGAGTGTGGTGAGCTGACAGATGCCAGTTGCTGCAAATTTGTGACGCACTCCTTCCTTCTTTCCTCCTCTGTCTTCAGAGGTGTCAGGCCTGGTGTCAAGTGTCAGACCTGCATTGCAGTCCAAAGGTTCTCTCCAATCTTATTCTGCTTTCTCTCCCTTTTATCCTTTACAGGTCCTTCGCCCAATAAATCTCTTGTACATCTATTTCCATTTTGGCTCCCACTTCTCAGAAGACCTAAACCGATGCACAATGCCTGGGCCGTTTGATGGCTGGGTTGGCAAACTAGGGTATGTAAGTGTGATGCTTGACATACTTTGTCCCATGTTCGGGAAAGTCCAGGAGCTGCCCTTCTCAGGATTTGTTTCCAGTAGAGGCATTTTCTTGAGGAAATTTGAAGGATGGGAAAGGACAACAACCAGCTGTGGGGAGCACTTGAGAGAAGGGAAGACAGCAGCAAGCAGTCATGGAAAGAAAATAGTAATGCAAGATACCTCCTTTTAAATTAAGTTAAACAATCAAAGCGTTTACAGGCTGTGCTTTTTTTCTTGTAGAGATGGGATCTCACTAATTGCCCAGTCTGGTCTTGAATTCCTGGCCTCCCAAAGTGCAGAGATCTCAGGTGTAAGCCACTGTGCTCAGTCTCTACTCTGTGCTTTTAACAGAGGATGGATATCCTGGGAAAACTTTCAGCTAATAAAAGCTTCAGGTTCCCTGAGCTTTGTCTCTGTAGACATCCCTTGTTCTAGACCCATTTCTTATTCTGTATCCCTTTTCTATCGCCCACTGTCAAAGCTGGTTATGTGCCATAGCAGAAGGAAGGTTAAATGGAAAATAATACTGATCTGGATTCTCAACTGACTTTTGCTGTGTGACTTTACACCAGAGACTTAATTTCTCTGAGTTTGTTTTCTCAGCATGAGATGATAATCTTGTGTTACAGTGTTGTTGAGAAGATGAAACAAGGCAACATAGGCATTGAAGGTTTAGCACAACTGAAGGCACAGGATAGGGGCTAGGTGATATTCATCTGTGCTCACTGGGGGTAAGTTTCAGAGTATGAGGAACAGCAGGGAGCACAAAGTGCTCCTGCTCTGCAATTCCAGAAGGGAGATGATGGATCAGGGCTGGAAGACCCATGGGTTCTGTGGCCATTGGTCTCTTCCCTTAGGTCTCTGGGTTATTTTGCCCAAGATTAAAATAACTGCATTTACTTTAAATTCTTTGCTTTCTTCTTATTTTTGGAGCATTGTTATGAATACTTTATCATATATATGGAATCTAATGAAGGATGAGGTGAGGTTTTAGAGCTAAAGATAGTTCAATCCAGCATGATCCATAGAGCATCTGCAGAGGAGGAAACTGAGGCCCAGCGTTGAGGAATGGCTTGCTCAAGGCTTTGGCACATCTGAGACGATCCCTGGTTTCCTGCTCAAATGCATCTGCAGCATTCAGGAATTGACTATATCTTTTGGAATATGTTTTATCTGGCTGTTTTGAATGGGAACCGTGGGTTTTATGGCCCCGGTATCCTACTCCTCTGAGGCCTTTGTGGTCTTTTTTTGCAGCTTGAATTGCTTCCTCCTATTTAATGCTCCTCCAATACCTTGTGCATTGTCCTCTTACAGACCTCAATGTCTCTGTCTTTCCTTCTCATTCATGACAAAGGCCATATTTTGCTCAGATCAGTATTCCAATGCTTGGAAAAGATGAGAGTCATAAATGCCCACTTGCTAAATTTGTTGAATTCATATATTTTTATAATGATGAGTAGTCAGAGGGAGAATTGGGCAGCAGGAGTGAGGATAGGGGCAAAGTATAATTAAGTTACTTCATTTATTTTGGAAAAGACTTCCTGGTTGTATATACATTCCTAAGACCTTTCGCTAGGAGGAGTGAGAATCAGAGTGCATATTGGTCAAGAACATGAACTTTGGAGTTAATCTGCCTGAGTTTGAATCCTAATTCTGCAATATACTAGCCATGCGACACACCCAGAGCAAGTTATTTAATTTCTCTGTGTTCTTCCCAGGGAGAGGATCCAGAACTACTATTCAGGCAACTGGGATGTAGGCAGATGTTTATGTTAGCATGCATATAAATGCATGCGTATATGTAGACTTGCATATGTATATGTGGCTGTGCATTTATATGTAGGCTGGCACCTACAATTCTCTTACATTTTCACTTCAAAGTTGCTTGGTGAGTTTGGTGACATAGATCATTCATTCAATGAATAAACATGGAGTAAGCACCTAGAAGGTGGCAGACCCCATTAGGAGCTGAGGAAAGAGCCATGAATTAAACATGTTCCCTCACTTGAAGGTATACAGTCTCACTAGTGAATAACTGCGATGCTGCATGTTAAGGACAGGGCTAGAGTCCTCTGGAAGCACAGAGGAAGGCGTGAGCAATTCTCTTGGAGAGTGGAGGCATGCCATGACAGGCAGGGGATTCTTGAGCTGTGTGATGAGGACAGGAGCTGTGGGTAGAGACAGAGCTGGGAGGATGTTTCAGGTAGAGAGGTGTGGGAAACAAAGATGAGGCTGATTGGAGACCAGGTGATTGGAGAATTTATTTGAATGTATGTGAGTTACTCTTTTCAATAGCTGTTAAGTTAAGACATAAATACTGAGTGTTTTGGACCTAACTCCCTAATAAAAGGATCAGGTTTTCCTTTTGGCCTACGCTTGCCAGGAGAATATTACTGAGACAGTAAGTGTGTAAGAAACTGAAAAATGTGAGAAATTATAACCTAGACATTAACGTGAAGACACTTCCCAGGATTTTTTTGTTTGTTTGCCTTTGTTTTTTTCTGTATTGAAAGGCTTGTTACCAACTGTATTTACATGTAGTATCAAGATTGTAACAATGTTATTTTTCATGAAGAAGGACAATCAGATGATCACAGTTGTGTGTATACATGCACACCAACACCTGCACACATACACACATGCACACATACACACACATAGGTAGGCAGGCACAGTGATTAGGCCATAATGGCACCTTTAGAGGGTAATTAACTTTGAGAAATGAAAATGATTAAAACTCAATTAAGATATCATTTCTAGAGAAACGAGGGAAACCAGGATCAGAAATTTCCAGGGAGGGATGATTTCCTCAGCAATGTGGCCTTCCCTTGAGGAAATGATTTCAAGCTCTCTTGGCCAGTGGGTGAGTTGGGCCGTCATGATGAATGTAGTGCATGCAGGAATCCCACATACGTGACACTTTTCCAGGGTTTCACACCTTTGTATCAACTTTTCCAATGAGTCCATGATGTTTCTCCAGAATGAGACTACATCATCCTCGCTTTGTGCTCAGTTCCATCCATTCTAATTCCTGCCAATATGTCCAAACTTCCTCCATCCAACAAAACCATCTTTCAATGCTTTAAGACTCAACACACTGTCCTTCTTCCCACTTTTGTTTTCTGTCAAACATCTTCAAAGTTGCTGTCATCATTGTTGTCAAAAACTGGCTCTGGATCTGTCACTAAGTGGCCTTCAAAAACCTTAGACAGGGAAAGCATGGCTGATGAATAACATCAACAAAATCACCTCTTGGAACATATTTTCCTCTGCTTTTGGACTACTGCATGCCCTAGCTTGCTCACCTTATACCACTCTGTATTTATGGATCTGAAAGCTCAACTCTTTAATGGAAATCTTGATAAAAAATTCCACCTCTCATTCTACAGCATTTATTGGGCCCCAATCTAGTTGGTGTTGTGACCACAGTGTATACCTAGTCCTGACTTGAGTTTTGGAAGTAATTATGTATGTCTTCCTGAAACATTACCATCTGATTTCTGGGAAGTCTAACATTGCTGATTATCCTGCTGTTTCTCTGAGTGCTTCCCTCAGGCTTTCAATGACCCTTCTCCATTCTCTCTACATCCTTTCCCTCTTGTTGATCTGAACCATTGGCCCATGGCCACTACAGAGACTGATTCGGAGACTGTATGTCAAACCTCTGATTTTACTCCTAAGTTTTTGACTTCCAGATAGGTCATACTATCACACCTGAAAGTTCATTTCTTTCTTTCTTTCTTTTTTTTGAGATGGAGTCTTGCTCTGTTGCCCAGGCTGGAGTGCAGTGGTGCGATCTCGGCTCCCTGCAAGCTCCGTCTCCTGGGTTCACGCCATTCTCCTGTCTCAGCTTCCCAAGTAGCTGGGACTACAGGCGCCCGCCACCAAGACCGGCTAATTTTTTGTATTTTTAGTAGAGATGGGGTTTCACTCTGCTAGCCAGGATGATCTCGATCTTCTGACCTCGTGATCCGCCCGCCTTGGCCTCCCAAAGTGCTGGGATTGCAGGCATGAGCCACTGCGCCTGGAAGGTTCATCATTTCTTTTGCCCGAATCTGCTTCTTTTCCTGGATTGCTGTCTCTGTTAATGGTAACTCCATCTTCTCAGCCTCGGAGCTTTAAAAATTCAGTTATGTCTCTTTTCTTTCTTTACCTCATCCCTTATTTCCAATATGTTAACACAGCACCCATATGACACTAAGAAGTAGAACTAATCCACCTTCTTTCTGTCTCTCTCTCCTCTTACCTTCCCATGTCCCTCCTTTCAGACTTTCACTAACTCTCACTTATGCAACAGACCCTTAGCTGATCTTCCTGTCTCTACAAACTATTTTCCCTCTTGCTGCCAGGTTATTTTCCCAAAGCTCAGGTTAGAATATTTTACTTCCCTAGTTGTAACACTTTGTAGATTCCCACTGAAGAATGTCTCCTCCTGCCTTCAAAGCTCCCAGCAACAGAGTCTGTAATGGCTTTGCAATGTGTCGACTTGGCTAGGCTGGACTACATTTCTTAGGGTCCTCTTTTTTATGTTTCCAGTTAGGGTGAGTCACAAGGGAAGTTCTTGTGAGACTGGGAGGGCAGAAGGAAAGTGGCAGCCATTTTGCAGCATGCATGGTTGGGAATGTGCTGATTCACCTTGTTGGCATTAAGAAGCATTTGGGCATGAATTGCTTTACTTGCCCTTGGATCCCTCTTTAGCTTCTCTGGCTCCTAGCCCTGCATGTGCACTTAGCTCCCTGATAAAGAGATCCCATTTCTGCAGGACTCCTTTGTCACCAAGATCAGAAGCAACAAAAATGGACAAGGATTTTAGCCCATCCTTATGGGGTTCCAGCTCATTCCTGCTCTTATTTTTAATTAAAAAACACCAGTATTTTGATATAATCCACATACTATATATTTTGCACATGTAAAATGTGTAATTTGTCTTTAATAGATTCAGAGTTGTGCAACTAATACCACAAACAAATTTAGAACATTTCATCACCCCGAAAGGAAACTTCATACCCATTAACAGTCACTCCCTATTTCTACCCCCTCTCTCACCCCTTCCCCAACCCCAATCCTAGGCAGCTACCAATCTATTTTCTGTTTCTTCTATGGATTTGTTTATTCTGAACATTTTATATGAATGGAATCATACAATATGTAGACTTTGCTATCTGGCTTCTTTGTCTTAGCATTTTTTTCAAAGTTTATCCCTGTTGTAGCATGTATCAGTACTTGATACCCTTTTATTGTTGAATAATACCCCATTATATGAATATACCACATTTTGTTTACTCTTTCATTTGTATGGTTTCTACTTTTTGGCTATTATGAATAACAGTGCTATGAACATCTGTGTACAAGTTTTTGTGTGGAAATGTGTTTTCATTTCTCTTGGGTATATACCTAGGAGTGGAATTGCTGGGTCATATGAGAACTTATTTTGAGAAACTGCCAAATGTTTTTCTAAGTGACTGTCCTATTGCCTGGTAAGCAAGGCAGTAGGATTCTAATGGGTCTACAACCTTTCCAATACTGGTTGTTATCTGCGTTTTTGATTATTGACATCCAAGTGGGTATGGAGGGGTATCTCATTGTGGTTTTGATTTGCATCACCTAGTGGCTATTGGTGGTGAACATCTTTTCATGTACTTATTGATTATTTATTTATCCTCTTTGGAGAGATGTCTACTCAGATAATTTACACACTTAAAAATTGTGTTATTTGTTCTTTTATTATTGAGTTCTAAGAGTTCTAGCCCACTCTTCTTCTTCCCTTCCTGACTGCCTGCCATGGAGGATTTGAGCTCCAGCATCAGATGCAAAGAACAACAGCTTTGCAGAGACTGCTTAACCAGCTTCCACAATTGTGTAAAGTTGCTTCCATGTATGAAGTCCATATATTTCCTACTGGTTCTACTCTTTGGTTGAATCCTTGCTGATAGAGTCTCAGCCCCACATTCTAATCTCATCTCCCACTACTCTCTACATACACGGCTCTGCTCCAGCCAAATTGTGCCACACGAGCATCGTGTTTTATCATTTTTTACCTCATACTTGCTTATTTTACAGTACGAGTTTTTCCTATTTTTTCCACTTAAAATTTTACCTATCCTTTGAAACCACCTCATATTCTCTGTCATCCATAGAAACTTTTCCACTCCCATCACCTTCCTCCTTTGAACCTTATAGTATAGCTTAACTTCTTGAATATCAATTTTCTGTAATCCTACAGGACAGTTGAAGGGAATAATGAAGATTACACATAGAAGACATCTTCACAGAGTATCCGGCACATGACAGGTGATGAGTTATGGCTAGTTCTATTCATTTTCCATCCCCAGAGCACATGGAGAGCTCTGAAAATACTGCTATACATTTTCCAGTTTTGTTGCTCTGAAAATGAGGACAGAAGGCTCAGATGATTCATGTTTTTATAGATTTTCTTCTTTTCTGTGGCTTAGGGATCCTTCTGGAACAACTTGCTCTTTGTGCTCTGGGTTCCAATGCTGGACACACCTTTTCTGTAAAGGTCTGTATTTGCAAGATGATAGTACTGATGACTTCCAGCCATAAAATGTTTCCTTTTATCCCATCTAATAATTTGAGGAGGTTGTGGATTCAATAAACAGCAATGGATCTAATTAATAGCATTGGATCTAATTTATAGCAATGTCTCATGTTTGCAACAAGTTTCAGGGCTTCCAAAGTTGTTTTTCTCTTTAAGTCCATACAATAGCACTTTCTGTGAGATAGGCAGGGCAGTTGAGCATTTTGAGGCATGGGTGGCTTAAGTCATCTACAGGTCAAGGTGAATAATTAGAACACACAGGTCCTGACTCCCAGGCTAGTGTCTCTTTCTCTGCACTCTCCAACAAGCAAAGTGAAAAGGAAAAATGGAGCTATTGCTCTAATGCCAAACCCAGTTGATCCTGGGTGGTTTCAATGGAATCTTGAAACTCTCCCTGCTTGATCTTACCCCATCCGTCCCCGCACTTCTATTGGTGCCCCCACTATCATTCCCTGGAATCCAAGATGCTAATCACATGGGTCAGAAACAAGAAACACATCATGTTTGTTAGTTGCTTTATTTATCTATTCCTGCCTAACAAACCACCTTAAAACTTGGTGACTTAAAACAACCACAATTTATTTTTGTTACGATTCTGTGGGTTGGCTGGTCAGTTCCTCTGCTGGCTTCAACTAGGCTCACACAAGTGGCTGCTTTGGCTGGAGGGTCAGCTGGGCTGGGACATACAAGATGGAACATTCTGGCTGGGAGCAGTGGCTCACACCTGTAATCCTAGCATTTTGGGAGTCCAAGGCAGGTGGATTACTGGAGGTCAGGAGTTCAAGATCAGCTTGGCTAACATGGTGAAACTCCATCTCTACTAAAAATACACAATTAGCCAGGCATGTTGGTAGGCGCCTATAATCTCAGCTACTCGGGAGACTGAGTCAAGAGAATTGCTTGAACCCGGGATTTGGAGGTTGCAGTGAGCTGAGATCGTGCCATTGCACTCCAGCCTGGGCAAAAAGAGTGAAACTCCATCTAAAAAAAAAAAAAAAAAAGAACATTCTTAAGTCTGACAGTTGGTGTCAACTGTCATCTAGTATGCCTTGGTTTACCTCCATGTGGACTCTTAACTCTAGTAGGCTAGCCTGGTGGTCTATGTGGTGGTCTCATGGTGGTGGTCCCAAATCACAAAGCCAGAAAACACAAGGCTCATTGAAAGTTGGGCTGGGATCACATACAATATCACTTCCACCACCATTCTATTAGTCAAAGCCATCATAAAGCCAGCCTTACTCAAGGGTAGGGGAAATAGACTTCACCTCTTGATAGGAGGAAACTTACATTCATATAGTAACCACTCAGGGTGAATTGTTGGGGTTATCTTTGGAAACAGTGGTGCATGGAATCATCATGCATGAAATGAGGTAGAGAAAGTGGGCACAGCTTTCTCACTCTTATCTACATTAGGAGTTTTGGGTAGGACCCATCTGCTATCTTTATATGAGAAGAAGCTTGTTGTTCTCACCCTCAAAGACTTCTCTTCCTCTGCCTCTTACCTGGTAGCCAGAGAGGACCACTGCCTCTATCCGCCCTGGACTAACTCAGCACTAGGCACTAGGGACTGATGAACATTCTCTTGAACATTCTAAAGTGTATTCATCACTTTTATTTTGGTATCCCAGTGACATGTTTAGGTGTGAAACCAATTGGAGCTAATCACCTCTAATAAAGTTTTACCTACCTGATTCAGCACAGGCTAATGTAGTTCTCCATTTTGTAGTTTGAAGCAAAGTCTCAGCATAAAGTGTGTTTCCTATGTACTGTTATGGTTCCAAGCACTCCTGCTCATTAGTGAACCTAAAGGAAGATATGTTTTGTCAGGTTAAGTATCCAAATACTTTAAGGTTCCTTCTCCATAATGCCATCAAAGAGCTTCCTATTTTACCAACTTCTCTAATATCTGAAGGTGGTTTTTAAGTAACTCATTTCATTAAGCGAATGCAACTATCTTTACTTTCTATCTCTTGCTTCTAATTCGCAGGACCTCTTTTGGTGAAAAATGCTCAATCTTGTCACCAAAGATATTAAAATTACATAGTCTGTTTAAACCCTAATCTCTCTCTCTCTTCCTCTCTCTCTGGTTAATGACTCAGACATCCTTTTTTTTCTCCTTACATCCAGTGTTTTACCCCTTGTACCTCACTTTCTTGCTTGGATAGCATATGGATGTAGCGGAGAGTTTATGCATCCTTGTGGCATTGGGAGAATGACAGCTGGTATACTCATCTCAATGTTTAACTCCTGCCCACTTGCAGGGTGGGGGGCAACTCTATCCCACTAGGACTGGAGAGGGAGGTGCTAGTCTTTAACACTTTGCTCTACTTTCTTTTGCATCCTCCAGCAAGGGATGGTTTAACCCTTCCTGTGTGGAGACATTTCCTTTCCACATATCCATGTCTGTCCCGGTCTATGATTATTTTTTCTAAGCTTCACTTCCTAAATGGAAACATGGAGTTTAAGGAGGTCTGAGAAGATCCTTTTCTCTTCTTTGAAAGCCTTGCTCTCAAGACTATTTTCTGTGGACTTATAAGTCTAGATTAAAACTCAGAGCTGAGCATTGAAGGCTGCCTTTCCTTTCTTTGGAGCAGTAAACCAGCATGGAGATGGTCTGAATCCCCAAATCGACTGACATTTCACCACCTTTCATAGCTTTTAAAAATTATCTCATTCAAATAGTACTTCACTTTTCTCTAAGTTGTCACACACATTTACTTTGATAGAGCAAATTTTTCTCATTCCTTTCCATACATCTTATTAATGACACTTGCTTAGTTGTAATAATTATTTTATATTTGTACTTCACCAAATCTCAAGATTGTTAGCAGAAACATGCTTAACACTGACACAAACACAGTTGAAGTCACTCAGTAAATGTTTAAGGAAACCACTGTGAGCTGTTCAAAATGACAGAGTGAAGTTTTGTTCCCTTGTGTTCTCCAGGGCATAGCACTCTGCACTTACATGGTATCTAATAATGTTTGTTGATTAACAGACTTATGCACAAATATATGAGCTCTGTTTACAGTTGGTGCAATGCATCAGGATTAGCTTGCTTTGTGAGAACATGGACTTTAAGGGAGTCAATCAAGTAGCCTGACTATGGGATGATCAACTGTACATCCCCATTCTATTTTGGGTTCTCCCTCTTCCTGGAGTCTGCTTGCCTGCCTGCATACCTGCCTGATGGACTTAGCCTGTCTCATGGTCTCACTCTGGGGGATTGTTTCCCACTACAATGTGATCTCCTTGGGAGATTTCAATTGCTTTTAAATTAGTTATAGGCTCAGAAATGAGGGACTCCCATTATTACAATGCAGGTTTTAAAATGACTCAATTTCAAGTTGCCAGCTAGGCAACATTAACTCGTCAGATAATTCTGCATGGTCACGAAGAAGATTGACTTTTCAAAAAGCAAAGCAGAAATGAGCCAATACGGTCAAGGAGTGAAGGAAATGACCTTTGAAATGCCTTCCACGTATGAAAGCCATGCCTTGTCTGTTTTACCATCTATAAAATGGAGGCAAAGCTTCTGATCTCTCTTTTTAAAAGTGATTTGGGGAGTAGTCAGTGATTATGCTATGTAAAACAATTCACCAAGGGTAGTACTCACTGGATTCTCCAGATTCATGAAGTTACACCACAGTATCTATAGTAAAGCTTGTGCACATACAAAACGGCCTTATGTCAAATATCAAAGGGCTGTGTCTGCAATAAATGGCATTTAAGGAATTGTTTCTGACATAGTCTCTTTTCACTTGTCTTGAAAATAGGAAAAAGAAGGACAAGAGAGAGCAGAAAGACTGGAGAAAAAATATACCACAAATATCAAAATGTTAACTGTAGCTTACAAGGTGATTTTTATTTTTTATTTTTGGCTTTTTCTGTATTTTGAAAATATTCTAGGATATGTTTTTTTTTTTTTAAATCAGGCCAAATGCTATTAATTAAAATACTGATGAAATCAAAGAATACCACAAAACATATAACTATAAAACAATAGTAAAGATAATAGGTGTCTTACTTTGGGTACCCCAAGAGTTGACTCTGAGACTGGGTGCAAGTAGTTTATTTGGGAATTAAATCTAGGAAGTACTAATAGGAAAAGTAGGAAAATGAGAGAGAAAGGAAGAAAGCCAGTACAAGGTGTATGAATGATAGGTTACCTCCATGGGAAGCTGGGGTTTATTTCTGGGAACCTCTGGAAGATGGTGTAGAACACACCATAGAATTGTACCATCCTAGGTCAGGAAGATGGGGTCTTTGTCCAGCAAATAAACAGGGAAAGCACTTCTGACTTTCTCCGTGTACAGATCAAGCCTGCTTCTGCAGCCAGAAAAGTCCTTAGGCAAAAATTGAATTTCAAGTGTTTGTGGTATAAATAACATTGAGTATCAAGAGACTATGAGCCAGGCATTGACAAAAATCTGCTGCGCCAATGAATCTATTGCCAAAATCCGGGAGATTTAGCTAACTATGGAACCATGACACCACCTTGAGAATCATAACTAGCAGGCAGCCCACCTTTACCTACTTAACAACACAGAAAATCTCATGACTGAAATAAAGTAGAAATCTTGGCCTTGACCTTCTCCTTGACTCCTGTGTTACATGTTACACGACTCTTTAAGGTGGTCACACACAGGTATTCAGTAGTACTACCAATTACATTGATTTGGATTCAACAACTTCTAAAAGACACTGGAAATACATAGAGGAAATAGCCTCAGAATTCAACTTTGGAAACTGGGAGACTGCCTTCGCTTAGATATCTAATAGACAAGGGTAAAAATCTTGATTTTACCATCTCCTGCTGGATTCCAAGTTTTTCCACCTCACTAAATAGCAATAAATCCCTCCTCTCAGTTACTTAAGCCCAAATATGGCCAATGTTCTTGGTTCCTTGATTTTCTTCAACTTTCATATGAATCTATTGGCACTGTCATTAGGCTAGAAACTCAAATCCATTTATTTCTCTCTTTCTTCACTACTACTACACTGCAAACCATATCACAATTATCTTTTACTTAGATTATTACAATATCCTTCGTGTTGGTTTCTTGATCTTTCAAAACCATAAATCAGATCATGGATCTTTCCATGTTAAAACCCTCCCAGTGCTCCTGTTGTACTTCTGACATAAGCCAAACTCCTGACCATGGCTTACAAAGTCTATTGTCATCTGATTCCTTCTTTTTTTTTTCTTTTCTTGAGATGGAGTTTCAATATTGTCACTCAGGCTGGAGTGCAATGGCTCTATCTCGGCTCACTGCAACCTCAGCCTCCCAGGTTCAAGCAATTCTCCTGCCTCAGCCTCCTGAGTAGCTGGAAATATAGGCGCCTGCCACCATGCCTGGCTAATTTTTTTTTTTTTTGTATTTTTAGTAGAGATGGGGTTTCACCATGTTGGCCAGGCTGGTCTCAGAATGCTGACCTCAGGTTATCTGCCTGCCTTGGCCTTCCAAAGAGCTGGGATTACAGGCATGACCCACTGCGCCCAGCTGATTCCTTCTTATTTATTTGGCTTTGTCTCCCGCCATCCTCCATCCTGCAGCCACACTGGCCTCTCTGATCCTGGAATATATAATATATATAAATGTCCTCTTTAGGACATTTGCACTTTTTGTTCCCTGCAGTTGGTCAGTTCTTTCTCCAGATTTTCACATGGTGGCTCCTTCTAATCATTTAAATCTCATCTCAGCAGCTATATCATTGGTCTTTTCTTCAAGATCACCTCCTTGAAATTAGTTCATTTGTAACTAACACATTGGCTTGATATATAATATCCTTAGCCAATGAATCCTTAGCACTCAGGGAAATGCTTGGCTCCTGGAAGGCTCTCAACAACTAATTGTTGGTGGAGGAATTTAGGATGTATATGTATAAATAGCCACACAGGGAGGGAGACTCAGGGTGGAGGCCCATGCTGGCAGTCTTACTATTTTTCCATTGGTTCCATTGGTCCAGAGTATTGAAGAAACAGGCAGTGGAAGGCAGGAAAAAATCATGCATAATCCAGAAGAGCCATATGGTTTTGGTGCTTGTTAGGCCTTTAGAACTGGGCTAAAGCTGTTCTGCTATAGAACTAAGAATTTGATCTTTTCACAACCAAGGAGATTTTGGGCAGGTCGAGAGCTGAGTTGTAGTTCTGACTGTTACAAAATGTGATTGTGAAATGTTTTTTTTTTTTTTTCACTTCTTCAGTGATAATAAACTAGAATGCCAATCAAGCAAACAAATATATATATGTAAATGTGTTTAAAATTTTGGGAAATGATAGACCATAGGAAATTTTGGGGTTTCTTTCACAGAATATAAAGAAATACTGATTCTGTTAAATAAAAGTGGAGAGCATTAAAAGGTAAACTATGCCGAGACCAAAAAAAAAAGCAGGAAGAAAGACAAAAAGGAGTTGATTTAAAAAATGCTAAGAATGTTTATGAAAAAAAAATTCATCTTATAGTCAAAATTATCATGGGAGGCAGTAAAACTATAATCAACGTGCAAAAAAACATGAAAAAGATCTCCATAAGAATAACTAAACATATGAAGAAAAAGACAAATTGACAAATTGGCTCAGAGGTCAGCAATTACAGCCCTCAGGATAAATCTGACTCCCACCTGTTTTTATAAATAAAATCTTATTGGAACACCATCACAGTGGTTGCTTTAAGTATCACCTGTGGCTAATTCATGTTACACTGGCAAATTTAATGGTTGTAACAGACCCTATATGATCCACAAAGCCTAAAATATTTACTCTCTGGTTCTTTAGAGAAAAAGTCTTTGGCCACTGAACGGGGTAAAAGAAAATAGTTATGGTGGTAAGAGAACAAAGATCCAATTTCCCAATGTTTGATATATTTGGCAAAAGAAATAATAATAAATGTATTAATGAGATTTATTACAGAAAGAAGGAATACTTTTCTTATTGGGCAAAGACTTACATATAAGATAGAACTGAACATGCATATAAAATCATTTAAACTGTCTATGAACATATTAAAATAATGTTGTAACAGTAATCTGAGACATTACTTAGATTATCTAAATAAAATTTGGTATAACTAAAAGAGACATGAGAACATGCTACAGTTCTCTTGTTTTATACATATAGTAACTATTCATTCCTAATGCCTCCTTTCTCTGTCAAATGTCCCTGTTTGGATGATAGGTTTATATGATTAGTCCTTTCACAGAGGTTATCACAAAGTAACTGGCAAAACCAACTTTAATTATATGATAAGTTGTATTTTAAATAAGGTTTTTGGATAAATATTAATGAAAGACAACATTTTGATCAATGAAAGTGGCAAAAATACCTTCACAATTAACTGATTAGATAAAGATAAAGTACAGCTTCCATAATTTTAAAAAAGCAGAAAAAAGAGGAAGCTACAGAAATAAAACAGGACACAGAAATATGATTAACATTTTGATACAACAATAAATGTAAATGTTTAAAATACCACTTTGTAGAAAATCAAGACTCTTGGTTGTATCAAAAATAATCTTCATTTATATGTTTCTTTGAAGAAAATAACCTGAAACAAAATTACAAAAAAAAGGGGAGAGAGAGAGAAAAAAAACAGGACATGAAACAATTGAGGAGGAAAATATGAAAGAACAGCAAAAAAGGAATGACAGATTAATTTCAGACAAATTAAGGTCCAAGTCAAAATGCAGTGAAGAAGAAAAGAAATCATTTTATAATGATAAAGAACTTGGTAACATAATACATATCTAGAACCCATATAAGTAGACATTTGCAAAAAACAGACCATGTGAGCAAAAATACAGAAGGGCAGTAATGATTGTCATGATACGGCACATGTAAATATGTATATTTAACTCTCTCCATATAGAATTTTTAATATCTCACATAGAATGCCTCTTTTCAAATACAATAATTATTCTATATTATATCAAAATACATGCCTCTAAATTCCTCACAGAAGAAATTTTATAGGCTATTTTTTGGATTAGAATGCACTAAACATTGAAATTAATCATTTGAATTTAAACATATCTTCCCATCCAACCTCCCTCCAAAATAATTGGGAATTTAAATGAGGAAAAACAATCATATGCTGCAGAAATTTCAGTGCACAGTCATAAAATTGAAGTAAAAACTATTTACAAAATAAAAAAGAATACCATGTTTTAAAGCTTATGAGATACTGTTAAATCTATTTTGAGGGACAAACTCCATATTTGACTAAAATGATAATTCTACTTAACAATTATAGAATGGAATACAATGTAGCAAATAAAAACAATGAATGAGCACTCTGTATACAAACATAGAAAGTTCTTTAATACATATTTTAAATGGCAAAGACAATAAGGTTTACAATGATATATTTCACATGATGGCTGCTATGTTAAAACACAATAAAATCTTATACATGTCTAGAATTTTTAAAAATGGTGATTTGGAAAGATACACACTAAATTGGAAACAGTGCTTATCTCTAGGAAAAGGAAGGAGGGAAAACAGCTGTCAAATGGGACTTTTGCTCTTTAGGAATTTTTACAATTAGAATAAGTTCACACCCTACCACAAGGATACACAAAAATTCTCATAGTAGCTTTGTTCATAAGAGTCAAAGCCTAGAAATAACTCAAATGTCCAGTAACAGTAGAATGGGTGGATGCATTGTGGTATATACACACAATGGAATACCAGGTAGCAAAGACCATAATGAACGCAACAACATGGATTAATGTCTCAGACATAATTTTGAATAAAAGAAAATACAAGGCAGGGCACCATGGCTCATGCCTGTAATCCCAACACTTTGGGAGGCCGAGGTGGGTGGATCATGAGGTCAAGAGATCGAGACCATCCTGGCCAACATGGTGAAACCCTGTCTCTAGTAAAAATACAGAAAAATTAGCTGAGTATGGTGGCGCATGCCTAGAGTACCAGCTACTCGGGAGGCTGAGGCGGGAGAATTGCTTGAATCTGGGAGGCGGAGGTTGCAGTGAGCCTGGGCAATAGAGTGAGACAGTCTCAAAAAAAAAAAAAAAAAATCCAAAAAGGTGTTTACAGTGTGATTTTATTTATAGAAAATTTAAAGACAGATGAAACTGATGAATGATGCTGTAAGTCAGCATAGTGGCTATCTTTGGAAATCTGAAAGATATACTCCAAATCATAGACCAATTGGGTGAAAGCACAGGGGAATCCTCTGGAGTGCTGAAAAGTTCGACTTGATTTGTGTGGTAGTTACGTGCATACATATGTAAGAATTCCTTGAGTCATACACTTAAGATTTGTGTACTCTGTAAGTTGTATCTGCATAAAAATAATACACTCATATTACTGAATAAACTGAATAAATAACAAGAAACTAAAACAAAAGGATTAAAGATAAAATGAAAAGTTTCTCATGAAAAACAAAGTCTGTAAAGATGTGCTTTTCACAGAGTTTTGTGTCTAGATCCACTAAGTTAAAAAAATCTATAAAAATTGGTTTAAATGACGATATACCCCTATTCTACGGTACAGAAGCACAATAGAAAGTACCTCCCTAAAATCAAATGGCAGGATTACTATGATGAGAATATATCTAAAGATAGCTACAGTATCAAAAATTATAAAAAATGCATATATAACAAATAATACTAGAGAGGCACAAATTGAGATAATCAAATAATAGAGTGACAGACATGCAAAATATGCATGTATAAGATCACTAAAAGCATAGGTAGTATAGGAATAAATACACTATTAAGATCAAGGTACTGAGTGAAAGAATCGATTAAATTGAAATAGAATCAAATAAAATTTTTAAAGATAAAAATACATGGTTTGAAATTATACCCTCAACTGACATAATGAAGAACATGTTTGAAAAAAAACAAAAGAAAATTAGGTAACTGGGAGATATATGTGAGTACCTCAAAGATAAAAGAAAACTATTTAAAACAGCTTGGGATAAGCAGGTTGTTTATAAAGGAAAGAATTGTACTGACAGCAAACTTCTTAACAGCTATCAGAAATTCCAAAATACTGTCTTATAATACCCTCAATGGGATGAGAGAAAATTTGCCATTATCCCAGAATCTTATATCCAGCTGAAGTATCATTTCGGTATGATGGTAAACTATAGATATTGTCATAGAAACAAAGACTGAGTGAACTTACCACTTACAGATGTTCCCTGGAAGAGATACTAAAGATTACATTTCAGGAAAAATAAGAATCAAATTCATAAGGAAAGAGAGGAGCAGAAGAAGCATTGGTAATCATTGACATTAGTAAACTTCTTTCTTTATTTATTTTTAGTTAATTTATTTTTTATTGAGACAGGGTCTCACTCTGTCGCCCAGGCTGGAGTGCAGTGACACCATCTTGGCTCACTGCAACCTCTGCCTCCAGGGCTCAAGTGATCCTCTCACCTCAGCCTCCCAAGTAAAATTTTTAAAGACCACAGGAGTGTGCATTCATGCCCAGCTAAGTTTTGTATTTTTTGTAGAGACAGGGTTTCACCATGTTGCCCAAGTTGGTCTTGAACTCCTGGGCTCAAGTGATCCACATGCCTCGCCCTCCTAAAGTGCTGGGATTACAGGCATGAGCCACCTTGCCCAGCCTATGTTAGTTAACTTATAACTAGATCTATAGAAGCATTGATAGTATAAAATAAAAACAACAATGACTACATTGAGTTCTACAAATAGCAGGTAAAATAGAATGGGACATTTGGAGCTGGAGGATTCCAAGTTCTTAAATTGTTTTGAACAAGCATTGAGATACTAATCACTTTATCCTTCCTAAGCCACTTGTTCATATTAAATATTTGAAGTATCCATTCAAAATTAATAAAAGAACATTACTTTTCCAAACCAATCAGAGGCTAGGAAGACACGGAGAAAGGGGTAAAAAAAAATCCAGTGGAAGGTAGGAAGAAGGGGAAAAAAGGGAAGCAAAGAAAAAAACATAGTAAATGGAAAAAAATAAAATGATAGAAATAAATGGATATATGAGTCAACACAATATAGCAGATAAACTTGTTAGAACAGAGGCTCACAAATTGAATTAAAAATTACAAAATCCAACCAATTGTTGTTTATAAGAAAAACACCTAAAATATGATATAGAAAACTTGAAAGTGAAGGAAAATAAAAATAGTGTGAATATATTAATACAGAAAAGTAGATTTCAAGACAAAATGCATTTTATGAATAAATAGAGTAATGACATAAAGATAAAGGCAGAAAATAATGGTATTTAAAACTTATATGCACATAATATGACTCCTCAAAATGAATGAAATTGCAAGGAAAAATTGCAAAATTCACAATTAATATGGAAAATATAATACTTCTCTTTCAGTAATTCAAATGTCAGAAGAGACAAAAAATTGAACAGTGTAGATAGCAAGTGTGGTCCTATTGAACATATATAGAACTTGACAAATAACTCTGAGAAAATCAGAAAATATATTTTCTTTTTAAGCAAGGGTGGGACATTTAAAAGAAATGACAATATACTTGGACTCAAAGCTAGTCTTGAAAAAAGTAAATAAGTCATATTATAAAGAGAACAATCTCTAATCAAAATGCAAACCTATAAGAAACTTCTACCATAAATTTAAGTACACACATGCACATGCAGTGCCCACACAAACACCCATCCATGCACACTGACCTGAGTTAGTTTCCTATTGTCTCCCTCTCTCTTTTTCTCTCTCTGTCTAATCTATCTACCTACCTACCTACCTACCTATCTCTGTGTATTGGTTTAACAAATTATTACAAACTTAGTGTCTAGAAACAACATAATTTATTATCTTACAATTCTTGAGGTCCGAAGTCCAAAATGGGCCTTACTGGGCTAAAATCAAGGTATCAGCAGGGCTACTTTCTTTCTAGAGGCTCTAGGGGAGAATCCATCTTCTTGCCTTTTCTAGCTTCTAGAGGCCACCTGCATTTCTAGGTTCATGGCTTCTAGAGGATGCCTACATTTCTTGGTTCATGTACCCTCTATATTTTCAAAGCCAGCAATAGCTGATTGAGCAGTTCTCACATTGCTTCATGCTGACCCTGACTGTTCTCCACCTTTAAGAACACTTATGATTATATTGGGCTCACAGATAATGCAAAATAATCTTCCCATCTCAAGGTAACCTGATTAGCAACCTTAATTTCATCTGCAACCTTAATTTCCCTTTTTCAGGTAGCCTAACATATTCATAGGAAGTGGATATCTTTGGAGGATTATGATACAATTCCCATGCATAAGTTAGGAAGAATCAGTATCATAGTACTGGCAATTTTCCACAAATTAATTCATAGGTTAAACATAATTTCAATGAAGATCCCAATCCCAACAGGGTTTTCAATTTGTTTCTTTTATTGAACTTGACAAACTGACCCTAAAATTTATATGAAAGTAAAGATTCAAAAATAATAAGGTTCAGTTTTAAGAAAGATAATCACTGGAATCAACCTTACCAGATTTCAAGACTTATTAAAATTTTAGTAATTAAAATAATGTGGTTTTGTCTCACAGATAGACATATTAGATAAATGTAACCAATAAATGATCTCAAAATAGATCCACATGTATAAAGACAAACTGGTGTTTGACAGAAGCAGCATTTATGTCAATAAAAAATGAGCTACTCAATTTATGAAGCTGGGACAATTGCTTAACCATGAAGAAAAGTAAAACTAAATTCTGACTTCACTCTAAAAGTATAAATTCTAAGTGCTTAAAGACCCAAGCATGAAAGCAAATTTGAAATGATTTAGAAGCAATGTAGAAGAATATCTTTATGGCTTTTGGGGAGGAAACATTTCTTAAACTGGGCATAAAATATGCAAACTATAGAGAAAAAGATGGATATACTGGACTTTGAAATGTTGAAAAAATAGACAAATTACCATAAGTTAAATGAAATATCATTTATAAATTGGAAGAGCTTTTTGGCAACTTATAATCAATAAAGGATAAGAATCCAGAGTATAAAAGAGCCCCTTATGAATCAATAACAAAAATAAAAGATCATCAATAGAAAAATGGGCAAAAGGCATGAATCGGTAATTTGAAACCCAGGTGACCAATTAACATATGAAATGCTCAATTTCAACAGTAATCAATACTAGGGAACAAAAAGCTGTCATTTCACATGGATTACAGTAGCAAAATTACTTAGTTTGATCACAACGTGTGGTCACAACGTGTGGAACCAGGAATCGTCCTGTACAAAATTTATGCAACCACTTTTGAGAGCAAATTGGCAATATGCAGTAATGTTGAACATGCACATATACTTGTAATTTCACTTTGAGATGTATTTTGTAGAGAAACTATTGTATATGTCCTGAGTAAGTACAAGGATATTCTCTAAAACACTTGCTTTCTAATGTCTAAGAACCAGAAACACACCCTTTATTAGTGGTAGAATAGAGAAGTTGTGGTTTGTATAGACATTGAAATTCTGTAAAACAATTAAATAATATATCAAATCTCAAAAGTATGACATTGAGTGGAAAAAGGAAGTTGCAGTAGATTACTGTATTGGTTTTACCAAAAACTTGGTGACTTAAAATAATACACATTTATTATATCACAGTTTCTGTAGGTCAGAAATCTTGGCATGGCTTAATTGGACTCTGTGCTTCAGCATCTTACCAAGCTGCATTCCAGGTGACAGCCAGGGTTGTGGTCTCATCAGAGGCGCCACTGGGGAAGGAATTACTTCAAATATCCCTCAGTCTGTTGGGATAATTATGTTCTTATGGCTGCACAACTGAAAGATCTAGTTTCTTTCAAGAAATCTTCTGCAGCCCTTAGAGACCACTCAAAATTCCTTGCTACATGAAATTTTCTAATATGACTACTTCCTTCATGGCATATTGCTTCTTCAAAATCAGCAAGGGAGAAAGAGACTCTAGCAAGATGATGATACATGCTTAACATAAACACATGAACAAATCACATACATGGCATTTGCCTCATTGCATGGATCAGAAGAAAATTAGAGGTCCTGCTCACACTCAAGGGGAAAGGATTACACAAATGTATAAATACTAGAAAGTCTTGATCATGGAAATCACTTTAAAGTTTGTCCTTCACAATTACATGTATCATTTATATAAATGTCTCAAAACATAAAAATAAAACCAGTAACTTATTTGAATTTCTAAGATATTATGCTGAATGAAAAAAAATTTCAAAAGGTGTGTAATGTATTATTCCATATATGAAACATTCCTATGATGATAACATTATAGAAACACAGAACAGATTAATGGTTTCCAGGGATCAGGTGCAAGGGGAGGCCAAAGGAGGGGGACAGAGGTGAGCATGAGTATCAAAAGAACAACAAGAAGTATATAGGACTATTCTGTATCTTGACTGTATCAGTGTCAATAACCTGGTTGTGAAAATTGTACTATGATTTTGCAAGATGTTAACATTATAATTCTGGGGAAAACTGGGTAAAGGTTACCACAATTTCTCTGTATTGTTTCTTAAAACTGCATGTGATCTACAATTGTATTAAAAAAAGTTTAATCAAAAAAAAAAGAAAGTAGAAAAAAAATTTACAAACTAAAACCCAAAAAACAGAGTACAAATTCTGAATGGTAAACAGAAAGCCGTAAGACAATAATAGATGGAGGAAAAAAACTGGCAAAGACCAGGTTGACATAAGGAAGCTAATTTTCAAGGAGATAATTAAACTCATCATTGGAGGGAGTAAAGGGTAGAATTTCTCTGCAGAAAATCAAGGCGGTAACTTGAAGGGCAAAGTTGAGAGACGTTCAAAATATAGAAGAAAAGAAAAAACATTGAATGGCTTAACGAGTACACATCAGTCATTAGTCTTCTGTTTGTATTACCTTACCTAGACAACTTGTGAATACAAGTATTGTGTCATGTGTATTATGTGATATATATGTATATACATATATGCATAATATTAGATGTATATTCTCTGACTACCTTTCAAAGAAGACATGAATACTACTCTATAAGGTAATATACAAAGTTATTAAAATATATCGTTTTGAATTACTACTATTAGTGATTTTAATTTTTCATTTTGTTTTTATATGTGTAATTTTCTATCATGAGTATAAATTCTAGATGCAAAATAATAAATGATTAAAATCAGTGTAATTTTGTGCATATTGCACATCTGCAATTATGTAAAAATATATATAACCAAAAAAACTGGAAGTAAGTATTGTATACCAAATGTAACAGTGATTCTGTCTGCGGGAATGGGTTTTAGTTGTTTTTATTTTCTCCACGTAGTACTGTGTAGTTTCCAGATTTTATACAGTGATCAGATGTTCATTTTATAATCATACAAATAAACTTAAAATTAGTATATACAATTTTATAGGTACTATATAATAACAAATATATAAAAATATGCACTGAAAATTGATGGGAAGGAATACAACAGAAGTTCAAAATATTAGAGACAACTTTCTAAGTTCTTTCAGGTTTCATATACTTTCAAAACTTGCATCACGAGCGTGTATTATTTCGGTAATGGAAATACCTCTAAAGAAAGTGGAAGTTATTAATTAACTGATTTGAATGTGGAAAAAGGTTTTCTAAGCATAAAACAATCACAAAATTATGAAAAGGAGGAGATATCCAAATAGCCAATTACAGGTTGGTGTAAAAGTAATTGAGGTTTTTGCCAGGGAAAGTGGTGGTAAAAATCACAATTACTTTTGCACCAACCTAATAAAACATGGAAACAAATTTCACCTCCATAAATGCAACTTCCAAAATTAATGTTTTTTTGGACATGCACATTCATTTTCTTCTTTTCTATTATATTTAAGTCAAATTTTAGATGATTAAATATGACATCCTCATGATGGAATATTATGCATTTGTTAAAGATTCTATTTCAGAAAATATGCAGCAAAATGGGAAAATGTAATCTTTGGAAAAGAGATAAATTATTGTATTTGCAATTTCTTTTGAACTTATCTAAATACATATTTTTATGAATGAAGAAAATGAACCAAAATATTCACCATAGTTATATTTTAGGGTTGGGATTTCAGGAGACTTTAATGTTCTCCCTAATTGCCTGTATTTTCCAAATATCTAAAATCAAACCATAAAATAATTAGATGAAATAATAGATATAATAAAACTATATCAAGAGCCAACATAGAAGTTTAAAAGATTCTGTTCTTGGCACTGCAATTTCACTAACGCAGAGTTCTCTAGAACATCTTATAAGATTCACTCATTCAACAATTATTTATTAAATGCCTACCATCTGTCAAGGACTAGAATAGGTGTCTGGAATAATACAGAGAAATCCTCTATGTTATGAACAAATTGAAGATCTTTCCCCCTTGCAGCTTACCTTCAAAGATGGAATTTGGAAAACCATCTACTTCAAGCCCCACTTGTGCATAGTTATCGAAGGCCCAGTCTAGGCCAAGCGCTAGTCTAGTGTAGGGAATCAAAGGGAGCAAGACTGACAGTCCTCATCCTCACTGAACTTGAATGCAAAAGAATGTTCCTGAAAGCATAGTTCAATAAGCCAGGAAGACTGTTCTCATAGTTACAGTGTGAAGTTCAGGAACCTGCATTTCAACAGTTGTTCAGATGATTTGGATGCACAATGCAGTTTGAGCACCTCTGGGCTAGTAGAGCTTCATTGTCAAAAAGATGGATAATGCACTTCTCAGAAGTTTTCAGAGAGTGCATTAGTTTGCTAAGGCTGCTCTAACAAAATACCACAGATTGGGTGGCTTAAATAATTTACTTCCTCATAGTTCTAGAGGCAGTGTTGGTTTCCTTCGAGGCTTCTCCCATTGGCTTGCAGATGGTGGCTCCCTCACTGCTTCTTCTCACGGTCAGCCCTCTGTGCGTGCTCACTCCTAGTGTCTGTTTCTCTTCTTATAAAGACATCAGTCGTATTGGACTAGGGCTCCAACCTAAGATTCTCATTTTAACGTAATCACTTCTTTAAAGACCTTATCTTCATATGTGGTTATATTCCGATACTAGGGGATCAGGACTTCAGCATATGAATTTTAGGGGGGACACAATTCAGTCCATACACCATTCTATTCTTTAATCATCTTTAGGGACCTCTCCTACTCTCATCCACTGTCTGTTTGCATACCTTCAGTGATGAGAAGTGCACTACTCCCCTGTGTGTCGGCGGACAGAATCTAAATCTGTCTCTGAGTAGAAGACCACAACGCCCAGACATTTCCAGTAGTATGTGGTTGAACTCTTCAGCCCTCTCTCTTCCCTAAGGTGCCTGTGACATTTTTCATTCTTAAAAGGGATTTATTACCTTCAATATTATTATTATTTTGTATTTTAACTGACCAAACAGAAAACTTTCTGGGACCTTTGCAGAGGAATTACAAAGGCAGTTTTCTTAAATCAGAACAACTCAAAAGAATCAGCTCACTCCTTTCTCTGGCAGCCAGATTTTCGCTCCTGGGTCACATGTCACTTCTAATTGTGGGCATGATGCTCCAGTTCCCCTTGGGCCTAAATTTCATCTGAGTAAATCCTCTCCTTCAGCAGCTGCAGGATTGTGTCAGGGAGAGTGATCTTCAGGCACACACTTCTGCAGAAGAGAGCAGCTGAGCCTGGCATGAATCCTCGGAGTCAGTCATCTCCCATCTACCTGTTATCAACTTTGACATGGCCTCCCTCAGTCAGACACTAGCAAACAGAGACCAATGGGTGCAAGAGAAGGAGCTGGAGTCCTGGAGATGGGGCTTTATTCTCGCTTTTAAATAACGGCGAGTGTTTCCAAGAGAGAAAGTGCTGGAATGGCTGGGGTAATGAAAAATACTCTGAGTAGAATTCTCTCTGGTTATACCTAGTTTGGCCAAGTGGTTTTTGGGGGTCTAGTGATAGATGAATTGTTTCTCTAGAAAGCCTCAGAGGTAATTTGCACACCCTGAGCAAGGTCTTAAATATCCTCAGGGAACCTCAGAGTCCTTTCTAGTGTGCAGCCCTCTGATAGTTATGTGAACCAGAAGCTCCCTTTCACCTCAGCATTTTGTTATGTAAAATTTCTAATACAGCAAAATTGAGAGGAATTTACAGTGAACACTTGTATACTCATCACTTGGATTCTACCATTAACATTTTACTATACCTGCTTTATCTTGTATCAGTGTATCTCTCTGTCCAGCCATCAATCCATTTTATTTTTTGGAAGTATTTCAAGGCAAATTGCAGACGTCATTACATTACCTCTAAATACTACAGCATGTAGACAGAGTTCAGTATTTGTTTACATTTTTTTCTCTTAAGAGGTAAAGTTTGTTTAAAATGAAACACGTGAATCTCAAGTGTGCGTTTATTGACTTTTGACGAATGTGTGCACTTATCCAACTAAATTACTATCAATATAGAACAATGTCATCACCCAGAAAATTCTCTTATGCCCCTTCCCAGTAAATTCCCAGCACCTTCCATTTCCCAGAAAAACTTTGTTTTTAAGTTTTTCTACCGCGAGTTAGTTTTCTATGTTTAGATGTTCACAAAAAAGGAGTCATATATTATGTACTCTTACATGTCTTCTATTGCTCAGCACAGTATTTTTGAAGTTTATCCATGTTGTGCATACTACATCAGTAGTTTGTTCCTTTTTACTACCAGGTAGAATTCCATTGGGTTAATATACCAGTTTGTTTATACATTTTTCTATTGTGGACAAGGTGGCTTTTTTAAGCTGTAGCAAATATGAATAAAGTGACCACGACTATTCTTACACAAGCATAAGAGCCAACTTTTTGCCTCTCCATAAGTACAACATAATATTTTCAACCATATCATCCATCCATCCATCCATCCTTCCTCCCTCTCTTCTATCCATTCAAACATCCATTGTGTATTCATTGCATGCCAGGCACTGTTCTACCACTGGGAATACAAAGTCAGAAAATACATCCCTGTCCTTTAAATAATCTAGTGGAAGAACTCTACAGATAAACAGGCAATTACAGAATCATGGAATTAGAGCTAAAATGGAGACTTGCAGAGAAAGAAGCAGCTAATCAGGTAGAGGAGAGTTACACAAGACTTCCAGGCAGATCAAGACTGAGGGAGAGAAACAAACTACAGGATCTCCAATAACATTACATGGAAATTTTAATAATGAATGTCATGATACTTTGTCTTCAATAAAAGTCTTAGCCCTTACCATAAAACTCATTTCAATGCAGGTGATTTCACAAGGGGCCTTAGTGAGTTAATTTGCTCCTTGAAATCAACTCTCCTAGAGCTTATAATCTTTATTTGCATTCCTCCTGCAGGTTTGTCTCAAGTTTTCATCTCACTTGACTTGAGACTTTGAGAGGAAAGACAGTAGTTTGCATTAGAAGGCTATTTTATTCTCAAGTTTATAGAGTTCTTCTGAAAAGCTCTGTGGAGTTGACTCATAGAATTAGCCACATTTCTTAAGTGCAACGATTCCAGAATGTATCGATTCTGAGATATAGGTCGCTTTTTAGTCACTGGTAGGGTTTCCAAATGAAACACAGGACACTGAGTTAAATCTAAATTTCAAAGACAATTTTTTTAGTATAATTGTGTCCCAAATATTGCATGAGGCATAAGTGTGTTCCAAATATAGGATGTGATATATTTATACTGAAAAGTGATTAGTTGATTAGTTGTTTGGCTGAAATTCAAATTTAACTGGGCATCCTGTATTTTTATTTGTTATATCTGACAAGCCTAGTCACTGGGGAAAGAGGCTTTCTGCCCAAGTGAATTCTACCCATAGTAAAAGCCAATCCCATAAAATATCAAAAACTAATTATGGAGAAAAATTTTAATTGTACTATACACCTCCAAGTCTTTTAACTAGAATATACAGGCCTAACATAAACATTTCTTGATCACCTGAAGTCATTAGTATGAATGTCAATTATTGCAATGTGTGATGTCCTCAGAGGTACTTGGGGTATTATGGCCTGTCTGTAGGCCACCAGTCATTTGTGATTTTAGAATTTTGAATCTGACTTTTTAAAATCGTATTTTTAAATTATAAGGCTATCAGTTAAATCTGCTCATGGCGATCAATATTTATTTTCCCAGAGTCTAGAAACACTAAACTTTTCTCGTGCCTAAACTGATGTCAATAAAAAAAAAGAGATCTGAATATTGCTAAAAATATATATAAACAAAGTTTATAAGCTAGCATGGAAAAAATACCGAGTTTGTGATAATTATTTAGCGTTTCAGAGACTTTTTTTTTTTTTTTTACAAATTTCTAGTCTTTTAATTTTATTTTCTCAAGCATTCATTCACTCACTCATTCAAATGATAAATATTATTATCTAACAGATGTTTATGTAGACCTCTACAGCTTCGGAATTTTATAAAATAATACTTATAATTAGTCATTAGAAACACATGTCTTTAAAGACATGTCTTTAAAGGGCTTTAAAGGGTTAGAGGGTGATTAAAATCTGAAGGTTAGGCTGGGCACGGTGGCTCACACCTGTAATCCCACCAGTTTGGGAGGCCAAGACAGGCAGATTACCTGAGGTTGCAAGTTCGAGACCAGCCTGACCAACATGGAGAAACCCCATCTCTACTAAAAATACAAAATTAGCTGGGCGTGGTGGCACATGCCTGTAATCCTAGCTACTCGGGAGGCTGAGGCAGGAGAATTGCTTGAACCAGGGAAGCAGAGGTTGCGGTGAGCCAAGATTGTGCCATTGCACACCAGCCTAGGCAACAAGAGCGAAACCCCGTCTCAAAAGAAAAAAAAAAAAGAAAAACCTGAAGGTTTCCATCTGAATATTATATATCCTCCAAACAGCGTATTCATTCTATTTTCATAATTGCATAAATAGGTAAGTGGATTTCTACCTGGCCTAAATAACATGCTAAGCAGTGTTATTTAAATGTTGAAAGCACAGTTCTCTCTCACCTAGACCTTTCTTGAGCACGCTTTCAGGATACACATTAGATCTTAACTTCTTTTGCACATTTAATTTTGATCTCCTTTCAACCAATCAGAGAGAGAAAAACAATTATTTTAGCTACATATTTCAAGACAAGGACTCAGCTTCTAGCTGAGCTGACCCTAATCCTCAGCAGTTCACAGTCTCTTTCTCTGGGAATCTTTGTGCTAAAGACTCTAAGTCCTCGTAACATTTGCCAGGGCACACAGAAGTCACTGCTGGCAGATATTCATAGAAGTTGGGGTTAACATTCCTGCATCAAAATTCTTGAAAACGGATCTAGTAGATTACCCAAAGGACATATCCTGCTATAAACATCCGCCAAAGTCTATTACCTGTAAAGATGCTGCTTTCTGTAAAGGAAATGTCCTCACCATTTCAGTGATAACTCAGATCTGCATATGAATCAAGGAAGACCCATAATTATACCATGGGATTGTGCATAATGATCAGTCTAGCTCTGTCACGCTGGACCATTGCTCACTCCTGACCTGGATTCCTGACTTGAGACAATCATTTACCTGCCATGCTTTTTCTGGGCAATGAATTATCCATCTTTTTTGACATAAAATCTCTGCTAGCACAGTGGTTCTCAAATTGCAATGTGTATCTAAGTCACATGGAGACCTGTTGAAAATGTAGGTTCTTGGGCCTCACACTATAACGATGAATCCAGACTCTCTGGCCTATTGAGCCATGCTTCTAGAAACACTCTTCTCTATCTAAGTTGCCTGAGGATGGGAACTGCATCAGTCTTGCTCCCTCTAATTCCCTGCATTAACCTAGTGCTTGCTTGGCTCAGGGTAGGCCCTCAATAAATATTTGGTCAATGAAGGAATCAAGAAAGACTAAAAAATGATAGCTGGCAGGGTAGCCCCAGTGAGTAGTTTAAGAAGAATTTTAAGTGAAGGCATTCCTATTAACATGAGGGATCAGTTGAAGACAGTTTTTCTGAAGCTTCATTTTTGTGTTTTAAATTTTTAATAAATATCACTGCTTCTGTTAAAGCATAAAAGTACTATGCCAGGATGTAAAACATGGTTTCATTGTAATACCTTATCCTCTCTCACTCTTCATTCATTCCTTCCTTCCTTCCTTCCTTCCCTCCATCTAACTTAAATATAAAGAATGTTCTAGAAAAATGTTTGCTCAATGCTCAATTTTTGAGTAGTAAGATTTTGGGTTTTTTTTCTACTTTTACATATTACATAATTTTTGTAATAAGTTTATATTATCAAAAGAAATTAAAGTAAATAATTATTTAAACTTAAAAAAATAAACCATGCCTTTTGACAGGCTGGAAGTTAGAATCAGTCAACACATTTGATCTCACAGCCTACAAAGGTGAGTGAGAAGACAGGGTGTAGACATCAAGTCTAGTTATGATGGCCTGCATCTTCTTCTAAAGAGTTCTCTGTGAAGGCCTCCAATCTACATTTTAGATCATGCCTCTATAGGTCTCAAAAGCTCCCTTCTGTGAACCCAACATTTAGGATTTGCTTGGAAATTACCTATGCTCTTGACTCATGGACTGTGTATTTCAAGCCTTCCAGGTGCACACTAAGGGAGCAGTTTGCATGAGGCTCAGGCTGGTGGTGAAACCTCCTGTATTGAAGAGTAAACCCTGGATTCACTTGCAGATCTTTAGGTCTCTGACATTGGGGTCTCTCTGGACATAAAAATAAAAAATGGAAAGACAAGCTCATGTTTTTAAATAGGTCAAATCATCCTTTGTAGAAACTTCTCTGGGGACTTGTCCCTTTTGCAGGGAATGGAGACCAAGTGTGTACTATTTAGGAAAGAACTAGTCCCAGGGGAATAGTCCAGCTTATACCCCAGCTGACCCCAAGACCAACTTTCCAACTTTTCTTTTTGCAACCCTCTTCCACAAATATCTTAGTCTGCCATGAGTTTTCCTGTCTGATTTCCAAATGTATTTTTCTTGAAAGGCTCTGTTCTTCCTGGTGCTCCCATTGAGGAGCAGTCCACCATGTACTTTCAAAGCCAGATCCCCATTCCTTTCCCATGAAATGCCTTTCTCTTGCTCCTTGGTAAATCCTACTGTGGCATAACCAATACTATAATCAAACACACTTCCCTACTCCCTTGAGAATACAGAAAAATTACCTTTCCTAGCTTCCTTTGCCATTTAGTGGAGCCACATGGCTATTTCTGGCTACTGTGATGTGGATAGCAGTGATGTAAGGTAATTCTTGGTTGACTCTTAAAACCTCTTGAGAGATCTATATTCTGTGTCATTCCTCATTGTGAAGATGAAGACAATCCATTGAAGATCCAGAAGAAGAATTCTGAGGTCCTAAGGAATAGCAGAACCCCTAAATTGATGTGGATGAGGATACTAAATCACTGTGTGAACAAGAGCTACTCAGTAGAGCTGTCTCACTAGGAACATCTGAATTAGACTTTGCATAAGCTGGAAATAAACTTTGATTGTGTTTATCTGTTTAGATTTAGATAATTTGTATTCCTATAGAATAATATAGCCCACCTTAGTGTTAACACTTTCTCTTACTTTAACATCTACTTAAAGCAATCCTGTCTCTAGCTCTCCTGAGTACCACAGATGAGGTTAACCCAAATTAACGTCTCTCTTGGAAATGTCCATATTACAATATATCATGAACATTCTCCCACATCCCTTTCTCTCTTTCTAGACTGGAAGCTGTGCAAGAGTGGGGCGATCTTTGTAAACTTAGGGCTGGTCACTGCATCTGAAACATTCCAGTCCTATAAAAGGGTGGAATCTGTACTAGAAGGAAGATTTGCTTCACCAAAATTTGTGCTCCTGTATATTGCTTCTCATATTGCTTCTCAGATAGAGCTAGAGGGGAAAGAAGCCTAGGTCCAGTGGATCTGAAGAGCAGGTTCAAATCTCAACAGCCTCCTTTCCGCAGTAAGAAGGCTTGATATCCTCATGGAAGTATTTGTATTTTTTTCCTCTTACAATCTCCTGTGAGTATGACTACAGATAATTGGCCAAAGATGGCCATAGATGAGTACAGATCCTTTGAAGGCATGGCTTGGCTTTCCAGAGCTGCTGTCCTTCCTGGATACCACACTGGGGAAGTGACAGTGATCTCCATCTCTGCCCCCAAGACCAGGCATTAAGCAGTTATGACAGAGATTCCCTGCCCAGGTATTTTTTGTTCAAGAACAAAACGCCTTTCTGAGCAGACCAGAAAAGAAGAAAGTCCAACACCCAGCTGCAGAGCTGGAAGGAAGCACATAGCAGTGGCCCAGGAGGATCTGTTTCATGATGCTGCCTTTTCTGGGAAATGTATTGCATGCTTTGCATGGCTTTCTTGGGGTGGAGGGCTCTGAAGTACAAATGTGTGCACACAGCACTTTCTGAGATGTGGCTTTTCTGACTTTTTACTGTAACTTAAGGAAAGTCAATGCATTTAGAAACTAGAGTGCTTTTCTTCAGATGTTCAAGTTACATTTTTACTTCCCCACTTCAACTCTCAATCTCCTCATCTAATTGGTTGTGAACTTGTGAAAACAAAAAAAAGAGAAGGATTATCCTGAATCATTTACCTAGAACTTGGACTGAGGGTAAAACAGTTGAAGATCAGTGTAACTTCTAAGAAACCAGAGAGTGGTGGAAGTATCATAATATTGCTCCATGCAACTAAGTTTCACAAAATGCAAAGACTGGCTTCACGGTCCATGAAGACCACAAGCACCAGTGAATATTTGCAGTAAGTTCCATACAATGAGTCCCTGAAATACACTATACATACTTATGTAATCTCTTATATTCTGTTTTAGGAGAAGGGTGAAAAGAGTCACAGTTTATAAAGTATGCTGTATGCTGGTTACTATTCATTCCTTAACAACTATTTAATAAGTGCTTACCATAAACTGGCAACTATAATATACAAAGTTGAGTAAGACTTGATTCTTGACCATAAGGAGATCAAATTATCCAAACTGAAACTTGGAAAAAATTATTTTGCACTGAATATGGCAAGAGAAGATGACTTGAGGGTAGAAGAGGGGATGAGGAATGTTCTTGCCAAGAAATAGGATTTGGTAACAGGTTTAAGTAGGGTCTAAGAATCCCAGGGCACTAAGAAATGAAGAAAGCTTAAGACATTCTCCAGCTACTGTGTTTTCTGCAGCATGTTCTGCAGAATGCCAGTCAGCAGGGTGCTCTGTGTACAAGTGCTCTGTGGTCAAATGTGTTTGGGAAACCTTATATATCATATTATGGAAATTTATAAAAAGACTTGCTTGACACAATAAGGAATCTAAGAAGTTTTGTAGGCAAAAAATGAATTACATCTCTCCACCTACCACAACCCGGGGCATCTCAGACTTATCCTACAATATATTATTTTGTCACTTAATATTTATTCATAGTTATGAATTTGGTATTTTTCTCATCTTATTTTATAAAACAAGGAAATAGTTTAACCTGGAACTTTACACTATCTAAAAAGGCTTTGGGTGATCAAATATGCATTTCATAATGACAATTATTATTAATCATGTACATATTTACTTGGGGCTATAAATCATTCATAATAAACTTATTATGACTAACTCTCAAATATATTATGTTGTGTTATGTTATACTATAAGATATACCATAGGTGCCATATCAACTCATATGATCATATCATGTGTAATGGTGTGAAAATATTTATTAACAGCTTGCACCAGCATTCTGTTTAGGAAATAAAAAGATCTGGAGAAGTTTCTGGGGGAGAAGATTACACCTAAATGTATAGATCATCAGGCACCAAAGCAATTTAACAAAGGAACAGATCAGTAATTTGGTTTGGAAAGAGAGAGAATGAAGAGCTGTGCAGTCTTATTCTGGGACTAGCAAGCCAAATGTTCACTATCAGGGTTTGAGAGAAGGGACTCAACAGCATGAGATGGAAGGAGACATCAGTGTCTGGGGTACACTGCGAAGGGGCTGCAAAGAGCCAAGTAATGATCATAGGTTGCATTCTGCTGTCTAGTATGGAGGCGGTGGCAGTCCTATTTTGCTCTAGGCTAGCTTGTTCATCCCTCTTCTGGACTTATGCTTCAGGGGCTTGGTCATCAGCAGTTTCCAGAGTGACTGTAGAGAAGTATAGATCTGACAATGTTAGTTCCTCCTTTAAAACCATTCAACGGCTTCCCATTGCATGAAGAATAAATTGTACTCTCTTCCTCCGAGCTTATAAGACCTCTCATGCCCTTCTCTTCTTCAGTCCTTTCCCATGTGCTATGCTCTCTGCCTGAAATGTTCTCCCTCTCCTACCTTCCCTCCTGGTCCAGTTGACGTCTATTAATCTTTTGTACTTCAGTCAGATGTCACTTTTCCAGTTAAGTGTTTCTTGACCTCCCAGACCAAGTTGTGCTACCCATTCTCATTCCATCCTCTCTGTTCTCTTCCTGGTGTTTAATTCTCAACAGGAGAATCCACCCTACACTGGCATATTGTGTGAAAAATCCAGAAGGGGGCCCTTCACTTTGAAAGAGGATGAGGCTGTTCATAACATCCACCAAGATGGCCTGTTCCCACATTGGGGAGGGTCAACATGTTGAACAAAAACCAAGAATACTGTCAGTCTTTAGAGTTGATTAAAGACTGATAGAATTCTCAAAGCCAGTGGTCTTCAAACTGGGGTATATATACCCTGAAGATTTATAAGTATTTTCTGAGAGACATATGAAGAAATTTGGTTTTGGATTATCAACTTCCATATGAACTTTTCTTAAACTTGGCCAACTGATAAGAATCCTAAAATTTCTCCTCATTATTTAATAATCTCCCATTTCCCATAAGAAACACCAAAGACCATATCTTTGCTTATTGAGAGTCTCATTACTGTGCATTGGACTATCACAAAAACCTTCTAGGACACCAAAAGGATAATTCAAAACATTAAAAAAAAAAAAAAACATTTTTGATGTTTTTGTTCCATAGTCAGTTGCAATAATGATTTGAATAACAATGTTTAAAAAAGAAGCTTCCATTTCTATGTAGCTATTTTGTGAACACATTTTCTGGGCATTTAATGTGTATAAACACAAAAAAGAAATAGAATCAATACTGAACGCTCTTTCTTTCATGTAATTTGTCATAATCATCCCCATTAATAGAGGAATTTCCAATACAATTGATTTCTTTCTGCTTAATAAATATTTATCAAAATTTATAATGTATATATCTTGCTTTAATTCATGTCTTAGTAATAATAAATGTATATTCATATAGAGTAAATTCTTTTTAATACTTGAACCATATAGTCCTAGGTATTACAAACAAAATTTAAAAGTCAATTTATTTACATATTGTTGTAGCAGATAGGTATGATCAATTAAATATTTTTTTAAATTTTAATTTTAATTTCAAGAGTACATGTGCAGGTTTGTTATATAGGTAAACTTGTGTCATGAGGATTTGTTGTACAGATTATTTTACCACCTAGGTATTAAGTCTATACCCATTAGTTATTTTTCCTGATTCTCTTCACATGCATACGTAAGCTCATTGCAGCACGATTCACAATAGCAAAGTCATGGAATCAACCTAAATTCTCATCAATGATTGACTGGATAAAGAAATTGTGGTGCATATGCACCATGAAATACTATGCAGCCATAAAAATGAACAATTAAAGATTTTCAAACATCAAAATATATTGCATGAGCTTAAAAGTCTGTGAGGGATGTAAAATATCTGAATGTTACAGGAGAGCATGTTCATTTTTTAAATGGGTGATGGTGGGTATAAAATTACTATGCTTACTATTGATTACATTTTAAAAAGCGTTTGACAGTTTTGTTTAACAATTCCAATATTTGCCATGTTAAAAATGATATCCTTTGCTAGGAGGCAGCAAACTTTTAGAAGTTATTTTGGGGAATAAGCAAATGGAAAGTCTAAAGATTACTGCACTCAGCTACTGCTCCTAGAAAACTGAATGTTCAGCCCAGCTCTGCTTCTTGGCAAAGGGTGTCACCTAGCACATGTGGAATGTGTGACACCCCAGGAGGGTGGCGTATCCTACTTCCAATGCCATGCTTATCAATTGCTGCAGATCATGAACACTCTCACATTGGAGAATCTTCCTTTAAGGTTAGGGCCCTTCAGGATCTTTCCTTAGGAAAGATTTCTCTGCCCAGCCCTGGCCAGATCCAGTGAAATTCTCCTGATAAGCATTCTCAGAGCCCCCATACTGTTTCCTCAGATCACTTATTCTGTTTCATAATTATGCATTAAAAAGGCCATTACCAAAGTCCAGACCTGCCACTGGAATGTAAGCTCTCTGAGGACAGGGTCTTGTCTATCTTTGTTTATACTTTTTTTTTTTTTTTAGCATCTAGCACAGGGTTTAGAGCTTCAAAGAAGCTCAGTAACTATTTGTTGAATGAATAGATAAACTAAATAAAAAGTTCTTCATTAAAACGCAAGTACCACAAGAATAACAACACTTTCGGGTTATTTTATGTATGTACATATTATTCATTTATTGTTTGTTTGCTTATTGTCAAGGTTAATCTGAAAGATTAACTGTGCACTTATCATGTGCTGTGTATTGGCTGTGTAACTTGAACGTGCAGGCAGGAAAGAGTTAAAAATTTACTCAGTGGCACTGGGAACATTAATGGCATTAATCTTTGGATGTCGCTGTAGCTACAGTAGAGCTGTCTTGCTGTAGAACCAAGGGAATACCCCTGGGAAGGTGCTTGGTTGTTGGTGACCTTGTGTGAGGGATTCTTCTATGGACGCCAACCCAGGAAACTTCTCCTGAATCTAGGAGGGCTTCGGATGACACTTTCCAGACTGGCAGACATTGGGGTTGAGAGAAAAGGCCTGGAACTGCCCAAATTGCACAAGTACAAATAAAAAGAAGGAATAAAGATGAACTGAGAGAGAGAAGCTTCTGCAGCAGTGTACAAGTGCAAATACAAAGAAGTAATAAAGATGAACTGAGAGATAGAAGCTTCTGCAGCAGCAGCAGCAGCAGCAGCAAATATCTATGCTTCTTAGGTGGTGCTCACTGTATCTTTTCATAGGGAAGTTGACTAAACAAGAGGGCTCTTTGGAGCACTGATATGCAGCAAGTCAGCTTGGGGCTCTCCAGACAGAGAAAACTAATGTAAAACAAAACCATTCATAAAGAACATGAAGTGAAGTGCTGGTGGCCAGAAGAAAGACATCTGAGCACAATTCAGTGAAATAGGTGCTTGAACCCTGACTCTGCAATTTCTAGCTGCGTAACTTTGACAAATGACTTAACTTCTCTGAGTCTTAGCTTCCTCATTAGTAAAACGAGATTTTGCAATACTCCCTAAATGAGAGAATAGATATGAAAGTGTTGGCTTCATGAGAGATTTTCTGGTAAATATTTGTCAAAACTTTAAAAAGACAGAGATTTCAAGAATGAGATTAAGGCCTGGTATCCGGACACCATGATCAGAGATTAGAGAGTTGGCTAGCCAAGATGGTCTTTGGATGCTACCATGCCATGGATGTGTGTGTAAACATGTGTAAATTTCTGGTTCTAGAACAAGAGTTTTCAATCTTGGTACTGTTGACATATTGGGCTGGAAAACTCTTTGTAGTGGGTGATAAAGTGGGATGTATTGCAAGATATTTAGCAACATTCCTGGCCTCTACCTATTGGATGCCAGTAGCTCTCCACCCCAAGTTGTGACAATTTAAAATGTTTCCAGACTTTGCCAATGTCTCCTGGGGGACAAAATTGCCTCTGGCTGAGAACCACAAGTCTAGGAGATACACTCACATATAAGAGACTCTGGTGTGTGTGTGTGTGTGTGTGTGTACACATGAATTCGTGTGTGTGTGAAGAAATGTCTTTTTCATTGGAAGCTAATCACGCATAAGTCAAGTGAAGAACAAAGCACAGATGGTTAATTTTCTCCCATAGTTCTCTCCCAGCCCATCCACCATGTGTGTACATTTTAACACATACTTTTACAAAACTTCCCACAAACACCTTGGGGAGAGTATTCTCTAGAGACCCATGAATTCCATGCTAGGTTGTTAGCTTTATCTAGCATTTGCCAATGATGCTCATATTCATTCATTCATTCATTCATTTTATAAATTTAACATATGCATGGGGCTTCCACTATGTGTTAGACGCTATGTTAAGATTGGGGACAAGACAGATAAGGACATGGAGCTTGCATTCTAGTGGGAGGGGACAGAAAATAAGTAACTAACACATAAATTTGATAAGACCTAGGAAATAACATGGGTGACGGGATAGGGAAGTAACTGGGGATGAGAAGAGCTGTATCAATTCAAGTGATCAGAGAAGGCTGGTGTGGCGAGGTGATGTTTAGGCTGAGATGCTCTGAGTGAAGTTCTTGGGGAGGATGATTGTGGCACAAACTGGATCAGGCCATTGAATATCCCAGGTTCAGAACTTAATACTATAGCTGTGTCTTGCTGTTGTGCTAAAGAACTGCTCCTGGCTGTGAATATGAGGCTACTGAGAGAAGCAGTTCTGAAATTCTTATTGAGAATCTAAAGTTTTGGACTCTCTCAACAGAAAAGGTATGTACCCACGTGCTTGTGAATACTTACAATTTCAGGGGGTTAATGACACTTTTTTTTTTTTTTTTTTTCTTTTTCTTTTTCTTTTTTATTTTTTATTTTTTATTTTTTTATAATACAATTTATTTATTTATTTATTATTTTTTTTTCCTTTTTTTTCTTTTATTGTAATTATTATTATTATTATTATTATTATACTTTAGGTTTTATGGTACATGTGCCCAATGTGCAGGTAAGTTACATATGTATACATGTGCCATGCTGGTGCACTGCACCCACCAACTCGTCATCTAGCATTAGGTATATCTCCCAATGTTATCCCTCCCCCCTCCCCCCAACCCACAACAGTCCCTGAAGTGTGATGTTCCCCTTCCTGTGTCCATGTGTTCTCATTGTTCAATTCCCACCTATGAGTGAGAATATGCGGTGTTTGGTTTTTTGTTCTTGCGATAGTTTACTGAGAATGATGATTTCCAATTTCATCCATGTCCCTACAAAGGACATGAACTCATCATTTCTTATGGCTGCATAGTATTCCATGGTGTATATGTGCCACATTTTCTTAATCCAGTCTATCATTGTTGGACATTTGGGTTGGTTCCAAGTCTTTGCTATTGTGAATAATGCGGCAATAAACATACGTGTGCATGTGTCTTTATAACAGCATGATTTATAGTCCTTTGGGTATATACCCAGTAATGGGATGGCTGGGTCGAATGGAATTTCTAGTTCTAGATCCCTGAGGAATCGCCACACTGACTTCCACAAGGGTTGAACTAGTTTACAGCCCCACCAACAGTGTAAAAGTGTTCCTATTTCTCCACATCCTCTCCAGCACCTGTTGTTTCCTGACTTTATAATGATCGCCATCCTTGATGAACATTGATGCAAAAATCCTCAATAAAATACTGGCAAACAGAATCCAGCAGCACATCAAAAAGCTTATCCACCATGATCAAGTGGGCTTCATCCCTGGGATGCAAGGCTGGTTCAATATACGCAAATCAATAAATGTAATCCAGCATATAAACAGAACCAAAGACAAAAACCACATGATTATCTCAATAGATGCAGAAAAGGCCTTTGACAAAATTCAACAACCCTTCATGCTAAAAACTCTCAATAAATTAGGAATTGATGGGACGTATCTCAAAATAATAAGAGCTATTTATGACAAACCCACAGCCAATATCATACTGAATGGGCAAAAACTGAAAGCATTCCCTTTGAAAACTGGCACAAGACAGGGATGCCCTCTCTCGCCACTTCTATTCAACATAGTGTTGGAAGTTCTGGCCAGGGCAATTAGGCAGGAGAAGGAAATCAAGGGTATTCAATTAGGAAAAGAGGAAGTCAAATTGTCCCTGTTTGCAGATGACATGATAGTATATCTAGAAAACCCCATTGTCTCAGCCCAAAATCTCCTTAAGCTGATAAGCAACTTCAGCAAAGTCTCAGGATACAAAATCAATGTGCAAAAATCACAAGCATTCTTATACATCAATAACAGACAAACAGAGAGCCAAATCATGAGTGAACTCCCATTCACAATTGCTTCAAAGAGAATAAAATACCTAGGAATCCAACTTACAAGGGATGTGAAAGACACTTTTAATGAAGCTTTTTTTCTTGACTATTGATTTAGAAACCCAACTACCAACATTAGTCATAGTCTTCATGGCTTATGTGAATTCCTGGTGAGGATTTGTGGAAGGGGAGCTGGGGAAGAATGGGGGATTACTTGCTAATCACTTCAGGTGGATTGATAGTGTAGTAGGTTAGATAACTGTTCCCAATGCTTCACTCTCCCTAGTATTAGTGTCTAGCCACTCCCTTGCTACGGCCTTACAGTGGGCAGAATGTACCGTCTCACCTCTTGACATTGGCCTTGTGACTTTATTGGGCCATTACTGGGCACTGCGTTTGTGTGAATGGGCTTTCCCTCTGCATTTCTGCCATCACCTGAAAAGAACATACCCTCAGTGGCTGCTGCCCTTTCAGCCTGGTCTCAGGATGAGGCTGGATCCACACCCCTTTGTCCTGCAGCTTCAAGCAGAGCCACCCAAGGGAACCAATTCTAGATCAGATGAACACAGTCAGCCTATAAATCTGTGTATGTGAGAATGAAAGTGGAGTTAGAAGGCAGTGAGTTTGGGGCTGGTGTGTTACATAGCATCTTTGTGGCAGGAACTGCCTAACATAGGTTTACATGTAGCAACCATATATATCACCTGAAACATACTGAGCATGTGTGGAGTTCTGAACTTAAATGGTGCCTATAAATGGCCCAAGGGATCCCACATGAACACAACTGTCTGAGTAAGTCGTCTTCATTTCACAATGCTAGAATGATGTCTGCACTTTTTGTATTCCTTGTAAAATTTCTATTGCACAAATTACAGGATGAAAAAAACAAAGTGGGAGAGGAAAGTGAGAGGGGTGAAAGAGAGATCAATTTTGTCCTATACTGCAGAAAGTTTGGAGAAGCTAAGGGCTAAGATAAAAGCTTTGGCTACTGTGGAAAAGGGAAGAAAATACATAAAGAGGGAAATTGAACTAATATGTATTGAGTGCCACATACCATGCCAAATGCTTTACATACATTGCTTGACTGAATTCTGTTTAAAAACAAACAAATAAATAAACCAACAAATCCTTATATCATGATGCCATTTCACAGATAGAAAATCTGAGGCTCAGAAGGTTTAAATAAAATTTTCTTGGTTCCTCTGATGTGGATACTACGTTTCAAATCTAGCTCTTGTCTACAAAAGTCATGCCCTGCCCACGAGTTGATATCATTTCCCTATGAGGATGAGCAGCTTAGCATTTTATTTGGGGCAGAGTACATGCAAAATTTCATGGGGCTAAGAAGCGACAGGGCAGTATAGATGTAAACTATTTTTAGAGTTGAAACCTTTGAAGGGGAAGAGAAAGAGAGTGGGTGGATGGTAGCTTGAGCAGATAGGCACTGGAATTCAGATTTAATTAACTGAGCATATCCAAAAATATTGAATTGTCATAGTACCTACCTTCAGATGTGGCATTGGGTTACTGATTACTTTCTTTTCTATTTTGATCTATACACCTGTCTTATCTCTCAGACTTGAAGACAAGGGTCATTAACTTTTCTTAAATAGGCAATATGTGCACAGGGTGACAAATTCAGATAGTATAATAAGATGTAGTGAAAAATAAGTCTCCCTTCTCCTCCTGTCCCCAAGTCCCACATCTTGAGTTAACCACTATTATCAGGTAAGGGGGATCTTTCAACTTTGCATGTAAGTTTGAGAACTTGGAAGCCTTGTTACTTTAGAACATCCACTGTACTTAGAGAGCTAAGCTCATTCGTGCATTAACTAAACACATACTTATTACATGTGTATCAGGGGCCAGGACTTAGTTTTCCTATCTGTATTGATTTCCTGTTAACATAACAAATTGCTACACACTTAGTGGCTTAAAACAACAAAAATTCATTATCTTCCAGTTCTAGAGGTCACAAGTCTGAAATGAATTGGCCGGGCTGGGCTCTCTCTGAGGCTGTAGGGGAGAATGTTTCATTGCATTTTCTGACTTCCAGAAGCCACCTGCTTTCCTTGACTCCTGGCCTCCTCCTTCATCTTCAAAGCCAGCAGCAAAGCATCTTCAAATTGATCTCCATTTGATCCAGTCTCTCTTGCCTTCCTCTTTCTCTTATTAGGACACTTGTGATTAGATTGGGCCAACCTGGATAATCCAGGATAATTTCCCCAACTCAAGGTTCTTCATTGAACTACATCTTCATGATCTCTTCCATCATATAAAACAACATATTCACAGATGCCAGGAATTAGGATGTGGACATCTTTGGGAGGCCATTACTCAGTGTACCACACCATCTAAAATTGAAATAATTTATATGTACAAGTTTTATGTTAAATGGTATCTCCTAAATAAGTCACAATCCATCCAGTTCTCTCTATTCCACTGACAACACATAGATGTGCCTTTCATTATCTTTGTCTCAGGTCACTGCAAAGCCTTCTCAACAGGCTCCCCTGACACCTGGATCACCCTGCCCATCACTTCTTTACACTACAGCCAGGTGAGCCTTTGTAAACCTCCATTTTCTTCCCGCGCCATTCCCTTCTAAAAATATCTCAATGACACCCCATAGGGCTCAATCTGATGTAGTACGTACTTTGCTTAGTTAATGAGACTTTTCTTAATGTAGAAACTGCTACCTTGTAGTCACCCTGAATTTCTTCACGTTCCTCAGATTCAGTCCTTACGCCTTTGCACATGTTTTTACTCATCTTCCACATCTCAGCTTAGGTGTTACCCTCTTGGGGAAGGCATCCCTGTTTCCCCACAGCTAGGCTAGATTAGATGCCTGCCTCTGTGACCCAACAACAATTCTGCATCCCCTATTATCACCCTCATTGTGCTGAATAGATGTTCTTGCTCACATGTGGTGTTTAATAAATATTTTGCTGCCTGAGTAACTGCATGAATAAATGAATGAGCCACACTGTCACTGTACAAACAGGCTCTATCTGGTCTCCACCCACCCTGACATATATTATCAACCTTGATTCTCTGAGAGCAAGGTATATTTGGGAAGACAGTCACTGTTATAGAGGGGTGTGGGTATCAGCTTCTCATAAAAAAATCAATATATAGGTATATGGCATGTATTTTTTGGGGGGGAGATTTTATCCCAGGGCCTTTTAACTGGGCATTTAGATTTGAAGCCCTGCCATCCTCTCTAGACAGATCAATTAGGCAAAACTGGAAATCATCACTAGCTAGAAATACAAGAGTTCAACAAGAGGTGTTTGCCACTGTAGACTTTTCTACAAATATGCTGTGTACTCGCAAGGTTTTAATGGTCCAGCATTCAGAGACTGGTGTTCTCTGCACCAACATGCATTATATCTTCCTTAACATTCCGCTTCCATAGAATATTCCTGGTCATTCTGAAAGCAAGGTACAAGTTTCCATGAGATAAAATTTTCCAGAGAAGCGAAGAGAGTGAAACTGGGAAGTCTGGCAGGAGGACCCCCTCTTCCTGCTCCTGGACATTCCAGGGAAGGCAGTGAACCACACATGAGCTTGTTTTGCTGGAAACAGCAGACCCAGCACAATGTGGTGACATCTCTCTGGTTGCGGGGCAGGGGGGTTGCAGCTTACAAGGTTCCACTATTCTAATGCCAACCTGGCAGCCAAGATGGCAAGGCTGGCTTTACTTCCAGAAGAAATCTCTGCTTCACACAGGAGGTGGATTACAGGAAGGATGTGGATGTTTGACAGTTCATATCAGGAATTCCTCAGCAGGAGAGAGCAGACAAGGTTGTTTATCAGCAGAACTTGCCAAATAAATAGGGCACATTTGATACAGGCTGGTAGCTCACTCCAGCTCTAGGGAAAACTATTTCCTTCCTCTTCTTATCCTAACTTCTTTGGAGCTGCCTGTTTATTAACCTATCTCACTGGCCGTCATAGCTGAGTAGGAAAAGTGACCAGACACTTCCTTGCACAGGCACAAGCTCATGCCTCTGGTTCTTGAGACAGACCATCTTCCAAGATAGAGTCAGTGCACAGTAGATACTCCATTCTACTTAATGTTTTCCCCAGACTACATGATCTGGCCATATATGGACAGGGAACTCAAAAGTCTGTTATTTCCAGAGAAAAGGAAAGTGGACTTAACTTGCTTTTTGTCCGGTGGTGGGTCTTTGTAACTAAATCCCAGCCCAACCAGTAGAACTCTCAAGGCCCAGGGGTCTCACAGTTAATGAACCTAACAGTCACAGGATGTATTTGTTAAGCTCTTGGGGCTTTCCCAGCCCCTGTGAATCAGAGCTCCTTGGAGGTAAGTCTTAAGAATTTGCATGATGCAGGGATTAGAGGCAGGGTGGAAGTTCATTGTGAGCACATTTGCCCTAGCATTTAAGATTACAATGGAATATCTGGATGAATTGGTTTGACTTCAGATAGCTCTAGATGAGAATCTTATTTCTCCTACTTACTAAGCATTTGACCTTGGGCAAATCACTTCTCCTCTCTTAGTTTTCTCAATGGCAAAAGGGGGATAGTGACAGTATCTCCTTATCTGGACTGCTGTGTGAGTATAAATTGAGGTTGTCTAGTAAAGTGCCTGAATGGTAAGTGCTCCATAAAAGGCACTTGGCCCTGATGGTATGGTTTTGGGTAGCTATGTTTTGTGTGGAGAAAGGATCTCCCATTTTCTCCAGGCCAAACACTCAATTTTACTTTAGGAATGAATGGGTTCCTGGAGTCTGCTGGAGTATGTCCCTGTGAGATAAGTTTGAGATAATTGACTAGAAAACTGAAGTCTAAATCCGAAAGGAAAGCAGGAGGTGACAGATAGATCTGGGTTTGTATCTTGCCTCCAACTATGCGATTTTGGGCAAAGCTTCCTATCCTTCTCAACCTCCTTTATTTTAACAATAAAAATAATATGTGACTTGAAAATTTATTAGGGATATCAGGTAAAGCATCTACAAATTAAATTCGATTAAATTATTTAGGGTAACATATTTTCATTTTTGTTTTGTTCTCAGTTTATTCAGGCATTATTGACAAATAAAAATTGTGTATATTTACAGTGTATGATGTGATGTTTTGATAGATGGATATATACATTGTTAAATGGTTAAAGTTAATTAACATATCCATCATCTCACATACTTATTTTTTGTGGTGTGAGCATTTAAAATTTACTCTCTTAGCAATTTTCAAGTATATAATCGGTTATTAGCAACTAAAGCCACCATGTTGTGCAATAGATCTCCAGAATGTATTTATCCTCACAAAACTTTATACCCTTTAACAAACGTCTTCCCATTTCTGCTCCCTTTGACCTGTTACCAGCCTCTGAAACCACTATACTACTGTCCCTGCTTCTATGAGTGTGACTTTTTTAGAATTCACATATAAGTGAGATAATAATGTATTTGCCTTTTTAAACTTTTTTTTATTTTTAATTCTTTGTGAGTATATAGTAGGTGTATATATTTATGGGGTACATGAAATATTTTCACACAGGCATGCAATATATAATAATCACAGGGTAAATGGGGTGATCATCATCTCAAGTATTCATCCTTTGTGATTCAAACAGTCCAGTTTTACTCATTTAGTTATTTTTAAATCTACAATTAAATTATTTTTTATATTGTTGTGCTAGCAAATACTAGGTCTTATTCGTTCTTTCTATTTTTTGTACCCATTAACCATCCCCAATTACTTCTCAAGCCCACTGCCCTTTCCAGTTGCTGATAACCATCCTGCTACCCTCTATCTCTGTGAGTTCAATTGTTTTAATTTTTAGCTCCCAAAGATAAGTGAGAACATACTATGTCTTTCTGTGCTTGGCTTTTTTCACTTAATATGATGAAAGTTGTTCCATTCATGTTGTTGCAAATGACAGGATCTCATTTTTTTGTGGTCAAATAGTACTCCATTGTGTATCTATACCACATTTTCTTTATTCATTTATCTGTTGATAGACAATTAGGTTGTTTCCAAATTATGACTATTGTGACTAGTGTTGCAACAAATATGGGAGTGCAGATATCTCTTAGATATACTGATTTCTTTTCTTTTGGGTATATATCCAGCAGTGGGATTGCTGGATAATATGGTAGCTCTATTTTAGTTTTTTGAGGACACTCCAAACTGTTCTCCATAGTGGTTGTACTAATTTACATTCCCACCAGCAGTGGGGGTTCCCTTTTCTCCACATCCTTGCCAGCATTTGTTATTGCTTGTCCTCTGGATAAAAGCCATTTTAACTGGAGTGAGATGATATCTCATTGTAGTTTTGATTTTTTTCTCTGATGATTAATGATGTTGAGTACCTTTTCATATAGCTGTTTGCCATTTGTATGTCTTCTTTTGAGAAATATCTATTCAAATCTTTTGTCCATTTTTTAATTACATGATTAATTTTTTTTCTAGAGTTGTTTGAGCTCCTTATATATTCTGGTTATTAATCCCTTGTCATATGGGTAGTTTGCAAATATTTTCTCCCATTCTGTGGGTCATCTGTTCACTTTGTTGATTGCATCCTTTGCTGGGCAGAAACTTTTTAACTTGATGTGATCCCATTTGTCCATTTTTGCTTTGGTTGCCTGTGCCTGTGGGTTATTACTCAAGAAGTCTTCTTTGCCCACTCCAATACCCTGGAGTTTCCCCAATGTTTTCTTTTAGTAGTTTTATATGTTGAGGTCTTGAATTTAAATCTTGAATCCATTTTTTTTTTATATGGTGAGAGATAGGGGTCTAGTTTCATTCTTCTGCATGTGAATATCCAGTTTTCCCAGCAACATTTATTGAAGAGACTGTCCTTTCCCCAATGTGTGTTCTCAAAAATTTTGTTGAAAATGTGCTCATTGTAGATGTATGGATTTATTTCTGGGTTCTCTATTCTGTTAAACTGCCCTATGTCCTGTTTTTATACTAGTACCATGCTAATTTGGATACTATAGCTCTGCAACATAATTTGAAGTCAGATAATGTTATTAATGTTATTCTTTCAGTTTTGTTCTTTTTGCTTAGGATAGCTTTGGTTATTCTGGGTCTTTTGTGGTTTCATATAAATTAAACTTTTTTTTCTATTTCTGTGAAGAAGATCATTGATATTTTGATAGGGATTGCATTAAATCTGTAGATTGCTTTGAGAAGTATAGACATTTTAACAATATTGATTCTTCTAATCCAGGAACATGGAATATCTTTCCATTTTTTGGTGTCCTCTTCAATTTCTTGCATCAATGCTTTATAGTCTTCACTGTAGATATCTTTCACATCTTTGGTTAAGCAAATTCTTAGGTATTTAATTTATTTATGGCTACTGTAAATAGGATTACTTTCTTGAATTCTTCTTCCAATTGTTCACTCTTGGCACATAAAATGCTACTGAGTTTTGTGTGTTGATTGTGTATCCTGCAACTTTACTGAATTTGTTTATCATTTCTAATTATTTTGGTGGAGTCTTCAGGTTTTTCCAAATATAAGATCACATGATCTGTAAACAAGGATAATTTGACTTCTTTCCAATTTGGATGCCCTTTCTTTCTTTGTCTTGTCTGATTGCTCTAGCTAGGACTTCCAATACTATGTTGAATAACAGTGATGAAAATGAGCATCTTTGTTGTGTTCCAAATCTGTGAAGAAGGAAGGCTTTCAGTTTTTCCCTATGCAGTGTAATACTAGCTGAAGGTCTGTCATATATGGCTTTTATTATGTTGAGGTATAGTCCTTCTATACCCAGTTTTTTTGAAGGTTTTTATCATGAAGGGCTGTTGAATTTTATCAAATGCTTTTCCAGCATCAATTTAAATAATTATATGGATTCTGTCCCTCATTCTGTTGTTATGATGTATCACATTGATTGATTTGTGTGTGTGTTGAACTATGCTTGCATCCCAGGGATAAATCCCACTTGATTATGATGGATGATCTTTTTAATGTGTTGTTGAATTCAGTTTGCTAGTATTTTGTTGAGGATTTTTGCATCGACATTTATTAGTGATATCGGCCTATAGAATGAGTTTGGAAGTATTCTCTTTTCTTCTAGTTTTCAGAATAGTTTGGGTAGAATTGGTATTATTTCCTCTTTAAATGTTTGGTGGGATTCAGCTGTGAAACTGTTGAGTCACAGGCTTTTCTTTGCTGGAAGACGTTTTTATTATTATTTCAGTTTCACTACTTGTTATTGGTCTGTTCAGGTTTTTGATTTCTTCATGGTTCAATCTTGGTAGGTTGTATGTGTCTAGAAATTTGTCAATTTCTTCTAGGTTTTCAAGTTTATTGGCATATAGTTGCCCATAGTAGCCACTAATGATCCTTTGAATTTCTGTGTTATCAGTTGAATATTGTGTCCTTTCTTGTCTCTAGTTTTATTTATTTGGGTCTACACACTTTTTTTCTTGTTAGTCTGGCTAAAGGCTTGTCATTTTTGTTTAACTTTTCAAATAACCAACTTTTTGTATTGTTGATCTTTTGTATTTCTTTCTCATTTCAATTTTATTTATTTCTGCTTTGATCTTTATTATTTATTTTCTTCTACTAATTTTGGGTTTGGTTTGCTCTTGCTTTTCTGGTTCCATAAGATGCAGCCTTAGGTTGTTTATTTATTTGAAGTTTTTCTTCTTTTTTGATGTAGGCACTTATAGCTATAAATTTCCCTCATAGTACTGCTTTTTCTCTATCCCACAGGTTTTGATATGTTGTTTCCAGTATCGTTTGTTTCAAGAAATTTTTCAATTTCTTTCTTAAATTCTTTATTAAGCCACTGGTTATTCAGGATCATATTGTTTAATTTTCATGTATTTGTATCATTTCCAAAATTCCTCTTGTTGATTTTTAGTTTTATTCCATTGTTATCAGAGAAAATGCTTGATATTATCTCAATTTTTTTGAATGTGTTAAGGCTTGTTTTGTGACCTAACCTATGTTCTATCCTTGAGAATGATCCATGTGCTGAGGAAAAGAATGTGTATTCTGCAGCAGTTGAATAAAATGTTCTGTAAGTATGTATTAGGTCCATTTGGTCTGTAGTGCAGATTAAGTTTGATGTTTCTTTGTTGATTTTCTGTCTGGAAGATCTGTCCAATACTGAAAGTGGGGTTTTGAAGTCTCCAGCTATTGTTGTACTGGAGTCTATCTCTCTCTTTAGCTCCAATAATATTTGCTTTATATATCTGGGTGCTCTGGTGTTGGGTGCACAAAAAAACAAACAAACAAATAAAAAAAAAACAAAAAAAAACAATTGGTATATCATCTTGCTGAATTGACCCCTTTATCATTATATAGTGACCTTATTTGTCTCTTCTTATAGTTTTTGTTTTGAACTCTATTTTGTCTGATATAAGTGTAACTACTTCTGCTCTTTTTTGGTTTCCATTAGCATGGAATATCCTTTTCTATCCCTTTATTTCAGTCTGTGTGTGTCTTTATAGGTAAAGCGTGCTTTTGTAGGTAACAGATCACTAGGTCTTGTTTCTCATCCATTCAGCAACTCTACGTCTTTTGATTGGAGAGTTTAGTCCATTTACATTCAATATTACTATTGATAAGTAAAGACTTACTCCTGACATTTTGTTATCTTGTTATTTGTTTTCTGGTTGTTTTGTGGCCTTTCTTTCTTTCTCTTTCTCTCTCTCTCTTTCTTTCCTTTCCTTTATCTTCTTTCTCTCTTTCTTTCTTCTCTCTTTTCTTTCCTTTTTTTTTTTTCTTTTCTTTTCTCTTCCTTTGAGTGAAGGTGACTTTCTCTGGTAGTTAGATTTAATTTCTTCCTTTTTATTTTTTCTGTATCTATTGTATTTTTTTATTTGAAGTTGCCACGAGGCTTGCAAACACTATCTTATAACCCATTTTTTTAACCTGATAAAAATGTTATACTGTTTGCATAAACAAATAAACAAAAAGGAAACTAATAAAAAACTATACACCTTAACTTTGTTGCCCCACTTTTAAACTTTTTGTTCTATTTATATCTTATTGTATGGTTTATGTCTTCAAAAGTTGTTGTATTATAGTTATTATTTTTTATTTATTCATCTTTTAGTGTTTCTACTTAAGATGAGTTTAAACACCACAGTTACAGTGTTATAATATTCTGTGTTTTTTCTGTGTACTTACATTACCAGTGAATTTTGTACCTTCAGAAAAATTCTTTTTTTTTTTTTTTTTTTTTAGATGGAGTCTTGCTCTGTCGCTCAGGCTGAAGTGCAGTGGCATGATCTCAGCTCACTGCAAGCTCTGCCTCCTGGGTTCATGCCATTCTCCTGCCTCAGCCTCCCACGTAGCTGGGACTACAGGTGTCCACCACCACGCCCAATTAATTTTTTTGTATTTTTAGTGGAGATGGGGTTTCACTGTGTTAGCCAGCATGGTCTTGATCTCCTGACCTTGTTATCCACCTGCCTTGGCCTCCCAAAGTGCTGAGATTACAGCTGTGAGCCACAGCGCCCAGTCCAGAAAAATTCTTATTGCTCATTAATGTCCTTTTCTTCTGGATTGCAGTACTCCCTTTAGCATTTCTTGTAGGACCAGTCTGGTGTTGGTTAAGTTCTTCAGCTTTTGTTTTTCTGAGAAAGTCTTTATTTCTCCTTCGCATTTGAAGGATGTTTTCACCAGATATACTATTCTAGGGTAAACATTTTTTCCTTCAGCACTTTAAATATGTCATGCCACTTTCTGCTGTTTCGTAAGGTTTTTGTTGGTGCTTCATTGTTATGTCATTTGTTTTACTGCTTGAAACAAATTGGTTGGTTGCACTGGAGCTTCATTGTTATGTCATTTGTTTCTTTTCTCTTGCTGCTTTTAGGGTCCTTTCCTTATCCTTAACCTTTGGGAATTTGATTATTAAATGGCATGTGGTAGTCATCTTTGAGTTAAATCTGCTTAGTGTTCTATAACCTTCTCTTACTTGGATATTGATACCTTTCTCTAGATTAGAGAAATTCTTGTTATTATCCCTTTGAATAAACTTTCTACCCTTATCTCTTTCTCTACCTCCTTTTAAAGGCCAATAACTCTTAGATTTGCCCTTTTGGGGCTATTTTCTAAATATTGTAGGCTTGCTTCATTCTTTTTTATTCCTTTTTGTCTCTTCTGACTGTGCATTTTCAAATAGCCTGTCTTCAAGCTCACTAATTCTTTCTTCTGCTTTATCAATTCTGCTATTAAAAGACTCTGATGTGTTCTTCAGTATGTCAGTTGCAATTTTCAACTCCAGAATTTCATCTTGATTCTTTTTAATTATTTCAATCTGCTTGTTAAATGTATCTGATAGAATTCTGAATTCCTTCTCTGTGTTATCCTGAATTTCTTGGAGTTTCCTCAAAACAGCTATTTTGAATTCTGTGTCTGAAAGGTCACATATCTCTGTTTCTCCAGGACTGGTCCCTGTTGTCTTGTTTAGTTTGTTTGGTGAAGTCATGTTTTCCTGGATGATGCTAATGCTTATAGATGTTTATCAGGGTCTGGGCATTGAAGAGTTAGGTATTTATTGTAGTCTTCACTATCTGGGCTTATTTGTAGCTGTCCTTCTTGAGAAAGCTTTCTGGATATTTGAAAAGACTTGAGTGTTATGGTCTAAGCTGTATCTGCATTAGGGGGTACCCCAAAGCCCAGTAACACTGTGGTGTTTGCAGACTCATAGGGGTACTGCCTTGATTATCTTGGATAAGATCCAAAAGAATTATCTGGATTATCAGGTAGAAAGTCTTCTTCTCTTCCCTTACCTTCTCCCGTACAAACAGCATCTCTTTCTCTCTGTGCTGAGCCACCTGGAACTGGAGGGGGGCTGACACACATACCCCTGTGGCCACCACAAGGGGGGCTGTGTTAGGTCAGACTTGAAGCCAACACAGCACCAGGTCTCACCCAAAGTCCACTGTAACCACGACCTGGTTACTGCCTATGTTCACTCAAGGCCATAGGGCTGTAAAAATCAGCAGGTTGTTATGAGTAATAGCCAAGATATGGAATGAATATGGGAGTGCAGATATCTCCTCAACATGCTGATTTTATTTCCTTTTCATTTATGTCCAGAAGTGGGATTTCTGGGTCATACGATAATTTTTTTTTTTTGAGAAACCTTTATACTATTTTCCATAATGGTTATGCTAACTTACATTCCCTCTGAGTATAAAGGGTTCCGTTTTCTCCACATTCTTGCCACCATTTGTTATCTTTTGTCTCTTTGATAATAGCCATTATCAAATGAGTTTGAGGTGATATTTCATTGTGATTTTAATTTGCATTTCTCTAATGATTAATGATGTTGAATATTTTTTCATATACCTGCCAATCATTTGTCTGTCTTCCTTTGAGAAATGTCTGTTCAAGTCAGCTTAGAGCATTTCAGACAGAGAAAACTGATGTTGGGTATGTGTATATACACACACACACACACACATATATATGTATATATGTATGTATATATATGTAGATATGTGTATATATATATATATATACTTACAATTGTTACATCCTTTTGATAATTTGACCCTTTTATCAATGATCTTCTTTGTCTTTTGTGACAGCTTTTGACTAAAATCTATTTTGTCTGATATTAATATAGACACCTCTGCTCTCTTTTGGTAATTGTTTGCATGGAATATTTTATCTCCGTCTCTTTACATTCAGACTATATGTTTTCTTATGCTAAAGTGAGTCTCTTATAGGAAGAATATAGTTAAATTTTGCTTTTAAAAATCTATTTAGACATTTTTTTTTGATTGGAGAATTTAATCCATTTACATTTAAAGTAATTACTGATAGGTAAGGACTTACTGTGGTTATTTAAAAAATTGTTTTCTGACTATTTTGTAGTTCTTTTGTTTCATACCTCCTCTCTTGCTGCCCTCCTTTTAGAGTTGATAGATTTTTTTTTGTGGTATCCTTTGATTGCTTTCTCTTTATCTTTTGTGTATCTACTATAGTATTTTTTTATGGTTAACACAAGGCTTACATAAAGCGTCATGTAGTTATAACAATCTATTTTAAGCTGATAACATCTTTATTTTGACTGCCTACAAAACTCTATGCTTAGTCATCTGCCCGTATTTTGTGTTACTGATATCACAATGTACCTCTTTTATATATTGTGTATCCATTACCAAATTATTTAATGACCACAATTTTTAATACTTTAATCTTTTAGCTTTTATATTAGACTTAAAAAGTGATTTATGCATCACTCTTACAGTATTAGAATATTCTAAACTCCACTGTATTCTTATTTTTACAGTGAGTTTTATAATTTCAAATGATTTCATGTTTCTAGTTACTACCCTTTTGTTTCAATTTGAAGAGCTTACTTTAGCATTTCTTGTAAGGCAGCTCTACTAATGATGAACTCCTTCAGCTTTTGCTTGTCTGGAAACATCCTTATCGCTCTTCATTTCTGAAGACTTGCTGAGTATAGTATTCTTGGTTGACAGTTGTTTTCTTTCAGTACTTTGTACATATCATCCCACTGTCTCCTGGCCTGCAAGGTTTCTGCTGAGAAATCTGCTGGTAATTTTATTAAGATTCCCTTTTATGTGACAATTTTTCTTTCTTTTGTTGCTTCTCAATTTTTCTCTTTGTCTTTGACTTCTGAGAATTTGATTATGTTTCAGTGAATATCTCTTTACGTTTAATTTATTTCGGGTTCTTTGGGCTTCAAGATTCTAGATATTTATTTCCCTCTTCAGATTGGGAATTTTCCTATCTTTTTTTTAATAAATAAGCTTTCTTATCCTTTCTCTTTCTGTGCTCTTTGTGAGAATTCTATAAAGTGTATGTTGGTTCACTTGATGGTGTTTCATAATTTTGTAGGCTTTCTTTATTCTTTTTCATTTTTATTTCTGTTTGTTTATCTGACTAGGTAATTTTAAATGACCTGTTTTTATCTCACTGATTTTTTTCCTGCTACTTCATGGAGTTTGCTGTTGAAGCTGTCTATGGAATTTTCCTGTTAAGGTATTGTAGGTTTCAGCACGAGAATTTTTGTTTGGTTTACTTTTATGGTTTCTATTTGTTGAACTTCAAATTTTGTTCAGATAGTGTTTTTATGATTATGTTTAGTTGTCTGTGTTTTCTTGTAGCTCACTGAACTTCAGGACAATTATTTTGAATTCTGTGTCAGGCAGTCATATCTCTTTTTCTTTAGGGTTAGTTACTAGTGCTCTATCTTGTTCATTTGGTGGTGTCATGTTTCACAGATAATTTTTTTACCCTTCTGGCCATGTGCTTATGCTTGCACATTCAAAGAAGTAGGCACCTATTCCAGTTTTTACAGATTGGCTTTGGCAGGGAAAACTCTCCAGTCTGAGTTGAGTTCTGAGATTCTGAGTTGACCATTTTGTAAGTCTCAGTGGTGGGTTTGCTGCTAGAGTCCTAGAGCAGGCTGGCCTGGTGTCTGGGTCAGAATGTGGACAGGTCTGGTACCTGGGTCCACAGGGACCTGCTTATAGCCGAGTCTATGGGGATTGGGCCTGGATTCTGGGTCCATAAGAGCTGGCCTTGATGGCTGAGATGGGCCTTGAGCCTGAGTCATCAGGGGATGGCCTTTTGTTGGAACAGACTTGCCACCTGGGTTCATGGAGATAGTCCTGGAACTTGAGTCTTTCAGGGCTGGCTTGGTACTGGGGTGGGCCTAGAAAGTGAGTCTGCAGGAGTGAACCTGGTTTCTGGGCCTACAGTTGCTGGTCTAGTGCCTGGGGCCACTGGGGCCAGCCTGGAGTCTGGGGCTTCAGGGGCTGACCTGGAGCCTGGGGTTATGGCAGCTGGCCTAGAGCCTGGGGCTGCTGGAACCAGCCAGATGTCTGAGGCTTCATGGGCCAGCTTAGAACTGAGATCTGCAGGTGTTGTTCTGGCACTGAGGAGGTCCTGGAAGGTGGGTCCTTGGGTGTCATTATGGGGCTGTGGAGAATGGCCTGGAGCCTGGAGCAATGGGGCTAGTCTGATAGTAGGGTAGGCCTGGAGGCATGATCCATGGGTGCTGACCTAGAGTCTGGGGCTGTGGAGGCTGGCCTAGTGCTGAATTTCATTGAAGCTGGCCTGGTGCTGGGGTTTGTGGCAAAAGCCAGGTGCTTATTTCACTTTCCCTCCCAGATGTGGAGGTTATCTCTCCATGTTGTGCTGCCCAGGCTTAAGGGAGGGATGACTCAGATAATGTGAAATTGTCCTTCCTAGCCTCTTCAATGTGTCATTTCTTATTTCTTTGCTACTCCCAGTTGCTGTAATCTCTCACCTGGGTTTCCTTAGCTCTTATGAAATTATTTTTGTGCAAGGATAAATTGTTCAAATTGATGTTCTTCCTAGGGGATGAGTGCTGGAAAGTCCTATTCTGTCATCTTGCTGATGATGTCACTCTCCCTATACATTTTAGTTTCTTCATTTTTTGGATCACTTCTTGTTCCAAATGATATGCCTCTCTGCTCATAGATTACACATGATTAATAATATTTAGAGAAAGCAATTAATTTGTTGGTGTTAAAATTTTATTTATTGAAGAAGTATATTTTGGCCATGGAAACTTTGAGGAACATTTGCTGGTGTTTGGGAGGAAAGAGATTATTCATTCATTCATAGTGCAATGCATGCATATAAGACATACTTATTAAAGAGTGGCTTTTAAGCTATTATTAATGTTGTTCATATAGTAACATATTAATAGTAATAATCACACTGGGCTAGTATATGAAGAACGTGAGCTGTAAGAAAGTCATTACTGGGTTCGTGTTCTAGCAGTTAGAAACTATCTCTGGGTAAGGTACTAAATTTCTCCAGATCTGAATTGTGTCATCTGTAGGAACAGAAGATTAGACCTATCTTGCCAGTGTGAATGAGAATTAAAATGATACGCCATGGTTCAAAGGCATGCAATAGGCATTCAACATATATGTATATTAAACATATATCTTTCTACTTTTCTTAAAATCCCATTAATTTTTTTAGTTAAGTCTTTTTGATTTCTCCATGCAGATAAATTCATCTGCAAGGAGGGACAATTTTAGCTTTGCTTTGTTAATAGTTAAACATCTTTTTTTTCCTTATCTTGTTGTGGATACTAGAACTTGTAGAACAATAATAAACTATAATGATGTCAGTCTACTTTTTCTACTGTTTTGCCTCATTGGGAATGATTTTATTATATTTTAATAAGGTACAATTTTGTTGTCAAACTCTGGTAGCATTATCATAGTCAACATTTTTTCCTATTTTTACTTTAATAAGGGTTGTTTATCTTTTTGTTTCCTAATCAGGAATGTATATTGACTCTCGTTATCTGTTTTATTCATCAGTTTCCAAAATAGTTGTCTTTTTTTTGGTCTTTTTCTTTTTCTTTTTTTTCCCTACTAAGTTGAATAATTGAGACTGCTAATGCATAACCATCCTTTAATTACTGGTGGCAACTGTACCTGTTCTATTTATTAATAATAAACATAAAATGTTATTCTCCTTATCGTCTAGTCACTGGTCTTATAGCAGTCCATCTGTCTTCTCTCTCTGATGTCTACATCTCATGTTTTTTTGCACAGTGCTTTTAGAGGGAGGGAGAAAATGGCAAGGATACCCACTTGCAAGTGCACATGGAGGGAGACTGCCTCAGGACTAGCTGGGCATTTAGAGAGATAAACCCACAAGTTCCTGGTCCCTGTTGTTAGGAGATTTGGAGGCCTCTGGGTGTCTGTTCTCTTATGCCATTCTGTCCCCTGCAAATTGCTGCTGCAGCAGCCTCTGACCAGCTGCCAGGCACCTGACTTCATGTCCCTCTGACCACAGAGGACCAAAGCCATGTCTGCCCAAGACTGTTTCCATAGAAATGCAAATACATAGCAAGAGCTTCCTCTTCGGACCATCTTATTCCTCTCTTCCCTTTTTGTTTCTAAATGTTTTATGACAGTAGCTTGGATTTCACAACAGGGAGATGTGTCACACAGTCATGCAGTTCCCTATAAATAGATAGATTTTCTATTCTCTCTATTATTTTTTGAAAATGCAAAAAATAATGACAGATGAACTTCGGGGTCTTCATAAAGAGGTAATGTGCATTTCTACAGGGGTAAGGAGGAAAAATAGGGGTTAAATCTAGTGAGGTCTATGCAGATGGGTCTGGCTTCAGGTTGGTCAGATAGAAGGGGAGCTCTCATGGAAGGAGATGGCCTCAATCTTGCATCACCCTTCAAAAGCAATTAAGAGCCCAGTCTTCTGACCATTAGTATCAGTCAGATTTTTGTCCCTTGGAAGACAGGCACACCTCCTTCCACTCTCTAGCCTGCCTCCACCAGTTTCAAAGATGGTCAACTCAAAATAGGTATAATCTTCAGGGATAGGGGAAAACCAACTTTTAAGCTTCAAATTGTGTTGATTTTGAGTTGAATTGTTCATATTCAACTTTCTGGAAGACCAAGTTTGGGCAGGGTAGGATATAAGCAATGAAAAACTAAAGACAGGAAGTGTGTTTTGGGTTTGACTGTCCAGAAACAGATTCTGAGATGAGGATTCATTTGCAGGTAACTTAGGAAAGGAAAGCTGGTAAGGAAGGTGAAAATTAGACAGGGAAGAGTTGGAAGCCAAGCAAGGGCATGATCTCAGGCACAGACCTGTGGAAGTTGACTTCAGCCTGATCCCACAGCGAAACTGGAGTGTAAGTTAAACGTCAGAAGTGTCCTGACCTGAAGTAAGGGAGTTGAGTTTCCATAAAAATTCACTCGAATCTCAATAGTTAAAAGTTTCCAGCAGAACATAATTTCCTAGGAACTTCTGGATTTTTGTAAATGTTGTCAGAGTAGCACAAGGCTCAAGTAGCACAAAGGTGGTCCCCTAAAAAAAATAGGCTCCAAGGGACACACAAAAAATAAGAAAGGGATCTGCAGGAAGCTGAGTGGGCTACTAAAATGGTCCCTCCATGAAGGGATTAGTCCTGCAACGGACCCAGGTTAAGTCAGATTCCAAAGTCTCATTCAGGCCCATGAAATTAGTATTTTGGGGGGTGGAGCCCACTATGAAATCAGTATTTCTCGGGATTGAATCCCAGAAACTTGCAGCTGTTCAGGTTTGTTTGTTCAGCTCTGGATGATTCTAATGCCTTCTAATGGTGGAGGACCACCGTTCTAAGTGTTGCAATGGGCTGAGGATTAGATCACTGGAAACAGAAAGCTGGGGGCAAAGGTGATCAGAAGGATAGCTCTTGAAGTAGGAAGAGAGAGTAGTATGTGAGGCCGGAAATAATGCAGGCTCTGCAGCCAAAACCTCTTCCATTCCTATCCTGGCCCGGTGATTCTGTGATTTGGAGAACTCCACCTGACTCCTTAGAGGCTTAGTTTCTATGTTGATATAAATCATAGAGTCATACTTAATTCTTAGGTCATACACTTAATTCATGGAGCTCTGAAGCGTTCACTTGTTCACTTATTCATTTGACAGATATTTATTGAGCACCTGTGCATTTCGCCAGCAATTTTCCTGGGTCCTGAGGACATAGGGATGAGGATGAATAAGGCAGATAGGATTCCTGCCTACTTGGAGCTCAGGAGCTAGGCTGTCACATGCCCTGTGAAATCAAATTCCCACTTTCTTCTCAGACTCTCTTAACATCCTCTCTCCATCTCCACCTGTGGCTTTTCCATATTCCTAATTTCCTCCAGGTCTGTAGGGCATAAGGACACATGCAAAATGGTCAGAGATGTTACAATAAGGTTTTTGAAAAATGCTTCTATAGAAAACCTACTGGTATAAAAAATAGAATAATATAAGACAGAGAGAATTGTCTCAGAATGAAGAAGGTGTTTTGGAGAGTCCGATTACATGCAAAAAGTTAAAGGTGCTAAGAAGTCTGGTATCTTAAAAAAAAAAGAAAAAGGATAGAAGTTACCCAGATTTGTCAAAAGATATTTTATATTACAGTGGAAAAGATCTTGAAATAAATGTAATTCATTTATTCTTAATTTTTGAATTTTACAACCCAGTTGTCAGCCTCCCTGTCCCTTAGGATTGGGATAAGATGGCCTCAAATATCCATTTCTGTGGCCTTTCTCCAGGATCTCCCTGAGTTTTCATAATTTTTCTGACTCATGGCCTCCTGATCTCTAATAGGTAATCCTTATTTTGAGCCACACTGATTTAGGTGTCAGATATAGCCTCTTCACATCTTTCTACCGAACAAAATCAACTGACGTACAAACCAAAACAACCACAAGGAAAACACAGCCATGTGCTTCAGTCAAACACAGAATGGAGGAAGGGTTTCCATCACAGGAACAAACTAATTTAAAGGGATAAGAAGATACCCATTTTCCAAATGATTTGTACACATTGCACATTTTCACTAGCTGTGGATCCAGCTAGTGTCTCTTCTTTCCTCCTTCTATACTTTTCCTTCTCTCTGTTTCTTCTCTAGTTTGTCTTCTTCCCTCCTCAGTGTTGTGGGAGTGAAGTCAGTACATTTTTCTTTTATCCCAAGCGAGACAACCCCCCTCCCTTAAGGAGCTGTCTGGACCTAAGAGGGACTTATCATGGTTTTCTCATACAAAGATAGCCCTTCCCTCAGGGGAATTTTGACTTCAACTGGCTGGATAATGCAGTTGTTTCCATCTCATTATGATCCTTTGAATACAGTCGACACTAATGGGTCCCCTTGGTTATGGTTTACATTGCCACCCCTAAAAACTACTTTGAAATTTGCTTGATCTCTTGGGACAGGTTTTCTTGTTATCAAATGCAACCTTTCCCAATTCTGGGGCTTTTTTGGAACATAAAGTCACATGTGCATGGGTACTTTGCATACTCCCAAGAACCAGATGAGAAAGCAAATTGCTCATCAATTTTTTGAATGTGGGCCACTTATTAGGATTCATTTCTTTGAGGATGACAGCCTAGCTCCTAGCATAACCTCCTCTCCATAAGTTTACTTGATTCTTCACCCATTTCTTAACAAAATGAATTGCTCCATTTTCAGGGCTTCTAGAATTTTAGATACTTCTCCAGAGTAACATGTTCTCCCTGGCTTGTTGTTTAATGTAGGTGGAGAGTTTCTTGAGATACTCCATTTTGTCTTCTTTTCTTTTTTTATTATTCTAGGAAACCAGGATGAATGACAAGGTAATTTTAGCCTCTCTTCCTGCTGAAAGGACAACCAAGTCCACACTGTTGGAGGTTCAAGCTCCCCATTATTCTGGGAAGAACTGGAAATGGAGGGTTATTGAGACTGGCTTGATAGAAGGTAACTCCTTTTGGAGCCAAGTTCCAGGAGTTGTGGCTTTTTGTAGCTGCAGAGCTGAAAGATGGCATGACCTCTGTTGGCAGTAACAGGTGCCTACCTGCTTAGTGGACAGCTGCTAGTTTAGCCTGTTCAGTATTTACTCCCCCTGCTTCTGGGAACAGAATTTCTCCCCTAATTCTATGGAGAACCACCTCTCCCCTATTTTAAGTCAATGAATTTTTCCAGGGGTTGACTCTCCTGTCACTTTCAAGGCTAGGTATGTGACCATGTGGCCAATCAGATCGTATTTCATACTTCTTGCCTCAGTTCAGGGATGGGTGTGGGACTGAAGCCAGATTAATGAAGCTCAGTTTCTCACACTAAGAAAATTCTACTCATCTTTTAAGACCAGGAACTTTAGCTGCTCCCCACTTTCTGCTCTCTCAGAGCTACCCCATCACGGAACCCATCATGTGGGATTGTGGCTCTCCTTTTTTATCTGCCTTCCTCTGGGGCTGTGAAATGTAGGTGCAAAGACTGTTTTCAACTCACTGCCAGCACATAATGAGGAAATTGGCCCATGGTAGGTACTCAGTCAATCTTTATCAAATGGGGAGGGTGTTGAGGGAGGAGGGTTCAATCTTGGCAGCTGGGAGGGTCAGGTTGAGTAAGGACAGGGCTGAGGGCTCTGGGTTTTGGCAAGATCACGCTTCAGATCTGATCTCCAAAGAGCCTTATTAAGAAAACAGCAAAACTGAGAATTGCAGTGATGTCTCCAGCAGACCTCCCAGTCCCCATTAATGACTCCTATAATAGCTTTTCATTGCCTCCTCGTTCCTTAAGAAAGTCTCACATTGTCATCCAGGCCTGTTAAACGTTCTGTGGGCCCATTATCAAAATAACATTTTCAGCTTCACTGAACACATGTAGGAAATGTTGTCGTGTTTAAAGAAAAAAAAAACAACTCTGAGAATAAGCACAGATTGTATTGGGGTAATTATCTCCTTTCCAACAGCCTTTTGGAAAAAGAGGATATTTCTAATTTTTGGAAAGCCAAGCCGTACGTCTAAAAGGGTAAGTTGTCACTGATTAGATTAGTAACTCAACAATTGAAACCTGACATCAAATTAATTTCTCCCCCTCCACCTCCCACCCGCCTCTCCGCCAACACTTTCTTCCTCATAATAAGGACAAATTACACACAGATTTCTGATGGATGCCTGGTGTGAGGGTCATTTTCTGACTGCGTTTCTGTTGGAGTATAAAGCAGGCTCTGTAAATTTAAATGGAGAATGGCTCCCACACTTATGATGGTGACGCTGGGCTTCAGATGAGCATCACCCTGGGTCAAAAGCTTGGCTCAGAGTCATGCATGTGCTGCCCACAGAGAGGGGAGCTCAGGGACTGAAAATGCACAGCAGAAGAATCAAGGTCTTAGGTTGTCATCAGCCGTTTTATGACCACTGTCTCCAGTTCTCAGAGTGATGCCTTAACAGTGTCTCTGCAGTCCAGAGGAGCTGAAGTGCAGGCCCAGCTCTGCCATTTATCAGCAGCACAGCCTCCATATTGTGCTTTTGAAGCCTGAGTGTCCTCACCTGTTAGAACCTGAATGGCAGCTCCAGCCTCATAGGTTAGTAGGAAAGAACAAAGTCATTGATGAATGTGAACATGTGTAGTGGATAATCAGGAAGGGCCACCTTCTTTTCAGGTCATTATTTGCCCTTCTCCCCACCCTTCCATTTCATCTAAAGTGGAAGACCCTGTCTGGATGGCTCCAGATCTCCAGGTCACAGAGGAAGTTGGGACACATTACAGAATGAAAAGCAGATTCCTGTTAAGTACACAGAGGAGGGCATGAGCCGCTCAGCTTTGTGGAGCCCAGGAAGGCTTCTTGGAGAAAGTGGCAAGTAGGCTGCACCAGGGAGGAAGAGGAGACATTTTGTAAATGATAAAGGAGGAGAGGGCTCCTGGACAGAGAGCTGAAGTGGCCTTTCAAGAGCACATAGGGAAAAGACAGTCGCCCTCAGTCCCCAAGGTGGATCATGCCATATCCTATGACAAGGGCTTGTGGGTTAGTGGTTCTCAGACTTCATGGATCTCAAGAACTTGTGAATTGTTCAGCGAGTTTGTTAAAAATACAGCTTCCTGAATCATCATGAATACAAATCAAAACTACAGTGAGATACCATCTCACACCTGTTCGAGTGGCTATTACCAAAAAGACAAGAGGTAACAAGTTTTAACAAGGATGTGGAGAAAATAGAGTCCTTATATACTATTGGTGGGAATGTAGATTGGTACAGCTGTCATGGAAAACAATATGGAGGTTCCTAAAAAAATTAGAAATAGAACTATCATATAACCCAGCAATCCTTCTTGTGGGTATACACCCAAATAAAATAAAAAAAATCAGCACCTTGTAAAGATATCTGTGCCCCCATGTTCCCTGCAGCATTATTCACAATAGGTAAGATAGGGAAACAACCTAAGTGCCCATTAATGGATGAATGAGTAGAGACATTGTGAATATATATAAAATATATATACCCCAAATACACAGAAATATTATTCAGCCATTAAAAAGGAAATCGTGCCGTTTACAAGAACATGGATGAAACTAGTGGACATTGTGCTTAAGTGAAATAAGCCAGATAAAGAAAGAAAAAATTACATGATCTTACTTATATGTGGAATCTTAAAACAACAACAACATCAACAACAACAACAACAAAACATTCAAATAGAAACAGAGAGTAGACCAGTGGCTGCTAAGGGCTGGGAGTGGTGTGGAATGTGGAGATGGTGGTCACAGAGTAGAGTTTTAGTTATGCAGGATAAGTAAGTGTAGAGATATAATGTATAGCATAAGGACACTATAGTCAATATTATATTATAGATTGGACATTTCCTAGGAGAGTAGATTTTAGGTTTTTAAAAAATAACTGCAGGATGATGGATATGTTGATTCACTTGACTGTAGAAACAATTTCACTCTGTATATGTATATCAAATATTATGTTGTACACCTTACATATATATAATAAAAAAAGCATCCTGGAGCAGGGCCCAGGAATCTTTGTTTCCACCAGCTCCTGGGTGACACTGTGCAGGTGATCAGAGGAAGAAAAGAGACACAGGGATACAGGTGATGGGAGTGAGTGCAGGGAAAGGGCTCAAACAGTGTCCTCTCTCAGGCAGGGAAGCAGAGTCTGGAGTCTCAGGGTCTTACTAGACCATGGGCCCTGCATTAGCAGATGTGAGGAGCAAATGGGAACACCAGGGTGATTATGACAACTTTGTTAGGAGTCACCATGGGCTGGGTAGAAGGGGCAGGTTCAATTACAAGGGTTTCATTTAAGAGACACATGCTGGAGGGAATAGGGAAGATCGGACTGGGAGGTACAAGCAGCAATCACCAGGAGAAACTTTTCTCTTGAAACCTCCATCCAGGGTGGACAGGAGATGGTGAGGCTGAAGGCAGGGAGGCCAGAGAGGGACTGGGACACTAGCCCAGGTAAAAGACACTGAACCCTGAGATAGGGCACAGGGCAAAGGCAAGGGCAGAAAGAATCAGACGGGAAATGTCTTGAAGATGGAGAGGACAGCACTTAGTGATGGCCTTGGAGGCTTCTGAGGGGGGCCTACCCTGGAACTCATCTTCTCTTCAGTGTGGCTTGGGAGGTCTTTGGTGGGGTGATATGGACACTAAAGTCACAGCTTGGAATATAGAAAAAAAGTCTTCTGGAGAGGACAATGAGCCTGCTTTCTCACCGGTAGCCAAGGTTGAGAAGTGAATCCCCAGCCTCTGGACACTGCAGCCCCCTACAGCTCTCCAGGAGGCTGGGGCTCAGGTTTACAGCCTCATCCCCACAGTAGAGCCTCTGCAGCCCAGACTCAACCTTTCCTTCAAAGGCCAACACATAGGCAAAGCACCGTTCTGTTGCTTCTTGACCATATAATCTTGAGCAAGCTGTTACCTATCTCTGAGCAACAATTTTCCCATGTTAGGTGGTCATCACAATGGACTATGGATAGCCATTGTCCACAATGGCTGTTTCATGAGGCTGCTGGAGTGAAAGCATTGTCTGTGCAGGTGAGAGTGGGAATCATTACATTTCTTCCAGGGCAAGCTTCTCTAGGTCCTGGGAAGCAAGAGTCCCTTTAATTCACAGGGGTGGGCTCTTCTGTTGGCCAGCAAGGTGATGATACTGCCTATAGATGGGAAATATACTAACTGGGAGAATCCACTGCAAATTTCTGGTAATTTACAGCATGAGCAATGTTGAAGAAGCTTAAAAGCTGAAAGAGCAGTGTTCTGGGTGTGTGTCTGTGCTGGTGTGTGGTGTGTGGTGTGTGGTGTGTGGTGTGTGTGGAGTCACAGTGAATAATAATTGGCCGCTTTGGAGTGTTTTCCACCCTGGATGACAACCAAGTAGGTGGGGGCAGCCAGTCAATATCAGAGACAGCCCACAAACTTCTGCCACTGTCTCAGAGTGAGCACAAGCCCACACCCAGCCCTGCCAAGTCCGTTCATCAGCTGGCAATGATTGTGAGTAACACCAAGGGAGTGAGCACTGTCAGAGACCAGGGAGAAGGGGGAGTGTGAGCCAGACAGAGATGCAGAGACTGTAGAGGTCTGGGCAGCCTCAGGAGCCTTATTAAGGATTTAGCTGTTTATTCCAAGCACAGTGGGAGTTCATCGTTTTCAGCAAGGGGGTTATACGATTAGTTCTGTGTTTCATAAAGCTCATACAGGCTTCTGTATGGAGAATGGCTTCAACAAGGTAATCCATGTTAAGGGCTTTGCTCCAGCCTGGGCTATAGTAAGTGCTCAGGAAACATTATTCAGTCGCTGTTATTAATCTGACAGTTGCCAAGCTCCTGGTGGGAATGAATGGTAGCTCAGCAAATGGGCCTTGGGCACTTCCCTTCTCCAACAAAGCATTGGGGTGGTTCCAGGCTCAATGTGCCAAGCTCAGCTTAACCTGGCAGGCTTCCATGTGTAGCTGTGGACACTCAAAAGTGGGGCCCAGCCAGGCCTGTGATAGGAGCAAGTAGAAGCTTCCAGTGTGGAGTTCCAATGATTGTTCCTGAGCAGCGAAGACAGTAGTGTTGGCAGAAAGCCCCAGCAAGGAGAACTGTGACCCATGGAGGGTGGAGGGGGATTCTTGCTTGTTGGATTTGTCCTAGGATCCCCAGTTCACAGCCCACCTACCGATCTGGGCCACTTGAGTGCCTACGCTGCTGGGTTCCCAGGGGGATCTTCTCAGGTTCTCAGACCTGAAGAAGGAGAGACAGGGATACCACACAGGGACAAACTAGGCCCTCCCAGGGCAGGAGCTCAGCCAGGAATATAGGCCTCTTGAGTTGATTAGAAACTCCAGTGGGGAAATGGATGTGACCCTGCATTGTGACATCTCTGGATTCTCTCTGATCTTCCTTTAGGAATATGAATAGCAGGCAGCCTGCAACTGCGGCAGCCACCTAGTAGATTTTTTTCTATCCAAGAGCACTGCAGCAGGGGCCAGGAGGCCAGAATACCAGCAGCAGTGCTGCAGGCCCCTTGTTATTCTCCTTTCTCTCCTCGATGCTGATGGATCCCTTGTCTTATCCCTATAAGAGTTCTCTGTCCAATATGGCAGCCACCAGGCCCATGTGCCTATGAGCACTTGAAATGTGGCTTAACTTGAAACATGCTATAAGTATGAAGCACACTCTGAATTTCAAAGCACAAAATAATGTTAATTACATCATGATTTGATTTTTATATTGGTTACATGTTGAAATGACAATATTTTGAATACAATGGGTTAAATAAAATATATTACTAAACTTGAGGTTATCTGTTTCTATTTGCAATTTTTTTTTTTTTTTCTTTTATTGTAATTATTATTATTATTATTATTATTATACTTTAGGTTTTATGGTACATGTGCCCAATGTGCAGTAAGTTACATATGTATACATGTGCCATGCTGGTGCACTGCACCCACCAACTCGTCATCTAGCATTAGGTATATCTCCCAATGTTATCCCTCCCCCCTCCCCCCAACCCACAACAGTCCCTGAAGTGTGATGTTCCCCTTCCTGTGTCCATGTGTTCTCATTGTTCAATTCCCACCTATGAGTGAGAATATGCGGTGTTTGGTTTTTTGTTCTTGCGATAGTTTACTGAGAATGATGATTTCCAATTTCATCCATGTCCCTACAAAGGACATGAACTCATCATTTCTTATGGCCTATTTGCAATTTTTTAAATGCGTCCACTAGGAAATGTAAACGTGCATGTTTAGCTGGCATTATATTTCTATTGGATAGAGTTTATTTAGCTTTAATTAGGTGAAAATGGTTCAATAGTACAAAGAAAAACACGATGCTTTTAATTTCCTCTGAGGTATAAATAGATGAGAAGGACACAATAAATCCCAGTGACTGTAAGATGGTCACAGGAATATACAGAGCCTTGAGGAGACAGAGTGGCAATAAGTACCAGCCTTGACATCAGAGCATCATGGGTTCATAACCCAGCCCTGCTACTTCTTCCTGTGTGATTATAGACATGTCACTTAGCCTCTCTGTGTCAGGTTAGGCTCCTTTGAGCAAAATGAAGGTAGGAAATACACCTCATAGAGTTGTCAGGAGGAGATTAAATGAAAGAACATGCTTAAGTGGCCTAGATGGAGCTCTTGACACTCAACGAGAGGGCATCAATATTCTTTAGTTTTTCCCAATAATATATGAGAAGACCATCCCATCTGATATTTCAGGACTGAGAGATTTCTTCTAAAAACAAGGCTGATGGTCCTTCAGGTTCTTTAAATTCATGCATTCATTCATTGATTCATTGATTCATTCATTCAATAACTATTCTTTGAGATGGTTAGAGAGGAAAATGAGGTGGGTGATGTCCCTGACATCATGGATAAGGATCACTCTTATAACCCGGGGCTGTGTTTGTGTGTATGAAGGGGCTGGAGGTGGAGGATGTGCTTTGTTGGCAAATGCCAGGAGATCTTTGTCCCTTCCTGGCAGATCTCTCAGCTCCCCTTTCAGCTCAGCCAGGCTCTTCCATCCACAATGGAAGCAGCCGAACCCCTCCCCAACCCACTCACTCAGAACTGGTCCTCTTGCCCAGGTCCGTGAGGCTTAGTGTTGTAATTTCCATAAAGCCAGGCTGAAGGCAGCCCATTAGTGAGAGCTGCCTCCCCATCACCCTCATACTGTCCCCAGCTCTTGAAACCCACTTAATGCTGTGCTGGGCACTCCCTGGGGATTTCTGTCAATTCATGATGATCCCCAAGCAATGAAGGCCTCTTGTCTGGCTGTTTGCCTTCCTGCTGAGAAATTCTGAGCTTCAGGAGAACACAAAGAAAAGAGAAAGCAGATGATGAGGTTCTGCTAAAATGCACAGGGTGTCTTGGCTTGGGGATTCTTTGAGCACAGACAGAAGTGTGGCTGGGTGTGAATATTAGAGTGGGGGCCACAAAGCCCACGCTCATCCTCATGATACTTTGTGTTGAAAATGCTGCATGTACTATCTCTTTGAATTCCCCAAAGCTCTTTTGGGTAGATCCTATATCATCTGTATCTCACCTGACTCACTCAAAATCTCACATACAAACAGTGATAGAGATTTGTTTTAAACTCAAGTCTGTCTTAGTCAAGAACCCTGTGCCATAACTCTTATACCCTATACCCTACATGTAGGGGCAGAAGTTTGCTAAGAATATTCTCTTTCCTTATCTGACTATTTCATTTGTCAAAGACACAGGCTCACCGGCTGAAATGAAAGTTCAGGGGATAATATCTGAGTCCTTTTGTGCCCACTCAACCCACATCACTGTGGGTGAATTGCTTTCTTCTCTGCTCTTTGTTCATACTGGATGGATCGATCCACAAGGTTAGTCTCTGGGGTAGAGGATATGTACACAACAGAGCTATTTGTGTTGCTTTCCAGCTTCAAACTATATAGGAAGAAGGAACGCCTTACAGAGTTCATTCTTGTTCAGTGCAGTTGTTGGGAGAATTAAATTTAAAAATATTTGGGCCTAGCTTATACCAGTGAACCAATTAATAACACAATCACTTTCAAAGAGATGATATATGCAAAATGTTCTCACAGAATGCCCAGTTATAGCAGGTGCTCAGTAAATTCACAGGAAGGATAGGCTGTTATCAGCTAGTGTCACCTCAGCAAGAAGGAGATCTGTAGTTCTTAATCTTGAGTGTGTAGTAGAGTCAATGAGGGGCCTTGTGGAAATGCAGACTCCTTTTTTACTCCTTCCTCCTCATTCTGATTCAGAAAATCATGGGTGGGGCATTGGCCACTGCATTTTTAATAAGCTATCTAAGAGATTCTGATATGGGTGTTCTCTTTGGGTTATTCTTTGAAATTTGCTGAACTGGGTTGGTGGATTATATGGCAGTTAGACCAGAGATTAGGAGACACAGGCTAAGTAACTCACATTGGGGGAGGTAACCAGTGTAAGGAGCATAAGCCTGGATCATGGGATGGAAGCATAGAGGGTATTTCAAGAAGTGGAGTGTAGGTAAAGGGAAGGTTGGTCGCAGGAGTGGGAAGAAGGCACTTCAAGAGGGAATTGGTGGTGGTAGAATGCACACACCTCTGAGATTTCATGTTTTTCTGCTTGGGCATCCCTGTGCCTTGCGTATACTGTCTCACCACTCTGCTGAAATAAATTTTAAGGGTCAATTCAGCTGTGACCTCTGCTAGCAATCCTGCTATCAGCCCCTAAGTTACTTTGGTTACTCCACATTTTCAGCACAAGATGATCTCTTTCATTTATGTATCCTCAATGACCAAAACAGGGGTGGCATATAGAAGGAGCTTAATCAGTGGTGGTGATTAAAAGGCTTATCACTTTTCCAGAATACCTACCAGAAGCTTTGAGGAGTTAAGCTTTACCAAACTGATTTATTGATTGATTGATTTTTGGGTGCAAGTTTGCTTGGGGAATTCCACTCTTATTGTGATTCCTTGATTTTGTAGATTTGGAACTGGGGGTCAATACATGGGCTCTGGGGCAAGGGCTGAAGTGCTGCTGTCCAAGGGGAAATTTTATGAGCATGGGCCAACAGGGAAAGCAGAGAAAGAAAGAATGGGAAGACTAGACAGTGTGAAGAAAGGAAAAAGGAAGAAAGAAAAAGATAGGAAGAAAGATCGAAGGGGAATGGGAGAGTGGGGAGGAGAGAGAGGATGTTGATACTATTATTCTTTATTCTGTGTCTAAAGCTTTATTTTCATAACATAATGAGAGCAGCCACTGCTCATAAAAATAAGTGGATCAAGACCCAGAATGTTAGGTTACTTTTCTAATACTGGACCTTCCATTAAGGGGCAGAGTCAGAATTTGAATCTAACTCTTTTGACTCAAAGGCTGGTTCTCTGTCCCCCACACCACCATGGAAAACAAAGTGAGTAGCATATTTTGTTTGTTGCGAATTTCTCATGTAGCCATGTCATTCATCACCAGTCAATCGCAGCATCTTTGTTTGTTTGTTTTTTTTGCCATTGAATCTAAGTAGGACCTTGGACTCTTTCTCAACACCATGATCCTGGAACATACACATTCCTATGAGATTTAGCATTTAAGATCAGACCTGCTTCTTACTCTGTCCAAGACTGGCCTGTTCCAGGGCTCTAGGGAATTTACTTTCAGTGGTTATTTCAACTGAACACCCTGGGATTCTGACTGTACTTACTAGGGGATTAAAGAAAAAAACAACAACTATAGTGTTGAACAGTGTCTGATTCTCTAAATCCTATTATGAGGAAAAAGGAGGTAAGCTATATTGGCAGGGGGAACTGTCAATGGTATTAATAAAACATAAATAATAGTACTTGCTATTATTTATTGAATGCTTACTATGAGCCAAAGACTTAAGTAGGTGCAAACATGAATTCATTTGCACCTTATAATAACTTTATGAGGTTTAGGGATGAGGAAACTGAGGTATAGAGAGGGTCACCTTGCCTCAGGTCATACACCTGGAAAAGGTAATGCCAGAATTCTAAACCAGATTCCAGAGCTGAGGTCTTCAGTGGAAAACCATGCCATGTACAGGTTTTGAAGGAATTAGCATTTTTAGCTACCTCAGATATGCTTAAGTCAGTTTCTGGTGGTCATTTCCCCTCCACCTCCACCCATAAGAGGTCAGGGAGTTATGGGATGGGATGGAGGTCCCAATCTGGGCACCCCCATGGTTTTTTCAGAAGTTAGTCACTATTTTGTTTCAGCCCTGGCCACTCCCTGCCCTGCTGTCATGGGCAAGAAGCCTTGTAACTGGGCTCCTTGGAAAGGAAGTTGGCACATGCAGGAAATGAGTGGGCAGTGGATCTCTGGGGACCCCAGGATGGGTGATTTCAGGTTTCTGTCATCCCTTCCTTCTGCTTCCACTGTAGGGTGAAGGGAAAATGAATTGGCATTGAGTGTCTCCCTCCAGGGGCCCTGCAGGGCAGTTTCTCCTTAGGTGGAGTCTCCCATCAGCTCTGTGGAGTGGTCTGGACAATATTCTCAGCCTTAATGGGAGCAAGTTGAGGTATAAGGAGACAGCAAGGATGCAAACTTATTTTTGTTTGACTCATATTGAGTCTCTACAAGGACAACGTGGGCCTTAGCATCAATGATGAAAAACCAATGGGGAATCAATCAACAGAGACCATGAAGGCCAATGTGTCTCATGAAATAATTTTGGAGCTCAGAGCCAATTTTGGAGGGAACTTTCTGGGACCTCTGTTTCTTCACTTTTCCTGTTGGCTTGTAGCAAGGGTTAAATGCAATTGCATGTACATAAAACTTTGCATAAAACCTTTCTCCCACTTTCTGCCATAATCAGGTCTATCGTGAAATCACAAAATCTTTATTTCTCTAGTAATATAGTTTTTCATAAAGATATATGTGGGGCAGAAACTTGGTTGGCATGGCTGCCAATATAGGATAACACAAATATATTTATAAACCCTTACTTTTTGTTCATGAAGAAGGTAGCTTTCTACAATACAATGAAGGCCCGAGAGTTAATTTTTACTTGTCTTGGATGATTTCCTATATTGCCTAAAACAGAGCAGCATTACAAGTGGTCTTCTGGCTGGAACACACATTCCTCTGGATAAGCAATTATCCTCTTTCCACAGGGCTTATGTAGACCCTTGATACCCAAGCTGTGGTAAGGGGACCAACATCAGCATCATCATGTAGGACCCTGTTAGAAATGTAGACTCTCAAATCCCATCCAGAACCTGCTGAATCAGACTCTGCAGTTTAACGAGATCCCCAGGTGATCTGATGCATGTTATAGTTTGGGACATGTTAAGGCAGACGACTTTTTCTGAATCCTTAGTCTCGAGTGAATGTTATTTATTTAAAATTAGATGATAGGCCTATCAGGAAACCACCAGCCAGTACAAGATTACAGAGATTAGGGACTGATCACACTGATTGACAAAGGTTTGAAGGGCAGAGGAACTTCCAGCTTCCATTGCTGTGACTTTCAACCTATTTTTATTTGCTACATTAGAAACTTGGTCAGATGTTTCTTGGGCAGAAGGGGGCTTTCTATAAGATGGAAGAAAAATATCTTCACTCCAGGAATGTGGATTAGTCAGTTATTATTATTATTATCATCATCATTATTGGCACAGCAGTTCCTAACTTTGATGAAGGGGAATCAGTTTGGGCTCAGATTTTGAGTATTAACTAGTCTCTTTCATGTGACCAAAAGGCCACAGAAGGAAAACAGGAGAATTGGCCTCTGATATGGGTGGAAGGCAGGCAGACTGGAGAAGAAGGGGAATCTAGAGGGCAAAGTCCATATGACAGAGACTCAGAGTAGACAAGAGGTAGAGAGGGAGGTGTTTGTCTGGGGAGGTGCCGGGGGAAAAGGCTGACACAGAGACCTCTGGAGAATGGGGTGTTTTTGGTGGCAAGCAGTTGTGTTGGGTTAGATTTCCAGTCTTCTGAGCTCTGGTTTTCATTATGAGTGGACACTTAGATCACCTACTCCCAGGGCCTTCACTCAAGAGGGAGTGTGTCTGCCTTCTCCAGGTACCCTCTCCAGCCGGCGGGAACAATGCCAAATCCATGCCATGGGTTCTTCCTTCCATAGGACCTCAACTTACAGCTCTACAGAGGGTAAAACTTTGTGGTCCCAAAAGATATGTTCAAATCTTAACCTATGGCATGTGTGAAAATGACTTAATTAGGAAATAGGGTCTTTGCAGATGTATTCAAGTTCAGAGGACATCATACCGGACTAGAGTGAACCCTAATCCAACGACTGGTATCCTTACAAGAAGAGGTGATTTGGACACAGAGATCTGCAGGGAGAAGAATGTATGACGATGGAGACAGATGTTGGAGTGATGTGGCTGCAAACCAAGGAATACCGAGGATTGCTGCCCCTATTAGAAACTAGGGAAAGAATAGGTACAAAAACATAGTTAGAATAAATAAGATCTACTATCTCATAGCACAACAGGGTAACTATAGACACTAATAACTTAATCGTACATTTTAAAGTAAGTAAAACAGTATAATTGAATTGTTTGTAACACAGAGGATAAATGTTTGAGGTGATGGATACTCCATTTTTCATGATGTGATTATTATGCATTGCATACATGTGTCAAAAAATCTCAGACACCCCATAGATATATATACCTACTCAATACCCACAAAAATTAGAAATGAAAAATTAAAAAAAAGAAACTAGAAAAAGACAAGGAAGGATCTTTCTCGAGAACATTTAGTGAAAGCATGGGCCTGCCCACACCTTGATTTTGGACTTCAGGGGACCTCTGAATACATAGCAAATGGTGGCAAATGTCCCCATGTCTATATTGTGGGAGGGGGTGTTAAATGGAGGACCCTACAGTGCTCAGAGGCATTACCCCAATAGGACAGGTACATGGTTGGTTGGTGGTGATATGGGACCCTGACCACAAAGTAGTTTTTTTTTTTTTTAATTGAGATGGAGTTTCACTCTGTCGCCCAGGCTGGAGTGCAGTGGTGCAATCTCGGCTCACTGCAATCTCTGCCTCTTGGGTTCAAGTGATTCTCCTGCCTCAGCCTCCTGAGTAGCTGGGACTACAGGCACACGCCACCACGCCTGGCTAATTTTTTGTATTTTAGCAGAGACGGGGTTTCACCATGTTGGTCAGGGTGGTCTTGATCTTCTGGCCTTATGATCCTCCCGCCTCAGCCTCCCAAAATGCTAGGATTACAGGCATGAGTCACCATGCCCGGCCCAAAGCAGATATTTAATTTAACCAGTTCTTGTGTTTGATCTCTCCACCTCATTATTTCATATATCTAATCTTGCACATATCTCAGAAAGCTCATTGCGATTATTTGTTATTTTAAAAGCTCAGTCTCTTTCTCTAAGGCTTTGGTCATCTCTGTAACTGGTCAGAGGAAGGACCCTCTGGGGGCAAAAGTTACTTTTGATTTTCCAGCAATTTCCCCTATTCATGATTTTGCAATTGCAGAATGCAGCTTGCTGTACATTTGCATAAGCCACTTCATCCTTTTTCTTTCAGGCTCTGTAAGCTACCCAGCACCCTCCGCACATGAGTCACACACAGCAGTGGCCCTTAGGGTTGAGGTGCCTTCTGCAGCTCCCACACTCTCGCTGACAGACCTCCCTTTCCTCTCTGGAGCTGTGCTTCATTTGCTGCTGGGCAAAACTCAGTCTTGCTGCAAATTCGGCGACTGCCTGTGTGTGTGTAATTGGGTTGGATTTACATTAAGAGGGTTCCCTGTGGTGAAAACCACACTGCTATTTCCAATCTGAAGCTGCATAAAACATTCAATTTTCTAAGTATCCGTCAGCTGTTAGCACTGTGGAAAACGTAGTCTGCCTGGATGGATGGGTGGCTCCCACTCAGTCCTGTAAACCCTCCGATTATTTGTGCTAACAGAGGGGATAATATTATATGGTTGTGGATAATGAAGCATTATTCATCTAAGTATCCACTCATTCATTCAAGGAACACATTTGAGAATCTGGTGTGTGCCAGGCACTGTTCTGAGTGTCTAATCAGATCACATCTCTCCTCAGTTAAAAGCCCTTCAAACTGACTTCTTCTTGCATAATCTAAACCAAGGGCCAGAAAACTTTTTTTGGTAAAGGGCCAGGTAGAACCTAGTTTAGGTTTTGTGGGCAATGAGGTATCTGTAGCAACTATTCAGTTCTGCCATGGTACCTTGAAAGCAGCCATAGACAATGTGTCTATGAATGGGTGTGGCTGTGTTCTAATAAAACACTATTTACAAAAATAGGCACTATTTATAAAAACAGAGAGCCACTGTTTGCTGACACCTAGTCTAAACACCTGATTTTGTCCGGCTGAGCTCTATGACCTACTCCTTGTCTCATTCCTTGTGTTTACCAGACGTGGCTCTCCCTGCCATTTGCTTGCCTCTGATACAGAAACTTCTTTGCAGCTCAAAAACCCACCAAGCTCTTCCCTGACTCAGGATCTTTGTGTATGCTATTCCCTCTGCCTGAAGAAATTCTCTTCTCCTGACTTTCAGGGAAGATGGTTCGTCTTCATTCCTCATGTCATCCATATGTCTTATGCGATGGCCTCCATGAATGGAGCCTCTTTTGAAAGCTGGTCCTGCCTAAAGTGACTTCCTCCAGTTTCTCTCATCTCAGCCTGTTGGTTTCTGTCCTTGTAAGGACATGTTACAGACATTAATTATCTTTTAATTTACTTACATTTCGGCTTTGTTTTTTGTCTCCCACAAAGGAAGGTTTTAAGTCCTCAGAGTGTAGCTTCTTTTTTGTCCCATTCTCTCTCCTCAATCGTATACCTTGGCACTGTACTTAGTGTGCAAGTGTCTCTCAATTTATTTAAAAAGCAATATTTAAAACTTTTATTAAAATGTCATTTAATCAGTAACAGGCAGCCCCCAACTTCAGGGAGCTTGCAGTCAAGTAGAGTGGTCAGACAGACAAAAAATCATCACAACGTGAAGAGGTGGCTCGTGCCTGTAATCCCAGCACTTTGAGAGGCCGAGGCAGGCAAATCACTTGAGGTCAGGAGTTCAAGACTAGCCTGGCAAACATGGTGAAACCCTGTCTCTCCTTAAAAAAAAAAATTTGACCTGGCATGGTGGCGTGCATCTGTATAATCCCAGTTGCTTGGGAGGCTGAGGCAGGAGAATCACTTGAACTCAGGAGGCAGAGGTTGCAGTGAGCCGAGGTTGCACCACTGCACCCCAGCCTGGGTGACAGAGTGAGACTCCATCTCAGAAATAAAGGAAAAAAAAATTGAGGAGGATTACGACAGCTGCCTGCCATAGAGAGAAGAAAAAAATATTGAGCAAGAAGGCAGCCAGAGATGAGTAGCCTTCCCACAGAGGAAGGATGATGTGAGAGTTCACAGGGACAGACACACAGAACTGTGAGGCAAGGCAGGTAGGCAAACAGTTGCAAGTTGTGCAGACAAATAAGAAAAGAAGGGGTCAGGCATGGTGGCTCATGCCTGTAATCCCAGCACTTTGGGAGGCCGAGGCGGGTAGATCACGAGTTCAGGAGATCGAGACCATCCTGACTAACACAGTGAAACCCCATCTCTACAAAAAATACAAAAAAATTAGCCAGGCTTGGTGGTGGGTGCCTGTAGTCCCAGCCACTCAGGAGGCTGAGGCAGGAGAATGGCATGAACCTGGGAGGCAGAGCTTGCAGTGAGCCAAGATCACGCCACTGCACTCCAGCCTGGGTGACAGAGCGAGACTCCGTCTCAAAAAAAAAAAAAAAAAAAAGAAAAGAAGGGAGAAGGCAACTGATACTTGGGGCAAACCTGATCCTAGGTGTCAGCTCTCTTTTAGGCACTTTTGCATACTTTCCTTACAACATAAATAGCCTGATTGTTCCTATTTTACAGATGTAGAAACGGAGAATCCAAGAGGGTAAGTGACCAGGCCAAGGACACACAATTATTAAGTCAGGATTCACACCTAAGTCTTCTTTGGTCTATTTCATGTTATCCAGATGCGGGGGTAAGGAATAAAATATTTATCAGCTTGCAGTTTTCTTTTCTTCGGGAAGATGTTTCCTTCTTTCCAAAGTCTGCCCTAGATTTAATTATCTTCCTTTTCATGTTTCTAATAAGCTGTTGAAGCCCCTGGGGTTGCTATTTGCCTCTTCCAGATACCCCTTTCTTGGGCCTGGAAAGGCAGACTGCCTGTTAATGCTGAACGAGAGAAAGGAAAGGGTCCTTCAATGAGCATCTCATCAGCTGGATACCTGTGATTCCGTTTAATCTTCACACTGCCAAGTCCATACAAAATCTGCTGTCTCATTTTACAGAGGAGTTCACTATGGCTCCATAGTATTAATTGCCCGCTGTCATCCAGCTACCAAGAGCTGAACTTCTGATCCCCTGCCCTGTGGCTCCCACTAAGCTGCCCAGCCTCACAGAAGAGGCTCCACTCGGCGCCCTGAAGGCTGGTCCAATTTCTAGCTGAGTGGGATGCAGGGCTCAGAGAGGGTGACAAGGGAGCTGGCTTCAGCTGGCCCTTCTGAGTGGTGCAGCTCCTTCCTAAGCTGAGACTCTGAGAGGGAAAATGAGAGAGCACCTGTCTAAGCAGGGACATCAAATTGCCTGAGGAGAAGCTATTAGATATATGAGGAAATTCTTAGTCTATTCTACCGGAAAAAAAAAAGGGCTTAGCGTTTTTTCTTCCCCCAACTGAGTGTTCATATAAACCTTATAGGCAATGGAGACGAGAGGACGCTGCCTCTGAAAGCCAGCCCATCTCCTTCTCCCTAGGGGGATTGGGAATGATTTGATTCTGCCAGCTAACATTGTTCGAGGCCGACTTCATCTCCCCCAGCACTCATCAGATCTGCTAATAGGCCCTTCAGAGCTCATAAAGAGATGACCAAATCTGGGGCTGGGGGGACTCCAGCTCATTTATCTTCCGCAGGCCGATCAGATCTGATTTTGTACGCTGACGGCTCGATGCTCAAGTGTGGTCTGGCCCACTTCTCAGACACCTGCTCAGCGTGGCTGGGCTTGAGGACCCGCAGGAGGGGCTAAGGTCTTCTGACCTGCAAGGGTCTCACTGTCCTGATGTGGCAGACAGACACTTACCTGCCAGCCATATCGATCTGTGGATGAGAAAACAAAAGCATTTAGGCTTGGAAGGGAATGATGAAGCCGACTAATGGGAGTGTCAGTTACCACTTTGGGTACTTCACATACTACAGAAGTTGTGAGTGCAGGCATGTGTACGTACACACGATCCCTTGCCCTTTGTAATGCCTCTGTCAATTATTTTGCAAACATATGCATGGAGAAGAATGTAAAGCAAACATGAAGTCACAGATGCATATAGATACCACCCCTCCCACCACAGAAGCACTTACCAAACCTGTTTTTGCATCTTTAAAGAACTGATGACATTCTGATACCTTATAGACATATTATTTTTAGTTAAAAGTTGGGCTCATCTTTTTCATCAATACTCTTTATTCATCTAATTAGAAGAGACAGTTTGCACAACAATTAACTAGGAGATTTTCATCAAAAAGATTTAACTCACATCTTTTTCAGTTAAATGAGATGAAGGTGATGATAGTAATAATCACCAGCATCTGAGTGATTATGGTGTACTAGATGCATAGCAATTATTTATTCCTCAAAAAAACTCTATAGGGCAGACACCATTCCTGGCACCATTTCACAGATAGAGAAACTGAGGCTTAGAGAATGTTCAAGTTGGCTATGGCTGTGTAACAATCACACAAGTTAGTAGCATAAAATATCCATTTTAGTAAGCTCATGGATTTGGAGAATCAGGAACTTGGGAAGGGCACAGAAGGACAGTTTTCCCCTGGTATGATGTCTGGTGCCTTGGCTGGAATTCCATGAATGGCTGGGATAACTTGAACAGTTGGGTTGGAAACAGTGGATCCATTTCTAAGATGCTTCTTTACTCCTGTGCTTGATGTCTGGGCTGGCATGGCTAAAGGACTAGCTCAGCTGGTGCTGCTGCTGAAGCACGTACCCGTGACCACTGCAGCATGCTGGTCTCAGGATAGTCACTCTTCTTACTGGCCCAGGACTCCAAGTGTCATAGTTTGGCTCTGTGTCCCCACCCAAATCTCATCTCAAATTGTAATCTCCACATGTCAAGGGAGAGATCCAGTGGGAGGTGACTGGATCATGGTGGTGGTTTTCCCCATGCTGTTATTGTGATACTGTGTAAGGTCTCATGAGATCTGATGGTCTTATAAGGCAGTTTTCCCTGCTCTCCCTCCATCTCTTTCCTGCCATCTTGTGAAGAAAGCACCTGCTTCCCCTTTGCCTTCTGTCATAATTGTAAGGTTCCTGAGGCCTCCCCAGCCATACAAAACTGTGATTCAATTAAACCTCTTTTATTTATAAATTACCCAGTCTCAGGTATTTCTTTATAGAAGTATGAAAATGGACTAATACACTAAGTGTGAGTGTTCCCAGAGAACCAGGCAGAAGTTGCATGGCCTTTTATAATTGAGCCTTGGAAGAAGTCACGTAGTGTCCCTTCTACTGAATTCTATGGGTTCAAGCAGTTACAAGTCCACTTAGACTTGAGGGAAGGGAATATAATCTCCACCTCTGAATAAGAGAAGAGGAAAATATTTGGAATTATGTATTAAAACTGCATCAGAAAGGTTTAACTAACTTGCCAAGATTTCAGAGTTAGAAAGAGACAGCACAGATTTGCAGCAAGATAATCTGACACCAGAGCCCACTCTCTTAGTGATTATGTGATACTTCAAGCAACACCTTGCTGGACATACAGTGGATGCTAAACTTATGCGAGTCAAATATGATCCCAGTTTAATGTATGTTGTTAGTCTGTAAGCAGACAAAGACATGGACAAGGAACATTCTTTAGGGAGTGGCTGAGAGAGTGGTGGGAATCTGGAAGCTGGCTATGAGAGGAAAGTGTCAGGGGTCTTTGCTTTCAGGAGGTTTTTTATTACCGGAATTGAAGCTGAGATGCCTTTAGATCATAGAGGAATTGAAGAGTTTTCTTTGTACCTAAGTCTTTGCCTTTACTCTGTGAAAACATTTTTGCCCTTACAGTTGAAAATGCTCAGAGTGACCAGAGCCAGCCAGTTGGGTCAAAGAGTTTTGAGGCTCTGTTTTCACTAACATTAGGGAAATCCAGGAGCCCTGAGGCTGGAGTTTGCCTAGAACTTATGTGGTTCTGTAGTGCCTATGTCTGCAAGTACTCAACATGGAAGCAGCCTTAGGGATGGCCAAGGGAGTGAATAGTGTACTCCCAGGACGTCTGGGCTGGAATCAGTTTGTGGATTTGGCAATCTGCCTGCAAAATGGAAAGGTCTTCGGTGGGGATAATCCCCTGAAACTCTGGGAGATAAATTTTATAGAGAGTAACTTCTGAGGATGCAAAATGGGTAACAGGCAAAAGATCTACAGACAGATTTATGGGTGTTGCTTGTGCCCAATTGAGGTTCTTAATCCAATTTTTGGACAAAGTACCCTGGCTTCACCTTTGATTGGCATCTGGAACAATGGAGCAATCACTGGCCAGACCTGTTCTGGGCAGGTCAGGGAGGCTTCTCACCCCACCTGAAGAGACAGGCTTATTCCCCAGTCTTGCAGTCTGCTTCGCTGGAGGCTGGGGTGTTGTGCCAGAAAGGAACACTTTAGTGGTGTCCCTCAGTAGTTTCTGGGCTCACAGCACAAGGAGGCAGCTTGGCTAGTGACCTGTGCAGGCAGGACTGCAATTTTCTGGCAGGCCTAGGCTGATTATTCCCTGTGATGGGCAGCATGTTCCTTTTGTTAGTGTTTGCGTGGCATAGAGTGAGGTCTTTCCCACTGAGATGAGGTCAGGTTTCTCCCATAACAATAATAGCTCAGTCATTGAATACCGAAGGTTTACAAAGAACCTGGAACTATGCTGAGAATTTTGTCTTGGGGTGTGTTCTCCATGAAATAGATCCTAAGGCCAAGATTATGGCTCAAATAGTTTATTTAGGATGTCAAACGCAGATGTGGAAGTGGGGAAATTATACAAGGAAATGAAAGGAGCAATAATGAGTGTGGTATCAAGGCAGCTATTATAGTAATAATTAAAACTAATTTCTCTGAGGAAGTTGTGGAATACTGTGCAATACACATGCTTCGGAATTATCCTACCTGAAGTGTGAGGGAGTTGTACCATGGTCACTGGTTGGACCCTGCTCCTAGTGATGTAACTCCTTTTCACTTTTGGTTTTCTGTGTGTTTGCATGTGCACACATGTACACACACACACACAGACAGAGAGAGGGAGAGGCAATGGGATTTTCTGCAATGATGGCTCAAAATTTTAAAACAGACAAACAAACATACATTCAGGCATATTGATGCAGGTTATGTGAGCTGGAAATCAGCTTGAGCTTTTTAAAATTTCAAGGGACTGAGTGGAAAATCAATTGCATCATCTTACTTAATCTTTACAGCAACCCTGGGAGGAAGAGACTATTTGGTACCCACTTAATAGATAAGGAAACTGAGATTTGGAAAGGAGAAGTCACTTTGGTTGAAGTTGCACCTAAGCGGAATTGCTGAGGTTTGAATTAATAGGATGACCCATGGGTTAAGAGACCATGATTTTAACTAGTAAGCTATACTCCCTCCCTAAATACAAAGTTATAATAGTTAACAGGAACTGGCCCTCAAATTCCCCCTCTCAGACCTGAGCAGACCTGACTAGAGTACAAATCGCAGGATAAAGATTATTTGATTCCAGGGGACAGAGTTTAGGTTAAGGAACCCTCCTAAAAAGTATCTCAAGAGGGAGAACCAAAGGTAAGAGCATACTAGGCTAGGGATAGATAAGGGAGCCTGGGATCCAGTATAAGCAACCTTCAGCTTTACAAGTAGCAGCAGGAATGGGAGACAGATAAGATTGGAGATTTGAGCCAGACATTGATAGGAATGGGGAAAAAGAAGGTAAGAAATGAACAGCAGCAATGCTTGTGAGTTTTACTGGAGGTGTGACGATTTGTCAGCCTGGCTAGAGGAAGAGGACAAGGTGACCTTCTCTCCCAACCATCCCTGAGCCATTTGTAGTGAGCCTTGGTTGAATATCAGATCATCGTGACCTCTCACCTCCATCCCAACTCTTCTCTTGCTCATCTAAAACTACTCTCAGGTTTCCTTGATCAAGGAAAGGTCCCTTAAGACCTTCCAAATTTTCCTTTTAGCCCCTTAGTGCGCTACATTCAGTCTGAAAATCCTCCTCTCCTCCCCTGCCTCCCTTACTACAGTCCAAGATACAGACGTTGCCTCAAATTAAACTTAGGCACATCAAGCCCTTGAGAACAGGGTGTTTTGGACTGCAGGCCACGCCCTCTAACAAGCAGCCATTAATTGTCCTTAGCATGCCCTTCTCAACTCTTTCTAACTCATATCCCCGATGGCCACCACTGCCATCCCCGCATATCTGACAGCCTAGCACACCTGGGTGGTGGCATTAGTTCTACACAGAAAGATGGAGCCTGAAGGCTGCTTACAGGCCTTCTTTTTTATTTTTTCATTCATCCATTTGTGCATTTGTTCAATCATTCATTCATTCATTCATTCATTCATTCATTCATTGCTCTATTACCCTATTTATCCAACCATTCAACCTACTGTGTGGCAGGTATTGTATCATGGTCTGGACATATGACTGTGAAGAAGAAAGTTATTATCTAGTAGAGAATACAGATAGAAAAAGTAAACAATCGTAAAATGCATTCTAAAAAAACTGTTGTGATAAATGAATAGGATTTTATAATTAGAAAAATTAAATGTGATAAGGATGAGAAACTACCAAGATAGGATGGTCAGTAAAGATCTATCTGGTCGGGTGTGGTGGCCCACTCCTGTAATCCCAGCACTTTGGGAGGCTGAGGCGGGTGGATCATGAGGTCAGGAGTTCAAGACCAGTCTGACCAAGATGGTGTAACCCCGTCTCCACTAAAAATACAAAAATTAGCTGGGCGTGGTGGCCTGTGCCTGTAATCCAAGCTACTCTGGAGTCTGAGGCAGATAATTGCTTGAACCCGGGAGGCAGAGGTTGCAGTGAGCCGAGATTGTGCCACTGCACTCCAGCCTGGGTGGGCGAAAGAGTAAGAATCTGTCAAAAAAAAAAAAAAATCTATTCATGGAGGAGATATCCTTAAGTTAAGACTTATCTAAGTGATGGCAAGGAACTAATCATATGAAGAAAGGAGAAGAACATTCCAGAAGGTAGAACCCAGTGGACGTGGGCCTGGAGGTAAGAAATAGCTGGGCAAGGTCAGGAGCAGAAGTAAGTCCAGCCTAACTGGATTCTAGTGAGCAAAAGGGAAGGTGGCATCACCTGAGGTTGTAAAAGTGCAAAGGAAACTGGTCATGTAGGGCTTTGGGGCCCTTGGATCCTGAGAAACTTGGATAATATTGAAGGCAACACGAAAAACTGCTGGAGAATTTTCAGTGTGTTGGTGACATAATGTTCATTTTAAAAAGTGTCATTCAAGATGCTATGTGGAAATTAGATTGCAGCAAGGAAAGGGTGAAAAAAAGAGACCTATTTGAAGTCTTTGGCATTTGTTCTGGTGAGAGATGATGGGGAGGCTTGGTGGCCGGGGCTTGGTGATGGAGATGGAGACACATGACAAATTTGAGATGTGTTTTGGAAGGAGAAATAGCAGGATTTTCTGAAAGACTGCCTAGGAAAATGCTGTATCCTTTGCCAAGAACTGAGAGTCAGGCTTGTTCAGTTCCCAGGCTTCAGAACAATAAGTTGGAAACAAGTTGATTCAATGTGATCTGGCGAATGAACAGAAAACAAATAGAAAAACCTTCAAACTTAAATCATACACAAACTCTCTGGTAAACAAAGGACCCTTTCCCTGGAAAATGCACATGTCTACTTAAAAAAAATTTTGGCATACAATTTCAAGTGACTCCTGGATTCCAAAACACTTTCCATGGACACCCCCTACTCCATCCACAGCAGACAAGGATGGTCCTATATGTCTGGATCCAAGATTAAAAAATCCATGAATTAGAGATGTATACTGATTCTCCTTATCCTGGAAATCTACAGCTTCAAGAGTGGACAATGGCCAACTCTCTTTCAGGCAGGTTTATACATAATCTATTTCTAGGTGATGTTCTCCAGGGACAGGTATTCCATACATATCCTTCAGGGGCCCCTGCAGTGTTCTACCACAGTTAAAATGCAGTCAAGTCCTGTTTTCATTCGTTCAGTCTCCTGGGAAAGGGATGGGTCAGTCAAACTGAAGCCTTGGGAATATGAACATGTGGTTATTAGGCTCTTGGTATTCTGGGTCATTCTTTTCTAACTTTGAGTTTTCAGTTTTGCTAGTAGAACATTGCTTGAGCAATACATTTAAGAAAGAACCTGAAAGAGTTTGGATGCCAGAAATTATGTCTATTATTAGCTTGAATGAACAAACACACTACAACAAAACAGTATATTCAAAAACAATCAGTAAATCTTTTATTTTTCACCAATAGATTCATTTTTTTCTGTGCATAATTTTTATTGTGTCTGTTTCCCACATATCTTTCAAATGGAGAAAGCAAAACCACACATTCCAATACTTGTGAGATATACTTACCTTATGCTTAAACCATCAGAACTTCCTACCTTTTCCAAGATTTGTGAAGACTTTATTATGACTCCATGCTTTACATACACTGTTCCCTCTTCCTAGAATGCCCTTCCCACTATGCCTTCTTGGGAAACTTATGCTTGTTTTTAAGGTCCATCTGTGAAGTCGCCTCTTGCAGTCTTCCTGACTCCACTGACAGAGGCACTCTTTTTTTTTTCTCTACTCCAGTATCCTCTTGTCCATCCTGCTATCATACTACTATTCATATTTTGGTTTTAATTGTTTGTTTCCATGTCTGTTTCTCACTATGGTTTGTTATGGGCAAGGGTGGTAATTTATTTATCTTTTAATTGCAGAATCCAGCCAAAATTTTGCCCACAGTCCAAGCCCAGTAAATGTATACCAAACGTATGGAACAATTCTTATAAGAGGCTCTGTGATGTGGATGCAGAAGGTATATGACGTCCTGGCCCTGGCATACCAGATCCTTACTAATAATTCCAGCATCATGTTGCTGTTATGAAAAGAAGTTCTGACTTGTGAAGCTGAGTCCACTCTCACTGTCTACTCCCTAGTAACTGTTCTCCCAGGCCACCTCTATATTTAAGACTGAGACTGCTCCTTGTAGACCTTTGGTCCCAAGACCTAACCTCATCTTTGTTCCTTGCTTTCCATAGCACAGAAATGAAAGGAAAGACCTTTTGTTTCAATTCTTCATCTTCATAATTAGATACATTTGCTGAGCGCTTACTTTCTATCAGGCACTGTACTAATTACATAAATTAACTCATTTTTGCAAGAGCTCTATTCATTTATTTCCTCATATATTTATGTATTTCAGAAATATTAATTGAGCATCTGTTATATGTAGCCACTGTGATGGGCACTGTGATGTAACTGAACAGATGGACAAAGGCCCTTCCTTCTTAGAGCTTTAAGTCTGCATGGTAGAGGGAAAATGATCTGGTACCAATGAATTAAGAAGATAATTCCAGATGGTGACAAATATCGTAAGTAAAGCAAAGATAGTGGCATAACAGAGATGAAAGTAAGTGGTATGCCGAGGACCTGAGGCAGGGGAAGAGGGGGCAGAGGGTGGTGCAGCCTGGATGGCTGCATACACCTCACTTCCACTTATATTTTGGTAGCCCAGAATTAGTCACATGATCAAATCTAATGTTAAGTAGGCAAGAAAATACATTTTTTGGGTGACCCAGATGAAGGATATGGAAAAGGATTTGGGAAACTCTATATGACGTATCATTTCTGACATTTGAGTTGAGGCTGTAGGGAGGAGATGGAAGGGCGGTCAAGATAGAAGGAATCCCATGAGGAAAGGCTATGAGCTGGGGAAAAACAGCTTGGCCCATTTGGTGACTAAAAGGGTGTTATTATGTCTGGCACATAATAAGCAAGGAACAGCACACTATAAGATGTATTAGGGGAGGCTGGCAAGAGGCAGGTCACTTAGGATTTGATTCTGAAAGCACTGAGAAGCCACCAAAAGGTTTTAAGCCAGGGAGTGTCAAGATCATTTTTAAAAGCTTGTCCTAGCTGTAGTGTGGATAAGTCTCTAAGGGGACCACTGTGAGGAGGGAGCCCCATTATTAGGTTGTTACAGAATGCTTCGAATAGGTGGTAGGGTCAGAGATTTTATTCTTTTTTAAGAAATCATTAAGGTAACAAAATGGATGCTTCAAGCTGGAATCTCTCAGGGCTTAGAAGGATGGAGAAGCCACAGGAAACATGGAACCTGCCAAGACTCCAGAGGCAGTGTCTTTATTTCCTGTCTGGGAAGTGACCTCATGTGATCTACTTTAAACAATTTGGACTTTGCAGGAGGTTTTTGAATTCTAATTAAAATGGCACAGACTTTTAAGTCAAATAGAAATGGATCTAAATCCAGACACTACTTACAAATGGTAGGAGTTGGGGAAAGGTGTCTCCCCCAGCTTCAGTTCCTCATTTGTAAAATACCTCATTTGTATCCATCAGCCTGGCTGCAGTAACAAACACCCCCAGTATCTCATTGACTTATGACTTTCATTTGTCACTCAGCTGCAGGTCAACTGCTATGCCCCTGCTCCATGCGATTTCTTATTCCAAGACCCAGGCTATGAGCTGAGAAACTTTAAGACATGGCAAGCAGCACATCTGTTCTCATGCCATTGGCCCAAGCAAGTCACATGCCCATCTGATCATTAGGGTAGGAAAGTATATTCTGCCTACAGGGAAACACCATAAGTCATACAAACAATGGGCAGGAGTACATGATAGTTTTACAGAGAAGACAGTGAATAGTTGGGAACAATAATATAATACAATCTGCCACATCAAGCTTACTGAGTTACCGTAGGAATTAAGTGGATGATACATACAAAGCACTTAGTGTTTGACACAATAAACACTCTGTACAAATAATTTTTTATTAACTAGTTCAATTTTAATATATATATATATATATTTTCCAACACAGGATTAAAATATGTAACTCTTTGCCTTTTACTCTCCTCTCTCCTCTCAATAACCACCTTCCATACACACCTACATGCATAAACAGTGGTGAACTTGTACAAAATGCACAGCTTTTAGTGGCACGTAGACCTCAGTTGGAAACTCAGTTATGCTGCTTACTCAGTGTGACTGTCTGAGATCACTGTCCTCTCTCAGACTCAGTCTCCTCATCTGTAAAATGGGAGAAAGCACACCCCTGGATTGATGTGAACATTAAAACTCAGGACATTTGACTTCTCTTTACTCTATAGATTTTCCCCAGTCTCTGGCAAATTCTTATAATTAAAGTATATTCCAAATATGCTAATTTGAGGCAAGTAGAGGATGTCTTCATGACAGGTACTTAGAGAATGTCAACTTTGAGGATTTCTGCAGTAATTAGTAATGATTGCCACTCTCTTTACTAAAAGAAGCTGTGAGGCTCTTCCCTACCTTCAATGCATAGGATGTCTTGAGGGTTCCTGAATGTTCCACACTATCCCTTGCCTCCATGCCATTGTTCTTTCTGGCCCCTTTACCTGCAATGCCTTTTGTCCCAAATGAAATTCTTTTGGTGGACATTCTAAGATGCTTCTCACCATCCCCACCCGACCATGACAATTTGCTAAGTGACTACTCTTGACTCAGTGGTTTTAAATTCGGCTTACCCTCCCACACCTGGTAGTATATGTTAGTGGACTAGGGTGCTAATTCTTGGGGATTACTTGGGTCAAACCCCAGTCTTCCTGCTTAGCCTGAGAACCCAGTTGGGACTTTCCTTGGTTCGCCCGGTACTGAAGCAAGTAAGGGCCAGTTTGCTATGAATAAGGTGCTAAACAATGCGCAGGTCATCCTGAGATATCCAGAAAACTATCTGGTGTCAGGTCAAAAAGTGGCACAGTTACATTTGCATTTTAGAATGATGTCTCTGATGGCTGTAGGAGAGTACACTGGAAGACAGCAAGGCTAGGGAACAGAACAATTGTTCAGACAAGAGATGGTGCCCTTGTTTTACAAGAAACATTCCTGGGAAATACCGCATTCCCTCATTGTATTTCTTTGTGTTTGCTAACTGTTGGGTTCGGACAGTGCCAGAGTCTTCAGTAGAGTGACTCTCCTCCAATGCAGTGCTACTTATGAGAATAAGCCTTTGTAAGACCTCACAAGAATTTAATATCCAAGTGCACTGTCATTCTTTTCTTGTGACTCATTTCAATTTTATTTTATAAATATCATTTATAAAGTATCAGTAGGGTAATAGACTGAAATGAAAACAAAAAAATGACAACAACATGAAAGCCGCCCTCCATCAGAGAGTCCAGGAAGCACCGCTGCAGAGCCGCACGGGGAAGAGCCTTCATTTTCTCTTTGCTTGGGTAGGATGATTTTAACTATTTTCCTGGATTTTGATGAAATTAAACTACATCCAAGTTGAATTCCAGGTACTTCTAGATTTTTACTCTGAGGCTCTTTCCTGGGCCACAATACCCAATTTTCCTCTGATTACCAAACTGTCAACTTTTTAATGGGATGGTGAGGGGATATTTAAATGTTTGATCCCACATTCACACACACATCTTTTCTCTCTCTTTTTTATTTAAATTAATAGACTATTTTTAATAGAGCAGTTTTAAGTTTACAGCAAATTTGAGTAGAAAATAAAGACCACTCTCATATTCCCCCATTTTCCTGTGACATACAGTACTCCATTATCAACATCTTCATTAGAAGGGTACTTTTGTTCCAATTAATGAGCATATATATATATATATATATTTTTTTTTTTTTTTTTTTTTTTTTTTCAGAGACACAGTTTTGCTGTCACCCAGGCTGGAGTGCAGTGGTCCAATCTTGGCTCACTGGAACTTCTGCCTCCTGGGTTAAAGCAATTCTCCTACCTCAGCCTCTTGAGCAGCTGGGATTACAGGTGTGCACCACCATGCCTGGTTAATTTTTGTATTTTTAGTAGAGATGGGGTTTCACCATGTTGGCCAGGCTTGTCTCAAACTTCTGACTTCAATGATCCACTCACCTCGGCTTCCCGAAGTGCTGGGATCACAGGCATGAGCCACTGCGCCGGCCTGATGAGCCAATATTAATATATCATTATTAATTGAAGCCCATACTTTATGTTAGGGCTCACTCTGTGTTGTACATTCTAGGATTTTGAACAATGTATAATGACATGTACCCTGCATTACATTATCACACAGAAGAATTTCACTGTTCTAAAAATCCTCTGAGCTTCACCCATTCACCCTTCCCTCCCTGTCCCTGAACATCTGGCAACTACTGATGCTTTTACTCTTGCCATAGTTTTACCTTTTCCAGAATGTCATAAAGTTAGAATCAGATAGGAGGTAGCATTTTTGATGTCTCTTTCTTGTACCATTTTCCTTCATGTTTTCATGACCTTTCCAGCTCACCACACACACACTTACACATGCACACACACACACACACTTACACATGCACACTGTCCTTCCAAAACCGAATCGAAAAGTTGAGAAAAACCCATACCTAACTTGGCTCACAAAATTGTTAAGTTTGAGAGGGCCTTTGGGGGGTCATTTTCTCTCTCTCCCTACCTTCCTATCAGGAAGTAAACACTGACAATTCACCCAACTCAACAAGAGCCAGGCCTCTCCTCCTGGCTTGGTCTGTTCACTTCTTGTTTCCCTAAAAGCAAGGGCCTCTTTGCCTGTGCTGTGTCTGAGCGGTAATTACCTTGTGTCTGTTCTGCTGCCTTCAAATTATTTTTCCCACCTTCAGAGCAATTGCCTCCTACTTCTTATCTCTACTGTGATCTTCTACAGGGCACAAGGGACCTGTCTCTTGACTCTCATATTTTTGCTTCTGATGTTAAAAAGTCCCCTTGAACTTGCATTTTACAGACACCAGCAAAGCCCAAGTGTCTTCACATAACCTGACACTTCCCGGGGGCAGGGTGTTTGCAATTATAGCCTGAGCTGGCTGCGGGATCAGAGCGTTGCCCAGGCCCGGCGAGGCCTGGCCTGCAGAGCACCTTTGATGAGTGATGGGATTATTATTATGAATGCTATGCAAGGATGCTGGTAAAGTCCCGTGGCAGGAGGGCTTTTCTCCCTTCATCTTGCCTTAGCGTAGACAGACAGACATATACATACATATATGCATATACTGGGAGGCAGGCTGGCTAGGGAGAGAAGAAAATGAAGTTAGAGGAAATTCTCACACATTTTGGAACGATCTTTCTCCCACGCCTCTGTCTTCCCAGAGTCTCCTCTTTCTCAGTGACAGGCCATCCTCTTTTAAGGGCCATGAGTATAGTTTACTCCCGAATTGAAAAGCCAACCTCTTTTTCCAGCTTTTGTACTCCAACACCCTTCCTTCCCTTTTATCTTTTTTCTTGAGGCTTAGGATTTCTTTCTTTGGAGGCATTTTCTGCCACTTTTGTCTCTTGCAGAGAAAATAAAAAATACCTAAGTAGAAGGACAGTGATCCTAGCTATTTGCATAGATAGAGTGCTTCTCTAAGGAAACAATTTTTTTCCAACTCTTCCATTGTGTGTGTCTCTGTTCTGTGCTGCAGAGTGTTGATCATTGTTCATTTATGCCTCTTTGGTAAATCTATGTCCCTGTGGGTGGGCCCAGCCTTCCCTGAAAGAGGGAGGCACACCCAGTGTTAAATGTCTGGGGAGGAGGCCATACTCAGCCAGAAAATGTGATCTTAGGAGGCTCGGCAAGGAGCCTCCTAGTCCTTCCACTTTGGTTTCAGACTTTGAGGAGAATTGATGCCTTTGGAGGGGAGCAGCATTTCAGGGTTTTGAGATGGCCTCCTTGTTGGGAAGGTATGATGTGAACTGGGAAGGGGCTCCCAGGCTATGTGTAATGAGCTGAAGGTAGGAAGCCACCCTCATCTTGTCAAGTGGCATGGCTGCTTGTTTCTTGCCTGTTTATTCCCTTCAGTTGACCTAATCCCTTTAGAAAAGCCTCCCGGGAACGTCTGAAATTTCTCTTTAAAACACTGCAGAATCCAGGGAAGGACCTTGCCTCGCTGTTTCAGGAGAGCAGTAAAGAGACTGGAATACCTCCCAAGATCAGCTGGAGCAGCAGGGAATGTTCTGGATTTCATTTGCAAACATGACTCAAATTTAAAATCGTCATCATATGCCTGTCATTATGTTCTAGATCTTAAAACATCCTTATGAAGTGGCACTGCTCTTGCTCCCATTTTACAGATGAGGAAGCAACATTTGAGACTGTGTATGTCAACTACCCCTCCTCATTTTACATCCTCTATTTTCTGATATCCTTGAAAGATTTGCATTGTGTATTAAAAAGGAAGTGGAATGTTTTTGTTACATTTTCACAATGTTCAAAGCACCTTTGTGTACTTGGTCTTCTGTCTAGATGGTTAAATTCCATGGATAAAGCAAGACAGAGGCTTTGCTGTTTTTGTTTGTTTTTAAACTTTTAAGAGCTGGACACTGCAGTCTGGGTTGTGTGATTTATTGGAAACCATGTGTCAATAGATGGAGGGGATGGAATTCAAAATTATTGCAAGTCCAGGAGTTAATCCTCTAGCACTTGATTTTGGCTTCATTCAGAATCTGTTCATGTATGGAAATGCCAAAGATTGGGAACATAATCCCAATGGTCTCAGCAGCACGCTGGGAATAGGAAGGACTCCCAAGTCCCAGTGGACCACAGACCTGCTAGGTCAGACTTTCCATGTGTTTGCTTAGTTCACTGGAAGTGGCCAGAGAGACTTCTACTAATGTGTCAAATATCTCAGTGTATCAATTAATAGGCTCTCTGAAAAAGTCAAGAAGATGTGGGGAATTGAAATAATCATGTAGATAACTTGGTTCTACACCTGTGGTTTTGCCAACTCACAGGACATGGAGGAAACATTTGATGTTGCTTTTTCTGCTTCAAAGATTCCAATGATTTCTCTTTCTCTGTTTCAGCCACCACAGGTTACTGACAAACCAAAATATCCTGACAACCCCCGAATGCCAGAATGAGAGAAGGGGTTTGTAAATCTGAGGACCTCGACTACTTTTGTAAGAAGGAATTACCTGCTAAGTATGGCCTCAGAAAGAAACTCTTTTGGAGGTTACCTGGGGACAAGTGGAGGAAGCAAGCCATAGCCTTTTTGGAATTGTAATAATATTCCGAGGCAAATGTTCCCAGGGGCTGGGATTTTACCTTCTATCTGTCCTACAATCAGGGTGTAAGATGGAGAAATGCACTTGCCGTCTCCGAGCCACAGTTTCTCATCCATAGAATGGGGAGTTTGGATTTCTAAGATCCCCCATCTCATGCTTTGAATGGGATCAGGCTGGGAATTCAAAAGCATCTGCTCATTGGGAAAGGGAGGCAGCCAGGGTGGGACAGGGCTTGTATTAAATAACGAGAAAGGAGCATGGTGACTATGACTTGAGTCAGTCCGGAAATAAAATATAAGGGGGTCTGATCTGAGGCAGAAGAGGACAGCAGAAATTCTAGGAGTGGCAGTCAAGCCAGGTCAGGCTCGAGTCAGGCTGCCTGGTTCAGAGAATGGCACCAATGTGTGCAGAGAGGTTCTTAAGGCCAGGCAGGTGTCAGGGCCCAAGCCAAGTGGACTGGAGGTCAGAATAGGGCTTCAGTTCTAAAAAAGGTGCCTGGCTGAGTGCAAAGCAGGCCTGAGTCATCCAGACCTCACAATCATGGCTGGAGTGGCCACAGACAGATCCGCAATGGGTGCAGGGGATCCCAAGTTTATGACAGCAAGAGTCATTCCAGGCTTACCTATGTTTTCAGGGCAAATACAGGACTGAGTCTAGGCTGGAGGGTTAGAGAAGATGAAACAGACACATTTAGAACTGAATGTGATGTTTTCATTAATCTGAATACAAACCATAGCCAATATATATGGTGTGCTTTCTCTGTGCCACTCTATTCTAAGTGTCTCACATGTGTGAACTCCCTGACAGGCTAGTAGTATTAGAGCTTTTGCTTATTAATCTCTATGGTAACAGGTCATTAAAAAATAATTAATTACTGTGTTACCAAGATCAAAATATGGTAATATTCGCCTCTTCAGCTGTGACCACCATCATAGAAGAGTCCAGGCAAAAATACAGAGATCAGAAGGGGCAAGTGGAACCCTATGCAGGCTAAAGACTCTTAGGAAATATGGGCCCTTGAAATGTCCCCATCTATGTGGGTTTCATTGTCAGCCCTTCTTTCTTTGGCAAGGTGAAGGGCATTTGACCTGTTGATACACCTATTGCTTTTCCAGCAAGCCCTACATCTTTCTAGTAAGGAGTCAATGCACCTAAGCTGGAGGCCACTGGAGGCGACTCCAGGCAGCATTTTTCAACTTCTCCTAGAAATGTCTCTTTGGTTCCTTCAGGCTTTCACTTGAGTGACTATGGAGAACCTGACACGGGAAGTTAAAAAGCAACGAGAAGTCTTTTAAAAAGTTTGAATTACATTGAACATATGTCCAAAATGTAAGAAGGGGTAAACCCTCTGTCTTACCATCCTTCCTGACCATACCCCCTGGGAATCAGATGTCCCAGGAACAGCTTAGCTTTCTAACCCTGCTGTATTGCCCTCCATGATCTCTCCGAATTTCTCTCCTTTTCCTCCCTTTACACTAAAAATGCCCTAGTTCTGGCCTTCCTCATCTTGTTAATAATTAAGCTGACTGACTTAACTCCCTGCCTCCTGGTCGCCCTCTTCAAGCTGTCCTTGTCTCTGTCAGCAGCAGCATCGTCCTGCTCAAAACCACAAAAACCTCCTACCATGGAAAGACAGGTATTCAGAATCCACATCACACGTCTGGATCCCCTGTGATATGCCCTGAAACAACCTCTGCTGTCTTAGCTTTTACTAACATCTCCCATAATTTCCAGGCCCAGCAGGCCTGATCTTGTGCTCAACTTCCCTAACTTAGTCTCCTCCCTCTGTCAGAAATAGCCTTTCTCTATCTCCACCTGAGATTAATGTATCCTGGAGAGTCTATCTCTCTTTTCAGTGTCCATATCAAGGGCCGGCTCCTCCAGGAAGCCTTTCTATACCTCCAACCTCCAACCTCTTACCTCATCATTAGAAAAGATCACGTTTTCATTAGAAGCCCAAACCTCAGCATCACATAATATGCCCATCTAAAAAACCTTCACATGTACACCCTGAACCTAAAAAAAAAAAAACAAAAAAAGAAAAGAAAATCTAAGCTGATGAGAAAAAAAGGATCAAATCCAACTTTAAGTTCCTGAGTCTAACTTTCTAACTTTATTTTAGTGCCTCTCAGAATTATCTGTGTTGAATTATCTGTGTTTGTCACCGCATATTCTCACTCATAGGTGGGAATTGAACAATGAGAACACATGGACACAGGAAGGGGAACATCACACTTTGGGGACTGTTGTGGGGTGGGGGGAGGGGGGAGGGATAGCATTGGGAGATATACCTAATGCTAGATGACGAGTTAGTGGGTGCAGCGCACCAGCATGGCACATGTATACATATGTAACTTACCTGCACATTGCGCACATGTACCATAAAACCTAAAGTATAATAATAATAATAATAATAATAATAAATATGAGAATAAAAAAAGGATAAAAAAAGAATTATCTGTGTTTGTGTCCACATTAACCGTTAGCTGGGATCATCATAAGTGAATCACCATGTTCCCCAAACCAAAAACTGCCCTGGCACACAGAAAGCTTATGTTAGTGTCTTAGTATGGCATATATGTATACACACACTGTACACATGAACACATATCTATGTGATGTTTCCAAACACAGATATGTGTTCATATCCAAAGACAGTTGTCTTTGAAAGTAAACACAATAAACTCTGATAAACTTCTGGAACATCGGGATAGGAGGGTGGGGTGAAAGAAAGCATTTAGTAAATTTACATTTCTTTATGTATTTCTTGACTCTTAAAATCAGTATATCATAATTTAATAACTTATAATTTATTAAAATGAAAAATAAAATAATTCATGTTAATTGTAGAATACATACATCTGTAAAGAAGAATGACAAATAGGAATAATTTCCAGAGACTCACAATCTACATACATTCTATTTATGTGATTAGATCCATGTTATTCTTATGTTTCCTTTTTGCCAGTTAGCATTGTATGGAGAGTATTTCTCCATTCTCTATCATAGGGTGTATAAATTGTTAACCACTTTGGAATACTGCAAATAATCATATAATGAACATATATATACTTAAATCTTTGTGTGCATTTGTTATTATTTACTAGGTTAGATTCTTAGAATTAGAACCACTGGCTTGAAGGGAATATTATCATTTAAGGTTTTAATCCATGTTGCCAAAATGTTTTACCAATTATTCTAACCAACATTGTAAGAAAGTATCCATCTCACAATACCCACATCAGAACCAGGTATTACAATTTTTAAAACCTCCAAAACATTTTCTTTTTCTTTCTTTCTTTTTTTTCTTTTCTTTTTTTTTTTTTTTTTGAGACAGAGTCTCACTCCGTTTTTCAGGCTGGAGTACAGTGGCAGTGACTGCAACCTCCACCCCCCCAGGTTCAAGCGATTCTCCTGCCTCAGCCTCCCGAGTAGCTGGGATTACAGGCACCTGCCACCATGACCCGCTAACTTTTTGTGTTTTAACTAGAGATAGAGTTTCACCATGTTGGCCAGGGTGGTCTTCAACTCCTGACGTCAAGTGATGCGCCCACTTCTGCCTCCCAAAATGCTGGGATTACAGGCTTGAGCCTCAGCGCCCAGCCCTAACATTTTTTTATGGATTCTCCCTTTGCTTTTATAATGAGGGCACCTCTACCCTGAGATGAATCAGATGCATTATTGTTTTTTGTCAATTCTTTTATTACCTCTTCTTTAATATTTGAATTTTTGATTAATTTAAATCAAATTAGGTAAATTTTATGAGGTAAGGGAGGAGACATTTGCCTTGTTATAATTCCTGTATATTTAACCAATCATCCATGTCATATTTATTTAATAATCCTTCCCCACACTTTAAATAATTTGTAGTCTTATTTTTGTTCTGTGTTTGAATTACTATAGCTGTATAGTATGATTTAACATTTGATAGGGTAGATTTCAGCTTTTTAATTATTTATTTTATATTCTGGCATCATTCTCAGCATTTATTTTGTCTAAATGAATCGTAAACAGGCTGTCAAGTTTTCAACACAGATCCAAGTGGAATTAAAATTTCTTTTTCTTACTAATATTTGGGAACTTCATTCCTTTCTTCCTTTTTTCTTTTCCTCCTCCCCTCCCTCCTTCTCCTCCTTCTTATTCTATTCTTCTTTCTCTTTTTCATTCTCTTCTCCTTCCTTCCCTTTCTTTCCTTCTCAACTTCATCTTCTTCGTTTCTCCATCATTATCATTTTCCGTTTATTGATTACATTTAAATAATAACTATTTCATAGAGAAAACTAGACATAGTGATCAAATGTTGACATGTTGTTTTTTGTGTCAAATATTCAAATATTTTTTAAATTGACATCTAAAAGTTTATAGAAACAGGCACATTCCTCCACCTAAATTCCCCTCTACTTTCAAAAGTAACCACCATTATAAAATGCTGCACTGTCAGCAAACCACCACTGCACATGTATACCTATGTAACAAACCTGCACGTTCTGCACATGTATCCCAGAACTTAAAGTATAATAATAATAATAATGCTGCACTGTCTTTTTTGTGTTGTTTTGTGCATTTTTAACCTCTAATTTCACAGCATACTTATTTGTCCATAACAATATATATAGTGTTTTGCATATTTAAAACTTTTGTACAAAACGTGTCAGAGTGAACATGTTCTTTTGCAATTTCATTTATTTTGGTCAACAATATGTGACTTTTCTTCATGAACATCCTGCATATTCCTTGTTTCATTTATCCTTGGTTATTTAGAACATTTCTTCTATTTTAATGCTAATTTCAATTGACTCAAATTTTATTGATGGCTTGTGCAACCAAAAGCTAAATGAGATCAGTCTTCTGTGTGTGTGTGTGTGTGTTTTAATGCTTTCTAGATTAGTCTGACATGCGCGCCCAATTGGAAAACACTAGTGCAGAAGAGGGAGAGCCTAATATCAGCATTACCTAGGTATTAGAAGAATTTGGATATTATCATATAAACCTGGCATGATAGCTAGGACAGAACCTGTTCTGCCAGGAGAAGGCGCTTGCTCAGGGTTTCTCTTTCCCTACATGGGAACCCCTGAAGGAGAGTCCTGCCTGTGATCTTCATTTAGAAGGCTAGTGCTGACCACTGCTTGGTTCTCATCAATCCATCCTTGAGGTTAGTACTACACTTGTTTGAGCAGAATTCTGGTCACAGTCTTACTCTGAATTTGGTATCCTTATAACACAACCTTTAAATTCCCTAACTATACCTCACCGAGATTTTCCCACATTGTGTCTCCACAGATATCCCCAATCTCATCTTAAATCTGAATTGAACCTGTCATATTATAGCCTGGCTCTTCTCTCACCAACTATTTCGGGGTAATGTAGTGATTCATTTTGTTTCCACATATTGTTTTAAGTTCTTACTACCTCCTTCCCCCATCTAGGTTCAGATTTTCCCCTGCTTTTAACATCTTGGTCCAGGCAGTTACATTATCAAACTGTACTAGGATGGCAAAATCATTTTTTCACATATGCTAACCATCAATGATTGGTGGTGATTTTATGGAAAAATATGTTGAGAATAATTTAGAGGAAAGATTTGGATTCAGATAGAAAGAACTATGTGCCATTGGTAAGTAAAGTAAAGTGATGTTGTCACTTATTTTATCCCATCCGTGATGAGAATTGATGTTTATAAAACCTTTGACTATACAATAAGAGTATTAAGCAAAAAACAAGTAACAAAAATTAAAAATAAAATGCTTTTGTAATCAAGGTCAGAGAGGATATTCTTTTACTTTTTCCATTACATTATTCATGTATGCATAATGGTGTGCAGTATTACTTTCCATGTGTAAAAAAGAAATCATACAATAGAGTCCATAGAGAAGTGGAGAAATGGAGAATAGTTCTCAAAGTTACTTGATCTGGCAGATTATCTTCCAAAGATGAGTGCAACTGTATTTTCCATATCACAGCCTCTTCTGGAATATTAAACTCTGCCCCCATCAAGAGGTGGTGTCTGTGTCTGTTTTTGAATTTGGGTGGGTCTTCCCGACTGCTTCAACCAAGAGAGTCCAGTAGAAATGATACTATATGATTTCTGAGGTTAGATCAAAAGACTGCCATGCATTTTAATTTTGTTTTTTGAGGGTTGCTGGCTTCTAGAACCCAGCCAACATACTGTGATGAAGCCTACACAACTGTGGAGAGGCTCACATGGAGAGGAGTCAATGCCCACTGATCCATAGCCTTGGCTGAGCCCTGAGCCAACAGTCATGATCAACTTCCAGCCATATAAGTGAACCATCTTGAAAGAGGCTTCACCAGCACCAAGTTGAGCAACTTGATTATGTTACCAAAGATCACCTCTTTCCTATCATCTTCCGTCTGAGACTTGTTTAGAGTGAGTTTGGAAGCTGTGTTTTGCTCATCCTGAAGACTGAATATAAGAAAATATTGCTCAAGTTCTGGATGATGCAGCTGCTGAAATAATCTGTGGTGCACTTTCCTTCAGGAATCCTTACCTATTTTTTCAGGTGTTCCACAAGCCTTCTTATCTTGGAATTCAATAATACTTATTGTGTGGTTGCTTACTGTTCCCTAGGCACCCGGAAGCATTGAAGCTTTGAAGCTTTGTCTCATGCTTTCAAGTAATGTTCTCATGTTTACCTGCTGATATTCCTTCAAAGTTAGAGGCTGCATCTCTCCAAGTGTGGAAAAAAACAATCAGATGTCACTAAGATATTGTGTAACAATTCATATTAAAAACATGATCTTGTCAGTCAAGAAGAAGAGATTAAAACAAACACCTTGAGAGTTCATGAGTAGAAGTATACAGCCCTGCATTTATGATAATATGGTGCATTTTACCTACCTTGCAGCAGAAAGAGATATCTAATTCCTTACACAGCAGTGTAACTGCTTAAAGTGCTCCTAAAATTCAGACAAAACAAATTATAAATAGTATCAAGATCAAAGAAGCTAAGAGTCCCTATGTTTGACATACGCACGCCAAAGCTTGATGTATATGCTCATTTCTCAGCACTGAGCTCATTAGCTCATTAGCTCATTAGCTCATTAGCTCCCTCTTCTACCTAGTAGCAGGGAATGTAATTTTGCTAACCCAGGTGACTCATTATTTCTATTTTCAAGTTTAGTTTATTTTAGGTAAATTTTTGAATTCATAATGTTTTTCTGACCTTCTTTCTTCTCTTCCAAAAGAGGTTATTCTAACTTCTTAATGTGTTTACTTTTGTAGTTGTTACTGTTATATATACATATAATAGATAAATGTATAATATATTTAAAATATATTTTTTATATTTATCTATAATATATATTTATAATACATATAAATGTATTATGGTTTCTCTGTGGAGAAACCATCAGAAAGCACGCTGAAAATAGAGAGGGCTTCTATTCAAAACAGAAAGCTCCTGCCTGTTTTACTGAAGGCTACCAGATTCTTTGTCAGAAATTTTGTACAGTTCAGAGGCACAAATGCTCTTTTAGGTCCTTTGAAGCACTGGGTTTAATATCAGAATTTAATCTTGGCTCCAGTCTCCAATTCCTTACATAATCATTCAAGCAATCTTGGGGACCAAGTCTTCCAATAGCATAGAGATATTCATGCCTGAAGTAGGAGGAATAGATATCCTCCTCATTAACAAGGGACCAGAGATCATGTTTCATAGGCAAAATACTCATGCATGCAAAAATGTAACTTTCCATTAATTTTTTTAGTACTGAAATTAGCTTAGCTCATTAGCTCCCTCTTCTACCTAGTAGCAGGGAATGTAATTTTGCTAACCCAGGTGACTCATTATTTCTATTTTCAAGTTTAGTTTATTTTAGGTAAATTTTTGAATTCATAATGTTTTTCTGACCTTCTTTCTTCTCTTCCAAAAGAGGTTATTCTAACTTCTTAATGTGTTTACTTTTGTAGTTGTTACTGTTATATATACATATAATAGATAAATGTATAATATATTTAAAATATATTTTTTATATTTATCTATAATATATATTTATAATACATTATATTATATATTATATTATATATTATAATACATTATATTATATATTATATTATATATTATAATACATTATATTATATATTATATTATATATTATAATACATTATATTATATATTATGTAATATAATATATTATGTTATATATTATATAATCCATATTATATAATATATAATATGTTATATATAATATATATTATAATGTATTATATTATAATATACTATAATGTATTCTATATAATATATAATATAATGTATTATATTATATTATATTATATTATGTATTATATTATATAATATAATATAATGTATTCTATTATAATATATAATATAATGTATTCTATTATAATATGTAACATAATGTATTCTATTATAATATGTAATATAATGTATTCTATTATAATATGTAATATAATGTATTCTACTGTAATATGTAATATAATGTATTCTACTGTAATATGTAATATAATGTATTCTACTGTAATATGTAATATAATGTATTCTATTGTAATATGTAATATAATGTATTCTATTGTAATATGTAATATAATGTATTCTATTGTAATATGTAATATAATGTATTCTATTGTAATATGTAATATAATGTATTATATAATGTATTATATTATAATATATAATTATAATATATAATATAATGTATTATTTTATATTATAGAATATAATGTATTATTTTATATTATAGAATATAATGTATTATTTTATATTATGCAATATAATGTATTATTTTATATTATATAATATAATGTATTATTTTATGTTATATAATATAATGTATTATATTATATTATATAATATAATGTATTATATTATATTATATAATATTTATATTATATAATATAATGTATTATTTTATATTATATAATATTTATATTATATAATATAATGTATTATTTTATATTATATAATATTTATATTATATAAGATGTATTATATAATATTTATATTTTATAATATGTATTATATAATATAATATAATGTATTATATAATATAATATAATATAATGTATTATATAATATAATATAATATAATGTATTATATAATATAATATAATATGATGTATTATCTTATATTATATAATGTATTATATTATATTATACAATATAATGTATTATATTATATAATATAATGTATTATATTATATTATACAATATAATGTATTATATTATATTATATTATATAATGTATTATATTATATTATATTATATAATGTATTATATTATATTATATTATATAATGTATTAGATTATATTATATAATATAATGTATTAGATTATATTATATAATACATTATATTATATAATATAATGTATTATATAATATAATGTATTATATTATATAATATAATGTATTATATTATATAATATAATGTATTATATTATATTATATATAATGTATTATATAATATAATATAATATAATGTATTATAGAATATAATACAATATAATGTATTATAGTATATAATACATTATATTGTATTATATTCTATAATACAATATATTGTATTATAGAATATAATACAATATAATGTATTATATACTATAATACATTATAATGTATTATATACAATACATTATAATGTATTATATACTATAATATAATATAATGTATTATATACTATAATATAATATAATGTATTATATAATATAATATAATGTATTACATAATATAGTATAATATAATTCATTATATTATATATTATAATATAATACAATATAATGTATTATATAATATAATATAATACATTATATTATATATTATAATATAATACAGTATATTATATATTATAATATAATACAGTATATTATATATTATAATATTATACATTATATTATATATTATATTATACATTATATTATATATTATAATATATAATATAATGTATAATATTATAATATATAATATACTGTATTATATTATAATATATTACACAATGTATAATATATTACACATTATATAATGTATTATATTATATATGTAATGTATTATATTATACATGGAATTTCCTTATTCCAGAACTTAGAGAATAAGAATTCAGTCTTTCATTATTGATTATGATATTATCTGCAGCTATTTCATAGGTAATTTGTATAATATTGTGGCAATTTTCTTCTATTTCTAGTTTTATGAGATTTTTCAATCATAAAAAAGAGTTAAATTTTGTCACACATATGAATATGTGTTTATACTGAAACGTGACTAGATTTTTTATTCTTTATTCTGATTATACAGTAAATTTTCAAGTGTTAAGCCAGTCATGAAATTCTGAAATCTATTTTTTATAGTATACTACCTTTTTATATCTAGATGATTATAATTTACTAAAGATTAAGGATTTTTGTGTGTTTTTTTCATAAAGAATATCAGTCTAAAGTATGCTTTTCTTGTAATATTTTGTCTGGTTTTGTGTAAGGATAAAAGAGGCCTCATGAAATGATTTGAGAAATCTTCCTCCATACTCTCTTTTTGAAAGAGTTTGCGTAGAATTGTTATTTATTTTATAAATATGTATTGGAATTCACCAATGAAGTCCTCTTGGCTTGGAGTTTTCTTTGTGTGGATGTTTCTAATTAAGGATTTATTTTAAAAATTGATATGGGACTATTCGAGTTTTCTATTTCTTCTTGAGTCAATATTGATAATCTGTATCTTTCAAAGAATTTATTCATTTGAGCTAAGTTGTCAAATTTGTTAGCATAATTTTGTTTATTATAGACCCTTATTTATTACTCTTTAAAATTTCTGTGGATTTGTAGTGATGTCCCCATTTACCTTAAATTATTGAAATTGTTTCTTCTTTTTAAAAAATGCTATTAGTCTATTGAAGAGTTTATAAATTTTATTTGTATTTCTACAGAGACAGCTTCAGTTTCATTGATTTTTCTGTTTTGTTTGTCTAATTTTTATTTCATTGGCTTCCTCTCATTACTTTCTTACTTCTATTCCCTTCAGGTTTAACTTGTTCTTTTTTATAGATTATTTAAATGAAAGCTCAGGTCACTCATTTTATGTAATTTTTGTTTCCTAACATAAGCACTTTATAATATAGTACACATTTCCAGCTACATGCTGATTTAGCTCCTTTCCACAATTGCTTTAATATTTTCTGATGTTATTATATTTCAGTTCAAAATATTTTCTAATTTTTCTTGTGATTTATTCTTTAACTCACAGTTATATAGATGTGTGTTGTTCAGTTTGCAAATTTTGGAGATGTTTTCACATAGAATATTTGTATTCTTGGTTATAATTTAATTTAATTTTTTCAGAGAAGATACTCTGAATAATTTTAGATTGTTTGGATTTATTGATACTTCTTTTATAGCTCATAATATAATATGACACCATATAGTCTTCCCTGTGCACCTGAAAAGAATGCGTATTATCTTGTTGAGTGGACTATTCTAAACATTTCACTTAGGTCAAGTTGGTTTTTAATGTTATCAGAGTCATCTATACCTTTACTACTTGTTCTAATAATTACCTGCTGACTTGTTCTAATAATTACTGAGTGAGCAATGTTGAAATCTTTAACTATAATTATGAATTTGTCTCATTGTCTTTTCAGTTCTATCAACTTTGTTTTCAGGCATTGTTGAAGCTCTGTTATTAGGTATGTATACAGATTGAAAATGTTATATCTTCTGGATGTACTTTATAGTTTTTCATTATAAAATACTTCATATTATTTCTGATAATATTGCTTATCCTGATGTCTACATTGTATAATATTAGTATAGACATTCTAGTCTGTGTCTAGTGTTTGTTTGCACGGTATTTAATTTTGTATCCTTTAACTTGTAACCACACTATGACTTTAAAGAGGGCTTTCTACAGTTGGCCTATATTCTGGTATTGCCTTTTTATCCTCTCTGACAATCAGTCTTTTAATTGGAGTGTCAAGATTAGTAATATTTAATGTAGTTATTGATATAGTAAGTTTAAATCTACAGTCTTGCTGTTTTTTTTAATTGTCTTCTTTTCTGCGTCCGTTTTTGTCAATTATTGTTTTAGTGTTCTATTATTTCCACTACTGGCTTATTAGCTAGCCCTTGCTTTAGTTTTTAGTATTGCTCTAGGGAATGTAACACACACCTTTAACTAACTTCAGCCTACCTTTAAATGATATTGTCTCACTTCATGAATAACGTAAGAAACTTATATTATATACATTATATGCTTTCATTTTTCCCCTTCCATCTTTTGTTGCCATTCAATTTGATTCATGCCTATTATTATAAATAGCATTATTCTTGCTTCAAACATTTGTCTTTTGAAGAAATAAAAAATGAGAAAAATAGTGTTTTATATGTACTCACTTATATATACCATTTCTAATGTTTCTCATGCCTATTATGCAGAGCTAAGTTCTCAGCTGGCATCATTTTCCTTCTGCTGGAAGAACAGCCTTTAATATGTCTTATAGTGCAAGTCTGCTGGTGATGAATTATTTCAGCATTATTTATTGGAAACAATTTCACCCTGATTTTTGAATTTTACACTTTTCCCTGTGGAAGGGAACTTGAAGAATTTTATCAGGGGAGTTTATAAATGCCATGCTTACATTTGCATTCCAGGAATATCCTTTGGACAGTCTCATATCCTTTGGACAGTCCCAATTGTTTGGCTTGGGAAAAGTCTGAAAGCAACAGGAACAGCCAGGAGGCTGTTAAAATAATCCAGGGGAGATATAATGAGGTTTCAAATGAGTCAATGGTGGTAGGGATGGTGATAAGAAGCCTGGTTTGGAAGATAATTGTGTCATCTGAACTTGGGTATCAAATATAAATAGAGTTGACGACTCCCTGCACTTTGGTTATGGCTCTTAAGTAAGGAGAGGCCCTGTTTACTGTGGTGAGAATTTGTAGTAGGAGGAATTGGTTTGTGAGATCAGTGGTGCTCATCTTTATGATGGTGCTGGCCCTAGGACTGGGGGACCGTCCCAGATGCCATGCCCGGCATGCAAGTTCTCTACTGAGATGAACCTCTTATCTGTTTGGGGCCCAGGTACACTTCCAGCTCTTGGTGCACTACACACCAGAGAAACAGAGACTGATTTTGTTTAAGTCACTGGGCACGGACTCTGGCTTTAGACTCTAGGTACATGATATTGAGGGTCTCCCACTTCCAGGACTCTGGCTCAGATTCTCTGCTCCTTCTGACCTGCACGGGGCAGTTATGGATAATGTCCTTAGGCTAAAATAGCTTCAGGTCAGCACCTCTGCACACAGTGCTTGGCCTGTGGCCTCTCTCATTGCATCAGCCTCACCAGGCTCTTGTTCTGTCTGTCTCTGCTATCCCACTGGTTCCAGCAGTTCGTACAGCTGAGTTCACCCCAAGTTATGACATTATTTAGACTTTTCCTTTCAACTCGGAATATGAAACAAGGATAAATCATTCAACCTCCGTCGCCCATTTAACCCCTGTGTAAACTGTCTGAGGAATATAATGATAATTACCTTTTTCAGGGACAGAGTTGGGGGGAGAGTCAATTAAGGCTTGCACTGTGCTTTGAGATCTTTCAATGAAAGACTCGGGGTTATTACTGTTAACAAGATACCAGAGGGATATTTGCCAGCAGTGACTCCCTTTGAGCCAGCATGTCTGTCATTAGTAATTTGGGGGCTTGGCACAGAGTCATGGGAATGTTTTAATGGCTTCTGTTCAACCCCAGAAATAGATTGTGAAGTTGCAAAAAGAAATGCTTGTTTTCTCTGCTCTCCTCTATTTCTGTACACGTGGTGACTCTCAGGGGAGATCTCAGGTTCTTTTGTCAAGGGCCAAAGAAGTGAGAAACAGGGTCTTATGCTGCCTCAATAAATTCTGACAGAAGACAGTGGTCAGGCCTGTTCCCGAGACTGACTTAGAGAGGGGCTATACCACCAGATAGTAACTCTGGCCTAAATTGCATTTCTGGAACTGCCTGGAGAGCTTGCTAATCCACTGAAGTTTGGGAGTGACAGGTAATATTATTATGTTGTGAGTGATAGGTATATTAATATTATTTCCTAAACAAATATTTAGAAAATGTTTGTTAATTTAAACAGGTGATTTTATTCCTAAACCAACTCCCAGATGCTTTTCAGAGTTGTCTCTGTGAGTCAAGAAAACAAAGTTTTCTGTCTAGGATGCGTGGACTTGTTTCTAGGACCCGGGGAAAGAATATATGTGTCCAACCAACTTGTGTTTGGCTCTTCATTGGCAGAGTCCATGCTTTAGCTTAATTTTCAACCAAGTAATAAACTGTTATTTTAAAAGCTCCCATCATTCCCTCTTCCTCAGTTTTTTTCCTTTATTTTTTACTCCATTCTTTGCTTTATATTTAATCAATTCTTTTCTCTACTTATCAAAGCAAGACGATAGACTGCAAAAAGCAGCAGATATGTGGAAATGAGTAGCTTTGACTCTTACTGATGGTGACTTTGGGCACGTCACTTAACCCCTACAACATTTACTTTACCCTCTGAAAAATGTGGTGATAACCCAGGGTCCCAGCAGGATGGCTGGGAGTCAATATGGACACAGTTGTTTCAGATGTTGCAGATGCAGAGTCACATAAACGTGTGAAGCTACTGAATGTAAACAGTAGGGTATAGTGAAGACTCCGGTCAACTGGAGCATTCTTGCCCCATCCACAGGGAGCAGCTGTTATTCTGTTATAGCAAATGTTTACCAGACTTTCTTTTTTCTTTTTTAAAATTATACTTTAAGCTCTGGGGCACATGTGCAAAACGTGCAGGTTTGTTACAAAGTTATACACGTGCCATGGTTGTTTGCTGCACCCACCAACCCGACATCTACTTTAGGTATTTCTCCTAATGCTATCCCTCCCCTAGCCCCCCACCCCTTGACAGGCCCCAGTGTGTGATGTTCCCCTCCCTGCGTCTATGTGTTCTCCTTGGTCAACTCTCACTTTAGAGTGAGAACAGGTGGTGTTTGGTTTTCTGTTCTTGTGTTTGCTGAGAATGATGGTTTTCAGAGTCATCTGTGTCCCTGTAAAGGACATGAATTCATGCTTTTTATGGCTGCATAGTATTCCATGGTGTATATGTGCCACATTTTCTTTATCCAGTCTGTCATTACTGGTCATTTGGGTTGGTTCCAAGTCTTTGCTATTGTTAACAGTGCTGCAATAAACCTACGTTCTTGCCCCATTCACAGGGAACAGCTATTATTCTATTATAGCAAATGTTTACCAGACTTTCTTTCTTTTTTCTTCTTATTATTATACTTTAAGTTCTGGGGTACATGTGCAGAATGCGCAGGTTTGTTACATAGATATACACGTGCTATGGTGGTTTGCTGCACCCATCAACCTGTCATCTACTTTCTTTCTTTTTTCAAAGCACATAGGGCACTTAGAAATATATATAATATGTCCTGATTTTTTAAGTATTGGAACCAATTCATTTTCTTTTGCAAAAAGATGTGGAACAATTACAACATGGTTGTAGGCTGGGTTTGACTAACAAAATACCAATGCGATATTTGTAACTTATTTTATCCTTCATCAATTTCTGCCTTCTTCCTCTTCTTCTTTATCTTCTAATACTTTTTCTTTTTCTATCTATTTTTCCCCCTGACAACAGTGTTTTCTTTATATCATCCTAAAGTAATACTGGATTTTTTGCTTGGGATATATTTACACAAACCACAATTTCCTCATTCTTCCAACAGGCCCACTCAAATTCTCATCTTTTTTCTTATAAATGACAATACAAAGACACCACCAAGCCCACTGAGTTTTGAAATAGTTAAGTCTATACTTCCATCCTTAAGGGAAAACTGGAAATAATATATCTTCCTAGTTTTACTTAAAAAAAAACAAAATAAAAAAATAAAAAAAGACCCAACTTGGCTGTTGACAAGATCACCAGGAATGCTAACTCATCAGTCACTTGGGGCTATTTGTGGTTGAGTTCACCAAGCCTTGGGCACATAAATGGTGTTAATCCTGAGCCCAGTGAGAAGCTGGCCTGAAGGAGCCATGACCATGTGCCTCCATTGCCTTTCCAGAAAAATATGCTAAAGAAGCCCCAGCCACTGATTGTGCATAGTAAATTGTATGTAAAAGGTATGTTCATCACCAAAAATGAGCATAATTCTTCCCAATTGCAGTGACTTGCCCTCTTTTAACTCTTTTCATGAGAGAAATGTGACTACTTTATTTAAAACAAGAAGAGACCCCTTTGGAAACAGTGTAATAATACTTTGTATGCATGCCCACATTTTCTGTTCCCTCTCCACTGACAGAAATAACTAATCATCAAGGGCACTCTTCCCATTGAGTCTAGATGTAGCCACAAAATCCTTCATATACATGGCAGCCATGATCAGTCATTTGGGGTAGGCATGTGGGTTAAAACCCAGTATGCCAAAAAGTGAAAACAACTCAAATATCCATTAAATAGTAAATGGGTAAACAAAATGGGATATATTCATGTTATAGAAAACAATTTGCCAATAAAAAGAAGTGGAGTGTGGATACGCATAACAACATGGATGAACCTTAAAACATTATGCTAAGTGAAAATGAAACAAACACATAATACCATATATTGTATGAGTCTACATATGGAAATATCCAGAAAAGGCAAATCTATAGAGACAAAAAGTAGATTGCAGCTTTCTGGGGGATAGGGGTGGGATCAGGGTCTGTTTACAAGTGGGCTCAAGGTGTGTTTTCTAGGGTGATGGAAAGGTTCTAAAATTGGATGGTGGCAATGATTGTACAATTTTATAAATTTACAAAGAGTCATTTAACTGTACACTTAAAACAAGTGAATTCAATATTATGTAAATTATACATTGAAGTCATAAATCTGTTTACAAAACACACGGAGTAGGCTTCCCTGTTTGTCAAGACATTTGACTACCTGGAGTCAGGGAGCCATGGAGCATAAGTTATTCCAGGATCTTTCACTGACTTACTATGTAATATTAAGAAAGAACTTCGTTTCTCTGTCTGCATTTTCTTCATTTGTAAGTTGATGTGTTTGAGCTGATGCTCTTTCAGGAACTTTTAAACTCCAACAGTACCTAAGAAGAAGCAAAGCAAGAATAGTTACTGCAATATTTCACCACAAAATAAAAACAACCCAAATATCCATCCTACCAGGCTGTCAACTTTTGCGGAGGAGCAGAGATTGGGGATTCATCCCTTGCCAATGTCTGCCTCACAGCTATACACAGAGAGTTAAACAGTGCCGTCTATTGGTATGAGCAGATTCGGAATATGAATATTTATGAGACTTCATATATAATATCAAAAGTGTTTTCTAAGAAGTGAATATCAGCATGATGTATGACAGTATGACATTCCTGCTCTGTCCAATGTGTCTTTTACTCTTCCCAGACAGTATGAAACATTGGGAAGAAAACATCACCCTCTATAAACTAGTCTAGTTGTATAAGTAGTTACAGCGAAAAAAAGAGGTGTGTGTGTGTATGTGTGTTCCCCTTCCTTTGGGTATGTTGTATTGGGTGAAGATGGGCTTTGGAGTCAAACAAACCTAAATTTTCTTCCAGGCTCTGCTATTAAATCCCTGTGGGATCATCACTTAACCTTTCTGAGCCATCTGTGACATGGGGGTAATCTAATTTACCTCCTAAGGTATTTCGAAGTCTTAGGAGACCTTCTATATTAAACAGCTAGAGTGGTTCCAGAAACAAAGTAAGTGTTTCCTAAATGTTTGTTTCCGACCTTTCTGCTCTTTCTCTGCCCCTCCACCACGTTCAAGGTCTATTTGGAAATGGCTGGGTCTAGATAGTAGGGACTCAAAACAAAAGTTGCCCACTTCTCTCGATAATTAGATACACATATGCAGTCAACCAAGGGCATGTTCCTTTGGAAGGGGACCTGGCTATGTTGAGTGACTGTTCACTGGCTCTGGAAATGATCCTGTCTTACCACTCTGCCCTTCTTCACTTTTCTCTTGGGCCTTAAGATTTTCTAATTTGTAGTTATAACTCTTTGGTAAGACACTAGGTCCATGATAATGAATATTCCTTGGCACTGAGGTCATGGCAGAGCCTCCGATGAGAATTGTTTCTAAGCTAGATGTCCCAGGAGCCCACCCATCCCTTTTCAAATTTCGTCAAAGCATCCAAGTTTCTGTTTCTGTTTTGGAGCAAACCCGTGGCTGTGCTGTCTGTCATGTGTCCTTTTAAGACACAGCCAGGAAACTCCACAAAGCTGGGTGCCATCAGATTTTGCAGGGCCACACACACTGATGGGGAAAACCAATTTTAGCAAGATTTTGCATATCTTTGAATGTCTTATTGTGGTCACAGAGATGCAGATACGTGATAAATATTCTTTAAGGGAAGGGAGAGAAAAAGATGAACATTTGTGGGGCCTATTTTATGTTTGGCATTCAAGATGTTTATTCTTCTATTCACTTATTTAAGATGAGTGAATAATTTTGACTGCATTTTTGTATAATGAAAAATATCAGATTCGTTGTCAAAACAAATTAAAAAATGCAAAAGTGCACAGGGCGAAAAGTGAATATATTCCTACACCAGCAACCACACCTCCTTCTCCACTTACCCTTCCTTCTTGAAATTTTAATTTCACGTGGAAGTAACCAATTTTAGTAGACTAGTATGGATTCTTCTCTTGACCCTCTTTTAGGCACTTTGCCATAAATGCAAATTGTTCTGCAATCCCCTCACTCTATTTATATACCCTGCTTGCCTCTCTGCATGATTACAGATAGAGTTCCCTCGCTCCTTTTCATGACTATCTCACATTTGATTTCATGAAAGAACTCACTTTTGTTTAGCTATGCTCCATCCATGGTCATATGGATTGTTTCTTATTGGTGATACATGTAACCTACGTGTCTATTTGCATAAACTTGCAAGTAATTTTGTAAAATGGATTCTTCAAAAGAATTTATTGAACAAAGTGTCTACCAGGCAGGGAACTGGATGCTCTAAGTACAGCAGGGACAAGATGTAATTGTTTCCTGCCTCCATAGAGTTTGCAATCTAGTCTGCCATTGTATTTCAAATGTCTACTCCATTTTTCCTCCACCTCTACCCTGCTTATTAATGTAATGATAATTAGTCCTGGTTTATAGATAAGAAGCCTTTGGCTCAAAGAAGTATATGACCACAAGCAAGTTCACCCAGACTATTAATTGCATAGTTGGGAAACATTTTCACATCTGACTCCAGAGCTTCTAAGCTGCCCATTACCTGGTCAGTGACTAGTATTTGGTCAGTTGCAACCCTCAAAGATGTGTCAAATTTACCTATCTGATATTGGACTTAAAGCTTCAGAGATCCAGGTGGATTAGAAGCAAAAAGATGAGTTCCTGCTCTTTGTAAAACCATGACACAACAGCACATGAGGAGGAGCAGAGAGACCCCTGGCCCCTATTATTCATGAAAGGGTCTGTCCTGGGGTCAGGCATACCAGGTTTTGAATTTCAGGTCAGCCACTTAGCTTCTGAATAGCTTCAGCCAAGTCATTTCTTCTCCATTAGATTCAGGTTTCCTCATCTGTAAGATGAAAAATATCAACGTCCACCTTCCCAGTGGTTGTGAGGTTTCAGTGAGCTCATGTGCATAAAATATTTTGCATAGATCCCGAGATAGAGTGGGAGCTTGATAAATGTGAGCTATTGTTACTGCTTTCATTTTAATGTGGTTTTTTTTTTTTTTTATTGCGCTAAATCTGATTGCCCTCTGGAGTCCCTGCTTGTTCTGCCAACTCTGAGCCAAACACCTGCCTTCTCACCACCTTTACTGTCCTCAGGAGCCGTTGGGCAATTCTGGGTATGGCCTCAGCTCCCATCAGAGGAGAATGTGAACATGATATGTCCCCAATATAGTCCAGATGCAAGGAGGCTACTAATGAGAAATGGAAAGGTGGGCACCAGTAATGGTTTTCTGAGGAGTCATTTACACTCAGTTTGGGAACTGGGTGTGATTTCTTCTTAGAATTACTCCCTGAAGATTTGTGACCTGTTCTGATCCTGTCATCTCGTTTCCAGAGTCTCTTCTGTCCTCTGCAGGCCCAGCTTTGGAACTCAGCTCTTTGGCCCAGCTCTTGCTGCCAGGTTCCACAAGCACAGATGCTACTTGTCAGGCTTGCGCCAAGTTGCCAGGCCGGGACACTCACCACTGGGCCAGGCCATCCCTTTACCAAGCTGGGCTCTCAGCCACAGCTGGAGAGGTGCCAGGGGGAAGGAGTTAGGGCCTGCGTGAAGCTGGTGGTGTGGGTAATCGCGTTTGGGAGCCTGAGATGGCCTGCAGCGACAAGGGCAAGATTAGTGACATCAGCCCTTCCCAGGCAGCAGGTTCAGACAGGAGGAGAGGGAGGCCGCCGGCGCCCGGGTCAGAGGGGTCATTGGCAGCCAGGAGGGTGGGCCCTCCCAGACCTGGGCTCCTTGGGGCTTGCCTGCTCTGGCGTGGTTGTTGGGGAAACCTGTTGGGTAAGCTCTTGTGTGTTTCCCTGTAAGGCTAGGTCTTACAGTCAAAGCAGAAAAGTGGGGTGAGGGGAGGGAGCTCTTTAATGGCTCTGACATGTACTTGAGAAGCTGCCAAAGGGTGGTTTATGTTTCTTAAACAGAGATGTGTTATGATAGTGAGGCTGCTTCTGTGGTGGTGATAGCTGAGCCCTGCCCGAGGCTGGGGCTCCCTGACATGCTCCTTTGCCAAGACAGGAGGCAGCATGGTGAAGGAGTGGATTGCCAGATTTGGGGGGCAGCAGAGGTAGCCGCCCAGGTATACAGAGCACATGACCTTGGGGCAGTCAGATCATCTACCTGAACTTCAGTTTCTCATCAGCTAAATGAGAATACTAGTTTGTCCCTCACAGATCTCCACAGCTGCATGTTCCTTAGCTGCATACGTACACTGCACTATTCTAGGCATTTTGCAAGTATCTCACTTACTCCTATAATGACCGCATGATGCAGGTGCTATTATGAGTCTTGTTTTACACATAAAGCACAGAGATACCAAACGATTTGGCCGAGATCTCATAGCAAAGCTGGCAGAGCTGAGATTGGACTCTGGGCAGATGTCTCTAACCTTAACCACTGTGCTATGCTTCCCAGAACTTGCCTAGGACCCTGGTCCTCCCCCTCCAGGCACTTGAGTCATTGTGGAATAGCACATTAGTTGATGTGATTTTGGGGTGAGTGTCCATTCCCTTAACTGGATTCTGAGCCCTTCACCTTGGTTTTTGCTCATCTCTGTATCCCCAGCACCTAGCTCTGGACTTAGTAAGGGCCTCCCTGCAGTACCTGTGTGAAAGGCTGCCAGGAGGATCAAGATAAAGAACTCGAAATATTTGGTGGCTCCATATGAAATCACCCAGCACTGCTCTGAGCTTACAGTAGGTGGTAGGGAAATGCTTATATCCAGGGCAGATGTGCTGTGGGGCTGGGTTTGCTTCAGTGACTTTGTTCGGGAGGCATGATCAGTCATAACTGCAGTTACTCCCAAATGGCAAACTTTGGAGCAATCTATTTGACTCACCTATAAGAAGAAAATGGGCAGGGACCATGTTGTTCAGGCAGGCAAGCACTGTGGTCATGTGCCTCACAGATCAACCCTTGCGCAGTTGATCTTTCAGATAACATCTCCTCAAAGCAACTACCACCAAATCTCAAAAGGTGGTTCAACCCATCTTTCTGTCTCACGGAGAAGAATTTCCCATTTTGTTCAGCAACCTAACCTACCCTCATCTTCAGCTTCAGGCCTAAAGCAGAAAATCTCTGAAGTGCCAAGGGGTTATATGCCTTCAAGAGAAAAGAAGAGAAGCTCCTTTTAGGTTGTACATTCTCTCCTCTCTCTGCAGCCTGTGTGTTTGCAGAGCCTGATGGGATAAGAGAAGGCAAGTGCCAGTCTCAAATTGTGTGCATTGTGGGTGTGCGAAGATGCACCCAGCATTCCTTCTTTAACGCTGATGAATCCCACACTTGTGGAAAATCTGATGTTTTCCCAAAATGTTTGCTAAATTATCCACAGTATTTCCGCCTTCCATATGCTCATCCTGAGTTTCCTAGCTCAAGCTCCTGAACACATTGAAACCTACCTTCGGGCATGACTAGATTTATTGTGGATTTGGCTGGTATGATGCAAAGACGCTACTAGCCTGTCAGACAGACAGACACACAGACAAGCTGAAATGAAAGCATATTTCTAATTGATCTCTATGTTGGAATGGGTAATTTGTTTAGAAAGCATCAAAAAAGAAATATCTACTAGAAAATTATTACATTTTGATGTATTCAATTCTTGTCAGCAAAGAGAACATTTTAGAAACATACTTGAAACAACAGTGTGCAGAAGTAGCATCAGGCAGTGAACAAATGGCTTCAGTTTATTTGCCTAAAGTGGAACACAGTAATCAGAAAACCTCTGCAAATTTATGGGGAGCCTGTTATATACCACACCCTGTTTGGGGACTAGAAAATTCCTTCATTTAGACTCATTTGCCCCTACACTCAGTTCTGTACCTGGAATGATAATAAAGTGAAAGAAAGAACATGTCAGTGTGAGAAATAACTTTTTTTTTTTTCTTAGAGAATGCTCTAGTTACCTGCTTGCAAAGTTCACTGGGGCCAGGACTGGCTATTTAAGATAGAAAGTTACCTTACTTTGGGAGCAAGAGAGTTCCTGGCACTTTTGGCTGAGGTCTTTATTTTTCAAGGAGGTGTCCTCATTTGCTAAAGACAATTTCTTGGCTCAAGCAAACCAATTTAACAGTCACCTGCATTCCTTGACAGGACTATTGCTCCTCAATATTGCCACACCTGGGGTGTGTGCTGGGGCCGTAGATTTGAAGCATGAATATCTTTATCCATTCAGGGTGAGGTGGTGGCAGCTTGTGCTACACTCCCTACAGGTGGCTTGGCTCTGAATCAACCCCCTTTGATTCACATGGGAAGTCTTCTTTAAAAATTACTGATAGCTGCTTCAAAGTATATGTCCTATTGATGGGGGAATCATGAGTCTCAGAAGATCTGGGGCTAACCTGATATCATGAGTCTGCTATTTTGTCCTTAAAAATGGTACGTACATCTGTGTGATTGAATGTATAACTTCGTAAGACTTTTTATACACATCCAAAGTTGAACATATTTTGTCAGGTTATGTTGACTTAAGAAATAGTGTCATTAAAAAAGGAAAATGAGAGTCAACTGTTTTATAAATGTTAGAAATCTTGCATTGTGGAGGAATCAAACATACTCATGCTGCCTTGTTGCTCTGTCTTATTCCTCACTGGCTATAGAGTATAGATATTTATACACACGTGCACACACAGACACACACACACACTTCCTCTTTTTTTTGGTCTCCTTGGACAGCCTTCTTTTTTTTTCTTTCTTGCCAAGTGGCTCTGGGTATATTCAACTCTCTGGCTCTTGGTCCTTTTGGACCTATTGACTCACATCTGTCTAGTCAGAGTTATTTAACGGGAGCTCTTGTGTTTTAACTTTTGGGCACCCAACACTCGGGTTTCTAGTTTCCAGGAGGTGGCCTCACCCAAGACATTAGGACATCTGTCCTTGCCTGCCCTGACCTAGTTCTTCCCACCTGGGCTATCACTTTAGCCCTTAACTTTAAGCTATAAGTTCTGCTCAACAAGTTCTCAGCTGCTCACAGGAGTCACTAGAGGTTGCTCCTCCTTCTTTCAGTCTGGCCAATGTCAAGGCCCAGTAAGGTGTGCAGTGCATGCCAATGATGGTTGAAGGGAGGTGCATCCTCACTAGCAAAAGGTCTGGGCTCAGCGGTGACTCATGCCCACACCTGCCAAGGGCATTACAGAGAAAGTCTCATCTAGAGAGCTTGAATCTTCAGGCCACATTACCAAGCAGGTTCTAGGGAGGAAGTAGAAGGAGGGATGTGGCCATAAGGAAAAGTAGATGGAGGTGTGTTCAGATCCTTGAGCACTGATCCTTGAACAAGTCACCTGGAAGGATGTTTATATGCTAAATGCCATTTTAGTCAGGAACCTTGGGTTTCACGTTGATTTTAAAAACCATCTATAGTCCCAGTTAATGGAGAGAGTGCTTGGATAGCATATGTAATAACATTATATAATATTCACAATAATAACCATTATGTTGATTAACCCTAACCATTTGCCTAACAGTGTGCTGGATGCTTCACTAGATTGGCCCATTTAATTATTTCATCAACTTAATGTAAGAAACTAGTATGCCCTTTTTATAAAAGTGAAAACTAAGGTATGGATAAATCAAATAACTTGCTCTGAATTCCATAGTTAGTAAGTGGTAAAAGTGCATTTAAACTCAGGAAACCTGACTCTAGCTCCTGCACTCAACCACAATATTCTAGTGTCCCATGATGGTATAAACTAGGGATTTGCATATCTTCTCTATACAGGGCAAGATAGTAAATATTTTAGGCTTTGAGGTCATATGGCCTCTGTGGCAACTACTCAACTCTGCTGCTGTGGCAATCAGCATTTTTTGACAATATGTACATTATGTGGCCATGTTCCAATAGAGCTTTGTTTATGAAAAACAAGCCATGGGTTGGATTCAGCCAAGAGACAGTAGTTTGCTGGTACTTGGCATAAACCAAAGAGGACATGGAAATTTCAGATTTAAAAAACATTCATTGGAACACTTATGTTTTGGGTACTTCAATTAATTTATTTTATTGATTCTTTCAAAAGCTTTAAGGTAGGAAAGGAATTCCCAGTTTACAAATGAGAAAACTGAAGCTCAGTGAAGTTAACTTTCCTGGAGACAGCTAGTAAATGGCAAAGGAGAATTGAACATAACTCATCACAACTCAAATTCCTTTGTCGTTTTTCTTTGTAGGCTTTCCAAGTAGACTGAAGCCCCATAAATCATCAAGTCTCCAGAAGCTATACTGTTGTTTTTTCTTTTTCAGGGAAGTATGAACGTGTCAGAACTTGGCCATGACTAGCTGCAAGGCATGCTGGGACCTCAGGGACAGGAGGTTTCTGGATGAGGAAGAGGCACTGAGATAAATACGGAGGAAACTTGCCCAGATGGAAAACTGGCCATTGGTAGAGGGAGGGGCTCCAGTTGTCCAAATGGGTGTGGAGAATTCCAGTAGGTTCCAGCTTAGTCTCATCCCTGTAGTGGGGCATTGTGGGAGTGGGAGTGTGAGCAGAGATATCAGGAATCTCCAAGCTGTGATAACAATGGGGTATCATCCTAATTTGGAGCAGGGTGCAGGTTGGAGGCCCCTGGGAGGAGGCAGCTGGAAGGGGCTGGCCTTCATTGGAGTGGGCTGGTTCTCAGAAATAAGTTTTAGCCTCTGGAAGCATCTGGAGAGAGAAAAAGAAATCCAAAATGGAGCACACACTCATATAACCCAGGTGGACACCTGCTTCAGCCTTTACACCTCAGATTAAGGGTTTCTCTTTACAGAGGCCTTGGCTGAACACTGCAGTAGACACCCCTTGCTCTTCTTTGTTACTGGGCTGTATTTTTCTTTACCCAGATAGACTCCCACTTCCATACTTTTCCACTTGCCACTCCCTTTTCTGGGACTGCTCTTTTCCCAGATATCCTCATGCCTCGCTCCCTCACTCCTTCAAGGTTCTCTTTCAAAAGTCATTTACGTGGGAGGCATTCCTTGACCACCTCATTCAAAATGTAAAACCCCTTTCCTCCCATGATGTTTTATTATCCCTATTTTCTGTTTTATGTTTTTTTCTCCTTAGCATTTACCAGTAACCTATAATATGTGTTACCTTTTTATCTTGTTTCTTGACTGCTGTGTAGAAGATCTATTAAGTCAGGAAAGGTTTGTAGCTTTGTTATTGTATGTACAGTATTTAGAACAGTGCCTGGGACATTGTTGGCACTCAATAAATATCTGTTGAATTAATGAATTAACTTATCACAAGTTGCAATTACATATTTAATCATGTATTATCTTTATTTCCCACTAGACTGTAAGCTCTGTGAAAATGAAGACCATGTTTGTGTTTTTATTACTACATCCTCAATGCCTATATTATCTGAGGTGCTCAAAAGAAACAAAAAAACAAAAAACAAAACAACAACAACAATAAGAATACAAAAAAAAAAACAAAACACTTGAATGAAAGAATGAGTGAGAATTAGGAAGATTCTCCTAACTGGCAGAAGAAGCCCAAGAACTTGTATATCTCGTCATCCTAGCTCTTATCAAGGAATTTATTTCTCCCACTGACATTATAATTCTTTTTTTTTCTTTGCTTTTCATTTTTTTTTTTTTTCAGACGGAGTCTCACTCTGTCACTCAGGCTGGAGTAATGGAGTGCAGTGGCGTAATCTTGGCTCACTGCAACCTCCGCCTCCCAGGTTGAAGCAATTCTTTCTGCCTCAGCCTCCCTAGTAGCTGGGATTACAGGTGCCCACTACCACACCTGGCTAATTTTTGTATTTTTTAGTAGAGACGGGTTTTTGCCATGTTGGCCAGGCTGGTCTCAAACTCCTGACCTCAGGTGATCTGCCTGCCTCAGCCTCCCAAAGTGCTGGGATTACAGGCATGAGCCACTATGCCTGGCATGATCTTATAATTCTTTAAAGGATATACGTTGTGTCTTACTCGTATCTGACCTCAAGATCCTTAACAGCAATTGGCATTTAGTAGGTAATAGTTAATTATCTGCCAAATGAACAAAGGCATGCTGCAGCAGTAGAAGCAAGGCCTAGGAGTGCAAAATTCATTTGAGAGCTCACTGTCTGGTGAGGCTGAGACTGGTTTGTTTAGGATGGACACAGAGTAAAGTCTTCGTGGCAATGGAGAGTCTTTGCCAGAGTGACTTAGATGTGCTTAGCCATGAGGCAACCTCATGTCGAGGAAATATGTTGTGTCTTACTCATGTCTGACCTCAAGATCCTTAACAGCAATTGGCACTTAGTAGGTGATAGTTAATTATCTGCCAAATGGATAAATCTGAGGAGATCCCCTGCTTTTGTCAAAACTGGCACAGAGGACAGGGAAGGTAGTGTTGAATCCACAGGGGCAAAACTCAGACCTGCAGATGAAAGCAATCAGGGAAGGCTAGGTATTGACAGTGGAGCAGGGATAGAATGTACAATTAAGCCCGGTGTGGTGGTTCATGCCTGTAATCCCAGCACTTTGGGATGCCAAGGCGGGCAGATTACTTGAGGTCAGGAGTTTGAGACCAGTCTGGCCAACATGGCGAGCATCCGTCTCTAACAAAAAATACGAAAACTGAGCCAGGTGTGGTTGCGCATGCCTGTAGTCCCAGCTACTTGGGAGGCTGAGGTGGGAGAATTGCTTGAACTGGCAGGCAGAAGTTGCAGTCAGCCGAGATTGTGCCACTGCACTTCAGCCTGGGTGACAGAGTAAGACTCTGTCTAAAAAAAAAAAGAAAAGAATGTACAATTTAGAAGATTAATTTGATGTCAAAAAGACAAAGATCAGAAGCTAAAAAACCACTTGGGCATTATTGCACATGTTCAGAAATAAGCATTATGACCTTGATTTAATAGGAGTAACAGAAATGGAAGAGAAGTGGGAGCATACAAGAGGCGATTAGAAGGAATAAGTTATAAGATGTAATTTTTAAGTGGATATCTGAAACAAAAGAGAAATAATATGCTTATGTTTGGAGAAAAAAAACTAGTGGGCTAGTGGGTGAGCACTGCATTCGGCCTTTTCTGTTCATTGTCTCATTTTATCTCCAAAATAACTTTGTGAACACATGCATGGCCCCTATTTAGAGATGAGAAAACAGACTCAGAGAGGCTAAGAGACTGGCACAGAAGGCTGGAGGTGGAATTCAGGTCCAGTTACTTCTACTTTCAAAATCTAACCTATTTATAGAAAGTGACTCAAGAACTGTAGGTGCTGTTTAGATCTGGGAACCAGAAATGAGCATTCAGTGGCTGTGATATTGGATGGACTATGTTAAACAAATATCTGGCTTCTTAAAAAAAAAAAAAAAAAGGAAAGAAACAAAAAACAAGGCAGAGTGCTGAGTCACTCACCCCAAGCAGCCTGAGGGAGGTAATTATAAACAGCTGGAACAGACATCATGGGGCTCCACTAGAATAACCAGAGGAGAAGCTGGAAGGGACTGGCTCCGGAAAGGAGAAGGAGAACTAAAGCAGGGAAGTTACTGCAGAGGACAGAGCATGACCAGACACAACCGGATAGAGCCAAACAGAGCAGAAGCCTGCTGTTATGAAAGAAAAAAAAAAAGAAATCCAATTCTAAAAATGCAAGAGTTCTTTCAGCTGTTATCTCTCAGTAAACAGTAAAGTAATAGACACACTGCCCTGAAACCCTGAAGCCTTGACTCTCCATCACATGAAAATAAGTCTGAGTTGAGGCAATAAAAGTGGTAGAGAGGCCAATCAAAAATCTACAGGTAGAGGGAAAAGCTGGATGAAATGCCCCATTTGGACTTAGAGGTTATTTGTTCTTAGGCTTCTCTCCTGTAGGTATTGGTGGCTCGTTTTTCTTGAAAGGCTAAGTAACTAATGCCTTTTATTGATGAATGGCCACTTGCCTTTTGATATACAGCCACTGAGTTAATTTTCCCTTTCAGAATTCGCGGCATCTCTGAATTGTGGTATTTACTAAGCTGCCCCCATTGGTGACCCTGGGATCATCTGGGCAGCTTGCAAGACCCAGGCCCAGACAGGGCAGGTCTTACATAGCCCTGGCCCTGAAGCCTCAGCTAATGATAGAATATCATCCTATTGACTCCTAAATGGGAAGTCAGGAGGGGAAGTGGATTGGGAACGTGGGGTGAGGCATGCCCATTTGCTGCACCAAGCCACCATCACTGGCACCTCCTCTACTCCATGGACTTAGCTATAGGCCCAAGGACAAGTTGGATTTCAGGCATTAGCTTCATGTGAGAAGGAGATAACATAAGTGTCCTGCAGTCTTTTTGACTTAAGTGCATAGAGGTGGGTGAACAGTTGGATGTGAAAATGTTAATTTGCAAATAAATGTTCCAAATGCGCAAGCAGGGCCCATTTGCAAATGGAAATGATATAGGGCAAGAAAAGCTGAGTACCAAGGAGCATGGAAAGAATCATCCCTTGGTTTTTGTTGAGAATGTAAAAATGTGTAAGCATGATGTTAAGCGTGAGAGACAGTTTGAGTATAGACAAGGATTCGACAGACTTGGATCAGAACAGCAATTCTTCAGTTTAAAGCTGTGTGAGATCAGGTAACATTTGAAACCTTTCTGCCACTCATCTATCAATGGGGCTGAAACTATGTAAGATGAGGATGAAACTGGATTAATATAGTACCTGGTACAGAGTAAATTATCAATGACTATCAGTTTCCTTTCTCTTTCTTTTAAGGTGCAATATGAATAAATGAAGATACCACTGAATGCAAAGCCTCTGCTGAGAGCTGGGTTGAAAAATCCCATATTTGTAACAATGTAGATCAACAAAAATTCTTACATGCCAGTCACAATAATGGCAAAACCAAAGCATAAGTACATAGCTCATTCAAGGTCATGAAACTTAGGTGGAACTCAAATTCAGTTTCCCAAAAGCTGCTTTGAAGGTTGGCCCTGAATTTTTCCTTCTGTAGCTCATCTTAAGGTCTGTGTTTTTAATTAAAACCAAACTACTTCCACTCAGTGAACATACCTCATATCTCAGCAATCATTAGGAGCACAATGGGTCCTCTTCTTGCCTTAATAAGGTCAAGAGAGAAACAACAATAGCAGCTGCTCTCCTCCCCACCTCCCTTGGCTCTGCAGCTTGGCATCTCCCTCTCTCTGGAGAGTCCATGAGTCAGAATCCATTCCTGGGGACCCTAGCCTAGGAAGCTGCACTCAGTTTGCCTGTGTGTGCAGAGTACCCAGCCCTCTCAGGAACTCTTTTTTTTTTTTTTTTTTTTCACTTTGAGATGGAGTGTCACTCTGTCACCCAGGCTGGAGTGCAGTGGCCTGATCTCAGCTCACTGCAACCTCTGCCTCCCAAGTTCAAGTGATTCTCATGCCTCAGCCTCCCGAGTAGCTGAGACTACAGGCACACACCACCACAGCCAGCTAATTTTTGTATTTTTAGTAGAGATGGGGTTTCACCATGTTGGCCAGGACATGGATCTCCTGAACTCGTGATCTGCCTGCTTCAGCCTCCCAAAGTGCTGGGATTACAGGTGTGAGCCACATGCCCGGCCTTAGCCCTCTCAGGAACTCTTACGATGAGGCACTTGCTCTCAGGCTTAGCACTGACACTGGTTCTTGGACTGAGGCTGCCTTTGGTCCTTCAATTGCTGTCCTCCCAGCATCAGGTGATCCCTCTTGCCCAGGGTGTGTTAAGAGTAATGGAATGAATGAATTCATACTCATAGCCCTGGTAGTTGAGCAGATGCCTTTTGAATTTACTCAATGAGGAAGGTAAGGACCCTCTGCAAAGACTGGTGCAGAAGGAGGGAGCCTTTCTTCCCCACTCCACTTCATCGTTTTTTAAACACACAGAAACACAGAATAAGATCCCTGTATTACTTGGGTTCTGGTCTCCTTTCTACTACTTAGTAATTGACAAGGTCAATTGTCTATCTGCAAAAGGGTACTGTTTAGTGAGCTTATCTTTTTCTATTGGAAGTTCTGACATTTGATGACCCTGGAACAGGACTCAGGGGGACACAGAACCCACTCTGGATCAAACAGACCTGGATGAAAAACCCCAACTCCTACACTCACTAGTTCTTGGACCTTGGAAAATTTTGAGAGTCTCCATTTCATCAAAAGATATTGCATGATGGATATAAATGCTTAACATATACTACTGGTATACAGTACATGCTCAAAAAAAGGGCAGCTTAATCTCCTACATATCTTCTCAAGGCATACATATACAAAAGAATATATATGCCCTTCCCTACATTGCTAGCAAGAATAGTCTCTTAAAACTCCGCTTCAGAGCCATTTTCTGTTGTTTCAGAACAAACACAGCATATTGTAAATTTTCTGTATTACCTCCGAGACAGCTCCAAACAGAAGACAGGGCTGCAGGGAGCCAAAGAGCTGGGAAAACGCACAGCATTTCTGGTTCTGGGGCCTGTTAAGCAATAGGAAAACACCCTTTGGGGATGATTGCTGACAAAAAGCCCTTCCTGTTCCAAACTGGAGGCATAGAATGGAGCAGAGCAGGAGGCAAGCCAGCAGTGGTTTCATCTGGAACCAGCTTGCTCATCTGATGAGGCAAAGACCCAGCGCTGGGCTCTCCTCCCACCGCCTTGCATTGTAGGGGAGCCATCAGAATGGGAGGTCGCCATGTTGGCCTAAGGCTTGCCCCGGGGGGCTTGGAGAGTGACAAAAGTGGCACAGAGTCCTTTTTCAGGGTGGTTTCTGACGGAGACAGAGAATCCAGGAAAAGTTTTGTTCATAGAACAGTAAAACAGAAACACATTTTTGGGAATGACACTTCCAATTTGGGGTCCAACCTCCTAGACAATATTGAAGCCTTGGTATAAAGAAAATGCTCAGTCCTTCACTTTGGGATTCAGAGTGCATGGGTTTCCTCCCTATTACTGCTCTTTTTCTTTCCTTGAACACAAAAGAAAGTTAAGCGCTGCATTCCAGGATGGACCCAGAGAGAGAATGATCCATTTATTAAGAGCAGAGGAGACGGTTTCCAGAGGATCTGTAGGAAAATGCCCTTTGCCGGCAGGCGCGTGGCACCCAGGCTGGGCTAAGCTGATTAAAGCTCCATTCAGAATTGCAATAACCCAAAAGATATGCTGGGGCAACTGATGGGCCTCAAGATTAGCCACTAAACGGATAGCTCTCTCTGGGATTGTGGCTGCTGTATTTTTGGAAACGGGGCACTTTCTTTCCTTTCTTTCTTTCCTTCTTTAAAAAAAATATTCTATTTTCTCATGGCTCTGCGTGCGAACCTCATTAATTTCCCAAAGTCTCGGCAGAAGAACAATTGCTCTAATTCCATCTGGCAAGGTTCTAAAGGCTGAACATTTCTCATATAATATAAAATATATGGAAAATGAAGAAACACACTTATATATGACCCCTGTAATGGATGGCCCAGTATACATAATAGGCTACACCCCATATGCAAACACGCACATATGTGTATATAAATATTTTTTTCCATGCCTTTCTGCCCTTATACTGGAATTTTTAGCAATTTGGCCTGTCCCTGCTTATTAATGATGTTTCCAGAGCAGAGCTCATTGGTGCACTTTCAGCAATGGGCTGATTAATAGGTGGGCACGGGGGAGCTCTTTGGAAGCCAGGGCATTGCTGGCTTGTTGACCTTGATGCTCGGGGGGATAGTCTTGCTTCAAACTATGGAATCTCAGTTAGCATCATAAATTGTGGAGCCACTGGTTTTATTGCCCTTCTGCCTCCTGCTGGGAATGTTGTTTCTCTTTAATAATGGGCTGAGCAGCAGCAATGAGCACTTCCCTTCCTCCTCCTCCCTCCAGGACTTGCCCTGTGCATGCTTGCTTTCTTCTCCCCCACCTCCACTCTCTACCTCCCAGCCCTGATCGCTAAAGCAGACACATGACACACACACATGTGCACACACACTGAGCACACAAGCACCAGCTACACACACTTGCATGCATATAGCTCTCATATGCATACCGAAGCATGTACATGCACACACAGACATGCATGCACACACACACAGAGACATGCATGCACATGTGCTCACAGGCTCACACACATATATGTTCAGTAAACACACCCATGTAAATATAGAGATCTGTCATCCTCCTGTCTTTTAGCTTCAGGACTTAGTAAGGACACCCCCCCACTTTTCTTGGGCTAAATCAGGCAGGGATTTTCAAAAGGCACTTTTCTAAACATCAAAGAAAAACAGATAATAACCAATCTGAGAAAATATGAAGAGGATAAAAATAGTCTTGTTTTCAAAATAGAGAATTCTAGAATATTAGTAGAAATAGAAAAGGGTTGACCTGCCTTCTAAGTACTGTTCTCAGAAGAGCAAAGATAACTTCCTTGCTTCCTCATTTCCTCACCCCCGTGGTCTCCAGGAGCCATCCCACTCCTCGGGCCTCAGGGACAAATCTCCATACGCAAGCTTGTCCTGGAGATGAATCCAAGGGAAGGTTCACTTTCCTGTCTACTGTCAGCTCCTCCCACTTCTAGATCATCCTACTCCCACACCTAGTGAGCTCCTGCTCATGTTTCAGATCTCTGTTCAGATGTCACTTTTTTAGGGAAGCTCTCTGGGGCCTCCCTGTCTATCAAACCCTTCTCTTGACGGAAGAGTACTATGTTTCCTGTCCCTTTCACAGTAACCATCACAGTTGTAAATGTGTGTTTATTTGTGGGAGCATTTGGTTAATGTCTGTCTCCATAGCTGGAATATAAACTCCTTCAGTGCCGGGACTCCATATCTGATTGCATTCAGCCCTGCATCTCCAGTACCAATCCCATTACTAGGAATGTAGTTTACACTAAATAAATATTTGCTGATTGAATAAGCAACTCTTCTGTATTGGATTACACACATAGGAGAGCTGACTTCCCAAATCTATTCTAGTTTAAATGTCTAGTATGACAATCTGTTTCCATACTGTAATAGGTGCTGTTGGTGCCCTGCTCAGCTGCCCTTTGCTGGGCTGGTGCATCCATGTCTCATCAGTGCTAGATGTTCTTGACTCACAGCTGGACCCTTCAGAGAATTACTTGCTGTCAGGAGCTGTGCCACCCAGAATGGCCTGGGAAGCTGCATTCTCTCCAGAAGTCTGTCAGTAGCCAATGGCCAACTAACACACGGGCAGAAAAGTTTGGCACCCTTGCCTCAAGGTGGGAACTCTGTGGTTCCACGCAGGCTCCAGAGCTGCCTGTGGAATGAGGCTGAGACTAGACTTCAGCTGCACCCTCACCTTTGCCCAGCTTCTTCCTCTGCCCTATACTGCTTCCCTCACTCTCTTACAAGTTTTATTTGGGGGTACTCCCTCAATAGCTCAATTACATATGAATCTCAGCTTAGGAAATGCTTCTAGGAGATCTAAACTAAGACACATTCAATATACATAACCAAAAGGATACTGGTAATATTTTTTTTTTTTAGATGGAATCTCTCTCTGTCGCCCAGGCTGGAGTGCAGTGGTGCCACCTCAGCTCAGTGCAACCTCTGCCTCCTGGGTTCCAGTGATTCTTTTGCCTCAGCCTCCTGAGTAGCTGGGATTACAGGCATGTGCCACTACGCTCAGCTAATTTTTGTATTTTTAGTACAGACGAGGTTTCACCATATTGGCCAGGCTGGTCCCAAACTCCTGACCTCAAGTGATCCATCTGCCCCGGCCTCCCAAAGAGCTGGGATTACAGGCGTGAGCCACCATGCCTGGCTGATACTGATAAATTCATTCTCTGGAAGAAAATGAAAACAACAATAAACAACAATTCTGATTTGTAGCATTTATCAATTATACTACACAACTATAGTAGTAGTGTAAATAACTCCTACTATGGACATTTTCAAGCTGCCAATGTGATGCTGCTGAACACAAAGTTGAAAAGACATGCATGCAATTGGCTCATGGGAGTCAGTAAGAGCTATGTTTAAAATATCATAACTCATGATATACATAAATTAAAAGTTGTACACATAATATTAATATTATGATTAGTACCGTTTTGATGGTAACTATGTGCTAGGCATTTTGGTAAATACTTTATATTTACCTCTGTCCCAATCTCCAGGAAACTTATACTAGTCTTACCCCCATTTTATAGAGGTAGAAACTGTGGGTCATAGAGTTACGTGATTTACCTAAGGTCACACTACTAGTAAGTGGTGGCGCTGAGATTCAGCTCTGACTCCAGATTCTTAATGCATGACCAACTTTAGTGTCACCTACTAAAAGACAATAACTGCTCCCTTCCTGAGTATAGAATTTTACATTTGGAATAGTGACATTTTTCTGTACAGTAATTTTCATTCCTTAGCATATTTGATTATTTCAATAGAAACTATGCAGGGCAAACTTGAATATTTTAAAAATGAGGACCTTGAGACTCAGTGATTTGTTCAAAGGATCTAAGGCTCAGAACTAGAGTTGCACACCTGGGCTTCTCACGGTCCAGGTGTCTTTCCAGCAGACCTTAGTCTTTCTTCCTCAGAACCTCAATTCTCAATGACAGCTTCATTAACCTCTGGATGTAAAATTTAGCCAATCCTTATCCAGAGAAGGCCAGCATTCAAGGTATTGAATGAAACATCATTCATCAATTCTTCAGCGGATTGGGCACCTACTGTGTGCCAACCAAGGTTACGTGTAATTTCAAGTAAGGAAGGTATGCCCAGGACTCCTAAGGAACTGGAGGTTAAACCAATTGAATTTAGTTTAGCATATTGTCACGTACTTGCCACACCTACCAGGGAGTTTCTGAGACTTTGTTTTGGAGTCACAGATGCAAAGCATTAATGCAGGAGTTGGTACATGACTGGAAAGTGATAGATCTAACGAGGCCCCTTCTCCTTCCTTGGTCCAAAACTGTTAACAGATCTTGCTGGAAAATGCCAGTGCATTTATGTTCTGATGGAATGGTGCACATAGGACACCCATGCCTGAAGGTTTTTCATTCACCCCTCAACGCCATCTTGTGGGCAATGAAAACTTTGCCAGCGTTTGGGGAAACCTTCCCAGCCATTGTGTGATTTGACTTAAAAATCAGAATTGGATAATCTATACAGCTGTAGAAGACAATCTAGAGATCCTCTCAATGTGTAAAATTTGGAGTTAGGAATTCAGAATAACGGAGTCTACTCCTGGCACCATCAATGATATTGATGTATGACAAGGTGCCTGACTTTGGTTTCAGTTCTCAGCAGAGGCTGTGGAATCAGGTAGATCTAGGCTTGACTTTTGGCTTTGTGACTGTGTCCTTGGCCAAGTCACTTGACCTCTCTCCATCAAGCTTCCACATTTGAGAAGTGGAAATAAAAGTCATGCTTATTTTACTTCCTTCTTGAGAAAATATAATGAGATGATTTGTGATTAGTCCTTTACTCTGCACTTCAAATGTGTTCATCCACGGTAGATGTTATTGATATTATTGTGGCCATTATAATTGCTTTCAATACAGACTATTTTTTTTTGCCTTTTTCCTCTTAGAATTGCTATCTTGATGGTTATAGACTTCAAACTCTAAATCAAATACTAGGAGTTATTAACTGATGTACTTTCTTCCCTTTCTGTTGGAGAAAACCTCAGGATAAGAATCATCTCTTTCCAAGGCTGGAACAGTGGATGAATTAGGTGGTTGTTAAGTAGAACAGAGAGCAACTTACTGGGTATTTAGCACCTGTAAGTCAACAGGCATTGAGCGGGAGGGTCTGATGATTCCCCTGAAACACACACCTATTGGGTAGTTTTTTGTATATAAAGACATAAGGAGATTATTAAGGAATAGATTAACATTTCTCTCCATTTGATAGTCTGTTGAAAGCTACCTGTCTTTTCCTCTGGGGGCCAGAAAGAACTATATAGGGTTTAACATGCTATTTTACTTATAATTTCTAGTTAAATTGAGCCATAGACTTCATTATTAAAAACTATAAATTCAGCTGGCATTTATCCAACACCTGCAGTGTGCCTAGCCTTGTGCAGTGGTGGAATCAGACCAAGCTTGTGCTCTCAAAACATGGGTGCTGTGCTAAAGTGGCAAATCCAGAACTTGATAGACTGCAAACCAGAATTGATCCGGGCTACCAAGAAGGGGCCTTTTGAAGAGTGATGGGCTGAACATCAAGGGACACAGTGCTCTCACTGCTATTCTGTGGCTATGCTGAGTGGAGTTGCCATCTCGTGGCCAGCCTCAATTTCATATTGGTTATGAGTCTGAAACGTCCGGATAACTGTGAGCTCAACCTTTCTTCCTATCTCAGCTTGCTCTGGATTTATCAGAGAGTCAGGGAGATATGATAGCTGGACTTTGCAGAAATTCTTTAATGAGCCAAGCACCCTGGCAGACATATATAATGTTACAGTGTAGTGGGCATTATTATAGTTACTCTACTGATGAAAAAAATGAGGGCTCAGAGAGTTTAAAAATTTACTCAGTCACACGGAGGATGGCAGTGTGTCTGACCCCAAATTCCCAGCTTTTTTCAGTTACACAGGCTGATGGCTGGTAATACAGAAAAAAAAATCTCACTGTGGATACAGGTTGAAGAAGATCAATCAATGCCTCTGCCCTCAGATAATTCATAGTCAAGTAAAGAGGTTCTTAACCTTTTAGGGGGAAGGGCAGGGTGTGGGGATGTTGTGTAACTTTGAGACGCTCCCTTGAAAAATGCTGAAAATCTTGTGCACTACTTCAGAGGAATATTTGTACACCCTCCCTGTCCCATCCCAATCCCCAGCAGAGACTCTGAGCCCAAAACTCCCTGGAAGCAGACAGTAATTCCAAGGTGCCCTGTCCTATGGAGGAAATGCTGCTCAGTATTCCACTGGAAACTGCATGGACAGAAATAAGTGCTGGTTGTGGAAATCTCCCCTTCCACGCTGGCTGCTGCTGCGGAGCTTGGAAGGAGGATGTACACGATAGCAATTATACTAAAGGACTCAGGCCATTCAGTCAGACGCAGGGCTGACTTCTGAACAACTATGGAGCAGAACAGCCACTGCTAATGCTATGGATCCGTTTTGTGTAATCAGCGTGAATCTCCATGCGCTTTCTTGGGTGAGCTGGAGATGAGGTGTCATTCCCTTTGCAGAATAGATCTGTATGGAAAGTGTGCCAGAGAGTGAAAACCCACATACTGTATTGCAGTTCCTTATTTGTTTTCAACCTAAATTGGAAAGGTATTTCTTGGGGTTGGCAGAGTTGCTGAGATAATTTTTTTAAATTAAGAGTTAAGTATGATCAGGACTTCTAGGGTGCTGGTATGTTCTATTTCAGGATCTGGGTGCTGAGTACACTTAAGAATGCGTATTATATTTTTTCTATATGAAGATTGTCTTTCTTTGTGTGTATATATATACTTTATGTATACATTTCTATATATTCTATTTAATGGATATATGAAAATATTTTTTGAAAAGAATGAGGCAAGTTATATAAGAACTGACCTTTTAAGTGAAAAAAAATATAGTCATCTACGTAATTTAAAGTACTCAGTTACAATCAGCCAAAAGTCTGCCATATTAGTTTAAAAGTCCTGTGAAACAGGACCGAGACACCTCAACACATTGAATTGGGAGTTCTAGAAAGATCCTCCAGCTCCCTTCCAGGGCATCTTTGGGTGCCTCGAATGACTGGCCCCTGCTCTTCTCTGAGGCCCTGCCTCCTCACTTATGGCTTCTTCCAGCTGAGACCTGGCTGCTACTAGATACAAGGTAACCTGAGCAACCTCACAGGCCCACCAGGTTGTGGAATGAGAAAGAAGTCTGCTGCCAGGTCCTTGGTGTCTTTTGCAATGAGGCATTGGTGTGCAGCCTGAAACTGCTCCCCTCCCCCATCTCCTACCTTTTTTCTGGGCTCCATTCATTCACAAGTGCTTAGGCCTCAGTTTACTGGGCAGCACTCCAGTGTCCTCTTGGAGCCTGCCTCTGCCCACCTCTGGACCATCTCTGTCCAGGAAGGGGCTGGTTTTAGCTCCTCCAACCCCCTAGTCTGATTGCCCAGATTCTAAATCCCACCTTCTTTGCATACACCTCGGACTTTAAACATGAGATGTCAACTGGACACCCAACACAGTGGCTTTTGTGCCCAACAATGCTCAGCGTCACTCACTTGCTTTAATCTCCCCAGACTTCCACTCCAGTCCTCCTTCTGCGCAGCCTCTGCAGCCCCATTTCCATTGTGTTCCTTTCTTCCCTCCCTGCTGGCTCCTGCTGTTAGGCGTCTGAATTATGACATCCTGTGTCCCATTGCTTTAGGGAAGCCATTGACTTCGGAAATGGGAAGATCTGACTGAAAGGCAGGAGGAAGGGAACCTGAGTCAGAGCCGAGGCCCTAAGTCAGCAGCAGCGGTCTGTGAAGCTGCGAGAGATGGCATTTGTACTGGGTCACTGGATGGAGGATGCGCAGCACCTATGGGGAAGGGAGCATAGCCCATGCCATGGGCCAGGCAATCCCTGGAAACTCAGCCTAGTTTCTCTGTCTTTTGAGGACAGGAGGAGAGGATGGGATGTAATGACACAAAGGTATGTGTTTATCTGCCTTTGTCTCTCCATCACTGTGAAAATGCCCCAAAATCTGTTTTAATTCCCTACTCATTTCGTTATTTATTCGCTTCCAAAAAGATTTAAGGAAGTCAATGTTCCATATGTCATGGGTTATGTGGATCCAAAATGCCCCTCTAAGATCCGGTATAGAGCATAATTTCTGAGAATATATTTCAGAAGACACAATTCTCCAAGGCCAGGGTCAGGGAGAGAATAGCGAGTGTGTTGCAGGATGTCAATAAATCTGCAAGACCTCAGACACATGCTTTTGCCTCTCTCAACCCATTTCCTCCTCATCTGTAAGTGGAGATAATGATCAGACCTTGCCTGATTCTCAGTGGTGAGGCCTAGACAAGATGTGAGAGAGCTCTTTGTAAACTATAAAGTGAGGAGTTATTAGGAGCCAAATGTGCACAAATTTCAGGAAATGAGATTCTGCTGGACAGCAAGAGTCTCGTGATATAGGAAGTGTCTCAAAGTCTGGTTTTTTAAATTGCTATAAAATCACGTATGTAACAAAACCTGTGTGACTCTCTTGGCTGCTGGGATAAATGTCTTTGCTTTCCTAGGCTGCAACCACATGACCCTGATTATTCACCCTTCTCTCTGTATTTTTTGTAGAATCTTGGATTTGTTATTTTTTCAACTTATTTTTCCCCTCAGTATCATCATTGGATCCTTTTCTTTATTTGCATTTTAAAATGGTAGAGTTATCAAGAGTTCTGTTTTTAAGCTAGAATTGCATCTCACTACACTTGTTCAATCTGGGTGATCTCATCTTCTACCATCCAACTCCTGATAACCTCCAAATCTATAATAAATCCAATTCCCCCACTCTAAATTTCAAACCTGAGTATCTTCCTATCAACTCCTCTTACCCTCATATGTCCCTAACTGACCTAATAAATTTTTCCACCAAGTTTCTTTTCCCCCAGTCTTCTGTATCTGAATGTATCTGTATTTCATCTGCCCAGTCCAGAAAGACTGACTATTAAGTACCCTTGAGGTCAGTGGCCGCACTTGTCATTTTCATTATGGAATTCCCAGTGCCTTGTACATAATAGGGGCTTAGCACAAATTTTTTTTAATGTGTAAAAATCATGTTATCTCCTCTCTCATTTCCCACTAAATATTAATAAAATAACAAAATTGTACAAATTAGATAGATACATACATAGGTATATAGATAGAGCTTGTCTTAGTGCTTAACATTTAGCCACTTGAGTGTTTGCTGGGTGTAAGATGCTGCGTCAAGCCCTTTACATGCGGTTATGTGTTGCTTAACAATGGGGATATGTTCAGAGAAATGCATCATTAGGTGACTGCATCATTGTGTGAACATCATGGAGTGTACTTACACAAACCTAGATGGCAGAGCTTACTACACGCCAGGCCATATGGCATTGCCTATTGCTCCTAGCCTACAAATCTGTGCAGCATCTTTCTGTCCTGAATAGTGTAGGCAATTGTAACACAATGGTATGTATTCATGTATCTAAGCATATCTAAACATAGAAAAGGTACAGTAAAAATATCGTATAAAAGATAAAAAATGGTACACCTGTATAAAGCACTAACCATAAAAGGAGCTTACTGGAGTGGAAGTTGCTCTGAGTGAGTGAGTGAGTGAGTGAGTGGTGAGTGAATGTGAAAGACAAGGACATGACTGTGCACGAGTATATACTTTATAAACACCAAACACTTAGGCTACACTAAATTCATACAATCATATTTTTTTCTTCAATAATAAATTAACCTTAGCTTACTGTAACTTTTATAAACTTTTTGTAAGAACACTTAGCTTAAAACACAAACAGATTGTACAGCTGTACAAAAATACTTTATTTAGATCTTTATATTTTTTTCTATTAACTTTAAAAAAATTTTAAACATTTTCATTAAAAAGTAAGATACAGGCCGGGCGTGGTGGCTCATGCCTGTAATCCCAGCACTTTGGGAGGCCGAGGCAGGTGGATCACGAGGTCAGGAGTTTGAGGCCAGCCTGAGCAACATGGTAAAACCTCGTCTCTCCCAAAAATACAAAAATTAGCCAGATGTGGTGACACCTGCCTGTAATCCCAGCTACTCAGGAGGCTGAAGCAGGAGAATTGCTTAAGCCCAGGAGGCAGAGGTTGCAGTGAGCCGAGATGGTGCCACTGCACTCCAGCCTGGACAACAGAGCAAGATTCTGTCTCAAATTAAAAAAAAAAAAAACAAAAACCAAGATACAAACACCCACATTAGCCTAGCCCTACACCAGGTTGAGATCATCAAAATTACTGTCTCCCTGTCCAGGGACAATAACAGCTTCATTATAATCTTGAGGGACTACTGTCATATATGTAGTCTGTTGTTGACTGAAACATCATTAGGTGGCCAATGACTGTATTTATATATTTTACACACACACACACACACAAACACACACACTCATACACATACACATCTCTATATGTATATGTGTGTTTATATATGGTGTATATTGTATGGGAAGCAAAACTTAGTTGCCTCTGCTGTCTTAGGGTCTCTGGCTAGGCCTGATAATTAATTTGGCATAAGACAGATTAACAGGATAAAAGCATACCAAATTTTAAATATAAATTTTATAAGACACAGGAGACCTCCTTAAGAAATGAAGACCCAAAGATCTGGCAAAACCTAAACGCTCTTCTACTAGGTTGAACAAAAAAAGGGCAATGGTGGGAAGGCTAAAGGAAGATAAGAGTTATTTTAACAAGGATCTGTTTGTACAGAGTTCTCTTGGTCTCGATTTCCCGTCCTCCATGATAAGAACGTTTCCTTTCTCCTGGTATAGCGGGGACAGTTCTCAAATTGGAATTTCATCTGTTTCCTTTCTTTTTTTTTTGAGACGGAGTTTCACTCTTGTTGCCCAGGCTGGAGTGCAACGGTGCAACGGTGCAATCTCAGTTCACCGCAACCTCTGCCTCCCAGGTTCAAGTGATTCTCCTGCTTCAGCCTCCTGAGTAGCTGAGATTACAGGCATATGCCACCACACCCGGTTAATTTTGTATTTTTAGAAGAGATGGAGTTTCTCCATATTGGTCTGGCTGGTCTTGAACTCCCGGCCTCAGGTGATCCGCCCCCCTTGGCCTCTCAAAGTACTGGGATTACAGGCATGAACCACTGCGCCTGGCCTTCATCTCTCTCTTTTGAGATAAGGAAGGAAGATCAGAGTGTCCTTCTTGGATCTGCAGTTTTTCAAGTTCCTTTAACTCAAAATAGTCAATATGCCAGGGCAACATATTTCAGGGTGGCATGTTCTGAATTCCTTCAGTGTGTGTGTGTGATATATTTATATATATATATATATATATATGTATGTGTATAACTTTCATTATCCTGAGATGTACAAGTTACCTATTTTACAGTTGAATAAACTAATTTTGCTCCAACTCATTCAGCTAACACGTGGTAAAACAGCATTTGCCTTTTAGTTCTAAGTGATACACAAATACAAATTTATTTAATCCTTATAACAACTTTTTCATGTCAGAAACTCTTTCCTACGTGGCAGGCAGGGAAACTGAGGTGGAGTGAGGTCAGATGCCTTGCCAAAGGCAATAGCTGGTAAGCTGGAGAACAGGATTCCAGTCCCAAGTCTCTGCTATGCTGGTTCCCAAATGCTAAAATCTGCATCATAACTACTGTGCGGTAACACCTTCATATCCACCTGAACACAGGGACTCCTGTGTCTCACTTCTTGAGTATCTTCTCATTTGTCCTTCTCTCCTCTATGTAGAACAGAGCGCAAACAGCACAAATCAATGAGATGTGCTGAATAAGTGAATAAATGAGTAGAAAAAGTAAATGAATAAATGGATGTCCGTGTTAGCTTCAATTCTTTTCATGGATCTACTCTCTCCACATTTTTTTTTTCTAAAAGGTATGTTTTTTTTCTGCCTCATGCTTTATGTAGTTTAGCATTGCTTTCTAAAGATCATGATCATTATTCCTTCAAGTTCTTTCATCCATTATCATTTTTCCTTTAAACAGCTGATTGAAAGGGGTTTGTTTCCTTTGTACAGGTCATTTTTGTCTAGTGGTGAGGCCAAGTGTTTTATCCCATGGGAATGCATCTTCATTTATATAATGGAAGTCAATGGGAGTTAATAAAGGGAATGGAGAAAGCAAATCTCTGCCAACTGCTTAAGTGTGTATCCTTTTCATCCCGAGAATCCCACCTGTCTTCACAGTGTACCACTCGGAGAATTCTACCAGCAGCTGGGTGGGCATTACATGTGACGGTGGCTTTGTGAACATTTGATTGAAGGTGTCATGCTCACAGGAAACATGAGGTGCTTCGAGTATTTGTCACAGACCCTAGTTAAGCAAAGAGGTCACTGGTCATCTTGAAATGAAGACCCTCAGTGTTTCTCAAACTCACCACAAAACATCCGTGAGGCTCGACTCACTTCCTGTGTTTTTCTGCCCAAACTAATTCACAGCCTCTCTCATGCTGTAGGGCCAATGTATTGAACGGGTGTTTATGAACTTCTATGATGCCTAGTTTTTGCTAGGTAAGAAGCACTGTGGCACCACAGGTATGAGTCTATGCTAAAGCCATATTCCTGGAGTTTTAGTTCTAACACTCAGGAAACTGAAGAAGTTATTTAGCCTCCCCATGCTCCCATATCTTCATCTGTAAAAGTGAGTAGTACTAAGGTTGTTTGGAGAATTAAATAAGATAAGGCTATTAAAGCACTAAGCTAAGTCCTGACAAAGGGTAGGTGCTCAGTGGATATTTCTGGTGAAGGTGATGATGACGGTGATGATGCTGTGGTTGTGCAAGATGCAGAGATAACTTAAACACATCAAGACACTCACACCCAGCGCCAGGTAGAGAGCTAGACACGCCATCACACAGTTGATTATGAGAAAGGTATAAATAACAGGTACAGCAGTTTAGCTGGCAGAAAGCACTCTTGGCTAAGGTTATCAGGAAAGGTTTTCTACCAGTGTTAGTATCTAAGCTGGGTCCTACAAATATGTAGGCTTTGGAGATGCAAGGATAGACTGGAGGGCCAGTGTTGATTAAACAAAATCAAACCTGGTAATAACTCCTTCCGTAAAGCTGAGATATTTTCAAGTTGTCTTTACTACATGTTCTGCCATGAAAAATTGTGATAAGAATTTTACATTTATATAGCACATTTATTTTTAGAGGCTCCAGTGATATTAATAGAAGATAAAAACCTTCAATTTTAATGTTGGTCCTTCTTAAAAAATATATGTTCTGTCCCTTTTCTTCCAATGAGCTCTCTAACTCATATCAGACTTAGTGGGATGTTTGGACTAACTGTGAAATCTGAAATTATTTGAATATTAAAAATTAAAAAAAGTTTTAAGAAATATTTCAAAAGTAAAGTTTGTTGAAAAAATCTTGGTAACAAAGGAATAGCAATTATATTCAGAAGTGCCAGGGAGTTGGATGGAATAACAATCCAGGAAACAAATGTTGAGATGAAAGGCATGTTAAATATGCTGTCGGGGTACCCATGGAATATTTTCCACTTTGGAGGCAAACAACTAAGGATCCTATAAAACGCAAGTCAAGGAGTGGTAGACAGTGTTTCTTTGAGCATTTTGCAAGACACAGCAAAATACACTTACCAGTGCCCAATAATGGTATTATGAGCCCTGGATCGTCAGATCGTACCAGCCTGGTGCTGTGTGCTGTGACATGTTGATCATGCCACATTATTGCATGTGACACCCTTTGTAAGGAAGCTTTATCAAAATCCTGCTTTACCATCAGCAAGACGAAAAATCTGCTGGCATTGGAACAAGAATCCTAGGAGTTTTAACACCACTAACTGTGCAGAAGTGCTTAGTCCTAGCAGCCTGAGATGGGGGAAACACAGTGGCTAATTTGTCTAAAGTAGCCTCTCCTCTCCAACATCCCCTACTCCTATCCATTTCTGCTGTATCTCATCACCTTGCTTTGCTTATTAATTGCCTTTTTCTTCCTGAAGTTATTTAGTTGAGAGGTTGATTGTTTAATATCTCTCTTCTCCATGTAGCTTTGGTATGCTCAACACCTAGTAGAATGTTTGATCCATAACAGACTCTTAATAAAAATGGAATGAATGACTAGATAAATAAATGAGTAAATACAACACTTATTTCCCTGGTACAGGTCTCATTAATTCTCACTGTCTACTGCAATAATATTATTTGTGATGACCTTTAACTTATTTTTTGAATTTGTAAAAACTTTTTAATTGAAGTATATTCAGAAAGGTGTGCATATCATAAACACACTTATTCCAGCTCAATACTTTTTTACAAACTGAACACACGCATGAAACCAGTTTTCAAATTAAGAAATAGAACATTATCAGCTTCCCAGAAGCCCTCTTATTGCCCTCTTCCAGACAAACACTGGTGACTGCCCAAAGGTAATCATCATTTAACAGCAACTTTCAGTCTTGCCTGTTTTTGTACCTTGTATATGCAGATTCATTCAGCATGTGACCTTTTCATTTTGTCTTCCTTCACTTAATACTATGTTATAAGATTTAGCCATGTTGTTGTTCATAATTATACAGTGCTCAGGTTATATGTAACATACAAAAATATATTTATCCACCACCTACTCTCTATTTGGGCAGGATCCAGTTTGAAGTTATTATGAATAGTGCTGCTGTGTAGTCTTGTACATGACTTTATGTACACACATGTACACGACTTTGTGTACACACATGTACACAGCGTTGTTGGGCATATATCTGGAAATAAAATTATTAAGTCATAGGTCTGCAGATGTTTATCTTAATAAATATTGCTAAAAAGTTTTGCAAAGTGGTTATACCAATTGACAATTCCTGAAGTTATAATGTATGATTTTTTTTAGCTATTCTACATCCTTGCAAACATAATTTCTATCATTTTCATTTAATTGTGGTAGTTTTTTTTAGCTGCCCTTTCCTCCTATAGTCTCATACCCCTTCTACATACAATAGCCTCTCCTGCCAGTCTCCAGAGGGACTGGATAAAGTCAATGCTTGATATCATCTCTTTAGCAACTCACTAAGACTAAGCAGGGTTGCAAACTTACATCCATCAGGGGCATGTGGGAAAGGATTCAGTGCTGGATACTGTCCTATGGCATGTTGGGTTCTGTGGCTAAATAGGTAGTACATACCCTATATTCCATGAGAACTTTAAAAGCACAGACCTGACTAGATCAGAACTGCCTGGTGGCCACATGTTGAAAACCCTGAATGTCTGGGAAAATGTCCAAACTCCTTAAACCAGTTTTTTAAGTCTCTTCTACTCCTTGCCTTTTTTTTTCCATTTGACTTCTTGCAGCCATTTTTTTCTTTTTCTTTTTCTTTTTTTTTCTAACATACCCTATACTTTTGCCAGAGTCACCTTTATCACCTTTCCTAAATAGGTCATACACGTTCACACCTTCATGCTTTTTAACATTCTGTTCTAATGGTCTGGGGTACTCTTTCTTTCCTTTGCCTGCTGGGTACATTCAGATCCCCGGTTAGATGACCCAGTGGAGGATTTCTAATTCTTATAGCAAGAGTGAATCCCATCCAGCTCTATTTCCCATAAAGTTTTTTTCTTTACTCTATTATCTACTTATGACTTGGTTTTGAAATCATTTGGTTACTTGCCTGACTTCCAAGTAGGAACTTGAACACTAGGATTTAAATGATCAGGACTGAGTTGAAGTCATGAATGTATTCAAGAGTCTAGGACAAGGCCTGGGATACTGTAGATGGTAGACAAATGTTTGCTGCATGAATAAGTGAATGAATGAATGAGTGAATGTGGTCCTGGACCTCAGATACATGACAATTATGCTAGGAAAATGTCATTCATTATGTCAGATGGCATCAAATATCGAAAAAATATAAAATATAAAAGGATGCATGGCAGAAATGGGAAAGAGAGCAGTTAGTTAGACAGGGTTGAATTAAGAAGAGAATGTAGGAAGGAATGCTGGAATAAGAATTTCTAAACTGGGAGCACTAGTAATAATAACACTATTTCCAGGTCTTGCTACAGTGCTTGGGTGTATTACATAATTTAACTCTTATAATAATTCTTCAAGAAATAATCTCCACTTTACAGAAGGTGAAATTGAGCACAGAGAGGTTAAACAAACTTTCTCAAGGATGCAAAGTTGCAAAAATAAGATTTGAATCCAAAACGTCTGGTTTGTCTCAAAGGCTGAACCATTTTGCATAATTGACTATAAATTAACCACATTTTTCCCAATAATCCAGCAACAGGAAGGAAGAAACTATTGACCCCATTTTCTAGATGAGAAGTTCAACATTCAGAAACTGAAGGAACTGGGATTCTCCAAATCTACCACTCTTTCCACTATTCCAGAAGATAGATGGGTGTTGAGGGGAGGGGAGAGGCAACTCCCTTAAATAAATCCCATCATTGTTTCTTTGTTCACAGCACTGAGGCTGGATCAGAAACATAAATTAAGAGTCCTAGGCTTGGGGCTGGGTCTCTCTCGAGTGTCACCTCCCCTGCAGGGCTCTGCATCATTTCCCAGGGCCTGACCACGGCAGGCATTGTGCCAAGCAGATCCAAAGGTTTAGTCTGCATGATGCCTCTTGGGAATCCTTCTCTGGAGAAGACATTTCAAAACAAATCCAAGCCATCTTGTTAGAGGCTACCCTGGGAGAGACAAAGGTCAAGAAATGAAGGTTCCCATCTGTCTGGGTGCCTATTTAGGGCCTCGCTACGTCACCCTCACACACATACACACACTTGAGGAGTTATGACTTACAACTATTCTTATTAGAAGAAAAACATGATTTGGAGTTGAGGAATTTGCCATTGTCTGAAACTTATTTGAGTAGTAACTCAGATGGTTCTAACAAAATCTAGCTTGGTGACAAGCAGATGCTCAGTTTTGGCTTTCACCACAGGGAGAGTTTTCTTGGATTATTAATGAGGTTTAGCTTATTTTCTCACCTTTACTTAATGGTTCTAGTTCATATTTAGTGAATAGTCCTCCATTCATGTTCTTTGCCCTTTTATCTATAACAGTGTTATGTTTTTCTTATTGATTTATCTATGTTATTAACCAAACAAATGCAAAACTGTTCCATCTGCAATATTACTTCATGAATACTTTCATGATACATAACATTCTACATTTAAAAGTTTACATATTTAGGATACATAAAAATATTTAATCTGTTCAATTACCTTTATAGCTTTCCAGTTTCTTGTCGCTTACCTCAAGGTTTTAACAAATTCGTAAATCTATGCTATACAACTTTTTAGTTTTGCTTTTCACATTGACATTTAATCCATGTAAAATGTATTTTGGTGTATGGTATGAGAGGACAGAAATTGTTTATTTTAACTGTTAAGTCATCTTAGTAATATTTATGGAATCATTCTTCACTTCCCAATGATCTGCAGTGCTTTGTTAGATATTAAGCCTTAGTACATACAGGGAGGAATTTTCTTTGGTTTACCACCTAGCCCACCTCCTTATCAATTATTCTTTTAAAATATTCTTTTGTTTTGTGTATTAATCCATTCTTACTCTGCTATGAAGAAATACCAGAGACTGGGTAATTTGTAAAGGAAAGAGATTTAAATGATTCACAGTTCCGCAGGGCTGGGGAGGCCTCAGGAAACTTACAGTCAAGGCAGAAAGAGAAACAAACACATCCTTCTTCATATGGCGGCAGCAAGGAGAAGTGCAGAGCAAAGCGGCAGGGGGAAGCCCCTTATAAAACCATGAGGTCTCATGAGAACTCACTCACTATCACAAGAACAGCATGGGGGAAACCACCCCCATGATTCAATTATCTCCACTTTGTCCCATCCTTGACACATGGGGATTATTACAATTCAAGATGAGATTTTGGGTGGGAACACAGAGCCAAACTATATCGTACTGTGACTTATTCATCCTTACATACAGACCTTAGAATATTTCTCAAGACAAAATGCTTCTGTGTTATATTTGGAATTATACAGTGAATGAATAATGATTTCATTCTTCCTTACCTTTATGTACACCTCTTCTGTCTTTTTTATGTATTTCTCCCTTGACCACAACTTCCACAACAATGTTAGTAATAGTAGTGGACATTGTTCTCTTGTTGCTGATTTTTAGCAGATATACCTCTGGTGTTATCCATTAAATATGATCACGGATATAACTTGGAAAAAATAAATGCTTGTATTTTGAATATATAGCTTTCCTGATTATAAGAAAGAATATATATTTATAAGAAAAATATAAAAAAATTAAAAAATGTAAAATAAACTCTTTATTTTTATCATTGTCACAACTACCCAATTTGTTGTGTGTGATAAAATCACTCTTTATCATAGTTAAAAGTATCATTCCACTTCTATACTGTAATATTTTGATTAATTGTCTTGGTGTTTTAACAAATAGCTTTTTACTTTTTACATATTAAAAATAAAAACACCAAAAATTAAAGAAGATGGCTAAAACAAATATTCAGAAGTGGAACTTAAAGATGTAAAAAATTGCCAACTTTACTAGTGATAAAAAATGTAAGAATTAACTTATATATTTTTAAAAATCTAACAATACATATTTAAATGTGGTACTACTCCTTGCTGATGAGAATGTGATGAGATGGACATTCACATATGCTTCTGTTGAAATATAAGTTGGCTTTATAATTATGAAGAGCAATTTAAAAATATATAGTAGGATTCTTAAATATGGTTGAAACTTTAAACCAGAAAATCTACTGTGGGTCTTTATTTTAAAGAATTTATTCAAGATATACATTATCTGTAATAAAGAAAAAAATAAAAATGTAAATACTTAAAAATAGAACAATACTTAAATAAGTATTCTGTTGTGGAATATTATGCACCCAATAAAAATCATGTGAAAGACAATTTTTACTGTTATAAAACATAGCTTATGATAAATTAAAAAGAAACATAGTTAAATTGACTTAACACATGTTCTTAGTTGTTTAAAAAATATGTAAAGACATTACCCCTCTCAAGTAAACACAGGTTATAGAAGATTTTTTGAAATATCAATAGAAGATTTTATTTTTGGTTGTTGGGATTGTTGGTGATCTTTATTTATTTGTTTTTATATTTTTTTGTATGTGCTATTATCAATTTTTGCCTTTTAGCTTCACATTCACTCTTCATTGCCCTGCTTGGGACAAGAGTACTTTTCCTTTGCCTGCGGACACAGGGATACACTTTGTCAGTGGAGGGCGCAGGAGAGACACTGGACTAGGAAGAGGGATTCATCCTGGTTCCGGTATTCTGTCTTGCTCCTCTGGCTGGAGGCAGCTGGACGGAGGCAGGCAGCAGGACACCCAGTGGCACTCACCTCCAGGGAGTTTCAGCCACACTACCACCCGGGGCATGACGTTTTCCTACGGGAGGCTTCCTCCAGCACCCGAGAGGTGCACACCTCAGGGAACTTTTCCCTCATCCAGTGGGCCAAAGCAGCACAGCCACCATCCGGCTGTGGATGTCAACTCCGGAAAGGGAGTGTCTTCCATGTTTGTTCCTTCCTTGGGTTCTCTGCCTTAGTCCTAGAGCTGGTGGCTGCTTTCTTTTCTTCCATTCATTTGTTGTTTGGAATTCTCTTCGCTTTTTGTAGGTAATTCCATGTTATAGTTAATAATTCTTTGTATTCAACATTTCCTGTTCAAATTGCTGTGTGGTTTTTGTCTCCTGTTTGGACCCTAACTTAAAAATTTCATTTTTTTCCCCACATTTTCCACAATTCCCATAATAATAAAAAAATAAACTCAAGTTTATTTCTCTTTATTAAGATGATCCATAGTTAATAGATAGATAGCGGTAGCTAGCCAGCTATCTAGATAGATTGATTTGGTAAAGGGAAAATAAGCATGAATTTATTTTCTGGTTGTGATGGGAATTGTAGAAAATGTGGAAAGTATATTGGGACATATGTGTATGTGGAAAATATTATCCACATATCTGTATACAGAGATCTGTGAATGTGTGTTTCTTCCAATATAGAGAACTCTTTGCTGCGTATGATAAAGCATTCTTTTTATGATAATAAATATAATTATTTTCATAAGCTATTCACAGTACTTGTACCTAATCTTGCTATAGCATACTCATGTCTGTAATGATAAATGTTAGTTTTCTTTTGGTGACTCAGGTTTTGCCATGAGGATTTTACTGAATTTTTGTGTGGTTTTCTATCAGTTTACATGCCCCGTGAAAGTGAATATGTTGTGGAGCTTATCATATTGAAGCTTTAAAGCGGCCACCAGTAAAATCATCTGGGTTTCAAGATATTTAGGGAAGTATTTTTTCTTAGGTTTTTGGCACCACCCTGCATTGAACTGATGATGCCCCACAATGGACTCAAGTTATGATCAATTGTTAAGAAAACTCAGCTCACACTCTGGCTGATACTCAGTGAAAGGTAGTATAAATCCAATCTTCTTCTTTTTTAAAAAATCAAGATAGGTTCTCGTCCTCTCTCCTGACTATGTTTGAGTTAGTTCAAATCAATAATGTCTTTAATTTGTTTAATTATAAAAAAATTTTGTGGGTACATGGTAGGTATATATATGTATGGGATACATGAGATGTTTTGTACAGGCATGCAGTGTGAAATAAGCACATCGTGGAGAATAGGGTATCCATCTTCTCAAGCATTTATCCTTTGAGTTACAAACAATCCAATTATATTCTTTAAGTTTTTTTTTTGATGTAATTGTGATGGAGCCATGAAAGATGCTGAGTCATACAAAGCCTGAACGTACCCTCAAGGAGTTTGCAGTCTAACCGAAGACAAAGAAGTACATTCAACAAGAGGCAAACACGATGGTTGATGCTTTCTATCTAGTTTTTCATTTAACTTTTAGTCATGAGAAGTGTGGATTATTGTTTTCTCTTTGCAGAAAAGAAAGTGCAGTCTCAAAGGCAAAGGAACTTGCCCATGGTCATTCAAATAGCAGATGGCAAAGATGAGCTGTAAAGACATGTATATTGACTCCAAATCACTTTTTCTTTCCCCCAAATATCATGTTTCATAAACATATAATTATCAAGCAAATCACTTGTTCAAGTTACTGATTAAGGGCTTAGGAAGCCACAGGAATGCAGGGAGAGCTGGGGAGTTCATGGAGGAGGCAAGGTGGTGGTTCTCCTTTGCCTTCTCAGAGCATTAGCTCCTGGCTCCACTAATTTGACAACTCATCATGTGCTGCTTTCTGAAATGTCTTGCCTTGGTATCTTGGGCAGTCATTTCTACCTTGCAGTATTAATTAACTCTTCCTATCTTGTCTTCCTTCCCTGGGAGGTTATCAGTACCCAAAGACTTGAGCACAAGTCTTTGGAATTTAAATCCAACGTCCCGTCCATCAGAGTAAATGCCATCCAAGGGCCAGAATTTAGTGCTTGGGTTTCTTGAAAATATTTGGGATCTTTTTATGGCCATCAATATTAGTTCAATACCACCTTACATTTGTACTGTAATTCCTGTGAGAAAGATTGGCTTTAGCCTTGACTCTGCCACTAATTTACTTTGTGATCTTAGACAAGTTACTTCTCTTTTAAGGGTATCAATTTCTGGATTTGTAAGTGATCAATCGGATGTTCACGGTCTATAAGTCCCTTTCTAGTAGCAGCCTTGTATTTTTCTGGTAAATTTCTTGATCTAGGGGCATGCAGAAGTAGAAAAATTGGGAGGATCTCACACTTGCAGGTTACAAGGGTTGTACTGTCATAGAGGATTTGAAAACAATAATAAAACTAACTGAAATCTCTCCCTTTTTTCAAAGTCTTGACAATGTAAGAAATAAAAACTTATCTCCATTAGGGCAGATAGCCTCCCTCCCTGATTTTGGTAGGTCATTGCCTTATTCACACTGCACACTGCTGTTACAGTAGACATTGCTATGCCATCTTATAAACAAAAGTGTTGAAGATACAAAGGAGGTAAGTGTTAGAACCCATGTTGTCCAGACATAGCTAAGGGTTGGGTTTAAATTCCTATTTCTCAATCCAGGAGTCTCTCCTTCAAGTAATATCCTTTGTGAGCTGGTCATTCCTACTAATGACAACGGACTTTGCCAGGACAGACAGGAAAATCTCCTGGCCTAGAAAACAGCATTTCCTGGCTCTATCAATAGAAAAGTCTAGTGGTACAGTCTGGTTTTATGATTTTTAAAGGCCACTTGAGAATAATCTCAGTGCAAACTCTCTCTGTTCCATCAGTTAGAAAATATCAAATAATTAACTAGGCTTTTAGAGACGAAAGATATGAGCTCAAATTCCAACAAACCTGGCACACATACATCAACCAACCCTGGGCAACCTCTGTAAAATGGGGATAATATTACTTTGACCAAAGCAATGCTGGAAAGAGTGAATAGATAATTTTCTTTAAATCGCTAGTTCAGTGTCTGGCTGACAATAACAAATGCTAGTTTTCTGTTTCTGATGCCACGGTTAAAATTAACAGCTAGCTCAGTCCAAGTATTAAAGTAAACAGAGGGTGAAGGATCCTTCTTGCCCCAGGGTTCAGAGAGTGGGAGTGTTACAGAGGGCCTTGGCCTCAACAGTTCTGTGCCTCCATAATTCAACCCACGTGGGTAACTTTGTGTGTGGATACATGCTGTGCTGAGGCTTGCAGAGCATTGAGCTTGGAGCAAGACTGGGAGGGCCAGCTACAATTTTAGCTCCAGCTTGGAATTTCCTGGTTTCGGGGGGTCTGGAGTCCGAACCTCCTCTGGTGCTGGTGCTGCTTCTACTGCCAGAACCAGGCGGTAGACACAGTTTATTTCCACCCGACCGCCCAGGGTGAGGCAGGAGCCCTCCTCCTGGGCCCTCCAGCACTCAGTGCTGGCCTGGCCACCTGGGCAAGCTCCAGCAGCTCCTTCCTGTGCAAATGCATGTGGGCTTAAACAATCATATTGCTCAGTCAGGCCTGGGAGGAGAATTGTTTGTCTCTGCCGGGGGAAGAGAAGGCAGGGCTCATACCTTCCCTAATAAAAGGTTAATTATCCTGTACTGCATCTGAAATCTAGTTAAATAAATTGTGGCTTCCTTGAACCTTGATTTTTACTTGAATAGAAAAGGTCTTATGGGTCCTGAATGACTTATGGTCTCCGGGTTGCAAGAAATAGAATCCACATCAGGCTGATGGAAGCAAATAGAAAGATGTAGTTTACGAAGTATATAGTAGATATCTCACAGGAGTGGAAAGAAAAAAAAAGCTGAACTGCCAGGCTTTGAAAAAGACAGAAACCAGGACATCTTCAGGGATCTCAGTGGCAGGTACTCATGGAAAGTCTCAAAGATTTCCTCTAGAAATACTTCGTTCCAATGATTCATGAACTTTTATACTTTGCTCAAGATTCACATTTCCCCAAAGAGGGAGTCCAATTGGCCAGAGTAAAGAAAAGAGCCCTTGATTGACAGCTCTGTCAACTTTGCATGTCCTGAAATTGACTTGATTGGTTCTTGTTCTGATGATCAAACTCATGGAACCAATTCATAGTAATTAAACTCATAAACAATAGATGTATAAACCAGAGAACATTGAATCAATTTTCAGAGTTGCCTCTACCTTTAGGGTGTAAAAGTTACTTCTGCTTTTTATCAAGTATCTTCTCCACTTCTTTCATGGTGTTAACATGCAGGAAAGACTGAATCAGGTATTAAAAAGTTGTTCAATGAATGTAGGGATAGGTGATCTTGAGGGGTACTTTTATTCATTCTGGGGAATAACTCCAACCATCTTGCTTCTTTGTTCCATTTTCTTCTAGTTCCATTCATATTACAGCTCACTGGTAGCCATCCCTTTGGCAGACATGACATGATACCAGTTGGTCTGAATCCCTTGCCTTGAGGGGTCACCAAGGCTATCCCAATGGGACTCACCATGTATTACTTTCACTCTAAGATAGTGGTTCTGTCTTTCCCTGTAACTGGAAAATGTCTGCTTTAACACACTTTCTTTCCACAGCTAATGTTGTGCATAGAGACATCTGTGTGGTTGTTGGAAGCCTTCAAGGAGGGTTGTAGAAACTATTTGTAGCAGATATTTTACTGAGAGAGAGTGGAGAACAATATGTCATTGCACAAAAAAGAAAGCGCATTATTGTTATAGGATTTTACTGAGTTGTCTTAGTAAATCACACCCCACACCCCATCCCATGTCAAACGAACACAAAAACAAAGTAAAAAGATCGCTTACCAGACCATTCTTCTTGAACACATGTCAAATACAACAATTAAAAATGAGTGTTCTTCAAAAGGCATGAAAGACACTGTTCTGGGCTAGTATGTGTATTTTGAAATTCTACTTGGTTGTGTGAGCCAGTTGGATCCTTACATACCACAGCCTGCAAAAATTTTGCTTATTCAGATTGGGATTGCTTCAAGAACTGCAAGACTATTAAAGACACATTGATAATATGTAAAAGAGACACTTATGCAGGTTGTTAAGTTAAACAGGAAACATAAGGCCTTGGGCTGTGTCTGGTTCTGCATGATGCCAGGAGAGTAGATATTTCCAAATATAGACAGATTGTGTGACACTTTAAATCATGTTGAATTACATAACATCCCCTCTGTAAATCGGAGTTCAGACTTCCAGCATTTCCAAACATCTGGAATACTGCACAGGTAAATCATTTAGTAAATAGAGAAACAGACAGACAAATAGATGGATACAGATGGAAGCACATCAAGTGATAAAGTATCCACAAATCAGCAGTAGGACATTTACCTCTGGTGGGGTGGCATATCCATACAGAATGAAGAAATGAAATGTAGATGGGAAATCCAGCTATGAAACTGCTGTTAAGATAACTGTGTCCTAGGAACAAAAGTAATCTCTCTAGGGAGGTCTCAAGAGGTTAATCTAAGAAAGAATATAGTGGGTGCTGGAAGTTCTGGACACCCACTGCTCTTTGCCCCGCCTTCATGGTCTTGATAGTTTTCTGTTCTGTTGTCTGAGGCCCAAGGCAATGGATCACAATTATAGTCACAAGTTCAAGGGGGTATTTGTTGTGCTGTGACACAGAAGGATTGGGAACAGGCTGTCTTACTCATATGCTATGGCTGGAATATTTGTGTTCCTCCAAAACTCATGTTAAAACTTAATCCCCAATGCAACAATTTTAAAAGGTGGGATCTATTGAAGGTAATTAGGCCACAAGGCCTTTGTGCTCTTGAATTAATTAATGCATTGTAAAGGGCTTGGGAAGTCAAGTCTTCTCGTTTTGTCCCTTTTTAGGACATAGAATTCATCCCCTCCAGAGGATGCAGAAACAAGGGTCCATCTTGGAAGCAGAGAACAGCCCTCACCAGACACTGGACCTCTGGGTAATTTGGTTGTGGACTTCCCAGCCTCCAGAACTGTGAGAAATAAATTTATGTTGTGGATAAACTACCAAGTCTCAAGCATTTTGTTATAGCAGCACAAAAAGATTTAGACACTCATATCTTGGGGACTTCAATGAGTTTCAGAGTGTCTTACACTGAGGGAGACAAGCCAGCCCATATGGGAAATCTGGGATGTGTAGTGGCAAATTTAATCCTTTATCCTGTGGGAAAATTTACTATTCTAACTGCACATATGAGGCCTGGTGCATATCTAAAGGTGCCAGAGGAATAATTCAAAGATGAGAAAGCCAAGCTTCCTTAAGTGCAAAGAAAAATAGTAAGTGATACAGATGCCCACAAAGGGATCCCTTTGGGAAAAGGGATAATAAGATGGTACTCTGATGAGAGCCCCATATATTTTTCTGGAGAGGATCTGCTGCTATTCATTTATTAGAAATGTTATTCTTGACAAAAAAGGTGGCAGTAAGAATAGGGCTGCAGCAACATCCCTGGAAATTGTATAGATGGTTGGTAAAGAAACAACTTCCTGGTCCCCAAGTACAGGCCAGAGAATGCCCAGGGGAGCATCAACACATGTCTGATGAAAGCACCGCAGCTGAATGGAATAATCAGAATAGTTCTGGAGAGTGAGTCAAGTGTATAGAAATGTAAAATTTGAAAACAAAGTAAAAGCGAAAAATGTGAGAAAATGAAAAATTGTTGGGACATTTGAGGGAAAGTGGAATTTAGGGCAATGAATTGGTGGAGGAGAGTGAATCAGAAATATAGCCATGTAGAGCAAATGCAACAAAGGTCTGCTTTTATGGGAGTTTAGTTTTGGGGGCTTGGTTACATCTCTCATCCTATCATTTAGAGCTAAGGAGCCAAGCAGGAGGTATAGAAGATAGGAGTCAGTATGTGAGCAACAGCTGCAACCAGGTGGGAAGATGAGTGTATGTTCAAGCCATGGAGTGCTTGGTTCTGGTGTGTTCAAGGGTTCAGTTATCATGGCTGGGTTGAGAGTTTGACTTTTCTGTGTGTGGATAACAGAGGCTACCATCTTAGCTGTCTTCTTTACCTCCAAGTGGTCAATGAGGCCCAAGAGTGACTTCAAGTTATCCCGTTGCTGAGAATAGACTCTGGGCTGATACAGAAGCAGCTGCGTCTATGATAAACTAAGATTGGTTTTGCAATTAATGCTATGAAAGAATGTACTTGCCCCTTTCTGTTTGGCATGAATTTACTTACTGGTGAGGGAACATGCATTATCTCTTAGGTGTCCAAAGACAAGGTTTTCTGCACTGTCCTGTTGCAGTTTAGCACTATTAAGGAATAGTCTTTTCATAGCCATGGACTTAGTAGAGCAGAAACTTTTCCAGTGTCACTTGGCTCAAGCCCCTGGAACTGGAGAATAATGTTCTTTTTTCCTTCATTACCTCATGATGTACACATGATACAGGTGAAGGGTAACTATGGACCAAAAAGGGAGATATTTGACAACTTGAAAGACACTGTTCAATATGAGCATGTCTGTAAAGACCTTGCAAGACATAGGGAAATGGCTTCTCTGGCCCCAAGGATGCATGTTTTGTGAGAGATAACCACACAGCTATCACTTCATCTATGTGAGAAAGAGAAAGACTGGAAAGACTTTTCAAGATTACTGGCTTTTTTCAGAAACCAAGAGCTAAGATAGAGAGGGAAAATAAGTTTTATCTCCCATACAAAAACATTGGATTCATATGGAGGTGGAGGAATGAAGGGAAGGAGATTATTCTATGATTCATTAGTGTTGTCTGGTATGAATATATAAATAAGGAGTTGCATATATCTCTTCTACATGACATGGGTGTCCTCTGGTTATGTGGTCCTTAGGTCCCATTAAATCTGATAACAACTCTGAAGAGTTTTAATCCTTAAGAAAATTTATATAAAAGAAAGAAAAGTCCTGAATGCATCCTAAGGACCTACTAAGTACTGGTCATGGAAGAAAGTATGTTCAATGATCTCTTTTGTAGGACAAGGATAGATCTATTCATTTTTAGAAAAAAATCTGTTGGGTAAAATTGGAAATAGGGAATTGGGGGCTGAGAGTGATAAAGGAGGTAGACTAATAATTCTGTGGGAAATAATGGCTCGGCAATAAAGAAAATGAGATAAAATATATATCTTGGCTATGAACCCTTATCCTATCACTTTAGGGGTAGGGAGCTGAGAATCAGGCAAGAAGGGTGGGATCAGAGAGCAGCCTAAGGTTCCCTTAGGATGGGAACCTAAGTGGTGTGTTTTAATGCAGTTTTGTGCTTGATTCTGGTGTGGTCAAATGTTAGGTTATTGTGGATGGGGTAAGGTTCTGAATCTTCTGTGCATGCACGGTGGGGGGCGGGGGGGCATATCCTTTATGTCAGTGAGGCATGAAATCTGAACCCCAAGAGATATTCTCTGAGAAAATGTTCAGTGAAAATCCTAGGAAATTTTTATACATACCAACATATACTTACCAAACAGGTTTAGCTGTTTGAATCTTAAGTTCTGCATAGTGAAATGTCCTTAGTTAACATTTCCACTCAAATTGTTTCACTGAGAAATTTTTTTTTCACATAAAACCATAGAATGGGTGTTATGCAGGAAATCTTACCAGAAACTCTCATATAAGCAAATATCATGCCACCCTGCTAAGTAAAATAAAGTTGTCTTATTGTATGTACTATGCCTACCAACTCTATGTCTCTGGGACAGATTCTGGATGGAAGACATGAGCACTTATATTTTCCATCAGCAAAAGCCTACAATTATTTGTATTATTTATTAATCTAATTTTAGTGGAAATGCTTATTTTATGTGATAGGGAACTTCAGCTAGTCAGAGTACTTGGTGCCTGGAGGATGGTGCTGGGGGTGTCTTACTAATTAAACACATCTGTGTTGAGAAGAGTTTTTCACTTTCCATCGCAAAGCTTGGTGTTTCATCCATACGCTCAGAATTGCTCTTATGAAATTGATCTGCTCTTTTCCTTCCTGTTTTTCCAACTTCCTCAGCACCAGAGCCAGCAAAGGGCAAAGTGAGGCACACGGAGTTAGAAGGAGGGGGGCTTTTCCTCACAGATGCTGACGTTAAGGAGCGCCCACCCCAGCATTTTATTCCAGAGCCGTTTCTGTGGGTTAATGAAGATGTAAGCTCCCAGCCTCAGCCACACTATGTAAAAGAACTACTTATTGCCTGTTCCATCTCACTGACTTTTATGGTGATACTTAAACCAAAATGGTGAACTATTACACTTCATAGCCTGCAAATAAAAGCAGGATGTTAAAAAGTAGGGGCCATAACCCCTGATAAGGCTGAAATGGCTTGTAATCTTGAGACTACTTTGTTCAGCTCCCCTGGGCCAGAGCCCAGAGCACTGTGTTAGACCCAGACAATGAATCCCCGGAGTCTCCTGGCCCAGCCTGTGAGCCTGTGTGGAGCTCAGCAAGCCTTAGTAACGGCATAGTGATGAGCATGAAGCAGTGTTCAACCAAAGATGGCTGGGGATGGGGTAGGGTTGGGAAACAGAGAAGCAAACCATGGCACCTTTTTATAACGTGGTATGTGTGGGTGAAATCCTGTTTTCCAAGTCTTATTGGAAATACTCCCCTGCCCAAAGATCACTTTTCCTCTATGTCAGTTGTGGCCCTCAAAATCTCTTCATCTCTATTGGTAGGAGCTGAAAGGCTACTCAGAGCCACGGCAACAGACCCAGAATGTGCATCAGGGAAAGGGCAATCCATGCTGCATTAAATACTATACTTGTCAATGATCCTATTCATTTAAACTGGGGTTGATGTGGCTTGCCTATTTGTGTGAAAATTATGTGAGCATATTGCAAAAATTCAGATAGTGTTTGTCTTAGTTTTGGGTTCTTCCAAAAGCAGATACTGGGATAAGGGACCTGATGTAACAATTTATCTGGGAGGTAATCCCAGGGCACTTGGTGAGGGAATGAGAAGTGAGGCAGGGAACATAAATAGCATAAATAGCAACCGGTGCACAAGGAGAGGGGCACTTCTGGGGGCAACCGGTGCTGTATCCCACTGGGGCCCCTGAGAGACTGTGAAGAGGACACGCTGGGAAGAGGACACACTGAGAGGTCAGAGAATGTATCCATAACTGCTGTCCCTCATTGGTTAAGGTTTGTTTCCAAGCACTGCTGATCTTCCCCAAGCCAGCACAACAAGATAAATCTATCATCTATCTATCTATCTATTTATCTATCTATCTATCTATCTATCTATCTATCTATCTATCTATCATCTATCTATCTATCTATCTATCTATCTATCTATCTATCTATCTGTCGAGAGATAATAGGGGGTAGGGAGACACAGAGATCAAGCGAGCGAGGGAGAGAGAGAGCGAAAGAGACTAAAGTTATGCAGGGCTTGAGGGCAGAAGCCACACTCATGTATATAAAGTCCTATATTGTACATAGGAAATGTAGACAAGGCTGTAGAGAACCTTAGGGGTGGGCTGAGGGAATATGGGCAGGAAGGGGACAGCATCTGCTATGACACTAAATAATAAAGTAAAAAAAATATGGAGTTCTGTCAAAAAATTCAAATCCAATTTTCCAGTGTTAACTACATGTAACAGTTTCTGATGTATCTTATTGTGGAAATTTTCTCTTTCTCTGTATATACGTTAGTGTGTGTGTATTTCATCTGTGTGTATGTATCTATATATGTGTAAATTTGTTTTCAAAATATAAATAGGCACCTACCTCATTCTTCATGATAGTTATAGTGTATTCCATAGAAAGAATATACCATAATTTATTATGTGGGATATTTTAATAAACTAGGATAAAAATAATACAAAATTAGTAAAAGTTAAAAATTATAATTCATGAAATAGATAATAAAATATAATTTAATATATTTATCTTTGCAGATTTTTTTCTAGTACATAGCAGTTTAGAGCTCAGTCACTGCTATTAGCTAAATTGGGTTATTCTCATTCATTTGCTACTTACATGCTATGTAATCCAGGAAAAGTCACAACATTTTCCAAGCCTTACTCTTCTTATTTGCAGAATTCAACGACACAGATTATCTACCTAAAAGGTTTGTGGAGGGGTTCAAATTCGATCATTTGTGAAAAGAGCTCAGCGTGTCAGAAATACTCAATAAACATGACCTGTTAGTATTCTGTTCCCCAAACAGAAAATAACAAAAATCCTGTGAGGCTGTGCATCTTAAAGCAAACAGGAAAAGGAATCAGTCATCATAACCACATAAGCTGTGCTTGAGTTTTAAAGAGTACTTGACTGCATGTTCTTTACATTATCGAAGCACTGATTATATGCTAGAACAGTAGCAGGTGCTATTAGATACGGTATTTTAGCCAATTCATACAGAAGTTGATAACTGTCTTCAGTTCCTTCTGTGTACAGTTCTTTCTGTGTACTGTTAATGCTCCTTGCATTGAGAAGTTGAGTTTAATTCCCTTCCTCTTATATCTGGACTGGTCCTAGAGATCTTGACCAATAGAATGGTGAAGGTAACTTTCTGGGGCTTCCAAGTCTACGTAATAAGAAACTTCAGGCCAGGCATGGTGGCTCACAGCTATAATCCTAGCACTTTGGGAGGCCAAGGCCAGTGGATCATGAGGTCAGGAGATCAAGACCATCCTGGCCAAATTGGTGACCCTGTGTCTACTAAAAATACAAAAATTAGCTGGGCATGGTGGTGCGCACCTTTAGTTCCAGCTACCTGGGAGGCTGAGGCAGGAGAATCTCTTGAACCCAGGAGGCAGAGGTTACAGTGAGCCGAGATCACGCCATTGGGGACAGAGTGAGACTCTGTCAAAAAGAAAGAAAGGAAGAAAGAAAGAAAGAAAGAGAGAGAGAAAGAGAGAGAGAGAAAGAAAGAAAGAAAGAGAGAGAGAAAGAGAGAGAGAGAGAGAGAGACTTCAGAGACCCATCTGGGTACATTGGAACTCTCACTCTAGGGAAAAGCAACCATCTTGGGAGAAGTCTGACTATGCTGGACTGGCCATGCTTTAGGGGAGCCAAGCTAGCCACAGGGAAAGGCTGCTGAGAGAGAAAGATGCCCCATGAGCACCCAGACATTTCTGTCACTTCAGTCACCTCAGACAAGGCATCAGACAGTTAAGTCAAGAAGCCTTTCAGATAATTCCAGCCCCATTGATTGTGACTGCACCAGAGACCCAAAGCAAAAACTACTAAGCTGAGGCCAAGCACCATAACTGTGTGAGAAAATGATAAAGTTCAGGTGTGCTTTGTTACAAAGCAATAGATCAGTGGAATTGGCACACAGACCAAAATGCAAAAGAAGGGCACCCAGGCTCTGCTTACCTCATCATCATCATTTTTCCATTTCCGTTTATGCATCTCTTGTGCAACAGTTTTTATTGCAATCTAGAAAATATCTATCTTCAATAATGCCAATTAGCGGTTTTATAAAGAATAGGAAAGTATTTCCCCATATGTTAATGCAGAAACTTCAAGTTCTATGACAATGTTTTGTTTAGAGAATTTCATGCAGATTAAACAATGCTGTTTATATATTTTAAGGGATGTATATATGAAAGTTCTTGTAACTAATGCATTTGTATTGTTTTTGGCAATAAAATCTTATAACAAAGGAATGTTTTTAAATACCCAATTTTGAAACACTCTCCATAGCCTGCTCCATTTACATAGCAGATATTTGTTCCACATTTTTAAAATGTCACCTTAATCTTGAAGTGAGAGATTATATTTATTATTATTTACTATTATTAGCATCATTGCTACTATTACCATTTAATTATCTGCCAGATGACATTATAATGAAAGGCACTCCCATGGCAGAAAGTAATTTCAATAAACTTGGAATACTTGTCATTTTTTTTTTGAGACAGAGTCTTGCACTGTCTCCCAGGCTGGAGTGCAGTAGAGCGCTCTTGGCTCACTGAAACCTTTGCCTCCTGTGTTCAAGCGATTCTCCTGCCTCAGCCTCCTGAATATCTGGGATTACAGGTGCCCACCACCATGCCCAGCTAATTTTTTGTACTTTTAGTAGAGACGGGGTTTCACCATGTTGGCCAGGCTGGCCTCGAACTCCTGACCTCGTGATTCGCCCGCCTCAGCCTCCCAAAAAGTGCTGGGATTACAGGCGTGAGCCACTGCGCCAGGCCATACTTGTCATTTTATAAAAGAAAAATAGATAACTTCAAATCTGGCAGCTCTTTTAAATTCTTCTTTACATTAAACAAATAATTTTAATGTCACTCTACCTCCTTATAAAGGTAAATATTCTCTTACATTTTAAAGATCTTATCTTATAAAATTAAGTCTGTCGATGACAACATATAATTATTTTTGTGCATTTATAGCTTTGACATTTTTTTTTGGCTATAGACACGATAATGCAATTTGAATTTTATGTCCAAAGCCATCTTTGTATTCTGACTTGGACATTTTTAAAAACTAAATTCCAGTCAGTCAGCCACTCTATTGATAGATCCACTTCCAGTTATTTTATAAAATATTGCTTTCATAATGAAGTTATTTATTGCTAAAATATTTCTTCTCCATTACATGTACTCTATAGTATAAAAGAAAAAACTATTCTGCATTTCAAGTGGCAAATACCATAAGGAAAGAAATGTTAGAAACATCTGTACTTGCACCCAACTGGATAGCAAACCTCACACACCAAATACTTTCTTTTAGCAGTTGGCTCATCAAATCTTCAGCAAGGTTTTTCTCTGTATCTTCAAACAGAATCTTCTAACAAAGGAATGCATTTTTATTTGTCACCATATTGTTTTCAGTGTCTTATTTTAGCTGTTTTTTCTCATGGTTGGAAGATTGAATATTTCTCCAATGATTTTTTTTTCTTTTCTGGCTTTGCTAATAAGCAATAAAACTCAAAATAAGCTTCTACACATTTAACAATAAGTTTAGTAAAATTTCATCAAGTAGTACTTAAGTATTGCATGACTTTAAACATGGCTGAAAAAATATAGTCCTGTTTTCATGCTCTGGATCCTTAATTTTCAAATGTCTTAAAAATTGTGCCCGATTGTGCTAGCTTTATTGGCTATTTTGCAGGTGACAGATGAGAAGGGAGTAACACTGGGTTTAGTGAGGACAGGAGGAGGCAGGTGCAATAATTCAAGGAGAGCTCAGAAGATTAAAGGTGGGCAAGAGTTTTAGGGATAAAAAGAGAGGGATGGGTTTGAGAGAGGAACCTGAATAGTTCCTGATATTGTTATGTAAATTCTATTTGATAATAATCATAATTGCTGTCATCCTACACAAGGCATTTTGAAATTATAAAAAATAAATAGGGAAAAGCAATGGAAATCTTTATTCACTTCGGGATTATAAAGAGCAAAACAAATAGGAAAAGGATATTAATTTTCTTACTGAGGTCTCTTTAGAGAATGACTGAGTGGGACAAGCTGCAAAATATACAGAAAAAGCTTTTAAAATTCTGTTTCCTAGCCTGGTGCAGTGGCTTGTGCCGGTAATCCCAGCACTTTGGGAGGCCGAGGCAGGCGGATCACTTGAAGTCAGGAGTTCAAGACAAGCTTGGCCAACAATACAAAAGAATTAGCTGGGCATGGTGGCAGGCACCTGTAATTCCAGCTACTCAGGAGGCTGAGGCAGGAGAATTGCTTGTACCTAGGAGGTGGATGCTGCCATGTGCCGAGATCCCGCCACTGCGCTCTAGCCTGGGCGACAGCAAGACTCTGTCAAAAAACAGACAAACAAAAAAATCTGTTTCCCTATAACCATCATTTTCAGTATTTTCTATAACCTTGGCAGTTTCTCTTTCAGGATTTTTCTCCTCTTTCTGAACTCCTCAAACAAGGAAACACTTAACACTAATGGTCTTTTGTCCTGCAGGGTCCTCCTTGTGCTGTATCATTGGTTCATTGTCCCCTCACCTCTAGATTTCCCTTCTCATATCAATGGATACCCTGCTGTCCTTAGGAGAATGTTCTCTTACCCTGATCTTCAAAACAGGAGGCAGGAAGGAGAGCGCCAGGGGTTGGGGTAGCTGTGAAGGGAAGTGACAACTCCAGAATTCTTTGAAGAAGCAGGTGAAGAGGCTGAGAATACTTAGGTTTTATTTTCCTTTGCCTTATTATAAACAACCTGCATACATAAAAGTCATAACTTTGATTCTTGTCACAGAGGGGGCCTGTGATTTCAGTCTTAGACAAGGTATGTAAAAAAATGGGGGTTGTGGAGGGCATTGGCCTTGGATGTGGGAGTGGAGCCAATGATTGTGTCTGAGAATTTCCATCATTTAGGCTTCTGGGGCTGAAAAAAGTGCTTGAGGAATGAATGTAACCAAAATGTTTCTCCCTCTTCTGTCTCTTCTTATAAAAAAACATGGAGGGAGAGGATTATTATGGCCAGGGGAAGGAGGAGGATCCCAGGAGATGTGGGTTGATACTGTGAGTTGTTTATCTTTCTTCTCCCACTCTGGGTCATCAGCTCTTAGTGGTCAGAGATGAGATTCGTTCATCTTCATAATCTTGGTGTCCAGCAGTAGCCATGCTTAAAAATAAAAGATAGATTCTCCCTTACAAATTTTTTTCACTTTAAAAATTATCTGTATGTTTTATAGATATAGAAATTTATAAAATTTTCTATATTTTCTATTGTTTGCTATAAATAAATGTGTGAATGGATATGAGAAAGAGGAGATATCTGAGTGATCTCTTCCAAGCAGAGATGACTCGGTACGCCATCCACCCATCTTTGTTAAGTTTCCTATTCCTTCCTCATGTATCTTGGTTGCTTTGGCGAAATCCAAATTGCACAGGAATCTGGCTGCTCCATCGCATCCCATTGACTTATAGCCAGAAGCAACACAGTCTCATTTCTTAACAACCCCATTTCCCTTCCTGCATGCCCCTCTGACACACTCACTCTGTCCCGTCTACCCATTCATCCTCACTCTTTTTCTACCTAATGTACACTTTCATCTATTAGCTAGAGTTTTGCCAAGCTTCCTCCTTATTTCTGATCCATGTCCCCTCCCCTCCTTCCTCTCTCTCTATTTCTTTTCAGGTTAATTTATCTGATTATATGCAACACGCTGCAGCCATGTTAAGACACCAACTGAGTTTCCACTTGGAGGCTTGGAGGAAAGATTACCATTAAAACGTGACTTCCATCCACTCAGCTGAAATTACTATTGATTGCCAAAGAAAAATATTTGTGCTGTGAAGCTGGGAGCTATGATGTTGAACCATATTAACATAATGTTAGCATAGCTACGGGTGTTTAGTAGCATGCAATCAGATTTGAAATGAACGTTGATTATAGATGGAGATTAATGTTCACATATTCATAGGAACACAATGAGAAGAGCAATTTCCTTTCTACTACAGATCAATGGTTTCCCCATTCAATTATACAGCTGTAATAATTGCATTATGCTGAAATATTTCTTAATGGCTAATTTCTTTCCTTTTGTGTGTGTGTGTATGAGCTCTTTTGTCAGTGATAGCTTCTGCAGCCCGAGGACAGCATAAGATGTTTTAATCACTGGTGCCATTTTGCAAGCTTTGACCAAGCCAGTAATTTCCCCTCTTTCCCCCTTTTTTGCTAGTCTCTCTTATTATCACCCAGAATTGCTTCCTGGGTGATTGAAATCTAGAGACTTGCCTCAAGTCTTTTCCTTCCCTGTTCAGAGAGTGAAGACAAAACTGGAAACCTACAGGATCATGAGTTGCTCAATCTATTTTTGCACATTTGCTGAAGATTCTTTGAAGGAGAAAGAGATGAAGATCCACAAATATTATGCATAGGATGCCCATCCCCCAAATGACTCTTATTGAATATAAATATATACATATACATAGATGTTAATTTGGAGACCATTCACTGATTAAAAAGCAGACAAAATACCTAGTGTCTTTTCCAGTACTCCAAGCAGACCTCTGAGGGCTGATAAGATGTCAAAGTTTATATTTAATGAATGTAATTAATGTAGTGAAGATAATATAAATGAATGTAAATTTAAAAAATATATTTATAAATGTATAATATATAGATATAAATTCATAACAAATAAATTTATAACTTATAAATATAAGTTTACAATATATAAATTTATAAATATAAAGATTATTAAAAATATTAAAAGAGACTGTAAGCTCTCCTCTGTTTCTAAAGACAATGACGTTTTCCTGCTTACCTGGCTGTGTCTCAGAGGAAGTCTGGCTAGCATTTTCTTCTTTAGATGAGCACTTTCTTATAGATGAATTATAATATTCCTGTCTCATGCCTTTCTTAGCTGTCCATGGGTGAAGACTGGGCTTTCTCAAATCTGATTTCTTTCATCCTTGTGCATCGAGCCTTGTTCATAACTTAGTTGAACAGAGTGAGTCACAGTAGAAAGCAAGCTAAATGTGAAGATCTTTCTCTAAACAGAGGTCCCAAGGGCACTGTTTACTGTGTGACTTCTGGCAAGTCATTGACAATTCACAGCCTCAACCTTTCCAGCTAGAAAGTTGAAAACTGATCTCCTAACTCACAAGGTCATGGTGAAGAAGGAGGAAAAAGAACTTGAGCTAGAAAAAGTGTAACAGAGTTGTTGGTGTCAGTGGCTGGCACCGCATCCCTCAGGCCACCTACACACTCAGCTGCAGCTGTGGAGTCCAGTTCATGAGACTCATGCTGACGGCACCTATTTCATGCACTTGCTAAGCTTCTTTCTGCTTTTTGACTCAAAGTCTTTTTCAGGTTCTCTGGAGTCTACTCAGCCCTCTTCAGACACATCCTGAAAGTGGAAGAGAATTAACACCCTTACGAGCACATTCAACCAGGGAGGGACTGACGCTGGTGGTAGTAACTGCCCTGGTCTCTAAGGGATCCTGCGGAGTTAAGACCTGAAACCACAGTAAGCACCCTTATGCTGGTGTTTCCTACCTTCTTGCCTTGCTCTCCCAGCTCCTTCACTCCTGCCTCCTGAGATCACTCCCCACAAAAACTACCTACACTCAAGCTCTTTCTGAGTCTGTTTCCTGGCGAACCCAAACTAAGGCAGTAAGTTTGGAGATTTACCAAATCCTTTGGAAACAGTATGACCTGGCTTAAATCCCATCCTGATTGCTCATCTGTCATGTGATCACAGGCAAGTGACTTCCCATCCCTGAGCCTCTGTTTTCTCATCTGTAAAATGGGAATCATAATAAGATAGACCTCAAAGCATTATAAAAATTGAATGAGATCTTGCAGGCAAGCACTCAATCTTATTTTCTATCATTAGTATTTTCATTAAAAGTGTCAAGCACAACATAGACACTCAGTGAACCATAACTTCCTTTCTGTCTTTTATGCCTGAAACGAAATGTATCCGGGAGCAACAAACACAATCAATATGTTCATTTTCCCACATATGCAATATTATTTTCTGCTGGCTTGCTATACACAAAGAAGCCATGTGTGGGATATAGTTTTCTTGGTCGAGGGTGTTACAAAGTCTTGGCTGTCAATTCCATTCTCTAGAGTCTTTTTCAAACATGTCCCCAGGGAAAGATAGAATTTTGTGCTTCCTGTGCTGTCTCAGTGGGGTACAAGCTGCACAAAAGAAAAACACTTCTGTTACACAATGAAGGACAGGATATAAGAATAATACATAGCTTACATATTTTAAAATCATTTATTGGCAGGGAAGGCATGTGAATCTGGAGAACTTGTCCAGAGCAGGAAAACTAGAATTGCATCGGCCTGAGATGCGATGTGTCATACTAGGTAGGAACCAGTGGCCCCCAGGAAAGATGTTTCTTTTCTGTGGCCCCACAAAAAGCCACTATCATGTTTTTTTTGGTTTCTCATTCCATCACTCAAAAATAATGTCTTGGGTGCCTACTATGTGCTAAACAATTATCTCATTGCTTGAGATAGAATCTTGAGCAAATAGACTGAGTTCCTTGTTCTTAAGGCTTTTCATGATATCGAGAAGATCTACTAAACAATCACATGAACATTTAGGAAATTGCAATTCTGGTGATAAGAAGGAGAAATTCATTTAAGAGAAAGGAGAGATCCAGAAGACAGAGAGACCACGAAGGAATGATGCATAAACCTACACCTGGAAGAAGAACAGAAGTTAACCTAGCTGGGCAAGTAGCCTGGGAAGATGAAGAGATCTTTCCAGTTAGAAGGAAGGATGTACATCTCTTATTATGTTCTATTTCCTTGTCACCCTTTATTTTGTCTTTATAGTACTGTTGGCCACCTTATAAATTATATGGTTGTTCTAATTTTTGTCTCTGCTTCCCTGCCTCCATTAGAATTTAAAGTTCTTTAGGGCAGAGGCTTTGCCTCTATTGATACCTCTACAATTCCAATGTACAAATAAATGTGCAAAGGCCCTAGGTATTGAGGGAAATTGACACACAGCACACAAAGCTGTGCTTTCCTAAACCACATATCCTTTCTCATTGGACCTCTGCTCTTGGGTAGTTGGACATTAGATCCCTTTTCTCAGGTTTAATGCAGTCAGTGGGTTCATATATTTAGCGGAGATGGCCTCTTTGGCATGGGCACAAATGTGTTACGATCAAGTGCTGCAGAGGGATCATGATGATTAACCAGGATCCCATCTATCTCTAAGGGCCAATATGTGCAACGGGGGTCCCTTCCCCTTGCCAGAGACTGGTCTAGAATTAGATCTGTGATCTTTTTTTGTTGATACAAGCAAGAACTGATGGGGGTTCTAGAAAGGTTTTCTTACCCTTAAGAAGAACACATCAAAATAGACGGTCTTCTTTCTCTGAATGTGTTTACATCTGGATGTGAATTCTCAAACTACTTTAGCACTGAGGGACATCATTTAAAGGCAAAGTTCATAATTTAAGATGGCAGAGCACAGAAATGGAAAGAATTTGGGTCTTTGTTGAGGATTGAGCATTTGAATTAACTAAATACAGGGTCTGTCTGTCTCTGGATTATTTATTGAGCTCCTTTGAGTTTTATTTTACCTGCAGCTGCAGGTGTCCTTAAAACTCAACTTATCTGCAAGTGACATCTGACACAAGCTGGTGTTTTATCTCTTCCCTCTCTCTCTCCCTGCCTGCCTCCCTCCCTCCCTCCTTCCTTTCCTTGCTTCTCCTTCCTTCCTTTCTTCCTTCCTTCCTTCCTTCCTTCCTTCTTTCCTTCCTTCCTTCCTCCCTCCCTCCCTCCCTCCCTACCTCCCTCCCTCCCTACCTCCCTCCCTCCCTCTGTGCTTCTCTCTCTCTCTTTATTGTTTGGATCAGGGTGCAGCACTATACTTACATTAGTGCTATTGCTGGCTCCCCAAAATGCACACACTCCCATGTGGTTCCTGAAGCACTTACATACACATTTAGTCCAGCCCTAATCCTCATTAGGCTGAGACTCCAACAAGTGTACATTTGTACTTCAGAGAATCTGTGTTCTAGGAGGTGCCAACCTCAGGATGGCTTTAGAGCTTAATCAAATGAGCTTGGAATCAGATTGCTTCAGCTTCTTCAAGTATGAGCAGCATGGCTGTGGGCAACGTATGGCATCTCTCATACCCTCAGATTTTTATCTTGAAAATAGGAATAATGGCAATACCTAGCTCAAAGGGTTCACGTGAAATGTTAATCAATGTAAAGCACTTAGCACAGAGTCAAACACCAAGTAAGGACTCTAATTAAGTTCTTCCAGAGGAACTCAAGCAGAAATGTTCTCATTTCACCTCCTGCCCCTTTCTCTTTGCTCTCCTTTCTAGCTTTGGGCCCCTTTGAATCAGCTCAAATGAGTCTACCAAGGTTGTAACTTATGCCCTCATTCTTCTTTATCAGCACCAAAATGGAATCTATGTATGTGTAAATTAACAATTTAACTGTTTCCTCTCAATATCATCTAATAGCAAAATCTTTCTAATGGGCACCAGCTTTTGGTGAGTATGGATACAAAAAACAACATGTTCCATGTCAACTTTCAGACTAAAGCATAAGATTTCTCCAGTTACATAATTATACACACACATATGCATATACATATACTATATTATTGTATATATATGCACACATACAAATACATACATATACATAGTGTTTTATACATATGTGTGTATATATGTAGTGTTATATAATGTGTGTGTGTGTGTGTGTGTGCATGTGTGTGTTCTTAGTCTTTCCTGTTAACAAGAATTGTTTAGATTTTATTCTTCATGAAACATCCAAAACAATAGCTAGTATTCTGCAATGGGGCATTGTCAGAAATTACTAAGGGAAAGGACTGAGAAGATAAAAGAGGAGAAGCAACAAATGAACAGGGTAAATACTCTAAATTAGCAAAAATACATAATGATAAGCGCTACATTAAAAATAAAAAAATCAAAAAAGAGATTTTCACAATTTCCCAGACTTGCTTATTTGTTATCTGTGGTGATTTTTTTCAAGAAAAGGATGTAAACTGAATACAAACCAGCCTCAGCCCTTGCCTCCACCATCTGCATTGATGTCTTGGGCCATGGATAGTGATTTCTAGAAACAAACCTCCCAAAACTAAAAAGTTAAGAGAAAGAATCATTTTACTACAAACATTTTTAAAAATCAATAAATAAGTTAGTAGAGCAGAACATGTAAAACCTAACTTGGGAGTTGAACAGATCTGAGTTTGCTTCTAGATCCTGCTATTTCCTCACTTTTTGATCTTTGACAAGTTACTTAAATGTGCTGAGCCTCTGTGTCCACATCTGTAAAACAAGGATACTGCTAGTTCCTACTGTATTACTACTCATTGTGAAAAGTCAATGATGTGGACAACTGTGGCACACACTGCATAAGACCTAGTACTCTACCTGATCACCAAATGTGGTGCTCACTACTATTACTTCTGCTTTACAAATTAGGAAACTGAAGCATAGAGAAGTCAAGTAAACTCCAATTTCTATACCTGGTGAAAGATGGACCCTGAATTTGAATCTAGGCAGTCTGGCTCCAAGTTTATCTGCCTCACCATCAGGCTATGTGACTTCTGCAGTAAAGCATTAATATAAGCAGGTGGGCTTTTGTTTTAACATAAAAGTTTGAAGATCCAATGCTTCTTATGCAAGTTAGCCAAAAATTTCAGGAATGTCTTTGGCATTTTAGGCCTCTCACAATTCCACCCCAACCTCTCGTCACTGTTCCTTCTCCAAATACACAGATGATGCCAAATGTGTCTTTCAAATACATATGGCCCTTGTCTTTCTCAAGCCAGGAGAGAGGCACAGAGTTCAGCAGAACATATTTGGTTCACTTAAACAATTGCACCTTCCAATTCTCTAAGTCAAGCTACTGCCCTATTAGCTCCTTTCCCTTCCATTTCATATAGGCCCTGCCACTGCTTAGCTGCATTCAACTTCCAGTGGCCTCTAACTGATTCCACACTGCTTACCTCATGCCAACTGGAGACAGAGTTATAGTGGAGACAGGCTTGGTCAGATGAGGCCATGCTCTAGGGACAGTCTAGGTGCACAGATCATCAAGCTCAAGCCAGAGGTCAGAAGGGACAGTCCAAATACCAAATGCACACATTGCAAGCTGCCACACATTGAAGTCATGGCTGGTGAAGACCAGAAGCACAAGCCACCAAGACAGATAAGAGCTGGAAGGCTAATGGCACTGCCCATGGAGAAGACTGAGGGTGGCACCAAGGCATAGGCATGGAGTGGCCCCATCCACTCATGCTGCACACACCGGGTTTGCTCTTATGCTGCACAACATCTTACCAAACATAGCTTACTGATGAGGTTAACATGCTAGAAAATAGAAACATCTGGCTCTTTCCAGAGTGTTAGGATTTATGGCTGCAATGCCAGCGTGGGTAAGAAGAGGTAGGCATGAGATGAGTAAGGGCATTGGAGGTGGACAAAGGGCTTGAGGTGTAGAGTTAAGTGTCATGACAGATGCATATATGTAGGTAGCGTAGAACAGTTATAACCTAACAGGCATCATTTCTTTTGCAAAATTCTTAGAGAAGTTAAGGCATGCATAAAGCATCATTAGTGATATTAGGATATTTGGGGACATGGCCTTCACATTTTACTGGACTACTAAATGCAGGAGAGGCCTCAGATTTGTATTTCATCAAATAATGAGAAAATGGAAAAAAAATTCTTAATTTTAGCCATCTCTCAGTGAAACCTCTCATTTAATGAGGAAACTGAGTCCCAATAGCAGTTCTTATGCTATTCTAAAGTAGGGTTTGGCAAATCTTTTCTGTAAAAGACTAGATTGTAAATATTTTAGGCTTAATGGACTATATGGTCTCTGCTACAGCTACTCAACTCTGCCATTGTAGTGCAAAATCAGCCACAGATGGCGTGTAAATGAATGAATATGGCTGTGTTCCAATAAAACTTTATTTATAAAAACAAGTGCTGGGATAGCTTTAGCCTGCAGACCATAGTGTGCCAAGTCTTTTCCTAAAGCCTAGCAATCTTTAAAAAAATCATCATTTTATACTATAACATTAATAATACAATGTATTATAAACATATTTCAATATATTACAGCTTATATATTACACACTATATTTTAACAATAGAGTAGAATAAGATATAATAAACATCCTAACTACATAAGATTTCAGGAAATTATAGAAAACACTCTTTTTGGTCTATATATGGCAGGAAGTGTCAGTCATTTGAGAGTTAAAAGATGAATCCCAGGTTATTTAGAAGGTAGTTTTTCTATAGATTTGCACAGAAGTATGGAATTTGACCTAAGGCTGGAATTTCTGAATGTGGAGTCATGAGGCATGACCATCAACTCAAAGGAAGCTAGGAGCAGTCAGCTTGACAAGTTGGGGTTGGAGGTCATATCTGAAAAGCACAGGTAAAACTCAAGCCCTTATTACAAACAAACGGTAAACTACCTTTCCAACAGTGTGTCTTCCCCTTACAGGGTGAGAAGAATTCATGACTATTTCTTACAAAGGGTAGGAATCTCTAGAAATAGAAAGTTCTTTAGGGCTAGTTTTGATGAAGTATTACCTTGGGAAATAGGTGTGTTTCTTGATTCTGTATCTTACTTGTTTTCTCCACATTTAGCTACCCCTACTTTAATCTAGTTCCACATGTCATTCACTAAACTGACATCACTATGACAGTAGCTTGGATATGAATATTTTGTAGCTGATTATCTGTGCAGAAGAACAGAGCCAAATGCATTTATGCCAGAGAGTGCTCCGTAGCCAAGAGTGGTAAGAATATTGGAGAATGCTCTTCATGTCTTCCTGATCATTTGGCAGTGGTAAAAGGGATCCATGTTTCTCCTTATAGTGATGTCGTAGCAAACACATTGAGATAGTTGAATTTCCCATTAAGTTTTCTCAGCAGAAGAAGGCTTAGATTTAGGGTAAAAATCCTGTCTTTACCCTAGAAAATAAAAATATTTTGGACTGAAAATTCAGGCTGCATACCCCACTATACAACTAACTGGTTATAGGACACCTTAGATATGAAAAAAGAGCCCCAAGTTTTCCTAGTATTAAATGAGATAAGACATGCACAACACTTAATCTGGATCCTGAAATCTTATGGGTACTAAATAAATGACAGTTAAAGATAATTATGTTACAACTTTCATTGATATTATTTTGTTTAAAAGTCTTGCTCTTTTCAGTTTCCTGATCTTTATATTTTAGATTAAGACAGCTCCTTCAGATTTATCACCCACAGTCCTACTCTGAGATAAATTCTTATAGAATGATGTCTCTCTATGTTCTTTCTTTAAATCTGTGATTCCCATCTGCCTTTTTTCCTTTTGGAGTCTTTATTGCACAGACATCTCAATATCACAAATTTTTTTTTCGCATCTAAGAGTCCCAAGTTTCCTGGTACAGCTTGTCACGTGAAACTTCCCAATATGTTGACGTGCAACCAACATTTTAAACTTCAAATTTTCAAACATAAGAATCAACACAAAACAAGCCCTTTATCTATATGTAAACCATGTATGTTGCATATACAAAGTGTTATGTGTGATTTGAGCACTTTCCAAGGGTGCTCTTGTCTATGCGATTTAAATCAGAGGTTGAAATCCATCTTCAATTACAAGGCAAATTCATTGTATTATTAAATGACTACTTTGCAGCAGAACCCAAGCAATGAACTGTGGAGGATGCAAATCTATCATTCCCCAAAATGCCCTCAAGAATTAATAATATGGCAGAAGTGAAAAACCATTGCATTTCTTGAATTCTTTAGATTTCCAGAGGCAGAGAGCTGCCTGCAGTTGTTTCAAGTCATGTGGAGTTGACTCATTAAGATAGGGTTTCTCAATGTCACCACTGTTGACATTTGGGATGGGCAAATCTTTGTCATGGGGGTCCACTCTGTTCATTGTAGGTTCTTTAGCATCATCCCTGGTCTCTACCCACTAGATGCTATTAGTATGCCTCCATCTCCAGTTATGGTAGCCAAAACTGTCTCCACACATGACCAAATATACCCTTGGAACAAAATCACCCCTGGCTGGGAACCATTGCTCTAAGGTTACAAATGGGGATGTCTGAATCAGGGATCTTGGTATGGCTGGGTCTCATAAACCCTAGGGAACAGTTAATGACCAGGCCTCAGGAAGGGCAGGGACCATGGGTTCCTGTCTTACAAGGGCTTTGTGAAATCAGGTATTGCTGGCTCCAGTAGCAAGAGACTCCTAATCCTCACTGCAGGACTGCCTCTAAAATCTGCTCACGTCAGTGTCTGCCTGGTTTTCACTCACCTCCTGGTTGGCTTTACTCACCACTCTATCATTTCTCCTCATTCATGGCTTTGACTATCACATGCTTCTACTTTTACCTCTGCTCCTGATTCTCTGTTGGTCATCCAATTTGCCACTCAAAGAAGAATCCTATGAGTCTGTCTCTTTCCATTTGGGTTTTTGCACCTAGTTCCTCAGAGGTCCTGAGCAAGCAGCAAGTCTTGGCTACCCTGCTGGTTTCACTGGGCAGGATGGGGTAGGGTAACGTGACATGGCTCCCTGCAGTTTCTCTGCTTAGGGGGGTTACTGGCATGTTAGCACCATACTTAATGCCTCTTGCAGTCATGGACATTAATAAGGAAACAAGTAAATGAAGATAGGGAAATTCCATTACCGAGTGTAGTGTGCTATGTGCTTTGTAAGTACTATTAATTCTAAGAAATGACTAAAGAATAACAACAGTCAAATTGTTAGCTAATTTCTTTCCACTGCAATCCTTGTACCCTTCCACACTTCACCCCTCTCCCCAATCATAATTACTTGCAGCCTCATCTTTATGTAGAAATCATTACTTATATGTCTATAGTACAGAATTTTTGTCACTCTATTACATTTAGGAGAAATACACTCCACCTTGTTATGAGATAGTACAAAATTTTCAGGCATGTTTTCTATAACCTTACAACTAATATATACAAAATACCTGACGCATAGTAGGTCATCAATAAATGATACATGTCCCTCTCTGTCCATTTCTCAATCTCCAGGCCTTGGCAAACAGGGAATAATGACAGCTAACATTTAATGAATATTTATCATATGTTGTGCACTGGTTGAAGGGCCTTATATTTATTAACTTCCTGGGTCCTTATAACAGCTTCATACTAAATACCATTTTTGGCTCAATTTAGATGAGGGAACTGAGGGACAGAACGGTTAAGCAACTTGCTCAGTATCATAGAACTAGGAAGTGGCAGAGTCAGGATTTGAACTCTGCCTGAATGGCTCTGAAGCTGGTCTTAATAGCCTGTCTACTACTTTCATCAATAGCAGAAAGCTGTATGGATTTGCAGAGAGCATATGCTCTTGCTGTCTTTTGAAATGTTCATTCTCAATCGTCCTAGCTCTATCTCCTCTGCCTATTCAGCAGGATTGAGCCTGCTGCTGGGTCACACATTCAGTTGAGCCACGCCACCCATCACATATATCTGGTTGTGCTGGGTGCTGCTCTATAGGAGAAGGGCTGATGGGGCACCAGCCATTATGTTGCGCAAACAGCTCCCCTGTGGTGTTGGGAGCAGCAGCAGCAATCACAGCTTCTCTTTCTCCATCTGGGCACTTGACATAAAGCCACCAAAATTCAGTTTGGAGGAAGTAACCACCTTCAAGTTCCTGAGAAGCAGAAAGTGGCTTATCCACAATAACCAGGGAGCCAGAGGGCCTGGATGAAAGCTGTGGTTGGGGGAAGAACACATTGAATGCTAAAGCAACCAGCCAGCCACAGAAATCCTTTGATGTTATCCTCCCCTGTGTCTGGATTCTCTCCTGGAAGATGCCTTTAGTCCTGTGCATGAGGATTTGCTGAGGCCCTGCTTTGCAGACTGCTGCACTCTGTACTTACACCCCACCTCTGGCTCACAGCCCTCTCCAGGTAGGGGCCAGTCCCCTCGCTGGCCTCTTCCTGACTCCTAAGCTCCCCAACTGCCCCGCTGGACTGTGGTCCCTGTTCCCACTGACATTTCCTTGTCCATAAGCACCTTTTGCCATGACTCCCTCTGTTCCCCTGTGTGACTCCTTATGACCATCTAGTCTCAATTGGGAAGTCATCCCTTCCCAAAAGCCCTGTCACTCTGTACCTGGGCGTAGAGCCCTGGCTATGTCTTGAATATCCTGAACCTTCCCAGTAGAGGAACCCAGGAATTAATTTTCCACGTGTGGAACTGTAAACCCCAGGAGTCTGTAAGCTACTCGAGGGCAGGGACTCTGTCCACCTTACCATGGCAGCCTCAGAGTTTGGCAGCATGCCCTGGCCACAGTTAGTGCCTCTGAATTAAATGAATAAAGGAAGGTCCTTAGAATGGCAAATAGTCAATTGTATTTGGCTGTCCAGGACAGCAGCCACATGGCACCATGGGTGATCTCTTCTAAACATAAATAGAGCTATGTCACACTCCTACATAGAGTGTGAGTGGCATTTTCAGACACCTTAGCATGGCCCACCAGACCCTGTGTGATCAGTCCCCTGTCGACCTCTCTGTCCTCATGTGTCCCCTTACTGCACTTGAGCCACACTGGCTTTCTTTGTTTTTCTGCCTCTGAGCCTCTCTGTTTATCCATTCCTCTTTCCTCTTCCTAGAATGGTCTTCCATCTAATCTCAGCAAGGCTGGCTCCTCCAGCTGAATATGTCTCCCTGTGGAGCCTTCTCAGATTGTCCCTGCTCAGTTGGCTCTGCCCCACCATCTGCTACCCTAACTAAGCACTTTCTATCACTTAGAAGCGTTTAATTTTTTCTCCCAGAACTTACCAGAAGTAATCTCATTTATGTATTCTTTCTTTTTATTTTCCTGTCATAGTTTATTTTTTCCACTAGGATGTGATTTCCCTGAGGGCAGGGCCTTCTTGGCCTTGGTCATTGCACAGGTCTGAGGCTAGAACAGTATCTGGCATATAGCATATGCTCAATAAATATTTATCAAGTGAGTAGATCACCATGAACTAAGTATTTGTTGTTCTAATTATGATGTTTAGATGGATATGTTCTTGCTGTCTTACAAATCTTTATGATTCAGCTTATTTGAAGCAGGTTGCATAGGCAAAAGCACTTAGTGACATGCTTGCTATGTTGTTGGTGCTAAGTCTGTCTTCCAGTTCCCTGACAGCATAAGGGTAAGGAGGTATGGCCTCCGACCTTGGAAAGAAACATCCATCAAGTAGGCATTGGACTTTGATCCCAGGAGCCCAATCTCATAGGGTTATTCCAACCTCTAAACACCTATCAGAGTGCCTGGCATATCATAGGGACTCAATAAATGTTAGCTGTTATTGTTATCGTTATTGTTACTGTTATTGTCATTATCATGCTATCCTGGTAAGTAATATATATCTTCCCCAAACATTCCTCCAAGGTAGGGGTGGCGTCTTGCCCTAGTAAATAACACAATAGCATGATAAATGCTCACCAAAAATGAAAAAAAGAATAGAAGGTAGGAAGTGAAGGCCAATGTGTGGTACACTTTTGAACGCTCAGCTGAAGTCTCTGTTACGGACTCAATGGAAGCCATGTCCAGATGTTAAAGAGTTACTCATAGGAAGTTTGGAGGTTATGTATTAACTTTTATCCTTATTTTAAAGCTGAGGATATTTTTCAAATATCTAAATGTTGTTGGTGCTGTCTCTCATGATTTAGTAATGTGGTCTCTGGAGATCCACCACTCAGCGAGAGACTGTTTACCTCACATCTACTGCTTAAGAAGGCTCTACTGCTTTCTACTACTATCTATTACTGCTGTCTACTACGTTCATCAATGGCAGAAAGCTGTATGGATTTGCAGAGAGCATACACTCTTGCTCTCTTTTGAAATGTTCATTCTCAATAGTCCTAACACTATCTTCTCTGCCTCTTCAGCAGGATTGAGCCTGATGCTGGGTCATCCATTCAGCTGAGCCATGCCTCCCATCACACATACCTGGTTGTGCTGGGTGCTGCTTGTCCACATCCTGCAGGTCTTCTCTCAGCTGAGTACTGAGCTGTCAGGTTTAAGGGTCACACACAGGTCAGGTGGAGTGCAGGGCTCCACAGTGGCCATCATACTGCAGCCCACACTGCTTCTCAGAGTAGAGACACCACTGCTTGCAAACCTTGGCTGGATTTCTGTGCAAATATATAGCTTCTGAACTGAAAGAGGCTCTTCCCTGTCCCTGTGCCATGCTAGTAAACATAAGTGCGTCTTTTATATTCACCAAGTACCACCCTAAGGCACTGCCCTTAAGGTTAGTCCACTTGTATTTTGGCACCCACTCTATAGTATAGCTGTTTTTAGACTCGTTGTATTGTGGATAAATTCAATTTAATATATTATATATTAAGAGTTTCTATTATGTTCCAGGGAGCATGCAAAACATTCACTTATGTTGGGATTAAAATACAATAATTCAGCAGGAACCAATGAGGACCTACTCTAAACCAGGTATTCTTCTAGGTATGGGGATAAGTAGATGCAGATAAATCACTTGCCTTTAAGAGGCCATGCTCCAAGGAAATCACAGCCTTGTGAAGAAGGAAAGAGGCAATGGAGAGTGTATCAGTAAGACAGTAACTCCATGGCTGCGTTGACATTTTTTAAATGTGTATTTATTAATCTGGATTTAGACTTGTGTTAGTTTAAACAAGAATCTACTCAAACCCTTAAAAAAATTTGTTTTTACACTAACCTAGTTGTGGCTTCTGAAATTCCTCTGGAGGAACTAATGTCTCTAAAGCACCTTGCACAGTTCCTGGCTCATAACTCACATTTAATAAATACTGCTTTCACTCTAGTCCTCTCTGGGCTCCCAGGGCTGTGTTATGGCTTTGGTTGATCCACGGGAATAGAGGGGGAAATGGGAGTGGGGCAGTGCCAAATTCTAAGCAAGGGCCTCTGAAATAAAAGAATCATGTGATTTTGGCTTTGATAGCTTTGCCCTCTACTGAACTTTATCTCTTTCAGGCTGATATTTTCCAAAAACAGCAAGCACGCCCCATTTTCAAGGAAGAGCTTATAAAATCTCTTCTCTCACTAATGACTTTCTCAGATGGGCAATGCTGTATTCTGTGGGCATGAAAGGCAAAGAAAACTAAACAGTGAGTGGGACCTACATCCGGTTCCTTACATTTTTGAATGTTTTGATTTCCACCATCTCAGCCATTGGGGAAATCCTATCCTCGGATTAGGAACCATGTTCATGGAGAATTTAGAGGAGGAAAATCTTTACATTGAAGTTAAGGTAAGTGAAATATTTGCAACGAGTTTCTTTTCTTTTTAGGGGGGAACAGGGGAAAGTTCTTGCGGGGACAATTTTCATCATGATTGATGGAGACAGCATTAGCTCAGCTTCTGACTCTCTTGGCTTTTGCAAAAGACTAAATTAAAAGAACCAACTTGAGCAGCTTTTGAAACAATGATAGTCTGGAAGATCACAGTATTTCATAATTGGCAAAATTTTTTTAAATACAAAAGATAAAAGCAGAAACTACAATGTTTACAAATAATTCGCAAATGAGTTATTAGGTGAAATTCATTTCAATTCAAAGCAGTAATTTAAATTCTAGGCAAATTTCCTCACACATTAAGATTTCATTAAATATTCAATTACAATATCTAGTTTTCTCCCACCACCCTACAGGTTTGGTTAGGCCAGGGTTTTTCACCCTCAACAGTAGTGTCATTTAGAGTTGGATGATGCTTTGTGGTGGGGGCCATCCTGCGCATTTATAGGATGTTTAACAGAGTCCCTAGCCTCTGCCCACTAGATACCAGTAGCAACTCCCCTCACCCTTGTTGTGATAACCAAAAATGGCTCCAAATATTGTCAAATGTTCCAGGAGAATGGGTGGGTGGGAAAAGTTATCCAAGATTAAGGATCACTATGTGTTTGATTTAGTATCATTCAAAATGTTCAAGTCAAAATATTTTTTCCCATTCTCTTAGGAGGCATAGATGAGTAAAACCCTTATTTAGTTTACTTTAAAATGTATCACATGTTAATCAACTCCCAGCATTAAAATCCAAGTTATTACAGTCTCTAGAAAGTGTCTCCAAAATGAGAGACTTTACTTTTTTGGGGGAGCATATTTTAAGTAAACAGTTGCTAATTGAAGGAGGAGTTCTGTATCACAATGAGCAATTGCTCTGGACTGATGACAACTGTTATATGTTCTGTACCCATTGATTATATTAGAAGCAGCCAGTTTATTGAGGCTTGAAAAGCAAAACCTGCTTCATGCCAAAGATGATGCTGTGGATTTGGTCTTGCCCCAGGTCTCTCCCTGTTCTTCATGTTCATGGATGACCTAATAATGATCGCTAATATTAGGGAAGGACTCATTCTGCACTAGACACTGTGCTGACAGCATTAACAGAATCATCTCATGGCATCCTGGATACAACTTTATGATGTAACTGTTATTAATCCCATTTTACAAGGATGGATCTATGTCTTAAGGGGTGACACCACTTGCCTAAGTTCATTTAGGCAGTAAGTGGGTGAGCAGAGATTCAAATCCAGGTCTGGCTCTTACCTCCTCTCAATTAGGACACTTAATACCAGTCACCCTTACAATGCACACTAGTTGCCCTTCAGTACAAGCAGATTAATTCAGTTCTACAGTATATGTTTATTGCATATGCTGAAATTTCCATCAGTGTGCTCTTAAAAAAAATGGCATTGCATTGAGTCCTGAGAAAAATGATCTTCCCAGTGTCATGGGTATTTTCTCTCTTTGCTCTGTCCAGGAGCAAAACTGTTAGCTTGTTGCACAATGGAGTCTTTGCTGTCAGATTAAACAATGACATCTATTAATCACATGAAGAGCAGGACCAAGAAAAAGTTCTTTTTCCTGTGAATTGAGTTTTAAGGATTTCATGGTTTGTATCACAGGGCTGCAAGGTTTTACACTTCAGCTTAACAGGGTTGAGTCCCCTGAGTTTCGACAGCTTACAGAACTGCGGGTAAATAGCTAGGGATCTTGCGTCTTTAATCACTGGAACAGAAGCAGAGAGGGAGGGGAGAAGGAATGAGGCAGCGGGGGGATGTGTGAAACTGACGAAGATAGATGGAGTCCTGGGACGCAGAACTACACACTCTACACCTCAGATGGGCTCCTGTGGTTATGCAGGCCCAGAGTTTATCAATCGGCCAAGTTGTGCATGGTCTGGCCTGGTCTTTATCAGAAGGAGCCCTGCAGATTAACCTCCCAGCTTCCTAATCAGGGTCATGTTAGTACATCATTTATTACCTCTTAGGGCATGCCAGGGTGTGGCTGTCAAAGGGCCTTGCAAAAAAAAAAGGGGTGGGGAAGATGGAATGCTCCTTTCACCCCAGCCTGCAAAGCATTACTCTTCTTTTCATTCCAGGAAATAGTAATAATAATAATAATAATAATAATAATAAAATAAACTGGATACTTCTAAAATCTGCAATTGCAGGCCCATTGAGACTGTGTGAGTGGAGAAATATTCCACCCATTTAAATGTGGCAGAACCATTAAGGAGGTTGACAGAGTTTAGGAGCCTTCCTTAAGGCCTTGAGACTGGCCCAGACTCCCAATTTTCTCCATCTTATTATTAAAACGAGTCGTAATCATAGTGCATCCCTCCGAGCTCCTTTCTCTTTCTCCCCCTCTCTAACAACCTGAATCTAGCACACTTCCCTTCCCCTTTAACCCTCACGTGCTAAAAATATTATCCTCTTGGAACCAGCCAAGAAGTGTCAGTTGGAGGAGTTTAATTAGCAGGAGTGGGCTGGAGATAGTTCTAGCCTTCCCAATTTGCTACATTCTCTCCAGGGAGCCAGAGCCAAGCACAACTGGAAAATCCCGGTGCATGTGCACCAGAGATGGGAGTTTCTGACTTGGAGGGAGAGTCGGCCTGGAAACCAAGCTGTATTTTATCTCTGTAATACCAGGCGGGGGCACTGGGGAAGCAGCGACTTGTGCATCCACATGGAGGATGTAGGGTTTTAGAGCCTAGAACCCTGGACTACATTTTCAGGGCTTACTTCCTGCCCTCCTATTTGCTGGCCCTGTGACCTTGGGTAAGCTATTTAACCTCTTCATGCCTTGCCTTACTCATCTGTGAAATGGGGATAATCATAGCACTTATGTCACACATTTGTCGTGAGAATAAATGAGTAGCATCAAGCACTTAGAAATCTGTCTGACACAGAGCAAGTGCTCGTTTTTGTTTGCTCATTTTTATTTTGACGAGTCTAGGCCTACCCACCTGGCAAAACTTTAGTTGGGTCATCTTTTTACTGCTACCACTTAGATTAAAAGAGTGTGGTGAAAAGAGAAAGGTTTAAATCAAACAATAATTGAAATTCATGTAGAAAATAGGATTTTGCCTAATTTGCCTAATTCTGTTAATTTTAAAATGGAATTCAGTGCATCTGCAGGACTTCGGATGATTAAACATGGAAGGCTCTTAGAAGTCCAGTCTCTGTTTCAAATCATTCCTCTACATAGAAGCATCTCTGGCAGCAAGAACTGGATCATCATGAGATAATTATGATGGTAACACTAAGTCCTTGTAGAGTGCTTTATAATTTATATATTTTTAAACAATGTCCCTGGCCTAACCCTCAGGGACCTTCTCATGAGATGTACTAGGACCTCACGACTATAGAAAGAGATTCAAAAGTCTATTAGTGATTGTCAGAGGTGGGGTTACGGGAACAGACTGGATGTAGGGCTGGACTCCAAAGGGTGACAGGAGACAACCCCAATCATCGCATCCATTTCAGGGTAATGAACATCAGTGGGGTCTAACTTTGTTGTTCAAAGCATCCAGCCGAATCATGAGTGACATATATGAGTAGAGTCTGGGTTCATAGGTAAGACAGTGCTGATATCTAGCTCAAGGAAGGCTAAATAGATTGAAGCGAGAATAAAGATAGCAGTTCACATGCAATGAGGCTCAAGGTGTCATTCATATAAGGACTGCTTGGAAGAGCCAGATGGGAGTGAGAGTCCTGTCCGGAGAGAATAAGTTCAAGGTCAGGCTCCAACCTCAGCTGGTTAGAAACACTATGATAATTCATGTCAGTGGATATCTGTGGTAAAGTCTAGGGATAATCTGAGGTCCCACGGGCACAGGGACATCTGGGGCCCTAACTGAGAAACGTCAGCCCGAGTCTAAGCGGTAAGTGAGTCTAGAATTCACCTGTGAGTGGAGAATTTACTGGCAGGTCTTGTAGCGATAGAACTATAGTCTCATCAATATCACCACGCCCTCCCAAAGCAGGAGGCAGAATAGGAGCTATTGGCTGCATTGTACACACTTAGATAAGAACATTATCTAGATACTTAGTACTAATAAAGTAAACTGGGATTTAAAACTCTAGCTCCAAAATCCCATGTTGTTATTTTTTATTCATAATATTGGATGGTGCACAACAAGGATTTCATTCCTTTTTTTTTTTTTTTTTGAAGACTCAGCTCTTTATTAAGTCTAGCCTTAATTTGAACCTAGACCTCTCTTTGCATAACTTCTTGGGTGAACTCATTTTTTTCTGCAGCTAAAACATTGAATCTTTATCCACTTACACACATACACCTTTATATCTTTTTCTCCATTTTTCTCTCTTAAGTTTTCTTACTTTTTTCTTTACCCCAAAACTTGGTGGCTTAAAAATACGCCATGTATTATTGCTCTTGAGTCTAGGGATTAGTGGGACAGTTCTGATTTTGTTGGCCAGTCTCCATTGGTTGATATCAGCTGGCTTTGCTTATGTGTCAGAGGTCAGCCAGAAGGTTGGTAGGAGGCTGACTAGTCTAGGATTGTCTAGGCTTGGGCGTCTCTCTGTGGTTGTGCATCCCCCATTAGGCTATCCTTGGATATCCTTGGATAGGCTATCATTCAACACTGACAGCAGAAGTTCACAGGATCTCTTCTGGCCTAGATGCGTAAATAGCACCAATGCCACTATGCCATTATTGCCTCCGCTACATTCCATTGAGGAAAGGACATCACAAGGGGGTTGGCAAATACATCCTATCTCTTGATGGGAGGAGGTGCAAGGGGCATGGATAAATGGAGAATAATAATTGCAGCTATGTTTTTCAAATAACCTACCACTCCTTTCTTCTCCTCTCTTAATAATTCATAAATTATTCCACAAAGGGAAAGTATTGCATTAAACACTGGTGTTTAACTAGTGTTTAATCAATGCTAGAAAGAAAGTATGTGGGCTGTGGGCCTTGTTCTCCTGCATTCTAGTTGGGGAAGAGAAAAATGAATGAAATGATCCCACTAATAGATGTGAATTTACACGTATGCATAATGCTACCAAGAAGAGGGATAGAGTGTTATGAGAATTTAGACGAAGGAAACTGACCTAGTCTTAGGAGGTGGGAAGCTCAGTGGAGAGTTCTCTTGAGAAGTGATATTGAGGTGAGACCTGAAAGAGTGGAAGACAACTAGAAAAAGGGAGGAGTGGGGAGTTCTTTGCAAGGGAACAGCATGAGCAAACACACAGGGTCAAGTTCTAGATGGCCAGTGTGGCTGAAGTACAGAAAGCCAGAAAGAATATGATCCTAGAAGAGGCTGGGGCGGTCAGCTGTGAACAAATCTTGGAGGCCGTGATGAGAGATTTGCACATTATGTTAAAAACAGTGGAAAATCATTGAATGGTTTTAAGTAGGATGGGGGGTGGGAAGGGGATGATGTGACCATCAAATATTATGCCTATATAGCCAGACAGAAATGGATGGAAAAGGAACAAATCTGAGATTGAACAGTTTTGGGAGAAAGAAGGTATGTTTGTCAATTCATAAAATCTTATGGGCACCTAACAATGGGCTGGAGATTGCATATGCTAGGAATGTGAATTGGTGACTAAGAAGAAATACTCTGAATGTCTCTCTCAACCTTACATTATCATTTTGTGCTAAAAATACATGGTTACCTTTGGTTTGCTAATGTTTTGTTAAAAAATTTGAAGTGAATGATTAAGAGCAGAGAATCCCAAGCAAGACTGTTGGTTCACTTTTGGGTGTGTACACAGGGTACTATCTGTGTGACTTAGGGTAGATTAGTCACCATGTTTCTGCCACAGTTTCCGCTTCTTTAACATGAGGACAATCATGTTACCTAAATCATAGATTTATTATGAGGAACAAGTAAATGTATAAATCACTTCTGAAAGTGTCTGGAGCTAAATCACTTTAAGTTATCATTACTCCTACTGTCATTATTTTAATATGATTTCTTGTGTTTTTCTTTTTTTTTTATTTATTTTTTTTTCTTTTATTATTATTATTATTATTATTATTATTATTATTATTATTATACTTTAGGTTTTATGGTACATGTGCGCAATGTGCAGGTAAGTTACATATGTATACATGTGCCATGCTGGTGCGCTGCACCCTCTTGACAATTTTTCATTTTGAGGTTATCTGTCTTATAAAAAGATTTCAGAAAGTGTTTCCTCATTTTTTAACAAATTTGTTTCTATGACTAGAACAGATCATATAATCTATGGATTCGTTATTATTTAAAGGAGACTCATCTCTAAAATCAACTGAAATTCATATTTCTTGTAATTATATTTGAAAATTTAAGTTGGTCAGTGTAATTTACACTTTTCTAGCAGCTATGTTATACAAAGTTCAAAGAAACAAGTTAATTTAACTTTAATATTTTATTTTACCCAGTATGTCTGAAATATTGCCATTTTGACATTTTAATATGTAATCACTATAAAAAATAAATGAGAGTTTTACATTCTTTTTCTTATGAAGAAAGTAAAATAAGTTGTTCATTTTATATAATTTTTAAGATTATTGAATTCGTTATTAAAAATATTTTTAAGTTTCTGCCATGTATGTATGTATGTCTTTTTGTTTTTTAACATGTTTATTAGTGTCTTAATTTTGTTTCATCAGTTTTGATAGACTTTGTCTGCTTTATTGATCATTTAGAGATTTAGCCTTTAATTCTGTTCATCTTGTTTTATTTTTCTATTTCTTTAACTTCTCTGATTTTCATTATTCCAACTTTCTATTTTCTTTAGTTTCAATGTACTCTTATAATTTATTGCACTGAACATTTAGCTCATGACTTTTCCACCTATCTTTCTTTCTTTTCTTTTCTTTCTTTCTTTTTTTTTTTTTTCTGAGACAGCGGCTTGCTCTGTCGCCCAGGCTGGAGTTCAGTGGCACGATCTCAGCTCACTGCAATCTGCAAACTCTGCCTCCCAGGTTCAAGCCATTCTCTTGCTTCAGCCCCTGAGTAGCTGGGATTATAGGCGTGTACCACCACGCCTGGCTAATTTTGTGTTTTTAGTGGAGATAGGGCTTTACCGTGTTGACTAGACTGGTCTTGAATTCCTGACCTCAGGCCATCTGCCCACCTCGGCCTCCCAAAGCGTGGGATCACAGGCCTATCTTTCTAATATTTGTATTCAAAGCTCTTCACTTCCCTCCAACACTGCTCTAGCTACTTTTTATAGATTTCATCTGTGCTACCTTCATTGTCATTCAAATCCAACTATTTCACAATTTCCATTCTGGTTTCTTTTTTGATACTTTTATTTAAACCTATAAAAATTATGTGAATTGTTTCAGTTCTTGAACATTTATTTCTCATTTAATTACATTGTTATCAGAGAAAGTGATTTATGGTACTGGTTATTTTGGTATTTGTTGGAAAATCTTTTATAAATGTCCCATGTGGTTTTGAAAATACTTTTTATTCTCCATTTTCCACCTTATATGTTTTCTTTTCAGCTGCATCTACCCTCCTCTTTAATCCACTTATTCATTTTTTAATGTCTAGTGAACTATTTATTATTTATTTCTAGAAATTCCTATTGGTTCCCTTTTGAATTCACCTATTCTTTTCCATAGGGTCTGTTATCTTAAAATTATATTCAGTGCTTTTATTCATTTTTGGTATTTGAATATTTCCATATTATTCCATTACTTCTAGTTCTTGGGTTGTTAATTTTTCTTTTTGTTGGGTCATCTGGCCCTTTGGATCTCATCAATATTTTCCTTATTGCTTTCTTCTTTTTCATACCTTGCTCATCTTCAGAAATAATTAATTATTCTGTCTTGCCTTATAAAAAGGTTGCTACCACATGGTTTCATGATTGTTTATGATGAGGGAGTTCCCAGTGGAAACTCAGGGATTTCAATATTCCACACTAGTTTTTGTTAGTTTCTGAGTTTACTGGTAATGTACTATTCAGTGAATTCAAATGTCTATCAGTGGTGTGGGTCTGGAGTTTTTCTTTTGTGCCAGTAACTTTTCCTTCCCTTCATCCAAAACCTAAGACCTGATACTCACTATTTTTCTGAGATGACAGACAGAGATTTTCTAATCCATTTCCATTTCAGCTGCTTCTCCCTGAATGGACTTTAGACTCTCAGCACCCAGCTCTATGATCCATGCCTCCTCTAACACCTGAGAGCTGTCACTGAATCAGTTTCAAATTATTGCTCTGGCATTGATTTCATTTTTCCTTTCTCACGGAGATTTCTCATGGAGATTTGTCTTGTCTTATTTTGATTTATTTAATATTTGCCATTTTATCCAGAATTTCTATGTGCCTAAAGTACGAAGTGGGGCAAAGTTCATCAGTTCAGTTCTCATGTTGCAAAATGTTAGTTTCGGAAGTTTCTACAGCAACATTTAATGCATGAATATAAAAGCACATTGTCAGCATCGTTCTAAAGTAAATAAGATATGACAAAGGTGTTGGACCCAGCTTGTACTAGCTTTCCAAGAGTGATCATTAAAATTTTAGGAATATTATCAGACAAAAGTTAAACAGAACCATTATTTAAAACTAAATTATAGAAACTTGTAATGAAAGACATTATTTTTAAAAAACAGATGTCATAAATACTTGACTCATTACTTCCTATTTTACTACGTTTTAGGATTATACATGATTTTGCAGTTACTTATGTCTATTATGTCTATTTAGTGGAGATACTGCATAATGTTATGTGATAGTGTGCTCCCAAGCATCTTTTTCCATCTACTTTCAGTGGCACCATGTTGATAGCTTGAAATCAGCCATGATGAGATCATTTGTCTCAGGAAAACTGCCAATGCTAAAATCTGGTCTTTTTGTTCCTTCAGAGAGCTAGTTGTTAAACATTTACTGACACATTTCCAGACCAAAGAATATCACAATTAATGTATAAAAGCAACATATATACAGCTCAAATACAAAATAACTCAAAAAATAGAACATCCATTGGTCTCCTTTGGAAAAAATCAATGACAAAATCTAGACAATTGTGAGACAAACACGAATTGAAAACAAAGGATAGTGAATTCAAAATAAACACAATGTGATTAGTAATGAGTCAACTTAAACCTGAACTAAAGCAAAATAATCTTAAAAATTAGCGTTACAGCACACAATTTAATGTTATAAACTTTGGCATTATTCAAAGAATAATATATTTAATAAAAATAGAGGGTTGGAGAAATGAGATGACAAGAAGGTTAGTAGTGAGAATTTTATCATCTTTTAAAGCAAAAAGTACATTGATATTGCTAAGTGAAAATATGGGTTAAAAATTATCGCCTCACAGAAAATTTAGGGAAATCTCATACTTAATGGTAACTTGCTAAAATCTTTCTATGATTCTAAGATTGAGATATTGACAATGAGGCCTGCTTTCCCACTTTTATTTAACATTGATAATGTAGGCCTTACCCTGTGTGGCAATGTGAGATAAGAATTGAAAAGGAAGAATTAAAACTGTCTATATTTGTAGACAACATGAATATTTGTGTGCAGCTGGTTTCTTTAATTTCTAGGACTTTTCAGTGGACAGAATGATCGTACACTAATGTTAAATATATTATATATAATTATGAAATTAATTTTAATTTTTATAAATGTCACAAACTTTTTAAAGTTATGAGTTCATTTTGATTCTTGTAATTCACCTTTCTAGGTTACTTCTATATGTTATTTATTTCACACAAGTAATTCTGGTTCTCAAGAAGTGAGGAGATGTTAGAATTGGAATAGTCCATAATTACCCCTTGGCTTTATATCACATGATACACACAATAGTCTCAGAATAACAATATCCATATTACTCCACCCATATGATAACTGCAATCATTAAATACTTTTTTGAGCTTATTCCCTCATTCTTTCCTCATTTCTGAAAATTGTGGTACTTTGTCTACATTGTCAGTGCTTATAATGATCATATATTATGCATTCTTCAACTATTCTTAAAATTTAGGTATAAATGGAATGATACATTTAATGCTTACCATCAATCCTTATTTTCATATCTTAAATAAAATAATTTTACTTTTCTGAAGATTGTTTTCTAGTAGGTTTCTCAGCAAGAGTGCATGGAAACATTACCTGACTTCTTGAAAGTGAGGGAAGTTTGTCTGTAGCCTTTACAAATGAGAGTTAGTTTGTTCGGATGGACACAAACTCTTTGGCTCATTTATTCCCCTTCAGTATTTTAAATATGTTATTCTATATCTTTATTTCTGGCATAAAACATTGCCATTGAGAAGTCTGATAGAAGTCTAATAGTCTTGTTTTGTAAGTCTTTTGTCTTTCTGCCTAGATGTCAGAATGATTATTTTTTTCAAGCCCAGTAATTTTACTAGAATTAGCTTTTTTAAAAATATAGTTTTATTTTAGATTTAGGGGGTACATGTGCTTATATATTACATTGGTATTACATACTTAATGGTACGGGTTGGGCTTCTAGTGTAGCCATGGCCCAAATATGGGACATTGCACCCAACAGACAATTTTTCAACACTCCCTGCCTCCTCCCTTCTTCCCTTTCAAGTCAACAGTCATTTTTTTCCTATCTTTATGTCCACATGTACCCTTTGTTTAGCTCCCACTTATATATGAGAACACATAATGCTGATTTTCTGTTTTTATGTTGGTTCACTTAGGATAACGGCCTCCAGATCCATCCATGTTGCTGCAAAGGCATTATTTCATTCTATTTTATAGCTTCATAGTATTCCATGATGTGTACATATCACATTTTCTTCATCTAATCAACTGTTGGTGAATACTTAGGTCAGTTCTATGACTCTGTTATTGTAAATAGGGCTCCAGTCAACATAGGAGTACAGGTGTACTTTTTATGTAATTTCTTTTTCTCTGGGTAGAGACTCAAAAGCGGGATTGCTGGGAAGAAAGGTAGTTCTATTTTTAGCTCTTTGTGATATTTCCATACTGCTTTCCATAGAGGTTGAGCAAGTTTACATGCCTACTGATAGTATATGAGTGTTCCCTTTTCTCCACACCCATGGCAACATATGTTGTTTTTTGACTTTTTAATAAAAGCCATTCTGACTGGTGTAAGATGGTATCTCAGTGTGGCTTTAATTTGCATTTCTCTTATGATTAGTGATGTTGAACATTTTTTCATGTGTTTATTGGCCACTTGTGTTTCTTCTTTTCAGAAATACTGTTCATGTCTCATGCCCAGTTTTTAGTGGGGTTATTTTTTCTTGTTGAGTTGCTTTGAGTCCCTTATAGATTTGGGATGTTAATTCTTTGTTGTAACTATAATTTATTAATATAAATATTTTCTCCCATTCTGTAGATTGTTTGTTCTGTTGGTTACTTCTTTTGCTATGCAGAAGCTTTTTAGTTTGATGAAGTCCCATTTGATTAAGTCCCAAGTCTATTTTTGTTTCTGTTGCAATTACTTTTGGGGTCTTCCTCATAAATTTTTTGCCTAGGCCAATATCCAGAAGAGTTTTTTCTAGGTTGTCTTCTAGAATTTTTATAGTTTCAGATCTTATATTTAGGTCCTTAATCCATCTTGAGTTAATTTTTGTATATGGTGAGAGATAGGGATCCAGTTTCATTCTTCTGCATATGGCTAGTGAGTTTTCCAAGCATCATTTATTGAATAATGTGTCCTCTCCCCATTGTTTATTTGTGTTGACTTTATTGAAGATCAGTTGGTTCTAGGTATGTGGGTTTATTTCTGGATTCTCTATTCTGTTTCATTGATCAATGTATCTGTTTTTGTACCACCATCATGCTGTTTTAGTTACTATAGACTTTCAGTATAATTTAAAGTCAGGCAATGGGTTAAATTTTTTTTCAGGTATGTGCTTTTTCTTTTCAATATGTAATTTAAATTGTATGTTGTATAATTTAGCATAAAATAAATTGCATATTTTAACATTTAGGAAAGTTTTCCTCAATCATTTTTCATGATATTTGTTATTCCTTTGCTTTGTTTTTCCTCTTCAGAGACTGCTATTATACATCTATTGAATCTTCTTTGCTTATATTCAATATTTGCTACTTTTTCCTAAATCATTTTATCTTTCAATTTCTTTTTTAATTTTTAAAATTATTTTTCACTTTATATTTATCTTCAGCCATTATCTGTTGTATTTGTTTGCAACTGTATGCCTTCTACTTTAGTTTTCATTTCTGAAGTTTTTTTCTTTTATTTAGAATTCTTTCCTAAATTGTTACACCTCATTTCTGATATTTTTTCAATTGTGATATATGTTAGTCTTTCATTTTATGTGTCATGTTTTTAATATGCTTACCTCATTTAGAAATAGCAAGTCTTTGCTGTGGTCATGTCCTTCTTTTTTTGTTCCTTTGTACATGTGTTTTCTGTAGGGAGTTAAGTTGTCACTTAGGTTTTTTCTTGCTCATTTTTATGTGAAATTAGTTCTTTTTTTCTTGAGCTTTTACAAGGAGCCACGGTTCATAATAGTTTCTCTAATTTCACAAAGCTCATTTCTGTTGTTATGCAATATGTCAGCTTGATTTCTGTTATCCATTTCTTGGCCCTGTCCCTCTCCACCCTTTTATCTTTTATCTGGAGCGAGTGTTTTCTTTATCTCAGTTGTCTCAGATCTGCTCAACAACTCTTCATCACTATAGGCATCTTTCCTCAAAGGGAGTTGGGACAGTTTTGAGAGTTCACAGTGCCCAGAATTCTTTATACCTCTGTACATACTCATGATTGGAGTTAGTAAAACTCATTTTTTATAAAATCAGCACACTCTGCTTTCCAGTGAGTCCCTTGAGGCCATTTTTGGATTCTCTTATTTTCTGGTTTGTCAGATTTTCTGTGTCTCCAGCTGCTACTTCTCACACTGATGTTGATACCACTCAGTTTCTATAGCTCTCTGTGTTTCAGCCAATTCTTGTTTTGGTGAGTTTGATGGGGTTGCCTAAAAATCATTTTATTGTACAGTTGTATGTCCCTTAACCACATGTCCTGAGAAATGCATTGACAGTCAATCGTGTCATTGTGCAAATGTTGTAGAATGTACTTACACAAACCTAGCTGGTATAGCCTACTACACATCTAGGCTATCTGGTATAGCTGATTATTTATAGGCTACAAAACTGTACAGCATGTTACTGTCCTGAATATTGTGGGCAGTTGTTGAAACACAATGGGAAGTATTTGCATATTGAAACATATTTTAACAGAGAAAATATACAGTAAAAATAAAATATTATAATCTTATGGGGCTACGGTCATATATGTAGTTCGTCACTGACCAAAATGTCCTTATCAGGTACATGACTGTATACCCACGAGCTTAAATTTTTGATATGTAGCTTCTGTGGGATTCAGGTAGATTCAAGAATTATGTCACCATTACCGCCAACTTCCCAGACTCCACCAGAGCATTGTTTTAATTAATATATATATAATTCTAGCAATTATAACAATAATTAAATACTATTTATTTTCTAATATTTAATAACATCAATAAAATTTGAAAGGACATTTAAAAAATGTTAACACCATACAATTTCATAGAAGAGTTGGAAAGCCATTTTTAATGGCTTTTTCCATGATTTAAAAATATGTATCTTAAAGTAAGAGGCACCACCATAATTGATAGTGGAACACTAAAGTTACTCTCATGCAATCAGTAACATTACAACTATTTCTGTGTTGATATAGTAGTAGTAATATTAGTACATGTATTAATCTCACCTTTCATGAACACAGGAGTACAGGTCTAAGATTAAAAGATTAAGTACCAGATTAATCTCAGAACCCACCTAATAGTGGGCCAAGGGCTAAATTTATTCCTTTTCTTCTCTGGTTTGTCTCAGACTAAACAAGTCAGAAAAGAAAGGTAGGGATGTGCTGTTGTTTTTATAGCTAACAGAAGTTACAAAATGCCAATATGTATTTTCTGCACATTATCCCAAAAATTCAATAAAAATATTAATTTGTGCCTGATGTGGAGCCTATTTTAATGTTCGGTTTGGTCTTGGTTCCAGAGTTTCAGAAAATAGAGACATTTTTAAAGGATAGTTATTTATTTTTGTTTCAGAAAATAAAATAAATAAAAAGACCATGAGGCTCTAAAACACATTAGTAGAGTTGTATTTTAAGTATTAAAGTAATTTCAAATGAATCTTAAGGAAAGTTTTATTAAAAGGTTAAAATATGAAACTTCAAATCATTCTAAGGAGTGACAAAAATATGTCAGTCCCATATGAGAACCAATGAAGAAAAAACATTTCTTAATTAATATGGACAAAAATATTTTGGTCCCGTTTTTCTTGTTTCCCCTCACAGGCAGGCAGTTTGGAATGTTGACATGTCACTCTAAGTGTGCTCTGATCTGGTGTCAGAATGTTTGGCTTTCAGGTTAGAGAAAGAGTTGCCATTTACTGAAGCGTACATGGAGTACTTATTCCCACAATATTTTCCACCCATGTTTCCTTCTGCCAAAATGCCATATCAGAAATAGTTGAAAGAATGGAAAGTGTTCAACCTGAGGAACAGAAAACACAAGGAAAGAAAAAGAGGGCAAGGGATCTGTATTTAATTAATTGAAAGGTGTCACGGGGGAACAAAAACTTGTTTGACATTATTCCAGAAGGAACAACTACCATAAATAGACAAAAGTTGTAAAGACGTGAATTTCACCTCAAAGACTGAGGAAGCTAGCCTCTCTGCTTCACAAGTCTTGCAAGCCCCACCCCTGTTCCCACCCAGAATTCTTCCCAGAATCCTGTTTCTCTTTCAGGAGAGAACTGTCCCACAAATTCATATTCTCCTTCCCCTGAAGTTTCTCTTCTAGCAATAGAGGTCTTGCCTGCATTAAAGAGATAAACACACATGGAGTGGATGGTTTAATATCAAAGATAGTGTTGAATGCAGTGATGTCATTTTGATAGCAGAATTATTACAATGAGATATGATTACATTGCATTTGGCCCTATGGTAAGTTAATGGGGGAGAAATGAACAAAGGATAGAGATTCTTTTTGAAAGCAAATGGAAGCCCCTTGGCACTAAGACTAAACCAGACTAAAAGTTATGGTTGCTGACCAATTATATATAACCACAAATAACTTGCCTTCAAGGGTGCCTTCACGGTCAGAGTGGACATTACCACTGGGGAGACTAAAGTGGAGAGGAGACAGGAGGCAGATACTATTTAAGTTTGTTCCATCCACACCTTTGAAAACACTCAATGCTTGCTTTGTCATTTAATCAGTTTGGCTCTAACTTGTTCTCAGAATTAAAAAAAAAAAAAAAAGTACCTACACTGGTAAGGTCTTGGGTGGATCTCTTTCCTGGGTCAAACGTTCTGGCTCCCTAACCCTAGGCATGCTGAAGGGCAGATTCCTCTGACTGGCAGGCTTCCCCTCAGCTGTCATGTCTGTGTAGTCGGGGTTGTGGCCAAGGGAGGTGGAGAGCTGAAAGGTTCTGTTGGAATGGGGTCTCAGGTACAAAGTCACTCCAACCCAAAGTGACATTGTTACTCAAAGGTAATGAGGATGCATGGAGCGATGCCTAGGCCTCTGTATTTTTGCACTGAAGGTATGGGCACATCCTTAGGAAATCTGAGATCTGTAGCCGGGCTCCAGTCCTAAAAAATGTGCCATCAGAGATCTGGGCTCTTTCTCTTCTTCGTTGGTCTTCTATGGATTCTCACCTTTGCTCCAGGGTGATAAACTTTAAAACACAGCTTCAACCTATGCCTACTACTGATCATTAACCTGTGAGGTCGAGGTGAATATAAATCACCTGGTTTTTTTCACCACTGTATATTCTGTCCTTAGCAAAGTACTTAGTGTACAACATTAGTTCAGTTGATATTTGTTAAGAGAAGAAAGAAAGGCAGACAGAGAGAAGTAAAGAAAGGAAGAAGGAGGAAGGGTGGTGTAGAGAGACCAGAGAAATTGTCCATCCACTGACTTAATAATCTTTAAGGCTGCCTCCTTATCACACTATAAATTCCTCATATTCATTTGCATTGTGGAAGAGAACAATGTGGGAGGAGACAATAAAGATTAGAACTAAGACTAGTTAGCCTTGCTTGATCAGTATTGCTGGAACAGGGGTATCTTGTATAGTCAGGGGGAGGTATAGAGAGAGATAAAACAATCAAGTTTAATAGCTAAGATTTTCAGTTGAATCCAAGAGCTCAGATTAACTCCCAACGTTCAGGAATTAGAAGACTGTCAGAGGTCAAAGGCATAATGCCAGGTAGGCATGTTGAGCAGAAGAGAACCAAATACAGGCTGGAGTCAAAAAGTACTGAATTCAAAAGGGACTTCAGCACCTCTGGTCTGCATAAATTGTGAGCAACTCAGTTTTAATGTAAACCACAGTGTTCTCATTGTAAAACAAAGAATACCTACACCATAAAGTATTGTATCATTTTTCTTTCATTCTTTTGTTTGCTTTTCTCTTCTTTCCTCCCATTACCTTTTCCTGTCCAGAAACCTCTACTGTTCAGCTTCCACTTTGATATTAGTTCGCTTATCAGACATCTTTGGATCTAAAAATGATCCTGTAAGTGTGTCTGTATTGAGTCCTTGTGAATATTAAAAGTTGACTTCTGCTGACAGTGGACTACAACGTGCAGGTCAACCTCTTATAGAGAACAACTACAACAGCTGAACAGGGTAGTTTTTAAAAAATGAAGCATAGCAAGGCTAACATTCCAGAGAGGAAAGAAACTCTGAGAGGCGTAGCTCTTGGAGCTATCAGAATAGGCAGCTGAGAGGCTGAAAAACTGAGCAGATCTTTTTATAGCCTAATGGAACTCTGAGAACACAATTTGGAGTCCAGGGCCTGTCAAGGATGGGGACCCCTAATAATATCCCCCCATGGTCTGGTTTGGGATTTAGAAGGACTACCCTCTAAGAGTAAGAATGAACCAGGAAAAAAAGAGTTGGTCCTTGTACAAACTAAAGTTTAGTTTCAAATTATCTCAATCCCTTGAATTAGATTATCTGTGGTTGGTAGTCCTTCTAGCTGCTTATCAGAAGCAAACATAAATTTTCCTTGGAAAAAGAAAGCATTAATCCCAAGTATTATTTTTTCTATAATTTTTCAGATATAATGAATGTTACTAAATTAAAAATAATAAGTTAACATTACCAAAAAAAAAAAAAAAAAAAAGAGAGAGAAATAACTGAAAATAGAAACAGTTACAGAGAGGATCCAGTTAGTGGACATGGACTTTAAAATAACTTCTTCTCTCCTCTTCCTTCTTCCCCTCCTCCTCCTCTTGCTTCTCCTTCTGTCTGTTTAATTAAGGGTAAGTCCATCAGGTTTTAGTTGTAAAGTCACATTCTTAGTCTATTCATCTGAATCATCTGATACAACGGAAAGCATTCCCAGGGAAGAAAGGTCCTATTTTCGATTTGATCCTTATATCAAGCCTAAGTTCTAGTTGGCCCTTATTATTGAAAAGTTTTCTTCTCCTCCTCCTCCTCCTCCTTCTTCATCCTCCTTCTCCTCCCCTTCCCCTTCCCCTTCCCCTCCTTCTCCTTCTCCTTCTCTGTCTTCTTCTTCTTCTGAAAGAGTCTCACTGTGTCACCCAGGCTGGAGTGCAATGGTGCAATCTCAGCTCACTGCAACCTCCACCTCCCAAGTTCAAGTGATTATCTTGCCTCAGCTTCCAAAGTAGCTGGGATTACAGGAGTGCACCATCACGCCTGGCTATTTTTGTATTTTTAGTAGAGATGGGGTTTCACCATGTTGGCCAGGATGGTCTCGAACTCCTGATCTCAAGTGATCCACCCGCCTCAGCCTCCCAAAGTGGTGGGATTACAGGCGTGAGCCACTGTTACTGGCCAGTATCTTTTATTAGATATGAATGAGAAGCAGTTGTTTCTTTCAATGCTGCAAGTCCTTGTACTTATGGACTCTCTTTAAGGCTTTTATTCCTGTTTGCAATCCAGTCGGTTCTTTTCTGAGCCCATCTCTTTCTTGCAGCACTTTGTTAAATAAAGCCAGTGTTAACCAACACACTTGTTTTACATTCTATTTTCCAAATTCTTCTCTTTGAGCTAAAAGTTCATTAAACACATTTCTGAGTTCCAAGTTATTTCAGGGATAACTTTTGCCAAATGTTTCACATTTGGATAACAGATCAATATCCCTCCAGTTTATATGACAACCTAATTTCTTGCTCCCTCCCACCTGGTGCCAGCTCTTTAGCCGATGCCATGTTTGGTGGTTGTTTTTCCACGAGTGTACCAGTTTCTGTATCAGTCAGATGGGGACAGGTATTGCCATAGTAATAAACAGTTCCACATCTCTGAAGTGTAAAATAAACATGTTTATTTTTTCCCTGTGCTGCAAGTCCATGAAGGTTGTTAGAGGGACTCTGCTCATTTTACTCACTTGGATATCCAGGCTGATGCTCAAGTAACATCTCTCACTAACAGAGAGAAGGAGATCTCTGGAGGGATTCCTCCTGGCAATTAAATGTGCATTTTTGTTCATAACACATTATGCAGAATTAGTCACATGGCCCCACTGTGCACAAAAGGGTCAGAAAATGGACATTTACCATGTACCTAGAAGATGAGGAAATAGAAACATTTTGTGGTGAGTGCTAATGACTACCACATAGACTCCCGTGTATGTAGGAGCTTGGTATGTGAAAGAGGTGACAAAGCAAATCAGCTGTGAAAAAATGGATATCCCACTCATGGCCCTGAGATGTTAGATTATTCATATGGAAAAATACAAAGTCAGATGCCTAGTATTTATCTTATAAAAAATAAATTCTCCAGGGTTTAAACATATAAAAGTAAAAAGAAGGCTTTTACCATTTTAGAAGAAAACATTTAAAAATTCTTTCCAAATTAGGATAGGAAGAAATTCTTAAAGGAAAAAATTTCCAAACCAACAAGGAAAAGGCTAATAAATATAATTAAAGTATAAAAAAATTGGCAAGAGAAAAGCCATCATAAACTGAAAAGTCATGCTATAGACTAGGAGTAGCTATTTGCAAGCCACGTAACTGACAACAAAGTAGAAACTAGAATATATGATCAGTTTCGAGACATTAACAAAAAAGAACAAAATTGAAATAAAAAATGTCAAAGCAAATAGATGTTCCTCAGTAAAATAAATAAATATATTGTCTGAAGATTTTTTTCCATACATATAGAGTACTATGCAGCAGTTTCAATGAACAAAGCAGTTGCATAAACATGGATACATGATCAAACTCAGTGCATAGTAAAGATATGTTTCAAAAATGATACATGCAGCAAGTCACCAGTTCTATAAAATTATAAAACATACAAACACATGTTTTTCTATAGGTGCATACATGTAGTAGAACTATAAAAATATATAGACTTACTTCACAGTAATATTTTCCTAAGGGAAGGGATGGTTGCAGATACGTTATCTTAACTGGTAATGTTTCATTTCATAAATGAGACAGATGGACAGATAGATTTCTAAAGCAAATGAAGCAAAATATTAATATCTGTTTAATATTAGTAGCAAGTACATAGGTGACTATGATATAATTTGCTGTACATCTGTCAATATTTGAATTCTTTAAAATTTAAATATAAAAATTAAAGCAATAAAAGGACAGTATAGGTCCTTGTAGACATTTGCATGTCACTACGCACACATGTATGTGTGTAGATTTATGTGGATGCACACTCTACACACACAAGGATTGTGTCAGTTACCTTGCATTCTGCTGGAAGCAACAGACTTGGAGCTCATATAATTAGATGGCAGGAGATGGAGAGTGCACAGGTTGCTGCAGCAGTCCCATGATGCCATCAAGTCTCATGTTACCTACGCTCTTTTAATACTTTACTCTGCCAACCATTGATGACAATGGTTTTAAGAGGGTTACTGCAGCTCTGGTCATCACATCATCATGAGAATATAGAATATATATTCTGCCTTCAGCGAGAAAAATCTTTACAAGATGCCTTCACCAGAAATCATCTTATAAATAGATACTGTACTTATATGTCATTGACCAGAACTGAGTCACATACCAGACTTAATCTCAGTCAAAGGGAGATAGAATTTTCATATTTGATTTTGACAAGTTATAGTTCTGTTAGCAAGAAAGAGAAGAGTGAGTGGTCAGTGATAACTAAGCAAAAGATTATGCTTTAATGACAATAATAATACCAGATATTATTTACAGATTACTCCTATATGGCAGGCAGTCCTCTAAGCCTGCAACACTCAGGGTCATTTAATTCTCATAACACCACACAAGATCGGTCTCCCTACTTAATGGAAGAGGAATTTCAGGCTCTTAGAGGCTAAAGTACCACAGGCAGAAAGTGGCAGAGTGAAGATTTGAATCCAAGTCATTGACCTGATTTATTAAGCATTAACTATGCACTATTAATTATTTCAGACCCTGGGATACATAATCTCTTTCCTCTAGCAGTCCAGAGTTCAATTAGCCAGAGAGAATAAAAAGCTGATGGCCCTTTGAAAAAGTAACTATATGTCCTTTGAAGCATATGTTATAAGCTTCTCTTGGCCTTATGGGAGTATTTCCCAATGATTCCCATTGTCCTGACTTTGTCAAGGTAAATTTCCACTACATGAACTCTCAAATGTAAATACCTCCTAGGTATCTGTACCCTTCATTTGACAAGAAAAGGTTTTTGGTGTGGAGAGCTTTCCCAAGAAAAGGACATTCGTCTTTGTGTTTACAGGTTCTGTCTGCCTCTTTGGAATTACTGATAAAGTATTAGGTTGGCCTTAAAAATACTTTTTTATGCTTTTTTTATTTCTTATAGCATTGCACTGGGTCCAGATCACTGTAAGCCCATAGCCTTTAATTTTTTTTTTTTAGTTATTATTTGAGGACTTACTTTGTTCCTAATATTCATTGTGCATTCTATAAATGTCATTTTACTTAACACAATCCTGGGAACTATGTTTATTACCTGCCCACTTGTATGGATGGAAAAAGTTTTCAAAACTTTGGAAAAAGTTTTGTGGGGTCCAGCCTTGCTCAGTTATGAGCAGATTAATGAATAATCTAGATCAGAAATATAGGGAGGAGACAGGTCTAGAAAGATTTACATCTGCATAAAGTAGGCTAATGAATCTGACTGTATACTCACTGACTGTATAGACTGACTGTACAGTCACTAAAGACAAATTTCTCCACGAAGCTCTGGGATAAAGGTTTGCCATCTCTAGCTTGGAGAACCCAGTGAAGAGCTCATGGCTTTAAATCTGACATAACTGGGGTCTTTTTTAATGCCATGGTGGACAATGGGGCCCTAGTTCTCAGTGGGGCACCATTTCTTCTTTGTGGCTATTTGTTCTGGTCCATTTTAAAAGTTCTGCTACCTTTCACTGAGGACCCCGCTAGGCTGGGTTCATCCTTAGACAGAGGAAATGTGCAACAAATAGCTCTTCTCTTGGCCCATGTGTTCTCCACCTCCTGGTTTATTTAACCGTGGCTACTCTCTTCATTAATAGCTGTTTACACTTCACAGAGATACTTGTTGGGCTTGGCAAAAACCATCAGCTCTACTCATATTCGGACTCTGACCCAAGGCAAATTTTCATATTTGACAATATTTTGCTTTGTAAGAGCAACTAGTGAAAAATAGTTAATTAAATAGTCTAGGTTGTTGAAGTGAGAATAGATAAAAGCATGTGGGCACCCTGTTAGCCTATTGCTTCTTGAAGGACAGTAGCTTGCTGAAGAGGGTCAACCCAGATACAGATAAATATAGAAGGAAAGTGGGAAAACATGGGAATGTAGATTCTCCCATGGCTGTCTTCATCCTCAAATAAATATTTTCATGAAAAAGAGGAAGACATCACCACTAAGTACCATGCCCTATCTTCAAGTTTCTAAGATTTTTTTGTTTGTTTGTTTTGTTTTTTTGTTTTTGTTTTTGACAAAGACTCACTTTGTCGCCCAGGCTGGAGTGCAGTGGTGCAATCTTGGCTCACTGCAACCTCCACCTCCTGGGTTCAAGCGATTCTCATGCCTCAGCCTCCAGAGTAACTGGGATTACATGTGCGCTACCATGGCCAGCTAATTTTTGTATTAGATGGGGTTTCGCCATGTTGGCCAGACTGGTCTAGAACTCCTGACCTCAAGTGATCTACCCGCCTAGGCCTCCCAAAGTGCTGGGATTACAGGCATGAGCCACTGCGTCGGGCCTAGTTTCTCAGGCTTACAGGCATATTATAGCCACCTCAGCTGCTTCCCTGACCCAGGGGAGGAATGGTCAAATCCAGACTTGGATTAACTTTGTCTTCATCCTGTTTAGCTACAAGTCTTAAAAGGAAGGCCAGCCCTTGCGAGGGCAGCATAAATAAGCCTCATGCCTTCAATCAGACAGCATGGTACAGTTATTTGCAAGTCTTGAAAGGGCCACTTAATAGGACCTTCGTGTCCTTTTGAGCCAGCTGAAGAGAAAGTGCTGCTAAACTGCTGGATTGGCAGAGCTGGGTTTATACAGATGGAAGAGTTAGCAGAGACCACAGAACAAATACCAGCAACCAACCCATTTCACACTTCTGAAAAAAGAGAGAAAGGAATGGCAGAGGCTGGCCAAAGCAAACAGGCTTTGGAAAGCTTGAAACTGTGGGCTGGAATTTTCAGTTGTTCCTAGTCTTTTCACACTCATTTTGGGGAACTTTCTCCACTCAGAAGAGCAGAAACTTTTTGCGTTTATGCTTCTTGGGATTTGCCTCCTACAGAAAAAGAGAAGTTAGTTCCAATAACACAACAAGATTTTCCAACATCATCAGCACAGTTTTTCTGGAGTCTGAGCCTTTTGTGGGGGACAGGGGAGATGCCATTCTTTCCAGAATTTGTGTTGTTGGGGTTCCCTTCGCTTGTCTTTTTGTGTCTGCACTAGCTCTTAGTCTTTTTTATTTTCTTTTTATTTTTCTTTTCTTCCAGGAAAGAAAGCTATTTTCTTTTATTTTCCCCAGAGTGTGCTGAGACATAAAACCTCCCCACAATCTGCTACCTCACACAAATACCCTTCAGTTTCCGCTGAAGCACTTGGGTGCTTATCAAAATGTATTCTAAAGTAAACACGAATGTTGTTGCTGCCTTGGGGATGTGTAATGTTTCTAGCTCCAACCCCAGAAGAACTGAGGACAATATTTGGAGACAAGAATTAAAGAGAGATTTAGCTTAAGTGGCTGTGAAATGGGCAGCTGCCATCTCTAGTGTGGTTGCATAGAATTTATGGATAGTGGTTGGGAGAAACTTTCCTGTGGGCTGGCATTAGAAAAGCCAGTGGAACAGCTTCAACTAAAATGCTTTGTTTGAGAAAGTAAGAAAACTCTGTGCAGATGGGACAGACCATACTATAATCATCTTAGCTCTGGATCAGTTGGAAAATGGCTGTCAGAGAGGCTTTTAACGGGTTAAGCAGGTTACCCAACTAGTTTACCAGAATGTGTAGATGCATGTCTACAACGAAAAATTCTGCAACTGTGTTTAAAAACAGTTGCATCTGTTCCTATGTATTAAAATACTTAGATGGGGAAAAAAAAGAGTAAATGCAAAGACAAGGATTAGACCCTTTACATAGCAGATTGTCTCAATTCAAGTTGGTAATAGTGGATGACCCAGAGGCCAATAAACAAAGGGCCAGTGGAAATTAGGTACCACCAAAGGAGAAAAAAAGAGCAGTCTGAGGGAAACCTGGGGATATTTCCTGCTGAGCTGCTTCCAACTAGATGATACCTACCAAGGCTGGTACACACAAATGTGTACATGGCTTTTTGTGTGTGAGACATGGGAATGGACCAAGGCAAAGTCTATTAGAGAAAGTACTAACATCTGGATGACTTTGAACACAAAGAAGGAAAACTTTTCCTTGGAGGTGGCAGAGTAAAGAGATAATAAAAATCATCTAGGTGGCTGAAATCAGAGTGAAGGAGGAGTCCAAAGCAGTACATTTGAATGAACACATGGCGTTCAAAGGTTTGGAAACGCTTTGAGCAAGCGAACAAAATAACAACATATGCCAGGATTTTAACTGACCAGGATTCAGAGCAGAAAGGATGTGTCAAGGTAGGATAGATGCGATATCCTATCTTGGACTTAAGAGTTAACTCCAATGAGTTAAGTCCCTATTGGTTTTCCCTTGTGAGAAAGTCTTCTAGTGAGGTACGTGTAGGTTCCATTGCCAGGTAAGGAATTGTAATGCCAATGTCAAATGGGGCAAATGAGCCTTCGCCTGAGTCACACTCTCCTGCCTATTAAGGGAAACAAGGCCTGGAACACTTTTATCTGTAGTAAGAAATCTTAGAATGGCTGCTGTTTTATAATTGACTGAGATCAGGAAAAGCAGGCATGATTCATAATTTTATGCTTAGCTTTTCTTCAGCGTATGCTCTTGATCAAGTCAGCTAATTCTGATAAATCTCAGTTTCTTAATCTGAAAGCTAAAGTTGTTAGAGAATTCCATCAGAGCTATTCTGGAGCAGGACAACTTTGCAAAACACAGCTTCCTGTGGCATCTCCCCAAATGCAGCTGATGGTAAGTCACAATGTGCTAGAGGGACAGGTTGTGGTAAGGCAGCCAGAGTCTTGCGGGGCCTGTCCTCACTCACCAGTTGTGATGTCCTAGGCTACACAGAACAAAGTTTTAATGCCACTGGACTCGACCATTCTACAGCATTGCAGTGCTAATCTCTGATATCAGATTACCAGATTTCAACAAAAGTGAAACCTTGTTAATAAAATCTGAATCAATCTTAGATATTTTCCTCTTGGGGTAGCTCTCATCTCATCCTAATCTTTCCTAGCTCACAGATAAGGGAGCTAAGAGAGGGGGTCTATGGGCTACTGTCTCTCTTTCTATCAGTTCTTCTAGCATGACCACCTGAAATCACCATGTTATATATTTACATGTTACATATATATTTATATATATATAATATAAACAAAATGCAGAATTTGGGATAGTATAATATAAACATAATATAAAGATAAATACAAATATGAAATATTTACTTGTTTTTTCTTTCCTTTCTTCACTAGAATGCCCGTTCCAGGAGAACAGCCATTTTGTCTATTTTGTTCACACCTAAATTGCCAGTCTTCAGAATAGTATCTGCACGTAGTAGATGTTACATCAATGACTATGGAGTGCATGGACGGATATCTGATTCTGGTTTCCAGAAAGTCTTTCACTGACCTTTCTTTTGCCATATTACAATGTAAGATTCTACCTGGGATTCAATCCTGAATCTTCCCCACACAATTCTTAATTTCCTTCTCACATATTGAAATTCTAGTTTTGGTCAGTATTATTCAAGCCAGTGGCCATTCTCTACCATGCCTAGTGACATCCCTAGGGGTATTTGCACAGCCAGATGAAGTCTGAGGTTCCTTAAAAGGCATTTGACCTCCATCTATTAAGAGCATCCTGTGTGTGTGTTTTTTTGTTTTTATTTAGACAGAGTCTTACTCTGTCGCCCAGGCTGGAGTGCAGTGGCAGGATCTTGGCTAATTGCAACCTCTGCCTCCCAGGTTTAAGCAATTCTTGTGTCTCAGCCTCCCGAGTAGCTGGGACTACAGGTGCGCACCACCATGCCTGGCTAATTTTTTGTATTTTTAGTAGAGATGGGGTTTCACCATGTTGGTCAGGCTGGTGTCGAGCTCCTGACCTGAGGTGACCTGCCCGCCTCAGCCTCCCAAAGTGCTGAGGTTACAGACGTGAACTACCATGCCTGGCCAGTGTTTTTTATCTTTCATTTCTTTTTTAATATGGTGCATCACATTGATTGATTTGCATATGTGAAACCAACATTGAATCTTAGGGATAAATCCCACTCGGTCATGGTGTATATTTCTTTTTATGTATTACTGAATTCAGTTTGGTAATATTTGAGGATATTCATCAGAGATATTGGCTGGTTCTTACCACTCACACACAATGGTCACTACTTGAGGAATGGATATGTTAATTTGTTTGACTGTATACATACATTTATGTATCTGTTATATATTTAATTTGTGTATGTTATATATGTATATATGTATATCTTATATATGTAATTTGTTTCACTATTGTATGCATATCAAAACATGATGCTGTATACTTTAAATATATACAATTTTTATTTTAGAAAGGGCACATGATCTGGTTAGCATGAATCCCATCCAGGTGCTGAACACAGGTCTGCCTCAAGAAAGGGACTCAGATCTGTTAAGCCCTTCCTCTTCCCCTCCTACTTCCTGGGCTAGGCCAGCCACTTTCTTCCCTTCTGCTGTCAGTCATCCTCTCACTGGGTGTCATGTTCACTAATGATTGATGCCACTCCCAATGATCTATGGCCTTTCATACAGCATTCCATACGTTTTGAGCAGCTACTCTATAATCACTGTGTTAGGGGTTACATGTACAACAAATGAGTCAAACAGTCCCTCAGTCCAAGGAGCTTAGAGAGGGTTTCAAGTTTTTATAATCATGGTCCACAGTAAATATATGTAGACAATCCAGTATACATGAACACACACATAGACATACTGTTTCAAAGTTATATGAAACTATACTTGCCTGGTGATATTTTCCATTCTATTCTAGAGTGGTTTATTTTATTTTATTTAATTAAAAGACCTGGTTATGACCCACTAAATTGACCTCACTACCCTGTTATGATTTTCAGTTAGTACAATTTATTTGGTGCAATTAGAAAACCTTTGCTCTAGAAAAGGAGTTTCCTAGAGTCATTATAATAGAATAAGAAGCATGAACAAGGAAATGGAAGCCAGAAAAGAAGTGTGACTCCTTCTAGAAAGATATCTTCTAGGGCTATGCTTCTAAAACTCTAACATGCACATGAAGCCCCCTGAGACTTATTTAAAATGAAGACTCTTATTGAGGAGCTGGGGAGTAATGCCTTAGATTCTGTTTCTTAATATACTTTCAAGAGATGCTCGTGATGCTAGAGCATGGACCAGATTTGGAAAGACGGGTTTAGGAAGTAACATTAAAAGGATGACCAGGAATTATCCAGAGGATAGAGGGAGACAGGAAGGGCAACGTGGTAGAAAGAAGCACATTAGCAATGTTTCCATGGATTACATGAGGAATAGTGAGCATCCACATGGTCTTAAAATTACCTATGTGTGGCCGGGCGCGGTGGCTCACGCCTGTTATCCCAGCTCTTTGGGAGGCCAAGGCGGGCGGATCATGAGGTCAGGAGATGGAGACCATTCTGGCTAACACGTGAAACCCCGTCTCTACTAAAAATACAAAAAATTAGCCGGGCGCGGTGGCGGGCGCCTGAAGTCCCAGCTACTGGGGAGGCTGAGACAGGAGAATGGCGCGAACCAGGGAGGCGGAGCTTGCAGTGAGCCGAGATCGTGCCACTGCACTCCAGCCTGGGCGACAGAGCGAGACCCCGTCTCAAAAAAAAAAAAAAAAAAAAAAAAAAAATTACCTATGTGTGTATTACCATGAAAGATAGGGCCTGTCTCTAGCAGTAAGGAGTTAACTAGGGCAGCAACAAATCACAGTTTTTGCACAAGGGCAAATTGAGGAAAAGGGAAGCAAAATTTACAGGTCATCCTTTAAAAATAAATTATATTTTCACTTTTTATTATGAAACACAATATTAGCAACTGCAATTAGAACTCTTATATTTCTCTTTCATGGCTAGGAGATGGGTAGGGCTGGAGATGAGTAGAACCCTAAACTCAGCAGCAGGTGCTGCACTGTCTGACCACAATGCTGAGACTTGGAGCACATTTTATGTGAGATGAAACCTGGGTGGGCTTGGAGGGAGCTGTGGGTTGAACACTTTGAGGTTGGAGGTGGCAAATTTTGTGTCAAGATAAAAGAAAAAATAGCCTCCTATCCTGTGATTCCTAGGTACCAGGGAACAGATTTTAGAGAGGGGAGGTTCTGATTGAGTCACAAAGAATGAGGTGGGAACAGGGAGGTGGAAGCAAAATACTAAGGGAATGCGACTGCTTGAATTTCCCTCTTTACCCCCACCTGTATGAAAATTGAGGGCTGGACTCCTCATGCCCCCTTTTCCAATCAGTGGTTTTCTTTGTCTTACCATCCCCTTCTCCCGGGTCACTCAAAGAAACTCTTATAAGCTTGGTAAGCACCAGTTTAAATGCCACATTCCCAGTGTCAGCCTGGGTTTGTGACTCAGCCTTGTGGTGAGGACAGAAACTGAAGTCCCATCTGGCAGGGATGATGGGAGAACTGATTGAAGTTCATGGCTCCAGACAGATTTCTCAGCGCGACAACTTGAATATGTAGAGCCCGGTAACTTAGATGTTCCTGTGTTCTTTATTTAGTCCATGCTCATTTAGTCACTACTGTCATTGGAAAGGCCTTGCTTTAGGGGCAGTGATTATGATGGTCCCTCCAAGAAACCCAGTTCCAGCTACCAGTGAGCTTATGGTTTCATGCAACTATGGTATATTGTGGGCTGAATCCTAACATAAAATGCTCCAAATGTGGTGTGTATTCTACTTTTTACTCCTAACTGGATTGGGAAGTTCATTAAACAGAGCTTTCCTGTTCTCCCTTTGTTCATAAAGAATGATTGAAGAAGTCCAGCTTGTATAAAAAGAATTTGTCCTCATGAAGATGAAGAAAACATGTTTGCGATCCTAACCCAGATCCCGAGGCTCGGCCAGCATGTGCTCACACGGATACTGACTCCTGGCATATTTATCCATTGTTTGAGTTGGCTGGGCTACAATGAAGAGAGCCCAGCACTTAGAGTTTGAAATATTATTTTCTTCCTTAAAATGTGGCTGGAACATACCACAACAGAGTTATCTCCTCGAATATGGTCCCACTCTGTCATATAAATGAGTTCAAAAGCCTGACAGTGCCAAACCTAGAGTTCTACACATCTAATTATTTTTTAAAGCCCAAATAAGTAGATTTTTAAAAGGCATTTAGAGCCTACCTGCTTTGCGTGACCCAAGAAAATTCATGCAATTGCTCACACCTTGATAAAATGGGGCCTAGTAATTACAAGGCCCCCCAACCCATTATTGCCTTTTGGTTTTCTGTCCCAGAGGCTCACCGCTGTGCTGCTGAGCGACACAACTTGGACACGTAAGCCCCTCTCTGATATCCCCTCTTCAGGTAGTTCCCTGTCCCTCCTTCTCTTCTGGGTGATGGCCCCTTCCCTATAAGCCTCTGATAGTCTAGTGCTATGAGGCACTTCCCCTCTCATGTGATCCTGGGCAAGTGCCACCAAAAAAACTTGTATGTTACTGCCTCTCATGGTCATATCTTTTTCCCTCATCAGCCCTCAGATCTCTTGATCCTCTTACAGACTTCTATCCCGGATCCACTGAGTCAAAATATTTGGGGAGGGGTGCCTGGAAATGTGCAGTTTTTAAGAAACTCCCTAGGAGATGTGTGTTTCTGTCTGTGTGTACATGCACGTGTCTGCATGAGCACTAAAATTTGAGAACCATCGGTTAGAAGATTTGGCTTGCATCCTGCCTCTGGCGCTTGTTATTTGACTTTTGGGAAATTCGCATTCACTCCCTGAACATCAATTTTTTTTGGCCTGTGTAAGGTTAAGATGATGATGTGTATATCAGGGAGATCTGTAGAGACAAAATGTGATGGGGTGCATGAAGTGATGAGAGAATGGTCCACGCATAGGTGTGGTATCTGCATCTTTCTTCCTGTTCCTGCTTCTTTCTGATGCTCTTTGGACCTAGCTCTTGTTGTCCTAAAATAATCTCTTTCTTACATGAATTTTTGATTCATCTGGGCCTTGTCAGTGTACCAATTCTCTTGTAAATTTATTTGACATACTACTATGCCTACCTGACTTTAAATCTTTTAATTTTCTTGTTCCTCTGCTATTAGATCTCCCATGTAACTGCATTATCTAATGCTATAAAGAGTCCAAGAGCCAGAGTCAGATGACAAATGCTGCACGAGGTACATTTGTATTGTATTGTTACCGTCCTTATCACTAAATTCAGATGGGACCCAAATGCTATTTTTATATAAGATTTTGTTCAGTTCTACTCCAGTGTCTACTGGAGATTTCTGGTTTTGCTAAGTACATTTCTCTCCCTCCCTGCTTAGAATCATCTACTGAAATATAATTATTTTTAGCAACTTTGCTGAGTTGTTTGCAGTTTTGTATGTAAGTCTTTGTTCTCTGGGGACATAATAAATACATGGCCCAGTGTCCCAGTGAATGCAAGGAGAGAAGTGTGAAGTCAAGGTGTGATTCCCTAGTGATGGTTGCTAAATGAGATCATTTACCAAAGGTGCCTTTGTTCACTGTAGAAATCTTTAACCCCTGATGCTTGGATCTTGTATCTTGTTTTTTTTTTGTTCTGTTTTGTTTTGTTTTGTCTTTTTCTTAACATTGAACACTCTCATCCAAAGAAGATGTCTCTGCCTTTATTTAATCTCTACTCCTCACTCTTCTCTAAATTTTATTAAAAGACACAGCAGGCACCAAATACACATGAAATACCAAGAATTATTTTTCCTTCTAAGGTCAAGGCCAGAGACAGATGCAATGGAAACCGAAAAATAAAATTACATGTGAATTTGACTGTAACACAATGTGACTAGAGTGGGGAAAATGATCATGTAACTCCGGTTTCGTATGTTAACATTGATAGTGAGCAACTGGGAGGTGACTCATATGAAAGTATGCTGGCAGAAGTCAGTTTGTGTAGTTCCAGGGATATGAGTAAATAAAAAGATGAGTTTGAACTATAAAGTTGTTGAATGAGGATAGACAGATATAAAACACAAATATGGGAATCTCATTTAGAGAAACAAATTGGGTGGCCACTATGAAAAATGACCAGTAAAGAAAGATTTTTAAGATGGGTAGTTCTAGAAACTTGACCGGCAAATAAAGAAAACTCCACATCAACTTTCTTAATGGAGACCAGATGGACCAACAGCTTCCTAAAGAGTTGCCTAATTTGTACATCCAGAGCAAAGTTTCAAGAAACTAGAGAAGGAAAATTCTAACTTTTTAATGTCAAGAAGGACAAGAATAGAAACAAACACGTATACAGTAGTGCACTCCTGTGAGTTTCTTTTCTTTTTTTTTTTTTTTTTTTGAGACAGAGTCTCCTTCTGTCGTCCAGGCTGGAGTGCAGTGGTGTGATCTCTGCTCACTGCAACCTCCGCCTCCTGGGTTCAAGCAATTTTCCTGCCTCAGCCAGCTAAGTACCTGGGGTTACAGGTGCCTGCCATCATACTCAGCTAATTTTTGTATTTTTAGTAGAGACGGGGTTTCGCCATGTTGGCCAGGCTGGTCTCAAACTCCTGACCTCAGGTGATCTCCCTCCCAGAGTGCTGAGATTACAGGCGTGAGCCACCACACCAGCAACATGTGGCCTTGGATAAAACCAATCTATTTTGGTCTTTAGTCTTCTCTGTGAAATGGGGATAAAAATAATTCTTTATATTTTCACGTTCAGCTGAGATGGAGTAACAGGGACTGGATTGATTCTTTTACCTGAAACAGTCAATAGTAAATACATTTTAAAAACTATATAGATTATATAATCCAATAATTTGCAAGGCACTGGACATCCGACAGTGAAGGGCAGTGATCTCTGAGGGATGAGATCCTTCAAATTGTTTCAGCTTACTGCCATGAGAGAGATCCAAGGCCATACATAAGAAGGAAGAACCCAAACAGAGGGTGGTGGGCTCCCTGAGAAGAGGACATGGAGCAGAGAATCCAGGGAGGCCAAGAGGGCTAGAATATCAGAGAAGAAAGAGCTGTTAAGAGAATAAGCACTCCAGAGATCTAAAAAGGCATCCCTCAGGTATTAAACTGAGTACAGATGAATGTGTGTGTGTGTAAACTACCTGAAGTCAGGAAAAGAACCACCGAAAGGGATTAGAAAGCTGATAGTGTTGACTATTCTTAGCAACCAGACCAGAAACCTCAAGATTCATGAGGCATTTGGCAGAGTCCACAGAAATGTCTTGCCTCGGTGGTGGAGAGTAATTATCACTACAGTGAACACTGCTCTGGTCCCACATAATATATATTAAAAACCATACCCTCAAAGATTAAATAATTTCCAAGTAACTTAAAGCACCCCAGAGCAAAGTTCAAGAACATTTATGAGAATACAAAAAACATCTAGCATTCAGCAACATAAAACACACAATTCCTGGCATTCATTCAAAAATTATCAAGCATTCAAAGAGCAAGAACAAAATGAGAAAATAAACTTATTAGAAACCAACCCAGAACTGACAAAATGCTAGTATTAGCAGAGAAATGGCAGCAAAACAGTTACTATAATTGTATTCCAGATGTTCAAAAACCTAAGAGAAGATATGGAAGATATTTAAAAAGACCCAAATAGAACTTGTATAGATAGATAGAATTTTTTTTCTTAAAACTTGAACTATTAAAAGATAATTGATTGTTTAAACAAAAATAAAAAGATTGTATTTAGGGGTTTAATATATATATATATATATATACATATATATGTAAAGTGTGTTATAGCAATATTCTAGAGAACATGAGAAGAGAAATTCAGATGTACTCTTATAAGACTCATATCATACATGCAGTGATATGATATCACTTGAAGGTAGACTATGATACGTTAAAAGATGTATACCATAATCTCTAATGAAAGCACTAAATAGCAAGAAAAAAAAAAGTTGTAGCTAATGGTAATCCAATAAAAGAGAGAAAAGAAAATAATAAAAAACATTCAATTCATTCAAAGAAAGTAGAAAAAGTGGACAAAAGAAAGAGGATATGAAACAACTATAAAACAACAATACTTTTGAACCTAGTCATATTAATAATCAAATTAAATTTAAATCGTTTAAATATCCCAATTAAAAGGTAGTTTTCACATTGGATAGACAAAAAGAACCCAGTGTAATCTACTCACAAAGAAATATACTTTAAATATGAAGACGAATATTTAAAATAAAAAGAATGCAATGAGATATAACATGTATTATTTATTAGTGTTAACATGTTAACACTAATAAAAAGAAATCTGGAATGGCTGTATTTGTATCAAAGTAGATTTCAGAACTAAGAATATTAACAGAAACAAAATGTTCATTTTATAACAATATAGTGGCTGAATTATCAAGAGAATATGATTCTAAATGTTTATGCCCTTAAACATAGCTTCAAAACACATGAAATAAAAACTAATCAAGGACATCAATGAGAGATTTGTAAGTTGACAATGATAGTTGGGGATTTTAATACTACTCTCTCAGAAATTGATATAATAAAATATATACGAAATTAGTAAGTATGTAGAAGATTTCAACAACATTATCAAGCCACTTGACCTCGCAGGTATTTATAGAGCACTCTACTCAACAGTAGCATAATGCACATTCTTTTTAAGGGCATTCAGAATATGCAATAAGGTAGAACATATCCTATGCCAAAACAAGTCTCAATACAGTTAAAGGATTTAGGTCATACAAAGTATGCTCTCAGAACACAATGAAAGTAAACTAAAATCAGTAACAGAAGGATTTTTAAAGAATCTCCAAATATTTGTAGATAAAATTACACACTTCTAAAAAAGCTGAAAGAAGAAATCAAAAGGAAATTAAAATGTGTTTCAAACTTAATGAAAATGAAAACACAACATATCACAATTTTTTGGAATGCCACAACGGAAATACCTGGGGGGAATTAATAGAATTAAATCCCTATATTAGAAAAGAAGAAAGATATGAAATCAATACTTCAGCTTTCAACCTAAGAAAATGGCAAATGAAGATTTAAATGTAGAATAAATAGATGAATAAATAAACAAGTAAACAAATAAATATGATAGCAGAAATAAACAAAATAGAGCATAGAAAAACAATAGAAAAATATCAGTGAAAGCAAACCTTGATTCTTAGATATGATCAGTAAAATTTATAAAATTCTAGCCAGAGTAACCAGAAGAAAATATTGAAGACTTTCATTGCCAATATAAAAAATAAGAAAGATGAGCTTGCTGAAGATTCTACTGATATTAAAAGGATGATAAGGAAATATTGTGAACAATCCTCTGCTAGTAAATTTGAAAAATTACAATAAATGTACAAATTCTTTGAAGGACACATATTATTAAAGTTATTCATAAATAATTAGATAACCCAAATTATCCCTATAGTTAGTAAAGTTATTTAAATTGTAGTTAAAATCCTCACAAAGAAAACTCTAGACCACAATGGTATTACTGGTGAATTCTGCCAAATATTTGAGAAAGAAACAATACCAATTCTATGCAAACTTTTTCATCATATTTAAAGGGAGAGAACATTTCCCAAATTATGCTATGAAGCAGCATGACTCTGATACTTGAAAACTACAGTACAAGAGGTGAAAACTGCAGACCAATATCCCTCATGAAGATATATTTAAAAATTCCAAACAGAAAGTCATTTGAAAAGAATAAGTAGAATTGTTTTTATTCACAATTACCATGATTATGTTGAAAATCCTATCTACAGAAAGCAACTTGAACCAATAAATTAGTTCAGCAAGATTGTAGGAAACAAGAACAATGTCAGAATCAATTGTATGTCTATATACTAGAAACAAACAATTAGAAATAAATAAATAAAGTAAATAAAATAAAATAATATCAATAGTCACCTTCAACATAAAACATACATGGGCTAAATCTGACAAAAAATAGTGACACATTGTGTTCATATGTCAGAAGTCTCAATACTGTTAAGATATTGATTCTTCCAAAATTGAGCTATAGATTTTATGGAATCCTAATATAATCCCAAGCAGGATAATTTTGTAAAAATTGACAAACTGATTCTAAAATTCATTCAGAGGTTCCAAGCACCTAAAATATTCAAGACAACTCAGAAAAAGAATAAAGTTGAAGCACTAATACCATATGCTTTTAAGATATATTATGAAGCTACAATAGTCAACACAATGTAGCAGTGGTGTAAAGACTGACAAATAAATCAATAGTACTGATTAGAGAGCCAGAAATAGACCATACAAAGATGGACAATTTACTTTTGGAAAATGTGCAAAGGCAATTTAGTGGAGATAAGATAGTATTTTCAGCAAATGATACTGCAACTATTGAATGTTTATATACAAAACAATAACATTTTACTTATACCTCATGCCATATACAAAAAAAACCCTCAAAATTGATTATAGACCTAAATATGAAACCTGATATGGTTTGAATCTGTGTCCCCACCCAAATCTCATTTGAATGTAATCCCCCAGAGGAGGGGTCTGGCGGAAGGTGATTGGATCATGTTGGTGGATTTCTCATGAATGGTTTTGTACCATCCCCTTGGTGCTGTTCTCATGATAGTGAGTGAGTTCTTAGGAGATCTGGTTGTTAAAAGTGTGTAACCCTTCTCTCTTGTCTCTCACTTGCTCCTCATCCTGCCATGTAAGATGTTTCTAAGGCTGCTATATATGTGCTGGTGATAATGTGGAAGGATTAGAACTTTCATACACTGCTGGAGGAAATAACCATTTTGGAGAACAGCACAGTGGTTCTTAAGTTAAATATACATCCACTACATGATTCTGCCATACCACTCCTATTTGTCCAAGAAAAATGAAAGCGTAGGTTTATGCAAAGACTTGTATGCAAATGTTCATAGAAGCTTTATTTGTAGTAGCTTAAATATGAGAAAAAACAATATGTGCATCAAGAAATAAGTGGATAAACAAACTAGAATCCATAAGGTGGAATACTACTTAGTAATAAAAAGAATGAACTACTAATACATTCTATATAACACAGATAGGTGTCAAAATAAATATGTATAGTAAAAAAAGCTAGACAATATATGTCCTATATGATTCTATTTATATAACATTCAGGGAAACGTAAACTAACATATAGTTCTAGGAATTGATTGGTGGTTATTGGAGAGAGAACCAGAGGGAATGAATGTTTTCCCAGATACCAATCTGACAGCAGGCTGGCTACATGTCAGAATTACCTTTATAAATATACAGATTCCTAAGCCCTTCCTTCAGAGATTTGTACCCATTTGGCCTTGAGTGAGTTTTCATAATCTGTTTAAATAATATGTGCAGGTTACTCTGATATCAACCAGGTTTGGGCAACTCTATCTAAGTTGTACTTTATTCTCTTCCTTCCATTAGTATATGTCTTTCAGAGTTGAGAGTAGTTTAAACCCCATAAATTTAGCAAATGGAGATTTGTATAAATCCCTCTCCTAAGGTCATCCATTTAAAGGAGATGTCTACAGAAGATCCTGACTCTTAACTGGAAACACCTGACCCCTTGGCCCAGGAATGTGAATCAAATTTGAGTGTTCTTAGGGTAACCCAAGTCACCAAGGTAGACCGACCAGGGACTCCCACCTTTCTGAGAGTTTTCTTGCAGCTCTGCTCTGTATTTTATTTTTTCCAAATAAATATATTGCCATTCTTAATTCTTAAGTTCTCATCTTAGATGGTTAGTCAACCTTCATTTTTACACAAATTATGATTACAATGTAACTGAATTTGGCTTGGAAAATTCAACTGGAAATAAATAATTCTATTTGTTATTGCTTGCAAATTGAAATCAATAAGATTGTCTGGTACCTCTTTCTTATCTTGCCTCACTGTTTCTTGGCAGGTCTTTAACTTCCTTGAATGTGCTGTTTATTCCAGTGAACCTCAGTTACTCATGTTGCAGTTTCTAGGGATAAAATGCAGCCCTTTTCCCCCAACTCCATATCTTGAGTTTTCAGATTAGCAAAATGCCATAGATTCTTTGAGAGACTTTAGTCTTGCATTTGGGTAGAGGTGTGTCTTGAACAAAAAGCCGTGTGTGACCACATTACCAACATATTATTTAGGAGGAGCTGAGAAGCCGCATCACAACTTCATCATGACTCCCCCCGTTCTGCCTCAAAGTCATGCTGGTTAAGGCAGTATCACCTTTCAGGCTGACACAAGCCACCAGCCTAACTTACATTTCTCTCTGTTTATGTAGTAGGTCTATCTTGTGTAAATTACTTTCTGGGGACATAAAAGATCCTGTTTTGAGCAGGAAAAACAAAAGTAAAAAGTCCTGCCTCTCCCACTGGTCACTAGTCTACATTCAGAATCATGAGCCAACAGGTAAGATCACATCTGTGAAAACCTAAGTGAATGAATCAACATGGTCCAGAGAACAAAATTCATTCTCATAGGCCAGTAAGAGGCGAATGGTGCTGAAGAAAAATACAAAACGACTCTATTTAGTGCAGTGCTAATGGTGGGCATTACAATCACAGCATGTGCTTAGTGTGTTCACTTTACTTGTTAATTACAATATCCCTGTCAACCCACAGCTTTGTCTGAAAAGACAAAGCTAGTTATCTCATCTGTCAACCCAAGCTGCAGAAAGTCACTCCTGGTCAGTGCTTGGAAAGGAAAGAGTTTGCACATGAAAAAATCCAAATGTCACAGCTAACTTGTGTGGGCACAAGCATATTAGTCATCAGAAAGTGGTAAGGGACCAGAGGTCCTTACCTCTCAGGAGGGTTAAACTGTTCACCCATTCAGCAATATATGTGCTCCACATTTACAGAGTGCTCACTGCATGCCAGGGCCTGTAATACAATGGGTAATAGGGTCTGGGATATGGAAAACTCAATCCCTGAATTTGGTTAACCGTTGGGGATTCCTTTCAGGAAAGGGTTATGCTGCTCAATTGAATCTCTGGCTGGTTTGTTTGTTTGTTTTAAAATATCAGGAAAATTTACACAATTTGTGGTTGAGAAAATTACATTCTGTCAGCAAAAATAAATAATTATAAAAATAGTGTGGCTTTGTCATTTTAGCAGTAATAATAATATCAATAATAGCTATATTTATTGAGCATAGATTATAAGTGGGAAATTATATTGATTGTTTTACTCTCAGGTAATCCTCAATACTCACCCTATGAGATGTTAAGTGCTATTGTTCTATTTTTCAGATGAAAAAATGTAAGTGGAGCTGAGTAGAGTGACCTGCCCAAGGTCACAGCGCTAATAAGGGTGGATGCAGACTCAAGCTCAAATCTGCCTCATAGTAAAGCCCCAAGTCAGTTGGGAGAAGGAGGAAAGGTTTCATTTCATTCTTTTAAACAGTGTACTGTGCTGTTTGTAACAAAGGCCAGTACAATCAAGTAAGGTCTGAACATGTGGGAATGTCATATGGTTATAGTTTCATCACTGGCTCCCAGGGAATCCCATGGGTTAATAATCTATTCCATTTTGTGGACTTTGGAACATTTGAGGAGAAAGTCACTCCGTGAACATAAAACTAATCATTGCATATCTGAAAGCTCGCTGGAAAAACTTAAGCATTTCAACAAACCCTTCACTTTAAGTGCATTCAGCATTTTCCTCCTCAGAAATGACTTGTAAGTTTGTGCTTTTAATTATTATCATTCTCCCCTGAAATTACAGGCAAAGCACTCAGTGATATTTGAAACATCAATTACTGGCCTGCGGCCCTCTGCTACTGTTTCTCTGCCTGCTGCCAGGGCTGCAAATCCATTTTTTGCATTTCTTTCAGATTTTCTGAACAAAATTATGGAAAATCGCTGTTGGCACATGGCATTTTTCCACAATGGTCAGAGTTATTGAATTGTGCCGTTATGTGCTACTTTGAGAAGACATTCCAACTTAAAATGCCAGCTTCAAAACTATCAGGACGTTTTCTCCAATCTGGGCTTTATAAATTTTCCACAGGAAAAGGCTAAGAAGTTTGCCCTGGCTTTGCCTGGATCTCCTGCCGAGCATAACTACCCACTTGTGATGGTTCGTGTTGCTGATTTTTAGCTCATCTCTGCTTTGAGTTCTCTTATCTGGATTTCCTTTCTATTCTCTCATCACAATTGCTCACCCTGCGTGGCCATACATCCATGGCCCCCGGAACTCTGAGGCCTCCAGAGGGCAACCTATTGGCAGCCATTTTGAATTTTTCTTCTCTGCCACTTCCTTTCAGGCCGCGATCTGTGCAGTCATGTTCCAAAGGCAACTCGAACTCAAAACCCCCAACTAGACTCCACCTTCTGTATCCCCCATGGAGGATCACACACAAATAGGAATTCTGGAAGTTGTTCTCAACTAGTTTCTCTCTCTGAGACCACACAGTCATGCTGTCTCCAAGACCTGTCAATTCTACCTCAAATGTCTCTCCCATATCAACTTCTTTTCTTTTTTTGTGTATATATATATAAAATATATATTTATTTATTTATTATACTTTAAGTCCTAGGGTACATGTGCACAACGTGCTGGCTTGTTACATATGTATACATGGGACATGGATGAAGCTGGAAACCATCATTCTCAGCAAACTTCTTTTCTATCACTGACTTTTCTTTTAGATTTTACCACCTGGCTTGTAACTTGACACTAGTCTTTTCCTTCTTCAATCTATCTTCCATATTGCTGACAATGGATTTAAAAATATATATTTATTAGTTGACAACAGTCATTAAAATCTACCCTGTACCAGATACTGAAATAGGCTCTAGGGAAATAGATTTGGTGAGTGTATAACCCCATCTTCTAAATGTTATGAACCATTGTTATTCCACTGCTTAGAAAGAGCCAATGGTTCGGCCAGGCGCGGTGGCTCACGCCTGTAATCCCAGCACTCTGGTAGGAGAAGGCGGGCGGATCATCTGAGGTCTGGAGTTCCAGACCAACCTAACCAACAGGGAGAAACCCAGTCTCTACTAAAAATACAAAATTAACCGGGTGTGGTGGTGGCGCATGCCTGTAATCTCAGCTACATGGGAGGCTGAGGCAGGAGAATCACTTGAACTTGGGAGGTGGAGGTTGCAGTGAGCCGAGATCACGCCATTGCACTCTAGCCTGGGCGACAAGCGCGAAACTCCGTCTCAAAAAAAAAAAAAAAAAAAAAAAAAGAGCCAATGGATCATCTCTATGAAATAAAATCACAGGTCTTTAACACAGCTGGTCCTCTGCGGCAATGGTGACATTGTTCTGATGTGTTTCTGTAGTCACATCTCTCTCATTTCTTTCAACATACCCTATATTCCATCTGCGCTAATCCTTGTTTCTTAAACAAAGCAGACATTTTTTTTTTATCCCAAATCTTTACCGTGCCATTTCATTGCAACCTGTACCCATCTTTCACAGCTTAGCAAACACAAATGCCAAGTTATTTTTTAAGGCTTGATTCAGATTTTGCCCTCCTATGAAGCCTTTCTACTCCTACTCGTCTGGCTCCCAGATCCTCTGCACCCTAATTGTACTGCATTCATAACTATGGAAAATCAAAAGGGGGTGGGAATGATGGGGTAATATAGGATGGCAACAGGGAGCACAAGCCTTGGGGTCAAATGGATCCAAGTTCTGTTACTGACCAGTAGGGATTTTATGGAGTTGCTTATTTTATCTAAGCCTCAGTTTCTCCATTTATACATTTGGAAATATGAATATGGACGTCACAGAGTTTTTAACAGTATTTAATGAACTAATTCACATAAAATGTCTATCTTAGAGTAAGTGCTAAATAAATTACATCATTTATAATTGTTATCACCATTGTAATTTTTATTATTATGGTGTAGCTTACCCCATGTTATTACAATTAGGTTTGGGTCTCTCTTTCCTACTAGATGGTATGTTTTTACAGTACAGGAACCATCTCTTTTTACTCTTTTTACCTCTTTTTCTCCAGTGCCTAGAATAGTGCCTGGCTCATTTTAGGTTCAATTAGTGTGTGCTAAAATAGCAAATTAATCTTTATCTGGAAATCCGCAGGTACTTCGAATGCAACATGTAAGAAAGCCAGAGTCATTAGCTTACCCCAATGCATGCAAAGCATCTAGAACAGTGCCTGACATCTAACAGTTGTTAACGTATAAGTGAATTATATTATAATTTGAATTATTCAGCCAACACATTGATGAGTTATTCTCTTGATGATGTGTAAGAATTACAAATATCAATTTCTGTGGAAGATAAGACATTTGATTAAACTGTTCAAATAAGAGATTCCTTGAATATCCATTTAAAAAATTATATAAACTGCATATTCTTCAGGTTTGGCTTCCAGGAAACTCTACTAGAACACTCCTATTACTTAAACTTAGCTATTGCTGTCCGCTAGCTGGAAGATGGGAACATAGAGAGGCTGTGGGCTCTACCTTGTTCAAGAAAGCCCTGTGGTTGATTTATGTATGTTTTGAGATCTAGGGTAAAATATAATTCCTACATTTCATAAAACATAGCTGCAATCATATGCTATATGTCCTCTTGATCTTACCTCATCAAAGGTTACCCCCAAATTCTGCATTCCTAATCACAGCCTAGCAATACTTCTAGGTACCTCTTCATTTCACTGATTGATCTGCACACTGTATGCTATTATTTTCTGTGCCCTGCATGTACTAATTATATTTTCCTATGGTGCACTGCTGTAGGCATGCATCATCTTTCACTCTTGTATGGGCTGAGGACTGGCCCCTTCTGATGTATCCCGCCAATGTTTTCGAAAGAAGTTCTTTAATGTATAAGGCAGCTGGAATAAATGGTTTTTTTGGACTCAAGGAAAAAGGAAACATAGATCTATCTGGTTCCTGATATATATAAGGAAGACAAAACTACTAGTTTTTCTGAAAGTACGTGAAATTCCTAGAACAGTGCCAAACAGGTAGCAGTTACTAGAATGAGATTTATGTGTTTTTGGTTTTTTTTTCTTTTTAGTTCTACAAATTTATGGGGTACATGTGCAATCTTGTTACATGCATAGACTGTGTAGTGGTCAAGTCAGGGCTTTTAGGATATCCATCACCCAAATAATGTACGTTGTACTACATTAACCTATCCTCCTCCCTCCCAACTCCTCACCTTTCTGAGTCTCCATTATTTATCATTCCACTCTCTACATCCACGAAAACACATTTTTTTTTTTTTTTAGCAACGACTTATGAGTGAGAACATGCAATATCTGTCTTTCTAGGCCTGGTTTGTTTCACTTACGATAATGACCCTCCAATTCCAGCCATGTTGCTGCAGAAGACATATTTTTATTCTTTTCTATGCCTGACTAGTATTCCATCATGCATCTATACCACATTTTCTTTACCCATTTATTCATTGATGGAAACTTAGGCTGATGCCATATCTTTGCTATTGTCAATATTGCTGTAATAAACGTAGCAGTGCAGGTATCTTTCTTTTCTTTTGGGTAGATACCCACTAGTGGTATTGCTGGATTGAATGGTAGGTCTAATGAGTTCAAATGAGCTTGCATTTGGACTGAGAGAGAGGACAGATGGCAACACAATGTTTTCCACTTCCAATCCTTCACATACACTGCCTTCTTTACCTGATGACAGAGGGAAAGCTGACTAGGACTTCTGTTCCTACTGTCTAGTTTATATATATATATATATATATATATATATATATATATATACACACACATACACACACACACACATGTTTATAAAATTTTGGTGGATATTTTCATTCTCTCCAAACTAAAATTTCTTTCAAAATAATTTTTTTTTTTTTCTTGGTGAGACAGAGTCTCATTCTGTTGCTCAGGATGGAGTGCAGTGGTGTGATCTCTGCTCACTGCAACCTCCACCTCCAAGGTTCAAGCGATTTTTGTGCCTCAGCCTCCCGAGTAGCTGGGATTACAAACACGTGCCACCACACCCAGCTAATATTTTGTATTTTTTGTAGAGATGGGTTTTCACTATGTTAGCCAGGCTGGTCTTGAACACCTGGCTTCAAATGATTCTCCAGCCTCAGCCTCCCAAAGTGCTGGGATTACAGGCGTGAGCCACCATGCTTGGTCCTAACATTTCTGAATAGGGAAATCAGTATTTACATTTTGCTGTGTTAGAGGGAGACTGAAAATTTCATATAGGAAAAGTTTGGCATGCTATAATTTTATGCATTCATTTATTATTGCAAAAATAGTTCTTGACTCTTCTATGGATCAGGCTCTCTGGTAGGCACCAGTGACAAAAACATGGTAAACAGAAGGCAACCTACTTCACAGGGATGAGGGTGAAGTGGGGCAACATGTGTACAGCACTTAGCACAGAGCCTGGCATGTAGGAAATACATGTCAGCGTTTTCCCTTGCTAATGTGCTCCTGTCTCAATGTGAGGAAAGATGCCTGTTTTTCTCAAAGGGAGGGCAGGTACAATGGAGGCCACAGATGTTCAACAATGACTTGCCCAAGCCAGTGGCTATGATTTGCCAACCGGAGAATGCGTCAGCTCATCCTTACATTTCTAGCAGCTCCACAGTACCTGGCCTAAATTATATGTCTCTAATTATTGACCTAAACTAAACTAGATTCACAGATGAGAAAACCTCTGCCAGCTCCTGTTGACAAGAAAAACTGTGACATGGAGCTGCCAGTTTCTCATCCTTTAATGGAGCTGCTCCTTTTCTGGGTAGTAAAATAAAATACAACTCCAGGAGGAATACATCTATAGTTCTTAGAGAAGAGTATCAGTATGCTTTGCAGTATGCTGCAGTTCATAATATTCAAATTATTAGCAAATAAAGATTATTATAAATTATTAACTGTGAGTGGAATTATTTGCATATTTTAAAACATTCTTTTCATATTAAATTGTAGAAACACCTTCTCTCCTTGCGAATCATGAAGGATTATTGGGATGACAGGTTTTCACCTGGCTTTATAATGCCCATTTTGGGAAGGGAGCAGTTGTTGCCTGAGCTTGTATTGGGAGCCTGGCTTCTTGCCCTAGAGTCCTGTCTTCCTTGTGCATGGATCTACATGCTCAAACCTGTGGCCTCAGACCTGCCCAGGCACACACTCCTGCTTTGGCCCTGAGCTGGGATTCTGGAAGGAGTTGGCTGATTCACATCCAGAAGAGCTTGGATCTCCCAGGGTCTGTTTGTGGTTCCCCTCATTCCTTAGACCATCTGATTCTTCCCCAATTATGGTCTCATTTTGTGTCCTCCAACTTCAGTTCTATTGTACTGTGCTTACAAGTTTCTCTGGGTCCATATTCTAATCTGAGGTTTGTGCTGTGTTCCCAGGTTGTATGTCCTGAAGGTAATTTCTGATTCCCCTTGTTGCCCAGGCACTGGGTTCTTATATTCCCAACCTCTGATGCTTTATTTACCTTGACAGTCCCTGAAACGTGATCTCTCAATGTCTGTCTCTTCATGCCTGAGCTTTCCAATAAGGTTGAATGGGAAAAGAAACGGGTTTGCTCACCAAGATAGTTTCTGGAAAGTGACTCTGCTCGAGTAGTTATTTGGGTGGTGGGGAATAAGTCAACAAGTGAGGCATTGACTTGATTCCCTGGCAACCTCTCTTTAAAAGGATGAATGCTTGGTTTGATACTTGACCTACAATATAAAGAAGGTCACAGCTCACATTTTTGCCCCTAAAAAGGAATTACTCTTCCAAAACCCCAGAGGAAAGTAGAGTCTGGCTTTCTGATTATATGTTTCATTGCAATGAAGTGATGTAATGTCATCCATGATAAAACTAAGGAGCTGGGCTTGAATTGAAGTCAATTGAAGCTTACAAGCTTAATCCAGGTTTGGGTATTTCAAATTTGTCCAGCCATGATTTCTGGGGCAAGTATTTGAGGTTAGAATAGCTTATGAGTGACATGGACCATTGGTCGGTTTCTTTTGCAATTCAATGGGCCACTAAAAAGGAAACTTTGCTCATATGGTTGGAAAGTGTCATTTTGAAGGGAAAACTGAGCTAATCCCTGCATCCTGAGAGTCTTGGAAGGAAGGCTTTTTCACTACCATTTTATCAGAGCCTGAATGAATGTAAACAGGTAGAGACTGTCCTAAGGATTATAAAGGGCCTGGCAGGTTTGGTTTTGTGTGAGGTTTTTGGTAATCCCTGGTTTGTTTAACTGGGTGATTCTGGGTCAGGGAACAGTTGACACAAATTCATAAAGACACATTTACAAAGGAAGGTCCTGTGCTTTGGCCCCAACTCCAGGCAGACAGCTCTGTGTGTTCACTGTCCCCAGTCCATCCTGGCTCCTCCCTTAAAAGGCACAGGCCTCTTTCCTCATGACAGCGTCCAAGGTGGCTCACATTGGAAATGTATTTCCACTGCATTCCCCTGAAAGTGATGAGGAATTTTTTCAAAACTTGAATGGTATTTGAGGATAGGAAATCCTCTTTGATTGAAGGAAAAACTGGATTTTATGGCTTGATATGAACTAAAATCCTTGTTGGGTCTCAAAAACATATATGTAATGATGAGACATTGTGTACTTTTTTGTTAATGAGTCTGATATTCACCAAACTAGATGGAAGTGTCCATTCATGCACATTCCATACATAGTAGAGTTAGTCTTCGAAGCAGGGTAGAGACAATGGTAAGTAAACTCAAAATAGCCTAGGTTGAAGGAATAGTACAACAAAGAGTATAATGCTGGAGGGAACAGGTGTTGTCAGGGGCTTTAAGGAAGAGTGGCTGTGGCAGAGATCCTATGGGGAGAGACCCTATAGAGAGAAACCTTCGAGGGAGAGAGTCTCTAGGAAGAAAGCCTACAGTGAGAGAGCTTCTAGGGAGACAGTCTACAGGGAGAGACTCTATAGGGGGAGACTTTATAGAGAGATATCTAGGAAGAGAGTCTATAGGGAGAGAGTCTATAACGAGAGAATATATAGCGAGAGATCCTATCGGGAGATGGTCTATAGGGAGTGACCCTATAGGGGAAGGTTTTATAGAGAGAGGCCTTCTAGGGAGAGAACCTATAGCAAGAAAATTTCTAGAGAGAGAGAGCCTACAGGGAGAGAGTCTATAGGGAGAAAGCCTATAGGGACTTAAAGCTGGAGAAATGAGCAGAGGTTAGATGATGGAAGCCTTTCATTTCGCTGAGGACTTTCCAGGACTTTTCTTTTGCACCATCCCCCACCCCAAACTCCCAATCTTCCCATTTCTGATGAGTTAACATTATGTTAATATTATTTAACATGAAATGTCTTAGAAATTAGACACTTTCTAATTTTTAACACCATAATTGTTCCTGCTATATCTGGGGCTTCTTATCCTAGGGATACTCCTAGCTCCAAAAACCACTTATTCTTCCTGAATCTCCTCAAACACTGGAAATCCTGGGTCTATCACTTCTCCCCTTTGATGCTACCTACAGGACAAGTCTCGATCATCCAGCTTAAAAATATTCTGTAGTATCTGGGTGTCTTTCTGTTTGTCCTTCTAAGACTCAGGTATTTCTGGACACTTAAGGGCCCAGGTGGCTTAAGGATGTCAGCAGTGCCTGTGGACACTGACCAGTGCTGACTGCTGAGAAGGGCCAGCTGTCCTTTGCAGGAAGACCCGGAACATTCCTCCTTTCAGCAAACTGCCTTCCTCTGAGCCCCACCAGCCTCCCACTGGCGTTTCCTTCCCCTAATTATAACCTGAGTTGAGTCATCGGGTATAGCTGGTGGTGGTTACGGTTTAATGTCTGCTCTAATAGTTACTTAGTCCTTGGGAAAAGTAAGGAAAGTGGTTGGTTTGAAATAGCCTAATTCTCCTCAGGACTGAGGTCATTCACAGAGGTTCATTAAGAAGACACAGAATATCCTTAAAAGCCACTAAAGAAACAGTGCTCAGAGTTTCCATTTAGCCATCCCCCAAATATCCGTCTAATTTTAATTCAGATAAGTAATCGGAGCACAATAGAACCACTGAAAATGCTGCTTACCATTAGAATGGGGTTTATCTGTAATTCCTCGGTGTGATCTTTGTCTATTCTGCCAGAAAAAAAAAAAAATCTAAATTAGAGATTCTAAAACTTCCATGTGTCCAAGATTTATTTGGGATACTTATAAAAATGCAGGGTCTTGGGCCACATTCTCTAGGTGTCTATGATTCATCTGGTTTGATGGTTGGGCTTAGGAACCTGAATTTTTAATAATCTCTCCAAAATGATTGTGATGCAAGAAGTTCATGGCCAGATTGAGAACTAGGGCAGCAGCTGTCTTGGTCCTTGTATGGACTAGGAGCTGGCAAAGTGCTGCAGTTTAAATGTATAAATACTTGAAATAAAATATATTCTGAATCATGAGAGGATAAAAATTCTAGGGTCTAATTAACAACAATACAGAATCAGAAAGGAAAGGAAACAAAATGCAAAACAGGCAAACACTAAAACGAAAACAAAGTCAGAAACCAATAACAACAAAAGGAAAAAAGTACTTTGGAAAAATATATACAAAGCAAATTACTGTTTTTCAACCTGGGGCAATATAAAACTGAAGCTCTTTGCTATTTAAAAGAAACATAGCTAAAATAAAGATATTTCAGTACAGTAATTTATCAATATGTTTTGTATTCATTAACCCAGTGATTGTCCATTTTAGACATTTTTTCTAAGAGAACAATTATGTGTGTAAACAGATATGAATACATAAGAACACTCATTGCAGCATTTTTTAAAATATTAAAAAATCAAAAACAATATATATTATACATGCAGGATTAAAATGTCAACATCCATAATATAAAATGCACTGAAGTGATTAAAAATATGTGATAAGAAATTTACTTAATATTCTGAATTTTTCTTGAGTCACTGTTAGTCAAATAGAGATAACTAGATTACAGAAGTATAAGTAGAGTTTATCCCAAATAGTAGTGGTATCAATGGGTGGGGACCATGGTGTTTTTAAAAAATTGTTTTAAATACTTGTGATATGGTTTGGCTGTGTCCCCAACCAAATTTCATCTTGAATTGTAGCTCCCATAATTCCCACATATCATGGGAGGTACCCCGTGGGAAGTAATTGAATCATGGGGGTGGGTCTTTCCTGTGCTGTTCTAGTGATAATGAGAAAGTCTCACAATATCTGGTGGTTTTATAAAGGGCAGATTTCCTGCACACGCTCTCTTGCCTGCTGCCATGTAAGATGTGATTTTGCCCCTCCTTTGCCTTCTGCCATGGTTGTGAGGCCTCCCGATGCATGTGGAACTGTGAGTCCATAAAACCTCTTTTTTTTAAATAAATTCTCCAGTCTTTGGTATGTCTTTATAAGCAGCATGAAAACAGACTAATGTAACTTGTAAAATTTTCTACAAATAGCACACATAAATTTTGAAAAAAAAATTATCTAAAATAGTAAATAACAACATGTTTGATTTCAATATGTCAGACATATGCAAATCAAAATTTAAAAAGTAAATGTTTCTGCAACATAAATAACAAAGGTTTTAAATTTTTTAATTGAAAAAAGGAGGATTCTTTTATTTTTATTGCAGTTTAGGAATTTTGCTAATCATTTTTCTACTAATAAAATACATTAAAAATTAGAGCATAGACAAAGAAAGAGGATTTTTTGTAGGTTGATATACATATATTCACTTATAAGCGTGAAGTATATTCATATGTAAATCTCCTGTGCAGTGAAAACAAAGAAATGTCTTATTTTCCATTGCTCAAAGAACTTTTAGAACTTGCTTATCTATCACAGCACCTTCTAAAAAGCAAAAATTTATAATGATATAACATGAAAATTTATGGACGTCAGCCACAGCTATTCTCCTAGGAATATTCATATATTCAAGTATTTAAATATAAACGAATAAATTTAGTACGTAACTTAAATTCATGCACTAAACATTCAGTTCTAGCGTTTGGAAAAAGACATAGACACACATATTGAAATAATTAAAAAAAAATTTAAGAAAACATAGTATTATTTCCTAAGCCAACAGTTTGAAAAAAGATTTCAAGGTGGGTGGTCTTCTAGGTAATATAGGTGGCCAAAAATAACATTAGAAATAATGTTTATGGACAAAAAACTGTGAAAAGAAATCTACTTCCAACAATGGTGATACAGCCAAGTGTGTTTTCACCAGTGAATTACAAATTTTTGAGGAACAGATAATTTTAATTTATACAAACTGGTTCAAAACATAAAATAAGAAGAAAAGCTTTCCAATTAATTTATCAAGTTAGGATATCATAGACATTAAGATGTGGGAAAGATTGCACAAAATCAAAACTAAAAGTCAAAACAACTTTTAAATATTGATACAAAAATCCTAAGTAAAAATTTTGAAAATAGAACCGAATAGTATATTAAAATAATTCTATAAAAAAGGTTTATCTAGTGCTGCTAGAAAGAGAGGACATTTGCCAATAATAAATATAAGCACATTAGTAGAGCAACGGAAAGTGCCATTTCAGTGTTACTCAAAGTGTGATCTCTAGTGTGCAAGGGAGAACTTGATAAACACTGATTTCTGGGCCTCAGCCCCAAAGATCTCAATTATACTAGTAGGGAGGGGGAGAGTGTTGAAAACGTGCATGTCTAGCAAGTTCCCAGGTCATGTTGAAGCTGCCAGTCAGGGACCACACCTTGAGAAGGTCTCAACTTTGGCTGCAAGTTAAAATCACCTAGGGAGCTCATAAAAATACTCATGTCTGAGTTACAACACTAAATATTCTGATTTAATCATCTTGAGCTGTGGTTTGGGTATTTGGAGGAGGTTGTTTGAAATCTCCCCAGGTGATCTAAATGTGCAGCCAAAGTTGAGACCCACTGCTCTAAAAGCATTAGCCAAACCAAAGGCTTTGCATGATCTTCACTACAAATGTATACTGGTGATTAAACATGTCATTCCCTTGCCTACACAATCCATCTTAAAATATGTCATAGACATAATCACGATTATTTTTTATGAAGCAACTGCTCTATACAAGGTGATTTACATGTGCTATCTCAAATGCTTGAAGGGACTCTTCAAAGTCAACTTGGCTTTTCTTACCACTGGTTAAACAACAATGGAAACAGCATAGAATGACTAACCTTTTAGGTTTTCCCTGAACTGAGGGGTTTCCAAGGATGTGAGACTTTCAGTGCTTAAACTGGTAAAGGTCTACATAAACCAGGGTAAATTGATCACCCAAGGCTAACAATTTGCTCACAGTTATGTGCTACTAAGGGGAACAGACAGGAGTGGAAAGCAAGTTTGTCCTGTGTTCTGTCCACTATACGACACTACCCTGGGTAGCCCTGGGGGTGGGATTTAAGGCACTACTCAAACTGGAGTCATGGCGAATCTCCTTTGCAATGCCAGGGTGAGTAATTTGTAATAGCATTTAGGTATAGATTTCGGATATTTTTCAGTCTAGGAAGACAAAGTTCCCTGAACCAAATACATCATATCTTTGGCAGTGGTTCTGGAAGTGGGTTCTAGGACCTGTAACCACAGACCCATAAGCAAACTTGTTAAAAATGCAAATTCCCAGGCCCTACCCCAGATATACCAAATTACAAACTCTGGGGTTGGAGCCCACAATCTGTATTTAAGAATCCCTCCAGATGATTCTGACATAAAGTATAAAAATCACTGACTTAGATGGAAGGGATGAGAATCGGGATGTTCCCCAGGTTCCAATGTTTATCCAGGGATGAAAAACACAGTTCCAGACCTCAGAGCAGAGGTTATTAGGCTAGGCTGCAGATTAGAAACACCTGGAAAGCTGTTAAAGTCTTGATGCCCAGGCTGCTAGACTAATTAAACAAGAATCTCTGGAGTGGTATCAATATTTTTCACATCTCTCTGGATGATACCAATTTAGAGCTCAGATTGGGAATCTCCACCTTCTGCCCTTTAAAGCTGTAGAATTCCACAGTGAACCTAGCAGGTGTATTTTCTCATTGCTAAATGGCACAAACTTTTCTGAATATGGGATCCTAGACTTGTAACTGGGAAAAATGCTAACCTAACTACATTCAGAACCTGTCAGTTACCTAATCTCCCTGGGTATATCTATTTAGAGTGAGTCTATGGAACTTTCTGGAAAATCAGGTAGGAATATATCCTTTGAGGCCATCAGATTCCTTGGAAGATTTGGAATCCCTTCACATGCAAAGAAAGTCAATAAATATATCATAAGATCCAAAGGGGATTTTTTCCATGAAAAGACACAGATTTGTTAAGAGAGTATGCCCAGAGCTGCCCCTTTGCTGAGAATATTTCTGGGCTTGGATTGCTGATTTGAACACAGCCATGGGCCTCACCTCCTGGAGCCAGTCCTGCTGGACAGTGGACATTGCCTTTGTGGGCCAAAAGCTCCCCAAAAATGATGTTTAATGTTTCAAGACTAGTAAGCAGTGACAATAGGAAAAAATAACCTTTACTTTTCTTTTTTTTGGGGGGGGTCAAGAAAACTCTCGAAAAGGAGAATTGTCTGAAATGAATTCTGCATTAGGCAATGTTGTGGTAGAGCCTGGAAAGTACTGGAACTGAAACTCTTTCATTTCTTTTACTATCCAAGCTGTGAATTTCAAAAATAACAAGTCATTATAAAAGTGAAACATAAGATTCATCACACCCACTGTTTTAATCATTTTTAAACCTTCTATAACTTTAAGTAACTAAAATATTTTTAGTAGTTAGTGCTCACTGAATTTTTAGTGCTTTCTGAACATAAAATTGCATTCATATTACATTCTAGGTACAGTACTAGGTATTTTGCATTTATTCATTCAATATGGACTGTGTGCTAGAGACTGTAATGATTGTGGAAGCGCTGGAGATTAATTACATGCTATTCCTGCTTTCAAAGAGCTTATAGTTTAATGATATAATTGATGTATGATGTAGTGTAAACATTGAGGAGGGGTTCACAGAAAAGGTGCTTTGTAGCTGGGCATGGTGGCACGTGGCTATAATCCCAGCTACTCGGGAGGCTGAGGCAGGACAATTGCTTGAACACAGGAGGTGGAGGTTGAAGTGAGCCGAAACAGCATCACTGCACCACTGCACTCCAGCCTGGGTGACAGAGTGAGACTCTGTCTCAAAAAAAAATAAAATAAAAAAGAAAAGGAAAGGTGCTTTGTCCAGTTTGGCAGGGGCAAGAACCAAGATAAATTTATTGGAAGAGGTGATACTTTATCTGAATCATAATTATTAGTAGCAATCAGCCAGAAAAAAGTAATTTAAATACATTTATTTATCTTCATAACAACTCCAAGAAATAGGGGTTATTAGTCACATCTCATGTACCCTTTAAAGTGAAATGTCCAGGCAACAGAGTTAATGTCATGGAGCAAATTTTGTAGGAGGACATCCATCCTAGCTAGCCAAATAAGGATTAGTTATCTATCTATGTATCTATGTATCTATGTATCTATCTATCTGTCTATCTGTCTGTCTGTCTGTCTGTCTGTCTATCTATCTATCTATCTATCATGGATCGAATTGTTCCCCCCGCCAGCCCAAAAATTTATTAATTTGTATGTTGAAGTCCTAACCCTCAATGTGACTGAAGGTAAGGTCTTTAAGGACGTAATTAAGGTTAAATTAAATCATAAAGGTGGAGCCCTAACCCAATAGGACTGGTAGCTTTGTAAGAAGAGGAAGAAATACCAAAAATCTCTCTCTCTCTTCAGATGCAGAGAGGACAAGCCATGTGGGGACACAGAGGTGAAATTGTTGCCAACAAGCCAGAAACAGTGGCCTCACAAGAAGTCAGCCTTGAGGGTAACTTGATCTTGGACTTTTATCCTCCAAAATTGTTAAAAAAAAAAAAAAGTTATTGTTTAAGCCACTTAGTCTGATATTTTGTTATGGCAGCCCAAACAGATTAATACACTGTATATAAGTATAATATAGCTTAAAGAGATTTTAAAAAGTGTAATTAATTAAAAAATATATAGTTTATTTATACATAATAACCTAATACTAATGCATTGTAGTTTAATATGTATACGATAAAAGATAGCATTGATCTCTAAGGATAAGGAATGTAGGAATGTGCATTCCTGGTTTCTGATTCTGGGATCTACTTTCTCTCTACAGAAGGACCTTCCTTGTTTCTATCAGCCTGCACAAAGGTGGACCTGGCACCAGATAGAAATAATCTCTTAGTTGGTGTTCTCGACATTAACTAAATTGATCATTACATACGGCCAACCAATTTGAACATATTAATTCAAATGCTAGGGATGGAGCATCTGAGAGTGTTGGAGAAACCATGGGTACATGTGGGAAAGCCACACAGGATTTGAGAGTGACAGCATTTTAACTACCAGCTGAGTGCTGAACTCTTGCATAGGTGACCTGCGGATCACTGTATTTTCACATCACTTCACGTCCAGCCTGGAAACATACCTGATCCAAACGGAATATTCCAATGTAACAAGTAAAGAAACTGATAAAAGGCTTTTGTACTTTCATGGATTTTAACGTCACATCTCTGATGAGGGTAGAGTGAATATATTTGTGCTAGGGGCAGTGAAAAATATCTCTTGATATTTTTGGAAGCTGAGGTCTTCCAAAGTTGACCATCTCTTTACAAAAGTGTCTTTGGAAAAGTCACTTAAGCTTTCTTAGCCTCACTTTCTTTAGGTAAAGGGTTATTTTTATCTATCTCAAAGCATTATTGTAAGGATCACAGAAATAATAAGAGAAATTAGAAGATACTTTTAAAATGTTAATTTCTCTCTCTTCCTTCCCATTATAGATTGTGATCATAAGCTCCTCAGGTTTAATCTTTCTAATGCTTTCATAAGTTTATTCTACCTAAAATAGTTCACCCAAAATATGCATTCTTCCTTATTAATGAGATTTGTATTTGGCCTTTGAATAAGCTGAATGTTGTGTAGCAAATGGGCCAGGTGGTAATCAAACTTTCAGCCTTATTATTGAAATCAGTGAAATATTGACTTATTTGTAAAATCATCAGAAGTGAGATGCTTTTCTCAGATGCTCAAATTTGAATTTGGCATTGAAACAAAATGTAAAGCTTTTAAAGCAAAATAAGTTTTTATAAAATGTTGTCTACCACGCCTCTTCCCAGAATGATGCAGAAGACCATATTGTATAACAGAAAAATGAAAAAAAAAAGGCTGAAATGATTGTTGGCCTTACTCAGAATTCTAAATATGTAGTTTGAGTTACTCTAATAATTCAGAATTTCAAAGGTCCATTTTATTTCAAAGAAAACCTCTTAGCCTAATTTGGGGTAGATGGAGAGGGCTGCTCTCTCTGGCCAGAAGTCTCCAAGTATGATTTATTCTAGCAGCATTTCTATGAGATGTTTTTCCCTTCTTCCAAATTGTGTGGAAATGCCAAGACTCTTTCTTTTAAAACTCAATACAGTTTGGCTCAGAAACACAAGGCACGGGGAATAGGATACCAGTTATTTAACTCTACACTCCTTCTCTCACCCCTGACTAACCTCTTATTTAAAAGATTTAAAATAATTTTCCATATAGAAAACATTTTACCTTTTGATTTTTTTGGCTATTCCTTAAAAACCACCTCTAAAGTACTGACATGTAATACAGTGTGCACAGGTGAAAACTACTTACTCTTTCGAAACAGCATTTCTTTTGGCTCAGCCAAAAATACAAAAATGTTTTCGCTTACTTCCCACTAAAGAAAAAAGCTGTTTCATGGAGTAAGTTTCACCTTTGAGGAACAACCTTTAGCTGTGAGAAGTCACCAACTGTAAGTTAATATTTGTGCACAGCCCTGGCTCTGCATCATAAAACCTTGCTAAACACATCTGCCATGTATTATTTGTGGTGTAGCCAGGGGCACAGTGCTATGGAAAGAGCTTCGATTTTTATCTCCTTGGAATAACTGTTAGTCTCGGAAATACCATGCAAACTCTCTCAATTTCAGTTTCCATATCTTAGACATGGGACTTCTCTCCCCACTTTACTTGGACTCTGTGATGACAAAATAAGGAGCCAGGCAAAAGGCAAGTTCTCCACCAGTGCCAAGGGCTCTCTCTCCTTCATCTGCCTGCCTTATTTTCTAAATCTAGGTCCAGCCCATGATCTTACCTTAGCATTTGTAGCAATGCTGTCCTTCAGTGATGTCCATGTCTCAGTCCCCAAAACCCGTCCCCAAAATATATCTGAGTATATTATCTTACATGACTAAAGAGACATTGCAGAGGTGATTAAGAATCTTTAGATGAAAGATTTCCCCGGATTATCATAGTGGGTCCAACATATTCTCAAGGGTCCTTATAAGTGGAAGAAGGAGGTTACACAGCAGCACCTGGAGATGCTGTTCTGTTGGCTTTGAAGATGAAGCAAGGGGTCTCAAGCCAAGGAATATAGGAGACCTCTAGATGCTGGAATAGGCAACAAAATCAATTCTCCCTTAAAACCTTTAGAAGAAATGCACCACTACTGACATCGTGATGTTAGCCCTGTGAGATCCATTTCAGGCTTGTGACCTCCAGAACAGTAAAATAATCAAGTTATGTTGCTTTAAGCCATGAAGTTTGCATTAATTTGTTGGAGCAGAAACAGGAAATGAATACAGCGCTTTTTCAAGGCCAAGTGCTTTGAGTAGCTATGGAAGGTGTAAGCATTGGCTGTTTATCTCCTTAGATAGGTAAGATGAGGTTGATGGGACAATAAATGCAATAGACGGTTTCTCTTTTATAGGCAAGAAACCTGAGTTTTCCAGAGCCGAGCACATAGTTTGATGTAGACAATACATGTAGGCACCTTTTATTTTTTCTTCAGCAATTTCATTAAAATGCCTATTGTGTTTTTGCAAATTTGAGCCAATATGACTTCTTTCTGAAAATATGATCCTACAGATAGCAATAGTACCCATCTTTCGGAAGTCCAGAGACACCCTCTATTTCTGCCTCAAGATTTGAGGCAGAAATAGAGGGTGTCTCTGGACTTCCGAAAGATGGGTACTATTGCTATTAAAAAATAAGTTTAACCTTTTACAACACATTCTGACTGAACCCGAAGCAAATCTGCAAAACATGATCTTTGTAATTTTGTATCTCTCTGGGGTAGTGTTCAATCCAAGGAAAATTCAAGTGAAACTCTCTGTATTTGACACTTCAGCCCTGAACTATGGCTATTTCAAGAGGTTTCATGATTCTGAAGTATAGCAAAATCTGACTATGTTCCCATTGAGGGGCAGGGAGACACACACACAAACACATACACACACACACACACACACACACACACACTGAGAGAAGAGGGTGGGGAGAGAAAATTACCCACCTGGGACTAGAGGAGAGAAAAATCCTTTGCTATTTTGTTGTAGGTATTTCCTCAGAACTAACCAGAGCAAGCATCCAAAGACAAGCTTGTTTAGACATCTTATCACTTGGTCTTGAAACATTTTTTACGAAATGCTACAGAAAGTGTTAGCATATCCAATTAGTGATGATATGGTAGAGTTGGAAAAGTGTCATTTGCCTGGGTGGTCCCGAAACTTTTTCTGGCCTTTTAGCCAATGATATTTATTTTAATAATAGCTCAGAGACCAAGAGGCCTCTCCTTTTCCCTTTTCATGAACAAATTGTGAAGAACTCCCCTATTTCTTATTCACATCTCTGGAATATGTATGTGGTGGTTGCAGAAGAATATTTCCTGCTGAGGGTGGATCTGAAACACTGAGAAGCTGCCTGCAGCTCTCTGAAGCAACCTCATGCAGAAGAACAATCAGACTATTTCTGTCTGGCTTTTAGGGCCACAAGAAAAGAAGTAGAAAGAAATAGATGATGACTCACTGAAAGACATACTTCTCTAATATGAAGAGTACTCTGATTTTTTTTGGTAAACTAGCTGGAGCTAAGGATTCTGTGATCCTGTTTTGGTGCCCTTATCAATGCATGTAAACTGCCATAGGTGTAGGGTTAGAAGATGGCTTCACAAGTCACACATTTGGTAAACCCACTATAAATGCAATTGAAGTAGTTTTAAGTTTCTGGAGACTGGGGGTATTCAGACATAGGTCTGAAGACTGCTTGTTAATGATGTTCTAGAAAAACCTGAAAACACTGAGGGGTGTATGGACTGTTTTATTTACTCAACTTGTCATCAAATGTTCATTAATTCTACTACATGCAATGCTCTGTGTTGGATATTGCACTGGTTTAAAGATCTACCTTAAATGTTCATAATTTTATTATTCTATTAATTTTGGTATGGATGGGAAAGGAGAATGATCAAATAGAAGTAAGAGTCAGTCATATCTTTCATGATGCTGAAAATAAAGTCTCATGAAGTAGTAGATAACAAAAACAACAGTAATAATTGCCATATGGCCCAGGCATGTATATGCATCATATGATTTAATCTTTCAACAGAACTTTGCAGTAAATATAATAACTGTTATTCTTCATGTAAGAAAATTGAGCTAAAGAGCTTCTGCACAGCAAAGGAAACTACCATCAGAGTGAACAGGCAACCTACAAAATGGGAGAAAATTTTCGCAACCTACTCATCTGACAAAGGGCTAATATCCAGAATCTACAATGAACTCAAACAAATTTACAAGAAAAAAACAAACAACCCCATCAAAAAGTGGGCAAAGGACATGAACAGACACTTCTCAAAAGAAGACATTTATGCAGCCAAAAAACACATGAAAAAATGCTCACCATCACTGGCCATCAGAGAAATGCAAATCAAAACCACAATGAGATACCATCTCACACCAGTTAGAATGGCAATCATTCAAAAGTCAGGAAACAACAGGTGCTGGAGAGGATGTGGAGAAATAGGAACACTTTTACACTGTTGGTGGGACTGTAAACTAGTTCAACCCTTGTGGAAGTCAGTGTGGCGATTCCTCAGGGATCTGGAACTAGAAATTCCATTCGACCCAGCCATCCCATTACTGGGTATATACCCAAAGGACTATAAATCATGCTGCTATAAGGACACATGCACACGTATGTTTATTGCGGCATTATTCACAATAGCAAAGACTTGGAACCAACCCAAATGTCCAACAATGATAGACTGGATTAAGAAAATGTGGCACATATACACCATGGAATACTATGCAGCCACAAAAAATGATGAGTTCATGTCCTTTGTAGGGACATGGATGAAATTAGAAATCATCATTCTCAGTAAACTATTGCAAGAACAAAAAACCAAACACCGCATATTCTCACTCATAGGTGGGAATTGAACAATGAGAACACATGGACACAGGAAGGGGAACATCACACTTCGGGGACTGTTGTGGGGTGGGGGAGGGGGGAGGGATAGCATTGGGAGATATACCTAATGCTAGATGACGAGTTAGTAGGTGCAGCGCACCAGCATGGCACATGTATACATATGTAACTTACCTGCACATTGCGCACATGTACCATAAAACCTAAAGTATAATAATAATAATAATAATAATAAAAAAAAGAAAATTGAGGCTCAGAGACATCGGATAAATGCCCTAAGATCCAGTGCTAGTATCATCTGGAGCAAGTATTCTACCCAACATATATACATATGTACCAAGTTAGCATGTGGCCTTTTGGCTAGAGACTTGCGGAATGATGGAAATGGAAATATAGCAATTACTCACAGCATATTTATTTGAAGACAAATGAAATTCCTTCCCAAAATAAGTTAGCAGCAAGGTATTCATTTTATAAATAGAGATTTGCAAAGTCTCACCTGAGATGAGCTTAGCCATAAGTCAGTTGGCACTGGGGGCTTGTAAGACATCATTTATGGCAAACTGGTTCAAGCACAAAAAGTTGTACTTAACACTGCCTTTTTGTTGGTGACTTAAGAAGCAGCTAGAGTTAAACGTATGTATGACATTTCAGTATATTAGAAATTTTTGGAAGCAACAGGCAAGTATACTTCGAATACAATCCCCCAGCACTAGGCCAAGCACTTTCACGTACATCCACTGATTTAATTGCCTCAGTGGTTTCAGAGGGTTGATGTTACTAACCCCATTTTTGCAGAAGGAACATTAAAATTCAATATTTTGTTCTAGACCACAGGGATTATTAGACCTTCTGAAGCTGGCTGTTTGATTGCAGGCTTGCAGTTTATGCCTAGCTATGCATTTATAAAATATGGTAACTCAAACTGCTTTTCTGGGTTATACTGTGGTTCTAACCCCTCTTTTGTAATACTGTAAATTTTATGGAAAGAGATGGTCTAAATTCCAAATAAAAAATGTTGAAGGATGAAGACTTCTGATATATGGCTAGAACCAACTTTGTTTTTGACCAAAGAGATTCAAACGCCAACCCAATGGAGAGGAATATCACCATTCATCACTCTACACTAAACCATTTGTCAGGGCATCTATGGAGGGAGCCCTGGGAACCACTGAGTAGTAATGGTATGTAGACCATCAGGCTGAGCTTTGTATACAACGATATGGGAGCCCTTGCCCTCACATCTGTGTTCCATCCCTACAGACTCTTGTCTCAGGCCTGGGTAGGGAAGGAATCTGCAGGCAATAAAGAAATAAAAGCCCTAGATTAGCTCTGGTTCCATGCCATGCTCTTCTCCACGGGTGGTATTGAGTAGCAGCTCCTGGGCCACACATGCAGGAGAGAAACTGATGTGAAGATGTGACTCTTTTGGCTGTGGCTGCCTAAGCAAAGCATCTCTGTTTGGTATGTGACATGCTTTCCACATTCCATTTTCTTCTAATGATTGAGCTGAGCTGGAAGAATAGGATTTGGGTTCTCATTGTAGTGTCTGCTTCCTCAGAAAGCCTGAGAAGCTACAGTTCCCCAGTGAGGCTACACATGGAAAAGAGATTAAGCTGGGCACAGCTTTAGGGCAAGGCCACATCAGGACTCTGGCCTTGACTGTAAATGTCTCTGCACTCATCTCTCTGCCTTTGGCTTCCATAGTCAGTCCTCACTCTCCAAGCACCCCTATTCAGAAGCAATATTTTAAAACAGCAAAATCAATGAACTTCAAAACCTCATGGAGAGGAAAAGCAAAACAGGGCTCAAAAATCTAAGGAGACCAGACATTTGAGAAAAAAAAATTTCAAAGCACAAACCAGCTCAATCTCATTTGTAATGGGTCACAGTTTATTAGGAAGCCAATATGAAACCACAAGCAGGGACTAGCCCTGTCCTACTTTAAATGGACTTTCCATTTCCTTTGTAATGGTCAAAATGCAACTTGGTTAAAATGGACTTGTTTGTGAAATTTCTCCTTTCACAATTAAAAAAAGCAGTAAAGTATTTTACACATTTTAGTTAAAGTATTCAACCTTAAATACTTGTTTCTTTTGCTTTACATTAATTTATTATCAGTATTAAATACATTTATTGTTTTAAATTTATTGCTGTTACTTTATTAGTAGTAGTATAAATAATAGTGCTAGTAGTGGTAGGTGCCTGTTCTAGCTTTGGGCCCAAATCCCTATCTGATTTCATATACATACACACACACACACACACACACACACACACACACACACACACATTCTAGCCCAGCTCACTGTGATATATTTGGGAGATAAAGAATCTGCTGATTCAGAGTCACCTATCTCAGCCTCCTTACCCTTAGGTCCTACCCTAATCCCATTTAAAAAAAAAATTAAAAAACTAATATGTACACATGGAAAATAAATAAAATAATATAACATAATATGGGGTAAAAAGCAAAAGTTTGTGTCATTCCCCCGATTTTTATTCCACTTAGGTAACTATTTTTTATCATTTTTTCACATATTATTACATATTAAGTACCTATCCACTCTAACATATGTAGACAAATGTTTCTCATTATGATCATTTAGATAATTTATTCACACACACACACACACACACACACACACACACACAGAGAGAGAGCTTATTTTGCATCTTGCCTTTTCTCTCTTCTGAACACTATATTTTGAAAAATTTTATCAATCTATATGCATGTTTTATTTTTAAAGTATCTTCTTAGTATTTAATTACAAAGATGTACCTTAACTTATTTTTACCAGTATACTATTGATGGAAACTTAGGTAGCTTCCTTTTTAAAAAAATAAATTAGAAATTATGGGACCATAAAAATATATCATTATTATTATTATTTTGCTTGTGCAAATAAATGTATAGAATAATTTCTGCTTTTCTTAAAAAAAAGGATCGCCATGAGCGCTCCTTGCTTCCCAGATGAAAGACTGTCTAGATCCTTAATGTAGTGGACAAGGAGAGTAGCAACAGAAGTATGTACATGCATTGAAGAGGAAAATACCAAGAAAGCAACTGATTCTAAAAGAGGGGTCAAGGACTATACACAGAAAGGAGCAGGAGAAAAGGCCCAGGGAAGATTTGCTTCAGTTCCGTTCCATTCATAACACCTTTAAGTCCCCCATGGCCGACCAGTCCTGGGCACCTCACTATGCCTCAGGCTCCCGGAGACCTCCTCTATCTTCCCGAGAGGGGATAGAAGAGGCTTGAGTAGGAGAAGCCTTGAGCTCCCCCTAGAGGGTGGAGAGCATAAGCCAGGCTAGAAAATACACATCATAGCAAATTAATGGACATGTTTCAAAGAAAAAATACGCCAGTATAGAACAGCTGGTCACATGCATGCCTCTTCCCCTGGTGTCTTAATTCATGTGCATACATTTTCCATAACTGCATTGATGGCCTAGCTTCAATTTTGTATTCAGCTTCTCCCACCCCCTTAATATTACATAGTAAATGTTTTTCCATGTGGCTACACAATCTTTCTAATTACCATTTTAATGACTTTATAATACTCCTTCCAGTTCACATATTGCAATTTATTTAACCACTCCGTATTGGTGGACATTGTAGATTGTTTCCAGACTTTTAATAATGTAGAAAATGGTCCATATAATACCTGCTGTTTCCCCCTTTTTAAATGAGTTTCTCAGATTAAATAATGTGTCACAGGGTAGGGATGATATCATAGCTCTTAATACTCTTTGATCTTATGATTCCATAAGAAGGAATGCTTCTGATAAAGTACCAAGATACTAATTTGGGTATCTGTTTATTGTTATTATTGTTGTTGTTATTCTTGTTATTGTTTTACTTCTGCAAGTGTCATAATGTAACCTACATTATGCCTTAAGTACATTATACATGAGCCTTTCACATTCTACTAATTCTTCTCTACTTTCCACACAGCCAAACTCATACATTTAGCCATTGGTTGATCATTTTTTCATTTAATATCTTTTGAGAACCTAATATTTATCAGGAATTTGCTCTAGAATCTTGTTTCCTTGGTAACATTGCAATTCTTATAGAAAACAGGAACAGGATGAGAATGCATCATATTAGTGAACTCATTTTGTAAAACTCAAAAAAAATACTTTGCAAAATTCTGGTTATCAAACTTAAGGAAAATGTGGGTTGGAGAAAATTTGCTAGCACGCCCCAGCTCTGTGCAATGCATAAGGGCTGAATAAAAAGAGAACTGAGGCTGGGCACGGTGGCTCACGCCTGTAATCCCAACACTTTGGGAGGCCGAGGTGGGTGGATCACCTGAGGAAACGAGTTCAAGATCAGCCTGGCCAACATGGTGAAACTCCATCTCTACTAAAAATGCAAAAATTTAGTTTGGCGTGGTGGCACAGAAAAATTAGTTTGGCACGGTAGCGTGCACCTGTAGTCCAGCTACTCGAGAGACTGAAGCAGAAGAATCGCTTGAACCTGGGAGATGGAGTGAGCTGAGATCATGCCACTGCACTCCAGCCTGGGCAACAGAGCGAGACTCTGTAGCAAAATAAATAAATAAATAAATAAATAAATAAATAAATAAATAACAACTGAGAAAGAGTGTGGAGCTGGTTGAAGCAAAGCATTGTTGGGTGGGTAGGAATTTACCAGCAGATAAGGGATAACAGTGGGGTCCTGGATTCAAACCGTTTGTATTGAAATCCTAGCTCTGTCCCTTAAAAACTGTGAGGTCTTAGTAATTTATCTTTTCTCTCACCCTCCTTCTTTGTTTTCTTACCATTTCTCTTAGGTTTGTATTCAACTTTTAAAACTCAAAGAAAATATCACCTATAAATTTAGGTTCCTCAACTTCTTCAGGAAAAATAAAACTCCCCCTACCCAGTGTTCCCAATCCATTCATTGATATATCTCTGTCATAGCCCTTATCACATGATCACTGGAATGCACAGTCTTTGCAGGGAAGAGGTCATGTCTTCCTCCTCTTGGTGTCTCCAGCATCTAGCATAGTACCTGCCACATGTTAAGTACTTAGAAATGTTTGTTGAATTTAATGACTTGAATTGAATGTTTAGGTAATTATAGAACATAAACAGGAAGAAATATTATGTAGCAATTAACAGGATAATTAGGAAGACTGAGTAGCTCGGTGGGAATATGTTTATGATATGTTTAGTGTTAACATGCAAAATGATACCTGCATTGTAATTCTCACTGTCGGAAACTTCTCAGGCTAGATACTAAGGAGACAAAGAAAAATGTGAAAAAAATCTTTATCTCTGAGAAGCTCCTGCTATACTGAGGGAGGCAGGTGTGTGTAAAAATGATCACAGGCTAGGACCAATGATAGCAGTGTGCATGAAGTACTGACAAGGGAGGGAGCTGAGTTTGTCTGGGGAAGTTTGGTGAGATTGACAGGACATTCACTGTAGGCTTTGGAGATTAAGTAGTTGTTAACAGATAAGAAATCAGAGTAGGATTTTCCTTAAAATGGGAAAAATACAAGAGAATAAACATGCATTGCATTTCAGAGGAATAATTAGACATTTCCATGGGGGCTGGTAAGAGATGAGACAAGAGCATAATGTTGAGTTATATTGCAGGTGACTTGCTGAGGTGTTTGATCTTCAACATGTAGACAGAAGGGAGTCCTCAAAGGTTTTGAAGCAGCAGAGGAGTGGCACAATGATTACATTTGTTATTATGACAATTAACTTGGCCGAACCAAAAGGATGGGCCGGAGTGATAAATACCAGGACAAGGACACCAGAGAGGAGGCTACAGCTACCGGCTTCAAGTGAGATATAAATCGACTTAATAGTGAAACTGGAGCTGGAGCTGGTGGGGTGGACTTGACATATCTTCAAAGGAATATTAGATAAGACTTAGTGACTTCTGTGATGATGAGAGGTGAGTTGGAGAAGGAGTCTAGAGTGATGCATGGGGAAAGACAATGATTTGGAAAAAAGTGTAAAAGGAGCAGATCTCTGGGAAGAGAGATCATGGAAATGAGGGAGTGGGCAGATGTTGGGTTTAGTTTTGGAAATGTTGAGTGCATGGTGCTGGTGGGCTTTGCATCCACAGAAGCCTGATATACAGTCAAACAAATGATTCTAGATTCTTAGGAAAATAACTGGCAAGAGATGTCCATAAACTGGGGCTAAAAAATAATCCCACATCTTCAATATCCATGTGAAACAGGATGTATTTTATAAATGAAAGTATTCTGGATGCCTGACTGCAAGTCTAGGCTCTCCTTCAGCATATGTGAGCAAATTACTTAACCTTGTTAAGCCTCAAATTCCTCATCTGCAAATTGGGATAATAAATCTTGTCTCAGAGGGCAGTGTGAAAATCGGATGAGATAAAGCAAGAAAACATCTGCAGGAGGACCTGATACGTGTCACTCCCACCCCCACTTGCACTTTGCCCTTTCTCTCCCACAGATGATCTCAGAACAAGAGTAAAGGGCTTGAAACAGAAACCAACACAGTTGTCTTTAAAATAAGCATCAAATAGATCTCTGTCCGATGATGACTGATTTTTCTAGTGCTGGTCTACTTCCTAACATCAGATATTAGTAAGGTTCAGGGACCAGATCTTCTCTTGAGTGGTACCTACACTGTTTTCCAATTTAAGATTTCTCTGAGATGAAATACAGAGTTTCTCAATGTGATCACCATCTAGGTATAATCTGTATCAACATTCCTATATAGTAGCTTTATTTCTCTCTCTTCTCTGCTGAGAATAAGACCTTGGGTTTCTCTTGCTGATTTGAAATGAGTCATCTCTATGTATTTTCATACAATATGATAATACTAATAAAATGATAATAACTTTCATTTTGAGAACTTGCTTTATGTTAGTATTTTAGGTGCACCAGTTCTTTTAACCTATGCAAAAAACCTTCATGATTTTATGTTTTACTCATTATGAATGATGGGGCTGGGGTCTAGAAAGATGAAGTGACTTGTCCGCAATTGCACAGAAAGTGAGTGAAGAACCTATGATTTTGAAAGAAACCATGGGAATCCACTGTGTAACCACTACCTCTCAATCAAGATGGCATTTATTGTCACTCAGGGAGGGAGAAGGAGTGATAAGATATGCAAGAAGTAAGGAAGTGTTGTATGTATTTATGTTTTAATTGCTGTTCCTCATGAATCATAAGTCACTCTTGTTTCTCAATCAAGGAAGGCACAAGGACAAGCAAACAGAATGGCATTTATCTATGATTAAAAAATTATGACCATTTATATGCAAATGAAGTTTGGACCTATGCTTCTGGAAGACTGAAGGGGATTATGCGTAGTCATAAATTTGGGGTTTTTCTTCTTTTCCACACACTCCCAGGGCATGTGTTAAGGTTCAGCAGTGTTCTCCAGGGAGATGGGGAACACGATTGATGATCTTGGTTTGTTTCACAAGATACAGTCACAATTAGTAGCTATGATCATGCTCCTTCATGCATTTGCCGGAGAACCCTTGCCAGTCTCCCTGATCAAATGCTCTCTGCTCTGTGAAGCTTTCTACAGGAATACTTTGGTTTCAGCAGAGTTAGATGCATTTTTTTCCAGGGCTCTGTAATGGCACAAATCAGGTTAACTAATTCATTCATAGACTCATTCATTCAACACATGCCCATTGAACAACTTCTTGTACCAGATACTGTCCTAGATACTGAAGATAAAGTTCACATCTGATTCTAGAGCAAACTAAAGAGACAAGGTCACTGTTCTTCCATGAAGCATACTTGACTGAAGGAGACAAATAAACAGGTAAGCAAAAACAACACATATAACAGAATTACAGGAAACGATTTGTGCAGTGAAGAAATAAAAGTGGGTGGATGGTCAGGGAAACTCTTCTGAAGAAGGTTTTATGAATAATAGCCTGAATGAAGCTAGAGAACAAGCCATGGAAAGATCTAGGATCAGAGACCAAGGCAGTGGAATTGTAATTTCTGCCAATATGCATGCCATGTGAGGGCAGAAACTTTGGTCAGTAATAATGGAAATGGTGATGACCATGACGATCTTTAATATTACTCCTGAGCATCTATCAGGGTTTAGTTACCTTGCAGGTGATTTGTATTCATTTATTCTTCACAATAGCCCACGGGAGGTGGGTATTGCTGTATATGATTTGCAGATGGAGCAAAACCCTTAGAAAAATAAGGTGACTTGCTCACAGTCACACAAGCAGTAAGGGGAATTAGCTGAAACTCAAACTCCAACCTGTTTCCAAAGCCTCTAACCTTCAATGGCCCCTTGTTTTTATATTCCCAGAACCTAACCCTGGGGTCTGGCACTGTAGACACACAACAATACAATGTTTGAGTGAATGGGTGATTTCGTTATCCTCAATGTCCCAAAAATGCCATCTCACATGACTATTTAAATTTCGGGCGGGCCTGAGGCTGTGGTGCATTTAGACATTTGACAAGTATTGCACCTGTGAGAGGATGGTGGGATAAACCCTAAGGCCCTCAAAGGTAAGTAACTTTAATGTTGAATGTCAAGTATGGATATGAAATGAAGCATGATGACTCTGTCTCTACTTCCTCTATTGTATGTACATCTCTTTAGAAAGAGGAGAATTTTCTTGTTCCAAATTACCATACACACACACACACACACACACACACACACACACGTGTCAGAGACACAGTCCTATTCCCAAAAACACAAAATATAACAAATGGATGCAGTTGTACACAAAGATGCACGTGGTCATGAAGGATGCAGAAACCCAGGCACACAAACATGAAGCTGACTTTATGACCACCAGTTTGGCTCTAAGTTCCAGGGTCAGTTCACAGCAGCTGGGAGAAATTTCCATGTTTCTATTTTTGTTGCTTCAGCAACAGCCAAGTTCTCCAAAGTTATTTTCTCTTGGGGCCACCCAACCTCCAACTGCTTCTTCTCCTTTCTCAGCTTCTTTCAGAGAGGATGATTTTCTGAGCCCCTTCTGATCTCCCCGGTGGAGTCAGGTGGCACAGCTTTCCTGAAATCCCTGCTCCTGTCTTAGGGCCTTGACACTGAGTGGTCCCATGCCTGGGATGCACACTCTACAGCCCATGGCTCCCTCATCATTTTCCAGTTTTGCTCAAATGGCCCATTCTAAATGAGGTCTGATTTGCCCAATTATTATTGCAACCTCATGATGATAATGGTGACGATGATATAACTATTACTATTGAGCATCTATAAAGGTCTAGGTACAATTTTAGGTGACTTGCACTCACTTATTCTGCACAACAGCCTTGTGAGGTAGGTATTGTTCTGTTTGACTTACACGTGAAGCAAAACCTTCAGGCAAATAAAATGACTTGTTCAAGGTCACTCCTGCTGCCCTTTCCCCTACCTTGCTTGACTTTTCCTTCACTTTATAGCAATTACTATTTTCTAACAAACTAAATAATTTACATACTATGCCTTATTGAATGTTGTCTTTCTTCCATCCTCTGCTACATACACATGTTAGAATAAAGCTCTACTTCGGTGAAAATATCTCTCTGTTTTGTTTCCAAGCACCAAGCACAGTGTCTGGCATGTAGAAGAAATCAATAAGTATGTTATGAATGAATGATTGAATGAATAATTACTGAGCATCTAATATTGACCAGACCTTGTATTGTCATTTCACCTACCCTTTGCTCTGTGAAATAGAGATCACCATCACCAGTTTGCAGATGTAAAAACAATTAGTCCTAGAAAGGAAAAGCAACTTGCTTAAAGTCACAGAGCTAGTCTGAAATGAGATTTAAAAAATATATACTGCTGGTGGGGCACAGTGGCTCACACCTCTAATCCCAGCACTATGGGAGTCCAAGGCAGGCAGATCACCTGAGGTCAGGAGTTCAAGACCATCCTGGCCAATATAGTGAAACCCCGTCTCTACTAAAAATACAAAAAATTATCTCGGTGTGGTGGCGGGCACCTGTAATCCCAGCTACTCAGGAGGCTGAGGCAGGAGAATCACTTGAACCTGGGAGTGGAGGTTGCAGTGAGCCAAGATTGCGCCATTGCACCTCCAGCCTAGGTAACTCCATCTCAAAAAAAAAAAAAAAGAAATATATATATATATACACATATGTATAAAAACTGCTGACTCCAAAGTGCTACCCAACATCCATTTTTCCACCCAAGGACACTGTGCTCAGCTCAGTGACACTGAGATCCTTTAAGTGATCCTAGAGGAAGGTGTCATTCCTTGCTGTGCTCAGGTCCTCAGGATTATGATGTTGGCTTGCTGGTGAGGAATTTTCCCTCTTCCTATTCTTGTCTCTTGTAGCCAACTTCTGGACCTGACCACTAGAACAGTAATCCACAGACTTCTCTAGAATTGTTTCTTGGATGTTTCTTGTGATTTCTGGAAACCTTGGGATCTCTGTGCTCTCGGTTGGCTGGTCACATGCCAAGACCACCTGACAGAAGGACTTCTGGACCAGAAGATTCTGAAAGTCAGAGAGACCGCGTGCAGAATTTCCTCGTTTCACTGGAGCTTCTCCCTTCTGGGCAATCCTATTAGTCTCTGTGGCCACAGCTGGAGTTATCTCAGCTAGAAGCTGCCTTTAACTCAACCTCATCAGTTATGCAAGCACCAGCATTCAGAGCCCCTCACACAGGCTGGAGCCCTGCAAAGAGACTGGTGTGGAGGGAGACAGAGATTGAGGAAGAGAAGGAGTGGTAGAAGGAATACTTGACACTATAATGATGATTTCTTGATTTTTTCCTTCTTTGCCTGAACCCATGTCCCTTCCTTTCTCCCAAGTTGGAAATCTGGAAGTCATCATCAACTTCCTCTCATCTTCAGCTCCATACCAAAGCAATCACTGATCCCCCTCTTTTCTTTCTCACATTTCTTCACCCATCTCCTCATCTGCAACATAACAGCTACCCTCTTGCTCCTGGTCCAAAACTTCTTTATCCTGGAACCCAACAGTCCCTTCCTAATTGTTCTCCTGGCCTCCAGATGTGTCCCTGTCCAACCACAAATGAAGTATTCTGGCCAGGTTCTTCTGCTACTAAAACTATCAGTGGCTCTTTACTGTCCCAAGAATCACATCATTTTCCTTGGGTTAAAAGGCCCTGTGTGAGCAAGCTTGTAGCCACATTTCTAATTTCATCTCTCTCATGCCTTAGGCAGACTGGTTTCTGGGGATTCCCATCATGTGCCCAGCCTGTTCTGTCATTCCCTCATATTTTTGCTTCAGCTGAAATACTGATCCTCTATTTCTGCTTGGCTGACACTCATCATTGAATACTCAAGTCAGGGGTCAACTCTTCTATTGAAACATCCAGACATCTGCTGCCACTGTCCCCTCTGCTGGTACCTAAATGGTACTCCTTTATGGCCTCATTCAAATATCCTCCCTTATACCTTATACATAGCTCCAGTGTCACCCTCACTGGACCATGTGACCCATTGAGTCAGCACCTCCATTTATGCTGTGAGCTCTAGGGCAAGAGCTGTGTTGGTCTTGTCTTAGTTCGGCCAGTTCTTGACTCAGGACCTGGAGCAGAGACTGGGTTATTTCTCGCAGTGCTTGCTGTTCTACAGGCTAGCGAGAGTGATAAGAGGGGCTCATAAAATAGCAGGCTAGGCCAGGTGTGGTGGCTCATGCCTGTAATTCCAGCACTTTGGGAGGCTGAGGCAGGCAGATCATGAGGTCAAGTGATTGAGATCATCCTGGCCAACATGGTGAAACCTTGTCTCTACTAAAAATACAAAAATTAGCTGGGTGTGGTGGCACGCACCTGCAGTCCCAGCTACTCAGGAGGCTGAGGCAGGAGAATTGCTTGAACCTGGGAGGCACAGGTTGCAGTGAGCTGAGATCACGCCACTGTACTCCAGCCTGGTGACAGAGCAAAACTCTGTCTCAAAAATAGATAAATAAATAGCAGACTAAATCATTTTAATAAAACCCAAATTCTTGGGGGAAAGGATTCAGGTAGGGGCTCAGGCATAGAATGGAAAGATTTCTCTTTTCAGTGTACCCTATCAGCTGACAGGTCAAGAGGTTTCCTTGATAATAATTCTTTGAGTAAATCACTGACCTGAGTTTTCCGAGAAAAGGGAAACCTCTCCTTTCTCTAGTCCACGTGTAGTAGAACTATGGCACAGTCTTGCTGGAATTACTTGTCTCCAATTACTTGTTCAGGTATAGAAAGAAGGGGAGGCTGAAATGTTTGGGTGCCACTCCAACATGTGCACAGCAAGTCTTCAACAGCACCCTCTCTCTTAGGGGTCCACTTCATTTGCATTACATTTGCATGTGGCCTTTCAAATACCCAAGGTCCAGCCTCCCCATGTTTGTCCCCCCGGGAGTCCATCTCTTTCTTTCTTTTCCCTTGCCAAAGGCATCTGGCAGGTTGGTACTCTTTTCCATAGAAACCAAGATATAGGAGAAGGAGGTTCTCTTAAATGCTAGAAATTTGGGGTGGCACTGCTGGGGAACAGGGGCTTGCTAACACTTGGTGGTGGTTTTCTGGAGTTGACTTTCTTTAATATGGGTACATCCCATGAGCTCAGTGATTCAGCATCCCTCCCAGCAGGGCTGGGGTGATATTTTCCCATTTCCTTCCCCCACACATATAAAATAGTAGATTCTGAGTGGGAAGAAGGCAGGTACCTCATGACTTTGCTCCAGTTGGGAATGTAGACTTTAACTTAGAAGTGTCTTCACTGCTGGAGAATGAGCCAGGGAAGGAGGTTCATTCAGCATGTGTCTGGAGGTTACTAGATCCTTTCCTAGATCCAGGTTTCCTGGAGTACTCTGTCCTGATTTTAGGGTAGCAGAATGGAAACTGCTGAGGGAGAGTCTCAGACCTCACTCTAATCAAAGCAAGCAAGAAAATGTAAATGCTGTTGCATTCCTCCCTTCTACTCTGGGGCTGACTTTGTCTCTTATTTATTTCTCTGCCCCAGGGTGGTGCATGTCCCTTAAAGTTTGTGGCTTCTGATCTCACCTGGATCTTCTTGCCCAGTAACCCTCTGTGTCTGATCATTCAGTAATAATCTTACTATTCGATTGAATTCTGACATCTGCGCAGCCTTCTCCAGGTGTGGCTGAGTAAGCTCTTTATTACTAGGGAGAACTTGGCCCTTCAAATTCCTCTGACATTTGTTGTATACTCAGTATTTCTGAAATCTCATTGGAAGCCATGCATTTCTCCAGAACCAGGCTGCAAAAATAATCTCCCCAAAAGTGTTTCTTTGCTCATCATTAAAATTAAAGCCTCTAATATTTAGGCCAAGTGTGGTGGCTCACGCTTGTAATCCCAGCACTTTGGGAGGCCAAAGTGGGCAGATTATTTGAGGTCAGGAGTTCAAGACCAGCCTGGCCAACAAGGTAAAACCCCGTCTCTACTAAAAATACGAAGATTAGCTGAGCATGGTGGTGCACGCCTTTAATCCCAGTTACTTGGGAGGCTGCAGCAAGAGAATCACTTGAACCCAGGATGCAGAGTTTACAGTGAGCCAAGATTCCATCACAGCACTCCAGCCTGGGTGACAGAGTGAGATTTCATCTCAAAAGAAAGAAAGAAAGAAAGAAAAAACGTCACTCATATTCAATCAGGGGTTGTTTCAGAAAGATCAGAAGCTAGTTTTGGGCATTTAAAAATCACTTCTGGGCCGCATCTGACAATGGTATAATAAATATGAAAGGAGAGGAATATTAAACTTGAGAGAATGGAACTGATTTTCCTGAAGTCACCTAGTGAGTCACAAACTGGAAGAGGAAAAATGAGGGCCAGGGACTGGCTGCTGACCAGGCAGAGAGTAGCAGTGGGATAACTTAGGTCAGGAATGGGATTGAAGTACATAGAAGGGGAGAGACATCCTGGGCCTCCAAAAAAAGGAAGTGTCACAGAAGGAGACCAGTTCACCTGGATCTGTGACTAGCCCTGATACAGCATCTCCTGTCTACTGTGGGCTAAGTGCTGTTAATGCCCTGGCACATTAATCTTCAATATAATCCTTTAAGGTGGGAAGACTTGCCACTGGAATTTGAACTCAGGACTTTCTGACCCCAGAGACAGAACTCTTTACTGCGTTACCCTCTTTTTGGGCTGCAAAAATTTCAACCCAAGTATTTAGGGTCTCATAAACTCAGTGGTTTCTTTGTCTTTATTTTTATTGTTTCTGGTGTGTGTGTGTGTGTGTGATAAATGCTACAAATATGAACTCTTATAATAGAGAGAAATCTGCTTTCACTCTATTAATGGCATCACTAACCATTTATTGATTTTTAAAAGGGAAATTAGAAAAAACGTTGTTGAAAATTGTTCCTATTAAGTCCTATTGGAGAGTTGATGCACATGCTCCTATGAGGATGAAGGTGCGTGGAAATATGAGTCAGACACAGAGAATAAGAGATCTTGGTGTTTGCCACTGAAAGGTCACAATGATAGCCACAGCAAATTAAGATCCACTTATTGAGCATTTAAGCAATCTTTTCTTTCATATGTATCTAGACAAAGTATAATAGCATGATGCAGTGGAAAGAGTAGACGTTTAAAATCCCTCGTCTGTTACTAGCAAAATGTGTGACTTTGGGGAAGTTGCTTAATTCCTGTGACCTTCATTTTACTCAGCTCTGCTATTTGGATAATAGTACCAACTTTGTTGAGTTTTCCTGAAGGCAAAATTATCATATAAAGTACAGCACAGCCCAGAGCACACTGCGAGCAGTCAATACCTGCTGCATTCTTCTCCTTCTCCCTAACCCCTCTCCATTTCTCAGAAGCTGAGTGTTTTCTTTCTCATTTTTGGCATAGGAATCCTGTGGCCCTACTTTTACCCTGTACTCCATGTTGTATACCCTGGAAAATGTGCCTCCTAATGCCTTGCTTTTATATATAAAAAGGAGAGTGAAATACTTGTCATCATCCCGCTGGCTCTGAGTTTCCCTATGGAGGGGGACATTGGGAGATCCAGGACAGATTATTTGATATCTTGATTTAGATGTGGAAGGTAAGACCTCAGGCAAGATGCTGAAAAAAGACCGTGATATATGAAGAAGGGTTAAGAGTCCCTTGATGAGAAGTGAACAGGACTTTGGGAATCTCTGAGACAGGGGAATGGAGAGGGGAAAATGTAAGAGGAAAGAAGAGACCTAGGAAAAATTGCCAGGCATGAAGCAAAGTTCTTCTTGAAAATGTGACCCAACTATCTAATATCCAATTTTAAGTGGTTTTCAGTGCTGTTTAAATAAATGCAACAAACACCAGTTTGTTGAAAGTAAGTTGGCATGCAAAATCCTTGGAACAGTTCCTGGAATATATTATTACAATTATTATTACAGGCATACCTCATTTTATTGTGCTTCATGTTATTACATTACAAATTGAAGTTTTGTAGCAATCCTACATTGAGCAAACATACCAGAACCATTTTTACACAGCATACACTCATTTTGTGTCTCTGTGTCACATTTTGGTAATTTTTCTAATATTTCAAACTTTTTCATTATTATTATATCTGTTATGGTGATCTGTGGTCAGACATCTTTGATGTTACTATTGTAACTGTTTGGGGGCACAAAACTACGCCCATATGAACTTAATGACCAATGTTGTGTGTATTCTGACTGCTCCACTAACTGACCATTGCCCCATCTCTCTCTCTCTCTCTCTCTCTCTCTCTCTCTCTCTCTGTCTCCTTTCTTTAGGCCTTCCTATTCCTTGAGGCACAATAATATTGAAATTAGGTCAATTGATAGCCCTAAATGGCCTCTAAGTGTTCAAGTGAGAGGATCTCTCATTTTAAATCAAAAGCGAGAAATGATTTTACTGTTAAGTGCAGAAGTCCTGTCCAAAGCTGAATTAGGCTAAATGCTAGGCCTCTTTGCCAAATGGTTAGCCAAGTTGTGAATGCAAAGGAAAAGTTCCTGAAGGAAATTAGAAGTCCTATTCCGATGAACACAGAAATGATATGAAAGCAAAACAGGCTTATTGCTGAAATGGAGAAAGTTGTGGTGGGCTGGATAGAAGATCAAACCAGCTACAACATTTCCTTAAGCCAAAGCCTAATCCAGAGCAAGGCTCTAACTCTCTTCAATTCTAGGAAGACTAAGAGAGAGGAGGAAGCTTCAGAAGAAAAGACTGAAGCTAGCAGAAGGTGGTTCATGATGTTTAAGGAAAGAAACTGTCTTCACAACATGAAAGCTCAAGGCAAAGCAGCAAGAGCTGATGTAGAAGCTACATCAAGTGATTCAGAAAGCCTAGGAAATATAATTGACAAAGGTGGCTGCATTAAAAAGCAGATTTTTCATGTAGATAAAATACATCAGAACAAAGTGCCATCTAGGACTTTCTTTAATAGAGGGGAGAAGTCAATGCCTGACTTCAATGCTTCGGAGGACAGCTGACTTTCCTATAAGAGGCTAATGGAGCTGGTGACTTTAAGTTGAAGCCAAATGCTCATTACCATTCTGAAAATGCTAGAGGCCTTCAGAATTATGTTAAATCTGTTCTGCTTGGGTTCTATAATGGAAAAACAAAGCCTGGATGACAGCACAGCTGTTTACAGCATGATTTACTGAATATTTTAAGCCCACTCTTGAGACCTACTGTTCAGAAAAAAGAAAGATGCCTTTTAAAATCTCACTGCTCATTGACAATGTACTTAGTCACCCAAGAGCTTTGATGGAGATGCACAAGGCTAATGTTGTTTTCATGCCTTCATTCTTCAGCACACAGACCAAGGAGTAATTTTGACTTTGAAGTCTTATTATTTAAGAAATACATTTTGCAAAGCCTGTAGCTGACACAGATAGTGATTTCTCTGAAAGATCTGGGCAAAGTAATTTGGAAATCTTCTGGAGAGGATTCACTATGCTAGATCTCCATTCCTGATTCATGGTGGAGGTCAAAACATCAACATTAACGGAAGTTTGGAAGAAGTTGATCCTAACTTTCATAAATGACTTTGAGAGGTTCAAGGCTTCAATGGGGGAAAGTAACTGCAGATGTAGTAGAAAGAGCAAGATAACTAGAATATAAGCATGTTGATGTGACTTGAATTGCTGTAATATCATGATAAAACTTGAATGTGTAAGTTGCTTCTTATGGATGAGCAAATAAAGTGATTTCTTGAGATGGAATCTACTTCTGGTATAGATGCTGTGAACATTGCTGAAATGACAAAAAAAGATTTAGAATATTACATAAACTTAGTTGATAAAGCAGCAGCAGGGTTTGAGAGGATTGACTCCACTTTTAAAAGAAGTCCTACTGTGAGTAAAATGTTACCAAACAGTGTCACATGTTACCAAGAAATCTTCCATGAAAGTAAGAGTCAATTCATGCAGCAAATTTCATTGTTTTCAGGAATTGTCACACTCACTCCAACCTTCAGCAACCATCACCCTGATCAGACAGCAGAGGAGGAGGAGGAGGAGCAGGAGGAGGAGGAGGAGGAGGAGAGAGGAGGAGGAGGAGGAGAATAACAAATGTTGGAGAAAATGTGGAGAAACTGGAACACATTTGAACCGTTGGTAGAATGTAAAATTGTGTAGCTGCTATGGAAAAACCATACAGTGGTTCCTCAAACAATTAAAAATAGAATTACCATATGATTCAGAAATTTCACTTCTGGGTATATATCCAAAAGATTTGAAAACAGAGTCTCAAAGATGTATGTGTTCAGCCATGTTCACATGCTCATAGCAGCATTACTCACAATAGCTAAAAGATAGAAGCAACTCAAGTGTCCATCAACAGATGAATGAGAAGCTCAAATTGGTCCACACATGCAGTGGCATATTATTCAGCTGAGAAATGAAAGGAAATCCCCCATTTGTTACAAAATGGATGACCCCGGAGGACATTATGCTAAGTGAAATTAGCCAGTCACAGAATGACAAAGACTGTATGACTTATTATATGCAGTCATAGAACAGTCAAATTTATAGAGACAGAAAGTGAAATGGGGGTTCTCAGGGGCTGGGGGAAGAGGAAAATGGGAAACTGTCGTTTTGACAGGTACAAAGTTTCAGTTTTGCAAGAGGAAAAATGTTCTGGAGCGTGATTGAACAACATTATGAATATACTTAACATTACTGAATTGTGCACTTAAAAAGGGCTAAGATGGTAAGCTTTTATGGTAATCTTTTATGTATATTTTACCACAATTTTTTAAAAGCAAAGTTGATTGCATTACAATTTTTAGAGGAAAACTAATAGATTGATTTAGTTCCTCTCCACTTTTTCTGCTTTGAACAGGCTCCCTCTGAGACCATGGATCAGGCAGTATGGAGGGGCATAGAGGGGGCCGAGGCACTTAGGATGGTCACCTGCACTGGAGAAAACAGACAGGAATAGTTTTCCCCCATCAGACTTTCTATAGACAGACAGACTGTCCTGTCAGCCTCATGGAGTATAGTAATTGCTCCCACTCAGTGGGTGGTGCTCCCCCAGGAGATTGGCCAAAGAGTCACTGTGGGATCTGTCATGTCCTATAGCCCTGCACTGGGGCTGTACAAGTGTCCTCTCCTGCTTAAGTTATTTATATAGGTGGCTGAAAACACTTTGCTTGTACAAACTAGAAACTATTAGATTAGGCCAGCAGAGACAGCCAGAGGCAGTCTTTTAACAAAGTGAGTGGGATTCAAAGTAGGCATGGAAAGCAAATATTATTTCACTGGGAGTCGATTAGAGGGAGCTCTGCGGATGAGCAGTAACTGCTTTGTTAATTTAGCTGGGGGAGGTGAGTAGGGGCAGGTAGGCACCAGCTGGGTTGGAAGGTGAGCAGCCTGGGTCGAGATGATAATTCATGGGTAGGTCAATGCATCAGGCACCCCTCCACACACACTCCCCCTCCTCCTTATTTAAAGTACATGATGGAGCTTAGCAGCTGAGAAGCCTGGTTTGCTCTAAAATTTCTCATTTTAATTCAGGCAAACACTCTATAAATCCAATGTATTGGAAAGCAAACATTGAGGCTAAGTAAGAAGGTCCATTAGATGGAGTGCTTAGTTATACGGCCTGAGCGTGTAAGCAGGTAGACGGGGAGGCACAGAAGGAGAGGCCGAGCTGCAATGCAAGTGTGGAATGTGGGTACTGAAAAAGAGGATCTGAGCAAGGTGGGCCCTGCAAAGGGTTTGAGGCTGAGTGGAGAGAAAAGGCAGATTTGGGGATTACAGAGGGTAGGTCAGTTTGGAAAAGGCTGGGTTAGGAGACACTTGGAACTTCTAGTGAAAAGAGAATTGGAAATGAGGCTTCAGATGAAGTTTGATAATTGGGGCTTGGGATAGAGGGTCTCCGACAGAATGAGGGAGGGCCAGAAGAAGACATTAATTTGCAAACTTCTGGGTACATAGTATTACTGGCTACCTTGTCAGTCAAATTGTAAGGAGTGAAGGCTAGGGATAGATTGGGGAATTTGGATGATGGCTCATTTACACTGTTTTGCAGTAGGGCTACTGGGAATTTTATGAAAATGTCACACTTATCCAAAGGTGGCTGAATTGCCACCAAAAATCCCGGGCATCAGAGCGTCCAAAATAAAAATGGTACTCAGGAGCTCCTGGATGTTCTGTCTCCCAAGGATGCCCACATGAAAGAAGAGGGTCTTCACCCATGGAGGTGGTGTGCATGGTAGTTAAGGCTGTGGGTTCTGGAATGCGAACAATGTGGATTCAAGTTCCACCTTGATCACGTACTAGCTGGGTGACCTTGGAAAAGTCAATTACCCTCTTTGAGTCCAGTTTATTAACCTATAGAATGGGAATAATTATACTTCCTTGGAGGTAATGGTAATACCTCCTTCAAATGAAGACAGAATGTGACAATGCAGGTAAGTTTAGCATGATGTCTAGCACAAAGAGAGTGATAGATTAAACATATATATTTTAAAATTGATGTTATGAGAATAATTCTCAAAAACAATGGCTCCAAATCACCCACAGGTGCTCTCTGTATTTGGGAGCAAAAGTTCTAAAGGAAGGTAAAGACTGTCCACGGTGTGGCTGGGCTGGAAATACGGACTTCCATGTTTTTTCCCCTTTTCACAGTAGTTCTGGGAATCTTTGACCATAAAGTCTTCATGGTTATTTGTTATTCAATGTTCTTCAAATGACTTTTACAAAAAGGGAAATAGCCAGGTATAATGATCAGCCACTGGAGTCTCTCTTGGATCCTATTAATGTCAGCACTTTTGCTTTTCAGTAAAGATTCTTTAAGGTGATCTTCTCAACATCCCCTTCCAACTTTAAGGTTTTTGGAAGAGATATTGGAAGTGTCTTAAATCATTAGCACAAGAGAATGAGAAACACAATTGATAATGGCAATAACCACCGTTTACTTAGCCCTTTTCATGTGTCAGGCTGATAATTAACTCTTTTACGAGGCTGTCCTCAGTTAGGGATCATCACAGCCCTTTAAGGTCGGGACTATTTTTATCACCGTACAATGGAAAAAGAAACTGAGCCCAGTGGAAGATCATGCTTGGCTCAGGATTATATATCTGCTATGTGGCAGGGCTGAGATTTGAATATGTTCAACCAAATCTGAAGTCAGATTTCTTGATATTAATCACTCCATGAACCTGATGACTGCCATCCTCAAACTTCATAATTAGAGGCCAAAATGTAGACAAATCACAAGAGCCTTTATTGTTAGGTGACAGCCTGGTTTCTAAGGAAAAGATGATAATTAATCTCCTGTGATAAAGGGAAAGGCAGATTTGATTTTTGCCCAAAATGAAGTTGTCCTAATTGTTACTGATATATACTGCTTTGGACCCTTAATCAATGATGTTAGCAGTTGTCAATGTTAATTTAATTAGTACAAGAGGACCTGCTGGTAGAAATATTGGATAATTAGTGTCTTATGTTATGGCTTATGAAATACTCTGTAAAAGAGCTCCAATAATCACAAATTCTCAGCAGAACTTTTATGAAAGCACAATATTTAAGTGGTTAAATCCTTGATTGGATGCCAGTCTGATAAAACTTTGGTTAGGGTATCAAAATTACCATTCCTATTGCATTGCTCTGGTTTCTAAAAGATAAAAGGTGAAAGAGTCATATATCTGGTTCTTCTAGAAAAACATTTTCAGGGGTGACCTTGGAAACGTAGAGATTTTTTTTCAGAGGTGATGCTTGAATGACAGTGAAGATCTAAGGATAATTTACTCAGATTCCAGCTCCAGAGGAAATATAGAACCCATATCATTTGGTCTTGGATAACAATTCTGATAAGCATACAGCCAATATAACTAAGAGGGGTCTGGGTAGCTCCCAGTGTATGAATGGGTAGGATTGACTTACAGAGTATGTTCCACGTCTTAGAGAGAATGGCTTGAGTTGTTCTGGTGACAAGGGTTAATAGTCATTGCAGAGAATGTCAAAGTAGGAATATAAAATAATTCCTGGGCCATGTTTTTTGGGCCACACATAATTCCTAAGCAGATAGTAAAGACACATTATGAAGCCTGATTATACTGGTCACGGGTAAAGTCCCTGCCTACACAAACACCTGATAAAGCATGTGCCACCTTAGACTCCGGTGTATGTAAGGAAATGACCTTAAACTAGGCCATCTAAGCCAAACGAACTTCAATTTTTAGAGACCAGAGACTATGAGAGAAAGAAAATACTGCATGTGTGTTGGCCAGCATGATGCTTCCCTCCTTACCCTGTGGATTCAGAGTTCAGAGAGGCTTGGCTTTGGATACTCTAGAGCCTGTTATGAGGTATATTATACCAAAAATTTAGAACCCCAATATTCTATTGGAATTATATGCTGTAGCTGTGCCCTAGGGTTGGCTTATATAAATGCCTTCCTGTGTTAGAAAGCTAAAGCTTGAAGATAGGCATTTCAGATTGAATGACTTCAACTTTAATGACCATTGGCATCTAAAATCCAAAATATTCTAAAATAAACTCAATTTTTTTTCTTTAAAACTGCATTTCCTCTTAAATTCTTTTTGTTGATGGGGTAGTGGCTATACCATCTATCCAATACCAGAGCTAGAAATCAATGAATTATTTTTTGCTTCTTCTCTCCTTTACTCACCACTTATGTGATGAGTATGGCTGAAAAAAAACATCTGCAGAGTTTGTTTCTTATACTCTTCTTGTCCATCAATAATATCACTGATTCATTTAGTCTTCATCAGCTCTTGCCTGGACTATAAAACAGCTTCAGAGCCAGATGGGACACCAGCTCTGCCTCTCCAACCCCCATCTGGCCTCTTCACACTCACTGGAGTCAACAATCTGAAACATAAATATGACCTTGTCATTATCATTTCATCTCCTTAATGAGTTTTCATGACCTACGAGATAAAGTCCAAAACATTTGGCAAAGCATTTATGACCCTTCATGACCTGTCCCGTGCTTAAACCTCTAACGTCTTATGACCTCAAATGTATGCCCCACCTTCATGTTATTAATTAACTATACATGGCATTCAGATTTTTGTTACTGGGCCTTTTCTCTTTTCTTCCTTTTTTCTTTTTCTTCTCTCCGTTCTTCCTCTTTAGGCATACGTTTTCCTCTTCTACCCACATGACCTCCAGGAAGCCAACCCTCACCAACCTTCCCCATCCCAAACCCAGGTAGATGTTCCCATGGACGTTTTCTTAAGATACTATAAATAGATATCCCCGTTACAAAATCATCTTTTAACTTTCTGATTAATGTGTCTGAATCTCTTTATAGACTGAGCTCATTGTAGCCAGAAACCATGCCTTATGTTTTTAATCGTGAACACCTAGGACAGAGCCAAGCAATTAGCAGATACACACCATATGTTTATTTCACACATAAATTAATGAATATTACTGAATAATTTATCCAAGGCCAAAAGAAGAACTTAAACCGTACCTCTGTCTTCATATTTAAAATTGCATTATTTTTATTGTACCTATTATCTTGTTTAAATATCAAGCTCTGCCTTGATTTTTGCCTTTAGAATTTGATCATGTGTGAGCATTTTCACCAGCCACTAATGAATATGAAATAAAGGCACTTTTAAGAACAAGCACACACATTAAACACTGCAGAGGAAGGTTAGTGCTGATAGGCTATCAATAAGGAGACTGATAAAGAATGTACTTTAGAAAAAAATATATATTCCAGAGGATAGTCTGTGAAGTAAGAAGCAACACTGAACAAATAAAATTGTAAATATGCATGTCAGTGTAAACCAATAAAATATATGCATGCAAATATGATTATTCCCATATAATAATTATAAAATAATGTTCAATTTGGAGGTTTAAAAAGACAAGGTTTAAACAGTGGGCAAGAATAGCATTTAATCTGAAAGAACTACAGCTGAACTGTAAGAGTTTTAATATTCTTTTATTAGTTACAGGATTTAATATATTGATTATCTTTAATATTTATATAGTTAAATATATCTAACTAAATATAATTTAAATATATTTGAAATGTAACACTTCAAGAGTAACCATTAAAGCCCTAGAGATAATGTTCATAGATTCTAAACCAGTAGCTAAAACATAGAAGGAAGAAAAAAATACAGTAATATGCAAAAGACATAAAAGCCAATACAATGAAAAAGATGAAACATCAAAGGAAAATAGAAAAAGTGAATCAGTAAGAATCAAACTGGCAGAAAAAGTTCAAATATGACAAGAATTTCAATAAACTAAATATATAAGCATTTCTGTTAAAATGGACATTTTAAGATTGGATTTTTAAGAAAAACTCCAATTATGTACTACTTCCAAGAGACACAACTGAAACTGGAGGACACATAATTGTTTCACGTAAAGTAGACTGACCCCCACTAAAAAAAAAAAAAAAAAACTAGAGTACTTATATTAATATAAGACAAAATAGAGTTTAAGACAAAACATATTATGAAAAATAGAGAAGTTTATACTATAATGAGAAAGGATTCAAATCACTAGTAAGTATAATAATTCTAAACTAGTGCACACATAATAAAAGATCCCCAAATATATGCAACAAAATTGATGAGATTTGATAAAGAAATGGTCAAATCAATCACTGTAGTGGAAGATTTCAATTCAATTTTTGATAGGTAAAATGAACAAAAACCTTAATAAAAATATAGAATTAAAACAATTAGGACAATAAACTTATGTTAATGTTCACAGCTAACTAGGGAATAAGAATTTTTCTCAGGCCCCCAGAAAATATTTATTAAAAGGTATTATACCATATGACAATTCTAAAACATTTCAAAAAATTGACATTGAACATAATTTTTCTAGACAAAACAGAATCACATTAAAAGGCGATAATAAGATATAATAAAACACATACTTATTAATGTGTGTATCAGTAAGAAAATTATTTTAAAAATATAAAGCTACTTAGAACACTAAATATCAAAATTGTGAGATGTAGCAACATTTGCTAGGATTAAATTTTTTATGAGAAAAATTTAACATAAATAACCTAAATATTTAGCTCAAGAAGTTAGAAAAGAAACAATAGAGTCAAATTAAATGAAGCAGAAGGAAGATGAACATACAGAAGAAATAAATGAAACTGAAAACAAATACAGAACTGAGAATATAAAAAAACCAAAGGTTTGCTATATGACAAAGCTAATAAGAATTCAAATTTCTGGTAAAGAAAAAGAAAAAGAGAGATAAAACACAAATTAACACTATTATTAAATAGTAGAGGGGAGAACGCTATAGATGCAGAAGAGATTAAAGAGAAGTAATAAAATACTGTCAGTAGCTTCATGCCAATACACCAAAAAACATAAAAAAGACAAATTCCTAGGAAAATGTGACAACAAAATTGACTTAAGAAGAAATAAGAAATCTTTAATTAGACCATAACTATTAACATAAGACTATTAAAGTAATTGAAGAGAAGTTAAAAATCTTTTCATGATGAAAATACCTGACTCTGATGATTTTAGAGGTGATATTCACTGATCTTTCAAGGAACAGATAATTCCAATCTTATGCAAAGTCTTAGAGAGAAACAGAGGAGGATTTCTTAGTTCATTTTTTAAAGCTGATATTACCTTTATACCAAAGCCAGTAGACGATAACCTCATTCATGCACAAGAATGCAGATTTCAGCAAATAGAATCTAGCAGTGGTTAAATAATGTAGTTCATAGAAAAAAATGGCTGTTTTCTTATTCTAGGAATGTAAAATGGTTTAACGTGTTAGCATATCAGTACATGTAATCCATGTAAGTACATGGATCAGTACCATGTGTACATGGTACCATCAGTACCATCAGTACATGTAAGAAGAAACAACATGCCATATGGCCATTTCAAAAGATACACAAAGAACATATGAAAAAATTAAATGTGGATCCTTCATTTAAAAAAAAAAACCTTTATATATAGGGATAGAACTTCCTCACTTTTATTTTAGAATAAAATAAAAATACTGAAACCCACCCAAGATGTATAGCTTAATGATCTTTTTTCATGAGGCAAACTTCCTTGTAATCAATCACCACCCCTAGTTCAAGAAAGAGAACTTTGCTAGCCATCATGGAAGCCCCACCATGTGCCCTGTTTCTATAACAATCCTTGCTCTCCTCTCAATGATAACCCTTATTCTAATTTTTAACACTATTTACATCTTTACTTCTTGTTACAGTTATCTCATCCTGGACACTTTGGTTTAAAGAAAACATATAATATATCATTTAACTTTTTAAAGTCTCTAGGTCCCCCCGCATCTTTTCCTTTCTTTATAACCTATCTGTGGAAGAACCCAGGGCATTTAATCTATAGAATCCTTCATAGCTTGGATTTTGCTGAGTGCATCCTCATGGTGTAGCTCAACATTTTCCTTATCTTTTGCATTTCCTGTATATTGGCAGCTGGATACAGAGATTTAAGTCCAATCTCTTTGGCAGGACAGATTCTAGGGGGTTATATTTTTTTTACCGGGAGTCACATAGTGCCTGTTCTCTCTTTATTGTGATGTTAAAGGTCACAGATATCCATTGCCTTTATTCATTACTTTATTACAGATTGAACAATAGAACTGTTCTACTTCCATCCTTGAGTTTTCTTTTGTTAGTTGAAGTAACTTTCTTTTTTTTTTTTAATTTCTCTGTAAAATAATAGCTTTTTTTTTTAACCTAGGCATTACCATTCAGGACATAGGCATAGCTGAAGTAACTTTCTTAATGGTCAAGTGTGACAATCATTTCCTTTGGACTAGAAAAAGATGAGAAATTCAATGTTTATATTCAACATGGCTCCAGGGTCCTAGCCAGGGCAGTAAGACAAGGAATATAAACATGAAGTTTATATTCAACATGACTCCAGGGTCCTAGCCAGGGCAGTAAGACAAGGAAGAGAAATTAAAGCAAAAAAACTCAAAAGGAAGGTACCAAGCTAGCATCACCTGCAGACGATATCATTGTTTACTTAGAATATCAAAAGAATCTACAAATTATTAAAACTAATACGAGAGTTAATAAAAAGTTAGTTGGCTTTAAAATAAAAAATAAAAATTGTTTGCTTCTCTATACACCAACAAGAAACCACTGGAATATGTAAGTTTTAAAACTGTCATTCACAATTAAAATTAGAAGTCAACTCAAAATATGTCACATAGAAATAAATAAAACAAATGTGTATACTATGTCTGGAAAAGTATAGGAGTTTATGGAAATAACTAAAAATAGACAAGATAGAGAGTCATACTATGTTTCTAGATTGGAAGAGCCAGTGTCAGAAATATCAATTTTACTCAAAGTAAATCTATAAATATTCTCATTAAATCTAATGGGGTTTGTCATGGAATTTGGCAAACTACAAGATTTATTTTGAAGAGCAAAGGGTCAAAGCAAGGCAAATTCTTGAAGAAGAATAAGTTAGGAGGGTTTGCTTTTTCAAATACAAATATGAAACCATAGTAATTAAGGTAGTATAATATTTGTTCAGGGACAGACAATTTGGCTGGTCGAACAAAACAAGATTCCAGAAACAGACCCACACACATATAGAAAGTTGATTTGTGAGAAAGGAGTATCCTGTACCCTTGAGAAACAGAAGAGTAATTCAATAAGTGTGCTGAGACAATTACTATACCTGTCAGGATAGGATAGGTTATGATTAGGAAACAACCCTTACATCTTAGTGGCGTAAAATAACAAAGTCTTACTCAGACTATATGTTCAACCTGCGTTGGTGGGAAGTGGATTGGGTTCTATTCTTTGTAGATGTCATTCAGGGTCACAGGTTGATGGAAGATTTAACTTTTTTTTGAAACTAACATCTCGACATAAGCCTTCAGGGTTCTCCATGCAGCAGAAAAACAAGGCTGGAGAGCTCAACACTGGCAATTATTATGTTCTTCCTTCCAAAAGTGACAACATCACTTTGCTGTAGTTTACCATTGTGTAGAAAATAATTTCTTAAACAAAAATAGAACAGTAAGAAAAAAATTATGTTTATTAACAGACATATGAAAATATGTCACATACTTGGGATATTTTATCTTTAACAAAAGATTAATACTTATATTTCAAAAGCACCATACACATTAGTAAAAAAGTGATGAAGGCCGGGTGCGGTGTCTCACGCCTGTAATCTCAGCACTTTGGGAGGCTGAGACGGGCGGATCATGAGGTCAGGAGATTGAGACCATCCTGGCTAACATAGTGAAACCCCATCTCTACTAAAAATACAAAAAATTAGCCCGGCGTGGTGGCGGGCGCCTGTAGTCCCAGCTACTCGGGAGGCTGAGGCAGGAGAATGGCGTGAACCCAGGAGGTGGAGCTTGCAGTGAGCCGAGATCGCGCCACTGCACTCCAGCCTGGGATGACGGAGCGAGACTCCGTCTAAAAAAAAAAAAAAGTGTGATGAAATCAGGAACCTTCATTAACAGGGGCCATAAAGAAAGTGAAAATATAGGACACAATCTTCAAGATTTGCTATCTAACAAAAAGTTAAAATCCAGAATATATTAAACAAACAAACAGATCGCAACTCATGACATTAATAAGAAAAAGACAGAGAAGGGGGGAAGAAAAAGCTCCTGAACAGACATTTGACAGAAGAAACACAAATGATCCATAAATCAATAAAAATGTGTCCAATCTAATTATTAATCTAGGGAATGCAAGTAAAGACCACAAGGAGTTACAATTTTACATCCTCTAGATTGAGGTGGGGTGGAAAATGTTTAAAAATGAAAAGTATTTGAGAGAAAGGCACTGACAGGAAATCCCCTAAAACCGTTGATGAGGGTGTAAATATACACAGTTATTCTGGTAAACGAACTGGCATTATCTGGTAAGTTTGAGCATTCACAAATTCTAGCATATAACAATTCTACTCTGAAGTATGCATGTTAGAAGTCACCTTGTACATTTGAACCATGAAAATATTTGAGAATTTTCAGTTAATCTGATTGGAAAAAGCCTGATCATATGAATAATACCTGGAACAAAATTGGGTTGCATTTATGTAATGTAATACTTTGTATCAGTGAAAATATATACAGCATTGCTGTGTGCAAGATAATATGTATTACTTCTGAAAGTTCAGAAATAAGCAAAACTAAAATATATATTGTTTGAGAATAAGTATATAGTCTCAAACATATATACTTATGTGGTAACATTATATGCACAAGTACATGTGTACATATGTGCTAAAATTGTATATTCATATGCTTGTATACCTGTGGATACCTCTGGTATACCTATGTGCCTACCTGTGGTGTATACCTATTACACACACACACACACACACACACACACACACATATGCCAGCCAGCATGGGTATATTAAACACAAAATTCAGGATATGTGTTAATTCGTGGATGGAAGGCAGTGGTGTGGGTGGAGACAAACCTTTCAATAAATGCAGATTATTAGTAATACTCTAGTTCTTATTTTAGGTTAGTAAGTTAATAGATATTAGTTTTATGATTATGCTTAAGAACATAAAATATTAGTATATTAGTATTTTACATTAAACATTATATTAAATATATTACATATAGTAAAAAGTCAAAAATAATTAATTTTAAAATTTACAAACAAAGTAAGAAAGATGGACTGTGGATGTGGTGAGTAGCAAGGTAGGAAAGGCCCTGCATCAGAGATGGCAGGAGGGTTCACATTTCCTCTTGAGAGGAATTCGGGGTCTGAGATAGCTGTGGCAGGGAGGTGGATGTGGGATAGGGGTGGGGGAAAGTGCTATGATTGATTAGTGATGTCTGCACGGGCATGGAGATGAGAGTGATAGACCTGTGCAGCAGGCTTATCATTCCTGCTCTAAGTGATTTATTCCAATGGAATGAGGTTTTGTCTTTACTGAGGGCAGGAGGAAGGCTTGAGCCTGTTGAAAACATAGAGCTGGATTTTTTTACTTTCCTTGGAAATCACGGCCCTGAACATCTTCACTAAAGCCAGTACATTGGCAGTGGTTTTGTCTGCCCAGGGAGACAAATTAGTCATGGATAAGCATGTCCCATGATAAATAGAAATTCATGGCCAGGAACCCATCTTCATTTGGGGCTTTCTCTGTGAAAGCCTGGGACTCATGGACTTCTGTATCTCGGTCTCAAGCCCCTTGGTTTACAGATTCCTCCCAACTCCATCCAGGGAAAATAAGAAGGCAAAAAAAGAAAGCTTGGGAGAAGAGGCAGAAAAGGAAGGGTAAGAAAAGGGAAAGGGAGTCAGACACTGCAAGGGCAAAAAAAAAAAAAAAAGAAAAGAAAAGAAAAGAAAAAAGGGGGAGGGGATCTTGAAGTTTAAAATATATACATAAAAAATAAAAAAAAAACTGACTTGGGAGAAGGGTACAGGAAAGGAGAGCGTGCAGAGGAATTATTGATTAAATCCCTTGGGGTGACATATATCGGCTCTTGATTAGGTGTGAAACGTTGACAGGCCTGAATTGCTTACAACGAATTAATGGCTGTGAGGAGCTTTGAAATCCTGGGATGAAAGCAAAAGGCTTTGTCTAGAAAAACAAATGGCATCCACGATTTAAACTTTTTACTGTTCCTATGGACTCTAGATGCTAAACAGAAGAGCCTGCCCTGTCCTTATCCTGGGACGCTATTTGTAGATCACTCCTAAGGGTGGTGATTTCTTTCTTCTTCTGTCCTTGTGTCTGTGCAAACTCTAAGACTCCTGGGAAAGCTCAGCTCTGCCTGCCTCATTGAGGAGGCAGGAGTCCTCGGCAGGCAGGGGCATTGAGGCTCCAACATCAGATCTCAATCTATTGAGGATGTCTTATGTATTCTGGTTTCAATTTATTGTTTTTAGCTGTTATTGTTTCTAAGCTTAGATTCTCCCCTGTTCCGGTTGGAATATTATCTACTTTAGCCAGTGGAAAGTATTGTGGTTCTTAATGTAGCTCTGGCACTTCAGCTGGTGGGTGGAACATGTGCTGCCAATCTATTGCCAGGTTAATAGCCTGTGATCGCCTTTTCCATAGAGCTTTTCCAGACCAATGGCTTAACTACCCCCTCTCCCTCCCAGTTCAGTGGCAGGGTGGGTAAATGCTGCTTTCTCCTCAAACCACTGAACAGAGGCATCCCAGACCCAGCCAGGACTTTCATTTTCCTCTTGTTGTGGGTTGCGACCAACTCAAATAGCTACAGAACAATGTGGAGGGGGTTCCCCTCCATTTCAGCGCTCCCCTTTCTGCTTTTGTGCACACCAATCTGAAAAGCACACCAATCTGAAAAGAGCATCCTCGGGGAAATTCAGAGGTGAATTGATCTGCAGTTGAGGCAGGGCAAGGCAATGGGTTAGTTTTTATTTTTTTGGAGGAAATTAGTGAGTACTATAGCTATTTTCACAAAGGGCATGCACCAGGCAGGAAAATGCAGGTGTAGACAATAAAGCAAGGATAAAAGGGAACCTTTTGCATGGGTTCCTGAATCCAAGTGAGAGAAGCTCCTGATGAGGAAGAGACAGGCCAGTTGGGGGCCTATTCAGATGGTGGATCTGAATATTCATGTGGTGGATCACCACATGTGGTAAAAACTGTATACATCTGTATGACTTTGCATACAACCAGGGAAATTTACACATCTCTGTGTAACTTCGCATGTACTTGCAGAAACTTCAACACAGTTGGAGAAACTGTGTAAACCTGGAGAACTGTGAGTGCAGTTGGGTAATCTCTGTAGCCAAGGGCAGAAACACAGGGCTACTCAGCAAAGATATACCAAGTGCTGCTCAACAAAGGCAAAGATGCTTTTTCACAAATGACTGAAAGGAGGCACATGTCTGTGCGGATTATGAAAGAATCTGACCCAGCTATATTGCAGAATTCAAGACAGAGCCTCTCGAACTTTCTTGCACATTGCTATCACCTGGGAAGGGTGTTTAACATACAGGTACCAGAATACCACCATGAACTACCAAAGCTGATCTTTCACTTTGGGGCCCAGAGAAGTGCATTTATAATACAAGTCCTTCAGAGAAGCAAATGTACAACAAAATTTGATGAGCTAATTCAGGGAATGGTGTCAGTTTTGAGGACAATACCTTCTTCTCTTTTCTCCAAGTGATTCTGAACTTGCTAAAAGGATCATGATGCTAAAATCAGAGGAAACTCTGTAGAGATTGTATCTCTGATGGCCCTGCAGTTTGTCGTAGGGGGATCAGATCAGATTCCCTGGTCTCTCAACTACTGATCTCTCCAAGTCCTCTCCCTAGGAAACAGTCTCCTAGTGGATATAACAAAGGAAACCTCAAATCAAACATTCATATAACTAGACCATAATTGTTGGCTTACTCATTGTTTTCTTCCACCAGACATTGAGTTTGTATTGTCACTGGCCGGAGGAAGTGCGCTGTCTTCATCCCTGTCTCCATAATGCTTGGCAAATAATGTATTGCTTGGAATAGTCTGACCACACTACCTTTTTAAACAGAAATTATTTCATTTCACTCTTATGACATCGTTTGAAAATCTATGGTTATTATTCTCATTTTATGTTAAAGAAAGTTTAGCTCTAACGTTGTTAGTCCATGTTCCCATTGTCTTTCGAGAGATAGGTCTGGGGTTTGGTTCCTGGCCTGCTGGATGTCAATATTTACAATTGCTTACCACTAACTCTTCAAGTCACTGATACATCAATGAAAAAAATAACAAAACACTTCACTGATGTTCATCTCCTTTTCATTTAGGAAGACAAAAAAGGGAAGCAAGTTTGATTCAATCTTTCTTTAAAGCTTCCCTGGCATCTCAGGAGTGAGCTTCAGTTATGATAGGGGGAGAAACTGATCAACACAAATAAACATTTATCTTCCCAGTATGTCATACCATTTCATTTCATGCTCTACTAATAGGATGCCTCTATTCTGGGAATGAAAGATTTACAAAAATGAATATATAATTAAAAAATTGAATTTACAGTAACATCTAGCATTTGTTACCTTCCCAAAGTGCTTTTGCATACAGACTCTCATTTAGAGTATCCACTAAGCGGATTCAGATAATGCAGTTTGTCAGTGCAAAAGCGAAGGGATGATTTTGTAAATATTCAAATACACTCAAGTTTCTGGAAAAAAAAAAAGAGTGACATGCTTACTCCTTGACTTGTGATTTCACCACTGAGAGCCTTCTATGTGCAGGCCCTATAATTTCCACAGGTCTCATTTAATTTTTGCAACTACTTGGTGACACAGGTATCGTTATGCAACCCTCAGGTCAACATCGCTGTGAGGTGTCAAACTTTAATTAGATCTTACTCTGAGCTTCTAGAAAAACATGCTTTACTTAAAAGGCAGAGACCCCCATCACTCACCATCAGCATCTACACGAGCCTTACATGCACATTTAAGACAGAGTCATAAAACCAGTTATAAACAAGGGAGGGAAACACAAACAGGGCTTTCAATTCAGAGTCTTGTCAAGTGTCCACTTGCATTGGGTGGACGAATATCTTTCAAAAACACAATAAAGGGAATGGAAATGAATATATTGTGAGTTTTTTTGTTCTAGGAAAGGTTAGTTAAGTTGTACTCAGAGAGGTTAGTTAAGTTGCCAAAGGTCACACGAGTATAAAATAGAAAATTTGAAACCTTGAGCTTCTCATTGACTTCAGGGTGTATTCCCATAAGCAAGAGCTGCCTCATGGTAAGGGATTTTTAATATATCCGGGTGCTAAATCTAATTAAATTGGACTTTAAGCAAATCCCTTTCAGAGGAGGACTCTTAACAAATTATATGAAAGGGGTAGTGCCAGCGAGAAAGCCCTGTTTGTTTTTTTATGCATGACTTACAGAGAAAAGATACAATTACCAGGAGGTAAAAGAATAAAATGAGGTAAAAAGAATAAAAAGATCACCAGGCAGATCAATAAACAAGCAGCAGGAAGAGTAAGATGAAAAGAGAAAAACAGATCCTCATGCAGTATTTGTCTCTTACCACTGCTGTAATAAATTGCTGGGAATGTAGTGGCGCAAAACAACACAAATAAATTAGCTTACAATTCTGGAGGTCAGAAGTCTGGCATGGGTCCTAATGGGTGGAAATAAAGTTATCATTGGGGCTACATTCCTTCTCCAGGCTGTCCAGGAGAATCTCTTTCCTTGCCTTTTCCAGCTACCTGAGGCTTCCCAGATTCCTTGGCTTGTGGCCACTTCCTCACTCTTTCAAGCCAACAACAGAGCATTTTTCTTTAAAGGCAGCCAAGAAAATTCTGTCTTTAGGGTTTTGTGATTAGGTTGGGCCCACCTGAATAAGCCAAAATAATCCACCCCATCTTAAGATTCTTAACTTAATCATATCTGCAGCATCTCTTTTGTCTTGTAAGGTGACATATTCAGTTTCTGGGGATTAGGGTGTAGACATCTTTGAGCGTCCATTATTCTGCCTACCACTTACATAAACAGGACCTAGGGAAGATAGAAAATGGGAATCGTAGGTACATTTGGACCCTGCAGAAGTGCACTAAAGAGTAATATAGAAAGATAAAGAGGCGGGTACGAGCAAGGACAGAATACACAGATATATTTATTAAGAACTCAAATGGGCCAAAGTAGTTGCAGATCCATTTTTTGTGAGTGGGGGAGTTGAGCTTAAGCACATTTTAAAAACCCTCTGAGAAAGATACTATATCATTAATAAAATTTGCTAAAAATCCTTCCCAAGGGCACCAGGAAGGAGTCACTATACTATGAGGGTCCCTGAACCTTAATTTTCATGAGCATCATAGTAAAACCACCTCTGAGCCAGGGACTATAGGAGGCACTATGTAGGTGTCATTGTCGCTTACCCTCTGCACAAGTCTGGGCAAGCTGATGCAGGACTTGATTTAGAAACTCTGGTAAGTGATGGAGAAGGAATCCAGAGGCAGGCTGGGTGATGCTGCAGCACATCCATCACACTCTCCCTACTAAAAGTCAAATCCTAGACAGCTGCACCCCACTACTGAGCTAGCTCTGTGATGTTCAAATGAAGCAATAATTCTCTGTGGTCCCTTCTGAATTTTACAATTGTCTTGAAACAAATATCCAAGCAGCATTCCCTATGGCAGGGGTGAGGATGAGACAGAGGTGCAGAACACAGCTGAGGAAGTGGGAAGATAAAATCAAGGCCAAAGCTAGTTAGGGCTACCAGGAAGACCAGATGCCAGTGCAGCCTGAACAGCTTAAACCATTCCTTTTTTTTTTTTTTTTTTTTAATTGTGGCGGAGTCTTCCTCTGTCACCCAGGCTGGGGTACAGTGGCGCAATCTCGGCTCACTGCAACCTCTGCCTCCCAGGTTCAATCATTGCCTCAGGCTCCCAAGTAGCTGGGATTATAGGTGCCCACCACCATGCCAGACTAATTTTTTTGTATTTTTAGTAGAGATGGGGTTTCACCATGTTGGCCAAGCTGTTCTCAAACTCCTGACCTCAAGTGATCCGCCTGCCTTGGCCTTCCAAACTGCTGGGACTACAGGCATGAACCACCATGCCTAGCTAGTCCAAACCATTCCTATCGGCTGTTTCATGTTGCCTGGGGCCTTTCCTCAAGATTTCTCCTTTTGTCTCCACTTCTTCCTACCCATCATAAGGCCCATGAGCACATGGTATTTGTCTATCCCCACTCTGAAGCATGGATATTTTGAAAGAACCTGATACATTATTAACTTAAAAAAAAAAATCAAACCTGAGCCTGATGTTGAACTTCACCTTGCTGCCAAGTTTTACCCCAATCCGAAGTGATAATATTTCTTGCTTTGATTCTTACCCATGCTTCTGAAGCAGAATTAGGCTTCAGGATCAGACAGAAGGGAGGCATGAGACGTGGTTTAGAGTTGCAATTTTACAAATAACACAATTCATTTAACTCAATATATCCAAAGTGTGAGCATTTTAACATACAATCATGATAATCATTGAGGTTTGGGGTTTTTTGTACGAAATCTTAGAAATCCAGTAGGAATTTTACACTTATAGCATCTCTCAGAATTAACCACATTTCAAGTGACCAATAGCTGCATGCGGCTGGGGTCTCCTGTAGAACAGCATAGATTTAGAAACTTGTAAGGTTCAGGGTTTTTGTGTGCTTTTTTGTTTTAATTTGGTTTGGTCAAGAAGCAGGGAATGGTTTGGTTTGGTTAGGAAGCAGGGAATGCCTTCTTATATCTCCTTTTCTCTTTTTGGTGGTTTTGGCAGCCATTCCTGATCATTGTTTAGATGGATTAATTCATTTGGGTTCACAAAAGTGGTGATATTTTCTCATCCTGCCTTCATTTATAATCTGTAAAACTTCTCTAAAGGGGTATTTCTTATCCCCAACTATTTGGTTACCTGAAAAAATTTTTTTATCAAAAATGTAGAATAAATATTGTTTAATCATTTTCCTTTATTTCAGTTTTCAAAAGGCAGGAGCTATGCTTGCAGTTCTCCCAAATGTACAGGGTGCATATGAGGGCTTGGGAAGAGCTGAGGAAAAAGGGGGCAGTGGGGGGTGATTGGAGGCTCAGTGAGGATGGGATGGGCATAGGATGGAGGTGAGAGGTAGAGGAAGAGCTCAGTGATGGGGTCAGGGGTATGCTATGGCTAGAAGAGGACTGTTCCATGTACATCAGTGTTAAAGATGAGGAAAAAGTACTGTGCATTCACCATTGCTGAATAAATCATGTGTTTTCTCCATCCCACTCCAGCAAACAGAGAGCTCATTACCCTCCATTCCCCAAATTCACATCTAGCAGAAAGGAAATAAGCAGAGTTCGTGCTTCAGGTTTACTTGAGGAGATTGTTTTGGATTGTCTCAAAGTGAAGGAATCTGGAGACTGGTGCTTAGAGGTGAGGATGGGAGGAACTGAAGCTTCAGTTTAAAGGACTGGTATGTGAATTAGGAAAAGATTGGCAATGAGGGGTTTTCATGTGAGTGGGAGATCCATACCCTAACTGCACATGGTGCCCTGGATGGAGGATTTCAATGAGATGCAAGGAAACCTGGACACCCACAGCATTGAGGGAAGTGGGCCAAACCCCTGTGTTGAGCCTGTGATCAGGGGGAGGACCCATGAGGGGCCAGAGGCCATAAGAGCATTCAAGCACAGCAGCCACCCCATGGATCAGGAGACTAAGGTTAACTATGGCAGACACATTGGATTAAGAACAAGGCCCTTCTCCATTTTGCTAGGTGACCTCTAAGTGCTAGGATTGTTATTTTCCATAGTTATTAAGAGCAGATATTCTAGAACAAGCCTTCTGGGTTCAAATGTCAGCTTCTGTGTGTACTCTGTGAGCTTGGACTGAAGATCTTTGTGCCTCAACATCTTCATCTATAAAATGGGTAAAAATAATGGTAACTCCTAGAGTGGTTGAGGTGAAAGCTGAGTTTGTAAAGATGAAACACTTAGATGGTATCTGAACCACAGTGTGCTATGTGTTAACCATGTTTAACTGACTATAATGAAATAGCTAAAATAATAATTATTATTCTTACTTCATGATTTTGGGGAGATGAAATGATCACTGAATATAATAGAAACTGATTTTTCTCTTAACCATGTTAGAATCAGATTTAATTTGTAGGGTGGGAGGAGGAAGAGGAGTAGAAAAAAATAACTGTTGGGTACTAGGCTTAGTACTTCGGTGACAAAATAATCTGTTCGTCAAACCCCTGTAACATGAGTTACTTGTATAACAAAGCTGCACATGTACCCCTAAATCTAAAATAAAAGTTGTTTTCTTTTTTTAAAAAAAAGGTTAAAGAAAGAAAAAGTAATAAATGTAATGCTTTTGTGTGCCTGGCTGCTGTGGATTAAATTCATAGTGCTACAACACATTACCCAGCAATATAATGCCATTTTATATATTTTTGCTTCCACATCAAAACTGCTGAATTAAAACTACTCCTTCAGAGCACTCTGAGCTGTGCACCAAAGTGTCTCAGTGAGTCTTAAAGGGGCCATTCATCAGCATCCCAGGGCAGGATACATCCCTGATGTTCTGAAAATGTCTGTAAAAAAAAAAAAGTATTTTGTGGAGGGAGGTAGTGAGGTTGGGATGGAGAGAGAGTGGGAGGATTTTGTGTATAAAAATATGAAACGAGTAAGTGTGAAGCATGTAGAATGTTAAAAAAAAAAATAGTGCATTTCTTTTAAGAATGGTTTCAAGCCCAGGAAGGATGCAGTGTGAGGGTGTGAGGGGAGTAAGCTCTAGGCTTTTCTATCATGGGGTTGAAAAGCAAAACTGTGGGATGCAGAAATCACGACTCGGGAAGTGGCTCCTAGTCACAAGGCCGCGCTCCTCTGTAACAGGGCCTCACAGCTGACTTTTATGAGATCTTTAGAGAATTCCATTTTTGACACTAGTTTTTAATAATATCTGGATAAAAGGGTAAAGGACCAAGACAATGTCACGAGGGGGTATTAACAGCGATATTTAAAAAGGACAGAACGAAGGCCTTAACAAATGGAGGCAGCAGAACGAAGGCCTTAACAAATGGAGGCAGCAGCCCCGTGATTCACAGGGATGATGGTTCCCCCCAGGGGTTATGCAGGAAGACAAGAAAGCCAGGGGACAGTAGGACGTAGACAGTGCCAACTCCATTTTCTCTGCCATTCCATTGCAGCCTCAGTTTGCCTCAGCTGGAGCCCATTCGGCTCAAAGCTAAGTGTCTCATTCACAGTCTCAGTTTGCTATTTGGAGCTTGGAATTGATAGATGATAATCAGTCCAGTTTGGGGTGAGTCTTAGGCATTGCTGGTAGACAAAGGTCCTGCTGGTTAAGTCCACAGGTCTGGGAATCTGCCCCATGTTGCTGTCTAGTAGGCTAGTCCTTCGTCATAGCTAGACCTTGGCAGGGGTCCTAACACCTTACCTAATCCTTTCCCATATTTTCCTTCGGCAGTGGCCTAGTCTCAATATTCTTGGCTACTGACTTTAATCAGGCTGGGAATATGATACTCACCTGGGAGCAAATGCCACTATCTAGTGGACCTTGATCTCGTGCTTTTCTTTATAGGAACCTGCCAAGCCCTAAAGGAGACACTTTTTAAAATCACTGGCATGGCTGAAATAGTTCCAAGAGGCTCTCTCCAGCTGAATGATTCTGCCCCTGGGACCTGGATATTTGGTCCCTGCCCAACCTTCCACTTCAGATGTGATTCTTACTGGTTATCTGTTACTCTGGACTGGAAAATTCTGACCTTCTTTTGCTTCACAATCTTTCTAAAACCCAGGATGAAATTGTAGTTTTTTCTTCCACACTCCACAGTCAAAGGGTCTTAAGACCTCACTCTACTTCATGCCTGTGACTCCTTTCCAACAACTAGGAAAGGATGTGGCATCTAATGAGTGTTTTCTGAGCAAATGTATGGATGAATGAATAATTGCATATGTAGTTTAGGAAGGTTAGGGGAGTTGATGAGAAATTCCTTTGTATAACAGGTTAAAAAAAGATGAAGCTTATATCAAAAATTAAAACATAATAATAAACAAACAAAAATCCCATGATTGAAATTATTTCCAGACTTTGAGTTGATCATATGCTACAGCCTCCTTCTGATACACCAAAGCCCTGAAAATTATGAAAAAATAAAACAATGGTTTTAACATCCCAGCAGTACCTCCTTTAGAATGAAGAGTGATAACAACCCAAAGACCAGCCTCCAGAATACTGCAGCCAGCAACACAGTCCTACCTACCCTTCTTTCCCGAACTCACGGTCCAGAATTCACTGTATCTTTTCTGTGAACTTGTTCTTTCACCCATATCCCACACTTATATGGGTGGATAAAGGCCTTGAAGAAAAATCCAATGAGCTATGAGACCTCACTCAGGGAATCTTAGCCTTGCCTAGGAAAGAATATTGAGCTATGAAATGAAAGGGATGGTAAGCCATAGGGAGAAAGTATCCCCAGGTAAGTAGGAACACAAACTCTGGGATAAGAAAGTGCTTGACAGTGGGTCTGAGTGCAGGGAGTGGTGCTGGGAGAGGGTAAGGAAATACCTACAGGCCAGATCTTGCAGAAACCTCAACCTGTTTCCATGGAGGGATTTTAGGCCAGGAGGAGAGGAGGCAAGCATTTCTATGATTAAAAGCTCACTCGCTGATGTTTAGAAAATGGATTGGACACAGCAGTGTGCAGTTAGAGAGAAGAATGTGTGGGTTGCTCAGGCCAGGAGTGAATGAGATTGGTAGCTGTAGAGATGCAGGTCAGTGAATAAATTGAAGGGAGGTATTTAGAAGATAGAATGGACAGGATGATGAGAGGCAGGGGAAAATGTTCAGAGGTTGTGCAGCAGGGGCCGCTGGAGAAGATGGAGAAATCAAGCCAGAGGGGAAGACAAGGTAAGATCTCAGAGTATCTCACATGTCATGCTAAGAAGTTTGAACTTTATTCTGTAGGCAACAGGGAGCCATTGAAAGGTTTTAAGACTAGGAGTGATTTGCATATTGGAAAGGTCACTCTGACAAGGTACAGAGGATAGAGAGGAAGAAAGGAGAACCATGGAGACCCATGAGGAGAGTGTGGTAGTTGTGTAAGTGTGGAATGACGAGTGTCTGAATTAAGGTGGTAGCATAAAAGATGGAGAGAAAGAGGCTAAAGATAACTTTATTTTATTTTATTTTATTTTGATGGAGTCTCACTCTGTAGCCCATGCTGGAGTGCACTGGCACAATCTCAGCTCACTGCAACCTGCACCTCTCAGGTTCAAGCGATTCTCCTACCTCAGCCTCCCAAGTAGCTGAAACTACAGGCACAAGCCATCACACCAGCTAATTTTTATATTTTTAGTAGAGGTGGGATTTTGCCATGTTTGCCAGGCTGGTCTCGAACTCCTGACCTCTGGTGATCCACCCACCTTGGCCTCCCAAAGTACTGGGATTACAGGTGTGAGCCACTGTGCTGGGCCAGAATACAACAATTTGAAGACGATGGAATTGCATTCCCTGGGAGAGTGGATTGGACATGGCAGTGCCACCATGAAGTTTGATGGGGAGCTTGGAGAAGAGAGTTTGAGCAGGAATAAATTCATTGATTCAAAAATTATGGACAAGACACTGTGCTAGGCCCTAGGAACATATGTTGCATAAGAAATGTTGTCTGCCCTTCTGGAACTTATAGTCTAGTGGAGGAGACAGAAATTAAGTAAACAAACACATTCATTAATCATGAATTAGAAGAAGTCTGATGAAATAAAGTAATAGACCTGTCATAAAAAATAGCGGGGTATGGGAAGTATGTGGCCTATTTTACATATGGGTGGTTGGAAAATGCTCCCAGAAGGGGTGATATTTAAGATAGTATCTGACGGATGAGAAATAGGATGGTACATTGCAGGAAGAAAGAACAGCAAACACACAGGCATTGAAACTGAAATGTGCTTGACTTATTTGAGAAGCAGGAAGATCACTGTGGCTGCAGAAGATTGAATGAGGGAAGGGGGAATATATGAGAGGTGGGCAAGGGTTAGATCACTCAAGGCAATATCCCTCACACCACGGCGTATGGAGAGGTAGTGAGTTGTTATGCTCAATTGCAAAACAAGCAGGTTAGGGTCTCTTGTCTTACACCTAAACAACTTCAATAATTTATTTTATTGGATAATCCCCAGCAGACATTTGATTTTGGGACCCCTGAAAAAAGTTAATTGAGCATTATAAATATCATATTGAGTAGATATTGGGGACTCATTTATGAGAAAATCAAGAGTTTAGAAGCTGGGAATTCAGTAGCTCAGAGTAACTGAAAACCTGAGAGAAAAACCTGGGAGTGAAAGCAGACATGTACTCTCTAGGGTAGAAGCCTGTGCCCAGAGATCTGGGACACTGGGTTTTGAGTAGTACCAGATGAAGCTGGATGCAATAATAATTCACCTGTGTACTGTTTGTATGTTCCTTGCTAGTGCCACACTGCGTTATAGATTCTAGGCTTTATCTGAATAAAGAAAAAGAGTAAAATGGTTGTGTTTGTATCAGCAGTTTGCATCCAGAAGCAGACATCAAGATAAAGGGTGGGATACAAAATGTTTATTAGAAATCAACACTTATGAAAGAAAAGAGGTTGAGAAGGATTAAACAGAGGGAGAAGTCAAACTACTAGAGAGAATTGAGAAAGCCAAGCCAATCCAGCAGAGAGCTCCGGGGTGAGTACCAGCCCTGAGAGTGTAACACTGTGGATCCAAATGGTCAAACCTTTATTTTCCAACCTTGCTCAGTTACTGCACGTAGCTGCCTTGGCAAAAAGAGGGACCTTAGGCAAGGTGCCTTGCTTCAGGTGAGGCAGGCTCTGAAGAAGCAGACAGCTGGACGCCGTCCACCTCCACTGACTGTATTTTCTGCAGCTAGACAGCAAGTCTTTCCTTAAAGAGGTATGAGTGGGACAATTTTGTGTCTACAGTAAACATCAAAAAAGTGGATGATAAAAAACTTTATACAAGCCTTAGTAAGCTCTCTGAGCAATTTCTACATTCTTAAAATGAGGTATTGTAAAACTATATTTAGACACGTATGTGAAAAATCTCTAGCTGGTACTTGTTCCTGTTAGAGAAGCAATAGGCTTAGATTATTGAAATCACCTTACAGCCAGTGTAATAAAATATAAAAATGGCCCCCAATGCAAAGTTTAATATTAACTCTTCCAAATTCCTAGTGAAGTATCACAGAGCACTTCTCCACTAGCAGGGAAAGAGTGTAGTTGAACAAGGACAAGGGTTTTGAGCTTCTTGGTGCTCCTGAGGCTCCTGGGTGCATGGAGGAGATGGAGATGATAGAGAAAAGATGTTAGCTTTTCTTTTCTACATTGGTAAAAGGCTTACCAAGAAAATGGCTTAGTGGTAAGAGAAGATAGTTTTTACAGCCTTAAGTTCTGCAGTTCTAAGTAGGTGACAAGGTCCAAAAGTTAACAAAGATTTTGAGTGCATTCTTCTAGATGGTTAAATGTCAGCTTTCTCAATCTGGGACAAAGACTTACAATTGGAGTCCCATGAAATCCATCTTTCACTTAGTTATTTTATTTTTACCCTTTGTTAATTTTGTTTTCTAGCAGACCTCACATTTATATGGGCAAAGTCTGTGTGGGTAGACGTTACTGGGAACACCTACCCATATAGACACTTGTAAATTTCACATGGTCACCGCAAGTCAGCCCCACATTACTCACTGGCATTGATGTGATTCAGGTCTGCACTTTGTTGATTTTACTATCTTGTCAACCTTCCTTCTGATCCTTCTGCCAGGTTGGGTGTCTGGTGTAACAGTAGAGGTGGTAAAAATGAGTTGAATGTGGAACTGTGTGGGTAATGCTTATGGTAATAAAAGGAGGGGATGATTATGAGGGATGTGGGTGTTATGTAATGGAAAACATTGTTGGAGGAATAGTCATTGATATTTCTGGAAAAATGGATGGGCAGAAGATAGTCTTTGGAAATGCTGGACACTTGCAGAGTCTTGTTAAAAATAATCCATTTTGTTTTTCATTTCTCCTCACATCCTTAAAGTACACGGCATGAGATTGCAATTATTTCTACTGTACAGCTGTTGCAGAGAGTGACTGATATGAGTGACATCTGAACAATGATTTTTATTTAAATTTTTCCTCAGTAAACATATTCAGAATACTTATCAGAAAATTTTTAAAGTTGACAAAAAATTCTTTTGAGTTTAAGAAGTTAGGGAGAACACAAGCTTAAAGGCAAGAAGACAACAGCAGAAGAAGCAAGCCAAATGGTTTCTTTGGCTATTCTTTTTGCTGTGTGTTTGTTTTGCATACATTCAACATTTAGCTAACACTTCATAAAAATAGAAAAATTTAAAAAGTATTAGAAAGTGATATTTCTATCTAAAGGAGTATAGTATTAAAGAAGAAGGTAAAAAAAAAAAACTTAGAAAAGGTTTGAATGCAGTGTTCCTAAAGTTGACAGCTGCATCTGTGCATGCAGTAGTAGAAGGGTGACATGAAAAACCTGGGTAGGCATTGCAAGTGTCCCTGGGTTATGGTCTTGACTCTTCCTCTGAGATCCAGTAAGCACCTAGAAGAATGTTAAATGGAAGTGAAGTGAGTAGACCCAGTTACTTGCCAAGCTGAGGGCCTTAGTGAGCATCTCACATTACTTCTCTGACCTCCCGTCTGTAAACTGGGAGTACTGGGCTGCAGGGATCATGTAAGTTCCTTGTAGAGTTATCATTTGTGATTTCACGAGGCAGAATGAACCTTTGGGGATGTTCTGGAGAGAGACCAAAGTAGAGGAAGGAGAAAGGGTTTTGGAGCAGAGAGAACAGAACTATAGAACTTGATTAGAACCTTACCTCTACTTCTCATTGAGTAACTTGTGTTAGGCTCTTGGATCCTCAATTGCCTCATCTTTAAAAGGGGTAAAAGCACACCTACTTGAGATAGTTGTCCATGAAATGCTACATATAGAGCAGTTGGCACGGTGCCTTCAGCATAACGTAATAGTCACTTGATAAATGGTAGTCATGCCCAAAAGGACAGGCACAGCACTATTTTTTCACAATTCCTGAAACTCCTCTGAATAACCCAAATACTATATCAGTCTCTCTCTCAATCTCTCTCTCTCTTTCTTTCTCTCTCTCTTTCTGTCTCTCTCTCTATCTCTCCCCCTCCCCCCCTTCATTCTGAATTCTCATGCCTTCACACTGCCTCTTCTTCTATTTTAAAAATGCTATTGTCATGCCTTCCATTTCTCCTCATGTGATAAATTATTTCCGTGGAAGCTAAACATCATGTATGTTGGTTAAAGAGGTCATCTTTCTCAGACATTATTCAGTTAAGATAGATATGATAGGAAGAAAGGTAGGAAGAACGATAGATAGATAAAAGATAAAAACATCATTGGAAAGTAACAATACCAAAAGAGGTAGCAAATCCCAGATGCTAGTATATTCATTGGTAGGAACTTGAAGGTAAAAAATTCTGTTTTCTCCTTGAAAGCACATGGCGTAGGTAATCCCCCACTGTGTTCTTGCATTGTATGGTCTTCGTTCAACACAACAGAGATAAACAGAGGACAAAAAATGCAGAAGGTGAAATTCTGGGAGGTACAAAAATAAAAGGCGCCATGTCTGGGGTAATTGAATTCAGAACAGCCCAACAACAGGTTTCTCATGTGGAGCAGCTGAGGCCCCTACTACAACTACAGACCAACAGGGTGCTCTTTTTTGTGCTAAGGGCACATAAGGGTTCAGAGTGAGTCTTGCTGCCTCTGTCCCAGGTGCCAATATGTGGGCTAATCTCTAACCCTTTCTATGACACCTCTTATTTTGACCTAAACCTTGCAGTTGGGCTTCCAAACATGTTTTCTGGTCAGCATTCCACTTTCCCTCTGAGATTCTGGGGCCAGACCTACTTAACCTCCTCCTGCTTCTCTGCCTGGTTCTTTGTAACTCTTTCCCAGAGAATCTGCATGTGTTTGTTTAGGCCTGAAACCATAGAATGATATCCTGGTGTCATAGATCTTTCCCCTATGCCTACTGAATTTTTCCCCAGCTAACTACAATTAAGTATATCTTCCTATATCCTTCTTGACTTTTCTCTTCCATAGATTTCAGTTTCTCTTTCAGTTCATGCAAATCTGAACTAAGACTGAGTTTATTATACTGAGTTTATTATTTCTATTGTAAATTAATACACAGTAAATTACTGACTATATTCTTTGGTAAATGAAGATTCTTCAATATTCTAGAGAGGTAGTATATTGACTTGGAGATAGCCTAGGACTGTAAAGTTTAGGTTTCAACCCTAATGTAAATATTTATGAAGAGTATGATTTATTCTCTTCTATATAAAGTATGTACATGTAACTTCACTATACACTTCTCTTGGTTGTTATTAGTCATTTTATTTTTGCCAGTTTAATGTTTCCTCATTGGTGGGCATCAAAGATGGGCATTTTAAAAATATTTCTTTTTAAACAGAATCACCTATTGAATGATTTGTCTGTTCAACCTTTTTCTCCTGCCTATTAGGCCCCAATTTGTGGTTTAGATCAGCTTCTCACGATGCAGTAATTGTGCCTGGTATTTAAAATGTGAGCCATTCTATACAAAGCCTATGTCAAGTGCTGAACCTTATAATAATAATGCATTCTCACTGAGGCTAAGTCAGCACTATAAACGTGTTTTCCTCCCCAAGAATCTTGAGCTCATTTTGGGGAATGGAATATAACATATACGGAAGTGTTTTTTTCTCTGTTAAATGGAAAAATTTGTCACCAATGGGAAAAGCATGACCTCCCACCCCTCACTCACACCAGGTTAAACAATTTCAGGACTTTCCATAACAAGTTTGGCTCATGTATCACACAATGTCAAGATCCCGAGGTCCACTGATCACTTTCTTTTACATCATCATCAATCATTTTAGGTTTTAATGCATTCTCTGATGAAATAACTGATTACTTGGCTCAATATTTCTTTTGACTTATATAAACATTTTATTACTTGCTCTTAGCTTATGAGGCTGGCAATTTAGTTTGTGTGTTTGTGTATGGGATGATTCTTGGCATAGATTGATTAAGGGACAATTCAATACTCTATCAAGAATATATATTAAGGTACATAGTGTTTGGTGTCCAAATCTCATATTTGTACTCCACCAGTTGTGTGACTTGAAGCTTGTAGAAAAATCTGGTCATTTTTTTAAATCTGTAATTTAGGGATATTGATATCTGCTTCATAGATATCTTGTTGGGGTGGAATGAGCTAATGCACACAGAAAGCCTAGTACAATATCTAGCACATGTTCAATAAATGTGATATTTTTCTTATGCATTCCCCTCCTACCTTTTTTTCTGAGTCAGTGCATTTTGAGTGAATTTTTGTTAGTGGCCTATTCAAATTGTGTTGCACCAAAATTCATTTAAGAGAAGGTTGCTGCTTTCAAAATAGGTAGAAGACCCATTGGACCTTCGAATCATAGTCATCCCTGTTCAGGTGTAGAAGTATTTATAGGAAGACCACTTTATTGATTAGTTTTATGTCTTCTAGATAATTAGCCAAGTGTAATATACACATTGTCTTTTTCATACCATTGACTTGTGTTATCCTTAAGCCTGAGAAGGCACTATATTCTTTAGGAGAATACTAGATTAAACTATATTCTAAAACTAGTTTTTCTTGTTTTTAAACTAAAACTTTTATTTACTCAATTATTTTTATTTATTAAAAGTGCCCTTTTAGTCTTATTTAGACATAGGTTTTGCCATATAACATACCTGTACACATATAAAAAAGCAAATAATAACACACAGTAAATTGGTTAAGGTGTCTTAAAATTTTAACACTTCAAACTGAATCTTATTGTATTATTCTTTGACTCAGAGTTTCCATTATCTGGGTTTTGTCCCCAAACAATATTGTCCTGTAGCCTTTCAAGTGTATTGGTGAAGAAATGTTTTTTTGCAAGAGGGCTCAACTTTTTTCTCTGGGATTTTCCTTCAAGCCACTGATGCTCACTCTGAAAATTTTGATGGTTGTGCATAGGCAATAAAAAGCATATCCATTTGCTGCCTGAATTCCTTGCACATCTAAATTTAGAGGTGTTTAAATGTGAAACAACCACACACAACAATTGTGTCTTAAGGTCAGTAAAATACAGTAATGATCAACATGGTTATGTTGAATTAATGGAAGATTGATGATACATCTATTTTGAAGCCTACATCCAAGATTCTTCATAGAGTACCAGAATTACATTTACATTTACAGCATCCCAAATACCATGTGTCCTAATGATGGGAGGGCTTAGAAATATCCAGGATTGTGCTTCTTTATACATGGTTGAATAGACTTCAGCCTCCTCTCCCACAGCCCAAAGCAACAGCTAACTCTGTGCTAATAACAGATAATGTGCTCTGACTCCTGGTTGCCAGCAGTCTTCAGTGGCCTCTAGAGAAGGTAGAAGAGAGCAAAATATTTAATTTTGTTTAATATCTGACCTTTAGAGTGAAAGATTTTGAAATGCTGGGAAGATATTTACTGGTGAATTTGGACCTTTCACTGAGGACTTTTCTGACATAGGAAAATCCCCTGCAGGAGACATCAAATGAGGGATGCAAATGTCCCCTTGCTTTAGAGGTTGAAGGACTCTAATGGACTTCTCTAGGATAGCAGACATCACAGCAATCAGAAAATGCCTTCATATATTTTTAACATATGTAGCAGTAGCAAAGTTGGGCAAATCACAACATGCATGTTCTAATAACATTAGAACATTATTACCTAGTAATAATGGCAATGAAAATTACAAGATGGGCCACTATGTGCCAGATACTATACTAATTCCTCTGCACATGTTAATTTACTCTATGCAACATATTTTTATTATGGGAACTAGCTAAAGATCACACCCAACTCTCTCAAAACCTTTCTACTGATAATAATTCAATTTTATACAACTAATGGTTTTTGATCCACTTTAAAAAATGTAAAGTCAATAAAACAGCAATACTTAATGACACTGATCCAGGGACAAAACATTTCCTTGTAACATCTTAAACCTAAATTAACTATTTTCCTTTTTCTTTGCAAATTCCATACTAGTCTTGTTCACCTGCATCTATAGTTGAAATAATGAGATTCATATTGTAATTTTTCCCATCTTATTATAAGCATACTTTCTTGTTTTCAATTAAAATTTTGGACCAAAAATCCAAAAATGCTTCCTAATGGCATTGACTTGTTGGTCTCTAATTCTTATTGTTGTAGATAAAGTCATTACATTCTTTTCCAGACTCCAGAATCCCAGGGGGCATATTCATTAAAGGTCAACCCTGACAGGAAGTTTTGAGAAGTCTGACCTTCTTTTCTATGTCCCCTCATAGCCTAGAAGCCCCTTGTCCTACATAATCCCAGCCCTAGTGATGGTGGGGGTGCTAAGGGAAGATTTTGATTACGTTTAACTTCAGTTTTCGAAGTGGTGACTTATCAGAAGACCTGTGCTGGTCTTGCTTGAGAAGAAGATATCTGATATTAATTCAAATATTTCTTGCCCAAACTTTTGATTGTTTTCTTAATTATTATTGAGCATTTTCACCAAGAATGTTGAATCATAAAATTTCAAGTCCCACAGTCTGTTGCACCTCTAATTATAAGTAAATGATTTCTGTTTTCTTAATTATTATTGAGCATTTTCACCAAGAATGTTGAATCATAAAATTTCAAGTCCCACAGTCTGTTGCACCTCTAATTATAAGTAAATGATTTCAACTTCTGCCCGTCCTGAGCATTGGTTTTATAGATTAGTCAGCAGGCTTATCCATCCCTGAATTCTCCATTTCATTTTCCAGGAGAAACCACTGGAATTAACACTTCTGAGAGGGGCACTGGCTTCCATGGGGACATGCCCGCTCATTCTTTGTCCTTGAAAACCCCATTCTATGACCTGTCGAAGAGCCTGAGCAGAAAGGGAGCTTTGCAGCAGCTTAGTTGAAAACTCTCTGGTACTCTCTCCATCAAATAACACATGCTAAACCATCTCAACCATTAACAGCTCCTGACCAAACTCCATCTTCTCTCAGAGGTTGTTGGTGAAATTTTGAACATGTTTTACTCTGTTAGTACAGGGTCCCTTACCCCATATTGACTCCTGATTCCTTAGAAATGATGTGAGATCAGAAGGGAACTGCTGTTTTGCTTTGATAAATCTTTCGCTTGCTCTCTTTCTTTTGAGTGGCATTACATATATTAGTAATTACAATTGAAGGTAAGAAACAATTTGACGACAAGTGACTGAAGAAAGAAAAAGAGGTTTTCCTACAAATGCATGTGAGGCAGGATTTTGCACGGCAGATTATTAAGGTCATGTGCTTTGTTTCTAAATGTTTGGAGTGGTGGAGATTGGATCACATTGGAATAAATGTTATTCTTCAATTGCTAAATTTTTGTGTGTGTGTGTGTGTGTGTGTGTGCTGTCTCCATCACAATGCATCTGGATTTTCTGGGTGAATTAATTTTCTTAAAACTGAGGCCATTGGGTTACTTGTCCACCATACACTGTCTGGGACTCTTATTGCCTATGATTCAAGCTCACAGTCTTCTTTCCAGTATTCATGAATTTCCACATATGGCTTCTGGCTTACTCTCTATGTCTCATTGATCATTGTTTCCTTTTACCTTCTTTCCCCTCTCATTGGCTTCTCATCGACCCTGCTGTACATGCTTTGTCTCAATTTCACATTCCAAACTATGGCTTTTCTGCCTCCTACTCTGCCACTAACTACTGCTGTAAAGTCATGCACATCCTTTTAGGTCATACTTAAACCTCACCTCCTTGGGGAAATCTTGTGTTAAGAAACATTAGCCTCAGAGTAGACAGATTCAGTTCTGCCACTGACTAGTTATATAAGTCATTTAACCTCTGTAAGCTTTGGTTTTCTTGTTGGTAAATTAAGAATTATTCCTACCTCATAGGGATGTGAGTTTTAGAGAGGTCTTAAAGGAAATCCCAACAGGCATTTGTGCATGCATGCAAACACACACACACACACACACACACACACATCATTGGGTATGGAGGGAGCCATCATTTAGTAAGCTAAAAGTACCTAAGCAGTGATTGCTCTAGACAGACACTTTGCCTTATGAAGATATAGAAGTGCTCAATAACTAATGGATATGATTATTTACATTATTAACTTATATATGTATTTTATTATTATACTTTAAGTTCTAGGGTACATGTGCGCAACTTGCAGGTTAACTTTTTTTCTTAATCAATTTAGATGCTATTTTGCTTTTCTTTCTTTCAACTATTAGCACCACTTTTTCTGTTTGTATCATTCGTTTTGATGTTTAATGTTATATATCCTTTAACAATTTTTCTCACTCTGAGTGTGTGTGTGGGTGTGTGTGTTCATTTGGGTGTGTGTAGCAAACAAAAGTTGTGTGGAGGTGGAATTCTTTCTAATCATATTTGCAAGTTCCTACAAATTATGTAGTTAACATGCTATGTTTATTGAATAAAAGGAGAGAATTGGGGAAGGAAATAAGAAAGGAAGAGGAGGAAGGGAGGGTTAGAAAATAATAGCCAATATAGTCTTCTTTGTTTTTCTCCCTTCCTTACAGGGATCAAAACATGTATTAATAAATATCCCTTCAGCTGCCCAGGAGAAGTCACTTCTTGATAATGAGGTTCTCAACAGGGCTAAGGCCACACTGATAAAAATTCCAAGAATAGCAGTAGAAAGTCAAATTAACACACGGCATCTGGGCCATCCAGCGATGCAGTCAAGGCCACTGGCAGACGAATAATCAGAAGTATCTGGAATCCCAAGCTGTCTGTCTATCATGGTTAAAGGCCAGGTAGTAGGTGACCACCATCTCTTGGTAGACTTATTTCAAGGTCAGGGCAGAAGACAGAGAGGTTCTAGATGACTTTAACTTGAACAAAGTTCAAATGAAAATATAGGAGCTCAATAATTTTGGAATTTGATTGGTCCCAGACCACATGCCTAGAATTGAGTGTTAGGATACTTATTAGATCGGTATTATTAGAAGGATATTAAAATATGTTGATTCACAAACCTGCATGACAAACTGCATGTCCAGATTTACAAAGGCAAATATGTCTCGGTCAATCACTGGCCAGTTGTGTTCCATTCATGATAAAGTATCAGTCTGTGTGTGTGTGTGTGCATGTATATAGTAGGGTCCACTCTAAGACTTTCTCATGTTTATTAATACATGCGGGTACTTATAAACTGAGTGGTCATAGATTGGGGATGAATGAATCTTCTGTGATAGGAATTGGTGTTCCCAGAAGCAAGAAGCAGATCTGAGAAAAGTCCACATGCAGACAGCGAAGATGGCAATTGAAATAGGTCATATTAAGAGGTTGAGGGTAGAAAATAAGTTAAAGCTATGAGCCACTAGCTGGAAATCATAGCTTTGGGTCCTGAGATTCAGAGACCAAAGCTAAGCTGAGATGAGCTAATGGGAAACACATTTATTTAAAGTCAGATGTGAGTACCAAATGGTTTGAGAGAAGGGAAGGAGCCAAGAGGAGGATATTCAAGTTTGGTTTCAGGTGTCTCTTCTATTGCAGGCTGATGGACTATGATTCCTGCCCCAGAACATCTGAGAAAAGCCAAGATCTATCAGCCATTTATAGCAAAAAGAAATAACACCTTAGTCTTACAAAAAAAATCTCCCTCCATTATACAACCATAGGCAGGACTAAGTTACAGATGTGCAACTCTTAGCCATTTAGTGATAAAATACACTCACACACAAACACAAATATGGACAAAACCCCAAGAAATTAATGTCATTATTAGCTACCTTGTCCAGCGAAGACAATGTCTGTTAGGGAATTTCCAGTTTGTAATGAGCTCAGTACTTTAGCTAATTGTAAAATTGTCCAGTTTACATTAAATTTAACTTTTTTCCCATGGTGTTTTGAGTTTTTACTTATGGAGCTTAATATCAAAAATCTCCAGGATTGAAACATAGCTCCATTTGTAAAAATGCACACGGCTGCACCTGTCATCTGGATGAAACTGCATTGGAACTGAAGACAGTGATGATGGAAAGAGAGGAAGTGATGCTAAGGTTAACACATGGGTGACATAGAGCTTGCTCATGCTGTAGGACCTATTTTCAAAGCCTGGGCACTTATTTTAGAAACTGTGAAAGATTTCCTAGAGATTTACCACAAGAAATCGGTCCTGAGGCAGACGGGGTTCTGAAATGCTTTCTATCATGCCTTATGTAACTCAGGGAAAAAAATATTATTCCCCTGAATTGGGGGTGAGACAGGAGATGGATTTGTACAATGACTAACTGCTTAAATACTTCAAGCCTTGCTGCCTTCCCCCCTCTTTGAAGAACAGGAAATAATAAATCAGAAGAGTAGGGATTTACCTCCATTTCAAGGTGCCAATAGCCAAGCAGGTTAGCTGGCCCCATGCCTAAGCTTTTGCATGTGGGAGGTGGAGCTGGAAAGAGACAGGCCTCCAGTGCTTCATATGGGATTGAGGGCTCCGAAGTCTGATAATACGAAAGGGAATAATTCTCATTGGAGTTACTTATTTTGTGGAGGTCAATAAACTAGTGCGAAAAGAAGAAAACTAGAGGCTTACATCTCCAGGCCTGTGAGGTGAATCCCCCTTGAAATTAGAATATGTTTTCTAGATTACCTGGGTATCTGGGGAAACATCTCTTTTTTTTTTTTTACATATTTATTATACTATACTTTTTATCATTATTTTAGCCTGTACTCAGCAACCCTGTTGCCCTTCTTAAGGATACAGATATTCCTGAGGGTATGGACGTTCCTAAGGTTATAGCTGGGCTCTGTCATTCTTATACCTTGTTCCAAGAGGCAATGCTCAAAAATGGCACAGACCACCCAATCAGAAGGGATGCTGACTATAAACAACTACAATCACATGCCACATAACGCTTTGGTCAACAATGGACCGCATGTATGACAGTGGTCTCCATATATAAGATTATCATGGAGCTGAAAAGTTCCTATCATCTAGTGACACAAAGCTGTTATAATGCTATAGTCATTGTAACATCATAGCACAACACATTACTCATGTGTTCGAACATCTCTTACATTAACCTGACTATTACCACAACAGGCAGTAAGGTTAGGACATTTGGGAAGGATTCACTGGGGTGCTCTCTGGTATGGAATTCCAACAGCGTTTGCATTCCATTAGTTTGTAAGTGAAATTCTGTATTTCCTCTATTGGAAATCTATCTTTTACCCTCATTCCCTACCTCCTGCCCCTTACTGAGCCCATCACTGGATTCTGAGCTACAACATTCCCCTTTCTAAAGACAAGCCCAATCCATTGAGCAACAGTGAATGACTGAACCTGTTAAAAACAAAAGGAACAGCAGGTAAGTAAGCAGCTCAAATTAGTGAAATACTCTTACCAGGCTGTCACAGGTTTAGCAGAAATAAATCTTTCTGTGTCTACAAGCCAGAGTCCACCCTGTCCCCAGGGAGCTATCAACTGGCCCTGTCCCATCGCAGGGGCCAAATATTTGTGGGGGAAGGGGTGTGAGCAGAATTATGTAAGTGCATAAGGCAATCATCCTTTCCCTGGAAACAGGAAAGTATGGTGTGGTCTTAAGTTCCAAATCCTGGTTTTACAGACTGCCAATCTGGAGTGATTTTGAGCCAAGGCTCTGTGGCTTGAGATGCCTCTCTACTCCATCTTTAGGCCATTTTGTAGAGTGGCTTGCTCATCTGCACATCATTTTTCTTGGAGTTTATAAAAGCCCTTTTCTAAGTCAGGAATGTATCCAGTCCTGACTCCCACTGGCCTACTCAGCTGCTATTCTCTTGCTCCCCACAATAGCCTTTCGCTGTCAGTATTTCACAATCAGCTTCTCCCAAGCCCAGCTGGATCCTTCTCACCAGGATATGGGACTTGGCCCACCACCACTATTCTCCCGACTTTGCACATCTGCTCTTTTTTCAATCCACTTGCAGATCTGGGTAAGAGAGGCTTCCCCTGACACCTCCCTCCCAAAACCTGCATCAGCAAGGCTTGACCCTTGTCCTCCTCAGTTGGAGTGCACTGATTGAAAGTTCAAGCCATAAAATCAAATCTCTTAGGCATTAGTGTACCACACACTGATGGATGAGCTTTGGAAAGTCTTCTCATCAATGCTCTGAACAAGCACCTCACCAAGCTAGACTGGAGACTGAGACAAAAGGAAAAAAAAATCAGCAATACTGATCCTGTCTTCATTTAAAATTTTGATATTTTATTGTAACACTTTTTCATTACTTCTGATATTTAAAAATCTTGATTACTGAGGTTTTGGTGTCTCCTTTAATTTTGCACCCAAGTTAAGTGTCTTACTTGCTTCATCTAGTTCCAGCACTGCTCTGAAACTTGGTTTATTTATCTATAGAGTGGGAATTACAATAGTGTATACCTTGTACTTTTTTGAAATAATTAAGGGAAATTGTGTGTCTAAAGTCTAACAATGTACCTGACCCATTGTAAGCACTCATATCTTGCCTCATTTTATTATTATATGTTAATATGCTGTATTTCCTTAGAATGTTCATCAAGTCCTTGAAGCTCCTTGAGGAAGGAGTTTGGATTACTTCTGCTGTATCTGTCTGCTGTTGGATAGTGTTTTGCACAGAAAAGTTTCTCCATCAGAGCTGTTGTCTATTAATTGTGGAATTAGAACAGATTATACTTAAGATCCATTTCTTCTACGGGTCCCTAGAAATCTGATTACTTCTGCATCACCCAGCTGACAAATATTTATGTGTAGTATTGCTGTTACCTGTTTTATAACTTTTTTTTTAACTTGAGACCTACTTTCAATAGTCACTATGTTTTCTCTATGCCTCTCTTGTTCATCATCACCACACATACATGGGATGACCCCTACATCTGGGAAAGAATTCCAGCTCCCAGATTATTCAACCCACTGTGCTGGCAGCATTCCATGAGCTCGTCTTGGGAAACGATAATTGATTACTCTGGAGGGAAAACTCCATCTCAACACCAGCTGGCAGCCAGACCCTGCCCTAGAGCCCCCAAATGAGTGTCCAGCGAAATTCTCGGCAGAGACAGTGTACCCGTACATGGGGCTGACATTATCTTCATGTCCAAATCGTTGCTAGGTGTGTGTGCTTTCTTAAACATGCTCGAGTTTGGCATCAATAAAGTCTCAGAGTGGTGAATTTTCCAGTGGCTACCCCAGAGAGCCCTGTAGTATTTTTTTTTCTTGCAGATTTAAGCAAGCAGCATGTTTTTCCATCCAACCCCATTTGAACAAATAAGCCAGGTAATAAAGAAACAGCCCTGAAATGCAACAGCCTTGCCCTGGTAACAGAAAAGAAAGAAAGGACCACCTTGAAGAGACCAGGTTTGAGAAGCAGTAAGGTGAAGGTGGATATTTGTATTCTGGAACAGATGGACACCTTGTTCTCAGGGATGTGTTGACTGTTACCTATTAAGTCCATCAAGGCTACCATCCTAACTTCTGGGATTTGAAAAGGAAAACAAAAATGCTGATTATTCACTTCAAATGAAAGTGAGTAATTTTTTTTTTTTGACAGAGTCTCGCTCGGTTGCCCAGACTGGGGTGCAGTGGTGTGATCTTGGCTGTCTGCCACCTCTGCTTCCTGGGTTCAAGCAGTTCTCCCATCTCTGCCTCCCAAATAGCTGGGATTACAGACACACACCACCATGTCTGGCTAATTTGTGTATTTTTAGTAGAGACAGGATTTCACCATGTTGGCCCAGATTTCACCATATTGGCCAGGAGTCAAACTCCTGACCTCAAGTGATCCACCCACCTCGGCCTCCCAAGTGCTGGGATTACAGGTGTGAGCCAGTGCACCAAGCCGAAAGTGAGTAAAATTTTAAAACATGAATGTGATTTCCATTCTCAGAAGTGGTTTCTGGATGCCAAAAACATATTTTGGAATAAATATGATTTTGCTGAATAAAATTCTTGAGAGTTCTTCCACTATTTACACAGCACATTCATTCACATGAACACATGCCTGGATACTGTCATGTCCATCAAGTTATGAGATGCCGAGACCTCACCCTCCACTAGACATGAACAGTGAGGAATAAAGAATAAGAGAATGAATACACTATGTGACCCCTACACAAAACCCTAATTTATGAATATCTCAAATTCTTTAAAACTGAAAAATAAACTTTACCTATAATATCCAGTAGTTTATTATATCTTGTATATTTGTGATTGCATCAGTTTAAGCTGATATTCCTAGCTCTGTTGATCTGGTCCCCAGTGCAGTAGCACAAAGGAAGAACTCACCTTCAGGTGCCTTATAAATAGATATGTGTTCTCTTTCCTTGGTCGTGATTACTGTCAAGGTTGTTGTGTGTGGTTTCTATTTTAGGCCCAAATGGCAGAAAAACCACTTCTGCAGCCAAGAAGCAGCATTGTAGGATGCCAGTGAATTCTGGGGGAAATTACATTTTTAAAAGGAAAACTTTGACATACATCTGGCAATAGAACCATCCTGAACATATGGCAGCCTGGTAGGTAGGAAGTTGTTGGAACATGGTAACTCGAGCTGAGTGCTGCCCCATCGTGTTCTGGGGTGCATTTGGGAAAGATCCTGCAGTGAGACCATGTCTCTTCCAACCTGGTGTGGCACATTCACTGGGGAGGGAAGCTGGGTGAAATGCCATTCTTGAATGTATGACCTTCTCCTGGCAACCTCTGATCAACTCCAAAAAGCTAGTCTTAGTGGTGCAAGTGGGTGGGAGCAAGACCTCACTGTGGGAGTCAAACATGTAATCATGACTCAGCCTATACATAAGACACTGGGAAGCTAGAGAAACCCAGGGACTCAGAATCTCAGGATTCTGGTGCTAGAGAAGACAGGCACCCAAAGTCAAAGTCCTGCTAGTGGATGGGGGACACATCTCCACAGTTCAGTTTCTGCTTGATCATGCCTGCTAACAGGAAGTTCAGCACCTCTTGTAAGGGTCAAGGAAAAACCAGGCTTTCATCAGAGGAAAGAGGAAAGATGTATCTGTCTTCATTGTAAATTCATGAGGTTGTGCCCGGGACCCCCAAGAGTTGCATTTATTTATTAGAGGGTAATCCTCTCACCTCCTGGATTTCACACCTCCAGCCACACCACTTTCCACTCTCCCACATCTTATGTGTCTTGTTGTTGGGGCTGCATCACTCACAGCAATGTTAGGATCACAATACCCTGAAGGATTGGCACTGCCACCCTTATTCTTCAGACAGGGGCATTAGGGCTCAGTGAACAAGCCTCTTGATCAAGATCACACAGGTGGTAAGTGACACAGTCCGGATGCAAGTCCAGATCTGTGTGACTTCAAAAACTGCTGTTGCTATTAGACATAGACAGTCTCAAAAATGTTTGCTTTTTCTGTATCCCATGGACTGCAGACTAAACTATAAGGATGGTAGTTTCTCACCTCTGATCCTTAAGCTTACTCTGGATGGGGCATGAGCCTTTTAAAGTTTCAGAAACTTGGTCTATGGGCCTTTGTTCTCTTCTGATTAAGTAACTGAACACATTGTATAGCTTCTTAATGCAGCATGCACTTTCCCTCAGCACAGGCATTCATACATGCTCATGCGTATACTCTTAGCATGTCCTCACCACCTTACAATATATACATGCATGCCTTCACCCATCACCCCATATATGTAGTCACTCTCATACTCAGAGACAGATTCCTACCTGCCTCCTTCAGAGCAGTTAAGTTTTCTGTTCACATCCATGACTGAGGGAATCGTTAACATGTGGATTCAGCAAATACAGGCTGTGTTCCAGAAATCTGCGTTTTTGACACAGCATCTAGGTGATTCTGATTAGGTAATCTGTGCACCATTGCTTGGGAAACATTGTCTTGGCTGTGAGATCCTTAAAGAGAAGAGGTGTTTCTTTTTTCTTTTTACTTTTTTTTTTTTTTTTTTTTTTTTTTTGAGATGCAGTCTCACTCTGTTGCCCAGGCTGGAGTGCGGTGGCGCGATCTCAACTCACTGCAACCTCCGCCTCCAGGTTCAAGTGATTCTCCTGCCTCAGCCTCCCGAGTAGCTGGGACTACAGGCACGTGCCACCATGCCCGGCTAATTTTTTGTATTTTTAGTAGAGATGCTGTTTCACCATGTTAGCCAGAATGGTCTCGATCTTTTGACTTCGTGATCTGCCCGCCTCAGCCTGCCAAAGTGCTGGGATTACAGGCATGAAACACCGCGCCCAGCCTGAGGAGAGGTGTTTCTTACGCATTTCTATTTGCCCAGCACTAGTTACAGGCTAGGTGCAGGGTAGACAGATATTTGGCAAGGGTGGGTCGAATGAGTGCCTCTGTCACTGATTCTTATTCACTCAGGGATGATTATTTCAAGAGAGGAAGGATGTCAAGAGTCCAGAGGGTACCAAGGTCTCACTTGACCTTCAGGGGTCCTGTTGTCTGAACTACTCTTTAAAAATGACTTTGAAAATTCATGAGGACTCTCATTATTTGCTCCTTGCTCTTGGGCAGACTCTATTCCTAAAGAACACTGAAGGGTTACTTCTACAGTATTAGAGTTTTTCCTTTCTTCCCCATGAAGCTCACCACAAACTCATATCCCTAGGAGATCAAAGACTCTGATGGAAATTGTCTCTGCCATGCTACCTGCCCAGCACAGAAGGAATCACTTCTTTCTTTTTTCCTAGGTCTCTCACCACCTTTCAAGCCTTCCCATAATTGATAATGAACCCTGCTTATTTTTTCTGGTCCATATCAGCTCCAATGCACAGGTCTTGTAATGAGTAGCCCATTGTCCCAGGCTACTTGGGACTTTTGCAATTCTCCAGAACTAGAATTCTCAGCCGTCCTGTCCCTGAGGGTATGCCATCTGTAAGGTTCTGCAAGTATCAAAGTGAATATTTAGGTGCACTGCCAGTGACCCATGGCCAGTCAGACATTCACGTATTTGCTGGCATCCTCTAAGAGTGAGCTCAACCAAATAAAATACCATCCTGCACTCGTAAGGGATTTTGTAAAACCTGTTTCTGAATTTCCGATCCCCTATGTTTATGGTACTATCCTGGTTTTCTAGTCTGGCAACTGCACCAAGAAAGGAAATGTGGTTATTGAGGGTACTGAGGGATGGCGTCGTCTCCATGACCTCATGCTGGTTCCCTTTTTATTAAGTGTTCATGAGGCTTCATTTCACTTGCCTACTGTCAATTTTTTTTTTTTTTTGAGGTGGAGTCACTCTTGTCACCCAGGCTGGAGTCCAGTGGCACAATCTCAGCTCACTGCAAACTCCCCCTCCCGGGTTCAAGCGATTCTCCTGCCTCAGCCTCCTGAATAGCTGGGATTACAGGCAATGCCATCACACCCGGCTAATTTTTGTACTTTTAGTAGAGATAAAGTTTTGCCATGTTGGCCAGGCTGGTCTTGAATTCCTGACCTCAGGTGATCTGCCCACCTCGGCCTCCCAAAGTGCTGGGATTACAGGCATGAGCCACCATGCTCAGCCTCTCAAATTCTTTTGACAAACTATGGCAGGCTACTGGACTATGGTAAACAGTCTACCTCTTCTCTTTCCTTACAAACCTAGACACCACTTACCTGTTTTCAGCACTCTGGAAGTCCTACTACTGCCCACTGGAGATGTTTCCCCTGATACTCCCAACATGAACAGTGGCATCTAGGCCAGAGTAGATTTTGTGAGCAAACCAATGCTTGGCTATCCTGCCTAACAGCTTTTCAAACTTCAATAGTAACCTCCAATTGTGAGCTAGGAGATCCCTAGGTAGCATGGTGCCCGGGGGTGGATATCTTTAGGAAGCCACGGTGTCCCTTCTTTGTTTGGTAGCTACATCAGTTATGCTAGAAGCTGTCCCTAGACCAAGGGGAAAATAATATTTCCCTGATAGATCCCAAGGAAACATCAGACTGATTTATAAGTTGGGGGAGAGCTTTGTCCATGCATCTGTGGTCTGTTAAGAATAATGCTTCTATTTACAGGTGTTCATCCTTATTTTGATGATAATAATAAAACATGCATTATAAATTTCTAGGTAACATAAAGAATGACATTACAGAATGGAAGGAAGAAGGAGGTGGGCATTTGGAAAGGATAAATGTGATGGAAGTAGGTACTTGGAATCAAAAGTGATCATTTCGTCCAGGATACAATTTAAGTCAAAGGAACTAGTCGCCTTAGAATAAATATTGTATGATCATATTAGTGCAAAAAAACATGTATTTCTAGCAACTACATCCCATAAGTTTTTTTTTGCATATGCTTGAGACATTTCCAGAAGGACAGAGAAGAAAATAATAATTATGGTTACTTTTGGTGAGAGAGACTGAGGATAGAAAAGTACTTTAAAATTTTACCTTTCAAAATTGGTACTCATTGAAGTTTTTACCTTAAAAAACATGTCCCCACATATTAAGTATTGCAGAAATCAAAAAGCAAATGACAATTGTTGCACTTAGGTAATGCAAAACCCTGAAAGTTTTGTACCCAGCAGCTGCATACTGTCGTTCTCGCTTTCCATAGTGAAGTTCAGAGGAAGTCCAGAGGTGTTCTTGTGATCACAAACCCTGCTGCTCTGGAAGGGGGCCTGGGCCACTATAAGATCAGTCTTTCCATGCTCATTTCCAAATCCACAAGGTTTAACTGAGTTCATTTAGCTCCCCTGTGTCCAACCACACAGTCTGGATAGGGGTAGTGCTTGGTTTCCCAATAATCAGTACTTCTTCCTTCCCTTCCTGGTACTGGAGGAAATTTAGAAGTGTGTATTTTAACTGCTGGGCTTTGACACTCAGGCAGGGTTGCTGGTAGATCAGACTTAGGGTTAACTCAGTGATTCGTACCCCTCCTTTTCATCTATCTTCCAGCGGGGAATCTTCATAAGAAGGAGAATATGTGGAACTCTAAGGGCAGTGGACCCTAAAATTCATGTGCAGAGCAACCACCAGCAAAGTTTATTAAATGCTCATTCTCAGGGTCCACCTCTAGAAGTCAGGATACAGCAAGTCTTGAGAGGAGTCCAGGAATTTGCATTTTAACAAGTTCCCTAGATGATCTGGATGCAAGGGACTCATGAAAGCACTTATAGAGAAAATCTGTTGGAAGGACTACAGAGAAATAGAACACTACAATGTAAGAAAGGGCTGATGCTACAGGTATTTTCCAAAACTGGGAGAAACGGGAAAACTTGGAACATGATAATAATAAAGACAAACACTTAGCACTTATTGCATGGAAAACTCCATTTTGAATGCTTGACATGTGTTTACTCATTTAACCCCCAGCACTCCCATGACATCTTTACGCCCTTTACATAAGGAAATGAAGATGGAAAGTTTAAACAACTTCCCCTAGGTCATCCAGTTACAAAGTGACAAATCAAGAATACAGACTCACATGGTGCAGCTCCAGAATCCATGCTCTTAACCACCATACTCTGGGACAGGAGTTGACAAACTATAACAGCCGGACCAAATCCAGCCTGCTTCCTGTTTCTGTTAGGCTATATGAGCTAAGAATGCTTTTTACATTTCTAATGTAAAATCTAAGAAAGACCATTGGTCCTTCAGTGAGAACAGTTGTTGAAAGAGTTGAAGACATTGATTCATTCCATGAAGCCTAAAATACAGGACTACAGGTTGAGTATCCCTAATTTGAAAATCCAAAATCCAAAATGCTCTGAAATCAAACTTTTTGAACACCAACATGACACTCAAATGAAATGCTCATTGGAGAATTTTGGATTAGGGATGCCGAATGAGTAAGGATAATGCAAACGTTCCAAAATCTGAAAAAAAATCTGAAATCTAAAACACTTCCAATACCAAGCATTTCTAAAAAGGGAACCTAACTCATATCAGATTCTTTATAGAAACAGTTTGCAGACTTCTGATTCAGTAGAGAATAAACTCAAGGCTTTTGTTTCTCTGGAAGTATTACAGGTTGATTCTAAATCATTTCACTTGGGGGGCTGTGTAGAAACTCATGAGATCAAAAGCCAGCTCAAGTACATCTATGTCCCCTGGCACTCCTATCTTGTAACTGAAGTTGCCAAGTGTGATGCTGGCAGCCTTGGATCACTTAAGAATTGTTGTTTAGGACCAGTGTAACTAATGATAGACTTTTTCCACTTATATCAAATTCCTTAAAAATGGTAACATACAACTGGGGCATAATGAAGAATTCCTCACATAGGGAAAATAGTGAAAATATGTTCTTGACCCTCATTTCAGTCATATTTATTCTGCTGATGTTATTATAGCAATGCCACCAGTTCTCTACTACTGGTAAGAGTCACAGTAAAGCTGAAGGAACTGAGGCTAAAAGAGCAAATAACTTTCTCATGGTCAGTTACATAGTTAGTGAAGTGGATAAACCTCAGGCAGTCAGATTCTAGAACCTGTGTGCCTAACCACCACGATGCGGTACAGCTTCCCCAGAAGGTCTCTGTGAGCTAGTTAGCATTCCTTTCTCCATTTTACAAATAAGGAAACTGGCTCTCAGAACATTTAAAACAATTGAACAAGGTCATTCACCTCTTCAGCCTATTTGAGTGCAGACCTGACAGAGTTGGAATTCCAGGCACGTTCCACTATTTCACTGGATCATAAAATGACCCTCCCGGGACAGCCCCAGTCTAGTGGCCAAGCCCTCCTTCCAATGTCTGAGATGTGCTGCATGTCCTTGAGAAGGACCACAGAGCATCATAAAGAGGTCCTATCAGCTCCATCCTTAACAAAGGAATTTTGGATAGTCTGGAGCCCTGATTTTCCACAACTCAGAGCAGGCATTAAAAGATACTACAATTCTACTGCTCACAGCCATGTAATCCTGCATAAGGGACTTAATGTGCCTGCCTCTCAATTTCCTCCTCTGTAAAATGGTAATGATAATAATACCTATTTTACAGAGTTATTGAAAATATTTAATGGGATAATTCACATAAAGCACTTGGCAATTCACAGCATATAGTATGTGCTCAAAAAATGGAAGCTATTACTATAATTAGATAAAAGGACCTGAGGCTATTATTAGATTAGATAGGATAAAGAAATAATAAAATAAAATAGAATTTAATAAGTGTAGATGATGTGTCAGGCACTGCATTAAACTTTTAGGTTGTTTCCTTTGAAATCCTTAAAATTGTCTCTAATTATTCCTTTTCTATAGATGAGGAAACAAAAGTATGTTCAGAGAGGTAAAGTTACTCTAGGTCACACAGAAGGGTTTGGACTGGAACCCAGGTCTATTTAATCCTGAGTTTACATTCTAACCCACAGTGCTATGCCAACTCTCTCAAATTTCTGCCCCTTTTTAGAGCCCAAAAATATAGAGAAGAGCTCCTAAAACAAGTTTTAATAAAAGGGGAAATCATGACATTTATGCTAAATTTTATTAGACTTTTATATTAAGAAGAAGGTGTATTCAGTGAAAACCTACTTATTAAAAAAGAGCTTGAATAATAATATACTATATGAAATAAAAAATAGTGTCTACTACTGTCAAGCCAAAGATAGATTATGATGTGTTAGACGGGTACAAATGATTCTGTAGTCCTGATCCAGGAAAAGATTTGGAGGCAATTTTGCCTCTTAAGAAAGTATTGTACAACACTCACTTACAGAAGATTTATTAGAAATGAAATGGAAACTCTCGCAAGATTTTATTAAGAGATATAGTCTTCCTGCATAACTTCTTTCCCTTCTGGACGTTTATGAATGTTTGGCTGGAAGGGTGGTCTGGGAGCTGGGTTTTGATATATGTGACTTCTACAAGGAGATGCCAAGGGAGACATTTTTCCATCAAAAGCCATATGCATGCAGGATCCCGGAAAGTCTTCCAGCAACTGCGGACACTGGCAATAAAGATGATCTAGGAAAAAAACAGGCCAGCCAGAACCAGTCACTGTGAATGCTGGGAGAACCAGTGGCAAAATACATAAATGCCTTCAGAACTTTGTATGGAAAACAGTAAGTGTTGAATTCATTTTGCTACCTGATCGAGAGTTTTCCAGAACATGGCCATAGCCAGAGAGTAGCAAAGTGCTTTGTTAATTCAACCACCAAGTACACTATTCAAAACCACAAGAGAGTCGAAATGAGAAAGGCATATGGCCTCATGGCTATGCGCCCCACTCACATTGGGGCCACTCCTTTGCTCTCCATCCAAACGGAGCCTCCCGCAGAGCCATGGACAGGACGATCTTAGGTTGTGACCAGGGCAGCCTAGTGGCCCTCAGTGTGTCTTCATGGTATATGTGGCTGGACACTAATCATGATAAAATACCTTAAAGTGGGAACAGAAATTTGGAATGGAATGCTACACTACTACCACTGCTACCAAAAACAACAACAGAGAAAAGCATGACTTTTTTATTTCTGTCGCTTTTCTTCCTCTCCAAATCTGGAGCTCTACTCCCTTTTGATTTCTGAGCCCAGTACCCACTGATAATTTTAAGTTCCTTGATGTTGCCATTTGCCATAGGACTTTTGCACAAACTGTTGCCATTATTTGGAAAACTTTTTGATTTGCTTTCCCCGTGCCTATGCAATGTCTATTTATCCTTTGGACATTAGTTTAAATGGCACCTTCTCAGGAAATTTGTGATACTTGCCTCCCTCCTTCCAGATTAGAACACACTCCCTGTCATCCACATTCATAGCTTTGTGGTCCCTACATTTTGTATCACATATTATAGATATACTGTGTATTATTTGTGTGATTATTTGAGTAATAATTATTTGATGAATATCTGTCTATATGGCTACTAACTTCCAAGGAAAATAACTGTGTCTGTTCTTCTTTATTATTTTATTCTTAGGGCCTTCACCAGACTCTGGCAAGGAGTAAACACCTAATATTTGTTAATTAACTGGCTAAATATTAGTAGTAGTTATAATATAGAAGTGCCTAATGGCTGCTATGCCCTGTGCTAAGCACAATTCCTAATTCTTACACAAACCAACATGGTTTACCCTCCATTTACAGATGAAATAATTGAATTTTAAATAAGATCTGTAAAATGGCCATATTCACAGTTAGGTAGTGGTGGAACTGGAATTCAAATTCAGGTCAGCTTGACACTGCAGGTGATATGGTTTGGGTCTGTGTCCCCACCCAAATCTCATGTCAAATTGTAATTTTCAGTGTTGGAGGTTGGGCCTGGTGGGAGGTGATTGAATCAATGGGTAAATTTTCCCTTGGTTCTGTTCTCATAATAGTGGGTGAGTTGTGGTGAGATCTGGTTGTTTAAATGTGTGTAGCACCTCCCCAACCCTGCCTCCTGCTCTGACCATGTGAAGTGCTGACCCCCTCTTCACCTTCTGCCATGATTATAACTTTCCTAAGGCCTCCCCAGGATCATGCTTTCATTATAGCCTGTGGAACTGTGAGCCAAATAAACCTCTCTTCTTTATAAATTACCAAGTTTCAGGTATTTCCTTATAGCAGTGTGAGAATGGACTAATACAGAAAATTGGTACTGAGGAGTGGGGCATGGCTATAAGGATACCCGAAAATGTGGAAGCAACTTTGAAACTGTGTAATAAGCAGAGGTTGGAACATTTTGGAGGGCTCAGAAGAAGACAAGAAGATGAGGGAAAGTTTAGAACTTCCTAGAGACTTATTGAATGATTGTGACCAAAATGCTGATAGTGATGTGGACAGTAAAGTCTATGCTGAGGAAGTCTCACATGGAAATGAGAAACTTATTGGAAACTAGAGCAAATGTCTCTTTCTTTTTTCTTTCTCTCTCTCTCTCTTCCTTTCTTACTTTCTTTCTTTCATTCTTTCTTTTTCTTTCTTTCTTCCTTTCTTTCTTTTTGACAATGTCTCTCTTTCTTACTCAGGCTAGAGTGAAGTGGTGCAATCTAAGCTCACTGCAGCCTTGACCTCCCAGATTCAGTGATTCTCCCACCTCAGCCCACCAAGTATCTGGGACTACAGGCATGCACCATCATGCTCAGCTAATTTTTGTATTTTTTGTAGAGACGAAGTTTTGCCATATTGCCCAGGCTAGTCTGTAACTCCTGAGCTCAAGCTATCTGCTCACCTCAGCCTCCCAAAGTGCTGGACTATAGGCGTGGGCCACCACACTGGGTCAAAGGTCACATTTGTTATGTGTTAGCGAAGAAGTTGGCTGCATCGTTCCCCTGCTCTAGGGATCTGTGGAAGCTTGAGCTTAAGAGTGATGATTTGGGGTATCAGGCAGAAGAAATTTCTAAGTAGCAAAGCATTCAAGATACGACCTGGCTGCTTCTAAAAGCCTATGCTAATATGCATGAACAAATAAATAACCGGAAAATGGAACTTATATTTAAAAGGGAAGAAGAGGATAAAAGTTTGCAAAATTTGCAGCCTGGCAATATGGTAGAAAAGAAAAGCTCATTTTCAGGGGAGGAATTCAAGCAGGCTGCAGAAATTTGCATAACTAAAAGGAAGGCAAATGCTGATAGCCAAGACAATGGGCAGAAGGCCTCAAAGGCATTTCAGAGACCTTCTTAGTAGTCCTCCCATTACAGGCCTGGAGCCCTAGGAGGGGAGAATGGTTTTGTGGGTCAGGCCCAGGGACCTGTCACCCTGCACAGCCTCAGGACACTTCCCCTGCTGCTCCAGCTCTAGCTGTGGTTCAAAGGGTCCCAGGTACAGCTCAGGCCACTACTTCAGAGGTTGCAATCCATAACCCTTGGCAGTTTCCTTGTAGTGTTAAGCCTGCTGACATGCAGAGTGTAAGAGTTGAGGCTTGGGAACCTCTACTTAGATTTCAGAGGATGTATAAAAAAGCCTGGATGTCTAGACAAAAGACTGATAAAAAGGAGGAGTCCTCATGGAGAACCTCTACTAGGACAGTACAGAGGGGAAATGTGGGACTGGAGCCCTCCCACAGAGTCTCTACTGGGACACTGTCTAGTGGAGCTGTGAGAAGAGGGCCAGCATCCTCCACACCCCAGAATGATAGATCAACCGACAACTTGCACTCTGCACTTGGAAAAGCCACAAGCACTCAACTTCAGCCCTTAAAAGCAGCCGGGGGGACCTGAGCCCTTCAGAACCACAGGGGTGATGCTGCTCAAGAAATTGGGAGCCCACCCTTTGCATGAGAGTGCACATGCAAAGATGTGGGACATGGAGTCAAAGGAGATCATTTTGAAACTTTAAGATTTAGTGACTGCCCTGCTGGGTTTTTTAGTTACATGAGGCCTGTAGCCCCTTTCTTTTTGCCAATTTCTCCCTTTTGGAAGGGGAATATTTGCCCAATGCCTGTACTTCCTTGTATCCTGCAAGTAACTTACTTGTTTTTTATTTCACAGGCACATAGGCAGAAGGGACTAGCCTTGTCTCAGATGAGACTTTGGACCGTGGTCTTTAGAGTTAATTCTGGAATGAGTTAAGAATTTGGGGGACTATTGGTAATGCATGGTGGTATTTTGCCATGTGAGACAAACATGAGATTTGGTAGATGCCAGGGGCAGAATGATTTGGTTTGGATATGTGTTCCCCACCAAAATATGATCTCAAATTATAATCCCCAATATTGGAGGTAGGGCCTGTTGGAAGGTGATTTGGTCATGGGGGTAGAGTTATCATGAATTGTTTAGCACCATCCTTTCTTGGTACTGTATAGTGAGTAAGTGAGTTAGCATAAAATCTGTTACCCCCCCATCTACTTCCATATTCTCTGACCATGTAAAGTGTGTCTGCTTCCCCTTCACCTTCCACCATGATTGAAAGTTTCTTGAGGCCTCCCCAGAAGCTGCTATGCTTCCTGTACAGCCTGAAGAATTGTGAGCCAATTAAACCTCTTTTCTTTATAAATTACCCAGTCTTGGGTATTTCTTTATAGCAATGTGGGAACAGACTAATATAACAGGTTAAACTTGTTCTACTGACCTGATGCTTCTCCTTTAATATGCTGTGTCTTACCTGGCACGTGAATCCCTGACTGTTGGAAGAAATGGCAAAGAAGATATGGTGAGTCACACTGTGATGCCAAAACCTCATTTCTGGATGCCCTGACTCACATCCACACCAAACCTTTGTTTTTCCCAGCAGAGGGCAATAGGGTTGTGTAGACTTCTCTCTGGCTTGACTGGTCCCTTCTGGAGTCACCCTCTGCAGGAACCATAAGAACCCTCTACATCTTATACCCCAGAGGGTGCAACTCCTCTAGCGTTCTCCAATGCTGCCAATGACTCCTCTTCTAATCCCTGCTGCCCTATTGCCACCTTTGTTGTGATACCCACTTTGCTCTTAGAGAAGAGACTTTATTTTTTATTGAACTGGCCTTGCACTGAAGTAGACATGTTTAAGTCACTCTCCCTAATCTTGTCAAGGCAGCAGGAAACCCATCATCAGCTCTTCCACCTCTCCCTAGCTCCAAAGCATGGCCAGGACTCAAGCAGTTTCATCTACCTCTCATCTAATAGCAGCAAATTTCTCACAATGGCAAAAAACCATTTAGTGGCTAAAATTGCCAAATCATCTCTCTAGATTAGAGGATCTTAAATCTAAGCATCCATCAGCAGCACATGGAAGGTTTGTTAAAATATACTGGCTGTGGACTATTCAATTCCAGAGGTCTGGAATGGAACCTGTGAGTTTGCATATACAGCAACTTCACTGGTGATGCCAGTGCTGCTTATCTGGAAACAAAAGTTTGTGAACCAATGAACCAATTGCTGTCCACCTTGGCATACCTCATAGGATCACCTGGGGTGCTTCAGAAAATTCTGTTGCCTACAACACACCTCAAACAAATTCAATTTGTATCAATGGGGGTGAGGCACAGGCATCAGAATTTATAAAGCTTCCTAGGGGATTTCAATGAGCAGCCAAAATTGAAAACCACTGTGCTACACAGAATTGGTATGTGTATGTACGTGTGTGTGACTGTGTGTGTGTTTGTGTGTGTGTGCATGTGTTCTACCTTCAAGAGTAAGTGAGAATACATAGGCCAGACAAAAGGCTTTTTAAGATATGGATGCTCAGAAGATATTACTAAAAATATGGCTCTCCCAGTATTTTGTACTGGCTTTGTGCTCAGGCTTGTCTTTTCTTTAAGGCAGCATAAATAGACCCGAGAAAGCAAACTGAAATATAAATTCTCTTTTCCAATAGTTCTAGCAACAGCCTTTTGGAAGAAAAGAACTTTGATTTGGGTCTCGAATGATGACAGAAAATCAGCCTCAGGAAAATTTGCAAGAAGAGAATTCCATGCCAAGAAGAGAACAATCCAAGGTTCTGAGCTGGAAAAGAACAGTATGGCTTCTTCAAGCTGATATGGCAATAAATGTAGAGCAAGAACTTGAACCCAGACAAGCTCATTCTAATTCCAATATACTAACTTGCATTTCTAAAACAGTTAATCCCAACCGAAGATGGTTCCTGCAACCAGAGTCACTTCTCTGGCATTGAAGCTGCAGCAGTTTAGGTAGAGGGAGAAAAGATGAATCACTTGACCTTTTTTAACTGTCCTAAACACGGGCTGAAATTTGTTCTCAGTGTTTTTTTTTTTTTCTTTTTACCCACTTTTTCCTTTCCAAAATCAGGTCTTATTTCTTATACTTTCAGAACCAAGACAGGAGGCTGATTTTAGTCCAAATTTTGATTTTGGTTATAATTCACCTAGAAAGAGTACAAAAAAAGGTGTGGGGATCTGACTCCCTCACTGGAGTCCTAGTGAGAAATCACAATCCTTGGCATGGTCTTTGCAGACCACTGTAAAGTGTGGTGGGTCTGGAAACATTGCCTCATGGGAAGAAGGTTTCCATGGATATCTGAACTCCTATGGCCCAATGCCTCTGAAGCCAAGAACTTAGACCCAGGAGTCTAAAATTTCCTATCTTCTAAAATGGTTTTCCTAGAATAGGTTAAGACTGTGGTGGGAATATAATTTGATACAGTTTTTTAGGATGGCATTTTGACAATATCTATTAAATTTCATAATGTGCTTACCCTCTAACCCAGAATCTACATTTTATTCCCTAAAAAAAATGCTCAAAGGCAAGTATAGAAAATTTCATTACAGAGCTGTTTATAGTAATGGAAAATGGGGGAAAAACAAAATCTACACGATTAAGGAAGTGGTAAAATAAATTATAACATTCCCATTTTACGGATAAGTATGCCACAGGGCGAAGAGAGCCAATAATTGCTTTTAACATTGCAACACTTAACATTTAAAAGCAAATTGCATAAGAATACATAGTGTCCGTTACTGCGTTAAGATACAGAACACAACTCTGTATTTCTGCATATAATATTTATGTATTTAAACACATAGAAAAAGGTACGGGAGGATACACACTAAACTGATACTAGTTACTCCTGAATCTAGGAAGGGGACTATGAGGAGAGTAGGTAAAGGGAATGACAAAGATGTCAAAGACATTTGACTTTTGACTCACAAAATTCCACATATTTGAATTTTTACAAAATAATATAATAGTGCACTAGTTGAATAATAATATATACTTTTAAGCCTGGCAAACATACTCAATAGGGGTTAAGGTAAATGAGGTAGGAGCCTCAATGTTCCTAGAAGTCATGACTTACATTTCTTTTTGAGTAATATTTCTGCTAGCCAGGAAGGCTGGTCTGCTCCTAGGATGGGGCCTTTTGGGGCTGTCTGAAGACAAGTCTGAAGACACAATCCTTCCTAATTAAAGAAAAAAGAGAACAGTTGTGATCCAGAAGTTGAAAAGCCTTGTGAAATAGCCATCTGATGTTCCATGCCACACCTTCTCCTGGAATCTGTTTTCAGCAATTCCCCTAAATGTGGCTCTGACTCTTTACCCCAAGACCCAGCCTCCCACATGCCTGCTTGCCATCAGAGAAGCAGCAATTCTTTGAACTTTTAGACTCTTTCTTTCCAACTGTTTGTTCCGTGCTTGGAATTCACTAGGTAAGTTAGCAACCTTCCATAGACTCTGTAGGTCTAGTGACATGGAGATGCCCTAATTTACACTATTCCATAAGCTTCTGCTGCATGGGAGGCAGCTGCCTACCCTGGAAAGATTTCTTTGGGATACCGTTAGAGAAAATATCCATTTGCCACATAAACCTTTAGCTGGAAGATGGAGAAGATGGAAGCCAACTTAGCCATATGCTAAAGGAGAGAAGTGCCTTTCATTCCCATTTGTGGGAATAATTTGAGATGCAGTGGCCTCTGTTATTTTCAATGATGAAAAGGTGATGATTCCCTTGATAAAGTCCTCACAAACAGTTGCTAGCTAAGAGCTTCTTGGAAAAGAAGCATAATTTTCCAAGTGCAAGTTTTAATTTTTTCAAATGAAAATATATAGCAAATATACTTAGAGCGAAATAAAAAAGCTATTGATACAATTATTTTTATGCAATAAGTATTTGCCCAAGATTTGTAATTCCTTGACCTTTTTATGCAAAGTTTTCCTGACCCACAACATCTGCTCTGTTTTGAACAGCCATATTGAGATATAATTTGCATACCATGACATTGGCTCGTTTTAAGTTATAATTCAATGGTTTTTAATAGTTTCCTTTCTGTTTTTCAACCAGCTCCCACTCTGTTCTAGTCCTCCAGGCTACATGTACTCTGATTTTTGCACAGTAAAGTATTTTGGGCTCTTAACTCTCCCTTTATTATTAGGAAAAGCACTGTCTATGCCATCGGCATCCCCACACTTACACTCCACCATTTCTGCTTCCTCAGTAGAAAGTGATCATTTCCCATGATGCTAAGGTGCTGACACGTAGTACTGCACTTGCTGTCCTTCACCTTCCATGGGTAACAAAGCCTTACCCATGAGATGATATGACTCTTGCTTGTAGTTTTCACTGCCTTTATTATACTATTTCCCTTAAGATACCCTTTCTGTGACTCCATCTTTCATCCTGGAATTGGCACAGGACTTTAAAATGGAAATAGTATTTTCATCTCTACAAACTCATTAGAAACTCAAACAAATACCTAAAGCAGGTATGGCTTTCTCTTTCTTAAAAGGTTACAAAAACAAAAATGAAAAGTAAAGGGGGTGAATCTGGTCAAGTTAAAAATTATATCAAAAGGAATTATTACAAAACAAAAGGAAACTTGCCCAAGATTTCTTACCTAGCAAATAGCAAGTTGAATCCTGAATACACATCTTAGGACTGCTTTCTATTAACATGAGCCTTCAAGACCTAGGGAGAAGGAAGACTGTAAAGTCAATTCAGCATGAGGAAATTCAAAGAGTACTTTTGGTGGGTAGGACTAGATCTTGGTGTAATATTACTGTATTACGAAAGCTGACAAAAAAGTTCCCTTCTTTTTTCTTCAGCCACCAAAAGACATCATTGAAAAGTGGGGAGCACTTTGGGAGGCTGAGTCAGGAGGATTGTTTGAGGCCAGGAGTTCAAGACCAGCCTGGGAAATGTAGTGAGACCCCATCTCCAATAAAAATAAACAAAATAATTGGATGTAGTGATGTGCACCTATAGTTTCAGCTACATGGGAGGCTAAGGTGGGAGGATCACTAGAATCCAGGAGTTTGAGGCTGCAGTGAGCTACAATCATGCCACTGCACTATAGTCTGGGCAACAGAGTGATATCTTGTTTTTCTAAAAAAATAAAAAGTGGAAAGACTGTAGAGTGCCTCTGGAAGGCCATATGTGTCCCTTATATGGATTGTTTGGGTTAAAGAATGCATAAGCTCAGGGTGCTATCTTCCGGGCTTCAAGATATGGAAGACTTTATGGAAATTAACAAAGTGATATTGCTGACATCTCAAAACATCACAACGAAATGAATTAGCCTTTATAGTTAATTCCCTGTTGTATATAAATCCCATGGAAAGCAATGTAAGTTTTTGCCCAGCAACATATATCAATCTGTGCAAAAGCCTTGATATCCAGCTTATTAACATTGATAATGTTAAGTTTGCATACATTGTGGCAGTATACTACTTCCTCTTTCTTGCTTTGCTTCATCTAATAGAGTCACCTATGTCCCCATGTACCCCCTTTCTCCAACTGGTGACTTAGAAAATTGAGAAGCTTACCTAAAACTATCTCTTGCTGCACAGGTATTGACAATTGTTTACTATGTTGAATGATGAGGAAGTGAGGATTCCCATTCCTCCCATTGTGTTTGCTCCTCATACCTCACACCCCCTACCTCCAAACCTTTGTTGGTTGTACCTTACTTTGTACACCTTTTGGATTCACTACATCTTTTTTATGTTTTGTAGCCACATTTTAGTTTTTTGTGCATTGCCTGTGTATTGATTCTAAAAGTTGGGAAACAACAACCAGTGTATGTATTATTATGATGATACCACAGAGACAACTATTGTGATCCCTAAGGTTCCAATGTCATCACTCTGGTGGTACTTCAGAGGAAACAGAGTTTCCTTTTTTGTTGATATGGCCCTAGTTGCTCAAATCCATGTCATATTTAATTTTGACTCATATCGTTCTTTATGAAGTATTTTTCTTTTTCTTGAGTTGCTGATTATCTATTATTTCTTTCTTCCTCTTGCTTTTCTGCCACCATGTCTCCCTCTCTCCTTCCTTCCCCTCTTCCATCTTTCTTTTCTTCTTCCTCTCTCCATTTCTCTCTTCCTTCTTATTTCCTTGGTACTTTATTGTATTATTATTATTATTATTGTTATTATTATTATTTGAGCCAGCGTCTCACTCTGTCACCCAGGCTGGAGTGCAGTGGCAGGATCTTGGCTCACTGCAAGCTCTGCCTCCTGGGTTCACGCCATTCTCCTGCTTCAGCCTCCCTAGTAGGTAGGACTACAGGTGCCCACGACCACACCCTACTAATTTTTTGTATTTTTAGTAGAGATGGGGTTTCACTGTGTTAGCCAGGATGGTCTCGATCTCCTGACCTTGTAATCTGCCCACCTCAGCCTCCCAAAGTGCTGGGATTACAGGCGTGAGCCACCATGCCTGACCAGTTGTGGTATAATAATAATAATAATTATTATTATTATTATTATTATTATTATCATTATTATTAAGATGGAGTCTCACTCTGTGGCCCAGGCTGGAGTGCAGTGGTGCGATCTTAGCTCACTGCAACCCCTGCCTTCTGGGTTCAAGTGATTCTCCTTCCTTAGCCTCCCATGTAGCTGGGATTACAGGTTCGCACCACCACGCCCAGCTAATTTTTGTATTTTTAGTAGAGACGAGGTTTCACCATGTTGACCAGGCTGGTCTCGGACTCCTGACCTCAGGTGATCTGCTCATCTCAGTCTCCCAAAGTGCTGGGATTACAGACATGAGCCACCGTGCCTGACCAGTGCTTTATTGCAGATCCATTAGCTTTTCTTAATTACACTGACTCTTCTATCAAATCCTCCTTTCTTGAGCCCACCATCCATCTAGTCAATTCTAGGCAGGTTGTTTCCTAGGCACACTGCACATGAGCTATCCTTTCACTTCCAGACACTCCTCTTCTGGGTTGGAGCTACTCTTGAATAGACCTCATATCATGTTCAGTTTATGACTTCATTTATCAGGCATACAATCTCAAGGGGTGATTCGGTGGGGGAATCTTCCTTAGCCTCAAATTTCCAAAAAAGGAAATAAACTTCCATTACTGCTCTATGACAGTGGTTCTCCACTATGATAGTGCATTACAATTACCTGCAGGGCTTATGGAAATGCAGACCACTGAGTTCCTTCCCTAGAGTTTCTGATTTGCTAAGTTGCTCAGCTAGTGCCCCAGAATTTCCTTTTTTTTTTTTTTTTTTGCCAAGTTCCCAGGTGATGTTGATGCTGCTGGTTTGAGGACAACCCTTGGAGCACCACTGCCCTAGAAGAAAAAGAGAAAACATGAATGGAGGAAATTCTTCTGGCTTGTCTCTTGTTTATTCCCTTGTTCCTAGTGAAAAAAGTCTTACTTTTATGGTGAATAATGCAGAAAGAACATGTGGCTCAGCCCCTTCTGGGATTTCTGTTTCAAGGATGCCTGCCCTAGCTGTTGGCATTCTGGATCTATTTCAAATAGCAAGCACACCTGGGTCAGGAACCAAGTCTTCCTTTAATGTCTAGCTTAAGGCCCTTTCTATACTGCATCCAGGCAAAGCGATGATTCTGGAAAGACTGACTGACTGCCCTTAAAATCCCTCAGGTGATTGATCCTAAACTCCAGATTTAAGATCCATCGAGGATTTAGTAAGGGACCCAACTGGCCATAGGTCCAGTTCAGTACTATCAATGACATAGATCACTTTTAAATTGATCATTCAGCTTTTTGTATATATTTCTTAACTGGCTACAAAATTTGGAGAAAGATGAAAAATGTAATTAGTTATCAGCATTCAAATGCTAACAGAAACGTAAAATTAACTTAAAATGTCTGAGTTCTGTCTCACCTAAAAATGTTTTCATAATATCCTCATGCCTTGGTTGATAGTTTGGTTGGGTTTGCAAATCTAGAGGGGAGGGATACTTCCCTTGTAATTGTTAGGTTTTAGGGCCTAGAATTAGATTGCTAGCAAGACTTTCAGAATTTTTGTTAATCCAAGGTACTGTAAGTTTTGGAGTCCCATCTCTCATATGAAACATATTACAAAGTATCATAGTATAATATTATCTACATATATATTTAATAATTTCTCATACTTGATTTTATAGTATAGTATTATAGTTTTGAATCTCAATCTATATACATATACACACATGTAATATGGATATAGCATCTCTACATATTATATATTTGGCTGTTTTTACTCACAGTACTTTAGCATCAAATATGTGAGTTTTTCCACACCAAAAATGAATTCTCCTAATCTCTGAACACCAGCTGGGTATTCTACCATTCAAATCCACACTGACACTAACTACTCAGAGTTGACACGGACCCCACAGGTTAAGATTTCAGTCCCGTAAGACAGAAACACATCAGACACCAGTTGCAAGTCTCAGATCGCCATCTGTACTTCTGAACAATTGGCTATAAACCAGGGATTTCCATACCTCACCTCAGGTTCTATAATTTGCTAGGATGGTCACAAAACTCAGGGAAACACTTTACTTATATTTACTGGTTTATTATAAAGGATATAGGGTCATATCTGGAAGTGTCCTGAGCCCAGGGGATTCTGTACTGTGGAGTTGGGGTGTGCCACCCTCCCTGCATGTGGATTCGTTCATCAACTTGGAAGCTCTCTGAACCCTGTCATTTAGGGAGTTTTAAGAAGGCTTCATTATATAAACATGACTGACTAAATTATTGAAAATTGATGATTAGCTAAATCTCCAGTCCTATCCCCAGAGGTTGGGGAGTGGAACTGAAAATCCCAACCCTCTAATCATGCCTTAGTTTTTCTGGCCACCCGCCCCCATCCCGAAGCTCTCTAGAGGCCACCAGTCATGTCAATAGCACACTAAAGACACTCTTACCACTCCAGAGATTCTGAGTTTTAGGAGTTATGTGCCAGGAATGAGGTACAAAGACTAAATATTAGAACAAAAGATGACTCTATTGAAACTAAAGGCTAACCTGGTTAAGTCTACCAAACCACTTGTGTGGTTTTAATCGGTTACTTCCAGTTGATGTTAAAACCTATGTGGCTAAAAGTAACACAGTCAAACAATATATAACTGTACTCCTACTAGCTTTCTTGTAGATAACATCTCTGACATATATATCACTTTAGTTAATGATTGCTTAAAGTTATTTTTCAGGAACTAGTCTAGTTTAAACCAGTGGAGACCACTAATGCTTCAACTGGGCAGGTGCAAATACCTGAGAAGTCACGTTTTGATGTTAGAGGGCCCAAACCTCCTCCCTCAGATCATGCTAATGCCACCATTTTCTGAATGCACATGTGTCCTATGAAAAGCCATGAACTCTGTCTACTCTTGCACAGACCACTGATTACCTCATTTTTTCCCACTGCCAATCACCTTTCTCCATGACCAGCTTGCTTCTTTATCCTGTAAATACGCCTAAGCCCTATATTCAGGGAGGTGAATTTGAGATCTGGTTTCCCATCTGCTTGCTTGGCTACCTAGTGAAAAAAATCTTTACTGCAAAACTCATTGTCTCAGTGATTGTCATACTGCATGATGGGTAGAATGGGCCTAGCTTGGTAATACTATTGTAAAATTACAAGGATTTTTGTAACTCTGTGTCAGAAACTGGAAACAAAGACCAAATTTATATAAACAATATATATTACATATATGTGTGTGTGTATATATGTGTGTATATATATTCTGTCACAATCATATATATATCTATAGAAATATATTATATATAGTTATTATATAGAGATATAATATATATCTAGAATAAAGTTTCTCTTCTATAAAATATTTCCATAGAACTTAAAAAACTCATAGGCCCCAGACACTGTGTCTCAATGTCTGAAAGATAAAATAGCCCTAAGCATACAACATTGCTAATGGAAAATTTGAGGTCCGATTAATTCTTACTCTTTTGTAGGCGACTATTCTGTACCTTGCAAGGTTTTTGGATCTCCTCTGTATTCTTAATCCTTGAAATTTTACAGCAATATCCCTAGGTTAGGCTCTTCCTTTCCTTTTACTCTAAACTCTTAATATACCCTTTCAATAGGAATATTTGTGACCTTTATATCTCTGGGAAATTCTCATCTATTATAACTTTGATATTTTCACTCCTTCTAGTGTCTTTTTTTTCTAGAGTTTTAAATACGGGGCAAAATTATTAATAGCTGCATGACAGTCTATTAAATAGATATGTCACCATCCTAATGTTATAAACTCAGGTTACTATAAGTAACATCTTTGCCTATGTATTGTTTTTTTGAATTATTTCCTTAGGAATAATATTCATTAGGTCAAACGCTGAAATATTGTACACAGACTTACTTGAGACCTCTGATACCAGAAGCCATCCTTGAAGAATATCTTCTAAACTGAAGAAGCAAGTCTGAGGTCTGTGGCTGCTCCCTGCTAGAATTTAGGCCACAAAGACACAGTCCCAGGGGGTCTTCTGGAGAAGCCGAATTGCTTTCCTGGGGGAAGTTCATGTGCTATGCATATATCTGACACCCAGGAGGCTAATCTCTCTTCTCATCTTCACTATAGCTGTCTGGCAGGTAACATGCCTGATTCAATGCCTGACCTAGGCCCAGGGGACCATATGTAAATGGCCTTGCCTTGTGATACACTATCTACTGGCTGGAATGGGCTGAACACATTCACAAGACCATTGACTGTGTGTGCCAGCCCCTCCCCAGCTTTCTTGATCCATGAGGAATCTGTAGACAACTGTGCCTTTGGAGCTAGAAAAAGCCTGCAGGCCCCATCCTAGCTCATTCCAGTGCCTGAAATTGTGGAGCCACACAGCTGGCTTATAGCCAGGGTAGCCCTGGCTGTGGGACAGAACAGGGCGGCAAATTTTTGTTTGTTTTAATAAGGAAATAAACAAATCACATGGCTCATTTTGTATGCTACAAATGATTATTCGGTGAAAAAACAAATGGTGCTTTTTCAGTGAAGAGTTAGGGTGAGAGAGGAGTCTACAAGGCTTATGTCAAATATTTCCATGCAGTTTCATCCTCTGACTGTTCCAGATCCTGTGCTGCTTGGGCAGGTGAGTAAGTGAGTAAAGAGATGAACATACCTTTCACTTGGCCACAGTGACACTTACCTACCAAATGCATATATCCTCATGGGGTTTTGAAATAGTCCCACACCATCAGAACATAGGTATAAGCTCCCAGTGGCTTCCCACTCAGCTGTGTCCCAAGATTTGGGTCTCCAGAAGCATTTCTATTGGGCAACATTGGACAGATTTTTTATGCTTGAGAATTCCAGGTCATGTAATCACCTGTTCAGTAGCTATTTATTGTGTCTATATTATAGAGCAGGACAGTTTAGTGGGCAGAAGATAAAGCCTGAAATTTGTTTGACTTCATTTCATCAGTTCTCAGCTCTGTGATTTTGAGTACTCATCTAACCTCCTTGAGCCTCAGTTTCTGCATCTATGAAATTCTTGTAATAATCGACTTATAGTGTTCATTCCACAGACAATCAAGAGAACCAGACTAAAATATCATCCAGACAATGAAACAACTGGAAATATAAAACAAATATTATCAACACAGCAAAGATTCCAGTGCAAAAACCTGGACAACATGCATGAACACATGAGAAATTTCAACACAGAGATGGACACTGTGAAAAAGAATCAAATAAATGCTAGAAATTTAAAATATGGGATCGGAGATAAGGAACATCTTTCATGAGTTTTTTAGTACACTTGACACAGCCAAGGAAAAATTCAGTCAACCTGAAGACAAATTAGAAGAAATTATAAACATGAAATTAGATATAAATGAAAATGGACATAAAAAATAGCTTTTGAACAGTTTGTTTAAATTTACACATAGAAAAACAGAAAAAAGAGTGGAAAATAAAAAGAACAGATTATCCAAGAACCATGGGAAAATATCTTACTAACATATATGTAATTGGTGTAATTGGAAATGTGGAAGATGACACCAGCCCAGAAATCCCAGGGACTCCGTACACCAGGCAGGATCAATATGGAAACACATATATTGTGCACACAGTGCACGTGCGCGTGCACACACACACACACAAACACTCTTCAACCAGCATATTCAACATTTTGAAAATCATATATAAAGATAAAATATTGAAAGATACCAGGAAAAATATGGTATATACAAAGGAACATATAGAAGAATTAAAACAGATATTGTCAGAAACTACACAAGCAAGAAGAAAATCAAGTGACATCTTTAAAGTCCTGAAAGCAAAACAAACAAACAAACAAGCAAACCAAAACCACTTTCAACCTAGACTATTACACCCAGACCCACACTCAAAAAATTCAAAAATAAAGAAGAAATATTTTTTCAAACAAAAGTTGAGACACTCTCTTATTGGCTGAACTGCACCACAAGAAATGCTAAAAAGTGCTTCAGCGAGAAATGCTAGACAGAAATTTTGATGCACACACAAACAAAAAAGAAAATTGACTGTCAAAAGCAAAAAGGAATAGCAAGATGTTAGATGTCCATAGCATTTATAGAAGTAAAATGGATGGCAATAATTGTATCAACTATGGAAAGGAGAATTTTGGAATATAATTTTGTAAGATTATGAAGAAAACTAAAAGAAATTCTTTGCAACCTTGTGGTACACAGTGATTTCTGAAATAGAATACAAAAATTAAACAAATAAAAAAATTAAAAATGATAAAGTAGACCATAAAATTCAAAGTTTTGCTCATTTTCATTAACAAAATGAGATAACAGGCCACAGTCTGGGAGAAAATATTTGCAAAAAACATATTTCATGAAGGACTCATAACTACACTCTATAAAGGACTCTCAAAAATTAATAATTAAAAAGTCTACTTTAAAAATGGACAAAAGAACTTAATAAACATTTCACCAATGGATAAATACCAATGACAAAATACATGAAATATCATTAGTAATTTAATTGCAAACTAAAACCACAATCATACAACTACATACTTGTTAGAAAGTTAGAAACTTAGAAAGTTACTTGTTAGAAAGTTAGAAAGTTAGAAAGTTACTAAGTTAGAAAGTTAGAAAGTTACTTGTTAGAAAGTTAGAAACTAGGAAGAGCTGCACAGATGAAGATGTCAAGCAATGGGAACCCTCATACATTGCTGATGAGAGTGCAAGATATCACAGCTACTATGGAAAAATTTGGCAGTTTCCTATTAAGTTGAATATACACATAGACCTAGAGATTCTCTATATAAAGATTTATCTTGACTTTACTTATAATTGCCTTATACTGGGAATAAACCAAATTTCATTCAACCTGTAAATGGATAAACTGTGGCACATCCATACAATGGAATACTATTTAGCAATAAGAAAAAAAAATGCTACTGATCCACTCAACACATAGATGAACCTCAAATGCCTTACGTGAGATTTTAAGAAGCCAGATTTGAAATGCAAAATTCTAGGGACAGAAATCAGTTCGGTGGTTGCCAGAGGCTAGGGTCGTGGGGAGGAGTTGTCTATAATGAGACATAGGGGAACTTCCTGTGGGATTAAACTGTTCCATATCTTGATTATACTGGTGATTACATGCTTGTATGCATTTGCCAACACTGGCAAACTGCACACTGAACAGGGTAAATTTTATTTTGTGTAAATTATACCTAAATTTTAAAAAATGCCTCCTTTCAAGCATTTTGGGAATTTTATTTATCTTCTTTGTTTAATTGATCCCTAACTTAATCCCTCTAGTCAGAGAATATGCTCGATATGGTTTTAATAGTTTGCAACTTATTGAGACTTTTTTTATGGCCCAGCAGCTGGTCCATTTTGGTAAATGTTCCATTTGCACTTCAAATAAATGTTTATTCTGCATTTATAGGATGCAGAATAACAACAACAAAATAACCCGAATTCTAAGTGGCTAGTAGCTACCTTCACTAGTAAATATAGACTTTAACCCTTGAAATCCTCCACTTTCATCTTGGTTATATACTTTTCATCTATCTGATTCCTTAATAATGAGTACTGGCTTTGGCAGGGCCAGCTCAGGCAAAATTGGAAATGCAATGATACTTCTATGTTTCTTTTTTCTCATACCAGAATTGTCTGTTTTTATTGGAGGGTATAATACAGAGGTCATAATGATTAGATACAGATTATAACATACAGGCTAAAACATTTTGTATGTAAAACCATCAGTGAAACTTTATAAGAGAGGGCACAGTGGCTTATGCCTGTAATCCCAGCACTTTGGGAGGTTGAGACGGGCAGATCACTTGAGGAGAAGCTCATTACTCCTGAGGCCAGTAGTTTGAGACCAGCCTAGCCAACATGGTGAAACCCTGTCTCTACTAAAACTACAAAAATTAGCTGGGCATGGTGGCACATGCCTGTGATCCCAACTACTCGAGAGGCTGAGGCAGGAGGGTTGCTTGAAACTAGGAGATGGAGGTTGCAGTAAGCTGAGATTGCACCTCTGCACTCCAGCCTGGGTGACAGAGTAAGACCCTGTCTCAAAAAAAAAAAAAAAAAAAAAGAAAAAGAAAAACTTTATGATTTATAAATATATCAGCAAAACTTTCTGGTTTAGAAACAAAGGATTGTGCTTTTCCACATCAGTGGAAAATCAGAACATCAACAGTTGGAAGAACTCATAAGATCTGAGTAATTAAAGATAAGATTTGAGGAACTCACAAGATTCTTTACTCAGGAACAGGATGGAACCCATGCATCAAGAGATCTTTTCCAGGGGCTAATTGGGAAGCCTGCCAAATGTGACCAGTAGGTTATCGGCAGAAACCACGTCTGTCTTGTTCAACCTGTGTCCCAGGTCCTAGCACCATGCCTGCTACCATTTAAGTGTTCATGTGAAGTTTGTTGTTGAGAAACTAATTACCTAAAAGTTAGAACTTCACCTCTCCATTTTACCGAAGAGGCTATGAGACTCAGAGGGTTACACAGCTAGCGAGTGGCAGAGCCTGGACTTGAACTCAGTTCTGAAGCCAGAATGTGTTCCTTCCTAAACATTCAAGGACAGGGAAGGTGAAACTCCAGCTAGTGGGCAGCCCTTGTGCTCGTTCTAGGGAGACCGCAGGCCGATTCCTGGGAGCTGGGTCTTCATGGTGACACAGTAAGAACAATTCACCTATTGGCTGGACGCAGCGGCTCACGCCTGTAATCCCAGCACTTTGGGAGGCTGAGGTGGGCAGATCACTTGAGGTCAGGAGTTCGAGACCAGCCTGGCCAATATGGTAAAACCCTGTCTTTACTAAAAATACAAAAGTTAGCTGGGTGTAGTGGCTCATGCCTGTAATCTCAGCTACTCAGGAGGCTGAGGTAGGATAATTGCTTGAACTTGGTGGGGCAGAGGTTGCAGTGAGCTGAGATTGCGCCATTGCCCTCCAGCCTGGGTGACAAAGTGAGACTCTGTCTCAGAAAGCAAAGCAAAACAAAACAAAACAGAACTACTCACCTATGTTGTGGATCAACTGTGTCCCCACTGTACCAAATCCTTATTTATTAAAAAAAATTTGTTTTAATTATACATTTATAGCAGCCCAGCTTGAAAAACGAAGCAACAGAGACATGTAGAAAGTTAAAAGGTCTCTACTCCAATTGTAATTTCTCCAATTCCATCGTGGTATGTGCATTCTTCTGGATTTTTTTCTTTTTATTTATTTATTTTTTTATTTATTTTTTATTTTATTATTATTATTATTATTATACTTTAGGTTTTATGGTACATGTGCGCAATGTGCAGGTAAGTTACATATGTATACATGTGCCATGCTGGTGCGCTGCACCCACTAACTCGTCATCTAGCATTAGGTATATCTCCCACTGCTATCCCTCCCCCCTCCCCCCCACCCCACAACAGTCCCCGAAGTGTGATGTTCCCCTTCCTGTGTCCACGTGTTCTCATTGTTCAATTCCCACCTATGAGTGAGAATATGCGGTGTTTGGTTTTTTGTTCTTGTGATAGTTTACTGAGAATGATGATTTCCAATTTCATCCATGTCCCTACAAAGGACATGAATTCATCATTTTTTATGGCTGCATAGTATTCCATGGTGTATATGTGCCACATTTTCTTAATCCAGTCTATCATTGTTGGACATTTGGGTTGGTTCCAAGTCTTTGCTATTGTGAATAATGCCACAATAAACATAAGTGTGCATGTGTCTTTATAGCAGCATGATTTATAGTCCTTTGGGTATATACCCAGTAATGGGATGGCTGGGTCGAATGGAATTTCTAGTTCCAGATCCCTGAGGAATCGCCACACTGACTTCCACAAGGGTTGAACTAGTTTACAGTCCCACCAACAGTGTAAAAGTGTTCCTATTTCTCCACATCCTCTCCAGCACCTGTTGTTTCCTGACTTTTGAATGATTGCCATTCTAACTGGTGTGAGATGGTATCTCATTGTGGTTTTGATTTGCATTTCTCTGATGGCCAGTGATGGTGAGCATTTTTTCATGTGTTTTTTGGCTGCATAAATGTCTTCTTTTGAGAAGTGTCTGTTCATGTCCTTCGCCCACTTTTTGATGGGGTTGTTTGTTTTTTTCTTGTAAATTTGTTGGAGTTCATTGTAGATTCTGGATATTAGCCCTTTGTCAGATGAGTAGGTTGCGAAAATTTTTTCCCATTTTGTACGTTGCCTGTTCACTCTGATGGTAGTTTCCTTTGCTGTGCAGAAGCTCTTTAGTTTAATGAGATCCCATTTGTCAATTTTGGCTTTTGTTGCCATTGCTTTTGGTGTTTTAGACATGAAGTCCTTGCCCATGCCTATGTCCTGAATGGTAATGCCTAGGTTTTCTTCTAGGGTTTTTATGGTTTTAGGTCTAACATTTAAGTCTTTAATCTATCTTGAATTGATTTTTGTATAAGGTGTAAGGAAGGGATCCAGTTTCAGCTTTCTACCTATGGCTAGCCAGTTTTCCCAGCACCATTTATTAAATAGGGAATCCTTTCCCCATTTCTTGTTTTTGTCAGGTTTGTCAAAGATCAGATAGTTGTAGATATGTGGCATTATTTCTGATGGCTCTGTTCTATTCCATTGATCTATATCTCTGTTTTGGTACCAGTACCATGCTGTTTTGGTTACTGTAGCCTTGTAGTATAGTTTGAAGTCAGGTAGTGTGATGCCTGCAGCTTTGTTCTTTTGGCTTAGGATTGACGTGGCGATGCAGGCTCTTTTTTGGTTCCATATGAACTTTAAAGTAGTTTTTTCCAATTCTGTGAAGAAAGTCATCAGTAGCTTGATGGGGATGGCATTGAATCTGTAAATTACCTTGGGAAGGATGGCCATTTTCACGATATTGATTCTTCCTACCCATGAGCATGGAATGTTCTTCCATTTGTTTGTATCGTCTTTTATTTCCTTGAGCAGTGGTTTGTAGTTCTCCTTGAAGAGGTCCTTCACATCCCTTGTAAGTTGGATTCCTAGGTATTTTATTCTCTTTGAAGCAATTGTGAATGGGAGTTCACTCATGATTTGGCTCTCTGTTTGTCTGTTATTGATGTATAAGAATGCTTGTGATTTTTGTACATTGATTTTGTATCCTGAGACTTTGCTGAAGTTGCTTATCAGCTTAAGGAGATTTTGGGCTGAGACAATGGGGTTTTCTAGATATACAATCATGTCATCTGCAAAGAAGGGACAATGTGACTTCCTCTTTTCCTAATTGAATACCCTTGATTTCCTTCTCCTGTCTAATTGCCCTGGCCAGAACTTCCAACACTATGTTGAATAGAAGTGGTGAGAGAGGGCATCCTTGTCTTGTGCCAGTTTTCAAAGGGAATGCTTCCAGTTTTTGCCCATTCAGTATGATATTGGCTGTGGGTTTGTCATAGATAGCTCTTATTATTTTGAGATATGTCCCATCAATACCTAATTTATTGAGAGTTTTTAGCATGAAGGGTTGTTGAATTTTGTCAAAGGCCTTTTCTGCATCTATTGAGATAATCATGTGGTTTTTGTCTTTGGTTCTGTTTATATGCTGGATTACATTTATTGATTTGCCTATATTGAACCAGCCTTGCATCCCAGGGATGAAGCCCACTTGATCATGGTGGATAAGCTTTTTGATGTGCTGCTGGATTCTGTTTGCCAGTATTTTATTGAGGATTTTTGCATCAATGTTCATCGAGGATATTGGTCTAAAATTCTGTTTTTTGGTTGTGTCTCTGCCAGGCTTTGGTATCAGGATGATGCTGGCCTCATAAAATGAATTAGGGAGGATTCCCTCTTTTTCTATTGATTGGAATAGTTTCAGAAGGAATGGTACCAGCTCCTCCTTGTACCTCTGGTAGAATTCGGCTGTGAACCCATCTGGTCCTGGACTTTTTTTGGTTGGTAAGCTATTGATTATTGCCACAATTTCAGCTCCTGTTATTGGTGTATTCAGAGATTCAACTTCTTCCTGGTTTAGTCTTGGGAGGGTGTATGTGTTGAGGAATTTATCCATTTCTTCTAGATTTTCTAGTTTATTTGCGTAGAGGTGTTTGTAATATTCTCTGATGGTAGTTTGTATTTCTGTGAGATCAGTGGTGATATCCCCTTTATCATTTTTTATTGCATCTATTTGATTCTTCTCTCTTTTTTTCTTTATTAATCTTGCTAGCGGTCTATCAATTTTGTTGATCCTTTCAAAAAACCAGCTCCTGGATTCATTTATTTTTTGAAGGGTTTTTTGTGTCTCTATTTCCTTCAGTTCTGCTCTGATTTTAGTTATTTCTTGCCTTCTGCTAGCTTTTGAATGTGTTTGCTCTTGCTTTTCTAGTTCTTTTAATTGTGATGTTAGGGTGTCAGTTTTGGATCTTTCCTGCTTTCTCTTGTGGGCATTTCGTGCTATAAATTTCCCTCTACACACTGCTTTGAATGCATCCCAGAGATTCTGGTATGTTGTGTCTTGGTTCTCGTTGGTTTCAAAGAACATCTTTATTTCTGCCTTCATTTCGTTATGTACCCAGTAGTCATTCAGGAGCAGGTTGTTCAGTTTCCATGTAGTTGAGCGGTTTTGAGTAAGATTCTTAATCCTGAGTTCTAGCTTGATTGCACTGTGATCTGAGAGATAGTTTGTTATAATTTCTGTTCTTTTACATTTATTGAGGAGAGCTTTACTTCCAAGTATGTGGTCAATTTTGGAATAGGTGTGGTGTGGTGCTGAAAAAAATGTATATTCTGTTGATTTGGGGTGGAGAGTTCTGTAGATGTCTATTAGGTCTGCTTGGTGCAGAGCTGAATTCAATTCCTGGGTATCCTTGTTGACTTTCTGTCTCGTTGATCTGTCTAATGTTGACAGTGGGGTGTTAAATTCTCCCATTATTAATGTGTGGGAGTCTAAGTCTCTTTGTAGGTCACTCAGGACTTGCTTTATGAATCTGGGTGCTCCTGTATTGGGTGCATATATATTTAGGATAGTTAGCTCTTCTTGTTGAATTAATCCCTTTACCATTATGTAATGGCCTTCTTTGTCTCTTTTGATCTTTGTTGGTTTAAAGTCTGTTTTATCAGAGACTAGGATTGCAACCCCTGCCTTTTTTTGTTTTCCATTTGCTTGGTAGATCTTCCTCCATCCTTTTATTTTGAGCCTATGTGTGTCTCTGCACGTGAGATGGGTTTCCTGAATACAGCACACTGATGGGTCTTGAGTCTTTATCCAATTTGCCAGTCTGTGTCTTTTAATTGGAGCATTTAGTCCATTTACATTTAAAGTTAATATTGTTATGTGTGAATTTGATCCTGTCATTATGATGTTAGCTGGTTATTTTGCTCATTAGTTGATGCAGTCTCTTCCTAGTCTCGATGGTCTTTACATCTTGGCATGATTTTGCAGTGGCTGGTACCGGTTGTGCCTTTCCATGTTTAGTGCTTCCTTCAGGAGCTCTTTTAGGGCAGGTCTGGTGGTGACAAAATCTCTCAGCATTTGCTTGTCTGTAAAGTATTTTATTTCTCCTTCACTTATGAAGCTTAGTTTCGCTGGATATGAAATTCTAGGTTGAAAATTCTTTTCTTTAAAAATGTTGAATATTGGCCCCCACTCTCTTCTGGCTTGTAGGGTTTCTGCCGAGAGATCCACTGTTAGTCTGATGGGCTTCCCTTTGATGGTAACCCGACCTTTCTCTCTGGCTGCCCTTAACATTTTTTCCTTCATTTCAACTTTGGTGAATCTGACAATTATGTGTCTTGGAGTTGCTCTTCTCGAGGAGTATCTTTGTGGCGTTCTCTGTATTTCCTGAATCTGAATGTTGGCCTGCCTTGCTAGATTGGGGAAGTTCTCCTGGATAATATCCTGCAGAGTGTTTTCCAACCTGTTTCCATTCTCCCTGTCACTTTCAGGTACACCAATCAGACGTAGATTTGGTCTTTTCACATAGTCCCACATTTCTTGGAGGCTTTGCTCATTTCTTTTTATTCTTTTTTCTCTAAACTTCCCTTCTCGCTTCATTTCATTCATTTCATCTTCCAGGGCTGATACCCTTTCTTCCATTTGATCGCATCGGCTCCTGAGGCTTCTGCATTCTTCACGTAGTTCTCGAGCCTTGGTTTTCAGCTCCATCAGCTCCTTTAAGCACTTCTCTGTATTGGTTATTCTAGTTACACATTCTTCTAAATTTTTTTCAAAGTTTTCAACTTCTTTGCCTTTGGTTTGAATATCCTCCCGTAGCTCGGAGTAATTTGATCGTCTGAAGCCTTCTTCTCTCAGCTCGTCAAAGTCATTCTCCGTCCAGCTTTGTTCTGTTGCTGGTGAGGAACTGCGTTCCTTTGGAGGAGGAGAGGTACTCTGCTTTTTAGAGTTTCCAGTTTTTCTGCTCTGTTTTTTCCCCATCTTTGTGGTTTTATCTACTTTTGGTCTTTGATGATGGTGATGTACAGATGGGTTTTTGGTGTGGGTGTCCTTTCTGTTAGTTTTCCTTCTAACAGACAGGACCCTCAGCTGCAGGTCCGTTGGAGTACCTGGCTGGCCGTGTGAGGTGTCAGTCTGCCCTGGGGGGGGTGCCTCCCAGTTAGGCTGCTCAGGGGTCAGGGGTCAGGGACCCACTTGTGGAGGCAGTCTGCCCATTCTCAGATCTCCAGCTGCATGCTGGGAGAACCACTGCTCTCCTCAAAGCTGTCAGACAGGGACATTTAAGTCTGCAGAGGTTACTGCTGTCTTTTTGTTTGTCTGTGCCCTGCCCCCAGAGGTGGAGCCTACAGAGGCAGGCAGGCCTCCTTGAGCTGTGGTGGGCTCCACCCAGTTCAAGCTTCCAGGCTGCTTTGTTTACCTAAGCGAGCCTGGGCAATGGCGGGCGCCCCTCCCCCAGCCTCGCTGCCGACTTGTTGTTTGATCTCAGACTGCTGTGCTAGCAATCAGCAAGACTCCGTGGGTGTAGGACCCTCTGAGCCAGGTGCAGGCTATACTCTCCTGGGGCACCGTTTCCTAAGCCTGTCGGAAAAGCACAGTATTCGGGTGGGAGTGGCCCGATTTTCCAGGTGCCGTCTGTCACCCTTGGAAAGGGAACTCCCTGACCCCTTGCACTTCCAGAGTGAGGCAATGCCTCGCCCCTGCTTCGGCTGGCGCACGGTGCACTCACCCACTGACCTGCGCCCACTGTCTGGCACTTCCTAGTGAGATGAACACGGTACCTCAGATGGAAATGCAGAAATCACCCGTCTTCTGCGTCGCTCACACTGGGAGCTGTAGACCGGAGCTGTTCCTATTCGGCCATCTTGGCTCCTCCTCTTCTATGTTTCTTCACTGTTCCTTATTGTCCACTTTTCCATTCCTGTCTCCTTTTGCACCTCAGAACAGTGTAACAAGAACTTACAACGTAGAAGTTTTTCTGAATCCAATATATTATGGAAGATGAAAATGTGATAAATTAATAACCCCTGCCTGATTTGTCTTACAGCAAAGACATTCACATTTGGATAAAAGTTTATGGAAATGACAGTGCTTGACCCAAGGGTTGATCTCATTTAAAGGAAGAGGCATTGTGTGGGATTGACCTAAACTCACAACCCAGCTGCACTGTTTACACTGGGTGTCACCTGCAGTGATTTACTCAATCATCCTGCCATTCAATTTTTTTCTACTGTAAGATGGAGATAATAATCCAGCCTGAATTTACAGTCATTGTGAGGATCTTATGAGATAATACACATAGCACATTTATCTCCATGCAGCAGGAATGCTCACGATGAGCTAGGCTTAAAGTCAGGATTTCTAGGATGAGGTTTCAAGTAGATTTTGTTTGTCCAGAACATTGGCTGAGCTTGTAAGCTGACATACCTTGTGGGAGGGCCCAGGAACCATCTTAAATGATCGGCTGGAAGCTAGAGGAAAGAGATCCCTCCAAAAAAGAGCTCATGTCTTTACTCTTCATTTGTGGCTGATTATTCATAAGTGCTGTGCCAATTTGCAAAACCTCCACGGTGATGTTTGGAGATGGGGTCAGCAGCAGGAGACCCCCAAACAGGAGATATTTTTCCATCCCCTCCTCTGAGAGCATCTGGAGAAAGGGGGACTTTTTCTCTAAATAGACATTGAAAGGAAGTAATCCTAGAACCAAGCTCCCCTTGGAGTTGGCCATGTAAATTCAATTTCTTCTAATAAATGTGATTTGAGCTCTTATTGTTTGCAAGCCTGAGATAGGCCTTATCACATTCTAGTGTCTCTTAGTGCTTGGAACACACATGAAAAGGACTCTATGAGATTTTGATAAATTTGCATTTTCTTTGTTTCACTGTGTCTTTGCTAAACTCTGTGCTATATCTCCAAGAAAAAGACTGACAGCTATATCCTCTGAAACAGATAATGGGCAGGGGGAAAGATACATGGATCAGTCTCTTCATCTTGAGTTCAAGTTAGAGATAAATACTAACAGTCCATTTTTGCCTATTTTCTGTCCTGAGCTTCTATATATTGAATGAATAAACAGCAGCATTAAAGGAGCATTTATTAAACTCTATCTAAGCCAGTGTGCAAGTTAGAAAAGGCAGGAAAGTAATTAAAGCACAGGCTCCCAAATCAGACCATCCAGGTCTGAATCCACTCTGAATCACTATCTAGCTGCTCAACTTAACCTCCCCATGCATCAGTTTCCTCCTTTATTAATTGATGATGGTAGTGGTAGCTAGCTTGTAGATATATTGTGAAGATCACATGAGTTATCATATGTAAAGCCCACAGAATAGTGCCTGGCATGTGACAAGCACTAGGGATGTTTTCATCATATAATTTTACCCAAAGTTTTCAGTGACTATGACAAAGAAATAATTTTCCTCAAATAGAAATGAAAAAACTGAGGCTCAGAAAATTGGAATGACTTGCCCAAAGCCATATGATTGATAAACAGAAGAGCTCACTGAATTCAGTGCCCTTCAGTCTCCTTCCTTCCCACACGAGGAACTCCCTGGGTCCTAGTAGGTTGGATTCACCACAAACTCTTTAAAGGATCTCTCAGGGAGAATGAGATGTCATAGTACAGGGCTGCAGTCTTTTGCTTCTGATACTAGCTACTTGGAGGGTCTTGGGTTGTCACCTGTCTTTGACTCTGTTTTGTTATCTACTTAACATGAATGAGTGAAGAGTGCATATTAGACACTCAAATTCCCTTTCCTTATGAGGAAGCTTGATTTTCTTCCTTCCTTCTTAGCTGGGGATAGTTGGGAACTCACTCCAGCTCTCTATCCTTCAAAGCCAGCAGGACAGAAGGCACAATGAAGACATAGAATTTGACAGTATTCTGCAAATCAAACATCTTTGAGGCAGTACCTTGTACCTTTGGGCTGCTCCTTGAGGCCAGTGGCATCTCTGAAGAGAATTCTATGTAGCAACCCTGCAGAGCTTGGAGTCTCCCATCTGCTGATCCTGGCTTTCTTCCTACCTTGTTCTAACTTTTCCCCTACAAATTCTCTACCAGTTCCAACAAATAGCTTTCTTGACTCAACCCAGATCTAGCTAATTAGCGTGAATTTACTGGCTAATTGTCTTAAAGAAGATTAATGAGTTATTCATCTCTGGCAACCACTATGTACACAATGGTTGAGATAAAACAGATTAAGGAGGGGTTTGTATATGTGTGTGCATGCATCATATATGCAAGACTCTGGTTACATTTTGCCAAAGTTAGATCCTAAAAACAAGGTTTGAATTTTCCCCTTGTCCCCAACAAAGACATTAAGTTACCTTCTTTTGTCAAAAAGCAGTAACATTTCCCAGTGAAAGATAAAAATCAAGTTCAATTGCAGTAGAGAATTTGTTAGCATGAGCTAAAGTTCGGATACTTCCATTTAAGCATAACTAATGGTTCTCAGGTGCTAATGAAATAACCTGAGAAAGCATTTCACCTTCTGTGCTAGAGGCAGGAAGGGATAAGCATGTGTCCCAGGTCTTTGTAGAGAGAGAGAGGTCTTTTAAGAGAAAGATGAAAGTAGCACTCTTCATGAGAGGGGCCTGTGGCTCAGGGAAAAGAACACTGTAGAGAAGTTAGGTGATCTGAATTTGCAGTATGAAGTTGATTACCTGTGCTACTTTGGATAAGCCCTTTATATCTAGGATAATCATATAATTTATCTTTCAAACCAGGGCATTCCTGAGAATAGTGCCTGGCATGTAGTAAGCACTAGGGATGAGAATACACTCCTGAGAATAAAAGACAAACCTGTTAACAACTGCGTTATCTTCCTCCTACATGTAAAATCTCACCACCCCTTTCCACTCCTTGTTATACCATAAGCATCTGGCTTGAATTGTAAATCCAGGAAAGCTAAATCTATGTAGGTTTCATGCACGTCCATGTGAAGAGACCACCAAACAGGCTTTGTGTGAGCAATAAAGCTGTTTATTTCACCTGGGTGCAGGTGGGCTGAGTCCGAAAAGAGAGTCAGTGAAGGGAGATAGGGGTGGGGCCATTTTATAGGATTTGGGAAGGTAATGGAAAATTACAGTCAAAGGAGTTTGTTCTCTGGTGGGCAGGGGCGGGGGGTCACAAGGAGCTCAGTGGGGGAGCTTCTGAGCCAGGAGAAGGAAATTCACAGGGTTAATCACTCAGTTAAGCTGGGGCAGGAACAAATCACAATGGTGGAATGTCATCAGTTAAGGTGGGGCAGGGCCTTTTTACTTCTTTTGTGATTCTTCAGTTACTTCAGGCCACCTGGGCATATACATGCAAGTCATAGGGGATGCCATGGCTTGGCTTGGGCTCAGAGGCCTGACATTCCTGCCTTCTTATATTAATAAGAAAAATAAAACAAAATAGAGTTGAAGTCTTGGGGCGGTGAAAATTTTTGGGGGGTGGTATGGAGAGAGAATGGGCGATGTTTCTCTGGGCTGCTTCTAGCGGGATTAGGAGCAGCGTGGGAACCTAAAGTGGGGAAGATTAAGCTGAAGGAAGATTTTGTGGTAAGGGGTGATATTGTGGGGTTGTTAGAAAAAACATTTGTCATGTAGAATTATTGGTGATGGCCTGGATATAGTTTTGTATGAATTGAAAAACTAAATGGAAAAGGTCTAAGAATTGGGAAGACCTAGGACATCTGATTAGAGTGCCTAAGGAGATTTAGCATAGTCCTGCCAACAAAGATTATTTATTTACTTCAAGAGTTAAGAGTGGCAGTTTGGGGATAGCACGAGGAGCTATCAGCTGCGATGGCTTGGAGAAACAGTGTAAACTGGCAGTGTAAACAAGAGCAGGGCATGTATGAGTAGTTGAGAACGGAGAATAGGAGCATGACTAGACAGAAAATAGTAGGGATGACAAGTTTTTTTTTTTTTTGGGGGGGGGCACAGTCTAAGTTGGTCTGGTGTCTGGAATGAGACTGGGGCCTAATAAAAAGGAGCTCAAATGGGCTGTACCCTGTAGCATTCTGAGGAGACGTCTGACTTCTGAGAAGGGAAAGTGGTAAAAGTATTGTCCAGTCCTTTTTAAGTTGGTGGCTGAGCTTGGTGAGGTGTGTTTTTAAAAGACCTTTAGTCCATTCTACTTTTCTTGAAGACAGAGGACCATAAGGGATATAAAGATTTCACTGAATACTAAGAGCCTGAAAAACTGCTTGGCTGATTTGACTAACAAAGGCCGGTCTGGTATCAGACTGTATAGAGGTGGGAAGGCTAAACTGAGGAATTATGTCTGACAGAAGGGAAGAAATGACTGTGGTGGCCTTCTCAGACCCTGTAGGAAAGGCCTCTACCTATCTAGTGAAAGTGTCTACTTAGACTAAGAGGTATTTTCGTTTTTGTGACTCAGGGCATGTTGAGTAAAGCTAATTTGCTAGTCCTGGGTGGGGGCAAATCCTCGAGCTTGATGTGTAGGGAAGGGAGGGGGCCTGAATAATCCTTGAGGAGTAGTAGAATAGCAGATAGAACAGCAGATGGAACACTGAGAAGTTATTTCCTTGAGGATAGATTTCTACGATGGAAAGGAAATGAAAGGTTCTAAGAGGTGGGCTACTGGCTTGTACTATAGCATAGCTGCCTTTGCTGGTGTGTGGTGATTAGGCCTGGTGGAACTTCCATCAATAAATCAAGCGTGATCAGGGTGAGGAACAGGAAAGAAGGAAATATGGGGAAATGGGGCGAATGTCAGGTGGATCAGAGAGATACAGTCATGGGGGTCAGGTGTGGTATCAGGAATAATGTGGGAGGCCAGATTGAAGTCTGGGCCAGGAACAATGGTAATTGTGGGACTTAACAAAGAGTGAGTACAGCTGAAGGAGCCAGGGAGCAGAAAGTATATGCATCAGGTATGAGGAAGAAAATAGATTTTGGAAGTTATGAGAAATGTAGAGAGTGAGTTGAGCATAGTTTGTGATTTTGAGGGCCTCTAAAATATTAAAGCAGTGGCAGCTGCTGCACACAGACATGAGGGCTAGGCTAAAACAGTAAGGTCAAGTTGTTTGGACAGAAAGGCTACAGGGTGTGGTCCTGGCTCTTGTGTAAGAATTTTGACTGCACTAACCATGCCTAGGAAGGAAAGGAGTTGTTTTGTAAGGGATTGAGGTTTGGGAGATTAATCAGACATGATCAGCAGGGAAAGCACATGTGTTTTTATGAGAATTATGCTGAGATAGGTAACAGATGAGGATGAAATTTGGGCTTGACTGAAGTAATGGGGGCTGTCTGTGAAGCCTTGCGGCAGTACAGCCCAGGTAATTTGCTGAGCCTAATGGGTGTCAGGGTCAGTCTAAGTGAAAGCAAAGAGAGGCTGGGATGAGGGGTGCAGGGGAATAGTGAAAAAAGCATCTTTAAGATCAAGAACGGAATAGTGAGTTGTGAAGGAAGGTATTGAGGACAAAAGAGTGTACGGGTTGGGCACCACAGGGTGGATAGGCAAAACAATTTGGTTGATAAGGCACAGATCCTGAACTAATCTGTAAGACTTGTCCGGTTTTTGGACAGGTAAAATGGGGGAATTGTAAGGAGAGTTTACAGGCTTTAAAAGGCCATGCTGTAGCAGGTGAGTGATAACAGGCCTTAATCCTTTCAAAGCATGCTGTGGGATGGGATATTGGCATTGAGCGGGGTAAGGGTGATTAGGTTTTAATGAGATGGTAAGGGGTGCATGATCGGTTGCCAAGGAGGGAGTAGAGGTATCTTATACTTGTGGGTTAAGGTGGGGGACTACAAGAGGAGGACGCAAAGGAAGCTTTGGATTGGGAAGAAGGGCAGCAATGAGATGCGGCTGTAGTCCAGGAATAGTCAGGGAAGCAGATAATTTGGTTAAAATATCTCGGCCTAATAAGGGAACTGGGCAGGTGGGGATAATTAAAAAAGAGTGCATAAAAGAGTATTGTCTAAGTTGGCACCAGAGTTGGGGAGTTTTAAGAGGTTTAGAAGCCTGGCTGTCAATACCTACAACAGTTATGGAGGCAAGGGAAACAGGCCTTTGAAAAGAAGGTAATGTGGAGTGGGTAGCCTCCGTATTGATGAAGAAGGGGACGGACTTACCCTCCAATGTGAGAGTTATCTAAAGCTCGGCGTCCGTGATGGTTACGGGGCTTCAGAGGTGATTGGGCAGCGTCAGTCTTCAGCTGCTAAGCCAAGAAGGAGTCAGAGATCCTTGGGCCAGAGTTCCAGGGGCTCTGGGAGTGGCTGCCAGGTGAGTTGAACAGTCTGATTTCCAGTGGGGTCCTGCACAGATGGGATGTGGCTTAGGAGGAATCCTGGGCTGCAGGCAGTCCTTGCCCTGGTAGACAGATTTCTGGCACTTGTAGCAAGTTCCTGGGGGAGGAGGTTCTGGGGGAAGAGGTTCTGGAGGAACGCCTGGCTGCTGCAGTTCAGGCATTTGGAAGTTCTTGCGTGCTGGAGATGTTGCTGGGGTTTGTCTCACAGTGGAGGCAAGGAATTGCAACTTTTTTATATTATTGTACACCTTGAAAGTGAGGTTAATTAAGTCCTGTTGTGGGGTTAGAGGGCCAGATTCTAATTTTTGGAGTTTTATTTAATGTCAGGAGCAGATTGGGTAATAAAATGTATATTGAGAATAAGATGGCCTTTTGACCTTTTAGGGTCTAGGGCTGTAAAGTGTCTCAGGGTTGCTGCCAAATGAGCCATGAACTGGGCTGGATTTTTATATTTGATGAAAAAGAGCCTAAACGCTATCTGATTTGGGATAAAGAAAAGGGAGCACTAACCTTGACTATGCCTTTAGCTCCAGCCACCTTTTTAAGAATAAATTGCTGGGCAGGTGGGGGAGGGCTAGTCACGGAATGAAACTGTAAGCCGGACCAGGTGTGAGGATGGGAGGTGATGAAAAGATTATAGGGTGGAGGAGCGGAGGCTGAGGAAGAATTGGGACCTAGCTCAGCCTGGCGAGGAGGGGAGAGGTCAGATGAGTCTGTAGAAAAGGAAGATTAGAAAGACTCAGCGATGCTTGGGGTTGAGACTGAGGGGACAGGCAGGAGGGAAAGAAGGAAGATTTGGGATGAGTTGCACTGGGCACAGAGACTAGGAAGGGACTGATGTGTAAAAGAATGCCTGGATGTCAGGCATCTCAGACCATTTGCCCATTTTACAACAAGAATTATTTAGATCTTGTAGGATGGAAAAACTGAAAGTGCCATTTTCCGGCTATTTGGAACTACTGTCGATTTTGTATTGAGGTCAAGCGGCATTGCAGAAGAAAATAAGATGCTTAGATTTTAGGTCAGGTGAGAGTTGAAGAGGTTTTAAGTTCTTAAGAATACAGGCTAAGGGAGAAGAAGGAGGAATGGAAGGTGGAAGCTTGCCCATAGTGAAGGAGGCAAGCCCAGAGAAAAGAGTAGAGACACAGAGAAGGGGTGGGGGTTTCTTGCCCTCCAGAAAAGCAGAGAAAGGGTTGGGGCATGGAAATAAGGGATTGGGGCACAGAGATAAGAGGTTGGGGTAAAGAAATAAGGGATTGGGGGTTCTTGCCCCCTAGAAAATCAGGACTTGCTGCTAAGGGTGAAGGAGAAGAGGTTGAGGGGTACCTGCCCCTCCCCCAGAAAAGCAGGACTTGCCGCTAAGGGTGAAGGAGAAGGGGTTGAGGGGTACTTGCCCCTCCCCCAGAAAAGCAGGACTTGCCACTAAAGGTGAAGAAGGGGTTGAGGGATACTTGCCCCTCCCCCAGAAAAGCAGGACTTGCCACTAAAGGTGAAGAAGGGGTTGAGGAGTACTTGCCCCTCCCCCAGAAAAGCAGGACTTGCCGCTAAAGGTGAAGGAGAAGGGGTAGAGACAAAGAGAGAAGGGATTGGGGTACTTGCCCCTTCCCCAGAAAAGCAGAGAAGGGGTAGAGACAAGGAGAGAAGGTGTTGGAGTACTTGCCCCTTCCCCAGAAAAGCAGGACTTGCCACTAAGGGTGAAGGACCAAGGCAGGCGTCCCTGCGTGGTCTGACACCTTTGAAACGTGGGTGAATAATCAGAGAGGTGTCCCTGCAATGATTAAACACCAAGGGAAGGCTGCCTTCCCAGTCCGTGACCGGCACCAGAGTTTTGGGTCCATGGATAAAACATGTCTCCTTTGTCTCTACCAGAAAATGAAAGGAATTGAAATTAAGAGAAGGGAGAGATTGAAGTGTGGCACCAAGATTGAAAGGAGAAAGAGGTTGAGGGATAGTGAGGGAGGTTGGAGAAGAGAGTAAAAAGAGGTCACTTACCAGATTTGAAATTGGTGAGATATTTCTTGGGCTGGTTGATCTGAGGACCTGAGGTCGTAGGTGGATCTTTCTCATGGAGCAAAGAGCAGAAAGACAGGGGATTGATCTCCCAAGGGAGGTCCCCCGATCGGAGTCATGGCACCAAATTTCATGTGGGTCCATGTGAAAAGACCACCAAACAGGCGTTGTGTGAGCAATAAAGCTGTTTATTTCACCTGGGTACAGGTGGGCTGAGTCCAAAAAGAGAGTCAGTGAAGGGAGATAGGGGTGGGGCCGTTTTATAGGATTTGGGAAGGTAATGGAAAATTACAGTCAAAGGGGTTTGTTCTCTGGTGGGCAGGGGCGGGGGGTCACAGGAGCTCAGTGGGGAAGCTTCTGAGCCAGGAGAAGGAAATTCACAGGGTTAATAACTCAGTTAAGCTGGGGCAGGAACAAATCACAGTGGTGGAATGTCATCAGTTAAAGCGGGGCAGGGCCTTTTTACTTCTTTTGTGATTCTTCAGTTACTTCAGGCCATCTGGGCATATACGTGCAAGTCACGGGATGCGATGGCTTGGCTTGGGCTCAGAGGCCTGACAGTAGGTTTTAGTATAGCAGCCTGAGTACTGGGTATCCTAGGCAGGGATAGCAGACCAGCTGTAATGCCAGGACATTTATAGCCCACATTTGCCCGTGACCTTTCAAAGAAAATTTAGGCACCCAGAGTGTTCACATTTCCTCTGAAGCACTTGGAATGTTGACAGGCAGACCAGGGCGATTTACATGAACCACTTGCATGGTCTTTAGTGGAGAGGAGGGATTGGTATTAAGCAGAGGAATGTAGGAGACCATCAGAGATTTCCTGGTCTTTACTGAAAACGGAAGGCCCCACTTGGGTTTCTGCCCCTCCAAGCCACATCTTAGGCATGATATGCATAGTGGTTCCCTGGGGACCAGCAGTCTTGTGTTACCAGAGTTCAGCAGGCTGGCCAGGAAAATCAACACCCCACTGCAAAAGGTTAAGAGTTTATCCAACTTGGAAAAGAAAAAAAAACAGTGTTGGGCTTTTTCTGCAGGCCTCCAAAGTGAATGGAGACAGGCTCCATCCTTTGTGGCTCCGATCTTAGGGTCTTGGTGTGGGAGTATGCAAGCTCCAAAACCAAAACCACCAGGAACAAACACTTACAATAAAATCAGAATCACATACTTTTAAAGACTGGGTTTTTAAATTAACAATCAAATTCCTTTAATTGACAGATGAAAAAAAATACTGAATCCCTGGAGTGTGAGTCTTTTACTGTTCACTATGAAATGCGCTAGATTTCAGGAACATTCTCCCATAATGTTTCCTTTTTTTAAAAAAGAAAATCTAAATATCTTATTAATTTCAAATTTAATTCCATTTTGGTCAGAAAATACTTTATAATATTTGGATCTTTTGAAATTTATTGAGACTTGTTATTTTACCCAACATATGAGCCATCTTGATGAATGTTCCATGTACACTTGGGGAGAAAAATGTGTATTCAGCAGTTATTATGCCAATTCAGTCAAGGGAGTCAATAGTATCATTCAAATCTATAATTTAACTGAATTTTAGTCTAATTATGCTATCAATTACTGAGAAAGGGGTGATAAAATTTGAAACCATGATTGTGAATTTTTCTATTTATTTTTTTTAACTTTTGTCTGTATGTATTATGGGGTATATATTTATGGGGTACATGAAATATTTTGATACAGGCATGCAAAGCATAATAATCATATCATGGAGAATGGGGTATCCATCCCCTCAAGCATTCATCCATTGTGTTACAAACAATCGAATTATACTCATTTAATTATTTTTAAAGGTACAATTAAGTTGTTATTGACTATAGTCACCCTGTTATGCCATTGTATAGTAGGTCTTATTCATTCTTTTTATTTTTTTTGTACTCCCTAATCATCCCAAATTCCCCTCTACCCCAACTCCACTACTTTCCCCAGTCTCTGGTAGCCATACTTCTACTTTCTATGTCCACTAGTTCAATTGTTTTGACTTTTAAATCCCACGAATAAGAAGAACATGCAATGTTTGTCTTTCTGTGCTTGGCTTATTTCACTTAACATAATGATATCTATTTCCATCTATGTGTTTCAAATGGCAGGATCTCATTCTTTTTCATGGATAAATAGTACTCCCTTGTGTATATGTGCCACCTTTTCTTTGTCCATTCATCTGTTGATGGACTCTTAGGTTGCTACTAAATCTTGGTTACCGTGAATAGTGCCACAACAAACTTGGCAGTGCAAATATCTCTTTAATATACTGATTTCTTTTCTTCTGGGAATATACCTGGCAATGGGATTGCTGGATCATATGGTAGCTCTATTTTTAGTGTTTTGAGAAATCTTCAAACTCAAACTCTTCTCCATAGTGGTTGTACTAACTTACATTCCCACCATCAATGTACATGGGTTTCCATTTCTCCACATCTTTGGAAGCATTTGTTATTGACTCTCGTTTGGATATAAGCCATTTTAACTGAGGTGAGATGATATCTCATTGCAGTTTTGATTAGCATTTTTCTGATGATCAATGATGTTGAACACCTTTTCATAGGCTGGTTTTCCATTTGTATATCTTCTTTTGAGAAATGTCTATTCAAATCTTTTGCCCATTTTTGATAAGATGATTAGATTTTTTTTCTATAGAGTTGTTTGAGCTCCTTATATATTCTATTTCTTAATCCCTAGTCAGATGGATAGTTTGCAAATATTTTCTCCCATTCTTTGGGTCATCTCTTCACTTCGTGGATTGTATCCTTTGCTGCATAGAAGTTTTTAACTTGATGTGATCCTATTTGTCATTTTTGCTTAAGTTGCCTGTGCAACTTAATAGGGTATTACTATTACCCACAGGGTATTACTAAAAAAATTTTAGCTCAGGCTAATGTCCTAAAAAGTTTTCCCAATGTTTTCTTACAGTAGTTTCATAGTTTGGGTTCTTAAATTTAAGTCTTTAATCCATTTTTATTTGATTTTTTATATGGCGAGAGATAGGGGTCTAGTTTCATTCTTCTGCATATGTATATCCAGTTTTCACAGCACCATTTATTGAAGAGACACTTTTCCCTAGTGTACGTTCTTGGCACCTTTGTCAAAAATGAGTTCACTGTAGATGTGTGGATTTGCTTCTGGGTACTCTATTCTGTTTTATTGGTCTATGTGTCTGTTTTTAATGTCAGTACCATGCTGTTTTTGTTACTATAGCTCTGAAGTATAACTTGAAGTCAGGTACTGTTATTTCTCTAGCTTTGTTCTTTTTCCTTAAGATAGCTTTGTCTATTCTGGGTCTTTGTGGTTCCATATAAATTTTAGGATTTTTTTTTCTATTTCTGTGTAGAATGTCATTAACATTTTGATAGGGATTGCCTCAAATCTGTAGATTGCCTTGGGTACCATGGACATTTTAACAATATTGAGTTGGGCATGGTGGCTCATGCCTGTAGTCCCAACACTTTGGGAGGCCAAGGTGGGCAGTTTTTGAGCCCAGGAGTTTGAGACCAACCTGGGCAACATGGCAAAACCCTGTATCTACAAAAAAATACAAAAATTATCCAGGCATGGTGGCACATTACTGTAATCCCAGCTACTTGGTAGGCTTAGGTGGGAGGATCACTTGAGCCCAGGAGGTTGAGGTAGCAGTGAGCAGATTGTGCCACTGCACTCCAGTCTGGGTGACAGAGTAAGACACTGTTTCAGAAAAAAAATCATATATATATTAGATAGATAGATACTATCAATCCATAAACATGGACTATCTTTTAATTTTTTGGTGTTCTCTTCAATTTCTTTCATCAGTTTTTTTATTTTTAGATGGAATTTCACCCTTGTTGCTCAAGCTGAAGTGCAATAGCACATTATCAGCTAACAGCAACCTCCGCCTCCAGGGTTCAAGTGATTCTCCTGCCTCAGCCTCCCACGTAGCTGGGATTACAGGCTCCTGTCACCATGTCTGGCTAGTTTTTGTATTTTTAGTGGAGATGGGGTTTCACCATGTTGTCCAGACTGGTCTCGAACTCCTGTCCTCATGTGATCACCTGCCTCAGCCTCCCAAAGTGCTGGGATTATAGGCATGAGCCACTGTGCCCAGCCTCATCAGTATTTTATAGTTTTTATTATAGGGATCTTCCACTTCTTTGGTTAAGTTACTACCTAGCACTGAATTTTATTTGTGGCTATTTTAAATGGGATTATCTTTTTATTTCTTTTTCAGATTGTTCACTGTTAGCATATAAAAATGCTGCTGTTTTATGTATGTTGATTTTGTATCTGGCAACTTTACTAAATTCTTTTATCAGTTTTAGTAGTTTTGTGTGTGTGAAGCCTTTAGGTTCACACAAATTTAAGATTATATCACCTGCAAACAAGGATAATTTGACTTCTTCCATTCCAATTTGGATGCCCTTTATTTCTCTCCTTTGTCTGATTGCTCTAGCTAGGACTTCAGTACTGTGTTGAGTAACAGCGGTAAAAGTAGGCATCCTTGTCATGTTCCAGATCTTAGAGGAAAGGCTTTCAGTTTTTTCCCATTCAGTATGATACTAGTTGCGGATCTGTCATATATGGCTTTTATAATGTAGAGGTATGTTCTTTCTATCCCCAGTTTTTGAGAGATTTATCATTAAGAGATGTTGAATTTTATCAAATGCTTTTTCAGCATCAGTTGAAATGATCGTATGGTTTTTGTTCTTTAGTCTGTTGATGCAATGTATAACATTGATTGACTTGCATATGTTGAACCATCCTTGCATCCCAGGAATAAATCTCACTTGGACATGATGAATGATCTTTCTAATGTATTGTTGAATTTGGTTTTCTAGTATTTTGTTGATAATTTTGCATCAATATTCATCAGTGATATTGGCTTGCAGTTTGCAGTTTTCTTTTTTTGATGTGTCTTTATCTGGTTGTGGTATCAGAGTAATACTCACCTCATAGAATAAGTATGGAAGTATTTCCTCCTCCTCTATTTTTTAGAATAGTTTGAGTGGGATTGGTATTAGTTCTTCTTTAAATGTTTGGTAGAATTCAGCACTGAAGCTATTGGGTCCTCAGTTTTTGTTTTCTGGGAGGCTTTTTGCTATGGCTTCAATCTTGCTATTTGTTATTGGTCTGTTCAGGTTTTGAATTTCTTCCTGGTACAATCATGTTAGGTTGCATGTGTCTAGGAGTTTGTCTGTTTTTCTAGATTTTCCAATTTTTTGGCATATGGTTGCTCATTGTAGCCACTAACAATCCTTTCAATTTCTGCAGCATCAGTTGCAATATCTCCTTTTTCATGTGTGCTTTTATTTATTTGGATCTTCTCTCTTTTTTTCTTAGTCTAGCTAAAGATTTGTCAATTTTGTTTAAATTTTCAAAAAGCTGACTTTTTGTTTCATTAGTCTTGTGTATTGTTTTCTTCATTTCAAATTCATTTATTTCTGCTCTGATCTTTTTTTTCTACTACTAATTCTGGGTTTGTTTGCTCTTGCTTTTCTACTTCTTTAAAATGCACCATTCAATTGTTTATTTGAACATTTTCTCCTTTTTTTGTAGACACTTATAGATTGAAACTTCTGTCTTAGTATTGTTTTTGCTGTGTTCCATAGGGTTTGACATGTTGTGTTTCCATTATCATTTATTTCAAGAAAATTTTCAATTTCCTTCTTAATTTCCTCATTGAACCATATGTCATTCCAGAGCATATTGTTTAAATTTTATGTATTTGCATAGTTCCCAAATTCCTTGTTATTGATTTCTGGTTTTGTTTGATTGTGATCCAAGAAGTTATTTGATATTATTTCAATTTTTAAAAATGTTTTAAGACTTATTTTGTGAAGTAACATATGGTCAATCCTTGAGAATGACCCATGTGCTGGGGAAAAGAATGTGTATTCTGCAGCTGCTGAATGAAACGTTTGTAAATATCTATTGGATCCATTGGGTCTATAGTGCAGATTAAGTCAGACATTTCTTTGTCAATATTCTGTGTGGAAGATCCTGTCCAGTGCTGAAAGTGGGATGTTGAAGTCTCCAGTTATTATTTTATTGGGTGCTATCTCTCTTTTAGCTCTAATAATATTTCCTTTGTATATCTGGGTGCTCCAGTGTTGGGTACATATACATTTAAAATTGTTATACCCTATTGTTGAATCGACCCTTTTATGATTACATAGTGAACTTCTTTGTCTCTTCTTACAGTTTTTGTCTTCAAATATATTTGGTCTTATATAAGTATAGCTACTCCTGCTATTTTTTGGTTTCCATTGGCATGGAGTATGTTTTTCCATCCCTTTGTTTTCAGCCCTTGTGTGTCTGTTTAGGCGATGTATGTTTCTTGTAGGCAACAGATCAATGGGTCTTTTTCTTTTTAATCCATTCAGCCATTCTATGTCTTTTGATTGGAGAGTTTAGTCCATTTATATTCAACTTTCTTATTGATAAATGAGGACTTACTCCTGCCATTTTGTTATTTGTTTTCTGGTTGTTTTGTAGTCTTCTCTTCCTTCTTTCTTTCTTTCCCTTCTGTCTTCCTTAATGAAGGTGATTTTCCCTGGTGATATGATTTATTTTCTTGCTTTTTACTTGTTTATCTGTTGTTTGCTTTTTGGCTTGGGGTTACCATGAGGCTTGCAAATACTATCTTAAAATCCATTATTTTAAGCTGATAACAACTTAACACTGCATAAACAAACAAGCAAAAAGAAAACTATCAAAAACTATGCTTTAACTTTGTCTCCCTGCTTTTTATCTTTTTGTTTACTCATTCTATTTATATCTCATTTGACTGTGTATTAAAATCTTATAGTTATTGTTATTATTATTGGAGATGGAGTCTTGCTCTGTCCCCAGGCTAGAGTGCAATGGCACGATCTTGGCTCACTGCAACCTTTGCCTACCAGGTTCAAGCAATTCTCCTGTCTCAGCCTCCCAAGTAGCTGGGATTACAGGCATGCACCACCATGCCCTGCTAATTTTTGTATTTTTTTAGTAGAGACAGGGTTTTACCATGTTGGCCAGACTGATCTCGAACTCCTGATCTTGTGATCTGCCTGCCTCAGCCTCCCAAAATGCTGGGATTACAGGCATGAGCCACCACACCCAACTGTAGTTATTATTTTTAATGGATTAATCATTTAGTCTTTTTACTTACAATAAGAGTAGTTTACACACCACAGTTACAGTATTGTAATATTTTGTGTTTTTTCTGAGTACTTACTACAAGTGAGCTTTGTACCTTCATATGATTTCTTATATCTCTTTAACATCCCTTTCTTCCTGATTGAGGTACTCCCCTTAGCATTTCTTGTAGGACAGGTTTAGTATTAATGAAATCCCTCAGCCTTTCTTTGTCTGGGAAAGTCTTTATTTCTTCTTCATGTTTGAAGGATATTTTTGCCAGATATACTATTCTAGGGTAAAAACTTTTTCCTTCAGCCCTTTAAATATGTCATGCCACTGTCTCCTGGCCTGTTAGGTTTCCACTGAAAAGTCTGCTGCCAAATGTATTGGAGCTCCATTGTATGTTATTTGTTTATTTTATTTTGCTGCTTTTAGGATTTTTTATTTATTCTTGATCCTTGGCAGTTTAGTTATTAAATGCTTCTCAGGTATTTCTTCAGGTATTTCTTCTTTGGGTTAAATCTCCTTGATGCTATATAACCTTCTTGTAGTTGGATATTGATATATCAAAGTATAAGACATTGGGGTTTGGGAAGTTCCCTGTTATTACTTCTTTGAATGATCTTTCTACCCCTATCTGTTTCTCTACCAACTCTTTAAGGTAATAACTGTTAGATTTGCCCTTTTGAGGCTATTTTTCTAGTTTCTGTAGGCATGCTTCATTATTTTTATTCTTTTCTATTTTGTCTTCTCTGTGTTTTCAACTAGCTTGTCTTAAACTCACTAATAGCTCATGGATTCTTTCTTCTGTTTGATCAATTCTGCTATTAAAATACTTTAATGTATTCTTCAGTATGCCAATTGTGTTTTTTAGCTCCAGAATTTCTGCTTGATTTTTAAAAATTATTTCAATCTGTTTGTTACATTTATTTAATTGAATTCTGAATTCCTTCTCTGTGTTACATTGAATTTCTTTGAATTTCCTCAAAACAGCTATTTGGAATTCTCTGTCTGAAAGGTCAAATATCTCAGTTTCATCCAGGATTTGTCCTTGGTGCTTTATTTAGTTCATTTTGTGAAGTCATTTTTTTCCCAGAATGCCTTGATACTTGTAGATGTTCCTCTCTGTCTGGGCATTGAGAAGTTGATATTTATATTAGTCTTCACTGTCTGGGCTTATTTGTAGCCGTCTCTCTTGGTGAAGCTTTCCAGATATTTGAAATTACTTGACAGTTGTGATCTGAGTTGCATCTGCTTTAGGGGGTACCCCAAGCCCAGTAATACTGTGATTGTTACACACTCATACAGAAGCTGCCTTGATGGTCTTGGACAAGATCTGGAAGGATTCTCTGAATTATCAGGCAGAGAATCTTGTTCTCTCTCCTTACTTTCTCCCAAATGAACAGGGTCTCTCCCTCTTTCTTTTCTGAGCCACTTGAAACTGGGGGTGGAGTGACACAAGCCCCCCTGTGGCCACCAGCACCACGACTGTACTGGGTCAGACCTGAATCCTGTACAGCACTGGGTGTTGCCCAAGGCCTGTGGTAACCGATTCCTGCTACTGCCTATGTTTGCTCAAGGTCCCGGAGGTCTACAATCAGCAGGTGGTGAAATCAGCCAGTCTCGTATTCTTTCCTTCAGGGCAAGGAGTTACCCTTGTCCCCTGGTGAGTCTAGAAGTGTCACCTGGGAGTCAGGGACTAGAGTCAAAAACCTTAGATGTCTACCTGGTATTCTTTTGTGCTGCAGCTTAGCTGACACTCAAACCAAAAGATGCATTTCTTCCAACTCCCCTCTCTCCTTTAGAAGGCAAAGGAGCCTTATCGTATTGCTATCACCACCACAGGTCCATGGGGAATACTGCCAGACTACTGCTGATGTTCCCTGAAGGCCCAAGGGCTCTTGCATCAACTTGTGGAAAATGCTTGCTGGCCTGAGACTCACCCTTCGGGGCAGTGGGCTCCCCTCTGACCCATGGTAGGTCCAAAAGTGCTGTCCAAGAGCCAAATTCTGGAATTGGGTACTCTCAGAACCCACCTGGTGCTCTACTGTCCTGTGGCTGAGCTAGTACCCTCTAGGGTACTAGTTGCTTTCACAGGCTGAAATTGGGTGTCTCCTCTAGGCTGCTTTCACAGGCTGTCATTGACTGCCTATGGCTTTTCTAGGTGTATGATGCAAGCTGTCAGTGTATCTAACATTCTGGGGTCTGGAGAATGGTGACCCTCTTCTCATAGTTCCACTAGGGAGGGAGTGCCCCAGTGAGGACTCTGTGTGGGAGCTCCAATTCCACATTTCCCCTCTGTACTCCCCTATTATAAGTTCTCCATTAGGGCTCCCCACCTGCAACAGACTTCTGCCTAGACATCTTGGTGTTTTAATACATCCTCTGAAATCTAGATGGAGGCTCCCAAAGCTAAACTCTTGTCTTCTGCACACCTGCAGGCCCAATTTCTTATGGAAGTCACCAAAGCATGGGGCTTGCACCTTCAGAAGCCATGGCCCAAGTTGTAACTTATTCCCTCTGGCCATGGCTGAAGCTGAAGTGGCTGGAACACAGCAAACCATATCCTCAGACTGAGCAGAGCATCTGGGCCCTGGGCCAAGCCCATGAATTCTATTTTTCCCTCCTAGGCCTCTGGGTCTGTGATATGAGGGAGCTGCTATAAAGATTTCTGGAATGCCCTGGAGACATTTTCCCCATTGTCTTGGCTATTAACATTTGGCTTCTTGTCCTTGTTACTTATACAAATTTCTGCAGCCTGCTTTGGCTTGAATTCCTCCCTGGAAAATGAGTTTTTGTTTTCTACCTGTATTAGTCTGTTTTCACACTGCTGATAAAAGCAAACCTTAGACTGAGTAATTTACAAAAGAAAGAGGTTTATTGGACTTACAATTCCACGTGGCTGGGAAGGCCTCACAATCCTGGTAGAAGGCAAGGAGGAGCAAGTCATGTCTTACATGGATGGCAGCAGGCAAAGAAAAAGAGCTTGTGCCAGGGAACTCCCTGTTATAATACCATCAGATCTCATGAGACCCATTCACTATCATGAGAACAGCATGGGAAAGACACACTCTCATGATTTAATTATCTCCCACCAGGTACCTCCCACAACACGTGGGAATCCAAAATTAGATTTGGGTGGGGACAAAGCCAAACCATATCATACCACATGGTCAGGCTGCAAACTTTCCAAATTTTTATGCTCTGCTTTCTCCTTCCCTTTTAAACATAAGTTCCAATTTCAGACCATCTCTTTGTGAACACATATGACTGTATGCTTTCATAAAAAGCCAGGTCATTTCTTCTTCTTTGTTTTTTTCTTTTTTAAAGATGGAGTTTTGCTTTTGTTGCCCAGGCTGGAGTGCAATGGCATGATCACAGCTCAGTGCAACCTCTGCCTCCTGGGTTCAAGCCATTCTCCTGCCTCAGCCTCCCGAGTAGCTGAAACAGTGTCTGCCACCATGCCCAGCTAATTTTTGTATTTTTAGTAGAGAGGAGCTTTCATCATATTGGCCAGGCTGGTCTTGAATTCCTGACCTCAGGTGATCCACCTGCCTCAGCCTCCCAAAGTGCTGGGATTACAGACCTGAGCCACTGCATCCAGCTCATGTCACTTCTTGAATGCTTTGCTGCTCAGAAATTTCCTCTCCCAGAGAGCCTAAATAATCTCTCTCAAGTTCAAAGTTCCACAGATCTCTAGGTCAGGAACAAATTGCCACCAGTCTCTTTCCTAAAGCATAGCAAGAGTGACTTTACTCCAGTTCTCAATAAGTTCCTCATCTACATGTGAGACAATCTCAGCCTGGACTTTATTGTCCATATCACTATTAGTATTTTGGTAAAAACCATTCAACAAGCTTCTAGAAAATTCCAAACTTTCCCATATCTTCCTATCTTCTCCTGATCCCTCCAAACTGCTCAAGCCTCTGCTCATTACCCAGTCCCAAAATCATTTCTACATTTTCAGGTAAATTTATAGCAGTGCCCCAAACTCCCACTACTATTTTTCTGTATTAGTCCATTTTTATACTGCTATAAAGAACTACCTGAGACTGGGTAATTTATAAACGGAAGAGGCTTAATTGCTCACAGTTCCACATGGCTAGGGAGGCCTCAGGAAACTTACAATCATGGCAGAAGGGAAAGCAAGGCAAGTCTTACACAGCAGCAAGAGAGAGAGAGAGAAAGGGGAAAGTGCCACACTTTTAAACCAGCAGATCTCATGGGAACTCACTCACTAGCACCAGGACAGCATCAGAAAAATCCACCCTCATGATCCAATCACCTCCCACCAGGTATCTCCTCTGACATGTGGGGATTACAATTCAAGATGAGATTTGGGTGGGGACAGAGAGCCAAACCATATCACCCAATGACCTGTTCTCTGGTTCATCAAGAAAGTAGGACTTTAGGTTTTCCATAAAGAGCTGTAGCCTTATAGCACAATGCAGATTGAATTCTGCCAACAAAGAAAAGCTCTTAAAAGGGAAAACTCACCCATGCTCTTTTATTCTTTAAAATGTCAGCTAAGCTTCAGTATCTGCTTACTTTTAGTCCTCTTCAATGCCTTCAGATAGTTTTTTTGCTTATTTATTTGCTTACTGACTGGCTGGCTTAATTTTTGTCCAGGTGAAATGGTTTGGCTCTGTGTCCCCACCCAAATCTCAACTCGAATTGTAATCCCCAAGTGTTGAGATATCGAGGGAGGGACCTGGTGGTAGGTGATTGGATCATGGGGGCACTTTACCCCATGCTGTTCCTGTGATAGTGATAGTGAGGGAGTTCTCATAAGAGCTAATGGCTTTAAAAGTTTTGGGGAGTTCCCCCTTTGCTCTCTCTCCCTCTCCTCCTGCGGTGTAAGATGTACCTTGCTTCCCCTTTGCCTTCTGCCATAATTATAAGTTTCCTGAGACCTCCTCAGCCACGCAGAACTGTGAGTCAATTAAACCTCTTTCGTTTATAAATTACACAGTCTAGGTAGTGTTTCACACTGCTTTATAGCAGCGTGAAAACAGATTAACGCACCAGGAATTATAGTCGTAATCTGTGGGAGGATTGGTCTGATGGGTGTTATCAAGACTTTACTAGAAGTGAAATGTACATTGCTTTAGTTTAGAAGCTATATTTCCTATTCTATTCTTTTATTTGTTATATTAAGTATTATAACATACATTTTAATTTTATAGAATCTGACGTTAATAAACAAATCGATCTTTCTCTTGAATAGGAAAAATTTGTTTACTTTAAAATCTCATCGCTCTCAAACCCCACCTTAGCCTTGTTAATCAGGACTTTAATTCTATTTTATTATTAGTTTGGAATTAATAGGTTTTATTTATGAAGTTAGTGTGTAATTTCATGAACATACATATAATTGCTCTTATAATTAATCTTTTCGGATGTGAGGGCGATCTGGCTGTGACATCTGTCACCCCATTGATCGCCAGGGTTGATTCGGCTGATCTGGCTGGCTAGGCGGGTGTCCCCTTCCTCCCTCACCGCTCCATGTGCATCCCTCCCTGTAATTAATATTTTCATTGTGTTATTTATCTTGTTTTTGACTAAATAAAGTATTTGATTTTATATTGAGTTATTTATATCTCTTTTTCATATTTAGGCTTTCTTAGTATATTTAGGTAATTTATACTTTTCATAAATTTAAACATTTTTTAAGATTCTGTATTTTCTGAATCATACCCTCAGTGAATAGTGATAGAACTGTCTTCTTAATTATTATTAATTATTTTGTTTCTTATTGCCCTTGCTAGAACTTTACAAACAAGCTTAAAAAATAATAAAGCAACATTTCTCACCTTGTTCCTGACTTTGAAGGAATGGTTCTACTTTTATGCTAGATTGTGCTGCTTAAAAAAGTTATCTTTTATCATAAAAAAATTCTGTTTATTGTAGTAATATTAACTTTTAATTGAATTATATAAAGTGTCACTTCTGCCACTAAAATAAATATAATATTTTCTCTTTTGGCCTACCGATATATCTTATTAAAGCTATCGGATTGTTGCTATTGGTGCTGGTGTTTTTTGTTTTTGTTGTCTGCGTTTGTTTGTTTGTTTTCTCTTAAACTACAGACTTTTATTTCTCATAGTTCTGGAGGTTGACATGGTCAGGTTCTGGTGAGGGCCCTCTTTCTGGCTTGTAGACAGCTACTTTCTAGCTGTATCTTTGCATGGTGGAGAGAGCTTGGTTTTTTATATTCTAGTAAATTGTATTGCTGGGATAAAGCTTACCTGGTTTTGTTGGATTCAATTTTACTTGGATTCTTCCAGATGACTCAATTTAACTGGGATGCATTGCATAATATTTCATGGCATGTAACTATTATTTTCTCATGGAAATTGTATTTTTCTAAAATTTCTAATAACTCATTGGAAAACACAATGGCCCTTGCTAAATTCTCTCACCCAGCTCTCTGCCATTTTCTCAGGTTATTGGTTTATTTAGACTATATTTTTTCTTGAGTATGTTTTGGTAATACATTTTTTTATTAAAAATATTCTTGTCTTTGACACTAACATTTGTTTGCCTCAATGGATGCATCAGATTCTTATAATTTATTTACTCTAATATCTGATGTTATATAACTCATCAGTTCTATTTGTCTTTATATTTATGTTATTCTCTTCCCACCGTTTATGTTTGCTTTGCTTTTATTTTAATTCATTAGTTTCTACTTTTATATGCTTCATCCTTTTTTCTTTATGCTTAATTTGTTGTGCTTAATACTAACTTCTTGATATAAATACTTAGATATTTTTTATTCTTTCTTGTTCAGTAAAACCATACATTTATGTGACTTTGCCTGATAAGGAAGCTTTACCTACAGATAATAACCTTAGATTGGTAGCATCCTCACTCTCATTATTTTCCAGTTTTTGCTTTCTCTTTCTTCAAAGAGTTATTTGGAATATTTTAGTGCCAACTTGTTCAAATTCTCATTGATGTGAATTTAGATTATAGGGTGATAAAATAATATCTTCTATGAGCTTTGGATAAATTATTTCACAAATAGATTGAACTGAAATTTATCAAACATGCCATAGCTTTTTGGTACTTTATGTAATCTTAATCTAGTAAAATAATCTTGCTCTCCAAATACAAGCCTCTTGAAGTCTCTCCCTGTGTGCCTTTGCATATGCTGGGTGAATTCCTCCAAGAATGGTAGTCCCTCTTGTTTCCCATTAAAAATCTACCCATCTATTTGGGAAAATTTAAGATGGTATTTCCTTCTTGAATTATTTGCTGGTTACTTCAGTTGAATAAAATCTTCCTAACATCTGAGCAATTTGTTAATTATTTACTCTGATCATGGCACTTACCATGTCTTATTTTATAGTTTTTGACTTGGTTAATTTTAATATTTCTTCAGGGCACAATAAAATATAAAGAGAGGGAGGTGTTACATAATAAGCCCTCAGATATTTGTCGGGTCAGATTCAATTGAATTCAGGTTCCAAAATAGAAAATCATTGTTCCAAATAGGAATAATTTCCCCACAGTGGACTGCCTGGAATATAGGCCCTGGGCTTGTGGATTTAGCAAGTTAAATTGGATCAATACAAAATTGTTCTCCACACAAGTGGAAACTGTAGCTGTTAATAATGAATAGAACTACTGGGTAAAGAGAAATGGATGCCATCTGGTTCAAGTTACCTTCTGCCTCCTCCTTTGCCTTTTTCTGGATCTTGAAAATCCCCATGTATCTCTGCTTTTTCTATAGTAAACCTTCCCTGGAGAGACTCCATTCTGAAGGCAATTTTCCAAGACCATTTGCAGAATTGGCTGGGCCTTCTGCTGAGACATAAAAGGGCATTTATTCTGGGACCTAAAAATGGAGTTGGAGGGTTGGAGGAGACATTGCTGAACTTGTTTCAGAAATAGGTACTATATGCATCAGTTATATTGCTTCACGTATAAATGTTAAACCTAATATGTTCCACTTAAAGAATATGCATTTACATGTGTGCATGTGTACACTTTGAGTTTCGTGTTGTTTACATAAGTTTCTGGAGATATTTTCACATTTCCATGTACAAGCTAGGGATTTAGTGCTATGTTGTCAGACACATCGTGACTGTAGAAGCAGATATTTGTGTTCTAATGCTAGATTGTATGCCAAAATCATAATACCCTGCATTCTAGAAACATACAATGTAATAGAATTTTGAGCCATATGGTGAAAAATTTAGAAGTATTATTCTCTATATGTATATACTACGATTAACGTCAATGAATTTGACTTTTTGTCAACTTTTGGAAAGGCCAGGCAATTTTATTTGAGCCCTAGGAGGGTTACTATAATTTAGAAAGGCACTTACCTTCCACTCTACAACTTTAAGTCTTGGACTTAGGATGTAGTAGAACTAATCTCACAGGCTGACCATCTTAAATACTGTCCAAATTGGGACAAATTTGAGAGTGAAAGGAGGTGCTATCACCCAAGATCTACAAGTGTAAATCCATCCATCATGGGGAAAAGTGACATATGATCATGCTATATTTTAAACTGTTTAAAATGGAATAAGTTAGCTTATTTGACTTCTTAGTCAGAAACTGGTACTGATTTCTTTCAACTTCTCCTGCCCTCCTATCCCACTATAGAGGTTTCCATTTTGAGCAGTCTAATATGCTAACCCAGAGATGATGAGTAAGTTTCCCCTCATTTTCTTTCCAATCTGATATTACTCATATGCCCATTCCGTAGCCATACCACAACAATAAAAATTAATTTAACCAAAATATGTTCATAATTTTTAAAAATATTTTAAGTAATAAAGAAAATACACTGTATTTCTGAACATGTGTAGGTGTTGGCCACATTTATGATGCATCCATGGAAGCTTGTATTCTAGGCATGAAATAAATATTTGGCACTCATGATAACATTTCCCCTCTCTCATATTCATAGCATATTTAATTAATCAAATCATGATTTCACATTGATCTTTGGTATGGTATCAGATTCCTTCTCAACACAGCTCTTCAGATGGCCAATAACTCTTATCAAGCTTGACTCATATTAGGTTGGTGCAAAAGTAATTGTGGTTTTGCCATTACTTTCAACCACAATTACTTTTGCACCAACCTTTATAAAATTGAACTTATTAATTCTGTGCTCAAATGAATTTGCTATGACATCACATGGCTACTTTTTATTTATTTTTATTTTTGGGGAAAGGGGCAAATGTAGAGATTAACAAAACCTCTTTCTTTGCTAGTTAGAGCTTGGTGGTCCAGAGAATGTTTGCAGTGATTCAATAACAGCAGCTGTAAGTTATCATTATGGTAACTTACTAGACAACAGCCAAGTAAGTCAATGAGAAGGGCTACAGCAAGCAGCCCCGTAGTTTGACCTATACTAGATTATGGGTTTGAGAACACCCTTGAGTAGGCCAGAGTAAGTTTAGGGGACTATTAAAAGCAATGGCAAAAAGCACAATTACTTTTGCACCAACCTAACAGAATGGTTCCAATTGCACCTCCTCTCTTCTTTGGTTCCCTTCCATAAGGGATATACTTAGACAAGGATCAAAAGCAAAACAGTGACCAAATTAAAGTTTATCAAAATTTGACAAATGCTTGAAAACATCCTCTCTTAAAATGCAATTTCTTTGCTTAAAAAATTAGGAGCTTTCTTTAGGCTATGTGACAGAACTAGGGCCTCTTACTTCCCTCTATGAAATCCTAAATGGCAAGCATACATGTCAGTACCAATCCTGCCCAATCACAGGGAAAGCAGAGAGCTGGGCATGCAGGTAGGGCCTGTCAGGCCTATTTATTACATAAAAAGACATAAAGATGAAGCTTTCCCTTGCCTTTGGATGTATAAGGCACAGGATAAGCATCTACTGGAAGATGAAGACCCAAGAATATCTTGGGCTCTGAATACCCAGTTTAAAGGATTTTCTTCTGGAGATAGAGAGAAGTTAATAAAAAATAAGAAAGAGGGACAGAATTAATATGAGTGTGTCTAATCTCAAGGATAGAGTTGTAATTATGAAGAAAAGTGTATAATTGTCCCTCTTCTCCAAAAAAGACAATGACTTTATTCCAAGCCCTGACAAATGTTGGGGTCATGATTGCTGGTCTATGCCCTGCCTGATCAATCTTGGCTCAGGATCTCATGAGTGTCTACTGGTTGGAGCAGTAGTGACTCCAGCTCTAAAAAGTTGGGAGCAGAAGATCCTGGGGAAATTAGGTAGGACTCATGTAAACAAACATTGCAAGTTTACAATTAGATCCACTTGGCCATTATTAATGTGGCATTAAAGCAATCCTGTTTGAATCTCAGTTTCTCTTCTCCATGATAAAGGGGAGCCACATCTTAAGCTTGGCAAAATGCTTCTTTAAGACGTACTATAGCTCTTTGATAAGCTGTGCTCACCATCATGACCAAGATTAGTGCCATGCTATGTGTTCCATACTCAATAGGAAGTGTTGAGATACCTCCCAATGTATTCATTTGTGGCTCTTTATATTGCTCTACTGGGACTTCCCATATTTGGATCAATCTGCTCTCTGCTTCTCTGACCCTGGACTGCTGAGCCAGGATTACTGAAGAATTGAGTGTGGCCAAAACCAAGAATTTGAGTGTCATTGGGCCATTTAGAGATTCTGCTCCTAGTTATCCTTCAATGTGATTCAATTTCTATCTCTCCCTAGTCAGCTCCCTGTCTCATGCTTCCAGTGATGTTGTGCCTCCCCAAAAACTCATATTCGGAGTCAACTTGTGGTGCCTTCTCTCCTAAGCACTTGCCTTAGCAGCAAGCTTTCCACTAGGGATAGAATGTGCGTTTTGTTTAACTGATATCTCTGGGAATTAGCTGTGTAAAATAATAAAGTGGGGAAAACCACATGACCATGTCTGGCCTGGGTGTGGAAGTGCACACTAATTGATTAAAAAGTCTTTGTCAATCCCTGTTTAGAAACAAGGAGTAGTGTCATAAGTGCCAGGGATTTAACATCCTTATCCTGGGACCATCAAATGACTCTATCACCCTGTCACAGAGAGCTCTAACATAAACATGTGGACTGAGACTCCAGGTGTGTTGAAATCTGAACAGCAAAGGCAGTCAAGGGTTCTGAGCCATTGGTCTGCAGGAATTATGCCATCATGGGCAGCTGGCTAGTCCCATACAGACAGATTAGAGACTGAGAACCTGGCTTGCAGAGGTTTCAAAAGCTGGGAAAGACTATGAGTATGAAGACGCTGGTGTACTGAGAATGTATTCCAGGAACATGCAGACATCAGAAAGACTCCAGATACCAGCACTGACATCTAGGTAAGTTGCTTATTCATGAGGACGTTAGGGGTGTGGGGAGAACCTAAATGTTGGAGAAACTCTGGCAAGGTAAAGGCAGAAGAGCTACTGTTCAGACCAGGGTTTCAGATCCACAGGGGAACAGGATAATTTGGTTGGAAAACAAAGTCTCAGACCTGTTCTACAGGCTGGCCTAGCATGGTGGATGATAGAGGTACTGAGATTCAGAGTGGCCTTAACAGATTTAAGGAAAATGTGTGTCTGACACCAGTATCCTGTAACAGTCAGACTGTCTCACCTGGCTTAAGACAAAATCAGGCCAACTCTACAGGTGAAGACATTTGCTTAGAAGAGTAACCCTTGCAGTCCAGGTTCTAGAAGATTCTACAAAAATGGCACCTCAACCCTTACTCTTAACCTTGAAGATCATATACAATATCTTGAAGATATACAGCTGTCTCCTTATTCAGTTGGTCATTTTAAACCTTATTAATTTGGCTGTGTATTAAAATGGAATCTTTGGAAAAACCGATGAGATCTCTAGTCTCTGTTTGTTTTTTCCTCCAGAAAAATTAAGAAGTGAGCATTAGAGAAAAGTAGAATGGATGATTTTCCTCTGCACAATTTACCATTGGCCCCACTGCCTCGCTTATAGTTTCACCTTGTACAGTGGTCATAAAGTCAAACAGTCCCCATGGCATCCTGAAAAAGATCGTTCTTTTCCTATCAAACCTAGATCCTATTGACACTCAGATCCTTAGATTCATCCCTGAATTACCATCTTTGAACTGAGGACTTCTTAGACAACCTAGGGCTTTCCTGGGGGTTTTCATCTCTTTTTTAAATATCGATTTTGGAATTTTAAACTAGGTTTCTGCCTCTGATCTTTTATCAGCATCTGTAAAATCCTTTATTTCCCACAAGTTTGACAGAAGCTGACTGTTGGAGATATAAAAGGATCAGGACAGAAGGCCTTAAAACAAGTTAGCCAGAAGTTTATCTCCGGAGAAGTCTGAGGCAGATATCTAAAGTGTTACAATGCATGGGAACCAGATGGAATTTGGCTCACTGTGTCTTATAGAAAGTACGGAAAGAAATAACCGCAGAAAGCGTATGTAAAAAACTCACTCCTGATTTCTCCTTTGCCCTCATAGTTGTCACGACTTGATAATATCTGGCTTTCCAGAAGCCACGCTATGAAAAACAGGGAGCAGGAATATACCCCAGTGGCAGATCTAAGAGGTGTTTACATTTGACTTTGAAATATTTTCTTGCACTGATGTCTGAATATGTCAAATAGCCTAAGAATATAATTTATAATTAAAAGAGCCAAAAAAGGATACTCTTATCCTAACTATTTGAACAACTATTCACCTCCTGTCCGTTCTACAAAGCAAACTAAATAATATGTTATCAAACTATGCAAAGGATGAATTCAAGAAGGTTGAAGATGCCTTTGTCATCAGTTCTCTCTCTTGCTCTCTATAACAGTCATTGCTGGTGCCTTCCTCATATCTCCTAGGTATTTGCTTTTTCTACTAAAGGCTTCTTCCTGAAAACATCTGTAACAGATGTTTTAGAGAGCCTGGGAGTGGGCTTAACCCCCATATAAGACAGGCTGCAAGTGTCAAGGAATCAATGACCCTTGTAACAGTCTTCAATAAATGACAGATTGAAGCTGGTAGAAAAATAGCTCAGCTACCTCACCCTTTTGATAACATCTCTGTACTGTAACCATCAACAGATGTCCCTCATGAGGTTGAGCCCTAGTTACTCAACTAGGATAATGAGCAGTAATGGACTCATTTGTGCATCCCGTACTGTCTTATTTCCTTTCTTTTCTCATTTCCTTGCTGTGCTTTCTGAGATCATCTCCCAAATAAGCTATTCACCTTCACATCCTTCACTCAATATTTATTCTAGGGAAATCACCTTGAGGCTCTGCCTGTCTCAACTTGTGGGCATCAAAGAGCAGTTAGAGGCTATTGATATATTAGAGGTAAACTACCTTCCTGAGATTAAATACTTGAATATGGTAAAGCCTTCTTCAGAATAGAAATATCGTACTATTGTAAGATTATCAGCATACATATTATGTGTGCAAAGAAGGCAATATGCTTATTTATTAGCAATTAAAGGTCCTAGACATTATATTTAGATAGATGTATACAAAGGCACATAATGTATTATTTATTTATGTATAATCATTATTTTTTCTTAATGAATGTGTGTCAGTTATTTTAAAAGATGCAATAAAATACAATAATTAAGTCAATGGAAGCCATGGATTAGCAATTTGAAGGATAGAATCTGAGTCCTACTCAGAACTATATATCATAAAATATTGGCAATTGCAATAGGTGAGCTGTAAATTTAGTTAGTCCTAAGCTTCCTAGAGAAGAAAACACTAAAGAAAACAAGCTTTCTTAAAAGCCGACAAAATTAGGAACATAGTTGTATATGGTTTCATAATTATATGGTTTGTATTTATTATTGTGTATTATTTACAATCATCTCAGTTACTTAGATTTCTGGCTCAATTTTTGGTGCCCTTCAAAATATCTGTACTGTTTCGTTTTTGACTTCCTTATTTAGGGTCAGTTCCTCCTCTCTTTTCCACTGGGTAAACAAAGATTTCCCCAATTTTAGGACTTATTTTGTTTGTTTCCATAGTTACTGAGCATGTACACATAATACACTTACCACATGCACACAAATACTCAATGACTTTTGATAATTTTGAGATAAATACCTTGCAGGTAGTTTTTCATCTACCACATTCAAAAATAAATATTTTTTTTTGTTAAAACATGAAAAAAATTTATTGTTTTAGACAAAGAGGCCACTTTTGGAAAATAATACTTTTTTTTCTTAGTTGAATCAGGTGAAGACAGAGTTAAAATCACATAGGATTTGCATTTTTAAAAAAGGAAAGCACTAGGATTGTTGGCACTGGAGTAACTATTTACACTGAACAGAGGTTTGGCTTTTTACGTAACATCGATACAATGCATTTTCCAAAGTCTGAGAAGTAACAAGGTTCTGTCTCGAATGCTTCACAGAGGAGGTTCGGATTTGGGGACAAGTGTAACCACCCAGGATCAGATTGCATGTGACTCTGAAGCTGACGAACTTCCATGGCCCTCAATAAAAATAAATATTTTTAAGAGTATAGTTTCTTTAAACACATTCTGATTATTTTAAAAAATGGTTTACTTCTTCCTTTAACAATGCCAGATCTTTGGTTTGAATAGTCATTATTAAGGCAGGTTCTGGGGGGATGTATCAATCATCAAAGTTAGAAAATTGTAGAGTAGGTCTGTTCTAAAAACTAGTAATTGGTATCTTCTAAATTAATAAATTATTCTTAGTTCAAACAACTCTATGCCCAAAGGACAAACCAAATATGAATTTCAATAACTAGTGAATATAAGGATCAGAAATCTTTTGCATTATCTTCTGGGAATGAAAATTTTTTGTCAAATTTAATGTGTTATCTCTTGTTAAAATCTAAAGTTTAAGATGTAAGTTCTCAAAATAATCTAGGATAGGAGTTTTCAAACTTGAATTGGGCATACAGATAGATTATCTTATCCCTGGGATAAGATAACTCAGGTATTTTCTATGGATGTCTACCTCACACGAGGAGAGCTGATTGGTCTTCAATGCAGTGTGAATTAAGCTTGAAGAGGCCAACTGAAGAGACATTTTAGAATAAGCATCCAAGTCCTCAGCCAGGTATCAATCAAGCATCTCATTCTCAGAACCTATGTTCCTCCATGAGTTCATCAGATCATTTCCCCCTCCACTGCACCCAAGGACCACAGCTAGCACTCAGTTTCAAATAGTTAAACAAGTAACATCAAATCTTTCTAGCCAAATCAACATTGAACTGACAATGTATAAAATCAAATCTTCCCAATCTATGAAGTTTGAGAATCTTGGATTACAATAACTACAGAAGTGAAAACCTTTCATTTGTGTACTAATGACATGAGTCTTTAGTAATATTTTCCCATGCTTTCTGGCATATTTTCTGCTTACTCTTGTGCTATGGTTTGAGTGTTTGTGCCTTCCAAAACTCATGTTGAAATTTAATTGCCATTGTAACAGCGTTAAGAGGCGGGACCTTTAACGGGTGATCAGGCCATGAGGACTCAACCTTCATAAATGAATTAAGGCTGTTACCAAAGCAGTGAGTTCTTTATAAAAGGGTGGGTTTTGTTCCCTTTTCTGTCTCTCTCTAACCCTCTATTTGCCTTTCCACCATGTGATGCCCCTGTAACGTAATGACGCAGCAAAAAGGCCCTTGCCAGATGTCAGCACCTCAATATTGGAGTTCTCAGTTTCCAGAACTGTGAGCCAATACATTTCTGTTCACTATCAATTAATCAGTCTGTGGTATTCTGTTATGGCAGCACAAAATCGACTAAGACACCTTGGGAATAAATTTACTGATATAAGATCAAAACTTGTTTGCAATTTGGAAAAAAAGAAGAAAATAAAAATTCTGGATGCAGAAAGAATGCCAAGAAATATAGTTAAAATGTGAATAAATGCATATATTTCTTCAAGCTCCCTAAATACAATGCTAGTTGCAAAACAGTCCCTGGGAAATAATCTTGATTTTTCAGAATAAATGGTGACTCCTGTTGGTAGTGAGTTCAGTGAGATGAACTTTAATTTCTCTTTCAAATTGTAATCCTTTGATTGTTCAAGCAGTGTGTTTCTTTGGAGAAGGCTGAGGAAGTGGTGTGGACTACAGTTTACTTAACAAATACATTTTTACAAGAGAAATAATTTGGAGAATCCAGTTTCCTAGACTCAACAATGATACATAATTGTTTACATTAACTACATCAGAGAATTTCCTCAAATCACCATGTCTATATAGAGAGTTGTTATTTTTCTCTTAATGAGAAAACTTCAACTGAGGGTTTTAGTCACAACTAGAACAAACTATTTGGGTATGAGTACAGCTATTTCTAACTGACCTCATTTGAGCCCAAAATATATCATTTTATATGTTTTTCAAAAAAAGTGAATCAGAAAGGAAACAGGACTTATCATTTGGAAGAAATCAAATACTTATCAGATGATTCCTCCAAACAATGGTAGCCTTGCCTTCTTTAGCACTCATTTGATTCTTCAAAAATGTATTAGCTCCGTAACATGTACCTTCCCTGTGACAGTTAGTTAGGATTTTAGAAATGCCTATTGTCAAGAGAAATTAAGGTTACCTCAGGATACAGCAGTTGATTGGAATGGATATCCAACAGAAAATGACTATTGAGGGAAGAGGACCCTTAATATCACAGGCTTGCTGGTGACTGCAGGAAAACTATCCATGCAGTTACTTATAAGGTGGGCCTGACTTGCAGACTGCACAAGCTACTTCCACATTGGTTAGTGACTCTTTGGTAAAATCTGGGCAGTTAGCACCCTACTGCTGCTGATATTTCAATTAATAAAGTAGTTACAATTGAACTAGTACGGCAAGGAGGTACAAGCCCATTGTATTTTATTTATTTATTTAATAATAGGGGCTCATTTATTAAGTTCTAATGGCCAAATGGCAAGGACAGTATGGTCTCACCATTTGGCCCCAAGTTAGTGTATTCATAATTACCCAAGACTCAGAAGTTTGGTGTTCACTCCAGTGGTGAAAATAATGAAAATATGAAAAAGTACTGTTCTTGGAGTCAGCCTCACTACTTGACCACAGCAGCAGGATTCCAAATGCTTACGAGAGCAGCAGCATTCCAAATGCTTGAAGAACTAATTTAGGTTTCTGAGGTTTCTGGAAGCCTTCATGAGACATCCACCATGATGACCTCACCTGTCTATCTGGAATAAAACCTGCGGGGTTCTAATACACTGTTTCTTTATTCTCAGATACAGGGAGAGCCTCAGATTGGCCGGTACTTCATCTCAGGTATGAATAGACAGTACATTTTTATAAACGGCGTGCTTACTTTAAAGCAACATGAAAATCTTTTTACCAATGCCTGCACATCCTGTGTATAAAACTTGCGACCTCAACCATATTTGAATTCCCCAGAAACCATAAGAGAAATAGTAAATGAAATGTGGTAAGTATAAGAGGGCTGTAAGCTATAGCTTAAACAATAAATACCTTTCAATTGCTACAGCCGTAAGTACACTGTAGAATCATTTGAGAGCCTTTGACAAAGTATCATCGCCCAGGCCCACATCTGACTTATCTTGTATTTTTGCCTTTTTAAATCTAGGCTCGTGTTCAGATAATAGTGATTTAAAAAGCATCCTAAATGATTCCAATGGCAGCAGAGCAAAAAATAAACCCCAACTAAAATCAAACAGACTTAAATGTCTATCCAAGCAAAGGGAAAGGTTAAAAGGGTCCACAGTTTCTTCTTTAATCACCTCAACATGGCATATTGCATTAATAATTTATAAGATGGACTCTGAAAAGCCAAAATAACAAAATGAAAGATCTGGTGGAAATAATTATGGGAAAATAATGTTATCTGTGTAGTGGCCGATATTTGAATTACACCTTTAAACAAATGAGATCATGTCGCAGATTACTAGATGCCAGCAATATTCAGAGTATAACCAATCTAAGTGCCTGAACATTTACCTTTATACCCTTCTCAGAAACTCAAGAAATATTTATTAAATGAATGACTGCATTTATGAATGAATCAATGTATGAATGGGTGTAAGAAATTGACAACTATTTATCTATGCCTATGTTGTATGCCCGGTACTATACCAGGGCCTGAGGCAGGGGATTAAATGAAGATAATTCTTGCCATTGGGGAACTCATAGGCTAAGGGAGCAGACATGAATCGATTGATGAAGAGTCATGAAAGAATTGAAAGGTTAAAACATCATTAACTTTGCAGGGCCTGATAAACATTATAAATCACAAGAAAGGAAAAGGAAATGATATAATAAAATATTTAGAATTTAATGAAAGTGAAGTTATTATATATATAATTGCGGGATACAGCTAAACTAACATTTAAAGAGAATTGCAGATCTTTAATGGAATTCTTTTAGAAACAAAAAAATTCAAAATTAATGAGATAAGCATTCAGTTAAGAAATACTAGGAAAACATTTTGAAAGTAAATAAAGCTGAAGGAGGGAAATAATAGAAAAGCATAAATAAATTTTTAAAATATACATACGTATTAGACATGGTCAGTGAAACCATAAAGAGTCTGTAGAAAAGACTAATACAAATAAACCAAACAGATCAAGAAAAAAAAAAGGAGGAAATTATAAATTAATTATGAAAAGAAATGGAGAGGAATAAATAATAATAGGTCAAGAGAGGTTTCAGATATCAGAATAGCTCCATGGCAGTAAATGAGAAGAGTTAGACAAAATGGGAAATGTAAGAAAAATTTTCCAAAATTGAATCAAGAAGAAAAAATCATTATAAAAAGATAAACATTAAATTAATAATAAAAATTTTTAAATTTTTATTATAAAATTTTTAAATTTTTATTATAAAATTTTAAATTTTTTATCATAATTTTTCCATTATTCTCAGCAAACTAACACAACAACAAAAAAATCAAACACCGCATGTTCTTACTCATAAGTGGGAGTTGAACAAAGAGAACACATTGACACAGGGAGGGGAACATCATTCACCAGGCCTGTCAGGGGGTGGTGGGCTAGGGGAGGGCTAGCATTAGGAGAAATACCTAATGTATACAGATCACAGGTTGATGGGTGCAGCAGACTACCATGGCATGTGTATATCTATGTAAAAAACCTGCACATTCTGCACATGTATCCCAGAACTTAAAGTATAATAAAAAATTGTTAATTTTTGTAATAATTTTTTAAATTTTATAATTAAAAAAATTTATAATTAAAAAATTAAAATTTTAATAACAAATTTTAATTTTTATAATAAAAATTAATCTTTATTAGAAAAATGTTAAGATATTAGAGCCAAGAATTTTTTATTTTCTACAAGTGATGAAAAATATAATCCATTTATTTTATAAACTGCTTCAGAAAGTAAAGAAATAGGAAAAGCTTCTCAGCTCTTTGAGAGAATATTAAAATATCAATACCAGACTAAGGCAAGGGCAATTCAATAAGACAAAATTATAGGTCAATCAGAATTATGAACATTCATGGAGAACTCCCAAGATACGTGTCAGCAAGTCAAAATTCACATTTTATTTAAAATTTTAAATGTCACTTAAAATTTTTTACCAAACAATCAGTGGGTTCACTGCCTGATACCCATACAAGCCAATGTCATGGCACTGGCTTTTGAGAAAAGAAAAGCTTCTCTGCAAGCTGACTGGCAAGGAGATAGGAGGAAAGGCTCAAATCCATTTCCTTGAGCTGGAGAGCTGGGGCAGGTCTTATAGCTGTAGAGTAATGAGGTGTGATTTGATTGGATTTTTAAATCAGATGATTCCACTAGGCATGGATCTCTTGATCTGACAGGATCCTGCTATAAGGTGACACCAAGTCTTGATCGTATTGGATCCTGGATTGTTCCATGTGGTATCCACTTCTTAATTAAGTCCCTGTTTCTTGGTCTGAGCACTTAAGTTCCAACTGTGGTTGCATAGTTGGTTCAACTGGGCATGCTCAGGTTATGTGACTGTCAATGTGTGGGGGTCCATAGCAACTGAAAAACTCACAACTTTCTTACATAAAAGTTGAACCAGATTTGTCTGGTATGGTTACAAAACCATAAACAAGTAGAATTTACCTCAAATGTGTATTTCTCAGACATCTTAGATATGTGATGATGGGTCAATATTAGAGAAGACTCCAACATTTTAACAGATTAAAAAAGAAATCATAACTGTGTTTATTTAAATAAACGTGATAAATCCAGGGGAAAAGTTAATTTTCATTTATGATTTTTTGTAGTTTAACAAAATAGAAATAGAAACAAACTTTCTTAACCTGGTGAAGTATATTAACCTGATAACTTTAGCTGTTAGCACACTTAATAGTAAAGATGAGCATTTGCATTAAATGCAGAAAAAAAGACAAAAAACTATTATCACTAGTTCTATTCATTATAATAATGTTATTCCTAGGCAATGTAATAAGACAAGCAAAAAAAAATCAGAAAGGAATTTTTTTAGAAAACTCATTATTTGCAGACATAATTGTCTGCACAGAAAACCCAGGAGGTTTCCATTGGCTCTCTGTATGTGTGAGTTCCACATCTGCAGGAAAATATTCTGAAAAAATAAAAACATAACAATAAAAATACAAATAAGAACAATACAGAATAAGAACTGTTTACATAGCATTTACAGTTTAATAGGTATATACATCATCTAGAGATGATTTAAAGTCTATGAGCAGCCGTGTGTAGGTTATATGCCAATACTCCACCGTTTTATTTACGGGACTTGGCACCTGCGGATTTTGGTATCCACTGCGGGTCCTGGAACCAATCCCCCACAGACATGAAGGGACAACTATATACATTTCTTAAATCTATTAAGACAACTACATACATTTCTTAAAAGTATTATTCTTAAAACTACTATTGTGATAGTCCAGAAAAGTGTCTGAATTTAAGATATTATGTATATCTCAAAAATTAAGAGAATTCATACATATTAATATCAACAATAAGCAATGAGAAAATGCATTTTGAAAGTCTCATTCTTAATCACAGTAAATTAATTAAACATGTGGGAAGAAACACATCTTTGAAAATGCTCTTTGTAAGATTACTGTGGAGTGATTTAGAAAAGGAGCCGGAGCAAATACAAACTGTCTCCTAAATTATCAGTGAGTTCAGTACAATGCCAAAAAAGTAAAAGTTTGTTTATAAAACTTGACGTGTTAATTCTAAAATGCATATGGAATAATATTCAAAAAGTCATGACAGTTTTGAATTTTAAAAAATAGTAGAAGAAGATAATTGAGGGAAAACTGACTTGAACAGCTTTCAAGACATTATAAAATTATGGTAAGCAAAATGATCATATCCAACATTTTATATAAATAAGGTAGCATTATAAAAGTGAGGAGATATTGAAATATTTAGTATATTAGATTGTCTTAATTGTTCTCCATACATATAAAATAACTCCTATAGTCACTCAGAAATACATTATTTCCTATTTTCACAATTAAATATTAATATTAAAAAATTAAATCTATCAGATGGAAAGGCTTTTATGATATCAAGATAGGGAAAGAACTCTTAAACACACAAGAGAAAGAATAAGTTTCAAAGGAAAAGACTGAAATATTTGATGACATCAAAATGAAAAATTTTCACACTAAAAAATGAAACCTTAGACAAAGTTTTTAAAAGTCCCATTTTGTGTGGGAGAAAATATTTGCATAGTACATAAAAGACAAATTATTATCCAGTTTATGCCAAGAACTGTACAAAAATGGTCAAATGCATAAGAAAATGGAAAGAGTTGATTACCCTGTGATTCATGGGGGGTGGGGTGTAGAGTTGAGAGCACTGTGGCCAAAATTATATAAGAAAATGTACAAATTTACTAGAAATGAGCAAAATGAAAATTAGCACAACATTGAGATACATTTTACTGCCATCCAAATGGAAAAAAAAAACTGGAGAGTGACACATCTAGACTTAGAAGTGAGGAAAGGGACCTCTCAGGCTCTGCTGTGTGAGTTGGTACAATCATTAAAAAAAAGAAACAATTTGGCAGTATATATAAAACTGAAAATAGATATCCTTTAGAGGCCAGGCATGCGGTGGCTCACGCCTATAATCCCAGCACTTTGGGAGGACAAGGCGGGCGGATCACTTGAGGTCAGGAGTTTGAGACCAGCCTGGCCAACATGGTGAAACTCTGTCTCTACTAAAAATACAAAACTTAGCCAGTTGTGGTGGTGCGTGCCTGTAGTCTCAGGTACTCGGCATCCCAGCTACTCAGGAGGCTGAGGCAGGAGAATCGCTTGAACCCAGGAGGCAGAGGTTGTCCTGAGCTGTGATCACACCACCACGCTCCAGCCTGGGTGACAAGAGTGAAACTCTATCTCAAAAAATAAAAAATAAAATAAAATAAAATCCTTTAAAGCCTAGTAGTTTTTTTCCAAGTCTATATTCTAGAAAATTCTAGAACATGTGCACAAGTTGATATGTGCAAAGAAGACTTTAATAGAAAAGAATAAAAGTAAAATGCTATCTATAATTTTAGCTTGAGGTGGAAAACAGGAAATGAAAGTGCAGTGTAAGGCAGAAGCGCAGAATATTAAATACTATATCATCTATATTTAAATCTATAGCTACTACATTCCAATGTGAATGGATCTCAGAAATGTGATCTTATAAAATTGAAAATTAATAGCTGATATTACTATAATACATTACCATTGATGTAAATAGAAACCAAAGAAACACTACATATTATTTATAGTTACATTACGTGAATATATAAAATGGATTAAAAAGATACACACTAAATTTTTGATAGTGATTACTTGTCAGAATGGAAGAAGGAGAAGAAAATGGAACTGGTATAGGGAGTGCATTTGTGTGTGTGTGTGTTTGTGTGTGTGTGTGTGAGAGAGAGGCAGACAGACTACCTGTAAAATGAGATAAAAGTGAGAAATAGTTATATTTATCATTATGCTGTTCACTTTGTTCATAGTTTCCTGTCCCTTTAAAATTTCCCAGAGACTATAATTAAAAATGACATTCCAGTGATATTTCCATATCTCTAAACATCACTTGGAATGTGCTTTTTAAAGACTGCATAGCATTCTGTATTATTGACGAATCATAGACTTAATTATTATCCTATTATTATGGCTTTTAAATTTCTCCTTGCTATAAGTAATGTTGTTAGCATATTCTTAGATGTGAAAGTTATTTTTATCTACTTGATATTTCTAATGTAAAGAATATCGTGGTTAAGGTTGTTAGTATAACTTTATTTCCCATCGTCTCATGTTGTTGCTTACACATTTTGTTTCATATAGTTTAATATTACTTATTTGGCACATAAAATTTCATAACGATTATATCAATACTATGCATTGTATTTGTTATTTGTACAAAATAGACAGACTTTTCTCTCTTTAATGTTTTTTATTGCCTTTAATTCAATTGTACTTGATTTAGGAATAAACACTGGTGGTTTTTTATTTTTACATAGAACATTGATCTTGAAAGGTATAGATAATTTCTAAACTATATAAGTTATTTAAACAATACAAGACTGGCTTCCTCATTAATTTACTGGATTGATAAAATTCTGATTTATTATATATGCTGACAGGAAACAGAAAACAGTGATACTTTGGTTTCTGAAAATAGAAGAAAAAATATCCTATTAGAGTATTTCAAAAGAGATATGATGAAAAGAGAAAATTCATTATTTAGGAATAAACAATAACAAAACGTATTATAAGTAAAATTGAAATAGATAATCAATCTAAAGTATAGTTTTTCTTATACCAATGGCCAATGTCATACTTAAGGCTGAATCACTATAGGCTTTTCTATTAAAATAATAAAATGAAAATGACACCAGAAGTCTAAATATTTTCCAATTATTAGCATTTTTTCTTATATAAAAGTCTATCCAATTCATTTAAAAATGACTAATAATTATGAATGCATAAAGCAAAGACCCTAGATAGCATTATTTTTATTTAATGCTATGTAACTAAAAGACTTTTTTCCCCAAATGGCTAGCCAAATTATAAATACATTTTCAACAAGTTTTAAATATCCCTTTGCCATGTATTGAGTTATATGTGGCTCACAACTTAAAATGAAACGTCATTGCATTGAATTTGTACATAATTTTGGAAATAATATACTTCATTTAACGTTGGGTCTTCCAGTGAAGAACTGATTAAATCTCTACACATATTTAGGTGTTTCTTCTACATGTATTCATTCCTTAAATATTCATTAAGCACATAATATATGGCAGACCTGGGGAATATAATCATGAATAACTAAACTTGAATGCTCTTCTTCAATCTGGAGCATTTGTGCTTACCATTATCTTCAAATGTTTTGTAGCTTATTTGCTCTGTGTGTGTGCATACCTTTGTTTTGTTGGCTCCTTGTAGATGGTTTGTTTCTATCTGGAACTTCTCATTCATTACTGCTTGGATATTAGAAAATCATTGATTTCAATCCAGTCACCAGTGAAATGGCTTCCTAACATTTTAGTTTTAAAAGCTCTAAAGTTGATTTCCATGGATTTATCTGAAAAAATTTACTTATTTCTCCAAAAAATTAGAGTCATGGCTTCACTACAAATATTTAGACTTTTATTTGTTTTTCATATTTTATTGCATTGTTTAGAATTTCAAAATTCGGTTTCATAGCAATTTGCTTACTTTAATAGCAATGGATGACAAATTTAAAATTATATGATGAGTATCATTGACTTTCTAATTTGTTTTATCAAGTTTCAAATCTTTACATATTTATATTTTAAGGAATTTATTTTTGCTTTTAATTTTTTCAGAAGTAGGTGCTATATTTTATCAAGTGACTTTTTTGCCAGACATCAAAACATCCAAATGATTTCTTAGCTATCGTCTCTTAATGTGCTGAACAATATTAACCTATTTTCTGGCATGTAACATCCTCGCAATCTTTTATATTATTCTTTGTTTTAATTACAATCATAAACATACTGAAAACAGAAAACAAGAAACAGCATATCTGCTATTTCCCAAACTAGTTGGGAACTACTAAAATTCATAACTTGAATTTAACAAGTATTGGCATTTGCTATTTTTCTCTTTATATTTTCAAAATACATTCATTTCAGATTCTCAGGATGCAACGGTGAACAAAACAAAGCTCCTTCCTTAAAAAAAAGTAAATATTTCAGGTGATGATAAACGGAGAGATACATAGGGGCAGAAAGAGTGCTGGAGCTGGGGGATATTATTTCACATGGGCTGATTCAGGAAAGTCCCACTGAGAAATGACAAATGAGCACAGACCTGACAGAGGAAAGGGAACAAGGCACGGGGGCATCTTGAAAAAGCATTTCAGACAGAAGGAGCAGCACATGTGAAGGTCCTGTGGTGTGAGTATCCTTGGAAAGTTCAAAGAGCAGTGATATTTTTCTCCCAGGATTTTTTTATTGTAGTTTTAAAGTTTTGCGTTTTAACATTTGAGTCTTAAATAAAATTGAAGCTTATTTTTCTTTGGTGGTATGACATAGGAATATAAAATCACTTCTTTTTTATTATTATTATACTTTAAGTTTTAGGGTACATGTGCACAATGTGTAGGTTAGTTACATATGTATACATGTGCCATGCTGATGTGCTGCACCAATTAACTCGTCATTTAGCATTAGCTATATCTCATAATGCTATCCCTCCCCCCTCCCCCCACCCCACAACAGTCCCCAGAGTGTGATGTTCCCCTTCCTGTGTCCATGTGTTCTCATTGTTCAATTCCCATCTATGAGTGAGAACATGCAGTGTTTGGTTTTTTGTCCTTGCGATAGTTTGCTGAGAATGATGATTTCCAGTTTCATCCATGTCCCTACAAAGGACATGAACTCATCATTTTTTATGGCTGCATAATATTCCATGGTGTATATGTGCCACATTTTCTTAATCCAGTCTATCATTGTTGGACATTTGGGTTGGTTCCAAGTCTTTGCTATTGTGAATAGTGCCGCAGTAAACATACGTGTGCATGTGTCGTTATAGCAGCATGATTTATAGTCCTTTGGGTATATACCCAATAATGGGATGGCTGGGTCAAATAGTATTTCTAGTTCTAGATCCCTGAGGAATCGCCACACTGACTTCCACAAGGGTTGAACTAGTTTACAGTCCCACCAACAGTGTAAAAGTGTTCCTATTTCTCCACATCCTCTCCAGCACCTGTTGTTTCCTGACTTTTGAATGATCGCCATTCTAACTGGTGTGAGATGGTATCTCATTGTGGTTTTGATTTGCATTTCTCTGATGGCCAGTGATGATGAGCATTTTTTCATGTGTCTTTTGGCTGCATAAATGTCTTCTTTTGAGAAGTGTCTGTTCATATCCTTCACCCACTTTTTGATGGGGTTGTTTGTTTTTTTCTTGTAAATTTGTTTGAGTTCATTGTAGATTCTGGATATTAGCCCTTCATTTTCTTATTGATTTGCAAAAGCCACTTTTGCCTTAAAACCAGGCCCCAGCTAAGCACTTTGATAAAGTTTCTTTGTTTTGTCCATAAAAGTCCATATCATTTTAAGAGTTATTTTCAGGAAATTGATAATAATTTTGTTAATAGTTCAAACATAAGGCTTTATTATAGATTATGATTATGTATTAATTAGTTTTTTTATTTTGACATAGGAATGCTATTGACCTTTGACTTTTGATCTTGAGGCTGTAGTGGTGCTAAATTCTTTTATGCATTGCAACAGTTTGTAGATTATTTTACACTCTTCGAAGTAAATTGTCAAGCCTGTGAAAGAATGTTATTTTGTTTTCTCTTTTGAAGCCCTAAATTTCACTTGTTTTTTCTTAGCCACCATTGAAAGTTTCTCCAGTATTACAGCAAGTAGTGATGGTGCTGGTTATTTTTCCTTTGACCAAATTTAAGAGGAAGAGTTCTAGCATTGCAAAATTAAGTACAATATTCCCTGTGAGGTTCCTCTTTAGCAAGCTATAATGGAATATAACTGACATAATATAAAATGCACCCATTTGAAGTGTACAGCTCAATGGGTTTTAGCAAATGGATGCATCCCAAAAACTACTACCACAACTAAGAGACAGAATGTTTTTAATCAACCCAAAAGTTTTCTTAGCTTTCTGAGATTTTTGTAAATCCTGAGTGGGAGTTTAATTTTGCTGTTTGCTTCTTCTGCATTTACTGAGATGATCAAACTGTGACTTACATTGCTTAAAATTTTAATATCAAACTAACCTTACATTGTTTGGATAATGTTCATTTAGTTATGATATAGTACCTGTCTCATATATTGATAAATTCAATTTGATTATTTTTTAAAGAATTTATGCTTATATTTTCATAAGCAATATTGATTTTTAGTTTTCTTATAATAATAAATTAATTCTTGTTTATGGTATTAGTGTAATGCTAGCCTCTTAAAATAAATTAGAAAATGTTCCTTGTTCTGATGATAAATAATTGCAAAAAAACCTTTTTTCTGAAATTTTCTCTATTTTGTCTATAATTGCAATGATATTTTCACAGAATATAGGATTCCTGAGAGGGTTTCTTTAAATTGGCATTTTGACTATTTTATTCCAATATTATTTCACTTCCGCTATTTCTAATGAGAACTAAACTATTGATAGTTGCATTGTTTCTTTCACTGCTTTTCATATTTTTAAATTATGTTTGCTTTTTACCAGTTTGAGCAACATGTGTTTAAATGTAGTTTTATTTGCATTTGTGTTATTTGAGGGTCATTGAGATTTATGAATCTGTAAGCTTATGGCTTTATTTGGGAAATTTTTGGTCGCTATTTACTCAAATATGTATTTTCTTCTTTCTTTTCTCTACATTATGTTCTCCAATCACATGTACGTTGGACTCCTTGTCATTTTTCCACAGATCTCTGGAGCCTTGTTCATTTTCTTTGGTTTTATACTCTTTGTTCTTCAGTTTGTATAATTTCAATTACTCTAATTCCAAATCGAACAATTCTATCTTCTGTCATTTTCAATCTGTTGTTCAGCAAACCTGGTAATTTTTTTCTTTATGTATGGTGTACAACATGATGTTTTAATATACATATACATAGGTAAATCATTACCACAGTGAAGCAAATTAACCTATCACCTTCCATAGTTATCTTTGTGTGTGTGTGTGCGCATGTGATAAGAACACTTAAAATCTACTCTCTTAGCAAACTTTCAGTATACAATCCAATGTTATTAACTACAGTACATTAGATCTGTAGACTTATTCTTTCTGTATAATTTCAAGTTTGTACCCTTTGACTTACTTCTCTCTCTTTCTCCCTGTCTTTGATCTTGGTAATCACTGTTCCACTGCCTGTTTCTATATATTTGACTTGTTTTAGATTCCACATGTAAGTGAGGTAATGTGGTATTTACCTTTCTGTTCTTGGCTTATTTCACTTAGCATAATGTTCTCTAGGTTCATCCATGTTATCATAAAAAGCAGTATCTCCTTTCTTAAGGCTGAATAATATGGTATTATATATTAAGTGGTCATTGACAGATGAATAAAGAAATTGTGATATACACACATATGCATTATATATACATTGAGATACATATGTATGTATGCATACACACATACACACCGACACATATATCACAATTTATCCATTCATTCATTGATGGACACTTAGGTTAATCCCATATCTTGTCTATTGTGAATAATGGTACAATAAACATGGTAACACAGATTTATATATCTCTATGAAGTTTGGATTTCATTTCCTTTGAGTATATACCCAGCAGATGGATTGCTGGGTCATGGGTTAGTCCTATTATTAGCTTTCTGAGGAACTGCTATACCGTTTTCCATAACAGTTTTACCAATTTACATTCCCATATATAGCATACGAGAGGTCCCTTTTCTCCACACCCTCACCAACACTTGTTATTTATTGTCGATCTGATAATAGCCATCCTAATATATCTGAGGTGATGTTCTATTGCGCTTTTGATTTGCATTTCCCTGATGATTACTGTAATATTGAGCACATTTTCATATATCAGTTGGCCATTTTTATGCCTTTTTTGGAAAGATGTCTATTCACATTATTTGCCCATTTTTAATCAGGTTATTTTTCTTTTTTGCTGTTAAATTATGTCAGTATCTTATATATTTTGGATATTAACCCCTTATCAGATATACAGCTTGCAAATATTTTCTTCTAAACAACAGATTGCCTTTTTATTTTTTTAATTGTTTATTTTCCTGTGAAGAAGTACTTTAGTTTGTAGTGGTGATTTATTTTTCATCTTAGTTATCTTAATTTTTAGTTCAATAATTTTCATTTTGTTCATTTTTTTCTTTTTTCACTCATGACATTCTGTAACTTTTCAACTATTGAGACATTTTCCTTATTTATTTAAATATAGTTTTTATTAATTGTTGAGACATTAATAATAGCTTCCTAAAATTCTTTTTCTACTAAATCTGACATCAGGCACACTCAGTCAAATTCTCTTGACTTCCTTTTTTCTGTATATGGTTCATACTCATCTTTTTAAAAATTTTTTTTGCATGACTACTCATTTTTGGTTGAAAGGTAAATATTGAAGTCTATATATCTTAGTGATTTGGATACTCTTTTGTTCTTCTGAGGATTAAAAAAAACCCTCACAGATAGTACTTGGCATGTTCTTGAACTGCAAACTCTGTCCCCTACAGTGAGCAACAGCTGTTATTTCTCCTCAATTCTTTGTGTTTCCAGCAGTTGTATTTTTACCTTTGTTTCCTTTGGGTCTCCCCTTTACCTGTGTAGTTTTGCTGTCAGCCAGGGATTTGGACAGAGTTTACATATAGATTTTGGGACTCACCCTCTTTGTGATTCCCTGCTTTTAAGGTTTTCCACGTAAATTTCCAGCTTGCTCTGCCAGCTCCAAGATCTCTCTCTCTCTCTCTTTTTTGTTTTACTTCAGAATAGGAAGATTTTAGCATTCTGCCACTTCAGCATGCACTCAGTCAAAAATGTAACAAATCTCACCCAATGTAGTTCTAGCTTCTAAGAATAGAAACTTCTTTTGTTTTTACCTGTGCTTGTGCCTGGCCTCTGGTGTCTCCCATAGGCGTGTATAGTTTAATTGTCAGTAAGGTGTTCAGGAAGTGTTTATACTTAGGTGTAGTCTCAGCCTTTCTTCAGTTCTCCTAATTCCAGGAATTTTCTCCTAAATATTAGGTTGCTTTACCTGCCTTGAACTGTATTGTTTGATACCTCAGACTAGTAAGGTTGTAATCTCTTACTGCTAGAAAACCTTACAAAAAAGTAGCCTTAGCATAGGAGTTTATTTCTCTCTCACATACAAATATTTAGAAGTAGGCTTCCAAGACTTATATGCACCCTCTTGGTATCATCAGGGACGCAGGATACTATCTTTTTGTATTGTTGTCAAATTAAGCTTCTTGTCACCTTGTTGTCCAAGATAGTTGCTGCATCTCCAGCGATCATGTTTGCTATAAACCAAAAGAAGAGGTAAGTGTAGAAAGGCACAGTGGCACTTCCAGCAGTATCTCTGACTTTATATAGCTGATCCCACCAAAAAACAACAACAAAAAATAAACAAAACAAAACCACTGTTTCTACTAATTATCTCTCATCGGCCAGCAATTAGATATAAAACGGTTATACCTAACCACAATGAAGGATGGAGAATGTAGTCCTTTTATTCAAAATGCCTGTCTTTCCAGCTCAAAATCAGTGTTCCATTTACCAAAGAGCAGTGAGATGTTGAGGTAAGAAAAGAAACACCGCAAAGCTTGTTTTTCATTGTGATGACAAAAGCCAGATTAGTAGGGGTTGGAAATGGATTAGATGCTAGAGAAAAATGATCATAGATCTATTAGTCAAGAAGTTTGTCTAGAAAGAGTCCACAATAAATCCAGGATACATAAGACATTAACAATTGGTAAAATTGACCTCATAATGTTTGCTAAGTTAATAAATGAGTGTAGGCACAGCTTGCACGACTAAGCTAAAAGATCTTACTGGTAAGCTCTGTAATTAGCATGGTAGCCAACATCAGTTTTCTTTCTCTTCCTAACACATTTCAAAGAGTATTATTTTCACCATGGATTCAGAGTGGGAGTACAGTAGACTGTGGTCTGGTGCTTAGCCATTGAGCTCTCTTGCCAGAGACTTCAATAATAAGCATTTCACTCAGCAAGGTCTCAACAGAAGTCCTTAAGAATTCCTTGCCCTGCTAATGCATGACAAGGGCTGCTGTGTGTCAACAGCAGGGAAGACAGAAACTCTGAAAACATGATTCATCTTTCAGACAAGTTTTGCCATCAGGACACAATTCCAAAGTGTCAGCGACTTTGGAGAGATGGGTCAACAGGAAAGTTTACTAAAATTATCAGAACCAACACTTCAATCCAAAATGTTAATCTTCTGCAGCAGAAATCTAGCTCTTTATTGACATATCTTTTACTTCTTTGTCAAAGTAGATTTCTTACTGAAGCAACATTAGTTGAAAATTTTCTCTTCTTCAGCAAAATGAATAACCTATTCCTCATTTTCTTGTCTTGGAAAGGCCAGTGATATTGAATTCATTACATGTTGCAATCAGAGTTCTGGTTACTGAGACCAATATTCTTGTAAAAGAAGAACCTGCAAGAACCACTTCCTGTCTTTAGAAACAAGGGGATTTTCAGATTCTTTTCCTTTAGGACCACATTCAGAGACAGTGTATCAGAGATTTAGACAAACTCCTAACTGCTCCTTTGTGAAAAATTTTGAATTTAACTACATTTAGTTTGGAAATAAATGCAAACATAGTTGGGCTACATTTATGCCTCAGCCCAAGAGAACGCTTTAAATGTGTTTACTGTCAGTTAATACCATACAGTGAACTCTTCAAGAGTTCAGAATCTGACCATAAATAGGTCTAGATTTCATTCCAACCCTAACACTGATTATCTACTTAATTTTGATCAATCTTAAGTGTCCACATCTGTAAAATAGATGTCATATTATCATTAAGCCCACAGGGCTGCTGTGAGAATATAATTTTCTAGAGAGATAGATGAAATTAGAACAAAGCTTGCATAAAGTAAATGTCAATAAGTATAAGCAGTAAAATAAGATTACTATAAAAAGGAATAAAAACATCTGGAAATTAATTATCTTTTAGTTACATCATGCTATAACAATCAGGATTTCATATTTGTTTCATGTTTCATGATTTCAAATATAATTAAATTATCTCATTTAAGGGCAGAGTGATCATACAACTAGATAAACAATATATGTAAATATAGACTTTTACATGTATATATGTATATACATGTTTTATATATAAATATATGTATACATGTTTTATTTATATATATAGATAGATAGATATCTATCTATATATATAAAATAACTAGCTGCTCCAAGAACTTTCTTGATTTCCCTGTCAAGAGACCTAAAAGTTTTGTCATTATGATCTTGTCATAAAAAGGTTTGAACAGTACCAAATCAGACAACTGAGAATATAAAATTTACCCAAAACCGTGATGGCTAAGTTTATAACTGTCTAAATTTTCCCCTCGCGTTTGATCTGACAAGGCCAGGATTTCCAGGTAGCAGAGTTCTACAGAGCTAAGAATGAGAATAGGGTCTCCCTACTTGAGACAATAAGAGATGAGTGGACCAAAGATAGGAGGCAGTAGATAGAGTGAATTTTGTTCCCTATCTTCACTTCATTGAGGTTGTGTCTGAATGACAGGAAACTGTTAAGTAACTTTGTGCACTTGTCTTGAAGCTGCAGGCTGGAGCTGCAGGAAGATTAAGAAGAAGGTGGATTGCATTGCTGTGGCCCAAGGGAGAACAAGATGGTCTGGGGCTCTGATTCAGTTATTTGAAAGTGGAAGTGATAAGGAATATGAGGACTGAAGGAAGGAAGCAGAAGCCAACAAGCAAAGGCTGGAAGAGGGGTCCTGACCTTGACTTGACTGTTCTTCAGCTCTGATTAGCTGCAGCTGCCAGGTTCAACTTCCTGCATCAGTGGCAGACCTATGCCCATTGATCAGGATTCCTCTGCCAGTATACTCCAAGTATTGAAAATCGTCATTTGTTTCTTGATGCTTAAGAGTAAACACACTAAACCTTCTTAAGACATTGTCATCTATGAGTCACACTCCCTCCTAAATGTTCTATCAGGCTGACCGCTTATTTCCTGATCCATTGACTGCCAGGTTGCACCATAGGTTCAAGTTCTCCAGCACAGCATTAGGATTGGAGACTTTGATACATAAAAGGAAAGTGTTTCCTGCTTCAGCTACCTCACAGGGTCTTTGGTCTTGACAGTTCCATAGCCTGTGAACTGACATCAACCCTTACCCCTTTGATTTTTATTAGAATTCTTAGAATGGCCTTACCATCACTTTCATCATCTCTGCTTACCTATTCTTAGAATAGACCTTACCATCACTTTCATCATCTCTGCTCTTTACTTTTGATTCTTGTATTCCATGGCTGATCTCATTTAAGTACTGACTTGCATGCAACCCACCAGCAAATCCTGTTGGCTCAACATTTAAAATACATCCCTAATCCAGTTATGCCCTTCCTTTCCATTGCTACCACCTTGGTCCACCATCATGTCTTACCTGGATAGGTGCAGATGTTTTCTAAATGATTTCTCTTTTCAACTTATTCAAGAATGCTGAAATGATCCCAATAAAATGTAAGTTGTGTCTTCTTGCTCCTCTGCTCAAAACCCATTAATTGTTGTCAAAATAAATGTCATTCAAAATAAGTAAAGCCCTTAATGACCTGAAATCCTCCACCATCTAGTCCCTCGTCACCATTCTGACTTCATCCTCCACTTCCCTTCTCCATTGCTTTCTATGCTGCAGGCACGCTGGCCTTCTTAGAAATTCTGCAGGCACACTCCAGCTGCAGGGCCTCTCCACTTATTGTAATCCACTATGGATCTCTCTGTTCTATACTGGTGATAAAGTAATACAATTAAGATGGAAACCAAAAGCTTTGCTTGTAATTTCTTTCTTTCTAAATGGGCTGCAAAATTAGAGATTAAAGGATTAAATTAAAACTACTGCCCAAGAAGTTCCTACATTGCTGAAGACCCAGGAAAGACAGGTGGCCCTCATAATACCGGGTGCTACATTGAAGTCTTTATCTTACCAAGCACTACCTTACACCTGGAGCTCTTCTGTACTTCATATATGACCCAGGCATTTTCCATGATTCAGGTCAACAAGCACAATCTCACACATATTATGGACTAGATACCATGTTAGATGTTGGGGCACATACTCAATTCTGAGAACACCTACAATCTTGGGGAAAAACTTGATGGAACAAACATGGAAAAATTCAACTTAACATAAAAAGCTATTAATACAAATTAATACAAGAAGTAAAGATCTGTTTTCATTATATCCTAGCACAGGATACAAAGATTTATTCTTGTTTGAGAAGAGGGTACAGAGAAAGCTTTCTGGAGAAGATGGGATATAAAAGAAGATCTGAATGAAAAGTAACGTTAAGTGGGCATAGAAAGAAAGGACGTCTGTGGTACATTGAGTAGCATGGTTTTTGCAGGGCTCTTGAGAGAGTGACAGATTGGCAGTTGCAGGAGACATGAGAGAGAGTTATAGGCCAAGTCTTGTTCAAGAATCTGGGACTTACTGGGTGGATGAGGGAGAGCCAGTGAGGGCTTCTAAGCAAGGAATTTGTGCAAATTCACATGGAAAACGCTCTCTGTGATTATGAGGAAATAAATGTTTAAGAGAGTGACAGACCACTTTTGCAACAGTAAAGTATGATGCCAATATAGAAATTTTTTGTGCCCTCATGATTGGAAAAAAAAAACATATTTTTTCTTCTTTTTAGGTATCAATAAATTATCAGTTATAACTCTATTTCCACCTGTAGGTACTAACTTTTCTTTAGTGCACGAAAGGACTTTCTTCCTTCTCCCCTCCTTCCCTTCCTTCCTTCCTTCCTTTCTCCCTCCTTCCCTCCCTCCCTCCCTCCTTCCCTCCCTCCCTTCCTCCCTCCTTCCCTCCCTCCCTTCCTTCCCTTCCTTCCTTCCATCCTCTTTTTGTTCCTTCCTTCTTTCCTTCCTTCCCTTTCTTCCTCCCTTTCTCTGTTCCTCCATTTCTTTCTCTCTTCCTCTCCCCTTCCCTCCTCCCCTCCTCCCCTCCTCTCTTGCTTCTATTCTTTCTCTGTCCTTTCCTTTCTGTTTACCTTTCTTTCTTCTTCTGATATGCTGTAATATTCTTTCTTTGTCTCAAACCATATTCCAAAAGGAGAAATTGTTCATAGATAAAATTCCTGTATTCTTATTCAATGTCTATCAGTTTATCTTTTATCATTTTCATGTATTTTTTTTCCACAGTTTTGGAGAACATTTCAAGTATGCTTGAAATTCTATTTCCACAAGGATTCGTTAAGATATTTTCTTTCTCTCAATACAGATTTAAAAATCTATGGTAGAGATAAAGTCTAAAGCAGAGTGGAGATAAAAACCAGTCTATGGTACAGAGAAATAAGCTGCTAGGTCTTTTTAATTTGATAGGTTGCTGGATTTCTGGAGAGTGAACAGAACAGGAACACAGTGTCAAGCTGCCTTCTATGTTTCTTTTTCTTCATCTTTGCTCTAACCCAGACTGGTCTACTTTATAAATATTGTTCAGTCTACCATTTTTCTAACACTATTTTGTCTTTTAAAATTATTTATTTCCTACTTTTTAAGAGACAAGGGCTCACTCTGTCACCCATACTGGAATGCAGTGGTGCAGTCATAACTCACTGCAAACTCAAACTCACTCCTGGGATCAAGAGATCTTCTCGCCTCAGCCTTCTGAGTAGGTGGGACTATAGGTTCAGGCCACTGTACCCAACTAATTTATTTTTATTTTTTTCTCTTTTTTTAAGAGAGGGATTCTCAGTAGATTGCCACACTGGTCTCAAACTCTTTGCTTTAAGTTGTGTTCCTGCCTCAGCCTCCCTAGTCACTGGCATTACCATGCCCAGCCTTTTTTGTTTGTTTGTTTTTGTTTTTTGTCTTTAGGTTTTCTAAGTCATTGTTGCTGTTCTTTAAAATAATTTCTTCTTTGTGAATATACTTGTAGGAAGCAAACATGTATTCCAACCTTCCAGCTAGATGCCATTTGAATTTAGATATCTGGGCATATGTATTTCAGAGAGAATGAATCAGATTTGGATTTTAATTTGAGAGAATGAGACATAGTTGGAAGTAATTGGCTTCAAAGTCTTACACGAAGTTCAGTGAGAAGTTATTTGGAGATCAACAATGGAAAGGGGCATAGCTAAGCGCTAGAGGACCACCCATGCCCCCTGCCTTTAATATAGTCACCATTTTCCTATAGTGCTCTGTCCACATTTATTTCTTCAGAGTAGTTTCTTAAACCCACAGAATCCAGACTATGAGGCTGGTATAGATAGGAGCCACAGGAGGTGAAGGCTTTCAGTGTCTAACATGGCCAATATGTATCTATCCAAAAGAAAAAAAAGGTTATTATATGGAAAAGACACATGCACACACATGTTTATAGCTAGCAGCAAAATTCACAATTCACAATTGCAAAGATATGGAATCAACTGAAGTGCCCATTAACCAATGAGTGGTAAAGGAAATGTGGTGTATATACACCATGGAATACTATTCAGCCACAAAAGGGAACTAAATAATGTCTTTTGCAACAATGTGGATGGAGCTGGAGGCCATTATTCTAAGGGAAGTAACTCAGAAATGGAAAACCAAACATCATGTGTTCTCACTTATAAGTGGAAGCTAAGCTATGAAGACACAAAGACATACAGAGTAATATAATGAACTTTGGGGACTCGGGAGGGGGTTGGGGGTACAGAGAAGTTTGGAGGAGGTTGAGGGATGAAAGACTATACTGCTCAGGTGACAAGTGCACTAAAATCTCAGAATTCACTGCTGAAGAACTCATCCACGTAATCAAAAACCACCTGTATCCCCCAAACTGTTGAAATAAAAAATAATAAAATGGTCATCATAATCAGTCAACCTACACCACTGGGAGTGCCCAGTCTCCCTACACACACACACATACACACACACACACACACACCACATGGGGGTCACAAGCCCACCAAGTCTGCTACTAGAGCCAGACAGAATGAAGCGTTAGCCCCTTGGGCCATCAGTTCCCTTAAACCTGATTTGCAGTAGTCACCAATCTTTCTATTACTGTAATTGCTGGCTGAATGAACTGTAATTGTATTAAGAGGTAACTCTGAAATATGTATGTACTTTCTGCTAATTCTCAGAATATGCAAGGAGAGGGGATTGATTCACTGTGCTTGGAAGAACCATTTGGAGATGTTCCCCCTAAGGCCTGTCATTTGGAGGCCTCCTTTACATTTTGGAGAAAGTCAAGGCCAGATGTTTAAGAGTCTGGGAGACAGACATGCAGGAATCTCTAGGAATCCCAGGGGCTTCTCACAGTATGATTGTTTGTAGCAGTGATCTCCCAATGTCAAAGGAGCCAAAGATCAAGTCAGACTCCTCTTTAGTCTTGGACACAAGAGAAGAGATTCAGATTAAAGTTCGTGTTCTGATAGCCTACTTTGCTAAGACTTGTGCAGGAGCTTTTCAAATATTCCTTTCAAATGCCCCTGCAGTGTGACTATGCTTGTTTTAAAAGTGAGGAAACAAAGGATAGGAGATGATAAACAGCTTGTCAGTGCTTGCTTGCTGGTAATAGAAAATAGAGACTCATATCTTGGTCTGCTCCAAGTATGAGTTCAAGTCCATAGCTACTCCAGAGATATTTTCACTAACATGAAAGGCATTAAAAATACGTTCAGCTATGGCTCCGGCTAGAGAATAGTGGTGTAGGTTTATGTTTGGGTGAGTGTATGCTGAAAAATGAAGAATTCATTATAAAGAGTTCTGTGTAGTACGTTTGTTTATGATTCTGAATAATTAAATATATCAGATAACCCATAATTTTCATCTCCAGGGCCACCTGCTTCTTTGATAAAGTCTAAAATTCAAGTTTTGGAATTCCTGACTTCTCATTATGGCTGGCTATTGGGCATCCTCATCCTCTCTTCCCTTTAATTGGTGTAATGATACTGATGTCCTTACTTAAAAAGCCAAAAGGGATAAAGTGGGCTAGACCGTTCTGGGGGAAACAAACAAACCTCAATGTATGAGTCACAGTGAGTAATAACACAGTAAAGCTAACCCAGTTCCTGTCTTCAAGGAACTAGAAATCTAGTGGATGGGACACAGAATCAATAAATAAAAAAGAAATTAAAACTCTGACTTAAATATGTTTTTATATGGTATGGCAGAGACTGCTGGCTATCACACAACCTCTATGTACATTTCCTTCCTTAAAATCAAGCACAGTTGTATGTGGAACAATAATATGTCCAGCTAAAATATTGCATCTCCCAGCCTCCCTTCCAGCAAGACTGGTCATGTCTGTTTCTGGTGAATGAATGTTCTGTGATACTTACAGGAAGGCTGATTAAATGAAGTGGACTCTTCTATGAGTGTTTCCTGCTGTCCACAAAGTAGCTGTGATAGCTGGAATGCCAGCAGCCATCTTAAACTGTGAGGTGACCTCAAAAATAGAAGCCACTTGCAAACACTTAGAACTTGTAGGTACTTGAAGAAGTTGCTATTTATACCCTTGCTTACCTCTAAGTTTATCTGAGGCTGCAGTGGATTACTCCTTGCATAATTCAATGGCTTGAATGTTTCTGCTTTTCTACCTGAGCAGGGCCACAGGGGCTTGCCCTACTCAGAGCAGGCCAGTCCATAGAAGAGGGGATTTGATGCCCCTAGGGGCAACTGCCAAGCAATTAGGAGCCAAAATCACTGTATAAATCCCTGGGCTCTACCCCTCCCTCAGTGGAACAATTCTAGATACATTCTATGGATCCCTCTGGAGGATCTCCGTTTGCTCACTGGCTCATTCATGTATCCTCTATTGGCTTCTGCTATTCCTGCCTCACTGTTCTGACCCCCTTCTTTGTTCTTCCTAGGGCTACCTCTCAAACAAACTACCACTATTCAACATCTAGTGTTGAGGTTGGCTTTGGGAGGAATCCGCAGTATGGCAATATGTATTAAATACTGGCTTTGGTTGACCAAATGACTTCCTCTTTGCCAGATCCATTTACTTTGGTTTGACCTTCCTCTTCCTCATTCTTTCTATAGTTTGTGCCAGCATTGATCTTTTCTTCTCTCTTAAAATTCTTGTTTCGTTTGACTTCTACTATCAACTGTGTGTTCATGTCTCCTTTACTTATTTTAGACCAGGAGTCCCCATCCCCCGGGCTGTGGACTGGTACTGGTCCATGGCCTGTAAGCAACCAGGCTGTACAGCAGGAGGTGAGCTGCCAGCAAGCAGTACCACCTGAGCTCCTCCTCCTGTCAGATCAGTGGTGGCATTAGGTTCTCGTAGGAGCACAAGCCCTATTGTAACAGCACATGCAACAGATCTAGGTTGCACGCTCCTTATGAGAATCTAACTGAAGTGGAACAGTTTTATCCCAAAACCATCCCCCCACACTGTGGAAAAATTGTCTTCCATGAAACTGGTCCCAGGTTCAAAAAGTCTGGGGACTGTTGTTTTAGATCACTGCCATATCAATCACTCTAACTGACGTTCCACCTTTGAGGTCTCTTCATTCGATTCCAATATGTACACACTCATATGTTTTGACATTCACTGAAACAATAAACACCTTGATTCTCTTTCCATAGTTCCAACCTACCATTCCAGATTACTTTTCCACATCCTCTATAGTATCGGAAGTGCCAAATATTTTTTGGCATTTCATTGAACAATGCCTACCTTTTCCTTCTGATGAGCCTATAGCCCTTCTATTTCTTGTTGCTAGCCACTTCCTTTCAACATCGATTTATACCTATCCAAATCCTATCTGCTCTGAATGGTCTTCATCATCTATTTCTTCCCCCAGGATGCTTTCATATTCTCCATCAAAAAGTGGCGTGTGTTCCTTGCCATCATACTGTTCTTTGTACCTTCTTACCATTAAAAAATATATATTTTTTTGACCCTGAGTGAGTCATCGATAAATATTGGTTGAAAAGAATTATAATTATTTTTAATAAGACTAGCCTCTTATTTTACCAACTTCTAGAGGAGATAGATTTGCCCATAGAGTTTCTAGTATCTGAATTTCAAAATCACATATAGGCAAATCATATTTCATCCTATGAAAAGGTAGTTTGAAATATCAACATGTTAAATCGTTTTCCTTAAATTTTTTTCCGGGTGAAACCTACTTTCATGCAGATGCATATGGAAAATCCTTCCCATGAAACTCTATTTTTATTTTATGTTTCCTCTTACAACCAAGTAACTACTAATGATCATTCTTTCTCATCCATGAAATAAAATGTTGAGTGAAACTGACAGATGATAGAAAACAAATTTTATGTCTAACGAGTGGCAAAACATTTGAGTTACCAAAAATTTAGTTAAATGTTTCAAATCTTTAAATATCTGGGATAGTTCGAGGCAGGAAATCTCTCTCTCCATTTTGAAATAAGTGTACTCATGTCACTCCCTTGTGTACCATGCATTTCTGAGTTCCTTAAGAATTATGATTATTGTGCTCAGGGATATGTGGGAAAGAGAATTATCAGTTACAGAAATCAATTTTCTTTCAATCTGACCTTCCTTCTCAAATGTAGCATATAGGTTCCAATTAAAACCTATTTACTTTCCTTGTTCTGGATATGACTCTTTGTGTGAAATATTGTGGACTATTTTCTGATGTATGCTCCTGGTAAAATTAAATACCATAACCACTGGTCACTGGTTCTCCAGGGAGTGCAGAATAGTCTCTCTTTTGACACTGCCTTCTTCCCCCTTCTCCTGAAGGAGCTGCAGTTATGGTCAGTGAAAGAAGCTTCTATTGTTTGAAAGGGATATGAGGGGAAAAAACATGAAGGTAATTCAGCCAGGAGGCAATAAAAGAATACTGACATTTTGGATGGACACAAGCCAAGAATGGGGGTGGGGCTCAGCAGTTAAAGACAAGAATCTTATGAACTTGAACTTATTCCTCTTGCTTGATAGATCTGGATTCTTGTGTAAGTGACATATTGAGGGGTTGCTTTCAAGAGAAACCTGTAAGGCTACAGGGGAGCAGAATAGAAAAGAAAGAGTCCAGAAGGAGGTTCACCTTACTCCGATGCCACAGAGAGAACCAGAGGATGAATTCTACTCAGAGAGCTCCCCCATCACTTTTCCACTCCCAGGGAAAAGGGGTTACACTCTTTTACACCTGCATCAGTTACTGGCAATGGGCCACCTCCATGAAAAGGAATAAAAGTTTCCAGGTATATGCACAAGGCAGGCCCTATCAGCCATGGAAAATCCTCCAGAAGAGGATAAAAGTGTGAGCCATGAGCAGCCAACACCCCCAGTAGAACGAAGTTAAGGGCACCAGTCTGGTAAAGAGAAACTAGGTGGAGGATCACCATCACCTGTCACAGTAATGTATTGCTGAAATAAACTGGGCTGAGTGAGTTCATGCTGGGTTTCCTACTGAAACTCATCAGTAGCTAGAGCTACAAATATCTGAGCACATCAATAATAACTAACAAAATTGCTTGCTTCATAAGAGAGCATCCCACCACTTAGGGAGTTCATACAGAAGACATCTCTATGCACATTGGGAGGGTTCTAGGAAAGTAAGTTATGTCATTGCTCTGTCAGCAAAGGTTACTTTTCACACATAGGGAAGCTTCTGATCTTCCTAAGGATGTGTGCTTAAACCACCGACAGATGAATTCTCAAAGCTGATCAATGGCCAGGCTCCGGTTCAGGTTATGGTCAACAAACACTATGTCAGGCCATCTGACTTCTGTTACTGTGGCTTGTCTCCTATGATTGATTCTGGAGATTCTTGCCAGCCTATCACAAAGACACCCCAAACTACATCAGGAGTGGTATTCTCCAGTGTCTAGGAAGTAATCCTTTCATCACAGCTCTGTCTTTGGGAAATGATGGTTTAAACTTACTTACCAGCTATGCCCACATGGGTCACAAGCTGAACTTGTCAGAAATACATTGAGGGTGTAGATATGTACTCTGCATATACACAGATGTTGCCTTTTGCTGAGCTGAAAGAAACACTGTGGTCAGAAAGGGCTACGAAAGCCAGTTTCGCTCTGTGGCAGCATATTTCTCATATGCTCAACCAAAAATCAATTAATCAATCATTAATCAAGCCAGAAATTCAAAATTTACAGTTTACAGAATACCAGAGGTGACAAGAGTTAGGGGTTACTCACTACAACCTTCTCATTTTGCAGATAAGGGCATTGCCATTACTGGCCGTGTGACTAGCTGTATGACTAGAATGACTATGTAAGTCTATTATAGCTGTATGACTTTTGCCAAGTTACTTCAACTCTCTATGCCTTGGTTTCCTCTTGTATAAATGGAGTACTTAGCCCATTGAGTTGATATATGAATTAAATGTGTAAAACTTACAGACTTCTTAGGACAGTGTCTAGCACAAGGGCCATATGTGTTAATTAAATATAAATAAATAAATAACTTGCCCAGGGTCACTCAGTTAATTGGCTTATGTTATTAGAGGTTTATTAAAAGTTTTATTGAATTAATATAAAATATGAATAGACATCAATAATAATAATAATTAATTATAAATAATTAATAGAAATGAACAAACATAAAAACATGTCAAAATATTTTTATATTAAGACCCATCAAAGTTAGCCATAGTTAAAAGCCCTGGCTTTAGGTTCACACAGGGAAGAATTTTATTTCTTGTTCGTGGTACTCACTGTGTGATCTTGGGCAAGAGGTTCGACTTCTCTAAGATTCAATATTCTCAAATGTAAAATAGAGATAATAATAACAAAAAAACCCAATAATAGTTACCCATGGGATTGCTTAAAGATCAAATGTGAGAGTATACTCTTATCATATAGAACAAGTTTAATCAGTGGCAGCTGTTATTGTTACTATTATAATAATTTATAGTATCTTTCAAAGAATTTCTATTACTCATCTGTGAGCAAGAACTATACATGCTTAGATGTTTGTTGTTTAGGATAGTAAAATAAGATAAATTTAGCAAGCTCAGAACCTTTGGCCATATAAATCACTGGTCACTGGCTTATTTGTTCTGAATGCTTTATTCTATAAGTAAGCAAGAATGGAGTCACCAGAGACATCATCCTTAAAGCTCAGAGACAGGCAGTAGCTGTAGCCATAACTTAGAACAAACTGCATGGACACCTGTAGTCCTGTTTCCATGCTGGGCTGGCTATGGACTGGCCTGTCAATATTGTGAGCATTCATATTTGAATAAATTTGAATTAACACCATAAGCATTTAAATCTCTTTCAATTAGAGGAAGAATACAGAGGCTCTCCACCCACTATATATATATATATTTAGATGGGAAAGAGACCACTTTGGGCCTCCTCAAATTTAGCTCTGGCCTGATGGAAGTGAGTAAAAATAAAAAATGATCTCTATCCTCGGCAAAGTCAATCTACACATACCATATTCAATGAGCAGAATGTTGATCAAAGTGTGATGCCTATGCTGATGGTGGTACATTCAGTGATTTTAAGTAGGACAGAGATGAATGTCTCAGTGAGAACTACATTGGCCTCTAGTAACAGAAAACCTGATTTAGAAGTTGCTTAAACAAGTGGAGAGTTCATTTTTTTCTTGCACAATAATCGAAGACCCTATTCTGACTATATTTCTGTTTGGCCATCTGTTGAAACAATTCTATTGACAAATAAAAAAAATTATATACATATTTATCATGTAAAGCATGGTCTCTTGAAATATTTTTATACATTTTGGAATGCCCAAATTGAGCAAATAAACATATAAATTACTTCACATACTTATCTTTTTATGTGGTGAGAACACTCAAAATCTACTCTCTTGACAATACAGCATGTTATTAACTATAGGTGCCATGTTGTACAGTAGATATCTTGAACTTATTCCTCTAACCTGAGTGTGACTTTCAACCTGACGCTTGTTGCCTCAGTGGCCCAAAGTTGCCACTTCATCTTTAACACTGTGACCATTTTCAGGGCAGGAAAAAAGAGGACAGGCAAAGGTATACGTCAGTTGCCTCACCCTCCTTTTATGGTTTTCCCAAAATCTCTTTTGAGCATCTTCTTTTTATTCTTGTTGCCCAGGACCATATCCATGGCCATCCTAACTGCAAAAGAGGTTGGAAAATGTAGTTTATATCTGTTCACATTGCTACCCTGGAAACAAGCAAAGCAAAACGAAACAAAGCAAAACATGGTTCTGTTAATATATTAGGTTAGAAAGTATATTGGGTAGGGAAACAGCAATTAATAGTTATGTGTTTATTTAAATATATGTTTAATCTTATCTTTTATTAATGGTAGTAAGATTACATTTCCTTTCTGAAAAATGTTTTTGAAAAAATATGAATTGATTTAAGAAAATAATTAATTAATTACTTGACAGTGCAAGTAATTTGGTAGTAGATGGAAAGTGCAAATTTATGGAGATGGTCTATGAATGATTGGGATTGAGTAAATAAATCCCATCAGGAAACAACAACTATGGTGGGTTTCTAAAGAATACAAGAACCACAAAGACTTTCAAATTTGTGCTTTGGTCTTTTTTTCGTGCCTAAGACAAGTGGCAGGAAATACATCCATGAAAACAACCACTTTTGCACTAGACTGTGGAGAGCAGCAAAAATGTTTGAGGGCGCAGGCTTTGCAAACAACAGGCTAAAACAAAAGCCTCTATAAACTGGATTTCAGAGTCTACAAATCTGTCCTTGAGTGCATTATGCATTATGACTGAAGGCCAGTCTCTGGTAAATGTCAGTGCTTGCCCAGTAATTTCCATTTTCATTGGGTAGCTATGGAGGCTGCTAAATCTCGATAAGAGGTAATGGAGAGGTTCTCCTCATTAGCTCGGCCTGGAGAGGCATCATCCAGTCACCTGAAGTGTCAATAAACACTGGCCTTTAATGGTGTTGGCTTAGTGATAACGACGCTGCACATTTCTGTTTGTCATTATGAGATTTAACACTGGCCGATTCCCTCTGGGTATGGGCTCATTATCAGGCAGGGGAATAGAGCAATTGGTGTCTCTTAGAATCAATCATTGGCCCCTCTAGTCCATCTCTTCAGTAATGAATTTGTAAAAGCAAGCCAAGGATGTGTTTCTTACATTCACAGAAATAAACTGTAAGGCATTTAAAATGTGTTGGTTTGAATTAAATCTGAGTGGAGGATAAAATTTAAACTAGGCATGAACTACTGAAGATATGGTCTCAAGGAAACAGCAAGAACCTAATTAAGAGGATACAATGAAGATATTAAGTCAAAAGTGCATCTAGAGTATGCAGAAGGAAAGAAAATAATAAGATGATCACCTCACCACATGCTGACTAGAAATGAAATATGCATTGCCTAATAGGAACGAACAGCATTATTTGAATTGTTTTGGAAAAAAAACAACTCCAACGTTAACAGTTTTAACACAGTCCTGACTAGAGTTCTAGATCTCATTTAGCTTTAAAAAAAAAAAAAAAAACTGCTTCATTGAAGTATAATTTACATACCATAAGAACCACCGATTTTGTGTTCAGTGTTTTTAAAGTAATGTATACGTTTGTACAACCATCACTCAATCCAATTTTTAGGACATTTCTATCATTTAAAAACTCTATGTGTGCCTATTTGTCATCAATCCCCATTCTAATCCCCAGTCTCCAACAATCGCTAATCTGTTTTTTTCTACATATAGATTTCTCTTTTCTAGAAATTTCTTATAAATGCAACCATACACTATGCAATTTTTAAGTCTGGTTTCTTTCACGTAGCACAGTGACATAAGGTTAACTCACAATGTGGAATGTATCAATAATCTGTCCTTTTTTATTGCTGAGTAGTATTCCATTGTACGGATCACACTTTATCTGTTGACTGGTTGATGGGCATTTGCATTTATTCTCATGATTTGGCTATTATGAATGATGTTGCTTTGAATGTTTGCTTACAAGTCTATATGTAAACACATTTTCATATTTCTGGGGTATATACCTAAAAGTGGAATTACTGGTTTGTAAGGTAAGAATAATTTTAGCTTCTTAAGCAATTATCAAACTGTTTTCCAGAATGGCTGTATCATATCTTACATGGTGTCTATTGGTTAGGATTTAGGGTTCTCTCTCTTTCCTCCAACAGGACTATATCCTTTTGCATTTCCACTAGAAATATATGAGAGTTCTAGTTTCTCTGTGTCTTCACCAATATTTGTTATTGTCAGTCTTTTGGATTATAACTTTTCTAATGGGTATGGAGTGGTATTTTCCTAATTGCTAATAATGTTGTGCAGGTTTTCATGTGGTTATTAACCATGAGTATCTTTGTTTGGCAAAATGTCCATTTAAATGTTTTGGTTATTTTAAATTTGAGTTGTTTTCTTCTTTTTGAGTTGTAAGAGTTCCTTATGTGTTCTGGATACAAGTCCTTTAACAGATACATGATATACACATATTTTGTCCCAGTCTTTGACTTTCATTTTCATTTTAATAGTGTCCTTAGAAGAGCAAAATATTTTCATTTTGATGAAGTCCAATTTTTTATGTTTTTAATGTTATGAATCATACTTTTTGGTGTTATATCTAAGAAACTATTGCAGAACCCAAATGCACAAATATATTCTCCCATGTTTCTTTTTCATTTAGTCACTACTTTTAACAAATAAAATGGTAAAACAACAATTTTTCTGAGGTTTGGATCCAATGGAGAAAGTGTAGAGTAATTGACACCTAGTCTTCAGGGGGTCAGGGTGAATTATTTTCTATCTGTAAATCTATGAATGTTTTTATAAAGTGTTTTATGAGGATGCTCAGAAGCATGTATTCTCAGTGCTTGCAGAAACAGAGACAAGAGGGAAGCCTTTCATGGTTCTTTGTGGCATTTTCTTCTCATGGTAATTTCAGAGGAAAGAGAATAAAGGAGATAATGGTCTGTCCTAAGTGAAAACCTTTTCCTGACCAAAGGAAATCTTGTATAATGTGACTTAGAAATGATTAGGACTTCTGTAGATCATCTATGGGGAAATGGATGGTTGGATGAATGGATAATGATAATGAGACCATAACCAATAACACTCATTTATTATTAAAATCATATGCTTTAAAATATTCTGTATTAACAAGATAGTTTACTATATGTTTGGCAAGCACTGCAAAAGGCTTTCAAAACATAATATCTTATTTAGTCCTACAACACCTCTCTGAATTAGAAGTTTTACTCACTTTATAAAGAAGCTTAAAATCCATGAAATTACAGTAACTAAGTAGATATCTCATATTTAAGACATAAGAGTTGAGATTTGAACCCTGGCTGGTTTCATTTCCGAGTGTGTATAATCAACCACTTCACTCTACTACCTCCAGTATAAACCGAGGACCTCTCAGAGTCACCCTCAAGGCTGATGACTCTAGGAAAAAGTCAGTCTTTCACATGCTAGTTAACACATGCACACCCACCCACATCCACACCCACACACACATTATGAGAGTAAACAGGGTGGATTAAGCTCTGTTCTCATAACGAATTAATTGTTAAAGAAACGAAGCCCAGCAACACAAAGGCATGTGAGAACAACTGAACTTCTGGGTGCTCATCTTGGGTGAGACAATAAACAGGAACAAACCTGACCCTGACTTCAACCCATTTGCTGAATGTGTTATATATTTATCTTGGAGATAAAACTAGACTAATGATATGGGTGGGGCTCCTTTAATAAAATTCAAACACATATGGATTCGGTTTTTAAGAAAAGATATGGGCAGATAATGACATTATTTGATTTTACACTTATTCCTATAACCACTCTTTTTTTCTGTATGACTTTGCAGTTCCTTTCACCAAAGTTCCTTAAAGTCAACAGGTCAACTCTATCTCTTGTTTTTGGGTTTGCCCATGTAACTTGCTTTAGCTAAGTGAAAGAAGTAGAACTGATGGATTTCTACTTCCTCAAGTGGTCTTACGCATGCCTTCTTGCTTTGTTGAGCCTTTTTCATCAGCAAGGATCTGCCTAGACTAGCCTGCTAGTTCCAGGAGAAGGATGAGACACAGACCCAAGCCATTCCAGATATCTCAGAGGAGGCTAGCCTAGATATGCAGACAACCAATCCTCAGATGCATAAATCCAAGAATGCCAGATTTATTTAGCTGATCACTTCAGACACACGAACAATAAACACTTATTGTGGTATGCCATTGTGTTTTGTGTTTGTTTGTTACACAGCGTCATTGTTGCAATAACTTATGCAAGATGGAAGTGAGTGTTGCTTTGGTATTTTATCTCTGAGAGATGCTGTAACTACTTTTCCCAAGGTATTAATATAAAATATCTGCCCCATAAAGAAGCTGCTAAATACTAGAGCAACATGACTTTGGGGGCAGGTTCTTGTGCTGCACTGTATGCAAATAATTAGCAGCTGCTTCCTATCATGAAAAAATCTCAGCTTAAGTGAATTGTGGGCACAAGCACATCAGAGAAGTTGGACCTTGTACAGTCAATATTTTAAACTTTCCTTCTGCTACATCCTTGCTGATGAATAGGATCTTCTTTCCTTTATTCTACACTTAATGCTGTTGTATAATCTGTACTTCTGAATCTAAGTAAGAAACCTTCCACAATTATCTGATCATGATGGTGATGCTAATGAAAATAACCACAACAATAGCAGCTAAAAGTTACTTCTGAGCAGCTGTTTACATTTAACATCTCATTAAATCATCACATCAACTCTATAAGATCATTATGATTCAGTAATTTATAGAATGGATTTGGCATTATATTAGCCAGACTCCTATCCTAACTCTTCAGTTTACCATTTGTGTAACTTTGGAAGAGTTATTTAGCCATTTAGACACTCAATTTGCTTATCTGTAAAACACAGACACCTAATCTGCCTACTTCACAGGATGATTAGGAGTGTGATACATGCTGATGCAGGTGAGGTTCTAGGCACAGTGTTGGCACGTGATCTCTCTTCCCTACATGATAGCTATTACCATCTTTATTTCACAAGCAAGGAAGCTGAGATGTAGAGGGGGTAAGTAACTTGTCCGTGTTCACAGGGCACGTAAGAAAGATTTGACCATCCCAACGAGGTACCTCCTACAAATGTGGGTTTTATCACACCCCCTTTCATCTGTTCAGGCTGAGATGCCAGGCCTAATCAATCTGGTCTCATATGATTAAAACCATGCCTACAAAGCTTCATAAACCTTCCCCTTGCTCATCTAACCCAGTGATGGCAATTACTAAGTTCAACAAAGGCTTGTTGTGTTTACTGCTTTTATATTCATTCCTCTCTAATATTCTCCAGTTTCTCAGGGCATCTTACAAAAGGCAGATTTCCACGGCCTCTGTGTGATCTCTGAGAGGTCGGCCAGTTAACAAATACGTAGCACTAGAATGAGGTGGTGCCCTACAGCACTTTGCTTCCTGCAATCTCGGTGAACCCAGATGAGCCCCTCCTCTTAAAGAGGGCTCACGAGCTAATGCTTAGCTTGCCAGGTCAAGAAGATGTGACAAAAGGAATAATCTAGAGCCTGCTATGACTTCTATGACCTCTAGAAAGCCAGATAGACTGCATATACAAGGACTCATCACACCCAACTGTGAGCATTTCAGGTAAGAGTAGAAAACTTAAGTAATTTCAGGAAGAGGGACCAAAAAATGAATGTGGCAGAACTGAGAAGCCTTCGATTCAACCATGTGGAGCAGACCTGCAGCCCTTATGATTTTATGGAGCAATCAGCTGATTAGGCTCCACACATCTGTTGTCACTACTCTAGAAGGAAGAAAAGGCCTAGATGAGTTTCATTGCTGTGTGCTTGGGTCACACCAGCCCCAGGTTGCAGTTCCCAAAGCTGCTCCTGTGCTCAGAGGGAACAAGAAAGAATGGATCCAATATTTACTAAGTAGCTTTCCTGCAACTAATATGGGCTGCAGATCATTTCATAGTTTATCTTTACATAACACCATTGAGGAAGTTTGTATGACCTTTATTTTATAGATTAATAAGCATAGATACAGAAAACCCACCAGACCTACGTAGCTCCTCCTATACCCCCTATCTGTAATCCATACTATCCTGTGATTTCTCCCCTTCAAAGCAATGCATTCCCTTATGAATACATTTAATGGCTGTCTCTCCAATTAGTAGGGAGTTCCTTGAGGGCAGGTTTCTGTTGGCCATCTCTGCTACTAATTTCCAGAGTCTAGCCTAGGACCTGGCATAAATGAGGAACTCAAGCAATGACTACTGCGTAAATAAATGAATGAATGATAAATAATTCTCTCAAAGTTACATACCTAACAGGGAAAACCTGAAATTTGAATTCTGAAACATCTAACTGTAAAAGTAACAGCTTTAGATGAATTATTGAGTCAAGTCCCATGCCCTTTCCGCTATCTTTAGATAGATCTGGACCTTGAGCAGAAGCCCTTGTCATGTGGACACTCACTGGACCTCGTATAAGTCACATACTTATTCAAGCATGTATTCATTCGTCCATTCCTTTGGTCAACAAATAGAATGCCTAATAAAAAGCACAGGTTTAAATCTGGAGATGTAACAGCTAACAAAGTATATAAGTCCCCTGAATTCGTGGGTCTTGCATTCTAGTGGAAAGCAATAAAAAACAAACAGGTAAATTAACAATACACAAACATCAGACAGGAATAAATGCTATGCAGGGAATTAGCTTCATAGGAAGCTACTTTATTCCCCAGAGAAATTGATAAAAACTTTATCTGTTGACCATCCCTTTTTTCTTTGCATTTTCCTTGGGTTGCCCTTTCAAAACACATATAAGAAAGCTTATAAAGCCCTTATTCCAATGTCTGAGTACTAGACAGGCTTGCCATCCTCATCAGAAGTTGTACCATGCTCCCCTTAATTTAATGTGCAGGAAAATTACAGCAATATATGAGTGGTCCCAATAAGTTTGTTTTTCTAAAGAGTAGAAGATTAGTTGCTTTAACCAGAATCTATTTGATAGATAAGGTATTTGAAATTAAATGTTTTATTTTCTTATATGTTTAAATGTATTTTTGTCTAATTTTATAACATTTATATTTAAGATTGATACAATCAAACACTCCTAGATATAGAAAGTATTTTAGAAGTAATATTTACTTTATTTTTTTCCCACTGTAGGCATACTTTATAAATCATCCTTGACAAATAGTTGAACAAGACCTACTGAAATTTATGGTCTGGGTTATTTAGAGGTTGAAGGTGTCACTAACAGGCAGGAGGACACAGGAAAATGATCAGATTTAGGCCATAGAGGAAATACAGGGAGGGCATGGTGAGATTTGTTTCAGAGCAGAGCTTCTCAGCCTCAGAACTGTTGGCCAGATAATTCTTTGTTGTAAGAGGCTCTTCTGTTCTTTTAGGATGGTTAGCAGCATCACTGGCCTCTACTCACTAGATACTAGGAGGATCTCCAACCCCAGTTGTGATAACCAAAAAATGTCTCCAGAATTGTCAAATGTCCCTGGGGAACAAAATCACCCCCAGTTGAAAACCACTGATTTAGGCCTTTTCAGATTGAGAAGCAGGAAGAGAATCCAGATGGGTATGTCTAGCAAAGAGTTGGTAGTGTTAGAATGGAGCAGTAAAAGAAGTTAGGATGTAAAGATGAGGAGACGGTCACCTGAAAATAATAGTTGAAGCCAGGAAATGATAAGACACTAGGGAGAACTTGCAATTAGACAAGAGAATAAGTCCAAGGTCAGTTTGCAGAACATTACTTACTTTTGGAAGATGAGTAGAAAAAGGAGAGGCAAAGAAGGGAAAGGAAGGGGTGGTGCTGGGCTGAGGAGTCAGAAAAGAGGAGAGTTCAAGGTCAGAAAAGCCAATAGGGAAGGGAGTTTCAATTATATTATTATGTATGTTCCAAGCATTTTAGAATATTGGAGCAAACTTCTCTAGATTTGTGATTTTTGTTTTATAATCAGATGGGAAAAAATGTATGGCTAAATATCATTTCAGTAAATGACAGTTGGTACGCAGGTCCTAAAACAAGTAGGACTCCCAGTGTCACAAATATAGAAATCTAACTCCAGGTTGGTTTTTTTTGTTGTTGTTGTTGTTATGATAAATTTAATTTGATTTTTCTACAATCCTTTGTTTTTATTTTATTTTATTTTATTATTATTATTATTATTTATTATTATTATTATTATTATACTTTAGGCTCTATGGTACATGTGCGCAACGTGCAGGTAAGTTACATATGTATACATGTGCCATGCTGGTGCGCTGCACCCACCAACTCGTCATCTAGCATTAGGTATATCTCCCAATGCTATCCCTCCCCCCTCCCCCCACCCCACAACAGTCCCCGAAGTGTGATGTTCCCCTTCCTGTGTCCATGTGTTCTCATTGTTCAATTCCCACCTATGAGTGAGAATATGTGGTGTTTGGTTTTTTGTTCTTGCGATAGTTTACTGAGAATGATGATTTCCAATTTCATCCATGTCCCTGCAAAGGACATGAACTCATCATTTTTTATGGCTGCATAGTATTCCATGGTGTATATGTGCCACATTTTCTTAATCCAGTCTATCATTGTTGGACATTTGGGTTGGTTCCAAGTCTTTGCTATTGTGAATAATGCCGCAATAAACATACGTGTGCATGTGTCTTTATAGCAGCATGATTTATAGTCCTTTGGGTATATACCCAGTAATGGGATGGCTGGGTCGAATGGAATTTCTAGTTCTAGATCCCTGAGGAATCGCCACACTGACTTCCACAAGGGTTGAACTAGTTTACAGTCCCACCAACAGTGTAAAAGTGTTCCTATTTCTCCACATCCTCTCCAGCACCTGTTGTTTCCTGACTTTTGAATGATTGCCATTCTAACTGGTGTGAGATGGTATCTCATTGTGGTTTTGATTTGCATTTCTCTGATGGCCAGTGATGGTGAGCATTTTTTCATGTGTTTTTTGGCTGCATAAATGTCTTCTTTTGAGAAGTGTCTGTTCATGTCCTTCGCCCACTTTTTGATGGGGTTGTTTGTTTTTTTCTTGTAAATTTGTTGGAGTTCATTGTAGATTCTGGATATTAGCCCTTTGTCAGATGAGTAGGTTGCGAAAATTTTCTCCCATTTTGTAGGTTGCCTGTTCACTCTGATGGTAGTTTCCTTTGCTGTGCAGAAGCTCTTTAGTTTAATTAGATCCCATTTGTCAATTTTGGCTTTTGTTGCCATTGCTTTTGGTGTTTTCGACATGAAGTCCTTGCCCGTGCCTATGTCCTGAATGGTAATGCCTAGGTTTTCTTCTAGGGTTTTTATGGTTTTAGGTGTAACATTTAAGTCTTTAATCCATCTTGAATTGATTTTTGTATAAGGTGTAAGGAAGGGATCCAGTTTCAGCTTTCTGCATATGGTTGTTAAATAAAAAAGGGTGGCCAGGCATGGTGGCTCACACCTGTAATCCCAGGACTTTGGGAGGCTGAGGCAGGAAGATCGCGAGGTCAAGAGATGAAGACTATCCTGGCCAACATGGTGAAACTCCGTCTCTACTAAAAATATAAAAATTAGCTGGACTTGGTGTTGCATGCCTGCAGTCTCAGCTACTCAGGAGGCTGAAGCAAGGGAATCGCTTGAACCCTGGAGGCAGAGATTGTGGTGAGCCGAGATTGTGGCATTGCATTACAGCCTGGCAACAGAGTGAGACTTCTTCTAAAAAAATAATAATAATAATAATAAAAATAAAAATAAAAAAAGGGGATAACTTATCTTAGCAGACCAATGACAAATAAAAAAAAATTTAGGCCTCAGAAAAAAGTAGAATGGGGAGGAGTCACTCTCTCTTCTCTCTCTACTTATCTATATTGTTCTTGTTTTTACACTGATATCCTTCTTCTTTCACATTCCAGATAGATTTTCTGCATTTTTAAGTTCATAGGGCAGAAAAATGGCTGCCACCCTTGGGACATTATATTTTCTTCATTCCACAAAGCATTAGGCAGATCTATACCTTCTTAACCATGATTCTAGATTCTCAGGGAAAGATTCTAATTGGCTCATGGTGGTGCCCATCCATGAACCAATGAACCAAGGCAATGAATTCACAAGAAAATGTTCATGGTAATTTTGCCAATGGGAGGTTTATGATGGGCATAGAAGGAAAAAGAAATAAGAGGCAATTCCAAAAAGAAGGACTGAATCTATCTTCAGAGTTGTTATGAAGAGCTGTAAAGAAGGAGAAAGTCATTGAAAGTTCTGATCTATGGAATAAGAGTATGATATCCTGAAAGTTGAGTTTAGAGAATATGAGATGAGAAGTTGTCGATGGTATCAACAGAGAAGAAAAAGTGCTGAGGGGAGGATAGAGATCCCAGGAGGGGACAACGAGAGCCTGTGTGTGGTGAATGGCAGTAGGAATGGAGAAGAATGGATGTTGACCAGGGACAAGTTCCACAGGGCTTGATGACTGACTGTCGGGTGTGAACAGGAGCAAGCATTCAAAGAGGCCTTCAAGGCATCTAAACTGAGTGATTTGTAGGAAGACAATTATTTGAACTTAGTAATGAGATACAGGAACTAGAGAATGAATCAATTTGGAGAGTAAAGGCCTACAGGTGTAAAGGATCCATATTTTTAATACATGAAAATTCCAAATAAGAAAAATGGCCCCACTTCAAACACAGATAGTCATTACAATTTCTTCTATTAATTGGAACTTTGCAGTTGCTTGAGAAGGACTTTTCATATGTCATCTTACTTGATGAAGGTAATGAGGTAAATGAAACTCAGAGAGGTGAAGTTACTTGAAAAAATTTAGAAAGCCAGTAAAGGGTTGATGAAAGAAATAAAGCTGGTTAATCTGACTGTAAGGCGCTACCTCTTTCCTTGAAAACACAACTACCCTCACTGAAAACAAAACTGCAGACTTTCCCGCATATTAATCCTAAAAGTAGGTCCCCTGGGAAGGAAATTTCAGCTGGGTGGGAAAAGATACTCTCTGTTTTAAAGCTACTAAGTTCATAGTAGGAGGGTCAGGCAGCTTGCCACCCTGAGGGCTTCAGGATGGGTAACCACAAGGCCATGATAAATGTGCTTATTTATCTTAATTGCCAATTTACCCAAAGGCAACAGCCATCTAAGGACATGAAGATCTGGCCAAGGATATGGTCATGTGGAAAGGAAGGGATAGAAAGATGGCCACAGGAATGCCAGCTGTTTTGCCTAAGGCTCATAAATCTGTCTGCATGGTGACTCTGCTGGCCTAGAGATCAGAGGTCTCTGGCCCAGGGCACTGTCTCCAGGTCCTGTCCAGACATCCCTGAGCTCTCTTTAAGGACAGACTGTAGAAGCTAACCACCAGGGCTTGGCTTGGCCCCAGGGTATGTCACAAGACCCAAGTGGGGAAGCACTGGAACAGCCGCACAGCCCCTCACCCGATAAGTGACAAGAGTCTAATAGCAGGTTATGCTTCTTGGGATTTGGCTTGAGTGGATATTCAACCCTGAAAGTCCTCCAGGCTGGAATAAAAAGCAAGCCAGGCAGGCCAAAACCGGGTGGTCAACATGAGCTAGCCTCTTTGTTAGAAAATAGGAAGCGTAGCTTTCAGTCGAAGGACCATATTCCCCTGGACTGTCCTGGTTCTGTGGAAGAAGCATTCTGTCCTTTCAGCTGGGTAGAAGAAACAAATAGAAGTGCCTTTAATCTTCTGGTGCTTCAGTATCTGTGTCTCAGTGGATAACATACACATTTATGCACATCCCCATCACGCCTAATGGTGGCTTCACCAGTCCTCTCCATATGGAACCTAGAAGACATTACATTTTATCTATCAATTTATTTTTAGTGGCTGTATAACACACATATTGTAAAGAGCACAAATCTTAAGTATGGATCGATAACTTTTTTGTGGACGTATATCCTAGTAAACACTCAAGTCAAGATATAGAACATTCTACCAACGTACAATGTTTTATCATACACTTCCGTAATCAATACCCTCCCCCTATGCAAAGGGAACTGCTATTTTAATTTCTGTCATCATAAATCATGTTTAAATATTCTAGAATTTCATAAAAGTGAAATAAGACATTTTTTATTTTGGCTTATTTCATGCAGTATACTGTCTATGTGATTCATGATATTGTGGCATGTATCAGTGGGTTGCTCATTTTTACAGCTATATAGCAATTCATTAGATAAATATGTAATGATACATGTATCCATTTCCCTTTTTATGGACATTTGGGTCATTTCCAGTTTTAGGGAGTTATGACTATGGCTGCTATACACATTCTTGTTCAGATCTTTTGGAAGACATGTACTCTTATTTCTCTTAGGTATTTACCTAGGTTTGAAATTTCTGGGCTATAAGACTTAGGAGTAGGTTTAACTTTAATAAATATTTGGACATTACCAAACAGTCCTCCAAACTGGTTAAACCAATGTATACCCCATTAGCAATGGATGAGACTTAGAATTACTTCCTCTCCTCACCAATACTTGATTCTGGCTTTTAAAATTTTAGTCATTTCACAAGACATGTTTCAAAGCTAGAAAAGATCTCATGTTATCAGCCTCTTTATTCCTTCTTGACACATCTCTTTTATTTTTCTCTAGTTATTTTTTTCTTCTTTGGTGGCAATTAAATTTTTTAATTCAAATATAATTTATCCATCTTTGTAACCACAATATAATATGGATAGAAAAGATGTTACTTTGTTAATGTATTGTTTGACAAATTAAGAAATAAATCACTAATTGAATGGATCCAGACTTAACAGAAAATAAAAACTGCCAATATGCTATTGAGTTATACCCAGGGTTCATCAACTGGGACAAATCTTGGTCTTTGTGTCTGACAAATATTCTATTAGATCGACCCTTAAAGAGTAAGATCATTTTAAATTACATTAGAGACATGGACAAGAGTTAAAGTTTAAATGCTAGCAACTATGGATAAGACTTTGCATAAATTATCTTATTTAATCCTCTCAATAACACTGAGTTTGGAATTTTTTTCCTCAACTTACACAGGAGGCTTAGGGTTTACGTAACCTACAAAGATCCCTCAGGTAGTGTGAAAACAGAGCTGCAACCTTAACTTTTTCTCAGTGTAAATGTAAAACTATTCATCTAAAAAAAAAAGAGAGAGAAAAAAAGAGCTTTACTATTATCTTGCTCATGGAGATTCAGTCACTATTCATCAACTGTGAACATGTGATTAAGTATGTTGGATAGCTAGATATTAAATCAACTTCATGAGGCTTTAGATCATTTCAGGGCAGTTGTAACTATTGCCATTAAATTGATTTGCATTTTAAATTAATAAGTTATCATTTCAATTTTGTTAAAAAGGCTATCATAACACTATGGATTGATTTCAGATCATTAAACTGTACATAGTTGTTTCAGTTATTTATTACTGTGTAACAAATCACCTGAAAATTTAGTGGCTTAAAAGAACAACAACCTTATTTTCTCATGATTCTGTCATCTGGACTGGGCTCAGCTGGGCGGCTTGTCTCTGCTCCATGTGGCATTAGCTGGATTGACTCATGTGTTTGCAGTCAGTTGGCAGCTCTACTAGGCCTAGATGATGCAAAAAGGCCTCATTCATGAGTCTGGCACCTCGGTTGGGATGACTGGAACAGCTAGGGTCTGGCTGTTTTTTGCTTCTCTTCAGGGCTTCCATACCCACATGGCCTCTCATGCTTAAGGAGTTTATGTCAGATTTTCTCATGACATGAGGCATCTCGCTTCCATTATATTCCCCATACAATGTATTCAAATTTTCATGAACAGCACACTTAAAATTGTTATGGGACTCTAAATTATTGTTTAGGATGCTGATCACATCTTTTGCAACCTAACAGGTAATAGGTCTTCCAGCAAAGAAAGCATCCCATCTTCAGCCACTAGCCATAAAAATGGGTGTATATAGAGCATAATGACTGCATCTCCTTCACCTTTCCTGTAATGATCCCATCTTCATAGGCACCATATGCAAGGGATTGATTGCATCTCTTTCTGCAACATAATTATAACAAGGTTATCAGCAATGCAACAATCCTAATTTCCACCTGAAATGCAATCGATATCATCATTATGGGCAATATAAGGAGCATATCTCTACCATAAATGTAGATAACACATTGTCTTTTGCACACTAGAGATTGCATTTCTTCAGGAAATGCAATAACAGTCCTATCTGTAATGCAATGATCCCATCTACTTGTGCAAGTTAATTATCACTTTTCCACTTGCCAAGCCATAATGATAAGTATTCCTATAGGCCAATGATTGCATCTCTGCCCTCAGAGTAATGATCACATATGCAATGTGAGATAACAAAATTGTCTTTAGGGCAATGATCAGATTCTTTTGCATAGGGTAATGATAACATATCCACTTTAACCGAAAGATAGTAGGCATGTTGTCAGTGCTGTGATGCCAGCTTCCCCTGCAGTGACTATGGGTGACAGACATTAATGCAGCATGTATTCACATCTACCTGGATGTGTAACAGTGAATTTTGTAGGAAGTCAAAGTCCTACCTAGAGGTAGCATAGCGACTGCAACAAAAGTGCTAAGAACAAATAAATATCAATTTAAATACATGCCACCACGTAGTCCATGTGGCTTGGGGCCTATGGCTTAGCTTCTCTGAATCAGGTTGCAAAACTAAGAATGATAACAGCTTTTTCTGTAAAAATATTAGCATAAACATTACATTTCTCAACTTAGAGGCTAGTCCTTAAGTCAAGTTTATTAATTTTCTTCTCCTTCCCATTGATTTCTGGACCATATCCTTGTCCAGATTCTCCCAGGATCTGAATCCATTAGCACCTCTCTCCAGTCCAGTATCAACTAAAATTTGCATACACTTATTCTTAAGCTCTTCCTCTTATCCTTTCTTCTGATACATTTTTTTTCCCATTTCTGCCTGCAAATGTGCTTCTGCCTCTGTATTAGTCCGTTCATGCACTGATGAAAATAAATACCTTAAACTGGGTAATTTATTTTAAAAAGAGGTTTAACTGGCTGACAGTTCCATGGGCTGTACAGAAAGCATGGCTGGGGAGGCCTCAGGAAACTTTCAATCATGGTGAAAGGAGAAGCAGTCACATCTTGCATGGTCAGAGCAGGAGGAAAAGAGAGAAGGGGGAGGTGCTACACACTTTTAAACAACCAGATCTCATGAGAATCCACTGTCATGAGAACAGCAAAGGGGAAATCCACCTCCATGATCCAATTACCTCCCACTAGGCCTCTTCTCCAACATTGGAGATATAATTTGACATGAGATTTGGGCAGGGACACAAATCCAAACCATATCAGCCTCCTATATCTTAGAATGCTATTTACAGACTCTAGTTTAATTAGTTCCATTGGAAATACATTTTCTTAGTTTTTAAAATTGTTCTGCCTGTTTTCTTGCTTGCTGACCATCATCTGTCTACATATTCAAGATAGAAACCTGGACAGCAACTCACTTCTCACTGTAATTTACTCTGTATTTCCAATCAGGCACTATGTGCTGTTGATTCAACCCCCTTAATGTTGACTGTTATGCTGACCTTTAGTCTGTCTCCATTGCTACCATCCTAGTCCAGGCCTTCAGCACTGTTCCCACAAGTGGATATTTAACTTGTCTTGAGTTGTGAAAATATTTTCTAAGGAAAAAGGAAGAGATTTATGGATATTAGTGTATTAAAGTTCTGAAATGTCATTAAGTCATAAATAACAAGAAACAGTGGAAAATTTTTAAATGGACAAAAAGTCTTTGCTAGCCATTTTCCAGAAAAAGTATTAATATTCTTGGTAAGCAAAGAAGTTTTGCCAATTAACTATAAAATTGTGAATGCCTCAAGAGAAAAAATAGGAAAATACATCAACAGGCAATTTATTAAAGAAGAAATTCCAATAATGAATGTAAAACCATTTTAATGCCTATATTAATTTTTTAAAGTTCATATATATAATATCAGTTATCACATTTTCAAAGATGAAAATAGACACTATTTCACAAAAAAGACATAACTGTCCAATAACTTCCTTGTAAGTAACTTGTCCAAGTCTTTCTCTCTACAAAGATAGATACACAAATAGACAAGTAGATATAGACATAAACATATGTGTAAAGAGAACTTATAAGGCTTGATAGATAGGAAAGATAAGTTTCAGAAATCTCAAAAATAGTAAGCTACTATCAGTAATTGCAGTATTCAAAAGAAAATTTTAAGAAACTATTATACTCAAATATGTGGAAAGATATGACCCTTAAATGTAGAGAAAAGAAATAATTAAGGAGATAGTGTGTGTTCCTTAATTATTTATTTTCCCTACATTTCCCTACACTCACCCACACACACATTTTTAGAGATAAACTGAATTAAGGATTAGTGAACATTTTTAAAATCCCAGTAATATTCACACTGAGCACAGAAAAGAGTATAATTGAAATTGTAGGGATGTTGAATCAGTAGCGAGGAGGATATTTTGAGAAAACATTTGAGAATAAAAAGTAGGAGAACAATGAGATAAAAATGGCAAGAAAAAATTTTAGAATGAACAAAGAATAGAAACCTAAAATAGAAATAATAGGTTCTCCTGAGGAAAGAGTCTTGGAAAGATTAGGAAAATTAAAAGAAAGACAATAACCATATTTGTAATAAGAGACATTTCAATAATATGGGGGAGAAACTGTATTGGTAAATTGCAGAGATTTACTGAGAAGTACATAAAAATAATAGAATTAATGGTCTATATTCTTTACCTTTTTAATGATAAGGATTTTTTTAAATGCTAAAATCATTTTGGCAAAAAATAATAAAACTTACAAGAATTTTTAAAATATATAAATACAAATATGTTGACATCTTGGGAGGAACAAAAATTTGTCTAATCTGAGGCTTTTAATCTAAAACCTGAAATGCTAGAAGAGAAAATAGCCATGTCGATAAAGTTTTGACAAGAATAAGCTGTGTACTTTTTTGTTTGCTTTTTAAAAACGTGTTTTATTTATTTTTGCTTTTCTTTTTAATGAATGAATCCAAGTTGCTTTACCCTAAAGGAAAAGATAATTCTTTGTAAAATAAAAAAATATAGAAAATTATGCTGTTCTTGGTTGCAAGGAGCCAAAGTATGGGAAGAGAAGAAAATTTGAAAAATGTGTTTCCTTTTGGTTGAGACAAGAGACAAAATTCATATCAAATAAAGGTGAAAGGGGGAAAACAACTTTCAATAAAGCACCCAAAACAGTTTTTAAAAATCCAGTCCTATTTGTTTTCTGCCTGGTTAAAATAAGTGCAAATTTCAGCATTTTGCAAAATATGTAATGTAAAATTAATGTTAAAGTAACACAAATATGTTCCTAAACCTTTAATTTTCAAAACTTAGAACTGTATGTTTGTTTCTACATGTACATAAAGAAAGAAAAATAAAAGTGAACTACATACCTTGTCTCAGCAGGACACCAATTGGTAGTTTCTTCTAAAATGACAATGAAGGTGAGAGAGGTTAAATCATTATTTTCAAATGGCTAAGATAATGGTCATTATCCTTAGCAAACTAACACAGGAACAGAAAACCAAATACTGCATTTTCTCATTTATAAGTGCGATCTAAATGATGAGAACACATGGACACACAGAGGGGAACCACACACACTGGGACCTTTCAGAGGGTGGAGGATGGGAGGAGGGAGACGATCAGGAAACAAACAACTAATGGGTACTAGAGTTAATACCTGGGTGATGAAATAATCTGTACAACAAACCCCCATGACATGTTTACCTAAGTAAAAAACCTGAGCTTGTACCCCTGAATTTAAAAGTTAAAAGTTAAAAAAAGAAATGGCTAAGATACTTTTTAAGTAGTATTAACGGTATGCTGGAGAAGTGTATGGTTTTTGAAGCAAAAGGAAAAACTAAAAAAAAAAGGTAGGAGGGATTATGTATATGAATGTGTGTGTGTGTGTGTGTGTGTGTGTGTGTGTGTGTACATTATAACATTTAAGGCATTGCACAAGGTAAAAATGCTGCTATCACCATGATAATTCACCAGAAGGTTAAAACAATCACAAAAAATCTTAGAAGAAAGGAGAAAAAAGTCACAATCATTGAAGGGCAACAACATTGCCTAAATGGAAGCCCTCACCAAATCATGTGTTTATCAATGCTATAACTTATTTTCTTTTACTCCTGAATAGAAGTCCATCCTGTCATGGCCTCTTGGTGAGCTAATGATTTCTGAAACATGCGTCTTGTCTTTATAAGAGGTCTTGTGTCTCACTACACCTCCCATCTCCCTTCCTCTCCCTTTAACTGTGAACTAGACTTAGTAACTTTCATATAAATATTAATAACAGGGTAGATAAAGGGGGAAATAATAACTTTACAGCAGGGAAATTTGGAGACACTCATTAACTACAAAATCAAGGTTAATATCACCAGTAATAAGACATTTTAATATCACGTGCCACTGATAAGATGTGATGAGATGATGTATTAGGCCATTCTCACATTGCTATAAGGAAATACATGAGACTGGATAATTTATAAAGAGAAGAGATTTAATTGGCTCATAGTTCTGCAAGCTGTACAGGAAGCATGATTCTGGCATCGGCTCAGCTTCTGGGGAGGCCTCAGGAAACACAATCATAGTGGAAGGCAAAGGGGGAGCAGGCATATCACATGGCCAGAGCAGGAGCAAGAGAGAGGAGAGGTGTTACACATTTTTAAATGACCAGATCTCAGGATAAGTCACTCATGTCCTCCTAGGACAGTACCAAGGGGGCTGGTGCTAAATCATTCATGAGAAATCTGCCCCCGTGATCCAGTCACTTCCCACCAGGCCCCACCTCCAACACTGGGGATTATATTCTAATACAAGATTTGGGCAGGGACTCACATCCAAACTATATCAGAAGGGTACATGACCTCTGTGGTATTCATTCCCCCAAATTAATAACCTCAGTCTGTTCATGAGAAAACATCAGATAAACTCAAAATTAAGGACATTATACAAAATATCAGACTGGTAGTCTTCAAAAGCATCAAGGTCATGAAATTCAAGGAAAGACAGAAACTCTTCTAGACTGGAGAAGACTAAGCATACATTACTAAATGCAATATGTCTTGGATTAGATCCAGGTCCAGAAAAACCAAAGAGGGGAGACCCAAAGAATGCCTATTAAACTTAGTTAATAGTGTATATGAATGTTAATGTCTTAGTTTTTATAAATTTACCGTGGTTGTAGAAGATGTTAACATTAGAAGCTAGGTGAAGGTTGTATGACAACACTACACTTTCTTTGCAACTCTTCTGTAAACCAAAAATAATGGCAAAAAAATCTTTTTTTTAACAGTTCATAGAAGGCAACCTATGATTATTATTATTATTATTATTATTTAATTCCAGGATACAAGTGCAGAACATGTAGGTTTGTTATGTAGGCATAGGTGAGCCATGGTGATTTGCTGCACTTATCAACCCAGCATCTAGGTTTAAAGCCTCACATGCATTGGCTATTTGCCCTAATGCTCTTCCTCCCATCAGCCCCCATGCCCCTACTGGCCTTGGTGTGTGTTGTTCTCCTCCCTGTGTCCATGTGTTCTCATTGTTCAACTCCCACTTATGAGTGAGAACATGAGGTGTTTTGTTTTCTGTTCCTGTGTTAGTTTGCTGAGGATGATGGCTTCCAGATTCATCCGTGTTGTTTTAGAATATGCATGTGTGTACATGCTTGAGCCTCCCAGACCTCCCATGGACCTGCACAATGCTAGAGACAAGGCAACTCTTGGTTAAATAAACAGACTTTTTAGTAACCAACACACCATTCCTAAAAAATCAACAAGCACCAGGAAAAGGGTATGTTTTGAAATTGGCCTCTTCATAACTTTTCTCATTGCAGTCTTTATTATATTTATGTATATGTATATATTTTCCTTGTCTTTTATTTTATTTAGGCACTTTCTAGAGTTCAACTGTCGCTCAGGGCATCAAACTAATTTTCTCCTCAGCAATGATTGCAGAACTGCATGCATAATGAACCCCATTATTGCTCTTGTTATTAAGTAGGCCATTTGGGGACATGGATGGGAGGGAGGCCACAATCTAAAAGGCAATGGCTCTTCCTAGCTCTGCCTGCCCCCACTCATAGACTGAGACCATTGCACAAAGAAAAAAATAACACACAGAAAAAGAGGCAAATGATCCTGCTCCTTGATGTGAGGAAATGTCAAGGGTTTGCATTGGCTTTAAGGCACTGACTTTTGTTATTTATTTAATGCAAAATAGAATCATTCTTTATTGACCACTTGAAAAGACTGTATATATTGAAAACCAACACCATGTCAGCATTTGCCTTGGGTATTTTATGAATGTTATCTCATTTAATCCTCACAGCAAGTCTATGAAGACAATGTAGTCATCCTGTTTATAGTTAGCAAATTGAGGCTGAGAGATGCTAAACGACCTGTCTAAAGTTTTCTACATGGTCCACAAGCGGTAAAGTCCAGTAAAGTGGTGGACTATAGTCTAGACATCCCAAGGATATGCTTTCATACCTTTGTAGTTACAGGAGCAGGAAGCTCTCCTGTTTCCTGTTTTTTCTATGTGGTCATAAACAGCAGGGTTCCCAAATTTTAATGTGTATTTGAATAAGCTGAGATATAATTAAACTGAAGATTCTGATGAAGTAGGTGTAGGGTGGGTCCTGACTTTCCCATTTCTAATAAGCTCCCAGGTGATGCCAATGCTATTGGGCCATGGTTCACACGTCCAGTAGCAAAGATGAAGGACAAGACTGAAATCTATTGTTATGGAGTCATACCTTAGATTTAAAAGGGAAAAGTGGAAATTAACGGTAAAATTCAAATATAGTGGTTACACGTTATCTAGTATTAAATTATTGGCTGTACAGCCTGGCCAACATGGCTAAAACCTGTCTCTACTAAAAATACAAAAGTTAGGAGTGGTGCCAAGAACTGTAATCCCAGCTACTCAGGAGGCTGAGGCAGGAGAATCATTTGAACCCCGGAGGCAGAGGTTGCAGTGAACTGAGATCATGTCGCTGCACTCCAGCCTGGACGACAGAGTGATACTTGGTCTCAAAAAAAAAAAATAATAATAATTACCAACTCTAGTTAGATTTTATAGATTGAATAGACTTATCCTAGGGCTCACAGCTTAGGGTACACGTCAAAATAAATCAGGAAGAATAAAAACCACTATAAATGCATATGGTTTCAGGGACAGAATAAGAAGGAAAAGCATTTCTATAAGTGTCTTTGTGATCTCACATGTAGCCATGCCCAGCTTCCTATCCTCTAGTCTTCCTTAAAAAAACACTAACAGACCAACTTGTTCCCTTATTAGTAATTTTTTAGTAAGACCAAGGGAGACTCATCTGTTAAAGAATGGAAGGAAAGACTGAATACCTTAGTTGTTACACTTTGGGAAAGCTTCTCTAAGCTCCAATAGCTTATTTTTAAAAACAAAGTTAAGTACAGTATCAGATACATAAAAAGTGTTCAGCAAATTCTTGTTCTCTAGCATGTCTCTCCTCCCCAGTTAATTTTTTGTACTCCTCACTCTGTCTTTCTCAGGTATATATGTTAAAGACATTTTCTTCCAGTCTGTACCTTTGCCTTTTCATTATCTTTTAATGGCACTTTCTGAAAAGAAGTCTAATTTTTATGAAGTCCAGCTTATCATTTTATTTTCTTTTATAGTTAGCGTAAACCATTTTCTATCAAAGAAATTTTTGCCAAATTCAAGTACTTAAAGATTTTATCTTTCATTTTCTTTTAAAACTTCTGTAGTTTTAGATTTTATATAGGTATATGTTCCATTTTGAGTGATTTTACACAGAGGATGAAGTAAAATTTGAGATTTTTTTCATGTGGATGTTGTTTCAGCATCATTTTTTGAACAACTATCATTTCCCCCATTAAATCACCTTGGTATCATTGTCAAAAATCGGTTTAGCTCATATGTGTTAATATATTTCTGGGCTCACTATTCTATTGATTTGTATATCTACGCTTACATCAATATCATGCCATCTTGATAACTATTTTTATGGTAAATCTAGAAATCAAATAATGTATTAAGTAGCTCTCTAACTTCATTATTCTTTTACAACATTGCTTTGGCTATTCTTTAACTTTCCATATAAATTAAAAAAAAATTTTAAATATCTGTAAAATAGGCATGTGGAGATTTTGAATGAGATTGTGTTGAATCTCTAGATCAACTTGAGTAAAACTGGCATCTCAAAAATTTTAGCCTTTAAATCCACCAAGATTTATTTAGTGTTTTTCAGTATATGGGCCTTGCCTATATTTTGTCAATTTTCTTCTCAATATTACGTTCTTCTTGAAGCTATTGTGACTGGTGTGGTCTTAAATTTTGTTTCCATGTGTCCTCAGCTATTATATAAAATACAATTGATTTGTGTGTATTGACTTTGTATCCTACAATGTCACTAAATTCACTTGTAGATTTTAGTATTTAAAACAATTTTTTTAGAGTTTTCTATATGGAGTCTTATGGTTAGGCTCTCCAGGATTATGTTGAATATAGGTGGTTAGAGGGGTATGCCCTTACATTTCACCATCAAGAGTGTTGTAAACTCCAGATGTTTCTTAACACTTAACCAGATCACTGAAATTAAAATCCTTTTTTTTCTTTGCCAGTATAAGAAGTTGAAGCTATGAATTTCCCTCTAGTACAGATTTAGTTACATCCCACAAATTTTGTCACGCTGTGTTTTCAATATCATTTAATTCAAAATATATGTTATGTTTTATGCTGCTTTTTACTTGAACCATGTATTTAGAAGTATAATATTTACATTTCAAATATTTAGTGATTTTTTCAGAAATCTCTGTGCTATTAATTTTTTAATACTGTTGTGTTAGAGAACATACTATGTAAAATTTCAAATATTTTAAACTTACTGAGAATTGTTATGAACTCATTATATATAATATATAATCTATATTGGTGGATGTTCTGTGAGCATTTGAAATGATGTGTCTTTGTTATTATTCAGTTTAAAATATATTTTAATCCTCCTTGTTTTATCCTATGTGTTCTCACTATTCAACTCCCACTTATGAGTGAGAACATGTAATGTTTGGTTTTCTGTTTCTGTGTTAGTTTGCTGAAGATGATGGCTTCCAGCTTCATCCATCTCCTTGCAAAGGACATGATCTCATTCTTTTTTATGGCTGTGTAGTATTCCATGGTATATATGTACCACATTATCTTTATCCAGTCTATCACTGATGGGCATTTGGGTCTTTGCTATTGTAAATAGTGCTGCAATAAACATATGTACATGTGTCTTTATAGTAGAATTTGTATTCCAAATATTCATAGCATTCCATGATATATATATATATCACATTATCTTTATCCAGACTATCTCTGATTGGCATTTGATGTCTTTGCTATTGTAAATAGTTCTGCAATAAACATACATGTACATGTGTCTTTATAGTAGAATAATTTATATTCCTTTGGATATACACCCATTAATGGAATTGCTGGGTCAAATGGTATTTCTGGTTCTTGATAGTTGAGGACTTGCCACACTGTCTTCTACAATGGTTCGATAATTTCTATTCCCACCAAAAGTGTAAAGGTGTTTTCCTATTTCTCCACAGCCTCACCAGCATCTATTGTTTCTTGACTTTTTAATAATCACCATTCTGATTGGCTTGAGATTGTATCTCACTGTGGTTTTGATTTGCATCACTCAAATGATCCATTATGTTGAGCTTTTTTTCATGTTCATTGACTGAATAAATGTCTTCTTTTGAGAAGTGTCTGTCCATATCTTCTGCCCACTTTTTAATGGGGTTGTTTGTTTTTTTCTTATAAATTTGTTTAAGTTCCTTGTAGATTCTGGATATTAGACCTTTGTTAGATGGGTAGATTGCAAACACTTTCTCCCATTCTGTAGGCTGCCTGTTCACTCTGATGCTAGTTTATTTTGCTATGCAGAAGCTCTTTAGTTTAATTAGATCCCATTTGTCAGTTTTGGCTTTTGTTGCCATTGCTTTTGGTGTTTTTGTCATGTAGTCTTTGCCCATGCCTATGTCCTGAATGGTATTGCCTAGGTTTTCTTCTAGGGTTTGTATGGTTTTGGGTTTTACATTTAAGTCTTTAATCCATCTTGGGTTAATTTTTGTAAAAGGTGTAAGGAAACCCTCCAGTTTCAGTTTTCTGCATATGGCTAGCCAGTTTTCCCAGTACCATTTATTAAATAGGGAATTCTTTCCCCATTCCTTGTTTTTGTCAGGTTTGTCGAAGATCAGATGGTTGTAGATGTGTGGTGTTATTTCTGAGGTCTCTGTTCTGTTTCATTGGTCTATATATCTATTTTGGTACCAGTATCATGCTGTTTTGGCTACTGTAGCCTTGCAGTGTAATTTGAAGTCAGGTAGCGTGATGCCTCCAGCTTTGCTCTTTTTGCTTAGGATTGTCTTGGCTATATTGGCTCTTTTTTCATTCCATGTGAAATTTAAAGCAGTATTTTCTAATTCTGTGAGAATGTCAGTGGTAGTTTGATGGGAATAGCATTGAATCTATAAATTACTTTAGGCAGTATGGCCATTTTCACCATATTGATTCTTCCTATCTATGAGGATGTAATGTTTTAGCCAATATCATATACTGAATAGGCAAAAGCTGGAAGCACTCCCTTTGAAAACCGTCATAAGACAGGATGCTCTCTCTCATCACCTCTATTCAACATAGTATTGGAAGTTCTGGGCAGGACAATCAGGCAAGAGAAAGAAATACAGGCTATTCAAATAGGAAGTCAAATTTTCTGTTTGCAGATGACATGATTTTGTATTTAGAAAACCCCATCATCTCAACCAAAAATCTCCTTAAGCTGATAAGAAACTTCAGCAAAGTCTCAGGATATGGAATCAATGTGCAAAAATCAGAAGTATTCCTATACACCAATAATAGACAAGCAGAGAGCCAAATCATGAATGAACTCCCATTCACAATTGCTACAAAGAGAATAAAATACCTAGGAATGCAGCTTACAAGGGATGTGAAGGACCTGTTCAAGGAGGACTGCAAACCACTGCTCAAGGAAATAAGAGAGGACACAAATGGAAAAACATATTTGAGTATTTTCTGGAAAGCTTTCTGTTATTGATTTTTAGTTTAATTTTGTTGTGGCTAAAGAACATGCTCTAAGATCTCAATTTTTAAAAAATTGAGAAAGATTTTATAATCTATTTTGGTAAGTATTCAATGTACAATTTAAAATGTGTGTGTGTGTTTGTTGAGAGTGTTTTTTTTTTTGTTTTTTTTTTTCCTTACTGCTTTGTCATGTGTTGCATCTCCTCCTTTTCTGGAACTCCACGTGGACTCAAGAGTGTCTGACATTTTCACCATGTCCTATGTGTATTTTGTGCATCAATCTTACCAATTAATTTCCTGTATTTATTGATCATAATCATTTTTAAATTTGTTATCTATTAATTCCAATATTTGGCTCTCCTATGGGTCTGCTTCTAGTCTCTTTCTTTCTCTCTCTCTGTTTTGATCATTAGTTATTTTTCCTTCTATCCCTATATGCCTAGTAATTATATTTTATTAAATAATGGATATTGAGTTTGAAAAAGTGTAATAATTAAGGCTCTGCATGGCTTTATATTCTTCTAGAGAAGATCTAATTGTGTACCTGGTAGGCATTTAGGTTAGGGAAAAATCACCTTAATCCAAGCAGAGAGCAAATAGTCCATTCACGAAGATCAGTCTTTGTAAGAGCTGAATCATCTCAAACCCTAATTCTTGAGTAGTCATCCTTGTGGGGTATCACCTGAATGCCCAGGGCATTCTTCTCTTTACTAGGCCATGTAGAGAAAAATTATGAAAAGTTATAAAATATTTTTAAATCCAGGTGCCCAGCCTCGGCAATATCAACCCCCAGCATTCTGATTCTGGTACCTTTAGATTCCTCATTTCAAACCTGTTCTAGAACCAACTCATATTTGTTGTTGGTTCCTTTTTTCTTGTTTGTTTGCTTTGTGTGTGTGTGTGTGTGTGTGTGTAGGGGAGGGAAACTGGGGGGTGCCTCTGGCATCTTTCCTAATAATTGTGGAATCAGCATTTTCTCTAAAATATTTACCTTCATAGACTGTTCATTTTACAGCAGGAGGGTCTCTCAGAACTTCTTGAGATTTATAGTTCTAAAAATAGAAATCTCTCCAAATACCAGAATTTGTCAATTTCATGTATATCTAGTTGTTTTTCTTATGTTTTGTTTATGTCTGCTTCTGTAATGTAAGCTCCATGAGGTCATAAAATTTGTCTATGTTGTTTTATTTTTTTCTCCACAGTCTAGCATAAACACTTAGCACATGATCATCATTCATTAAATGTCTGAATTGGATGAATGGATGAAAGGATAGATGTGCAGATGAATGGACAGAGACTAACAGCACTCTTTATTCCCACTGCGTAGCAATGTACTTAATATCTTATAGGCACTTAAATGTGTGTGCTGGACAACTCAATTGTACAGAGATGAAGGAAAAATTGATGGCGCATGCAAAGAGGACTGCAGAGTCTTTTCCCACTAGGCTGATCCCATTTAGAATGGGGCCCTATGAATGAATCTCAGCACTTTTGTGGCTCACCAAAGACAAAGCATAGGTAGTTATTCAGTAAGTGTTTGTGATAATGGGAATCAGCTGAATTCAGTCAAACTTCATATAGAGATGCCTTCAGTTAGAAGGTGTTTTCTTAGCATTTTGCTTTAGACACAATCTATTGCTTCTAGTTTTCCCATGTGTGCATAAACACAAAAGTACATTGAAAGTCACCACTTGTTGAGTACGAGCCTGCAAGCAGAGGCTAATGCTCTTACTTATCACTATATCCCAAGGACCAAGACAATAAATAGTTTTAAACTAAATTAATAAATGTGTGACTGGTAATGAATAAATGAAGATTCCCTGTTTAGTAATAACAAACAAAAAAGTTATTTGAACAATAAACAAGGCTTTTTACTCGAAAGCATATAAAAAATTCCAGAAACGAAATAGTATGTAAGCTTGCAAAAAAAAAAGTGTGGCTATGGCTCAAGTGACAAGGGAGCCTGGGCTATCCAGCCTTTAAGATTCTGTTTACTTTTGGAATATTACCTATATAGAATACAAAGGTTTCATTTATTTCTAGTAATCTACAGTAATCTATTTATGTCAATGGCTGCTAATGTTGGCAAGAGTCTGCTATTATAAATACTTTACATCTAATATTATAAATACCTAAAGCAGGTGACCATATGTGTATGTTTCTTTCTTCCAAACTTGAATTTAGTGCTCATAAAACTTACATATCTATTTTTCTATCATTGATATGAACATGGTAATCTACATTGAATGTATGTTTAAAATATTCCTGAAATTCTCTTACCTTTACAGAGACACTGCATATGACTTTCATTTTCTAAGTTTGTACCCCATTTCTCCTACTCTTTGCTTTACACTCCTAGATGAAAGGTACCCTCATTGCCCAGGCTTTCTCCTCTTTCATCAACCATGATTATCTTAATTTTCAAATCATATGATGGGATAAACAACGTCTGGTAGTTACTTAAATGATCTGGAAATTATGCATCCCACCCACTACCACTTTTGTCATCTCTACAAATGAAAGAATTAAAAAAACTTCCCTCTTTGGGTTCTGACCTTGGAAGCACACCCACAGCTTTTATCATCTCCCATAGCCTTTCCTGCTGGGAACAGCCCAGCAGAGTCCCCCAGACAGCTGTTAGAGCTCAGAATCAATTTACTTTGGGGTGAGGACTTGAGGGACACAGATGGGTGAATTACAGGTGTTCAGCTTAGTGGCAGGCCCTGCTTGGCACAGTTTAATATGAGCTCCCACTTGTTTCAACTGCAGGACAGCAAAGCTGTCACTCTTTGCCCTGGAGACGGCTGGTGGGTTTTGGCTGGGTGCCATATGCAATCCTAGTTACAAGGTCAACTGCATATTTTTGGTTTTTGGAAGCTGTTAGAAGTTGAGCTAGTCGCTGACTATACCTTTAACTTGGATCAGGTTTCTCTCTTTAGATTTTTACTGAGACTCCAGAGTGACTATTTGTCCCATTCAGAGGCACTATCCAAGAACCTATTGTTGTGGTTTCTGCTCCACGTTTATGTCAACCATGCATGTTTGCTTCATTGATTTTTCTGTTTTCTACTTATTTTCCATTTCTAGTCTTTTATTCCATAACATACTTCACTTCTTCCCTACAATCAGTCCTGATCCTTTCAGGCATTCACTTCATGTATAATTGATGTAAGAACTCTGAAAATAAGGGGAACTCAGTTCTATGAAAACATTTTAGGGAGAGGGAGAATGGTTTAGGTTCCAATGGGTTGAATACTTTTCCAAATCAAAATCTACAAAGAACTGGACAGTGGAAATAACAAAATAAAATGCCCCAGTGTCTTAGCCATTCTAGATCTCAGTTGATCTCATCAGCATGTAGGGATTGAGTTCCAGGCAAATTATTCTGAAAACCAGAATTGCTTTGGAAATAGAAAAACCATTTCTAAGGCAATGATGATATTGGCCCTGGAATAGGATTAATTTCCTTACATTCGCATGCATTTATGGTTTGAAATCAGGCCAGGCATGCCCTATCCAGGCCATAGCATGACCTCTGCAAAATCATATCTGTCATTGAAAAGGCCCTGCTTTCCGTAACTCCTTCTGATACGCTGCCAAAAATTCAAACAGCTATTCCGATTACACTTTAATTGGTACTTTATATTCAACACATAAGAAAACTCACCATAAACAAAAGCTGTTCTTTCCTGAACTCTGTGAAGTTAAAGTATCTGGATCGTGTGTTAACTATATAATGTTTATGGAGTTCAGCTTGTGGGTGAAGTCAGCCAAAGCCCATTTCTCCTCCTTAAGACCTTGAAATAGCTTTGAAATTCCCACCCCTCAGAAATTCTTACAATTTTAAAGAACAGAAGAAATAATAAATAGCTGATTGAGCTGACCATTTTTTTGGTTTTTCTTTTTATTCTTTGAGAAATCAATACTAATATAGTTGGCATTTATGTAATCAACCTTCTTCCAAGAATCTCGAAACACATATAAACTCTGCTGGTTGGTTACTTAAAAGTAATCACTTGCCCTGAAACCATAAACCAGGTCACATATGGAACTGGTTGTAGGAGTCAAATACTAAACCCTAACATTTCTACCAGTGGTTTATGCCAATCTGTTACACTCCTCATTCACCTACATCCACGCAAATAGGCGAGGACCATTAGGGAGTTTGAGATGAAGAGAGCAATTTATGATGTGTGGACACATTCAACCAAATTGCTGAGCATCTCCTCTGTGCTAGATCCTGTAGTATGCATAAGGGACAGTGAAAAATAATAGATGGGCTTTGCTGTCTAGAAATTCACCATCTCTAATGAGTAACAATTATGAAAATCAGTGTGTAATGAGCACCTACTCTGTCCTTTAAGCCCTTTATATGCATTAATTCACTTAGTCCTCACAGTTACTTTATAAAGTAAGGTCTAATATTATACCTAATAAACACTGTCTAAATTATTTTTAAATATTTCTTTTCAGACAGATTTCAGGTCCCCATTGTATCCCTTCTTGATCTCCTTTCCTAGTCTCCTTCCCAGAAGACAATTGCCTTTCTACAGTTGATGTATAAATATGCTCTGTATATCTACACACACACACACACAGCATACTGTATTGTCTTGTACTTTTTTTAAATTTGTGCAAATAGTATAATTTTTTAATGTTCTTTGGCACTTTGGTTTATTTACTTGATTTTGCATTTTTGAAATGTGTGTATGTTGAGTCAAAAAGAAATTGTGTGTAAATTGTAACAGGTATATAGTATGCCATTATATTAATACACACAAGTTATCAATCCATTCCACTATTACTGGGCATTACTCTAGTGGATATTTCCAAATCACTCCCAAAAATGGTTGTACTGTTTACACTCCTACTGGTAATAGATAAATGTTCCAGGTACCCTATAACTTCAGTGGCACTGGGAGTTGCTAGAAATTTAATTTATGTGAGTTTGATGGATATGAGAAATATTTTGTTAATAACTGGTATTTTCATCCATGTTTCTACCTAATATTGACTAATATATACTTCCTTATGCTGTCTTTTTTCTGGTTTTCAATACAAAGGCTACATTATTTTCAGAAAATTTGTTAAAGAACGTTCCTTTATATTACATACAATGGTTTTAGAAAGTAAGAATTTTTGTTTTTTGAAAGTGTAGTTAGCCCTTTATAAAACTATTTTATAGGGTGAAAAGGTATAGATTAATTAATTATTGGCATTTTGTAGTTTCTATTGTTTCATAATTCAATGTTATTTTTATTATAAAATTTTAATATATTATCAATTTGTTGTATTTCTTGATTATGTCAAGATTTTAAATCAATTTCTATTCTTATTTGTGCAAGTTTTTATATTTCAACTTGTGCCTTCTCTTTCTTTGGCCAGTCTCTCAAGAGACTGTTTTATTAATAATTCTGAAGAATGAGCTTTTGTTTTTGATATTCTTCTTCACTGTTTGATGTTTCCTATATATTTCTTCTTTTCTGTCATTAGCAGCTTCTGTACATTTGGGGGGAGGATCTTGAGAGGACACTAACACTCTGGACTGAAACTTTAAGGGTTGAAGTCTGGTAGTTAAGATGACAGTTTTGCATCATTCTACTCTACAGAAAACCTAAAGCATGAACCTGTATTAAATGGTCAAAAATAGTGTGCCCAGGATTCTGGCAAAAGCAATGAATGTATTTGTTGGAGGAAGACAACTTTAGCCAATTCTTGAGTTTATTACTAAAAGTTAGTTTTTAGAAACAATGTCCAGCACATAATCAGAAATAACTGGATACATGAAGAGTTGAAATACCATAAGAAAAAAAAAACAGCAAAAATAATACAGTATAGGAACAAACACAATAAAGTCCAAAAAATAGAATTACCAGGCAGACTATGTAACAACTGTGCTCACTATATACAATGAGATGAAAGTCAAGCTTTAAAATGTTGGCAGGGAACCAGCAACCATAAAATGTGATATCATAGATTAAAAGATTAACAAAATATACATTCTAGAATTAAAGTAAAATAACTAAAAAGATCAAATTAACAGCAAATTAGGAAGAGCTGATAGAGAACTATTGAACAAAAAGATTGGTCAAAAATCTATGAAAAATCAGAAATGAAGAATAAATGAAAGATTGAAAATATACCAGAACACCTAACAGATATAGATCAGTACAATAGAAATTTCTGCAATAATAAAAACATTCTGTATCTGTGCTGTCCAGTTCAGTAGCCACTATACACATGTAGCTGTTGGGTACTTGATATGTGGCTATTGAGGCTGAAAAACTGACTGTTTAATTTTATTTAATTTTAATTAGTTAAGTTTAACTTTATATACCCCCATGTGGCTAGGGACTAATATATTGAACAGTACAAATATGGCGGAGACATATAAAGATTCTAACATATAAGAAATAAAAACACCAAAAGCAAAAGAAGAGAGAAAGTGAAGCAGACATAATGTTTGAAGAGGTAAGGGTGTAAAAGATTTCATAGCTGATGAAAGACACTAATTCACACATTCAGAAAACCCAAAAATATCAAATGATATTAAAAAATCTTTCAGGCATATCACAGTGATTCTAAAGAAAACCCAGTATAAAGAGAAAAATTTTAAGAGGAGGCAGAGAAAAGAGGAGAGATTACTTTCAAACAAATAGCATTTACTGACAGTTGACTTCTCAATTACAATGGAAACAAAAAATAGATACATTCAGTGTGCTAAAAAAAAAAAAAAAAAGGAAAACAACAACAAAAAACTCCCATCCTGTAGTTTAATGCCCAGAGAAATAACTTTCAAGAATAAAAGTAAAATAAAGTCATTTTATCATCAAAATCAACAAAGACAGTTTAACACTAGCAGATGCTACCAATGGGAATTATAAAATATTCCCGGATGAAAGGTAAGACATGTAAGAAGCAAAAAGAACTATGAAAATGATAAATACGTGGGTAAACTCTAAGAGAAAAATACTATAAAACACAAATGATAATTTCTTGCAGACTCTCATGTTTTTTCTCTCTCTCCCTCTGTACTCCACATGTTATGTTGAAGTTGTTTACCTACACTACTGAAATTTGTGCTTTTTTTGGACAGGGATCTATGTTAAAGTGTCCAATAAGGCAGCACAACATTAATGCTGCTTGTAAGGAGAAATGGATGAATGAAATAGAGCAAAGGAAGTTATTTAGTTGTTCCCTGGCAATGGGGCAAGAATATTAAAGCACAATGAATTTCAGAGAGAGGTGACAACTTTGAGGAGTTCAGTCTGAAAATGGTCACTTGTGGCACTTCAGCATTTTCAAATAATATTACAGACTTGATATTTCTGATTTATGATTCTGATAATAAAATTCCTGAGATCCCATTCTACATCTGGGCTTTGGTCAAGCTACCAAAACTTTCCAATCCTCATTTTCTTAACCTTTGAACTCATTTTGCATGGCTGCTGTGCAGGGAACCACACTTGGCTCCTCTTCACTAACTTCCCTGAAATGCTATTGACTCCTTGGCAATGTGCTCTCAGACCTTTTCTCTGACTTTATTTATTTATTTATTTTTGTTGTTTCCTTTCTGTTTGGGTACTTCCTGAGGAATACATTCAAGTCTATGGTTTGTATCCTGTTTCTCTCTCTCCCTTTGTCTTTTTCATCAATGTTTTTTGAGAACTTTTCAAATTGTACTTTATGTTCACATCTTAAGATCAAGTAGTGTTAATTCTTTATTTACCACCTCAAATGCAGACTTTGTTTTTGCATGATTTGAAGTTTTGTCTGATCCTTTTACTTTTTCTTATGTCATTTTTAAGACTTGTCTTTGAAGATTACTTTGTAGGTGTATTTTATATCCAATTAAATATATTTTAAAATATTTTTCAGTTTACTCATCCATGAATGAGTGGACATTTATCAAGAGCTGGTGTTTGTCAATAAGGGTACATGGTCTTCATTTGTGAAAAGAAACTCATTTAGATATTAAGGTTGATTAGCTTATTGTTCATTTCCTTACTCTCTTCCATGGGAGGAGTATATTTCCCTTCCCCAGAAGACAGGTTAATTGTACAATAACTAGAACAACTTCCAATATCATATTGGAAAATAATCAACTTTCATATTATTGAGCGCTGCTGCAGAGGTGGCTTTTTCAACTCCAACTGCCATTCTGAAGAAAAGAAATGCACAACAAACTATTACCTCTGCAATGTACTGTTACCATGAGTTTACCTGTCCACATTCTTGCCAAAGCAGTGTAATTTTGCAGTGTACCATGGCAATATGGGCTAAGAGCTCTTCTTTTCTAATTATCTGGTTGTTTTCTGGAAGTTGAAGTCTCCAAAAGTTGTAATAAGAAAATAAAAATACTTTGCCTCACCAGCTGGGTGCTATGGCTCACGCCTGTAATCCCAGCACTTTGCGAGGCCGAGGCGGGTGGATCACAAGGTCAGGAGTTCAAGACCAGCCTGGCCAATATGGTGAAACCCTGTCTTTACTAAAAATACAAAAATTAGCCAGGCATGGTGGCGGACGCTTGTAGTCTCAGCTACTCGGGAGGCTGAGGCAGGAGAATCACTTGAACCTGGGAGGTGGAGTTTGTAGTGAGCCGAGATCAGGCCACTGCACTCTAACTTGGGAGACTGAGCGAGACTCTGTCTCAAAAAAAAAAAAAAAAAAAAAATAAAAGAAGGAAAAGACCTTGCCTCAAAAAGGTAGCATTCATAGAAGAATTCTCCAGTTTTTTTCCTTGTCTCAGACTTTTCTGGATATTTGTTTGTTTGTTTGTTTGTTTCAACAGTAACTATGGGTTCACTAAGGTTGGACTTTCTCGCCCCAGGCCCATTTGAATTCATCCTATATGGGTTTTGGTCACTGTATCCCCTTTACTGTTCTTCATTTGTGTTTTACATATTGGATTAGAGAGCTGCATTAAGAACTTCTAGTTACATGCCATTTAAATTGAAGAAGGTTCTTATGTGTCTAACTAATAAAATTTCCCTCTCTCTTAGAATATTCTGTATTTTGTACTTTTTACTGGGTCAAGGATACTGTTTTCCTTGTTGTCATAAATTATTGAAATTTAACTCTATACAAATATAGATTTTTAAAAATAAAATTTGGGTGGAATACAGGATTTTAGATGCTGTGGCTCTCTGATGTTTCCAAGGATTCAGCATGGGTCACCAAGAGAGCATTTATTCTAATATTTTATTGTAAAAAAATTCAAACGTGCAGCAAAGTTGAAGTAATTTTGCAGGGAATAGACCTGTACGTACCATCTATGTTTTACCTTTAACATTTTTTTTCTACCTGTTTTATCACATGTCTGTCCATCTATCCATCAATTAATTTATCAGTTTTGGATGCATTTCAAAGTAAATTGAGAAAACTAGTATACTTCTTCTTAAATAGTTCTGTATAAATATTATTAGAGTTCATTATTAGTTTACTTTATTCTTTATATAAAAATTTACATGTAAGGTACATGTACATTTATTGAGTTTTGCAAACACATACACGTGTGTAACACAGACCCCCTAGCTAGTTACAGAATATTGCCATCACCCTCTTACTCTTTCAAAAACTGCAATTTCAGGATATTATAATCTGACAAAGTTAGAAAGGAGGCAATTTCCTCCAGAAATACCCCCAAGGCTAACTCAGTTTCCCCACTACATTTATGTGCTGGTAGAAATGGGACTCTTTCTTCCCTGTAGTTTCTTAGATTTTGTACTTTTGGCACAGAAGTTAGTGCTTGGGAGTGTGGAGAGTAAAGAGCCAAATGGAAACAGAAAAAGCCATGTCATCATTAAAAAAAAAACAGAGACACAAATATGTCAGAGGGCAGAGGCAGGCACTTCATTGTGCAAGTGATTTATGAGGAAGCTAATTTTAAACAAGCTTGGGCTGTGTGGTGCCTTGCAGCCAAACAAACAGGCAAAGCGCCCTTTCGACAGCGGCCGAGAGCTGCTGATCTCCTCAAGGAATAATCTCATTTTCTTGGTGGTGTAAAAGACACTAAGTGGCTGTTTTCTGTCTAAGGAAACCCTGGCTGAGTCATTGAAGGCAGGCCCTGTTAAATGCCAGAGAGTAACATGACAAAGGCCTGCCCTCTACAAGTTAAACCCACAAAACAAAACACTGACACATTAACAACAAACAAAGCAGGAGGCTTCCCTCTGTTTATTCCATGTCCTACATTTTTTTTCCCTTAAAATGGCACTAGGATATGAGAGAGAAGGATTGGCCACCCAGGAAATTAGTACATGGCTCTCTGGCCTGGCTATTCATGTCTGTTTTGTAACACAGATCAGGCAGGCGCTGAGAGTTATCCCTGGGGGAGCCAGCCAAGGAACTGAGAATGTAGAAACAGGAGAGGCAAGCGGGCCAGGCTCATTACGTGGAGGAGACATTGCAAAGCTGTACAAGGCAGCCAGCCTAGGATTAGTGAATCTATCTTTAGATTGGAGGCCTTAGGCTATTAGTTTTCTCTGCCTTCAAGTTTGAGGCTTTTCCAAATGCCAGTGCTGAAAAATCTGTAGTTCAATAGTCTGCTGCATGGGAAATTCTTATAGCCAAGCGCAGTTAGGTGTGTGTATGTGTGTGTGTGTGTGTGTGTGTGTGTGTATGTGTGGTGTGTAGGGATTGTCAGCAGTAATTTCTGTGAATGAACATATAATACGGACCCTCAATATATAAGGTTCAAAAGCCACATGAAAGGTATAAAAAGATTGAGGTGCTAGATTAAAGAGAGAATTTCTTTGGGAAAATGTGTTGGAGTATTTTTCCTACTGCCATTCCAAGAAGGAGGGGTAGGGGATGTGGTCCCCTTGCCTCAAGTCTAGTGAGAGAGGCTGGAAAAACCCAATTAGGGAGTTAGATTGCTTCCTTTGGATGTAGTGAATAGTGTGGATGTTTCACAGGGTTCCAACAACTAGTGAGGCCTGAGCACTGACAAATGAGAACTGAAATCATTTGTGCATTTGGAGTCAGCTCTTGCAGGGTCTGGCTTTGCCAAGTATTTTCTTTTAGGCTCCTGAATAGTGGGAGGTCTGGAGGTCCTGGGAAGAGGCTGAGGAGGCAAGGGTATTGGCAGAGGATTTGACGGGAGCTCAGAGCAGAAGTTATTTACCAATTGTTACAAGAGGACTTCAAACATGCAAAGTCAGTTTGCCCTACTAGGGCATACCAGTTAACTAGCAGACCTGAACAGCAGATGGAGTAGGGGCTGCTGGGGTTACGGAGTACCTGCACTTCTGCCAAGCACTGGTAAAGGTGCATGTTTCCCATGGAGATGTCAGCCATGTGAGCAGGAGGAAGAGAACTGGCCCTTATCACCTTAAAGGGACTTTACCCAAGAAGGTTGTCTGGAAGGGAGATAGGACAACAGATGAGACATTATATGGTGGAGAAGAAACCCCAAAAACCAAGGTGCTTTTATGCTATAAACTGTCTCAGCAGTCTTTGGCAATAGATGACCCCTTCTTAGGTTACTGTTTTTAAGTACATAAATTAAATCCATAGAATTGCCAAAGGAATCCTCTTTAAGTAGAGTTACCAAATATTTCAAAATTTTTATAACATTAAATAACCAGATTTAGCATCAGTCCTAATAACTATCATTATTTTCATAATTTTAAAACGTTGATAAGTGTAAACAACATTTTGAAATACCTTCACAATTGCAATGTAATATGAAACTATCTGTATATGTGTGCTCATCAATTAAGGTATTTTTAAGCCTCTACCTCTTTTCTCTCCTGGCTTCAACCAGGAGGTTCGAAGTCAACACCAGGCTGTGGTAGGGGATGGAAGGAGACAACAGAGTAGAAAAGACAAAGTCCCTCTTTCCCCATCAGTGGATTTCCAACCTATTGCAGGTTCAAGTGAAGGGACAGGCTTTAAATTTGAGTGAAGTTCAGAATTTCAAATATTACACTGGACTCGGGATATTCATCCCTGAACAGACACTATTTTAGGCAACTAAAATGCCTGGAGTTTCTTTGCTTATTTCAGAGGGAATCAGAAAGCTGTGTGGTCTTTTCTGCCCAGGAGTTCATCCAGGGTTAGGGAAAGGTCTGATCCATAGCACAGCTTCGAGTGAGCAATTACAGGGGAAATGAAATTGCTTTGGTATTGCATCCTGTGAGTCCTGCTGGTCCAATGTACTAATCCCATGAAGATGTAACGTGTGTGTGCGTGTGTGTCTGTGTGTGTGTGTGTGTGTGTGCAATTAAAAAAATAAACACTTTCTTTGCCTGAAAAATAGTACATTATGGTGAGTAGGAGCATGGTCAATGAAACAAAACTGCCTGTGAAAAAATTCTAGCGGGACCACTTACTGCAAAACCTTGAATAATTTCCTTAACCCCTCTTTGTCTTAGTTTGCTCATCTGTAAAATGAGGCTACTGATAATGTTATACGTAGCTCATAATGATAAAAACATGATTAAATGTGTTAATTTACACAAAATTCTTAGAACACTGCCTGATGATATTCAATTATAAGCTATGTTGTTATTGTTGTTGTTGTTAATTGAATTACTTTTCACCCTGACATTTGCAATGGCCTCTCAGGAACCTCCGTTGAATCCTAGAAATCTGAAAAATAAGAGTTGGATACCACAATTTTAGAACATCTGTATTTCCCTCCTAGAGGTTGGGTATTTTGGCTAATTCTATACTCCATGCTCTAGTGAAAGAAATGTCTCAACCATCTGGAACATCTGTGTCCCCAGCACTTCCCAAGAGACTACACCTGACCAACCACCTCCCAGGCAGGCTCTAGGTCATAGTCCAGGCATTTTTGTTGTTTCATCATCTCAGATAAAAGCTGTCATGAACCCACTATGCTGTAAGATAAAACCTTCAGAAGCTATTTATGTAGAAAGTAGTTGTTAAATATTGCAGGTAGCTAAGGGCCTTTTCAGTTGCCAAGGGAGGTGTTATACTTAAATTTCAGCAACAACAAACCAAACAGCTGTGGATACACCTGATGTGTGGATAGATGTTTCTGGCAGTTGTGGTGGAATCGAAAGATTATTGGGCCAGGGTCAAGCAATCTTGGATTTAAAATACTGTTTATCACTCACCAACTGAGTGAAATTGAGTATGCTCCTTAATGTCTCTGAAACTTGGTTTCCTTTTAAGCATAACCTGGATAACAAATAATTTCTTTGTGCAATTGTCAGAATTACATGAGATAAGGCTTAGGTGTTCAGCTGGTGTTGACACATTCCCTCCACCCTTTACATGAGAGGAATGCTATTCAGATGTCAGCTGCAGATCTGTGTTCCACTGCAGAGGAAGCTAAACATGACTCAACCTCCCTTCTTCCCACCTAATGGGTTCAATGGTCTGTGGAAGTCTTAACACTCTTCAGTATTCCTTGTGAATTCCATGTGAGGGGATGGAAATGGAGAGTCATATTCCTCCAGGTGGCTCAGCATTGCAGGGTCTTATGTCCAAGCATGCTATCTTTGTATCACATCACTTTACCCAGTAGAAATGATCAGCCCTCTCTTTAGTTTTCACAAACAAGAACAGGATCTCTATCTATTCTTGTGCTGCATTAATCAGTTACATATATTATGTTCAAAATGTAGAAGGCAAAGTGGAGTGGATGCTCACTTTCTGGCAACACAATAACTCATCATTCTTATGTACCTTTTGGCCATCCTGTCACTGTTAACAGTCCCTGGGCCCCCCAAATATAATCACATATACTTCCCATTTTGTTAGATCTTCTCCCCTTCTCATCCTCATCTCTTTTCTTTATACCACCTTGAGCAACTATCAGCAACAGCCAACATGTTTCCCCTGTTGCTACTGTAGAGTAGCTTCCCACAGTCTTTGATATCCTGATACTTACTGCTATTCCTGCTTGTGAGTGTATCTGTTAGTTAATGCTGAGTAATAAACCATGCCAAATTTCAGGGACTTTAAAATAAACCCTTATTGTTGGTCACTAATCTATTTGTGAGTTGCATGTCTCTAGGTTGGCCTCAGCTGATCCCAGCTGGCTTTGCTCACTTTTGCAGTCAGGTAGGAGTTGGCTAATCTAGAATGGCCTCAATGGAATGGTTGGCTGAATACTGGCTATGGAAATGCACATGCTTGGGTCATGGGTTGCACCTCCTCCAGCACAGTAGCCTGGACTGATCCACATAGCAGAGCAGGGTTTCAAGAGAGCCAGGACAATGCATGAAGAAGCCTTTGAGACCTAGCCTTGGAGTGGTAGATTGTCACTCTCACCACATTCTATTGCCAAAGCAAGTCACAAAACCAGTTTAGATTTAATGGTGGACAGATAGATTTTTCTCTCGAGGGGAGGAACTGCAAAGTCATATTGCAAGGGGATAAGTACAGGGAGAGGAAATGTTTGTGCTATTTTTTGCAATCAATCTACCACACTCCGGCTCATCCACGCCAAAATGCCTCTTGAAGGTATTTTCACAAGAAAAACTTCCTCCATGGGAGAAGTTATGGTGCTAACTCTCAATATAATAAAAACATCTTTTTTTTTAAACCACATTAAAGAAAAATGACTCAGCTTCCTTTGAGAAAGACAGTTGCAAAGGTCACTTTGCTTGTTATCTTGTGCCCTGTTTCTGGAGAAGTGATAGCTGACACCTAAGACCTACTTGTTCCCAAAGCTAGAGAAGTTTGCTTTCCCTTGAGAGAAGGATAGACTGAGAAAAGTATATGAAGACTTTAAGGATAAGTGATTCTGTGGGATCTGGAGCACTACTGTATTGCTCCACAAGGTGCAAAATAATGGCTTATGGATTTGAAAGATGACATAATAACACTTTGCCAAGTTGTAAAGAATCACTGAAATACTATGTCTTCTCCCTCCTCTTCTCTGCCTCATTTCTTGAAGCTTAACACAATGGTAAGTATTAAAGATTCATAGTCGTTAGAGTGCCAGTTGGGACATCAGTGTCTACTGTTTTAAAATTTTGCTGCTAATATCACAGATTTTCTGTATGATAATTGAACCCAACTATCTTATCCAAGAAATTTTTTGAAGTGTAGTTAAAAATTAGTAAAGCCTGTTTCATTAGCCATGATATATAGTTTCAGTGAATTTGATGTAAACTATTAAAACATTTTTTGTTAAGGAAAAGATATCCCTTTGACCTAAGAAATAATTTAAAGAGGACGCAGGCAAATTGGTCCTCTCATAGATAAAAACTAGAAAACTTACTGGGAAACAATTTAGCTATAAACTGTTTAGCTAAAAACTGGCCCAATAATTCAAATTCTGATTATAAATAGGAACTATATCTAAATATGTAAATAAGCTATATGCACACAGCATACCCTGAAAAATAAATTCATTACTATGAAAAAGTACAGCTTGACACACAAATTATATTTTGTGATGATTTTAATGTATAATTTTCATTAGAATAACCAGAATTAAGAATATACCATGAATTTTAAGACATCTATTCATCCTGCCTATAATGTGCCTAACATTTTTCTGTGGTGAGAAATGGTTTCCAAGAAATAAATGAATAAATAAATCTAGACACACATTATTCCTCTGTCTTGTTTTATTTCTATTATTTATCTATTCGTTTATTTGCTCATTCATTAAATTCTCATTGAGGCCCTACTATGTGTCAAACACAGTATTCTATATTTTAAGAAGGAACTTTATTTAGTCATTCTAATAACTGAAGGTTGAGTATTGTTCCTCCATCTTAGAGATAAAACAATAGAAGCTCAGAAAATATAAATAACTTTCCTAAGCAAGTAACTAAGCTAGGCAGAATGCTAGTTTGGATCTTGCTTACTTCGAAACCTGAGGTTTAATGATAAATACATAGAAAATGAACTCAGTTTCACACTATGTACATGTGTGCTCTGACACACTAAACATATTACATGCAAAATTGAGAGACTGCCAAGGTCCCTATATAGCAATGTGATCTTTCCAGTACTCAGATGGTATAATAAAAAATAAGACATAATTTACTAATGAGCAATAACAGGAACTTATTGAAGATGCAAATCTGGTGCCTAACTCAAGTAGATAGCAAAAATTCTTTTTTTCTTTTTCTTTTCTCTTTTCTTTCTTTTTTGTTTTTTATTTATTTATTTATTTTGAGACAGGGTCTCCCTGTTTCACCCAGGCTGGAGTGCAGTGTTAGGATCACAGCTCACTGTACCCTCTCAACCTTCTGCAGACTCAAGAGATCCTTCTGCCTCAGCCCTCCAAGTAGCAGGGACCACAGGCATGTGCCCTCATGCCTAGCTAATTTTCGTATTTTTTGTAGAGACAGGGTCTCACTATGTTGCCCAATCTAGTCTTGAACTCCTGAGCTCAAGTGATCCTCCTGCCTTGGACTCATAAATTGCTGGGATTACAGGGATGAGCCACTGCGCCCCATCAGCAAAGGTTCTTTGTTAATGTATAGTTCACTGTAATTATCTTGGCCTGATATTTTGGTTTTCCACTAAAAAAAATAACTTGCAGTGGTCTACTTTCCAGCTCAGTTTATGATTGCCAGTTCAAGGAATCAGTTACCAGTTCATGGCACTTAGACATTCAATAAATGTTTGTTGAATACCATAAAATCAAGAAAAAAATTGGTTAACTTGTGTTTTCTTAGGTTCCAACACCTTCTTTTTGTGGTTCAGGTTCTAATATCTACCCATTCAATACCATTAGTATTATCACTTCTGATTTTATTGTCTACCCATCCAAACCCATTAATATTATCACTTCTGCTTTTTATAATTGTTTTAGCATTTCTTAAAGTTCTAAGTCAGCTCAGAAAACTTCCCAGATTTTGGGTATTTATATATTAATTTATTACTTGATTATTCTTTATAATTTTCATTTTTATTTCTTATAGTTCTCTCTATTTATTAGCCTTTCATCAGGTGTTAAAATATCCTCCCTGGTATTCATCTTTTGAACAGGCATGATTGGTCAGATGATGAGACAACTTCTTTTGTGGGTGCCCAGACATTTGCATATTAGCAAATCAAGGTCTAGAAAAGAAATCATTTGGCCTAATCAGAAATGGAAATTTCTCAAGGACAGACACAAACTATCTGACAAATCAGAAGATCCAGGAAGAAAGTGTCTGAAGCCAATGGGAAGCCAGAAAACCCTAAGCCTCACACCATATCCTTTTGGAAATTTCTGCTGATGTCTCTACATATTGAAGTGATTTCCCATCTAGCTTTTCTTCAAACAAGAACACTAAGGATAATTCCCCATTTTTTGCTTTTATTGCAATCCATCAATACCCCAGATACAGCACTAGTTATTCTAATTATTTACTCATAGTTCTGTATCCTCCATTGAGAGTACCTTGAGGGTAGAGAGTGTGCTTTCTTTCCATTAATATTTCTTAATCCTAGCCATGACTGGGCACCCAGCTTTTTCAGAAAATGTTTGTTGGAAGGGTGAATGAAATGTCCTTTCCTGCCAGAAGTCACATGAAATATCCCCTTAGAACTTCATTGGCAGTGATTTTGTTATATCCCCGACTCTGAGCCAATCACAGTGATTAAAAAAAAAAAATCTGGACCAAGTGTGGCAGCTCACACCTGTAATGCCAGAACTTTGGGAGGCTGAGCTCAGGAGTTTGAGATCAGTTTGGGCAACATGGAGAAACCCCGCCTCTACAAAAAATACCAAAATTAGCTGGTAGTGGTGGCGTGAACCTGTGTTCTCAGCTATTTGGGAGGCTGAGGTGGGGGAATGGCTTGAGCCTGGGAGGCGGAGGTTGCAGTGAGCCGAGATCATGCCAGTCCACTCCAGCCTGGGCAACAGAGCAAGACTGTGTCTCAAAAAAAATTAAAACAAAACAAAACAATAAAAAAATTAATCTGATTGACTTAAGCCAGTCTAAGCCCACATCTACATTTGAGGCTGGAGTCCCGCGCTATCTAATTACAAAAGCAGGAATGGAAAAGAGGTTAATCCCCAAAGTAGAATCGGACACTATGATTACTTAAAGAGAACTAAATGTGGGGGCAGCAAATAGCAGATATCTAATACAGTAGGTTACGAGGTAAGAATGATGTTAATTGACTTACTCAGATGTGCATACACCTAAGAGCTTCTAATTCTGTTAATAATTGGAATCAGTATGCCAATAAATGTTATAATCTGACCTCCATATTCCATGTTTTGTAAAAATTAGTTTTATGTTGGTATTTCCCATAAGTTGCAGCTCCTAAACAAGTTTTACATCAGTTATTATACTTTGCAGGAAGGCTCAATTAGTTATTGTGTCTTTGGTCTGTGTTTAGCCTGCTACTCCAAGATCTGGCTGGAGCTCTTTGCTGATGAGTACAGGTCCATATTCTACGTGATATCTCCCCATCGTCCTCTTTGTTGCTCTTCTCCATGGCAGCTGTCCTGGCCTTTTCCCCCTGGGCTGCCAATATTCCAGCCACTAATAAGCCACTCTTAATGACTCACATTAAGACTCTGGAATGTGGTCCTAGATCAATCTCGATCTGTGAATCAGTTACCAAATTTACAATAAAATAAAACAGTTTCTCTACCAACCATACTTTCTCTACCAACCTTAAGATGTCACAGAATACAGAAATAACATTTAAGTTTTTTCAGATTCATCAATAGCATCAAGCTACGCTCATCCACGTAAAAAGTTTTTAAATATTAAGGGATTTTTAAATGCATATACTGATAAGAATAGAAGTGTTACTATTAGCAATAGAACAATGTCAAAGTGGCATAAGAAGTGGAGAATCTGACAATGTTATGGAAAATGTCCTTGGAGTAGAAAAAAAGGGGTGTTTAAAAATGCAATTCACAGGGTTGGGGCCAAGATGGCCGACTAGAAGCAATGCGATCAGAGGCTCCCATTGAAAAGAACCATAATGGTCTGCAAATCCTGCACCAGCAACCGAGGTATCCAGGTTCTCTCATCAGAACTGACTAAGCTGCTGGCATTATCCACAGAGAGGAAAGAAGACCAGTGTGGTGTGGTGGCCCACCTGACAGCCACATGGAGCAAAGGAGCAGTCACCCCCCAGGCAAGAGAGGCAGTGAGTGAGCATGCTACCTATCCTGGGAAAACAGGTTTTTCCACAGAACTGTGCAACCCATGGATCAGAAGATCACACTCATGAGCTCATGCCACTAGGGCCTAGGGTCCCAACCACGGAGCCATGCAGATCCTCAACAGCAACTCAGCTAGAATCTGCTTAAGCTTGCCAAGGTCCCAGTGGGGAGGGGTGACCAGCACCAGAGCTGTGGCTGCTTGCTGTGTAAGCCATTTGAGCTCCTTCAGGGAGGGGCAACAGCCAACACTGAGACAGATAGCTGCCTAACACACTAAGCTCCCAGGGCAGGGGAAGGGCGGCAGCCATTTCTATAGCTCCAGGCCGCGCTTTTCCCCTGCTAGAGCCAGGGAAGCTGGACCGCTTAGTACCAAGAGGTATCCCCCAAAGCCCAACACACCAGCTGTGACAGACTGCAGACAGAGTGCCTCTTCAGGCCCTACCCTGACCCATCCCTCCTCACTGGGCAGGGCCTCCCTGCAGGAACTTTTAACAACTCCAGCCAGGGACTCAGGGACAGAACTCTGATCTCCCTGGGCCTGAGTCCCTAGGGGAAGGGGTGGCAGCAATTTCCACAGACCAACAGACTTAGTCTTTCCTCCTGCTAGTTCTGAGGAATCCAGGGAGCCCAGACGAGTGGGTTTCCCTCCAGTGAAGCACACCCCTTCCATGGAGGGACAAAGTGCTACATTAAGCAGATCTTGCTCCCCATGCCACCCAACTGGGTGAGACCCTCCAAGAGGGGTGGTCAGACACCCTATACAAAAGTGTTCCTACTAGCATCATGTTGGTGCCCCTTGAGGTCAGAGATCCCAGAGGAAGGAGCAGGCAATCATCTTTACTGTTCTCCATCCTTCTCCAGTGACATCTCCCAGTGCAGGAGTGAGCCAGATGAATAGGGTCTGAAGTGAGCCCCCAGCTAACAACAGCAGCCCTACAGAAGAGGGACCTGCACATTGCAAGTAAAACAAACAAAAAGCAACAACAGCATCAACAACAAAAAAAAAAGTCACCACAAAAACTTCATCCAAGAGTCAGCAGCCACAAAAATTGATACTAGATGAACTCATAAAGCTGAGAAAGAATCAATGAAAAAAACACTGAAAACCCAAAAGGCCAGAGTGCCTCTTTTCCTCCAAATGATCACAATGCCTCTACAGCAAGGACGTAAAACTGGACGGAAGATGAGATAGATGAATTAACAGAAGTAGGCTTCAGAAGCTGTATAATAACAGACTCTACTGAGCTGGAATAACATGCTCTAACCCAATGCAAAGAAGCTAAAAACCTTGATAAAAGGATACAGGAGCTGCTAACTAGAATAACCAAGTTAGAGAGGAACATAAGTGAACTGATGGAGCTGAAATACACAGCACAAGAACTTTGTGAAGCATAGCTGATTCAACCAAGTGGAAGAAAGAGTATCAGAGTTTGAAAACTATCTGGCTGAAATAAGGCATGCAGATAAGATTAGAGAAAAAAAAATGAAAAGGAACTAACAAAACTTCCAAGAAGTATGCGACTATGTAAAAAGACCGAACCTATGATTGATTGTAGTACCTGAAAGAGATGGGGAGAATGAAACCAAGTTGGAAAACATACTTCAGGATATTTTCCAGAAGAACTTGCCCAACCTAGCAAGACAGGCCAAATTCAACTTCAGGAAATACACAGAAAACCACTAAGATACTCCTCAAGAAGATCAACCCCAAGACACCTAATCCTCAGATTCTCCAATGTTGAAATGAAGGAAAAAATGTTAAGGGCAGCCAGAGAGAAAGGCCAGGTAACCTACAAAGGGAAGCCCATCAGACTAACAGCAGACCTCTCAGCAGAAACTCTAAGTCAGAAGAGAGTGGTGGCCAATATTCAAAATTATTAAAGAAAAGAATTTTCAACCCAGAATTTCATATTCAACCAAACTAAGCTTCATAAGCAAAGGAAAAATAAAATCTTCTCCAGACAAACAAACGCTGAGGAATTTTGTTACCACCAGGCCTGCCTTGCAAGAGCTCCTGAAGGAAGCACTAAATATGGAAAGGAAAAGCTGGTACCAGCCACTGAAAAAACACACCAAAATATAAAGACCAACAACAGCATGAAGAAAATGCATCAACTAGTGTGCAAAATAACCAGACAGCATCATGATGACAGGATCAAGTTCACACATAACAATATTAACCTTAAATGTAAATGGGCTAAATGCCCCAATTAAAAGACACAGACTGGAAAATTAGATAAAGAGTGAAGACCCATCAGTGTGTTGTATTCAGGAGACCCATCCCATGTGCAAAGACACACATAGGCTCAAAATAAAGAGATGGAGGAAAATAAGCAAGTGGAAAGCAAAAAAAAAAAAAAAAGCAGGGGTTGTAATCCTAGTCTCTGACAAAACAGACTTTAACCAACAAAGATCAAAAAAGACAAAGAAGAGCATTACGTAATGGTAAAGGTATCAATTCAACAAAAATAGCTAACTATCCTAAATATACATACATTCAATACAGGAGAACCCAGATTCATAAGGCAAATTCTTAGAGACCTACAAAGAGACTTAGACTCTCACACAATAATAGTGGGAGACTTTGACACCCCACTGTCAATATTAGACAGATCAACAAGACAGAAAATTAACGAAGATATTCAGGACTTGAACTCAGCTCTGGATCAAGTGAACCTAGTAGATTTCTACAGACCTCTCCACCCAAAGTCAACAGAATATACTTTCTTCTCCGTGCCACCTGGCACTTATTCTAAAATTGACCACATAATTGGAAGTAAAACACTCCTCAGCAAATGCAAAAGAACTGAAATCATAACAAAAAATCTCTCAGACCACAGTGCAGTAAAATTAGAACTCGGATTAAGAAACTCACTCAAAACCACACAACTACATGGAAATTGAACAACCTGCTCCTGAATGACTCCTAGGTAAATAATGAAATTAAGGCAGAAATCAAGAAGTTCTTTGAAATCAGTGAGAACAAAGAGGCAACATACCAGAATCTCTGGGACACAGCTAAAGCAGTGTTAAGAGGGAAATTTGTAGCATTAAATGCTCACATGAGAAAGCTAGAACTATCTCAAATCAATTCCCTAACATTACAATTAAAAGAGCTAGAGAAGCAAGAGCAAACAAATCCAAAAGCTAGCAGAAGACAAGAAATAGCTAAGATTAGAGCAGAACTGAAGGAGATAGAGACACAAAAAATCCTTCAAAAAATCAATGAATCCTGAAGCTGGTTTTTTGAAAAAATTAACAAAATAGATAGATTGCTAGCTAGACTAATAAAGAAGAAAAGAGAGAAGAATCAAATAAACACAATAAACAATGATAAAGGGGATATCACCACTGACACCACAGAAATACAAACTACAATCAGAGACTACTATAAACACCTCTATGCAAATAAACTAGAAAATCTAGAAGAAATAGACACATTCAAGGACACATATACCCTCCCAGATTAAACCAGGAAGAAGTCAAATACCTGAGTAGATCAATAACAAGTTCTGAAATTGAGGCAGTAATTAATATCCTACCAACTAAAGAAAAGCCCAGGACCAGAGAGATTCACAGTTGAATTCTGCCAGAGGTACAAAGAGAAACTGGTACCATTTCTTCTGAAACTATCCAATCAATAGAAAAAGAGGGAATCCTCCCTAACTCATTTTATGAGGCCAGCTTCATCCTGATACCAAAACCTGGCAGAGACACAACAACAAAAATGAAAACTTCAGGCCAATATCCCTGATGAACATGGATGCAAAAATCCTCAATAACATACTGGCAAACTGAATCTACCACCACATCAAAAAGCTTATTCACCATAATCAAGTTGGCTTCATCCCTGGGTTGCAAGGCTGATTCAATATATGCAAATCAATAGATGTAATCCATCACATAAACAGAACCAATGACAAAAACCCCATGATCATCTCGATAGATGCAGAAAAGGCCTTCAATAAAATTCAACATCCCTTCATGTTAAAAGCTCTCAATAAACTAGGTATTGATGGACTATATCTCAAAATAATAAGAGCTATTTATGACAAACCACAGCCAATATCATACTGAATGGGCAAGAGCTGGAAGCATTCCCTTTAAAAACTGGCACAAGACAAGGATAACCTCTCTCACTACTCCTATTCAACATAGTATTGGAAGTTCTGGCCAGGCCAATAAGGCAAGAGAAAAAAAAAAAGTGTTTAAATAGGAAGAGAGGAAGTCAAATTGTCTCTATTTGCAGATGACATGTTTCTATATTTAGAAAACTCCATAGTCTCAGCCAAAAAACTCCTTAAGCTAATAAGCAACTTCAGTGTAGTCTCAGGATACAAAATCAATGTGCAAAAATAACAAGGATACCTATTCACCAACTATAGACAAGCAGCCAAATCGTGAGTGAACTCCCATTCATGATTGCCACAAAGAGAATAAAATACCTAGGAACAGAGCTAACAAGAGATGTGAAGGGCCTCTTCAAGGAGAGCTACAAACCACTGCTCAAGGAAATAAGAGAGGACACAAACAAATGGAAAAACATTCCATCCTCATAACTAGGAAGAAGCAATATCATGAAAATGGCCATACTGGCCAAAGTAATTTATAGATTCAATGCTATTCCCATCAAACTACCATTGACAGTCTTCACAGTATTATAAAAAACAACTTTAAATTTCACATGGGACCAAAAAAGAGCCTGTATAGCCAAAACAATTCTAAGCAAAAAGAACAAAGCTGGAGGCATCAAGCTACCTGACTTCAAACTATGCCACAAGACTACAATAACCAAAACAGCATGGTACTGATACCAAAACAGGCATATAGACCAATGTAACAGAACAGAGACCTCAGAAATAACACCACACATCTACAACCATCTGATCTTTGATAAACAAGCAATGGGGAAAAAATTCCCTATTTAATAAATGGTGCTGGGAAAACTGGCTAGCCATATTCAGAAAATTGAAACTGGACCCCTTCCTTACACCTTATAAAAAAATTAACTCAAGATGGATTAGAGATGTAAATGTAAAAACCAAAGCCATAAAAACCCTAGAAGAAAACCTAGGCAATACCATTCAGGACATAGGCATGGGCAAAGATTTCATGACAAAGATGCCAAAAGCAATTGCAACAAAAGCGAAAATTGACAAATGGGATCTAATTAAACTAAAGAGCTTCTGCACAGCAAAAGAAACTAGCATCAGAGTGAACACGCAGCCTACAGAATGGGAGAAAAATTTTGCAATCTACCCCTCTGACAAAGGTCTAGTATCCAGAATCAAACAAATTTACAAGAAAAAACAAACAACCCCATCAAAAAATGGGCAAAGGATATGAACAGACATTTCTCAAAAGAAGACATTTATGCAGCCAACAAACATATGAAAAAAAGCTCAACATAACTGATATTAGAGAAATGCAAATCAAAACCATGATAAGATACCATCTCATGCCCGTCAGAATGGTGATTATTAAAAAGTCAAGAAACAATAGCTGCTGGTGAGGCTGTGGAGAAATAGGAATGCTTTTACACTTTTGGTGGGAATGTAAATTAGTTCAACCATTGTGGAAGACAGTGTGACAATTCCTCAAGGATCTAGAATCAGAAATACCATTTGACCCAGCAATCCCTTTACTGTGCATTTACCCAAAGGAATATAAATCATTCTACTATAAACACACTTGCACATGTATGTTTATTGCAGCACTATTTACAATAGCAAAGACTCGGAACCAACCCAAATGCCCATCAGTGATAGACCAGATAAAGAAAATAAGAAAATGTGGTACATATACACCATGAAATACTATGCAGCCATAAAAAAGAATGAGATCATGTCTTTTGCAGGGACATGGATGAAGCTGAATGTCATCATCTTCAGCAAACTAATATAGAAATAGAAAACCAAACACTGCATGTTCTCACTCATAAGTTGGAGTTGAATAATGAGAACACATGGACATAGGGAGGGGAAAAACACACACTGGGGCCAGTTGGGAGGTGGAGGGCGAGGGGAGGGAGAGCGTTAGGACAAATAGCTAATGCATGTGGGGCTTAAAACCTAGATGATGGGTTGATAGGCGCAGCAAACCACCATGGCACACATATATCTATGTAACAAACATACATGTTCTTCCCTTGTATCCCGGAACTTAAAATAAAAAAAAATGCAATCTTTCAGCTCCAAATGAGGGATCAATCTTTTGAAACTGTGTTATAAACACAAGGTGGGAATGGCATGGAGTGAGAATAGAGATTTTGTTGGTTAGGGTTCCTAACATACTTTGAAAAAGATGTGTGGAGGTCATACTTTCAGTTATTGGATTTGGTTCTTTGGGCATGAAGCCTCAGTAAACATACCCTTCATGGGGACCAAGGAGGATTGCTTGCCCTTTTGAATGAGGCTTCTATGGACAAAACTCTGTTTCTCAGGGTAAGATGTGGTTTTGAACATCCTGGAAAAATACACCTACACCTGATTCATTGGAGCAGCTCTGGCCAGGATAGGGTTTCAGCCTTGCTTGAAATGGCAGCCCAGATGTTCCCCCAGAACCCAGAATAACCCCATGGTGCTAAGGAGTCACTCACCATGCCCCACAATCCAAACAAAACCTTCTTTGTGAAACAGGAAGGGAGCGTCAGGTTGCGCTCCCAGCCAGCTGCCAATCCCTCTCAGCTTGGGATCCTTTCCTCCTCTCCCCAGGGCTCCATCAAAACTTTTAGCAGAAATATTTGCCTCTAGGCATCTACTGTGTCAGAAGCCTGACAGCTTGTTTTTATATATATTTTGTTACACTCAAGCATGGGTACTGTTTTAGGAGAGAAATAAAGAAATAAGATGAAAAGTCTATTAGTTAAGCTTTGGTTAACTTTCTGTGTTATTGTTATTTTTTTTCTTTTTGTCCTAGCCAATGCACAGCTCTTAAATGAGCTTATTATATTCTCTAAAGAGTGGTTTATCTGAGTTAATGGGTTATTCACAAGGAGACTAAGAATGCAATTATGGTGGTGAATCACTTAGGTACACAGAAGAAAGAAGTTCTTCCTCCAGGTAAGACTTTGCTTCAGATCCTGGCTCAAGAAGTGTCAGAGGAAATATGTGACCTCTCTCTCTCTGATTTCTTCTATTCTTTTGGATGGTTGATTAAACCAGAGAACCTTATGGGAACTTGGCCATAGTAATATAAGCCACAAAGTTACAGTCATAAAATAGCAGTATCAGTTCTTTGTCTTGTCTCTGGTTCTTGAATCTCTTAGATCTCAGGAAGTACATCATCTAGATATTGCTGTGTGACAAACCGCATCAAAACTCAGTGGCTTAAAACAATAGCATTTATCATTCGCAAGTATATGGGTCAAGTAGATGGATCTTCTGATTTCATCTCTGCTTACTGATACATTGGTTGCCAACTGTGGTAAACACCTCTTCTCATCTTGGCTGGACTTTTTCACATCGTTGGGATGACCTTGGATGGGACAACTTGGCTCTTTTCCTCTTGGTTTCTTATCCTCCAGCAATGTAGCCCAGGCTTCTTTACAAAGTACCTGAGGTTTCAAAGGAGTGTTTAAAAAAGAGCACAAGTCTTCCTGCGGCTGCGGGCAGATCTAATGTCATTTCCTGCACATCCTGTTGGTCAATGCAGAATGTAAGGCCAAGCCCAGAGTCTTCTATGAGGACACAACCAAGGTGCATGAACACAGGGGGCATGGAAAACTGTGGCCATAATATGGGGTTGGATGTGACTCCTCTTTAGAAGACTCCTTCTGTTTTTGACTGCCTGCCCTAGAGCTGAGTGGATAAGTTCAAACTGGAGTGAAAGAGAGGAAGCCCAGCTTTACTAGTGCATGATGTATTTTGGTTCACATCTGGCCTATGTACACTGATTAATTGGTTAGAAGCCATTAACAGAGGTGAGTGATTAGGCTCTGCCTAACCTCCAATATTTAGAAAGAAAAATGAGCAAAAAAACCTCAAAGGAAATCAATGATTCTTCATGCTCACTGGTGCCACTCTCACCTGGATGGTTGCCAAAGACCCCTGACAAGTCTCCTGTCTCTAGTTCTTGCTTTCTTTGTTCTCATAGTTGGCTCCCTTTCATTGAGACTTAATCCTATCATAGCACTCATTCCATATTAAATTTGCCTATTTACTTATATACTCCCTCTTCAGACCATATGCTCCATGTAGGCAGGGAATGCACCTGTTGGTTACATTTTTTCCCCAACATTGAGGAGAATTTTTGTGATCCATATAGGAGGTAATCAATAACAATTTGGCAAATTAGTGAATTCAAGGATAAATTAGTGACTAATCACAGGTGCTGTTGATTTTGATTATTTCACATCTTTACAATGGGATTGGAAACTAGATGCATACAAGAAAGGCAGGATTTCTCACTTAAGGAATTACAATAATGTTTCTGCCTCGCATGCCTCTAAAACAAAGCCCAAACAGATCAAAGAGCTCAAGGATCTCTTGTAATTACTGTGGTGATATTTTCTAAATAAATAATTGGTACCCATGACCCAGTAGGCCTTAGTACAATAAAGGGGTCCTAGTATAGAATATATGAGATCAAGAATGTCTCATAAAATTCTCATTTAAAATCCAACTCTACTTCCCTATGAGGCAGCATAACTCCAGGGATTAGAAGTGACTTGCTGCACCTTCCACAGAGTCAGGCAGGTGTTTTTAAAATTTTATCTAACCTCTCTTCCACCCTGCATCTCTCTGTCAGCAGTGGTTCTCTCAGGACTACTGGTTAAATTCTTATCATCCCTTCATTTTCATTCCTAGAGAAGATCAGCAGGAGTGTTTGAGACCATTCGTAAAATGTTTCATAAAATCATTTATTCTATGGTAGGTTCAGCCACCTAGAAGTCTTTTGTGTCATAGTTAATCTACTCAGAAATTCTCCTGACCTATGTGAATTTTACAGAAAGTGTTGAGAAGACAGAAGGGCCTAGAGTGGGGCAGAAATCTGTCCAGATTTTAGGAGAAGCATTGATACCAGGTCAGCTTCCATTGTTTCTGGCACTTGAGTTTTGTATGCAGTTCCTCTGAGCCTGCAACATGAGGGGAGATGCTAGAGCAGTGAATAAGGGTCAATAAGATTAACTAAGGGAAACATAAAATCTAAGGTTCCTAAGCCTCCATTTCAGAAATTCTGCTTTGATATGCCTGGAATAAGACCAGGAATTGGCATTTAGCCAGATACCCAATTAATTTTGCTGCACTGACCCCATGTTGAAAAATACTGGTACAAGGAAGTTAAGTTATTTTTTTTGGTCTTTTAAAGTATAATGTTATGATCATGTACATTTGATTGAAATAAGCAATTGGTGGGAAAAGTTATCTTCCACAGGCCCTTGAATTGTAGCTCTGATGTAATAAATTTCTAAATTTTCATTTATCTGGAAAATGAATGAAACAAAACAAAACTAAAAGTGTATTGAACTTGACATATTTGACATGTTCTCTTACATTTTCATCCTACATAAGTTGTGATGGCTTTATTCAAGAACTTCGTTAGTCTAATAAATATATTTGTAACATTTCCCAAAAATATAGCATGACTTCTCATACTCTTATGGCCAGGGAATGGAAAGAGAGATAAATGGTTAGATAGATGATTGTTCTAAGGTTGGTGCTGTACCGGGAACATATGCTCATGCGGGCCAGTTGGTGGAAGGGTAGAGTTTGAATTGGACCTTAGTCCTTGGCTACTATTTGATGATAGTATTTATCATGAAGCTGTCAGGAAGACACTCTCATAAACATGCTATTGGGAAGAAACCAAGTATGCTCAGTTGAGCCACTAGAAGTTTTTCCTTTTGCAAAGGGATCAGATGGCTTTTCTGAAAGAGTCAATGAAAAGAAAGCTTTAAACTTAAAATTGGATACCAAGTCAAATTATTTCAAACGGAGAAAGGAGCCAAAACCTGCCCCAGAGACTGAAGGAATGCACAGGTGAATGAAGTCTCCCTTTGACAGAGGACACACCTGAGATGCCCAGGGCTGGTGCTAAGTTCATGGTTGGCTAATAAAGATGGAGAATGTGTATAAGGCACCATGGCACTCCACCTTATCCCCAACATGTAGATTTATTACAAGTTTCTGGGGAAGTAAAAATGGAGCTATTAACTGAAAGTTTACCAAAAGAGATAAACCGTAGTGTGGCTGTGGAAATCAAAGCCTATTTTCATATATCCTAGGTTTGTGTCCATGAATGAGCTGTGTGGCCTGAGCAAGTTTCTAAGCCTATATGCTTTTGTTTCATCACTCTTCAAGTGAGCATAATAATGTTATGAGGACTAAGTGAGATCATTTATACTAGAGTGCTTAGCACACTCTTTAGCATATAGTGAGCACTCAATAAATATTAGCTATAATATTGTAATATAATAAGAAATAGATATTTGGTCTCTGACTACAGTCCCTGGCATAGCGCTTCTAAAACTCTTATAATTTCCTAAGCAATAGTGGTGCTAGGATAATCTTTTGTTCTAGTATTTTGTCTTTGATCCCCGTTTCTGCCACAGAGTTCTTAAATCCCTTGGTGTTTTCTGGGTGATAGGAGTATTTTCTTTCTAATGAGGGTACTATTTCTGGGCTCCTGGATGAGGGCTGTTCAACAGAAAGCCCAAGCCAGGATTAGAAGTTTGGGGCTTACAGCCTCCATTCCCATTCTCCAGAGAGAGGCAAGGGGCTAGAAATGAACCTAATAGTCGATCGTGCCTGTGTGGTGAAGCCTCCATAAAAATCCCTGAACTATGGTGTAGCTGCCCAGATACCTGGACACACGGAGGTGCCTAAAGGGTGGCACCCAGAGAGGGGATGGGGGAGCCATGTTCCTTCTCCTAGACCTCTCCCTGTGCATCCCTTCCATCTGGTTGCTCACCTGTATCCTTTGTAATAGCTTTTATAACAAATGTGTAAACATAAGTCAAATGTTTCCCTGAGTTCTGAGAGTTGCTCTAGCAAATTAACCAAGCCTGAGAAGGGGGTCATGGGAACAAACCCCCAACTTATAGCTGATGGGTCAGAAATATAGGTGAAAACCTACTATGTGTGACTGGCATCTGAAGTGGGGATCAATCTTGTGGGACTGACTGAGCCCTCACTTGTGGGATTTGATGGTATCTCTGGGTATATAGTGTCAAAATTGACTTGAATTAGAAGACACCCACTTGGAGTCTATGCAAAATTGCTTGGTTGATGTATTTTTCCCCCGAAAAAAAAACTCCCCACATCTGATATCAGAAGTGTTGTGTTGAGTGGTGAGTGTGAATAGGAAAAAAACACTTTGGGTTTTTCTTATCTCTTTAGAGTAACTATTGTTATTATTAATATTATTAGCAGAAGCAGCAGTAGCTTTAATGGTGGTATGTATACAGAGCATCCGGGGCCCTAAAACTCTAAGTCTCATTATCTTGCCAGAATCATAGTCTGCCTTTGAGAAAGCAACCCCAAGCAGCCAGAGAGATGTTCTTTTGTTGATCTTTTTGAAAATGTTTCCACATTTAGAGAACCACGCCCGGTCTCTTCAGATTAAGGGGTCTGTTCTTCAGAAGTGCCTAGCTGATGTTTTACAACACAGCAATTATCTTTTAACAAGTGGCATTACGCCCCACCCTACCAGAAAATATAGTCTTTAATTTCAAGCACCCTCTCCAGCTTGATATGAATTACATTGTATCTGGATGGAATTCTTTGGAATTTGTAAAATAAAGTGGATTTGTTTTCCTAGAGTAAAATGTAATGAAACTTGTTTTTTAAAAAAATTATTTTAATGAGTATCATATTCAATATCATAAAGAGTAAGAACTGGAGAAGATTTTAAATGTGCCTAAAATAAAAACAAATTTAAAAAAACAGTGATGTCCAGAGCTGACAAAATATTTGTAACTTTTGTCTATTTATTCTTATGGTGACATTGCTTTAAAAACCCATGCAAGCCTTTATGGGAAGCAACATGACAACATGTAACAAAAGTCACAGAATTAGTTTTATTCTATTCAGTCATTTTTCTCAATGGAATTTGTCCCAAGAAAATAATTCACCAGAACCAAAACTTGAATTCATAAGAACATATGGTTCACGGACAGAACCTAAAAATTTGATTACAAGAGAATGGCTGGAATGGTGGAATTTTCACTAACTGGAAAAATATGTATCAATTAAACACTGGTCACTCTGAAGACTCCAAATATATGAAAAATATGTAAACTGTGAAGTAAAATGAATGAAAAAGGCAATGAAATATAGAACACAATTTGCACTTACAATTATTTACAGTGTATGTTCACATACATACAAACTCAATGGAAAACACAAATATCAAATCATCATTGTGCAGAAAAATATATTTTTCTCTTTTTTAAACTTCCTTTTTTCGGCTGGGTGTGGTGGCTCATGCCTGTAATCCCAGCACTTTGGGAGGCCAAGGTGGGTGGATCACAAGGTCAGGAATTCGAGACCAGCCTGGCCAACATGGTGAAACCCTGTTGTATTTTTCTCTACTAAAAATACAAAAATTAGCTGGATGTGATGGCATGCACCTATAATCCCAGCTACTCAAGAGGCTGAGGCAGGAGAATCGCTTGAACCTGGGAGGTGGAGGTTGCAGTGAGCTGAGATTATGCCAGTGCACTCCAGTCTGGGCGACAGAGTGAGATTCCGTCTCAAAAAAAAAAAAAAAAAAAAAAAAAAACAACAACAACAAAAAAAAACTTCCTATTTTCCTACCAAATAAATCTTATTTTTTTGCCATTAAAAATTGCAATTAATTTTAGAAAACTAACAGCTGGTTATTATTTGAAAAATCAGTGCTGCTTATATTTATAAATGTATATTCTCCAAGATTGTGTGAACAAGGACTTCATAAAGATTGAGACACAGGTTTTTGAAGACATCTTGTTGATTCCTGATTAATTATCTGTCTCTTTCTTTCCCCACTTCCCCCAAACCCACTAGGTAATTTAAGTCTTATGTCACTTCTCTTTATGGCCCAGGACCAGGCCAGCCTGGTTACACCTCCACTGAGGCTGTGCAAATTCTCAACTCAGCCAACAGCTGTAATAATTATTAAAAAGCCCCACTGGGGCAAATCTCAGTGTAATGATGGTGAAATCACAGCCATGTTGGTATTTGGGGGGGACGTCTTTTGTTTTTCAAGTGAAAGATGTTTCTCCTCTTCCACTCCAATTTTCTGAGAGTAACAGTGGGCACTGGGTATGCACAATTTGGAACATGTAAGTAGATTCTGCTCTGACATCTGTAAGGCCTCAGGGAGCCTGCCTCCTGGGAACAGGATGGGGAGCCTTCCCATATGTGGATTTGTCTGCTTTATTTATTCATGTCTGCATCTGTGTCTGTGTTGTTGTGTTTTGTTTTGTTTGTTTTCTGCTTGGCTTAAAAGCTTCTTGTCCTTAGGGATCCAGGCCCCACCCCAAATGGCTTATGTCATACTGGATCTTGGAGGTAGGAATCCAGAAGTCTCCATTCCATCCTTTGGTACAGTATGAATATCTGGGATGAAGCATTCCTCTCTCTGTCAAGCAGCAGGAGTTTCACTGAGTTTCTGCTCATGCTTTGTGGTGGCCAAGAATGCTAATGACTCCATGTGAAGATAGAGAAGTGACATAATAAGGGGCTTTCTAATCATTATAGATTCCTATAAATGTTAGAATCCACTTAACTTGCTATTATGTGTGGGTTTTTTTTTTCTTTTTTTATAACTTACTGGTTAGACTGCAATGCAAATGACTATGGCTTGCAGGCTGCTGGCTAAAAGAAAAGGAAGCATAGTATCGAAACAAGATGAGAAAAGAATGCTCAGCAGAGTGGCTTCATGACCAGAGAAGACAGAACAAAAGTTAAACATTCTAGGAGTGAAAAGGGTGTGGATGAATCTGAGCTCCTAGCTATGTGATTACGAGCAACTTAACCTCCAGAAACCCTGCTCCTCTTCCAAGCCTTTGCCCACTGGTGCTGATAGGGTTAATGCTTTCCTGCTCCAATGGAAGCAGGAGAGAGGCAGCTGGTGGGTGCTGGGCTTGGCACAGGGCATCAGGGCTCACCGTACCCCTCCTCCTCTGGGGCTGCTGGATCATCTCATTGCTGAGCAGCTGTTGTGCTCTGGCTGCCAGAACAACCTTTGGAAACCTAGTGCCAGACATAGCAAGGGTGCTGCTCCGGCCTATGAAAGGCGAGCTCAGGAAGACTTGGGAATTGCACCTTCTATGGGTAATGCAAAAGCAATATTTATCAAAGAGCCTCAGTCCCAGGCACCCCAGGCTCTCTTGTCACAGTGCAGCACTTGGCTGCTGGCTCCCCGCAGTGTCTTCACTCCTGTACTCATAGAGGAGGATTGATACAGTGATCAGATAAGTTCCCCAAAAGGAGAAGAGAATGAGGCACTTTATAGGCTCCTGCTAATGCTGACTGGCATACAACCAACTCAGAATAGAATGAGTTTACAGAAGTAGGAAACATGCAGCAAAAATACTGCTAGGCTGGTCCTAGCCCAGCAAAGGAGTTTGAGAGTGACCAGTAGAATTCTCTAGCTTTTCTTTCTGGGCAATGACCTGGCTCAGACCCACCACAGTTAGTGTCTGGCCAGCAGAGTGGATATGAAAATGAACTCAGAGCCAAGCCACTTAATTTGAATTTTGGCTCTGCCATTTACTAGCTGTGTGACCCTAGGCAAGTTACTTAACCTCTTTGGCTTTCAGTTTCTTCTTCCATCAAGTAGGAGTAATAGTCCCATAAGCTCAAAGGATGAGCAAATGAGTTAATATGTGTGAAGTGCCTAGACTGGAGCATTTTATAAATGCTTTTAAAAATAAAGTAAGAATCACCTTGTTTATGCAGGTAGTAAAGATAAGTCCCTATATGGAGCAAAGAGGGGACTAAGCCTGCACCTGTTGGGCTGATGGCACATTCTGAGCTGGAAAAGGGAGGCCAGCATGGAGGGAAAATAGTTTCAGTGGTGAATGGAGTAGCTGGAACAGAGTCGGTGAGAGTCAGTTGTGCACACATCTTCCCAACTCCACATTAAGTGACATCACCTTGGTAACTTGAAATTGAACATGGTGGAAGTATTTACACTACAGAAACTGGCAAGTGGCAGATGCTACACCATCATACAGCACCTTTATAGCACATATTTCTGAAGGCCTAGAAGACAGTGGATTTTCTGTCTCCCAGCAAAGTTTACCTTTGTCTGACTCAAATCTACTTCAGCATCTCTGGGCTAAGAAAAGAAATTCTAAACTTACCCTGTAATAAAAGGTAACATTTCTTGAGCACCTACAATAGACCAGGCATTGTGGTTTTTTGTTTGTTTGTTTGTTTTAAAGAGAGTCTTACTCTGTCGCATCCAGACTGGAGTGTCGTGGCACGATCTCGACTCACTGCAGCTTCTGCATCCCAGGTTCAAGCGATTCTTGTGCCTCAGCCTTCCGAGTAGCTGAGATTACAGGCAGGTGCCACCACACCTGGCTAAATTTTGTATTTTTATCAGAGACTGGGTTTTGCCATGTTGGCCAGGCTTGTCTCAAACTCCTGGCCTTAATTGATCCACCCATCTCAATCTCCCAAAGTACTGGGATTAGAGACATGAGCCACTGTGTCCAGCCCATTGTATAGATAAATTGCATGCATCGGATCATTTAATAATCACAGCAACCTTAGTAGTATTTCTATACACAAGTGAAGAAAATGAGGCCCAGATTGGGTAAATAACTTATGGAAGGGAGTGGCTGAGTTGTGATTTGAGTCCACCTAGTATGCGTCAGCGGGTTGGCAAAAGTAAATTCATTACCCACTTGAAATTTCATTATCTCATGGCATCTAGAAATTCCATATTGAACACACTGCTCTGTGGATTGTAATGGAATCAGAATGACCTTCTAAGGAAATATATGGTGCTTCTGAGATCTGTTTTAACATGGCTAGAAGTTGTTCTTAACATAAATCAATTATTCAACATAAATATGTTGGATATTTTCTACGTGCAGGACGGTGTCCCAGGAACAGAGGTTACTAAAGAGAAGTGTGTGACTTGGTTCCCTGTCTTAAAGAACTTGCAGACTTTTCAGTGAGGAGTGGCTTGAAGGGTTATTCCTATCCCAAGGCAGGTCTTCTGGGTAATTTTTAAGTGGTTGAGTTCCCTGGGAATCAGGGTGAGTAAGGAAACTTGCCAAGTCTCAGATCCTTGTCTGCACAGCAGGATCACAGTTGTACGACTGCCTCAGAGCTTCATTGTGGGGATTGAATGAGAAGGTACGTTTATAATCTTAGTTCAGTGCAGGGCAAATAGTAAAACCTTATACCTCATCAATATTAACCGATATTCATTATTATTTTTTGAATTGTGAGAACAATTCAATACTACAAAATGTCTATTGAGACTTCTCATGTTAGAGCAAAGACAGAAACTACTAGACCATATTGAAAGGAAAAAGACTTGAAATAGCCTTTCATTGCTCCAGAACATTTAGAACCAGAGGGGACATAGCATAAAACTTAGGAAGAAAATCAGGTTGAATTCTGGCTCTTACACTTGTATGGCCTTACAGATTAGGGTTTTGACTCTTCTCAGAGTAGTCCTTCTAAGAGGTTAAGTCAGATGAAGTTATGCATGTGATAAAAACTCTCTGATAGGTCTCAATTTCATTCAACTAAAATGTCCTGGCCAGGCACAATGGCTCACGCCTATAATCCCAGCACTTTGGGAGGCTGAGATGGGTGGATCACTAGGTCAAGAGATCGAGACTATCCTGGCCAACATGGTGAAACTCCATCTCTACTAAAAATATAAAAATCAGCTAGACATGGTGGCGCGTGCCTGTAGTCCCAGCTACTCGGGAGGTTGAGGTAGAATTGCTTGAACCCAGGAGGCAGAGGTTACAGTAAGCCGAGATTGCACCACTGCACTCCAGCCTAGTGACAGAGTGAGACTCCGTCTCAAAAACAAACCAAAAAAAAAGAGTTCTGGCCAGGCACAGTGGCTCACGCCTGTAATCCTAGCACTTTGGTAGGCCAAGGCCGGCAGATCACCTGAGGTTAGGAGTTTGAGACCAGCCTGGCCAACATGGTAAATACCTGTCTCTACTAAAAAATACAAAAATTAGGCAGGAGTGGTGGCACATGCCTGTAATCCTAGCTACTCAGGAGGCTCAGGCGCAAGAATCGCTTGAACTCGGGAGGTAGAGGTTGCAGTGTGCTGAGATCATGCCACTGTACTCCAGCCTGGGCAACTGAGTGAGACTCTGTCATAAATAAATAAATAAATAAATAAATAAATAAATAAATAAATAAAAATAAAAGTCCTTATGATGGCCTTCAAGGTCCTGTGACCTGGTCCTGTTACTTCTCTGGCCTCTTTCCCTCTCTTTCCATCAGCCTTTCTGCTCCACCTACACTGGCCTCTGTGCTGTTGATCCTGCCTTGGGGCCTTTGCCTTTGCTATTTCCCCTGCCTGGAATCTTCTTTTCCCAGATACCCCCATGGTTCTTTCCTTCGTCTCCTTGACGATTAGGGTTTTGAAGCTTCTGCTGAAATATAACTATCTCAATGAAGCACACCCTGACCTCTCTATTTAAAATCACAATCCATCACTCCCATCCACCCTGTGTCTACAGGTAGCCTCCACCCAGATCTCTTATTTCACTCCCATGGCACTGTTTGCTATCTAATACCCTATCTAACTTACTAATTTGCCATGGTTATTATTTGTTTCCTGTTTTCCCTACTGGAACATACTCTCCATGAAGACAAAGTGATCTTTGTCTATTTTGTTTGCTGATGTATTCAAACTTCTAGAAAAGTGACTGAAATATAGCAGACACTCAATAAATGCTTGTGGAATGAACAAATGAATTACTTAACCTCTGTAAACCCCAATTTCCTCTTTAAAACAGGAATAACAATCATACTTACTTTATAGGCTTATCATGAGAATTAACTTAGATAATACATATAAAGTATAAGCACAGTGCTTGTTACCTGGTAAACATTCAAGTAATTATCATTACCATCGTTATTATTTCCTAACAGTTTTAATCTCAGACATACACATTAACTCAGGTGTAATCTCCATTTATAAAGGGGCTCATCTCTTAGGGAAGGATTGTTTTAATTAAACCAAAAAGGAAATAGTCAATATTGATTTTTGACATGATCGATTACATGACCCTCAAAGACAGGAAGCATATTTTTAGCCAGGACACAGAGCTATCTGATTGAGAATCAGATACTGAAGCTACCACTTCCACCTGCCGAATGCCACAAGATGTCTTTGGCCTGTCTTCTACCCTGGGAAAATGCTCATCCTTTCACTCTTCTGAGTAGGCTCATAGCTTCTTCTTCCCCAGGAATTTTGAGTATATACAGCTGTGTCTGACCTGGTTGTCAACTCTTAGCACTCTTTACCAAACTGTACATTATATTCCATCATTATTTGCTCACTTCATGGCTCCATTCTGAATTTCCAGGAGAGAGCACATGGTTGACCTCAATAAGCCAGTTGCTCATCACTGTCCCATGTGGGCAGGACTGCTTGCATATAGGCTACCCCTTCCATTGGACTCTTGGGGCTCAGCAACAGGATATGGGACACCTGGAAGGCAGGAGGTCAGTCACTGTCACAGCCACCAAGACAGCAGTGTGGATAGTACTCTAGCCCAGAGCAGTGGTGTGACCTCAGGCAGGTCACTTGACTATCTGTGCTTCAATATCTTCATTTTTAAAATGAGATAATGAAAATAATATGATTGTAACCTCACACAATTGTTGCTTTAATTAAGCGAGCTGATTTTTAATATGATATAGACTATAGATCAATGTATAATATGTATGTGATTTATTAAAACCCCATCTAGGAAGCTAATGAATACATCAAAAAGCAGCTCAAAACATATAATAGGCAGTCAGCATACATTAGCATATATAAGGTGCATAGCTCCTAATTCTCTGTGCTCTCTTTATGTCATTTCTGATGAGTTTGCACCTGCGTATGTTCCTGGATAATCCAGGAAGCAAGGCACCTGTTTTCTGCTATTCTGAGAGATTAGTATATCTCCCAGTACTCTCCAGTCTTACAGGAAAGATCAGGCCTTAGAGTTGAACGGTGTGCATTTATTGGGAACCACACAGTGGAATCCTCCACCATCAATATCCCTCACATATTGTACAGTTCTTTTCCTTCTCCTCAGTCAGCTCATATCCATTATCTTTGAATCACTGCCCTGTATCCCGGACCTGTGTCTCTTTTCCTGGACTAAACTTAATCTCTGCACTTGAAGGCCATCAATTGCTCCATGGTGCGATTTTGGCCAGCTGTTCCTGGAATGATGGTTTCCCCAGGCTCCTGAACATCACTCTCCAAAAATCTAACCCTGGAAGGAATCAGAGGTCAGACACCATCCATCTATCTATCCATCCATCCCTGCTTGCCTTTCAGCAGATGGTAGTCAGCTCCTGAGGGTCTTCCTATTGGCAGAGTTGCATCTGTGACATATGCACCAGCTCATGTAGTATGTTTCACAGCAGCCTTCTTATTCAACAAGTAGGCATGGCATCTTCCATTGCTCCACCAACAGAGGTCAAGTCTGGCTACTCCAGTGACTGGGAAGGGATTCAGACCCCTGCTGCTGAGCCCCAGGCTGCAATTAATCAGAGCCAAGGGCTGATTCAGGGTCTGAACATTCAACTAGACAGTTAAGCAAAGGGAGCAATTAGGAGCCAGGATCCAGGTACTTGGCTGGGTCTGGAGGTGTGAAGTTCAGGGCTTAGGGGACACTCAGGCTAGAAATGGAATTCAAGGTCAGGAGTGTAAGAGAATAAAGTTTTGCATGTCAATCAAAGTGAAGAGCATGGGGAGAGTAGAGTGAACAAGGGCAATCGTGACAGGTGTTTGGTTCATGAACTGAGTAAATGTAGAACAAGAAAGGCAGAGCCACAACTCAAAAGAGGGACTGGTACCCCATTGCCTATTGGTACTCCAACTTTCCTGGGAGTTCTCATCTTAGTTTTTGTGCCTCCTGATCTTCAACTCTTGGGCAGCCCCAGCCCTCTGGTTTTCCCCTAGCCCTTCTGCCATGGAGGTACATGATAGAAGTATGAGCTGATAATGATGAGCATAAACCTAGAGTTCAGACAGCCTGAGTGCAAATCCTGCCTCTGCCCTGTACTAGCTGATTAACTTTGGAGAAGTTGCTAAATCTATTTGGCCTCAGTTTCCTCATCTGTTCAACGGGGATGAACATAGTGTTAAATTGTAGGGTTGTTGAAGGAGATTGAATTTTAGTCAATGTATTGCAAAGCACTTAGAACAGTCTGGCACATAGAATGCATCATCTATGTGTTCACTTATTATTATTATAGAATAAGTGGCTTGGACCTCAGAGAAAAGGGTCAGGCATAGGCCATCAGAGCCTGGATGTTTTCCAAATGTTTTACAAGCCAAATTGTGCCAAGATTAAAAAAAAAGTTTTGAATTTGGGATATTGTTATTGTTGTACATAAAGAAGGGGGAAAAAAAAGGTTCATCTTTCCAAGATTTTGCCTGATTGCCCCAGAAAGAAAACATTTTCATTGTGTGGTCATGATTGGGAACACATGTGGACCACACCCCACTTAGCTCAGCCCTTTCCCGTCCTTAGTCTCTCTCTCTTTCTCCCTGTCTCTGTTCCTAATTAGTAAGAAACCAAGTAGAATTTGGTGTTTCTTTCCCAGTCTTGGTAGGGGAGCCTGTGGTGGATTAATTACCTCAAGTAGTCCTGGCTTCCCTAAGGAAAAATCAGGGATGGGGCTTCAGGTCCAGTGGCTTAGGGAGGCATGACAAATTTAAATCTCCACCCGAAGGGAACAGAAATTAATTTTAATAGGAGGCAGTGTGGTCTGAAGTTTAGTGGAGGAGGATAAGTAATCAAAAGTTATGTTTTCTGTCTTAACTGAACCACTAACGTTTTGTGAGACTTGGCTCTGTTGTAGAATTTAGCTTGTGGGGGAAATAAATCTACCTTTCAGCTAAGGAGCGCTGAGCTGATGGTGAGCAATGACAACAGCTAATGTTTAATGAGTTTGCATGTTATACCAGGTGTGGTACTTACTGTTTAATAAGTAATTTAAATATATTTAAATTAAATATACTTATTTAACATATTTCACATACATATTGAATAAATTCAACATATGTAAAATTATCATATATAAATTCAACATATATAAAGTTCTCACTAGCAGGGCTGTGATGATCCCCATCTTATAGATGAGAAAACTGGATCAGAAAAACTGTATGTGATTTGCCCAAGGACCTATATTTGGAAAATGACAGCAAACATATCCTATTCAATTCTGACTTACCTTGAGTCCAAGATCTTAAGGGCTCCATCATATTGCATATTAATGCAGGAAGGTGCTTACATTTTATAAGTATTTAAGAAAATAAAATCAAGGATCACATTTGAAGGGTTAATGAAATGGTTCAGTTGGCCGAACAATTCCTTCCTCAAATACCCCAGTTGCTCTGTGTTACTCTAGTAATTTACTTTGGATACAATTATATGTTTGGCTTTTAGCTTTCAAGAAGTGAAACTAATCTTTAGAAAGTTTCCAGAAATCTGCTAGTTGCTCCCATCCATAGGGACATAATATTTCTCCTGGAGGAGGGCTAGGGGGTCTGTACCTAGAGAAGATTCTAAGCAAGAGGCTGTCTGAAATCAGGCAGGCAGTTTTATGGAGGGCAGTAGTGAGCAGTTCCATCGGAATCTATCAATGCCCTATTTAGAACTGAGGAAGAGCCTAAGGCCCCCTGGCAAAGCACAGTTGGAGAGAGGAGTCAGGCTGGCCTTCAAGAGAACAGAATTGGATATGAGTGGGTTTGGGCTTTCTCTACAAATGAATGATTCCCTTTGGTCCAAGTGGCTTTTGACAGGTTTGGCCTCACATGCAAGTTCATTGCACGGCCCTGCTGTGGGCTTCACTCAATACAGGATTGGGGTGTGCATTTCTGTAGTGTTACCTTTGGCCTTAGATCTGGAATTAATGGCCAGTGGCCAGACTCACAGTCTCTCTGAACCCCTTCTTTAAGGACGGCTCCCAGTCTACCCTTCCTCTAAACGCTTGCAATAGGAATATTATATATAGAGTCTCCATTTTCCTCAACCTGCGCACTCATGCACTCAGGAGAACTCAAACAGAACTTTATTAAGGGATAAGGAATTCCCTGGGGACACTGAGAGAAACAAGGTAATTTATTTACTGGTAGATATTGTATGCCCCCATTAAACAGCAGCAAGAACCCCAGAGAAGAAAGTCAACTTAACAGTCTAAAACACAGCTCCAAATGAAGGAGAAGGCAGGCTTGTTTCAATCATCTGCCCCTTGTTCTGTAATAAAAACGTATTTTTTTTCCTGAGAACAATTTAGTGTGGCCAATAAAAGCCCAGCTAATTTCTAAATCAGCATGGAGCCAAGTCAGCCACCCAGGAGCTCTCTCCTAGGGCAATATTTCTGAGGCGCGCACAATCTATACTAAAGCGATCAACTTCCCTTCGTCCTGTCAAGGGGATGCGTTAGTGAAGCCCAAAATATGACAAGAGGAAATTTATGTGCAACTTTTACACATAATATCTCATTATGACTCTTCCCAATCTTTCAATTTTAAAAATAAATGGCCTTTGTAATGATTTTACCAGGAGAACATCTGAAGTCAGATTAAAAAGGAAAGAGGAAAGTGGTTCAGCTGCCGTCATTTCTTTCTTGTCTCTGGGTCTTACTTGATGGAAATTCACCTTTCTTTCTTCCTTTCTTTTCTCACTCATTTCATCTTTCTCCCTTTTCTTCGTTTCTCTCTCTTTCTCCTTTCCTTCCTTCCTTCCTTCCTCCCTCCCTTCCTTCCTCCCTCCCTTCTTTCCTCACTCTCCCTCGCTCCCTTCCTCATCCCCTCCTTCCCTCCCTCCCTCCTTCCTTTTCTTGTGTGTCCACTCATTTAAGGATAACTAGAAATTTTAGGGTCTAGCATTTCACTTAAGGGAATGAGATCTCTCATAGAAGCAAATATGTCTCTGACTATTTGGTACATGATCAAACTTCTCTCTTAGAATTCAGTGTCCTTTGCCCAAGATTCTGGTGTTAGTTTCTGCTAGAATCCCAAATTCTCCTGTCACAGTTTTCTCCCGTTGCTTCTCCCGTCCTCATCTCTTACAACACAGTCACAGACAGAGATGCAGGAGGAGATTCCCTGCGTCTCCTAGGGTCACACACTCCGTGTTTGGTGCTTTGCTTATGCTGGGCTCAGAACTCCTCACTGGACGCCCCTTGCTTTGTAGGGGAGCCAGCAGGGCAGAAGGAAATAATTGCTAGTCACTAGGGGGTGAGAGGACAGTTCTATGTAAAGACCCAGCACTTCTTCCTTTGGTATTGGCCTGAAACTTTATGACTTATCCAGTTTTTATTTCCTGAACATATCCAGCTCACAGGCCGTCATCTGCTTGTACATTTGTATTTCTCCCTTCCGCCTGGGAACCCACCTCCTGGAACTATATCCTGGGACAAAGCTGCCCCAGAAGAGTCCAACCTCTCCCAACAGCAAGGCTCTGGGGCTGATTGTTTATATTTCTTAATTTTTTTGTTCAGGCATTATCTACAGAAAGTTGACTCCACAGGATTAAAATTCACAGGTGAATTAAATAGAGGCACTGCCCTTGAAGAACTCACTGTCTGGGGAGATACATCCATAAGCAATTAACAGCATTACTGAAAAGTGTCAGAATGGAAGGTGGAGTGTGAAGGCAAGTGCAACTGGCTGTGCTTGAAAATGTTAGGCCAGCCTTGATTCAGAAATGATTTGCCTGGAAGCCAAACTCTGGATATAAGACTTTCTAAGGGTCATCCACGGAAAAAGTACTAATGTACTTTTCTGAGCATTGTACCTCCTTAGCATTTATGGCTCTAAATTCTCAATCTGAGCTGGACTTTTGTGAGATGGGATCCACTTTCAACCTGGCAAAGCATGGTTTTCTGTGTGTATGACAAAAAGGATTATTTTAAGGGCAGCCCTGGCATTAGAGCCTGTCAAATCAGAGACACACATGGAGGCAGAGACGCTGGTGGTTTGACCCTTGACTTAGAGTCCAAAATACTTAGTTGAAGCCAGGAGAAAATCAGGATTATCAATGGACTGGACAATAAATGTTGTCTGGACCCTGATGGCAACCCTAAAGCCCTACAAAGTGTGATCTGTCCATCCCCCCACCACCCTGCAACATTCATCATCCTCCTTGCTGTCATAAACATGTGAGCCACAATTACTTATTGAGTATATATCAATCACCACGCAGCATCAACAACATGGCACTTGCATGAGTGACCTCATGTAACCTCCACACCTTGTGGGAGGGGGACATCCTCACCTCTCTGATGTAGATATGGAAATTGAGGTTCTCAGTTTAGCACCTTGGCCAAGGCCCCATTTTCATACGTGTTAGGGTCAGGATTCGGCTGCGGGGCTCCAAAAGGCCAGATAGTGCTTCTCAGGCCTGTTTGTCCCTGGCTCCTGCATCCAAGATGGTTATTTCTGGCCCTATTATTTGTTATCCATGTCCTCTCCTTGCTTCTATTCTCCACCTGAGCTCTGTCTCCCCGAAGATCCTTTAAAAGCATCCCTGTACAGTGTTCTTCCTTTTTTAATGAAATCTCTTAAAGAACATTTCTTGGGTAACTACCATATTGTGGGCTTTGGGTTAGGTGTTTTCACTTTGCTTCAGTACTCAAACGAATCCACCCTATACAAAAACAGTAGAGACTGCAATTCACTTGAGTTCAACTAACATGCAGAACATCACACATGTAAATGATGAATCTGAGACTTGAGTCCACTTGTGCCTTTCTCCCTTAGACAAAATTCACTGCCTTCCTGTCTGGGATTCCCTAGCAGCTTTGCTCAGATTCAACATTCACCATAGTGATTGGCATTCATAGGCTCTACAGAATTTTTTTTTTTTTTTTTTTATATGGAGTCTCGCTCTGTCACCCAGGCTGGAGTGCAGTGGTGCAATCTCGGCTCACTACAAGCTCCACCTCCCGGGTTCATGCCATTCTCCTGCCTCAGCCTCCTCAGTAGCTGGGACTACAGGTGCCCACCACCACACCTGGCTAACTTGTTGTATTTTTAGTAGAGACTGGGTTTCACCGTGTTAGCCAGGATAGTCTCGATCTCCTGACCTCATGATCTGCCCCCCTTAGCCTCCCAAAGTGCTGGGATTACAGGTGTGAGCCACAACACCCAGCCAATATTTTTGGACAATGAGTGCATAAATGAATGAGTAAATGAGTTTATATTAGGAAGGAATTATAGCTTAGTAGAAAATCATATGGATTCTGAAACTGGACTGTTGGGGATCAAATCCAGGCTCTGCCACTTACGAGTCATGGGATCATAGAAAGATGGGCGCCCCCCACCATATGTCTAGCTCTGGCTGGGGCAGAGTTACATGTCTATCCACAACTAAGCACTGGCAAAGGCATAAAACTGGCCAAAGTTGCCTCTCTCTTTTGAGTGTCTTCCATATTTTCTGTCACAGAGATTAACAGCATGGCTTTTTCTCTTTTCATTCGAAGAGAATATGCTAGCCTGCATTTTTTTTCCTAGAATGGGAAAATGAGAATAATATGGAAAGAGGTGGAAATAAAGAAATCAGATAGGATAAAATTAACATTTGCTAAGCCCTTACTAAGTTTTGGGCCCCAGGTTTGCACATTGATGCCCATTCTTTAATTTAAACCTCCCAGCCACCCTTCAAATAGAGAAGTAATATGGATGCAGAAACAGAATCAGAGAGAATGAATTTAATCTGTCCAAGATCACACAGCTAGTGGGTCTCTGGCCAAGACGAATGTGCTTCCAATTGCAAATCTAGTGCTTTCCTCATAACAGAATTAGAAATGTGTGTTCTCTTTATGAAATTCAGCATGAGGGCTTGGGGTCAGAATTGGAAGTCTGGATGAGACTTGGGAGACAATAAACCTTCACTGCAGGGTAGGTCCTCTGTGACAGAAGGCAGACAGATTTCAGGACACATCATCTGGAAGTGATCTGGTGAACCTTTTCTTCCCTATATCTCTACCCCACCAAACTGAAAGGTAAAGTCAAGAGTCTTAATCCTTAAAAAACCCTAACATGAAAAACCCCAGAAAGAAGGAGTTAACCATCGCTTTTCTTTTTTTCCCCCAAAATATAAACAGTTAGGGTGTTTTTTTTTCTTTTCTTTTTAAGTGATAAATTTGAGTCTAAAACACAAAGTGGAGAACATTATGTAGAAAGTGCTTATTTTCTTGTGATGTTTGATAGGAATTAGGATTGGCAAAACCCAAACTCTGTTTCCCCTTTCATGCAGCCTGTCATTTTTGTCAAACAAGAAGCTGATTAAGTTTCAATCAAAAGAACAAAAGACTCCAAAAAGATTCTTCTTGGAAAAGCAGTGGCTTTAGCAATTACCCCATGGAAAATACAGTTACTATTGAGCCTGTGACTTAACTCGAATGGCAGTGTGCCCTTTCTGTTTAAACAGTGAGTGTTAGGAACATGCTGACCATCCTAATTTAATCCAACCCTTGACAAACGAGAGAATCTTGTTAACTATTGACACCAAAACTGAGTATTCACTATGTATGTTGGGGAGATTTCCTTTTAGTAAATGTATTTCAGGCCAGTCACTGTGAGTGGACAGAGGAGGAGATTCTATCAGGAGCAAACAGAATGGGTGGAAGGGAGAACACTTGTGGCTTATTGTAAAAGTGGCCATGTGTTATTTTCTTCTCTCTATCCATGACCTTTGGTAGTGCCATCCCACGCTGTCTCTGGACTGCCTGTGTGACTTGCTTTGGTCAATGAGACCGACACTGATGCTCAGAAAATGAATGCACACATTGAGCTGGCCCTCTCTGGCCACTCTTGAGAACTTTGTGACCAGCACCATGTAAATGAGGCCAAGCCAGCCTATTGGGTGATGAAAGATACATAGTTAAATCATTCCAGTAGCCACAGCTCTTTGCATCAATCATTAGATGTGTGAGTAAGGCCATTCTAGACCACCCAGCCTCAGCCAAGCCATGCCCAATCAGAATCTTCCAGCCAAGGAATCATGAATCTCAGAAAAATCAAGAGAAGTATATAAATGCTTATAGTTACAGAGGTTTGGGGGTGGTCTCTTATGCAGCAAAAGCTAAGCTATCCACTAATCTTCTCTTTGTTCTCTAGATTCCAGCTTCAGTCTGTGGACTAGGACAGTGAGAGGTTCTAACCAGAATTCAGAATGCCCTCTTTTTGAGATCTACCATCAGAGGCGTTCAGGCACAGAATCTGTATTTAGCAATTTCAAAAAGTAGACCCTCTTGTTTACATGGCTTGTCTTCCTGCAGCCCTCATGCAGCTTTGACCCAAGATTAAATTCTCCATCAATGGCTGTTTAAGTCTTCTCCTTTCAGAACTGGGGTATTTTGCTTCTGTCTTACCATTTGACTATAACCCAGCCAGTTTTCAGTTTACAAAGCTCAGTCCTGGTGCTGCCAGGTATGAGGGATTCTGTTAAGAAGAGTGGACAGGTGAGACATCAGGGTACACAAGTCTCTTCTGTTTTGAATTTTTGCATAATTATTGCCATCATCACCCTCACTCCCCAATATGTCTTGTTTTCTCACCTCCGGAATTATCCTATATTATAGTGAACTATGTTGAAGGGCTGAAGATTCACGTATTGAAACTTCTTTTCTGTCAGCACCTTAGGCATGCTTCCTGGGTACAACAGTCCACTGTCTGCACTTCCCCACCCCCAGGAAATCTGAGTGCTGGTTTGCTTTGAGGAGCTAGATTTTACTGATACAAACTCGCATGAACATCCAGTCAAATCTGGGAGATCTCATTCTGCCTTCATTTCCTGAGGCCTAGATATCATTAAAATTAAATGTGTTCTCCTGAAATTAAACCAGGTTTTATTCCAAAGTCATACCCTGGCCTTTGAAAGTTCCCCAAAACTGTGCACTCAAACAGGTTAGGAAAACCTATCAAACCCACACAGTTCTGACGGTTCTCTGAGTATTGGAAAACTCCTGAATTTTCTGTGAAATGAGGGAGACAGGCTTTGAGTCCCAGAACAGATCAGCCCATTTTCATATGGTTACTGGGAGAAGCCGTCACTTATGTTTTCCTGCTAGTGGCCAGCCCTGTTCATTTCTGACCTCACCACAGACTGCCTCCTTGAACTCAGGAAAGTACATCAGCTCTCAACTCCCTTTCATTCCTGGCTTTACTCCTTTTTTTTTTTTGTTAAAGGAAAGTCAAATAAATGTAACCTGAGGCTTCTCAGGGGACGTTTCATTTCTTGTTGTAAAGCACAGAATGTGCCAGTAACAATATGGGAAGAACACCATTATAATAAATGAATGATGCCTGCTTATTAGTCTAATGGAGAAGAAAAATAATGGTGTTCTGGAGTCTTCTAAGACCCCTAGCCTTCATTTGTAGGGCAGAAGGAGAAAACTCCAGCTATGTATCCAAAGAATTCCAGTTTTGTTATGGGTATGACATCATGTTGCTGGTTGTCCATACCATGGCTATTTTTGAGATGCCTGGAGAAAGAGGGCATCCGGTGTCTGGCCCCAGAAAACATCTAAGACAGAAGCTTCTATAGGACCAGTTTTGGAGGGCTCACTTCTGCCACAGTTCTATTAATTCTTTTATTAGATCATTTCTCAAAAGCATTGTTGCTTGAGTCTTAAAACTAGAATGGTTTTAGGTGACAAAACCACCGAGGTCAAGGCTGTGAGTGAAAACTGCTCTGTATCTTAGGGAGGAAGCTCTTTTAGCATCCACCTCTCTTTAGCTTTTGCTTGCTTCAGATGAGCCAGTCTTCAATTTAGTGTACAGAACTTGAATATTTCCTCCTGAAACCCAGCAGGAAATATTCCCAAGAGTAGAATATGCTGGAACCCCTTCAGACCAACTGAGGCTCCTCCTCACCCAACTGCATGTGTGCATGAATACACACATGTCCATACACATATGTACACACACGTGCATGCACATAGGTTCATCACACATGTACATACACATATGCATTCATACACACAAGTCCATACACACAAGTCCACACATGTGCATGCACACATGTGCATACACATGTATGTGCACACACATGTCCATACACACATGTATACACACATGTGCATGCACACAGGTTCATACACACATGTACATACACATATGCATGCATGCACACAGGCCCATACACACATGTATACGCATGTGCATGCACACAGGTCCTTACACACATGTACACACACATGTGCATGCACATGGACCTAAAAGTGATATTAGTTTATTCAACAGATATTTATACCATTTCCCGAGTGCCAGTCACTCCTTTAAGTTCTTCTATTGACTCATCTAGTAATTACAACAACCCTATGGGGTAGGTATTGTTGTTAGGCCATTTCACAGATGAGAAAACTGAGGCTCAGTAAGTTTAAGTAATTTGCCTACTGTTATACACATAGTAGAGGGGAGAGCCAAGGTTTGAGTCCAGGTAGCCTGGCTGCAGAATTTGTTCTTTTCCCTTTTTTTCTTTTTATTGGGGCAGGGTCTTGTTTTCTCACCTGGGCTGGAGTGCAGTGGTGCATTCACAGCTCACTGTAACCTCAAATTCTTGGGCTTAAGTGACCCTCCCACCTCAGCCTCTCAAGTAATTAGGACTACAGACTTACCACCACACCTGGCTAATTTTTTATTTACTTTTTGGAGAAACTGGATTTCACTAAGCTGCCTGGGCTGGTCTCAAAGTCCTGGACTCAAGCGATCCTCCCATTTTGGCCTCCCAAGTAGCTAGGACTACAGGCACGGGCCACTGCTCCTGGTCCAGAATCTATTCTTTTCAATACTACATGTTACTGCCATCTTTGAATTAGAATGGCCACTTCTGCTCTTCCATTTTATTCTCTCTGTTGTTTCTTACAACAAAGACCTCACCCTAACGTGTGTGCAGGAGACAGTGGCTGCACTGCACTGTCCAATTTAAGTGCTCAGATACCGTAAGTCTATACTGTCTTCCTTGGGGTCTTTGTAAATGTTGATTTCACATAAAACTGTGTCTCCTCACAGAAGGGAATGTAGGGAATGACACATGGTGCCTTTTTTTTTTCTACATCTTATAATTGGTTATAGCTTAAGAGTCATTGGGATATACTTTACCAGTGGGAATAATCCCTGTGGAAAAGTCCATGCCAGGCTCAACACTGCCTCTCTCCATCCTTCCAGCTTTCTTTGCCTCACTGCCTCATAGACTGTTACTGGACGACTGATTATCTCACCCTCACCCCCAGTTAGCACACAGGAGGCTCACCTCTCTTCATCATCTGGAGTTTTCATTTCTCATTTAGGTCAAATTACCAATTACCAAGTCATAGACTTTCACAATTGAAATGTTATGTTGCCTGACATTGACTAAAATCTCTCTGTGAAGACAAAGATCATTGTCTATTTTGTTTGTGTGTGTGTGTCTAAGTGTGTTTTCTCTCTTTCAGCATTGTGTCCCCAGCACCCAGCATGGTATTTGGTGCCTAGTAAGTATGTATTAAATAGGTTTTTGATACATACATGAATTTAAAAAGGATTTAATTATTTAACACACATAGTGTTCATCAGCCCTACCCTTATAAATGTTGCAGTCTAGCGGGGAGACAGGTGGGTAACTTAAACGTCAAAACAGAGTGTGATAAATGCTTTGATAGTTAAATACACATATACACACAAATACACTGCTTATACCAACAAACTTGAAGTAATTACACACACACACACACACACACACGTAATTATAATGCCATTAAGGTGTTTACCCCCAAGTTTATCACCAGGGATTGGAGAAAGTCTTAGCTAGGAATGGTGAGTATAAACATTTCTCCTCTAATCTGACCAAATTTACTTTTCTTATTTCCTTGTTGTGAATAATCTTTTGATCCTCTGCTTCTTAATGTATCTCATCCATGGGGATAATAACATTCTGATATCAGATTTCAGTCTAACTTCAAAGAATTCTCGGTCTCTGTGTCTGAAAAGGCTTACCTCCCAGAATTAGGGGTGCAAAGTGTTTTCCTACCTATAGCAATTTATGTTCCTATTTACTACTCTACAGACCTAAGTTAATGATGAGCTCTAAAGAAGTTCATTCTTCTCTGACCCCATAATAGTGATAGCCTCTTTCTTCCTATGCCACTTAGTACCTACAGTCAGGGGTGATGTTTAATGCTTAGCCCTAGATGTTATTTGGGGCAGAACATCAAAGTTTTCCCCTGTTACTCATGAAGATCAGTATCATGTAGGTTGCTTTGGGCTACACTAAGTAAGTTGTCCTTGCCTGGAGGAGTCTGGTTTTGCTGTTAACAACTTCTTTTCCATTTTCATAAGTGATCATCATAGCATACCATAGGTGTTCACTATTTAGCTTTGTTCTGGTTCTTACATACCTTAGTTTTCTGAGGTTTTGTTTGATTCTTCATTATCCTTCACTCCAGCTCCTGCATCTCTTGATTTGGAGACATTTCCTCCTTTGGCTCTGATTTCTGGACATTCAGGCTTAACTCAAGCTAACCTTTTGGTTTATGGCAGTAAATATGTGAAGGATTTAATTGATTTGAATTTAATTGCATTTAACTAAAGCAATTACATTTTACATGTAAATACATAGGGAAAGGAGTCTGAAGAGAAAAGAGCTTTCTCCACACCAGTGAACATTTGCTTATGCCATGACTCCAAGCGCCAAACAAGTGTTCATGAATGTGGGTGTGTGCTGTGTAGGTATGACATGCATGTCTAGGCTATGTATCTGAGGCATGACATGATTATTTACCTTGCACATATTTTCTCATTCTTCCTTCTTGATACCCTACTTTTCTTCAGGGCAGCCATGCATCTTAAACCAGGCAATGAGTCATGATTGGCCTAAGCTAGTTGTTCTCAACCACGGACAATTTCATTCCCCAGTGGATATTTGGCAATGCCTGGAGACATTTTTGGTTGTTACACCTGGAGGACAAATAGCTGCGAGCATCTAGTAGGTAGAGTCCAGGAGCATTCCTAAATAACCTACCATGCACAGGCCAGCTCTCCACAACAAAGAATTATTCATCCCCAAATAATAATGCTGAGGTTGAGAAGCCCTGCTCTAAGACCATCATAACAATTATTTTCACCCTTTTACATCTTTCTTTCTAGATAAGGGTGGCCATGTGACCCAATTCTGGCCAAGAAGAGGTAAACTGATGTTATTTGTTGATAGATTAGATCTAAGTGTTTGCTTTTCTGGTATGGGGACAAAAGGTCTGAAAAACACTTTTTCCTTTCTGTCTTACTTTGGTCTCAGACATAATGGCTGAAGCTTCAGCAGCCGTCTTGCAACCATGAGGAAAAGGCCAAAAGAATCAGAACAGTCTCAGTCTTTCCATGTTGGAGCTGCTGAATCAAATCCAGCAACAACTTACCTCCATTGCTGTTACATGCTGTAAAAAAAACAAAAACTCCAAATAGATGGAATCTTTCTTGTTGAATGGCTGTAAATTAGGTTTCCTGTTATAACCTCTAAGGATATTTCTGACTAATACAGAATGTGAGAGTGTATGTGAAGGAGAAGATATAACATGCACCTCCCTCATTCTCACAGCCCTCCCAGCGTGCTCCCACTACATAGAGGAGTATAGAAGAATAAAGAATTCTATTTCCTCTCCAGTGAAAGCAAAATGTCAGGATACAGCATTCTGGTTCCAGTGAAGAAGTCATAAGACTGTATCAGGAAGTCAGGAACTGAGCAAAGGGGTCTGAAATTGAGGACCCTTGAAGGCATAACAGTTGCTTTAGGAAAAGCCTCATGCATTTGCTGCCCATCTACTGGGAATGTAGGGAAATGTGACAGCTCAGTGGGTACAGGTGGACCAAGCATTCACCTGGGGCTGACTCCAGGGTTGGGGACAGCTAGGTTTTGAGTTGAGGGGCTTCAACTCAAGAGGTTTGGAAAGCAGGAGTTAGATGAGAAACCTCATTCAGGTGGGGGCTAGGACTGTGTTCCTTGGTGTGCAGTTCCTACAGAGTTTTCCAGTGGCAACTAGGACAGGTTAGAACTCTATTTTATTTCAGATGTGTGTGTGGGGAGATCCAGAGATGCTCCTTTGTCTTGAGAAGAGTTGGATATTACAAAACTCCATGAGCTCTTTAATAAGCAAAAATAACCCTATCTTGTAAATGTCCTCATCACTGAGGTGTGTGGAAGGTCTGGGGTAGAGCTGGCTGAACTAACTCAGCAGGAAATTGTTTTATGAAAATACAGACTCCTACTGAGATTGCTTGTATTTCAGTCTTAATTCAAACAGCTGCAGAAATATCATTCATGGGTGTGAATCAAAATGATACAATTTTCCATCTTTTCTCTTGAGGAAGACACTGGCTTTTCTCAAGGGCTCTTTAAAATTAAATTTCTTGAGCTACCATGAAAAAGTTGCTTCCTTGGCCTCAATCATTTTTGTCTGCAGCAAACACATTATCCTTCATAGCAGTGTTTTTTTTCTGTCAGTTGACCCACTGTGTAGGATGAGGGTGTTCTGAAGTCTGGGGGTGGCTGTGAATCCCCAGATGCAGAACAGAGGGAAGTTGGAGTGGGTGGAACTTGTTTACTTCCTGCAGGGCTCTGCAGCTGGATTCTTACCAGCTATGGATTTGGAGTGACTGCTGGAATTTCACTCCAGCTGCCAGTGGATGTGGCAAAATGTTCCCATCTTACCCATACCTTGCCATCTCAAGGCTCTGGAAAAAGAACAGCACAAAAGCAATGTGGAATTATCACTGAAGGAAATCAACTATTATAATCTTCAGCAATTGATGCTTCAAAGAATGACTTAGGACTGGTGTTATTTCAGAGAAGAGTAAAGAAAATCTGAAGCTATTCACTCACTTAATTATAATGACTTTGAGTAGATACACCAGGTACTCAGCACCTACTATGTGGCAGTCACTGTGCAAAGTGCTTTGCATGCATTTGCTCATGAAATTCTTACACCAGCATAAACTCCATAATAAGAAAACTGAGAAATGAAAATAGTAAGTGACTTGCCCAATTTTAGTTGGTAAGGTTTGATCTCAGGGAATCTGGCTGCAGAAATTACTGTCTGAAAAACCCTGGCACCTGGTCACCTGCTCCATCTGACTTTGGTTTTGAAGAAATCTCAGTGTTAAAATTGCCAGTGTACACCTGTAGTTCATTTTAGATATTAAAACCTTTATTCAACTGAATTGCTGAGAGTAATTTTTTTAATCGTCTGCTTTGATTTTCAAGTTATAACAAAATACCCAGATTCATATCTTTGTACAGGGCAGAGGCAAAGAGACTATATTACATTCTGGTGGCCACAGTAAAGCAGATTGCCATTTGGAAAGGAGATGACACTGATTTTTCTGCTATTGTTTTGTGCCAGGTCTAACCATGACTTTGGGCTTCCAGGACAGTTAATGAGGTAAAAGTCAATATCTCCTTGTCTACAAGCTACATAGATGCTGTGGCCTGAACAGGCTGAGGGGAAAAGAGTGAGCATTCACCTTAGAAGGATAAAAGAAAATCAGATGCCTCCAATTACCATCTAAGAGGGAATGGGGAGTTGTACAGATCTGGAATAGCGTAATAATTATAAACTATGTAACATCCCCACATTTCTTTGTCCCTTCTATTTTTTTCCAATTTCCTTATCCACCCTGCTGAAGTCAGTGTCTGATTCCCTGCTTCCTCTTCTATTAATGTAAATAACGCACATCAGATAAAGACAGGCATCAGTGAGGTGGTCTGCAACACATTTCAGTTTAACGCAGAGTAGAAGAAACGTCTATGGATAAGGTCAGTTGGGTTTTCTGTTTGTTAGAAAATAATAACTGTTCCTGTCCTTCCATGAAAGATGCCATTCATTCCTTTCCACCTGTCCATTACATTCATCCATCCCTCCATCCATCTATCCATACATCCATCCATTAATCCATCCACCCATCCATCCATCCATCCATCCATCCATCCATCCATCCATCCATTCATCTGTCCATTCATCCATCTACCCATCCATCTATCCATCTCTTAACAAGTGTTCATTAAACATTTACTCTGTGTTGGTGATGAGGAGACCAGAGTTAAGGCAGAGTTCCTGCTATCTTAGAGCATATTATCCAAGAGGGAAGACAGAATTATTGTCAAATATGCAAAGAATAACACATATATCCCATTGGAATGAGAGTTATACAGAGAAGTTAAATGAGGTAGTGTGTTAGAGACTGAGGTTAGATTGTGTCAGGAAAGGCCTCTTGGAAAGTGGATGTTGCAGCCATGATCTCATGCTGAGAAGAAACCAGCAATGTGAAGAGCAGAATGAAATACATTCTAGGTCAGAGAGCTGCTCACACAAAAGCTATGAGGCTGACTCAACCAAGCATGCGTGAGACCCTGAAGGAAATCCAGTGGTAAGCAGCATATTGGCCAAGACAGATAGTGAGACACAAGGTCACAGAGATAGAAAGGGTCAGGAATTGTAGGGCTTCCAAAGCTTAACTAAGGAATCTGATTTTTGTTCTATGCCTAATTGGAAACCACTGGCGGATTTAAGCCTGAGCATGGTATGATCTGTTTAATGTTTCATTGAGATTTCTATGTCTGGATACAGAATTGTAAGAGGAGCAGGAACCAGAGTGGGCATTAAGAGGGCTTTTGCTGCAGCTATGAGACAGGAAGGACAGCTTGGGGGTGGTCTGCAGAATTTAGAGATGTGTGGCAGTGGGCAAATTATGGAGAAGCAGAAGATAGAATGGGGTGATGGGCATGTCACATAAGTAGTAGTGGAAACCATGAGCCCTCGTTCATCCTTTCATTTTTTCAACAACAACAAAAGATGTATTGAGCACTTGCTTTATGATGCACCCGGAGTGCAAATATTAGTAACTTAAAATCCCTGACCCCAAGGAACCCAAAGTCCTGGTGGGGAAGACTGGGATATAAACATATAATTAAAATACATTTTAATAAATACTGCAATCAAGGGGTATACAGGGGGGCTAGGAGAGCTCAGAGTAAAGACTGATTAACTCTGTTTTAAAATTAAATAATGTCAGCCTTTTGACAGACATTATTTTTATTGAATTCTATCCATTGGCCTACTGAGTTGGATTAATGTAAAGAAAACTCAATAAAATTTATGTCAGTCAAATGTTTGAGTTCATGTTCTGGACATAAATTATTTGATAACTCTGGACTACTCACTTTTATTTTCTCCCCATTTATCAAACACTTTAAGTCATTACTACCTTCAACTTTGGACCCAGGAATAGATTGTGATAGTCACATCCTAGCCTCACCATCTCAGTGACTTCTGGGGGTAAAGTAGTGAGTTTGTGGGAGCCAGCTGGGGATAGGTTGCTGATTCTCTAGGGCCCATTGATGATAAGAAAGAGGTTTCACTATTTCCACTTTCTTTCCATTATATTTTATTGGATATAAAGTATATTATTACATACAGACAAAATCATTTTAGGTATGCAGTTTTATGAATTTTAGAAAATATAGAAACATTTTACCATCATTGATATCAAGATAAAAAACATTAATATCAAACCCCCAAAATGCACCCCCTTCTTCAACCCCTGGCAGCCTCTGATCTGTTTTCCTTCCTATCATTTTTGCCTTTTGCAGAATGTCATCTAAATAGAATCATGTGATATGAAACTGTTCGTGTGTACTTCTTTCACTCAGCCTCAAGCGTTTGAGATTCATCCAGCTGTTATTCATGTTAGTAGTTCGTTTTCTTTATTGCTGAATAGTATTCCATTGCATGGACGTGCTACAGCTTGTTTATCAGTTCTGCAGTTGAAAGACGTCGGGGTTGTTTCTAATTTTTGAAAATTATGGATGAAGCCACTGTAACAGGAATGGGGGTATTTTTTGTTTGGTTCGTTTTTGATAAACGTAAGTTTTCATTTCTCTTAGGTAAATATCTAGGAGAGAAATTGCTGGGTCATACAGTAAGTGTATGTTAACTTCTTAAGAAACTGTCATACTGTTTGACAAAATGGCTGTGTGATTTTGCATTTCTGCCAGCAATTCACAAGAGTCCCAGGTGCTCTGCAAAAGTGCTAGCACTAGTGTCAGAGTTTTTTCATTTCAGCTATTTTAGTGGGTATCTCATTGTGATTTTAATTTGCATTTTCCTAATAAACTAGTGATGCTGAGCAGCTCTTCATGTGCTCCTTCCATATGTGATCGTCATATAAATGTTCCTCTTTGTTATTCAAATACCAATATGTGTTCAACCTACCCTTTGCAGTACTAGAGATGCAAAAATAATTAAGCCCCAGTGTCTGACCTCGGGAAGTTCCAGTCTTGTAATGCAGATAAATATATTACAAATGTGAATGTAATGTGAGTGGTTCTGTGGAAATTCCCTGTAAGGTAAGATTATAACCTTTTAGGACAATTGGAAAAATCCTCAGAAATTTTGTGGGGTCTTTAGAATTTAATTTTGAGAGGCAGACTGGGATAGCAGCCATGGAGAGGGGATACCCAGGGAGAGAGAGGAATTAAACTTCGATGGCAGAGATGGTGAAGACACTGACCATACTGGAAGAAAAGGGGAGTACAAAGATGTGAAGAACAAAGATGGATTAATAAAAATTGCACAGAGCAGAACAGAGATCCATGTTAGTCAGGGAGGCTGCCTGTAGGTTGGTAGGAGATGATGGTAAAAATATGGGTGGATCAGAAGGAAGAACGCTGAGGAGACTTAAATGAACATACAGTTGATCCAACGTTATCTGCTGAGCGTGAGGAGAGATGAGGCATGATTCAGGCTTGAATGAAACAGATGAGAAATGGGCTGAGACGCAGTCTTTTCTGACTACATTTTCCTCCACAGTCTTGTTCTCCTGCCCTGACTTCACAGCCCAGAGAATCCTGATGGGCCCCAGCCCTTAGTAAAGGATGAAACAGTTTCTCCCAGACCTGGGATCCTTCTATCCTCTTCTGGATCTTGTGCTTCTGCCAGCATGCCATGTTCCATGCTGGTGGCAGTCAATTGGACAATATGCATCCTGTTTCCACAACTGTCGACACATGGCCATGTTTGTCTTCAGTGGGCTGCCAGCTCAGAAGACCCTAAATACGGAAGGTTTATGGGGCACCTCCCAACACCTTCTTCACTGGAACAATCATGATATGGGACCAGAACGGGATGAGGGCAGGAACCTGCCTCAGAATGCTCAGTCCCCCATGCAGAGTGCAGCCTATTGGCTGTAAAATGGCCCTGTTGTTCACAGAATCTCAGTTCCATATTGAAAAAACCAAAGGGCGATGCAGCGGAAAAAGTCCAGAGAGTGGTGGTGCAGTAACTGCTTTCACCAAGAACAAGAGTCAGGCAGAAAAGTGAGGCATGAATACTGCAGCTGTCAGATGCCTGAGCTGTGGGTTCAGACCACTCAACACAACCATGAGGTTGCCCAAACTCACTGCAGTTGGCTTCCAGTTGTTTCTAGGAACCACGCTCTGTGACAGCAGTGGGTAACAAGACAGAATAACTTACGGTCTCAGGAGAAAGGTACAATTTGGATTTGTAGCTGATTCTGAAACATGAAGCTTTTGCACTATCTTAGGTGTAAACACCGTGTATGAGATATAACTATTACTAGCTAATAATTACTGAGTCCTTTCCATGTGTCAGTCACTCCATTAAGCTTTTTATTTTCATTAAATATTTTATTTGACCTTTGAAAGAGCCATTCAAGTAAAACTTATTTCTTCATTTTAAAGATGTGAAAACTAAGCCTTAAGGAGGCCAAATAACTTGTTCATGGTCAGAACTAGAAGGTGACAGAACTGGCATGCACATCTAGAAGGAAAATCAATTAGAGAAAATGCATTCCTGATCTCTGTGTGAGTCGTCTCCTTGTGATGGAGAACAGGTGCCTCTGAGGCACTGTACGGATTTCCTCATATTGAAATGAGATTACAGTGACATTTCAGAATTAAGTGATGAATCATGTTGGGCTCGAGAATACTTTGAGCAACAATTGCTACTTTCTTTACACCCTGGCTAACTGAAAAATAATAGAAAATTGGTTATTTTTATAGACAATTGATTTTATGCTTATATACCAATATAAACCAAGAAGCTCTAATAAATAACCAAATAAACATGCACTTCTAGAACAAACAAGGTACAATGGTAGTGCATGTTTTGTACATTCTGTGTACATATATAAAGAAACATCCACAGCTTCCTTAAGTATCTAATTCCAAAAACCAGCTATAAATGGGAATGGGGGGGAATGCCCTACTCACACAAGCAACAAAATTCCTTACTACTTAGGAATAAATTGAAAAATGAAGGTACTTGACTCATTAATAAAACCATAAAATCTTAATGAAGGGCATACCAGTTAAAGAAATGGATATATGTAACATTATTAGAAAGAAAGGGTTAGTGTTTAAAACAGAGCAAATCTCACCAAATTACCATATATCTTTAATGCAATTTCAGTTGGTGTATCTTCTTGATCATATTCCACTTTCTTTACCTACATTCTCCAGATTTCTGAGATAAACTCTATCCAAAAGTAAAGTTTAATATTCATATCTATATCTGTATTTGTATAGATATAGATGAAGTTATTATCTAGATCAAGATTTAGAACATTCCAGTACCCTTGCAGAATGTCTTATGTTCTCTTCATTAGTTAACCTATTATGGCCTCTATCACCACAGATAAGTTTTGACTGTTTTTCAACTTCATGCAACTGTCATTATTCATATTTGCCTTTTTTCACTCAACCTTAAGTCTGTAAGATGCATTTTGCTTTGCATATAGCCATAATTTATTTCATTGCTGTGTAATATTCCATTGTTAATGTATATTCTCCACTTTGGGTTGTTTCCAGTTTGGGGCTATTATAAATAATGCTTCTATAAAGATGCCATTGTTGTATATGAACACAGATTTATCTCTCTCTCTGCATGTATAGATATGTATATAATATATACATATATGTTATATATGTAAAACACAAATATATATATGTGTATGTGTATATATTTGAAAGAGAAATTGGTTGTTCATAGAGCATAAATTATAAGTAATATGTAGCTTTAACAGGTACTTCTCAAGAGTTTTTCATTGCTCCCAAAGAGTAATTATGAAACCCAGTTGTTCTACATCCTTGAAATGTATTATTGTCAGCCTTTTTAATTTTAGCTACTGGATGCTGGTGGCATCTAGTCAGTAGATGGTTGCTGCTAAACATCCCACAGTGCATAGGATAACTCCCATAACAAACAATCATCTGGTCTCAACTATCAATAGTGATGAGATTGAAAAACTCTGGCCTACCCTAAATTTCTGAAGGTATTTTCTTCTAGAATCTGCATTGTTTTTCCCTGAACATTGGATTCTATGACTCATCTCAAATTAAATGTGGGAGGTAAGGGTCAATGCTCATTGTTCCGAAGACGTATAGCATAGATCCTGCATATTTATTAAAATGATTGTACTTTCCCCACTAAAATGATACTTTGTTTTTTCATTGCTGGGGAGACCATAAATGTGTGGATTCTGCGAGGTATTGGGTGGGGGGGTCTGGATCTTCTATTTATTTTTCTATGTATTTATTGATATGTTCTGGCTATGTCCCCACCCAAATCTCATCTTGAATTGTAGTTCCCATAATCCTCACATGTCGTGGGAGGGACCAGGGTGGGAAGTGATTGGATCATGAAGTGGATTCCCCAATGCAGTTCTTGTGATAGTAAATTCTCACGAGATCTGATGGTTTTATAAGCATCTGGCATTTTGCCTGCTTGCACTCATTCTTCTCTCCTGCTGCCCTGTGAAGAGGTGACTTCTGCCATGATTGTAAGTTTCCTGAGTCCTCCCCAGCCATGTGGAACTGAGTCAATTAAACCTCTTTTCTTTATAAATTACCCAGTCTTGGATATTTCTTCATAGCAGTGTAAGAGTGGATTAATACATTTATCCTTTGCTGAGAGCAGAGTATATTCATTTCTGAAACTTTACGTTTATTTTTCTTATTTAAGATTGCCTTAGTCCAGTGTGTGTGTACACACACACACAGACATAGATGCACTAAAATCACTTTGTCAATTTCCAAAAAAACTGGACTTTTTATTGAGTGCATTGAGCGTATAGATCAATTTGAAGAGAATTGACATCTTAACAATATTAAGCCCTTCAATTTAAGAGCATAGGTCTTTTCTAGGTTCATTGAACAATGTTGTATAGTTTTCAAAGTAGAGATCTTGCATGTATCTTTTGTTAGATTTAGACAGCAATATGTCTGGATTTGGTGCTATTGAAATAATGTTTTTAAAATTTAATATTCTACTTGCATGTTCTAGCTTATGAAAACAAAATTTATTTTGTATATGGACCCTATATCAAATGAACTTGCTAAATTCACTCCTTACTTCCATTAATTTTTTGAGTCTTTCATTTTTCTATATATACAGACATGTTTTCTATGAATAATCATGATTTTTTCCCAACATTCACAGATTGTATTTATTTTACTTGCTTTATTCCACTGGCTAGAACCTGCAATGTTGGGTTGAAGTGATGATGATGGATATTCTTATTTTGTTTATTATCTCAGAAGTAAACCATTAATATTTTACCACTAACCGTAGACTTTTTTCCAGGGTACCTCTCAGCAGATTGAATTAGGCTTTCTATGCAACAGCAGCACAAGAGCAACAGGAGTCATGGCAGGACAAACATTTAGAACTTTTTTTTTATTATTTTTTTGCTTTCTGACTGAGTATTGGTTGAAAGTACTGCAGCCAAAACTGTAACCAAAGGAGGCATTATGCTTCCCAAAAAAATCTCAAGGATAAGTATTGCAAGCAACAGTAGTGGTAGTTAGGTCTGGCTGTAAAGGAAAGGGTGGAGAGATACAACAAATTAGTGTGAAATTTGGAGATAAAATTTGTCTCCCAGAATATGGAGGTAACAAAGTAGTTATAGATGACAAGGATTATTCTTATTTAGAGATGATAACATTCTTGGAAGGAATGTAGACATAAATAAATCACTACTGAAATGGTATCAACATGAAGATGCCCATTTCACTGAAGTTCTGAACTCTTCTATCATAAATAATTTCCATCTCTCTCTTTTTAAATAAGCTAATTATATCTAAAAAAGTGAGTTAGTATCCTTCTTTTTCTGGTTTGACATTAAATTCAATATGCTATCATCTTGTTTAGAGTTTTATGTCTATATTCGTGAACAATGTTGACCCTTATTTCTTTTATTTTTGTCATATTCTTTACAAGTTTTGGTATCAATGTTATTGTTATTCTCTAAATTGAGTAGCTTGGTAATATTGCTTTTCTGTTCTCTGTTGTTGTTGCATGTTGTATATGTTGTGTGTTAATATTATTTCTTCTTTGAACGGTTTCGAAAAAAATGCCTACTGAAGTCATCTGGACATGGAGATTTTTTAAGGAAAAGTTTTAAATTATAGATTCAGCTTATTTTAATGGACATAGGGTCATGCCAATTTGCTATTTTTTTGTCCTGTGTCATTATTGATAGTTCCTTTTTTTCAAAATTTTTTTCATTTCTTTTAAACTTGCAAATTATTGGCATATGCTGGTTTCTAATATAGTGTTATGATTCTTCTGATGACTGGATCTGTAGGAATCTTGATGTTGATATTTTGTTTCTTCACACTGTAACAAAAAGCTTTTCTCATTTTTTATCTTGTTCATTTACTTACTGTATTAGTCTGTTTTCGTGCTGCTAATAAAGACATACCCAAGACTGGGTAATTTATTAAGAAAAGAGGTTTAATTGACTCACAGTTAGGCATAGTTGGGGAGGCCTCAGGAAACTTACAATCATGGCAGAAGGGGAAGCAAACACGTTCTCCTTCACACGGCGGCAGCAAGGAGAAGTTCTGAGCAAAAGAGGGGAAAGGCCCTTATAAAACCATCAGATCTTGTGAGAACTCACTCACTATCATAAGAAAAGCATGAGGGTAACTGCCTTTATGATTAAATTACCTCCCATTGTGTCCCTCCCACGATACATGGGGATTATGAGAACTTCAGCTCAAGATGAGATTTGGGTGGGGACGCAGCCAAACCATATCATTTACTCTTTCATTTGTATCTTCTTTTAGTTTTCTACTTTCTGTGGGTTTAATTTGCTATGTATTTTCCCTAAATACTCTATGGTAAAACTGAGATTTTTTATTGTTAACCTTTTTTTCTTTTTTAATATATGCATTTTGAGCAATAATTTTCTCTATGAGGACTGTTATGAATGTATCCTATGGTTTTGATATATTATTTTGGAGTTTCCTTTAAAATATTTTATGATTTTAATTGTAATTTATTTCTTGGCCCAAGGACTATCTAGAGATGTGTTACTTAGTTTCAAAATATTAGGAGATTTTCTAGTGACCTTTCTGTTATTGGTCTCTAACTTTATTCCACTGTTGACAGAGGATATGCTCTATGATTTTAGTCCTTTGAAATTTGTTAAGACTTACTTTATAGACAAGAATATTGTCTGTTTTGTTAAATATTATATGTGCGGTTGATAAGAATGCCTTTTTTGTAGTTGCTACAGGTAGTGTTCTACAAATGACTGTTAGTTCAGGTTGGTTCATCTGGTGTTCAACTTTCTATGTCCTTAGTGTTATTTTTGTCTGCTTGAATCATTAGTTACTGAGAAAAGTGTATTAAAATTTACAACTATGATTATCAATTTGTCCATATCTCCATTTAGTAATGTCAAATTTTACCCATATATTTTGAGGTCATATTATTAGATGATTACAAATTTAGGATTTCTATAATTTCATGATGCATGTCTCTATTATTGTTATCAATAAATAGACCCTTAAAGCCCCTTTAGTTGCATTTGCTCACTAACATGGTACTGCGAATTAAAAAATAAAATATTCAAATATGATGGATAAAAAGATACCTCACTGTAGTTTTAATTTGCACATCCATTACTCATTGCGAAATTTATGATCTTTTTATGTCCTTATTGGCTTTTGCCACTTTTCTACTAGTTTATTTGCATTTTTAATTTTGGGTTTGCAAGAATGCTTTATATATTTTAGATACTAAAACATTGTAGGTTATTCGATTGGCCAAGTTCCTTGTCCAGTCTGTGGCTTGTCATTTATTTTCATGCTGTTAATTATGCAGTCAATTTCAATTTTAATATATCAAATGTTTTTATTATGTATTTTTATGAAAATCTGCCATAAATGTCTTCAACATGTTTTGTTAAATTTATTCTTAGACATTTTATATTCCTTGTTGCTATTAAAAATGATATTCTTGAAAATTAATAATTCTAAATATCTCTGCCCAGCTAGATGTATATATTAGTAAAATATTTAGCTACCTTGATATACTCTGCATCCCTCAGAGTTCAGCTAGGAATGCATAAACCAGTTGAGGTTTTTAAGCAAAAATGATCTTACAGAAAGGTTGGGTACCATACAGTCCCACTGGAAAAGCAAAATATGTAAAATTAGAATGAGGGCAACACTTATTTTCAGCTTCAGGTTCTGAAGAATTGGAAGAGCTTGCTTGGCCAATAATAAAAATACGATAATGTCTCTGTAATGAAAACAGTTTGTATTAGCATAAAAAATAAAACAGGCCAGAGAAACAGAATACAGTGCCCAGAATCTGATTCTAAAATATATATGACAACTAAATAAATTAAATAAATGGTATTTCAATTTAGTGGAAATTTAATAAGTGATGCCAGCACAACTGGTTTTCTATCAAAAACAGAGATAGTTAGACATCTACTTCATGTCATATTTAAATATACTATAACTGTAATAAAAACATAAATATTTTTTAAAATTATAACTATGTAACATCTCAGGAGGAATGTTAAAGCCAAAGGGTGGTGAAATCTTTATAACCAAAACAATAAACCCCCAAAGTGTAATGGAAAAAGCAGAGATACTTGAAGATATGAAAATTAAATTTTATTTATTTAAATATTTTTTAAAATCAATACTGAAACACAGGATACATGCTACACATACTAGATTAAAAGTCACAATATATTTAAAATAATATTATTGATAACTATTATCAATAATATTGTTATTAATAATCAATAATATTTTTACATTACAATACTATTATCGATAATATTATTGATAACAAATTTACAAGAAAAACACATACACACCACCAGGAAAAAATGGGAAAAATGTACTATTAAAGAGCTCCTACAATTACAAACATAAAAGACCAATGGAAGCAAAAGAATAGGCATGCAACCTTTTTGTTGGAAAAATGCAAATAAAAATAATGTCAAGGTAGTATTTCATACTTATCAGATGAGAAAAAAATGGTTATTGCTGATAAGGATGTAGATAACATGGAGCTCAGACATCGTTGCTGTCCTTGTGAGTTAGTAACGAACCTTTTTTGGAAAGCAATTTGAAAGGATCATTAAAAGTTAAAAACATACATATTCTTCAACTCATTGATCTCACTCCTCAGAATCAAATTTATATAAATAAAAATAGCAAAATCTAAAAATACATACATGGAAATATTTATTGCAGGATTTTTGACAGTAACAAAAACTAGAATGGAAAAGTGAATACTATTCAGAAATATATAGATTGGATAGATTATGGTCCATTCATATCAGGGATTATTATTTACTACTAACAGACTAAATTTGGTTCAGACCAAATTACTTGGAAAGATTGCCACAGTCTATGAGGAAAGGAGAAAAACAAGATGTAAAGAAGCATTATGATTGTGATCATTTTTTAAAACAAAATAATGATGACAATTTTGCTGTCTATATACATATTATCATCTAAATCTGTGTCAACAGTTAAAGCTACAGTCACAGTGACTTGATCATTTGGGCATTGAATAAGCCCATTGAAAGAGTAGCAGTATGTGGCCAATCTTAGTTATCTGAGGCAGAAGAGGGAAAGCAGAAGACAAATATCAAACACTGAAAAAAATAAAACATGGCATTAAAATATGTACAATAAGAAACAAAATATTTGTATATACAGATATACACACATATAAAGAGGTGCATGAACAGATGATCTGTAACATTGATTTTGGTTTTCTTCGTACAGCAGAATTTCAAGGGACAATTACATTTATTTTTTAATATTTCCTCTTGATTTTTATAATAAAAATATACTAACTACATAATCATAAGAAGCTGTAAAGATAGGTTCACTGTTGCAAAACAATGAAGAAAGGAAATGATTTTGTTTCTTCTAGTTACCTACCTAAGCCTAATTGGCTACCTCAATATGAACCAAAAATAAGTAATCCCAGGTACCACGAAGAGAAGTCCCATAAATAGCTTGATTTTCACTTGACTTATGTTCTCAGTTTCTTTAATTTTCTGTGAATGTTAGTTCTTTAGAAAGGGCTTTCCTGACCACTTCATCCATTTTTCCCCATCACAAATCATTTCCTAACACTTTACTTTGACTTTAAGTAACTCTTTTTGTAAACTGTTCATTGTTTCTTATACCTTGTATACTTGAAATCAAGGGTTTTTTTTTTAATCTATTTTAAGGTTTCCTCTTTTAACAATAATTTTTTAAATGTGGTTCAGGCTACATATTTTCCTCAGAAATGTATTAATTAACCCTGAAAATATTTCTTCTGGAAATATATTTTTTTCCTGTGAAAATATATAGCTTTGGCTGTGACCCACAGGTTTTTTTATGAGGGTTTATTTTTCCCATTCATCCTTTAAATATAATTTGTGACTTATATTTTCACCTCTTTAATCATGTATTGTTAGAAAAACATTTTTAAATAGAAATGAGCTAGTTATTTTTCAGGCGTAGACTTTATTTGTTATTGATTTTAATCTTGGGGGAGAGAAAGCTATGATCAAAAGTGAGGCCTATAAAATATCTCCTTTGGATAGATATTAAAATTTTTTGTATCTAAGTGTATTAGTGTTGTTTTACAGTGTTCCAAGGGCATTAAAAGGATATATATTCATATTTTAAGATAGTACATTGCATACAAATCTATTAAATTGTGTTTATTGATTATATTATTTAAATATTCTATTCGTGTCCTCATTGATTTTATATTCTGAAATAGTTGCACTGAAATTTTCCAATGAAATTTTATTTTAACAAGTTATCATAGCTTTCGACGTCTAACTCAATTCTTACATTTTTCTGCAGTGTTATTGGCTACATAAAGATATACATCATTTATAAGTCTCTTTTATGGACTGTTAAATTTTATTATTACATAATATTCCTCTTTATCTTGTTTAGTTCTGATGACCTTGATTTCCCTTTGTTCTGATATTAATATTGTCCGATGCATCATTAGATTTTTATTTGTCTAATAATAAACAATAATGAAATTTTTCTTCATTCACTGTTGGTGATCTCCTGGTAATTTAGAAGCTCTATTGCATTTCTAGTCTAATAGTAACTTCCACTTCTTAACTGTCAGAATTAAACCTGTATTTTTCCCACTGACACTTTACATATCCACTCCCCCCGTCCCACTGAAATAAATGTTTAGAATGCCTTCACTTTTTACCTCAATATGAGATCTTAGAAGTTGCAGTAACCCCTGTCAAACCTGAATTTGGAGATAATGCAATTAGTAAGTGGCTCCGCACCTCTTCCCAACTCCAGTTCTCAAACAGGGTTAGGTTAAAGTTCTTATGCTTTATAAGAAGTGGGCTGTGGTTAGGATTTGACCACCTTGTGATCCTTTGGGACTTTTCAGTTCAAGTATCTTTCAGTTGTGTACTTTTGTATACTTTACACTATTTTTTGTGATTTTAGACAGTACAGATCTCCTAAAAATAATGTATTATATTTAATACATTAATAAATTAATAACACATGAACCTACATTTAACAATTGAATTATTTGGATATCACGTATCTCATTGTGGTGGCATATTATCATATGTTAATTTTTTTGTTCTTTATTATTCCCCCCTTCTCCCACACCTGCCACTTAATTTTGTTGAAAAAGTTGGGGTTTTTTTGTTAGTCTTTGTTTTCTTTGTGGGGGGCAGTCTATTGAGAGGATTTCTCTTGCTACACGTTTCCTCTTCCAAAAAGACTCACTGTGTGCTTATAAGTTCACAGTAACATTATCATCATTCAATTATATATGATATGTATATAAGCATAGAAATTGTGTCCATCTATTGTTTTATCCATCTTTTATTCATTGTTGCCATTTCCCCTTTTATATCTTCCAATATATTGAGGTTTCTAGTCTTATTGCACTGAAATTTATTTAGAGTTCACAGATATTTCTCTAAATAATAAACATGGATTGTATTCACTGAGACTATTCTCACCTTATGGTTGTTTCAGCAATAGGTGTATATTTTATGCATGTGTAGAATTTGACATTGCAGGCCTTTCCTCTCAAAAGTCTATACATGTTGCAGAATAGCATCCATGTATTGGAGGTAAATCTGAGGCTAAACAGGTTAACTCTGATATGTGAACAGTTTTTTATAACTGGAAGCTTTAAGCATTTGTATGTAACTTAGGATTTTGGAATTTCAAAAGTTCACATTTTTTTCCAGTAATTTTTTGATACCTAGCAAGAAACCCAAAACTGTATATTTATCTTTCTGCAGCTCAAATATATTGTCTTATAGTTCTTTTTAAAATATTACTTTTCCTTCAAATTTCCTTTTTTCTTCCTGTTAATTCAATGAGTCTAATTAGATCTCCTAGCACTGTCTTCAAAACTCTTATCTTTCCTTTTAAATCTATAACTATGTGTTTCTACTTTCTTTTATGACACATTTCATCAACTTTGTCTTTTAAATCATCAATTCAAATCTTGGCAAGTTTGTACTTTTTAATAATTTATGTATTAATTACTGAAACGGCAAAATCACTAACTGCTGAAGTTATTTTTTCCAAATTTTATCTCCTTGAGAGTAGAAGTTCTCCTCTTTGAACTAAGGTCCCCCTTCCCCAAGACTATGATGAAAACTGACCCCTCATACAAGGAAAACCCTGAAGGAGTCACCCACACAGTGGGACAGACAGACACAGATATATCTGAACCACAGGAGACAACGCAGCTTAAGCAGAAACCTGAACTCCTGCTATTCCTGGATTTTTCTTAAAAATAAAATTAATATATTTTGGCCAGGTGTGGTGGCTCACTCCTGTAATCCCAGCACTTTGGGAGGCCGAGGCTGGTGTATCCCTTGAGGTCAGGAGTTTGAGACCAGCCTGTCCAACATGGTAAAACCCCGTCTCTACTAAAAATACAAAAATTAGCTGGGCGTGGTGGTGCACGCCTGTAATTCCAGTTGCTCGGGAGGCTGAGGTGGGAGGATGGCTTGAACTCAGGAGGCAGAGGTTGCAGTGAGTCGAGATTGTGCCACTGAACTCTAGTCTGGGTGACAGAGTGAGACTCCATCTCAAAAACTAAAAATAAATAAATATATTTTTACAATGATATTTAACCCAAGACATTTGTAAAATGGAAGGATTCATTTTAACCCCTATAACCTCTGTCCTCCAGTTTTGGAAAGTGGTTTATCAATACTGCATTAATAGAAATAGAGATATTACATAGTAATTCAAGATGGATAAGGAGGCAACTCCTCTTCAAACAACATGAAATTAGGAGATATGCTAGTAGAAGTTGTAATTTCCACATTGTGAAAGGTCTAGTTGTATTGTAGATACTTCATCCAGAGAGCAGGCCAAAAAGAGGGCCACTTTCCTCTCTCTCCCACAGTCTCAGCATCTGATAACCCCTGCCCACTTCTGCCCTTTATGAAGGTTAGGAACTAGACACAGAAGTAACTGACAATCCGTGAAGGAAGACACAACATGGGGAGATGGGCCTTGCCTGTCAGAGGGCACAATGGAAGGTTAGAGAGAGACGATTAGAAATGGTAAAGAGAAAAACATGGAAAAGGTCTGGGTGGGGGTGGAAGGATTTCTCTGTTAACTTCAGTGCCCATGGAAGATGCTGTGCAGACCCTGTGCTCATGACAAGAGCTTAGAGAGAAGTTGCATGGATTAGACTCTCAGCTACAATCTTAACCTCTTTCAAATTCCACAAGGATTGGATGATTTTGATACCAAAAGTCAAGTACTGACTAAACTTTCTGCATAATTCCAGCAAGACATTTCTTTCTTTCTTTTTTTTTCTTTTTAACTTCACAATAAAGAACCATTTCCTGATCTATATAAAAAGACTTGCTAAATGAAATTATAATATATCCAAACTAGAAGCTATTCCATAAAAGGAAGAAAATAATAACTGTACAGTGGAGAAACCTGGCAGACAGTACTTTAACCAAGTGACAAAGATTAACATCATCAGTGATATCATGTAGATATCATGTAACTTTGTGGTCGTCTATCCAAAAATTCAAAACCCCAGTCAAACCATAAGGAAAATCAAACAAACCCAAATTGAGGGGTATTCTATAAAACATCTTACCATTATTCCTCAAAATGGTCAAGATTATGAAAAACAAAGTAAGACTAAATAACTGTCACTAACCAGAGTTGTCTATGGAGAGATGGTGACAAAATGCAGTGTGGTAGCCTGGATTTGATACCAAAACAAAACAAAAAAATGGGAAAACTAGTGAAATTAAAATAAAATCTAGAATGATAGTAAAGTACCAATGTTGGTTTCTTAGTTTTGACAAATAAACCATGCTAATATATGCTGGTAACATTAGGGGAAACTGAGTTAGAAATATATGGAACTCTCTGTACTCACTTAGCTAATTATTTTGTAAGTCAAAGATAATTCCAAAAGAAAGAGTTTATTTAAAAATATTTCCATAACCTAAAGAGTACAATTTACCTCTCCTCAGTTCTAAGTTAGATGTACTTTATTTATCCTTTAGATCCAGTTACCTAGAAAGGCAAGTATACTGCAAATATGGTACTGATATTGACACCTATTTTATTGATCACCTACTATATACCAATAGTATGATGGTTCAAGTCTAGTATGTTGTTATTCACGTGATAAGGCACAACCATTGTTGCTGTTGGGAGAGCAGAGCCTATTTCTAGAGCCTATTTCTCTCTCTCTGTTGATTTCTTCTCCTCCATGTCTATAGTCATATAGAAAGTTTAATCAACATATTGAAGACATTGTGGGTTTTTTAGTTATGAGTTTGATTTTTGTTTTTGTTTTTGCAGCTTTTTGAATGCCATCAGTGGCCCTCACTGGGGGTAATGCAGTGAGTTTGCTACTGATACTTCAAGTAAGCATAAACAGTCTCCAAAATGGTTTTTCTGTGCAAAGACAGTTGTTCAAAGGACATGGACACAACTGGATGTTCACCTTCATCACTGCCCTCAGTCAAGTCCAAACCGGATGCTGGGTAGAACAATGAAAGGCAGATAGCATCAGTTTCTTCGCCAACAAAAAGTGCAAGAAATAGTATTTCCCCTTCCCCTGAAAACTTGATGGGAATTCAAGAATCAAGAATGCTAATGGAGTGAGAGGAGAGGGTATTTGGGAAAGGAAAAAGGGGAAAAGGCTGAAATTGAGCCAAGGGTCTTGCTCTCTCTTGCCTACTTCCTGTGCAGGGACACATGGAGGGGAAGGAAGTTAGTCATTAGCAAGTGTGTGTTCATTCCTGATGAGTTTGAGATAATTCCCATCAGCCATGGTTTCATCATTGTTGGATGGGCTATTGGAAGTAGAGTGTGTCCTCTCTGGTTTGGAAGTTAGAGAAATGGGTTTGGGCTACAGCCAGATTCCCTTTGGCCGTCAGTGTGCTCTGCCTTAGAATGCAGCAAGAGAGAAACTAATATTTTCCCTATGACACCAAGCTTCCCAGAGTCAGATAGACATTTATACTTTCTCTTTGCAACTGGGTATTTACAAATTATTGAAGAAGCTTAGGGTCAATTTTAAAATCTTTGACCAAATAACATCTTGTTTCCCCAGAAAGAAGAAGCATGGTGATGCCTAACTTCTCCTTAAGTGTCTATATTTTTATTGAAAGCTTCCTTGGTTGGATGACAGAATAACTAAATTCTAAAACTTTTCACCAAGCAGGTGCTCAGAAAAAAATAAATGTTGATGACTGTAAAATGTATTTAAAAGTACAATACAGCCTGTTGATTGTGAGACTAATTTTTTTTTCCTTTTTTTTATTATTATTATACTTTAAGTTTCAGGGTACATGTGCACAATGTGCAGGTTTGTTACCTATGTATACATGTGCCATGTTGGTGTCCTGCACCCATTAACTCATCATTTAGCATTAGGTATATCTCCTAATGCTATCCCTCCCCACTCCCGCCACCCCACAACAGTCCCCGGTGTGTGATGTTCCCCTTCCTGTGTCCATGTGTTCTCATTGTTCAATTCCCACCTATGAGTGAGAACATGCAGTGTTTGGTTTTTTGTCCTTGCGATAGTTTGCTGAGAATAATGGTTTCCAGCTTCATCCATGTCCCTACAAAGGACATGAACTCATCATTTTTTATGGCTGCGTAGTATTCCATGGTGTATATGTGCCACATTTTCTTAATCCAGTCTATCATTGTTGGACATCTGGGTTGGTTCCAAGTCTTTGCTATTGTGAATAGTGCCACAATAAACATACGTGTGCATGTGTCTTTATAGCAGCATGATTTATAATCCTTTGGGTATACACCCAGTAATGGGATGGCTGGGTCAACTGGTATTTCTAGTTCTGGATCCCTGATGAATCGCCACACCAACTTCCACAATGGTTGAACTAGTTTACAGTCCCACCAACAGTGTAAAAGTGTTCCTATTTCTCCACATCCTCTCCAGCACCTGTTGTTTCCTGACTTTTGAATGATCGCCATTCTAACTGGTGTGAGATGGTATCTCATTGTGGTTTTGATTTGCATTTCTCTGATGGCCAGTGATGGTGAGCATTTTTTCATGTGTTTTTTGGCTGCATAAATGTCTTCTTTTGAGAAGCGTCTGTTCATATCCTTTGCCCACTTTTTGGTGGGGTTGTTTGTTTTTTCCTTGTAAATTTGTTTGAGTTCATTGTAGATTCTGGATATTAGCCCTTTGTCAGATGAGTAGGTTGCAAAAATTTTCTCCCACTCTGTAGGTTGCCTGTTCACTCTGATGGTAGTTTCTTTTGCTGTGCAGAAGCTCTTTCGTTTAATTAGATCCCATTTGTCAATTTTGGCTTTTGTTGCCATTGCTTTTGGTGTTTTAGACATGAAGTCCTTGCCCATGCCTATGTCCTGAATGGTAATGCCTAGGTTTTCTTCTAGGGTTTTTATGCTTTTAGGTATAACATGTAAGTCTTTAATCCATCTTGAATTAATTTTTGTATAAGGTGTAAGGAAGGGATCCAGTTTCAGCTTTCTACATATGGCTAGCTAGTTTTCCCAGCACCATTTATTAAATAGGGAATCCTTTCCCCATTGCTTGTTTTTCTCAGGTTTGTCAAAGATCAGGTAGTTATATATATGTGGCATTATTTCTGAGGGCTCTGTTCTGTTCCATTGGTCTATATCTCTGTTTTGGTACCAGTACCATGTTGTTTTGGTTACTGTAGCCTTGTAGTATAGTTTGAAGTCAGGTAGCGTGATGCCTCCAGCTTTGTTCTTTTGGCTTAGGATTGACTTGGCGATTCAGGCTCTTTTTTGGTTCCATACGAACTTTAAAGTAGTTGTTTCCAATTCGTGAAGAAAAGTCATTGGTAGCTTCATGGGGATGGCATTGAATCTATAAATTACCTTGGACAGTATGGCCATTTTCACGATATTGATTCTTCCTACCCATGAGCATGGAATGTTTTTCCATTTGTTTGTATCCTCTTTTATTTCACTGAGCAGCGGTTTGTAATTCTCCTTGAAGAGGTCCTCCACATCCCTTGTAAGTTGGATTCCTAGGTATTTTATTCTCTTTGAAGCACTTGTGAATGGGAGTTCACTCATGATTTGGCTCTCTGTTTGTCTGTTATTGGTGTATAAGAATGCTTGTGATTTTTGCACATTGATTTTGTATCCTGACACTTTGCTGAAGTTGCTTATCAGCTTAAGGAGATTTTGGGCTGAGACGATGGGGTTTTCTAGATATACAATCATGTCATCTGCAAACAGGGACAATTTGACTTCCTCTTTTCCTAATTGAATGCCCTTTATTCCCTTCTCCTGCCTGATTGCCCTGGCCAGAACTTCCAACACTATGTTGAATAGGAGTGGTGAGAGAAGGCATCCCTGTCTTGTGCCAGTTTTCAAAGGGAATGCTTCCAGTTTTTGTCCATTCAGTATGATATTAGCTGTGGGTTTGTCATAGATAGCTCTTATTATTTTGAGATACGTCCCATCAATACCTAATTTATTGAGAGTTTTTAGCATGAAGGGTTGTTGAATTTTGTCAAAGGCCTTTTCTGCATCTATTGAGAAAATCATGTGGTTTTTGTCTTTGTTTCTGTTTATATGCTGGATTATGTTTATTGATTTTCGTATGTTGAACCAGCCTTGCATCCCAGGGATGAAGCCCACTTGATCATGGTGGATAAGCTTTTTGATGTGTTGCTGGATTCAGTTTGCCAGTATTTTATTGAGGATTTTTGCATCAATGTTCATCAAGGATATTTGTCTAAAATTCTCTTTTTTGGTTGTGTCTCTGCCAGGCTTTGGTATCAGGATGATGCTGGCCTGATAAAATGAGTTAGGGAGGATTTCCTCTTTTTCTATTGATTGGAATAGTTTTAGAAGGAATGGCACCAGCTCCTCCTTGTACCTCTGGTAGAATTCGGCTGTGAATCCATCTGGTCTGGGCTTTTTTTGGTTGGTAAGCTATTAATTATTGCCTCAATTTCAGAGCCTGTTATTGGTCTATTCAGAGATTCAACTTCTTCCTGGTTTAGTCTTGGGAGAGTGTATGTGTCAAGGAATTTATCCATTTCTTCTAGATTTTCTAGTTTATTTGCATAGAGGTGTTTATAGTATTCTCTGATGGTAGTTTGTATTTCTGTGGGATCAGTGGTGATATCCCCTTTGTCATTTTTTATTGCGTCTATTTGATTCTTCTCTCTTTTCTTCTTTATTAGTCTTGCTAGTGGTCTATCAATTTTGTTGATCCTTTCAAAAAACCAGCTCCTGGATTCATTGATTTTTTGAAGGATTTTTTGTGTCTCTATTTCCTTCAGTTCTGCTCTGATCTCAGTTATTTCTTGCCTTCTGCTAGCTTTTGAATGTGTTTGCTCTTGCCAAATTGTAAAGACCATCAAGGCTAGGAAGAAACTGCATCAACTAACGCGCAAAATAACCAGCTAACATCATAATGACAGGATCAAATTCACACATAACAATACTAACCTTAAATGTAAATGGGCTAAATGTTCCAATTAAAAGGCACAGACTGGCAAATTGGATAAAGAGTCAAGACCCATCAGTGTGCTGTATTCAGGAAACCCATCTCATGTGCAGAGACACACACAGGCTCAAAATAAAGGGATGGAGGAAGATCTACCAAGCAAATGGAAAACAAAAAAAAGGCAGGGGTTGCAATCCTAGTCTCGGATAAAACAGACTTTAAACCAACAAAGATCAAAAGAGACAAAGAAGGCCATTACATAATGGTAAAGGGATCAATTCAACAAGAAGAACTAACTATCCTAAATATATATGCACCCAATACAGGAGCACCCAGATTCATAAAGCAAGTCCTGAGTGACCTACAAAGTGACTTAGACTCCCACACAATAATAATGGGAGACTTTAACACCCCACTGTCAACATTAGACAGATCAACGAGACAGAAAGTTAACAAGGAATTGAACTCAGCTCTGCACGAAGTGGACCTAATAGACATCTACAGAACTCTCCACCCCAAATCAACAGAATATACATTCTTTTCAGCACCACACCACATCTATTCCAAAATTGACCACATAGTTGGAAGTAAAGCTCTCCTCAGCAAATGTAAAAGAACAGAAATTATAACAAACTGTCTCTCAGACCACAGTGCAATCAAACTAGAACTCAGGATTAAGAAACTCATTCAAAACCGCTCAACTACATGGAAACTGAACAACCTGCTCCTGAATGACTAGTGGGTACATAATGAAATGAAGGCAGAAATAAAGATGGTCTTTGAAAGCAACGAGAACAAAGACACAACATACCAGAATCTCTGGGACACAGTCAAAGCAGTGTGTAGAGGGAAATTTATAGCACTAAATGCCCACAAGAGAAAGCAGGAAAGATCTAAAATTGACACCCTAACATCACAATTAAAAGAACTAGAGAAGCAAGAGACTAATTTTCAACATCTACTGAGTGGAACACGGCAAGAGGCATGACAAAGCAGATGACTGCACTTAGAAGTGAAAGATAGCATAGATAAATTTCTAAAATTCAAATAACATGAAAAGGAGCATCTGTGAGTCATTAGTTAAATAAAAAGCATGAGGCAAATACTAATATAAGTCATACAGTAATTAAAACTAAGTTCTACCTTGCTATTTCTATGTATTACACATATATTTACATGACATGTGGATCAACATAAGACAAAACTGAGACATGCCAATAGGTGCTGATAATCTAATTCTTGCATTATACACCAGCAGCCACAGTGGCATGGGCCAAAGGGCATATCTCAAAAGAAGGGAACTTTATCATTTAATGAAACAGAATTAACATCCATAGTGACAAATAAACATACTTGGTATCTTGAATGCTTTGCTGTTTAGTACTTTATTATAGAAAATATGTGTTTTCTGGAAAATTGTTTCTGGAGTTCACTCTCTAGAACACAGGGCTCCTTCTGGTTACTACATTCATTTGAAGCAAGGCCAAAATTACATTTCCATCTAGAGAATAAACAACAACCAAAAAAACCCTCAGAGGAATGGTTGGGTCTTTGTCTTTTCTATGCCAACAACTTTTTAGTGGTTATATAAAAACTCAGGAATTGTACAAGTATGAAGAGACACACCTGAGAGAAGAACCAATAGCAGAACCAAGAACCAGAGAGAAGAAGCAGAGAGAACAAAGGGACTGGGTAAAATTTCTCTTCCAATCTCCTGTGAAAGCAATCCATGCTTGACAAACAGGCTCATCAAATGGGCTCAAGAGCAAACCTCTACATTTTACCAGTTTCCAGGAATCAGAGAAAAACTCTTAAATATAGAAAGTTGAGAACATTTCTGATTAAACTTCTAGAAGACACATAGAATTTGTGAAATCAAGGAAGCACACAGTAAGTGAAACAATCTAAAATCAGGAAAGATAGGTAATGGAAGAAATGAAAGGATACATTATTGCTTCAATTTTTGAATTAAGGACTCATGGTAAAAGTGGTAAATGACAGATATTATGCAAACAACTACGTGTATCAGAAGAAAAAAGATCACAGGAATTCAGAAGCATTTAAAGATAAAGGAAAAAGAACTTTGAAACTTAGAAGCAAACAAATAATGATGAGCCTAGGGGAATATGGACCATATATGCATAATAGAATATATATATACTTGTGTGTGTGTTTGTATTGTGTGAGATATATACATACTTTATATACTAAGTATACAATAAATATTTTTATTGTATATATATTTGTATATAAACACACATTTATATGTAAAAATATCTATCTCTCTATCTGTCTATCTATCTATACACACAGACACATAAAAGACGTGTCTCAGAGAAACCTCTCTTTTGGTAAAAAACACACACCAGAAGCAATTAAAGGAGTAATAGAAGGAAACATTATTGAGTAAAAGAAAAAAAAATCTGCGAACTAAAAGAATTTATTGATCCTGGGCAAAATTAATTTAAAAAAACACAGAATTACAACCTGAGATTTGTTCAAGTACTGTGGTGGCACTTCAAATATAAAGTCTAAACACTTTAAATAGAAGTGGGAATAAAAGTTGGGTTGGCTAAAATACATTCCAAATCATCTTAGCTTCATATATTGCTATATGCCACACACGTCTGAAAAAAAAAAAAAACAGAAAATTCATTGCTTCTTCACCTTTTGGCTAAGATCAAAATTAGTAACAACAAGTACAGTTTGAGGGGAAAAGATTATGGCCCAAAAATTCCATGCCCAATTATTCTGTATGAGGGCAGAGGGAAATATTTCTTAGGCTGGCAAAGGCTCAGAACAGAGGCGATCCCTGTTCTCTTGCAGAGAAAATTACTCTAAGTCACTCTACCTGAGCAAAAGATAAATCAATATAAACAACTCAAGAACGAGGAAGTTGTGGTAATAAAGGATTGATGGTGTCCCTTTGGGCATTGTACTTTTTAGTCTGTATTGAGTTCTTTCCACTGCTTGACTAATAGTGGGGTATATGGCATGTGGCAAGCGCTTCCTTTTTAAGAGCGAAAGACATCACACTTGTAAAACAGGACAAATGGACTTGTCCCCTCCCATCAGCCCCAGAGGGAAAACCAAAGGAGAATTCCATCAGAATACACTCACCCTTTTCATCTACTTGAACTGTGGTCAGCAAGGGTCTAATCAGAGTCAGCCCCAGGAGTGAGCCTTGGATCTCTTGCTGGTGTTTTGCAACATGCCTCACAGGTCTGTCTTCATCCCACTGAAATGTGAAACAAAAGAGCGAGGGATGGATTCTATGTCTGCAGTTCTCTTTCTGAAGCTTTTTATTTTAAATCAAAAATAAGCTCTCTGGATTAAACTGATGCACTCAGAACCTGATTGTCTCCCCATTATTGCTTTCCCTTTAGATGTAATGAGCAAATAAATAAGTGGGACAGTTAAACTTCACATGACAATTACATTGACATATGTGATGGAAACCTCATTTTTCACATTGGCCAAAGTTTTCTTGTGAAGAATCCTTTCTAATCACTGGGAAGAGTTCTTGGTAGTGGGAAAAGTATGTATTCTTTGTTACAACAAAAGCAACAGTCCTTCAATGTGAAGCTTTCCTAGTGTTTTCAGTCCGGCTGGGATGAACTACATTTTGAATGGTGCTGGAGCATTCACAAGACACATGTCACAGCCAATCAGAGGGTGAATAATAATCGAGAGAAAAAGAGTCCATACAGTGGGAACATGGAAGAAAATCCTTATGTAGTATATCTCTTGCAGGGGGGGAAAAAAAAGAAAGGAAAGCAAAGCAAAGTAAAAAAAAAGTCCTTAACTAGTTGGGAAGGCATACAGACTCTCCTTTCTATTTTATGATTCTTCCATCAGCACTTATTCTGTAATCATCTCATAATCATGAAAATTTGTCATTTTAATTTTATCTCTAGGGGAAAAGTGTAGATGCTGGCACTATGACAAGCACAACAGTATAAAAGGACAATTACCTTAAGCTCACACTTTTTTTCTTTATTTCCAAGGAAGAACTCAATTTTCAAGGTTCATAGCAGAACATTTTACTGTGGCTTTATATACATGGCCTTTCATTACATTAAAAACTCTAAAAATCTATATATTCCAAGCTTAATTATTTCTCTTAGAAGTCACACTGTCATTTACTTATTTTTATTCATTCCATAAATATATTGGGAGCACCCACTATGGATCAGGCACCACGAAGACCATTGGGAAGGAATACGACAGAGCAGAGAAAATGAGAGCTCTGGGCACAGGTAGTCTGGTTTCAAACCCCAGCTACATTTTGCCATCTTGCATGGTTTTGGTTCTGTTCCTTAACTTCTCTGAGTCTGATTTCCTAATTTATAATATGGAGAAAATACTAAGACAAACTTATCAAGTTATTATGATGATTACAATATTCTCTATTGTAATCCTCACAATTAAATGTGTAAGATGTTTAGACTGTGACGATGATGATGCCTACTTCTCAGTAACTGCATTTTACCATTTATAGTCTTAAAGGAGGAAGACTACCTATATTTTTAAGATATCACAAGCCCATATGGAAATTGCATTACTCAAAAAAGCAACCTTTGAATCTTCTAGAAATGATTCAGCTTCTCTCTCAAGACTTTCTAAAATCCAAATATCTTCTAACTTCTCAAGATCCATTGTCCTCCCAACTGTACTCTTCAGTTCTCACCTGCAGATACTGGCTCCAGTAAACAATGTAACCCAAGGATGGCAAACATTTCTGAGGCAATAGAATGGCCATGAGGCATCCTTCTAATTTGGCTAGGAATTGTTCAGAGTGTAAGGACAAAACAGTTGGCTTCTACCATGGTGCACATGAGAAACCCAGTAGCAAACTTTAAAAACTATCCTTGAAAGAAAAGGAGCTGTGTCACTCAATTTTAGATGGGCTTATCAGGGATTCTGCAACGCCTACCTGACTTTATCTAGATACACTGAAAGTTCCTGTTACCTGTTTAGGACACATTGGACTAGGATGACCTATTCTTACGAGCAGAGTAATGTCTTCATTAGGTACTTATGCAGGTGGGATTGAGGACATAACAACAGTATGCTGGAATTGGCTCCAGTCAATTGCTCACTATTCAGGATTTTTGCAGCCTGGTTGTTAAATCTTTCTTAGCTTGAGATTGGTCATGGTGGAAATATTCACACCATGAAAATCAGCAAATGCTACAAATCAGAGTGTTTTTCCCCCAAAGGAGTAAGTTTACAAACACATCAATGAACTTTAGTACCTCCCACTTTGAAAAGTTCCCAGCTGGGGTAGGTATCAACGATACCCGGGGACATTTTTTTCCCCTAAAATATAGACTCTTGGCCCCCATATACAATCTAATGAATTACATACACTCTCTACTGCTGGTCTGAAACATATATTTTGAAAGAAATAAAAGTCACTGCAAAACTAGAACACACATTTTGAAAGAAGTTATAAAAATAAAACTACATACATGAAGAATATTAGGAGGAGGAGAATGAGAGTGAGAAGTGGGAATAACTACATAATAAAATATATAAATCCAATGAGGGTCTTCCTAAGATGCTAAAAATATGCCAGACTACTTGGTGTTTAAATAATTCTACCTCCGGTATATGAGGTAAACGGCATGGAATGGGAAGTGGGTGCAAGAATCTCCAGTGTCAAGTGTGATGTACGCATACTTAGTTGTAATACTGCAAATTGTTGAAGAAAAGGACTGCCTCTTACTAGTTTTTGTGTCCCCAGTGTCTATCACAATCCTTGGCATAGAGTAGGCTTTCAGAATATGTTTCTAGATTATATGAGTGGGTGACTGAACAGGTAAATAGTAATAATAATAACTTTAATCTTTTAGCACACTCCCTATTAACCATGGTTACCAATAAAATTGTTTCAAATAAACATTAGATGACATCACTGCTTTGTTTGGAGCCCTACAGTGGTTTCTGTCTCACCCAAACTCACTAACCCTAGCCCCAAGTTCTTTTATGATCAGTCCTCTGCCTGATTCTCATCTCCTACTTCTCTGCCTTTCATTCACATATCTCTGTCTGCCCTTAACCTTCTTTCATTTCCTTGAATCTCTGATTCCTGACTCATACCTTTCAGACTCTGCTTTCTCTTTCTTTAGACCTTGACTGGTTCATACCTTGCCTCATGCAGATCTTTGCTCAAATGGCATGTCCTGAGGGACAATTTACGGGCCAAACTATCTAAAATAGAACGATTATCTCCATAGCAATGTTTGATCTCCTTAACCTGTTTCATTTCCCTGTATAGCACTTACCACTATCTGACATTTGTTTATTCTATGATTTGTTGCTCTTCCTCATCTTTTTGTGGAGTGAAGCTTTATGAGGCTAGGGATTTTTTCCATCTTGTCTTCTACAACACCATTGATGTCTGAACAGTGCCCATTATGGAAGGATCACATTAAATTTTTGATGATTGATGAGTGAGTGCCTTCACTAACAAAAATTCAAGAGTTATTGATCTATACAAAATAAACTAAAGGAGTATCCTGATTTACAGAAAAAATAAACAACCCTGCTACCTGCTTCCCTAGGCAAGCTCATGAATCTGCCCCTGCTAAGTGTGACAGCTCTCCAGTCTGAATCTCCAATTATTGACCATGTCCTGAGTAACAGAAACATGACATATTCACTTGTGTAATGCAGGCAAACACAATTTAACATGTCCAAAAGCAAACTAAATGTATCCCCCCCAACTCCCAATTTAATTCCTTATCTCATTTCAAGACATTGGTAAAACTAGAAATGGGATCTCATCCTAGATATCTCAATTTATTCTTCACACTGCTACCCTCAGGGACAGCATTCCAAAATGAGAATAATCACATCATGCCATTGGTAAAAATCCTTTGGTCCTTACAGGCTAATGCCCAGCCTGCTCAGGAAAGCATCAAGGTTACTTTGACTCTGAGTCAGACCTACTTTTCCAAGTTCATCTCCAATTGTATATCTTCTCTTCCTGCCATTGACTAAATAATGTACTCCAAGCATACTAAACTGACTTTCAGTTTTTTGGATCCTCCACGGTCATTCATGCCACCATCTTTACACCTTCTGCAACCTCTGACTAGATTGTCCTAGTTTTCCCTTGTCTGACATATGAACATTTTTCCCAGCCCCAATATTGCCTTCATGGGAAGCCTTTTCTGACACCAACAAATGTTCTCTTGATACATTCTTTGGAAAGACTAGAAGGCGGCTCAGTTCTAACACAGTTTCCCTTTTGAAAAATCTCCATGGTGTACATGTACCACATTTTCTTTATCCAGTCCATCATTGATGGGCATCTGGGTTAATTCCATCCATGTCTTTGTTATTGTGAATAGTGCTGTGAAGGAAAGAAAACCAAATGTGGCACTATCTTACTTATAAGTGGGAGCTAAACATTGAATACACAGGGACCCAAAGATGGGAACACTGGAGACAGCTTGATGGGGGAAAATGAAAGTGGGGAATGAGTTGGAAGGTTATGCTCACTACCTTGGTGATAGGATCATTCATACATCGAGCCTCAGCAGCACACAATTTACCCATGTAACAAACCTGCACATATACCTCCTGAACCTAAATTAAAAGTGGAAGAAAAATTAAAAGGAAAAGCTCCAATACAAGTGCTACTCTCCAAGGTACATATATCTAACCCCGTCACTAAGTATATAAGGAAATTCTTTGCAAATGCTGAGAAAAGAGGGTCAAAGGCCTAACTAATTTTTCAACATTGAAGTCTGAGTTTTACAGTTTGTCCCTTTTTTATGGTAATAAATTTCTCTAAAGCAAGCAAGGCTGGTGATTAGGCAAGTGGCCAGCAACTCTCAGTTGACAAATAACTTTCTTTTCTTGGGCTACGTGTATTTGGAGAACATTGCTGCAGGTCAGATGTCAACATTAGCCCAGTTCCTTTCTAATGGGGAATGTAGGTCTCCCTTCCATGCTATCTGCCAAGAGATGTCACTCTGGTTCTCCCCTCAAATTCTACAAGAACTTTGGGCTTTGGTCTACGCCAATACTTTCAAATCAACTTTCAATACTCTGGTGTATGCCAACTTATAGAATTGTGGTTTGGGGAGTAAACTTAGAAGTTATTTGTTTACTTATTAAGGCAGTTATTTGCTTATTCTACAGGTAAGTAGTATCCATGTCTCTAACACCAGCTTTCAGCCCATTTTCACCTTCTACCCACTCTTAGTTGGTCACAAAAATAATCTAAATATCTGCGACCCCTTCCATTCCAGAAAGAACACAGATATCAATATTACAAGAAATCAGACTTTCAACTGTGAGTTGCAGTTAAGAGTAGAAATACTCCCTGCCCTGTTTCTAAGGACACATGTGGTATACATCCCCTCTTCATGCTTTGGGCAGCTGTCTGGATTAAAAATCTCAGAATGGGGCATCGGTCAATGATGAGGAGGACACTTACTTAAGTCCTATATGCCTAAATGTTTTGGAAAGCTGAATTTTCTTTTGCTTCAAGTATTAGTTTTCTATTTCTGTATAACTACAAATTTAGCAGCTTAAAAATGATACAAGTGTATTATCTCACAGTTTCTGTAAGTCAGAATTCTGGGCCCAGCATAACTAAATTCTCTGCTCAGAATTTCACCCAGCAAAAATCAAGGTGTCAACAAGGCAGGGGCTGGAGTTCTTATTTGGAGCTTGGGGTCCTCTTCCAAGTTCACCAGTTGTTGGCAAAATTCATTCCTTTGTGGTTGCTGAACTGAAACCCCTGTTTCCTCACTGGCTGTCAGCCAGGGGCCATTCTGAGCTCCTAGAGGCTGCCTGCATTTCTTGTCATGTGGTCCCTCCATCTTCAAGCCAGCAATGGTGCCTTGAGTCTTTCTTGTGCTTTGAATCTCCAACTTCCGTGATGCTGGATAAAATGCTCTGCTTATATCAGGCTTCTGTGATTAGGTCAGTGTCACTGGGATAACTTTCCTATCAACTGATTTGGGACCTTGACTCCATTTGCACAATTCTTTCACAGAAGCAGCTAGATTAGTGTTTGCTTTAATAACTTGGAGTAGGTGTGTGTATACCAGGGGTAGGAAATCTTGAGATGGGAACATCTTAGAATTCTGTCTAACACACCTTCTCAGAGTATGAAAGAAAGTGGATTTTAGAGAGAACTTTTTTTTTTTTATCTACTCCCTAAGTTTTCTCTTGTATATTGTTACTTTTCTGCACATCTTTGTCTGGATGTCTTTTCCTTAGCATCTCCTCATGTCAGAGAGCATGACGGAATAGAGGAAAATAAGTTGGAGAAAGAGACAAGACAGATACAGCAGAGCCATGCTGGTTATATTAAAGAATGTTGATTGCATCTGCCTTGTAGTGGGATGTATTAAAGGGCTTTAGGTAGGTAGGCATGTAACATGATTGGCTGTGTTGGAAAGGTGCATGAGAAGATGTGAAGAGATCAGTGCAGAACAGTTGCAATGTTTAGGTGAAAAATGACACCTGTCTAAATGAGGGTAGTGTCAATGGGGAGGAAGGAGGCCTTCTCTACTAATAAGACTAATTAGGCATATTCTTAGCTTCCTCTACACTTCTCTTTCATGCTACTTATGACATTATTTTGGGGCTGTTGCTTAGCTTGTCTCTCCCCCTCTTGACTGTCTTGTGGCATTGTGTCCCTAGAACAGAGCCTAGAACACAGTAGACAATCAATACATGCTCATGAATCAATGAACGTGTTCTCTATACCATGACTAATCACAGTTCCAGATTCAGTTGCTTCCCTTTAGAAGCCTCTGCTGGACTTGTTCCTGTTTTCGCTGTCTCAGTTCAGAGGGTGCTTGACCCAGTAGCAGTTGGTGTTCCTGTTGTCTTCCTCCCGCATACCCAAGGTCAAATGGGCTGGTGCATTCAACCCCAATTGAACTTCCCTCCTCCCAGCTCATCTTGGCTCTTGGTTAGTGGCCAGGCTTTCACAAGCCTCATCATGCCTCTGATTGAATTGAATATTGTCTCTCCTACCTCAGAGACTGCAACAGAGCCCACTTTGGCCCCACGGTTCTTATATTCTGCCTCCTCTTCTCTCCCAGGGCACAGCACAGCCTCAGTCCTGCTTCCTCTCCTAGCCTTTTGAACCAGTTCACAAGTGTATAAGGACAGGAGCTCTCATAGCCTCCAGACTCACCAGGACAAACATTACATTTAAAAGACTTTTGCTGTCCTCTTCCGTCCCAGATCCCAAAACCCCTTGTTAGATTTAATGAGTCCACTTCAAAATGCTTCTGGTTTTCTATGATTGATCTTCAATATGACTGCTTCTCTCTGCTGGGAAGGTCTTGCGAAAATTACTTTATACTCATGGATTTAATTGGCTTCACTCAAATTTTGCTTTCAGTCATTTTAGAAGGCAAGCCAATTGCTCCCACACCCCACTCTCCCCCTTCCAATGAGTGCCAAGGGAACTGTTTGTGTTTTGTTACCAAGACCGTTGTTGAACTTGAGGCTCCAACAAGAGCAAGACCCTCTTGAGTCTTGGCAACCAAATCCCACATGGCCTCACTCTGTTGATTTTGTCCTGTCAGTCCTGATCCCTGGTGGACAATTTTTAAAATTAGGAAATTAAGAAAACAGAGACTAAAAAAGATATGGGAAATGCTTAGTAAGGAAAATTCCTTTATATAGATGGAACCTCCACAATAAATTTGCCAAGGAAATTTGAGCTGTAGGAACTCACATGAGGTACTGCACAAATTAATATTCTCTCTCTCTTTTTCCTTTCTTTCAAAACATAGTATATGCTAAATGAACATCAATTTATTTCCCTAGGTGGAGAAAAAGGAAAAACTACAAAACTACCTTTAGATTCAAAATGGCAAGTCATGGATAAACACACTCCTCAAAATACTGGGACTCAGATAAGGGTTGATCCAAGCCCTTTCTTGCTATAATTTTCCTTAGATTCCTGTGTTCTACTCAATCCCTCCCTTTTCTGGGCTCATGGATTTTTTATTCCCAATCCCAAGAAGTATGAAGGATGTTTCTTGAATTAGGTGCCAGATCCCTCTTTCTTGCAGTTAATATTATCCTTTCCTCCTTGTGTGAAATATTATACTTGTAAACACTTTACCAGCAGGTTTATTTGAAAAAGAGAAACTATTTTTAGGAGAAGAGATGAAGCCCTGTTTCTGATTTTCTCCATAAATGTTCTGAGTCAGCCAAGAGGATACCTATACCCAACGGGCATAAAGAATGGGAAAGAAAGGAATTCCACATAAACTTGTATAAGGCAAAAAATGAAAATGGGCTGTGTCTTCAGTTTGACCACAACTTTCACTTTAAATAAGTTTTACTTAAATCACATCGTTTGAAATTTACATTCAGGGTCTGCCAGGCATTAAGTCTCTGTGCTTTTATAGAAAGATAGTTCTCCCTTAACCAGCTTATGGGGTATAAAGGGAGGCATCTGGGCACCATGTGAGGCAAAGACACCCTTTAATGTCACCTCTCCAGGGCTGAGGAGCCAGTCCTGCACTCAGCCATGGGTCTCGGCTCCACCTCCTTGGCTGCAAGCTAAAGAGGTAGGGATCATAAACTGCTCTTGGTCTGTGTCATCAAAGGGACTACTGGCTCTTTGGGGTGGGAGATTGTATCTTATTCAATCTTGTTCCCATTGTCTAGAACCAGGGCAAGGCAGGGTGGGGGTTGCGGAGAGAGAGAGAGACAGAGACAGAGACAGACAGAGAGAGACTGCTATAGAGGATATGAAAGTAAAAATGGCACAAAACCAACTTCAACTATAGGATTCCCTAAAAATCCAGAAAAGTAACATACTGATTCCCTTTTTAAAGAAAGCTAGCAGGGCTAAGGAGGAGCTGTTACCAGTAAAGCGTCTTGGGAGCTGCCCTGGTATCCTCATGGCTAGATGTATCCTGATATCAGAAAACATATGATATGTCCCTCAGGAATAGGGACAGTGAGAGCTGTAAGTTACTAGAAGCTGTTACTACAAGACAGAAAGTAGTGAAGTGTCAATTATGTATGAAATATAATTGTTCCTTTAGCAAACAAATTCGAGACTTCACATATTTTGTCAATTTTGTGCAACTTATTCTAAAAGTTGAGGCTGAGTTTGTCAACATTTTACATGGCATGGCCATATGCTATACAGAGCAACATCATTATTCTGTATTACAGAAAGGTCCTAAGGATCACAAAAAGATTTAACATACCTATTCTCAATTACTATGTAATCTTCACATGGAAAGAGGGGAGTTGAGCTGGATAGAATACAACACACATTTTTCAGAGTACACTTTAGGAGCTAGGCACCATGCCAGGGACTTTTTTTTAACCCTAAGTCATTTGATTTGCCCATCTACCTGTTCTCACACCCAAGTATCCACATCCAATTTAGAGATGGTAAATGGAGACTCAGAGAACTTAAATAATTTGTCCAAGAGCCATAGAGTTACATTCTGGAAAGCTGGTATTTGAAATTATGTCTGTCTGCTTTCAAAGACCATTCTCCTTCCATCACACCATGCAACTGAAATAAAGAGCCAGTTGAAACATAATTGGGATGTGCTACTAGATGTCCCTGGTAAAGACAGAGACAAATGTTCTGGGAATGGGGACTGAGAAAGTCTAAGATAACCCAAAATTTTGTTCATACCGAGGCGATTAAAACTCCTCTTACCAAGCTCGTTATTAGTTCTTTGCTTACAAATCCAAAGTATCCTATGCAAACTGGTAGTTTTTCTGTAAAATTATGAAAACACAACATGGAAATCTAGAAATAGAACTGATCTTAAACACAAGGCGATCCTAAGATGGAAAATAATGGCTTCCTCACCCTCCCTTTTTTCTTTTTCCTTCTTTCTCTTTTCCCTTCTTTTTCCTCCTCTTCCTCCTCTTCTTCTTCCTCCTCTACTTCTCTCTGCATTTCTTGGCTTTCCCTATATTTGTTGAATTCCTTCCTACTGCAAAATACCTCCATTTGTTTGAAAAGAGAGAAGCAGTAGTGGCTACCAAAAGCTCAACTTATGTTATTTCAGCCTTACAGTGACAGGAGACAGAGTTGACTGAATGAACTCTTCTATTATCAATATATGATATCTTCTTGAATGATCTCAATTGGCCCTTTTGGGTCATAGGCTCAGGTTATGTACTGATCTCTATAGACAAGGTTCATGACAGGTGACCCACACTTGCAACCTGGTGCCAAGGGAAAAATGTGACTTAATCTCATCAAAGCCACATGGAATAGAGAAAGGCTAAGTTCTCAAGAGGGAGGAGAGGCTGTTATCCTGTTTTCATAAAAAAGAGGAAGGGGTTCAAAGCAGGCATTAATTTACACATATTCACAAAGATACTTTTTGGACCTAACCTCATTTAAATTCTGAGATGCATCTGTCATCCTCTTTTTAAATTTCCAAAACAATTTCCAAATTAGGAATTGTTGTCTATCATCTCCTATTTTACTACCATCTTCTTATAGCCAACGCTACAATGCTGATACACAAACTGCCTAGCAAGGCATGGAGGTCTCTCATGGTTTGGGTAATGTAGTGGTGATAATGTTGAAAATGATAGCAGATACCATTTACTGAGCACCTACTATGTGTTTATGAACTCAGGCTCTAAAGTCACAGATAGATAGACCTGGCTTCAAATCAAGACCCTTCCCCCGCAACTTGCAAATTGTGGGATCTTATCACTGCACTCTTTCCTCATTTGTAACATGGAGGGAGAGGTTATAATAGCATTGCCTCAGAGCACTTTAGCAAAATTAAATTAGGAATATGCCCATAAAGTGTTAGCTGCAATGCCTGGCACATATTATACACATCAATACATTGTAGCTACTATTTTTTGGTCTCAGTCACTGCTCTAGACATTTTATTTGATCCTCAACAACTAAATAAGAGGAAAGTATTGTCCTAATTTCTTTTACAGGTAAGAAACTAGAGTCTTAGGAAGAGCTGGATAATGTACTCACTCATAGCTCATCATAATAGCAGCCTGGGATTTAAAGATGTCTCTTTGATTCCAAAGCCATTCGATCACCAAAGGTTTGCTGTCACCTTTGAGAAAAGCTAGATCATAATCTGGTAAGGGGTAAAACATTTGAAACCAGTTCTATACCTGAACATTCAAGATGCACAGTGGCCAAGGTGGATGGCAGGAGTCCCCGTGGTGTCTGTTCATGGCTCTACAATTTCTGTCTCAACACTTCTCTCCCCTATTCTCCTTAGTATTCTGTTTATCATCTTGCAGACAAGCTATGGAGTATGTTTAGAGCTACTGTCAGGGCGTTGCTGCTCAGAGACTCTGGGAAGCAGTGAAATTACTGTCTGGTGTTATTATTTTTTTAATATGTTGTCAGCATTTTGTGGGATGAATGGATTGAGGCTAGGGCCTATGCCAGAGGCCTATACCTTCCTGTCAGAGTAGCTTCTCAGGGTTACCCAGCTGAGGGTAACAACGCTGTTAGAAGTCATTTCTGTTTAATGAAGTGCTGAGAATGGGCCAGGCTACCTCTATCTTCCTTCCACGGCTGCTCCAATTTGTGTCCGATCCCAGGCTAAGTATTCCCATCTGTGTTATTCTATTAACTGAAAAGGAAGGAATTAGCACATGAACTTGTCACATCTTGTGACCTGTTGCACACTGAGATGGGAGGTAGTGGCAGAACAAACAACATTCTTCGTCTCAGTGCCCTGCCCACTTACTAAGGAAAAGAGGGAGAGCAGTTCTGACTCCATGAAACACACTCGCACCATTCCTAAAATCAGGCTGGGCCTCTCCGGGCTGCACCTTATGCAGAGCTGAGGGGAGAGGGTGGCAGAACCTCAAAGGAAACTTCCCTTGTCTGCCAAGCTCCAGATGGAAGACCTTCCCACGGAAATACTTGCTGGAGAAGCTTTGCTGACACAGAGTGCTGCCAGGGAAAAGGGCCTCTGCTGGGGCCGCTCCTGCCCTTTTTCCCAGGGAAACATAAGGCTGAGACGGTGGCAGAGGCCCTCAGAGGACATGTCTTGGTGGAAGGTCCCCAGCAGGGCCCTGCATGGGGAGACTCAGGGGAAGTGCTGACCAGAAGCTAGTGCTTACGACTTGCTTCTCCCACACAGGTTTTGAACACAACATGACACATGCTGAAGGTGTCTTTGATCCATACTTCCTTTTTACAAGGCTTTTATAGGAATCCAAGCTTGACTAAGTGTTGGATACAGATTTAGAGCGAGAATACACTTGGGTATGAAGTGTTCGAGAGAACTGGGCTCCATCTCATGCTTTCCTGATGGCGCCGGTTTGTACCAGTTTGCCTTGGCAGAAACTCAGTTAGGATATGAGAGAAAGACATAAAAAAAATAGAAAAGAAAAAAGAAATTCTTCTTTTGAAATCCAACTAAATTATACCCCCTGCAACTGGCACAGACCAACAACAATCACAGGCTGTCTCTCCCAGGATAGCGGACAGGACCCATCTCACGGGTGAGTTGCTCAAGACTGAAAGAGGGCTCTGTAGGCCCCAAAGAAATTTTGCCCAGAAGAAGGGGCTCCCTGCCAACTCGGACTGCCACCAAGAGACATTGTCTGCTTCCTACTTCCCATGTCCTCTCAAAAAAGAAACACTGCTACACGAAGACAAACACCGATTCCAGGATCTCACAGTCCCAGCCTATGTCGTGACCTCCAGAAATAATTTCCATCAGCAAGTATTCAAATATGCTTTTTTTTCTCTTTGATTTCCTCCATTTTTAGAATTTTATGGCACATACAGGGAGCCACTGTTAAGGTAGTTCTAGGCAGGCTGTTTTCTTCCTCACCCCCTATCAATAAGTTGTGAATCAGTAAATCAGGGGTGAAACTGATGATTCTGAACTCCAGAAAGCATCATCTGACCCGTGGGACTGTGATACAGATGGTGCGGGAGCTTCACTTCTAAATACTTGGCATTGGAAATTCACCCAGCCCTGAATCCACAGATGATACTTGACTCAGCCAAAACTTGACCTGAACCCTCCTGTTAAAAGGATATATTGGATCCTGACTTTAATGATAGGAGTGCATGCCACCCATGTTCTTATGCTCTTTCTTGTACATGATATCCTCAGTTATTAAGGGGTTCCCTGGCTTCCCTATACTTTAGATAAGTCGGGACTCCAGGAAGAAACTTTTGCAGGTGATGGATATGTTCATGGCATACGTTGCGGTAATGGTTTCAGGAATGTATGCTTATGTCCAGATTTATCAAATACATTAAATATGCACACATTAAATATGCACACATACGTTAAATATGCACAGCTCTTTGTATGTGCAATCATATCTCCAAAAAGGTGTTTTAAAAATATTAATTCAAAGAATATTTATCAAATATACTTTTTACAAAATACTATGATTGCCATCGATAATACGTAAGTGATCACAATGTGTGATTGTCTAGAGTAGGCCATTACAGCCTTTTACAACTGAATGTAATAAAGATATTAGATATTTATTAAGGCTTCAATATTACTCAGGGCTGTAAATATATTAGAGAATGTAATCAATTGTATACAGTAGGTGCTATTGTTATTCACATTCTACTGATGAGTAGACTAAACCCCAAGGGGCTGGGCAACTTGCTCATAAATATTCTATTGTAAGTGACAATGCTCTGGTGATCACCCTTGCAGCCCAAGTCCAGAGAACTTGCTCTTTAAATGCTATTGTAGGTCTCTGCAGGAACTGTTGAAGGAGCAATTAATCTATCTAGGCCATAGAAGGAAAATAATGAAAATTACTTTACACCACTGCATTTTCCTTTGTCTATATTTGGCCCCCACATGGCTATGTTCCCATCTCCAGCTCTCTTGTCTGAGCTCCACACTGCGAGGTCCAGCTTCCACTGCTCGTCTGCACCCATGGGGCCAAAGGTGCCAAGAAGCCAACATATCCCAATCTTGGCTGATAATCTTTTCTTCTAAATATTCCATTCCTTCTAGGCTTTCTGGTCAGTGGAAGACCTGATTTTCTCCTTAAAAAGCTAAACAGAGGCCACCAGCTGTGGCCTGTCCTCAAATCTAATAGCAAATAGCTTGAGCATGGTGGCTTATGCCTGTAATCCCAGCACTTTGGGAAGCTGAGGCTGGTGGGTCACTTGAGGTCAGGAATTTGAGACCAGCCTGGCCAACATGGTGAAACCCCATATCCACTAAAAATATAATAAATATAAATATAGATGGGCATGGTGGCAAGCGCCTGTAATCCCAATTACTCAGGAGGCTGAGGTGAGAGAATCACTTGAACGCAGGAGGTGGAGGTTGCAGTGAGCCAAGAGTGCACCACTGCACTGCAGCCTGGGCAACAGAGTGAGAGGCTGTGTCTCAAAAAAATAATTAAATTAAATTAAAGCAAATAGATAACAGTCTGGAGTATCAAAATAAGACATGTCCTTTCTTGGAATGAAATATTGTTCTCACAATAGAAGTAAATAATCACCCATGTATTCAGTTCAGGTCTTTTTCACCAACTAGAATATAAGCTCTCTGAGGGCAAGGACTAAGTTTCATTTATCATTGACCCACAATACTTAGTACAATGCCTTTAAATGTTTCATTATTATTGTTGGATCAATGAATGAATCCCTGCTTCCACTTTCATTTCCTCTGTGTTGGACTCCCTACCTAATGGCTGCTCATTCTTTTTAACACTGAAGTAATATCTACTATGTGCCAGGTACTTTTCTAGGTCTTATGAATGCAGAGCTAAACAAAACAGAAACTTACCCTTGAGGAATTTGTGGTTTCTGGAGGCTGAATTGATCTTTTAAAATCTTAGATAAAGTTGCTGGCCTGGTGAAAACTCTCTAGTGGCCTCCCATTGTAAGTAAGAGAAACATCTGAACACCTGCCTGGCCCACAGGATGCTCCCTGACCTTCCCTGTGCCTTATGCCACCTTTCCTGTTGGTGAGTATTTGCAAACTACGCTAGTGGACCCCTGTTTTTCTCTTTCTTGAACCTGCTAAGTACATCCTTCACTTTGGGCAGTAGCTGCTTCTTCTTCCCTGAATTCACTTTTTCCTGATCTTCACCTGCCTGGATTCTTTGGTCATTCATTTCTCAGCCTTAATAGCAGTTCCTAAGAGAAGTCTTTTCAGGTGACCCAACAAATGTGATCCTCTAGTCTGTTGTACTACCCTGTGTTAACTCTCTCCACAGTGCTCTTGGCTACCTAATATGTTCTTGTGTCTTTATTAGTTTATCATCTGCCCCCGTGCTAAAATGTAAGCTGTAAGAAATGTATCTTCTCTGACTTGTTTACCATTGCACCCCATTATCAGAACAGGGTCAGGCACATCTTTGATGCTCAATAAATAAGAGATGAGGTACTAATTCTTGAACAAATAAACCTCTACTAAGGTACTGGCCATGTTCTTTTCCCTTCTCATTCAACAGCAGGTTAAAGAAGTGAGTTTTGTTTGTTTTTTAATTTTCAACAAACTATTTGCTATATTATCTACTCCATCCATTATTTTATGGTTTTATTGCATTGTGTTCTCAGTTGTTTATTGAAGCACTGCTTACTGCTCAGAAATTAGATTAAACTTTTTTTTTGTCAAATCAGTAAAGATCGGGTAAATAAAATGCTTTAGCTCCATAAAAGAGAGAACTCTACAGTCATTAAAATGCTAATATAGGCCTTTATTTATTGATATGGAAAGGTTTCCATAGAATATTATTAATAAGCATTTTATAAAATATTATTAATCAGTTCACTAAAATCATATATGTGTGTTCTAAGAGAGATGTTCAGCAAAATGTCAGTGCGTGTTTCCTCTGGGTTGTGGGATTTTAGGTAATTTTAAAATATGACTTGCAATTTGTCCATAAGTTAATGTTTACACAATATTTCACTACTTGGAAGGAAATTTTCAAAAGCTCTTTTTGATTTAAAAAAATGAAAGTTAAAAAACCATGAAGTGAGGCCTGGCATAGTGACTGACACCTGTAATCCCAGCACTTTGGGAGGACGAGGCAGGTGGATCGCTTGAGGTCAGAAGTTCGAGATCAGCCTGGCCAACATGGTGAAACCCCATCTCTACTGATAATACAAAAATTAGCCAGGCGTGGTGGTGTGCACCTGTAGTCTTAGCTACTCAGGAGGCTGAGGCAGGAGAATCACTTGAACCTGGGAGGCAGAGGTTGCACTGAGCCAAGATAGCACCACTGAACTCCAGCCTGAGCAAAGGAACGAGATTCTGTCAAAAAAAAAAAAAAAGAAGTAGAAGTGAACAAAAAACAGAAACAAATGAAACAAGGATTTTCCATGGATTCCTATCGCCCATAGCATAAAGTCTGAACTCCTTAATGAGATCTAAAGGCTTTCCTTTCTCTCTAGACTCAAACTCTAAAAATGCCCCCATTAGAATCCTAAATCCAGGCATAGTTCTTAATTTGCAGTTCTCTAAGACTGACTGCTTGGCCTCACTCTTGCCATTTCCATTTTCATGGCTGTTCCCTTCACCAGCAATGCCTCCTTTTGCCTTGCTAATCAGGGACACACCTGTGGATCTTTGAGAATTCAGCTTTACACCCCACTGTCTCTGACACCTTTCCTTAAATCTGGCCACTGGCTGTGTCAAAGCCCTGTTCTCTTTCAACACCTATATCTGGGTATCTACCTGTTCACATTCATGTCCTGTTTAATAGCAGGCACTATGTCCTGGTAATTAAACTATGCCTAATAATTGTGGAAGATAACTTGTTCTTGATTCTCCTTCACTACAACCCTACAAGTGCCATCTTACCTCCATTTGACAGCAACGAACATTTAAGTGCGTTTCCCAATCTTACCCAGTAGTAGTACCAGGATTCAGATGCAGCCATTTCTGCTCCAGATTTTATGCTCCTACTCACTATCCTCTGCATCCCCTACCTGTCATAGTACGTGGAACATTGTGAGGCTTTATTTAGATTTATGGAGTGGTCAGTGCACCAAGGCATAAATTCTCACACTGGAATGAGCTCCATCCTAAATACAAGAAATAAAGTTCAACACTCATATATCCACAGCGTTTGGGGTTTTAAATTATTTGTCTTGTACTGTAATTACTAAAGTTTTCCCCAAAGCAGAAACTTTTGAAGATGCACCTTCAATAATGTCTCATGATGGAAGGCCTCAATCTTGATACCTTGCTTCTATTTAACACTTTAGTTGATACCTTACAGGAGCATAAAACTATAGTATAGTTTATTACCAGAAATTTAAAAATAAAATGAGATAATCAAGAATACAGAATACGTTCATTCAGTAGAGTGTGGAGCTCTAGATTCCAAGTGCCTGGGTAAAATTCTTATTTCACCTTTTACTCACACTGGGCCTTGGGCAAGTTGCTTTTCTTTTCTATGTCTCCATTGCCCTATAAAATGGGGATGCTAATAGTACCTTCTCCACAGTGTTATTTTGAGGATATAATGAAATAATACAGGCAAAATGCTTAGTACAGTCTGGAGCATAATAAGTGCTTAATAAAGCATAAAATAAAAAATAGCTATTGTTATCACCATTTTCCATTCTAAGGACTATTGCATCAGGAAGACTAGAGGCCAGGTAAGGCCCTTAGAAGATTTAAGTTGCCCTGGTCCAATATTTAAGAGGAGGTGGTGAAGGAAAATGCACTTTCTTCACTAATCTCATGCTGACATATCTCAACAGACTAATAAATCGTTTACCAGCTAACATTTGCCTCTTCCTAGACTATACTTTCCCTGTATTTTATTCTAATAGGGTTGCAGCCTTCTTTTTTCCTGTTTTTTTTTCCAGTGATACTCTTCTCTAATTCTAGCTTAGCATTGATCCCAGCTCCAAAAGATAAGGGGTAAATAAGTAACCACTGTGTCCAGGAAGCAGGGAAAGGGGATGAAGATGAAACCTCTATTCTGCCACATGTAGAATTTACTCTCTTTCTACCCTCTTTTAGACCACAGTGCCAACCAAGAGGAGATTGACAATGTTCCAAGTCCAACAGGGTCCTAGAATGGGAGCCCAAAATGTGTACATCCTGAATATTCAGACATGTCCGGGAATGCCTGGAGGGTCAGCCAGGCAGGCAGGACATGAGCCAAGGAGCCTCATGGGTGGGTTTCCAACCTATCTGATGATTCTCTCCCCTATCTGGCCCATAGCCCTGTTAGAGCAACTATCTTATTCTGTTTCAGGTTTGAACTTGTCTGATGGTTCCTTACTAAATACCAAATTCACTGAGGTCTTCAGTGATGTCTACTTTATTAGTGCAGACACTAATTAGTATAATGTGGTGGTGTTCACCCAACACCCAGAAGAGGTCCTGACTCACAGCATACACACAATAAGTATGTTAGAAATAAATGACTGAATAAATGAAAGAATGAAAGGGAGCTGAAGAATGATGTTTGATCCAAGAAAAGTGATCTTCTGGATAAAGGGGTAGCCATTTTGAATAAAACAAGCATGGCGAGTCATTTAAATGGCATTTTTGCCACTCCTGGCCCTGGGAGCTTTTAACAGTATATTGTAAGAACACAATTTCTTGTGAAACAAATTCCCATGAATCTCTGTAATCAAGGACAACACTGGACATCCCTGCTTTAAGTATGTTTCCCAATAGCATGTGACAAGGGCATTTGGGGTGAGTTCCCTCATTAGTTATATAACCACTTGAAGACACTGAAGAACACAGATAAGGAGAACCTATAAACCCGGAAACTATTTCAGAAGGAAACATCCCTGAAATGACCAGGGAACCCACGTAGCTAGAAATTGAGTAGGAGTTCACACAAAGGGTCACTGGAGAAAGGAGGAAAAGATGTTTTCTGTGATGAAAAGTTTTTAAAATAAGGACTATGCTGGGTACTTACTCTGTGGCTGTGGGCAGTTTATTCAACAGCGAAGTGGAAATTTTCATAGTATCTTCCTTGAATGTTATTGGGAGATTAAGTTATATAATATATGCAAAATATTCCTCATGATTGCCAATGCATGATAATTATAGTAGACATGATAGCAATGAAGGTGATGCTAGAAAGAGGTGAACATGTATAAGCTTGTCAAAAATACTCCATTCCTATCAGGGTAGGCAAGTGTTCAGTAGAGTTATTCCAATTCTGATATGTGGGTAGTGAGCCAGAAAAAGGCTGTTTTATAATGATTCTTAAAATCTGAGGGTATTTTCAGATTATTGTGGTCAGGAGAAAAAATAAACATTGCATTTTGAGGGTTTACCCAGATTTACTTACCAATCAACCATCTGAATCATCTGAGCCATTTGCAACTCCTGATGTCGGAGCCCACCCTTCACTTGTCAGCAATGCAAAGGCACTGATAGGACATGGATGCAAGAGATGACTGTGTGTTTTCTCATGTTACTTCTACTGTGGGTGATGTGAGGGAGTTCCTCTGAAAGTCTGTAAGGATTAAGTACTGGAATGCTGTTCACTAGAAAAGAGAATTGAAGAGCAGTTTTCCTAGAGTTTTCAGTAAAGTAGATTAAACTAATATTTCCAAGAGTTGACTTGTAAAATGAGAACCTAGAGAATTCATGGGTCTCTCAAGAGCTTGACCTTATTCCTAGAAAATGAATTTAAAATTTTTCTAGAAAAGGCTGTATACTTGCATGTGAGGGCACATCTGTTGTGCTGAGTCCAGAATGTCACCAGATAAGTGTGACCATATAGCAGGACAGGATAGTGAAATAGTTTCATATCCTTATGGAAACCACATCTCCCAGCAAATGAGATTGTTCCTGGGAAGAGTTCTCTGCAATTCACAGAGGAAAAAAAAAAAATCTGAAACATAGCTGGCCAGATGAGTATTCATTTTCTAGGTATAATACATGTTTGGTATATTCTTATCATCTTAACCAAACTTCATCTATTATTATTTATTTTTCTCTATTTAATATGTAGTTGAGAGTCATATGTGTGTACATATCCCAAACATTTTCCTTTGAATTTCCAAAAGATTAATTTATATATCTATTTAATTATCTGTTATTAAAAATAGCAAACTATATCATAGTTATTTATCCATAATAGAATATAAACTACAAATAAATGAACTCTTGTACTGTTTTGTATCTTTTTTTTCAAACCAGGATTCTACTCTATGTGCTATTAACACTGACACATCTGTTGTTCTTATTTACATTTTCCTGATGCATATTTTCCAGATATATTATGTTTAAATTTTCTGAGACACTTTTTAAAAATTGTTTCTTTGAAGAGGTGCATCTTTGTTTTTAACCTGAACTGATGGTTCCTAAATATTAAAGGGTGGCATTATAATTTACATTTAATGTCATAAGAGACACGTTTGCACTTCCTTCTCTGATCTTATTTTATGTTTTCTGGATTTTATGCTTTCCTACCATTTCCCCTATTTCCTGTCTTTAGCTAGATGAACTCTGCTTTGATTTCTTTAATCTCCTGCAGTAATTTGGGAGGAATCATCCTGTTTTTTATTTCTACTAAATTTTACAAAATAACATACTTGATCCAATATTTCTCTAATTATCAAGGTCAAAAAGAAACAATAGCTTTTGACTCAGTCCTATTTTAGTTGAGAAACTTAGCACATTTTATTTATTTATTTTTTTTACTTCTTTTTTCACTTCCCAGTACTTCATAGTGCAATATGTAGTCTTGGACAACTGTTATTGTTTCCCACAGTATTTTACATTTTGGGTTATATTTATTTTAAAATTTAGAAAATCCTCCCTCTCATTTCTTTTAGAAGCATTCTTGGCCTTGTTATTAATTTCTGCTTTAATTGTTTTTGTTCAATGTTCTTTTCCATTGTCTTTGCAGGGTTCTCTTATGTGGATTGTCCCTCCAAGGCTGGTGTCCTGGGGACTCTGTTTTATGTCCTTGTTACCTCTCACTCCCTTTAGTCTCTTGGGTGCCCTCATAGATGCTCATGTGTGTGGCCATCACCCCTGTGCTTGTGTCTATTGGATCTCTATCCTCAAATCAGATTCTCTCCTGACTGCACCATTAGTATAACCAACTGCTTACTGGATAATATCTTTAATATCTCAGAGACACACACAGAACTTCAACAGAAATATTTACAGAAGTACGGATGTCTAGCATTATTGTGCTACCTCTCTAAGTTGGGAAATAGGTGTGAAGAACTAAACAATATTGAGGACCTATGGTATGCTATGGTATATTCATACATCACACCACTCCATTCTCATTTTGACACCCTCTGGTATAAAGACGTAGGTGCGTGCTCAATTCTAAAAGTGGACAAACTGAATGCCAGGAAGGTTAAGAAACTTATCCAAGACTTGGTTTGGGTTCTAAAACCCTTGATCTTTCTATTTCTTCCACATTAAAACTTTGCTTTATCATTTCTTCTGATTTCCTTTACCTCTGCAGCTTGATTTCCCTTCTTTAAGAGCAGATCTTAGTCTTTCCATTTGGACTCATCTTTCTGGGTCATCCACTCCTTCCTAAGAGTATTTCTAGGTTTGATTCCACATGTAGAAAGTATGAAGAAGGAAGAGTTTCATTGCCTGCAATTGGCCAGGAGACCAAGTCCACTCTGCGGTGGGACTAGGGGCTGTTCTAGACCCTCAATTCCTCTGTTGTCAGGTCCTGGATCTTAAGGGGAATGGATGGGACCAACCATGGGAAGGGCATCCTAAGGCTTCTAAGAAATTAATTAGCATTCGTAACTGTTTTTCTTCCACTCTTTCCCACTTTACCTCAGAAGATGGGTGGGACTAGAATAGTACAGAGTTCTGCAAAACTGAACTACTGTGTTTGAAGTGCTATGTGGAAGCTTGTGGTTTGGTTTGGGTTCAGATGGATTCTTCCACTGGTCCTGTTTGTCCCCAGCTAGGTTTCTTTTCTCTGATATTTCAGGCCAACCTAAGATAGCAGAGCATTGAAATCATCAAGCTAAAGGATCTCTCAAGTTTCCATGTAAAGCAAATGTTAAGAATAGATCTTTCGTTTACCTATATTTTGGGTGGTACAAAATGCCTACATTCCTGAAGTCCTGCTTCTGCAGACCAAGGCCAACAGATTATTCTTTGAATGTATCAAAAGCTCTTTTTTTCTTACAATGCCAAATGCAATATTTTTTTGAAAATTCTACACCAGAAGTTTCCCAGCTGAGAAAACAGGCTTGTGAAAAATGGTTTCAGAAAATGTAATAAACCATGCAAAAGTTGTTCAGGATATGTTTGAAATGAACATCTGGATACGAGTGCAAAATTACTCCTTTCCCCTCTTCCTCTTTCTCACAGCTGTTTGAAAGAGTCCTGAGGGCAGGAAAACAGGTCAATGAACTAAATTGCACCTTCCCCGCTCTTCCAAACCCTTTTGCACCTATGCAAGGAATCTAGCTCACATATGTGTTTAATAAGTGAGCACAAATACAAGGAAAAAAATTATCTCGATTCCTGTTGACTCTCTGCAGCAACTCCAAAGGAAAATAAACTCTGGATTTTAAATTTTTTCAAACAAAACTTATGGTTCTAATAAAATGTTGCTTTAAAGTTGACTTCTTTATATCAAGAACTGAACAAACCACCCATTTCTCTTTATTTCTTAAAAATGAAGGATTATTACATCACACTTTCCCCAAATGGAAGAAAATCCAGTTACCAAGGCTTTGCCTTTTAACTTATAATTGAGAAAGATAAATGATTCTCTATGTTTTTACTGAATTTCTCATTGCATCTGTTTATTACAAATCCCTTCCGTAACTACTACTACAATACATACATCTAAAGATGGCATCAACTAGTTAAGTGGATCAGAAAGGAACAAGTTGACATTTAATAGATCTTCATGAGATTATCAGTGTTCACAACAAATGCAGCAAATATGAAATAATTACCTCATATCAGAAGAATGTTTAGAGAAGTCTTTGGGGGGACCAGATAGATGTTTTCACATGAAAAAAGGCTGACTCATCAACCCTGTGCTGTCAGAGGCCAAAGTGGGCCTGAGGAAAACAGGAGATTCACTACTTAACTCATCAACCCTGTGCTGTCAGAGGCCAAAGTGGGCCTGAGGAAAAGAGGAGATTCACTACTTAACACAATAGTTTTTGTCATTTGTTTCAAGCACTTGTCTCCTCTACTGGTGTCTGGGATTTTCTATGGTAGGGGAGGAGCCTTAATCATCCCTGGATCCTTGTGCTGTACTGTCAACAGTACACAGTACATTACATGTGTTCATTTGATGGGTAAATGACTTGCTGAATAACTGGAAGCAATTCCTCATATAGATTTTCCAATTACTAGAAAAACTCCCTTATGAAAAAATGGCCAAACACTTGCAAAACACGTTTGAGGAGTACAGAGGGGGTATTTCTTAGATTATGTGGAATCCAAGGCCCTCCCACCTTTTTGGTGTCTGAAATTCCTGTCAACATGCCAGAATTATCTCTCAGCAATCTTTCTTCCTCATATCCCTCATGCTATGTTTACAGACATACCCTGGTTCTTACTAGGACAATTGTAGAAACAGTCTTTGAACTTGACCTCTGCTTCAAAGCTTCTTCTATCTAATCTATCCAGCTCTCTTCAGCTGGTTTTATTGTTACTTTTTTTGAGACAGAGTCTCATGCTGTCACCCAGGCTGGATGCAGTGGTGCAATCTCAGCTTACTGCAACCTCTGCCTCTAGGGTTCAAGTCATTCTCATTCTTCAGCCACCTGAGTAGCTGGGATTACAGGCATGCACCACAATGGCCAGCTAATTCTTATATTTTTAGTAGAGACAGGTTTCACCAAGTTGGCCAGGCTGGTGTCGAACTCCTGGCCTCAAGTGATCCACCCGCCTCTGCCTCCCAAAGTTCTGGAATTACAGGTGTGAACCACCGTGCCTGGCCTTATTTTGTTTAACTGAGTTCCTACGCTGTGCCAAGCACTGTGCACAGCAGTGAATACATACTAGGGTGCTACTGAACTGTATGGTAGAGATCACCTGGCCCAGAATAGCAAAGTAGGCTTTCTGGGAGAAGCAAATTAGAAGGAAAACAACAAAGAACCAAATGAAGAAAACATCAAGGAAAAGGGTATTCCAGTATGAAGGAAAATTATTAATGGTATCTGATATGGTTTAGACATTTGTCCCCTCCAAATCTCATGCTCAAATATAATCCCCAGTGTTGGAGGTGGGGCCTAGTGGGAGGTGTTTCGATAATGTGGGTGGATCCCTCATGAATGGCTTGGTGCCCTCCTCCGAGGTAATGAGTGAGCTTTTGACTTTTTAAAAGAGTGTGGAACCCCTCCTCCTCTCTTTCCTTCTCTCTCACTGTGTGACACGCTGACTCCCCTTCCTCTTTCACCATGATTGGAAACTCCCTGAAGCCCTCACCAGAAGCAAATTCTAGTGCCATGCTTCTTCTAGAGCTGCAGAATCATGAGCCAAATAAATCTCTTTTTTAGTAAATTACCCAGCCTCGGGTATTCCTTTATAGCAACATAAAATGGACTAATAAAGTGTCATTGAGTTGAAACAGCATGGAAGAATAGAGGTACTATAAAAAGCTGTGGCTAAAGAGTAAAGCAAAAGTGATAGAATTGTGTGATGGGAAGAAGGGAGCAGAGGCCATGATAGGAGTCCATGTAAGTCATAGTCATACATTTGAACTTTACAACAGTCCAGCCCAAATGGATTATTTGAAAACCTAGACTCACCATTTATTCCTCAGACCAAAGTCATTCTTCAGGCCATTCCTACTGCTAGGTATAGTCCTCTTCTAATTTCTGTCTTGTAAACATTTTCCTAGCCCACAAAACCAACCCCTAAGAGCCACTCCACAACCCCACCCCCCTGCCAATACATTCTCTCAGAAGTCTTTGATGATTTCCTTGAGTGGGCCCTCCTCTCCAGAGACCACTTCCATATCTTGCCTTATGTCATGAGACTGGGCTGCATGACAGAGAGGATATCTCCTATCACTTCTCCTACTCCCATTCAACTCAGGAAATATTTACCAATGAACTGTGCATAATGGTCTGCTGAGAAAAGACTACTGGCCAGAAGGAGCACCAGTCAGGCTTCTCGTTTCAAATCTTGATGCTGTCATCTGCTCAGTGTGGAATCCTGGACAAGTTGCTTAATCTCTTCAAGTGTCATTTTATTCATGTGTGAAAGGGGGATCATGGTAATATGTACCCCATAGGGCTTACATGAATATTAAAAATAATACTTGTGATTGACTTAGGGCTCAAAAATGTTAGTTGTTATCCTGGCTTGACAGTTCAGAGACAGTCTCTGAACTGTCAAGCCAGATAATGCAAAATCCTCAGAGGATTTTTGCACCTCACATGTCTGACTCTACTGTCTTTGTCCTCAACAACCCTATAATAATGCAATCAGGAGAAAAAATATTAAGGAGAAAAAGAATGACCATGGGTTTTTGATTTTTCACATGCACATACATACATGCAAAAGTTGAGCTGAGGGAGGAACAAACTATATGAAATTATAGAGTCACACAAAGTAAAATATGTTTGAGGAATCGTGAGACAATGCTCCTCCTTGGACCCCAATTCTGCCTTTTGGTTTGCATTCTCTCTTACCACCTGAAGCTGGGTCTTCCTCAGGGCCTGTTTTTACCTCATTAAATTGTGCCCTCTCCAATCTCTCTCACTGTGGGGTAACCAGAATGATCATAGGGACTATGCAATGATTGTTCAAACCAAGATACTTGGGGAGGGAATGGATGCTCTGTTAAACATTATCCTGGGACCAAAGGTATAAACTGGACAGTCACTGGCAACTTAAGCTGTGTGGTAATCCAGGTTAGAACCAGCAATCTTGCTGACTGGGGTTGCACAGCTTTCAGTATCTTTCAAATCCCTTCATCTCCCAGCTAAAGAAGAGTAAAGGCTCTTTCTGATCCAATTTATTTTTAATTGTATCGGAACATTTTAAGCTCAATATTGCACATAGGTTTCCTGGAAGGCCATGTCAATATATTGTGAAACAACTGGATCTTTGGGTATCGGGATGTTAGACTATAATGAGCAATTTTCATCCCAAATCTTTAGAGTCATGTAGATAAACCGATTGGTTTCGATTCAGGGAACTTAACTGCCAGCTTCAATTAGCTCGGCTTCTTTAATATATTCTTTTTCTTATATAGTAGGCAACTTCAATAAATTATTATTTATAGAGTACTCATTAAAATGCTACAGGGAAATCATTCCTGGAAACATCTCACTGTGTAACTGTAAATGATCAAGCCCTCGCTTACTGATTGAGTGTTGGAGGACTTAAGTCAGATCACAGGATCACAGCAACTCATGCCTAAAGGAGACATCAGACAGCATGCAGGCCACCCACCCCATTCCATCTCCAACCCCCTGCAACAACATCCCTGCCATGTAGGTATCCAGGAAATATCTGATGTATCAGCGATGAAGGGACTCATTCCTGCCCAGAGTAACTTTTTCTTTGCTGAACGGCTTTACCAGATAAAAACTGGCTCCTGATTTTAAATGGAAATTAGGTTTCCTAAACATTTATGCACTGAGACTCATTCTCTAATATCGACTGCATTTTTCAATAAAATTAATCTCTTTCAGCCCTTTTTTGTTCTCACCTCACATATGGTGGTGAAGATCTACATCATCGGAGCTGGTGAGAAACAAGCGTGGCCCATAAAGTGACAGACAGTGGGCAAAGTTGTTTATCCCATGGACTAGAGCCAAAGTACTTGAGATTGAATCCTAGCACCACCTGTAATAAGGCAAGGCATTTAACCTCTCAGAATCTCAATCTTCTCATCTGTACAATGGGGAATGTTAGTGATATCTATTTTGGTGTATTTTGAAAGACTATAGGAGGCAGTGTATGTAAAGTGTTTAGAACCATGTCACCTGGCATATGGTATACGTAGCTATTATCACGTAGAATCCCAGCAAATAGAATCTGGACATTGTCCTGCTATTGTAAGATTAGTGGTCAGTGGGCAATGGCTTAGTCCTATGCACTGCGTAGCTCTAAAATTCAGCCTCCGCAAAATACCCCACCAAGCATTCCTATTTTTTTTCTTTGTTTTAATGTTTAACTTAGTCTCTGGAGCGTATAAATTCTGGTAATTAAGAGTCAGAGCCTAGGAAATTGTACTCAACTCAGATATACATTAAATTCATTGGACTGTTTTTTTTAAAATAGCAATGAAATAGGAATTCTTGAGGGTTCAGAAATGGATATTTTCCAAAAGCTCCTCAGGGAATTCTAATGTGCGGCCAGGTAAGAACAACAGACTTCAAATGAGCCTTTATGGATCAGAATCTGGGCTCCCTCAACTGCCAGCGGCACAAATTAGGGCAGGTTTCTTAATCTCTTCAGGCCTCGGTTTCCATAACTATAAAATGGGAGTGAAATGGAAAGTTCCTTTCTCGTTAAACTGCTATGATACTTAAATGAAATAGCACACATGGACAACAGAGTACTCATTAGGTATTAATACTGAGTACCTGACTTTACTATGCAGCTTCCATCCTCACCCCATCTCTTTCAATCACTTTTGCCTCAGCCTGTCAGTAGGTATCAAAGGGTGCTAAGCACTGCCTCAATTATAGGTGAAACCCACAGTCCTGGACACAAGAATCTATCAAGAGATCTTTACCTAACCTGAGTATATTTCAGGCTGATGGTGACCCACTTTGCTTTTCCAGTAATTGAAAATGATTTGCATTTACAGACCATGGGAGCAGACATGGGTCCCCAGTGGCAGAGTACTTAGGAGGGATGAAAGCAAACTTGCCGACCAGGGCCATGGTTTATATCAGCCCTGGAATCATTGTCCTGGATGAGTCACTTGGGTACTACAAGTGATGAGAAGAAGGGTACTACATACCTGCCACTCAAACCAGCAGCATTGACATCACCTGTTAACTTATTAGAATGACAGAATCACTAGACTTACCTCAGGCCCACCAAATCAGAAAGTGAATATTAGCAATATCCCAGGTGATCTTTTTGCACATTCACTTTGGGGGAGTGTTGTTCCTTATCAGTATTAAGAGGAATTCATTCCCAAAGTTTGTTAAAACTTTCCAGAAATGACCTTCAACCTGCCACCTATGCAGCTGGGTTGACGCTTACATAATACTCTTAAGCAACCCTTTGAGTCAAAGCCCTCTAAATTATCAGCTTTTCTCCCTCTCTTGTGCACCCTATACCACTGTCTCAGAAAGTATATAAATGCCTTCTTTGAGTTATTTTCTGACTTGGGGTTTCTACCTGGTTTCTGGTCCTTGCTGGAACTCAGCACCTGATACTTGGTTTAAAGGAAGCCTCAGGTCTGTTTCCTACTTCAGTCACAGAGACAGAGAGAAAGCTGTTGACTAATACAGTTTCTCTCACTAATTATTTCCTACTTCTGATTTTCTCCTCCAGGGGTCTATGATTTTTAGGTGGTATGGAGTCTGAATTCAGTTTGAAACAGAGAGAAGTTGGGCCCTAGACAGCATGTGCTAAAGGCCTTTGCTGAACAAAAGGACCCCAAAGCAAAGTCAGAGAATAGTTTCTTCCAATTATCATTTGACTTTACATTGTCATTACATACATATTCAAATCCTTGATTTCACAGGGTTTTACATAGCTAAACTACAGATGGAGGGAGTCAGTGAATTAAAGCCTTTGATGAAGGCCAGGTGCTGTTTCTCATGTTTGTAATCCCAGCACTTTGGGAGGCCAAGGCAGGCAGATCACTGGAACTCAGGAGTTTGAGACCAGCCTTGGCAACATGGCAAAACCCATCTCTCCCCAAAATACAAATATATTAGCCAGGAGAGGTGGCGCACACCTATAGTTGCAGCTACTAGGGAGGTTGATGTGAAGGATAGCTTGAGCCTGGGAGGTAGAGGTTGCAGTGAGCCCAGATCACACCACTGCACTCCAGCCAGGGTGACAGAGTGATACCCCGTCTCAAAAAAATAAAACAAAACAAACAAAAAGTAAGAAAACCTTGGGTGAGTCCTGGGGTACAAAAGACAGCTGTTATCCTTACACACACACACACACACACACACACACACACAAACACACATATTGAGCATCTATTATTACACTGGAAAATGTTGATCCAAAGGTGAACAACTATGAGTTCTGTCCCCACCTCTCACCTCTGGCCCTGTGAAGCTTATACCTTGATGGGGAAACATATATGAATCAAATTACCAAAATATATGTTACATATTAACAGTGATAAACACTCCTAAAAGAGAGGTACACTCATGCCTGCTGGGCTTAATAACTAGGTGGTGGGTTGATATGTGCAGCAAATCACCATGTCACACATTTACTTATGTAACAAACCTGCACAGCCTTCACATGTACCCCACAACTTAAAATAAAATTTAATAAGGAAAAGAAAAAGAAAAAAAAAAGACAGAGAGAGGTACAAGTACTGTGAGGACATGTGAAAAGGGAGATGGTTCTACTCAGAAAGGTTTTTCTGAAGAAGCAACAAAACTGAGGGGTACATAGGGTTAGCCAGATTCAAGGGTGTGACAGGGAATGGAAGCCCAGCTGGCACTGAGGTCCTGTGACAAGGGGAATCCATGCTCTTTTGAGGAACTGAAACAAATCTGGTGTGAGTGGAGTCCAGAGAAGTAAGGATGGGGAGGAGGGGCTTGACTCCAGCTGAAGTTGGAGTGATTGTGGGAGTATGTTGGTCTTCATTTTAAGAATCTGGGGAAGTGATGCAGGGTTTGAAGCAGAGGCAGCAGAGCCAGATTTGTGTTCCTGCAAGAGTGGTCTTTCTGCCATGTGGAAACAGACTGGAGGAGGGCAAGACAGGATGTGAGGAACAGGCCAGTTAGGACTGCCTATTAGGACTGCAGTTAGGACTGCAGTCTTCAATGGTAGAGACGGGCTGCTTACACTGTGGAGGTGATGGGGCAATGAGGAGAAATGGGGAGTTCCAAGAGGGAGTTAAGTGGTTAAATCAAAAGAACTCACATTAGCGTGGTGAGCAGGAGTAGGGGAGAGGGAGGTGTTAAGGATGACAAATCGTTTATAAAACAACTGGATGTTGTTCTCTGAAACAGGGATCTCTGAACAAACACCAGGCAGGGAGGTCAGGGTAGCCACGAGTTAGTTTTTAGATATTTTGAGTTGGAGGCCTTCCCTGACCTCCCAGGCAAAGATACACAATTATGAAATTTGAATGAGCATTCTAACTTGGAAGGAGATATTTTGTAATGGTAATTTAAAAAGTAGAAATGACAAAAGTTACTATTTGTTGAATATTTACTCTGTCCCATGGTTAGGAATCTATTATCTAATTTAAATGGTACAGGACTCTGTATGAAAAGACTGATTCTCCCATGTTACAGATGAGGAAGAGGAGGCCCAGAGGGAGCAGCACCTTCAAGCTCTTAATGACTGTGTCACACTGCCCCCTGCTGAGCAGCTATTACGTGCCAGGCTCTCAGGGCGTTTGCATTCCAGTAATGTGGGCTCATGGGTTTTTGTGTCTTCCATAGCAAACTGAAAGAGAACTTATGTGGTAGGAATTTCTGCCATGTGCCTATTAAACTGCCATTTGTCTGCAACAAACACCCCACTGGTATTCACATACACAAGTACATAGGCACACCTGTGCACACAACTTTCTCACCAGTTTCCTCTCTTCACTTTTCTCTGCCAGGATTATTATTTATTTTCTTCTGATACCTGGTTTTAGGTTGCCCAGTGGCAGGTAGGCTAAACATGATGAACTTCGCCGTGCATCCAACAAGAAACACACTCTATCAGCCTTTAATTTCAGAGTCTTAGACAAACAGGGAAGGGATGGGAGACCAGCAGTACTCTTCTTCTATAAGGTCAACTAAAACTCTTGCTTGCTATAAGCAGCTTCCTCCACTTACCTATCTGAGTATTGTTCTGAGGATGGTAAGAATGCCACTTCTAAAACTAGCTGAGAAGCAGAGATAGGCTTACTGCAGCATCTAAAGAAAGAAGAACATTTATACAGCATGATCCCTTCAAGCATGTTCTGCTTTTGCCCAAACATTTAACATGACCGTGGAAGAATTTCACTATACCCATTACTCAGAAAAGTTTGAGATTTGAAACTGGAAAATTTTTCATAGTTTTCATGGAACAAAACATACAGATAGGTACTGAAAATATAAATCACTCTTAAACATTTGGTTCTTACCATTTTTGTAAAAAGTAGCACAATTGGAAGATTAACAAATTATGCCCCTGTGTTGACATGTATGTATGTGTGTGTGTACAGAAAAAATAAATTTTCAATGATCCATTTTGGATTTAATTAAAATTCAGTTTTGTCTGTAGTCAAGTGTATTTTTGCTGTTTCAAATAATATAAATCTCCTAATATAAAGATCCTGGCTGGGCACTGTGGTTTATGCATGTATTCCCAGCAATTTGGGAGGCTGACGTGAGAGGATTGCTTGAGCCCAGGATTTCAAGACCAGCCTGAACACATAGCGAGACCCTGTCTCTACAAAAAAAAATTATCCAGGCATAGTGGCATGTGTCTGTAGTCCTAGCTACTTGGGAGGTTGAGGCAAGAGGATTACTGGAGCCCAGGAGTTCGAGATTGCAGTGAGCTATGCTTTTGCCACTGCACTCAAGCCTGGGTAATAGAGCAAGACCCTGTGTCTAAAAATGAAAATAAAATTATTGTCTATAGGATCAGTGACAGCGATGACAGGAGCAATTTTTATCACAAAGTGAGAAGTCTCGAACAATTGAGACTATTGCTGGAATTTTCTCCTATAAATACTATACAACTTGTCTTCCTATATTCAATCATAGTTTTCATGTACTTTAATTTTCCTAAAACTTATATCCAAAAGCATAAAACAAATAATATTTAGATTACCCATTGTTAGACAATTCAAAACAATGCCATCTTTAAGCAGAAAATCAGTGCAAACTTCAAGGATTATCTGAGGTCACTGGCCTTTCTCAAACAAATGAAAGAATACACAAACCTATGTTCAAAGGGGAACATATCATTTTAAGAAATTTTTTTGGCAATGTTATTATGACTTATTTTTACTTAAAAAGTAATATATGCTTATTATAAATCATTCAACTATTAAAAGGGAATCGAAAATGGCCCCATTTGAAGGAGGGTGGAGGGAGAATATTAGCTGCTTTTGCCACAGTTTCCCTAATGGCATCTCAAAGCAGAGTTCAGTATAACTCATTAAAAAAATCATAAAATTGTTCACACTGGTGGAAATACAAGGCAGGTAATGCTACCAAACCCAGATCAAAAGCAACTCTAAGAGGTTCCATATTTCTGTCTGAGGCCAGTTCCTTCACCCACCTGTGTTCTAGATGCCATCCAACTTTGTTTCATCCCTAACTTTTCACTCTTTCTACAGTGGATCCTCCCAGAATATCATCTGCTCAGATATCTCTTTTCTTAAAAAAAAACTTTGATTTTATTTTCCTCTATTTTTCTGTGTTTTTTTAACAGCAGCATTCTCAAAAAGGTGTCTGCATCACTATGTCCATTTCCAAGAACTTTACTCCAATTTGGTTTTCATTACATCACTCCAGGGAATAGTCTCTGGTTAATTCCATAAGAAGTTATCGGGTCATTAAATAAAATGAACACTTTTAAATCTTTTTATTCATTCATTCAACAACTAATTTTTGAATAATTTCTATGTACCCTAGTTCTTTATTAAATATCAAAGTTGATTTATCAAACAAACATTTAAAAACCAATTTTGTCTTAGTTTTAATGTTGTTGCAGAGGGCATTTTCCATTGTACCTATTAGTGCCCCCATTAGAAGGTTTTATGTAATATATTTCTTTTCAACTGTATCTGTGGCAAAATACATAAAATGAAAAATCTATTATTTCTCCCTAAAAATCATTCTATTTCCTCTTTTTGTTAGACTTTTCTTTTAACTCTGGCCACCAGGAAGCTCAAAAGCATTACCCAAATGTAATAACTACATTTGTCTTAAATTTAGCATAATTAATTCTCCAAAGGTTCTGACTGTTTGTATATTTCTAACACTCTTTCTTAATGTCATATGTTTTAGCCACCTCAAGTCCATTTTAGAATGTATTGTGCGTAAGCGAGCAAGGCTTTTCTAATGCTTGTTTAACAATAGTTTAGAACCAAGTGTCTGCATATGTGTCAAATCTAGACCAGAAGCTGTTTCTTAAGGACCTCAACTTAATCTCTGCAACCTGTTATATGGTCTTTCATCCTTGGCTTTAGAAAAGTCATCAGTTTGCTAACTGCTTTAGGGATCATAAAACAAAGTTTGTTCCTAAACAGAGGAAAAGAGTCTAAGAAGGAGAAACTTATGCACAGAACACAGGGTGAGAAAAGGCCCCTCAGAAGCTTTGCTGGCATAAATCCCAAGCTCATGTTACCAGAAATATTTACATTAAAAATATATCTCCAACTTGACCAACTGCTCTAAGGTCAAGCTCAAAATCCTGCTTGGGAATTCTTTGGTTTTATGAACACTTGTCAGCTCAAACTTGGCTATGATTTCTGTGCCTTCTGAGGCATGAAGGCAAATAGGGCAGAGGGACAGCTGAAAATAGCAGCCCTGATAGTGTGAGGTGAGAGTGAGGGGCTTCTGAGATTTTTCAGCAGGAAGTGTCTGGTTGCAGCTTTAGTAGCCAAGAACTTTCCTTTCACATACTGACCTTTTTATGTGCAAGAATATGCCCACCAGGAGGTGAGTGAGTCTTACCTTCTCTTCTGAGGCCTGCTTCTGGTGATGAACTCATTTGGTCCCCTTTTCCCATCCACCTGGAACTCCCTAAGAGGTCTTGCCGGCTTAGAGAGGGAGCGATTTATGCAGTTTCCATTATAATTATAGCCCTAGTTTTTCTAGGTTCCTACTCAATCTTAAATATTTTCTCCTAAGCCTGACATTAGTGAACACCATTTAAGAAGGCATATAAAAGGTAATTTTATTATTAATATTGTTTTAAAAAACGAATATACGGATCTATGTTTAAAGAAAAATTCAGTGAATAAACTATTCACTGAATTAAATAACTGGTGGTGTATTTAATTACACCACCAGTTAAAGTAATTCTGTGAGAGACTGCATGTACATAGTACCAAAAAAAGATCATGGTCACACAGAATTGGGGTTAGGAAATGCCACCACTATGCAACAATGTATAAACAAAACTCCAGCCCCCACTCATGTTCCTAGTATTAGTTCTGAACACCTTGTCCCAAACCATGCCTCATATTTTACTCAGTGCAGTTGTCAGGCTTCTTAGTAGACTGCTTTTTCACCAGTGTTGGCCATCTCTTGCAATTTAGACCTGACGATACGTATCAATCACCTTTTTATTTTGTGGTGCTGCATTCAGATCTATTTTCCAGTTCATAGGTTCTCTCTTCAGCTGTGTCTATTCTGGTGTTTAATTTGTTCATGAAGGCTTTAAAAAAAGTTTTATTTTCTCTATTCTTTTCTAGAAGTAGTATTTGGTTCTTTTCTTTCTTTATATCATATTTTTATTTTATTTTCTGCTATCTCATTTAATTTTAGTCAGATTTAACATATTTATTGTATAGACACTTCAAGACTTTCATATTATCATCAATTATTAGAGTTATTAAATTGTGTGTGTGTGTGTGTGTGTGTGTGTGTGTGTGTGTGTGTGTGTGTGTTGACTCATTGTCTCATTGACTCTCTGTCATGGATTTTTAGCCTGACTTGGTTCTTCTTCCCCTCTAGGTAGCCCTATAAGTAAAGCCACCCCTTTTGGGTGGTAATAAGAAGAGGAAAAGCAAAATATTTGCAGGCAACAGGCAGTTCCGTTTCTAGGTTAACTGTCCCATGAAGAGCAGTATTTTTTTTTAATTCTTTTCTTACATCACAATTCCTTCTGGTTAATTACATGAATGAATTGAACAGAAGATAGAATGTGGATGTGCAACTTCAGGATTAATTATCTACATGCTCTTGAGATCGTGGCACAAACAACAAATAAACAAAACAGTATCTAGAAGCTCTTTGGAGCAGATAGTCTCAAGTTAATTCTTTTTTTTTTTTTTTTTTTTTTTTTTTGAGGGAGGTCTTACTCTGTCACCCAGGCTAGAGTACAGTTGTGGGATCATAGCTCACTCCAGCCTTGACTTCCTGGGCTCAAGATATCCTCCCACCTCAGACTCCTGAGTAGCTGAGACCACAGGAACACACCACCACACACAACTAATTCATTTTATTTTATTTTTTGTAGAGCTGGAGTCTTTCTACGTTGCCCAGGCTGATCTCAAACTCATTGGCTCAAGCGATCCTTCTGTCTTGGCCTCTCAAAGTGCTGGGATTACAGGCACGAGCCACCGCACCCAGCCAAGTTAATTCTTTATAAACACAAATCATCGACCTCATCATTTTCTTTGCACCCACAAACTGTTCCCCCATGCATCCCCTAGGTGGCGCTCACCAGGCTATCAGTGTCTTTTCCTAGCATTCTTGCCAGGAGGGAGGCCCATTAATCAGGAAGTGAGGTATGTGCATTGTAGTTTCTGTTGGCCACTCAACTACGTTTGCTCAGATTTCAAGTATGATCTTGACTCATCCCACTCTTGAAGGTGCAGAAATAAATACTTTAAGCAGGTTTTTTTGTTTGTTTTTGTTTTTTTTTCTTTTTTGTTGTTGTTTGTTTGTTTGTTTGTTTGAGACAGAGTCTCCCTCTGTCTCCCAGGCTGGAGTGTAGTGGCGTGATCTCGGCTCACTGCAACTTCTGTCTCCTGGGTTCAGGGTTCAAGTGATTCTCCAGCCTCAGCATCCCGAGTAGCTGGGACTACAGGCGCATGCTTTAGGCAGTTTTCTTCTCTACATCTCGTCTTTGTACCCTGAAGATAGTGTGACCTCCAGAAACTCCCCTGTTCCCAAATATAAAGAAATAAAAGCTTAAGAACAGTGAAATAATTTCTCAAGGTCACACATGTAAGTAAGTAAAGGAAATAGAATGTGCACCCTGGTCTTTCTGGTTCCAGACTCTGTTTACATTCTCAGCAGTGCAAGGCACAGGGGAGTAGATACATAAGCCTACTGGATGAGAAGTCTTCCCAAAAATGAATAATAAAGGCAGATTTGCTTTATGTGTTTTAATCATATCTTAAAAACTCATGTGAATTTTGTATTCTACTTCATAATATTTTGTGTGACTTTTGAAATGAAACTCATATTAAGTTAAACTACCCTGTTTTTATTTTAATCCCTTTGCCTTTGTAGCATTTCTCTCTTTTTGTTGAGAACTTGGCTTGTTGTCCATTAAGAACTCATGCTTCTTCTCCATAATATAAAATTGTGGTTGGAATATAACCACCCTAGCAGGAACTAGATTTCCCAGACCTCTTGCATCTAGGTGGAGTAATATGACTAAGTTATACTCCATGGAATATGGGTAGAAGTAATGTATGCCATTTGCAGGCTTGGATTATAAAAACCCCCATTGGCCCCCCTCTTTCCCCCATCTTTATCTGATTCCTTGATGCAGATGCCCAAGACAACCTCAAAAGTCATCCATTAAAATGTTCTCACTTATAAGTGGGAGCTAAATGTTGAGAACACATGGACACATAGAGGGGGACAACACACACTGGGCTGTATTGGAGGATGGAGGGTGGGAGAAGGGAAAGAATCAGGAAAAATAACTAAAGGGTACTAGGCTTAATACCTCAGTGATCCTGGGTGATGAAATCATTTGTACAACATGCCCCCATGACACAAGTTTACCTATATAATAAACCTGCTCATGTACCACTGAACTCAAAAGTTACAATAAAATCATGCAGTAAGGATGGCTGAGCCTCCATCAGTTGAGTCCTTCTCATGAAACAGAATCTCCACCCTCACCATTGCTGCCAACCGGGCTTTACAAGAGCAATATGTAAATGTATATTGTGTTACAGCATTAAGATTTCACCATTCGTGTCTTACAGCAACTGGCTTTAGTTTACTGCACCAGCCCCCAGTTCCAACTTCTTGTCCTTAATTCCAGTCTCTCTTCAGGTCTGACCAGCCTTACCTCTGACTAAGCCCTTAGCTCTGCTCCAAGGGAAAAGAGGAGGGTAGCATTCCTGAATTAGTTTCCTATGACTGCTGTAACAAATTACCCCAAACGGGGTGTCTTAAAACAACAGAAATGTATTCCCTCATAGTTCTGGAGGCCAGAGTTCAAGATCAGTTTCACTGGGACAAAATTAAGGTGTTATCAGGAACACACTGTCCCTGGAGGCTCAGTGAAGAATTCCTTCCCTGCCCCTTCTAGCTTCTGGTGGCTGCATCACTTAAATTTCTGCCTCCATCTTCACATTGTCTTCATCGCTGAGTTTATCAAATGTCCTTTTTCTCTCTCTTATAAAGACATTTATGATTGAATTTAAGAACCACCTGGATAAAACAGGATATTCTTCCCAAGTCAAGATCCTTAGTCACTTATGCAAAGATCCTTTTCCCTAATAAGGGAACACTTAAGATTGTAAGGATTAGGAACTGATGCTTGTTGGGGCCTGTTGTTCAGCCTCCTACACTACCCAAAGTAGCTTGAGTTTAAGGCCAGAGCCAAGGATGATGCAGAAAGAAAGAGCTCCTGAAGTCAGGAGGATGGTGAGTCAGAGGATACTACAATCTTTCACTAACTTCTTTAGTAAAGACAAGAAAACATACGTTACACACACATAGTGAGGAGAGAAGTTTGGAGCTCCAAATAGAGACTCAAACCAAGAAGAGACCTTCACAATTACCTGGCCTGCAAACAGTAGTCCTGAAAAACACTTTGCTGGGGGAAGCTGCAGACTCACCTCTATTTCCTGTCATTTACTCAATTAACACATAGTGTTCCAAACCTACTACGAATCGAACACACTTCTCTGTACTGGGATATTTCAATGGAAAAGATGCAAGCAGAAGTCCCTGTGCTTTTGATACTTACATTCCAGGCAGGATAGACAGTAAATGACACATTTAATTAGTAGCTAAATCATGTGTAAATAAAAACGTTCCTTGTATCCAGTTTCCAAACTCCTGGCATCTCTCCTATTCCCCTGACTCCCCGAAGATTAAAAATAGAAACCAATAAATCACATCTGAGGGTTCTCTCTTCACTTGTTTTGCATGTGGCCTGTGTTTAAAGACACTGTTTTTTCTCCTACCAATATTTTCAATTTATTTTTATTTGGGGCAGGGTTTTTTTTTTTTAGCACATAGTAGATTATTGCATAAGTTTCTATTGATTTTTAGGTTAGAGAGAACTATCTTAGGGCAAAAATGTATTTTGCATTGGACAGTTCCAACTGCACAGCCTTATACTTCAGTATTTATATTTCTGTTCATCTTTCCTTTCGTCATTACGTTCTCTTGGCCCTCTCTCCCCATTTCTCCCATATAAGTTCATATGGGGCTGTACAGTCAGCAAGAGACAGACACAAGCTGTCATTGCCCTACGGACACCCTGGCTACTCCTGTCTGCCCTGCTCTCAACACAACCTGATGAAAAGATGTCTCTGCAGACAAGCGTTTAACCTCCTCACCTCTCCCCTTTGCCCTCTGCCTTGTCTGAACAGCAGTGGGGGAAGGTGGGAGTGAGAGAAGAGATTAAATCAGGTGGTTGAAAGCTAATACCATCTCCCAGCAACTCTCAAAGTCAACCCAGGAATTTAAACTGTAATATTATCCCCTAGGAAAAAGGAGCAAGAAAATGAGAAAGTCATTGTCTTCCTGGGTTTAGGGTTGGGGTGCTCAGGCAAGGCTGATGACAGGGGTGGGACAGCCTAGCCTTAGCTGGGGTGAATCTGGGAGAGGAAAGAAAAGTGCGGCTTCCATAGACATCCATGTGGGAGCAATCCAAATCATGCCTGCCAAGCCTCCAGGGCTCTGGGGGACATTCAGAAACTCCAAACAAGTGCATGGAAAGATATGCTTTGTTTTCTTTTTGCCCCCGCTGAGAAATGCTGCCCATTGTGTTTCTGTGGGAGGCTTTTGTGGCTAATTTTGAAAAATGAAGTGAACAGGTAAACTGGAGCTAATGGCCTCAACCTCGGGGCAGACATCTGGGGCGATGTTGACTTTGTTGCCAGAGAGCCAGCTGGCCTTTGCACACCACTCCCCCTTCCAGGCCTGCTCCCTGCAGGCCTCCAGGGGGGCTTCAGCTTCTAATGAACCAACTGCACAGTCCCTGACGCTATAGTTGCTGCTGCCCAGACTCTTGCTGAAGCTCCATAAATGTTTGTTTTACGAGTAAGCACACACTTGGCACTCCTTGAAGATAATTCTCCTTTATCCTCAGAGGCAACAGTTTCCCAACTGCCCTTCTCTTGCCAAGGGAAAAGAGTACCATCATATATACTCGCAGATCCAGGAAGAGACAGACTCAGCAGAACTGGAGACCAAAACATTCCTCGTGAGTTTCTCCTAATGACCGAAGTGATGGGAATGAAAGTAACCTCCTATATGTTGGACACTGCTCTGGTGAGGTGTTTAGCACATATCCTTACAACAATCGTGGGACACACTATGTTTCCCATTTATAGATAAGAACAGTGGAGGCTAGTGCATGTAACAGACCTAAAACCACAAAGTCATCTAGAGCTAGATGTAAAGTTAGATGTAAACATGAGTCTAATTATTCAGTGCAATGCTTAAGAGCGTTGCTTAGAAGGCTGAATTCCTGGATTCAGTTCAGATTTGCCAATAGCTTGCATTGTAACCATAAGAAAGTTAATTTACCTAATTTACCTCTCCGGACCTCATTTTCCTTATGTACTAGACAAGAATAGTAAAGGTTCCTGCCTCTTGGATGTTGTGATGACACATGAGATAATGGCTGTAGAAGATTTTAAAAGTATCCTATGCAAATAAGTGCTCAAAAGCTATTTGCTGTCGATATTACAATGTCAGTGATCCTTCCACACAACTGCAGATTGTTCCTAGTGAGTAGAGAGACGCCCAATTTCTAATAAATACTAGAGAATACTAAGGTATATGTGGATGTCCCAGCTGGGCTGTTGGTCTGATTTAGATGATCACCTTTCGGTAGAACAAAGGGGCCTTCCCTATTCAAAAGCTGCCAGCACTGAGTGTGAGAATACGTGGGGTGAGAAGAACTTAGCATTTCTGGGCTGAGTACTGAGGTCTGGCTTCCCCCACGTTACCCTGGTTATGGTGACTTATTGATCTTTGGCACCAGAAGGTCCGGTAAGCATCAGCCCTACCAATGACTGGGAGTCTCAAGGACATTCTAGAGTGGAATTCCCCAGTGCCACTTCCCTATCCTTTGCCCTTGTCTGGTTCCATAGACAAAAAAGAGAAAAAGAAGGTTGGCAGGTCCTTCTTCCTGCTAAATGGCCCCATCTTTGAGCCATTTATTTATTTATTCATTCAACAAAGTTTTCAACATTTATAATGTACCAGCCATAGGGTTAAATGCAGCACAAATAACAAAGAGAAAAATAAAGACATGTACAATTGCACATGTATAAGTTCACTGCAGGAAGAGTGCTCAGCCCCTTTATAGGCTTCACTGTGGATCAGAAGTGTGGATGTCTGCACAAAAACACACCACAAGCAAAGAACAGGGAGACTTCTGTTGATATGGATGTCACTAATCATTTTATGTTACCCACATGGAAAACTCTTATGCCTGTTTTTCCTCTTCTGCTCCCTGCCCTTGGGCTTCCAAATTTTGCCATCTCAACACTCCACTGTTCTGCTTCTTTCACACAATTGTATTCCCCTGACTTCATGTCTGAGCTTACAGGGACTGTCAGGCAGGCCTCCAAGTTAGCCCTCATACTTTCACAAAGAGCAAGTCTGCATTTCCTTCATCCAGAACATCAAACAGAGTGTCTCCCCTGGGCCCCTGATATCCTCGTTACCACCTCGTTAATGACTGTATGGGGGGAAGTTTTATGAGGCATCAGGGCCGATGTAAACAGATATGGGAGGATGGATGTCTTCTTGCCTGCATCATCATGGGGTAAAAGCAGTACTGACCCTCTTGTGTATCCTCCCAAGCCATCAGCATGAACTTCCTGGGCTTTTACCCTGTGCTACCGTTTGCTCATGAGTCTGGGGAGATATAAGAAGGCAGTTTGCTGGAGGAGTTTGGTGGCTCAACCTAAAAGCACGCTGGAAATTCATGCGAGGATAGAGTGTCAATCCTTCCTGCTGTCATGGTGGCTGCAGTGGAGGGTCATAGTATTACAGTGTCCAGAATAGCAAAGGCATGGCTACCTCAGTTTCCAGGTAGTGTTACCCGGTAGTTGTAGACAGAGTGCCCACCACAAAGTGAATGCTTAATAAATATTAGTTGAATGGGTGATTCAATAAATTAATAAATGAGTGAGTGATGAGAGGGATGTGGAAGTTTCTGTTCTCCTATGATGATGACAAGAGTCAGTACAGTCTCGAAACAGGGGTTAGGGTGGACAAGAGCCTGACTCTGGAGGTGACCCAAGTTAAACTGAGTTCTGTTTGTTTTGTAATGGGAACAGAGCTTCAGGGCAGATTTCTAATAATTTCATGAAAACTGAGTCATAAGCCCAGGCATCAGCACTAAGCACAAATAACTGGTGTGATAAAACAGATAATAATGGGAAAAATATATTGAGCTTATACTATATGTCAAGAATTTTCAAAATGCTTTACATTTATTCTTCATAAGCAAACACTATCACATACATATTATTTTTATTTCAAATGTGCAAAAAACTGAAAAGGAAGAGAGAAGTTAAAAAAAAAACTCTTCCACTCTTCTAGTGCTGAAGTTCAAATCCAGGTAGGCTTATTTCGGAGACTGCATTCGAAGACAACAACAAGGGCAGGGAAAAAATTCAATTGAGTGGGCAGGTGAGTGTTTAGGGCTGCCCCTAGACAAAACAGCAAGACCATGTCCAAACTCCACCCCTAGGCGGAGCTAGACCAGAGCTAAAGGGTTGACTCAGGAACTAGACAGCGGTGTGATTGCACGTAGCCATCTGCCTCCAGGGGTGGGCATGGAACAAGCTGTGTCAGGCTGCAACTGTGGACAATGGTGGGAAATGATGCTCCTGACCTTCACTTTCCTTTCCCTCAAGTCTCTAAGCCACCCTCCTATCTACTCACGGAGCTTCGGATCTCAGCTCCATGCAGGTGGATCCCAGATATACATTTTCATTTTTAATTTATCCTCCATGTTTCTGTTGCACATTTCCAAGTTTTTTCTGATTATCTGCCCTCCTATTTCCTGTCAGCTGCTCAAGCTTGACTCAAAGTTCAAATCTGGGCTCATCTTTCTACACAGTTAGAACAGTCTACTTTCCCCACTCGTTTTGACTGTCCTTGACACTACCATTCTCTCACTTTCAAGAGAACCAGAACTCAGAGTCTCAAGATTCATCTCTTTTTCTTTGCACAATAAGAAATCATTGAGGAAACCCTGTTAATTTTCCTCTTTTAACTTAAAAAATATTATTACTGAAAGTTCTGTTAGTTTTCTACCTCTGCAGCTGCTCTTTTGTCTGCATCTCCATTCCCCTGTCCACCCATGAGTTCGGTTGCTTCTTGTTTAAAGTAGTGCATGGATTCTGGGTTTATTCTTGCCTCCAGTTTCTCTCTCCTTGGTTCCATCTTCTACCTGCTGCCAAACCGATCTCTCTAAGTACTTTTCTGAATTTGTCACTCCCCTGAGCAGCAAGCTTCAAGGGCTCTCCATTGCCTGCCAAATAGCATCCAGACTCCTTGTAATGGCTTTTCACATCCACTTAGATCTGGTCTCAACTCAGTGCACATTTATTGAGTCCTACTTAGTGCCAGACCCTGCACTAGGTGTTGTAAATGTAAAAATAAACCCTGCATACTTCTGGACCTTGGAAAAGAAAAGGAAGATAAGCTGGTCCCACAATCTCTAGCCAGTGCTTCCCCTAACTCCTGCCCACTGCTGAAGGAGTAAAGTTGGATTTTTGCTGTTCTCCAAAACTTCCTCAGCACTTTCTTACTTTTGTCTCCAGGAACTTCCTCACTTCAATCTCCAAGTAACCCCTAACCCTCTTCTGCTGTAATAATTTTTCCTTCATGAAGAATCCATGAAGTAGACACATTTGGAAGAGGAATGCTTCTTGGCAGTCACCTTTACACATCTTTTGATGATGGATCATGATCCATGCGCATTATAGCTTTGTGTCTACCTATTGTCTCTCCTACATCGACATTCTTATAACTGATAGAATGCTATTGCATACAGTATTAATTTATGCATGTTATTAAAAAGAAAAATACATGATGTTTGGTTACATTACATTCAACACAATTTAATAGTGTTCTCTCCTGAATGCTTTCTTACAGACTACCAATTGCGTATTATGCATTAAGAATAGCCAAGAAAACAGTGGAGTATGTATTTTCAAAACACATTGAAATATAGGATATTTTCTTTGCACTTATTTGTTTGTTATAATATCAGTTCACAGACTGGACATGGTGGCTCACTCCTGTAATCCCATTTGGGAGGCCTATGTGAATCGCTTGAGGCCAGGAGTGCAAGACCAGCCTGGGCAACACAGTGAGAACCTGTCTCCACATACAATAAATAAATAAATAAATTAGCTGAACAGGATGTGGTGGTGTTTGCCTGTAGTCTCAGGAGGCTGAGGAGGGAGGATTGCTTGAGCCCCAAGAGTTTGAGGCTACAGTGAGCTATAATCATGCCACTACACTCCAGGCTGGGTGACATAGTGAGATCTTGTCTCAAAACAACAACAAAAACAAACAAAAAAACACAAACCCAAACATCAATTCACATCCATCGTCTGGTATTAGTGTTCCACAAAACACAGTTTTAGGAAGCACTGTCCTGGAAAGTAAGATCATTGAGTAATAATGTTAATAGTAATAGTTTTTTAAAAAAGGTTTTTATCTGTTTTATTTTTAATATTTGCTCCATGGTAGCCACTGTAGCTAGTGTTTTTATATCCAGGTTTTTATCTAACTTTCTTGACAATCTGATGTATGGATGCTAATTTTAACCCATTTTTCAGATTAGGAAACAGAAACTCAGAGCAGTTAAGTAACTTCCCCAAAGTCATTATCATTAGGGAGGTATAAAATTGCAGCAGGAGCACATCACAGCCTATCTAACCCCAGAGCCTGTGCTCTTTGAAGGAGAGTCTGTTTTTAAAACTTCTGTATTCCCTGTTCCTCCAAAATTCATAACAGCCTATGATTCTTGAACACACTTGTGATTTCAGTTTTGCAGTCAGATTTTGTATTTGTGCTTTGATGCTTTACAGCACAGAGAGTAGAAAGAATACTGGTACCCTGCTCCTAGTCTCAGGAGACCTAAGTTTATGACCCCAAATCTGCCTTTAATTAACCATGTGTCATTAGGCAAAGAATTTCTCCCCTCTGGGGCTCGGTTTCCTCAGCTGTAAAATAAAGTGAGGTTGGACTCACTGGTATTTCAGGTCCTTGAACCTCTTTATACCATACTCTTCTCTTTGCCAAGTTTCTGTGATTAATAGAATTAGATGAGCCCTTTGTTGCCCATTGTATCTGCCACTGAGAGAGCTGGAACCATCCTTCAAAGGAATCCACGATATGGCCAATTCATTGTGTTGACTCTGAGGCCACTTCAGTGACCCACAGTCACTAGCAGCATGAAGAGCAGAAGCACTTGCCTTTTACCAAATATGTTTTTCCATTATAGTGAATTTTTCTTTAAATTATAGAACATCAAATACATTTCAAAATTTCATTTGGACAATATGAGTATAAGTGAGTAAAAGAAATCAGATGGAATATATTTCCCTTGTAATATATATGTGATTTAAAAATGAAAAGAAAAATATTTGTAGCAAATATGTTTTGGATTTACAGAACTCAAAGCTCTTGCAGAATAGTTTGAGACTTCCAAAGCACCAATATGCAGCTGCTTTGGCCATCCTTCTATGAACAATCAAATCCCCAGTTGTCTTGGAAACCTGCCTGCATCCTGGGATGTGTTCTCCATTGAGCAGCTAAAATGGCTTGAAGTCTTCCAGGGAAACAGGGTTTGACTGTAGTTCACCCCTTGGGAGCCTTCATAAAAACAAGATGTCTATCTCCTGACCCCAGAGCCATAAGTGGCATGGCTTAAAGAAGTAAAACAACAATAGTAGCTAATGTTAGTTTGGGGGTTTTCCTAAGGTGAAGCACAGAATTTCAGAGATGGAAAATTTAGTCTGCAAAAGTGGTTCCCATTTAATTATTCCTACCCCAAGAATGGAGAACTAAGGGTTAGTTTATACAAACATAAAGATTAAACGAAGGAAAGAGAACCATGAAAAAGAAACATGAAGATTCCCTCGTTAATTAAAATAACTCTGAGACCAGAATTCACAAAACTTGGATTTTAATATGAGTTCTGCACTAGTTATGATAGTGTTAATGCTATCATTTTAATTATGGCAGCTAGCATTTATTAAGCATTTATATGCTAAATCCTTAAATGTGTCATCTTATTTATTTTTTTAACATCTGTAGCAGATACTGTTGGTGTCTGGCCCTGTCCCCCGTCAGCTTACCCCAGAGGTCACCTAACAAGAATCCCCATAGATGTCAAAGGAAATTGTGTCTCTCTGCCACAGAATGTCCTCTGGCCACAGGAGAACTGTGGCCCATTGCACTGGATACCCAGAAACCTGAAGGTGTTGACACCACCAAGAGTAACCTTATAATAATTAAGGATAAAAGTTGGTGATGTTGATGAATGACATGCCAACTTCTTTGGCCCATAGCAGGCCAGTTCTGAGGTATGTTCTGCACAGGCTCTTAGGAGTCCCCAATGGAATTGAGGCCCATCTTCCTGTAGCGATAACACACTAGTTAATACCGCTTTTATTGCCTCTCTCCCTTTCCCTGACTCATTTCTCCACCCCCTCACTGTGCCTGCTGGGATCGCAACCCAGATAAACTACTTATGCTGAAATTCCTATCTCAAAGTCGGACTTTGGGGGATACCCAACTAACACATCCATTTTACAGGAGGGTGACGTGAGGGAGGTTCAACAGCATGTTCCAAGAGCACTCAGCTATCCAGTGAAAAACCACCCATAAGACTTTCCATAGGAAGAAGCCTAGAAGGGTTTGTCATACTGATCTGGGTGCCACCAAAGCTGGAGATTCAGAGGGCAAAGAGCAGGCACTGATCTAATTTGGTTGATTATACCCCCAAGTCTATGTGCCATTAGGGTATCTTGGAGAATAGCCTCAGGGCCTTTGCAAATGCCTTAGCAGAGTCGGGGTTTGGTAAATGTCACATTCAAGAGCCATACTTCTGGTTTCTTTAAAAGAAAATTAATGTATACATATGTAACTAACCTGCACATTGCACACATGTACCATAAAACCTAAAGTATAATAATAATAAATAAATTTTAAAAAAAAGAAAATTAAGCCTAATATTGTCATTGTTTTTAAAATAGCATTTATATTGTAAATATAAAAGCCATCTTATAAAATATGAAAATATTAAGAAATATATACCCATAATCTCTCTACCCAAAGAAAAGCACTGGCAATTAATGTTTTGTGAGTGAATTTCCTTATCTATAAAATGGGTATAGCAAAAGAACAATACCTCATTGAGTTGTTGTGAGAAATAGATTACTTAATGATTATATTTACTTAGAACAGTACCTGACACAGAATAACTGTTCAATAAAGATTAGCTATTGTTATAATTTTCAAAGTATTCCATTTCCTGTGCTAATTACATGAGATCTAATTTTGTTTTCACACATACAAAAATAATCCATATGAGATTTACATCAGTTTACCTGTGTCTCAACTGAACCAAGTGAATAATCTCAGAATGCACTGTCTTCATATTTTACAACAAAAATATTGCAAAGCCAGTATTTAAACTCACATTTTCCTTGCTGTGATTTTTTTTCCTGAAACACACCATGTGTGTAATAACACGAAAAGTTTCTTGAACCTTTGTTATTTTGACATATTTGTTATCCTTGTTCTTTTTTCATCATTTCTCTCTAGTTAATAATTAGTAGTAAAAGCACTAAAACAAAAATGACCAATACTCTTCTCTTTCTTGACAACAAAGCACAGGAGAACAGAAGATCCTGTTCTGGGTCACTTCCTTCTGTGCTGCAGGGAACTTGCTCTAACGATTATCCATTCTCTCATTTGCTTCTTCAATTTATCTTTCACGGCACCATACCCTTAGCCTCTAAATGTAGTCAAGACCATCCTATTCTAAGGAAAAATTTTTTCTTTTAAATTTTATACCACATATATTAGTTGGAATGTGCTACCTAATTTCCCAAACAACTCCAAAATCTTAGTGGTTTTATAAACAACAGTTTGGTTCTTGCTTACATCAGCGTACAGTGTGGGTCTATGCAGAGGGTCTCTGCTCCATAAAGTCATTCAGGGATCCTTGCTCATTTCCTCTGGTGGTTCTGCTCTTCTCTGGGCCCTTGTATTCCTCTTCATTCTGTTGCAGTATGGGGAAAGATAAAATGGGGAATCTTCAGTGGGCAGTTTTATGGCCCAGGAGAGTAAGTCATACATATTTCTTCTGTTCACATCAATACATTGGCCAAAAATAATCACATTGCCACACCTAGATGCAAGAAGGCTAAGGTGCATAGTCAAGTAGAGTGCCAATGGGGAAAGGAAATCTCAGACACCATGAGCAATATCAGTCTCATCCATGCCATTTTGAGCAATACCTCATCTCTTTCTATTCTTGCCCTTCTATAACTCTTGAAAAAAAAGTTACTAACCTCAATATAATGGGTTATATTTAACATAGCACTGATCCACCTCAACTCCCATCCTCCTTAGCATTTTATAATCTTTTATTAGTGCCCCTGCCCTGATTGACTGTTCTTAAAGACACCAAAGACCAATTCCATCTATGTAAAAATCTGGTGCCTAGAACACAGTCTTTCACGCAGTAGATGCTTAACTTGTATTGAACAGATGAATAAAATATGCAACTTTGAGGTCACAACTTGTTTCTCTACACCAAAGGTACTAATCTCTTTTTATATGTTAGACCTTGTTCTAGCTACTGAGGACTTTCTCATTACCTAGACTTACAGCTAGGTCTTTCACAGCAGATGCTAAGACAGGGTTTAACATACAATGTTTTATTAGGGATAAACACTTTTGGAAGGGAGAAGCAAGAAGCAAAATTAGGTGGATGGAGTAGAGGTCTGACTTGGACAACCTAGGAGAAGCTCTGGAGTGGCCCATGGGAAGCTCTGGAATACATCCCATCAGAGTTTTCCACATTGGGATGAAGCTGCCAGGACTTTTTACCACACCTTGATCAGCCCACTGGCTATGGGCTGCCATGGGAAAGGCATACCCTTGGACAAAGCACATTCCTGCAGCTGAGGCAAATTCTGCAGGAGCTGAGAGTTGGGACAAGTTCTTCCATGAATGAGGATCTGAGTGGCATAGCTCTATGTCTACAAAATGGGGCCACAAGAATACATGTAATGTGGTCTTTGCTTCAAGGTTTAGTTAGAGATAAGATAGTAACTAATCAAAATAATACAGTAAATATGGCAATAAAGACATGCAAAGGGAGTTTTGTGTGTTCTGAAGAGACACTTTTGGCATGTCTGCATAAACAATGGCATGGGAGTCATTTCTTCTCTTCTTTCTTTCTTTCTTCTTTTTTTTTTTTTTGAGACAGAGTCTCACTCTGTCTGTCGCCCCAGGCTGGAGTGCAGTGGCACGATCTCCATTCACTTCAGCCTCTGCCTCCCGGGTTCAAGCAATTTTCCTGCCTCAGCCTCCTGAGTAGCTGGGATTACAGACGTGTGCCACCATGCCTGGCTAATTTGTGTATTTTTAGTAGAGACAGGGTTTCACCATGTTGGTCAGGCTGGTCTCGAACTCTTGACCTTGTGATCCTCCTGCCTTGTCCTCCCAAAGTGCTGGGATTACAGGCGTGAGCCATGGCACCCAGCCTCTTCTGTGATTTCTTTGGCCACTCCTTTCTTTTTCACCATACCAGTTCCTTTATTTTCCCTCTTGCTTCCTAAATATTAGACCTACCTGATCTTTTTACCCTAGGTCCCTTTATACATGAGTTATATTCTTTTTATTAATGTCTTCATTAACCTCCATTTTTAGCAACTATTATCTTAACATCAGCGTTTCTCAAATAAAATCATGTGAGAAAATGAAGCCCTAAAAAGTGATTTGAGTGACCCTTTTCTCAGTCTTCCCAGAGATGGTAGGGAGCTAATCCTCTTTTCCATTCATGGAAGCAAGTTAATTCATTATGTACAATGGATGCCTTAGGACATTAGTGTTTACTTTTTTTTCTTTTTTTTTTGAAACCTGATGGAGAAGGACTGCTATAGACTGAAGACTAAATTGATATCTCCAATCTCAGCCTCCTTGTCCAATTTCAATGCTGTCTAGTCAACTTATAGCTTCTCCTGTTAAATTTATAATACCACGGATCCTACCTCCTACCTCCTTGCTGTTTCTCACACTGGCTCCTAATTTTGTCTCTCTGTTTGGTTCAGCGACATCAACATCCACCCAGACACCAAAGTCCTCAATCTCCCTTAATAGGCAACATACCCAACGGGCTATCAAGTTCTCTAAAAATGTTCTTCCATGGTTCTCTTTGATTCCCAAATGTGTGCTTTATAGCTATCAAATTATTGTTTCTTCCTACCCAAACTCTTGTAACAACTTTCTCTCTCTCTCTCTCTGTCACACACACATACACCTCTTTCTGCTTCCAGAATCTCCCAAGTCCAATTTCTCCTGGCTATAGCCACCAGTATTAAGTTACTAAATGGAAACACATATTATTCTGCTGTTCGAAAAGCTTCTGAGCTCGTTGATTCCCTCACACATAGTCTCTACATTGGAAGCCAGATGCAAGTTATGGCTTTCCACTTTGTCGGCATGGCAATACTGTATAAAACTCCCAGATAAGGAGGACTATTTCATAACATCTGGACAATCAGCTATGCTTAGTTGCTTATAGCTCCTATTCACATGATCAATGGCTCTAACCTGGGAACTATTCATGTTCCACGAATATCTTTGCACCAACAGACTTAGTAGGTGACTAATAGGTGTACAATAAATATTAATTATGAATAAGCGAGTGAATGAATGAACAAGTGAATAACATTGTTCCATCTATTCGAAGACTTCCACTACAATATTTTCACTTTTTTTGCCTAATGCCTCACAATACCATGATTTATAATCTATGATCTAGTCAAATACAACAGCTTGTAATTGACTGACTGTTTTATGAAGTATTTTTCTGAGAATGTCTCATTGCTATGCCCTCCCTGTCTAAGTCTTGGTTTCATACTTTTACTTGTTAAAATCCCATCCATGCTATTATATCATATTCTTCATGGCATTTTCTCTGATTCATCGCCAGATGTTAATTCTCCATTCCTAGAAACTCTGCAGTACATAAATGTATGCCCTTATCATATTCTTTCTTGTAATATGATTGCCTCCACACACATAATGAGGCCTCCTCTGTGTACCTACCATGAGAATTCCAGCGTGAAATTTCAGTTGAGGTTGTCCAAGATTCTATTTAAGCTGAAACCCTATGAGCCTTGTGGAAATGATGATGATGGTGATGGTGATGATGATGGTGATGGTGATGATGCTGGTGATGGTGATGATGATGGAGACAGAGAGAGAGGGAGCAAGAGAGAAAGGAAAACGATATTTGTTTCCCTGTTTTATTCCTGAAACCAGCATTATCTGTGCCTTACCTGTAGTTTGGTTTTAGCTACTCTCTTAATATGTTCTATAATCCTACATTTAAAAAATAAATCTCACCTTTTACCTGAGCTATTGTGAGTTGGGTTTATGTCATGTGAACTAAAAAATGTTCTGCCTAGTACACAGAGAGAGACAATATGAGGTGAGATCCAGTATGTATCTCCTCACACTGACTTCTGAATCAAACTTTCCTTCCTTCCTTCCTTCTTTCCTTCCTTCTTCCTTCCTTCCTTCCTTCCTTCCTTCCTTCCTTCTATCCTTCCTTCTTTTCTACTCTTCCTCTTTCTCTTCCTTGTTTAAATATTTCTTGGCCTGGCATGATGGTGTACACCTGTAATCCCAGCTCTTTGGGAGGCTGAGGCAAGAGAATTTCTTAAGCCCAAGGGATCTAGACTAGCCTGGGCAACATGGAGAAACCTCATCTCTACAAAAAATATAAAAATTAGCCAGGCATGGTGGTGGGTGCCTGTAGTCCCACCTACTCAGGAGGGTGAGGAGGGTGAGGTGGGAGGATTGCTTGAGCCTCGGACAGCCTGGGTGACAAAAAAACAAAAAACAACAACAACAACAACAAAAAACCACTAACAGATAAACACACACATGCACGCACACATAAATAAAATCATTTCTTGATACTCTCCTCTCCGATACTCTGTGCAAAATAGAGACTCTGAGAAAACACTCTAGTAAAAGGTCCTAGAATGTATGCTATGACTAAGTTCCTGCAAGATGATGGTGAGAAACTAAACAATGCATATCTTACTACAAAGGACACAGGCTTTGGCCAATACAGGCTTGGGTTAGAATTATAATTCTGTTACTTGCTGTCTGTGTGATCCCGGAAAATTTATCAACATGTTTATGTTACAGTTTACTTTTTCAAAAAGTTCCTGTGATTGTGACTATTTCACCCCACAACCCTTCTAGGCCAGGGCCAGGACTAGAGTGAGGCAAGAGGGACCCCTAGAGTGCCACGTTTAAGGAAGCACTTATTCTTTTCAACTGACAGTGAAGGCCTTCTTAAATGTTATCCTTACGGGATTCACAGCTTCACTTTAGTTCAGGCCTTGAGAATTGTGGTGAAGATTGAATGACTTATTACATACAAAGGGGTCCCAATAGCAGGTGGTACATAGTAAGTGTTTAATAAACCCTAGGGATTGTTGTTTTATTATAATTACTCTGACTACTTTTATTTTTTAGTATTACCTGCCCCAATCATTGTTATTACTATTTTAACTACCACCATCACTAATGTCGGTAATACATTGGTTCTCACTTGGGTTATAATAAAATTATTGTAACTTCTTTTGCAGAGAGTCTTTCCTGTGCCTCATACTTTTTGAGCAAAATGCCAGCCAAACTCACAGCCTGGAATGTGGTAGCTCTGCAGGGAAAAGCACAGCTACTGCAAAACCAAGGAAAGTTTTATCGGCATAACAACGGCACAAAGCAGAGACTTAACCCAGCTTAAAGTTTGGGGGAGGATGTGTCCTAGAAATAGAGAAAATTGCAAACTAATACATCTCCAGAAGGCAGGTGGCATGACAGCTAAGAGCTCAGGCTTTGCACACCTTGATTCGAGAAATGGCTTTACTACTTCCTGACTGTGTGACATTGGGCAAGTCATTTCTTCTTTCTCTCAGCATCTATTTTCTCCTCTGTTACAATACGCACCAGCTCAGTTGGATTTGTATCAATAAAATAGGATGATGCCTATAAAGAACTCAGCACAGGAATGGCACATACAAAGTGCCCTACTTAGAGGAGCCATTTCTCCTTCTCTATTGTCTGTTAGTGTTGTCATTGTTGTGCTACTACTACGCTGCTGTCCCTCATCCCTTTATTTTTAAACCCAGCCTAAAATCACATTCTCTAGGCTACTGTGATCTGGGAAACCATGACACCCAATCCTTCTGTCTTTGATGAAACACTGGTACCAGGAAGCAGGACCAGGGAGTTTGGCCTCACCAGCATCTTCCACCAAGCCTCACACATGGTAGCACCCATAAATGTAATTTAGATTTAAAAATCCAGATCCCTCAACCAAGAGAGAGAAACACAGTATCCCTAATTTTTTTTCTAAGTCTGGTCAGACAGCTTTCTCTTTATTTTTTGTGGGTCTCCCTTGGCTCTGTTTGGTTAAATAACTGACACCTTGGTGACAGCATTCTACAGCTGCCCTTCAGCTCCTGGATTGGGGATGCTGGTGCCCTTCATAATCTACCCCTCCGATGAAGAACATGTTTCTCCGCTGAACTCCTGGGTGGAAAAGCTTTGACTCTGAGCCATAATTAAGATTTCATATACTCTCAGACTGAAATTGAGTGGAAGGTGGGAATGCTGCATTGGATGCTGCATAGGACTGGATAGGATGCTGGAGTAGACTGTCCCTGTAAAAGAAGCTATATGGTTTTCCTGGCCACTATCAAGTACCATTTCCATGGCCACCTTGGGGCATGACTATTACAATGTTTTGTAACAGCCTATATTTGGGCTCCTTACTTGAAATATATCCCAGAAGCTGAAGGCTGTGTCATCAATAGAAGTAGTCTTTGACATGTGCCTAATGGAAGGGGAGAAAAGTGGCCTTGGGTCCACTGCCTCTAAGCTTTCATTATGGAATACTTGCTCCCTGGGAGCAACAAAAAAAGAGGTTGGTCTAGACCAAGGCAATGCAACACCAGGCCTCTTGGCTGAAATTCCATGTACATCAGGGTGTTCCTTCCCTCCCACATTGCTTAAGGGAACCCACACAGAGAAACATCTGGCCAGATGCAATCTACAAAACACGCTGTGAAACATATTAGCTCCCTCAGGCCAATGGGGGCCCACCTAGTAAACAAGCAGGAAAGGACCCCGCAGTGAATTCTAGAAGCTGAGATCCATCCCACATGGGACCCATCTTTCTGTAAAGAGTGAAGTTCAAGCCAACAATTTTTGCTGAGGTCTGACAGCATCTGGGAAGCTGTCTTAGGAGTCAGGACCATTAACATAAGGGATCAGTCAGGACCTGGAGCCATTGTCTTCCAGTTTGTCACAACAGAGAGTAGCAAGGAGAAGTAAGAAGCAGTCTTGGGTTGTCAACAGCAAAGTGTTCACAAGGAACTAGCCATAACTCAGAAAATGCTACATCTTCAAATACTGTGCTAAGTGTTTTAGAGGCAACATTTCATTTTCACAACCACCACAAGGTCTGTCTATCCCATTTTGTGAGTCAGGTATATGAGGAAAAAGAAGATACAAAACTTGCTCAAAGGCACATGACTGGTGAGTAGGGCGAGGAGGGAAACTCAGGTCTGCCTGCCTTGAGCCTTTGTAGCCAGGCTGTGAGTAAAGCATCAATTATCTGTCTCCAGACACTTTCTCTAGATAACACCTAAGCTTGCAGTCCTCAAGATTAGGGGAGGACTCTGAGTTTATGCCACAAGCTCGCTCTTCTCCAAAGCACCATTTCCCAGAGTACCAAGAATCTGGATTTATATTTTCTAGGGTGACCATAATGATAAATAAGTGCTGCTGACTTCTCAGGTTAAAGGTGGACATCTGTGTGCAGTAAGCCCCCAGCTTTTTTTTTACTGTCCATTGCTCAGGTGTGAAGACAAAAAGGGAGAGGAAAAGGGAGGAGTCACACATAATTAACTGGACAATTTAATAGGTTCCAAACTTCTGATTCCAATTAACCCCTGAACTTAGTTCTGGCCTGACCTGCTGGCTCTCAGCATGATGCACTCAAGCCTTAAAACTGGTTTTGGGTGTGATTTTCAGCAGCTTCCATAGGGGCCTAATGAAGAAAGGAGTGGTCATGATTGAATTCATGGCCGGAACTGTTGTGCAGAAGAACAGGCCAGTGATTACAGGGAGAGACCTCAAACTCAGGGAAGCTGATACAGGGCCAGTACCTTGATTGCTTTCCAGCACAGAACATTGGAGGACAAACAAATGACTCAGACCTGTGAGCCTGAGATCTGAATCAGCAGCACTACAAATAACCACCTGTCCATTTGCACTTCTCTCTCCCACTTAACTGCTGCATTGTCAACATCACACTTTCCATATCTCTTATTACTTCTCATTTACTGAGGCTGATGGGAAGTGAATACTCCTTGGAATAACTCCAATGGACTTTCTTTCCCTGAGATTCTCCAAGCAAACCAGGCCACAAGATTTGGCATTAAGATGGCCTGGTTCCAATCCTTGCTCCACCTCTTCTCATCTGTGTGACCCTGAAAATAATATTTAAACTCTTTAAGCTTTAAACCTGGGTTTCCTTATCTATGCAATGCGGTTAATAGTGGTACCTATCTCATAGAGGCATTTGGGAGGACAAAATTAAAATAATTCACAAAAAGACCTAGCACATGGCTGGTGCATAACTATTGTTCAATAAAGAGTTTTTTGTGATTATTATTACTACTACTATTATTAAGAGTTTAATTACAAATGCATTAGTTTTCTAGGGCTGCTGTTTAAAAAGTACAAAAGAATTGGTGGCTAAACAACAGAAACTGAGTGTCTCACAGTTCTAGAAGCTGGGAGTCCAAGATCAAGGTATCATTAGGGTTGGTTCCTTTTGAAGACTGTGAGGAAGATTCTTCTTCATGCTTCTTCCTTCCTTCTGGTTTGTTGGCAATCTTGGTGTTTTGTGGCTTGTAGATGCATCACTCTGATCTCTGCCTTCATTTTCACATGGCATTCTCCCTGTGTATTTGTCTTTCTCAAAATTTCTCTTTTTCTAATAAGGACATTAGTCATATTGCATTAGGGGGCAATTCATCTCTAGTATGTCCTCACCTTAACTAGTTATATCTGCCATGACTCTATTTCCAAATAAGGGCACATTCTGAGGCATAGCATTTAAAACTCCAATGTATAAACTTTGAGAGGAGACAACTCAACCCAGAACAACAAAAGTAATATTTACTCTACTTAAAGTGACATCAGAGCTATGTGATTATAAGCATGTATTTTTCAACTTCCTTCAGATTGCCTGTTCATATTTCAGGATGCCATGTTGTCATGTTAGGACTTAAGCAAGAACTAGTGGAGATGGCAAAGAATTCAGAATCTGTAGTTGGAACAACATACAGCTAGAATTTGTGGACTGGTGAAATGTCCATCTACCCAATAGAAGGTGCTCAAATTGTTGCAAAATCAAGTTTGATTCAGATTAACGTAGATCCATTCTAGGTAGACAGATTATACACAGTTTATCTCCACCAAGTAAATAGCAATGGGTCTATAGCAGATGCTCTGGCTCCAGGTGAAAAGAATGGAGAGCTCTCCATCTACCAGGCAGAATCACAATGCCAGAAGGGGAAAAGCACCCGTTTCACAGCTTACTGCTCGTACAATATATAAAACATGTTGCCATTGTATAATGGATGAGAACTTGGATTAAAGAATGCTCCAATGTGTGAAAACTAAATATTTCATTTCAGAAATATTATTTCTTGCTTTTATTTCTTCTCCATCTTGAGATTTCACACTTAGGCACACATATATGCAGATGTGTGTATCTCTCAAAGCATTTTCTAGAATTTTTTTTTTAGTTTAACTTGCTCTTCACACTAACTCTTTTATTTTGTTCTATTATTATTAACATTTGATAGATTTAGAAATTGAGATACAGAGATGTTAAGAAATCATCCCTTCACATTAGCCAGTTATTTAAAAGAAGAGGAAAAGAAGATGGAGAAGGTAAAACAGAAGGAAAAATAAACAAGGAGAACAAGTAGGGGAAGGAAGAATACTAGGAAAAATTCATGTTTGACCGTAGGTATGATCTTCAAACTCTTGGTCATTTAGTAACGAACACTAAAATTATCTAAACCAGGGACCAGTAAATGATGGTTCATGGGCCAAATTTGGCTCACTGCCTGCTTTTTTGCAAATAAATGCACATTCGTTTTTGTGTTGTCAATGACTGCTTTAGAGGTATGACGGCAAAGTTAAGCAATTATAACAGAGACTGTATGTCCAGAGAGCCAAAAATATTTATTAATACCATCTGACCCTTTACAGAAAATGTTTGCTGACCTTATTCTAAATCAGCTCATGATGTTGGTCTTTCAGACTCATTCTATGCTGGTACACTCTGAGCTCTATCTGAGCAGTAGAGTTAGATTTGCCCTGAACTATCCACATTTTTCTCACCATGGTCTTTGAAATCAAAATAACCCATTGGTAAAATGGTGACATGTATAACTAGCAGGAGGGAGGAAAAAAAAAAAAACAGTAGGCTGGGTGTGGGTGTGGTGGTTCATGCCTGTAATCCCAGCACTTTGGAAGGCCAAGGCGGGTGGATCACCTAAGGTCAGGAGTTGGAGACCAGCCTGGCCAACATGGCAAAAGCCCGTCTCAGCTATAAATACAAAAAATTAGCCAAGCATGGTGACAAATGCCTGTAATCCCAGCTACTCAGGAGGCTGAGGCAGGAGAATTGCTTGAACCCAGGAGGCAGAGGTTGCAGTGAGCCAAGATCACGCCACTGCACTCCAGCCTGGTCGACAGAGTGAGACTCCGTCTCCAAAAAAAAACCAAAACAAACCACTAATCTCTACATAGACATCCCTCTCCCAACCTGTTCCCTTTCATCCAGTGAGCTAACCATTAGGGATCTAGCCATGCTGCAGTAAAAATCCCATACCAGTGACTGACACCTTTGGCACAGCTTCCATGATCGATAACTTTCATCTAAATTTCCATCTCTATAGGTTGCACAAATTTTCAGACATATGCAAATATGACCATGACTTAATCACTAGGGCTGACTGGTGATTAATTTTTTGATTATGATCAATCACTACTCACAAATCACAAGAAAACACTCAGGGCAATCGGCAGCATGCTCATAATGTGAGTTTTCCTCAAACCTTGTAATGACTTTCCAAACTAGTCAGAATAAGCTCTTTGTTGTAATCTTCATTTTGGAAAGGAACTTATCTGAAAAAGGGAGTTCATAGGAGAAAAAAGTCAATAAAACTATGAAAAATGCTTAATGTTACTCATAAATAAAGAAATGCAGTATAAAGGGAGTAATGGTTTTAGCCCATCAAAGTGACATTTAAATGTTAATAATCCTTGAGATGGAAGCAGATTTCAAGATTAGACCTACTAATAAACACTGATGTACTATTTTTGAAGATAATTTATCAAATTTGCCCAAATTTAAAATGTGCTTACTCTTAGACCCAACAATATAACTTCTAAAGAATTTCTCCTAGAGAATTTTTTATAAAGTTTTTTGTATATATGGTAGCTATATATGTATATGTGTATGTGTGTGCACATTTAGATATATGTATATATCATAATACAAGGCTTTTTATTTTAATTTTGTTTATGATGCTAAAGAAACTTGGAAACAGAGATCAATGTGAGATTGTTTAATGAAGCGTGGTATGTACATAAGATAAAGGACCAGATGGCAGTTTAAAGAATGTGTCAGACATCTATTCAATGACATGAAAAGTTGTTCAAGTTCTGCAAAGTGAAAAGAGCAGATTACAGAGTAGTATGTAGAGTCCAAAGACTTTATTATGCATCAGAATCACCTGAACATTTTGTTAAAACACAGATTGCTGTGCCCTCCTTCAGAAATTTTGATTTAAGTCATGGCCAAGACCCAAAACTTCATATTTCCAACAAGTTTCAGGTAGTGCTGATGCTGCTGATTCTAGTATCACACTTTGAGAACCACTGAGGCAAGATATGGTATCACTATATGCCTGCTTATATATATACAGGCATAGTCTTAGAGAAATTGATATTGCTGGTTTTGCCACATAGAACTGGAGCATGGAAGACAGTTTAAATTTTACTTCTTAGTATGTATACTATTTGAATTTGTACAACTAACATTTATGACTATAGCCATATTAATAGTAATACTTTGGTTTTTAAATATGTCCTGTCACTTGATTCATTACCACTTGCCTTTTATGTTAAATACTTATTTGTTATGATCAGTTTGTAAGTTCTATTTTTTTCTCCTTGTCTGTAAAGAGATAACACATTGTTGATATGGACTGTATTTGCTTTCTACTGCTCGGCATCAAATTACCACAAACTTAGCAGTTTAACATTAGGAACAAAGATTTATTATCTGATACAGTTTCTAAGTTTTAGGAGTCTAGGAGCAACTTTGCTGGGTGGTTCTGGCTCTTATAAGCTCTCAGTCAAAATGTCAATTGGACCTGCCATCTTCTCATGCCTTGAACTGGGGCTGGGGGGAGAGAATCCTTTTCCAAGTTTACTTATGTGGCTGTTGTGAGGAGACTTCAGTTCCTCACCGAGTAAGTCAAGTAATTTTTAATTACTTTCTGGGCTCCCAGTAGATAGAAATTGGTAATATTATCGCTGATCTCTAAGATAAAAGTGTTTATTGTTCATACAACAGGAATATTTCTCCAATGTAAATTAATAAATTATTATCTTAGTATCTTAAGAAGGAAAGGAAGGAAAAGAGGCTAGAAAAGAGGAAGAGGAAGATGGGAGGAAAAAAAGGGAAGGGAGGGAGGAAGGAAAGAAGAAATAAAGAGTAGAAATGAAAAATAAGGGAGAGGAAGGCAGGGCCTTCACATTTGAGGTTAGAACTCCTCCCACATTTCATGTGGTAGGATAGTCAGGTGGTATATTTATTAATAATTAACTCAGGATTGGAATTCACTTATTTGCTTTTTTTTTTTTCCCAACATCATCATGCAGCTAGTAAGTGCCAGGCCTGGTCTTGGGAGATCAGGATGCACAGATGTAAAAGACAAGGGTTCTGCCTTCAGAAACTCACATGAAAGAGTAACCTACAGACAGAAAAGCAAACAAAAATAGCTGGTATTTATTTAACACTGGTATGCTCTGCTACATATTCTTCTTGCATGATTTCATTTAATTCTCACAATAACTCTGGATAGCAGCCACTTCATTATCTCCATTTTTTAGAGGAGGAAATTGAGGCATAAGCTAGGTTAAGACTATGTGACCTTAGAGCCTGACCTCTTCATCATGACATTAGCCTAAACATCAGATACTTACCCTATACCTTTGAGATAAACTCTTAAATAGAGATGGGGGAGAAAAAGGTATGGGAACACAGAGGAGACTGATTCCACCTAAGGACATCAAAGAAGGACTGTTAACATTGTGACTGGGTCTTTAATGATGACTTGAGGCTTACCATAGAGAAAAGAAGGTAATGGGTATCTTGGCCGAAAGAAAAAAATTACAGAGGAAACCACAGATAGGGACATCTATGCAGCTGTTCTGACTGGATTGGTAAATTCTGGCTTGGTTCTGAATTCTGATTGGTATATACCATACACAGAAAAGTAAATTGGACTGGGCTAGAGGGGAAGTTTGGGGCAAGTTGTGAAGGGCTTTGTGCACCAAGCAAAAGATTTAAACTTGGTAAATTGGAAATCAGTAAGTTCTTTACGCAGAATGAGTCATCATGACTCATAGCTTAAAAGGGTCTCACTGGACCAAGTTGGGGAATAATCACAGGAGGAGAAATTGTTGATAGGGAGACAAGCTGGGAGCAATGTTTGTCATGAAGTCAGAGGTAGTGAAGGCAAAGTTTGGACAGTCATTTTTGTGGATGTTAAGAAGAATAGGCTGGATCAGAGAGTATTTGAATGGTGGGTGTGAGCTGGAGAGAAGAGAGATGAGAAAGGAAGAAGGTATCACAGATGCCCCCAATATACTTTGGCCAATTGGAGGTGGGTTTGTTGTTGTTGTTGTTGTTGCTTAAATTACTCCTTATCAGATATATAGGTTGCAAATATTTTCTCCCATTCTGTAGGTTACCTTTTCACTCTATTAGTTGTTTCCTTTGTTGTACAGAGCTTTTTAGATTAAGGTGATCCCACTTGTTTGTTTTGCCTTTGTTGCCTGTGATTTTGGTATAATAACCATAAAAGTATTGCCAAGATCAATGTCATGAAGCTTTTTCCGTATGTCTTCTTCTAGAATGTTTACAATTTCCCCAAAAAAGACAGACAAATGGGCAACAAGCATATGAAAAGATGTTCAATTACAGAGGAAAATGCAAATCAAAACCACAATGAGCTATTACATCACACCTGTTAGGATGACTATTATCAAGAAAACCAAAGATAATAAGTATTGGTAAGGACATAGGGAAATTGGAATCCTTGTGCACTGTTGATGGGAATACAACATTGTCCAATGGCTATGGAACAGTATGAAGTTTCCACAAAAAAATAAAAATAGAACAATTACATAATCCAACAATTCCACTTCTGAGCATGTATCCCAAAGTGTTGAAATCATGATCTCAATGAGATCATTTCAGCATGATTCACAGTAGCCAACGTAAGGGAACAACCTAAATGTCCATCTATAGGTGAATGGATTTTTTTAATGTGGTATGTACATAAAATGGAATGTTATTTGATTTTTTTTTAAGACAAATTTTAGCTCTTGTCGCCCAGGCTGGAGTGCAGTGGCGCGATCTCAGCTCACCGCAACCTCTGCCTCCTGAGTTCCAGCGATTCTCTTGCCTCAGCCTCCTGAGTAACTGTGATTATAGGTGCCCGCCACCAGCGGGCTAATTTTTGCATTTTTGGTAGAGACGGGGTTTCACCATGTTGGCCGGGCTGGTCTAGAACTCCTGACCTCAGGTGATTTGCCTGCCTCAACCTCCCAAAGTGCTGGGATTACAGGCATGAGCCACCATGCTCAGCCTATTTGATATTTAAAAAGAAGAAATGAAAAACATGAATGAACCTCAAGAACATTATAAGTGAAATAAGCCAGTCACCAAATGACAAATACTACATAATTCCACTTAATATGAAGTCTCTAAGATAGTCTAACCCACAGAAGCAGAGTGTAGAATTGCCAAAGGCTTTAGGAACGAAAATGTGGAGTTGTTTATCAACAGGAATAAAATTTCACTTATGCAAGATGAATAATTTCCAGAGGTCTACTGTATAGCATTGTGCTTATAGATAACAATACTGTATTGCACACTTGAAAATCTACTAAAAGAACAGACCTTATGTTAAATGTCCTTATCAAAATAAAATAAAATAAAAGCGGTGATAAGTTCTTGAGTGCTTACCATACAGAAGACACTGTGCTAAGTACTTTACAAGTACTACCTCATCTTTTATCCTAATAAAAAGTTACTAATTTTATCAGAATTTTGCAGAATGAGAAAATTGAGGCATAGAAAGGTTTATTAACTTGCTTGTACACACACCACTCACAAATAACAGAGCCAAGATTTCGTTCCAGGCCTTTAAATTCAGAACTTATGTCTTAACCACTGTTTTACGTGGGTGCATTATTTCATCTTTGTTTTAATAAAGATGTCTTTGGAAGAAAGGGATGTGGGTAGGTAACATTGTTGAGATGGCAGACAGTGTTAAACTTCATCCAAAGTGCAAAGGAGGCATCAATGTCTACTATATATTTTCAGAATAAAAGGTGATGGTGTTCAGAGGTGACAGATTCAGTATGGCCTGTTCTTAGTTAGAGAGTTGTCTTTTCCTTCTCCTCCCACACTAATTGTGAGGATGCATTTGCTCTGAATCATTAATCCTCTCTGGCTGGGTTGCCCTGGTGACCACTGGCATTTGCAAGGCAGCTGGCTGAGGTCATGGGTCAGGTCCTAACTGTAGAAAACACATCCCAGGCCTTTGCCTCCTCAATAATCAAGCTGGTCTTACCAACTGGGAGGGCTAATTGGCCCCATCCTTTGAAATGCGGGCCCTGCATCCCTCAGAGTTAATAAAATACACAGGCCAGTGGTTCCTAAGCCTGGCTCACATCAAAATGAACAGGGAGGAGTTGGGGACATACGAATCCCTGACATCCTCTTGAATCAGGATCTCTTTAAGGAGATTCCAGGAACCTGTATTTTTTAATCTTAAGTTTCACAGGTTATTTGTTATGCGAAGCTAGATTTGGGACCCACTAAAGATAGCCTCCTCCCATCTTGAGTGTCTCAGAGAATAATTAAATGGAATGGGCACTCCAGGTGCTAAGCTGGAAAAAAACATGAAAGGAGAGTCAGTGCACATCACATCTGAAGTTTATTTCTCAGGAGTGCTTGTGACTGGAAAGAGAGATAACAGTAATGGGGGGCAGAGGTACAGGCATGAAGAGGTGACTTAACATTCCTGCCTTGGTAGGAAGGAAGGAGCCACTGCTTCTGGATTCCTCCAGGGCCTACATGCTAAGTGCTGGGAGTTAATGGGTGCAGGACACCAACATGGCACATGTATACATATGTGACAATCCTGCACGTTGTGCACATGTACCCTAAAACTTAAAGTATAAAAAAAAAAAAACCTCCAGGGCCTACATGCTAAGTGGGAGAAGAGACTGCCACTGGAGATGCAATGTCACAGCTCGCATTCCTGAGGAAGGATCCCATCTGATGGAGGCAGTGGTAACTGGAGCTTTCTGTAACTCCCAGGAGCTCCTGGTATAGCAACAGAAGGAAGGCAGCTGCTCTTCCAAGGGCTTGACTATTCTGGTGGAAATGACATCCTTGACTCTTGGTTTCCCTGTTTCCCAGGCTGCAAGGGACCATCTATGGGGGAAATTGGCAAGAGAGACTGGCATCATTTTAGGGTTTTTGCCCTGAGCTACTTTGGCAGGCAGCAAAGATGAAGCCCAGACCACATCTTCATCTGCCTGTGGATCTTAGTTTCCCTTAACATGTATGGGTATCCAAAATTATGCTTCTGTCACTGTCACTTTCTAAACTTGAGGTCATATAGAGACTGGCAAGCTGGCCTCAGTAAGCATCCCTGCCTACCCCTAAAGCATTAATCTTCAGTCACGGCTATCAAGAGAAAAGTTTTAGCATCTCCTCAAGGAACTTCTGTGTTGCTGGAACCTTCTTTGGCAGGCATTAGACTGAGAACCAAGTTCTTCCTCCTAATGTGTGTTCCATCTCCTGAAGTCTGGGCGGGCTTTTTTTTTTTTTTTTTTGAGTATTTTTTTTTTATACTTTAAGTTTTAGGGTACATGTGCACAACATGCAGGATTGTTGCATATGTATACATGTGCCATGTTGGTGTCCTGCACCCATTAACTCGTCATTTACATTAGGTATATCTCCCAGTGCTATCCCTCCCCCCTCCCCCCACCCCACAACAGTCCCCAGTGTGTGATGTTCCCCTTCCTGTGTCCATGCATTCTCATTGTTCAAGTCTCACCTATGAGTGAGAACATGCAGTGTTTGGTTTTTTGTCCTTGCGATAGTTTGCTGAAAATGATGGTTTCCAGCTTCATCCATGTCCCTACAAAGGACATGAACTCATCATTTTTTATGGCTGCATAGTATTCCATGGTGTATATGTGCCACATTTTCTTAATCCAGTCTATCATTGTTGGACATTTGGGTTGGTTCCAAGTCTTTGCTATTGTGAATAGTGCCGCAATAAACATACGTGTGCATGTGTCTTTATAGCAGCATGATTTATAATCCTTTAGGTATATATCCAGTAATGGGATGGCTGGGTCAAATGGTTTTTCTAGTTCTAGATCCCTGAGGAATCGCCACACTGACTTCCACAATGGTTGAACTAGTTTACAGTCCCACCAACAGTGTAAAAGTGTTCCTATTTCTCCACATCCTCTCCAGCACCTGTTGTTTCCTGACTTTTTAATGATTGCCATTCTAACTGGTGTGAGGTGGTATCGTATTGTGGTTTTGATTTGCATTTCTCTGATGGCCAGTGATGATGAGCATTTTTTCATGTGTTTTTTGGCTGCATAAATGTCATCCTGATACCAAAGCCTGACGGAGACACAACCAAAAAAGAGAATTTTAGACCAATATCCTTAATGAACATTGATGCAAAAATCTTCAATAAAATACTGGCAAACCGAATCCAGCAACGCATCAAAAAGCTTGTCCACCATGATCAAGTGGGCTTCATCCCTGGGATGCAAGTCTGGTTCAACATATGAAAATCAATAAATGTAATCCAGCATATAAACAGAAACAAAGACAAAAACCACACGATTATCTCAATAGATACAGAAAAGGCCTTTGACAAAATTCAACAACCCTTCATGCTAAAAACTCTCAATAAATTAGGTATTGATGGGATGTATCTCAAAATAATAAGAGCTATCTATGACAAACCCACAGCCAATATCATACTGAATGGGCAAAAACTGGAAGCATTCCCTTTGGAAACTGGCACAAGACAGGGATGCCCTCTCTCACCACTCCTATTCAACATAGTGTTGGAAGTTCTGGCCAGGGCAATCAGGCAGGAGAAGGGAATAAAGGGCATTCAATTAGGAAAAGAGGAAGTCAAATTGTCCCTGTTTGCAGATGACATGATTGTATATCTAGAAAACCCCATCATCTCAGCCCAAAATCTCCTTAAGCTGATAAGCAACTTCAGCAAAGTCTCAGGATACAAAATCAATGTACAAAAATCACAAGCATTCTTATACACCAATAACAGACAGAGAGCCAAATCATGAGTGAACTCCCATTCACAATTGCTTCAAAGAGAATAAAATACCTAGGAATCCAACTTACAAGGGATGTGAAGGACCTCTTCAAGGAGAACTACAAACCACTGCTCAAGGAAATAAAAGAGGACACAAACAAATGCATGAACATTCCATGCTCATGGGTAGGAAGAATCAATATCGTGAAAATGGCCATACTGCCCAAGGTAATTTACAGATTCAATGCCATCCCCATCAAGCTACCAATGACTTTCTTCACAGAATTGGAAAAAACTACTTTAAAGTTCATATGGAACCAAAAAAGAGCCCGCATTGCCAAGTCAATCCTAAGCCAAAAGAATAAAGCTGGAGGCATCACGCTACCTGACTTCAAAATATACTACAAGGCTATAGTAACCAAAACAGCATGGTACTGGTACCAAAACAGAGATATAGACCAATGGAACAGAACAGAGCCCTCAGAAATAACGCCGTATATCTACAACTATCTGATCTTTGACAAACCTGACAAAAACAAGCCATGGGGAAAGGATTCCCTATTTAATAAATGGTGCTGGGAAAGCTGGCTAGCCATATGAAGAAAGCTGAAACTGGATCCCTTCCTTACACCTTATATAAAAATTAATTCAAGATGGATTAAAGACTTACATGTTACACCTAAAACCATAAAAACCCTAGAAGAAAACCTAGGCAATACCATTCAGGACATAGGCATGGGCAAGGACTTCATGTCTAAAACACCAAAAGCAATGGCAACAAAAGCCAAAATTGACAAATGGGATCTCATTAAATGAAAGAGCTTCTGCACAGCAAAAGAAACCACCATCAGAGTGAACAGGGAACCTACAGAATGGGAGAAAATTTTTGCAACCTACTCATCTGACAAAGGGCTAATATCCAGATCTACAATGAACTCAAATTTACAAGAAAAAAGCAAACAACCCCATCAAAAAGTGGGCAAAGGATATGAACAGACACTTCTCAAAAGAAGTCTGGGCAGGCTTGACAGTGGCTGTATCCAACAGGATGCAGCAGAAATGATGTACTCTAGGATCGAGGCCCAAGCTGCAAGAGACCAGCAGCTGTCACTTCCTATTTCTGGAAATATACACTCTTGGATACCTGAACAACCATTTAAGAAGTCCAATACCTTGACCCAGAGGTTCAAGGCTGCAGTGAGCTATGATCATGCTACTTCCATCCTACTCCTCACCCAACCAAACCACTGCCTGGGTGACAGAGTGAGAACCCATCTCAAAACAAAACAAAGTCTAATAGCTGTTGGAAGATCACTGGAGAGGCCCTGAGAATAAAAAGATGTAAAGCAACCCAGTTAAGTACAGCATTCAAAGAGAACACATCCTCCCCAAGGTGTCAGGCACATGACCAAAGCCATCTTGGAGCTTTAGACAAAGTCAGTCACCAGCTGAATAAAGCCTAGAGACCCCAGCCAGTGCCATAAGGAGCAGAAGAATAGCCCAACTGAACCCTGTTTGAATTACTAACTCACAAAATCATGAGGTACAATAGATAGTTGTTCAATAAGATGGCTAGGTTCTGGAGTACTTTATTACACAGCAACAGACAACTAGAACAGCACCTGAAAGAGTAAGTGAAGCTCTCTTGAAATGTTGGCTGGTTGTATCCCAAGTAAAATTCATCTCAGAGCTAAAGTGTCAGCCACAGTTCACCAGATAACAGCCCCAGTATGTCCTGGGACAGAGTCCATCAGTTCCCATGCTATGAAACAGATAGCCTACACACACAAGAGGCCTGACGGATCAACCTATTCCATAAAACTGCCTGCTCCAACTCATGTTCACAGTCTCCTTCCTTCCCTAGGAGTAGAGACTTTGAGGAAAGCAGTCAAATACTCCACTGAAAAGAGTTATCCCTGTTCAATGGTTTTTACTGAAATGGTGTCAAAATAAAGGAAAGTCCCTGGAAGGCCAAGAGGGGTGACTTAGAAAAGTAAAATGCAGTGACTTTTATTAAGATGACTCAGCTGACCCGATCCTACCCCCCAAAGTAGGCTGGATTTGGGGAAAGAAATGAATCCCTGGAACTCAGAGCTGCGGCTAGAGGATTTCAAACAGAACCATTGCTAAATACAGGTTCCAGCACCAATGTCTCCCAAAGAGAAAGCAGTAGTGTTTTGTTTTTTTTCCAGCTAAATCACACACACATTCCCTCTCTTTCTTCCCCTCTCTCATCGTTCATTAGCCTTCTTATCTGATGAAACCAGAAGCACCTGGATCCCCTAAAACTTCAGTCCCAGAAAGACAAAGGCAAACCCCCAGTCATTATGTCCAGTGAAAACCAGACCTGTACACGCAAAGAGGAAGTGCCAAGGCAAGGGCCCTGCTAAGATTACGGGCTGTTAATAAGGAAAGACAGAAGCCAGAAGGTTTGATGTACAACTCCACAAGCAGAGGTTAAGGGGAGAGACGGGGCAAGCTCATTTGCAAACTTGGTCCTGTTTCATTAAGTGAGAGCAGAGACAGCCTGTCTCAGTCCAGCAGAGAAGGAACTCATTATCCACGTAGGGAGCAAGAGATAAGAATCTTTTAATAATTGCTGGGAATTTTTTTATTATGATGTGGAATGCCAATTTAGGCCTCTCCTCGCAGGCTGGATACAAACAGCCTCCTTGGGAGTTAAAGCCTCTCCCCCCTACCCAGCTGTGGTCATTAAGGACAAAGAGGAGAGAGACGGATGTTTGCTCTGAGGAAGGCCTGCTGCTCAGGGGTGCCCTGCTGGCTTCAGGAGCCAAGTCTCCACCGGACAACTCTGGCCTGGCTGTCCTGCCACCTCCAGAACTTTCCCAGAGCTGAGGCTTTTCATCCGAGACCCTGTTTCCCTACCTCCAGTTGTCCCTGCCTCTCCTCAAGATGTTCGGAGTATCTGCAAAGGTCTGAGCTGTGATTTCCTTTTGCTTTTAAAAACTTCATGTATAGGATCTAAACAGAAACTTTAGACAAGGAATACTTCCTGTTCTAAAGGATTCACTGTCAAAATGAGTCTAATGGAAACTAGGCAATTCTATTTAGGTTTTACCAAGACACCCTTGCCTACCGGAGATTGGGCTTGTTGTTTAAAAGGGAGCTTAGCAAAGGATTAGGTGCATATCCTAATCTGATGCATTTCCCTTGATGTAATCTGAGAAACTGAAAGAGAAAGAGAATAAAAAGGGGAATGCTTTTTTTTTAAAAAATGCATTTGACCTCACAATTTGCAGAATGATCCAGATGGACCATTCTATCATTTGCAGGCCTCTTGTTGGAAGGCTGTGCAGGCCCTGAATTAGAATCCTGTGTCCTGAGGCTGCATTTTCTCAGGCAGTGACTGTAGTTCTCCTCAAAAGCTGAGAAGAAGGGAAATCAAGGCCTACCTAGGCCTGCAAGTTGCTGATCCTCCTGCCATGGGCTGTGTTGGGGGCTCCCCTTTGATCCCACCCAGATGGGCTTTTAGCCTCAGCACTCCAAAGGATTTTCACAAGTGGGTCCTTAATGCTTTCACCAGCTCTATTCCTCCCTCTGCCCTGGCTCTGTACGGCCCTTCCCTTTTTTGTCCCCTCCTCTCTCCCTGCATCACGCCTGGCAGGGTGGATGCTGAATGGCAGTGATGGTGGGTTTTAAGTCTGAGGTGTCGGGGCAATGAGGAGTCTTTGAGTCAGAAGGGCCTCGCTGTTTCCATCTCCACCAGCTGGGGCACCGTGCCCAGGCCTGGAGGCTCCGGGATCTGTCTGACTGTGAGCTCAGCGCCTGTTCCTTGGCTGGATTTCAGAGAGGCCTGAGGAAGTGAGGGGCGTTGCTGGCTCCCTGGTGGAATCTGTGCTGACAGCTCTCAGGCTTCGGCGGATTCCTGGTGCACAGCAGACAGCAGCTCCAGGGCAGACGTGGCCGAGCAAGCTGCCCTGGGCCCTGCTAGCCTGCTCGCTGCTGCACTGCTAGTGTTGCCCCAAAAGCAATAATTCTATTAATAATAGTCATCATCATCATCTAACAATCACAGCTACTGGGTATTGGGAGGCAACGGAGTGCTGCCCTGAAGAGCAGATTTAGTAATGTGTTCCCAGGTTTAGTAATGTGTTGGCGACTTCCTAGCAATGTGACATTGGAGGAGTGGTTTAACATCTCTGCGCCTCGGTTTGCTCATCTATGAGAATGGGTAAGTGGGGTACCTACCTGTGCTGAAATTCAAAGAGACAGAGAGAAAGCTGGCTGCAATCTAAATGCAGTAAGACACAGCAGGTGCAGGATGGGACAGATGAAGCTGTGTGGTGGTTATGAAGACACGTGACATGAGCCCAAGCTGCTCCTGCTCCTGTCACTGAACCCTCCTAAGCCTTAGTTTCCTTAGCTAGTAAATGGGGATAATTATACCTCCCAAAGCTATTGAGAAAATGGAAATCTCCCATGAGGAGAATAAGAAATAAGTCCAGTTAATTTTGAAGAAAAAAAGAGAGGAAAGGGTGGAGATGCAGGATGAAAGTCCTCCAATTTGACTTTCTAGGACCCATGTTTTTGGTCTCTGTCCAATTCCATGCCCCTAACCACAACTTCTCTCCCACACAGACCTGCTCTAACCTGGCATGTCTCCACATGGGCATAAACCATTTACAAAACTACCCAGCTTGTTTCTTCTCTCTGGAATGCGCATCTTTCTCCTTTCCATCAGCTGATCCCTTATATAAACCCCTACGTCACCACCTTCAAAGAGGCTTCCTTGACTGATTTTGAACCCTACAATGAGCAGTGATTAATATTTTCACATAAAATAGCTTGTTAAGGTTTTACAAAGAGGTGGCCCTGGAGGTGGCAGAGGTCTCCTGCTCATGGTGAACCTGAGCCAGAAGCCCTGATTATTGTAGGCTGGCTTCAGGGTTAACATCCAGATTGTTTTGTTGATCTGGTGTCTTTGAACTGAGGAAATTCTCCAATGGTGTGTTCTCAACTCCCATGAACACCAGAGATAAAATGTTTCAAGAGGAGGAGGCTTAGTTTAGGTACTTAGAGATTGAAGAGAAGAGAAAGAAGGCAATTTTCCTGGATCACTCAGGATGCATAACCATAGTATTCAAAATTAAATTTTGGAGACAGTGTTACTACCATCCTCATCTTGTGCACTCCAGACGTACACAAGCTCCTTAATTCTGCAGCCTCCATCCCTGTTTCTGGCTCCCCATATCTTGAGCCCTCTTTCCTGCAATCCTCGAATACCCGACTTCTGTTCTATCTTCAGGCTTCCACTTAAATGACCCTTCCTCCAAGAAGACTCCCCTGAATGCACTATAGAAAGTCAAGCAATCCTCATTATTTTCTCTCCCTGCCTCCTATTAAATATTTTTGATAATACCTATTACAAAGCAAAATTATTTTATATTTTATAATTTTTACTGGGTTATATTTTTGTCTCTCCCTGTATAATAAGCATTTCATAATTTACCTTGCTTGTCACCATAGCTACAGTGTCTATAACAGGATTTGGTATCAATGAGTGTTTTTTGAATACATACATGAGGGTCAAAAGAAGTTCTGAGTGGACTATAGAATGCTTTTCTTGAAGAGCTTCCTGAGGAAAAGAAGTCCATAAACTGCCCAAAGAAACTTGGTGACTTCATCTTTGCTCACTTTGTCTCTGCCTACTACTTTCAACCACAAATAATTGCTCCCAAATCAGGACCTGGGCAAAATTAAGGGTTGATAATGATTACTGATTAATCGTGATTCCTTTTGTGCCTGAAAATTCTACTTGAGTAAAGAAAGGACTCTGGCTTGGTTGGTGAGGTTGCTAAGTATAATTTGGGATTATAGACAAAGTACTGGGCTAAGCCATGTAAGTCTTCCTCATTTTGTGCTTTAAATGGTTGACAACCCAGAGAAGCAAGTCCACAAACCCTATCAGAGGCAGACACTTTGTAGCCTCTGCTGCAGTCGCTTCGACATAATTCCTCAAGTCATTGCAAGCCCAACCTCATAGCTCATCATATATAGGCCAACAGGTCAACATCTCCCAGTGCAAGAGGGCACATTTCTATAGTGACTAAGAACTCATGTGTTGAAGTGGGATGGAGTGAACTTTGAATTCTGGCTCCCACACCACACTTGACTTGTGAGACACTGGGCAATTCAGTTAGCCCCTGTACGTAAGACTCAGTTTGGCATCTGCAAAACAGGAATAAAAATGCCTTCCCCATGGGACTTATGTGAAAGGCAAGTGAGTCAATATCTGCGACACACTTTACACACATGAAAGATTAAGGAAAAAGTTGCAAACATTATTATCATGTGCTTTGGGATTTTCTTTCCCTACTGCAGGTGTGACTCACTGTGTCGTTATACCCTCTTCTCGTCGGATCTTCCTAGATCTACTTAGGATGCAATCAACAATACCAAATGCCTAGTGCATGGCAGCATGAAACAGTCACTGCCCTCAAAGAATTGATGCACCAGTGAAGGAGCATGCCACACACACAGATAATTAGAAAATAATTCGGGATATCTGAAATGAAGGTTAAAAAAAATGTATGGGGTACCCGGAGGAATGAGCGATCTCACTTTCTGGGATACTGATATAAACCTTTATGGAAAGAATGACTTTTGAATTGGATGCTAAGTCATAAAAATGACAGGAGAGAGGGCATGTGTAAAGGTATGGAAGTGTACATGGGGGCAGCATTCTCCAGGGAGCTGAAGATTCTAGTGGGACTGCAGAATGTCTCACAGTAGAGTGGTGACATGCAGGACAAGTCACACAGCTGCACTTTCTTCTGAGGCCCTTGGAAAATTAAAAAAAAAAAAAGTGGGAGAAGTGGGAAGAGCATTTGCTCAGGTTTGGATTGGAAAGGGAGCAAGAGTGATGGCAGGTAGAACATTCAGGAGACTGGTACCTTAACCTATTCCAGAGATAATAAGGCCACATCTTCACCAGGGCATTGGGAGCAGAGGGAGAAAGGCTGGGGGATATTCAGAAAGCTGTATGGAAGGACACGTTAACTAGTTGCATTGCAGAAATTTGAGTGATGGCTTCTTAGAGCAAAAACAAGTAAATCTAGTGAACCTCATGAGAATGGGCCTGTTCTCATATTCCTGCCAGCTGTTTAACAGTCTCAAGAGGTGTTGAGGAAGTTGACATGAGCCCCTTTCTGTTGCAGCAAACCTGGGAAGATGGAGACAGCTTATGAACAAAAGTATGGGTACTAGAGAGGTCACGGAGGCAGCCTAAAGGATGTGTCTAGAGCCTGCCTATCATCTTCTCAGAGAATATTGTCTTTGGAACACACCTGTCTCTACCTTTTCCTTTGTTTGTTAATTTGATTTGTCCGTGGCATCACCTTTGAAGTAGGGGTAGTGGGGTCTCAGAAACCAGCATTTTGAGAATTAATGACCATTGAAAATAGCCTCTCCCTGCTGCCTTCTCTCTGGAATTCCAGGCCACCAGTAAGGTCAGTCTGGCCACCAAGTGAATAGGCCAGGGGCAATAAGGAGAATGGGCAGAAAGGTGCTCCATAGATAAGGAGAAGCTTTTGCATTTGGGACCAAGCCTTTCAGGACACACTGCATTTTGGAATCCACATCTCCAGTAATTAGCACCAGCACACAGGGACCAGTTCCTAAGGCTGGACTGATTCCCTGATGTCAGAGCACTGGCTCCGCAGGCGGAGAGCAGCAGAGTGTTTCTTATACAAGGACTGGGAAGGCTGGGGCAGGAATCCTGCATATGTACAGGGGCAAAAGGAGAGACAGAGAAATAATAAGAGAGTTCCTATGATTGACATAGGACGACACCATCTTCTGTGACCTTAACTTGTCCCAGTGACATTCATATGAGGCAGGTTTGTTACTATCCTCATCATCTTTCCCCTGGATAACTATGGTGAGCTCCTCAGAGGCCCCATTTTCACCTACACAGTGGCCAGGGCTACCCCTACAAACTGTAAGTCAGGTTGTGGAGCTGCTCTTTTCAGCCTCCTCAGATGACTTCTCATCCATCTCCTTCAGAATAACATCCAAAGTCCTTATCACGGCTGCCTAGGACACCTGCTCTCACTCGGCAAGTACCACTCCCTCCTCTCTGCCTATGTTTCAGCCCCTCCAGTCTTCTTGCTGCTTCATCTTTGCATATTGAAAGCACGTATCTGCCTCAGGACCTTTGCACATCTGTTTCCTCTGCCTGGAAGCCTCTTCCTGTGCAAGTGTGCATAGCTTACTCCCACACTTACTCACATCTCTGCTCAAACATCTCCTCCTCCATAAAGGCTTTAGCTGCTGTAGCTGAAAGAGCACTCCCATTACTCTCTATTGTCTTAGCCTATTTTATTTTTTCCTCATAACCTTTATCACCTGACATATCACATCTTTTGTCTTTGCTTATTATTTTCTTCCCCAACTAGAATAAAAGTTTTATGAAAGCAGGGACTTGTTACTCTTCTCTACTGTATTCTCAGTGTTAAAAATGTGTCTGGTTCCTAGGGTGTGCCCAATAAATGCTTGCTGAATATAAGAGTGAGTGTAGAAATTGTTATGGGCCAGGATAAATGCCTTTTGGTAATTTAATCTTTCCATCAACTCAGTGATGTAGGTTTCATTGTTACTCCTATTTTATGAATGAGGAAATGGAAGTTTTTGGAGGTTGAGTAACTTGCCCGGGGTAGCACTGCTAGTGAGCAGCAGAGTGGGGATTGGAACCCAGGTCGCCCAACTCTCTGGCCCACTAGGTGAGGTGATCTAGAAGAAAATGAAGGTAAATTAAGATCTCCTACCCCTGAAATTACCCAGGTAAAGGATAGTTTCATGCCCAGGTATTTGCAATCTGGCCTCTGCCCAGAGTGAATGATTTGGGGAAAATTAGGATAATGCTTCCAGAGAAGGCAGAGGTGTAGGGACTCAAGAGGAGAGAATATAGCTTCCACACGTAACCCCATGCCTGCAGCCTTCTGAGTACCCATGGCTCACTCCTGCAGGCTCAGCCAGCCTCAGCCTCAAAGCCAACACCAGCATCAGGCAAACGATTTCTTTATGACTTGGCAGTGGTATTGGGTCTGCATCATTTCTGATGCCATTTCTTTCTTGCAGCTGTGTCTGGTGTTCACATGGTGAGATTCTCACTTTGTGTCCTTGCTCAGATTCCATGGTTTTCCACAACAAGGCCATCCCAGCACCATTAAGGCATTGCCAAAACACATTTTTCATATGACCTGGCACCTTCTATCTGCTTCCGGACTTTCTTAATACCAACTTGCTACCTGCCCTTTCTCCTGTGCCACCTATTTGTACCTTCCTGGATGCCCACCCTTTATCTTATTCTCTGTAACTCGCTTCTTTATGTCTTTCTCATTTCCCATCTCTGGATTCCAATCATCACACAGTGCATGATGCCACCCCAGTCCCAGTTTGGATATTTTAATAGAAACTCAAAAACCAATGTTTAGATACTGGAAATTTAGCATCATTAACAGAAATTGCAGAGCCTAGGATACTTGGGAATACTAAGGAGGGGCTAATTTAAAATTTAAATTATTTGCACACTTGGAGCCTGCACATATATCTTGGTATTGATCATAGCTCTTTGGAAGCGATTTACGTTTTCAGCACACCTATAAGGCTGAGATTTATACTGCATTTGGTGTTTAACTAGCCTCTTAATGCATCCTGTTGAGCCATAGTATTGGTGGCCGTATTGTACATTTCAGCCTCAGTGCTGAATTGATTTGCTGAGTGGAGTTGAATTTAGGCCATTAAAATAAATAAATAAAATGAATAAGAGGGACTTCCAGGACCTCATGTCATATTAAAATCAACAAAAGGCAGAGAGACACAACCTCCAGAGTCATGATTGGGTATGGTGTTCCAGACACAGAACATGAATGAGTCCTTTTGATATGGCCACACATAGTAAACACTAGCAACGTGGAATTAAGGAAGGGACCAGGGCACAACGTACATACATGCTGATGTGAAATGAAGAAGACCTGAATCCAAATCCTGATTTTATCTACACTCCCTCCATAGCTGGATTTTCTTGTTTCTGGCTCCCAAATGAATGGCCCAGCCAGTGATTACATAGAATTCTAGTCCTCTTCCCAGAATCTCAACCCATTGTAGGTAATCCTCCCATCCTCAGATTTTGAGGTATGTCCAGCCTTTAGATTGGAACAAGAGGGGAACAGGTCTCAGCTCTCATCTAGGGTTGATTTGAAGGTATCTCTTGCTTTTATTACCCCTCAAAATTATTGAGGGATCTCAATTATTTCAACATTTTAGTGAATCTAATGGCCTCAGGGCATCTCAGACTACTAGGATCCAAGCCAATTAAAACATGGACCAGCTATTTTCCAAAATATTTATTCCAGATAAAAACTTATTTTGCCTCTTAGATAAGAAAATCACTGGACAATGTACAACTGTTGTGTTCCTCCTGGTTGTCTGAAATGGCATCACTTTCCTTTGCAGTAAGTACAGTGATGCCTGTCACATAAGCTGGCTTTTCAATGGAACCCAAAGCATGCTGGTCATCAGTCATTGTCAAGAGTAGGCTGCCACTAAAACCTTTTTTCTGAAGGAGGTGGCATATGAAGGTTGGTGTAACCAGGGTCATGGGTCATGATGGTGCCAGGGGGAGATATGTGGGGATGAGAGCACCAGGAGTCCTTCCTTTCTCCTCAGCTGAGTGAGGCAAGGTCCCATCATTCATTCAGCCTGGGTCTCTTGATTAGCCATTTCAGAATTTTCTAAAAAGGACATAGTCATTTCTTTACAATGCATTGACCAATGTCTCTACAAATGCTTGCCCCTTAAATAAAAGGTAGACTTGGCTTATTCACCCTTTCAATGCTTCTCATTCTAATCTTAATTTATAAGCACATGGGTCCCATCATAGAAGTTACATATTTGTAAAAATGTTGGAGCCATAAAAAAGAAAGGGATAAAGGGAGAGAACAGAAATAGATGTTTGTATTTGTGTACCTCCTTCAAATTATCTTTACTTTTTCAATAAAGAAATATTTATTGATGGCGCTCAGTAATTTTTTATTGACAAGCAGGAAGACAATAATATAGCAGGATCCTGGTGATTTCCATCATTTGAAACATAGCAAATGGCAAGATAGCCAGATACTACTTGGAAGGGACCTCTAAATTCCAGGTCAAGGAATTTGGACATTATTCTGTAGGACAGAGGCTTATATTAAAGGGGTTTTGCACAAGAGTGTGACATTATTCAATTTGTATATTGGAAATATTTGGCTGATGGTGATGTGAAGAGTGCATTGTACCTGGGTGAACTTGGAGGCAAAAAAATTAATTAAGAGGCCATTGCTCTGGGTGAGATGTAATGAGGCCTTAAATTCATGAGTAAATTGTAATGCCACCTACAATTGAGATAACCTAAAAGGTAATTCACCAAAGTTTATAATTATTCCATTTACACACATGCACACACACACACACACACACACACATCCCTACCTCACATCATGCTTCCATACCACAGCAATTGCATTCATTTACTTCTCAACTATCATTAAAAAAGTCAAAAATGCATTTCAAAAACAATATGGCTCTTCAATTCCTCTTAGACTATGATCTCTTTAAAACTTTAGACATGTGTGAAAAACTAGAGTAAGAATCAATACTGCTGACTTCACAGAGTTCCTTTGTGGCCTCCCTCATTTTAGTCCAGCCTGAGTATTCAGCTTCCTTTTTTCTCCAAGCACATCTGCAGAGCCAGGGAGAAGTTGCCACAAGCCTCTTCTATGAAACTTGGGCTCTCTTCAAAGCAGTGATTCTGTTTCAGTAAAAAGTCTACACAAGAGCTTGCCCCATTATAAAAATCTATTTAAACAGGCACTGGTTTATTTACTGTAACCAGAGCATAGTGGAACTGGAGCTGGGATAATTAAGCCCTAATTTATCAACACTTTAGGGAACAGCACTTTTGAAATGGAGAGTTTAAAATTGGGATGAATGGTTGGACTGGGGCAGGCTGGCCTTGCCTGGATTCTGAGAAGAGGCAAACATTTCCATAAGTTGTATACTAATGCTGACCTACACAGCCTGTGGTGTGGTGCCCTCCAAATGCCAATTACCCCAGGTCTTACCTGCCATAAGGCCCTCATCTGTGTTCAGGGGATAGGAGGCCAGCTAGGGTCAGTAGAATAGTCCACCTTAGAGATTTCTATGCACTTCTCACAGACTGATATATGGAAAGTATATGCTTGAAAAGCACTGGACATCTTCTATGTGCCTGTTGTTGTGCTAGTTTTTAAAAATAAAATTAAGTTCTAGGTTGCATGCCAAGTACACTCGTCTTAGAAGGGATTAAATGAGATTTGTTGCCAGCTCACTCTCCACATGCATTTCCTGCCATGCCTCTGAGCCTATCTTCATCTCTCTAGTTACTAACAAATAACAACTGCTTCTAGAACAGACCATGACTTTCTACATGTCCTTTGCACATTCTCTTCCCTCATCCCTTCCCTATATTATTCAAGTAACTCTGACATCTGCAGGTCCCTCTCAAGGGTTTTTTTCTTTGAGACTCTCCCAGTAAGAATTATGTCTTTTATTCTGTCATTCCAATTTTCACTCATTTTTCTGTTTATTTGTTCATTCAGTCAGCAAATATTTATTGTAACATTTAATTACATTAGAAACATAGTTGTAGTTGCTTGAGTTACAGCAGTGAATAAAACAACACTCCTGCCCACAAGGAGTTCACATTCTAGAACAGGGAAGGGAAGGGAAAAGAAAGATAATATATCAGGTGATGATATGGCTAGGAAGAACACAGATATGGGAATAGACCCCAAGAGAGTGGATGTTATTTTACATAAGGTGGAAAGGGAAGATGCCTATGACAAAATGCCATTGAGCAAAGACCTGAAAAAAGTTAGGGAGCAAACTTGGCAGATATCTGGGAGGCAAGTTTGAGGGCAGAGGCAACAGTAAGTGCCAAGACCCTGAAGCAGGATTATGAATGGTGTATTCCAGGAAGACTCTACTCTTATCGGTTATGTGTACTATACACACATATAATGTTTCATCTTGCTATAGTTTTTCATCTGCCTTTACCCCTAGACTGTGGCTCCTGGAGACCAGAGACTATGCTGTATTCATATCTGTATCCCTAAGGTCCAGGGTCTAGCACTGCTTCCAGACCATCATCAATGCTTAGTAAATACTTGTTAAGTGAAAGAATAGTCTCAGTTATCTTCCCAACAGTCATATAAAAGAGTTTGACAGTTGGGAAAACTGAGACATAGAGGGTTTAATAATGTTTGCATAGCTATTAAATAAGCAGCAGCATCTAGATTCTGACCCATGATGGTAAGTCCCAGAACAAAAATACTTTCACAACAGTCTTGTTTGTGAAGTCAGAGCAAATCCTTCTGCAAGCCCAGGGTCAGGGGCCCGCAAGGTAGAATTTGTGTGGTATCACTAAGCATCCCTGAACCCAGCTGACGCTGTCCGCCTGCATGCTCACCCACCTGGCTACCTTCCATCATGTCCTGTGGAGTAACTGATGCTACAGATGTGACATTCAGTCTGCCCTATGGCTCATCAGAGAGTGTTGTGTGAGCAGAAAAGAGCTTGTATGAAATGCATCACAGGTTGGGTCCATCTCCATAGCTGGGTGACAGAAGGAAGAAGGGGACACCAGGAAACACTAGTGATGTCTGGAGTGGAGCACTGTGCCAAGTGCAAAGAATAGAGCAACAAAGGGTAGGCAGGAAGGAAGATGGAATTCTCTGTCCACATAGCTAAAGTGCACTGACTCAGGCATTGTTCCAATCAGCAGAATTTTCACTGGAGTTTCACAAGGTTGGGATTGAAAAAGAGAACAGTAGTGCCAGTCCTGGGTTGGGCAGGTAGCAGGGCAATGGGGACATCTGGGAGCAAGGATGACAGGCCTGCAGTGAGAGAGGCAAGCGTGCAGTGCCTGCTGTGTCTGCAGTGGGCAGGTGCGGGCGCAGGCAGCCACAGGGTGCTGTGCAGTCCGATGAGAGGCCCCAAGTCCCTGGCTCTGGTTGATTTGCCCTGGGTCTGGATGTTTGCCTTGGCAGCCCCGGAGCATTAGCCTTGGCCTCTATGTGATTCCCCAATGACCAGGCAGCCGGGCCAGCACACCTGAAAGTCATTAGCTTGGGGTCCCATTTTGTTCTCACATTTCCAAGCAGTGACCCGCAGCCATGTGTAACGGGGCAGGCACTTTATCATTTTGTGCTTTCCAGTCCACCACACCTTTTGGGCTTCCCCTCCCATCAGTCCTTGCCCAAGGCCTACCAGTCCCCCAAAACACAGAGCTAACAAGGACTCTTTTCTTTCCTCTTCAATAAATACTTATAAGACTTGATTATTATGTTTGCAATCTGTTTCAGTCAGCCTTCATTCTTTTTCCATTAATGAGTATCCTGAGGCTCTGAGTGGTTAAATGACTTGCCCAGAATCACACAGCAAATAAGTAGCAGAGTCCGGGTAAGAGCCGAGGCCTATCTGACACCAACAGGCTCCAGCCACTTTGCCATGATGCTTGCCACCTGTGACATCTTAGCCCACCTTTCCACCTAGTGTTAACCCATTGCTCATCTTTTTAAAAATATCAATTACTTAAAAACTGATAGTCTTTTCAGCGTATTTGTAATCACTTGTATTGTTGTTACTTTCTTTTAAAATGTGATTTTAAATCTATTCTCCTAGAAATATGTTTTTCTAGCTTTTCTAGCTACCATTTCTATAAAGCAGTGGTTCTCAACCAGGGAATTCCTCCCTGCCCTCAGGTGACATCTGGCAATGTCTGGAGACATGTTTGGTTGTCACAACTGGGGCAGGAGTGTAGTTCCTGGCATCTAATGAATAGAAGTCAGGGAATCTGTTAAACATTCTATAATGCACAAGACAGCCTCTCAACTAAAAAAAAAAAAATCAAATCCAAAGTGTCAACAGTGCCAAGGTTGAGAAGGTCTGCTCTAAAGCCATCAATATCTGTATATAAAGATACATTCTTAAGACCATTATTTTCCTACAAATAAATACTTATCTTTGATAATATAGCACCATGAATAACTTATTTAGTGTGTTATATAGTCAGTACAGTGTTATAGCTCATTGTAGCTGACTGTGTGCATGTCTTCCCAACTCTATGTTCAGTGACAATGTACTGAGCTTGAAATTGACTAAGGTGAGACTTTTATGCCATGAACATTGGCAAACTCTATATCAGGGCTTTTTGTTTTTCTTCTGGAGAGCCAGCTTATTAGCATACCATGAACTTTCTATGGGATAGGAATTGTACATTGCCTTGTTGAATCCTCACAATAACATTCTGAGGTAACTAATACAGTTATCCCAATTTAACATTAGGAAACTGAGGTACAGAAATTTATAACAATCTGTCATACACAATATCATTACTAAGTGGTGGGGACAGAATTTGAAACCAAGCAGTTGCACTGCAGAACCTACACTTTAAGCACTATACTGCATGAACAAATATTAATTAGAAACAACTGTAATGCACTGTGTATTTCTGAGTTGGTCCATTTGAGATTGAAGAGTGGATATTTACATTAAGCACGTTGCATTCCAATATCACCTTACAAATTTGATGTCCTCATAAATGATAGACTTGCTATGAGTACTCCATTTTAGGTAAATGTATACATTTTAAAATGAACGATGATTAAACAAATTCACTAAAGAGTTCTTAAAATCCTAAAAGCAGTTCTCCTTCAAATTGCTGCTTAAATGTCACCTCTTCAGTGAGGTCTTTCTTAATGAATATTTTAAAATTGCAGCCACATTACCTCCCCAGAGGCCCATCCTGCCCGCTTCTTTCTCATTTTATCCATAGCACAAACTCCTTAAGGCTGTGTTTTGTTTTGTTTCACTTCAATACTCCCAACACCTAGAACACCACATAGCACATAATATACTCTCAAAAAAGATTTATTAAATGAATAAATAAAGGACAAACACAGAGACTTCCCGAAGAATACTAAACAATCCCATCACTCATGGAAAGGGCATATCCTACCATTTTTATGTATTAAATTCCACATTTAACATGTATCTATGAGAAATGCAAAGTAAGGCAGCATTTGCCCTTAAACAAATTTGGTAAACATATTTGCAGTAGTCAAAATTGGAAGACAAATTATACACCTAAAACAATTGAGCTGGTTTAGCTGTATTGATGCTGGTCTTCTAATTAGATGGAACTTCTCACCAAAGTCATCCTAGAACACTTAGCATTTGCCAGCATCACGCTGGGGATAGACCTGGAACCCATATGGCAGATAGAAATAGGTACTAAATACTACATGTGTGCAGAATTGAATCTGTCAATAAGTCTTGCAGAAGACAGTGTTTATTAAAGAGGGACTTCTCAACATCACTGGCTTTATCCAACTCCAAGAAACAGAAGTTCAAAATGTCCTCTTACATCAGTGTTATCAAAGAGTTTATGACTCAGTCCCCAAAAGAAAGTGCAACAAAAACAAAAATTGACCAATGGGACCTAATTAAACTGAAAATCTTCTGCACAGCAAAAGAAACTATCAACAGAGTAAACAAACAACCCATAGAATGGGAGAATATGTTCAGAAACTACACATCTGACAAAGGTCTAATATCCAGAACCTATAAGGAACTTAAAACAACTCAAAAAACAAACAACAACAACAAAATTAAAAAATGGGCAAAGAACATAAACAGATATTTATCAAAAGAAGACATACAAATGGCCAATAAACATAAAAAATGCTTTACATCACTAATCATCAGAGAAATGCAAGTCAAAACCAAAATGAGATATGATTTCACAGCAGTCAGAATGGCTATTGCTAAAAAGTAAAACAATAACAGTTGCTGGTAAGGCTACAGAGAAAAGTGAATGCTTATACACTATTGGTAGAAATAGAAAAGTTCAGCCACTGTAGAAAGCAATTTGGAGATTTCTCAGAGAACTTAGAACTACCATTCAACCCAGCAATCCTATTACTGGGTATACAACCAAAGGAAAATAAATAGTTCTACAAAAACAAAACAAAACACAAATACACTCCCATGTTCATAGCAACACTGTTCACAATAGCAAAGACATGGAATTAACCTAGGTGCCCATCAAGGGTAGATTGGATAAAGAAAACGCTATATATATGACGTGGAATACTATGCAGCCATAAAAAAGAATAAAATCATGCCTTTTACAGCAGCGCATGCAGCTGGAGACCAGCATTATAATCAAATTAACACAGGAAAAGAAAAACAAGCACTGGACATTCTCACTTCTAAGTGGGAGCTAAGTATTGGGCACATATGGACATAAAAATAGAAACAATAGGCACTGGGGTCCCCTAGAGAAGAAGAGAGGGAGGAGGACAAGGGCTAAAAACCTGCCTATTGAATACTGTGCTCACTTTCTGGGTAATGGGATGATTTGTACCTCAAACCTCAGCATCGCACAATATACCCACATAACAAACCTGTACATGTATCCCCTGAATCTAAAATAAAAGTTGAAAATTATTTTACAAAAGAAAAAAAGTCCTCTTGGAAAGGAACATAGTTTTAGTTAATGCTTCAGCCTTCCCAGTATTTGACAACTGTAGATAGGTTTGCCAGATATAGCAATAAAAAATACAGGGTGTCCAGTTGGATTTGAATTTCAGATAAACAACAAATATTTTTCAGTACCAGCATATACATAGATATTGTTTATCTGAAATTCAAATTGATTTGGGTATTTTATATTTTCTCTGGCAACCCTAGCAGGCAGCTCAGGCCAGACTCTAGAGTTGCCTGGTTACCGTCAGGACCTCCGCCATCCAGAGTGCTGAGGAGGCAAGGATGGAGAACAGGGACAGGAAGTAGTCTCCAGGACACGATCGGTCAACAGTTCTGGGCACAGGCAGTCCCTCCCTTCTGCTTCAGAGGAGCACAATATTTGAGAATCAGATAGCCTGATTTCTGGTGTCACCTAAAACTCTTGTTCTGTTTTGTTTTCCCTTCTATCTGCATCCACTGATTTCTCTCATTGCTTCTGTTATGGCAACAATCAGAGTTGTCATAAAGCCTGCTTGACTCACAGAATGCAAGGGACGCTTTTAAAGATGCAGATCTGAGATCTTATCCAACAAGCAGGTCTAGGATTGGACTTGGGGATCTGTTTTTTTACATCTCTTTGGGAGATTCTGATAATTTTCAAAAGTTCTCTTGGAAAGGAACATAGTCTTAGTTAATGTTTCAGCTCTCTCACTGTTTGACAACTGTAGACAGTAGGGTTGCCAGATGTAGCAATCAAAAATACAGGGTATCCAGTTGGATTTGAATTTCAGATGAACAACAAATACTTTTTCAGTACCAGTATATACAAATATATTGTTTTCTGAAATTCAAATTCAATTGGATACTTTATATTTTCTCTGGCAACACCAGCAGGGAGCTCAGGCCAGACTCAGCTCAGGCCAGGTTATTTGGGGAAACCCCCTATTTTAGGTGTTGGCCTGAGTTCCTCGGTTTCACCAGATGTTATACATTGTTAGGAAATGTTGGCATGCAGTTTCATAAGTACTCTTATGAAAGTCAGGGATCCAGGCTGGAATGAAATGTGGCCCACCCCAGGACTGGGAGAAATATTGGGAAATATGGCTCATGGTGCCATGGAAGGAAGCATAAACAGCCTAGTATGACAGAGATGACACAACAGCAGGCTATGTTTAGAGCAGGTACACAGCAGTGCTGGAGAAACAGGGACAATGGGGTTGGGAGATCCAAGGTGAAATAAGATGACTGCTACCATAGGAAATCTGGGCCACAATTCTAAATCCATAGAATAAAAGCAGGTGGCATAAAGGAGGCAGTTCACTGAGCTACCTGGCAGCACAAAATCAGATGATCTAAACATTATTTCACCTCTTTAAGCTTAAGTGTGTTTATATGTAAAATGGGGATTCATTAAGGTTTTCACTCATTTATTTAATATGATTACCCACAAGCCAGTCATCTACTGAGTGTTGCAAATACACCAATGAATAAAATATGTGAAATGCTTGACTTCATAGAGCTTACAGGCTATCAGGGAAGGCAGATAATAAAAAGGTAAAAGGGCATAAACTGTTATTAATGTAAGTAGTTATAGATAGAAATTTCTAGTTAATACTATAAAGGGAACAAATAGTTATAGTACAGGATGCTTTCAATAAATTAAACACACACCCAGATACGCACAGAGCTATAGAAATATGATTGTAAAAGACAAGGGATAGAGAAACTCACCAGTCAAGTGCAGCCAGGAAAGCAAAACACGTGCAAAGTACTTCAATAGAGAAAACTTAATGTAGGGAATTAGTTTTAAGGTATAAGAAGAACTAAAACAGTGAAGAGGAGATGAAGCAAGAGATTAGCAACTGTAGAAAGTGAGTGCCTTATCTAGGGCTGGAGGGGCAAAGGAAGAAACCAGTTTTGCAGGATCCCAAGAGCCCTGTGGAAACTGGGACTGTGGCAGGCCTGCTAGGCCATCAAGGCATAAGCTGTCCAGTGAGAGTGGGAGCTGCAAGAGAAGCACAGTTGCTTCCAGAGATGCTGCCCCAGGTGGGAGAGGAAGAAAATTACCCTGGCCTTTTCCTGTCCTATGTCTTGCCAAGTCCTTCAGTTGGCCATATCTAGCCAGAAACTAGTGGTCAAGGGAGCCTGTAAATGTAGTTTCCTGAAATACAGAGAAGATGGAAAGAAGGGTAAGGAATATATCCAAGTGCAGACAAATGACCAGCACAAGCAGTGGGTAATAGGTTGGAGAAGTGGGATAAATGGTACCCATCTTGTTGGGTTTTTACCATGGTAGAAGAGCCTGTATGTGTGAACTTCTTAGCACTGTGATAATATGAATTGAGTATGTAACTGGTGCATGGTCTCAATTTATGTTAGTTTAATGACGTAGTATTGGCTCCTAGATGTTTTGACAACTGAATTCATGCATGGGTCTGGGACAATCGGCCAAGAAGAATGTCAGGCCAGAGAAAGGTGTCCATAAGAAGAATACAAAATGCAGAATTCAGAAATAGCTGTTGTGCCAGATGAACAAGATAGGGACTGTAACAGAGAGCCCTAGCAGCTGCCTGGTTTCATTACAAGTCCCACAGGACAGGCTGTGCCTAATATTAGAGCCAAATCCTGGCTCTCAAAGCAAAGCATGAGCCACTTTCAGCCAACCAGCCAAGGTGAGTTGATGATGTGCCCACTGGGTGGATGAAGTTGCATGTGGGAGTTAAGAAAGCCCTATATTTGGAAAGCTAATTGTCTGTGTCCCATTTTCCCACTGATCATTGATAACTGGACATTGATAATAGTATGGACGTGATGGGGTGAGCATAATGAGAATATAACATAGAAATGTGCTCCCCATAGGAGCAATTAGATTATTAGGTTTCCTAAAGACCAATGCAGTTGGATATATTACTCTGGATATATGCACTTGGTATATCATATAGGGTGCTTCTATCATACAAGGCACACTCAAAACTGTTTAGCTGGAAAGAATTTAATAAAGGGACTGTTTACAGAGGTGTAGACTGAAGGTTGGTGGGGCACCCAGGAAGCAGCTATAGGGAAAGCCAAGGGGAGGGAACTGGGACTGGTCTAGTGAGAGCCATGGGACATGCTCACCTAAGAGGAGCCATTTTCAGCTAATGTCAGAACTGCAGTGAGGCAGGGAGAGAGTAGGGGTATATATACTCCCAATTATCTCTCCTTCTTATTTCATGTATCTTGCCAGTGCCTCTTTTTTTTTCTTTTTTTTTTTTTTTTTTTTTTTCTGAGCTCAACAAGAAGCAAAAGGTCAAAGGACCTTGAGCAGTGCAGTCCTTAGGAGTCAGCCTCCAGAGACACAGGGTCACAAAAGGCCAATATTTGATTAGGGAGGAGGGTAGTGGCAAGCCTAATATCTCACACATAAAGTGTCTCAAACTTTGAGAGCATCAAAAGATGGTTCACTCTCCAGTTGTCCAGCCATAATCTTGAACCACTTTCCATTGGCCAATTTCACCTGGAGATCTCACTCATTTGAAGTTAGGACAAAGATCTGAGTGGAATCTACAAACTAAAGGACTTACTCAAGACAGAGTCTCTAAAATGGTGTAGCTGTAGCAGCCCATGAGAGCTGACGATTACACTTACAGAAATTTTGTGTGCTAGTTGTTAGATGCAGCTGTTAATAAAAATTACATTAATAAACTTTAAGTTAATAAATTGCATTTTAAAAGGTAATAAGTAAATACTCAAAATTCACTATTTTCAGTTATTGTACTACAATCCATGCTTGTGAGGTTGTTTACATCTATTATATCCATATGATGGAAATGCTATATAATGTTGTAGTACTGTGGGTCCATTCTCAACATTCACATTCAGTGATTCAACATTGATAGCTTAAAATTGGCCATAGTGGTCAATTTTAAGTTTACACCATGGAAAGTGGCATATGCTACAAATGAAAGTTTGTTCCAGGGGAGCTGGTTTTTGAACATTTACCAGCACAGCGCTCGACTCTCCTACCTCACTTCACTCCTGCCCCCCATCAAACCTTGACCAGACTTTTGACAATGAAGAAGGGAAAAAAATGATGTCAGAAATCCTTAAGAGCCTTTACTTCTTTTCAGGAGCAGAATCATTCATGGGAAAGACAAGCACTAGCTTCTGAAACTTTGGCTTTTTCTCTCTTGCCTGAAGATTAAAACAAACAAAACATTATCCTTTTCCATGTTAAGTCTTTAAACAATTACATCAGGCTTGAGTCTGACACCCTAAAATAGGAGGGTAAATTGGAGAAGGGCCAAGAGTATATGAAGTGGCAGACTAGGATTAGGCAGCATGTGTGGTTGTAGAATACAACATGCTGAGATACAAAGAAGCCTGCAAGAATGGGAAGTTCTTGGCTGGGCGCAGTGGCTCATGCCTGTAATCCAAGTGCTTTGGGAGGCTGAGGTGGGAGGATTGCTTGAGACCAGGAGTTCAAGGCCAGCCTGGGCAACATAGCAAGACCCTATCTCTACAAAAACATTTTTTAAATTAGCCAGGCACTATGGCATGCTACACGTCCCAGCTGCTTGGGAGACCAAGGCAAGGTGACGGCATGAGCCCAGGATTTCAAGGCTGCAGTGAGCTATAATTGCTCCACTGCACTCTAGCCCAGGTGACAGAGCAAGACCCTGTCTCAAAAAAAAAAAAAAAAAGTGGGAAGATCTTTATTTATCAATACTCCTCTTTACCAGAAGACTATACTGGAAGAGGGTGGAATTAGTAAGACAGACCTAGATTTGTATTTCCTAACAACATAATATTGAGAAGTCTTCTTGTTTTCTTGCCTACAAATTGGAGATTATAATCGTTATGTCATAGAATGGAAAACATTGAGTGATAGAGTATATGACAACAACTGACACAATTTATTTATTTATTGATGCATTTGACAAATATTATCATACTATGTTCAAAGAACATATTGAAGAAAACCTATGTAGTCCTGCCCTCATGAAGTTCATAGTTTGGCAGGTGAGACCTACATTAAACAATTGCACTTAAAATAATTTCATTATGAAGATGACCCTGCTGAAGGAGCATATGTATCAATTAAGCTAAGCCTAGAAAGATCAGGAAACATTTGGATACTCGATAACCCTTGTGTTTTCTTTCTCCATTTCATCCTTCTTTCCTATAGTTGTAGATTTCTCCAAAGCAGCTGAAGGCTGCTTTGCCCTCTAGCAGGCAGACAGGAAATAATGTAAATAACACCCCTGGGATTATCTTCATCCACCTTGAGAAATGATTCTATGACATTCTTTGTCTGCCAGAGTGTCCTCAGCAGAATTAAGTTCCAGATGTCCAGGGCACCTATTTTAGTTGCTCTCCTTTTATTCTCATATCCCTATTTTCCAGCAGGTGTTTTCTGCACCTCCCAAATACACTAGTTGCACACAATTGACTCAGAGCTGATCTTATGGGAACCCAAACCAAGAGAACTCACCTCTCAAACTCGTCTGTATCCCAAAGCACTTGTGTCTCCCTAAGTTGGGTGCAAATGTGGCCTAAAATGCAAGAAAAGACTTCCAGGAATAGATTGGTCATATAAGGTATGATCTGAAGCAGGACATTCTGAAGGGTGAAGGAAGCACCATTGAAAGTACACCAAGAACACAACAGGCATGAACTGGGATTGTATTGAGCAAACTAAGATGCATGGTCAGCCTGTTTGGAGAATGTTTGACTCTTCCAGAAAGACATAAAGGCCAGCATTCTGGTGGCTAATTGGAAGTCTGAGCACTCCTCAAGAGAAAGCAGCTCATCTGTCAAAAACTCAAGACTTATCAGTCATTCTCAGAGCCAACAGAGCAGCAGCCTCCCATGATGCACAGAGAAGAAGCACATTTCTACCCAGATCCCTCATGCAAACTCACAGTTTTTAAGAGAAAAACAACACAGATTTGTTAATGTCCGTCACCTCTTTGGGGCAGCTGCAGCTTTTTAAGAGCCAAGGGGTCCCCAGTGAATTCGAACCACACCAGCGCATGAGAAATGATTGACTCTGAGAGCTTTGCCAAAATGACTACTAATGTTGAAATCACACTCAGCTCAGTACATTTCCTGTGGGCTGGTGCTGCAGTGGGTGCACTGGGGGCAGGCAGGGGGGATTCCCAAAGAAGGAAGTTTCTACGCAAACCCCGCAGCCCAGATCAGGTTTCAGCATCTCTTTGCTAATTCCCCTTGCATTTTTCTTTCCCCCCAAACATTTAAACTTAAATAGCTATATAAGTTCAAATGTTCTTTTATAGAGTGAAATAAACAGCTTTTATAGCCTGAAAACAGCAAGCTTAGAGATCAACTGTTCTTCACTGAAGCAGGCATGTTTAAGCTAAAGAAATAGATGGCATTCTCTTCGTTATCATTAGCTATATTTTTCCCCCAAACTAATAGGAGGTAGCATATAAATTAGCTGCCATATAAGTTGTCAGGGAAAGAAGTTAATGCAGCCTCCAGGCATTTTGCTGCAAGGCTGCCCCCCTCTGGCTCCCACCACAACCCACAACATGATTTGTGCAGAAAGCAAGATGTTTCAGAAAGAGCAGTTCAGAAGTGGGGCAAGTCCTCTGAAGGGGCCCAGGGGCTGGTCACTATCTCTCCACCTACTGGTTACTACTCCTGGCTTCTCAGTCCATCTTACACTTTCTGTCTCCAAAATATATAATTTAGGTTAAAGAGAAATTTGGCAACCCATTGTTCCTAAACGACATTCGATGAGCGAGTTAGGTGGAAAGGCAGGGAAGCATGGGGAAGACAGAGGTACAAGGAACACTTCCTCCCCTTTGCTAGGGCTGACCTTTTCATTTCAGGGAAAATGAGTGTCTTGCCTTTGGGGCTCTTCCTTCACCAGGGGACTGTGAAGCACCTGGAACATTCATGGAACAGGCTATGTGGTAGAGCCTGATGCTGGATGTCCCATGGCTTGATTATTTGCACTGAAGTAGCCAATTCTTGTAGATTCATTCAACAAATAGCTTTTGGATATCTGTTATTACCAGGTATACTGTAAACATATCACAGGGCAGCCCTCAAGTGATTCTGATGCCTCAATACCTCTCTTTTCCCCAGCTTTCATTTAAAAATGTTGCAACATCCCAACACGTGCCTTCGCAATTCATTCCCTTTCTCTTTCTCTACAGCCACACTTTGCATCCCTCTCTAATGTGCACTCCTGCAACATGAGGCATATTCTCATATTCCCCAAGTCTACCTTCCTCAAGTGACTGAAGGCCTATTCTGGCCCCCTCAGCCTGAAGGTTAATCTTTAGAAGGTTAATTTTCTCTTAATCTTTAGAAACTATAAAATGTCTGTATTCTTTTGCTAGGGCTGCCATAGCTAAGTATCACAAACTGGGTGGCTTACACAACAGAAATTTATCCTTTCACAATTCTAGAGGCTGGACATGCAAAATGAAGGTGTTAGTCAGCATGGTTGGTTCCTTCTGAAGGTTGAGGAAGAATCTCTTCATGCCTCTCCCCTAGCTTCTGGTGGTTTGCTGATGATCTTTAGGGTTCTTTAGCTTGTGGAAGCATCACCCTGATTCTGCCTTCATTTTCACATGCCATTCTCCCTGTGTGCATGTCTCTGTGTCCAAATTTCCCCCTTTGTATAAATGTACCAGTCCTATTGAATTAGGGCCCTAATAATCTTATCCTAACCTAACTAATTACATCTGCAATGACCCTATTTCCAAGTAAGGTCACATTATGAGGTACTGAGGGTTAGTTACGACTTTTGGGGGAGAGATACAATTCAATCCATAATACTGCCCTTTCCAAGAACCCATTCAACAGAGTGAGGAGCTCAATCCCCCCACCTTCCTGGACACATAATTAATTTTGTACAATGCCCATAATATAGCAATGAACCTATTTATCTTCAATTGTTTGTTCAACTGTCTCCTGTATTTTTTTTTAAGTTGCCTAAGATCATGACTCCATTTAGTCCCTCTGTTACAGGAAAGGGGTCCCGATCCAGACCCCAAGAGAGGGTTCTTGGATCTCACTCAAGAAAGAATTCAGGGCAAGTCCACAGTGCAAAGAAAAAGCACATTTATTGAGAAAGTGAAGTGACGGAAGAATAGCTACTCCATAGACAGAGTAGGACGTTCCTGAAAGTAAGAGGAGGAATATGTCCACCCTAGGTATAATGCTTGTTTATATACAGGATAAGAGAAGATCACTGGTAGATGTGCTCTGCTACAGGGTTTGTGACAAAGGATTGGTTTTCTTAATTATTATATTTTGCAAGAATCAATACTATTATTATTATTTTGAGATGGAGTTTTGTTGTGTTGCTCAGGCTGGAGTGCAATGGCGCGATCTTATCTCACTGTAACCTCTGCCTCCTGGGTTCAAGTGATTCTCCCGCCTCAGTCTCCCAGGTAGCTGGGACTACAGGCATGTGCCACCATGACCAGCTAATTTTTTTTTTTTTTTGTATTTTTAGTAGAGATGGGGTTTCATCATGCTGGCCAGGCTGGTCTCGAACTCCTGACCTCAAATGACCCACCCACCTCAGCCTCCCAAAGTGCTGGGATTACAGACATGAGCCACCACGTCTGGCCAATATTATTATCTTTAAAGCAAAATTAGGAATGCCTTTGTTCTCAACATATCGAGATATTAGGACAGTCCCAAGTCTGGATCTGTTTAGTAAACATTATCAATCTGTTCCCTTAAGTGTAAATATCTAGAGGCTAGGAATACCTTTCTGGAAATGCAACTCAGCAGGTCCCAGCCTCATTTTCCTAGTCCTCACTCAAGATGGAGTTGCTCTGGTTTAAACGCCTCTGACACCTTCAGATGTCCAGTAACTATTTCTTGAGTAAATAATAGCTCATTCTGAATTGCCCCCTCTTTGCTAAGGACCAGAGGAAAAGCATGAAAAGTAAATTCATAAAGACACCCCTAGCTACCTTCCTTTATCAGAAAGGAGAAAGGGTGTTTTCCTGGGCTATCAGATTCACTTCTTCTTGTGACCTTTTCCCCTTTAAAGTCATTATCCTTCTGCCCATTTCTCCTGCTCTTTCTGTTTTCCTTTTTATTTATTTCCAACTCTCCTTACTTCCAGCTGCATATGCCCCTGATATGTGTTGAATCTAAACAGTTATTGTCATGAGGTTGAGGGAAGTGTGGAAAAGTAAGAGTTTATCAAAGTTTTCCTAATACAATTTATAGGCCGTCAGCAGTTGTTTATGCCTTCATATTAATTCTGGGATGTATATTTATTTTATTCTGATGATATAATATGCATAATTGCTTTTGAGAGTTTGGAATTGCTTTCGTAAAAATGTGGGTCTTGAGTCATGAATCCTAATGACTGGCTGCCAATAGGATTTTGTTTCAAGTTTCTTCTTATTCGGGAGAGAAAGTTTCACACCCTAGTGAGTTCATAAAAATGGACAGAGTGTATGATCTTGATCTTGCAGCAGGTTTTCTGGGAAGTTCTTAGTTGGGGCTACATGTACTACACATGGCAATGTTTGAAGTGCTTGCCAGATCTATAACCCTTCATTTGGTCATGATTCTTCCAGTCCATTCCTAAAGAAGGAAGCTAAGGAGCCATGTGTATACTGGGTGACTGCTCCTTGGTCCTGCCTGAAGAATTCATGGGCAGGGCAGGTACTTGACTCAAGAGGAGCCAATCATCCTTGCTCTTGAAAATATAAACTAAGCCTCACAAAACATGCTGTAAGATTGAGATTGACTCTGGATCAATAAAGTCATGTAAGGTTAGAGCCAGGGTTGCCACCACAAACCATAGGCAAATGCAAGTTCTAGGGAAATGGAAACTTACAGCCGTACAAAGGAAGTGAGCTGCATAGAGGAGAATGCAGAATGTGTGCAGAGGAAAGCAATCACATGAAGCCACAATGACAAACATCTAGCTTCCAGGTTATCTAAGGACACATTTCCCTTTAATATGTCCAGGAGATCTTCTGTTTATTGTGGCAAAACAGTCCATAATGAAGATCCCTTTGTGTGGAAGCTCCAAGAAAAAAAGACACAGCATAGGTCTATTCTGATTTAGAGTTCAAAGCAAAGGTAATTTACTGGCACGTAGTTTCCAGGAGTCAGGAATCCAGGAGCAGCTTAGCTGGGTGGTTTTGGCTGTTGAAGCAACAAATGGGCTATTGGCCAGGTGTGCCTTCATGTAAGACATGCCTGATCTGCAAAATCCACTCCCAAGGTGTCTCACGCCTGGCAAGTTGGTGCTGGTTATTGGCAGGAGGCCTCAGTTCCTCACCACATACGCTTCTCCGTAGGGTTGCTTGAGTGTCCTAATGATAGGGTAGCTGTCTTTACCCACAGCTAGGAGCCAAGAGAGAGCAAAGTGGAAATATATCGTATGATCTAGGCTTGGAAGTCACACCTTAATTTTGACAACATCGTATTGGCTCGGTGGTCAGCCCTATTAAGTGGGAGTAAGGACCACACAAAGACAAGAAAACCAGGAGGAGGAGATCATTAGAGGTCATCTTGGACCCTGGATATCACAGTCTGTGACTAAGAAAGACACTAGACTAATTAGTAAGAGAACAAATTGAGGCAGTGTTTTTTCCTAAGCCTGCTCCCAGGCATTACCCACTTATATATGATCTATCTGCCAACCACACCTTGTGTTCCTACCTGTGTGCATCGTGTTCCTGTGTTTTCAGTGTCCTTCCTTTCCACTCTTCCTTAAACTCTCTACTCATCCTCATCCTCCAAGGCCCTATTTGCATGTCATACCTCTTCTACTTAGCTCTTACTGATCTTCCAGCACCTGGCAATAATAGATTGTAGCCCTCTGTGTGTTTCACAGTGCTCCCTGCATAGATGTCTTGTTACATTGATTCTATTCTGCAGTTGCATCTTGAAACAGGAACCTTGCTAAGAATCGAAGATAGGCAACAAGGCAGGGATTGGTTATACAGGTTTTGGAAAAGCTGAAAAGCCAACAAGCACAGTCTGGACCCTGGCTAAGGCCTGAACTGGGCTGTGACTCCCTGGAGTCCAGTCTCAGTCTCTGGGTTAATCTCAGGACCTCCCTAGAACTGCCAACTCCAACTCAGGATGGCATGATCTGCTGAAGGCTGAAATGAACAGTGCTCAGTAATTCCAAATCAGCACTGGGAACATCTTAGAATACATGTTATTTTCCCAGGTTTTCAAATTACTAAGTTGCTCTCATCTGTCACTTGGTGGTGAGTAAATCCAGAGTGATTCCCTGGAAAGACTGAATTGGAGCTTATGTGTGGATGGACCAATGACCTCAATTCTCTCCTTTTTGCTTGTTCCTTTCAGCCTCCTGATAGGGAAAATGAATCAGGACATTTTCCTCTGGAAAGTAGGGAAAGACATGCCCTGGGCAAAAGAATGTGTGCGTGTTCCTTCTAAAGGAGAAGCGTACACCAGGCCCTGGGAGGAGCACCCAGAGGATGGAGGGTGAGATTCTGTTAGAGGCCTGTTTAGCAAAGTCCTGATGCAACCTTTTAGAGGGTTCTGCATCCCTGAGAATTAACCCTATTAACTGCCATTTGTGGCTGCTTATTATGCACCAGGCACCATGCTAACCTCCTTACATCGTTATTTGAATTCAAGCTTATAATACTTGGCAAGGTAGGTATTATTATTATCATTCCCATTTTGCACATGGGCAAACTGAGGCTCAGAGAGGCAACACAACTTGCTCAGAGTAAACAGTGGCGGTGAGATTGGAGGCAAGGAGTATCCAAGTCTGCACCTACACTCTAACTGGAATACTATGTTGCTTTAGTACTGAGCCTCTGAGTATTCTTGACTCTTCAGGGCTACCATTTGCTTACCTCTTAAAGGAGAAGATGAGCGTGCACAACTCTTAACACCCAACACACATTAATAAGTCAATGACTGCCTCCACAAGAGCAGGGAGGTATGAGCAAGGCCACTGTCCATCCCAGTTGGCCCAGTTCATGCCAGTTGTCTCAGTGTTCTATTGGGTTTAGAATTTATTCCACTCCCTATTACCCTGAAAAGTCCCAGTTTAGGTGGCACATCCTATGGTCATCCCATGTAGAGACCCTGTTGGCTTCAGTGACTGAAACAGTAGCTTCTTGAGAAATATTAGTCTCTGGGGAACAGTGACATTCCCAGACTGAGGTGGTAACCCCTAAACACAACCTGTAGTCTTAAATTAGGCAGCTGAGGGCCCTGCAGCCAGAAGTGTCCCACACCCCAAATGCCATCGAGCCTGAGGGTCTCGCCACTTGACCTTTGGTCCCTGGCACCATGATGTGTCCAGCCCTGTTTTTCTCCCACTTTCCCTTTGCCTCTCACTCCCTGCACACATGTCCCCCTCCTTCCCCTGAGACTGGTTACTAATAATGCTCATTCCTGATGAAAAGCCCCAGCTCTGTGGGAATCACACAGTAAAGGAATGTCAGCATCTGCCGGCCTGGGTCATGCCGATGTCAGTGGCCTCAGCCTTCTCTGTGGTCACTGCTGGCCCAGGTTTAAAGACATTAGTCAGCCTCAGACATAACCCCTCCTTGGGGTCCCAGAGCTTTGATCCTTTGCAGGATTCTGACCATAACCACATTCCAGGCCCTTGCAAGTTGTAAGCGGCTATGTCTGCCCTCTTTGGATGCCTATGGTACTTTGTGCCTCTCTTTCTTTCCTTTCATAGTTGAAGTCCTCATATGTGCTGGACATGTGCCTGGGTTCTTCTTCCTCCAGACCTCTGCCTGACTGGCCCTTTCTCATAATTTATAACTCAACTGCCAAGCCTTCGATGCTGAGAGGCCTTCCATGACTACCTTCCCAAATTAGCCCTAGGCACACAGCTTATTAGAAGTTAAATTACTCTATTTAGTTTTATTGTTTGGTTTCTCCACTGAAATATAAGTTACACAAAAAGGCCAGGTATAATGTCTGACTTTCCATCACTGTCTCCCCAGTGTCTGGTACTGGCTGAATATCAATGTTGGCAAGATCTGGATACATTTCCTTTTGCACTGTGCTTTATCTCCCAGGGCTGTGACGATTCATATTCCTCTAAAAACAATCACTTGATGTTTCACTTTTGCATTCATCTGGGGAATGAGTCAACTTTCTATATTTTTCCATCTGACACCTTCTTAAACTCCATGAATTCTCTAAAGTCAAAGACAATAATTCATGCTTTCAAGTGGTTATTTTATTATCCTAAGATGAATTGTTGATTGTTACGACTGAGGGGGATTGGGTGAAAGTGGGATTATGAAAATTATTGGGTTTTGAGGACTACTCTGTGCCAAGAGCTGGGCAAGGAACTTTATATACTTCAAAGAAACTAATAAAATACATAGGAAATTGCTTTGCTAACAGTGATCTGGTATCTGGAAGACTGTTTAGAAATCCTAGTTCCCATGGTTTGGTGATGGTCACCATTAGTATTTGCAGCATTAATTTACCATTTCTTGCTTCTCTCCTCTAGCCTTTGTTTTGATATGCCCACGTTTCCTTCATGTCTCATTGTAATTTTAGCCATCCAATAACCTTATATATGTTATGACTGTTATAGTTACATTTATGAGAAATGTTAACTCAAATGGACTTAATTGATAAGGGGAATGCAGTGGTTCATGTAACTAAACAGCCCAGGGGTACCCACTTCAGGTGCAATATGATCCAGTACTTAAATGTTATAACAACGATTGGATTTCTGCCTAGTTTTTCTTGGCTCTGCTTGTTTATGGTGGGCAACATTTTCTGAAAAGCTCTTCTGTAGGTCTGATGAAGAGTACCAACTGCTGAGGCTTATAGCATTCCTCCCTCATGTCTTGTGTGCATGTTGGGAAGGGAGGGGCTTCTTATTTCATTCTACAAAGGAATAAGCTGTCCTTTCCTTGCAAACTCAGAAAACATCCTCTCAGGAGAAAGGTGCTGGTTGGGTTACATGCTCGGTTCAGAAGTCATCACTGTGGCCATGATGGAATAGGCAGGTTGTCTTAAGCCCATCAGAGACCCTGGGCTGCCAGTCAATCTCACCTCAAATGCACAGTAGGGTATGGCAGAAAAATGAATTCCCCTATTGGAATTTAGCATACTGTTGGATAACCCAGTAATGAGATACTGGGAAGAAAACCAAGAAATATCCCTGCTACAGTCTACCTATAGGGTCAGGTAAGTTTTTTGAGCTGCCAGTCAATTGCTAATTTGTTCAATGAAGGAACTTTATTCTAGCACCTGCTGTATGCCAAAAGAGCTGAGGTTATAGAAATAAATATGGTAGGGCAACTGCTAGTGAAGGGCCCAAAGTCCACTGTCAATTACTGTTCACCAGAACAAGGCTCCAACAGAAATATGGATTGCTGTGAGAACCCTGAGGAGGAAGTTAATATCTGGAGAATTAAAGGGCACAGAGTAGAGGTGGCACCTTCCCTAAACCTTAAAAGATGTCTGGTTTTCTTGGTATAAGTGGTTGGGGTGAGAGTGGAGAGAAGTCACTGCAGGGCAGAGGGACTTGTGTATGCAGTGACATAAAGGCTTGAACATGCAAGGGTTCCTAGGAAAGGTGGAAAGCTACATGAAGAGAGAGCCCAGGATGAAGGGATGAGAGAAACAGGAGGGAGGAAGACAAGAGGAGCCAAGCTGTCATAGGCTGAATGCACTACCATTCAAACAACTAGCGATATTATATGACAAGCGTTTTGTTTGTTTTTTTTTTTTCATTTTTGAGACTGGGACTTTGTTGCCCATGCTGGAGTGCAGTGGCATGATCACTGCTCACTGCAGCCTTGAACTCCGGGGCTCAAGCAATCCTCTCACCTCAGCCTCCTGAGTAGTTGGGACTACAGGCGCACACCGGACGCCCAGCTAATTTTTATTTTTATTTTTGTAGAGACAGGGTCTTGCTATGTTGCCCAGGCTGGTCTCGAACTTGTGGGCTCAGGCGATCCTCCCAAAGTGCTGGGATTACAGGCATGAGCCATCACACTCTTCCTGGCAGTGGATTTTTAACCACAGATCAGAGAGAACTGGCTAAACAAACAGAGAAGAAGTTAGCTTTTTATGTCTCACCATGAAAGAATATAAATTACGTATATCTTAAAAAGTTAAATTTTAAAGTGAAACTATAAAAACATCTTCTTGGCCTAGAAAAGACATTATTAAGTCTTTCACAAAAGCTGGAAAACATAATGACTAAAACTGACACATAAATATTTGAAGTCTCTTAAAATTAGCAACTAAACATAAAATAATTTTTTTTGAGACAAGGTTTCACTCTGTAACCAAGGCTGGGGTGCAGTGGTGTGATCACAGCTCACTGCAGTCTTGAACTCCTTGGTTCAGGTGATTCTCCCACCTCAGCCCCCTAGGTAGCTGCTGGGACTACAGGTACACACCGCAATGCCCCAATGCCCAGCTTTTTTTTTTTTTTTTGTAGAAACAGGGTTTTGTTATGTTGCCCGGGCTGGTCTGGAATTCTTAGGCTCAAGCAAGTCTCCCACCTCAGCCTCCCAAAGTGCTGGGATTACAGGCGTGAGCCACCATGCCTGGCCCCACAAAATTTTTTTTCAAATGGAGAAAGTATCAGCCGTACATGTGAAAAGTGTTTATTATCTTCAATATAAAAAGAGATCTTATAAATCAACTATAAAAATATCTATTAAAGAAATGGGCAAAGATTTGCAAAATAATAAGATTATGAAAACATTCATTTTGATTGGTAACAAAATGAATGCAAATTAAAATAGATTATACATTTTCTATCTAACTGATAAAGTTTTTATTATTTTATATTTATTTATTTATTTATTTTGAGATGGAGTCTTGCCCTATCTCCAGGCTGGAGTGCAATGGTGCGATCTCAGCTCACTGCAACCTCCACCTCCTGGGTTCAAGCGATTTTCCTGCCTCAGCCTCCCAAGTGCGCCACCACACCCAGCTAATTTTTGTATTTTTAGTAGAGACAGGGTTTCACCATGTTGGCCAGGAAGGTCTTGATCTCTTGACCTCGTGGTCCACTCGCCTTGGCCTCCCAAAGTGCTAGGATTACAGGCGTGAGCCACCGCACCTGGCCTAGTTTTTATTTTTATTTGTTTTACATAATACTTACTAGTGCTGGCAGGTGGTGGGTACCCTTTTACTAGCATAGTCTTTCTGAAGGACAGTGTTACAAAAGCTATCAAAAGTGTTAAAAACAAGACTGCAGTGTCACCAGTTAGAATTTATTTAAAGTACATCAAGGATATGAACATAAAAGTATATACAAGGATGTTTACCTTAGCATTGTTTATACTAGCAAAACATTTCTATACAAGGAAATAACCTACTCTTCAATAACAGGTCAAATTAAGTAAGGGATATCTATACTGTGCAACATTGTTCAGTCAATTAAAATTGATTTTGTTGATAAATATGTATTGACATGGAAAGATAGATATTAAAGTTTACAAGTATGTTTTAAAATGTTATGTGTATTACAATACCAATTTTGTTAAAATTTATACATACACATATACATATCTGCTCTAGAGATATAGCAATTATCCAGAATGGTAAAATATAGACTCTCTTTTTCATTTATTGTATATCTGTATTTTCATTTACTCTTTCATTTTTTTCTATCTGTTATTCTTGCTGCTAAATATTAAACACATAGTATACAATAAAATACATAATTTTTATGTAAGTTATTAAGTTAGGAAGCCATTCAACTTAAATGCAGTGAATGTGATGTTCAGGTGATGAAAGTCTGGATGAGGAAGAGGTAGAAAAGAGAGATGGAGAAGTCAGTAGTTGAATAAAAGCTCACAGAGGGCTGGGGGTCTGGTGGGTAGGACTAGAGCAGGATGGCTATCGGAAGACCTGAGCTCTGGCTGACCAGGCAGGAGCATTGGGTGAAGCACACAGTGTGCAGGGGATGGGGACTGGGATTGGGAGGTGCTTAACACAATCTGCATATCAGTGAATGGGTGAATGAGTGATTAGATGGTTGCATGACAGAAAGCCCAAGAACTTTAGTTCCTGCAAAATAGGGATAATATCTCTTCTTCTTTTTCAAAAGGTTTCTGTAAGGATTCAAATATATTCTGAATATCAGGTGCTTGCAAGTTTTAAGGGTATAATTAGATAGGAGGGATTACTGGTATCCTTCACTATTGAAGACTGTTTTGGGAGTAATTAAGGGTGATGTTTTCAGAGTAGAAGACCTCTATACAGGAGGAATTCTGGCTAAACAGACGTTCCCTTCTTTTTTTCCCCTGTAGGTTCTCATATAATATTTGGTAACACTTATGTAGGCCTTAGCCTAGCATAATTCTAAGCACTTCTATATATATATTATTTATTTGCACAAAAAATTGTGATATAGGACAGTTATTTGATAAAGATCTCGGGGCTATTATGGGGCAGAACAGGGTTTGAACATGGGCATTTTGGCCCTTGAACTAATGCTTTAACCACTATTATTCCATGTCACATGTTGAGTCCCAAATGCAATGAGACAGGTGGATGGAAGATGAAAGACAAGAGGATTAGGTAGGAGGAAAGAGGATGAATGTAATAAAAGCTTCGCCCTGTATAAATGACACGCCATAGTGAGGAGACATTTAAAAGGGGGAAAAATCATTTCCATTTGACTTGTCAAGCATTTACTGGGCTCCTTCTCTGGCAAGGAACAGAGCCATAGGGGGTTAAGCAGAGTGAGAGGCTCTCCCCTCTGTTCCCAATGAGCTAATAGGGAGAAGCAGTTCCTAGCAGCCAAGTTTGCTCCAATAATCAGGGAAGATTCTGTTTAAAGAATATTTTCTCTGTCATAAATTCACAAATAATTTCCTCTGCCTGGCTCAGAAATGTGGAACTTGACATTGCCAGGAGGAAGAGGTGAACTCTCAGGGCCTGAGGCATCCCTGAAGGCAGGGGTCTGGCTGCCAGTGAAAGCTTTCCTCTATAGAAACTGTAGATTTGGATCTTGACGTCTGAGTGTCACCAGCCCAGATGCCTATTCTTGGTCCTCCTACCTCTGTGGCTTCAGTGCTCTGATGGGTACTTAAGGATTCATTGCTTATTGAACTTACCCACTGATATGGTTTGGCTGTGTCCCCACCCAAATCTCATCTTGAATTGTAGCTCCCATAATTCCCACATATCATGGGACGGACCCAGCGGGAGGTAATTGAATCATGGGGGTGGCTCTTTCCCACGCCGTTCTTGTGATAGTGAATAAGTCTCATGAGATCCAATGGTTTTATAAAGGGGAATTCCCCTGCACATGGCCTCTTGCCTGCTGCCATGTAAGACGTGACTTTGCTCCTAATTTGCCTTCCGCCATGATTGTGAGGAATCCAGTCTCAGGTATGTCTTTGTTAGCAGCATGAGAACAGGCTAATACACCCATAGTACAGGCCACCCTGCCACATTGTTGAAGAAAATTTGGCCTCCAATCTGGGACAGGAATGGTGCAACTTGCCTTACGAAATGCAAAGAAAAACTGGCGGGCTGTTGTGCTAAACAAAAGCCTACATTATGATTCAGAAATCTCCCTCCTCAAGAGATGCAAGTTGTGCATTCACCAGAAGACACGTACAAAAATGCTCAAAAATGTTGTTTTGTTTTGTTTTGTTTTTTTGAGGCAGAGTCTCACTCTGTCACCCAGGCTGGAGTGCAATGATGCAGTCTTGGCTCACTGCAACCTCTGCCTCCTGGGTTTAAGCGATTCTCCTGCCTCAGCCTCCTGAATAGCTGGGACTACAGGCACGTGTCACCACATCCAGCTAATTTTTGTATTTTTAGTAGAGACGGGGTTTCAGTATGTTGGCCAGGCTGTTCTTTAACTCCTGACCTCGTGATCTGCAAAAATGTTTAATTCAAATAGCCCCAAACTGGAAGCAACCCAAAGGCCCATCAACAGAATAGAACAAATGATTGTGGTATATCATATAATATTGATGGGACTCACAGATTTGCCAAGCAAAAGGAGCCAGACACAAAGAGAACTCACTGAATGAGCTCATTTATATGAACCTTAAGGATAGGAAAAGCTAATTATAGGGTAGAGGTCAGAGGGTTCACTGTTTTAGGGATATTGATTGAGAAGGAGCAGGTGGGAGCCTTCTTGGTTGCTGGAAATGTTCTCTGTTGTGTTCTGAGTGGTGGTTACATAGGTGTCTGCATCTGTATAACTGATTTGTGGACTTTACTGTATGTAAATTATGTCTAGAATATGACTAAGATACTTAAGCAGAAAGGCTTCTAATGTGTTGTTTAGTGTGTCCTGAAAATATACATGGAATTTAAATGTGTAGAAGTTGAATTATTGATTTTCATATCATGAGTGATTCATTTCCCCCAAAGCCAAAGTAGATTATAAAACTCTAAATAATATTAATATGTTTCCAATATTTCATGCATATTCACCTTTGAACATAGCATTAAGCCTAATAAGGAGCATCTGATTAAAGGTAATGACAGTAGCTAATATTTATATAAGCTTACTGTGCACTGGGCATGGTCTAAATCCTTCAAGTAATTGATTAAATTACATAACAAAGCTATGTGATGTCACTAGCACCAGGAACATTTCTATGTTGTATATGCAGAGCACAGAATGTGTAAATGATTGCCCAAGTTTGCATAGCCAATAATTAGCAGCACTAAGGTCTAAGCCCAGGCCTTCTGGCCCCAAAAGCCATATGTTTAGCCCTACCTCATATTTCTACTTAAATAGTCTCTTCTTTGCAAGCCTGACAAATACTGTCTTTATCTCAATTACATTACATTTAGGAAACTTGCATTTTTTAACACTGGCATTAGCCATTTAATTTGTCTGTATCATATTCAATTTGAAATAATATTATATGCAAACTGCAGTTAAAGATTATTTTCCAAGAGTGTTTTATTACACGATTCCATCTTTTGAATAAAATTTTATCTTGAATCCAAAAATAAACAAAAAGTTTAGCTCTTCCAACTGAAGTAGGATGAATAGGTTGACGGTTGTTGAAGATGATGGAGTTGGTGTGGAGGGGAGAATGCGTGGATCTTGGCAGCTGCTCCCTCCCTGTGGACTGCACCTAAATTTTTTTCTAAAGAAGCTTTGGGCAACAGAATCAAAATAATAGTCTCAAAAATAAAAACAACAAGATCACAAAAACAGAAACAAAGATGACAACCTGCTAAAATTGGCTTTCACTGGCTGATGCAAAGTAGCCTAAATTTGGTTTCAAAATAGTGTAGTAGAGCATATGAAAGGGTGAGTTGATAAAACATTGAATGTAGTTAACCCCAGGGTCACACGCACTCTGGGAAAGAAAAAAACAGAGTTTTGTGGCAAAATTCCCTAGCCCTCAAGTCCTTAAATCAAACCCATCCACTTTCTTCAAGAAATATTATCTGTGCTGGGTTGCAATTTGATATCCACAATGTAGATATTCCTTAATTTTCCTGTGATGCAGTTTTGAAAAGTCTGCACTTTCAAACTTTATGTATCGACAACCTCATACTGACTTTTCTGTGTTCATATTGCTTTTAGCTTTTGCTTTCTTTTAATTTAAAAAATGTAATACATGGTTTAAAAATGAAATAAATAAAAACTTCAAATGGTACTGAACAACATCTTGAAAATATGTTTCTTTTTTACCAGAATACTAGCTGTAACCATTATAATGGTTTCCATTTTATCTTTCCAAAATTTTCACTGTAATGCTGAGTTGTGTATGTGTGTGTCTTTTGTATTTTATTTTATACACTCTTCTAAATCATGTCATTGTTATTTTCATTTGTTTGTTCTTATGTTTATTTTTACTAGGAAATACATCTTACAAAGTTTGTAAAAGTTTGCCTCATTCTCTATAGAGATTGGATATTTTCCTACATGTTGATAAAACAAATTATTCAACCAGTTCCCACTGACAGTTATCTAGGTTGTTTCTGATACAGTGACAGGTTGTCACTGTAAGCAAAGCTACAATAAACCTCTTCATATATGTGTTGTTACAACAGTTTTAAGATAAATTCCTGAAATTCTAATTCCTGGAGCAAAGTGTATGTGGATTTAACAAGTGATAGATATTGGCAAACTGCCTTGCTATTCACTCACCATATAGCTTAGACAGGGGCCATTTCTCTCCACCCTCCCCAGCACTTTGTATCATCAATTTCAAATGTTTTCACTTCGGCTAAGGAAGAACTTGGATGATGGAATAGGGGTGCTCTTTGCTGGCCATATGTTCAGTTTATGTGGAGGCACCATCTTTATCTGTAAAACAGTGATTATTTGATAAAAAATTCTACTTATTACCAACTTGAGGAGATTTCCAGTGTCTCTAAGAATGACAAGGTTGAACTTGGGTCAATTGTGTCCTTATTTTGGTTAGCCCATGCTGCCTAGTAGATATTTGTGGCCTACATCTGTGGCTAATGCCAAAACAGTATGGTGTATAGGAACTTCCAAACATTAGAGGGAAATCTGAGAGAAGTAACCACAGTATCACCCTGCCTCAGAAGCAAGGTTCTGACTGGCTAAGACCAGCGAATGGGACTTGACTGGTGTTTTCACATCCAGCACTGGCACACACTGCACAAACCAGGGTCCATGCCAGGATGATCTTAAGCACCTGTGAGCAGCCTGTCCCTTGGATGGGGTAAGAAAACCAGACATACCTGAAAGCCCGAGGCAGACAAACCTGCAAGCCTAGACTTAGGTGGGCATGATTTTCATTTATAAAGTGCCTGCCTTAGAGATCATTTTAAAGAAAGGCCTTAACAAGAAATTTTTGGGTCAATGGGCCAAACTAAGTGTGGCTAAGTGACTAAGGAGAGACTGCTTTCTGATGCCTACCCCAAATTCTACATTCATGGAGATTGAATTAATGAGATTTTACTATGCAGAACTCTGAACTCACAGAATAGACAAATCAGCAGAGGCTTAGACTGAGGTTCAGAATTCACTCTGGGTTTAATTTAAGAAACGCTCTAGGTACCTACATTTAGAATAAGCTTTAATTTGCTGGGGCAGCTCTGGTACAGGGAGAAAAGCAGGACTTGATTTCCTGGCAGAGTTGCCATTTATGGGCTGTGAGACCTGGGAATAATATCTACTTCACAGGTGTTAATGCGAGCACCGAAACAGATGATGTATATGAGGGCTTTGGGAAAGTGGAGTGCTATAACCAATGTGCAAGCTTGGCTTTCCAGGACACGGCAGCCTTGAAGACGAAGCAGGCCCTGCATACGCGGCTCCAGTTCTACCCCAGCTGGGAGAATGAAAGGTCCAGCTCTACTTACACACTTCCTCAAGTATTTTGGGGCGTCCCCACAGGGTGTCTTTTGATTCTCACAAGCATGGACTTTTCTCTCACTCCATAGCATCCTTCGTGTACTTCATTTCTGCTTCTGCTTTTACTGCTACAGTTCTTGGCACCCTCAAGCAATAATGAAAGTGTGAGTGCATCTCTGGCTCATGCAGATGCTGTCAGGGCCACCTCCCACTCAAACCCTTAGAAAATGACATCTTTTTTGGTCATGGAAGTTGCCAGTCCATGCAGCTTTGTCTCTCTCCTATGCAAATGGTATTGCTCAAAAAGAAAAGGAGCTTTCTCTGATTATCTATGGCTTCCTCAACATATCACCCCACATGCAATGTTGCTTCAGTGATGATGGTGTTTATTTTGCTCATGAATCTGCAGTTTGACCAGGGCTCAGTGGAAAGAGCATCTCAGTTCCACTTGGTGTCAAAGGCAGGGGACTGACATCATCTAAAAGCTCATGTACTCCCACTTCCACAATTGATGCTGACTGAGAGCTGGAACCTTAGCTGGAGCCAGGACAAGAACACCTTTATGTGACCTTCACATGTAGCTGATTGGTTACATGTGCATGGCATGGTTTTGGGCTCCAAGGGTGTGGGTGCCTACAAGAGAGAGAAAAGGCTGTATTATCTCTTGTAACCTAGCCTCAGAAACCATACAATACCATTGCTCTGTATAATATTTGTTAGATGCAAGTAATTTCTAACTTCTAAGGCTGGAACATAATCAAGAGGAAGGAAATTAAAATCCACCTCTTGGTGGTAGGAGTGTCAAAAATTTATAGACATATTCCAAAACCAATGCATCCTTATACCTACCTCTACAAGTATGACATTACACAACATGGGCTAAAAACCTGCTTTGCCTGGCAGTAGCAGGTTTTGAGTCTCTATTATAATTTATTAATGAAATACTTCTTGCCATTTTATTGGCAGCGTTTGCTTGCAGTCCACTTGCCCTGGGATTCAGATGTAAATTTCTTCGTGCTCCATTGCGAAAATGACACTCTTCTGTATTCACAATTATACATTTATTTAGTAACCAAGGTTTCATTTGTGGACTGTATTGTTAACCACTGTTGTGTAACAAACCATCTCCAAAGTCTCCCAATTCTGTAGAATGGCTAGTTCAGTTGATCTCTGCTCTGTCTTTCAACCTCCTGTAACCATGGGGCTAGCCAGGGCATGTTTAGCTCACAATGATAGTAGAAACATAGAGCAAGTGGAAGCAGAAGAGGCCTCTTGCCCTAGTCTCTGAATCAGCCCACTATGACTCCTACCCATATGCCATTGGCTAAAACAGATTCACGTGACTACTCCAAAGTCAAGGGTCAGGAAAATGTACTGCATCCATGAGGCCAGGGTATGTGTGTGGAGACAGGAAAGGGTGCAGGATAAAAGCCAATCATGCTGTCTCACCCATTAATCAATTTTGTGTATGTTGACTTTCTCTGGTCCTTAAGGCAGAGATTGCAAACATCACCACCCCTGACTCCTGCCTCTATGACAATTTTGGTGAAAGAATCCTGCATTCCTTATAGATGATTTGCAACACTCCTCAGAACGTTTCTCAGTATGGTAATATGTAGATTCACTGGTAATTGATAAGATCTGGTAAATGAAATAAACCACGTTTAGAGAAAATTCCATCCCAGGAGGCTCCTGTGTTCCCAATTCAAAGTCCCAATCCCAACCATGCTAAGCTCTCCGGGCTTGCCTAGACATGTAGAGATGCTAAGGTGTGAACAACTGAGGCTGCCAATAGAAAGTGTGTTGAGAATGGTCTTTTGAATTATACACATCATTTTTGCTTACCTGTTCCTTCTTGAATAAGGGAGACCAAATTGGTATAATCATACACACAAACCGTGAACTAAGAAAATATTGTTCTGAACTCTATGATTAGTCTATTTTCAAAAAGGTCTTTTAAAATCACCTTTCTTTATGTATGGGGAGAGGATGAAACCCCTCACATGCTAGAGGATAGACTGAAGTCCTGTGTCACATGTACACTTATACATACACATCATATACACACTGGGAAATATCTCGAATCAGGCACCCAGAGATGATTACTGCTATAAGAGTCACATTTTCCTATAAAGGAAGATAGTGATGAGGACACTAGAACATAATCCCTTGTTCCTTTTTAAAAAATTGTTATTGGCACTCAGAAGGTGTCATATACTAAGAAATTAATATAGTTGTTATTATATTATAAAAAAATGAGAAACACTTTTCTATGTGTTGTAACCATTTAGAAGCAAACAATTTCCTTTGGGTGCATTAATAGCATCTTAGAATATAAAATAAAAAATTAATTAATCAGAACATACTCCTGTAGAAGTGCCTCCCCTCCTCTTTGGTCCCCAGCCTTCCCTCTCCTTCTCTGCTACGAGGCCAGCAGAGGTCAACAGGGCAGGGTTGGTGTAGGGAACCAACACCAGTGAAGGTAAGAGGCAGAGCTATCAGGGAAAAGGACAGGTAGGCTAGGTGCCTGCGGTCTGCAGAAGGCTAAGAGCAAGGATGCTTTCGAAGAAAGAAAAATAAAACCAATTCTGGAATCTGTATCCAAGCTGACAATGACCATACAGATTAATGTGTTCAATAGGGAGCTACTGACCTTCCAACCCTCTAGGCAAGCTTTCTTTTTTCTTTTCTTTTTTTTTTTTTCTTTTTTTGCCTCTCCTCTTCACAGTGCAGGTCTGGCCTAGCCCACCAGCCCCAAAGCATGATAGTCATCTCTCAGGGGAGAATTGCTACCTTCTAAAGAAAGGTTGGCAGTTTAGGATTGAAACATTAATAATGTCCCTAGGGCTAAAGCATTCCTTTTTCCAGGACAGACTGGATAACCCATCTAGATGGTGAGGGGTTTAGGGAGGCACATTGGACTGGTTCTTATCACAAAACACTCAGTGAAGAAGTTGCTAAGACACATCAGCCAATCCAGCCAAAGTGCTAATTGGTTTGCAGTTCCCCTAATTAGTGTGTCATCTACCTGGACAGCTTAGCAGCTGGCTGGAAGCCCAGACCCTGCCCAGCCAAATTCACAGTTCCCAGAATTTGGAAGTGCAACAGCAGTGACAATTCCACACCTCATCCATACGTGGGCATGCCCACCCGCACATACACACCTTCTTGCTGAGATGTAAAGATAACAGGTTCTCACAATGTTGCTAACAATCTCATTAGGCTGTTTGATGTGAGGAGGAAGCAAGAGTGGTTCTAACTTTGCTCTAACACTTTGTGAACACACTATAGGGTTGCTCAGATTAGCTTCATCATGAAGCAAAGACTACAGTTATGAGTAAAAAGTGTAAAGAAGTCTTAAGGCTCTCAAATATCTCCTCCATCATAGTTAAGAGACACTATGACAAGCTATTAGCCCCTCAGGATTAAGCACCACCTTCTCTCTGCATCTGACATATTCTCTAAATAACTGGGACACTTCTTAGAGTTCCAGGCTTTTAAAGTTGGGTGGCATAATGGCCTTTGTGAAGGGAAAAAAAAATTACCTGTATGTCCAGTGTTGATATAAATTATTTCTGTCATAATATAACTTCAAAGTATATAAAATAAAGCTCTATATTAACTGTTTATCTTCATGGTTCATGTATGACTATAGCAAAAAACACATTTACAACTTCAATAGTAACAAAACAATAATAGCCATTCCATTTGAACTAACAATATCAATTCAATGTGGCATCTTGTATTGTGTTCCTGAAATTAAATTGCCATTTGAAATCTGAAGATGATACTGATAGCTATATTTTTACAGTATCTTTGCCACCTGACAAGCCCATACTTAGTGCACTGTGCCATGATTCAATTCCTGTCCCCACCCCCTCACGCTGTTTGCCTGTTTGAACTGCTATGAAAGCTTTATTCATACAAATGAATTGAAGATATCCACTGACCTTCACTTAGAATGAACACCTCATTTATTCAGTAAGATCTCTCATCTTTTTTTAAAATTCTTTTGGTGGAGCAGGGTGCTGGACGTCTTGCATTAAAACACAAATGCAAGTATAGTGAAATCAAAGTAAAACTAAGAGTAGTGATCTTTATGACCCAGAATATATTTGTATTACTGCTTTTTTCTATTATTACCAGAGCAATAAAGACACTGTTGGCCAAACAATTAACATTTACTCATTGTAGAAAATTGCACACCTCCCTTCTCTCTCTCCCAGAAGATTCCTTTACTCTGCATATACATTGGCCCCCAGCAGTATTCCAGATGCCTCTCAATATTAGGGTAAATACATCTCAGATTAGCATTATAATTCTTGCTACATTTGTGCAACTACAGTTTTTGTAAGTTTTTTTTTTTTTTTTTCAAACGAAAGCTTTGCAAAGCCCTTATGTTTATGTAATGTAACCTAGGACAGGCTAAAGTTGTCAAGAAAATGACACACTTTGAGACTTTGAAATGTCTAAACTCACCAATACATGCCTGGAAAATAAGGCAGTCAATATTAGGATCTTCTTCAATGTATACAAAAGTCTAGAGAGGCTAAGCCTCTTGGGAGAAGCTAGGTGTTTGCTCTGAACAAGGGCCAAGACTAGGATAAGTAAGTCATTCAGTCAAAAAATTAAAGGAGGTGTCAAGAAACTCAGTAATCATGGTAAATGATAATTTAATAAATATATTTTTATACATTAAAATTTATGCAAAAAAATCCATGATGAAAATAATCAAAATTTTCAATAAAGACTATTGATCTATTTAGCCATATTGAGCCTGAGGCAAAACATGTGTGTGTGTGTACATGCACACGTTTCTATACATATTTTTATGTATTTTTCTAGTGGTTAATTTTTTTGCAGAATATTAAAATAGTTGAAAAAATATTGAAAAATGAAATGTAAGTATTAAAATAAACATTATCCTCAGCTTAATTATAGTATATATACCCAAATATATTTATGATCATTTTAATTCAGCTTCAGTTAATGAAAATGTATTCAAATTTGTCACTGGGTGAAGAGAAATTGTCAGTATGACAATTCTCTTCTTTGAAAATGAAATAAGCAATGAAGTAGATTTTGAAAATATTGTTGATGTGTTTACTTCCATTATAGCCAGAGTATACATTTTTCCTTCTGCCTCAGGCACCAATAAGGCTTGGCACAGCAGCACCCTGGCCAAGGCAGAGGGTAGATTTGGAGATTAATTAGTGCCTGGAACAGAATAAATAGTTATTAAATATTAATTGTTATCATTGTTATCGTAATCCCTTTTCATGCACTCCAAAGCAGAGCCAGGCCTTCTGGCTAACTGTGCCAAATTCAATTCTGAGAATTTGAGGGGAAGATGCAGGGAGCAAGCTTGACAATAATAATGACTTCTTAAAGTCTCCAAGTGCCACTGTGACCCATGGTGCTGGCATCCAATTTGCACTATCTCCATAACAACCTCAGGAGTAATGCGTGCCTCACTGGCCCCCTTTTCCTAGGGCCTTCTGCCCCCCTTGACCACTTGGGCAGAGGAAAATTTGAATCCTGTAGGAAAGATGGGGAAATGGAAATAACAAAATGTTGCAGTAGGATTTGGGTTAAAGTCCAGACAGTGTCCAAAATTTATACCCCTATTTTCACCCTTACATGAAAATGGGGATATTAAAACTTACTTCTTAGAGATGTTTGGAGAATTATATGCCCTGAGTTTTATAGTGTCTGAAGCAGTACCCTGCACATGCTATTACAGAAATAAATGTTTATTAATGGAAAAAGAAGGAAGGAAAGGATGTTTATCTATTTCTTATTACTGCATAATAAATTACCATAAGCTTTAATGGCTTAAAATAACACCATTTTTATCTCACAGTTCTGTAAGTTTGGAAGTCCAGGTGGGCTCAACAGGTTTCTCTGCTGAGTATTTTTCAAAGCTCCAGTTATAGTGTCAGCTGGGCTGGGCTCTTATCTGGAGAAACTGGGGAAAAAACCTACATCCAAGCTCATTCAGACTGTTGAAAGAATCCATTTCTTCATTGCTATAGGACTGAGGTTCCTGTTTCCTCACTGGCTGTCAGATGGGGACCACTCAGCTTCTCATGTCTCATCATGCCCCTCCATCTTCAAAGCTACCATCAAATTCTTATGATGAAAGTCTCTCTGACACCCTCTGCAATCCTCTTCTGTTACCAGGTGGAGAAAATCCTGTTTTGAAAGGGGCTCGTGAAACTAGATTAGGCAGATAATCTTTCTATGTTAAAGTTAACTGTGCATTAAAATGTAAGATAATCATGGAGGTGATAGTTCATAGATTCTGGATATTAGTTTATGGAAACTTGGTGGCTATTATTAAAATTATGCCTACCACCAGACAGAAGGACAAAGTTAAGAAATAGTAAAATAGTAACATGTTCTTCAAAGGGTTAGGCTGGTTTCATGCAAGATATTTTCTCTTTCACTTAATCTTCATAACAGCATTACACGATAAGAAATGTGCCCATTTTATAGATAAGGAAACTTCAGCTACTGAACCTCTCTCCTGAAGTCTCAGTGTTAGTAAGTCTAATCCAAGACTCCACATTTGTATGTGAAAATAAGAGAAAAACAAATTTTATATGAAAATTAGAAAGTAATTAAAGGCTTGATTTCTTTTAGGGAAAATGATGTGATCATTGACAAGCTTACCCAAGACAACTATTCACCATATTACCCCTGCTTCCATATTTCCACTTGTCTTCACTCAATTCTTGGTGATCTTGGGTCTGCAGATTTTATGCACAATAAGCTATAACCTTCCCTGTGTCCTTCCTAAATGTAGCAAGGAACATACTGGTTAGATACCAGGCTTTTTACCCTAGCTAATGTGGACCAATGTTGCCGTAACAATTATGTTTTTAATTCCAATTGAGAGTTGTTCCTTTGCACATGACTTTGTTTTCTAATTCTGCAGTTTGGAAGATATAGTTCTGGTGCCTAAATACTGGAAATTCAGGAATTTGCTAAAGTTTTGTGGGAGACTGTTTTGAGAAAATTTAAGTGCATGATCATTGGATTACCTACTCTACTCCAGACTTTATATGAGCCTCGGAAGATTTGTGTGTGAATACCACAGCCATAGACTTGATCCTCATTGAGTTGGGAGTTTCATGAGATTGTGGAACTATACCTTGGTTCCTTTTCCATAAGCTGGGACCAAGAAATAGTTAAAACTAAAAACAGATGTCACCTCACCAAGGGCTTTCCCTAAAAGATAAAATTAATGGATGGTGTAGTGATCAGTACTGTGGGTCCTAGTAGTCTAACTTAGGCCACTTAATATAATCTGTATTTAAAACTAAATTTGATATGAACTTTGGGGTCTTTAAAAACTATTTACCTATTTAACCTTTTTGTCTCTGTTTTATCCTTGTTTATAGTTGTAATTCTTTTTGAAAAGTTCTAAATTATTCTGGAGAACCAAAAGGAAGAAGGATTTTTTCCCCCTTTTAAGTCAGGATAGACAGGGAAGCAATATGACTCTAGATAATTAACTTGGGAGTTCTGGCTGTCCTTGGGAGAGGGCCAGTGGCCCAGGAAGAAAGCCAGATGGGGTCAGAGACCTCAAACTGACAGATGTGGCAGTGGAGGGTTCCAGGAAGAAAGATCAGAGCTTGCCCAGAAAAGAGAGCCACTTGCCCAGATGCAAAACCCCAGAGGACTGAAGGTAAAGGCTTGGGCAGTATTTTGGCTGAGTCATAGGAGAAACTGGTCAGCAGCTAAGGTCAAGTTTAGGACAAAGAAACGCTGCACAAGGAGTCTGAGAAAGAAGAAACAGGATAGGGGAGAAGATGTCTGTAGGACCCTGAGGAGTAAGTAGTATCTATGTAATGCTTTTATTTAACCCTTTTTGTGGTCCTACCATGTATATAGAAATGTAACAATATATCCATATCCTGAAATTCAAAGAATACTAGGAGTAGCAAATAAGTTTGCCCCATTGTTTTTGGGTTATGGAGAAACAAAAACTAAAATTTGAAGAACAGAGAGAGTAAGAAGAAGCTGTCTATGAAAATTGTCCAATCTTTCTCAAGTGTGTCATCACAATGTTAAGTTTCTTCTGGGTAACTTGCTGACCCAGAAGCAAAGGATAGTCTCAGGTATGACTCAGTCCTCTATGTCTGAGACAGCTGAGACCCACTCACTTGAGAGAGGATGGAAGGCTTTATCCTGGAGATTTGTCTCATTTATGTAAGGGGTTTTGGACCACAGTTTATGTATTCTGATGATTTTTACAAAGTGCCTTTGTCTATGCTAATTTTTAAAAGACCTATTTAAATTACAATTCATATAAAGTTTATTGAATAGCACAATTTACCATGTTTGCATACTTTCTTCTTTAAAACAATGACCTTGCTTGTAATATTTTTATAATAACACTAAGCAACTAACTAGAACAACTCACACAAAATAATACCTTCTTTGGACCAGACTGACCTAAGCAATGAGGACACAGATGGAAAAGACATGTCAGAATTCCAACTAATAAATATAGAATGAAAGATGAAATTAGAAAATCACCCCTTGGCAACCACAAGAGGAATAATTGTTTCAGGCAAGGATCATCAATGGATGCTAAAATTAGTAGGTGAAAGTACTATGAGAAACAAGATATTTGATAGTCTCAAAGTATTTCCCCACAAGATACTAATTAATTACAAAGAGAAAAATAGTAACTTCACAGTGGAGAAGCCTGGCAGACACTCTTTTAATGAAGCAATTATAGTTAACATCACAAAAAAATAGGACAAATCAACATCATGTGCCTTATGATATGATGCACCGAGAAGGATACAGCATGACTTCTGTGGTTTTTCTGCCAAGGTTGCATGGTCTGAATATAATTATGAGGAAACCTCAGACAAATCCAAATTAAGAGACATTCTACTAAATACCCGGTCTCTCCTTTTCAAATGTGCCAAGTTTATAAAAGACAAAGAAAGGCTGAGGAACTGTTCCAGATTCAAGGGTAACAAAAGGACATGATGGATTAGAGAGACATGGCAACTAAATACAACCTGTGAGTGCGGATAAGATCCTGGACTTGGAATCTTGGATTTAGTGGGACAACTAGTAAACTTTGAATAAGGCCTCTATTGACTAGTTAATAGTACTGAATCAATGTTAATTTCCTGATTTTGATCATTTAACTGTGATTACATAAGAAGATGCCCTTGATTTTAGGAAATTCATACTGAAACATCTAGAGGTAAAGGAGTATCGTGTGCAACCTTCATTTAAACATTTCATAATAAAGTGTGTATGTGTGTCTGTGTGTGTGTGTGTGTGTAGATAGGTGATAGGTAGATAGAAAGATACAATGGTAAACAAATGTAGTACATTTTTAAAATTTGCAGACAATCTAAGTGAAGGTCATATACTCTTTTAAATTTTTTCTATAAGTCTGAAATTATTTTAAAATAAAAAGTGAAAGATAATAACACATAGTTAAAAAAAAAAAGACAGTCTCTTCCATCAAGGAGCTCACAGCCCCATGAAAACAGATGGGCAAGTCACCATAAAGAGATAAATGTAGCTGAGCAAACTACAGAGTGTTATAAGGGCATGGAGGATAGGATATAATTTCTAGAAGTAAAAGAGAATAAAAATTGTCTAGGAAAGACAGTAAGTTTGAGTTAAGCAAATTCATTGTCTTCCTAGCCCTTAATAAAATGTTTAGGCTCATAATACTGAAAAGTCAAGTCAGTTGTTCTGTGTTGATACAAGAAAGGCTTTAGTTCATAGAACAATTTGTCTAAACCATCCACACATTCATCCATCCATTAACATGTCTGTAATATTGTAATATAATGAGAAATATATATTTGGTCTCTGCCTCCAGTTCGTAGCACGGAACTCCTAAAACTCTTGTCATTTCCTGAGTAATAAGAGTCTTTTCTGTTCTGAGGCATCTCTTGGTGTGCTCTTGGATAGTGACTGGGTACCAGGAAGACCAAGCCATCGTTATGAGCTTGGAACTTTCAGCCCCACTCCCTTCCTCTGAGAAAGGGAGTGGAGCTGCATATTTAGTTAATAATATACTATGCCTAACATGATGAAGCCTACATAAAAATCCCCAAGCTATAGGAGAGCTTCTGTATGGCTGAAAACACAGAGATATCCTGGAGGAAGTTCAGTGCCTATTCTTTCTTCATCTGGGTGTTTATTTGCATCCTTTGTAATACCTTTTCTAAGAAATCAATGAGTGCAAATAAAGCACTTTCGTGAGTTCTGTGAGCCACTCTAGCAAATGATGGAAGCCAAGGAGAGAGTTGTGGAAATCTCTCCTGTATAGCTAGTCAGCCTGATGTTCCTGAGGCCTGAGTTTGTTACTGGCATCTGAAGTTGGTGGCGGGGTTGGAGCAGTCCTGTGGGACTGATCCCTTAACCTATGGGATCTGAGTCTAACTCAATGTAGATAGTGTCAGAGTTTAATTAAATTTCGGGACACCCAGTGGGTGTTCTGCCAGAGAATTAATGTGTCGGTAAAAATTTACATGTTTGATGTTAGAAGTGTTCTGTATAGTGTGTTGAGTATGAGAGTAAGAAACATGATTTGTTTTTTCCTATCTCACACAATGGTCATCTCTCTACCCTTGACTTCTCTAGAGTGTCAGCACAAATTAAACAGTTTTACTATTTGTACTCAAGCTACAGTTACACTAAGCATCTCTCTTTGCTCACAAAGATCCAAGTACTGTTTATACCCCCCTGTTAATTGCTTTGAGGATCACCAGAGGGACAAGATTCCATGAATGGATCTTCAGCCTCATTTAAATTTATTCTGACAAATCCAGAAATGTATCCACTTCTCTCTAGGTAGGCAGAAGTAGATACCTGCTAGGTATTGAAGCAGGTGTTTATGTAAGTGGAGGAAAGAGTCTCCAATCACTTCCATTGAGTGCACTGAGGTAAGGGGATATTAGTAGCTCTGGCTATTGGAGCAAGGGATGGATTCTCAGGGGCCAATGAAGGAGAGAGATTTTGGCAGCTGACAAGGAAGTCTTCCCAAGGTGATGGTACCTGGGCCAGAATAGGAAGCCCCTGGCAAGTTTGAGCTGCTGAGAATTCAAAATATCTTCTTATCCTCAACTCCAATAATGCTATTTCACCTCTTTCAGAATCATTGGCTTTGACCGAATTAGTAAATTAATTGACTTCCGAATTCACAACATACATGACCTGGCAAACAAGAGTTGGAATCCAAATAGAATCAGATTCTTCCTGATTCTTCCTGACCGATCTCCAGTCAGTTCCAGGATGAGACCCTTCAATCCCATCACTGGGGCCTTCCATAAACATTTATCTATGACCAAGTTGTGAGTGCTTTCATCTGTCATGGCATCCATGTTGTACTTAAAACTAAATTCCTAAGAAAATGTTCCTCTTTACTCATTCAGTATCTATTCACTCAATAAGAATTGACTGAATGTCTCTTAAGAACCAGGGGCAAATTGCGAACCTATTGACATGTCATCATAGCTGAAAAAAAGCTGAACTGAAAGTCAGAAGTTCTAGTTTGTGCTCCAGTTATGTCACTATGTATGTATAGATAAATTGCTTCTCCTCTCTGGCCTTTGGTTATCTCAGCAGTAAAGTGAAAATGCTTTAACAATCTCCTTAGTACCTTCCAGCATTGTAGTGTCAATAGCCGGTACTAATTGTCCACCTGAAACCTCAAAGGATTATGACTTTACACTGAAAAACTCATTCAAGGACACACATACTAATGATGAGAGGGGATAGACACTGTTGCAAGATTACTTAGTACAAGTAGGAATGTGATTTCCCCAAAGGTAGGGAAAGAGTCTCGCAAAGGAGGTTATAAAGAAGATAAGCTTTGAGATAAGATAGAACCTGACCATGTCAGAAAGAAGGGAGGATCTTCTCAGATGAGAAAGTGATTCTCTTCTAATACCTGGACAGGACAGGTGCAGACGAAAGTGAAAAATGGGAATGAAACATCTACCACAGTTTCCTTGCAATGGATGAATTTAGCCTTTAAAAAATTTACAAGGGAAACTTGTGAAATATCCATTCTTTATAAAGCAAATGACATTTTCATTGACTTGGGAAAAAGACTGAGAGATGACTTGTAAGCTATTTCCCAGGTCTAAGACGCCATGATAAAACTCATCAAGCAATCATGTTGTTTAATACCAGACTCACTGTTCCAGAGGGACAAGTATTTTCTTTGAAGACACTTAGAATGTTTAGACACCTGATCTGTCTCCTTTTCCAAATGTGACAAGATTTTGAGTTATTGCTTCAAGAAGAAACTGGAAAACACCCTGAGATGCTGTTTATTTTTTAACTGCTTTGCTGGAAGCTGCTGTTTTAAATTCTAAACAGCTTAGTAAAACTTTCCAACAATTTCAGCATTTTCTAAATTCGAGAGGCCATCTTTACAGCTTTTGAAGAAAGTCCAGGAGTATTGTCACTAAGCAATTTCAGGCAAAAACCTAATTTTAACAGATGAAATAATAACAAGTGGAGTGATGTCATTTAATATTCCCTAACAACTCAGTGTGCATGTGACTAACACCCCATTACCTCACCAGCTGATTCAGAGAGATAGGTTTACATTATACAGGAAGGTCCATCCAAATGTCTATCTCAGCCATTTTGCCTTCAGTCAATGGAGAAACTGACTGATTCAGATAATGCATTGAACTCAAGACTGTGAGTATTTAGGGGTCCATATGGTTTTGGTCCGGGATAGTGGGAGGAAGGCAGTGAGCAAAAGCATGGTGGTAGGCTTACGTCTGTGGCCTTTACTTCCTTAAAACCAAGTGTTTGCCAGACAGACCTGGAGCCAAGCCAAAGGCTTCCCAATGCTTGTGGCAACATCACTTCATTCTCACCACCATCCAAAGTAGACATGATGGTTTCCATTTTTTTTTTCCCCCAAAAGAAACCAAGGTTCAGAGAGGTGAAATGACTTGCCTTAAGCTCACTTCTTGCAGAGCTGGGATATGAGCCGAGGTCAAACTCCAAAGTTCTTCTAGAAACCCATGGTGCCACACTTTAGAGAATGGCTGTCCTTTGCCTGGGCTCAGGTTGAGACCTTGTCTCTTTCAAACCTGATTTCCACTCCTCCCCTCCCCTCTAGTCACCCCTACTACTCTCCTCGGCTGTTGGCAACAGACTCATCTCCTTCCATTTCAGGCTATAGCTTATGTACCTGTCCACTCTTTCTTGGCCTCATGATATGTCATGTCCAGAAAGCAGAAATGCAAGTAAGCTTTTAGTGGCTGATCTTGGCAACAGATCCATCACAGAATCAGTCCAGAAGCAGCCCATGCAAATTAATAGCTGAAACAGACAGCCCAGCAGGGATTGACCAATGTGCTCACTGAGGGGGATCTTGCTTTTCAGTAGACTTCTCCATCCTGTTTCAAATGTCATTATTGGCACAGAAGGAAATGGGGTATAAAGGTTTGCATTGTGATTGAGATTTGGCAGGGCTTGAATTCCTTGAGTTAAATATTCAGATGCCCCAGAATTCCCCTCCTGTTGCAGAGCTGATGGTCCTTTTCCTCTATATTAAAGGCCATATTAGGCAGCTGGTAATACTGTACACCACCATAGGGGAATAGAACGATATTTCCCTTTTTCCTGTTCATAGGAGACAGTGCAGGTGCTCATGAAACTTCTGCCACATCATCAGCCATGTTTTTGCTGTCCCCAGTATATGAGATATAAACCCTTAAGCCCAATAAAAAGTATTTAATACCTCCATCTCCCTCGCCTGTGCCATCATAGCCAATTCATTGTATATAAAACCCTGTGGATTTTACCTCCCAAATTTCTCTTGAATCCACCTACTCTTCCCCATTTTCATTGTCATTGACCTATTTCCAACCATCATTATCTATATACTGGTTGACACAATTATCTGCTAGTTGGTCTTTTTGCCTTTACTCAGCTCCTGCAATGATCCATTCATTGCCCAGTGAGCTTCTCAAAATGAACATTCTCATTTTGCCCTCTTGATTTTGGCATTTTGGTTATTCCACATTGATGTCAATATAAAAAAGAAGTAAACCCAGTAATGTGGCCTGCCTGGACCCACAATGTACAAGCCCTGCCTACCCTTCTGACTATCAGACACTGCACTTGTCCACACTCCCTTAGAACTGGGCACACCATCCACAAAGCTGTCTCTGACCCCAAGCCTTTGCATATACTCTTCCCTCTGCCTGGAATAACTTCTGCACTTTGGTGAGTTCTCAGCTCAAACACCACTTCCTCAGAGAAGCCTCCCCCAACTCCACACCACTGGCCATGTCATGTTCCCCATTCTGTTTACTCCTTATATTCTGAGTCTCTCTTTCTTTATAGCCATGACAGTTGTAGTTTTAATTCTTATTGTGATTATTTCTTTGATTTTTTTGTTTCCTTTGCCAAGCAGTTAACTTTTGAGTTTAGAAACACTTTTTTTTCTAACTATTGAATTCCTTGTGCTGTGGAAGATTGTGAGATGTCTTACAAAATTAATCTCTTCAAGTTACTTTTAAATGTTTGTTTGCATAAATCAATGCAAAGAAGACTCTCAAAAGTGTTGCTAGCTTAATACCACTGTTCTCACAGACAGGCTTGGTTAATTACAAGCTTAGGGAAGCCTTAGTCAATGGGCTAATTAATACAAGATAGATGAACACACTTCACCTCTTATGACAACCATTGTTTAAATTGTAAGTGAATAAATGTAATTTTCTACAACAAACACTCAAGCAAATATAATTTTCAACGACTGACACTTAAGTCTGAAGGCTACAAGTCAATATTCTTTGTAGATACATTAAAACAAATTCCTAAACGTTATAGTGAAGTTCTTTGTACATTTTAGTAAACTCACTTAGACAAAAACATAGCATTGACAGGATACAGACTAAGTATAGATTTAACTTCAAATAAAGATGCGCTAACTGATATGTAAACATTCTTTAATCTTCTTTCTTATCTTTCTTAAAACATGTAAAGCAGCATGTTGGATTCTCAAAACATTTTTGTATCAACTACTTCCCTGAAATGTCCTCCTTTCTACACTACTTAGACCTGTGGCATATGGGTTTTAACTATACTTTTGACAAATATTGAATCACTTCATTTGATGTTTTAATAATGTATGTCCACAGAGCCTAACATGGCATTGGCCACTTGGTTGGTGCTTAATAAATATGCACTGAATGAATGAATGATCAACCAAGCTATGGAGTGACCTAGATGGGGCAGGATGAGATAGGGTTCTGCATTGATATCCATGCCTTCCTCTGGTGCAGTTTCTCAATGTGGCACTATTGACATTTGGCGCTGGCTAAGACTTTTCTGTGTGAGGGGCTGACCTCTGTGTTATAGAATGTATAGCAGCTCCCCTAGCCTCCACTCACTTGATGCTAGTAGCACCCGCCACCCCAGTGGTGGCAAAACATGTCTCCAGGCATTGCCAAATGTTCTCTGGGGCTCATTTGAGACCACTTATCTAGAGTCGTAGATGAATAGTAATTACATGGGCAATGCTCACAAATTTCTCAAAGTGGTGAAGAATAAGAGGATAGAATATATTCATGACCTGTCCTCTTGGCACAGTGGAAATTTCAGAGACTTTGGTGTCAGAAAGACTCCCGTTTGTATCCTAGATCTGCCTACCTATGTCCTGGCTATGTGATACTAGGCAACTTACTCAACCATCCAAAGCTCTCTGTCTATAAAATAGAGAGAACAGTAGGATGGTTATAAAAAGTACATGAGCCAATACACATGAAGCAATTACAGGATCTGATGCAAAGTAAGTACTCAATAGGCCAGTGGTTACTGTCAGTGTTATTGCTGATATTACTGCCAGCTACCTCCACCCTGCCTTCTTTGCTTGAAAGCTGTTGTGCTCCACCCTTTCCCAATCTCTTCCTCTGACTCCTAGAGCCATCATATATATGCTTTCTGGAACATTTTACATTACTTTCCTGAGCATTTAATAATAAGGCTGTACAATAATATGCCAGCTTTGGTGCCCTGGAACATTGTTGTCTTACCTCTGGTCATTGCTTCTGACAAAGAGCTGTGTCTTCAGTGTGCTGTCTCTTGCTAAGAGGCCTTATTGTAATAGGCATCCTCAGCCTTGGCTCAGGACACAGCAATTCAGTATCGGCAGCAGGCTGCAGACATCATTGAGCCAAGTGCTTTTCTCCCCAAACACTGTACATCCAGGTTGCTTGGTTACTGTCATTTGCACAGAAGTGTAGGCATGAAGAAAATTCACAGAATACGCTCAGAATGTCACAGACTAGGGGAAGGGAGTTTCCTTCAGTGAAGTTTCTCAATGGATTGGAGATGCAGAGAACAGAGGCAGGCAACTTAATCCGGCCTGATCCAAGGTATCCTGCTGTCTGTACAGTCTCTGTGCTTCTCCAGCTCTGACTGGAAGCTGCACTGGCTCCTCTCTAGTGAAACATCTCATGGGGATGAAGGAAGCATCTTGGGATAAAAAACCTAAAACCTGTATGTACTTATAGGTACCAGAATGGTAAATAGCTGCCACATCCCTCTATCAAAATCTGAAGCATCTTTGAATGATACATTAAATCCACATAGGCTTTTTTTTTTATTTTGATTTTTTTATTTCAATAGGTTTTTGGGAAACAGGTGGCATTTGGTTACTGAGTTCTTTAGTGGTGATTTATTAGATGTTGGTGCACTCATCACCTGAGCAGTGTACACTGTACCCAATGTGTAGTCTTTTATCACCACCCCCTGCCCTTTCCCCCACGGGTCCTCAAACACCAATGTATCATTCTTATACCTTTGCATTTTCATAGCTTAGCTCCCACATGTGAGTGAGAACATACAATCACATAGGTTGTTTTGCTTATGATTTTTCATTTTGTCTATTTAAACAGTGGGACTGTCACATTTCTCATTGCTTTTCTAAACCAGACTTAAGCTTACAGATGAGTCACATTATTTCCTCTTTATCTCATGTGCTAAATGTGGTGGGCCTGCTTTCATTTAGAATTCACTAATTCATAATTTGTGAGTGTGGAACAGAAACAGGGTTTAGGTTGACCTCAGGTCTACGTGAGAAACACTTTTTGGAAAATTGATATTTTAGCAAGCATATGTAAATAAATAAGTATAAATTGCTTCCATTCTGCTGAAGACACTATTTACATACAATAAATAGGAAATTATCTTTGTGTATTAAAGGAAGCTGTCCAATAGAAATATAATGAATGTCACATATGTACTTTTATTTATTTATATTTATTCATTTATTTATTTTTGAAACAGAGTCTTGCTCAGTTCCCTAAGCTATAGTGCAGTGGCATGATCTTGGCTCACTGCAACCTCCGCCTCCCAGGAACAAGTGAGCACATCCTGTTAATGTTTGCATTTTTAGTAGAGACGGGGTTTCCCCATGTTGGCCAGGCTGGTCTCGAACTCCTGAACTCAAGTGATCCTCCCGCCTTGCCCTCACAGTGCTGGGATTACAGGCGTGAACCACCACACCTGGCCAAATATGTAATTTTAAATGTTATAGTGGCCATATTTAAAAAGTGAAAAGTGAACAACAATTATAGTAGCATCATTTATTTAACCCAATATAGGCAAAATATTATGTCAACAAGAAACCACAAAAATTATCAATGACACATTTTCTGTTATTTTTCTCAAACTCCTTCTTTGAAATCTGGTGTGCGTTTTACACTTACAGCAGATTTCAGTTCAGACTAGAGACATTTCAAGTGCTTGCCAGCCACATATGACTAGTGACTACAATACTGGATGGTCCAATGCTAGAAGACTTCATCCCTTTTCCCTTCTTCCTCTGTTCTTCCTGTTCATGAAGTCATCAGCATCATAGATCTTTGTGTTGCTATTGTTTATTTACAAAGATAATATTTACAAAGATAACAAATATTCACTCTAGTACATTATCTTCTTTGTCTAGAATCCCCACTGGGAATTAGCTATTATGTGTATTGGTTCACATTTTTCAACTCCAAAATACAAGGTCGGGGCTGTCAAGTTCAAGTGAAAAAGAAATTTTAAGACTGAATTTTTGAACATAAACACATCATGGAAATTCTGGAACATTCAGTTAACTGCTATATGGCCTTTAGGGTTTACAGAGTAGAAGCTGAAGGTCTGCCACACTGAGTTTTAGCAAAACTTTGAACATGTACAGCCTGAAATTTTGGCCTACATGGGCTTGCATTTCAGGGGCTCTGTGTACAGAGGCCACGCACAAGCCCAGCATCGTTGTCCACACTGGCCCATCAGATCAAAGCACTAACCTGTTTTGAAGGAGCAGATGCATGAGCACCAAGAAGTTGAGCAACACAAAGCTTAATTGTCTGCCCTTGGCAAAGCTCATGAAAATATTTAATTCATGAAATGTATTTTTGTGAACTTGATTCCATTTGCAACTTTCTTGTTGACCACTGTATAGAGGTAACTAAACCACAGAAAATAAAAAAGTCTTCATATGAAAACTCAGCCTTCTAAGATAAAACTGGTCTTCAATCATTTCCAATAATGAGGAAGATTCATGTGTACTAATAGGGTAAGGTGCTTGAGATATCATCAGGAAGAGCTTCACTTGTATTCAATGAACCTTCTTAACAGTCCTAGGGCTTGGGTATCGCAGTTTCATTTTAGAGATGAGGAAACCAAGACATAGAAATATTGAGTCATAGACCCAAGGGCACATAGCTGGCCAGCATTAGAATCAGAATGTGGTTTGGCAACTCAGTGATGGTAACCTGATTCTGGTGTTCTCACACCACCCAAAGGCCTGTGGGCAGCAGGTGCCTGCACCCTGAATCCTCAACACAACAGTCCCTTGAATTAGGCAAGATATGGTTTTTTAAAGGGAATAAAATTTCTGCTCCATCCCACCTGAGGATAGGTGGTAGCCAGAGTTGACAATCTACTAAAGTTGCCTACAAAATAAGGCTGTCAACTTGTTGAAGTGCAAGCCAGGAAGAACAGAATGCCCAGGGAAGGCCAAAGTGGGTGTTTTCAGCACATTGTCACCATTCTAATGACTACAAGTTTTGTTCTAAAGAGAATTTGAGTTGCAAAAAGTGTTACTGCCAACAGGCTGCAATTTTAATGATCTAGCTTTAATTGTGAAAATGAATCTTACGCTTATGAGAAGTATGGAATCCATCAACAGACTGAGTGAATTATCTTGAGTGCTGCCTGTCTAATAGTGTTGCTTGTCTGTGATCTGCTTAGAATTGAATTATTTTTAAAAAATTTAATTATCATTACTATTATTATTATTATTCCTATAGGTCTTCAAGTTACAAACAATAACAAACACTACCAAAGGTAATGACCGATAATGAATTATTAAAGTCTCTTTCCTGTTCTTAACTAATTTCATAATGTTATCCTTAGAAACATCACCAGTCATCATATATCAGCCCTGAGTGAATTTTGATGTAATGTGTCTTATCCATCCTTTAATTCAGATATGTTTTTGAAAATTTAAAAACCAATGCAGTGAACAAATTTTAAAGATTATCTCTCCCCAAAGCATTTCCTCTTAAACTGTAAGATTTAGATATTTTGGGAAAATAAAGTCAAGTTAGTCATTGTGATAACGTTACCTTCCTTCACCATTCCTTCCCGTTTTCTTGCTCCAAATTAAGAACTGAATCTAACAACTCTTACGCTTTGAAAATTCTCTGTTAAAGCAATTTTTTCAGAATAATGGATTTTTCTTTTGCACAAATCACTTGAGCTTAAGCACTTTGGCCTGTCTACAAGTACTCTGCAATCTCCCAATTGTTTCTTGATGAACCCATTATATTTCTATTTAACTCTAAGCAAGTTGCTTCTTTCGCCACTCGAAGATGTATTTTATCAAAATATCTGGCTGCATCTGAAATACATCAGTATTGTGATTTGTTTGAGCATGTCATTTTCGTCTCTGTGCCTTTCTTTTCTAATTTGTAAAATGGGGATAATAATTCATATTCTGCAGAATTGCTGAGGCAATTATGGAAGACGATGGGTATGTTTAGCACAAATCACTAATGGTTTCTTTCTTTCACCAGAACAGGCTTCAGAAAAATGGAAATTGATCTAACAAGGAAGAAGTATTATGAAACAATGTTAAAAAGAAATTGGTAAACGCAATGGCAAATCTTTTAAAATTGCTTTAAAATGTAATAATTGTAATAATAACAATGCCTTATTTAGTGGACAGCAGATCATAGGGTAAATAAGATACTAGAAGCTGTAGCATGAAAATGGAAAGTGAGTAAAACCAAGTTAAAGAATTTTAAGGTTTTTTGGAAGCTAAGAAAGAGACAGGTTGCTTAATTTAAGACTTTGTTGAGATGATTATGCACATAAAAAAACTTTAATGATAACTACTAAAATAGTAGGCAATATATAACTTCCCAACAAAGAAAAGCAAAAATGAAAACATAAAATAAGCTGGATCATCTGAAGAGAAAACAAGAAATAGGATGGGGTATGGAGTGAACAAAGAAAATACATTGTAAATAGAAAACACAGAGGCGGCATGTTCAAATCTGTCAGACAAATACATTTAAAACATTTACCTATTACACATAAGTAAGTAATGTGTGTGGTAAATCTTAGAAATACATTTATGCAGTCAGGAAAGAGAAATAAGAATTGTAGAATACAAGTTACCTTTGGATTTGAGAAGAGATTGAAAAAAAAAAAAGCTTGAAGAAATGAAACTAGAAATTATTCTATCAGCCGGAAACATCAGGATGCAGAATTACATGACACCTGTCATCCCTTCGCTGATACTTTCAAGTTGGTGAACATGGGACCCAACAGTCCCATAGGACAGAATTTTAGCCTTGCTTATGAGTAAAGTTCAGACCCATGTAGACATGTCTGATGGATTGCTTGGAACTGGCTTCTGGCTGACTGTAAACATTCTACTTTAAGGTAATAATTGCCAACAGAGAAAACCCTTCAAAGAGAGTTGCTGCTTTTCCTAAGGGTTTCCAAGGATCCAAAAACCTTCGGAAGTTCCAAGGATCAAGTCCCAGGATCTAAGGTGAAGCTTCATATTCTGCTGTTTTTAAAACTCATGTCTTTTTTCACCAAGGACCAGCTGTTGATCAGGCCCACAGGGCTTGACTCCTCTCTTTTATGTTGGAGAAGTTTGTTTTCCTTTTGCCCTTCATTATTGTTTGCTGAAATCTAGGTCCCAACCTCTCATCCACTATTCTAATTCCATGACTTTGACTCTGCCTTGAGGCCCACACCTCATTTCTGATAGCTGCCAATGACAGGGGTATTGGCTTTAGTTAGTGTCCCATTTTCCCTTTGTGATGTCCCACAAAATGCTTCTCCCTAATTTGAGTCCATCTCAAACCCAAAAGTGTTCCAGGGCCAGGCAGACAGAATAACTGGGTGAAGCAGGCTGAGTGGAAGGGGTTGAGAGGTGGGCAGCTGGTAGTTCATCTTGGACAGACTTTTATCGTTAGTGAATAGGGCATGTGATATGGTTTGGCTGTGTCCCCACCCAAATCTCATCTTGAATTGTAGCTTCCATAATTCCCACATGTGGTAGGAGGGACCCAGTGAGAGATAACTGAATCATGGGGGCTTTGTCCCCCACACTGTTCTCTTGGTAGTGAGTAAGTCTCATGAGATATGATGGTTTTATAAGGGATATCCCCTTTGGCTTAGCCCTCATTTTCTCTCTTGTCTCCCGCCATGTAAGACATGCCTTTTGCCTTCTTCCATGATTGTGAGGCCTCCACAGCCACATGGAACTGTGAGTCCATTAAACCTCTTTTTCTTTATAAATTACCCAGACTTGGGTATGCCTTTATCAGCAGCTTAAAAATGGAATCATACAACATTAAATAAATGAGGGGGAGAGAAAATTGGGGACACTGATTATCAAGATGGCTGAGATATCCCAAGAGGCTACACTCGACCTTTGACTTCTCTTGGGTATACGCCGCCTAAGAGTGAAATTGCTGAGTTATGTGGTTAACCCATGTTTAACATTTTATGGAACTGCCAGACTCTTTTCCAAAATAGCTGCACCATTTTATATTCCCATCAGCCATGTATGAAGGTTCCAGTTTCTCTACATTCTCAGCAGCACTTGTTTGTCTGTCTTTTTTATTATAGCCATCCTTGTGGGTGTGAAGGGGTATCTCACTGTGGTTTTGATTTGCATTGCCTTAGTGACTAGCGATGCTGAATGTTTTTTTCATGTGCCAATGGCTAATGTAAGCTTTTTAATATTGGATATAGATGTTTTCTATGAAAAGGGACATTTCTTTCCTCAGGGGGCCCACCTGTCTGCCCAGGGGTATGACGTTCATTCAAAGCTTTGAGACTCACCAGTTACTCATTTCCACACTTACAGGCTGGAAAGGACAGATTCCCAAGCAAGAGGCAGAAGGCCAGAGATTTATGCCTCATTCTCTCTTTTCTCCCTTTCCTGTCAAATGCAGCTGGACCTTTCCTGGAACAAATTCCTTCGGACAAATTCTCCACCAGACCATCAACTCAGGAGGGCAAACAAGGAGCTTGTTTTCAAGAGCTGGAGCCAAACCACCCAGAGCTTCCTGTGCCAGGTGAGCATGAAGAGGGGCCAAAGTCACCCATTACTAACCCCTCACCCATGACTGCCTGAGAGGTATGTCTCAGGCTTTAACCATGAAACCTGTTTCCTCTCTCCCCTCCAAAGTCCAGCCCAGAGAGGCATGATAAAATCACTTAGCAAATGGAAAATATTTTGTGCTTATTCTAAGAAATGTGATCCATCAAAAATGAGCTGACAAGTCATTTCATTTCCAAGGACAGTGTCCACATACTCCAGGCAACCTCTGGACCTGGAATAAGATACATCCAAGCCACAGGCCAGTAAGGACCATACAGATATAACGTTATGAGTGATTCTGTAGCATGGTTTTAAGGCACCAGCTGCACAGTCAGACTGCCTGGTTTCAGCCCAGCTCCCTCATTTGCTAGCTGTGAAAACTGGGTGAATTGCTTAAGCAACCCTTAAAAACATTTTGTAGTTTTAAAAATGGCAATAATAATACTCCCTTCTTCATATGACTGTTTTGAGATTTGGATAAGGCAATAGGTGCTTTATTCGATAAGGACCCTGGAACATACAAATCTATTTTAAAAATGCTATTAATATGGTTTTGCCCTAAAAAGGCAGGTTCTTCTGTTTCTCAAATCTGACAAAGTTTTGTCGAACTCTTGAATTCTCATTAATAGCTCCAATACAGACTATTAATGCTGTTAGTTTTGACCAAATACATGACTCATGAATTAACTAACTCTTACTTGGTAATCTGAAGGAATCAATAAAATCCACACTTAATTCCCCCTAAATAACTGAACAACTGTGGACTATGGAATTGGGGAGATCTGTCTAAATGGCAGCAATATCAACTATGAAAAATATTTATTTAGAGTCTGGGTAGGTACCAAGTTCAATCAACTGCTTAGAGAGTCTGTATTGCTTTGGTGACTGTTCTAGGCAGTGCTAATTTTGCTACAATTTCCTTTCTTAAGTCACAATTAGAATAAAAACAAAGTTCTAGAAATCCCATTTTTTTACAAACTGGATTGATGAAACCAGTTTTTAAAATATCAGAGGACCAGACTAAAAAAGAAACCAGGTGTAGCAAAAGGCAACTCTTCTGGAAACTGAAAATTCAAAGAAACATGGCAATCTCACTGTATTCATTTTCTTTTTCTCTTGTAACGAATTACCACAAGCTTAGTGGCTTAAAACAACACAAATGTATATCCTACAGTTTGTGGAGAAGTATGAAGTGGGTCTTCCAGGGCTAAAATCAGTGCTGGTACAGAGGGGGTACAGAGAATCTGTTCCTATTCTTTTCAGCTTCTAGAGAAAGCCTGGGTTCCTTGGCTCAAGGTTTCTTCCAGCAGGGGCATCTCTCCAACCTGTTTCCACTGCCTCATCTCCTACTCTCACACGATCCCTACTGCATCCCTCTTATAGGAACCCTTGTGATTACACTGAGCCTGCTCAAACAATGCAGGATAATCTTCTATCTCAAGACCCGTAATGTAATCACATCTGCAAAGTCCCTTTTGCCATGTGAGGTAACAAATCCATAGGCTCCAAGAATTAAGATATGGACATCTTTTAGGGAACCATTCTTCTGACTACCATACTCCCCTATCTGAAGAATTATTGTGTGAAAGAGGGATGAAGGCAGAACTAATACAAATGAGTGAAAGTGGCCAGGAGGTGAAATTTGGCTCCAAACAGAAGAATCTCAATAATGATAAGAGGTGAGTGAAAAAGGACAGGAGCTTTTGAGGAGGATGTGGGCTCTTTATCACTAGGGCTGAGCCTCTCTTTCTAAACATTCACTCCCTCTGCCCATGTTGGGGTTTTGATTGCATGGCATTTGAGGGTCTTTCCAATTCTAAGTTTCCAGGTCTTTGAAAATTTGGAAGGTGTGTCAGTCAGGGTATAGGCTAGGCTATGCTGGGTAACAACCAATCCCCCAAATCTCAGTGGTTTCAATCAACACATCCATTGTTGGACTGCATTAGCTCTAGTCATTGTGGTCCTCTAGGGACTAAAGAGACACCACCACTGCAGACACAGCTAGCCACAGTGCCAGCAGGATAGAGAGTTCTGGAGGGTCTAGAAAGAGCAACTGATACCCTGGTCCACAAGGGTCACACAGCACTTACACTAACAGCTCCTCAGTCAGAACTAGTCACAAGTCTGTGGCCAACTAAAAGGAAGACCAGGACAAAGAGCCAATCTGGAAGGCAAAGAACCAGAAATATTAGCGAGTGCAAATAGTGACTCTGACAGGAAACAATTGGCCCTCTCTATCAATTCATAGATTTCAGTCATAAAAGGAGTCATAAAACTCTTTTGACCCCTAAAGAGTTTTTCTAAAGAGGGTGACAGTCGATCAATTATCCTAGGCTCACTGATGCAACAAGATTGTCTTAAGCATGTTCTTCTTTCTTGATTTTAGCTCCATGGTTAGGATTTCACTTTCAAAACATTACTAATAAGGTGATAATGATGATGATAATGATGATGATGGTAATGCATGCTTTTTGAAAATTCACAGTGTACTGAGCATTGTACTCAGCACGTTCCACATTTCATTTATTTTTTGAATCTGAGGCATAGAGGCATGAGTGAATCACACTTCTGATTTCATAGCATACTTCTATTGTGAAACTCGTACAAAGACTCTCTCATGGTGTGTTTTATTCATGCGTCCCCTCTCCTCATTTTATCAACCATAATGTCTTTGATATGATACCTTAATATTTTGTATATTTTTGAAAACTGTATAGTGTTGTTGTTATGTAGGTATTTTTAATTCTGTAAAAGTATATTCACGTATACTGGTTCTGTTTCTTTCTTTCTTACATTCGGATCTTCCTGCATTTGTGAGCATACGTCTCACGTAGTTAATGTCTTATAACAGTAACATGATATTCCATACTGTGTGTCCATTATAGTTCCCTTAGCTTTTCCCTTGCAATGGAACATCTAGGTTGTCTAATGTTCCCTGATACTTTAAACCAGGGGTCAGCAAACATTTTTTATAAAGAGTGAGACAGTAAATATATTTGGCTTTGGGGGCTCTAAAGTCTTGGTTTTAAGGATTTTGCTGCTGTTATACCATAAAAGCAGCCATAGACAGTGCACAAATACATGCCTGTGGACATATTTGGCCCATTGGTCATATTTGACAATCCCTAGTTCAAACACCATGGCGATGAACATCCTCTATGTGTTCCCTTATGAAATTGGGGCTGGATGTTCTCTCAAATATACTGTACAAACAAGAGTGAGATTGCAGCATCATAAGGTATGCCCAAACATCATTAGACTAAGTATTTCTGGTTGCATCAGCCTGTTCTCTTAACAACAGTTAATAAAAATAAAAGACTATTGTTTCCCCATATTCCTCCCAACGTTATACAATTATTTTAGCTTTTGCCAATTTGATGGCATAAAGTAATATTGCATTTTTCCACTCATATTTCTGTTTACTAATGAGTTTCAGTATCTTTTTATTTATTTATTGGTCATTAGGACTACCTCTTCTGTGTATTGCCTACTCATACATTTTCCCTTTATTCTATTTCTATGACTTTTGGGTGTTTCTTATACATTATAGATATTCGTCCTTTGCTAATTTTAAAATTTGCAAATAACTTGCAAGTAATTTCTGCCAATCTGTCAACTGTTTATTAACCATGTCCATGGATTTATGATCAGGGATTCTTAATTTTGACAACATATGATTTGTGATATTTGAGACTTTTTTAAGAAATCCTTCCACAATCCTAGTCATAATAATATTTTCTTTGTTTAACCTTCAAGTTTCACTTTTTACACTTTGGACTTTAATCCATCTGGACGTCCTTTTATTTGTAGTAAAAGGATTTCCATAGTCATCCATGTAGTATGACAAATTTTTCAGCACCATCAGTTAAAAGTTACAGATAAAATGTAATCCACTTATTTTTGTTGTCATCTTTTATATATATACACACATATATACACATATATATATACATACATATATATACACATCTATATACATACATATATACATATATACACATACATATATACATATATACATACATATATACATATATACATACATATATACATATATACATACATATATACATATATACATACATATATACATATATATACATACATACATATATACACACACACATATATATATATCTCTCACCTGCTCAGGTATGCATATAATTCCCTGAGAACGTTCTTTTCTGTTCCAGTGATGTGTTTATTCATTTTGGGAGCCACTGCCGTACTGTTTTCACTTCTTTTTTATTTATTTATTTATTTATTTATTTATTTATTATTATTATTATACTTTAGGTTTTAGGGTACATGTGCGCAATGTGCAGGTAAGTTACATATGTATACATGTGCCATGCTGGTGCGCTGCACCCACTAACTCGTCATCTAGCATTAGGTATATCTCCCAGTGCTATCCCTCCCCCCTCCCCCCACCACACGACAGTCCCCAGAGTGTGATGTTCCCTTTCCTGTTTCCATGTGTTCTCATTGTTCAATTCCCATCTATGAGTGAGAATATGCGGTGTTTGGTTTTTTGTTCTTGTGATAGTTTACTGAGAATGATGATTTCCAATTTCATCCATGTCCCTACAAAGGACATGAACTCATCACTTTTTTATGGCTGCATAGTATTCCATAGTGTATATATGCTACATTTTCTTAATCCAGTCTATCATTGTTGGACATTTGGGTTGGTTCCAAGTCTTTGCTATTGTGAATAATGCCACAATAAACATACGTGTGCATGTGTCTTTACAGCAGAATGATTTACAGTCCTTTGGGTATATACCCAGTAATGGGATGGCTGGGTCCAACGGTATTTCTAGTTCTAGATCCCTGAGGAATCACCACACTGACTTACACAATGGTTGAACTAGTTTACAGTCCCACCAACAGTATAAAAGTGTTCCTATTTCTCCACATCCTCTCCAGCACCTGTTGTTTCCTGACTTTTTAAGGATCGCCATTCTAACTGATGTGAGATGGTATCTCATTGTGGTTTTGATTTGCATTTCTCTGATGGCCAGTGATGGTGAACATTTTTTCATGTGTTTTTTGGCTGCATAAATGTCTTCTTTTGAGAAGTGTCTGTTCATGTCTTTCACCCACTTTTTGATGGGGTTGTTTGTTTTTTTCTTGTAAATTTGTTGGAGTTCATTGTAGATTCTGGATATTTGTCCTTTGTCAGATGAGTAGGTTGCGAAAATTTTCTCCCATTTTGTAGGTTGCCTGTTCACTCTGATGGTAGTTTCTTTTGCTGTGCAGAAGCTCTTTAGTTTAATTAGATCCCATTTGTCAATTTTGGCTTTTGTTGCCATTGCTTTTGGTGTTTTAGACATGAAGTCCTTGCCCATGCCTATGTCCTGAATGGTAATGCCTAGGTTTTCTTCTAGGGTTTTTATGGTTTTAGGTGTAACGTTTACGTCTTTAATCCATCTTGAATTGATTTTTGTATAAGGTGTAAGGAAGGGATCCAGTTTCAGCTTTCTACATATGGCTAGCCAGTTTTCCCAGCACCGTTTAGTAAATAGGGAATCCTTTCCCCATTGCTTGTTTTTCTCAGGTTTGTCAAAGATCAGATAGTTGTAGATATGTGGCATTATTTCTGACGGCTCTGTTCTGTTCCATTGATCTATATCTCTGTTTTGGTACAAGTACCATGCTGTTTTGGTTACTGTAGCCTTGTAGTATAGTTTGAAGTCAGGTAGTGTGATGCCTCCAGCTTTGTTCTTTTGGATTAGGATTGACTTGGTGATGCAGGCTCTTTTTTGGTTCCATATGAACTTTAAAGTAGTTTTTTCCAATTCTGTGAAGAAAGTCATTGGTAGCTTGATGGGGATGGCATTGAATCTGTAAATTACCTTGGGCAGTATGGCCATTTTCATGATATTGATTCTTCCTACCCATGAGCATGGAATGTTCGTCCATTTGTTTGTATCCTCTTTTATTTCCTTGAGCAGTGGTTTGTAGTTCTCCTTGAAGAGGTCCTTCACATCCCTTGTAAGTTGGATTCCTAGGTATTTTATTCTCTTTGAAGCAATTGTGAATGGGAGTTCACTCATGATTTGGCTCTCTGTTTGTCTGTTATTGGTGTATAAGAATGCCTGTGATTCTTGTACATTGATTTTGTATCCTGAGACTTTGCTGAAGTTGCTTATCAGCTTAAGGAGATTTTGGGCTGAGAAAATGGGGTTTTCTAGATATACAATCATGTCATCTGTAAACAGGGACAATTTGACTTCCTCTTTTCCTAACTGAATACCCATTATTTCCTTCTCCTGCCTAATTGCCCTGGCCAGAACTTCCATCAATGTTGAATAGGAGTGGTGAGAGAGGGCTTCCCTGTCTTGTGCCAGTTTTCAAAGGGAATGCTTCCAGTTTTTGCCCATTCAGTATGATATTGGCTGTGGGTTGTCATAGATAGCTCTTATTATTTTGAGATACGTCCCATCAATACCTAACTTATTGAGAGTTTTTAGCATGAAGGGTTGTTGAATTTTGTCAAAGGCTTTTTCTGCATCTATTGAGATAATCATGTAGTTTTTGTCTTTGGTTCTGTTTATATGCTGGATTACATTTATTGATTTGCGTATATTGAACCAGCCTTGCATCCCAGGGATGAAGCCCACTTGATCATGGTGGATAAGCTTTTTGATGTGCTGCTGGATTCAGTTTGCCAGTATTTTATTGAGGATTTTTGCATCAATGTTCATCAAGGATATTGGTCTAAAATTCTCTTTTTTGGTTGTGTCTCTGCCAGGCTTTGGTATCAGGATGATGCTGGCCTCATAAAATGAGTTAGGGAGGATTCCCTCTTTTTCTACTGATTGGAATAGTTTCAGAAGGAATGGTACCAGTTCCTCCTTGTACCTCTGGTAGAATTCGGCTGTGAATCCATCTGGTCCTGGACTCTTTTTAGTTGGTAAGCTATTGATTATCGCCACAATTTCAGATCCTGTTATTGGTCTATTCAGTGATTCAACTTCTTCCTGGTTTAGTCTTGGGAGAGTGTATGTGTCCAGGAATTTATCCATTTCTTCTAGATTTTCTAGTTTATTTGTGTAGAGGTGTTTGTAGTATTCTCTGATGGTAGTTTGTATTTCTGTGGGATCTGTGGTGATATCTCCTTTATCATTTTTTATTACATCTATTTGATTCTTCTCTCTTTTCTTCTTTATTAGTCTTGCTTGCGGTCTACCAATTTTGTTGATCCTTTCAAAAAACCAGCTCCTGGATTCATTAATTTTTTGAAGGGTTTTTTGTGTCTCTATTTCCTTCAGTTCTGCTCTGATTTTAGTTATTTCTTGCCTTCTGCTGGCTTTTGAATGTGTTTGCTCTTGCTTTTCTAGTTCTTTTAATTGTGATGTTAGGGTGTCAATTTTGGATCTTTCCTGCTTTCTCTTGTGGGCATTTAGTGCTATAAATTTCCCTCTACACACTGCTTTGAATGCATCCCAGAGATTCTGGTATGTTGTGTCTTGGTTCTCGTTGGTTTCAAAGAACATCTTTATTTCTGCCTTCATTTCGTTATGTACCCAGTGGTCATTCAGGAGCAGGTTGTTCAGTTTCCATGTAGTTGAGCAGTTTTGAGTGAGATTCTTAATCCTGAGTTCTAGCTTGATTGCACTGTGATCTGAGAGATAGTTTGTTATAATTTCCGTTCTTTTACATTTGCTGAGGAGAGCTTTACTTCCTAGTATGTGGTCAATTTTGGAATAGGTGTGGTGTGGTGCTGAAAAAAATGTATAATCTGTTGATTTGGGGTGGAGAGTTCTGTAGATGTCTATTAGGTCCGCTTGGTGCAGAGCTGAGTTCAATTCCTGGGTATCCTTGTTGACTTTCTGTCTCGTTCATCTGTCTAATGTTGACAGTGGGGTGTTAAAGTCTCCCATTATTAATGTGTGGGAGTCTAAGTCTCTTTGTAGGTCACTCAGGACTTGCTTTATGAATCTGGGTGCTCCTGTATTGGGTGCATATATATTTAGGATAGTTAGCTCTGCTTGTTGAATTGATCCCTTTACTATTATGTAATGGCCTTCTTTGTCTCTTTTGATCTTTGTTGGTTTAAAGTCTGTTTTATCAGAGACTAGGATTGCAACCCCTGCCTTTTTTTGCTTTCCATTTGCTTGGTAGATCTTCCTCCATCCTTTTATTTTCAGCTTATGTGTGTCTCTGCACGTGAGATGGGTTTCCTGAATACAGCACACTGATGGGTTTTGACTCTTTATCCAATTTGCCAGTCTGTGTCTTTTAATTGGAGCATTTAGTCCATTTACATTTAAAGTTAATATTGTTATGTGTGAATTTGATCCTGTCATTATGGTGTTAGCTGGTTATTTTGCTCGTTAGTTGATGCAGTTTCTTCCTAGTCTCGATGGTCTTTACATTTTGGCATGATTTTGCAGCAGCTGGTACCGGTTGCTCCTTTCCATGTTTAGCGCTTCCTTCAGGAGCTCTTTTATGGCAGGCCTGGTGGTGACAAAATCTCTCAGCATTTGCTTGTCTGTAAAGTATTTTATTTCTCCTTCACTTATGAAGGTTAGTTTGGCTGGATATGAAATTCTGGGTTGAAAATTCTTTGCTTTAAGAATGTTGAATATTGGCCCCCACTCTCTTCTGGCTTGTAGAGTTTCTGCCGAGAGATCCGCTGTTAGCCTGATGGGCTTCCCTTTGAGGGTAACCCGACCTTTCTCTCTGGCTGCTCTTAACATTTTTTCCTTCATTTCAACTTTGGTGGATCTGACAATTATGTGTCTTGGAATTGCTCTTCTCGAGGAGTATCTTTGTGGCGTTCTCTGTATTTCCTGAATCTGAATGTTAGCCTGCCTTGCTAGATTGGGGAAGTTCTCCTGGATAATATCCTGCAGAGTGTTCTCCAACTTGCTTCCATTCTCCCCATCACTTTGAGGTACACCAATCAGACATAGATTTGGTCTTTTCACATAGTCCCATATTTCTCGGAGGCTTTGCTCATTTCTTTTTATTCTTTTTTCTCTAAACAACTTCCCTTCTCGCTTCATTTCATTCATTTCCTCTTCCATTGCTGATACCCTTTCTTCCATTTGATCGCATTGGCTCCTGAGACTTCTGCATTCTTCACGTAGTTCTCGAGCCTTGGTTTTCAGCTCCATCAGCTCCTTTAAGCACTTCTCTGTATTGGTTATTCTGGTTATACATTCTTCTAAATTTTTTTCAAAGTTTTCAACTTCTTTGCCTTTGGTTTGAATATCCTCCCATAGCTCGGAGTAATTTGATCGTCTGAAGCCTTCTTCTCTCAGCTCGTCAAAGTCATTCTCTGTCCAGCTTTGTTCCGTTGCTGGTGGAGGAGAGGTGCTCTGCTTTTTAGAGTTTCCAGTTTTTCTGCTCTGTTTTTTCCCCATCTTTGTGGTTTTATCTACTTTTGGTCTTTGATGATGGTGATGTACAGATGGGTTTTTGGTGTGGATGTCCTTTCTATTAGTTTTCCTTCTAACAGACACCCTCAGCTGCAGGTCTGTTGGAGTACCCGGCCGTGTGAGGTGTCAGTCTGCCCCTGCTGGGGGGTGCCTCCCAGTTAAGCTGCTCAGGGGTCAGGAGTCAGGGACCCACTTGAGGAGGCAGCCTGCCCGTTCTCAGATCTCCAGCTACATGCTGGGAGAACCACTGCTCTCTTCAAAGCTCAGATGGAAATGCAGAAATCATCCGTCTTCTGTGTCGCTCACGTTGGGAGCTGTAGACCGGAGCTTTTCCTATTCGGCCATCTTGGCTTCCTCCGGCTTTAACCACTGTTTTCACTTCTATGACTTTGTAATATATCTTAACATTTAGTGCAGTACATTGCTCTTTTTTCTTCTTCTTTTCCAAAATTGACCTATTTGTGGGCTTTTATATTTTTATATCATATACATTTGTGTGCATTTTTCTAGTCTTTAGATGTTTTTAAATCTGTCTGAAATTTGGGTTGTCACTGCATTAAGTTCTTAGTTTACTTTGAAGATAATTGGTAACTTTAAATATTAAGACATCTCATTCATAAGCATGGAATATCTTTAAAATTATCAGATGGTTTTTTATATCCTTTATTAGAGTTTTGACACTTTCCCCCATAGGCTTTATATATTATTTGTTAAGACAATTCTTAGACAGACATTTTAGAGTTCTCATTTCTATTTGAAATACACTTTTTTTCTTCTAGCTGATTTTTCCTGGTATAGTGACGTGCTATCGTTTTTCTCATATTGGAATCCTCACCTTATGAGAATAGTACTGTTATCTCATTTTATAGGTGAAGAAGCTAAGAAATTTTCCCAAGATCATTTAGTTAATAAGGAGTGCAGTTAGTGTACAATGCAAATCAGTGTTTCCTATCACAGGGAGTTTTGGTTGTATGGAAGGGTAAATAGTGACTGTACACTTAAAACTCTCTTGCACTTGTAGTAGTGCTCAATTTACAAAATGAAAACTGCACATGCAAATGTTTTTCTTTGGCTATTCCTCTACTGACGCCTGCTGACTCCCACGAACATGGCTAATGCAAGACATGCTGTCCGTGGCCCTGCAAATAACAGTGCAAAGAGAGAAAAAACACTTCCTTTCCCAATGGGCCTTTCTAACACATTCCTCTACCAAGTTGAAACCGGCCCTGCCAAGGCAGCATGATGCTCTGAATAAGGCTTCCCCAGGCTCCCTGGTCGGCTGGCACCTCCTGTCATTTCCCTTGTCATTTTTGCTGAAGCCTAGCCCCAGCCCCCACATTAGCTCCCACTTGGAAGTCTCCTGTCTGGAGCCAGTGAGGTTTGTCTGCTTTCTTGGGTTTGGCTAATAAATTGAGATCGTGGGGTCAGGCAGCAGGGGACCTGGCACCCAGGGAGCCCCTGACACCAATTTTATTAGATTTCTCTTTGCAAGGCCCAGGATGCCATCCCAGCAGGGAGTCCACAATTGCTCAGTAACCAAGATTTTGTCATCTCTTGTTTGACAAGGTCATTTTTTACTAGAGGAGGAAAAATCCCACATTAATTATACAAGCAAACTGGGGCCAAGGCCATTAGAGCTGGCCTCCCTCTTCTGTGAGGTGTGGGGAGGAGAGGAGGTTAGTTTCCTCTGTAAGTGGAGAGGAAAGCTGGGAGAGGAGTGTGGACTTCTCAGACCCTCAGTCTCTGAACTGCATATGTGCTGTCTAATTCCTGGTACTCACTAGAATGTATGTTTATCTAAAATAGACTGCAAAGGGACTGAGCAAAGGAACACACAAAATCATGCCCCACTCATTCATTCTGTCAATATGCTTTTATAAGTCGCCTATTAGGCACCAAACACAGAGCTAGGCATTGAGAAAAAAATATGAAAGAAACGTCATGGCTGCCTTCTTAGTGGTTTTCTCAGTATCGCATGAGGGCTAGTTCTCAATACCCCAGTATTATGCCAAAAATGTGAGCACATCATCACTCTTTTTCTGAAAGTTAGAAAATGCTTGCATCCTCCTTGGTAAACTCCCATGCCAACACAGTCCATCCTGAACCATCATGCCATCGTATCATTTTCACATATGATTGTTGTTTTCATTGAATAGGCGGGAGTAACTATGAATTTGAAGCCTACATTAGTTTTCTAAAAACATGATAACAACTGCTTGACTCATAAAGATGGAAACAGAAAACAGAGGCTTTTATTTCAGAGATGGCACTGCCTTGTCCAGGAATCACAGTGAAAGATTCAATTAATCTATGAACATTTATATCAATGTTTATTGGAATGAAGTGGACAGGTTTCCTGTATCCCTTACCTACGTATCTCCATTCACCATCTTACTCTATGATCTACTTTATAACTGGAGCCAGTCCTTCATCTTCCATCTTCTCTCACAGCTCAGCTAGGCTTTCTGTTCTGAAGTCTCTGGGAAGCTCGTGTTTTCCTGTGTGCAGATGCTCCAGTAGCTACAACCTTCACACACTGGTTGTCTTCCACCTCCTGAAATATTTACCTTGATACACTAGATTACTTCATATCTTCTCAATAAAAAAGCCTCTCTTCTGCCTGTTTCTGTCTCCTGCTAGACTTCCTCCTCCTGAGGCTAAACTCATTATGTTTTGTATCACTTTCTCCTCCTAAATCTAAATCCATCATGTTTTCTACCACTTCCTCCTTCTGAGTCTAAACCCATCATGTTTTCTATCATTGTCCCCAAAGCACTCTTGACACAGAGCAGTAAAACAACACTGGCAAAGAGCACGTTCCCCACAGCATCTGCAGAAAAATGTTCCAGAACCTCAGTATGACACCATGGCTCTAGGATCTGAGTTTGTTTCCAAATTCTGCCACTACTGAACTGGATGACAATCAGCAAGTAACTTAATCTCCCTGAATGTTTTAATCTTTATCTACAAAGTGTAGATGGAAATAAAACCTCTCATAAGGAGGCTGTGAGGCCTAAATGAGATGTAAAATGGTGACTTATTGTCATCAATAGTATTGTTACACTAAGAAGCCCTCTTCCTCTCTTGCTTTCAGCAGATAACCTGAGAACCTGCATCTATACAAAGGTAAAGGCCATCTGGTATGAATGAAGAATCTCCATCTTATCTCATTCTCAATGTTCACGGAGGTATCCCCTCACTATCACAATTTCTCTACATTGTCACCATTTTTCTTTCTTCTGGCTTGGTATTTTTTTTTCTTCTTTTTGCTTTAAGGCCTCCCCAGTTAGCTTCCTGTCTACATCTCCAGGTCTGCCTGGAACTCTTTTGTGAACATTCCATAAAGCCATTGCTCACACACTTCCCCAGCCTCAAATGTCACCTCACTCTCTTGCTTTCCTTAGTTATACTTTTCAATCCATTTGAATTCTTCCAAAAAGGCTTTGTCTGCTGAACCTTCCTGTATTATCCATCACTGTGTACCAAATTACCACAAATATGATGGACTAACACAACATGCCTTTATTATCTTGTAATTTCTGTGGGTCAGCAATGAGGGCACAGTTTAGATGGGCTGTCTGGTTCAGGGTGTCTCAAAGTATAATGGAAACTGTCAGCCAGGGTTGAGGTCTCATCTGAAGGCTGCACTGTGAAGGATCTGCTTCTAGCCTCATGGAGTTGATGGTGAAACTCAATTCTTTAATGGCTGTGGGGCTGAGAGCCTCAGTTTCTCCTTGGCTGTAGGCTGCCTTCATTTCCTTGCTAGGTAGGCCTTCCCAACATGGATGCTTGCTTCTTCAAAGCCAGTGAGAGTCTACTAACAAGATGGAACTCACAACCTTACATAACCTAACCATAGACGTGGCAGCCCATAAGTATTGCTGTATTGTATTGGCTAGAGGAAAGTCACAGGTTCTGCCCACACTCAAGGGGAGAAGGTTACACAATGACATGAATACCAGGAGGTGGGGATCATAGTGCCCTCTTAGAAGCTGCCCACCATATCCTTTTTGTTAAATTACTTCCTTAATCCATAAGCTATTTTTAACTACTCCATAATAGCATATGGAAGAAACTGAAAGAGTAATAAGATACGACCATTTCTCTTCAGTTATAAAGGAAATGGACAACACAAGGAAGTATGAGGTAAAAATCTCTAGACTTGCTGCAAAGTATTCATCCCCTCAGTTCAGAGGAGAGAGAGAAGACCTGAGGTTGGGTTTCTTGTGAAAAGCTTAATGAAGGCAGCAACGTTGGAAACTGTAGGTGATACTTGGAGGACAGGCAGAACTCAAAAGAGCAAAATTGGTAGATAGGGAAGAGGCACATTCTAGGTGACAGCAAATCCAAGAGAGATGAAGGTGTAGAAGATGGGCAGAAAATAGAAACTATTAGATTGCTGCAAAAGTCATTGTGGTTTTTGACATTGAAATTAAAGGCAAAAACCACAATGACTTTTGCACCAACCTAATAGTTTACTGTACTATAAACCCCCCTAAATAATGGAAAGCAAAGGTGAAAACAAGAACAGGTCAAAATGGGTGGCTGGAGATGCTGTGGCCATCAGAATCAGCCAGACAAAGACCAGGACTGTCTTATCTTATCTTCTCTATCCTGAGCTCTCAGTACAAGTGCTGGATATACCTGAACAAATAAACCACCTGGGAAATGCATTTTGAAATCAGGATTACTAACCAAGAGGATTGCAATTGTCCTGTAAGAGAGGATCACTGGAACAACATTGGGACACTGCAAACTAAATCTGTCTGTGACTCAGTTTCCTATTCTGAAAGTGAGAAAAATAATAGAGCCTATCTGATAGGGTTATTGGAAGAACTGAATGAGGTAGGACTTTAAAAGTGTTTGGATAAGACCTTACATGAAGTAAGTTCAAAATAGCTGTTAACTATTATTTATTATTGTTATTCATAATCTACTTCACCTGGGTTTGCCGTCTTTGGCTTACAGCCTGGTGTTTCTTTGCTGTTCTCTGTCTTTCCTGGCTCAGAAACACAGTGAGTTTCTCTTTCTTGCTGACCCTAGGATACCCCCCAAGGCTTCTCTGAAGGTCCTCCCTTTGTGCCTGAGTCTCTGCTTCTGATGTGGTTCTGCAGAAGCAAACTAGAGCATCCCCAGCCTGGTGGACACCTCCATGCTGAGCTCAGCGCTGAGCTTTGAGGGTGAGTGACTGACTCCCTGGTCGGCACTTTTATTGTGGTTTCCTGATTGGTTCAGGATGGCTGGGCCTTTGCTACTCCATCCCCAAGTGGATTTCCAGTCCTGCCAGAGGCCAAAAGGAGAGTGACTTAGTCATTAGCTCCTCTGGCAGCAGTTCAAGGCAGCTTAGAAAACAGGGCAACAAGTGGCTGCAATATGTATTTCAAAAGCCTAGCACACAAGAAAAGGAAATGAAAACCAGAAAAAGCAGGCATAGTAATGTCTGAACCTGGAGGCACATCCAGACACGATTGGGCATTGCAGACCATGCTCCCAGGCCCTGGAAGTAAGGAATATGGAAGGGTTGTACCAGTAAGGAGCTGGGTCTGAATGGCAAGGCTGAGGCCCAAAGCCTCTCTTCCCTTCTGACATGTGCAAGGCATTAATGAATGAAGACCCTTTGTGCATCCTAGAAAATGATGTCCAGGTACACCTGGCTTAGGGTTTGTGTCCAGAGCACAAGAAGGGTTCCCTATTCTGTGCCAGTCCCTTGCAGAATTCATCTGATTCAAGCATGTTCAAATTTAGGGCTTTGCTGACCAGAACCTTTAGAATTCAGCCTCTACCAAAGAATAGATACACAGGGAGCAATGATCAATAAGCTGGGGTCTCTTCCATCAATTCCATCTTAGGTCATCTGACTCTTACAACACAAGGCGAGTGTTTTTATTGACTCCATTTCACATATGTTGGTGGAAACTGAGGCACAGAGATGTTGCATAACTATTGAATTAATGTCTTTCTTGTCTTCTGCCTATCTAATCAGAATAGAAGTTTCTTGAGGACTGAGACTGTCTTTCTTGTTCATCACTTTATTGCAGGTGTCTAAAACGGTCCCTGGAATGGATCAGATGCTTACAAAGACAGACTTAATGAGTGAACTTTACCAAAGATCAGAGCTTTTGAACAATGCACCCCCAACTCTTAGTATCTACACTAAGTGTTCTCTGATTGGGTGTGATCTGATGAAGACTGTAGTGTTGGCAGGGTCTGGGGCAAGAGAGGAGGGGGAATGTGGTCCACAATCACATTTACCAGTTAACGCTCAACTTCAGGAGCTCATAAGAAAGCCCTTATAAAAAATGAGATGATGGTGTTTACAGTTTGAATGTGGGAATGATCTATCCTTCCTTGAGGACATGACCTTCCTCGGGTTGATCTTAGAACTAAGGGAGATGGTTCCTGCCCATCACTCCAGCCTAATTTTGTACCACCATCACTTCCTGCCTGCCAGCCTTATTTTGCTTCTCATGTTCTAGTGTCAAAGATTTGGGTGGGTAAAGAACAAGATGTAGGGGTAAAATCTAAGCATATCAAAACTATAGTTACTGACTTCAGACACTCTCCTTTACCTCATGCTATTCTTTTTGCTTCCTCTAGAAAAAGGCCAATATTTGGGAGCCTCAAGCCCCTCCCAGTTGTGCTAAAAGGACTCCAACTTTACAGCCAGCAACACTTATTGCAGGGAAAATGACTAATGGGAAATACAACTGAGGCCAAATCCTAAAAGCCAAAGCTGGTTCTCACTCAAGAAAAATAAACAAATCACATTAGGCAGGGCACAACCCTGAAAACAAACTTTCATGAGAAAGAAGTTGTCAGTGGGTAAATAGTATAAGGCCTCCTGCAATGAAAGCCTCATCTGATCTTCATAAGGGTTTGTCTTTCTCCTCGGAGAGGCTACTGAGTTCCATTCTCATTGTCTAGATCTTGGGGTGCACACACATGCCACCTAGCTGGCAGGGCGATCCTTCAAGAAAGGGAAACAGTGCTGCCTTCTCTACAAAGCTGGATAGTGGCATGGACCAGGTCTGAGAGCACATGAGGGGCCCTGAATTCTCCCAGCACTCTCTGTTGCAGGTGATGGAAATTCAACTCAGTGAAGCTGCGACAGACCTCGCCTTTGCGACACTCAAGTCTCTTCACCCTCACCTCAGTCCACACTAGCCCAACTTAAATTGGCCAGCCCTGCATTTCGTTGCCTGAGGGCTTTCTCTGGTTCTACGAGCCCATGCTGCCACCCACTCACAAGGCAGCCAGAACTTCCAGGAATTGATGTCTCCTGGGATTACAACTCAATAACCGACTAAAGGGCATAGTACATAGATACCCCCAGCCCCTCTCTCCACAGGTGGGATAATCTGCAGACACATTTTTATACTGGCTCCTAAGGTTTCCCAAAGAGATTACGCTCCAATTATGTATCATGGTTACTTCCTGGATAAGAAGGCTTTTAGTGACTGTCTTCCGTTCCTTGTCTTGCTTCTCTCCTTTCATACTATTATATCCTAGTATTATCTCTAAGATAAAGAACTTGCACTTGCATCCCTGTCTCAAGGTCTGCTTCTGGGGAAACCAAACTGAGATACTGGTTTAAGAACATAATGGAATTGTTTGGCCTATATAACAAGGAAGTTCATGTTTGTTAGTTTCAGGAATGGCTCAATTGAGATTCTCAAGTATATTTGTTATCTTTCAAGTGTGGCTCAGTCCAGACCCTTTACCATCATCATTTTCTCCACCATGAAGCTAGAAGAGATGCTCACTGTAAGCCCCTGACATATTTTTATAGCTCAGCAAACCAAAACAAAGTATTTCTATAAAAATATATATTACATATTTTTAATAATATATATATTTCTATGCTAGACATAGAAATATACAGATATATAGAAATATATAAAATATTTATTTTTATAGAAATACTTTGTTATATAAAAGTACTTTATATATAAAAACAAAGTATTTGAATATACATTATGTATTTTAATATATAATCTATATATTCTATATATAATCTATATATTTCTATATAATATATTATATTATATAATTATATATAATAATATGTTATATATAATTATATATAATTATATGTTATATATAATACATAATATATATAATTTCTATATTATATATAATTTCTATATATATTATATATAATATACATATAATTATATATTATATAGAAATATATAGAATACATGTAGAAATATATAGAATATATAGAATATAAATATATATATTTATATATATAAATATATAGAATACATGTAGAAATATATAGATAATAAATATATAGATAATATATATATTTTCTATATAATATAATATATATTTTCTATATAATATAATATATATTTTCTATATAATATACATATTTTCTATATATAATATGTAAAGATATATATAGAAAATAGAAAATATGTATTTTCTCTATATATATTCTATATATATTTCTCTATATATTCTTATATATTTATAACATATTATATAAATATAAATTAAATATTAATAAATATAGAGAAAAGTGTATATTTCCATAGATAAAATATTTTTATCAATAAAATATATGTATTATATATAGAAAAGATATATATATCTCTATATAAATATTTTTATGTGTCTGCATATATATATGCATCATTTCCAGAGAAGAATTTTGGTGGGTTCTGTGGTTATCTGTCCACCTGCTGCAAGGGAGTGGAAGAATGACATCAATAGTCTCATGAAAAATATTCAGAATAAGGGGAAATGGTTTTAACTAGGAAATTTCAAACTAACTACAAATAAACAAAAAAGTAATATAACTAGCACAATTTTATCCACCAAGGTCTTTGTCATGATCTTGTGAAAAGAAGCCTAGGTTGTTAACATAATGGCCTTCATTTACACTCCCTTACCTTCATTTGACCAAGCTCAAAGCAAATACTGCTAATCATTCATGATACTCTCTGTTTAGCCCAGATGTGCCTTCAAAACATTCCCAGCAGTGCCCAGCCATCTCCTTACTTCTCAAACCATCTATCTTCCATTAGTTCCAACACAGCTATCAGATCCACACTCTGCTGATGTCTTACATTCTCAGCCTCCCTTTTCCACGTGTGGTCCTCACCTAGAATGGGTAGATGACACAGCAACTTACATAATGTAGTTAAGGTACAGTGAAATAGTCTTGTGAAGCCCCAGTATCACTTTCATTGTCTGTCATTTTGCTGCCATCTCTCCAATTAAATTGGCTATTTAAAAATGGGGTTAAATGGAATTCAAGTCTTGGTTCTTGCATTGAAGTCTCATTGAATTTAAAAAGGCATTTAGCCTCTTTGACCTTACTTATTTTAAAATGTGAGTAATAATCTCAGTCATCTTCCCTGATGCCCCCCTACTTGGAGTATCTCAGTATCTTGGGAAAATTCCAGGGTAATCATTCTTGGTTCTTTATTACACAAATATACATAATATAGGGTGCAGATAATGGGTACATGTGCTACCTCTTCCATCTGCTCTCCATGATTGACACAGCTGATCAATTATAACACACTTTCTTAATGAATTCAAAGAAATGCTCATATTTTTCTCAACATAGGTTCTTGTGTCAGTACTAGACAAAGATTAGTCCTAGAATAAACAATGTTCTGGTCTCCCCTAACAAATCTTAAAACACAAAATTCTACAGAACCAGTTTTCAAGTAACCTTATTCAGAACAAAGGTTAAGAACATGCACACACACACACATGCAAGCATCAAACATCCAAAAATGCAAACTTCACAATATCTGATACACAATCAAGAATTACCAGGTATGCAAACAAAAACTAAAATAATAAGAAAAAAATCAATAAATTAAAACTTCCCAGTATCAGCACAGATATTAAAATTAGTAAGCAAGGACATTGGATGTTATAATTTTTCTCATATGTTTAAAAATCAAGTAGACACAGGACAAGTATAAATATAAACCAAAATATTATTGGTAAAATCTAAAATGTTTGAGAGAAAGATCTATAATGTATGTAGCTTAGATATAACTGGAAGAAACATTAGTAAACTTGAAGACATGGTAATAGAAATGATGCAAAATCAAATACTTTTAAAAAGTAAAAAAGAAATGAAGAAAAGCATTAGTGATCTATAGGATGATTTTAAGAGATCTAATATACACTAAATTGGAATACCCAAAAGAGGAGAAGAAAACAAAAATTGAGGACACAGTTGCCCAAATGTTTCCAAGTTAGATTAAAACTATAAATATGTAGATTTGAAAAGCCCTATAAACACCAAACATAGAAAACTAACCCAAAGCACAGCATAATCAGATTTCTCAAAACAAGTGATGAGTACAAACTTTTAAAATAGACAAAGAAAAAGGACATGTTAAACACAGAAGAGCAAGTTTAGAGATAACAGTGAACTTTATGTCAGAAACCAGCAAAACAAAAGACAGTGCAACAATCTTTTAAAGTAATAAAAGGGGTAAAAAACTGTCAATGTAGAATTCTATACCCAGCAAGAGTATTTTTCAAATATGAAAGCAAAGTTTTTTTCAGACATAGAAACACCGAAATAATTTATCACCTACAGATGGTAAAGTTACACCACAAGACACAATAAAAGAAATACTTCAGGCTGAAATAAAATAATACAGATGAAAATATGCATCTGAACCAGTGTTTCTCAAGTGTTTCTTATTATCATCCCCTAAGGAGTCTTTTTAGACTTTTTTCCCTAAGTACCAACTCATAAAGTCTTAATGCCACAGATACACTGTATATCTATTTATGTACTGCATGCATATTCATGCTTTACACACAAAAAGTAATATTTATACATAAAAAAGTATGTTGGCATCCAAGAACCAATTTCATCCTCTTGGGGGTGATGGTATTCTCACTGATGATACATCATGTATTAGTTTTCTATTGCTACTCTATGGTAACTTGTTACCATATTCTACGGTAACTGGTTAAAGTTACCATAAACTTGGTGGCTTAAAAAAACAAATTTATTATTGTATAGTTCTATAGATCATAAGTCTGACACAGAGAGCACTAGGCTAAAAATCAAGATATTGGCAAAGTTGTGTTTCTTTTTGAAGGTACTGGAGGAGAATCTGTTTCCTTACCTTTTCCAGTTTCTAGATGTAACCCACATCCTTCCTCTGTCTTCAAGACCAGCAATATTGCAATCCTATGATCGTTCTTCTATAGTCACATCTTCCTCTGACCTCAGCCTCTGACTTCAGCCAGGAAAGTTTCTTTCCTTTTAGAGAATTACGTGATTAGGTGAGGGGCTTCTGAATAATCCAGGATAAGCTCTTGTTACAAGGTCCTTAACTTTGATCACATCTGCAAAATCTCGTTATATATGTTAACATATTCAAAGGGTCTGGAAATTATGACATTGACATCATGGAGGTAAAAGACTATTCTTCTGCCTAATACACATGTTTTAAACAAATAAATAAATAGGGCAAGAAATATTAAGTCTGTGGATAAATATGTAAGATTTTGTTATTGTTTAAATCCTTCAAGATGCAATTGGCTGTTTAAACAAAATAATAAATATGTGATGCATACTTTATAACATATATAAAACTAAAAGGTATTACCAGAGTAACAAAAAAGCCCAGAGAAGAATCAGTGGCTCACTCCTGTATTCCCAGGACTTTAGTAGGCGGAGGTGGGCGTATCACAAGGTCAGGAGTTCGAGACCAGCCTTACCAACATGGTGAAACCCCGTCTCTACTAAAAATACAAAAAAAAAGCTGGGTGTAGTGGTGGGTGCCTGTATTCTCAGCTACTTGGGAGGCTGAGGCAGGAGAATTGCTTGAACCTGGGAGGCAGAGGTTGCAGTGAGCTGAGATCATGCCACTGTACTCCAGCCCTGGAGATAGAGTGAAACTCTGTCTCTAAAATAAAATAAAATAAATAAAATAAAATAAAATCAATAAAATAAAATAAAATAAAATAAATAAAATGAAATAAAATAAAATAAATAAAAATAAAAGCCCAGAGAAATGAAATAGAAATAGAAGTATACTATTTTAAGGTTCTTATAATGCATACAAAGTATATAATATCACTTGAAGGTAAACTGTAGTAAGTTAAGAATATATATTGTAAACTATAAACTTTAAAGCAACCAGTAAAATGTAATAATAGATAAGAGCTAAAGAATATAAAATGGAATCACAGAAAGTACTCAATTTAAACAGAGGGTAGAAGAAAAAAACAGGAGAAGAAATTAGTCAGACAGAAACCAAAGAGAAAGATAACAGATTTAAACTGAACCATATTAATAAATATATTAAATGTAAATGACCTAAACACTCAAATTAAAAGGCTGAGATTGTCAGATTGGATAAAATAACAAAACCTAACTAAATGTTACCTACAAAAAAATTGGAATATAAAGATGCAAATAGACTAAAAGTTAAATGATGGGAAAAGATATATTATACTAACACCAGTGAAGTAAATATTGGCTTTTAGCTCTGACATGTAAAGGTCTTGAAGGTTATCACTTCTATTCGTACAAGAAAAAAAAAACCTGAACAAACCAAAAATCATGACTTTTTCTGAGTCCATCAGAGAATTGAGGTCACAGGGCAAAGTACCACCAAGAAATCTAGAAAGATAAGAAACTACATGGTTCTGCAGCCATGACTAGCTTAGTTGGAGCAGAAGTAACAGGAGCCATTAGCTGATAGTAATGCTAAATCATAATTTTAATGAATTGCTGGAGTCTTAGTGTGAAGTAGCTGGAGAGTGAAGAATTCCTAGAAACCACAGTCTTAGGGAAGCCTCTACTCTTCCTTGGGTTTTTACCTCCTGAAAACAACAGAAAACCTACCCATTTCTCACAGTAAAGAGGCAAGAGAAAAGCCTTACATTTCTGGCAGAAGGAAGGATAAAGTAACTACTTTGAAATATGCCCAGAGCATTCTCCATAAGACAAGTCTACTTGGCAAGAGAAAAGACTTTACTAAAGCCTTATCCACTGTGCAGTACGGGAAATGTCTCAATTCTCCACCATCTACCCTTCATATCTACCTAATATGGGAAAAAACACTGAGATACACTTAGGATGGTCACAGATCAGAGACAGAAGCCCACAAAAAGACTGAGGCTTAATCATAGCATTATAGAACGTGTATACCTTACCACCCTGTCATCAAAGCTTTCATATAATAACAGTGAATTACAGTTAAAAGAACTGCAAGACACAGACTATTAAAAAGGAGTTTTTAGGAAAACTGAAACACAAAAAAGGAAAAGAAAATCAAGGACACCAGAGGAAATTGAAATCTTCAATACCCATAGATAAAGAAAACATTAAACAGAGCCAATGCCTAGCTCAATTTCCACAACAATGTACACAAAAGCCCTTTTACCTTAGTTCCTATTACTCAATAAGTCGTGTTTAATTTTCAACAAAAGTATACATGGCATGCTAAAAGGCAAAAAAAAAACTGAAGAGACAAACAAGCATCAGAATCAGAATTAAATATAACATAGATTTTGTAATTATCAGGCAGATAATTTTAAATAATTATAATTAATATGTTAAATGCTTTAAGGGAAAAAGTAGACAAGATGTAAGAACAGATGGGTAATATAAGCAAGTACAGGGATGGAAATTCTAAGAAAGATCAAAAAGGAAACAAAAACACTATAACAGAAGTGAAGAATAGACTCATCAGTAGACTAGACAAAATCAAGTAAAAAAATCAGAAGAGCTTAAATACACATCAATAGAAACTTCTCAAAATGAAATGAAAAAAGAATGAAAAATTAAAAAAGTACAAAATAGCCAAGAACAGTGGGGCATTCCAAAAGGTGTGACATATGTGTTATTGGTATGCCAGAATAAAAGGGATAATGAAACAGAATAACTATTTGAATAATGGCTAAGAAATTCCCCAAATTGGCAGGAGGAGCCAAGATGGCCGAATAGGAACAGCTCCAGTCTACAGCTCCCAGCGTGAGCAACGCAGAAGACGGGTGATTTCTGCATTTCCATCTGAGGTACCCTGTTCATCTCACTGGGGAGTGCCAGACAGTGGGCACAGGCCAGTGGGTGAGTGCACCATGCGCCAGCCAAAGCAGGGGCGAGGCATTGCCTCACTCAGGAAGCGCAAGGGGTCAGGGAGTTCCCTTTCCAGGGGTGACAGACGGCACCTGGAAAATCGGGCCACTCCCACCCGAATACTGTGCTTTTCCGACGGGCATAGGAAACGGTGCCCCAGGAGAGTATAGCCCGCACCTGGCTCAGAGGGTCCTACGCCCACGGAGTCTCCCTGATTGCTAGCACAGCAGTCTGAGATCAAACAGCAAGTCGGCAGCAAGGCTGGGGGAGGGGCACCCGCCATTGCCCAGGCTCTCTTAGGTAAACAAAGCAGCCAGGAAGCTTGAACTGGGTGGAGCCCACCACAGCTCAAGGAGGCCTGCCTGCCTCTGTAGGCTCCACCTCTGGGGGCAGGACACAGACAAACAAAAAGACAGCAGTAACCTCTCCAGACTTAAATGTCCCTGTCTGACAGCTTTGAGGAGAGCAGTGGTTCTCCCAGCATGCAGCTGGAGATCTGAGAACGGGCTGACTGCCTCCTCAAGTGGGTCCCTGACACCTCACCCCCGAGCAGCCTAACTGGGAGGCACCCCCCAGCAGGGGCAGACTGACACCTCACACAGCCGGCCAGGTACTCCAGCAGACCTGCAGCTGAGGGTGTCTGTTAGAAGGAAAACTAATAGAAAGGACATCCACACCAAAAACCCATCTGTACATCACCATCATCAAAGACCAAAAATAGATAAAACCACAAAGATGGGGAAAAAACAGAGCAAAAAAACTGGAAACTCTAAAAAGCAGAGCACCTCTCCTCCTCCAAAGGAACGCAGTTCCTCACCAGCAATGGAACAAAGCTGGACAGAGAATGACTTTGACGAGCTGAGAGAAGAAGGCTTCAGACGATCAAATTACTCCGAGCTATGGGAGGATATTCAAACCAAAGGCAAAGAAGTTGAAAACTTTGAAAAAAATTTAGAAGAATGTATAACTAGAATAACCAATACAGAGAAGTGATTAAAGGAGCTGATGGAGCTGAAAACCAAGGCTCGAGAACTACGTGAAGAATGCAGAAGCCTCAGGAGCTGATGCGATCAAATGGAAGAAAGGATATCAGCCCTGGAAGAGGAAATGACTGAAATGAAGCGAGAAGGGAACTTTAGAGAAAAAAGAATAAAAAAAAACAAGCAAAGCCTCCAAGAAATGTGGGACTATGTGAAAAGACCAAATCTACGTCTGATTGGTGTACCTGAAAGTGACGGGGAGAATGGAAGCAAGTTGGAAAACACTCTGCAGGATATTATCCAGGAGAACTTCCCCAATCTAGCAAGGCAGGCCAACATTCAGATTCAGGAAATACAGAGAACGCCACAAAGATACTCCTCGAGAAGAGCAACTCCAAGACACATAATTGTCAGATTCACCAAAGTTGAAATGAAGGAAAAAATGTTAAGGGCAGCCAGAGAGAAAGGTCAGGTTACCCACAAAGGGAAGCCCATCAGACTAACAGTGGATCTCTTGGCAGAAACCCTACAAGCCAGAAGAGAGTGGGGGCCAATATTCAACATTCTTAAAGCAAAGAATTTTCAACCCAGAATTTCATATCCAGCCAAACTAACCTTCACAAGTGAAGAAGAAATAAAATACTTTACAGACAAGCAAATGCCGAGAGATTTTGTCACCACCAGGCCTGCCCTAAAAGAGCTCCTGAAGGAAGCACTAAACATAGAAAGGCACAACTGGTACCAGCCACTGCAAAATCATGCCAAAATGTAAAGACCATCGAGACTAGGAAGAGACTGCATCAACTAACGAGCAAAATAACCAGCTAACATCATAATGACAGGATTAAATTCACACATAACAATATTAACTTTAAATGTAAATGGACTAAATGCTCCAATTAAAAGACACAGACTGGCAAATTGGATAAAGACTCAAGACCCATCAGTGTGCTGTATTCAGGAAACCCATCTCACATGCAGAGACACACATAGGCTGAAAATGAAAGGATGGAGGAAGATCTGCCAAGCAAATGGAAAACAAAAAAAGGCAGGGGTTGCAATCCTAGTCTCTGATAAAACAGACTTTAAACCAACAAAGATCAAAAGAGACAAAGAAGGCCATTACATAATGGTAAAGGGATTAATTCAACAAGAAGAGCTAACTATCCTAAATATATATGCACCCAATACAGGAGCACCCAGATTCATAAAGCAAGTCCTGAGTGACCTACAAAGAGACTTAGACTCCCACACATTAATAATGGGAGACTTTAACACCCCACTGTCAACATTAGACAGATCAACGAGACAGAAAGTCAACAGGGATACCCAGGAATTGAACTCAGCTCTGCACCAAGCGGACCTAATAGACATCTACAGAACTCTCCACCCCAAATCAACAGAATGTACATTTTTTTCAGCACCACACCACACTTATTCCAAAATTGACCACATACTTGGAAGTAAAGCTCTCCTCAATAAATGTAAAAGAACAGAAATTAAAACAAACTATCTCTCAGATCACAGTGCAATCAAGCTAGAACTCAGGATTAAGAATCTCACTCAAAACCGCTCAACTACATAGAAACTGAACAACCTGCTCCTGAATGACTACTGGGTACATAACGAAATGAAGGCAGGAATAAAGATGTCCTTTGAAACCAACGAGAACCAAGACACAACATACCAGAATCTCTGGGACGCATTCAAAGCAGTGTGTAGAGGGAAATCTATAGCACTAAATGCCCACAAGAGAAAGCAGGAAAGATCCAAAATTGACACCCTAACATCACAATTAAAAGAACTAGAAAAGCAAGAGCAAACACATTCAAAAGCTAGTAGAAGGCAAGAAATAATAACTAAAATCAGAGCAGAACTGAAGGAAATAGAGACACAAAAAACCCTTCAAAAAATTAATGAATCCAGGAGCTGGTTTTTTGAAAGGATCAACAAAATTGATAGACTGCTAGCAAGATTAATAAAGAAAAAAAGAGAGAAGAATCAAATAGATGCAATAAAAGATGATAAAGGGGATATCACCACTGATCCCACAGAAATACAAACTACCATCAGAGAATACTACAAACACCTCTATGCAAATAAACTAGAAAATCTATAAGAAATGGATAAATTCCTCAACACATACACCCTCTCAAGACTAAACCAGGAAGAAGTTGAATCTCTGAATAGACCAATAACAGGAGCTGAAATTGTGGCAATAATCAATAGCTTACCAACCAAAAAGAGTCCAGGACCAGATGGGTTCACCGCCAAATTCTACCAGAGGTACAAGGAGGAACTGGTACCATTCCTTCTGAAACTATTCCAATCAATAGAAAAAGAGGGAATCCTCCATAACTCATTTTATGAGGCCAGCATCATCCTGATACCAAAGCCTGGCAGAGACACAACCAAAAAAGAGAATTTTAGACAAATATCCTTGATGAACATTGATGCAAAAATCCTCAATAAAATACTGGCAAACAGAATCCAGCAGCACATCAAAAAGCTTATCCACCATGATCAAGTGGGCTTCATCCCTGGGATGCAAGGCTGGTTCAATATATGCAAATCAATAAATGTAATCCAGCATATAAACAGAACCAAAGACAAAAACTACATGATTACCTCAATAGATGCAGAAAAGGCCTTTGACAAAATTCAACAACCCTTCATGCTAAAAACTCTCAATAAATTAGGTATTGATGGGACATATCTCAAAATAATAAGAGCTATCTATGACAAACCCACAGCCAATATCATACTGAATGGGCAAAAACTGGAAGCATTCCCTTTGAAAACTGGCACAAGACAGGGATGCCCTCTCTCACCACTTCTATTCAACATAGTGTTGGAAGTTCTGGCCAGGGCAATTAGGCAGGAGAAGGAAATAAAGGGTATTCAATTAGGAAAAGAGAAAGTCAAATTGTCCCTGTTTGCAGATGACATGATTGTATATCTAGAAAACCCCATTTTCTCAGCCCAAAATCTCCTTAAGCTGATAAGCAACTTCAGCAAAGTCTCAGGATACAAAATCAATGTACAAAAATCACAAGCATTCTTATACATCAATAACAGACAAACAGAGAGCCAAATCATGAGTGAACTCCCATTCACAATTGCTTCAAAGAGAATAAAATACCTAGGAATCCAACTTACAAGGGATGTGAAGGACCTCTTCAAGGAGAACTACAAACCACTGCTCAAGGAAATAAAAGAGGATACAAACAAATGGACGAACATTCCATGCTCATGGGTAGGAAGAATCAATATCGTGAAAATGGCCATCCTTCCCAAGGTAATTTACAGATTCAATGCCATCCCCATCAAGCTACCAATGACTTTCTTCACAGAATTGGAAAAAACTACTTTAAAGTTCATATGGAACCAAAAAAGAGCCCGCATCGCCAAGTCAATCCTAAGCCAAAAGAACAAAGCTGGAGGCATCACACTACCTGACTTGAAACTATACTACAAGGCTACAGTAACCAAAACAGCATGGTACTGGTACCAAAACAGAGATATAGATCAATGGAACAGAACAGAGCCCTCAGAAATAATGCCACATATCTACAACTATCTGATCTTTGACAAACCTGAGAAAAACAAGCAATGGGGAAAGGATTCCCTATTTAATAAATGGTGCTGGGAAAACTGGCTAGCCATATGTAGAAAGCTGAAACTGGATCCCTTCCTTACACCTTATACAAAAATCTATTCAAGATGGATTAAAGACTTAAATGTTACAACTAAAACCATAAAAACCCTAGAAGAAAACCTAGGCATTACCATTCAGGACATAGGCACGGGCAAGGACTTCATGTCTAAAACAACAAAAGCAATGGCAACAAAAGCCAAAATTGACAAATGGGATCTAATTAAACTAAAGAGCTTCTGCACGGCAAAAGAAACTACCATCAGAGTGAACAGGCAACCTACAAAATGGGAGAAAATTTTCGCAACCTACTCATCTGACAAAGGACAAATATCCAGAATCTACAATGAACCCCAACAAATTTACAAGAAAAAAACAAACAACCCTATCAAAAAGTGGGTGAAGGACATGAACAGACACTTCTCAAAAGAAGACATTTATGCAGCCAAAAAACACATGAAAAAATGCTCACCATCACTGGCCATCAGAGAAATGCAAATCAAAACCACAATGAGATACCATCTCACACCAGTTAGATTGGCAATCATTAAAAAGTCAGGAAACAACAGGTACTGGAGAGGATGTGGAGAAATAGGAACACTTTTACACTGTTGGTGGGACTGTAAACTAGTTCAACCCTTGTGGAAGTCAGTGTGGCGATTCCTCAGGGATCTAGAACTAGAAATTCCATTCGACCCAGCCATCCCATTACTGGGTATATACCCAAAGGACAATAAATCATGCTGCTATAAAGACACATGCACACGTATGTTTATTGAGGCATTATTCAAAATAGCAAAGACTTGGAACCAACCCAAATGTCCAACAATGATAGACTGGATTAAGAAAATGTGGCACATATACACCATGGAATACTATGCAGCCATAAAAAATGATGAGTTCATGTCCTTTGTAGGGACATGGATGAAATTGGAAATCATCATTCTCAGTAAACTATCACAAGAACAAAAAACCAAACACTGCATATTCTCACTCATAGATGGGAATTGAACAAGGAGGACACATGGACACAGGAAGGGGAACATCACACCCTGGGGACTGTTGTGGGGTGGGGGGAGGGGGGAAGGATAGCATTGGGAGATATACCTAATGCTAGATGACGAGTTAGTGGGTGCAGCGCACCAGTATGGCACATGTATACATATGTAACTTACCTGCACATTGCACACATGTACCATAAAACCTAAAGTATAATAATAATAATAATAATAATAATAATAAAAGAAAACAAAACAAAACAAAAAAACCCATAAAATAAAAAAATAAAAAAAATTAAAAAAAATTAAAAAAATTAAAAAAAATAAAAAAAAAGAAATTCCCCAAATTATTGACAGGCACAAAATCTCAGATATAGAAAGCACAAAGAGTACCAAGCAAGAAAAATGCCAAAAATCTACACTCAAATATATCAAATTCAAACTGTAGAAAACCAAACACAGGGAGAAAATCTTGAGCACATCCAGAGGAAAAGAAACATCTTACCTCAAGGAATAAGGATGAGAATTACAGCAGATTTCTTATCAGAAACTATGCAAGCAAGAAGAAAATACAATGAAATATTAAAAGTGCCAAATAAAAAGTAAGAGAACAACCAAGAATTCTATATCAAGTGAAATTTATTTTCAAATGTTAAGGTGAAGTTCTTCAACAAGTTAAACATAGGCTTTCCACATTATTCAAAGTTCCACTCATAGGTATATATCAAAAAAATTAAAAACATACTCAAACAAACACATGTACACTGTACACACATGTTCAGATCAGCACTATTTGCAATAGTCAAAAGGTGGGAATAACCCAAATGCCCATAAATGAATAAATGGGCAAATTATAATATGTACATACAATAAAATATTATTTAACCAGGAAAAGAAATGAAGCACTGATACATGCTACAATATGGGTGTGCCTTAACAATATTATGCCTACCAAAGGAAGCACAGGCAAAAAAGACTATATATTGTATAACTCCATTTATATAAAATATGTGATGTAGTAAATCCATAGAGACAGACACTGATTGGTAGTTTTTAGGGCTTAGAAGGATAGAGAAATGAGGTGCAACAGCTGAATAAGCACAGCATTTTCTTTTAGGGTGAAATTTTTGAACAGAATAGAGGTGATAGTTGTACAACATTGTGAGTGTACTAAATGCCATTGAACAGTTCATTTTAAAATGGTTAATTTTATGTTATATAAATTTTACCTGAGTAAAATAAAAAATGAAGAAGAAATAAAGACTTTCTTAAACATACAAAAACTGAGGCAATTTAGTCAAAGACCTTCTTTGCAAGAAATATTAAAAGCAGTTCTTGAAAGAGAAGAAAAATGATAGGTCAGAATTTTGGATTTACCTTAGAAAAGAAAAGCATCCAGGAAGAAGGAATGAAGACAAAATTAAATCTTTTATTTTTTGTATTCTTAATTGATCTCGAAGTTAACAATTTGTTAAGAAGAAAAAGAAAAATAGCACACCAGCATGGCACATGTATACATATGTAACTAACCTGCACATTGCGCACATGTACCATAAAACCTAAAGTATAATAATAATAATAATAATAATAAAAGAAAAAAAAAGAAGAAAAATAGTAATATGATTTGATCTTTGTTGGTTTAGGGAGTTCATGTCCTTTGTAGGGACATGGATGAAATTGGAAATCATCATTCTCAGTAAACTATCGCAAGAACAAAAAACCAAACACCGCATATTCTCACTCATAGGTGGGAATTGAACAATGAGAACACATGGACACAGGAAGGGGAACATCACACTCTGGGGACTGTTGTGGGGTGGGGTGAGGGGGGAGGGATAGCATTGGGAGATATACCTAATGCTAGATGACGAGTTAGTGGGTGCAGCGCACCAGCATGGCACACATATACATATGTAACTAACCTGCACATTGCGCACATGTACCCTAAAACCTAAAGTATAATAATAAATAAATAAATTTTTAAAAAAAGAAAGAAAACTAACTAGTAAACAAAGCTAAAAAAAAAAGAAAAATAGTAATATGTATTGAATAATTATAGCATATAGACAAATGAAATGAATGACAACAATTTTATAAGGAACTGGAGGGAAGAAGTGACAATACTCTGTTTAAGATACCTGCATTATCCTTGAAGTGGTTTAGTGTTATTTGAAAATAAGAATAGTTGTCTACAATTACACTATTTTCAAATGAAGTCACATTTTGAGGAGGTTAAAACTTCAACATACCTTCTTTGTTGAACATAATTCATCCCATAGCTTGAAGTATATAAGAGCTTTCTGTATTATCTTCTCAAATTTTCTGTAAATATAAAAAGTGTTCTAAAACAATAAAGTCCACTTGTAAAAAATTCTGCAATGATTATATTAATATCAGACTAAATTTCAGAGCAAGAAATTTTACCAAGGATAGAAAAAAATTGTTTTATAATGATAAAGATGTAAATTCATAAGAGACATAACAATCCCAAACATTTACATGCTATATTAGTCTGTTTTTATGCTGATGGCAAAGACATACCTGAGACTGGGAAGAAAAAGAGGTTTAATTGGACTTACAGTTCCACATGGCTGGGGAGGCCTCAGAATCATGTAGGAGGTGAAAGGCACTTCTTAAATGGTAATAGCAAGAGAAAATGAGGAAGAAGCAAAAGCAGAAACCCCTGATAAACCCATTAGATCTCGTGAGAATTATTCACTATCATGAGAATACCATGGGAAAGACCAGCCCCCATGATTCAATTACCTCCTCCTGGGTCCCTCCCACAGCAGGTGGGAATTCTGGGAGATACAATTGAAGTTGAGATTTGGGTGGGGACACAGCCAAATCATATCACATGCCCAAAAACAAAGCTTCAAACACAAAAATCAGAAACTGACTAAATAGGCTGGATGCAGTGGCTCACACCTGTAATCCCAGAACTTTGGGAGGCTGAGGTGGGTGGATCACTTGAGGTCAGGAGTTCAAAACCAGCCTGGCCAACATGGTGAAACTCTGTATCTACTAAAATTACAAAATTAGCTGGGCATGGCGGATTAAGTCTGTAATCCCAGCTACTTCAGAGGCTGAGGCAAGAGAATCACTTGAACCAGGGAGACTGAGGTTGCAGTGAGTCGAGGTCGCACCACTGCACTCCAGCCTGGGTGACAGAGTGAGACTTTGTCTCTGGAAAAAAAGAAAAAAAATAAAAAAGAACTGACTAAATAACAAGAAGAAATAGACAAATCAGCAATTACATTTGGAAACCTAGAGATTTCAATACCTCTTTCTCAATAACTGATAAAGAGGTTGATAGAAAATCAGTAAATGCAGAGAACAGTGAATAATACACAATAAACTACTTGACTGAATTGATGTTTAGAGAACATTGCACCCAACAACAGAATACAAATGCTTTTCAAGTGAACACAGAATATTTACCAAGATAAACCATATTCTGGCCCATGAAACAAGTCTTCAAATTATTAAATTAAATTAACACATTTTCAATTTTTTTTTTTTTTTGAGATGGAATCTCCCTCTGTTGCCCAGGCTGGAGTGCAATGGCACGATCTCAGCTCACTGCAACCTCTGCCTCCCAGGTTCAAGCGACTCTCCTGCCTCAGCCTCCTGCCTCACACAATCCTGAGTAGCTAGGATTACAGGTACACGCCACCACACCTGGCTAATTTTTATATTTTTAGTACAGACAGGGTTTCATCATGTTGATCTGGCTGGTCTTGAACACCTGACCTCATGAACCACCCACCTCAGCCTCCCAAAGTGTTGGGATTACAGGCGTGAGCCACCGTGCCCGGGCTAAAATTTTAAAGTTGTGAAAAATATGTTCTTTGACCATGGTAAAATCAAATTAAAATGAAAAACAGAAATATCTGAACACAAATAACATACCTCTAGATAAGTTCTGGGTCAAAGGAGAAATCAAAATAAAGTACTTTGAACTAAATGAAAAGGAAAACAATACATTAAAATTTGCATTTGTGAGATACTACTAAAGCAGTACGTAGAGGGAAATTTATAGCAATAAGTGACCCTTCTTTGCTGCAGTACATATTTCCCAAGGGAGTATGTGTCCTTTCTGTCTATGGTCTCTGTCTATGGTTCTTTTTTGGTACAACAACTGTCCATTTTAGTGATGGTGGTCCACTCATGGCAGAGCACAACCATTCTGTCCCTTCCAACAATGTCCACCATGGCCCCACTCACTCTATCCTGACACCTAGATGTGCATTTCTCATTGTCAGTTTAATTACTGGTATATACAGGACGGAAGAGACAGAGAGGATGCAATAATGAAAATTGCAGATGCAGATGGCCCTGGAGCCCTTCTGCATTTGCTCCACCCTGAGGAATTAGGGGTCACTAAGGTAAAACAGGACCCTGTTTTCTTCCTGCTATTAGGAATATGGTATCCTGCACTTTGCTCTGGTTTCTTTGATTTTCTTGTGTCCCTCAGAAACTAGCTTCTCCTTTCCTTTGAAATAAAAAAAAAATGTAATTTTCAGAAAGATAGGTTTCCTGAGGCCGGCATATAGCTGCACCCATGGAAGGCCTAATAAAGCTTTGAGAAGCAGACTAAGATGAGAAATCTGTGGACACAGAGCCTAGCTCATCGAAAGTACTCAGTAAATGTTTGTTCTATAGATGAATAAATAAATGAACTGATTTGTGCCTACAAGTTGGAAAATTTGTCTGTCTCTCCTTAACCTGGATTTATGTGTAGTTATATGCGCACACACCCTGTACCTAAGGTTGATGAAATGAGTCTCAGGCCTGAATGCATGACCTTCCTGGTCCGTCCTTGTCTTTGAATCCCCCTATCCCACACTCAGTCTGAGCCCTCTGTTCCCAATTCAGAATTTTCCCCATGCTGATTCTAATCTTCCTCGGCAAAGTGCTGTGGTTTTCCTCTTCCCAGAGAAACACCTACCAGCAGGGAGGGAAATGTATGCATAGTATCCTGGGCATTCAGGAGGTAAAATGCCAAGCTTCTGTTAAGCATATATGTTGTGAGGAGAGCTGGGAGATATTGCAGATAAGCTCTCTTTTTTTTTTCTTTTGAGAGAGGGTCTCGCTGTGTCACCCATGCTGAAGTTCAGTGGCATGATCTCAGCTCACTGCAGCCTCGACCTCCCCGAGCTCAGGCGATCCTGCCATCTCAGCCTCCCAAGTAGCTGGGACTACAGTCATGAGCCACCAAGCCCGGATAATTTTTTTGTTTTTTGTGTGTGTGTGTGTGGAGATGGGGTTTTGCCACGTTGCCCAGGCTGGTCTCAAACTCCTGGGCTCAAACGATTCACCCATTTCAATTTCTCAAAGTGTTAGGATTGCAGGCGTGAGCCACCGTGCCCAGCTGCAGATAAGCACTTTTATCCAGCATTTGAACCACTGCACGATTTACTTGCTATTTTAGATCCATCAGCCAGAATCACTGACATCTTACTCTTCAGGCTCTGAAACATTTAATCTTGAACTAATTCTGACTAAGAGTACTGTACATCAGCTATGTAAACCATATCTTGAAGCACACAGAGGTGAACACCATCTCTTTGCAACCTGTAAGAGAAACCGTAGGTTTTTTCTTGCTCTAGAGCTAGAGCTCTGCAAAACAGAGGCCTTAAAATGGAAATATCAGAGGAGCAAATTGTCTTCAAAGTTACAAGACTGCTTTAAATTCTGGTTCTTCCACTTTATTTGGGCAAGTGATAAATCTCTCTGGAACCCAGTCTTTTTATCTGGATAATAGTAATAATAATACTACTACCCACGAAGGAACATTAGGAGAATTAAATCAGGTAATCTGTATAAGCATCTAGCACACTGCCTGGCACATAATCAATGCATTCTTCAAACAAGGAAATTCACTGTTTAACCACCTAGTGGAGGATTAAAAAGTCAAAATAATTTCTCATAAGGGTATTAAGTAAAATCTGAGCATCCTGACCACTTCCTTGGGATATGACTAAGATAAACATACTAGGAATGGATTTCTCTAGAAGGAAAAATGTTTAAATCAGAGCTCAAATTGTAGACTCTTTTAGTACACACAGAACTCTCTACATCAGAAAGCAAATACTGACATATTTGATGTAGTTCAGATATTTGCCCCCTCCAAATCTCATGAGGAAACTTGATGTCCAATGTTAGAAGTGGGACCGAGCAGGAGGTGTTTGGGTCATAGGGGTGGATTCTTCATGAATGGCTTGATGAAGTTCTCATGGTAATGAGTGAGTTTTTATTCCATTAGTTCCTGAAAGATCTGATTGCTAAAAAGAGCATGACACCTTCCTCTTCTTTCTCTTTCTTGCTCTCTCTCTCTCACATTGTGACATGTTGGCTCCCCATTCCCTTCTGCCATGATTGGAAGCTTCCTAAGGCCCTCACAGGAAGCAGATAGAGGTGTTGGGCTTCTTACTGTCTGCAGACCTGTGAACCAAATAAACCTCTTTTCTTTGTAGATCACCCAGAAATATGTCTCTATAGCAGCACAAAACCAATCAGCACATTAAAAATCATGCATAGACTATGTTCAGTGAAGTATACTAGATTAAATCCTTGAACAAAAAAGAACAATCATGGAAAAATTGGTGAGACCCAAATAAAGTCTGGAGGTTAGTTAGTAATTTACCAGTGTTGATTTTATAGTTCTGGCAAATATACCATAATATATAATATGTTCACATCAGGAAAAGCTAGAAGAAATATACCAGGAATTCCGGACTAGCTTTGAGACCTTTATACAAATCTAAAGTTATTTCAAAAAATTTTTAAATTTATTTAAATGAATCAAATAGATCTCTTCGACCTTTAGAGAACCTTCCACAGTGGACTCATTCAAACTCACAGTCCTGTATTTAATGTTTAGCTTTCAGGGTGATACCTGGAGGGGCTGGAGAGCTTGAGTTCCACTCCTTCCCTGGGTGAAGCTGACATGAGTGTCACGTGGGCTGCATTATTTTGACGTTTTTCTCATTTCCCTAAAGCTGACTGTGGCAGAGGGGCCTATTCCAGGCTAGGAACTGGTCACCAGGTTAGCTTAACCTTAGAGAAAGATGAGGTGTTAGAATGGAAAAGTGGCCAAGATTTTGGTTTTCCTGAGCTCATTTTTCTCAGAAAAGCCAATGAGTGCCTAATGACTCTGCACCCACTGCCCCTGCACATACACAGTCTTTGAACGATGTCCCTGACTGTAGCCAAGAAAATTCCTAGTGGCTTCTTTAAAACCCAGATACAGGCCCCTAGATCTGCCTCCCTGATAGGTTAATAAAACAGGAATATAGAGTGCAAGATATCATTTTATTGAACAGTTACACTGATTTAAGATTAGTTTTGAATATTTCGTGTAGTTATTAAAGTCTTATCCCATGACAAGAGAAGACTGAGGCTCAGAGAGAATAGGGCCTGGTCAAGGCCATATCAGTAGGTAGGAGGAGCCATGCAGAGCTGGAGCCACATAGAAACTCCAGTTTCTCCCCTCTTCCTTCAGATACATACACACATACATATAGACACAGTTCTTGCAGAGATCAAGGTGTCTCTGACTTCACAAAATGTATGCTGGGCAAACATGCCAAGTGCTTGACATGCATTTAATCCGATTAACATCTACCCATTATTATCCCCATTTTACAGAAGAGGTAAACAAGGCTTAGAAAGCTTTAGTAACTTACTCAAGATTTACATAGTTTAAACAATGTCAGGGCTGTACTGCATATTCAGCCAAACTGATTCTAGAGCCTGAATTTTTAATCACTTTATGACTCAGTGAATATTTGTTAAATGAATGACAAACAATTTTGGGGGATGCATTGCGTCACAGTCTCAATAATACCATGCTTTTCACCCCATATCTGCAGTAGGTGAGATAGTTCAAACTCTGCTAAAGAGTGAGACAAAGGCTGTGAATCTTTCTAGTCTTGGCAGGGATTTGAATGGATACTGAGAAAACAGCAAAGCACAAGTAGAGGGGGGAAGAAAAGAAAGTACTTGTCACTACCATTAAAATTTGAAATGAGATGAGCAGTGATGACAGCTAAAACCTGAACAAGTCTAGCTTTTCAGAACAGAAGTGGTGGGAAGAGTAACAGAAGGAGCTGGAAGTCTTCATCTTTCTACTTAGCACTTCTAACATGTGATTTTCACCAAGCAAGGTCTGGAAAGGACAAAATATTGTCTGTCAGAAAGGCTCCAGAGGATCTTAAGAGGCATTGTGGATATGAATGGAGCAAAAAGACCAGAGTTTAAGCCTCTGCCTTGCAAGGTGGGTGGCAGGAATGTATCTTAGAAGGCACCTCAGCTGCATCATCTCCTGTAGGACTCCCTTGCTTTTCTACCAGAGTGGACAGTCCCAGCAAGGCCAGAGAACATTACACTCCCCTGGTTATCTTTGCATTTTCCTCTTCTCTCTCTTCTTGTGCAAACTTGCTTAATGTGCTTAATTTTAATGGTGCTTAATGTGTGGTAAGGAGAAAAATACCGCCGCAAATATTTTCACTGAGAGAGAAAAAGATCACAAAATGTAAAGAAAATCTTGGCTTTGCCTCTCACTAGCTGTGGGTGCATGACTTTGGGTAAAGATTTGCAGCCCCCTGGGCCTCTTTCTTTATCTAAGAAATGGGATAACAGTCCCTAACCACCATGGTTCTGAGAAATAGACATCATCTCTCCAGAGTCTCTAGCACAGCAGAGTAGACGCCCTGTACAACTTGTTTTTATATTACTATCTTTATTGTCATCATTGTCTATTATATAAAACTTGTTTACTTTAGCAGAGTCTCATAGCCACATGCCATCCAAACACAAGAGCTGAGGTCACATGTCCCCCAAATTCTGATGCCACCCAGGCAGATGAAAGCACGAGCCTAAACAGGGCTTATCATCAGAGTGGAGAGATGAGGAAGTTCATCTGGGCTGGAAAAAGAAAAAATGTGTCCAAGCTGGCGGAAGGAAGCCTTCATCCATTGCCTGATTCTGTCAGCTAGAAGGGGAAATGCCATCTCAATATTGAGTGCTCAAAAAGATGGTCTTTGTTATCAATAGGCAGATTGGCAATAAAATTCCACCTGAGCCCTAACTTGGAAAAATTGATTAGCAAGAACACCCATAACTAAGAAACACAAAATAAAATTAAGCCTTAACTTTGGGAAATATCACTGTTGATTTTTTCTCTTCTTTTTCTTGGTTTCTAATGAATTTGGTTTAAAAATAGGACAAAACACTGTGTTAAAACCCAACAGTTTGTTGTAGGACTCCAGATGGGGTGGAAAAGGCTGAAGAGAGGCTAACATCTGTAAAAAAAAAAAAAAAAAAAAAAAAAAAACCAGGGTAAATAAAACCGCACAACAGGCCAGGTGCAGTGACTCGCGTCTGTAATCCCAGCAGTTTGGGAGGCCGAGGTAGGCAGGCCACCTGAGGTCAGGAGATCGAGAACAGCCTGGCCAACATGGTGAAACCTCATCTCTACTAAAAATACAAAAATTAGCCGGGCGTGGTGGTGTGTGCTAGCGTGTGCCTGTAATCCCAGCTACCCAGGAGGCTGAGGAAAGAGAAGCCCTGGAACCCTGGAGGCGGAGGCTACAGTGAGCCGAGATTGTGCCATTGCACTCCAGCCTGGGTGACAGAGGGAGACCCCATCTCAAAAAACAAAACAAAACAAAACTGCACAACAAAATAATAGTGGTATCAAAAATAATAATAGTATCAACAATAACAACAATAGCAAAATAATGAATATCTGTATAGAGCTTTAACATCAGATTGAGAGGAGAAGGATGGCAGGGGAAAATGAAGGAAGTAAAGGAGAAGAAAAGAAAGAAAGAGATGGAGAGAGAGAAATTATTTTTTTAAGTCTTAATTTTATATGAGATAACAATGCAATACTTTTAATCTTTCTTTTAGTCTTCACAACAACCTCATGAATTGTCTGTCATTTTTCATATAAAAAAACTGAGACAAAGATATTGGACAACTTCTTCAGTCTTATAGCTAGTAAGTGTCAAAGATGGAACTGTTGACCTGGCTTCCTGATTCATCTTTCTCGGCTGGTCTTGGGAGTGAGGGTAGCATGGGGCGTCAGGCTGTACTTAGGTGATATCCCCATAAAGTGATCATCCCACTCCTTGAAGTGATGGCCTGATTTTTCTGTCAATTCACACCAGTGAAAAGATGTTCTAGGTCTTCTTCCTTACTCCTCACTCCACTTCTGTGATTTTTTTTTTTTCAATGCCTGTGAGTGCTCAGATATATAAGTTCAGATCACCCCGTGGCTGGTAAAAGGAAGACAGAGGCCCGGGTATCCTGGACTTTTGCTCTCTGGACCTTTTCTTTTTTTTTTGGACTAGCCCCTTTCTTTTTTTCTTTCTTTCTTTTTAATTTTCTTGTAGTGATTCTAATCTGACTTGTTTTTGTGTCCTCTCATCTTTCTTACCAAGTTGGAGTGTTTTTTTCTTCTTTCAAGGCAGTTGTTTCCAATAAATCCTCACTTGTTTTCTTGAAGTTGCTTAGTTATTTTAAGATTCTTCTTCCACAGGCCTCTGTCTGCATTTCTGCTTTCCATCTGGGCCACTCAGTCATCTCCTTTTCTGGAATGAAGACAAAAGAAGGCATTAGACGGAAACTTACAGAGCTTGACCTTCTCCTGGGAGCAGAAAGACATGGTGAAGGAATGGATCAAGTCTGCTGATCTTTCCAGCACTTTTATTATATCTCAGATTGACTAGAAACACAGTTAGAGACACCTTGACTGGCCACTAGCCAATGTTCCCAGCCCCCTGAAAAGGCAGTCTAGTTCAACATTGAATGAGACCTTTGATCTGAGTGCTTCTGTGTACATCTATAAATCAGGGTCATGGTAGAAAGCAGATAGCACAATCAAACTTGGCAACTTCAAAAGTGTTTAGTAAAGCAACTATTTACAAAGGCATAAGCAGGTTGCAGAGTAACCATAGGGGCACACCACAGTGTAGTGTCCTGGGGATAGCAATACCGGAACTCTGTGACTGCCCTAGACCTGAAGGGATGAGGGCAGAGAGCAGTCCCCTGGAGAAAAACAGTCATATGGCAGAAGCTGTAATCTTGGTCAACACATGAAGCCACTCATGATACCTCATAGGAAGGGAGATGAGAGAACACATTAATTCCCTTCACTCTTCCTTCTCTCTGAATTTTTCTGCTGACCCCAACCAGAAGCCAAAAGTTGAGAGGACTCATTGAGGTTGGCCACACTTGTCAGACTTCTGGATCGCAGAACAGAGTAGAAATGGATATAGAATGGATCTGGAAGGGTAGATGGAAGTTATGCAGCTGAGTCTGCATGCATGTGCACATACCTCTGTACTCACATACATATGCACATGTGCACATGAGTATGTGTTAGGCTGATGAAAATAAATACATTTAGTGTTAATGTAGGAATCATTCAGGGGCTGCCCCCTTGCTCTCTTTGGCCTGTATAAGTTTTCCTCTGGTTTTAATTACTGAATGTATAAAAAGCAAAGAAAAGTACTGGGAGGTAAAAAGCCTCCCTGGGTTTAGGTATGTGTTGAAAACTGTCTTCAGATATCAAGATGGCAAAAGTTTCCATCTAAGGTTGAGATATGTCAAAAATAAAGACCTGTACCTATTTCTAAAGAACTAATTCCAGAAGAAGTAAAAGTCATGTCAAGTATGAATGTTTCTTTTTGAAGAGGTATACTCCAGCAGCTCTCCTGAGCAGGTAAAATTAGAGACTTATCCAACTGGTGGGTCATTCAGGAAAAAATGACATTTTTTTTCCAGGAGCTACAGGTGAGATTGAATTCAAGAGTTGAGTTAAGTCAAGACTTTGGTGAATATCCAAAGTAGAATTCAGAGAAGAGACTCTTAAAGGGATGACATGCTGGTAAGTCATGCAGTGTCAATATTCAAAAATTGGCACATCAGACAATCCTCTTAACAGAGCACATTATCCATATTCCCATTATACCACTTTTTATTTTGTGGTGTGTTGTTGCCATGTGTTTCTCTACCATTACGTCACAAAGTTCCCAAGAGGATTTGTCTGAGCTTGTTGGCTGCCATACCCCTAACATGACTTGGCATATAGGAGATCCATGGAGGTAATCTGTTGAAAGAATGAATACTGATATTTGTCCCTTTCAAGGACTCTACATAGGACTAGGATTTACTTTTGAATTCCACTATATTGGGCCAAGATAGATCTATCCATGTCATGCAGGCTTCCCGTTAACCAACTGTTTCATAAGGTCCAAACCCGGCGGGAGGCCTCCCATGTGTTTTCAGGTGGACAAGACTCATCACAGTTGACCTCTGCTCCTGTCTTCTTGGTCTAGCCTTTTCCAAGTTCAGGCTCATTAAACTCTAATTTACTCCCTTGTCTTTGCTCCAGTTACATCCTCTTTGGAATTCAGGCTTCAGATAGACAACTCGATGTACGTTGGCATTTTTTTAGTCACATCGGTTTCCTTTTTTTTTTTCCTTCAACAAACATGTTTTTTTTTTAAATTCCATTTCCTAAGGAATTGTAGATACCTCAGACAAAAAAAGAAGCTTAAAATATCCATTTGGTATATAATTTTTGTCCTTTTGTTTCCACAGACACTCTATTATAGTCCTCATCTTACAGAAGAGTAAGGTGATTATCACAAAAATGATATGACTTGCCCAAGGTCTCATGGTATGTCAGAAGCAGTTCTGGTATTAGAACCATGATCAATCTGAAACAAAGCCTTTGTTCTTTCCATTTTATCAATAGTATTGGAGTTCCACTTCACCCCAAGTCCTTTTGTAACTATGTCACTTTGAGAGAACTGAGAGTGAAGAAAGGGCACAACTGTCTCTTTGGCAAATCCCATTTCCATTAGAATTTAATTTAGATTTAATAAAATGCTTAATGACTCTTAATTAAACCCAAATTGAAATTAAAAAATGGTTTAACAAGGTTTAATAATGATGTGAGAGATCACACAATTCCACTTCAATAAATATTTTCCTAATAACAAATAACCATTTCATTAGTGAGGAAAAATGTTGCCATTAAGCCTAAATTAAATTAAATTATCCATAATTTACTAGCATAGTTAACAGTATACGTTAATGAAAAATATGTGAAGTCCTCCCCACCACCCGCTTGTTAAAAATTACTCCATTTTAGCGAATTTAAAAAGACATTGTGTGTAATGTAATGGGCAGATTGTCTGAAGCCAATGGAGCCATCTCTGAGATTCTGTTGTACCTAATAACAGAGAAGATGAGGCAGGGGGAAGGGGAGACACAGGGCTTTCCACTAAGGCCATGTGAATTTCTACCACCATCACAGCCATAAAATGGGGGTATTGATAGGGGTGGATGATGACATTGTGAATCTAGGGAATTTCTGGCTCAAAAAAAAAGGGTGGGTAGAAATTTCAGGCTCCTGTATTTTGAGCAATATCTGATCTAATACAAAGACATTGAAGATGCAGGATATGAGAGAGAAGAAGATAACACATGCTTTCTTGTTATTAGTGTGTGTTTGTATTTTTTATTTTTAAAAAATTTCTTCATGGCTGAGCTTGAAGGGGAAAGAGATAGTTGTAGCCAGTTCCAGAAAAAGATACAGGTTTCCGGAATGGGATCAGGTTCCAGAGAGACAGACACATTTCCAGCAAAGGGGCTTAGATTTTAGGAAAGGAAAATAGGTTTCAGAATAGGGCCCTAGTTTGGTTCCCCTCCAGAACACTGGAGTGGGAGGACAGAGAAAGACACGTGAGCTGAACCATGTAACTTTTGCAGCAGTTAGGGGTTATCAGAGATTCACATTCTCAACCAACATTTCTCCAATCCAAAAAGTATCCCGGATTCCAAAGACTCCTTATTTCTAAACTTTGAAGAATAGAAAATAGAAAATATCCTCCATTCCTCCATTGTCCAAAGGATATTAACAAGACTTAAACTGACTAAAACTGCAATTATGAGCCACATGGGACTATTGAGTCCATGAAATGTGGCTACTCCTAACTTAGATGTGCTATGAGAGTAAAATATATACTGAATTTCAAAGCTTTTAAAAATGTAAATATCTCATTGGTATTTATTTTATATTCATTATTCTGAAATGACACTTTTGATATGTTGATTATATAAAAATATTTTTAAAATTAATTTATTCTATTTCTTTTTATTTCCCTCAATGTGGTTACTAGAAAATTTAAAATTACTTATGTGACTTGCATTATATGTCTATTAAACAGAGCTGATCTAGATGAGCCCACCTTAAATAAAGAAATGAACAGATTTCGTTCCTTTTTGTGTTAGCATTAACACTCACTCTTTCATGCATCCATTCATTCATTCAATAACTGTTTGAGCATCCATTTGCACAGACTCTATGTGAGATACTAGAGATACAGTGGTGAAAATAGTCTTGTGTATGAAAATGGTCTTGTCTATCCTAAGCGTATTCACACACACACATATTCACACACACACACACACCACACACATGCCTACATAGTGGCACATGTTCATGTACATGCAAGTGTGCATATATGGACAGAGAAGGACCTACAACACATGAACATGCATACATATGCAAAAATGCGCCAGTGTAGAAAGGCATGAATTAAAAGCCAAAATCAGGGTCTAGGATCCAAACACTCCTGAATGTAGTAGACTTCAATTCTTCAGTTAGATTTAACAATTATAGCTGCCAGCCAGTGACAGTCACAACTCTGTATTTCCAGGAAGACAATCAGATAATAAAAATGTGGTCATGGTCTCTCTCCATGATTTTGTCAAGGTAGTAGATACAAGATTCCAAGTGAGAAGAATAAATGTGACAAATTCAGATCAATGTATTCATAACTAAACAGACCAGGAAAAGCCAGAAGGGGTAGGCTGGGGGTAGGTCTGTTTCCATGGAGGCTCGTCTTCTTAGGCCTTAACTTCCTGGAGACTGAGAAGAGCTCACTCTGAGAGCTGAGAACAGAGACAGCTCAGTTTAGCCCAGAAACAGTGACTGAGCTAATGTTGGAATCCTTTATATGATCTCATTCAAATCACTTTCTGCTTTACCACTCAGATTGTTGGCCTAGGGAGTGGGGAGAATGAAGGGAGTATATTGGACAGGTATAATCAGGAGTCAGAAAGAACTGCATGTATTCTTTTAACAGAAAATTTAATATAAAGAGCTGTGTTGAGGAACTGAAATGACAAAGATAACACCCTGTGGTATCCAAAAGTAGCACCAGTAGTAAATAGCTACCACCCCACAGCTGTGTGAACAAAGGAAAGAGATTTCAATTATGAATACTTAGACCCTTACAGAAGGGGCACCTTGGAGCTGAGGCTCAAACAACTGAGGAGGGGTCTAAACTGGCCCATGCTGATTGGGGGACGGGGGTTATGGCACTAGTTCTTTAAGTGTCATTTAAAAAAACCCAGCTGGATTCAGCTGCTGAGACAGGAAAGAACTACTACTGTTAGGGTGAGAAAGTGTTGCTTAGGACATAGCTAAGAGAACAAGAGGCAGAAAGAAACAGGAAACAGAAAGCCTTCTTCTTCTAGTCTTCCTCAACTAGCAGAACCTAGATGGAGCCAGGTAGTAGAGCAGAAATACGGTTTTAGAGCTCTAGCCCCAGCAACACAAAGCACAGACAAGACCAGTGTGGATATGAACACTTCAGAGGTAGTTGCTGAAGAACCAGCCTAGGACAGCATATGTCAAAATGAGGGATGATGAAGGAATGAACTGAACACCATCTCCAAAATTTTATTGTGCACAATTGTATTCCCAGGAAAAACATCTCACCAGAATCAGAATTCTTGGTCAAATGTGTTTAAAAACTTTCATGATATCCTGCTTTTAGAGTTTCATAATACTGCAATGGAAAAGCAAAAGCTTTGACGAGTCCTGCAGTAAAGAGGCATGTTGTGTTTCATTTAACCCAGAATTCCCTAAATGTCTTTGATCACAGACGTGCTTTCTGTTTCTTTGTTTTCAGAACACCTCTGAATTTCCAAAGCCACACATATTCTACAAACTCTGAGAAGCATTGTACTGGAGATGCTGTAGACACTTAGATAACAAGTAACAAGACATATGATCAACTGTGAACTATTAATAGTGCAACTCATGTTAGAATGGGTTGTACTTCTTCTCAATTGCCTTAGTCCAGTAATGACTGAAACTAAGTGCGTGGGCAGGGGTGACCACCCTAATATCATTGGGGTTGCCTATAAAACAGAAGTCATGTGAAAGCAGAGGACTTATTTGGCTTTCTTCACTATTATATGTCCAGCACAATCACAATAGACAGGACCTGGAAAACACTCAGTAATATTTGCTAAATATTGCCAGGAGAAGGGAGGAGAGTAAATTATCAGCAAATATAGTTGAGAATGATACCTCATGTGTTAATGAAGAGTGGCAAGGGAGAAGTGCAATGCTGGCCTATGGAAATGTAATGAGAGCCTCTTTGCAATTTAAAATGTCCTGGTAACTACATTTTAAAAAGGAAAAAGAAACAGGTGGAATTAATTTTAATAACATATTTTACATAACACAATATATCCAACATAGTATTATTTTAACATATAATCAATAGAAAGATATTAACATAATATTTTGCATTCTTTTTTTTTTTTTGAGATAGAATCTCACTCTATCACCCAGGCTGGAGTGCAGTGGTGCGATCTTGGCTCACGGCAACCTCTGCCTCTCAGATTCAAGCGATTCTCCTGCCTCAGCCTCCTGAGTAGCTGGGATTACAGGTGTGCACCTCCATGCCAGGCCACTTTTTGTATTTTTAGTAGAGATGGGGTTCACCATATTGGCCAGGCTGGTCTTGAACTCCTGACCTCATGATCTACCCTCCTCGGGCTCCCAAAGTGCTGGGATTACAGGCGTGAGCCACTGTGACTGGCCTTTGCATTCTTTTTAATATAAAATTCTTGAAATCTGATACACATTTTATACTTGCAGCACCTTTCAGTTTGGACTGGCCACATTTCAAGTGCTCAATAGCCACATGTAATAGTAGTTACCATAGTGAATAATGAATGTCTACTGACTTACAAAGTAGAACACAAAAAATTTAGAATGGGCTGGGCGCGGTGGCTCACGCCTGTAATCCCAGCACTTTGGGAGGCTGAGGCAGTGGATTACAAGGTCAGGAGATCGACACCATCCTGGCTGTTACGGTGAAACCCCGTTTCTGCTAAAACCACAAAAATTAGCCAGGCATGGTGGCACGCACCTGTAGTCCCAACTACTTGGGAGGCTGAGGCAGGAGAATCGTTTGAACCCGAGAGGCAGAGGTTGCAGTGAGCCAAGATTGTGCCACTGCACTCCAGCCTGGGTGATAGAGTGAGACTCTATCTCAAAAAAAAAAAAAAAATCAGAACATAGAGAAAACAATCAAATTTGTAAATTGATATTGAGCCAGGATTATTTCTAGTTGCAGTCATTGAATATTCTGAGAATATCTAATTTAACTGACACTGTTCACACATAAGACAGTGCTTTCTACTAGAACAACTACGATAATTTAATACTTGAAAAATGAAGAAACAAAAAGTTTTAGAAAAAATAAAGATTGAAAAGTAAAATCAAAATTAGAAGGTCCTGATAAAGTAATATCAATAAAATGGTGAAGTAGGAGTTTTCTGGCATTTCTCCTTCCACAGAAACCCAACTAGCATCTATTCAGAGGCAAGATAATCACCATGAATATTTAAGAACTCAGGAGTAAAGCTGTAATGTCGAATTTGAGCACAGAGCAGAGAAAAACCATAATTAGTAAAATAACTGTCCTTTTTGACCACAGTGTCCCTCTCCCAAGCCTGTACAGTACCACATGAAGAAACTTCCTCTGAATTTATGGTTTTTACAATGGAAAAGGTGTATTAGAGATGAACTTTTGGCATCCTCTCCATTCTGAGACCCTTCATAGAAGGCTTGCTTTGGTCTCATTTTATGGGAACCATTGTGAGTGTTAGCAGGCTTAGTCTATTAGGGGTCAATTAGAAACAAAGAACAGGGGTGGAGCTCACAGCAACCAAAACACAAACCTTGGTGCCAGCCACAGCAAACCCAGTGCTTCTAGCACTGCAACAAGTGCAGCAGTCATTGGTTTAGAAAAGACTAAAAGAGAGTTTTCTCCAAATTTCTAGATAGGCCTACTGCAGAAGAACAGTCACATAAAAAACCAAACTGAAAAGACAAATAAATCCCTACATATTTAATGCATAGACATTGATATATAACCATAAGAATTAAGAACAAGTAGAGAAAAATGACACTGCCTAATGGACAAAATAAGATGCTAGTGACTGACCCTAAAGAAATGAAGATGATGACTTCTCTAACAAAGAATTTAAAAATGCTATTTGAAGGAAGCTTAGAGAACTTCAAGAAAATAAGAGAAAAAATTAGAAATTCATCAGAGAAATTTAACATAGAGATTGAGATTTTTTTAAGTAAAGCAGAAATTCTGGGTGTAAAAAACATAATGAATAAAATGAGAAATGTCATAGAAAGCACCAACAGCAGACTTGATCTAGCAGTGGAAATAATCAGTGAGCTTGAAGACAAGCTATCTGAAAATGTACAGTCAGAGGAGAAATAAATTGAAAAGAACAAAGAAAGCTTATAGGATTTAAGGGGTGACATCAAAATAGCAAATACTCAGGTCAATGGAGTTCAAGAGAAAATAGAAAGATGAAGGAGTAGAAAAATTTCCAAACTTAGTGAAAGATATACATATCTAGGTACAGGAAAGTTAAAGGTCAGCAATTAGATTCAATTCAAGTAAGACTATAACCCAAGACATATTGTTATCAAACTGTCAGAAGTCAAACACAAAGAAAGAATCCTGAAAGCAGCAAGAAAAATGACACAAATTACATATAAAAGAGTTTCAATATACCTAGCAGCACACTTCTCAGCAGAAATCTTAAAAGCCACAAGGGAGGGGGAAAATATATTCAAAGTGCTAAAGGAAAAAATAACTGCCAACTAAGAATGCTATACCCAATAAAACTATCCTTCAGAAAAACAAAAGCTGTGAAAGTTCATCACCACTATTCCTGTTTTACAAGAAACTCTAAAGGGATTTCTTCAAACCGAAAAACAGAATGCTAATGAATAACACAAAACATTTGAAGTAAAAGTAAATATATAATCAAATCTATAATACTATCATATTCTAATCATGGTTTGTAAACTATTTGTATCCCTAGTATGAAGGTTAAAAGATAAAACTATTAAAAAATAATAACTACAATAATTGTCTAAGAAATATGCAATATATTATTGTTATAAATTGTGACTCAAAAATTCACAATGAGGCAGAGAGGGGAGTAGAGTTAAACTGTACAGTTGTTTTTTTAATTAATAAAATTAAGTTGTTACACATTTAAAATAACCTGTTACAACTATAAAATGCTTTTGTAAGCCTCATAACAACTACATAGCAAAAACCTATAGTAGAGACACTAAAAATAAAGAGCAAAGAATCAAAACATACTAAAGGAAATCACTTAATGACAAAGGAAGACACGAAGGAAAAAAGGAAGAAAATATATACAAAACAACTAGAAAACAATTAGAAAAATGGCAGTAGTAAATACCTATCAATAATTACCTTGAATATAAATAGATTAAATTATTCAATTAAAAGCGATAGAGTGGCTGAATGGATAAAAAGAAGACCCAACTATATGCTGCCTATAAGAGACTCATTTCACATGTAAGGACACAAATGAAGTGAAAGTGAAGGGATAGAAAAAGGTATTCCTTGCAAATGGAAACCAGAAGAGAGAAGGAGTAGCTATACCTACGTTAGATAAAACAGACTTTAAGTCAAAAATTGTAAAAAGAGACAAAGGAGGTTACTATATAATAATAAAGGGGTCAATTCAGCAAGAGGGCATAACAATTGTAAATATATATGTACCCAACATTGCAGCTTCCAAATATATAAAGCAAATATTTAAAAGCCTAAAGAAAGGGATAGACTGCAATACAACAATAGTAGGAAACTTCAACACCCCACTTTCAGCAATGGACAGATCATCTAGACAGAAAGTCAACATAGAAACATCAGATTTAAACTTCACTGTAGACCAAATGAACCTAACAGACATTTACAAAACATTTCATCCAACAGTTGCAGAATACACATTTTTCTCAACCACACATGGAACATTATCCAGGATAGATCATATGTTGGGCCACAAAACAAATCTTAACAAATTTAAGATGATCAAAATAATATCAAGCATTTTTTTCTGACCACAATAGTATAAAACTATAAATCAATAACAGGAGGAACCTCAGAAACCTTTTAAATACATAGAAACTAAACAACATGTTCCTGAAAAACAAATGGGTCAATGAATACATTAAAAGAGGAATTAGAAGGTTTTTTTCTCTTCTTCCAAAGCCAATTGTTGCCATTGGCATTAGAACCCTAGAGTAGAGCTATTTGGTTTTTCAGGGTTTACAAGCAGTATGAGGCTGGGTGCCACAGCTGCCCTCTCCATGATAAATCCCTAATGGTTAGGAAAATACCTGTATACTTTAGTGCAGCAGTCCCCAGCTGTTTTGGCACCAGGGACCTGTTTCATGGAAGATAATTTTTCCATAGACCAGGGGTGTGGGTGGGGGAATGGTTTCAGGATGAAACTCTTCTACATCAGATCATCAGTATTAGGCTTTCATGAGGAGTGTGTCACCCAGATCACTTGCATGTACAGTTCACAATAGGGTTCACACTCCTGTGAGGGAATCTAATGCTGCCACTTATCTGACAGGAGGCAGTAATTACTGAGCAGTACTATAATGCTTGCTTGCCTGTTGCTCACCTCCTGCTGTGTGGCCTGGTTCTTAACAGGCCATGGACAAGTACCAGTCCATGGCCTAAGGGTTGGGGACCCCTGCCTTAGTGGATCCTCAAAAAAATTTCTGGAATAAATAAAATGAAATAGGAGAGAGCAGACAATAATTATCATGCTATTTTCATGAGAGCTGAAGATAGTAATGCAAAAGCCAGAAAGGAAAATCCATGTGAGGGGAATGGTTGATGCCACTTCTCTCCAGCCTTGCCTTTTCCTCACTTTCATTCCAAGGGATTTAGGTAATTAGGAGATTGACAGCTTTCTTTCCCAAAGATGTTTTATTATCTTCCCTAGGGTTGAAATAAAGGGTGATAAAAAGCCTGGGTTATGTTCTCAACCTTCCAAACTCTAGTTTTGTTGACCTTCTGGGCTCTAGATTTACTCTTTCTGGTACATTTTCCAAACTGAACACAGATTATGACTCTTGACAATGTGTGACTTACTCCAGTGCAACTTTTGTTCACATCTGTACACTTATACCCAGTGTCTCACATAGTGCCTCTTACCTGGCAAGCGCTACAAATATTGTGATTGTGTATATGTGAATGAATGAATGAAGAAAGAAAGAAATTAATAAAAGGTCATGCCAGCATTTGCAAGGTGACTTTGCACCTTAAATATATATTATCTTAATAAGACATAAATTTTGTGTTTTTAACATTATTTTTAACTATACATTTGGATCTTAATTATTTATCTGCCAGTCAGGGGAAATGCATTTGCTCTGGTTCACATAAGCAAACCCAATGTGTCTATAAAGAGCTTTTCATTCATCATGCCAAAGTTCTTAGGTCCACACATCTCTAAAACATTTTTGAATATAATAATTGTTTTGTTTATTCTACCTCCCAAGTAGAATAAAGACAACTTGACATTTGCATTACAAGGCACCTTCTTTTTAAGGCTGAATGACCCTTAATGGTTCTATGTTCTTGGACACAAATGATCTTTTGTATGACCATCACCTCTATATTAGAAGAGTTGGACTACAAACTTTTAAAAATCCTCTAGCCCTAGACAAACAATATTGTGTCTGAGCCATTCTGAAAGGGAAAACAAAGTAATCTAAAAAGGTATTATGGTAAAATATCAATTTGTAGAAGTACTAGGTGTTTTATCTATAAACAAAACCTGTCAATTAATGGGAGAAAAAAGGCTGAAGGCCCTCCCTGTCTGTGCTTTGTTATCTATTACTAGTTCTTCTGTTGGAAAGAAGTGAGGATATGTAGTTTAACATATTAAAAAAAACTAATAAGTATTTCAGCTGTCTGTGTATTTTGAGCTGAAGACATCTGTATTTTTAATTAGTACTTTCATAAATGTGATTATGGAATGTCATGTGATCACCCTTGAAATGAACACCTGGAACCTTAAAACGATGACAGCAATTCAGTGTTCCAGGGTTTGGGCAGTATACACAGGGAAGTCCTGGCAATTGCATTAACAGTGTTATCAAGACGACTCCAGGCTCCAATGATTTTCCTGTCTGTAAATTAAATAATAATATAAAAACAAAATCCACTAGGTCCAACAGGAAAGCACAAATATAACAGTGAGAATTTCCTGTCATGGGGACATTTGAAATCTGGGTCATCAAAAAAGCCTATTGAATGGAGCCTGATGAGGTCCTCAGCCTCAGAGAATGGATCAAGTGGCACTGTAGAGTTTCTTCCAGTTTTTACAGGACGAGGAGTGCAAGGTCCTATGAAAGCCAAAACTAAGCCTGAGGAGGGGGCAGAAGGCATCAATCTTATTGCTACGGAAGGTCCTTTGGAATCTCTGACTTCTAAATTCTCATGAAGAAATAATTGTTGCGGGTAGTTGATATAATCAAATACTTCTTGGTTTTACCCTAGGGATTCATCATGAGAAATTATACATTTTCATTTTCAGTATATGAAGGGCAGTGACTATAAAAATGCAAGTCCTCCAGTTGGCTGGGGTCTGCATTGCCTCTTACCCTCTTCTCCATGCTCACAGCTGCAGCAACTTGCCAGGACAGCAGGAATCACCGTCATAAGTGCATAGCTAGAGATGCATGTTCAGGTTCCTACGGATTATGCCAGCCTGGTGGAGAGAGAGGAGCATGACCTAGATACAGCCTTTACTGATCTCAAATCCCTAAGGTTCCTGGTGAACCTCTGGTGGCAACAACCTAGAATGCTGATTGCCTTCAGTGTATTCATTTCCTTACATGAGGGATTCTCTATTCTCCAACAGCTGTCCCTTGACATTTCTTATTAATGGTGATTAATAAAGTCTATGCAAACTGACATTAGATGAAGTCTCCATTTCTGGCCACCTTCCCACTTCAGGGTGTGTAGCTTGTTATCAATGTGATTCAGTTCTCCATGACAGCGTTGGGAAATGTTGCTAATGCTGATCAAACCTAATCAAGGACTACGTTGACAACTTATTCACTTCCCCACATAACTTTTGGGATATGTTTAAAATTCAAGTAGGAAAAGCACAATAGAGGCTGGGTGCAGTGGCTCAAGCCTGTAATCCCAGCACTTTGGGAGGCCAACGCGGGTGGATCACTTGAGATCAGGAGTTCAAGACCAATCTGGCCAACATGGTGAAACCCTGTCTCTACTAAAAAAATTACAAAGATTAGTCGGGCATGGTGGTGGGTGCCTATAATCCCAGCTGCTCAGGAGGGTGAGGAAGGAGTATCACTTGAATCCAGGAGGCAAATGTTGCAGTGAATTGACATCACGCCACTGCACTCCAGCCTGGGTGACAGAGCACGACACTGTCTCAACAACAACAACAACAACAGCACAATAGAAGATTTTTTTTTTTTTTAGAGGACTGATGCGTTTGTTCTCAACAAACTTACATTTAAAAAACTCTTTGTATATATGGTGACTCTATATATACTCTTGTATACATGGCACATTTATAAAAACCTAGACAATGATGTAGCCCAAATGTACAAAATAACTTTCTACCAAATACATCACATTTTGGCAAAATTAAAAGAGAGCTTTGGTGGTTTTCAACCCATTCCTACTCAAAAACCCGGCAGCATATTTCAGGAAATAAGTGCAAGAAAATTCTGAGAACCCCATATATGTCTCCAAATTTACAGGGATGTTACTGGAGATATGGGAATACGGTTAGAAAGTCAAAAGAACATCCCTTAGAGGATTTTGCTCCAGTCTGTGATTTTCATGGATTCATGGCTTCACTTCACCCACAGGAGATGGGTTCTTCTTACCTGAGTTAGGACAACAGAGTAGTATCTGAGGGGTAACACCCACTTGCTGGAGCTGGACCCTGACAGAAGTAAGAAGTTCTGGAAAGATTATTCTTTATTAGTAAGTATCCAGACACACATACAATTACCACCTTTCTCTTCCAGACACACAAAATGCAAGATTCCCTTGGAGAATCTGGGTTGATGAATATAGCTTGTACTGTATTCTTTCTTCATTTTTGCTAAAACTGACCTTAGTCAATCAGCTCCCTGGAGGCACCCCTGGCATTATCATTATGTGGGTTCACTGAGGGATGAAAAGACCTGGGAACTAGAGAAAGATGGAAGATCCCTGTACCTGCCATGACTCTGCTTATTACCAGAAGCCAGAATGCAGGGGGGAAAGGGCTTCTGAGGGTCCTGACCTATAACTAATAGTCATCTTCCCCATTCATAAAGCATGGTCCCATAAATCAAATTATTGTCTCCTCAATACTCATGGCAGAGCTGGTGACAGCGTTGTAGCCAGAGGTAGAGAAACAGGAAAAGAAATGTTCTCTGTCTCTTATCCTCGTAGGTAATAATGTCAGGAGAGAAGGCTAAAAATCCCTCACCCTTTCTCTAAACATTGCAAAAATATTTGTTAAAGGAAATACTTCATGCCCTTTCCTATGAAGGGATAGAACTTTTTCTTACAGTTGTACAAAGGTACTTTATAGGATAAAGCTATCCTGTGACACAGTATTTGCATATTTTAATTTTATTAATGATTGTTTTAGCAAGAAAATGTTTAACTCTTTAATATATAATAAAATCAGCCAATTTATTTTCTTTTGTTTTCTGTCTTTTGTGACATCTTTAGGGAGATTAATTATACATAGACTCTAGAAATGCTTTTCTAGAACATTTTTACAGAGTTTAAGGAGTCTGAAGGTCAGACTCTCAAGGTCACACATTAGTAGTAAGTATCAGAGTTGAAATTGTGATGCAAGCCTGTATTAGCACAATATTAGATTCTGTATGTTATACCATGCTGCCTCTCATTTACAATTAAGAGAATCATTTATTCATTCATTCATCTTTCCATTTGGAAAGACAATTTTTCCTTCAGAGAACCCACCCTCCCTATAAGGCAATGGGTGCTATGTTTAGACCAGGTTATCCTGATCTGAAATAACCTTAACTATAAATCAAACTTGTGTCTTCTAGGAGGTGGTACATACATTTATAAAATAAAAAGTTAATGCTTTCAGTTAAGTTTCTACCCAATAGTCACTCAAAATTCAGCCTCTGATGAGAATACCAGAATTTTTCATTTGAAGTAACTGAAGAAATATAATGTGAAATACAGAAACTCCTTAAAAGTGAAAACCAACTGATAAAACTTTCAGCCTGACAATCATGTGATCACATTAGAAGTCACAGGCCAATTTCATTTAAAATGCATGTTCTTGCAAGATAACATCATAAAAGAATTATTTATTCGTGTATACTTAATTAACAAATATTTTTACAATAACAAAAAAGAAATAAATTCACAGTTAAACATTCATTAGATACACCCAGCTATTCTGTATTCATTTCCAGAATAATATAACAGAAGAATTGATGCTTGGTATCATCTACTGACTGCTTCTTTTCACTTTGCATTTATGTGTCTGCACATGTATAACATCTTCTCCATCCCCATCAAGCTACCAATGACTTTCTTCACAGAACTGGAAAAAACTACTTTAAAGTTCATATGGAACCGAAAAAAAGCCCGCATCGCCAAGTCAATCCAAAGCCAAAAGAACAAAGCTGGAGGCATCACACTACCTGACTTCAAACTATACTACAAGGCTACAGTAACCAAAACAGCATGGTACTGGCACCAAAACAGAGATATAGATCAATGGAACAGAACAGAGCCCTCAGAAATAACGCTGCATATCTAAAACTATCTGATCTTTGACAAACCTGAGAAAAACAAGCAATGGGGAAAGGATTCCCCATTTAATAAATGGTGCTGGGAAAACTGGCTAGCCATATGTAGAAAGCTGAAACTGGATCCCTTCCTTACACCTTATACAAAAATCAATTCAAGATGGATTAAAGACTTAAATGTTAGACCTAAAACCATAAAAACCCTAGAAGAAAACCTAGGCATTACCATTCAGGACATAGGCATCGGCAAGGACTTCATGTCTAAAACAACAAAAGCAATGGCAACAAAAGCCAAAATTGACAAATGGGATCTCATTAAACTAAAGAGCTTCTGCACAGCAAAAGAAACTACCATCAGAGTGAACAGGCAACCTACAAAATGGGAGAAAATTTTCGCAACCTACTCATCTGACAAAGGGCCAATATCCGAATCTACAATGAATTCCAACAAATTTACAAGAAAAAAAAAACAACCCCATCAAAAAGTGGGCAAAGGATATGAACAGACACTTCTCAAAAGAAGATATTTATGCAGCCAAAAGACACATGAAAAAAATGCTCATCATCACTGGTCATCAGAGAAATGCAAATCAAAACCACAATGAGATACCATCTCACACCAGTTAGAATGGCAATCATTCAAAAGTCAGGAAACAACAGGTGCTGGAGAGGATGTGGAGAAATAGGAACACTTTTACACTGTTGGTGGGACTGTAAACTAGTTCAACCATGGTGGAAGTCAGTGTGGCGATTCCTCAGGGATCTAGAACTAGAAATACCATTTGACCCAGCCATCCCATTACTGGGTATATACCCAAAGGACTATAAATCATGCTGCTATAAAGACACATGCACACGTATGTTTATTGCGGCACTATTCACAATAGCAAAGACTTGGAACCAACCCAAATGTCCAACAATGATAGACTGGATTAAGAAAATGTGGCACATATATACCATGGAATACTATGCAGCCATAAAAAATGATGAGTTCATGTCCTTTGCAGGGACATGGATGAAATTGGAAATCATCATTCTCAGTAAACTATCGCAAGAACAAAATACCAAACACCACATATTCTCACTCATAGGTGGGAATTGAACAAGGAGAACACATGGACACAGGAAGGGGAACATCACACTCTGGGGACTGTTGTGGGGTGGGTGGAGGGGGGAGGGATAGCATTGGGAGATATACCTAATGCTAGATGACGAGTTAGTGGGTGCAGCACACCAGCATGGCACATGTATACATATGTAACTAACCTGCACATTGCGCACATGTACCCTAAAACCTAAAGTATAATAATAATAAATAAATAAATAAATAAAAAGAAGCAATAAATGATAGAGATTATTTGTACAAGGTATATGGCCAACAAGCCCCCAAAGTGACAAGAACATAGGTAGTGCCACAATTATAAATTTTTATTAGGAATAAATTCATGAGAGTCCAGGGAGAAAGAGAATGTGAGAGCTGCTCAAGACTGAAAGGAAAAGGACAGAACAAAATTGAATAGATCCAAAACAAGTGTAGCGTTGGCTGAAGTTTGCTTTAGAATAAACAGTTCAGTGTTTTCATAATAATATTTTTGTCTTGTATAAGCTTCTTTCTGAAAAGTATCCATGACTTTCCTCTTTGAAATTAATTGAGGGAGTTTGTTGAAAGATTAGTTTAATATATGGGAAGCTCCTGGCATAAAACTGCAGGAGGCTGACCACTAATTCAGGATCTGGGGTGTCTGGGCTGGAAAGAACCTGAGTGAGCATAGAATTCAAGTATTTTAGGTTTTAACTCTGATCAGAACATTGCCTTCATTTATGGGTGGCCTGGGACTGTATTTTGGCTTTATCAGAAAGAAAACTGCTTTTGATTAGTAATGCCTGCTATAGACATAGAAATCACAAGTGACAGTATATGTGATACATATTTGATGTCCCTGATTTAGCCCCAGCCTGTCATTATACAGATGAAGAAACTGAGGCTCAAAGCTTACTGACTCATCCCAGCTCTCACAGAGGCAAAATCATGACAAAAGCCCAGTTTCCTAGTTACGCAGTGACAGTTTTAGAACTGAATCCCAGGCATCCTCATTCCCAGTCCTACACGTTCTCATTCCTCTCCACTCATTATTCCATATCAAATATTCAATTAAAATTATGCTATTCTTTTTCTAATGAAAACACATTGCTGATTTTATAATGTAAGTCAATGGAAAACAAAATACAGTCACACTTTACTGTACAGCAAAGAGCATCTCTAGGTACTGGCCTTAAAATAGAGATAGTGAAAATTATATCTTGTTCTAAACATCTCCCACTTTGAAAATGGGGTGTGGGGGCAGATAAAGGACAAAAGTCATCTCTATAGTCTGCAATAGAAGGTATTGATTTGGCAGGGCCAAGAGCATGTCAATGTTATATATGGCAGTGAACCGGATTGGTGCACAGCAGATAGTATTGTTCAATAGTAATAAATAATAATTATGTATAGGGATTGTCTCACTGATGCTCTATTCTACTGCCTCCACTAATAACCAGAATCTGATTCTTCAGAGACCTCCCCTCACTCTTATTCTAACAAGGCAGTAATTCATTCTAGGCCCATGGAAGGTACATACATCTCTCCTAAATGTGCCTTTCATACAGGCACATAAGATAATCGTAAGTTTAATTAAAGGTCATGACAGCATCCTGGTCTCTGGTGCCTCTTAACTCTGTATTGTTGCTACTGACCTGTGCTGACACCAAGTGTCCAGGGATAAGAACCCATGGGTTTCCACATCTGTGTTCTGGTCCCATATCTCACTAGGAGGAAATTGTTTTTGTTTTTGGATTAGTTGTTGGTTTTTTTTTGTTTGTTTGTTTTTGATTGTTTGTTTGTTTGTTTTTGAGACTGAGTTTTGCTCTTGTTGTCCAGGCTGGAGTGCAACGGCACAGTCTTGGCTCACTGCAACCTCTGCCTCCCGAGTTCAAGCAATTCTCCTGCCTCAGCCTCCCAAGTAGTGGGATTACAGGCGCCCACCATCATGCCAGGCTAATTTTTGTACTTTTAGTAGAAACGGGGTTTCATTATGTTGGCGAGGCTGGTCTCGAACTCCTGACCTCAGGTAATCCCTCCCAAAGTGCTGGGATTACCAGCGTAAGCCACCACACCTAGCCGAGAAAGGTTCTTAATAAGCTTTATTCATGAACTTTGGGTAGAGGCTTAAATCACCTTCCAGGTTTCATGTTTTTATTGAGGAACAACAGCTCCAAATTCTCTCAAAATGTTTTAAACAACTGTGAAAGCCACACGAGAGCTAAATGAAGACATTTCAGTTAAAACTTCTCCTGAGCATGTATGACTATGCTCATAGCATGACGATCATTGCCCACCTCTCAGGTAATTTAACACCTGGGTCACTCCCTCCTTAACAACGAAGACTGCTAGAGTTTCATGGGTAATATCAAATATAACACAACTGTAATAGAGCACAGCTTTTTAATCAGATGTGTGCCTAACATTTTAAGCAGCATCAAAAATGCAGACTTTCATATAAATACAAAGAAGTTTTTATGTCCAATGGGCTTAGCTTTGAGTCCTGTCTGTGGTATTTGTCAGATTTATGACTTTCAAGTCATTTATTTTTCTTCACCTGTAAATAGGGATTATGACAGTTATCTTACAGGGTTGTTATAAATAAAATAAGAATACATAACTTTATGGAGCTTATAACTAAGTCTTAGGCAAAAATGCTAAATGATTTAAAAATTTTTTTAATTACATGTAAACTGTATTAAGATGAATATGACTGGTTATTGTTTAAAATGCGGCATTATCATGACATTGTAAAATGTACTATAGTTTGCCAAGGTGCAAACTTTGAAATTGAACTTTCATAGCATCTCTATTTCCTACATCTTACAAAAAGCCAAAACAACCAAAAAACTATATCCAGAAAAGGTGTGGTTGGTAAATGGAGATATATCCTTTGCTAGTCTGAAAATGCTTGCCCTAAGGGAATATCTGCTTTCTCACGAGGCAAGTGCAGTTGTCTAATCTAACTTCAAAATCATGGTTCACCCCTGAAAAAACAGCCTTGCATGGATGAGGCCAGCAACAGAGCATTTAGGAGCTTGAGGATGGGGTGCAGGGGGTGGGGGAGGGAGGAGGGGAGGGAGGAGGAGAGGGAGAGCAGGCAGGAGACAGGGAGTCAGCAGATCAATAAAACCACTTTAGGATAATGGCTGCAGCTGAAGAGGAGGAGCAGGCTGGACTGCAGGCGATCTCCATCACTGCCAGGAAAGGCCCATTTGCAGGAACAAAGGGCCTCATCTGTCCTGTCAGGACCAAGAACTCACTCAGCAACTGCAACTGCAGGACGCCCCTCTCTCCCCCACCAACTCCCGCCCCCAAGGTCAGGCTCCCCTCTGGCTTTGCCTTACTCCAGCCTCACCTCTCTTCCCTAGAGCTGTGGGAACTCTAGGCAAAAACTGAGTCATTGACACAGGGGAGAGACCACTGGAGGGGAGGGGCCAATGTCCCTGGACTGCAAGGCCAGCGTGGTGTAATGGACTGGAGAATGAATGGAAAGCTACAGACAGGAAAGAGAACCCCCTCTTTAGCCAATGGCTGCAAACTCCTCCACTCAATCTTCTGACAGAGCTACTTTTAAAAAGTGGAAAATTGGCTGATTTGTTCTTCAGTCTTTGTTCCTTTCCCAAGTTCCTCTCTGGAGTGTGTGCCAGAAAGGAAAACCAGCTCCATCTGCCCAAGGAAAAAGAGAAAGGGCAGGGCCAGGGGTCTGGCCACTCCATGCACTGGAGACAATGACATCCAGGCAACAATGTGCCATGATTTTAAGATAAAATGACTAAATAAATAGCTAGTAGCTCTGAATCACCTATGATGAGCCAGGCATAGGGGTTGGATACCATCATTATCTGCATAATTTTATAAAGAAACTGAGTACAGGGGGTTACAGGATTTGTCTGAGGTCATGTAACTCACAAGTGGCAGAGGTAGGGGTCAAGACTAACTACATCTCTCCAACATTATAGCTCATGCTCCAAACCATCACCCTCATCAGTTATAGTGGGTTTGTGTGCTTGGCAAATAATGTGTTTGCTGGCTCTTAAAATGTGGCCAGTGGGTATGTCTTCCCAGGAGCTCTGTTGGCATGAACTTCATGGCTGTAATGCAGATTTCTGGAAAAGATGTCATTGATCTGGAGGTCAATGATTTCCTTGTGGAATTCATGGCCTGGCCCCAGACATGTTGGGGAGACATCATAGGTGATAAACATAAGAATGCTAATATTATAAGTTGTTAATTAAGCATCTATTATAAGCTGGGTACTTTACACCAGGAAACAGATTAGAAGAAAGGCATTCTTGGAAGAATGAAATCTCTAATGGTTGTTGAAATGCAGACGCTTCTGGCTTCTTCTTAGGATATGAAAAGAGGATTGCTCCCAGTTTACAAACCAAAAAAAAAAATTGGATACTTTATATAATTATGATTTTTTCCTGAATATATCAAAGATCTGGGGTCACAGAGCAATCAACTAGTTTGAAATTTCAGGTACCTTCAAGGAGAGATAAAACGTAATTTTTTTTTTTTTTTTCTGGGACAGGGCACGTGGGGAAAACAGGGCTGCCATACAAGGGGGCTAAGAAGCTAATTTTTTTTAAGAAATTGCTAAAATTTTTAACAAGTAACTGCTCAAGACTGAGAACTAGTATGAGAGTGCAGAAAACTGGTATATATGAGCAGTACAGATGAAGGCAGTTTGCACTGACTCATGGGGTATTTTGCACAGTCCTCACTGCATGTTAACAGGAAAAAATGAGGCAAGCAGGATCCTCCAGAAACCATCCTTTGTAGCACAGGCCTTGCTGGTAAAGGAAGAATCCAGTGTTGTCAGACAGAAAATAAATTCCACCTAGATCTTCCACCTTGCATTCCTGTGCTAAAGCTGCTTTTACAAAGGACCACAGACTGGGTGACTTAACAGAATGTTTTTCCTCACAGTTCTGGAAGCTAAAAGATCAAGCTGACAGCAGGATTGGTTCCCTCTGAGAGATATAAGGGAAATGCCTGTTACAGGCTTCTCTCCTTGACTTGTAGATTATCTTCTTCTCCCTGTGTCTTCAGATTGTCTTCTTTTTTGTCTATGTCTATGTTAAATTTTCTTCTTCTTATAAGGTACCGGTCATTTCAGATTAGGACCCACACTAATGACCTCATTTTAACTTGATTGCCTCTGCAAAAACCCTATCTTCACATCAATTCACATTTTGAAGTACTGGGGGTTCAGATTTCAACGTATGGACTTTTAAGCATTCAAACCGTTCACTTTCCCGAGGGTGGAGTATCTATGTGAATTATTTGGGATTCTTCTACATGAGAGATTTGTCTATTCTCCTGCATTTATTTACTCAGTAATTTACTCAACCACGTATTCATATCAGTATAGACTCAGATACTTATTTTATACTTTGGGTTACAATCTAATACAACTTCTTTTTTTCTCAATTTGTTTTAGCATTGGCCATTGGTAGCTCTTTCAGTTAGCTTCTGTGTTTTGTCTTGTTGTTTATTTGTTTTTTGTGTTGGTGTGCTTGTTTGTTGCATACTCCCATCCATGTGGGGTTTGTTTGCTTGTTTGTTTAGTACTTCCAGTTTCTGGCATTACAAGATGCTCCAGGCTCATCTTCTATATTCCCTGTCTCAGTTCTACAATCAGTCATTTTTCCAACGAATTTTTTTTTTTTTTTTTTTTTTTTTAGGGCCGAGAGCAGGGAATGGTATTAGAAATCAAGATTTAGGTGCTTGGGAGCTCATTGCCACTGAGGTGTTACTTTTCTTAGGCTCTGTCAGCTGACAGAGAAAAAGGTGTAGGGGTGTGTGTGTGTAAATGGTGTGTATACACGTATCTATGAATATTTATATATATAATCATCTATTTCTATATTACTGTTGTTTCTAATGCTAATCCATTATCACATAGATTGTTCTAGCTTCCTTCCCTTTCTTATCTGCAAATTTCCACTTCAACAGTCAGAAACCTGGCTCCATCATCTTCCACTTATTACTTACTAGTTCCACTATTAAGTATAGCAGTATTAAGATGTATGGCAGTACTAGAATTGCTAAGACATACCCATGTGGGAAATAACTCTATGAACTAGAGTACAATGCTTATGTGCAGCTATGTTTGCCATTAGTCTTACCAACTCCACTCATTTCTAAAGTTACAAAAATGAATAATTTATCAGCCTCCTGCTTTTGTAGTACAGTTAGATTCTCTAGCCATAGTCTGCATTTCTTTGTGGAATCCTCCACAAAGAAATTAAAAAAAATTTAAATAATTTTTAAATTGCATATATTAAGGTTCTTTCTTTGTGCTGTAAAGTTCTATAAATTTTGAAAAAAGGCCTTATTGCAGGATTATAAATAATAATTTCTCTGCCCTAAAATTTTTCTATGCTTCACATATTTATTTCTCCCTTTTCCTTGATCCCTTTACAGTCTCTATAGTCTTGTATTTTCCAGAATGTTGTATAATTAGCATTATATACTATGTACGCTTTTCAGACTTGCTACTTTTATCTAGCTGGGAGCCAAAAAAGTGGAGCTGGTGTCAACAGTCTCTGGAAGCCCAGAGCCTAGATGATGGAGTTGCTTTCCCAGCTGGCTAAGAAACGAGCACTACCTGCCCTCAGCCTATAGGACACAGAAAAAAGTCAAAGAAAATGATTCTCCACCCTTACAGTCTAATAGATTTTTTTCTAATAGGCTTTGGACTTCCTTGAAACTTGTGACCCCTTTATTTCTTCCAGTTTCTCCCTTTGAAATAGGAATGTCTATCCTATGTCTCTCTCACTATTGTATTTGAAATGAAATGGCTTGTTTTCCAGTTTCACAGGCCCACAGATAGAAAAGAATAGTGCCCCAGGATGGATCATACTCAGATCATACCAAATGTGGATGATTTTCTTTTTTCTTTTTTTTTTTTTTGTGCTTGTTTGTCTTTTCAGTTTATTTTCTTTTTTTTTCTTTTTATTATTATTGTTATTATTATTATTATTATTATTATACTTTAGGCTCTATGGTACATGTGCGCAACGTGCAGGTAAGTTACATATGTATACATGTGCCATGCTGGTGCACTGCACCCACCAACTCGTCATCTAGCATTAGGTGTATCTCCCAATGCTATCCCTCCCCCCTCCCCCCACCCCACAACAGTCCCCGAAGTGTGATGTTCCCCTTCCTGTGTCCATGTGTTCTCATTGTTCAATTCCCACCTATGAGTGAGAATATGCGGTGCTTGGTTTTTTGTTCTTGCGATAGTTTACTGAGAATGATGATTTCCAATTTCATCCATGTCCCTGTCCCTATTTGCAGATGACATGATAGTATATCTAGAAAACCCCATTGTCTCAGCCCAAAATCTCCTTAAGCTGATAAGCAACTTCAGCAAAGTCTCAGGATACAAAATCAATGTACAAAAATCACAAGCATTCTTATACATCAATAACAGACAAACAGAAAGCCAAATCATGAGTGAACTCCCATTCACAATTGCTTCAAAGAGAATAAAATACCTAGGAATCCAACTTACAAGGGATGTGAAGGACCTCTTCAAGGAGAACTACAAACCACTGCTCAAGGAAATAAAAGAGGATACAAACAAATGGAAGAACATTCCCTGCTCATGGGTAGGAAGAATCAATATCATGAAAATGGCCATCCTTCCCAAGGTAATTTACAGATTCAATGCCATCCCCATCAAGCTACCAATGACTTTCTTCACAGAATTGGAAAAAACTACTTTAAAGTTCATATGGAACCAAAAAAGAGCCCGCATCGCCAAGTCAATCCTAAGCCAAAAGAACAAAGCTGGAGGCATCACGCTACCTGACATCAAACTATACTACAAGGCTACAGTAACCAAAACAGCATGGTACTGGCACCAAAACAGAGATATAGATGAATGGAACAGAACAGAGCCGTCAGAAATGATGCCACATATCTACAACTATCTGATCTTTGACAAACCTGACAAAAACAAGAAATGGGGAAAGGATTCCCTATTTAATAAATGGTGCTGGGAAAACCAGCTAGCCATATGTAGAAAGCTGAAACTGGATCCCTTCCTTACACCTTATACAAAAATCAATTCAAGATGGATTAAAGACTTAAACGTTAGACCTAAAACCATAAAAACCCTAGAGGAAAACCTAGGCAATACCATTCAGGACATAGGCATGGGCAAGGACTTCATGTCTAAAACACCAAAAGCAATGGCAACAAAAGCCAAAATTGACAAATGGGATCTAATTAAACTAAAGAGCTTCTGCACAGCAAAGGAAACTACCATCAGAGTGAACAGGCAACCTACAAAATGGGAGAAAATTTTTGCAACCTACTCATCTGACAAAGGGCTAATATCCAGAATCTACAATGAACTCAAACAAATTTACAAGAAAAAAACAAACAACCCCATCAAAAAGTGGGTCAAGGACATGAACAGACACTTCTCAAAAGAAGACATTTATGCAGCCAAAAAACCCATGAAAAAATGCTCACCATCACTGGCCATCAGAGAAATGCAAATCAAAACCACAATGAGATACCATCTCACACCAGTTAGAATGGCAATCATTCAAAAGTCAGGAAACAACAGGTGCTGGAGAGGATGTGGAGAAATAGGAACACTTTTACACTGTTGGTGGGACTGTAAACTAGTTCAACCCTTGTGGAAGTCAGTGTGGCGATTCCTCAGGGATCTAGAACTACAAATTCCATTTGACCCAGCCATCCCATTACTGGGTATATACCCAAAGGACTATAAATCATGCTGCTATAAAGACACATGCACACGTATGTTTATTGCGGCATTATTCAAAATAGCAAAGACTTGGAACCAACCCAAATGTCCAACAATGATAGACTGGATTAAGAAAATGTGGCACATATACACCATGGAATACTATGCAGCCATAAAAAATGAAGGATGATTTTTCACAGTGAGATTTGGAACATTTTTAGTTGAGAATATTTTATGAGATTTTGGACTTTGAGTTGATGTTGAAAAGGGTTAGGACTTTGGGAGATGTTAGGACAGGGTGAGTGTATTTTGCACATGAGAAGGATATGAATTTGGGGAGTCATACTGTGAATTTCTTCAAAAAAATATGTTCAAGTCCTAGCCCTAGTACCTGTGGATGTCACCTTATTTGAAAATAGGTATTTTCAGATGTAATTAGTTAAGTTACAATGTGTTCACACTGGATTAGGATGAGCCATACATCCAATTACTGGTACCTGTTATAAGAAAGCCATGCGAAGAAACAGAGTCACACCAGAGAAGAGCATCATGTGAAGATCGGAGGCAAAAAATGGAGAGATGCATCTATAAATCAAGGAGTGTCAAGAATTGTTTGTAACCACCAGAAACTAGGAAGAGTCAAAGAAGGAATCTTCTTTGAAATGTTTGGAGAGAACACAGCACTGCCAACACCTTGATTTCAGACTCCTAGCCTTCACAATAATAGGAAAACAAATTTCTGTTTTTTTGAGCCATGCAGTTTGTGGTAATTTGTTGAAGAAGCCCTAGAAACTAATATGCCTTATGTCCTAAAAACTCACTATAATCATTTATCTGTTCCAGGAGTTTATTTGTCAAATCCTTTGGATTTTCTGTACAGACAACCATGTCATCTTCAAACCATTTTATATTTTCATTTCCAATCTGTGGATACTTATTTCCTTTTCTTATCTTATTGCACTAGCTAGAATTTTGAGTATCACATTGAATAGGAATGGTGAGAAAGGATATCCTTGCCTACTTCTCGACTTCTTGAGAAATTGGAGGAAGCACCCAATTTTTCACCATTAAGTGTAATATTGGCTTTAGCATTTTTGTAGATGCATTATGTCAAGGAAGTTCCCCTCAGTTATAGTGTGCTTGGAGTTTTTAATGTAAATCAGTGTTGAAAAAAGCAAAAGAATATAAATCATTGGAAATAAAATGTTATTAAATTTTTATTGACTATATAAGAGCAGAAACTAATGCAATTGCAAACCAAAAACAATAGAGAAAATTAATTAAACCAAAAGCTGACTGTGCAAAAGTCAATAAAATCGATAAATTTCTGGCCAGAAGTTAAATAAAAACAAAAAAGAGAAGATGCAGATGACAAATATAAGGAATATAAAAGGGATATCAGTCTAAATTCTACATATAAAATAATGTAATATTAAAAACAACTTATGTCTATAAATAAATGAAATGGTAAAATTCATTAAAAGATGCAAACTACTAAAGTTCATTCCAGGAGAAATAGAGAATCTGAATAGTCCTAAATCAATTGAAATAATTAATTAACAACTATAAATCTTCCAAGAAAGAAAACTTTAGGACCAGATGATTTCACTGGAAAATTCTATCAAACACTTAAAGAATAAATAATGCCAATTCCACAAATCTCTTTTAGAAAATAGAAGTGGAGATAACACTCCCCAATTCATTTTATGAGGCCAGCATTACCCTAATACCACAAAAGCCATACAAAAACATTCTAAGAAAGGAAAATCACAGAAAAACATTTCTTGTGAACATACATTTAAAAATCCTCAAAAAAATTACATGTAGAATCTGGCAATATAAAAAGGAGATAATACGTAACAACCAAGTAAGGCTCATCACAGAAATGACGAAATTTATTATATGAACAGATTAAATAAGGAAAACAATATATTTCTTAATATAAGCAGGAAAAAGTTTTCCACATATTCAACATCTATAATTGATTTTTTTAACTCAGCAAACTAAAATCAAAAGGAAACCTTCTCAACATAATTTAGAGAGACTACAAATACCTATAGTTTTTCCACTAAAATTAGGCAAAAGACAAGGATGCATGCTTTCTCCACTGCTATTCAAATTCACACTAGAGCACAAGAAAAAATAGAAACTATAAATTTTGGTAAGAAACAGATAAAACTGTCGTATTTGCAGATAGTATGTTTGTCTACTCAGAAAATCCCAAATATGCTACATAAAACATACCAAAACTAATAAATGAGTTTAGCAAGTTTTCATGGTCAAGTTAAATGTGCAAAAATCAATTATGTTTCTGTATTGCAGCAATGAACATTTGGGAATTAAAATTAGAAATTAAAGTTGAAAAAAGAAAAAATGTCCCTAAGACATAAAAAATTGAGATTAAAGCTGACAAAATATATACAAGATCTGTACACTGGAAACTACAAAATGCTGACCAAAGAAGTCAAAGAATACCTATATAAATGAGATCTATTACGTTAATAGACTGGATGACTCAGTGGTCTTAAGATGTCAATCACCCATCTCATAATCTTTATATTCAGTACAATCTCAATCAAAATCACAGCAAGGTATTTTGTAAAAATTGACAAGATGATTCTAAAATTTATATGGTAATGCAAAGAGAATATAATAACCAAAATAATTGTAGAAAAAAGGTCAAAATTGCAGGACTCATGCAGGCTAATTTTAAGACTTACTATAAAGCTACAATAACGAGGACATTGTATTATCAATGAAATAATATACTCATAAATTAATGAATCACAAGTAAGCCAGACCAAGACCCACACATATATTGACAATTGATGTTTTTAAACAAAGATACAAAACTAACTACATGAAAAAGGTAATACACCCATGGAAAAATTGCATCATATCCAAAAATATATTAATTATAATCCATACTTTGCACCACCTGCAAAAAATTAATTGAGAACATATTATAGACATAAATATAAAATCTCTACTCATAGAACTTCTAGGAAAAAAACATAGGAGATAATCTTTGTGATATTGAGTTAGGCAAAGACATTTTAGATACAACACTAAAAGCACAGCCATTAAAAGGAAAAAATGATAAATAGGACTTTAATTGAAATTAAGAACTTCTGCTCTTCATAAGACCCTGTTACAATAATGAAAAACAAGCCACAAAATAGGAGAAGATACTTGCAAACACATTAATCTAATAAGGTACTTGTATCCAGAATATATAAAGAACTCTTTATAAAGATAACAAACTTTTAAGTGAGCAAAAGATTTAGGCTGATATTGAACCAAAGATGATATGCAAATGGCAAGTAAGATGCTCTATATTATTAATCATTAGGATAATGCAAATTAAAACCATAATGAGATACCACTACATACCTCTGAGAATATGGAGGCAGGAGAAGAAAGACAATACTAAATCTTGGCAAAGATACAGTTACTAGAACTTAAGTTTTGATTATCGGGATGCGAAATTATATGCCTGCTTTGGAAAACATTTGGATATTTTCCTGTAAATTAAACTACATGCTTACCTTACAACCAATTAACTACACAAATGAAGTGAAAACATAAATGTGTTAGGCCATTTTTGCATTACTACAATATAAAGAAATATCAGAGACTGAGTAATTTATAAAGAAAAGAGGTTTAATTGGCTCACAGTTTTGTAGGCTTTACAGGAAGCGTAGTGCTGGCATCTGCTCAATTTCTTGGAAGACCTCAGGAAGCTTACAATTATGGCAAAAGATGATGAGGGAGCAGGCAAGTCACATGGCAAAAGCAGGAGCAAGTGGTGGGTGGGGGAGAGAGAGAGAGAGACAGGGGAGGGGCCACACATTTGAAATTATTCAATCTCATGAGAACTCACTATCACAAAGACAGCACCAAACCATGAGGGACCTCCCCCCATTATTCAAACATCTCCCACCAGGCCCCACCTCCATCACTAGGATTACAATTCCAAAATGAGATTTGGGTGGTGACAAATATTCACATTATATTATTCCATTCCCGGCCCCTCCCAAATCTCATGTCCTTCTTACATTGCAAAGTATAATTATGCCTTCTCAACAGTCCTCCAAAGTCTTAACTCATTCCAGCATTAACTCAAAAGTCCAAAGTCTCATTTGAGACAAGGCAAGTCCTTTCCACCTATGAACCTGTAAAATCAAAAACAAGTTATTTGACTCCCAGGATATTTTATCATGCAAGTATAATCACTAGGTAAATATTCCCATTCCAAAAGGGAGACATAGGTCAAAACGAAAGGGGCTACAGGCCCCACATAAGTTCAAAATCCAACAGGGCAATCATTAAATCTTAAAGCTCCAAAATAAGCTCTTTGACTACATTTCCCACATGCACAGCACAGAGGTACAAGGGGTGCATTCCCAAGGCCCTGGACAGCTCCACTCCAGCTGACTGCTCTCATGGGTTGTTTAGTGCCTGCAGCTTTTTCATGTGTAGGGTGCAAGCTACCAGTGTATCTACCATTCTGGGGTCTGGAGGCCAGGGACTCCCTTCCCACAGCTCCACCAGGCAGTGCCCCAGTGGGGACTGTGTGTGGGGTTCTAACCCAACATTTCCCCTCCACACTGCCCTGGTAGAGGTTTTTTGTGAGGTTTTCTGTGGTAGGCTTTTGCCTGGGCACTCAGGCTTTCCCATACATCCTCTGAAATCTAGGCAGAGGTTCCCAAGCCTCAGTCATTCTTGCACTCTGTGCACTCATAGGCTTAACACCACATGGGAGCTTCCAGGGCTTATGGCTTTCACCCTCTGAAACAGTGGCCAGAGCAGTACCAGGGGTCCTCTGAGACAAGGCTGGGGCTAGAACAGCCTGGATGTGGGGAAAAATGTCCCAAGGCTGCACAGGGCAGCAGGGCCCTGGACCAAACCCATGAAACCTTTCTTCCTTCTGAGAGGCCTCTCTGCCTGTGTTGGGAATGGCTGCACTGAAGGTCTCTGAAATGCCTTCAGTGTCTTTTTCCCTTGTCTTCGCTATCCATACTTAGCTCCCTGTTAGTTATGGAAATTTATCTACCAAGTGGTTGCTCCATAGCCTGCTTGAATTCCTCTCCTGAAAAATCTTTTTCTTTCTCTGCCACATGTCCAGGCTGCAAATCTTCCAAACTTTTGCGCTCTGCTTCCCTTTTAAGTTCCAACTTTAGATCATTCATTCACTCCCACATATGAGCATAAGTTGTTAGAAGCAGCCAGGTCAAGTCTTGAACACTTTGCTACTTAGAAATTTCTTCTGCCAGATAACCTAATTCATCAATATGAAGTTCAAACTTACATAGATTCCTAGGGCAAGGGCACTTTATAGCCAAGTTCTTTGCTAAGGCATAACACATGTGACATTTGCTCTAGTCCCCAGTAAGTTCCTAATTTCCATCTGAGACCTCATCAGCCTGGACTCCACTGTCCATAGCACTTTCTGCATTTTGGTCACAATCATTTAACCAGTCTCTAAGAAGTTCCAAACTTTCTCTCATCTTCATGTCTTCTTTTGAGCTCTCCAAACTCTTCCAACCTCTGCCTGTTATCCAGTTCCAAAGTTGTTTTCACATTTTCAAGTATCTTTATAGCAATGTCCCACTCTTCAGTACCAATTTTCTGTGTTAGGCCATTCTTGCATTGCTATAAAGAAATACCTGAGACTTCTTAATTTATAAAGAACAAAGTTTAGTTTGCTCAAAAGTCTGCAAGCCTTATGGGAGACATGGTGCTGGCATCTGCTCAGCTTCTAGGGAAGCATCAAGAAGCTTACAATCATGGTGGAAGACAAGGGGGAAATAGGCATGTCACATGGTGAAAGCAGGAGCAAGTGTGGGAAAGTGGAGTGGGGAAGGTGCCATACACTTTTAAACAACCAGATCTCACAAGAACTCATTATCATGAAGACAGCACCAAACCATGAGAGATCCATTCCCATGATCCATACACCTCCTACCAGGCACTGTCTCCAGCAACGGAGATTACAATTCAACATGAAATTTGGGCTGGGACAAATATCTAAACTATATTACATAAGTTGGTGCAAAAACCTGTGGCCAAATATTTATAGTGGCTTTATTCATATTCACCCAAAACTACAAACAACCCAAACGTCCTTCAGTGGATGAATGGATGAACAAGCCATAGCACATGTGTAAAATGGAATACTATTCAGTGATAAAATGAATGAACCACTGATACATGCAACAATCAAAATAAACCTCAAATGCGCAGTAATAAATAAAAAGTGCCATATTTGAAAACTACAGAAATGTTGGGAAATTTCAAAACTAAAGGGAAAGAAAATGATTAGTAATTTTCATATGTTTGAGGTGGAGAAAGGGTTTATTACAAAGGTGCATTAAAAAATTTTCGGGGTGATGGACTTGTTCCATATCTTGATTTTGATGGTGGTTACATGACTGCACTAAAAAGTATGCATTTTACTGCATATAAATTTTACCCCAATTAAAAATACTTTCAAAAAACAAACGCAAAGATCAATGTTGGTGAGTTATAGTTTTGGAGGCTTGTTAGACATTTTCAGTGGCAGAGAGTTGCAGAGTATGAATTGTGGAGGCAGTAAATGTGGAAGATATGTTGACTGGAAATGGCCTCCCATAAACCTTTCCCTCATCCTCAGCAAAGGCAGTTCTCAGACACAAAATCTGAAAAAATAATAGGAGCAATAAATATACATGTCAGGGGACAATGGTTTCATAATGGATTTGATTATAAATAAAATTAAATATCTGAAATTCCACAAGTTTTTGACTTACCAGAACAAAATGATAAAATCTGTAGTAGATGGTATTCAAAATACAAGTAGACATATCTTTTTTGTGTGTACAGTTGTGTGCTATACAAAAGGAAAAAAAGCCTTTATATTAGTCCTTTATAATAAGTATTCTTATTTACCAACATCAAATTTGGTTTTCAATCTTCCTTGCAGTTCTTTTCTACTTCAAAATCCCTCAAACAGGTCTTCAGTTACTTAGCTCTTAGTGGGTTGATATACGCTACTATTATAAACTTGGTTATCATATGTGAAGAGCTGATCATGCCTTTCTATTGCTATCTTATTGATCCTTCACTTCCCCCATAACATCTTTAAGAAATTCTATTACATGCATATTGACACCTCATGCTCAAGGTCAAATTTCCGAATGTACCTTTTGTTTCTCTATTTGTTGTTAATCTCTGTGTTCTTGATTTGTTTTTTGGGTTTAGCTTCTGCTTAGCCAATTCAATTTTCCACACTGTCCGTTCTACTTGTTAATGTGTCCAGTGATTATTTTAATTGCTCCATACAATTTTAATTCTATTCCACTCTCTTTTCTCTCAGTATCTTCTTGCTTAATAGAAGTGATATCTCAATTTTATCTTAGGGAATAAGTCATAGCACACTTTTATAATTTAGAGCATAATGTGTTGAATTTAAAATTTATCTCAAACTACAGTTTCTTTCAAATTCCTGAAAAGATGGAGCCCAAGTGACATACATTCCAATATTAGTTCTGCTTGTGAACATTTGAAGAAGGTAAACTCCTTGCAATTTAGTTTGGTTATAGTAGATGCTATTGATGCTCACTCCTCATATGCCCTCAGCTCACCAGAGTTCCCAGCTTCACACATAAACTGCCTACATCTTTCCTCTTCTCCGGTTGAAGTCTTTCCCTAATCCCCAGAAGCTTGCTTTGCCACAATAAGAAGCACATGGTGGCGGGTGTGAGTGGGAGAATTAACATCCCTGGGTAACCCTCACTCCATGGGAGATGGAAGGCAGCTGTCTGGTGGAATAATGTTGAGATATAGTCTGTATAGTTTTCTAGAGGATCTCCATCCGTGATTTTTTTTTCACTTTTCCACCTTCCCTGTCTTGTTTTCTCCATTTCCGTATTTGTGAATTCTGGAATCACCTTCCGAATAAACTATCTACATCCAAATTTGTATCTCAGGAACTTGGATGGGCTTAAATTAAGACATACATCTATCTGCCTCTTATCCTGTTTTGGGGGGCTTCCCTGGTTGGCTGCAGAGGAGGAATTTCTCTTTCTTGGTCTACTCACCTTTCCCAAGGAATTCCAGATGCCACTCCCTACTGTGTGATATTCAAGTGGTCCATTCTAAAATACCTCAGAGACGGGATGGTAAGGTCTCCAAATTCCTTAGAATCAAAGTATGCCCAGCTCTTCAAATGTCAGTGAAGAGTAGACAACTGATAATCAAAAAACACAATTTTTTTTCACTTAAGGATTTCTCTTTTTTCTTATCCCCTATTTATGCTTCTATAAATCTTTATAGCATTCTATACAGATGACACACTCTCTGTTTGTAAACTGGGAAGCAGAATACATACAAATTGTACCATCCTAAAGATAGAAACACTTAGATTTTTGTTCCCCACTTAGTGAGAACCAGCCTTGGATATCTGTGCATATTTTGTGCATAGAATGGCAGCTATGTGGATAAAGAACCTAAGATTACAGTCCTTTACTTTCTTACTAATCCGAGGATCAGGGACTGAGTTAAGAAGGTACAAGTTAATCTCTCCAGGACACGTCAGCTAAGATGCTCATGAAATCTCCCATGCATCCTACTTGAACTGGGACATCAACAATTCTTCTGAGCACTTGGAAGTACTGGGCTTAAGTTCTCGTCCTGATGTGTTTTCCTTCAAAAGGAGCTTGCTTTCAACCCCCAAAGCTGAACAATTCCTGAAACTCACAATAGGTAGTTGGTAAAGTTTGTGGATTCAGTAGCCCCCAGCTTCAGCCTTTTCATTCCCAGGTTTGGAGGGTGAGGGAGAATGATAGGGTCCTAGTCTCAGCCTGACATTTTTTTTTATCATTCTAAACTGTATATAAATATAGACTATTACATAACCAATTCAAATGCATCATAATATGGTTTGGCTGTGTCCCCACCAAAATCTCATCTTGAATTCTCATGTGTTGTGGGAGGAACCCGGTGGAAGGTAATTGAATCATGGGGGCAGGTCTTTCCTGTGCTGTCCTCCTGACAGTGAATAAGTCTCACGAGATCTGACAGTTTTATAAGTGGGAGTTCCCCTAAACGAGCTCTCTCTCTTTGCCTGCTGCCATCCATGTAAGATGTGACTTGCTCCCCCTTGCCTTCTGCCATGATATTGAGGCCTCTCCAGCCATGTGGAACTGTAAGTCCCTTAAACCTCTTTCTTTAGTAAGTTGCCCAGTCTAGGGTATGTCTTTATCAGCAGCATGAATACACATCACAATGGCTTCAAAAAATATAGCCACAATATTGCTTAAAGATTTCTATTGGTTTCTAGTAATTGTCCTTACGCATACACTATTTTGAAGATGTACTCACTGCAGGAATCACTTTGGGTGTTTTTTGTTCTCTTTCTCAATACAGCTCTTTATGTTTAACACTTACCACGTGTCCACTGGGGACCAGGCACTGTGTTGTGTGCTCTAGGGAAGTTATCTGATTTAATCTTCACAGCAACTCTGAGGAGTAAATGCGTTTCTCCCATTTTAACAGATGGTAGGCTGGGCATGGCAGTTCAGCTTGTGATCACAGTACTTTAGGAGGCCAAGGCGGGAGTTCATTTGAGGCCAGGAGTTCAAGACCAGCCTGGCCATCATAGCAAAACCTCATCTCTCCAAAAAATACAGAAATTAAACACAAGTGGTTTTGCATGCCTGTAGTCTCAGTTACTAGGGAGGCTGAGACACAAGAATTGCTTGAACCCAGGAGGTGGAAATTGCAGTGAGCTGAGATTGCACCACAGCACTGTAGCTTGGGCAACAGAGGGAGACCTTGTCTTAAAAAAAAAAACACCAAAAAAAAACAAAAAAAAACCCGAAGCTAAAGAGAGACTCTGGGTGCGGTTCCAAGATGGCTGAACAGGAGTAGCTCCAGTCTACAGCTCCCAGCATGAGCAATGCAGAAGACGAGTGATTTCTGCATTTCCAACTGAGGTACTGTGTTCATCTCACTGGGGCTTGTCAGACAGTGGGTGCAGAACAGTGGGTGCAGCACATGGAGCATGAGGCAAAGAAGGGCAAGGCATTGCCTCACCCAGGAAGTGCAAGGGGTCAGGGAATTCCCCTTCCTAGCCAAGGGAAGCCATGACAGATGGCACCTGGAAAATCGGGTCACTCCCACCCTAATACTGCGCTTTTCCAACAGTCTTAGCAAACAGCACACCAGGAGATTATATCCCACGCCTGGCTTGGAGGGTCCCACGCCCACGGAACCTCGCTCATTGATAGCACAGCAGTCTGAGATCGAACTGCAAGGGGGCAGTGAGGCTGGGGGAGGGGCGCCCACCATTGCTGAGGTTGCTGAGGCTTGAGTAGGTAAACAAAGCTGCCAGGAAGCTCGAACTGGGTGGAGCCCACCACAACTCAAGGAGGCCTGCCTGCCTCTGTAGACTCCACCTCAGGGGACAGGGCATAGCTGAACAAAAGGCAGCAGAAACTTCTGCAGACTTAAACGTCCCTGTCTGATAGCTTTGAAGAGAGTAGTGGTTTTCCCAGCATGGAGTTTGAGATCTGAGAACGGACAGACTGCCTCCTCCCCGAGTAGCCTAACTGGGAGGCACCTCCCAGTAGGGGCCAACTGACACCTCATATGGCCAGGTGCTCCTCTGAGACGAAGCTTCCAGAGGAATGATCAGACAGCAACATTTGCCGTTCTGCAATATTTGCTGTTCTGCAGCCTCCACTGGTGATACACAGTCAAACAGGGTCTGCAGTGGAGTTCCAGCAAACTCCAACAGACCTGCAGCTGAGGGTCCTGACTGTTAGAAGGAAAACTAACAAACAGAAAAGACATCCACACCAAAACCCCATCTGTACATCACCATCACCAAAGACCAAAGGTAGATAAAACCACAAAGATGGGGAGAAACCAGAGCAGAAAAGCTGAAAATTCTAAAAATCAGAGCACCTCTTCTCCTCCAAAGGAACGCAGCTCCTCGCCAGCAACAGAACAAAGCTGGACAGAGAATGACTTTTACGAGTTGAGAGACGAAGGCTTCAGATGATCTGTAATAACAAACTTCTCTGAGCTAAAGGAGGATGTTCGAACCCATTGCAGAGAAGCTAAAAACCTTGAAAAAAGATTAGATGAATGGCTAACTAGAATAAACAGTGTAGAGAAGACCTTAAATGACCTGATGCAGCTGAAAACCGTGGCACGAGAACTACGTGATGCATGCAGAAGCTTCAGTAGCTGATTCAATCAACTGGAAGAAAGGATGTCAGTGATTGAAGATCAAATGAATGAAATGAAGCAAGAAGAGAAGTTTAGAGAAAAAAGAGTAAAAAGAAATGAACAAAGCCTCCAAGAAATATGGGACTATGTGAAAGGACCAAATCAATGTCTGATTGGTGTACCTGAAAATGATGGGGAGAATGGAACCAAGTTGGAAAACACTCTTCAGGATATTATCCAGGAGAACTTCCCCAACCTAGCGAGGCAGGCCAACATTCAAATTCAAGAAATACAGAGAATGCCACAAAGATATTCCTCAAGAAGAGCAACTCTAAGACTCATAATTGTCAGATTCACCAAAGTTGAAATGAAGGAAAAAAATGTTAAGGGCAGCCAGAGAGAAAGGTCAGGTTACCCACAAAGAGAAGCCCATCAGACTAACAGTGATCTCTCAGCAGAAATTCTACAAGCCAGAAGAGAGTGGGGGCCAGTATTCAACATTCTTAAAGAAAAGAATTTTCAACCCAGAATTTCATATCCAGCCAAACTAAGCTTCATAAGTGAAGGACAAATAAAATCCTTTAAAGACAAGCAAATGCTGAGAGATTTTGTCACCATCAGGCCTTCCTTACAAGAGCTCCTGAAGGAAGCACTAAACATGGAAAGGAGCAACCGGTACCAGCCACTGCAAAAACATGCCAAATTGTAAAGACCATCAATTCTAGGAAGAAATTGCATCAACTAACAAGCAAAATAACCAGCTAACATCATAATGAATACATACATAACAATATTAACCTTAAATGTAAATGGACTAAACGCTCCAATTAAAAGACACAGACTGGCAAATTGGATAAAGAGTCAAGACCCATCAGTGTGCTGTATTCAGGAGACCCATCTCACATGCAGAGACACACATAGACTCAAAATAAAGGGATGGAGGAAGATCTACCAAGCAAATGGAAAACAAAAAAAGTAGGAGTTGCAATCCTAGTCTCTGATAAAACGGATTTTAAACCAACAAAGATCAAAAGAGGAAAAGAAGGCCATTACATATTGGTCAAGGGATCAATTCAACAAGAAGAGCTAACTATCCTAAATATATATGCACCCAATACAGGAGCACCCAGATTCATAAAGCAAGTCCTTAGAGACCTACAAAGAGGCTTAGACTCCCACACAATAATAATGGGAGACTTTAACATCCCATTGTCAACATTAGACAGATCAACAAGACAGAAAGTTAACAAGGATATCCAGGAATTGAACTCAGCTCTGCACCAAGCAGACCTAATAGACATCTACAGAACTCTCCACCCCAAATCAACAGAATATACATTCTTCTCAGCACCACACTGCACTTATTCCAAAATTGACCACATAGTTGGAAGTAAAGCACTCCTCAGCAAATATAAAAGAACAGAAATTACAACAAACTGTCTCTCAGACCACAATGTAATCAAACTAGAACTCAGGATTAAGAAACTCACTCAAAACTGCTCAACTACATGGAAACTGAACAACCTGCTGCTGAACGACTACTGGGTACATAATGAAATGAAGGCAGAAATAAAGATGTTCTTTGAAACCAAGGAGAACAAAGACGCAACATACCAGACTCTCTGGGACACATGTAAAGCAGTATGTAGAGGGAAATTTATAGCACTAAATTCCCACAAGAGAAAGCAGGAAAGATCTAAAATTGACACCCTAACATCACAATTAAAGGAACTAGAGAAGCAAGAACAAACACATTCAAAAACTAGCAGAAGGCAAGAAATAACTAAGATCAGAGCAGAACTGAAGGAAATAGAGACACAAAAAACCCTTCAAAATATCAATGAATCCAGGAGCTGGTTTTTTGAAAAGATCAACAAAATTGATGGACCACTAGTAAGACTAATAAAGAAGAAAAGAGAGAAGAATCAAATAGATGCAATAAACAATGATAAAGGGGATATCACCACCGATCCCACAGAAATACAAACTACCATCAGAGAATACTATAAACACCTCTACACAAATAAGCTAGAAAATCTAGAAAAAATGGATAAATTCCTCAACACATACACCCTCCCAAGACTAAACCAGGAAGAAGCTGAATCCCTGAATAGACCAATAACAGGCTCTGAAATTGAGGCAATAATTAATAGCCTACCAACCAAAAAAAGTCCAGAACCAGATGGATTCACAGCTGAATTCTACCAGAGGTACAAAGAGGAGCTAGTACCATTCCTTCTGAAACTATTCCAATCAATAGAAAAAGAGGGAATCCTCCCTAATTCATTTTATGAAGCCAGCATCATCCTGATACCAAAGCCAGGCAGAGACACAACAAAAAAAGAGAATTTTAGACCAATATCCCTGATGAACATCGATGCAAAAATCCTCAATAAAATACTGGCAAACCGAATCCAGCAACGCATCGAAAAGTTTATCCACCATTATCAAGTGGGCTTCATCCCTGGGATGCAAGTCTGGTTCAACATATGCAAATCAATAAACATAATCCAGCTTATAAACAGAAGCAAAGACAAAAAACACATGATTATCTCACTAGAGGCAGAATAGGCCTTTGACAAAATTCAGCAGCCCTTCATGCTAAAAACTCTCAATAAATTAGGTATTGATGGGATGTATCTCAAAATAATAAGAGCTATTTATGACAAACCCACAGCCAATATCATACTGAATGGGCAAAAGTTGGAAGCATTCCCTTTGAAAACTGGCACAAGACAGGGATGCCCTCTCTCACCACTCCTATTCAACATAGTGTTGGAAGTTCTGGCCAGGGCAATCAGGCAGGAGAAAGAAATAAAGGGTATTGAATTAGTAAAAGAGGAAGTCAAATTGTCCCTGTTTGCAGATGACATGATTCTGTATTTAGAAAACCCCATCGTCTCAGCCCAAAATCTCCTGAGGCTGATAAGCAACTTCAGCAAAGTCTCAGGATACAAAATCAATGTGCAAAAATCACAAGCATTCTTATACACCAATAACAGACAGAGAGCCAAATCATGAGTGAACTCCCATTCACAATTGCTTCAAAGAGAATAAAATACCTAGAAGGGATGTGAAGGACCTCTTAAAGGAGAATTACAAACCACTGCTAAACGAAATAAAAGAGGATACAAACAAATGGAAAAACATTCCATGCTCATGCGTAGGAAGAACCAATATCATGAAATGGCCATACTGCCCAAGGTAATTTATAGATTCAATGCCATCCTCATCAAGCTACCAATGACTTTCTTCACAGAATTGGAAAAAACTACTTTAAAGTTCATATGGAACCAAAAAAGAGCCCACATTGCCAAGACAATCGTAAGCCAAAAGAACAAAGCTGGAGGCATCATGCTACCTGACTTCAAATTATACTACAAGGCTACAGTAACCAAAACAGCATGGTACTTGTACCAAAACAGAGATATAGACCAATGGAACAGAACAGAGTCCTCAGAAATAATGGCGCATATCTACAACTATCTGATCTTTGACAAACCTGACAAAAACAAGAAATGGGGAAAGGATTCCCTATTTAATAAATGGTGCTGGGAAAACTGGCTAGCCATATATAGAAAGCTGAAACTGGATCCCTTCCTTACACCTGATACAAAAATTAATTCAAGATGGATTAAAGACTTAAATATTAGACCTAAAGCCATAAAAACCCTAGAAGAAAACCTAGGCAATACCATTCAGGACATAGGCATGGGCAAGGACTTCATGTTTAAAACACAAAAAGCAATGGCAACAGAAGCCAGAATTGACAAATGGGATCTAATTAAATTAAAGAGCTTCTGCAGAGCAAAAGAAACTACCATCAGAGTGAACAGGCAACCTACAGAATGGGAGAAAATTTTTGCAATCTACCCATCTGACAAAGGGCTAATATCCAGAATCTCAAAGAACTTAAACAAATTTACAAGAAAAAAACAAACAACCCCATCAAAAAGTATGCAAAGGATATGAACAGACACTTCTCAAAAGAAGACATTTATGCAGCCAAAAGACACATGAAAAAATGCTCATCATCACTGGTCATCAGAGAAATGCAAATCAAAACCACAATGAGATAGCATCTCACACCAGTTAGAATGGCCATCATTAAAATGTCAGGAAACAACAGGTGCTGGAGAGGATGTGGAGAAATAGGGACACTTTTACACTGCTGGTGGGACTGTAAACTAGTTCAAGCATTGTGGAAGACAGCGTGGCAATTCCTCAAGGATCTAGAACTAGAAATACCATTTGACCCAGCCATCCCATTACTGGGTATATACCCAAAGGATTATATATCATGCTGCTGCAAAGACACATGCACACATATGTTTATTGCTGCACTATTCACAATAGCAAAGACTTGGAACCAACCCAGATGTCCATTAATGATAGACTGGATTAAGAAAATGTGGCACATATACACCATGGAATGCTATGCAGCCATAATAAAGGATGAGTTCATGTCCTTTGTAGGGACACAAATGAAGCTGGAAACCATCATTCTGAGCAAACTATCACAAGGATAGAAAACCAAACACCACATGTTCTCACTCATAAGTGGGAATTGAACACTGAGAACACTTGGACACAGGATGGGGAACATGACACACCGAGGCCTGTCCTGGGATGGGGGGAGGAGGGAAGGATAGCATTAGGAGATATATCTAATGTAAATGACGAGTTAGTGGGTGCAGCATATCAACGTGTCACATGTATACATATGTAACAAACCTGAACGTTGTGCACATGTACCCTAGAACTTAAAGTATAATAATAACAATAATAATAATAATAATAATAATGAGTATTTACACACCAAAAAAAAGAAAAAACAGAGAGAGAGACCCTGAAATTTGAAGTGTCAGAGTTGGAATTCAAATTTAATTTATCATGCCCCAAAAGTTCATGCTTTGTATACAATATCATGCCCTCCCCCACTTTTTTTTTCCTAATAAGACTTCAGGTCTGCTTTAAGGAGTTCATTGCATACTATATTTTACTGAAAGAGTCCTAGTCCTAACTAATTCCATATCCGTAACTTCTCATTTGGTCATTTGTTCACCCTCATGTCCAATCTCTGTTAACCCAGTAAGTAGATAAAGATGAAAGGTAGAAGTTTGGTGAGCTGCTAGAATAAACCCGAGATTAGAAACTCTGAGATTCCTTGTATGAGCCTCAGGACCTGTGCTGCCCCTCCATCCACTGGCTAAGTAGTGGGATATGGAGACATAAAATGGGGTGGGGGAATAGAATACTTACTCTCATGCAGTTTTCTATTTGGGTTTCCTTCCTCCACATTATAGGTTGTACTGATGATTCGTTTGTAGAGGAAATGTGCCCAAAGTTCCAGTAAAATGATATCCCTGGGTAAGCCCTGGAGAGGCTGAGCAGGTGGCAGCCATATGTAGGTGAGGCCAGTAGCAATTCCCCCCCTTATCTTCCCAAAGATGAATTCTCAATCTCTGCAACCAAGTACTGCTTATGGCTAAGGAGGCTTTCAAATGATGTTGGCAAATATCCATCACTTAGGATCTGATCCTTTTCTCTAAGAAACTGGAATATCAGTGGTTTTTATCCTAGGGACTGTGGCTTCAAGGATGATGTAAAACTCCAAAATGACCAGCATTTTTCTCATATGTCTTGCTGTTTGTATATTTTGGGGGGATGGGTAGTCGGTGGATATAGGGTCTTTCTTTCCTTTCTCAATGAGGTCTACGGCAAAGGCTGCTAAACATTCCTGAAATCTAGCTCCCTTTCTTCTTAGGCACACGGGTAGATTACATCCCTCGCCTTCCTTACCAATTAGGTGCTTCCATGAAACAGTTCTCGTTAATAAAATTTAGGCCATTAATGCAGATCTCTTTCAGCTTAGCCTATAAAACTCCTATGAGGTTATCTATCCTTCTCTTTCTTCATCTGGTGGGTGAATATTCACACATAGAGCACCCTTGGAATCCACATCCTAAAAATCATAAATTCCCATGGCAGCCTAGGATGCTTAGTAACTAGATGCAGACCTCTTCACCAATTTAACTTGATGTGGATGGGACATAAACATATACCATGATAGAACACAGATAATGTATTGTTAACACTAGCCAGCATTACCATAAATATAGGTTCAAAGACCCAAAAGAGGTAAGAATAAGTGCTAGGTTTTTACACCCCTTCAAAGCTCATGGTCATGCCATACCCAGCCATGACCAGGTTCCCTAAATGTCAAGACCAGCTCAGTTGGGGATACCCTAACTCAGCGGTGCTAGAGGAATTAAAGACACACACACACAGAAATATAGAGGTATGAAGTGGGAAATCAGGGGTCTCACAGCCTTCAGAGCTGAGAGCCCTGAACAGAGATTTACCCACGTATTTATTAACAGCAAGCCAGTCATTAGCATTGTTTCTATAGATATTAAATTAACTAAAAGTATCCTTTATGGGAAATGAAGGGATGGGCCGAATTAAAGGAATAGGTTGGGCTAGTTAACTGCAGCAGGAGCATGTCCTTAAGGCACAGATCGCTTATGCTATTGTTTGTGGCTTAAGAATGCCTTTAAGCGGTTTTCTGCCCTGGGTGGGCCAGGTGTTCCTTGCCCTCATTCCGGTAAACCCACAACCTTCCAGTGTGGGCTTTATGGCCATCATGAACATGTCACAGTGCTGCAGAGATTTTGTTTATGGCCAGTTTTGGGGCCAGTTTATGGCCAGATTTTGGGGGGCTTGCTCCCAACACCTAAGTAACTCACTCTCTCACTCTTAGCATTTACGCCATAGAGAAAAGACTACATTTGGTCAGTGTCACCCTTGGGTGGAAACTAGATTTCTACCAGTGTCTCTGTTTCATAACCATAGGGCTTGACCTTCTGTTTTCTTGGACACTGGACATCAGAACAGGCAGCCACTGAGCAATGAGGTGGGATATCCCAGTATAGTGTTTGAAAAGGATCCACAAGTTTCAGAGGCAGACATTCTAGTAGGGCAATCATAGGACTGTGATGGGGCTAAGAGAAGCTTACAATGTCTCATGTGAGAGATAGCACAACACAGCGGAAATAACCAAGGATGGAAACCATTAGTACAGGACTTGAAACAGGATCTTTATTTAACCAGTGATGTCCTCTCTGAAATTTCATTCTATATTTGAACAATGAAAACAATGTAATAATAATAATGATAATGAGGTTTGATTTGGTGAGGGCAAACTATGTGCCTACCTCTGTTCTGAACATATTACATGCATGGTATAATTTAATCTTCCTAACAATAATATGTTAAATATTGATAGTGTTTCCCTAATAGCTAGGTGTTATTTTTATTCTCCTTATAGCATTTTTTTCCCACAGATCTGTTGTGAGAATCAATTTAGAAGTACATGTTTTTTTTGTTTTTGTTTTTTTCTTTTTTTTGAGTTGGGAGTCTCTCTCTGTCGCCCAGGCTAGAGTGCAGTGGTGCAATCTCGGCTCACTGAAAACTCTGCCTCCCAGGTTCATGCCACCACCCTGCCTCAGCCTCCCGAGTAGCGAGTAGCTGGGACTACAGGCACCCACCACTATGCCTGGCTTATTTTTTATTTTTTTGTATTTTTAGTAGAGACGGTTTCACCGTGTTAGCCAGGATGGTCTCAATCTCCTGACCTTGTGATCTGCCTGCCTCGGCCTCCCAAAATGCTGGGATTACAGGTGTGAGCCACTGTGCCCGGCCAGAAATACAAGTTTAAAGAAAAAAGAATTGTGTAGCAAACATTATTGTAATAAAAATAAATCATATTTTGTTGCCTCCTATGCTTGATTATGTCTCTCTATCAATCATCTGTAAACATACCTAGCTATCATTTATCTATCTATTGATACCTTCTGCCCTGATTTTCCACTGCCCCATTATGTCTACTGTCTTCCCAAAACACATCTGGAACAATATTATAACACCTAAGAGCATTTTGTTAATTGTTGCAAATATGCGTTTCCCAAAGTTGTGAGTTCTGCCAGTTTATTGAGAAATCAAAATTTATAGATCTTTACACCTCCATATGCCGGACCACCTTAAGTGTTATATAAGTGTTTGAAAATGTCTTGTGATTTGTCATATCTTACTGTATGTCAGGCACTATGCTAAGAACTTTGCATACATTGTCTGATAGAATCCTTTCTACAATATCGTAAGCTTTCACACTTGAGCATGCATCAGAATCATCCAGAGAGCTGGTTTAAACAGATTTCTGAGCCCCACCCCAAGGATTTCTGAGTCAGGAAATCTGGGGTGGGAACCTATGAATTTGCATTTCTAACAAGTTTCTGGATAATGCTGATGCTGCTTGTCCAGGGATCACACTTCGAGAATCACTGCTAAAGTCATTGCATTTGAATAAGAAAATTGAATTTCTAGAAAGTTGGGTAACTAGCCATTTTGGCTTGCTAGGACTGCTGTAACAAAGAACCACATACTAAGTGGTGACTTAAACAACAGAAATTTATTTTCTCACAGTCCTGGAGGCTAGAAGTCCAAGATCAAGGTCAGAGGGCTTGGCACCGTGTGAGGGTGGTAAGGGGAAGATCTGTTCTGGGCCTCTTCCCTAGCTTCCAGTGATTTGTGGACAATCTTTGGCATTCCTTGGCTTGTAAAAGCATTGCCCCGATCTCTGAGTTCGTGTTATTATGGTGTTCTTCCTATATGTACCTGTCTGCAATGTCACCCCTTCCTAAGGACACCAGTGTTATTAGATTAGGGCACAACTGTAAAGACCCTATCTCCAAATAAAGTCACATTCTAAATACTGGGGATTAGAAGTTCAACATGTGAACTTTCTATCCTAATATGAAGGCCACACAGCCAATAAGTGTTAGAGGTAGTATTGAAACCCAAGTCTGTCTGATTCCAACACCACCATTTGTAACCATTTCACTCATTTGACTCTCCTGGTGAATGAAATAAGTGAATACACATAAAAGTGGATCAGAGAAGTTGCCAGAAAAGATACCTCAAGCACTGTCTTTATGTCAAAAGTGACAATAGGAAACCCTTCTCCATGTGCCTGCAAAGCAAAGGAGAGATATTCTTTAGCTCTGGCATTCTAATGGGCCTGATCAATGATAAGAGAGTACAGGTGTAGACATGACTGTCCCTGGCCTACAGCTGCCATTAAAAGTGCCCCAGCCAAGAAGTAAAACTTTTCTGTCTTGCTCAGACAGAACAATGAATGTTCAGGACCTCAAATTAGAAAGTTTCTACTTTGTCAACAACTTTCTGGGACTTTCCCTCACTGAATCAGAAGGGATGCCTGGCCATTTTATCTGGCCCTGAGGTAATGCTAAAGGTAATGTCTCATGCCATGTTCTTTGCCCTGGGACAGCTATGCAGACTACTCAGGGTTGGGGGTAGAGTGGTGGTGGGAGTGGGAGAGGGGCAAGGTGGGGAAAGAGTTAGCTCAGTCAAACAGCATGGTTGCATTTTCTCCCTGACTCTTGAAGGCTGAGATTTGTGGATACCATAAAAGGTTACAGCCTCTCTTTGGAAGCCACAAATAACCCTGCTTGGACTATGACAGCTCAGCAGCCCTTGGCATGCCATTACACATTTCTGCCTGGGATTCCGGCAGTGCATTCGAGCAGCTGGCCCCAAAGTATGGTCTCCACAGACCATGTCATAGGGGTTCTGGGTCGCTGGGGAGCCGTTCCCTCTAATGAGTCAATGCCCAGAGACAGAGCTTGATCTAATGAAATTACATACTTTCTGGAGTGATTAATAAACATGGTCTATTTCTCCATATGGGATGAATATTCTTAAATGAAAGGAATGTGAGTATGTGGGGGTGCAGTCATGTATAGCTCCACCTCTGCCTAGCAATGGCTAAAACTCCATGACCTTGGCATAGAGATTGTAAGGAAAGACAGTCCTTAAAAATAGAGGTAAACCACACACACACGCATACATGTACACACAAGAGTACACGTAAGTCCTGGTAAAATCTGGACAAGTTCTGTAATCAAGTTAACAGTATGATACTATGTTAATTTCCTCATTTTGACACTGTACTGTGGTTATGTGTGATATTATTAATGGAGGAAGATGAGTAAAGGGTACACAGGAATTTTGCATTATTTTTGCAACTTATTATGAGTCTTAAACAACTTTAAAAAGCATTGCCATAGTAATAAAAAGTATTACTGAAATGACAACACTGACAAAAGCATACGTAGAAGTTTTAGTACTCTACTAACTGAACATCATAATCATTCATACAAGTCATGATGTTCAACATTTATGAAACATTAGAACAATTTCCAAATCACATGTTAATTTTTAAAAATCTCTGGAGTGGTCTTTTTTTGGATATGGGTCTCTAACTAAATGACGTCCCTATGTGAGCCACGGTTTGACATAGAAATGGTGTAAAGCAGGTCCACTGACTCCCATGAAGTCAAGAATCATTAGGTTATTGATGTCCAGGCTTTATTTCATCCAAGGGGCAGCTGAGTACTGACCTCGTGGTACACCCAGGCCCACCCCTGGATGTCAGCACTTTCCACATGACTCAACACTTTCCACATGACTCAGGATCTGGAGTGCCTGCCCCTTGATGCCTCCTTGCAATTTCACAGCCAACTCTGGGTCACTCTAAAGCAGTGGTCTGGGTCACACATCCTCACACCAATGTCACATTATCTAGTCAGCTGTTGTATGGGGTTCTCAGAACCTGTGTACACACTGCTGTCAGGAAGATACTGTTGTGGCCACTACTGTCATGACATCATTAGATACATTTAGGATCACTAAATAGACAAGTGCTGTAGAAGCCTCTTGCAGCTTCTGCTGAACTAATGATTACTTTCAAAGTTTTCTAACCCTTGTAACATGGTCTGAGATACTCTTTTATTCAATAATATCCATACTTAGTCAAATTACTCTGTCAGAAAATCTATTTAATTATTGTCATTGTGACGCCTATTTGACAATTAACTTGAACTAAGGAGTGCATATTAGAAATTACATTAGAAATTAATTATATAGTTTTTCACACTTACTAGTTTGCTATTTATTTACCTGAAAGCATTTCACTATATTGCCAACTAATTCATTTTTTTAGGTGCACATTAACTAAATATCAGCTCTGCTTGAAACCAGAACGTCATACTGTTCGGGTTAGTGAGCTCTCAGTCACAGGAAATATTTGCAAAGAATATATCCAGACACTTTTGTAGTGTTACGATAGAAGGAATTTTAGAAAACATGTCTGCTTGCATGAGTATTCAATAAATGTCTATTAAATCCATGAATCAATAAATCAATCAATAAATGAATGCTTAAGATAATTTTTTTTTTGAGATGGAGTCTCACTCTGTCATCCAGGCTGGAGTGCGGTGGCACGATCTCGGCTCACCGCAACCTCCGCCTCCCGGGTTCAAGCAATTCTCCTTCCTCAGCCTCCCAAGTAGCTGGGATTACAGGCACGCACCACCACACCCAGATAAGTTTTTTGTATTTTTGATAGAGATGGGGTTTCACCATGATGGCCAAGCTGGTTTCAAACTCCTGACCTCAAGTGATCCGCCCATCTCGGCCTCCCAAAGTGCTCAGATTACGGGCATTAGCCACCTCGCCCAGCCAAGATAAATATTTTAAATTTCTTCTGACCTTCCCATTCAAAGATGGTAGGTCTTCTGTTCAAGATGCTAGGAATTCATCTGTAAACATGACAGATAAGACCTCTACATACATGGATTTTCATTCTAGTAAATGAATAAGAGACAAAGAGAGATAAGATAATATAATATCAGATATTCATAAGAGCTGTGAAGGAAAATTGGGCTAACAGAATAAGAAAATGAGAGACTGTTTTAGATAAAAATTTGCAGATTATTTGTATCTGTTTGTTTGTTGTAAATAAACAGATCAGAGCTTGCAACTCCAAAATTATGTGGTCTTCTTCCCAACACATGAGATGGACAAATCTTGCTTTCAGTACTGTTTCTATTATGAAACTACACTGTGGACTTTTATTTTAGCATATCTGGCATATTCTCCTTGCTCTCTTCAATGCCAAGGAAATTTTGTTCTTTGAGTTGAGTGAGTCTTATAAATAAGAGAATTCAGTAGTCTAGAGCCTTAGACCAGGCTCCCTGGAAAACAACTAACATAAAGTTTATGTGCTAATGTTTGGGAGGTGCAATCACAAGACAGTAAGCACAAAGGAATAAGGGAAGGGCAAGGAATAAAGGCAAATACATGGTATTTACACTTTAATAAACTGGCCACCACTTTATAAGAAAACATATCCGATTGCTGATAAATACAGGGTTTTCCTGGACATGCCATAAAGAATGGCCACACCTTGGAATAGTCCAACAGAGAAAGAAGGGATCTGGAATTATCTTTTACTCCCTCCTGTCTCCTGTGTCTTTTTAGTTAAGTTTTTCCCGTGAGGCAGTAACACTCCCATACCCCAGAGTTGTGTCACCTAGTCCCCCTGGATGTAGAGAAAGCAAACTCCTATGCTCAATGGTGGAGACTGCATCTCGGCCTGGAAGTGGAGAGAGAAGACATAGTCTCTATCGTATTGGTTCTATTGGCCCGAGGCTCTCACTGTGGAAGGCTTAGATGAAGTCTTATAAGAGCCCCACCCTTATTCCTGGGGAGGCGGAGGCTGATAGCACTGCCATTGATGGTGGCAGCTGGAGCTTCCTACCAAGCAAGCATCTGGGAGCTTGGCAGGCAGATATGGCCATGTGAATCTAAGAAAGCACACATGGTAGGTCCCATATGCCTCTTGAGCCCAATTTATAACCAACCAAATAGCTCCAGAGGCAGTTCCTAGAAAGGAGTTCCAGGTGTCTATTGAACAATGGCAGTCTTATATAATTAGTTTCTCAGGAAGACTGTTTTGAGAATAATGTTCTCATATGTAGACCTTTTCTGATCTGTTTATTACGAAACATTCTGTCATTATTTTATGTTATCTTCATTTATCTCTAAGTTTTCCCTATACAAACCAAATTATATTAAAATATATGTTCAGTTGGCCCTATCTTCTATAATTAAAAATTATAATACAAATTATAATACTTATTATATTTGTAATAATATAATTAAATATTATAGAAGATAGGGCCAACTGAACATATATGCATGCCATTGACCTTAAACTATTTAAGAGAGTGTAGCAAAATGTTTAATCTGCTTCAATGTTCAGAGGCCAATCTGGTGTCATGGGGGTATGTTTTTATTGAGTTTAGTTGGCAGAGATGCCTTTGGTTTCTACAAAAACATTCAGGCAAACAACAATAACAACAGCAACAATTAAAAACAAAAAACAAAAAAACTAAGACACAGAACAAGAAGACAAAAATCTAGATACCACTATTGGGAACTGGATGCTTCTGAACACTGGCATTATTAGCACCTGGCACTGAGTATAAATGAGGAAAGGAGAGATGAAAGCTCTGTCTATTTAAAATCTCCATCAGCTGCCATCTCATTTCAACATAGCAGACCGAGTTCAAGTACATGTTAAGCTCTTTTAATTTCTGCTACATTACTACAATATTTTGAGAAGTGAACAAGAAGGCCAATTGAAATGTGAATACAAGAACAGAGAAAGGGCTGTTCAGTCACAGACATGTATAATGGTGCCTGGCTTAATCTGAACTCATGTCACCTTCAACCTGCTGTCACGTGAACCCAACATATGGACAACTCAGAGAAGAGTAAAGGCATCATGGAAGGTATTATTTGTTTTCATCATCTACCAAGTGATTTATGGAAGTGCTTCTCGCATGGGCTGAAATTGTGATCAATTTTATTTCTGCCCCAGTGCCTTTGGAAACTGTGAGCCATTGGCACTCACACTCTAACCTGACCTCCTAGAATTGTTGTAAAGCTCATACCACTATTCATACAAATAACGCAAGATGATAGCAGCCCCTCCCTTGAGTGCCCAGCTAGATTGAATGCTGCCTAAGGCTATGAAGTATCCTGCCTGACAGCGCATAAGCCTCGCACATCCTCCTATCCTGTCTGCCAGTTTCTTGCTGGCTCCATCCCTATCACCCATCTGCTTCCCAGCCTTGACTCCACTAACCTTCTGTTCTACCAGTTTTGTTCCTCATGCCCAAACATGTCCGTTGCACCGTAGCACAAACTTCCTATTTACAGTAATGGTTCTCAACCACCAATGTTCCTTTAAGCTACCAATGACTTTTTTTAAAATGCTAATTTCCAGGCCCCACCAACATTATTGGATCAAATCTCTAGGAGTAAAACCAAGACACTTTATTTTCATTTTTCAGAATTGTCATAGATGATTCTAAAGAACAGATATGGTGGCAAACCACTATGTTAGAGCATGAGATTTGTCTCCTTCATCATCTCTGCTGTTGCTTCTTCCATCTTCCCTTAGTCTGCCTCTTTCTGCCTGGCCATCTGTCCGCCTTCTGGGAACAACCTTCTTCCTTGATAATTGCCCCGAGCCATCTTTTCTGTCCAAGCACTCGATGCCTTTATCTTAAGAGTTGGCTGCTTCAAACAGCCTAGAATCTCCGAATTAGATGGAAACCAAGAGTTCCTATTTTTATCATCCTCTCTAATAAATGTTTTTAAAGACTATGCACCAGAGTCTTTGGGTTTGTAAATTTCAGTGAAAAAATGTCCAACTTCATTTTTACTAACTCCTATCTGAAATTTAGCGTTTCGTTCTATTATGAATAACAGAGTTGTGGTAACAATAGCTTTCACTTGGTCACCAATAGATACCACAGAGAGTTTCATATCAATGCAGTTATGTCAACTGTATTGAAATTCTATGAATGCTCCTTAAAGCTTCAAAACTGTAAAATTAATAGGTCTCATGCTACATCTTGTCATTTGATATTGATAGAAAAGCATACACAATTCTGTATTTCAAGTATTTAAAATACTTGGATATTTTTCAAGATAGCTGCTTTTTCTTTATAAATCTATGTATTTTAATGCACACATTTAAGAATAGTATTCTCCACAATGAAATACCACCACACACTTGCCAAAATGGCAAAAGTCAAAAAGATTGACAGAACCAAATATTAGTAAGTATGTGGAGCAATCATACATTGGTGGTGAGAGTATAAAGTGGTACTTTAAAAAGCTTCTGCACAGCAAAGGATACAATCAACAAAGTGAAGAGACAACCCACAGAATGGAAGAAAATATCTGCAAGCTATACATCTGACAAGGGATATATAAGGAGCTCAAACAACTCTATAGGAAAAAATCTGGGCAAAAGATTTGAATATACATTTCTCAAAAGAAGACATACAAATGGCAAACAGGCATATGGAAAGTTGCTCAACATCATTGATCATCAGAGACATACTAATCAAAATTCCAATGAGATATTATATCACCCCAGTTAAAATGGCTTATATTGGAAAGAGAGGCAATAACAAATGCTAGTGAGGATGTGGAGAAAAGGCAACCTTTGTACACTGGTGGTGGGAATGTAAATTAGTACAATCATTATGGAGAATAGTTTGGAGGTTCCTCAAAAAACTGAAAATATAACTACCATATAGTCCAGGAATCCCAGTGCTGGGTATATATCCAAAAGAAAGGAAATAAGCATATCAAAGAGATATCTGCCCTCTTATGTGTGCTGCAGCACTGTTTACAATAGTTAACATTTGGAAGCAACCTAAGTGTCTACCAGCAGATGAATGGATTAAAAAAAAAGGTGGTACATATACAAAATGGAGTACTATTCAGCAATAAAAAATAATGAGATACAGTCATTTGCAACAACATGGATGGTACTGAAGAGCATTATATTAAGTGAAATAAGCCAGGCATGGAAAGATAAATATTTCATGTTCTCACTTATTTGTGGGATCTAAAAATCAAAACAATTAAATTCATGAACATAGAGAGTATAAGGATAGTTACTAGAGGCTGGGAAGGGCACAGGGGGATTTAGGGGTAAATGGAGATAATTAATGGGTATAAAATATAGAAAAAATGAGTAAGACCTACTGTTTGATAGTACAATTGGGTGCCTATAGTCAATAATAACTTATTTGTACGTTTTAAAATAACAGTGTAATTGGATTGTTTGTAACTCAAAGGATAAGTGATTGAGAGAATGGATACTCAACAAAAACTAAATAAAAAATAAAGTGAAGTAAAATGGTGCACCATTTGAGGAAGGACTAGTGGTTTCTTACAGGATTAAATATGACTTGTCCTATGCCCGAAGGTCTCTTAGATATTTACATAAGGTAAATGAAAACATGTGTCCACGAAAAGACTTACACAATAATGTTCATTGCAGGTTTATTCATAATAGCAAAACACTCGAAACAGCCTAGATGTCCATCAATAGAAGAATTAATAAACTATCTCTGGATTATTTATGTGATATAGTACCACTCAGGAATACAAAAATAATAAACTACTCAAACATGTAGTCATAGAGTATTAGCACGGATACATCTCAAAAACATCATGCTGAGTGAAGGACACAGAACAGTTATTGCCTCTGGTGGTGTCAAGGTAGAGACTGGCCAGGAAAGAACACAGGCAGAGCTTCTTTCACTAAGCATAGTTTTCAAGATTGATCCTTGTTGGTGCACATAGCAATAGTTCTAGTCTTTTACTGCTAAGTAGCTTTCCTTGTAGGGACATCCCATAGATTGTTTATCAGGTTTATACTGATGGACACCTTGCCTATCATGTTTTGGGCTTTCACAAATAAGCTATTATGAAAATTCTTGTACAAGTCCTTTTTTTGGTCCTAGAGGTTCTCGCCTTTTTAAAGATGGCTTGACACTTTCATTTCACATTGGGAGGTCTGCTGGAGCATCCTTATGCACTGTCTCAGCAGCACGACCCTCTTTCAGGTTCTCAGCAACATGACCCTCTTGCAGGTTCTCAATCTTTGCATCTTTGCATTGTGTCTTTAGCAACGGATAAAATGTATATCTGATAAAGTTATTAAATAAGTTAATGAGTCAGGTAGAAACAACAACCTATCCTCAGGCCACACTACTTCTGACTAAAGCTGTCTGAATGAGGAGCTGGTACCTGATAATCTCTCTTAAATCATTTTTTAACATGTATTCTATTTAAACATTGGCTATCCTCAAGCCTGCCAAACTTAAGACTCCTCTTTCATAAAATTTCAACTACCTAAATATGAGTCCATTCTTCAGAAGTGTACATCATTTTTAACTGTTACTCCCTAACACTTGAACCCAGAGACCATTGTCTGGCCATCCTCTTATGAAATTTGCTTTTTTACTTAGTGTTGCAATACCAAACTGATATCTTCCAGGATATCAGACCCTCCTGGTCCATCTGACCTTCATAAGAGCCTAAATATAATGAATGGCATCTGAATGACTCTGTCATCCATTAAGTTTCTCTCTAGTTTTCCATGCCTTGCCCTATAACCAGGCCACCTCTATTGTCTATTGCCCAAGATAGGCTAGTCTTAAAAATGGACTGATTCTAACCCTTATAAAATCTTTCCATGTGACCTTGGTGGCACCCCAAGTGACTCATCAAGAAAGGGGAAATATGAATTGTTTTACATCTTCTCTAAACTTGTCAAGACTATTCTTCAGTTCTCACTTGAAAAAGATATTTCACAAAAAGATTATCCTCCTGAAATTTCCCTTTCAAATGCCTTCTCTCCTCCCTTAAAATGCTTTTGTTTTTTTTAATCATTCTAAGCTTTCTTCAGTTTCACATTAGGTATTTTCCCATTAGGCGAGATGGTGAGCAGAGGAGAAAGTATGTGTATTGGACGCCCGTGTGAAGGTCCTCATGCTCTGTATAAGTAGAACACATTAGTTGGGAGTTTGCTCACTGCTAGACACAAAGACTGAAGGTAAAATGACATATATGAGCTTGAAGATCATTTCTCTCTCAGGTAAAAGAATTTCATAGGTGAGAAATACAGGCCTGTTGTAACTATACCACAAACTCATCAGGAACCCTACACTCCTATGTTTAGTCTCTACTGTCCTTAGCATGTGGCCTCTCATCTCAAGAATGGCTACCAGGGCTTCAGTTCTGACCATCTTCATTCCAGAGAGCAGGAAAGAAGAAGCATAGAGGCCCTTCCCAGCTCTGTCAGCTGTTTAATAATCCTCCATATCACCTTTTTGCTTACATCTCTTCAGGCAATAATTAGTCACAGGACCACACCAAAATGCAAAGGAATTTGGAAAATGTCGACTTCTAGTGGTCAGTGTTATTCTAAATAAAATTGAGATTTTTTTTTTTCCTTAAGGAAGAAAAGGAAAACAGACAATTGAGTGGAACACAGAAGTCTCTGCCAAAGGGCAGACTCCAGAAACCAGTATTAGGCCTGTTTAACACTAACTTCATGCCCTTTCTGTATCCCTAGGGCTCTCGTGTATGTTTTCTACTTATATTCTTGGAGAACTGCTAAATAATCTTCAAGGTGTCAATTACTACCTCTTCTTTACCCATCTTAGCTTTGCATCTCCTTCTAGCATTGCAAATATCTGGGATAATTTATTTCTCCCTCACTTAAAGTCCACCAAGGTCAAGGGCCTGTTTGAGTCATATTTTTATTCTTCCAACACAGTATAGAACCTACCCTATGATTTTGATAGGTGTTTGATAATTGATAAATGATTGTAGATCTAAAATGCATTTGTACTTCTTTGTCAAGTACAATCCCTCAGTGATAACTTACAAGGAAGAAATGGCTTTCATCTCTGCTGTCCCCAAATACATATGTTCTATTATCATTTAGGGTAGAAATAAAATGATTCCAACAGAAATGCACGTGTGATGACTTGGTAGCTCCCCAGTTGGGATGGGAATTTTGCCAAACTTTGTATACTCAGTTGCTGTCAGAGTGGCAGTACCGCCTCAATACAGCGCTCTCTACCTCTTACACCTCATTCTTAAGAGACATTTTTCTCCTCTACTGCTGAATGGTATAAAAATTTTGTGTTTGTTACACTTAGGAAAGAAGAATGAAACCTACAGCTGCCTTACTAATGCCATTATAGTAGATTACAAGGTGAGAGTGTTTATGTAGCTTTTTATAACACACAACTCACTCATAACACTATCTGAAGATTGCAAAAGGAAAACATTAATGGCAGGAAATGCTGGAGTAAAAATATTCTCTATGCTTTGGATCACATTATGGAAAGACATATTTTATAAGGACAGTATTACACTGGGTGTTTGCTGTTGCTTGCAAAGTAGTGTGAGTTTGTTTAGAAGTTAACTCTTACCACACCCCAGAAAAAAAGGTGGTGGAAATCAAGTATACCCCACTAATAATAATAATAATAATAATCAGCTGGAGCACAGAGGTCAGTCACCCTTCTGACCTCTGTGACTAAGTGTTACTGAAGGGTAAAGATCCAGACTACATAGCCTTTGCTTTTCTGTAGCCCCCGACTTCCAAGTTGGCAAAGATACCACTCTCCCAGCTAAAGAGCCTTCACAGGAGGGTGCTCAGGTGTGGCTGGGACAATGGTAAGTAATGAATGAGTCAGGGACTGGAGATACTGATTCTGGAGAAGAGGGGCTTAAGATGACATGGTCGCAAAGGAGAGGAAAAAGATTTGTTTTTAATTAACTTAAAGGGTAGGACCAAAATGATGAAGGAAAGAAACCTATAGAAGACAAACTCTGTCTCAGTAAAAGGAATAATTAAAGATCCCAGCATACCCAAAGAAGTACAGTAGGGAGCAAGTTTCCTGTGACCAGAGAAATTCGGCCAGAAAATAGATGTCTATTTGGAGAAAATCATCAAAGAGGAGGCACTGGCAAAAACATCTAATTCTGGTGAAATCCCCCATTATTTTGCCACACTATTGCAATAGATGCCTAACAAATCTCCCCACTTTAACCCTTGCCTCTCTACGATAAATTTTCTATAGGAGCTTGAATGATCCTTCTAGAAGTAAATTAGATCATAGGACTGCTCTTCTTAAAACCTAAAACTCTTCTATGGATTCTCACTGCACTGCATGTGACAAGCAAAGTCCACATAATGTACTAAAGAATCTATAAACTATGTCCTTTTGCCACTGTTCTAAACTCATCTCTCCTTACTCTTTCCTTGTATCATTCTACTCCAGCCACATTGGACATCTTGTTCTAACTCAAATAGATCGGGCATGCTCCCATGTCCGGGCCTCTGCCCTTACTCTTCCCTCTACCTGGAATGTTCTCCCACGGATATCTCCTACTTGGTTGGGTCTGTCACCAACTACTTTTCTCTTCTCAGCTATCACCTTCTTAGGAAATTTTCACAGACTCCTCCAACCCTTGTACCTGCATCCTCTCTCCTTGCTTTATTGCTTTTCATAACACTTATCACTATCCAACACACTGTATATTTTAATTGTTAATTTATTTTCTCCCTTTGCCTCCAGAATACAAGCTTCAGGAGTGTGAGGGTTTTCTGTATTTTGATTACAAGGTCTATCCACAGTACTTAGAAGAATGGCAATACTTGGCATAAGATAAGTACTCAGGAAGTGAGTGTTGAATGAATAAATTATGCTTCTCAACGACAAAATTCCAGACTTTGGGAAATTAGGCTATAGGCTAAGAAGAGCCACTGAATGGGTTTACATGGGGTCATGCTATTACGTCTAAGATGACTTCTCCAGCAGAATCAGGAAGACAGGGTTAGAGTTCTAGGCCATGCAGTTAAAAAGAAACCACAGCAACAACTAACAACAGTCTAGGCAGGAGGCAAAGAGGGCAAGAGGGATGTGCACTGAAGAGATGTTTTGGGATGTCTAACTGGCCACAGAAATTTCATTTGGTATGCTTAGTCTTATCTGCATGAAGCTATTCAGTTGCCTGAGAGCCCTGTCTCAACTGGGCCCCAAACTTCATCACTGCATGGCCACATGGTCAATGCTTTCCTTTCCAACATGGTGAGAGGGGGAGTAAGAATGTTTTCCTTGGCAGTCATAGCCCCAAATCAGGATCAATAGGATCAAATCCAGCCAGAGCCCTGCTCCGTAACAGACCGGACATTTGGTGTGTGAACAGACAGCCCAGATACCCACCCCCAGTTTCCATTACAAAAATAATAAAAGTTTGGGGGAAATGAGATTGGAAAACCAAAGTAAGTAGAAGACTCAAGACATCCTCCTTTTGTTTTTCTTTTGTTTCTAGGCCCAGAGCCAGGAGGGCCCTCTTCCCAATGGTTGCCTGGTTACAGACTTAGATGTTCGCCAGGGTAACATCTGGAATAAAGGTGGGTGGGCACGGAGCCAGGGCCTGCTCAACTTGAGTGGGATCAGGGAAAGAAAGGAAAATAGAATTTTTTTTCCCAATTATTGCCCAACCTTGAGGACAAAGGAAGGAAATATTTGAGATAAACAGAAAATATGTTAAAAGGTTTTCTTTTAAAGGGTTATTACAACTCATTAACATAGCAAAGGAATAGAAGGTATGGGAGAACTTTGGAAGTTATGGGCATTTTAATAAGCTGTTTTGTGGGCTGGGCATTGTTATCCATGACTCTGAGTAACTCTAGAATTTGTGTAATTTAATATTATTCTTGAGCATAGGCTGGTTCAGTGTAAAGAGGAACTACATTCAAATATCTAATAATAATAGTAGTAATAATAAACATTTAAGTGTTTACCATGTTCCACTGAGGGTTCTACATGACTTATCTCATTTACTCCTTGCAACTCCTTGTTATAAGACTGAGCCTTAGATATGGTAAGAAATTTTCTACTGAAAGGCTCATATTTACCTGGCAGACTGATTTTAGAACCTGCTTTCTTCTGCACTCTCTTCTCCTTCCTCTCAGAAATTACCTCCATCTTCAGTGACCATACCCAATCATACCTCATTTCTCCCATAAACTGGGGAAATGGTTCAACACCCTGGATAAGAGCCTGGATATAGATTTCCTCAGTTCAAATCACAGCTTGGTATTACCTTGAGCAAATAACTTATCCTGAACCTCATGTTCCTAATGTATAAAAGGGGTTCATAATAGTGTTTATTTCATGAGATTGTTGAAAGAATTTAATGAGAAAACATGCAAAGCACTTAGCACACTGTAATAGTAAATATTTAATAAATATTTAGCTGTTGATACAATTGTTGGTATAATTTACATTCTGGATTCTCCAATTGTGGATATTTTCAATGAGCACTTACTGCCCAGGGGTGATGAGTAAAACACAATCATGGGCCTTGTGGTTGATTCACATTCTGGTGAATCCCATCTTATCCTCCATGACTTCAACTTCACTTTTCTAAAGAAAGAGGGTGTAGAGTTGTCCACTGAATCACCCATTCCTTCACCTCCCACAGTTGTACTTGGGAAAACTCACATAAACAAACAAACTCATTTCTTCTGCAGCCCTTACTTCAGATTTTTAAGGTATTGTGGAAGAATACTGAAGAAATTGAAGGCATGGTTCTTGTCTTCTGAAGCTTCTCTGGGAAGAAGTGAAATCAGAATTCAAGCCATAATGGTTTTTGTGTGATGGGCTGCCTCAAAATACTTTTCTTGTATGTTTTGATTGTGAATAGATATGAAGACTAGTTATGGCTGGTGTGACTTGGTTATTCTAAACAACTTCTTGGTATTTGGATTCTCAGTTAAAGAGAACGGGTTAAGAGCATTGGCTCCAGAATTATATTTACCTTTGTTTTTAACCAAGTAGTTTTATCTCTTCCTCAGTTTTCTCATCTATAAAATATGCATAATAATAATGATAATTGCATCTATCTCACAGGCCTCCTAAGAAGATTATAGAGGAAATGCAAATGAATGCCTAGCAGAATAATAGGAAGAAATTAAGTGTATAATCAATGGAATCTTTGGTAACTCTTAATAATCATCATAATCGATCCTACAATTATAGCTTAGGACTACCTTTAACTGTAATAGAACACCTAAGGGTAGGATGCCCTCCTCTCCCCTAAATATGCACACACTCCCCTAAATGTATATATATATTCAGAAGACACACACACACACACACACACACACACACACACACACACAGACACATACACACCAAGGCTAAATTTTTTTTCAGGCATAAATGGTTACATAATTAAAACTTGGAAGCAAATGGTAAAATAAAGACAGGAGAGCCACAACTAGAATGTAAGCTCATAAGGACAATAACCCTAATGATTTTGTTTATCCCTGCACTTACAGAATACATACAGATGCTGGCACCTAGTAGAAGTTTAATAAAACCTTGGTGAGTATACCAAAGAACTGGTGACTTCTGACAAGAAATAATCGGCAAACAAATACAAAACAGCCACTGGTTATTGGTGCAGAATCAAGAAAAAAGTCTTGTTGCAAAATGTTCTATTCAATATTCTAACACAAGTAAATGTCACTGTCCAAACTAAGACTCTATGAGGCCTTTAGCTCAGGAGACTTGTATTTTGTTAGTCAGGTAAGTTTAAAGGATGCTTACAGAGAGTAATATTGAGGTTTATAAAAGTCAAAGCACATGCTTATTTGAAACCCACAGAGTGCCTGCACTAGGCATTACAGAATCAATAGTATGTAAACCATAGTCTCCTCTTTTAAGGTTCACAGTACCCAGCTGGAGAGATGGGTACAGAAACAGAGAAATAAACTCACTGAATTAAGTACTATGCCAAAAACATTATATACACATGAAGGAAAGGAGTAGCTTGAATTGTCAAGAAGACATCAAGATGTCATAGTTGAATGGAGTCTCACAGATGTGATTATCAAGCATCTGATAAAGGAAAGATCTTTGCAGGTAGGGGGAACAGCTTGCATAAAGTCAGAGAGATGAAGAACAATATACATAGTGCAGTTGGAGTCTGAGTTGGCATGATGATAGGAGATAAGGCTAGAATCACTTATTAATGGGCTCTCCTACATCCCGTAGATTGGATGTGTTCTCTAAGTAACAGAATCAAGAAAAGGGAGTCAATTTCAAAAACAGAGGTAATGTTATCAAGAATTAATGACAGGTTGACTGCAGATGGTAAAAAAACAAATAAAGGGCATTCTACTCCACATGTACAAAGGAGGAGCACAAGGTTGAGGAGGAAGGTAACAAGCTCAGGTTTTGGGTGTGCTCATTGCTGTGTGTCTCCAGCTGCCAAATAGGCAGTGGAGACAATGGTTAGGAGCTCACTAGAATAGCATTAGCTGGAAAGAGGGTTTTGGAATTCATCCTGACAAAGATGGAGATGATGTACTTGCTCAGGGCTGGGGATAGGCCACAATGTGTAGTGCAATGATTCTTTCCCTTTGCTATATAATAGATGCCTTTGAGAATCTCATGTAATGTTAAGGACTCTCTGCCAAGAAAATGTCAAAAAGCTACATATGTACACATGGAATCTGCATTCAATTTCAAAATATTCTAAGACTCTGCAGAGAACTATGGATCCTCAATTTAGAAACCCTGGAGTAATGGGAGGATAAAGATGAGCCAGGTTGCATTTCTGAATACAAAAAGGTTGGAGGTGAAGAGTCAGGAGAAAATGCAAATGGAAGAATTGACAACACCATCCCAATCCCCACCCTCCAGGACACATGCTTCCCAGGAATCCAAGCGACATTGCTTCTGAGTTTAATGTTCAGATTTAGCAAAGCAGGCTTTTGGGGTCCCGTCAACTCTTTAAAATATTCAACAAGCCTCCCTTCTCAACTCCCTACCTGTATTTCTTTCTCCATGTAGTGCACTACCCACGATGTGCCTTTAAAGAAACTACGTCAATTCACAATGAACATGCTGACTGGGAATTCACTCTTTAAATGTGTTCACAACTGTGAATTATTAAACTTAGGCTATAGAAAAAAGCTTATCCTGGTGGTAAAAGATACTTGGGATTTTCTGTAAAGCTTCACAGAATGGCAAGAGTTACTTGAGAAGCAAAACAAAACATAGTAATGAAAGAAAACAGCTTCTGGGCTTTCTAATGTTCCTGTTCTTTCTACAGCCAGTGCCAAAAATCTCAGGAATGGGGTTTTGATTGTTGGAGAACTTATGTCAACAAATAAGGCAGTCACAGGATAATAAAGCTGAATCCTTCCTGAATGTCTCTAAAATGTTCATGGTTCTTTCTAGCTTTATGGTTGGTCACTGCCTGAAGTCAATCTCTCATGACCATGTAGTCTTATTTTAAAAATGCGACAGCCCAGTTCACTGGGCTTCCTCACTCCACCTGCCTTCACCATCACCCTCTCTCTTCCTCCTGCCATTACCACCCTTATCTATCCATCACACACATAACCTCTCAAATTATCTTTCTAAAATGAAGATATTGATCCAAACCTTCCTTTCAGGAGGAATTCATCTGCCTAGACCAGCATTCAGGGCCCTTCTGATCTAGCTCCTGTTCACTTCACCAACCTCATGTTCCTTCACCCCTCTTGCTTCCCCAAAGCCTGAGTTTCAGCCACACCACACACCTCAGTCCCTAAGACATGTTGTCCTCTCTATGACCTTAGCACACACTGCTGTCTTGTGATTGAATACCTGGCAAACTCCAGTCTAGTCCTCAAGATGCACCTCAGCCATTATATCCTCTGGGGTGTCCTCTCCAGTCCCTTCCCCACTCTTGGCAAAGGCAAATTGTCTTTCTGTACCTACCTTTAATAGCATATAATATAGTAAGTGTAATATGTTGTTTGGGGGAACAGTGTTTATAGATTTGTTTCCCTACCCTAGACCATGAGCTTCATGAGAGCAACTGTATATTATTTGAAACATGCTTACTCTATGAATGGATCAACTGTTCTCCACAATTTGATTTTTTTTTAACATACAGGGTCTCACTCTATTACCCAGGCTAGACTACAGTGGCCCAATCATAGCTCACTGTAACCTCAAACTCCTGGGCTCAAATGATCCTCCCACTTCAGCCTCCCAAGTAGCTAGGACTATAGACTCACATCACCATGCCTGGCTAATTTTTATTTATTTATTTATTTATTTATTTGTAGAGATAGGGTCTCTACAAAATATTTCCCAGTCTGGTATTTAACTCCTGACCTCAAGCAATCTTCCCACCTCAGCCTCCAGAAGTGCTGGGATTATAGGCATGAGCCAGTGACTGGCCCAACTTGGATTTTTTAATAAAGTGTCCTGAACTAGGGAGTAATTCACTTTTCTCCTATTTATGATCCATTTTCTAAAATATTGACCAAAGAACCATGGACATATTTAACCTATTTTAAAAATACCTTTCCAAGGCAAGAAAGTAAAATGTAAATATGTGAGTAATTTCTCCCAAGGTGCACAATATTCACTTTATTACTAAAGTAGAAAGTTGTAACAATGGGTTTGTGTTACAATATGCAAACTAAGTAAAATTTTATGTCATACTCGTCACAAATTCAGACTGTTTTCTCCCCATGTGAATTTATATTATTTCATTCCCTCCCCATCCCCTCCCCCTCCTTCCCTGCCCTCTCCTCTCCTCCTCTCCCCTACCCTCCCTTCCCCTTCCTTTTTCTTCCCTTCCTTTCCTCTCTCTCCTGCCATCTCACACAATAAATGTTAGCTGCCTACTTCCTCCTTCACCATGCTTTGTTGGGTAATACAGACCCACGCTGCTAAAGGTTAATGTGCATACAAATCACCATCACCGGTGATCTTATTAAACTGCAGAGTCCGATTCAGCAGAGAGATTCTGCAATTCCAACAAGCTCCCAGGTGAGGTGAACTACACTTTGAGTAACAAGAATATAAAGGATGGGGAATGAAGCAAGCAGAGACTCTGCTCTCAACAAGATGACCATATAGTTCAGACCTTACATTGCCTCCCTGAGAAAAAAATTCCCTTCATGTCCCCCAGGACTGTCTCCTCTTGAACAACTTTCCCACTCTTAATTGAAGTAGATAAATATGTGAGAGGATGGGTGTGGGACTCAAAAGAGGAGGGCGGGCATCCTTAGCTCCTGGAAATGAAGATTTGAATAGAGAACCCAGGCCAGACCAATGATCTCATAATATTGATGCTACTTTTACCAACAAGCTGAACAAATTATTAATGTGCAGACTTTAATTTTAAGATGTCCAAGAAATAGTTAAGGAAGCCTCATTTGCATGGTTTGACAATAAATTGAGGGGAAGGAAAACTAAGAGATAGAGTGACTTTCCAGGAATGCACCCAGAGGCCAAGGGGCTGGAGACTCCTTCCTACAGTCATCAAACTGGGTGCCACAAGAAGTTAGCAGTTTCTTGAAGAGACTGTTCGGTAGAAAGCTGATAAATTCTTAATGGCTAACCATGATTGCTCTCTGGGAGTACCAGACAAAACAGGATGGATTTGGGGGAACTCTGCAATTTCCTTCGAATTCATTGCAATGTTGCACCAGCATACACCCAGGGAACAAAAAGCTCAGGAAATGGACTTGCAGCCATCCTGCCTGCTCTCTCTGCTTCAGAAGCTAAGATTTGCATGAAAGAACAAATCAAATGAAAGAACAAATGCAGCAGGTGAGAACTTTCATTCTTTTCACCTACTGCACAGCAGGTGGATGATCTACCTGGGCCATTGCCCAAGAGGTTTTTTGTTTGTTAGTTTGTTTCTTAATTGCATCACCCAGATTATTAGCTAGTTGTTCCTTCCAGATTCATGTCATCCTTCAATCACTTTTTCCTGCATTCATTTTCACATCACATTATTCAGCAAGTATTTTTACTGATCATCTACTATGTACCAGATACAGTGTATATGTTTTCCCAGAAATTAGTCAAAATAAAGCAAATAATAAGACAGACCTTAGGATAGAGCTGCTCTCACTTTCAGCTGAGGTTGATTAGTTTATAACATTCCTTGACTGCTGTTAGCTAAAAGTCCTTCCAACTTCAATACTATCTAGAACATATACCTCCATCTTGTCCACAAGAATATCATGATGTCCACAAGGATATCATGATATCACATTTCAAGTCCCCAATTAATTTCAGGAACATCATTTATATTTCTTCTTTAGCTACCAACCTAAAGACCCTTAAAAAAAAAAAAAAAACACTGGTAGTCTAACCTAATTCCTGATTTATTTCTCCAAGTGCATGCTGGTTCCTGATGAGTACAGCATTCACAGGTAAAGGCTCACCAATTATCTCTTTAACAATCCATTCTCAATGGTGCTTCAGAGCAAGTAAAATTATTACTGCAAAATGTGGTAATCCCTCTTGATTCACCTGTAGAGAATATGACTATCTATGACTTCACCTGTAGAGAATATGACTATAAACTAGTGATTCCTCATTCACTATTCCTCAGAACCACTCATATACATTTAGCATATTTTCCTCACCACTTTATACACATCATTTAAAACTGAGTTTGTCAGTTTCCCAAGCAGCTATGTTAGACATTTGTAGCACCTTATTTTTTCTTATTTATCACAGTATTATGTATTTATCTAGTTTTTAGCCTTAAAAATTGATATTACAAGAGTGATCATTTTCCTACGCCTACATGCACACAGAAGAATCCCTACCCAAAAAATATTAATGGTGGTTACCTCTGGGAAGCAAGATTCATAGTGTAGAGGTAGAGGGATTCTCTTCCTTTTTATTTCATGCTTTTTAATATTACTTAATATTTTTATCGTGCACATCTAATCTTTATACAAAACAAGCCTAATTTCTTTAAAAAATACATATTCCACTGAATATGACAGATGTGAACCAATAATGATAAAACCTGGTGAGAGGTATTCTTATCTGTCCCTTCAAGACTCACGTCACATCCACTTACAAAGAAAGTGACAGAACCACAGAAAAGACCCAGCGGCCACAAGAGTTGCCTGGAACTCACCCACTTCCTCACTGCCAGCCTTGTTCTCTCTCCTAGACTTTGTCTGATTGACTTTCCACACTGTCTTTATGGTTTTCCACCAGGGGCATCTCTGTTTTCTTAGGTCTCATTTTTTCCCAGCTCACTGGTTTGTTCTAGTCTGGGTTTATCTCTTCCTCTCCAGCACAACGCACCATGACCAACTCAAGGTGACTGACTAATCGCTCCTTAAATGAATTGTCACTAAAATTTTAGAAGTTCTCATGGAAGGGTTCAGGTATGTCTTATTAGGCCCAGTCTTTCCTTCCCACATCATCATTTACTCTCAGTAAGCTTTTATTATTCACCCTTTCCCCATTCCATCACCAAAGCATTTGTGATCATACTAAAGTCCAGGGAAGATGTTTCCCCATATCATTTATTACACTCCCAAGGTAAGGCTGTGTTGGCAAATCAAGCCAAAAATGTCATCAGATCCTCTGCTTTTGGTCAAAAAAGATTCTCAGAAAATAGCCTAGCCTCCAATGTCATGAACTAAAAACCACCAGATGAAGGTACTCATTGGCAAAGGAAGCCACCTTGCCCCCTTGGTCTTGATTTACCTCTTCAGGTCTAAGATCAACCACCTGAACTTTGGATCCCAGCGGCTGCCTTTTTGGCCATCCCATGATATCATTACCCAACCATTCCCTTTGTACTTTTAATTTCTCCCTTTCTCCTGGCTACTTATAGTTAGGCTACAAATAGGTCAAGTGATTTTCATCTTAAAAATAAAATAAAACAAAATATGCTCCCCCAAAGACCTGAATCTAGTTAAATCAGAATCTCCGGGATGAAGCCCAGGCATCAATATTTTTTAAATCCTCTCCAGGGGATTCTAGTGTGCACACCAAGTTAGGAACTGGTGCTCCAGAGCAAGTACCTTGAAAAAGCAGTATCTCCTTTTTCTTCATTCTCATGCACTTTTTAATTTATTGCATTCTGAGTTTACCATCACAACCCTACTTAGTTAAGGTCAATAATTCTTAACTTAGTGGGGACTTTTTAAACTTTCTTCTTAAAGAGGTGTAATTTGAGGTATTGTTGCATCCTTGCTTCATGAAACCCTCTCCTCTGGGACAATTTCCTGCTTTTCTTCTAATACTTGGACTGCTTCTCTTTGTTTTCCACCATGGGCTCCTGTTTTTCCAGTTTGGGAGTGGAATGAGGACAGGAAGCAGCCTACATAGCAGGGTTCTCCCAGGGCTTTATATGACTAAAATTCTTATATGGATAATACTGTTCAGAAAACATCCAGAAAAAAAAAATAAGAAAATTGAGCTAATTCCAAAAAATGCAGGCAAACACCAAGAAAACAGGGTATAGAAGATGCCAAACAGATGTCGCTCAATGCCAGCTGTGAGAGTTTGGGATTAGACCCCGAACTTGGTTCAGATGGAACACAAAAGCCAGATTCATCCAGAAAAAAGTTCCTGGGAAACTCAGGCCAAGCTTTTATTCAGCCAGAGGGACTTCAGTGTTAGTGGGGTGCATATGGTGACTAGTTTCTGGTTCATCTACTGCAGACTTAAGAATTTGTTCTTAACTTGGTCTTTAAGCCATATTCAGGGAGGGCAATCCGACATCATACCACCTTGACTTGACATTCCTTCCTGGGAAAAGTGCTAAGGATTAAGACCAGAAGGCAAGTCAGAGAAGGATCTAAGAGTGGGACAGCTGTAGCAACAGTGCTTCCCAGTCTTCAGGATCTGAGCCGTTATGGTTCTGTTTTAAAATAAACTGAGATTCAGATGAACAGAAAGTTTGTGTTTCACATTAACATTGTGGCTTTTTCTCAGCTGGGTGTTTTTATTTTCTCTGTCACAGGAATAACACAGCTTTCCAAGAGAACAGCTCCATCAGATAAGTAAACAGTGAAGAGTGTGGAGTGCAGATTGCAGAATTTGAGGCTCCCTGACTCAGGGAGGCCTTGGTTTTAGAGGTCAATGACTATTGGCCCAGAGCATTAGCCTTAGGTTCAGCTCTAAACTGTGCTGGCAAAGAGGCCACATCTCATCTTCCAGGTCATGCTGCCTTCCATTGTTCTCATGGGCCAGAAAAGAAGCAGCTGGAAAAAACCCATCACTCAACTTCCCTAGCCCTGACCAGCACAGTGGCAGGCACTGACTACTGGCCACCAGAATCCACAACCCTACCCAATCCTAGGGCAATGGAGACCCAATTTAGGAGGGTGTCAGCACCTCCCTGCCTATGAGGAAAGAAAGCTTTGGAAATAGTTACTATTTTGTGACGGTCAACATGCTTAGCGGTGAGAGAGAATGCATACTCAGGTGTCTATATGAGTCCTTTCTTCCCAAACTCCTATATATTGCCTAAGGCCTGATTGCCTGGCTGGCCTCCAGTACCAGTTCTTTCATTTATTACACTCCCAGGGTAAGGCCATGTTGGCAAATCATGCTCTTGAGGCTTTGAGTAATGTAGCCCAGGAAAATATCATGACCCCAAGCCAGGCTCTCCCTCCACAGGCCCTGCATTTGTTTGAGCAGCCCTACCGCATCTTGAATAAGACCTTTTGTTGAATGAGTCTGACACTGAGAGAATAAAGAGTACTCTGCTAAGATCCAAACCCCTTTGCCACTCTTTCCCATTCCTGCAATAACACTCCTTACACATCATCCTTGACCCAGATGGAATGTGACTTTGCTTTACTCCTTGGATTTGGTGATTAAAGTGACTGCTCTCTTTCTGACGCTGGTCTAGTTCATCTCTCCCAGTGTCCAACTCATGCTGCTTCCATCTAACTTCTTCCTTTTGGGAAATTCCAACATATGCTCAATGAGAGCAAATTAGCACTGGAGTAGGAAGAATTACTATGGAAACTCTTAATATTATCACACCAATGGCACCTTGGCAAACATAAATTCTCTCCTGGAATCTTTTACACTGATGACATGATATAAAACTAAAATTCATTCCATGCCAAAAATTAATATATTTTAATACATCCAGGGGCAAATTCAAATCCATTTTCAAAATACAGGCTGCCATGACAACAAGTAACATGAAGCACAAGGAGAAATGCTTGTGATTATTTTTGCCTTGCCAATTTATGGCTAAGTAGGTAGTCCTAAAGAATCACTGTTGGCTGGGTGCAGTGGCTCATAACCTGTAATCCCAGCACTTTGGGAGGCCAAGGCAGGTGGATCACCTGAGGTCCGGAGTTTGATACTAGCCTGGTCAACATGGTGAAACTCCATCTCTACTAAAAATATGAAAATTAGCTGGGCATGGTGGTGCACGTCTTTAATCCCAGCTACTTGGGAGGCTGAAGCAAGAGAATCGCTTGAACCCGGAAGGCAGACGTTGCAGTGAGCCGAGATTGCCCCATTGCACTCCAGCCTGGGTGACAAGAGTGAAACTCCATCTCAAAAAAAAAAAAGAATTGCTCTTGAGTGTTAAAACAAGAATCTGGCTATAGGGACAAGAATATGGCTGAAAGATACATTTTCTCCTTTTATATCTTAATTTATTGACAACAAAACATTCAAAGCATCTATGATCCCTTCTCATGGAATGAATATGTCTGGCTAATTAGTAATTTTTAATTTTTTTAATTAGAAGGTTTGAATTTATAATAATAAAAATGAACCCCAACACCCAGCATCAAGAATTATAGACTCATGGCCAATTTTGTTTTATCTGGAATTCTATCCATTGGCCTCTGTCCCAGATTGTTTGAAGCATATCCAAAATATCTATTATTGTATATGTAGATATTTTAATATTTATCTCTATAAATCTAGGACTTCCTTTTTTAAACATAATCACAATCACATTATCATACCCACAAATGAACAATTATTAATTAATTTTATCAAATACACAGTCAGTATTCAGATTTTTCCTGATCTTCTTATAATTTATTTTTAATCAAAATAAAAATTGAAATAGATACATACATTGCAATTTATTTGCTTATATCACTTTATCGAGGTATGACTGACATGTTAACAACTGTGCATATTTAATGTATACAACTTAATCAGTTTGGAGATAAGTATACACCCATGAAACCATCACCACCATCAAGGCCAAAGATGTGTCCAATACCTTCCAAAGTTTTCTTCTGCCCTGTTTATTATTGTCATCTTTTAGATGTGGTAAAAACATGTAACATAAGACCTACTCTCTTAGCAAATTTTAAGTATACAATACAGTATTGTTAGCTATGGACCCTAGGCTGTAGAGTAGATCTCCAGAACTTATTTACTTTGCCTAACTGAAATGCTGTACTCTTTGACAACTTCTTTCTGTTTCTTCCTCTCAGCACCTGGCAACCACCATGTGACTCTCTGCTTCTATGAGTTTAGCTATTTTAGACCCCACATATAATGAAGGTCACACATGCACTTAATTATCTTTTAATCTACAGCCTTTCCCTCCCTCCCCCTCCCTCTCTCTCTTTCCCCTTCCTCTAACTGTCTCCCTTTCTTTTCCTTGAAATATGTTAGTTGAAATGAGGTTGTTTGGATTTTATTGTTTGTGTTAGCCAGTGGTGTCCTTTAATATGTTCTTCTTTTCCCTGTATGTTCTTAATGGTTAATCGTTGCACCCTTGAGTGTGATTTCTGAATCAACTTTCATGACTAAACATCCAATAGAGCTTCCTGGTGTCCATTTGAAACCCGAGGATGCTGTCTCCTGAACAGTGGAAAGCTGAGGCTGTGTGATACACTGGAAAAAGTATAGGGTTTTAAGCTAACGTTTACTACTATATTGACCTAGGGCAAGTAAGACTTACTTTCCTTGGTTATAAATATGGATACTAATATTGCCTTGAAGGATTATCTGAGAATTAAAAGCAATTATTATAAATATGAAGTGTGCTGAGTGACACACAGCATGGCTAGTCATGCACCTGAGAGGCAGTGTTACACAGTGAAAAGGTTACAGATCTTTGGAGCTAGACAACCTTGGATAAAGCCATCTGGAGGGTAGGGATAAAATCTTCACTTTTGTCTTAAGGATTGAAGAGAAAATGTTTGTAACACATATAACCTCATGCTTGGGGAATAATGTATGTGGTACTTTTAAATATTGGCAATGGTGTAAGTTTATCAAAAAAAGCTAGAAGAGAAGATGGAGTTCAATATAGTTTTTTTTCAAGTTTCTCTTTGACACAGGATTTTTTTCCAATAATTTTTATTATGCCTTAAAAATCAAAGCCAAAACTATGAATAAATAGAAAACACAATAGGAGGCCAGGCACGGTGGCTCACGCCTGTAATCCCAGCACTTTGGGAGGCTGAGGCAGGTGGATCACAAGGTCAAGAGATCAAGACCATCCTGGCCAACATGGTAAAACCCCGTCTCTACTAAAAATACAAAAATTAGCCAGGTATGGTGGCAGGCCCCTGTAGTCCCAGCTACTCGGGAGGCTGAGGCAGTAGAATCACTTGAACCCAGCAGGTACAGGTTGCAGTGAGTGGAGATTGCGCCACTGCACTCCAGCCTGGCCACAGAGCGACAGAGCAAGACTCCGTCTCAAAAAAAAAAAAAAACCCACAATACGAGCACAGAAAAAGGAACAAATAACTTTTCCTGCAAATATCAAGAAATATTCCACAGGAGTCATGACAATTGAACTGGGTCCTGGAGGGTGACTAGATGTTTGATGAGTGAGTTGAGAAAAGGACTCATCAAGAGGAAGGACTGGCACTAGCAAAGGCATAACAGGGGTCACAAGCTCAAATGATTTCAAGAAACTGGTTGTGGTTCGTTGAGGTATGACTGGCACGTTAAAAGTTGTACATATTTAATGTATACACTGCCTTGTTGCCAGTGGAGAGTGATGATGTGGTTCAAGTAGAAGATTCTTGCTGTGATGACCTTTGTCATAGTAATACGGTGGAGTTTTAGGGAACAGTGAAGGTGATTTGCAAGAAATGAAGGTAAATTAGGAGGCCATGATAATATACCAAGATGGTAAGAAACTAATGTGGTGGCAAATCATGTCAGTTCACCATAAGCTTCATCAAAGTATTGAATAAAATACCTCTGAAGGTTACAGCAGAAGGTAAATTTTTGCCTGCAGTGATCATTAAGTTGCTAATGTTTGAAATTGAACTAGTAAATAAAAGGTAGTGTAGAGCTTATGCTCAACAATAAAATGTGGACAATAGTTTAAAGAAGCAATCACAAAGTTTTAAGAGTTTTTCTCAGATTTTTCAGGACAGGCTCATGAAAACTATAACCTCCCTCAAATACCCATCATTGTTTCACGTTTCCTGAAAGTAAAACACAGCCCAAACACAAACATCTCCTCCACTCCATATCATTATTCTGCTGTATTTATGCTAGTGTTTCTCAAACTATGTTGTATAGAGCTTTATTTTCCAGATGTTTCATACATAACAAAGAAGAAAGTGGAAAAGCAAGCAAGAAAATAAAATAAAAAACTTTCCGAGCTAATTTAGGAAATTCTGGCTTAAATAGAATTAAAAAGGTTTCTTTCTGTTTGTTTGTTTGTTTGTTTTTATTCGCAAAGACAAAAAACCAAGCACCGCATGTTCTCACTCATAGGTGGGAGTAGAACAATGGGAACACATGGACACAGGAAGGGGAAAAAGGTTTCTTTACTGCAGGACTTCTCAGAGTCTTTTTTTGTTAAAAAGTTTTTTGCAAATCTCCAACATGAATATAGTATTCAAGAATTTAACAGAGACTCCATTTCTCCTACAAGAAGTATCTCATTCAAGCACTTTACCTTTAGTTATATTTGGTGTATGCTAACAATGATAGGGGTTAACTGCTTCTTAGAGATAGCTCAAGAGCTGATTCTGAAAACAGAAACTGAGCTGATGAAAACATTTTTGCTGGAATTATTGCTGAGCTAATATAGAGGTTACTGGAATGTAAGTCCTTTATATCACTTAGTTCTTTTCTATTTAGTCCAGAGTAGTGTGCATAATTATGACCAAGCTAGGTAAACATTTCCAACATGGATTTAAAGAGAAAGCTGTTTTATTGCCCTAGCCAACTCATCTTTTTATCCCATAAGAAAGCTCAAAGTGGACTCAGGTTTAAAGGAGACCCTCACAGATAAAGAGAAGAGAAAGAGTTATTTGGATGCTAAAACATCTCTAAGATTTCATTTCCAATTAGATGCACTCAGTAGAGTTCAAACTGGAATTCAGGATACGCAAGAAAATAAACTACTCAGTCAAGGATTAAAGCATGCTTAATTGCCTTTGCCTTTCCAACACACACACACACACACACACACACACTCACTCACACATTCTACATGTGAGCATAAAATGAGGTGAAGGTTTCTGTTTTCAACCCCTCCTGCCACAGCTCTGCCCTGTTAGGTCAGTGCTGGCTCAACCATACCAGTTCCTTACCCAGCTAGGGCAAAGATGACTACATGGCATATTTCCCATGTCGACCTTCAAAATGCAGGCAAAAATTCTGTCTGAAGCTCCACCCACTGAGCAGCATTGCCCACCTAATATCCTCCAACTTGATCATCCTTGAGTCTTGGTGAAGGATCACCTAATCTACTCCTTGGTTTGGATCTTCCATATATTGCATTTCAAGACCCTAAATTACGAACCTCTGCCTAATTCCTGGAGCACCAATGTCCTGCTTTACTCCTACCGTATCTCCCACTTTTGCAAATACCCTCTTCTACTGCCTGGGACTGTTTCAAGCTCTTATATTGTCTCTAGAATAATACTGACCAATAGAACATTCTGCAATGATGGAAATGTTCTATAAATGTGTGCTGTCCAATACAGTAGCTACGGCCTGACCATCTTCCCAAATTGATCACATGCAAGCCACTTCAGCAGTATTTGACACATTCACTGAAATAGTCACTTTACTGAGCCTCAAATCCATTACCTATATAGTGAGATAATTATGCAGGCTTCATAAGGACATTGTTAAATGGTATTAAATGAGATAGTGTTCATGAAGCGCCTCTCACAGAGCCTATCACACAGCAAGTACTCAATATATGTTTATTTCTTCTCTTTTCATCCAAAGACAAGTCCAGTGACCAGAAGGCTCAGAAGTTCACATTTCTCTGGGTAGTTCAAGGCTGCCTTGTTCATTTTCTAAAATGCTAATTCCCATAAGAGCTTGAAAGGAAAGCCTTGGATCAGTGATTGGAAAGAGTTTTGGTTTTCCTATCCTGCAATGTGTCTCACATTGGTCTCTTTATTCTAGTGTTGGTTTCTGAAATGTCTAGCTTCCATTTCCTTCCTTTGTCAATCAAGGAGCAGCTTCTCTCTGGGGGAGGTTGGAAGTGAGACCCATTGTTCATTTGCATTGTGCAACCTTTCCTCAATTAAAAAGTCCTTTAAAACGTGTAGGTTGGAGGCTTTGCTTCCTCTCTCCTAAAAGAGGCCCTAGGGACAATTGCTACAGCAGCTGCAGCCCAAGAGGAAGGGAGAATGGGGTGGAGAGGCATTCCAGGGTCCTGCTCCTACCAGAGGGAGAAGCTAGTTATGCTCTTATGTAATCCGGAGGTCAGCTGGAAGCTTCATAACCCTGGAGACATAGGCATGATTTTCTTGAATTCCCAATTCTGTGGCCTGTGGCCTCCCCAAGATTTCTCCAAATTCCAGTGTACCTGTAATCATTAGAATCTTGTGGCCTCCTCTACCTCTGGGATTCCTGACCACCTCAGTGTGGGATGAATATCAATCCCATCAATTAAAACACACATACATATTAGCAAGTAAAATATAGAACAGAAATAAGTCACATGCAGCATTTTTAATGTAGTAGACTTCAAATCAAGCTGTTGTTTCACAAAGAGATCACACAACAGGAATTTTTATAGTAATTAGCTTTCTTGTCTGCAAAGAAAAGCCACTCCACACCTGGGACTCCTTCCCACCCAGTGCCCACTGCCTCTTCTCCTCCCCCCACCCTCTTGCTTTTACTCCCTCTCTCTTCCTCACTCCATGCCTCCTCAATTCGGCAGACTTCAAATTACTCATCCCATACTGTGATGAGCAGTTTTGCAACCTCTGACTCCTACTTCTATTGCTAAATGAATCAAGATGATCAGCTCGTGAAGCAGCCTGTCATTTAGCAGAAGTTTTCTTTCTCAGAAAACAATAGTGATGCCAAATGGCAATTTGTTTCCTGAGGCAAATAGAAAATATAGTGGGGAATTAACATAGCCCTCTATTAATACATCTAAGAATCTTTTCGCTGCTGCAATGTCTTGAGTGAGTGTCAACAACAGTTGACAAATTCTGGCCACAATTGCATATATACACATTATTTTTAAAAATATTATTAAAATAATACATTACACAATATATAAATATAAAATATTGTAATTAATATTGTTAAATATTTAAATACTAGTATTCTTCAAAGGAAGAGTGAGGCCATCATTATCTGAATAAATTATCTCTTGGGGAATCCATTCCGGAACTAAATTCCCTAATTTCACAATTCCATAATAAAATCATTCAACACTTATAAACATTCCATGGGAAAATAAATAAAAATAATATCTTGAAAGTCAAGGAATGGAAGCAAGTAGAGAAATTAAATTTGAATAGTTAGAACCTCGCAAACAAAGCAGAAAGAATTAAGAAGGAATAGGACTGGCTTCACTATTTCAGAAATAGGATACTGGTAGAAGAATATGCAGGAGGGAACAGCTTAGACATCCGTGGGTTACGACGTACCTGTAGCAGAGGCTGCCAAGGGTAGGGGTAGATTCAGCTTGACCCTCAAAATGTTCTCCAGAATCAGCATTACGCATTGTCCTCTCATTTCACATATGGATAAACTGAAGTTCAGAGAGGGGAAGTGGCTTACTAAGCCACTAGATAGGATTGAAACAAGGTCTTCAGGAAATTCTGTTCATGTTTATAAAACCCAAGTCTTGGCCAGGCGCAGTGGCTCACGCCTGTAATCCCAGCACTTTGGAAGGCCAAGGCAGGTGGATCACCAGGTCAAGAGATCGAGACCATTCTGACCAACATGCTAAAACCCCGTCTCTACTAAAAATACAAAAATTAGCCAGGCGTGGTGGCACACGCCTGCAGTCCCAGCTACTCGGGAGGCTGAGGCAAGAGAATCGCTTGAACACGAGAAGTGGAGGTTGCAGTGAGCCGAGATCGTGCCACTGCACTCAGCCTGGTGACAGAGCAAGACTCTGTCTCAAAAAAAAAACAAACAAAAAAAACAACCCAAGTCTTCTGATTGTTAATATAGAACTCTTCTCTAAGACCCAGGAGGTCCTGGGGTTCTAATAAATTTTCTCCATCTTTAAAGCAAGCCTATTAAGTCAAAAATCTCATGGCAGTGTGCTAATATACCCTAATGAGTAGAGGAATGACCAATCTTTTTATCTTTAGGCATATGATGGGCATTTTTAGAATCCATTTTCTGATACTAAAAACATATAGGTCCAATGTGGATAAACTTCAAAAATTAAAATAAAAGTTAGCTACCTTCAATACCTCTATCACTCTCACAACAAATGTAAGTGATTTAGACTGGGCACAGTGGCTCATGCCTGTAATCCCAGCACTTTGGGAGACCAAGGCAGGCAGATCACAAGGTCAAGAGATCGAGATCATCCTGGCCAACTAAAAATACAAAAAATTAGCCGGGCGTGGTGGCATGCACCTGTAATCCCAGTTACTCCAGAGGCTGAAGTGGGAGAATCGCTGGAACCTAGGAGGCAGAAGTTGCACTGAGCCGAGATTGCGCCATTGCACTCCAGCCTGGGTGACCCAGTGAGACTCCGTCTCAACAACAACAACAAAAAATGCAAATGATTTAATACATTTCTTTCCATGCAATCTTTTTTCTTGTGTATTTGATGTCGTTGAAAACACAGTACTTATGTAATTTTGTGTATTTTATTACTTAAAGTATAACAAACTCTGCCCATATTATCCTCGTTAGGTTTAAAAGCTATCCATACCATCATTTTCATGGCTTCATTGCATTCAGTGGAGTATAATTAATTTGACTATTTCACAGTGTTATGTATTTGTATTATTTTTAATGTTTTATACTAATAAATAACATGAATTCCTTTATACTAAAATAAAGTTGTTTTGAATTTTAGATTATGTCTGTTATGGCTTGAATTGTGCCTCCCAAAAAGATATTGAAGGCCTAATCCCCTGTACCTGTCAATGAGAATTTATTTGGAAATAGGATCTTTGCAGATGATTAAGTCAAGATGAGGTCATATGGGTGGGCCCTATTCCAATATGACTGGTATCTTTTTAAAAAGCAGAAGTTTGGACACAGATAGATATACACACAGGGAGAACACCTCCTGCAAATGAAGGCAGAATTCTGAGTGATGCACTTACAAGCCAAGGAATGTGGGAGATTGACAGAAAACCGCTAGCAGCTAGAGGAGAGGCATGGAACAGATTCTGTCTCACATCCTGCCGACACCTTGATATCAGACTTCAAACCTCCAGAACTGCAAGACAATTCTTTTCTGTTGTTGAAGTCAGCTGGTTAGTGGTACCTTGTATGGCATCCCTAAGAAACTAATGCTGTGCTCTTACAATAAATGTCAGAAAGTGCAAATATTTGGTCGAAGGTGTAAATATTTTTAAGGTTTCTGATATATTTTCCCAGGTTGTTTTCCCAATTTTATGCTGATTTCTACTCTAGTAACTATGAATGAAAGTATTTTGTCTCATCATAACCTCCCTAGAATATTGTTGGTTTTACAAGCTTTGCTAATTTACTTGACAAACTGTATCACATTGATTTTGTATTCAAATTTCTTTGGTTACCACTGAGATTAAACACTGTCTACCTTTATTAGCCATTTTTGTTTTCTATATTGTGAGCTCTATGCTGTCTATGTTTTTTGAAATTATGTCCATATTTAACTTTTAAAATTATGGATTTTTTTTCCTTTTCTGTTTGCATAAATTGTTTTTTTGTAGCATAGAGAGTAATTATCTTTTGACCATACTTAATACAAATATGTCTCCAATGTGTCGTGTTATTTTTATTTTGCTACTAATTTGTTCTCCATTTCTATAATTTTGTCATTTAAATAATGTTATGTAAGCACAATAGTACAGTATATGGTGTTTTGAGATTGGCTTTCTTCATTGAGCGTAATTCCCCAGAGGGCCATCCAGGTTGTTATGAATATCAATAGTTTGTTTCTTTTTATTGGTAAGTAGTATTCTTTGGTATAAATGTAAACAGTTTGTTTAGTCAGTCACCCATAAAGGATACTTTGGTTGTTTTCAGTTTGACTTACTACATATAAAGCTGCCTTGAACAATCACGAACAGCCCCTGTGTGAATATAACTTTTTACTTTTCTGGGATAAGTGTCCAGGAGTGTAATTCTGAGTGGTATGGTTTTAAGAAACTGCCAATCTATTTTCCAAAGTGGCTGTACCATTTTACATTTTCACCAGCAGTGTTTAAGATATCTAGTTTCTGTACATCCTCATCAGCATTTGTTATTTTCACTTTTTTTATTTCAGCTGTTCTAATAAGTGTGTTGTGATATTTCATTTTGTTTTAATTTGCATTTCCTTCATGGCTAATAATGTTAACCATCTTTTGTTATTAGATGCTTGCTTGTTATTCACTTTTCAGTGAAATATTTCTTCCTGTTGTTTGCACATTTTCTAATTAGATTGTTTTTTAATATTTAGTTATTAGAATTCTTCAAATATTTTTCACATGAGTTCTTTATTAAGCAGTTTGCAAATACTGTTCTCTCCCAGTCTATAGCTTGTCTTTTTATCCTCCTAAAAGGACCTTTCACAGACTAATTTTGGTCTGTTTCATTGGGCTAATTTTATTGAAGTCCCATTTATTACCTTTTTTAACCCATTTTAAAAATTGTTTGTGCTTTCGGTGTCATGTCTAAAGTGTCCTCATTAGCTACTCAGTCTTGAAGATCTTCTCCTGTGTTTCCTTCTAAATGCTTTATAGTTTTATATTTTACTTTTAAATATATGATTTGTTTTGAGTTAATTTTTACATAAGGTATGAGGTTTAAGTTGAGATCTATCTTTTGCATATGATTGTCTAATTGTTCCAGCACCATTTGTTGAAAAGACTGCCCTTCCTCCATTGAATTGCTTGTGCATTTTTGTCTAAAATCAGTTCACCAAACTTATATGGGACGTTTTTTGTTTTTTATTCTGTTCCATCGATGCCTACCCACTACCAATACCACATAGTCTTAATTACTTAGCTACATGATACATCTTGAAATTGGTTAGAGTGTTTTCTTTCACTTTACTTTTCTTTCAAGTGTTTAGCTATACTAGTTTTTTTGCATGTCCATATGAATTTTAGAATAATATTATCTGTATCTACAAAATGCCTGGCTGTGGTTTTGATAGAAATTACATTAAACCTGTCAATTTGTATAGAATTTTCATTTTTAATATGTTAAGTCATCCAATTCATGAATATGGTATGTCTCAACATCTCAAAAAATTTCCTTTTTAGGTTACTACATCAATGTTTTAGTTTTCAGGATAAAAATCCCATACATATTTTGTTCAACATATATTTAAGTACTTCTTCATTTTTAACAATTGTTAAGCGGTATCATATTTTTAATTTGGAATTCTACATATTAGTTATTAGTATATAGAAATACAGTTGATTTTTGCACATTGATCTAATATTCTGAAAACTTGTGGAAGTCACTTATTCATTGTAAGTTTTTGTTAATTTCTTGGGATTAGACATCGTGTCATTTTCAAAGAGTGAAACTTTTATTTCTTCTTTTGTGATCTACATGTTTTTAATTTCCTTTCTTGTCTTATTGCAGTGGCTAGAACTTTCAGCACTATGTCAAAGGACAGTAGTAAGAGTTGTCATCCTCACCTTAGTCTTGATCTTAGGGAAAAAACTTTCAATATTTCACCATTATGTATAATAATAACAGTAGATTATTGTAGATATATATATATATATATAAAATTTAGTTGAGGGAGTTCTTATCTATTCATAGTTTTCTGTGATTTTACCTGAATAAATGTTAAATTTTGTCAAATGCTTTTATTGTATCATCAAAATAATTATGTGATTTTTTTCATCTTTAGTCCATTAATATGGTGAATTACAACGACTGATTTTTGAATATTTAAACAGCCTTGCATTTCTAAAATAAATTCCACTTAGTCACAATGTATTATTTTTATTACATATTATATAATATTATTATATATTATATTATTTATATTTTTATACATTGTGGAATTCTATTTGCTAATATCTTGTTAAAAATATTTGTGTTCATTTAATGAAGAATATTTGCTCTATGGTTTTCTTTTATTTATACTGGTGTAATGAAATGAATCAGAAAATGTTCCTTCTGCCTCTACTTTCTGGAATAGATCACATAGTATTGGTTTTAATTCTTCTTCAAACTTTTGATAGAATTCTACAGAGAAACCATCTGGGCCTAGAGATTTCTTTGGGGGAAGTTTTTAAATTACAAATTCAATCTCCTTAATAATTTCAGGGCTATTCAAATATTTATCTCATATTGGATCAATTGTGGTAGTTGGTGCTTTTTGAGAAATTGGTCCATTACATCTATGTTGTGAAATTTATGTGTAATGTATTATACATAGCATTTCTTATATTTCTTTTGATATCTACAGGGTCTGTTGTGATATATGCTTCATATGTGATGTCAATATTTTGTCTTCTCTCTTTTTCTTTTGTAAATATTGTTAGAAGTTTGTCACTCTTGTTGATATTTTCAAAGAACCAGTTTTTTGTTTCATCGATTTTTCTATTGTTTTCAATTTTTGATTGTTTTTGCTGTTATCTTTATTATTTCCTTTTTTATTTTGGAAACAGAGTCTCATTCTTTTGCCCTGAAGTACAGTGGAAAAATTATAGCTTACTGTGTAGCTTCAAACTCCTGGACTCAAACAATCCTTCCACTTCAGCATCCTGAGTAGCTGGGACTCCGGGTGTGCACCACCACACCTGGCTTATATTTTCTCTCTTATGAATGTCTTGGATTTACTTTGCTCCCCTTTTTAAGGCCCTGGAGATGTGAGTTTTATTATTAATTTGAAACTTCTTCTTTCTAAAGTAAGCAATTAGTGCTATAAATTTCCCTCTTGCAGTATTTTAACTGCATTCACATATTGTGATATGTTATATTTCGTTGCCATTTATTTTACTGTATTTTTATTGCCCTTGAGGCTTCCTCTTTGACCATGCATTATTTAAAAGTATTGTTTATTTTTCAAGATTTTGCAAATTTGTCTGTTATTTCCCTGTTAAAGGGTTCTAGTTTGATTCCATTATGGCCAGAGGGCACTCTCTGAATGATACAAATTATATTAAATTTGTATAAGTTTTTATAAAAATATTTCTCCTGTGGACACTTGAAAAGAATGTATATTCTGTTGTTGGAAGAAGTATTCCATAAATATCAAATCAGATTCTGATGGTTGATGACGTTGTTGAATTCTTCTATATCTTTGGTGATTTTCTCTAGTTGTTCTATCAATTGTTGAAATAGAGGGAGTGTTAAAATCTTCAACTATAATATGGATTCATCTCTTTTTCCTTTCAGTTCTGTCATCTTTTGCTTTATGTGTTTTCTGCTCTGTTGTTTAGTATATACATATTTAGTATTACCATGACTTATCATTATGTAACATACCTCTCTGTAGCTAGTAATTTTCTTTGCTCTGAAGCCTGTTTTGTATGATATTAACATAGCCATCCTTGCATTATCTCTGAGTCATACTCATAGATATCAGAGATTCTCTCTCAGAATATCTTATTAATCTCTGAGTAATATTTGCTAAGTATATCTTTTTACATCTTTTTGCTTTCAACTTACCCATATCATTATACTTGGTCCCATTTTAGTGGAGCTCAATCATGGCAACTGGGCCCTGCAATTGGAAATGGCAGTTGGAGAAGCAATTATATCTTCAACTGATATTCAGTGCCCAATTGTCAACCTGTAATTCAACTGTGACTTCAAGTTTACACGTTTCACTTCATTTTAATTCTCCATTTGAGTGCCTATAGGTAAAAATGTTTTATCGGAGACTTCTTTTTCAGCTATTGTTGATCAAGAATTGGATTTAATCATCAAAAGCCCTAGAGATATAACTTGACAAAAGAAGTGAGGAAAGGAGATTTGGTGTTAATCTCTCTACCCTTTCTCTGTTCAATATTAAAGCCTTAGATCCTTCTCTTCACTCCTTTGTATTCTCTTACCTGTTCCATTCTCCCTCTGCCCTTTTCCCCCTAGTTTTCAGTAATGTCTGTCTTCTGCACTCATTTGTAAGTTTCATAAAAGCAGAAAGTCTTTCTTTTTTCCTGCTGCATGCTTAGTACCAAACATGATGCCTAGATTATAACAGGCTCCCAAAAATGAAATGATAAAATTAGCGAGTGCCCCACGAAACTATGAACTGCCCTCTTTGCCTTGAATGTTCTTCTCTTTCCCATTAACTAGTTAGTAGAGAGTTGTGGTTAAAAACACTGCCTCTAGACCTAAACTGAATGGGTTCAAATCTGGGAGCACACTATTTGTCCTTCTTGGGCTTCAACTTCTTCCTCTGTGAACCATGAATAATAATAATGTCCACTTTATTGAGTTGTGCGAGGATAAAATGAGCTATGAGGACAAAACTCATACAAGGGTAATATACACCTAGTTACTACCCTCAGGACTTCATCCTAAAGGATACCTCCTCGGAGAGGCTTTTTTCTACCCTCCCTAGAATAGATTAGTTCACCCCATCACTATTCTAATTCCATCCTTTATGTCATACAGTTATTGCAACAGTTATTTGTGAATTACCTTTTTGTGTCTACCATTAAACTTTAAGATCTGTGATAGAAGGATGGTGTCTGTCCCATTTATTGTTGCATCTCTTGATTCTTATCAGAATGCCTAGCATGCAGAGATCCTCACACAATGGAAAAATTAAACTAAATTAATGATTGAATAAATGAATGAATGAGCATATTCTAGAGAAAGAAATAATCACCTTAAGGAAGTAAATTATGATCCTACATGTGCCTATTCCAGAAAATGACAAACTGTGGCCTGGCAGTTTTGGTTAAATAAAGTTTAATTGGTAAAATAAAGTTTAATTGGAACACAGCCATACACCATTCATTCATTTATTGTCTGTGGCTGCTTTGCATTATACTAACAGAGTTGAGTAGTTGTAGCAAAGATCACATTGGCTGAAAAGCCTAAAATATTTACTCTCTGGCCCTTTATAATAAAATTTACTGACCCCTTATCTATACCATTGATTCTCAGATATTAGCATGCATCAGAATCACAGATGGCTAGAGTCTAAGCTCAGAGTTTCTATAGGTCTGTGGGAGGCCACGAAACTTTGCATTGCTAGCAAAATCCCAAGTGGCTTTGTCTCTACTGGTCCATGGACCTACTTTGAGAATCACTGGTCCTTAACATTCAAGTATACTCAGACACACCCATTTGGTTCCATGTATTGAATTGACACATATATAACTGAAACTTATATATATAAGTTATATATATACATACTTATATATATATACTCATGCTTGTAGGAAGAGAAAGATTCCATAGCAGTCTGGATGATTGAAAGGAACTGCTTTGCTTCTTCTCAGCCGAATCTCTAACATAGCAAGGATTTATCCAATCAATTAATAGTTGGATCTTCAAACATAGCATATAAACCTGCAACCAAGTATGCACAGACTTGGCATTCTCAGCCCCTGAGAAAGATCTCAGTGGATACTGTGATGTGTTCTCCAAAAAGCATTTCAATGAGCACCATTGAGCAACATCTTTCACCTGTCAGCATCTTCAACAATTGCCTCAGCTTCCCAAATAATCCATCTCACCCAAGTCCACATTCTTTCATGGAGTACCCTGGACTCAACTGATGGGTGCCATAGTTTAAAAACCCAGCCACTTTAGCCCAACTGGGGTCAACTTTGAAGGCCATTCTACCAGATTTCCCTATGGGGTCAACTGGGGGTTGTCTTTGGGCTACATTAAAGCTGTATTTTCCCCTCTGTCTTCTTCTGCTTTCCTCTCCTTCCATCCACAGGTGCAGATCCCAAGGGTATTCCTTATAAACCTGCCTGCAAAAACTCTCTCAGAGTCTGTTTCCAAAGTAATCCACCTGACAGCAGAGACACCTTCTTCCTGAATCCACTTTAGTCTCAGTCTTGCCTTCTATCATTAGCAATCCATGTTCCACCTGCGTGTTTCCTGTGATCCAATAGGCATATTCAGTAGCTCCATGAATCCATCAGAACTTTGCAGTCAAAAGCACCTCCTTCTCTCCTTTTCAAAATACTCACCCAATCATCATCATTTATGGTCACCTTGTTAGAGCAAGAAGCCCCGAGGAGGATTAGTTCAAATGGTGCCCCTGCCACTGAATCTCAGTCATAGATCAAGGCAAAAACTGTCTTGAGTTTGCAGCCAAATATAGTAAAAAGTACTGAATATATCACCTTCCCGCACCAATATGGTACTGCTTTAGCAAGTCTATTTCTTTCTTCACTCCTTGATTTAGTGGCTTCCCCTGGTTTATGAAATACTTTTCTACCCATGGGCCACTGAAAACATCTTTATAAAATAGAGTTCATCTTTGAACGGGTCACTTTCCTAATGAATTTTAACATTTCAAGAAGGAAAAGGGGAGTATTTCTGACCAGATAGTCTTTGAGTAAGTATTAACGTGGGTTTCTAAATGCCAGGATTTAAGCTCTGTTAACAGCCAATATAATCATCAGTTTGTAAAACAAAATCTTAAGTTTATGCCTGTACAAAGCACAGTGAAAAGAATTTGCTCCAATCTCTCCAGTGATGTGGCATAAACAATTTTCATTTCTGTTCATGGCCATGGTGCCAGTCTTCACTTCATATGGTTAGTAAGTGGCAAAGGCAAGACTTGAACCAGACCAGCCTGAATTTCAAGTCCATGCTCTTTCAACCACATTGTGCAATTCAACAAATTTTTATTGGACATCTATTATGTGTGAATAAATATAATACTTCTGAATTATAATAATACTATAATAATAAATATAATACTTCTAAATAATAAATACAATGCTTCTTAATACACCTTATAGATAATCTACTTTCTCTCTCTCTCACTCTCTCTCAGTTTTGTCAACCATTGTAGTTCCTGGAAAAGGGATGTGGGATACTTCTTTGGAAAGAAGGAAGAACAAAGAGGAAGGGAAATGGGCTTATTCTTCCCTTAAGGATGAATACTGCCCCTTTGACCTTGGAGGATTGTGGAAGAAAGAAGGGTGCAGTCAGCGAGAGATGGAGTTCTGCTCTTGCCTCTCTAGACCAAGGTCAAGTGAAGAAGTTAGAAAGCTGAGGACGGCCAGGTGCAGTGGCTCACGCCTGTAATCCCAGCACTTTGGGAGGCCGAGGTGGGCAGATCATGAGGTCAAGAGATAGAGACCATCCTGGCCAACATGGTGAAACCCCATCTCTACTAAAAATACAAAAGTTAGCTGGGCATGGTGGTGTACACCTGTAGTCTCAACTACTTGGGAGACTGAGGCAGGAGAATTGCTTGAACCTGGGAGGTGGAGGTTGCAGTGAGCTGAGATCATGCCACCGCACTCCAGCCTGATGACAGAGTGAGACTCCATCTAAGAAAAAAAGAAAGGATAAAAAGAAATCTGAAGAGGAAGTTTGATCTTGCTTTGCACTTGGGACATTTGCAGAAGACCTCAAAGGCTATTCCCATAAGAGCATAAAAGTGGATGATTCAGAATCAATGTAACAGAAAAGTGCAAGTGAATAAAGAGAGAGCTTCTCTTAGTGTTCCAGACCTCCTTGGTGCCCCTGTTCTGTAGGAAGAATCCAAGAGTTCTGCAGAGTCCAAGAGGTGAAAAGTAGCTGAGAGTCCAGAGTGAGGTCTAGTCAGAGAGTCTATCATGTGCTCCTTCCTCCTGGCACAGCCCCATCCTAATCCCCCCTTGTGCTGCAGACCCCTTAAGGTAAACTGTGGCTTCCATTCATTTCCCAGCCCAAGGAACCCACCTGGAACCCTCACCCCAGCCTACATAGGTCCCCTTTGTATACCACCCCAACATGGCTATTGGCAAAATACTTCTTTCTATACTGGATTTGTTCATAGTTTTTTTAGAAACACTTATCACGTGGTAGTCTCTTACATGTTTTACATATATAAACTGTTTAATCCTCAACAACCCTATTCAAAAAGAAATCCCAGAAAATAACAGAAACCCCAGGAAAAGGCAACAATATCTTGAGCACTTCTCACTGTCCTTGTACAGAGGAGTAAACTGAGGCTCAGAGAGGAGAGGAATGTGCTTGAATCTTGCAGCAGGGAGAAGGATAGATCTATCTAACAACATTTCTGCAGGAATGTCACTGACCTGAGGACAAAATGCTGAGCTGCCCCCAGGACATAGCAGGACAAGTGACACTCTGCTGGGGGTAACCAAAGGCTATGGGAGGTGCCAAGGGTGGTACCTCTTACGTGCAGAGTCAAGGAGACAATTTCTAAGATGCTTCCTTGGGGAAAACTGAAGCAAAAAACAGAAGTTGTGGACTCTGAGCTGCAAGGCCACAAGGAGGAAGCTGGGTACAAGCAAGAGGGGATGGAGGTGTCCAGAAGTGATTCAGGGGATGAGCCCTACCAAGAGAGACTCCCTGGGCCAGTGAGGGCAGCTCTAGTGCTCCAACTTTCTACAGGGTCACCATGGCCACAGGTTTTGATTAGCAGGAAGCATCAAAGGTGCCAATTTCAAAGAGATAAAGAACTTCTAGAGTTAACAGGCAAAAGCTAGGGCAAAGACAAGACAAAGAGAAAGAGGATTGGCTGAGAGTGAGGAACAAAAGGAATATAATAAAACCCAGAGTGGCTGTGACTAACCCTGAAATCCCCAATTTGGATTTGACAGTGGTCTTTGGACTTGTAGGATGTTGATATGGTTTGGCTGTGTCGCCATCCAAATCTCATCTTGAATTGTCATTCCCATAATCTCCACATGTCATGGGAGGGACTCCGTGGGAGATAATTGAATCACGGGGGTGGTACCTTCATGCTGGTGTTCTCATAATAGTGAGTGAGTTCTCACAAGATCTGATGATTTTGTAAAAAGGGGCTTTTCCCCTTTTTGCTGGGCAATTCTTGCTTCCACCATGTGAAAAAGGACCTGTTTACTTCCCCTTCCACCATGACTGTAAGTTTCCTGAGGCTTCCCCAGCCGTGCTACACTGTGAGTCAGTTAAATTTATTTCCTTTATAAATTACCCAGTCTTGGGTATGTCTTTATTAGCAGTGTGAGAACTGACTAATACAGATGTATTAGTCGCAGTAGGAAGAATTGCACTGGGCTGGGCCTGGGCCAGAAGTGGGAGGAGCTGCCTCATCTGCAAGGTGGAAAGACAAGGCCCCTCTAGAAGCAAAAGCATGAAGCCCAGGATGTATTGTAGACCCAGGAATGGTTAGTGTGAGTCTATGGACTGGCGACACTGCCAGAATAGGGGGACAGGTCTGCACTTGTCTCATGACTGGCAAGGGGAAGGGAAGGCAACGGCTCAGAAAAAGTGCCTAGGAAATGAGCAGGGGCATAGGGAGAGGCTGAGATGGAAGAACCAGTATGTGAGGTAGTAATTGGGGTTGCCGAGGGTCTGTAATTCCAAGGAAATCCAGGAACAAGGTAAGTGCCAAACTAGCAGCATTCTCCATTTCAAGGTCACCTAACTGTCCTCATCATCCTCATGAACACCTATTGAGCACTCATTATTAACTGGTACTGTACAAACTACTTTAATGACATTATTTCACACTAAATTTTATAAACCAGTACAAGTGTGCTTCAAAATCTGTATCTGTTTGGAGAGCAAGTGAGGATAAAAAGGGGCATCCCTGTTTTGTTCCTGAGTTTTAGAGAGTGAGGAGCAAAAGTTCAGAGAGCAAGGTATTTGTTTAAATATATATCTGAATCTATTCAGCTCTTGTGTTTGGATAGCAAGCCTGTAGATAGTGCGAGTTCAAACAGTGAGGGAGACCCAGGCTATGTTTACCTCCAGTTTACAGATGAAGAAATTGGTGGTCACAGAAATGTAATTTGTCCAGGTCAGCCCATTAGAGAGGGTACTAAACTTCTGCCTGGTTCTGTCTGACTCCACAGTCTACTTGGTTGTACCTCTTCCCCACCTAGTGGGAATGGGGAGGATATTAGGGTTGTTTGGAAGCTAGCAGGGTACAGGAATGGAGTCTGGGAGGGGAGGATCAACGGAGCGATAGTAAGTAACTAGGAAAAGCAGCAGCTGAGAACATGGGTTGGGAGCTGAGAGCAGAGGATAGACCATTTTTTAGCCTGATGATTTACTTTTCTGTGCAGCACCAAGTATTTTTCAAAGCATCTTTGATTCCACATACCCTGGGCATGCCAGTATGTGCCATCCCAGCTCTTAAAACCGTTGTCCATCTCCAGCCAACCTCAGCAAATGAAAGAAGGGAAAAATACTTTTCTGACTGGCAGAATTCATCAAAATGAATTGGCAACACCTATCAGCCTGAAACAGCAGTTTGCAACTTGCTTGGTAACAAATCTTTCTGGGGACATTATCTCACAGGAAACAACACAGGATAAATTCTTAGCACAATATGATTCCTCCCTCCCTTCACCTCCTCCCCACTTCAAAAAGATTTAACATCTAATTCAGGTTTTGACGAGCTGCTACATCTTGGTAGAAACACTGTTGATCTCTGTCGGACCCCAACGGCCTTGGGCAGAACAAACTGAAGGGAAGGGGGACGCATGGACAGTAGGCAGTGATAAATAAACACATTACCGCTGCCTCTGACGGAGCACCATGACCTCCAACACAACCGCCGAGTTGCAGCTCTTTAACAAAAGTCACCGTATTTTCCCTGCAACCTCAGGGTCTTAAAGTGTGAAAGTGAGAGAGATGCCCAAGGAGGAAACCCATTCTATCCGAATCTAGAAATAGTTGGGCTTGCTGGCTCTAGTCAGAGCCTCTCGTTGGATTTACAAAACAAGCCAAAACACCCCTACCTCTAAGCCAAAACACTGAAGCACAGAAGGAGGATCTACCTGGAAACTCTTTTCCCAATGGAGAAACTGAGGCTCTAAATAAATAGGTAAAGTGTCCAAGGCCATATAGCTAGAAAGTGGTAGAATTGGGAGCCAAATGTAAATTTTGTTTAAAAATAATTTCCTGCTAGCCATGGTGGCCCATGCCTGTAATCCCGGTACTTTGAAAGGCCGAGGCGAGAGGATTGCTTGAACTCAGAAGTTCAAGACCAGCCTGGGACACATAGTGAGACCTCTTCTCTACAAAAAATAAAACCATTAGTTGGGTGTGAGGAGGACCACTTGAGACTGGGAGATTGAGGCTGTAGTGAGCTGTGATTGTGCCACTGTACTGTAGCCTGAGCAACAGAGTGAGATGCTGTCTCAAAAAATAAAATACAACATAATAATAATAAATTTTCTGGGAGGAATTGGTTGGGATTCAGTATAATTGTTCTTTTGTTTCTTTGTTGCTTTGAAGAATACTTTTTAATTAAAACATACACTTACGAATTGATAAAACAGAAAGACTTGTTGGAATTCCACAGAAAAAAACAATATTTTTATTCAGTAACCTGGGAACTGGATGAGATGGAAGATGTCATTCCATCCCCACCTTAACAACAGGTAAACTGAGAACCAGAAAGACAGCATGGTCAGCTGGAGCACAGAGCTAATATGTGGCAGAACTGGAAGAAAGCAACGGTCCTCTGACTCTATGCCAAAGACCTTTCATTTGCTCACTTAATATTGCCGTTTTCACAGTAGGAAATAAAACACAAAGAAAGTGAGCTGTGGAATGCTTTTGTTAACAGGAGTTGCACCAAGAAGTTTGTGACAAGTACCATTTTAACAAAGAGCCAAGCAGGTCTGGGAAGATGCCCAAAAGGACGCCTTTGTCCATGGTTTTGACTGAGAACTCACTTAACCTAACAGATAGCACCATGCCTGGCACACAGCAAATGACCCATAAATATGTGTGGAATGGATAAATTGCCCTTCACATTGAACAAATGAACATTGTGTGGAATCTCTCAAGAGTTCCCCCTCTTGACAGTTCTCTGACACTGAACCTTGCTTGTCCTCTGCAAATGCCCACCATTGTTTACTTCATTTCTTCTTTCTCTTTGTATACCCATTGAATACTGGTCTAGAAGGGCAAGAACCATGCAGTTTATTCACCAACCTACCCGAAGTGCCCAGCATTGTCTCTCAATACCCAATGAATGTACATTGAATGAATGAGTGTGCCCTTTGTTCTCTGCCTGGCTGGAACTTTTCATTGACAATGTCTGTTTGTACTCATATTGGTTGTAAGAGTACTGTAATCCATAAACTCATAAAACGATAGAGTCAAAAGAGGTCCGAGTGTTGCCTCTAATTACATAGTTGGTAAGAAAAATAAATTCAATAAAAGGGATTTTTTCAAGGCTATGCATCTTGTTCATACCAGAATTTAGACTCGAATCTTGTTCAGTATTTATGTCATGACACACTATATGTGTCTGCATCTGCATGTGTATTGTTTATGCTTGTCTGTATACTCATGTATGCATAGTGAGTAAATGTGTGTGTGTGTGCGTGTGTGTGTGTGTGTCAGTTGGAAAGTGAGACCATCAGCCTTATCACAGACAATTTCATGATTGAAGCTTCTAAAAAGAAATCATTTCAGCTGTTATGGCAGCCATGGAGCTGCCCTGCTCCAATCTCCCTCAGAGGAACCCGCTGAGGAAAGCATGAATGGTTGACAGCCCCAGCTGCCACACCTTTGAATCCACGCTTCAATTATCGTCAGGCCAAAGTTCCCCTGCCTGATCCCAGCCAAGACCGAGCACATCAGAGAGTATCAGAATAGGGCTATTCCTGCCCTACTCAGGATCCCTCTCACAAGCAACTTTGCCATGGGCCTGGCCAGAACTTTGTCAGAACTGTGCCACAGTGTGAACTTTCTCCTGCCCAATCCTTCTCTTCCTCTGTCCTTCCTTAGGGTGTGTTACCTGCATCATAGTCTGAAGACTCTCCCCACCTAATTTCACTTTCTCCCCTCTTATATTGTACAAATGTTCCCTACCCTACCCCCAAACCATAGTAAATCTCTTAGGTATCTAGTCTCCTCTTCATGTCTGTTTCTTCAAGGACCCAAACTGACCCAACTGGCCCACCTGTTACTTGAATCTCTGAGACTCACAGGCCACTCTACTCTCTAAGCCTGTGTGTGGCCCAGGCCTGCTTTCCATCCCAGTTCCATTGTGTATGATGCCCCCAACCCTCCCTGCTTTCCAGATTGCTGTTCCAGCATCCCCAGCAGCCTCACTCAGTTGTGGAGCACAGACATAGTGCCAGAAACAGGGCCTGCCCCAGGTCCTCAGCCACAGTTTTCTTGTCCTGCTGCATGACCTGCTCCCTGGGACTTCAAGGGAGTCAGATAAATGTTCTCTGGAAGCTGGCAGAATGACCACATGGATGTGGAGGGGTTAGGGAAGTCCCATCTCCTTAAAGCCGAGAGAATCACGCTGTATAGAGCTATAACAGGCTTCCTGCTGCCCAGAACCACTTGCAGCTTAGTCCACACCCTGAGAGGTGAACTGTCATTCAAGTGTAAAGTGACAGCAATTCTGAAAAGGGCTAAACCCAGCTACTGTCATTTAACAATTTATTCCCAAGTAGTTGCAGTGGGCCAGGTACCAAGTTCAGTGCTTCACCTGCATTCTCACCTCTAATTAAAACATCCACTTTATAAGGGAAAGGCTGTCATCATTCCCTCCTGATAGCTGAAGATACTAAACTTTCGAAAAGCTAAATTTTCTGCCAAGGACATCCCACTAGGAACCCTGCACATCTGACCCCAGTATCTGTAAGTTTAAGCAGTACATTACATCGATGCATTTCTGAAACAAACCAGGGACAAGTTCACAGGAGACAAGCAGAGTGATGAGGCAGGAGTTGGTGGTAACATTGGCTTTGTGTAGCTCTCTTAGAGAACAGGAAGTGCAGGAAGCCTGGGCCAGAGACACAGCCCTAGGGAAGAAAGGCCCTGCCTTGACAAGGCTAGCGTGGTGTAGGTTCTGACCCAGACCCTGTGGGGCAACATGGAATCACCCAGAATCAGATCCGCAGAATGACAGAGTCATGGCCTCACTACAGTGATGGAGACCTCGAGAACAGAAAGAGGAAGGAAGGCTCCATGAGGACTCAATGCTGAGCAGAAGCTGACCTCAGCCCAGAAGCTGAATGGCTAAGCCCTTCACCGCATTAGCATTCTCCAGGCCCTGGGGTGTTCAGGCCCAGGAGACCTGAGGACAAGGGTCAGGTTACATCCTTAGAAGAGAGTTTGACAACAGAAAACCTTCCTTCCTTTGGGTCCCTACACTCCCCCCAAGGTAAACATGTTATGGTTCAGGAGTGGTGAAGTCAGACCAGGTTTATTTTTTCCCTGTTTCCTGGGGCTTGCAACAAAAGGGCTGTAATGTTTCTCAACTGCTTTTGGGCCTTCCAGGGTTTTATTGTTCACCTTCTTATTTTAGAGACCCTTATCCTGGCTTTGAAGGGTTCAGATCTTTTCCCAATGGTCAGAGCAGAAGTCCATGGCTGAATTCTGTTTCTAAACCTAAACTGTGTTGCTCAATACTGAGCCCCTCCTCTCTCACTCATGCACGCACATGCCTGCACACAGGCATGCATGAGCACACACACGTGTACATGCTCTAGAACCAGCCTAGGCAATGGCAATCCAGCCTGGCATGACTCAACCATAGTAAAATTGTTTTTTTTTTTTTAAGATTCTCATCTCCACCTCCTGATTTCCTTTATCTTCCCGGTGAATAATTGTACCCTATGGACATGCCTGGTCTACTGCTCACCTCATCAAACTCTCTGTTTTCTCCCTTCAAGGCTGAAGGGACTACCATTTGAAAAATAGTTGTCAGTGAGCACTAGTGCCAGGCATTGTGCTGAGCACTTCATGTAAGTTTCTCATTTAATATGCACAAAGATACCGATGAGACTATTAGTCCAATTTTACAGATTAAAAAAAAGAAAACAAGCTAAGAGAGGTTAAATAGCTCACTCAGGGTCATAGAGCTAGGAGGGAACAGAGTGAGGTTTTATTTCTTAACCCCAGGAAAATAAAGCTGGAGATTTAGGAAGTTTTGTAGCTATAACGGACTCCTGACAAAATTAGAGGGATAGAAAAGTCTGATTCCAGTGGTTTATTTCCAGGAGAGTATGCTTCTGAAACAAACAATGAGTGAAACAGACAATTTCCCAAAAGTCCAACACTGCAAGGAATGTGGTGAACTAAAGCATGCCCTCTGTGCCTTGAGTATGCAAGTAAAGGAAGCCTAGACCCCCCTTGGGCTTTAGTGTTAGTTTCCCAGCTGTGTCTTCGACTGAATCTTGGGAAATAAATATTTGATAAGACAACTTAAGAAGGGGTGGGCACTCAAGAGAGAGAGGCAATGTCAAAAACAGAAGCTTATAAGGAAGACATGGACCAATATATTAGGGAAACAGCATATGGTGAGAATAGTTGAAGGTGGAGCCCAGCAAATATTAAGACTTTAGGGTAAGAGTTAGACCTTGAGGGCATGATAAGCAACAAATTTTATTATGTAGGCAGCGGGCGCTGTGGCAAGACTCGGCATGAGAATAACCCGTTTAGACTGTCACTTTCAATAGCTCATTCTGGCAGAGATTCTGATTAAAATGGGGGAAGTTGGCCATCTAGCCCTATTGCAACAATTGCATTTGGAAGAAAATAAGGCCTGAGGAAAAGTGGCAGGATCAGCAACGGCAAAAGGAGCCTAGGATTCAGAAGTTCATGACCTGGAAGAAGTTTTATGTCCCTTTGGGAAGTAAAGTTTCCCTAAACAAGGACGCTTCAATCCTGGGACAGTAATAACAGTTAGCATGTATTGAGTGCTTACTGCATAAAGACTAAATTCTATACAACAACCCAATGATTACTGTTGTAATCCCCATTTTACAGATGAGAAAACTGAGGCTTAGAAATATAAAGTAACCGAATTTCAAGGCAAGATATTCTGAGTTCAAAATCCAGATATATTTATCAACATTTGTCAGAGCTAGAAATTGGAAGCAGAGGGCCTGGAGGATGTCAGTAGCTCTCTGCATTCAGGAAGAGTGGCCTGATGAGAAGTTATTAGGTTGGTAGGTTGGTGCAAGAGTTATCGCGGTTTTTGCCATTGAAAGTAATTGCGAAAACTGCAGTTCCTTTTGCGCCAACCTAATACCTTCTGCTGGTCTAACCCAGGGTTTCTCAGTCCCAGTACTATGGACATTTGGGGCTAGATAATCCTCTTTTGGGGGTTGTCTTGTGCATTCCAGGACTCCACCTACCAGATGCCAGTAGCACTGTTGCCTCCCAAGCCAAGACAACCAAAATTGTCTTCGAACTTTACCAAATGTCTCCTGGAGTGGGGCAGGGGGATAAAATCACCCTCTGTTGAAAACCACTGATCTAATCTTATCTCAGGATGTCCTGGCAGGATTGAAATCTACTAAAATCTGTGCCTTAGTGAGGAGCTCTAGGCAGTAGCTAATAATTGTTACTCTCAGCCAAAAACAAACAAACAAACAAAAAAACCCTTGCCTGCATATTTATACTGCAGAGTTTCTGGGTGGTGAGCTCCACTCTATGAAAGCTTCCTCCACCCTCTGCCCTGCCTATCAGGGAGGGCCAAAGTTTGAAGGAGGCGAAAAAAGTCTTCTTTGGAATCTTTAATGTACTCATATGAATTAAAGGGTTCAGAGTTTAAGTGGGCAATTCTCAGTTAGTCACTTGAGAGCTCAAATTAGCTCTACTTTTCTGCATATTAACTCCCCTTAGGTGCCCTTTTAATGATTTAATGATGTCTAACTCAGAAGTTCTTTAAAGCTGAAGAATTTGTATACCCCCTACTGCAATTTCTACCTCCTTTGACCTACAAGTCCACTCCTTAGCTCCACACCCTCCTTCAGGCCTTGCCTTGGGTGTCACCACAGGCAGAATTTGGGGAAGCCCAGGGCTGTGGGTTAAGTCCCAAGTGGGTCTGTAATTTAGAAGGAGAGTTTAGCAGAAGAGGGGGAGATGCTTAATGAGATTCTACTGCTCCATTTCTCTTTTCTGAGACTGATGTTCATTTTATATTTTATCCTTTCTGTAACAAGGATTCATTTTATATTTAACATTTACATTGAAAGTGGCAGTATTTCCTTGGCCTCTAAAGACCTGCTATTATATTGACGTTGGATGCTAAAAATAACAGAACCACAAAATAGAAAAAACATGGAATAAATAGATAAATGTTACTTACATGTAAAAAAGATATACATGTAAAAACGGTTTTACATGTATAAAGATAAATACTTTCTACGGATAAGTGCACGTAAACACATACTATCCCCAGGAGGTAGAGCTGGTTATCTCCATTTTACAGACGAGGAAATTGAGGTTCCAAAGTACTTAAGCCATATGCCCAAGGTCACACAGTAGGTGGAAGAGATGGATTGCAGCCCCAGGCAATCTGGTTACTGCATCCCATTATTTGGGATCTATCTTTACCCTCAAACTCTTAACTGTCCCTTCAACTCCATGATGTACAGAGTGTAACCACCAAACCTCAGCAGGTTCTAGGAACTGTTCCTAGCTACCTAATACTATCCTTCTCCCTACCCAAATGGGACTCCTTGGCTTCATATATGCCAAGTTCACTCCTACCAATACATAAGCATCCTTGATCCTCAGCCTCTCTTTCTCTGAGTTTGTCTTTAAAAGTTAGGTTAAGTAGCCCTGACAGGGTTGCATAAAAGGCAAAATGAAATATCCCATGAAGTCCCTTGCATGGTGCATGTGACACCTAGTAAAAATAGCATAAACTTTACATAGCTCTGAATATGTGCCAATCCCTATTCTCTGTGCTTTGTGCGTATTTACTCATTTTATCCTCAAAACAAACCTCTGAAGGAGGTATAAAATATCCCCAAATGAGGGAAGTGAAGCAAAAAGAGGTTAAATGACTTGTCTAAGGTCACATGACTTACAAGTGGCAGAGCTAGTACTTGAGCCCACACCATCTGGTTCCAGCGTCCACACCCTTAGCAGCTCTGTAGCTCTACCCAGGAAATGTGTAACATCTTTCTCCTTTTTTTTCTCCTTACCAATCTCCTACAGAACTTCTCCTCCTCAACAGTAATGTGACAGCTACTGTAGAATGCTTTATTACAGTTTCATGCATTTATCTTATTTACCCAACTGACTGAAATTCCTCCAAAATATTTACATTCCAACAGTAGCATATTTTTTTTTGGTAAATGATACTTAAGTTAAGCAGTAAGATGTTAAATGTAAAAGTACTGAGGTAGGACTTCAAGTGGCTCCAGCAAGCCTTGGATACACGGTCACTCTGTACAGCCCCAGGGAGCTGTCCCCTCCTGGAGTGTTTTGCCTCAACTTCCAACAGAAAGTTTTCTCCTTCCTAGACAGGGGGAGTTCTTAGAGCCAGAAATCAGGTTGAGCAGAGGTAAGGGAGCCCCTTCAGCATCAAGCCACCGAAAGACTAGAGTGTACAGAGTAGAGGCAAAGAAAACAAGAAAGTGCAAATAGAATATGACACTACATAAGACATTCACATATAAAAAAAGAGTTCAAATAAAAGACACTGGCTGATGAGGTTTGGCTCTGTGTCCCCACCCAAATCTTACCTTGAATTGTAATAATCCCTGTGTGTCAAGGGCAAAACCACGTGGAGATAATTGAACCACAGGGGTTGTTTCCTCCGTACTGTTCTAGTGATAGTGAGTTCTCACGAGATCTGATGGTTTTATACCGGGCTTCCCCCTTCGCTGGGCACTCATTTCTCTCTCCCGCTGCCCTGTGAAGAGGTGCCTTCTGCCATGATTGTAAGTTCCCTGAGGTCTCCTAAGCTATGCGGAACTGTGGGTCAATTAAACCTCTTTTCTTTATAAATTACCCAGTCTTGGGTATTTTTTCATAGCAGGATGAGAACAGACTAATCCACTGGGCAACTCATCCCAGGTGAGATAAGTAACAGATGACTTGTCTTTACTTACAGGTGACTTACAAGATGACTTGTCTTGACCCATATAGGTCAATACTAAAAAGGTTTGCTCCAGAGAATAAACCATAGAAATCATCTCTGGATGTGAGTAATCTCTGGATGGTTCTGCACGGTAAAGTATAACTCAAATATTGGCTCCTACTTCTACTGCCATGGTTGCTGCTAACAGGCAGCATTCACTGGTGAGACATGAGAAAGTTTATATTGCATGCAGCTATAATCATAGTCAACATTTATTGGGCTTTTACTATGTGCCAGGAACTATTCCAAGCACTTTGTTCACATGAACTCTTTTAACTGTTCCTTCAACTCCATGAGGTAAAGAGTGTAACCTGCATTACTCTTGGACCTGGAAAAGAGAAGCCCATCTCCGGGGGCTGGAACTTGCATTTTGTGAGCATACACGTAACAATATATTTATTGAAACCTCATGGTGGGACTCCTTGGAAAAATGGCTGATTCTAGGACAGGAGCAAAAAAAAAAAAAAAAAAAAAATACATGAGATAAGCCTGTAGCATCACGTAGTGCTAAAAAGTAAGAGAGTCCTCAAACAAGATTAAAAAAAAAACAACACAATTATGGGGGTATGTCTAAGGGACACAAGACCCAGATGAAAGGACTCACAGTGGCCAAAGCTAAAACAACTTGAGCAATAGAATGTTTCAGAGTCATATTGGATTATAATCTAAAGTATAAAATAAATATTCATGAGTCCATACTAATATAAATGAATTATTTAATAAATAAGTGGAAAGAAAGAGACAAATTTCCCATGCAGAAGAACTCCAAATAATGTATGCAGATACTGTGCCCTTAAGGGGGTAGAGCAAAACTCCTCAGTCTTTAAGTGTGGGCTGTACATGTTGACTTCCTTCCAAAGAGAATGATGTGGAAAGGAAGAAAAAACACATAACTTTACAGTGAGGTAACCTGACAAATACTAACTCAGCCAGGTGATCAAGGTCAATATCAAGAGTGACATGTCCTTTTATGATATGATGTGATACGAATGGCATCTGTGGTCTTCCTCCGAAAAACCAATAGCTAAGCATGAGAAAAACATTAGACAAATCCCAATTGAAGGACATTCTGCAAAATACCTAGCCAGTACTCTTTAAAACTGTCTAGGGCATCAAAAACAAAACGAGTCTGAGAAACTGTCACATCCAAGAGAATTCTAAGGAGACATGACAACTAAATTCTATGTGGTATTCTGGATAGGATCCTGGAATTGACATAGGATATTTGGGGAAAACAAAGAAAATCTGAGTAAAGTATGGATTTCAGTTAATAATAACAATACGGGTTCTTTCTAATAAATGTGCCATACTAATGTAAGATGCTAATAAAAGGGGAAAATGGGTGTATGGAAACATATAGCATTTTTGTATCTTCAAAAAGTATATCTTCATAATTCTGTAAACCTGAAGCTGTTTTAAAATAAAGCTTCTTAAAAAAAAGTAATATACCTCACAATGTCTTTGTCACGCGGGAGCCAGTGTCCTACAAAGCCACTCTTACGACTAACAAGATTAAAATCCCAGGGAAATACTCGTCACCCCTCTTGCCCAGTGGGTGACCTTGAAACCAAAGGAGACTGTATTTAAATGTCATGAGGTCTGCGAGTTGTTCTGCTGTCTTCAGGGATGGACACTGCTCTGGGATTGAGGAGGATTTGAGAGGAGACAAAAGACAAATCTGTTAGCTTGTCAAATCTTTCCTCTCTGCATGAATGCAAAAGATTCTTCTGTAACAAAGTCTCATTTCCTGCAACCATTTTCTTGCTTCTTTTTGTGTTCCAATGTTGAGTCTCGAGTTATTCACAAATCAGTCCAGCATTCACAACAGCCCCTCAGAACAGCCATGGAATATTTTGCAATGTTAAGCAATTCATAGAACTTTTAAATTTGAATATATGTGAGTCTAGACATAACATGCATGAAGCATGATACCACATTTTTACACTAACAACTAGATGAATACTGAATCCTAGAGTTGTGGCTTTGTTTGAATTTTTCTACAAAATCTTAATTAAATCATAAATAAATTAAAATGTCATTTTATTTAATTTTATTAAATGACACTTTCCATTTTGTGTTTCCCTATTTAAGTAATCGATTTTTCCTTTTGCTTTTAGTATTTTTCAATATTTTAGAATACTGACTTTTCTGAGAACACTTAAAATATATTTTTTAGTTTTTACATTTACATTTTAAAATTATTTTAACATTTCCAACATTGACTTAGTTTGCATTTTTATGGATGTAAAATAGAAATATATAAAATATATACACATTTTGAATAAATCACATTTTATGTTATAATTGTTCAGGTCATTATTGCCAATAGAACAAAATTCTGTGAAAATCTTGATGATAGTAACATAGTGATTTTGCTGAGAACTCAAAGGAATAAATAAATTTTATGGAATAAATACAAAATAATTTGTAAATAATATGCATCTTTATTTTATGACTAACCCAGTATGTCTGTTTACTAATAGCACATCCAGAACCATGCAATAATAATTACATTTGGCCACCTTTTATATTTTGATGTCTTTCAGTCATATAAATATCATAACTTTACACATTTTCTTTCTTTCTTTCTTTTTTTTTTTTTTTTTTTTGAGACGGAGTCTCGCTCTGTCACCAGGCTGGAGTACAGTGGCACAATCTCAGCTCACTGCAACCTCCGCCTTCCGGGTTCAAGAGGTTCTCCTGCCTCAGCCTCCTAAGTAGCTGGGACTACAGGCGCCCACTACCCCGCTCTGCTATTTTTTTTTTTTTTTTTTTGTATTTTTAGTACAGATGGGGTTTCACCATGTTTGCCAGGATGGTCTCAATCTCCTAACCTCGTGATCCAACTGCCTCGGCCTCCCAAAGTGTTGGGATTTCAGATGTGAGCCACTGTGCCCGGCCTACACATTTTCTTTTTGAAGGTGTTTCTGTCAAAGTAGGAGGATAGAAAATGTTTGATTTCACAGCTTGCTGGCTTGATATATAGCTTTTAAATATGTAGTCATTGGTATGAGGGTCACTATCTGTACCCATGCCCTGGCCCTGCATCAGCAGGGTCTGGACTGTAAGGATAATTTTACGGACAAAGACATTGGCCATTGGTGATCAACTCAACTTACCTGCTTCAGATCCCATGGTAGGTAACCCTGGCAGAGGAGGATCCAAACAGGGCAGAGCTCAAGCTCTTCACCACCTGAAACCTGCCTCTCATGGGCCGTGAGGTGATTGCTATCTGGAGGTTCTTCACCTGCTCCCTAACGCCTATGAAAACATCTGTCTCCTTCAAAAATGTTCCCAAGGCTTCCCTGTAATAGGAACTCTGGATTTAGAGGAAACCATACAGAGAAGAAACCCTGGGGATGGGGCTGAGGCTGGGGAATGTCCCTGACACTCCTAAACCACAGCTTCTCTCTTATCTTTATGAATGTTAGAGTCCTGTCTCAAACAGCTGTTGAGAAAATACAAAAGAACAACAAAAAAAAGCCCTCAATATCAACCTTGATGTGGAAAAAATAATCTTTCATCAAAAGGCAAGAACAAATATAGTCTCTCCTTCCCCTCGCCACACGGAGAACTTTTGCCATCTGCGTTCTCCCAGTGCCATCTCTCCTGACCATCCACGTGGAAAAAAGGAAGCAGTTTGGGACCCCATCTCCATTCCCACCTGCTTCTGCCCCTAGTTTCTTCTCCTGACAGCCCTGGCAATAGCAATCGCTGTCAGGCTGTAATTTAAAGCAAACCAGTGCAAACTTGAACCAACTTTACCTGGGTGATTGATGGGTCGAACTGGATTTTTTTTTTCTATTTACATGAGATTTCTGCAAGTAGGTATTATGATCTCAACACATCTAATATTATTCCTTAATCAACTCAACAGCAAACGTTTTGCATCTAGCTTTATAATAAAAGGTATCAATTAGGAGCTGTTGATGTTTTCAGAGGCAATATCTAATTACAGTCACTCACTATAGGCTATCTTGTTTAAAAATTTGAGCAGAATGAGTAAGTATTCTTGACAAGTTCAATGCATTATTAAAGGTGTAATTACTCAGTTACTGCACATGTAATCCTGAGTTAATTGTGTGACTTCAAAATTCATCACTTTTATGTTTATTGAACTTTGATAAGTTCTCCCATACCTGATTTATCCCAATGATACATTATTCCCCTTCTTATTTCAAACTAAATATTTCAGACCAATTGGTTAGAAAGTGAACAGACTTGGGAACACTCTAGACGCAGAACTGACAACAATGGTTATTTTCTAGTGGGAGGGCTAACTGTGGTCTAAAATGACCACTCATAGGGGAACCCAATATGAAAATACAGACGTGGGAGAAAGCTGGCCCAAGGACATTTTCAGGTAGCCACAAAGTCAGTCGTGCTTCATTAACAAAAAGTTTGTGCACAAGTCCTTTGCCACATATTTCTAATCCATCGCATTAGTGTACTATTGATTATCTAACAAAGTTGAGGCCAATGTGTCGCAGGTGGGGCTTTGCTTCTTGTAACTAAAATAGAGAGAATCCAAATGTTGAAATACCATAAAGACCCCAGTCTTGATGCACACAAACCTTGAGAAAGGTCACTCCAAACAACTTGCAGATACATGCCAAGTGAGGAATACAGCACAGCAGAAGAAGCTGGGAGGTAAGGCATGGTCATACACTACCTTCCCCCAGCATAGGGAACCTTCTGTCCTTCTTCCATGTTTGAGATAGGAAAAAAACAAAGTGTAAGCAATAGGAAAAAACAAACTGTTTTTCCTATCCTCACACACCCAATGCAGCACAGAACACTTCACCCCTTGTCACCAAAATGTGTGTAGATATTTCCCTACACACCACACAGTTCTCTGACAGACACCAGTTGGGTTCCCCACAGTTCAATTCAGTTTGGGCACTGTCTACCTGGAGATAGCATCAGATCTCACAGATTGAGACCTCAGTCCCCAAGACTGCCCTCACTTCACATGCTAGTCTCTTTAGCCACAGGTTATGGCCTTTGCTTCTGACCAACCAAAAAACTGGGCATTCCCATAACCCCTTTTGGGGTTCAATTAATTTGTTAGAGTGGCTCAGAGAACTCAAGGAAACATTTTACTTGTATTGATTCATGTATTATAAAGGCTATTACAAAGGATACAGATGAACAGCCAAGTGGAAAAGGTATATAGAGTGAAGCATGGGAGAAGGGATGTGGAGCTTCCATGCCCTCCCTAGGCATGCCACCCTCCAGGAACTTCCACATGCTCAGCAATTTGGGAGCTCTCTGAACTCTGTCTTTTGGGGTTCCTATGGAAGCTTCATTATGTAGGCATGATTAATTACATCACTGACCATTGATGATCAACTCAAATTTTAGCCCCTTTATCCTTCCCAGAGGTCAGGAGTGAGCCTGAAAGTTTCAGTGCTCTAATCACATGACTGGTTCCCCTGGCAACCAACCCCATCCTGAGCTATCCAGGAACCCAACAAAGTCACCCCATTAGAACAAAAGATGCTTCTGTCACCCAAGGAACTTAGGAGCTCTGTATCAGATGTTCTACAACTCAGGAAATTACAAAGGCCTTAGGAGCTCTGTTTCAGAAACTGGTGTCAAAGACCAAACATTAGAAGACAAGATTCCCCTAGCACCTATATCCACAAGGGTTTTAGCAGCTTTGTCTCAGCAACTGGAGGTAGAGACCAAATAGATATTTCTTGTTATATCACAATATCACATTCTTCTCTCTTTGACTGTCATCACACCTCCAGGCAGCATTTCATCTGAGAGTCCCTTCTGTGTTTGACAGCAGAATCATGTACCTCAGCATCTCTGAGCCTGAGTTTGAACACTTTAAAATGAGGTTAAGCATCTCCACCTTGTCAGCTTTTGAGAGTCCTCGCGATGTGGAGGCTTTACAAATGTTGCTAGTAAATAAAAAAAATCTTCATCAGACTATGGGCAGCTCATGCCCTTCAGGTCCTCAGAGGCTGATGACAGCCTCACTTTCCCATCCCCTCCCCTGAACATTCTGCCATTTGTTCCAGAGCACAGCAAGTGGTTCAGGGGTGGGAAGCAGTCTCTAAAATAGCATGCAGTCTCTGCCTCCTGTGATTCCTGTCCTTGTACAGTCCCCTGCTTTGAGTATAATTGAACCTCAAGACTCGCTTCTAACAAATAGAAGTGATGGGATGTCGTGTCTGAGATTAGGTCCATGTGACAAAGAACTGATGTCTGTGGCCAACAGCTGGTGAGGAGCTGAAATCTGCCATTGGTCGTGTGAAAGAGCTCAGGAGTGGATTCTGCCCAGTCAAGACTTGAGATGAGACCACAGCCCAAGACCTGGCATGACTGCAACCTCATAAGACACCTTGAGGCAGAGGCTCTCAATTAAGCTGCACTCAGATAGCTTCCAAACAGAAATTGTGAGATAATAAATATCTCTTAAGACACTATGCTATGATGTAATTCATTACACAGCAATTGATAACTAATACAAAGGTCCATCCAAGGGGCATGTTTCTGAAGCCACCTTGATTTATCTATGGAGACATTATTGCACAGTGCTGAAGAAAATGGCATTTCATGTCTGATATGAGTTTAAAGCCAAGTACCAACACCCTAATTGTTGTGTGGCATTAAAAGTTGACTCTGTGGGTCTTCATCTTCTACTTCACAAACAGAGATATTAGTTCTTACCTCGTTGTGTTGTTGTAAGCATTGAACTAGGCAATATCTGCAAAATCACTTACTTGGGTAGCTATCATCATGTTTTTCTTAATTAAGTGGTAGCTATTATTTGTTATCCTCACCTCCCAGTCTTTATAAGACATCCAGGGCTCTTTCACAGCTCTTGATCTACCATGGCAATTATATTTGATATCCTTTGGACGAATCTAAAGCTCTTTTCACTTTTCTACTTGATATTTAACTATCTTCTATTTTATTTGCAAGTGTGTGACTCATGGTACAAACTAATTTGTATTCATGTATTTCTGGGCATGAACACGTGATAATCAATCTGATACCTTCAAACAGGTCTTGTAGAGACAATTTTTCCAAAATAATAAGACAGAATTATTATCCTTGAATGTGATCTTACTCTAGTGGGAAAGACAGACACACAAACACAAATTTGCAGCATAAAATAATGAAGACTGTTAAAATGCTGGCATGAGTTTTTCTTGGTGCAGAGAGGCAAGATCCACAAAATTTGGGTCTCAAAGAATAGGTATTTCCCAAAGCAAATGGGAGAAAGGGTTTCCAGGCAGCCTTCTCAATGGGCAAAAGTAAGCTGATGGAAAAAGGCATAGCATTCTTGGGTAAGGACTATAGTATCACTGTGTCTGCATCATAAAGAGGTCTTACAGGAGAGAGAAGGAAAGGACATAGACCAGAGGAGTAGACTGGGGTTGCATTGTGAAAAAAAGACATTGCAGCTCCTTCTAATGGTCTCAGTTTCAACTTACAGAAAACAGGAGAAACTGAAGTTTTAAAATAGATATTAGCATGGCCTAATTTCTCCAAATATTATCCTATCAATTTCTCAGGGGATCTCTTGATAGAGGGCTTGTTGAATTGGGGTTTGCTGTTCAGCTGAGATAGATAGATGATAGATAAGATGATAGATAGATAGATAGATAGATAGATGACAGACAAATAGATAGACACTTGTTTGAGGGGGATAATGGAGGAATTTGTGGCCTTGAAATACTAATTTCCTCAAATCCAGCTTCCCTAAACACAATCCTAAGCTTTTCTAAGCAGTTCTGTTAACAGCTCCTGCATTAAATATATCATGGTCCGCCTCCCTGTGAGGAGCACCCTAGTTCTACCCATTTCAGCAACTCCAAGCAAGGCTATGCCATTCACAGGTTTGAAGACACCTCTCACATCTCTGAACTTTCATTTCTCAAAACAAAAAGCTCTCAGTGCTTTCAATTCTCCCTCCAATGCTGTAGTTTCTGGGTGAGTCATCATTCTGGTCACCACTCCTGGAGTGTCAAAGTACCAATGTGATGCCCATAACTAGATGGAATTCATATTTGTCCCAGCAAATGCTGGGGACCATGGCTCAGCATTTCCTGGGAGTCCCAATGCTATAGGCAATAGCAGATCCTTAAGACAAATAAGCAGCCCTAAAAAATATGCTATTTTAAATTTGTTGCAAGAAGAGAGACCAACGGGTTATAGTCTCCTTTATTTATCTTACTTCTAAGCATTGTTTCTCATCATCTTTTGGTTGTACAGCTTTGGCCCACATCCTGAATGGATTCATCAGCCAGGCTGTTGCTTTCCTCAGCTCTCTCAGACACTCAGAAGTCAGCGTGTGTGGTGCTGCTGAGCCTGGGTGCTGAAGACATCTTATCTACCAAGGGAAACCCAGACAGGCAAAAGTGCAGTCATTACCCAGGCTGTGAGGCTACTGCAGCGATAAATCCCACTTTATTTCCATTCGGAGGAAAAATCTTCAATTAAATAAGAATTGATTTTCTAATGATTTTTTTTTTCTCCTGCTGGCCATTGGTGGAACGCTTGAACCAGCTCCAGCTCTGCCTCATAGGGGGAGAGTAATTAAGTTGCTGCTGCTGACAAAAGGGTTGGCCTCAAGTATGGAAACAACTTAATTCATTTACTTTGGGCAAAACAGAGGGCAGTACCCATCCTGGAAGGGGAAATAGCTAATTAGCAGAAGCCAAAAATGTCAGTGCTGGGCCATTGGTTTGCATATATGGAGCTCTGCAGGTGCTAAACGTGCTCTTGAGACCTGATGGTGGTGGCAGTTCCCTTTTTGTCTGTGCCACTCAAATACTACCAGGGCCAAGTAAGACAAGTGATGTGGAGACAAAGGGGGCATGGCAAACCAAGAGCATGGAAAGAAAAATACTAAAATGTGAGTCGTCCTGAGCCACTCCCCAGTCCTGCTTGCTGAAGGAGAATGCCCTTTGTGACATAGGCAACCACCAAACCTGGCTTTTTGATGTTTATGATGATCAACAGATAGAAAGGAGAACTGAAGGAGAAGTCTAGAGAGGCCAGCTACACCTACATTAGAAAGAGCAGAACAGATCATGGGTCACAGGATTAAGGCTAGATGGGGTTTGAGATGTGGGAAGACTTGAGGTCATTTTGAGTTTTGAGAAAAGGAGAGATATGAAGAGGCATAAACGTGTTTACTGGACCCAGCTACTTTGCAGTGATTAGTGGGACCTTCAGAACATAAATAGATCCTAAAGAGTGAATGCTTGTACCCCTTCCAAAATTTATAGGCTGAAGCCTTTATTTCTAATATGGCTGTATGTAAAGACAGACCCACTAATGAAGTAATTAAGGTTAAATGAAGTCATAAGAGAGAGGCCCTAATCCTGTAAGATTAGTGTCCTTGTAAGAAGAGACTCCAGAGAACTCACTTTCTCAATCTCTCCCTCCCTTTCCTCGCATACAAACCAAGGGAAAATCATATGAGAACATAGCAAGAAGGTAGCTGTCTGCAAGCCAGGAAGAGAGGCCTCAGCAGGAAATGAATCAGCAAGAACCTTGATCTTGGACTTCTAGCCTCCAGAATTGTGAGAAAATTAATTTCTGTTGTATAAGCCACTCAGTCTATAGTATTTTCTTATGGCAGCCAAAACTGGCTAAGACAGTGGACAGAAAAGAATTTGTGAGTCATGTAATGTTGTTCCCATTGGCATTTGGGGGCAACTGTAGAACAGATTTCAATTGGTTGGTAATTATTTCTGGATATCAGACATTTTTCTTTTCTACTTTGAAATATTGTGTCTGTTTTGTTTTCTGGATGTGTCACCATTCTGAGACAAATCACCAATCAGCAGAGCTTTGTGTGGGGTCTGTTTTCAAAAACAAGCCACCATGAGCAGTTCCTGACTTGTAGCGCTTCCCAGGGACTCAGTCTATGTCTTAAACACTTCTTTCTTGTTCCCATGTCTCCTTCAGTCTTCAGGCAGACTAGCCAAGTTTTCTCTTTCTTGGGTCAGTGTGCTTTTTCCCCAGCTCATTCTCTGACTTTCTACCCAAAGAGTCACTTAAATTTTTTTTTTTTCTTAAGGGACCTAGGGTTGTATCCTCTAGAATAGCGCTATTAGTAGTAACCAGAGATGCAGCATTGAATAAGCCACTCCCTTCTAGACAGAACTACTCATCCTCAATCTCAAGATAAGTGCCACATCTTCCAACAGGCCTTCCCTGACCCCCTCTGTCTAAATTAGGTCAATCTCTCACCACCACAATTCTATTCTCTCTCATGGAGCTCATGTTCTTGTCCTTCATAAAAAAGAATCATCACCAGTTGTAATTATATTCTTATTTGTGGATTTATTTATGAAATAGCCCTCTTCTCCACTAGAGTTTGTGAATGCAAAGTCATGATTATTTTGTACACCACTGAATATTCAACAACTGGCAAAGTGTCTGGCATAGATAGAGATAGGTAGGTAGATAGAGAGAAATAGAGATAGAGAGATAGATAATACATACATACATACATACATAGAGATGAAGTGAGAGATCGAGAGATAGAGATAGAGACAGACAGAGTGGGGAAGAGAGAGAGAGAGAGAAATGTTCAACCAAAACATTTGTTGGATGAGTAAAAGAAAGAAACATAATCCTTTCCCTCCTGAAGCTTACAGTCTATTCTATCATGGAATGCAGACATGTCAACAGATCTTTATCTTTCATTAATAATCAAAATAGAAAATATAAAATAAACATAAGGTGCCATGGAAGAATATCTTCAATCAAATCCAGCAAAATACCTGTTCTCTATGCTAGGTGCACAGGTGTCTTGACTCATTGCTGCCACACATTGGCCACTCTCATCTAATTCAGAGGACTCAAGGAAACCACACACCCACTAGCTGTTCCCTCAGAAGCCCCTGAATTACCAACAAAAAGCTGGTTCGTCCCTGCTACTGAGAAATAATTTGTCATGTTTCATCCCCTAAATGAAAGATGCCAGACTGAATGCCCGTCTGAGAAAGGGACAGAGCATCAGATCTAACAAAGAACCCCAGCACTCAAAAAGTTTACCACTAAAATGGAGTGACAAGGAAAGCAGGGGAAGAAAATTACTACTGGAAGTACTGCTACTATCACCACTGCTCCTGGGAGGAATCACCACAGCAGCTGTTCATCAAGTGCTTCCCGCAGCCAATCACTAGGTTAAACGCACCTGACACGCTACATCACAGCAGCTTGCTAACAATAGCTGCTGTGATTCTCACTTAACAATAAAAGTACGGCTCAGCGAGGCCAAGGAGCTTTTTCAAAATCTTGTCACTAATAAATCTCGGAGTTCAGGCTTGAACCCAAGTCAGCCTGACCCTAACGCCTTGGTCTTCACCTGAGTGCTTGCTATGTGCCAGGCATTGTCAACAGTATTTTATATTAATTGTGTCACTTAACTGTTAAACAGCCCTATCAGTTCTCCATCAATAGTCCCGGAAGGGAATGGGGCCTTGGAAAGATTAGTGAACTGGACCCCTGACATGATCTCTTCCTTCCAATACTTCCAATAAACTACTGTTTAGTTTGGAGAAGCAAGACTAGTGGATGTTGAAGAATTGGCAGAATAAACACTTGCATAGATGGAAGGTGAACAGAGGATGTGTGTGATACAGGACTTTAAAGAATGCTGACATCTTTGTGGCTGAAATTAATTGGAAATTTTAAAGTATTCATTTCATTTACCTCTGATTCTAAAGTAATATAGATTTCTGATGTAAAATTTGCAAAAATAAAATTATAAAGAATAAAATGAAAATAGCTCATGATTCTACACACAGAATAGCTAATAATTCTTCATTTTGGTGGATTTCCTTTTAGTATATATTATTTGAGTGCGTGTGTGCATGCACGTGTGTGCATGTCTATTTTTGCATATTTGAGATAATGAGCTATGTAGACATTTCTTTTTGTTTTTACATAGACGTTTCTATTCCATTTTTTGTCTTATATTAAATCTGGACTAATTTTCCTGCTATCAAAAATTCCTAGAGACTAGTATGCTAATAACTGAATCAAATTTTGCCTCTTACATATATTTATTTAATCATTCTCCTTTTGTGACAGAGTTAGTCTGTTTTCAAATGTTCACTAGTATAAACATAGTTTAGAATACCTATCCATAGATGGACTTATCATAAAAGTTGTGTAATCATTTTTCAGGTTCTTGAAAAATGTCAAGTTGATTTGTCAGATGTTTTACTCACTGATAATATGTGCTTTATCCATGTCAGTGCACTTTTGCCATAAATTATTATTGTTATCACTATTATTATTTTACTTTGCCAATCTGATATGTATAAAAAAGAATCTACTGTTTTAACTTGCATTATTTTCCTTTGTCTAATTATATTTTATCTGCAGTAGAATGTTTGTTAATGTTCTCTGTTCAGTTTTTAATTACACTTTAATGTTTTCTTATGGGTATCTATAAAAGATGAGATACTTGCCTTGTATGAACAACTGTGTGAACAGTTACCCAGTTTGCAGTTTTCCACTTGACTTTGCTTATCCATTGTCACTCTGGTAATCTTTTTCTTTCTTTCTTTCTTTCTTTCAGAAATTCTTTTTGTTGTTGTTTTTTGAGACAGAGTTTCGCTCTTGTCGCCCAGGCTGGGGTGCAATGTCACGATCTCAGCTCACTGCAACCTCTGCCTCCCAGGTTCAAGCAATTCTCCTGCTTCAGCCTCCTGAGTAGCTGGGATTACAGGCACGTGCCACCATGCCCAGCTAATTTTTATATTTTTAGTAGAGATGGGGTTTCACTATGTTGGCCAGGCTGGTCTCGAACTCCTGACCGCAGGTGATTCACCCACCTCAGCCTCCAAAGTGCTGGGTTTTAGAAATTCTATTTCTTTTTAAGTACTTCTAAAACATTTATGGGCTGGGGATGGTGACCCACACACCTGTAATCCCAGCACTTTGGGAGGCCAAGGTGGGAGGATTGCTTGAGGCCAGGAGTTGAAAGCCAACCTGGGCAACACGGTGAGACTGTCTCTACAAAAACTAACAAACAAAAATAGCCAGGCATGGTGGTACACACCTGAGGTGGGGGATCGTTTGAGCCTAGGAGTTGGAGGCTGCAGCGAGTCATGATCATGCCACAGCGTGGGTGACAGAGCAAGACCCTGTCTCTAAGTAAAATAAGATATAAAAAAGTTTTATCTATATTTTATTAGCAACTTTTGTGTTTTTATTTTAAAATATAATATTTTAATATGCCTGGAATTTATTTAGATGTACGATGTGATGAAATAATTTAGTTGTATTTTAATATTATATTATTACTTGATTTTATTTAATAATCTCTCTATCTAAATTAATTCAAGATTTGCCCGAGGACAATTTATGAATACACCTTTCTTCTATTCTCTCCTATTACAGAAATCCATCCTGGAATTTGGCACATGTATGGGATATGGATAGAAAATAAGAGCAAAGAGGAATTCAAGATAATGAAGCAATATAAACAAAAGTTGAAAAGAGAAAATGAGCATGCAGTGCCTAGAGATGCCAAGGAATCCAGATCACCGAGGTCGGATAGATGTGTCTTCCCAGAATTTGATGAGGGTAACCAGGTAGAGCCAGATGGTAGAGATCCTTGAATACCAGGCAATGGAGTTCATCTCTCCACCTGTAAGCATTAAGGAGCCATGGGAGATTTTGCAAAGGGAATGACCAAAAAGAAAATGGCATTTAGGAAATGAGTTTGCCAGAAGTACCTGGGAGAAATGGGGACTAGGCACTGAGAATGTAATTCATAGCACAGCAGAGCAGATACTAAAAGATCGTTTTGGAAGCAGAAGGGCTGGTATCCAGCTTTTCTGAGGTAAGAGAGAGAAATGGCGAGGGCAAGAGGTAGGGAGTGGGAACAGATGAAAGAATTGTGACACCAGGTTCCAGCCAGAGTGCTGGGCATTTGGTCATCCTCTGGGCCAGGCTAAATAAGACCAATGACTCTGTGACAGTGCTCCCTCCAGGACAATGGACTATTCAGGGGACACATTGTGCCCACTTATACCCATGGCTGCTTAGGCCTCCTGCACTCACACTCGGAGACCGGGGGTCCATCCTCACTGCTTCTTCAGTTTTGTTTTTTTTTTTTTTCTGGCTGTTGGGTCTGTCCACTCACAAGTGCATGGTGTCCCCTAGAACCACCCTGACTCCTGCAGGCCCCAGCCTGACCAATGTGGAGAAACCCCGTCTCTACTAAAAATACAAAAATTAGCCACCAGGCGTGGTGGCACATGCCTGTAATCCCAGCTACTCAGGAGGCTGAGGCAGGATAATCGCTTCAACCTGGGAGGCAGAGGTTGCAGGGAGCCAAGATGGCACCATTGCGCTCCAGCCTGGGCAACAAGAGTGAGACTCCATCTCAAAAATAAATAAATAAATAAATAACTATGAATTAAATTTCTCCCAAAGTTAGCCTGGCCCAAGCCCTGGAATGACCAAAGGCAGTTTGGAGGTTAAAAGCAAGATGGGGGTTGGTTGGATCGAGTCTCTTTCACAGTCATAATTTTCTCACTGTTACAATTTTTGCAAAGGTTGTTTCACTGTGGGTAACTGCTAAGGCCTTCACCCTTGATGCCAGAGGTGCTGAAACATTGCCATATGGCGAAAGAAGTGCCCTATTGGCCCAACCACATTGAATAAACATCTACCTCAAACCTTTCCACATGTGATACCTCACTTTTTAGCAGGGCTTCAGAATAGAAGGCTCACCTCTTTCTCTCTTCTTTACCTTAGAACTTAGCACAGGGCCTTGCAGTACTGGGGAAAAGAAAAAATGAATGGTTTGTAGAGGTAAATGAACCCTTGTTGATTGAGTGACTAACTGGCCTGGCATATGCTTGGTCCCCTGTGGTACACATAAGTGTTTATAACATATAAATAAGTCAGGTGAATATCTCTGCTTCACAGATGTGCTCAGTTTTTTCTTGAATTATTCAGTCTTTTGGAGACATGATTCCTAATCTTGACCATATGTTGTTTGGGGACTTGGGGGCACAGGTTCTCTTTAGAAAGAGGATAGAAATGAGGACAAGTATGGAAACCCCAATTCCTATGACTATTTTTTTTTCACATGTTGTTTAAGGATGACACTCAGGAGGGTAAGATTTGGAGCTCTTGCTGTCCCATTACCTAGGGAAGGTACGGCAAGAAAAATATTCTCAGCACAGCTGTGTACTACGTGTAATTCAGGAGGGTAAGCCAGTTCAGACCACCCACAGTACAGAGCAGGATAAAAATAGGAACTTGGAGCACCTGGGCTGGCTGAGAAACAGCCAGTTCCCAGGGCTTAGCCTCCACCCCGTTAAGCAAACATGGAGACCTAGCTCCTTTTATTAGGTGAATGGGAAGAGAGAAAATTGAGGTATAATAGAAAAGTAACTGTGCACAAATTTTATTTCACTATTTTTACTCTGCAGCTTGGTATCTGGAATAACTCAGGCAATGATGATGCCTTAGGTATTTCTTTTAATTATTCCAGTGCTACCTTGCCTCCTAGCCCTACTGCAAGCACTCAGCTACTCCAAGCAAAGCCATTCTAACAATTTCGATTAAATCCTGGCCTCTTTGCAACCACACACAAATTAAAAGCATTACTGGACGATCCCAGCTCTAGCTCTTGAAAGTGTTGTTATATAAGGAAGGAAGAACGCTGCCAAAGGCTGCTTGGCATTTCCTCTGCCACAGGGGAGAATTAACCCATTGGGTTTCAGGGACCAAGCTTTTTTTTTCCTCTTACTTTCAACTGTTCTTTAAAAAAAACAAATTCTATCAAGCACACTTTAAACAGATTTATAATATGGAAGGTACCAATGAGTTTTTCAAGAGCACACATTTCCCCCAAAGTTTTGAGAATGCCAGCTTTATGTTTGTAAGATGTTTATCCTTGTCACATGTTAATCATAGTCTTGTTTTGTCCGGGAAGCTCTGGCTTAGGAGACTTCCCCAAGTTAATTGTCTCATTTGTTTGGAGATTTGAATAAGGGACCCTGGGCCTGCTATGACTTTATATAATAGTCAGCCTCCCTTAGAGAATAGAGAAATCTAGAATCACTGCCCAAGGCTTTGTTCTACACAGGTCTGCCTGATGCCACAAGCTCACAGTCCCCACGTCTCTATTCTATGGTGCAATAAAGCTACCTAGAGGACCAAGGTGAGAGGAAGGGCACCCAAGCATGTATAGAGAGAGGACAGACTAAGCCTGCTTTTCAGGACCAGGCTAGGAAACTGGAGCTTAACAGATGGCATGAGGCCTGCCTCAAGCTTCACATGTGGTAAAACCTGAGATCAAAGCCAGGTGTGGTGGCACCTCTTCCAAGTCTTTCCCCACTCTGCCACACTACTTCTCACCATGAGGAGTGCCCATGGGAAGGTCACAGGGAGATGCGACAAGCCAAGAGGGCAAGGGCAAAAGCCAAGGAAAGCAGGCACAGGGACCTGGGATGGTGAGAATTCTCACTGACAGATATACCTTTCCAGCCCCCAAATCTTGTAAAACCTTTTATGGGAGCACTCTTATCACAAGTGCACAGCTTAATGACTCTTCCCAAACTGAATATATCCCCAAAACCAACACAGCCAACAACAATAAACATTATCACCTCCCCAAAGCCTTCCTCACATACCCTTCCAGTCACTGCCTCACCCAGGGCAAACATCAGGCTGATGTCTAATACTGGGGACTGGTCTGCCTGTTGTGTTTCATACAAAGGGAATCATACACCATACTCTCTTCTGTGTCTGTTTTCTTTCTTTTAACACTATTCCCATCATCAGATCCCTCATGTATGGATGTGGTTGTAGACTGTGCTTTCTCATTGTTGTATAGTATTTCATTGTGTAAATAGAACACAACCAAATAAATAGTAATATTTATCTGCTTTGCTGTTGATGGGAATGTGTAACCTCAACATTGGTTGTTTTTTGTTTGTTTGCTTTTTTCTTAAGAGACAGGGTCTTGCTGTGTTGCCCAGGCTGGGGTACAGTGGCTATTTGCAGATGCAATCAGAAATGCACTATAGTCTTGAACTCCTAGCCTCAAGCAATCCTCTCACCTCAGTCTCCTGAGTAGCTGGGACTGCAGGCACCTACCACCATGCCTGGCTTCAACTGTTTCTGATAGGCTTGCTGCTTGCTGGTGCCTTTAGAATTCTGTCCTCTGCTATCATTAGGCATTTCCTAAAACCCAAACCACCTCTGCATATCATGAAGGGAATGCTATTCTGAAAAAGACTTCTTTAAAAACTCTCAGCTGTGGTGACTGTGTTGGAATCAGACTGAGGTTTCAAAATCATTCTCTTACCTCTAAGAGGGAGAGAGTTTTCTTGGGGGTTCCAGGGATGAGGAAGAGGTTCCAATTCTCCTGCACCAATCTTCATCTACTAAAAATGGCTCTCTAGGCATGGAAAGGCTCCCTTTTGGGTCTCCAGCTACGATCGATCAACAATATCTGCTGCTGGAGAGAGCAGGTGCCCTATGATATTATGTTCAATCTTCATTACATAGACAAGGAGCTAAAGCCTGGTCAAGTCAGGGACAGAACTGGGCATAAACTCATTCTCTCTGGGTGTTGCTGAAAAATCATTGACTTGTTGGTTAATCACATGACAACATGAAGACCTGTTAGAACCTGTCAGGGAAAGACCTGTGGAGGCATAAATTATTCTTCCTTCTTCTCAGAGAAGTCTGGTTAGGAAAAAGAAAAAACAAAAGGCCAAGCCAGTGTGCTGGGGCTTCAGCCATCCCCCTGCCGCCCTCCTTCCTCCATTGCCAGCACCATTTCCAGGCTGGCTGCTCTTGCAGAGAAACCCAGCTCTGGGGCCCAGGTCCAGAGGAGAAATCACTCCCTGCCTCACTTAAGAAAACATTCTCCTGTCTCCATCAATCAGTGGGTTCCCGCTCACAGCCCTTCATGCCGTCGCCTCCCCAGGAGGCCCAGATGTTTTATTTATGGGCTGGTCTCTTTAGGAGGAGGCCGAGTTAGACATACATTTTGCTTCCTATTATTCATGAGCCTTAGGTAGAGGGAGGCTGCAGTGGCAGATAAGAGAAGGCTTCAATCAAATCTTAACGAAATAAACCAATTAGAGAGATTACACTTCCATAATAATGTTAATTGTACAGACTGGAAATCGCAGCCTTCCTGGCTGACTCTGCTTCTGGCTGCAGGAGGCATCTTTCAGCATCTCCAGAAATCAATGGCAGTCCCTGCCTGTCGGGCGAAGGGGCAGAACCACTGCCAGAAGAGCCCAGGGTTTCCCTCCAGGAGGACCCAAAGCCTTAGTTCTGAGATGCTCTTGCCAGTCCTATTGCAAGGACTAGGAGTATGCCCAGGGCCCTAGAAAAGACTGATCCTCCCACCCCTGGTCCCTGTCCACTACTCATCTTCCCATTGCACCCACTGCAGCCAACAAATGTCCATACAAATTCTCCAGGGGCCCCCTACCTATGTGGGAACCAGAATAAAACCCATTCATTCACGTGTTCAGTTTTATTTATTACAAGACATTTATTAGGAGGTTCCTCTATGCCAGGTACTGTTTATAGCAATGAAAAAAAACACACAGAGCTCCTGCCCTCATGGATCTTACATTCAGCGAAGGGAAGAGCCAATAAGCAAACACGAGTCTTCATTAGTATATTGGATGGTGAGAAGTGCTACGGAGGAAAATGAGGCTGGGAAAGGTAGCATTGGTGGGAAGAAGAGCCCAGTAGTATTGTGTGCACCATTCTCAGAGATGTATCCCCTAAAAAACTGATGTTTGAGCAGAGTTGGAAGGAGTGAGAGAGGTAGTCAAGGAAGGACTCCAGGCACAGGGGGCAGAGCCAGCCACAAAGAACTCCAGGCACAGGGGGCAGAGCCAGCCACAGAGGACTCCAGACACAGGGGGCAGAGCCAGCCATGGGAGGACTCCAGGCGCAGGGGGCAGAGCCAGCCATGGGAGGACTCCAGGCACAGGGGGCAGAGCCAGCCACAGAGAACTCCAGACACAGGGGTCAGAGCCAGCCACAGAGGACTCCAGACACAGGGGGCAGAGCCAGCCATGGGAGGACTCCAGGAAGAGGGAGGAGAGCCAGCCACAGAGGACTCCAAGCACAGGGTCAGAGCCAGTTACGGGAGGACTCCAGGCGCAGGGTCACAGCCAGTCACAGGAGGACTCCAGGCACAGCAGACAGAGTCAGTTATGGGAGGATTCCGGGCACAGGTGGCAGAGCCAATTACGGGAGGACTCCAGGCACAGCGAACAGAGCCAGTTATGGGAGGACACCATGCACAGCAGACAGAGTCAGTTATGGGAGGACTCCAGACACAGGGGGCAGTATGTACAAACACCCAGAGGCAGAAAGAAGCTCACGTGGTGAAGGTCCCTAGAGGGTTGAGGCAGAGTGATTGACACACAGTTGTGTGTGGCAACCTAATACACATCTTTATCTCCTGATGGGTTATGAGATCCAGGGAGGCAAGCTCTGTTTTATCATCTGCTTTTTTCCCTCTCTATTGTAGCCCGTGCCCCAGCACATTGCCTGCACATGGTAAGTGCCCAATAAATATTTGTTGATTTAATGAATTGTTAACCAACTAATGAGGAAAATGAGTGTGTGGAAAGCTCCCTGTACCAAGGGGAGGGTTGGTGCAGATGTTGAATAGGAAAAGAGGCTGGGACCTGGGCCTAGGAAGAGAGAGGTGGGAGGTAAATTTCCTGGGGCCTAAGCCAGGCCCTGGGCTGGGTGGCAGAGAGGTCTGTTGCCCCACTTCCCTGGTTGTATCAGCATCTTGCCAGCCCCAGCCTTCAGGATCTGTAACAGAAAACAGCTGGCTAAAGAGAGAACAACAGTGGGATTCTCCTTACCTGAGGCAATTCCTGACATAAACCCTATAAAGTCACTCTGATGAACAGAGTTGATGAATCTATGTATTATCGAGTTGGTAGTTATACCATCGCATGGGAAGTTGACATAGCATGCAAGGAGTGTATATATATAATATATAAAGTACGCTTTAAAATGTAAATAAAGCAACTATGAAATGCCACATGTAACTATTCAGTCAGTAAAAATATAAAATAAAATGCTAATTTTGAATGCTGGCACAGAGACTGTGAAACTGTCATTAATTAGTGGTTGGCAGAGTATATTTTGGCAACACTTATTCAGAAAATAACTTGGCAATTGATTGCCAAGACAAACAAAAAAAGAGTTCATACATTTAATTCAGTAATAACAATACTGGGAATGTACTCAGTAAAATACCTAAATATAGAAAAACCATATGTTTGAAAATACACATTCCAGAATGAATTATAGTAGTGAGAAAACTTGCGAACAACCTAGCCATCCAAAAATAGAGATACAGTTAATTTAAATTAGTATATATATATATATATATATATATATATATATATAGTCACTGAAATTTTATGCAACAACTACAGTTAAAATTTTCTAGCTCAAATGGGAACATAGAAGCATGCTTATAAAAGAAGGAGCTAAATAAGTGGATATTTAGCAACGTGAATTATACTTCAAGTACATATTTGCATCTAGACAAAGACACAAAGTGAACAAGCAGAGATAAAAGTTGTCATTTTGTTTGGCAGATGGCAATACATATATTTAAGTAGAGCAAGTGTGCTCTAAGTTAAGCACTGGTGTTACCAAGAGTTTCTCTCTTGACCTGCTATGAAACAGACATAGAGCCGACACAACATTAAGTAAAAAGGAGAAAGCTGAGGTACAAAAAGAGCGAGACACTTGCCCAAATCTCACTCAGAAACTGTGCAGTGGTCATTGATGGTCCTTACGGTTCAAACTCACCTGAGGACTTTTTTTTATTGAAATAGATTTTGGGGTATAAGTGGTTTTTGGCTACGTGGATGAATTGTCTGGTGGTAAATTCTGAGATTTTAGTGCACCTGTCACTCAAGTAGTGTCCATTGTGCCCAATATGTAGTTTTTCATCCCTTGCCTCCTTCCTACCCTCCCCATTCTGAATCTCCAATGTTCATTATGGGTATGCCTTTTGTACCCATAGCTTAGCTCCCACTTGTAAGTGAGGTCATGTGGTATTTGTTTTCCATTCCTGAGTTACTTCACTTTGGACCTTTTTTTTTTTAATACACATGTCCCAGTCAGAATTTCTAGGATAACGTTGATTCAGTGAGGCCAGGGAGTTTGTACTTTTAAGCAGCTCCCCAGGTGATTGTGTTACCAACTGGGGCTGGTAGCCACTAACAGGAGGCCTGAGAACCAGTAATCCAGGTAGGAGTCAGGGAAATACTGGGTAGAAGAGGGTGGTTCCCCAGCAAAGGCCTCACCCTCAAGTCTGAAAACCCACAGCCCTAAATGAGGACAGGCATTTCTGTTTTTGCACCCAAAAACTTGCCTTTTGGCCTGCCATGCCCCCCGATCCTGCTGCCATATAAACCTGAGACCTTAGTGGTCACACACACAAGCAGCTGAACATCAAGAGGAGCCATGGAGAGTGGCAGAGAGTGGCAGAGAGCAGCAGAGAGCAGCAGGGTGGCACAGCAGAGAAGGAGCTAAGGGGCACCTGAATGTTGAGAGGAGTTCAGCTGAAAACAGCCAAACTCCAGGGGAAGATTATCTCCCCCACCCCTCCACCTTCCAGCTTCCCATCAGTCTCGTTGAGAGCCACCTCCACCACTCAAAACCTTGCACTCATTCTTCAAGCCCACATGTGATCTGATTATTCCAGGAGACTGGACAAGAGCTTGGGATACAGAAGGCTGTCATACTGGCCCTCTTCCTTTGCAATAAGGCAGAAGGTCCATTGAGCTGATTAACACTCAAAGCTGTCTGCAGATGGCAAAGCTGAAAGAGCTTTGTAACACTGGTTTTGCAGGCACTCACCCATAGACACTACCGTGGGGCCAAGAGCCCAAAGCACTCACTCCGGCCTCTGCACTTGCCCGTCTGCAGGTTCCCCCTAGGAATTTGAGCTGTGGGGTGATGAAACAGGTGAGCCACACCCGTGTCGCACATCCTATGAGGGGAATCAGAGGTCCTACAAGGGGAATCAGGGAACTCTCCACCTTCACCAGCAGTCAGCTTGAATGTCTTTGATGAAGTTTTACCAAAGGTACCTCTGGTTGAGTAATTACTATGTGCTGGGCACTGTTCCCACTGCTTCGTATGGACTATTCCTATTAGGCCTTCCTATCTCCTGACAAGGTAGGAATCACTCTCATCCCATTTTGCAGATGAGGGGAATGAGGCATAGAGAAGTACAGAAGCATGCAGCCCATAGACTCCTATGGCTACTTGACCTTACATTATTGGACCTTCCTTCAATTTGGTCTTGGACACACTAGGAATGTGTCTCACATTTTTCCCTTACCCTGGGGCCCCAAATACATCGGCTCACTTGATTTTGAGTGAGCAAAAGGAAAATAATTCACGCAGTGGGCTCATCCAGAAGGGCACTCCTGCTTTGGGAAAGGGCAGGCAAGGACTACAGACTCTGGGATGTTGGGGAAGAGTCCTCGGTCGTGCAGAGTTTATAAACAGCCAGCGTGACATGCCCTCCCATACTCGACATCTCTCTGCAGCTGAAGATTGATTATATGCAGTTTTTGTAGCAATTGGCACATGTTTTAACAAAACCCAATGCAACCCAAGTCAGGCTAATTGTTTCAGAGCACAAGCCAGGTGTTCTTGCTGACCTAGTGGCCCCACAAAGCCTCCAAAGCAGGTTTGAGCTATATATGGCTTTTTGTCATACAAATCCTAGGGCTCGCTTAGCAAGTACGAGAGAGGGAGATTTCAATGTTTCCAACCCAGTCAGTAAACTTCTTTAATGTAGGAAGTTACTTTTTTCTTCATTCATTAGGCTCATTCATTAGAAATAGAATGAATATCTCTGAGTCTGGTACAGTGACTGTCATCAGGGAAAAAGGAGGATGTAACTAAACAGAGTCTCTGCCCTCTGAGGACTCACAGTCGAGACAGAGGAGGCAGGCACTAACTAAAGAGTCACACGAAAATATATAAATATAGATGGTGGTAAGTGCTGATAAGTGCTATAAGCCTTTAACAGGGACTCCTGACCAGTTGGGAGGTCAGGAAAAATTCTCAGAGGAAGGGTTTTCTGATGAGCTCTGAAGGATGATCTAGACGTTGAGCAGGGAAAGGAAGAGAAATAGCACAGTGTTTTCTAGAAATGTAACAGAAAGCACATAGAAGACAAGGAAAGCAGGCTTGGAAAGTTGGTGGGAACCCTATCACAAGGGGACCTCATTATGGTAGATTTTCTAAAGCTCTTGATGGGCTTTAAGCTGGGAATGACATAATCAAATTTGTATTTTAGAAAATATAGCTCTACCTGCTTTGTAGAGAATGGATCTGGGGTTGGAGGTAGGAGTGAAATTGAACAGAAATAGGAGGCTATTTCAATCATTCAAGCTCAGGAGTTGGAAACCTAACCAGGCTGGGGACTGTGGATAGAGACAGAAGTCAATGGATTCAAGAGGTAAATGGAATTAACATTACTAGGACTTGGTAATGAATTGAGGTGAGAAAGAAGGAAGTGTGTAATCTCTAGGGATTATAGTTTACCTTGTGTGGAGTTCTACCTGGAATAAATACCTATTAAATTATCAATAGTTGGCTTTTATGTGATTGCTTTTGAGAAACTTGGGGAGAAAGTCCCAGGACATTGGCCCTCAAAAACTAGGACCCAAGAGTAATGTCTGATGTTTTTTAGAGCTCGTACTATTTTCTGGTCCAGTGGATTGGGAGAGGAAAGGGGCATGGGAGGGGTTGGTTCAATAGGAAAAGAGACTTTCTATATCCCACAGGTCTGAGGGACAGAATGTGTCAGATTTTCTGCTGTATGGGTGACTGGTTCGTCATTGGAAGCAAAGGAGGCTGACAACTGAGCCACTGGGCTAGATGTCAAATGTGGGGTCTAGTTGTGTCACTAACTTGTCTGTGACCTGAAGCAAGGAGATCATCTCCCAAAGCAGTATAATCATGGTCAGCACTTGGGACATACCTCCTGACCGACTTTGAACCTGGTGCTACAAGCAAGAGGGCCAATGTGGGTATTTCCTGCCCAGGGCCCTCAAAAACGCTTAATAGTCAAGCGCTCCCTGTGCTGAAACTGACCCAAGGAGCTCTGCGGGATTGTAAAGAACGAGCAAACTACACAAACTTCAACATTAACAAGGCTGTAGAGAGCCGGGGAAAGGTCAGCTTGTGCTCCTTCTGCCCTCAAACAGAGGAAACTGTGACCCTGGCCTCAAAGGCCTCCCGGCTGCCTTGCAAACAGAGCCCTAGGGGCTGCTGTTCAGAATAAAAGCTGGTCACAGTGTTTGAATCAAGCTTTAGAGTTCACATTTCCCTACACACTGGCAGCAATCACAGTTGTTGAAAACAATGGAAACTGGGCTGGCTTACTGGACAAAATAAAGCCCCAGGGAAAAGGCCACGTGAGAAATACAGCCATGTTTGCACCTGCAAACACACAGCCAGCTTCTCCCTCCCCTTCAGCTCCCCCAGGCCTCAGCAGGACTCTGGATGCATTCCAAGCCCAGGTCCTAGCAAAATAATAGGAAGACTTCAATCCAGGACTTCAAATGTCATCACAGCTTGGTGCTGCCATCTTGAAGATCAGGCATTTCTTAATAAGAGAGTTGTTTAAAAATGCAGATTTCTGGGCATTTTAGGAATTGCCAATCCCTGAGCCAGTTCTAGATTGGGGCCTAGGAATTTGCATTTTTAACAAGTCACCGTGTGTGTAGGTCACAGCTCTGAGAAACACTTATGAGGAGTCTAGATTTTTTTTTTTTTAATCTCATAGGGACCCCTTAGAGAATCTGCTAAAAGCTATGGAAGTACTTTATGCAAATTTTTTACCAGACTTTGAACAATTTCAAAGTCCTTGTATGTCCATGAAAGAGTGTATAATCGGAGGTGCAAGGCAAAAGGAGTAAAAGACAGGACCTGAAGCTGAAGTCATTGAATGGCGCCACCACTGAGGATCAGAAGTGCATTGCTTTGAGCCCTGAGCTCTGCCCTTCTGGACTCTGTCATTCTCTCCCTTGACAAGACTTGAGTCAGGTTTCTCTGAGTTCTCTTTCTGACTAGGCCCTGGTCTTCGGCTCTGATCTTGCCCTAGTGACTCGGGCCAGTTAGTCCAGTTTTAGCAGACTCTTGCTTGGTCAGTTTAGTGAAAATCTCTCATTCTTGGTAATCTAATCAAATTCCTTATCCCCCACTCTGGCCTACCTTAAGCAAGAATTTTATCAAGTCAGTCTAGCCAGAATCCCCATATCCCTGATGTCTCTTAGTAATTTTCCATCTCCTGACCCCTCACCTTGCTCCTTGGCTATAAATCTCCACTTACACTTGCTGGAGTCAGAGTTGAGACCAGTCTGTCTCCCCCACTGTAAGACCCCATTGCAGTGGTCCCTATACTTTCCATCCTAGTCCCTGATCTTGAATAGTCTTCCTTGCCATCTTTAACAAGTGTCATGAATACTTTTTTTCTTTAGCACATCCCACAACAGAAGGCTGAAACAGCAAGAAAAGAAGTTTAAAAAGAAAGGACCTGGCCCCCATAAGCCCAGGGTTATGGGTTTTGAAAGCCGGACACATAGGTATGCCTGCACTAAAGCAAGCAGTGTAAGGACTGGAGGTCCCAAGGTTTGAGAGGGATGCTGTGGGGTGTGTACCGTTCTGTGGGTTTAAGAGCTGCGCAAGGGAACCATTATCTAGTGTTTGAAAGCAACGGCATTATAGGTATCTGTGCTTCATCTAGGTTCTGCCCTTTATTGGCTACATGACCCTAAACATGTTCCTTTATCACCTGAAGCCCCAGTTTCCCCTCATTGGTAAAATGCAAATGATAATACCTAGCTTACAGGGGTTTGTGAACATAAAATAAGATAATGAGATTAAAGCATTTAGCATATTGCCTGGTGCATGATAAGGACTCAATAAACTGTGGTTATCAAAGTTACCATCATCATTCCTTTTCTTGAAATTCAGACTGCCCGGGCCTCTTCCCATAAAAAATTAAAATTAAAATTAAAAAAAGTCTCCTTACCCATTTTTGGTATCCTACAAAGCACTTAATAGAATGAAAATAAGGTTTTAATAGATTTTGGAAGGTGGAGAGAGAAGGAAGAAACAAGAGAAGGAATAAAAGTGGAGAAATAGAAAATGAGTGAATGCATGTATGAATGAATGAATGAATGAATGAATGAATGAATGAATGACAAGGATTTAGGGAGCTGATTCAGGATCATCATTTTGGTCATCATGCTATAAATCCTTCACCTTCACCATTCCAGATCAGAATTAGATTTTCTAATGAGAGCCAAGTTTACTTTTCTCAGGTCTTTCACATGCCAAGTGCGTGCACAGAGCTCACTGAGCCGGCTGGTTCAGAATGCCATCCACTATATTTCAAGCTAAGTTGCCTCAGCCACCATGGAGCCTGCCTGTCTCAGTTTCCTGCCATCGACAATTAAGTGGGCATTGTTAATTAAATTATCTCACCTAATTAAGGGTCAGATAATTGTGATTTTAATGAACTTGAGCTGCTTTGGGGTAAGACAAAAGCAGTCGCTGGAGCAGCAGCCTTCCTGCTATATTGCTAATCGAATTCAGTTGTATCTTTTGGAGTGGATAATAACAATAATACCGATACTCTGGACCATTCTTTTAATGCTGTGGAGTGGATTTAACGTGGGAGTGGGAGTTAGTTACCCAGAACCTATTTGGTTGGGATAGGATCCAAACTTCAGAGATCCAAACTTCAGGATTTAAGGATTCTTTAAAAAACAAATTCCTAGACTGGCATGGTGGCTCATGCCTATAACCCCAGCACTTTGGGAGGCTGAGGCAGGTGGATCACTTGAAGTCAGGAGTTTGAGACCAGCCTGGCCAACATGGTGAAAACCCACCTCTACTAGAAATACAAAAAGTTAGCCAGGCATGATGGTGCATGCCTGTAGTCCCAGCTACTCGGGAAGCTGAGGCAGGAGGATCACCTGAGCCCGTAAGTTGGAGGTTGCAGTGAGCCAAGATCATGCCACTTCACTCCAGCCTGGGTGACAGAGCAAGACCTGTCTCAAAAACAAAACAAAACAAAACAAGATTCCTAATTTCCCACCAACGCATAGTGTACTCCACCAAATCCAAACTGAGCCATATTATAAATGCCAGAGTAAACATATCAAGGCCAGGGTCTATGGATTCAACTAATGTCAGATGTCCATGCCAAAAGCTCAAACAGGCTTTCCTATCAGGAATGACAGAGAAGACCAACTGGAGTTATTTGAAGTTAGAATGGAAGAATGTTTTAATGCAGGAGTAGGCAAATGTTCTGTAAAGAGCCAGAGATTAAATATTTTGGGCTTTGGAGCTGTAAGATCTACTCAACTCTGCTGTTGTAATGCAGCCTAAAGTAAATGGATGTGGTTGTGTTCCAATAAATCTTTATTTACCAAACAGGCAGTAGACTGAATTTGGTGCCCAGAGGTCATAGTTTAAAGGAAGATCATTTCCCTATGGAACATGTGAAATAGACAAGATTCTTTTGCACATAGATATGAAATAGCAACTGATATTTAATTAATGAATAGACTGAAATGACTTGCTATTTTTATCAATATTAAACACGTAAATAAATGAATCTGAAGGTCTATTCCTTTGTATTTTAAATTTCAAAAATATGTCTCATGCCTGTCATCCCAGCATTTTGGGAGATGGAGCCAAGAGGATCAATTGAGCCAGGAGTTTAAGACCAGCCTGAGCAATATAGGGAGATCCCATCTCTACAGAAAAAATAATAATAATAATCAGCCATGTGTGGTGGCATGCACCTGTAGTCCCAGTTACTGGGGAGGCTGAGGTGGGAGGGTCACTTGAGCCCAGAAGGTTGAGACTGCAGTGAGCTGTGATCACACCTTTGCACTCCAGCCTGGGCAACAGAGTGAGATCGTGTCTCAAAAAAAAAAAATTCAAAAATGAAAACATTGCAGAAAAATTCAAAGGCAGACATGGGAAGGGATTTCATAAGAGTAAACACAAATACAATTACCATTTTGGCATATTTCCTTCCAGCCAAGTTTCAGTGGACACTTTATGATGTCATCATAGTAAATAATTTTTAAAAACTTCTTCCTTTTACTTAGCATATTAAAGCATTTCAGTGTTACCACATGACGTTCAACATCACTGCCTTAAGTAGCTGTGTAATATTCTCTTTTATGAATACACTATAATTGTTTACTAAGTTATTCTTCCGTTGTTGGACATATTGATTGCTTTCAGTTCTTGTATCATTTTGACATCATTGTAGCAACAGCTTTGTCTGAATTTTTGGTTTGTTTTCAGGACAGTTTCCCTGAGTTTAATTATTGAGTCAAAGAACCCAAACGTTTTATAAATACTAATGACAATGCCAAATTGTTTTCCAAAAGTATCTGCTAATATAATCTGTAAATGGCAGTAGTCTAAGAGTGCAATCCCAAATTGGGTGAATATAGTCATAAATATGCTTGTCTTTAGTAGTCTTGAACATAACTCATTATTAGATCTGGCCTCATCCAACTCAGAGAGGTCAGTAAACTTTCTGGAGGATTGATAAATTCAGGCTTTACTTAGAGCCCACCTTACATCAAATCCAGTCCATAGATGTTTTCTGAGTGCTGATTGATTAGGACAAGCCTTATCTCTGGAGCATCTCTCCAGTCTCAGAGAGAAACAGGAGGGTGCAGTCAAGGAGATGACCCTGCCAGGTGGAGTTAGAAGTGACCTCCCTAATCCGGAACTGAATTTAGGAAGAGTTTGGCAGGGAGAGAAAAGGGGAAGAAAAGTGCTGAAAGTTATCTCCTCAGCCTTATTCTAGATTGTATGGAACACTAAAATACAGACACCACATGTTCTGAATCAAAATTAAAACTTGAGAGTTGTAATAGCTTCCTATGGCTGTTGTAAAAAAGTACATACAGTAAGTCTTCAGCTTATATTGTTGATAGGTTCTTGGAAACTGCAACATCAAGTTAAATTTTTTTTTTAGATGGAATTTCGCTCTTGTTGCCCAGGCTGGAGTACAATGGCATGATCTCAGCTCACTGCAACCTCCTACTCACAGGTTCAAGCGATTCTCCTGCCTCTGCCTCCCAAATAGCTAGGATTACAGGCATGCGCCACCATGCCTAATTTTGTATTTTTAGACATGACAGAGTTTCTTCATGTTGGTCAGGCTGGTCTTGAACTCCTGACCTCAGGTGATCTGCCCGCCTCGGCCTCCCAAAGCGTTTGGATTACAGGCGTGAGCCACCGAGCCTAGCCGCAAATTTTTATTTTACAATAGTCTGTGTTCATGTATTCATTCCTTTTCCAACCCACTTAATTTAGTTCAAGGTCACAGGTGGCCAGAGCCTGTCCTGGAAGCTCTCAGCACAAGGCAGAAACCTACCCTGGCAAGGGTGCCATCACATCGCAGGGTGAACTTGTGCACATACTCACACTCACTCAGACTGAGATCATGTAGACAACGCCAATTCACCTAACAGGCACAGTGTTGGGAAGTGGGAGGAAACCAGAGTACCTGGAGAAAAGCCACACAGATTTGGGGAGAACATGCAAAGTGGCCCCAGCTAGGAATCTATGTTTTTCTCATCATTTTAACAAAACAACATTGAACAAAAGGACGTTATTTGAGGACTTGCTGTACTACAAGCTACGTGGCTTAAAACAGCAGAAATTTATTTTCTCACAGTTCAGATGACAAGAGGTCTGAAATCAAGGTGTCAATAGGGAAGAATATGAAGGCTTTAGGGAAGAATGATTCCTTGCCTCTTCTAGCTTCTGGTGGTTGCCTGCAGTCTTTGGCATTCCTTGGCTTGTAGCTTCACCACTCCAGTTTCTGCCTCCATCTTCACGTGACCTTCTCCCCTCTATGATTGGGCCTCTATCTTTGTGTTTTCACCTGGTGTTATAAGGATATCAGCCACTGGATTTAGGGCCACCCTAATGCAATATGACCACATCTTAACTTGATTACATCTGCGAAGACCCTATTTCCAAATAAGATCACATTCCCAAGTTTGGGGGTTTAAGATTCAGACGTTTATTTTGGGAAGACACAACTCAACTGGGGCAACAGGAAAAACGTGTATAATCAAGACTCTCCGGGGAAACCGGGAGATCTAGCTACTGTTTCTTTGCAGTGCCAGCTTTAACCAAAGCTCAAGCTCATAACTCAAGGAGGGTCAGTCAATATGCCTGCCAGAGTGAGGCTTTGTTTAAGCATTTGCATCTTCTGCTGTGCCTTCTCTGACTTCACCTCCAGTTTGTATGTGTTCTCTATAATGGACAGCAAAGCCCTGAATTGTCATGATGTCATGTACATCTGTGTCTCCAACAGGCCAGGAAGTCCCTGAGGACAGAGGGTGGGTGTTTTTCATCTTTGCCAAGCCCAGGAGCAAGCAAATAGTAGGCACACGGTAAACATGTATTAGATCAGTAGATGAGTGGCCAAGACTGTTCATTTTGAAGCATCAGTTTGAATTCGTTCTTCTTTATCTGCCTTTGCATCTTACCAGTACAAGCCCAACCCCAAACCAGAGAATTAAGTTCATTAATATTCATTATTCCAGCACCCCCACCACCATCCTTTTGTTTTCTGCAATAGCTTTTTAGCCTGCAGTCAAATGAGCTCAAGGAAAATGATGTGACTTGGCTTTGGAAATATATTCCTCTGGCTGCCAGAATGGATTTAGCAGACTCTGAACTCAGTTCGTCACTCCTTCTACGACTGCCTCTGTGCACACAAAGGGCTCTGACAGTCCCTGAGTTATGAGGGGCCATTCCAAGGCTGTGATGGATTTGATTGTTTTATGCACTGACTTAAGATCTCATTTCCTGCCACATTCACAAATGCTTTCTGGGCTGCTGCAGGGAAACCCTGGTGTTGGTTTTGTACTTCCCTCACCTCCATCCAGCTCAGAGTTCTGAGTTTTCTACTGGAGCAAAAGCTTCAAAAATATCAAATGATTTAAGAGTTGCCATAGGTAGGTGCTACACTGCTCAGCCAACCTTCCTGTATTTTTTTCTTACTCTTATTTTTGAGGTTGAATCTCACTGACATATTCTGCAAAAGATGTGGAATTGAGGAATAGACAACTCTATTAGGCATATAGCAAGCTGACATCCACAAACCACTGCAGATCACTTTGCAAAAGGAAAATAACATTCTCTGCTGGGGTACTTAGTTTAAAGAAGGCAAATTCTTCATAGTGGTCCCAATCTTTGGGGAATTGTTTTCTTTTCTTTTTATATATAACTGTTTCAGCATCTATCCATAAATTTCATCATCGTGTAGATACTCACTGTCATCAGTTTGGTAAAAGCAACACTTTCAACCAATTCAGAATTAATCACGTGTATCTGCATCCAAATGATACCTCTCTTCTTATCTAAAGTGTCTGAGTCAGCTTTGCTTACTGCTGAATGCATGAGATTGAGTTCAAGCCCTGACCATAGTGAATTTTCTACATATGCTTTCAGGAGACATGGTTAGTGTCCCTAACTAGAGAAGTTAGCCACCAAAAGGAGAGAGGACAACTGTTTATCTGAGACAGAAGTGAAGAAGGCAAGGATGGGTGTCATGGAGTCATTCTCACAATGGGGTCCCCAGACCAGCAACATTGGCATCACCTGGGAATTTATTAGAAATGCAAATTCTTGTTCCACTCCAAACCTAGCGAATCAGAAACTCTGCGGGGCAGGGCTCAGCCATCTGAGTGTTAATACACCTAAGTTTGAGAACCCCCGCTAGATAAAGTTGCAAGTCCATGTGCTGAGAGGAAGGAAGGTAGCTCTTAAATCTGCTTCAACAACCTTGAGATAAGAGGATGCAAAACGTGCCATGAAGATGAAGTTTTAGAACACACAGGTGAGCTTTGAGAGAGATGTGGGGATACACCATCCCACCTAGCAGCCAGAGTAAAACAGCTTTTAAGTGTCACAAACATGATGAATCTGTCCACAGTAGATAAAATATTGTGTAAAATAAGAGTTATGGGTCCATTCGTTTTGGGGGTTATGGTAACAACTATTTTTATTCATCAATGCAAAACATTAAAACATCACCTACAACCCCATACAAAACCTTTTCCCACCCCTTCCATCACATCCCTCCTCTCCCCATCCCAAATCACCCTCACACTCTGACTGTGGTGGTTGACGGGAAATAACTGAAAGAAAACAAGTCAAATAATCTCAAAGTCCAGGAGTTTGATGAGATGGAATACGCATTCATAAGGACAACCATTAGCACACATGTGTGATTGTTTTTCAGGAGAACTTACAGAACCAGGAATAGGAGCAGAGAGAGAAGTGGCTGGGCTAGTTCAAAGCTGGAGATTAACAGGGTGGGTGAGTGGAGCAGGCAGGACTCCAGGCCGGAGCGGGGAAGGAGGTGGATGAGATGCTGAAATGACCTGGTCACAGACCTAGGCAGAGTGTCATTTGAACCAGAGGAGGAGATGGATGCCCTCAGGAATCTGAGAAGAAATCCTGTATCAGAGTTCTCCAAAATTTGAAATATGTGTTATCTGAGCCTGGGGAAGCACTGGCAGAAAGGTCAGAGCTGGTCTCCCTGAGTGCATTCGCTATGACTTCCTTCAAAATGTGTTCAGGAATCATTTACCGTGTGTCTCTTTGAGGCCAGGCCCTGTATCAGGAACTGAATATTTGATGAGAACATATACTGCTGTATCACTCATCAATAGCATGGCTAGTCTAGCTCTCTTACCAAGAAAGAGTTAGCATGTAGTCAACTCTTTCTTACACCCAGTAGAACTTCATGATACCTTCTGACAGCCTTAGGTCTCATGAGTGCTGATTACCAGGAAAGATGCTGAAAGGGAAAAACATCTTCCCTTGGCCTGGTCTAGGTGGCTGAACAGCACAGGACGAGTCTCTCTGCAGGCTGACAGAGCTGGGTTTGAATCCTGGCCCTATCTCCTTTAGCTGTGCAGCCTTGAGCTCCACGGCTCTCAGTTTTACCCCTGTCATCTGCAGAATGAGAATGGTGATGAGGAATAAACCCAGTAAGCCTAGTAAAATGCAGAATCTGAAATCCAGTAAGCATCTCACAAATTCTGTCATTGTTATTGCTGTAGGAATTTCCTTCTCAGTCACTTTGCAAGCCAGGGACCCCCAGCTGGTAATGCCCCACCTGGGCCTCGCTTGGTCACACTGGCATGCCCCAGCTTGCCTGTATTTAGCTTGTACCTGCACTTGGTGATTCCTGGGCTCTTGTATCGCACTCATGAAGAGTGAGGATATGCTGGACATTGAAGGATGAGAAGGGAGGTGAAGAATTTTATTGAGTGACAGAATGGCTCTCAATGGAGAGGGGATGTGGGGCAGGGGTGGGGAGTGGTTGCCCACCTCCGAAGTCAGGTGGTTCTCTCCTTTCTGTGTAGCTGGGTCTGGGGCTTTTTATGGGCTCAGAATAGGGGTGAGACAGGCTATAGGTAGTATTGGAAAAGGCAACATTCCATTGGTTAAAAGGCATCATTCAGAATCAATCGGAGAAGGGCAGGCAAACAGGAACAGAAATCCTTGCTCTGGGTTGCAGGTTTCATCCAGGACCAGCAGTCCAGTCTTTCAGCCTTTAGGCTGGTTTTTTGGCTTGAAGGCAGGGTTTCAATAGGGACCCACCCCTTCTGCTTAGGCATTTGGCTGCCTCCTCTCACTGTCATTATCCTTAATGGAGAAAAGATAATCACACTCACCATCTCTAAGCTGCAGCTATCCTTGCTCCATGGACCCCCTCCCCCCAGTCCCCACCCCCTTTCTTGCCCACCGCTTCACTCACCCTCCTACCCCTCCCACCACCTCCTAGCTCTCTGCTCTGCCTGGTCTACAGAAATGTCCTCCTCTTTCCAAGTCACATCAAGGACCAGGTGCCCTGGAGGGAGACGCAGCACACGCTTTTCTGTGCTCAGGAGTGTGGCTGAGAGATTGAGTCAGGACATTTCTAGAAAAAGCTCTAACCAGAGCCAAATCATGAGTGAACTCCCATTCACAATTGCTTCAAAGAGAATAAAATACCTAGGAATCCAACTTACAAGGGTCGTGAAGACCTCTTCAAGGAGAACTACAAACAACTGCTCAAGGAAATAAAAGAGGATACAAACAAATGGAAGAACATTCCATGCTCATGGGTAGAAAGAATCAATATCGTGAAAATGGCCATACTGCCCAAGGTAATTTACAGATTCAATGCCATCCCCATCAAGCTACCAATGACTTTCTTCACAGAATTGGAAAAAACTACTTTAAAGTTCATATGGAACCAAAAAAGAGCCTACATCGCCAAGTCAATCCTAAGCCAAAAGAACAAAGCTGGAGGCATCACGCTACCTGACTTCAAACTATACTGCAAGGCTACAGTAACCAAAACAGCATGGTACTGGTACCAAAACAGAGATATAGATCAATGGAACAGAACAGAGCCCTCAGAAATAACGCCGTATATCTACAACTATCTGATCTTTGACAAACCTGAGAAAAACAAGCAATGGGGAAAGGATTCCCTATTTAATAAATGGTGCTGGGAAAACTGGCTAGCCATATGTAGAAAGCTGAAACTGGATCCCTTCCTTACACCTTATACAAAAATCAATTCAAGATGGATTAAAGACTTACATGTTACACCTAAAACCATAAAAATCCTAGAAGAAAACCTAGGCATTACCATTCAGGACATAGGCATGGGCAAGGACTTCATGTCTAAAACACCAAAAGCAATGGCAACAAAAGCCAAAATTGACAAATGGGATCTAATTAAACTAAAGAGCTTCTGCACAGCAAAAGAAACTACCATCAGAGTGAACAGGCAACCTACAGAATGGGAGAAAATTTTCACAACCTACTCATCTGACAAAGGGCCAATATCCAGAATCTACAATGAGCTCCAACAAATTTACAAGAAAAAAACAAACAACCCCATCAAAAAGTGGGTGAAGGATATGAACAGACACTTCTCAAAAGAAGACATTTATGCAGCCAAAAAACACATGAAAAAATGCTCACCATCACTGGCCATCAGAGTAATGCAAATCAAAACCACAATGAGATACCATCTCACACCAGTTAGAATGGCGATCATTAAAAAGTCAGGAAACAACAGGTGCTGGAGAGGATGTGGAGAAATAGGAACACTTTTACACTGTTGGTGGGACTGTAAACTAGTTCAACCATTGTGGAAGTCAGTGTGGCGATTCCTCAGGGATCTAGAACTACAAATACCATTTGACCCAGCCATCCCATTACTGGGTATATACCCAAAGGACTATAAATCATGCTGCTATAAAGACACATGCACACGTATGTTCATTGCGGCATTATTCACAATAGCAAAGACTTGGAACCAACCCAAATGTCCAACAATGATAGACTGCATTAAGAAAATGTGGCACATATACACCATGGAATACTATGCAGCCATAAAAAATGATGAGTTCACGTCCTTTGTAGGGACATGGATGAAATTGGAAATCATCATTCTCAGTAAACTATCACAAGAACAAAAAACCAAACACCACATATTCTCACTCATAGGTGGGAATTGAACAATGAGAACACATGGACACAAGAAGGGGAACATCACACTCTGGGGACTGTTGTGGGGTGGGGGGAGGGGGGAGGGATAGCATTGGGAGATATACCTAATGCTAGATGACGAGTTAGTGGGTGCAGCGCACCAGCATGGCACATGTATACATATGTAACTAACCTGCACATATGTAAATACATATGTAACTAACCTGCACACATACCCTAAAACCTAAAGTATAATAATAAATAAATAAATAAATAAATAAATAAATAAAAGAATGCTGGGGAGATACTCTATAAAATAAAAGGATGCACAGAAAGCAAAAAAAAAAAAAAAAGCTCTAACCAGCTTCAGCCACCACCCTGGGGAAGAAGGTCTGGGGAAGGCTACCCACAGTCATATCCTCAGAACACCTTTAAATTTCCAGGGCGAGTGCACTGTGGCAATGAGCTCAGAGGCTTAGGGATCCCTTCAGTCTTTCCACTTTGAGACCCTGATCCAATCCAACTTCTCTTCACATTGGCTGCCCAAGCTCTTCTTTTGGCTTGCTTATTACCCTTACTAGTTGTAAGGCCTTGGAACAGCTCTAAGACTATTTCTCCATTTATTCATCAGTAAAATGGAGCTTGCCTAATAGCACATCTCATAGATTCTATCATAGATCATAGATTCTAAGTTGCAAGAAATAGGTGAGTAGTGGGCCGGGCACAGTGGCTCACGCCTGTAATCCCAGCACTTTGGGAGGCCGAGATGGGTGGATCACGAGGTCAAGAGATCGAGACCATCCTGGCCAACATGGTGAAACCCTGTCTCTACTAAAAATACAAAAATTAGCTGGCCATGGTGGCACATGCCTGTAGTCCCAGCTATTTGGGAGGCTGAGGCGGTAGAATCACTTGAAGCCAAGAGATGGAGGTTACAGTGAGCCGAGATTGTGCCACTGCACTCCAGCCCGGCCACAGAGTGAGACTCAAGAAAGGAGAGAGAGAGAGAGAGAGAGAGAGAGAGAGAGAGAGAGAGAGAGAGAGACAGGAAGGAAGGAAGGAAGGAAGAAAGAGAAAAAAGAAAAAAAAATAGGTGAGTAGTATGTACACAAGGTTAAAATCAGTCCCCCCGCCCCTGCCACCCCCACCACCCCCACCACGCACACACACACACAAAGCACTTGGTAGCATGAAGTTACTGATTTTGCCCATCAAGACTTGGTGGTGCACTTTTGGGCTTCCTGCTTCATGATGAACTCAGCAATACCATAAGGAATTGTTTCTAGAAACTGGCCTGGGTCTCAATTATACACAACTGTTATCCTCTAAGGTAAAGCTTCCTTGATTTCTGGGACATTACTGGTGATATCCCCCACCTTCTATCACTGTTCATGAATGGAGATGGTTCTCATGAGAATAAGAAAAGAAGGCTTCACAGAAAAGGTGCCTTTTGAGCTGAATGCTTAGTGGGAAATTATGAGGCAATCCCAAGTAAAGGGAACAGACTGTATGAAGTGTTCTCAACAGCTGGAAAAGTGGATGCTTGAAGGGAGGAGAGATAGGATGAGAACAAAACACTGTAACGTTGGGAAGGCTGGGCTGCACAGAGAGGACAGACTTTGGGCTATGAGAGCAAATGAATGGTGAATATACACAAGAGGGAATTAGATTTGAATAAACATCATTCCTGCACTTAGATATTGTCAGCAAATCAAAAAGCTACGTTGTATTTAAGTACGTATTTTCATTGTTTTCCTCTGATCCTTGATAGCTGCCCAGAAGTCTACAGTCCAGCTGACCTAAGCCAAATAGCTTCCTGAAGATGCAAGCCCTGGGGGTCACTCCGACAGACCCCACCATAAGCATGGGTGTCATCTCCTTCCGAGGCTTATTCTGATCCCCCAGAGCATGCATTTTCATGAAGAAATGTGTAGTCTGCGAACTTCATTGTCATTTATCCCTGGACAATTTGTTAACTTCAAGAATCCTTGAATGCCAACCTGGATGTCTTTATAATTGCTGTCTCTGTCAGAGACTGCGTGAAAAATGTCACCCGGAGAATGAAGTCAGAAAGTGAAGTTGCAGCATGTTCCTCACGAAGGTGACAACGACTGAAAGCATTACTTGCTTTCAGGACAGTTTTGAGAACGTTTCCAGCTCCTGAAAGAAAAGACGTTTGTAAAATTGGAAAAGCTAGCCTGCTGACATTGACAGTGAATTCATAATGCACATGTTAATCTACAGAGAGGAGCAGGCTCACGCACCTCAGAGGAAAGCTCAGGCACCAGCTAGAAAACGCATTAATCAAAGGCAGGAAAGTTGGAAGCCTTGTTACAAACCATAAAAACAAGTGTTTTGTTTTTGTTGTTGTTGTTTGTTTTTATCTCTTGAATATACAGATATAAGTAAAATGAGCAACAGAGATCTCTTTCAGGATAGCAAACACCACTACCTAATTCTACATTTGGGGGCAAATCTTTTTTTGGGGAGGTAGAGCTTCAGTTTCATTTTTTATAGAGGGAGAATTAAGCTAAGTTATTCTGAAGGCCCCACTAGTCTATGTTCCCTACAGAGATTGCCTGCATTTATAGTTATCATCTCTTAAGAAGATCATTTTAGTGCAAACCCCCAATGCTACTTGAATAATCTCAGTGGTGGGGTCCTCACCATCTGCCAAAACAGGAGTTGACCAAGTACAGTCCATAAGCCAAACTCTGCCCTCTGTTTTTGTAAACTAAGTTTTATTTTTATTAGATCCCAGCCACATTCATTTGTTATTTATCTAGCACTTTACAGAAAAAAGTCTGCATGTGCTAAAACATCCTCCTGACTCTCCTGACCACTGGAAATCAGACAACCCTTTCTTTACTAAAAACTGCTGTCGTTGATCAAAAAATCAAACCTAGTAGAGATAAGAAAGGTGCTAGCATATTATCTGTTCTTAGATGTATGGTTCTCCTTTAATACACCTTGGGAAAACAAATGCCATCCTAACAAAGTCCTTCCTTGTACTTACCAGAAATTTGCCTATGCATGACTGTTGCCCCTTGGGCTCAGCTCTGCACCCTAGAGTTCCAAAGGTCAGTTTCTCTTCCACAAAGCAGCACTCTGGATAATTAGCTGGTAAAGACCTCCAGAAGGAGCCATCCTGATTCCTCCAAGATTTTCTCATGTGTGTTATGGCTTAGCATTTCGTTTCTTCTCCAGTAACCTGCCTTTTGAGATTTCAGTTTCTCTGTGCCACTTGTAATGTGGATACTAACCCTGAACACAAGGATACCAGTATCCTAGGACTTCTGGACATTTTGTTCCAAGACTGGGTCCATACAGGGGCCACTTCATACCATTGACATTAGTTCCACTCTGAACATTTTACATATGCACTGCTGATGTTAAGCCACATCCTTCCCCGCTCCTGGAGCATAACTGAGTTTTAGTTCAATACATGAGCCTTTGCATTTAAAATACAAAATTTAATCATTTACTTCAATCTACCCGGTTAGATTTGGATCTCAACATTGCACCCACTCTAGCCAAATCAATCCCAGAATTGTGTTTACATTTATGCTTATTTCTCAATACTTAACTCTTTCCACACCTGCTATTCCTGCAGGACAATTGACAGTTGTCTGAACAAACCACATTTCCTCCTATTGTGCCCCTATTCACAAAGGCCTTTCTTTTTTTACCCAGTGAATTTCTCTTACCTGTCTTTCAGGCATCATATCCTCCAGAAAACCTTCCCCTACTCTTACAGGTAAGGTCATCCATCACCTCCTCTTATGTGTTGCTCATCCCCTTGAGTTTACCCCTTAACAGTATTTACTGTACTATATAAACTTACTAATAAAAGGAATTGTGTTTTCTTTTCATGTATTTCCAATGTCTAGAATGGTGTTTGCACATCATAGACATTAAGTACATTTTATAAATTAATGAACGAATGAAGGAGTTGATGTGGTTGAGAAAAGCCTTAAAGCCCACTCTGAAGAATTTAACAATGAAGCGTGTGGAGGGTTTTTAAGTGGGTAACAGCCATTATATAGTATAATCAGTTGAATTTTAGAAGGACAGTTAAAGCTGCTGTGAGTGAAGGCTGAGTCTACTGAAGGGACAGAGATTAGAGGTAGTGAATTCAAAAGCAGGATGAGTGACACCACATAGCAGCAATGGAGCTGGAGAAAGGAGAGCAGAACTAGAGCAATAGGCTGTGTACAGGACAGGCAGGACTTGTTGATGAGTCTAATAGGGAAGGTGAGGGCAACACATTCCTCCTGAATGACTCAATTCCAGCCAGAGTTAAGTTGCAATGTTAGTATGTGATTTAAAAAATACTCTTCTGCCTCTATCCGTTCTGTTAACAAGTAGCTTATTCCTAACTCTGGCTGATAATTCAGAATCACCTCAGGTGCTTATAAATAATACAGATTCCGGGGCCCCACCTGAGAGTCACTAAATCAGAATCATCTTAAAGCTCTCAGGTGATTCAAATCCCCTGCCAAGTTTGGGAACTCCTGACTGAAATGCCCACTTTGCCCGAAATGTCCTTCAATTTGTTCTTCTAAGCTTAGGCAGTTGTCTTTACCCAGTTGGGCTGAAAGTAACTTCTTCTTTTACTAACCTTCTGTACCCCTTATCTTGACTGACTCATAAGATAATTGATTTCTCCCTTTTGGTGTGCTTATTTTCTTTACACACATCTTATCTCCTCATCTCTAGCATTTACAAACAGAGTAACAGTGGACAGTTTACTTAAACTATCTGAACTCAATATCCTCATCTGTAAAATGGAGATAATACAATCTCCTCCCTAGGGCTATCATAAGATAACAAATGGAAAAGCAAGTAGCTCACGCGTGAAACAGACCAGGTGCTGAATAGATATTTGGACTCTCCACTCTTAGCTAAATGGTAAACACTTTTTAGAGCAGAAGCATGTCTTACTTAGGTAGACATCTTTTGTATCTGGATGGAGTCTAGTCCAGCAACTTATGCTTACCAAGTAATCAGGGAATATTAAACTAATGGAGAATAAATGAAGAAATAAGGGAATTAATTGATCAATTGATGTAGAATAAATGGGTGAATGAAATACTTGATCTATAGTAACAAAAATTGATTTTTGAAAAATGACCACGTCTGTCTATAAATGACCATCTCTGATTGTCTCTGTGCTTAGGACGATTTAAAAATTCAGTTGCCTACATTTCACCCTAGAGCCACAAATCAAAATACTTGGCAATTGAGGACCCAAAAATCTGAATTGTAAAAGTTTCTCTCATTGATTCTGGCCACAGCCCATCTGGGAAAATCACTGCTTCAGAGAACCAGTAAGAGGCCACATTGCTTTGTTTAATGTAAAGAGATAGATTTTCTTGTTCTACAGCAGTTATTGAAAGTTTAATTCCAATTGATTGTTCAAAACATATCCATTAAAGTCCAACATCTGTTTAATAGGTGTATCTTATTACACTCTTGTACTTAGGGCCACAGTCAAGACCTGACATAATCAGAGACACAGTTTAAACAAACTAATTACAGAAGGGCACACAGAGACTGAGCTGAGCAGGGGCCTTTGAACACAACATGTGCCTTTAATCAAAACCAGGCATCAGCGAAAACAAGATACTCCAAACTGGAGCCAGGCAGCACACTGATGCTATAGCAGATGTTTCTAGGACCAGTCCAGTCCAGCCACTCTCTCAGCAGTACTATTGCTCCCAAAACACCACCTCAAAACTTGACATTTCTTAGACCAGGCTGAGCACTTTGATTGACAGATGACAAGAGAAGGAAGGGATCTGGCAGACAAGTCCCTCTGCATGCATTTCTCTGAAGCATGGGTGTTTGGGATTATTCTGAAGCATAATTGCTTCTAAACAGATCTCCTGCATGGCTGAATGTCTGGTTCCTACTCTTCATGAAACAATAATCACATAGGTATTTGCTTTCATCCTTCCCAGCCCCACTTTATTTTTCCTTCACTCTCACTGCCTTGAATTTACACCTTCCCATAAAACACTAGCATTGGAACCTTGTCTCATGTTCTGTATTGGAGATATCCAGACTAAGAGTCCAACATCCAGGCACTTTTCTGTGCATTTTATACACAACATAAGCATAGATTCTTTTGACTTCAGTGTTTATATTCTTAACTACTAACAAAATTCTATTTTCCAAATAGTGACAGAACTTTCTGGATAGCATTAAAAATAGGGAGAATTGTTGGTAAAATTCTCCCAGCATGCTCACCTACATAATCTAAAGCACATAGATTTGAATCAGCCTAGTTAAGCCTGGTCCATAAGGGGCATGGCTTCTGTTCCATACACTCTGCTCACTTTAGCCAGGACTGCAGTTGTCAGGTGGAAACTGTTCCAAAAGGCGCTTATCCACAGGCATGTCCTCCTGTCCTGCTCAACTAAGAGTTCCTACAGGGAAAAATACATTGTACTTGTCTTTGTCTTCCTGAGGTCCATTATAGATTAGTAAGTACCTATCTTAGTCCCTTCCTCCTGCTCTAAGAAAATACCTTAGACTAGCTAATTCATAAATAATAGAAATTTATCTCTTATAGTTCTACAGGCTAGGAAGTCCAAAATCAAGGAGCCAGCAGATTTAGTGTCTGATGAAAGCTTGACCTCTGCTTCAAAAGATGTCACCTTGTTGCCATCTCCTCACATGGTGGAAAGGGCTAACATGTACCCTCAAGCCCTTTTCTAAGGGCACTAATTTCACTCATGAGAATGGAGCCCTCAAGACCTAATTCCTCCTCAAAAGCACCACCTCTTAATACTATCACCTTCTGGGTTAAGTTTGAACATACACATTTTGGAGAGGCACAAGCATTCAGACGATATCATCACTGAATAAATATGTGAGGAATGAACTGTACAGTAAATTAACATATATAATATTTTAGAAAAGATACTTAACTTTAGTGTTTATGACTACAACTTGATAATTAGTTAAAAATGAATAAACCACAGAATAGAATGTTCTCCAAAGCAACATAGAATTTAACTGTGGGCTCATGTGAGCATACCTATAAAAGTTCTAATATTAACCTCTAGGCCTTCAGTTGGCAAGAGCTGCCCTCCCTAGTCAGGCAGGACACAGGTGAACATGGGCATCATCCTGACTTGCTGATCCTCCTCTGGGTAGCCTCTCTCACTGGAATGAAACTGCTGATGTCACTTACCAAAATCCTCATTAACATATGCACCAGGTTCAGGGTCAGTTTCAAAATTCCTCTGAAGGGCTTAAGAGTAATTGGCTTTGAAGTAGAGCAAGACCTCAAAAAGTTCATCCACTACCCCCAAACCCTTTAATGTGAAAGCATTTCTTGTATAGGGCTATTAAAAGTGACCCCTAGCTGAAGTTATTCTAGGATTTTCTTCTACCATGTGCTGCCTCCACTCCTTCTTTGGCATTCAAGTTCTTCCATAATGGACTCTCCCTCAATTGGTCACCTGCCCCTTCATGTCTCCTCTTCTTCCTGGCACTATCCTGACTTCTGCAAGGCCTTTCTCCTTAGTGTTTTTGCTCCCACTTCTGCCCTGGATAGATGTGTTTGCTCTGACCTAGAATGCCGTTCATCTTCCTCATCCCATTCCAAAACTTATGCTGGAGCAAGCTCCAGGTTTATCTTCTACAGCATTCCTTTGTTGATTTGCTCCATATATATATATGTATAGTGATCACGTATTTCAAAGTCACACAGTTTCCCCAGGGGAAATCAGAGAATAAATGAAGGTAAAGCTCTAAGGGTTTTCTTTTCATTCTAAGGCTTGGTATCTGATTCCAAAGACCCTTCAGCGTTTTGTTTTGGTTGGTTAGTTGGTTTTGTTTTCAGCTCCTCTTACAGTTAAGTATCTTTAATTCAGCAAGCACATTTGTTCATTGCTGCTGTGTACTTGGAACTGTGCTCAGTGCTATGAGATTTGTACTAGAGGAAAATTCCCAAAAAACTATGCAATGGTTCTTTACACACATGCCCTCCACCTCTCAAATACAACCACACAGTAGACGCACCAGAACCCCAGCTCCCAAAGTCCCTTTTCTTTTGTAGATGACTCACAATTTCTCTCCCTCAGTGGTAAGGTGAAATACTCTTTTCACTTATATCTATAATATGATAACAAGTTGACTAGTTTTCTAAGTAAACACTACATAGTATTACGTAGCAGAACATCTGGGAAGGTATGGGGAAAGCCTTATCTAAATGTTCAAGCCTAGAACTCCAAGTATCAACTAAGATCACTGGAAGATCTATTTGAAGGAAGAAATATGAAGATGTGAGATATTGGGAAAATCACCTGGCCCTCTAAAATTTAGTTTAACCACCTGTGAAATGGAAACAACAACAATAAAAGTACAACTTTCATTCAAGTGCTTCACAAGTTTGTTGTGAGGAAAATAATAAGACAATGTGTGGCAAAAGTTCTAAGCAGATGAAAATTATTATATCATACCTAGAGTTCAGAAAGATAATTAGGCACCCACATTTTACCACAGGTTCAAGTGTGATTAATGCATTTACTTTGGAAACTCTAAGAATTAATAACCATTTGCCATACATTCATTATGATCACATTAATCATTATAATTGATTGGTTAATTAGCTAATTATGGTTATAATGTAGATGTCATATGCATTTCCATAGGAATTTTTTGGTAATTCAACATTAATTAACACCTGACCTCATCTTGATTCTAAACAGATCAAGAGAGAAACTGTCTAGCATTATTTTGATCAAATGGGGACTTCACAGGCAAATATAGTGAAGCAGGCATTATGATTTTCTGAATATTGTGCTTTAGCTCCAGAGCAGTAAAAATTTTGAAAAATCAAAAGCTTGGAGCCTTTTTCAACAAGTACTTTAAAATTCTTCTCATTCCCTCTTTGTGCAAGACCCATACAGGAAACACATGTCCATCTCTACTGTCCTTGCTCCTTAGAGCAAGATTTTTCTCAAAGAGGGATGGGGAGCATCTGACAGAAGAACAGGAAACAGTTATTGAAAACTAACTACCTGCCTACTGCCTTTCTAGGGATCACAGAAACACAAGAGGAATGACCCAGCCTCTCTCCCCAAGAACCTCACAATTCTCTGGAAGCTTCAAAAGTTGCTCTAAAAGTGTAGACATTAGAGAATGCATGCTTTCAAGGATTTTTTTTAAAATAAATGCTTAATTTTATTACTTGTTTATTTCTTTGATTTGTTATTGTCTGTAGTATTGGGAATATTTGGAAAGTAATTTAAGGAAAATCAGGAGTTATTTTTAAATTAGAAAAAATAAGTCAATTGTTTGCTATGATGACGGGCAAAATACTTTATTTTGGAAACCCTCGAAATATGGAGGTTGGCTAAATTTAAATTAATTGAAAATTTGTAAGTATAGTAAATAAAGCAATTATACATATGTTTCATGAATCCATAGATTGACGTTTTATACTTCTGGGTATATAGTGTCCTAAAAGTGAAATATATTTAAAACATAGAATGTTAAATGAATAAAAATTTTCATATTCTGGTTTTCCTGATGGTAAAATCCGATTAGACGTCACTGAAATTTAAGTTGCATAACATGACAAAATCCTTCAAATACAATGTCATGAAAGATTAATGGCTAAACCTCTAACTACCACTATTGCAAACGTAAGTTTTAAAAATAATTTGAATGTTTCCATTAGTACAAATTTTAATTTCCTCTTAAGGCAGAAAGTTCAAATATAATTATGCATAATGCATTAATGGAAGAGTTCTGTGATTTTATTAAGTGATTAAGTGATTTGAGCCAATATTGCATTTTATTTTATTGTTTTCTAAAGAAAAGGTGAAAAAAACTCTCCTAATACATTTGGCACAGTCATAGTTAAATTAGAACTTGTAAGTAGGATTATATGGGGTGGTAGAAGGACATAGAATCAATTCACCCGTGAAAGCCAACCAATATTATAGGTAAGAGGGAAGGAGAATCGTTTCCTTGAGAAGGAATTTGTATTTGCTCCAGTCTTCAGAGAAGCAAGTACCAAAATAGGACTAGAAATGCAAGAACTTTATCAGTAGTAAAGGAGAGTGAGTTAGAGAAGGTGGAAAGAGCTTTCAGACTGTAATGCTGGTCTGATACCTATGAAAGATTGTAGGAAGAAGGGAGGCTTAGGTCACAAGGATCTCATACTGCTGAACAATTCTAGGAGAATTCCACTTAAATTCATAGATTACAAGAACAAGAATCCATTCCAACACCCTCTTCACCATGAGAAGTTGGTCTCTTCATAATGCTGTGTGGATGCTGTGTTGCATGGAATTCCATGCCTTTGGATCAGCCATTACATACTCTGCCCCTGCAGAGTGGTGCTGGCTCAAGCTCTGCAGGCAGGAAAGGCAAACTCACATTCAGAGTAGGTGTCTGTCCCCACAAGGACTATTGGCTGACCTTTCCAAGGTGGAAGGAGCCACTTGAGGTGGACTTGCTACCAAATGACTGGTTGGACTCTCTAAGAAATAGTGCCATATTAGGGGCTGATTGTTGTTACTATTGCGGACATGCTAACTATCCAGGGACAGCACCATTTGAATTGGCTGGAATAAGCGAAAGCCCATGCCATTGGGCCCATAGTAGCCTCCATCTCTGCACTATGGCCACTCTGTCCATGTGCTCATTGTATCAGTCCTGGGGTGGCTCACGATGAAAGCTACCTAATGTCACTGAGTCATTCTGTCTACTTGGTTGTTCAGTGCCTCTTTCATGGTAACATTTTCTAGTGAGATGAGGAATGAAACAAATATTATTCCCTTTCCTGCTATTCCCACATGTCTATCCATGTACTTCTACCTCTGACTTTCTTGCCTCAATCTTCCAGTCTTTTTCCTTCTAGGCTGCTGACCACATGGCCAAGCCATCGACCACTGCCTCAGAATCAAGATATAGTCTCACTTTGGGATACTTCTCTTTCCACACAAAGTAGACTATTGGATAATTATGTTATGGGCTAAATTGTGTTCCCACAAAATTCATATGTTGAAGTCCCAACCAAAAGTTCTTCAGAATGCTGTCATATTTGGAGATAAGGTCTTTAACAAGGTAATTAAGTTACAATAGAGTATTTAGGGTGAACTCAAATCCAAAATGACCGATGTCCTTATAAGAAGAAGACATTTAGATGTGTAGAGAGATACCAGGAATGTGCACATGGAGGAAAAACCATGTGAGGACACAGTTAGAAGGGGGCGGTCGGTAAGCCAAGAGGAGATGTCTCAGAAAAAAAATAAACCTGTCAATACCACACCTTGATCTCGGACTTCTGGCCTCCACAACTGTGAGAAAATAAATTTATGTTGTTTAAGCCACCTAGTCTGAGGCATTTTGCAACGAGAGCCCTAGGAATTAATGCCAACTGCTTTAATCTCCACCTACTGGGAAGATTTTTCCATTTCTACCATCTGTGTAGAATTATTCCCTTGACATTTTCCCAACATGTAAATCATGGCACTGCAAAAGTGTTCCTTCCACTGGGACACTATTTCCCAGGTCACCACTTGAGATCTTCAGCAATTGTGCTGCCAACTTATGCCAGAGACTATGTCTGTCCCCATATACCATCTCTGATAATATCTTCTTTGCCAGCAGTTTGGTAGTTCCCAGTGAGTGAGACTGCAGCAAAGAGGTATTGACAAGGTGCCACATTCGTGTCCTACCATTGGGAGGACACTAATGGCACCATATCCAAATGACATTTACTAAGTCCTGGTAAGCCTCAGGGCAAGGTCTTGATTTTTGTGAGACCCCAAAGCAGCAGGGAGACACATGAGGATGACTTCTTTGAAATGCCTCTTCCTTTGTTCTTTCGTCATCTAGGATTAGCTGTTTGGCAGGAAGAAGAGAGAGAATGAATGAGAATGAATCATTGAACTCCCTCTTAGCTCAGGGAAACATTTTATTGGATTTGTTTCACTCTGATGTGGATTAAGCCCATGGGGCAGAACAGGCCAGGGAGTGAATGTGTGGCCTGGGGAGGGGATATAGGGTCTCCCCATGGTAGCTGCAGCCATGTTTATAATTTATTATTAACCATCTCTTCTGTGCCATGGTCTGCTGGACCCTTCCAGGGGGTCAGGTCCTGGGGCCAAGACTGTGGTTCATCCAGGCAGATCAGACAGAACATTTTATTTACTTGCTTCTTTCCTTAAAGCTATCATGACTCAACCTGGCCCAAGGCAGAAAAAGTTTATTTGACCTTGATTGAAACAGTGAACTTTGGGAGAACTCAGAGTTAGCCTACTGGCAAGATGTGCTTTCCTCATCATCTGACCAGTTGGCAAGAACTTAGTAGATCAGCCAATTCATATATTCGATGCCATAGCCTTGTTCTAAGAACCTAAATAGACGTTTTTTTTAAAATGCTGATCATCTAAGTGTTTCAGACACTTAGTGTTATGCTTAGTGTTATGTTAGCATAACACTTAGTGTTATGCTCCCTGAGTTTCTTAATCTTTATTTAGCTGAGGATCTCCTATGTGTCCAGTGCTGTATCAAGTGCTATAGATAAAACCATGAAAACAGCAGTCAAGACCTCTACTCTTGGTGATGGGAAGGTAAGGAGTGGAGAAGATCAGCACTATCAAATTAAAACTAAAGTACAATAATTTCAAATCATGTTATGTGCTATGAGGAAAATGAAAGAATGAGAAATGACTCATGTTCTCAAATTTAGGCTTTCAAATCATTACTTTAGGCAAATGCTAATATTTCCATGTTAGCATTTGCCTAAAGTAATGAGGGAAAGGATGTTCGAAAAGGTTAACTTGCCCAAGTTCCAGTTGCTCTCAACATGACATCAAAACTTTTGAACATAAACTAATATTTGAGCTAATATGCTATATTAGTCAATTTTCACACTTCCAGGAGGAAATACCCAAGACTGGTAATTTATAAAGAAAAGAGGTTTAATTGACATACAGTTCTGCATGGTTGGGGAGGCCTCAGGAAACTTATAATCATGGTGGAAGGCAAAGAAAAAGCAGGCCTCTTCTTCACGGGGCAGCAGGACTGAGTGAGTGCAAGCAGGGGAAATGCAGACACTTAAAAAATCATCAGATCTCATGAGACTCACTCACTATCACGAGAACAGCATGATGGGGGAAACCACCCCCATAATTCAATTACTGTCCACAACACATGGGCATTATGGGAAGTACAATTCAAGATAAGATTTAAGTAGAGACACAGCAAAACCATATAATTTGCTAACCTAACTTATGCCAAAATTGAGTTAAAACATTTTAGCCAAGCCCCCAAAATACTTTGTGAGTCCATTCTTCATGGTCCTTCCCTTGCATGCATGTTACAGCCAAATCACTTTCTTATGTTTATTGTTGTTATTTTTGAGAGAGCGTCTCACTCTGTCACCCAGGCTGGAGTGCAATGGCAGAACCACAGCTCACTGGAACCTCCACCTCCTGCCTCAGCCTCTCGATTAGCTGGGACCACAGACATGTGTCACCATGCCAAGCTGATTTTTTGTATACTTTTTTGTATTTTTGTACAGACAGGCTTTCGCCACGTTGCCCAGGCTGTTCTTGAACTCCTTACCTCAAGTGATCTACCCGCCTTGGCCTCCCTAAGTGCTGGGATTACAGGCATAAGCCACAGCACCTGGCCTCTTTTGTGTTTTGTTTGAGGGGGAGGGCTGGCTTCTTTCATCCAGTACAATTACTTTGGCATTCATGGTTGTTGTCACATGTATCAAGTTTATTCCTTGTTATTAATGAGTAGTATGCCATTATATTAACTTATCACTTTGTTTATTCATCTCTTGATGGGCTTTGGGATTATTTCTTATTTTTGGTGGTTACAAGTTAAGCTTATGTCAACATTTGTGTACACATCTTTGTAAAGACTTAAGATTTTATTTCCCATGGGAAAATGTTTAGGAGTGAAATGGCTGGATCATATGATAACATATTTTTAACTTTTTAAGAAATTGCCAAACCATTTTCTAAAGTGGTTGTACCAATTTACACCACTACTAGTGGTGTATGAGAGTTCCAGTACCTCTGTGTTCTCACCAACTCTTGATAGGGTAATTTTCAGGTTAGCCATTTAACAAAAGTTGTAGCAGTACTGTGGTTTTAATTTGCAATTTTTTCTTTTTTTTTTTTTTTTTTTTTTTTTTTTTGGCAGGGGGACAGAGTCTCTCACTGTCACCCGGGCTGGAGTGCAGTGGTATGATCTCGGCTCACTGCAACCTCTGCCTCCCAGGTTCAAGTGATTCTCCTGCCTCAGCCTCCCGAGTAGCCGGGATTACAGGCGCCTGCCACCACGCCTGGCTAATTTTTTGTATTTTTAGTAGAGACAGGTTTTCACTATGTTGGCCAGGCTGGTCTTGAACGCCTGAACTCGTGATCCACCCTCCTCAGCCTCCCAAAGTGCTGGGGTTACGGGCATGAACCACCCTGCCCAGCCAAGTTTGCAAATAATATAACTGATAAGGAAATTTATCTAGAATATATAATAAAGAAATAATAATGAAGAAGAGAAGAAGAAGGAGGAGGAAGAGGGAAAGGAAAATAAAAGGAGGGGAAAAACAAGCAGCTTAGTAAACAAGAGAGCCATATTTGAACAGACCCTTTATTAAAGAAGATATATGGATGGGAAGTAAGCTCATGAAAAGGTGCTTAACATCCTTAGTCATTTGCAAACTTATTTTTTCCAGTCTGTGGCTTATTTGTTGATTCTATATTAACAGTGTTTTTTGGAGAGAAGTTTTTTTTATTTTCATGAAGTCTAATTTGTCAATATGCTCTTATACATCATGTACTTGATGTCATATCTATGAAATATTTGACTAATCCAGGGTCATGCAGATATTCTTTTATCTTTTCCATAAGCTTAACAGTTTTATATTAAATAAAATTTATTTTTATATATTGACTTGTTTCCTGAAACTTTGCTGAACTTGTTTATGAGTTCTAGTATTTTTGTGGGTTCCTTAAGATTAAGTAATCTGCAAATAATGATAGTTTTCATTCTTCCTCTCCAATTTGGATGCATTTTTCTCTTTTTCGCCTAGTTGTCAAGACAAGAACCTCTAAGCTAATGCTGAAAAGAGGGGGAGAGCAAACGTCTTTGCCTTGCTCCAACTCTCAGCAAAAAACATTCAGTCTTGTACCTTTAAATATGATGTCACCTGTAGATTTTGAATAGATGTTGTTTATTAGGTCTTGGAATTTCTCTTCTATTTCCAGTTTGCTAAGAGTTTTTAACAAGGATGACCATTGTATTTTGTCAAATATTTTTTATGTCTATTGAGATGATCATATGACTTTTCTCTGTCTTAGTTTGTTAATATAGTGAATTGCAGAGGTTGGCTTTCAAATTTTAAACCAATATTACATTTCTGGGATAAATTCCTCTTGGACTTGTGTATGTGTATATATATATGTCTCTGTGTGTGTGTGTGTGTGTGTAAAATTGGGTATAGTATATCCAACTATTTATATTGGATATACTATATCTAACTATTAAATAAATATAAATATTAAATAAATATTAAATAAATATGTATATAGTTAGATATAGTATATCCAATATAAATTTAATGAGTATACGTATATCCCTCCAACTATTAATATATAGAGAGAGGGAGAGTTCAATTCAGTTAGATAAAATTTTGTTGATAATTTTAAAATCTATATTTATGAGGGAGATTGGTGTGTAGTTTCTTTTCTTGTAATGTCTTTGTCTAGTTTTGATATCAGAATAATGCTGGCCTCATAGAATCAGTTGAGAAGTACGCCTTCCTCTTCACATGTCTGGAGTAGGCTATTTGAAGTTGTCTCACAGCTCACTGATAATTTTAGAATTTAATTATTTTCTCTCTCTATGTTTCACTTTGGATAGTTTCTATTGCTATGTGTAAATGCTCGCTAAAATTTTCTTCTGCAATATCTAATCTACTATTAATCTCATCCAGTATAATTTCAATTCCTAAATTATAGTTGTTATCTATAGAACTCCAATTTGGTTCACTTTTTTTAAATCTTCCATGCCTCTACTTATCTTTGTAAACATATGGAATACAGTTATCCTGTTTTAATGTTTATGCTTATTTTAACATGTGTCAGTTCTGGTATAGTTTCAGTTGATTGATTTTCTCCTAATCATGGATCTTATTTTGCTATTTTGCATTTGTGTTAATCACTGATTTAATGTATAGCATTGTCACTTTCACTTTGTTGGGTGTAAATATTCTTTAGTTTTGTTCTGAGATACAGTTAAGTTACTTGGAAACAATTTGGTACGTTTGGGTCTTGCTTCTGAGAAGTGTTAGGTAGAATCAAAGCAGTAGTCATTATAGGGCTAATTATTCCCCACTACTGAGGTAAGACCCTTTTGGGTACTTTACCTAATGCCCCACGAATCATGAGGTTTTCCAGTCTTACTAGTTGGAGCAGGCATTATCCCAACACTGTGTGAGCACAGGACACTCCTAACTCTAAGTCCTCTTCACAAGCACATGTAGTAATCACTGTTAGCTGAAAGCTTGACAGAAGCCCTCTGCAGATATTCAGTGTTCTCTCACTCTCTGTAGCTTTTGCCTCCCCAGTACTCTGTTCTGCGAATACCAGCTGCCTTCATCTGCATGGATCTCTCAGATCTGTCTCCTTGGCTTCAGGGGCCTGTCAGTCTCCACCTGGATTCCCTTTCTCTGCACTATAGCCTGGTAATTTTAAAAAATATTTTCATAAGTATTCTTTATCTTTGTTCTGGAATGTAGTTAAATTTCTGGATAACAGTTTAGTCCTATTGGGTTTTGAGTCTATTGTTAGGTATGATTAGAGTAGTACTTACTATAGGGCTGATTATTCACTAGATAGGAAGCTAGAATTCTAAGCCTGATCTTGTTTGTTACCACCTCTCAGGGATCAGTCTTTTGTTGTTGCTTTTCCATGTCTTTTAAACCATTACTTCGTATATTTTGTTTGGGTTTTATGGGGGTCGTTTTAGTAGAAAGAATAAATGCAGCCCTTAATACATCTAAGCCGAAAACAGAGATTCTCTCTCCTCTTTCTCTTCAAACAAAAACAAGATCAAGCAGAAACCCAAAGGTTTGCATAGGCAAGTAAATATGGCTAGAATTCAATAACTTTGCTTTGTTTGCTTGGTATTTGTTTTGTGGCTAATTTATTTATAACAGTCAATTTTGCTTTTCCATTAATGGTAGTACCAAAAAGTCCCATTGTTAAATGAATTTGTTTAAGTTTAAAAAGTAAATCAATTTACCAAAAAAAAAAAAATTAAGTAAACAGCAGGACAAATACTAAGCAGAGAAAGCAAATAACTTTTGCTAGGGGAGTGAGGGAATGACTGAAGTTAGGAGAATGCTGATCTTTTGGCCCAGGCTTTCCAACCTGACCCCCAGCCTGGTCTACTCTTTTTCAGGTGGATTCCTCCTTCCTAGTCTTTGAGTGGCCTTTTTCAGTACCTTTGTCCCCAGCTTAAGCTGATTTCTCTAATTGCAATTGTCATAGTCTAGTGATATGTCATCCCAGGCATCTGCCTCCTTTGCTTTCCTATAAACCTGGGCAATACAGTAGTTCAATAGCCACTAGCTACAGGTGGATATTGAGTCCTTGAAATGTGGCTAGTCTGACTTTAGATATGTCATAAGTGAAAAATACACACTGGATTTGGAAGACAGGATAAAAAGGAATTTAAAGTATCTCATTAATAATGTTTTTATTGAGTACATGTTGAAAGAAGAATGTAAGATATATTTGATAAAATAAATTATACCATTAAAAATAATTTGATCCTTTTCTTTACCTTTTTTTAATAAGGTGACTACTAGAAATTCTAACCAGGCATGGTGGTTCACACCTGTAATCCTATCACTTTGGGAGACTGAGGTGGGAGGATCACTTGAAGCCAGGAGTTTTAGACCAGCTTGAGCAACAAAGTGAGACCCCATCTCTACCAAAAACAATATATATATTGGCCAGGCGCAGTGGCTCACACCTGTAATCCCAGCACTTTGGGAGGCCGAGGCAGGCGGATCACTTGAGGCCAGGAGTTTGAGACCAGCCTGGCCAACATGGTGAAGCCCTGCCTCTACTAAAAATACAAAAACTAGCCAGGCATGGTGGCTCATGGGTGTGGTCCCAGCTACTTGGGAGGGTGAGACATGAGAATCGCCTGAACCTTGGAGGCAGCGGTTGCAGTGAGCTGAGATCACACCACTGCACTCCAGCCTCAGCAACAGAGAGAGACTCTGTCTCAAAAATAAATAAATATAATAAAATAAATAAAAATAAAGAATAAAAAAATTATCCAGATGTGGTGACATATGCCTATAGCCTCAGTACTTTGGGAGACCAAGGTGGAAGGATTGCTTGAAGCCAGGAGTTTGAGACCAGCCTGGACAACAAAAGAAACCCCCATCTCTCTCTATATCTATATCTATATCTATCTATCTATCTATCTATCCATCTATCTATCTATCTATCTATATATTGCCAGCAAGGTAGCACATGCCTGTAGTCCCAGCTACTTGGGAGCTTAAGGTGGGAGGATGACTTGAGCCCAAGAGTTTGAGGCTATGAAGGTGCCACTGCACCCCAGCCTGTGCAACAGATCAAAACCAAATTTTTGGTTAAATTTAATTTAACCAAAAAATTAATTTTTTTAAAAAAAGGAAAGTTGAAATTTTATATGCAGCTTGCCTTTGTGATTTACATTGTATTTCTATTAGGCAGTACTGCTATAGATGCATCATCTATCTATGCATCCTAGCTCCCAGCATAAAGAATGACAGAAGCGTATCAAATGCCTGTAGGATATTAGCATTGAATGAATACTTGAGTGAGTGACTTTAACTGGATTGGGAATTTAAAGAGTGAATGTTGAAGTCTGGGAGGCAGCCTCTGTTACTTTGTCCAGTAACAGGAATAATAATAAAACATATCTCATAGAGATAGGGAAGATAAAATAAGACAATTTATGGAGAACTCTTAACACTGGGCCTGGCTCAATGGATGTACTCAAGAGAAGTTAGCCATTAAGGGAAAATTGTCTTCACTTAGTATCACACCATGTGGACAAAGCCATGGCAGCTGTGTACAAGGATTAAGAGAAAAGGCTGTTTTTAGTGAGTTTTCTCTTATTTATTATGCAAATACACTTCAGACACTTTACATGGCTTATGTATAAGGGCTCCAGCACTATGGCTTATAACACCCTTCACCCCAAGCCCATGGACCTTAGTTATCGGTGTTCTGATATCTTGCTACTTATAAGCCAAGGGGTGTGTGTGTGTGTGTGTGTGTGTGTGTGTGTGTATCAGTAAAACACTTTCTTTCAGGTCTTATCTTATTGCTAAGAATAATGTACTTGTAAATTGCTTTATAAATTATTTATTACGAGGGGCTTCATCACTGAACAAGTGCTACAATATATAGTGAAAATGAGGGGCAGGAGGATGGCAGTGAAGGAGGGAGAGAAGAAGGTATTGGAATCACTTATAAATAATATATTCATTGGTCAAAGAAAGTTATCGCCTTTTATGAAGTGTTTGGAATTCGTCTTGCATACTAAGTGGGCATCCTCTTGCTGACTCGTGAGTGATCGGCTATAGCTTCCTTTGCTGCTCCATCTCTGAACTTGGTGATTAGGATGCCATTTATTTATTTCAGCCAATGCCACAATTGCCACATCTCATCACCTGGAAATAAACAGCAAACAGGGCTGACCGGTACCGCTGAGGAAACGCGAAGATGTGTTGGCAAGTCCTGGGAGCGAAATCTGTGTCCCTGTGTCGGGCTCTGCATTTGGTATTCATCATGTAAGTGCTGTGCCTAATGAAGGCATTTGGTATTCATGTGGGTGTCACATGTATTTCCAGAGACGCTGGGCTCTAATTTAGCACAGGTTAATGGACACCTCTATTAAAGTGTTATCGAAAGTTTGACATTCAAATAACCCAGTTTTAAAATCAGAGAAACCTAGGCGTTAAATCTGAAGGGGAGAAAATGTGAGAGAAGTCAAGTATATAAATGCCAACTTTAGACATTTGAGAGCAACAAATGGTTGATCCAAGTGCTTCTTCCTCTTTCACCTACCCTGACCCCTCCTGGGCCTAGGCTTTGGCATATTCCCTGGTAGCTGCAGGCCAAAATCTTGCAGATTGGGGAGGTCAGCGAGAGAAGGAAGGGCACACTTGTATTAAATGAATGGTGTGCCTCACCTCCTAAAATCTCCCCCCATGCCCCTGGCCCTTCAGCACTAACCTTTTCAGGCATCTAAGACACATTTTATTATTCCCATATAAAAGGATATTGAAGGCTCATGGAACTTAAATGATTCGTAAACAGTCACACTTCACCAGTAAATAGTAGGAAAGGATTAGAACAGTCACTATATTTCTATTTATTTTCTCTGTGTATTAATTTAACAAATACTTATTAAGCACTTACTTTGTGCCAAATTCACATACTATCTGGTTGATGTTACTAAAGAAAACAGACTCTTTCTACAACTACTTCGAAGAAAGGTCCAGAAGCTTTTTATAAAAATAAGTTTATACCTACCCTATGACCCACATTCCACTCGTAGGTATTTACATAAGAAAAAAGAATATAGGGCTGGCAGCCAAGATGGCCGAATAGGAACAGCTCCGATCTACAGCTCCCAGCGTGAGTGACGCAGAAGACGCGTGATTTCTCCATTTCCAACTGAGGTACTGGGTTCATCTCACTAGGGAGTGCCAGACAGTGGGCGCAGGAAAGTGGGTGCAGCGCACCGTGGGCGAGCCAAAGCAGGGCAAGGCATTGCCTCACTCGGGAAGTGCAAGGGGTCAGGGAGTTCCCTTTCCTAGTCAAAGAAAGGGGTGACAGATGGCACCGGGAAAATCGGGTCACTCCCACCCTTATACTGCGCTTTTCTGACAGGCTTAAAAAATGGTGCACCAGGAGATTATATCCTGCACCTGGCTCAGAGGGTCCTACGCCCACGGAGTCTCGCTGATTGCTAGCACAGCAGTCTGAGATCAAACTGCAAGGTGGCAGCGAGGCTGGGGGAGGGGTGCCCGCCATTGCCCAGGCTTGCTTAGGTAAACAAAGCAGCCAGGAAGCTTGAACTGGGTGGAGCCCACCACAGCCCAAGGAGGCCTGCCTGCCTCTGTAGGCTCCACCTCTGGGGGCAGGGCACAGACAAACAAAAAGACAGCAGTAACCTCTGCAGACTTAAATGTCCCTGTCTGACAGCTTTGAAGAGAGCAGTGGTTCTCCCAGCATGCAGCTGGAGATCTGAGAATGGGCAGACTGCCTCCTCAAGTGGGTCCCTGACCCCTGACCCCCGAGCAGCCTAACTGGGAGGCACCCCCCAGTAGGGGCAGACTGACACCTCACACAGCCAGGTACTCCTCTGAGACAAAACTTCCACAGGAACGATCAGACAGCAGCATTTGCGGTTCACGAAAATCCGCTGTTCTGCAGCCACCGCTGCTGTTACCCAGGCAAACAGGGTCTGGAGTGGACCTCTAGCAAACTCCAACAGACCTGCAGCTGAAGGTCCTGTCTGTTAGAAGGAAAACTAACAAACAGAAAGGACATCCACACCAAAAACCCATCTGTACATCACCATCATCAAAGACCAAAAGTAGATAAAACCACAAAGATGGGGAAAAAACAGAGCAGAAAAACTGGAAACTCTAAAAAGCAGAGCCTCCTCCTCCAAAGGAACACAGTTCCTCACCAGCAACGGAACAAAGCTGGACGGAGAGTGACTTTGACGAGTTCAGAGAAGAAGCCTTCAGATGATCAAACTACTCCGAGCTACAGGAGGAAATTCAAACTGAAGACAAAGAAGTTAAAAACTTTGAAAAAAATTTAGATGAATGTATAACTAGAATAACCAATACAGAGAAGTGCTTAAAGGAGCTGATGGAGCTGAAAACCAAGGTTCGAGAACTACATGAAGAATGCAGAAGCCTCAGGAGCCGATGCGATCAAATGGAAGAAAGGGTATCAGTGATGGAAGATTAAATGAATGAAATGAAGCGAGAAGGGAAGTTTAGAGAAAAAAGAATAAAAAGAAACAAACAAAGCCTCCAAGAAATATGGGACTATGTGAAAAGACCAAATCTACGTCTGATGGGTGTACCCGAAAGTGACGGGGAGAATGGAAGCAAGTTGGAAAACACTCTGCAGGATATTATCCAGGAGAACTTCCCCAATCTAGCAAGGCAGGCCAACATTCAGATTCAGGAAATACAGAGAACACCACAAAGATACTCCTCGAGAAGAGCAACTCCAAGACACATAATTGTCAGATTCACCAAAGTTGAAATGAAGGAAAAAATGTTAAGGGCAGCCAGAGAGAAAGGTCGGGTTACCCACAAAGGGAAGCCCATCAGACTAACAGTGGATCTCTTGGCAGAAACTCTACAAGCCAGAAGAGAGTCGGGGCCAATATTCAACATTCTTAAAGAAAAGAATTTTCAACCCAGAATTTCATATCCAGCCAAACTAAGCTTCATAAGTGAAGGAGAAATAAAATACTTTACAGAGAAGCAAATGCTGAGAGATTTTGTCACCACCAGGCCTGCCATAAAAGAGCTCCTGAAGGAAGCACTAAACATGGAAAGGAACAACTGGTACCAGCCACTGCAAAATCATGCCAAATTGTAAAGACCATCGAGGCTAGGAAGAAACTGCATCAACTAACAAGCAAAATAACCAGCTAACATCATAATGACAGGATCAAATTCACACATAACAATATTAACTTTAAATGTAAATGGACTAAATGCTCCAATTAAAAGACACAGACTGGCAAATTGGATAAAGACTCAAGACCCATCAGTGTGCTGTATTCAGGAGACCCATCTCACGTGCAGAGACACACATAGGCTCAAAATAGAAGGATGGAGGAAGATCTACCAAGCAAATGGAAAACAAAAAAAGGCAGGGGTTGCAATCCTAGTCTCTGATAAAACAGACTTTAAACCAACAAAGATCAAAAGAGACAAAGAAGGCCATTACATAATGGTAAAGGGATTAATTCAACAAGAAGAGCTAACTATCCTAAATATATATGCACCCAATACAGGAGCACCCAGATTCATAAAGCAAGTCCTGAGTGACCTACAAAGAGACTTAGACTCCCACATATTAATAATGGGAGACTTTCACACCCCACTGTCAACATTAGACAGATCAACGAGACAAAGTTAACAAGGATACCCAGGAATTGAACTCAGCTTTACACCAAGCAGACCTAATAGACATCTGCAGAACTCTCCACCCCAAGTCAACAGAATGTACATTTTTTTCAGCACCACACCACACCTATTCCAAAATTGACCACATAGTTGGAAGTAAAGCTCTCCTCAGCGAATGTAAAAGAACAGAAATTATAACAAACTGTCTCTCGGACCACAGTGCAATCAAACTAGAACTCAGGATTAAGAAACTCACTCAAAACCACTCAACTTCATGGAAACTGAAAAACCTGCTCCTGAATGACTACTGGGTACATAACGAAATGAAGGCAGAAATAAAGATGTTCTTTGAAACCAACGAGAACAAAGACACAACATACCAGAATCTCTGGGACGCATTCAAAGCAGTGTGTAGAGGGAAATCTATAGCACTAAATGCCCACAAGAGAAAGCAGGAAAGATCCAAAACTGACACCCTAACATCACAATTAAAAGAACTAGAAAAGCAAGAGCAAACACATTCAAAAGCTAGCAGAAGGCAAGAAATAACTAAAATCAGAGCAGAACTGAAGGAAATAGGAACAAAAAAAAACCCTTCAAAAAATTAATGAATCCAGGAGCTGGTTTTTTGAAAGGATCAACAAAATTGATAGACTGCTAGCAAGACTAATAAAGAAGAAAAGAGAAAAGAATCAAATAGACGCAATAAAAAATGATAAAGGGGATATCACCACCAATCCCACAGAAATACAAACTACCATCAGAGAATACGACAAACACCTCTATGCAAATAAACTAGAAAATCTAGAAGAAATGGATAAGTTCCTCAACACATACACCCTCCCATGACTAAACCAGGAAGAAGTTGACTCTCTGAATAGACCAATAACAGGCTGTGAAATTGTGACAATAATCAATAGCTTACCAACCAAAAAGAGTCCAGGACCAGATGGATTCACAGCTGAATTCTACCAGAGGTACAAGGAGGAACTGGTACCATTTCTTCTGAAACTATTCCAATCAATAGAAAAAGAGGGAATCCTCCCTAACTCATTTTATGAGGCCAGCATCATCCTGATACCAAAGCCGGGCAGAGACACAACAAAAAAAGAGAATTTTAGACCAATATCCTTGATGAACATTGATGCAAAAATCCTCAATAAAATAATGGCAAACCGAATCCAGCAGCACATCAAAAAGCTTATCCACCATGATCAAGTGGGCTTCATCCCTGGGATGCAAGGCTGGTTCAATATACACAAATCAATAAATGTAATCCAGCATATAAACAGAACCAAAGACAAAAACCACATGATTATCTCAATAGATGCAGAAAAGGCCTTTGACAAAATTCAACAACCCTTCATGCTAAAAACTCTCAATAAATTAGGTATTGATGAGACGTATCTCAAAATAATAAGAGCTATCTATGACAAACCCACAGCCAATATCATACTGAATGGGCAAAAATTGGAAGCATTCCCTTTGAAAACTGGCATAAGACAGCGATGCCCTCTCTCACCACTCCTATTTAACATAGTGTTGGAAGTTCTGGCAGGGCAATTAGGCAGGAGAAGGAAATAAAGGGTATTCAATTAGGAAAAGAGGAAGTCAAATTGTCCCTGTTTGCAGATGACATGATTGTATATCTAGAAAACCCCATTGTCTCAGCCCAAAATCTCCTTAAGCTGATAAGCAACTTCAGCAAAGTCTCAGGATACAAAATCAATGTACAAAAATCACAAGCATTCTTATACACCAATAACAGACAGACAGAGAGCCAAATCATGAGTGAACTCCCATTCACAATTGCTTCAAAGAGAATAAAATACCTAGGAATCCAACTTACAAGGGATGTGAAGGACCTCTTCAAGGAGAACTACAAACCACTGCTCAATGAAATAAAAGAGGATACAAAGAAATGGAAGAACATTCCATGTTCATGGGAAGGAAGAATCAATATCGTGAAAATGGCCATACTGCCCAAGGTAATTTATAGATTCAATGCCATCCCCATCAAGCTACCAATGACTTTCTTCACAGAATTGGAAAAAACTACTTTAAAGTTCATATGGAACCAAAAAAGAGCCTGCATCGCCAAGTCAATCCTAAGCCAAAAGAACAAAGCTGGAGGCATCACGCTACCTGACTTCAAACTATATTGCAAGGCTACAGTAACCAAAACAGCATGGTACTGGTACCAAAACAGAGATATAGACAATGGAACAGAACAGAGCCCTCAGAAATACCACATATCTACAACTATCTGATCTTTGACAAACCTGAGAAAAACAAGCAATGGGGAAAGGATTCCCTATTTAATAAATGGTGCTGGGAAAACTGGCTAGCCATATGTAGAAAGCTGAAACTGGATCCCTTCCTTACACCTTATACAAAAATTAATTCAAGATGGATTAAAGACTTAAATGTTAGACCTAAAACCATAAAAACCCTAGAAGAACATTCAGGCATTACCATTCAGGACATAGTCATGGGCAGGGCTTCATGTCTAAAACACCAAAAGCAATGGCAACAAAAGCCAAAATTGACAAATGGGATCTAATTAAACTAAAGAGCTTCTGCACAGCAAAAGAAACTACCATCAGAGTGAACAGGCAACCTACAGAATGGGAGAAAATTTTCACAACCTACTCATCTGACAAAGGGCTAATATCCAGAATCTACAACGAACTCAAACAAATTTACAAGAAAAAAACAAACAACCCCATCAAAAAGTGGGCAAAGGACATGAACAGACACTTCTCAAAAGAAGACATTTATGCAGCCAAAAAACACATGAAAAAATGCTCACCATCACTGGCCATCAGAGTAATGCAAATCAAAACCACAATGAGATACCATCTCACACCAGTTAGAATGGCAATCATTAAAATGTCAGGAAACAACAGGTGCTGGAGAGGATGTGGAGAAATAGGAACACTTTTACACTGTTGGTGGGACTGTAAACTAGTTCAACCCTTGTGGAAGTCAGTGTGGCGATTCCTCAGGGATCTAAAACTAGAAATACCATTTGACCCAGCCATCCCATTACTGGGTATATACCCAAAGGACTATAAATCATGCTGCTATACAGACACATGCACACGTATGCTTATTGCAGCACTATTCACAATAGCAAAGACTTGGAACCAACCCAAATGTCCAACAATGATAGACTGCATTAAGAAAATGTGGCACATATACACCATGGAATACTATGCAGCCATAAAAAATGATGACTTCATGTCCTTTGTAGGGACATGGATGAAATTGGAAATCATCATTCTCAGTAAACTATTGCAAGGACAGAAAACCAAACACTGCATGTTCTCACTCACTGGTGGGAATTGAACAAGGAGAACACATGGACACAGGAAGGGGAACATCACACTCTGGGGACTGTTGTGGGGTGGGGGGAGGGGGGAGGGACAGCATTAGGAGATATACCTAATGCTAAATGATGAGTTAATGGGTGCAGGACACCAGCATGGCACATATATACATACGTAACTAACCTGAACATTGTGCACATGTACCCTAAAACTTAAAGTATAATAATAATAAAATAAAATAAAATAAATGAAAAAAAAGAATATAATAATATGTAGTATAATGCTCATGGCCTCTTTATTCATGGTAGCCAGAAAACACGATAAATGAATGTAACAGAATGTCACAGAATGCTCATAATCTCTTTATTTATAATACCCAAAAATAGAAAATAGCCTAGGTATGCATCAACAGAGGAACAAATAAACAAACTGTGGTATATCCATACAATGGAACACTACTCAGCAATAAAAGGAATGATCTATTGATATATGCTGAGACTTGGAAGAATCTCAAAAATATTATGTTGAGCGAAAGAAGTTTTACAAAAAAGGAATGCATGTTCTATAATTCCATTTATATACAATTTTAGAAAAGGAAAAACAAATCAATGTTGAAAAACATCAAAACAGTAGTTGCCTCTGGGGTCAGTGGAGTTGGAGTTTCACTAAGAAAGGGCATAAGAAAACACATTGGAATGACAATAATGTTTTCCATCTTGATAGGGGTTTGGGTTAGACAGGTGTATGTGTTTTCAAAACTCACCAAATTGTACACTTAACACTTGTGCATTTTAATAAATGTCCATTTTAACCCAAGAAAGAAGAATCATAAGTGAATACTGATCCCTGGTTAATAATGATATACATGCTGAAGTGCTTAGGGGTGAAGTGTACTGATGTCTTCAACTCAGTTTGAAATGCATTAGGAAATAAGGTAAAAGAATGAATGGATGAACAGACAGAAAGAGGAATGGATAGATGAATAAATGTGCAATAAAGATAATATAGCAAAGTGTTAGTTGTTTAATACAGGGAATATGTACATAAGAGTTTGCCTTACAATCCTTTCAACTGTTCTATATGTTTACCATTTACCATTATAACATGTAGAGAAAAAAAAGTTTTTAAAAAACAAAAAAGACTGTTTCCCTGTGTTGATGTTCTAACAGTCTAGCAGCAAAGATAAACATTATAGAAGGTGAACACACAGGTCAATATATAATTGCATATTTTGGTGAATGTTATGAGCAGCAAAGACAGGGTATAGTGTGAAAGATATATTGGGGAAGGCTGTTTAGTTGAGTGATCAAGGAAAGTTTCTTTTGGGAAGTAATGTTTTGAAAAATGAGATGACCTTGAAAAGAGAGAAATCATGAAAAGTGTGTGCATCCAGATGGAAAGAGAAAGCATGTCCCGAGGAGAGGACAGCATGTGTGAAGACCTCAAGATATGAAAGATTCTGGCTTATGCAAACAAATGGAAGGAGATCAATGCAGATGGGGTATGGCCAACACAGAAAATGACAAGTGAGAGGCGAGAGTGGAAAAGTAAGTAGGACCTAGCTCATTTAATAGTTTTATAGGCCCTGATGAAACCTAATTGTTCTGATCAGTTATGCGTTAATTAGAGCACACCTAGGGTACTGTGCTCCAAGCTGAATGATAAAAAAACAATAATGATCACTCATAATTACTGAGTGCCTACTATGTACCAGGCACTGTGTCAAGCATATTATAACTGATCTCATTTAAATTTCACATCCCTCAAGCCACATACTATTTTAAGTAAATGTATAACCATGCATGTTTCTTGCTTCACACATGAGGAAACTGGGGTTTGGGTGAGATAAGGATGCTTGCCTAAGACTGCACAGCCAGCTAGTCCAAGCTGCAGCTGGGACATGGGTCTGACACAATAGAGGTCAGTAGCCACGCTAACTGAAGAATCCTTGGGAAAACTGGGAAGGCTTAACCTGCAAGTAGAGACACCTTCCTGAAGCCACAACTGTCACAAGGAAGAGATATTTTATTTGTACCGTGTAGTCACAAGGATCTGAATTATCATCAATGAGAGAATATTCTAAAAAAGCAAATTTGAGGCCAATGCTGGAAAACAAACACAAAAGTTATAATGAACAGATTTATCCAGAGATGGAAAAACCACATTATGGGTTAAGATGGATGGTCGGTGTCCTTCCCTTGGAACTGTTGGAGCCTATCTAGGTCAGATGGTCATAGGACAGAGATTAGACCTGATGCCTTTTAAGTGCCTCTCAGCCCTGAAATTGTGGGACAGGCTCTGTATGGGGCTGTGGCTTCTCCAGCCAGTTGACAGCAGCTGCTTTCCTAGAGCTGTATTAATAACATCTTCATTGACACTGCATGCACAAACAACACTTTCCATTTAAACCATATTCATTGCTGGCCTCCTGAGAATCACTGGTGAGACTGGAGTACTGGCTAAATAGAAAAAGGCTGAACCGGCTGTACAAGCACAATTACCCTTCACAAGGGGGAATCAGTGAGACTCCCAGGTGGGAACAGTGTCTGGGATTTTGCTGGTCTAAGATGCTGTTCTAACAGGGCTAAAGACAGGTGACCTAAAAGTGCCTGATGCCTATGGACAGATCTCTATATGCTCATATATAATACTGTGGTTCTTCCATCTTCCTAGAGAAATGCCATTTAAACAGTACAAACAATTACAATTTGCTCCATTTTCTGTAGATAGAAAACTGAAGGTTAGGAGGAGTAAGTTCATGTTCCAAGTTGATGATAGATTGTAAGGGATGGAGTTAAGTTTAAAATCCAGGCATGTCAGACACTACATCTTTTTCTACTGCACTGCACTGTCTCTAATGAGGAAAATTAATAGTCTACTCTAAAGTACAGCCATGGTGACAACTCAGGTTTCTCTGTTGAGGCTCACATTTTCCATGTTATTTCAAAGATACATGAAACTAAAGGATTAACTTCACACCAAAGTTTGCAGTCTGTACTGCTTTCACCTTAAGCCAGATCTCTACTAAAACATCAGGCCAATGTCTTATCTTCTGTATCTTCTTTTCTTGCATTTATTGTTATTATTGTATTTCCAACAAAGGACAAAACTTGTCTCTTTAAGAGTCAAGACCCTACAGTTTCTTGTAGAACCCCTGGCAACACTGAGATCTTCCCAAGGTCCTCTGGCATCTGATTAAATATGAATGTGGAGGTCGTATGCTTACTCAATTGTAATTCTTTCCTTGGAAACCCCCATTACTAAGACATGATTGAAGTCGGCTGGAAACAGGACCAGCCCATTACTTATCAATTCTTAATAGACTGGTAGAATATAATAATGATAGGATGGGTAGACACTATCCTGTCTGTACCTAATATCCAATCTGAATGAAAGCCAAGAAGTTGAAATGATACTCTAGGAGACACCAGACACTCTAGGAGACATGTGGAAGTCCATTTGTACTAAGCCCAGACAGATACAAATGGGGAACCCCCTGGCCACATCTGCTCAGCTGCCTATGCTCACAGTCTATGACCCAGAGTTCCAGCCTTAAATAGGTTCAGTTACCCAACTCTTCTGTAGGCAATGTACCTAAAACTTTTCTGTCTGTCTCTATCTTTGCAGCTCCTACTATTTCATTCTTTATCTGAAAATTAAGCCTCAAACCACTTTGCCACTTACCATGGGATGATACTAAGGTTATATTCTAAAAAGAACTATCGATGAGACAACCTGGAGGCTAGTTTGGGCAATCAGTTTCATCTTAAGTGCCATCTTTAATGGATTGGTACTAGCTGTTTGGAAGACTATGTTGAAGACCCTAAAGCTATGCCCAAGCCCAAGGGGAAAGAAGCAATAATTGGTTAGTGATGTTTTTTATAGACACAGGGAGAAGGAATGAGAGCAAGTGTGTGTAACATTTGTCACATCTGGGAGAAGTTATCTGTTTTTCTAATAGGGACCAGAATTTCCCATCCATGCAATTTGATCAACTGCCTGTGGCAAAGCTATGAAGAAGGCAAAGTCTCTGTCTCATGAGGCAATAAAGTCCTGGGACTATTCCAAGAAAGAGAAAGGAGGAGGAAGAGTCCTTAGTAGGAAGCAGACTAATGGCCAGACTTGGAAGAATTAACCCTGAGATGCAGGCTCATGAAGACGCACATGGCTTCTGGCCACACTTCGATGCCATGATATGGTCTCTCTAATGTCCTCTCATCCTTGATCAGTCCTGAGACATGGATACTTGAGTCTATTCTGAACACCTGGATCCTAGATTTGGCACCTGTCCTGATGTCTTTCTATGCACATTCCTAACAAAATTCTGTCATAACTTTCCACGCCCTGATCAGAATACAACTTCTCTAAGAACCTAGAAAATGTTCTCCAGTGCCTCTTTGTCCTCCAATCTTGGCACAGTGAGTAATATCACTTCATGTTTATCTATTTCAATCCCTTCACTCTGCAAAGGGGAGGCCTGAGATGTAGAAAAGACAAGCGATTTTTTTTTCACATTAATCACAGATTTTTTTAATCGAAGAATTTTTTTCTTTATTTCTTCTAAAAAAAATAGGATACATGTGCAGAATGTGCAGGTTTGTTACATAGATATACATGTGCCATGGTGGTTTGCTGCACTTACTGATCTGTCCTCTAAGTTCCCTCCTCCAACCCCCTTCCCCACAACAGGCCCTGGTGTGTGTTGTTCCCCTCTCTGTGTCCATGAGTTCTCAATGTTCACCCCCACTTATGAGTGAGAACATGCGGTGTTTGGTTTTCTGTTCCTGTTTTAGTTTGCTGAGGATGATGGTTTCCAGCTTCATCCATGTCCCTGGAAAGGACATGATCTCATTCCTTTTTATGGCTGCATAGTATTCCATGGTGCATATGTACCACATTTTCTTTATCCAGTCTATCATTGATGGGCATTTTTCTTGTTTCCATGTCTTTGCTATTGTAAACAGCATTGCAATAAACAAGTGTGCATGTGTCATTATAGAAGAATGATATATATTCTTTTGGGTATACACCCAGTAATGGGATTGCTGGGTCAAATGGTATTTCTGGTTCTAGGTTCTTGAGGAATTGCCCTACTGTCTTCTACAGTGGTTGAACTAATTTACATTCCCATCAACAGCGTAAAAGTGTTAATATTTCTCCACAGCCTTGCCAGCATCTATTGTTTCCTGACTTTGTAATAATCGCCATTCTGACTGGTGTGAGATGGTATCTCATTGTGGTTTTGATTTGCATTTCTCTGATGATCAGTGATGTTGAACTTTTTTCATATATTTGTTGGCCACATAAATGTCGTCTTTTGAGAAGTGTCTGTTCATATCCTCTGCCCAATTTTTGATGGGGTTTTTTGTTTTTTTCTTGTAAATAAGTTTAAGTTCCTTGCAGATTCTGGGTATTAGACCTTTGTCAGATGGGCAGATTGCAAAAACTTTCTCCCATTCTGTAGGATGCCTATTCACTCTGATGATAGTTTCTTTTGCTGTGCAGAAGCTCTTTAGTTTAATTAGATCCCATTTGTCAATTTTGGCTTTTGTTGCAATTTCTTTTGGCATTTTTATCATGAAGTCCTTGCTCATGCCTATGTTCTCAATGACATTGCCCAGGTTTTCTTCTAGGGTTTTTATGATTTTGGGTTTTACATTTAAGTCTTTAATCCATCTTGAGTTAATTTTTGTATAAGGTGTAAGGAAGGGATCCAGTTTGTTTTCTCCATATGGCAAGCCAGTTTTCCCAGCACCATTTACTGAATAGGAGAACCTTTCCCCATTGCTTCTTTTGTCAGGTTTGTCAAAGATCAGATGGTTGCAGATGTGTGGTATTATTTCTGAGGTCTCTCTTCTGCTCCATTGTTCTATATGTCTGTTTTGGTACTAGTACCATGCTGTTTTGGTTACTGTAGCCTTGTAGTATAGTTTGAAGTGAGGTAGTATGATGCTTCCAGCTTTGTTCTTTTTGCTTAGGATTATCTTGGCTATACGGGATCTTCTTTGGTTCCATTTGAAATTTAAAATTGTTTCTTCTAATTCTGTGGAGAATGTCAAAGGTAGTTGATGGGAATTGCATTGGATCTATAAATTACTTTGGGCAGTATGGTCATTTTCATGATATTGTTTCTTCCTGTTTATGAGGATGGAATGTTTTCCATTTGTTTATGTCCTTTCTTGTTTCCTTGAGCAGTGGTTTGTAGTTCTCCTTGAAGAGGTCCTTCACATCCCTTGTTAGTTGTATTGCTAGGTATTTTATTCTTTTTGTAGCAATTGTGAATGGGAGTTCATTCATGATTTGGCTCTCTGCTTTTCTATTGTTGGTGTAAATGAAAGTTTGTGATTTTTGCACCCTGATTTTGTATCCTGAGACTTTGCTGAAGTTGCTTATCAGTTCAAGGAGTTTTGGGCTGAGATGATGGGGTTTCTAAATATAAAATCATGTCATCTGCAAACAGAGACAACTTGACTTCCTCTCTTCCTATTTGAATACCCTTTATTTCTTTTTCTTGCCTGATTGCCCTAGCCAGAACTTCCAATACTATGTTGAATAAGAGTGGCAAGAGGGGGCATCCTTGTCTTGCACTGGTTTTCAAAGGGAATGCTTCCAGCTTTTGCCCATTCAATATGATATTGGCTGTGGGCTTGTCATAAATAGCCCTTACTATTTTGAGATATGGTCCATCAGTACCTAGTTTACTGAGAATTTTTACATGAAGGGATGTTGAATTTTATCAAAGGCCTTTTCTGTACCTATTGAGGTAATCATGTGGTTTTTAAGAGAAGAGATTTTTATAGAGACCACCCAGACATAGGGCAATAGGAGAGCTGTAATGCTGACCTCCTGACTCCTAGTCCAAGGCTCTTCCCAGTGTGATTTATGTGACTTCTCTGCTTCCAGGGTCAGCTCCAGAGAGAAATGCCATTATTGCAAGGTAACAGCTGGTGTTTGTGACATACTATACATATTTTCACTCTCATAACCATAGTGGGATCCCCTAGGAAAAGACCTAACATATATACCTTAGAGATGCTCTAGCACGTCTGAGGGACCACTGGGAAAAACCATCATGCTTTAAGTTTCATGCAGTCCAAGAACTTACAAGGGGCCCAAGCCAGAACTTTGAAGCTGAGAACTTGTATCTATAAGCTACCAGAAATAAAAGCTGCCTCTTAATCCCTCAGCCAGCTCATCTTAAAGTATATGAATAACACTGACAGAAGGACAAAGTACATAACTATGTGTGTTTATTCATTTGATGCTTTTTCCCTAGGTAAAATATGAAGGCATGTGAATTATTTCGTAATTCTCTGTTTAATTTTCCATGGTCTCTGCCTGAGCAAGAATCAAGACTGTCTTCTTGAGCACATAGTCCTCATTCCCACTCCCAAGTATCTAGAGTAGAGCGAGGCATGTGGCTGGTGTCTACAGACGATGTGTGGGTGGGAAAGCATGGATGTGATTCTCTAGGAAGATGTGTAGGTTAGATAGATGGAGGGGAAGAGACCTGAGGCTGGATGCTATCTAGGAGTGGTTCAGAAAGAGATCATGTGAAGCCCATAGCATTATACTGACTCTAGACTACAAAGATGTATGATGTTCAAAGGCCATAGACTGTGGTGGGAAAAAGAATGGACTTGGGAGCCAGTTGGCCTGTGTTCCAATTTCACCTTTAACAAAGGCTCCTGCCTCCTCATCTGTGTGTACGTATAGAGACAATAACAGTACCTATCTAATAAGTCATTGCCAAGTTAGTGTATGAAGTCTTTGGACCAGTTCTTGAATTCTCTAGGCAGGCTGTTAGAAGATATTTAACAAAACTCAATACAAAAGGAAAGTGAAGAAAAAGCTGATGATATAGCAATAGAAATTTACCTATTGGCTCCTCAGCATCTATTCTTTGTTTTTTGTGTAACAGTCCAAATTTTAGTTTGGAGATTTGCCCCTCCACCACTCAGTTTTCAAGTTTTTGGAGGAACAGGGAGTGAGCACATGACCCAAGGTGTCTTTTTTCCAGCCAACAGTTAATATTAGGCACATGTCTTAAGTATCTCCAATCATGGAAATTCTCCAGACCTTGTGACTATGACTGCCTAAGACTCTTTTCCATTGGAGATAAAGCTGGAAGGAGTTGATAGCAGCCACTTTACAAGAGGAGGTGAGTCTATCTGGGAATGGAAACAACAGAGAAGACACAGTTATTCAAGTCAAGAGGCAAAAAAAAAAACTTGATGACATCATTTGACCCCCTGCAAAGAGCCACATCTGAAGGCCAGTTACTCATAGAATTTTCAGTTACATCAGCCAATAAATTCCCTTTTTGCTTAAGCCAGTTTGGATTGGGTTTTGTGTGACTTACAACTGAAAAAGTCTTCTGTTACAGATACCCATGAGTTCATGAGGAATGTTTGAGAGTTTGGCTTTACAACTTTTAAAAGTGACTGCCAAACCTAACACCTTGGAGGAGTTAATAGCTCATCGAGCCTTTGGACACTCTCTTCAACCACCAAAACAGTCCTTTTCTTCCTATGGAAAAGTAGAGATGATAAAATCTACCTTCAGTGTTGCTAAAAGAATTAAATGGTATCATGTATAGAAAATGCCTGACACAGTGGCCTCCACAATTTGGGGTCTCAGTGAATGTCCAGCAGGGAGTCATAAGTGGGGGATGTTTACTTAAGAGCTCATGTGAAAACACGTTTGTAGTTTGGATTGTAATTATTTCAAGAAGATGTTTAAGTGACAGGATAACAAAAGAGTGTGCTGAAACTAGAATGGACTTGATGAAGGGTGCAGGCAAAGGAGACAGGATGCAAATTGTTTTCCTTCTAAAAGAGCAGCAGAGTAATACCCAAATATGCTGGATTCATCAAGTCTTATATTCTAAAGCAGCAATTCCCAGTTTTCCCAGGGATAAGAATTGGGTGGTATATTGATTCATAATACAGGTTTCTAGGCCCCCTGAAATGTTGTCAGTTGGAATATCTAGGGAATGAACCTGAGAATCTGTATTTTACAACCATTATCCAATGTAAGTTTGAGAAAAACATTTGTAATATTCAAAATGCCTCACACATATGATGTTACTTTTCTTCCCACTATATTTTTAATTAGCTGGAGTTGACGTCACCGTTTTAGAAATCAGTGAAACAAAAGAGCTTGAGCAACTGTGTTAGTGTCAGAAAATGTTTTAGAGGCAAAATTCCCAGAGCTGGAAACACATAAGTTTCAACTTTTGAATTTTGTCCAGAATCTCCAGAAAGAAGTAGTGGAAAATACATTCCGTCCAAAGTTGCCATCGCTGTGATATTTAATTTGAAAAACTGGAAAATGCCCTTGGGCTGGGCAATGATGCACTACTCACATTGCTCCTGTGGGACCTGTAAGACAGCCCTCAGCTATCTATCTTTTTGGAAACTTCCTGGCCTGAAGAAAACTGTCTTGCCTGAGGTTATAGCCCATATCCAGTGACTTATCAATGTGATGGTGTTAAGGCCCTGTCTTCTTGCCCAAACTTGACACAATTTTGCAAGACCCTCCCTGCTTCAAAGCTCTTCCTGGGCTGAGCTAACGCCTTCATAATAACTGCATGAGAGATCAACTTCCCTCTTGCCCTGTGCTGTCTGTACTTGACTTCCACAGGTATTGATCCTCAAGAGCACTCTGTAATAGATCTCCCTGCAAGTGTCTGTTTTGGAGCCCACTTCCTTTGGAACCCAATCTGGGATAATCATCCATTTCTAGAAATGGGGGACTAGTGAAATGTATTATTGTCCAGCCACTGGATGAAATACTTTGTTGCTATTCAAACATTATCTATAAAGACTGAAGAAAATATAAATTAAATCTAAATGATAAAAGACAATTGATGAAAGCAGAATATAAAATTCCTTGCAGGCCATAATAAATATTATATAAAAGTTATCCACAGTGCTAGAGCTAAAAGGAATGTACAAAAACTAGAATGTTGTTTGTGATGGAGAGGAAAGGTGGATTTTTTGAGATGTTTTTTGAAGTGTTTAAAATCATAATTATGACATCATTTCCATAGCAGACGGAAAAGTACACTGAATGATAAATCAGAGATTAACCCAATAAATAAAAGTCTAAAAATGTCAATAACATTCTATTTTATGGAAAATACTTCTTGAGAGAGAAGAATTAGATCAAATTCTTATTGCTATATTCCTCCTTCTTGTTGCTATGTTTCTGTCCAATGGTTGAAAGATCAGAGGTGGGAGCTGGCTTAGGGAGACAAACAGGAAAGCTCAGCCCATGATTGTCTGCCAGTGGGGTATACAGGAAAAGGATGCATTCACCTTGCTCATGTTTAGGCCCCAGCAACATTTACTCTTTGCACATTTGCTCACAAAGTTGCTCCAAGGCACCCATCAGAGCATCGGTGATTGCCCTCATTCTAAAAAGCAAGGAGACCTAGACTTTAAGTAGTTATTGCCCTCCGTTTCCTGCCCCAGGGATAATTCTGAGTCTTGTTCTACACAGCCTCGCAGAGAGTTCCAGGGAGACTGAGCCCTAATTGTTCACAGAGGTAACCTGTTAATGAACTCATCTTGAATCATTTTCTTCCTTTTATCTCACTTCTACGCTCCCTTATTGGTGCTCCCCAAATCCCAGACGATCTACTTCACTGAAATGCATGTTACAGCATCTCCTTCTGGGGGAAGCCCACCTAAGCCAAACACCAACCCCTTCCTTCGTGAATTCCTGATAATGTTAGTAACACGATGCTCACTTGCGGTAGCAAGCATTCACTTAAGGTTTACAGTGAAAGCAAGGAGATGATATAGTTGCAGGAAACAACAAGTCAAAGGTTGGTTCTTGCTGACCCAGCAGCACTCCTTAGCTGGCCCTGACTCAGGGACTTCTCAATGGCCCACTTTCTCTCCTGAGACTCTCACCTCCTGGCCTCTTCTTGGGCTTTCTCCACTTGCTCAATCTTTCTCACATCTCCTCTTTTCCCTCTTCCTGCCCTCATTAACTCTTTTCTCCTAAGTGACCTGTAGAAATATAAAAAATTATCCCCACCCATGTAGGCTTTGCCCAGGAAACCTAACTAAAATAAACATACTCCTATTACAGCCATCATCCTTGAGTTTCCTAAAATAAAAGCAGCATCTATCCTTAAATAAAATGCAATAACCTCTGTTTTAAACAAAATTTTTTTCTTCCTGTTTGACATCTTTAGCATTGGCATTTATCAGGCTTCCAAAAATTGTCTATGAATTCAGTTGCTGTTCAATCCCTGATTCCAGGGATAGCCATTCTCTTTCCCTAAAGGTATCTTCTGCATGAGGTGCATGAGGACCACCTCTCACTCAGCTCCTTCCCCAAGAAGACCCCTTGGAGTGTCACCCCCTCCACCACAATGCCCTCCCAGGTGGCATCCCCTAGAGTCTCCCCAAGGGAGTTGAGCTTAGCCAGAGAGAGGCTTAAGAAAGGTTAAAAGACTCACTCACTGGTGTGGCGGTTCCTAAAAAAAAAAAAATTAAACACAGAATTACTCTATGATCCAGCAATTCCACTTCTCGACATCAAAAGAACTGAAAGTAGGGAAACAATGGGACACAATGGATATTTCTACAGTTAAGTTCATAGCAGCGTTATTCAGAATAGTGAAAAGTTGGAAGGAACCCACGTGTCCATGGATGAATGAATGGATAAATAAAATGTGGTACATATATAGGATGGAATATCATTCAGCCTTTAAAAGAACAAAATTCGGACACGTGCTACAACATGGTTGAACTTTGAGGACATTATGCTAAGTGAAATAAGCCAGCCAGAAGAGGACAAACATTGTATGATTCTTAGAGGAAACACCTAAAGTAGCCAAATTCAGAGACAGAAAGTGGAAGGGTGGTTGCTGGGAGTTGGGGGGTAGGGAGGAGTCGGGAGTTAGTTACTGCTTCATGAGTATGGAGTTTCGGTTTGGGAGGATTAAAAAGTTCTGGAGACAGATGGTGGTGACAGTTGCACAACAATGTCAATGTGCTTAATGCCACTGAACTGTACATTTAAAAGATGGTGCAAATGGTAAATCTTATGTTATGTATATTTGACCGCAGTTTAAAAAATAAAAATGAAAAAAAAAAAAAGAGGGAGGCACGCTCTCCTTCTCTGCTTCTGCACCTCACTTAGCTGGCAACCAAAAATAGACCGCAGCATTAGCATCAGCCTCGCGCGTGTCTTCTTGTTAATTGTCTTGTTTTAGATGCAGATGTTTTTCACTTGCAGACAGTGTTTTTGGGGGAATAGGAATACAAAATGTGCTGGTTTGGCATTTCTGAACCCAGCAAAACTTTGATTAGTTTGAATGGCACTGCTCCTCTGGAGAGAAACATCAAATCCAGGAAAGCTGCAGCCCTTTTGTTTTGTGCAAGCTTTAACAGAACAAGACCTCCTTTAAACTGGAATGCCTGTAGAATCAAGCATATCCTTTGTTCCCTAAGAACTATTTTTTAATGCTTATTGGGGATGTGTGTGTGTGTGTGTTTATTTTTTTTTCTTTTTCCTCTTTAAAAATTTATTTTTGCCTACCTAAGGTGAAAAATCAGACATGATCAGTGAGCTAGTTTTTGTGGAGTCTTGGAAGGGATGAGGACTAGGCCAGCCTTGCAGTCTCTTAACTGAAATACAAAAGAAGAGGAAACACATTCCCAGGCTTGCGGTCTTCCAACTCAAGGCTCTGGCCTCTTGCTTCCACTCTTGATCACTGCCCAGCTGACTGCCCGTCAAAGGATGTGTTGACCAATAAGGGCCCCCCCGAAAAAAAGAATTTAATTCGAGGATATCACCTTAGGAAAGGGCTGGGTTTCTAAAGAAAAGAGCCCTGAATTTGACTCTCTGAGCTCTATCATTTACTAGCTGTGTGATTTTATTAATCCACTAAGCTCCAGTTGCATCATCTGTAAAATGGGAGTAATAATAGTATCTACTCCACAAGGTAGTTGTGAAGACTAAATTAGATAATGATGAAAAAGTGCCTGCCACACACCAGGGCACACAGGAAGAGCTCAATCATGTTTAGCTCTTATGATATAAAGTCCATTTAATATTAGTAGTCCCTGATTTTGAAAAGGAAGCAAAAAGCCTGAAACTTGATCTCTGAAGAAAGATTCCGTGAGCATTAACAATTTGAAAAAGCCAAATATGCCCTCAAATAACATGATTCACACCAAAGGCTACTAGAGAGATGTACAATGGAATATAAGCAGGCATACCTTATTTTCAAAAGGCTTATCTCATCCCTGAAGTTTGGCAATAGTGATTTTCCACACACAGGCAAGAATTTTATAGACTCCCCTTAATAGCAATGTGCCAGGATCAGTAACAGTGACAATATATTGTTTCATGACTCCAAATTCAACTCTCCTTATAAGTACTGGAGCAAAATGCCAGCTAAGTGTGGAATTTACTGATTTAGCTGTGGAGGAAAGAAATTCTGCAGATCAGATCAATACAGCCAGTAAAAACAAACTGCAGAATCCCCATTTTCTGCCGGAGGTCTATAAGTGAGGGCATTAGATGAGGCACCTGAATTATTCCTGAGCACTTCATCTTGAGTGGCTGGAATGGTACTTTAAAACCATTACAGGGAAAGACTATGATTTCAGGTCACCATGATTAAATTAAATGCCCTGTGTAAAAAGTTATAGTTAACATTTTTTGGTCAAAAAATTATATACCGCACAATAATAGTTTGAAACAGTCAGGGTAGTGGGACAAACCTAAACTCCAAGTTAATTTTTTCCATGATTTTAGGAGCCACATCTCCTGCAAAAAGAAGATAAAAACTTAGAATATCAGTTTTTTTGAGCAATTAGCAGCCATATTTGAAAACATAATTATGCATGACTACTTTTAAAACTATTTTACCATTATCATCTTTGTTATCGCCATTATCATGATATTTTTACTAATAGCAATACTTCAGTACAATATCAGTTTTCCCTTTATCTGCCTAAGGAATGTACCAGTTGGAAGACTGGCTATGTGCAATTATTAAAAAGACTGGCAGTATCACAAAAGTATCACAATGGTACTGATACATACTATCGATAAGGTGTAAATTAGTGGCTATTTTGAAAGACAGGTTAGCCTTGTCCATTATAATATAAAACCCACATTTGCTTCAACCCAAGAGTACAACTGCTAAGTAATTTTCCGAGAAAAATACAGACATGTCCAAAAATGAAAATATCATTCAGTGAAGCATTGTGTGTGCAAGTGAAAATGTGGGTATAATCTGAAAACCGTTCATTCAGGGAATGGCTAAACTGTATTTATTCATAATGTTAAAAATTTTGCAAGAATTAAGACAAAATAAATGTATACAAATGGTCATTAAATGATTCTACAATCAGCAGTGAACTAGTATATGTTTAACAGCCGGCTCTCCAGGACAGACACTGGTTGGCAGGGTTTGCTGCCTTCTGCCTTCTGTGGTGTAAACAGTCCCACCATGGCCAATCACAGGCTACCCATGTGATGATACTGAAAGTGGAGTTGGGAAGAGATCCACACAGTCGGCTCTCACAAGCTGGTACTAGTCAGCCCCAACCTACCACTGTCAATATATTGTTAAGTGAGTAAAGAATGTAGCAAGGCATATGTCCAATGTAACACAGAAGTAAACCACACATCGATATATGCATTTTATGTATATTTGTGTATGAAAAAATTGATAAGTGAATCACCTCTGGGGCAAGAAGTGGAGGGGATATTAAGTGGTGAATTTTGCTGTGCATCATTTGAAAAGTTTTAAACTGAAAGCCTATCAGCTGTGTCATTAAACTAAATTTAAAAGAATAATGACAATTACATATGCCATGACATTTACATGCAAGGTTTATTTGGTGAGTGCTCTTAGGAATACCACCATAGCTGAGGGAAGACAGTGGGATCTTCACTCAGATCTCAGCTACAACACTGATATTTTAATAAAGTGTCCTGAGATAGGCTTGAAGTTAGATATATTTACAGAGAGAGAGGATAGATGATAGATAGATACCTAGATAGATAGATAGATAGATAGATAGATAGATAGATAGATATAATGATGATAGACAGACAGATAGGGATGATAGATAGATAGATAGATAGATAGATAGATAGATAGATAGATAGATAGGATAGATAGATATGACAGATGGATGAGAGATAGAGATAATATATATGATAGATCAGATAGATAGATAGATGATAGATGATAGATGTGATAGAGATAGATATATAGATAGATAGAGAAGACGATTGATAGATATGATAGATAAATAAATATGATATGATAGATACATAGATAGATAGATAGATAGATAGATAGATAGATAGGATCGATAGAGAGATAGAGACAGTTGGAGGGTAATGGAAAGGACAAAAGTGAAAGAGAAGTGTGGGAGTCCATGAGTGATGTGCCAGGTGTGTTCAGGTTGGATCTGGAGTTTGGTTAAGGGTGTAAGATAAGAGAGTGAAGAAGAAAAGGAAGTTAGTTACAGGTGGGGAAGGGAAGCAATTCTAATTGGAAGAAAAAAGGCAAAAGCAAGGTCTGGAGCCTCCTTATGAATCACCTGGTAAGAGAGGAGAAGGAAAGAAGGAAAGACAGGGTAGGGAACAGCAGCAGATTATGATACACCTGGCCAAGTGAGTACAGTGGACGCTGTGCTGCAGCACTGAGATCCTTCTTCAGGACCAGGACCAAGGCAGTCCTTCACCCAGCTTCCAGGTGTGAGGCTCCCGACTGCTCATATACCTTCATCCTTCTGTGGAAATTACCATTGACTAAAGGAACCTGCCCAACTCAACACTAAGCCCCTTCCCCAGAGTCAACCTTTATTAACCTCCATTAATAGCCAAAGCAGCAGGTACAAAGGCTTGGTCCCTTGCTCCAATTCAGGAAGTCTCTGGGGTTCATCACAGCATCCCTGTGTGATTGGCTGAAGTGCTCTTGCAATGACAGCACCATTCAACTCCTCCATCTGCCCAATCCTGCTGCTGTCTTCTGTACTGATATTCCTATGAGCACTCACCAGTAGATCTCCTTGCATGTAAATCTCAGATCCTCTTGAAGGGTTAACTGCTTTGAATTTAGAACTCCAGGTTAGGAATGAGCAAGATTCAGAGGAGTAATTACAGCCACAGGAAGATACCCTGCCAGCATTGCTGAACTTGAGGTGAAACAAGATCTTTGGATAGACTTTGTAAACCATACCTGGAAACCTCTTACAGGTCCACACTCCCACTCCTTCTGTCAATATGTTTCTGTCGAAGGCAGCTGCTTTCCTTCTCTTAATAGCCTCCAACAAGGACGAGTGTTACCCATTTCTGAGTTTTACTTGCAGAAATCTGGACTGGACAGTTTAGCTTTAAAGCCCTTAAACTACATTAGGAAACTACATCCATCATTAGGGCTAAAGAATTATTGGAAATTATTGAGATTTCATAATCTCCTGCTTGGCCCTGTTCACCTGCAGGATCTTCTATTCACAATAGCCCTCACTGGTCTCTGCACCACGTGCCTAGCTTAGCCCAGGATCATATAGTTTGTCAATGGTTGTGCCAGGTCTGCTCTTTCAGTTCAGTATGCTTTCTAGGTCCAAAATAGTAGTAAGGGATATAGTTAGCAAAATACTTAAAAATGTATATTACAGGACTGGATGATGAATTGGATGGCGTAAGGAATAAAGGTGTTGAAAATGACTTCCTGGATTTCTGGCCTGCACTCCTGGCTGGAGGGTGGCAACCAGTGTGAGAAGGGGATTCTGTAAGCGAACCAGATTTGAAGCTGAGGCAAAAGATGGTGACATTATTTTTCTAGAAGTTGAGTATTTGGTGCCCTTGAGACATTCAAAAGAGAATGTCAACTGGGCAGTTTCATATATAGAGAACATGTACCATTCTTTTTTTTCCTCAAATATATTTCTATCTTCCTGATAGTTGGAAATTAAAGTCATATGAGATGAGTTCACCTAAGAAGGGAGAGAGCCTCAAGCTGAGCCTTGAGCAACTATGACATTTAATGGCAGTATTCAGGAGACTCATGAAAAGGAGACAGAGAGAAAGCTTCCAGAGAGATAGAAAAACCAAGGGAATGTGCTGCCACAGAAGCCAGTGGAAGAGTATTTCAAGAAAGAGAGAGGGAGCGTGCTGTGGAATTGAATGCCATGAAGGGTTCAAGGAAGGCAATGACAGATAAAGGTCTATTGGATTTAGTGACTTGGAAGGTCATCATGACTTTTTCAGTGAGTGATGAGAACAGAAACCAGATTAGTGTGAACTAAGAAGTGGATGGGAGGTGAAAAAAAAAATGGAGCCAGTAAGCATATACAATCCTTTAGAGAAACGTGACTATGATGGAAGTGGTAGAGGTAGGACAGAAGCTGAGAGAGGAAGGGGTCTAATGAGGTGGGACTTTTGTTGCTGTTTTCTTGTTTTTAATAGGAGAGACTTGAGCATTTTTAGAATTCAATAGAGAAGTTTCTGGTTAGAGGTGGGAGATTGAATTTACAAGAAAGACAAGGAATGAAAGGGTGAAAGTTCTCAGGGTGGGAAGGGCTGGGACCTGAAGCTCAGGTGGGGCAGTTGCCCTGCTGTGGAAGGCAGGAAGGCAGGGGAGGGGTGGCATCGGCAGGCCTGTTGGCTTGTTCTCTAACTGAATGGTGAGGGGAGCTTCCATTTGCAAGTAGGGAGCTGAGGTCATTTGCTGACAGTAACGGGCAAGAAGCAGGATGCATGGTTTGGGGAAAGTAAAAAAGGTTTGAAGTAGCCCTTGGGAAGAATGGGAGTATGGGCCAAACCATTGTAAAACTGCAGGGGAGAGTTAGGTCCAGTCTGAGTTATGCAACATGGATTTACATGAAGACCAATTTTCCATGATCCATAACCTTTTCCAATTCTGGGACCCTGTAGCAGGCACAAAGAAAGGAAACAGGTGGGTTAATTAGGCAGAAGAATCCAGCATACTTCCACCTTCCATTCACAGTGGGACTGGGGGCATCATTTACTATGCCTAGGCCTTGGTTTCAACATCTGCAAAAGGGGGATGATAGCACACATCCTGCCACACTTTTGAACTTCGAGGGAACCAAAAACAACAGCAGAGGGGAAAGAACTTGGAGTGGTGTAAATGTACTGTGTGTATCTAAAGCGTCAGGCCCAGGTCACGGCTCATGCCTCTAAAGTCCTAATAAATCTCAGTGGAAGATAGGAAGGGCCAGGCGGTAATGGAAACAGCTAAACGGGCATGACCCCGTCCGCACTCAGGGCAGGGGAAATTCTCGATAAGTGGTGTTCCGAGAAGTATCTGACCTCACTCAAAGGCACCAGAGAAGGTGACTCCTCAAAAATACGGGGAGGAGCACTGGTCCTAGGCTCTCTAACAGGACAGAGGAAGTCAGTGAACCCTCAGCCAAGTCTTAGCGCAGGTTTAAGAGTGAAGTCTGAGAGTCTACTCCAGGAAGGAAAGTGACTCTCAGAATTCTTGCTGCCACTCCCTGTGAGCTAAGGTGGGCTCCTAGCTTCTGCCCAGGTTCCCTCTACACTGAGGGAACCTAGTTATGCTATTAAAAATATCTAATCCCAGTATGCAACATGCACCACAATTATTACACTGATTAATACCTCCCACAAAATGCCTAGAATCTTCCTTCTTAACCTGGTCTATCCTGGAAGAGTGTTCAGGCAAGAGCCAAATAGGAAAGGGTGAAGGGTGATTTATAACTAAATGATCAGTCCCCCCCCACACACACACGCGTGCACACACACAAACACATATACACACACATGTGCATGCATACGTATACACACGCGTGCATGCATACGTATACACACACACACATGCACACATATACACACATATGCACACACATACACACATGCATACATACGCATACACACACACACATGCACACATATACACACATATGCACACACATACACACATGCATACACACGCATACACACACACACATACCCTTGTCCCTTTCTGTTCTCTAAAATACAGTGATCTTTTCTATCTTGGCCCTTTAAATTTTCTGTAATGTCTGTCCAGAATGTTCTTCCTCTCTGTCTTCTTGGAACCAGTCTATTCTCATCCTTTAGGCCCCAGCTGAAATGCAGACATTTCACACATTGTGGGAGTGTACATGCAGTTTGAGGCTAAACCCCAATTTTGACATTTCTCTACTAGGGAGTTAGGACATCATCCTGCAGGCAATGGGGAACACTGGATAGATTTTTCAGCAGAAGAGAGACTTGTTTGAATCAGATCTTCAGATAAACCATTTTTGTAGTGTTTTGTAGGATGATTTGAAAAAGAACAATACTGAAATCCAGGAAACCAATTATGAGTCCATGGGAAAAGCTGAGATATGACAAAGATCAAGAATAGGGTTGAAGAAAACGGAGGGAAACAAAATTTATGAATTAATAAATGAATGAATGCATGTAAACACACACATGCATTTTTACAGGCTTTGAACACAGAACATCCAACATCCTCCAATCTAAGCATAGAGAGAACAGAAGTACAACAAACTTTTATGTGACAATGCATGAAGTGACCTGCACCTTGCAGGTTTCATTTGGGTTTTGGGGTTTTAGATCCACTAAGATATGGGTGGGAGCAGTGCAAGAAGAAACACCATCATTCCGTTCCTTTAATCTACAGATGAAGTCAGGTTTGCATCTGAAAATCAGCTCGTTATCGATCTTAACCTTGTTAATATTCATGAAACGCTATCAAGAGGTAGGAGATTTTAACACGGTGGCCCCCACACTCTAAATCAATTCTCATTGATTTCAATCGGCTTCTTCCATCCAAGCATTGCTGTTGCCCCTCCCATGAAAACCTGCTCCCAGGGTCCTTTGAAACATGTGTGTGGTGTAAGGAGCTGGTCGGCCCTGCCTGCCATTGTCTGGGCGTTGGGTGCACTGAGAGTGCAGAGAGGTGCAGTTTGGTGCAGTTTGCACCTCTTCAGGGCTATGCGGATCTGGCTGCCTCCTAAATCCATTCATCCACAAAGCCCTTCCCTCAAATCCCAGCCAACAGGAAGAAAAGCAGAGCTTTTGCCACCTTCAGGCACATGTCCATTTCATGACAAAGTTTATTTTTCCATAAACTTAAATGCTGCCTCTCTTTACAGGCCTCCTACCAGCTTGTATGGCAACCCACTCTGTGCTCAGATACAGTTAACATGAGTACGGAGCAGGAGCCCAGGAGCCCACAACCAAACCCACAGGGACTCTGGCTCAGAGCTCCATCTTCCCCCTGACTGCCCAAGATCCAGACCTAGAGGCTGAGTCTTTCCTCACAACAAAGGTTTCCTTTGAGGGTCTGAAAACCTAATTCAGGTGACTTCCTTTTATTTTTATTATATTTTTTCTCTTCCTTTAGTTTGAGATATTTTCATTTACTCTTTTTTAATTTTGTTAATGAAAGTATTTGCCTTGTGTATCAGGAAAAGGTCGAATGATGTGCTGTACGGTAGCATTAGCTGCTGATCATAACCCAAGGAAGGAGAGTGACAGTTGATCATGGTAAAGGTTGTGAGCACTTGTCCACAATGAGGATCTTCTTTTCCTTTTGGTGTATGCTACTGAACGTCCCAGAGGTCCCAGGGAAAGGTAGGAGTTGCAATTTGGTTCTGTCTCAGTCTGTTCAGTGCGGCTACTCATATCAGCCAAAGATAGGAGTGGGCAACTTCAACACCACTCTTAGTTGTCTGGACATTTTCTTCATCACCTGTGCTCTCAGCTTAATTCAGAAGGTAGCAGTCATCTACTCCTTTCTTTTTCCCCAAACACATACACATACACACACACACACACACACACACACACACACACACACCCTACTATAGAAACCACATTTGTGATCTTCCCATTCTTTTATCCAATACATTTTACTGAGGACCCACCATACGGCAGGCACTGTTCTAGGGGCTGATAATTCAGTGGGGAACAAGAGAGAAAGACACTCTGTACTTGTTGTGGGCAGACTAAGGTGACTCCTAATGAACCTCACCTCCTGGCATTCATGTCCTGTGCCATCCCTTCCCCTTGGTGTGGACAGGACCTGTGACTTTCTTTTAACCCACAGAATACTGCAAGGGTAGTGGGATGTCACTCTCATGATTTGATACATAGGATTGCCAGGCCCATCTTGCTTAGAGATTCTCATCCACGTAAGCAGCCCTATGGAGAAAGCCAGAAGCTGAGAAACTGAGGGCAGCTGTTGGCCAACAGCCAGCAAGAAACCGAATTCTGCCAACAACTACATAAATGGATTCTTCTCCAGTCCAGCCTCAGACGAAATCTCAGCCCTGACTGACCTTGATTGCAGCCTGGACCCAGCTGAACTCAGCCCAGACTCTGGACTCACAGAACTGTAAGATAATATTTGTCTATTGTTCTAAGATGCTAAGTTGCTATAGCTTGATACATAACAATACAAAACACAATGTTTGTGTAGCTTACTTTGTTGTAGACCATTTAGTGGTCAAAATATCAAATATCAGGCCCACCTAGAATTTTGTTGTAGGGGTATTACCATTTAGTGGTCAAAATATCAAATATCAAGCCCACCTAGAATCAACTGTAATTTAAGCTCCATTTAGTTAGAAAGTTTGGTTTATACTAGGCACCAATTTTATATTTTCTAATCCTCCTCAAAGCCCTGTGAGGTAGATACTATTATTATTTCCATTTCACAGATGAGAAGACTGAGCTACAAGGAACTTAAATAGCTTTCCTGATGCTGTGCAGTCTGACAGTGGTTGAGCTTTACTTCAAACCGAGTTTGTCTGTCTCCAAAGATGTTCTTAAGCATTGAGTGCCTCAGAGTGCTAAAACCTCTCTGCAGAGTGTGCCCCTAATAACAGATTAGGTAGAGCTTTGCCTATGTGCCTGCCTGTTCTGGCCTTGATGATCCAGGTACAGATGAGGAAACTGAGGCTCGCAGATTTCAAGTATTTTCTTATAGGTCATCTACACTTAGTAGGACCAAAATTTGAACCTGAGCTAGTTAACTCTGAACTCATGCTACTTCTCTTTCTTTCTCTGCTTTTTTGCTTTGCATTAAAGTATAGCCTAAGCCTGCCTCTCATTTTTATTTGTCATTCCAATTTAACAAACTGCTCTGAATTGTTCCTTCATTTGTTCATCCAACATTTACTGAGTATTTGCTTTGTGCCAAATCCATTTTGAACCTCAGAAATGCAAAGAAGAATAAGATAGCAGCCTTGACCATGCATGTCTCACTGCAGATTATCAGATTGTAAATAGTTTGTGGCCAAGGGCACATCTATGCTGTTTGCTTTGTGTCTCTACTACTAAACATGCACAGTGCCTGGAAGTTAGTAGATGCTCTTAAAAACAAAACAAAACAAAACAAACAGTGGCTCTGCGTGCTGTTGAGGGAGGGCCTCCCTTGCCCTTGCTCTTGGTAGCTGCTTTTTTTAACTCCACGAGGTGATCCCTAAATACACCACTCATTTTCACACCTCCATATTTTTGTCTGTGATCCTCTTTCCACCTGGAAAGCCCTTTTGCTCCTACTGCCTGCTAACCCTACCAAGTCCTGGAATGTTACCTCCATTCTGCAGCTACTCCATCCTCTACAAGTACAATTAATTATATCTTGGTCACGTTTCCCCCAGAGATTTTACACATTTTATCATAGTATTTAACATATCCTATATAGTTTTTTTTTTTTTTTATTTCTTTCCTCCACCAGTCTGGGAACTTTGTAAATCCAGCTCCCAAATCCTCACACAGTAGCAGTTCAACAAATGCAGAATGAACTGAATCTAGCTCATTCATTCAAATATTTATTAATCACATTCTATGTGTCAGGAATGTTTCTAGCTTTGGAGATTTAGCCGTGAATAAAATAGGCAAAAAGTCCCAGCCTTTGTGGCGCTTACATTTGTATTGATTCCACTTGAAATGTCTGCTTCTGTTGGATCCCTCCGGCCAGATTTTAATTAATTTCCTTTGCACTGTCTTTCAATTTGATGCCAAGCCCTGGCTTCGTGACTTGGGATTTATCTCGGGAAGCCAGTTTGTGCAAACATCTCTCCAAGCCCTGGGAAATCCTGGAGAAGCTTGAAAAGTGAGAAGACTATGTTGTTAAAAGATACACCAGCACAAATCTGTCCAAATGAAGTTGTCTTCTCAGAAGCAGCCCCTGCGGGAAGCCACTCTCCTTCTCAGTGAGGCTGCCAATGTTTCAACTATTTTTGGACTCCTATTTTGGAGTTGTAGGTGGAATTTGTGGCACATTTGTGAACAGACCCCGTTGGTGGAAATGTCCCCTTGCAGGGCATCATTTGCCACTAGATAATGCCTGGAAGTGTTTTCTAGACAAGGCAGGTGAATACACCTAACAATATGACCGTGTAGAAGAACAAATGAAAGAACCATAGGTGCATGCATGGAATTTTATCATGCAGTGACCCCATCTCTTAGCAGATGTCCTGTGTTTATGTGCTGTATAGGACACACCGTGACTTATGCCCTGATGGGTAACTTCACTTCCCTAGGTTGATATGAGGATAGTAGGGGGAGGATGAGAAAGGTATTAAAAGCCTCCCCCTATCTAAGAGAAGTATAAGATGGAGTTCATTGGGAACTCATTGGGTTTAACAGCCATACTTTTAATAACTTGGGAAGACAGCAGCAATGTGGCTTCGTCTGGGGAGATGGCTAGAACTTCAGTGAAGGTCTGTTTACCATCATGCCTTCATATTCTCCCAAGACCAGCATATGAAGGGTTCAGACTTTTCCAAAAACTCCAGAAATAGATCAGAATAGGTCAATAATTAAGTTATTTCTTGGGGTAGAAATTTTCCCTACCACTACTTGCACATAGTTCTAAAATTAAAAAATTAAAAGCAAACACATAAATGTTAAAAGGTATTGTCCAAGTGGTAGAGTTATGGTTTCTTTACATTTTTTTGTGCTTATCTGTGACTTCCAAATTATTTTTATTATCAGAAAAATCTCATTAAAATAATACTCTGGTGAACACATTGTCCAATAGACTTAATACCAGAAGCCCTGTATTAGATTTTATATTACGCCCCTATCTTTACCTTGAATATTTGTTCCTCTATCACTTATTTTTTATATAACCTTGAACAAGTTATTTAATACCTTTTTCCTAATTCATTTTTCTCATCTGTAAATTGGGAATAATAATAGCATCTATAATTATATTATAATAACCAAGGGATTATTATAGGATTAAATTAGGTAATGTATGAAATACATTTAACATACTATCTATTGGCCAATTCTTAATAAATGTCACTTATTATTATTATTCTTTAATAATGTTAAAAATAACATTATTAAAATTACAATCTGAAGGACCTGTAAATTGTGCAACCACCATCGATTTAATTACAATAACTTAACAGGATTGTCTGATGTAGGGGGAAAAAAAGTCTCAGACACTATAGAAGTATTTTCAAAAAAAGGTTTCAAGCTATCAGGTTTTGAGAATTATCCATGTTGATACGTGTAGATTTAGTCCATTCAGTTTATTCAAACTAAATTCAATAATTTATTTTTCTATATAGTATTTCGTTATGTAACTATACCACCGTTTATGTATTTACCCCTCACTGGTTGTCATGGAATGTGTATCCAATTTCCCTTATGCGCAAGTAGCACTGCCATGAGTGTGTTTGTGCACATGTAGGAGAGATTATTGAAGATAAATACCCAGCAATTGAAGTGCTAGGTCATAAAGTGTGTACATCTTCAATTTCATTTGTTGTTGCTACATTGATCTTCAAATGAATCCCACCAACTTACAGTCACTCCAGCAGTATGTGAGAGTATGTCTTTCTCCACCTATTCAGCAAAAATCAGCATCACAAAATGGGTGGGGAATGCTGTTGTATTTTAACTTGTGTATCTATGACTTATTAATATGGTTGAACATTTTTTCCTATATACAGCTTGGCTATTTGGTTTCCATATTTGGTTTTTCCCTTGTTTGTATGAATCTTTAGTTCACTTTTTCTGGTGAAATGTTTGTCTTTATATTATTGATTTATAGTAGTGCTTTATATATTCCAGATAGTAACCTTTTGGCAGTTATTTGTACAGATATGTGTTGTTATATGAGAGACTATTTCATTAGCCAAATTTATCCATCTTATCCCTTATAATTTTTGCTTTTTGTTTATGGTTAAAAAAAAAACCTATCTACCCCAAGGTCATAAATATGTTATCCTAATTTCCTTCTAAAAGTTCTATTATTTTACTGCTTATTCCTTCTAGATTTGATGCTTATATATGGTCTAAAGCAGGGATCAGATGTTCTTTTTTTCTTTGAGGATTACCGTTCTTCCCACAACATTTATTGACTAGAACTATCCCTCTCATCACCTGTGTTCATGCCACTGCCATCTTTTATAAGTTTCCATGTGTGTTTAAGAGCTTTTCCCACACTGCCTAGTCTGTTGCTGTGATTTACTTGTCTGTCTGTGGACCAAATTTATACTACTTCAATTATCATATCTTTGAAATAAATCTTGCTGTATGAAAGAACAAGACTCCTTTGCTCCTTCTTCAGCCCAAGTGTCTTAGCTATCCCTGACCCTTAATTTTTGCATGAATATTTTAGGACCAATTTTATCAAGTTCCAGCAAAACAAATAAAAAAAAACAAATACCTGTCTGGATTTTTATTAAATTTGCTTTTCTTTAAATTAAATTCATTTTTCATCAGAAGATGAAATGAGGCATTAGGAAAAGGAAGCAGAGGAGGCCCTATGGCACCTTTGAGTTTTAGGACCTTTGAGCCAGGAGGTGTTTTTGGCTTCCTGTGTTCCCTAGGCACATAATATATTCTTAGAGATCCAAGGGAAGGGATGACTTATCAAAGACAAGCTTTAGATATTCCAAGATTCACAGCTAAATTACCATCAAAGACCTTCACAGTCTCATTATCATATTCCCAACCTGGATCCCAGGCCTGATGTATACCCTTGGGTGTATGAACACTGTGGCAACTTGCTGCTGGCCTCCAGTTGCATGGGCCAGCACCTCCCAGAGGCCCATCCCTGGGCTTTACTCCCCAGTATGACATCCCCCAGCCAAGGTGCTCAATCCTGAGTGTCCCTGGTCCTTACCTGGTTTATGTCCTTACCTGCCCCTCCTTCCATGAATGTCCCGATTGCTCTCTCTGAAGTACCAGGCCCTCCAGTCCCTTTGTCACACTGTGGCCAGACTGCCTTCCTGACAATACGGTCATGACATCTCAGAGATGCTGGTCATGACATCTCAGGGGTGTGTTGTCTTACATAGCAGCTATCAGCCATCTGGTCCATTTACATTTATATTTCAATAAATTAAAATTTAAAAAAAATTCAGCTCCCCTGTCATATCAGCCACATTTCAAGGACTCAATTCTTGATATCCCTGTGCAGCTTACCATGTTAGAAGCATTTCTGCCATGCAGGAGGTTCTATTGGACACTGCTGCCATAGAGTTTCATGACATTGTCTAGCTTCCCATGGAGTAATGGCCCAGAATCCTACGGGACACTTGGTGCTTCTGACATCACAGCCCCTGCCTATCCATTTCTCTTCCCATTCTTCCATCCCCAATCTGTTAAAACCAGGACATTCTCATTCTTCCTCAAATACTTTTGACTTCCCGACCCTGAGCTTCGGCTCAGATGTTTCCTATAGCCAAGAATGTCTTGCCTTCTCCAGCTTCTCTCTACCCAAATCATTTTCTTCCTTCAAGGCTCCACTGAAACATCACTGTACCTCTAACATCTCCTTCTCGCCTTCTGAGAGCATCCACAACTCAGCATCTGCTTCTCTACTGCACTTAGACTTTGTGTCTTCTTGTTAATACATCCTCTTCTTAAATTAAATTCACCTAAGGTGGAGTCTCTACCCTAGAGCTTTCTATTCCTAAAGCCTAGCTCAGTGCCTGGCACCTAGAAAGTGTCAGAGCATAATTATGGAGCCTAGTTAAATACAAACATCCCATACCCACCCCACCCTGTGTTAATCTGATGCCTCCCAGCACCCTCTCCCTGTTACTTAACCTCAGCCTGCCCTCCCCTTTTCCACTCACTCCCCCACATTTATTACCTTCTCATCAGACGTGCAAACGGTATGCTTGGCTCCCTGTGTAGTTTAAAGTGTTTGTGTAAATGGCAGAGAGATCCTGTTAATTATAAAGACTTCCTCACATTCACTGTAGCCAGTTCCGGTCTCCCCTGATTGTAAAGGAGATAGGACCAGTCACTTGGAGACAGGAAGAAGTTTATTGACAGGGATAACAACAGCCTGAAGAGACAGAACAATATATACACATGGTTTGTGCAGCACATGATTCCCTCCCCTAGGAGAGACACAGAAGGACAAGGAAAGGTGGAGACAGAGAGAGAACGGGAAGAAGAGCAGAGAGAAACACAAAGCACAGTGAAACACAGAGAGAAAGCAGAGACAGAGAAAAGGTAGAGGGAGACAGACTCATTGATAGAGAGAATCAGAGGAGGACTGAAAGACACAGCAGCAGAGACAATGAGTAGACGATAAAAATGCTCAAGCTGCTGCCACCCTCACACTACGCAGCATGCTTGTTCTTGTTCACTACAGAGCACAGTTGGCATTACAAACTGAGAATGTTGACACGCAGAAGTAGAATAGCCATCAAAAGAACAATTGGAAAACAAACTCAAATACAGTCACTGGAATCACGAACGCCAGCATGATTAACCTTGAATGTCATTCACCTTTGCCCAGTTCTGCCTTGCTGAAGATATCCAGAAAGAAAAGCTTGGAAATGCAGAATGAGCTCTGCCCTGGGAGTTGTGGTCTCTGGAGAGCCCTAGCTGGAATTCTGAGCAAAAATCTGAGTTTTTGCTGTAGACATCACCAACTAAGGCCTCGGTGGAACACGCAAAGTATGACTAAAACTCTTTTCCCTAAACTTGTACTATGTGGGGTTTTCAAAGTTTGGAATGTGCCAGATATAATGATGCTTGGTCACTGAAGATAGTGACCAAGTCTTTCTAGTGACAGGAAGAGGCTGCTACTGAACCACATGAAAACCTCACTTTATCTCATTCCATATACCTCAAAAGTCTATCCTCAAGTCTCACCCTTCAGCTTGGTTGTCAATCTGGGCAACTTGCTTTCTCATTCATTCATTCACACATATTTGTCAAATATCTCCTATGGTTCAGCTTCATGTCAGATGCTACAATGGTGAAAAAAACAAGTGTTCCTTGCAGCTATGGAGTTCAGCAAATAGTGTGGACAAGCAGACACTAAACAAAGAATCATACAAATAGGTACCACACTAGAAGCATAGATACATGCAACAACCTAAAAGAGCATGGTGTCCCAAAAGCCTTGAAAACAGGGACTCAGAAAGGTATTTGTACATGAATGTTTATAGCTGCACTATTCACAATGGCCAAAAGGCAGAAACAATCCAAGTGTCCATCAGTTGATGAATGGATAAACAAAATATGGTGTGTGTATATATATATATATACACACACACACACACACACACACATACACACAAGGAAATACTATTGAGCCTCAAAAAGGACTGAAGTACTTATACGTTGCTACATCATGGATGAACCTCAAAGACATAATTCTAAGCAAAAGAAGCCTGACATAAAAGGTCACATTATAGAATTCCATTTATATGAATATCTAGAATAAGTAAATCCACAGAGACTAGACACAGAGTGGTGATCGCTCTGGACTGAGGGGAGTGAGCAGTGGGGAGTAACTGCTTAGTGCGTGCAATGTTTCCTTCCAGGGTGATGAAAATGTTTTGGAAGTAGACAGAGGTGATTGTTGCATAATATTGTGAATGTACCAAATGCCGCTGAATTGCTCAGTTTAAAAGGTTTTGGTTATGGGAATTTACTTCAGTTGAAAAACAGATGTTTGTTCTAAAACACTGGAATGTTACAGGGTGACCTAATTTAAACTAGGTAAATGACACTGTACATAAAACTTGAAGGAAGTGAGGCTAGTAAGGGGAAGAGTGGAGGGCAGTAGGCTCCAGACAGGGTAAATAATGCCCATGAAAGCAATAAGGTGAGAAAGAGCTTGGCACATTTGAGAATGGGAAGGAAGCAGGGTGGCTGGAATACAGAGACCAAAGGAAACTGTGGCTTGGTATGAGACTGGGCAGGTAGGCAGGAGCAGATCTTTACAGGCATTGTGGGGTGTGTGTGTGGTGTGGTGTGGGGGGTGTGTGTGTGTGTGTTTGTCTTTTAGCATTGTTGGACATTGCAAAAAGAAGTGACATAATCTAATTTACTTTTTTTTTTATTTTTCTTTGCTGGCTGCTTTGAGAAGAATGGGTTGGAAGAAAACAGAAGAAGTGGTATCAGAATATTGATTAGAATCTTCCCCCTCTCCCTCCCCTCCCCGGCCCCTCCTCCCCTTCTTCTTCACCTATTCTCCTTCCCTCTTCCCCTTTCCTCTTCCCTTTCTTCTTCTTCTCCTTCTCCTTCTTCCTTTCTTCTTTCTTCTTTTCTCTCTCTTTTCATGAGAAAACTCTGATCCATCTTGAATTAATTTTTGTATAAGGTGTAAGGAAGGGATCCAGTTTCAGCTTTCTGCATATGGCTAGCCAGTTTTCCCTGCACCATTTATTAAATAGGGAATCTTTCCCCATTGCTTGTTTTTCTCAGGTTTGTCAAAGATCAGATAGTTGTAGATATGCGGCATTTTTTCTGAGGGCTCTGTTCTGTTCCATTGGTCTATATCTCTGTTTTGGTACCAGTACCATGCTGTTCTGGTTACTGTAGCCTTGTAGTATAGTTTGAAGTCAGGTGGCGTGATACCTCCAGCTTTGTTCTTTTGGCTTAGGATTGACTTGGCGATGCGGGCTCTTTTTTGGTTCCATATGAACTTTAAAGTAGTTTTTTCCAATTCTGTGAAGAAAGTCATTGGTAGCTTGATGGGGATGGCATTGAATCTATAAATTACCTTGGGCAGTGTGGCCATTTTCACGATATTGATTCTTCCTACTCAGGAGCATGGAATGTTCTTCCATTTGTTTGTATCCTCTTTTATTTCATTGAGCAGTGGTTTGTAGTTCTCCTTGAAGAGGTCCTTCACATCCCTTGTAAGTTGGATTCCTAGGTATTTTATTCTCTTTGAAGCAATTGTGAATGGGAGTTCACTCATGATTTGGCTCTCTGTTTGTCTGTTATTGGTGTATAAGAATGCCTGTGATTTAAACCCTAGAAGAAAAACTAGACAATACCATTCAGGACATAGGCATGGGCAAGGACTTCATGTCTAAAACACCAAAAGCAATGGCAACAAAAGCCAAAATTGACAAATGGGATCTAATTAAACTAAAGAGCTTCTGCACAGCAAAAGAAACTACCATCAGAGTGAACAGGCAACCTACAGAATGGGAGAAAATTTTTGCAACCTACTCATCTGACAAAGGGCTAATATCCAGAATCTACAATGAACTCAAACAAATTTACAAGAAAAAAAAAACAACCCCATCAAAAAGTGGGCAAAGGATATGAACAGACACTTCTCAAAAGAAGACATTTATGCAGCCAAAAGACACATGAAAAAATGTTCATCATCACTGGCCATCAGAGAAATGCAAATCAAAACAACAATGAGATACCATCTCACACCAGTTAGAATGGCAACCATTAAAAAGTCAGGAAACAACAGGTGCTGGAGAGGATGTGGAGAAATAGGAACATTTTTACACTGTTGGTGGGACTGTAAACTAGTTCAACCATTGTGGAAGTCAGTGTGGCGATTCCTCAGGGATCTAGAACTACAAATACCATTTGACCCAGCCATCCCATTACTGGGTATATACCCAAAGGATTATAAATCATGCTGCCATAAAGACACATGCACACGTATGTTTATAGCGGCACTATTCACAATAGCAAAGACTTGGAACCAACCCAAATGTCCAACAATGATAGAGTGGATTAAGAAAATGTGGCACATATACACCATGGAATACTATGCAGCCATAAAAAATGATGAGTTCATGTCCTTTGTAGGGACATGGATGAAGCTGGAAACCATCATTCTCAGCAAACTAGCGCAAGGACAAAAAACCAAACACCTCCTGTTCTCACTCATAGGTGGGAATTGAACAATGAGAACACATGGACACAGGAAGGGGAACATCACACACCGGGGACTGTTGTGGGGTGGGGGGAGGGGGGAGGGATAGCATTAGGAGATATACCTAATGCTAAATCATGAGTTAATGGGTGCAGCATACCAGCATGGCACATGTATACATATGTAACAAACCTGCACGTCGTGCACATGTACCCTAAGACTTAAAGTATAATAATAATAAAATTAAAAAAAAAAAAAGAAAACTCTGGAGCTCAGGAAGTTAGAGACTTAGGGGAAAAAAGACAACTTTTCCAGGCCTTAAATCTAAATTCGAAGATCCAGGAAAAAAAACATGTTAAACAGAAATCACAAAGTCAGTCCAGAAATCACCCCTACCCTTCGAAATTCCACTGGAGGCCATGACCAATGCAACAGAGCATGAAAACAAAAGAGGTGGAAAAATGGAAACCAAGAGTCAAAAGTGTCATTATTTGTAGATAATATAGTTGCACATATAGAAAATTCATAAAAATCCACAAACCACATTTATCACTAAAATAATTCACCAAATCTGTTTAATACAAACCAAAAATTCAATACTCCTCTTGTATATCAGCAAAATCAAACAGAAAATAAGTTAGAAAAAATACAGCATTTACAATTACAATCAACAGTTAGATATCTAGCAGGAACCTAACAAAGATGTGGAAAATATTCATGGAGAAAAATATAAACAGTTATTAGAACATAAAAAAATAACTGAACAAACGGAATGATATGCCCCAGGAGTACTCAATATCACAAAAATATCTCCGCCTTAATTATTAATTCCAATCAAAAGCCAAAAACTTAGTTTTTATGAGTCTTGATAAATCAATTCTTAAATTGCCTTGAAAATTTGGAAGAAAAAGAATGGATACCCTATTTACTCTTATGTGATTATTATAAAGTGTATGCCTGTATCAAAATATCTATCCCATATACCCCATAAATACATACACCTAGTATGTACCCATAAAAATTAAAAATTAAAAAAAATCATTTGCAGAAAAGTTTTACAAATAGCAGAGTAAAAGATCCTTTCTTATTGACCAACAAAAATAAAATACTCAAATTGAAAAGAAAAAGTGAAGGATGCCTAAGTTTATCAAATATCAGAATTTATTCTAATGCTTTGTTAATATTTAATGTAATCTTAGTACAGTGATGAATGAATTGATTAATGAAACAAAATGGATAGCATAACTGTAGTCTGTAGTCTCATACATATAAGGGAACTTTGTATATAGCATAAGGGGCATTAAAAATTATTAAATCACTGTGAAAAGGATGGAAAATGTCATAAATGGGACCAAGTCAGCAATAGTGTGGTTATCCAGATGAGAAAAAAGAATTCTGAATTCCTGTCTCTCATCATTCACCAAAACCAATTCCAGTATAAAGCAAACTTGCTACAACTTTTAAGAAAATATAAGACTTGCTTGGGTTTTGGAGCCGTTACATATCTGAAAAAGACTTCTCTCTCTCTCTCACTTCCTTTTGTTTTTATTCTTGTTTTTATATATGAACACAATCTGGCCTGAGTTTAGAATTCCTAGATCTCAGCTTCTTACTCTCAGTTCCATAGACATTGCTTCATTTTTTCCTAACATCTCTTGTGTTATAAAAGGAGTCTGGAGTTAGATGGATGTCCCATTCTTCCTGTTTAGCCACCCCCTCTTCCTTTTATGTTTGCCATATTCTTTCTTTTTCCTTAAGATTAAAAAGAAATTGACAATATATATCTAGGTGTTCCTTTGTATTCATGAATGCTCTGTGGCACATGGTGGTCTTTCCATGGAATCAGTTTTTTGACTCAGGAAAGTTTCTTCTGTTATATCTCTGATTTCTGCTTCCTTCCTTTTCTTTTGGGATATTTTTCAGAGACAAATTAGGTCTCTTCTATCTAAGTTCTAGTTTCCCATTCCTAGCGTCTTCTTTCTCATCACCTTTCTGACTTTTTCTTCTCTACTCCAGGCAAGCCTGATTGATTTGTACTCCACATCACTTATTTGACTCTTGCAGTATCCTCTCTTCATTTTAAGGTTCCTAAAATAGGTACTGAACTCAGTCCTTGCATTCCTCTCCCTTATATTGTTTAGCTTTCTTTTGAAAACTGCCTATGGTTTGCCTATCTCTCTTATGTTTAAATCTTATTATCCCATTTCTCATCACTGGTTTCATAGAGCCCCTAATTTCTCAAATAGTATTAAAGGCACAAGAAGACATTCTTGACATTGTCTCTTTTTTGTATTATGTCTTTTGCATATTGCATGCATTTTCTCAATATTTCATATTTTGAGATTTTTCATAGACCTGGTGTTGGTGTTGTTTTAGTTGTTCATCTTTAAGTGATGAGATGTGTAAGCAGAGCTGGTGTTTTTCCATAAACATTTTGAGTAAATTGTCTTTCCTTCCCCTTCTGGTTCCCCTTGGTTGTTCTTGGCTTCTCAGATCTCAAACTGGAGGGCTTCTTTGGTGTAAATTTACAACACTCTCATTGTTATTGAGAAGCCAGAGGGGAGTTGGGAGGAAGTCTGGGCTCTGAGTAGCATTCACAGGAATATTTATCTCTGCAGCAATTCTTTCCATGCATGGTGAAGCTATTGCTCTCAGCTCAATGTTTTGTATTCACTTGGTATTTGGCACAACCTGTACTCCAATATAAACTTTGGCTATGCCCAGGCTCCTTCCTGGTTCTCTTGCTTGATACATGGAGGAAATGCCTCTGTAACCCTGAAAGGGTTTTCTTTGATGTAACAGCAACTTAAATACTATGTCTCCCTAAAGCCTCTGGTTTCAGACACTTCTGATCTTGTTAGTGCTGGTCACAGAATCAGGGCATCAACCACAGAAGCTCTCCTCACATTCTACCCCAAATTGAGAAGACTTAATGATTTCCCTCAGGCTAAGCTCTAAGTTCTTTCTTTATATACAGGTCTTCACCATTTTGACCCCTTTCTTCTTCAAGTAGCTGCCTTTCTAATCCTGGACACTCAAAGTCTTGCTGTTACAAATGATGCTGATTCTTGAAGGTCAAGGGAAGCCCAAATTATGAGATCACCGTCTACCACATGGCCTACCAATGTACCCAATTCTTAACCCTCCAGATAGGTGCCTGAGCCCCTGTATCTTCTTCAGGGTGATAATGCTTTTTCTTAGGAAAGAGTTGTAAGTTGAACTCTTTCTATATTCCTGTTTGTTGCCTTGTGCACTGTATCTACCAAAACTTTCTCTAAGCCACCCATAATTTTATTGGGCCATTCCCTTGTTCTAAGGTCATCTCTGCCTATGCTGTACCTTTATTAATTCTTTAATAGACATTTGGCTAGGGATGGAGTGGAGAGTTTAAGAGGAGAAAGATGTCTGTGCTCATACTGATGTTTAATCCAAGCATCTGGGAGTTGGATTTACTTGATACATCTTGCTATACTTTTTCTTGTGCCATATCTGTCTTGAGGTACAAGTATTTGCAGGTGAAGACTTATTTGTGCAAAATATATGACTCAAGTCAACAATATTCAGTGGTTTTCAATGAACAAATTTAAGATTGTCCCGTACCCCCTGTATACAGACTTAGTGAACAAACACAAAACTTACCAAACTTAGGGGGGAAAAACCCACTTAGACTCTATGTAGATTTTTCTTCTTTCTTAGATAACATATAAATCAAGTGTTTCAGGAATTAAAAGTAAGCCAAGAAACATACTAGTGATGGATTTAAAATTATTTAAACACTATTAAAATGTATGCCAATTTTACCTGCCAAAAATGCAGGTAACAACCTATTGGAGGTCTTTATTCTTCTCCCATATTGCTTCTTTCTTGGCAAGTAGAGACATCAGAAACAGAATTAAACTCATCTACATTGTTTTTACAGTTTAAAATTTTTCTACAATAAGCAAGCATATATAACTTTAATAAATATAAAATGGAGAAAGCTGGAAATGAGGGATCCTATTATTTGCCTACCAGGGTGACAAAATTCCTGATAAAATAAAGAGGAGACATATTTAGCTATTTCAAAGCTAAATATTAGCCTGATTTTATCCCCTCTCCTTTCCTGTTATGTTCTGGACACATGGAATAAGAAATTTGGAACTCAGGGGAAGAGTCTTTTCTTTGGTCAATTTGACCAGGATTCTAGAGAAACTGAAGTCAGTGTTAACAGAGAAGTAATGAATTAATGTATGAAATCTGTACAAAGAATCAGAATGACTGCCACAGTGGTAGAACCACACTGGATCCTCCATGCATTGTTTACCAAGGGATGTGCCATTTGTTGTTTGTATTGGTTTCCATCTTTCTTTTGGCTCTCACCTCCTGTTAGATATGTTGAATACAGAAGCATATATGTTTATTCTAGGGAAGAGAAGTACATTACAGAATGAGGACAGTGAGAACTATGTAATGGAGTTGTCTTTCATGTGACTGATAAAATATGACTTTTTATGCATATACAAGGATGAGGGCTAGTAATGAAAGACTAGCACTTTTAATTTCTCTAACATAGAGCCATGAAATTAGGGTATCTCCAAGAAAAATGCATGTTATGAAATTCTATCCTGATGTTCTGTAATTAAAAAAAAAAATTCTGCCTTCTTTTTGACCAAAATGGATGATTGTCAGAATGGTGGTTTAGTCCCTGTTGAAACATTAGAGCTCTTCATTCTTGCTTTGTTTAAAACCCTCATTCCCTTAGAAAGTGTCTGCTACTGTGCTGTTAGGCAAAATGTGGTCATCCCTTTCATCCTTCTTGGCTGGGCTGTGGAAAGTCAGTACTCACAAGGAGCAGGCCCTATCCACCTCTCGTCATGCAAACAGCTCTAGCGACTATTATTTATTTACAACAGCTAATACAATTGGTAGTAACGACTTCATAGCCAACCTCTAAGTGCAGGCAAGATGAAAAATTTACTAAATTGGAGAATAAAAATGCATAAGAAAATGTACAGAATCAATATTTCATGGCCTTTGCTTTACCTTGCTGTTCACAAATCCATTCCTGAGCTCGCATTAAAATTTAAAGCAACGTCATGCGACAAGTTCAAGCCCTGGGTTATTTCACGTTAGTTTAGCTTTAGAGAAGTTTTGTAGTGGCTTGTTTTATAAAGTCATGAGGATCAGAGGAGGGGGAACACTTAGGAAACCATTTAGCCAGGTGACTGTGTTTTTACCTTTTCAAACAGGAAAACAAAATTGTGTCTGACACACATAGAAAGGTTGGTTCAGTTGTTCTGCCTCTGAGCTAACTAGGCCTTAGCAGTCTTCCTGTCCAAGCTTGCACCAGATTAAAAAGATTGTTTTTAAAATCTTTGAAAGTCAAACTATTATTCTGTAAGAAATCAAACATTTATTGAACAGCTACAATGTGCTAAACACCAAGTAATATAGACAGATAAAACTCGATTGTACTGGAGAAGGGCCATAATTTCTAAATTCTCCATGTTTCTATGAATGTATGAAATGACACCATAGGGGCAAATCGCTAGAGGAACAGATACACAATTGATGCAATATTGATACTTGAGACAGAACATTTCTTTATGGTGTAAGTTTTAAGTAAATGCAGATGGAAAGACAGCAATTAAAGCTCCCTTCTCAAAGCTTGAACGGTATCTTAGAGATATTGAGAAAAAGCATAGACAGTTAATAAAATCTACAAAACATTATAGCTACCATAGCCATACCCATCGCTTTCTCTAGTGTTTTTGTTTGTTCGTTTTATTTTGTTTTGGCCAGTACACAGGAATTTGGAATTTATACAGCACCCATCATTTCAATTACCATTATTCTAAAGACCCCAAATTATTTTAATTGATTACTTTATTGAGACATGGGCGTGGATCGCACATGGACTCCAATTGAAACAAATTCTGTCACTAGAGAGATAACATTGAAGACTGCCTAGAAACTGCTTCTCGACAAAGCTTTGTTCTTCAGAGTGCTTTTTAAGTATGTGAAGATTTGCGAAGGATTCATACCAATGTCAAGGGATTCTTTTACATATAGATACCTTACATCTTACAGAGAAACCCAGGTTTGTCCAATGTGCAGATGAATATCACTAAGCAAGGGCACGAGGTGGCCAATATCCTTTCTGCTTTTGTCTTGAACTATTTCTAATCCCTCATGGGTCAAAAAGTATTAATTTCATTGTTTCTGTTCCCCCTCTATTTTAATTGTCTTCTAATCATGCCTGAAAATGGATGTTTTAAGCAAAGCCCAGAAATTTGCTCAAAGACTTAGAGTGAAAGTACAATAATCCCAATGCAATTTTTGGTTGCTAATCACACGTGCTTCAATTTAAAGCTCAAGCCAAGGTCATCATTAAAAGGTGAATGGTGGCATTGGTAAGGCTACAATTAAAGCAGAAGTACCTTTTGAAGTATTTTTTCTTATATATATTCAAATTGTTGCACAAGTAGATTTATATTCATAGGGGGTAGGGAAAAGACATTCAAGGGATTTCCTCACCCAAGACCTTGATTTTCTTAGCAAAGTTGGACACAAATGTATCTCCTGCAAGTGCAAAAGGTGAAGAGAAGATATTCTGGAGCCTTTGGGACCCAGTACATCGGCAGCAACTGAGGACTTCCTAGAAATGTTAACTTGCCTGCCCAGCCCAGAGCTGTAAATCAGAATCTGCTTTATTTTTTCTTTATCTACTTAACTGAGGAATAATCTATACATAATAAACCACATCCATTTAAAGTGTAAAATCTGATGAATTTTGATAGTCGTCTATACCCATTAAACCACCATGGCCATCAAAACACGGAAAAGCTCAATCGCCCCCAAAGATCCCTTGCTCCTCTTCACATTCACTCCTTCCCTCTGCCCCAGACCCAGGAAATCACTAATTTGTTTTGTGCCACTAGAGATTAGCTTACATTTTTTTTATTATTATTATACTTTAGGTTTTATGGTACATGTGCGCAATGTGCAGGTAAGTTACATATGTATACATGTGCCATGCTGGTGTGCTGCACCCACTAACTCGTCATTTTCTATAAATGGAATCATATAGTATGCTGTCTTTGGGTCTGGCTTCTTTGACTCAGAATAATGCTTTTGAGATTCACCCATGTTGTTCGGTATGTCAGTAGCTCCTTTCTGTTGCTGAGTAATGGTTCACTGTGTGCGAGTGCTACCTTCTGTTTCTGCATTCACCAGTTGATAGCTGTTTGCTTTGTTTCTAGACTTTAACTACTATGAATAAAGCTGCTGCAGATATTCTTTTTTCTATTTTTTGAGATGAAGTCTTGCTCTGTTGCCCAGGCTGGAGTGCAGTTGTGCAATCTCAGCTCACTGCAACTTTCGCCTCCTGGATTCCAGTGATTCTCCTGCCTCAGCCTCCAGAGTAGCTGGGACTACAGGTGCCCACCACCATGCCTGGCTAATTTTTGTATTTTTAGTAGAGACAGGGTTTCACTATGTTGGTCAGGCTGGTCTCGAACCCCTGACCTCAAATAATACGCCCTCCTTGGCCACCCAAAGTGCTGGGTTTACAGGCATGAGCCACCGCGCCCAGCCTGAATATTCATATTTGAGTTTTCGTGAGGACATATTTCATTTCTTTTGGGTACACATCTGGGAGTGGGATGGCTGGATCTCATGCTATATATATGTTTAACTATTTAAGAAACTGCCAAACAGTTTTACAAATACATTCTACATTCCCACTAGTAATGTGCATGAGGTCAAGTTGAACCACATTCTCAATAATACTTGGTGTTACTGGTGACCTGCTAGTCATTTTCATCTTAGTTATTCCAGTGGTATATGGCGGTACCTGTTTAAGATTTCAGTTTGCATTTTCCTGATGTCTAATGATATTGAGAGAATCTGCATTTTAACAAGATCCCCACATTCTTCATATACACAGTAAAGTTTGCAATGCATCAGTAAAAAGAACTTATGCAGATGGAGCAGTCTCCACCATCCATCTGCTTAAGTGGACGGTGGAGTTGGTGTAACAGCCAGGAACCATGGTTAAGCTCAGTGATGGGTAATGACCATGCATTAGTAGTAACTCCAAATCCATATGCTTGAGTTCTTTCTATAGCAGCATAACAACAGTCCTGGCATGTGTTAGGAATCTGTAATTTATCATTTCTTAGCCTAGCATTTGTCTTATTATTTTAGAAGACAGAGACAGTTTAAAGAAAAAGAAAAGGAAAACTTCTCAGAAATCTATACCTGTATACATAATATTTTTAGCTATAGTTTTGACACTTTACTAATTTCTTATTACTGCTGTAACAAATTACCATACAGCAATTTATCTTATATTTCTAGAGGTAAGAAGTCTAAAAATGGGTCTTATGTGGCTAAAGTCAAGGTGTTAGCAGGGTTGCATTCCTTCTGGAGGCTCCAGGGGAAGACCTGTTCTTGGCCTTTTCCAATTTCTGGAGGCTGCCCACATCCCTTGGCTCATGGCCCCTTTCAGCAATGACAACACTGGATCTCTGCTTCCTTCTCTGAATCTCCTACTTCCCTCTTTCACTTATAAGGACCCCTATGATTACACTGGGCCATAGGATAATCTCCCCAATTGTAGATCCTTAAATTCACCATATAAGCCAAGACTCTTTTGCCATGTAAGGTAACATATTCATAGCTTCCTGATATAAGACATAGACATCTTTGGGGGACCATTATTCTGCTTATCACAGATTCATTTCCATGCAGGCGTATTTTTACATAATATGACAGGGTTTAAATATATGTTAAGGAAGAATTATTTGCAAATCCTCCCTCCCCTTTTTTGTCAGGAGAAAAGTCATTATAATGGGTAGAGAAAAAGCTTGAAGAAGCTGGAGGGAAGGTCAATTAATCCACATGATGATGATGATGATGATGATGATGACGATGATAGTGGTGAACATTTATTCAGTTCTTAAGCCAAACAATGTTCTATGTAATTCATATAAACTCACTTACTTAATCATGAAAAGCACCCCAAGAGACTGTGTGTTAGTGTTATCATCCCCATTATACAGGTTGGAACTGAGGCACAGAGAGATTAAGAAATTCACCCAAGATTATCCAGCTAGGCGATTTCAGAGGCAGCCTTCAAACCCAGGCTTTGTGGCTCAAATGTTCACTTTCTCATGTCCTGACTTACGCATAGAGATAACTAAAAGAAGAAGAAAACAGAGGTGAGGAAGATGGAGGAGGTTAGACAGAGAATGGATAGTAGCATGAAAAAAGAAACTCAGGAATGAGAATAATTTGGAGGCAAAAAGAGAGAGAGGAGAGCAAAATTTGGCCAGCTACTGGAGGGTTTGGACTTTAGGAGAAAGCTATTGAGAAGGGAATTTTAGGAATTTTTCCCATGATTAGCAAAACTCCCTCCTTGGTATCCAAAAGGAACCATCGCAGTAAAGGCCAGTATTGCCTGCTGATGCATATGAAGTTAGTTAGATCTTTGTCTCCTTTTGATTTCTGTCTGGTATTTTCCTGAGGCCAGCCTGGAGGTGAGAGAAAGGAGGCTGAGTTTAACTCAGGGATCTATACTAGTTATTTTCTCTGCTGCTTTTGATTGGTTTCCTGCTTTCCTCCCCCTTTTTAATGCTACAACATGAGCATTTTCCTGTAATAAAAATATTTTTCAGAAATGTGACTTGGATGGCTGCCTAGCATTTGTCATTTGAATGCTCCATAACTGTTTGTGTAAGCGACAGTAATTGTGTAGGGCCAGGATGAATGGCCTCATTGAAGAGCAGAGCTGTCCTTGGGAAATGAGGTGGTGTTTGTACCCCTGTGCCCAGTTGCAAGAGTCCTCCTCAGCCTTGCAGCATGTATTTGGAACAAGGTATTTCCTGAACAAAGTGTTTGAGGAGTAGCTGTTGCCATGTAACAATGACCTAGTGTTCCCTTAATTCTCTGGAAGAAAAAAATAATGGATTTTTTTTTTTTTGTCACTTGAGGTCATTATATGAATGTTGCATGCAGTGGCTACATCATCGGAACAGGCACACCAACACTCTGCGTGGAAACTGTACATGCTTCAGGTTGTACTGAACTAACTTTCATTAGGAAGGAACTGAATCATGACTTAACTAACTTTCCTAAGGAAGGAAGAGCTATCAAGCGGATAGTCTACAAATCAGATACACTCTCAGAAGCAAAGTGACTTCATCATCCTTAATATTTTTATTACCATTATTATTCACTCTAATAATAAGGGCACTAACTGAATGTGTGCTATTTGGTAAGCATTGTATTGCATGGTTTAAGCAAATTCTCTCTTTTAATCTTCAAAATAAACAAGCTCATAGGACAAGTATGAGGCACGTTGGGCCTCAAGCTCAGGTCTATTTGATCCCAAATTTCATACCCTTGACCTCCACTCCATGGTCTGAACTGAATGACATCCATACATAACTTATGATGTAACTGAGTTATGTTACCAGAGCTGACTGCTCAGGAGCGCTGTGTTACTCATGTCTGGCAGGTATTCTCCACCTCTTTCCACTGCAGTCCCACCCAAACCTTCACTTGCAGGGGCTGCTTCTTTGCTGTCTGCATCTCCCACTGAGGACCAGAGCCCTCCTTGGAGTGAAACAGTAGTTCATTAAGCCTGCCACCTGAATATTGACTGCTAATCTCTCCAATCCCACAGGGCACTGTCAGATATCAAAGCCTGGATAAGCAAACCTAAGGATCACTCTATTCTCCCAGAGTGGCAGAGAAAACCTTGAAGGGCTAGATCCCAGGCCAAACCTCCTTAACCTTCCCCATTTTGTATGATGGAGTCCACTGTCCCAGCCCCTGCTGCCTTTAGGTTTTTGTGTACCATACCAATCACAAACACACACTCCATTAATTCATGTGTGAGTCTGCTAATATGCTCTCTGCCTTGGTGTCTAGAGATGGTTTCAGTGAGAGGGGTGAGGTGAGGCAGGCATTGAGAAGGTGAAACATTAGGCGTTCATTATAGGTAACACTTTAGTAGTGCTCGCTTTATTTTCAAGTAAAAATCCTATTACTCATGTATTCTCTATCTGCATGCATTTTGATATTTTTTATATTCAGAATTAACTATAAATTTAGTACGTTATTGCTAAATAAGGTAGATAATGCTAATTAGGAAGGTTTTAGTCTATTTTATTTGTATCCTAAATAGGATGAGAAAAAAAGTCTAATAACATTGCACTGGAAGTCGAGAGTGCCAAGATCCTAGAAAAAAGTGGTAATCACTTATTACTTATTATAATTCATTAAGCTTGTAGGAAATATTTAGATACTTAATTGGCATTTAACAAGATAGCTATAGAGAGTAAATGAGACATTAAATTCTCTTCTTAAATGCCCATTAGGTTTGCTTTAGAAATTAATTGATATCTAATTCATTTGCTATCAACTATTTTATCCTTTGCCAGCTGAGAAGTTCAACATATTAATGATAAATAGAGGGAGGATAAGGGGGAACTTATAGTTACTAAGCTCCGTGTCAGCCTAATTTAAAAAGCAAAGGTCCTCATGGCACCTTAATCCTACTAAAGGGACATTGTCACTGGGTTTGGAGGGAGAAGGATTCTGACCACTTGCACACTAGGAACTGTCCAAGCCCTCAGCTTCAAAGTCCCATACAAAGATGGTGAACAAACAGCCACATAGGGTAACCAGGAAGCCTTTCAAGGAGAAAGAGGTAACATATCGGCACATGCTTAAAGTAAACTAAATATGTGTAAATGGCATCCAGGTGTGACTACAAATGAAATGTAGTAGGCAAGTTGACTATTTGTAAATACCTGAGGGTCAGTCCTCAGAAACATGGAAGCAATATGTTTTGCATTACTATAGACCAGGGTTCCCCAATCCCCAGGCTGCAAGCTGGTGCTGTCTGTGGCCCATTAGGAACTGAGCCTCCAAGCAAGAAGTGAGCAGCAGATGAGTGAGCATTACCACCTGCACTCTGCCTCCTGTCAGATCAGTGGTGGCATTAGATTCTTACAGGATCGCAAACCCTATTGTGAACTGCACATGCCAGGGATCTAGGTTGAGTGCTCCTTATGAGAATCTAATGCTTGATGATCTCAGGTAGAATCGTTTTATCCTGAAACCATCCTCCCACCCAACCCCTACCTGTGGAAAAATTGTCTTCCATGAAACTGGTCCCTGGTGCCAAAAAGCTTGGGGACCACTGCTGTATACAGTAGCAATGAACTAAAACTATAGTGAGGGGACAGAAAGATGAGCTTCCCAGATCCCTCTGCAAAGAAGGACTCATTGCCCCCGCCCTTGGAAGTGGCTCCTTTAGCATTTGCCTCAACTGCACAAAGCTGCATATCTGGGGCGCATTCTTCCTATGCCAGCCCACAGCCAGTAAATAACTATAGGAGGTATAATTTCAGCCCACCATGGGAAACGTTTGATGGGCCATATGTGTTGGGAGCCAAAAAGGCCAAAGGGATTGTGACCAACTCCACATTCCACTGGAGGCCATATGATCAAACAGCAAACTCTTTATCATAAATGCAGGATGTGAGCAAATTCACGACTGCACCTGCTGCCAGAAGGTTTGCTGAGGGCCATCACTCCCTGGCTCCAGGCTTCATGAAGTTATCTACTGGGAAATCTAGTGTCTGTTGTTCAGAGGATGCAGTCTCACAAGCCTGCTGTGAACCAAACGGCTGACTGACAATTACCCAACAATCACCCCCAATCTTTCTCGTTATCTCTTTTACCTAATAAATTCAGAGGGCTGAAAAAGCTCAGGGTCTTTGTCCACTATAGGCAAGAAGCCCCCTGACCCCTTCTTCCAAATATACTCTCTTGTCTTTGTCTTTTATTCCCACATTTGCCACCCTTTGTTCAGTCCACCAGGGATCATGGTTGGCTACACGTATGTGCTCTGAAGAGAGACAGAGAGAGAGAGAGAGAGAAACATGAGAGAGATGAAAACACGACACCTCCAAAGAATGACAATAATTCTGCAAAGAAAAATAAATATACAAAATGCCTGAAAAGGAATTCAAAATAATGATATTCAGGAAACTCAACGAGATATAAGAGAATACAGAGAAACACTTCAATGAAATCAGTAAAACAATTCATGATCTGAATGAAAAATTCAACAAAGAGATAGACAGCATTAAAAGAACCAAACAAAAGTCTCGGAGGTAAGAATTCAATGAAAGAAATAAAAAAATACAACTGAGCACTTCAAAAACAGACTAGGTCAAGCAAAAGAAAGAATTTCTGAACTTGGAGACAGGTGTTTCAAAATACCCCAGTCAAGAGGGGTATATATATATATATATATATATAAAAAATATATATACTATACATATTAATATATATGGTATATATAGTATATAACATATACTACATATTATAGTATATAACATATACTACATATATAGTATATATAACATATACTACATATATAGTATATAACATATACTACATATATAGTATATAACATATATACTATATATGTTATATAGTATATAATATATACTATTATATATAATATTATATATAATAGTATATAAATATAATATATACACACAAGCATATAGAAAATATATATACTATATATATATATACACACACACATATATATACCCACACCTATATATATATATTTTCTATTGGTTTCCCACTTCCTATTAGTTCTGTTTCTTTGGAGAACTATAACTAAGGTGCTATCCAAAAAATATTTCTTAAATCCTTTGACCTTTTTCCTACAACCTCTTGTCCTCAGGAAAACAGGAATGTCACCTTTCACTGGGCCCCTAAATTCATAATCTATTCTACTCATCTGGCATTTTGCATTGACTAACATATAATAGGTTTTAGGTTCTACAAATTGTAGTTACTTTATTTATGCAGCTCAATTGAAAGTTCCCTGGGGCAAGAATTGCCTAATATACAAGAATACCAGCTTTCAGCCCCGTAGTAAAGCAGTCGACTCCTTTAGGGGTTCAGTGGAAGTCAGGAGAAGGCTGGAGTGAGTTACTTCACTACATGTGAAAGAGGTGCCCAGGAGCTCATTTTCCCTTCTTGTATCAACTCCTGAAAGTCTCTTACAAAATGTACTCAAAAGTCCTTAGTGATGGTATGTAAAAATCATATGAAATCAATTACTCTCAACGTTCTACCAATAAAGTCTTGTCTATGTGCCAACAAAGCAGGTGGAGTTTCAGTCAATTCAGCCAACTGTAGTAAGACAATCAATGAATTGACAGGTTATCTCAGTGGTCCATCTTCTGTCTTTTTATGCCATCTCGCATAGTCCTATGCTGCACACTTTGTATATATTGCCTTCAGAAACTCCCTGTGGGCAATGAAAAGAGAATATTTTACTCATCATTTGTTCTCAAACATTAATAAATAGAAGGATGACCCAGAGATCTTGTTTAACTTATAGAATTCTACTGCTTTTCAACATCTCCTCCCCTAACTTCATCCCAGGATTTTGATTCACTGAGTAAGGAGTAGGTCCATAGGATCTGTTTATTTAACAAGTTCCCTCTAGAATATTCCAACATAGCTAGTCTGCAGAGCACACTGAGAAACACTAAGATAGAGAATGTGGGCTTCTCAACTAGATTTATTAACAAACTCAATAAACCTGAGTTAAAACAGTTGTGAGAGTAAGTCACTGACTTTCCCCTCTAGTGGAAAAGTTATTTTCAATTGCTCTAATCCCCTGGACTCAAAGCTAGCTAGTCTTTGCTTGTTGGTTCAAAGCCTTCCTGAAATATAGTTAGCTAGCAAATTGTTGTTGCTAGCTACAACATGAGAAATTCATCTCCGCCTTCAGACACAAGAAAAGAAGCACTCAGGCCCTATTCTATGAATCCAGCTCTTTGAAACTTTAGTAAATAATTTAATTCTTATCAAAAATAAACAAAAATTATAAAGGACCTATGAAGGAAGACTAAAAAAACAGAAGGAAATGTTTAGGCTTTTCCTCACCTGAGGACGTAAGAGGACAGCCTACTTATACAGATTCGGTTTTGTGATGCTTTTGTGAATGCTAATCAAAGTGTAGCTGGTCAATATTATGTAAGAAAGAAGCGAAAAGCTCCCAGAACCATGACCCAATAATTCTCTGATTGTCGAAACCGGAAAGACAACTCCCCATGACAATCTCAACCAACATATTGCCAAACTCCCAGACTCGACTCTGCAGCTTAAGCAAAGCTCAGCTTATTAAAATTCTCCTTTATGATGTAAGTTACAAAATAGCCTTTTGAGATGTAATGAGATTTCTATCACATGGTGAAACAGAAAGTTTGAGAATGATTCCCTTGAGGCAAGTGGGCCAAGTAAGCAGCAGGAAGCCAACCAGAAGGCATCTCACATTTCTGCTGCTCTGCTCATCGTCAGTGCATCAGGCCCTGTGTTATCTCCCTCTTTATCACAATCTAATAATGGCTTAAAAGTACTGATTTCAGCGAAGGTCCCAAACCTATAGGAAGCCTCTCTATGACAAATCTGGTGACTAGTCTTAGGTGGTTGATAAATTTGAATTTAAAAGAGAAAAGGGAAAGAAGGCTGCTCTTGCTGATATGAAAGGAACATAAATGTTTCCCAACGTGGGTTCAACTTAAGCAAAAGTATAGTTGCTTGAAACTTTCCATAACAAAATGAAAAGAACATCTGTAGTCACCACTAGGTGCATAAGCCAGGAAACCATAAGTATACGACACAAAGCAATAAGTTTTAACACATATAAATGGGCATGACTGTGTTCCAGTAAAACTTTATTTACATAACCAGGCTGGATTTGACCCTTGGGCCACAGTTTTTAATCCCTGGTCTAGACTAATAACAATATAATTTGTAATAATTATTTATGCCAGAGGAAACAGAAAAGAGAGAGAGAGAGGAAGAAATCAGCAACTATTATGTTCCAGGCAGGTCCCAGTCTAGATTGAGGTAAGAGAGGTGACTAGCATGCAAGATTTATGAAGATACTGACTCTCAGAACCCTGAACTTGTACAATTCTGGTGCCAGGGTCTCAAATATGTTTAAATCTGTTGCCTAATCTCATCCTCATAACAACCATGTGAAATAATTATCATTCATACCACTACTATGCCTTCTATAGATGAGGAATTTGAGTTTCAGAAAGGTTAAGGTGACTTGCTCAAGGTCACCCAGCTCATGAGTGGCCAACTTAGAATTTGAACCTAGATCTTCAGGACTTCAACACCCATGTGCTTTGCAAAAACCATTTGTAGGAAATATATCGGAAAGGAGAATTTTGCATAAAGAGCACAATGTGAATAAAGACACAAGGTCATAAAGGTTCTTAGCATGTTTAGCTTTAAAAAAGTTTATTAAGGAATGAATGAGCAATTGTCTGAATGGTTTATGAATGTTAATAATCTGCATAGAGACTATGAAGTTGATGAAGAAGAGTTCTGAATATGAAGGTGAATCTTTCCACTATAGGGAGCAACAGGGATCAAAGGGCACCATTAGAAGGCCGTGTGATATGGATCAAACTCTGCGTGTTTCTAGTGTGGCTCATGTTTCAACCCAAACCATCTGGACCCTAATGGTACTCAAGACCCAAGCCACAGCTATACAAATTCCCGGCTATGTCTCCATTCATGGTCCCATGGCCTACACATTTTTTTAGGACTCATTCCTTCCTCTATTTATCGATTAGTTTTTGCGTTCAGTGTCAACTGAGACTGTTCTTTGGTTCAGGCTTGATGCAAGGTGTAGGTGACATAGAAACAAGGACACATAGCTCCTCCCCTCAAAGAGCTCACAGTGTAGCAAAAATTGCTCTAAAATAAGCAAATATTGCTAGAAGAAATAACCCACCTCACCCCATGAGCCATGAGTCAACTGAGGGAAAAGAATGCCATCTTCCCCAAGAATGTAATCAGATATCAATAAAGAGTAATCAATCTCAAAAGCCTTGCTAGACCATTGGATAGTAAAGGTATAATTAACAGTAGGTTGCATAGCCACTTATTTCTATGGGCCTGAGGAGGCACAGGTTTTTTTTAATGGGGTATTATAACTGCATACAATAAAATATACAGATGTTAAGCGTATAGTTCGCTGAGGTTTTTCAAATGAATACACCTATGTAACAAAAGGGGATGTAATTTTAAAGGGTTGAGAAGTAAAAATGAAGGCAAGAAGTGATTTTGCTTGGCATAATAATGTACAGTGTTGAAGCCACAAAATCAAAGGAACTTGTGAATATAATAGACTAAGCTCCTGTTGGAAGAAATAATAAGAGGACTTTTTAAAGAACTGGAATATCTATTTTTAAATTTTAAGCCATTTGCCTTTTCTCATTGTACAACTCTTCCATTTTACCGATCTTCAGAAATACCTTCTATCTGTGCAAGACATTGTTGCAGTGAATTTTGGTGCATATGAGCAGCTTTGTCTGTGTGGCTATGTATAGGCATGTATGTAAATAAAAGAAAGGAGTTGAGTCCCACATTTAGGCCACCATACAGGTAGGAGATAGAGGGACAATCTCCAAGTGTAGACATGAGAACAAGAAATCAGAGAACTTTCCTTTGGAGCATTTATCACACTACAATGTCCCATTTCTTTGAATAAGCATTGCTTCAGTTGCCCTCTGACCAACTGTCCAGGTTGGATTCTCTGAAAGCAGTTGCTAAGATGAAGGTTGGAGTGAAAGATATTTATCAGGGCATAGGAATTAACACCTGTGGAAGGCAGGGGGAGAAAAGAAGACTGGGCCGAGAAAGAAGTCAAATTGTGATTCAGGCCCCCAGAAGCCTCTCTTGGGCAGAGAGCTCCAGAACAATATTGCTTACCTTCTGCCTCACTCATGCTGGAGGTAAGCTGCCCCAGGAAATATGTGGCCTTAGGTGAGGCTGTTCTGTGCAGCTGAGGCAGACCTTGAGCCAGGTGTTGTCTGCTCACCATGCTTCTCTGTTTCCTTGGGAGAATCTCAATGGTGCATCAATGTGTCTACCATGCCCACTACAGAGGATAAGTCAAAAAACCATAAAAGACTGCCTGGTTTTGGTCACCACTGTAACTACAGTCCCTAGCAGATCATGGGATATTTATCAGGTGTTCAAAATCATTGTAGTTTAGCTAATTAATTAGTCAAAGCATAAATTAGTTATTATCATCAGAGTGGTGGCTTCTGTCACCAGAATAAAGAAGGAGTACCAGATGCACAAAAACTACAGATACCACAAAGATTCAGAGAAAACCACAACAAAAAGACAGCCAGAGAAGGAAGACACGAGCATAGGAGAATAGTGACCAGCAGTTGTGTGAGTCAAAACGGCCTTCAACACTTGATAAACACATACTCACATATATCATATACACAGAGACACAAATATACATACACAAGCACACAGAGATTAAAAGGTAAACAAATACAGATGTGTTATGACTGCAGGAGTGTATTCATTTCCTATGGCTGCCATATCAAATTAACATAAACATGGTGCTTAAAATAACAATTTATTCTCTAACAGTTCTGGAGGTCAAGAGTCCAAAATCAAAGTCTTGGTAGAGCCATACTCCATCTAAGGTCTCTAGGGGAGAAGAATCCTTCCTTGCCTTTTTAAGCTTCTGGTGGCCCCAGGCCTTCTTTAACTTGTGGCAGCATCACTCTGATCTCTGTCTCCATCTTCACATAAACTTCTCTACCTTTCTCTTATAAGTACACCTGTCGTTGGATTTAGGACCAACCCTAAAACAAGGATGATGTTACCTTGAGATATTTAACTTAATTACATCTGCAAAGACCTTTTTTCTAAATAAAGTCACATTCACAGGTTCCAGGGATTAGGACTTGGACATGTCTTTTTGGGATCCACTATCCAACCCACTACATGTGAGGCAAATATATGAAGCAGACTGGGCATAAAACAATAGGAGAGGTGGGGGCTGTGGTGTCCCATGCAGTGATTCACGTTCACCTGTGTGGTCAAACAAAACAAACCCAGAGCTCACATATGGTCTATGGGTGCCCAGTGTAGAGCTTAAGAACAATCCTGGATATTTCTTTTCATAGGTGACACCTTAATCGTTACATCATAGTGAATGCTTGAGATGCCAACTACAATTGCTATGGGAGCTAAAGATGCTTACTTTTCTTCATGCTTGATGTTCAGGTCAAAACTAACTTCATCTGGTCCATGGTAGAAACTGGGAGAGACATTTTATCACTTATGCAGAGTAACAAATGAGTAAGTGGTTAAAGACCATTCCAATTGTGCACAAACTGTAAATTTAACTCAAACAAACAAACAAAACCCAAAGGAGTGGCCTGAACCAGAACCACCTTTGTCACTGCACCATCAGAACTCAATCTTAGGGCTGCTTTTCTTGGGTGAGTTCTGATGGCCAGATCCTGGACCCTCAATAATGGCCTCAATGTAAGAAGGAGTAATTTGAGAACTTTTGTTTGACAACCAAAAACTAGTGAGCTTCTGGACCCCTAGGCCTCTCTCTATGTATCTCTCAGTCTCACATCTCCTTATGTCCTTCTCCCTAAGCCTCTGTTTAGTAACAAGCAGTCAGTATCAATTTTGCTTCTAGGGAAGCCCTAAGAAGATAAGTCAATTCATACAGTCTAGAGAAAAGGGAGTAGTTTAACAATTAAAAAACAGAAGAAGGTTTAATGGTTCTGCAAAAATTAGGAAAGGAGGTCACGCTTTGGAGTGAAAATGTTTACAAACACATGAATCAACACTCAAAAGTCCAGGGAGAAAAGAGGTTACTTAGCAGTGGATAAGGGTCCCTTCATGAGCTAAGGACCCAAACCCCAGATTATTCATCTGGTAGCAGGTGAAGTGTCGCAATCCCAACAATGTGGACTGCAAGGTCTGTAACCAGCCAGTAGCAGCTTTCTCTATGGCAAATTCACAGCAAGCATACAGTGTGATAAAACATCAGTGACAATCCAGTGCAATCGGGTGGGAAATCCCTCCTAAGTAATAACACCTCCTCATCACTCATTCCCAGCTTCCTCCCGTGTCACACTCCTCACGCAGAGAACTCAGCGCTATGTGACCTTCTGCTGAGCTATGCACAGGTAAGCCTTTGAAAGTCTTTCTCTCAGAGCCCTGGGGCACTGAGAGGGTTAATCTTGTCATGTCAAGATTCTCCTCAGATGCCAGACCAACTCAGCATCAATTTGACACAGATTTCTTTGGGGGAATCTAGGTTAATCTTTCTGGGCGGGCTGTCCATTTGATAGACAGGAAACAGTTCTTGAGTCATCCTGTAAACCTCTTCCATGACCGTCCCCCAGCCCTGTCTTTGAATTAAATATTTAAAAGGGCAATTAAATTAAAAAAAACAATCTGATGTTTACAGGCCCTCATAGGTAATTTATAAATGCTGCATTCCAGGTCCCATTTTGCTTAAAGAACTTAATTTTGAGAGAGGCATCTTTGAGATGCAGGAGCTTTCCCAGATGCCCAGGAGAGATGAATTGAAAAATGCAAAAGGTTTGGCTGACATCAATGGCTGGGGCAGTGATGGCTACCCAGTTTCCCAAGGATTTTTTTGATCCCCTTTGCATATGTGTTTGCAGACTATCTTATGCAAGCAATACTTCAACTTCTGTGTCTGCTTTTATATCTCTGTGTTAAATAAGCTTATGGAGGCATGAATACTTGAGGTTCAAAAAGATGCCAGACTAACTGCAATGTGATATCCCTAACTGGGTCCTGGAACAACAACAATAACAATAAAATGTACAATAGAAGGAAAGATGGTGAAATACGAAGCCTGGAGTTTAATTATTAGTAATGTACCAATTTGAATCTCATAGTTTTAACAGAGTATTATGGTTATGCAAGATGTTAACATTTGGAGAAATGGGGTAAATGATACACAAGACCTCTCTATGTCCTTTGTCTTTGCTACTATTTTGTAAATCTAAAATAATTCCAGGCTGGGCACAGTGGCTCATGCCTATAATTCCAGCACTTTGGGAGGCTGAGGCGGGTAGATCACTTGAGGTCAGGTGTTCGAGCCCAGCCTGGCCAACATGGTGAAACCCCATCTCTACTAAAAACACAAAACATTAGCCGAGTATGGTGGCACGCGCCTGTAATCCCAGCTACTTGGGAGGCTGAGGCAGGAGCATTGCTTGAACCTGGGAGGCAGAGGTTGCAGTGAGCTGAGATCGTGTCATTGCACTCCAGTCTGGGCAACAGAGTGAGACTCTGTCTAAAAGAAAATAATAAATAAAATAAAGTAATTCAAAAATAAAAGGTGTATTAAAAAATACTAAAGTCCATCGATCTAGTGTTTCCCACCTATTCTTTGGTAGGAAGACCTGGAAAGCAAATATTTGCATTTGGCCAAACTCTCACAGCTACCACCCAGTGTAAGGAGAGCAGATTGCAAACCCTGACCCCTTTTATTCTCTTTGCCCCAGGCTTTTATATGCTCCACAGTTTGTAATTACTTTATTAATCTGTTTACTAATATTTGTCTGTTTCTTCCAATAGAATGTGAATTTTCTGAGAGCAGCAAACTTAGAGCTACTTTATTTCATCTCTAGGCCTCTGCTTCCTAGCAGGGTGCCTGGTATATAGTGTGCAGTAACAAAATCTTGTTAAGCCTATGAATGGAAGTTTCTACTTTTCATTTCCCTTCCCCCTTCTGAAGATCCCCCACTTCTGAAATCAGTGGCTCTGGCATTTTTTGAAACAGACACCAGGCAATGTTGAGCATAGTGGAGAGAATGTGATATATCTTTCTAGAGAGAGTGAGCTCCATGGGGCTCAGAGAATTCCTTCCTCTTGCCTGCAACGCAGTTGATGCCTCTTAAATGTCTTTGGATTGAATGCCAGTGAAATGTTGAACAAAGAAAACCAGGTGGATGGGGCTTGAAGACTTCAGAACTGAGGGAAGAACCTGGGTGGGGAGAAGGGAAAACAGCATTGGGAGTCCAGGAAAAAAAAAATCTGAAACTTGGGCATCAGATCTCCAAAAGTAAGGAGAGGAGGGAAGCTAAATGCAGGAGTATGGAGGATTCAAACCAGTGGTCAGGAAAGACTGCGTAGAATAGAAGACCTGCTGATTGCCTTGCCCTAGACAATGGAACCAGCCAGGACACCAGCTCGTTCTCCTTCAGTTTATCCTGTCTCTGCTGCATTCTCTGTATATCTTCTTCTTCCCTATTTCCCATAACTCTTGCCTAAGAGAAGAAAACATCAAGTATCCCATCAAGTTCTGGCCTTCCCTCCCTGTGGTTGCCATCAACCCAACCCTCCTTCAATTTTTCCACCAATAATAATAAAGTAATTATAATAGCAATAGCTTACCAGAGATCAATTATGTAAAGACTTTACATGTATTATCCATCTTGTTTAATTTTCACAACGTCATGAGGAAACAAAATTATTATTATCCTTATTTTTACAAATAATGAAATTGATATTCAGAAAAAAAATTATATAACTTGTCTGAGGTCCTACAGCAAGGAAGTTGAAGAAGGAAAGATTTGTGCCTAGGTCTTTGTGATTCCAAGGCCTTTCCTATTCAAATGACTTTGCTGGCCATGACCAAAGAATCAACCAGCTTCTCCAAAAAGATGCTGCATGAATCTATATCCTCTACCTTCACATATCTCTTATCTATTCTTACTACTGCTGACTTAATTCAGATGGTCATGATCTCTTGTGTGAATCATAACACCCTTGTCTCCACCAATCCATCCTCCACATTCCACCAGAATCATCTTTCTAAACAAGAGCTCCAGTTCTGTTACTTCACTCTCTAGATTCTTTAATGGATCTCAAGTATCTGCAAAAAGGAGCAAAATGTTAAAATATTTTGGCCTTCCAGTTCTGTTCCTCCCTGTGCAATATTTAACATATTACTTAACCACTGTGAAATCCAGTTTCCTGAAACCCAAAAATGGAAGTTATAAGCACTACCTCCTTACAGGGAGTAAATAACATAACATGAAAATTGCCTACCACAGTGACTGTCCCACAGCAACAACTAAATAAACTTATTGTGTTTCTTTATATAGGGTCGTTACCCAAGAAATCTCTAGAACTCAGGAGAAAAGAGGCAGATGAAAAGAAACAGAGGCTGAGACCTGGAGGTCAGCTCCAAATGGAAAGAACTCATTCTCTAGAAGTTCACAGCATCTTCCAAGAAATAATCTTTTGTTTTGGCGTGTCTTTTCCAGAACAATGGGGTATATGCAGCTTAATGTATAGGAAACTTTGATGAAGGAAACAAGAAAGGAAAAAGTTTCCTTAGAAAAGGGATCCAGGCACTGTCTGTGGCTGGGAGTTCTCTCTTGGGATGTGGGAACAGACAGAAAACATACCTCAGCACTTTAACATATGCAGCCAGGCCGTGGATTCAGGCCTGATGCTTTAAGAGAACGTCATGATTACCATGCCTTGGAAATACCTCACAGTTTGCTTTTCTTCGCTAGATTTTTTTGGGTTATAACGCTGCCTAAAGTATAAGTAATCCAATGGTTAAACAGCTAATGAGTAGAAAGCATGGATCAATCAGAAACTAAAGTTTCACAAATCAACATTAAGGAACAAAAAGATCCAGGATGAACAAAAAATCAAAATTTAACCAAAGACAAGATTAGTACCATTGCCATGCCTAGCCATAGTGGAGACTGAGGCAGGGAAGGGAAGACCTGAAAGACGAGACTTGAATCTTAATGCCTTCATTTCTGAAAATAAAGAGAACTCTGTAGCAAAAAAAAAAAAAAAAAAAAAAAAAAAAGGCTAAATGCTGGTGTCTGTATAGTATTTTCTCTACTTTTGCATATTTTGTTTCCTAATACAAGCAACAAAAATTACAAAGAAAAGAAAAAGAAACTCTAAATCTAGAGCCTGCAACTCTATTAGGTTGGTGCAAATGTAGTTGTGGCTTTTGCCATTACTTTTAATGGCAAAAACCACAATTGTGTTTGCACCAACCTAATATCTATCAAGTCATATTCCCTTGAGTCAATGTTTCAGAAAAAAATGTTGCAAAATTTGTGCATTCCCCACTACAAAGCTGCACAGGCAAGATTTTTATCACATCCTTTGGAATTTCTGATTTCCTATCCTTATCAAAAACTCTGATAGTTATGTATATTTTAGCTGATAAAAAATAAAGAATAAAATTACTATTTCATAACCAGCATAGCTTGTTTTGTTATACAGAATCTTGCAAAACATGGTAGAGGGGAGATGGCTGTTATAACAAAATGGACCTATCAATTACGCAGTGTTCAACAATTTTGAGTCCTTCCAAATTCCTGGATTTCATTGTTTATGCTGGGAGTTTGAAGATTAATATAACATAGTCATGGTCCTCCAAGAATGTACGGTCTTGTTGGGAAGAAAACTAATTGCACAAATAGTATCTGTGTCATATAGTCATGTACAGGATACTACTGGGAGATAGAGAAAGGATACCTGGCGAGGTTAGTGTGGAAGAAGAGTGGGAAAAGGGAGCTTTCTAAAACAAAGTGATGTCTAAACCAAGTAGTGAGGGACAAGCAAAACTTACCCTTCCAAAGGAAGGCTGTACCGACAGAGGAATAACATGAACAAAGAAAGGAGGAAGATACGTGAAAGAAAGTAAATGACAATGGTTCAAAAATTGGCAAACGCTGTCCAAAACTTTTTCGAAGTAATATTTATCAGTGGCAGGCCTCCATTGATTACTTCACTCATTCAACAAGTATTTACTGAGGACTTAATATACACCAAGCCTAGCAGTAAGGATCCAAAATATATAGCTCAAATGTCATATCTCAAAAAATTCACATTTCAAGACATAAAAAGAATGTGACACTGTGCAATGAGCTTTCTGTGATCTTACCTATACTATAGTCTGAGCCAAGAGCTTATTTAGAAGAAATGCTTTGAAAACATTTCTTTATCTTGCCACCAAATATGTGTCCATTCTGTTTAATTATTCTTCAATCAATATTATTATTCATATCTCCTACCCTACCCCAATCACTATTTTTTTTTTTTTTAAGACCGAGTCTCACTCTGCCATGCAGGCTAGAGTGCAGTGGCACGATCTCAGCTCACTAGAACCTCTGCCTTCCAGGTTCAAGTGATTCTCGTGTGTCAGCCTTCCAAGTAGCGGGGATTACAGACGTGTGCCACCAGGCCTGGCTAACTTTTGTATTTTTAGTAGAGACAGGGTTTCACCATGTTGGCCAGGCTGGTCTCGAACTCCCGACCTCAGGTAATCCACCTGCCTCGGCCGTCCAAAGTGCTGGGATTACAGGCATGAGCCACCTCACTCAGACCCTAATCATGGTTTTAATTAAGATTTTTTAATCTGTTCAGAAAAATGGCAATTGTATTCATTCTTTTAAAAATCAATGTGCACTTCGGGAGGCCGAGGCAGGCAGATCCACATGAGGTCAGGAGTTCGAGACCAGCCTGGCCAACATGGCGAAACCCCATCTCTACTAAAAACACAAAAATTAGCCGGGGGTGGTGGTGGGCACCTGTAATCCCAGCTACTAGAAAGGCTGCGGCAGGAGAATCGCTGGAACCCAGGAGGCAGAGGTTGCAGTGAGCCGAGATCGCGCCAGAGTACTCCAGCCTGGGCAACAGAGTGAGACTTGGTTTCAGAAAAAAAAAAAAAAAAAAAAAAAAAAAATCAATGTGTTGCTGCCCTATGATATAAATCTCAATTGTAGTTTTCCAAGTTTGTGTTTGACTCTTCTTAATTAGGCTTATGCACAGTCTAAAAATTATATTGTTTCTTGGATTTGGTTTTTCAGAATTTTTTTTCATTTCTCTTCTTATGCTATTCTTGTGCTTATTTTACTAATCTTTAACTTCTTAACTTAAATTCTTTATTTTCATTCTTTGTTATTCAATACTAATGCTATGATTGTGTTGCCTAGCACAATATCCTATGAGATTTGATATGTACTTAGTCCATTATTTTCTAAATATTAGTTTTTAATTATTCATACAATTAATTGAGGAAGGATATTTTCTATCTTGCAGCAATTTCCAAGTGGTTTTTATTTAAACCTGTTCTTTTTAACTTCTAGAATTTGTAGTCTGGCAAAAGAATATGAGCTGTTTAATTTCTACCCATTTGAAATTATTGAGGATTTCTTTATGGCCAAGGCTATGTTAAATTTTAGTAAATATTCTGTAGACATTGTACAGGAATATTTTTTCTATTATAGAATCCAATGTTAAATATTCATATATTCAGCCTAATAAATTGCAATGCAAAATTTCATAAAATATAGATTTTTGTCTTCATTACCTATGAAAGAATGAAAGTGTTTGTTTCATCTCCCATGTAATTTATTTCTAAATTCTTTATTTTTAAAGCATTTGCTTTATATCACTAGATAATAATACATATAAAATATTATGAATCAACACTATTATAGCATACTTTCAAATCATAACTTTTATCAGCCTAAACCATTCTTTGTCCTATTTACTGTGTTGTACTTTAAATTGTGGTATTAATTCCCTGCCCCTGTTTTCTATTTGGTTGCATGTGCCTGAAACGTTTTTTAATACTTTCAGTTTTAATCTTTCTCCATGAACTTTTAGATATAACTCTTAGAAACTGTACAAAGTTGAATTATTTTAACTCAATTTAATTTTTCATTTAATAAAATAATTTAAACCATTTGCATTTATTGTGATAATTGATACATCTACTCTCTTTTTTAATGATTTTTTTCTTTTTATGTTAGGGAAGTTGAAGAATGAAGATGTTAGCTTACACAATGACAGATCTGCTATGGTTAAAATTTCTTCTTGTCATTTTTTGGGTTAAACAAGCTTTGGTCTCTGTTCTATTTCCATGGCTCTTGGGCTTTCTGTATCAATTGGATGAGGCCACCTATTAAAAAGTGAAGCTCAATTAATAGAGTATAGTGCTTTTAACTTTTCCCTGAAGACATGAAAACATATATAATTTGAGAATTAACCTGATAAGTGCTGAACATGAGAAATAATCAAAGCCAGATAAGTTCTACTGAGGTATCTCATAAAATCAGAACACTTTGGTTTGTGAGGTTGTGGTAACTCTCAGAAACTTGTGAGAAGAAGATAGAATAAACATCCCCAAATTCAGGGAGAAAGCTGCCACCTCTGCTAGTATCTCCAGATAAGTTCACCTGTAACACCATCATAAAACTGATACAAAATGTTGGTGTGAAGAGGCCTATATTAGGAGCATATCATAGGACTGGAAAAACAGTTTCTTGTGACCTAAATAAGTCTACATCAAAACATACGCATTTGAGACAGCCTGGCTGAGTTTACATTATTTTCTTCTCCATATCCAAGTTTGAAGTAATCTGAGATTTTTAGATTATTAACATAAAATAATTTTTACATTATTTCTTTATCTTTACATGTACATTGTATCATAAACATAGTAACAAGAATTATTTATACTAAACTTTGTGTTTTACAGTTTTAGTGATTTTCCTCCAATTATTTAACAGTATGATTTCCCATTCGTGGGTTTTATGTTAAATTGATGTTAAACTTTCTCTACAGGTTACTTACATAAATTTTTTTTCTTTTCAGTGAATGTTGACTTTCTGAGCATCTGTATTTCAGAAAATGTCTTTCTTTTGCTTTTGAACAGACACACCCATCTTAGCTAGATAAAAAACTTTTAAATCTCAGTATTTTCTCCAACGAAACTATATAATCATTTTTCTAAATCATTTGGATTCCCCCAAAAAAGTATGAGATCATTCTGCTGTTTGTTTCTTTCTAAATAATCTGTTTATTTCCATGCATTGGATGCTCATAGCAAAATCTATTTTAATTTTAAAATTCAAAATAATTTTACCAGGCTATGTCTTAGCATTGCTGTTTTTTTGTTATGTGTTGATAATGCTAACATGGTAAGTCCATCCAACTAACCGAGGTATTTCTTCATACTTAAAAAGTTTTTTCCTTTCATCATTGACATTGTCTCTCTTCTGTCTTCTCTTTCCATCCTCCTAGGATTCCTCCTGGATCTGTCCTTTTTCATTTCATCACTATTTTTTTAATGTATCTTTCCTCTGAGTTTTAAGAGAATTTCTCAAACTCTTATTCTCTTTCAGTTATTCAGTTTTCTGGAGTTATGCTATCCAATACACTAGTCACTAGCCACATATGGCTATTTAAATTTAAATTTAATTTTTTTAGACGGTGTTTCATTCTTGTTGCCCAGGCTGGGATGCAATGGCACAATTTCAGCTCACTGCAACCTCTGGCTCCTGGGTTCAAGTGATTCTCCTGCCTCAGCCTACCAGGTAGCTGGGATTACAAGCATGCGCCACCACACCGGCTAATTTTTGTATTTTTAGTAGAGACAAGTTTTTGCCATGTTGGCCAGGCTGGTCTCGAACTCCTGACTTCAAGTGATCCACCCGCCTCCGCCTCCCAAAGTATTGGGATTATAGGCATGAGCCACCAAGCCTGGCTCAGTCACAGTTTTCAAGTGATCAATAGTACATGGAGCAAGAGCTGGCTATGAGTGGATAGTGAAGATAGAGAACAGCATTGTTAAACTACAACACATTAGTCAAATACATCCCAGGGCCTTTTAAAAATAATATATTTTCTCTTTATTTATTTTAATTGGGGTCAAATATACAAAACATAAAATTTGCCACCTTAGCTATTTTAAGGTGTATAATTCAGTGGCATTTAGTACATTCCCAGTGTTATACCACCATCATCACTGTCTAGTTCCATATTTAAAGAAAATTCCATATCCATTAAGCAATCACTCTCTGTTCCATGCTCCCTCCAACCTCTGGCAACCACCGATCTGCTTTCTGTCTCTGTGGATGTGCCTATTCTGGATATTTCATATAAATGCGAACCATTGTTTTGCGTATGGCTTCTTTCACTTAACATAATGTTTTCGAGGTTTATCCATGTTGTAAGATGAATCACTATTTCATTCCTTTCTTTCTACGGCTGTGTAATATTCCATTACACAGAAATACCACATTTTGTTTATTCATTTGTGGATGAACACTCGGGTTTGCTTCACCTTTTGGCTATTGTGAGCAGTGCTACTATGAACATTCATGGACAAGCTTTTGTTTGAACACCTGTTCTCAATTCTTTTGCACATACTCCTACTGCACGTAGAATTGCTGGGTAACATGGTAATTCTATGTTAATTTCTGGAGGAATTGCCAAACTATTTTCCATAAAGGACACGCCATTTTACATTCTCACCAGTAGTGTATGAGAATTCCAATTTCTCCACATTCTCACCAACTCTTTATTTTCCTTTTTTAAAAAATTATAGCCAACCTAGTAGGCGTGTAAGTGGTAAATGATATCCACAAACTGTTTTTGTACAGCCCATGGGCTAAGGATTTCTTTTTACATATTTCAAAGTTTGTTTAAAAAAATAAGACTGCATGTGGCCCTCAAAGCCTAGCATATTTACTACTGAGCCCTTTACAGAAAAAGTTTGCTGACCCTTGATATAGAGGAACATTGCCACCATTGCAGAAATTTATATTAGACATTGCTCTGAGTATTTAATTGTCCAGTTAATGATTCAATTGCAATTTTAAAGTCAGAAATCTTATATTTTCATCTACCTCTAGCCTTTACTTGTCTTATATTATTTCCTGCTTCCTCACACATTTCAGAAAACTAGCTTCTAGAATGTTGTTAAGGATGCACACTAACTTTTCAGAACTTTTCTCTTCCTTAACTGTTTAACATGAAGAAATTTGCTCTAATGTTTCAAATGGGCCCCCTTCTTTTGACATTCTTTATCTTTTTATATACTTGGAGAATTTCCTCTTGCTCATCTCAAGTACCAGATTGGAGTTGAGATCGATTTTGGCAAAGACAGTGTGGATCTCTATCTCTTTCTTCATGTTTAGATTTACTTTTCTTTAACATTATCAGTTCAAAAGTCCAGTAGCCTGGGACAAGTGGAAATGGGGGTTCAAGTTAGACAAATTTCTTTATTTCACCATGAAGGTGAACAGTTCTTCTCTTTCATTTGAAAGCAGCCACGAGTTAATTACACAATGCCCACCCTCTTTGAAAGGCACAGTTACACAATTAGAAGTCAGCGCTGGGATTGGCAACATACTCTGCCCAGCCCCCTTTCTAGGAATAAATATACAGTGGTTGGCATGACCAACCAGGGGATTGCTGGGGCCCGGGTGTGCTTCCCTAAATATCTGTGGTCTTTCCTTCCAATCAGCCGTGTTCATTGATACTGTTTTTCTGCTAGTTTCTTTTCCAGGTCCTTCTTATGCAAATTCCTGCCTTACCTGTGGTTCCTTCTTTAATCCATTCTCCTCTGAACTATATCTGTCAGGAACTCTTTGATAATTCTGACATATAAATAGCATCTTTCCCTCATTTCCATTTCTGACACACAATGTGTCATTGTATCCTGCTAGTTAAGTAAGAGGGCTATGGGTATTCTCATGAGCTATGCATGCTCACAGTGTCATTTATCCACAAATCTCAACTTATATTTAATCTTTATAGTTTGGGGAGCATAATTCAGAAAAATGAGGTGTTATCCTGTTATCTATACCTTCAGAAACCCTGGAGGTTAGAAACATGAGGACAGAACCAGATATCTCCAACCTTCTGGCACATACTTAGCCTGATTCCAAGAAAAAGTGCCCGCAAGAAAACCAAAACATTTAAACAAATAACAGATGTTGCAGATGTTATAAAAGCATTGCATCTTTCTGGCACCCAAATTTCTAGATGAATTATGAAAAGGAATGTGTCTTTCATCTGGATGTTTGACAGCATGTAGATGAAACACCCACTAAGACAGTAGGCACTAAACAAATATGTGGTGAAAAATGGCTGGCTGGCTGACTTGCTGAAAGACTGTATTTTTTCACTTCTTATCCAGATGTTTTGGCTTCATAGAGGCACTAGCAGGGCCTGCCAAGCTGATTTGTGATCTTTGAGTGAAGAGTGATACATGAGCACAGAGCGTTATACCGGCAAATGAGTACAAGGCACTGGTGTACTCGAAATGAGGTCTCACCAGCTGCAACTAAGGCATGTGACAGACCCTCCGGTCCACTCCCAAGTGCTTCTGACAGAGACGCCCCCCATTTGCATACATCTCAGCATGCCACATGCTGAAACTGTTAAGTTATTATTAGTGCTGATAATAGAGTCATCACCAGGAATGTATTCATATTTCTAATGTTGTCACTGTAGATTGTTTTGCTGTTAAGGAGAAAGCCTATCAGGCATAAATATTTATGCCTGGATGGATGTCAGATTCTTTAATCAGGAACTGGATTGGTCTTAATTGAATCTTGGAGACAAATTTAGGCTCAACATGGATTGTGCAGCTTTTTGCTCTATGTGAGCAGGGCTCTCTCGGTCTATTCCCAGGATTCCTGAAACAGGAGCCTCTGTCATATGAGCGGGTAGATTACCTCTTACCAGGTGCTGGGACCTTAGCTGTGTTGAAGAGTGTTCCTTTGGAGGAGACTGCCAGGGCTTTATGGGAGTGAATAAAGAAAATGACCTTTGTCTACAGACTGCTGCCCAAAGGCATGGTACAAATAGGACTCATTTCAAGCAGGCACAAGGCTGTAAACTCTGTAAAGACTTAGAGCGTGTTCTATGACTACTGTCCTTTCATTGTCTGTCTGGTCTATTGCCTGAAACAGGTGGACCCCATAACATGTGTGGAATAAATAAATATACTGATGAAAAGGGGCTATGGTGGGGAGAATCCACAAAGTCATTGACTCTCAGTCACGTGTATGACACCCTTGTGATTCTGCATATGTAGACCATTCAGGATGACCTTTTGTTAAGGACTCAGAGAAGTGGATGCATTATGAGCTCAGACTCTGGAGCCAGACAGCCTGAGTTCAGACCCCAGCTCTATGACTTTTTAGCTGTGTGTTGTCAGACAGGTCATTCAGTCTCTTTAGCCTCAGTTCTCTTCCCCATAGAGTTGAGCCTCCGTTCTCTTCACAAGGTTGTTGTGCATGTAAACTGTGACAACAGTGCTAGCTAACATTCACTGGACTCTTAAAATAGGTCAGGTACTATTTCAGGTGTCTTACACATTCTTTCTCCTTTAATCCTGACAAGAACGTCAAGGAAGCAGATCCTAGAATTGGATCCATTTTGCAGATGTGGAAATTGTTTGTCAAGTCCTGTGCTCAATGTTGATAATAAAGACATTAAGTAGACATGACCCATAGCTTTGATTTACTCCCAGTCTAGGGGAGTCTAGACAGATGGAAAAGAATCCCACCTAGCAGGTAGAGAGGTTAGCATAAGCTGGGTAGAGTGCAGGAATCCGGATTCTTAGAAAAGGACTTGAGACAACACCAGGTTTATATAGATGAGTCAATATCCTGGGCAAGAAGGACTGCAGGGAGGCACTGAACTGTCACAGGATTCACAGAAGACTGAGTATTTATTAGCAGTAATAGTGAAGCCCTGGAAGCATGCAGCTCAGTAAAATAGAAAAATATGTGCATTCAGTTTAGATCCTTGAGACCCAAATGCCAACTTGGCCCTTTCTCACTTAGAATCTCAGTTAGCTGACCTGTGTAATGGATAGAATAATGCCCACCTTGAAGAGTTCAAGTATGCAAAGTGCTAGGCACATAGTAAGTGCTCAATAAATGCGGGCCTCTTTACTTTCCCACTGATGGCACTGGGCTCCTATGTGATGTGTGGAACAGAGACTTGAGCAACAGATGTTATCGGATTCAAGGAGCAGAATGGAGCAGGCAGGAGCCGGTCTTCTCTGTATGCTCACAAGACATGAAATACCTGGCTACATAGCAGGGGTCATGTGGGATTGTTTTTGTGTGTTTATAAGTGTCCCATTCAAAGCAAGGTGAACTATATGAGGGTTCTTACTACTGTTTTCCCAGAACCAAGTGCAGAACCTCAGTGAAATCCCATTGCTTGAATGAATGGGTAGAGGGAGCAATAAGTGGGCTGATAGATGGGAAGGTGGGTGAGTTAATGGTGAACCAACAGAGAAAGAACTGGTCTATAGTGTCAATACTCTTCCTAAGAAGGTTCTCTCTAAATTGTCACTCCCAGTCCTTCTAAGAAAAGTAAAGGACACTCTTAGGCACCATTCTTTCCAAGATTGATGTCTTTGCTAAGGGTCCTGATACTGGCTTGATTGGATCCATTGGAGGTATAGCTCTTAGACGAATGTCATAGCCTGTATCAGGCTCCAACAATGAGCCCTACACTTTCGTTGTCATTTAGCCTTTTTTTTTTTTTTTTTGGTAAAACATTTTAGAAACAGCTTCAGAAAGAAACCAATTCTACATGCTTTCAGGAAAAAATAAAATAAAGCACCAAAAACAAGACCCCCAAGTCACATTTACAAGTTACCTGGCCTTTGGGCCATTGCAACTCCTGGACCAGCCTATACCAGGTGGCTTGTACCCCCTGATGCCCCAGCCCCATGGCTGGATTATTCAAAGCTGAGCAGGAAGAGATGTTCACTGCTTTCTCCTCATTTTCCAGCCCTTTGGTGCTCCCAGATGTTTTAATTACAGAGGAAAGGGAGCAGATGATTCCGGCCATATGTCTCCATTCCACACAAATAAATCTCTTTGCCGTCCCATGCAGCTCTGTGGCGCTGCGACTGTCCCACCGAAACTGATGCTGTCAGGCCTAATCACCATCTTCAATCCTTCAGTGAGCATGTTAATTCAGGGAACACCGGCTGGGACTGTTGTCCCACGGAAATGCTCAATCTAGAAACAATTAGACTCACATCACAGCAAGATGCTGCCCCTCCTCTGGGGAGCTGGGTGCTCTTTCAGACCGAGCTGAAAAAAGCCCTCCAGGAGTTGAGTGGGAAGAGCCAGGCAGGGCAGGGTCAGACACCAAGGAAATAATTCTTGGTTGAGACTGTGACATCCCTCACAGCACTTAGAAACTCAGGCACTGGGCTATTATCTGCGGCACGCCCAGCTGCAAAAAGGCCCTGCCCTCTGAGGAATTTTGAGAAGAACTCAGAGGGGATGTTCCAGACATGTAGCTGTAGTATACACACACACACGCACACACACAAATTACAGTGAGCTTTTCTGAGGAAATAGCAAAAGCTGGCAGATATATTTAGCGTTCTGATTCAGTTCCCACTAAATGTTAAATTTGCTTTTAATCTGAGCACCACCACACATAGATTAAGCACAAACTCAGGAAAATTCTATATGGTTTTTGGTTACTGATATAGTTCACTGTTTTCTACAATGCCATAGTACCCAGGAGTAATTATAGAGGAAATTCCAAAGTGATAAGTATTTTATACTTATACAAATACAGTAATAAAGCACACACATCTTCAATGTACATCTTGATAAAGTTTTACATATTTTTATACTCATGTAACTACTACAGAGATCAGAGTATGAATATGACCAGATCCCAAAAACCTTCATCATGTCTTTTCCCAGTCAATATCCACCTTAAAAGCAACAGGTAGTCTGATTAATCTCCATGGATTAGTTTTGCCTCTTTCTGAGTTACACATAAACAGAATTGCATGCTCTTTTGGGGTGGTTTTCTGTTTTCAACATGTCTGGAGATCTAGCTATGTGGTGGTATGTAGCAATAGTTCCCTCTTTCTCATTGTTATATAGCATTTCAATATCTGGACAATAACTGAATGTAGCAATAGTTCCCTCTTTCTCATTGCTATATAGCATTCCAACATCTGGACAATAACTGAATTCATTCTACTGACAATGGATGTTGCAGTTTGGGGCTATTACTATTAAAGTTATCTCTGTGAAATTTTTTGTGCATGCACCCTTGATGCAGGGCAGGTGAGTCTCAAAGTGGGGGTTATACCTACTTTTAGTTACGTGTAGATTAACTGGCAATTTATGCAGAAATTTCTAGGAACTATGTGATAACTTTTGGGTCCTTGGGTCATTGCCATGGAAAGGGGTGGGAACTCCTGGGTGTTGCCATGGCAATGGTAAACTGACATGGCACGCTGATGGGTGTGTCTTTTGGAAAGTGACTTCTGCCCCATCCCTGCTTTAGCTAGTCCTTAATTTGGTCCCTGTCTGAGCCCTGCCACTGGCGTCAAGTCCCACCTCCTACTTCACCCTCACTTCCTGTGGGCAAATACCCAAGTCTATTATGGTCCGAGTATAGAACAACTAGTTCTTGAGGCCAGGGTCATACGCTCCAATATTACCCCAATCTAATCTCTTACTCATATGGAAGTTAAATGATCTAACTAAAATATATATTCTCAGGTGCTTTCCACATTGAAAATCCTTCAATAATGCTCCATTGCCCTTGGGGTAAAATCTGAACCTTCCATACCCTGTAGCCTGGTCTTTTTTCTCTCCACTGAGTATTCTTCACACTGGCCACACTAAACGCTTCTCGATCTGTTTCCTGTCTTCTGCCCTCTCTCTCCTAGCCTTTGCCTGTGTGGTCCCATCAGCCTGGAAATGTGCCTGCTCTTCACTGGCCAACGCTCAGCATTCCTTAAGAATGCAGCATAACAGTCTATCCCCTCAAGAAGCTGCCCCTCAACTTCTTGTCAGTTTGTTTCCTTTTCAGTAGCTTTCTTTTTCTATTCTCCTGCTGCTGGTGATTTTAGCTTTGATGTCTTCTGTGACCCAACCTGTTCAGATTGGTTATCTTGAGCTCTTTGCTCAAGTGAGATACATCTCACTTCAATCATGCAGCTTCATTGAAGTTTGTTGTTCCCACACACTCATGTATTTATTGCATAACTCATTCACGCAGGCATCCATTCAACAAGCTTTTATTGGATATATGAGACTCTCTCTTGGCAGCAAGGCAGGGGCAGAGTGAGCAGGACCTCCAAGATATGTAAGGTGTAATCTCTGTCCTTGGACTCTTCAATCCAGAGAAGAGTATGGGATAAGCAGGGCTGGTGGTAGGCAGTGGATAAGGCCTGAAATGAGGTAGATGTGGCTTTGAGTTCTGCACCACTATAGAGTGCTGTGTGACTCCATATAAAGTCCTTACCATCTCTGAGCTTCAGTGTCTTTAATTGTAAAATGGCTCTAATTTCTGACTCATAACTCTAGGGGGAGAAGTAAATGAAAATGAATAGGTAAAATACCCAGGACAATACCAAACATTTGTGAAGTCTAGATTAAAAGTCCTTGTTTTATAACAGAAAACAAAATAATGAGGGTTCCAGGGAAGAAATATGAGCTCACAGAAGCGAACTTTTGTTTCGAAGGCATTAGAAACCAACATCAACACCAACAACTAAAACAAACAAAAATTTTCTAATAATGAGTGAATGACTTGTTTAAAGTAAAGTCACTGTGCCTATGTAGCTTTGTGTAAGTAAAAGAAGAGGGAAAGTGATGACTCAAGGAAAGAGTGAGATAGTAGAGAAAGTCAATTCCTGCCTGACTCCGCAAGTCCTTATAGATGGAGTCTGGCTGGTCAAAGTCACTTCCCTATTCCTAATGCAACTTCTCATCTGGAAAAAAAAAATAGGTGGATTTTGTGGGTCAGTTCCCACACCCCATTCAGGACAAGCATTCTTGAAGTCAGTGGAAGAGTCAGTTGAGGGAAACCTTGGTTCCCATTGCAAGCACCATTCCTTGAAAGACTGGAAAATATGATTCATTCAATGCAAAGCCCAGAAACCTGACTGTCCCAGGCTGCTCTCCTGGCCCATAGTCTGCATTGTATGAGAGCTCGTGCCCCTGGCCTGGCTACAGCCTAGGAGAAGCCTTTGGGTGATTCAGAAGCTTGGGGATACCAAGAAAAGGGTGACATTAATATAGGTCATTCCTGCCACGATGTAATATGTTCCTTTATGTATTATATTCATCAAGGGGCTGAGGGAAGTTTAAGTGGCTTCCCAGGAGCCCAGAAACCAATGCAGAGTTCCACCACTTACCAAGTATGTCCATCTCAGCTACATATGCAGGAATCTCAGGAATGACCTCTGGATATTGGTATACGGTCACTATGGACCCACTGTGAGATAAACTTTGGCCAGGTCTTTATCTATTACCTGATTCTCATATGCCCTACTTGTGACAGGCAGAGAGCCATAATAATGCCTTGAATCTCTGGTATCAATGTCAACTCATACCCTGTGTCCAAGTATCTTTTTTTATTATTTATTTATTTATTTATTTTAGCGGAGTCTCGCTCTGTCGCCCAGTCTGTAGTGCAGTGGCATGATCACGGCTCACTGCAAGTTCTGCCTCCCGGGTTCATGCCATTCTCCTGCCTAAGCCTCCCTAGTAGCGGGGGCTACAGGTGCCCGCCACCATGCCTGGCTGATTTTTTGTATTTTTAGTAGAGACGGTGTTTCACTGTGTTAGCCAGGATGGTCTCAATCTCCTGACCTCGTGATCCACCCGCTTCGGCCTCCCAAAGTTCTGGGATTACAGGCGTGAGCCACCGCGCCCCGCCCATGTCCTAGTACCTTTCAAATGTCTCTGTGTTCCCCTGCTTCCCAGAGCACAGTAATCTATGTAAGTACCCATAGATCCCTTTGAGAAGGCACTGGAGGCATCTTCACTACTGATACTTGCGATAGGGTTGCAAAGAACTTCCAACTGAGGACTGGTTTCCATCAGTGGGTTTAGCATCTAAAACTGGTTCATCTCCAGAAACTAGGTAAGTGATCATAACTTTTAATTGGAATTGTTGCCCTCAGCCTCTTGGTCATCTATTCTTGACACCTTTTGATTTATATGTTGAGTATTAGAGTTGTTAGCTGCCCATCAATCTTTCCCCTAGGGTCACCTTGTACTATGAACCATCCCCTAACTCTCTGCCAACCAGGCTCCTCCAGCTGCCACTCTAACTTTGCCAGTCTTTGTGATAATTGCACCCACCTTTGTTTCTTCTCAACAACACTGGTGCTTCTGTCACCAGCATATACATTATTGATTTGGTAACTGGAGTGTCCTTTGGATCCTCCCATGGAACAGGATTAGCTGATGAGTTTCCCAGCCTTATTTAGTATACTCCCTCTAGCATGATCTTTTGCTTTCTTCTTCGAATACTTGTCATGGCAGCTCTAGCATCTCTAGTTTACTCAGAATGGCCATGGCTTTTTCCATGTTTCCAAGAAGCATCCCAGCAGTGTGTTAGGACCATCTCCTGGGGTCCTTGGCAAGGTGTTAAATCCTGTATCATAGGCATGTGCTCCTATCTCAGTAAAATCTCCCATATTCAACTTTATGTTTCCCTTATTGAGGCAGCACCCTTAGGATCCAGTCCCATGCATGTCTTCTAAGATCCTGCTGATAAGCATTGGTTGGGTCCTGTAGCCCTTTTGACATTTCCTCCCTTAGCAGGATTGGAATTTCCCTGTTCAGTTATGTTGTAATTTGAACATAGTTACTCATGTGATGGCAAGAAAAAGTGGTGGGGGTAGATTCTGTAGGTGGTGTATGTTATCTTGCAAGACAAAAAGGCCTCTGAATCATCTTCAAGCATAGGGAAGCACTAGATTTCAAGAAGGAGGAGTAGACCACTTCTGTGAGGCCAGTGGGTTCCAGCAGGTCTGGAGTTTTTAGGTTTTCAAGTGTGTCAACTCAGTTGTTCTTATTTCAAGACTCAAGATCCCAATGATGTTGTTAAAAACAAACATCAACACCAAAAATTAAAACAAACAAACCTGGGCCCTAACTTGGCATGGCAAATATGCTAGGGTTGAGAATTTAGCCTTCTTTGAAGATCTACAACCCTTATATTCTGGACCTGATTTTCAGCCTTTTCTGCCTACAAGCTGTAGGAGCTGAGAAGTTTTTTTCATGTGTGCCAAGGAGGCTGTCCGACTTTTGCACTTCATGTTATACTGGCGACTAGTCACCCTCAGGCATTTAAAGTCTCTTTTTAATGCACTGATTGCCGCAGCAACAGTCATCCTATTCCATTGTCCTTTTAAATTATTGCATCCCTTGAATGTCTTAAAATCTGGAGGTATTGCATTCACCAGTGTGTTATCGTCTACCAACATCCCATCACAGTTCTTCACTGGTACATTTTAATTCTCGCACCACTACTTCTTTCTAGGGATAGTCAGTACTTCCCCTACCTCACTGATGTTGATGGTTGGCTAGTGGGTAATCCAGCTCCAAAATCCCATTTCAGAGTCTGCTTCCTTAGCCATTTCTGGCCCCAACTGTCTTAGGTTGGGTTACCTGGGAAATCGACTTTGAGATGAGGATTTGCATGCAGATTAGGAAGTGCACCTAGGAACAACATTGTTTGGAGAATATAAGAAGCAGAATTGGGCAAAAGGAAAAGGTAGATTAGATCATGGTACAGTTACAGTAAAGCCCTCAGTTGACTTTTCACAGGGACCTCTGGAGCTGGGACGGACTTTTAGAATTGTTTCCTATTTAGGCAAGAATTTTGTACCTTCACATTGACAAGTTATTGGATGCAAATGTCCCTTCCTAGAGCAAGGCAACTACCTTTGGCCAAAGGAAATTCCCCAAGAAGGAATCATCTATGAGGCATCAGCAACCAACCTTCAGCAGCTAGGAATCTGAATGCTTCATCTATGAAGGAGCAAGCTAGGCAGCATATGACAGTATCCACTACAATGTGCACATGGATGCAAACTGTAGGAGACATTCCACAAAGACAATAATTACATTATGAATGTCTTATTAAATTATTAAATGTTACATAATCTCCCAAAATATGTGTCTTTTGTGGGTGAGGATTCACTATGATGGATTAAGGATGAAGAATTACAAATTGAACTTAAGCAGAAAAAAACTGAGAGGACACAGAATATTTGTTATGTGACATGTTTTTGAATTCATTCATTCAACAATTTTTGAATGAGAGACTACAATAATCCAGATACTGTAGATAAAACAGAGAGCAAGATAAGAAAGTTGCCGACCATCAAGAGAAAACAGGAAATGAACAAACCACATATCAGTAAGTGAGATAATTTCAAATAGCAAAAATGCTTTGAAGTTAATAAAGCAGAGCAATTGGATAGGTGATGGGAAGGATAGGCTGCCTTCCATAGAGTGCCCAGAGAAGGCCTCCTAGGAGAACAATATTTTTAGGTGCTAAATGATAAGAAGGCACCAACCATGTGAGAATCTTAGGTAAAGGCATTCCAGGCAGAGGGAATCGAAGCTGCAAAGTCCTTGAGGCAAAAATGAGCTTTTACATGTTGGAGGAACGCATAATCTGAGCCTCTTAAAGACCTGTCACCTGAGGTCAGGAGTTTGAGACCAGTCTGACTAACATGGTGAGACCTTGTCTCTACTAAAAATAAAAAAATTAGCCAGGCGTGGTGGTGCATACCTATAATTCCAGCTACTCAGGAGGCTGAGGCAGGAGAATTGCTTGAACCCAGGAGGCAGAGTTGCAGTGAGCTGAGATCCTGCCACTGCACTCCAGCCTGGGTGACAGAAAGAGATCTCTCTAAAAAAAAAAAAGAAAGAAAGAAAAGAAAAGGAAAAAGGAACTGTGATCATCTTGAGGACAGAGCCTGGTTAGTTAAACCCTCATTTATTCACAGAATTTTCTGCGTAACAAAAAGATCACGGACTATGAAGACATTAATCTGAACTACTGGGGGTATAATGTGGTGCTGGGAGGTTCAAAGGGCGAGTGATATGTGACAGTAGCCAAGGGGGAGCTAGGACTTGAAGAATAGGGAGGTGAGTACATGGTCTTGGGAATCGATGCACTCAGCAGAGAAATTAGCATAGGCAAAGGCACTGTGTGAGCAGAAATTGTGGAAGGTGGCCATGAGCAGTTTCTTTAGGCTGGAATATAGGATGAGAGAACTGACCCAGTGTGAAATTAGGCTCAAAGGCACTTAGGAACCATGAAATTCAGATTAACCAGGGCTTGCTTTTTGCTGTAGACATTGTGAAGCCACTGACAATTTTAAAGCATGAGATAATATAATTCAAGGTCTTTAAGAAGACAAATCTATCTTCACAAGCTCTGTGCTGTGAAGGAGGAAAGACACAAATGGAAAAAATAAAGACTGATAATAGCCCAGGTGAGACGAGGAAATAAATTCCATGTATTTGTTATTTATTGCAATATAACAAATTATTGCAAACTTAGTAGCTTAGAATAACACAAATTTATCATTTTATGATTTTCATGAATAGCTTGGCACATTTTGGTTGAGTCCTCTGCTCAGAGGCTCACAAGGCTGGAGGTCAAGGTGCCAGCATGCTGCATCCTCATCTGGAGGTATAGCTGGACTTTCAAGCTCCCTCAGGTCATTGGAAGAATTCACTTCATTATGGTTGTAGGACTGAGGTGTCTTCTTGCCAGCATCCAGCTGGAGACCATTTCAGCTCCTAGGGGACACTTGCAAGTTTTGGCCACATCTCCGTCTCCACAATTTGGTCACTTCTTTCTCTGAGACCAACAAGGGGAGCATTTGCTGTAGTTTCAAATCTCTATGATTTTGTCTTGGAGCTCTAGACCCTTTTTAAAAAGGGTTCCCTTAATTTGATGAGGCCCACCACACTCAAGGGGAGAGAATTGTACAGGGCCTACACCCCAAAAGATAGGAATCATGGGAGCCATCTTAGAATTGTGCCTATCGCATTCATAAATCCAGTGATAACTCCTGAGCTGTGAGGTCAGAGATGTCTACAGAAGTTTCATCTGATGAAGTCTAAAAGGTGGTCACAAGGGCTCTTCTCTTCTGAAACATCCAAATTCATCTTGTCCCAGGTTATGTCCCACCCCTTAGCAGTCTTCTCCCCAGAGAGTACAATAGAAATATTCAAAAACATAATTTTCATTCTTGCCAAAATCCTGATTCTTCATATCACAATCTCTTTCAAGCTGCCAGATTTTTTAAAGTTCTTTCCTCTTTGTTGCAAGTTAATTTACTTCTCATTTGCAGAAGAAATACAAAGAGGGTTTGTCTAAGAAGATCCCTCCCAGGAACTTAGGGGACAATAAATATGTGCAGAAGTGGCCCAGAAAGCAGTGTGTTGTGGGATCACAGCCCCCTGTCTTGAGCCAGCCTAGAAGGTTGGTGCAGTAGTAGGCCCTCTCTTAACAAACAAGGGAGCAGGGGTGGGGTTGTGAGCCTCTGCTGTCTGGGACAGTCTTTCTTTCAGTCCCCAACTCACTGCCTCTACGGTTTTCTGAATATATTAAAGAAAATGTATGGGTGCAAGAGCCTGGAATTCAACAGCTCATAACTACAATTAACCACCATTAATTAATGGCTGCAAGATAAATGAGCCATGCGATCGGTTTATTCCTGGGTTGTAAGTATTTCAATTCACAGTGGGATGCAAGCCCATTTTTCACCAATGTGAATTTAAAACAAGTTTGAGTCAGGGCTGCATGCTGCAGGAGGCAGACTACAATTTCCTCTCTGTGTAGTTCACAGTTTAGGTCTATGAACTGGCAAGAGGCCTACAGAAGCAAAGAATTCCCATGCACAACAGAATTAGAGAGTAGGGATTGGTATTCGAGCACATGACTCCCTGGAGTCAGGGGAATTACTATGTAATGAGACTGACTTTGCACCAGGTATTGTACCAGGAAACATCCAGGGAGTACTTGATGTTAATCTTCACCATACCTCTGTAGGAACATTATTATCCCTATTTTACACTCAAGGAAATTGATGCTTAGAGAGGTTAAGAATTTCTGTAGAAACAAAGTTTGGCTTCCTCATTCCAAGACTTCTTCCAGAATGCTCCCAAGGGGTGCCTTTGGGTGTCCTTACCCCCGATTTTCACATATCCCCTATGGACCATGTCCTTATCCACAAAAACTTTCCAAATAGTAACTAAATATTCTCCTATCTCTTAAATTTTCATACCATAAACTGGACATCAATAAGATTCAGAAGATAAGAAAAACAGGCAAAGGATGGCCAGGCGCGGTGGCTCATGCCTGTAATCCCAGCACTTTGGGAGGCTGAGGTGGGCAGATCACGAGGTCAAGAGATCGAGACCATCCTGGCTAACTAACACAGTGAAACCCCGTCTCTACTAAAAATACAAAAAAATTAGCCAGGCGTGGTGGCACACATCTGTAGTCTCAGCTACTTGGGAGGCTGAGGCAGGAGATTGGTGTGAACCCAGAAGGCGGAGCTTGCAGTGAGCGGAGATTGTGCCCCTGCACTCCAGCCTGGGCGACAGAGCGAGACTCCGTCTCAAAAAAAAAAAAAACAGGCAAAGGAAAGAATTTAATACTAATAAAAACAAAATTAAACAGGGTTCTTCCCTTCTCCCCAAGATGCTTATTAATTAAACAGAGAAAAATACTATCGTAGAAACCTAATAGTTGGTCATCATCTTCCCCAAGTTGTCCAAAGTCAACATCACCAGTGATAGGATATGTTAACATTATGCACCTCCTGATACAAAAAGGACCAGAACTTCTGTGGTATGCATGCTAAAAATGCCTAAACTCAATCTAATCAGGAGGGGGGAAAGTCAGATAAACCCAAGCTGAAGGGCATTCTACAAAATAACCAACCAATACGTTCCAAAAGTGTCAAGTCATGAAGACAAGGAAAGACTAAGAAATCATTAAAGATCAGAGAAGACCAAAGAGACACAACAAGTAAATGCAACATGGGATCCCGGATGGGATCCTGGAATAGATAAAGAACATAAGTAGAAAAACTGCTGAAATTCAAATAAGGTCTTTAGTTTAGTTATTTTACGATACAATACAATTATTGTACTATAGGAACAGTGTCTTAATCTGTCTTGTTTTGCTATAACAGAATACCTGAGACTGGGTCATTTATAAAGAGAAGAGGTTTATTCAACACATGATTCTTGTGGGTGAAAAGTCCAGGATTGAACAGCTGCATCTGGGCAGGTGCCTCCGGCTGCTTCCACTCAAGGTAGAAAGGAGAAGGACAGTGGATGTGTGCAGAGGCCACATGGTGAGAGAGGAAGCAAGAGAGCAAAACTGAGGAAGCCAGGCTGTTTTTACAACCTACACTCTCAGGAACTAACTCACTTCTGCAAGAGTGAGAACTCATTCACCCAGGTTGCAGGCCATTAATCTATCCTTGAGGGATCTACCCCCATGACGCAAATACCTCTCATTAGGCCCCACCCTCCAATGCTGCCATACTGGGCATCAACTTTCAATTTTGGTCAATTTTTAAGCTTTGACAGGGACAAACCAAACCATAGAAGACAGTATTATAGTACTGTACCAAAGTTAATTTTCCGGTTTTGATTTATTGTACTGTGGTTACTCAAGATATCAACATGAAGAGTAGCTGAGTGAAGGGTATACAGAAACTCTACCATTTTTGCAATTTTTCAAAATGCAGTCAAATGCTCAAATATTTTCAAAAGTGAAATGGCAACTTGAAACAAATGTTAAGTAATGACTAAGCTGAAATTTTTCTGAAAAAATTCCTATCTTTACGTACAGGTGTGAAGAAACCACTCTAATTTTTATTATTTTTTTAATTATACTTTAAGTTCTGGGATACATGTACAGAACGAGCAGGTTTGTTACACAGGTCTACACGTGCCATGGTGGTTTGCTACACCCATCAACCCGTCATCTACATTAGGTATTTCTCCTAATGCTATCCCTCCCCTAGCCCCCCACTCCCCAACAGGCCCCGGTGGAAACCACTCTATTTTTAAAATGTTTCATTCAGCTAAATTTGCTAAAAGATCAGACGGAAATATGTTCTATTGATTCACAAAATAGTTTGAAATAAATGTAAATTCTGTTTGAGAATTGCTGCTTGTGGGAGCAGCACACAGTTAGTAAATAATGCATGTTCCTGTCCATTGTAACATGGCACTCACACGGTGCTATTCTGCTTGGAAGAAAGCCACTATAGGGTCAGAGAGAGAAGAGAGAAAACAATATATTAAACCCTTCTGACATGGGGAGAAGAGAGTAAAGAAAAAGATCATCTGAGATCTCTGCTATGAGAAATAGAATTTGCACACTTTATCTACTACCTAATTAGGCAACTCTGTCAGATGGCATTTTAATTGTTCATTTTTGCACAGTATCTCATGGAACACAAATAGAAAAAAAATAATCTAAATGTTGACTTTTTGAAGCTAAAGGCAAAGAAACAGAGAAGTGAGGCCATTTTTTTAACCTTGCAGGGTTAAAGAAGCATGAGCAAATTAATAGACAATGAGGAAGAAGCAGGTGCAAGAGAAAGAGGAAGGTAAGATACACACAAGATGAGCTATAATTATAAAACCAGCCCCAGACTTATAAGAGTTCAGCCATTTGCACTCAAATTCTCACAGGACCAGAAGGACTGAGATCACAAGCCAGCAAAAAAATTAGCAGCTCCTTCCTAATCTAACCAGGTTTGGAGTGAATCATTTTTCTGATCTGTACTGGAGGGCTGATTTGCAAAGGAGTCAGTACAGCTGGAGGATCAGGGATGGCTGCAGTTTTCACCTGCTCATGCCTGGTCCCGTAGGAGAGGTGCTACCCCAGTTGCTAGCCTGAAACTCCCTTCATAGGCCTGCCAGTCCCTTTTCAGTTCTGGGGTGCCTTCCCATTGTGCATTGCCTCCTGTGACCTCCTTTGTGTTGTATCTGAATGGTGCCTTGCACCTGGACAACATAGGAGTGCTGTGATTGTTACACTCTAGAGAGCTTCACAGACCTCCCAAATATAGACATTCAGGCTGCTTCCTCAGGAATGCACCCTAATGGCTTCTCTTGATTTTCCCAAAGCTACGTTCAAATTGTCACATCCATTAAATGGATATCTATAATGAGTGCCACACCTCTGTTCTACAGGGGAGAGTTTGCTATATGTGTTTAAATGCCTGGCCCAGCATGTTTTCCATTGCCCCGTGATCTCCTTTCTAGTTCCATTGCAGTTAGCAATAACATCTCTTGACATGAGCAAAAATCCAAAAGGGATGAATGTCTTGACAAAGCTGGTAAACATCTCTGTTTGAAAGCTGGTTGCCCTGTAAACTTGTACCTGGAGATGTTTTTAGGTCATTTTGCCACCTATGAAAATTGTACTCAATATAATCATTTTAAAACAAGACAAAAAATTATAAAAGCACCATGTTGAAGATGTTTATTTCTTTTCTTTTTTCTTTTTTTTTTTCTTTTCTAGACAGAGTTTTGCTCTTGTTGCCCACGCTGGAGTGCAATGGTGAGATCTCAGCTCACTGCAATCTCTACCTCCCAGGTTCAAGCAATTCTCCTGTCTCAGCCTCCTGAGTAGCTGGGATTACAGGCACATGTCACCACACCCAGCTAATTTTTGTATTTTTAGTATAGATGGGGTTTCACCATGTAGGCCAGGCTGGTCTTGAACTCCTGACCTTATGATCTGCCCACCTCAGCCTCCCAAAGTGCTGGGATTACAGAAGATGTTCATTTCTGTGTTAGTTCAACGTATATTATTAAAAACAATTATAAATACCATAAATACCTAATAATAGAGAAATGGTTAAGTAAATAAAATTACATCCACTTGATGGAATAGTATGCAGCCAGTCAAAATGTCTGTTAGGAATATGACAAAGAAACTCAATATTTGTTTATAATATAATGTTAAGTGAATCAAGCAAAATATAAAATTATATGACACTATGAGTAACATTGGAAAAATTATGTCTACATATGGACAAGGTCTGCGGTAAATATGAAAAGTGGAAACAGCTTTATTTGGGGGTTTTGTTATTGTCATTGTAATTCTGTTGCTCAGCAAATACAGAATTTGTAAAAGGAAAAAGAACTCAACAAACAATGAGGCAATTTTCAGGGGAGGGACACACTTATTTTGCGTACTTCTTCAGTGTTTTTATTCTCGGGGGAAAATATTACATTTGGGAGAACGGATCAAATTTATAATAGTGAATAAAAAGCCTAAAGAAGAACCCCAGGTTTGCCCCTTCAAGACAGTATTCCCAAATACTACAACACGAGGTTTCCCTGCAGTACACTCCACATCAGTGCATTCAGTGAACAAGAGAAGGGACCTAGAGAGGTGGGGAGTGAAAGGATATGTCTGAATCTCCCAGGGAGCTTTTGAATAAACACAGAGGCCTACCCCTCCAGCCACTGGAGATCCTGGACCCCAGTCCCTGAACTTGAGAACAGCTCTCTAATAATCCAGTCCCCTCCTGATCTTCTACCTCTGGCTGCAGGTCTGTAATCTTCTATCGTTGCATTCACGTTATGCAAAGCCTGGTCACAGAGGGCAAGTCTGGAATGCAAAGCAAGGCCCATTTCTGTCTCTGGGAGCGTTACCATTTGCCCAAGAGAAATAAGGATCCAGTGTTCTCTTGGCATTTACTCATTCTTATGCTTAAACCTTAAAGGAGTGGATGCAGAGCAAACTTTGAGAGAATGATGGATGCCACCTTCCCTTTGCACAAAAGGCTTAAGTCTGAGTGGGTGAGAAAAAGTCCAAGCATTTACAGTTAGAGAAATTAAAATCTGACTCTTCTCAGCATGTGGCCTTAAGATTCAGGACGCACAGAGAAGTCATTTATTTATTTATTTATTTTTTATTTATTTATTTTTTAGATGGGAGTCTCGCTCTGTCGCCCAGGCTGGAGTGTAGTGGCGCGATCTCAGCTCACTGCAAGCTCTGCCTCCCGGGTTCAAGCCATTCTCCTGCCTCGGCCTCCTGAGTAGCTGGGACTACAGGTACCCGCCACGACGCCCGGCCAGTTTTTTGTATTTTTAGTAGAGACGGGGTTTCACCGTGTTAGCCAGGATGGTCTCGATCTCCTGGCCTCGTGATCCACCCACCTCGGCCTCCCAAAGGGCTGGGATTACAGGTGAGAGTCACCGTGCCTGGCCAGAAGTCATTTATTTTTTAAAGAAAAAATAACATCAGATATTCTGTCTCTTAACTAGTTGCCAGTTTTAATGTTCCTGTCACATTGCATTCTTCCACACCTCTGTATAAGCTGTTCCCTGTTTGTGGATGATTTCATCCCACTGTGCCTAGGAAGCTCCTGTTTTTTTTTTTCTTGGAAAAGTGAGTATTATTATTGTCATCCTACTTATGACAAAATTGAAGTTAAATAGCTTCGTTAAGTTTACACAGCTAGAGAACTGCAGAGTTAAGATTCACACACAGGTCCGCTTGACTTAAAACCTCAACTCCATTCTATCACACCATATACCATTCAGACAATAGGCATATACATCCTAGCTCTTCCCTGCTGGGCTGTGAATCTACATCATGAGGCGGATGTCTGTTGAATGAATGAATATTAAAGCTGCTTAGCTGCATTCACATATATTCACAGGCTCACTTATAACAGCCTAATTCAAAACCACCCCTATTATTCTCATCATAGAATGAGGTTCATGCTCTGGCAGAAAGAACATGTTTAAGTCTGTCCATCATGATCATGAGTTCTAGCAATCATATACAAGCCAGGAATCAGGCTGACTTTCTTTCTCTTCTCAGCAAAATGATGAAACCATAGCTTCAAAATATTCAAATATCCTGGGAGGAAAAGTAAACCAGCTGCAAATATTTCTTCATTAATCTCACAAAATATGTATTTCCAAGTGCAGAAAGATAACTGAACACAACATTTTCTAATGCAAGAACCGACCTGCTGGCAGGAGGAAAGACCTTCATGAATGTTATGCGGATCACAATGGAGAGAAAGCAAGGAGCCCTTTGCAACAATCCTGATCCAGACACTTACCTAGACACCCCACTGTTAACCCAGCCAGTCCACAGGCATAGCACACAACATGCGGGCAGAGGAAAGGTCCAGGCACTACCAGTAGTGTTCTGGTAAACACTTGACAGTCAGATCTCTTGTCTGTCTGTCAGTGGGAAAGGTGTGGCCTGATTTAAAGCATTTGTCAATGTTCACGGTGTAAATATTTCCAACACAGCCATTTTCTTTTTTTTTTTTTTGCAATAGATTGTTTAAAATTTTTCTTTTTTATTTTTTTATTATTATTTTTATTTATTTATTTATTTATTATTATTATACTTTAGGTTTTATGGTACATGTGTGCAATGTGCAGGTTAGTTAAATATGTATACATGTGCCATGCTGGTGCGCTGCACCCACTAACTCGTCATCTAGCATTAGGTATATCTCCCAATGCTATCCCTCCCCCCTCCCTCCACCCCACAACAGTCCCCAAAGTGTGATGTTCCCCTTCCTGTGTCCATGTGTTCTCATTGTTCAATTCCCACCTATGAGTGAGAATATGCGGTGTTTGTTTTTTTGCTCTTGCGATAGTTTACTGAGAATGATGATTTCCAATTTCATCCATGTCCCTACAAAGGACATGAACTCATCATTTTTCATGGCTGCATAGTATTCCATGGTGTATATGTGCCACATTTTCTCAATCCACTCTATCATTGTTGGACATTTGGGTTGGTTCCAAGTCTTTGCTATTGTGAATAATGCCGCAATAAACATACGTGTGTATGTGTCTTTATAGCAGCATAATTTATAATCCTTTGGGTATATACCCAGTAATGGGATGGCTGGGTCAAATGGAATTTCTAGTTCTAGATCCCTGAGGAATCGCCACACTGACTTCCACAAGGGTTGAACTAGTTTACAGTCCCACCAAAGTGTAAAAGTGTTCCTATTTCTCCACATCCTCTCCAGCACCTGTTGTTTCCTGACTTTTTAATGATTGCCATTTTAACGGGTGTGAGATGGTATCTCATTGTGGTTTTGATTTGCATTTCTCTGATGGCCAGTGATGGTGAGCATTTTTTCATGTGTTTTTTGGCTGCATAAATGTCTTCTTTTGAGAAGCGTCTGTTCATATCCTTTGCCCACTTTTTGATGGGGTTGTTTGTTTTTTTCTTTTAAATTTGTTTGAGTTCATTGTAGATTCTGGATATTAGCCCTTTGTCAGATGAGTAGGTTGCGAAAATTTTCTCCCATTTTGTAGATTGCCTGTTCACTCTGATGGTAGTTTCTTTTGCTGTGCAGAAGCTCTTGAGTTTAATTAGATCCCATTTGTCAATTTTGGCTTTTGTTGCCATTGCTTTTGGTGTTTTAGACATGGAGTCCTTGCCCATGCCTATGTCCTGAATGGTAATGCCTAGGTTTTCTTCTAGGGTTTTTATGGTTTTAGGTCTAACATTTAAGTCTTTAATCCATCTTGAATTGATTTTCGTATAAGGTGTAAGGAAGGGATCCAGTTTCAGCTTTCTACATATGGCTAGCCAGTTTTCCCAGCACCATTTATTAAATAGGGAATCCTTTCCCCATTGCTTGTTTTTCTCAGGTTTGTCAAAGATCAGATAGTTGTAGATACGCGGTGTTATTTCTGAGGGCTCTGTTCTGTTCCATCGATCTATATCTCTGTTTTGGTACCAGTACCATGCTGTTTTGGTTACTGCAGCCTTGTAGTATAGTTTGAAGTCAGGTAGCATGATGCCTCCAGCTTTGTTCTATTGGCTTAGGATTGACTTGGCGATGCGGGCTCTTTTTTGATTCCATATGAACTTTAAAGTAGTTTTTTCCAATTCTGTGAAGAAAGTCATTGGTAGCTTGATGGGGATGGCATTGAATCTGTAAATTACCTTGGGCAGTATGGCCATTTTCACGATATTGATTCTTCCTACCCATGAGCATGGAATGTTCTTCCATTTGTTTGTATCCTCTTTTATTTCCTTGAGCACTGGTTTGTAGTTCTCCTTGAAGAGGTCCTTCACATCCCTTATAAGTTGGATTCCTAGGTATTTTATTCTCTTTGAAGCAATTGTGAATGGGAGTTCACTCATGATTTGGCTCTCTGTTTGTCTGTTATTGGTGTATAAGAAGGCTTGTGATTTTTGTACATTGATTTTGTATCCTGAGACTTTGCTGAAGTTGCTTATCAGCTTAAGGAGATTTTGGGCTGAGACGATGGGGTTTTCTAGATATACAATCATGTCATCTGCAAACAGGGACAATTTGACTTCCTCTTTTCCTAATTGAATACCCTTTATTTCCTTCTCCTGCCTAATTGCCCTGGCCAGAACTTCCAACACTATGTTGAATAGGAGTGGTGAGAGAGGGCATCCCTGTCTTGTGCCAGTTTTCAAAGGGAATGCTTCCAATTTTTGCCCATTCAGTATGATATTGGCTGTGGGTTTGTCATAGATAGCTCTTATTATTTTGAGATACGTCCCATCAATACCTAATTTATTGAGAGTTTTTAGAATGAAGGGTTGTTGAATTTTGTCAAAGGCCTTTTCTGCATCTATTGAGATAATCATGTGGTTTTTGTCTTTGGTTCTGTTTATATGCTGGATTACATTTATTGATTTGTGTATATTGAACCAGCCTTGCATCCCAGGGATGAAGTCCACTTGATCATGGTGGATAAGCTTTTTGATGTGCTGCTGGATTCGGTTTGCCAGTATTTTATTGAGGATTTTTGCATCAATGTTCATCAAGGATATTGGTCTAAAATTCTCTTTTTTGGTTGTGTCTCTGCCCGGCTTTGGTATCAGGATGATGCTGGCCTCATAAAATGAGTTAGGGAGGATTCCCTCTTTTTCTATTGATTGGAATAGTTTCAGAAGAAATGGTACCAGTTCCTCCTTGTACCTCTGGTAGAATTCGGCTGTGAATCCATCTGGTCCTGGACTCTTTTTGGTTGGTAAGCTATTGATTATTGCCACAATTTCAGCTCCTGTTATTGGTCTATTCAGAGATTCAACTTCTTCCTGGTTTAGTCTTGGGAGGGTGTATGTGTTGAGGAAATTATCCATTTCTTCTAGATTTTCTAGTTTATTTCTGTAGAGGTGTTTGTAGTATTCTCTGATGGTAGTTTGCATTTCTGTGGGATCGGTGGTGATATCCCCTTTATCATTTTTTATTGCATCTATTTGATTCTTCTCTCTTTTTTTCTTTATTAATCTTGCTAGCGGTCTATCAATTTTGTTGATCCTTTCAAAAAACCAGCTCCTGGATTCATTAATTTTTTGAAGGGTTTTTTGTGTCTCTATTTCCTTCAGTTCTGCTCTGATTTTAGTTATTTCTTGCCTTCTGCTAGCTTTTGAATGTGTTTGCTCTTGCTTTTCTAGTTCTTTTAATTGTGATGTTAGGGTGTCAATTTTGGATCTTTCCTGCTTTCTCTTGTGGGCATTTCGTGCTATAAATTTCCCTCTACACACTGCTTTGAATGCATCCCAGAGATTCTGGTATGTTGTGTCTTGGTTCTCGTTGGTTTCAAAGAACATCTTTATTTCTGCCTTCATTTCGTTATGTACCCAGTAGTCATTCAGGAGCAGGTTGTTCTGTTTCCATGTAGTTGAGCGGTTTTGAGTGAGATTCTTAATCCTGAGTTCTAGCTTGATTGCACTGTGATCTGAGAGATAGTTTGTTATAATTTCTGTTCTTTTACATTTACTGAGAAGAGCTTTACTTCCAAGTATGTGGTCAATTTTGGAATAGGTCCAACACAGCCATTTTCAACCTACCAATTTAACACTGATGAGTTTGCATAATTCCTGAAAAGTTAACAATAGGCTCTTGTGAGCTGGTACAAGCCAGCTCCTGTGCCACATTGAGTATTGCCACCCCTTTCATGGCAACTTTTTTAAGATTAGGACTATTGGGGAATAAAGAGTTCATCAAAATGTGATTCTATAAATTCTCTTTAAATTGTATAAGCCAGGTCAGCATTACAGAACCTTTTTATACACACAAGTGTCATAAACTCAACCGTCACACAGCTCAAAAGCAAAAAACAAATAACCTTATTTAAAAATGAGCAAAGAATCTCAACAGGCACTTTCCAAAAAAAAAAACACATGAAAATGGCCAATAGATGTATGAAAAGGTACTCAGCATCACTAATCATCAGGGAAATGCAAGTCAAAGCCACAATGAGAAGCCACCTACTAGGATGGCTTCTTATCAAGAAGATAAGAGAAAGCAAGTGTTACCAAGGATGTAGAGAAAAGAGGATCTTTTCAAACTGCTGGTGGGAATGTAAATTAGTATAGTCATTATGGAAAACAGTATGGAGTTTCCTCAGAAAATTAAAACTTGTACTACCATATGACCAGCAATCCTTCCAATGGGCATATACCCAAAGGAAATGAAATTGGCACCTTGTAGATATCTTTGTTCCTATGTTTATTGCAGCATTATTCACAATAGCTAAGATGTGGAAACAACCTAATAAACAAATTAACCTGTGTTTGAATCAACAAAGAAAATGTGTGTATGTGTGTATAATCTTCATATATAAAATAAAATATTATTTGGCTTATAAAAAGGGAGATACCGCCACTTGAACACCACACAAATGAGCCTGGGGTGAAATAGGCTGAGTGAAATAGGCCGGGCACAGAAAGACTGCATGATCTCACTTATGTGGAATCTAAAAAAAGTTGAATACATAGAAATCGAGAATACATAGAAACAGACACTAGAATGATGGTTACCAGGGGCAGGGAGGAGGAGAAAATGGGGAGATATGAGTCAAAGAGTCCAAGTTTGCAGTGATGTAGAATGATAAAGTCTACAGATGTAACATACAGCATGCAGCTTTTGTTAATAATATCATATTGTATACTGAAAATTTGCTAAGAGGGTAGATTTTAGGTACTCTTCCTACACACACCAGAACTTAGCTATGTGAGGTGATGGATACATGGATATGTCAGTTTGCTTGACTGTAGTAATCATTGTACCATATGTGTGTGTGTATATATATATATACACATATATACATATACACATATATACATATACATATATATACACATATATATACATATATATATATATTCAGTGACTTTTTGAATCAGTATTAAACTCTATAAACTCTCTCTTTCTTCTCCTGAATATGATGTTTCATAGTGAGGAAAACAGAAAAAAAATACCCAAAAGAGAAAAAGGGAGACTGATACAACATTTACTAGTTTGTGATACTAGCTAGCAAACGATAACTTGTGGGTGGCACCATGTGCCCACCACCTCTGAGCTCTCAGCCTGAAGGAGAAGATAGGAAGGCTGAAGCAGGAAGAATCCAGGAAGATTAATTTGCAGGCATTTGAATAGCATTCCCCTCATCCACTCTTTCTTATTTCACAAATTCATTAACTCTAATACACGGAGAAAAAAAATGGGAGAGGAGTTTCAATCTAAATTAAGTTGTTTTCCTCTTTTCTTTCCTGTAATCAATGGACCATTTCATTTTTTGGCCCAAGTATCTGCCTGGCTTCTACCTCTCCTTAGCAGCTCTTTACATTTTTCTTCAGGGAATGAGTCTTGGGACAGGTCTCAAAACTTAATGGGGTGGAGTAATGAAATCATTTTAGAGCTTACTATAAAAGGCAAACATGGTCTTAAAGACTCAGTAGTGGATTTAGAATTTAAAGATGTAGCCAGATCTTACAAATCCTACTGAGTTTCCAATATGGTGCTAGGCACCGAGTACCTTACCCAGGAGGCATAGATAAACTACTTGCATGCACCTCACTATTCAAATTACTGTCCCCTGAAATGACGATTTGTGCACAAGTGATTTATGAAGGACGTGCTCCCAGGAGAAACTGGGCAGGGAAGGGGGAAGGAGGAAAAAAAGGAGGGGTTGTGAACAAAGTCAGACAGGAGTACATTATCATGCCAAGTCCAGCAGCCTGACCCACAGGGAACTCTGGAGGATAAGTTACCCCAGCAGTTGTCATCATCATCCACACCCCATGCAAGAAAGCTTTTAAACTCCTGCATCCCCTTAGTCATTGGTTAAGGGCCACCCTGGAGGGTGTGAATTCCAAGGCACTTCTCACTCATCTCAATGTGGGCACAGGGTTCCATAGGTCAAAGGTGTTCCTTTGGGAAACACCTGCAGGTGTGGCTGTTTGAAGGGAAAGCACACTGGAGAAAGAGTGTGCACGAAGTGGCAAAGAAGGTCTTCACAGAATGCAAACTCAAACACCATAGGGATGTATAATAAGAGAAGGGAGAGAATTTGGAGATCTAGAAATACACGTTCCATCTAAAAGCATTCATAGGCGTTGAATAAAAACATCTAGATTCAGCAGAGGCCATCCCTTTGTGGCTATCCTTGCAGGATGCATTTCTCTAAGTAAGGTTTCTATGTTCCGAGGAGAGATGTAGCAGTCACTTTCCTGCATCTTGAATAACCACCCATCCATCTTATTTGGCTCTGGTCCCTGGGATGCCCCCATTTTCACCTCTCCTTCTCTGTCCCCATCAAGTGAAGAAGTGAAAAGGGATCAGCCAACATCACCATCACCATAGATTTACCCACTCAGGACACACAAAACATCAAACATGTTGAAAAATTGTTTGTACATAGGTGTGTGTTCACACCCAGCATTGTCCCCAAAATCCCTTTTTAAATATCACACTTTCCTTGGCTCCCTTCATAAACTGGATGCCCATGAAGATTAGGGCAACTATATTCCAGTTCTGATTGGAGCAACATCTCCTATCACCTGACCACAAACATCTGAAAAGACCTGCTGGTGGGAAGCTTAAAGACACCACCACCTCATTGCACAAGCCCAGCAGTCATTTAGGGATCCTCTGGTTGGATCAGAACATCCACAAGGGATAGTGTCTATGCATGGAAGAATCCAAATTTCTCTACAGGGATCAGCAGACTATAGCCCACAGACCAAATCCACCTGCTGCCAGCTTCTGTAAATAAAGTTTTTCAGAAAGCAGTCATGCACATTTGTTTACATATTGTATAAAGCTACCTTCACACTACAACAGCAAAATGGAGATATTGTGACAGAGACTGAATGACCTGCAAAGCCTAAAATATTTAATAGCTGGTTCTTTACAGAAGAGAGTTTGCTACATCCTGTTATACTAAGTCTAACAGCACTCACAGACAAATATTTAAGAAGTTTGTAAACTGTGAAACAGTTTCTCAACTTGTCTTTTACCCAAGCCTTCAGAAGAAGTGAATGAGAACCTATAGGAGAGATGCCATGTGGAAGAATTCAGATTCTCAAATCGTAGGCATGACAAAGTGCAAGCTTTGCTCATAGACCAAGTAAAAGATTAGCAGCTCTCCAGGGGACTGCAGGAGATCAAATGTCCTCACATTACCGGAGACGTGTATGTAGTCTAAATGTTCTCCTTGATGATATTAAGACTGAGCTTCTGAAGGTCAGAGGGTGTGAACAAGATCTGGCACAGAATGGGTGCCCCAAAAATGGATCCTGAAAGGAAGGAAGGGAAAAAGGATGGAGGGAGGGAAAGAGAAAGAGGAAAGGAGGAAGAGAAAGCTAGAGAAAAAGAGAAAGAAAGAGGGCAGAAAGAAAATGAAAATAAAATTGCATTGTTTTTAGCTGCCTTGCTGTTGTAACCTGTGGCTCACCAGGCTCAGCATGGAGTGATATCCATTGCAGGATGCAGGATAACAACAAAACAGTGTTAAGAACTGTGAAAGCCTTTTTGCCTTTACTTCTCACACTTGTCAGCAAAAGAAGTTTCTCTTCTCCGCAATGCTTCTTAAAATTTCCCTTTGAGTCTCACAGATCCTCAGACCTCACACACAGCAGCTGCAGTCTGGCTCTCTAAGCAATCTCCTCAATCCCTGACAATCTCCTCCCCACACTCTACCTTTTCCTTTTGCCCTTTTCTCCTGACACTAAGTAACAAACTCCAAACCCTGCCCTGCTTGACAGGAGGCTCCTGACAGCTCAGAGGATGAGGGAAGATCCACATCCTTTTTAGCAGGCAAGTCAGAATCCTCTTTAGTGGGCAAGGGAAACATACGAAGCACAACAGGGTTAAAAATTATGGCCTGTAAACACAGTTTCTACACAAGGAAATTTCCATCGATGGAAATGACTAATAGCAGAGACACAGGGGACAGACTTCCAGGGCTCAAACCCAGCTCTACCACTTCCTGGCAATAGGAACTTGGGCTGTTTTACTTAATCTCTTTGTGCTTCAGCTTCTTCATCTGTAAAATGGGAGTGATAATAACAGCATTGATCTTACGGGCTTGCTATAGGGTTAAATGAGTTTATACTTGTAAAGCATTTAGATCATAAGGAACACAGAATGATCTCTATATACATGTTGGTTAAATAAAATTTAATCTTGGCAGTCTAATAGATCTTTTCCCTGAGGTCAGGCTTGCTGCGATGGAAAGTTAAACAAAGATAGAAATGATCAAAGAAAACAATAAAATATTCCAAAGCTATTGATATCTTCAAAGAAAAAAATGTACAAAGGAAAAAAATAGAATGCTAACATAGCGTAGTAAAAGTTAATGGGGTAGAGTAATGATATTATTTTAGAGCTTACTAAAAAGCAAACATGGTCTTAAAGATTCAGTAATAGTTTTTAAATTGAAAAATGTACCCACATCCTGTGAATCCTACTGTATTTTCCCATATATTGCTAGGCATTAAGTATAATACCTGCCCTTGGAGGTATATACAGACCAGTTGAGCACACATTTTTATCCAAATAACTGTTTCTTGAGTTGGCTTCTGCCACTACAAAATATCTGAGGATGGGAAAGGCCCTAGGGGATCGGCTAGGGAGCTGGGGTATGTCACATTATTAATGAGCAAGCTAAGCTGTTACTCACCAATATCAACTATAAGTGAATACTGCAAAGCCACTGAAAACTCTGAAGCAACTTCCCAGTGCATATATAATCCCTTCATGATCTGCCCAAAACCTCCCTTTCCATCCCATCTTTTACCACTCTCTGCTGTCCCTTGTTAGCTCTGTCCCTCCTGCACTTGTCCCTAGAGCACTGGGGCTCCTTCATTCCTCCGGGCCTTTGCACACATTATCCTCTTAGCCTGGAGCTCCTTTCCCCTCCAGCAGCTCCCTCTCACCGAAGGCTTCATGCTTTTCTGACTGCCCTGGCTGTTCTAGGTACCCTGCCATTCTTGTCCAAGCCCTTTGTTTACTTCCTTCATTTAAGTTAGTGCAATTTGTAACTATACATTTTCTTGTTTAACTTTTTTAAAAATGTTTGCTGTTGTCTGTCTTGCTCCACTAAAATGTGTCTCCCAAGAGAGATGGTATCATGTCTGCTTTATTCTTAGTGGTATCCTACGCCCTTTTTATAGGGTCTAACGGTGGTAGAGGCTCCATAAATGCTCGTTGAGTGAGTGAAAGACTAAATTGTGAATGACAATTTAAAGGAAGTCGCAGCAAACATAGATCTGAGTACAACTCGTAACTCTAATGCTCAAACCATGACCTTGGGCAACTACTCTGTGTCTTTAATTAATATGTGTAAAAACTGATCAGAATGGAGCTCAGGACCTGATGTACATGCAATAGTTGTTCATTATTATTATTGCCAGTCATAGTGTTGGTGATTCTAGCATTATGTCTCAATTTCCTTTTCTAACAAATAGAAAAAAAAAACTGGTCTTGCTCATTTCTTATGGACTGTTTCTAAATGATTGATGACAATAACTCATATTGACAAGGGCATAAGTGTAGCTCTCTTCTTGTCTATAAGAAGAGCCCCAAGGTCTCACACAGTTGGAAAGGGTGTGTTTGAATGCCAGCAGGGCATGTGGCAGATCTAGCTCCCTGCACGTTGCAGCAGACAGGCAGCCTCAACATTGGCAAAGGGGGGACCAGCCCACACAGCATATGGACCTGCAGCGGAGCATATGGGTCTGGTCCTAGAGAAAGAGCCCCCATATGCTCCCCGAGCTGGGCCCACCTCACCCACTCCCAGCCTCCCTACACTTTGGGCTGGTTCATAAATCAGCCACTTCCCACCATCCTTGTGCACTGGCTGATCTGTGTGATTAATGCACCATTTGCCTGCAGCCTGGAGAGAACCCCAGGTACAGGTGGAGAGAAAGAAAATGACTTAATTGGAGTTGGGGGGAGAGGAGGGAAGAGGAGGTCATTCCTCATTGCCATTGAGCCAGCACTATCTTTAGAAATCCTGGCTTCATAAGAATGAGTTTTCTTGGAAATCTTTCTTACAGACTCTCCAGGAACCCCACCATAGCCTAGGCTATTGCCTGGGTCTTACCTAGAAAAGCTCAGAAAGTTGATTGCTCTATTCAATCCTGTCCCAACCCTCATGATCCTCCTAGGTCTCTTTATCTGAGCTCAAACATGCATTCAGATCCTGTAGGGAACCAGCAGGCTATGGTCCCCAGAGACAGTAAGCCTAGATGTGCCAGGCAGCAAATCCACTCAACTATGCTTCAGACCAATATTTTCCTACTGTGCTCCACAGAGGGCAAAGGGTTTTATGCAGTTGTCACAGGAAGGGGGGCTCTAGGGCTCTGTAACTGGTTCAATCACAGCAATTCTGCTTTTACTTTGTTTTACATTTTAGGCTTCTCAAATGTGATTTAGTTTTGATTTTGTTAAGGCTCACATGACTGAAAAGAGTTGAGACCCGTCCAAATTTAAAGTGCTGTGGATACAGTGAGGAGTGTTTCCTTAAGAAAGCATAGTAATAAAACTAAGGACAGGTGTCATTCACTGGGCAGGAGACAGGTCAGCAGTGTAACTGGCAATCCAGGGTCTGGGTCACCTTGCCATTGGCTCTTGAGTGACTTTAGGCAAAATCTTTCCTCTGTAAGCCCCAATTTCTTCATCCATGAAGTGGGGATAATAAATGGTACCTGATTTAGAGAGAGACACAGAGGAGAAAATGAGATTAATCCACACACTGCATTTGCATGATGCCTGGAACATAAATGATTACTACATATTTGCTGTTATTTCTCTTCTTATTTAGCGTGCTACTCACTGTGCTAAACACATTATTTGCATTATCTGTTGTCCTTCCACCTCTATTCCATGAAAGTTCACCCCCGTTTTATAGATGAGCAAGCTGAACATAAGACCTTGGGCTTACATGATGGTCCTGGAACACCTACTAATGTCATGGAGGGCATTGATGTTCTGGGGAACTCAGTGTGAGAATCATCCATTTAGCTACTCGCTGTCTTCTCTTTACACCTTCCTGACCACCATGTGGTCAGGCTTTCTGCTTCCTTTTCTTGCATTTATTCTTATATATGCATGCATTCATCCACCCACTGAACTGCTACTCATCCAGTTTAATAAACATTTATTGAATGCCTACCTACTGTCAAGAGCCATAGAAAAGTTACTTCATTTCTCTGAAAATAAGAGGTTCCTTCAGCAAAATGAGGGTGTTGTGATTACAATGAAGGATTTTTTTGTAAAATGAAATATAATTATCTTAAAAGAGTTTGCAACCCATAAAGTGCTCTCTCCATATTAGTTAGAGATAGGGTGGCCATAGAGCCAGCTTGCTTAAATAAGCCTCGGCTTCTCCATTCTGTGAAATGGAGATAATAAAAGCACCTATATGTTCAGATGATCATTATGGGTATGTCACCTAATGTTGTCAATGCTTAGAATAATGTGGTGGGAAATAAATATTTTTGGCATAGTTATTAGTAGCATCCCTGTTATTCTCAAAGAGTCCAATTTGTAGGGCAAATCCTATGGCTTCCCTAGTTATGAAGATGGCAATGATGGCAGTTATATTTACATTGCGTTTTCTGGAAGGTGGGGCTACTTTTTCCTCCACAGAAGTTTTGAAACAAGGATAGGGTTGATAATGATTCAGACCATGTTTTGGAGTATTACACGCTACCTTCCTTTATTTGCAAGACCTCTTGTGAATTGCCCTAGCTCTTAGTCATTATTCTGCCATTAACTGGCTCTAGCACCTTGGGAAAGTCACTTAATCCTCTGAGATACTCAATTCCCTCTTCTGATTTATAATACTTGTCCTTTTTAATTCTGTAAAGTTGCAATGAGATGTATCGGTTAACTTTTGCTATGTAACATATCATTACAAAAACTTACTGTCTTAAAACAGTGATTTTATAAATAACTCGGTGATTTGGCTGCACCATCCTTCCAGTCTAGACTTAGCTTGGGGACAGGCCAGGAGCTGGTTGATCTAGGATGTCTTCATAAATATGTCTGGCTATGGGCAGACTGTTCTAGGATGACTCCCTTCCCTCCCCTCTTTTTATCGTCAACTTCTTTCAGGGGAGCAGAGCCCCCACAGTAGCCTTGCCAGCATCCTGTATGTCTCCTGACATTTTCTGGTATGAATTCTTTTTTTTTTTTTTTTTTTTTGAGACAGAGTCTTGCTCTGTTGCCCAGGCTGGAGTGCAGTGGCGCAATCTCGGCTCACTGCAAGCTCCGCCTCCCGGGTTCATGCCATTCTTCTGCCTCAGCCTCCCGAGTAGCTGGGACTACATGCGCCCGCCACCACGCCTGGCTAATGTTTTGTATTTTTAGTAGGACGGGGTTTCACCGTGTTAGCCAGGATAGTCTCGATCTCCTGACTTCGTGATCCGCCTGCCTCGGCCTCCCAAAGGGCTGGGATTACAGGTGTGAGCCACCGCACCCGGCCTCTAGTATGAATTCTTTCTAGTCATACTTGTCATTGTGGCATTCATAGGTTCCCAGCATAAGATTATAGAAAGATAATCCAAAAGGCTCATCTAACATTCCAACACCAGGATGCACCCTCAAATAATCCCCCTACTTGAAACTGCTAAGGGTTTTTTAGGGCAAAGCTTGACAATCCTGACATCCTCTTTCCATGGAATGAGTTCACTCTCAGATGGTTTCTCACAATCTCATTCAAATAAATTTGAGCAGGCCAGCTTCCCTGCTCTGTAAAACACAGCATTTAAGAACACAAGGCTGGGCGCGGTGGCTCATGCCTGTAATCCCAACACTCTGGGAGGCCAAGGCGGGCGGATTACCTGAGGTCAGGAGTTTGAGACTATCCTGGTTAACGTGGTGAAACCCCGTCTCTACTAAAAATACAAAAATTAGCCCAGCGTGGTGTCACACACCTGTAGTCCCAGCTACTCAGGAGGCTGAGGCAGGAGAATCGCTTGTACCCAGGAGGTGGAGGTTGCAGTGAGCCAAGATTGTGCCACTGCACTCCAGCCTGGGTGATGAGCGAGGGAAAAAAATACACAGGTTCTGTGGAGATATATCTATATATATATGCTACTTCAGGCTGGGCTCCTTACTTACTGTGTGATCTTGAGCAAATTGTGAACCCCTCTAAGCCTCAGCTTCTCCATTTTGTGAAATGGAGATAATAAAAGCACCTATATGTTCAGATGATCATTATGGGTATATCACCTAATGCTGTCAATGCTTAGAATAATGTGGTGGGAAATAAATGTTCATCTTTATTGTTAATGTCTTCCTTATTATTATCCCAGGAGTGAATATCATCTAATTTCCTGCTGGGAGATAATACCAGCTCCCCTGTAAAATGTAGAACAAACATGAGTGTTATTTCAATCTTTGCTTGCAGCTCTCATGCCCTACCCTCAAGCCAAAAGGCAAGCGTTCATCAATGACTCAGAGTCACAGGATCAAGGCAGAATATCAGCTTCCTTCTGCCTTTCAGCTAAAAGTCATTTTCCAAAGGAGTTAAGGTGCCCCAGTTCATCTAAATATTTCAGTTTCTGTCTGAATGTTTGCCAGCCTGATAGGACAATGTTTGTAACAAGGAAGATAAAATGTGTATTTGGAAAGAATGTGAGTGAGTGTGTGCATATGTGTGGGTGTTTTTAAATGTCTGTATAAGGGAACTCCTGATTCAGGATATGTCTGTGCTGGGGGCAAAGGCTGTCTCATGCAAGCCTTGTTAGGAGGATGACTGGTTGAGCGCCAGACCCAGATTATCACAAATGGATGCAGAGGGAGGCTGAAAATCAGGCCTCCTGCCCACTCAGCACTTCTTGGCACTAGCCCCGTCTCAGTCATCTAATGCCTTTCTTGCATTAGAGACTGCAAACACAATTGACTTCTATTACTTATAAAGCCAACCACTTTACTTCATTTAGACATTTAGGATGGACTTCAGAGATTTCTGAGATGCTGGACAGGACAACCAGCCCCAACCAGTCAGTCGCTCCAGTCACCACTCAAAGAGCATAACAAGAAAAGAATACTCATTCATTCTACATGCAGCATCCAGTCTCCATCAGCATACAGTTTTAAAGGCTGTTATTTCTGCATTTGAGAGGTATGGCCCAAATACACATATCCTAGAATATTATTTTCTAGTCATATAGTCATTTGATACATATTCAAACTTCTGTCTCCATCCTAGGCCTGAGCATATAAAAATAGATTACATAATGAAGTTGCTTTCAGGATGCTCCCAATGTATCACATGGAAGAGAAAGGCAAAGAAATTGGAATAATACAATGATGCCAGTGTTGTGAGGATTACCTGCCCCCCCCACAACAAAATGGTATTGAAAGTCAAAAGGAAGGTATGAGAGACTGAGAATGGTTCACAGTTGAAGGAATATCTGAACCAAACCCTAAAGTGGCCTGATTTTTTAGGAAAAAAAAATGGGATGAAGAATGTTCTAGGCAGAAGAATATTGTAGAAGAGGCCCAGAAGTTCAATTCAGGTAGACCTTTGATTAAATTCCATGAAAACTTGCTTGATCTTGGGCAAGTTACTGCATCTCCCTGAATCTCAGCTTCCTCCTCTATAAAACAGCTGCCTAGGATTATGGCAGGGATCAAATGGTCACATAAGCAAATAGCCAAGAGAAATATGACCCATGGTAGAATTCATGGGCTGGTGCCTGTTATTATTAGGTTGATGTGGCTGGAGCTGCAGAAGAAACAGAACAAAGTGCCTTGAGTGAGGATTTGTCCTGTGGACAAAAGGCTCCCACTGATAGTGTTAAGCCAAGGAGTGACTTGTTCATATTTAGGTTTCAAATAGTTATCAAGAATGGTGAGGTTAAAGGGGACCTGAAGGGGGAACCAGGGAAGCAGATAAAAAAAAAAACATAGAAAATACTGTTTATCCTTTGTTGTAAAAGGGCAAATTTTCTAAATATAAACCTTCGATCACAAGATCCTTTTTCCCTATCCTGGAGCATTTTCTATGGAACATTTCAGCTACCTTTAAGGCTACAGTTTAAATCCCATTACATATTTTGCCCAATGTCTGTATTACTTTTCCACCATGGAAGAACTGACTTACAAGTCAACATAAAAGTTATGAGCTAAGAGGAGAGTTGGTTTCTACTCGCAGCGTTTCACTGTCCCTGCCTTTTCACATCAAGGCCTGCGTAGAGACAGACCAACAGTGTAATTGAGAGTAGAGGCATTTCTCTGGCATTTCTCCTTTACCTCCAAAATGTCCTAGTGGGAGAACTGGTTAAACTGTTTTCTCAACTTTTTTTTAGGGTGCATCCTTCCTGCAAAGAAAAAACGAATCAATTCTAAAAGCAGTATGTGTACATGAGTGCAGTGAGACTCCATTATGGGGCTCAAAGATCACCTCCTGGGAAACGGTCCCTTACACATTCTCACTCCAAGCCCAGATGGCCACTCCCTGCCATGTAAATGTAGGTAACACCTATTGCCTCATTCGTTGCATGGTGTTACAATTAATTCTCTGTTCATCCCTGCCTCCTCAACTAGATCAAGAGCTCATCCAAGTCTGGGATAAGATCATAACCATATATTTCCACCACTAGGCACAATGCCTAGCACCTAGTAGACAGGAGACAAGGTTTGTAGAGTGACTAATGGGCCTACTCTTATTTCAAAGCCTCCCAACTTTCAATTTTCACTAGAGTGACCTGAGGTCTTAAACATCATCAGGGATGTGAATATACAAATGAGGGAAACTCAGGGATAAATACATGCTTCTAATTATTCCATCTTCTGCTGTTCTGTACACATGAAGAAGAATGCTACTCACTCATAGAAACTGATGTGGGTTAGTGAAGACTAAGTATGTGTAGATTCCGTTTCTGGCACTCAGAAACTGTGGGGAGGAGGCTAGGGGATGCTCTTTGCATCCTTCTTGTCATCAGTCTCCCAGGTGAAGGGCTATGTTAGTTGTGTTTGCATTTACCTGGTTTCCCCGGGCTGGAGCTATTCCTCATGGATATCCATGAACTTCTCCTGAATCTAGGCATATTTGCATTTGTACCCTCTCTGTGAAGAACAGATCCCTTGACTTTGTCATTTTCTAAGGCAGAAGTCAGGCAACTATGGTCCACAAGCCAAATTCAGGCCACGGTCTGTTTTTATAAATAAAGTTTTATTAGAATATAGCAACATCAATTTATTTATATACTTTCTATGGTTGCTTACACACCAGAATAGGAAAGTTCCACAAATGCCACAGAAGTGTATGGCCTGCAAAGTCTAAAATATGTACTATCTGGCCCTTTACAGAAAATACTTTCTGACCCCTGCACTAGTGTTTGACTTTAGTTGTACTAGTAGTAGTGACCACGTGCAGCCATGGTACTGAACACCTGATACCCAGTATCTTATTGAATCTTCACCACATCCTTAAAACGTAGCCACTATGATGATGCTCTTTTTGTTGATTAACTCATTTATTGAGCACCTGCCATACGGCAGGCTCTGTGCTAAGCACTGGGCCATCACAGTAAACAAGGCAAATACAATTTCTGCTGAAATTTAGCTTCCAGTCTTGGTTCCATGATTCAAGACTTCTGGGCTGTGGCCCAGGGCTACTCTCACCTATTACCTTTTGAAAGCTCCTCCGTGCAACACACTTCCCCCCTCCCCATACTCATTGTCTAAAAGCCAGTGCCCCTAATGGGTCCAAACCAAAACCAACACACAATAATCCATGACTTCCCAAACTTCCTCCATGGGTTGGTTTAGGCTGTCAGAGGAACATCCTCTTCCCTGACATACCACAGCCTGACCACCAGTGGGTGTTCACCACATCCGGCCTGACCTGCAAGATGCTCATCACCTCCCGCTGATGACCCTCTAAGACCAGTGGACTGATGAGGAGCCCAGGCTGAGCCTCCCACAGGAGCAGCTGCATCTCTGGGCCTCACGCTGGGCAGGGCCTTCAGCTGACTCTTGACCAAAGAGGTCTTAAAGGAGACCTGCACCCTTCCACGGAGGGTGGCTGGGACTTCATCCATCCACCACCATCAGCTTTGGTTTCTCGTCCCTTTTTCCAGCATCTCTGGAGAAACCTGCTTTACTTCCCCGCTTTGTTTAAATGGCCCAGGATTTAAAAAAAAAAAAAAATGCTCAAAATGCTAAATTGCTGCATAGGAGGAAGACAACCGAAGGACAGGAGGGCAGGAGAAAAGGCCTGATCACCCCTGCTCAGGCTGCTCTGAGCAGATCCTAATTAGAAGGCTGGCAGAGCGGCCCTCTGCAGGAAACCCAGATCATTAGCCCTGGCACCACGCACATTCTGACTGCAATATGTGGCCACGGCTGCCATGCTGGCACCATGCGGACCCTGCTCTTGGCTTCTGTATCAGAACAGATGTCCAAAAGTGGTTTTTGTTTTTGTTTTTTGTTTTGGGGTTTTTTAGTTTTTTTTTTTCTTTTCTTTTCTTTTTTTTTTTTTTTTTTTTTTTTTTTTTTTTTTTTTGCATTACATGACTTTCTGCCAGAAATTTCTTGTGTGAGAATAAAGGTTTTCGATGAGTCAAAGGAGTAAGACAAGTCAAGAGAAATTTAAACAGTGCTTATGTGGGCTCTCTGGGTGAAAGATAAAGAGGAGATGTCAAAAGAAGCTGGACTGTTGTACTGGAATTGGAGTTGACAAAAAGGTTCTTCCCAACATTGCCTTCCTTGGTAGAGGAAATACTTCTTCAGAATCCATCCGCCCCCTTAGCTCATGCATTAATAGCAGCAATTTTGCCTCCTGAACACCTCTCAAATCTGCCCACTACTCTGTATGTCCACTGCTGGAACCCTAATCCATGCCACTGTTGTCATTCATCTACACCAGGGCTTGGCAAACAGGGTTTCCTGAGGACTCATTATAATAGTATGTCCACATGTGCCTCACACATGTATGTAAACATGTGTGCTCACAAATGTATAAAACATTGTAAGTTTCTACAGAATGCTTTCCCTTTAAGTTAGAAAATACAAAGTGACTCCTCCATGTTATCAAAGGGAAACCTGAGGGGGAAAAGTTGTTAAATGTGTCACTGAATATTTCAGAATAAATGGAACTAGATCCAAAATTGCAATGTAGACTTCCTGCATTCTACTCATGACTCCATGCAAATATGGACCATATTGCCTACCAAAAAACTGGGGCATGTCAATTGGCCAGCAAAAGAATGGAATATTTTAAAAATCAGGACTATTGTAGAAAATCCAGATTGCATGGTGGCTATATCTGTAACATTAGAATTTGGTAAATTTTTTAAAAGTGAATTGATATACCAAACCCAGCCCACCCAACTTGGCATAGAAAGTAAAGGTATGTGCCTTCTATTTGGGGGTTGGCTTTGAAACTGAGACCACATGATATCAAAACATTCAATTAAAATTTCATTTGTCCAGATGTTTGACCATATAATACCAACAATTTGTTTGACTAATGTTTTAAATTTAATTGACCAGATGTTTTTGGTGGTAGGTGTCTTAATGACTAGGAGAAGTGTTTGTGGAATTGAATCAAATTTCTCTGAGAATAGCCAGCCTCACTGGAAATTGGAACTTAAATAATGTCACTGCAATGAGCCAGAGCTTGTCAAAAGTTCCAAAACTATCTCATCTTCATACCTGGTCAATTAGGAAAGTGTGTTCTTCCACTGGCTTAGCAATCAACAAACCAAACACAGTTAAACAAAAACAGTTATTCAAAGAGTAGAAAGTGAGTGGATTTAGGGACAGAGGTCTCAGATTCAATACCAAGTAGGCCATTTACTTCTAGTAGAATAACAAAAAAAACAGCAACATCTATGGAGGGCTTCCTGTGTAGTCAGTGTTTTACATGGACTCATTTAAGTTAACTTGCACGGCAACCCTCATCTGTTTTACAGATGAGAAAGTCAAGAGACCTAAGCATTAAGTAACACACCCAAAATTCACCGCTAGAAAGCCACGAAGGTGAAATTAGTTCCCAGGCACTCTGAGCTGTCAATTGCCCGTCTATATTGTGTGATTTGGAGCTTGTTAGAACCTCAGTTTCCTTCTCTGAATGCCATCCCCATCTTAGAGAGTAGCCATAAGGGTAGTCGCAACTAGAAGATGGCCTGGCATTTATACAGCACTCTGTGCATCATGAGTGAGTACCCCATAAATATTAGTTACTAAATCCAGATAATAGTTGATTGTAAGTACTTGCATATTTCTGCATCTTCTCTCCAAGATAATGAAATGGCCTGGGTCCCTGAGGTCCAGTGGCCTTCTCTTTAACACAAAAGCACCAGCCTTTTGCTGCTCAATACTGTAGTAGAGGAGGCCTGTGGCCACCCTACCATGTCTTTTTCAATAGCATCTCCTTCTGCTGTTCCCACAACCTTGGGCTTCCCCAGCCATCTGTATGAATCACATTAATGTGGAGACTTAACACTCGCAGGCATGGAATGTCAGAAGGGGGCTGGTTGAAACCCACACACGAGGATGCTCCAAGAATGTGCAGACAGTGAGGAACACCAGGATCCAAGGTGAGGTTTCACGAAGACACCCACAGGTGTACAGAACCTGCTCTGGGAGGCCTTGACAGGTGGACAGATCTGAGATCTCAGGAGGTCTTTGCACTGGATTCACTTCTATGTATCCCTTCCTTCCCAAATCTTAAGTGAGTGACTATCATGTGCAAGATACAAAGGCAGTGTCTGTGGTGAATAAGATAAACTCTCTGTTCCTTACCTTCCAGAGGGCAGTGCAAACAATGAGTGGTATTTCAAGTTTACTAATATGCTAATATTAGTAATATTAGTAATATTAGCATATTAGTAACTATAAGTTACTATAACTAGTAAACTATAAGTTTACTAATATTACTAATATTTACATCAATAAGTTCACTAAAATGATTCAGAAACACAGCAACAATTTTGTCTTTTCTCTAAAATCAACAACCTCTATCCTAGAGGATTGTCATAAGAAGGGCTAAATGATATAAACTAGAATAATATGGAAATTAAATGATTTAAGAGATGATGAGAGCTCTGAAGCCATAAATGAGGCTGGAGAACAGAGAGGAAGCCAGAGATGGAGGGCATTCAATATAAGTTAGGATGTCAATGAGAAGAGGGAGGCAGCCACATGCATAATTGGAGGAAAGCACTCTAGACAGAGGAAACAGCCAGTGCAAAGGCTCTGAGGCAGTGTGAGTGTGACGTGTTATTGGTCCAGAAGGAAAGTCAGAAGCTGGATTGGAGGGGCCAGACAGAGACAAGCAAAGACCAGGTTATGCATAGCCTGGTGGACCTTAGTTGAATGTTTAGATTTGAGCCTCAGTGTGATTTGGGCGCATAGAGGGCTTTGAGCAGTAGTCTCATGATCTCCTTTATCTTTTCTAAAAGTTTACCCTGACTTCACTGTTGTGAAGGTAGACAGGGAGGGATAAGGAGCTGGAGGCTATAATAGAATTGCAGGAGAAGGCCAGGCATGGTGGCTTACACCTGTAATCCCAGCACTTCGGGAGGCCATGGCAGATGGCGCAGTCAGAAGTTCAAGCCAAGCCTGGCCAACAAGGTGAAACCCCATCTCTACTAAAAATACAACAATTAGCCAGGCATGGTGGCGTATGCCTATAGTCCTAGCTACTTGGGAGGCTGAGGCAGGAGAATCGCTTGAACGAGGGAGGTGCAGGTTGCAGTGAGCCAAGATTGCACCACTGCACTCCAGCCTGGGTGACAAAGTCAGTGAGACTCCATCTCAAGTAAAAAATAATTGCAGGGGAGATGATGGGAGTTTGCACAAAGGCATCTAGAGGCAGCTGAATTTGTGTAGGAACTTAGCAGTAGGCACTGCTGGGGTTCATGGTCCAAATCCCAGGCCTAGAGAGATGGCCTGATGAGACCACAAGGCCACAGTAGATTGGTCCAGATATAGGCAGGACAGACATCCAGCAACAAGATTGGTCCAGATATAGGCAGGACAGGCATCCAGCAATAAGATTCATCCAGATATAGGCAGGACAGACATCCAGCAATAATACCCCCGGGATGAGGACAAATTTGCTCAGTGCATGTGTTGAACATGAGAAAAAAAGGAAGTAAGTGCAGAGACAGATGTGGGGAAGTGAAATAACGGCAATGATAATAGTGCTGGGGTGGTAAAGAGGAGAAGGGGGAGGAGGAGGAGGAGGATATGAAGGGAATCAGAAAGAGAGCGGGATGGAGAGGTGCTGTCTGAAAACTCTTGCACTCTGAAAAGTCTGGCTGTGCTTCCTGCAGTGGGTTCCGGATTGAAGGACAACTGGATGCTCGTGACCTTGTTTAAGTCTCATGCAGCTCTGCCACGAGGCAGTGGTAAGGGGAAACTGAGCCAGAAAGCAGTCAGGTGTCCAAGGTCAAACCGCGGCAGGACTGGGTCTTAACAGAGGACCTTGTTTCTCCTGGTCCAGATGACCCTTCCCTGAAGGAAGGGAGAGTTCTAATCCACTGTGATAATTTCAGCTGTCACTGGACATAGCTAGGTAGTGGCTGAGGATGGAGATGACACCATGGAGAGAAGCAAGGCTTGTCAGTGTGGCTGCTGATGTCATTTCCAATCCCAAGATTCACATGTATAGAATCTACATTTATAAAATACTATCTTAAAAGTCATAATCTGATCAAATCTCCATTTAAGGCATTATATAAACATATAAATAATAGCAATAAAACCAAAGGAGAAAAAAATTAAATTTACTATTAGAAAAAAGACAAATTTCTTGCTGTTTCCAGATTATATTGTGGATTTATTAACAAGAAAACTACTGTAATAACACTACCTAAAAATAGAATAAAATGGAAGCAGCTAACTCATAAGAGTCATGTTTAAATGATCCATAGTCATAGAACTTTACCTTAGAATTCTAGCTCTACCTGGTTTATATTTAAGCCATTTACTTAATAGCAGTAAAAGTAAAAGAAAAACAATTAAAATGATTTTAGTTGACAGAAAAAAACATCTTGTGGTTCTGGATCTTCAGAAGTCTACTCATTGGGGATAGGGTCAACTTGGAGATGACTCACTTCTGCTTTCAGACCATGTGGGCAGTGTTTGGTCCAGAGATCTTTCCTGTGGCTAGTGGAGAATGTGCCCAGCCAGGGAAATCCCTCAGTGGGGAAGAACCCTAGGCAGTTTCTTCCGAGCTTTCTTGGGATAGAGGGAAGTTCAGCGTATCCCCCTTCTCAGGAGATGTACCTTGGAATCTCTCTGGGACATCTACCATCTGACTAGGGTACTGGGTAGAGAACAAAGACTGGGTGAGCAGCACACAGTTCTGGTGGGAGGGCTGGATCGAAAGGAGACTCTGGGCCATGACCAGCTCCAGGAGCAACAGAACTGCTCTCTCATGCTCTTGAAAAGGAGCTGCAGTGTCAGAACAAAGTTGACCTGATAGAAGTTTCCTTCTCCTGGGAGGATGGCAGCTGCCCACAGCAGGCACTGGATCCTGGATCTCCATCCCTCCACAGCCCATGATCCTCTTTCCTTAGTGATCTGGTCCTCCACAGCATTCCCTGGTGATCTCACAGGACTCTAATAAATGCCCCATTCGCAACAAGGGAGACTTAAGGATGCTTTTCAAAACTTATACCACCTTTCTCAATTTCTGTTTTGTCTCAGGGATGCATTCTGTTTTCTTAAGTTATGAAGGTGTCTTTAAGGCAACAGAACTCTCAACACCTCTTGAGATTTTTCTCTCATAGGAAATAAGCTGGCTTCAATAATAGCTGGCATATTCTTTTGAATTTTTCTGGAAAAATTTTGGATTGCATTTATAGGTGCCTGGCTTATCACATGCATGGCTGATCTTGTCATCTGCTTTTGAAAGATTCCTTTCTATTTTCAGGGTAAATTCCAAAAAAAAAAAATCTCTCTAAATCATACATTTAGTGATAATTTATTTTCTCCCCTTGATGCAACTCTGAGAAAACTTGGAAGCTTCTGCTGAAGTGGTTGCCTCTGCCTTTCTGTGTTTGTTTGTTTGTTTTTTCTCTTGACTTCAGTAAAGCTTTACTAGTTTAGAGACTTTTCAATGATCTTAAAGTGCATCAATTATTTAATCTTTTTTGGTTAATTTAGTGTAAATTATAATTTCTTTATTCTTTAAGAGATCTTAAATAAGTATTTAACTCAATCACATCAATTGTTATGTTCAAAACTCATTTGGACTCATGTTGTACATGGCCTCTGTTTTCTTTAAAAAAAAAAACAACTTTTAAGTTCAGTGGTACAAGTGCAGGTTTGTCACATAGGTAAACTTGTGTCATGGGGGTTTGTTGTACAGATCATTTCATCCCCCAGATATTAGGCCTAACATCCATTAGTTATTTTTCCTGATCCTCTCCCTCCTCCCACCCTCCACCTTCCAAAAGGCCCCAGTGTGTGTTGTTTTCCTCTATGTATCCATGTGTTCTCATCATGTAGCTCCCACTTGTAAGTAAAAACATGTGGCATTTGGTTTTCTGTTCCTGTGTTAGTTTGCTAAGGATAATGGCCTCCAGCTCCACCCATGTCTCTGCAAAGGACATGATCTCATTCATTTTTATGGCTGTATAGTATTCCACAGTGTATATGTACCACATTTTCTTTATCCAGTCTATCATTGATGGGCATTTAGGTTGATTCCATGTCTTTGCTATTCTGAATAGTGCTGAAATGGACATACATATGCATGAGTCTTTATAATAGAATGATTTATATTCCTTTGGGTGTGTACCTAGTAATGGAATTGCTGCATGGAATGGTATTTCTGTCTTTAGGTCTTTGAGGGATCACCACACTGTATTCCACAATGGCTGAACTAATTTACACTCCCACCAACAGTGTATAAGACTTCCTTTCTCTCCAAAACCTTGCCAGTGCCTCTGATTTTTTTTACTTTCATGGTCTCTGTTTTGTGGTGGCTTCCAGCCTTGCACCATTTATGCTGCCCCCACCAAAGCAGGATCCCAATCACTCAGCTCCTGCAGGTGTCCACCCAGAGATGTGGCCTTTCTTGAGTGTTTCCTAATATTTTTCTCTTCTGAATAATAAGTTTACTCACTCATCCTTTTGTTCTCTCAGCATCTTGAGAAAGCCACTTTAGATTTCCCTGAAGACTGGAATTCACTTTCAAAGAATTTTTTTAGAGCTGCCTGAAACGGCTCTTCATTTTTCTGATGAATTTTGAACAATGCCATGGTGGGAACTACTTGCTTTTGCATTTTTCAGATTTGTCTTGAAATAACTGTAACTTTATGGAAATATCAACTTTATAAAACCTATTTTTCTCTGGTAGTAAAATAAATAACATAAAAGTTACCATTTTAATCATTTTAAATTCATTCACATTGTTGTGCAACCATCACTGCCATCTATCTACAGAACTTCATCTTCCCCAATTGAAACTCTGTACATATTAAACAATACCTTCTCTTCCTTCCAGCCCCTGGCAACCAATATTTCTCTTTCTATGATTTTGATTACTCTATTCCATATAAGTGGAATTAGTATTTATCCTTTTGCGACAGGCTTATTTCACTTAACATAATGCCCTCAAGATTCCTCCATGCCGTAGCACATGTCAGAATTTCCTTCATCTTGGAGGCTAAATAATATTCCATTGTATGAACATACCACATTTTGTTTATCCATTAATCTGTCAATCAATACTTGGACTGCTTCCATCTTTTGGCTATTGCGAACAATGCTGCTTTGAACGTAGATGTACAAATATCTGCTCAAGTCCCTGCTTTCAATTCTTTTTAGTATATACTCACAAGTGGAATTACTGAATCGCATGGCAATTCTATTTTTAAGTTTTTAGGGAACCTCCATACATAATATTTTACATTCCCAGAAACAGTGCTCAAAACAGTGGCCAAGGGTTCTGATTTTTTCTTAATCTTGCCAACACTTGTCATTTTGTGGTGTGTGTATGTGTGTGTGTGTTTTATTGTTTTGATAATAGCTATCCTAATGGGTATGAAATGGTATCTCATTGGGGTTTTGATTTGCATTTCCTTAATTATTAGTGATGATGAAGATCTTTTCGTGTGCTTATTGTTCATTTATGTGCCATTTTTACAAAAAATTCTATTCAAGTTCATTGCCAATTTTTTTAATTGGGTTATTTGTTGTTGAGTTGTAAGAGTTCTCTATATTTTCTAGATATTGACTTCTTTTCAGACATATGACTTGCAAATATTTTCTCCTATTTCATGGACTGTGTTTTTACTGGTGTAAAACTGTGTTTTACTGTGTTTTACTGACTGGTGTAATGGTGTCCTTTGATATCGTCCAATTTATCTATTTTCATCAACTTGTTTTAAATGTTGAGATTCATCTTCTTTTAGTATTTGTTGGAAAGTGTCTGTTCCTTACTCAAATAAAGACGTCTATCTTTCTAGTTCTTTACTGATGATCTCCAGTTTTTGTATATTGATACTTTAGTGTCCAAACTGGCTTCTGTTGAAGTTAAATGCAAATTTGCTCTCAATTATTCTGAGCTTCCGAAACACATGTAATTTCTCTTCCAGAAGGACAGAGGCTCAGGTGCCAGTTTATCTCTACCTGAATGAAGTCAGTCCTTTTTTTTATTCACCAAATCTACTGACACCTTGAAAAAGTCAGTTCTTTTTTTTTTTGAAATGGAATTTCACTCTTGTTGCCCAGGCTGGAGTGCAATGGCACCATCTCGGCTCACCGCAACCTCCACCTCCCAGGTTCAAGCGATTCTCCTGCCTCAGCCTCCTGAGTAGCTGGAATTACAGGCATTTGCCACCACACCTGGCTAATTTTGTATTTTTAGTAGAGACCGGGTTTCTCCATGTTGGTCAGGCTGGTCTCGAACTCCCTACCTTAGGTGATTCGCCGGCCTCGGCCTCCCAAAATGCTGGGATTACAGGAGTGAGCCACCACACCTGGCCAAAAGTCAGTTCTTAATAATAACAAATCAGATGACAGCCAACACCACTATCTCACATAGCAATCTATGGGGCCCTGGACCTGGTCTAACATCCCCTGGCAGTGCTGTCATCTCCCAGCACCCTCTCTCCACAACCAGCCATCAGCTACCACAGATCATCACAGCCATCGGCAGCTTTTCCGTGGTCCAGGGGCCACTGCGGAGTCATGTCAGGGTTCCTGAACCCTACTGGCCACCACAGATTTTGGAGAATACCAAGAGCATTTATCCTGAAACCAAATATATATAGTAAGTATTTACTTTACGCCAAATATTTTCAAAAGCTAACTATAGAATGAAGTACACAATGCATTAGGAACCTTTCTCCCCTGTTGTATGTAACAGGCTTATGTTGCTAAAATTCTTCATTGGCCTCCAGGGGCCAAACTTCTTTAAAAAGTAATTTGTAGTTTTTGGGGCAAAGACATAAGAGATGACCCAGTGTGAATACCTGATAAGTTACTTCTTTTTAGTAATATAAAACAAATGATATAAACTCCCTCACAATTAAGAAGTTTAAGGGAATGTTGATGACCTCAGGTATAGCTAGATTTAGGGTCAAATAATTTTACTCAAGCACCTTCTGTCTTGTGCCACATCTCACTTGTGCTTCCCTGAAAATTTCTGTACACACAAAAACCTGTATAGGTATGTTCACAGCAGCTTTATTTGTAACAGCCAAACTCTGAAATCTGCCCAAATGCCCTTCAACAGTGAATGGTTATACATGCATGCAATGGAATACTGTTTAGCAATGAAAAAAGAATGAATTGTTGCTATATGCATCAACTCTGGGTAGTCTGCTGAGTAAGAATTTCTCCAAAAGGTGACTTACTATATAATTCCATCTCTATAATACTTTCAAAATGATGACATTTTATAAACAGTGGAGATATTCTAAATTTCCAGGAGTTAGGGATGGGAGAGCGGGAATTTCAAAGGAACAGGAGGGAAGTGGTTATAAAAGAACAACCCAAGGGGTTCTTGCAGCGTTAGAACTATTTAGAATTTTAATTGTGATAGGGGGTTCAGGGACCTACACAGGTGATAAATTGTATGAAACTTAGTAACACACACACATATGCAGAAATGAGTAAATAAAACTGGATAAAGCTAATATAGTGTATCAATATTAATATCCTGGTTGTGAAATTATACTATAGCTTTGCAAATGTTATCATTGGGGGAAACTGGACAAAGTTTACAAAGGATCTCTCTATGTTAGTTTTACAAATGCATGTGAATCTACAACCACCTTTATCAGAATTTTAATTAAAAGAAAACAGTTGTCTGTATTTGCATAGGCCTTTTTCTGACTTCTCTTTTCTGTTACACTGATTTTTGTATCTATCTCTCCACCTAGTATCATAGTCTTGATTAATGTAACTATATAATAAGGCTTGAAATTGGGTATATGAAGTCCTACAGTTTTATTCTACTTCATCAAAATTGTTTTTTAGCTTTCTAGTTACCCTCCCTTTCCATTTAAGTTTTTGGATAATCTCATCAATGTCTATACAAAAATGCTATGACTTTTATAAGAATGTTAAACTAATTTATCAACTGGAGGAGTAGTAATGACTTGACTATATTGTTTTCCAATCCATGAACATGGTCTGTCTTTTCATTTACTTAGATCTTCTTTGATTTCTTTAATCAGCATTGGGTAGTTTTCAGCATATAAATCCTGTATATATTTTATTAGATTTACACCTAAGCACTTCAATATTTTAATGATTTAAATGATACTTGAAATTTCTGTTTTCACATGTTTACTGTTAACATACAAAAATATAATTAACTTTTGTATGTTGAGCTTGGACCCTGCAACTTTGCTTAATTTGCTTATGTCTAGCAGTTTTTTTGTCGATTACTTGGGATTTTCTATGACAATTATCATGTCATCTATTTCTTTCTAATTTGTGTACTCTTTATTACATTTCCTTGATTTATTGAGCTGGCTAAGACTTCCACTACTATGTGGAATAGCAGTGGTAAGAAAACTCCTTGTCTCACTTTCATTCCTAGAGGAAAAACGTTTAATCTTTCACCACTAATATTACATTAAACATTTTTTGTAGGTGTTCTTTAGCAAGTTGAGGAAGTTCTACTTTATTTCTATTTTTCTGAGAGTTTTTATCATTAATGGTTATTGAATTTTGTCAAAGCTTTTTCTACAGCCATTAATATTATCATACAATTTTTATCTTAATATGTTAATGTGGGGATTACATTGATTTTTGGATATTAAAACAGTCTTGGCATACTTGGAATAAACCCCCCTTAGTCATGTTTTATAATTCTTCTTATATGTTGCAGAGCTCCATTTGCCAACATTTCATAATAACTTTTTTCTATATTCATGAGAGATATTGGTCAACACTTTTTTTTGTTTGTTTTTTGCACTTCTCGTCTGGTTTTGGTATCCAGATAATATTGGCTTTATAAAATTATTTGGGAACTGTTCTCTTTTATTTCCTGGAAGAGACTGCATAGAATTGACATTAAATCTTGTTTAAACATTTAGTGGAACTCTCCAGTGAAAACATTTGAACCTGAAGATTTCTTTCTGATGGTTTTAATTATATATACATTTAATTTTTAATGGTTATTGGGCTATATAAATTATCTGTTTCATACTAGGTGAGCTGTGATGGTTTGTATTGTCTAAGGAATGATCCATTTTATCTATGTTCTCAAATTTGTGTGTCAAGTTCTTCATTATACTTCATCGTTTTTCTTTTGCTGTCTGCATGGTCTGTACAGATACCCTCTGTTCCATTCCTGATATTGGTAATTTTGTCTTGTCTATTTTTTGCTGCATCAGTCTTGTCAGAAGTTTGTCAATTTTATTGATCTTTTCAAAGAACCAGTTTTTTGTTTCATTGATAGTCTCTATTGTTTTTCTGTTTTTAATTTTATTGATTTCTACTCTGATCTTTGTAATTTCTTAATTCTTCTGCTCACCTTGGTTTTATTTTATTCCTCATTTTCTAATTTCTTGAGGAGGTAACTGAGATGATTTATTTGAAATCTTTCCTTTTTTCAAAATAAAACGTTTAGTGCTATAAATTTTTCTCTCATCATTGCTTTAGCTGTGTCCCAAACATTTTGATACATTATATTTTTATTTAAAATTTTCCATGTATTTTTAAATTTTTCTTGAGACTTCCTCTTTGAATCATAAATTATTTAGAAGTATGCTGTTTTGTTTCTAAGTGGTTGGAGAATACTTTGTTATCTCTTTCTTTAATTTCCAGTTGATTACACTGTGGTCAGAAAAAAACACTCTATGTAATTTCAATTGTTTTAAACTTGTTGAGTTCTGTCTATGACCCAAGAGATGTTCTATCTTTATATACATTTCATGTGAGCATTTAAAAAAAGTATACAGATGCTCCTCTACTTACAATGGAATTACATTCTGATAAATCTATCATAAGTTGAAAATATTGTTAAGTTGAAAATGCATTTAATACACCTAACCTATCAAAATTATAGCCTAGCCTAGCCTACCTTAGATGTGCTTAGAACACCTTATATTACCCTATTGTTGGGCAAAATCATCTGGCAACACAGCATGCTGTAGAGTATCAGTCGTTTACCCACATAATCTGGCTTACTGGGAGCTGGGGTTTGCTGACCAGCATCATGAGAGAGTCAGACTGTACTGCATATCACTAGGCCAGGAAAAGACCAAAATTCAAAATTCAAAGGACGGTTTCTACTGAATATATACCACTTTTACACCATGAGTCATGAGTCAAGCCATTATAATTTGGGGACCATCTGTATAATGTGCTATTGTTGGGTGGAATGTTTTATAAATGTCAATTAGATCTTGTTGGTTGTTAATGTTTTTGAATTCTATGTCCCTCCCAATTTTATGTCCAGTTGTTCTATCATTTGTTAAAGAGGGCTATTGATGTCCCCAACTCTAATTGTGGATTTTTCTATTTCTTCTTTCAATTTGATCAATTGTTGCTTTCCTTACTTTACATCTCTATTTTTCATTGTATATACATTTGGGTTTGCTATGTCTTCCTGATTCACTGATCCTTTTATTATTATGTGATGTGCCTTTCTGTCCCTGATAGTTTTCTTTGGTCTAAAGTCTATCTGAGAACTAGAAATACCATTTGACCCAGCCATCCCATTACTGGGTATATACCCAAAGAATTATAAATCATGCTGCTATAAAGACACATGCACACGTATGTTTATAGCGGCACTATTCACAATAGCAAAGACTTGGAACCAACCTAAATGTCCAACAACAATAGACTGGATTAAGAAAATGTGGCACATATACACCATGGAATACTATGCAGCCATAAAAAATGATGAGTTCATGTCCTTTGTAGGGACATGGATGAAACTGGAAACCATCATTCTCAGCACACTATCGCAAGGACAAAAAACCAAACACCTCATGTTCTCACTTACAGATGGGAATTGAACAATGAGAACACATGGACACAGGAAGGGGAACATCACACACCGGGGACTGTTGTGGGGTGGGGGGAGGGGGGAGGGATAGCATTAGGAGATATACCTAATGCTAAATGACGAGTTAATGGGTGCAGCACACCAACATGGTACATGTATACATACGTAACAAACATGCACGTTGTGCACATGTACCCTAAAATTTAAAGTATAATAATAAAAAGAGATAAACTTCATGATTAAAAAGTCTATCTGATATTAATATAATAACTTCTGCTTTCTTTTGATATTTATACAGTACATAGACCTCTTTTAATTTTTTTACTTTGAACTTACCTATTTTATTATATTTGAAATTAGTTTCCTGTAGACAGCACATAGCTGGTCGTGTTTTCTAACTCAATCTTTGTCTCTTAATTGGTATATTGAGGCATTTACATTTACCCAATCTTTGTCTCTTACTTGGTGTGTTGAAATAGTTACATTTAATGTGATTATTGACGGGTTAGGCTTTAAGCCTGCCATTTTATTTTGTGTTGTCTGTTTTGTTCTCTCTGTTTTATTTTTTCTCTATGCATTTCTGTGAGTTACTTGAACAGTTTTTAGCATTTTATTTTGACTTAATCATAGTGTTTTGGGTACATCTTTTTAAATAGCTTTTAAAAATAGCTTTCTTAAACATCTATGTAGCTTATCACAGTCTAGTGGTGTTGATAATTTACAAGTCCAAGTGAATTGAAGAAAACTTGCCTCTATGTTGTCTTGCCCTTTTCCATTTACAACATAATTGTCTGAACTATTTCCTCTACATACATGAGAACCATATTAACATCAGATAGCATAGCTTTTGTTCAATCAACAAATGTAATTTAGTCAACAAATCAAAGATGAGAAGGAAAATCTATTATATTTTCTTTTATTTTTTACCTTAATACAGTCTTTCTTTGTTTTCTTTTATCCTTTTCTTTTTTGTTTAGACAAATTCCCTTTGTCTTTATTTTAGATTAGATCTATGGGTAAAAAATTATCTTGATTTTTCTTCATCTGAGAGTGTCTTGATTTTCCCTTCGTTCCCGAAGGTTGTTTTCATTGGATACAGGAGTCCAAGTTGATGGTTCTTTCACTGCAGCACTTGGAAAGTACTCTGTCACTTTCTTCTGGCCTCCATGCTTTCTAATGCAAAATCCATGATCTTTTAAATTGTTTCTCCCTAATAGGCAAGTTGTTGGTTTTCTCTGACTGCTTTTAATGCTTTTAAGAGTTTTTTTCTTGTCTTTAATTTTCAGAAATTTAATTTTGGTGTGTCTAGACATAGATTGCTTTAGGTTTACCCTACTTGGGATTCACTCAGTTTCTTAAGTATGTTTATGTCTCTTAGCAAGTTTGGGAAGTTTTCAGCCACTATTTGTTTATTCAAGTGCTTTTTCAATTGTGCTCTCTTTCTCCTCTCCTTTGGGTATCTAATAATACAAATCTTAGACTTTTTGTTACAGTGTCATAGGTCCCCAAGGCTCTGTTACTTTTTTTCAGTCTATTATCTCTTTGATGTTCAGATTGAGAATTCTCTATTGTTCTGTCTTCAAGTTCACTGATTCTTTCCTCTGTTCCCTTAATTCTACTGTTGAATCCATATATTGAGCTTTTTCTTTTGGTATGATACTTTACAGTTCTAAAATTTTCATGTGGCAGTTATTTGTATCTTTTATTTACTAACTGTGACTTTCCTTTCTGAGGCTTTTTATTTTTTATTTGTTTTAGACACATTTATATTTGCTTGTTGAAATATTTTTATCATGGATTTTTAAACATCTTTATAAGATGCATTTAACATATTAATAATCTTGCTGGTGATGGTTTTAAAAAAAAATCTGCACGTTTGTGTTTCTAGGTTTCTGGATTCTTCAGTGCGGTGTCGGGTATATGAGTGAGAATGGAATCTTTTTATTTTATTTTATTTTATTTTTGAGATGGAGTCTCACTCTGTCACCCAGGCTGGAGTGCAGTGGCACAAGCTCTGCTCACTGCAACCTCCGCCTCCCGGGTTCAAGCAATTCTTCTGCCTCAGCCTCCCGAGTAGCTGGGACTACAGGCGCCTGCCGCCACCCCGTCTGGCGAATTTTTTGTATTTTTAGTAGAGATGGGGTTTCACCATGTTAGCCAGGATGGTCTCGATCTCCTGACCTCGTGATCCGCCCGCCTCAGCCTCCCAAAGTGCTGGGATTACAGGCGTAAGCCATCTTGCCAAGCTGGGAGAATGGAATCTTAAAGGAATTCACCATCATATCGTTCCTCAGGTGTTGAGATCCTAGCCAGTTTGCCTTCTTCTCTCCTCCTGTCAGATTATTAGTATATTTGTTTTATACATAATGTCCAGGATTTTTAGTTGTGCTTACTGGGAAGAACAGGGAAAAGTACATATACCCCATCTTCTCACTGCAGGAGTGTTCTCATGTGCAGGACAGACCAGGGGTGCCAAGAAACTAACACTCCAGAAGCAGCCCTTAATCAGTGATAGACAGAAGTTAGTAGATTGATACCCCAGAGTCCTCAGTCCTGGGAGCTCCAAGGCCTGTACTATACAGACTTTCTGAGATATCTAGTGAGAATGAATCACAGTTACCTATAGCAGTAACCTGTTCATCAATAGATCCTCTGTTGACTCATTCTCTTTCCTTCTTACTTCCTGTATTAGCCTGTTTTCATGCTGCTAATAAAGACATACCTGGGTAATTTATACAGGAAAAAGGCTTAATGGACTTAGAGTTCCACATGGCTAAGGAGGCCTCACAATCATGGCAGCAGGCAAGAAGGAACAAGTCACGTCTTTCATGGATGGCAGCAGGCAAAGAGAGTTTGTGCAGGGAAATTCCCCCTTATAAAACCATCAGATCTCATGACACTTATTCACTATCCTGAGAACAGCATGGGAAAGACCTAAGGCCTGCCCCCACGATTCACTTACCTCCCACCAGGTCCCTCCCACAACACATGGGAATTCAGATGAGATTTGGGTGGGAACACAGCCAAAACATATCACTTCCCTACTCCCCTAGCAGTGCTTTCTTGGACCCCCTCCCAAATCAACTACTTGCACCCACATCCTTGTCTCCAAGTTTGCTTTTGGGAGAATCCAACCCAAGTCTGTTGGCTAAATGAAGTAGGCAGAGATGGTAAGGATGATCTTCTCAGTGGAGAAAATTAAGGAAAGACACACTCAGGAAATAAAAGGAAAAGCTTACAATGGTTCCCAAAGCTTCATATGTTGAGTGTATAGTAATCAGTCTCTTCTCCTCATATTCCCCTAAGGGATTCCAGACTAAAGACTCATAGTATTTCTGTGTCCTTACATAACATTTGCAATACCAACAACCCCCAAACCAGCATTGTCTGCTGACTTCAGTACGGAGCTACAGATTCCCTCCCCAATCCTCCTATTTTGCTCATGCTTTGTGAAAGCAAAGCAGAGGTAGGAGTTCCCACCTCCCTTGCAATAAGGAGTTGGCCCTGGGGGCACGGCCATGGCGTTGGAGGCATCTGTATGTGCTGTGGCTGACTTTTAATAAACACTAATGTGGAGGAGGAGATTGGTTAGAGCAAAATTTGCTTCAAATTATAGCTGGCAAAGCAGAATCCAGTTATCCACAGAAAAGCTCAACTTGTGAGTGATCCAAGATTATCACACCTTCATAAATCAGGGGGAAAGAAAAACACAACTTCCCTCTCCTCCTCCTCCCTCCTCCTCCTCACACTAATGGTTTCCAGCCCCAACCATGGAATGTTTTGTTTAAGGAAAAAGTTGTTTAACATAATTAGTAATTCTATTACAGTAATATATCTTTATCTAAATAAACACAACCTGCTTTCTCACCATGAGGAATTATGTGATGGAAATGGGGGAGGAGAGGATCAGGCAGAGGTTTGGAGGAACTGAGTGAACCTGCCCTGGGTTTTATGGGAGTCCTAGAATCAGAACTGCTGTCCCAGGGTAGTCCATAGGATAAGTAAATGGGCTGACAGAAGATGTGTTATCAGAGGCTGAGTCGTTTCAGCTGCTTTGCTTCAACCACTGACATGATCCTCATTGCAAAGTGTCTCCTGATGTCCTTCCTTACAGACTCTTCCTCCTTCCCTATGAGAGAAACCTGAAGGAGTACAGGAGAACACAGACTAATTCTGGTTAACAACTCATCTTCTTTAAGGAGAATAGAAAAGTAGGCACAGGGAGAAATCCAATTCCTCACACCTGCATGGATGGAATTTGGTGCAAAAACATCCACTTAGGATTTTGCTAATCCACAAACACTCTCTGCCATTTGCCCCTAAATCCCACTACTGGTGAGAGGGGAGAGCAAGGCTTCAGGATATAGGTCGAAGAACTTGACACAAAATTCTCAACACATCAAGCTCTGAGAGCAAAAAATAATCAGGGACTTCTACTTCTCTCTACTTATTTCCTCCAGGGAGTTCTCACATTTTCCTCTGGGCAGTGGAAGACAATTCACACTTTCTTCAATTAACAAATGTTGTTTTATACATAAGGGAATTTCTTTATATAATAGATATAATACAAGTTCACCTTAGAACATTTAGAAAATATCAAAAATTGTTAGGGGATTGGAAAAAATTCTTAATTACAAGAAAACATGGCCGGGCGCGGTGGCTCACGCTTGTAATCCCAGCACTTCGGGAGGCCGAGGCGGGTGGATCACGAGGTCAGGAGATCAAGACCATTCTGGCTAACACGGTGAAACTCCGTCTCTACTAAAAATACAAAAAAAATTAGCTGGGCGTGGTGGCCGGCGCCTGTAGTCCCAGCTACTCAGGAGGCTGAGGCAGGAGAATGGCGTGAACCCGGGAGGCGGAGCTTGCAGTGAGGCGAGATAGCGCCATTGCACTCCAGCCTAGGCGACAGAACGAGACTCCGCCTCAAAAAAAAAAAAGAAAGAAAGAAAACATATTTAATCACTTCACTGCATTTCCTCCTAGTATTTTTTCTATGTAAGATATTTTGGTTAGTTTGTTTTATCTAGTTGTGATCAAACCTTATAGAGTTTGTTGAATACCTGCTTTGGCAGGCCTGATGCTCGTCCTGGCTGAACCAGGATCCTGGTGCCCCTGAAAGGCAGATGACACCTCAGGGGTTGTAGTCCCCATCACCTCCTAGCTTGAGGAAGGCAAAGGCAAGGAGCGTTGCTCTGGCTACAGCAACTTTTATAAATTTGGGATTACCTGTGTACCTTTATTGCAGACAATTTTGTAAGCTTAATCAAGTCTTTCCTAGTGGACGCTCTTCGTGATCAGAGTCACATAAGTTAGAGAACTTATCCTGATATAAAATGGGTGGAGTCAGGGCTCATTCACTGTTACCTAAGTCTATACAGGCTCCACTAGCCGTAGAATTTTTTGTAGAAACACTGTATCTGTCAAAGCTCTTAGAACTGTAAATCAGAGTAGGTAAACAGGCAGCAAGTAAGCTAAGGATTTGAGAAGAAAAAGAAAAAGAAAATCTAGGGGTTAAGATACAGCTGCATCAGGGCACTTGAACAATGTGGTCACTATGTAGTCACCTTTTCCATTGTTCAGATCTACTTTTCTCCATGTGTCATTCTCAGGCTTTCCCATCGCAAATGACTTTTTCCATGCCTCTCTGAGACCAAAGAGATCATCCCTTTCACAACATCAATTTAGGGAAGGACTTTAACTTGCCTTGTTAGGATCAAAGGCCCATGCAAGGATTCATCTGCATGTCCTGGGGAATGAGCTTCATATGACTATGCCTATGACCAGAAACACAGAGTCTATAGAACAGGAAGAGTCAACATGCCAGGCAGTCAAGAACAGTTTTCCATATTCTACTCTGAGTTCTTAGAGCACTTGGACCTTAGAAAGAGTCCCCCAGCAATGCTGCTGTAGCAGCCTCTTTACAACTCCAGAGATATTGGGAAAATAACAGTGATGTCATCCCTTATCCAGTTGTTGGATCTGTTGAAGTACACCAGGCCCCCCAACATCCATTTCCATGTCACTCCTTATTCCAGATGTGCCATATCATATACAGAGGGATATAAAACCACTTTAAAATCCCATCTCACTTTTTATGTGGCTTTTTGAGGAGTGAGGTGGCAAAGCTCTGCCTGGAAGGGAAGAAGTTGACCAGGAATGACTTCGAGCCCTCAAGTGGCTCAGCCTCTTTAGAAAGACAAGTGGCAGGGATACAATCACTCCCACAGGCTGAGATGTTAGGGGGAAGAAGAGATGCCCTCCCTTCTCCCTCCTTTGTATCCAGCAGAACTCCACAGAGCCATAAGCACTGGCATTATACTGGGCCTCCAGAGCTCAAGGTTCCCTTCACATTGCAAACAAATTCACTTTGGCCACATTTCAGCAGGAGAGCAGACCAATTAGCACTCAAGACCAGAACTCGATCCAGGGTGCTGAGTTGGAGAAGAGAAGACTGTCAATGCTGTGATTTCTCTCCCACTGCCCACGCCCACCATCAGGCAAACCTGGAGCAGCACTCAGGTGAGATCCTCAGCATCACCAGAATATAGGAGGTTCAGGGGCCAAAGTTAAGGGAATAAGCAAGGGGTACTCAGGATTTGCAATGCAAAGTTATTACCATCCCTAGGCTGCAAGAATAATCGGAGTATATAATATTATTGGAGAAGGGTCCTACAGGTGAGAGCTGTAGTCACAATGGGAGGAAGCTATTGCCAGAAATGGGACACCAAGGGGGAGTGGGGAAGAAACACTCTGACCTCTCTCTACTCCTTCCCTCCAATTACCAGCTGGAAGCTCCCACAGGCCAATCCCAATTTGGAGACAATAGTAAGGGAGCCAGTTGATGACATCTATGGAGGTTGACTTTATAAGGTACAGAGAAGGACAGAGAGTATATGAAGGGGATAAAGCTTTGCAAACATAATAATAACCTAAGGGAGAGGATGTGGAGGAAGAAGAGGAGGAAAAAGAGAAAACAGTTACCAGCACAAATCCTTCTCAATGTATATGCACTTCCCAGAGCACAGGCTTTGAAAGAATGTATCCATCATGTATCATTCCAGTAGGACCCAAAGACCAATGGAAAAGAATTCATGTTCATATAAGAAAAGTTAGATTTTGAAGTCACAATACCTCCATCTTTTTGCTCTTTGCCCCCTAAAGCAATAATAATGGCTTTGGCTCCTTTCCTTCTGCAGGCAATGTGGTCAACTCTTTATGTGCCATATCCTTTTCGTTCACGCAACAACTCTGCAACCTAGATATTATAATCCCCATTGTAAAGGTTAGGTAACGGAGATTCAGATGAAGTCAAGCCAATATCCTGATGAGATAAGTTTTAAGTTCCTGTCCCTATTAACAATTGTTATTCTGAGAATTGCCTGTGAATGGACCCCAAATATCCTTAGCCAAGTTGAGAATCATTTTTAATTCAGATCCCAGAGCCAGCTCCCAGCCTCTTTCTGCTGTTCATCCTTGACACACGTATCTGCTTTTGACTCTTTTATAGACATTTCACTTTTCTTAATTGGAGCTTTATTTTTCTTCATAGATTGTTTTTGCTTTATGTTTAGTGTTAGTATCTGCCACTAGCCTGCATTTTTCTTAAGAGTGGGGGCCATGGTTTTCCTTGCACATTGTGTGGGGGCATACAGCAGGAGCTCAGCAAGCATGCATTGAATGAATATGCCCAGTGGGCAGGGCTGAGGCCACCCAACTCTCCCCACATCTAGCTCAGAGAAGAACCCAATAAGTATTCAGAAAATATCAAATTATGTGTCCCCCATGTTCCATTCCCTGCTGTGGTTTCTATGTCTCTATAAATCCTACCATTCTTTAAGGCCAACTTCAACTTTTCTCTTCCCTAGAAAGCTGTTCATAGGCATTGCAGCATAATGATGAGGAGCCCAGCCTTAATATTAAAAAAGCAAGGGTTGGAATCTGACTTCATCACTTATTAGTTGTGTGACCTTAGCTAAGTTACTAAGTAACTCTCTCAGTCTCAATTATGACATCCATAAAATGGAGTAATGTGTGTTCCCATCATACAAGGTGATGACATATGGAAAGTATTTACAACAGTATCTCAGGTAGAGTACATGCTCATTTAAGGCAAGTTGCTGTTATGCTAACCCTCAGTGAATTGCCTGAATTATTATTCTTTAGCATCATCTTGTTTTCTATTGCAGCATATGTTTATTTTGTGTATCCCAGCAAGCATATGGGCTCCTCCTAGGTGAATCCTTGACATACCTTATGATCTCCTGTATTCCTAAGGGCCACATAAATTCTTGTGACATTAGAGCAGGTATTCAACAAATACATTAGTGCTGCATGAGGTTTTATTTATTATTTTCCTTTGGTTTGCTAGGGAATTTATGAAATGTATGAAAAAATAAATAAAAATAATTGTTTATAATTTCCACCACTACTCAGAATGATCTAGGTTCTTCCTTCACATACTCTTCACCCAAATATATGTGAATTATATAATTTACATATATTACATACATAGGCTCTTTCCCCAAGTATATATGAGATTATACAGTATAAACAACCTCGTGCTCTGTATTTTTCACACATTTACTGTATGTTTCCCCCATAACATCATAAACGATAATAAGCATCATTTTAAGTGACTCTATTATATAACACAACAATTTGGCATAATTTATTTAACTGGTCCCCTATGGTTGGACACTTAGGTTGTTTCCAACTTCCTGTTATTATGAATAACACTATAACTAATAGATTTGTGCATACAATGTTTCTGCATCTTAGATAATAATAGCTATAATAGTGAGTGTTCTACTAGAATATAAATTATACCATTTTTTTACCCCATTTACTGTTCTTCCTTTTATATTCTTCTAATAGACCCTCTGCTTCTCTATAGCACTAACCACACTCATTATTATTTGTTTAAGCTCTTTCTTCCTTGATGACTCAATGACAGGAGATATTCCCCATATCTGGCACAATGACTTGTTCAGTAAACATTTTTCAATGAATGAATAATAAATTGGGCAGATCAAAGTTAGAATTTGGATTGCTGCACTTTCCATCTGTGTACATTTGAACAAGTCCCATAACCTATCTCTCATAGATGTAGAGGCTCAGAAAGCTTAAGTGATATGTCCAGTGTCACACAGCTGGTGAGCACTGGGGCATGGACTTGCACCCACACACTCTGATTCAAAGCCCAGTTCTTCCCACCCTAATGCTATCCTCTTGGCTATCTCTGTGTGCATTCAAGCCTTCTCTCCTCACATCCTTAAATCACACTCAAATCTCAGTATGTGACACCTAAGCCATTCCATGAGGCATACAATGGCCTGCCAGCTGGAGGGGATGACAGTGAGTTCTGCACAACACAGTGGAGCTATGCAAAACTTTTAGCCAATGGCACAATTTGACTTCAAGGTCTTGAGGCTGTTGATGCCACTGCTCAAACCAGGGAAGACAGAACCAAGAGCGTGTCAGGTGATTAACCAAAATACCAGCTTGATGGCAGAGCCTCTATCTGGAGTAGTCTGATTTCTGGATGAACCTGAGACCAGTGTCAACCCTTTCCTCACCAGATAACTTGTCATCTCATTGTCCTGTAAGATTCTGAAAGAACTCTGCAGCTTTTAGGCCCATTCCGACTTAGGAGGGGCACCCAAGCCTGCACCCTCTTTCACTCACACATATCTGAGGCATTGGAGAGGTTCAGACATGAAGGAGCACTTGGATTAGTCTGAATTATCTGTTAAGACTTTTTTATTATACTTGAATTCATTTATTAGCATAATCAACACAAATTTCACTCTCAGATCCTAAGCATGCAGGAAATACAGTTACTTGGTTTTTCTAAACGCAAATTCATTCTAATTCTTAACCCCAATCCTGCGAGATTGTAGGAAATTTGACCTTACACATTATAGAGTCTTTCTCCTCTAAAGATAAACGAATTGTTTTTGCAACACAGAATCTCCTGCAGGAGCTCTCTTGGCTTTGGGTTTGTTCTATGTTTCTGTTCTGTTGTCTGAGGCTGGGACACCTGGCACTGAGAAAACAGCCTCTGGGTGCTCTGTGAAACCCTGTCCCACCCCTGCGTACAATAGGGGCTGAGGCACAGAATCCCACTACATCTGGTCCTGAAGCCCAAAACCACTGTGCTGCTCTGTCTTGGGAAATTTATTCCTTTTTTGTCTCCTTCCCACCCCAAAAAGGTACTCACCTCCTAAGCTAGATATTTTCCATTTCCCCTCTAGAGCTACGCATACCACCTACTCAGTATTTGGAGACTAACCTTTAAGTTCCACATCAACCAACTCTCTTTCTTCCTGGCCTTGATTTGGGTTTGGTTAATGGGGTTACAAGTTCAGCCAATGGAAGGCGCCATACTGGAAGGTAGGAATAGAGTGAAGTAGGTGTTTTATTTCCTCAGATTCTCTCCTGTCTGGTCATCACAGATTGGGCTTCTCCCTCTACCAGAAGCCACAGCTCTTATCTGGTGGCTGGTTCTGGTTTTAGTAATCACTTCCATACCTTGCAGATCTAGAGCTGGTAAAGGCTCCTCTCTGTTCCTAGCCATGGAGTGCTGCACCATTCTTTGTTTCTTTTAACGTTTCCCACAATTTTGTAAATTGCTCCCTCATTAAGTGCATTCAGTTAGCCCATTTGGGTGTGCTGTTTTCTGTTGGGACCCTCACTAATGCTCCCTTCTCTCCCCTCCCCGGCACAATCACATCAAAGAGTTATGGTTTGTGAAACAGAAGTCGTAAACACCAAGTGCATGTGTTTTTGACATGGAATGGGGAATGGGTTGGGAGAGTACTTCTAGGCATCTTCCCATCTTATCCAACAACAAAGAGAATCAAAGGCATACAGAGTTCTGGTTACCTTCTTAGAGCTGGAGGAGGGGATAATTCAATGAAAACAAAACAATGCATATTGACACCTCAGTTATACTTTATCATCATAAACATGGCCAAGAAAAATCAAGGAATAAAAAACTGATACTCATAGAAGTATTCAAACTATATATTATTTGTTTTCTTTGCTTTTGGGGTTTTGTTTTTTTTGTTTGTTTTTTTGACTAAGTCTTACTCTGTCGCCCAGGCTGGCGTGCAGTGGAACGATCTCGGCTCACTGCAGCCTCTGCCTCCCAGGTTCAAGTAATTCTCATGCCTCAGTCTCCCGAGTAGCTGGGATTACAGGTGTGAGCCACCATGCCTGGCTAATTTTTGTATTTTTGTAGAGACAGGGTTTCACCATGTTGGCCAGACTGGAAGGACTCAAACTCCTGACCTCAGGTGATCCACCCACCTCAGCCTCTTAAAGTGCTGGGATTACAGGCCTGAGCCACTGCACCTGGCCATATTCTTTGTTTTAATATTCAATGCTGAATTTTGAATAAAAACTGTAGTTTCTTTTTTGAAATATATATAAATTTGTTTAAATTTATGAGGTACCGTGTGATTTTGCTGCATGTATAGGTTGTATAGCAATCAACTCAGGACTTTTGTGGTATCTATCACTCAAATAATGTACATTATACTATTAATTTCTTACCATCCTCTCCCTTCACACCCCCTCACCCTTCCAAGTCTCTGTTACCTATCATTCCACCTCTATGGTCATGTGAACAGATTTTTTAATATCCAGTGAAAACTGAGTACATGCAATATTTTTCTTTATGGGCCTGGGTTGCTTCACTTAAGATAATGACTACCAGTTCCATCCATGTTGTGGCAAAAGATGATTTTATTCTTTTTTATGGCTGACTAGTATTCTGTTATGTATATTTACCACATTTTTTTAATCCATCTGTCTGTTGATGGACACTTAGTCTGATTCCATATCTTTGCTATTGTGAATAGTGCTTTGATAAACATACAAGTGCAGGTATCTTTTTGATATATTGATTTATTTTCCTTGGGTAGATACCCAGGAGTGGAATTGCTGGATAAATGGTAGTCCTCTTTCAGTTTTTTGAGAAATCTCCATACTGTTTTCCTTAGAGGCTGCACTAATTTACATTCCCACCAACAGTATATAAGAGTTCCCTTTTCCACACATCCTTGCTAACATTTCTTTTTAAATCTTTTTAATAATAGCCATTTTGGAGTAGGATGATATATCATTATGGTTTCAATTTGCATTTTTCTGATGATTAGTGATGTTGAGCATTTTTTCATATGTCTGTTGATTGTTTACATATCTTCTTTTGAAAAATGTCCTTTGCCCACTTTTTAATAGGATTATTTGGAGTTTTGTTGTTACTGTTGTTGAGTTGTTTGAGTTTCTTTTATATTTTGGTGATTGGTTTCCTCTTTGACACAAATCCTCTTCATCTCAGTGTCCACTTTGCAAACCCATGCAGCAAATTGAACTTGCATTCCCTTGATCTCCTAAGTTTAACATCTTCCATTCCCCACCCCACACCAGTCATCCACCAGTCATCCTCCACAGGGCCATGACTATATGCAACCATCCCTCAGAACTACTTCACCTCTGATAGCACATTTTGAAATCCCATGTTCTGGCTGTTACTTCCTTCTGCACGCTACCTTTTATCATTTTGCCTCCACTGACCCTGCACACTTTCTCATTATTGCATCATTAAACCTATATTAAAGTGCTCTCATTCTCCATCTACTTCATGAAAGTCCAGGAGACTCCTGGTGAACCATATCAAGAGCACTGTAAGTGTCTCCTTACCTTCTAGTCCTTCTACCTTCCCCTCTTAACAAAACCCATTGACCATGCTCAGACTCAATATTTGGCCCAACAGACCTGCAGGAGAAAGTTATAACTATACACCTACTAGATTCACTGCAATGTCCTGATGTTCCTCTCAGGCCTTCACAGATGCTAAGTCATTCCTGCATTCAGCTTCCGTTGCTTACTCTGTGCTGTCTCTCCTTTCCTCAAGCCTACAAACTAAAAATGCCAATAGATTTTATATCCTATTCTACATCCAAACAATTGAGAACAGCTATTCAGATCACTGTTTTAGAAGGATTGTGAGAAAAAGACTACAAGAATTGATTAGTCATATCTGCCACAGGCATGGGTAAGAAAGGGTGTGTGTGAGCCACTCATTCACACCATCTTGGTCCCAAACCTGCAACACTCACATTCTAATGAGCTGCTCAGCATTCTGAGAAAACTTAAACCAGATGGGGTTAGTACCTTCGATGTGTTCTCCTTCCCTATCAAAATCTCTCCCCTTCCTTATTTCTCTCCCACATCTGAGAAAATTAACATCCCTACTGATGGCTAAGGTTAACCAATGTTCTGTACTTTTGATCTCCCTGGGATGATGTACATAGACGGATGAAGGAGTGGCACCAGCAGTGGCTGATGAAGGAGGCAGAAATATTATGGCCAATGTAAGTTGGTTTTCTCTAGGGCTCAGCAGAAAATGGGTACAAAGTAGATTATGTTCCGGGGCAGCATTTTTTTCTTGTCTCTGAACATTGTCATCCCCTCCGCCCAAGAAAGATTGACTCTAGCAATCCCAGCTCTTAATGACAAGCAACAGAAACTGCCTCTGATTTAGGCAGAAAAGAAAATTTGTTGAAAGGATAGCTCAGAGAATTGCTAGGAATTTGGGATCACCTGGCCCAGAAAACAAACAGGAAGCTCTATTTGTTTTCTGTGGCTGATTTAACAAATTATCACAAACTCTGTGGATCAAAAAACAGAAATGTATTCTCTCATAGTTGTGGAGGCCAGAAATTCAAAATTGGGGTGTGTTGCAGAGCCACATTCTCTCCAAATGTCTTAGGGAAAAATTCTTCCCTGGCCTCTTCCAACTTCTGGGCCTTTGGCTTGTGGCCGTATCCTGCCTCCTGGCCACATTGCCTTCTCCTCTGTCTATCTCTCTCAAAACACCCTCTGCCTGTCTCTTACAAGGAAGCATGAGATTGCATTTAGGGGCCACATGGATAATGTAGGATAAACTCCTCCTCTCAAGATCCTTAACTTTATCAGATATTTTACCATATAAGGAAACAGCCACAATCTTTGGAGGCCCATTTTTCAGTTCATCACACAGCCATACTCCATCTGTACCAAACATGAAGCCCCATGGTCCTACCACCGCTGCTCATGGGAATGGGTGTTTCTGCCACCGCCCTTGCTATCATCACCCACTCTGAAGGAGTTTCCCCACTGTCACTGCTTCTTTGCTTCTACAGCTTCCAAAGTCCGGGAGCAGTATTTCTGATTGGCTGAGCATAGATGATACAACCATAGGGCCTAACCTCAAAGAAAGAAGGGACAGTGGGTACCTGTGCCTTGCTTTGTGGCTCTGTGGTCAGAGGTAGGCAGGGCCTTTCCTGAAGTCTCATACAGTGGGTAATTTCTCCAACATCAGAAGGGGTTCATGTACTAGACATGGGAAACAGCAAGCTTCCACTAGACTTTCCCAGATCTTTCTCCAGGTATGCAGGAGGTTCTTGAATGATTTCACAAGCTGATTTCTCCCATTCTTTTGTGCTGATGGCACTTCAGAATCTCATGATTTTGCATGAGGGTAACATCTTGCCACAATCACGCTGGCCACTGTCCACTCTAAGAGTGCTGGAATCGATTAAACATTTGACTTCTGAAGATCCCAAAACCACAAACACATGATACCAATGCATCTGAGAAGTCTTAGATGTCCTTAATGCCAAGCTATTCTATAAGCAAGAGGAGGACTGTCTTAGTCTGTTTGGGCTGTTATAATAGAATACCATACACTGGGGTGCTTATGAACAAGAGAAATTTATTTCTTACAATTCTACAGGCTAGAACTCCCAGATCAAGGCACTTGCAGATTCTGTGTTTTGTAAGAACATGCCTCCTGGTTCATAGATTGTCTCTTCTCACTATGTTCTCACATGGTAGAAGAGCAAATGAGCTCTCTGGGATCTCTTTTATAAGGGCACTAATCCCATTCAAGAGGGTTCCACCTTCATTACCTAATCACCTCCTAACTCCATCACATTAGGGATTAAGTCTCCACATATGAATTTTGATGGGACACATACATTCAGTTGATAGCAGGGATGAATGTCTCTCTCCTCCCCTCTGAGTAACAGTGTTCCCTGAGCCCTACACCACCAGGACTGTGCCCTGGTTTCTATGGAACTGCAGCTCTTTCTGCTCTTTAACCTGAGTCCCTTCTTTCCCCGTTCTCCACAATGCTCAGAAATGAATCCATGGCCCTGACCCAGGGAGTCACTCTCTGTGAAATCGCTAAACTATTCAATTCCTCTTCACTACAGCTGTGTGTGCAAGCATTTTCCTCTTTCTTATTTAGACAAAAGCCCTCCTACAAAGGACATGTCCTCACTCCTGACAGTCCTGCTACACATATAATTCTAAAACAGGGTAAAACTAAACAAGGCCAAATAAAAGTATAAGCCAAAGGCTATGAAAGCACAAAGAAAAGGCATGCCTTGCAAGGCATCACAGAGGGTGCAGAATGGAAATTGCCTTTAGAATGTGATGATGGCTACCCATGGGTGCTCATGCCAAAACACATGTGTATGCACCCTTTTATCTCAGGCTCAGATGCCAACATATCCCACATCGGGAAGACTAGGCTCCAGGTTCCACTTGACCCTTCACTCCATTTCTCACCAGGCATCAAAGGAGTTATATTTTTAAGTTGGGCAACAGTGTTGCCTAACTCTTTAAAAGCTTCCCATGTCACTTGTTATTATGGGTTGGACTGTAAGTCCCCGCCACAACTCCCCCAGCAAAAAAGATATGTTCAAGTTCAATTCCTAGTACCTGTGACTGTGATATCACCTTATTTGGAAACAAGTTCTTTGCAGATTTAATCAAGTTGAAATGAAGTAATTAGGGTGGTCCCTAGTGCAATATGACTGATGTCCTTATAAGACGATGGAACTTTGGACACAGACACAGACACCACACTGGGAGGGCAGCATGTAGAGACAGAGATTGGAGATAAGCTAAAATAAGCCAGGAAGCACATCAGGACACCAGACACTGTAAAAGCAAAAGGAGGGATCCTCCTTAGAAACTTGGGAAAGAGGATGGACCTACCTTGATTTCAGGATTCTGGCCTCCAGAGCTGTGAGACTATAAATTTCTGTTGTTTTAAGCATGCGGTTTGTGGTACTTTGTTACAACAGCCCTAAGAAACTAACACACTTGGGAAAACAGTGGAAACCCCTTACATGGCCACAAAGCCATGATGATCTGGCACTGACATTCTACCTTTATCTCCTAATATTTTTCAAGAAAAAAAAATCTCCCTATGTTCCCAGAGCATTGGCTTTCCTAGAATGCACCAAAGTCCCTCCCACCTCGACTTCTTAGAATCACTGTCTCCTCTGCCCCATGCTTCTCCCACGTCTTACCTGTCTGCCCCATCCTCATCCTTCGTTTCTCTGTGTAAACAGCTCTTACTCTGAAAGGCAGCCCCTGACTACTCAGTTGGATCCCCCCAGCCCCAGATTGTGTTATTTACCATAGGGCTCCATTGATTTCTTTCATAACTTTTACCGTCATCTCTATTTTTTCATCTTTTGTTTGTTTTGAGATGGAGTCTCACTCTGTCGTCCATGCTGGAGTGCAGTGGTGTGATCTCGGCTCACTGCAACCTCCGCCTCCCAGGTTCAAGCAATTCTCTGCCTCAGCCTCCTGAGTAGCTAGGATTACAGGCACCTGCCACCATGCCTGGCTAATTTTTTTGTATTTTTAGTAGAGACGGGATTTCACCATCTTGGCCAGGCTGATCTTAACTCCTAACCTTGTGATCCACCAGCCTCGGCCTCCCAAAGTGCTGGGTGTTTGTTTTAATAGCTTACCTCCCCATTGAAATGTCAGCTCCAGGAGAGCAGGGGCTTTGTCAAATACATCTTTTCCCCCTAACTTCCATTTTTGCCTTGCACAAGGCCAGGCGCATAGCCTTTTCCAAATGAATATTTGTCAAATGAACAAATCCATGTTTTAATTAGGGGGAATTGGAAATTGTGTGAGCAAAGCCACAGAGGCCTAGAAGAGTTCTGTGTGTTATCAGAGTGCTGAGTAGCACAGTATGGGAGGAGAGAAGAGAGTTGGCAGCCTGTTGGGAGACACACAGTGGATGTTACTTGCTGGCAAGAGGTCTGATTTATGGTGTCTTGGAATGCCCACCAAGGCACTTGGACTTAATTCCTTATTAAAATGTGGATCACCAAAGATTTTTGAGCAGCAGTAACCCAAGATGACCTACCTTTTAAGGAGATTTCTCAGGTAAGAGCATGGAAAATGGATTAGACAGGTGGACAAGTGGGCCAAGGAAACCAGTGAGACAGCTATTAAATATTCCAGGTAAAAGGTGAAGACAGTATGACCCAGGGCAGGAGCAATGGGGATGGAAAAGAGCCAGAGATGCAGAGGTTGAACTGGTAGAATTTAGCAAATGATTGCATGTGGGAGTGTAGGCTATGGGAGGGTGGGAAGACAGCTTCAATTTTTCCAGCTGGAGTGACCGCACATGTGGAAAAGGGCCTCCGTAGCTGGAGGAGGGAACTTTCAAGCAAATGCACCATCCATTCCCCCAAAGTGAATAAGTAAATGTTTTTATTGGTTTCTAGTAAGTTAAATGGTTCAAGCTTAACTAGCAAGGTCAGTTGCCTTTTTTAAACTTTTCTGCTCAAAATGCAAGAAATAAGAGTAGATTCTTTTGCATGTCCTCCTGCTCTCAAGGAGGGCTTGGCTGTCTGGACCACAAGAAAAATCATCAGACTTTGGCCAGCCAAGCAGGGCCAGCAAGGCCCATCTCAACTCTTGAGCCAAAACCCACTCCAGTGAGGACTGCTTGGAGGCCTCTCTCCTCCCACTGAGCCAGGATGAATTTTTAACTCATTATTGATCAGGCAATTTTAAAATCAATTTTAATTAAATGAAAGATTTCTATCAGGATTGCTTCTTTCTGGACAGTAAATTGGACCTTGTAATAATACTTACATTGGAACATCTCTCATACAAGTAACAGAGCCCATCATAAATAAGTAAAAACTCTTCTCTTTATTATGCATTTGGGGGAAACCAAGGTTAGAGGTTTTGCCTGAGGCCCTGCAGTAGTGGGAACAGCAATTGAGAACTTGAATTATGGGGATGCCAACATCAAATCCCACTAATACCACTCTCAGCCTCCAAAAACCCTCTCTTTACATGGAAAAAAGAGAAAATAGATTCTTGTCAGACACCAGGGAAGAGAAAATTGGGAGTGTTTAACTGACGAAGATGAAGCAAGTTCACTGCATGGAGCGTATAAGAGATAGTTTATTATCCAAAGGCATTTTCCTAGTTAGAAATGGTCACGCTTGGTTGACCTGTAGAAATATTGCCCCAACAGTGAGAGCTCTTACTTAAATTACTCCTTTACATGAATCACTGACACAGTCTTTGTTCCTTACCTGATGACAATTGCCTGTGTCTCATACGGGGAGGCTGGGTCATATAAGCCCTTGCTTGGAATCTTCAGTCAGGTTCTGTCTTCTCCCAAACTGCTTCAGCTGGACTGTTTTGCGTTGTCCATCTGTGAACTCAGCCTTTTACAATTCCTAAATCAGCACTGACTACACCTCAACCAACCATACATGAGGTACAGACTTCAACTTGCTCCCATAGGTTCAAGACTCCATGACAAAGGGATGAGGTATGATTGGCAAGTGTACCTCAGACCCACTTCACATCACCATGTTCATGTTTGCCCTCCCAAATACATCAAGGTCCTTCATGGCTAAAGCTCTTCTGTAAGAGTTAAAGAAAGAGGAAAGAAACACAAAACACGGCTGGCAGTTAAAGACAGGTTTACTTTGGACAAAACCTGAGAGGTGTTCCTAGCCGATTTCAATCAGGAGCACTTTCTCTTACAGACTAAGAGTATATATTGGGTTTAGGATGAGGGGGCTTATCACAGGCTTGGAATGTTTATGTGTGTGGAGAAGTTTATGGCGGGATTGGAATCTCTCCGGGAGGAGGGGAGGTTATCTTGGGGCAGACGTCTTTCCGGCCCAGAGTGGGGTTATCTTGGGGCTAGCATCTTCCCAGCTGGAGGGGACTTATCTAGGGGCTAGGATGTCTCTGGTGGGGGAGGAATTTGGAATGTTTCTGGTTGGAGATGTTATTTGTGGTTTATGGTCATGCTGACTTTAGCCATTAGGCTGGTGGATTTAGGCAGTTTTTTATTAAGGTGAAACTTAGAATGAGGGGCTTGTCCAAGATAGCAATGCTCCTGCTCTGTCAATCCAGACTCTATAGCTATAAAAAGGAGGAGGGATGGCGTGTTCTTTTTGGCTACTTCCTGCTGACGAGGGGACAGAAAGTTTTCTGTTCTCGGGTTGACTGTAGGGGCAATGCAATCTGTAGATGTTTTTGGGTAGTTGTCTATGAAATGGCCATGATTCTGTCAGTTAAAAATCTTGAAAAAGGTTAATCAGGCAGGAAAAGAACATTAGTTCCAGGCATATTATTAGGAGAGGGCCCAGGAATGGGATGACCCATGCTATGATTGTTTTCAAACCAATAATTTATTTGGTTGTTTTGATATTTCCTTAGCTTTTTAGCCCTTTCTTTAAGTTTTTCAGCAGTGTTTCTTACTAGGCCCAACTGGTAGAGGTAGAAACAACGCTTTTTACGTAATGAGAGGCAGAGGTGCATGCTTGGAAAGGCCCAATAACACAGGTTATTTTCTGTTAGTAACCATTACTCCTGCTATGAGGATAATAATTAAGCAAAATGCTAGAGTAATTGAGGTTTTTTGTCTGATATTTCACCCTGAGGGTGCTACAGTATATAGGCCTACTGCAAATAGTAGAATGAGTAAGGCAATTCCCACAAGGGTGGCATAATAAATAATTTCCATTAAAAAGTTTTAATATTTGGCTTAAAAGGAGACGTAGGGGTGAGACTGAGTAAGATGAGTAGTTCTCACTCAGTTACTTATTTTTTATGATTTTCAGCTTAAGATTTCCTATTTCTTTACATTGATATTTAGGACATTTTTGGGGGCTGTCAGGGGTTGCTTCCTTAGCTTTCCAGGCTTTGACTTGCGTGCGATATATTTAGGAGTTGATCCCTGTAACAGATGCCATTTTAATTACCCTGGGTTCCGTGGACTCACTAGACATGGGGAAGAAGGATTCTGGGGACCCTCAGTTATTAGTTGTCAGCACCAACAGTAAAGACATTTCCTCCTGTGATGATCGGGGGCACTTAGAGGCATCACCCCCTGAAACATCTAGTTTTCAGTTCATAGGGCTTTAAGAAAGCACAGCTTATTTTGGAAACTTGTAGCCAGAAAAATTAGAATTTAATTTAAGCAGTACAAAATAATAAAAATTGAAAAACACTAGAATTTAACAACAGGTGTGCCATAGTTTTTGAAACATAATTTTCTCTCTCTAGTTTCCCATTTTTATTAAAAGACAAATCATGGTAGGACAGGTTTGCTTTGTTATACTTGGCTAAATTATTTGCATACAGTGCAGCAAGAATAATTATTTGTTATATAGGCCTTTTAAATTAGCTTTGATGGAACTTTGTTCCAAAGAAGGAATCTGAGATAAGACCTTTTTAAAGCCAAGCCCAGCCATGGATTTTTACCATCAAATACCTATGAGTTGATGAATTTCTCTCCTCTTGAGGTCCCAAGATAACTTGGGGTTCCCAGCCTCCTAGAAAGTGACATTCTTTACCTACCACAGATCAGAAACCCTGTACAGACTTATAAGGCTTTTTAGCTTTATAAGTCAAGTTTGATTCCTTAAAGAAAAGTACACCATTCCAGTTAAAGCCTTGTAAAATAACCAGTTTTTCCATTTGTGTCCTATTACAAAAGAAAACAGATTCTTATTGCATTTGTGCAAATAACTATACTGTCATAACTTAAGAATATTCAGATAGTTTCCAAATTCTGGAGAAAATCAGGAAGAGAGAGACAAGTATGCTCCAAATTTTGTTTATGGGAGCATACTAAATTGTTAAAAGCTGTTAATAGCTCAAAAGAAAAGTTTATTTGACTTTGAAAAGCAAAATAAAGGATTAGCAATGTTTTAAGCAAAACACTAAAAAGATTACTCCAGTCCCCTATTAGTTCTTTTTATGCAGTTAATTTCTGTCCTGCTTGATATTAATGAACATTTTAGCTCTTCAAAGGTCCTGAAGAGCTTTAGAGCTGATTATAAAACCACCTTCTTTTTTTTCTAGTTCTTTTAATTGTGATGTTAGGGTGTCAATTTTAGATCTTTCCTGCTTTCTCTTGTGGGCATTTAGTGCTATAAATTTCCCTCTACACAGTGCTTTGAATGTGTCCCAGAGATTCTGGTACATTGTGTCTTTGTTCTCGTTGGTTGCAAAGAACACCTTTATTTCTGCCTTCATTTCATTATTTACCCAGTAGTTTTTCAAGAGCAGGTTGTTCAGTTCCCATGTAGTTGAGCAGTTTTGAGTGAGTTTCTTAATCCTGAGTTCTAGTTTGATTGCACTGTGGTCTGAGAGGCAGTTTGTTATAATTTCTGTTCTTTTACATGGGAAGAAGTTGAATCTCTGAATAGGCCAATAACAGGATCTGAAATTGAGGCAATAATCAATAGCTTACCAACCAAAAAAAGTCCAGGACCAGATGGATTCACAGCCGAATTCTACCAGAGGTACAAAGAGGAGCTGGTACCATTCCTTCTGAAACTATTCCAATCAATAGAAAAAGAGGGAATCCTTCCTAACTCATTTTATGAGGCCAGCATCATCCTGATACCAAAGCCTGGCAGAGACACAACCAAAAAAGAGAATTCTAGACCAATATCCTTGATAAACATAGACGCAAAAATCCTCAATAAAATACTGGCAAACCGAATCCAGCAGCACATCAAAAAGCTTATCCACCATGATCAAGTGGGCTTCATCCCTGGCATGCAAGGCTGGTTCAATATACACACATCAATAAATGTAATCCAGCATATAAACAGAACCAAAGACAAAAACCACATGATTATCTCAATAGATGCAGAAAAGGCCTTTGACAAAATTCAACAACCCTTCATGCTAAAAACTCTCAATAAATTAGGTATTGAAGGGATGTATCTCAAAATAATCAGAGCTATCTATGACAAACCCACAGCCAATATCATACTGAATGGGCAAAAACTGGAATCATTCCTTTTGAAAATGGGCAAAAGACAGGGATGTCCTCTCTCACCACTCCTATTCAACATAGTGTTGGAAGTTCTGGCCAGGGCTATCAGACAGGAGAAGGAAATAAAGGGTATTCAATTAGGAAAAGAGGAAGTCAAATTGTCCCTGTTTGCAGATGACATGATTGTATATCTAGAAAACCCCATTGTCTCAGCCCAAAATCTCCTCAAGCTGATAAGCAACTTCAGCAAAGTCTCAGGATACAAAATCAACGTACAAAAATCACAAGCATTCTTATACACCAATAACAGACAAACAGAGAGCCAAATCATGAGTGAACTCCCATTCACAATTGCTTCAAAGAGAATAAAATACCTAGGAATCCAACTTACAAGAGACGTGAAGGACCTCTTCAAGGAGAACTACAAACCACTGCTCAATGAAATAAAAGAGGATACAAACAAATGGAAGAACATTCCATGCTCATGGGTAGGAAGAATCAATATCGTGAAAATGGCCATACTGCCCAAAGTAATTTATAGATTCAATGCCATCCCCATCAAGCTACCAATGACTTTCTTCACAGAATTGGAAAAAACTACTTTAAAGTTCATATGGAACCAAAAAAGAGCCCGCATCGCCAAGTCAATCCTAAGCCAAAAGAACAAAGCTGGAGGCATCACGCTACCTGACTTCAAACTATACTACAAGACTACAGTAACCAAAACAGCATGGTACTGGTACCAAAACAGAGATATACACCAATGGAACAGAACAGAGTCCTCAGAAATAATGCTGCATATCTACAACTATCTGATCTTTGACAAACCTGACAAAAACAAGCAATGGGGAAAGGATTCCCTTTTTAATAAATGGTGCTGGGAAAACTGGCTAGCCATATATAGAAAACTGAAACTGGATCCCTTCGTTACATCTTATACAAAAATTAATTCAAGATGGATTAAAGACTTACATGTTAGACCTAAAACCATAAAAACCCTAGAAGAAAACCTAGGCAATACCATTCAGGACATAGGCATGGGCAAGGACTTCATGTCTAAAACACCAAAAGCAATGGCAACAAAAGCCAAAATTGACAAATGGGATCTAACTAAACTAAAGAGCTTCTGCACAGCAAAAGAAACTACCATCAGAGTGAACAGGCAACCTACAAAATGGGAGAAAATTTTCGCAACCTACTCATCTGACAAAGGACTAATATCCAGAATCTACAATGAACTCAAACAAATTTACAAGAAAAAAACAAACAACCCCATCAAAAAGTGGGTGAAGGATATGAACAGACACTTCTCAAAAGAAGACATTTATGCAGCCAAAAGACACATGAAAAAATGCTCACCATCACTGGCCATCAGAGAAATGTAAATCAAAACCACAATGAGATACCATCTCACACCAGTTAGAATAGCAATCATTAAAAAGTCAGGAAACAACAGGTGCTGGAGAGGATATGGAGAAATAGGAACACTTTTACACTGCTGGTGGGACTGCAAACTAGTTCAACCATTGTGGAAGTCAGTGTGGCGATTCCTCAGGGATCTAGAACTACAAATACCATCTGACCCAGCCATCCCATTACTGGGTATATACCCAAAGGATTATAAATCATGCTGCTATAAAGACACATGCACATGTATGTTTATTGCGGCACTATTCACAATAGCAAAGACTTGGAACCAACCCAAATGTCCAACAATGATAGACTGGATTAAGAAAATGTGGCACATATACACCATGGAATACTATGCAGCCATAAAAAATGATGAGTTCATGTCCTTTGTAGGGACATGGATGAATCGGGAAACCATCATTCTCAGCACACTATCGCAAGGACCAAAAACCAGACAGCGCATGTTCTCACTCATAGGTGGGAATGGAACAATGAGAACACATGGACACAGGAAGGGGAACATCACACACTGGGGACTGTTGTGGGGTGGGGCAAGGAGGGAGGGATAGCATTAGGAGATATACCTAATGCTAAATGACGAGTTAATGGGTGCAGCACACCAACATGGCACATGTATACATATGTAACAAACCTGCACATTGTGCACATGTACCCTAAAACTTAAAGTATAATAATAATAAAATTTAAAAAAAAAAACCACCTTCTAAAGAGGACCAAAACAAGACAACAATTGTTTATGGATAACAAAAAGTTTTAGGGTAGCCATAGTTAAAGACACAATTGACAAGGATATCTGTTACCTCTGTGGCACACAATAATTTTAACATAACAATTACAATTATTACAGATAATGTACAATAAGATTTATCAGAATGATAGGAGTCTCCCATAATTTTGGAACACATACCAATAACATATTTATACAAATATAGTCAAAAGAAAGCCAAACACCATTTGATATTTGACAATGCTTCCTGTATGATTTTATACCAGATAAGCCAAATTTCACCTTTATATTAGTGTGCTATTGATGTTAAACTCAATTTTAATAAAATCTGGTAGACATATTTACTCCATTTTAATGTTTGACCATAAGGTAAGATTTTTATAGACTCTTTTTAACCCTCTATAATTTTTGTTAAAGAACAGGTTAGTGCTTTAAGAGAACACATTGTGCTTTTATTTCAATGCTCAATTTGTAGAAAAACTGGATGATACCCCTTCAACTTTAGCCAATATGTTTACGCACAGAATTTCCTTTACAATTAACCTTTTAAAACTTGCTTAAACCTTCAAAACAATTCTTTAAGCTTTTAATCTAGGTAAAAATCCACATTCTCATGCCTCCTTATAATCTTTTTACCAAAAGTATATTTTACTTTTGTTACACACCTTGCACATAAATTGTCTCTTCAACAGTTTCAAATACATGTTATTCTGTTAACTTTTAGCAGCCTTTACCTTTGTTGAAAACCTTGGTAAGTCTGGGATTTTAATTATGTGCTAGGTGTAGAGTCTAGGACCTAGACAGAAGTGCAGATAAGGTCTGGCTTATTCCAGCAGTTAATTCCATGTATACTAGGTTTTTCCTAGCTGCAAGGCAGGCAAGTTGTACAGCTAAGAGTTATAGTGACATTTTATAAAACATCCAGGAGGCCTAATTACTTTTAAATTACACAATATTTCTTGCCTAAGTTCCCTTTTACAACATTTTTCACAACTTTCACAGACAATCTTTGACATGCCTCAACTTTCTGACTTGTAGTAAACATCCCTTTCTTTAAACAATCAGTTAATTTACTTAAGAACAATAATTTACCATGTAAGATTCTTTTTAATATAAATTATCTTTTCTTTAATATTAAAGATGATAACATCTTCTTCTTATAGCTCAGGATATGATTCTTCATCTTGTATCCCAGCTGCTTCTTGAGACTTCATTTTAGCTAAGTTTAGTAAGATATAACTTAAATACAGTAATATCTACCTTTTTTAATGTATGTAATTTGACAGACAGTCACGTAACCAGTACTGCCATAATGAAGACATAGAACAGCTCCATTACCCACCAAGATTCCCTCATGCCTTTTATAGACAGCCCTACTCCCTGCCCCTGGAAACCACTAATCTGTTTTTGTCCCCTAACTTTGCCTTGACCAGGCTGTCCTATAAATGGAATCATACAGTGCATTGCCTGTCAACATGGTTGTGTTTTCCTTCAACCAGCTTGGGTGCTGGTGCAGAGAAAGTAGACCATTAGATTTAACCAGGGTTGGGAGTTTTACCAGGCAACTATGATGGAGGAAGACAGCAGCAATGGAAGTGTACATGTGGGCAAGAGGACATTCCTGTGAAGTACGATGCACTCCCAGGGCTATACACAGTGCCCATCCTGACTGCATATCTTTTTCAGCATGGGGGCTGCCCTTACAAAGTCTCAGCTCACAAGACCACTCTATGTCCCATTTCTGGAACTGGAGTCTAGTATCTCTAGTATCAGTCTTGCCTAACCCTATTTCCACCTATACTGCCGACTTTCCAAAAAAATAACTTATGCAACTCCCATTGGGATCCTCCAACGGAGTAGATGTCAGTTTGGTGCGAGGTGTTGGTGGAAGTTTTATCCAACATTGATCACGAATTTTAGTCAACACAATATTGAGAATGCTGTTTTTCTCCTCTTGGACACCCTTGCTGTGCTATCCCAGTAAGATGTCTCATTAAGTAAAGGTAAAGAGTTCAACATAAAGAGTCATAATGCCTGGACTTAAATCATGGCTCTAATGTTTACTAGCTAGTGACATTGAGTAGCTACCTAAATTCAGAGCCTCTCATCTTCCTCTGCAAAAATGAGGGTAATTATAGAACCTTCCTTGAGAGTTGCTGTCAGAACAGAATGAGTCAATGTATTCAAGGTCTTAGCCCCATGCCCACCAGATAAATGTTATCATTACTATATTATCACATAATTTCTCACTTTCTGCATCATCCTGACCACATACAGTACTAAAGAGGTTTATATACCCAGGCAGGAGGTATTTAAAGACAATTAACCAGATTAAAATCTCACACAGAGATTTCAAGACTATTTACTTGTCTCTTAAACAAACGAACAAATCTAAGAGGACTTCATTGTCTCAAAAAGAAGAAAATCACCCCATGGAGATAGCCATACTAATAGGCTTATTGCAGCTATGCCTTATAGTTTCTTTGAATCCAATGTTTACCTGAGGTGGGTCTGCACAGCTCTGCACATGTGGCAACCACATCAGCCTCTGTATTGGTAGACAAGGCTTGGTCTGGAGTGGTTTCTTCTCTGGGCACAATCCCAGCCTGCACTCAGTCATGGCTACTGGGACTCCTGTCGTCCATTAGAGAGAGGAATCTCCTTTTGACCATAAAATTGAAGGGGTATAATTTCATTTTTGAACACTTCTCCTTTACCCTGGATGGGTGATGAGACATCTGTCTTCTTAAAAAAAAAAATGCTCTAGCTCTCCTATTTAATCCCTAATAATATGTGGCTGCCTCCTGACACCATACAAAGAAAAAGGGAAATGACATCACCATACAAATAAAAGGGGAAAAAAAATCTTGATATCTTGATAAGACATTAAGAAATTCCGTACTTTGCTTGTCCAGGCTCTTGCCTCATACTCTAGAGAAAGTTTCTAGAAGAATTGCAGAAACCTTTTAAGAAGGGGAACATCACACTCTGGGGACTGTTGTGGGGTGGGGGGAGGGGGGAGGGATAGCATTAGGAGATATACCTAAGGCTAAATGGCGAGTTAATGAGTGCAGCACACCAGCATGGCACATGTATACATATGTAACTATCCTGCACATTGTGCACATGTACCCTAAAACTTAAAGTGTAATAATAATAATAAAAAATTTAAAAAAAACAAAAACAAAAAACAAACAAAAAAGACATATTGGGGAAATTTTAACATAAACTGATTATTACGGGAAAAAAAGAATAATTCTTTAAGATCTTGTAGATGTGTTGCTCAAAAAGAAGCTCACTGTATCTATTAAAGTTATCTGGAGATGGGCTCAGGAATCTGAATTTTAACAAGTTCACTGAGTCATTATTGTACACACTCAAATTTGAAAACCAATGCTTTAGAGCAGTTGACATGCTATGGCACATTGACTAAATCCTGCCATGCACCTGTTTTTGTAAATAAAGTATTATTAGAATAAAGCCACACCCATTAGTTAGCATATTGTGTCTGTGGCTGCTTTTGTGCTAAAACAGCAGAGTTGAGTAGTGGCAGCGGAGACTGTATGGTCCACAAATCCTACAATCTTTACTATCTGGCCCTTTACAGAAAAAATATTGCCAATCCCAGCTATAAAGAAAATGTTATGTCATATGATATGTACACTTAAGGCACACAGTGAGAAATAGGAAAATGTTCTAAGTCTATTTATGGCATATTGTTATTTTTCCCCTTATTCTGTGTACATGTTATTTTAACTAAGAATGCCAGACAATCAGCATATATATATTGAGCATCTATTTCATGCCAGCACTATGCTATGTGTTGAAAATATGGTGGTCTCTGTCCCCATGGAGCCACCGTGAGACTTGTACATACAGCCTACTTTCTCAAATCTGAGTCAGCATTGATTAAAGACATCATTATCTTAAGCACTATTAAGGAAAAAAATGCTACAAATTAAATCATGACCCAGTATTTCCTTATGCCTTAGAAATTTTATTTTCTAATTATTAAAAAGCTCTTTTAGATTTATGTCTATCACTTTTGGCATACATAAAAAATTATATGCAATATTACTGGTTAAGAGCTGCAGTCTCTGGGGTGTCCTTCCAGGTTGCTGATCCCCACTCTGCAAGTTACTTGCAGACATCCTCCTGATCTTATCAGAAGCATCAATAGTTTTCAGATCAAGCTCATGCACGTGCAGGCAATGCACCTTTGTCACAACTGCCACCTGGCCAACAGTGCTTGTAAGAGGCAATCAATCGTAACCCATTTTCAGAAATGTTAAATGGCTTTTAAAATATATACATCATATAATTGATGAGATACGATTTATCGCTTGATGAACAAGAAGTCAAGGGATATAGGCTGAGACCCAGGGAAATGGCCTCCTGCAAATGAGTTGAGGTAGGACTGGCTAGAGGAGCAGAAGGGCAGAGAACTTATTCCTTGTGACAAGAACCAAGGATGGCCCCCAGCTGCCCCCAGATCTCCAGTACTCATCATACTTCGCCGGGTGCATGACGTACATCATCAGATTACCTGTTTCTGCTTGAGACCATGATATCTTTCAGGGTATAGGCATGACCTCATCCATCTCTGAGCTCTAAGAAAACTAACAGAGTGCCTAGAAAACAGCACACAGCAGCCCTTGTTCCCTTGTTTCTTCTTTTTTTTTTTTTTTTTTTTTTTTTTTTGATGGTGTTTTGCTCTTGTTGCCCAAGCTTGAGTGCAATGGTGCAATCTCGGCTCACTACAACCTCCATTTCCTAGGTTCAAGCGATTCTCCCGCCTCAGCCTCCCGAGTAGCTGGGATTACAGGCGGGTGCCACCACGCCCAGCTAATTTTTTGTATTTTTATAGAGACAGGGTTTCACTATGTTGCCCAGGCTGGTCTCAAACTCCTGACCTCAGGTGATATACCTGCCTCGGCCTCCCAAAGTGCTGGGATTACAGGCATGAGCCACCATGCCCAGCCCGCCCTTGTTTCTTAAACAAGGAAGTAAAGAGATGCACAGAGGTGAACAGGGAGGAGGGAATTCTGCAGCAGGAGCTCCAGGAAGGAATTCTTAATCAATCCTATGTGACCAAGGATGTTTGAGAGTTCAAGTGGGAAGATGAGCCTCTCCAGGAGCTTGACCCAGACTGGAGACTGCTTGAGGAATGGATGTGGAGGAATTTCAAAGGACAGGCCTGTAGTGTAGCAGGGTTGTGTCTGCACCCAGATCTGAGACTCTGGCCATGATGGAAATGTAAAGGGCTTGAAGAGGAAATCTCCTGATTTTATCTGTTGGGTGTTACTATATCAGGAAAGCAGCCCTTTGTGTGATTTGACTGGGAATGCCAATCATGAGCCTTGCCTCTTCCTTGAATGACTGCAGGAGTGTGCTCCATTAAGTACACCATGCCTGGGGCTGGGGCCCACAATACTTTTAGGGGCCAGCAGGAGTGTTTTGTCTTATTTGAAAACCAGAAGAAAAAAATGAATATAATCCAGCCTGAATTAAATACAACTTTATACCAACCCAATCATAAAACATAATTTTCCTTATTTATTATGGGAAAAAGGGGCCTACAAAGGCAAAATTGTCCAAGGTCCATGAAAGTCATAACGGGGCCCTGAAAGCAGGCCTGTGGCACAACCCATGTACATCAGACACTCCCCCAGATATGCGACTGGTTGGGGATGAGCCATGCTAACAGAAGGCCTAAGACAGAGAATGCCCCACCATATTGGTTACAGAGATGCACGTAAATTAGAAACCACTCGAAAGCATTGGTTTTCAAACTTGAGTGTGTTGAATAATGACCCAGTGAACTAATTAAATTTCATATTCCTGCACTCACCTCCCAATAACTCTAATAGAGATGGTGAGTTTATTTTTTAGAAACAGTTCTATGAAGTCTTAAATAATTAGTTATTCTTAGGAGGTACCTGAAATTATTCTAAAAACTGTCCCTAGAGTATGGGACAAGAGCCTGAACAAGCAAAGTTCAGAATCTTTTGATTCTGAACTTGAAAGGGTGCACAAACTCACATTAACATTCATCTCCAGACTGAGGGGAGGCAAGTGGGACCGGAGACTGAGAAGTTAAGTTGGTTTCATTTCATTCATTCAGCAAAACAAGAGCAAAAAACAAACAAACTCCTCCAGAAACAAACACATCAAAATGAATGATAACTGCTATTGATTCTGGATGGAGGGAAAATTGATGTTTAGTTTATTATTTCTCTTTGTATATTGTTTTCTGATTTCTCCCCTTAAAAAAGTAAGAGCTTACATATATCCCTGAACCAAAGATCACAGGAAGCATTATAGTCCCTTTCCTTTTTGAGGCTTGGTGACTTCATTTTTCCTTTAAGTCCATAAACTACCTTTATAATTAGGCTCTTTCCCTGTTTCATTTCACTTAATCCAGAAGCTTATTTCTGTTACTTGCAGTCAAGGAGCCCTAATTCATTCAAGTGCACCACCAGCTATTGATGGTGGACACGAACAATTTTCTAGGATAGAAGAGGGCCATTACCTGGGCTCTCACTGAATCTGGAGGCCCTTAAAATGCCAGTTTACTGTGGCACAGGTGAGCCTGTATGACCACTGATCCAGGCTAACCAGTCTACACTGTCATCATCTCTAGGCCGTGTCTCGACAGACAGTTCCTCATGAAAAATGAACCTGCCTGACCAAGGGAATTGGGATTGAGGCATAGAAAGGTGTAAGTACAACGGAGAGATTATAATAAGAAATATATACTTGGTCTTTGTCCCAGGTCCCTGATGCAGAGCTTCTCAAAACAAAAACAAAACCTTGGAACTTCCTGAGTGACAGAGGTAACAGGACTGTCCTTTGCTATTTGAAACAAGCCTCTTTCAATCGTGCCTGACTTTATGCTAATAAGGTGAGCCTCAGTGGGCCTCTACATAGCTTTAGGATGGGAGCTGGTTGCTGGAAGGACCAACCATGTAATTAGATGGTTGGAACTTTCAGCCTTACCCTAGGCTTCTGGGGAGGGGAGAGAAGCTGGAGATTGAGTTAAGCATTAATGACCAATGACTTAACCAATCCTATGTATGAAGCCTCCATAAAAAACCCTAAATGACTAAGCTTCCACGCTGGTGAACACATTGAGATGTTGGGAGGATGGTGCACCTGGAGGGGACATGGAAGCTCCAAGCTCCACCTTCATATCTTTTCCTGTGCATCCCTTCCATTTGACTGTTCCTGGGCTAATACTTAATAATAGCAGAATTAGTAAGTAAATTGTTTTCCTGAAATTTCATTAAGTAAACTGTTTTCCTTAAATTTCAGACTCATGAGCCCATTGCCAGATAACTAATAGAAGTGGTGAGCTTCCTTTTGGACAACAATTCTATAAGGTCTTGAGGAATTAGTTATTCTTAGAAGATACCATTCTAGCAAATTATTAAAACTGAGGAAGGGGTCATGAGAACTCATAATTTATACCAGTTGGTAAGAAGTACAGGTGGGAGATAGGACTGGGTTGTAGGACTGGCAGCTGAAGTGGGGGTCAGTCCTGTGGGACTGAGCCTTTACCCTGTGGGATCTGGGCAACTCCAGGTAGTTAGTGTCAGATCTGAATTGAATTGTAGGGCACTCGGTTGGTGTCTGGAAAGTTGAAAAACTAGTTATTCATGTAGAAAACACACACAGGTTTGGTGTCAGAGGGGTTGTGAATCATAAATGCTGAAAATATATTATTTATGAAAAAAAAGAAAGTAGTATAAAGACATTCATACTTACCAAGCATTGGGTAGTGTGATAGGTACTTCTCCATCATCCCCTGCAAACCCTGAGCACCTTTGTGAATTAGGTGTCATTCACTTCATTTTGACAGCTAAAGTTAATGAATAGTGACCACACAATTCATTATTTAAACGAGGATACATTTAAGAATGAAAGGGGGTACTCTTGTAACTACACTGGGACAACAGAGGTAAATGGGACACTCCCAGGCAAATCGAGATATGTGCCTGCCTTGCCTAAGGTCACACAACTAATTAATGATTGAGCTTGGTTCTGGGTTCATTAAGTTGCGTTCCTAAAGAGAAAACATTTCTTGAAAATTCTAAGAATCCCATGTGTTATGCACTGAATTGTGTCCCCCCACAAAAAAAGTCATACGTTGAAGTCCTAACCCCTAGTATCTCACACAGTAACTGTATTCCAAGATAAGGTCTTTATAGAGATGATGAAGTTAAAAGGAGGACTTTAGGGTGGGCCCTAATCCAACATGACTGGTGTCCTTATAAGAAGAGGAAAAGTGGATAGAGAGACACCAAGGATGCATGCACACGGAGAAAAGACCATGCGAGAACTCAGTGAAAAGGTGGCCATCTGCAAGACAGGGAGAGAGGCCTCAGGAGAAACCAAACTTCCCAATCCCTTGACCTTGGACTTCTACCCTCCAGAACAGCGAGAAGGACATTTCTGTTGTTTAAGCCACCCAATATGTGGTATTTTGTTATGGCAGCCCAAGCTAACCATGCTATGAGAGTTGGGAGCAAAGACTAATGCTGGTGAGAACTCTGGGATTCTAAAATCTTTGCCATTTGTCCCTGTCTGCATCCGGATCGCAGTAAAGCCCACTTACTGTGAAGAGTCCTGTATGCTCGGATTCTTAGACAGCAAGGAACGAGGAGTGTGCCCCCTGCATTGCTGCTGAGGCAGGAGCCAGAAACACCCAAAGGGACAGAACACGTGGTGGTGGTCATAAAGGGAAAAGGGAAGGAGGTTGGGACCACTGGGAAAGAAGGACTTGAAGGGAGAGCAGCCCTCCCTCCTCCACACCTCCCCACAGATTTAAAAGTCAGAAGGACCATGCTCCATCCCCCGCCCCCATCAGACTCCAGGAAGATTCAATTACATTTAGAGACACAATGTCTGCCTCCCCTGGATTAATTTCCGGATCCTGCCAAAGCTTGTCCTTATCTCTTTTTTCTTGCTGAGAGTAAGAACCCTATAAAATTGTCTCTATCAGAGACCAAGAAATGAACCAGGACAAGGCAAGCACAGGGAACAGGGCCACAGGGCTGAACGTCTCCCCTCATGTAGATTTGGGAAGGGCCCAAGCAAGACAATTTGTTATAAAGCTCACACACCTCCATTCTATCTAAAAGAATCCATTCTATCAGGGCAGTGGGTAGGAGCAAATCACACTGTGGACATGAGTTACATAATAGTATTCTGGCTCCAAAGTCCCCAGTACTCCAGGCCCGGTCCCACCCCACTCACAGGAGCCTTTATAACAATAATAATAGTAGTGACAACAGCAAGAGCTAGCATTTACAGAGTGCTTATTAAGTGCTAACTCCTTCACATACATTGTCTTATTTAATCTGCATAACAGCCCTAGAGGGGTAGATAACATTTCTACCCCCATTTTACAGATTGCTAAACTGTGATTTAGACAAGTTAAAGCAAACTGGCCACAGTCACATAGCTGGTACAGAGAAAACAAAAATTTCTTTGATGTTAACACCAGCGTATTAACAATAATCCTAAAATTAGAGTGTGAGGTACTCCATTGGATGTCAAAGTCATGATCAAATTTTGACCTCAGAATTTTTTTAAAAATTAGAAACATTCATTGAGTAAATACTATGTGCTCATTCTTTACAAGCATTATCTCATTTCCACATAGCAATGCTGTGACTCAGGTACATTTTTTCATCATCATCATCTTACATATGAGAAAAATCAAGGTTTGCAAAGGTTACCCAGCAAGGAAACAGAAGAGCTCAAATCTGAACCAAGGTAGCCTGAGTTCAGAGCTCATGTGGTAAATACTCTACCACCTCTCCTGTGGCTGAGATGTTTTGCAGGTTGACCGGTGAGCTTCATGTGTGAGGTAAGAGATATACGATGTGGTATGACTAGCGCTATGAGTTGTAACATGCACCCTGGGGCATTACTTCAGGGTCTGAGATACCCCAACTCCAATTTAAGAAGTATGCCTCCCCTACCCAGCTCAAATTCCCCAAGCAGGCTGGACGGTGTTAGATTTCTCAGATGTTGTACTGTTTAATGTTCTTTCAAAGTGTGTTAGACCCTATCGCCCACGATTACTCCCAGGTGCAAAATTGTATGCACAAACAGTTGCAGCAGCAATTTACTGACTGTGAGCTCAATCAGCCAATTGTGAGCACAATTAGCTGCTCCCTGCTCATTTGGAAGGAGCCGGGGCGATGATTGCCTCTGCAATTAGCCAGTTGTGGGCAGCTCAGTTTGCTTGTGCAATTTTGCACCCTCAGACAAGGAATGTGCAAAAGTGATGCATGCCCAGGAACTTGGCTCCAAACTGATACCCACCCACCAGTCTCTGTGCATGGCTAATAGGGCCTGCCTTCTGGGTCTGTGCAGAGGCAGCAGCCTCAAGAAGAGAAAAGATGGAATGATTGAGATCAAGCCTCATAGAATGCCACACGGGCTGAAGAAACAAACCTTTTCAAATTTTTCAGAGGAGGGAAGGAAAGAGATGAGGTACTAACTTGGGCTGGCAAAGGGGAAGGTGTGTCCAGGGTTGGGAAGACCTAAACATTAATAATTTGGGTTCAAGAGAGATCCATCTGAAAATGAATCAGCATAGAATGCAGAACTTTTTGTATTACCGGAATGACTTGGAGAGTCAGTAGAAACCAGAAACTAGATGGAATGGGGGAATTGAAGTGCCATTTTAGTCGCTTGTGCAATCAACAATTTTTCTCTTCCCTCTTCCTGTATCCTGCTAAAAAAAGAACAAATCCTCCCACTGGAGTTGGGCAGATTCCTACCCACCTGTCCCTGCTGAGGGAAACCCGGAAATCCAGAAATTTTTATTGCAGCTGTCCACAAAATGAGATGCAGTCTGATTGGATTTGTTCTAGTTTTCCTTTAGCAATGAGTTGATTAAAAATAAAAGTTCACCGTATTTTAAGTGAGATTTTGTTGCACTGATAGTCCTTTCTACCTAGAAGCAGCACATCTGTAAGTTTATAAAATAAATCAAAAGGAAAGGTGACTCACTGGTGGGTACAAGACACCACTGTTTGGTGACCCCAGCTGTCCTGTTAGCCTTTGATAAACTGAGGGTCACTTGTTCACTCTAACTACTCTAAACCTATTAGACAGTGCAGAATTATTCATAATAACCAAAATGTAAAAATAACCCAAAGGTCCATCAACTCATGAATGAATAAACAAAAATGTGGTATAGCCGCCCAGCAGAACATATTATATTCAGCCATAAAAAGAAATAAAGTACTATTATACACGCTATGGATGAACCTTGAAAACATTATGCTAAGTGAAAGAAACCAAATACAAAAGACCACATATGGTATTATTCCATTTACATGAAGTTTTCAGGAGAGGCAAACCGATAGACACGGAAAGTAGATTAGTGGGAATCAGGAGGGACTGATAATGAATTTGGAGCTCTTCTTAGGGTTATGAAAATGTTTGGGGATTAGTGGAATTAGATGGTTGCACATCCTTGTGAATATACTAAAACCACTAGATTGTGTACTTTAAAAGGTTGAATTTTGTGGTATGTGAATTATATCTCAACTCTTAAAAAAAATATTAGAGTAGAGGAAAATTGTCTGTTGGGAGACTGGGTATGGACAGAGCCACTGTGAGAACACCATTGCATCGACCTACCCACAGGCCACTCAGAGAGTCCCTGAGCAAAAAGTATAGCAGGGAAAAGAGTGTTCAAAGTTTCTGATTCAGGCCACAAAGCATTCATTAATTCATCAAAAATAACCCTTGAACAACCAACTCTATGCCAGACTATCTGGAAAGACTTGAGAAGAAAGACTTGTTGCCTTTTCAATCTAGTGGTTGGCAGGGGGTAAGTTATGTGTGTTGTGGGGGAAGGGTAAATAAACAAGTAGGCCATTCCCTGGGTCAATATTTCCAAATTTCTATTCAACATTTTGACTCACATATGACAACATTTTCTTAAACCATAACGGAAAGCAAGGGTTTCCAAGGGAATTTTCCTGAGCCACAACACTTTAGCCAGGAGTAAGCCAACACAGTCAAAAGTACAGTGTGGTTCCTAATCTTTCTTCTATTGAGTATTCTGAACTTTTTATTCTTTAACTGGCTGTTTGATATGATATGGATTTTAAACCAAGCAGGCAGGCATACAGAAGGGTGGATCGGCCAGGAGGCATAAGCCAAGTATAAGGAGAGGCATTGGTGCCTAACATTAAAATCCACCTTTCCTCTCTGAGTGGTAGCCCAAGAAGCTATATATGCAGATCAATAGTTAAGTGGGAAGTAAATATCATGCTACTGATGACTGGACAAGGCAATTCCCTCAGTTCTCCCACTACCCCATCATTCTGAGGCATGTTTCTTCAAAGCAGTATCTATCTGCATTGTCTCCATTTCTTCACTTCACTTTTGCTTACACTTGGATTAAGTGTCTTCCCCATCACTCCACCAGTCTGTATCTGGCTGATTGTGCTGGAGACACATAAGTCCTGATGGACTCTCACCTGCATTGCTCAATTAATGCATTTCTTGTAGCAAGGTCTATAATCTCATTTTTTCAGTCTCAAATACATCTCCATTTGTATCATTTGAATGCAAGCCACCATTGTCTTATCCTGGATGACCTCACAGACCTCATAACTGGCCTGCTCCCATCCACACTTGCCCCACATCATCGATCAAACAATTAAATCTAGTTTCACTGGTCCCTTTGTTAAAAGGTGCCCAATGTTCTTAGAATAAAGATCAGAATCCTTTATTGAGGACCCTGCTTCAAATGTGAGTGGGACCAGAGTGAACAGCAAGTATCTCTGAGATGTCAAGACAATCCACATCTCCTCCCCATTCCATAGTGAGGCTTATAATTGTTAAAGTGGGAGGACATGCATATGTTTGAGGGAGGTACATTCTGAAGTTAATACAGAAATATGAGTGTGTCAGACACAAAGACATATGTTTGCCAACTTCTCTTTCAATGCCCTCTTCCTGGGCACCCATGAAGACTACATTTCCCAGGCTCCCTTAGTGTAGGTCAGGGTCATGTGACTCAATCCAGCCAAAGAAGCAAGGACAGAGGTGATACAAGCCAATGGTTCTTCAAGTTAGCTACACATAGGAATCACCTAGGAGAGTTTAAAACACAGTGATGTATCATCTCAGCCCCAGAAACTCTCATTTAATTGGTGTGGAGTACAGCCAGGGCACTAACATTGTTAAAAGCTCCCCTGATGATTCTAAGGTACAGCAGAGTTTGAGAGCTGATGTAAACCATTCCTGGGCCTGGCCCTTGAAAATATTCTGCCTTCTGTGCCTTTCTGTGGTGACATTAGAGTCCAGTCAATCCACACATTGGAAACAGACTGGGAATCTGAGTGCTTTGTGAATCTATATTGGACATGTAACCTAAACAAGAAATACATCTTTATTAATTTTAAAATTAATTTGTTATCACAGCCTAAAGTCTGTCTAAAGTAGTGAAAATCATATAAAGATAAAATTACCTTTAGCATGCCTTCAGGAATTGTCCTCAGTGGAGTGACCAGCACAGCCTATTTTTCCTCCAGCACTGAAACAGATCACTGTTTCTTCATAAAGGAAATAAATGGAATTGTCGACTTGCATTTTTAAAGTATGGCACATGAATATATGATTTATAAATACTAAAATCACAGTAAGAGTCTCATAGTAAAAGAAGCAGGCAGGAATTGCAACCTGCTAAAAGAACAATAAATTCATATTGCCCATCTCACATTCATTACAGGGCAGTGGTTCTCAACTGAATTATGTTACTTAGAAGTGGAGCTTTTAAAATATGCCCATGGCCACAGCATTACAGGTCATGTGATGGCACAGTGATGTTACAACTACTTCCACAAGATCTGATTCATGGAGATGAGAATGAAAATCCTCCACACCATTAACCAAGTGTAACCAAGTGTTTCTAAATCTTCATATGGATGTTTACCAAATTTGTTTACGATGGCTTGTCTTTCCAAAGAGCTTAGGATTTTGTTCTTCATTTACCTTTGATATTCCTCCTTGCCATGTTGTTAAATGTTGAACAAACACAAAATTTAGAGAGAAGGGATGACTCTCAAAAACATTCCTTTTAATAAAGGAGGCGGATATAAAATTTACCTACCATATAACTCCATTTTCATGAAGTTCAAGAACAGGCCAATTGATCTATAATGATAGTAATCAGAACAGTGATAGCCTATTGGGTGGAGTGAAGGTAGAAACTGAAAAGGGGCTGACAGAACTTTTGGGGTCATGGAAATGTTCTTTATCTTGATCAGACTGGTAGTCACATGGGTGTCTACATAAATACATATGTATGTAATATATTCATTGATGCTTAGTGAATTGTACACTTAAAATATATATATTTCACTGTATATACATGTTATATTACTAAATCAAATAAAAGAAAAATTAAAAGTAAAGAATATGGTGAGGGTTATGTGCTCCTCAAGCCCAATGACCTTCACTGGCTGCTCATCAGTTTTTTTCTGTTAAATACTGAGGGCTGATGATGCCCTATGGTCCAAGATCAATGCATGTCACCTTGAATGGCTTTCACAGGCCTGGTAATTTACATGCGACAGTCAATCCTAGGTCATAAGGAAAAGAAACAAATTGAGAACAGGCTCCTTCTTGATGCCATTCCCTGCTGAATCACTAAAGGAAAAATATGAGCAAGTCTGGAAATAAACGAAATGGAGGCAGACCCTGAGAAGATTTGCTAAAAAGGCTCTTAAGGAAGAACCTCCAAAAAGCTGGAGGCTAAGATAGAATAGAGTTACTTTCTTATATGAGAGGAGGAAGAGGAGGCTGGGTCAGCTCTGCTCATTGAAGAACACAAGATAACAAGCAATGATGTTGATGTTTTCTTAACAAAAAGCCTCCTCCACCCCCTAAAAGTTACCCATGCTGGTTAGATATTACCAGTTAAGGGTTTGTTTGAGGAAAATATATAATTCTTACGGTTGGAAGAGGAGAAGGACATTTAAGCTATTTGCCTGTTCTATTAGCCATTCACACCTTAATGGAAAATATGTCAATCAATCAATTAACTTTTATCAGCTGCCTTGAATCAGTCTCATTCAGCTCACTCATCACGTCTAACTAAAATAAGGACTGACTTTCCACTTAGTCCTTAATGCAGACCCTTCCTCTAAAAAAAACCACCACAGAGGGACAGGTAAATATGGGTGATCAGTCTGGTGACTTTGTCTTCCTACAAGTTTATTCTAGTTTCTCCCAATGACTATGGGCATGCTATTACTGTGATAAAAAGAGAATATTGTTAAAATGCCAAATTAACATATTTTGGCAGGTATTGTTTGTGGATGTTGATGTTGCTCTTATTATGTCTTTTATTGTTATATTAAATAATAGCTAGTTTTTCAAGACATATAAGGCAGCCATTGGCTTTCTTAAACTAATGTTTTATCTGGTCATTTTTACATTAAATACTAATACTTTTTCAGTTTTTTTAATAGAAAATAGTGTCTTCCGAAAACCACCATCATTTACTTCCTTTAATTCAATAGTCTATTTCCTATCTCATCTCCTTGTCCAGAATATGTCAAATAAAATAAATACTTTGAACCTCATTTTTGTATTTTGCCCCAATTAAATAGGAATGTCACTATTAAACATCCCATTGGCTTTGGCTCAGCAATTTTTAAAAAATCATATTTAAATAGTATTCATATATATATGTTTTACGTTTTGTTACAAGACTATGGCAGGCTGATAATGGTTGCCAGAAATATGTCCATATCCTAATCCTTGGAACCTATATGTTACCCTTTACGCTAAAGTTTTTGCAGGTGTGATTAAATCAAGGCTTTTGAGATAAGACGATTATCCTGGATTATCTTGGTGGGTGCCAACTGCCATCACAGGTATCTTTATAAGAGACAGGCAGAGGGACATTAGACAGATAAGGAGACGGTGATAAGAGGACAGAGGCAGGGATTGAAGTGATGCAGCCACAAGCCAAAGAAAGCCGACAGCCACAGCAAGCTAGAAGAGGCAAGGATGGATTATTTCCCCAAGCCTCCAGAGGAAGCACGGACCTGCTAAAACCTTGGCTTCAGGCTTCTAGCCTCCAGAATTGTGAGAGGAGAAATGTCTGTTGTTTTATACTGCCAAGATAGTGGCAATTTGTTACAGCAGCTGGGAAACTAATATTGAGATTAAAATTGCAACATTTTTCTGATTATAGAAGTAACAGATGTACACTGCAATTCATTTGAGGGATACCACATGATCCTACCATCAAGAAAGAACAACTGTTAACCCTGAAAATTGTGTTAAATGTTCTTCTTATTTTTAGGGGTACATAGGAGTATTTTTATCCTCTTAATGTTATTAAAAGCTATGAACTCTAATCTGAAGTAGTTATTAATCCTTTAGGGGAATAATTGTAATGCCTCCCATACGTACACTAGGGGTGAGATGATGAGATGTTTACAGGTAACCCAAGACTGGCATTGTTAGAAAAAGAATCTGGGAGCTGTAATATGCTGTATTTATAGCATTTCTAATATTAATGTTGCCCTTGCCTTCCTAACAAACCATATTTGGTAATGGAATATTACACTTTTAATACACAATTCTATTGAGTCATATTAAAGATAGTTGTAGCAATAGTCACAAATGATATTGGCCCACACACTACAGTCTCCATTTGTGATACCTTTGTCATGGCTAGGTTATTTCAAAGATTATTTTAATATTTTGGAGGTAATAATACTAGCCAATACATATCAAGAAGTCTTTTATTATGTTTCAAGCACTGTGTTAAGTGCTTGCCACTCTGCATTGACTTCAATGCTTACAATAGTCTTATAAATTCAATTGTTATATCCATTTCAAAGATTGAGAAGTATCTCAGCAGACTAGAACTCAACTCTGACAAGATTTTTGGATTGTTTTATTGTGTTTGGAGCATACCATGAGTTCAACTAGTAATGTGTTTTGAGGCTTGTCTATATAACACCAAGTCTTAACAATCACGAAAAAATCATTAAAATACCATTATCCCAATGCCCAGTATCTGGGGAAGGGTAAGGAATGAGCTTACACCCCTTTAGATGCTGGGCAACAGAACTCAATTTCTCACCTATGGGTAGAGGGGAAAAAAGGGAATCACTGGTGTTCAAAATGTCTCAGCAAAAGTAGAGACTGAGGATGGGGCATACATAGATCAGCCGGTCTTCTTTGTTATAAATTCTTGCTCCCTACAGTCCAGTCAACAAATAGGGGTCAAAATGATATTTTAAAAATATGAGTCCAATAGATCATGCTCGCCTAGGCTGAAAGCTTCCCCATCTCACAATAAAATGCACAACTATCCTGTGGCTTACAGGCAGCTATGTAATCTGCTTACCTTTCTAATTTCACACGATAATATCTCTTACTCACACCAGAGACTCCAGGCACACAGTTCTCATTCTGCTTCAATGGGCCAAGTGAGTTCCTGCCTCAAGGTCTTTGCTCTTGCTGTCCCCTCCACCAGGAGCATTCTTTCCCAGCTTTTCACAAAGCTGCCTCTCCCCATACAGGGCTTGAATCAAATATTACCTACTCAGAGAGCCTCTTCTGATCATGCCATTAAGTTCCCTCCCAGTCTCTCTGGTATATCTTTTCTCTCTCTCTCTTTCTCTCCCTCCTTCCCCATACTCACTGATATTCTCATCACATCAACATGCTTTATATTCTCCATAACCCTTGTCACTATCTCCAATTATCTTATTTATCCATTTATGTACTCATCTACTCTGAATTATCCTGTTTACAGATATATCTTCAGTAAATATGTACCTGGCACATAGTATGAGCTTAATAAATATTTGTTGAACGAATAAATGGCTTTCTGAAATGTATAACAGTTTCAGAGATCTGATGTAAAACTTGATAAAAGGGGATAATAAATACAACCCCTAACTATAATAAAATTCCTAAACGTAAGCCATGAAATTAATACCAGGAAGCGGGGAACAGGAGGTACAGAGGAGGTGGTGTGGAAAATTTCCGCAGGAGAGCCAACTAGATAAAGCAAGCAAGGTCAGACTGTGCTCTTGCTCTTTCTTCCAAATATTTCTTTGCCTCCAGGGGCTGGTCAAAGTCAAGAATGGTGAACTTAGGAAAAGAGATCTGTTATTTTAATCTGAAGAAGCAGAAACGGAAGGTCAAATAATTTGACCAAAAAAATTGATATGAGACAATCAGATTAAAACATGTGTTTTATGTTTTAAGATGTATTTTGGTCACCAATAAGACCTGATTCTGTTCTTTCATTGGCAAGAGTACAGAATAGTAGGAATAGTAGAAATCAAATAAAGAACCCTCCTATGGAGAACTAAGCTTCCATGCTCATCCATATCATGTCTTCCAGATTGGTTTCCTCTGGCTTAGTTTAGACCCCTTGGAGCTGAACTTAAATTGGTATCTGAGTCCAAGAATGACTAGTCCAGAGCTGGGTTGCTGCTTGAGGTGTCTTGGCTGTTAGAAGGTCCATCTCTGCCCACTTTTAAATAATGCTTGAAACAGCTCCTTTTTCAGACATAATTTCTTTTTTAATCACTTTCAGATCCTGCAGGGGAACTTTAGAAAGAGACGTCTTTAGTTTGACTTTGAAGTATGTTTTTTGTTTTTGGCTAACTGCAAATTAGCAGATATTTTAATTGTTGATGTTTGTTATTATGGTTGTGTTTGGTGGTCTGTGTGGTTGCTTGGCAGAGTGAGAATAAATGCTCTGTGAATAAAAACTCTGGTCCTTCAATGGATATGAGGAGTGGGTCCCCCAGCTGCAGTGTGGGTGCTATTCATATCTTCAGCTCAGTTTCAACCATACTTTGTCCTGGAAAACCCAAAACATATTTGGCCCTGGGCACTTTTTCCCTTGATTTTTAATCTTGAGAGCAATTTAAAGGAAATTTAATCCATATGTTTCTGATTCATTTGAATAGCAAAAACATTGGGTTTGAGAGTTATTTGATGTCCAAATGCCTTTTGAGACATTTTAATAAACTTTCCAAGTCTTATTGCTTTAAAAATACATACTCACGTTTTGCCAAGGGTGAATGAATTCAGGCTCCAAAAGATTTGGGTTGAATTTGAAATTCTGAACTTGTACATTATGACCATGTTACAATAAAGTCTGTGTCTACTCAATACCCAAGCAGCCCAATAGAAAGGCAAAGTACTAGGTTGTCATCCAGATGTTGCATAACTTCTAATGCATGGCAAAACATCAACGAAACATCCGGATGGTTTACTGACTTTTCCCCTCTTTGTTCAGATGTTTGCTGTTACAGCATTAAGGACGTGGGCAGCAGCTGTCAATCCTGGCACACTATGAAAAGTTTATTTTAAAAGTCTCTATATACATATGAGGATCACAATGTTCATGGGATAGGGGTGGGGGTAAGGAATGAACCTGCTTTTCTTTTTAAAAGTGGGCTGAGTAAGTGACAAGACTCGGAGGGCTGAGAAAACAGACTATCCAAATGTGTTTGAGCATTCCTCAAGGAGAGTGGGGGAAACAGATGAGTGGTTTAGTCACGTGTTTGCTACATTTTTCTAACTGAAAGGAATAAGTGGGTAAAAGGCAAAACCAATAAGAACAAAGGTCCTTGTGATCCTTTCTCTTAATAGATAAAAGATTTAGAAGTGCCATTTTCAAAATAAACGCAATTTCAGGTCTTTCATGAGATAAAGAAGTAAAATTAACAACAACAATTAACTTCTGCATAAGCATTTCAGGAGATAAGGAGAAATAATAATAATTCAAGTAATAATGATATTAACAACTAATCTTAAATAGATATTTGATAGTCTATTATTTAATTACAATAAGAATTACTAATACCTAACTTCTGTGACCATTTTTATAAGACACATACTCTTCTAACAGTTTTTTAGATGTTTACATTTAATCATCTCAACAATCTATGATGTGGGTATTATTATTTCTTTAAGCAGGACCTTTGACTTAGTGGTTATGGAGAACAAACAACAAGCTATACTCTCAACTAATGCAGATAGATCAATGGTCCTCAACCAGGGATAATCTTGTATTCAAGAGAATATTTAGTAATGTATGAAGACATTTTGATTGTCACAGCTGGAGTTAGGAAGGAAAGTTACTAGCATCTAATCAGTAAAGGCCAGGGATGCTGCTAAACACCCTACAATACCCAAGATCAACAGCCCCGCAACCACCCAAAACAAGAATTAACCAACCCCAAATGTCATCAGTGCTGAGGCTGACGAGGTACCCTGAGATAGACAAAAGAACTGCAAAAGCTTTGACATTCAAGTTTTAGGCTCTTTGCCACTGACTTCAAGCAGATTGGAATGGCAAAGTTTTCAACACCTGAACACCGCATGTTAGAGAAAGTAAAACTGCACTTAAGCAGTGGTTTCAAACTTGAGTGCACATAAGAACCAACTGAAGCAATGGTTAAAACAAGAATTGCTGGACCCCACCCCCAGAACACCTACCTGATTCAGAAAGTCTAGGATGGGGCCTGATATTTGTATTTCTAATGGGTGCCCAGATGATGTTGATGCTGCTGATTCAGGGACCACACTTTAAGAACCACTGCCTTAGATCATAAAGGCTGTTATATAATCCTGAACCCCAGAAAAGAATGGGCCAAATCACTGCAGCTGCCCCCAACAAGCAGTTCTGCCCTGGTAAACCTAAAGCATGAAGAAGCATAGAAGAATACATGTTATTTGCAAGCACTTCACTCTGCCCTAAAAAGAAGAGGAAATAGGCTGAGCTATGAATACCTAGGTCCTGTTCCCAAATTTATCAATAAGAAAGGCTGTCTGTCTCCCATGAGGAGAGGAGCTTGTGAAAAGGTAGTGAAAGGGAAGAGAACAGGCCAGTTAGATCCACCACATGGAATGAGACTTCAGTACTGGGTAAAACCTGGTGCCCCCAAACAAGGCGAATCTCTCTTTAGTAATTAAAAAGGTCCTTCTTGAACACATGACTTGAAGTAGGTCCTATCATCCTCCCTAAGCTAATCTCTAGCAACTCACGCAGTTTAATCTTCTTTAAAGTATTTCCTATTATCTGAAATTATTTGATGTTTTAACGTCTGCTCCCTTCCACCCCACACAGAATGTAATATTCGTGAAGATACAGACTTCATATCTCTTACTCACTGTGGTATCCCCAGCACCTAGAATAGTATCTGGAACAGAATAGGCACTCTAGAGATATTAATTTATTGAAGGAATGAGGGCAAAAACTTGTGGTTTCTTCTTTTTTTTCCCTCAATTTTAATGTTTTGTGAATTTTTTTTTATTATTATTATACTTTAAGTTTTAGGCTACATGTGCACAATGTGCAGGTTAATTACATATGTATACATGTGCCATGCTGGTGTGCTGCACCCATTAACTCGTCATTTAGCATTAGGTATATCTCCTAATGCTATCCCTCCCCCCTCCCCCCCACCCCACAACAGTCCCCAGTGTGTGATGTTCCCCTTCCTGTGTCCATGTGTTCTCATTGTTCAAGTCCCATCTATGAGTGAGAACATGCGGTGTTTGGTTTTTTGTCCTTGTGATAGTTTACTGAGAATGATGATTTCCAATTTCATCCATGTCCCTACAAAGGATATGAACTCATTCTTTTTTATGGCTGCATAGTATTCCATGGTGTATATGTGCCACATTTTCTTAATCCAGTCTATCATTGTTGGACATTTGGGTCGGTTCCAAGTCTTTGCTATTGTGAATAGTGCCGCAATAAACATACGTGTGCATGTGTCTTTATAGCAGCATGATTTATAATCCTTTGGGTATATACCCAGTAATGGGATGGCTGGGTCAAATGGTATTTCTAGTTCTAGATCCCTGAGGAATCGCCACACTGACTTCCACAATGGTTGAACTAGTTTACAGTCCCACCAACAGTGTAAAAGTGTTCCTATTTCTCCACATCCTCTCCAGCACCTGTTGTTTCCTGACTTTTTAATGATTGCCATTCTAAATGGTGTGAGATGGTATCTCATTGTGGTTTTGATTTGCATTCCTCTGATGGCCAGTGATGGTGAGCATTTTTTCATGTGTCTTTTGGCTGCATAAATGTCTTCTTTTGAGAAGCATCTGTTCATATCCTTTGCCCACTTTTTGATGGGGTTGTTTGTTTTTTTCTTGTAAATTTGTTGGAGTTCATTATAGATTCTGGATATTAGTCCTTTGTCAGATGAGTGGGTTGCAAAAATTTTCTCCCATTTTGTAGGTTGCCTGTTCACTCTGATGGTAGTTTCTTTTGCTGTGCAGAAGCTCTTTAGTTTAATTAGATCCCATTTGTCAATTTTGGCTTTTGTTGCCATTGCTTTTGGTGTTTTAGACACGAAGTCCTTGCCCATGCCTATGTCCTGAATGGTAATGCCTAGGTTTTCTTCTAGGGTTTTTATGGTTTTAGGTGTAACGTTTAAGTCTTTAATCCATCTTGAATTAATTTTTGTATAAGGTGTAAGGAAGGGATCCAGTTTCAGCTTTCTACATATGGCTAGCCAGTTTTCCCAGCACCATTTATTAAATAGGGAATCCTTTCCCCATTTCTTGTTTTTGTCAGGTTTGTCAAAGATCAGATAGTTGTAGATATGCGGCATTATTTCTGAGGGCATAGACTCCCACACAATAATAATGGGAGACTTTAACATCCCACTGTCAACACTAGACAGATCAACGAGACAGAAAGTCAACAAGGATACCCAGGAATTGAACTCAGCTCTGCACCAAGCAGACCTAATAGACATCTACAGAACTCTCCACCCCAAGTCAACAGAATATACATTTTTTTCAGCACCACACCACACCTATTCCAAAATTGACCACATAGCTGGAAGTAAAGCTCTCCTCAGCAAATGTAAAAGAACAGAAATTATAACAAACTGTCTCTCAGACCACAGTGCAATCAAACTAGAGCTCAGGATTAAGAAACTCACTCAAAACCGCTCAACTACATGGAAACTGAACAACCTGCTCCTGAATGACTACTGGGTACATAATGAAATGAAGGCAGAAATAAAGATGTTCTTTGAAACCAACGAGAACAAAGACACAACATACCAGAATCTCTGGGACACATTCAAAGCAGTGTGTAGAGGGAAATTTATAGCACTAAATGCCCACAAGAGAAAGCAGGAAAGATCCAAAATTGACACCCTAACATCACAATTAAAAGAACTAGAAAAGCAAGAGCAAACACATTCAAAAGCTAGCAGAAGGCAAGAAATAACTAAAATCAGAGCAGAACTGAAGGAAATAGAGACACAAAAAACCCTTCAAAAAATTAATGAATCCAGGAGCTGGTTTTTTGAAAGGATCAACAAAATTGATAGACCGTTAGCAAGACTAACAAAGAGAGAAGAATCAAATAGACACAATAAAGAATGATAAAGGGGATATCACTACCAATCCCACAGAAATACAAACTACCATCAGAGAATACGACAAACACCTCTACGCAAACAAACTAGAAAATCTAGAAGAAATGGATAAGTTCCTCGACACATACACCCTCCCAAGACTAAACCAGGAAGAAGTTGACTCTCTGAATAGACCAATAACAGGATCTGAAATTGTGGCAATAATCAATAGCTTACCAACCAAAAAGAGTCCAGGACCAGATGGATTTACAGCCGAATTCTACCAGAGGTACAAGGAGGAACTGGTACCATTCCTTCCGAAACTATTCCAATCAATAGAAAAAGAGGGAATCCTCCCTAACTCATTTTATGAGGCCAGCATCATCCTGATACCAAAGCCGGGCAGAGACACAACCAAAAAAGAGAATTTTTTTTTTTTTTTTTTGAGACGGAGTCTCGCTCTGTCGCCCAGGCTGGAGTGCAGTGGCGCGATGTCGGCTCACTGCAACCTCCACCTCCCAGATTCAAGGTATTTTCCTGCCTCAGCCTCCTGAGTAGGTGGGACTACAGGCATATGCCACCACGCCCAGCTAATTTTTTGTAGAGATGGGTTTTCACCGTGTTAGCCAGGATGGTCTCAAACTCCTGACCTCATGATCCGCCCCCTCAGCCTCCCAAAGTGCTGGGATTACAAGCATGGGGGTTTCTTTTTTATCACAACAAAGTTTTTCCCTCCCCATGCCCCATCTCTTTCTCTCTCTCTCCTGATGACCTGTGTCCTCTCTTCACCTCCCTCTTACCCCCATGGTCCTTTCCTTCCCTTTTCTCCCCATGGGATCCTCACAGGCTGAGACCCGTGTGCTTCTCTGAGTGGTCGGAAAACTACAAACGCTAAGTACCCAGGAAGCCCAGGGCCACCTTGGAAATTTCTTTGAAGCCCCCATGGCACATTTCCAGGCAACATCACAAAATCTGCCTAGAAAAAAGAAAGCCTGTACAAGAGCCCAGAGCACTCAGAAGTTACAACAATCAGAGCAACAACAACCACAGCAATAATATCAAAACCAACAACAATAGCAGCTGACAGTTACTGGGTCCTTACATCTCATCTGATCCCCACAAGAACCCATTGGGTTAACTACAATAATTTTCTTTACTATTCCTAGAAAGAAATTGAGGCTCAGACAGGTTCAGGAGCTCTCCCAAAAATAAGCCACGGGTACATGGAAAACTTGGGTGTTGAATTCAGGCTTCGGCTTCCAAGGTCTGTGTTTTTAGCCAAAACAGCAGATCAATAAATAGTTGCTGATTGATTGACTGACTGATTGATTCAAGAATTCCAGGTTAAGGGTTGTCACCATCTGTCCTCACCTGTCATTAGGTTTCCATGTGAAATGAAGATTATTTGTCTTTCTGGAGCCAGTTCTTGTCATTGATCTCTCAGTAAAACTCCTGTCTTACCTGTCATATTAATGTTATTTTTGCTACTAAAAGTTTGCAAGTAACAAATAAGTACTTGATTCCAATTACACCACCAAAAAAGAGGCCATCTCCATAGAAGACTATGAATTCCACAGCTTTCAGAAGCCTAAATGAAATTTCCAATGTAAGAAGAAAAGACAACTAAATTCAGCCCTACAGACATCTTTGTCCATGTAGCTTCCTAGGGAACCAGAAAGCAACAGGACCATGTGAGTTGGAAAGTTAACTTTTCTCCTTGTCATTTGATTTAGATTTTCCAGGAGATCTATAACCCAATGGCCTAGGTTACTAGATTATGGCACAGAGGGGTTGGTAAGATTGACCTTCAGATAAGACCAAGAGGGAAGCCCAATGTAGTATGGACCTCAATCTTGTCTTTATTGGATACTTGGTCTGACATGATTTGAATGGAGAAGGTAGTCTGTGTTAAACATATAAAGAGCATAAATTTTGGAAGCACCAACAACCTAACCCCTCCCTGTCCTATCCACTTCCTGGTCATCTCTTCTCCATAGATCTTCCCTGACCTATGGCTCTTCTCCCTCTTCCATGGGCTCTCACAGTAGTATTTGCCCACTTGCTTCCTTTCTTTCATTCATAGCAATCTTCCCTACACCATTTTCTTCCTAGCTCCACCAGATAAAAATATCTTGTTAGCTAGAGTTTCTGTAACTGGTTTGGTAAAACATTGGTTACAGAGCCTAAATATTCTTAAAGATTATGCTGTTGCTATTCTGTTTTGTTTCCTCACCACTGTTCAACCACCTGTTCCTGGATGATCTCATCCATTCTTACTATTTTAACATTCACTGAGTTCCTGAGAATGTCCAGATCCCAATCTCCAGATCTCTGTGGTGAGCTGCAGATTCCTAAAATAAGCAACTGGTGCCTCAAATGCACTGCACGTGCACCATCATGTCACATTCTGCCAACCTCCCCTCTCATGCTGCTCCTCCTCCTTTGTTCTTGAAATCAGCCAATGGAACCAATATTTATCTAGTCAATCTAGTCATTTGAGCCAAAATCTGGGAATCACCCTCATTTTCCCTTTCACTGAATCTCAACTTCAGTCAGTCACCTCACCCTGCTGACTTTTCCACACCACCCCTCAACCTCCCTCCTCTCCTCCATCCTCATCTTCTTTACCTCAGAGGAAACCACCATTATCTCATCCCTGGGCCACTACATTTCTCTCCTAACTGGACTGCTCGTTCCTCCTCACATCTATCCGCAAAATGGTTATCAGAGCATTTTACTTAAAATAATCCTTACCTTGATATTTGATTGTCTAAAAACTTTCAATGATTTATTTTTTCTAAAACAAATTCCAAGCTTCTTAACATGTTGTATAATGCTGTCTATAATCACAAACCTTCTAACTCCATGACCTCTTGCTGAAGGTTCTCCCATTTCTCATGTTCCAGCAATACTGAACTTCCCAGTTTTCTGGATACTTTGTAGTATTCATACATCAGTGTCTTTGTTTATGCTCATTTATTAACCAGGAACATACTTCTCTTCTTTTTTCCCTTGATTGTCCTCACAACTCTCAGGATTCAGATTTCTAATCACCTCTTTCTAGAAGCTTCTTTAGGTGCTTTCCCACCAGTTGGGTTAAATGACCCTCTTTTGGTTTCTTGTTATAGTCTATGCTTTTCTAAATCCCAGAATTTACTACATGGTATAATAATTTACTGTCTATTTATTATTTCCATAATACAATGAGCTTCTACAAAGAAAGGAATGTGAATTGATTTATAGATTCCCAGGCCTTGCACAATTGCCTCATGGTCAAGAGCATAAATTTTGGAACCAGAAAAACAAGGATTTGAAACCTGGTTTTGCTACTAACTGCTTTGATGATGGACTTTGCATCTTCATCTTTAGCCTTCTGATTCCCCATCTTCAAAGTAGAGACATGAATAGTACTTAGCTTAGTGTGTTATTATGAGGATTCAATGAGAAATGCATGTGATATAATTTTCACAATCCCTGGCACATGGTAAATATCAGCTATTAAATATTTAATAAATGATTCATATGATTGTGACAAACATTTTGAACTGAACTTTGGATTGATCTATTTAAAGTAGTAATGTCTTTCACGAGAGACAAATTTTGCACACCCACCGGAAACCCCGGACATGTCCTAATGGGCAAACATAAGCCCACGTGCACTTTGAGCCTCTTATCCTCCTGGGAGAAATGATACAAAGAATTAGGCATCATTCAGGTCTCTGATCCAATGTGGTTTCTGCAAAGAGGCCTCCCTGACTCCCCCATCTAAAATTGCAACACTTGGCATTTGCACTCTTTCCACAGCTTTGTTTTTTCTTCATTTACTTATCACCACCTGAAATTAGATACTATCCTTAATTACTAACTTGTAATTGTCTACCTCCCCAGCTAGAATGTCCATAAAAGCAAAGGCTCTGTCTCATTCTTTGTGTTTCCTCATAACCCACAAAAAAATAGTGTCTGGTACACAGCAGGGACTCAATAATATTTTTTGAGTAAATGAATACATCAATAGTTGTCCAGCTTTTTAGTTTCAGGACTGTTTACATCTTTTAAAAGTGTTGAATACTCCAAGGAGCTTGCGTTTATGTGAATTATAGCTATTGATATGTACCATATTAAAAATTAGAACTGATAAATGCTTTAAACCCAAGAATATTCATTTACACATCCCATTCACCACCAGAACAATGACGTCATGATATGTGGGATAACCTTTGGAAACTCCACTACGTGCTTGTGAAAGTAAGAACAGGAAAATTAACACCTTAATCTCCTCAAGAAATTAGTTTTGACTGCACAGACTCCTGAAAGGGTCTGGACCACACTTTGAGAACTGATAGCATAAATAAGCAGCCTAGAAAAGGATAAAACTTGATCAACTTGATCAAAACAGTTCTGGGGATCCTCTGGTCATTGCCTGCAGGAAGAGCTACTTCTGCAGGAAGAGCTACTTTTGATTCGAGCATCCAGAGGCTGCCAGCTCTGAGCAATGTTTCAGATTGCCAGAGCATAACAAATGAAGATTTGTTTTGAGGCAGGATACGAAGGAATCCGTACATCAGTGTGGCAAGAAGAGCCAGGCCAATCAAGGCAGGTTTAACATGTGCATGATGGATGATTAGCAGACATAGGTAGTGTCTTCAGTGACAGGACGACGCGGGGTCGGGGAGAGGAAGCAGGGATGGGGATGGGAGAATGAAGCTGAAGCTACAGAAATTCACTGACCACCAAGGGGAGCAACTGAGGTAACCACCATATCCTCAGGAAAACAGAGGGGCCATAGATAGGGGAGAGGGTCCCCGGTAATCACAGTGGGGTAGGCTAAGAACCAAACCACCCACCCACTGCATTTTGTATTGCTACTGGACATTCTGGAAAGGTGGCTGCTCAGTGTTTCTCTCTACATTTCCTATTTGGGTGACTCAAAACAATTGAACTGGCCAAAGTATGAAATCCAGAGACAAGCCTGAGCATATCTAGGATGTGAGGTTCTGTGGAGCAGACAGTGGACTAGGGAGAGAGGGCAGAATTGGGGTTAAGAAGGACAGAGTGCAAACCCACCAGAACAAGAGCCTCAGTGTCCTTACCACGTTTATGGATGCAGAGGCATCCACACCCATGAGAAGGCAAAGAAACCTCCATCTTTTTAAAGAGACTCAGTAACTTGAGACAGGGGACCAAGCTGACAAATGGGAACAGATGGCTCCTGTTGAGGCCAAAAAATTGGGATAAACAGAAAAAACAAAACAAAAAACAAAAACAACAACAACAAAAAACAACTTTGATAGAAAAGTAACATTCCCTTTCAAAGAGATGTGACTGAGGCAAGAAACAGGCTTTCTGGAAGAAAACTGTTTCCAAAATTTAAAAATTTCATAGAAAATTTGAAAAAGTGAGGAGTCACTCCTGAGAGTTAGTGATGAAAAGACCAATTAGAAGAAACATCTTACAAATCAGTCCAAACATAAATGCATAAATGCATAAGAATTAAAGTTTTAAAAGGAGATTCAAGGGTGAGCCGATAAGGGACTTAAAGGATGAATTCAGGAGACTTAAGTAATTACTAGGAGAGCCAAAAGAAGAAAGGAAAATGAATGGGAGAAAAGTAATAATCAAATAATAGAAGAAAACTGTGAATTAGAGGACAGGCTGGTTTGGTCTTCAGATTGAAAGGGTTCACTGAGCCCCAGGCAGAACTAATGAAAAAAGACATACACCCTCGGTATCTTGTGAAATTTCCAAACTTCAAAGATAAAAAGAGATCCTTACAAGTTTTCAGAAAGAAAACAAGATTTTTAAATGATTTTTACCCATAGCCCTCAGGCTGGACTAGCTTGGGAGAGCAAATGTTAATCATTTAACCAGAGTTGGCATAGAACATGGCTAAAGGATCAGACAAATAAAATTTAGGAAAGCAAAAGCAGCAGAAGGCTGCACAGGAACAGGCCTTTGCAGCAGAGTTCACCTACTCTTATAAAAGAGCAAGCACTAGGATCCTTGGGCAGCTTTTCTAAGACAGTGTGTGCCCTTGGGGTCATGACTTCCCATTTGGGGATCATTGCTTGATGAGCCACAGTTACTTATGGGAGTGTTTTCCTGCATGCATATTTTTATTCATTTATTCATTCCACTTGTGTTCACTGAGTAGCTACTATGTTCCAGGCAATGGGGAATAGACTCTAGGGATGGAGCTGTGAACAAGACAGACCAGGTCCCTGCCTTTATGGAGTTTATATTCTAGTAGAAGAGACAAGCAAATAAATACATTAGCAGACAAGAACATTAAAGACTGAGATCAATATCAATAGCATCTAGGAAATAAATAGTGATGTTAAAGAACAAACACAGGGCTATCGATATAGAACAAGAAAGCCAGAGAAGCAGCAGCATTAGCAGAGTCCTGAAGGACAGGAATAAATCAAGGAAGGGAAGAGCAAGTGTCAAAGGTCTCCAAGCAAGAAAGAACAACAAGAGAAAACAAGGAAGGTTTTAGTGCATGTAAGAACATAAAGAAGACGTTTGTGGTTAGACAGCAAGGAGTAGGGTGGATGAAGATGAAGACAGTGGACAGTGACAAGATGCCCTAGTGAGCAGGAGAGAGTCAAGATGTAGGCTACAGAGGGTCAGCAACTTGTGGGCCTGGGATCTTCATGGCTGGCAGAGGGTGTCTGTCCTCCTCCAGGCTCCATCCTGAATCAACTCCAGGACTCGGGGTGGGAAACTCAGCAGTGGGAGTGGAGGCTGCCTGTGGTGGCTGTCACACCTGGTGGGCTGGGGAAGCTGTCATTACAGAGCATTAGCATAAGAAAGGGAGGCTCCCTATGTTTGGGCTTGTCACCCTGCAGTGACAGGGTGCACAAATGTGGGCAGGCATGGGGAACAGAGGCCATCAGCGTGTGCACTGACAATGTTGGGTACCACAGCTGTCACTGCTGGGGCTGGCCCGCCCCCCACTACCCACGCTGCCATTAGAAACTGCAGCTACTCGCCCACTGCTTTTATTTCCACACAATGTGTCAATTGTTACTTGGCAGGTCTTTGCTGAGAGACAGGGGCGGGGCACACCTGCTCACTGGGGCAGAAGAGTATGCAGGCATCCCCCTCTCTCCTTTCCAGGATCTGGAGGTTTCTCCACCTGCTTCCCAGGAGGCTCAGCCCTGTGTGCCATGAGCTTAGACCCACAAGAAGAAAGTTCCTTAACCTCAGCTCCCACTTCCTGGTTCACCTACTGAGACTAAAACACAGAGGCAAATAAATACTAATTAAATGGGACAAAAGATGATTCAAGAAATGAGTTTGTTTATAAAAGAAACTTTTAAATGGCTCAAAAAATCAGGTTGTGTTTTGTTTGTTTATGTCAAGACTTCCCTTTGCATCTAGCAAAAAAAGAATAATACTGTTATAAGGAAGAAATTGGACAATGATGTCTCATATCATATGAATCTGGAAAAGGACAGAACAAATAAATATGGATGGAGAGAGCCAATATTTACTGAGAACTGACTACAACCAACAATAGCAAACAGACTACAAGTTGAGCATCCCAAATCCAATAATCTGAAATCTGAAATGCTCCAAACTCCAACATGATACTCAAAGAAAATGCTCATTGGTGCATAAGTATTACTATCATGCAGATATTCTAAAACCTGACAAAAATATGAAAGGTGAAACCCTTCTGGTTCCAAGCATTTCAGATAAGAGTTACTCAACCCCCACTGGAGGTCACAGTGAGTGAGTTGCAGAGCAAAGCCATCAACCTAAGTTGTCTGATTCCGAAGCTTTGCTCCCCATTGAACCCTTAGGATCACCCAGAGAGCTAGGAGTTAAGGATTAAGAAACAGATCAACTCGTCATCTAGCCTGCACATTGCGCACATGTACCATAAAACCTAAAGTATAATAATAATAATAATAATAATAAATTAATTAATTAATTAATTAAAAAAAAAAAAAAAAGAAACAGATCAAGTGAGGTTAAGCGGCTACAGCTAGGATTCAAACCAGACCGTTCTCTTTCACTTTTCCTGGTGACCTCCTGATACTTCATTTTGTAACTGCTGCTTAAGGGCCCAGCTTCCCTGTGGCCAGCTTCCCATTTGGATCTTTGATTTTGCTTATGTGTGTGTCTTCCAGTTGTTTGACAATAAGCAGATGTCAGCCTCAGGATGCAAGGTGCAAGTGCAGGCAAGAACTGGAACTCCAGCTTAAACCACCATGCATTCATCAATTCTATAAGCCACCCCACTTTTTCTGAGGCTCACACTCATTTCGTTTGCAAGACAAAAGCACTGAGGCATAAAGAGGGGACACACAATTTTGTGCTTGCAAAATTCACAGAGTAGCGGAACTGGAAGCCTCCCTTTGGGACCACACAATGCAACCCCCTCATTTTACAGCTGAGGAAACAGGACCCCGAGGTTAAGTAACTGCTCCAAGGTCACACAACCCATTAATGGCAGAACTCAGATGGGAATCCCCAGACCCCAGCTCTGGGCCTGAGGAAGCAAGCCAGCCGAGTGAAAAAACAGATGAAAGTGCTTGTGTGTGTGCCTCTGGGATCTGGGTCTGGGTGGCATCCATGGAAACCACCCTTTAAGGCACTGCCTCAAGCTTGTCTCATGCCTTCTGGCTACAATACCCTGCCCAGTGCTGGCTCATAAAGGGCATTCACTGGGGAGCTACCGCTGGTCAGGTATCCACAGAAGCTCACAGATGTGGGGACTGACTAGCAGGCAGAGTCCCAGAAGGTAGACTTTAGAGTTCCAATTCCTGGAAACTTTAGAGTTCTCAGCAGACCTCCGATAGCCAACAGCCACTCACATTTATTGAAAGTTTGACAATCCAGCATATCATGATTTTCCCTAAAGGAGAGGAGGAATGTATGAGCAAATACATTTGTAAAATGTGGGTTTAATCAAAGTAGGTTTTTCTTTCCTTATGGTGATTGTAAGACTTCTCAGAGCCTCTAATATATGATTACCATTTTTATTCCTCAGAAGAGAAGAGGGTATGCAGCATCTCCCTAAGTTTTCTGTCCATGGGTCTCCTTTTATTTTCTTCCAAAATCTGTTGAAGGCTGTTCTGAGGACCACTTTGAGTGGATCTTGAACTATACCAAGAGGGCAGATGTAAGAGTAGACTGGAATTCAGGGGCCTTGTTAGAGGTCCAGTCTCAACCCAAATATACTGGCACTCATGTTTTTGTAAAACCGAAAAACAAATAACAACAAAACAACGAATGTGAGACCCAGTCTGCTATATTCTGAAGCTCCTGTGGACCTCTTAGGTTGGGATGAGCCCTTAAATACTTCGGGCTTTTTCTAATTGAGTCCTTGGGTTGGTGACCACAACTGGCTAGAGAATTCTAGGGAAAACAGAAGTAGCTATGAGTACCTTGCTGCAGCCATTGGGTTCTAAGACAAGAGAATCTACACACCATATCCACAGGACTTGAGGCTACTAATGCTTAGCCTCCTGTAAGAAAGATTGAGACAGAGCAGAGCTCACTGCAAAGGCACCCCTCCCAAAAAAAACCCACTCTTCCTCTTTTCCTTTCTTTCTGATTGGGTGGGTTCTGTTGCTATCAAGGTAGGGCTGAAGACAAAATTGCAGACTCTGACTCAGGTCACTGCTTGAGTCTGGAATTGCAAGAGTTAAATGCCATATACCCTCAAGCTAATGTGTAGAGAATAACACTGATCACACTTTATAAATATGCACAGTTCTCTAGTTGTGCTAATAACACTTAAGGCATGAAGCTACTCAATGTAGAGACACAAAGAAGTAAGCCCACATTCTGAGTCCCATCCTACCCCCAGCAAAAGCATGATGTTAGGGACGAGGTCTCCTAGTAAACACCAACATGCTATTATGTAAACCTTTTGCTTCCAGCCTCGTAAGTCCTACAATCATAGTATTTCTAAGGACAGGTTTGTCAAAAGAATCAAGACATCTGGCCGTGCGCGGTGGTCACACCTGTAATCCCAGCACCTTGGGAGGCCGAGGCAGGCAGATAAGCTGAGGTCAGGAGTTTGAGACCAGCCTGTGGCCAACATGGTGAAATCCCATCTCTACTAAAAATACAAAAAGTAGCCAGGCATGGTGGCACGTGGCTGTAATCCCAGCTACTCAGGAGGCTGAGGCAGGAGAATTGCTTAAACTCAGGAGGTGGAGGTTGCAGTGAGCCAAGATCTCACTACTTCATTCCAGCCTGGGTGACAGAGTGAGATTCCATCTCAAAAAAAAAAAAAAAAAAAGAATCAAGACATCAACACAAACAAGATGGAGGACAACCACATTGCCCATAAAGAGAAGCAGTTTGGGGAAAAAAACAGGGGTAGTAGGAGAACAAATTCAGCCTTTCATTGTAGCTTTCTATGAATTTAGTTTCTTTTTCTTACCAACCTGGAAGCTCTGGAGGGCAAGGACTCTCTTACTCATTGTGATATTCCCACTGTGCCCGAATAGTGTCTTGCACATGGAAGGCACTCAATAAATATTTGTTTAATGATGGAACTGGGATCCAAATGAAGACAATCCAAGCAGTGAGTTCCATTTCACCAGTGATTGACTCAGCAGTAGGAAGGAGAATGGAATGAGCACAAAGTATATATCCAATTCACTGGCTCCTAATAATTGGAGTTACCTGGGTACATTGGTATACAGTAAAAGATCCTTAGTTGTTCAGAGCATAAGCTGGACTGAACAAGGCAAATGTTCACATTTGTTTACCAAGGGACTTATTCTCCAGTCAGATCCTGCTTTCCCCAGCATAGTTTAGAAATAGGCACTGAAGACCCTTCTTTAGAAGGCTCTGCTCTGGTCTAGTCCTGATTGGGTTAAAGTGCAAAAATCATCCACTCCTCAACATTGATTCTCATCAGTTAATGGAGTGTGAGTAGACTTGTAACATATAAGCTTGGTGAAGAGCTACTCTTGTGAGCTGGACATTCTCTCTTTTCCCCTCTAAATCCATTATTTGCTCTTCTTTGCCCTGCTCTGTGCTCTAGGATGTCAACCTTTATGGACTACGCCAATGGGATTCTTTTTCTCTCTGACTTTCAGTAGGAGATGGTCAATGGAGGTCACCAGCAGATGAATGGAGGGTAGGAGAGGAGCGAGGTTGTGATATTTATTCCACCAAGTCCTCTCTGCTGGGCCATTGCTTAGCAGTGGCTGTGTTCCTCTACAGAAAGTAACAATTGCCATCTCTTGATCCTCCTATAGCTACAACTATGTCTCTGATTTCCATTAACAGCCATTAACCCTGTGCGTCTTCAGCCTAGGGATCACAATGACTCCGACCTATTGCTAGCCTCTAGCTGCTTTACCATCATTTTAGGTATCCCCTACCCCTGTTGACATTCTGATAAATAGTTCTTTAAACTCTCCCTTACTACCCCCATCTGAGTATTCTATCCATTTTAAATAAGGACACGGACTACATACAGAAGGGCCACAGAGTAGTAGCCTTTATTTCTCATTTCATCATATATACCCAGTCTACATAACGGAGACTATTTTTAGTTATTTTTCTACTGGAAATAGAATTGTATTATAAACACTAACTTCACCCCCTTCACCACCAAACGTGGGCCATCTATCTTCTCATTTTGTCTGCAGTCTTAGCATGTGAGGTCTCAGTTGCTGATTTGCTGATACCATGATGCTGTGCTTGGCTGACCTCAACCATTACCCAATACTTACACTTCTCCTGCAGTGCTTTTCCCACAGGGTTCAAGTTCTTTAGACTTGACATCTTTACACTATTGATCTTACTCTCCATGAACATATGTCTCTCTCTTGAATTTTCTTCTATGACCTTTAGTAAAGCATTATAATTTTTCCCTAAAGTATTGCACATTGTATTCCTAAGCCACGTATAGTTTTGCTAATATTACAAATAATATGTATTTTTATACTACATTTTCTAATTGTTCATGATGTATATAAAGTTTTTTAATACTCTGATTTTGTATACAGCAATATTACTAATCTTTCTTATTAGTTGTAATGATTATAAGTAGATTATCTTTCTATATGAACAATCATATTGCTTAAAAATAATGACCTTTTGTCTTTTTCTTTTCAATCCTCATACCTGTGATTACTTTACATACTGTTATTGTGTTGGTTGAAGCTTCCAATATAGTTTTGGACAAAAGTGACAATGATAGGCATCCATACCTTATTCTTAACCTTAAAAAATGCTTCTACGTCTATTCAATTAATTATAATGCTTGCTGTCACTTTTCAGAAGATATTCTTTATCAAGTTAAGAAATTATTTTCCATATTAATCTACAGGGTTTTTATCTTAACACAAAGGAAAAGGTGAATCATTTTATCAAATTCCATTTCTACATTTATTTTTATTATAAAAATTTTTTCTCCTTTTTAAAGTGTTAATGTAGTAAATTACATCGAGACATTCTCAAATTAAACATCTTTCTATATCTGGCATATAATCTTAGTTGGCCATTTTTGTCACCTTAATGTGCTCATCACGTTCACAGGTGATACAAAATTTGAAGCAGCAGTAAACAAGGTGAATAACTAGCATTAATCTCCGAGTATCTTCATCATTGTACTTTTAGTACTTGGCACATAAATGGGTGCTTGATATGTAGTTGAATGAATGAATGAATGAACAAATAAATTAAAATTGAGATGAATCATTCGTCTCAATTTTATTGTATTAGAGATGATCTATTCTTCCAACTCATTAAAAATGGAGAATGGATCACCTCTAATACAATAAAATAATATGATAGAAATGAACATTACTGCACCTAAGTCCATAAAGCCAGCTGTGAAGTTTCAGGATGGGAAAACATGGCTAGAGAAAAATATGACTAAAGTAGCCGAGGAATCTAAGTTGATAGTAAGCTCACTGTAGGAAAGCCACATGATGAGGAAGCTGAACAGTAAACTCAACCTTGCTGCATTTACAGCGTCTACAGCTATGTGGCCATCTATGTCTCTGATACGAGTATCTTGTGTTGACCAGAAAGCCCTAGAGCACTCTATTCACATTTCACATGAGCTATTGCTAACACCCAGAATCAGTTTGGGGTAGATGAAGGAAACCATAACAAAGGAAAATAAGAGAAGGAATCATTGCTGTTTTACAGGAGTTCATAAGACTTAGGATCAGAAGGTTTTTTTTTTTTTTTTTGGTAGCTTTATTGAGATAACTAGCACCATCAAACAGAAGAAGAATTAGATACTGCTATAGAATTCCAAAAGGTCAATAAGAATACTTAACAGGGAAATTGGATTTGTTTAATATAATGAAAACCTCTTAGATAAGTGAAGTGCTTGATAATTAACTAAATTACCTTACAAGGTACGAGTTCTGCTATATTAGGTGTGCACTATTCACGGATGGACTGCGATCTATCCAGGATGTTATAGAGAAAAGGCACTTCCAGCATAGACTCTGAGAATAACTGCTCAGGCCCCTACAAATTCCAAAGTTATGTGATCTACAAATAGTAGTTAGTGCCATGAATCTACAGATCATATATGATGCAAACAAATGAAAAGTTCTTATCAGCATGGACTTGGTGTAATGTCTCAGCCATGGCTTGTTGGATATTTAACATATTTGGTGGCAAAAAATACTGCATCTGATCCAAAAATGTCATCTGCCTGCATTGTTGTAACATTGGAAATTTTACTCTAAACCATTTTCTAGTGCAGAGGCAAAAAACTTTCAGCTCGAGGGATATATTCAGCCCACAGAAATTTTGTTTGGCCTTTACCGTGTGTGTGTGTGTGTGTGTGTGTGTGTGTGTGTGTGTGTGTGTGTGTGTACACTTAAAAATCAGGAAATTACATGTAAAAATCCTGAATTCCAGCTTCTCTTGAAAAATTAGGCAATTTGGCAACACTGGGTTTCTATTCTCATACATCAAGAATAAGTTCATGCTAATAACTATAGTTCCCTCTAGACAAGGCATCCATGGTCCAGGTGAGCAGTCTCCACCATATTCTGTGTCTTACACCTGGACAACACCATTCAATGTCCCTTCTCACCAGAAAGAATATGAATTTGCAACCTGAAAGATGTATAGCAAATAATTAAAACAAAATGATAAGTGTTTTAAAGGATGTACAAATTGATATGGGAACACATAGATTTACCACCCAACCTTACCTAGGGGAGTTCAGGAAATCAACGCAAAAGCAGTGACATGAAAGTGAAGAATGGGAAGAATTTGATCAGGCCAAGAATGAATAAATGATATTAAGGCTTAACAGGCAGAACACACTCACAGAAGCATAAAAGATATGTTGGAGCATTGGTTCAAAGCTCAGTACGCCTGAAGCACAGGGTTCATGGCAGAAGATGGGGCAAAGGAAGTAAATAGGCAAAAGATTGTGAAGAATCTTGGGCACAAAGTTTAGGAGTTTGTATTTTTATCCTTGCTGTGAAAAGGAGTCATTCAAGGACTTGAAGCATGAGAATGATATTGTCAGATGGTCTTCTAAAATACCACCGTGGGATTTCCCTCTCCAGCCCTGACACAGTAATCAGTACCAGACTTGACCTCTTGTGATAAGTAAGCATGAAACGGAGGCATAGCTGAGGCAGTTGTTTCCAGGCATTGGCCTATAGGCACGGGAAACATAGGAAGAGAACTCTAAATCTCTCTCTGATCCTTGTCTATGAAAAATTTCCTAACCATGGCACACGTAGGTAGCAAGCTTTAGCAGAGCAGGATGGCCCTACTGAATGGGAGAGGCAGCCACCAAAATTCAGAAAGAGGCAGCCATTGAAATTAACTGAACCAGTTAGACTGTGTGGGGCATGGTAATAGAGTGAAGGAACTCCAGAAGTCTGAGTGGGAGTGTCCTGCGGGTCCTTGGCTAGGAGTTCAGGTGAAAAAGTACAGAGCAAGCCTCCATGGGACCTAGCAGAAAGTAGCTGCCAATGGGTTGAGAGTGGAACAGAAATACTAGAGTTTACCCAGTGCTTATAGATGGTATTTCAGTCTAGCCAGAGTACAGAGCCCTCATTAATACCCTAGATATTTAACTGACACACCAGAAAGACCACAAGCCCATGGCCTGGTTTTGCATGGCCCACAAGCTAAGAATGGAGTTTACATTTTTAAAGGATCATAAAATAAAATGAGTAAGAATATGTGGCAGATACCATATGTAGCCCACAGAGCCTAAAATATTTACTATCTGGTTCTTTACCGAAGCTTGCCAACTCTTACCCTAGAGTAAGGGCTATTCTGGACCCACTTAAAGCTGAAAACCAAGACTCAATAAGATCAAGGAGAACCACCAGTCCATTAACTTCCTGCCAGAACAACAGTCAACCCTCTTTAAAGGAAGACAACATGATCCAACTTCTATTGAATAACCCACAATATTCAGCATATAATAAAAAATTACTAGACATGTGAAGAAGCAGGAAAGCTGGACAATACTGGACAATAATAAATATAAAAAGACCTCATTTAAGGTGCTAACATTAGCAGAAAAAGATCCATAAATATATTCAATAATTTAAAGGAAACCGAGGAAACAAATGGGGAACATCAGAGAAAGAAAAATGAAAACTATGAAAGAGAATGAAATAGAGATCCAAAAGCAGAAAATTCATCTGAAATGAAAAAAAAAATAACTTGATGGGCTCAGCAGCAAATTGGAGATTATAGAAAAAAGGCTCAGTAAACTTGAAGACAAATTCTTAAAAATTATCCAATTTGAAGAAAGAGGAGAAAAAAGATTGAAAAACATATCAGGGTGGCAACAATAGACATTAGGGACTATAAAAGTGGGGAACAGTGAGAGGGGTAAGGGATGAAAAATTATTGGGTATGCTCAGTACCTAAGTGATGACATCATTTGTACCCCAAACCTCAGCATTATGCAATATACCCATGTAACAAACCTACACATGTACCCCTTGGATCTAAAATGAAAGTCGAAATTACTTTTTTGAACGAAAAACGTATCAGAGTTTCAGTGACCTACAGGACAATATGAAATAGTCCAACAGATGTGTAATTGGATTTCAAGAGGGACAGGAGAGAGAAAAAGAAGCATAAAATATATTTAAAGAAATAATGGACTTTTTAAATAAAGAACACTCTGATGGATGCAAAGGGGATAGTCTAGGCAGAAAAGACCAAAAGTTACACCTAAAACTGAGCCATGATAACGAGAACAAAAAGAAAATGGGCTTAAGAGATAAACTTGGCATGGTGGCTCACGCCTATAATCCCAGCACTTTGGGAGGCTGAGGCAGGCGGATCACTTGAGATCAGGAGCTCAAGACCAGCCTGGCCAACGTGATGAAACCCTGTCTCTACTAAAAATACAAAAATTCAAAAATTAGCTGGACATGGTGGCCTGCACCTGTAGTCACAGCTACTTGGGAGGCTGAGGTGGGAGAATCACTTGAACCCAGGAGATGGAGGTTACAGTGAGCGAAGATCCAAGATCGCACCACTGCCCTCCAGACTGGGACACAGAGTGAGACTCTGTCTCAAAAAAAACAAAAAAAAAAAGAGATAAACTTGCCATTAAGTCAATTAGATGTTTTACCTTTATATAAAACATGCTATGAAAAAAATTCAAGAGGAAAGAGAATTAGCCTAACCATAAAAATGCTTTAAAAATCCCTTTAAAAATGTATATATACCATATATACAATGTGTATTATATATAAGTGTGAACTATTACATATATACATATACATATATATGCACACACACACATACACACAGAGCAGGAAACAAGGAATATGCAACATAACAGGAAAAAAAAAACATTAACTATAGTCAGTCCCAATCCCATCAGAAATAGCAGCTTTGCAAGTCTTCAGCAACTAATCAATGTGCTAATATAAATTTGCTTTTGACAGCTAAGAACAGCTCTATTAAAAAGCCTACTATTAGATACTTATTTTGCATTTCTAATAAGCGTAAGCCCTATAGCCAGAAGCTCTGGCTGAAGGAGCTGGAAAGGGAGTAAAGAAGGAACTTCATTTTACCCTCTGATCAGTAGACACCTGAACTTTGAGAACAACCACACAGGCTAGAGAATTTCTAATTGAAATTGCCTATAAGATATTTCCCTAGAGACACTCATGACCACACCCAGAGAAGACTTGAATTCCTGAACTCTGTAAGAGGTGACATGATTTTTCAATGATAATTGTTATTGCACTACTACTTTTTTAAAAACAATAAATTTGGAAAAGGAATATCTCTTAAAATTCCTTAAATCTAATGAATCAGTTTTATTTCTCTTCCTTTTAAGTGCTGTATAAGCAGTTATAAAGTCAACATAGTTTTAACTATCAAATATGAGTATAGATTTAGGTTATTTTTTCCATTAAGCATATAACCTAGTTTTTATTTTTTATTTTGCTATTGTTTACAAAACACCTTTTATAGTTGTGAAATCATTACTATGAACTAAATCAGAAGTTGGCAAACTTTATTAAGGAGCTATTTGATAGATGTTTTAGGCTTTGCAGATCATGCTCTCTCTGTAACAAATACCCAACTCTGTTATTGTAGCATAAAAGCAACCATAGACAATTGGTATCAAATGGGTACGGTTGTGTTACAATATAAAGCTTTATTTATAAAAGAAGTAGCAGGACAAAAGCTGTAGTTTGCAAACACCTATTCCAAATGTGTCCTCTCTTCCAGACATTGTACTACCTGCTTTATATGTATATTTCATTAGTTACTTACAATAACTTTGTGAAGCAGGAATAATTAGCCCTATTTTGTATAATACAAAAGAAAATATGCTTAACAAATTTATAACTTACCCAGGTACGTACAGGAGTCAGAATTTGAGCCCAGGTCTGTCTGATTTTGTGCTCTGCTGTGGTTTGAATGTGTCTCTTCCAAAATTCAGGTGTGCCTAATGTGCTTCTGGTAACAGGTGGGGCCTGTAAGAGGTAATTGGCCATGAGGGCTCCTCCCTAGTGAATGGGATTAGAAGCCCTTATGAGAGGGCTGGATTGAGGGAGTTTATCCTGCTTGCCCTTCTGCATTTTGCCATGTAAGGACACAATGTTTCTCCCCTCTGAAGGTTGCAGCAACAAGTGCCATCTTGGAAGCAGAGAGCAGCCCTCACCAGACAACCAAATCTGCTAGTGCCTTGATCATGGACTTCCCAGCCTCCAGAACTGTGGTAAAATAAATTTCTGTTCTTTATAAATTCCTGTTACAGAAGCGTAAATGGAGTAAGCCATGCTCTTAAGATCATTTGCTAGTACATCATTAAATGAATACAACACACTCGACATAAGCATTCAACTTCTGTACATTTATGATACAGCTTACCCTCTGCTATTATTAATAATCTGCAATAAATTTCTTGAGGCATGAAGTTGTGTTTTCTACTTTAAGATTGTTTTCTGGCCGGGTACAGTGGCTTACGCCTGTAATCCCAGCACTTTGGGAGGCCGAGGCAGGTGGATCACAAGGTCAGGAGATCGAGACCATCCTGGATAACACTGTGAAACCCCCTCTCTACTAAAAAAATACAAAAAAGAAAAATTAGCTGGGTGTGGTGGCGGGTGCCTATAGTCCCAGCTACTCGGGAGGCTGAGGCAGGGGAATGGTGTGAACCCAGGAGGCGGAGCTTGCAGTGAGCTGAGACCATGCCACTGCACTCCAGCCTGGGTAACAAAGCGAGCGAGACTCCATCTCAAAAAAAAAAAAAAAAAAAAAAAAAAAGATTGTTTTCTTAGGATAAATTCTCAACACTAGGATTTCTGGGATAAAGAGCTCTGATCTAAGGATTAGAATATTCAAATAATAATCTGATATCACAATATCTTTGTGAGTGTTCTGTTTTCATTTTCAGGTATTATTTGTTTGTGACATAGAGCTATGCAGTTCTTTGTGTCTATGTTTATAGGAGTTCTGTTTTTTCCCCGCTATATACTTGTGTATTGATATGGTTTGGCTCTGTGTCCCCACCCAAATCTCATACTGAATTTTAGCTCCCATAATTCCCACATATTGTGGGAGGGACCAAGTGGAAGATAATTGAATCATGGAGGGGTGATTTCCCCCATGCTGTTCTCCAGGTAGTAAATAAGTCTCAGGAGATCTGATGGTTTTATAGGGGAAACCCCCTTTGCTTGGTTGTCTCATTCTCTCTTGTCTGCTGCCATGTAAGACATGACTTTTGCCTGCTGCCATGATTGTGAGCCCTCCCCAGCCACGTGGACCTGTGAGTCCAATAAACCTCTTTTTCTGTATAAATATCCAGTTTCAGGTATGGGTTTATCAGCAGCATGTGAACAGATTAATACACCTATAAAGCATAATAATGTATTTCTTTCTATCTGGATAAGTAGTGAAGGTAGCTTTGGGAATTGTAGAGCAGATAAGTCTTGAACCATCATGAACTGAAATGCTAATCCATACTGGGATCACATAAAATTAATAGGCTGAAAAAAGATCCACAGAGGGTTATATGACAGTAGATTAGCAACATGGGAACTGTGAGTAGAAGATAAGTTTTTTTTTTAACTTCTGTAATGTTTGAAATATCAACATTAGTCTATATTCTTTTCTCAATTGTTGAAAGTAAGCAAGTTCAAATGTTGTATTTTCCATTTCAACTTAAGAGCTCATGTTTTCACATAATACCTTCAATGACGGCACATGTCTTTCTGGTCAGAGAAGCTTCATGTACAGTATACTTAAAATAAATACATATATGATCTGCCAAGCCCCAAGTGATTGATCAAATCCACCTTCCATTCCCTCTATCAAATATCTTCAGAAACATGCCCAAAATACCCATGTGTTCTATGCCACTCTTAGCCCACTATACTAGTGCATTCTCATACTACTATAAAGATATACCTGAGACCAGGTAATTTACAAAGAAAAGACTTTTAATTGACTCACAGTTCTGCATGGCTGGAGAGGAGGCCTCAAGAAACTTACAATTATGGCGGAAGGTGAAGGAGAAGCAAGGCATGTCTTACATGGTGGCAGATGAGAGAGCACGAAGGGGGAAGTGCTACACTTTTAAACTGTTAGATCTCATAAGAACTCACTCACTATCAAGAGAACAGCAAGGGGGAAATCCCCTCCCATGATCCAGCCACCTCCCACCAGGCCTCTCCTCTGACATATGGGGATTACAATTCAAGATGAGATTTGCCTGGGGACCCACTGCCAAACCATATAACTCACTCATTCAAATATTAGCTTATTTATTGATCTGAGGAACATTCTGGTTTTCCCAGTGGCTGCTGGTTCTTCTTCTGTAATCCCAATTATGGAATTTCTTTGCCCTGAAAATAGAACCATGGCAGCCATGGGAAATAATGTATAAATAGTATTCACCCTACAAACATGACTGAAGCTCCAAATTATCAAGCAAAGAGAACATAAATAGATGAGTAATGTGTTTGGAAGTATGTTTCCATATAGAACTTTATCCTTCATTAATAATATTCAGCTTCCAGATCTCACAAGCCACCTTTATCACTTCCTAGATAAGTCTCTCTGACACCAACAGCTTTTAAAATGTCTGTTGACATCCTAAAGGTGTTATGTATCCAGGGAGATAGGAGAATCTCTTCCTCCATTGATATTTTCTCTGGAATTGAAAGACAGTGAATTTGGCCACTTCAATTCTTCAGCTCCTTCACTACCAAAGTGCGCCACACCTCACTCTGAATATCTAGAGTCATAAATATTCAGTGGATATGACAGAGATAGAATCAGTAAACTTGAAGACATAAATAGAACTTACTCAATTTGAAGAAAAAGGAGAAAATAGAGGAAAAAATGAACAGATACTCAGAGACCTATGGAGCAGTAACAAAAGATCTAACATTTATATGATCAGGGTTGTAGAAAGAAAGGAGACAGAATATGGAGCTGAAAAGGTATTTATAGAAATAAGAGCTAAAAACTTCTCAAACTGGGTGAAAGCCATAAACATTCAAGAAGTTGAGCCAACCTCAATTAGGATAAGCCCAAAGAAATTCAAGGCAAGGCACATGATGGTTAAACTTCTGAAAAATAAGTTCAAAGAACAAATCTTAAAAGCAATCAGAAAGAAATTATGCATTACGTATAAGGGAACACCAACTCAAATAATAGCAGGTTTCTCAAGTGAAACCATGGAGGTCAGAGGAAAGTGTCACAACACTTTTTAATGTTGAAGAAAAGAACTATCAACTGTGAATCTGATATCCAGTGAAACTACCTTCAGGAATAAGAGGGGGAAAAAAGACATTCTTAGATGAAAAAACATTGAAAGAATCTGTTACCAACAGTCTCACCCTTAAGGGATGGTTAAAGAAAGCTCTCAAAACTTAATAAGGGAATACTAAGAACAACTTTATGTACATAACTTTAACAACTAAGAAGAAACAGACCAATTTCTCCAACTGCCAAAACTTAACCAAGAATAGATACATAATCTGCAAGAGTAGATAACCATTAAAGTAATTGACATTGTAATTAAAATGTTCTAAACAAAAATCCGCAGGTCCTGATGATGTCACTAGGGAAATTTATCAAAAATTTAAAGAAGAATTGACACCACTTTTACATAATCTCTTCCAGAAAATGAAAGAGCAGGGAATAGTCTCCAATACATTTTGAGGCCAATATTATCTTGATATCAAAATCAGACAAGGTCAGTACAAAGGGAAAACTAATATCTCTCATGAAGATGCCAATATCATCAACAAAATACTAGTAAACCAAATCCAACAATCTATAAAAACAGTTATATGCTATAATCAAGTGAAATGTATTCTAGATATACAGGATTGGTTCAGCATTCCAAAAGCAATCAATGTAATTTACAATATCAGCAACAGTCTAAAGGAGAAAAGGTAGATGGTCATATCAACTGACATAGAAAAGACATTTGATAACACTTAATACCCGTGTAAAAGAAAATCTCTCAGCAAGCTGGGAATTCAACAGAATGACCTCTACTTGATAAAAAGAATCCACAGAAAATTCTACAGATCACATCATACTCAACGGTAAAATATTAAATGCTTTTTTCCCTCAGATCAGGAACAAGGCAAGTATGTCCACTCTCATCATTCTTACTCAACACAGTGCTGGAAGTTCTAGCCATTGCAATAAAGCAAGAGAAAGAAATAAAGGAATACAGATTGGAGAAAGAAGAAATAAAAATGTCTCTATTTACAGATGACTTTTTTTTAATCTAAAAATCCCAAGGAATTTACAAAAAAAAATCTACAATTAATAAATGAGTTCAGCAAGATCACAAGATAAGGGATCAACACACAAAAATCAGTCGTATTTCTCAATAAAGTTGACAACGAATATGTGGAAATTGAAATAAAAAACTCCAAAGCAATTAAATATTCAGGTATAAACTTAAGACATGCTGAAGTTAGAAAATGGTGATGAAGGAAATCAAGTAAGACCTAAATAAGCAGGGAAACATACTTATGTCCATGGATTAGAAAACACTACATAGTAAAAACATCAATTGTCCCCAAATTGATCTGTTGGCTTAATGTAATTCTTATCAAAATACAGGCATATGTTGGAGATATTACAGATTCAGGCCTAGACCACTGCGATAAAGTGAGTATCACAATGAATCAAGTCAGATGAATTTTTTAGCTTCCTAGTGCGTATAAAAGTTATGTTTACACTACAATCTATTAAGTACTTAATAGCATTATATCTTAAAAACAATGTACTCACCTTAGTGAAAAAATACTTTCAGCTGGGAAGGGTAGCAAAGAGAGAGGATGAAGAGAGGATGGTTAATAGGTACAGAAATACAGTCAGATAGAAGAAATAAGATTTGGTGTTCAATAGTACAGGACAGTGACTATAGTTCAGAATAATGTGTTGTACCATTCAAAATAGCTAGAAGAAAAGAACTGGAATGTTTTCAATATAAAGAAAAGATATATGTTTAAGGAGATGAATATTCCAAATACTATATTCATGTATCAAAATATCACATGTACCCCCAAAATGTGTACACATATTATGCATTAATTTTTAAGGATGTTTTACTGTTAAAAATGCTAATTAAATAAGCATAAACTGTTGGAAAAAATGTTGCTAAGAGACTTACTTGACACAAGGTTGTCACAAACCTTCAGTCTGTAGAAAACACAATATCTGTAAAGCACAATAAATCAAAGTACAATAAAACAAGATATGCCTGTACTCATAAGGGGTGCATGTGTATGTATATAGTAAGGCAAGTTCATCCTAAAATTTATATGGAAAGACACAAGCCCTATAATAGCTAAAACAATCTTGAACAAAGAAGAATAAATTGTTTCATTTAATTTTATTATTTTACCAATATTAAGGTTTACAGTATAGTTATAGTAATTTATTCTGACCAATGGGAAAGAACAGAAAACCCAGAAATAGACCCACATGAATGTACCCAATTAATTTTTGACAAAGGTGTAAAAGCAATTAAATAAAGGATAGACTTTTAAACAAATTATACTGAAGCCGTTGGATATTAGTAGGCAAAAGAAAATGATCATCAATCTGAACCTTGTACCTTATCTAAAAATTAACTCAAAATTGTTCACAAACATAAATGTAAAACATAAAATTATAAAGCTTTTGGGGGGAAAATGGAAAAACTTTTAAGGCATTTAGGGTTAGGGAAAGTGTTCTTAGGTAGAGTTCTTAGGTTTGACATCAAAAGCATGATCCAGAAAAGAAAATAATAAATTGGACCTCATCAAAATTAAAAACTTTTGCTCTGTGAAATATTCTGTTGAGAGGAAAACAAGGTACAGACTGAGAGAATGTATTTGCAAATCACGTATCTGACAAAGGATTAGTACCTAGAATATACAAAGAGTTATCAAAAGAGTAAAGAACAACACTCAATTCAAAAATTGGCAAAAGACATGAACAGACATTTCACTGAAGAGGGTATACAAATGATATATAAGCACAATTAAAGATATGCAACTTTATTAGCTATTATGGAAATGCAAACTAAAACTACAGTGATATATTACTGCATACCTATCAGAATGAGTAAAAAAAAAATTCAAAAAAGACCAAATGCTTGTCTTTGATCTTTGGAAAGGATGCAAAGACACTAGATCATTCATACACTGCTGTTAGGGATGTAAAATGACATAGTAACTCTGGAAAATAATTTGACAGTTACTTATATATCCAAACATAAAATTACCATACATCCCAGCAATTGCGCTCTTAAATATTTATCTCAGAAAAATTGAAATTTATGTTTCTATAAAAACCTGTACATGAATATTCATAACAGCTTTCTTCATAATAGCAAAAAGCTGGAAAGAACCCAGATGGCCTTCAATGGGTGAATGGTTAAACAGTGGTACATCCATACCATGGAATAATACTCAGCTACAAAGGAATGAACTGTTGATAGAGACAATAATTCGGATGAATTTCCAGAGAATCATGCTGAGTGAAATAACGCCAATCCTAATGGTTACATACTGCATAATTCTATTCATGTATCATTCTAGAAATGACAAAATTATAGAAATAGTGGTGGTTGCCGGGGGTTAAGGATGAAAAATGGGGTGGGTTAGGAAAGAAATAGATGTGATAGAAGAACATCAAGATCATTGTGGTGGCTGGGTGTGGTGGCTCATACCTGTAATCCCAGCTCTTTGGGAGGCCAAGGCAGGCAGATCACCTGAGGTCAGGAGTTAGAAACCAGCCTAGCCAACATGGCGAAATCCCGTCTTTACTAAAAAATACAAAAATTAGCCAGGCCTGGTGGCAGGCACCTATAATCCCAGCCACTCAGGAGGCTAAGGCTGGAAAATCACTTGAACCCAGCAGGTGGACGTTGCGGTGAGCCGAGAACGGGGCACTGCACTCCAGGTTGGGTGACAGAGTGAAACTCCACCCCCCCACCCCCCAAAAAAAGAAAGATCATTGTGGTACCTGGATTATTTCATTTAACAGAAAGACAAACATCACATGTTCTCACTTATTTGTGGGATCTAAAAATCAAAACAGTTTACTCGTGGGCATGGAGAGTAGAAAGGTGGTTACCAGAGGCTGGGAAGGGAAGTGGGGGGTGGGGGGAGTGGGGGAAATGGTTAATGGTTACAAGAATGTTAAAAAGAATGAATAAGACATACATGATTGCACAACAGGGTGACTACAGTCAATAACTTAATTGTACATTTTAAAATAACAAAAAATGAATCATTGTAGTGATTGAACTATTCTGTATTTTGACTATGATGATAGACACGCAAACCTACACATGTGATAAAATTGTACAGAACTAAGTACACATATACACAAGTACAAGTAAAACTAAAAAAAATGAATAAGATAAGTGGATTGTACCTTTGTCAATATCCCAATGGTGATTTATACTGTACTTGGACAATATGCTATCATTGAGGAAATTGGGTAAAGAATGCATGGGATCTTCCTATCTTATTTCTCACAACTACATGTAAATATATAATTATCTGAAACTTTAAAAGTTTAAAAATGGGCCGGGCACGATGGCTCACGCCTGTAATCTCAGCACTTTGGGAGGCCAAGGCGGGTGGATCATGAGGTCAGGAGATCGAGACCATCCTGGCTAACATGCTGAAACCCTGTCTCTACTAAAAAATACAAAAAATTAGCCGGGCATGGTGGTGGGCGCCTGTAGTCCCAGCTACTCGGGAGGCTGAGGCAGGAGAATAGCGTGAACCTGGGAGGCAGAGCTTGCAGTGAGCCAAGATCACGCCACTGTACTCCAGCCTGGGTGACAGTGTGAGACTCTGTCTCAAAAAAAAAAAAAAAAGAAAAAGAAAAAGTTTAAAAAGGAGGGGGAGAGAAGTGTCTGTTCATGTACTTTGCCCACTTTTTGAAGACATTTATGCAGCCAAAAAACACATGAAAAAATGCTCACCATCACTGGCCATCAGAGAAATGCAAATCAAAACAACAATGAGATACCATCTCACACCAGTTAGAATGGCAATCATTAAAAAGTCAGGAAACAACAGGTGCTGGAGAGGATGTGGAGAAATAGGAACACTTTTACACTGTTGGTGGGACTGTAAACTAGTTCAACCATTGTGGAAGTCAGTGTGGCGATTCCTCAGGGATCTAGAACTACAAATAACCATTTGACCCAGCCATCCCACTACTGGGTATATACCCAAAGGACTATAAATCATGCTGCTATAAAGACACATGCACATGTATGTTTATTGCAGCACTATTCACAATAGCAAAGACTTGGAACCAAGCCAAATGTCCAACAATGAGACTGGATTAAGAAAATGTGGCACATATACACCATGGAATACTATGCAGCCATAAAAAATGATGAGTTCATGTCCTTTGTAGGGACATGGATGAAATTGGAAACCATCGTTCTCAGTAAACTATCGCAAGAACAAAAAACCAAACACCGCGTATTCTCACTCATAGGTGGGAATTGAACAAGGAGAACACATGGACACAGGAAGGGGAACATCACACTCTGGGGCCTGTTGTGGGGAGGGGGGAGGGACAGCATTAGGAGATATACCTAATGCTAAATGACGAGTTAATGGGTGCAGCACACCAGCATGGCACATGTATACATATGTAACTAACCTGCACATTGTGCACATGTTCCCTAAAACTTAAAGTATAATAATAATAAAATAAAATTTTAAAAAAGGAGGGGGAAATTGTGCCCAAATAAATAGGTTTTTGTCTCCAGTGACAAAGAGATATGGCCATATGGATGGCCCCAGAGAACTATGATTAAAGGACCCACAGCCATGGATGAGTCAACAGGACAAGTCAATGCAATGCAGAAAGTATTTCTCAAACACTGTGTCTGTACCTTCTTCTCTTAAATCATGTGTCCTTGCAGCCTTCTACTCCAAGGTAGAAATGTATCACTCCACGGTAAATATTAAACTTGAGAATTGTTTGGGGGAAACAAAGAAAATGTTCTATGTTCTTTTATTGTGTAATTTTTGTAATTTTTAATTTTTGTGGGTTCACACCAGGTGTATATATTTATGGGGTACACGAGATGTTCTGATACAGGCATGCAATATGTAATAATCACATCATTAAGAATGGGGTATCCATCCCCTCAAGTATCCTTTGTGTTACAATCCAATCACACTGTTATTTTTAAATGTACAATTATCATTGACTATAGTTCTATATTCCTTTAACATATCAAGAAACAAATATGGAGGAATCAAATATACAGCTCTCTCTATATATATATTGAGAAGCTGAGTAGTATTGAGAAGATTCCTGTCCTGGATAGCTTCCATTAACCTCCCAATTTCAGTGGAGACTGTCCACTGCCTCCAGTTTGCTGGGTATCCCCCAGGGGACTAACACATATGGCGTCCATCAACCAGTGTATGAACCAGAGTGTCCACGGTTTCTGGCTAGGTTCAGCTAATGAGCGGACAGGAAGAGATCAGAAGATAGAAGAGTGAAGTTGAATATTTGTTTCCTCAGCTCCCCCATGGCCAGGGTGCCCCTAAGTTGGTTGTGTTCTTCTACTACTAGTCATAGCCCGAGTCAAACCTCCCTATTCGTACAGTTATCCTATCTACTTCTAGTGGCTGGTCCCTCCCCTTGACCCTTTAGACCCGGGGTGGTAACAGCTCCTCATTGGATACTTCAGGATACTGCACTATCTCTTGTTATTTCCTTAAATCCACACCATACTTTTGGAACTAGTCCCTTTGTTAAGTCTCTTCAAAGTTCTCTTATTCTGTTTGAAAGTACCATCTCCTTTCTCCAGGGACCTTAAAAATTAAATATATTTTTCATAATAACCCAGCTAAACCATAAAGCATGTTGCCCTAAGGTAGTCCCATAACAATTTAGGGGAAATTTTTGAAAATCCTTTTGGTTACAATTTGTGAGGAAAAGGGTAATCAGAAAGATATTTCCCATTTCAATTCTCTTGCCTCCAATTCTGGGTGGGGGTAAGGGTCTGGGAGGTGGCCACATCAAAATAAACCTGGTGGCACTGCTATGCTCAGGCAGACATTCGATAAATGGTATTGGTCAGATTATCAACTATGCTAGTCCCTCATTTTTATTTGCATTTTTATCTATTATCTCATTTAATCTTCACACTGAAGGTCTTATTAAAATCTCCATTTTACATATGATGGAATACAATCTCAGAAGCAAGGAAATGCACCTAAAATTCACAGCAAACAAATGGCAGAGACAAGACTTTAACCCCCGTCTCTCTAATTACCAAGCCTGGACACATTTTATTGCCCTATAAATAGCAGATTCTCCAACTAAGATTAATGTATTAGTCAGCATGGGCTACTGTAAATACTACAGGCTGGATGGCTTAAGCAACAGAAATATATTTCTCACATTGCTAGATGCTAGAAGTCCAGTATCAACATGGCAGCAATGTGGGTTGCATTCTGAGACCTCTTTTCTTTTCTTTTTTTAGATTTTAAAATTCAAATTTATTAAATTCAACAAAAGTGAGGAGCCAACCCAAATGTCCAACAATGATAGACTGGATTAAGAAAATGTGGCACGTATACACCATGGAATACTATGCAGCCATAAAAAATGATGAGTTCTGAGACCTCTTTTCTTGACAAGTAGACAGCCACCCTCTCTCTCTGTGCTCCCGTGCTCTTCTGTTGTGCATGCTCTGCATGGGAGCTGGAAGGGGGATGACAGGGTGGAGAGCTCTCTCTTTTATCTCTTCTTAAAAGGACACTAATCCTATTGAATCAGGGCCCCATTCTTATGACCTCATTTAACTTTATTTCATTAAGTCCCTATCTCCAAATATAGTCACATTGAGTTAAGGCTTCAACATATGAATTTTGAAGAGATACAAACATGTCCATAACATAACATAATTATGCAGACTTTCAACAACCAGGCATAACCAGGATGACTTGTTTTCTTTTTAGAAGCTCAAAAGTCACATTTTCTATAAAAAATTTTCAACTCAAATTTAAGTCTTGAGCTCCTTTTAAAACATTGGCAAGAAAACCAGTATTTTCATCTTGGGGCTTCCCACTATTTTTTTCCTTAATTTTTCAAACCCCAAATGCTCAAGCAGTACAAAGCAGACCACAACTGAATGAAGATTCTCTTGGCATGAGGTTGGTCTGTGATTCTGATTGCTTTTCATTGCCTCTTGGTGATACTGTTGAAAGCTGGATGAGCTTCCACAGTCTAGGGGTGTTAAAGTTCCACTGCATGGCAGTGCATCATAGGTCCAGAAGAAGGCCTGGAAACCATGCACATCACTGAAGAAAAGGAAATTGTCAGCTTTCTTCTGACTTTCTGCTAAAGTCACTAAAACTCAACCTCAGAACGTGTCTGAACTTTGTATTGCTCCTAGAAAGGAAAAAGGATGTGGTTAAAGAAAGGATGGAATTAAAACCAAATCAAAAAAAAATAAAAATAAAAATCTGAAACAGCTGTGTTTTAGAAAGCAAACCTCAGGGGCACAGTTTTTATCTCTAATAGACCTGTTTGTTCTAAAATCCAAAAATGAGAATGACCTGGTCACAGATTCATTAAGAAAAGAATATAAAAGAGCACCTTGTTCTTGAAGCAGAAGCATTGTAAATGTGTGGGTCAAATCTAACTTATAAGTCCAAAGACTCTTGGTCCTCTTCCCATTCAGTAACTGAGGCATGTCTTGATTAATAAATCAAATTCTCTCTCTCTCTCTCTCCCTCCTTCTCAAGCATACACGCACACATACACACATTTCACTAGAAAGAATAAACAGAACTACAAGGTCTTCACTAAGAGATGAATTTATCCAAAAATGCCAGTCTCTCTTCCAACACTCTATTATAAAATTACACATAGACAAAGCATACTTGAGAGTCCACAAGTCAGTGAACATCAAGAGGCTGAGGTAAAATGTCTAAGTGACAATGCACCTTCCTGTGTTTGAGGTTCTGGGGGCTACCCAGAAGGCCTTGTCTTGTCTTTTACAAGCTCCCAGGTGAGTGGGGCTGACAGCCATGGCCACACAAATTCAAGCACATTGCAACTGATGACTTTAAAGAACAGAGTGGTCTGGGGGCCCAGAAGCAGAAGTTTCTACCTCCCTAGCAGCCACTGAGAAAGTCTCAAGGCCATATAGCTAAGATACGCCTTCAAGGATGAATAATAGTTCCTCTTTCAGGGAAAATCTCTTTCATTTCATTGCTTTGGAAATTTTTTGAAATAAGCACATGCACATGCCCACATACACACACACACACACAAACTAAACACTTATGAAAGTTTATGAAGCTCATAAAGGTAAAGGTCCTACTCTTTGCTAATTAGCCAACCTTTTATGGCACTGAAACCAGATAAAAATGTCTCCCAGAAGTCTTTATAAAGAATACAAGGTATGCTATAATAAACACCATTTAATAGTATCATTAAAATGGACTTAACTATAACTTAATAGATCTGTTTCTTATCAGAACCTCAATATATTCTATCAAAGGACAATTCCATGGAAGCAGATCTAAAGGGAACCAGCACAATGTCCAAGTACTCAGCTCTCTATTTCCCTGTCTTATTTTTTTTTTTAATTTGGAATTCTTGGAAGAAGAGGTAGATTACAGGTCCTCGAAGCAAGCAATCCTCCTTGAATGTTATTTCTCTCCAGAGGCATTGTAAAAGAGACTGAGGGGTCATGATCCCTAGATTATACTCCTTGGCAAGTGCTTGTGATGAAATAATCCAGTGTTGCATTTTAAGAATGGCTCCAAATGCCACAGGACAGTCACACTCAGGATAATGTTAACTTCCTCTTGTGGAAATCAAGGAAGCAAGATGAGAAGTGACCTCCAATGGAGAGGCGGAATAGTCAGGAATCTGTCCTAACAGCCCCGATGAAGATAATGAGTGCAATGTGATAGGGAAAAGCAAATAGAAAAAAAAAAAAACACACACACACAGACCACCCAGGTTCCCCTTCTTGGAATAAAACCTCCTCTACTACTTTTGCTCAACTGATAGCAAGGAACTCATCAAGTCCCTGAACAGTCCAAAGTCAATCTGTTTAATAAACATTCCGTAGGCACCTGCTAAGCACCATAAAAGATGCCAGTTAGGGTTAGAGGCATGTAAAGTCCAAGTTATGCTCTTGAAAAATGCAAGTAACTTATGACATCATAAACACCTCTAAGGCTTTCCTGTTTTTGCACTTCCATGGTTAAGCATGGGCCAGAGCAGAGAAACCTGCACATCCGGATAGAATTCCTAACATTTTCCATGGAGGTCACAGACTCATCCCCAGATTCCTAGACATTTCTAAGGGGGTGCTATAGATCCTGTGCACTTTAAACAATGTCATCAAAAGGAAGACACATAAAGGATTAGGAGGTCAAGGGAAAACATTTCCATCTGCTTCCCCAGTCCCAAACCTTATGCTGATAAAGCCTCTCTCAAATTTATCATCTGTGCTGGTCAATGTCCACCGATCCTATTAAACAATAGGGCTGGGTAGAGTGATGTGCCAGTCTCATTAATAAATCTAATGAGGCACCAAGATATTGCAGGAGTGCAGTAGGTTCTAGGTGGTGCCTGTCCTTGGGGTATAATTTTATGTTCTTGCTCTGCACAGAAGTAATGTATTTATTCCAAGTTAATTTTTTTTCCTAAAGTAGGTTCGTTGTGATCCTTCGGTGCTACCTTAAATTGACAAATTTCAGGCTGCTGGGGCTTGTCATCTGAAGGAGGAAAAATTTGAGAAGTCAGTAATCAATCTGTATTGTGTAAAGATTAACATGCCTGCCCCTCAGATTAACCAGACCTAAATGCAAATTGGATTGAAATGGTCAGAAAGTGTTCCTAATCATGCATGCTGTGATTATGAATCCTGTTTATTTATCACCCTTTGAATCACCAAACACCAGGCAACTGGAAGAGACAGAGGTCAACAAACCCAAGATGAACTATTATCCCAGCTAGGTGGCAGGAAACTGATTAACTGAAGCAAGACCAGATAGCTCCAAGTCCAGGAAAAAAAAAAAAATACAAATACTTTCTCCACCAGAGGGCCTCTGAGTTGTAGCCTTGTCCTGGTCTAAGGGATGGATCAGCTGTGCATGGACAAATCCAAGAGGGAATGTCAAGGGCATGGGTGAGTTATGTAAGCAGAACCCAGACTAGCCATTCTCAAATATCAGGCTACAAATTTATTTCAAGGACTTTGGGGAAAAGAGCTCCTGAAAGCAGATACATGGAGATTGATGGATCCCCATGGGAATGGATGGGAACTGGGAAGCACAGCTTAGCTTAGTCACCTCGCTGGATCACTTGCAGAACTCTGTATCTCTCCAGCTGCCATGTTTGTCTGGGTTGCAGGCATTTTAACATCAGTGTGGGTGTATGAAGTTAATATGAGTGTGGGAGTGACGACATATGTGATGTAGGTATGCACACATGTATGTCTGAGTGGCTATATGGTTTGTATTAATAATTTATGAGCTAGCAACGCCTAACTTCAAAGGAGGCAGTGTTTTAAAAATTAACCTAAGTCAATGGTTTGTGCCTTCAGACATATTTCTCAAAGAAATAATGCTCCACCAAGCACCTAATTTTCTCAGACATTCATCACTTACCTGAGGGGCATAGTGTGGAATCACATTGTGGGTGGACCCAATTATCACACAATTAGAACAGAATTTAACTAATATGGCATCAAGGATTTAATGCCACACTAAGTGGTTTAGACTATACTATGTGGGTCAGTGGTTCCCAGACTTTTATTTCAAGTACAGGATATTTTTTTAATTGAGGGAATAGCATTTAGTGACCAAATTTTTATTTTGCCTAGTAAGGACTTTAACAGAAAAACAGCAGGAGCAGAGACAGGAAACAAGGTAGTCCCATTATTTCATTAAGGAGAGGACATTTTTAGCACCAAAAAAAATAGAAAAAAATGTAAATTTTAGGAAGTAAAAAAGGTTGGGGGTGGAAACCATTCTAATAACTTAATAGATTTACCTAAAAGAAAATCTTACCATAAAAATTAAATTCTAGTTTCATCCATGTCCCTACAAAGGACGTGAACTCATCATTTTTTATGGCTGCATAGTATTCCATGGTGTATATGTGCCACATTTTCTTAATCCAGTCTATCATTGCTGGACATTTGGGTTGGTTCCAAGTCTTTGCTATTGTGAATAATGCAGCAATAAACATACGTGTGCATGTGTCTTTATAGCAGCGTGATTTATAGTCCTTTGGGTATATACCCAGTAATGGGATGGCTATTCTCACTCATAGGTGGGAATTGAACAATGAGAACACATGGACACAGGAAGGGGAACATCACACTTTGGGGACTGTTGTGGGGTGGGGGGAGGGGGGAGGGATAGCATTGGGAGATATACCTAATGCTAGATGACAAGTTGGTGGGTGCAGCGCACCAGCATGGCACATGTATACATATGTAACTTACCTGCACATTGCGCACATGTACCATAAAACCTAAAGTATAATAATGATAATAATAATAATAATAAAAGAAAAAAAAAATTAAATTCTACTTTTTCAGCCTTTCTCACTGTAAACCTGTGAAAACTGCTTCATGACTAAGTGTTTTATTGCTCAGACACAGGTTTGGGAAACTAATGGCTTCAGGGAACCCAAAGCAGCTCCATAGGTCTGAACTGGTGTTTTGTGGTTGCGGCCAGATATAGTCAAAGTTCCAAGACTGAGAAAATAGGCAGAGAGCTTCCTTTCACAAACCTTTACCTTGTGGCCAATAGGGATCCACAGGAGAGCCTTGATCTGAGGCATGAAAGGGCCACAGTAACATTTTAGAAAGAATGTCTGGACAACAGGGTGGGAAAAAGATTGGAAGTAGTGATCCTGTTATTAGGGTTGTATAATAAATCACCTCAAAATTCAGTGGCATAAAACAGCCATTCATTGTGCTCTCAGATTCTGTAGGTCAGAGTCCAAGTGGGACAGCAAGGATGGCTTGATACTGCTGCACCATCCCTGGGGTCTCAGGCTTGAAGGCTGGGGGCTGGGACCATCCAAACACTCACTCACACAGGGGCAGTTGATGCTCGCTGTCGACTGGGGACATCTCAGCCCCTCTCCTGTCGTCCCTCCACACAGGCTCATTTAAGCTTCCCGGCAGCACTGTGGCTGGTTTCCAAGGACAAGTGTGTAGGCAGAGAAAAGGAGCTGTATCCTTTTGATGACCCAGCCTTGGAAGCCACAGGATATCATTTTTCTCCATTATCTGCTGGTTGGAGTTTTAATCAACCCTTGTCCAAATTAGGGAAAAAGGAACACAAACCCCACCTCTAAGTAGGAAGACTTGATTAGATTGTGAGAGGGAGAGAGGGAGAGAGGGAGTGGGTGGAAGGGAGAGAGAGAGAGAGAGAGAGAGAGAGAGAGAGAGATGCATTTCTAACACCTTTCCAAGTAATGCTAATGCTTTTGATGTAGGACCACACTTTAAGAACCACTGGTCTAGCAATGTTATCTGTTGTGATGGTGATGATGATGATGATGATGATGACGACAATGATGACAATGATGATGACAGAGATGCTGCTGCTGATGATTCGTGGGGATCACTAGGATGATGATGGGTACAATGGTGATGATGGTGATGATTCCTATAATGGACTCCAATTTTATGTTAAGTAATAAAGGACAAATTTTTTAATAACTTGAAGTGAACATTTTTGTATATTCCATGCTATAGTTTGGCAACTCTTGATGAAATATCACAGTGTAGTTCAAATATGTTACACTTAACATTTTGGTACGAAGTTCTTAGCGTACGAGTCATATGCAAATGAATCAGGCAGAATCCTTATGGACTTTTGGTGGACAAAGACCTATGAACTATTAGTAGAGAGAAGAGATTTTTGCTGAGTAAGGAACAGAACTGGACAGTGAATAAGGATAACTTGGTCTTCTCTAGTTGTAAAGGATTATCTTTGCAAAATGATAGGATTGAATGAAATTATCTCCACGATCCAGCTCAGCTCTGCCAAGTAGAGATTCTCTAATAATTACAATCTAAAGAAAGCTAGGAGCACAGCAGCCTGCCCCCAGGAAGCTACCTGCAGTTCAGAGCTATTGACCCAGGCCCTATGAGACCTCAGCAGAGGATGTTTTTCTTATCCCAAACCAGCATCAGTCAGTAGCTGAAACTTCTATGAGGCCTGAAGGAGCTGGCTGCTTGTTGCATGAGAAATGCGAAAATTCCTGCCCTTGGAGTCTGTGAAAGGAGGCCCTATTTCCCACTTCTCTGAGACTGAGATGGGGAACTTGAGTTCAATAGGCTGCTCTTAGGAAATTTCTTCATAAGCCTCACATCTAGACTACAGGAAAGAGAAAGGCCTGGGGTCATTCTGTCCCCTCCCCACCCACAGGCTGCTACTGCTGGTGTGACCATCATGACACCAGACCCCAGAGAAGCTCCGGCCTCCATGGCTTGATCCTCTTTAAAAATGAAAGGTTTCCATGTGTATTTGGGCTGCTGAATACACTGTTCTTTTGCTGTTCTTTCTTTTTGATTGTCTACACCTTAGGGGTATTCAAGGGAGAGAATACACTCATGGGTTCTTAGTTTCTCTTTCTGGTTGGGCTAGTAAAGCCCTTTCTCATCCCCCATTTCCACTTATCACTAGAGACAGAAACTAAAAACCATGGCTTCAGGCTGTGAAAAGCCTAAAGCAAAACAACAACTACAACAACAAAATAACGCAAGTTGGACAAGCTTGCTGGAATGTTCCTGGGATAAACAACCAACCAGTCCTTCTTGCCCCTTTAAAGAGAGGCCATTTGTAATTCATTTGTGAGTATTTGGCATGAGACCTGACACACAGTAATACTGAGCAGATATCTGTTGAATGAATGAATGACCATCCACCTTAGGAAGTCATAGATGTTGAATTTCTCAGCTAATCTCATAAAAGCCATAATAACTAGCTTATGTTGAACCCTTACTATGTGCCTGGAACTATTCTAAACACTGTCAAGTAATATCTCATTTCACGCTCAAAATAGCCCTATGAGGTTGACTGTTGTTGTCACCATCCCATTATACATATGGGAAAACTAAGAGTTGAGATTACATGGCTAATAAGAGGCATAACAGAGATCTGATCCCAGGCAATCTGGCTCTCTTGGGAAGCACTTTTAATAGTTCTCTGGATTCTATCCAAATACACACAGGCCATCAAATGACTGGTAGATGCCCTTCTAGACACTCGCTGGTCCTCCCTTTCATGACTTCTTTTCTGCTCCCTGGATCTGCCTTCAGTCACTTCATCCACTCACACAAAGAGACACAGCACAAGGAGGGCAGCAGCACGGAGGCCTGATTGCAAAGAAGAGGTCTCAGGAGCAATGGGAGAGAGAATGGACAGTGATTGCCCTTTCGTCTCTCTCTCTCTCTCTCTCCATACTGCAGACAGCCATCATCGTGTGACCTCACAGAGGTTCTGCATCACAGCAAGATTCTTCCTTCACTTATCCTCCCTGCAAAGAATCCTCTAGGGAAAAGGAATGAAGTTGGGCGCAGTGGCTCACAGCTGTAATCCCAGCACTTTGGGAGGCCAAAGCAAGAAGATCACTTGAGGCCAGAAGTTTGAGACCAGCCTGGGCAACATGGTGAGACTCTGCTTCTATCAAAAATACTTTTTAAAAATTAGCCATGTGTGGCAATGCACACCTGTGGTCCAGCTACTCAGGAGGCTGAGGTGGGAGGATTGCTTGAACCCAGAAGGTGGAGGCCGCAGTGAGCCATGATTGCACCACTGCACTCCAGCATGAATTACAGTGTGAGACCCTGTCTGAAAAAAGAAAGAAAGAAAGAAGAAAGAAAAGAAAAGAAAAGAAAAGAAAAGAAAAGAAAAGAAAGAAAGAAAGAAAGAAAGAAAGAGGAAGGAAGGAAGGAAGGAAGGAAGGAAGGAAGGAGGGAGGGAGGGAGGGAGGGAGGGAAGGAAGGAAGGAAGGAAGGAAGGAAGGAAGGAAGGAAGGATCACCTCAATTTCCACATTATTTAATAGCTCTCTGGATACTCCCATCAAGTCTCAGTAGACTCATTAGTCAAATGAGAAGAATGAACTGACCCATTCTGAGAGTCTTGAAAGACGCATAACCCCAGACACATATACAAGATCATGGATATACAGACTCATGTTTTTAACAGAAACAATCCTTTCCTTTATTGCATAATACTTACTTGGTAATATCTCTTTATTATAGGCCAGTTGATTACTTAAAATAATGAAACAAGTTTAGTTCCCATCATACCCATTAATAATAATATTAAGTAAAACCAGTAGCCAAAAAATATATTCTCAGATCCAGCAGGCCTTTCAAAAAAAAAAATGTGGTCTACAAATGACAAGGAAAATTTTAGTTCTCTCTTTAACAAATAAATATCAGCCCTTCTTGGTGCTACTTTGATCAGCTGTTACATGTGGCTCCCTTTTAAGAGCCAGTTACAGGGTGGTGATCCGTCCTCATCCCACAGCAAAGCCCTGTAGGACCCTATCTGTGACGGCTGGCTGTCCACAGCATCAAGTCATAGCTACTGACATCCCATAGGGGTTTTCACTAACAATTATCCACATAAAAAGTTAACCACTGAGTCAGATGCAACAAAAGCTCCTCTTTCTCTTAAACTATATATGCCAACCAGCATAGCACCATTTCCTCCCACCAACCATTTCTCTTTTTGATTCAGAAAAAGGAGAGGCTTTGAAAGCTACCCCTCCAATTACCATCTGAAGTGTTAACTCCTAAGTCCAACTTCTTGTTCCCACACCCAAGGACAGCCTTCCCCTGTGTCTGCTGGGGTAGAATTCCTTGAGAAGCTACATACTTGGAAGCATTCTCAATAGATCTGTAGCATGCCAGTTAATCACCACACGCTAGTCAGCCTTCCTCAAAATTTGAAAATCCTAGGCAATGATTGCAACCAGTGTCTGGACAAGGGATAAATTAATTTTTATATTGTTCCCTTCCTAGGGCATACACAACAATGAAGTCAGCTATCCCAAAGTCCAGCTACCTATTATTTAGTTAACAATATCTAATTCTAAAGATTTTCCAATCCCATTTAAAGGAATTCACTGCCTAGTTAGTCATCAAATAAAACAGTTTTTCTCCATCAAAAAAGTGTTTGCACAACATGGATGAACCTGGAGGACATTAGGCTAAGTGAAATAAGCCAGACACAGAAAGACTAACGCTGCATCATCTCACTTATATGTGGTTCCTAAAAAAGTCAAACTCGTAGAAGCAGAGGGTAGAATAGTAGTTGGCCAGGGGCTGGGGTTGGAGGAAATGGAGAGATATTGGTCAGAGGCTACAAAGTTTCAGTTACACACAATGACTAAGCTCTAGGTATCTAATGTACAGCGTGATGACTGTAGTTAATTTATACTGCATTGCATACTTGAAATTTGCTAAGAGAGAAGATCTCACTATGTGTGCACACACACACACACACACGGTAGCTATGTGAGGTGATTGATATGTTAATTAACTGGACTATAGTAATTATTTTACTATATATGTATATCAAAACATCACATGAAACACTGTAAATAGCTACAATTCTTATTTGTCAACGTTACCTCAATAGAGTCAGAAAATAACAGTGTCTGATGAATTTCACTATTTCTCTATTGGGCCCAATTGATGGTTTTCAACCCTGGCTGTGCATTACAATCACCTGAGAAGCTTTAAAAAAAAAAAAAAAAATCTGATACCCAGTCCCACCCACAGAGCTCTTATTCTAGAATGGGACTCCCACATTTGTACTTTCCAAGATTCCCAGCTGATTCTACTGTGCAGCCAGGACTGAGAACCACTGTCTAAACGATTGTAACTGTGTTGTTAGGATTATTAACAGCACATGATTACTAAACCTGCAAAGACCAGACCTCTCATATCTATAAATGGGCCATCGTTTACTTGCTCCCCAGTCATTACTGCCTGCAAAAAATCTTGAGGCACTGAGATATTAAACAATTTGTACATCAGATGATACCACGTGCCCTCCTAGAATAGCAGTCCTCACATTCTCTGTTCATCCCATAGCAGCATCCTTGGATAAATCTTCAATTCTGATCCTCCTAAAATCAGACTAGACCACACAGCACTGGGCATTTCTGTAACAAATACAAAAAAAGAAGCTATCTTCATCATTTAGTTAGTAGAAAATGCCATTTCCATCCATTTTCTTCCTGGACAGGAGGAGGACACAGTGATAACTAATCCCTGGGCTCCAATACTCACCAATATGTTCCCCTTAACCAATTCAATAAGTCTCTCTTAAACCAACTCTTCTGTGATAATTATCTCAGGCACATTTGTTGAGCCCCAACTATGTGCCAGGTTCTATTGGAAGGATTCAAACATAATCTATCCTATTTTATTAAAGAGGAGCTATCCTCTGTTTATCCAAAACCATAGGCTGACATACCAACAAAACTTAATGCTGCCCTCCTTCATATCAATATATTCCATCTTACACAAGAGGCCTTCAGAAATTGTTGTTCCACTATTGATCACTGTTACACTCTGTCATCTTACAGAGAAATCCATCAGGAATAACGGAAAGCTGTTTGCAGCTTTTATTGACCATTCATTGGCCTTTGACTGTGAACAGGAACCAGCTATGGGTTAAGCCTCATAAACTTCATATAGACTTTCAGTAATTGAAGCTCACACAAAATTTGCATTTTAATACCATGGTAGATTGGCAGGTCTGTGCTAGACCAGAGGACAGTTCTGAGCTATGTGAAACAAGGTTTGCACCTTATCCTTTTCACAAATGACTAGAAGTTGCTTTTGGGTAACATGTGCCCCTGTCATAATAAATGGAAATACAGTGTCATTGTATACTTATTAAGTGGTTCATCATCATCAGTGGATATTTGGTACCAACCCACGTGTGATACTCAGTATTTATTACTGACCTACTATGTCCCAGCACTGAACTAGGTTCTGGGAATGCAATTCCATACAAGATAGGCACAGTGCCTCCCTCAATGTACTACCTGGGTTGAGAGGAAGACAAATAATCAGCCAATAAAAATACAGTATGAGAAGTTCTTATGACAAGGCCAACACAGGTGCTTTGGAAGAGCATCTCAATGAATGCCACTACCAGCCACTCATTGCTCCAGTCATAAATCTGGGAGACTTCTTGCCCTCTTCCCTTTCTCCCAGCATTATCTTTTACCACCAAATCCTATTGGTTCTACATCCTAAATATAAAAACTGAATGTATCCTTTCTAGATCCTTCTACTTCAGCTCAAATAGCATTCCATAAATATCAATTCTGAATCAGTTTTGACTTCTGATATGAGCTAGAGAGTCTGTGCATTAATTTGCTGATTTATTTACTCCCTCATTCAACACATTATTGAGCACTTACTGTGTACCAGGCATAGGAGATGCAATAGCAAAAAAACACACTCATGGTCTCTGGTCACAAATGATCACACAAAATCCCCAGTGGACCATGATTCCACAAAAGTAATCAATTGAACATTGAATTGGTAAGCTAATTTAAGTGAATTTGCTGCATGGACTGCTCTGGGCATACAATCTTGGGCCTCCCAGCCTATGCTGCACACTCCTTGAATTTGTCAGAATGGCTTTACTTGATCTCCCTGTCCACTCTTTATGTTCCTGCCCCACTTGGATTTATACTGTTTAGCGTCATTTATTCATCTGACTGACTTCAGCCTTCGAGGACCCAAAGAATTAATGTTAAAGTCTGAAGGGCAAAAGTCTGGTTGACCTGGTTCATGAGGTGGCCACTATGGCTTTCCTGGTGACAAATTTGACAAGTGATAGAAATAGGGTGTTGCCTAAATCCAGGACTCACACCAATCACTGAGAAGAAATAGGATATGTCACTAGATAAAGGATGGCAAACACCTGGTTTGTTTACAACCACTCCTGTGCCCATGTCAGACATAACTAATAGATCAAAATCTCTTCCTGCTGACCCTACACATTACCTTGACCCTAGGCATGACCGTAGGCTCTTTCTTAACACATTACTCCAGCAGCAGTCTCTGCCAATCAATCAGGCTTGGATCTTCAGAAAAAAAAAATATCATCTCTATATTAGAACCAGTGAGCAAAGGATAGGAAATTTTACAAAACAGAACCAAAGGACCAAGGCAGAGCCATACAAAAACAGGAGGGATGCCAGGATGAAAACTGTAGCTTTTTGGTCTTTGCTATTTGCAATCTCAGGAGTGTCTCCTCCTCCAAACTCAACAGGATAATCAAAAGAGGATTCTGATCAGCTCATCCTGGACCAACCTCTGTGTCCAAGAACATGGGGCTTTCTACTGGCCAGTCTGGGCCAGAAGAGCAGGGTCTTTGGCTAAAACCTCCACCAGAACCCCCCATGGACCAGGAGAGTGGCATTGCTCAATAGAAAGAAAGATGGGGTAGACCACGTAATTAGCACCCACTCTAGAACCACAAAATGAGAGTGAAATTCCGAAGAGGAAGAGCTCTCACCTGATTGGGGGCCTCCTCAGAAAAGGCTTCATGGAGGCTGGGGCATTTGAGATTAGGGTGGACAGAAAGGTGATAAAAGGGAATGTACAAGATTGACACAGACTAATTGATAAACCTGGAGAGACTGGACCATCATTGATCCTGCATATTCATGGTCTCCATCCTGGCCAGCTGTCATCTAATCATTTGCCTAGGATGGAGCCAGTTTGGTTGGCTGCAGTAATCACATGTGAGCAATTTTACTAAAAGTCATACTCAGTTAATTTGTATGATTAGGGAATTAGCAATTGCCTTCTCTGATCTCAAAAATTATTCAGAACACAATTCTTAGAATACAATTGGAATAAAAGTAACATGCTTTCAGGTACAAATTAAAGTTCAGCTAAATATGGCATATGATATGTTGTAGAGATTAAGTCATTCCCTCCAGGGTTTCACTACCTTCTTTGCTTAAGGTACCCTCTGCTCTTCAATCTCTCTCTTCTCTCTCTCTCTCCCCCATACACACCCCCCTCCCCCCGCCAAACACACACACACACACACACACACACTTTTTGCCCTTTGAACTGGAACAGTGATCTGTTCCCTGTGATTAAATTAGTGTAAGTAATAAGATATCACAGATTTGATTGATTTCCCCAGCAATGGTTATTAACCAGCCCAATTCAGAGCCAAGCAGGACCATTATTCTAAACATTGATTTCTGAGCAGGCATGCAGTGGAAGGAAATTCTCAGCTACAGAGATATCCCATAAGGAATTATCAGATAGGATGATATATAGTTAGGATTCTCAGACATGGCAATGAACCCCATGGAATCCTCAAATACCACGAAACACAGATGTTAGAGTCCACCGGGAGACGAACCAATGCTGTAAATACATTTCACTGATGTTCTCAGGGAATTCTTAGACACACCACAAAATGTAAGAGCTGAGAACTGTATTATATCCCAATCATCGTACTTAATCCAACAAATATATACTTGGTAACTTATCTGAACCACATTTTCCAGAGGCTCAGGAGACAAGAAGAAACATGGTTTTTAAGGAGCTCACAGTCAACATGCGTTTCTTGAGGAAGCTTGAAAATGCCCTCCACTCAGAAAGGATGGATACTCAGGATGTGGATGCTGGATCAGAGGGTTCTCCTTTACAGATAGGTTGCCATCTTTCAACAAAGAGTCAACGACGGCTCACACATCAGATTGGACATTCACAGAAATGTGGGGCCATCTCTTTGAGGACATACAAGGTGCACAGAGCAGTAATCATGGCATTAATCTGATCTCCAGAGAAAAATAAATCTGTAAAATAAATGGAAGTTTTTCTTCCCATTCTCCAAACTCCTGTGGCTTCTTCTGTCCAACAAGCAGAAGGGAAGGGAATTGGAACATGTTTCAGTGTGGTTCCCTTCAAGGCTGTTCATGTCCAACAGCCAGAGGAAATCCCGATACTTCAATGTAAATACTGAAAAGTATTTGAGTTCTGTACATATTTTTACTTTCTGTGCTAAGGTGTAAGAGTGAATGAGATGAGGCATGTATGAAAAGTGCTTACCCCAGTGCCTAGAATACAGTGATGTTCAAAAACTGATATAATAGTTGGCCTTGACCATTTTTCTTAAAGAAAAAAATACAGGAAATGGCCTATAACCTCACAAGGCAATAAATCAATCACAGTTTTCTTTTTCCTCTTTTGTTCTTTTTGACTCTGGAGGACAACCAGGACCAATCAGAGAATGTTCAGGGAACAGTTTTCCATATAATATAAGGGAGCACATTCTAGCCATCAGAGCTGTGCCACATTACAATGGACTGCCTTGGGAGGTAATGAGTTCCCTGTCATTAGAAGTACGCAAGTGAATGCTTGAGGACAAACTCTAGTTTCAGGGATTTCTGTCCCATTCTTAGGAGTGATTTGAATCGTGATTGCTGGGGTCTCTCTTAATTTCATTGTCTATGATTCAATGGCATAGTATGTAAATGCTTTACTTTGGCCACCAATGAAATAATGTTGAAAGAAGAAAAGAAATAAAAGTGAGACTATGGGAGAACTAGAGTTCTATCTGCTTTACCTCTTCACCACAGCACCCAGGAGAGAGGTGATAAAGAGAAGGGATTCAGTGACTCTTAATTAAACCAAAAATGAAGAGAGTACAAAAGGAATTAATGGATATTGATGTTCCAGGTTTTTCAGAATACAAAGATCTTAAGTGTCCTGAAAACAGAATCTGCAAACGGCTTCTCGGTACCTATTTCTTTCTAGTTCATGGGAATCACATATACTCCCATCCCCACCTAGAGTTTTGGAATTGTAAAATAAGATGCCTTATAGTTTTTAAAGTGTGTGTGTGTGTGTGTGTGTGTGTGTCAGCGACAGAGAGAGAGAGAAAATTGGTGTGCCTATGGGACTTTTTCAAATCCCATATTTGTCTGAATCCCATTGATTTTTTGCCTAATTGTTATTCACTATGCTAATTTCACCCACAAATCTCACACTCTATTGATCAAAAAGTAATAAACTCCAACAAACAAAACAAGCATTATTGCAACGTTGGGAAAACATCAGTTGATATCAATACCATATTTACAATTATCTTTAACCCAAATTTTACCCATGATGCAGTACATAGGCAACTTCTGAGACCTATCGGCTAAAATAGCCTGCAAAGGCTTCTTTGTCTTTTCTGGATTGAGCGAAGGGGAGCAAGTGCAACCAAGAAACACCTGAAGATGTCCAATAAGGGGTTAATGGCTAGAATAAATGTCATTATCCCCAAAGAGAAATCCATCATTTGTCCTGTTTTTTCTCTTCCTATTTTCTTCTTCTGTTTAAGGCACTGTGTTAACCATTGTGAAAAGTACGAAGGTGAGCAAGACATCATTGACAATATTAACCATGCTCCAAAATTAATGTTTCCTTAAGAAGAAAAAAAAATAATTACTTTAGCAGGTGATCCTGGCATTATCGATTCAGCTTACCTATTGCAGGTCACCATCATAGGTGTCATGGTTTTGTCTGTTTAGTATCCTTTCTTCTGGAATGGCAATACCATCCTCCTTCTTTTGGAGAGTTGCTACTCCTCACACTCCCACTATCTCATTGCAGGGAGAGCATAATTAAAGTCCTCTACCCTTTCATATTTCAATGAAATATGAAAGGCCCATATTTCATTGGGCCTAGCATGGACACTTAGCCAAAGCCACTCAATCAGAACCTGTCCTTGAGATCTTTCAAATGAAAATCGGAGAAAAAAATGAAGATAAAAGTTGTAAGGCATAAGAACTATCAAGAAATGTAATTCCAACCAAATGTAGGAAGCCAGTCTTAAAGAATAAAGCTGACAGGCTGAAAGAAGCAGAGAAGAGAGATGAAGAAACGAATTCCTGGTGGCATTCAAGACTCTCATTCCTACTGGCTCTGAATCTAGTTGAATATTTACTTATATATATTATATAAGTAAATATTATATATAATATTTATATATTATAATATTAAGGCTGGTAAATTTTATGACAGTTTAAGCTGGGCTTCTGTCACCATAAAAAGAGTGGAGTCTAATACAAGCCTAACACAAGGTGAACTCAAGGCAGATGACCCAAAAGGACCCAGCACAGAAGGCTGTTTCTAAGACATAAGCATCAGAGGTTAGAAAGAAAAGACAACAAGTGAGATTTGTTGTTATACACACACACACACCCACACACACACACCTGACTCTGTTTAAATTGCAACTTCATTTCTCAGATAAGGATTGGGTCTGAAAGAGGTGATTAGAAGCTTGGGAGCTGGACCAAGCCTGGCGCTGGTACAGATTTTTCCACCTAATCACCCATCTCTGGCCTAAAACTTAAAGACAAACCCCCATGAAGCAGTTGAAGAAAAAGTCACTAACATCACAACTGAATTCAACTGAAATTGAAATTCATGATATAGTGAAAGTGGATGTTCCTTTATTTTCATGTTTTGCTTTGAACTAAACATCTATGGAGGCTTTTTCAAAGATACCCCTGTGTCTCAGAAGGAGGATTTATGAGGGTCATCAGGTTCAGGTTTACTTATACGGTGGCCAAATCAAGTCCCTTGGACCCGAGTCAATGTACCTTCTGCAGAAAACTATACTGGCCCTACTAGGGTAGAGCAAGAATGGGCTTTGGAGACCCAAGATCTGAGTTGAAATTGCAGTTCTCAGCCTTTATGGATGTGCAACCTTGAACAAGTTATGAAACCTTTGTAGGTCTCAGTCTCATGGAGAAAATAACACCATGACCATGGATGACACATTCCCTAATCTCCAAGATAATGGTGTTGACCGAGGCTCTGTACACTAAAAAGTCAAAACCATATGCAAAATAAGTATCTGTCCCTTGAGGATGAACTGTAGTCTCTGCTAGGATGGAAGAAGCACAATATGATCACTGATTCTGGATACTGTGGTATGTGATATGACCAGTGGGTCTCCTGGTCATGGGAACACTTGCACAAAGAGGCCTGTTAGGCTCCATGATAGATAATGATATAATATGTCCTCACTGTCCATCTTGGTTGCTGGTAGGTTGGGCATTCAGAGGTGGCAGTAGCCAGATCAGCCTTAATAACTGAAAGTCCACACCGTTAAGCCAATGTGTAGCCTCCATCTGTGCCACCATGATCCCTTATTCACATCTATGCCAGTTCTGGGATGGCCAGTGATGAAGGCTGGCTGATGCGAACTAGTCAAGTTGTTTTGTCTACTTGGCTGCTTAGAGCTTATTTCATGGTGAATGCATTAACAAATGTGAACACTGGCATGTGATGCAAAAATATTCAACTTTGTGCCCACTGCCTTGTGTTCATCTACATGCCTCTATCCCAGATGTCTTCATCTCTGATTTTTTTTATACTTTAAGTTCTAGGGTACATGTGCACAACGTGCAGGTTTGTTACATATGTATACATGTGCCATATTGGTGTGCTGCACCCATTAACTCGTCATTTACATTAGGTATATCTCCTAATGCTATCCCTCCCCCCTCCCCCCACCCCACAACAGGCCCCGGTGTGTGATGTTCCCCTTCCTGTGTCCAAGTGTTCTCATTGTTCAATTCCCACCTATGAGTCAGCTCCCTGACCATTTCCAGAAATCTGTATATATTCTCAGGCCACTTCTCTTCCCACTCAAAGCTCCACCCTTTGGGATGCTTTTTCCCCTCCACATTTTTGTAGACACTGCTCCTCCCACAACTTTCAAATGCCTGATTTATTACACCAGCAAGAATGGTCCACCATACAGAGTATGTTCCCAGGTTACCACCAGTGAGATTGTGAGTGACTAGAGCATCGTCTTGTTCCAGGGACTACACCCCTTCCCCACCCTTTTCCATTTGACATGTGCACCTCCTTGACAGCTTGGTGATGAGTAATCCAGGCTCAAAACTTCTTACCTCTTACTGCTTCACACAGTATTGGTACGAATCGCAGCATTTCAGGTCCTCTTAAGAACGAACACAAAGACAAACATGCAAAAGAGTCGTTAGGAGCAATGTTTATGAAAGACAAAAGAGAGAGGGAGGAAGAGCAGGTTGAAAAGTCTTAGATTTGAAAACTGTATCCACTACTTATTAGCTATATGGTCCTAACTGAACAAGTTTCTTACTTTTACTAAACCTCTATCTCCTCACCTATAAAATGTGGATAATAACAATGACCACTTCATAGAACTGTTGGGAGAATTAAAAATCATATAAAATACACTTTACACAGCATATAGCATTTAGTAGGTTCTCAATAAACAGACATTGAATAGGTGCATAAATATTTTCTCCTTTTATTTTTATTAGGTGTAATAAAACAATAAGCATATAGAATATCCCTTTCAAACTACATACCACATTGGAGATGTTGATACTAACCCTTCTTTTAATGGAGGGGTAGTGATTAAGGAGAAATTCCTGGAGGAGAGGGAACTTAAATGTTTAATGCCAACACTTAAATGAAAAATAGAAATTAGCCAGGTAAAGAAGCAAAGCAGTGCATCCCAGCATCAAGATAAGAAACAACACGGTGTATAGGATAACCTACAGATGGCTTATTGTTGCAGGAGAATAAATAGTGAACTGGGGAGATAAGGGAAAACCATCAGTGGTTCACAGGAGGCTTTGGAGACATGATTAGGCTGTTTGGACTGAAATTTATGAAAAACCATTGAATAATTTCAGGAAGACAAGTGGAAGAAGCAGTTTTGCTTTTTAAGTGTATCTCTCTAATAACTGTATAGAGGATAGGTTTGAAGAAGGGCAAACTAGAGAAAGGGAATCCCATTAAAAGGCTCGTTTTTTAAACCAATCTAGGTGACAGATGATGAAGTCGTAACCTACCTTAGAGGCAATTCAATCTTTACTTAAAAAGTCAGGAAACAACAGGTGCTGGAGAGGATGTAGAGAAATAGGAACACTTTTATACTGTTGGTGGGACTGTAAACTAGTTCAACCACTGTGGAAGTCAGTGTGGCGATTCCTCAAGGATCTAGAACTACAAATACCATTTGACCCAGCCATCTCATTACTGGATATATACCCAAAGGACTATAAATCATGCTGCTATAAAGACACATGCACACGTATGTTTATTGAGGCACTATTCACAATAGCAAAGACTTGGAACCAACCCAAATGTCCAACAATGATAGATTAAGAAAATGTGGCATATATACACCATGGAATACTATGCAGCCATAAAAAATGATGAGTTCCTGTCCTTTGTAGGGACATGGATGAAATTGGAAACCATCATTCTCAGTAAACTATCGCAGGAACAAAAAACCAAACACCGCATATTCTCACTCATAGGTGGGAACTGAACAAGGATAACACATGGACACAGGAAGGGGAACATCACACTCTGGGGACTGTTGTGGGGTGAGGGGAGTGGGGAGGGATAGCTTTAGGAGATATACCTAACGCTAAATGACGAGTTAATGGGTGCAGCACACCAGCATGGCACATGTATACATATGTAACTAACCTGCACATTGTGCACATGTTCCCTAAAACTTAAAGTATAATAATAATAAAATAAAGAAAAAAAAGAAAATAGGTTCTATGATAATATAGATATCACATAATTTCCCCTGTATTCAGTCCATTGTAACTTAACAAAGAGAAACTTTGCCTTTGAATTTGAGGAATGTATTTCCTCCAGAGATAAACTTGTATAATGTTTGCTTAAGAACCCAGGAGTTTAATTTATAATTCCCCATTATATTTGGCAATTGTCAGAGTGGAAAGCAATAGCAGATTTAACAGTAGGGGGAAGGAGTGTGAAAAACTGATGTTACTGGCATTAAACTTTAAAACTTTCAAAAAATAAATAAATAAATAAATAAGCAAATACACCCAGTGACAAAGGACTGACAACACCCAACCCAGCCTAGTGGGACCTCTGCTGTTAGAAAAGTCTACCTTAAATTGCATAGAAGCCTATCTCTCTATATCTTACACGCATTGATTTTATCCCTGGAGGAAATTTAGAATCAATCTGATCTGTGTTTCACATAAAAATTTTTCAAAAAAAATTTAAAAGTGATTATCATGTTTCCAAAGAGTAATTTATTTTCTGGAAAAGTCCTCTGTTTCTTTCAATCAAGTCTCACTTAACCTAATTTTTGAAGTTTTCCACCATATCTAAATATGGATGGTGTCCCAAATCACCAGAATAGAATTGAACTCTTACCTTCATCCTCCAGCCTCTGCACCTCATTAACGCATCCTAAGGTTGAGAGTACTTTCTCTGACACTCGCACTTGCTCTGGTAATCACATAGGTAATTGATACCATCACCCCAAACCTTGAAATATTAAAATATCTTCCCAGCTGCTGAACTCAAGATGCATCTCCTTCACACATTACTTATGAATGTAAACTTTATATTTTCCCCATATGTGTAATATCAAATTTGTATATATTTAATTTTACCATTATGGAGTGAGGATGGCCATTATTAGCTTGTCATCAAGGCCAAAAATCTTAAAGGAAATAATTAACAAATTTATTCATAAAAAATAAAACTTCATATGGACAAAAACACTGTAATCAAAGCTACATACAGTGTTAAATAAAACTTGGAGAAATCTTTACACGATATATGACATAAAAATGGTTAATATTCTCAATCAATTCAGATCATACAAATTCATCTTAAAATGAACATTCCAATGGAAAACATGGGAAAGAACATGAACAAGCAATTCTCAAAAGGTATATACAATGGGATATAATATACAGAGGAAAAAGATGCTCGACCGCAGATATTCAAAGAAATGCATATTTAAACATCAATATGTCTTTTTGTGCCCATCAAATTGTCAAAGAGTATAAAGATCAATATTATCCCCTGTTGTTGGGGACGTGGGGAACTATGCACTCTTAAACTATTGTGAGAATTTGGCCTTGAACAATCTTTCTGGAGAAAAATTTATCAATATGCATTAAAACTAAATGTTCATATACCTAACTTCAGCCATTAACCTTCTAGAACTTCATTCTAAGGCAATGACCAGGCAATTGTGTAAAGATATTACATACATGAATCAGGGTTGTTAAGCAAAGTTGATAAAAACCTGGGGTTCTACCTATAGAACTGGTAAATGAATTACTACATTTAAAAAATATTATGCAGCTTTTAAAAACAAATGCAACAGAGTTGTATTTAAAGACAAATAGACACAGAGCTATATTAATGCTGTACCATGAAGTAATATAGTCAGGTTACAAAACACTTCATGTATGTGAGCAAGTATATGAATGCACAGAAAAAATCTGGAAGGCTGAATCCCAAAATATCAATACGGCATTTTGCTCTTAGATGTGATTATTTTTACATACCTGTATTACTTGAATTTTTACAATTATGCCCTTTTAAATAATTTCAACTTTTTATTTTAGATCCAGAGGTTACATATGCAGGTTTGCTACATGGGCATATTGCATGGTGCTGAGGTTTGAGGTACAAATGATCCTGTCACCCGGGTAGTGAGCATAGTACCCAATAGATCATTTGAAGCCCTTGTCCCCCCCTCTCTCTACCCGCTCAGTAGTCCCCAGCGTTTCTTGTTTTCATCTTTATGTCCATGTATACCCAGCGCTAATTTCCCACTTACAAGTGAGAACATGCAGTATTTGGTTTTCTGATCTTGCATTAATTAGCTTAGGATAATGGCCTCTAGCTGCATTTATGTTGCTGCAAAGGACATGATTTCATTCTTTTTATGGCTACATAGTATTCCATGGTGTATATGTGCAACGTTTTCTTTTTTTTTTTTTTTTTTGTTTTTGTTTTGAGAACAGAAAAGGTTTTTATTTTAAGTTGACCAACAAGGAGATAGTCCAATCCACCATTTATGGGCACCTAGATAGACTGCATGTCTTTGCTATTATGGGTAATACTATGATGAATGTACAAGTGCATGTGTCTTTTTGGCAAAATGTTTTATTTCTCTTTGGGAATATACCCAGTAATGAGATTGCTGAGTCAAATGGTAGTTCTGTTTTAAGTTCTCCAAGAAATCTCCAAATTGCTTTCCACAGTGGTTAAACTCATTTACTCTCCCACCAACAATGTGTAAGTGCTCCCGTTTCTCCACAGCCTCCCCAGCATCTGTTGTTGTTGTTGTTGTTATTGTTGTTTTGACTTTTAATAGTAGCCATTCTAACTGGTGTGAGATGGTATTTCATCATGGTTTTGATTTGCATTTCTCTGATGATTAATAATGTGGAGCATTTTTTTCATGTTTGTTGGCTGCTTGTATATCTTCTTTTGAGAAGTGTCTGTTCATGTCTTTTGCTAACTTTTTAATGGGGTTATTTGCTTTTCGTTTATTTAATTGTTTGTTTCTCTTATAGATTCTGGATATTAGACCTTTTCCAGCTGCATTGTTTGTGAATATTTTCTCCTATTCTGTGGGGTATCTGTTTACTCTGTTGATAGTTTCTTTTGCTGTACAGAAGCTCTTTAGTTTAATTAGTTTCCACTTGTCAATTTTGTTTTTTGTTGCAATTGCTTTTGAGGACTTAGTCATAAATTCTTTCCCAAGGTTGATGTCCAGAATGCCATTTCCTAGGTTTTCTTCTAGGATTCTTACTGTTTGAGGTCTTACATTAAAATATTTAATTGTGAGTTAATTTTTGTATATGGTGAAAGTTGGGCATCCAGTTTCATTCTGCATAGGGCTAGGCAGGTATCGCACACCATTAATTGAATAGGGAGCCCTTTCCCATTGCTTTTTTTTTTTTTTTTTCAGCGTTGTCAAGGATCAGATAGCTATAGGTGTGCAGCTTTATTTTTGGGTTCCCTATTCTGTTCCATTGTCCTGTGCTTTATAACCAGAAAAAAATCAACAAAGATATTTTCATCAAATAGAGGACAAAATTAAGAAGGATAATTTTTTAGGGTAATGAAGTAAAAGAAAATCCAAGAATGCAATGACAAAGAAGAGGTCACTGAGAAAGAGGAAGGAAGGAATGCAAGGAGAGTTCTTGACAATAATTTTTCAAAAAAGAAAAAAGAAAACAAACCAAAAAAACCTTCAACATTCTTACAAGAGACTTTCACCTACTGAAGGTGAACCTCCAAGTCCCTGTCCTTGTCAAGTTCCCCAAAATAGGCCAGGTATGGTGGCTCACACCTATAATCCCAGTACTTTGGGAGGCCAAGGCAATTGGATCACCTGAGGTCAGGAGTTCAAGACCAGCCTGGCCAGCATGGCGAAACTCCATCTCTAATAAAAATACAAAAATTAGCCAGGCGTGGTAGCCCGTGCCTGTAGTCCCAGCTACTTGGGAGGCTGAGGTGGGAGAGTCACTTGAATCTGGGAAGCAGAGGTTGCAGTGAGCCAAAATCATGCCACTGCACTCCAGCTTGGGCGACAGAGCGAGACTCCATCTGAAAAAAAAAAGTTTCTCCAAATAAATCTGATACAGAAAAATACCAGGTGTCATACGCCTTTAAAGAAACACTGCTAGAACTGGCACACACATATCACACACACCAATATCTTCATCTGTTCCTCAGAAACAAGAACCGATCTCTTATTGACACAGCAATTTCATGTGCACATATCATTTCCTTTAAGGCAGCGAGTTTGCCAAAGTAGTCCAAACTCAGGACAGAGATGTATGAAAATTTCGAAAGCATTAAATGCAGGAAAAAAAATCTGTTTAATGCATAATCTTTCGTATATATATAGAGATAGAGAGAGATACAGATACACTCTAATCACATCTCTTCCTTTATGTCTCTTTAGGCACGGTTCTTCTGTGGCAGAGGCATTTTCCAAAAACATAGACCCTCTTGTTTAATTAATAATCCCCCCAGACATAAATCACCCCAGTGACACCCTCTCTAAGCAGCCCGTGGCAATGACCTAGTTTAAGAGCCTTTCATGTATAGCTTGGGTTTACTGTGTATTTTGAAAGTTACTGCTCAATAGCTATTTTGGGAGATCAGCATTTTCCTTAGGAAGTTTTAGTAATGAGAACCCATTTTTCCTACCCAGGAAGGGAGAATCACAGAATAATAGAACTGTATTAAGAGATAATGAAGAAGGACTACTCATTTCCCTAGGAAACGAATAATATGGCAAACATCTACAGAACACTTTACACGCACTGCCTTATTTAATTATCACAATAACCCTCTATTTTAGACAATATTATTGCCCCTATTTAACTGATGGGGAAACTGAGTCAAAGAGCAAGGGATTAAAAGACTTCGTCAAAACCACACAAGTAACAAAGGCAGAATTCAGCTCTAGAGCCTTTGCTTACACTAAGCCTTGCACACCTAATGGGCATAAAATTGGCATTCATTTTCTGTCCTGATGTGCCAGACATCCAATAAACATTATCACATTTAGTTCTCATAATGACACTAGGTTGGTATTATCACTACTTCCAGAGAAGTAAACTGAAGCTCAGAGAAGAACGTGGTGGAAATGGAAACCTAAATATGTCCTTTTAATTATTATTTTTTATTGTGTAAGAACACTTAACATGAGATCTATCTGCTTAAAATTTTAAGTGTACAATGCAATGTTAATTATAAACATAGTGTTGTACAGAAAAATCTCTAGAAAGTATCTTTCAAAACTATAACTTTAAGCTGGTTGAATAGCAACTCCCCAATTTCCCCCTCCCTCCAGCTTTTGGCAACCACTATTCTACTCTCTGTGTGTCTATTTTGTATACTTCATGTAAGTGGAATCACATAATATTTTTCCTTCTGTGACTAGCTTATTCACTTAGATTAACGTCCTCCAGGTTTATCCATGTTTATCCCACATACAGTAGGACTCCCTTCACTTTTAAGGTGGAATAATATTTCATCATGTGTTTATTTGTTCATCTTGGAGGAACCGTGGCTGAAAGATATGGCAGGTCCAGAATCAGGAAGAAAAGTTGGAAAGTGTGTGGGTCCAGAACATGAATAACTAACTCTAGATGGTCTCTATGGAAGAATGGGGATAAGTGAGGGATAAAACAGTTCTTGAGGGGAAGAAGGTGTTAACACCACATTTGCATTCTTATTGATCCTGATCTTGGTGCCAATCCAGGTTATAAATGGGGGAGTTTGTGGTTTCAGCCATGCTATTAACTAAATAAAACTTTTATCTTCTCGTGGAATAACACAGTTTCCTGGATGATGCACTAAATTTCAGTGAGTGTCCTCTTTGGAGAAGAAAGAACCTCAGGCTTATAGAGGAAATTTACAGCTCACCCTATACATCCCCATTGCACACAGCTACCTCATCTCAGCCCAGGAACTACAGGCACCTACGGAATGGAATATTCTGGGAAAAAAAACACACTGAAACCTAACCTCCTCTTTTCTGCAGAACTGACTTGAAATATTGGCTTCAGTTTGAGAAGACTAAAATAAATGTGATGAATGTTGTTTGAAAAATCTAGGATGTCATTATGCATTGCATTTGTTTGCCCTAAATCCACTTTCTATTAGGTTATTATTAATTAGCATTTGTTTAACATCAACTATGTACTCAAAGCCAGACTAAATATATAAGAGAATATCACTGCCCAGGATGGGTCATAAGTAATATTTCTCTACACAGCTCACCACCCACATTTAACCCCCTAGAGGAATTACACATATTCCAAAACAATGTTCTGACAATAAATTTTCAGGAAAACAAATATAAAGAATCACTTTCCACCATGGGACTTCACATGCACTCACCATATGGGACAGGCCAAGTCTTGTGCCAAATAAAATTTAAAAGAAAAAAAAGTGAGATTTTACATAAAGTGACTAAAAATCTATTGGACTCAAAGTCTCTTGAAAGTTATAAATAATTACAAATGGGAATTTAGCATAGAAATTATTTTCAATTATTTTATTTCAATAGCACCGAATAGAGATGTAGATATATCTAATAACATTAATATAAATAAGAAGGATATATCTAGATAAAGAAATAGAAGTATCTCTTTGAACTGCATCATTTTTAAAAAATACCTGAATAAATTTTTGACAAACTTGAAAGGTGTGTCTATGGTGTACTGCTTTAGTCTGAATTCTCTCAAAAGCAGCCCCTGAGGATTTAGGTGAGAAATGATTATTCTGGATCCAGAGCAGCAGAGTGAAAAAGTGTGGAAGAAAGCCAGCAAAAGGGTGGTATAATATACCTGCTATCCCTGTGAGCACTTGGAGCTGGATCCCACTGGGATCCACTAAAAAATGCTGAACATACCCTAGAGTTCTCCCATGGAGAGATGGGAAGCTGGATATTTTTCCAGGAACTCTTGTCCATCACTGGTTATAGAGCTCCTGGAGAGTGAACTTCAGTAACCTCACGCTACTGAAGGGGCCAAGTAAAGTCCTTGGGCAAGGAGACACAGACAGGTGCGTAGGAAGCCTTGTGTGTGTTTTAGTAGACCTTAGTGTGTGTACATGTGTATGTGTGTATATTGTATTTGTGTCTATACATATATATAGTCTATAGATGCATATATGTGTAATATATTAGTCTACAATATATGTATATATTTCTATAGAAAACATAGAAAATATATATAACTTTTGCTCTTAGTTTTTTCCTTGAGACTAATATTTACAGCTCTTTTTTGTAGGCATTTCTGTTTTGCTTTGTTTGATTTTGTTCCTGCAATTCCTTTAAGCATTGTTCTTAATGGTTTTATACTTGAAGTTACTTTTATTTTTTCTTAATTTACTTTTAATCTACTTTTGAGTATGACAGTAGCTATCTGAGAAAAAGAGCCCATTTTCGTTTTTTATTCCCATCATCTCACCCAATAATCCCTGTCTAGAGGGGTGCACTGGCCTCTCAAGGAGCAGGTTTTCAGGGGTGGGATACATTCGAAAAAGCACATGGAAGTTTCGAATGAAATTTTATATCTGGGAATTGAAAAATGTTTATTCTTTTCAGAGGTAAAGCTCAACTAAATCTTCTTGAAGATGGTTCATAAGGAAAAAAAATACAGTGACTTCTACTTTTAGATGTGGTCCACAGGACACAGGAGTGCATATTAGAATTCCTGGGTAAGGCAAGGCATAATATTTGTCCCATGAAACAAAGCAGGCATAGCTTCAGTGATCTTCCTTCCATTGGATTCTTTTTTTCATTGAAAAATCCTGTAACAACACTGCCTTAGTGGATCAGCAAAAAGGAGCCAGCAACCCATTAGACCACTTATTGCCTGCCTGACCCCAGTGACCTAAAATGAACATACTATTCAAATCTATCGATTACTCAACCAATAACAAAGGAAGTTATCATACCTGTGTCACAAGGATAATTTTTTTTTTTTTTGAGACAGGGTCTCACTCTGTCACTCAGGCTGGAGTGCAGTGGTGTGATCTCAGCTCACTACAACCTCCACCTCCCAGGGTTCAAGCGATTCTTTTACTTCAGCCTCCAGAGTAACTGGGATTACAGGTGTGTGCCACCACACCCGGCTAATTTTCTTATTTTTAGTGGAGACGGGGTTTCATCATGTTGGCCAGCCTGGTCTTGAACTCCTGGCCTCAAGTGATCCACCCACCTCACCCTCCCAAACTGCTGGGATTACAGGTATAAGCCACTGCATCCAGCCATATCATGTTTCTTAAATGAGACTAATCCTGACTCTCAGACTGGAAACTGAGGCATTTCATAACACCATGCAACTCTGTGTTAGCCTTCCTCCATCAGTTGCAGCATCCAGCTGTCCCATCTACCCCTGTGCATGGCCAACCCAGAGATGGGGAAAGAGTCCTAGGTAATAACATCTGTCCTTTGTGATACTTTCCCTGGTCTAATTTCCACATGTAGGTTTCATCCACCCTTCTCTTGTGCTTCGTTAGGAGTCGGGGTATATCTATGTCATCATGTATCGTATCATTTCAAAAGTATTTGTTCATATCTGTCATCTGTCTCTCCAATTAATCCATGACACCCACTCTGTCAAGGACTAGCCACCCACTAGTCAGTCACCCACTCAAGCACCCACCAAGAAACGATCCTAGGTGCTAGGGATGTAGCAGAGAGCAGGCCAGACAAGTTGCTGCCCTCCAGGGGCTAACTTCCAGTTAAGTAGATTCTGTGGATTCTGCGAGAGGGACACATTTCATCTCTAATTCTCACTCCATACTCTAGTAAGTCCCACCAAAGGAGGCGGTGGGGGTAGAAAAATGGAGGAGGAAAGAGATATGAAACATCAGAAAAATATCTTAATAATTACTCTGTGCATACATCATGAATTTCCTTGACCTGATGACTTTTCCTGTAGCTGGACTCCTGTCCTCTTTCACCTGTATCTGAGATCATTACTAACCATAGATTGGAGAGATTTTTTAATCATTATCAGAGTTCATAATCCCAACTAACCATATGCATTTGCGGGGAAGCATTGTCTGAAGGAAGCACAATAACGCTAATTTGTTGAAAGTGCCTCTCTACCAGGTCACAGACCTCACAACCCTCTCAACCCAGGTTCTAGGGAAGACCTACAGCCCTAACCCATTTTCTAGGTACTATCCTAAGGATAGCCTGGAAAATATTTACTCAAATTGTGATCCATGGGGTTTATTTATTTATTTATTTATTTGCAGAGCCTGGTTGAAAACTGCTGGACCAGACCCATCTCCTCTAGGTCTAAGCAGCTAATGTTTTATATATTGGGGTTTTGCTTTAGATTCACTTTGAGAAAAGAGATCTACTGCTTTAAAAATAATATTTATAGACTACTCCCTCACATAAGTGATAGATGAAAATGGGTAAATATAAATCCATCTTTTTAGCAACCCAAAATGTTTATGCTGCAAACAACATAGCAGCCTGTTACATAAGACAAATAGTTCTAAATGTACAAAGAGGATTTGATGAAAACACAATTATAAGGAAAAATTTAACATACCACTTTCTGCAGAAGACCAAAAATCAGCCTGTATAAAGAAATTCCAATAATATAATCAACAAGTTTGTCTCAAGTAGACTTTTTTTTAAAGTAACAACACTTCCAATCTCAGTGGCATTATAGGGAAAATTATAGGTTAATGGAACTACTAAAGACACACTTGCCCTTGCTTTTCTGTCATAAAAAGTTAAATTATTTAAAAAAGAAACATTATCTTGAGTGGTTGCAGGTCACTTTGGATCAGTGAGGTTTCCCTTTGGAGTTTAGATGTGAAATATTAATAACTTTGGGAGATACAAGATTTATCAACTTGGGAGTGTTATCTGCCTTGCCAGCTCCACCCTTCACTTCTGCCTCTGGGAGAATTATTTTTTTAACAGCTTAGATTCTAGAATTTTGATAATCAGAGTCAGAGGACGTAAGAGGCAGAAAAAGAGGGAAGTCCAGAGCTTAATGAGGAAGAGTTCAGGATTTAAATTAAAAAATATCTGTTCTGCCATACGGGTAAAAGAATTGGGAAAGCACAGAAAAGTTTTTGAGAGCTATTGCTCTGGCTTATAAATTCAACCCTTTTTAATGTTTCTTAAGAAGCAAGAGTCCAAATAAGAATTACTTTTAAATACTTTGAACTGCTCTTTTTGTACCATTTTTCACTATGATACATACAAAGACTGACCCACATGGCTTTTTGTACAATCTGCCTAGATCAGTGTTGCTCAGATAGTGGTTCTCCTAATCAGTGGCAAAAGCATCACCTAAAACTTTGCTAGAAATGCAAAATCTTGGGCCCAGCTCAGACCTACTAAAGGAGAATCTCTGCAGGTGAAGTCCAGGAATCTGTATTTTAACAAATATTCCAGGTTATTCTTTCACACATTAAAGTCAGAGAAGCACTGATCTAGGTAATTTGGTGTCCTGACTAGAGGCTGCAAGAGTTTCATCCCTGAGTCCAGAAGGAAGGTCTGTTTCAGAAAGACTTGAATTCTATCCCCCAAGCACATCTACAGGCCCCAGGTGTGCTCACCTGCAACACAAAGCTCTTCCTAGCACCTAGAAGAACCTATAGATCCTCTTCCCATAAAGCTTTCCACTTAGATACTGAAGTGATCCTCTATAGATATCCCCCAAGAGTGGGGGAAGGCAACTGGCAGAAGGATGCAAAACTAAGTTCTGCCAAGGATAGAGCTTATCAGCTTCAGTATTTTAAAATCTTACTGTATCTGTAAGGAATAGAGTATATGTCTCTGCACTTCAAATGCTGGGTGGCTTTATGGTCTAGCAGAAATAGCAATGTGCTTCTTTTCAAAGGACCAAGGTACAATTGGCTATACTGTACTGGGTTAAAAGACATCCCCTCAAAAAATATGTGTCCTGTATACAAACCCTGGTACCAGTGAAGGCAACCTTATTTGGAAATAGAGTCTTTGCAAATGTAACTAAGTTATAAATCTGGAGATGAGGTCATTTTAAAAGAGAGAGAAGAGAGAGATTTGAGACACAGAGAGCCAAGGAAGAAGGTCATGTGGAGATGGAAGCAGGGATTCCAGTCAGTGCTTCCAGGGTTAGACATATATAAATATTACCATAAATATGGCACTTTACCTTTAAATAAATCTGAGGATTACTTGTGAAATAAGTTACCTGGGCATTGGGTTGCAGCTTGTCAGTCGTTATGAAGGAGAGTCGTCTGAAATCAGATAGAAAGTTGTAACACTAAGAGTGGATGAATGTGACTCTTAACACATGTGGCTGAGGGGATGGTAGATGTTTGAGATGTGTACATGTGCATATTAGTCCATTTTCGCATTGCTATAAAGAACTACCTGAGACTGGGTAATTTATAAACAAAATAAGTTTAATTGGCTCACAGTTCCATAGGCTCTCCAGGAAGCATGGCTGGGGAGGCGTCAGGAAACTTACAATTGTAGAAGGAGAAGGAGAAGTAGGTACATCTTTACATGATGGAGAAGGAGAGAGCACAAAGGGGGGAGGTGCTACACATTGTTAAACAACCAGATCTCGTGAGAACTCACTCACTATTATGAGAACAGCAAGGAGGAAGTCTGCCTCCATGACCCACACTTCTCACCCAACCCCTCCCCTTCAACAATGAGGATTACAATTCAACATGAGATTTGGGTGGGGACACAGAGCCAAACCATATCAACGTGTATGTTTTCTGTATTCCTACACAGCTCAGTTCAGTGGGCTATAATTTTCTGTATTCACTTCATGTTTCTTGTGGATGAAATTCAATATAAGCAGACACAGAATTCACATTATGCTCAGATTATTCTCTAATATATCAATTGCTTTGGAACAAATCTCATTTTCAAAATAAACATGAGAGAAGGACTGATTGTGTTTGCATTATCTATTCAAAGCCCACAACCACTCAATAGGCCAGCACCATTTTTATCCTCATAGACAAATTCTGTCACAGTTTACTTACACCTACCTAAGATTCCCAGGATCACAGACATTAAGTGGCAAAATTTGGATCCCACAGTCTTTGAACTTTTGATATAGTTCCTAGCATGGTATTGTCACTGGTTCAGGCAAAGACAATAATTGTTTAATTAAGCTCCTTTATCTCCAGTTCCCATTCTATGAGCAATAATTCCAATGTGTTTCTTGAGGAACCTTTACAACAACCCTTAGTATTTTTCCAATTTTCTGATACAGGGAATCCAAGCTGAGGGAGGGTAAGTTTAAGGTCATACTTATATTAGGTGGTTGTATTACTTTTCTAGGCCTGCCACAAAAAACTACTATAAAATTAGTGGCTTAAAACAACAAAAATTTATTTCCTCACAAGTCTGGAAGTCAGAAGTTTGAAATCAAGGGGTCTGCAGAACCATGTTCCTTCTAACGGCTTTTGGGAGAAAACTAATCACCTCTTCCAGCTTCTGGTGGCTCCAGGCATTTTTTGGCTTGTAGTTGTCCATCCAATGATCAGTGGATTGTCAATCCAATAATTTATCAATTATTGTCAATCCAATAATCAATCAATTATTGTCAATCCAATAATCAGTGGATTGACAGCTACAATCCACTGAGTGTTTGAGTGTGACCAGCATTACACTACAATGTTTATTAGATGAGAAAGTGTTGGGCACATAGTAAACACTCAATAAATGTCCATTTCCTTTTTTTGTAATCAGCTATATAAACATCCTAATCAGGTTCAACCATTTTGTTATACACTTGTGATATAACAATAAAGAGGCAACAGGAAGTATTATCTTTCAGATCAAACTCCAAACTCAAAGCTAGCATTGAGACTCTGTTGTTATTTCTCTTAACTGAGCATAAGTTCTTGCCAAAGATGTTGTTTAGTAAGTTATTAAACAAGCAAATGAACCCTCTTCTTCTTTTATGACCTTTAACCAATTTTTTGAACTTCAGAAAATTAACCATTTATACTAGAATATAGTGCCAAAATTTCTCCCATTTTCCTGAGGAGTTTTTACTTCCCTTGTCCCCAGTTAGGTGAAAGAGTGGAAATTAGGGGAGGGAGATATTTTCATAGATAGATCAGGGCCTACTTAGGATTTTTATTGATTTGCTGTAAGTTTAGGACCTCATTGCATTCTAGTTTCTGTAGAACTCACCTGAGTACTGCCACCTATGGGCAGACACATTCTCCACTGCCTGACTCTCTAGGCTGAGCAGAGCACATTCCACCAAAAACACAGCAGATGTGTGTTTCCACATACGATGTGCTTCTTCTTAAACAAACCACACACATTCTTTTCTGCACTGATGGATTACAGTGGAACTCACATTCTGGGTTTTTGAGGGTTCTGGGAGAGGCCAAGGAAACTTGTAGGGAGACCAGATTCCTCTCATCTCTTGTCTACCTGAGTTCTCCAGAGAAGATGGGTTTAGGACATCTTGAGCTTAGAGAAGCACAGAGTCCGAAGTTAGCTGAGAAAGCCAAGAGATCATTACACTTCCCAAATCATCTTTGGCCAGATCTAGAGCCATGGCTCCTTTGGTCGTGGTACTTACAGTCTAGTAGGGGCCTAGCTCTGTCTACACTTCTGATATGGGGCGGGCAGCCCCAATGGGGGTCAAGCTAAAGAGAGAACTGAGCACCCTAGAACAAAAAGAGCTTGCAGTGATAGATGCATGGGCTTTCAAGACTCCTAAAAACATCCTCTTCTTTGGGGCAAAAATCAAAGAAATGTATCCCAACCTCTCAAGAATGATTAGCTCACTGTGGAACCCCTGGGTTATCCTCCAAATGGAAAACATACCGGTCCAGTCCATTAATAGAAAAACATTCCTGTGTCGATAGTCATGGAACATCCATGATGCTCTCAGTTGGTACAAATTATTACTTTTTCAAAGACACCTTTCAGATACATGTCTAGGAATTCCCTCTGTCACATAGCTCCCTCTGTCTTCTCTACTACCCCTCGAGGGACCCTGGAGCTTCTAAAAGATCAGCCTGAGACTCCTGTGTCTGAGCTCAGGGTCTGAGTCCAGCCTGGCCTTGCACCATCCTTAGCAGCATCCCTGAGACTCTTGCCAATGTGCTATCTCAAATAGCCAAGTAGTGTTACTTTGATGTATTCATTTCCTAATGAAGTCTTCATCTCGTTACTCTCCCTTTCTACCAGAAGTGAAAGATGAAAAGAAAGAAAGGTCACAATCACTGTGCAGAAACTCAGGAAACCTGAAATGGAACCTCTTAGCCTTTGAAAGAAGCAGCAGAGGAAAAAGATAATTTTCATAAGAACCAGATATGATCTATTTCTTGCTGCTTCCAGGGCCCCCATGAACTGGAACTTTCACTCAAATCTTCCTAGATGGTTCCCCTTCCTAGTTACAGCCTCTGCACAACCTCAGCTTAGAAGGAGTATATTAGTCAGCATTCTTCAGAAAAACAGAATTAATAGGATAAATAGAAATATATAGGAAGATATTTCTTATGAGGGATTAGGGATTCGCTCACATGATTATGGAGGCTGAGAAGTCCCACTATCTGCTATCTATAAGCTGAAGGCCCAAGGAAGCCAGCGATAGAGTTTCATTCCAAATGTGATGGCCTGAGAACCAGGGAAGCCAATAATCTAAGTCCAAGTCCAAAGCCCCAAGAACTAGAAGCACCAATGTCTAGCAATAAGAAAAGATGACGTCCCAGTTCAAGCAGAGAACCATTTTGCCTTTCCTCTGCCTTCTTGTCCTATTCAGGCCCTCAATGGATTGAATGGGGCCCACCAGCATGATGCGAGTAACCTTTGTTACTCAGTCTACTAATTCAAATGCCGATCGCTTCTAGAAACACCCTCACAGACACACACAGAAATAATGTCTTACCGGCTATCTAGCCATCACTTTACCTAGTCAAATTGACATACAAAATTAACCATAAAGTAGGAAGCCAAAAGCAGAGTATTTAGTCCAGTAAAATGATGATTATGAGGAGGAAGATAATTGATAATGATGATGATGATGATAAAATAATATATAATAGCACCAGGTATTGTTTTAGGTTTTTTACTTGAACAGTATTGACCTATTTAGTCCCCCTACAACCTTATAAGGTAGGCACCAGTATTATCCTAATTTTTTAGATAAGGAAACTAAGGCACAAAATGGTAAGCAATTTTCCTAAAATCACACACCCCAGTAATTGACAGACCAGGAATATGAACCCAGGGAGTCTGTCTCAAGTTCTTGCACTCATATCACTAATGAAAAGAGTTATGAAGTTTGACACAACTGCATTAGAATCTCATCTTCACCATCTGTCTGAATGTTGAACAGATGGTGGATGATTTACCCTTTTTGAGCCTCTATTTTATCACCTGTAAAATGGAAAAGCTTGCAAAAAGCATTAGAGCATTACATTACGCATCATTGTGAGGGAAAAATTAGATCAAGTCTGTAAAGCCGATAGCCATCACAGCTGCTAATACACAACAAATATTCACCTCCGCATCCAACTCTGTTTTTCAACACTACAACAGGTACCGGTTCATTTCTCTTACAACTGCATCACCCATCTCCAGTTATACTCTTCCATATTGAAATACAGAAAATAAATGGAAAAGTGAGACATTTTCTTCTTTATTTTCACAAGTCCAGCTGTCATTTTCTACCCCGCTGCCTTTCAAACTAGCCTACCAAAGGGACACTATCCACCTCGGGCTCCCAAGGAAACCCAGCCTCCCGGCCAGACCCCATTCCTGAGGAGCTGAAATGGTCATTCATTCAACAGAATATGCATCATTCATACTGTGCACCAAGTACTTTACTTGGTACCAGGATTTAAGAGTGAGCAATACAGACACAGCCCTGGACTACACGAAGCTTACATTCTACTGAAGAAAACAAGCAAAATAAATGAGGGGGCATGGTAATAAATAAATATAATTATATCCAGTACCTTGAAAAAACCATACAGGATGCTGAGATATCCTTTGGCTTGAGTGATCAGAGAAGGCCACCCTGGGGAGGACACATGACAGTTAGGAGGAGACAGCCAGGAGGACAGATGAAGAGCATTCTGGTCCACAGTCAACAGAGATGTTCCCTGGAAGATGCTCCTCCAATTCCTCAATCCTCCAGTGATATACAAGATCAGAGTCTCTTCTGTTTTGTTGCTCAGCTTGAATCTGGTTTTCCCACTGACTCTGACTTGGGCAACTATTCTAGCCTCCTCTTGGTATCAGTTTCTCCATCTGTACAATAAAGTTAATATTAGTTTTAACTTAAGAGAGCTGTTGTTGGGAGGATTAAGTGAGATAATGTTATCTGTTACTGGTTAACAAGAATGTTATTGCTTCTCACAGTGTAAAGAAGTGTAAGTGGGCTCAAACTCCCCATGTCATCTTCTGTACAAGCCCCTGTTTAGCACTCCCTTTATATCAGGCAACTGACCCAAAACACGGTCACCTAAGCAACCCCAAAAACAGTGGCCCCTGATACTGGCTTAAAATGCAGCTCTGGCTTTGTGTAGATTCTGACAGAATTGCCCTGTACATCCATGTCATCAACATGAAAGGGGTAAATATTTTTCCCATGTCTGTCTCCCAAAACAGAGGTGTGAATTTGATCAGGGAGCCAGAAAAGCCCCCTGAACTCTCAGGATCAAGGCCTCATTCAAACCTCAGCTCATTCTCAGGTGAAGGCTTAGAGGAGAGATGCACGGCTGGGAGACCTCTCGCTAATTCCTGGCCAAGTGAAAGGGATCGCTGGAACTCAACTGAAGTAGCTGTGGTGATCTTTTGTTTGAACTCAAATAGCATTAAAGATTCCATTTCCTATTTACCTTGGTTCTTGGGTTTGGAAAATATCCCACCTCAGCCTCCACCTTCCTTTCCCCTCTGGCAGCAGCTGGCCTCTGTTTCTACCACACAAAGCTTGCTTTTCACCACTGCAGACCGACCTTATGAAAGTGAGCTGGACACTAGCCCCCGCCCTCATCTGGCCGTCTCAGAGGAAGCTGCCTTTGACCTTCCACTGTTATTATTGCTATTATCATCATTACTGTTATCATCGTCATCATCCTGTGCCCACCCTGCCGCCAGCTCCTCACTTCCCAGTGCCCCATTGTCCACGATGTCCAGAGTCCCTCCTCTGCTCAAGCCACTTCCGCTGCTGTAACCCCAAAGCCCTTCAGCTGTTCCCCAAGCTGCGTCCTACATCGCTTCTACTGCTGCCTGTCCAGCTTCCTGTCCACCCACAGAACCTCCGCCTCTGATTCACTCTTTCCTTTCCTAACCTCTTCCCGACACATGTCTTGGCTTCATCCCACCAGTCTGTCAAAATGAACTTCCTATACTCTGGGGTCTTGAGCTCACATAAGAACTGGAATCCCCACCGCTGCTACTCCACATCAAGCTCTTGGTGTCTTCATTGTTGAAATACTCCCTGTGTTGGCCTCGCCTCCTCCAACGCTTCCTCCATAAGGGCCACCAGAATGATCTCCTTGAAACCCCAAACTGGCCAAACTACTCCTCTGCTTAAAACACTTCAATGACTCCTCACTGTTTAAGAAATGAAGAATAAATTCCTTAGCATGAAAATCCAGTTTTTCATACTTGGTTCCTACCTCACTCCAAACAAAATGTCCCAAATTCACCAACGTTTTTTTTTTTTTTTTTTTTTTGTAAGAGATAGGGTTTCTCTCTGCTGCCCAAGCTGGAATGTAGTGGTACATTCACAGCTTACTGCAACCTTGAACTCCTGGGCTCAAGTGATCCTCTAACTTCTGCCTCCCAAACAGCTAATTTATTTATTTATTTATTTTATAGATGGGGTCTCACTTTGTTGCTCAGTCTGGTCTCTAACTCCTAGCTTCAAGTGACCTTCCTATCTTGGCCTCCCAAATCTCTGAGATTACCAGTGTAAGCCACCTCTCCCAGCCTGAAATACTTATTATTTATGCATACTATTCCTTTCTTGCCTCTTGCCTCTTGCCTGTATGCCTCTGCACATGCTGTTTCTTCTACCAGAATTACCTTCATCTGGTCCTTTTCTGCCTGGAAAATTCCCTTTCATGCTTTAAAACCCAGTTCAGAGGCAACTCTTTACAGAAAAACCTCCTTGATTGCACTAACCCAAGAGTCAGCAAACTTCCTGTAGAGGGCCAGAGAGTAAATATCTTACTTTCTGCCTTACAGGTGGTATACACTTTCTGCTGCAACTACTCAACCCTGGTGGTGGTGTGTGAAAGCAGCCATAGATGATATGTAAACTAATGAGCATGGCTGTGCTCCAATAAGATTTTCTGTATAGACACTGAAATTTGAATTTCATGTGATTTCCATGTATCATGAAATATGATTCTACTTTTGAGTATTTTTCAACAATATAAAATTTGGAAAACATTTTTAACTCATGAGCCATACAAAACTAGTCTGAGAGTCACAGTTTCCTGATCCCTGCAGAAGAGTCCCTCCTCCTTCTGCGTATCTTCAGTGTACCCTGGTACCTTAAATGTGGCACTGTTGGCACTGGATTATCTAATGCCTGAACATCTCCTTCTGCTCCCACACAATGAGCCACTGAGAACAATAATCATACTGCATTTGTCATCTCTGTGCACCTAGAACCCTAATGTTGGTCTAGAATATAGGAGGTGCATGCACAGTCAGTGCTTGTTGAATTAAGAAAATGACCTTGTGGGGGGAAGAGAAAGTGACAGTGACAAAATTTAGAATACAGTGTCATTCATAGTGTTTCCTTCTACTGACTCCTTGGACAGAGAACTTCTTGCAGAAATGTATCCTTTATTCAGATGACTTTGTTTCCTTTTCCCGGTGTGATGTGGGCCCAGGCTGATGTAAAATGCAAGTTATGAAAAAATTAACAATGCATTTGCTTTCTTAACAGTTTATTTCTGAGATGTGCAGAATTGGGTGGGAGGCCAGGGACAGTGTCATAAATCAGGCTCCCAAGAAGCCAACTCTGAGACAGACATTCACATGCAGCCAGTTACTGGGGCGTGCTCTTGGGGTCAACATCTGTGAGGGGTGCAGGAAGAACACAAGGCAGGGGAGAAACAGAACTGGGATACAGTTGCAATAGAAGTCTTGCCAGTCTCATAAGGAGTTCTGAAGTTAGAATATCTCTTCAGAGCTGTTCCAAATCTGGATGAGGGGGCCAGACCATTATATCTTGCCCAGACCAGTCACTGAATGTGGGCTGTCCCAGAAAGAAGTGTGACCCTGGGCCAAGGGGCTTTCTTTGGCTGAGAGGAATTTCCAGAGGACTCTCTTGAGGGCTGTCAGCTGCCAGTGCCACCCAGCAGCTGTGAGAATGAGACATGGGAATCACAGCATTCCTAGAGCTGCACTGTCCATGTAGTCGATACCAGCCACACATGGCTATATATATTTAAATTAATTAAAATTCCCAATAAATTTACAAATCAGTTCTTTAGTTGCACCAGCCACATTTCAATCACTCAATAGCTGTGCATGTCTAGTGGCTACTACAGAAGACCGTGCAGATACAGAATATTTCCATCATTCTAGAAAGTTCTATTGGGCAGCTCTGCTCTAGAGAATGGGCAATGGTAGAAGTTTTCTAAAATAATAATGGGCATGGGCCACTGAAAGGTCAATTTAGCTGGAAAAATTAAGCTATAACGCATAAATGACAAGGACCCTTACTTTAGCAACTGCAGATAATTGATTTATAATGATCACGACTTTCAACCCACCCATTCCTACTTGATCAGGCCTGCAGAGTCCAGTCTGCTATTACAGGAGAGAACACAGAAGTTAGCAGTGTATTGACAATCTAGCCATACTCAGTTGGTAGCTGGGCTGCATGAAGACAATATAGTTTGGGAGCTGCTCTGAACCTCCTACATAGGTGTCAAGCTCTTTTTACACACCATGCAAAATAATTAACATGGGAAGTGCCATTATTGGAAGGCTGTTTTTCTACACACAACATATAACTAATTTGACCCAACTGTCTTCCTCTATTGTGCTATTATTCACAAGTCAGTCTAGGACAGAAAGAAACTATGAGTTTGTTGATCCTTTGAACTCGCATTCCATCTTTGCTGCCACTATATACTAGTGTGACTTTGGGAAAACCATGCCATTTCCCTATTTTCTCATTTGTAGTATGAAGGTGACAATTCCATACTACCTCCTCCACAAGAGTTTTGTGAGGATAAAATCTGATGATGAAAGGCAGAGTACTTTGTAAACCAAGTACCCAATGTCAAAGCGAAACAATTCATTTAATGCAAGAGTCAAACCTGACTAATCAGTGTATGTATCTAAATTTCATAATTAGCCAAAAGTGATCCACCCAACAGTAACACAGCACATACAGTCTTTAAGTTCTAAAATAGTCATTCTCAACCTTCTTTTTCACTTGTATATCTTTGCCACACGTTTTTGAATATTTGAAGTTCATGCTTAGCGGAATTAAAATATCTGAATAACAGATTGTTAACAGGTCAACCATAATGAAAGCAACAATCACTACTATATAATAACAATGTCTTGCAGTGTCTATAAAAGCATCCACAGTTACTGAATAATACATTTTCTCTCCCTTTATTGCTGTGATGCTGATGGAGTTGTCAGTTCACCATTCTGATCTTCCTCACTTCCATCCTCACTAGGTGACCTTCTTATGCATTTCAGGAGAATTAGGTCTTTACTTGATACTGGCTTGGCATTAAGCTACAACTCAGCTTTTATAATCTTAAGACACTGCACCCCATAATAACCCCACTCAACTTAAAAATCCATGCACAGCCATAGTAGCCACAAATTCAATTGCAGAAAAGAATGTATGTTATGTGTTGATCAAGAATTTAATGCCTGCAATGGGATAGATTACACCTACAAATCATGGCATCCCATTTGAGAACAATGACTTTCCAAGAGCCAGAATTTCAGAACTGAGAATGAGACACTAAAATCTACTATGTAGACTGAGTCTAGAACCCAAATCCCAAAACAGATATGTATACATTATTGCATATATATTTAGACAGCCCTTTGGCCATCAAAAATGTTTTTATATACGTCATCTCTTATAAAGGCCTACAGATTGCTGTGACAACCTTCCCCCTCCCATGCACCATAACATTACCTCTATGGCATCCTGTTCTTCTACTTTCCCTCTGCTATGGTCTGAATATTTGTGTCTCCAAAAATACATAAGTTGAAATCTTTATCCCCAACGTGATGCTGTTAGAAGATGGGACTGTTGGGAGTTGATTAGGTCATAAAGGAAGAGTCCTAATAACTGAAATAAGTGCCCTTATAAAAAACGGACGACATAGAGCTGCCTTGCCCCTTCTACTATATAAGGATATTATAGCAAGAAGGTGCTGTCTCTGAACCAGAAAGTGGATACCGGATCTGCTGGCACCTTACAGTATTTTGTTAAAACAGCCTGAAAGGACCAAGGCACCCTCTCCTTTGATCCACTCCAGCCACAGTGCCTTCTTGTTTTTCCTTGCATGTGCCACACTCACTCCTGCATCAGAGACTTGCCACATACTCACTTGTCCTGTAATATTTTCCCCTAATTATCCATGTAGCTCAGTCTCCCATCTCCTTACTCAAATGTCACTTTATCCATGAGGCTTCCCCTAAAGTGCCCAGCTAAAAATCTTATACCTCCCACTAGAGTTCTTTACCCCTCCATCCCTACCCACCTCCCATGTAGCACCTGACACCCTCTGAAATACGGCATATGACATTTTCTTTGTTTACTGTCTGTGTTCCCATACCAAATGGGAAGTTACATGAAGGCAGGGATGTTTGTTGCTACATCTGTAGCACCTGGAAGAGTTTCTGGCACAGAGTTAGCACACAATATTTGTTGAATGAATGAATGCCATCTGGCCTTAACAATCACCCATGTCAGAGAGAAAAGTAAGAACCAGAGACAGTGAGTGGATTGCCCAACATCATGCTATTTAGCATCAGGCAGGCCTAAATTTTAATCCAGACTTGGGTATACAAGCTTTGTGCCCTAGGGCACTCTATTGAACCTAATTTTCTTCCATTCTAAAATGGGCATGGTAATTCCCTTCTCAAGCACTGACAAACATCCTGACCAGGAGCACAGAGGCAGCATGGAAGCGTGAGGATGGGGTAGTGAGCCTGGTGAATGTTGGGTGGCCTCAGGGAACCACCTCCGTCGAGGAAATGAACCCAAATCCCTCCAACAGAGAGAGCAGCATCTTGCCACATTGAAGGGACCTCAGCCAACGCTGCTCCGTGGGATCCTCTCCTGCGGAAACCTGGCCCTTTCGCTGTTTCTCTAGGAGGCTGTTCTCTTGTTAAGAAAACACCGAGGACCAACAAAAGCCTCCAGTTTCCACCCACTTTCTCTTTCATAGGAGCACATGGCACAGAGCAGGCCTTCCTTTGATCCAGGCCCATGACATCTCCCTAAGCAGAAGCAGATTGGCCGCTTTGACATGCACCTACAGGGCTGTTTTCTATGGCTGGCCCTCCAAAGGTTGTTATCATTTTCCTTTTTTAGAAATGGCTGAGTTATCACTCCTCCTTTCCTAGTTTCTCTATTCAAACCAAGCAGTATGGCTCAGAGATCAGACCTGAGCTGGGTGTTCGCCTCAATTTGACATTTCCCTCTTGCAGTGGTGTTAGTTGGGATGCTGTCAAAAGGGATGAAAGAAAAAAACATTTTCACTCTGGCTTGAAGCTGGCCACATTTTCAGGTGCTCAAGTTGCAACCTCAAGGAAGTTAGAGATTGGGGTTTGTGATTTGAGCTGAAAGGCCAAATGGCTTTTAGACAACTAGCAGCAAAAGGCTCAGAAATGTTGATGCCATGAGAAAAGAAGTAAAAATACACACAAAAAAAAAGAAATTGGGAAATTAAATAGCTGTAATAGTTATTTTTCAACCCACCTATAGATAAATTTTTTCAGTCTTTTGAAATTCTAATATCCTTCTTTTCAGTACAAATGAAACAATGTGAAAATTTTATTTAATCTCAAAATAATATCATTTACTATTTTACCTAGAAAATAACTACACATTTACTAACCGATTACTTCTTTAAAATTTTTAAATTATTGAACACACCAAGTTATACTTTGCTAAATTTATGGATCACATACTTTAGATTTACTAATACTTGAGAGGCCATAAATAAGGGGAAATAAGAGCAACCTTCAGGTTGTTGTCCAACTCAACTGCAAAATCACTCAACTTCACATTGAAAATTCTTGTAGCTCATCCTCATGCCCATGCTGTGAAAATATTCCAAGAAACTCATTAACATACATAAAGGAATCTGATAAAGCCTCTGCCTTCTCAGAGTCCCACTAAAATGCCCAAAAGACCATACACAGGGACCAAAATCTTGACCAGCCCCCCAAAATATTCAGATGGGAGGGGAAAGAAGGATGGCACAAGCCTGACTTCCTCTTTTAAAGGATAGCCTGTCTAGAGAGAGAGAAGAGGGCCCTCAGCAGAAATTGACTCATAGGGTTGAGCTGTTGATAAGTCAAGCTGAGGGCAATGGGGCCAGCCTATGTGGGGTCCATCTCACCACGGGAGGTCAATAGCATCTTGTTTCCACCATGGCTCTTGGTGGTCCTCTACATCTTCCAGCCTCATCAGCCACCAAGGGCAGATAAAGGACCTACTAGTATGTAAGGCCTGAGAATGGGACACTCCTGGGCCAGGTACGGTGGCTCACTCACGCCTGTAATCTAGCGTTTTGGGAGGCCAAGGTGGGAGAATCACTTGAAGTCAGAATTTCAAGACCAGACTGGCCAACATAGCAAAACTCCATCACTACTAAAAATACAAAAGTTAGCCGAGCATGGTGGTGTACTCCTGTAATCCCAGCTACTCAGGAGGCTGAGGCCCAGCAATCATTTGAACCCAGGAGGCAGAGGTTGCAGTGAGCCGAGATCGCGCCACTCTACTCAAGCCTGGGCAACAGAGCAAGACTCCATCTCAAAAAAAAAAAAAAAGGACACTTCTGGACACCATGTCAAACGTGGAGAAGATGCTGGATGTCCCACTGATGAAGGCCTCCTCTGTGACACCACCAGATCCACTAGGGTTTCTAGCCTTAGCTCCTTCCTGACTCACCAGAGGCTTCTGGATGTCCAAGTTGGGAACTGGAATTCAGAGAAAACCTGGACATTTGTCTTCCTACTTTCGGGCTAGAGGACTGTGTAAAAACATGTAGAAACACAAATAAGAAAACTTAAACCTTATTTAACTATGAAATGATACTGGATAAGATTGATCTTTTCATTTAATAGCAATTCTCCAATTGTATAAAATCTTTGTTTAAAATATAGATTCTAGAATCCTGCCTCCATGATTTTGATCATGTTGAATGAGAGGAATGCCAAGGAATTTTCAATTCTAAGAAAGAATCAAGATGGTTCTAATGCTGGTAGCCTCTAGACAGCATGTTGAGAAGCACTGCTCTAAAAGGTTTTATGTTTTATCAAGAGTCAAAAGACCCTGAATCTAAAAAGAGATACTTCAATTCAAAAAAAATAATGGGCATTTAGAAGAATCAGATGAAATAAGTAAAAGGGCAAAAAAGTATTAGGGAAAAGAATCAAACTACTAAAACTACTGCAGTCAGACACAAAGGTAATTTAAAATCAAGAAAAATTGCAGAGACAACATAATTATAAAAGTTAAAAATAAAATGAAGAGATTTTGAATTTCTAGAAAAATGACATACTAGGGGTTCTGAAAAAAGTACTCCCTCCCATAACAAACTGCCAGAAATCTTGAGTAAAATCCAAGATATAAATTTTTATTTAAAAATTCATAGAAGCTCTTGAAAGAAAGAAAAACATATCTCAAGATGCTGAGATAAAGGCAGGAAATGTATGAGCTAACACTGCAATGGCTCAGGATGCTTTCACAGTCAGGAACAGATGGCAGGGGCTTCACTGTCCACAGAAGGATAGGAATATACAACCCAAGGCCTGTATAAAGCAAGGGTCGAATTAGAAATGTATATAAACATGAAATCCTCAAAGAACTGGTTAGGCTTTGAAGGGGAACCAGAAAAATCCCAGGTATTAGTATGAAGATTCACAAAAGAAGATTCTGCTAGACAGAACTACAGGATTCTACCAGAGCAATCAATCACTGCTGAAGATGAGTTCAGAATCAAAAATTACAAACCAAATAAGAAAATGAACCACAACTATGGAGAGTCACCAGGCATAACAAATAGGAAAATTAAGAAGTAATACCTTGATTTATGAAAAAGATTTTAAAAATGATTAAAGAAAATGGTAATAAAAAAAGAGGAGGCAAATATGAAAAATACTTCTACAATGTTTTTAATTTTTCTCAGCTTTATTAAGGTATAATTGACAAATTAAAATTGTATATATTTAGGGTGTACAACATGATTTTTTGATAGGTGCATACACTGTGAAATGATTGAATAAAGATGATTAACATTTTTACCACTTTACGTATTTATTATTTTTGTGGTAAGAATATTTAAGGTCTACTCTCAGCAATTTTCAAGTATACAATGCATTCTTACTAACTGTAGTCACCACACTGTACAATAGGTCTGCTGAAATTATTCATCCTGCAAAACTGTAACTTTGTACTCTTTGACCAATATCTCCCAATTTTCTCCACCCCCAACCCCCAGCCACTGGCAACCATCATTCTACTCCCTGCTTCTAGGAGTTCAACTTCGTTACATTCCATATATAAGTGAGATTGTGCAGTATTTGTCTTCTTCTGCCTGGCTTATTTCACTTAGCATAATTCCCTCCAAGTTTACCTCTAGGTTTTAAAAATATAGACAGTGAATTTTACAATAGCCTCTTAATTAAAATATTAGCAAACTGAATGCAACAGTGTATGTATGTATATGTACATGTATTTATATATGTGTATGTGTGTATATATGTATTATATATTTTATATATTATATATATATAAAATTTAGGGGGTGAGGGAAATGGGGAGATATTGGTCAAAGGTACAAAGTTTCAATTTTACAGAATGAATACATTCTGGAAATATATGGATTTATGTATATATATATGTATTTTTAATATATATGTATTATATATATAATTTTGTAAAATATATATGTGTGTATATACACACACACACACACATAATGATCAAGTCGGAAATATGCCAGGGATCCCAGCATAATTAAATGTTAAAAAAAAATCTATTAATGAAATTCACCTTATTAACATATTAAAGGAGAGAAATTATATGAGCATATGAGCATCTCAAAAGATGCCAGTAAAAGCATTTGATAAAATTTAGTAACGTTTCTTGATTTTGAAAAAAAAAATGGTCTTAGCAAACTGGGGAAAGTAGTGGGAACTTCCCGATACAATATATACAGCATATTTAGCTAAAAGGTCCACACACATTATATGAAATGGTAAGAGTTTAGCAGCATTCTCTTTAAAGTCAGAACAAAAAATAGGGAATGCTGTTATCATTGCACCTATTCTGCATCATATAGGTCCTAGTCAATGCGGGCAAGCAAGAAGAGGTATGAAGGATTAGAAAGAAAAAATCATCACTGTTAGTCCCACAGACAATACTGAAAATAAAAGACAATTTAGAAAGTTGCTAGAACTACTAAAAAATATTTACCATTATTTTTGAATATAAGAGCAGTATATTAAATTCAATATTATTCCTATAAAAACTGTAAACTATAATAAAATTTATAAATCTCATTGTTAAGATTGTTACAATTGTTACATTGTTAAATTTGTTACATTGTTACAATTGTTACATTGTTACAGCACAAAGTGTAAAATATCTAAGAATAAATGCAAAAAGGAAATGCAAACAGGCAGGAATTTATCAAGATAATTACAAAATTATATGTAAGAACATAATTCTAAATACAGAGACAGATACACCATGCCACTGGTTTAAAAAACTCAGTATCATAAATAAAGCAAGAGCTTCTGCATTTATATATAAATACATGTTTCCATTGAATATCATAACAGGGTATTCCATGGCAATTGATAAGCTGATGTTAAAATTCATGTGGAAGAGTAAAGGGCCAAAATTGGTCAAAACAATTCTGAAGAATAAGGATGGGTGATCTGCCCTACTATTTGTCTGAAATTATTAAGAAGCCACAGTAACTAAAACAGTGTGGCATCAGTACAGGCAAAGATAAATTTACCTGCAGCACTAAGTAAAAAGCTCCAAGCCAGGTCTACAAATATATGGTGGCAATAAAAACTTAGAGAAGAAAGAATTTATTTAATAATGTTGTAGCAACTGGCCATATAAAGTGAAAAAATAAATAAATGGACTCCCTACCTCTCACTATGTATATGGAGAAATTCCATATGAGTTTAAAACTTGATTGTGAGAAGCAAAATTGTAAATCCTTCAAGAGAAACATAGAGGAAAATATCCTCATAATCTAACATAGGGGAAGATTTTCTTAAGCAAAATATTAAAAGCACAAAACACGAAAACAAAAATTGACACAAATTAAAGTAAAAGGCTTTTGCCTGACAAAGGACAACATAAGCAAAAGAAAAGAGAAGCTACAGACATGTAGAAGTTACTTCTAACTCATATATTAGAAAACATAATAAATCCTTATAAAATAATCAATAAAAGATAAACCAATAAGAAAAAGGCAAAGGCTATAATCAGAAATTCAAGGACAAGAAAGCAAGAATGGCTAAAAAATATGAAAAGATGATCAACTCCTCAAGCCATTAGAGAAATGTGAAATAAACCACAATGAAATATTGTTTTACAACTATCAGATTTACACAAATTAGAAAAGTCTGCCAAAACCAAGTGTTAGTGAAGATGCTTTACTTTAAAAACAAGCCAAAAAAAAACCAGTCTTCTTTTCCAGAGCCCTAGAATATTTACAAAAATATGATTACATAATTAGGCCCTGATGAAAACCTCAAAATGTTCCAAAGAGGAAAAGTCTCTTCAAGCCTATTCTCTGACCACAGCAGAGAAAAACCAGGGATTTGTTTCTAGAATATGAACCAAGAAAACAGCCACTTGGAAATGTGACCTAAATATGAAAGGCAAAATGTAAAATCTTTCAGGAGAATATATAATATTCAAAACCTCTCCAAAGTAATAATTAGGTTGAGTAAAAAAAATCAAAACTGCAAATTCAGAATATTTTGAAAATCATCATAATGAAAATAACAAAACTTGCAAAAATAACTAAAAATGTTGAGACTTCAACTACCTACGTTTTCTATGCTGTTCCATTGATCCTTCTTTCTATATACATCTAAAAATTCAGTTAAAAAAGAAATAAATTATTTGTACAAATATATATACATGCACACATGCTTGTGTGTATACACGTGTACATGAATACCTACATGTATACATATATGTATGCATAAAAGTATATACATGCACACAATACAATCACTGTTTTGTATAAATAGCAAAGAGAATCACTGAAGAACATAAATAACAGTAATGGTACCTCTTGGTAGCAATATTATCATGTCATGTAATTTTTTATTGTGTATTTCTCTAATTTTTGAAAATAAACAAACATTAATTTTATAATTAAAAAGATAAGAATAACATTACTAATTAGGAAAAAAGGTCCTTGAAATTTTTTTGAAAGAGCAGCATATGCCTAGATTTTAGTTGTTTCCCCCTTTTTTTTTTTATTTCTAGTATTTGGCAAATGGAACTTTTTCAATATTTGTCTCCTCAAATTTTCTTCCATTACATCCTTTTAAAATTTATTTTTAGTTGACAGGTAAAAATTACATCTATTTATGGTATACAACATGATGTTTTAATATATGTATGTGTTTTAGAATGGCTAAATCAAGCCATTTGATTATCATTTCCATTATTTCAGCAATATCAGTTATATGAATACTGTATTTCCTCCACAGTCATGATCTTCTCTCTGAAAACGTTTATCTCTTTGTCTTTTGCCCCCATATTATGAAAGAGTTTTGCCAGCCTTTCCTCTATATCACTGACTCATTTCTTCACAATATGGAATCAATTATTGTGTGTCAATTCTTCTATTGCACATTTTTCAATTCTATGCCATTTTCCCTAATCAGATCCATTCTCTTTCAATCCCTCCATCTCCCTCTGTCTGGAATTCTCTTTTTCCCTTTCATGTCACTTTCTCTGTGAGGTCTTCCTTGTCTCACATGGGCTTAGTGAGTCAGGATCCCTCCTCAGATCCTACTTTACCCTGAGCATTCCTCATCACTACAATGCTTAATCGTAAGGTTTTACAATTACCTCTTCACATGTCTGCTTTCTCCATTAGATGCTAAGTCCCCCAAGAACAAGATTTGTGTCTCAGCCATTCTTAGCACAGACAGAGTATATTTTCACCAACATAGTCTTCATATTGGCAGAGTTTTTAAATTTTGCAAGTCTGATGTTTGTTAAAGAATGGCTCATTGTTTAATTCATGTTTCTCTTTTTATTTTTATTTTTATTATTTTTTTATTTTTTTATTTTTTTTATTATTATTATTATTATACTTTAGGTTTTATGGTACATGTGCGCAATGTGCAGGTAAGTTACATATGTATACATGTGCCATGCTGGTGCGCTGCACCCACCGACTCGTCATCTAGCATTAGGTATATCTCCCAATGCTATCCCTAATTCATGTTTCTCTAATTACTAGGATAGTCTACATGGTTTTGGCCATTCTTGTTACCTCTTCTATGAATTTTTGACAATAGCCTTGCCGTTTTTCCTATTGCTTTGCTTGTCTTCTTACTGATTTGTAGGAATTCATTACATATTCTAATTTTACTACATAACCATTTTGTGCATATATATCTTCATCTCTGAGGTTTCTTTTCTTTTTGCTTATGAGTCCTTTGTTGTATAAAAATCTTATTTCATTTTACTCAACTTATCAATCTTTTATGTTTTATTCACAAAAATATTTTCTCTACCGCTGGCTCATAGAGATGTTCTATATTTTCTCTTGAAGATATACAAATTTTGCTTTTAATATTTAGGCAACAAGTGGCCACTCTAGTAAGAGTTTCTGAATTTGTGAAACAAAGTAAGCTCAGCTCTGTATGTCAAACACCTGCTCCTTGAGAAATCAGGCAATCCATATGAGGATTTGGCTCTAGCTCTGTGTTAGTCAGCTTTTTGTAGGTTCTTCTGTGTGATAAACAACTCCCAAATCTTAGCTTACAAAACACGTATTTATTTGTCACATACATTACACATAAGCTACAGGTCAACTGTCACTCTAAGACACTACTTCAAGTTGTGGGTGAATTGCAGGTCTGATCACTATATGACCAAACTGAGGAGCAATGTCTATCGGGTTGGAACATGCTCATCTTATCATGGAGAATCAGAATAAGAGAATGATAGAAACTTGTAATATCTGTAAAAGCTTGTATGGCAAATAGGCCATTAGGCAAAGCAAGTCACATAATAGCCCCAAACTCCGTAGAATGAAGAGAGTATTTTGTCTACAGGGAAGGATGACAGGGCAAAAAGGGAATGAAAAATTGTAAGCAAATAGATTCTACCACAGCACCTCTTCTCTCCAACCACATGACCATGGGTCTGTTTAGTGCTACTAAACAGAGGTTGGGTTGGGTATATATTTGTTAAAGATAATTCTACAATAGAGCTTAATATCCACTGTGAGTCTCCTGGAAGTGTTGGACAGTAGAAAAGGACAAAGTTTCTGTTGGCAACCCCAAGTTAATCTGCCAGCTGTGGCTTTTACATATATTCAGTACTGGTGCAAAGGAAGGCAAGGTGCCCTTACTCCAGGCTTCGAACCAGTTCTACTCTCCAATATGGCCAAGGCTCAACCACCATATGCCAACACCAAGGCCCATTCTGGCCAGGCAAGAATTGGCCATACAGCTGCAGGTTGAATGAAGGAGTTGATCAGCAATGGAGAAAAAATGAAAGAAAATACAGGTTCCATTGGCAAGGGAAATGTTGCTGGGCATCCAAAATGTAAAACAGTTCTTCCACAGTTCGGCTTGAAAAAAAAAAAAAAAAAGGCCAGCCTTGGCTTAACCTGTATTCATTCATACCTCCACCTGTCAAGGCTGCGCCCCATCCTTACTCTGTTTGTACAACTGATAATATAGATAGACATGCCCAAGCAGTCACTTGTCAACATTCCCATTTCAGTTTCTCAAGATTAACCCAAACAGCAACACCTCCCACAAAGCAGCACTGTTGAGTGCCTGCAACCACACTCTGCCTTCGATAATTAGAATGGAATCTGAGCTCATCCTGGAATGCATGGGATGTGCAGAAAGAGTCCAGCTGCATGGTTCCTCCAACCATATGTTTCAGCCCTAGCAGGAAGGCACATGGGGTAAAAATATGCACCAGGAGGAGCATCAGGGCCCTTCATTTTCCTGTGCTTCTCTCTGCACTAAACAGTTCACAGTATTCAGCCAAAATAGCACTTCTCAACATAGGGTGAGCATCATAACCCTTTGACAAAAGCAGTGGTTCTCTAAGTGTGTTCCCTCAGCCTTGACTGGGAGATTGTCAGAAATGCAAATTATCAGGTTCTACCCCAAACTTGCTACATCAGAAACACTGAAGATGGGTACCATCAATCTGTATTTTAACAGGCCTTCCAAGTAATTCTAATGCATGCCAAGGTTTGAAAAACACTATATCCAAAGATAAATTATTACTACCCCAGTAGTAATCCTAATTTGGGGGAGCATTTGTCTCATGGAGGAAAGCCACTTCAATTATAATCCTCAATAAAGTTCCAGACCAAAATCCCTCATTAGCAACCATCACCATTAGATACAATTCAATCAACATAATCTAATACAGAAGGAATAGACGCGCTTCATGATGAGACGAAGAGGCAGCATAGCAAGGGAGTTATGAACATGGACTCTGGGGAACAGATTGCCTGTGTTTGAATCCCAGCACCACCCACCTTATATGTGACCTTGAGAAAGGTACTTAAAACTTCTAAAGCTGTTTCTCCATCTGTGTAATGGGTAAAGGTATACTAATGATGGCCTCTCAGTATTGGGGTAAGGCAGTGGTTTTCAAAGCATCAGACCAGTATCATCAGCATTATTTAGGCACTTGTTAGAAATGCAGATTCTAAGGCCTCACCCCAGATTTACTGGATTATCTATTGCTGCATTACAAATTATCTCAAATTGCAGCAGCTAAAAACAACAAACATTCATTATCTCAGTTTCCATGTCAGAAATCTGAACACTACCTAGCTAAGTGGCTTTGGCTCCAGGTCTCTCCTGAGGTTGCTATCAAGTAGTCAGATGGGGCTGTGGGCTCATGTAAAGGCTCAATCGGGGCAAGGTCTGCATCCAAACTCATTCCCATGGCTGTGGGCACACCTCCATTCTTTGCCATATGGGCCTCTGCAGGGCTGCCTCATGGCATGGCAGCTACTTATCCCAGGGCAAATGATCCAACTAAGAGCAAGAGAGAGTGTGCCCAAGATGGAAGCCACAGTACTTTTTTCTTTTTTAATCAGAGTCTTGCTCTGTTGCCCAGGATGGAGTGCAGTGGCACCATCTCAGCTCACTGTAACCTCTGCTTCCTGGGTTCAGGTGACTCTCCTGCCTCAGCCTTCTGAGTAGCTGGGATTACAGGCACCTACTACCATGCCCAGCTAATTTTTGTATTTTTAGTAGAGACGGGGTTTCACCACGTTGGCCAGGCTGGTCTCGAACTCCTGACCTCAAATGATCCACCTGCCTCTGCCTCCCAAAGTGCTGCAATTATAGGTGTGAGCCACCGTGCCCAGCCCACAGTACTTTTCTATAACTTGGTGTCAAAAATGACATTCCCTCTCTTCCACCCTATTCTATTATTTATAATTAAGCCAATAAGACTAGTTCACACTCAAGGGGAGGGCATTACACAAGATCATGGCCAGCAGGAGGAAGGACCATCTTAGAGGCTGCTACCACACCCAGTGAATCAGAAGCTGGGGGTGGACACCAGACACTTGTGTTTTAACAGTCCTCCAGGTGATTCAGGTATACGTTGTACAAGGATTCAATGAGCTGATGGAGGCAAAGCACCTCACACACTGGCTGGCCCATGAGTACTCAAAGATTAGCTATTTAGGTTTTGTTATGATTACAGATGGGAATATCTCACCGTGGTAATAAAGCCTTCTGCCTGCATACAAATATAAGGTGTCAGATACGCCAGTGATTCTCAAACGTAGTTGACACTTACAATCACCTGTAGAGCTTTTAGATATTATTATGCACATTTTGCAACCTAGACAATTAAATCGGAAACTCTAGGGATGTGACTCCAGTATCAACATTCTTTAAAGTTCCCCAGGTAATTTCTATATGCACCTAAGATTAAGAATCACTTAAAATAGACTCAGGAAACTCATTTCTAAAAGTTTCTTCTCTATTAGTTTACTTTCTTAGAGCAAGAGTGTTGGCAAAGAAACCATTGATTTGTGGTTAAAAATCAAAACAAAAGAACCAAATATACAAACAAGCAAATAAATGACAAGGCTCTGACATGCACATCTTGATCAATTATTTAAATCCTTCCTGCCCTCTTGTCCTGCAGCCCCTTTATCTAACCTCTGGCAAGGAACTTTGATGTCCTGCCAACTGAGTAAGTAGACATGGAAATGTGCTTGTGTGTGTGTATTTGTACATGGCACATGGCTCAGATGCTGGGTTAGTGCCCCTTAAAAATCAGAATGCTGGGAAGAAGGAGGACATGATGTGTCCTTTCTATCCTTGGAGGAAACTCAACACATGCAGTAACTTAGCTCCACCTGGGGCAGCTGGAAATCAAGCTGCCATGGGCCAATGCAGAACCGGGAGATGGAACTGCTGTTGCCACGAAGCCTCTACAGAGCCTCAGCCAATCTGCCCTTCCTCTTCCTGGCAGGCAGAGCCCTCACACCCTGGCCCCACATTTACCCTGACACTGAGCAAGCTTAAGTAAGGGCAGGTCTCTGCCCCATCAGCAGTGCCTGCAAAAGATCAGCTCAAATGTCGGCTCTGTCCCAGACACCTCCCCAAACCTTCCCCAAGGATTAGGTTTTGGGAATCTGAGCTCTGGTGGTTCTGGTTAACGTCATGATCCAGCTGCACTAACCGAGAAATTGTCAGATACTCAGATGCTGCTCCAGAATATTCTTCTTGGAAGCTCCCACCAGAGGGCTATTTGGTCAAAACTGTACCTTTCAAAGACTGTTTATAGAGAAGCAAAGATGAGACAAGAGGGGACTTTTTTTTCTAATTAAAAAAAAGAAATAAACCTTCACTCCCACAGTTCTCACTAGCCAATTCACTCTTTCATGATTAGCCAAGGCACTCAAGCACCAAAAGACGCTACTGACAACTGTAGGACAGGGGAAAGGAGCAGCCGTGGGGGTGAGGAGAGGACAGCCGGCAGGACCAAGGCCATCACGGTGGATGGCAGGAGTTACCATTCCAGAGAGTCTTGGCTCCTCCTCCTGCTGTGATATGTGTTACCTTGATGGGTCTCTCTGTGCTTCTGTTCCCTAATCTCTAAAAGTGGGATTCTACAAAATAATGTTTTTCTGTAGCAACTTGGATGGAACTGGAGGCCATTATCCTAAGTGAAGTAACTCAGGAATGGAACAACCAAATATCACATGTTCTCACTTAAGTGGAAGCTAAGCTATGGGTATGCAAAGACACACAGAGTGGCATAATGGACGCTGGAGGCTCAGAAGCAGGGAGGCTAGGAGTGAGTGAGGAATGAAAAGTTACCTATTGGGTTCAATGTATACTATTCAGGTGACAGGTACACTAAAATCCTAGACTCAACTATACAATTCATCCATGTAACCAAACGGAATTCTAAATATAAGAATTGTTTGAGAATTAAATAAGATGATACATGTAAAAGGACTCAGCAGGTGTTTGGCACAAGTGAGTTTCCTTTCTAGGACAAGAAAGAGAGGAAAGGAGAAAGAGAAAGAGAGGAAAGGAGAAAGAGAAAGAGAAGGTAGAGAAAAAGGAAAAGGAGGTGAAAGAGGAAAAGAAAGAGGGGGAAATGACAGAAAAGGAGGAGGAAGAGGAAAGAAAAGAGGAGGAGAAGAAGGAGAAGAGGATGTCTAAGAGGCAGCAGTAGAAAGAACATCCTTTGGTTGATGTGGGGACCCCACAAGAACCGAAGGATGCAAGCCTGCACTTGAGGACTCTCTTGGGTTAGAAGGTCAAGCACACAATACATGAGCCACTTCTGTCCTTGTCCATCTCCAAAGCAGACATCCCTAAAAGATCTCCTTCAGGCAGCCAAGACTAGTCAATCAAAGGGGACATAGGAGAGAAAGCCAATATACAATTATTGGGCTATATAAAGGAAACCTTCACAATTCAGGGAATATCTACTTATCATCTATATATAGCTCAAAACTTGCTTTATAACTTTTAAGCCTGAGTCTTTACACAAACAAAACCAGGAATACATAGCCAACATAGCATCCACATTCAGCACTGTGTCACCTGGGGTACTGATTTTTCACCTCCTTGACCCACTATTTAGGCATCCTCTTTCTTAACTGTGCTACCATCCATCAAGGAAACAATTCTGTGTTCACAGACTGCCAGGTCAGGTCTATGGTTATTTTTACGAAAATAATGTTAACAACAGAGTCACAGCCTAGATCAAATACTTTTCATTTACTCTTTCATTCTCAAATGTTCTCCTTCTATGAACTCTGTCACAAAAGGGCTGACACTGACAGTTCCAATGCAATCTTCAAATCCCAAGACCCTCAAATAAATTTTCCAACTTTACATCTGTAACAATTTCCTACATCAAAAATGCATCAGCACACATGCACTGTAGAATTAAAAATAAAATTGGGCTGGATATGCAAACATTTGCAAATGATTCCTTATTTATTACAGCCCCTTGTTTAGAAATAAAAGGAAAAATTATTCCATAACCAATGTTTGCCTCCTGGCCAGAGGTGAGCATCCAGGAAACGCTCCCTTCTCGCTGCCTGAGAAAACCAGCATCAAGGCCTTGGCAGCCTGAGCGGGCCCTCCTTGCCCACTCGTAATGAACTGTAAAAAAGGACACGATGGCCTACTTTTTAGGAAACCTGCTGCCAAATCCAAAATAGGGAGGAAAAAAAAAGATGGAGAAAATAGGAGCCTTGATTCTGGAAATTATGACTTGATGACATCCTTCTTCTCTTTCCTTATAATCTGTATAACTGTAGACACGACCTTAATTATAGATGGGCAGGTGGGACCAGGCCAAGAACAGGGCTTCAGCTAGAATTACTGACAGTGAAATTGCTGGGTTCAGAGCACCCAGCTTCTCCTTGTGCTTCAGCTGCTCTCTTGCCCTCACTCTCCAACCTTCAGGTCTAGCAACAACCCCCTTGAGGCTTTTCCCAATGCTCAATGAACAACAGAATTTCATGTCCTGACCCAACTCTCCCCTGCTCGAAATTAAATTAAATAATAACCAAGAATCATAGACCCTGAGAAAACAATGGGTTCTATCTAGTTAGAAGCTTACTTGCAATAAAGCCACTTTGATCTTATGTGAAAAACAGTGAGGCTCAATTCTCATTTCTCATCTTAAAGACAAAGTGTTAGAAAAGGAAAGAACTGTGAAATCATTATTGAACATTCCATTCATACTAGGCACCAAAATCACCTTCTTGTTTTTGCATTGAATTCACGTAATAATTTTATGAGATGGGGTTTCTTACCCCCCATTTTAACGATAAGTAAATAAAGTTGTAAGGTTAAGTGACTTTTCCAAGGCTACACACCTGTGAAGGGAAAGAACTAAGATTGGAAACTTGGACTAGTCTCTCTTCCTGCCTCCTGTCTTAGTCCTCTTTCCTTCCCCAGTTAATCTTCAGAAATCACTCCTCTGCTTAAAATCCATAATGGTTCCTCTTGCCCACAAGATAGAAATTCAAAGTAGGGTTGCACATCTGAAAGGGCTGAGGTGCTGAGCAGGAGGTGATGGCAAAGGACTCGGTCATATGGAAAAAGGCAGCACTCCTGTGTACGCTGTTTTAGATAATCCATGACCCACATGTAGGAACGTAAGAGCCCAAGGAGGACAGTAAAAATGCCTGCTGCCAAGTTGTTATCCATTAACCATTAATTAAATAATGAGAGAAGGGAGAAAGGGAGAGACAAAGGAAAGGAGGAAAGAAGGGGGAAGAAAGGAAGGAAGAGAAGGCATTACTGAGTATGTAGGAATTCCTTCCAATTCTTGAGGCTTGGTTTCCAACATGTACCTGCTATATAGAAGCAACATACCTTCTGGATTAATTGGGTAAAGACTTTGAAGAATGAGGAGGTTAAGAAAGTACTGTCCTCCTCCTCTACACACACACACACGTACACACACACACAAACACACTGGTTAAAATGATAGCAGATCATGTGGGTTTTGATGGTGGAGAAAGAGTTCTCAATACCCTTCATTTGAGTGCCTTTATACTTAGGACTATGAAAAAGTAAATTGATCATATATTGAAGATTTTTTTCTATTCAAAATTATCTCCTACCTGCAGCTGACTAACCTCCAGGTTATATTATATTGTTCCAAACAGACAAGAGCCATGCCAATTGTCACACTTATTCTTGTCAGGCACTTCCCATATGTTACCCCCTTTAATTTTCATAACATCTCTAACATCTTCCCACTTCTTGTTTTCTCATGGTCTATGATTTTTGATTGTTTATTATTTAAGTTAATTTTGAGCAGGGGAGAGTTGGGTCAGGGCATGAAATTCTGTTGTTCATTGAGCATTAGAAAAAGCCTCAAGGAGGGTGTTGCTAGACCCGAAGATTGGAGGGTGGGGGCAACAGAGCATAGATAGAGAAATGAAAAACTGAAGAACGTGAATAACTCGACTTAGGTCACAGGATGGTAAATAGCCAAACTGGGATTTGAATCCATCAGTCTACCTCTAGCACTCAACTCTAACCCTGAGTGCCAAGAGCACTGTGGAAGTTGACTATTTTTGATTGGCAATAAATGTTCATCAACCAAATTGAAACCATGGATGAGGCCCAGGGATTAGAAGAGGAGACATTTAATACTTGCTCAGTTCAGTTACCCCTTCTCTATAATTCTAATCACACTTTCTCTGAGCAGTGTTCAATGGAACAATGAATAAAACATGTGATTCTTCAAGAGTTGCCCCTTTTTCTTGCCAAGCTGATGTGAAGAAACTGTGTGAGGGCAGGGCACAAGTCAGGATGTGCTGAGGCCAGGGCATGAAAGCACATAGGGGCATTCAGTAAATATGTGTTAAATGAACGGATGAATAAATGAATGCCTCTGGAAGAAAGGCACATTTGTGAATGGGTGTCTCAAAAATAAAAACCACTTCTGTATATCTGAATTACCTTTTTAACCAAGAAGTCTTCTCAAACCATCCTTAAACCCTTCAAATATATTCTCAGTTCTTGTTACAGTCCAGGCTTTGTGTTAAATGCTGTGAGATGGACACATGTGCGTGCACACACACACACGCACATGCACACACACACACACACACACACACAAGACAGCCATAATTCTTAAAATAAAAGAGTTGTATTTTAAAATGTATTTAAGAAATTTATTGGCATTGTAAAACTGGGAGACATATATGCATGGGTGGATAGACAATAATCTGCCACTTCTCCCAAAGGACAACCAGATAGTAAATGCACTCCTGAAGAACCCCAAAGAACAGAGAGAAGGGGATGTGGGGGACAATCAGCCTTATGGGGTCAGGGCTCAGAGGAGGTGCAGGAAAATGAGCAACATCAGATAAGAGTGTCTTCATTCTAGAAGTGTCCCAAAGATAAGAGGACAACTTATCTCTAGGTTCCAAGGAGAGAGAACTCCTAAGAAGGAGGAATTTTAGGAATATTTAAGACAGGGGATCACAAGGTCAGGAGTTCAAGACCATCCTGGGTAACACGGTGAAACCCTGTCTCTACTAAAAATACAAAAAATTAGCCAGGCGTGGTGGCGTATGCCTGTAATCCTAGCTACTCGAGAGACTGAGGCAGGAGAATCACTTGAACCCGCGAGGCAGAGGTTGCAGTGAGCTGAGATTGCGCCCTTGCACTCCAGCCTGGGTGACAGAGCGAGACTCCGTCTTAAAAAAAAGGGATTAAAAACTATAGCCATTACAAAATTTAGACAAATCTCCCATATCTTTGCTACTTCCCTACTTTTTCTTCTGCCTTATTTCCAGAATAGACAACAGTTAAAAACTTCATATAACTTTTGCCAAAATGTCTTCTATGAAATGTGAGTTCTACAGAGTGTTTATTAATTCATTCATTTATTTAATTATTCATTCATCATTCAACAATTTTTTCACTGAGCAGCTACTATGAGCCTTCCTTGTACCAGATACTATGCTAGACTGTGACCAGAACAGTTAAGTCCCTACCCTTCATAGTGTCTCCTCTAATGACGGAACCAGGTAATAAAAGACACATAGATATGTAGAATACCATTTTGTTGAAAAATGAAACAGCATGAAGAAACAGAGTGATTGAGTCATTTTTTAGATAAAGTATTAGAAATGTCTCTTTTTGAGAAGGTAGCATTGAACAGAGACCTGAATTAAGTGAAGGATCAAGCCAAAGAACTTTCTGGGGAAAATGTGTTTAGGTAGAGGAGACAGTAAGTGAGAAAGCCTTCAGATGAGAACACACTTAGCCTGCTTGAAGATCAGCAACAGAAGCTAAGGGATGAAGTAGTAAGAAATGAGGTAGCAGATGGGGGATGGGGAGGAGAAAGAGTAAGAAGCACCTTGTAGACCATGGAAAGGATTTTGGATATGATTTTTTTTTTCTGAGATGGAGTCTCGCTCTGTCGCCCAGGCTGGAGTGCAGTGGCGCGATCTCCGCTCACTGCAAGCTCCGCCTCCCGGATTCACACCATTCTCCTGCCTCAGCCTCCCAAGTAGCTGGGACTACAGGCACCCACCACCATGCCCCGCTAATTTTTTTTTGTATTTTTGGTAGAGACGGGGCTTCACCCTGTTAGCCAGGATGGTCTCGATCTCCTGACCTCGTGATCCACCTGCCTCGGCCTCTCAAAGCACTGAGATAACAGGCGTGAGCCAGTGCGCCTAGCCTGGATATGATTTTTAAGTGTGATGGGAAACCATTAAATAACTGACACCAGAGAACTGATTTGGACAGATGATAACCCCACCCGTAATGTTACTAAAATCCAAACACAATACTCTAGCTATGGGATAATTGGTGCCCCAGAGAGGACCAGCACCTCCAAAGTGCAGATACCATACTTCTATTAATACAACCTGAAATCTCATTACTACATTTTGGCCAGGGGAATTTCTCATTTTTGACTCAAACTGTGCCATCTTTTGAAATCACAATCCTCTTTATCTGAGTAACTGCTTAACCAATCTCCCGTCTTCTACTTTGAAATGGAAGGAATTTTTTAGCTAAACATTTATTTCTGGTAGTTTTTTGGGGTTTTTTTTGGTTTTTTTGGTTTTTTTTTTGAGATGGAGTTTCGCCCTTGCTTGTTGCCCAGGCTGGAGTGAAATGGCGCGATCTCAGCTCACCGCAACCTCCGCCTCCCAGGTTCAAGTGATTCTCCTGCCTCAGTCTTCCAAATAGCTGGGATTACCGGCATATGCCAGCACACCCGGCTAATTTTGTATTCTGTTTTAGTAGAGACAGGGTTTCTCCATGTTGGTCAGGCTGGTCTCCTGGTACTTTCTATCATACTGGATTCAGCCCACCATTCCTTCCTGTCAAGTTCTTTGTTCATTTCTGACTGTCCCCATTGTGTTTGTTTTCCCTCCCTCCCAGCCCTTTGTCATTCATTGTCCTCTGTATTCTCTGCAGGTGATCAACATCCAGGTTATATTTTTCCAAAAAGGAAAATGCCATGCCAATTGTCACACTTACCCTTGTCAGGCACTTACTTCCCTTTTGTTGTCTCCTTTAATTTTCATAACATCTCTAATATCTTCACACATCTTACAGATAGGGAAATGAAAAAATGGAGACAGTGAGTGTATTAGTACATTCTCACATTGCTGTAAGGAAATACCTGAAACTGGGTAATTTACAAAGGGAAGTGGTTTAATTGACTCACAGTTCTGCATGGCTGGGAAGGCCTCAGGAAACTTATAATCATGGTAGAAGTTGAAGGGGAGGCAATAACCTTCTGCACAAGGCAGCAGGGAAAGGAGTGCTGAGCGAAGAGGGAAGAGCCCCTTATAAAACCATCAGATCTCGTGAGAAATCACTCACTATCATGAAAACAGCATGGAAGAACCGCCCCCATCATTACATTACCTCCACCTGTTCTCTTCCTTGACACATGGGGAGTATGGGGATTACAATTCAAGATGAGATTTGGGTGGGAACACAAAACCTAACCATATCAATGAGTAATTTGACTAAGGTCACATAGATGGTAAATAACCAAACTGGTTATTTGAACCTATCAGCCTACCTCTAGCACTAAACTGTACCCGAGTGCCAAGAGCACTGTGGGAGTTGCCTATTTTTGATTGGCAATAAATGTTCATCAACCAAATTGAAACCATGGATGAGGCCAAGGTATTAGAAGAGGGAGGAATCAATGTGCTGACCTGAATAGGATCAAAAACACACAATGCTAGGTTCACCACTGGAGACCTCTCTTCTAGTTGACAGCAGCCAATTTTGTGATTGATAGTTCAAAGAATACCAAAATCCTGACATGGTCTAACATAGTAAACACTCAGTAAGTGTTTGTTGTTATTATTATTATTATTATTATTAATTATTATTACTACTATAACTATTACTATTCGTCTTCTTACCTATATTTATCCATGTTGTCCAAAAAGGTTTTATGTGATACTTTGTCAAATGTCTAGCTGATCTCCTAGATCCTAGCAACAATCTCACTTCCTTAATCTGTCTGTCATTACACAATGGGGTAAAAGGAAAAATGAGATTGACCTGATATGACTTCTGGGAAAACACATGCTGAGTCCCTGTGATTATTATTTCCTTCTCCATGTGTTCACAAACAAACTCCTTTAATAATCCATTCCATAACCTCCTTTTGGATCTACAGCAAACTACTCACCTAGTGGTTCATGGAAGCTACGTTCCTCCTCTGTTGAAATTTGGGATGACATTTTTCTCCCATCTTCTACCACTCTCACCTCTTCTCCATCAGTTCTGTCAGTTCATTAGCAATATTCAAGGATCCCAACCCTAAGTCCTCTCAGAACCTGAGGAGACTATGAGAAGTGAGATCGCAAGAGAAGTAAGATTCTCTCATCTAGTTCTTCCTCCTATTGAGAGGTTGTACCTCCTCTACCTCATTAAAGCCCCCTCCACACTTTTCAGGCTTCAATTCTCTTTCCAGCTCCCTCATCAGTACCAGAAAACCAATTTATTCCTTCAGAGATCTAGGATCTAGATCTAGATCTGCTTCTCTGACAGATGACTTTTATTTTATTTAGTTTTTGAGACACAGTCTCACTCTGTTCCCCAGGCTTGGAGTGCAGTGGTGCAATCTTGGCCCACTGCAGCCTCGACCTCCTTAGTAGCTGGGACTAGAGGCATGTACCACCATGCCCAGCTTTTTTTATATTTTTCAGAGACAGGGTCTCGTTATATGGCCCAGGCTGGTCTCAAACTCCTGGGCTCAAGTGATCCTACCACCCTGGCCTCCCAAAGTGCTGGGATTACAGGTGTAAGTCACCACACTGGACCCAGATGATTTTTAGAAGCTTGTTTGTTTTTCTTTCCTCAACATATTTTAACCCTCAGCATAGGGGTGAGCTTTACCCCCTGCCATGACACAGTCTTCTTGGTCCCTTCCCCCTCTTCTATTTTGTTCTTAATTCTGAGTCCTTCTTTCCATCTCTCAGGTGCCATTTTTGCACTCACTTTCATCACAGAGTTCCCTGGCTCACTGCATGGGTTTCTCTGGTTACCACTCCATGACCTTTGTCACTGGGAAAATATGCACAGGCAAAACTGCACTTTGAGGAGATTTCCAGTCATAGTCACAGTACTTTTTGAAGCACCACCCTACAAATTTGAGCTGTGTTTTTTCTTTCAATTGTTTGCAATCCATATTCCTGTCTTCTAACTGTGCCCAGTTCCTAACTTCTCACTCTGTCACCTTTCCCAAAGTCCCTGTCACTTCCACTCAGTCAACTGATACCTTTTTGTTGGTAAGATTCTGGCAGGGCAAGTCAGTGACCTAGATCACCCCCTCTACCTCAGGGAAGATTACATTTTCAGATGGGGAAGTCATGAAATTGTCAGACGCTCTGCTTTTAATTCAAAGAGACTTTCAGAAGGTATCTGGACAGCCAAAGTCCCCGTCATTGTAGTTATTTTTCTTGCTGGGACAGTTTTTGACCTGCACCTGAAATGCATTTTCCATTTGCTACATTTGCATTTGCTGGGTGGCCTTTAGTGGACAGCATGTAGATTCTGCAAATACATTAAGGTCATCTCTCTATGCAGAAATATAGACAGATCCAGGTCAGGTCTGCACTAACGAAGCCAAATTTGCAGCAATAACATGAAGCAAGGTAATTTAACATGAAACATACAGGGAATTGAGGCAAAGCATGAATTCATCTCAATTTTCTTCTCTCTTTTCTCAAAGTGTTTAGTCCATAGTGAGTTACTTTGCTTCCAAAGGAGATGGTTCCAAAGCTTATTCAGTTTAATCATCTGTAAAATGGGAATAAGTTCTGCCCTGCCCACTTCACAGGAATATTTTCTTGCTCAAGTGAGATTAAGTAGTAGGGAGCTTTGTGAGAGAATGGAAAATTGCTCAATAAACCTGATGAATTTTATAAAAAGCTTTCTCCAAGTGCTAAGATTGGCCTCCTGAAATATATCTGTGGTCAGAGATTTCATGACAGAACTGAATGCCTCATGAGGCAAATAAGGTTAAGGAGTTAAGAAAAGTAAGAATATTATTAAACCCATTGAAGGTCATATACATTTTTGTATTCAAAAAAATGAAACACTCAAAGCTATACATTAAATAGATAATTGATTATATTTTACTTGTTTCAAATTATATTTACTGGAGGTTAAACAATTAACATGCATTTATCTTTGATGCTAAAATGACTTTGGAGATGGTAGTAACTAGTACTTACCAAACACCATATGCCAGGCCTTGAGGTAAGAATATATATTATTTAATACCCACAGCAACCCTATGAGCTGGCCCCCATAATAATGTTTATTTATAGATGGAATCATACTGAGATTAAGGAAGTTGAGGAAATCTCACTGTTGATAAAGGTAGAACTAGAAGTGCATGACTACGGTTGGAAGAAAAAGAGGTGAATTGCTATTAGAAAGAGAATAAAGTCTTCTGGGCCCATCCTATCCCCACCTGAACTCCAATTCCTGTCTTTCTACAGGTCGTCTTCATTTCATTTCAACGACCAAAATGCAAATCTGCGCTCATGCCCTTAGAAAGCTGATTTGCTGTCGAGCACATTTTGAATGGCAAAGCTGCATCAATGTTAGCCCTTGCTTCCATTTCCTTGCATAAGACAAGCCCTTGCTTCCATTTCCTTGCATAAGACAAGAGCTAGGATTTATTTTAGGTCAGGTTTCAGGAGCTGAGACAGAAGGAAATCTTGGGGTGAGATAGCTTGGGGAGTTCAGGAGTAAGAGAGATTCCATTTGAAAAAGTTCTGCTACTGAAAGTTTGAAAACTACTGATAAAGTGTTCATATAAACAAATTCAAATGTAAAGTTGCATATTTACCCAAAGCCACATGCCACATAGAATGAAAGAATCACTGAATCAGAGGGATCTCAGAATTTTCTCATTCAGAGTATCCTAAACTTTGGCCATTCATTTGCCACCTTTGAGTGTTAACCTTATCAGTATACCTGTTTCACTACTTAATTTTCTCTAAATCAACTCACTTTTTTTTAACTTAAATACCCACTTTTAGCCTTTCTTCAACAATATCTATAAAAACAGATTCAATATGCTACTTTTTTCTCATGTACATATTTAAAAATAAATATGTAATTATTAAAATCTAATTTAAAAAAATGCTCTGTATGCCACCTATGATCATCTTGTGAGGCATACTATGGGAAAGGCTGACATAATTTATTAGTTCCCAAATGCCAGTTCACAGATGCCAGGTTAATTGCTGAAGGAGCAAGTAGAGAGCTGTTTTTAAAACACAGATTATCTTGGCCCCCTGCCCCCGCCCTGCCCTGCCCCAAGAAAGTGTGATTTAGCAAACAATATTGGGTAGAGTCAGGTAATCTTTTCTTGCTTTGTTTTTATTTTTCCATTTTTCAACAAACTCCTCTGGTGATTCTACTGTGCAGTTGGTTAGGAAACAATTGGTTTAATCTAGTTCTACCTAAAAGGGTTGTTTTAAGAATTTAATTGGATAAAGCAAATTAAGTGCTTAGAAAGAACCTGTGTCAGAGTACATGCTCCATAATTATGAGTTACTATTACTTGACTTTTACTAGCCTATTGTTAGACTTTGTATTTATCTATGACTTAAAGATAAACTAACTTCAGGATAAGATTGAAGGTGAGAGATTCACATAGAACTGAGGAGCTGAGAAGGGCTTTGGCCTCTGTGCCAATAGACACACAATAGCTTACTCCAACCCACTCTAGATTGAGCTGATCTCTAGGGCAAGGCTCAAGGGAAACCACTGACAAATCCTTGGTGACTATTCCTGTCTGTCCTGTCAATCTGTGTACACATCAACCTCTTACATACTAGGAGGCTACAAGGTCTTTGCCATTGACCTGGTAGAAGCCAGATAGTCTGTTTTCCAAGCATTTGTCATCCTATCCACCTAGCCAATCCATCATAAGTGAATGTGCGTGGTTCTTTCTATCCTGGTGGCATGATACCTTGGGTGCATGTAGACTTCTTTCAGAAAGAACAAGCTAACTTTCTTGCTGTAGTCATGCCCAAGAAGTATGGTCATTTCTGGGTATCATATTCAAAACGAGGCAACAAGACACTAAAGCATGCAATCAGATTAGTGAGAAGACCTACATTTATATCAATTGAAGAATAATGGCAGACACAGAAGATGTTTGGTTCAGAGAAGAGAAGATTCAGGAATGTCAACACATATTTATTCCTAGGCAGGAGGGAATAGAATGAGAAAAGGCCATCAAGTGAGAAAAAGCTTAGCACTGTCCAGAAACATAAAGAATGTCGATATGATGAGAGCATCATGAGCAAAGGCAAGAGTGGTTCAGGATGAGGTTGAGACAAACAGATATGGATGATGCAGAACAATGGAAAGAAGTTTGGGTTTTAATCTAAGTGTATTGAGAAACTATGGAAAGGTTTTTAGCAAGGTATAACATAATCCAGTTTGTTTAACAAGGATAACTTCTGTGTGGATAATTTAGTTTGGAAGCTGCTCTAGTTATCTGGCATGATCACTATCATCAAATACTTGAAGGTCATTGTGGGAGAAGATATGAGCTTTTTCCACTGACACTCACAGGGCATAGTCAGAAGTTATAATGCAGAGTTCAGCTCCACTGCATAACAATTAGAATTGATACACAATGAAATGGACTGCCTCCAGTGATAATAAGCACCCTACCACTGAGGTTATATCAGTTAGCTACAGCTGTATATAAAACCATCTCCAAACTGAGTGGCTTAAAGTAACAACCATTTATTATCTCTTTTGAATCTATGGGTTAGCTGAATTGACCTTGGCTGTGCTCACACTATGTGTCTATCCTTAGCCTTTAGGCTTGCTAAAGGATGACTAATCCAAGATGGCCTTAGCTGGGGTAACTCAGCTCTTCTCCACGTGGTCTCATATCTTCCACTAAGCTAGTGTGGGCTTATTTTTAGGGTGATCACGGAAAAGAGACGGAGGGGAAGTAAAAACTCACAGGTATTTTTTCGCACTTCTGCTTGCATCAAGTTTGCTAACATCGTATTAGCCAAAGCAAGTCACAGAACTAATCCCAGAGGCAAAGTGGGAGGGAACTACAAAGTTAAAATACAATGAGCATGGATACAGAGAGGCCATTAATTGGGCCTATCATCAACACAATCTACCACAGAGGTGTTGAAGGAGAAGCCTAATGTCCACCCATGAAAGAAGAGCTTGTAAAGTAGACTAGAATGGATGATCTTTAAGAGCATCATCACACACCACAATTCTAGTTGGAAGAATAAATACAGCACCAAACATGAGATATTGCCTGGAGAAAAATAGTCATGCCAAAGCCTGTGTCCCATGACTATGCAACAATCTTTTTTTGTGTGCTACCAGAATCAGGGAATTGAAGGAAAATCTATTCAAAGGACTGGGCCCACTTGCTCTATATGGAGATAGTAGCTCAGACTCTAGCTGCTCATTGTCTTTCCCTGGAAGTTGCTGTCTCCATTTCTCTGACAACATCAGTCTATAAGAACATCCATGGGGCTCAAGGATGGCCTCCTTGTATTTGATTCCCTGACAATCAAACTGCTGGATCATCTTACAACTAGGATATTAATGGAGGAAAAAAAAAAAAAGCTGCCTGAGGAAACCACTCGACTCCAGGTCTAAAGTTCATTTCTAAATAAAGATATTAACTCATAAAGACAAGGGTAAGGATTTTGGCCTAACTGAAGCTGACTTACTGAAACCAAGAGAATTAAACACATGCGCACATATTCACTCATTCACGTAAAGTATTTAGAATTCAGATTCTTAAAGGCCAGGAATACTGAAAATGTAAAATAAAGCAAGCCATAACTGTAACTGCAAGTAAAGTTTGCATCTTGCTAGTAAATGTGAGCTATAAAAATTCCAAGTTTTTGTGGTCTGGTTGAGGGAAAGACTATTTCCTGAGCTTCATACAGAGACACAGACACTAATTTCAGAATATTGTTTAATCTAGTTCTAGTTTAATCATATACACATAAAACACACATATACAGGCACCTATAAATTCACCTATACAATAGCATAATACAAATATATTTACACTCAAATATACATATCAGTGTGCATGCTTTCATGCACAATGACACATTTATCTATGTATCTTTATAGACACACTCATAAATAATTAGGCCTACAGACCTAGGTATCACCATAGTAAAAATATGTTAATACATACTTATAGATACATATCAAAAAAGTGTATTTGAGAACATCAACATACAGGCCCTCATACACACAAAAACCCACACATGCAGTGGCACAGTCGGACAGATACACACATAGTCAAGATGCAAACACATCCCATTCACTAACATACCACTGAGTGAACACAAACACAGAGAAAAAGGCACATATATGTTATAGCATTCACATGCATACAGAAACATATACACATGCCCACACATACCACCCACCTAGGCGCTTCACAAGGCCATGGATGATCTGGTGCCCACCTGCCTATCCAACCTGAGTACCACTGTCCCCTCTTCTGTCAGCTCTCCTTCCATTCCAAGAACATCCTAAATTCTTTCCTGTTCCAATATCTGCACATTTTATTCCCCAGCTCTGCATATGGCTGATTCTCATCCTCTAGGCCTCCAGTTCGAATCACCTCCTCAATGCAGCCTTCCCCAGTCACTGCATCATGTAGGTAAGACACTCAGTTCCTTCATCATACACTTTGTTTGAGTCCTAATGGCACTTATCACAATTTTAAAATGATACATTTGTGAGTGAGTGATTGTTTATTATCTGTTTCTCCCACGATACCACAAGATCCACATCTGCTTTACTCATCATTTATATCCCAAATCTAGCACAGTGCCTGGCAAACAGTAGGCACTCAGTAAATAGCTGTCAAATATAAAAATTCCTTGGAAGGAAGCCAATACATGATGTGTTTTTAAGCCAGATACCATGGGAAAATTCTGGGAAATAATGCTAATCATACCAGAATTATATCAGCCTAGAAGCAAATAATCTGGAGCAAATAATCTGGGATATTCATATATCAATGCCTGAAAGCCATTGATTAAGGGATCTTCCTAGAACATCTGGCCTGCTGTACAAACTGGCAGAGCAATCTTTCAGGGTTCAGGGTTGAAATGGGAGAATCCTCAGGCATAGAGATGCAGATGCAACTGGAAGCCAGTCAGAGCACACTGGAAGGTGAGGATGTAGCCAGGGCACTAGTGGCCTCTGCTGCCAGCCCGTAAGGTGGATTATCTTAGCTGATAAAAACTAACATAGAGCAGGTCTATGGGAAAGCGAACCCTATTGGTGACTGTGGATGGATGTGGGAGCAGGGGAAAGCAATTCTTTAGCTGGCAATACTGCCTAAGGTAAACAGACCAGGGAGCACTGGGGTGCCAAAGATGACAGCAGTGTCCAGACTAAACAGATGACACCACTGTGGCTAGTCTATAGCAAGGGGTAGTTCAGGACAAGTCAAACCCAAGAGAGAGGAGAGCTGCTAGATATGACACCCCACACTTGGAAAGTCCCAGGCCCTTCTGCATGTAAGACTCTCCAGCTGCAGGATGGGAAGTCCTGTGGTTGGGACAGAGTTCTGCAAACAACTCTAAGCCTTTGAAATACATGTGCAAAGCAAGTGTCATTTAAGGATGGAAAATGTAACACTCAGCTGGTCTTGAGACACATGATGTACTGTAAAGTAAACCTCATGACAGGAAAGCAGGCAGCTGTATCTGCTGCTTCTTTGTTCCCTCCCCATTTCCACCACACTCCCTGCCTCCAACACTGGTGCTAATGCCAAGTATAAAGTAAGGTTTTGTTTGTTTTTTAAACAGAAATTGAAATCAGTTTGCATTCATTTTACTATGGGTGCTAGTTATCATCAGAGACATGGATTAGGTCACCTGCACAGATGGCCCTGGGTTTACAAGCTGAACTATTTAAAATTCCAAAGTCCTAATGAGATCATGGGTGGGGAAGGATGTTCAATGAACATATTGCCCATATTGACTTGCCATGTGCAAGAATAAGGCATTGGTGTATTGTAATTGAACTCTCTTATAAAAACTCATGCAATAAACTCATGAAATCCAGTTCTGGGAAAAGGAGAGTCTTTACATAGAACCAGCTGTGAACAATAAAATCTGAGCCTAATGGCTGAATCTCTGACCTATGATCCAGTTACCGTCACCCCACCACCAGTACCACCTTGCTATCTCCGTAAAGTGCTCATCAATAAGTGCTCTAGATCAGTTGATCTCAAAGTATGATGCCAGTAGCATTCTCATCAGCATCACCTGGGAATGTAGAGATGCAAAATTCGGGGCCCCATCTCAACCTACTGAATCAGAAACTTTGAAAGTGGTTCCACTCCATTTGTCTTATCAAACCCTCCATGTGATTGCACTGTATACTAAAAAGTTGTGCACGGTGGCTCACGCCTGTAATCCCAGAACTTTGGGAGGCCGAGGCAGGCAGATCACTTGAGGCCGGGAGTTTGAGACCAGCCTGGCCAACATGGTGAAACCCTATCTCTAGTAAAAATACAAAATTTAGCCAGGCATAGTGGTGTGCACCTGTAATCCCAGCTACTTGGGAGGCTGAGACAGGAGAATCATTTGAACCTGGGAGGTGGAGGTTGCAGTGAGCCAAGATTGCATCACTGCACTCCAGCCTGGGCAAAAAGAGTGAAACTCTATTTCAAAAAAGTTGGAGGAACACTGGTCTAGATTGGCAAACAGAATCTCCCTCCTCCCCACTTCCTCATCTCTCTCTCACATACACAAGTAATGCTGCTGCTTGGGAGAACTAGGCAGTTGGACCTTGTCATATTTCCAAGAACATTGCATTCAGAGTTTTATACATGAGTCATATGGGCTTTGTTATAATGAAAAAATGTTGACAGATCTAGGGACAAGACTGTCCCTCCCCAGACACACTGTTGGATGTCCCCTGGATTACACGTACTAGGCAAAAACCTAAGCTTTGGAAGACCAAGGCAGTTTTCTCCCAACAACTGTCTGAAGTTCTTAATAGTGATTTAATTATATATACATATATATTTTTTGTTTGTTTTTTTGAGACAGAGTCTCATTGTGTAGCCCAAGCTAGAGTACAGTGGCACGATCTCCACTTACTGCAACCTCTGCCTCCTGGGTTTAAGCTATTTTCCTGCCTCAGCCTCCCAAGTAGCTGGGACTACAGGTGTGTGCCACCACACCTGGTTAATTTTTGTATTTTTAGTAGAGATGAGGTTTTGCCATGTTGGCCAGGCTGGTCTCAAACTCCTGACCTCAGGTGATCTGCCCACCTTGGCCTCCCAAAATGCTAGGATTACAGGCATGAGCCACCACACCCGGCCAGTGATTTTATTTTAAATGAACACTTAATATAGAATAGGAAGCATGTAAAAATGTGATCATGTAAAAAAATTATATAAACCCATGTAATTATATCCAGATCAAGAAACAAAATATAGCCAGCACCCCTGAAGCTTCTTTGTGTTCTCTCTCAAGCTCTCTATAAAAATTAACAACCATTTTTACATATTCCACCATTAGTTTTACCTGTTTTAAAACTTCATGTAAAAGATATCTTTGTGTTTGCTTTCATTCAGTATTATGATTGAGGGATTCATTGCATAAGGCAAGAGTATGAAAGTTCTAAATACATTCTTACCAACACTTGGTACCTTATTGTGACTTCAATTTGCATTTTACTAATTACTAATGAGGTTAAAATTTTTTCATATGCTTATTGGCTATTTTTATCCTCTTTTGTGAAGAGTCTATTCAGGTTTTAAGCCCATCTCCAATTGGGTCGTTACAGATTTGTAGAAACACTTTCTAAATATTTTGTGGATAATATCCCCTTGTTGAATAAATGTATCTTAAATACCTCCCACTCTGTTGCTTGCATTTTTATTCTCCTAATGGTGTATTTTGATAAATACAAATTCTTAATTTTAATTATGATCAACTTAATCTTTTTATTGGCAGTATTGTATCTTTCCTGAGAAGTATTAAACTACCCTAAAGTAATGAAAATATTCCCAAATTTATCTTTACAACATTTTGTTGTTTTTACTGTTTACATTTAAAACTATAATGTATCTGGAATTTATTTTTGTGTAGGATGTGTGATACAGCTCCAGATTCATTTTTTTCCATGTGAATATCCAATCGACCCAATACGACTTCCTCTTATTGAAGAAATGACCTCTCTGCACTGCAATGCGGTGTCACCATTGTCACAAGCCAAGTGGATATACACGTTTGGATCTACTTCTGGTTCTCTATTTGTTCCATGCATATTTTGTCTTGTGCCAATATCATACTGTATTAATTATTACAACTTTGAAATGAATCTTTTTCCCTTTCTTCCAGCCTTGAGGTATAATTGATAAAAAAAGGTATATATTTATGGCATACAACATGATGTTTTCATGCTATATATTATGTATACATTTTGAAATAATTACCACAATCAAGCTAATTAACATATCCATCACCTGACATAGTTATCGTGTGTGCATGTCTATGTGATAGAATATTTATGATCTATTCTCTTAGCAAATTTAACACATACAGTACAGTACTGTTAACTAGAATTATCATGCTGTACAGTAGATCTCCAGAACATATTCACCCTGCCAAACTGAAACTCTGTACCCTTTGACCAAGTCTCCCCATATCCTTCAACATCCAACCCCTCAAAATTACCATTCTACTCTGTTTCTATGAGTTTGACATTTGTAAAGTCCACATATAAGTGAGATTATGCAATATTTCTTTCTGTGGCTAGTTTCTTTCACTTAGCATAATACCTTCCAGATCCATGTTGTCACAAATATTTTCTTTTTAAAGCTGAATATCTCATTGTGTATATGAGTGTGTGTGTGTGTGTGTGTGTGTGTGCATACCCAGCACACTTTCATTTTTTATCATCCATTGATGGACACTTAGGTTGATTCCATTTCTTGGCTATTGCAAATAATGCTACAATATTCATGAGGGTAAAGATATCTTTTCAGATATTAATTTCATTGCCTTTAGATATATACCCAGAAGTGAGACTATGGGATGATATGGTAGTTTTATTTTTAATTTTTTGAGAAACATTCATGTTTTCCATAATGACTGTGCTAATTCACATTCCCATCAAACAGTATACATTCCCTTTTCCTCCATGGTCTTGCCAACTTTTGTCTTTTGTCTTTTTGATAATAGCTATTTTAACAGGTGTGAGGTGATTTCTCATTGTATTTTTGATTTGCATATCTCTAAAGATTAGTGATGCTGGACTTTTTTTCATGAACATTTTGGCCATTTGTATTTCTTTTTTTGAAAAATATCTATTTGGGTCCTTCACCCACACTTAAATTGGGTTCTTTGTTTCCTTTCTGTTAAGTTGTTGTAGTTTCTTACATATCTTGGATATGATCCCCTGATCAGATGTATGGTTTGCAGATATTTTTCCAATTCTGTAGGTTATCTCTTCACTCTGCTGATTGTTTCCTTTGTTGTGCAGAAAAATTTTAGTTTGATGCAATGCCTATTTTTGCTTTCACTGTCTGTGCTTTTCTGATCATGTCCAAAAAATCATTGCCCAGTCCAATATCAAAATGCTTTTACCTGTGTTTTCTATGTGTAGTTTTACAGTTTCAGGTCTTATATTTAAGCCTTTCATCCATTTTGAGTTGATTTTTATATGGTTTAAGATAAGGGTTCAATTCTATTCTCTTGCACGTGGATATCTAGCAATATGGTTTGGATGTTAGTCCCCTCCAAACCTCATGTTTAAATGTGATTTGCAATGTTGGAAGTGGGGCCTAGTGAGCGGTGTTCAGATCCTGAGGGGTAGATCCCTCATGAATGATTTGGTGCTCTCTCATGGTAATGAGTTCATGCAAAATCTGGTTGTTAGAAAGACTCTGGAACCTCTCCCCTCTCTCTCTTGCTCTCTCTTTCACTGTGACATGCCTGCTCCCCTTATGCCTTCTATCATGAGTTAAAACTTCTGAGATCTCACAGAAGTCAAGAAGATACTGGCGCCATGCCTGTACAGCCTGCAGAATAATGAGCTAAGTAAGCCTTTTTCTTTATAAATTACCCAGTCTTAGGTATTCCTTTATAGCAATGCAAAATGAACTAACACATCTAGTTTTGCCAACACTATTGAAGAGGCTGTCATTTCTCCCATTGGTGGTTTTCAGCATCTTTGTAAAAGACCAATTGACTGTAAATGTCTGGATTTATTTCTGGGCTCTCTGTTCTCTTCCTTTGGTCCACATGTTTGTTTTTTTTGTCAGTGCAATGCTTTTTATATTGCTATAACTTCACAGTAGATTTTGAAATCAGGTAGTGATGCCTCCACCTTTGTTATTTTTATTCAAGATTGCTTTTGGCTACTCAGAGTCTTTTGTAGTTCTATATGAATCTTAGGATTTTTTTTCTAATGTTTGTGAAAATGTCATTGTAATTTTGATAGGGATTACATTGAATCTGTAGATAGTTTTGGGTAGTATGAACATTTTAATAATAATACTTTTTTCGAACCATGAATATGGGACATATTGCCACTTATTCTTCTATATTTTCATCAATGTTTTATAATTTTCAGTGTACAGATATTTCACTTCCTTATGTTTATTCTTAAGTATTTAATTTTTTGATGCTATTGTACATGAGATAATTTTCTTCATTTCTTGTTCTGATAGTTCACTGTCAGTGTATATAAATGCTACTGATTTTGTACTTTGATTTTGTGTCCTGCAAATTTACTGACTTTATTAGTTCTAAAAGTTTTTTGATTAAGTGTTCAGGATTTTTGATATATAAAATTATGTCACCTGCAAAAAGGAACAGTGCAGTGATTCTACTACTAATTAGCATGGGAGTTATGACCTGCTCGATTTTCAACCTGGGTCAGTTCACCCCTCCTTAGGCAACCTGGTGGTACTCCACTTCCAGAAGGTCACCATATTGATGCCAAGCTTAGTGTAGACACCATTCTAGGTGGGATGCCTTTTTTTTTGTCTTACCTAATTGCTCTGTCTAGGAATTTCAGTATTATATTGAATAGAAGTGATAAGAATGAGCATTCTTGTCTTGTTCCTGATCTTAGAGGAAAAGCTTTCAGGTTTTCACTGCTGAATATGATGTTAGCTATGGGTTTATGAAAATAATTAGGTTGAGGTACATTCTCTCTATACTTACTTTTTGAGAGTTTTTGTCATGAATGGATGATTAATTTTGTTAAATGCTTTCTCTGCATCTATTAAGAAGATATTGTGGTTTTTGTCCTTCATTTTGTTAACATGATATATGACATGTACTGAGTTACATATGTTAAGCCATCCTTTAAACCTACTGATAAATCTCACTTGATAATGGTGTGTGATGTTTTTAATGGGCTGCTGAACTCAGTTTGCTAATATGTTGTTGAGAATTCTTGCACCTATGTTCATCAGAAATAATGGCTTGTAATTTATTTTCTTATAGCGTTCTTGTCTGGTTTGGATATCAGAGTAATATTGGCCTCATAGAGTAAGTTTGGAAGTGTTTCCTCCTCTTCAACATTTTGGAAGAGTTTGAAAAGGACTGGCATTAGTTTCTCTTTAAGTGTTTGATGGAATTCATCAGTAATGTCATTGGGTCCCAAGCTTGCCTTTGTTGGGAGATTTTTTATTACTGATTCAATCTTGTTACTCGTTGTATTAGTCCTTTCTCACGCTGCTAATAGACATACCTCAGACTGAGTAATTTATAAAGGAAAGAGATTTAATTGATTCACAGTTCAGCATGGCTGGGGAGGCCTTAGGAAACTTAAAATCATGACAGAAGGGGAAGCAAACACATCCTTCACATGGAGGCAGCAAGGAGAAGTGCCGAGCAAAAAGGGGAAAAGCCCTTCTAAAACCATCAGATCTTGCAAGAACTCACTCATTATCATGAGAATAGCATGCAGGTAACTGCCCCCATGATTAAATTACCTCCCACTGGGTCTCTCCCACAACACGTGGGGATTATGGGAATGACAATTCAAGATGAGATTTAGATGGGGACACAGCCAAACCATGTCACTTGTTACTGGTCTATTTAGATTTTCTATTTCTTCATTATCGAATCTCAGAAGGTTGTATGTTTCTAGGAATGTACCCACTACTTTTAGGTTTGCCAGTTTGTTAGCATGTAATTACTGGTAATAGTGTGATAATCGTTTGTATTTCTGTGGTATCAGTTATGTCTTCTCTTCCACTTATAATTTTTTATTTGTTTTATCTCTTTTATTCTTAGTTATGATTAGCTTAAGACTTGTCTATTTTATCGCATTCAAAAAACAAACTTTTATTTTTGTTGGTCTTATTTATTGTTTTTCTAGTCTCCATTTATGTCTACTCTAATTTTTATTACTTTCTTTTCATGTTAACTTTCAGCTTAGTTTGCTCTTCTTTATCTAGTTCCTTGAGGTATAAAATTACATAATTTATTTGAGATTTTTCTTTAATCTTAATGTAAGACTTTACTGCTATAAACTTTTAGGACTGCTTTTGTTGCTTCCCATACGTTTTAGTATGATATGTTTCTATTTTCATTTGACTTGAGATACTTTTATTCTTTGACTTATTGTTTGTTTGGAAATTAATGCATTACTTAATTTCTACATATTTCTAAATTTTCCAATTTTCCTCCTGTTAATGATTTCTAGTTCCATTCCATTGTAGTCAGAAAAGACACTTGCTATGATTTCAGTCTTCTAAAACTTGTTAAGATTTGTTTTGTGGCCTAATGTATGATCTGTCCTGGAGAATGTTCCATGTGTTCTTGAAAAGATTGTGTATTCTCCTGCTGTTGAACAGAATATGCTATATGTCTGTTAGGTCCATTTGGTCTATCATGTTCAAGTCCACTGTTTCCCTATTGATGTTCTGTCTGAATAATCAATTGTTGAAAGTGGAGTATTGAAGCCTTTTATTATTATTGTATTGCTGTATATTTCTAGTTTCAGCTGTTAATATTTGCTTTATATATTTAAGAGCTCTATTGTTTGTGCACATATTTTTACAGCTGTTATATCCTCTTGATGTATTAAACCCCTTACTATTACATAATGACCTTTTTGTCTCTTATGACAATTTTTCACTTAAAGTGTATTTCGTCTGATGTAAGTATAGCCAACCCTGCTCTCATTTGGTTACTATTTGCATGGGATATCTATTTCCATCCCTTCACTTTTAGCCTATGTGTGTCTTTACAGCTAAAATGAGTCTCTTATCATATAGTTGGATTGTGGTTTTCATCAACTTATCAACTCTATGTCTTTTGTTGGAGAATTTAATCCATTTATATTTAAAGGAATTATTGACAGGTTAAGGACTGGCTACTGCCATTTTTAATTATTTTCTGACTGTTTTGTAGTTTCTTTGTTTCATTCTTCCTCCCTGGTGGTCTTCCTTTATGATGGGATTTTTTTGTAGTGGTATATTTTGATTCCTTTCTCTTCATTTTTTGGTTTATCTACTACATGTTTTTTCTATGTGATTACCATGAGTCTTACAAAAAATATCTTACAGTTATAATAGTCTATTTTAAGCTGTTTAAGTACTTAACTTTGACCACGTACAAAAATTCTACATTTTAACTTCCCTCCCCTGACATTTTATGTTATTGGTGCTATAAATTATATCATTTGTATATTGTGTATCCATTAACAAATTATTATGGCTTTAGTTGTTTTAATACTTTTATCTTGTAAGCTTTATATAGAATTCAAAATGACTTTCACACAACCATTACAATATTAGAGTATTCTGAATTTGACTATTTTCTTATATTTACAGTGAGTTTTGTACTATCACATGTCTTGTTTTTGTTTTATTTATTTATTTATTTATTTTTTTATTTTTTTATTTTTTTTATTTTTGAGACATAGTCTCACTCTGTCACCCAGGCTGGAGTACGGTGGTGCAATCTTGGCTTACTGCAACCTCCGCCTCCCAGGTTCAAATGATTCTCCTGCCTCAGCCTCTCGAGTAGCTGGGACTACAGGCGTGTGCCACCATGCCTGGCTAGGTGTGTAGAGATGGGGTTTCACCATGTTAGCCAGGATGGTCTCAATCTCCTGACCTCGTAATCCACCCACCTCAGCCTCCCAAAGTGCTGGGATTACAGGGAACCACCATGCCCAGCCACTTTCACATATTTTATGTCATTAGTTATGTCCTTTTGTTTCGACTTGAAGAATTCCATTCAGTGTTTCTTGTAAGGAAAATCTAGTGGCTATGAATTCTCACAGCTTTTGTTTTTCTAGAGAAGTCTTTATTTTACTTCATTTCTGAAGGACAGCCTTTCAGATATAGTATTCTTGGCTGGCAGGTTTTTTCTTTAAGCACTTTGCATATATTATCCCACTGTCTCCTGGCCATCAAAGTTTATGCTGAGAAATCCACTGATAGTCTTGTAAAAGTTCCCTTGTATGTGCTAGGGATGGTGGTGCATGCCCATAGTTCCAGCTACTCAAGAGGCTGAGGTAGGAGGACCGCTTGAGCAAAGGAGTTCTGGGGTGTTATGTGCTAGGCCAATTAGGTGTCTGCACTAAGTTTGGCATCAATATGGTGACCTCCTGGAAGTGGGGGACCACCAGATTGCCGAAAGAGGAGTGAACTGGCCCAGGTTGGAAATAGAGCAGGTCAAAATTCCCATGCTGATCAGTAGTGGAATCATGCCTGTGAATTGCCGCTGCATTCCAGCATGAGCAACCTAACAAGAATCCATCTCTCAAAAAACAAAAAGGTTTCCTTGCACATAAGGAAACTTTCTTCTTGCTGCTTTTAAAATTCTCTTTGCCTTTTACTTTTGAGAATATGATTATAATGTATCTTAGTGAAACCTCTTTATGTTTAATGTATTTGAGGTTATTTGGGATTCATGAATTTGAGCATTCATTTTCCTCTCCAGATTTGGAAAGTTTCTGTCATTATTTCTTTAGATAAGTTTCTGCTTCTTTTTCTTTCTCTGCCCCTTCTAGGACACCCATACTGCATATATCAGTTTGCTTGATGGTGTTTGATAAGTTCCACAGGCTTTCTTCACTTTTTCTCATTATCTTTCCTTTTAGATTCTCTTCAATATTCTGAATTTGAGTAATTGGTAACTGGTTAATTTCAAATGATCTATCTTCAAACTCACTGATTATTTTGCTTGATCAAGTCTACTATCGAAGCTGTCTATGGAATTTTTCAGTTTAGTCATTGTATTCTTCAGCTCCAGAATTTCTGCTTGGTTCTTTTTTATAATTTCTACCTCTGTGTTGAACTTCTCATTTTGTAAATGTATTTCTTTATTTTGTTTAGTTGTCTGTGTTCTCTTGTAGCTCACTGAATTTGCTTAAGATCATTATTTTTAATTTTTTGTCTGGCAGCTCCTCCATCTCCATTCCTTTGAGTCACTTACTCTTGCTTTATTTTGTTCCTTTAGCGGTGCCATGTTTCACTGATTACTAATGATCCCTGTGGCCCTGCATTGGTGTCTGTGCATTTGAAGCAGGCGCCTCTTACATTCTTTACAGACTGGCTTTGGCAAGGAAATCCCTTTACCAGTCAACCCATCCAGAGATTCTGTGCAGGCCATCTGGTGGCAGAGTACAATCAGCCTTATTGCTTGGAGTTCCTGGGTAGGCTGACCTCGTGTCTTGGTCAGCAGATGGGTTGGCCTGACATCTGGATCCACAGAGGCTGAACTGGTACCTGAGTACATGAAAGCAATCCCGGAGCCTGGATCCACTGGGGTTAGAGCAATTGGAGTTAAAACATAAACCTCAATGGTTAGGTCTGCAAGGATGGGCCTGGATCCTGGGTCTGTGGAGATTGGCTTGGTGCCAAGGTCTACTGGGGTGAACTGAGTCTACAGGACAGGCCTGGAGTCTATGTCCACAAGGCCTAGACTGAAGCTTGGGTATGTGAGAGCCAACATTGGATTGGCCTTGAGCCTGAGTCCACAGGAACTAAATGATGCTAGGGCAGACTTGTACTTTGTTCATGAGAATGTTCTTGGTCCTGTGTTCATAGGGGTTGGCCTGAGGCCACTGTTCACTGGAGTAGGTCGAGCACATGAGCCCTTAGGCCTAGGCCTGGTGCCTGGGTCTGCAGGGCTGAACCTGGAAACTGGAGCCATATAGGCTAGCTTGGCACTGAAGTTCACCGAAATGGGTCTAGTGCTGGTGTCCACTGTGAAATCAGGTGCTGACTGCATTCTCCTCTCATATACAGGAAATCTCTCTCCATATTGCACTGCCTTGGCTTGGGGGAGTGGTGATGCAAGTAATGTAAAACTGTCCTTTCTATCATTTTCAATGCATCTTTTCTTATTTCTGTGCTCCACTCAGATACCATAATCTCTCACCTAGATTTCTTAACTCTTCTGAAGATGCTTTTGTGCTTGTATAGGTGTTCAGATTGATGTTTTTCTAAGGAGACAAGTGTTGGAAAATCCTATTCTGAGATTTTGCTGATATCACTCATTCAAAATACATGATATCATAAGCGCAAGTTCTCTAATTTTGCTCTTCTTAAAAATCATCTTGGCAATTATGGGCCCTTTACATTTCCATGTAAACATGTCATGTCTGCATGGATACACACATACAATACACACACAAGTAGATATACACAAAAAACCTGCTGATATTTGAAAGGGATCACATTGAATCATTCAATGATTTGAAGAGGGTTGGCATCTTTACAATATTGAATCTTTCAAGGTATGAACATGCTATATCCCTCGGGATTTTTATATCTTAATTTTTCTCAACAACATTTAATGGTTTTTTGTGCCTACATCTTGTGCCATTTTCAATTTATTCTTAGGTAATTGAGAAGTTTTATGGCATTTTAAATAATAACATCATTTTTTATATCTTGCTTGTTCATAATAGAAATACAATTCATTTTCATATTAACTTATTGAGCCATGCAAATTTCCCCTATTAATTTTATAGTATATATAAATTTTCTACATATGCATTCATGTCATTTACAAAAAATGATAGTTTTATTTCTTTCTACTCAATCTTTATGCATTTTTTTTTTTCCTTGACTTACTGCATTGGATAAGTCCTCCACTATAATTTTCATTAGAAATGTCAATAGTGGTCATCCTTAGGTCATTACCAACTTCAGAGAAAATTTTTAATATATCACTATTAAATATTATGTGATGCTTGCTCTATGACTTTTCATAGATATTATCAGATTTAGTAAATTTCCTTTTATTTTTAGATACCTTCGCAATTTTACAATGATCAGGTCTTGAATTTTTCCAATGTTTTTACTGTATGTATTGAGATGTTCACAATTTTTCTTTAATGTCATCAATATAATAAATAATGTGACTGTTTTTATAATTTTCCTTTTGTGTAATGTCCTTGTTTAGGACTCACTGACCAAAGAATAGTATCCTGATTTTTTATTTGTAATTTTTTGAAAAGTTTGCATAATATTTGTATTATTTCTTACATAAATTTCTTTAAAATTTCACTAGCAAAGTAATTTGCACCTAAAGATTTTTGTGAGGGAGGATTATAAATTTCAGTTTAATATATTTGGTAACATATGACTATTCAGATAGTCTCTTTCTTATTATAGGTCAAATTTGATAAATCATGTTTTTATGGAATTTTTATCATTAATCTTCATTTTTTAATGAATCAGCATAAAATTTTACATTATATCCTTGATATTTATGTAATCTATATTAATATCTCTTTTTTCATTTTGTAATTTTTGCCATCTCTAATTTTTGTCTGATTAGTCTTGCTAGATGTTTATTTAGTCTCTCAATCAACATTTTGGTTTTTTTGTCTTTATCATATATTTGTTTTATCATTTATTAATTTTGTATTATTAATTGCTTTTTGTTATTTTATTTCTTTGCGCTTGCATATTCTTTGCATATTCTTTGTGTTTAATTTTTTCTAACTTCTTGAGATTAATACTTAAGTGATCAATTTCTAGCTTCTCTTCTTTATGCATATAAAAATATGGGACTATACATTTCCCTCTAACACAACATTAGCTGCATCCAAATGTTTTCATATTTCATGATTTTATCATCACTAATTCCAAAATGCTATCTAATTTTTACTGTAATTTATTTCTGACTCACAGGTTATTTAGAAATGAAATGTTTAATATCCAAATATTTAAGCATTTCTAATTTTATTTTTGTTATTTGTTTCTCAGTTCCACGGCTGTCAGAGAACACATGCTGAACAGTTTTAATGCTTTAAATTTGGTGAAACCTGAGTTCTTTTCCAAAATATAATCAATTTTACTTAATAGTCCATATGTGGTGTTAGAAAATATTTTATCAACACTAAATTAGTATTCAATTAAGTCAGCTAGTTTCGTTCAATTCAGTAAATCAGATCTATTTATGAAAATTAGGTCAATTGGAACCAGATCTTCTCTATCTTTAATAATGTTTTATCTATTTGTTCTCTCAGCTATGAGAAAATTATAGCTCCACTATGGTTGTCCATATATCTACCTGATAAGTTTTGAAACTATGTTAATTAAGTACACATGAATTTAGAATTATTGCATATTCCTAGTGGACTGACCCTCTCATCATTATAAAATGTCTATTTTTATCTCTGATAATCCTGCTTTTCTTAAAGTAGGCTTTGTTTTATCTAAGGATAATTACCCCAGTTATTATCTTCTGGTTTGTTATTGTATCCTTTTGCTTCTTTTTTTTTTGTATATACCCTTAGAATTAAAGCAAATACTTTTTTACAGCTGTACAAAAGTATTTTCTTTCTTTATATTCCTACTCTATAAAATTTTAATTTTGTTTTACTTTTTAAACTTTTTTGTTAAAAACTAAGAAACATACATTAGCCTAGGCCTACACAGGGTGAGGATCATTTAATAACACTGTCTTCTACCTCCACATCTTGCCCTACTAGTAGGTCTTCAGGGGCAAAAACACACCTGAAGCTGTCATCTGCTATGATAACAATGCCTTCTTCTGGAATACCACCTGAAAGATCCGCCTGAGGCTGTTTTACAATCAACTTTTTTTTTTTTTTTTAGACATAGTCTCACTCCATCGCCCAGGGTGGAGTGCAGTGGTGTAATCTTGGCTCACTGCAACCCCCACCTCTTGGGCTCAAAAATTCTCCTGCCTCAGACTCCTGAGTAGCTGGGATTATAGGTGCATGCCGCCATGCCCAGATAATTTTTGTATTTTTAGTAGAGACGGGGTTTCACTATGTTGGCCAGGCTGGTCTTGAACTCCTGACCTCCAGTGATCTGCCCAACCTGGCCTCCTAAAGTGCTGGGATTACAGGCATGAGCCACCAATCAACATTTTTTTTAAATAAGTAGGAGTACATTCTAAAATAATAAAATGTATAGTATAATAAATACATAAACCAGTAACATGATCATTTATCACTATAAAGTATTATGTACTGTACATAATTGTATATGTTGTAATTTTATATGAATGGTAGCACAGTAGGTGTGTTTATTCTTATATCACCAAAAACACGTGAACAATGCATTGCACTATGACCTTACAATGGCTATAACACCACTAAGTGACAGGAACTTTTCAGCTCTATTATAATCTTATGGGACTGCCATCATATATGCCATCTGCTATTGACCAAAATGTTGTTATGCAGTGTGTGACTGTAATATGTGTCAAAGGCTTAAAATCGTTGTGTCTCTCACAGCAAATGATTAATAAATTGTAACTACCATTGTCATCAGTTTTATTAAGCAATAAGATGCCAGCACAAAAAAAAGGTAAAAAGACTTATTATTTACTGAGTGCCTATTGTCTAACAAACACTGGCTAAACACTTTACATAAGTTTCATTTAAAATAAAACACAGTGCAGTACCATTAATATTGCTCTTTCCAAATGCTAAAAATGTTCCCAGAATTGCTAAGTAATTTACCAAAGTTGCTTATCTGTCTGCATGCATATTAGAGATATCATCCACATATAATACTTTTTGGAATATTGCTGCTACTTTTAACACCACAGGGACAGTTAAAAAAGTGGAAGTTTTAAGGGCTGACTATTGAGTTCTCCTAATTCACTCAATCTAATTCTGAACACAATCCTGACCTCCAAGTTAGACGAAACACAAATCTGAGCCTCACTCTGAATCCAGCCTAACCTTACCTATATATTAACAAACTAAACATAGTACTAAACCATTCATACTCAAAACTCAAAATTAATCTTGCTTCTAAGCCAGAGTCAAGAGTTTGCCTTGACTAAGCTTATCCTAAAATCAAAACAAACTTAAACTGGCCATAATTCCGAAGCAAACCTAAACATCACCTTAAATCTATCCCTTCATCAAACCAAGCTCTCCCTCCCACGACAGATGGCTCTGGGCTCCATTATTAGTACTAGTTCTGGTCAACAGGTTGTGCCTATTTAGAGTGATGTATTGAAAGTTATCTTACATTCACATCTGGGTTTAGTAAGCATTACTACTTTAATCAATTAGTGATGGCTGCAATGGAAGGATTGGCAAGGGGCAGAAATTACATCACATGTTTATCAATTCTATTCCCAACCTTACCTCTAACCAACCTAATCTCAAATTGCAACCCTACCTTATGCAACAATTAGCATCCTAAGTCCTACCCCGGAATTTTGAAGGGTCACAGGCAAAGTCCCCAAACTGTCATCTTAACTCCCTCACTTAAAAGATAAATTGGAATTGCTCCGAAAATTTATTCAGTTGAACCACATGAAACTGATGGTATTTGACCATTTTTGACTTTCAAAAGTGTTACCTTCACATGGTTTAACCCGATAATTTATGCTTCCCAGAGCAGGCTCCCTGACCGAGATGGTGAAGAAGAACACAATAGGGAGGATTTCAATCCTACTGAAACAAAATATATTTCTTATTGCTATTCCTCTCCTTGATGTGGTAAGAGCTATGGGGGCAAGGCCAGAACTCAAGAAAGCAACATCTGGCTGGAGCAGGAGGGATCAATTTTTCCGTGGTCTGGCAATAAATTAGCAAATGGAACCTCAAGCATTTAGGAGCAAAAAAGACTCCTCTTCCTCAGCCCTTATGCCCCCTGCTCTCTCCCCTCCCCCTCTTCTCTCTCCAGCATCCTGTCCCAACCCACCTCTTCAGAGTCTCATTCTAGTTCTCTAGGGACTTGGAGGAGTCACGTGATGTTGTCTGGAATTCCCCAGCAATTCTAACTGGTTTTCATAACATCTTCATTTTATAACTAGCTTGTGGCTGTTTCAGGATTCACAAGAAAGTTACTGCAAAGAGAGCCCTTGATTTGGGGGAACTGACCCTCAGGGGGACAGCCCATGCTCAAAGGAGGAAGCCCCCAAAACTGAAGCCATCATAGATTGGAAACAACCTAAATATCCTTCAGTAGGGGAGTAGTTAAATAAACTAAATTCATACAATGCAATATTATGCAACATTTAACAGAAGTGAGGTAAAATTTTATGTACTCACATGGAAAGAACTCTAAAATATCTTGTGAAGCCAGCACTTTGGGAGGCTGAGGTGGGTGGATCATGAGGTCAGCAGTTCGAGACCATCCTGACCAACATGGTGAAACCCCGTCTCTACTAAAAATACAAAAATTAGCCAGGCATGATGGTGCACACCTGTAATCCCAGCTACTCAGGGTGTGAGACAGGAGAATCGCTTGAACCTGGGAGGTGGAGGTTGCAGTGAGCCAAGATCGTGCCACTGCACTCCAGCCTAGGTGAGACAGCAAGACCCTGTCTCAAAAAAAAAAAAAAAAAAAAAGTACATTGTGGGTCAAAATGTAGAGTGGATTGAGTGTTGGGGTGCTGCACATGCACACACACAAAAATGTATAAAAAGTATCTGGAAAGAGAAACGCCAAAATAATGACAATGGTCATTTCTGTTCAGGAAAGGTACTAGGAAGAATGGTCAATGGGGACTTTGACAGTATCCATAAAGTATGATTTTTTTTGGCCATAAGAATATATTCATGTTTACTCATATGATTAAACAATTTTTAGGCCAGGCATGGTGGCTCATGCCTGTAATCCCAGCACTTTGGGAGGTCGAGGCAGGCAGATCACCTGAGGTCAGGAGTTTGAGACCAGCCTGGCCAACATGGTGAAACCCCGTCTCTACTAAAAATACAAAAACTAGCCAGGCATGGTGGCGGGCACCTGTAATCCCATCTACTTGGGAGGCTGAGGCAGGAGAATTGCTTGAACCTGGGAGGCGGAGGTTGCAATGAGCAAAGATCGCGCCATTGCACCCCATCCTGGGCGACAAGAGTGAAACTCTGTCTCAAAAAATAAATAAACAATTTTTTAAATCATCAAACTTTCTTTTTGCAATAGGCTTTTAGACAAAAGTCTTTGAGTTTCTCTGTTACTTAGCTGGTAGCTACCATCCCCAGCAGCTGACGGAGGTCCAAACGGAAGAGCCCCAGCAACAAATCCACCTACGTGAGATCCTTACCTTGCCATCAGGGGTTAGATTGTGAGCACAGCTTCAATGACACAACCACAATGTGAAATTCAAGCATTGTTCCTAAATTACTTTCGGATCCTAAAGCTATGCAAGGTGGCCAGAGAGGAGCACACAGCATTCCTCCTCCGTCCCCAGGTCACACAAGGCAAGAAGGAAGAGCCAGGCAGACAGAGAGCACACGTGGCAACTAACAATATATATAAGGGAATACGTTGTGGGTCCTTTTAAGTTCTCAGGTAAATGCCTAAAAGGAAGTGGTGGGAAAGTGAGGAGCCCTACTAGGAAGGAGAGATGCCTCCAAGTTCTTATGTTTGGCCACAGGCTTGAGCTATTTGGGTGTGGTGTTCTTCTAATGCCCAGGCAGCAATCTTTTCTGTGTCATTATCCCTACAGTTTTTGCCTGAAGGTTTTAAGTTTTTTATAATTTCCACTTTTATTTTAGATTCAAGGGTACATGTGCAGGTTTGTTACATGGGTATGTTGTGTGATGCTGAGGTTTGGGGTATGAATGATCCCGTCATGCAGGTAGTGAGCATAGTATCCAGCAGGTAGTTTTTCGGCCCTTTCCTCCTTTTTCTCTGCCCCCTTTAGTAGTCTCCAGTGTTTCTTGTTTCCACCTTTATGTCCATGAGTACCCAATGTTCAGCTCTCACTTATAAGTAAGAACATGCGGTATTGGTTTTCTGTTCCTGCATTAGTTCACTCAGAATAATGGCCTCCAGCTGCATCCATGTTGCTGCAAAGGATATGATTTCATTCTTTTTTATGGCTGCATAGTATTCCATGGTGTATATGTACCACATTTTCTTTATCCAATCTACCACTGATGGGCACCTAGGTTTTTTCCCTGTCTTTGCTATTGTGTTCATGGCTAGTGCTGCAAGTCAGTTTATGCTTAAGTTTAAGAGCTAATCTAGTTTGGTTTCCCCAGAAGCAGACTCTGAGACAAAGATTCAAGTGCAATTGTTTTATTTAGAAGGTGATCTCGGGAAATACCAATAAGGGAGAGAAGGAAGAAAAAGCAGGCAATAAAGTGTGTATTATCAACCAGGTTATTGCTATGGGCAACTGGAGCATGATCCTGCCGGGGAATTCCAGAAGCCAGCATTGCACATGCACTGCAGAGTTATCCTACCTGAAGGGTGAGGGAGCTGAGGTATTTACACATCAAATTCTACTGCTCACTGGTTGAGGGATGCTCCTGAGGAATGTTAATTCTCTGGTACTTCTGGCTTGTCACATGCTTGGGCCATGTGGACCCTCATGGCCAGAGAAACCTTAAGTAAAGAAATGAAGGTGATGGCAATTGGAAGTTGGGTAAAAACAAGAAAATTTGAACAATAAATCCACAACCTGTACAGATCTGCACCTATATTCCACTGTACTCAGTATTATTCAAGCAGCCTCTGAGGTTCTCTCTAGATGCCTGGGCTGAGCATGGTCTTTCAGAAGAAGAGGCTCCTCTGAAAGAGATTTCCAACACACCTCATGGCTAGAGGTCATCCTAGCTTGTACAGCAATTGACAACCAAAGTCCTACTCTGTCATTTGCCCGCCTAGGAATGCCCAGCAAGCCAAGCTCCCTGACTTTTATGGGAAGCCCTGTGGTCTCTGCTCTCCTTACAGAAAAGGAGAAATGACATAGAACCATTCTCTTCTTCAGGTATTGACTGCAGCTGAATCTGACAACAAAAGCAATAGAGACTGAATGTCACTTTTTATATGATTCAGTCCTCCCAGTGATCGTATAATATGGTGATTTAAAAACTAGATTCAAATCAAACTTTTCTTAGGTGTATATCATGAACAGGCCACTGTGCCTCTCTAAGCCTCATCTATAAAGTTTCTGAAGTGCAAATACCTGCCTCATAGGCTCGTGTGCTATGCACACACATACCTAGAAAACACGCATAAGCACTGAGCACAATTCTTGGCACACAGTTAATAGTGAACAAATGTCAGCTGGTCCAGAAGCCAAAATTTTAACAATTTAACACCTGCTATCTTCCCAACTTACTCCTTGGAGCTATGGGAAAGAAAAAGAGAAAACCTCATCTCTCTTCAAGTAGCAGTAATCTGAGTCACACGGCTATGAGTCCTCAGACAGGAAGTCTGGTCCCTTGGGTCTTAAAGAGCCTGCAGCCAGAAATGCAGAAGTGGAGCCCAGAGAAGAAACTGATAGGGAGAGGGTACACTCTGTGAATCTGTAACCTTGGGTAGTAGGAAGATGCCCCTAGTCCCCCAGCACAGCCAGCCCAACAAATCCAAGTGCAGCCATTCTGCTTCTATTGACCAGCCCTGCTCTGATTTAAATTTCAAACAGCCCACAGTTTTATTCTTTCCTCACCATCCCTGAAAGCTAACCATTATGGATTTTACAGGCCTCAGAGCCCTCGGCTCACACACTCGATTTGCACAATCTTTGCATAAGGAAAAAGGCAGTCGATGCAAACTGAATTAATTGTAATTGACCATAATATGCTTACAGAAATGCCAAGGAGTTTTCATTAGCAGATAAGCCCCAAAGTATCTGCCAGATGATTTGCATCTGCATGAACACACTGCATGGCCACAGTTAATTATGAGACCTGCCACAGAAGGTGCTTCATCAAACCCTGGCAGAGGCCTTCCAAGGGCCAGTGACACCTCCAGGGACCGACACATCTTGACTCGCTTCCTTTGAAGAGCTTTGAAGCTACTTCTTGTGATGAGGCACAGCCAAGCTGCCCCTGCTGGGCTCAGGCTGGGCCCTGCCTGCTTCTCCAGCCTCTGTGTCTTTCTTCTTCCCTCCCGTGGAGTGGCTGATCCTTCCCACCCCATCTCAGAGCCTCAGTCCTTCTCCATCAGGTCATCATTGTTAAGGCTGTCATTGAACTTGTGTCCTGGTTCAGACAACAGATTTCCATTTATTTATTCTTTTTCTAGCAAATATTTCCCAAGTGCCTCCTATATGACAGCCTCTGTGCTATTGGATACAACACAGACATGGACCCATTGCATGAAGCTTCCAGCATAGTGATGGCTGAAAGACTGAATGAGTAATCACATTAATATCAAATGGTGATAATGGAATGAGCAAAAAGAACATGGTAGTAGGAGGGAAACTAGGGCTCTTAGAGAATGTGGATGAAGAAGATTTCTTAGAGGAGATGATGTGTTGAACTGAGACCTGAAGCATGAGAAGGTACCAGCTATGTGAGGTGTTAGGCAAGAATGTTGCAGGCAGAAGAAATGGCATGTGCAAAGTCCCTGAGACAGGAAAGCAGCTGGCATGTTTTAGTGAATGAAGGCTCATGAGGCAGCAACATGCAATATGAGTGAAGCAGAGAATGGAGGAAATTGAGGCAGGAGAGCAGATCATGGAGGACCTTCCAGGCCAGGCTTGCAAGGACCTTAGATTTAATTCCAAAAAGACTGCCTGAAAGGGATTTAAATGAATCTCTTTGAGTAGAATCAGGTATTTTAAAAAATCACTCTGGCTGTTAGGAGTGACAGAAAAATAGATTCTTGGAGACATGCAGAAAGATCAGTTAGAAGAAAGCTGTTAGAAGAAAGACCAGTTAGAAGAAAGCTGTGAGAGCCATCCAGACAAGAGACGATGGTGTCCACAAGCAAGCTGGGGTAGTGTCAAGTGGGTAGGGGACAGGGCCTCTGTCTTGAGGCCCTGTGTCTGAGCATTTTTTTCTGCATGATACCTCCAGCAATTAGAGGTCAAACTTGATCTCAGTAGCCTCCATCCCTGGAGTCATCAGCCTCATCCCTGTACTCCAGAAGAATTCAGTACTTCTGGAACTGATGATTACTACTTCTTGCCTGAATTCTCTAGAACAGCACTGTCCAACAGAAACACAATAAAAACCACATATATAACTTTAAATTTACAAGTACATTTTAATAATGTAAAAAGAAACAGGTGAAATTAATTTTAATACTGTATTTCCATTTACCTCAATATCTCCCAAATAGTATCATGACAAGATGTAATCAACATAAAAATTATTGATGAGATATTTTACCTTTCTCATACCAAGCCTTCAAAATCCAGTGTGTATTTTACACTTACAGCACCGTGTCATTTGGACTAGCCACATTTTAAGTGTTCAACAATCATCTGTGGCTACTTTTAGTAGTCACCACACAGCTACTACAATTACTGCTGCCACAATCACTACCACAACCCACTGGTGGTGAGCAACAGGTGGTATGTCCTGGGCCATAGGTGATTTGTGTCTGTTACTTCCAATCTTCAAAATATCCCAATGTAACAGATATCATTATTAACATTATGTTACATGTGAGGAAACTGAAGATAAGAACTGACAGAAGTGGAGAGTAGACAAAAGATGATGGTTTGTGTTTCCCTAAAATAAATTTGGTACCAAAAAGGAGAGTAATAAGTGTAAAACTGCCTCCATATGCCCCTACCTTCTTTGACTCTGTCCCCATCTTCTTCCCATTTCTGGATCCAGAAAGCCCTCATCTGCCCTGATGTTGCTCCAAAACTGGAATTCTTTTAGCTCCAGTGGCAGGCTCAACCCTCCTCCAGAGTTGCAAATCAACAAGATGGCAGGAATCAATACTGAATACACCATAAGCCCATTTCCCCAGACTGATAAAAGTTCAGATCCAGGGCAGGTGAGGAGGATTACAGAAAAGGTTAAACCTTTCATCCTGTCTCCTTCTATCAGCCAATGTGGACCTGATGTTTCTAACAACTACAATTAGCTCTTTTTAAAGTTGTAGTGGAATTTAATTAAGCACACTCCATGCTGTGTGACTTCTTAAAGCAGGCAAAATGTAAGGAGCAGACTGGTGTGATAAGCTAAGAGAATGTGTTGGTCCTTGTTGCCCAGGGCTATTCCTCAGAACTACAGGCTCAAGGGTACACAGCTGGTGGGACTCAAGACCTCTATGCCTGTGGACATATGCGAATGTCTTCATTTCCTGACCATCCTGCACACATGCATACCTTGACTTATACAACACGCTCTCACACCTCTAACTGCTCAAAAGTCCTCACTCACCCAAAGACAAGTACATTCACATAAGCATGTACTATACATGTATGTGTATGTACACCCAGGTAGCCATCCCAGAACTCAAAAGCATGTACATTTAATCGCACGCACACTTACTGCCCTTATTTTGTGAATGGTAGCATCCATAACCTAGTCCCAAGCCAGAAATTTAAAAGATATTTTCAGCCTCTCCCTCTCTCTTTCTCTCCATTTCCAACCTATCATCAAGTCCAAGTGATTCTACCTTTTTAATAATTGTTGGAATTCTTCTCATTATTTTCTTGTTAATAGCCAACACCCTGAACCAAACCCATTTCACCATTTTTTCTCTCCTGGATGACTGAATTGGCAAAATATGGTCAGCATTAGTAGGCATGGTATATCAGGGATAAGAGAAGCTATCCATGGCAGATTCATGGGACATGTTAAAGAACCCGATCAGGAGACAAGCCCAGAAACAGGGAAACTGAGATCAATAAAAGATAGACCTTGGAGGAGCTGGTTTGAAAGACAAGGAGAACAAAACCCAGGAAAAAATAAAAAAGAAGAAAGGAGAGATTTCCTAAGAAAGAATAACCAGATGCAATATATTGTAAGGAAGTGAATAAGAGGTCATTAAAAATTTACCTATAGATTTGACCACAAGGAAACCAGGATGATCTTGACCAAGGCAGTTTCAGAGAGACAGTAAAAATGTTTAGAGGTGGTAGGAGGTGAAGAAGTCAGGTGAGTAAATGTAGACGATTTTTCAAATAGATGGCTTTGCAATGGCATTGACCATGAAGGGAAAAAGAGAGAGCCGAGGTTCTGGGTAGAAGGGGTCCAGGGTAGACACTGATTGCTCTGTCTTCCCATGATCATGCTCACCTTTCCATAGGGAACTGCTCTCCCAGAACTCCAACAATGAGATTCAGATCTCAACAGCCAATCAGAGTGCCCCTTTTCACAGGTGACAGCGACTGGTCCAAGAATAAACTCATGACCCAAGTAGAGCCAATTAGAACTCTTCATCAGATTTTGTATTTATTCAAACTAGATGACAATGGTCCCTTTTCTCTTTGATGACAAGCTGCAGGAATTTGGTCTGGCACTACCTACAGACAAGTTTCCATCACATGGAAAAATAACTGAAAGAAAAACACTAGCATGGGGACAGGAATACAGATGAAGAGGGGTGACATCTTAAAGTCCGGTTGTCCCTGTAGCCAGCTCCACTCCTGCCTCTTCCACAATTTGTTCATGTAATATAATAAACATCCTTGTTTCACTTAAACGAGTTTCACTTAGGTTTCTGTCCCTTGAAACCCCCTAAAAATATCCCAATGTAGAACTAAGAGTCATTACATTGATCAGAGGAATTTTGCTCATTTCTTTTGGATGAGGAATTGTAGACTGAAAGTTGTCGGTAAGTATAGTGGGAACAGTTGAAAGAACAAGATATTATGGATGAAGTGAGGTCTTTGGAGCAACATGCACAGCTATAACTGGAAGGATGCACATCAAACATTCAACTGGAAGTGGGCAGGACTGGCTCTGTAATTTATAGGGCTCAGTGCAAGATGAAAATATGGGGCCCCTTGTTCAAAAATTATGAAAAATTTCAAGGTGACAACAACAGAGCATCATCATCACAAGGGGCCTTTCTGACAGTGGAGCCCTGTGTGACTGCACAAGTCATATGCGCATAAAGCCAGCTCTGAAGGGGGCATACTCTGAAAGGTGGGGCAAGGAGGGCTAGACGGTATGTAATCTAGATGTACTCCAAGAAAGATGTAATAATAATCTAGACGGAAATATTTGGGGCTGCAGGGATGAAATTCAGGTGGAGCTTCTATTTTTTCTAAGAAGAGGTAGAGTTATCTGCTGTGAGTAAAAGAGTTGGTTTGGGGGGGAGTGCAGAATAAAGGTTAAATAGATGCTGGAAGATGAAACATGGGGAGCCTTAGAAAATCAATCAATTAGTAATGAATCCTGTTCTCTGAAAATGTATAAACTCCCAGTAAGGACCAATGTAGCAAGCAGTGAGCTGAAGCCCTTTTGAGAGCCTCGCAGAGTTTGATTATACACCGCAGCATGTCGTCGGCTGCCAGCCTCCCTACACAACTGTTATTTGCTTATTCAGGACTCCCTCGCTGTTCTCTAAAATCAAAGCTTCACTAATAACCATATTTAGTATTTCCCGAGGACTTCACAAGCCATAATTAGTTAATAACTCAATTTAGCTGAAGAAAAGGCACAAAGCAAAAGTCTGTAAGAACCAGGTGCCTTTCCTTTTCATGGCATAAGAAAAGGGTTCTTATACCAAGAGTCTGTGAGTCCTGGAAGTATATGCAACCATTGTGTGTATGAATGTGTGTGCGTGTGTGTGCAGGCTGTGTGTAAAAGTACCCTTATTAGGTCCTCATAGGGACATCTGGGCCCAAAAGAGGAAAGCACCACAGCATTGCAGGAAGAGTTTAAGATACAGATTCAAAAAACCTGGGTTAGGACCCAGGTTTACCCACCTAATAGTTGTCTGATATTGTACAAATCATTTCCTTTCTTAGTGCCAGAGTATCCTCATCTGTAAAATAGGAAGAATGTCTTTCTCTGAAGGTTGAAATTACATAAAATTCTGTAAGTAAAAGTCCTGGCACAAAATCAGAACTGAGCATTGTGTCAACTCTCTGTCTTCCATCTTTGCATTCATTCAACAGCTACTTCTTCAGCACCTACTGTGTGATGGACTCTGTTCTAGATCCTGGGCATACAGTAGTGACGAGAACAGAGCCCCTGCTTTTTCATTGCTTAGCCTCTTGAATAAGCAAGCATATATGATGACAGTAAGTGCTACGAGAAAGATAAAGCAGGCCCTCAAGCACTCTGCTGGGAGAAAGGCCCTTTGTTCATCCCCCAATGCAAAGCATTCAACACGTTTTTGGAGAATCTCGTATCTCCAGGATCCCTCCAATTATTTATTGGTGCATAACAAACCATCTCCCAACTTGGTGGATTAAATCATTTCCAGATGCTTCTCAACTATGATGGTTCCACTTACAATTTTTCAACTTCATAATGGTGTGAAAGTAATACACACCCAGTAAAAACCGCCCTTCAAGTACCCATTCAACCACTCTGTTTTTTACTTTCAGCATGGTATTCGATAAACTACATGAGATATTCAACACTTTATTTATGGACTTGTGTTAGATGACTTTGCCCAACATTAGGATAATATGTGTTCCAAGCACATTTAAAGTAGAAGAGGCTAAGCTATGATGTAGTCTAGGTGTATTAAATGCATTTTCAACTTATGATGTTTCCAACCTACAGTGGTTTTATTGGGATGTAGCTCCATCATAAGTCAAAGAGCATCTGTATTTAGTTCACAAATGTACATTTGCTCAAGACTGCACAGGGAAGGCCCATCTCTGCTCCTTGCAGAGCATCAGCTGGGCAGCTTGACTGGGGCCTAGAATATCCACTTCAAAGTGGCTCACTCACAAGACTGTCAGCTGAGAGCTCAGTCAAGGCTGAGGGCCAGCTAAGGGTTTCTATTCTTCTCCACATGTTTCTCATCCCATGGGCCACTCAACGGGCTACTTAGCCTTCCTTATAATATGGTGGCTGAGTTCCAAGAATGAGTGTTCCAAGAGACAGTAGGTGGAAACTACCAGTTTCTTAAGGCCTGGGCCCAGAAACTAACACAGTGTAATTTTCACCATATTCTATTGATCAAGCAATCACAGTACTCAGATCCAAGGTTAAAGGGCATAGCCTCCCATTTCAATTGGAGCAGTGTCAAAGAATTTGGCAACTAGGTTTTAAATTCACCCTATCCTGAATAGGCCTTCTGTCTTCCCCAAACCCCTAGGACATATATGCAAAGGCTTCTTGGATATTTTATCCCAAAAGTCTAAGACACTTTTTTTCTTCTAGGCCTGAGAGCCTGAAGATTACATAGACACCTTACAAGAGGAATATGTTAGTTACCATTTACCATATAACAAACTCCTCCAAAACTTAAAACAGCAATTCTATGAGTCAACAATCTGCACTGGGCTCAGGTTGGAAGTTCTTCTGCTGATCTTGGTTGGGATTCCTCATACATCATGATTGGCTGCTGATCATGACTAAATGGCTCTGCTTCTGTGGGTTGGCTGGTGGTCAGTGGGGTGACCATATGTCTCTCCCCATCCATCAGACTAACCTAGGTTTGTTTATGTGGTAGTGGCAGGTTCTAAGAGATGAAAGCAGAGGCCCAGGCTCATAATTCATAAAAAGTCATTTCTGTTGCATTCTACTGGCCAAAAGGAAGGCAAAAAATCAGTCCTGATTAATGGAGTGGAGCAACACCTCTTTATGGAAGAAGCTACATAATATTGTGGCCATTTTTATAATCTACTATAAGAGCTCTTCATTCTGCAGCATAAATGGCAGCAGCTTCATGGACAAGCTAGATTTGGAGAAGTCCTGGTGTCACAGTAAGCCAACTTCCAAATCTGATCCTTTTCTTTTTTTTCAAGAAGCTTCCCTCAGCAATTCTTCACTGCTTACTAATGACATCAAACACACAGAATCTATCAATGGAATTGCTTTGAGAAAGGGAGTCAAGGATAGCATCTAAGTCTGCATGTTCTGGAGACAGATATACCTGGACTCATACACCTTTCTTTCTCAATCAGCAAATTGATGACGTTGGGGAAGTCCCTTGACCTTTATAACCCTCAGTTTCTTCAGGAGTAAAGTTCAATGGTAATAGTACCTAGCACACAAGATTGTTGGGAGGTGAGATAACATATGATAAGTGCTTAGCATAGTGCCTGGTATGTAGTAAGCATTCAATACATTGTTACTGTTTAGCAGCAGCACTAGAAGAATCAGAAGTAGGAGTAGCATTGAATTTTGCTCAAAATCACTGTAACAATTTGCAAAGTTGTAAGATAAAGAAGTCAGAATTTCTCAGTTAAAACAGAGAAAAGCTCTCTACTACTTAAGTTACAAGACTTTATGACAAACACATCCTCATTTATCAGTTTATTTATAAAGGAGGTAGTGTACATAAAGGAAGTTGCTCATTTGGGGGTAATATTGAGGAATGTGAGTACCACTACATAGTCATTTTATTCCCTTTTCAAGTGTTTATTCATTGACTTAAATCAGAGTCTCTCAACCTGGAATCTGACATTTGAATGGGATAATTATTGGGGAAAAGGTGAAGGGCTATTCTGTGCAATGTGGTTCCACAGAACTGGTGGCCTCTACCCATCAGATGTCAGTTACTTCATTCACCCACTCAAGTCATGGTGATCAAAAATGCCTTTAGACACTGCAAATGTCCCTGGGCAAGGGAGAATGGAATCACCCCCAGTTGAGAACCATTGGCTTAAATGAATGTCTTTGCCCAATTTACCATCTCTGGTAAACTGAAAAAAAGCTTATTCTAAACCAATGAACTCTAGGACTGAAGTGTCTCTGGAAAAGTGGAGTTGGAACTGTAGGTTTCAGATCCAGGTCAGTGTTAGAACTATCCAGAGAAAAAGGTAACTGAGGGGCTTTGGGGAAAGAGGACTTCTGGGATGTCTGGGTAAATTACCAAGGGATCTTCTGGAAGTGACTGCTAACATATTTGGCCTTGCAATGCACGTTCTAGAATGCACTGAGGTTCTGTATATTGGTTAGCAAGCAGGCATGTTGCTGCAAATTCTAGAAAAGAAAAAAGATACCAAGAGGACCCCCAAATTGATGGCCTCCAGGTAAATTCCCTCTGTTTGATTGATTCTGTATGGCACCAAGTAGGAATGGGATGGCATTGACTTGATCCTCCCACATAGCTGAGCCCAGTGGCTATGCAAGGAACACTGAACGAACACTGGATATGCTTGCAAATAAAAAACTAACTTCCTCCAAATAGGAGGTCCGAACAACGTAAGCACTCATCCTGGTGTGCCCAGAGAATTTCCAGTTTATGTCTGCTGTCCTGACATAACCATTAAGAACTACTGCTTTTACTCTCAAAATTGTTCTTCACTATTCGAACAACAAATTATTTTGTCATCCTAAGTGACTTTTAATTTCTCAATTTTAAGAACCTATAATCCTGGGAATCAAAACTTGTATTCAATGATTTGGGCAGTATTTAGGGTATTTCACTTCTCCATACATCTACAACAGATAACTGTGATGCTTTGGTTTAAGGGTTTGATGGCATTTTTGTATATTTCATGATCTCTTTGCCCCTGAGAATGGCAGAAGATGCCTCAAAAACCTGCAGAGTCCTCACGTCATATTGATGTGTCATGTGATGCAAATTCATGTCATGGGGGCACTGACTCCCTGGCCTCTGTCTTAGGTACCTTTCCCATCCCATTGTGGGGCTGGCCACTACTCCAGCCCCAGCATCCATCCAGAATTGATTAATACAGTGAAGGAAAGGCACTAGAAGTAACTGAATACCTGACCTAATTCTCAAGGAATCAGTTTAAGGAAACAGCTGTTATCACCCCAAAAGAGTTTATGGCAGCTGGAAATCACTTAGCTGTCCACTGCCCAACACAGCAACGGGCTATAGGGGAAGAACTGAAAAGAGAGGCATAGCTACCAACAAGCAAATAATTTTTGGTAGCCAAAAATGTGGCATGCTACATCCAGTCAAAACAGATGGCATATTCAGGTGAATTGGAAGCTGTCACTGAAGATGATGGTGGTAGGGCATGGGTAGATACACATCACAGCACAGGAATTGCAGGAATAAACAAATAGGTTGAGGAGATTATACTTACAAGCAAAAATGGTATAAAATTCCAAAACTGCTCAACCTTATGAGAGGAAGAAGAAAAAGATGAAGGAAAATCTACATTTATGGAATAATATGAAGAGAGTGGGTTGCTGGAAGCAGATAAAGCTACCCTAGACGAAAGGAAAATAGTAGAAGCTTGTAAAGCTTAAAGTGATGTTGGAGGTGAAGATGCTCTTTTGCAAACCAAAACTTGTGACCTTTACATCATATATGGTAAATATTACCAGATGGCACAACTATGGTTCTTTGGCTATGATGAGGAACAGCAGATTTTCACAGACGAACACATGTATAAAGACATCATTCAAGACCATGTGAAGAAAACAGTGACCACTGAAAATCCCTCCACCAATCTCCCTCCACCTCCTATGAGACAATGGAGAAAATCACTAAGACTATTGCAGAAAAAAGGGGAGAACATTTGGTGTTCATGTGTATCTTCTAATTTTCTTGAAATATGTACACACTGTCATTCCAACCATAGCATATGACTATAAAAGACACTTCACAATGTAATCAACAGAATAAAGAATCTACTCTAATTGGTTCTAATTTTTAAAGAAGCATCCAATACATGTAAACCATTGGCCATATCCACCAATACATACAACTTCTCTCTAATAAAAGGACATATGTTTATGCATTAAGTTTTTAAAATGTTCCACTACCAAAAAAAATAAGCTGTGTGTCCCTATGACAGTCTTACAGATCATCTCCTGCTTTGCGTTTCTTGCCTCAGTACAGATACCTTCCATTTTGCTTGCTACTGAGGCTACTGAGGCAATCTTATATCTTCAGTGCAGTCTGCTGCTGCCTTTCTGTCAAGCACTGTTTTCATGCAGATCCTTCCAGGGTCTTTGGTCTGGTTTATACACTCAGAAACTTGACTATACAGTATGTGAGACAGGCTGACTTCAAACTGAGATCTACAGTCCAGTGTTCTCTCCCTGCCTCTATGTGGAACCCTCAACATTGGTCTGAAGCCAGATGCACTGGGAAGATCCTCTGATAAGGATGAGGGAGGAGTAAGGGCACCCTGTGTCCCAACCTCTATGTTAATCATACCACTCTGCCTGAACATGAATGAATCCACCCAGCGCTAAGAGCTGAGAACAGAAAGATCATCTTTAGGGGCCTGGTACCACCCACGCATACAAGGGAAGGGTTTTAAGAGTTGGAGAGACCTGGTAATGATTTATACTTCAAAATTATAACCCTGGAAATAGGACGGAAAATTGATAGTAGTGGTCAATGACTAACAGTGGGCAGTCAGTTAAGAACACAAAATTCTGTATTCAAAATTAGGCACAAACTTGAATATGTATTTAGAATATGAAAATAACTCATAAACTACAATTTGTTAAAGTGGCAGATACCACTAACATTACATACTCCTAAAAAATAGCATATTTTTGTTAATTAGCAGACTGATACAACTCTATAACAATTTTTCCTACATTTTGTTGCCTGCGTCGTCTTTGATCTCCTCTTCATATGATAATGAGCTTGTAATGTCATTTTCTATAGAAAAAAAAAGAAAAGGAACTCAGACTTTCTGAAATATTTTCCCTCTGGCATGGTGGAATAAAACTGGTACCTTTCAGCTTCGCAGCTTTAATATTGGCAATGCCATCTAAATTTTTAGGATTGTGGACAAATTTTAAAAATTTCCTATCCAGTTTATTTTATAGATGAGTTGTGAGATTTCAGGACATTTCAAAAGTTTTCTTGTGTAATCAGTAAGCTTAAAACTGTTTGTGGCAAGGTACAGTGGTTCATGCCTGTAATCCCAGCACTTTGGGAGGCCGAGGCAGGTGGATCACCTGAGGTTGGGAGGTCAAGACCAGCCTGATTAACATGAAGAAACCCTGTCTCTACTAAAAATACAAAATTAGCTGGTGTGATGGCACATGCCTGTAATCCTAGCTACTCGGGAGGCTGAGGCAGAGAATCGCTTGAATCTGGGAGGTGGAGGTTGCCGTGAGCCAAGATCCTGCCACTGCACTCCAGCCTGGGCAACAAGACAACAAGAGTGAAACTCCATCTCAAAAAAAAAAAAAAAGGAAAGAAAAGAAAACTGTTTGAGTTGACAACATTCATGCCCTTGTTCAAGTGTTCTTGAAAGCCCCAATGCAAATGAGAGCTCTTGAAATTTAAATGCTGAATTGAACAATGAGAACACATGGACACAGGAAGGTGAACATCACACTCTGGGGACTGTTGTGGGGTGGGGGGAGGGGGGAGGGATAGCATTAGGAGATATACCTAATGCTAAATGGCAAGTTAATGGGTGCAGCACACCAGCATGGCACATGTATACATATGTAACTAACCTGCACATTGTGTACATGTACCCTAAAACTTAAAGTATAATAATAATTAAAAAAAAAGAAAAAGAAAAAAAGAGAAAAAAAATGCTATTAACTTCTCAGTAAATCCACGTCTGAATTGTTTACAATGTCAGGTCTTGTCACTCCCTGAGCACTCCTTCCTACTCATTGTCCATCATGTCCCTCTCATTCAGTCTTTTCCAACCACTCTATCTTCCTTTCACACAACGTTCATGTTCTTTTCCAGTTGCTGAGCTTTTGCATAGGCTGTGCCACCTGCCTAGAATTCCCTTCCTACTACAACATAACTCTTTTAATTTCTCCAAATCCTTCAGATCCTTCTTTCATTTCAGTTATCATTTGAATCTGGATGCCATCCCTCACTATGTTAAATCCCCTATCATAAGCTTTCTTAATACCATATACCTCTCTCTCAAAACATCAGACGTGATTTTACAGGTTGTTATGAGATTAATTAGATTAATTAATCTCTCTTTCTCCCAGGAGAGCTCCAGGAGGCTGGGGACCATATCTGGTTTGGTTCCCTTACTGTATCCCCAGTACCTAGTACACAATCTGGCTCCTAGTAGGGGGTTCAAGTAGGTATTTATTGATTGTATCTTTGGATAACTAAAGGAGAAGAAATCTAAATTAAAATTGGCCAGTGATCTCTCCCTCCCTGAAAAGAAAAGCAAAATCAAGAAAACAAGGTTTGGTTTCTCTTTGGCTTCATTTTACCTGAGTCAGCTGCCTGTTGCTGAACCTCAGATATCTTGCCAGCCTCCATGAAAATACCTTCATCCTAAAACCTGCCTTGTGTGCCTTGAGAAACCACAGATGTTGCTATAAATACCAGAGGAAATCAAACTTTGAAGTCTGAGGTGAAGAGAAATATGGATGAAATGATTAATAAAATACTTCAGAAAAGGATACAGATGTAGCATAGCTTTGGGGAGAAGTTGAAGTTGGGTAGCTATATTTTCAAAAAAGATCAAATATTACATCCCACCTTCACATGCTGACCCAAATTCCACAACTGGAATATATCTTGTGGCTGGGTCTTAGTCCGTCTATATATGGTTGAGAACACTGGCTTCTCAAAGGGTTATTTAGGGCTACTCCAATGTTTCCGCACTAGAGGTACATTCCTTTTGATTGGGTGCTGTGCTTGAAAGATTGTTAGACTCTGTCTTCTCCAGCTCCATGTCACTTTCTGTCCCGGGGCCCAGCCCTTTATGACTCAGCCTCTCTCAGTCCCCAAACAATGCTGCTAAGAAGAGAAACACTTAGTCCAACCAGTGGGTGGGATCTGGAATTATATTTGCTATCCATAGATTTCAAATTACAGGAAACCCAGATAGCCACATGCCCCTTAACTAATTCTCTCTTCTAATGAAATGTAGTCATGGGTTGCAAATTACATGTCAACTTTATTGCTTGTCAGGGATGGTAGCCGAGAAGGATTCAAGGCTGAGTCCAGGCTCAGTAAGGAGGAGAATTGTGTTTGGTTGGCAATGTCTGCCATGATCAAGGCAAAGGATGGTAATGGCATGCATATCACTCATTTGGTTTCCCTGTTTTGATTCCTGAAATTTGGTCCAAGCCTTATGCCTGGGTTCTAGCCCAACTTTAACTTAAATTTCTCCAAGGCTGAGGATCTGCCCTGAACCCCATTGACATGCTTCAGTGTAACATTTCACAAGCGCTGCCTTGACCCAGTTTTGAAATTATGGCTAAAAATTCTCAATTTCCTTTCATGGGCAGTTTGCTAAGCCAATCACCTTCTTTATCTGGCTTCCACTCCCTTGGGCCACTATGCATGCACCCCAAGCACTTCCCTTAACAGGTCCCCATTTTCCAGGGCCAAGTACCAAACAACTAAACCCTAAACCCAGGAGCTCACATAATTGTTCAAATTAGCTATTGAAACCTAGCTACCTCCATGCCACTTGCCACCTCCTATAGCTCCAGCTTGCTGTTACCATATCCCCATTGCAACCCCGTATGGCCCTGCATGGCAGCCTTCCTTTTGTCACTCACTTGGAGCTGTAAGTAACAAAGAGCTCTGTTTCTCCATCTATCTGAGTGGCTCTGTGTCGTATCCCACTATCCAAAAATACTTTAAATCTAATAAAACATATGCATTCCATAGTCCCACCTAGTCACTGCCATCTCTCTGAGGACTAGACCCTTCTTCTAAAACCGCCAGGAATATCTATGCATTTGTTTCATATCACACAACCTTTAGTTCTCTGGGATAATTTATCAACCTCCTGCTCAGAATTTTAGCAAAACTCTAGGTAATCTTCAGCTCAGTGGATCATCACTTTCACCTCTGGCACATGGGAGTACTGTTTGGGATTGGGGGACCTGTGAGGCCCTTAGGGGTCCCATTTTGTATTTGAGCCACCCCTTCCTTCCTCTGAGACCTCTGGCCCACAGATGGCTATAGAGCCTACTAAGGGGTGCCTCTTTCAAAATATCTGCAAGACAGACTGACTAAGTAGACAAGGAAACTCCATTCTACTTTTCCTATATTTGTAAATATTCTCCTTTTGTTTCCCCCAACCATCTTCCAGGTTTGCTCCCTTGGCGAGAAGAGGGTCATGCCATACTTTCCTTTTATTATCTATCCTCAGGACAGACGTTCTTTTCAGAGTAAAGAGTTAAAACACTTTTACACCACAAATGATCAATTATCAGGAAATACCTAGACTTCTCTAATCATAAAAATATCTTGTTGTGACCCCCAGGATATACCTGTGTTGTTGGAAAGAAGGATGGGGTCATAGGAGAGGGCTAAAGAGGGCCTAAGTAGATGGAAGGTCCGTGATCCGTATGGGGAAAGGCCAGGCCATGGGGCAGAGAACACCCAGGGAAATTCAAGATGAGAGAAGTTCACGGAAATTCCTAATGAGAAAATTTCATTAGGAGTTCTCTGAGTTCTCTGGCAGATATGTCACACTGGGAGGATGGTGTCTATTTCTTGAATAGAAATCAAGAATGTATCCATATCTGATTTACAGCCACATCTGGACTTGCTGCAATCCAGAGTGGAGAGGGCCTTGGAATCATATCCTATGAGGACTTCCTAAAAGAACCAAGGACTCCAAGCCTGGAAAATACTTAATAATACTGTATTGCATATTTCAAAATAGCTAAAAGAGAGGATTTTAAATGTTCTCAAGACAAAGAAATGATAAAGTTATGAAGTGATGGATATGCTAATTACCCTTTCTCTAATTTGATCATTCCACAATGTATACATGTACAGAAATATCACTTTGTTCCTCAAAAATACATGCAATTACTATTTGCCACTTAATAAAATAAAACTAAAAAAAAGACAGTCTGCACTCAGAAAGAAAGGAACTAGAGCAGTCTCATTATTTTAGAGGTGATGGTGATTATAGACAATATCTCTCGAAAGTGTTTCATGTGCTAAACATTTTATTTATTGTGCCTCACACCAATGTACCTTATAGGACAGGCGCATTATGCTTATTGAACAAAAGAAGAAACCAAGGCTCAGAGATGGGAAGTGACTTGCTCAGGTCACACAACTATACCTGCCAAGCCAGGACTTCAGCTCCAGTTACTCTGGCATCAAAATCAAATCTCTTAGCCACTGCCCTACTTCTCAAGGAACAGATGTGTGCTCTGACCCAGAACTTCAGCAGTGTCCACAGTCTGAACTCAGGTGGGATCTCCCTCCAACATGCCTGCTCAATCCAGCTCCTCCAGGCCCTTCCAGCAAGGCACTAGGGTTTGGAGGAGCCTCCGTGAAAGCAGCCATGGAGTTATCTCCAGAACCATGAAGTGATCATTTCACTGTGAAATGAAATCGAGTGAAAATTCAGGATATTATCTTATATGAAAAGCAAGGTAGAGAAAAATGTGTGTCTTGATTTGAGTTACTCTAGATGCTGACTAAAGACAAAGAGTTGTATAAAAGTAGTTTATTTGAGTGATCCCTGAAAATTGATAAAGCTGTGAGAAAGTAAGATGGGAGAAGAAAAAGCAGCCAGTAAGTGTGTGTTTTCAAGTCAATTTCCATGTGGTACCTGGAGCTTAATACTGCTGAGGAGCTCTGTGAATCAGTGTGGAAGCAGCTGCTTTGTAGGTTTGACTGTGGAATCACATATGCATTTTACTTCATTACAAAAATATATATATATAATTATGTTTATTAATGAATGTGTATTATTGACATGTGAAATAGTAATTTAATAAATACAGCTTAAAAGGCAATTGTTATAAAATTAAAGTAAAATGGAATACATGAATAAATCTATATATGAAGTTGGGGGTACAACCATACAGGTAAAACTATGTCAAGTGATTTTAAGATACAGGAATCTGGCAGGACATCTTTAGTGGGACATTCCCAGCCTAAATGAATTAAGGAAAAATAAAAACCCTTAAGTTGTTTTTACTAATCATACCTTAGTGGTAGTGCTGGTATTGCTCCTCCGAGACAACTGAGTGTGCATGGTGGCATAGAACAAATGTGGTTACCTTTGGGAACTGGGATACTCAACAGGAGAAACAAGAAATACAGATGAATGATCAAAGAAAGTAAGTAAAAACGAATTCAGAGTATCAATATAAACTCAAGGTTTGTTTTCTCTTTTAAACAAGATACATATTTTGTACCTGTATCCACAAAAAAGCCCTAAAGACAATGACAAACCTAGTAGCCATGAGTACCCCAAAATCAAAATTGTGCTATCTAAATATCATTCTTAACTGAAAAAAGTCTGAGACTAGGTTTGAAAAAGAAAGTGTAGGAGATGAGTCTGGAACCTACTGTCAAACCAGACAGCAGGAAGCTACTAAAAACCATGCGATCATGTTTGAAAACCTCAGGAGTCAACTTAAAGTCTCCCAATGGCCAGACACAGGAGAATTTGGATCTCAAAAAGAACAATAACTGTAATGGATTGAAATTTACCAAGAACTTAAAAAGTCTATGGGTACAAAATAATAGTAATAGTAAAATAAAATAAGCTCATTGGCATCCTATGTAGAATACTAGAAAACCAACTCATTATTTGAAAAACTAGAAAATAAAGGGAAGAAAGTAAGCATTAACTTGCTTCTCCTATATAAACTATTTCTCAGGATCACAAATAGCTAATAAGATTTCTTTAAAATGTAATTCAGAGAATAAATGAAAAAAGAATGAAGTAATTAAAAACTACCAGATTAAAGCAATCTTCAGTGGTTGCTGACTTAAGAAAGAAAACCAGACTCCCTAGTAGAAGTCCACAGTACCATCCATGAAGTATTCTTGCCAAAAAAACCAAACCTGATCAAAACTCTAGATGTAACTACTAATTTATAGAAAACACCAGGTACACAGGAACATGATAAACCATACCACTAAGATCCAATCATCAAAATGCAGACTGTAGGAAATTCTTTAAGATAACAGTTTGTTCAATAAATAAATATCAAGGAAAAAAGATTAAAAGAGACTTAAAACACCTATCAACCAATTGCAATGTACTGACCTTATTTGGATCCTAATTTAAACAAATAAATTATAGATGTTCCTCCACTTGTGATGGGATTACATCCCAATAAATCCATCATAAATTGAAAATATCATTAAGTCAAAAATGCATTTAGTACTCTTAACCTACTGAACATCAGAGCTTAGCCTAGCCTACCTTAAACATGCTAGGAACACTGACATTAGCCTAAAGTTGGGCAAAATCATTTAACACAAAGCCTATTTTATAATAAGGTATTGACTACCTCATGTAATGTATTGAATACTGTACTGAACATGAAAAATAGAACGGTTGAGTACCATTGTAAAGTCAAAAAATGGTAAGTTGAACCATTATAACTGTCTATATTTCTAAAATTATCCAATAAAATTTAAAAATTTGAACAGATTGGATAATTATTATTTGGGGATATGATGAAAGTATTTTGATTTCTTAAAAAAATCTTTATATTTGATGCTGAAAGATTCAGAGGTGAAATTATTTGATACTTGAGGTTTGCTTCAAAATAATACCGGAAGGTAGAAGGAACTGGGTGGGGGATACAGAAAAATAAGATTGATCAGTAGTTAACAATTTTTTAAGCCAGGTCATGAGTGCATAAATATCTGTTATACAATTCTGTCTACCTGATCTTTAATATTTTTCATTAAAAAACATTAAACACACACAGTAAAAATTAATAGCAGTTGCCAATTTTGCTGCAAAGGAAATAAGAGGTAGAGCTAAGCTCAACACAGGGAAGTCTAGAGCAAACTGAGAACATCCCCTGCCTCTGCAGAAGAGGCAGGTTTGGGGCTGTTTTAGCACTGTAAAGACCTCACAGAGCTGCTTGGTGAGGGGTTTAAGAGGCTGGGCCTCGGCATTGAGCAGGTCACTCCAGCTCTTTTGCAGGTTACATAGTCGAGGTGCTCCAGTGTTCTGATCGGGTGAGCGGAGATCACAGTGGCAGCCCCCTGGCTCAGGGTGGAAGGGATCAGATGAGCAGATGCAAGGACAATGCTTAGCCAAGTTCCTGGCTCATATACAATCAATCATCGCTAACTATAATTGTATTATTACCTTCATCTTCCTGATGAGCTACCATGGCCTAAGCAGATGCTGTGGGCAGAGACTTACGCAAACCTCAGCTGTGGCTCAGACTCTCAACTTACCTGCATCTCTCATTGGTCACCCTTGGCACCTTCCTGTTACAGTTGCCAGTGGGGAAAATGAATGGAGCCCTTATCTCAAACCTCGATTTCCCAGAGCCTTCTCTCTCACACTCCTTCCATTACTCTCTTTCTCCGTCTCTCCCTCTCTTCCTTTCCCCAATCCTTCCTTCTTTCCCCAAAGCAGCACTTTCTACTGTGACAAGTGAAGCAATAATCTAAGCGATAATTTAACTCCTTGCTTTCTACTTAAAAATCCCCCTAATTACTGGGCAATGGGTCCACAGAGTTAGTTGGGCTGGGTGAGCTCTGCCCTGCAGGTACAGCTATAGTTCATCTGTCCGCTCCCTAATAGCACTCTAAAGTTCACCCTTATAAATATGTCACTGAGCCGGTAATTGAGTGACTGGTCATTAGGTTCCATGCGCGGTACCTGTGGGTCACCGATCACTCAGGGGTGATGGATCTTTCTCCAGTACCTCGGCTGGGCCAGCCACAGAGCTTTCTATCACCCCTGAGCAGAACATTACTCTCTGGGAAAACTGGAGCGAGCCCCGGTAGACCATCTTAACTGTGGACTTCATCAGCCAGAGGAGAGGGCAGGGCAGGAACATACACCCTCCTTGCTTCACTCAGTGCCTTGCCCAGCAGCCTTTCCTTGGAGGCTCTTCTAGGAGACACTGATGCTAAAAGACGCCATGAGACAGTGGGGATTCAGAGCAAGAATAATTATGCTGTGGAGTTAAATTCTATTTGAGAAGAGAGGCACTACTGTAAGACAAGTGAAAGGGGTTGGGGCTGTGTGTTACCGGATGAAGCTAAATGTACCAGAAATGTATATCACCTCTGAGCTCTGTATCCTTGAGTAAGTCATTTGACCTCTCTGTTTCTCAATTTTCTCATTTATGAAATAGAGATAACAGTACCTGCTTCCTTTCCAGGGTCGTTGCTCAAGTTTGTCTGAGGAAGTATGTGTGAAAGTGTCTAACAATGCCCAGCACCCAGTAGATAATCAACAAATGTTAGTTCATTCTAAATAAAGCAATCATTTTCCTCTGTTTTCATCAGTAATGCTATTTTTTCCCTTTGCTGATGATGGAGGGAGAATAATATAGTGGCTCAGGCAAAAGCTCTGAAGTTAGGTGGATTGAAATAAAATTCTGATTCTAGTATTTGATCACTATATGGCCCTGGGCAAGTTGTTTAACCTCTCTGAGCCCCAGCTTTCTACTAAATAGAATGGTAATATTAACAGTAGCCTGTAGCCACCTCATCATAGAGTTCCTATAAAGACTAAAGGAAATAATACATGTAAAATAGCACAATAAATGGCAAGTCATTGGAAATAATCTTTAGATAAATGCTAGCTCATATAGGATTCATGTTTGAGGTGATAAGAAATATACGACCTTATTCATGCTCCATCTTTAAATATAATTTTCTCAAATTAAAATTGTCAAGGAAATTCAACTTTTTAAAAACCTAAATCTACCTCCAATTATACCTACTTCAAAGACTTCCTAGCCCATTTGGGGGAATGGGGCTTGAGGCAGGGAACAGCTAATTCAGAATCAAATCTATCTCTTGTTTAGTGCCAGACTGGGTGATACAGAGCAGAGATGCTGCAGGGGACTGAGAAGGAAGAGACAGATGTGGAGGGAGGGTCCAGGAGAGGTGGGGCTATGTCGGGCTTAAGAGGCCTGAGCAGGAGAGCAGGAGAGCAGGAGAGCAGGAGAGCAGGTGGAAATGTGAGAAGGGCCATCCAGATGGAGCCATAGAAGCAAAATCCCAGAAGCAGGGATGTGATGCATCACACTCCCAGTAGGACACAAGGAGTCCAGTCTGCTGACCCACAAGGTTTGTGCCAGGAAGGAAGCAATAAGTAATTCAACAAACAAAAAAATATTGAGTGAAATCCCATTCTGCAATGAACATTAAATTAAATACCTCATAAAATACCATACCAATGCCGCTGTAATTTGCAGAAAAGTCTTCAACTTTTATTCTCAAAATATTTGGATGGCTCACATTTTTAGTCCATTATGCTGCACACGCATAGCCCAGGTTTTGATTCTTGAGCACCCAAGGACCAGGTGACCCTGCCTAGCAGCCAAGAACTCAACTTGGGCAGCAATGATATCTCTATCCACAGGCCAGGGTCTGTGGGATGACCTAATGGTAGATTTGGTTTTGTTTTCATTATGTTATTAAGTACAGAAAGGGGTACAAATGTAAATGCTGATATTAACTATAAGAAACATAGTTTTCAGAAAGGTAAAGCAGTTGAAACAAAGATGAAAATACTTAGAAATTCCCCCAAATGACAAATCTTCCATTTCAAGTACTCATGGGCCATAGATTGGTCAACTGTATATTTGGCTGTGAAGTAAAGGATCAAAGTGTATTTAACAAATATTTATATAGAGCTATGTGCCAGGCACCGCTTAAAGCAATTTACAAATATTAACTCATTTAAAAATTAAAGAGACATAAAAGTTAAAGACACAAATAATTATGAGGCACCATCGGATACACATAAATTGAAGAACAGTCTACAAAATAAATGGCCTCTCTTCAGAAATGTCAAGGTCAATTAAAGACAAAGAAAGACTGAATTACTATTCCTGATTAAAGGAGACTATGGAACATGACAACAAATTGCAACAAGTTATCCTTTTTTGGATCAGAAATCAGAAACTTTTTTTTGCTAGAAAGGATTTTAAAGTGACCACTGATTAAATTTAAATAAAGTCTGTAGATTGTTCAATTTTATTTATTAGTGCTAATTTCCAGATTTTGATAATGTTTCTGTGATTATGTAAAAGAATGTCCTTGTTTTTAGAAAATCCACACTAGTATATTTAGGACCAAGGGGCATCATGTTCACATCTTACTCACAAAAAAGGTTTGAAAAAATAATAATAAAAATGTATAAAGAGAGAGAAAATGGTAAAGTAAACATTAGAAATGCTAACATTTGGGGAGTTTGAGTAAAGGCATACAGGCAATTTTTGTATCATTTTTACATTTTTTCTGTAAGTCTGAAATTATTTAACAAAAAATTATAAAATCATAGAACATATGTAATCAAAACATTATGTCTAAAAGATATGGTACTATTTTAATTTTTTAAAATCATTTTTCTCTCTGGGACCAAACAGCCCTTACACTTTAAAAGCTATTTGGTGACTTTTGAAACTTTAACTTTCATATATACCTTTAGGCAGGTGTTATGTAAGAAAGCAGGAGAGAGATTTAACAATGAACTTCTTCTGCTGGGATTCAAGTGGGAGATGAGATTGGCCTGAACTAACATGGCAGCCACAGGTCCTTGAGTTGGGAAACATATATATGAACACAGACATATTTTGAAGGAAGAAGTTCCTGGACTTGGTGGGTAATTGAATATTGCCAGAAGATGAGAGGAAGGAGGTAGATGGAGATGCAAGACATGGGAGGCTGCAGAATCCATGCACTTGATAGACCTAGAACAAGAATAGGAGACAGAAGACTGAAGTTACATTCTGCCTCTGCTACCATTCTGCTGTGTGATCTTGAGGCAAGTGACTTGAATGTAGCAGAGGCAGAATGTAACCTCAGTCTTTCATCTCACTGATAAAAACATACTATTGGACAGAGTGATAGCTTTCTATTCTAAAAGTATTTTCCTATTAAACAATGCCAGGAAGAGGAACAGTCAATAGGCAGAGAAGTGCACAACACCTATGTTGTGTTGAAGGTGACAATATAACATTTGAGTGGAAGTTTAAGGGAATATTAGATTACAACTTATGAAATTGTTTTTGTAAGTTAAAAATAATCAAATACTGTCAATTCCAGTATTTATCCATGTAAGCCAGCCTTATCCATGTGAGTCAGGAATGGATATACAAATTTAGTAATCCACTAGATGGATGTAAGAGCTGAAGTCCCAGAATGAATCAGCTTTCTGAGGATGGGGGAGTATTGAATGAAAATAGAATAAAGCTGAGAAGAGAACTTAGTTGGTCACAGAGTTTACATGAATTTGTTAGTCATAAAAACAAATATTTATTGGAACCCAACTTTGGGCCACGCACTCTGCCAATGGTAAGAATCCAGAAGTGAATAAAGCAGGTGCATTTTCCTGAGCTCTTGAAGATCCTAGTGTAGAAGAGAAAAAGGAGCTGGAAAGAAATTACAACTGTAGCCACTATTAACACTAGTATTTACTGAGCACTTACTCTATGCCAAGCACTGGAATGAAATCCAGACATGATGGGCCTTCTTAGGGTGCCCTTGGTTTTCACCCCATCTCACCTTGAAGTTACACTTAGCACTTTATCAGATACCCCTTCAAGGATTCAGATACACAGATGTTAGTGCAAAAATGATATATTACTAAAGATGCCCTAAGGAAACGAAAAGAAAGCTTCACATTACTCACCAGACAGGAGAAACTTGAACAAATCCCTTGTTCTTCTGCCCACTGTCCCAGTTCCACTGTGCCTTATTCCTTTCTCCTGCCAGTTGCCTCTTCTCTCTTCTCTCTCTGCCTATCCATGGCCATAGCCTCTCCAAAGCCACTCCATGATGCTGTGCAATCTCATCCCAGCTTTCAGTTTGTGTCCCTCACTCACCTTAGCAGGGACCAAAATAAAACGGTTGTTCTTGGTGCCTGTGTTCCCCCGTAGCTTCCCTCAATCCCCAGCTGTTTATCAAAGAGTTTGGTTGCTTATGAATGAATTATCCAAGAATTCATCAAATCTAACAGTCCTCATGTGGGAAGCAGAAAGAGAAGCAGGGGAAAGATTCCACACTAAGAATATAAGATTTTCAAAAAGTATGGAAAAGACAGATGAGAAAGAGAGAGGGAGAAAGTCTTTCTCTCAGTTGCCACCTACCCATTGTCTTGAATTCTCAAGTCAACACTAAGCAAGATATCGTTATCCACATTCTATAAAGAGAAAAACTGATACCATAGGAGAATAAGAAACTTGTTTAAGGCCATAGGACTAGGATATGGCAGCGCTAGGCTTCAAACCCAGGTGCATCTTGTGCTTTCCACTTCTCCATCCTGAGAGGGTGCAGGGAGGTAGGATCAAGTAGACAGATCCAGTGGAATTCTGGACTAAGACCCTCTGTGCATCCTCTAGAGAAGCTGGAGCCATACTGCTTCTGCAGCTCTGTGGGGGAAGGAAGATTTGGTTTGGGTTTTTTGGGTAATCAGAACTGAGAGTCTCAGTCCATCTAGATATTTTCTAAGTAATAGAGATGTATGGTAAGTGAGCTAAGGAAAACTCAAGAACCTGTGCTCAGGGACAACAGGAACTGTATGTAGTAGAGTTCGGCAGTCTTGCAGATACAGAAATTGAAGTTAAGAGGGAACTCAGGGCAGCAAGAAGATTGGGAATTGCCTCCTTCCCAGGGACTACTCCTAGCCACTGAGCACGCTTCAACCACTCATCACATGTCTAATTTATTCCCCCCTCACTAAGAAGTCACTGATTCTTTCTTTCCACTCACCATGTGCTCTCTCTGCTCTGGAATTACTCCTACTCATGGTGAATGATTTCCCATGACTTTAAGTTCTGGTGACTGCTCATAGCCACTTCTCCATTTTTACATCATCATAAGCCAAGTTTGGGAAGGAAAGAACCAGAATACCAGATTTGAGAAGAAAGGCGAATCTGGTTTCAGACATGCTGAGTTTGAGATGCTTATGGGGCATTCAAAAGATAGCCAAATGGGTAAACTTGGCCAATTGGGCCAATGTGCAGCTTCTCACCCCATCTCCATCTGTGGTCTGGGGTGTAAAGCGAAAGTCTGGGCTGGAAATGTGAACTTAGGATTCATTCACCCTCTAGGTGGCAATTGCTCTAAACTAACCAAAACTCAGGGTACTCTTAATTTCCTCATTTCTTGGTTGTTCAGGATTCTCATATAGGCAGCTCATGCGGCAGCATAGTAAACACTGGTTAGAAAATGCATGCATGGTCTTTGCAATCAGACAGAGCTGAGTAAATTCCAGCTGAGCAACTGACTAGATTTGTGAACCAATGAAAATCACTTAATATGTTTGAGCCTGTTTCTCATCTCTAAAAAGGAACAATTATTTGAGGATTTAAAAAAATAATGAGACCAAAGGAGACTAAGGAGATATGACAACTAAAGGCAATGTGGTATCCTGGATTAGATCCCAGAACAAGAAAACAGAGGATATTAGCGGGGAAGCTGATGAAATCCAAATAAAATCTAAAGTTTACTTAATAATAGTGTACCTTCATTAATTCCTTAGTTTAGACAAATATACCTGGATTATGTAAGATGTTAACACTAAGGGAACCTGGACAAAGTTCATACAAGAACTCTCTGTACTATCTTTGCAAGTTTTCTGTAAATCTAAAATTGTTCCAAAATAAAAAGGTATTTTTTAAAGTAATGGATACAAAGTTCCCAGCATGGGCCTGATATGTACAAGCATTTAATATATTCTAGCCACTATACATTAACAAATGTACTGGGCTGGGATAAACTGAAAATCTCTGGGGTGACTGAAGTTCATCACTTTATGAACCAAGTCTTTGTATCAGGCATGCGATCTGAGATGATGCACCTACTTATCCACTGTACTGTCTCCTCCCTGGCCTCATGAGCTCCCATTCATTCCCACATTTTGCCATCTTTTTCATAATTGAGATTCTCATCTTTAGTAGTAGGAAAAAAATTTTATTTCTACCTTCTTTTTCCCGTGTCCAGTCTTGTCAGAGGACTATTCATATTGTTAGTCTATAAAAACATAGAAACAAACAAAACTTTGTTCATCCTGCATATTTTTACTAAATAAATAAATAAAACTATTTTCCCATAAATAAAAATGGCAGGATACAGGTTACTTCTGCTTCTAGAAACAGTCTGTTCTCACCTGCCTTTGGGGTATGAACCAGAGCCCCCACATAAAGGTAATTTTTCTCAGAAGAAATACATCCTGCCCATTGTACTACCCCCCTCTCAAAAAGCAGCAAAGCTCATGACTTGGACTCAGATGCACCTGTGTTCATGCATGTTCCCTTCCTAGGTGGGTGACCTTGAGCACAAGGAAGGAAAGACATCCCTCCTGGAGGCTATCATAGGATTACATGGAAGCATCAGGCTAAGGAATCAGGATGGACAAGTGAGAATGTGAGAACTAGAATTGGGGAGACCTCGATCTGAACCCCTGCCCTCACTTGTCACCTGTTAGCCCTGAGCATCCCTGAGTTTCTAAAGACAAGATAAAAATACTTACCTAGCGTTTTGGGCATTAAATTGTATGTGTGTTTAGCATTGTGCTTAACACAGAGAGAGCAAATATTCAAGATTTGCTGTTGCTACTATCACTACAATTATTTTCAGGATCATTTGGGTGAAGGCTTAGGGCCAACCAAGGCTCAGAGTCCTCCTCCCTTCATTCTTGTATTGGCTTAAGCTAGGTATGATGAAGACAGGACAGTCCTGGCAGGTGTAGGAATGGCTTATGCCTGGTTTCAGGAGCTAGCACAATTTATCCTAATAGCTGCTTCCAGCATGTAGTAAACCCCACATTTTTATAGGGTATAAATGCGGGTTTGAGAATACAGAATCTCATAACCAGTGATTCCCAGACATTCTGTCAAGAGCAGAATTATACTCCAGGCTAGTAAAATTATACCCTGTGTCTGCTTGTAGAATGTGATGGTGTTTAAATTGGGCTCCCCAAAGTCCTAGTGATTCCACAAACCAACCTTCTCTTTTTCCCTACCACACTTTAATGGTAGACAGTACACCATGTTCCCCCACCTCAATTCACCCAAAATGTTGGACAGTGGACAATAACATAAAGTTACATTTAAAGAAAGAGTTCCGCAGCTCAAGGATTTTCCAGGACTGTGACGCATCAATGTGAGTCAGAGTCAGGACTCCCAATCTGTCCCTTTAACCTGGTGATCTAAGAAGTTTAATATAGAAGAAAATATGATGAGTTCCTTTGGGTTTCAGTGTTACATAAGAATGATGACAACTAACAAAGAGTACCGTGTACACTATGGAATCATGTACATGTATTAAGGGTTATTTCACACACCCACACGTACACTCCTTTTCCTCCAACACTTTTGTCCACTGGAGACATGACAACATTATTCAGAGAGGGTGTAACAAAGTGAGGAAGGCTGGAGGAGATGAAGAATAAGCATATAACTGCCTAGGGAAGGAACCCCAAAAAGTAGCTGGCAGACACTAAAGTAGAAGAAAGCAAGAATGAGAACAGACAGTGCTCTAGGGGCAGATGTTGAAATGTCAGGCTTGAACGGCTCTCAAGGGTCTGAGGTCTGCTTCTTCTCACCAGTTTTCCCTGGGTGAAAGCTGCATAGTCTCCCCCTCTACACTGGAAATGGCAAAAGTGGTCTATGAGCAGCTGTTGTACATCACTGTGACCCAGCCTGGACTCAGAACCATGCAGCTGGATGGCAGTTGTCAGATATTCTGCAGGGCAGCAAGCCTGGCTCTGTGTTAAGCCATTGTTCCAGATGAGAACTGTTCATCAGTCTTCTAGGACAATGTGAGCAAACTGATTTCATCTTTTAATCTCTGCCACTGAATGGACAGTGGCTGCCTGGAACACTGTACAGCAGAGTAGCTCCATGATTGAATAGTGGTGTCTGTTGAGGGAAAAGGGTGGAAGAAGGTAGTGTCTGTGCCACATATTTGACACTCTACACTATATAAAATTAAGCTTCTTTCCCCCTTCTTTCATGTGTCATTTCCCAAGAGGATGTGTTTTGACATAGCTGACATTTCTAAATCCCTGTTGTGTGCCAAATGCTGTCATATATGCTCTATTTAAACTAGATCATTTAATCTGCCAAAAACAGTTAGGCATATTGTGGTTATGTTTGGTTATTTTTAAGCCCTTCTAGAGATGCATTTGAAATACTATTGGATGAAATACAATATTTCTGAATCTGAGATTTGCTTCCTAACAATCCAGTAGTTATGGTGGGGTATAGTTGGAACAAAAGCGACCATGAGTTGGTAATTGTTGAAGCTGGGTGACTGGTACATGAAGTTCATGATTCTAAACTCATTTCTTTTGTATAAGTTTTGTATGTTTGAAATATTTTATTAGAATAAAGTTTTTTTTAAAAAGTTATTAGTTATTTATAGCTAGTAGCCCCAATTATGCACATGAAAACTGAGGCTCAGAAAAGTACATTCCTAAAATCAAACAGTTTATAAGCAAGGTACAGTAGATACCAAAGTGTGCTGCACAGAACCCCTTTCAGTTAATTGCTTATACCTATCTGCAGGAGGCTCAATCAAGAAACAGACTTCAGCAATCACCTCCTTCAGCCTCTGTCTCAGCTGCTGAGGGTCACCTCCCCTGAAGTTATGTCCTTTATAGAGAAGCCAATAACAGAGCAAAGCAAAATTGTAAAAGCCCAGCCTTAGGAGCTTACCCCAGGATGACTCTGATGATTGATATTCATCCCAGGGCTTTCTTCTGGTTGGCCCAGGCTTTGTTGGACCTGTCTCACAATTTGACTTTTCCTTCTGCCCAAACCTGCTATCCCTCCTGCCTTTCACAAGTGTTGATCCTGAACAAGCATCTCCTTCTGGGGAACCTAACCCAAGAAACAGGGGAACTGAGATTTCAACCTAGATCTAACAAATGTACAGCATGAGTGAGTCTGCCAGGAAAGGAGGTGGGAGCAGGTGCTTCTGGTAAGCCCCTCAATTGACAGAGTTCAGCCTCTGATTGCTCCCCCAGCCCAGGGCTGAGGAGACTGGCATAGAGCAGGAGCTCATGAACATTGAGAGACAAAATATAAGACAGGTCCTGAGTCCAGGACTTTCTGAGCAGTACGAGGGCATCATTGCTAAGTTCAGAGCGGACCTTTCCTGGCCTCAGTTCCCTACAGGCCCAGCTGGGTGCAGCTGCAAGAGGACTTTGAAGGCAGCAGCTCATGCCTTGACCCAGGAGGCCTCCCAGCAGCCCGACCTCAGAGGCCAGACCCGCTCCCAGCACCTCTACATGAAGCAACTCAGTTAGATGCCAGAGCCAGCAGGTGGCTCTGAAAATGCCCCATGTGATTAAAAACCTCATTTCCATTCCTGGTCTCTGGTTTGCATGGCAAAGAGAGCTGTTTTTCTGGAATGAATTATCCCTTCCCTGCAGATGTCTTCAAAGGCTTATAATCCAAAACGGGCTCTCAGAGACCCAGCCTCCCAGGGCCGCCCATGCACACAGGAAGTCACTCCTTTGCGGGCACAGATGGGCTTTTGAAATGTACGAACAGTGCTGATGTGGCAGAAAATGCCGGCCATGAGGGCAAGAGTCAGTGTCTCTGATGCCTGGCTCTTAGGGGAGCTCAGAGTACCTTTACCTTCACCTTCATTCAGGATGAACTCATCCTGGTTTACCTGGGACTGTCTCAGATTTAGCACTAAATGTCCTATGTCCAGAAAAGCCCTTAGTCCCAGGCAGACTGGACAGTTGATCACCCTACCTTCACTGACAGTTTGTCAGGGACATGAGAGGGTTTAGGCCAGTTTGCTCCGGTGGTCAGTTAGCAATAAGGCCCTTCTAAGTCAAATTGAGATAAATTTTGTATATATATCATATACACCATATACCATATCTATAGCCAATCATTCATCCATTTATTTTTAGCAAACATATATTAAGTTCCTACTGTTTGTCATGGCCAAATAATAACACAGATCTAGGAGTTCCCAGTCTAGGGTAGGGATTCTTTACTTGCAGGGGTTCATAGAAGGCTTCCTAGCAGGTGATGGGGTAAGTCTGTAAACTCTAAACTTAGTGCAACACTCCCTGTGTCTAGGGGTCCATAATCTAAAGATGTTTAAGAATCCCTGGATCAATAATAAATGTGTGAAAAGATAATTACAATAGAACTCTGTATCACTCAAGGGACACCAATAATGAAATCGTCTAGCCTCTTGATTCTGAAAATGTGGCCCATGAACCAGCAGCATCAGCATCACTCAGGAACTCATTAGAAATGCAGGTTCTCTGGCCCCAGCCCAGACCTACCTAATCAGATTCCTCTTTTTAACCTAGTCCCCAGGGGATCTGTTTCACATGAAAGTTTGAGAAGCACTGATTTTTGTGGTATCTGTGTGTTGGGGCCCCCAGAAAGCCACCTTCCATGAAAAGTGATACAGTGCTGGTTTCAGGTCTTCATGAGACCAAACAGCTTCTGCTTCTGCACTCAGAGAGCTATGAGACCACATGGAGAGAAAGCCAGGCCCAGCTGTCCCAGCATCCCAGCTGAGCCAGCCCCAAACATTCCCCCTGCTGAATGTAGCCACACCAGTGACCACCTTCAAAAATTGCTTCACCAAGTCCAGCCAGATGGTAGAGTTGAAAAAATAAGTAAAATAGGTAACTCAAACAGAAATTGCTGAAAAATCACCCTCAAAACTTAATGGCTTAAACAACAACCATACAGTTGCAGGCTCTCCCTCTCCACATGGTCTTTTCCAGTCTCTCTCTAGAGGATGTGGGAGTTCTTACATGGGGGCTCAGAGCTCCCAAGAGTGCAAAAGTGGAAGTTGCCAGGCACTTCTTAAGACTTAGGCACAGTGTCACTTCTACTGCACTCAATGGATCAAAGCAGGTCACAGCCCAGCCCTGATTAAAAGAAAGGACATGAATACCAGGAAGCATGGTTTATTGAGTGCTAGCAATGTAACAGACCACCAGAACTCTCAAACTTAGCTGCACAATAGAATCATGTAGAGACCTTTAAAAAGTACTGATATCCAGACTCCACACACCGCACCCACCCCACCAGAGACTCTGATTTAATTGGTCTGGGTACAGCCGAGGCACTGGATGTTTCTAAGTTCCCTAAGTAATTTTTTTTTTTTTTTTTGAGATGGAGTTTTGCTCTGTTGCCCAGCTGGAGTGCAGTGGCGCAATCTTGGCTCACTGCAACCTCCGCCTCCCAGGCTCCAGTGATTCTCCTGCCTCAGCCTCTGAAGTAGCTGGGATTACAGGCGTGTGCCACCACGCCTGGCTAATTTTTGTATTTTTAGTAGAGATGGGGTTTCACCATTTTGTCCAGGCTGTTCTTGAACTCCTGACCTCAGGTGATCCGCCCACCTCAGCCTCTCAAAGTGCTGGGATTATAGGCGTGAGCCACTGTGCCCGGTCCCTAAGCAATTCTAATATGCAACAGAGCTTAATAACCACCAATCTAGTGTGTTTACTAAAAAGTGCAGATTCTTGGGCCTTATTCCAGACTTCCTGAATCTGAGGCTTTACAAGTGGGACCTATGAAAGGCTGCCTTCTAAAATGACTCCCAGTGATCCTGGCCTAGAATTCAACCTCCTCCTCTTAAGTATGGGAAGGACCCAGAAACTTGCTTCTGACAAACAGAATACAGCAAAAGTGAGGAGATGACACTCCTATGATTAGGTTACAAAGGACTGACTTTCATCTTACTCTTCCACCTCACTGTCTGTTCTTGTATCTTTGTTCTGATGAAACAAGATGTTGCATTGCCCTATGGAGAGGCCCATGTGGTGAAGAACTGTGAATCCTGCCATTAACCACATGAATAAGCTTAGAAACAGATCCTTCCCCAATCGAGTCTTCAGATGAGACCCCAGCCCCAGCCAACACCTTGACTACAGCCTTGTGAGAGATCCTGAGAACGTGAAGTCATGCTTTGCTTCCTGTTACACAAAAACTATAAGATAATACATGTGTGTTGTTTTAAGCTACTAAATTTGGGGATAATTTTCTAAGCAGCCATAGATATCCAATAGAGGAGCCGAAAATCCTTTTAATTAATTCTCCAGATGGTTCTTATGTACATTAAGGTTTGAGAGCTGCTGCAATATATTTTGGAAAGTGTCATAATAGAAGACCAAATGTCTGTTACATCCAAGGATCCTATAAGGAACAGATAATATTAGGTTGCAAAGGAACAAATAAGAGATCACCAGGTGCAGAAGGAGCCAAGGGATCCTCAACCTAGAACGCTGTCTGCTTCACTGCTTTATGCCAGCTCTCAGTTCTCAGCTTGGTTAATAGTTTAGTTAGGTGGCCTGTAAATGTGTACACCCACTATGAAAAACAGTATGGAGATTTCTCAAGAAAATTAAAAATAGAACTACCATGTGTTCCAGCAATTTCCTATTTGGTATTTATCCCAAGGAAAAGAAATCGGTATATTAAATGGATACTTGCATTCCCATGTTACTGCAGCATTATTCATAATAGCGAAGATATGGAATCAACCTAAGTGTCCATCCTTGGAAGAAGGGATAAAGAAAATGTGTCACATATGCACAATGGAATACTATTTGGCCACATAAAAGAATAAAATCATGTCATTTGCGGCAATATGGATGGAACTGGAGGTCATTATGTTGCATGAAATTAGCCAGACACAGATAGACAAATACCATCTGTTCCCATTTATATGTGGGAGTTAAAAAACTTGATCTCATGGCCAGGCACGGTGGCTCACGCCTGTAATCCCAGAACTTTGGAAGGCCAAGGCAGGTGGATCACCTAAGGTCAGGAGTTTGAGACCAGCCTGGCCAAATAGTGAAACCCCGTCTCTACTAAAAATACAAAAATTAGCCAGGCATGGTGGCAGGCGCCTATAATCCTAGCTACTCGGGAGGCTGAGGCAAGAGAATCACTTGAACCTGGGAGGCAGAGGTTGCAGTGAGCCGAAATCACACCATTGTACTCCAGCCTGGGGGACAAGAGCGAGACTTCGTCTCAAAAAAAAAAAAAACAAAACAACAACAACACACATACACACACACACACATACACAAACTTGATCTCATGAAGATAGAGTGGAATGATAGATATCAGTGACTGGGAAGTGTGTGGTGTAAGGTAGGGATAAAGAGGGGTTGAATAGTAGGTACAAACATAGTTAGAAGAAATAAGCCCAATATTCTGTAGCAGAGTGGGTGACTATAGTTAGCCTCAATGTATTGTATAATTCAAAGTAGCTATAAGAGAGGACTTGAAATGTCTCCAGCACATGGAAACAATAAATACTCAATGTGATGGATAACTCAAATACCCTGACTTGATCGTTACACATTTTGTGCATGTAGCAAATACTCACACGTATCCCATAAATATGTAAAATACTTTGTATTAATTTTAAAGAAAAATCCTTTCTATCTACCGTTGGGCTCATGGCAGGTGGCATGTTAGGTGCCCTAAGAGCTCCTGCCATATCCTGAGTTACCGCTGAAGGCAATGCCTGAGACAGAGGCTTGAGTGCAGGTATCTTATTTGGGAGGTGATCTCAAGGAGTGGTAGAAGGTACTGGGAAGAATGAAACAAGAAGAGGATAAAGCCCATTCAATGATATGTTATCGAGCTATGAGCAACTGGGACTCAATCCTGCAGAGATGCCCTAAGGAGCTATAGAGAATGCTTTTCAAAATTTCCACCCAAGGTATGAAAATGAGGGCCCCTGTCCCCTGTTGGCCAAAAGTGCTTCATGGAGTGTTAAATTTCTGCTCTTCCAAAAATTCCCAAGCGTCCAAATTATTGAGAGGCCTCATGCAGGCCTCATGCAGCAGTGACAGGAAAGACTCATGGTAGACAGCAAGAGGCTCAGCTGAGACAAGGGGCTATCATGCTACACCTGCACACAGCTGGTACATACCAATGGATGGAGTGAAAGGCATTGGAGGTATAGGGTGGCAGTGAGAAGATTGCTAGGATACTAGGCACAAGAGGTGTCCAATACACCCCATCCACAGTTGTATAATTGATTCTTCCATGATTCTCTTTCTTACTAGAATGTAAACTCTGGGAAAGGTCTTCTTTCTTAATATACCCTTATTTCCTCCCACCCCCCAGCACAGTACCTGGCACATAACAGGGTGCCACAAATATTTAAGTACTTAATCTAGCAGCATGGCTTAAAGGAGCCAGCACCCAGGGTGCTGGGGTACTAGAGGTGGTGTGGGCATGACGTCAGAGCTGAGCTGGCTGGAGTCTGTGTGCAACGATGGAGATGAGAATCTGTGGAGACCCTTGAAAGATCCAAATAATCACAGAAAAGGCTTGAACCGGGATCTTCAAGTCTATGAGGCTGAAAGGTAGGTAAAGGACTGAGAATAGAACCTGAGAGATCAACACATTGACCAGCAGAAAAGGAGAATGTAGCAAATACAGTCGGTGCCCCACTCAGATCCCCTTTACCAGGCACTGCCTCACCGCAAGCAGCTCATAGCTGCCCCATTCTTTGGAGAATTGTCCTGGGTGGGCACTACTTATCTCCCTGGAAATGCTTGGGAGTTAGCTCTCTCCTTCACCCACTAGGGGAGGTCCCCAGCCCATAACTGATTGATAGCGGAATACAAAAGCCCAACCCCATGCCCTGAGGTAGGCAAAGCCTGTGGTGCCATTCATGGTCCCGGGCTCCCCATGTGCTCAGGCTGAGGCTAGTCTCCAGCTAAACACACAACTGGATCTAGCTTCTTCCCGAGCCCATCCTGCTTCTGTCACCTCATGAGTTCTTCTGGAAGGCCCTCCCTCAACTTATCACATGCACAGGCTCTGCTTCTAGGGAACTTGACCTAAGATAGTGAATGTGCAAGTTCCCCTCATACCAACCATAGCCAAAGGAAGACCTGTCCTCAGAGAAGCAAGAGTCAAACTTCTGGACACCTTAATCCTGGGAAATTTGACTGAGTTCATCAGGCTATTTTTGATGCCTACAATGTGCCAAGCCTTGTATTGGGAGAGGTAGCATGTGTTGTCTTAATTAACCCTCCCAACAACACTCCAAGATGGGTATGTGTGTTGGTTTCTATTGCTACATAGTCAATTAGCACAAATTTGGCAACTTAAAACAACATAAATTTGCTACTTTAGGAGTTCTGTGGATCAGAAGTCCAGGCACAGGTTAGCTAGGCTGTGGTCTCATCTGCAGCTCAGGGTCCTCTTCCAAACTCATTCAGGTTGTTTATAGAATCCAGTTTCTTTTAGTATGCCTGAGTTGTTGTTTTCTTGTTGGCTGTCAGCTAGGGTCTCTTTTAGCTTTTAGGAGCTACCCTCAGGTCCTAGCAATGTGACCTTCATAGGCAATTTATAACATGGCTTTTTGCTTTTTTCCAGGCCAGCAAAAGAGCATCTACTGCATTTTCTTATTATTTTTAAGGACTCACCTGATTAGATCAGGACCACCAAGGATAATCTTTTTTTATTAACTCACAGTCAAAAATGATTAGGGACCATAGTTTTATCTATAAAATCTCCTTTGCCATATAATGTAGCATAACTCCATCACATTCATGGATCCTGCCCACACTCATGGGAAGGAGATTATATAGGGAATGTTCAACAGCAAACGTAAATCTTGGATGCCATCTTAGAATTCTGTCTGTTGCAGTATGATTAGTTCCTACCCTTTGTAGATAGGAAATCGAGCCTTGGAGTAGTTAAGCTACTTGCCTTGGATTGCATAGCATTTAAATAAGGAGCGGACCTTATCCCTTCTCTTAGCTCCCCTGGGCTGCAGATGGATGGAGTGTGAAGCTTACCCCATATCCAGACCTCTCTAGCATCCAAAGATACCTATCTTTTCTCTCTAAAGGACAGAACTCACAAAAGATGGGGTGAACAAAAGTCTGGGTCAAGGATCTGTGAATTCCAATGTCTTTAGGGATGAGTCAGGAAATATAAATTAATGAAACATCCATGTATGAGGCAATAAGGAATGGTGGTTACTATGGCATGCCCAAGTTGGAGGTACTTAGATTTCCAATTAAATGACCCCTAACTTTGTTTAATTCTCACACACACACACACACACACACACACACACACACACATGCAAACATATACCGTGCCACTGAAGCAAAGCAAATAGGTTGGCTGGAACAGCCCCTCTAGCCAATAATTTGCAAACTCAGGTCTACACTATTTTCCCAAAAAATGACTGCCTGAAAGGACCTCAAGGTATAGAAAAGGCAGAAACAGGAGTCTAGTACATTTGGGGGCAACCCTGATGAAGCCTGAAATCAGAATCTCCAACTTCTCAGTTTTCTGCCAATTAGATCAGAGAAACACAGAACAAGAAAGATACATATATCATATTTTTATATAAATATATATTTTTATGCATATATGCAATATGCATAAAGCAGAGGCTGGCAAACTTTTTCTGCAGAGGACCAGAGAGTAAATATTTTAGACCTTGTGGATCATATACTCTGTTACAATTACTCCACACAACTATTGTAACACAAAAGCAGCCACAGACAATGAACAATGAGTGTGCATGGCTCTGTTCCAACAAAATTTTATTTTCAAAAACCGACAGTGGGCCAAATTTGGCGCATGAGCTCTAGTTTGCAAACTCCTGGTATAGAGCATAGGCTTCGAGGTCAGGAGATCTGATTCCAATTGCTGGCTCTTCCTCTTACTGTCTATGACTTGGAGCAATTTATTTAACTTTATGAACCTCTGGTTTTTGTTGATTAAATAGAAATGACATGTAGTGAATAGTGCTAGTGACTATCAAATGTCCACGTAGTCTTGTATCTTTCCCAGCCCCGCCTTGCAGTTGGGTTGGGCCATGGACTGAGTTCTGGTCAATGGGATATGGGTGGAAGTGATGTCAGTCGCTTCGAGGCCTGACTCTTAAACACACCCAATGAAAGTCCCATTTCCTCCCTCCCTTTATCATAGTGACCCTAGGGGCCACATGTTGCAGATGTTGTAACTGCAACAGAGAGTCCACCCAACTCCGTCAAACTAAGAGTGAGAAACAGAACTTAATCACATTTAGCCACTGAGATTTCAGTTTGTATGTTGGGACAGCTGGAGCAATTACCATAATACAAATACCTAAGTCTCAGGGCCTTTGGGAGGATGGCAGGGGATTGGTACATGAAGCACCACGCCTGGGATTTGACACAGAGAAGGCACTCAATACATATTAGCTATTACAATGAATTGATTATAAAATGCATCACAAGTATTTTATGTTTTTTTAATAATGAAAACTCAGGAAAATTCACTGGAAATAAGTCAACTAACTTTTCCAAAAAATATCAACCCACTGAAATTACTCTAAATGTTGAAAATAACATGTTGATAAGGAAAATGTTGATTCTATGTGTTTTACCTCAAGAAAGGCACCACTTATTAACTCTCTTTAAGAGAAGGAAGGAAGAAGGAAACATACCCTCTAATTTTTGCATCCCTGTTCATCATTTTCTCCACTCAGCACAAGTTTCCTAGTAGGTCCACTCTGTATGTGCCTTGGATGGCTGCTAATTCAGCCATGGTCCTGCTGCCCAATGGTCAGAGCAGGTGGTCACTAAGGCTCTGACCAGGGTTATCTATCAATCAATAGAACAGAGAGCTCCGTGCTATGAGCAGGGGCTGCAGGCTGTTACTCAAACTCACAGACTCCATGCCCTGAACACAGGTGAGAGTAAGGCCTGGCTATGAATGTCAGTGCTGCTTCTACCATGGAAAGAATCCATTTGCCAGCACTTGGATGTTTCCAATTCAAAGTAGACAAGGGAAGAAAAATCCCAATTATTTAGTCAAAGGAGAGTTGATATGTTCATGGGCTAAAGGTAGATTCTGAGTAGGGAATTTTGGAGAGGCAAAATGGGAAAAGCCTGAAGAAGTAAAAACAAGCATTGTGTACTTGTACCCTAAAACTTAAAGTATAATAACAATAAAATTTAAAAAAAAAAAGCTATAGATATTTATGAAAGCAAGTCAAGAAAAAACAAGGAATCTTTGATCCTGTAGGTGAGAAACGTGGCTGTTGTCAATCATTCCACAATATATACACAAATCAAAACATCGCACTGTGCCCCATAAAAACATACAATTATTATTTATTATTTAAGAATAAAATATTAAAAATAAATTTAAAATACATGAGGAGAGAGCAACAGGCCAGCTCGCAGCTCATGCATGACAAACTATGAAACAAGATCTGCTCAGACAGGTGGTAGTCCAAATCGAGACTCACCACAACCTTCTTTCACATTGCTAACCTTTAAAGAGCAGCAGGGCTATTTGAAAAACACACAGCTGAGTGTTTTACCTAAATAGCCCCCTTTAACTCAAACTCACCACCGGCCTGAGAATTAAGTGCATTATTACCTACTTCATCTTCAGACTACTTATGAAAACATAAAGACTGAGAGACTGTAAGTACATTTCACTGGATCATACAGCTATTAAATAACAGAACCAGGAATTGAATACAAGTTGTCTTGATTCCACAAATGGGCCACTCAACTACTAGAATCTCATAACCAACACTGAGCAAGCATCTTCATATACCAGGCCCTTTCCTAAATATTTAATGTAGCTCATTTTAATTTTCACAACCCTGTGATGTTGTTACTGTTATTATTGCCATTTATAGACAAAAAACCAAAGCTAAGAAAGGTTAGGTGGCTTCCTCAAAGTTAGAGGGCTAGAAAGTAAACAGTCCCACTCTAGATCTCATGCTCTTAACAATGGCCTAGAGTCTACAGTCTACTGAGTAGTACAGTCCACCAGGAGGCCAGGGCACCCTGGGGTTGGACACTGTCCTTGCCAAGACTCTTTGGCCCAGGTCTTTCGTCATTTCCTCTGGCCATAGAAGCCTAGGCCCTATGATTGGGGCACAACTTGACTAGAACACCAGGCCCCCAGAGATTTAGTGAGCCTAATTCTAGCTGAGGATGACCTTCTGCACATGCCAATTGACTTTAGTAACATGTAAATGATGGGTTATAAATCAGAAGGCAGGCATCCCATTGTGAATCATCCATTCCCTCCAAGTTCATCAAGACAGACGTGCATAAATTCTGGACAGGTTGTGGTAGGTGCTGTCCTTTATATTTCCAATTAAATGAACCCTAACTTTGTTTAATTCTCAGGAGACAGGCTGTGCATTAATATGCTAATAAGTCATCCAGGAGGTGTTCATGGGAACCTCCTAGTGCTGGTGTGACCTATGACCCTCTGCTCTTCTGTCCTGTTGAGAATGGGGCAGGCCAGGTAGAAAACTCAGGCAGGCGGATCTGTAAGGGAATGAAGACTGCTTCATTGAAGGGTGTCGGAGATGCTGAGGGAACCATGTCATCACCATCTGCAAAGATGGGGATGTGAGGATGCTGGGAGCACCATCATCATGTTACACAGCCCAACGTGACTTAGGAAGCCCTGGCCACCATTGTACTACCCAGGGGTAACTCTGCCACACCCTGCAAAACATTTTCAGACCATGTTTTCCCAATAGCCTTGGTTGGAAGGCAGAGCACATTTCTAATGAAGAATGACAAACTTTCTTGGACTAAGCATGGGCCTTAGGTACCAGTCCTGCCGCTAGTGCATTCTCATTGTACATTTTATTTTACATACCTGAGCATCAGTTTAATCAAAGGAAAGTAGAAATGTGGGAATGCCTATGACAGGGTTTAATAAGCAAGTCGTTGTCTAGTAGACAAGTGTCAAGGTCTGTTGGTGAGTCCCAGGTCACCATGGTTGACTTTATCCTATCCAACATTTTTATCAACGATGTGGATGAAAATGTAGACTGTGGATGTGAATGAGATGCAAGAGAAAATAACAGAGATAAAGCGTCAAACTAGTGAAATAACATTTGATAGAGACATTTGCTAAGTCCTGCAATAGGATCTCAAAATCATCTGCAGAAGCATAGGATGAGGGAGACACAAACAGCAGCTTCTGTGAAATTAAAAATAACATATAGGACATGTCAAAGCTTGGGCTGACTATATAGATTCAATCTCATTGAATACTCTGATTTGGTGGCCAGAAGACAGCATTCACAATATGAATGTTATTAATATTAGTAGATACATAAAGTTTAAAAGGCAGGAGTTCTATTCTCACCTCTGCATATAGCTGGCACACCCTAATTCTGCTGGTTCAACTCGGGGCACCAGCCTCTAAGAAGGAGGGCACCCTGGAGGGTGTGCAAACCCACCAGGGAACAGAAACAGATTAGGCTGGAAAATGCAAGACAGAAGGTGGACATGATAAATACACTCTAAAAGTCAGTGAACTGCCCTGTGAGAAAAGAAGCAAAGTCCATGGATGAGAGTAACAGAAAGGTGAATGTCTTTCAGCCTCCGAGACATCCAACAATAGCTTATATGGCTATGGAGGGAGGATGCTTCAGTCCTGGGAGAGTCCAGGCAAAGCCCACGAACACTTTGATGAGACAGGAGAGAATAATTCAGGAAATGGGAAAGGCATTAGAAGCAACCATTCCTAAGGCATTTCTCAATCTGCAATGTCAAGACCTCTGTCCCCCAATCGATTTTTCAGATAATTCATCTTAAAATATTAAATACAACTATATATATAAAATATGATATTCTCAAGATGAGTCCCCTCTCTAGGGCACTATTTTCCAAAATGACTTCCCTGGACCACCAACCCCTAAGGATGTTAACAAGAGTAACACAAGAATTCCACAGGGGAACACTTGGGGTTCACTGAACTAGAGGTGCTTCTTTCATGCAGGACTTATCAGAGCCTTTAATAAGTCAATATGCATTGCAAACCTCCAAGATAGGGTGGGGATAGAACATGCCATGTCCCCAATTTCAGTGCACTGTAGAACCCTTTGTTGTTGTTGCCTGTGTAACATCAAGTGGAACTACAGCACCACCAGCTACAGCTTGAAAGGTGCCACTAAAAAAGGAGAAGCACACTGTGTCCTGCAGCCTGAGCCCTGGGATAAAGCTGCTAGATTCAAATCCTGACCACTGCATGCACACTCTGTTAGATATATCAGCCTCACTTCTATAAGCCTCAGCTTTCTCATATAGAATAGAATAATAGTAATACCCACCTCAAACGGTTACTGTATTAAATAAGATAATAAGTATAAAGTGCTGAGCACAGTGACCAACATGTGGAACTTAGTAAATGTTAGATATTTTTGTTATTGCTGTTAATTCCCCTTCAGTTCCATCCTTGTAGAAAAACGGCCTGTTTCCCTTGTGCCTGATTTGCCTTTTGATTCATTTCCTCAACAGGCCATGGAGGAAGATCTGGTAGTCCAAGACATCCTTGATGAAGTATCAGAGTCTAAACAAGAAAAAGAAACCACTGAACACTTAAAACAGATGGACTTCGATGCCAGGAATCTGTCACACAGGTAATGGAAGAGCTGAGAGGCCAAACAAGGGCAAGTGAGTCAACCCAGAGATAAACAACAGCAGGAGATCACCACCACCGCTAGGCCAGAGGGTCAGAGGAGGGATAGGACAACCAGAAGCAAGGGTCTTCTGCCAGAAGCTAGGACCACAGGAGGTCACGTTTAGGGTCTGGATCCACAGAGGAAACCAGCTGCTTCTGAAGACATTATCTGAGTCAGAGAGGAGAGGGAAACAGAGACTTTCCCAGCTCCTCCTGTCTCCATCCTCCCCTCCGCTGTCCTCCACTCCCCATCAATGCTTCCCAGTGGATCCCAGCTGAAGCCACCTGACCTGGAAGCCTGGGAAACAGCCCCCTGCTGGCAAGATGAACGGGCTGTGGGCGGCCAACAATGAATGTGAATTTGCCCCTGAGAGTGTACAGCCACCTGAACAGTCAGGGGTGGCAGATTCCCTTTAGCCAAAGCAAAGCCTGTGGTTCTGTTGACCAGCTGCGAAAAAAGGAGACAGTCCACATCCAGCTGTTCCTGCCTTCCTAGGAGGGGTCTCACCCGCCCTTCTCCAGCAGGCCAGCTGGGCAGCTGCAGGAGGATGGGCAGTGGTCATTCCAGGGCATCCCAGGCCTTTGCTGCCAACACTGCCGGCAAGAGATGCTCCCTAGCACCGAGGCAGGACCAGGAAAGGCTGTGCCGATCTTGGAGCTCCTCCGGTGTTTGTTGCCCTGGAGTTATTTTTATATCACATTTCCTCACATTATGGCAATTTACATACTTCAGCAGAGCACATGAGTGTCCAAAACACAAACCAGGAACAATAACACATCACCAGGAGCTTCGCAGATACCCCAACCCAGAGTAGGTTTCGGAAATCAGTTGCTAAAACAAGTGGTTCCCTCATCCCAAGTGGGAGAATTCTCAGCAACACTTGACAATAAGTGGACGTGATGAGGACCACACAGCACCACAATTCCCGCTGGATTGCACATTGAAAGCTGCATTCAGCGCGCGGAGCCCATCAGAGCAGGCATTGTTGCGATGAATACGAAGGGATTGCGGAGTGAATTGCTGCTTCATTGCCAAGTGCTTCCGATTCCCTGCTCCTGCCATCTGTGTCCTCCGGAAGACACACAGAAGTAAAGGTCCAAATGGGGGCTGGCTACAGGCTGGTGAGGAGGGTAGCTCCCCAGGCAAGGGAAGCCCTAAGGAAGATGAGTGGGAGCATAGGTAGGGGTCAGAGGAGTGCAAGAAAATTCATTGTCTCTGCATGGTCAAGTTCTAGACTTACAGAAACCTAAACACATAATCAGATGTAGGACCCTCACACCCACTCAAGCATTAATAACCCCACTCTCAGAAACCCAAACACCCGCACTCACATATGGACATGTATGCACACACAAACATGCATACACAGTCATTCATTCATTTAACAAATAGTGAGTGTTTACTCTGTACCAGTGACTATGCTAAGTACATGGCCCCTGCCTTCTTGGAGTTTACCTTCAGACACACAACACACATACACACACAGGCACACACACATATACACACAGACCCATATGTAGAAACAGAGAGACATGCAGACACATGCATGCACACACACAGACACACACGCACACACATAAGCACACAGACAGGTCACATATAAACATGCCTAATTGAGATACTCATGGTTTCCCTCCAGTCCCACTCATTCACATGCACACACTTCATGCATATTTACAACCAAAATGCAACACCAGCCAGAGGGAAGAGGATGAACCAATCAATTATCTAGTTGTGCTTTAATTCTGAAAACACAGCTGTCTTTTAACTCAGAGGTTGTCAGTCCAAGACTGCTGTTCTTACCAAGAGCTTGATATGTCTTTAGTCCATCTATTTGATAGTTCTATATTTAACACTTTTAATTGCTAATATTTCCAATCTAGGTTTAAAATTACTGCAGTAAGGCCAGGCATGATGATTCATGCCTGTAATCCCAACACTTTGGGAGGCCAAGGTGAGAGGATCCCTTGAGCCCAGGAGTTCAAGACCAGCCAGGGCAACATAGTGAGACCTTGTCTGTACAAAAAATTAAAAAATTTTGCCAAGGGTGGTGGCACACACCTGTGGTCTCAGCTACTTGGGAGGCTGAGGTGGGAGGACTGCTTGGGCCCAGAAAGTGGAGGCTACACTGAGCTATGTTCATACCACTGCACTCCAGCCTGGGCAGCAGAGACCCGGCCTCACAAAAATAAAATAAAATAAAATGATATAATATAAAACATTGCTGTGATATGGCACCTGGTAATGGAAATATAGCTCAGAGAGCAATTATCCTCGATGGTATAATGCAGCATAATGGAAGGACATTGGCCCCATGAAATTATCCAGGCAGAGCTCTCCCAGGTTCTCCAACTGCTATGTAACAATGGCAGCAAAAACAAAAATAATGATAGCTAACATTTACTGAGCACTCTCTGTATGCAAGGCAGTGTGTTTAATGCTTCACATGGAACATTTACATTTCATTCTCCCAACAATCCCATGAAGAGAGTACTGTTATTATGCCCATTCTGCAGATGATGAAATTGAAGCTTGGCAAGGTTAGCCAGCATGTCCAGTGACACCAGCTAACTGGTAGTGGAGTCAGTATTTAAATCCAGGCAAACTGACTATGATTATTCTTTGTATGCAGCTCTTGCTTAAGGTCTCTCACAGGCAAGGACTAGGATGAGGCAAATGAGGCACTCACCTTGGGCACACATTTTAAAGGGATGCCAAAAAAACTCAGTCATTGAGATAAATAATATTTCAACTGATACTTTTTAAAAATCAAAACTAATGCAAAACATCTGTGAACAAAACATCAAAATTTTAAAGACAGGGTCAGCATTACTGGTGTTTCCTTTTGCCCCAGGCTCCTCTATGGCTGGCTCAGCACTGCTGCTCTTTTTCACTGTTTCTGCCCCAGTTCCTGCCCTCTCTCAGGGAGCTAGAAACAGCTGAAGGTCTACTCACTCATGGCAGGTGCCCAGACTGGGAAGACTCAAATGGCTGGGCTCTGGGACAGCTGGGGTTCCTTGGGCATCTCTATATCTGCATGATCTCCCCAAATGGTCCCTTCAGATGCCAGCTTCAGGACAGCAGGATTTCTTACATAGAGGTCCAAGGCATCAAGGGTTGTGTCTTGAGAGAGGGCCAGGTGGAAGCTGTATATCTTTTTCTTTCTTTTTTTTTTTTTGAGATGGAGTCTCACACTCTGTCACCCAGGCTGGAGTGCAGTGGTGCAACCTTGGCTCACTGCAACCTCCACCTCCCGGATTCAAGTGATTCTCCTGCCTCAGCCTCCCAGGTAGCTAGGATTACAGGCGTGCACCACCATGCTCAGCTAATTTTTTGTATTTTTAGTAGAGATGGGGTTTCATACTATTGGTCAGGCTGGTCTCGAACTCCTGACTTCTTGATCTGCCCGCCTCAGCCTCCTAAAGTACTGGGATTACAGGTGTGAGCCACCATGCCCGGCCAAAGCTGTATATCTTTTATGACCCAGCCTTAGAAGCCCAGAGCATCAATTCCATAGGATGCTGTTCATCAGAAGTGAATGACTAAAGCCAGTCCACATTCAAGGGGAGGGATAAAGACTCCACCTCTGGATTTGACACATGTTCTACAGCCACCACATTCTCAAACCACTGCCCTGGGAATAGGCCATCCCTCTTTCTCTATGCTGGAACCCATAGTGAGCCAGCTGCCCCTCTGCTGACATCCAGTAGGGTGTCCACTTAGGTCACATATTGTTTAAGTGTGAGTACATCTGTGTCAAATCCTGGGTGCACCAATGGGAGTTTGCCACCCATGTGAATATCTGGCCAGGAGAACAACATCCAAATTTCAGAGTGTGGCATTAACCTTTCAGGGCTGTACTCCCAAGTACTGCCGTGCTTTCTTCCTTATCACCGGGTCAATTTGGGAAGTGCCAGCAATTTTTTTCAGCCTAATTACCCATCAGCTATTGTTGATCTAACCAGAGTCAGAAATTTTTCTTTTTTTTTTTGTCATTGTGAATGCTGGTGGAGAGGAAGGTCTCCTCTCCTTGAGGGGTAGTAGGGAGTGTCTTTGAATTTAGATGAGTATCACTGAAATTCCCTTGGTATCACCTCCAGCAAAGACCTACTGCTAACATGGCTCTTTAATCTTTCTTGAGCATCTTATTTTGTCCATCCATAAAATGGGTGCAGTAATGCCAGTTGTATAGTTTTATAGTGTAAAGATGAAATAAGCCAAGCCTGAAATAAGGTGGTAAGCAGTACAATATGTAACAGATTCTCCATAATTGTTAGGACTTCTTTTCTTCAATCACCTTGATCCTATTTCTTCCCATCCCTGCCTAGTCCAAAGTTTGTGTGTCTAGCACAAGGATCTCAGCAGCAGAACTGTAAAATTATTTCAGACATGGAAATGACACTATCATATTAAAAGTGCTTTTATCAGAATCTAAAAAAGGAAAATAAGCCACAAGCAAAGAGGGTTTATCCCAGGAAATTGGCTGTAATGGTGATGAAAGGACTGAGAAACCAAACAGAGAGGAAACCCAGAGATTAACAACAGCAGGAAGCTGCTACCACCCAGAGACAGAGGGAGGAGGTGGGGTTACTAGGAGCCAGGGGCCATGCTCATGCATAGAAAGTATCCCCTAACAACAGGAGCCATCAAAGAAGCATAGCTGCTACCACCTTAAGATGCAGAGGGGGAGAAGTACCCTGGCCTCTCTCTTCCTCCAACCCTCTAATTTCCCATCAGCACCTCCTATTGGCTAAGCCCAGCCAGAAACCAGTTAATGTGGGAGTCTGGAAAAGGCAGCTGCAGGTGTCAGCCCCACTATGACACAGAACAGAGCTAGAAGGATAAGGGATGAATCAGAGCAAGCAGGTGAGGCACAGCACAGCACAGCAGCCATGAAGTTCAGTGATGGGTAACGGTGATGATACATACATGAATTTTAACTAAAATTACTACGTAATAACCAAGTCCATGATGTCATTTAATCCTCACTATTGCCTATGGAGCAGCAGGTTTTGTTATCCCCATAGCAGATGAGGAAACCGGTGATCAGAGACGTTAAGTTCTTTATTTAAGCTCACAAAACTAATAGGAATGAAGCCAAGACACCATTCCAGGAAATCTATCCCAAGATCACATGCTCAGAATCATTCTACTCAGAACCAAATCATGCACTTTGGAGTCAGACAAACTGGCTTGACTTCCAGATCTCTCATTCTCTACCCTGCATGTTCTTGTGTTCTCAGATTCCTCATCTGCAAAATACAGATAACAGTGGCTTCATCTACATTCTTCATTGTAAAGAATGAATGAGATCAACTGCATTTAGTAAGCACTCAGAAGTGTTTTTATTTTCATACTGCTGCTCCTCTGTGAAAATTCAAGATCCTGTTCAAAGAAGAGAAAGGATTCAAGATTGCAGGGAACCTGTGAGGAAGAGTTAAAAATCAAAGACGGCTGCAAGGAAAACCTGCCCTGAGATTGATGCTTGGTGTGTCTGTGGCACATACTGTCAGGCACCTCCCACATCCCCTTGGCACTGCAAAGATCCTACAGCTGCAGTGGACCATTCTCATCCATTAAGAAGTTTCCTCCTCAAGCACCTGTATCTTTCTACATATAGCTACGTACTTCCTGAATAACATGCTCAGCCAGTGTGTGTGATAGCCCAGGAATACAAGAGATGCCAGAGGGTTAAGATAAAGAGGAATGTGTCTCAATCAATGAGAGGCAGAAGCTAGTGGAAAATGCCTCAGCTTCTTTGCCCCTTGGTGAGCATTTATGATGTATGTCAAACATATGTTTAGAGGGTCCTCAGCAGAACTGAGCCCGTTGCCCAAAGTGCTACCCGGTCAATGACACTCGCTGATGACACTCTCCACCTTCCCCATCCCCTCATTCCCTGTACTTCCCAGGATCATCTCCCAAACAAACTACCTGCCCCCAAATCTTACCTCAGTGTCTGCTTTTGGGAGAACCTAAACCAAGATATTGCTCCTTTATATTTTTCCCTACTTCCCAGCCACCGCTCTCTCCCTGGGATAAACAGGAGTGAGAAACCACTCTACCCAGTCAGTACTTCATCCTGTCTTTGGTAGAGAAACAATGGCAGTCTGTTCTGGGCCCTTTCTGGCCGATCATACAAATGCCCAGGCCCAACAGGCTTCAAATCTGCCCTTCCCCAGTGGATGCTCTCAAGGACATCTTGATGTCCTTGATGAGCTGCATCTTGGGGCTAGCTCTTGTACTGGGTCAGATACTCACTACAGCTCTTTCCCAAGCAAAAGGAAAAAATTGCATGTACACACTCAAAACTCAGTGGGATCCCCTATAGAGTCAGGCTTCCATCCCTGCAAATTATTTTTTGCTAATCAATATGTTTAATAAATAATATTCCAGTTGATTTCATTACTGGCAATACACAAATCAATAGAAGGTTATTGCATGATAACTTCTCATTGATATTGTAATTCTCCTGATTTAATAAATGTTGCTTTTCTGAGGATTGCTGTTTGCATTAGAAATTGAAGGAAGAAAGACAAAAAAATAATAATTCCATTGCAAAACCAAGGTTGCAGCTTAATAAGAAAGTGGCAGAGAAGTAAGTGGGGGCTTTTCAGCTTCTGTCTATCTTGGCCCAAGTCACAGCCCAGCCCTGCCTGATTCTTTGTTAGCCTCTTTGGTTGGACTCCAGAACAGAATGAAGGAAAAGTCTTGGCTAGAAGGCTTTCCAAACACCCCTTTGCAAGGGTGTAACCTTTATTTTCCTTTGCAAATCCTGGCCAGGAACTCCTTTATGAATGAAAACCCCAAACAGGATGAAGATAAATGATGTCAAATGATAACCTTGGAGGTTCAAATCTGCTCTCAGATCCTGATGTGCCAAAGCCACAGGGAGCCTTGGCTATTGTCTAGTGCAGAGTTTCAATTATTAGGCTGTGAGTAATGGCATCAGAATCACTGAGAAAATTTATTATAATGCAGATTCCTGTAGCCCCAATCCCAGAAATGATGGATCAGTATGGCTCATATAGTGCCTAGGAAAATGCATGTTTTAAAAAAAATTATTGAAGTATAAAACATTATTAAACTTTAAAAGACAATCATGACTCTTATGCAAATATAAAATGAAAATATGTTGAAGATATTTAACCCATTAATTAACTATGGAATCAGTAAGATGTTATGATGGGTTCAAAAGATAACTCAGAGTATCACACTTTTATAGTTGATTCAGTTCATGCTGAAATGAATTTACAAGTAGATATACAACTGGCTTTGGGAGTACTGAAGAGGGATTATCCCTCTATCACCAGACAAAATGTGCACATCTATGGGCAGCTATCATTTGCACTGCTTTCAGTTAACTACAACTTACAAAGGTATAAAGAAGCTCAAAGATATTAAAGGTCACTGAGCCCTTATAGAATCTGTTAAATCTAGCCTAAAGCTGCCTCCTCCTTACATATTTTAAGGTCAGCCTAAAGTTTTCTCAGTACATTGTGAACTATAACCTAAATGGAATTGTAAACAGACTGTAGCCTGCTCTTCTGCCAATCACTGAGTTTTGGCCAATCAAACGTGGTAAATTGTTTAAACCGTGTTCAAATGAGGCAAACACTGAGCTGTAACGAATCCGGCTGTTTCTGACCTCACTCCTATTTTCTGTATGTCACTTTCCTTTTCCTGTCCATAAATCTTCTTCCACCATGTGGCTGCGCTGGACTCTCTGAGCCTACTCTGGCTTGGGAGGCTGCCCAATTCGTGAATCATTCTTTGCCCAATTAAACTCTTATTTAACTTGGTTGAAGTTTTCTTTTAACAAATCAGATTGCCCAGAAGGGTACCACAATGCATTTCTGACTCTCAGTACTTAGAATCAGGTCAAACTCCACAAGTAAAGGACACAGTCCTGGACAAGACTGCCTTCACTTAAGACACCAGCCACAAGCTTGAAAGTCCCCAGTCTACCCACACTTCTGACCAACTAGCTACAAATTCAGAGGTTCCTTCAGATTCAATAATTCACCGGAACAGCCCACACAACTCAGGAAAGTGCTATACTTATGATTATAGCTTTATTACATAGGATTACACCAGGACCAGCCAAGAGAAGAGATCAGACCCACAGTGTGAAGTATGAGAGGGCTTCAGACACAAGGTTTCCACGTCCTCAGGATGTGCTACCTTCTTAGTACATAGATGTATATCACCAACCAGGGAAGTCCACCTGAGCTCCAATGTCCAGAGTTCTTACTGGGATTTCACTATGGATTGAATGAATCATTGATCATGTGACTGAACTCAATCTCTAACCTGCCTCCGCTCCCCAGAGGTCAAACTGACATCACTTCACTAAAAGCTCCAACCTCTTAATCACATGGTTGGTCTTTCTGGTGTGGCCAGCTCCCATCCTGAAACCATCTAGGGACCACCATTAGTCACCTCATTAGCATGAAGCCAGGTGTGTCTGAGATGCAAGCCATGAATAACAAACACAATCTTAACAGTCCAAAAATTCCAAGGGATTAGAAGCTCCCTCTCCAAAACAAGGAGCAAAGGCCAGCCAAGTTCTTTATTACACAACAGGTGTTTTAGACACCTTGATTTCTATTAAAAATGCCCAGTTATACTTTGGTCCATTTCAAATAATTGAATGTTTTCTCTATAATACAGAAAACTGTACAAATCACAAATGAATAGTTTGAAGAATCTTCAAAAGTGAACACCCCCATGTAACCAATACCCAGGTCAAGAAGTGGAGCGTGATTAGCACCCCAGAAAAAAATCCCTCCTGTCACTACTCCCCCAAGGGTAACCACTATTCTGACTGCTAACACCATAGATGCCTCTTGTCAGTTTGCTAACTCCCTATAAATGTAATCATTCAGTAAATTTGTGTCTGGACATCTTTTACTCAACATCCTCTCTGTGGGTGTAGTTATAACTTGTTCATTCGTATTGCTATATAGTTTCACATTGTGTGGAAGACGCACACTCTTCAGGTATAAAGTCAAGTTGGGGAATTGGATTTGGTCCAGCACCAGCTCTCTCCCCATTTTACAGAAGCCGAAACCACATTACCAAGCAGGCAATGTGATTGTTCAAGACAGAAACCTCATTTGGGCAGAGGCTGCTGTTATATCAAGGACTATCAAAGCCCTCACGGTCAGGGGTCAAATCAGGGCAGCTTGGGATGGAACTGCCCATCCCAATTAATAAGACTAAGGCTGATAGAGGGCAGAGCAGCTGAGCAAAGATGGCAAGATGTGGGGGAAGAACAAAGGAGAAAAGCAAAGGATGGAAGATAGGAGAGAGAGCAAAGGGAAAGGAGGGGGAAGGAAAAGCAACAGAGTGAAAAAGGGAGACATAGAGAGACTTAAAGTGAGAAGGTGGGGCTGGGAAAAAGGGAAAGAAAGCAGAAGGGAGGGACAGGCTCAGATCAGAGATGAGGGCTCCTGACATCCCCAACACTCCACCCTGTGAGTGTGGGAGCTACCAGCCCCCTGGAACTCAACTCATTTCCCTGACTCCCCCATGGGGTCTGTCCTCTCTGCATCCATCCAGTAACTAGGTCACACCCACACCTGAGGGGGATCCTGGAGGTGATGTTCTTCTGCCTAGTCCACTGGGGAGCCAACACTGTGCAGAAGCTCAGTGCTGCCATCTGCGGTCTAATTGCCTCCCTAAAGGTAAAATGTGCTCTCTCTGCCTGAGTAGAAAGCCAGGGACAAAGCACCAGTGCTCACCTCTGACTCCTATGTAAATGTAGATGCCCAAACACTCTCTCAGACATGAGAAGAAGAATCAAAGGAAGGAAGACGCATTTACTGAGTGGCTACTATACATTTACTGAGTGTCAGACACTGTGTTAGGGACTTCCCCTGAAAATTGAGCTTAAGATAGGTTGAGATGCTTGCTGGAGTAGAATAAGAATAAGGAGAGCTTGACTCGAGAGTTGTGTGAATCCAGGGTCCATTTGTATGCATGTGTGTGTATGAGGGTGCATAATTTTAGTATAGCATAGCATGCCTGGGCCTGGCTGGCTAAACCTCAATTCAGACTTCAATACTAACTAGCCAAGTGAACTTGGGAGAATCTATTGATCTCCCTGGATCTCAGATTCTTTATCTATAGTAGGAGGATAATAATAGTTCTTACCTCATGGAGTCGTTGTGAGGAAGACATGATAACATACAGGTAAAGTGCTTAAGAATGTTCTTGGCACAGAGTAAGTCCTTACTTTGAGTTATAATTATTGCTATCTCCATTTTTATTATTGTTATTATCTTAATTGCCATCAATATCTTTGATACTACTACACAATATCAGCCTAGATAAATCTGGGGAGTCCCTCAGCATCCATCAGTCAGTGTGTAAAGCCATTCCTTGATACTCCCCAAAGCCCAGGCCAAGTGGAAACCAAACCCCAAGCAAAGGAGGCCCTGGGTAGGGGAGGCACCTGTGTGCAGCCCCACTTATTCCACTTGTTCTGTCTCTACTTCTCTTTAGCTTCACTACATAAATTGACCAAGGTAGCCACCCCAGGTCCAAGCTTCCTCTTGTCCCTTTACTGCAGCTTCTATAGATAACTGGTTCAATAATTATTCTCCAATTCATAATTGCTAAGAGAAGATCTAGATGACCCAATTTATCCCTTCCAGCTATGCTGGACAAGTCAATGTATTAGTTTGTTTTCACACTGCTGATACAGACATACCAGAGTCTGGGAAGAAAAAGAGACTTAATTGGACGTACCATTTCACATGGCTGAGGAGGCTTCAGAATCATGGTGGGAGGTGAAAGGTACTTCTTACATGGTGGCGGCAAGAGAAAAAATGAGGAAGAAGCAAAAGCGGAAACCCCTGATAAACCCATCAGGTCTCATGAGACTTATTCACTATGATGAGAGTACAGGAAAGACTGGCCCCCATGACTCAATTACCTCCCCCTGGGCCCCTCCCACAACACGTGGGAATTCTGGGAGATATAATTGAAGTAGAGATTTTGGCGGAGACACAGCCAAACCATGTTATTCTGCCCCTGGCCCCTCCAAATTTCATGTCCTCACATTTCAAAACCAATCATGCCTTCCCAACAATCCCCCAAAGTCTTAATTCATTTCAATATTAACTCAAAAGGCCACAGTCCAAAGTCTCATCTGAGACAAGTCCCTTCCACTTATGAGCCTATAAAATCAAAAGCAAGCTAGTTACTTCCTAGATACAAAGAGGAGGTACAAGTATTGAGTAAATACAGCCATTCCAAATGGGAGAAATTGGCCAAAACAAAGGGGTTACAGGGCCCATGCAAGTCTGAAATTCAGCAGGACAGTCAAATCGCAGAGCTCCAAAATGATCTCCTTTGACTCAAGGTCTCACATCCAGGTCATGCTGATGCAAGAGGAGGGTTCCCATGGTCTTGGGTAGCTCTGTCCCTGTGGTTTTGCAGGGTACAGCCTCTCTTCTGGGTGTTCTCACAGGCTAGCATTGAGTGTCTGCAGCTTTTCCAGGTGCATGGTGCAAGCTACCATTCTAGAGTCTGGAGGACAGTGGCCCTCTTCTCACAGCTCCACTAGGCAGTGCCCAACAGGGACTCTGTGTGGGGGCTCCAACCCCACATTTCCCTGCTGCACTGCCCTAGCAGAGGTTCTCCTTGAGGGCCCCACCACTGCAACAAACTTTTGCAGGGCATCCAGGCATTTCCACACACCTTCTGAAATCTAGGCGGAGGTTCCCAAACCTCATTTCTTGATTTATGTGCACCCACAGGCTCAACACCATGTGGAAGCTGTCAAGGCTTGGGGCTTCCACCCGCTGAAGCCACAGCCTGAGCTCTACCTTGGCCCCTTTCAGCCATGGCTGGAGCGGCTGGAACACAGGACACCAAGCCCCTAGGCTGCACACAGCATGGAGACCCTGGGCCCAGCCCACAAAACCACTTTTTCCTCCTGGACCTCCAGGCCTGTGATGGGAGGGGATGCTGTGAAAGTCTCTGACATGGCCTGGAGACATTTTCCCCATGGTACTGGGGATTAACATTAGGCTCCTTGCTATTTATGCAAATTTCTGCAGCCAGTTTGAATTTCTCCTCAAAAAATGGGTTTTTCTTTTCTACTACATTGTCAGGCTGCAAATTTTCTGAATTTTTTATGCTGTTTCCATTTTAAAATGGAATGCTTTTAACAGTACCCAAGTCACCTTTTGAATGCTTTGCCACTTAGAAATTTCTTCTGCCAGATACCCTAAATCAACTCTCTCAAGTTCGAAGTTCCACAAATCTCTAGGACAGGAGCAAAATGCTGCCAGTCTCTTTGCTAAAACATAACAAGAGTCACCTTTGCTCCAGTTCCCAACAAGTTCCTCATCTCCATCTGAGACCCCCTCAGCCTGGACCTTAATGTTCATATCACTATCAGCATTTTTGTCAAAGCCATTCAACAAGTCTCTAGAAGGTTCCAAACTTTCCCACATTTTCCTATCTTCTTCTGAGCTCTCCAAACTATTCCAACCTCTGACTGTTACCCAGTTCCAAAGTCGCTTCCCCATTTTTGGGTATCTTTTCAGCAATAGCCCACTCTACTGGTACCAATTTACTGTATTAGTCTGTTTTCATGCTGCTGATAAAGACATACCTGAGTCTGGGAAGAAAAAGAGGTTTAATTGGACTTAACAGTTCCACATGGCTGGGAAGTCTTCAGAATCATGGCAGGAGGCAGAAGGCTCTTCTTACATGGTGGCAGCAAGAGATAAAATGAGGAAGAAGCAAAAGCAGAAACCCCTGATAACCCATCAGATCTCGTGAGACTTATTCACTATCACGAGAATGGCATGGGAAAGACCAGCCCCCATGATTCAATTACCTCTCCCTAGGTCCCTCCTACAACATGTGGGAATTCTGGGAGATACAATTCAAATTGAGATTTCAGTGGGGACACAGCCAAACCATATCACATAACTAACTCACCAAGTTGTATATGAACTGCCTTTTAGTTCATGAATCTAGTGTGGGCCCAGTGGAGTCATTCTATGAGAGGAGAATAGAGCAGGTATCTAGAAAGGAGAGGAGGCCTACTCCTGCAGAGCCCAAATGCACTTCAGTTCTTTTCTCAGTTTTCCACATAGTCTATCTTTAGGTAGTTGATGCTGTTGGTACCAAGCCTTGATCTTGCCCAGGCTGGTGCACCCCTCATCTGGCTTCTGTGCACGGGGCTAGCCTCCTTGCCTTAAGGTGGTGTCAATTCTATAAAGCTCTTTATACACCAGAGTTCCCTATGGGATCAGGCTGAAGCTCGTCTTCACCTAGAGATCACATCCTCTCTTAGCACCATCCCCTGCCCTGCCCCGCTTCCCTCAGCTCCTTTTCCCAAGAGTGCTTCCTCATTACATCATTTGCCCAAGAAACCCTGCCTCAGGCTCTGCTTCTAGGTAGCCTGAGCTAAGATACCTTACAATTTATCTTCTCACTTCAGCTGCTCTGACTGGATTTCTATCTCCTGCCAATCAGAGCTCTGGGGCACTTCTTTAACTAGTTGACAAACTGTAAGCTTTCTTTCCAAGTCATTATATGAAGGTGTTTCCTATACCATATGAATGGCTTTTAGTAATTTATTTCAAGGTTGTACCAACATTTATTTAACTATTTGCCTCTTGTTAAACATATAGGCTCTGTGATTTTCTGTCACATGCAATACTGTGATAAAGACTTTCAAAGTTCAAAAAATATGTATATGTATGTAAATAGTCTCATTTAGCATGTTTGGTCAAGGCAAAATCTAAATCTCCCCTTTGCTCTCTCAAAGGGATGACTCCCCATAACCCCCACCCTCACTCCATGCCCCAACTCTTTCCCAAGTACAGATGGAAACAAACATCACTGTATGGGGCCTGGGCCTCTGGCCTGGTTTTGAGCATTGCGCTAGCATCGGCCAAGGTGTGACTGGTCTCACATGGTTCTCTGGGGGCATCCCATTGGTACCCATGACTGAGGTGCACACCCACAGCCTCTGGTCATAAAGTCCCCAACACGGTAGGATCTTTGTCGTGATCCCAGACACCTCATGTCTGCAAGAGCTCTCAGCACGTGTGTCCCCGCTGCGGCATATAGGATCTCAGGTGCCACAGCAGTGTGGGGGCTGTCCTGGGCATGTCTCCCGAACTCTTCCCTTACCCATTTCTAATTTAACCTCTTTTCAGTGCTACATGCCTCCAGCATCTTGCTAAATTCAGGACTTTTCAAAAGGGCCTGGGAAGTTCCCATGCAATGCTAAAATCCTTGAGAAATAAATTCTCCTGTTGAGTTTCCCTAGAAATGTTTGGCTGTTTCTAACACACACTGGGTTTTCTATGTTCACGCTGGGTTTTTTTTGTTCTAAATGGAATCTTCTCTTTGTTTTTCAGAGAAGCCTCATAGCTTACCCTTCATGGTGGAAAGTCCCAGGGGAGGAAATTGATAAAGAAATAAAACCATTAACTGCCCCCACCTTCGAAAGAAGAAATATGTTGGGAAACATTTTTAAAACATTAAATCTTGCTTTTTAATTGTCATTGTCATGATGTTATACTAACCATCACCATTTATTGACTACCTATTAAGTGTCTGCTTTTTACAAATATCTCAAGTCTTCTCCTAGGTTGAAGATTTTTATCCCCATTTTACAGACGAGAAAAATGAGGTCCCACATGGTTAACCTGCTTGAAGTCAAGTCCATGAGGGCAGTGCTGGAATCAAATCTAGCCTGTCTAACTCTAGAACTCCTTATTTACTTTTCCACATCTCATGGATTATTAGGACTTATCATTAATGTTTTTGTTATGATATTTGAGAGGAAAATGTAGTCTTATCTCATGCACCCAAAGTGAAGGGTGGACCCCAGGGAACACTTTCCCTGGCCACCAAATTCTGTTTCTTCTGTTCAGGTCACAGGAAGGGTGGACACCCAGGGAAGGTTTTCCCTGGCCACCAAATTCTGTTTCTTCTGTTCAGGTCATAGGACCTTCCTTTTCCCCACTGGGATTTCCTGGAAAGAGTAGGGGGATTACCTGGTCAAAGAGTTCCTTTTACCATTCATCCCAGCCCAGAGTCAGGGTGAACTTTAGTGTGAAATCCACTACTGGGATCAGTTTGACAAAATCCTTCAGAGACAACTATAGGGCAGATCCCTTTGGAAGAAAAGTGGAGGTCTTAAGGGAAGCAATCCTATGGGTTATTGGCAGAGTAACAACTGTCATCCAGACTGGGACTTTCGAGAGTCGAAGAGGGAACTATTAGAAGTTGCACTGGGACAACCTGCATAAATTTGGACTGACCCAGGATAACCAGGACATATGACAACCTTGGTCATACAGACGGAGCCAATGAGAAACAAGAATAGAGCTCCCTCTGTAGCACATTAAGTATCAGCAGAACATCCTACTATGGGACTTTTCCCCTCGCTATTAGCATTATCATTGCCCTTTAAATATGTCATAGTCAAAGATTTGTCTTATTCTTCAGTTTGATTGCCATTGATTTTTGAAGCCCATATCTTCTTCCCCAGGGAAACACATCTTCAGCCAAATGATAGAAGGAAATGGAAAAAAAGACCCACAATTTATAGGCATTCATTTTACAGGCATCACTTTAGGGATACAGCTGGTCCCAAAGCAGCATTTCTCAAAGGGTGGTCCAGGAACCACCTGCATCAGAATCACCTGGGATCTAGTAAAAAATGCTAATTTCCATGTCCCAAGGAAGACTTACCAAATCAGAATCTCTGGGGATGGACCTGGGAGATGTATATTTTTTAACAAGTCCCCTAGAGGTTCTTACGTGTACAGCCAGGCACACAAGAGGCCACCATACCAGGAAATCCAGGTAGCCTGCAGGTGATCCTGCCCTGATTCTGCTCCCCGTACAAGAGGCTGTGAGATCTCAGGTCTGAGATGCCTTGCCAAGGGCTGTGTCACCTCCTGCTCTCTCAGAATAGGATTCCTGGCAACACCCAGGCACAGTGTCATGAAGATCCCCTAAATCCCCGCTGGATCTGTCAGCCCTGGTTTAACAGTGTGCAGAGGCGGCTGGGTCTCGGGCAAGCAGTGGGCAGGTTCTTGGCTATGGCATCTGCCAGGAGGAGCTGGTAATAGGCCTGATTTATGACACTCAGCATGGGACCTGGCTGCTGAGCTCAATCACTGTGGCTCCCCACGGTGGGGTTCATGCGCTGTAACGGGCCTGGAAATTGGAGAGGAATTTACCTCCTGCTGCCGAACATTACATAACAATCAAGGGAAACAAGCAGAGGCAGGAGGGGGCCTCCTCAGCTGGCACTGGCAGCCTGGCACAGCAAAGGAGGTAGGACTGGGAGTTGTCTGCTTGGGTTCTCACGCCCTCGACAGCCTGCGCGAGCAGGTTCCAGGGTGGCCCCGTCAGAGCTGGCATTAGAGCCAGCCAAGATACAAGCATCAGCCCAGCAACTTTTAGAAGGGATGGCTGGGGAGACAGGCTCAGAGGAGGAAAAGGGCTGCTCTCTAAACTCCTGTCAGCCATCCCAGTAGCTCCAATTCTAACAGCACTTACAGAACATGCACCAATTAATACCTTCCTGATTTGCAACTGGGAATAATTCAAATAGGACTTGAGATTGACATCTGCAACATGAAAGGGCATGGAACAAAATGAAGATGGGCAGGGAGAAGAGACCCAGATCAGCACAGGCCCATAGGTCATGGTGGGGAGCTTGGATTCTCTTCCAAGTGCCCTGGACAGTTGCTGAAGGACGTTCTTTCGTCTAGATCAGCCACCTCCCTAGAATTGCCCATAGGGTTAAGGAACATGTGAACATGTGACAGCTGATTATGATAACTGAGTTCTGATGGACTCGCAAGGAACACAAGTCCTTATCTATTTATTAAAGCAGACCCAGGTAGGTGCATATTTTGGCAACTTTGAGATGAACTGACACACTGTCTAACACTCACCAGCGGGTGATGAAACTTCCAATCTGACAAGGTGGCTGGGCCTCACAGACACTCTCCCACCCTAAATGAACCACAAAGACAAGATTCCAAGTACCACTCTTAGCTGCTGACTTCATGACCCACAAAATGTGCTGGCCTGGAAACCTACCAATTATTTTTCAATAAAAGAACTTTATCTTCTGATTAAATCTTACATAGAGGTCCAATGTATGAAATGCATTTATCACCATTGAAATTAATGATTCCTCTGTTGTCTGTCATCCTGACTAGACACATACTCCCGTCCGCCTCCTTCATTAGTGCATTTCCAGTACTCAAAGAGTATCTGGCATGCAGTGGACACAGTAGCATTTGTGCAATCTGGAAAAGAATGGGATTAAATCAGATATACTTCTATTAAGGTATCAATATTAAGTGACACCAATTGTGTGCAAGCCAGGCCTTGCAATGAGTGCCCGGAGTATAATAGTAAACAAACTCATCACAGGCTTTCCTCTATTTTGCTCCTAGTTTAAGAGGAAATTAATATTAATAGATGCAAATTTGCAACTGAGGTGTGTGCTGGCAAATAGAGGTAACAGGACTACGAATATACAGAAGGGAAAACTGACCTGGTCAAAAGAAGGTCAGGGAAGGCTTCCTGAAGAAAGTGTTATTTAAGCTAGGACCTAAAGCACAAGTAATACTTAGCCGGATAATTGGGACAGCGCGGATGGAATTGCATTTCTGTCCAAGAGAACGGCATCTGCAGAGCCCTCAGTAGAAGGAATATGACCTCCTGATCCTGTCTTTCAATCATGGCATCTCTACCTCAGTCTGTTTTTACATATTGGACTTTCAGGGTCACCTTCCTTTAGAAAAAAAGTGCTTGACAACTAAAATACAAATACTGGAAGTTGAGCTGACCAAATGACCTCAGAGGGCCCTATGAGCTCTTAAAACCTCTCTACATACAGACTCAAGAGAGCTTGGCAATGGCCTGTATGCCTAGGTCAAGGCAAGAGGTCAGGGGTCAAAGGTGACTGACCAGACCCACAACACTGAATGGCGAGCTGTAGCTAATGAAAGAACAATGTTAATTTGTTTCTTGTTTGCTTTTTTTTCCTTACATTCTAGATGCACAGTAACTATTCTGATTCTTTCTAAATGAGTTCAACGTCTTAAAGTGAATTCTTTTTGCCCTTACAACTTATGCAATCTGTTAAGCTCATTTCATACATTCATTCATCAAATAGTCACTGAAAATATATTTTAAGACATGTCCTCAGTTAGACATGTGATATGAAGGTAAATAAGACAGTGTCTCTGCCTTCATGAAGATCAAAATTGTACATACTTAACAGAGACCTAACATGGCAATATTTAAGATTACATGTCTGCTACTGACCAAGTAATGTGCTGGACACTTCACATACAGTATCTTCTGCAACTTCCAACCCTGTTTCAGATTTGAAAATTGAGTTTCAGAGAGGTTAAGCATTATCCAAGGTCACACAGCAAGTAAGTGGGAGAACCAGCATCCAAATCCAAGTCCATGTAACTCCAGAGCCTGTGTTCATGATCACAGGCTGATGCTTCAAATAAGGAGACAAATGAAGAAAACCAAATCACAAAGAACTAAAAGAAATCATAGGTAAATGTTTACTGAATCTTGTTTTGAGAGGGATTGTCAAAGTATAACAGAAAAGGAAAAAAAATCAAAAAGGGGATTGATAGCAATGACTACATAAAATTTCAAAACTTCTACTTATCAAAAGTACCATATAAAACTTTGAAAGGTAAATGAGAATGTGACAAAAAAAAAAACTGCAACATATCTAATATACAAAACTTTAATAGCCCCACTATTAAAAGTTGTTATAAATTGGTACATAAAAAACAGATTTTGTCCAACAGAAATATGAAAAAATGATACAATTTTCAAAAGAGGAGAAATTGAAAATGGTAAATAGGCACACCCAAAATTATTATTAAAGTATTAGTAATAATAAAAAACAAATAATTTAAGAAATAGTGATATATCCCTTTTATACTGTGAAATTGCCAAGGGTTTAAAAAAATCAAAATAATTCTAGTGTTGATTGATGAATGTACTGTGAAATCAACCTGAACATACACTGTATCAGTAAGTATTGAGTGAGCATGTGACAACATGAGTTAAGAACTTTAAAAAAGATTATAACCTTTAACTCAATCATTTTACTTTAGAAATTTATCAGAGAGGCAGACAAAGAAGCATATAGCAAGATGTTCACCGTGGCATTATTTATAGTGTGGAGAAACTATAAATCAAGTTAAAGTCCAACAATAGATGCACAGTGAAATCAATTTTGGTATATCCAGATGGTAATATGCAGCGAGTGAGAATCATATTTTTGAAGACTACTTAGTACCATGCTCCATCTATTTATTTATCTATCTAGAAAGAAATATACCAAACGTACTATTGCAATGGCAAACTGTGATGGTGGGATTAAATATGATTTTTATTTTCTTTATAATGCTTTTCTCCATTTTTTAATTTTCTGCAATTTATCTGCATCACATTTGCAATAACGTATATACATATATAAGCATTTCTTTTACTTTGTAAATAAGCATGTACCAAACTCAGCTCTGCTTTTTCTTTGCTCAAACTACTTCATCCCTTTCACTCCCTTCTGCAGTTGACAAAACCTCAGAGTCGCCTCCAACTGTTTGTTGTTTAATCTCTCTCCCCTACTATTTCTACAACTTCATTACTTCAACTTTGGGTTCTTGTTGCCTTGTGGCTAGACCATGGCAATTTCCTATTAACTGATGCCCCCGTTTCTAGCTTCCAACCCTGCTCCATTCCTGAACTCTCCTCAAATTCAGTTTACATTCTGCTGCCAGATTGATCCCCTCTAACAAAGATAGTAATAGTATCCTGTTACTGCCCTGCTCTAAAACAGGCAGTAGCTCTCTAGTTCCTAAGGATAAAATCCCAAAGTCCTTTACCTGGAGTGTGAAAGTAGGAGCTATGGAAAGAGGGGGAGATTTAGATTACAGCTGTCACAGTCTTGACTTTTTACATAAAGGTCTGAGGCTAAACTATAACCACTCGTAATTTTTTTAAAAAGTATATTAAAGTACTTTGTTCCTGGACCTAATGTTCTCTTCCATCTGTATCAGCCACCAATGCTCCACCCAAACTACTTTTCTCCAAGCTTTTCATATGACCCCACCAGGCACATAGTAGGTGCTAAGTTGAGGGTATGGGTAGTACACATGTTGTCAGACCTGGACACAAGCTAGGACCCCATGACCCTGGCCACACAGAGTCTCTCTTCTACTATAACTTTGTGATTCTTTCTTATTTAAAGGATGTGAAGGGGCTATGACCTGAAAAAAAAAGAAATCAATGGCTCTCTGCTAATAAAGGTTCTTATGCGGTAAATGTGCTCTTGGGAAGCCAGATCCTGCCCTTCTCCACAGTTTTGGCCTGATGCCCTAGAGTGATTTACTCTGCGGTAACATGATGGAGCCTCCACCATGGAACGGAATTAAATAAAAATGCAATAAAAGAGGACAAAATCAATCTGCTTACAGTTTTGTTTAATAAAAATTCATGAAGGATGGGCAGGCAGGCCCATAAGCAATGTACCATCTCTGCCCAGGGGCTGGCTGGAGACATTCACTCAGGCTTCAGGCATGGGGCGGGAGCTCAGCTGAAACCCAGCTGAGTAAATCCCTTACTCCGCAAACTGCTGGGGTCCTTCTGCCAGGCCAGAGAGCCAGTCCCATCTCATTGTAAGAAGGGAAAACCAGGTAAGGGTATGTTAATAGAGGAATTCTTGAAAGCCGAAGAAAGATAAGAGACTTTTTAATGGGATTTATCTCCCTAGAAACCAAAAAGTTCCATGTGCTCTGGAACAATCTAAACCACCTCTCAGGCCTGATGAAGTATTTCTTACATTAGAAACTATTTCTGCCCTTAAACCATTTCTTTAAGTCATGTGGTTCTATGCAAAAGCTTCCCCATCTTTGGGTGAAAGTACCCAACCAAAGTCTTCCAATGATGTATAAAAGGGGTCAGCACACTCCTGCATGCAGGCCATATCTGACCTACCACCTGTTTTTAAATAAACTTTCACTGGCACACAGTCATGCACATTTATTTACATATTGTCATGACCGCTTTTGTGCTACAGTGACAGAGTTGATTAGTTGTGACAGAGCCCTGCAAAGCCTAAATATTTACTATCTATCTTGCCCTTCATGAAAAAGGTTTACAGACCTTGGATCTATACCTTGAAGATTCTCACTCACCCACCACACTAACTCATTTGTCCATTTAACAAAAGCTTCCTAAATTCTTACATGCCAGGTGCTACACTGAGACATCAGAGAGAGCAGAGAAGAGTAAGATTTGAGTCCTTGCCTTCTAAAGGACTGTGTTGGTTTTCTATTTTTGCATAGCAAATTACCACAAGCTTAGTGGGTTAAAATAATGCCATCGATTATTTCACAGTTGTATAGGTCAAAATCCAGGTGGGCTCAGCTGGGGTCTCTGCTCAGTGTCTCACAGACAGAAATTACAGTGCCGGCCAGGGTAAACTCTGCAAACTCAGGGGAAGAATTTGATTTCAGCTTCAGCTTCGTTGTTGGAAAAATCCAGCTCCTTGCAGCTCTAGATCTGGATTCCAGGGTTTCTTGCTGACTGCCAGTGAGGGGCCACTCTGCCGCAGGGGACTCCACATTCCTGCTCACAGGCCCCTCCAGCTTAAAACCGACAATGGCACATTGACTCCTTCTCCTACTTTGAGTCTTTCTGGCTTCCCCTTATGCCAACTGCTGGAGAAGTTTCTCTACCTTTAAGGGTGCATGTGATTTCACTGAATCCACCTGGATATCCCAGGATAATCTCCCTATTTTAAGGTCAACTTGCCATAAAACATAACATAATCATGAGAATGATATTTCCTTGTATTTATCACAGGTTCTGGATATTAGAATGGGACCTTTCCAAAGTTCTGCCTACCACGGGGAGTAAGTAGTAGGTAGGCTAACTATTAACAGCTGTAACAAACAGATCCCCACATTTCAGTAGCTTAAAAGCAAGACTGATATTATAATTATCACATAACTGTCCAGGGCAGAGGTTCCAAGTGGGTGAGATTCTGTCCTATGAGGTCCTTCAGGACCCCAGGCTGATAGTGACCGTGTCATCTTCAATGAATGGCCTCCAAGCCTACTTTTTGCCACCTCAATTAGCCAAAAAGGGAAAAAACACAGAGGGGAATATATGAGAGGGGGTATATGGGAGATGTCACAAAGCATTTCTGCTCATATTCTATGGGAAATAAATAAGTCACATAATCACATCTAACTTCAAGGGAAAGTAAAAAATAAAGTATAGCTGAGTAACCATGTACCTAGCACATTCTATTAAAATGAAGGAAAGAGAGGACAGATTTTAATGGTCACTAGCTGTCTCCTGTCCAGGTAAGAACAAAGGAATGAATAGCTATGAATTGACATCTGATTACAGCTTTGGCCACTGAGGCCATATGTGTTAATATGTTCTAATTTTCTACATAATATTTATTGCATTTTAAAATATCTAAGTAGGTTCCGCTTAAGAAATTAATTTTAAAAAGAGAATACATACTAAAATAGCTAGATACAAAAAACTAGTGGATACCAAAAGAGAAGTATGAATGAGACATAAAATTATGAAAAGTAAAAGTAAACTTACTTGCACTTGAATAAATCAGGGAAATCATATTTATTAAGGGCTGTGTGTTTACTCTCCTATGGGCTCACTTAATGGCAGAGTCAGAGTTTTACCCAGGTCTGATTGGCCTTATAGTCTAAACTCTATACTTGTAGGAACCTCCCAAATGAAAGGATTTGGGGAGAAGTTGGCATAATGCTCTAGAATATTGTTAAATGGCAGAGGGACATGGTCCTTGCTGGGCAATAAAAAGATAAGTTTGGCAGGCAGTATGTTTTGGATGAACGGCATAGAAGCTGCCAATGGGAGGAAGCCCTCGGTGGGGCAAGCGTGTGAGCCAGGGAGGGGTTCAGTCCACATGAGAGGAAAGGACACAGTGGGGAAATTCTGGAACTTACCGATCAGATTTTTAGAAGAGAAGAAAATAGGGACAAGAAAGAAACACGTTAATTTTCAAGTCTGGGTGAAACTTTTTAGCAGAAAGAGTGAGGCAGGAAGGTACTGCTAGTGAGAAGGAAGATATTGGGTTTAGTTGGAGGCAGGTCAGATTTTAGATACTGGCTGGGACTACATTTGAAAATGTCTCTAGGCAACTGATTATGCTGGAGGGTAGCTCCATAGAGCTCTCAGTTCCAAAGGGTCCTTCTTAGAAATAAGAACTGGAATTTGGAAGCTATGTGCAGAGACAAAAGGGACAGCTTAGGTGAACAAGACAGACGGGAGAGATCAAAGAACATAGAAGAGCACGCTTGGGACGTGTCAACAAAAAAGAAGAGAAGATGGAGACAGAGAGTGGGGAAGAGGCAGAAGAGTGGCATCTCACAGCAAGAGAGGTCATAGGACTCAGGGAAGATGGTACCCAGGTTCACCCGATTTGGGGAGCCAGAAAATAGTTATGACATCAAAGAAGAAAATTTCTGGAGAAGGGCAAGGATGGGAGACATGGACCAAATGTTAGAGATCACTAAGAAATGTGAAAGTAAATACAAGACACTCAGAATTGTCTGACTTAGAAAGTACACATTTCTAACTTCACTACACCTAGCTAGAGCCCCATCCACGAACTGCCTAAGAACTTCGTTCTCCTGGAAGTTCTACTTCTTCATCTTTTAGTATCCGTCTGCTTTACATTTCTCAACTGTATTGCCAGTCTACAAAAGAGAACTTGAGCTGGGGCTTTATCCAACTTTGGGCCGGAAAAGATGAGAGCTGGTGCACTGTTGGTATGGAGACAACAGAAACAAGTGTGAACCTCCAAGGGTGTTGGATGGAAGCACTTAGTCCAGCTGCCCTTCAGGCTTCCTCCAGGGAGAGTGATGAGTTTTAGTGACCTCCCATGCTGTGTGTGTATACGGGGTGTATATGGGGTGAGGGGTAGGAGATAGGGAATAAGAACCCAGACCATTGTCCGGGGCTGTAGGATAGGTAGTCCCTCCAGAGTGACCTGCCACAATTGTGGTACCTGGGCCATAGACAGGGCCAACAAAGCAGGTCTAGGGGCCCCTGGAGCTGGCCTTGGATGGGCTCCCTCTCCCTCTACTTTGTCCAAAATTTGTGGTAGCAAATGTTGGAGTGGAGAACTGGTTCAGAGATGGGGAGAGACTTAACTTTGCTATAAAAAGTTCCCAGTCTGGGGGACAAAAAGGGAACAGAGGAGGAGACCCAAGTACCCCCTATCTACAGGAAGTCACCTTCTGGGAGACAGAAGAATGTAGAAGAGGACAGGGTCCCATTAAAGCCCCAAGAACAATTAAGGCAGTGTTCCATGAAACCAACAGAAGACAAAACCTAGGACACCTGCCAGGGAGAAGGGAGGAGCCACTGGCCACCAAGAACAGGAGTGTAAGGGAGACAGCAAGTGCTCTCAGTGGACAGCGGTGCTCCTGCAGGCCAAAATCTAGAGGTGGTGAAGTCCAAGGTAGCCTACGTTGGGAGGATGGGAATGAGGCCAGCTGGCCTTGGGAGAGTGGTCTGAGAGGGTCCCCAGGGAGAGAGGGAGGAAAGGAGAAGGAAGTAAAAGGCTGTGTGGCACTGACAGGGGCAGGCTGAGGGCAAGAGCCTTCTCTTCCTCCTCAGCCATACTCGGTGGTTGGTTTGACTTTTGCATCAAAATCCAGCTGATCTGTCTGTGGCAGGTGGACAGTGCTCTAGAGGAACCTGCTCATTTAGGGGCTGTCAATCATTTGCTTTATTTCTCCTGTGGCGGCTCAGGGCGGGACATCTCCTCCAGCCCATGGCATGCTGTCTTCATGACTTGACTCTGATTATCCTCTTTCTCCCCAGGCTTTGGCCTTCACCACCTGTTTTATGTAAGTGACTGCTGAGGCCTGAGGCCTGGCAAGGGTCCGCACAGTAGGGGGACTCACCATGGTTGCTTGCTCAGCATTCCAGGAGCCACCCCCACCGTCAGAGGACAGGTATGGTCTGCTCTTCCCCTGACAAATGCGCCCAGGCCTATCGTGCACTTTTTGCCTGGGCCTTGCATATGTGGGTGAAGGGTAAATGATATGAAAACCCAGCCTACGCACCCCTCACCGGCAGTGCTGCATCGTCGCAGAAGAAAAGGCACCTTTCTCTAATTGGTCGAAGGTGCCAGGTGGACTCACTGCAGCCCTGGCTCCTCCCCTTCCCAAGCCTGAGCAGGAAGAAAGAATTTGTCAGGGCACCCCACTCTCCAGAGGTTCCCCAGCTGGGTCCTCCTCTCTTCCCTCTGTGCTCCCATAGGCTTTGTTGGTCCTTGTCGGAGGACAGCTGCGTTCTGGTCTCTTGGAGCAATACTTCTCCCACCTTAGCATGCCTCAGAGTGACATGGGGAACTTGAGAAAACACACATTCCTGGGCCCCAACCCCAGAATGTCTGATTCAATGGGCCTTAGGGTGGGCCCATTTGCTTTTTTTAACACGTTCCCAAATGATACTGATGGTGCTGGTCCAGGGATCCCAGGTAGAGAACACTATCTTAGTTACACTCCCTGGCTCAGCAAGAGGTTGAATCCTCCTCAGGTGCAGCCTCAGGGCTCTGCGCAGACTCAGTTTTCAATCAACACATATCAATTTTACCAAATGGAAGCAGTGAAGGGCGGATTGTTGATTGACTCTGGGATCCCATGAACAACTGGCTCCTTTATGTCCAGGCCTATTAAGTTAATAGGAAACTCAAGGGCGCAGGCAGCTTAGGTATGGAGGGGAGGCAAGACTTGACATCTGCAGCATTGAACTCCGGAGAATCTCCTTTCAAACTGTCAGAAATCATAAACATGATAATAGCAGCAACCACTTATTAATCCCCTGCCCTGTGCCAGGCCCTGTGCTGAGCTCTTCTTTGTGCAACCAACCCAACAGAGCTACAAAGTCGGGACTGTGTGAATCCCTATTTTACACATAAAGACTCCAACAGACAAGCAAATCTCAACCCAAGGCCTCATGAAGCACCAGGCATCAGGCCACATTCATTTGTCTTCAGAGCCTGCAAGCTTCATCATCATGCTGAGCACACGAGCCCTCTCCAGAGAGACAGAGAAACTTGGAGGTCGGAAGTGGCTACGCTTTAGAGAATGGCAGTATCTGCCTAGGAAGAGAATTGAGTCAGTGGAATAAACAGTCTGATTCCTAAACTGTGGTGTAGCACTGACCAGGTGCATGAACTTGGGCCTCCTTCAGCACCTCTGCCCACTGAACTGTAAAATGGGAATAATAATTCCTAACTGTTGGAATGTTGTTGGATTAAATGAGAACATATACCAAAATGCCTGATACAGTACCTGACCCTTAGGAGGGGTCCAATAAGGACCCCCTTAAAGGAGGCTCCTTTCTCTTCCTGTAAATATTTTGGAGTGACAACTCAGAGCCAAATTTAGCAATTTTGCCCGACAACCTTGGGGCTGGGGAGGAGGAGAGGATGGAGAGGCAGATATGGCGACCTACCATACTGCAAGGCAAACAAGTTGCTGCAGTCCAAACAAGTCCTAGATCAGCAGAAGCAGGCAAGAACCTGGCTTTATAGAACTCACAGGCCCCACAATCACATGCCAGATCCACTCAAAGGACCCAGTGTCAGGAACCGTGTCAGTGGAAAGGGGTGGGGTGGCTGTCCCTGAAATCCTTATTCAGGGAGTGGCCATGTCTCCTTTGCACACCCAAGGACAGAAGCTGTACCTAGAAGGGGCCACACTAAGCTCAGCAACTCAATTTGCTAAGGACCTCACCCTCCAGAATCCTGTAGCCCGGGTCTCCTTAGACCACCCAGAGGAAAAGGACTTGGGAGGCCCCATGTAGCCTAACAGGCAAGCCAACACAGTAGATGCTGGTAGGAGACACTCCTGGGTCTAGAATCACAGTCTAGCACTCACTAGCAATAACCTTCACTTCTGTGAAGGAATAGTAAAAATGGTACCTAACTTCAGGATTGCTGTAGGATGCACATCGAGCCTTTAGCAGAAGTGCTTATCACAGCGCAAGCTCTTACAAATATTAGCCCTATTATCCTTGTTATCCTTGTTATTATTGTGTCCACACCTGTGAGGACATAGATAAGATTAAAAAATAACTGAGTCTTAGTTTTCTCACTTATACAATGAATATGTTAATAGAATATATCCCCATAACATTGTTACAACATTTAAATAATGTATGTCAAGCACCTAGCACACAGTAAACACTCAATAAATGTTAAGGATGATTTCTAGCTAGAGGCACAGATGACACCACTGTTAGGATGATCAGCTGTTGTGATTTGCCAGGGACTTTCCAGTTTTAGCCCTGAAAAGTTCCGTGTCCTGGAAACCCCTCAGTCCCAGGCAAACCAGAACAGTTGGTCACCCTACAACAGCCCAGCTGGCTGGGGCCTTCCTTGCTCCCCCAGGCAGTGCAGGGAACGTTTCTGGCCCACATCAACTTGACCCTGGAAGCTAAGCCAGGCACTGGGCTGCCCTCAGGGTATACGCGGCCCCAGGATTCCAGAGCCAGTGTTCTCAGGACGAAGTGTCCCAGCAAGGCTCAGAGAAGCTCAGAGACAGAATTCATGCCCATATCCAGGATCCCGGAATGAGAGCTCCTCGACAGGACGCAGACAGGCAGCGCCCAGGGAAAGTGGAAATTGTCTCTGAGGGTCCTGCTGGACTCAGAGAAGGGAGAGAACCGTGTTCCCCCATGATGAATAATGCAGGGAGAGGAAGCAAGGGGCGGAGTAGTTGCCACTGGGCCCCCAGTTCCTCACCAGCCAGGCTGCTGCTGAGCAGGAAGCCTCCCGGCTGAGCCTGGGAAGCAGTTATCACTGGTGGGTGATTAAGTTACTAATCCTTCAGGGAGAAGACATTTAGAGGCCCATATTAAAGCAGTGCAAAGCAAAATCACATTCCGTTTCAATTTAGTTTAGCAATTCCCGTGATTTAGTTAAATGAAAAGCAATTGTTCCAATTAATAGTATTGAATGTTATTCATCAAAAGTGTCAAAACAGCTCTGTGGCTGCATTAGTAACCCATTCTCTTGTCAGAGATATGGATAATTCCACAGGACAGAATGGGGAAATGTTAGGGTTCGGGGCTTTTGGTGAAAAGGTCAAAGTCAGAGGGAGTATTTACATGCACATGTGTAGGCTCATGTACATGCGACCTGTGTGCATGGATAGGTGCATATGTGAGCACCTATATCTTATATGCATACAGATCCAAACTGTACCCAAGTGTATATACTTGTATGAAGTTAAGTGCATATGCCAATGTGCCTGAGTAGCTGTGCACAGGTGTGTGTGTGCACCTGTGTGTTCCTGGTGCACATATACATGTATGTATGCACATGTATGCACATATACATACATGTATGTATGCACATGTATGCACATATACATACATGTATGCATGCACATGTATGCACATATACATACATGTATGTATGCACATGTATGTATATGTGCAAATATGTGTAAGTGCCTTGCCTGCCTATATGTACATGTGTGCATATGTGAATTTATGTACATGCACATGCACATGCACATATTTAGATAGTTATACATTCAGGTATGGTGGTATGTGTACACAAATTATCCTGAAGACATGTTGCTATCCAAGGGGATGCAATGTGAGCATACACAGGTATGCATATTTTGGGGCACCTTCATACATATTGTAAATATATCTGTATGCATCAGGACAAGAGGTGTAGGGAGTTTGCTGCCTCGATGGATTAAGAGCTGAGCCATCAATTTCCATCCTTATGTCATAGTGAGTGATTTGGCTTGTCACTGGGACATTGCCATTCAAATTTAGCTCTTATGATCCAGAAACTTTTTCTGTCATGTGAACTGCTGCATTCTCAGGACCCAAAAGAGAGCCTGGCACAGAGGAAGTTTCAGTGACATATACTGATAGAATAGATTAATGGATGGATGGAAAATAGATGGACTGATAAATGGATGAATGGAGAAGGATGGGCAGATGGATGGATAAGGATGGAGGGATACATGGCAGGGTAGATAAATGAGTAGCTGGGTAGGTGGGTAGGTGGGTGGGTAGGTGGGTAGGTGGGTGGGTTGATGGAAGGATGGATGGATGAGGGGCTAGATGGATGGAGGGGATGGATGGATGGGAGAATGGCTGAATAGAATAAATGGTTTGCCATAGGTCACTGGGTCTATCAGGCCTCCCAGTAGTGGGTGCATCCCAGTCTTTTTCCCTCAGGGTAAATCCTAAGCTTCTCTGGCTTTCAGACAGCTCAGCTCAACCTCAAACAGCTTCATCCAGGGCAGGCGGCAGGCTCAGAGGGCTCACAAGCTGCCAGAATCAACCAAGGCAAAATATTGCAGAGTCAAGAGCAGGAAGGGCGGGGACTGCTTCGGAGTAGCCGACAAATCTCAGCTTTGCTGGGCTAACAGGAAGCTGGCCTGGCCAGGCAGGCCCAGGAGGATAAAAACCAAAAAGGCCCCTTCAGGGGCTTGTATACCCCAAGCCAGGGCTCCTGCATCTGGCTTTTGTGCTGGGGCTGCAGCTGCCAGCTCCTGACCCTATCCCAGGCCTGTCCTTCTCTGTCACTGTTCTTCCTGCTCCTTGCATCTTCCACAGCAGGGGGAAGCCACATGTCCATCCCCATCCAGACGCAGATGCGGCTCATCACAGTTCCATCACCCCAGACTAGGATGATACAGGGAATCCACGGATAGCTTCCCATCACTGCTGTCCTTGCTTCCCAGACTTCCCTGGGTGTTGGTTCTCTCTGGAGCTGACCAGACCCTGGAAGGGGCCTCAAGACCCCAAGCGGGTCAGTTTGTGTGGCTGTCAGTCCTCCCACCATCCTTTTGAGCATTGACAGGGTTTTGCCTGGCCCACCTGCTGTCGGGGCCTGCCCCCTAGTGGCTGACTCTGCCCCACCCCAGGGCACCAACTCAGCCTGGTGGCCCCCTCAGCCAGCCTTAGCCAAGAAAGGAGCTCTGAGTCTTTGCAAAAGCTCCACCATGGCCCCATTTCTCCCTTTTCAGCCATGGACACGGTGGGGCCAGATCTCTCCACACACACACACAGTACCTGGCTGCCCAAAGTCTGCATTGCCCCCAGTCTGTCTGCAAGTGTCCATCCATCCAGATGGTGATTAAGCACGAAGAGGAAGTGTTAGGATGTGATCCCTGAACTCATGAGGCTCATAAAGACAATAGCTGGGACAATAGCAAGAGGCACTGGGCGTCCTGTCTATTTTGGGGAGGCCCCAAGCATGGCTGGCCAAAACCAAGGGCATCCTGAGGCTCATTAATCTGTGTGGGAGTGATGAAGACAGGATAGAGGGTCCAGGAGGCCTTCCGCCAGCCGTTTCCTCCCAGCCCACCGGCTCTGCTCCATACTCCACACGCGGAGCCCCTGACCCCAGCCTCCAGAGACCCAGCCTTGCCAGCTCTCTGCAGTAGACCCAGCTCCCTTCCTCTCCTTTCAAAGCCTTATACTGAGACATTAGAGGCCCTGGCCTTTCTGGGATCCACTCTTTGTTTTCTCCCTGAGGGAGGCAAAGGAAGAAGTAAAACACTATCAGCCTCATCCAGGCTGAGGCAATGGAGAAACTGCCTTGAAATATCCTTCTGGTGCTCTGTTCCCATGGCCTGGCCTCCTTGGAGCCCAGGAGTAGCAAAAGGTTAATTGCTAGGGTGTTGGGCCCAAGCAGTGGGCTGGAGGAGCCAGAAAGCCAATTGTTAAATATGCAGCTATTACATATGCCTCTCTCCCTTCCCTTCTCCCTTTATCCTTCTCTCCCAATCACTAAACAGTTGCTAGCTTGAAATCAGACATGATGTAAGCAAATGCCTCTCTCTCTTCCCTTCTCCCTCTATCCTTCTCTCCCAATTGCTAAACAGTTGCTAGCTTGAAATCAGACACGGTATAAGTATTTACACCACAGAAATTGGCAAACACTGTAAAACAAACCAGTACCATCAAGGCAGTCATGAAGCCCCGCTTTCCTGGTCCCAGGATGAAAGTCAGACACCCAACTGACTTGGTTGGAAACCATCACTTGTGACAGTTTTAGGGCCACAGAGACTGGAGTACACACCAGCATACTGTTCCCAGCACCCTAACCTTATTCCACCTGCCCTTGCAGTCCCTGACCCTGGATGGTACTAGGACATGAGATCAGTCCAAGAGTCAGGAGACCTGGATTCTACTGCAGATGCTGCCCCTGTCACTTTACCTCACTGATTCTTTATTTTTCAACAGGAAAATGGAGCAGTAATAACCCACTGTAGGACTCAAACTTCATTGGGTTGTTATGAGAATTGAACAGACTATTGCATGTGAAGCACTTAGCACATTGAGAGTATTGTGGGACCTGGTTGATAGTAACTATTCGATAAAAGTCAGCTGTTGTCAACATTATTGTTATTAACATTACTTTCCTCATGAGTGTTTTAAGGCTAAAATAAAATAATAGCTATAAAAACATCTGCATGATTTTTTGTCTTTAAAATGTTCCCAGTAATGTAAACCAAAAGTGGCCTGGATGTCTCCTTCAACTTTTCCTATGCCCAGGTTCATCTAAGCACAATGCTTGGCAGATAGTGAATAGCCAATGAATGGCAGGTGACCAACCATACAGCTTAGACATTTTAGGAACTATGACATTTCTAACAAGATAAAGGAGTCCTGGTCCTTTGCTTGTTCACCTAGGGTGTATATCTTATTGTAAATTGTTGCGAACCTAATTTTTGGAGCTGAGGTGTGGTGTCTACTCAAATCCTCAGAGAAACGATGGCTTTACCAGCACCTTCTCTGGAGTCATGTCAAAAGTGAACCTCAAGGTCAGAAAAGTTGAGTCATGTTTTCCCCAGGAAAGACCACCTCTGACCCTTGGGTGAATGGAGCATCTCATCGTTGCTCTTCAACCATGCAGAAACATCTTGTGGGAGTTCAGAGGCACCAAAGACTATCACCAGCTCTGTCTTTGTCTCATATCTGCTCCAGCAGACCCTGTGTTTGGGGTACCCAGCAGGGTAGAGGGTCATGAGCTAAGGAGAAGAGATTAAATAATGCAAGAGATTCTCCTTGGTTCAAACCCATATTTGTGCAGCCATGAGCAAATGCTTTCATTTCATTGAGTCTCAGTTTTGTTATCTGTAATATGAGGATAATTATTCTGACCTCAAAATGCTATAGAATAAGTCCATGTGGTAATGTAGATGAGAAATCCTGGTACATAATTACTTCTCAGAAGCTGCTTATTTTCAGTCTACCTTATCACTATGCAGAATTTTTTGTGTAAGGGCCCAAAAACAATGGTACTAGCTACAGTTGTTTATTGCTTATTGCCCCAGCAGAGGCCTGGTCCTGAGGAGGCAAAAGTTCACCTCTCAGCTACTCATTTAGGCCTATTGCTGTGGTACACATAGGACCTTTATTTTAGGGATCATTCATAAATCCAGCTTTCCAGCAGGGTAACAGATAGGTAACATTAGCTAACAGTAGCTGATCCACACAAGAACAAGATGCTTTGAACAAGAAGACGAAGCCTCCAAAACCTCAAATCTTTGGACAAGACCAAAATGATAAAAAGCTTTACATCATCAGTACTTGAGGAGAAAGAGACCAATTGAAGCCCCAATTCCTCCCAGATTTATGTATCTGTTTGAACATGTGTGCATGTAGGCCTGTGACCTATGTGTATACACATGTATGTGCATGGGCACACTTACAAATGCAGTTTGCACCTGTGGCTTCTTATGAAAGTACATGTTCTGTGTACTTCCTGGGCATGTCTATATACAAGGGAACAGGTACATGTACATGTGTGTACACATGCGTGCACATTTTTATGTGTAGACCTGAGTGTTTGTGTATCTGTGCTGGTGCATGCAAGTGTGGGGTTACATTTACAAATGAGTGAAATGGTAGCTGCGTGTTCCTATGTGTGCCTCTCTGGCTGCAGACAATGTACAGATGGCTGCAGGCGAATGAATGTGTCACTGTGTACATATGCACGTGGGTGTATTTTTAAGAACAGATAGTACAAATAAACAGCATAAACAAGATGGTTGGGAGGAGGTGGGGTTTTAAATACTTAGGAAGACAAACAACCCCATAAGGACTTTGGAAGCACTCATTATATACAAATAATGTATATGCTAATTACAAATTACTCTTTTCTACTCATTAAAGCAGAACTGCTGCACTTTATTAGTTCAGTTCTGGTTACTCTACACACTTGAAAGCAATAAAAATGACTCTGGGGTCAGGAAGACACATGCATAGGGCAAAGGGAGCCACTCAGACAATGTGAATGGTCACTCAGGCCAGGGGGCCAGGGCATTGAGGACTCCTCCCTGTCCCTCCCACTGCCATGTTCAGTCGGTCAGGTCACCAAATTCAGTCAAACCTACCTCCTTTCCTTCATCTCCAATACCACTGCGCTGATTCAGGCCACATACCTATTCCCTGACACCTCCTGGACAGCTGTGCACACTGCCTCCCACTAGTCTCCCTAGCTTAAGTCTCCCCGCTTCCAGTTTCTCCCCCAAGACGCTACTGGCAAATCCACTCACTTAAAATCGCCCTCTGCTTTCCCATCACCACTGGATAAAGCTCCAACCCCATAGCTTGTCCAACCATGACCTGGCTCCTAAACACCTCTGTGGCCTCATCTCCCTGCACTTCACAACCAACAATATTCAGTGACTCCCAGACAGTTTCCTGAGTCCCTCATTCCTGTGGTTGAGACTTCTGGGTCTGGGCACACATTTTTCCCCAGTCCCTAAAGTCCTCTCTTTACTACTCCTGCTCCACTAGCTGGATTGCAAGGTGGGCTCCTATTCCATATGGCAAAACCCTGCTCTGGGAAACCATCCCCTAGTGTGTCTAGCATATCACTAATTCCTCCACTTGCCTTCCTCTGTCCTTTGCATCCAAGCATTTTGTTTCCTTATTGCCTATCTTCCTCCTCCACTAGACTGCAAGCAGGGGTCTTGCTTTATTGACTGCTAATTGCACGCTCAGCACCTACAAAAGTTGCTGGCATACAACAGACATTCAACAAATACGTGCTGAATGAAAAATTAATTAAAACCTGTATTATACTGCTCTTCATATCATCACTGCAACTGTTATAATCTGCTTCACCCCTTGCAATTAGGGTTTTAAAATTATTACTAAACACTGGCTTGAGCTCCCCTGCACCTCTTCACCCTAGGACCTCGGCTCTTGGATAACTCCCTGTTCTGTTAGTCATTCCTGCTCTTTCCACAGGCATGAGCAGCCAGAACTCAGGTGCACCACCTAGAGGCTGCAAGGTAAAACAACTCAGAAACAGAAGGCACCAGAAGCAGCCTTTTCTGTGGGATGCAGGGAGCAGTCACTGGGGTTATTTCCATCTGAGAATGAGTCAGAAGAGGTTCCCAGTCTCAGCTCAGGTGATATGTGCAGCACTAGTTTTTGTCACACATTCTAAGTCCTGATCACAAGTGCAGGGTCCTCCCACCTCAACCCTTCCTACTGTGTTCTCCCTTTGTGCCCCTCCTGCTCAGCAGACTTCTGCCCTACCCATTTAATTCAATCAAAGTAGTTCTCATAACCTGGAAAGTCAAAAATTTTGTTCCTTCTCTGATGCTCTATTTCTCGTATGAAATTTGTTCATCCTATATCTAGTAGCTTTCAATGTCTAGATACTAAGAAGTATGGACTTTGTGAGGTCATAACAATTTGTCTAGTTACAACCTTTCCCAAAGCCAGTGGTTGGCTCCTGACTTTATATTTTCATAACAAAAGAATACACTCAAGTCCCTCTTCCCAGAGATTTTCTCAACAATGACTTCTTATCCTTCCCTATAACACAGAAGCAGTGATCAACTTTGAAGTGGAAGCTTTTTTATTAACAAATTAAATATTTCACAAAATATTTTACTTACCTGGAGCCAGCTATATAATTATTTGTTTATAGGTTAGCATCCTTCAAGACACATCAAGACTCTTTTAAGGCAAGATTTATGCTATCGACTTCTATATACTAGGCTTCAACTCAAGCTTTTTCCTGAGAATCCAGCAATTTGAGAAACAGATGACACTACCTATCCACCCTCTTGCATGCTCAGGAATCTGAATGCTCTTGGAGTTTCTTAAAGGATTAAAATCTAAATGTGAAAGCATTTGAGAGTGCATGAGAAGGAAAAGCAACTCTAAAACCAACACGGAAAGAATGAGATTGCTGGGAAATTGACCCAACACTTCAACCCTAGGGAAGAGGGCTGTGGAAGGTCATGTGCACAACTGAACAGCAGTAAATTTCTCCATAAGGGAATGCAGCTGAAGCTTGTCAGAACATGAAATAAAGACGACCCAAACAAATGGAAGGATATACCATGTTCATGGATGGGAAGACCATAATCTGAAGATGGCAATTCTCTCCCAAAATAATCTATCTCTAAATTCAATGAAAAATCTATCAAAATAAAAAAACTGTAGCAAATAACAAACTGATCCAAAAATTCATAAAGCTGAGCAAGGAACAAGAGATAACCATCATAATTTTGAAGAACAAGGAGGATAAAAAGAAGGAAGATAATGAGGAGTGAGAGGGACAACCTACCTTGCTAGATATAAAGAGTAATTATTCTTACAACTCAACAATAAAAGACCCAGTGTGAAAATGGGCAAAGGATATGAATAGAGCTTTCTCCAAAGAAGATACACAACAGCCAATAAGCACATGAAAGGTGCACAACCTCATGCATCATTAAGGAAATGCAAGTCAAAACCACAATGAAATACTACTTCACGCCGACGAGGATGGTTATAATTAAAAAAAAAAAAATTAACAAGTGTTGATGAAGATGGGAAAAATTCAGAGTCCTCATACATTGCTGGTGGAAATGTAAAATGGTTGGTGCCAACACTTGGAAAAACAATGTAACAGTTCCTCAAAAAGTTAAACAGAGTTACCATATGATCCAGCAATTCCACTCTCAGGTATGTAGCCAAGAGAATTAAAAATATGTTCATAAAAAACTCTTACATGAAAATTCATAGCCAAAAAGTAGAAAAACCCAAGTGTCCATTAACTAATGAATGGATCAACAAATTGCAAGATATTCGTACGATGAATATTATTCAGCCATGAAAAGCAATATGGTATGGTTACATTCTACACATTGATGAACCTTGAAAACATTACATCAAGTGTATAAAATATCCAGAATAGGCAAATCTATAAAGACAGAAAATATATTAGTGGTTTCCCAGGGCTAGAGAAGGGATGAGGAGTTTGAGGTAATAGTTTAAGGATTTATGGTTTCTTTTAGGGTAATGAAAATGTTCTAAAAATTGACTGGGGTGATGGTTGCACAACTCTGTAAATATACCAAAAAAAAAAAAACCCACATCAAAGAGCACACTTTGAAAGGATGAAATTTATGGTATGTTAATTATATATCAATTTTTTAAAGAGTCATTATAAAGCTACAGCAACTAAAATATGTAGGGCTGGTGTAAGGACCAACAATTAGACAAAAGAAAAAAAGAAAGCTCAGAAGTTTATCCATGCATAAAGGAACATTATATATGACAGAGGTGGCATTACAGATCAGCAGAGAAATGGTTTCATCAATATATGATCTTGTATATCTATGTATGTGAGAATTGAAATAAAATTAAATCTCACATCTACACCACTTATACACGTGAGTTTCAGTTAAAGAACCTAATTTTTAAAAAACTGTAAAGCTTTCAGAAGAAAATAAAACAACACAACTTTATGACATCAAGAGAGATTTTTCAACAAGATGAGAAAATACAAACCAAAGTGGGGGAAATGGGACACTTTTTTTTTTACATTAAAATTAAAACTACATATTTTAGTTGCTGTAGAATATATAATACCATTAATAAAGAAAAAGGGAAGCACATAACCAATAAAGGATTGGTTTCTGGGATGTATAAAGAACTCCTAAAATTAGGGGTTTTTTTGCTGTGATTATAGGCGTGAGCCACCATGCCCAGCCTCTTCTAGATAATTTTATTTCTGTTTTTTGTTTTTTTTTTTTAAGTTCTGGGATACATGTGCAGAATGCGCAGGTTTGTTACATAAGTACACACGTACCATGGTGGTTTGCTGCATCTATCAACCCATCATCTAGGCTTTAAGCCCCGCATGCATTAGGTATTTGTCCTAATGCTCTCCCTCCCCTTGCCTCCAACCCCCTGACAGGCCCTGGTGTGTAATGTTCCCCTCCCTGTGTCCATGTGTTCTCATTGTTCAACTCCCACTTATGAGTAAGAACATGCAGTGTTTGGTTTTCTAGTCTTGTGTTAGTTTGCTGAGAATGATGACTTCCAGTTTCATCCATGTCCCTGCAAAGGACATGAACTCATTCTTTTTTATGGCTGCATAGTATTCCATGGTGTATATGTGTCACATTTTCTTTAACCAGTCTATCATTGATGGGAATTTGGGTTGGTTCCAAGTTTTTGCTATTGTAAACAGTGCTGCAATAAACATATATGTGCATGCATCTTTATAGTAGAATGATTTATAATCCTTTGGGTATATACCCAGTAATGGGATTGCTGGGTCAAATGGTAGTTCTGGTTCTAGATCCCTGAGGAATCGCCACACTGCCCTCCAGTGTTTCTATTTCTCCACAGCCTCACCAGTATCTGTTGTTTCCTGATGTTTTAATAACCACCATTCTAACTGGTGTGAGATGGTATCTCATTGTGGTTTTGATTTGCATTTCTCTAATGACCAGTGATGATGAGCTTTTTTTCATCTATTTGTTGGCCGCATAAATGTCTTCTTTTAAGAAGTGTCTGTTCATATCCTTCACCTGCTTTTTGATGGGGCTGTCTAAAATTAATTTAAAAAGTAAACAATAAAAAATAGTGCAAGGAATGAAACCAGCAATTTACAGAAACATCAATAAAAAATTATCAAAATCACTAGCAGTTAGGGAAACACAAATTAAAACAATGATGTACCACTTCTCACTCTTCATATTTAAGTATTTGTGAGTTGCGGTGAAAATGCAAGAAAATGAAAATTCTGATAACTCTTGATGGAAGTATAAATTGATGAAAGCCATTATAAAAAAAATTGCAAAATCTGGTAAAGATACACTGTGAGCTGAACATTTATGTTCCCCCAAAGTCATATATTGAAATCCTCATCCCCCAAGGTGACGGTAAGAGAATGTGGAGACTTTGGAAAGTGATTAGGTCATGGAGGTGAAACCCTCAGAAATGGGATTAGTGCTCTTATAAAAGAAATCCAAGAAAGACCCCTTACCACTTCCACCATGTGCGGTTGGAGTGGAAAGAAGACTGTCTATGAGAAAGTGGACGCTCACCACACCCTAAATCTGCCAGTTCCTTGATCTTGGACTTCCTAGATGCCAGAACTGTAAAAAATTTCTGTTGTTTATAAGCCACCTGTTTGTAGTATTTTGTTATAGCAGCCTGAACAGACTAAGACAGATGCTTATAGCATAATGCTCAACTATTCTCATTTTAGATCTGATATGGTTTAGATCATGTCCCCACCAAGTCTCATGTGGAATTGTAGTCCCCAGTATTGGAGGTGGGCCCTGGTGGGAGACAGTTTCTCAAGAATGGTTTAGCACCATCCCCTTGGTGCTGTTCCCCTGATAGTAAGTGAGTTATCATGAGATCTGGTTGTTTAAAAGTGTGTAGCACCTTCCCCCTCTCTCTCTTGCTCGTGCTCCCACCATGTGAGACACCTTGCTTCCCCTCTGCCTTCTGCCATGATTGTAAGTTTCTCGAGGACTTTCCAGAAGCTGAGCAGCTGCCAGCACCATGCTTCCTGTACAGCCCGCAGAACCATGAGCCAATTAAACCTCTTTTCTTTATAAATTACCCAGTCTCAGGTATTTCTTTACAGCAATGTGAGAACAGACTATACAAGATCTAACCCTTGAAAAGGAGAGAAACACATAAATATTTAAGGATCCTTGAATAAGTATGTTTATTTTGCAGCACTTTTTCACACATGGAACAACTTTGTTTAAATTCTCCATGTGTGGAAGGGGAACATCACACTTCGGGGACTGTTGTGGGGTGGGGGGAAGGGGGAGGGATAGCATTGGGAGATATACCTAATGCTAGATGACGAGTTGGTGGGTGCAGCGCACCAGCATAGCACATGTATACATACATAACTTACCTGCACGTTGCGCACATGTACCATAGAGCCTAAAGTATAATAATAATAATAATAATAATAATAATAAAATTAAAAAGATAAAAATAAAATAAATTCTCCATGTGTATCTTTGAGTTTCAGATGACTTTCTGAGTCATCTAAGACATTTCTTTTCCAAAGCATAGCATGCTTGCTTGTTTCTTAACCTTCTTTTTAATTGACACACAGTAACTGTGCATATTAATGGGATACAGAGTGATATTTGGATACACTATACAATGTGTGGTGATTAGCAAATTCATCACCTCCAACACTTGTCATTTCTTTGTGTTGAGAACATTAAAAGCCCTCTCTTCTAGCTATTTAAAAATATACAATAAATTATTGTTAACTATAGTCACCCTACAGAGCTATGGAACAATAGAACTTATTCCTCCTATCTAGCTATATTTTTGCATCCATTAACCAACTTCCTTTTTCTTCCCTCCCCACCACCCTTCCCAACCTCCAGTAACTACAATTCTACTCTTTGCTTCTATGAGTCCAACATTTTTAGCTCCTACATATGAGTGAGAACATGTGGTATTTATCTTTCTGTGTCTGACTTATTTCATTCATCTACATTTCCAGGAATGGCAGAATTTCATTCTTTTTTTATGGCTGAAAGTATTCCATTGTGGATATGTACCACATTTTCTTTGTTCCCTCATCTGTTGATGGACACTTAAGTTGGCTCCATATCTTGGCCATCGTGAATAATGCTGCAATAAACATGGGAGTGCAGATTTCTCTTCAAGCATTTATTATAACAGAGAAAGCCCAGATGCAACCAGGGATAGGAAAATTGATAAGGAAAGTATAGATTATAACTACAGTTTAGCATAGCAGTTCAAATGAATGAATCAGGGCTCTATGTATCAACATCAATAAATCTCAAAGGTATAATATTAATTTTTTTCAGAATTATACATGCAGTATAACATATGAATTTTAAATATTTAAATCATGCAAATTGTAGATATATATTTACATACAAATTTTTAAAACACAGAAAGAAAAGATATACACCAGCTTGTCAGTAGTTACCTTTGGGATAGAAAGATGTGTAAGAAAAGAATGGGGCCCTTTTCTTTAACTGTATTTGTAACATTTTATTTTTCAATTAGTTAATCCAAATATGGCAAAATACTAATGTTTGTTAAATCTAAGTGGTAGATGAATGAGTGTCTGTTTTACCATTATCTGTAATTTTCTGTATACTTCAAATAGTTCATAACTAACGTATAGAGGACCACAAGACTGGAATCAAGAGACCAATTAGAAACTGGTAGCAAGAATTCAAGAAGGAGATGATGGAAATTGAGACCCAGGGGGCATTAGGAGGGGTGCAAAAGTGGATGGGTTGAGAGTAGGGGAGATTTAGTAGATAGAATTCATATAACTTGGTGATTATTTAGATAGAGTAGGTAAAAGAGACAGAAAAGTTAGGCAGGGTGCAGTGGTTCATGCCTGTAATCCTAGCACTTTGGGAGGCCGAGGCAGGTGGATCACGAGGTGAGGAGTTCAAGACCAGCCTGGCCAACATGGTGAAACCCCATCTCTACTAAAGATACAAAAAAAAATAGCCAGGTGTGGTGGCGTGCGCCTGTAATCCCAGCTATTCAGGTGGCTGAGGCAGGTCAATCGCTTGAACCCAGGCGGCAGAGGTTGTAATGAGCCAAGATCGCACCATGCACTCAAGCCTGGGTGACAGGGCGAGACTCTGTCTCAAAAAAATAGACAGAAAAGTTAAAAATGCTATGCAAATTTCAGCTAGAGCAATTGGATGAATGCTTGGTGGTCGTTGACTGAGACAGAAAAGAGAAGAGGAAGAGCTGACATCAGGCCAAATATTGATTAAATTAGGGAAATATTTGTTTTGAGATTTTAAGCAAACAAATGGACCTCTGGTTTAGTTATCAGAACCAAAACTTGAGGTTCTTAGAATGTAGTTGACAAATTAAGACAGGGACAGTGTGCAGAGTGGAAAGAAGGAAAAGAATGGAACCCTGGAACACCTGAAAATGTAAGGTCTTGGGCCAAGAGAGAAGAGCCTGCAAATGTGACTGAGAAGTCACCACAGAGGTAAAAGGAAAACAAGGAGACTGTGGGGACCCAAGAACAAAAGAAGCGAAGGTCAAAAATGAATAAGGAGGCCAGTGCTATCAGGTGCAACTAGGCCCCAAAAGTCCCCACTGGATGTAACAATGCAGAGATCTCTGCCGACCTGAGAGTAGAAATCAAATTGTGGAGGACTAACAGGTAAGAAAGATTCACAGGCAAATGTAGACATTTGCTTTAAAGTCAGACTGCCTAGGATCAAACCTTACACTAATATGTACCCCAGGCATGTCACCAAATCTCTCCATACCTTAATTAGGTGTTAACTCATCTAGTATTAATTTTTCATAGGATTATTGTGAAGATTAAATAAGTTAAGCCAAGTACAACGGCACGTGCCTGTACTTTCAGCTACTCAAGAGGCTGAGGTGAGAGGATTGCTTGAGGCCAGGAGTTCAAGGTTGTGGTATGCTACAATCAAGCCAGGAATAGCCCACTGCACTCCAGCCTGGGCAACATAATGAAACCCTATCTCAAAAAAAATTAATACTAGGCGAGTTAGCACATTCACTATTTATTGTCACTGTATCTATTGACAAGAGTCAACAAATACATACCACTATTATTATGAAATATGGTTGAGATGAGGGAGAAAATAGGATAGTAGCTAGAAGAAACCTTGAGCCAAATGATGATAGTTGGGTGAGAGAAGCTGAACATGTTTGGAAGCTGATGGAAAACCAGTAGGGAAACAGGTTGAAGATTCAGGAGAAAGAGAAGAGATTGTTTATGGAGAGAGTTACCTGGGGAGGCTGCAGGGTTGGGGTCCAGAGCACAAGTGAGGAATTTCACCTAATGGTGGAGACCATAAACCTCTTCCATTGTGGTGGGAAAAATGACAGAGAGCATGGATACAGGCAGAGATGTACTTGAAGGTGGGCAGCCAGGGTGAGGAACAGAAAGTTCACAGTATCCATGCCACTGATGGGTTCTGTTTTTTCAGTGTCCCAGTACATAACGTTGTCTTTTTTTTTTTTTTTTTTTTTTTTTTTTTGTAAAAGGAAGATATTGGAAATCCAAGGACACTAGATACCACAAGACAGCCACTTTGGAGAATGAGAGACAGACCCCAAAAGAAAGGTAGATCTCTGGGTAGCACTGGGATCCCAGGCCAGTCTGGAAACGAGGGGAATTTACAAGACATCAGACACAGGCACCTAAGTAAGCGCTGGTTTCCTGGGTCAACCCAGAGTTTTCTGCCATGTGATAAGTGAGGAAATACCAGAGCAGGCAAAACTCAGAGGACCGGTTAGGCATAAGTTGGCCTTGAGGCAGCCTGCCAGCAGGTGGCTGGGTTCAGACACACAGTTGATGTTGAGTGGCAGGAGGAATGTGCATTCTGGGCAGATGAGCAGGAGCTGAAACTGAGGCACCAGGCCAGTGCAGTCCTAGCAAGACTGACTTGATTTTGAGTCCCATAGCAATGATCTGGAGCTGCTCATTAGTCTATTCTGTCACAAGTCAGGACTGACCAAGAGTCCTTATGTACATGGCTTAGAACCTACCAGGGAGCTGGTTAAACACACAAATGTCCCCTCCCCATGCTATGAGATTCTGAAACAGTAGGTTGAAGGTAGGAAATCTCCATTCTGACTCACAACAAAGTTTGGAAATCACTACCCCTTATACTGGGACTGAGCTTATCCTGCAGGTGGTTATAAAGAGGCTTCAGCTGTTCAGGAGCCAGGGCCTGGCCAGGCTTGGCATATGGCCCAAAGCCCCTGAGGCATGAGGAAGCTGGTAAACCTACAGCATCTTCCAAGACATTAAGGGGTTAAAAAAGTGCTGGGAACCTGCATACTTTTATTACATTATAGGGATGTTATTGCATTATAAATAATGCCACAGGATGCATTATTTATACATTTAATATCAGGCTTGCTTATAAGTCAGATCTCTTCACTTTTAGATAAATACTCATCTGCAGCCCACCTCCAGCAGCCATGCACAGACAGGAAAGTGGAGAGGCACCACACTCCTACTCTCTCAGACAGCGGAGGGAGGGCGGACACATGACAGAGACAGCAAAAACCCTGTGATGGGAAGCACATAATGTCTTTATGAAAACTAACAGATGGCTCTTTCGAAAGCCCTTTCAGTTCTCCTCTATTCTGATAAGAGCAGTTAAGCAAGATATACTGGAGAGAGCTTTATGGGTTTGTACTTATTGTACAAACTATATTGTACTCCTAAGAGCCTAGAGAGCAGGAGACAGGGAGGCCAAGTGCATGCAGAGGGTGTGGGGAGAGAGAGGATGATGCCTGGCTCCTCTGCCCAGCTCTGCTGCTGGCGTGTGTCTGCACACTAAACTGGACTATTACTAGTTGCAAAATAGAAGCAATGATAGCTGCTCTTTCTCATTCATTCAAATAATTGTTCATTCAGAATATTTACCATGACAGCTTTCCATGTGCCAATTCCTGGGCCAGGGGCTAAAGGAGATCCAGAGATGAAGAATACCAACCCTCTCAAGGGACTCTGCATCTGCATAAAGACAGACCTATCCAGATTCATCTATGACCCTTGATATACAGCAATCCACAGCAAAAGCCAAGACAGCGAGTTGTTGAGTTCGGAGGAAAGTGCGGCTACCCCAGCCATAAAACTACTATTATTATTATTTTCATTATTATTATTATTTAACTAAACACAATCACTATGATTTATGTGTCAATCAGTCTCTGAGTACATACGGACTGAGTACCTTTGTGTGCCATCCCCTGTTCCAAGTACCAGCATTACAGTGGAGGCCAAGACAGACTGGGTCTTGACGTACTCAAAACTCACATGCTGGTAGAAAATACAGGAAACAAGTCAACCAATAGAATAACTTCAGAGACTGAAAGTACTAGCAACAAAATCAGTCAGGACAGAGGGGAGGGGAGTTGGGGTGGGAAGACTTCTCTAAGGAGGTAACATTTGAGCTAAAACCTGAAAGAGGTCACGTGAAGATGAGAAACAAGGTAGCAGGGGTGGAGGGGTATGCTGAGGCCTTGAAGGGTGAGTAGAATTTGTAAAGGCAGAATTGAAGAAAATGAGTTTTCCCGATAGAAGGATACAGATGAACACAGACACCAGTGGTAGAATAAGGTCAGGTACAGAAAAGTCACAGTTAAACTAGGAAGGAATTTACCAGGAAGATGGGGGATATCAGGTTGGCTGGGGCCCATAGGTAGAGAGATCCAGAGGACATCCCAAGAGGTCTATACCTCACCTCATAGGAAAGGGGAGAGGGGAGAGGGGAGATGCTGTGGCCTGCAGAGCACAGGCAGAGGTGGGCTTTCAGCAAATCTAATAGCTGTGAGTAGAGTGGATGACAGAGCCAGGGAAAAGAGTGGAGGATGGAAATTTGCCATAGAGCTGCCCCAGCCATCCAAGAGAAGCACACTGCAGGGTGCTTGATTCTGTCCTTTTGAGGACTAAATCATCACATCTAAGTGCCATGCTCTCTCCCTAATTTCCACCCATTTAGAAACCCAGAAGTTCTTTAAGTATTTGGGATAGAGGGCACTAGCTTGGCAAGGTTGTTTCGTTTTCTGCCACACACCTTGAAAATTTAAAAGTCTACAATTTAGAACCCATACACAGCTGGGTGTGGTGGGTCATGCCAGTAATCCTAGCACTTTGGGTGGCAGAGGCAGGTGGCTCACCTGAGGTCAGAAGTTCCAGACCAGCCTGACTAACATGATGAAACCCCATCTCTACTAAAAATACAAAAAAATTAGCTGGGCGTGGTGGTGCATGCCTGTAATCTCAGCTGCTCCAGAGGCTGAGGCAGGAGAATCGCTTCAACCTGGGAGGGGGAAGTTGCAGTGAGCCGAGACCGTGCCATTGCACTCCAGCCTGGGCAACAAGAACAAAACTCTGTCTCAATAAAAATACAAAAATACAAAAATGCAAAAATTAGCTGGGCATGGTGGCGGGTGCCTGTAATCCCAGTGAGCCAAGACCGTGCCATTGCACTCCAGCCTGGGCAACAAGAACAAAACTCTGTCTCAAAGAAAAAAAAAACAAAATACAAAAATGCAAAAATTAGCTGGGCATAGTGGTGGGTGCCCGTAATCCCAGATACTCAAGAGGCTGAGGCAAGAGAATCGCTTGAACCTGGGAGGCGGAGTTTGCAGGGAGCTAAGATCACACCATTGCACTCCAGCCTGGGTGACAAGAACAAAACTCCGTCTCAAAAAAAAAAAAAACCACACACACGCAGTGATATCAACTGGTGAGAAAATGTCTACAGTCTACTTAATAATATTGTACCAATGTCAGTTTCCTGGTTTCAATCATTATACTGTGATTATAAAAGATGCTATCAGGGGAAGCTGGAAGAATGGGAATTTTCTGTATTACTTTTGCAACTTTGACATGAGTATAAAATTAGCTCAAAATAAACTTTAAAAAAAAAAGACAATGATTTAGTGTCTTTGCTATCTGGTCTTACAAGTGACAACTTCTACTAAGGAAAAACTAAAAAGTCCAATGGGTGCATAGAACGAAAGATATCTATCTGTTAACATATCCCACCCCACCCAGCCACATGCTCAGACCTCCCCACCTCCACTCAGCTTTCTTTCAACAGCCTGGATGATCTTTTGTACTCACCAACCTTGTCTCTTTGCCTAGTCCCACTCCCTGCTCAATACCCGTCAGTGGCTCCACATTCCATTTAGGCTAAATGAATGGATTTCTCAACAAATCATTAATGCTTCTCATGATCTGGCCTCTGCCAACCTCATCTCATACACTGCTTCTTGTTCTCTTTCCTCCAGTTACACTGTCCTACTTTTGTCTCTTCAATCGCTCTCAGCTTTTTCCTTCCACAGTGTCCCTGCATAGCCTAAATCATTTGCCTCGTGCACGAAACCTCTGCCCCATCTGTCACCTTGCCCAGATAAGCCTCACGCCTCCTCCAAGGCTCGGCTCAGCTCAGCCTCACCCGCTGGCCTCCCTGGCAAGAAGGAATCTTTCTATTTTATGTTCTCATGACACCTGCCTTTCCTTGCCACTTTTGCAGGTGCAATTTTCCATGCATTAACTTGCAATAATCTTTCGTTACCTTTTTCCTCCCTAGTCTGAAGTTGCATGAGAATGGGGCCTATGTTAGAGAGGTTCCAGTTTTGCATCCGTCTTTGCTTTAAATTTTTAGTTTAGTCTCTTCATTGAATCCCCAGCATCTAGCACAGTCCCTAACATGGGACACATGTATAGAGAATGGTTTTGGGGGTGAGGAAGAGAGTTAGAAAGAAAGGACTAAGGGAGAGAGAAAGGGAGGTAAGAAGGAAAGGAAAGAGGGAGGCAGGCCAGGAAGGATGTAGTCAGTCATGGAGAGAGAGCAGAAATAAAAAGCACAAACCCAGGGAAGAGAAACAGGAGGCATCCCAGGCCTGAAGATTCCAGATATACCCAGAAGCACATCTTAAACGGGCAACAGCAAAAAGTGTGTGAAGGAAGGAACAGCTGTTGGGCAATTGTGTGCCCAGGGCCTAGAATGGAAGAGAAGACTTTGGGAATTATAGACAGTTCCCGCCCTTCTGAGAGGACCTTTTTGAGATGGAATCAATGTGACCTGCGCTCCAGTGAGGCCTTGGGAATGAGAGCTTTCAGTGTAGACAGGAGCCAGTTGCCTCCAGTGCTCCATAGCAGAACTCCATGGATGTTCTCTGCTGACCCCAGAGAGCTTCAGATGCTGGGAAGTTGGCCTTAAATCCTGCATGGGATGAATTCCATTCCCCCAAAATTCATACGTTGAAGTCCCAATGCCCAATACTGCAGAATGTTACTGTATTCTGAAATAGGGTCTTTACACAGGTAATTAAAGTTGAGGCCAGGCATGGTGGCTCACACCTGTGATCCCAGCACTTTGAGAGACCAAGGCAGGCAGAAGGCTTGTGCTCAGGAGTTCAAGACCAGCCTGGGGCCTGGGCAACATGGTAAAACCCCATCTCTACAAAAAAAATACAAAAATAATTAGCTGGGCATGGTGGCAGCTACTCAGGAGACTGAGGTGGGAGGATGGCTTTAGCCTGAGAGGCAGAGTTTGCAGGGAGCCGAAATCATGCCACTGCATTCCGGCCTGGATGACAGAGCCAGACCCTGTCTCAAAAAATAAGAAGAAAATATATATAAACTTAAATGAAGTCATTGGGGTGGGGGGGCCTGGTTCAATATGATCGGTTTTCTTATAAGAAGAGGAAAATAGGGCATAGACGTACAAAGAAGGAAGACCATGTGAAGACACAGTGAAGAGACAGCCATCCGCAACCAATGGGAGAGACCTTAGAAGAAACCAACCCTGCCAACACCTTTAACTCAGACTTGTAGCCTCCAGAATGATGAGAAAATAAATGTCTGTTGTTAAAGTCACTCCGTTTGTGCAGCTTTTTTACAACAGCCTGAGCAAACTAATGCAAATCCCACTCCATTGACCAAGTGCTCATATTGAGACTATTCTAGAGGAAGGGACCTGAGAGAGACAAAGGAACGGTTATTGGAGAAGGTGCCCATGCACATGAGCCTGTCACTCCTCTGGAATCTGAAAAGGGGAGAACAACAACTACAAAAAAAAGGAGATGGTGTGGTATGCAGGATACGAGCACATGCTTTGGAATCAGAACTGGCTTTGAGTCCCAGCTCTGCACTTACTTGCTGTATGACTTTAGACAAGATACCTAATCTCCCCAGAACTCAGGGTCCTCCTCTGTAAAATGAGGTCAACTATAAAACCCACATAGGACTATGGTGAGAATTCAAAAAGGGGAATTAACAGAAATCCTTTAGCCCGGCACTGATTGCATTAGCTGGTGGTGGTGTTACCATCGCTGTGGATGTTGTGAGTTTTTTTTTTTTCTGTTGCTAAAACAGTTTATTATATATTACGAGAAAAAGAAGGAGGAAAGAGAGAGAGAGAGAAATCTAGTTTATATTTTTATAGAAAAATCAGCCCCCGCTTTGTAGGACTCCCACTACTGCTCACTTGGCCACGTCTCTGTGCCCCTGGGGACTCACTTGGCTCCTCTGAGTCTTGCTGTCCTTGTATGCACACTAAGAGAAGGAATCAGGCCAGGTGTGGTGGCTCACGATTGTAATCCCAGCACTTTGGGAGGCTGAGAAGAGCGGATCGCCTGAGGTCAGGAGTTCAAGACCAGCCTGGCCAACATGGTGAAACCCCGTCTCTACAAAAATACAAAAATTAGCCAGGCATGATGGTGGGTGCCTGTAATCCCAGCTACTTGGGAGGCTAAGGCGGGAGAATCGCTTGAACCCGGGAGGTGAAGGTTGCAGTGAGCCGAAACTGTGCCATTGCACTCCAGCCTAGGGGACAGAGCGAGACTCCATCTCAAAAGAAAAAAAAAAGAGAAAGAATCACCACTGTGTTCAACCCCCAAGCTCCCCACCTGCAATTTGAGTCCTGATCTAGTTGGGCGAGAATGAAACAGCATCCCTCGCTGACCTCCTGGCAAGGTGAGCGAAGACCTTTCCTCTAAGCAACAACACGTTCTCTCCCCCAATTGCCCCAGTCCCAGATCAGAGCCTTCCTTCAGCAAATCATGGTAATAAATATGGTCTGAAGTGACTCCAGCTCTTACAGCCTTAATAAATGGGTTGCCATAGTGGCAAATTCAGGCACGGAGAGCATCTTTTCAATAAAGGCTGAGAGGGTTATTAATAATGTTAACGTAGTGCCTCGTGAAGTCACAGCCTCACAGGGAGGGCCTCTCGCCCTCCTCCCCCAGCCCATCTCTCCCAGGACTGGACAGCAAAGTGCCTGATTGTGACCGCTATGAGGTTGTGACCTGTGAGAGTCAGAAATCCCACAGCTGGAGTGAGGCAGCTGGGGACAGGGGCAGTGAGGCCCTTGGCAAGAGTTCACAAGGGGAGTGTGCTTCCCCATTTGGCCAGCAAATGACCTTCCCAGCACCCGCTCTTTATGGGCTATGGAGGGTAGAGTAGCATAGCATGGAGGGTGAGAGGACACTCTTTCAAGATGGGTAGACCTGGGCTCAAATCCCAGCTGACTTCTCATCCACACCCTCCCTGGAGGCATTGTTTAAAATTGAAAAGCCCCTGGCACTTCCTGTCAGCTTACCCTGGTTACTTATTTCTCATAGCACATGTGATCATCACAGCAACTCACCAAATATTTCCAGCTCTTCACCTTCTAAACCCATGGCAAAGTTAGAACTCTTTCTGTTGGGTAAAGCCAAAAACTTCTGAGCAGAAATGGCACATGTCACTTCTAGGCCAGGCACCTAATTGCCCATATGAGACTCTTTCCAGAATCTTGCTTTGCCTTGCAAATATTCAAGGTAGTGGGTGCCCCACTGGCCTGCTTCCCTGAGGGACCAATAAATAGGCTGTGCTCTTGGGCCCACCCAGAGGGGCATAAAGCATTAACAAGAAGTAAACCCTGGTTGAAACCAGAGGTCACAAAATTTCTGGCTTTGAGAGCCACACAATTCCTGCTGCAGCAACTTAACTCTCCCATAGCATGAAAATAGGCACAGAAGCACATGGGCATGGCTGTGTTCCACTAAAACTTGATTTACAGAAACAGGCAATGGGCAGGATTTGACCCATGGGTCAGAGTTTGCTGACCCTTGCTTTAAGCCATGCCTGTCCTGACTGATAGGCCCTTATTCCCTTCTAACGTTCTATATTGTTGATTCATTTCATTCATTTATTGTCCACTCTCCTCAAGTACAATGTAAGCACATTGAGGTCAAGGGTTTCCCTTAGCCCCAACTGTACAAAAGCATCTAGAAGAGAGTGGATGCTCAATAAATCTTCTTAAATAAATGCTAAATCATTTGCTGTGGGACCGTAAGTCAGTCATTTAACCTCCTTGAGCCCAGGTTTATTCAACTGTAAAAAGGAGGAGAATAAGAGGACAGACCTCTCCAGGTCAATGAGGATGCTCTGTGGATGATGCATGTTAAGTGCACGACGTATAACGTGTTCCATGGCAGCTGATATTTTTTTGCCATGTCTGGAGCAACAGCCCTGCTGAGTCCAGCTCTGCAGCAGACTCTTTGCCTATCTGCCTCAGTGTTCTCCTCTGTGAAATGGGAGCACAGCTGCCCAGAGTCAATGTTAATTAAGGTGGATGTGAAGCTGCATGGCTGTAAGATTACTCCCTGCGGCTGTATTTTAAATCAGGAATTGGCAACCACCCACCCACAGGCCAAATCTGCTGGCTGCCTGCTTTTGTAAATAAAGTTTTACTGGCACACAGCTACACTCCTTTGCTTAGATATTGTCTAAGGCTGCTTTTACAACAAGACTTGAATAGCGGCAACAGAGACTGCAGGGTCCTCAAAGCCTAAAATATTTACTGTCTGGCCATTTGTAGAAAACATTGCCAACCTCTGCTCCAAACGACTAAGGAATCAAGAAGGACAAGGTTAAGTGGTTGCTCTCACCCACGCTTATGTTTATACAGCTGGTTTACAAGATCCATGTGCAGAGGCTGACAGTTTTGTCCGTCCAATTTTATTTTGTAAAACTCAGCCCAGTGCTATCACCTCAAGAAAACTTCTTATGTTTGGTGCTATTGCACAATAAACTATCCTGCCCATCTATGTCCCATCAACAATGGTACTGCAAGGCCATCTCTGTCTCTCATCCATCCATTTATTTAGTCCTTTGGCAAAAACATGTTCTGAGGCCAGGCGCAGTGGCTCACACCTGTAATCCCAGCACTTTGGGAGTCCAAGGCGAGTGGATCACGAGGTCAGGAGTTCAAGACCAGCATGGACAACATGGTGAAACCCCATCTCTACTAAACATATAAAAATTAGCTGGGCATGGTGGCACGTGCCTATAATCCCAGCTACTCAGGAGGCTGAGGCATGAGAATCGCTTGAACCCGGGAGGCAAACGTTGTAGTGAGCTGAGATCATGCCACTGCACTCCAACCTGGGTGACAGAGCAAGACTCAAAGTCTCAAAAAAAAAAAAAAAAATGTTCTGAGCAGCTAGTCTGCTACAATGAGCAAGATTAATTCCCTACCCTAGTGGAAATCTAGTCTAATAGACAAAAGAAGCACAGGATTTAAAACCAAGGATCATACTATGAAGAAGAACAGGATGCCCTGGGAGCAGTAATTGGACTGTTGTTTCATGCTTATTTGACATATTTCTGAAAATGTCAACAGGGAGAGATCAAGGACAAACCCTAATGACACCTCAATAAAAGATTCCCTCGTGGCTGATACCAACTGTGGGTTCACTGATTTATTGATCATTCAAGAAAAAAAAAAAAAAAGCAGGATGGATAGCAAGTAACATTCATTGAGCCTCTATCATGTGCCAGACCTTGAGCCAAGAAATTTCCCTTGATCATCTCAGCCAAGGGGAAAGGCAAGAAGAGCAGGACTTTTGTCCTGCCCCTGCCAAACACAAGAAAGTGGCTCAGAGAGGTTACACATCTCATCTAACTGCAGAGAGAGAGGTCCAGGATTCCAATCCAGAGTTTCTCATTTTTCTGTCCACTCTATCATCTTGCCTCCCACTCCACCTAAAACCAAAATCAAGTCGTTCACGTCTCTCCACCCTCTCCTCAAGGGTACTGAGGATGTGGCTCAGTACAACCTTCATTCATTCACTCACCCATTCATTCATTATACAAACATGTGAAGTGGTTCCTCGGTGGCAGTGGCAATGACGGATGTGAGTCTTACCTTCACAGGGCTTATAGTATGTGGCACATAGTAGGTGTTCAACAAATACACGTTGAACAAATTACATAATTTCCCAAATGCCCTGCTGGAATTTAGATTCACTCTGGCCACACCATATGCCTGTTGAGGTGGCACTTCATGGAAGAAGGCCTTTAGAAGCAACTAGCGGTCAAGGAGATGGTCTCCTCCCCCATTGCACACCAGCTGTGTGATATCAGACAGGTCATTTCATCTCTCTGAACTTAAACTTTTCATCGCTGTAACTGACACCGTATCAACAACCCACACAGATGGCACAGGAATGGCATGGGATAGCATCATGTATATAGTTCCTAGCACTGGGCCTGTCACTTAGAAAGTGCTGAGGTACAGCCGGTAATAGCAGTAATTAATATTTATTCAAATCCCTACTCAGCTCAGTGCCACATAGGGTTCTCGGCACTTGACATATATCAGCTTATCCCACCCTCACAACCAGCCTGTGAGGAAGGAACCATGATCACTCCAGGTTACAACTGAAGAAACTGGCAGAGAAAGTGAATGATTTGCCCTAAGTCTCACAACTACTGAGCGAGAAGTCAGCCAACAGGTGCCCAATAAATCTTAGCATGCTCCCTCACCCCCTTCCCATATCTGCTGAAGAAGAAAAGCCCCTTCAACTGACACATTTGCTGGTTCCAACGGTCTCTGCTTCCTTCCCGGCTTTTCTTTAACCCTCTAGAGCTTTACCACCTGAACTCTGCATCCAACTCACTCACAGCTCCAGGGGTTTCACAGTGGGCTCTCTGGACCCTGAGGTCCTGCCCAGGTGCCTCTCAGGACATGCTAGAGCCACAGAGGTGGTGGTGAAGGCGACCCAGCTGTTCATTTCCACTCCACCCCAAGCAGCCCTACTTTTTCTGTCTCTCATGGGCCATGGCTTAAGAAAACTTTCAGGATACCAACTTTCGTTTCCCAGGGTTTAAGGTCTCCATGATTCTGTAAAGGTCACTGGCCCAGCCTCAGGCATCTTTTCTACAATTCACTCAGTAACTGGAAGGTGACTTGTTAAGATCTAGAGCCCTTGGGAACATTTAGGGAGGCTACCCTCTCCTGGTGACCTCTACCATTAAGGAATTCAGTCCCATTTAACTCTGCCATGAGAGCAAGGAGTGAGCACCCCGTGATAGGAAGCACCATGAGAGAAAGTGCTAATTCTGGGGCCTCCAACACTGTGTGACATTGGACAAGTTGTTTAACCTCACTTTCCCCATTTGTAAACTGCAGGCAATAGCACCAACCTGTAAAACTACTGTCAGTAATAGAAAGAGCACCTAGCACAATGACTGGTGTGTAAAGGAGGCGGTGGTGGTGGCAGTTAAAGCTCCTGCCTTTTAAAATGTTACCTCCAGTGGCACATATAATAGTATTAGAAACAAAAATAATACAATAATAGCTAACATTGAGTGAGTGCTCACTCAGCCACATACTATGCTAAGTAAGCTCTTTGCATGCTACTTTTTTTTCTCTTCATGGCAACCCTTTGGAGTAGCCACAGTTGTAGTTCTACAGAAAACTGCAGCACAGAAAGGCCGAGTAATTTGTCCAAGATCACACAGCCAATAGGTCACAAAGCTGGTCACAAACCCAGGCCTCTCCTACTCCACAACTAAAGGGCTCACCCACCACTTTACACCACACCTCATTGGCCTGCACCCTCCCAGAACCCTCTCAGTCCCACCCTCCTGGGTACCCAGCCCTCCTTGAGCCCCCAGGACACTTCCTGTCCAGCATGACACCGTTTGACCCCCTCCCCTGGCTTCTAGAGCCAGTGCCCGAGAAGTGACCCACTCCTTGCCGAGCCCCCACAAAGCCCTCAGCCTGACCCCCACGTAATGAAGGGAATTAATATGGCCGAGCCTCCAGCCCAGCCGAGCAGCTTCCCAGCAGCCCTGGCCAGGCCTCTAATTGATTAGGCCATAAAGCCTGGGCACTAAATTGAAAGGAGCTGCACTAATTCTCTTTTATGTTAAATTTCTGTCTTTCCCCTTTATCGAATCCCCCGTCCAATGTCCCTTTCTCTCCCCATCGTGGGCTTGCTGTGGGCCTGTTTTTTCCGTGCACAGATTAAGTACCTAATCAAAATCTTGTCTCCCCTAATGGCATAAAATTGAAAGATAGATATTGCACTTTACACAGCTGATTAAACACTCGAATGTGGCTAAATGCTTAAAGGGCTTGTTACATTAACTAACTCTGTCATCTGCCCACTGTCTTATAATTGCGTGTGCTCGCGCTGCTTCAGGGAGACACAGCAGGATGGCTTTTCGTCCACCTCCTCTTTGGTGGCCCCTCCAGGCCCCTCTCCCAGGGGCCTCCTCCACATAGCTGAGCCAGAGTGCAGGGAGTCAGCGCCCAGGAGTGGCCCCAGTGCTCTTCTTGGTCTTGGGAGCAGGGACAGGGTGGTCAGAGTTCCCCTCCATGCCCAGGCACCAAGTGCCCTCCCCTTCTATTGGCTTCCACCTCAGTGAACCAGGGCAGCAGACTCTTCCCACTTGTCACCCCCTGAAGCCCCTCCAGTGCCTAGTTTCTTGCTTTCAAGAGTATAAACATTCCCCTAGCCCACTCCCAGAGGGAGAGACATTGAGTGCCTGTGGCAGCAGTGACCTGTCATCTGCCGTGCTTCACCTTTGACCCTTGGCATCCCTCTCCCCTCACTCCCAGGTGCTCAAACTCACCTTTGAAATTAATGAAGGTTGATAGCTATGACAATGAAATGTGGCAGAAGCTGAACAGGCACTTCAACACCCACCCTGCTCCTGAACACTCCTGACTCTCTCTGTCTTCATTCAGCACAGGGCACAGCAGAGCCTCAGCCACATGGCTGACAGGAGACGAGACACACACAGGTAATTGATCACCTAAGTTCCCACAGCAAGCTAGCAGAGGGCTGAGTCTTGAACCTAGTCGTCCTGACCACTGCAGCTCAGGACAGGGGGTAAACAGCAGGGGTGTGGAAGTGTGCTCACTGCCCAGGCCAGTGGGAGACAGCCTTTTCTGCCACATCTTCCAGCCCAGAGAAAAGGTGATTTTCACAAAGGAGGAGTACATGGAAATTTCCTAGTGCGACAGTCGAAGAAGAGTGTGGACTCTGGAGCTGGATCAGATGCTGGTTCAACCCCTGCTCCAGCTATTCATTTTCTCAGTGACTTTGGGCAAATTTCTTAATCCTTCCACACTTCCGTTCCTTCTAGGTAAAATGGAGACTCCAACAAATTTTTAATGAACATAATCTGTATGCCCAAGTTCAGAGCTATGCATGGGCATCTCACAGCAAAAACAGAGGCCGTGCCTCTCTCCATGGAGCTTACAGGATGTGTGTGAATCGTTAAATCATTGAATCAATAAAATAATTACCAATTGTGATAAATGCCGTGTAGACCAAAACTAATAAACAACAGCAACAGCAACCCCAAAGGGCTATTACTGAATAAAAGCTTGTAGTGGCTGCTTTAGACAGGGTGACCAGGGGAACTTTCTCAAGCAGGCAACACCAAGCTGAGACCTCAAGGTTCAGAAAGAGCCAGTTACGGTGGACATAAGGATAAAGTGTTTCAGGCAGAGGGACAGAAAGTGCAAAGACTCTGAGACAGGACTGGGGGTTGTCCCAGGCCAGTGTGGCTAGAGAGCAGTGAGCTAGAAAAGAGTAGTTTTCAATCTGGCCTCTGTGTCCTCCCAGTTGTGTGCCCCTGGGCATTTGTCACCAATCAGAGCTTCAGTTTTCCCAACCATAAAATGGAAAACACACAGTACAAGACTACAGTGAAAATCCAGCAAGAAAATGTCTGTCCTGTACCTGCCTCAGCAAACACTGGGTGCCCAAGGCATTCAGGCCAGAAGCTCAGCCCTGGGAGGGTCTTGAACTCATTCAAACCTGCTCCCGTTCAGGAAGGAAGGAAGGGTGCACCTTTCTCCTCTTTCTCTACATCTGTCTCTTTCTGTCTCTGTCTTTTGATCTCCATTTTTCTCTGCAGTCAGCTTTATCTCCTCTTCAGAGGCATTTCTTTCATTGTATGTTTTTTGCCTACTCACCCCCACCTGTCACCCAATAATTCAAATAAATTAGGTTGTCAAGACACCAACTCCAGCCCCAACTGTGCATGAACTTTTAGCTCAAATGCCGTCTACCAACTCCTGTTTCTATGTCTCCAAATTATATTCTTAAGAGAGAATGTGATTGGTCTCCTTGTCTGACAACAGCCAAGTGACTTTGTGCAAATTTCTTAATCTTTCCACACTTCCATTTCTTCTAGGTACAGTGGGGACTCCAGCACACATCCAACAAATATTTAATGAACAGTCTGTATGCCAAGTTCTTAGCTATGCATGGGCATCTCACAGCGATGAGAGATGTCTGACAACAGACCAGCAGATGCCCCTTGGTCCAATGGCTATAGCCAGCAGACAGGACAGTGGGGCAGGTTCTCTGAGCAGGGCCTGCAGGATGCAGGCAGGCCAGTAAGCAGAGACAGTGTACAGCTTGAGTAAAAGAAGCCATAGGCCTTTGGCTCCAAGAAAAGTCACTCTAGTCCCATAATACACCAAGGCTCCCAGGGCAATCCGACCGCCTCCTGCCAGCCTGACCAGATGGCCATAAAATACATAGGTCCTCTTCCTTTACATAGTCAACCTCTTTGCAAGGGTAATACCTAGATCAGACCCTGCAGCCTTGGTGGATCTTAACCAACCACTCCCCACATCCTGTGGGAACTGCCTCCCTATGTCTGTAAGAACCACTTCCTTCTGTGAGAACTTCCTTCCTGCATCTGAAGGAAACATCTCCCTTGGTATCTTGGAACCATTTTCTTTCTCCCTCCTCCCTCTGTGAAAACTGCCTCCCTCCTCCTTCTGCCTCTGGGAACCACCTCCTTCCTCCCTCTTCCCTCAGGCTGTGAGAACTACCTGCCTTGTCTGTGAGAAGTGCCTCTCTCCTCCATCTATCTGTAGAAACCACCTCCCTTGGTCTCTGGGAACCATTTTCTTCCTCCATCCTCCCTCAGTCCATGGAAACCGCCTATTTTCTCCTTCCATCTGGGAAAAAAGCTGCCCTCAGTCTATGAAAACTGCCTCCTTCAGTCCACGAGAACCACCATCCTCCGTTTGTGGGATCTGCTGTCCTTCCTCTGGGGGAATCACTCCTTCATCCTCATCCTCCTCCTCCCCTTATATGCTAGAACCTTCTGTCCCTTCGTCCCCCACCCTCATATGTGAGAACCTTCTGTCCCCACCCCCAGCTGCCCCTCCTCACTGCAGCCTCTGCAGAAAGTCTTCATCTCCCCCACAGTCCTCCTTCATACAGCTCAATTGAGGAGATTATGGACTCCTCACTAAGTGCCTCACATTAAAGATTCATGAAGGCACAACATATATTTTAATAAGGCAGTTTGCAGAATACAGAACTCAATCCTATCCAACGCACATCACTGAGAACTGGGGCCAGAGCCCTGCTGGGAGCTCAGGGCACCATGAAAAAGAACGCAGAGATTTCAGACACCTCGTCTCCAGGGGCCCTGGACTCTACCCACCCCACACAATCTTCCTGACCAAGCCCAAGGTAGCTTGCTCACCCTGAGAGTGGATGGCTCTGTATGAGCAGAAACACACACACTCACACGTGTGCATGCATGCACTCACATACACCTGCATGGGTACTGCCATACATGCACATACATTCACACAAGTATGCACACATACACACACAAAATTGCATGCACTCACACATGCACACTCATGCACATGCACACAATCACAGTCACACACTCCATAAGACAACACTCAGTCTCACACACCAGACTCACAAGAACAGTGGCAGTAATCACTACAATGAACTGAATGATTACTGAGTGGCCATCCCTCTAGATATATTATTTCTTTTGTGGTAAAGGGTCCTTCTGTCCATTGTCCACTGAGGAAAATGACCCACAAAGTGGTTAAGTTGCTTGCTCAAGGTCACACAGGCAGTAGTGGTTGAGGCAGGATGTGAAGCCAGGTCCATTCAAACTCCAAAGTCCACACTCTCCACCACTCAGAACACTGCCTTTGCACATAGAGCCACCTCTAATCCTTTCTGGAAGCACAGGAGTCAGGAGAGGGGATAAATAAATCTGCCTGAGACATCTATGAAGTCCCAGTAACACCCTTACATGTGGATACACACTCCTTAACACGTCCTTCTTCATGTACTTAGCTCTACCCACTTGCACAGGCCCAAGAACTCACACATGCACACCACAAACACACACACACACACACACACACACATCCATGCACATTCATTCAGGCACACAGGTAGGATGACCAACTGTCCACGTTTTCCCTGGAATGAGAGGTTTCCTGGAACAAACTTTCAGTGCCAAAACCTCGGCAGTTCTGGCACACTGGGATGAACTGGTCACCCTACACAATACAGCCACTCCTATGTACCACACCCACAGCCCGCCACGTGCTCAGTCACACTCTCAAGGCTCAGGGTCTGGTGAGTTCAGCAGGGTTTGAAGTTGTTAAGGAACTGCACTCTTAGGACCCTAACTTCAGTGTCAAGGTTGCCTTGAGTTCTAGGCACCTACTTGGTTCATCCAGTTTGCCCTTCTTCTCTCCTGCCTTGGCCAATCTTACCTTCCCCCAGGAACTGACGAAGCTTGGGGTAAATCAGGGCCACAGGGCCCCGCATTTCAGGCAAGCAGGAACCTTCCACATCCAGATATTTCTCAGGCAGGTCCTGGACCCACAATTCCATCTCTCCTCACCCTAGAGTTCACCAACAGTGAGAAGGGAGGGAGCCCTTGCTCTCCAGGACCTCCATGGAGCTTGGCAGATCTGGATTTCAATCCCAGAATAGCCTCTAGTTCGCAGCACGACTAGGGAAAGTTATTTAATCTCCCAGAGCCATCCCCATGCCAGGAAACTGCATCCCAAGCCTCAATACCTTTTCCTCTCACAGCCCATCTCCAACATATCTGGAATCCCACCTTCACTCACCACCTTCCCTACTATCACCCCAGCTCAAGCTCTGATCAACTCTCACCTGAACTAATTGCAGTGGACTTCCAAAAGAGGCCTTCTCTTTGATGTTTGTCATCTACAAACTGTTTTCAACCAAGCAGCCAGATAGCCTATTTTTAACACCTTTATTAGGGTATAACTCATATACAGTCAACCACACATATTTAAAGTATGCAATTTGGTATGTGTATACTCATGAAACCATTACCACAATCAAGATAGTGAACATATCCATCATCCGAACAATTTCCCTATGGCCTTTTATAATCCTCCTTTCTCTCCCTCCCCATCCTAGACAATCACTGATTTGCTTTCTGTCACTATAGATTAGTTTGCATTTTCTAAAGTTTTATATAAATGAAGTCATACAGTAGGTATTCTGTTTTGTCTTTCTTTCACCCAGTATGATTATTTTAAAATTTATCCATGTTACACGTATCAATAATTCATTACTTTTTATTGTTGAGTAGTATTTCATTTTATGACTAGAGCCATAATTTATCCATTCACCTATTGCTAAACATTTGGACTATTTCCAATTTGAGGCTACTGTGAATAAGGCTACTATGAACATTTGTGTACAAGTCTTTGTGTAGACATATGTTTTCCTTTTTTCATAGTCAAATACCTAGGAATGGAATAGCTAAGTTATATAGTAGATATATGCTTGACATTTTAAGAAACTGCCAAACTGTTTTTAAAGTGATTATACCATTTTCATTAACATCTGCAATATATGAGAGTTTTTTTTCCTTCACATCCTCACCAACATTTGGTGTGATCAGTCTTTTTAATTTTCAACATTCTAATTGGTGTATAGTGATCTCCCTTTATGGCTGTAATTTCCACTTCCCTAATGGCTCATGATGTTGAACATCTTTTCATGTACCTATTCACCATCTATTTATCTTTTTTGATAAAGTCTCTGTTTACATATTATGTTCAATTTTTGTTGGGTCTTTGTATTCTTAATATAAAATTTTAAGAGATCCTTAAATATTCTGGATATAAGTCCTTTAGCAGATATTTGTTCTACAAAGCTTTCCTCTCAGCCTGTGGCTTATCTTTGTGTTCTCTTGACAGTATCTTTTGAAGACCAAATGTTTTTAATGTTGATGAAAGGCAGTTGGTCCATGTCTTCTTTGATTTATGCTTTTGTTGTCTTATCTAAGAACTCTTTGCCTAATCCAAAGTCACAAAGATTCTCTCCTGTCTCTTCTGGAAGTTTTATAGTTTTATGTTTTATATTTGGATTTATATGTATATATTCATATTTATAGTTTATGTTTTATATTTGGATCCATGATCCATTTTTTTAAATTTTTATATATGGTAGAAGTTACAGATCAAAGTTTAGATATCTTTGCATATGGATAACCAAATGCTTCAAGCACTATTTGTTTAAAAGGCTACTCTATCCTCATTGAATTGTCTTTGCACTTTATTGAAAATCAGCTGCCCCTATATATGTGGAATTCTATTCTGTTATATATTTCTGGACTCTCTAATTCTGTTACCTTCATCTATGTGTCTATTTTGATGACAAAACTTACAGTTTGATTAATGTAACTTTATAATAACTCTTGAAATCAGCATAAGACTTCAAGCTTTTTTCTTCTTTTCACAGTTATTTTGAATATACCAGGTTCTTAGCATTTCCAAATGAATTTTAGAATTAGTGTGTCCATTTGCTTGGAATCATATTAAATTCATATGCCACTTTGGAGAGAAATGACTTCTTAATACTGATTCGGACCCATGAACAAGACATAGCACTCTATTTAGGTTGTCTTTTATTTTGCTCAGTGATATTTCGTAGTTTCCAGGGTATAGACTGTTCATGTCTTTTATTAGATTTATCCATAAACATTTTATAATATTATTCTGTAGTATATGGTATTGCTTTTTAATTCCAATATGCAATTATTCATTACTAATATATAGAAATAATTGATTTTCATACATGAATCTTGTCTCTTGCAACCTTACTAAACTCACTTGTTAGTTCTAATAGCTTTTTTGTAGTCTCCATGGGATTCTCTATAGAGACAATCATGTCGTCTGTGAGTAAAGATAGTTTTACTTCCTCCTTCTCAATCCAGATGCCTTTTATTCCTTCTTGCTTAGTTTAACCAGCCAGAACACCCAGTACAACGTTGAATAGAAGTGATGAGAGCAGACATCTTGTGGGAAATATTCAAGTCTCTTTCATATTCTGTAAGAGTTTGTGTATGTTTGATATTATGTCTTCCTTAAATGTCTGATAAAATTTACCAGTGAAACCATGGGCCTGAAGTTTTCTTTATGGGAAAGTTTTTAACTGCAAATTCAATTTCTTTTTTTTTTTTTTTTTTTATTTGAGATGGAGTCTCGCTCTGTCACCCAGGCTGGAGTGCAGTGGCGCGACCTCGGCTCAGTGCAAGCTCCACCTCCCGGGTTCACACCATTCTCCTGCCTCAGCCTCCCAAGTAGCTGGGACTACAGGCGCCCGCCACTTTGCCCGGCTAATTTTTTGTATTTTTAGTAGAGACGGGGTTTCACCGCATTAGCCAGGATGGTCTCGATCTCCTGACCTTGTGATCCGCCCGCCTCGGCCTCCCAAAGTGCTGGGATTACAGGCGTGAGCCACCGCGCCCGGCCTCAATTTCTTTAATAGACGTAGGTCTATTCAGATTTCATTGATTTTTCTCCTTTTTTGGTTTTCTATTTCATTGATTTCACTCTGAATTTTTTTCTTTTTTTGAGACGGAGTCTCACTCTGTCACCTAGGCTGGAATGCAATGGCACAATCTTGGCTCCCTGCAACCTCCACCTCCCAGGTTCAAGCAATTCTCCTGCCTCAGTCTCCCGACTAGCTGGGATTACAGATGCCCGCCACATGCCTGGCTAATTTTTGTATTTTTAGTAGAGACGGGGTTTCACCATGTTGGCCAGGGTGGTCTCGAACTCCTGACCTCAGGTTATCTTCCTGCCTTGGTCTCCCAAAGTGCTGGGATTACAGGCAGAGTCACCATGCCTGGCCTTCACTCTGAATTTTATTATTCGCTTTCATCTGTTTACTTTGGGTTAAATTTGCTCCTTCTTTTCTAATTTTTAAGGTGGAAACTGAAGTCATTGATTTGAAAGGTTTCTTGTTTTGCAACATAGGCATGTAACACTATCAATTTCCCTCTAAGTATTGCTTTAGCTTTATCACATAAATTCCATATTTTTTTGTTAAAAATATTTTTTACTTCCTGCTTTCACCCATGGCTAATTTAGAAGTGTGGTATTTCATTTCCAAATATTTGAGGATTTTTCAGATATCTTTTTTCTTATGGATTTCTAATTTAATTGTAGTCAGAGAATATTCTATGTATGACTTGAGTCCTTTCAAATTTATCAAAACTAATAGGTTTGTTTTATGGCCCAGAATATGGTCTATCTTGGTAAATGCTCCATGTGCACTTGAAAAGAGTGTGATTTCTGCTGTTATTGTTTTATAGATGTCAATTAGTTCAAGTTGGTTGACAGAGTTAATGTGGTAGTGTCCCAAAATAGCAAGATCCTTAGTCCCTGAGTCACTCATGGAGGAAAGCTTTTCAGGAAAGCCACAGAACAGGAACACAATCACTGGACTTCGAATAAATGGAAAATGAACGTTTTTTGCATTGCACCATTGAGATCTAGGGTTTTAGTTTTTATTACTCTAATATAGGACCTCGTTCCTGAAAGGCATTTTTCTAATATTTCCCTTTCTTCAGTGGAAAACAATATGAGACACAAGAGGGGAGGAAAGTGTCTTTTCCCATTGTAATCCTATAAAATTAGCAGCGGCCAGAATTAGACTGAAGATTGGGGTGGTAATTACCAGTCAAAAAATCTTAATCTTAATTTAAACATCTATCTACTCTTCTCACAAAGACTTGTCTCTCATTCTCATTTTTATACAAGATGTATTTTATCAAGAATTTGTTCCTGATGACGACAGGGTGTTGGATCCAATACTTGGCTCAGGAAGGAGTTTGCAAATGGGGCATATGAATACCTTAAATCCTTCAGGGAAGGCTTGTTAAAACATGTGTGCTGTCTGCTTTCACCTTTCTCTCTGAGTTTCTCTCAGAATGGGATTCCACTATGTCCCTATTTATTGGGTGGGTGCACGGGTGAGTGGGTGGGTGCACGGGTGAGTGGGTGGGTGGGTGGGTGGACGGATGGGTGGACGGACGGACGGACGGACGGGCGGGCGGGCGGGCGGACGGACGGGCGGATGGATGGATACATGGGTCAGTTGGGTATAACTAGGTTCCCAATCGCAGAATACTTTTACCAAATCAGGACTTCAGCCCTCTGTAATAAGACAGATTAAACTTGTTCTAGTTCCTGTTGGTTCATAAGACAAGAGGATTTAATTCCCCGACTGGTTGATCTACATAAATGGGACCACCAGCAGACTAATGTCCAAAGCTGCGATGGTGAGCTAAGGTTTTTAAAAATCCTGTCCTCACACTCCAGAATCCTCTCCAACTCATGGATCCTGCTCAGTGCTCAACTGAGAGAGGCTCCCTGTTAAATCCTTGGGACAGAAACTTGTCTCCTGTAATATGGTGGACTAGGTGTTGGAATTAGCCTCCCTGCTGAAAATAACTTTTTAAAAAATGGGTCAAATGTATTTTGTAAATCTTCCTAAAATCATGAAAGAGCTGAAAGGAATTATCAGTCCAAAGAAGAAGGCTGAACCCCAGAGAGATATGGAATGCCGAAGAGACTTCTGTCCAGACAGTATTTGCCAAATCTGGACAATTCGAGCTTCAATGTTCACAACCTCATGGAATGTGGGAAAGAGAAGACAACGTCGAAGTCAACTCAAGGTTGAGAGTTTATTAGAAGACCCTCCTCAATCTCACCAAGACCCCAAAGGTCTATGCTCTATATGAAGGTGTGAAGTAAACTCTTCTGCCAACCCCCCACCATCCCTCCAGAAGATCTGAATTAACATTTGCTCAGCACTGAGCATATCAGAAGTGGGGGGGACGTCCTAGAAAAGTAGTAACCACAAGCCAGCCCTCCAGTGAATATGCAGCTCAAAGTAAATCTCCCAGTGGTCCAAAATAAACACACTTTTAGTGCTCAGTGACCCACATTGGTAGTGCCCCCAGACACCTGTCAGTAATTCTCTGGAGGGATGCACACACAGCCTAAGGTACAAAGAGTCTCCAAAAATAATTTTCCAATAGAATTCCCAGGACAACACTTGGACTCCCCATATGCTAGTCCAGACGCCCCCACTAACTCCAAAGAATCTGAAATGTGTCCTTCCTACACCTTGGCCAGTGTGGAGGTGACAGAGCTAGGCTGGGCCTGGACTCCAGCACATCTTCGACTCATGAAGAAGAGGTTTGATAGAAAGTTATGGTGACAGCAAGATTCAGGGGGAAGATGATTAAAACCACCCAAGACAGCACCATTCTGAATCTCCCTCAAATATTTCTGAGCACCAATTACTTAAATGCAATTGATTTGCTGATTACAAATCATTCTTATCTATTGATTAGAATAATAAACAAATCTTAGCCTAATTCCAGTTACTATATATACTAAAAAGCAAGAAAACCACATCCGTGAAAATATAACCAATAATTATGTCTTTGCACTAACTTAGACTTTTTTTTTTTTTTTTTTTCTTGAGATGGAGTCTCGCTCTGTTGCCCAGGCTGGAGTGCAGTGGTGCTATCTCTGCTCACTGCAAGCTCCACCCCCCAGATTCATGCCATTCTCCTGCCTCAGCCTCCCAAGTAGCTGGGACTACAGGCATCCACCACCATGCCTAGCTAATTTTTTTGTATTTTTAGTAGAGACGGGGTTTCACTGCGTTCGCCAGGACGGTCTCGATCTCCTGACCTCGTGATCCACCCACCTTGGCCTCCCAAAGTGCTGGGATTACAGGCGTGAGCCACCGCGCCCGGCCTAACTCAGACTTTTAGATGCAGATGTGTCGTGTGCACATGTGTACTAGAATGTGCACCAGGTTTTATACCATGTACAATACACATTTGTTCTAGCTTAGGGAAACCCTTTAGGTTTGTTTTTAAACAAATCTAAAGACTAAGATTTGGCTGCAAGTTATTTCTTTGGGAGGTGCTGTCAGAAAGTAGTGTGAGGGTTTGGAAATTGAGATGAGAAGGGAAGAAAGGTAACTTGTTAAGAGGTTAAAGAGCAATGCACCTCCATCCCAAAGGGCTCCTCTGTGAGACTCCTGGGAGCACACCTCAGAGTTGTGCTTTGCAAGGGTGAAAAGCAGGGGTACTTACCCACCAAGTCCCATCCCTCATTGGTTGATGGCTGATCCTGGGATTGTTATCCCACCCTTCTGACCAGTTCTGCTTGCAAGCTGAGCCACTCCCTTGGGCTATGCATGCACTGAGGCAGAGAGAAACAGCCATTGGCATTTATGGAACTGTCTGCAGGCACCTGCTGGAGTAGGCAGAGGGGATACAGACAGGCTGCCAACCATATCTGCACAAGGCTTATTCACTGAAGTAAATGGTCTACCCGGGAATGTGCTCCAACATTAGTCCACCTGACTCTGACATTAACCAAATGGGAAACCTAATGTGATGTGCACTAGTCATTCACTTATTTGCTCACCCAACCAAAATTTACTGTACAACCCTGTGTTGTCATTCTTGCATTTCTATAAAGAAAAATCTGACACTTGATACTGAGTAATTTATGAAAAAAAAAGAGGTTTAATTGGCTCACGGTTCTGCAGGCTGCACAGGAAGCATGGCACCAGCATTTACTTGGCTTCTGGTGAGGCCTCAGGGAGCTTTTACTTATGACAGAAGACAGAAGAGGGGCAGGTGACTCACTTGGTGAAAACAGGAGCAACAGAGATCAAGGGGATGTGCCACACACTTTAAACAACCAGATCACTTTGCAGGAACAGCACTAAGCCACGAGGGATCCATCTGCATGACCCAAACACCCCCCACCAGACCTTACCTCTTACACTGAGGATTACATCTCAACATGAAATTTGGAGGGGACAAACATCCAAATTATACCAATCCCCTGTGCCCAGAAACTCTGTAAGGCATGGAGAGTGGAGCTGGGATTGAACATGTGTGGCCTCTGGACTCAGATTTTGTTTTCAATCAAGTGGGTGGGTGTTTCTCAGGCTCCCACACCTTTATTTTATGCCATGAACGTTGAGGCTAGATGGTATCGTGGATAAAATCCTGGGCCCTGGAATTGAGGAGAGTGTGTTTCTGAGTCACCTGGGGCAATTCACTGACCTCCCAGAGATTCACTGTGTTTATTTGTAAAATAGAGATGTAATAATAGCTGGGAAGACTAAAGATGACAATCCATGTAAAGTGCATGACACAACATCTACCACTCTGGTACTAGATCTGCTGAAGAGGAGGCAGAGGAGGAAGAGTCAGTACCTACCTTTGGGAAGCTCAGAACTAGAAGGAGAGACAGGCATAGGAATCATAAAACTGATAATCATAAAACAACAGAGATACGGAGGGATCCAGGTGCTATTGCTACATTCAAACCACCTCAAAACATCACAGCAGAAAGCAACTCATGGCATCTCTGCATGAGAAATTCAGGCAGAAGCTCAACAGGGAAGGCTGGGAGGATGACAGTGACTCAATGGCTGGGGTTGGAGTCATTTAGAGCATGGGATGGCAAACTACAGTTTGTAAGCCGAATCCAGCCACACCCATCTGTTTATATATTGTCTATAGCTATTTTTGCCCTATGACAGCAGAGTCAAATAGTTGCAACAGAAACTGTATGGCCTGCAAAGCCAAAAATATTTGCTATCCAGTCCTTTACAAAAATGTTTGCTGACCCTCATATGGAAGTACTGCATTCACATGATTGGCAGTTGATGCTGACTGTCAGTTTGGACCCCAGCTGAACGGTCAGCTGGAACAGTGCACGTTACTTCTCCATGTGGTCTCTCAAGATGAGTTAATTTGGGCTCACTCTCAGTATGGTGGCTGGTTCCCAGAGTAAGCATCCCAAGGGAGCATTTCAATGGCACAGCCTCCGAAGCCACACAGCATCAATCTACACTAGTCTGTTAGCCAAAGATTCACTAAGGCTCAAGAAGAGATGACCCTACCACTCACTGGAAAAAGTGACAAAGTCACATTGTAAAAAAGCATATGGAATGGGAAATATTATTGCTGCCCACTTTGGCAAATACAATATTCCATACACAGGGGCTTTTTAAAAGTAGATTGAAGCAGAAAGGAGGATACTTTTCAGGGATGCTTCCTAGAAGAGTTAGAACTTCAGCTGAGGCTAACCAGGCAGCTGAGCACCAGCCAGGCAAGACTTTACCTTTGGTGATATTCAGAACTTCTCTATGGTGGTACAGATCCCAGATTCTGCCTGTGGAAGCAAACCCCAAATACGGACAAGGGGGCGGGTACAGATGGGCGTCTCCCATCCCAGAGGATTCCTGGGCTACTACATGAGATAACAACAAAACAGACCAGGGCAAATGCCAGCAATAGAAATTTAGACTGACATGGGCTGGGAAGAACAGCGGCATTGTGCCTGAAATGTTTAGCAAAATTAATATAATTACAATAGGAATAACAACTAATACTGATTGAGCCCTTACTAGGGGCTAAGCACTGTGTAAATTCTTTTCACGAAGTTTCTTTTCACGCAGTTTCTTTTCATGCTCCCAAAAATCCAGTAATGATTTTTGGTTTTGTTTTTATTTTGTTTCCTGTTTTTCCTTTTGTTTTGTTTAATGTTGAACAGATTTTTTAAGACGTTTATTTCAAGGCAAACATATCACAGGCCAAGACTCCAACTCCAGCCCTTTCCATACCTGTAGACAGAGGGCCACCTGCTAACAGAAATCCCAGGACCACTCTGACAGTGTGGTGGTATATCCCCTTCTGAGGCGGTTAGACACAGCTCACAAAGCCAGGCATGGCCAGAGATAAAGAGTGTTGTTTTTCACGCCTGGGGAACTAAAGTGCTTGACTCACAGGCTAAGTTTTCCTTGTAGCAACTCTTCCGAAATACAGCCGCAGCCTATTAGCTGGTAGCACATGGGGAGAACCAGGCAGAACAAGGAAGTCCGCCTCTCCTTGGCTGCAGAGAACAGAAGTGGGTGGAGTAAAGTGAAGAGTCAGGCATGGGCTGCTAGAGATGGACCCCCCACCCCTGGCCGGGGCTCCCATGACCCTCAGAACCCTGAATGATTGCCCTGAGCCCTCTGTATACAGCCTTCCTGCAAGTCCCAGCCTCAGGCAGCCAGTCCTGGAATGCAAGGGGCACGTGGCTCCACTGCTGTGGGCCTAGACTCTGGGGCTGCCTCACACCATTACTTAACTCCTTCAAGGAGGGAAACACTGTGGGCTGGGGAAGGCTGTCATCATGAACTCCTCAAGACTCTCCATGCCTGGGACTGGGTCAGCCATGGTCCATCCTCCATCAAAGCTTGGTGAATGAGCAGATGAAAGATTCCTTCACACCTGTTCTTGTCATGCTGCTCAGTTTATACTCAAAGCTTTAGCATGAAATGTTGGGAAAGCTGTACAGCTGGGTTTCAGTGCTTATTACTGCCTTCCATCCTGAGGTACCTGTGCCATCATCTCATTTCAGTGAAGGAGGGACCTTATGGAATCAAAGGCTTGGTGTTCCCTTCAGTACAGCCACTCAGCCTGTGACCTGAATGTCAGCAGAGGCCCATCTGCAGCTGGACACCTGCCCACACCTGGCACTTGGAACGCAGAATGCTCCGTCCAGTGAGTCAGGCTGGTCATTTGCAGCCAGTCAGAATCAAACCAAACATCTAGAATGCAAACCCCTGAGCCTGTTCGTCGGTATAATTAGTGATGCTTTTCTGAGAACTAAGCCTGAAGAGGATCAGATTCCATCCAAGGTAACTCTGTGGACATCTCATCTGAAGCTCTTCCTGTAAAAGAGATGTCAAGTGTTTCCTCCCACCCCATACCCCAGGCTTAGATAATATGCTGCATTCACAGGCCTGGCCCTGTGCGACCTCATCACTCCTCGGCCATTGCTGATTGGATCAGGTGTTGCAGGCTGGACCAATCATATTCTCCACCCAGAATGGTGGGAACTGAGACACAAAAACTGAAGCATTTGGCTGTAGAACACCATAATCCTTTCCTTTGCAGGAGGTGCCTCCATTTGTGATTATACACGTAATTCTGTGATTATTTGATAAATTAATGAATCACTGAATTAATAAATGAATGAGCAGTTGAATAGCAAGGTCAGATGGAGGCAAGGCTAGAATCAGCACAGAAAACTGAGAAAGAAGTCCGGAAGGCTGAGAATTTGGGAGGCTTGCAAAGCAATCAGATCTCTAGAAAGGGAGATACAGCAGCGATGTAAGAGAAGCCCATGTATGGCTCCTGCATATGATTTTTTTCGAGAGACCCAGATGTCTTCAGTAAATCCTCTGTCTGGACTTATTTGAGTCACTTTCTATTCTCTGCAGCTGAATGTTTCCTAGGTTTCTACACTCCAGACATCTCTCTGCAAAACGAGATTGAGAGAGACTCAGTCTTCCCCCCAGAAGATGCAGTGGCCTCCGTGAGTACACCACAGCTGAATCTACACTGACCCAACATCCAGGAGAAGAATGCAAATACAGCTCCCCAGCCAGCAGACTGGCGTTTATTTTTTTGAGATGGAGTCTCGCTCTGTCGCCCAGGCTAGAGTGCAGTGGCACAATCTCATCTCATTGCAACCTCTGCCTCCCAGGTTCAAGCGATTCTCCTGCCTCAGCCTCCCAAGTAGCTGGGATTACAGGCGCCCACCATCATGCCCGGCTAATTTTTGTATTTTTGTAGAGACAGGGTTTCACCATGTTGGCCAGGCTGGTCTTAAACTCCTGACCTCAGGTGATCTGCCTGCCTCGGCCTTCCAAAGTGCCGGGATTACAGGCATGAGCCACCTTGCCCGGCCCAGATTGACCTTTAAAAACATGAATGTTGGAAAGCATCCTGGGTACAGAATGAATGATTTGCATCACCACTGAACTCAGGCCTGAGTGAAAGACAGTCTGGCTTCTGCAGTGTATCATGGATGTCCCAGTTATCCAATATGAGCGGGAACTGCACCTTTCTTCCAGGCAAGTCTGAAGGCTGGAGAGAAACAGTGGTACCAGAGGCTGCCCCTTGGATCTCATTAGCTAAGTGGACCTGATGACAGGTGTTGCTGGCACTCCTCAGGAGGAATTCAGGTTGCATCCTTCACTGCAGGAACAAGTCATTCACACCAGATCCATCTCCTTGCACCACCCTGCCACTCTCTGATGAGGCCGCCGCCAAGTGAGGTAGGAATATGTTCACACTTGTGTTTGCAAACTGTCACCTTTATAAAACAGGCAGCTTTTTTCTATTACAATTAAAAACACTTATGTCAAGTTTTGCTTTTAATTAAATCCTGTGCCTTCAACTTGCTAAAGAGCAAGAGGGACAAGTGGCCTGTGTGGTGCCAGAGAAAAATGAGAAAGTCTTACAGGAGCTTCCAAGAAGACTGAAATTTGCTCTGAGGGCTGCTGATCCTAGTTGGAGGCAAAACTTAAAATTCTGTAGCCTTCACTCAGGGAGGTAGGTGAAAACATGGGGAATTTGGAGATCACTGTGATTACCAGCCCCGCACTTTTTTCTTGCCAGTAAAACTCCACCTTTCTTCATCAGATGGAGATGCTTGGACCCCAGGATGTCATTCCACTCTAATATGACTCAAAGGGATCTGCTAAAGGAAAGTTTTCTCTGACCTTATGAAAAAGAGGCACTTGAAAAGAAGCTGTCTACTCCCACACTGGCTCCTGCTTCCTGCCCCTGACCATGGTGTAAGGATGTGATGATTGAAGCTACGGCAGCTATTTTGTGACCATGAGGCCAATGCCAAGAGAATCACAGGGAGGCCAGCCCAGAGATGTGACATTGTTGAGCTGCTGAACCAGGACCAGCATCTTCATACCTCTAGACATATTGTTATGTGAGAATAACACATCCTTGCTTATTTAAGACAACTTTGTTACATTTCCTGTTACTTGTAGCTACAAACTTTTTTTTTTTTTTTTTTTTTTTTTTTGAGACGGAGTCTTGCTCTGTTGCCAGGCTGGAGTGCAGTGGCGTGATTTCTGCTCACTGCAACCACGCCCGGCTAATTTGCATATTTTAGTAGAGACAGGGTTTCACCATGTTGGCCAGGATGGTCTCGATCTCCTGACCTCGTGATCTGCTCACCTCAGCCTCCCAAAATGCTGGGATTACAGGCATGAGCCACCGCTCCCGGCTGCTACAAACATTCTTAATTGATATAAGGCATGAATCAAGCAGCTGAGTCCACAGAAGGGAAAAGGAAAAGTAGCATTACCTCTGAATCTACTTCCAACTACACTAAGAAGAGACCATAAACCCCTTGCCTGATCCCCATGCTCCATTCCATGTCAGTCTTCCCTAGTCTTCTCTCGTTCTGTATTCCAGCCACAGCAGCAGTCTTTCCGTTTCTCCAGGACATCATACTAGCCCTTGCCTCAGGGCCTTTGCACAAGCTGTGCCCTCCATCTGAAATGCTCACCCCCGCTCTTTTCCTGTCTGTCTTCTTCACATACTCTCATCATTCAGGTCTCAGATCAAATGCTACCTCCTCCCAGAAGCTTTCCCTGATAATCCATTTTGAAGCAGCCCTGATTTTCCGCCTGGCACATATTTCTCTCTGGACTATATTTATGTGTTGACTTCTTCACTTTCAGTCTTTCCAATCAACCCTGTGATCTGACAATAGCAGCCCTGCGAATTCATTTGCCATTATTTTCCCCATGTTTAGCACATGCCTGATGCATTTTAGTCCCTCACATGCTTGAATAAAGGAAGGAAAACTGTTTACTGTGATAGTCATTCTTCATTTGTTAGCACATTGCATTCTCTCCATCTGCCCAGGAGGTGAGAATGCTTGTCCCATTTAATGGATGGCAAAACCAAGGTCCAGAGAGTTTTAATAATGTATCCAAGATATCACAGCCAGTAAGTGATGGGTCATGATCCAAACACTGGTCTTCTGGTCCTATGTACTCTCCTCTGCATCAGAATTGCTTCTGGCTGAGCTTTGTCAACTTTACCAGGGGATGATGGGGCAGCATTTCCGAACATGGTCTTGAGGAATCCTGGGACTATCAGCAGCTTCACAGACAGAAAATAGGGTGCAAATCCTCCATGAGCTGCTGAATTCAAGCATCAAGTCCAGCAGTAAGAATCGCTTGAACCCAGGAGGTGGAGGTTGCAGTGAGCTGAGATCCCACCACTGCACTCCAGCCTGGGCAACAGAGTGAGACTTTGTCTCAATAAATAAATAAATAAATAAATAAATAACAAAAAAGAAGCAAACACATTTATTTGGTGATGAAGAATCTTTCCAAAATGCCCCAATCTACCTGACAATTTACCACAGATGAACACTCTGGTGGGGTCTTCCTTTAAAGAATGAGGTTTGTATAAGGCCTCTGTAGCTGCTTTACCCTGGGCCCCAGGGATCTCTGACATGCCCAGTAGATGGTGAGGCACAATAAACCAGAAAAAAACGCTAACGTTTGGGACTTGATACATGCCAATGCCAGAATATCTCACCACGGTGATTCTGCAATGCAAAGCTGCCATGAGCTGGTTGCACAGGTTTTGCACTGTACAAATCTAGGGACTGCCTGTGTATTATGTAAATGCAGCCCTCGGTGGTATACAGGGCAAACCTACCCAACCACACATCGCATCTCTGACCATTAAGACCTCTGATTAGTTTGTTGGTGTTTGGTTTTTGTTTAATACAGATTTCTGGGCCCCACACCCAGGTCTTAAGCTAGGAATTTTTACTCATATGATACCCCAGGTGTGTATGATGCAGGTCATCTGCAGACCACCCACTGAGAAACCCTCCTAGAAATGGTTATGATTGGATTTTACAGTAACTCCAAGACAGGAGCTGGTATCCCTAATCTTCATTCCCTTCTCCAAAACAGAAAGAATGAAAAACATTCGCAGGAATTCAGAGCCCTACTGAGCCGACTCTCTCAATGTGTTTCTGTTATGTCCTGGCAAAAAGCAGCAGCTAAATTCTGGATCCCGAAAATAAGAAGTCAAAGGTTGCCTAAGTATGAAAGAAATTCTGTTGTCTAGAGCAAGGGGATGGTTTTCGTTTCAGGGGAAACCCTAGAGTTGGCAAAACCCCTTCAAAATGATTCAGTGGGAAGGTGACTGCTAAGTAGAGGCCCACGCGCCCCACTGCACAGAGATGGCTGCTGTCTATAGTCACCAGGATTAACGGCTTGCTGCCTCAACTGCTCAATATGCTTCAGTTCAATCTGCTGGAGGATTTTTTTTCTCCCTCCCAGATATGTATCTTTGACTTCCTAATGGAGGCCAAGTGGAACTAGAATTTGTTTCACAGTCATTTTGCTTAATGCATCCTTATCCATATGAGGGGAGAAAGTGTATTATCATGTTTTTCCATACAACAAGGAAGGAATGAACTCAAAGGGTGTCTCTCTAAATTTTCTAGTCATCTGAGTCATATGTCCCTAACACAACACGTTTCCCCCTTCCCCTGCGTCTCTGTTTATGACACTTCCCTGGAGGAGCATCCTCAGAACTCTCTCTGCTTCTTTAAATCTTTTTTCGTCTTTTCCAGGCACCACACAATTGATATTTCACAATAAGATATTCCCAGATTTATCCCAGTGAGAGTTAACTGCTCTATCCTTAGCTCTCCAATTACACAGTGCCCCTTGGTCTTATCCCAATCTGCCTTGGTGTGCGGCTGGCCAGCTGTGTACATGCCTGTCTCTTTTGCTAGAACATAAACTCTGTCTGGGTAGGGCTTGTGCCCAGGTGGGCACTGAGGAAATGTGTGCTGAAGACAAGCATGCCACATATGACTAAATGCAACTTTTAGCGATGTGGCAATATGATAGGGTCTCATTAGTTCATATGAATTTGAGGAGATCTCAATTAATGAGAAACTGGGGTAATTTAAAAGAGCAATAGCAGCCGGACGCAGTGGCTCATGCCTGTAATCCTAACACTTTGGGAAGCCAAGGCGGGAGGATCACAAGGTCAGGAGACCAAGACCATTCTGGCTAATATGGTGAAACTCCGTCTCTACTAAAAATACAAAAACAAAATTAGCCAGGCATGGTGGCAGGTGCCTGTAGTCCCAGCTACTCGGGAGGCTGAGGAGGGAGAATGGTGCGAACCCGGAAGGCAGAGCTTGCAGTAAGCCGAGATCGTGCCACTTCACCCCAGCCTGGGAAACAGAGTGAGACTCTGTCTCAAAAAAATAAATAAATAAATAAAAATAAAAATAAAAAGAGCACTAGCTTATTTACTCAGAAAGTCAGATAGAAACTCAAATTAGCCCAAGAGTATTGCTGAAGAAAGACCTTACCTTCTGAATCAGTAAGGATGAATAAGTAAGAACATATTAATTATAGCTTATCAATTAGGCAACAGCAGGTTCTCTGGGCTGCTTCACTTAGGCAGTCAGGCCTATGGATTAAGAGCTAGCATGTAAAGTTGGCTCGACCTGGGCTTTAGTTTTCACTAAACCACATACCAGCTGCATGGCTTTGGGCCAGCCACTTAACTCTCTAACCCTCAGTTTTCTCATCTGTAAAATGGAAATAATAATTTCTTCCTCCCAGGATTATTATGAAAAGAAATTATGTCTGTAATGCATGTCCCACTGTACTGGGCACATTGTAAGTGCTCAATAAATGTCACTTGCCATTATCATTATTATTTAATCTGTGAGAGGAAGATATTTTCTAAATTTAAGAATGATTTAGACCCCACTCTGTATGTGTCCTGAAAGGTTGGGGGTAGGGGGAGGGGGGGAAACAAAAACAACAACAAAATAAAACTTCATCAGATTGTCAAGCCTCAGGACATGGATGTCAAGGACTTATTATGACCTGCTCAGCCAGTGGGGCAGGCTTGCAAAGTGACAGCTGGCAAAACAGTCCCCGTACATATTTGTCCCATTTTCCAATCACTAATACTCTCCAGAGATCAAGGAGATTAGCCCCTTTTTCCAATGCCCTCATGAGTGAAAACCAAGAGAATTAGAGTTGGCTTCACCCAAACACAAGCTCCCAATATGCAGAAACTCCAGCAAGCTAGGCTCAATTTGATAGAGACCCAAGTCCCCCCTCTCCTCTCCAGCCAGCACATTTTAAAGACACAAAACCAATCAATAGGGAGCATTCAGAGAGTTGCTGCCAGTGGCTAGAAGAGAATAGATACCGAGAAAGTCATCACGATGATAAATCCGGGCTCCGCTCCTCTCTGACTAATGTAGGCACTAAAACACACCATGAATATCCTGCTTTGAAACGTGTCATGCTTCTGAGGGATCAATCAATCTCTGGCTCTCGGTGGACCACATTAAAATAAATTTGTCACTGTGAGTTTATGAAATATTGATGGTGTTTTTTAGTCAGGGTGTTAGGAGGTGGAAAGGTGTATCTGAAGAGGGAGGCAGGGAGTGGGAGAGTTGCTTTAATGAATTATCTCCAGGCTAAGAAAGGAAACATATGCAGAGACTGGAGGAAGATGAAGCATGGAAGAAAATACACTGGCATGGAGAGCAAAAAGCTTCCAGAATGAGAAAGCCCAGAGCAGTGATGTCTGAGCTGTGTTCCAAAACACACAACTAAATGGCTACTCTTGGGAGGGACTTGGGCAAGAATGGGGGTTTCCTGGTAAAATCTGGGAAACTGTATACTCAATCCAAGTCTTGGAGACACAGGTGCACAGTAACATGTTAAAAGTTCTGAGAAGTCCTGCAGTGAAAAAGCTCATTTAACTTTGTTTAACCTAATATTTCCCAAACTTATTTAACATGGCAAAACAAACATCTTACTGAACACTAAAGTTCTATGGAAACCAGTTTGGAGATACTGGCCTACATCCTTGCAACGCAGTGTGGTCCATGAACAATCGGCATCGTATCACTTGAGAGCTTGTTAGCAGGCTCCGTCCCAAACCGACTGGATCAGAATCTGCATTTTAACAAGATCCCAGGTGATTTATGCACAGCGAAGTACAAAAAGTGCTAGTTTAAGTGACTCACCAGAGAAAGAAGACTATACAGGACAAGCTAAGATATGCCTGGTAATGAAGGGCTTCTGTTTGTAATCCTGACCATGGCCTGCACAGCAGGACCCAGGGGACTCTATGCCCTCATCTAGCATTGGGGCTGTTTATCAGCTGAGCATTCACTCGCACTGGCAGAAACTCAGTAGGCATTTTTAAAATCAGGTATGCAGTGACCTCTCTTGAAACAAATGGAAATTATAGACGCCCAGTGGTCTTTTCGTATTTGCAAAACCAAGAAACAGAAATACCTCCACCAGCACTAGAAAAGCTGAATTCAGGTCATCAGCCTGCCCAAACCTCACCAGAAGCCTCAGGCTTGTCACTTGGCCTCTAAAGACATGTACCCCCATGAGAGTTAACGCTCTATTCTCAGCTCTTGATTTTATCACAATCTGCCTTGGCACATGGCTGACCAACTGTGTACATGCCCGTCTCTTCTGCTAGAGCATAAACTCCTTCTGGGTAGGGTCTGTGTCCAGGTGGCCACTGAGGAAATGTGTGCTGAAGGCAAGCATGCCACATATGACTTACTGCTGGTATCCGCATGTGGAAACTGAGCTGAAGAAAGCCCAGGGATCTCAGCCAGACTACTACTGCTGCATAACAGGTGAGCGCTCAGACTCTGCAAGGGACACATCCCAGCTCCACTGCTTACTTAGCTCTGTGACTTGGCAAGTGACCTCACCTCTCTAAGCCCCAAGCCCCAGCTGTCTTGTTCACCTTTGTATTCCAGTGCCCAGCACATGTCTGGCACATAGAATCACTGAAAACATGCTTGATGCATGAATGAATATACTGTTGAATCTGCACAGTGGGGACATGATTATTTCCCACCTCTTAGTGTTATTGAGAGAATTCATGGAATTGGGTCAGGAAGGTGCACATCGCAGACACTCAATACGAGTCTCTGCCTTATTTATGTATTGGACAGTCCCATGTGGATGACAGAGGAAATTTTTAAGTTTTTGCTTGTGCTTTGGCAGCGTGAAGAGAATCTGATGCTGGGCTTTGTTAATTAGTGATCAGTTCTCTGGTAGATCAAGGAGGCAGAACAGGATTCTGCTCCCTCTGGTGGCTTCTGAACTTCTTTGTTCCTCAGAATTGCCCTCTCCCTTCCCAGAAGGGAACTGGTGGGCAGGAACCATGCCACACCCTGCAGAACAACTCCCAAGGCCTCTTGACCTTGGTCCACTGACCCTCAATAATGACCCTGACCCTGGAGGTCCGTTTTGGTCCACTGACCCTCAAGAATCTCCACTGACCCTGGAGAGTCAGCTGGGGAGAGTATCTTGTACTTTTCCTTCAGCAGCAAAAAAAGTGTCAAGAAAACAGCAGCTACTGGCACCCATGGAGGTGGCTTTCTTCCTTCTTACAGACCACAGGGCCAGGACAGGACCAAGGCTCAACACACTGCTGGACTCCTCTGCTCCCTCCCCAGGTGTCTGAGCACACCCGGCTTCAATCCATTCTTCCCTTAAACCCTCAGCTAATTACTCTGAGTCTCAGGATTCTCCTCTATATAATGGGAAGAAATGAGGTCTACCTAATAACGTTGTGATGAAGATTAAATGAAATAATGCCTGTCATTGATTATTGATTTTGATCAATGGATGTTGGGCTCAAATGAACCAAGCACTCAAGAAGTGGTATTAATCATGCAATTGGGTATTGTCATTTTAAGGATTCTTTTTGACATCAATACATGGCAAAGAAGACATGCAACAAAGTTTACCAAAGGAAAGAAGGAAGGATCCAATACATCAACATAAAACAGAATATACTGTTTGAGAAGTAGAAATAAAAACAGTATTAAAAACTAGGAATTATTCAGTGTGTACTATATAACCGGCAAAATGCTAAAACCACTTAAATATGCTATTTCATGTAATCCTTAAAAATAATCTCATGAGATAGGCATTATTGTGATTCCAATTTTAGAAATGAAGAAACTGAGACATAGAAAGGTTAAGTAACTCACCTAAAGCCACACAGCCAGTAAGTGGAGGGGCTGGGATTCAAACTCAGGTCTTTCTGATATAATAAACTAAGCCCTGGGTCACAAAGTTATATCACTCAGTTCTTTAGAACAGCTAAAACTGCATCCAGTCACTGTCTCTTGTACCAATCTAAAATCAGTGCCCAGAAGACTCAAATTTTACTGGAAAACAAAAGGGAAGCCAGGTGTCCTGAGACTGCTAAATTCCACCAACCACCAGACAGCTCTCTACAACAAAGAGTTAATTGGCAGCTGTGAGACTTTAGAAATCTTTCTAAATCTCCCTTTTTTTAATGGCGTACAGAGTCATGGTAAAAATTTGGGTAAACTGTCTAGTAAACCAGCCATGTTCCTACATGTATTTCCAATGCCAGGAGCAATAGTGAGTTCCTGGGATACAAGGACCAGCAGAGCAATCTCCTTTGCCTGGCAACTTCACAGACCAGAAGAAGGATACTATTGTGACAGCACAGAGGATGGAGCAACCAACTGTATAATGATGGAGAGGAGAGTGCCATCAGGGAAGGTTACATCTAAGAGGGCTCTTAAAGGGTGAATAGGAGTTTTCCAGGTGGATAAAAGAGGAAGAAGCACTTTCAGGGAAGACTGGAGATATGAAAGTGTTTTATAAATGGTAAAATGTGATTGCATTTGCCTCAATAACTGGGCAACACCATGTCATGAACAGACCAGTTTAGCCTATGCATCCAGGTTTAGAAACCCTTCACTGTCATCCATTGTGACCTTCAGCCCCACTATAAGATTCATTTCCATAGTCCCACTGCTGAAGTGATAGAATTTCTGACACACTCCAGTTGTGTGACCAGGGAGGAAGGTTATGCTGGTTAGTTAAGCAGTAGACAGTCTCCAGCAGTTAAGTGACAAAATCAGCTCAACCAAGCGACTGTCATTATATTAACACTCCAAGTAAATGACTAACTGACTGCTTGACTTTTCAACCAAGCATGCTGCAACATATTTACAGATTGCAGATCTATTTAGCCACCTCTGTGCCTGAAACCCTTAGAAGGCTTTTTCTGAGAAGTTTCTACATGAGCCATAAATGTGTGCAAAAGCAAAGGAGAATCAAAGTGGTCCCTTGATGATCAGCTGCACATGTGCCTAATACCCCAACATGGAGCTTTGGTCAGGTCAGAAGAGAAGTCCAAGAGACCCAAGGCATGGAGACTGAGCCCCTGCCAGCTGGTACCTGGGGCCTAAAGTACCTGGAAGAAGTAACTGGCTGGTACCTGGAAAAAGGAAGTCCAGGAAAATGTGTGAGAAAAATGGCAATATTGCATATTCTCACTCATAGGTGGGAATTGAACAATGAGAACACATGGACACAGGAAGGGGAACATCACACTCTGGGGACTGTTGCGGGGTGGGGGGAGCGGGGAGGGATAGCTTTAGGAGATATACCTAATGCTAAATGACGAGTTAATGGGTGCAGCACACCAGCATGGCACATGTATACATATGTAACTAACCTGCACATTGTGCACATGTACTCTAAAACTTAAAGTATAATAATAATAAAATAAAATAAATAAATAAATAAAAATGGCAATATCTGTAGACTACAAAGGACCTGTGTTCTACCAACTAACTCCTGGTAGTAGATTGTATTATTCTTCAAAATATTCACTGTCTTTTGCAGGGAAAAATTCTATGTCTTCCATCCCACTGAGGTTGGATTCGGCTATGTGACCTGTGCTGACCCTTCTTAGGAGAGGATTACATAGCCACTGAGATTTGGTGAGTGTTTGTTACCACAGTGGAACTTAGGCTGAGCTGATATATCCACCCCGGCTCCTGGAATTTATTTTTGCAAAGAATGACTGTGAGCATTTTTAACATACAGGGATGCCACCCCTAGTAAAGAGGCAAGGTCCAGAGAATTTCCAGGAAATGTTCATCAACTTCTCTACACTCAGAGCAGTGGTCCTCAATCAAGGTCTGTTTTGCCCCCCGGAACATATGACAACATCTAGGGATATTTTCAGTGGTCATGACCAGGAGGCTGTTACTAGAATTTAGTGGGTAAAGACCAGGGATGCTGCCAGACATTCTACAATGCACAGGACTGCTCTCTACAACAAAGAGTTATCCAGCTCCAAATGTCAATAGTGCTGAGGTTGAGAATCTCTGCCTCAGAGAGAAACCAGGAAGGGGGTAGAAAGAAGTGGGCTATATATCATATTTAACAGCAAGAGCATGTAACATCTACATACCATTATTGAATTTACAAAGTGTTTGCTCATACATTCTTTCACTTCATGTTTATGATACTCCTGAAGGATTCATATTTTTATCATATCTCATCAATGGGGTAACAGAAACCCAAGCAAAAATCTTACCTAAGGGCATATTTGTAAGTGGAGGGTCAGAATTCTAGCCCTGTCTTGCTACCCTACTTCCCTACCATGTTTCATTAAACCAGAGCTGTTTACAATGTCATTTTCTCCAGGATGTTAATCAATACTCTGTCTCTCATTCAGGGGCAGCGTCTCAAAGACAGATTTGGTTAATTTCTAAATCTTTCTAATCCCTTTGAACATGGGGTTCAGCAAAACAGACATACTGCTTGGTTCATTTGTTTTGATAAGGATAGCTTTGTTGTAATTATTTATGGCAATACCAAGTGCAAACTAGTCAATTACCCTGGTATATCTTGTCAAAGTAACAATGCCTTGGAGAAGTCTCTAAACTACTGACCTCTTAAATCTTTGCTGAGAAGTGGAACAAAACTATGGCAGGGATTCTTGGTGGAAAATCATCTATTGCCCAACCAATTAGGCAACCCACGATGCTGAATGCTCTCTACTGGAGCATTCCAGTGATGCATGAGTTTTCTTGTTGCATGGGTCTAATCAACAAAGGCTGGCAAAAAGAAAGGAATATCAACAGTGGGAAAACTGTCATCCAAAAATACCAGTGCAAGTCAGACAATTTCCAAAGCAAGTTGTGCAGTTCCTATTGAGGTCCCATAGCTCATTTGTAGAGAGAACAAAACTAGAGACCATTCACATTAGTCATCTGTACCCTACCCATTGCCAGGGCTCAGACAAACCTTCCAAATCCATCCAAAGACTTCTCACTACTAATCCTGACAGGTAACTATAGCCTAAAGGCTAGAGGGAAGATAACAATGATAGACATGAATCAATAAGTATTCTTATATTGGCATATGGCTAAATATAATTCTTCACCAATATAATTATCTATTACATTTTACAGTGATTATTGTGATTATTACTGCGCTTGGAAGCTGCTTTTATGGCAATGTATTAATCTGGTAGAAATTAAAGAACTGAGTGAGAAGTACACAAAATATGTGTGATCCCAGGAATAGATGTGAACGTAAACTTTTTAAGCTACCTATTTATGACCTTAATTTCTGACAATAATTTTGACACAAAGTAATAAAAAGGGACAAGGTAGAGTAGACAGAGCCCATTGGATGTGGAAGACTGATAAGACGTTGGGGTCTTCCATCAATTTCTTGTAACAGTGCTTAGGCAGCCTCCTGCAGAGATGAATCCACTAATTTGCATAGTAGATGAAGAGCCTGCTCTGTAGCAGATGCTCTTGACATCCTGCCTAATATCCCCTTGGCCCACCTGGGTTACCTGCCGTGGCAGATGGAAACATTTCCAGGACACTGGCACTTCCCACCTCTAATGCCTCTTCCTACATCTTTCTTCTCTGCCTAAGGGCTTTATCTATCACTCCTTGAGTGTGTTGACCTGCCGCAAGCACAAATATCCCCAGATGCAATCTCCAAATGATGGGGTAGAGGAATCAGTGGATAGATGTCCCAGCCTCCCCACTCCAGTGGGAAGACTTTACAGTGTATACCACACACGATTTCAGTGGATCCCCAGCAGAATTGACCCCAAGTGGCCCACAGCTATAATCTTACACTCACCAGCATGCCACTTGTTTGGCTTGTTTGGCTTTTCTTCCTCCCCTGTTCTTCTTTCCCTACTTCTCTATTTTCTGGGATCATCCTCCAGATAAACAAATGAGCTTGCATCCAAGTCCTCCTCTCAGAAGGATGTGAACTAAGGCCCTACCCTCCTATAAAAATAAAAACAGAACTCTAATCCTCCTTGAGGTTCAAGGATATTTTTTTAAATGTATGATAGACTAGGGTGAACTGGAATAAAGCCAGGGGGCAGGGAGGAATCATGATCTGGAGAACAAACGCTGAGAAGGAAGAGACACTAACATAAAGAGGCCAACACAGCCTTGAATGCCTAAGGGATGAAGGGAGTCTGCCTCCATATAGATGGATGAGGCTAATTCCAGCCTTCCACTTGACCTAAACTTCCCCTTCCAGCCCAATTGGTTGGGCAATAGATGATTTTCCACCAAGGATCCCCACCATGGTTTTGTTCCACTTCTCAGCAAAGACTTAAGAGGTCAATGGTTTAGAGACTCTCCAAGGCAAGTGGAAGCAGCAGCAGCTGCCCAGTGTTTATTACTTCTCTTTAGTTTCCTCTAAGAAAACTGCCTCTCTTCATTGTGCGTATCTTTGGTGGGAGGGTTATTAGAGGGGACCACTTCAACTTGGGAAGTCAAAGAGAAATGTTCCTCCTCCTTCTAGCCCAGTACAGTCAGGAGTATGGGCAGGCTTGTGGAGGAAGGTTAGAAGGCTTACACTCTCCACGGGGACTTCTAATCTAGGGAGAAAAAGGAAGAGGTAGAAAGAAATGGCTAGAGTCCATTCATTGCTGCATAGCACAGGGGCCCCAACCAGATCCTTCTTTCCATAAAATGATAGCTGGGAGTCCCGATTCATATATCTACAGAGCTCTTAGCTAGCCTGGTCCATGATGCCTAACAATTCTGAGATCCCAAACATCCTGCCAACAGATTTCCTTTCACCTAAATGCAGTGAAGTTTCTTTCTGTTTTTATAACCCGGAATCTTAATTGTTATTTGCATATTTGCAATATGAGCATTTGGGGTGGGAAGCTGTGTGGGGGTGGGGAGGGATAAGGAAGTAGAGAGAGAGGAGGGAAGGTAGGAAGTAGGAAGGGAGGGAGACCACTGAAAAAGTTTTAAAATCTAAGAATAAGAACTGGAAAATATTTTTGGAGCCTGGACAGTTTTGCAATGAGACATTCATCAAATGAGCATAAACCAGAAGGAGGAAGTGTTCTTTGTCCTTGTCACCTCTTGGAACCATTATTGCCTGGATAGTTAAAGGAGATGCACCTTGAAACCACTAGGAACACACAGCTGCAACAGAGCCTTCAAATTACCAAGTCCCAGTGCAACTAACCACAGCATCCAGCATCCCATAACAAAGGAAAGTCCTTTTACTCACTCCACAAAAGGGATGACAGCATCAGAGCCGGGTACACGAATCCAGTGTTAGGGTCCACACCTGAAACAGCTACCCTTGGGGGTGGCATTGCTGGTGACACTCTCAGGGAGATAAGACAAGATGCTGTAACGTCAGGGTGTGGCTTAGTCATCCCAGGTTTATCTGGAAAAGGAGAGAATGACAACAGGACTGATTTATGAACACATGGAAGCTTCTCTAGAAATCCCCCAAGCCATTGGGAAAGCAGAAGCATGGAAGAGACTGACCTTTCTACAATCAAGTAGGTGAGATTTGGAGCTTCCCAGCTCTTTACTGCAACTGCATCCAGTGGACTAACCAAGGCAGAGTATTTGGGTCAATGTCAAAGGCAGAGTTCTTGAGTAAAATGCCTGGCCCCCTTGAACTTCAGTTTCCTATTCTATAAATTATATCACCATCTATCTCATTAGGCTGTTGTAGGGCTTCAGGGAGATGACATATATGTATTTAATAATACATATTGTTGTTGATATATATTGCTGTATATTGTATATGTTGTTAGAGCCTCATCTCAAATATGCACTGAACTAAATCTTAGATTAATGATTTACATGAAAGAAGGAAACAGAAGCTCAGACGGACGGGGCTGAGAATGTGATGCATGCCACCCCAAGATCACTACGCTGAGCCAGATGACTTTATGAGCTGGACAGCAAACCATCTTTCATGGCTGCTCCATTTTCCTCCTTCCCAAAGCTGCAGTCTCATTCAAAGAGGATTCCCTCTCCCAATAAAGGAGGCCTGTTCTGCTATTGAGGTTAGGGTAAGGAGCTCTGTGCCAAATCCACCAAAAACTCAGCTCAGCCTCTGGGAGAAAACTGAAATCAATATTGTTCTAATCACAGAATTCACTAAGAATAGAAGCAAAGAAATAAATTTCAAAAAATATTGATAGACCTAACTATAAAAATTAAAAATTCAACAACATGCTGAGAAAAAAAAAATTCCAACATGTATGATGAAGAGTTAATATCCTTAAGGTTACGGGTTAGATCACTCTTAAGAGCAGTAAGAAAACAAATGCTGAGTTAGGGAAACATGATCCACGGACAGACAGAGAAAGTTCATGTAAGAGGAATGATAGCCAGGAGCAGTGGCATGCACCTATAATCCCAGCTACTTGGGAAGCTGAGATGGGAGGATCGCTTGAGCCCAGGAGTTCAAGGCTGCAGTACACTATGATTACACCTGTGAATAGCTACTGCACTCCAACCTGGACAACACAGCCAGACCCTGTCTCAAAAAAGGAGAACCACCATAAATTACAAAGATTTAAAAGGTTCATCCTACTAATAATCAAAGAAATGCTAATTAAGACAGCAACGCGATTTCATTTGTAATCTATTAAATCTGCAAAGATTAAAGAAAACTCAATGTTGGTGACAGTTGAGCAATCTAGGCACTCATCGATTGCAGGTGGGAGTATAAATTAGTACAAATTCCTAAAGGGTAATTTGGCAATCTGTATCAAGGATGCTGAAAAATTATTCATGCCTACTTAACAATTTTATCCTAAGGAAATAATTAGAAATGTGAACAAATGTTTATTTACAAATGTGTTCATCATAATATGACTTATGGTGGCAAACAAATGGATCAACCTGACTAGAAACAACAAAGAAATTAGTAAATAGCATATGGTTCACCCATATTGTGGAACATTATGAAGTCAATAAAGAACATATTTTGGGATACATTAAAAAACAGGTTACAGAACAATATATAATATGACCCCACCGTGTAAGAAATGAAATTATATTTACACATATTGTATATGTATAGAAAAAGGACTGATGTTTTCTACTCCAAAATGTTTGTTGTGGTTACCCTTAAGAAGTGGGATTATAAAATTAATAGAACTTACACCTGCATGATGTTAGCAGCAAGAAATAAGGAGGACTGATACATGGACCCAGTCAGATAGAAACTCAGAACCTTCAAAATGCAGGATTTTTTCTTAATGAGACTCTGACCTCATGAGACTGTAATATTTGGGTTACATAAATTTAAGAATGGATAAAGGGATATGAAAGTAAATATAAGGGAAATTTTTAATTAATACAGAAAATACTGCACAGCTATATACCAAGAGTCTTGATTTTTAAAAAAACTGTAATTTCCTAGAAAAATCACAATGTTATAATGACCAAAATTAATTAAATAAACATTAGGAAATCTGAATACACTGATTCTGATGGAAACTCTGGCCTATAAAGTAGGCGGCAGAAATAAGTGGTTAACTACTGAAAATATAGAATCAAAATAGGTATCATTTGCAAAGGTTATTACTGTAAATTTAGAAAACATAATACAAGAATTTGATAAACTAATGAATTTATTATATCTCATTAGATGACAAGATACAAAATAAATGTATATAAATCTATACTTTCCCAGACTTTCATTGACTTTTATAAATGAAAAATATTCCATCCATAGTAGCAAAGTCATTGAAAATTACTCAATTACTCAGTGCTCAAAGAGCAGTTACCCTTAGTATCAGGGTGCCATGTTGTTTTTCCTAATTCTAAGCTCTGTATTTTAAGAACTTTAGAAGTAACATCATCATCTGAAACATATTGAAGAAAACCAAGGTTTTGTCCTCATTTCCTATTTGATTAAACTCAAGCTTTTGTTTTTTCCCTTGTTTTGAAATTCCCTATTAATGAAACTCGGACACTTGGAAATCAGCCATTGCTTTCCTTAGACCTTATGTAAATATCTGAGTGGTGGTTCTCCAGGACATAAAAATTGGTCACCCAGCCTCTCCCATCTTTGAAAATTCAGCAGTCTATTGCAATGTTAAAGCAATAACAACAGTCACAGCTCATTCTTCTACCTGTGGCTAGAAGTTGTCTTTTGGCATTTTTTTGTGAGGTACTTTCTGAATTCAAAGACATTAAAACATGTGAGACAGGGAAGCATGCATCTTGGAATTAAGGAAGGGGGTTATCCTAGAAATTTAACAAACATGATCAACTTATGTAAGATCCTATGAGTAGAAGAAAGGGCAATCAAATCTGGTTGCACCTACCAAACCAGTGACGGGGATATTTTGTGATAAAGATTCTGGTGATAATATTAATGATGTTGGTAATAGTGAAGAAAATTGATGGGGAGGAGTAGAGGTGAGTAAAGAAATGGTCATGGATGAGTAGCATTGGGATGGGCGTGGGGATAAGAATAGGAACAGAAATGAGTGACAGTAGCCATTGGGATGGCCATGGGAATGGGAGTTAAGAATAGGAACAGGAATGGATGACAGTGGGCATTAGGATGGGAGTGGGGATAAGAATAGGAATGGGTAACCGTGGGCATGAGGATGGGTGTGGGAATGGGATTGGGGATAAGGATAGGAATGGCAATGGGTGGGCATTGGGTTGGGAGTCGGGATGATGAAGAGGAAGGGAAAGCTGAACACACAACATACACATCATTACTATTAGGGTAAAGTATCTTCATGGATGCGTGAAAGGAAGGAAAATCTCTCTAGATTCCTCTATTCTCCCACTTAAGGTATCATGGGTGTGTCTAAAGGAAACATTAAGCTTCTGATGTTTCTCCCTAATCCTCGGAGCAACGTTCTCAAATCAGACTCCTCTCATCCCAGATGACCCAAGAATGCTTGCTATTTGATCTCTTTCTAAGAGAACTTCTGATCCAATTCCAATCTGGTAAATAGGTTAGTCTTGTGACTTGCTGTGTCCTTGGCCTTAGTTACACCCACCAGTGGTGAACATGTAAGTGAGTGAATATCATATTAGGTCACTTTCAGAGACATTAAGTAGAAGGAAAGCTGAAAAGCCTTGTGTAGACTTCAGATGCAGGTTATGGGGAAGAAGGACATGGAGGAACCTTCATTTGACACATGTATTCCAGCCCTGTCCTCTGCATTTTGCATACATGTTCTCATTTAATTCATCCAACAACCCCCTATGATAACATACAAGTATTCCCACTTTACAGATAAGGAAATTGAGACTCATAGCCTCTCTTACTCAGCTGTTTACCCACGGAGGCAGGAACCAAGACAGTTCTGCACAGCCGTCTATCCCCAGGGTCTAACCCTTGGCTGCCACATAGTAGGTACTCAGTGACTAATCATAAAATTAGATATTGCAACCTAAGGATGCCAACTGCCAAATGGCAAAGCCAGGACTCCCACCCAAGTCTGGCCCTTTCCTGTGCTATTTTTCCAGTACATAGTTGAGGATTTTAGATTTCCTTGGGTTTTCAAAGGAAATTCTTATGAAACTAAAACTTTCCCTGTGTTGCCTTTCCCCTCTGGAAGCATCTTGGGATGTTTTGAGGGGAAAGGCAAATAGGGAAAATGAAATTGAAGAGCAGGAGCCACTCCAGACATGACGGAGGTCCCCACAAATATTCCCCGTGGGCCTCATTACACATTTGCGCAAACATTACCTTCACTCACAGCTAAATTTCCTGTTTGCTTGGCTGATCAATTCCTCATCAAATTTTAATGCGGGGTTCAAACCATCTGTGGTGTTTTAATTAGGCCTAAGATTGCAAAGTGTCTGAGGCAGGGCTGAGCTTCATCCAAATCCCGCTTCCCATTGTGGTGTTGCCAGGAGAGGTGGGGGGCTGAGCAGAGCTGGGCTGGGCCAGAGCCAGACATTCGGCAGACCCTGTTCCTAGGTGCACTGTGCTCTCTAGTGGTGGCAATCTGCAGAGAAATGGGCTGGGCAGCCCCAGGGGCTTGGAGCCCTCTCCTGATTCCTTCCAATCCCTGAGAGCGTATAAGCTGCCTTGACTGCTTTCCTGCTGCCTCTCTTCCTTACCTACAAAACAGAGCATCCTAGTGGCCTTATGGAACTGACAAACACTAATCAACACAACTAGTATGCCTGGTGCTATGCTAGGAGGCGACAGAAGAATAAGACACAGACCTGCCTTCAGTAGCTCATAATGGAGAAGACAGTTGTACATACAATTTGACATGATGGATGGTGTGGCTGGGACATATATGTGACACTGGTGATGGGTGCCAGGAAGACAGACCCAGTGCTCAGGTCATTAGAGGGTCTGGTGGGCCTCCAGAACATCAGAAACCAAAGTGGTTCCTTTCAGAGCCAGAGGGTGAACCAGGTGGTCAAGACATAAGGATATTGACAGACATTGATCAAAATAGATCAATGGATAGATCTCAATGTCCAACAACCTTCCCTCCTTCACACCCACTTCTCCACGTTGACCCTTCCTCAGCTCAGATCTTCAGGAAGGCTGTCCCAAAGCTTTGCTCCTGCCCCCTGACAAAATATATCAGGATGTCCAAAACTAACCACCTAGAAACTGTGCCCTTTGGAAGGCCTCCCTCCTTGTCCAGACTGGGCTACTTGCAGTTATAGTTCATTTGCACTTTAGGATAGTCAGTGTCCACTACTATATTCAAGGCTCTGAGAAGTCCTGCAGAAAAGGAAGCTGGATCATTTTGCTTAACCCTGTGTCCTATAGGCTCATTTGTATACAGAATACTAGTTAACATCTTCCTCTATCTCTAATGCTGTCTGATCTATGCCCTCCACAAGAAGACCTATGCCTGGTCTGGACTAGCCACAATTTTCCTAAGGACGACAGTATGAGGTGAGTCACAAAGTGCCCAACATTATCACCAATAGCATGTCTAAGTAATTTTTAATTTAATGTCCAGATGCTGTCAGTCCTGAGAGCAACATGCAACTTGATAAACGACAGCTCTGATGGGGACCACATAAAAAAGGCTGCCCAAGTTCAACAGAATAGTGAGAAGAAACGGACACCTATTTGAAAGATCAAGGATTGATGCTCTTATTAGATTTGGGGAGGAAAATGGTGAAATTCATGTTTGATTGAAATTACTAATGTTTCTAATGTATTTACTGATAGTAGAATGTAATTAGCTGAATTCAGTGGCTTCCAAACTTGGCTGAGTGTCAAAATCACCTGGGGCATTTTTTAATTGTGCCAATTCCTAGGCTCTATCCCTCAATACTCTGATTCCATAGAACTGACGTATTGCTGATGCTGCCAGTTGCAAGAACACATTTGAAAATGATTGCTACAGTTCACTATTTCCCTCAACTCTGTTCTGTGAAACACCAGCTCTACAGGATAATAACACATCTTACTCAAAACAGTTCCATGTTAATAGTGTTGAGCTCACAGTGTGTGCCAGACACTTTGCTAAGATGGGGGTAGAGATGAGAGAGAGAGAGTCATCTTGCTTGATCCTCATACTCATCCCCAGTAAGATTATCTTCTACTTTCTGGACAAGGAAACTAAAGTATAGAGATGGATGGCTTGCCCACGGTCACACAGTAAATAGTACCATCCATTGACAGGCCAACGATGATGTCCCACTGCTAGCTGATTGTATGGTGGTGTCATTCACTGAGATGAAAACAGGAAATGAAGCTGTTATGGGAATAAATGGAAGAAGTTGGTGTGTTTGGTTTCAGACACTCTGAGTTTGAGGTGACTGAGATATCCAGGTAGAAATGTCCACCAGGAATTAAATACATGGGCTAAAGACCACGGAGAAGATTTGGACTGAAGTTAAAGAGCTGAGAGTTGAGGATGTTTAGATGGTAGTTGAGACCATCCTGGGCCTCCATTTCCTCTTTCCAAAATGGAAGATATCAGTTATCATCAATATGCCTTATATTGGTTCCTCATTAAGTTCAATATAGAATTACCATATGATCCAATAATTCCACTGCTAGTTATATACCCCAAAGAATTGAAAACAGGTGTCCAAACAAAAATTTTTACACAAATGTTCATAACAGCACTATTTACAATAGCCAAAAGGTAAAAACAACACAAATGTTCAAAAACTGGCGAATGGGTAAACAAAATATGGTCTGTTCATACAATGAAATATTATTCAACCATAAAAAGGAATGACGTACCAATGCATGCTACAACATGTATCAGTGGATGATAAACGTTGATGAACCTTTGAAACATTATGCTAAGTGATGGCTGGGCACAGTGGCACACACTTGTAATCCAAGAGCTTTGGGAGGCCAAGAAGGGAGAATCACTTGAGGCAAAGAGTTCAAGACCAGCCTGGGCAACATAGTGACACCCATCTCTACAAATTTTTTTTAATTAACCAGGTATGGTAGTGCAAACCTGTAGTTCCAGCTACTTGGGAGGCTGAGGTGGGAGGTTCTCGTGAGCCCAGGAGTTTGAGGCGGTAGGCAGTGAGCCAGATCATACCACTGCACTCCAGGCTGGGCAACAGAGTGAGACTAGCAAAATTAGATGTCACCCTTGACATAAAATATAGTCTGCTTCTGATGTAGAAAAAAGAAACTACATTATTTCTGGTTCCTATAAAAACCACATGTGTGCATGAAATGTGGGGACAGGAATAAATAGATTCATACAACCTTCAATCAATAAATTTGCCCTCTCAGAGCTTACATTCCAGTGGACAGCCCACTTAAAGAAAGTGAACACCTCCACCCAATTGATTCCTCTTCATGTCTTCCCTCCTCATAAATAGCTCCTGTAAAGACCAGGTTGCTCAAGCCAGAAACAAGAGCATCAACACTGTCAACTCCCTCCCTCTCACCTCCACCCCTAATCCATCAGCAAGTTCTGTCAATTCCATCTCAAAAATCTATTTCAAATCTATTCACCTCTTTCCTTCTCTGTTGCCACCACTCTCCATCAAGTCACTTTCATCTCTTGCCTGCAGTGCAACAGCCTCCTCAGGGGTCTCCTTGCTTCACTTTTGTGTTCTACCATCCATTCTCTATGCACAGTAGCCAGAGGAGACTATTTTTTCCAAAAAAAGAAAGAAATTCTGATTGTGTTACTGACTCTGCTTAGAAACAGTCAATGACTTCTTTTTGCACTTAGAATCCCAAATCCCAAATCCAGCTTTCTTTTTCTTTCTAATGGATAGGCATGGGCCCTTTGAGGACCCAGCCTAAGAACAAACTTACTGCAAAGAGGTAATATTGTCCACTTTCTGCTTCTTATTCTAACTGGAGCCATAAGCCAGAGAACAGAGTTTTCATACTTTCAGTGGTCATGTGCATAAATTCAAGGCCACACCAAGTCCTGGGTGTGTGTAGTCACCTGCTCGGGCTACCATAACAAAATACCTCAGACTGGGTGGCTTAAGCAACAGGAATTTATTTCCTTATAATTCTGGAGGCTTGCAGTTTGAGATTAAGGTGTCAGCAGGACTGGTTTCTTCTGAGGCCTCTCCCCTTAGTCTGTAGATGGCTGCCTTCTTCCTGTGTCTTCCAGTGGGTCACCCCTCTGTATTTATCTGTGTCCAAATTTCCTCTTTTTAAAAGAACACCAGTAAGATTAGATCAGGGCCCACCCTAAGACCTCATTGTAGCTGAATCACTTCTTTAATGGCCCTATATTTCAAATATGGTCATATTCCAAGGTACTGAGAGCTAGAGCTTCGAAGCATGAATTTGAGGGAACACAGTTTAGCCCGTAACAGTCTGCAGTATAATCATAGTGGTCACTTAAACAATTAATTCAACCTCTCTGAGGTTAGGCTGTCCTTGAAGAGATACTACCTGCTTCTCTAAGTGGTAAGAATCAGAGACAATGCATGTAAAACACCCAGCTGGGAGCCCAGCACACAGTCAGCACTTGATTCTCAGGGATTTTCATCCAAGACCATTGCGCATGGAAGTATCTTTAAGGCAAGCCAGAATCAGACCACACGACCAGCTTCAAAGGGTTAAGGCAGCAAACATACTTATCGACGGGAGCTTCTTGGCGGGCCCAGGGAAGCATGACTGATTGGAAGCCTGTTTAGAGGAGGAGCCCGCTTTGTGGGCCCGAAATCAATTAGAACCTGTCAATAGCTCAGATCCTGGAGCACTGACAAAGTCTGCAGTCTCAATAGGCAATTAACACTTTACAGGGTCCACTACCCAGCGGCCTCCCCACATTTTACTGCACATTTTCTGCCATCAGCTCTGGTATTGAAGCTTCTAAATAAAAACATAAAAATGAGCTAGAACAGACCAGCACTTTGCCTGGCTGGAGTTACGGTGCCCACATGCAGCAAAGAGATCATATTTCCTCTCTCCTTCCTAACTGGACTCTAACTCCCCTGCATTCCCAGTCCTGCATAAACATGCATGCATGCACACACACAGACATGAGCACATGCACATGCAGGCCATCTTCTGAGTGTGCCACAGGAGGCACCGGAGCATGGATACTGGGAGGAAGAGGTGGTCTGGAGTCAGACTGTCTGAGTTCAAAGGCTGACTCCAGCACATTAACTGCGTGGTCTTGCACAAATTGTTATGCCTCAGCTTCTTCATCTGTACAATGGGAGTAAGAATAGAGCCTACATCACAAGACTTCCATGAAGATTAGGTGTTTTTAGCACAATACCCGGCACATAATAGACCTCAATAATGTTAAAGGGATCAGTACTGTTGTTGCCACTATCATTAATGGGAGGAGCACGTCTAGCATCAACACTGAGCACATCTAACTGCACGGATCATTGTAATGCCCCAAGCCACTCTGCCTCTGCTCCTTTCCTTTGGTTTCTGCCACTGTCAGTGCCTTGATTGAGCAAGACATATGCTCACCCTGCTGAACAGAGCCTCTCACACACTTCCTCTAGCTGCCACTGCCAATTCTCTCCTAGGAAGCCAACTCATGAAGTTCCACCCCAAAGTTGATTGCCTTTGGATCACCAGGAGTTAAATCCACAGGTGCAAATTCAAAGCAATAACCAGGAACTCTGTGAGGTTCCAGTCTGTGGGAACCTCATTGCAAACTCAAGGTCTCAGAGAAGACTGTGGGGCTATTGGATTGGCCAGAAGCATTGCCTTTCAGGAGGATATGCAGGATAAAATGCCCCAGTGAGGACACTGGCAGCACCATCAGGAGCACCTTGGGCTCAGGAGCATGCAGGGCCTCTCCTGACCTTAAGTCTGCAGCAACAATTGCTGTCACTTGATGCCAAGGATATCATGGAGCTACAGCTAGAGGACATTACCATCCAGTCCAGAGCTGGTGCACTGTACCCATGGAGCCCCAAGAAGGTGGGATGGGGGTGTAGCATCTGCAAGGCAGAGCAGGACTGCTACCAAAGTTGAGAACAGGGCTGGGAATAGTGAGGAGGGGATGCAGGGTCACTGCCCCACATCAGCTTCAGCAGTTCCATTCTAACCTGTTTGATCTTCTGGACTTCTTCATAGATCTTCATGTGTAGAAAGGGATCCGCAGTCAAAGCAAAGCTCTAAAACCAGTGGTCTATCCCAAGTCCTCCATTCTACCAGTGGGAAACCTGAAGCTGTCTTGGGTTGAGTTCTCCCAGAAGCAGAGCCTGAGCTGAAGATTTGAGCGTAGGAAGGTTTGTCAAAGAAGTGCTCTAAGAAGAAACCAGTAAGGGAATGAAGGAAGCAAGATAGAAAAAGGAAAGAAGCTGAACAAAGGTGCAATTTTGGAGAAGTTTCAGCCCCAGCCTCGTCCTGCATGGAGTTCTAGAGTGAGTTGCACCTTAGACTGTGTCCAGCTTTGGACACAGGAGCTAGGCCTTTGTACTCCCACACCAGTCATGACCATGGTGGGAACAAAGTCCCAGGCACTTCAGGCTGTGATGGAGGAACCCTATCCCCACCCCTATGGGCTTCTGCACCCAAGGGCAACCCTCTGAAGAGGGTCACAGGAGTGAGCAGTCAGAAGCAAAGCCCACAAAAGCTGGGGGATGGGCAAACAGAGTCGGCAAAAGGGATCCATCAGAATCCAGTGACAATATTGAACTTTATCCAAGCCCTGTGATCTTGGAAAATGTGGAAGTTAAAAAATCTCCCACCCTTTGGTGTCCCAGAAAATAGATTATTGCAATGGTGCACCCTGCCCCACATGTCTTAGGTAAGACTCACAGGTGCCCTCTCCTTGTTTACCTATGACAAGGCCAAAGACTCTCCAAATTCACACTCTTTGACTCATATATTATTAGCTGAACAAAGTTTCTCCTTACTTAAAAATCCAGGCTTGGTCCAGGTGCAGTGGCTCATGCCTGTAATCCCAGCACTTTGAAAGGCCAAGGCGGGTGGATTGCCCGAGGTCAGGAGTTCAAGACCAGTCTGGCCAACATGATGAAACCCTGTCTCTACTAAAAATACCAAAAAAATTAGCTGGGCATGGTGCCGTGCACCTGTAATCCCAGCTACTCGGCAGGCTGAGGCAGGGGAGTTGCTTGAACCAGGGAGGTGGAGGTTGCAGTGAGCCAAGATCGTGCCTCTGCACTTCAGCCTAGGAAACAGAGTAAGATTCTGTCTCAGGAAAAAAAAAAAAAAAATTCAGGCTTGTTTCTTATTTGTCACTGGACAGCACACAAGAGTATCCTCTACTAAGGCCCCACAAACAGTGGTGGAGCCAAGACTGAGGCCTCTCCTTCCAGATTCATCATCTCCCCAAGAACTGGAACTTTCTCTGCTCTCACCTTTATGCCTCTATGTATGTCATTCCTCCTTTTCAAGGTCCTTATTACTCCTCTTCCAAAATCCTGCCCATTCTTCCAAGCTCACCTCTTCCCTATGGCTTCCCTAGCATAACTTATACTTATTGAATGAATGTCACTGTACTTATTCATATGTATGTGAAAGGGACTCTAGGCTGTGTCCAAGATCCCAGGGACAACCTCATGGGCATCAATAGGGGGTGCAATGAGAGATCATCCCATAAAGACACATACAGTCAATTCAGATACAAGGGGTTGCTTGGTAAGGTAGAAATGAAATTAAATTCTCTCGGGAAAGCAGCTGAGGACTTTTCTCTGCCAAAGTAGACCAGCAAAGCACTCTGTAGCTCTCTGCTTTCTCACTTCTTGGGAGTTACTTGGGTGTCCCTTGTAGTTACGCAAGTTGAGTCCAAGGAGACACTTAACCCTGAAGAAAGAGAGTTCTCCTCACCTGACAAAATGTACTTTCCCAAAGCTCCCAGGAATGCAGAAACATCTTTGTAAGGGAGAAATGAATCAATCTACCAAGGAGTGAAAAACCTTGTAGGAAGGGGATTGAAATCCTGAACTGAACCTAGGAAGTAGATTCAACATTAGAACAACTTTGAGTTGACTGAGATGGTCTGCCTAATAGAAAAAAAATTTAAAGACAACAAGATTTTAAAAGAAGATTTACCAGAAAGAAGAGAAAGCCTGGGTTCATGGCCCAAGTTAACATTTGTCTTGAAGTTTTGCAATTCCAGAACATGAAACCAAGGCTGGAAACACTTCCAAACCCAGCTACCTTGGCATAGCTTCAGGAACAGTGATAGAGCATGTGATTATGAAATAGGTTAATTCGCATACTTTCCCCACTCCATGTGCCTGCTCTGACCTTCTGAGCTTCTGAGTGTCAAAAACAAAAATGACTGCTGCTTCATTTCCACCCTCTTATCTTACCTGTAAACACCTTTTGTGGTCTACCCAATAGAAACATGCAGAAAAGGAAATTCTGAAAATGTCAGTCCAGCCTAGCCAGTTGACACACTACAATACCAGCACAGATAACTCACAATGAAACATAGCCAGAACTCTGATCAAACCATGCCTGAGGCATGGTAGCTCTGAACTAATCAGTTACATAAGCCAGTAAACTTCCTTCTATATTTAAACTAATGTAAGTTGACTTTTCTTTTATTTGCAAATCAAAGTATTATGACTGTTATAGCCAGAAACCAATATCAGAATCTAGTACTGGGCCAGGAAAAAGAATGAGGAATGTAAGTGTCTCACGTAAGGAGAGGAGCACCGAATAAGAAAGACTGAGCTAACTTTTACTGTTCTAAGGTGGAGCGAAGGAAGCTTGTCCTGTGAGCATCTTAAATGCATCTTGTAGTCTCTGGCACTAACTGTTCAATCCACACAGCTCCCTTTGAACTGTGGAAAAATAAGCAAATGTATCCAATCCACTCCTGGGATACTTAACCAGTCAGCCCCACATGGCATTTCTTATAACTCTGTCCTCTGTTAAGTTTGTCGTTGTTTAACAATTCACATAAGGCCCTCGTTATTCTCATCACTGAATGTAACTCAGGGGGCTTCTACTGGGTCTTTTAAAGAATAGGCCTTGCTAAATACTTTGATATATTAAAGAGTGTGGTTAAAAGCACGGTCTTTGAAGGAAGATAAATCTGCATTCAAATCCTGGCTCTACCACCTCTGGATGTAATATATTGAGCCAAGTTACTTAATTCATCTAAGTCTCAGTTTCCTCATCTGTAAGGTACAATAATGACTCCTATCCCACAGTGTTACCAACAGGATTACTAAGATAATGCATAACAGCTTAAATAGTACTGGCACTTTAAATAGTCTCTCAATAAATGTAACTATTCTTTTCACTACTATTTTAAATATTCTTTTGTTTTCTTGTACAGAAGAAATACAACTTCATTACAAATTATTAGGAAAATATACAAAAGTGAAAATTCTGAGCTGTGTTAAAAAGCATGATGTCAGACCAAGCACAGTGGCTCATGCCTGTAATCCTAGGACTTTGGGAGGCTGAGGTGGATGGATCACCTGAGGTCAGGAGTTCGAGACTAGCCTGGCCAACATGGTGAAACCTCGTCTCTACTAAAAAAAAAAAAAAATACAAAAATTTGCCAGGTGTGGTGGTGGGTACCTGTAATCCCAGCTACTTGGGAGACTGAGGCAGGAGAATCGCTTCAAGGAGCGATTGAGGCAGACCTAGGAGCGACCTAGGAGGCAGAGGCAGAGGTTACAGTGAGCCAAGACCGTGCCCTTGCACTCCAACCTGAGCAATACAGCAAAAACTCTGTCAAAAAAAAAGAAAAGCATAATGTTGAGCTATAATACATCAATCTTTCGGGAAGATTTTTAACACATTGAGTGAGGCAAAAAGCCAGTTGCAGAACAGGGAATAGTAAGTATGTGTTTGTGTGAAACTGATGTCTAACTCAGACTTACAGATATATCTAAATGCATGGAACTTTATTTGAATAATACATAAGAACCTCTTACCAGGGGCTGCCTCTGACCAGTGTGATGGGGACAAGGTGAGGCAGGTATAGGGAGTAAAGGACCCAGACTACAGCGAAGCACTCAACTTGGGTGCAAAATTTTAAAGGGCACCAAAAAACTCAATAACCAAGATAAATAATACTTAATGCAATATTTTAAAACTCAAGATTAATGCCAAACTATCAAAAATTTAAAGACATGATCAGTGAGCTAAGATAGAGACTCAAGAAAACAAATTGCTCTGCATAATAGAGCAGAAAGATTGTGAATTTTTTTTAAAAAATTGAGGAGGAGAAATGAGTCAGGATATGAAAATATTAACCATCAATGTAACAGGTGGCTGGGTGCTAACAGAGAAAGCGAAGCTAAGAAAATTCACATTGTTGCAGGGTCCAAAGAACTCTTTAGAATAAGAGTAACATAACATTAATTTGAAATTGTTTGCGTGATACACTGTATATTTCTCTTATGTCCCTGACCCCCTAGAGATCTCCGAACAGGTTAAAACCCATCTCCATTTGCACAGTTGACAGGGGCAAAAGATTTAGATGTTGTGGTAGGTAGAATAATAGCCTGCCAAAGATGTTCACGTCCTAATCCTCAGGATCTGTGAGGTTAAGTTACATGGCAAGGGAGAAGTTAAGGTTGCAGGTGAAATTAAAGATGCTAATCAGCTGACTTTAAGATAAGATTATCCTAGCTTATCCAGATGGACTCAATGTAATCACAAGAGTCCCTAAATGGGGAGAGGGTGGTAAAAGAATCAGAACCAGAGAGATGGCATCATGAGAAACACTTGACTAGCCATTGTTGCTTGACTTGAAAATGGAAGGGGCCACAAGCCAAAGAATGTGGGCAGCTTCTAGAAGGTGAAAAAGCCAAGGAAGTGGATTCTCCTCCAGCGCCTCCAGAAGGAATGCAGCCCCACCAACATCTTGATTTTAGCCCCCTAAGACCCATCTCAGGCTTCTGACTTCCGCAAGTATAAGATAATAAATTTGTTTTGGTTTCAGCAACCAAGTATGAGATAAGCAATATAGATCTTGGTACCTAGAAGTAGGGTGTTGCTGTAACATCTAAAAATGTGGAAGTGTCTCTTGTGATACAAGGCTACAGAATGCAGAGATACCAGGGTGTGTGTGAGGGAGAGGAAGGAAGTACAGATCTCATACTAAAAGAATGGAAGGCTCACAGTTAGAGCTGGTTTGGAGTCAGTCACACTCTCCCCTGGTAGTCATCCAGGGAGAAAGCTTCCCACAAGTTGGAATTCTCAGAATCGCCTCCATACTGAGCACAGAGAAGTCACATTCTCTAATTTCAGGGTTTGCTGCTTCTGTACAAAACAAGACAATTTTGACTCTGTTTTCCCATTGTACATGCCCTGGGAGGAATTGTGTAGCCTGCCTCAGTGGCAGTAAGTAAAGAGTTAACTTCCTCTCTGACTAATGCAAGTGTCCTGTCATCTCTCTATGGGGCAGAAATCAATGAAGGCTGTTTTCATCCAAGTAAAAATAAATCTTAATCACCTTCGTAAAGAAGGAGAAGATAAGCAGTGTTCTAAAAATGGATTCCCATAGTTAACAACTGTTAAGTACTATTTCTTAAACCATACCAAAGATGACATCACATTCAGGTTATGGGGTGGACATCATCCACTGCTGATTAGGGAGCAATTGAAAGGGGGAAGGAAAGTAAATGAAGATATATAAGTAGTTTCAAAAACTGTATTGAAAGAGCTCTCAGAATGTGTGAGGCATATAAGAATGAGCAAGCCAGCAACACATCTCTAACATGGGTGGCTGGCAGGTGTTGATACCAGAGAGGATATCCAGGTACCCTCACATTTCTCCTATGTCCTAGGCTGGACATGCTGGACAAACTCTGTTACTCACCCACATAGCCACATGAAACCATAAAAATCCTCAGCCACATGCTTTTTCTTGTCTCATATTATCACACCTCCTGTGCTTTTCCTAAAATCTTTATAGTACAGCTTCCAACGTCCCTCCTCTCTGCTACTGAAAATGCCTGTTTGATTGAGGGCTCTCAGTGGTTCTGTTTTCTATGGTAGATTGCATTATTGTTGGAATTATTTACCCTTCTATTGTCAGTAAAGGAAGTGTACATTTTCATCCCATTGACTTTGTTTTTGGCCATGTGACATGCTTTGACCAATGGCAGGTGAACAAATGTAACATATACCATATCCATGAAGTTAAGACGTGTTGCAACTTTCTACCCGATCTCTTGCTCTTTCTTTCGGTCATGAAGATGGTATGTTCTAGATTAGGATGATTCCTTCTGCTTGGGCTCCAAAATGAAAGACATGTTGAGCGAAGGTGCAGCCAAACTATAGTTATAACACGTGACATGAAAGAGAAATAAAATCTTGTTGTTTGATAAAGCACTGATATTTGAAGAATTTGTTACCACAGCCTCACTTAGCAAAAGTTTACTATTACATCATCCACTTCAATGACTTCTCCTCAAGGTATATCTGCTCAATCTCTGCAATATTTCACAAAGTATGTCTTTAGAACTGTAGTAGCAAAAGAAACTCAAAAGGGATAGGGTAAGATAAATTTTGGAAATTCTGCATAACCACTTTTGGACATTAATAATACCCACCAGCATATTAAAGGCTCTGAGAAGTTCTGTCATATACAGCAGTGGTTAAAGGCATGAGCTCTGAAGTCATATTTCCTGGGTTTGAATCTTGAATCAACTACTACTTACTATACGAATGACTTTGAATAGGACACTTAATCTCTTTGAGCCTCAGTGTTCTCATTTAAAGGAGGAAGATAATAAGAGTACTCTTGCAGGGTTATAGTGAGGATTAAATGAGATATGAAAATTAAATACTAGTGGACTGCTTTCCAGGTCACAGAATGATCTGTTCTCTTTCCCAAACTCATAGAAATGGCACATAAAGTACATTAAATTATTAAAATAGCCATGATCATGCTCAGAAATAATATTCTAATCTCTTTACTAGTAATGGAAGTAAGTTTTACCATTTTGATACAGGCTGAAGCTCAAGATTCACCAGGCACTGGAACTATAATTAGGTACTAAGGGTGAAGAGCTCAAGTTCTACAGGAGAATGGGAAGCTGAACATTCTTCATGCATAGCCGGGGAACAGACAGTCTCCCAAGTGAGGCCAGAGGCCAGGACTGTGCTTCCCTTCTCTTCCCCTCTGCAAACAGAGATTTTCCGGGATAGACAGGGGTCCAAAGGCCCTTTTTCATCTTGTACTACTTCTGTTCCTTTCAATCCCAGCAGGCAGTGTTTCTTCCAATACATTGCCCTTAAAAGCTTTGTGGTTCTACCAAAGACAAAAACCACATGAGATAATATGAATGGGCAAAAACCACATGAATGGGCAAAAACTGCAAGCATTCCCTTTGAAAACTGACACAAGACAGGGATGCCCTCTCTCACCACTCCTATTCAACATAGTGTTGGAAGTTCTGGCCAGGGCAATTAGGCAGGAGAAGGAAATAAAGGGTATTCAATTAGGAAAAGAGGAAGTCAAATTGTCCCTGTTTGCAGATGACATGATTGTATATCTAGAAAACCCCATCGTCTCAGCCCAAAATCTCCTTAAGCTGATAAGCAACTTCAGCAAAGTCTCAGGATACAAAATCAATGTGCAAAAATCACAAGCATTCTTATACACCAATAACAGACAAACAGAGAGCCAAATCATGAGTGAACTCCCATTCACAATTGCTTCAAAGAGAATAAAATACCTAGGACTCCAACTTACAAGGGACGTGAAGGACCTCTTCAAGGAGAACTACAAACCACTGCTCAAGGAAATAAAAGAGGATACAAACAAATGGAAGAACATTCCATGCTCATGGGTAGGAAGAATCAATATCATGAAAATGGCCATACCGCCCAATGTAATTTATAGATTCAATGCCATCCCCATCAAGCTACCAATGACTTTCCTCACAGAATTGGAAAAAACTACTTTAAAGTTCATATGGAACCAAAAAAGAGCCCACATCGCCAAGTCAATCCTAAGCCAAAAGAACAAAGCTGGAGGCATCACGCTACCTGACTTCAAACTATACTACAAGGCTACAGTAACCAAAACAGCATGGTACTGGTACCAAAACAGAGATATAAATCAATGGAACAGAGCCCTCAGGAATAACACCACATATCTACAACTATCTGATCTTTGACAAATCTGACAAAAACAAGAAATGGGGAAAGGATTCCCTATTTAATAAATGGTGCTGGGAAAACTGGCTAGCCATATATAGAAAGCTGAAACTGGATCCCTTCCTTACACCTTATACAAAAATTAATTCAAGATGGATTAAAGACTTAAACGTTACACCTAAAACCATAAAAACCCTAGAAGAAAACCTAGGCATTACCATTCAGGACATAGGCATGGGCAAGGACTTCATGTCTAAAACACCAAAAGCAATGGCAACAAAAGCCAAAATTGACAAATGGGATCTAATTAAACTAAAGAGCTTCTGCACAGCAAAAGAAACTACCATCAGAGTGAACAGGCAACCTACAAAATGGGAGAAAATTTTCGCAACCTACTCATCTGACAAAGTGCTAATATCCAGAATCTACAATGAACTCAAACAAATTTACAAGAAAAAAAAAAACCCCATCAAAAAGTGGGCAAAGGATATGAACAGACACTTCTCAAAACAAGACATTTATGCAGCCAAAAGACACATGAAAAAATGCTCACCATCACTGGCCATCAGAGAAATGCAAATCAAAACCACAATGAGATACCATCTCACACCAGTCAGAATGGCAACCATTAAAAAGTCAGGAAACAACAGGTGCTGGAGAGGATGTGGAGAAATAGGAACACTTTTACACTGCTGGTGGGACTGTAAACTAGTTCAACCCTTGTGGAAGTCAGTGTGGCGATTCCTCAGGGATCTAAAACTAGAAATACCATTTGACCCAGCCATCCCATTACTGGGTATATACCCAAAGGACTATAAATCATGCTGCTATAAAGACACATGCACACGTATGTTTATTGTGGCACTATTCACAATAGCAAAGACTTGGAACCAACCCAAATGTCCAACAATGTTAGACTGGATTAAGAAAATGTGGCACATATACACCATGGAATACTATGCAGCCATAAAAAATGATGACTTCATGTCCTTTGTAGGGACATGGATAAAATTGGAAATCATCATTCTCAGTAAACTATCACAAGGACAAAAAACCAAACACCGCATGTTCTCACTCATAGGTGGGAATTGAACAATGAGAACACATGGACACAGGAAGGGGAACATCACACTCTGGGGACTGTTGTGGGGTGGGGGGAGAGGGGGAGGGATAGCATTAGGAGATATACCTAATGCTAAATGACGAGTTAATGGGTGCAGCACACCAGCATGGCACATGGCACATGTATACATATGTAACTAACCTGCACATTGTGCACATATACCCTAAAACTTAAAGTATAATAATAATAAAATAAAATAAAAAGCTTTGTGGTTCTACTATGAAACTAGGGTTCATGTCATTAGACAAAGGACAAGCTTACAAATCTCCAAGCCTTTGTCTGTCTTGGGCTACTGCTGAGACTGCTGAGAGACAATACCCTTAATTTTCTTATTAGCCCTTTTTATTTACTAAATGGCTCTCTGAGGCACCACTTTCAATCTTTCTGAGATCTTTGCAAAGGAGTTTATAGCCACACCTTGAATTTCATCTTTAGACTATGTTTCCCTAGATGTACCTCAAATTTTATCTTTTCCTTCTGATAGATTCCTTGCCTTCCTGTCTGATCAGAGTCCATTGTGTCACCCTTTGCCTGCCCTGCTTGACATGCAATGCAACAAGTAGGATGGTATCTGGCATGTGGCAGGTGCTCAACCAATATTCATCACATAAATGAAGGAATTATTCTGAAAACCCCTAAGTGATCATAATGAGGCATGAACTAACCTAATGACTTTTCCACATGCTTTGTTGCCAACTCCCTCATTTTGAAGAAAAATACAAAGCAAATGTACTGGGGATTGTCCTAACCAATTCACTAGGCTTAGAGCTTCCTGAACCATCTGTACCCCTGCCCATGCATCTCACTGTGCTAGAACTGAAGGAAAGGGAAGAGATCTGCTGTTGACTTCCAATCAGAGGTCTGGGGTATTTCAAACACAACACGGCAGTGGTTGTCTCTCAGATTTTCCACTGCAGCCTCCCAAGAGGCCTCTTTCTACATGAGGAAGAGAGAGGACTATGGTTTAAAAGAAAAACTGCTGAAGGTAGCAGATGCAGTGGAAATGCCCAGCAAGCAGCAGATATTCCCTGGGAATGAGAGTCTAAAGAACCCACTAATACTCAGAGAATGAGAATGACATGGCACCTGTTGTCTTTGCAGGGCTGGGGAAAATGATAGTGCCCAGCACAACCCAGAGGAGGATGAAATAACTGATCAAGATTGAGAACACATATAAGATACCTCCTGGGAGCACCCAGAAATGCCTGATGGAGGAAGGACAGATTTGTAGGGGCATTTACAGGTAGGGCTAGTGTAGCAGACACTGTTGGTGGCTTGCCCCATTACTATGGTGCAACCTCAAAGTCACCTGCAGCTTCCATAGACAGATTCAATACTTACCAATGGATTCCTACCCCAAGCATCTCCATCTCTGTGCCTGAGAGCTTCCTTTTGTAACTGGAGCAGGTTCAGCTCATGTTGGATAAAGAGGATCAGATGGAAACAGCCAGGGAGATCTTGCCCCTGGAAACAACCCTCAATCAATGAGGCACTGTAATGGATGAACAAACACCCAGCTTCCTTCCTCTATGTGGAATAATTATAAGGTAAGCTCTACACAGGTCCTCAGAAAATCTGAGCCTGTTTGTCCCACCAGGCTCATTAGTGTACCCTTAGTTGCCTGCCTTCCCTTCCTGGTCTCATGCCCACACTCCCTACTGTGCTTCCTGGAGTCATATCCTGAAAAAAATTACATGCACCCAAGTCCTTGGCTACGGTCTATATTGGGGAGCAGAAGTAAGTCTACTGGGCCCAACTACCCAGAAACATAAAGACTCTATGTCTTAGCCAACATCCTCCCAGAACCTATATCTGAAGGAGTCTGTTTCACCATCTCTCACTGGGAGTCTGAGCCCTTTTAATCAGAGCACCGTGAGTGGAGTTGAGCTCACACAGTCAGAAACACGGATTCAAACCCCACCTCTACCCTTTTTGAGCCGTGAGCCTCTGGACAAGTTACTTTACCTCTCGTAACTTCTATCTCTTTTATAAAATAGAAATAATAGGAGTTCCTGCCTCTTACGGTTAAAAGCAGTTTACACACAAGCACTGAGCTTGACATGGTGCTTGGCACATAGTCCATACTCCATCAGTGGCCACTCTCATTGTTATTATGTCTGTCTGGTCCCTAAATCTCTGATTTGGGGCACTTGCTCCAAACAATCAAGCCAATTCTCAGCATCATCTCTCAGGGCCCCCTGACCTCAAGCCCTCATACAAGCAGATGTCAGAAACTCCAGCCCAGGACTGGTTATTTCATCTGCAGGAAGCTTGACACCTGGCGTAGATGCTTTCCTGGAACAACCTCCTCTCCCAGATGTTTTCATGCCCCTGCCCAATGGCCCTTCAGCTGCAGAGAGGCTCAAAAGGAGTGAGCAACTTATGGACCTGGGGGCCTTCAGCCCTTTTCCATCTGTCAGGCCAGCTCCCAAAACAGCCTGCAGATGCTCAACCCCAGGCAGCTGTGGGGCAAGTTGACCTATTTTGCCCCAGCACACAGCAGCTGGGCCATATGTTCACACCAGAGGACACAGCAGTTCATTCTGGGGGCAGCCTCCTTACTGCTCAGATTAATTCACTCATTCCAAAAGCAAATATCAAGCACCTACAAAGGGCTGGACCCTGAACTAGGCACTAGGAATACAAGTTTTGCCCTAGAGAGGCTCACAGTTTGGTGAGGAAGACAGATGATAAAAGAGGGCAGGTAGGTTTTGAGCTAGTGTAATTAGTTTTAAAATGAAAGTAAGCATACCTTTGGTAATGAGAGGAGCAAACACATAAACTAACCTCGGAGGTCAAAAAAGATAAGACTTTCTGAAGTAGGTGGTTCCTGAGATGAGAACTGAAGGACAAAGTAAAGTGAACAGGATCGAAAGAAGGAAGAAAAGGTGCTCCTGGGAAGGCACAGCTTGAGCAAATTTGGGGAGGTGCTATGTTCAGATTTTGGAGCCACGTACAAATCATTCATTGTACTGCCTACCTGGCACCACCTCCACTTCAAAACCTGCCACACTCATCCATATGAAAGAGCTACCATATTTCTAGAAGACTTCACTCTCTTACAGTCCACTGGGCTTGAGTCACCCAACACAAGATACGCTCAGAGATCCCCACCAGAGGATTTTAACTTAAGATCAAGTGGTGGTTGAAACTGTAAGATGATGAACTCAAGAACTGTTTCCAGTAGCAAAGCTGGTGATGTTCAAACATGATGCCCTTCCCATCAAGAGATGGGTCTGTGGCCCCTCCCTTGAATCTAGGCAACACTTTTTGACTAACTTGATAAATAGACTATGGCAGAAGTGGCTTTCAAGGTTCTGTTAGAAAGGACCATGCACCCTCTGCCATTTTTCCTTCGGACACCAATCACTGAAGCCTTGAGCCACCATGTAAGAATTTTGGCTACCCTGAAATTGCTATACTAGAGTGACCACATAAACAGACTACAGAGCGGTAGAGACAGATAGCAGAGGAGCACTAGCTAGCTCATCCCTCAGCCCAGGTGCCAGGTATGAAAGTAAGAAAGATGACTTCAACTGCAGCCAACATCAGTCAAATGGCAACCACATGAAAAGACTGAGGATTAGCCAACTGGCTGTGCCAAGGTAACCCTCAGAACCATGAGAGATAATAATGATAAATGCTTGTTAATGCAATAATAAATAAGCAACATAGAAAAGCTCTTCTGTAGTGAAAGAAAATGAAGCCAACACTGGAGATATGTAGAAGCTGCTTGACTTCTTGATCTAGTTATTCCTGGGCACTCTTCTGCATGCCTTCCCTGCAAAAGTTTTCTTAGATTCTGTGAGCCAATGAGCTCTTATTGCCTAAGTTAGCTCAAGTGGAATTTCTGTCTTTTTCAACCAAATTAATACAGGTGATTTGGGATAAACCTCAAGATCTTGATCTGTTTACAGCATGTGCTCTGGGGGTGAAAGTAAAGAGAGATGAGGGAGAAGAGATCATCTCAAGACAGATCATTGAGGAACTGCAGGCCACAGCAAGGAGTTTCAATTTATAACACATCCATCTCCATAAATGACTTGAGGAGGCTACTGAGGACTTTGGGCATTATTGTAAGGACAATAATGTCGGTGAACAATTTTCATCCAAAGAGTGACAGGCTTAGACATGCAGTGTGAAGAGGTCAACCTGCCAATTTGGATGATGCATTCGAAGAAAGTAAACTGAACAAGAGTCAATTGACTTGATACAAGGAGGAAATGATAAGAAGCTGAACTAAAGTGGGGAAATGGGGGTGGAATAAGAAAGTATTAAAAGGTAGAATGGACAGGACACAGAACCTTTTATGGGAGTCAGTAAAAAGATGGGAAAAGACCAAGATGATTTCCAAGTTTGTGGTTTGAGCATCTGAAGAGGTAATGGTGCCTTCATCAAGATGTAAGAAGAAGACCACATCAGGAGACAAAGATGATGTCTTCAACTCGCATGTGCAGAGATTGGGGCATCTATGGCAAATTCAGGGGGAAAGATTATCCATTGATGTATCCATTTAACACATTTATTGAGCACGTATTATTTATTGAGCACATATTATATGTCAGGCTCTAGCAGGGTGTTTGCAAACAAAATTTATATGGTGCTTGCCCTCATACATTTTACTGTCCAGTGAAACAGATGGGAATGAATTGAAATTAGTTGCAAGTTACATATATAAGTGCAAACTCTTGAAGAATGCTATGAAGGAAACATACTGGAAGCTAGGACAGCACATTATAAGGAAACCTGGTGGAGCCTGTGGATATATCAGTTACCTTGGTGGCATAACAAATAACTCCAATATTCAGTTCATAACACAGTTACATTCATTTTTTATTATCTCTTGCAGTTTCTTTTAGTTGTAATTCCAAAGATGCATTGTGGGGGTTACTTATCTCTGCTCCACGATATCTGGGATCTCAGCTGGAAGTCTCAAAGACTGGGGAGCTAAAATTATCTGAAATCTCATTCAGTCGCATGTTCGATGGGCAATGCTGGCTCTCATCTGGAGGCCTAAATTTCTCTCCCAGTGGTCTCTTCGCAGATGCTACTTGGGCTTCCTCACAAAATGGTGGGAGGTACCATGGACAAGGGAAGAGAGGAACAGAGATGACAGACAGCACTCCAGGTAGCTGCTATGTTACCTTTTAAGACCTAGCCTTGGAACTCACACAGCATCATTTCCGCCACTTTCTACTGATTGTGACAGTTACAAATATCCACCCCAAGTTCTATATAATGTAACACTGACCCACCTCTTGATGGAGCAATGTCAACGTCACATTGTAAAAAATCACGTGGGATGGGAGATATATTAGTGTGGCCATCTTTGGAAAATATAATCTGCCACAGGAGAGATAAGAAAAGACTGCTCAGAGAAAGTGACATTTGAGCTGAGATCTCAGCAATGAACACAAATCAACCAGTGACAGAGTGATGAAGACAGATTAGGGATGGTATTCCTAGCTGAGGGAACAGCATGTGAAGAGGCCCTGAAGTATGAAAGAGCACGATATATTCAAGAAGTTGATGGAGGCCAGAGAGGTTGGAGTGAGTTGAAAGTGTGAATCAAAGGCTCAAGAAAAAGGTCAGTGCTGGAAGCAAAATGTGAAAGCCCAGCATAGATGCCTGTGGAGGGGAGACGCCTGTGCAAAGAGACAGGAGAACAAGTCTCATAAAAACTTGAGTTAGCTTAGACTTAATGCCCTCTGCCAACTTCCTGCTCCTAAAATATGACCAAGCTCAGAACTTGTCTTCACTGTCTCAATCAATAGAAGCTGTGTGCCTTGCTTCACTCTCTATTACCCAGATGTAATAGCCAGCTTCCAAAATGGCCCCCAAGGACCCTTGACTCCTGGTGTTCACACATTTGTGTAGTTTCCTCCCACACTGAATCAAGCTGACCTCTGTGACCAAAAGAATACTACAGAAGCGACAATGCATGACTTCCCAGGGTAGATCATAAATAGCATTGGATTGCTTATTCTGGAAAGACCAGCCATAAAGCCACAAGGACTCAAGCAGCCCTCTGAAGAAACCCATGTGGAGGAAGAACTGAGGTCTCCCATCAACAGTCAGCACCAACTTATCAGCCACTTTGCAAGTGGATCCTCAGCCACAGGCAAACCTTCAGATGATTCTAGGACCCTAGCCTTCAAGTCCTCAAGCTGAGGTCTCAGAAAACTGGAAGCAGAGACAGGGAATCCCTGTTGTGCCCTGCCTTGATTAATGACCAACAAAATCCATGCAAGAAAATAAATGATTATTGTTGTTTCAGGCTATTAAAGTAATTTGTTATACAGCTATGAATAACTACTACACTAGCCCTGACCCTTTGATTATCCTCCCCTACCTCACACCTCCCCCTGGATATAACTGGCTCCAGGAGATGCCTTCAGCTAGAAGAAATCACCCATTCAAAGACTGGCTCCATTTAGAGCTTTCCATGCAAGTAAAAAAACAAAAAACAAAAAACAAAAAACTCATCTCCATTTGCACACTTCTAGTGACAGAGAATTTACTACCTCCCAATTAACTGCCTTGCAGGCAGAAGAGATTTCCACCCTAGTTCCCCACTATGCTACTTCCTTCTTCTCTGGGAGCTGTCCCTGACCCAGTGCTGAAACCAGACCCCACTCACCCACCCACAACCAAAAGATCAAATTACAATTCCAAAAAGCACGCTTGACTAGGAAACATCAGCAAGAAAGTTCCATTTCCCTGTATCTCTAAATGAAAAAAGCCTCCTTGTCAGTTTGGAGCAATTAGCTGTGGGAGATGATGACGGAGCAGTGAGAGGTGCTGCAAGGGGGCAGAGTGGCAGTGGAAGCCCCGACTCAGACAGACATGCCGCAGATGGCACAATGAGATAACGCCTTTCACGTTTCAGAAATCACATTGTCAACAATGTTTCCAGACTCAGAAATTAGCTGAACTCATCAGGAGTGCCCGGCAGCAAGCAGTAGGCGCCCTGGTGGGGGCCCCTCATTTGACGTTATGTATTGGTGCAAAGAGAAACTGGCAAATTCACAGGAAAGGCTGGTGGGGCTACCATCTCCTAAGGCTGCAGGCAGGGCAAGCCTGGGGCATATGGAGGCATTTTCTCAGGGTTAGCTATCAAAAGCCCCAATGTTCTATCTCCTGTCTCTATAGTAGGGGATTAAGTTCAAGTGTCACACTGTAACCTCCTCTTTCTATTCCATGCCTTGTGGAATGTCCTCTTTAGAGGGTTACAGAAAGCAAAAGTGATTAATTCAATCACCCATGTCTTAAATATATATTATTTGTAACAAAATTATCCTAGTTAATGTAAAAACTGGTCTCTTTGCTAGCCATAAGCCCTATCAGAGGCAGTCTATACCAGCCACTCTGACCTTTCCATTATAGTTGACCTGCCTCACATCCCCCTACCCTTAAAAGAGCTGGAAAAAATAATCAGAGGCTAGTACCCAGCTAGCAAAGATACCCACAACTCCAGCCAAATGCAATGATTTGGGGGGATTGGGAGTTAGCTGTCATTGCAATCCTAGGTGGTACCATAAGCAAGCATGGGATGCAACAGGGAATAAAGATTATATCCCACTTTCAATAGTTCCCCCTTAATTGCAGTTTCACTCTTTATGGCTTTGGTTACTGGTGGTCAACTGAAGTCCAAAAATATTAAACAGAAAATTCCAATGCTTTTACACTGTTGGTGGGCATGTAAATTAGTTCAACCATTGTGTAAGACAGTGTGATGATTCCTCAAAGACCTAGAGGCAGAAATACCATTTGATCCAGCAATCCCATTACTGGGTATATACCCAAAGGAATAGAAATCATTCTATTATAAAGATACATGTACTCACATGTTCAATGCAGCACTACTCACAGTAGCAAAGAAATGGACTCAACCTTTATATAAACAGAACCAAAGACAAAAACCACATGATTATCTCAATAGATGCAGAAAAGGCCTTTGACAAAATTCAACAACCTTCATGCTAAAAACTCTCAATAACTTAGGCATTGATGGGACATATCTCAAAATAATAAGAGCTATCTATGACAAACCCACAGCCAATATCATACTGAATGGGCAAAAACTGGAAGCATTGCCTTTGAAAACTGGCACAAGACAGGGATGCCCTCTCTCACCACTCCTATTCAACATAGTGTTGGAAGTTCTGGCCAGGGCAACTAGGCAGGAGAAGGAAATAAAGGGTATTCAATTAGGAAAAGAGGAAGTCAAACTGTCCCTGTTTGCAGATGACATGATTGTATATCTAGAAAACCCCACTGTCTCAGCCCAAAATCTCCTTAAGCTGATAAGCAACTTCAGCAAAGTCTCAGGATATAAAATCAATGTGCAAAAATCACAAGCATTCTTATACACCAATAACAAACAGAGAGCCAAATCATGAGTGAACTCCCATTCACAATTGCTTCAAAGAGAATAAAATACCTAGGAATCCAACTTACAAGGGATATGAAGGACCTCTTCAAGGAGAACTACAAACCACTGCTCAATGAAATAAAAGAGGATACAAACAAATGGAAGAACATTCCATGCTCATGGGTAGGAAGAATCAATATCATGAAAATGGCCATACTGCCCAATGTAATTTATAGATTCAATGCCATCCCCATCAAGCTACCAATGACTTTCCTCACAGAACTGGAAAAAACTACTTTAAAGTTCATATGGAACCAAAAAAGAGCCCACATCGCCAAGTCAATCCTAAGCCAAAAGAACAAAGCTGGAGGCATCACGCTACCTGACTTCAAACTATACTACAAGGCTACAGTAACCAAAACAGCATGGTACTGGTACCAAAACAGAGATATAGATCAGTGGAACAGAACAGAGCCCTCAGAAATAACACCACATATCTACAACTATCTGATCTTTGACAAATCTGACAAAAACAAGAAATGGGGAAAGGATTCCCTATTTAATAAATGGTGCTGGGAAAACTGGCTAGCCATATGTAGAAAGCTGAAAATGGATCCCTTCCTTACACCTTATACAAAAATTAATTCAAGATGGATGAAAGACTTAAACGTTACACCTAAAACCATAAAAACCCTAGAAGAAAACCTAGGCATTACCATTCAGGACATAGGCATGGGCAAGGACTTCATGTCTAAAACACCAAAAGCAATGGCAACAAAAGCCAAAATTGACAAATGGGATCTAATTAAACTAAAGAGCTTCTGCACAGCAAAAGAAACTACCATCAGAGTGAACAGGCAACCTACAAAATGGGAGAAAATTTTTGCAACCTACTCATCTGACAAAGGACTAATATCCAGAATCTACAATGAACTCAAACAAATTTACAAGAAAAAAACAAACAGCCCCATCAACAAGTGGGCGAAGGATATGAACAGACACTTCTCAAAACAAGACATTTATGCAGCCAAAAGACACACGAAAAAACGCTCATCATCACTGGCCATCAGAGAAATGCAAATCAAAACCACAATGAGATACCATCTCACACCAGTCAGAATGGCAATCATTAAAAAGTCAGGAAACAACAGGTGCTGGAGAGGATGTGGAGACATAGGAACACTTTTACACTGCTGGTGGGACTGTAAACTAGTTCAACCATTGTGGAAGTCAGTGTGGCGATTCCTCAGGGATCTAAAACTAGAAATACCATTTGACCCAGCCATCCCATTACTGGGTATATACCCAAAGGACTATAAATCATGCTGCTATAAAGACACATGCACACGTATGTTTATTGTGGCACTATTCACAATAGCAAAGACTTGGAACCAACCCAAATGTCCAACAATGATAGACTGGATTAAGAAAATGTGGCACATATACACCATGGAATACTATGCAGCCATAAAAAATGATGACTTCATGTCCTTTGTAGGGACATGGATGAAACTGGAAATCATCATTCTCAGTAAACTATTGCAAGGACAGAAAACCAAACACCGCATGTTCTCACTCATAGATGGGAATTGAACAATGGGAACACATGGACACAGGAAGGGGAACATCACACTCTGGGGCCTGTTGTGGGGTGGGGGGAGGGGGGAGGGATAGCATTAGGAGATATACCTAATGCTAAATGACAAGTTAATGGGTGCAGCACACCAGCACGGCACATGTATACATATGTAACTAACCTGCACATTGTGCACATGTACCCTAAAACTTAAATAATAATAAAAAAAAAGAAATGGAATCAACCTAAATGCCCATCAATGATAGACTGGATAAAGAAAATATGGTACATATACACCATGGAATACTATGCAGCCATAAAAAAGAAGATCATGTCCTTTGCAGAGACATGGACAGAGCTGGAGGCCATTATCTTCAGCAAACTAATGCAGGAACAAAAAACCAAATACCACATGTTCTCACTTATAAGTGGGAGCTCAATGATGAAAACTCATGGACACGTGGTGGGGGGACACACACTGGGGCCTGTCAGAGAGTTAGGAGGGAGGAGGGAGAAGAACATCAGGAAAAATGGCTAATGGATGCTGGGTTTAATACCTAGGTGATGGGATGATCTGCAAACCACCATGGCACACGTTTACCTGTGTAACAAACCTGCACATCCTGCATATGTACCCCTGAATTTAAAACAATAGAGAATTCCAGAAATAAACAACTCATAAGTTTTAAATTGCATGCCATTCTGAGTAACATGATAAAATATCACACCATCCTGCTCCATCCCTCCTAGGATGTGAATCATCTCTTTGTCCAGCATATCCATCCATATAAGCTCCACTGCGCATTAGCGACTTAGTAGCGGCCTCAGTTATCAGATCAGCTGTTGAGGTATCGCAGTGCTTGAGTTCATGCAACCTTTATTTTACTGAAGAGTAACCTCAAAGCACAAGAGTAGTGATGCTTGCAATTCAGATACACCAAAGAGAAGCCATGAAGTGCTTCAAGTGAAAAGATGAAAGTTCTCTACTTAATAAGGAAAAGAAAAAAAATTGTATGCTGAGATTGCTAAGATCTGCAGTATAAGAAGATATTTTAATAAAGAGATCACATTCACATAACTTTCATTAAAGTATATTGTAATAACTGTTCTAGTTTATTATTCATTATTGTTCATTATTGTTAGTCTCTTTACTGCGCCTAATTTATCAATTAAACTTTATCATGGTTATTTACGAATAGAAAAATACATCGTGGCCGGGCGCAGTGGCCCATGCCTGTAATCCCAGCACCTTGGGAGGCCAAGGCAGGTGAATCACCAGGTCAGGAGTTTGAGACCAGCCTGGCCAATATGGTGAAACCCCGTCTCTATTAAAAATGCAAAAATTAGCCAGGCATGGTGGTAGGCACCTCTAATCCCAGCTACTCAGGAGGCTGAGGCAGGAGAATCTCTTGAACCTGGGAAGCAGAGGTTGCAGTGAGCCAAGATCATGCCACTGCACTCTAGCCTGGGCGACAGAGCAAGACTCCATCTCAAAAAAAGAAAAAAAGAAAAAAGAAAAATACATCATAAAAATGGAGCTCAATACTATCCATGGTTTCAGGCATCCACTGAGGTCTTGGAATGTATCCCCCTTGGATAAGAGGGAGCAAATAATACATGAAAAAAAATACTTCTTGTCTCTTCTCCTGAAGTACCTTCTTATGTTTGTGCTGGAAGGAATCAGGACTATTTATCTAATTGCAGAATCACACCTACTAAGACAAAAGAACAGGGTAAATGATTCCTCTTAGGAATTCAAAAGGACAAAAGCTAAGCTTGAACATGTGCCTATGCATAGTGTTGGAAACAAGGCTTGAAAATGGTAGGTAACAGGTGGGAAGTGGAGGGTGGAACACTGGTGGTTATGGTTATACAGATCATTGGGACTCAACTTAAAGCTTCCAACCAAATCTATACATGTCTCGGGGAGTTCAAGCCCCAGGAGGTATCTGAGGCCCTTGCCTCCCTCCCAAAGTTCTGAAAAATCTGGGGACCACTTTGCCATTGCAAGACATCCAGCAGCTAGTAGTCAGCTCTGGACAGTGATGAAACGCCAGGAGATGAAAAGAGAGGGAAAGGTAAGTTGAGGATGTTGCCTAAAGAAAGTGGTTTGAGCAGCCTATAGTCTTTATGAAGGTCAACCAGCTGGGACCCACCAGCCAGGCCATCTCCTGGCATTGGCAAAATATGAAAGGAGCCAAATCCAGAAGATAGCTCTGCCTCTGGGGGCATTTAAGGACCCAGGAGAGAGCATCTCTTTTATCCTCAGCCAATGGTGTGCTATAAGAACAGGGAACTGCTACTGAGTTATTCTCAAGACTCTCCTCCCCACACAACTTCTTCTGGGGCTCAATTGCACCCAGATCTGTCTCTACTACTAAGTCAGAGATGGATGGGGGAAAATGAGGCTTGATGAAACACCTTCTGTAAGCCAGATCTTTTGTATATTTCATCTCAGGTTGTGCTCGCAAAGGCCTCGTGGCCAAAGGATAATTAAAACAGCAAGTATCTGAATGGAATTATAGCTATCAGTATTGCTCTTGTAGAAATCCTGCTTCCACTGCCCCAGACCTCAACAAATTTGGTTGCCACACCCTCGTGGGCTCTTGTTAGTTATCAGAAGGAACTGAACTTTGTCTCCGATTTTAGCCCTAGGACAGCCCATGTGGCCTGGGGAGACAAGAAAATTAATCAGAAACTAACAACCCAAAGAAACCAGGAGAGCTTAGATTTCTGCAAATTCTTAAAGAGTCTAAAAAGGGGGTTGGCCTCCCCCTTAACCAGTGGTTCACAAAGTGTGGTCCCTGGACCAGTGGCATTGACATCACCTGGGAACACGTTAGAAATGAAAATTCTAGGACTCCACCCTAATCCTAATGAATCAAAAACACTGGGGTTGGGGCCAGCAATCTGCATTTTTAAAAGCCCTGTAGGTGATCCTGACTCATGGCCAAATTTAAGAAGTACTGATTTAAAACTAGAAGGTCAAGTTAATCCCACCTAAATCTCAGGAGCAGGAACAGTGAGAACCCTTTGAATGTAGGCAGGCTCCCGACCTCTCTCCTTCCATGCAAATTCACATGCTAGTCTGGCAGGGCCTTGCCCCAACACTGCCTGGTCTTTCCAGCTCCATCTCAGCTGAGAATATATGAGGGACACACTAATCTCTGTGGAACTACTTGGGGGTGCTGAGAAGCATCATGCCTCTGGGGTTCTTGCTCCTCTTGGGAGCTTTCAGTGGGAAAACGGGCTATGTTCAAAAATTACTCTTTCCCCACTGGGAACACCTGCATTTCAGCTGGGGGCTTTCCCCAAAGCCACCAAGAGTAAAAACCTCAGTCAGGCAAGGCTCCCACTCCCCTTTCAAAGTCCTGCAAGGGGCAGACACGCAGGCCCAGCCCTGAGGCTCTGAGCCGGGAGGCCTGTCACACCTGGGGAGGCCTCAAGATGCCAGCTTGGCAGCTGGGCCTGGATGGCAACACGGCTGCCGGGTGATGGATCACTTTCCGATGAGGGTGCTGTGCAGGCCGCCAGCTGTGCCAGCGCAGACTGCCGATCAGCATGGCTGCACCGCTCCCCACTAACCCACACTTGCCGGAACAGGGAACCAGGAAACATCACACCTAGGGTGAGCAGCAATTAATCTGTGCAGGAGACAGGCTGAAGACAGGAAAGGGGAGCCACCAGAGAGCTGATGGGCCTGCCTGCCTTGCCTCAGGGTGGGGTGGGCCCTCCAGACACACAGGTTGCCCAGCTTCAGGTGCGTGCGCACACACACACACACACACACACACACACACACACCAGGGAACCAGGAAACATCACACCTAGGGTGAGCAGCAATTAATCTGTGCAGGAGACAGGCTGAAGACAGGAAAGGGGAGCCACCAGAGAGCTGATGGGCCTGCCTGCCTTGCCTCAGGGTGGGGTGGGCCCTCCAGACACACAGGTTGCCCAGCTTCAGGTACACACACACACACACACACACACACACACACACACACACACACACACACACACAGCCTTCCCCAGCAGCCCCATGGGGAGGCAAACACAGGGACCCTTAGCAGCCAAGAGCACTGGACTGAGAGTCAGTAGATGCAGGTTCACACACACACACACACACACACACACACACACACACACACACACACACACACACACACACACACACACACACACACACACACACACACACACACACACACACACACACACACACACACACAGCCTTCCCCAGCAGCCCCATGGGGAGGCAAACACAGGGACCCTTAGCAGCCAAGAGCACTGGACTGAGAGTCAGTAGATGCAGGTTCAAATCCCAGCTCTGCCACTTACAGGTTCTGAGACCTTGAGTTTGGTCTGAGCATCATTTTCCACTTGGGAAGCACAATTGCAACCACTCAGAGCCATGATGAGAAGCAAATGAAAGGACTTTGGCATGTGGCAAACACGTGACAAATAGTGATTCATTCCCCTGACCTCAGCTATGCCCTGAGGTTCTCTTGGATAACCCTACATGGGATTACTAAGCAGGCAAACAGCACTTCTCCCAAGCCAATGAGGTCCTGAAAGTAAAGAGAAAATGATGAAGAAGCAAATATCTTTCCATAGATCATCCAATCTGGGAACAGCCTGATGGTGGCAAAGAAAGAAGAAGTAGCCCATGGAGGAACCCTGTGTCCAGCTGGCCTCCTGCTCCCAGCCTCATCCCTGTCCAGTCCACAAAACCAAGAGGTGATTTTTAGAAGATATATCTGATCATTTCCTTGTCCTACTTTTAAGCCCAGGGTGACTCCTGAATGCCGACAGAGCAAAGTAAAAATGTCTGAGCATGGCATTCAGTATCAGTCCCAAATTTGCTGAGTCTTTTTGCTCACCATGAGCCTTGCTCTTCCAGCCACCCAGAAAAGTTTGCCATTCTCAGAATACACCAGGACATTGCAAAACAGGGCCTTTGCATGTGCTGTCCCTCCACCAGGAAAGGCCAGCCTGCGCTCTTATCTATCTAAAGCACCTCCCCACTTACAGCTCACCTTTGGGAAGACCCCCTTGATGCCCTATTCCAGGCATGAGTAATTACAATAGACTTCCTTGCACCTGGTATGTGTCTATCAAGACCCTCTGCCTATTAGGATCTGTTTGGTTTTTGGTCCCCTCTGTCACTGATCTGTGAGCTCCTCCATCCCAGGGACTGTATTTGATTCCTCTCCACATCCCTGGCTCCAGCACAGTGCCTGGCACATAGTAGGTGCTCTATAAAGGTTTAGGTAACTTAAGTGCTCTTTTCATTTACACCCCATAGTCCTACCCATGTAAACTAATGATCAGTGAAGCCACAGATGGTTTCCCCACAATGAGGCAGACAGAAAATCAAGGTCCTGGCCACACCTAGTCATCTCCAGCCCAGAGCCAGCTTTTCCCAAGGTTGGAGAAGACTCAAGGTTACAGGATGGTCTTTTGACCCCTCAAACTCCCACTGGGTTAGCTAATGTCAAATTCCAATGCAATTTATCCTTCTGTGGCCAAACCTATAGACTGCTTGAAAACAATATATTTCATCTCAGGGTTTTAAATCAGTGTTTTAGCCCCTCCTGGAAGGGCTCAGTGTCTCATCAGCCTCTTGAGAGCCTTAAGGCCAGCAGCTATATAAATTTTTGACTGGTATATCTACTGATCATGTGACCCCAGGGGTCACCAGAAAATCTGGAGAATCAAAGAGCCTCATGAGCCAGAGGGAATTATGTAACAGTGCAACTAGTCTGTTTACCCTCCCAATGCTTAAATCATCTCTATAGGCTCCCTTCCCAGCTTAATATTTCCAATGACAGAGAACTCACCATCTCCAAGGATATCTTATTCTATCCTTGGTCAGCTCCTCAGATGTCTCCAAGTCCTGCAGTTCTCCATAGATCAATGGTTTTAATCACCCCAGGCCCCCTTCCTTCAACTATCCTTCCCCTAATCTCTAAAATGTTTTGAGATAAGTTAAGAGGTTAATGTACCACCTGAATATCTCTCGGTCAAACACTGTCCTTCCACTGAATTCTCATTCTCTGCCCTGGATCACAGCTCTTGTGATATTTCTACTAACGTGGCTTGAGGGTAAATGGGACTTGTGGATCCACATCATCCTGATTACTATACAAAGTCAAGAGTGAGCTAAAAACCCACAAGGCCTTACAGACCTGCTTCACTAAGCCAGAGCTCCCTGATCCTGCACTTGGACCACTGCTTCTGCAACCCAACACAGGACCCTCCCTTATTCTTCTGCTGATTCACCTAATAAAATCCGGCCGCACTTAAGCAACCAAGATCTAAAAAGATACGATTTTTTCAGCCAGCTTCTTCACATATTTTCTCTTTCAACTTTATTTCACCAGCAAATCACATAAGTGGCTTTTCCATGTCTTCATTCAAATCATTAAAGTGCTAATATGATCGGGGCTATGATAGAGCCCATAGGCACTCCAATAAAGACCTCCCCGCAAAATGATGTCAACTCATTTATCTGCTCTGAATGGGTAAACTAGTTTTTAGTATCCCGGGATCCTCTAAGAACCCATTTGTATTTTCAGTTTTCTCTCTAAGGATATCTAAAGGTTTTTTTTGTTATGTTCTGCTGAAAGCCAGATCAGTTATCTGCTTCATGGGACAGAGATTACTAGTTTAGCACCCAACACCTATGCTTCCTGGCTTTGTCAAGAGGCAATGTGTCAAGATACTATATTTCCCAGCCTCCCTTGCAAATAACAGTGGTAATGTGACATAGTTCTGGTCAATGAGATGGAAGTTATTGGGTAGCCCTCCCAGGAAAACCACTTTTAAAAAGCCAAGTCAGATGACACAGATCCTTTGTTCTTTGCCCTTCCTGCCTGAAATACTGATGTGATGTGGCAGGTGGAGCAGTCATTTTGCAACCATAAGGGAAAAGTCAAGACAATCACAGGCACTGTAGCCCTGAAAGTCATGGGTCTCTGAAATCAATGCTAGAGACCACCTGCTACTAGACTTCTCCTTGCAGGAAAAAAGAAGAATTTCTTAATTGTTTAAGCCACTCATCTTTTGGTTTCTGTTATTCAAAGCCAAGTACAATTCCTAACAGATATGTCACTATCTTGCTCTGAGAGCCTAGTGACACTATCTAAAATGGAAATGATATTATCCTCCTATAACTTATTCTAAGTGAGTCAATATTGGTTTCTAGTGATCTCCAATATGTTTACAATCTTGCCCTAAATAAATCATACTAGATTCCTGCCCAGGATTGATTCACCTTTCTTCCCTTAAGGAAAAATGGAATTTTTTTTGCCAGTTTCCAGGCTTCAGGCATCTCCTCTAGGATTTCTGAAAATTAGCATCATTAATTCAAGGGTCTGCAATTCCCCAGAGATCACTCATCTTGCTAAAATTATTTCAACTACTTTTGAGCTATCTATAAACTTCTACCTTTGAGTGTTGTCTTATCAATGTTAACTTTACCTTTTATGATCTGAAAATTTATCTTCCTTGACCAAGATGATAGCCAAATTCCTAGTTAAAGATTCTTATTTCTTTGACACTTTCCACATCAGTAGATCTGTCCTGAGCAAGGGCATCTTACTAATACCCCATCTGGCAATCAAGTGTGTCTATACCTGCTTGACCTCACATCCCAAAATATTGAGCTGAAATACAAGGAGATGCCTCTCCTTTGAATACTTCACCTGAAATACAGCTCTTTGTTCATGAACCCAAAGTAGCTGCAGGCCCAGAATATCGAGAGTTGTGGGAAACTTCAAGTTATGGATTGTATTAGGCTACTCTTGCATTGCTGTAAATAAATACCTGAGATTGGGTAATTTACAAAAAAAGGAGGTTCCATTGGCTCATGGGTCTGCAGGCTGTATAGAAGCATGGTGCTGGCATCTGCTTGGCTTCTAAAGAGGCACCAGGAAGCTTACAATCATGGCAGAAGATAAAGCGGGGGCAGGCACATCATATGGTGAAAGCAGGAGCAAGTGAGAGAGTTGGAGGGAGGTACCACACACCTTTAAACAACCAGATCTCATATGAACTCAGAGTGAGAGTTTACTTATCACCAAAGGGAAGGCCCAAGCCATTCATAAGAGATTCACAACCATGATCCAAACACCTCCCACCAGGCCCCACCTCCAACACTGTGGATTGCATTTCAATATGAGATTTGGGCAGGGACAAACATCCAAACTATATCATGGATATTAGCCATAGGCTTGCTTCTAGAATCCAGGGAGTCAAGGCCACCAAACAGCCATCTGAGGATGGAACCAGGAGTCTAGAATCTGACCATTCAGGTTCACATGATTTGCTACCTTATTCCCCTGTTGGACCAAGGGACAATTTAGTACCTGCTCCCAATCTTGGTCTCTTCATGTAACAGGGAAGGTAATAACAGAGTTGCTGTGATTATTCAATTAGATAATACACTTAAAGTTATTGGCACATAGTAATCTCTCAATTTTTTGCTGTATAATTATAAGCATCATCATTAAAAATCATAACTAATATTCTGCCTCCATCCCTATTGCAGATTTCAAACAAAAAATTATGCACCCAGAAGATATGTAAGGAAAGGCAGTAGAGTAAGGCCCGGGTATTTTTTTACTGAGAACTTATGATAATCAATAATGTTTCTCCTCTCTATGGTTCATCCCTGCTGGCCTTAATGCAAAATGATGCTTACATTCAGACTTCCCTACTGAAAGTCTAAATGATTAGAAATTATTGAAACGGCATATACTCATAGGTAGGGAACACTCTATCATGAGCTATAGTGAGATTTTATAATTTTTCTATTCTCTTCCAGTTAGAAGCAGGTCTTTTGTTCTTATATAGCTTTGGGATCCTTGTCTTGGTTTTAATTTTTCTTTAGTTGTAAAGTAATTCCTGTTAAATATACTGCCTGATCATTGTGGGAAGAACAGTGAAGAAAAACCTAATCTGCAAATCCACATTGAGAATTCTGGGCTGCCAGAGCAAATCATCCAAGAGTCCTATATTCCTGGAAAACACTTTGAGATAGAAGGTTGGACCCTTGGGTTTGGGATTGAGACTCCAAACTTCTAGCCATTCTGGACCAGCCATGTCCCAGATTAGAAAGGGACTGATTCTGAGTTAAAACAATTTGGTTTCCTGAGCATTGTAAGCACTATAAGGGAAGAATCGTTCCTAGCTGAGAGAGCTAGTAGTAGAAGGGTAAGCCTCCCAAATAGTCCTCAGTTTAAGAACAGCCTCGACTATGTAGGCAAGGATATAGGAGGCTACTGACTGAGGCCATCAAGGGACAGCAATAGCAGGCAAGTTTAATGGCTGTTGACAGTATGTGCATGACTTTTTAAAAGGAAATTGAATTATGAGACCCAAGATCCCAAGGATGCTACTGAAAGGTAGACTAACAGTATAAGATTATTGTAATTTTCCCCCAGGCTCTGTTTTGTCTATATGCATTTAGCTATGCACTCACCCCTCATCATTTCTGAATACACTATATTTTATGCATCCTAAAACTGTTGTGGACTAGGGAAGCAAAGAGTTCATTGTGTTTTGTGCTTTCTAACAAATCTGCCTTCATTGGTTAGGCTCCCTGCAGTTGCAAGCAACAGAACCCCAATCTAATCCACTATAAGCTGAAAGAGGATTTATTATAAGAATTTTGAGGCATCCCATGAAACCTAAGGACAGAATGAAGTTAAGGCTCAATAAAAACAGGCACCAAGGACATCAACACCTCCAAGACATGCTCTTTGTCTCCTCTGTTTCTTCTAAACATGTTTCAATCTTCCCTCTTACAATAGACAGGATTCCTCCTCATGGGGGAAAAAAATGAACCTATTGCTGTAAAGAAATTTTAAAAATCACTTACTGTTGACATATTGAGAATCTGTGTGTGTGTGTGTGTGTGTGTGTGTGTGCGCGCGCGCATTTACAACCAAATGCTTTATTTAAATCTTATCACTTCCAAAATTTTCCTATTGATTCTCTCGTGTTTTCCAGGTAGCTAATAATCTCTTCTGCAAGGGATAAGCATTTTATCTTATTGTTTGCCAGATGTCTACCTCATTTTTATTTTCTTCTCCAATAGCATTGGTAAGCATCTCTAGAACAATGTTCTATAAGAGAGTTGAGGCAAAGTATCCTTTGCTCTTTCCTAAATTTAACAAGATTGTTTTTATTGCTTCACCATAAAGCATTCTTGTAATGAGGATTACCTAATTTTTTATTTATTAATTACCAAGGCATTATTAAAAAGCATCTGGGCCTTCTTCTCATTTCCTTGCCTGGAGCTCCTAATACTCTTGGAATCTCCTGAGTGATAATAATAATAGGACTGTCTTTTGTCTAGTAAGACAATTCTTGACTAGCCTCTAGATAGCTTCAGACTGGGGACGGGTCTTCCGAAAGACCAAGCCTTGGTTAGAAGCCTAGAACTTTAAGCCCCACATCCCAGGAAAGAGGGGCTGGGGATTGAGTTAATAATCAATCATGCCTACATGATGAAGCTGCCATAAAAAAAAAAAATCCTAAATGAGGGGATATGGAAAGCTTCCAAGTTGGTGAACTCCTCCATATGCTGCAAAGGTGGCACATCCTAGCTCCATGAGAACACAAGCTCCTGTACTCAGGACCCTTCCAGACCTCACCCTATGTACCTCTTCATCTGGTGGTTCATTTGTATTCTCCAAAATAAACTGGTAAACAAAAGTTAAGTGATTCCCTTAGTTTTGCAAGCTTTTCTAGCAAATTAACAAGCTAAAGGGAATGGGGTGTGGCAACCCTTGACTTTGCAGCCAAGTTGGACAGAAGTGTGGGTAACCTGGCGACCTGACACTTGTGACTGGCATTTGAAGTGAGGACAGTCTTGTGAGACTGAGTGACTAAACCTGCAGTTTAGGTGCTAATTCGAGGTAGCTAATGCCAGGTAGTTAGTGTTAGAATCGAGTTGAATTGTAGGATACCGAGTTGGTGTCAGAATTAGTTGATGTCAGGAGGGGAAAAAAACACCTCTCAAGTACAAATTTTAATAAAAATGAATGTGAAATTGTATCTGTATTTTTTCAGAATTCATTCAGATACTAAATTTTCTCGCCTGGTAATATGACAAGTTATAATTATGGGTTTCTTAACATTGAATAATCCTGTTATTCCTTAGTAGAACCCCGCTTAGAATATATTAATTTAAAGACACTGCTAAATTCTACGAAACAATGTTTTATTCAGGAATTTCATACCTTTATAAATAAGAGAGGTCTGGAATTTTCTTGTGTTAGATTTTGGCATCAATGGTATGTTAAAATTATTATAATACTTAAGAAAATTCTCCTTCCTCTATCTTCTGTGCTAACTTGAATGACATTTGAAATATCTTGAATATTTGAAAAAACTTCACTATGAAATCATCTGGACTCGGGATCTTAAAGAGATCTTTAACAACTTCATTAATTTCTTCTATGTTATTTGTCCAAGTTTTTTAAGCACTTCTTAAGTCATCTAGTGTCTTTAAAAATATGTGAGTTCTGGATGTTCAGAAATGTTATCTTATAGATTCAATGCCATCTCCATCAAGCTACCAATGACTTTCCTCACAGAATTGGAAAAAACTACTTTAAAGTTCATATGGAACCAAAAAAGAGCCCGCATTGCCAAGTCAATCCTAAGCCAAAAGAACAAAGCTGGAGGCATCACACTACCTGACTTCAAACTATACTACAAGGCTACAGTAACCAAAACAGCATGGTACTGGTACCAAAACAGAGATATACACCAATGGAACAGAACAGAGACCTCGGAAATAATACCACATATCTACAACTATTTGATCTTTGACAAACCTGACAAAAACAAGAAATGGGGAAAGGATTCCCTATTTAATAAATGGTGCTGGGAAAACTGGCTAGCCATATATAGAAAGCTGAAACTGGATCCCTTCCTTACACCTTATACAAAAATTAATTCAAGATGGATTAAAGACTTAAATGTTAGACCTAAAACCAGAAAAACCCTAGAAGAAAACCTAGACAATACCATTCAGGACATAGGCATGGGCAAGGACTTCATGTCTAAAACACCAAAAGCAATGGCAACAAAAGCCAAAATTGACAAATGGGATCTAATTAAACTAAAGAGCTTCTGCACAGCAAAAGAAACTACCATCAGAGTGAACAGGCAACCTACAAAATGGGAGAAAATTTTTGCAACCTACTCATCTGACAAAGGACTAATATCCAGAATCTACAATGAACTCAAACAAATTTACGAGAAAAAAACAAACAACCCCATCAACAAGTGGGCGAAGGATATGAACAGACACTTCTCAAAACAAGACATTTATGCAGCCAAAAGACACATGAAAAAACGCTCATCATCACTGGCCATCAGAGAAATGCAAATCAAAACCACAATGAGATACCATCTCACACCAGTCAGAATGGCAATCATTAAAAAGTCAGGAAACAACAGGTGCTGGAGAGGATGTGGAGAAATAGGAACACTTTTACACTGCTGGTGGGACTGTAAACTAGTTCAACCATTGTGGAAGTCAGTGTGGCGATTCCTCAGGGATCTAGAACTAGAAATACCATTTGATCCAGCCATCCCATTACTGGGTATATACCCAAAGGACTACAAATCATGCTGCTATAAAGACACATTCACATGTATGTTTATTGCGGCACTATTCACAATAGCAAAGACTTGGAACCAACCCAAATGTCCAACAATGATAGACTGGATTAAGAAAATATAGCACATATACACCACGGAATACTACACAGCCATAAAAAATGATGAGTTCATGTCTTTTGTAGGGACATGGATGAAGCTGGAAATCATCATTCTCAGCAAACTATCGCAAGGACAAAAAACCAAACACCGCATGTTCTCACTCATAGATGGGAATTGAACAATGAGAACACATGGACACAGGAAGGGGAACATCACACACCGGGGCCTGTTGTGGGGTGAGGGGAGGGGGGAGGGATAGCATTAGGAGATATACCTAATGTTAAATGATGAGTTAATGGGTGCAGCACACCAACATGGCACATGTTTATATATGTAACAAACCCGCACATTGTGCACATGTACCCTAGAGTATAATAAATTAAAAAAAATGAAAAAAAAAATTTTCTTATCTTGTTATTCTTTTAATTTCTTTTGTATCTGTGGTTATATCCCCTTTCTCATTTCGATTTTGAAGTATTTGTGGTTTGTCTGAGGATTATTTAAAATTTAGACATGCTAATGATTTCATATAAATATTTTATATAAATATAATTATATTATATAGTTTTATATTTATTTATTATAAGAAATTGGCTCACAATTATGGAGGCCGACAAGTCCCAAGATCTACACGGTGAGTCAGCAAGCCAGAGACCCAGAAGAGCCAATGTTTCAGCTTCAGTCTGAAGGCAGAAAGAAAAACCAAGGTATCAGTTTGAAGGCAGTCAGGCAGGAGTTATTCTTACTCAGGGGAGTGGGTAGGCTTTTTGTTCCACTCAGGCCTTGAACTGGTTGAATAAGACCCATACACATTAGAGAGTGCAATCTGCTTTACTCAGCTTACTGATTTAAATGTTAATCTCATCCACAAACACCTTCACAGACATACCCAGAATAATGTTTAACCAAATATCCAGGCACTCCATGGCCTACTCACATTGACACATAAAAGTAACCATCACAGAAAGCATTTCCTCCTGCACATCTATTCCTATTTCTGTGTCAGCTTCTAGGAGGTCCTGGACTAACACACTGTCTAGCCAGCTCTGCCACCCTCATCCAGGTCTCCCTGAACCCACCACTACCGGGACCATATAAGCAGAAGACCAAGAGAGAGGAGACAAAGTGAAAGAAGAAACACTGTGAATCACAGTGGGAGGGGAGAAAATCATGTCTTTTTCCTTCTTCGCCTTGAGGGAGAAAGGAGTTATTCCCACCTCTCTAAGCAAGTGTGGGAGGGAAACTTCAAAGAAATCACTTGTAGAGCTTGGGATAACAGGAAGATGCAGGGTAACTGACATCTCCTTCCCTCATTAGACATCTGCCTAGTCAAGCAATTCAAGAGGGAGAAAAGACATGGGGAGAGATGGCAAGAGGGGCAAGGGCAGACATGGGGCTTCCCCATCACTGTTTCCCAGGAAAAGCCTGGCTGTCAACCAGGAGAGAAAAGGAGATGGGCAATGAATTGGATGTGAGAATAAAGTTTTAACCTGCTCCAGACTGTACAAGGCATTTTTTAAGAAAGTAATTATATTTTAAACCGTTTTACTGAGGTATGATTGACATGCAAAAAGCTATACATTTTTAATGTATACAACTCCAGGAGTTTGGTGATATAATAAATATACACCCATGAAACCATCACCATAAACATATCCATCAAGGCCATAAACATATGCATTACCTCCTAAAGTTTCCTTCCACCTCCTTGATTAGTGTGTGCATGTGTGTGTGTGTGTGTGTGTGTGTGTGTCTGTGTGTAAGAACACTTAACAGAAGATCTACCCTCTCAGCAAAGTTTAAAGTTTATAAGCATACAATATAGTTTTGTCAGCTTTAGGCACTATATACTGTATAGTGATCTCCAGAATTTATTTATTTTGCGTAACTGAAACGTGCCCTTCAACCATCACTTACCTCCCCATTTCCTCTTCCCCGCTCCCCTCACCCCTGGAAGCCACCACCCTACTTTCTGCTTTTGTGAGTTTGACTACAGTATGTTCCACATACAATGAGGTCATACAATATTTGTCTGTGTCTGGCTTATTTCACTTAGCATGATGTCCTCTAGGTCCATTTATGCTGTCACAAATGACAACACAACTTCTTAAGTCTAAATAAAACATTCCATCGTATGTATACACCACACTTTATTAATTTATTCATCAGTGAACTTTTAGGTTGTTTTTACATCTTCACTATCATGAACAATGCTGCAATGAACATAGAAGTGCAAGCATCTCTTCAAGATCCTAATTTCTGTTCCTTCCTAATTTTGATATCCAGAAGTGGGATTGCTAGATCATATGGTAGTTCTATTTCTAAGTTTCTAAGGAACCTCTGTACTGTTTTCCATAATGACTATACCAATTTACATTCTCATTTACAGTGTACCAGCATTCCCGTTTCTTCACATCTTCATTAACATTTTTTTAATAATGGCCATCCTAGCAGGTGTAAAGTGATAGCTCATTGTGTGTTCAACTTGCATTTTCCCAGTGATTTGTGATGTTGATCATCCTTTATATAACTGTTGGCCATTTGTATGTATTTTTTGCAGAAGTGTCTATTAGATCTTTTGTTCATATTTTAATCAGGTTATTTGGTATTTTGCTATTGAGTTGCAGAACATCCTTATATATTTCGGATGGTAATCCCTTATCAGATATTTAGTTTGCAAATTTTCTCCCATTCCATAGGTTGCCTTTTTATTTTGTCGAATTTCTCCCTTTGCTGTGCAGAAATTTTTCCATTTAATTTAGTCCCATTTATTTATTTTTGCTTTTGTTGCCTGTGCTTTTGGTGTCATATCCAAAAAATCATTGCCAAGGAAGTTTTCTGTTTTCTTCTAGTTTTACAGCTTCATGTCTTATATTTAAGTCTTTAATACATTTTGGGTTTATTTCTGGATTTATTTCCACCACTACTCGCCTGGTTTGGGGAGCTGCCAATCAAGCCCTGGAAGTTCAAATGGCCTCCACCACCCAAGAGAAAGGCGGAGTGAAGTGCAGCACTATGAATTTTAACACAGTGCTCAATAGATGCTTCCCTGCTAATTGCTCTTTCTTTACCATTCTCCCCTTCTACAACCAAAACTGATACTCTCCCTTAAACCTGCCCTCCTGCCAATATTTCTCCTCTCAGTAGAAGTAACATCGTTCATTCAGTTACTCAGGCAAATGCCTTGGAATCATCCTGGATTCCTCTGTTCCTCATTCCCCACATCCAATACATCAGCAAACCCCAAGCCTCTTCCTTCAAAATGTATCACGTCACTGACCCCATCTTACCGCCTTCTTCCCAACACCTAGACCAAGCTGCCATCATCAACCTCTGCCTGCAATGGTCTCTGCTGTGGTTTGAATGTATGTGTCCCTCCAAAATTCATATGCTGAAACTCACACCCCAAGGTGATGGGTATTAGAGGTAAACCTTTTTGGGAAGTGATGAGGGCTCCACCCTCATGAACGGGATTAATGCCCTTGTAAAAGGGGCTTCAGAGAACTGCCTGGCCCTTTTTCCCCTTTCGCCATGTGGGAATGTAGTAAGAAACATCATCTATGAAGCACAAGTGAGTCTTCACCAGACACTAAATCTGCTGGTGCCTTGATCTTGGACTTCCTAGCCACCAGAACTGTGAGAAATAAATCTCTGTTGTTTATAAATTACCCAGTCTGTGGTATTTTGTTACAGCAGCAGGAACAGACTGAAATAGGTTCCTAATTGGGTTTCCTGCATCTTCTCTTGCCCCTTTCTGTTCTATTCTTCACACAGCAAACAGAATAATCTTCGTAAAACATAAAATAGAGCATTCCACTCTCTGCTTCAAATCTCCCCAATGGCTTCTTATCACACTTGGAATAAAATCAAAGTCTTTGCTGTTGCCTGCAAGGCCAGACATGCCCTGGCCTCAGGCCATACCTCTGGCTGCACTTTCTATCCCTTTTCTCTTTGACTGCTACACTCCAGCCACCTTCCCTAAAACCCACCAGGCACACTCCTGCTTCAAGGCCTTTGACCATGAGGTTTCCTTTGCTTGGAAAGTCTTTTCCCACAGATATTCACATGGTATATTCTCTCACTTCCTCAAGTGTATGATCAAGTGTTGCCTCCTTGGGGAATCCTTGCCTGATCATGCTAACAAAATAGCACATATCACCACCTGACTTTGTGGCCACATCACTCTAATCTCTGTCTCCATCTTTATATGACCCTTCTCTTCTGCCTATATCAAATCTCCCTCTGCCTCTCTCTTAAAAGGACATTTGGGTTTGGACTTAGGTCCCACCCAGATAATCCAGGATTACCTCCTCATCTCAACATCCTTAACTTAATCAAAACTGCAAAGACCCTTTATCTAAAAAGGTAACACTCACAGGTTCTGGGGATTAGGACATGGACTATCTCCTGAAGCCATTATTAGCCTGTCACAGTCCAGTTGTAAAATGTGTTTAATATCTTTCCTGTTTATGACAACCTGATCATTCTCACCATAGAGTTGTAGGATAGTCCTACCCACACAGATTTCTTCTCTCCTCTCCCCAGGACTCTCTCTTTTCCAGAGAAGCTGTAGTTTTCAGCTCAGCTTCTTTTTCTGACTCATCAGAAAGCACCTGGGAACCTGTGATGGATAGAAGGTTACAGCACAAACTTTGGGTCTTGGGTCATGGGGCTGCCACTTGCTGGCTGGTGAATGTAGACAAGTCACTTACACTCCTTGAATCTCAGAGGCGAGGACTTAGTATGTGCCAAACTCTTCATGGATTGCCTCCTTAGTCCTCCCAAGAACACAGTGAGTTAAGTGCCATCTCTAAATAATTCATTTATTTACATTTTCTGTCAGCAACTACCTATTCCGGGTACAGTTCCAGCACTATAGATACAGCAATAAATAGGAAAATCTCCGCCCTCATGGAAATTACTTTCAAATGGTGAAGACAGATATCAGGGAAACAAAGATAACTGCAGAGAGTGATAATGGCTATGAAGTCAATAATTTAATGTAACAATATTTAGACATGGTGGTAAGGAACTCCTTTAGATGGGTTTGCCTGGGAAGGCCTCTCCAAGGAAGTGGCATTTGACCTGAGACTTGAATAGTATGAAAAAAGTATCATGCAAATATCTAGGAGAAGAACTTTCCAGGTGAAAACAAATTGATATATTCAAGGAACAGAAGAAGCCACTTGCACTCCAAGAAACCAAGATATCAAGGTATTAAGCATCTTGCCTAAGATCACTGGGCTGGTAAGTGGCAAAGTTGGGGCTTGAAGGCAGAAACTGTAATCCAAGAGCCTGCCCTATTCATCACCATGCAAGAAGATTATTCTTACCCCCCTTCCATGAATGTCTTGACAATTAAATGAGAAGGGAATTAATAATGGCACTGCCCAGTTGATGTTAGTTGTCATCATAGTTCTTTCCTGAGTGACCTAGGGCTTCCAGAAGAGCTTCCAGACCAGTCCCTGGAGAACCAACTACTAGGAAGAGATGTCCACTGATCTGCCTCAAGCTCCAAGGGAGGATGTCAAGGAGGAGCTACCACCTGGCCCTTCTAGTATAGCCACCCACCTGTGCAGGGCCCAGACTAGGGTGCACTCAGGGCACAAACATTAAGGAAGCACTCACTCTTAATGCTGCTTCTGAACTTGCAGAAGCCTGAGAGTGAAGGTCTTCTTAAATTCTGCACCCTGGCTTGCCTTACCCTAGTCCCAGCCCTGCATCTGTGCCCCAAACCATTACCTATCCAGAGCTCTTCAACGTGCAAGAGGTTGTCATTCTGGTGGCCTCCACTGGCTTCCACTCCTCTCAGCTGTATCTATTAAGCCTAGATAACCCAGGGCACAGCCAGGTCTGTCCCCTCTGCTCTGGGGCTGAAATCCCAGCATTCCCCATGCCCCAGCCCATCTCAGCCAGGACAGAGTACTGGCTCAGCAATTCCTCCATCCAGGTGGCTTCCGCTGATCATGAGTTCACAAGGACTCTGAGTGTCCCTCAGGATGACAGCTCTTTTATCACTTGGTGTCACAGCATGAGCCAGGGAAGGAGGCAGATGATAAGACTGTAAAGTCATGTTTCCAGAAATGCCAACCAGCCTTCTCTGACACCACACCTGGACCACCAGCTCCTTTGCCAACTTCCCCATTGTTTTATTATAATGAGCAACAAGCTCATTAATAACTCTCCCCCCACTTCCTGAGTCCCAGCCACAGGGGGAACCAGCAGGTGCAAGGGGCTCACAATTAGTCCTTCATAATACATGGTTGGCAATAAACCCACTCTGAAGCTGGAACAACCAGGATCCAGCTCCGTGCAGTGTCTGCAGCCACTGGAGTAATTAATGGCAGAGCCATAGGATAGAGAGTGAGTTAACCCTTATGAAGCCATCAAGCCTAGGAATCTTGGGAAATTGGAAACCTCAAGAAAATAAAGCATTTTGCATGCACTAGAAGAAAATGGCCAACATCTGGTCTCAGTCTTCCTGCCTGTACCTCTGGTGTTACACCTGCACCACCATTACCACCTCTGTGAAGACACCCTGAATCTTTGTGTTCTGCCCTGTCCTCTCACCCCTGAGTTTCCACTGGCAACCCAGCTGGCTCAGATGAATGTAGGCATTGGGACCTTTATCAGAAAAAGGCAACCTGGGGCCCACGGGGAGATCATGAGGTTAGAAGTAAGTACTATAGGGGAAAATAAGTTCTGAAACTACAGCTGAGCAAAGGGGACCATCCAAGGGCACTAAGCAGGTGTGGAAATCATAAGTGTGTAATGAGCTCAATCTCCACAGTTGTGTGGTTTTCTCCAGCAAAGAATGGTAAAGGTTACATAGGACTGCCAAGAGTGTATCAGACAAAGGTCACAGGAGTGGTATACAACAATGAAGCCTAGATTGGGCATATTGGGGATTCGATCCAGGAAGGGCTGGTAGACTCAGAGTAGGGAAATAAATACCAGTGGGGTTAGAGAAAGGTCAAAAAGGCAAGTCAACGCAAGTGAGAGAAAGGAGGAAGGAGGACAGCAGGGAAGGACCTCTTAGAACCTAAGATTTCAGAGGCCAAGCGTTCAAATATAATGACTAGATTCAAACCATGGTCATGGGCTTAGGTAGTTGTCAACAGGGCCATCCCATTGGATAACTCCAGGAATACCATTCACATAAAATTCAAAGGAGTTGTGCAACATGGTGGCTGATGAAGAGTAAGTGCCAGTCATTGGAGATGGGGCAGCCAAGCAACTGTAAAGCAAGGGCACGGGAGGGGTGACCCTCAGGAGCACTGGAGATGCCCTGGATGATGGTGGGATGATTCAGGGTAGAGAGGAAGCCTGTGGTGTGGGAAAAATAGGACCTTGGCCCCAAGCAAGCCTAACCTCAAATCCAATTCCCCAATTACTGTGTGACCCCGTAGCTATCTCTTAGCTCCTCTTGGTTTCTGGTGTCATGTTTTTATAATGGAATCAAGAGTACTTAACTTCAGGGTGGTAATGAGAATTTTTAAAGATGGTTTATGTTCAGGAGGATGCTATTCTGTGACTTCTTTGCAATCAGATCTGTTCCTCCCTCTTCCCTAACTCTCTTCTCTATCAAAGAGAGCCAACCTCTGACTTGGCTTCAAGGTCAGCTGGCTTCCAGCAGGAGAGGGCCAATGGGAAGTCCTGTTGGGAGATTGGAAGGCAAGAGGAAGGAAAATTCTGGGTATTTTTCCATCACTTTCTTCCTCCCTCCCCAGGCAACATCTCTAGCAAGAGCAGAATCTCCTCGATGTTTTCAGCTCCTGTGGAACAGGACACTCGATATTTCAACTTCTGCCCCAAAGCTCTGATAACCACATCGTTTCCCCTTGCCTCTCTAGCCCTGGAGATGGTAGTGGCTTCCCACTTTTGAATACAGTCTGGATGGCCTCACCCTCCCCTACTAAGCTTCGCAACTTTTCCATCACCTGTGTAATCAACTCCATAATTAAATTCTCCCTTTTACTTAACTGCTCCAAGTGCCTAGTGTCATGCTTGGCACACAGGGGAAACTTAAATAGCTTTCAGTTATTTTCTTTATGTTTAGATTAATATTATTAACATTTAGTTTTCCAAGACCTTTGAGAACGTGGTAATCATTCCACCAAAGATTGAGACCAGGATGGGAACAAGATGGCATAACTACTCACATGTGCTTCTAAGGACAGAGATGGCTGATGGACCATTACAGGGTATATGGTTTACTTGGGCCTCTAAATCTCACCTTCAAAATGGTGTCTGAGTGCTTGTCTTTATATCCCAGGGCCTGACACAGGCCCTGGAACACAGCGATTCCTCAAAGTAATAGTTATTGGACTGACTTAAATCTGTCTGGATGTGTAGTCAGAACAGCACTTATTTATGAGTCTGGAAAGCCCTGAGTTCAGGTTGCAGGGTCTTACCTGTGTGTGCACAGAAATTTTAGAAATCAGAAATAGATTAGGAAGGTCGAGGTTAGAGCAAGATGAGTGAGGCACTTTTCTCAGGTACAGAATTTAAAAGTGCACCAAGAAAACTCAGCAATCACAATACATATTATATGGCAACATTTTAAAATCATAATTAGTGCAAAAATCCATAATGAACAAAATATCAAAATTTGAATAAAGATAGGATTCATATTATGGATTTTTTTCATTTTGCCTAAGGCTGTAGTACAGCTCAGCCCATGCTGACTAGAACTGAGTAGCTACTTTCTATAATTACTCCGGTAGTACTTCAGGAGCCTGATGTCCCGGGGTTAAGATCCTAGTCCCCCCAAACACACACACTGCTATCTATAGGCTCTGAAACAGGGACTGGGTCTGCCTTATTCCCTGTTGTAACTTCAGCTTCTAAAACTGTGCCTAGCACATAGTAGGTGCAAATAAACATGTTAAATGAATGAATTAATTAAAGAACAAATTGTCTCCTCTGTATTCTTGGGATTCCAATAGGATCACCAAGAAGGTATTCTAACAATGCATCTTTAAAAAAATAGTCTAAACTCACTAGGAATCAAAGAAATGTAAATTGAAACAACGAAGTGCAATTTTTCACTGTTAGAATTAGCAAAGGTTTAAGAGATTGACAATACCCTGTACTGATGTGGAAATCAAGAAAAGGACATTCCTATGCATTACTGCTAGGACTGAAAATTAATGCAGTGTTTCTGGACAGCAATTTGGCAATATGTAACAAAAGCCCTTGGAAAGTACATTTCTTTTGACGAGCAATCCTACTTCAAAGAATTATTCTAAGGAAATAATTAGGCAAGTGCCAGAAGATGTTTCTTCCAAGGAGTTTTATCACAGTATTGTTTATAACAGCAAGAGCTTGCAAACAGCCTAAAGGTCCAAAAGTATTGGACTTATTAAGAAATACTAATAAATTGATGCTTCATACGATGGAATACTATGCAGCTATTTAAAATAATGATATGGCCCCCTATTTAATTAAAATAGAAGGACATTTATGCTGTGTTAAATGAGATAAAAGATAAAGCAATTACTGTAATCACCAATTTTAAAGTATACATAGAGAATGTTTAGAAGGTTGAATATGAATGGTGGTTATCTCTAAGTAGCAGAATATCAGATAATTTTAATTTTTTTTGAGACAGGTCTTACTCTGTTACCCAGGTTAGAGTGCAGTGCCCATGATCACGGCTCACTGCAGCCTCGACGTCCCCAGGCTCTGGTGATCCTCCTGCCTCAGGCTCTGAGCAGCTGGGACTACAGGCATGCACCACCACACTCAGCTGATTTTTCCTTTTTTTGTAGAGATTGGGTTTTGTCATGTTGCCCAGGCTGGTCTCAAACTCCTCAGCTCAAGCAATTTGTTCACCTTGGTCTCCCAAAGTGCTGGGATTACAGGCGTGAGCCACCACGCCAAGCCTAGATGATTTTAATTTTTTAATCTTTCATTTATCTGAATTATTTAAATTTTATACAATGATCATCTATAACCTGTGTAACTCTGAGAAATGAAAAGTGATCTATTCTGGGTTTTGCATCTTGCTGGGTGAATTTCCCAGCAGGAGCAAGTTAAATCTCCATTATCACCCTCACCTACTTTGGGGCTTCCTTTGTTATCTGAATCAGGTCATAAAATATTATGCAGATTCTTCTCCACTTATGAGAGTCTATTTGCCCTCCCTTGGCCAACACCCCAATGCCCTGCAGAAATGTCTCTGAGATTGGGTCACCATTCTGGCACACTCAAATTACTCATGGAGCAAAGGTCCCCAATGTCACCTTTTTTCAAACCAAAAGGTTGATCCTGTTGACTGACTGAAGATAAATCTAACATGTCTCAGGCCAGTTTTGCCATTTGTGAAAGAGGATGAGTATTTACCATACAGGTGGACCAAAAGGCAAAACTGGCATCCAGCAAAATAAGCCAGGTCATGCTGCAGAAGCAACCCCAAAATTTCGGGGTTGAAACAACAGCTTCATGTCTTACTACACAGCACATCTGTCATAGGTCTGCTGGGGCCCTGCTGCATCTTATCCTCCCTCAAAGACCCAGGCTGAGGAAGACTTTACCTGCAGGATTTCCCTTTGCCAAAGCAGGGGAAAGAAAACATGGCACCTAATGCACTGGCTCTTAAAACTTCCACCTAAAAACGGTCCACCATGTGACTGTGTTCTCATCTCATTGGCCAAAACAAGCCACGTGGCACACGTGGACTAAAAGAGAAAGGGAAATTCAATCCTATCATGTGTCTAAGAGACCAAAACCCAGAAATATTGGTGAATAGAAAAATAACTCCCATAGTAGACGTTTATAAGTATTTTTTGCATAAGAGGAAACACTTACTTCAAACCCCAGATTCTGTGGCAAAGAGCACTATGATGTCTAAGGCATTGTGCTAGGTAAAACTTACAGTGGGAAATCAATTTAAGTATTGTTTACCAAAGTCACACAGCTAGTAAGGGCTAGATCCCGGATTTGATTCTGCAAATTATGCCCTATTTATCATGTCTATGCCTATTTATGCTATTCCAAGGTTACTTAACTTCTGCCAGCCTGTTTCTTCCTCATTTTCCAGAAACAAGTAATATTGACTGCTTGGGGATTTTTCTACCAGAGTGATGTACTCTCCCTGCAATGGTAGGCATAAAGGCTATGTGAGACGGGGCAATGTGTATTGTACAAGGTCTGATCAAAGACAGTGCCTGGAGAAGCCAAGGAGCAGCTTGTCTCCTATGTTCACAAGATGGGGCACTGGCGGTGTCCATTGTATTCTGCAAGATACACCTTATCCCTGGGCTAAAATGAAGGCCACTCAGTTACCAGAGAGCACGTGTCCCCTTACTCAATTATTGGAAGACACATGTCTACTCACTCTGTTATTAGAGGGTATGTGTCACTATCCAAATATGGCAGACAAGTCTTGACACATTCATCAGTCTCTCCTCACCACCATACACATGCACCATGTGCATATACATGAGCTGCCACCTTAGACAGCTCATGCCCACTTGCAATGATGTCATAAACACACATACTGAGACTGTGGCACAGGCAGCATCAACTCATGCAATATCCATATATGCTTCACCTATTCACATGATTTATGGTCATCCATACGCGTATACATTTTGCTCAACCATATGAAATTGCTCTTTTATTGGCAATTTCATTTGGCTCAAACTAATGTACATACAATTGTATAAAATCACAGCTATTTCATGAATGTACATACAACCACACATACACACACAGCTCATACTCACAACATACACATACACAAACACACACACACACACACACACACACACACACACACACACACACACAGAATGTATGCATGCACCATGTACAACTTGCTTCTCATCCCCCTGACCCAGGCGCAGGCGCCTGACCCAGGCGCAGGCTCCGTGGTAGTGAGTTCCATCATTGTCATTGTCAAGGCAGCTATTAAAGCTCAGCTCCAACCATCCAAGAAATCAGTCACTGGGGCTTGGCCTCTGTGGCCCTGGCCTCAACCCGCAGCTGTGCTCAATGTCTCTCCCTACCCTGCCCCATCCGGTTAGCCTTGTCTTTAACCCTAAGTACCCCTTTCTTTGCTCCCTGTGTTAGTCCGTTCTCACACTGCTGTAAGAAACTACCCGCGACTGGGTAATTTATCAAGGAAAGAGATTTAATTCACTCACAGTTCTGCAGGGCTGGGGAGCCCTCAGAAAACTTACAATCATGGTGGAAGGCACCTCTTCACAGGGCAGCAGGAGAGAGAAGAATGAGAACCAAATGAAAGGGGAAGCCCCTTATAGAACCATCAGATCTCATGAAAACTTACTATCATGAGAATAGCATGGGGAAAATGCTCCCGTGATTCAATTACCTCCCACTACGCCCCTCCCACCACACATGGGGATTATGGGAGCTACAATTCAACATGAGATTTAGGTGGGGACACAGCCAACCCACATCACTCCCCATCACTCTTGCACAGCCTGAAAGGTTCCTACCAGCTGAAAGGCTGCCTAGAAGTTGTGAAGCCTCACTCTCTTAGACACTCCAGCCCTATCCTAAAACTCTACACAAACATGGGGACTAGAGGGTGGGAGGATGACCATCAAAGACAGAGAAGGCCGCTGGGGCTCAGGGCTGCCAAAGGTGAGGATATTTACTGAGCTCCAACTCTGTCAGGCCCTGTACTAGGCACTAAGGATGTTGTAATGAACAAAAGCAGATAGAATCCCTGCTTATACAGTTCTCACATTCAAGGGCAGAGAGGGACAAATTTTTTTTTAAGTACAAATAAACATAAAATTCCAACTCTAAGATGTGGTATGGAGGAGAGGTATATATGCCTCAGGTTCTTCATCTGTACAATGGGATAATAATAGTACCGACCTCATAGGATCGATGTGAAGATTAAATGAAATAACATGTGTAAAGTTCTTATAATGGGCCTTGATGCACAGTAAGTGCTACATATTGTTAGCTCTTTTATTATAGCTAGATTATTCTATATGGAGGGAATTAAGTTAATCAGAGTGATTAATAAAGGCTTCCCCGTGGAAGTTACAGCTCAGCTGATACCTGAGGATGAGTAGGAATCAAGGAGATGAAGAAGAGAGAGCATGTCATGTGCAAAGTCCCTGTAGCAGGAGACATTAACTGATAGGGGCTCACATGGTTTCAGTGCAAACGGTGAGGAGGTGGTCATTCAACATGAGACTGAGTGGGCTGACAGGTAGCAGACTGTGCAGGGCATTGAAAGCCATAGCGAGAAGTCAACATTTGCAGAACATAAGTTAAGTGCAATAGGAGGCCTTTGCAGAGTTATAGACAGAGAATAATATGGTTTGCATTTGCATTTTGAAAGACCAGTCCTGCTGAAATGCAGAGAACAGATTGAAAGAAGACTACATCAGTCACCAATGGGACACCTTATAGAACAATCCAAGCTGTGTGATGCAAGTGGGCCATTGTTAAAAATTCACTGACATGAGTTAATCCCAGGATGGGATTAACTCACTGGCAGGGGGGCTTTCTCAGTGTAGAGGAGCACAGCAAGGCTGCGTCTGTAACCACTGGGGAATGAAGCCCAGGATGGGAACATATAGGGAGAGGTGACTTTCGGTCCATCACATAGGCAGCAAAGTCATAACTGCAAGACTTGAGTATATTTGGAGCAGGATTCAAGAAGCAGGTGGAAATGAAAGTCCTGGGTTCTCATTCTTGGGGAAGGAATTACTGAAAAGAACGGATAAGGTGAAGCAGATGGCAGGTCACCAGCCACAGAATCAGGAAAACATGACAGAAACCTGCATCATCCAATATTCCCCTGAGGATAACAAGTAACTTTCATCTCACATGCATGCTCTAGTTGGTTGGGAGAGGCTGCCTGGAGTTCTATGTTGAGAAAAATTCTGAAGTCAAGTCTAGGGTTAGTAAGTGTTGTGATTTATTAACATGCCTATCTTGGGCACAGAAGATAGGAACCAGTAGGACATGTATCACGGGTTTACCACCCCTGAACTATGAATGTATTCATCCAAGCTATTGTGGTTGTGAGTGACAGAAACCCAATTCAAAATAGCTTAAGCAAAAAATTAAAAAAGAAACATACTGGCTCATATAACTGGGAAGTCTAAGTCTGAGATACAGCAGAATCAAAGTGATGCTGCTGTCAGAACTTAATCAAGCCCTCTCAGTCTCTTCACTTTGCTCTTCTTGATTGTGTCCTTAGGTAGGTTACCCCCTCCTAGGGGTGACCAAGCCAGCCTGTCTGTCCTTAAGGCTATATTCCAAACGAGTCAATGTCATTTTTCATAATACAGCAAGCAAAAGTCCCAGCAAAGGCTCTGATTGGCCTGGCCGGGTTATATGCCCACCCATGGGTGGCAGTGGTGTAAGCTTCCTAAAAGCCGTATTTGGAAAGTTCAGTTTCCTGACCAAGATGTTTACAGACAAAGGACTTGGTAGTTCCTAAAATAATCAAAGCTGGACAGACAGAAAGAAAAGATATGTCCATACAGCGCTCATGTGGCCATGAGGCTAATTCCAGGCTCATCCACTGAACATGCCCACAAGTTCCTTCCTTTGGTGCCTGTGCAGCTAATGGAAGCTTTGCAGATCTCAGGCTGATGGAGACAGTGACTGTCACGAAGGCTTAATGGGCATCATAGTCAAAGGAGGATATAGAGCTAAGAAGCTAATAGAGACTGAAAGCCAGAAAACAGAATCCTAGCATGTCACCAAACCAAGGGCATCGGAAGCAGATATGGTAAGGGCAGCTCAGAATAAGAACAGGGAGAGAGGAAAGCAGAAGCCAGTGGGTTAGGGAGGAGGTAGGTGGGCAGTTTTGGTGACCTCCTGGGAGAGGCCTTGCTCTCTGTTTATCTACTGCAGTCTCCGAGGCATTATTCCATCAGTCTGCCCATCTTCCAGGATCTTCAGCCTCTCCCACAACATTGGCTCCTTCCTCTCAAAACATAAAACAGACTCAAGTCCCATCATACTCAAAAAAAAAAACAAAACAAAAACAAAAAAAGCCCTTCCCCAATTCTGCATTTTCTTTAATCTACAGTAGCATTTCCTGAGGTATGTGAAGTATGTTCTACAGCAGCACTATTCCTGGTGTGTGATCCACAGATATTTGCTGTTCACAGACTGGCTCCTGACGTGTAACAAGAAACGAAATTGAGAGCAGCTGTTTAGGAACCATAATAACAATTTGACAGAGTAACTATATGTCTGTTGAATCTAATAATAAAAAGTAGGCCTGTATTTTGTGTATTCTTTTTTTCATTTTTTCAGTAACTCATTTTTGTTGTATTTTACAAAAGTATCAGTCTGCAACAGGTTGAAAATTTAAAACATACACACACGTCCACTGATCTTAACACAGATGGTTTGAGAAATACTGTTTTACGAAATTAGTGTTCTATGATATATTCAATGTAAAAATAAAATAAGAATGGGTTAATTAAGAATAAGTATGGGAATGAAAGTCAGTACAAAGGAAGGCATTTTTAAGTTTCATAATCCAAAATAAGTGGTATATTCCTGAGGCTGAAAAAGCACATCAATGTATGAAAGGCATTCTCTGCAGCCATATCTTGGAACTCTAAGGTTTGAAAAGAGCTTTTAGGCTGCAAGACCAGTATCCACCAGCTTATTTTCCCAGCATAATTCCTGGCATTTAATATTCAATAATTATTAGTTTGAATAAACTTGTTATCCGGATTGGTTCCTGTTCCACTTATTCATTTCTGTATAACCAAACACCTCAAAACTTAGTAGTTCAGCATAGCAATTTATCACTCCCTCTCATTTTTCTATGGATTGACTGGACTCAGCTGGGCAGTTCTCACTTGGGGTCTCTCATGCAGTTGCAGTTACATGGAGGCTGGGACTATGGTAATCTGAAAGGTCAACTGAGCTGGACATCCAAGACGACCTCTTCACTCACGTTTGCACCTCAGTTGCAATGGCTAGAATAGATGAGAACTGGCCAAGCATCCCTCTCTACATGGTCTCTCCAGGTGGTTAGCTTGGTCTTCCTCATAGCATGGCAGTCTCAGGGTAATTGAACATCTTATATATTATTTGGCTTTCCCCAGAGCAAGTTCAAAAAAAAAGCAAGTAGAAGAATCCAGTTCTCTTAAAGGCCAGCAAGGCACAGAACTGGCACAGCACCAATGGAAGCTTTGCAGGGCTCAGGCTAGTGGAGACAGTGACTCTCACCAAGGCTTCAGGGACACCAAAGTTAAAGGAGGATATAGAGCTGAGACACTAATAGAAAGAGACTGAAGGCCAGAAAACAGAATCCTAGCATGTCACCAAACCAAGGGGATCAGAAGCAGATATTGCAAGGGCAGCTTGGAATAAGAACAGGGAGAGAGAAGAGCAGAGGCCAGTGGCCAATCATATTCCATTGGTTGAAGTAAACATGAGGCCAGCCACTCCATCTCTCAGTGGGAGAATAACAATTTGCAGTTATCGTTGTCCAGTACTGTCTCTCTGGCAATACTGCAACCCCTAAGTGATAGATATCAAGAAGAACAATCTTTAATATTATTTTTCATTATAATAATTCTCACCATCACTTACTAGGTCCCTGATTTGCTATGCTCGGCACTTTATATCTATTATTCCATTAAATTCTCACAACAATTATTTTTATTTTGTAGAAAATGAAGCTGAGGTTCAGAGACTTACCCAAGGTTATACAGAGAGTAAGTGACAGGAATAGGACACAAAACCAAGGCTACAGTCTTGTAGCCTTGTGAGCTTTAGAGCTCACAGTCTTGACTACTGACCTGTCCATTGACCCAGCACCTCTGATTCATCTCAATTATCACCCCAAATATTGTTTGGTTTGCCCTTGATTCACCTCCAGAAGATTCACCTGGCCTGCCTAGCTTTCCATCAAGAAGCAAACCTGCCAACAGCTCCTCCCCACGTTTCTTTTTTTTAAAATAATGCCCTGTCCATCAGCAATGAGTTAGGAATGACCTCGTAGCTCAAGAACTGCAAGTCATATTTCTGCGGAGACCTATGAGGCGCTGCCAAAGTGCCTCTCAGCGCTGGCCAGAGTGAGCAGGTAATTAGATTGAATCCACTCTTTGGCTCAGTTTCTTTTCCAAGCAAATCGGCCGTTAAGCAATCCATTCTTCAGGCACTCATACATCACCTGAGAACACCAGGCCATGATGGATGAGCTGGGCCATCAGCAAGGCCCACGATGGATGGCTGTCATTCATCACTGTGAGGAGCCAAAGGAGTCATGAGTTACTCGGGCTATGGCACCTTCCAGCCCCTTTGGGGCCAGAGCCAGGAGGACAGAGGCTGGGAGTGGGGGTGCAGAGCTGGGAAGACTTCTCTGGGAGATGTGTCAGCAACCATAGGAACATTCTGTCTGAGCCACTCCAAAGTAACAGAATGTTTAATGCGGTTTGTTGCTGGAACAAGGAGCTCATAAGAAAAGGAGAATGTGATAGATAAGATCAAGGACTTTGGAAATTGTACTTGCCTGATACATGTCTTTGTTCTGCCTTTTCCCTGTTGTGTAAACTTAAGCAAAGGATTTACCTCTCAGAAGCTCAGCTTCCTCATCTCACTCCAGGTGCTCCTTCACATTTCTCAACCCCTCATAGTTAGTTAGGCTGGGCCATGTGACAAGTTCTGGTTAATGAAATATGTGTGCAAGTAACAACTGTCACATCTGAATGACACACTAAAAAGTTCCCAGAAGGCTCTCTAACCTCTCTCTTCCCTTGCCACAATAACCAAGAGGTCTCATGCTAAGATATCAGAGCTGCAGAATAAAAATAGCCTGGATGGCTGATCATTTGGAAGGTGAATGTGCTGGAGGGCTGCACAGACCCACAGCTGACATTGAGTCGGCAAGAGATAAACCTTTGTTAGGCTAAGCCATTCAGTTCATTGTTTGTTACTGCAGCATACACTACATGTGTTTGGCTGTTTTGGCATTGCTATAAAGAAATACCTGAGACTGGACAATTTATAAAGAAAAGAGGTTTAATTGGCTCACAGTTCTACAGACTTTACAGGAACCATGGTGTTAGCTTCTGGAGAGACATGAGGAAGCTTATAATCATAGCAGAAAGCAAAGGAGGAGCAGCCACATCACATGGCAAAAGCAGAAGCAAGAGAAAGAGGTGCAAGGGTGTAGGTATCACACACTTTTAAACGACCAGATCTCGTATGAGCTCAGAGCAAGAGCTCACTTATCACAAAAGGGATGACCCAAACTATTCATGAGGGATCCGCACCCATGATCCAAACCTCTCTCACCAGGCCCCACCTCCAATGTTGGGGATTACAATTCAACATGAGATTTGGTGGGGATGCATACTCAAACTATATCACTAACCTACTCTGGCAAATACTCCATATCAGGGATTGGCAAACAGCCAGATAATACATATTCTAGGCTTTGTGGGCCAGATGCTCTGTTTCATAATCTTCTTCATTTTGTTTACAACTCTTTTAAAATGTGAAAAAGCATTGTTAGCTTGCAGACCTTATAAAATAAGTCACAGGCTGGATTTGGTCTACAGGTTGTAGTTTGTGAATCCCAGCCTAAATCATAAGATAGTTGTGAAAATTAAATGAGATGATGAACACATGCATTTTTTAAATGTTAGCTGCTACTATCTTTAACAGTGGTAACGGTTATTATAAATAGTAATATTTACAACTATGCCAGGAACTCCTGTAGGCATTGGTGATTTTGCAATGAACAAATCATTATGAAACTTATATTGGGGAGGGGGTGGTTATTGTTGTTGTTATGGTGACATCAGTGGTGGCAATGATAGCAAAGGTTATAGGATATTGTAAAAGTTTAATCCAATTCATGGGGCCTAAATCCTTCTTTCTGTTATGAATTGGGACAACTGTCATGGCTGGAGCCTGAAAGAAGCATCCTCTCTGCCCAAGTCCCATGGTTTCCAAGGACAAAATCATCTGGCCTTTCCATGTAGCCCTTGTACCATAATAATGATCATAATATTTGACTAGCCCAAGTTCTCACTGAACCGTGTCCAATGTTAATGTCCTCCCTGCCACATGCAACCCCAAAACAGTGCTCCAAAAAGTCCCTTTAGCTGCAGAGTGGTTAAAGCTGCCTTGCTTACCCATGTGTAGACCCCTGGTCTGGATGACATGCATGCCCAAGATTTGCTGGGGTAAAGACAAAGCCCTCCCTAATGTGTATGGCTTTGAGATGTAGCTTCAGAGTTTCTGTAGTAATTTACAACCTATATTTATTGAGAGCCTGTTATATGTTGGAAACTATCCTATATAATTTACTGACTCATTTGGCGTTAACCCAAATGAGACTGAGGGTCAGAGAGGTGATAAACCTTGCCCAACACTACTGTTGAGTGTGGCCAAGGCATGAAAGTGATGATCTTGCTGACTCCAGAATCATTGTGTTCTGCCTGCTACACCACACTGCCTTTCTACAGAGGAAGGACTCATCAACTGTACATTGCAGAAACCTGCACCAAAGAGGCAGAGTTGTTTTCTCTAATCCTGTTGGGGGGAAAAAAAAAAAAAAAAAAAAGGAATGCCCTTGGGATTTTGATGAGGATAGCATTGAATCCACAGACCACCTTGGGCAGTATGAACATTTTTAATAATAGTAAGTCTTCCAATTTATGAATATGGGATGTCTTTTCATTTATTTGTGTCTTGTTTTATTTCTTTCACTGATGTTTTATAGTTATCAGTGTACAAGTCTTTCAACTCCTTGGTTAAGTCTATTCCTTAGTATTTTTTTCTTGCTGATACTATTGTAAATGGGATTATTTTCTTAATTTCCTTTTCAGATAGTTCCTTGTTAGAGTACAGAAATGTAATTGATTTTTTATGTTGATTTTTCACCCTACAACTTTATTGAATTTGTTTATTACTTCTAACAGGTTTTTTGTGGAACTTTTAGGGTTTTCTACATATAAGATCATGTCGTCTATAAACAGAGATAATTTTATTTCTCCCTTTGTGATTTGAATGCCTTTTATTTTTTTATTTCTTGCCTAATTGCTCTAGCTAAGATTTCCAGTACTATCTTGAACAGAAGTAGTTTGTCTTGTTCTAATCTTAGAGAAAAAGCTTTCAGTTTTTCAGCATTATGTGATGTTAACTGTGGGTTTGTTGTTTTATTAGTCTGTTCTCATGCTGCTACAAAGAACTGCTGAGACTGGGTAATGTATAAAGGAAAGAGATTTAATTGACTCACAGTTCCACATGGCTGGGGAGGCCTCAGGAAACTTACAATCACGGCAGAAAGGGAAACAAACACATCCTTCTTCACATGATGGCAAGAAAGAGACGTGCCGGAAAAGCCCCTTATAAAATCATCAGATCTTATAAGAACTCACTCACTATCATAAGAATAGCAGCATGGGGGTAACCACCCCAGTGATTCAATTACCTCCCACTGGGTCCCTCTCACAACATGTAGGAATTATGGTAACTATAATTCAAGATGAGATTTGGGTGGGGACACAGACAAACCACATCAGTTGTATATGGCCTTTATTGTTAGAGCAAAAATTTTTAAAATAGAGAATCAAAACACAATAGAAAAAGTCAACAAAACTAAGAGTTCAGTTCTTGAAAAGATAAAAATTGAAAAACCTTTATCTACACTAAGAAAAAAGAGAAAAGACTCAAAATCAGAAGTAAAAGAGCAGACATTACAACTGATGCCACAGACATAAAAAGGATTGTAAAAGACTACTATGAACAATTACATGCTAACAAATGGAATAACCTAGAATTCATAAATTTCTAGAAACATATAACCTACCAAGCCTGAATCATTAAAAAATAGAAAACCTAAGAGACCAATAACAAATGAGGACATTGAATCAGTAATCAAAAAATCTCCCAATAGAGAAAACCCAGGACCAGATGGCTTCACTGGTTAATTCAACCAAATATTTAAAGGAGAACTAACACGAATCCTTCTCAAACTCTTTGAAAAAACTGAAGGGAAGGAACACTTCCAAACTCATTTTACAAGGCCATCATTACCCTGATACCAAAACCAGATGAGAACACTACCAAAATGAAAATTATAGGCCAATATCCCTGATGAATGTAGATGCAAAAATCCTCAACAAAACACAAGGAAATCAAATGCAACAACACATTAAGTTCATACACCATAACCAAATGGGATTTATCCCAGGGATGGTTCAATATAAGAAAATCAATTAATGTGATATACCACATTAATAAAGAACTAATATGACATGATCACCTCAATAAAGGCAGAAAAAGCTTTTGACTAAATTCAAAATTCATACTCTTAAAATTCTCAACAAAGTAGGTATAAAAGGAATTTACGCCAACATAATAAAGGCCCTATAAGACAAACCCACAGCTAACATTGCACAATGTTGAAAAACTAAAAACTCTTCCTCTAAGATCAGGAAAAAGACAAGGATGCCCACTCTCACCACTTCTATTCAGCATAGCACCAGAAGTCCTAGCCAGAGCAATGAGGCAAGAAAAGTAAAGGCATCCAAACCTGAATTTAGTCAAAAGCTTTTTCTGAAAGGAAGAAGTAAAATTATACCTGTTTGCAGATGACACAGTCTTATATATAGAAAATCTTAGACTAAGCTTCTTGAAAGCAGGGATGTTTGCTTTCTGAAAGCCCACCACCTGTGCAAAGCCTGGGAATGACAAGAGCTCACCCAGCATGGGGCATACAGCGGTTCTTGTTAGGACTCTGGTGATGGGAGGAAAGTGGTCATACCTGTGGTGATTTAGAAGGTTGATAACTCATCACTCACTACCAGGTGAATCTGGATAAGCATGTTCTTCCTGTAAATGGCACCACAATCCATCCACATGCTCAAACTGAAAACTAGGAGTCATTCCTGCTTTCTCCCTAATCCCATCCAATTCATTAACAACTCCTGTCGACCTGAACTCCTGAGCATGCCTGAGATCCAGCCACTTCTCTCCATCTCATCCACCCTCACCAAGCCCTGGCCACCACCATCTCTTCCAGAACAACTGCAGCAGCCTCCTCATCAGTTGTCCTGCTTTTCCTCTTACTTCCCTTCAATCAATTCTCCATGTTGTAGCCATAGCAATCTCTGTAAAATGGAAGTGAAACCATGCTATTTCCCCAAAATACCTTCCATTGCTCCTAACAGAAATCCTGTTGCCCTCTCATCACCTACAAGGTGTGGTGTATGGTCTGATCCCTACCTTCCCCATCCAGCATACCTCACACCACTCTATCCCCTTCCCATTCAGTCTGCTCCAGCACACTGGTCTCCTCTCAGATTCCATAACACATAGAGCCCTTGCCACCTTGGGGCTTCTGTAGGTACTTGGAATGACCTTTCTTTGTTCTCCCTGGCCAGCTCCTTGGAAGTCCTTGGAGAGGCCTTCTCTGACCCCCTATCTAAATAATTATTCACCTCACCTTGAATCTCATCACTATGTTTATTTCCTTCTCAGTGCCTGTAACAAGCAAAATATTCTTTTACTTGTTTACTTGTTTATCATCCCTACTAGACTATGTGCTCCATGAGGATAGGATCTGTGTCTATCCAAATCATTACTGTGTCCCCAGTGTTCAGCACAGTTCCTGGCACATGGCAGAAGCTCAATAAATATTTGTTGAGTGTATAATCCACAGAAAGAAAACCTCACAGCAGGGCCGGCAAGCTCCCCATGCCCATGCTGAGCTAGCCTCAACCCATCATGTTCACTGTCCACCTAATCACATGGTCTCAACATGTGGCTTCACCGGGCCACTGTCACTTTGGATACAGCTTTCCCCCCACCATGACTCCTGAGAAAGCTCTGAAGCAAAGAAAGTGTTCTCTGTGCCTTTGTGTCCTCAAGGCCTAGGACAGTGCTCTGCACCTGGCAGGTGCACAGGAAAGGTTGATGATGATGCAAAAACTCTGCTTTGAAACAATATTGCAGACAAGGTGGGAGGGAGCAGCAGAATCTCACTGATATCATCTCAAAGTCACATGAAGAATCTTTAGGAAACCAAGGAGAATGCTGGAGAGGCCAGAAGAAAAATAATGTATTGATTTTCCAAAACAGGAAGCAGTCAGATTCAATCCCTTTTTTGACTCTAGACATTCTCATAAACTGGTCAGTTGGCAAGTAATTTAAAAAGAATGAAGCAATTACCATGATCTGATGTCCATCCCCAGAGAATGTCAGGTGAAATTACTCTAATTTCCTTTTCGATGCAGTGCCCATGCTTGGGACTGATAATATCTGTATTTTAGACAAGTATTCATTTAACAAATATTTATTTATTGAGATAGCACCAATGTCAGGCTCTATGCTTGCACTGTGGATGTAGCATGAATAAAATCAGCAGAACCCATGTCCTCAGGTAGCTGCATGAGATGCCAGACACAGCACACAGCTTAGTAACATGTATAGTATGTTCCATGGCAATGATTGCTATGAAGAAAAACCAAGGCAAGGTAAGGGGACAGACTGAGCAGTAGGGAAATTAGCATTAAGTAGGATGGTCAGGGAAGAGCTGAGAAGGGGGCATCCTGACTGAGACTGAAGAAGGTTGGGAAGCAGACCATGCAGATTCTTGGGGCTGGGGCTTCCCAGGTAGGGGAAGGAGCAGGTGCTTCGCCTGAAATCACAGCATTTTGGAAGACCAAGACGGAAAGATCGCTTGAGTCAGAAGTTTGAGATCACCCTGGGCAACATAGCAAAAGCCCATCTCTACCAAAAAAAAAAAAAAAAAAACTTAGCTGGACAAGGTGCCAAACCTGTAGTTACAGCTACTCAGAAGGCTTGAGGTGAGAGGATCACTTGCGCCCAGGAGGCAGAGGTTGCCATAAGCCCACATCATGCCACTGCACTCCAGCCTGGGCAACAGAGCCAGACCCTGTCTCAAATAAAAGAGAATGGAAGACATAGCTGGGCAGGGTGGCTCACACCTGTAATCCCAACACTTTGGGAAGCTGAGGCAGAAGGATCACTGGAGGTCAGGACTGCAAGACCAACCTGGGCAACATAGCAAGACTTTATTTCTTTAAAAAAAAAAAAAAAAAATAGCTGAGTGTGATGGCATGCACCTAAGGGCTCAGCTACTTGAGAAGCTGAGGTGGGAAGATAGTTTGAGCCCTGGAGGTTGAGGCTTCAGTGAGCCATGATCATGCCACTGCACTCCAGCCTGGGCAGCAGAGTGAGACCTTGTCTGGAAAAAAAAAAAAAAAAAAGGAAAAAAAGAATGGCAGACATCTCAGCAGGGGGCCACAGGTTTGGTTCTCACCATGTTCTCTTATAACTTCATAGACTTAGAAAATGAGCTCTTCTCTTCCAAAGCCTAAGAAATAACTGATTTGGCAGAATCAAAATGATCTCCACAAACTGGATGGCTGGGACAAAACCAACAAAGGAAATTCAACAGGGGTGATTCTTTCATCACACATTGAAGTTCGGTTCAAATCATACATTGCATAAGCTCGGGGGGAAAGAAGTTGAAATCCTGTGGACCCTCTTGTAAAATAATAGGATTGTTTTGCCTGAAAAAGGCACATGGGTCATGAGAAGGGACCCCTCTAAGTCCTCCGTGCTGCACAGAGCACACCTGGAGCTCTGTGCCCAGCTCGAGGATCTTCCCTGGCTTGACCCAACTCAAACAAATGGCAAAAGCCATGTCTGGCAGAACATTAGCAAGGTGCTAGGGAGCACAGCTCACATTGCCCTTCATCCCAAATTCGGACTCCTGAGGTGAGGATGTGAACCTCAGGTTTCCCCACCCTCCTTGGCATGAGAGTCCAGTACCCCTCACCATGCCCCAGTGTCCATCCACAGAGATGGACTGCGGTGAGTCTGCCCCAAAGAAGACTGGGAAGAGGCTCACTCTATTATCAGCCTCTGGTCCCAGCCCGAAGGAAGGTTCAGAGACACAGGGCCTATAGGGGGGCCAGGCAGGAGACACTAGTGGCTGATACCTAGAACAAACAGTCACAACCCAAACTCCCATCTCCCTCCCACCACAGATACTGTCATTCTACTCAGGGCCATGTGTTAGGCAACGTAAGACTGAGTCAGCCTTTGGGGGCACACCTGCTGGAGGTTATCAAAGGCACTCACACAGAACCATCATTGGCATGGGTCAGGCCTGCAGCTCCCTGAACCTCAGCAGGAGGTAGACGGGGAAGAGAAGCAGGCTGGGCCTGGGCAGGCTGGGGCTGGCCACCTGGCTGCGGACCTGGCCCCAAGGTGAGAAGTCAGCAGTCCAGTGCCAATGTCCAGAGAGGTATAGCAAATTCAGTTCCACTCGGCCTACGTCAATATCCAGATGCATCCAACCCTGATCAGGATACCAGATCTGAGGACAGAGTGACAGAGTCCAGTGCAATAGGGAGTGTTAGGAGAGGGCCAAGAGTCAGGGTCCCAGCCAAGCAAAATAGGATCAGAGCAGGATTCCAGCAACTGAGACACCATAAGAGCAGCAGATCAGTCAAATGAGAAGTTTCTAGTACTGCTATACCACCAAGGCAAGGGAAACTGTGCTCTCAGTGGGGAGCTGAGGAAGACTATGACCTGGTGGAAGTGAGGCAACACCAGGCCTTGAAGCAGCAGGCTGAAGGCCAGAAAACAGAGGCAGTGGCTCTCCAGCCAGCCTGTTCACATTGAGCCTATACTCCAGTGAGATTTGCCAGGTATGGAGAGTTTCTGAAAATCACAGTGACCCATCTCTGGCCAGGAATCTGGTCCTCCCCCTCCAAACCCTGTCACTAGGGCTGTGTGCTCTGCTCTCTGCCTGGTTATTGAATCCTCCCTCCAGGAAACTGGTCATTGCAGAGGAAAGCTAAATTGCATGTGTTTGCCAAGGAGAGGAATCCCTGCAGCAAGAATCTTGGGCAAGCCATCCTTACAGGCATCGGTCCCAGGCGCCTCTCCATCAGTGTACGGAGCCACCCTCTTTGGGTTCCCAGTGTCCGTTCCCCCTGTTCAACTCCAGCCACTCTGGCGCCTCAGCAAACAGTCACCTTTGCAGACTAGCCAAGTGAAAACAGAACTCCCCCACTTCTTGTTCTTTAAAACCCACTCCTGTTTTTTATTTTTTATTTTTTTAATTCTAGGGCATTTCCAAAACTGAGAGAGACTTTTCCACATCGGTTTCTTTTCCCAGTTGCCCATTCCAAAAGGAAAACTCAAGATCCACAGTTTCCCTTGCACATCAGGATTGGGGTTCGAGGCCATGCTCTGTGGCCATGGATGCTGCTGTTGTATTACTTGTATGAGTGTTAAATTTTTAAAAATCATAACAAAGGTTGGCTCTGGCAGTCGTGCATGCTGAGGCCTCACAATGCTTGCTGTCGTAAGGGGCTGATTACCCAACTCCATTTATCAAAGTGTCACGTCTCTGACAGGCCCTAATAAATATCCTGCCAGAGACCCCACACCTGGCAGCCGGGCCTCTCGGCAACACGCCGCTAACCTAATTTGCTAATTGCTGCTTTCCCCATTAATTTTAGTCCTGTCTTGTTTGGTGTTGACATGGAGGAAAAAGAAATAGGGTGGAAAAAACAGACAAGAAAGAAAATATCTCGGGGTCCCCCAGCATTTACTCCGCCCTCCCGCCCCTTCACATAACCACTCAATCGCACTCACCCCTAAATACCAACTTCCTTCCCCTCTCTTCTTCTCATCATGGCTGGGGGAGATTAAACATTTAAAGGTGCAGGTACCATATTTTCCAAAGCAAAAATCAGGACATGTGCCTCATAATAGGATATAATGTTTGAAAATGGGGCAGTCGTAGAAATATAAGGGGCCTGTGGTTACCATATCTAAAGAATTCAGCCAGGCATCATGGTGTACTCCTGTAATCCCAGCACTTTGAGAGGCTAAGGCAGGAGAATTGCTTGAGCCCAGGAGTTTAAGGCTGCAGTGAACTATGATCACAACACTGCACTTCAGCCTGGGCAGAAGAGCAAGACTCTGTCTCTTACAAGAAGGGGAAAAAAAAAGAATGTCATCATTCTAATCAATATCATTGCACTAGCTAGGGAAGAGATTAAGTAGGACATCAAGGGGTTAACAAGTCCAGCCCATCAGTCCTCTCCTACCCCTGCAGCCCAAAGCCTTCAAGCCCTGAGGTTCCTCATTCCAACCCTCCCTGCATCACAGGTAAACTCTGCCTCCCTTTTGGTCTCACTCTAAACAATGATGTCCAAGACAACATCACAGTCTGCCTAAGGATTGACCTTCCAGCCAGGACTGGCTCACCCAGATGGTGAAGAGGCCTTACTGTGGATTATCTGGTTATAGATCATTACCTTTGAGCCCAGTGAGTTCAAAGACCTGAATACACTCTCTTCTCTGAGATGAATGAAAGTTTCTATCTTAAAAAGGAGGATGGCTGTCTCACTCACCCAAGGATCTGAAAATGATCTCCTCCTCCATCTGGGTACATGGAAACCTTGGGCACTGATCTGGTGGTCCCACACTGGACAGACTGGATATATCCATAGATTCTATTTAATTCATGTACTTCCTTATTATAGATTTCATTATAGGCAAATCAGCAACATCAAACAAGACAGGGTTGTGGCACTGCAATTTTTTTTAAAGTTGACAAAGATGGTGTATGCTTGTTGTAGAAAAATGTACACCTCCAGAAAGATGCAAAGATTCTTCAACGTCCCATCACTCCAGGACAACAGCCATAGGAGTATATATTACTTTGCATATAGATCATGCTATTATACCACCTGTCTTGTTTTTTCACTCACATATCAAGATGCTCTTCTGTGCCATTAAGCATATATCTCCATCATTCTTTTTAACCATTTTACCAGAATTTATTTACTAGTCATATATGGACAGCTAAAATGGATATTTAAGTTGTTCCGTTTTTTTTTTCCTATCCACAATGCTGTGATGAATAGCCTTGTACAGTAGTCCCCTTCTTATCCACGGTTTTGCTTTTCACTGTCTCAGTTACCCACGGTCACTCAGTCTGAAAAATCATCATGGCTCAAGGATCCAGGACCACTCAAATCAAGTTATCCTCCTTCTGATGTATTGTCATAGTGGAAAATATCAAGGTTGATAGTAGCTTAATGCCATGTCACAATACCTATATCATTCTAAACCTCACTTTGTCTCATTATGTAGGCATTTTACCATCTCAGATCTTCACAAGAAGGGTGAGTACAGTACAATAAGATATTTTGAGAGACAGAGAGACTACATTTAAATAACTTTTATTACTGTATATTGTTATAATGGTTCTATTTTATTATTGTTGTTGTTAATCTCTTACTCTGCCTAATTTGTAAATTAAACTTTATCATAGGTGTGTATATATGGTATAGGAAAAAACATGGTACATTTGTATAGGGTTCAGTAGTATGCACAGTGAGAGGCAGCTAGTGGGGGATTTGAAATGCATCTCCCACAAATAAGGGGCTACTATACCTACACCTTTGTTCATTTGTCCAATTATTATCCTAGGATAGATGGTTAGAGGTAGAAGCACCAGTTTAAATGGTGTGTACATTTAAAATTTAGATAAACTTTCTCACATTGTCCCTGCAGAAAAGATGAACAAACTTATATTGCCCCCACCATCATGGTGCATGAGATTTTACTACTGTACAACCTCAAATTAGTCAGTTATTTTTCATTTTTAATCATTGCCAATCCTCTCAGTAACAAATTATATTTTTATTTGCATTTTTATTTGTTGTGAAGTTCAACATGTTTTTATGTTTGCAGGACGTTCAAATTTATTTTGTAAATTACCTGTGCTTACCCTTTGCATATTTTTCTATTTGCATTTTTCTTATTAATTTACAGGCACTTTTTATATATTAGGGATACTGTTCCTTCACCATGTACAAGTTTTTCATCCATTCTTCCTACCATGCCCAGTTTATTCCTTCGATTTTCTATATAGTGTTTATTATATGATAGTGGAAAATACCAAGAACATTTGCATATAATAAAATCTACAGTAGGGAAGTACATGAGATAAGTAGACTCTATGGACATATCCACTCTATTCAATGTGGGACCACCAGCCAAACACTAAGGCTTCCATGTGCCAAAACAGAGAAGGATATTATATGCAGATTCCTGGATGAGTGAGACAGCCCTAAAATCTCTCAGCTTCCTCATATTCATCTACTCCTTCCCTCGATGGCTTGCGAGTTTCCTGATGACCTGAATTCCAGGAATGAGCTGTTAGAACCAAGCAAGGCTATGTGACAAGTCAGTAGCCCAGCCTTCGAGATTCTCACCTTGACAACAGTGAGCTCTCTGAGACTTCAGTTACCTGGCTTCAGCCTAAATAGAGCACTCAATTATTTGTCCCCAGGTCATAGCACCATGTATATTTTGTTGAGGATATAAATCATATATCCTCACCAAAAGTGGAGCCTGGGTTAGAAAGAGGGAATGGCATAGGGTAAAGAAGAAAGTAGGGAGAGGTACATTTGAGTTAGTCAACACATCCTTCAATGCCTGAGCTCCATAGCCAGGTTATCACTGATGGTAGAGGATGAAGTTCAGGTGATCACATACACTGGAAGCAGAAGATCAAGGACAACACGCAAGTGTACAGGGATATGTGTGCATGTTTACATTCCAGCTGCTCAGTGTCCACAGGTGTATTCACATGCGGGCTCAGGTGTGTGTACAAAGCTGTGTGGCAGGCATGGGTGGGAATGAACTAAACAAGGCTGACGTGAGCGTGTCCCAGTCCATCTTTGTACAAGCCTGCCAGTGTAATTATCTACTTAGAGACTGTGCCTGGACAGAGAAATGAAGATAAATGTCTTTGTATACAAGGACAGGGTTGCAGTATCTGTGAGACTATAAAGGACAAAAGACATTAGACTCAACGCAATAACTTTTCTAAATGTTTTCCAGATTCGCACACTCAGTCCCAGAGGCACTGAAACTACATCAGAACTAAGACCATGTGTTTGAAATAACCTCATCCTCTTTCATATACTTGGAAAACTTCTACTTCTACTTCAAGACCCGACTCATTTGTCCCCATCCCCCCAACCAGCCTCATGGAAGAGTTTATCTTAGGACCTCTGTTTTATAATACTCTTCACACCATATTCCAGTTATCTGTGTACACACATTCCTCCTAACTAGCCCATAACCTCCTCCAGGTCAGGACCTGTGGATCTATGTCTTATTCATCTCTGTACACACAGCATCTGGTTTCCCGGCACTCAGCAGGTAGAATAAACATTTGCCGAATGAGTTCTTGAATGACGGCTCTCTTACCCAGGACTGGGCCCTGGGGTCACACAGCCTTGGATTGGATGTCAGCTATAGTACACAACAAAGATATTGGGACACTCCTACTTCCACTAAGTCAGTGACAGCAAGAAAAGAGGTATATATATCCAGGCCTGCTTAATTAAAGCAATCAATAAAAGCCCCCCCAGGCCCTCCAAAGATGTCCAGTAAGGAAGCATTTAGAAGCCTTCTCCTTTCCTCTCACCAATGTCTAGAACATGGGTTGACAAACTTTTTCTTAAAAGGCCACAGAGTAAATAATCTGGGCTTTGAGGGCTCTATGATCGACTGTAGCTTTCACTCGTCTACTGTTTGAGAGCAGTCACAGACAATACATGAACTACATATGTATGGCGTGGCTGCAGACCAATAGAACTGCACAGTCTGCCAACCCCTGGTCTAGAATTCTGAAGTGGAGGAAGAGGCTCAGACCCACACCGAGGACAGCAGTGGCCTCTGTCAAGGGAGGCTAACCCATCATCACCCTTTCTGAGAACCACACAGCCAGGCCCCTCACCCCCACATCAACACCATGCCAAAGCAGAGACATACTGGATGCTGAAGACAGAGCTACTGCGTGTGGTTGCCCAAGCTGTGCACTGCACAAATTCAGGAGATGCCATTCACATAGACCTTGATATGAATGGTGCCCTCCTGTGAGTTGGACACATGTCAGCCCTGCCTAAGGGTTGCCAAGAAGCCCCATATTTATAAGAGTCACTGGCTGGTGGGTGATCATGTAGACCTTTGGCTGCTAGTCCACTAGTTCAAACACCTGATGGACAAGGGTGTCTCCCCCAAGAAAGGACTGTGAGCCTCTGTTTCTTTGGAAGCAGTGTAATGGGGGCTTTCACATTGCATAGATAATTTGAGGCTGAGGGGCCAGGGCTAAAGGGTGCCTGGAAGGAGTGGACCAGGGACTATAAGGAGTTGTCAGAATTTTTTTAAAGCTGTTTCTGTTGAGGCTTAAAGAGCATGTGATTTGGGAATGCAAAGCTGCCTGCCCACAACATGCCACTGCTGAGTCTGTTGCTCTCAGCTCCTGGTTGCTCAGGAATCCAAGAGGCAGCAGGGGCCCCTGGAAGTATCCAGCCAGGCACCCCACCTAAGGAGCATGGAGGCCAGCTCTGGGGAGGAGGTGAAGTCAGCCTTCATCCTCACAAGCTATAGGGCCCAGCCCCTCAGAGCCAGCAAAGAACCACCCTAGATCCCACCCTACCCCAAAAGGCCCCAGAGCTGGCCGCAGCTGGCTCCAGATGCCTCCCAGGATAAGCCTGCTGCCCAGCTCTCAGCCATTAAACTCCGCTGAGCCTCTTTCCAATAGCTACAGATGAACAAAATATTACCCTGTTCCCAGTTACGTTAAAAGGGCCTAGTAAAGAATAATGGCAAAGATGCTCGCGGCCAAAAGCTGCTCTTGATGGCCCTTTAAGCGAGATTTACAGCCAGCATTTAGCAGTGTCCCTGGAACACTTGCTGGCACCGATCGGTGGGAAGTATGTGCGTGGCGCCTCCCCGGGCCAGCAGGCAGGGCCATTCTTCATTCCAGGCCCCTCTGCCTGCCCCCTGTGCTGTGCTGGCTCCCCACTAGCCCTGCCCAAGTCCATTAGGCCCCTGCCTGAGCTGCCCACTAATAATCCCAGCTGTCAGGTGCCTCAGGATGAGACAAGCAGAGGGGATGGGGAGGCCGTAAGGTGTGCCAGGATCTGAGAAACTGAGTCAGGGACAGGGGTGGAAGCAAGGAAGACAAAGGTGGTGGGGTCCCTGGAGAATAGAGGGCCCTGTTAATTTATTTATTCAACATGGATTTATAGAACCCCTGTATATGCCAGGCAAGCCAGGTAGAGGGGTGCACAAACAAGCACATTTGCTCACTACCCTTATAAAATGTATTATTGGCTGGGCACAATGGTTCACGCCTATAATCCCAGAACTTTGGGAGGCAAAGGCAGGCAGATTGCTTGAGCCCAGGAGTTCAAGACCAGCCTGGGCAACATGGCAAAAGCCTCTTTACAAAAAAATACAAAAATTAGCCGGGTGCAGTGGTGTGCACCTGTAACCCCAGCAACTTGGGAGGCTAAGGCAGGAGAATCACTTGAACTTGGGAGGTGGAGGTTACAGTGAGCCGAGATCATGCCACTGCACTCCAGCCTATGTGACAGAGTGAAATCCTGTCTCAAAAAATAAGACAAAATGTATTCTCCAGAGAAGAGGAGAAATAGTAAACTATCAATAACAGTAAAGTATGATAACTGTTTTGATAAGGAGAGCCCAAGGAAGGAGCAAATAAGTCAGGCTTGGGGACATCCCTGAGAATGTAGGATTTGCCTAGGACATAAACCTGTGCTGTGTAACACAGTGGCCACCAGCCACATGTGGCTATTGAGCACTGGAAGTGTGGTTCATGCAAATTGAAATGAGCTGCAAGTGAAAAATGTACTCCTAATTTCAACGCCTTGCTACAAAAAAAGAATGCAAAATATCTCACTAGTCATTTTATACTGATCATACGTTGAAATGATTAGATTTTGAACATTTGGATTAAATAAAATATATTATCTAAATTAATTTCAACTGTTTCTCTTTGCTTTTTTAAATATGACTACTAGAACATTCTGAAGTACATTAGGTGACTCACATTTGTGGCTCATATCATATCTATTGGTAATGTACATATCATTCAAGATACGCCTTCTTATGAGAGCCAGCCTAGTGATAACTAGTGCTGGCCTAATGATAACTAGAAATCTGCCAGGTGAGGGAGGATAGAGCACAGACCAGCAACTGAAGGTTTAGTAACAAAATCCACCCTACCAAGCGAAAGTCCAAAGTCTGGACCCCTGACAAATAAGCTGGGCTCCAGGAAGAGAAATGGAGGCAGAAGCCTCTCTGTCAGCTTGTGCAAGCATGTTGGATGTCTAGGACAGGCCAAAACTCAGGGAGTAAGCTGGTGCCTGAAGCACTCATCAGCATGGCGGGTCTCCGGCTGCAAAACTCACTCCAGGTCCCACCTAAGGATTCTGCCTCAGTTTCATCTTGCCTTCTGGCTCCAGCATCTTGACTTTCCAGCTGCCCTACAAATTATAGGCTTACTCTCACCTGGAGCTCCTTCAATTGTGTACAGCAAGACCCCACAGTGTGGCTTGCCTTTCCTGCTAAAGAGTTTGAGAAGCTCTACTTGTTGGATATACAGTTTCCTTTTCAAACCACAGCAATTTGAGGACTTACAATGAGCCTGGCGCTGAGCTCTGTACTTCACTCACATGCTTGCTTAAGCCTCACACAGACCCTATTAGGTGCTCAGTGGCTGAGCAGACAATAGAAACAGTTTTTTCCTCATTAAGATATTTGAGTTTCTACTCCCATCCTTCATTTCTCAAATCCAAAGAGAGCCTACAGCAAGAATGGTCGATAGGTTTTATTTCATATGCCATTTCCAATAGATTGGTAGTGACTGCCTAAAGCATGTGTTGAGAAGGATTCAGAGGTGTAGCAGAAGAGAGTGGCTTTGATAGATTAGTAATGTCTGCCATGGAAGCATGCATGTGTGGTGTTTGCCACTGTTAATCTCGATTTAGGTCAAATCCTATAATCACTGGTCAATGTTCAAAGCAGATCTATATCCTGGAATTCAATTAACATGCTCAGCAGCTCATGCAAGTATGTAGGGGTTTCACCTGACAGCAAGAAGACATCATGGAATGTCCTCCCAAAAATATACTGGGATCTCAGGATCTCAGGCGGTATGAAGAGAGATTACAGGGGGAGGGTCCTGCTGCTCTGTGCCAATGAGACCACACCTAGACTACACTTTATAGGGACATAACTAACAGAAGTGCACTCATAAAAAGGCAACCAGAGTGGAAAGGGGTCACAAAAATGCATTATCTGAAGGTTAATAGAATGAACAGAGAGCTGAACCTGGAGATCCAGATGGCATGACTACTCTCTTCAAATAGAGTAAGAATTCACTCATTCAACAAACATTTAATAAGCACCTACCATGTGCCAGATGCAGTGCCAGGATCTGCGCATACAACAGCAAATGGGGAATATCTTTCATCGGCCCCTTCAGATCCATGGGTGCCCTCTCCATCCCGCTCTGTACCCCAAAATGTTCACCTGATAAAACATATCAATGGACTCCCTTACTCCCTCACTTCTGGCCAGGCTCAGACAACAGAAGATCAGAAGGCAAGAGGAGAGTGAGATCAAGGTATTTGCCAAGTTGCTGCTGGTGGCCTCGACCAAAGGCTCCAGCCAGGGCTCCAGTACCACGCCTTTGGGAATGCAAAAACCCTCAGTTATTGGGTTAGTCACAGCTTTCTGGTGTGGCTAGTCCTGGGTACTATACTGTCCCTTGTGGATTCCCCTAAGCCTGCCTACACCTTGTGGGTTTGGGGGGGTTTTATTGTTTGTTTTGAGACACGGTTTCTCTCTGTCACCCATGCTGGAGTGCAGTGGTGCCATCATGGCTCACTGCAGCCTCGACCTCCCAGGCTTAAGCGATCCTCCCACCTTAGCCTCCCAAGTAGCTGTGACCAGAGGCGTAAGACACCACACCTGGCTGATTATTATTTTTTGTAGAGATGGGGTCTTGCTTTGTTGCCCAGGCTGGTCTTGAACTCCTGGGCTCAAGTAATCCTCCTCCTTTGACCTCCCAAAGTGCTGGGATTATAGATGTGAGCTACCATGCCCAGCCTATACTCTTATAAAAAGTCCCCTTATTAAACTCAAACTACAGAATTCAAGTGTGACATCTATTTCTTGCTAGGACCCTTATGAATCGTGAATAAAGCAGGCTTGGTCCCTGCTCTTAGTAAAGCTTACAGTCTGGTGGGAAAGACAGGTGATAAACAGGCAAACAAATATAACATCGATTGTGGTATTTGTAATAAAGATAACAAGCTTAGTGTAGTAAGTAGCAGAGAGTGGGGGGTACCAAATAAAATGGAGTGGTCAGGGAGGCTCCTGAAAATGCGGCATTTAAGCTGAGATCTGTAGAATGAGAATTAGCTGGGTGAAGAGTTGTTCTGTTGTTACTGAGAACCAAGAGGGGTAGTGATGAATTTGGTCCCCAAAATTTCTCAAATATGAAGTAAGCTGCCCAAAGAGATAGTGAGCTCCCTCTCCAAGACACTAACATAGAGTCTAGAGGGTTCTGGTGGTAGTAATGCTAGAACAAGGATTAATTTCCTGGGGAAGGGGAAGACCAGCGGTGTGCTAGGAGCCTGTCCTAGGAGGGTCACTCCATTCCTCTCTTGTCCAGCCTGAATCTTGGTGCACTACTGCACTCCTGCCTGCCACATCAACTGGGAGAACAGAGAAATAAGGGTGCTAAAATGTGCATGACAGAAAAAGATGGGCAAAATTATCACTGCTCTAGACCAGTTTTACAGAGGTGAGAGGAAGAAATGAGGGCCAAGTCCATGAGTCACAAGTGGTTTTAATACATAATAACTCTGTCCACTGCACACACGAGGCAACCAGGCTTCTAGGATCTGCCCCAATCATGAGGACATAAGCACAGAGAGCAAAGAGAATTCTACTTCTCTTGCAATAAGAAGAGGTCCAAGGATTGCCTTCCTCCTCAGGAGCTGGAATCTCAGGAATCTCGTGGCTCTCAGCCCTGGATCCCCATTCAAATCACCTGGAGGACTTTTAGAAGGCTCCACCCCCAAAACTCCTGGCATAATTGATCTGGGATCTAGTGTGAAGTCCATATTGAAAGCCACTGTAAAAAGAGCTAAATGGGCTGGAGCATGCAAAGAGAAATGCCAGGGCATCCTGAGAAACTGTTTAAATGAGTTCTCTCTTAGGAACATTCTCTAGTTACTGTCAAACCTCAGAGTGAAACGGGTCGCTTGGGTGCTTGAAGCTCACAGGTAGCCAGTCTCCACTCCCCCAGGGTCCGATTCCCTATGTCTTAGATGAGATCTGGGAATATGCACACTTAATACGCTCTTAAGTAGACTGGGGAAAATAACGTTTTGGGGAAAAAAAAAAAAAAAGTCCCAAATATTCAGGTTACTCCCAGGGATGACCTCTTAATACTTAAACCCCTGCTTGAGAGTTTGGAGAAAGTCAGCACCCTGGGCAGAGGAAGCAGCCGGGGCCATCATCCTGGATGCCATCCTTGGTTTTGGAAAATAAAAGCCTAAGGAGAGAGCTTGGATGGCTAGACTGAGATGTAGCCAGAAAACTGAAACAACTGATTAATTGGCGGGTGGGTGGCGGGGCAGAGAAGAGGGAGGGGAAGAATTAGGGATTTGAGAATATAAAAATGAGGACTTCAGAGTGACAAAACTAGGCCCAGAGAAAGGGGACATAAAAATTCATGCTTTAACCCCACTGCAGTTGCCTACAGAAAGAGAGGGGAAAAAAAAGATGAAATAAACTTTGGACTTTGAAATTCAGAAGCAAACCAACTCTCAGCACTTGCATTTTCTGGGCATTTTAGATTCATTTAATCATGTAATCATCAGGATAAGATGTGAGGAAATTCGTATTAATGTTGGTGCAAAAGTAATTGTGGTTTTTGCCATTTGCAAAATTACCGCAATTACTTTTGCACCAACCTAATATTATTCCCATATGATATAAAAGACAAGTGAGGCTCAGCAAATAGAAATGCCTTGCCCAACACCACACAGCCAGGACACAGTGGTGCCTGCAGGACGTGGGCACAGGCCTGCCTAACTGCATAACCAACACTCGCTCAATCACACTAGCCCCCTTCCAAAAAGAGCTTAGGGACTTTGACACCATCACTCTAGGAAAGGAAACAGGAATCCAAACTCCAAAAAAGATCCAGTGAAGGGTGGACTAGGAAAAGTCAATAAAATTATAATTAGAAAAAACAATGGACAGATTTCTTCTTTCCACAAACATTTGAGCACTTAATATACACCAGATTCTTTACTAAACTCAAAGGACACAAAAGTGAACTTTTGAAAGACTCAATCCTCAACTTCATAAAGTTTAAGCCGAGACCTGGGATGGCAAAGTCGTGCAATTCGGGCCATCACTTCCTGCTCCTGCACCCCTGAGAGACATCACTAATCAACTCCAGCATCCTTTTTACTGAGCCCCAGTTTGGCCTCAAATTCCTTTTCAGGTGGCCGCGGCCATTCACATGAAGACTAGCATATGGAATGAAAACTCTTTGCCATCTTTGATTTGAACTTTAGAGTTTACACAAGAATTTTCTGAATACCTACCACATGCAAACACTGGGAATCTGTCAAGCGTAATGTCCCCATGTTATAGATGTAGACACTGCCGTTCAGAGGGCATGCTAACAGAACTCCGTAATGAGCCAGGTCTGCTGTAGGGAGCCCTTCAACAGTGGTCACAGTACAAGAGGAGAAGTGAAGAGACAAATTTGAAAAGAACATTAGAGATCTGTTAGGAAGAATTATAAGGTTGGTGCAAAAGTCACTGTGGTTTGTGGTTTTTTTATGTGGTTCTGTTGTTGTTGTTTGGTTTTTTTTTTTTTTTTTTTTTTTTTTTTGAGATGGTGTCTTTCTCTGTCACCCAAGCTGGAGTACAGTGGCCCAATCTCAGCTCACTGCAACCTCTGCCTCCCAGGTTCAAGCGATTCTCCCGCCTCAGCTTCCCAAGTAGCTGAGACTACAGGCATGTGCCACCATGTCCAGCTAATTTTTTGTATTTTTAGTAGTGATAGGGTTTCACCGTGTTAGCCAGGATGGTCTTGATCTCCTGACCTCATGATCTGCCTGTCTCGGCCTCCCAAAGTGCCGCGATTACAGGCGTGAGCCACTGCGCCCGGCCCATTGTGGTTTTCATCATTGAAAGCAATGTGGAAAAACCACAACGACTTTTGCATCAACTTGATATTACACCTGGGGCTCAGCAGGAGCCCTAGGGCCACTGCTTCCAGTACCAAGCTGTGTGTGCTTCCTCCTACCTTCCAAGTCTCCCACCCAGCCCCTGCCTGAAGTCCTGCTTCTGTGGTCTGGCTCTCCTCTGATCATCTCCAGGAGGCATGATGGGAGAAGAAAAGGCAGGTTCCATTCCTGCTGCATATGCCAACAGGGAGAAGAGGAGGGAGTGGGCCTTTGATCTGCCTGGGCATTAGGCATGCCTTGGATAAGTGTCCATCTCTGGGTCACTCAGTTAGGCCTTTGGACATGTCTCAGTGCCTTCTGCCAAGCCTGCCATCACTGGAGCAGTGTTTTCTAAACTGTGCACATTAGAGCCACCTGGAGAACCTGACAATTTCACTGCCCAGCCCCATCCCAGACCAATGACATCAACATTGGCCTGAGGAGGACAAAGCTGCCAGCAACCTGCTCGAAGTCGAGTCAGCTCTGTGTGGAGATGTCCAAGGTGGAGACAGGCAGCCGGCCTGCCAGCTGCTCGCCCTCCAAACCCCATCCCCTGCCGGGCTCAGCACTGAGCCATGACAGTCCTGCTCCCCAAGGCGCCAGGTCCTCCAAATAAAAACAGGCGGCCAGAGTTCAGGGCCCGCTGGCGTTCTCCCGGTAAGCACCTTTTGTTCCAGGCTCAGAGCTGTTAATTAAAGAGCCATGATTAATGAGGAAGCGCTCCCGGTCCCCATCCAGGATGAGAGGTCCTGGGGATGCTGACTTTGCTGGAGGAATCTGCAGTCAGATTCCAACTGGAGCTATTTATAGTTTGAGCTCCAGTAGGGGTGGGAGAAAGGTGCCCCTCCTCCTCCTCACTTTGTCTTCTTCCCCCCTCCCTCCCCCTCACCACACCGCGATGGAACATAGAGGTACGAATATTTATTGAGGAAGAATTTTTAAAGGAGTAAATCTTAGCAGATACGCGTTCATATTAACTTATCCGTCCATTCATTTCCCCGACATGTATTTATTGAATGCCAACTAAGTACTGGGTGCCAGGCCAGTTGTTAGGGCTGCAGCTCTGATTGAGAGCAGCGTGGCCCCTATTCTTGTGGAGTTTGCCCTCCAGGAGAGGAGTCATTACCAAGGAAGTTGACAAGTACGTGGACAATTGTACATAGAGTCTGGAGCTCTGCAGGTGAGAACCACGGCTGCATGGGAGTGTTGGAGAAAAAACTCAAGAAACCCTCCCAACATCACACCTCCTAGGAGATTATCACCATTTGCCCTTTAATGAGGAAACTGAGGCTCAGATATGTTAAGGAAGCTAAGGTCCCACAAATAGTGTGTGGCAAGGTCTAGATTCAAAACCAGGTGTGGCAGACTGATGTGGCTCTCCAAATCCATTTCCTCTTCTTCCTAGGCACACAATTTCCCACTCTCCTTGAGATTACATAGCCATGAGGCTGAGTTCCAGCCAGTAAATCAAGAGGAATAATGTGCACCACTCCCAAGGGTGCCCCGCACCAGCCCTTCATGCTCTGTCCTGTCGCATCTAGCTTATGAAATCCAGAGGGAGCTTGGAAGCCACATGTTGAAGGCATAGAGTCTCTGTCAGCCTGGATGCCTGAATGGCTTTGTGGAACAGAAAACCCCCACCCACCCTCAACCCTGCCACCAAGTAGACTTTCTGTAAGCAAGAAATACGCTTTGTTGAACCGAGTCCCTGGGATGTCAGTTTCCCTGTTACAGCAGCCAGTGTCGCCTAAACTAACATAGCAGATCTCCCTGCTCCAAGCTTATGCTTTATCTACTGCCCCTTAGGAAGATTCAATGACTCCCTAAAACATTTTATAAATAGACACCATTGGGAGCGAAGCGCAAAGATGCTCAGTGTCCTTCACAGATACCTTCTCAATCAGGCCTTAGTTCATAGTCACTGTGAATCGGCCCTAAATTGTCCCCCAACCCTGGCCCCACCCCCTCTCGAGCTGGAACCAAGGTGCTCCATCTCTGCACTGGGGGATGGTGAAGGAGGGAGCAGAGGAGGTATCTTCCTGAACCAGCTCAAAACTGTGGCATTGCCTTTTCCATGGAGGTAGTGCCTGGTGGCATGGAGGAGGAAGGGGAGCCCTGGAATTCGAGTGAGAAGTCCTGCCACACATCCTGGGGATACCACAGGTCAGTGCCTCGGGCTTCCATATCCTCCTCCATAAAGTAGGTAAATGAAACTACCTTGGCACAATGTCCAACACATGAACGACAAACAGCTTCAAACCTACCTGCAAATGGGAAGCTTCTCAGAGTGGGAATGGCCTGAAGAAAGATGGAAAGACCTGCCAGGCATCGTGGCTCATGCCTGTAATCCTAGTACTTTGGGAAGCCAAGGCAGGTGGATTGCCTGAGCTCAGGAGTTCAAGACCAGCCTGGGCAACATGGTGAAACTCTGTCTCTACTAAAAAATTGCAAAAAAAAAAAAAAAAAAAAAAAAAGCTGGGTGTGGCAGCATGCACCTGTAGTCCCAGCTACTTGGGAGGCTGTGGCAGAAGAATCGCTTGAACCCAGGAGGTTTCAGTGAGCTGAGATCATGCCATTGCACTCCAGCCTGGGTGACGGAGTGAGACTCCATCAAGAAAGAAAGGAAAGGGAAAGGGAAAGGAGAAAAGAAAAGACAAGACCCCAAGTCACTGAGTAGCTAGGCTACTGAATTGACCAACCCTAGAACCACCTTACATCCAGTCTTCTATATCCAAGCTAATGAATCGTCCTCATTATTTAACACTATTTTCATTGAGGTTTTTGTTACTTATAACAAAAAACATTCTGTCTCATCAATAAGACAGACGCATAACATCTCTGTGACCCTATATCTCAGCTATAAAATGGGAACATCACTCACTTTTCAATGATGACTTAGCTAATGGGACAATCATAATCATCATACCCACCTTACCAGATTTCTGTGGGGACCAGGTGAGCCTGCATTTTAATGAGCTGTTTAAAATTGAAGAGCAATTTGCAAAGCTCTGTGGAACAGGCAATGTTCTTACAGTTTACTTTACTCAAGTGGTTTTCCCATCTTTTGCAGATACTAAAACCTGTTTATGTAAAATGTTAGTGAAAGCCCAGTATCCCTTGTGGGCATAAGAAGATGACAGTTTTGCTCTAAGCCCAGCAGGCTTCTAAGGAGCCTGGCTCAAGAGGCAGCCCTGCCCAGCTTTGTTCAGCTAAGCCCTGTGATGGGGTTGGTTACGTGAGTCTATGGGAGCTGAACTGCTTATCCTATTCAAGGCAGAGGAATTGAGACCTGAGGAAGAAGGGGAAGAGGGAAGCTGATGTTTGCTCCATGGTTGAAGGATGTGATCCTCTCCCCAGCATCCAAATTTGGGTGGAATGGACCCATCTCCTTATTCTTGGTATGTGGGTGTTGTGGGGGATGCCAACAAGGAGGTCATGTGTCAGGGAAGACGCAGAACCCAAAGGGTCCAGAGTCTCAGAGGCAGGGGAGGGCCAGAGAGGAGCAGTAACTTTCTCGAGGTCACATAGTGCTTCGAGGCAGGGCTGGGATTCAAATACAGGTGTAGCAGCCGGGTGCAGTGGCTCACGCCTATAAGCCCAGCACTTTGGGAGCCCAAGGCAGGCAGATCATGAGATCAGGAGATCAAGACCATCCTGGCCAACATGGTGAAACCCCGTCTCTACTAAAAATACAAAAATTAGCTGGGTGATGGAGCATGCCTGTAGTCCCAGCTACTCAGGAGACTGAGGCAGGAGAATCGCTTGAACCAGGGAGTCAGAGGTTACAGTGAGCCAAGATCACACCACTGCACTCCAGCCTGGTGACAGAGCAATACTCCATCTCAAAAAAGCAAAACAAAACAAAACAAAACACAGGTGTACTTGATCCCAATGCACTGCATTGCATGCACCCCACTTGCTGTGGCTGCAGTCACCAGGACACTCCTGCCACTCACCTGATTTGCCTCTCCCTGCTGAACAGCCTTGTCCTCAAGGAGGCCTCTTAGCTTCATGTTTGAGAATCAAGAGTCCACAGGGCCACGAGGCTAAGCAAGGCTGAACCTTGCTTGGTGCCTGGAAACTGTGTGTGGTGTGTGGTGAGTCCATAGTGTGCATGCATAGTGTCTGTGCATGCACACACACACAGGGTGCACACACTCCTCTCAGACGTGTTGGCCTTGCCCTGGAAACCTCTGCTGAAATGAACCCCTCTGAGCTGGACTGCACTGCTCTAGGCACGGAGACTTTCCATAATACTCCCTTTCCTCCTTAGGCTCCTCTAGCTCCTGTCTTCTGGGTAGGGAAGGCTGGCTATGGGCTTAGGAAGGGTGGTCATAGGACCCCTGTCTTAGGCCAGGATCCCCCAGAAGCAGACCCTGAGACCAGGATCTGAGAACAGCGGTATATTTAGGAGGTGGTTCCAGGTAAGGCACCAGGTGTGGGAGAGTGATATAGGGAATGAAGACAGCCAGTATGGGGTATGTTCATGAGCTGGGGAACCCTGTAGACAACTGGGCTTCAATCCACTGGAAACCCCTAGGAAATGGGGTAGAATATGCCTCAGAGCTGTCCCAATAAAGGATAATTCCTGTCTTCATTGGCTGGGGGCATGAACCTTCAGCGCTTATGGTCTACCCTGCATGCAATCCAAGGAAAAGCCTCAGTTGAACAGAGAGTAAGATTCCATCAGCAGGAAGCAGAATTGGGGGAAGATGCATGGACAGGGCACTGGCAGAGTCCACTGGGCTCTCATCCTTCTGTCTACCCACCAACCTGGAGCTCCCTGAGAAATTATCTACCCCTATCCTTTTACCTGCCCCAGGCCCTACCTTTAATTTTGTGGCTAAGAGCTTGGACTCTGAGACAGACTGCCTAGGTTCAAATGCTGCACTTAAAAACTGTGTGGCCTCCAACAGCATGCAGAACCTCCCGAAGCCTCAGGTCCCTTCTCTGCAACATGGGGTTGATGTTTCCCAGGTTGTGCAGCTGTTGTGGGGGTAGAATAAGATAATCCATGTCCCACTCTTAGCATAGTGCCTACACACAGTAAGCACTTGCAAAACGCTAGCTATCACCAGGGTTGTCATGCACTGCTGCGTAGGTTGACCCTTGTACCAAGGCACCTAGCCAAGGGGGAGCCAAGTGCAGCTGGAGTCCAGCCTGAGCTCCCCTTCCTCGCCAGGCTCCTCAGTGGGGCCGCCTCAGTTCAGAGAAAGGAGTGCCTCATTCTCAATGGCCATCAAAAGGGACACCTTGCTATCACCTATTTGCCTTGAGATGGTGCCTTGTTCTAAATCTCAGAGCTGCCACCTGGGCTACTGGTGGCCTTGAATGTTATTATTGTCTTTATTATGACTCCTCCTATTAATAAGCTAATTCATGGAAGGTATCTCTTAAAGAGTAGAAAACGTAGGCCAGTGTTTCAACAATTGCTCTGTCTAACCAGAAGCATTTCTCTAGCAGGTTAGGACAACTTAAGGGGTTATTTTGGTCAAGGACCCTTCAGTCCTCTAAACAGCAAGGCCCCATGGTGTGTCACCTGCTTCCCAGCCCCAAGGGAGCTGGCAGGGACGGGTGGCTCCAGGAGCACTTGGAGCTATGAGCTGTGTGCCATTCACAGGTCCCGACACTACCAGTTGAACAATCAAAGCAAAAGGTGATTTAATGAGCTTGCAAGGAAATACTTGACCCAGGACTTCTGGGGAAATATCTATTTTTTTCTGGCACTGCACCCTTGGTTGCCAATGGGGCATGGAGGGGAAGCTTCAGATTCCTTGGGAAATAATCTAAATAATGGGAGAGAGAGAGGGAAGGACACAAGATTCAGCTGGTCAGCATTTTCCATGTGCCAACTTCCCCACTCCTGCCCACTGTCCAGAGAGCTCTGTCCCTACATTCATGCTCCATAAGGATCCAGCCCAGATCCAGGCACACAAGCCCATCTCCTCTCCTTAGTCGTGAAGGGGTCACCCATCGTTTCCCATGGTCCTCAGGGGCCTGCCCCAGCCCCTCCAATCTCTTTATGTCCACTCTGAGCCTCCTCCAAACCTCTCGTGTTCATGCTTCAGGGATTCAAACAGATCATGCTACCTCTGAGAGCAAACCAGGCTCAGACCCTGAAGTTTAAAACTTAAGAATTTTGTTTTGCAGTTGAAAGAGACCTTTTTAATTTTCTTCTCCCCACACTTCAAACCCCTTCGTAAAACAATCTGAGTCCCCACCAGGAGAGCGTCCCGGAGTTCCCCTCCGAGTACGCACACGGAGATGCACATCCCTTTCCCCAGGGTCCAGCCCTGACTCTGTTGTCAAGGAGACCAGAGCTCACAGCGGGAAGGATAGTGTTCAGCTTGGAAGACTTACTCTGTTCGCCTGGAACTATTCACCCCTGCCCAGAGCCAAACCTCCCACTCAATCCCTGGACAGTCTATCTAGAACAACCTCCCACCTTGGTCCAACATGACTAAGCAGGGTGTCAGGGCAGAGCTGAACCCCTCACTGCAAACCACCCACCTCACAGACCAGCCTTCCTTCACCTGCTCCCTGAAGTCTCCGCATTCTCCCCTTCTTTGGGAAGAGCTTCCAAAAGCCCAGTGCAAACACAGATGTTACCTGGGGCTGGGGCTGGAGCCCTGTTTATAGAGCCACGTTCACACACACTGCACACAGTCACAGTTGCAGAATGACCAGGGACACATACCCATGCAACCCATACAGTCACTGAAGCTTCAATCATAGGAAACGAAAAAAATCATAAGAACTTGCACACACCCACACTATTTGGGCACATATGTGTATTTACCCCCTTGCCCACATACATACACATGACCATGATGATGCACGTGTGCACATGTTTCCACCTGCACACACAGAGATGCACAAATAGAAATGCAAGGTATATACATGGTCACTCACCAATACATGTGCACATACATGCACAGGGCACACAAAGCACATGTCCAAGTGCATGCACACATACCGACATGCACACACGCACACACACACACACTCAGGCATTGCTCTGAAAGCCCAGATTAGAGGGAGTCCTGCTCCAGACTGGCTGGGGGGCTGCGGATGTTCCCGTAGAGAGTCAGAGTAATTAGTTCTTTAATTAAAGTCCCCTTGCTGCTCACTGGCCATGAGGACCGGCACACACACCGGCACCTGGCTTGGATCCTGACCATCTTAGAAGCTGCAGATGGGCCAGGCTGATGCTGCCCAGAGGCTCAGTCTGGGTGGTAATTAGGGACAAGGACTCAGCTGAACAACTCGCAGCCAACCAGCCGTTTCATTTTTCTCTTCCAGGAGAAAAGGTCCTGCTGGCTCCACGGCTCGGCTTCTCCATGTCCTCATTATGCCTCTGACTCAGGCTCTCCTTCCTGCCTGCCACACCCTGCATACCCAAAACACACACACACACACGCACACGCACACACGCACGCATGCATGCACGCACTCGCATCCAGGCCAGCACCAACCACAGCTTCCATCACGGCCTCACCCACAGCCAAAATAGGAGTTAGTGTAAGTGCCTCGCCCTCAGTCACCTACCCTAGCCCCAGCCCAGTTCCTACCCATATACCTCCTTCCACAACCCCTCAAGACAAATTCATCACTTCCATCCTGTGTGTATTAATGCCCTAGGGCTGCCCTAGCAAAATTCCACAGACTGGGTGGCTTCAACAATGGAAATTTGTATTCTCACAGTCCTGAAGCCCAGAGTCCAAGCTGGTTCCTGTTGAGGGCTATGAGAAGTCTGTTCCACAAGAAGATCCTTGTGACGCAGGAAAGGTATGGGCACATCCCTGAGGTCCCCAAAGCAAGTGGGATAGGATGAGACAGGTGGGAAGGCTGGGCAAAGATCAAACCATGGGGGGCCTCGTAGGCCTTATCAAGAAGTGTGGATTTTTGGCTCACGCCTGTAATCCCAACACTTTGGGAGGCCGAGGCAGGTGGATCACGAGGTCAGGGGTTCAAGACCAGCCTGACCAACATGGTGAAACCCCATCTCTACTAAAAATACAAAAATTAGCTGGGCGTGGTGGCAGGCACCTGTAATCCCAGCTACTCAGGAGGCTGAGGCAGGAGAATTGCTTGAACCCGGGAGGCGGAGGTTGCAGTGAGCCAATATCGTGCCACTGCACCCCAGCCTGGGCGACAGAGCAAGACTCCGTCTCAAAAAAAAAAAAAAAAAAATTAAGAAGAAGAAGAAGAAGTATGGATTTTATCCTGAGAGCAGAGTGGAGTGCAATGATTTCTTTGTGTCCTGACTTTCCTGTGGAGCCTGTATTGGAAGGGACCAGGGTGGAAGTTAGGAGAAAACAAGCCATTTTGCAGGGCCCTGTATCTCAATGCAGCTGAGCAGGTGCACGTGTCATGGTGAGGTCATGCTCCACATTCCCAGCACATTTTAATCCACCAAGGATTTTGATGTTCAAATAAAAACATTCCATTCCATTACTTTGAATGCCAATCCATTTCCAGCCCTGTGCCTGTAAGAAATAGATTGAACACGGCATTGAGGTGATTTCCTAGCTTTAAGTTTGAACCCTCTTGAGCCCCCAAGACTCTAGAGTCTGCAGGAATTTCTGGGAATTCCACAGAGATGACATGGATTATACCAATTGCTCAGCAAACTCCAGCTCCATGCCAGGCAGGGCAGGGTTGGCCCTCACTTTTCTTGCACCAGACAGGGGCTCCCTCTGCTTCCTGAACACACCAAGTTCACACCCATCTCAATGTTTCTGCATCTGCTGTTCCCAAAGCCAGGAACATTTTTCTGTTGGTTCTTCCAAGGCTGATTCCTCCTTCTCCTTCTGACCCTCACACCTGTCAGCCACTCAGAGAGGCCTTCCCTGATCACCCCATCCAAGGGTGGTGCCCCCTGTAATTCTTCCTTACCGCATCCTGCATAGCATTTGTCATCATTACTTCACTGGTTTATGCCTATATTGTCTGAGATGTCCCTCTCAAGATAAATTCCCTGAGGGCCTGGCCATATATCTATCTTGTTTAGAAGGGAGGAGGTAGGAAAGAAAGAGGAGGAGGGAGGGGAAAAAAAAGAAAAGAGGAGAGGAGGGAAGAATGAAAGAAGAAAGGGAGACAGAGAGGGAAGGAGGGAGGGTAGATGTTTGGTGGTAAAGATTCAAATGATCTTAGATTTTAGATCAGGGTTTCTCAACCTCAGCACTGCTGACATTTTAAGCCAGATAATTCTTTACTCTGGGGGATTGTCTGGTACATTCTGATGTTTAGCAGCATCCCTGGCCTCTACCATTAGATGCCACTATCCTACCATCCCTCCCTCCCACCAACCCCCACCCAGTTGTGACAACCAAAAGTGTCAGACATTGCCAAATGTCCGCTGGAGAACAAAATTGCCTCCAGTTGAAAACCACTGTTGTAGAGGCTTTCAATCTGTTTTCAACAACCAAATTCTTATTTCAAACACGCTTATATAGAAACTCAATATATGAAACACATTCCACTGGAGCTGCTCTGGGGCTCTGTATTGGTCAGCTACTGCTACACTAATGCTACACAACAGGCATGCCAAAACTCAATGACTTCCCACCACAAGTGCTGGTTCTCATGCTCCTGGGTCTGTAGGCGGACTGGACTCAGCTCATCTAGGCTGGGGTCAAGGGATTGGCTTTGCCTCCAGCTGAAAGTTGGCTGGAATTGGCTTCAGACCACGAACAAGGTTCAGGTCTGTTCCATGCATGGTCATGCTGGGACTAATTCGGATATGCTTATCATGACAGCAGGTCGCCAGTGTGCGTGCAGGAGGGCATGAGCCAGAAGCACAAGTGTGTTCACAGCTTCTTCTTGTTTGAAGTCTACTAATGTTTCACTGTCACATGAGCAAACACATAGGCAAGACCAACATCAGTGGGGCAGGGAAATATGACTCCACCACTCTGCACAGGGAGGCGAGTGAAGCTTTCCTGAACAATAACCCATCTAGGCCAAGCCTAAAAACACACTGATCCAGACAGTTGAGGCTCACGGGAAAGGCCCAGCTATGGTCCTACACTGACTTTTCCCCAATACCAATCCCTCAATGAGCCCCTGCCTGGGACTACACGAGCGCGTCTCCCATGGCTCTGAACCAAGGGGCAGTCCACAGCACACGATCAGGAGCTGGAACCTGTGAGGCTGCCCCAGGCCTGTGTGCTGGGCCACACCCACTGCTTTCACCTTCCTGAGCACCTGCAAGTGTGGCTTTCACTCAGCAAACATTTTCCCAGTGTCTGCTCAGTGCCAGACACTGTCCAGAGCACCGGAGATCCTGGGGTGAGAGTGGAACACACAGCCAAGTGGATGAATACCCCACTCCTCAGGGGTGGCCCCAAAAACCACACAGAAGGGTGCCACTGTCGCCCACAATCTCCTCTTCTCTGATGAACACTCCTGGCATTAATCTCTTCAGAATCTGTGTTTGGGGCCCTGGAAGGACTCTTTTCCTGTGGCAGCCCCAGCCCCTCAAATAGGGATCCTTTGAGATGGCGACCTGTCTCGTCAAGATAGCATCATGTCTAAACCGAGGCTGTGTCAGCAGCCCCATGAAAATGAATAATGGCCTCAATTATGACCCATATAACAGCCCAATAAAACCTAATTAAAATGATCCACGTCCCATCTGCCAAGTGTAGGGCAAGGCAGCCAGGGAAAGTTGGAGGCCCAGTCAATTCAAGGAGAGCAAGTAACATGAATAATAATTATATTATTGTAAATAGATCCTATATAAGCATATAATATAATAATAGCACTATTATTATTATTGCAGCTAGTATTTATTATGTGCTTCCAGTGTGCCAGCCCTGGGCTAATAGAGGCTATCCCTCATACACTGGACAGGCATCATCCCATTTAATTCTCACTAGCTTGCCAAAAATTAAGTACTAAGCATTATTCCCATTTTACAGATGAGAAAACTGAGGCACAGAAAGGTTAAGTAACTTGCTCAAAGTGACACTGCTAACATGTTAGTAATGGAACCAGAAGGTCAGGCCCAGCAGTGCCTGGGCTGCAAAAGTTGTTCAATATGTATGTGTTGGATGCATGAACAGATTTGGCCAAGAGTCTGTCAGGCAACCCAAGATGCCACACAGACAACCAACAAATGTTTGTTTAGCATTAACTAAAACCTAGGCGTTCTACTAAAAATAAAGTGTGGAGAAAGACAAGCCACTCATTGAAATCTAATATGATTATTGCTATAATGAATGTATGTACAAACACATTGGGTAGATGGGGGTAAGAGGGACTTAATTCTGCCTGGGAAATCAAGGAAGACTTATGGTAGGAGGCGGCACTGAAGCTGGGCCTTAAAAGATGAGTGACAATTTGCTGGACAGACAAGTAGAAGGCATTCCAGGCAGATGGAACAGTATATGTAAAGTTATAAAAGAGTCAGAGCCCAGCATTTTCTGGGACTTACAAAGCTACATAGTATGAAATTGCAATCTCATAGTCTAGGCGGAGCATGACATGAAAGTCTGACAAGAAGGCTGGCAAAGTCAGCAGGTCAAGATCATCAAACACCCTTTAGACCAGACTCAGGAATTTTGATTTTGTCCCATAAGCAATAGGGAGCCATGGAAGATTTTAATCTGATCATAGAAGATATGGTCAGATTTGCTCGTTTGAAGGATTCCTTGGGTAGCTGGGAATGTCTCAGGAAAGACAGAAAAAAACAAATCCTGGGACATTTGGACATAGCATCCCCTGCAGGAGCACAGATTGCCAAATCTAAAATTTTATTAGAGAAAAACCTTAAAACAGGTCCAGTATGGTCAGATGGGCGGCCTCAGGACCAACTCCTAGCTGGCACAAAAGCCAGAGTTGGACCAACACCCGCTGTCTTTCCCTAAGTAACGAGTAGAATGCTCACAATATCTTTAAGAGGTTCTCCATAAGCCCCCCTTGCCTCCCCCCGGGGAAGATGACTTTTGAATCCTGGGTACCATCACAGGTCTCTACTTGCTGACAGAATGGCAGGAGATGGTACACACTGTCTCCTGCCTCAAGGCCTGAAGTTCAGGAAGCAGCTGACTCCTCCAAATGGATGGATCTTTAAAAAACCAAGAATACCACTTAAAGTATAATAATAATAATAATAATAATAAAACCCAAGAACACCAAGGTCACAGGCATGTGAGACAGATTGGTTAAAAAAACAGTCTCTGTCATTGCCTTTGTCATTTCAAATGGTGCTGCTCTTTGACCCAGGAAGAGGTTCCAAATGCATAAATAGAGCAATAAGCTCAGCATCGGTGTTTTGATAAAATGAGAGGGGGGGAAATACGTATTATAAACACCACCTCCGGGAAGCACAGTCAGAAAAAGTTATTAAACATTCTGTCACAAGCTTGGCAGCCAGCACTGTCCACCCACCCAGCACTGAGTTCCTAATAAAGGCGGCATCTTGGAATTTGTCACTCTCGAATGCATAATTTACTAGTGAAAAAGCAGCAGTAATACATTGCATTTTCATAAGGGGCTCTGAAGCTGTCTAATTTCCCTGAGCTGCAGGACGACAGGAGGCTATGGCCACTTGCGGGGGCCTCTTTATGCATTATGAATAGGCGCTTTGCAATTCAAAGTGACAGCTCAGCCTCCCTGTCGCCCACCCTCCAAAATCCCAGATCATATTGGAAGGCCCAGAACTAAAGCATGGGTCTGCCCCCAAAGCCTACAGCCCTTTGGTGCCTAGGAGTGAGTGAGTGAGTGAGTGTGTGTGTGTGTGTGTGTGTGTGTGTGTGTGAAGGTAGAGAAGGAAACAGAAATCATTGTCTGGGTCTTAACAAACATAATCAGATAACAGCCTGACCTATCACTTGATAACATATTTGTGAGATGGGGCAAAGGACAAGTAGGCAATGATTGGATAGGACCAGTCAGCCCCATGCCCCAGACAAGCGCTCAGTGTCCTGTTCAGCCCCAAAAGTTAGACAGACACTGACTTCTCTGCAACCTGGATTACAAAGTCTGTAGGTGCATAACACTAACAGTCATGGCAACTGGATTGGAAAGGTCTTGGTGAGTCTTTGCAGTACCCTTATAGGGGAGGCAGAAGCAGAGAACGAAAATCAGGCAAAAAGATGGGCGCAGCCTTGGGCAGAGGCAGCTCAATGTGGTGGAAAGAGTTTTAGACCAGGATGCAGGAGGTCTCTACTCTCATCTCACCTCTCACAGAAAAATCTTGGGACCCCAGGCAAGTCCCTCCACTTTATCCAGGGATGGCCTAATAAAAAGCAAAACACGTTGGTGTATTAGAAAGAGTATAGGACAAGGAGTGGAGAGAATTGGGTCCAAATACAGCTCTGCAACTGACTCACCTGTGGCAGTGACCACAACACCTGGGGTTTTCCTCTACTCAGACACATCTGGCCCCAGTGGTCAAATGTGAACAACTCTTCCTTCCTCGAAGCCAAAGGCCCAGTCCATTTTATTACACTCTGTCTTACCTTTTATGAAGAGAATGCAGAGCTAAACTACCTGGGTTTGTCTCAGCTCTTCCCTGACATCTCTAGGCCTCAGTTTCTCTACCTCTAAAATGGGAATAAAAATGTTACCCACTTCCAAGAGATATTAATGCCTGACTCAGGGCAGAGGTGCTGGAGAGGAAAATCACAAGAAAAGTGTGGCACTGAGATGGAGCTCAGAAGTGTCAGGCAAAGGAGGGGAGCAAAGGAGATTGTCATGTATGGGCTGAGTCAGGACAAGACAAAACAGCTCCTGGCAATGCCTATGTTGACAGGGTCTTTCCAAATCCTGCACAGCCAGAGATGTCATGTCCAGCTTTCTGCTCCCAAACACATGTCATCTTGGCTCTCTGATCCCCTTCTTGAGGGTAAGTTGTCAGTGAGCAAGGCCACAAAAGCCAGAGGAACATCCACAGCCTCAGTAACAGCTGGGTCTACACAGTGGCAAGTGTGATCAACCCAGTCAATATGAAGATGAGTGAAAAGTAACAATAACAACATCTAATAAGAAGGAGGAGGAGGAAAAGATTGCATTTCATCCTTACAACTATTCCCACAAGAATGAAGCTAGTTCTCTTCATCTTCTCTATCCTCCAGGGCTTCCCAGGCCCTTGGTGATGATAGACAAGCACCCAAGAGTAACAGAGGTGAGTACCTCTTAATAGCTAGTACCAGAATACCCCTGGGAGTAGGGGCAGACTGTCTTGATAGAAATGCCTCAATAAGCCACTGAGGCAAGGGAGCCAACAAAGGAAAACAAGTAAACTTCTCTGCATATGACAAGGAGGGGAATATTTGTTACTGAGAAGAGGGGGCAGAGAGGTTTAAAGAGGGAAAATGGTGAGATGGAAGAAGACAAAAAGCTAGAAAAAATGGTGCCCAGTGATATTGAGTGAAGCGCTGATGTTAGAGTGGATTGGAGGCTATTTGAGAAGAGAATACTTCCTTGTGGTGCTAACCTCTCATCCCCAAAATACATCTTCACTTGAGTTCTACTACACTCAGTGCACTCATAAATGCTTGGAAGATGTGGTGTTGTTCATGGACCTCAAAGAAAAGACTGAGTTTTCCAGTCTTAATCAAGACTTAAATTCTGAGGGCAGTAGGCCCAAGGTGGAGGAGTCACCGAAAATATAACACCTGGAAGAAGAGGCAGAGAATTTGGGAGGGTTTGGGGTAAATTTTAGATATAAAACGGGAGCACCAACCAGGAGGTGCTAGACATCTGGAATCCATGGATAATTTCTGTCCAAAGTGTGTTCCTAGGATATACACAAACTGCAATAAGAGCAACAGGGAAGGGTAGATAACTGCCAATGTGGGCCTTGGCAAGCAAATGAAAGTTTCTCAGTCCGTAAGGCCATTTATTCCAAGAAAAGGAAATGACATGTTCAAAAACACATAGTTATAAACAGGTATTGTGTTTGAGCATGGCAGCTGGTGCAGAGAACTTCGAAGGTTAGGGGAACACATAAGCAGGTGGAAAGTTGAGCATGGAGAGGCAGAGGGGTAGGCCAAGACAGATCAACATAAGTCTCATGGCAAGTCAGAACTTTGTCCTGAAGAGTGAAGATCACTTAAAGGACTTTCATGAGTGTCCTGTCATGGCCAGATCTATGATAGAAGTTCAGAAGAGAGGAGAGCCTAGAGTGACAAAGACAACAGGTCCAGGGAAAAGAAATGAGGCTTGACCCAAGATTGTGACAGCCTAACAAATAAACAGACAAACAATAATAACAAAAACAAAAATAGACAAGAGCAAGATGGTGGAATAGAAGACTCCACCGATTGTCTCCTCCCACCCCAAAAGGACACCAATTTAACAACTATATACACAAAAAAAAAAAGCACCTTCATACAAACCAAACACTAAGTGAGCACTCACAGTACCTGGTTTGAATTTCACATCGCTGATGAAGGCCCTAAAGAGGTAGGAAAAAACAGTTTTAAATCACTGATGCCACCCCTTCCCCATCCGCCAGCAGTGACAATGTGGTATAGAGAGTCTCACTGTGCACTGGGGACAGGGAGATCACAGCAATTGTAAGACATTGAATTCAGTGCTGCCCTATTATAGCAGAAAGCAAAATGGATCCAAACTTAGCTGACCCCACCCACAGAGGGAGCTTCTAAACCAGCCCTAGCCAGAAAGGTATTGCCAACCCCAGTGATCCCAACTTGAGTTTCCACAAGCCTCACCACTGCAGGCTAAAGTGCTCTGGGGCCCTAAATTGGAAGGGCAGTCTAGGCCACAAGGACTACAACTCTTAGGTGAGTCCTAGTGCTGAACTGGGCCCAGAGCCAGTGGACTGGGGGAGCATATGACTTACTGAGACACTAGCCAGGGTGGTTGAGGGAGTACTGGCATCACTCCTCCCCTAACCCCAGGCTACAGAGCTTGTGGATCCAAAAGACACCCTTCCTTCCACTTGAGGAGAGGAGAGGGAAAAGTGGGGAGGACTGTGTCTTGCATCTTGGATACCAGCTCAGCCACAGCAGGATAGGACACCTATCAGAGTCAATGAGGCCCCCTTTCCAGGCCCTAGCTCCCAGACAACATGTCTAGACATACCCAGGGCCATATGGGAACCCGCTGCCTTGAAGGGAAGAACCCAGTCCTGGGAGGATTCAATAACTACCAGCTGAAGAGCCCTTTGGCCCTGAATAGCCAGCAGCAATACCCAGGTACTACATTGAGGGCCTCAAGTGGGAATCCAAGACTTGCTGGCTTCAGATGAGACTCAGCACATTGCCAGCTGTGGTGGCTATCGAGCATAACTCCTGCTTGAGAAAAGCAGAGGGAAAAGTAAAGGAAGGGGACTTTGTCTTGCACTTCAGGTACCAGCTCACCCACAGGGTGGGTAGAGCACCAAGCAGGCTGTTGGGGTCCCCGATTCCAAGACTTGGCTCTTGGATGGCATTTCTGGACCTGCCCTGGACCAGAGGGAGTCCACTGCCCTGAAGGGCAAGTCCCAGGCCAGGCAGCGTTCATCACAAGCTGACTGAAGAGCCCTTGGGCCTCAAGGGAATATTCCAGTAGTCTGGCAGTACTTTCCATGGGCCTGTGGTGGCTGTGACCCCAGGGTGAGACTCCTCTGCCTTTGGAAAGGGGAGGGAAGAGTGGGAAGTATAGCATCTTATGGTTTGAGTGCCAGCTCAGCTGCAGTACAACAGAACATGAGGTAGACTTCTAAGGTTTTTGACTCTAGTCCCTGGCTCCTGGACAGCAACTCTGGACATTCATTCAGTTCTATGTCCTTCCACCATGTGATTATTTTTTTCTGCTAAGCAGCCATCAGGTTTAGCAGCCCCTGTAAGCTGTTTGGCTTAACCAGGGCTTCTCTTTCTCCAAAGTCTGGAGAAGGTCAAATCTCTGAATAAAAAAAGACTGTGGTGACCATGGTGTTCTTCATGTCCCATCAAGATTTCTGCTTCACTGTGGATGTCAAGATAGACACAGATGGGAAGACATCCCTCTGCTGGATTAAATCTTCTTTGAGAGGAGGTGGTTACAACACTGTAGTCTGGGGGTTGCTGGCCCAGCTACCTCACTCACAACTGCAAACATTGTGTCTAGAGGGCACATCCACCCAGACTTTTTGAATCCAAAGGGTAATCGATTAAAGTGATCGCCTTTGCTGTGCATGGTTGGTGATAGAGGGGTTTCTTAGGCTGGGTTCCCCAGAAGGAGACCCTGAGAGGAGGATTCAAGGCCAAGCAGTTTATTTAGAGGCAATCCCAGGAATCAATGGTTAGAAGAGTGGAGAAGTGAGACAGAAAGGGAAGAAAACCAACAGAGTGTGTTGTTGAGTAGTTTGTTGCCATGGACAACTGAGGCTCAATCTCTCTGAGGAATTTTAGGAGAGAGGAGAGTGTAGAACAGCTCTCAGTGTTACCTAACCCAAGAGGCAAGGAAATTGGAGTATTTATCCTCCAACCTTTTACATATCAGGCTGGACAATGGCCTCCAGTGATATCACATTCTGATCCCTAGTACCTGTGAATGTGACCTTATATGGCAAAAAAAAAAAAAAAAAAAAAAAAAAAGGATTTTACAGATGTAATTAAGGACTTTGAGACGTGAAAATTTTCCTGAATTATCCAGGTGGACCCTAAATGCAATCACAAGTATCCTTATAAGAGGGAAGCAGAGCAAAATTTGACACAAACGGAAGGGAGAAGGCAACATGACCGCAGAGGCAGAGATTGGAGTGATGTGGCCATGAGTCAAGGAATGCCAGCAGCCACCAGAAGCTAGAAGAGGCAAGGATCAGACTTTCCCCTAGAGCCTCCAGGTGGAACATGGTCCTTCTAATATCTTGCTTTCTGCCCAGTGATACTGATTTTGGATTTCTGTCCTCCAGACTGTGAGAGAATAAATTTTTGTTGTCTTAAGCCATCAGGTCTGTGATATTTTGTTATAGCAGCCACAGGAAACTAATACACCCCATCGGGTAGTGGGTGAGGGCTCCTCCCAGGGGCATTAATTGTCTGCACATCCAGCATTCCCCAGAAACAGAGAAACATATCTCTGGCAGAGTCACAAATGCTTACAATGGAATGCCAGTGTGCACCTCCTGCAACAATAAATGCTAAGGAGCTATGGGCAGGCCACAAACATCAGTCTCAGTAGGCATGGCCTGGGTTGGGCTGTGACACTGCATTAATCCCTGAGTTGTACAAAGCAAGGGGCTCTGGTTGAACTTGTCTGGGTGGCGCCAAGTTTAAATTGGCACCTTTCTCCGCAAGGGAACAGCCTAATCTGCCCAGGTGCTGGGAGCCAAAGCCCCAGGGAGTCAGCATGTCAGAATACTCAAGAGATAGGCATGGGAGAAAGATGCCTACAGCTTAGGACTAGAGTGGGGAAAACCTGCATCCACAAAACCCAGCCTCCCCAGCTAGCCAGATCTACCCAGATGCCACCAGCCACACCTTCTGGGTTAAGGCTTTGGAGAAGAAGCATATCAGCTGGCTCCCATCTCTTGACACCCCAGTTATTAATAAATGTTATGCCCAAGAAAAAGGTTCTACGGCCAAACAAGTTTGAGTCAAGCAGAATCAAGTTAGACTAACTCTTCAAGAAAGGAATATTATGCAATTTTCTCAATTTTTTGTTACAGATTTTTCTGTGTGAGTATCTCATGAGATTTGTTTCATGAAGCACACCTGGAAGTGATGAGCTAGAAGACAGCCGGAAAGAGGAGGCAATGCAAAGGCATGATTGCTACCAGGGTTGGGGGATGTTTACAGTGGGCTGAGACCCTGACCTGGGTGCTTTTGAGGGTTGGCTCCTCTACCTTCCCCACTCCGTGAAGAAGGTATCGGGGTCCCCGTTTCACCCGTTTCACAGGTGAGCAAATAGAGGTTCGACAAATAAATGGTGGTCGGACGTGCAGGGCCAATCCTGCCCATGGGATGATAAAGGCAGCTCCCCCTGGCTGGGTGGGGGTCATCTGAGGATTATCCAGAGAGGAGAAAGATAGCTACACTCAGGTGAATCATAAACTTGCCTTGGGGCTTTCATAGGCTGACTCACGGCTGGAATTTGAGGGTCAGGATGAGTCTGACAACCTGGCTAATCATGAGGAAGAACAGAATGTCAGGGCTTGGGTCAGCTTGGCTCCCTAACTTGTCTGCTCCCTTCATCCCCATGTGACCACATCTGAGACTGTCCACCTGAACACTGAGCCAGGGGGATCATAATGGAGGGGCATGGCTGGCATTGTGGGGCTTCCTGTCCTGGCTTCTGCTGGACTAGTCTCATCTCTGCTTCATCATCAAAAGGAGTGAAGTGAGCTGATGGGTACTACAAGTGAGCAGGTTAAGATCGATGGCTGGTGTGTGTGCCGTCAGGCCCCTCAAACTCCTGGCTGTGCAGGGAAGCCCCTCACTGCCCCTCCAGCATCCACTGCCTTTGACCCCCAGCCCCTGCTCAGCCCAATCAGAGCCTACAGATGTCTTTGCTGCCACTGAGCCCACCTGCCCCTCAACCAGGTCACCCAGGCACAGCATCTTCATATCCAACAATGGACTTTGTTAAAGATGCAGAGACCAGGTGGGGACAACCATACTTTACAAACACAGCCAAGGGAAAGCCAAATTCTCCAAGCCTGGTCCAGAAAGGATGTGTGTGCTGCATCTGGCTGAGGTACCTTGGGATATTAGACCCATAGAGTCAGCTGAGGTTGGAAAACCAGGTAACAGCCAAGTTCTGGGGCTGGCAGGAAAGGGATGACTGTTGTGAAGCCTCAGACAAGGGCCACAGGGGAGGGGACAGAACCTAACTTGCTCCTGCCTCTGCAACATCTTGCTACTCTAAGTGTGACCCCTGGAGCAGCAGCAGCAGCACTTGCAGGCTTATTGGAATTGGCCAATCTCAGCCCCACCCTATACCCACTGATCAGAATCTGCATTCCAACCAGATCTCCAGGTCATTAGGGCACATTCAAGTTTGAGAAGCTCTGTCTGCGCATATCTGAGCTTCTCTTTCACCAGGACTGGAGGCATGAAGGAAGCAGGAGGAAATGAATTATCTCCCTGCCTCCCTCCCCTTACACTCATAGGCTTTCTGAGCTGCCTGGTGAGCCCACACCTTCCTCCCACCTGGTAAGTGTGGGGACCAACTACTGGGATCCCTGAGGGGTCCCTTTGCCTCCCTCTTCATCATCGCTCGACTCAATGATCCCAGGCCTAAGGCGGCCTGAGTGGGAAACCGGCTCACCTCCATAGCCAGCCCACACTCTGCACCAGCCCTGTTTGGCCTGTGGGCTTCTCAGGGGGACCCCTGCCTCCATCTGGAAGGAACATGGGGCGATCCTTCCACCCCAAACTTTTGTGTCTTTGTAAAATGTTTAGTGAAAAACTGCCGACTATGTAAATCAGAGATCATTAGAGGTTGGGTTTTTCCTTAAAGAATGGATTCAGCGAAATGCTGTTTTCTCCCTGGCTCTGGGTCTCTATTTAGGGGATTGGAGCTCTGCTTATTTATTTATTTATTTATTCATTAGCTGGGCCCACAGTCAAGGAGAAGAGAGCAGGGCTATTAATCTTTCCTGTCATCCATTCACAGATGTGGAGTTCACACCACAGCAAATGTGAAGTCAGCAGTACACAACCACAAGGTGGAAATTTCAAGAGAAACAAGCTTAGAGGAACAAAAAAAAAAATAGGAAGGGAGTGGGGGTGGGGTGGGGGAGACAGAGATGCGGAGACGGAGCACATTTAAAATACAGTGTCTGAGCCTCCCTGGGTGCTTGTGTGTGCTGAGGGTAATCTTGTTCTCAGCATGGAGGTGCCATTGATATGTTAATAATAATTTTCTTTTCTTCTTAAGGAAATGAAGTTTGCAAACTGATTCTGATAAAGTAGGTCTGACTCCGTGTGTGTGTGTGTGTGTGTGTGTGTGTTCATAGACTGAGACAGACACACACACACTCCCTTCTCTACCTATTTATGGCATCAACTGAGTAGATTCTGGAAATCTCCATAGAAAGGCAAAGAGTTGAAGGCTTTAGGTGCCCCTTTTTGGGACTGATGTGATTGCCAGATCCTGGGGTGGAGAGATGTCTCAGTGGCTAAAGAAAAAACCTGGCAAAGTCATAAGCAGCTCTCACACTGAGTCCTAACATGGGGAGAACCCACTCTCCAGCGTCCCTAAACCAGTGCTGGTCAGGGTGTAGTAGATCAGAAAAATCAGCCCTCAAGCCTCCTAGAGCTGCTGTCTTCCTAAGCCTGGCGATCGGCACAACTCCTGATGCATGTGTGCCCGATCGTGCTGTGGAGTCAGGCTGGCTACTCCCCTGCCTCAGTTTCCTTCTTGCTCTGTTTCTGCTTTGGAGGCTGAGGTCCTGATACTGTAGCTTTGTGCTTGTCAGCTCTTTTCCCCCACTGGGCCTGGAGAGAATGGATGGCCAGAGCCCCAAAGTGTACCAGCTTATCTGAAGATTCCAGAAACCCTAGTGCTGTACCCACTGCTCAGGCCAGGCTCACTGTTCATTGATCCTAACCTGGTGCAAACCTGCCCTCATCCTTTACTTTGAGTTGCTGCCATTCCAGTGGGGTCCTCTCCCCCTCCTCATCTGCATCTTCTGCCCTCTGGTCTGAGATGCAGAAGTCCTAGCCACGCAGCCCCACCCAGGCATAGCCACATCTCAGGTGGGGAAGCCTGAGTCCAGTTCTGCAGGGTGTGCGGTCAGCGCAACCCTGAGAAAAAGCAGAGAAAGGCTGCCACTTCAGTGGTCGCTCAAGTCAATAACGTCTCTCATCAGAATGTGGGCTCCTTAGGGCATCAAGACCATGTTTATTCATCTCTGCTCCTTGACACTTAGTGGATTCTCGGTGAACATTTGTTGAATTGTGTTGAATCCCAGGTCAAAATCAGAGTTGACAAAAAGGCTGGCTACCTGGGAGCAGTGACTAGGTTTGTGCAGAAAGTACTGCGTGAGCTCAAGCTTTCCCTCTGGGTTAAGGAAAGGATGGGAAGTATGCTGGGTGATCAGCGGAGGGCTGTGTTGAGCAGGATTCTGAGGCTGTGTCTGGATTCAATGGTAAGGTTTGGTGATCCCTTAGCAAGTCTGCTCTGAGCACAAGAAGGGGCAGGATGATGCTTGCACCTCACACTAAGAATTAAAGGGTAGCTGCCCTGAGTCATGGAGCTTTGCCCCAAGTGTGGATTTGCAGGTCCTGTTGGAGCCCGAGAGCAAAAGGCACAGGTTTGATGGGAAAAGAAGGACGAACCAGACGTGGAGCTCAACCCACAACTCAAGGAGCCCTGTCTTAGGTGGGGGCCCCAGTAGGAGGCTGAGTGTGGGCACAGGACACTCTGGGACTGGAACAAGTCTTGAAATGCATAGCACAGGGACCACGAGTTAATGAGGCAAGGCCAGGCTACACCCCCACCATTCTAACCACAGCCCATCCCAGCACTCATAGGATGTGGCAAACACACGTGAACAGTCCATCCCGAAAATCCCTGCCTCCAGAAATTCCAGCTCCTTTATTGCCATGTTCATTTCACATCTGTAAAGTAGAAACATTAAAATCCAGTCCTAGAAGGAATTGAGAACACATTCATATCAATAGCATAGTGCCGAGCACAGCCCACTGCTGATGGATGCCACCTTCCTGAATGGCGACGAGATGCCCAACATGCTACCAGCACTATCATCCCAGCCTCTTCTCTCAGCTCCCACCACCCAAAACCCCATGTTCTCTCTTACCTCTGGCCTCTGTTCATGCTTTCCTCTGTTGGCAATCTCTCCCCACACCTTTGCCAAAATTCCTGAACTCGCTATTTAGGTCTTGGAATAGACATTGCCTACTCCAGGAAGCCTTCCCTGATCCCACCTCCCACCAAAGCCAAGCACTTACTTCTGTCACAGTATTGTCACACTACATTGTCATTGCCTATTTATCTGTTCATCTGTTTATGTTTCTCTTTTCCACTAGACAACAGACTGGCAAACTTTTTCCACAACAAGCCAATAGTAAATAGTTTAGGCAGTACGGGCCATACAGTCTCTGTCACAACTACTCAGTGCTGCCATCATAGTGTTAAAATAGCTATAGACAATATGTAAACAAATGAGCATGGCTGCATTCCAATAAAACTTTACTTACAAAAACAGATGGTGGGTCATATTTGGCCCACAGGCAATAGTTTACCAAACTCTGCACTAAGAGGAAGAGCTTCGCAAAGCAGAAAATGTTTCCTATTCAACCATCCCTTACATAGTACCTAGCACAGAGAAGGTACTTGATACTTAATGAACAAAGGAACAGTGTTAAAAAGGTTGTTTGCAAACCCTGTCATGGCCTGATAGGAATAAATGAACCCATCACATTCCTGAAGTATAGAAGGCTGCCTAAGCATTATGCCTTAGCCTGAGTATGGCTGGGACCACTGCATGTACTAGAGAGTGTGCTGAGCCTGGAGTGTGCCCAGGGCACAGGCCACATCTCCAAGCAGAACACCCTTCCCTGTTCCTCAATCTTGCCTCTCCCTACCTGTCCAGATCCCTGCCATTCCTGACAGGTGGGCACCAATATTGCTTCCCCTGGTACAACTGCTTCTCTTGGACACTGCTTCTGCCACCACTGAGTATGCCACCTCCTACCCGCTGCCAGCCACAGTCATTGCAGATGTCTAGGGCCACAGGGGCTCAAAGCCCCAAGGTGAAGAATTGTGATTTGGGGGCAAAAAAAACCCTCTTCCTCTTCGTGTTTAATTCCCCCAGAAGAGACTCATAGCAATGGTGCTTAGGCCCCAACATCTTGCAATGTTTTATTGGAATAATTAACTCTCTCCAGGACCAGTCATGAGTCAATGGTGGGGATAGGGGTCATACAGGGAAAAAAAAAAACAGAGACTTCCATCATGGAGTACTCAGAAATACCCCTCTCTTCAAGGACTGGGATTGTGTTATTTGGATAAGCTTCTTGGCCCAGCTCTCTGTTACCCCAAAGGAGCTCACTCTCCTAAGAATCCTCAGTTCCTCCTTTCAATAGCCCCTGCTGATTCAGCCCAGCCATCTATCAGACATTCCTAGATAAATACAAAACTTCACTTGCACACAACATAGGTTTAACCCCAATACCTCAACCTCCAACCCCCTCTGGGTAAATATGGTAGATTCTGTTTTCAGTCTCAATTCTTACTCCACCATACTAAGATTATACATCTCAATTTTTGCCATGTAACTTGCAGTGCTTACAGTGCCCTCCCACTGGGAGAGAAGCTTATGTCTCTACCCCATGGATGTTTTGCTTGGCCACATGACTCACATTGGCTGATAGGATGATAGTAGGCATGAGCAGGCAGAGGGCAGATGGTTTACTTGCCCTCTGAGCTCCTCCTATTCTCCATGGGAAGCTCATGCTCTGGAGAGCCACTGCTCCAAGGAGAACAAAGCTCTGTGGAACCGATCTGAATCCCACATCCTCCCTGGAGTCCAGCCTGGCCCAGCCAAAATCCCCTGAACCCCAGCCAACCCACAGACCCATAAGAAAGAAAAATAAATGCTTGTTGTTTACCACTGACTTTGAGGTGCTTTGTTATGCAGCATTACAATAGCAGTGACTAAAATAATGAAGTAGGAAACTTGCTCCAAACCTTCCCAGTGGGCTTCCAGGGACTGATTTACCGGTTAATAAAATGCTTGGAGGTACCTACCTCCCTTTACTTCCCTGGCAACAGTTCCAACCATTTGGATCTGGCTGTACTCTCCATTAGTCCAGTTACTGGGAAAGCTCTGAGCTTTAGAAGTCTTTCACTTTCAGTTGGTTTTTACTTTCTGAACATCTAAGCAGGCTATGGAGCTCCGTGGAGGCTCCCCTGTTCACTGTGGGCTTTGAGGAAGGAGTCTGGCTTGGCATCTTCTAAAGGTGATGGAAAAGTTAATTGTATAATGGCTCTCATTAACAGACAGGGCTAGACAGTCAGAGCTACCCTTGAGTCAACTGCTTATGGCAAATGAATGGAGAATTGAAGCTCTTGCCTCCATGATTCATGACTGAAAGAACAATTTATTCAGAAATATCCAGTGATTTTAGAAGGAAAAAATTCTCATTTGAAATTATCAGGCATTAGCCTTGATTCCACAATTCCCAGCATAGTCTAGTTTTGCAGGTGTGAACCAGAGCCTTTGAAACTCATGAATTGGGTGAGCCCATTGGAGCAAATCTCAAATGCAAATTCCTTCTGTCTGACATGAAAGCTTGTTGAAAAGTTGTTATGCTAGATTTTGCAAAAAAGAAAAAATGGTTGTAATTATTCACTTCTCATATCCACATTCCTTTGCAATTTGCCTTTGCAGACCCTCCTATCAAGAGACAGAGATTTCCCCACACTTTAAATCTGGGCTGGCCTGGTGATTTGCTTTGACCAGTGGAATTCAGAGGAAGTAATGTTGTGCCACTTCTACTGCATGCTTTAGTTTGTTCTCTTGGAACTCTGCCCAGTCTTCATGTGAGCAAGCCTGGCTTTCTGGTGAGAGATGGCATGAAGCACCAATGAGTCATCCCAGCTGAAGTCTTCCTAGACAAGTCAACACAAAGCTTGTCCTAGACACATGGGTAAGTCTGGCCAAAACCAGAAGAGCCACTCAGCTGAGCTCAGTCCATATTCCCAACTCAAGAGAATCATGAGCTGAGTAAATAGTGGTTGTTTTAAGCCCCTGATTTTAAAGTAGTTTTTATGGAGCAAAACTGATGCAATTGTCATTACTAAGAATACATTAGGACTACCTCACACCCATCAGGATGTCTACTAGCAAAAAAAAAAAAAAAACAAGCGTTAGTGAGGATGTGGAGAAATTAGAACACTCATACACTGTTGGGGGGAATGTAAAATATGTAAAATGGCATAGTCACTGTGGAAAACAGTATGGCAGTTTCTCAAAAAATTAAAACTAGAATTACCACATGATCTAGCAATCCTATTTCTGGATATACAGCCAAAGTAATTTCAATCAGTATGCCAAAGAGATACCTGCATACCCATGTTCACTGCAGCATTATTGACAATAGCTATCACATAGAAGAAATCCAAGTGTTTATCAATGGATAAACAAAATGTGGTATATACATACAATGGAACATTATTTAGCCTTAAAAAAGAAGGAAATTCTGATACATGTTACAACATGGACAAACCTTGGGGACATTATGCTAAGTGAGATAAGCCAGTCACCAAAGGACAAATATTATATGATTCCACTTACATGAGTTGCTTAGAATAGTCAAATTTACACAGATAGAAACTAGAATGGTAGTAACCAGGGGCTGGAGAGAGGAGGGTAGGCAGGGGATGGGAGTTATTGTTTAATGGGTACAGAGCTTTAGTTTTGTAAGATGAAAAGAGTTTTGGAGATGGATGAGGATTTGGTGATGATTTGCATAACAGTATGAATAAACTTAATACCACTGAAATATACTTAAAAGTGGTTAAGATGATAAATTTTGTGTGTGTATTCTACCATAATTTTTAAAAGATAAATGCATTCAGGTGGTGTTGGGAACTTTCTGGGAGTGAATAGTGTTCGGAGAATCCTCGGCCAATCTGTGAAAAGGCATAAACTGCAGGGGAGGAGAAAGGAGGCACAAACACCACTGTGAAATGCCAGCAGGATGGCGGGTGGTTCAGACAGGGCTCAGAGTAGAGGGACTGTGATGTTAATGTTGGATGCTGAATTAATCAGGATTCTTTGGTTGCAAGTGACAGAAAACTAACTCAAACTAGCCTAAGGTAAAAAATGAAAACTATTTTCTGCCATAGCTGAGAGCAATACATGCTCAGGCACCTCATAGAACTGAAGAAGGACCTGCCAACAAGACTGGGTCACCAGGTTCCTCTTCTTTGTTCTCTTCTAGAGCTCTGGCTGTGAGCAACCCCTCACCTCCTTCCAGATCAGTGACCCCAGAGGCAAGTCAGCTTCTCCAGCTCCTAACTGGAAATCCTGGGGAGGCATCTGATTGGTCTGACTTGGGTCCCAGTGTCTACTCCCAGACTAATCACTGTCTAGGGCAATGGAGGATTCTGATTGGCCAGACCTGGATCAGGTGACCCTGTGGCCAGGGTGGGAGATTTGCTTCAGAGAAGCAGATGAGGATGCTTGCTGGGCAAACATACATAGTGACTACAGTCCATAATGGATGCTATTATATTAGAGTGAGGGTCATTTAGGAACATCATCCCCCATGCTGAGGAAAGGCCGTATACCTATCCTCAGTACAGCAGAAAGGTAAACAGCTCAAGCCATGGAGAATATTAGGCATCACGACTAGCAGTGTGAATTTGGACGAGACTTTCACCTTTCCAAGCTTCCGTTTCCCCATTTACAAATTGAACTATTACATGGCTGATGCAAGGGTGAAAGATGAGAATGTTTATAAATTGTTTCCCACTGTGTCTTATACCTTACAAGCATCAAAAAATAAATTCCTAATAATAGCAGTAATAAAAATGACTATGAATATTGCCTACAACCTGTTTTCTTTGCTGTCCATCCCATGGGACACCAGGAGGCAGATCTCTACGGCTTTCATTCATTCTTTCAAGCCCCATCTGAGCACTTCTGTATGCAGCCAAACCCCAGAGTGTAGCTGAGTGTTGGTTTTCACATGGTTAGTACCTGGGCCAGAACCAGAGTGAGGCCAGTGAGGGCCCTACAGTATAAAATTTCAGGAGGCTTCACTCTCAAGGCCGTGTAAGTGCAGGTCCAAGCACTCGCTGGCCTCACCCTAGTTCCAGCCTAGCCTACTGGGTTAGAATCATTTGGGGCTCTCGTTAAAAGTACATTCTTGGGTGAAATCCAGATCTAGGAAATCTGTATGTTCATAGGTGGGCCTGAGACTTTGAGAAGGTCTCATTCCCAGGGATTCTTCTGTTGTCCGTGCTGGGCTGGTGACTAGCTTTTAAGGACAGGGCTGTCCAGTGTACTAATGCAGTGGTTTTCAAAGCATGTCTACAAAGTAAGAGGATTTCTGCAGAGACGCCTCTGGGTACCATGGCAGGGAGTGCTTAGGGGGCAAGTGAGAGGCACCCTGCACTGACCACTTCAACTGTGTTTAAACTTCATAAATACTATACTTTCACTTAAATAAGATGTCACTTGATAAAACAGTTCCATTGATTTAAAAGAAAGTTTGAAAACTTCTGGGCTAGAAGTGTTAGAGAACTTGAGGTGCCTTTTTTTTTTTTTTTTAAATGAGATGGAGTCTTGCTCTGTTGCCCAGGCTGGAGTGCAGTGGCTTGATCACAGTTCACTACAATCTCCGCCTCCTGGGTTCAAGCAATTCTCCTGCCTCAGCCTCCCGAGTAAGCTGGGATTGCAGGTGTGTGCCACTACACCCAGCTAATTTTTGTATTTTTAGTAGAGATGGGGTTTCACCATGTTGGCCAGGATGGCCTCCATCTCCTGACCTCGTGATCCACCCACCTCAGCCTCCCAAAGTGTTGGGATTACAGGCGTGAGCCACCGCGTCCAGAGAGGCTCTTTAATATGCAAATGACTGGCCTCTTCAAGCTGTTCCCTCACTCACCCGGACTCTCCTCTTCACTCTCACCTCTCTTTCTCTCCTTTATCCCTGGATAAACCCTGACTGGGATCTGGAGGGCTGCCCCTGCCCAGAAAGAACAAGGTGGAAGGAGAGGGGTAGCTGAGCCTCATGGCATCCATGCCAGCCCCCACGTGGCTAGAGCCAGATCCCCGCATGCCACCCTGCAGGACTGACCCCCGAGGCTGCCTGAGCTCAGCCTCCCCACTGCTGGCCTCACTCAAAGTTCTTTTCTGGGCTGGGTTGGGAGTTAGGGCAGGGAGTAATCTCAATTTGTTGCACCTTTACCTTCCCCTCCCACCCCAGAAAATCTAGGTCTCCCTGTTCCCATGGGGAGTTCCGCTTCCACCAATGCACTGAGTACAACAGGAGGACAAATTCTGGGGACCAGGGGGGTTCCATTCTGAGTCTGATGGGGCCCAATTCAGCCAGGGTCCTCCTGCGGGTCCCTTCTCCTCTGAGTTAAAAAGCCAGGATGCTAACTCAACTTCACCATTCCACAATGTATACATATCATGTTGTACATGATAAATATATATAATTTTATCAATTTAAAAAAAATTAAGCTCAGGTTTATATGTGATTTTATAAAGACACATAGTTGTCTCATATAATTAGAAAATTATCCAATTTTTTGGAATAAAATTAAGATATGTTATTTCAATGCTTCTAGACTGTGACTAGGAAAATCATATATTCTTTCAAGCACATCATTCCTGATTTCAATGCTGCTTAATTGAAGCAGCATTAATGGAGAACTTAATTTCATTTCCGCAACTCAGTTTAGCTGCCCTGGAGATAAATATCTAAGGGTTTTATGATGGAGGTTAGAGTTATTGTTGTGTTATTTTGTTTTCTAGAAAATTAATGCCCAAAAAAGCAAAGAATCGAGAAGAAATGGCCCCTTCATGAATGATCAATGAGGAATGGATCAGGGGTTCCAGGCTGTCACAGGGCTCCAGGCTGCAAACTCCAAAAAAGGAAACATCAGCTTTAGAAGTGCTCAGAAGCCACCCCGTAACTCCTGCCGGCCACAGCTTCTAACACTTAGATGGAATCCTTTTAGATACTAAAACAAAAATAGATTATATCTCAGAAAGAGACACGAAAGATGATTTGACACGATGTGTATAATCTAATTCAAACCATAGACCCCCTAATCGACATTTAATTGATGCAATAATGTTTGTTCATGATGGCAAATAAACAAAACATATAAACAGAAACATCTTCTTTGATGTTTAATGACTGCTGAGCAGCTATTTGGGTCAGAGCTACTGAGCCCTAATAAACAAATGCTTAATAATCAATTGAAATGCATTTCTCTGGTTATTGCCTTATTAAATCAGATCCAACTTCAGCTGAGGAATATTCCTTCCAACAGGAAGAAAATGGTTGGAAATGAAAAAGGTTGTGATGGCAGGTCCCTGTGTACCCTGCAAGTGAAATGGACGAGTTTCTCTCTCCATCCCTGCAATCACCTGGAGCCCATGAGAAAGACACACTCCAGCCTGCAGGTACCCTGGGTCTTGTTGTGCTAAAACAAAGTGTCTCCTTTTCAGGTTTGACTGTCATTATTAATCCCCTTCTATTACCCCCCCATGGGGTAATCCATGTAAACAAAACAACCCATGTAAAAAAAAGCAGTGTCTGACATGTTCCATAAATCCTCAAAAAGATGGTTATTTGCTACTGTCATTATTATTGTTACAACATTATTATTGTTATAACATTATTATTGTTATAACATTATTATTATAATCCTAACTTGCCACTGCTTTCTGAGCATGCGTGAAACTCTGGTCACCTGAGTTTCTGTTTGTTTTTCATAAAAGCCAGCCTTGTTTTTCAGTGCCCGAGTCAAGCCACATCCTGCTGTCCCAAACAGCAGCTCCATCAGCTCCAAGCCATGTCCGGGAAAGGCCACCGCTGGCCATGGCCAAGTCTGCAGTCAGGGCCACCTCCAGCTGGAACTCTGAGCTCTTGCTCCTTCTCAGGTGCCTGGAAGTTCACACCAGCCTTTTCTGTGTCACCTCCAGTCCTCATGCTTCCAGGAAGTGAGCCTTGTGTTTGGGGCCCTGGAATGGACATCCAGGTTCTGTTTCTCACTCCTAAAGATTCCCCAGAGCCCAGCTCCTGGTGGCTGAGCCCATCAGTAACTCCACAAAGTCCCTTCCTACAGCTGCTCAGCCACTAGCCCCCTGGCAAGCCCCTCACTTCTCTTTCTGCTCCACTCCTGCTCTTCTCCCCACTCCACTCCTCTCTAACACAAGCCCCAGTGACTGGGCTCTCTCTACCCAGGGTGAGCAGGAAACCCAGAAGTTGGCTGCCCAGCTACAGAGATAAGGAAGAGGTGCATGTGGAACATTTAAGGTAAGGAATAATCACCAGGGCGACCAGAGGCCCACTGAAGAGACTGGGCAGGCGCTTGACGGTCCCAGGGAGCCATCGTGTGGCCAGTCTACATAATGACAAAAGGGTCCCTCTCCAGTGACCATCCGGTCTGGGCTCCTAAAGTCCCTATCCAGGACCCTTCTTTAAGACCTCAGAAGTCCCACGGTTCACCTTCTTGGAAGGATGGGAAGAGAGGGAGAACAGAGAGGAGAGACTGACAGTAGAGGCCAGAGCAAGGAGAAGGAAAGGGTGCCCAGGATAGTCTGTGAGGCTTCTTAGACAAAAGCTGTTCAAGACAAGACCAAGAGCTCCTGAAAGAAAGGGGGTCAAGGGAAGAAAAGTCCCAGGGGAACAGGAAAAGCACAGCTACAAGGACGGAAACCCAGGCGGCCTCCACTGGAAAGCTGGATTTCCAACACCTCAGTGCAGGGAACTGGAAAAGAGGGACAGAATCAGATTCAAGAGTAGGGTCAGAGAGTTCCTCCTCCTCCTTCCCTTCCCCTCCCTCCTTCCCCTCCTTCCCTTCCCCTCTTCCTCCTCCCCTTTTCCTCCTCCCTTTCCCCTCCTCCTGTTTTCTATCCTCCCACTCCTCCTCCCCCTCCTCCCTCCCCTCCCCCCTTCCTCCTGCCCTTTCCCTCCTCCCTCTCTATCCTCCCCCTCCTCCTCTCCTCTCTATCCTCCTCCTCCCCCCTCCTTCCTCCCCTCTCCCTCCTCCCTCTCCTCCTCTTCCTACTCCCTCCAATGCACCCTCCTCCCTCACTCTTCCTCCTTCTTCCTCCTGCTCCACTGCCCATCCTCCTTTTCCTGCACCAACCAGACACAGGCTAAGAGAGTACAATTGGTGGGACCCTGAGAAGCCGCAAAGTTCAAAAGTGCATCCCCCATGGCCCCTCCAGCTCTGGAGAGTTATCCCTGTCATCCTGCCAGGTTTGTGCAACCTCATTTTACAGGGCAGGCACCTGATGTGTTAGTTTTATTCCAAGTGTATGTGCTGACTTTGGGGAGATTGTTATTAAACACTCGGGCTTGGGAATCAGGCTGCCTACATTTGTGTCTTCAATCTACCTGGCTGTGTGAACTTGGACAGGCTGCTCAACTTCTCTGAGCCACCATTTCCAGAACTGCAAAATTAAGATATAATTGTACCCGGCCCCCCGGGTTGACATGAGGGTAAAATGTGATAGGACACAGTGCTAGATATTTTCACATGCAAGAGCTAATTCTGTTCCCCAAACATCCCAGGGCATCAAGAGTACTCACATACCCCATTTTACAGATGAGAAGCTCAGGGAGGCTGAAATGATTGGGCAGAGGTTATACTGACAGTGGCTCAAGCCTAGGCTTGTCCAATTCCAAATTTGCATAAGAATTCATTGACCATGTCCCCCTACTTTGTGCAAGCTCTTCCCTCTGCCTACAATGCCCCTTTCTTTTGACTCAGCCAGAGAAACTATGAGACCCAGGCCAGAGGTCTCCTGCTCTGTGAGGGCTTTCTCTACCCCTCCAGACCCAGCAAAGCTCCCAGGAGACCAGCCCAGATCTTCATTAGCGTGTGGATCACGTGACAGGATCATCACCTGTCCACCTGCCTGGCTCCCACTAGGTGGAAGCTCCTGGGGGCCAGGGCTGAGGCTATTTCCCTGCAGCTGTGTCCAGCTTGGAGCACTGAGTGGCATGGTGGGAGCGGGCAGGAAGGAAGACGAGAGAGGAAGAAGGGGAAGAGAAAGGAAAGAGACAAGAAAGGAGAGAGGACAGGAGGGAGAGCACAGGGGAAGCAGGGATGCAAATGAGGAAAAGAGGAAGGAAGGGAGGTGGGAGAGAAGGAAGAGGGGGAAAGGAGGAAGGGAGAGAATAGGAGAGAGGGAAAGGAAGAGAAGAGGAGAGAAGGAAAGGAAGGGGAGGAGGGGGAGTGCAGAAATGAACAAAAAAGGAAGAACCGAAGGGAAAAAGGACAGAGGGCAAAAAGGAAGGAAGAGAGGGAGAGAAAGGGGGGGGAAGGAAGGAAGGGAGGGAGGGAGGGAGGGAGGGAAGAGAAGGAAGGAAGGAGGGTGGGAGGGAGGGAAAGGAAAAAAGGGATGGAAATAGGGAGGGGGAAAATGGGAGCGAGGGAAGGAAGAAAGGAAAAAAGGGAAAAAAGGGAAAGAGGGAAAGAGAGAAAGAGGGAGGGAGGGAGGGAGACAGTGCCCTACTTCTCACAGTTACCTTAGTGGGGGGTCTCTCTCCCTGGCAGAGGAAGCAGGCGTGGGTACCTCAGTACCAGCCACCTGGCCTTCTCCCAACACTTCCTACTGACCAACTCTCTCCTGCCCCCAAGGCTAGTGCCAGCGCCTGACTCTGATTCTCTCCGAGTCGGCATTTTTCTTCCCATGCTGGGGCACAGGCGCAGGCTCCGGGAGTTAACACACCTGCCACTCCTGTGCTGACACACAGCTTTTCAGAAAATGGGGAGACAGGAAGCGAGCCTAGACGCTGCTGGGGTGGGAACAGACCCTGGAGGCTCCCCAACTGGGGAGGGGGCTGCTGGGGTGGAACGGGCCCTGGAGGCTCCCCCGGCTGGGGAGGGGGCTGCTGGGGTGGGAACATACCCTGGAGGCTCCCCCAGCTGGGGAGGGGGCTGCTGGGGTGGGAACATACCCTGGAGGCTCCCCCAGCTGGGGAGGGGGCTGCTGGGGTGGGAACGGGCCCTGGAGGCTCCCCCAGCTGGGGAGGGGGACTTCTGGGTTGTTCTAACAGAGGACTCTGTGGGGGAACTCCTCCCACTGGCCCCTCTACCCATGCCCCACCTCACCCTCCTCCTCCCACACATTGAACCAGCTGAAAAAATGTCTCCCCACTGCAGGCAGGGCACTGGCTGGAACGCACAGGAAGGAAGCCTCCAGCCCCCTCACCTGGACAAGGTGTCAGGGCAGCCCTTCCTCTCATCACCTGCGAACAAGATGTCCAGAAACACTGCCAAGAAACAGCCACCAAAGTTCAGCAGCCCCAGAGCAATTTGACAAAATAAAATGCCCCTTTTCAGAACATCATATTAGCCTGCTGTCCCCTCAAGACCTATATGGGTCTTGTTTCTGCTAAAACACACGTGGTGTCACACGTTCCTTGAAGAGATGAGGGAGAGCTTAGTTCCAGCAGCTTTGGGGAAAGAAAAAGAGAAGGCACAAGTCCCCAACCAGCACCCCAAAGCCTGACCCTCACACCCCAGCCCAAACCACCAGGCACAAAGGTAACAAGAAACAATACTAGTATTCACCCATTGAGTGTTTAGCCATGCCATGTGCTACTGAGCTAAGCATTTAAATCACCTCATCCTCTCAAAATTCCAGCAGGAAGCTCTTAGTTAGGGAGGACAATTCAGAGAAGTGAGTAACGTGCCCAGGGTCACACAGAGAGTAGGTGATGACTCAGGAGGTAAATCCAGCCCAGGCCTTCATTCTGAGTCTTCTTGCCTTTTTCTCTTTCCCTTTGGAAAAAAGTCCATTGGTGGGAATTGCCAAAGTCGAGGGACAAGGGTTTGGCAGTAATTACGAAGGCTGCGGAGGAACTAGGTAAAAAGGAAACAAATTATCTCACATTAGGAAGAGAAAGGCAATTCCTTGTTGGAAGAGCTTTTCCTTTAGGGGTAGCTGATCCCCTCCCCAGTCCAGCCTGGCTAAAAGTGGCAGCCCCACGACTCTCTGCCACCCTGGGCCTGATTGGAAGTAAGGGGTGGGCACAAAGCTAGCAAATAATTGTTTTTAGAACCCATGAGGTGAGGATGCATCATGAAATCAGAGCAGAGTGGAACCCATAGACTGGGAGTCAGGAGAGGCAGGCTTGGGGTGCCACATCCCAAAGGAAGCTGGAGTCAGGAGGTTGTAACACCCAAGCGAGTTGTCTTCCCGCTCTGCCCCAAGACTAGTATCCCAAGAATGAATGGCAGCCTTTGAGCTTCTGCAAGATCAGTAGCAGTGGGCCCCCAGGATGGGCAACTCTTTGTCCCTGGGACATGGAATCCTCACTGCTTTGGGCTGAGAGACAGATAGTGTCATTTAAATTGCACACACATTGCCTTGAAACAGGTGTCATACGGACCCTGGAACAGAAGTAAATTGTATTTCACATATCATCTGTGATCTATTAGTAATGACTGCCCAGAACAGGAAATATAAAGGGTCCAGGGAGCTGCCCCTGGGCTCCACAAGAACTTGCACAGAGATCAGTTAGTGATGTCTGCCAAGGATGAAGTAGAAGGGCTCACGTTTGCCATCCCTGCCCTCATCTGCTCTTGTGCATCATATCAGAAGGACGGAAGGAAAGAGATGTTTTGAAGAGACCGAGTAAGAGGTTATCTAAAGGCCAGCCACATCCACCCAGTGGTTGAAGGGTGACTTGTATGAGTCCCTGTGTCACAGTGTCACTGGCTTACCCGATAATAAATTCCTCTGCTGCTTAGTCAGAATCCATTTTGCCATTTTTCCCTGCCTGAAGCTAAATAAGAACTCTAACTTGTACACTTCTTCCTTCCTTCAGTCCTTCAAGACTTCATTAATACAAGGCTGTTGTACATAGGAGACTTATTAAACGTTTATGGGTAGGAAAACAATTATAGAACGAAGAACAACTTCAAATTTAATGCTGGACATGATGCTTCCTAGGAGTATATTAGTCTTTCCTGCCATAGGGAATTTCTCATTGTCCCCTCTTTCCATGAGCCATGACTGCTTACCATAGACTCAATCTCTCTGTCTCTCGCTGGCTCTCACTCTCTGTCTCCCTACCCCCGACCCACTCTCTGACATCTTCCTTCTACTCTTTTAACATGGAACCCTTACCTTCTCTTTCTCACATTATTTCCTGGGAATCTCATAATTCTACCCAAGCTGAACAATGGAGTTATCTATTTCTCCTGCTCTCACCATCTAGGCCTGCCAAGGTAAGGTTCACCTGTCTCAACCATGAGGAGCCATGAAAGTTGTTGCCCACAGCCAAAGAGCCTCCCACATTTGAGATGAAGGGAGCCCCTGCCCTAGAATGTGGAAGAGCGACCATTTTATTTGTAAATAACTTCTTTTGTCCTCCTTCCTGCCACTCTAGCCTGTCACCTGGTAAGAAGATAATAAGGCATAATGATGATTATTGAGCAGGAAGAAGGATGAGCCCAGCTGTGACTACTGTCCCAGAAGCTCCTCTCTCCACCATTCAGGGTGGTCGTGAACCTCAGTTGTGTGCTGCAATGCCCTGGAGTGCTTTCAACAATACAGATGCCCAGGCCCCATTCCCGGGGTATCTGATTTAATCAGTTGGGATAGGAGGCTGGCAGCCGCCCAAGTGGCTTGAATGTGATGCCACAGCACAAAGCCTCTGGTCCATACTGTTGCTGTCACTCAAAGAGAGGCCTGGGGCAGAGATGACTGTGTGTTCACCAGCACCCAATTCCACTACCTGGAGGGCATCCATGTAGATTCTGTCTCCCAGTAATTCAGTAACTGGATTACTTGGCCACACCCAAATGCAAGTCATAGACACATCTAAACCCAGTCCACAAAAACCTCCTGGGCAAAGCTCTACATGCTGTTTTCACTGCTCGCCAGATGGAAGGGAAGGACTCTAAGATCCTAAGAGATGGCAGAGCTAGAAGATGGCGGGTGCCTGGGTCCCTGCATCACCACAGGGAAAGTCATCTGCCAAACACCAAAGTGGACTTAATGTGAGAATTAGACTTCTAGGATATTAAGTGACTGAGATCTGGGTTGGGGGGGTTCTGTTACAGGAAATAGAATTACCTTAACTAATGTTAAGGTAGCTTCCTTTCTGGAATATACTTTTGGAGACGGCCCAGAATCTCCTCAGCTCAGTGGGAGACATTTGGTAATTCCCTGGAAATGTTAAGAGCCCTCCTCTCTAGGCTCCCTCTAAACACTCTGCTAACCCCTAACTCCTCACACTCGGTTCCATTGGTAGGGATTCAGAGACAGAGCATGAGGGTTCATCTGGATGCCTGCATCCACCTGACTATAGCCTCATCTAGATGTCTTCTGAAGCTTCAGGCCCTCCTACCCATGACCCTCCAACCACAATGGGCTTCCTGTGGCTCCTTGGACATGCAATGCCCTCTTCTGTCCCAGGGCCTTGGCACTCACTGTTCCTTCTGCTTAGGACACTCTTACCTACCTCTTCTCATGGCAATCACCTCATCCCTCAGATCTCAGCTCAAAGGTCACCTTCCAGAGAGGCCTCCCCTAATGCCCCTGTCTCAGTTGTCACCCCCACCCCTTGTCTCTATGTCAGCACTCTGTTTGTTTTCTTCACAGCATTGGTCACAAATCTTAATCACACATTTGTTCGTGTTCTTCCTCATAGTCTGTTTCTCCCAGTAGATTAGATGCTCCTTCGGGAGGGAGGGATCTTTTCTTCTTGTGATAAGCACAATGCCAACACACAGTAAGGCGCTCAGTATTTATTACAGGCATGAACTCATGAATGCTCAAGTCAGACCAGGGATGCAGGCTTCCCAACACTTGTTCCCAGTTCTGGAGCTCCTGATGGCATCACAAGACTGAGAGCTTACAGACCACAACTACCCCGCCACTGGAGGGAGCACCAAGCCTGGGGACCCTGGGGTACACAGTCAAAGCTAGAGGCAGATCCAGGACCAGCACACTTCACATCTCTTGGTGGTGCAGTTCACATTGCTGACATGTGAAGGGGAACCCCAGGGGCTATTAGGACATGGCCTTTGTAACTATATGTGACCACACTGGTTAGGCCTTAGGTCTGCCTGGGGTTAGGCAGGAAAAATAAGTATTCCCAAACAGATCATTATCATGCTGTACTCTGGAAACTTTATTCATCTCTTGTCTTAAATAAACTCCTATGTGAAAACCAACACATAAAGGTGGAGACGTTTCAGCTGAAACGAAAGTCTGCAGTCTGCCGTGGTAGGCGTCAGAATCCTTGGAGAACACAGCATCACCCCCTGGACAAGGTCACTATGCCCCACGGACAGGGTGCCTGTGTCCCACAGACCGGGCTCCTATGCCCTACGGACAGGGTGCCTGTGTCCCACGGACAGGGTACCCATGCCTCATGGACAAGGCACATATGCCCCATGGCATTAACAACATCTTATTTCCCCAAAGGCGGAATTGAGTCTCTAGGGAGACACCCAGAAGAGATCACATCTGCCCTGGGCATTAAGACAGGAAGCGTGAGCTCCTCCTTGAACCATCCCAAGATGTTATAAACCCAGCTCTCTCCTTTCCTTCTCAAGCTGAGGTTTCCAGCCTCAGAGGGAAGATGTGTGGACAGCTTTCAACATGTCTAAGTTGACTCTGCCCACCCTGCCCTCATCAGATCTCACAGGAGACAGGTAAGTATTCACAGGAAGCTACTGTGAGTAAATGTGAGCAATGTCCCACAGAGCAAATGAATATTGCTGTTCTTCACCCCCAAAATATGCCTCTTTACCTGTTTCTGTCAGTTTTACCATCCTTTCATGTGATTCAGGTAGGTGCTCTGTTATAGAAAGAATTTATAAATGACACATGGGTAGATATCTACTTACTTCCTCATACATTATAGATTCTTTGTCCACTGCTTTCAGACCAAATTGACTCATTTTTATCCCTTCCCCATTTTCCATCTCGATTTCTATAATCTGCTTCTCCTCTAAGCCATCTCTCATCTGGGCTTGGTGACATGATCACAGACTCTGTAATTCTGCTCCCTAAGAAGTCCCCCAAATCATGGATCTGCCCTTTCTCTAACTACCCTCCCCAGAACCCCTACCTCCTCTGCTTGTGACCTGCTGGCTCTAAACCTTAGAGCCTGTTACCTGAGACCAAATCCAGCCCTCCTACATCACATGGCGTTGAAGAGTTTGACATGGCCTTGAAGCAGCTCCTCTCCCCCACTCACAGATGGGAGGTGAATGCTCCACACAGCCTCTCTTCTTTGCCCTGTCTCCATAAGGATGAAGTCCCAAGGCTCTAGAGTCAGATTCAGATTCTTTCTTTGCCATTTGATCATTGTACAACTTTTACCTAGTTTAAAGAATCTGACATCCAGCTTCCTTGCCTATAAAATGGGATACAGTGGGTTGAACAGTGACCCCAAAAAAAAAAGATATGTCCATGTCCAAATCCCTGAAACCTGTGAACATTATCTTATTTTTGGAGAAAAGATCTTGGCAGATGAAATTAAGCTAAAGATATTGAGATGAGATCACCACAGACTCCTTGAATAAGCTCTAAATCCAGAGACAAGTGTCCTTATATGAGTCAGAAGAGGACATACACAAAGGAGAAGGCAGTGTGAAAAAGGAGACTGAAATTGAAGTGATGTGGCCACAAGCCAAGGAAGCCAAGGAATGTTGGCAGCCACCAGAAGCTGAAGAGGCAAGGAAGCATTCTTCCCTACAGCCTCCAGAGGGAGTGCAGCCCAGAGTTGATTTCAGACTTCTGGTCTCCAGAACTATAAGAGAATAAACTGCTGTTGTCTTACATCACCTAGTTTGTGGTTATTTGTTGCGGCGGCTTCAGGAATATAATACATGGGGTTAAGTCTTAAATGAGATAATCCATGGAGTACAGTACCTATTACCCAGTAGGAGCTCAACAAAGGTCAGACATCATCACCATCACCATTGCCATCATCAGCATTGCCACTGTCATCTCCAGCACCATCGTTAACACCATCACCATCTCCATGATCATCACCATCATCACCATAGCCACCAACATCTTCATCGCCATAATTACCACCACCATTTCCATCTTCATCACCATCATCATCACCATGTCCATCTTCATCATCACCACGTCCACCTTCATCATCACCACCCCATCTTCATCATCATCATCCTTGCCATCATCACCTCCATCATCCTCATCATCATCATCATTGTCATCATCGTTTCTGCACACATTGAAAATTTCTTCCTCCAATCTATACATTTTATTTAGGGGCATTTGATATTTCTCTGTTGAATACTTTAGCAATTTCTCTTTTGCTCTAACATCTTGTCCACAACATAGATGATATTCACATTTGTGTACCATTGTTTCCTCTTCTTTCTTGGGAGAAGCTTAATTCTGAGACCATATCTTTCTCCCAGTTTTTACTAATAAACTATTCTTTCTTTTGTGAAATAGTAATAATAAAAGAAGATAGCTGTTTTATACATCATCACTTAGAAAAGACATGGCCTGCTCTTTACATAAGGGTATCTCCTCTGGGTATTTCATTTGTTTTATTTTACTTGCCTATGGAATGTAGAAAACTGGAAATCAAAGTTCTAGTGTCTTTTGATGCCCCCCATCCCACCCCGCCATTTCAGAGTATGGTACTGGTGTGTCACCAAGATATGGAGGGAACTTGGGAGCTTCAGATGCAGGGCTAATATCTGCTTGGGATGCTCAGGGAAAGGAAACAACATATTTGAATGTAGACTTCAAGCCAGACAAGAAGTGAGTCAGTGGTGGAAGCAGTCCAGACCTGAGGTCTCCGTGCCTCAAACTGTTAATGAAGGGCCCAAGCTCCCAAGGAACCCCAGGCCAACTCACCCAGCAGGTGACCCCCCATCCCTCCTCCTCAGGGCCTTGCTGCCTCCTGACATCACCCTCCTCTTCCTTCCCACAGGCAAGGGCTCAGCACTTCTTCCCTGCCTCCATCCCGCATACCCACCCTGGAGATCAGGGCTGGGATAATTACACCGAAAAGCCCCATGCCGTGACAGGTATGTAACTATGTACTGAGCAACTTAGCAGGCAGTATCAGTTCACCTTCCCTTGGTGAGGGGTGCATCAAGTCTCAGTAGGGGAGGAAGAGACGGAGGGTACAGGATGCTGTGTCTCCTGCTAAAAACTCTGGCAAGAAGCCAGAGGGTCAACTGATCAGTCCCAGCCCATCCCAGGCCTGAAGGCAACAAGCAAATAACCACAGCACAGCACAACCCAGGAGTGACAAGGAGAGGTTTGGGCAACTGTCATCTGCTTCAGGATGCTCAGGGAAAAGAGGTGACATTTGAATCCAGGCCTCAAGGGATCTGGAGAAGCTGTCAGGGTGAAAAGGAAGCTTCAGGAAGGGGACAACCTGAGCGATAGCCTGGAGGCACAAAAAGGCATGTGAAGCTGGAGTCTGGCTGTTGAGCAGGCTGGAAGGATGGCTGCCAGGGAAGGAGTCACATTTTTCCTGATTTGGGGGCTAGGTACCTCTGGTCCCCACCCGAATGATGCATGGAGAAATGGGAGACTATGAAATGGGCAGTGACACAAAAAGGAGTTAAATGACTTATCCAATACTATAATCTAAGCCAGAATTTGAACCCAGAGACTGGGATTCCACTCTTAACCCCTAAACCTCATACTAGTTAGAGACAGAGGTGATTCTAGACCACGAGCCACAGTGCTACAGTGGGCTCAGCCCAGGGGGTCATGAAGGTATGGAGAAGTCCCTGTGCTCATCAGATTTCTGTTTCATAATGCTGCATAACAAACAGCCCCAAGTGGCTCAACGGAATACAATACTCATGGGTCTGCAGTCAGCAGGACTGGCTTTGCTCCTGACTGCAGGTCACTTTCAGGTATGTTCCATGGGGCTCACACTCTTGGACCAGTGACTAATTGGAGGATCTTCTTTTCATGGTGAATGGGAAAAGCCCAGGAGAGTTGAGCTGAATAAAAGAATTTCCACAATCCACCCCAACCCCACCCCTAGTGCCCAAGCCCCCTTTTCCTACTCCTGGGTGGTCTGCTGAGATCCTTTCTCTTGGCCACCCAAATTCCTCCTAAATATGCTCAGGAAAGATGCCCTATGCCCTCTGTCCATATCATTCCTGACATCCCTTCCATGGACCCCTGCTCTTTTTACTGAACCAAAGTCCTGCCCTGAAGGCAACCTCAGGAGAAAGCAATGCCCAATAGGCTGATTCTGCTCAATAAAAAATCCCTGGGTCCAAGTGACAGAAATGGAAAAGCAGTTTTTATCATTTCCACAACACTCAAGGAAGTCTTAAACAAGCCCGAGCTCCATAGAGAGGGTGGCCCCCACCCACGTATCCTGACCCTAGTTCCTAAGCCCCAGGAGTCAGTCTCTCCCAGATTTAGGGCTCCAGGACAGGGGAGGGGAGGCTGAGAGCTGCAGAGTACACTAAAGAATATATCAAGCAGGAAAACTTCTTGATTTGGGTACAATTGGAGGAAGGGAGGGAGGAGGAAGGGACCTGCTGGCTTCCCAGGTTCTTAATTTGAGGCTCCAAAAGGAAGAAATAATAACAACAATAACCATCCCTGCTTCAGCCACAGCACTTCCTGCCCGTTAAGGCATCCGAGAAAGTGCTGACGGGGACGGCTGACAAGCGTGTGCATTGTAATTCACACCATAACAGCATCTCCAGGGCTCATGGATTTCTCATTGAAAAATTATGTGATGTCTTTTTGGAAACCCAATACTGAGTTATTGATATCGTGAAGGCAGCAGGCTCACCACTTGCAGCCTATTAGCTTTATACTTTCTGAAGGACTTTTTTTTCCCCCTCTAATTTTCAACTTGGTTTTCCCTTTTCAGTTTAAATTGGATCATTGGGCTTGAGAGAGTGCCTGTGAGTGCATACTGGGGGAGGGGCTGTTCTGTATACCTGGGGGCAGGCATTCTTAGAAGTATGTCAAGATTGTGTGTGTGTGTGTGTGTGTTTCTGCAGGAGTTAAGTATCTGGGTATACAAACCTCACTATATGCTTGTGTGTGTGGTAGGAGGGGGGACTTTCAACTCTGCATATTTGTGGTCATGTCCAAGTGCAAATATGTGTAGTGTGTGCATGTGGGTATACCTTTATGTCAGAGTAGCCATGTGTATATTTGTATATGAGGTGTATGCATAGGTATGTGCATAGTATACATGGAGGTATGAATGTGGGTACATGCATAGGTGTATTTTTATATCTGAGTAGCCATGGGAATGTGGGTATGTCCATATATGTCTGTCCACATATCTATATGGATCCCTGCATTTTATATATGCATGTTCATCTATGTATACCTATGTGTCTTTGTATTTCCATGTGTCTTTGGGTCTGTACATGTGTACCTGTGAGAAGCAGAATTGCTATATTGTGGTTCTAGGGTCACACAACTTGAGGACCAATACTAGTTTTGCCTCCTGCCAGCTGTGTGACTTCAGCCAGTTTTTTTTTTAACCTCTCTGGAGCTCAATTTCTCATCTGCAAAGTGAGGATCATTGTAGCCTTACCAAGTACAGTTGTTGAGAAGATAATGTGAGCACATGTGTATAAAGCATGCAGCACAGAGCCCAGCGGGTGCAAGATTCCCTTGAACCATCACATAGGTGTCCCTCAGCATGTGTGTCAGAGGCAGAGGCCCTGTACTAAGAAATGGAAACTTCTGCCACCAGCTCTTACCTGCTTGGGGGCTCCAGGATGTGATTTAAATCAGTTTCGTACCTGGCACCTCCATGCAGGGCCTTTGCAAAAATGCCTCTGCAGAACTGACAACCTCAATTCACTTTGAACTACACCACTGGGTGTGAGACTTGTGCCTGGCCCTGGGAGGCACAAAAGTGCATCGGGCAGTGTGCAGCCATCCAGGGGCTCAGGCCAAGAAGGGCAATGGGCAAAAAGTCTGGAACGAAACACACAGGGTCTGTCAAGTGCTCTGAGATTCCACAGAAGAAGTCCTCGATGCCCATCCCTGGCTCTTCAGCTGGGCATCAGGGGACGGAAAGGGTTTCCCTAGAAGTCCTGGGGGCCTAGGAAGAGGGAGGGGGTGTGCATGCTCCCTTTTGAAGCCCTCTCTGCTCCTTGGAAGTAGGGAGGCTCTGGTGTTGCAGGGCTGGCAAAGAATCCCAACTCTGGGGAGTCTGGTGAGGATATATCTGAGTTTATGGATTTACATGGCTCAAACAGGGAAAGGGATCATCCTATATAACTGATATTGGGCCAATCTAGTGGCCAGCCATCCCGAATCAAATCCAAGAAAATAAAATAGAGGTGTGACACTCAGCTGCTTGCACCCCAAGGGCACTAGAGCCTCCAAATTCCGTGTGTGTTTTACACTACAGCACACCCCAATTCACATTGCAAGTGCTTGGGACCCACATACAGTTAATGGCTACCAGATCGGACAATGCAGTTCTAGACTGCAAACACTCAGAGGCCTATTTACCATGCCTGCTTGGCAACTTCTCTAGGCAGCCCCAAAATGCAAAAATCCCAGATCCGAGGCTGGTACAGCACCAGGGCAGGCACCCAAAGGGCAGGGCTCTCCTCCTAAAAAGGAAGGAAATAACTGACCTTCCCGCCAAGGTTCAGTGACAGGGCAGGGCCTGGGTCGTGCTGGGGCTGGTGGCTGGGGTGGCAGAATGTCCACAGCTGCTGAGCCCACGTGCAGGGACTGCAGCCAGGAGCAGGTCTGTGAGGACAGGGGAGCAGAGGGAGGTGGAGGCAGGAGGAGGAAGCTGACTGACAGCTTGGCTGGGTAGCAGCAGGGTCAATGGCTCAAAATGATGCTCAGAGCAGATTTGTGGGGCTGGAGGAAGGAGAAAGGGAGAGAGGCAAGGGAAAGGGAGATGGCAAAGGAAGCATGACAAGCCTCCTGTGCACCAGGCTGTTCACAGCGCCTTCCTGCAGCTTGTCCCGTTGAGTCCTCCCAGCAGCCCTACACAGCCTCTGTTTCCATTCGAGGAGGGTGTCTGGGAGCATTTAGGAATCTCCCCATGATCAGAGATCACCACGTGTGTGGGAGGGTGGGGAAGTGCCATTCAGACCGAGGAATAAGATTGTTCCATTCAAAACACCAACAGTGCGCCTTGTCAAGAAATACTTTGAAGGATTCACCTTGTTTTACAAGTGAGGAAATTCAGGCTGCAAAAGGTCAGGTGAGTCCTAGACATATGATAGATGTTCAGTAAATAGTCGCTGAACAAATGAATACAAATGGTTTGGGCATTTCCTTTGACCCCTGGGATAACTATATACCCTATCTCTGGTTACCTCCCTCAGGGATCGCCATGCCTGGAAGACCCCTAGGCCTATGTGTCCCCTGGCCTCCCACGCTAATGACCCTCATCTCCCCCCTGCCCCAAACTCCCTTTTCTTTTTTTTTTTAAGAGACAGGGTCTCAATCTGTCACCGAGGCTAGAGTGCAGTGGCACGATCAAAGCTCACTGTAACCTTGAACTCCTGCCAAACTCCTTTTCCTATCCACAGCTTCCTCCCTCCTGCTGAGGGTAGATTGGGTGGCAGAAAGTTTTTTGTTTGTTTTGTTTTTAAGACAGTCTTGCTCCTGTTGCCCAGGCTGGTGTGCAATGGCACAATCCTCCACACTACAGCCTCAACCTCCTGGGCTCAAGTGATGCTCCTTCCTCAGCCTTCCAAGTAGCTAGAATTACAGGCACCTGCCACCACACCTGGCTAATTTTTGTATTTTGGGTAGAGACGGAGTTTTGCCATGTTGCCCAGGCTGGTCTCAAACTCCTAGGCTCAAGTGATCTGCGCGCCTCAGCCTCCCAAAGTGCTGAGATTACAGGTGTGAGCCACTGTGCCCAGCCCAGAAAGAAGTTCTTAACTTGGAATCAAAACATTTGAATTCAAATCCCAGCCCCTTGGTTTGGTAACCTTCAGAAAGGCCAGCCCTCCTGTCATTCATACTTAACATTCATTCATTCATTCACTGCATACATTGGTGTGGTTAAGAGTAAGTACTTGGGAGTGAGATAGTCATGGGTTAGGTCTCAGCCCTGCCACTTAACAGATGAGTGAACTTGAGAAAGTTCCCTAACCTCCCTGAGCCAACGTGTCCCCTCCTATTAAACAAGGTAGTCGTGGTACCCACCTTCTCATGGGATAGGAGTGAGAGTTAAGCGGACATTTACATAATGTATTTAACCCAGGGTTTATCAGCCACTCTGCAGTCAAAAAGTATCTAATGAGTGTATATGGTATACTGTGGGGCTGGGGATCGGTATGAACAAGACAGGAACTCTACTCCATCCTCAAGGGCTGACATTCTAGTGGCAGGGTGGGAGCGCAACAAAGCAGCGGCCACTGTGCCCGACTCACCCTAGGAGCTAGGTCAGGGCCTGCCTGCCTCACCTCCCTCCTCCCTCCCTGCCTCCCCCTCCCTCCCCCCTCCCTGCCCTCGTTTCTCTTCCAGTCATCCTCTTTGTGAAAAGAGGGACGTTCTTGCCTTAATTCAAAATTGGGAGCAATGGCAAGGAAAATCAGGCCCTTGGACATGAAAGTGAGAGAGATGCATTGGACCCAGGAGGCCCACAAGGCTCCAAACCCAGCAAGTGTGGCCGACTCCTCTGGAGGGAGGCCCAGTCTGCCCACACCCCCTCAGAGTCTGGGGGGACCAACCTCGACACAGCTCCAAGGCCATTTTCTCCTCCCCACCCAACAGGGTCTTTGCATCTAGGGCTTAGCAGGCTGGGGCAGCCAACACCCTCTAACATTCCAGAATCAAAGGCTGTTTCTATAATACAGCACAAACACCAATATGGCAAAAGAAAAATGTCCTTTTTATTAGATTCCCACTGATACTCCAAATGGCAACACATACACACACACACACAGAGAGAGAGACAGAGAGACAGACAGAGAGACAGACAGACAGGCAGACAGACACAGACAGACCGACCGACCATTTTTCCTTTTTTGCCTTACAAAGAGAAAGGCCCCGAGCATTTTATTCCAAACACTTTCCATGGAAAAGGTGTTCCGCCCTGTGCCCCAGTAGGTCTGTATGACTGAGTTAAAATGTGTTCTTTTTTATTAGATGAATTGCATCATTAAATTACATTATAAAAGCTAAAAATGCACCATTAATTTTCAAAAACAATAGTAAATACATCTCATTTCTAATACATGATTCTGCATTTAATTTTTGCCCGGGGCCTTGCCTTTTTTTTCTCCTAGCCTCACTGTCTCCCTTTATGCAGACTATATAAATGGAGCTAAATTGCCAAAGAAATTTTTGCCAAATGTCCATAATGTGAAAATAAATGAATTTCTAATTGGCTGTTGCAAAAAGAAAAATTACTTTTTGATCTCAGCTCAGCCAAGCAAAAATCTACCTAGCTTGGGTAATAAGATGCAAGCACATTTCAGGCAATGAACAGAGAGACAAAAGGCCTGGCCAAGTGATGCTCAGAATGACATCCCTCCTCTCCCCTCCCTGCCTTCTTCCAGCAGGCTAGGAAGCCTGCCCTGGGAAAAACCCAGGAGAGGGGACAAGCAGGGTCCAGCTTCAGCAGGAATCCAGCTCTCTGCCTCCACAGGGGCCCTGGGACCCACCCAGCTGCAGCACAGCTCAGCAGACCAGAGTTTAAGTCCCATCTATTCCTCGCTGGCTTTGAAACCCTGAGCAAGTTGCCTGACCTCTCTCAACCTGGAACCCCTCATTTATAAAATAGTCATCACTTCTGCCTTTTGTAGGCTTGTTTGGAGGTCCTATGAGTTGAATGGCATCCCCCAAAATTCATAGGTTGAAGTCCTAACCTCCAGTACCTCAGAATGTGATCTTATTTAGAGACAAAATCTTTACAGAGGTTGAGGCTGAACTCGGTGGCTCACGCCTGTAATCTCAGCACTTTGGGAGGCCAAGGCAGAAGGATTGCTTGCATCCAGAAGTTCGAGTCCAGCCCGGGTAACACAGCGAGACCTCGTCTCTACAAAAAATCAAAAATTGACTGGGGGTGGTGGTACATGCCTTTAGTCCCAGCTACTCGGGAGAGTGAGGCAGGGGGATCACTTGAGCCCAGGAGGCCAAGGCTGCAGTGAGCCATGATAGCACCACTGTACTCAGCCTGGGCAACAGAAACCCTGTCTCAAAAAAAAACAAAATAAAATAAATTGTTGGGCACGGTGGGACTCATGCCTGTAATCCCAGCACTTTGGGAGGCAGAGGTGGGCGGATCACCTGAGGTCAGTAGTTGGAGACCAGCCTGGCCAGCATGGTGAAACCCCGTCTCTACTAAAAATACAAAAAAAAAAAAAAGTAGCCAGGTGTGGTGGTATACACCTGTAATCCCAGCTACTCAGGGGTCTGAGGCAGGAGAATCACTCAAACCTGGGAGGTGGTTGTCTCAGTGAGCAGAGATCACGCCATTGCATTCCAGCCTGATCAACAGAGCGAGACTCTGTCTCAAAAAAAAAAAGAAAAGAAAAAAATATTCACAGAGGTCACCATGCTAAAATGAGGTCATTGCTGTGGGCTCTAATCCAATATGACTGGTGTTCTTCTAAGAGGAAGAAACATGGACACAGACATGCACAGAGGAAAGCCTAGGTGAAGAGACACAGGGGGAGGACGGCCATTTACAAGTCAAGCAGAGAGGCCTGGAACTGAACAGATCCTTCCCTCCTGGCCCTCGGAAGGAACCAACCCTGCTGACACCTTGATTTTGGACTCCAGAAATGTGAGACAAATATATTTCTCTGGTCAGCCACCCAGGCTCTTGTACTTGATTAGAACAGTCCTGGCAAGCTAATACAGGAGATCTGAGACATCAAGACACATTGCAGATACAGAATGGCAAAAGTAGCCTCTGGGTATCTCTATTATTCCAGCATTCTCCCAGGATAATCCCAAGAGAAAGATAGAGGGATTTAGGATTTAGCTTCAAGAGCTTTGACCTTAACACCTGGCTTTGTCTTTGCCCCATAGATCAAGAGTCTCAGAGACTATAATATCCCGAAGCCATTAAAATGATCCTTCCAGAATCTTCTTCAGCTCCACCTCTAAGCCCCATATCTGACCACATGGTTCCCCTACCTGGGTCAAGTCCTCACTGGTAGATAGCCTGACTTTTAAACCCCTGCAGATTGAGGCTTCAGCTATCATGCCCTGCTCAGCTGCTACATCTCCTGTCCTAGTCCATTTGGGCTGCTATAACAACATCCCACAGACTGGGTGGCTTATAAGCAACAGAAATTCATTTCCCAGTTGTGGAGGCTAGGGAGTACAAATCAAGGCACTGGCAGATTTGGAGTCAGGCATGAGCCAGGAAATGGGGCCCTTAGGTGGCATCTTCTCATTGTGTCCTCACATGGTAAAAGGGGCAAGATAGCTCTCTGGGACCTCTTTTATAAGAGCACTAATCCCATTCATGAGGGCTCCACCCTCACGACCTAATCACCTCCCAAAGGCCTCATCTCCTCATACCATCACATTGGGGATTAGGGTTCAACATATGAATTTAGGGGAATGCCAGCATTCAGACCACAGCACTCATTCTCCTGCATCATGCCATGGCAGCATAATTTGTTTTTTGAGACAAGTCTCACTGTGTCACCCAGGCTGGAGTGCAGTGGTATGATCTCTGCTCACTGCAGCCTCCGCCTCCCAGCTTCAAGTGATTCTCCTGCCTCAGCCTCCCCAGTAGCTGAGTTTACAGGCGCCCACCACCACACCTGGCTAGTTTTTGTATTTTTAGTAGAGACAAGGTTTCGCCATGTTGGCCAGGCTGGTCTCAAACTCCTGACCTCAGATGATCCATCTGCCTCGGCCTCCCAAAGTGCTGGGATTACAGGCATGAGCCACCATGCCCAGCCAATTTTTTAGAGATTGATTTTTGTGCATGTTCCCTCTTCTTTATTCTTTTTTTCCTTTCTCCACATTTTGAACTGGTACCCAGAGCCTTTTGAATGCCCTTGCCCTTGGGATCTTGTAGAACAAAAAATAGCATTTGCCCATTTTCTTCCTGGCTTTTATAGTAAGCTCAGAGCCACCGAGAAGACTTGGAGGGGTGACCCAGAGCCAGAGGGTCAGGAAAAGAGGGCCTAGGCCAAAAAGGAGGAATTATTCCCAGGCTACACAGACAAGACAGGGGTAAGGACTCATCACAACTCATTGTCCTCCCCAGACACCCAAGAGGCAGCCACACCATGCACTGAGCAAGACCCCAGGCCCTAGCATGTCCCGCCTGGACACAGATGTTGGGCCTCGTGGGAGAGGGTCATGGGCTTCAGGAACCTCTGTGGGCTCAGATAAGCAGGATGGCAGCTGTGGCAGCTGCATGGAGAACAGATGAGAAGATTTGCCAGTTGCACCTGGATTTGGGACCCCAGAAGGGTCAGGGCCTTGGTAGTGACTGAAATTGAATTTCCTGCTAATTCAATGGATGGGGGATAGGGGTTAGTCTGATTTAATTGATTTAAGGAAAAGATCTAATTAGATATTTCTGTCATATTTGAACTACCACATCCCTCTAGGGCCTCTCACTGACTCTAAGTCATTCCCTGAACACATAGTAAGCTCTTTCTCTACTACTTTGCATGAGCTGTTCTCTGCCAGGAATAATGTCCTTTCTCCCTGGCTCTACCTGAAGAACTCCTATTCACCCACAACACCCTATCTTCTATGTCCTCTCTTCCATGAGTGCTTGTCTAGCTGCCCCAGGATGGATCAGCCACTCTCCAGACTTCCTAAGGAGCTTCTAGAAGCAGGGGCTGAATCCAAGTTACCCAGTTATCTTGTCTTTCTAGTAAGGCTTCAAGGATCAGAGACACTCCCCACTTCCGCTCCTTCACCGTTCCCTTCTCCTTCTTCCAAGGCATAGGCCTAAAATCCATCTCACACTTTAAAAAAAAGGCAAGCTGGCACTGCTGTCATCTTCATTTCATAGAGGAGGAAGAAACCAAGGCTCCAAGAGGTGAAAGGACTTGGCCAGGATCAGACAGCGAGGAAGCCACGAGCTGGGATTCAAAGCCAGGCATGCGAGCTCCATAATCACTGTACTTCCACTGCCTCTCAGGAAAACGGGGCGATTGAATTTGAGTTTGGACAGATTGCTCCAGCTGCTGTCCTATGAGGGTCTAGTGAGAAGCCCCTTAGGACCTCAACTGCCCAGGCCCTCCCTAGGGAATGGAGAGGAGAACGGGACCAGACAGAACCAAAACAGGCAGAGGGGATCAGATCTTGCTTCGAATCAGAAGTCCAGTGTCCAAATGCCCCTCCAAGGAGGCCCCACCTGGGTGTGGCTCAGATCCCAGGATTCAGGGGGAATGCACTGGGAACAATACCGCAGGCAGTAGCTGGAGTCATAGGGTCAGGGTTCCCAGGGAGTGGTCCGACCAGGGCTGGGGAGGGATCCTGGGCTGCAACACTAGGGCTGGAGAGCTGGGCAAGCTCTGTGAGCAGAAGACAGGTCACCTGGGCATAGGGACAAAATGGCAGGCAGTGGTGCCAGTAGTGGGGATGGTAGAAGATGAGTGGCTTCCTTGAGAGGAGGGGGAGGCCTTATGGCCAGAATGAGCTTGAAGTGGGATCTGGAAGGGCTGGGTCCCTCCAGGGTGCCTCAGGAATAACCACCACTCCCTTTATCCCATGTGGGGGAGACTGGAGAATGTAAGAGGGTTTTGCACTTTGACCTTCCATCTAGGAGAACTTTGGCGTCAACTCTGGAAGAACAAACAGAAACAAAGACGAGAGAGAAAGAGAGGAAAGAGAATGAAAGAGACAGACTTGGTGGTCCCGAGTCTCCATTCCAACCCCTGGGGCCCGGGGTTCCTGGAACATTTCCTTCAGTCCTGGGAGTTGTTGTCTTGGGTTTCTGTCACTTGCAACCAATGTATTCAGTATAACATTACCACACTTGAGTTTCATGAATGTCTTACTCACCCCCTTGCCCTCACATCAAACCCCCACTACTCAAGCCAGCATGAGGAGGTTCCGTTACCAGCAATGCAAGAGCCTCAGGTCACACCCCAGACCACCCCCTCCCTGCCTCAAGCCCCTTCCCAACTGCTCCCAGCTCTCTGTCCTGAAAGAGGTTGGCCATTGACCTGAAGACCCCAGAAGGACTCCAAATCTTGAGCCACAAGCGAGGCAGTTTGTAAAAACAACCTCTTTTCCCTTTAGTGTGCATAGTAATTACCCTGAAACAGGTGCAAAATCAACCTCATTTATTATTATTTCTTTGAGCCTGTAATGGCAGTAGCTGTGAATAAATCCCATTAACTCAGGGAAAGGATTTATGGCCCCAAATTTACACCAGCCGTTTAATCATAGCACCTTTGCTGCAGACAGACTTTCTCGAGAACAATTTGCCCCACAATTTGTCAGTGGGAAAATGGCCTCATATAAACGTTTGGAGGAAATAAATGCTAATCCAAAGCTCAGTCTTTCATTCTCCTAATTGCCCAGGGAATTTAAAGGAGACAAACTTATTTACTCACAGCAGGAAGTGAGCTGTAATAAACCATCTCCATTGTGGGCTGAAATCGGTTCCTGACAAGGAAGGGGAGGGGGACTGGGGATTTATACAGGGGGGTGGGTGGGGGAGGACACTGGGCAATGAGACAGTTTGGTGGCTCCAAGACTCTCCTGCATTTTAAAGAGGCACACTCTTAGGGATAAGTCAATTCAAAGTAGATAAATGGCTGGGTGGACATTAACCTTTAACCACCCTGGGCTACCTTAACTCTCAAGTTGGTTGCAGGAAGGATTCTGGGAAATGGGCAAGTTAGGCCCCCAAGCTGTCCCCAGAAGAAGCCATCCAGGAGAGCGGACAGAGAAGCTACTCACAGTACTGGACTGGAGGCAGGACCCTGAAAGCTGGCATCCCTGCAGGGAGGGTGAGCTCCAGCTCCAAGTTCCAGGGTTGGGTGTGCAGGGACCTCAGCCTCATGTATGGGGAGCAGAGGGTGAGACCACCAGGTGTTTTTGAATAGGCGTCATGGTAAAGAGACCCAGAAAAGCTGGCTAGGAGAGACAGGGCCCATACCTCCCATCTCATTCTTCCCAGTAGACTCAATGGCCTGCTGTGGGCTGCCCCTTTCTGATCTTTCTCCCCAGCAGGAGCCCAGGGACCCTGTTCTAAGGTGAGAAAGGTTCTCCCTGTCCCCACGGCATTCTAGCCAATACTGCTTAGAAGTCCTCTTATGACATAGGATGCAAAATGCATGTCCCTACAGGGCACCTAAACAGTCTATTCTCATAGACTACAGTGTGAATGGTGTCATCTAGAGCTGTGCAGTCCACAACCTGGGCAACTGTTCACAGTGGACTTGTCAGATACTGTCTTGGAACTGAAACATTCAAGGGGTCTCCCAGAAGTTCTCTTCTCCGTCCCCTCCTGTCTTCCCCTAAAGGTAAGAGGAACTTCTCAAAAGAGGCTGAGGACAGCGACACCAGGGTCTTGTCTCTGGACTCTTACCGTCTCTAGCCAGCCTCTGGACTTCTCTCCTTTGTCCTCACCCCATGCCCCATCTTCCCAACTCTGATTCAGGCATGTTATTACAGAACACCCTCAGAATGGCAACAGGTATCCAGGTTTGAATTCAAACACAGCCACCAACTGTGTGGCTGTGGCACTTCAATCAACCTCTTTGTTTCTACATTTTCTTCTCTGTAAAATGAGAATTATAATATTGTCAGGGCTGCTGTGAGATTCAAAGAGTTATGAGAGTAAAGTGCCCTGGTATAGCATCATGCTTAATGGATGGTTATTACTACTCTGAATGATAGTAAATGAGGGGTCCCTGGGAGCCTTCCCCATGCTCTGGTTTAGCAAGGAAGATTTAATCAAAAAAAAAAAAATCCTACAAAGAATTGAAGGAATTCCCCACCAAGATACAGGACAGGCCAGGTGCAGTGGCTCATGCCTGTAATCCCAACACTTTCAGAGGTTGAGGGGGGTGGATCATTTGAGCTCAGGAGTTTGAGACCAGCCTGGGCAACATGGCAAAACCATGTCTCTATAAAAAAATACCATGATTAGCCGAGCATGATGGCACACACCTGTAGTACCAGCTACTGGGGAGCTGAGGTGGGAGGATCACTTGAGCCCAGGAGACAGAGATTGCAGTGAGCTGAAATGGCACCACTGCACTCCAGCCTGAGCAACAGAGTGGGACCTAGTCTTAAGAAAAAGAAGGAAGGAAAAAGGAGGGGGGAAAAGGAGGGGGGAAGAGGAGGGGGGGAGGAGGGGGAGGGGGGAGTGAGGGGGAGGGGGGAGTGAGGGGGAGGGGGGAGTAACGGGGAGGGGCGAGTAAGGGGGAGGGGAGAGTAAGGGGGAGGGGAGGGGAGGAGAGGGAGGGGAGGGGAGGAGAGGGAGGGGGAGGAGAGAGGGAGGAGGAGAGGGGGAGGGGAGGCGAAGGGAGGGGGGAGGGGGAGGAGACAGGAGGGGGAGGGAGGAGAGGAGACAGGGGGAGGGAGGGGGAGGAGAGGGGAGGGGGAGGAGAGGGGAGGGGGAGGAGAGGGGAGGGGGAGGAGAGGGGAGGGGGAGGAGAGGGGAGGGGGAGGAGAGGGGAGGGGAGGGGGAGGAGAGGGGAGGGGAGGGGGAGGAGAGGGGAGGGGAGGGGGAGGAGAGGAGAGGGGAGGGGGAGGAGAGGGGAGGGGAGGGGGAGGAGAGGGGAGGGGAGGGGGAGGAGAGGGGAGGGGAGGGGGAAGAGAGGGGAGGGGAGGGGGAGGAGAGGGGAGGGGAGGGGGAGGAGACGGGAGGGGAGGGGGAGGAGAGGGGGAGGAGAGAGGAGGAGAGGGGGAGGAGAGAGGAGGGGAGGGGGAGGAGAGAGGAGGGGAGGGGGAGGAGGGGGAGGGAGGAGGGGGAGAGAGGAGGGGAGGGGGGAGGGAGGAGGGAGGGGGGGAGGGAGGGGGGAGGGAGGAGGGGAGGGAGGAGGGGGAAGGGGGAGGGGAGGAGGGGGAAGGGGAGGGGGGAAGGGGGAGGGGGAAGGGGGAGGGGGAGGGAGGGGGAGGGAGGGGGGAGGGAGAGGGAGGGAGAGGGAGGGAGGGGGAGGGAGGGAGGGGAGGGAGAGGGAGGGAGAGGGAGGGAGGGGGAGGGAGGGGGAGGGAGGGGGAGGAGGGGGAAGGGGGGAAGAGGGGGAGGAGGGGGAAGGGGGGAAGAGGGGGAAGAGGGGGAAGAGGGGGAGGAGGGGGGAGGAAGGAGGGGGAGGAGGGGGGAGGAAGGAGGGGGAGGAGGGGGAGGAGGGGGAGGAGGGGGAGGAGGGGGAGGAGGGGGAGGGAGGAGGAGGAGGGAGGAGGGGGGAAGGAGGAGGGGGAGGGAGGAGGGGGGAAGGGGGAGAGAGGAGGAGGGAAGGGGGAGGGGGAGAGAGGAGGGGGAGGGGGGAGGGGGAGAGAGGAGGGGGAGGGGGGAGGGGGAGAGGGGAGGGGAGGGGGGAGGGGGAAGGGGGAGGGGGAGAGGGGAGGGGGAGAGGGGAGGGGGAGAGGGGAGGGGGAGAGGGGAGGGGGAGAGGGGAGGGGGAAGGGGAAGGGGGAGAGAAGGGGGAGAGAAGGGGGAGGGGAGAGAGGGGGAGGGGGGAGGGGAGGGGAGAGAGGGGAGGGGGGGAGGGGAGAGGGGGAGGGGAGAGGGGGGAGGGGGAAAGAGGGGGGAAGGGGAAGGGGAGGGGGAGGGGGAGATGGGAAGGGGAGGGGGAGGGGGAGGGGAGCGAAGAGGGGAGGGGGAGGGGAGAGGAAAACAGGACAGCCCAAGGCAAAGGATAATGAAAGTTTGAGATGAAGCTTCGGCATCTTGGCTGCTCAGATAGCAGCAGTGCTCTGGCCTTTGGGACAGTCTACGTCTTCTGAGAAATCACACAGGACAATATAGAAGATGCCAGAGCATTGCTGAGCTGAGCCCCACAGGCAGGGTGGTGGAAGTGAGCTCTCTACTGGGGCTCCAGTAGTGGTTTCATGCAGCCTAGTTGTGGCTGGGACTGCAGTAGGTGATGGGTGGCTGCCTTCCTGAAGCACCTACTGGGTGCAAGATATTTTATTGCTTCAACTCCAAGCTCATGACAATTATCGATACAGTCATTTGTTTTATTTCTCTTTCTCACTAGGTAATCATCAACATCAAATCACAGACTTCATCAGTCTCATCTGTCACTATATCCCTAATGCTTAGCACGATGCCCAGCCCATATTAGGTCCTTGATAAATATTTGCTCAATGAATGAATGAACATTGTGCGGGAGATGTCATTATCAACATTTGACAGGTATGGCTCAGAAAGGTTAAGTGACTTGCCCAAAGCCACACAGCTATGAAGGGATTTACAGCCACACTGAAATTAGGGGCAGAAAGGGAAAATCCTTTTGCAAGCACCCGCAGCGCGCCTGTCATTGCATGGGGCACTTTACCTGCATTATCACATTTGCTCCCTAGGAGCAAGACACTCCTGTCCCCATTTCATAAAAAGCAAGATTTTCTGGCGAGTATTAAGTGGCTGGCCTGAGGTTGCACAACTAGCTGTAGGGCCATAAAAAGGGCCAATCCTATTATTCTGTTCCCCTCTGCATTGCACTGGCTCCTCACAAGAACGGCTCAGGACAAGACAATGTGACATTTTAGTGACACAATGGCAAGAAGCTCCTAAGGAATGCAGGCCTAGGCTGCTGCTGAAGTCCTGCCAATGACGGAGAGCAGGGACGCACACGTGCCACAGCTTGGGAGCACCTGTGCCTTCTGGATCAACAAGAATGATCTTCCAGCTGCAGAGGGAGAAGGGACAGTAAGGAGAGGGAACTGGCAGCCATGGTGGCAGGAAGGACCAATGACAGCACCCAGGGCCATAAAGGAATCACTCTAGACTCAAGGGAAGCACCCTCAGAGGAGAAGCAGCTGTGGTTTCCACTAACCAAGGGCCAGGGAGAATAATGTCAACCCCAGGCCAGATTCTGGAAGCGGTTATTGAGTAGAACTTATTATTTTATTCTAATGATCTTACACACACACAAGTGTATGTGTGCACACACAAACACAAAAACACACACACTCACTATGTACAGGAAAATACAGGCAGCCTTCCATATCTTTGGGCTCCACACCCATGGATTCGACCAGCCACTGACTGAATAAATTCAGAAAAAATACAAAATAACAATGCAAAAATAAAATATAAATAGTATAAATATAAATAATAAAAATTATAAATAATGTAAATAGTATAACAATTATTTATATAGCATTTACATTGTATTAGGTATTATAAGTAACCTAGAAATTATTACAAGTATACAAAAGGGCTGGGCACGGTAGCTCATGCCTGTAATCCCAGCACCTTGGGAGGCCAAGGCAGGCAGATCACCTGAGGTCAGGAGTCCAAGACCAGCCTGGGCAACATGGTGAAACCCTGGTCTCTAGTAAAAATACAAAAATTAGCCAGGCATGACGGCGCACATCTGTAATCCCAGCTACTCAGGAGGCTGAGGCAGGAGAATCACTTGAATCCGGGAGGCAGAAGATGCAGTGAGCCAAGATGGCACCACTGCACTCCAGCCTGGGCAACAGAGCAAGACTCTGTCTCAAAAAAAAAAAGTATACAAAAGGCTGTTCATATGTTGTATGCAAATACTATGCCATTTTGTATCAGAGACTTTTGATTTTAGAATCCAAGGGGTATCCTGGAGCCAATCCCCTGTGGATACCAAGGGACAACTATATATGGTATCTTTTCATGAACTTATATTTTAACATAAATGGTATCTTACTTCAAGTTATCATTCAGCAACTTGTTTTCATAACTTGACCATATGTCTTGGAGATACTACCATCTTGACAGAAATAGATCCACTTCATTGTTTTTAATGCTCTGAGGCACTGTTATAGTGCTGAGGCATTCCAGATATAGATGCACCATTGTTTATTTAGCCAGCCCCCTGATGATGGCCATTTGGGTTGTTTTTAACATTTTGCCACACTCTAGAGCTTACTGATATCATTTCCACCACATTCTGCATGTCAATGCAGATCATGAGGCAGCTTAGGAAAGTAGACTATTTTTTAATGGAAGGGACTAAAAAATATTGCAGCCATGATTTTAAGCTTATTTTCGTCCACTCCCTGCTACAATTACTTTCATTTCTTCCACATTCAAAATATGCTCATTCTCTCCTCCCACAAAATGTCTCATGCCATTATAGCTTCATGTTCAGAACCTTGAGTTCTTGTCTTAGCTCAGGCTGCCATAACAAAATACCATAGACTAGGGGGCTTAAACAACAGAAATTTATTTTCTCACAGTTCTGGAGCTTGCAGTCCAAGATCCAGGTGCCAGCATGGTCAGGTTCTGGTGAGGGCTCACTTCCTGGCTTGCAGACAGCCACCTTCTTACTGTGTCCTCACAGGGCCCTCCTTGGTTCATGTGCATGAAGCAAGGGAGAGATTTCTCTCTTCCTCTTCTTATAAGGCCACCAATACTATTAGATTAAGACCCCACTATTATGACCTTATTAACCTCAACTACCTCCTAAAAAGCCTAACTCCAAATACGGTCACATTGAGGGTTACAGCTTCAACCTATGACTTTGGAAGGAGACACAATTCAGTTGATAGCACTTCTGAATCAGGGACAGAGGCAGATGGGCTTCATAAGGTGCAGCTCCTACTACTCACCCCCATACTCAACATATAAAGATGAAAAAGAGGGCCGGATGCAGTGTGGCTCATGCCTGTAATCCCAGCACTTTGGAAGGCCAAGGGAGGTGGATTGCTTGAGGCCAGGAGTTCAAGACCAGTCTGGCCAACATGGAGAAAACTCTACTGAAAACACAAAAATTAGCTGGACATGGTGGTGCCTGCCTGTAATCCCAGCTACTGAGGAGGCTGAGGCACAAGAACCACTGTAACCCAGGAGGCAGAGGTTAGAGTGAACTGAGATTGCACTACTGCACTCCAGCCTTGGCAACAGAGCGAAACTCTGTCTCAAACATAAATAAAGATGAAAAAGGGACAGGATATTCGCAATAGGCATTCCCAGACAAAAAGGAGAGGAACCAGAGGTACTTAGTGGTCCCTGGTTCATAGAAATATCAAAATCCAGCGAAGCACAGGTTGTCAATTCCCTCTGCTTCCAGGGGCAGGGAACAGCCCTAGATTCGGGTCCAATTCTGCTTCCTTGGAGTGACTCCCTACTCCATTGTTCTCTATGGCTCTTAACTTTACTCTCTGGACTCTTGGTTCTCCTCTCCTAATCATCCTTCTGTTTGTGTAAGAAATGGCTGATATTTATAGCTAAATAGTTTTTTCAGCCTGCTTCCTGCTCTTAGAAAATTGGAGACTCAGAGGCCTGTTTTTATTTTGAAAAGCTGCAGTCTTTTTGTACACACTTACAGTGTTTTCACTGATACAGATATCTCGAAAATGTTATGGGTTTTCTTTTTTTTTTTTTTTTTTTTTTTGCTGGTTCTTTTTTTTTTTCTTCTTCTTTTTTTTTTTTATTATGCTTTAAGTTCTATGCATCTGATTGAGGTTCATTTCAATTGAAACAGGCTTCTCTTTCTCTTCTTCCCTCCTGTTGGACCCTTAAGATTTTTAGAAACCATGTCTAGCTAAAGGGTCTGCTAGTACCACCTTAAGTCTTTCAGAGGGTTTAACAAGGGGTCTTACAGCAACATCCTTAATTTTATCCTTAGATCCAGGTCTCTTATCTTACTTTGAGAATTTGTTACTGGCTGGGTGACTGGAGATATGAGGCAGTTTTCTTTTCCAACCTCAACAAGTCCCAGGCCTTCTAGACTTCTCTAAAATATGGGCATTGGCTGATGCACATTGTCTTGCATAATCCTCACAGGGGCTCTGGGAAGAAGGACAGTCCCCCTCCTTTTGCAAATGAGGCTTAAGAGATGGTTCAAACTCACAAAGCCAGGAAGCATCAAAACTGGAGTTACAACCCTTACATTCATGCATGCAACAAGTATTTGTTGAGCCCATCTGGGTGCTATTCTAAGCTCCAGAAATAGAGCAGCAAAGAGAAGAGACAACGCCCTGTCCTCATGGAATCTACAATCTAGTGGAAGAGACAGACCTTAGACAGTAAACAAATAAACGACAATTCAGATACTGGCTGGTACAAAATAAATTTTAAAATAACAAGGCAGAGGTGGAGTGATAGTGTATACCAGATGGAGACACGGTCATGGGGCAGGGAGACATTGCTGTTTATAAGGAGTGCCCAAGGAAGGAGGCTGCCCTGACACCTGACCTTCAAGACATAAGAATACAGTGCAGATATCCTCCCAAGCGTGGTGGCTCACAACTGTAATCCCAGCACTTTGGGAGGCCGAGGTGGGTGGATCACTTGAGGCCAGGAGTTCAAGACCAGCCTGGCCAGCATGGTGAAACCCCATCTCTACTAAAAATACAAAAATTAGCCAGGTGTGATGGCCCATGCCTGTAATCCCAGCTACTCAGGAGGCTGAGGCATGAGAATCGCTTGAACCCCGGAGGTAGATGTTGCAGTGAGCCAAGATTGCTCCACTGCACTCCAGCCTGGGTGACACAGTGAGATTCTGTCTCAAAAAATACTGTGCAGATATCCGGGGAAAGAGCATTCCAGGTAGAGGGGACCGCTGGGGCAAAGGCCTAGAGACCTTTAAGAACAAGAAAGTAAATTGTCTTGAGAGGCATGAGCAAGGAGGGTAATGGGAGGTGAGGTCAGGGAGGAAAAGGAGAAGGTGAGGAAGACTGTGGAGGGTCTTAAAGCAGAATCATGCAAGGATAGGACTTCGCCCTGAATGAGACCCAGGTGAGAGCATGATCTGGTTTCCATTTTTACAGGATGCCCCTGGATCTTCCACTCAACATGTCAGGACCCTCTTGGCTAGGACTGAAGAGCTCTAGTTAAAGGTAGGTAGGAAAAACCTTTCTCCCAATCCCATCCCATCCCATCCCATCCAGGGCACCCTCAGGCCCCATCTCCCCAGCCCTGCTGGGCTCTGGCTCCGGTTGCTTTCTCTCCACCCTGGAGCCCGACAGCCACCCTCCCTTCTCCTCCTCCCTGGAGTCACTCACTTCCAAGACAAATGGCAGCTTCTTCCTGCCCATCCGTCACTGCTCTCAGGCCCATCCATTAGTGGCCGCTCCCCATCCTGCCCCCAGCCCCACTGTCCTTGCTTGGGGACGGGGTCCATTGATCAGAGGCCCATCTGCCGCTTGTCACATTCTGGTGGCCCTGACAGCAGGAGACAGAGCTGTTGCTGGCCAGGCCAGCCAGGGGCCAAGGGAAAGACAAAACTACCCACCCCTGGGGTTGGGGCTGGGGCAAAAGCCCTGACTGGGAGAAGGGGGCAGCTGGTGGTTGGGGTCAGGGTAAGCCTTTTCCAGCCAGAGGCTGCTCCTCCAGGGCAAAATGGAAAGTGAGTTTCACAGAACAGACTTGCAAAGGCTCCCAAGCCCCCCTCCACATCTGGGTCTGCTCCAATCTGGGTGTGCAAGGCTGGTGGGGACCCGACCAAAATGCTGAAGGCCCTCCCATCCTGACTCCAGCTCTTCCCAGACTTCTCCATGCACCTCAAATCACCAGGCCAGGCCTAAACTGGGCACATCCCCCCAACCTAACTCTCTTCTGAATTTTCCACCCCCACCAGTAGCCCCCTGGCCCCTCCATGTCCACTCAAGAGCCTCCTCCCACTGCTAGGTGGCCGGAGAGGATGACCTATGGACCGCCTGCCCTCTGGCTCCTGGTTGAACTAAACAGCACTGGCAGGAGACCCGAAGGAGGGAGGATGAGGCTGAGGACTCATCCTCTGGCTCCTGCTCTGCAGGGTCCCTGTGGGTGACCATGGGTTGGCTGTGTCCCTCTACCCAAGGAGCTCTCTCCATACAACTCCCGCTCTGAGTGCTGGTAACCACCAGCCCCTTGCCTCTTTGCCTGGAGATGGTAAAGGCTCCCTACAGCTGCTAGCTCGGGACACCGCCTCATCCCTTGTGACTCCCTCCCTCTGCCTACATGAGTATAAATGGCCCCTTCATTAAACTGCTCTCAATTACCCAGTTTTAAAGTGTGCATCATTCAGTCAATAGAAAAAAAAGTATGCATCAGAACAGGACCAAGTGGCAGAGGGTGAGGGTGTGGGTGCCTGCCCTGGGGAGGCAATGAGAGGCAGAGGTACACACCCTCCACTGTAACACAAATTCAAGTATTAAATCACGAAGAATTTCAAGACAGCAAGCATGAAGCACAGGGCCCTTCCAAGCCTGTGGGACTGCCCTGGCAGCACGCCCATGCAGCTGGCCCCATCTACCACCCTTCTCTCCTTGTCTCTCCCAGCCTCTGACCTCCTGGCCACATCCCCACACACACTGAAGACTTTGGCCACTGCTCAGGCTCCTGTTCACCCAAGGGCCAGCATCATCCTAAGGGAGTCGCCTTGCACCTAGACAACCCATCCATCAACCTGGCTGTCAGGCATCCCCTACCTCCCCATCTCCAGGGACCTCCATCTTCATCCATCTCAGCTACTCCCTCCCATGGTCAAATCCCTACACAACCCAGCCTAGCCCTGGGCAAGGATGCTTTTTAGAAATCTCTTCTCAGTATCAGCTAATATCTGCCTCCTGTAAGATCCTCGAATTCTTCTCAGCAAGGCTCTCCAGGGCTCCAAGAAGGGGCTGCCTCCCTCAGACACGCAGCCCACATAGGTCTGAAGACATGACTGCAGAAGCAGAGGTTGGAATGATGTGCTTTGAAGATGGATGGAGGGGCATGGGTAAAGGAAGGCTCTAGACACTAAAATAGAGAAGGAAACAGATTCTTCTCTAGAGACTCCAGAAGGAACATAGCCCTATGATACCGTGATTTTAGCCCATAAGACCCACTTTGGAATTCTGACCTCCAGAACTGTAAGATAAAACATTGGTGTTGTTCTAAGCTACTAAGTTTACTGTGATTTTTTTACAACGTTAGGAAACTAATATAGATTTTGGTCTCCAGACACCCTCTACTCCAGACTAAGCTCAATCAATTTCTCTAAGCATGAGAATGTGATCCCAGGAAAGTGTGACCTCTCCAGACTTCAGTTTTTTGTTTGTTTTTTGAGACAGAATGTCACTCTGCCACCAAGGCTGGAGTGCAATGGCACAATCTGGTCTCACTGCAACCTCCACCTCATGGGCTCAAGCGATTCTCCTGCCTCAGCCTCCCGAGTAGCTGGGATTCCAGACATGCACCACCACACCCAGCTAATTTTTGTATTTTTAGTGGAGACGAGGTTTCACCATGTTGGCCAGGCTCTCAAACTCCTGACCTCAGGTGATCCACCCACCTCGGCCTCCCAGAGTGCTGGGATTACAGGCATGAGCCACCATGCCCGGCCAGCTTTCTCAAATTGGGGACGGGGAGATGTTGTGAGGATCAAAGAAATCAATAGATGTAAAGTGGTTAGCATGTTAGGCAAAGCACTAGAAATATTAAGCACTCAAAAACTGCTAGAAGATATTATTATTGTTGTTATTGTTGTTGTTTGATGTTTTCTATAGCACCCTGGTTTTCAACCAGGAGGAATTCTGCCCCTGGGAAGGGATATTTGGCAACATCTGGGAACATTTTTGGTTGTCACAGCTGCAGGGGAGGGGTGCGGCTAGTGGGAAAAAGCTATGGATGCGGCTAAATATCCTACCATGCACAAAACACCCCCCAACAAAGAATTATTTTGCCCAAAATGTCAATAGTGCAGACGGTGAGAAACCCTGCTAGGCTTGGTACGATTTAAGTCTACTCATTTTAAGCCTCTGGCTCCCAGTCCTGCAACTCAAGTTTCCACCACAAGGTGGCGATTCAGCCAGTGCCTCTCTTTACTGTACTGGTGGATACTTCCCACCCTAGATTCACAAATTATTCTCCATTATCTCTTTCTATCAAAAGCTGTGCCCTGTAAAGTAGCAAACCACGTTCAAAGAGCTATATGGAGCTGCCTCTCCATACAGCACATAACAAAGCAAATCTATCCACATCTTCTCTGTTCCTCAAAACATTTTAGTCACAGGTGTTATTATTCCCATTTAACAGAGAAGGAAACAGGCTTAATGAAGCCGTTCTCTCAAACCAAGTGCCTCTTTAGCAGTTGTTGGCTGGGACACTCCTGGCTTGGAGTTCTGGCTCCACTTGAATTCGAATCCTGATTTCATAAGCTCAGAGTCCAGAACATTCTCTGCATTTGGGGAATTCCTGCAATGCCTCACACTGGCTTCTCTCTGCCTTTGCACCCTGCATTCATCTGCCTGGGCTGCAGGAGGCTCATCATCTGAACCCAGGGGTTCCAAAACATGCCTGAATGTTGGAATCTGCAGGTGAGCTTCAGAAAGTTCTGGGGCCTGTGTCCTACCCTGAGATTTTGAGCCAATTTGGAATTTTTGTAAGAACTTAAAAGCAATTAGAATCTGCAAGTATGCCTGGGAACCACTACTGCTTTCACTGGCATCCTTTAAAATAAATTCCATTATTTTCAAGCATTTCACTATTTAACTTTCTGAAGATTTAAGGGGAAGGAGCAGGAGGCCTTCCTCCATTTCTGTTACCCACCAGCTTGTGGCTGTTTCCACCTTCCCTCTTCTCCCTAAGGCAGGCAGAGCCCTATCACTGCCTTGTCTTTGCAGAAGAGTTCTTCCCACTTTCAGGCCCTGCTGTGACTCAGGCAAGCTTGTCAAGGAAATTTCCTTTGGCATAAAAATGCAATGCTCTTCATGAAAAGAATTCTGGCAAGTCAAATGTCTTTATTTGATCACAATTATGTATATAGTAAAACACTGTCCAGAGCAGGGGTCCTCAAACTTGGCTGCACTTATGTGCACTTTAAAAAAAAAAATGACCAGCCCATACCCTAGACCAATTACATCAGAATTTCGAGGTAAAGGTCCCAGGTAATTCCAACATGCAGCCAAATTTGCGAACCAGGCCCTTGCTTCCTTACATGTGACCCCCTAAAGCAGCCAACACTATCAGCACTACCTGAGTGCTGGTTAGAAATGCCAAATCTAAGCCATACTCCAGACCTACCGCATCAGAATCTGCATTTTAACAAGATCCCAAGTGATTGCCTGTGCATGTTAGAGTTCGCAAAGCATCAATCTAGAACCAAAAATAAGCCAATGTTAGCCAGGTGCAGTGGTTCACACCTGTAATCTCAGCACTTTGGGAGGCCGAGGCAGTTGGATCACCTGAGGTCAGGAGTTTGAGACCAGCCTGTCTCAGTGAAACACAGTGAAACCCGATCTCTACTAAAAGTACAAAACTTAGCCGGGCGTGGTGGCTCACACCTGTAGTCCCGGCTACTCGGGAGGCTGAGGCACTAGAATCGCTTGAGCTGGGAGGCAGAGGTTGCAGTGAGCCAAGATCATGCCACTACACTCAAGCCTGGGCAACAGAGTGAGACTCAGTCTCAATAAATAAATAAATAAGCGAATGTAAACAAGCTGCCCCCTTCTTCACAAATCTACAGCTGCTACCAGTCTCAGCCAGATAAGTTCCCACTTGTTATCCTTCCACCTCTCTGGGAAACAGTGCTGTTTGTTCAGTGGGACAGAGGGGAGAATTTGGTGGATAGTTCTCCATTCTAAGTGTCTTCTATGTCTCAAGCGTTGTGCTTGCGGCTGGGCACCCCACAACACTCAGGGCAGGGAGCTCCTGTCCTCATGGAGCTTAGCTTCTAATGGACAAGAGCCAAAGCAAGCAGACAAATCAACTTTTAAACATTGCAAGTTGGTCAGGCATGGTGACTCACGCCTGTAATTCCAGCACTTTGGGAGGCCAAGGTGGGTGCATCATTTGAGGCCAGGAGTTCAAGACCAGCCTGGCTAACATAGTGAAACCAGATCTCTACTACAAATACAAAAATGAGCCAAAGTGATGGCTCATGCCTGTAACCCCAGCTACTTGGGAATCTGAGGCAGAATTGCTTGAACCTGGGAGATGGAGTTTACAATGAGCTGAAGTCATGCCACTGCACTCCAGCCTGGGTGACAGAGGGAGACTCTGTCTCAGAATAAAATAAAATAAATAAAATAAGAAAACTGCAAGCTATGAAAAGCGCTGAAAAGGAAACCAACAAAAGACTGGTGTATTAGTCCGTTCGCACACTGCTATGAAGAAACACCCGAGACTGGGTAATTTATAAAGGAAAGAGGTCTAATTGACTCACAGTTCTGCACTGCTGAGGAGGCCTCAGGAAACTTACAATAATGGCGGAAGGCAAAGAAGAAGCAGGCACCTTCCTCAAAAGGCGGCAGAATGAAGCGCGTACAACAGGGGAAAGGTCGGACATTTATAAAACCAACAGATCTCGTGAGACTCACTCACTATCGCGAGAACAGCATGGGGGAAACTGCCCCCGTGATTCAATTACCTCCACCTGGTTCCGCCCTTGACACGTGAGGATTGTGGGGATTATAATTCAAGATGAGATTTTGGATAGGGACACAGCCAGACCATATCAACTGGGATAATAAAAGGGGCTCTCACTGGCTCCTTAAACTGTGGCCAGGGGTGGCCTCTCTGATGAGGTGGGGGTTAATCTGAAGCCTAACCAGGAGAAGAAACAGCAGGAACCAGCCACAGGAAACCCAGCAGGGAGGAGCTGACAGGGCAGAAGGCACGACTCAGTCGAAGGTCCTGACATGAGCAAGTGCTGAGTGTTCTAGAAACATAAATGAGGCCGGGCGCGGTGGCTCACGCCTGTAATCCCAGCACTTTGGGAGGCCCAGGCAGGCGGATCACAAGGTCAGGCGATCGAGACCATCCTGGCTAACACGGTGAAAGCCCATCTCTACTAAAAATACAAAAAAAAAAAAATTAGCCAGGCGTGGTAGCCGGCGCCTGTGGTCCCAGCTACTCAGGAGGCTGAGGCAGGAGAATGGCGTGAACCCAGGAGGCCGTGCTTGGAGTGAGCCGAGATCGCGCCACTGCACTCCAGCCTGGACGACAGAGCGAGACTCCGTCTCAAAAAAAGAAACATAAATGAGGTCACTGTGGTTAAACCAAAGTGATCCAAGGAACAGGTGGGAAAGAAAGGCTAGAGAGACAGGCGGGGGCCAGGAAAGACTTTTATTGTATATGCAAATAGAAGCCTTTGAAGACTTCTATTATACTAGGAGAGTAATGGAATTTTAGTCTTAGAATGTTCTCTTTGGCTGCTGGGGGGAGAACAGGCTAGAGGCAACCAGCATCCAGGACATAAATGACAAATTGTGAAGCCAGGACACCTGGGTTCAAATGACAGGTCCTATACCTTTTCCTATGTGCCAGATGCTATGATTTGCACATTAACAATATGGCGAATTCACTTTAGGAGACCGAGGCAAGAGGATCGTTTGAAGCTAGGCATTCAAGACCAGCCTGAGCAAACATAGTGAGACCCCATCTCTACAAAAAATAAGAAAAATTAGCCGGGCATGAAGGCACATGTCTGTAGTCCTAGCTACTCAGGAGGCTGAGGCAGGAGGACGATTTGAGCCCAGGAGTTTGAAGCTGCAGTGAGCTGTGATAGCATCACTGCACTCCATCCTGGGCAACAGAGCGAGACCCCATCACAAAAAAAAATAATAATAAGACAAGCTAAGGTGGGTGGGTAGAAAGAACTAGTAAGACTTGTTCAGATTTTCAGGGTTAATGGAGTATCTGTTACATTTTTAAACACAAAGTTAAATAAAAGTGAAAAGGATGACTCTCCGGAGCTTGTTTTTCCTACCTGAGATAGCAAGGAAATAGCATGTACTCATTTACTTCCAAAGAGTGGGGCAGAAATGCGGGTTAAAAACTCCGTGGAAGGCTCTCTTCTCTTCTCCTCCCATAAACCTCACCTCTACCAGCCTCAGGTCAAATGTACCTGAAAGTTCTGATAAGGAAAGGGCTGCAAGCTCCCAGGGATCTGCAGCAGGGCAGCTATACTGCACAGCAGGGCATCACCCCCATCAAAATCCTGCAAATGGCGCCCCTGGAGTGGTGGACAGGCAGACCCTGATGAGGACCCAGACATGAAGTTCCGCGGGAGAGACAGTTGGGAAGCCACGTTGAAGGGTTTGACAACTGGATGGCAAGAGAGGAAGAGGCAGGTCTTGAGAGCAGTTTAAAGAAAGTGGGCTGTGAGAGGGACAAGAGGAGCTAATGATTCGACACAGCTGTGGGAATAAAGAGAGATCATTTTTTAAGTTGGGAGACACCTAAGAATGTCCAGATCAGGGATAGCCAATCTTTTGGCTTTCCTGGGCCACATTGGCACATTGGAAGAGTAAGAACCGTCTTGAGGCTGAGCAGTGACTCACGGCTGTAATCCCAGCACTTTGGGAGACTGAGGCGGGCAGATCACCCGAGGTCAGGAGTTCAAGACCAGCCTGGCCAACATGGTGAAACCCTGTCTCTACTAAAAAAAGAAAAAACTACAAAAATTAGCCAGGCATGATGGTGCGCGCCTGTAATCCCAGCTACTCGGGAGGCTGAGGCAAGAGAATCGCTTGAACCTGGGAGGCGGAGGTTGCAGTAAACTGAGATTGAGCCATTGCATTCTGGCCTGGGTGACAGAGTGAGACTCCATCTCAAAAAAAAAAGAACTGTCTTGAGCCACACATAAATACACTAATACTAACAATAGCTGATGAACTAATATATATATATAGCAAAAAAATCTCATGTTTTAAGAAAGTTTATGAATTTTCATTGAGCCGCATTTAAAGCTGTCTTGGGCTGCACATTGGATAAGCTTTGTCTAGATTCTGATCAGAAGAATCCCAGAGAATTCTCAAAAAATCAAGAGGCATGAGAAAAACTAGCATATCAGTGGGATTTTAATTTGTATATCCTTGATGCCCAGCGCATTAGTCACAGTTCTCCAAAGAAACAGAACCAAGAGGAGAGATGGATAAATAGAGATGATATTGATATGCAAAGAGATTCAGTAGAGGGAACTGGCACGTGCGATTGTAGAAGCTAAGTTCCAAAATCTGCAGTTGGGCAAGCTAGATACTCGGGAGAGCCAATGGTGTTGTTCTAGTCCAAATGCCAGCAGGCTTGAGACCCAGGAAAAGCCAATGTTTCCATTTGAGTCCAAACCCAGGGGAAAAAAAAACCTGATGTCCCAGCTTGAAGATAGTCAGGCAGGAGGAGCTCCTCTACTCGCAGGAGGGCCAGCCTTTTTGTTCTATTCAAGCCTTCAACTGATTGGATGAGACCCACTCTCATGAGGAAGGGGAATCTGCTTTACTTGGTCTACCAAAATTCAAATGTCAATCTCATCCAGAAGTAGACACACCCAGAATAATGTTTGGCCACATGTCTGGGCACCAGTTGACATATAAAATGAACCATCACAGTTAGTATGGTGGGAAATGTTTTCCTACGCTTAGGAGATATTTGTTTTTTCTTCAATGAATTGTAAGGTTGTATCCTCTGCCCATTCCATTAAGTCCTAGTGATTTTCTTTATCAAGAGATTTACCTTTTGCTGTCATGTATGTCAAAAAGATTTGGTCAGCTTATCTTTCAGCATTTTTTTTTTTTTTTTTTTTGGTGACAGAGTCTCGCTCTGTTACCCAGGATGGAGTGCAGTGGTGCAAACATGGCCCACTGCAGCCTCAACCTCCTAGGTTCAAGCGATCCTCCTACCTTACCCTCCCAGCTAGAACCACAAGCTTATGCCACCATGTCCAGTTAATTTTTTCTTATTATTTTTTGTAGAGACAGAGTCTTGCCACGTTGCCCAGGCTGATATTAGACTCCTGGACTCAAGCAATCCCCCTGCCTTGGCCTCCCAAAATGCCGAGATTACAGGCATGAGCCACCATGCCCAGCCTCTTTTGGCCTCTAGGTGGGGGATATGTCTTGAAATGCAGGCGTGTAAACATATTGTAAGCTAAATCTGTTGGTCTTTTTTCTTAGCGGTTCTACCCAAAGTCATGGATAAAGGCCTCCTCATCTGGAAATCAAATACTTTTTTAATACTTTCTTTCAGCATTTTATTGTTTAATTTTTTAGTTTCAAATGTTTCACCCGTCTAGTTTTTATTTTTTGGACTCTTGAATGAGATAAATATCTAAATTGACCGTTTTCCAAATAACCAGATTTACAGATAGCATTTACTGAATAATCCATCCCTCTTCTATTGATATGTGATCTTTCATTTCTCATGGACTGAGTTTTATTTAGGACTATCTATTTCATTCCATTGATTTGTCTATCCAGTCGTATGCCAGTAACATGCTGCTTTTATTATTGTAGCTTTATAATGCATTTTAATACCTGGTAAGGCAAACCTTCTTTCACATCAATTTAGCTCTTCTCCTCTTGTTGGACTGGATTGTTGTTTTTTCTTTTCCCATGTGCTTTAGAGTCAGTTTTATCCCTTTTTCCACTGACATCAGAGATGTGACCTTGACATTCATAGAGGGTTGTGTTTTGTGCCAACATCACAGGGATTCTCGGCTTCCCTGAGATGGTCCCTAACCTGGTTACCCTCCTGGCTGTGAGCTGCTGGAGTTAGGCTCATGCTGACCCACAGGGAAATACAGGCTCTTGTGGCTAAGAAAGAGGAGACAGGACCATGTGTTCCTTCCCCCCAACTACTTTAGTGTTTCTGCTAAATAAAAGTCCATTTTTATTCTTATAGGAGCTGAGCGGGGAGATGTTTTACACCCCAGTTTTCACCCACCATGATCTATGTCCCTTTTACAAACTTATCTCTGGGTTTTTGCTCAGTTTATAAGCTAGGGGCGATCTTTCTTCCCTAAAGCCTCCTTCCACCACAGTCTGGAGGAACCTTGAGATTTCCTGCCGATGATTTAAAGGGCTATAACACTCGCAGGCTAGATTTGTTTTAGTGTCCATAAAACTCAAAAATTTCATAAAACAATTGGTGAAAATAAAATTACCAAAAAATGGTATAGTGCCAGCAGACTGTATAATAGTTACGGGAGAAATGGAGACTATGATTCACTGGGGGATAAAAATGACAATGTATTTATTGCAGTGCACTGACAAGAAACTAATTTGTCCCTTTTACTTTTGAGACAGGGAAAAAATTCCAATTTTTCTCCTCTTGCGCTGACTCTGACAGGAGAGCAGGAGGTGATGGCAAATGATTCTCAGCTTTGGGGCTTGTGTGCATGTGTGTTCATGTGTGCACTATCATGAGGGGTTTCAGTAAAAACACAACTGTGTTCTGTCTCACCATGGCCTAGATCTTTTTGAGCCTTGAAAAAGTTTCCTTAACCTATAATATATTCGTATGCATATATGTAAGTTTGTGTAATGCACGTACGTGTGTAAGTGTGAATGTGCATATGTGAGAGGGTTGTGTGTGTACATAGGTACACATATGTGCACGCATCTGTGTTTGTGTTCATGTATTTTATCTGGCCATTATTGGCAATGGTTGAAGAAGACAGGTTATAGGAAAATGAATATTGTTTTACCAAGGAGACGTGTGCTCTCCTTGTGTAAAATACGGCTGGGTGTGGTGGCTCACACCTATAATCCCAGCACTTTGGGAGACTGAGGTGGGAGGCTCACTTGAGCCCAGGCCTGGGCAACATAGCAAGACCCCATCTTTACAAAAAATTTAGAAATTAGCCAGTAGCGGTGCACACCCGTAGTCCCTGTTACTCTGGAGGCTGACGTGGGAGGATTGCTTGAGTCTGGGAGGTCAAGGCTGCAGTGAGCTGTGATCACACCACGGCACTCCAGCCTGGGCAACAGAGCAATACCCCATGTCAAAAAAAGAAAAAAAGAAAGGAAAGGGAAAGGGCACAACAGGCAAAATGAAAGCAAATGAAAATTTCAACTGAGAGATAGTGATGGAAACTGGATCAGAGGTGGCTTGATGGTGACGGGGGTGGGTGGGAGGTGACTGCAACAAAACTCCAGGGAACTTTCCAGACTCATGGAAATGGTCTATGTCTTGGTTGGGGTGCAGATTACACAGGTGTATACATTTGTCAAAGGTGGTTGATCTATAAACCTGAAATATACAAATTTTATGTAAGTTATACCTCAATAAAGTCAATTTTTTTAAAAAGACCTTTATGAAGGAGGAAGGGAGAGAAGGGAGAGAAGTTGCTTCTGACCTGAAGGGTAAGGGTCAAACCCAGCCTCTAGCATGCTGTGAAGTCCAGGGGGCAGTCCCTGAATGTATGACCAAATGAATGAATGAAATTGGGGCCAAACTTAATTCTCCCCACAGACAAAGTCCACTGTGCAGGATGAAATAAGCCATGGAGAGTGGCCTTGGGGGAGGTCTTAGTATACCCATTTTACAGATGAGGCAATTGAGGCTTAGAAAGCTCACCTGACTTGACTTTCTATGGGTCACACAACGAATGAGAGGCGATGAAAGAAAGTGACCCAGGCTCAGTTAACTGCCCAAATTAATCATACCAATGATGGAGGGTAGGATTCGCTTAGGATAACCCTGTTGGCTGCTCTGAGCCTTCTCTGGACACAAAGCCTTAGATAGACTTGGTAGTGTCCACAGGGGAGGACGGTCCCCCAACACAGCCTCTCAGGGCCGGGCTGGCCCCCGCTCTCCCTGGGTGGCTCCCACAGGAGCACTGCTCTCAACACAGCCTGCTGGGATTCTGCAGAGATAAAATGAGGGGACTGTCAGAGGTGTGGGCAGGGTCAAGGGCCCCAACAGGGGAGGGGAGCCCCCTGGAACCAGGACCAGCAGGCACAGCCACGTCCCTGTACCTGAGGGTGAGAGGAGGAAGGGCAGTGTCATTGAGCCTGTGCCAGGGGAGCCACAGGGAGGGCCGCCTCCAGTAAAGAGGGACACAGCTGTGGCAGGGCAGGGGAACCGACCCCTGGCAGCTCTCCCCCATTTCTCCGATCCCAAGGGGCTCCTAGGACCCACCCCGCCTGGAGCCCAGAAGCCCCGGCCCCCAGAAGTCAGCCTTCCCGGGGCACAGGACAGAGTGGAGATAATAGAGTGGACCCCGCCCTGACCGAGTTGGAGCCTATGGAGGGAACTTGGCAACAGACCTCGCCTGGGTCCCCCGCCCTGATGGTAACCAAGAAAGATAGTATTTTGGAATGAGGTACAGGCAGATGAAATACACAACCTGCTCCAAGGTAGGCAAAAAGGTCATTCGGGGCACAGAGAGGATGCCCTGTCAGAGTTCCAACTCAGCCCAGTCCTCTGATCAGCTCTCTGACCCGGCCTTAGACAGGGTCAGAGATGATCTGCTTGGCACCTGTGATGGTTAATTTTATGTGCCAATTTGAGTGGGCCATGGAGTGCCCAGATATTTGTTCAAACATTATTCTGGGTGTGTCTGTGAGGGTGTTTGGGGATGAGATTAACATTTAAATGGACAGAGTAAAGTAGACTGTCCCCCATCACATATAATATGGGTGGGCCTCACTAATCAGTAGAAGGGCTGAATAGAAGAAAAAAGGCTGACCTTCCCTGCTGTAAAATTGAATCTTTCCTCCTACCTAACCTCTTTCCAACTGAGACATTGACTTATTTTCCTGCCCTCTTCCTAGAATGGAAACATCAGCTCTTCCTGGGTCTCTCCCAGCACTCAGGCAGGAGCTCCAGCACCAGCTCTCTGGGATCTCCACTTGCCAACTCACCCTGCAGACCTTGAGACTTGTCAGCCTCCATCATCGCAGGAGTCACGCCCCTAGAATCAATCTGTTTCCACGTGTGTACATCCTATTGGTCCTGCTTCTTTGGAGGACCCTTATACACTGCTTCTTCTTCAGTGGTTAGGAAAAGAACAAGGTTTGGTGAGGCCAGAGCAAACTTTCCTACCCCAGGTGACCAAAGCAAAGTGTCAGAGCCAAACCTGGGGCTGGATAAGTGAGTGAGTTCCCAATACTGGAAGTCAAAGATGCCAGGAAGGAGACAGAGACAAGGTAGGGTCTAAGGTCAGTCTCCATGGGTCCTCTCTGCCTGGCCTCCATTCCTCTTTGCTTTGCTTTTAGTACCCCAATTTCATTCTGAGGACCACCCCTCTCCCACGTTTAGGCTGTGTGGTTTGAGCTGGGCTGGGCCAACCCTCAGGGTGAGCACACATACATGCCCAGCCAGGCAAATTGCCACAAGCTGCTGGGCCAGTGACTGGTTCATACCAGCGAGTCAGTCCTGAGGCTTTTGCTGGAACTGTCCTGAAAATAAAGGTCTTATTTGCTCTGAGGTTGTTCAGCATGAAAGTGAAAGTCTAGGGTTGCAGCAGCTGTGTAGACTGAGACTCAAGAACACAGAGCCAGGAGCAGTGGCTCAGTCTGTAATCCCAGAGACTTGGTAGGCTGAGGTGGAGAGGATCCCTTAAACTCAGGAGTTGGAGGCCTCAGTGAGCTATGATCGCATGACTGCACTCCAGCATGGGTGACAGAGTGAGACCTCATGTCAAAAAAAAAAAAAATTCACAAAAAACTTTTCAAAGAACTCGAAAAGGAAAGGAGCATTGAAAGATAAAGCACAGCCGACTCCTGACACCACTGGCCAATCTCCTGGATCCAGTGCTTCCTGAAGGCAGATGTATCTCTAAGTGTCTCATTACACAGTCAATAAAGTCCTGACAAATACAGAGTCCAGAGCTCAGAGAACAAAAACAGAAACAGGGCTGGATTGAAGCAAAGGGTAGGGGTAAGGAGAAAAGGCAGGGAGGAACCAGTCCTGAGGAATGACCTTGAGTGGGTAGGGGCTTGGAGGGGAGGGGTGGGACATGGACTGTCCTCGCAGAGTCTCAGGATGCCCAACATCCAACTTCCTAAGGAAACACAGCCTTCAGAGAACACACTCTGCCTCTTTTCCCAGAAAGCAACCTCTCGTAGCTGAGTTTCTACCTGCCCTTTTGGAAGTTCTGCATGCAGGTATCATTAGGTATCATTAGTGCCTCAGGGCCAACCCCGGACAGGAGACTAAAGCTGCTGTATTTGTTACTCAAATGCCAGAGGCACTCATTATCCCCAGTGAACTTTACAGAAAACATGCTGTGTGTCATTCTTCCTCGTCCCCCTCCCTCCTGCACCATCTCCTCACCCAGCCGCCATATCTACATCCTCTGAGCTTCGTCAGCCCAACTGCTTAAATGTCTCTTAAATCCACCCACACTTCTCTCCATCCCCACCACCTCCCCCCATTCCAAACTCCATCATCCCTCTGTGGACCATGTCAAGACCCTCACGTACAAGTTTATTCAAAGCAGAGGGACTGGGACCCTACACAAGGGGCTCAAAAACTCTCCAGTTCAAGAGCTCTGAGCTGGGAAATGTGACTTCACCCTTAGCCCAAGTTTGTCCTGGGGGTGGACAGTCTGGCCCCCTGGGCAGTGCAGTGAGCAGCTCTAAGCAGGGAGAAGGGTGAATACCTGCAGGGCAGTGGCTCCCAGCAGGAGGAGGGAGTCATACTGCTTTTGGCTGGAGCCCCACACAGACTCTGGGAGGACACATTGCCCTCCACTCTCCTAACAGAAGGTTTCAACATGAGGCTGGTTCACAGGGCAGGACATCTGCCCTTTTTTTTTTTTTTTTTTTAACAAAAATGGGATCTTGCTGTGTTGCACAGGCAGGTCTCGAACTACTGGGCTCAAGTGATCTTCCTGCCTGTGCCTCCCTAAATGCTGGGATTACAGGCGTGAGCCACTCCTGACTTCATCTGCCTATTTTGATCTGCAGCAGGCTTCATATGGGGACTGAAACCCATTCCCCCCACCTCAGTCCCACCACCCTCACACACACACACACGTGCACACATGCACACAGCTGCACATTGCCCAGTGCTGCTGCAGTGTACAGGGTCCCAGGTCATCAACGTCTAGCTCTGGGTGTGGGGAGGGGAAAAAAGGACCTGAAATTGCAGGTTGGGAAGGGAGTGGAAAGGGCAGGTGAGCTCTAAGGAGTAAGAGGTTGGGCTTGCCCATCTCAGGGATGTGTAGGCTGGGTCTGCGATGTTCATAGACAGCCCAGCCCTGAGACCACAGAGGAGAAAGGGCTTGGAAGGAAAATCAGATCCCATAGGGAGACCACATTACTCCAGGTCAGATGCCCGAAAAGGAGAAAGCTCTCAGCATCTGCACCTCTAGAGGGTCTCAGGCATCTCCACCTCCAGCCACACCCTAAGTAAAGGCTCCTCCTCTCTGAGAACCTGAGGATTCCTGTCCCTCCTCAAGCTTCAGGATGTGAATGTCTGGAATCCTGGTTGGAAGGTCTGGAGTGAACTGTTCCTCCCCCATCCCACAGCAGAGAGAGCTTCCTTTCTAGACAAAATAGCCTTAGCTCCAATGACAGGACCAAGAGAATAGAACACCTGGGTCTTTAGAACCTGCAAAACCCACTTTCTCTGACACTCAATTTCTTTGGTTGAGCAAAAGCCATGAAGAAAAGGCCGATCTTGTACAGCTAGTCCAGCTGAATGTGAGCCTATTTATGTGTACACCCTTGTGTAGTAGGCAACCTCTGAGATGGTCCCCAGTGATCCCCCCACTCCTTTCACACTTCATGTAATCCCCTCTCCTTTCTCTTTGAGTGTGGGCTGGATCTCGTGACTTTTTCTAACAAATATGGCAAAAATAATGGGATGTCACTTCTGCAATAAGGTTACAAAAAGACCATTGCTTCTCTCTCTCTCTCTCTCTCTCTCTCTCTCTCACTCTGTCTCACTCTGCAATGTTGTAAGCTTGCCATGTGGAAAACCCCACATGGCAAGGAATTGAGGGAGACCCCCCCCCAACCAATCACCATCAAGGAACAGAATCCTGACAACAACCTGTGAGTGAAAATGGAAGTGGATACTCCCTCAGTTGAGTCTTCAGATGAGACTGCAGCCCCAATAATATGACAGTAACCTCATGAAAGACCTTGAGCCAAAGACATTCAGCTAAGCCATGCCCTGATTCCCGAGCCACAGAAACTATGAGATAATAAATGTTTGTGTGTTAAGCTTCTAAATTTTGGAGTAATTTGTAACAGCAACAGATAACTAACTAATACTTTTAGTACACAGAGCCACCAATCCTATGTGTATGTCTGTGGTATATGCTTTTGCTGTGTCTGTACATCATCTGTGTGTATGCTGAGTATTTAGTTAGTAATGAGTTATGCACTGCAACAATAATGCTGCATAACAAATCACCCCAATACTCACGAGACTTAAAAACAACTGTAATTGCTCACAGGTCTGTGAGTCAGCAGGGCTCACACATGTGTCTGTGGTCAGCTAAAGGTTAGGAAGGGCAGCTCTGCTGGTCTTGGCCGGACTCTCTCATGTATTTGCAAGTCAGTTGGCTGTAAGATGGTGTAGGATGGCTGCAGCCAGGATAACTGTGCTGTTCTCCCCCTAGTCTCTAATGGTCCCTCATCCTCCAGCAGCCTAGCTGAGCCTTGTTCATGTGCAGCTGGGCACAGTTCTAAGAGAGCTAGTGGAAGCTGCCAGCTGTCTTGAGGCCTAGGCTCAGAACTGACTCATTGTCCCTTCCACTTCATTCTATTCCCCAAAGCAAGTTTCAAGTCCAGTCCAGGTCAAGACGGTAGGCGAATAGACTTTATCTTCTATTAGGAGGAACTGCAAAGTCACATTGAAAGGGCAAGGATTCAGGCAGGGACAAATGAGTGGGGATGTTTTTGCAATCTACCCCAGCTACTAAAATGTGCAGTGTGCATATCTTCCATACTATCCAAACCCTATGCCTTCATCTCAGGTGTCTCTGGCTTAGGTCAGCACCCTGATTTTACGGTCTATTTTTTGGTTCTCATAACAATGTGTACAATGTTCACATGCAGGCATGCTCAGAAGTTGGCTACACATGTGCTCAGGCCCTACACACAGAGCCCCATGAAGACTAACACATTTGATAGCTACATATTCAATGTGTACCCACCCAGCTTTTCCTTGCTTTGTCTACAATGTGCACACACAGCCACATGTTATCACATGAGTGCATGCAAGCAGGCACACCTAGGTTGCCTAGTCTAGTCAAAGTGTGCACACACATTCAGACACATGCAGACGTGTGCACATACCATTTTAGGAGCTGTACACAGTGAGCACACAATAACCACAGACACACTCACAGGATTGTGGCTCTGAACAGAGCCACTCTGAGAGGTCTGCTTGCTACGCGCACACATTCCCACACCCCAAACCCACATGCACATGCAATTCCAGGTCGGTAACTCTGGATCAGTGTGTGAATCCACAAACAGAACCACTCAGGAACTGCTGAATTCGTCTCCATTGGGCGGTTTTCTGCTTCCAGAAAGATAAATGTCCTCCTCTCAAAGATAAGCTGCCAGCCCCACAAATCACTGCTCCTCTGCTCCTGCACCCTCCCACCCCCCGACCCTCCCCCATCACTCATCCAAAAGGAAAATGCAAAGAGTAATAATAATTAGACAAGGACAAATCACTGGGCTGAGTTGGGGATGGCTCTACTCAATAAAGGGCCGTTTCCCTGGCAACCAGGGCAGGTGCTGGGAGGCGGGTGGTCCTGGGAGGCCCACTAGAGGTGGGTGCAGAGAATGCAGCCCAAGGCTCAGCCCCTCCTCCGTGTCCAGCAGGAGAAGTTTAACGAACCCCCAATCTAGGGAATTAGGCAAGTCCAACCCCAATCCCAGGAACACCCACAAATTTTGCTCTGGAAGCTCACATGCAGTGAAAGGGAGACTGATGACGATCTGTCATGTCTTATATTCCACACTAAATGGTGCAAAGCTTATCATATTTTTGCAAAAACTTGTATTTTACTTTAAAAAGTTAAAATTTCTGAGGCTGGGCGCAGTGGCCCACACCTGTAATCCCAGCACTTTGGGAGGCCGAGATGGGCAGATCACCTGAGGTCAGGAGTTCAAGACCAGCCTGACCAACATAGTGAAACCCCGTCACTACCAAAAATACAAAAATCAGCCAGCTGTGGTGGCAGGTGCCTGTAATCCCAGCTACTTGGGAGGCTGAGGCAGGAGAATCGCTTGAACCCAGGAGGCGGAGGCTGCAGTAAGCGGAAATCTCGCCACTGCACTCCAGCCTGAGAAACAGAGTGAGACTCCATCTCAAAAAAAAAAAAAAAAAAAAAAGTTAAAATTTCTAGAGCAAATACGTTATTCCTAAATACTATTACAAGTGGTTGTTTTAAAAATTTTAAATAAGGCCAGACACTGTGGCTCATGACTGTAATCCCAGAGCTTTGGGAGGCCAAGGTGGGAGGATCACTTGAGACCAAGAGTTCAAGACCAGCCTGGGAAACATAGCAAGACCCTGTCTCTACCAAAAATAAATCAATAAAAATTAGCTTGGTGTGGTGGGGTGGCTCATGTCTATAGGTGGCTCATATCTATAGTCCCAGCTATGTGGGAGGCTGAGGCAGGAGGACTGCTTGAGCCTAGGCGTTTGAAGTTGCAGTGAGCTATGATTCCCCCACTACACTCCAGTCTGAGACTGCACTCCAACAGAGCAAGGCCCTGTCTCAAAAAAATTTTTTTTCCATAATATAAAGTAAGATTTTTAAAAAGTGAAAGTTTTTCTCCTGTAGGCCCAGCTCTACTCCCATGAGGTGGCACCATTAGCCATCTCTAGAACTTTCTTTTTTTTTTTTTTTTCCCTGATACGGAGTTCCGCTCTTGGCACTCCAGGCTGGAGTGCAATGGCGTGATCTTGGCTCACTGCAACCTCCACCTCCCAAGTCCAGGTGATTCTCCTGCCTCAGCCTCCCGAGTGGCTGGAACTATAGGCACACACGACCACGCCCGGCTAATTTTTTCTATTTTTAGTAGAGATAGTGTTTTACCATGTTGGCCAGGCTGGTCTCGAACTCCTGACTTCAGGTGATCCACCTGCCTCGGCCTCCCAAAGTGCTGGGATTACAGGCATCAGCCACCATGCCTGGCCAGCCAACTCTAGAACTTTCTATGGCACATTCAAAATAGAGACACACCTAGCAAAGTAATAATAGATCTAACTCTTACATAGCACTTACTATATGCCAGGCACTGTTCTAAGCACTTTCTATCCATTAGCTCATTTAATGCTCAGAATAACTCTGTAAGATAGATATTGTCATATCCCCACTTTTCAGATAGAGAGCTGAGGAACAGAGAGGTTAGGTAACTTACACAGGGTTCCATAGCCAGTGAGTAGCAAATCCAGGATCCAAACCCAGGCAACCTGGCCCAGAACCCAAACTCATCTCCCACACTCTGCTGTCTGTGATCATCCCTAAAATGCTGATGTTCATCTTGTTTTATGCTTTTCTTTATAGAAACGTGAATTCCCTGAGGCAATAGACCTGAAGAGTCTGGGAGGGGAAGGGTTCCAAGGCTTGTTAAAGAGGAGGGGGTGGGGGGGCCAGGTGGGGAGGTGGGGGAGCTGCAAGCCAGGGATGCTGAACTGCACTCCTCCATGAAACCCGGGAGGGCCGTGGGGTGCTGGGGGAGGCCTGTATTGACTGCCACAACATCAGAGCCTCGTGAAGAGCCCCTCATCCTGGCTGGGCACAGAGGAAGTGCAGCTGCCCAGCTTCAGATAGGTCATGTGGTTCAGGATCACCCAGAGAGGCCATCTGGCTAGAAAATCAGCCTCTCCTCCCATTTTGCTGGGCCATGTTGGCCTTGGGGAGGTCTCCTAATTTTCTAGCAGAGGACGGACAGCCCCCAGAAGGACTGGCAGATGCTGGGAGCAGCTGGGGCTGTGTACTGAGTTGTTCTTCATGGGCGCCCCAACCTGCACCCATTCTCTGCCCCTCTTAGGGATGATCTCAGAAGGCAGCACCCCTGAACCCCCTTAGCCTTGGCTCCTGGCTGAGTCCAGCCAGCGGGAGGCCACCCAGGGGTGGGTGGAAAGACAGGGAAGGGGGTCTGTTCTCTGGTCCCTTCTCTGCCTCCCCTCAGTTTGGCTCTTCCCTCTGGCTCCTGCAGCCTCAACTAGAGCAATCACACCCCCAAGAGGGTGACCACTGGTTCCTGGGGAGTCATAACCTTACATATTGCAATAATTTGTGACCCTCCAAAGAGCCACAGCACAGGGCCAGGCGTGGTGGCTCATGCCTGTAATCCTAGCACTTTGGGAAGCCGAGGCGAGAGGATCACTTGAGGTCAGGAGTTCGAGACCAGTCTATGATACTTTGCTCTAGCAGCCTGAGCTAAGACAGATCTCATCTTAACTTGATTACATCTGCAAAGACCCTATTTCCAAATAAGGTCCCATTCACAGATATTGGACTTGAACATATGTTGGATGGTGACACAATTCAACCCGCAACAGGGTGTCATGATGAAAAACAGGTTGAAGCCGGGCATGGTGGCTCACACCTGTAATCCCAGCACTTTGGGAGGCTGAGGTGAGTGGATCACTAGAGGTTAGGAGTTCAAGACCAGCCTAGCCAACATGGTGAAACCCCATCTGTACTAAAAATACAAAAATTAGCCAGATGTGGTGGCAGGTGCCTGTAATCCCAGCTACTCTGGAGCTGAGGTACAAGAATCGCTTGAACCTGGGTGGCAGAGGCTGCAGTGAGCCAAGATCACGCCACTTCACTGCAGAGTGAGACTCCGTGTCAAAAAAGAAAGAAGAAAGAAAGAAAGAAAGAAAGAAAGAAAGAAAGAGAGAGAGAGAGAGAGAGAGAGAGAGAGAGAGAGAGAAAGAAAGAAAGAAAGAAAGAAAGAAAGAAAGAAAGAAAGAAAGAAAGAAAGAAAGAAAGAAAGAAAGAAAGAAGAAAGAGAGAAAGAAAGAAAGAAAAAAGAAAGAGAGAAAGAAAGAAAGAAAGAGAAAGACAGACAGGTTGAGAAACACTGATGTGTGCTTACAGCCCAGGCAGGGACCTCTGCTTTCCCCTCTTCTCCCTCCTGTCCCTTCAGCCCCAGAGGTAGCAACAGCTTCCTGCTGCCCTAGGGCCGTGTCTCAGCCTTTCTTATTGGTTCCTTTCATCCTGGCCACCCTTGTAGAAATAATCTCTTCATTAAATTCTCTTAAATAGAACCCTAGCATTGTTATAAGCATTTTGTGTACATCTCTTTCCTGCCAGAATCTTGACTGATTCATTTTGATTTCAAAAAATAATGATGTCTGTTACTGAGGACTAGGGAAAAAAATAATGATAGGGCACACTAAGAACCTGACGCTGCAGGTGGGGCTGTAAATTGGTAAAACCACTTTGGAAGAAAGTCTGGCAGTATCTAGTCCAGCTGAAGACATGGAAATTCTTCAGCCAAAGTTTCCTCTCCTGGATATTTATCTCCTGGTTTCCTCTCCCGGAGAAATGTGGGCCCAAGTATTTCAGGAGATATGTAGTAAGAATGCTTCAGCCATCGGCCGGGCGCAGTGGTGCATGCCTATAATCTCAGCACTTTGGGAGGCCAAGGCAGGCGGATCACTTGAGGTCAGGAGTTTGAGACCAGCCTGGCCAACATGGTGAAACCCCATCTCTACTAAAAACAAAACAAAACAAAACAAAAAAATTAGCCAGGCATGTTGACACCCACCTGTAGTCTCAGCTACTCATGAGGCTGAACTAGGAGAATCACTTGAACCCGGGAGGCAGGGATTACAGTGAGCCAAGATGGGGCCACTGCACTCCAGCCTGGGTGACAAGAGTGAGACCCTGTCTCAAAAAAAAAGAATGCTTAGGACAAATACCTAATGCATGCGGGGCTTAAAACCTAGATGTCAGTTTGATGGGTGCAGCAAACCACCATGGCACATGTATACCTATGTAACAAACCTGCACGTTCAGCACATGTATCCTAGAACTTAAAGTAAAATAAAAAGAAAGAATGCTTCAGCCAGCATTGTTTGCAATAGCCAAAACCTAGAAACAATCCAGAATTATAGCCATTGCATTATTATTATTATAGCCATACAACGGAATAATATTCAGCAAGAATAATGAACTTCAGCTGTACACAAAAACATGAATGGCTCCCCCAAAAACATAATGTTAAATGAAAAAGGTAAGACACAAAAGAATATGCGTGTATTAGTTCACTTAGATAAAATTCAAAACAGGCCAAACCTAACTGTGTTGTTCAGTTAGGAGAGGAAAATTACAAAGAAAAACAAGGATTCTACCTGGCTTTTCTTACTTTTCTACTTAAATTTCTGACAAGCACTCTTTATAAGTGCCAAAGTCATGAAAACACAAGAAGAGACTAAGAAACAGTCGTGGATGGAAGAAACTAAGGAGAAATGATAACTAAATCCAATATGGGATCCTGGAGTGGATCCTGGAACAGGAAGAGAACACTCATGGGAAACTGGCGACATCCATGAAGTCCGTAGTTCGGTAAATAGTGTCGGACCAGTGTCAATCTCTGAGTTTTGATAAACATGCTGTGGTTATGTAAGATGTTTCCATTAGGGGAAGGCGAGTGAAGGGTATGTGAGTATACAAAGGGCATACAGGAATTCTCTGGTTTATTTTTGCAACTCTTCTATGAATCTAAAATTATGCAAAATGAAATGTTTTTTTTTTTTTTTTTTTTTTTGAGACAGAGTCTCGTTCTGTCACCCAGGCTGAAATGCAGTGGCGCGATCTCAGCTCACTGCAAGCTCCGCCTCCCGGGTTCACGCCATTCTCTCACCTCAGCCTCTGGAGTAGCTGGGACTACAGGCGCCTGCCACCACGCCTGGCTAATTTTTGTATTTTTTAGTGGAGATGGGGTTTCACCGTGTTAGTAAGGATGGTCTTGATCTCCTGACCTCATGATCCGCCCACCTCGGCCTCCCAAAGTGCTGGAATTACAGGCGTAATAAAATGAGTTTTTAAAAGCAATGATGGTTACTATAAATGAAGAACAGTTACCTCTTGAGGGAGTTAATTGGGGAGGGCACATGGAGGGGCTTAGCAATGTCTAGGCCTGGGTGGTAGATACGTGGGTGTTTACTTTATAAGTTTAAACTAGACATCTGTTTTATGCACTTTTCTGTATATTAGTTATCTCTCAAAATTTTTTACATGTTAAAAATAGATGAAGGCTGGGTGCAGTGGCTCATGCCTGTAATCCCAGGGCTTTGGGAGGCCGAGTTTTCTCCTAGAACTCACTCCAATTTAGGCACCCGCCTGGCAGAAGGAACGATGTGGAGCAGCATAGAGGAGGACAGTGGGGATGTTCCTGGCTTTGAGGTTCAAGAGGTAAGATGCAGAAGAGTGCTTGTTGAGTGAGCTTTTCTTCCCGCAAAAAGGGAATCAAAACAAGGGAAACATTCTAAGCTGGAGGGAGGAGGTCGAGAACAGAGTGGGGAGAAGGAGCTGATGAAGGTCTCCAGAGAAAGGCTGTGTGGGTTGCTTTGCTGCTCAGGTAGGTGCTGAGTATGGGATGGGGGAGATGGTGCCTTGAATGAGTTTGGAGATCTGAAAGTAGAGGTGACCTGGGCCCCAGCTCCCATCTGCAATCTTCAGCCATGCTAGCAGAGATGGTGGGGGAGATACGCAGCTGCAGGCCACTCCCCTATATGTTCACAGCTCCAAAGTAGCACAGAGGAAGAGCTGAATGAGTGTGTGCACCTGAGAAGATCAGAAAAGTGAGCTGGGACCCACACCGGAAAGGCTCTCAGTGCTGCACAGTAAGGAGCAAATGGCGCAGATAACTCAGCGCTGGTCCACAGACACCTTCACCAGCACCACTGTTGCAGTGAGGGGTCACAGCCTAGCAAGGACTCACTACATAAGCACCCCCAAATACAGTGCCCCACACCCCAGGAAGGAAGGAAAGGTTCTTTACTAAGGTAAAGCAAAGATCCCCCAGGAAGGAACGTAAGAGAAGAGGTCTTAATTGGCTGAAGACCCCCTCAAATGGCGAGTTTATCTTGAATTAACTAGAATTAATTTTCTACCTTCTGATGGAAAGGTATGTATATTAGGGAGGGAGAGGGAGGTATTGAGACAAAAACCAAATTCAATCACAGAGTAACTAAAACTGACATATCTTGCCCACCTGAATTTCACTTTTTTTTTTTTGAGACAGAGTCTTGCTCTGTCACCCAGCCTGTAGTGCAGTGGCGTCATCTTGGCTCACTGCAACCTCCGACTCTCAAGTTCAAGCGATTCTCCTGCCTCAGCCTCCTGAGCAGCTGGAACTACAACCTGTGTCACCATATCCAGCTAATTTTTTTTTTTTTTTTTTTTAGTAGAGACAGGGTTTCACCATATTGGCCAGGCTGGTCTCGAACTCCTGACCTCAGGTGATCCACCCACCTCGGCCTCCCAAAGTGCTGGGATTACAGGCGTGAGCCATCGTGCCCGGCCGCCCACCTGAATTTTAGAGACTAAAAAACTCAAAACCACCATGCACATTTTGCATCTTACGTCATTTCCAAGTTGATATCCATTGAGGTTGGACCAATTTGTGCTCCCTTAATAAGCACATCAGTGTGCCATTTCCCCACGCCCACACCTGCATTTGTTGCCAACCTGAAAGGTATGCTTTTATTAAAAATAAAATGAAATAAGTTCACTTCTTTGTGACTGCACCATCAGTTGCATCCGCCACTCCATGGTATTATGAATTCTGTCCATAAGTTCACTTCTTTGTGACTGCACCATCAGTTACATCCGCCACTCCATGGTATTATGAATTCTGTCCATAAGTTCACTTCTTTGTGACTGCACCATCAGTTGCATCCGCCACTCCGTGGTATTATGAATTCTGTCCATAAGTTCACTTCTTTGTGACTGCACCATCAGTTGCATCCGCCACTCCGTGGTATTATGAATTCTGTCCATAAGTTCACTTCTTTGTGACTGCACCATCAGTTGCATCCGCCACTCCGTGGTATTATGAATTCTGTCCATAAGTTCACTTCTTTGTGACTGCACCATCAGTTGCATCCGCCACTCCATGGTATTATGAATTCTGTCCACAACGGCTCTCGGCACAGAAATGGGAAGAGAATATCACAGCAATTTTAATGAATTTGGAACAGCAAGTTCTTGGCCGGGAAAATCGTGTGGCTTATTGAGGGATGTTCTTCCCTTTGGGGATTGTGAACATCATGTTCAAGGCAATATCCAAATGGAAACGACTCTATCAGAAGAAAGCAGGGAGGGGGTGTGGTAGGGTGGCCTGCAAAGCTCACTGAGGGCAGAATCCAGAGGCTGGGGCCCCCAGAGCCCCAAAGATACCCCTGCCTGCCTGGCAGTCAGGCTCTCTTCTTCTTCCTCCTCCTCTCCAACAGACCATATCCCCACCAACCACTGTCACCAACTCTCAGGCCCCTGGACAGCATCCTGGACATTAGCTCTAGGTCCTCTGTCACCTCTCTAAACATTTACCTCTTTCTTTGCACCAGTGCATAGATTCTCAGGGCTGGAGGGGGCCTCACAAATGGTCAAGTTCTACTACATAACAGATGCCAGTTGAAACTCGCTGGTGGCATATCAGTAATGGGATGCTCACACCTCCCCAGCGCAGCCCACTCCATCCCTGAACCCCCTGACTGTACGGAGCCCTTTTCCTAAGGACCTAGAAGCTCAGAGGAAAGCTCACATTCCTCCAGGGACACAGAGTGAGTAGGGTCCCTCTTCCACATGACAACCCTCGTTTCTTCGAGGACAGCATCCTAACCCCCAGTATGAGTTCCCCAGGGCTGCTGTACCAGATGGCCACAAGCTTGGTGGTGTCAAACAACAGATATTTCTCCTTCTCACACAGTTCTGAGAAGGAGAGCAGTCCAAAATAGAGGTGTTGGCAGGGTTGGTTCCTCCTGGAGAGTCCGAGAGAGAACCTGTCCCATGCCTGTCTCTGAGCTCCTGCAGCCGCCCACAGTCTTTGGCATTCCCAGCTTGCAGCTGCACCTCTCCAGTTTCTGCCTCTGTCTCCACAGCAGCTACTCCTCTATGTCTTTTCCTCTTCTGCATTTAGGGCTCACCCAGAAAATCCCAAATTATCTCTCATCTTAAGATCCTTAGTTTAATTGCATCTGCAAGAACTCTTTTTATCTTTTTTTCTTTTTGTTTTTTTTTTTTTTTTTTTTTTTTTTGAGACGGAGTTTCACCCTGCCGCCCAGGCTGGAGTGCAGTGGCACAATCTCAGCTCACTGCAACCTCCACCTCCCAGGTTCAAGCAATTCTCCTGCCTCAGCCTCCCAAGTAGCTGGGATTACAAGCGTGTACCACTAAGCCTGGCTAATTTTTGTATTTTTAGTAGAGACGGAGTTTCACCATGTTGGCCAGGTTGGTCTCAAACTCCTGACCTCAGGATATCCGCCTGCCTTGGCCTCCCAAAGTGCTGGGATTACAGGTTTGAGCCACTGTGCTTGGCCAATCCTTTTTCAAAAAAAAAAAGGCTACATTCACAAGTTCTCAGTGGACATATATTTTGGGGCAAATCATTCAACTCAAAGCACCCCCTAAGTTTTTTATTCTTCCAACAGAATGGTCTCGGTCCTCCTGCCATTCCTCAGATGGTAAAATGTCAAGGCTGCTCTATTCCCATTAGTACTGATGTGATGTACCTAATTGTCCCAAACACCAGCAGACATATCTCCATCTCTCCCACCAAAATGTCACACAAACACTTGTCAAGAGCCAGCTGAAGTTTCAAAACACTCTTCATCAAATTTCCTTGAGCTACAAGGGGCAGCATTAAGAAAAGAAAGCACTCAGGCCCACTTAGTTCTGCCGTTGACTGTGGTGAGGTTTTCCGCTACTCTGAGCCTTGGTTTCCTTGTCTGAAACATGGGGACAATCATACCCAACTCATGTATCAATGCTCCAAGCTCTCAAATAATCTCTTGTCTCACCCTAGGCTTCAGATTCTTCTTAGCAAGGCCCTTCCCAGTTCAGACACCCTGTATCGTCCCCACCCCACTACCTCTGCCCTTTCAAGACCCTTGGCCCCTTCCTGGGCTATATCTGCTGTAGTGTCCTGGTTACGGTGCTACTGATTGAAGAAACAGAGGCCCAGACAAGCTCGTACTCACAGAGGCTAGTCCAAGACCAGCAAACAAAGCACAGATGGCCTCTTGGCCCAACATAACTGCCTTCACCCCTGCACCTACACCAATGCTTCCCAATCTTCTTCACATTATGGCACACAGAGAATGTGATAAAATCCTTAAGGTTCACTGGGTATGCAAATGAAGCTGTTCCGGTCCAAAGGTCCCAGCCTGGGGGCTCCACCAGGGCCAGACCTCTCCAGCCTCTTACCAAGGGCAGAGGGGATCTGTACCCCAGCATCTTTGGAGCCGATCTGCTGTCCACCTTCAGGGCAAACACAGTGACCTGAGTGTCTGTGTCACCCAGTCCTCCAGAAGAGGAACTCAATTGGTCCTTTGCCAGCCTTGGACCTGAGAGTTCCCCTCCCAGGGAGATTTCCCCAAAATTGACTGAGAACCAGTGCAACAGAAAGAGTTAAGGAGTCGACTTATGATGTGAAATTAGCATGTCTACTAGTACCTATAGTTTCTGAGTTTTTTTTGTTTTTTGTTGAGACAGGGTCTCGCTCTGTCATCCAGGCTGGAGCAAAGCAACGCTATCATAGCTCACTGCAGCTTCAAACTTCTGAGCTCAAGTGATCCTCCCGCCTCAGATTCCCAAAGTGCGGGGATGACAGGCATGAGCCACTGTGCCTGGCCAGTCGCTCGGATTATCATTGCTGATATTCCTTAAGGAAGAAGGCAAGGGAAGTAAATGGGGGAGACGCTGAAGATAATGTGCTGGATGCAGAATTCAGACATTGAAGAGGACAAGAGAAGACGTTTCTTCTTGGTCACTCTCATAACAGTTTCATTGCTCCTTAGGGTGGAGGGGTAGGGAATTACTACCAGAACAGGGAAGCTTACAGCTTTTTGTTTTCATAGTATACACCATGCTTAGGATACAGTCATTATGTTGAGCACCCACTAAGCCTTGGGCACTTTGCATGCATTATCCCCTCCCCCATATCAACCTCTCCTAGACCCAATACAGTTCACTGAGGGTGCAACCCTGAGCAAGGCAGGCCAGCCCTGCCCTCCGAGAGCTTCGCCTCTCAGGGAGCAGACCAAAAGGTGCAAATAAGCACATTGATAAGGCTGATATGGATTAAATGGCTTTATCACGTATTGTTATCTATATTGTACACTATATATTATTTATTTATATATAGTTAGCATCCATGCAGCTAAAAATAATAACATAATAAAGCAGAGCAAGAGTATTGAGAATGCAAGGGGTATTATTTTAGGTAAGATAGCAGGAAAGACCCCTCTGAGGAAAGGATATTTGAACAGAGATCTAAAGGAGTGAAAGTGGGAGCCAAAGAGAGATCTATAGGGAGAGCATGCCAGGTGGAGGGAACAGCAAATACAAAGGATCAGATTAGAATGTGCAGAAGAATTACTCAAGACATTTTTTTAAATGCAGATCCCTTGGCCCCTAGACTCAGAGATTCTGGTTCAGTAGATCTGGGAGGGACCCAGGAATCTCCATTTTTATATATCTCCAGTGATTCCAATGCAGGTGGTTCAATGACCACATTTTAAGAAAATATAGTTTTATATTTCTCCCATGGTTTCGATCCTTGATCATTCTCAATGACTCTGTTCTGTGCTTTTATAAAACCAAAAAGGCTTTGGGGGTCTAAGGTCTACACATTGTAAAGTCAGAGCCCGGTATATCCTCCCAGCCCCTTCCAATGCATCCATGCACCCTTCAGCAATCAAGAGAGAAGATGATCCCCAGCCCGGGGATCTTGGGGGAGGGACCTTGGGGCTAGATGGGCTGTAACTGCTGGTGGGTGAAGGGTGTGAATGGTGTGCAAGCCAAATGCTCTGCCCCTCTCCTCAGGGCTCTACTCACCTATCTTGGGGCAAGATACAGGGATGGCAAATGTTCCTCCATTGGTCTACCTGTCTGACCCCCCAGCTTCCCCACTGTACTCTGGAATAATGGCCAAGGCAGCCCGGGCTCTGGAGTCAGAGGGCTGGGTTCAAATTCCAGTTCCACCTCCTATAAGCCACCTGACTTAAGCAAGTGATTAAGCCTCTGAGCTCCAATGAATTCATCCAAAAAACGGAAATAAAAGTAGTATCCATACCTTCGAGTTAGTATATGACACATGGAAAAGCTCTTAATAAAACCTCTCATCTGCAAAAGCATTCCAATAAAATTTCATTCTCAATGTGAGTGATGTAATTATTAAATCAAAATAAATTCAGTGTATGCACAAGCCCAGTCTAATGTGGTAGCACATTTAACAAAACACAGTCCAACAATCAGGAAGTGACCAGGAGAGATTCTGCTCTTTACTGGGATTCCTGAAAGAATGTCAAAGGATGTCATTACCCAACACAGTTCTTAAAATTCTATTTGCAGCCGGGCATGATGGCTCATGCCTGTAATTCCAGCACTTTGGGAGGCCGAGGTGGGGGATCATCTGAGCTCAGGAGTTCGAGACCAGCCTGAGCAATATGGTGAAACCCTGTCTCTACTAAAAATATAAAAATTAGCTGGGCGTGGCGGCATGAGACTGTAGTCCCAGCTACCCTGGAGGCTGAGACAGGAGAACTGCTTGAACTCAGGAGATGGAGGTTGCAGTGAGCTGAGATCACACCACTGCACTCCAGCCTGGGGAACAGAATGAGACTCCGTCTTAAAAAAATATATATCAATAAAAATAAAAATTATATTTGCATATCCTTTATTCTTTAATTTTCTCCCCCAACAGCTACCCAGCCACCCCCGAATCCTGCCATTTTCTCTCCCTCAACTCCCAGTCCAAATGCTCTTTAGCCCTTACCATGCTGGCCCTTCACTTTTCCTCCCCGTCCTTCTTCCTGTTCACACCTGCCTCTCTCTGTTGTACAGCTTAGCCTTTTAGATACAGTTTTCCAGTCCCTACTTTTCTGTCCATCTCCCCACCCCATAATAATCATGACTGTCATTACAAATGTGGCACCTTTGGGACTATAGGCAGAGAAAGTGGTCATATCAGTGCAACAATGGAGAGTTTAACCCCCAAGCACACACGCTCACCCCTCAAAGGCCGATTCTGTGTGCTACGGCACATGCACGTATATGCACACATGCAAGGCACATTTGTGCCCACATATGTGCCGTAGCATATGCATGTGTAAATGCCATGTGATGCGGTGCACGCATGTATATGCACACATGCAAGGCATATTTGTACACATGTGTGCTGTAGCACATGCATATGTGTGCACACATGCCATAAGCAAATGTAGGTTGTAGCATGTGCACAGGCATGCAAAGACATGTGCAGGCACATTTGAATGTGTGCGACAGTGTGCACATATGTGTGTGCACGTGCCCTGTGTAAATGGCATGTGCTGTAGTGCAAGCACACATGCCATACAAGCACCAGGGTTCTGTGGTCCAGACCTGGGGCAAACCATGAGTCCCAGACCAAACAGCAGCCGAGCCAGGCCTCCCCAGAGTCTGTCCTCCCTCCCACTTGCCTCAAGAAACAAAGACAGTTTATCAAGAACTCCCCAGTAAGCGGTTTTTTTAAGACCTTCAGCAGCAGCCGCCGGGCTGAGCTGAACGTCTCACTTTATTAGTGAGTTTGGCCTTGGGTGTCTGGCTGTTTGATCAATCCTGCTGGGGGTCAGTGATATTTCCTCCTGGCCCCCCCGCCCCTGCCCCTGCCCCTCTGCCGCACCTGATGAACAGCTTGCCCCTGGACTGCTGATCACCTATTGATTTTCCAGCCCGAGGCTACATCCACCGCCAGCTGCCATCTCCAGCCCTGTCACCGGGACCACTTGGTGACTAACTGATCCCCCGGGCCCCTCCCACCCCTGCCCCTCACTGCACACCCGGCTCCCCCACTCGTGGCCCAACCTGCCCTTCCGGCTTTGTCTGTGCCCAGTTCCCACCCTCTCTTTCAGGGCTCAGTGCTGGGACCCAGGACACCAAAATCAAGGTCTTTTCCCAGTGACTCCCCAGCTGGCTTTGATGCCCGGCTGCATGACCTTGGACAAGTCACTTTATCTCCTTGTGCCTCAGTTTCCTCATATGTAAAACTGGGGCAATATTGGAAGCTACCCATCATGTATATCAGGCAGCAGTTTCCACAGTGTATTATGGGCACCTCTGGGGTCTCTGAGACCCTTTCAGATGGTCCATAAAAATCAGAATAATGTTGACAATAATACTAAGATGTTATTTGTGGGGGTTTTTTGCTCTCAGTGAAAGCTTTTTAAAACTCCCAGTGGAATATCACAGGGGATACATGACATGTGGCATCTCAAAAACTTGCAGAAGCAGATATAAAAATCGAACTGTCTTCTATTAAGGCTGACATTATAGAGATCTGCAAAAATATAAAACAAAGCCACACTTCCTTCTCCTTAAATTTTGTGTGTTGTGAAATAGTTATTTTTCATAGGAATATATTATTTATGCTCACATGTAGTGTGTTTATTATTGCTATTTTAAATAAATTATAAAGAAATATTATTAAAATTTGTTTTGACTCCTAAAATGATAATTCGTGATAGATACAACCCACATGAACAAGAGCTTTGAGAGCCTTGATCATTCTTAGGGTGTAAAGGGTTCCTGAAGCCAAAAAGTTTGAGAACTGCTGGTACAAGATGCTGGCACCATGCCTGGCTCACTGTAAGCACTCAGTAAATTATTATTGCTATGATTTGGAGCTACTATCATTGGGAGTTGAGTGATTTCTCCAGTCAAGCTGGGGAGGGGATTTGGGGGTGCAGATTTGGGGAGGCTGCCCCTGATTAGGGACATAGGTGGCACAAAGGTGAGATCCCCCCTGCCGGCTCCTAGCAGCCCCCTCACCTGGCACTCACTGTCAGCTTGGAGGGTTCAAAGCCATGGCCAAGGGAAAGGAGCACCTGGCTGATCTTGGCCCTAGCAGCTGGGATTGGCTGCACCTCGAGAAACACCTCCCTCAAAATTGCTCAGAGGGAGGCAGTTGGTGCAAAGTAGGAAGAGGCTGGAGAAGGAGATGTAATAGCTACTCCTCGATTAGCCTTACCATGTGTCAGGCATCATTGTAAGCACTCAAAGTTAAGTCATTTGAGCCCTGCAACAATCTTAGACAGTTGTTTAAAAATGTACACGGGATGATTTTGTTGTAATCAGGTATGGGAGGACGACAGACACAGAGTCAACTGCCTGAAAGGAAGATTGTATTACTTACAGTTCCCAAGAGGAGGGGACAACCTTCAGGGCCACCTGAACAAAATGAACAAAAATGCAGAAATGGGGTGACCTGGGACAGTCTGGGCATCCCAATGGCCCCTCAGATTCACCATGGCCCATCCGCTCCTCCTGGCAGGCCCTCGGGTCTGCAAGAGCCCTGATGGTGGAGAGGGGGCTGCGCGGGTGGCCCCCTCCTGCGGGCTGGCTTTTGACCCCTCTCCCGCACCCACCCCAACTCCACTCTGAAGGACCCTGGCAGGTCAGGTCAATAATTAGAACTCCATAAAGGTTTGCTGGTGTTATTTGATTTTTGTCGTTGCTTTTTGAACTGGGCCTGTAAAATGGAGAGGTTCCTGCCTTCCTTGGTGAAGTGGTCAAGATTTAAAGACTTGGTGAGTATAGTACAGCTTCTTGCAACGTGGACAGAGAAGGGGACACCGTCACGAGAGGTGCGGGGGCTCTTTTCACTCCGAGGCGCTCAGACCGGGAATGAGCTGCTGTGGGCGTGCCCGGTGGGCAGGCGGTGAGCTCGCACCGGGCAAGACACGGGTCTGACCCCTCCCCGCACTCACCTACTCCCTGGGCGTTCGCAGGACCCGGAGCAGCGCAAGGGCGTCCTGGCTGCGCAAACTCGGGGCTCCAGCGCCGCCTGCCGGCCGCCGTGTGCAACGCCGACCCGGAGGTCTCGCCGCCTCGGCCTGCGCTGGGGACGCGCGGGACACCCGGTTCCGGGAATCCTGGTGGGGGTCCGACCTTGCTGGGCGTAGGGAACGCGGCTCTGCAGGACGGGCCGCCGCCGAGGGCATCGGCAAGCTTCGGGGTGTGGACCCTGCCTGCGACCGCTGCATCCGTTTTGGGCAAGGCTGTGGCTTTTTGAGCCTCAGTCACTCTTTGCGGAGGACGAACAGGGTGGGAATTCGACTTCTCCCACCGCAGCGTCCCTGCAATCTCGTTCTCGAAGACGTCCCAACCTCCCTTCTAGTCCAGTCCCACCCCCAACATTCCTCCTACCCTACTCGCTGGACACTTCCTGCAATTGCAAATCCCGGTGTGTGGCTCATCCACGTGAAAACCCTTCAGAGCTCCTGGTTGTCGCATAAAACGTTGCTTTCATATTAAAACGAACATGGATTCTGGGAGGCAGAGGCTGGACGATCCCTTGGGCCCAGGAGTTGAAGGTTACAGTGAGCCATGATCCCCACTGCACCCCAGCCTGGGCAACAGATCGAGATTCTATGTCAGAAAAATAAAAAATACATAAAAAGTAAATAAAACGAACACGGATCAGACAGAATGAAATTGAGAGAATGTGGAGCTGCCCAGCTCAGAGCCACCAAGCCCCTAGCAGTCACAGGGGAAGGAGGCTCCCAGAGCTCCTGCAAGCCAGCCAAGAGGGGGCCCATTCTCCCAGGGAAACAGCATTGTCAAGCTGGGCTCCGTCTCCAAACCAAGCTCCAGAAGCCAGGTCAGGAATTGGGACAGGGCACAGGAGGGACAGCTTGTCTATGCTCCTGCACGTCTGGGCCTCAGCCGACAGTGATCCAGAAGGCTGGGCCCTGGAAGAGCTGGGCCAGAGGACCCACTTCTGAGATGGCATCGTGAACCAGAGCCCATGAGTGGCCTCTCCAGCATCCTGGTATCAGGTAGCTGGCTTGCTCAGGTGGCAGTGTCCCAGCAAGCCAGGCAGGAGCTGCATGGCCTTTTGTGACTCAGCCTCAGAAGTCACACCACATCACTTCACACAACCCTGGGTCAAAACCACCACCAACCTGGCCAGATTCATGAGAGGGACATAGACCCCACCTCTGCATGGCAGGCATGTCAAAGAATCTGTGGCGGGGGGTGGGGAAGGCACAGCACCAGTCCTTCTATTTTTTTTTTTTTTTTAAAGACAAGGTCTCGCTGTGTTGACCAGGCTGACATGCAGTGGTACAACTGATCACAGCTCACTGCAGCCTCAAACTCCTGGGCTCAAGTGACCTTCCCACCTCAACCTCATGAGTAGCTAGGGCTGGAGGCACACATACCACACTCAGCTAATTTTTTACATTATTATTTTTTTGTATAGACAGGAACTATGTTGCCCAGGCTGGTCTCAAACTCCTGGCCTCAAGCCATCCTCTAGCCTCAGCCTTTCAAAATGCTAGGATTATAGGCATGAGCCACCATGCCCAGCTCCATCTAGAAACTATGGTTTTGTGGCCCAGGGAAGGTGTCACCTGGATAGGGTATCGCCTATGTTTCACCTCCAAACTCGGTGCTCCCTCCAGAAATGGCACTAGTCTCTCCATCCCTACTGGATGAAAGATGGCCAAGAGAGACCTCCCTGAACCAGTTGCAATAGCTCGGAGCCATGACAGGATGAGGCCATGGAAAGGGGACACCGCAGGAGATGGTCGAAAAAGCAACATGATTTGCCTCAACCGTCATTTCTTAAATCCAGACACTTACAGGGAAGGGAGGGGAAGTGGGGGACACACAAGGAATAATGGGGAGATCAAGGCACTGGGAGAAGAGTTCTTATAGTGCCTCTGCCCTTCCATATCTGCTCTGGTCAGGTTGTCAGAAACAAGGTACCAGAAACACGGTCCACTTCCCCTGAGCCCATTGCCAGGAGTGGACAGCAGTGTGGGGACTCACTGCCTCCATGTGGCCAGCACAGGGCAGCATAGCGCTGCTCTGCTGCATCAGATGCCTGGCAACTTGGCAGTGCCAGTCTGGAGGACTCAGGACTCAACAGGACCAGACTCAGGACCGTCCACATCCCTGGCTAAGGACGGGCTGCAGCCTGGATGTGGGTCATGTTTTAGCACGTGAGCTCCAGGGAAGCAGGGACTGTGCTGTGTGTGCAGTGGTCTCTGATCTGCAAGTGCTTCTGGGTGTCCAGTGTCAGTGAGTTGTGTTGTGAAGGGCACAAAGGTGTCCATCAGATTCCTGGGTGGTTCTGAGCAGTGTGTGTGTCCTGATGCCAACACTCACCTGGTGTCCAGCAGCTCCACGGGCCTTCCACTCACTGCTCCCCCTGAAAACTCCAGTGTCCCGAGCCCCAGGGCCAGGCGGGCCCCTCTCCGGGCCTCTGTGCACCCCGACCCCCTGACATGGTCCTCCCCTCTGCTTAGGTCCTGGTCACCTCTGGCCTCTGCCCATCTTGAGGGCAGGGCCCTCATCACCGCATCTGGTTCTTTCCAGGGGTGACTTCCTATCTCCCTTATTTAAATAAAAGGAGTCCACCTTGAAGGAGATGCGGGGACCCGCACACCACGGCACCAGGGAGGCTGGGATGGACATGGAGGGAGGGGCAGCGGGTGCCCTCTGTGACACACGTGGAGGGAGCAGAGGCTCCTGTTTCCTAAGCAACCCCTGACCCAGCTCCTTTCTGGAATTTTACAATGGAGCTCACTGTGGCACCTATGCACATGGAAGGACAGGAGGGAGGGAGGGAGGGAGAGGGAAGGAAGGAAGGAAGGCTTGCTGGTTTTAAGTTATTATTACCCCATTGCATTGGTAAGGAAACTGAGTTGAAGACAAAATTATGTCTTGCCAAGGGTCACAAAGTTATCTAATTTTGGGTGTGGGGCTTAAACCAGGTCTCCTCCAGACCCAAAAGAGTATATCCTAAATGATCCCATGTGTATGAAATTCTAGAAAAGGCAAAGTTAGCCCATAGTGACAGAAAGCAGAATAGTGATGCCTGAGGCTGGGGGCAAAGTCGGGGTGGTCATTGACTACAAAAGATCATGAGAAACTTTTTGGGTGAAAATGTTCTATATTTGATTTTCGTGGTCACGGTGGTGTATTAATTTGTCAAAACATATTGACTATCCAATTAAATGAGTGCATTTATTACATGTGAATTATACCTCATTAAAGGTGGTCGTTTTTTAATTAGGGTCTTCTGACTTGGAGCTCAGTGCTCCTGTCCTCCCTACTCAGATGATGCCCAGTTGTGGTGTCACTAATCTGGGTCCTGTGCCCTGTAAGAGTTATTCGCATACCCAAAGGGTGTCCGAATTCCATCTGTGCACGAACAAGGAGATCAATCAAGAGAGGCTGTGGGGATGCAAAGCCCTTTTGTCCTAATCCTGGCTGGGGCAACAGACTAATCAATTGGCAAAAATCCCATGTGAAAATTTAACTCTCACGCCTATAATCCCAGCACTTTGGGAGGCTGAGACGGGAAGATCGCTTGAGTCCAGGAGTTCGAGATCAGCCTGGGTAACATAGTGAGACCCCGCCTCTTAAAAAAAAAAAAAAATTTAACTCCATCTATGCCCACTAAGAACAGGGCCAGACATCATCACAGTTCAGGAGAAGTGACCTTGGTTTATTAATCTGGGGACAGGAAACCTACCCTGTCTCCCTAGAAGCTGAGTTCCCACGAACCCATCACCACTGGGTCAGGAAATTGCCCCAGAATCTGCCCTCCTTCTGAGTCTGCAACTGAAGTCGGGAAGACCGAGGGTGATTTAGAACACCCTTCTCCAAGCAATGGAAAGCTTGGAGTAAGGCTTACATTGAACAAGTTCCCTGGTGGTTTCTTTCAGTTTGCATGCTGCCTCACTAACCTGGCCCAGATTTCTGCCTCCTACCAAGCAATCTTTGGAAAACCAGACACCAGTGCTAATTAAACTGGTTCTAAATGATCAGTAAGCCCAAGAGAGAGGAGGGAGCCACATCTGGGTGTAGCAAACACAGCTAAAGTCTACATGCTCCTCGGATGGCAAAAACTCATCAGGATCTTCAAAGTCTTGGCGTATCCAGTTCTCTTTCACCTCCTGAAGGCCAAAGGCTTAGAAGCACAGTGCCAAGTGCCGAAGTGGAGGGAACAAGAGTCCCTATGGGCTGAGAGCATAAATTCCAACCTAAGGATACTGATCAGCAGGAAGGACTTAAATGACACTGTCTGTCCTACTGGTTCCTGCCTTGGAAGTATGAAGGCACTCTGCCCAGATAAATTCCATAAGCTACCCTCCATTTTAGTAGTGTATTTAATCATAAACTGGGGAGGGCTTTTCCAGTGAGTTCCTTTGCCTCTACTGAAAGGGGCCAAGGGGCTGTATGCCTTTGACTCCTCGGTGATTAGACAAGCTCTGCAGCTGTTGCTGGCTTTCAGATTGCCGACGAAGATTAACTGTACCATGGGGCATGTAGAATAAACATGAGTTAAAAGGGTGTCCCAAGGAGATCATGTATCTGAGTAAAAATGCGCTGTGATAGGGAAAAAAAAGCATCAAAATGTCTCATGTTGTTGGCCGACTCACTCCATCCAGGGTAGAAGTGGTTCCTGCCAGGATACGAGCTTAGAGGTGGGAGGCAGGCTCCTGAAGCCAACTCCACAACCTCCTGCCTCCCCGGGCCACTGGTGAGCAGGTCTAAAACCTTAGACAAGAAGGGCTACATGTCCTAAAATCCACATCTCTTCCAGATGAACACTTGAGGCTCCTTCTCCCCATCTTATTTCATTTTACATTTTCTTTTATTGCCAATCCTTGTGTCCTACCCCCACCCCCACAGGCAACACTTCCACACTTCCAATGTACATCTTGTTTGTACATATTTTTGCAATCGTATTGGTTTTGTGTGCATGTAGTTTTAGTCTCCGTGAACAGGACTATCACAACAGTTTCTTTTTTTTTTTTTTTTGAGACGGACTCTCGCTCTGTTGCCAGGCTGGAGTGCAGTGGCACAATCTCAGCTCACTGCAACCACAGCCTCCCAGGTTCAAGTGATTCTCCTGCCTCAGCCTCCCAAGAGCTGTGACTACAGGTGCGCACCACCACGGCCAGCTAATTTTTGTATTTTTAGTAGAGATGGGGTTTCACCATGTTGGCCAGGATGGTCTCAATCTCTTGACCTTGTGATCTGCCCGCCTCGGCCTCCCAAAGTGCTGGGATTACAGCAGTTTCTTAATTCTTCCACTCAGCTATTTCTCAGGTCTGTGTTCTATGAACCTGCTCTGTACTGATCCACAGTGTCATCCAATACACTGTCCCTGCACACCTCCCAGGGATGGACATTAGTCCCCACCCCATCCATCACACCAGTAAGCATCCTTACATGTGTCTCCTAAGGACCTGGGTGAGAATTTTGCTGGGAACACACCCCCAGAAGCAGAGTTTCTGGGCTGTAGGGCAGGAACACACTTTATTGGATGAGTAGTCCTAGGTGGCTCTCCAGGACTGCTGTACCAGCTGTGCAGAGGCTGCCGCATCTCCATCCGCCACCTTTCCAGTGTGTTGCTAATCTCATGGGTGCAGAGTGATGTCTAATTGTTGCTTTAGCTTGTTTTTCTGATGACTAACTTTGAATATCTCTTCGGTGGTTTGGTGGAGTTTTGGGTCTGCCCTATACACTGTCTTCCATTCCCTTTGCCCATTTTTTTCTGCTGGGGTTGTCTTTTCACTGGTGATTTATAGGAGCTCCTTGTACATTCTTGATATTTAATCCTTTGTTTGAAATAGCTTCCCCCAGCTCCCACACCTACAGGTAGGCCTTTTGCCAACCACTAAAGCAAATTAAGCGTAGTAAGAAATGAAGAGGCTGGGCTCAGTGGCTCACGCCTGTAATCCTAGCACTTTGGGAGGCCAAGGCAGGCGGATCACGAGGTCAAGAGATAGTGACCACAGTGAAACCCCATCTCTATTAAAAAATACAAAAAATTAGCCAGGCACGGTGGCGGGTGCCTGTAGTCCCAGCTACTCAGGAGGCTGAGGCAGGAGAATGGCGTGAACTCAGGAGGCAGAGCTTGCAGTGAGCCGAGATCGTGCCACTGCACTCCAGCCTGGGCAACAGAGCGAGACTCTGTCTCAAAAAAAAAAAAAAAAGAAATGAAGAGAAGGGGGGCAAAGGAAGTAAAATAAAATGGGAAGTCAACTGTTGAGTTTTAAACTAATACACTAAAGTAGAATATGAAAATCACAGAAAAGACCAGACATAGTGGCTCATACCTGTAATCCCAGCACTTTGGGAGGCCGAGGTGGGTGGATCACTAGGGCTCAGTAGTTTGAGACCAGCCTGTGCAACATCAAGAAACCCCGTCTTTACAAAAATACAAAAATTAGCCAGGCGTGGTGGCGCACGCCTGTGGTCCCAGCTACCACGGAGGCTGAGATGGGAGGATCACTTGAGCCCAGGAGGCCGAGGCGGCAGTGAGCCCATATCGCACCACTACACTCCAGCCTGGGTGACAAAGTGAGACTTTGTATCAAAACAAAACAAAAAGAAACAAAAGAAGATCACAGAAGAAAATATTTATCGAACCACAACAACAAAACTAAGTGAGACTTTTTGTACCTAAATGTCCAAAATAAAAGTTAAACAAACAAACAGAGTACAAAAAAGACCAAGACGTTAACATAAATGTCGAGGAAAAAATACTTTTGAAGAGCATTAACAACTGCTTTCTTTTTAAAACTTCACGGTAAAAAGGAAAATCATGCAGAGGTCAAAGAGGTGGAGATTAAAGGGGCGAGGCATACCCATGAGGAAAAACAAAAAAACAAAAAACAGCAAAGGGAAAACACAGGGACAGCAGACACCAATCAAACTGAAGACTGCACTTGAAAACAGAACAAGCCTAAAATGCGGGGAAGAAAAGCAACCAAGAGAACGGGGCTAAAATAAACAGCCTGACGGTGAGCTGGTAAGGCCTTATCAGCCAGCTCTGCTCTCCTGGGGTCCGAGGCGATGTAGAGGCTGATGGCAGTGGTGGGGACGCAGGAAGGAACTCAGGCGACCTTTGGGTCCTATATGGGTCCGCCCATCAGGCTGAGGCCAGCAAAGAGCCTGGCTAGGACGTTCATACTTGGAGCCACTGATGAGGCCATGGTCAAGAAGCCATGGGCAGTAGCCTGTGCTGGTCGTTCACCTGGCTACGGAGATCCTGGGGTATTAAATCCTGTACCTGTGCCACCCTTCCCTTGTGAACCTCCCAGCCTCCCTAGCCTGCTCATTGCCTTCAGGAGAACCCACAAGTGGGAGCCATGTGTGCCAGAGGGCCTGGGGGAATGCTGCGCTGGGAATCTCTTTGGCCGCGCTTAAGCAGGCAAGGAGACGCCCTGTTCCAGCAAGTCCAATGCCACCCAAGAGTGCAAAAGGGAACACCACCAGGATTCACCAGAGACGTCAGCGTGTCATCCTTGCTTGCTGGAGGGAGCAATGACTGTGAGGACCCAGGGACAAGCCCTCTCCAGACCGCCTGCCATGCAAATTCCACCTGGTCATCCACAGTAGCCAGCTGTTGGTGCAATTATTTGATTGGCTATTTCCAGTTCCAATGACTCAGAAAAAAAGAAAAAAAAAAACAGATTAAACTGACAAGAAATCCAGAGTTCCATCATCCTGTTTCATCACAAATTAGAAGGCTGAGGAGAAAATTCAGATGAATCATTGGAGAGCGGAAAATATCTGATCTTATCTTGAGGTGAAGAAGGGATATGGGGCTGAGACTTGCCAACTCGAATTCTTCCAGGGGATAGAAATGTCCCCCAATGGCGCCAAAGTTCACTTGAAACCCAGGTGGGTGCTTGGCAGTTCAGATCCACTTCCCAGACGATGATCTTGGTGCTGATGCTGCCAGATGCCCTGCCTGGCCCACTCAGCCACAACCCAGTAGTTCCCAGACTTGAGGATTACATCAGTTTTTGTTTCATCATTTTGAATTGGTTTTTAATTGGGTGACAGATGAACGACTGTTGACATTTTATTTTTCCAAAGAAAACATTAAAAAATAAAACCACCATCTACTATCACCATTGTTTCCTAAAAGCATCTTAGCACCAAGAAAAGACTAAAGGATGGCTGGGCAAGGTGGCTCATGCCTATAATCCCAGCACTTTGGGAGGCCAAGGCGAGCAGATCACTTGAGGTCAGGAGTTTGAAACCAGCCTGGCCAACACAATGAAACCCCGTCTCCACTAAAAATACAAAAATTAGCTGGGTGTGGTGGCAGGTGCCTGTAATCCCAGATACTAAGGAGACTGAGGCAGGAGAATCACTTGAACCCAGGAGGTGGAGGTTGCAGTGAGCCGAGATCATGCTATTGCACTCTAGCCTGGGTGACAGAGCAAGACTCTGACTCAAAAAATAAAAATAAAAAATAAAAAACACTAAAGGATGGTCTTTTATAGAGAATAAACTTAAGCTTTATAAAATGCTCATTACTACACATTCCTCATTTTTGCAGGACTCAGGAAAATTTATAGTGGGCTGACATTGATGCCTGCTGCCACAATCCACCTAGGGTCGAATCCCAACCCCGCAGATCTGTGTTCTGGGGAAACACGTAAGGGGGATTGGGCTGGGGTCTAAGCACACTTGTGAAGAAACAATTTATCAGCTTTCACTCAGACCTGACGCTCTGATCTTCCCGCTGGGGGCTATCTGTCCACTGGGCTGCATGTCTTCACATCTTCAACTCCTGTCCCCAGGATTCCCAAGCCCACCACTTCATCAGAATCACCCGAGATGGGGCTTTTACAGCTTACAGCTTCCCAGGCCTCACTGCCAGACATCCAGTCTTGTGGCTCCAGGACGGAGTCTCATGGTTTTCCAGATTTAGGCCCCTTGGCCTGCGCCTCCCTCCCCCAGCCACCCAACCCTCCATCTGGTCAGGAGCAGACGTCCTTGCTCAGGCTAGGAGACGTGTCAGCCACACTGTCAGCACCAGGCCCTGGAAAACAGAGCTGAGGGCAGGGCTGGGGTGCTGGGGACAACCCAGGACTGAATGGCAGGGCCCGGCCCATGAAGCTAGAGCAGCACTGATAGCAGGCTGTGCTGACACCAGGACAAAACAGTGGAGATGGGAGCATGGAGCTGGGGCACTAGGCAGCTCTCCAAGTTCATGGCCCATGTGAAATGCTCAGCAGTGCGGGGATGGCCAGGGAAGAACATGAGAGTGGTCAGTCCTTTCACCAGGAAAGCATCTTGTCGTGGAGATGTCTCTGTGGATACAGCCCTGGCCTTAACAACCCCTACTGGACCTCTGCCATCTCCTGCCACCCTGTCCTTCTTGCGCGCCCAGCTCCATCCTGGTCCACTCATCTGGTTACTTGTTGTCAAGTGTCTCCACCTCATCCCTGTGCCATGCACATGGCCTGAGGGCTCAACATTTGCTGGCTGGACTGAGCGGTGCACTGGCTGAACCAAGGGCTCCCTGTGATGACAATGTCCAAGCCCCGGGGAAACCAGCTATGGCAGAGAACTGGCAGGGTCTCTGCAAGCCACCAACACAGAAAGCTGCCATCTCTGGGCCTACAGGGCACCACCGCCTTCATGCTTTCCAGTGCTAGCTTCTCTCTGCCCTCTCACTTGCTCCAAAGGGAAGACACAGCAATGCTGTGGGGAATTTCACTAGCAGTATCTGAAGACCTGTGTGGAGCCCAAGGGGACTAATTCTGTGGAAGTACTAGGGGACAGTCTGTGAGGTACTAGGCCCTGCTGTCACATCTGTGAGCTGATAATGGGAACGGTGACACAGACCTGCAACAGACAAAGTCAAAAGCTCTCATCTCTCTCACCCAGGCCAGGCCCTACTCCCTGGTGAGTTGTGTGGTCCCAGCCTTAACCATTCCTACTGTAAAGGGGCCTCCCCACGGGCCCAGGATTTTGCAGTTGCTTCGGACAGCAAGGACCTGTCCCACCCATCACAGACTGTGACATAACACAGGACACAACACTGGGAGGTGTCTCCTGGGGAAGGCTGCCTTCTGAAAGGTGGAGAGACAGAGGGGAGGCATGTGCTCAGGATCAGGCGCCCAGGGGTACAGGCAGCAGCGTGCAGGGACAGGCTTGCCTCTGGGTGCTCCCTCCAGATTGTCCAGGCTTCCAGTGGACTCTGGTCTCCAATCTGAGGATGTGAAACCTGTACCCTTCCCCTTCCACAGCCACATAAGCTTTTTAGGATCAGCCCCATTCCTAAAGCCAAACTTGAAAAATAATGTTTCTGACCTCTCTACAGGAAGATCCCAATTGGAAACTGGCAAGAATTAGCACCTCTTTGGGACTTCTTTTAAACGTCCCACAGTTTAATCAGGTCTTGAGGTCATTCAGTCACATCATCTTGCTTTAGGGGGCTTCCTGTGTCCCTGAGGTCCCAAAGCTGCTGTATGCCACAGCATTAAGTTTCTTAGCTAATGTCAGGCCCTCACTCCGAACAATTCATTAGAACATCTCAACATACAGACCATGAGAACCAGGTGTGGGAGGGAAGACATTTACTTTAGGTAGAAAGGTTTACTATTATTAACAAGTTATCACTATTATTTACATGTTTATAAAATGGAAATAAAAATGACATACATGTTTGGTGCCAAAAGTGGCACATCCAAACTAATATCAGTATAAAAATAAATGTTCAAGCTATGTGTTTTTAAAATAAAGGTCATTGAAACAGTAAGGGAAAAAATCTGCATCTGGCATGTGTTGAAATGTAATCATCATCACAGCAAAGCAGCCCCGGGGCAACAAAACCAGTGCCTGCTGGAAGAACCGCCCCCGCGCGCTCTTGCAAGAACCCAAACAAACAAAAAAACAAATACACCAGTGATGTTCCTGAGCTACAGAAGTTTAGGGCATCCAAACTGTTGTGAATTCCTGCTAAAGAGGAGGCCCTGTGGGATCTGAGCTGATGAACTCTCCTGAGTGCTCAGCTAGCGTGGCACCAGGACCTGGCACTGCACTCTGAGAGGACGCTAAGCCCACTTGTGAAACACAAATCCTCGGCTAACACAAAACAGCGCATGAGTCCTCTCTGTCAATCACCAATCCCTTGCAAGTCTCCTGGCTGCAGAAAAACAGGGACATGGGCTGAGGACAGACAGAAGCCAGTGGGTTTGGGAGCCCCTGTGCCCATCAGACATGCCCCTTGGTGGTTTCGGCAGAGATCCCCAATGTTTTGTTCCTTCATAGCGACACGCTTGTTCACACCTGGCAGCGGACCTCATTGGTTAACACAGCCGTGGCCCCAGGAGGGAAAGCAAAGCCAGCCCAGCAAACGCTCTGTCCACCCCACATGGTGTTTCGACCTTCAGTGGCTAACTTTCCTGCTTGTTACCCATAGAGCTGGGCCAGGGCTGCGTGCCTGCTGGAAGTGGCATGCTGGGTTAGTGAGAGTGCTGAGTGAGCCAACTCCCACTCTGCCCGCTGCAGCACAGAAGGATGCCTGCCCATGCACAAAGTCCTCCAGGATCCCAGCAAGGACGCAAATGCTGTGGGCAGCGGGAAGAAAGGACTAATGAACAGGCCGCAGCCCCCTTCAGAGCAACCAAACATTCCACAGGAGCTTGTGCCAGCTCACCCCACCTGGGGCCAGGGGCAGCAGCATGGAGGAGAGGACACCAGCAGTCCCTGCAGCCACGGCTGTGGGCTCCTCTCACTGGTCCTGGACCTTGGCCCTTTTGGCTTTCAGAGACAGGTGCTGCAACAGAAGAGAAGACACTACAGTTGGGGTTTATTAGACAAAGAAACCAGACTGCAACATAATCCCCATACGAATGACCACATCAAATCTTCCATCTGGTCCACATCTTCCCAGTAAATGCTGAGCTGTTCATGAAATAGCCTGGAAGGAAAAAGCCCAAGTGGCCAATGAAGAAGCTGACCTTAATTCAGCCACCAGCAACCCGAGGCCCAAGCCACAGCGGCTGAAGCTGGTTATACAGGGCTCTGCGAAAGCTGTCAAGGAAAGGTTTTCTTTTTGAGACACGGCTCTCCCTCTGCCCCAGCCTAGAGGACAGCACCGCAGCCAGACAACTGTGCTCAGGAGACTGGGCTCAGTCTGGAAATGACCTCAAATCTCCAGGAAGTTCCTGACAATAGTCAAGAAAAATTATTCTCTCTTTAGGAACAAGGAAGTCAATTTACCAAGCATCTCGACACGCCAGGTACCCATGCTCAAGGATGGAGATAAAGACACGGCCTCTGCCCACATGGAGGGTACAAGCTTGCTGGGAAGACAGAAAGGACACCTCCTAGTGACACTTTTTTTCCCCCAGAAATGTCACTTTCTACCATTATGAATAACATGAAGCACAATATTATAATCATAGGCATCAGATAATAGGATTGGAAAATGAAGTATTTTTTACATTCTAAAGCAAAGCCAAAAGTGGCAGAAATCCTTAAATACGCCTTTGAGGCAGAGTGTGTAAATATAAGCTTTTAATGAAAGACCTCCCTCCACTCATCAACTGGGATACACCCGACAGCCCATTACTACTCATCAATAACCAAGAGATCCCTGAGCCGTGCCAACTAACACACAGTGAGAGCCTCACATGAGAATGCCAACCCCAACTGCTCCGGAGCTGGTGTGCCCACTTCTTAGCACGGCCACATGGCCTCATAACATCAGGCCGCATTGCCCCCAGAGAGAACTGCAGGCCCTGAAAAAATGGAGGGCGTGCACAAAGACACAGCGCACCACCAGGTATGACGTGAGAGACAACAGAGTGAACAGGACCCGGATCTAAATGAGCTACAAGAACTCAGACTTTCCATCTGCTTACATCTGAGGGAGGACCACTACAGGCTCTTGCAAAGGCCACGTTAAAAGGGTTTTCCCTAATAATGAAGATATCTTTGAGAATAAGGAAAAATAATTTAAAAGCCAGAAGGCAAATCTCTGAATAGGTCACCCCGTTCTTCCCCTGTCTAGCTGTAGGTCTTGCTGAATTTCTCTGAATTCTCTCCTCTCTACACATCACCTGATATAACCCCTACAGCTAATGTTAGATATCCATGGCCTTAGCTTGGGGATGGGAGATGACGCCATTGTGCCTGTGGGGCCATTTTTGGTGCTTTTTTCTGGGAAGAATGTTGAATATAAACAAAGCTGACTCTGAACCATTTCAGGCCTCCACACAGGGTGAGAGCAACATTCTGAAAAACAGCGGTGATGGAAAGTCTCCAAAGGTGCCAGGAACAGAGCCGTGAATGATCTGTGGGCTGTGGACGGTTGCGAGGTGCTGCACTGTGTTCAATAAAGGAACATCTACCATACATGGGCAACCCCTGCAGATCTGGAGGTTCTTTGAGAAATCAATCTGCTTTGGACAAGTTAATAGTAGAAGTGCCCTTGGACTATACAGTTAAGAAACAACACAAGTTTCTCTGTGGTTTGGGGACCATCGTTATACAATGAGGTTGTTGTATTAGGTGATTTCTTTTTTTTTTTTTTTTTTTGGGACAGTCTTGCTCTGTCGCCTAGGCTGGAGTGCAGTGGCGTGATCTCGGCTCACTGCAGCCTCCACCTCCTGGGTTCAAGTGATTCTCCTGCCTCAGCCTCCCAAGTAGCTGGGATTACAGGCACATGCCACCATGCCCAGCTAATTTTTGTATTTTTAGTAGAGACGGGGTTTCACCACGTTGGCCAGGCTGGTCTCGAACTCCTGTCCTCATGTGATCCAACCACCTCAGCCTCCCAAAGTGCTGGGATTACAGGCGTGAGCCACTGTGCTCGGCCGCACTAGGTGATTTCTAAAGGTCTGTCCCAGCCTCTCTAAAAATACTCCAATGACAGTGGAGGTGATGGGCTTAAAAATAAAAAAGCCATTTGGAGAGAAGAGACAAATGAAGAAATTTGGGCTTGTCATTTTCTTCAAACTTCTGAAGCTATTTGCTCTTTAACTTTGTGGGTTTGACCTAAAGAAACTGGAATTTTGAGCTGAGAAGGGAAAATGACTCAGCTTCTGGGCTAATTCTGTTTCCAAGAGTCTAAATGAATCCAAGACAATTTCAGGCTTATCCTTCTCTGGCTGTCTGCATCTTCTTGCTTTAACAGGCATTTTGACCACTGCAACATTCCTCTTTCAACCTCTAGTTTACCTTTCTGATCCCTTCTCTTGACTCCTGAAGTCTGCTGCTTTCCACCTGAGAGGTTTTGAAGGAAAAGCCTTTCTTTCACCAGGTTTATTCTTATCAACCTAATTCAGCAAAGACAACACACTCTGCATTTTTATCAGTCCTGCAGGCTGATCTGCTGTCTAGCTGAAATATCTGAATTGGGATGTGTGAAGAACTATAAAGGTGTGAAATGGTTTTTGTTTGATTAGATAAAAATTAAATATTATAAAATTTTGAGAGAGCAATTTCCCTTGACTTTGCTGGAGCGGGAGAGATGAGGAGATTCTTCCATTTACAGGGTCACAAATTCAAATGTCTCCTAGAGTGGAGCAGGCAAGTAAGCAAGTGACATGGGACTACGGCACCTGGCGATGTCACTGACAGCAGGCAGCCACCGCTAAGCCCCTGTGATGCCACCACGTAGGAACTCAAGCCTAGTGTTGCCAGACTAAACATGTCTTTCAAGAGAAACCAGAAATTCATGTTTAATATGAAATCTCCCAATTTTTAAATGTGGCAATCATTCAAATATCGCTTTGGAAACACTGTGTAGTCCAATTCTGGCCCTAATGGAGAAAAAGGTTTCGGACTTTCCCTTCTGCTGTAAACAACAGTAAACTTGGGCAAAATATGTAAAGCAAGTATTTTCAGGCAACAAACAGCACAGGGCTGTAACCCTTTTAAAAAAGGAGCTGGGCGTGGTGGCTCACACCTGTAATCCCAACACTTTGGGAGACCAAGGCGGGCGGATCACCAGAGGTCAGGAGTTCAAGACCAGCCTGGCCAATATGGCAAAACTCTGTCTCTACTAAAAATACAAAAATTAGCCGGGCATGGTGGCGCACACCTGTAATCCCAGCTATTAGAGAGGCTGAGGCAGGAGAATCACTTGAACCTGGGAAGCAGAGGTTGCAGTGAGCTGAGATTGTGCCACTGCATTCCAGCCAGGATGAGAGAGCAAGACTCTGTCTCAAAAATAAATAAATAAAAATAAAAAACGAACTGGTGGGCATGGTGGCTCACACCTGTAATCCCAGCAATTTGGGAGACCAAGGCAGGAGGACCATTTGAGCCCAGGTATTTGAGACTAGCCTGGGCAAAATAGTGAAACCCCATCCCTAAAAAAATTTTTTTTAATTAGCTCAGGCCAGGCCTGCTGGCTCATACCTGTAATCCCAGCACTTTGGGAGGCTGAGGTGGGGGGATCACTTGAGGCCAGGAGTTTGAAACCAGCCTGGCCAACACAGTGAAACCGTTGTGTCTATTAAAAATACAAAAAAAAAAAGAAAAAGAAAAAAATGAGCCAGACATGGTGGCACACACCTGTAATCCCAGCTACATGGGGGCTAAGGCAGGAGAATTGCTTGAACCCGGGAAACGGAGCTTGCAGTGAGCCATGATCGCGCCATTGCACTCCAGCCAGGGCAACAAAGCGAGACTCTGTCTCAAAAAAAAAAAAAAAAATAGTTTGGAAGAGCAAAAGGAGAAACAAAGCAATACCTTTTTTCTTTTTTTTTCTTATGAGGTTAGGGGGATTTATTTTTAACTGCACTTCACTATGAATTAAACGCTAGAGTGCTTTCCCAGAATGTTTTGGGGATATGGTAATGGCCTTTCCACCCTATGCACCACTAGCGGGAACACACATAGGGCATTAAATTGGAAAAAAAAAGTACATTTAAAAACATGGAGATGCTGCGAACAGGTGGCTGGGGCACAGACTCAGTTCATTCCTACCGTTCCTTGTTGATAAAAGTGTGGAGCCAGCTCCAACAGCCAGGCCGATTCAATGGCAGTCACATCTCTCATGTAATACTTGGAGGTTTGTATAACTTCGTTATAGATAACCCTGAAATGAGAAAGAAACATGAGCTAATTTCCCCCTCTTGTGATGACAGTCAGGAACCACAGTTAGACATGCTGTTTCCTTTAACCTTTAACAGGTTCTACTCTATGTGCCAGACACTGTGCTAAACACATGCATTTATGTTGCTCACCACAGCCTCAAGACCTAAGTGCTGGGTAATGGTGTGTCCATTTTTCAGATGATACTCTAAATCCTAAATGACTTCTGGGGCATCTCAGTTATCCGCGAAGGACCTTTCTGGATCCTTCATCTGCATTTACAGAACTCTGAACTGAGCCTAATGACTTTATTAGAAAATGCAGAAATAGAGGCAAAGACTTGCCTGATTCTGAAAGAGGCTGGGAACTGACTATAAAGAGACACAAAGGAATTTTCTAAAATGATAACAATATTGTATAACTTATGTGGGTCCAGGTTACATGGGTATACACATTTGTCAAAACTCATCTTGCACTGTAAATAAATTATACCTTTATTTAAGGGAAAAAATGTTTCTGAGGCTCAGGTAATAGACAACCAAAGAGCCAAGAGCATAACATCCAGTCCCCTGATTTTAGGTGTGCATATGAGTAGATATTAATTTCTGAAACATCCGAAGTGCTGATTCAGGGCTTCCCGCGTAACTATAAACATACCAGCCACACTACAGTTCCCCACCCCTCAAAAACCAGTAAGTGAATCTCAGCTGATGAAAGGAAAAAGGAGGGTCCCCCTGCAAAGAGGCCGTGATGGGGGGGCACTTTCTTTGCCACCTGAATGGTATGGCACGGCTTCAGGCTGGCTCTATTTCCCCAACCTTTCTTTGCCCTTCAGAGCTCCTTAGGAATGAAGCAAGAAAAAGAAAAGCCTTTCTCTTTTAAGCAACTCCCAAATTTAGCCACCCAAAAGTCAGCAAAAAAAGGATCTAAAACTGAGGTTTTGCATCTCTCTTGATTTAAAAAACATTTTTTTTTTAAAGGCAGGGTCTCCCTCTGTCACCCAGGCTGGAGTGCAGTGGTGCAATCATGGCTCACTGAAGCCTCAATCTCCTGGGCTCAAGCGATCCTCCTGTCTCAGTCTCCTGAGTAGCTAGTACTACAGCCATGTGCCACCATGCCTGGCTAATTTTTTTTTTTGAGAGTTGAGGTCTGGCTATGGTACCCAGGCTGGTATTGAACTCCTGACCTCAAGCAATCCTCTGGCCTCAGCCTCTCAAAAGTGCTGAGATGACAGGCGTGGGCACTCTTCAAATTATCCTGCACACATGAGTGTGCATATCCTGACCACATTAGTGTGGTCACTGGGTAACATTTCTAAACCCAGAACTGACCAAGGTGCTTTCAACCTAAGAAACTTCTAGGTCTGCACTGGCTACAGGATAAATCTGATTCCTTGGTCTAGGGAAACAGAACTCTAATTTTACTGCCCAACAGAAACATCTGGAGGGCTTGTTAAAATGGAGTCCTAGGCCCTAGTCCAGTTTCTGATTGAATGGGACTTGGCACAGCCTGAGAAGCTGCATTTTGTACAAGTTTCCAGGTGATACTGATGCTGGGCTGGAGACCACGCTTTGAAAGCCGCAATTCTAGGGTACAAAGTGTTTGACCAGAGACCTTCTTGCCTTCAAATCTACCACTATCTTCTCTCCCTCTCTCCACACACACCCCACCCTTTTTCCCAGGGCTTCTCCATCTTCCAACTAGAGAAGGACAAGTTGTTGTTGTCTTTAAAATTTCCAATCTGGGCCAGGCACGGTGGCTCACGCCTGTAATCCCAGCACTTTGGGAGGCTGAGGTGGGCGGATCACCTGAGGTCAGGAGTTTGAGACCAGCCTGGCCAACATGGCGAAACCCCGTCTCTACTAAAAATACAAAAATTAGCTGGGCGTGGTGGCATGCACCTGCAATCCCAGCTACTTGGGAGGCTGAGGCAGGAGAATCACTTGAACCTCGGAGGCGGAGGTTGAAGTGAGCCAAGATCACACCACTGGGCAACAGATTGAGACACTGTCTCAAAAAAACAGAGTGAGACACTGTCTCAAAAAAACAAAATCCAATGGTTGATCAGTACTTTTAATCAGTACTTTTTATTGGTAAAATACAATATAAATGAATTCTAGAAAAATGAAATTGTAAACAAGAAAAAAATAAGCCCCCAATTTTTATTATTAAATTGGACAAACATAAACTTAACCATTGAAATGCTACAAAGATGTCTAAAGGCCTACTCTAGACTTCTGTGCTTACCTCTTTCTTCCCAGGCAGTGTTACAGAGCAGCACCATTGCATTGGCCACCCATACCAATGATTCCCCATTTCCCAAATGCATGAGGTTCCTTTATGTTCCATGGCTCTACCCCTGCTACTTCTCTACCTGGAATGCCCTCCGGGTCCTTTCTGCCTGAACACTCTCGTTTCCAGGTTCAGAATGAATGTTATCTCCTCCATGAAGCCTGCCCTGACTCTCACTGGCACATGATGTGCTGAGCCCAGCACTTCATCCATGCCGCTAGTAAAGCCCTTCCCCTAAGGTAGTTGACTCTGTGTCTGTCTCTATGTCAAAACTGTGGGCTGGGGCCGGGCACGGTGGCTCATGCCTGTAATCCCAGAGCTTTGGGAGGCCGAGGTGGGTGGATCACCTGAGGTCAGGAGTTGGAGACCAGCCTGGCCAACACAGTGAAACCCCATCTCTACTAAAAATACAAAAATTAGCCAGGCGTGATTGCACACGTCTATAGTCTCAGCTACTCAGGTGGCTGAGGCAGGAGAATCACTTGGACCTGGGAGGCAGAGGTTGCAGTGAGCCAAGATAGCGCCGCCACTGTACTCCAGAGTACAGAGCGACAGAGCGAAACTCTGTCTCAAAAAAAAAAAGAATGGTGAGCTGGGATCCCAATTCATTTCTGCATAGCTGTGCCTCATGCAGGGCTAAGCATCCAGTCAGTGGGTGAAAATGAACGTTTGCTGAGTGGATGAATGAGTAGACAAAAATCACTGTTTGCTTAAGAAGCTCTTTGCCAGAGCAGAAATTCTCTCTTTTTTTTTTTTTGACACGGAATCTCACTCTGTCACCCAGGCTAGAGTGCAGTGGTGTGATCTCAGCTCACTGCAACCTCTGCCTCCCAGGTTCAAGCGATTCTCCTGCCTCAGCCTCCCGAGTAGCTCAGATTACAGACGCGCCCATCACGCCTGGCTAATTTTTGTATTTTTAGTAGAGATGAGGTTTCACCATGTTGGCCAGGCTGGTCTTGAACTCCTGACCTCAGGTGACCTGCCTACATTGGCCTCCCAAAGTGCTGGGATTACAGGCGTGAGCCACCACGCCCAGCCCAGAGCAGCAATTCTAGAGGCAATGTCAAGAAACACGTACAGGAGAAAAACAAGAACATGGCCCTGTTCAAAGCAGGCACAGGCTAAGCAGCAGGATGTGCTTACCAGCGAGGCGGCTTCTCTGCATAGAGGACTGACGCAGGGTGTATGTGCAGCTCATGGTCATCACGGATGGTCCTTGGAACATAGAAGAATTCTGTCTGAAGCACATTTTAAATACTTATAGCAAGACTTTCCCACAGATATTTTTAATATTACCAAAAAAGCATGCAGACTGAACTTCTCACAAGCAAAATAATTATCTCCATCTTCTCTTGCAACCTTTCTTGATCCCTCTCCTGGCTGCCACCCCAGAAGTCAAGAATAAATCATGTGGAAAAAGCAAAGAGGAGAAAAGCAACATGTGGGCACTTAGCAAAAACATTTAGGAATAAAATGCTCTGCCTATGTTTATGTGTATCTTCTGCAGGTGCTCTTTCAAAACAATTTCCTTTGGAATGGAAATAATACATGTGATTTCTTCTATAATCTAAAAAGCAAAGTTAAATACTAAAGATAATGACTATAGGGGGACGCAATGATAATGAAAAAGGAAAGCTCACGGCCAGGCGTGGTGGCTCATGCCTATAATCCCAGCACTTTGGGAGGCCAAGCGGGCAGATCACTTGAGGTCAGGAGTTCAAGACCAGCCTGGCCAACATGGAGAAACCCTGTGTCTACTAAAAATACAAAATTAGTTGGGTGTGGTGTCACATGCCTGTAATCCCAGCTACTCCGGAGGCTGAGGCAGGAGAATCACTTGAAACTGGGAGGCAAAGGTTGCGATGAGCCAAGATCACCCCATCGCACTCTAGCATGGGCAACAAGAGCGAAACTCCATCTCAAAAAAAAAAAAAAAAAAAAAGCTCAATACTGGACTATTAATTTCTCTGAAATAGTACTTCCAATTCCAACTCAGTAGAATGATGTTTCTTGGGGGAAGTGCTTCAAGTGCTGTGACGGAGTGCCTCATTGGCACTGTAATAAAGCCAGTGTCCTGGGGTCCTGGGCAGTCCTACCAGGTGGTAGTGAGCAGATCAACACTAAATGTTGTCTCAAAGGAATGACTAGCCTGGAACCTCTTAGGTAGCCCACATTGTTGCTGAGGACACTGATAAAAGAATTTTCCAAACACTAGTCAAAATTGCTGACTCTCCAGGAGAGTGGGAGCAATCAAGATGACAAGCTGGCAGCACTCCTTAGGGAAGATCTTGGGCCACTGCGGGGGTCGCCTCCACATGGACGAGTTGCCTCAAATACAGACAACTCAGGGTGGGGAGATGAGCTCATACAATGGGCAAATGAATCACAATACTGACAGGCTACAACATGCCTCGAGTAACAAACAGAACATACTAGAGATCAATGTAAAGTGCCATCCTGCAGTTCCAACAGTCGGCTACTAGGATACTAGATGGAGCAGATCTGGCTGTCAAAATTAAAAAAGGCTCAGTGCAACTCTGGACTCATTAACAGGAGCCCAGGACAAGGGATATCTTGGCTGACCTCAAGATAACAGGGCAGTAATATTTTCTCAGGGAAAAAAAATTAATGACAAAATAATACATAGAAGAGCTGGGGAGAAATTCTTCGGAGTGTTCTCTTATTAAAGAACAGAAAATGATGATAGCTACACTTTTAAGAGGCTACAGTGAGGTTATGAAACTAAAATGAGCCAAAGACAGAAAAGACAGAATAAAAGTAACAATTCAAAGCACTGGAGTGATCAGTTTGGAGAATCATGATACTGACAGGCTACAATATGCCTAAGCTACGCTTAGTTTTCACTGCATTTGAATATACTAAAGACCATTAGGAAGGCATCAATGAATGATTTCCTATGTCTAGAAAATGGAACTGGAAGAATCAGGTTATGTAGCAGGAGGCACATCCAGCACATGAGAAACACCTGGCTACCTCCAAAGACACCAGGTGTGGCCGGCCACACTATACCAGGGTGGGAGGTGACTTCAGTCGTGCAGATCTCTAAAGACATAATAAACTAGTCAATTGTAAAATAACTTCTCTGAGAAACATTATTTTTAATGGTTTCTTCAGATCATATTATTCTATCATTACAATTGAAATATTACCAGTCTCAAGATGTATAATTGTCATCCTTCTAAAACATACAACATATAGATGAGCTGAATATGTGAGAATCATTTTTAGAAAGTCAAGATATTTTGCTTAAAGCTATGTCGCTAACCTCAACTCAGTTTTGGAAGGAGACATGGTAGAAATTACAAATAATTATGCAATTACTATCTCTGCACAGCTTTCTGTGGGGTTTGGGTCATTTATAAGATTGTTCCTTTAACAAATGACTTCACCAAGTATCATGTTACCTATAAGCTCCAGTAGAATGAAACCTCGCTGCATTGGCGAAGAAGCCAGAGACAATGCACCTCAGAACCGGATCCGGGTCACCTACATAGGCAGCCAACAGAGAGGCGGGTGAAACCCTTGCCTGCCCTATGCTCCGTGTGCGCTAACGCACAGGATCCGCTCCCAGCACCACCCCAGGCTGCTTCAAGACATCTGGAAACCCTCTCCTGAAGTGGCTCCAGCCCTACCCTTCCCAATGCTGGATGCCTGCCCCAGCACCATCTAAGGAGGTCCCACTCCCCACAACTGCTGCTGAGAACAATGCTAGTCTGCTCCTTGAACCTAGGACCTCTCCAACCTCCCCTAAGCCACAGATGACTGGACCATGGCTGGGCACCAGAACCTAAAAGTGCTGCTCTGCAGGCTAGTCAGTGACCTCAGAACTCCTTTGTAAAAGAGTGCCATATGGCAACTGGATGCTCTTTCTATAAAACACAAACTGGAAATACTATACAACGTTACTTCTGTGGTTATGAGCTAGTGTTTAAAAATTGAAGTAATTCTTCAAATTTTTCAAATGTTCCATTTTAACTGGTGTTTCTATTGCTACAGCTAACATCTTCCATGAATAAAGCTTCCCCACTATTAGATAATGTCCATAGGATACATTCCAAATTGTTGTGCAAAAAGCTAATGTTATTTTTATGGTTAATGACATATCACATCTCATCAATTTTAAGACTCGCCCTTTTTCTAACTTTAATTCACTGAAATTAGGATACCATTTTACAATGATAACTGGCAGCATTTTTTTTTCCTTGGTGATACATAAAATAACAATGTTTCTTACACATGATGATATCTTTGATCCAATGGAATATAGCATGTTGGTAAGTAAGTTCCCTAAAGGTGGTACTATTTCCAAAGCCATCAACAATATATAAAAATGGCAGTTTCACTGCATTCTTACTAGCAATGTTTTGGCAAAAAGGGTTACCTTCTTTTACATTACATTTATTTGATTACTATCGGCATATTTCTTCTTTTGTGAATTTTTTGTTCTAATCCCTTAGCCCATTTATCAACCTGAAAACTGTTTTTTCCTAACTATATTAAATAAAATCATTCTATAATAAAGTTTTTAATCTTTTTTATCTCATGACTGCTGAACGCATCTTTCACTAATTGCTTTCTATTTTTTAACACTTAAGATGTTTTAAATTTGCATGTAATTTATTTAGTCTCCATGATTTTCTGTATTTTCCTAAGCACTGAGCTGATAAATCTCAAATCTACATGTCTAAATATGATCTAATCCGATATCCAGTCTCTTCTCTCCTATTGTCCATAAGAAATTTCCATGTAAAATATGCACTCTAAACAGGGGTGATATAAATTCCAAAGGGGTGGAAACTGGTTCTTGGAGGCAGGGATGGGGAGTATCTTAAGACACTACAATGGCCTGTGGCCCTCCAAAGCTCAATCCTACCCTACAAAATCTTATTCCTTAGTATTTAATTTCTTAGGCTGGGTAGAATTTAAATTTAACTTTTCTCCTGGGCAGGGGTCTGATAATAAAACACAGGTGAAGAACACCAATTGCTGAAGTAAGGCTGTCATCTACCTGTTGGGTGACAGGTGCTTAACCAGCTGCTCTCCAACTGGGTGCCCCTTGTAAGCATCCTGTTTCTATCAATGACTCCAACATGGCTCAATGGCCCAGGTTTCAACTCTTCCCTCTCTCGTGGATATATTCACCCATCAAATATTCTCTGAGCATCTCATATACTCCTCACTCCAAGCACTTGTCTCCAGTCCTCCTTCCCTAGAGTGCTCTTTGCCACCTTTTTCTAATTCAACCAGACCCCGAAGCTTGACCGGACTCCCACCACACCTCAAGGAAGCTGCAGGACTTCCCAAGCCAGCCCTCTCCGGATTCCTTCTTCCCGGCATTCCTTCCACATTTGCCAGCACGTCTTCTATGATTACTAAAGTATCTACTACTTTAACTAAGAGGACTGACAATCTTAGTACTTTGTGTATCCATATGAATATCTCCCTTCATTACACTGTTCCCTTAGAGTAAAAGCCAAGACTCCGTCATTGTTTAATCACTTGCTCTTAGTATAAAGACAAAAGAAGACTGAAATGGAACCGCCTGGGCTCAAGTTCTGACTCCATCACACCCTCACTGTGTAACTTCAGCAAGTTACATTTTACCTTTTAGCCACGCTTTTCTCACCTATAAGATGTGGAAAAGAGCACACATTTCACAGCGTTGTTGTGAGCATTAAATTAATAAACACATGGAACACTCAGAGCACTGTCTAGCCACTTATAAGCACTCAGGAAATGTTACCAAGTACTAATGGTGCTGAGGATGTGGCTGAGTACCTGGCACACAGTAGGCTTTCAGGCTGACTGCTGAGGCGGGTGTGTCACTTCCTTAAAAGCGTAGACTTCTGAGCCACATACAGATCTGGCTCTCCTCCTTACCAGTTGTGTTGTCCTGAATTTAATCTAACTTCTCCCTAGGATCTTATGACTAATTGTAAAATGAGGATAATATTACCAACACCTCATAGAGTGCGAGATTGAGCAAGAGAATATTTGGAGAACCCCTGCCACAGCGTAACCTACTTACTGTGTCCCTCATTAATAGTAGTCACTGTCACTGCTAGAGGCCAGAGACTATGTCTTACATAGTACTTTTCTGTCTTATCCTTAGTAGCTGCCTAGGCTAAATACCCAGCACTTGCTTTAATAATACTTGTCTTTGAAAATAAAATTTAATTTTTATGTAATAGCTACTAATATCACTGACCAAAAAGTAATTTTTCTTGCAAAGCCTACATGGGAAAATCAATAACATGATGTGCACTGATGTGACTGTTAGTGATTCTTAAGTATTGTCATGGGCTATGAAATTCCTTTAGTAAGAATGCCCATCAGAAAGAAAAATGGACCTCCTTGGAAAAAATACGCAACCTGACCTTCAGCTTTTCACAGATGCAGGCAACTCAAAATATAAAACCCAGTGTTGGTACAGAGCACCCCACGCTGCCTCGCACCAGCCCAGCATGAGAACTTTAGGAAAACAACTCAACAGAATGAAGCAAGAGAAGTCACAAGCTGGGACAGTTTCTTCTCACCTTCACTAGACTTCTTGGGCACTTGAAACTTGACAAGAAGCTTTTTCAATTGTTCTCTTACAGTCGCAGCTCTGACAAGACCCTTGTAATTCAGAAAATGTTCCTGACACCATTGAGAGTTCTTATTGTGCTACAGAACAACCCAGAGAGAGGGAGTTAGAAAACAGACACGTTCTCGACTAAGGCTATGTTGTAAAGATCATTCTTCTCTCTTCCCCCATGCGCTGTTGCTATTCAGTGACATAAGATCTAAACATAGGAACTGGCCCTTTTTTGCCCCATCTCTCAAAACAGATGTTAACAACCTTGCATACATCTGACTGTTCTGCAACCTCACTCTTTACACTAAAGGGCAAGTGAGAACTTAATGACACGCAGAGACGGTTTCAATCTTAAATATCTTCATGAGATGTGAACTATCAGAAAGAACCACTTCTCCATGTGGTTCTTTGTAAATCAACTTTTCTTCTTTGGCTTGCTTGAATGTATCACTTTATTATACTAGAAGCCAACAATATGACACTTGCCAATGTAGAAATAATTTACAAATTACTATTATTTGTCCCCAAAGCATGATTTTTCTATCAACAGCATTTAATTTTTTCTGCATTCATAAGTATGATCATTATGTCTTAGAGTAAATTATTGCTGTGGAAAATGTACCTCTGAAATTCTATTGTAAGTAAAAGTGCTTTAAAAAAGAAAATGTAATTAATAGAAGATATTCCAAGAAGGCAACCATAGAATAATACAACGTAGACCTATACCCACTTTCTACTGGCAGAGAAAGCTTCAGACTGCAAATGATACATTGTGCCTGTACAAATGAATTTTAACTGATTTAAGCCATAAGTCTCAAAAAGAGATGAATTTCTTTTTTCTGAAAACTTTTCACCAACTGAATAATCTTCCTCAAATCACTGGTAAACAAAAATTTGGTATTTCTTCATTTCTAAAAGAGTATTTAAGAAATGAATATTAAAAATCTGAAATATTATACCCTTTCTTTTATGTAAGGTTTCTTTTTTCATCATTTTCATCACCTTTATTAACAATTTTTCATGAGAACTTTAAGCTGCATTATTTGCTTAGTTTTAAAGAATATTAACAATAAAAAATTAACATCACTTATAGCTAAATATGGGTGGGATATGTGAATATGCACAGATCTCAACTAAATGTCTTTTCATGGCAGCTGGGACAGCTTTGAAGATTCAACCCAGGACTACGAGTTGCTCTCAGCCTCATTCACCTGGCAGAAAATGTAACAGAACTTTCTATTCAAATGTTGCCTTTCTGTCTACTACACAGTGGATGTGAGATGACGTGAGGCTGGGCCACTGGCCTGCCACTAGTGTACCATATCTCCAAGCAAGGGAAAGCAATGAATGATTCCCGTATTCTTCTCAGCAATACCTCACCACAAACTCAGGCAGAAAGCCCGACCCACCAGTTAGAAGTACTGGCAATAAATCTAATAGGAAAATCAAGGGCTCTCTTGGCCATTCCTTTACGAACTGAACTTCTGGGATCCTCCCTCCTAGATCACCTCCAGAGGGTGGTGTGTTGAGGCGGCACTTCGAGCAGTAGTTGTGCTTACTTTGATAAATGCTTCATATACGTTGAGCATAGTGAGGTGGTCGCCCTCCTCCACAGCAAATTTACGGTGCACTCGAATCTGGAAAGAATAAAGCAACATTCAGAATCTGACTCTTGGCTGGGTGTGGTGGCTCACCCCTGTAATCCCAGCATTTGGGGAGGTTAAAGTGGGAGGATTGCTTGAGCCCAGAAGTTTGAGACCAGCCTGGGCAACATAGGTAAACCCCATGTCTACAAAAACTAAAAAAAAAAATCAGCAGGGCATGGTGGTGTGTGCCTCCAAGTTCCAGCTACTAGGCTGAAGTGGGAGGATCGCTTGAGCCCAGGAGCCATGTTTGCACCACTGCACTCCAACCAAGGCAACAGGGGGAGACCCTGTTTCAAAAAAAAAAAAAGAAAAGAAAAAAAGAAATTGACTCCTGTGAGCCTTTTGAACTGGGAAGTAATATTGCATGGCGAATAGCGTGTGGGTTATGGATTCAGAAAGACCTGGTTTGCAGCATTCTAGCTCTGCCATATCTTGAAAGAACTCAGCTTGGTTACTTAACGTCTCTCAGCCTTGATTTCCTCATCTGTAAAATCAGGAAACTAAACCTATCAAGATTGCTGTGGATTAAGATAATTTACTATAAGGTATCTGGCAAAGAAATGTGACAAAATGTTAGTGTTCTTGTCTCTCTCCTCCTTCAGGTTAATTAAAAACAAAACTAAACAAAAACAGATATAAGCATCCGGGCACAGAGGCAGAAAAACTTTGTAATCTATAGTTATACAGCTGACAAGGAGGATCCCAACAATCTAAGAAAGTCTCTCTCCTCCTCATTACACATACAAATTCAGCCCCTCCATGCATAAGGCTGCTAATTCTCTGACTTTCAAACAGGAACTGACTTCGAACTCATCTCTGACCTACCTCTATCAGCACACCTTACTTCTGAGTATCTATCTCTTCAGTATCAAAACTTTTCCTTCTATCTTTCCAGTGTTCACTCAATTAGTCATTGCTGATGCCTGCACCTTAGGTGGGGATTGGATCTCTCTAGCTTATAATGCCCCACCTGCAACACCACCATGATGCCGTGTGGTGCCCAGAATCAGCCTGCTATACCCTGGCACCTGACTTCTTATGTCACTAATGTGCCCACCAAGGTTTCTAGCAGAGCAGTCTGAACGACAATTTCCCTGACAGAAACTAGAAGTTGGTAGTTCAGTGGTTAAGGTGTGGGGCTCTGGACTGTGAATCCAGAGCCAACAATTCTGGCTGTGCAACTGTGAGTGAGTTATCTAACCTCTCTGTGCCTCCATCTTTAAAACATGATAATAGGCCGGGCACGGTGGCTCACGCTTGTAATACCAGCACTTTGGGAGGTCAAGGCGGGCGGATCACCTGAGGTCAGGAGTTCGAGACCGGCCTGGCCAATATGGTGAAACCCCATCTCTACCAAAAATACAAAAATTAGCCGGGCGTGGTGGAGCACACCTGTAATCCTAGCTACCTGGGAGGCAGGAGGATTGCTTGAACCCGGGAGGCAGAGTGCAGTTGCAGTGAGCTGCGATCACACCACTGCACCCCAGCCTGAGCAATAGAGTGAGACTCCCTCTCAATAAATAAATAAGTAAATAAAATATGATAATAATATCTACTTCCCAGGCTTATGATGAAGATAAAGTGGAATGATGTCTGCAAAACACCTGACACAACATCAAGGACACAATAAACACTCAAAACATGAGCAGATCACATTTGTACAGCTCTGTCTTCAGCAGTTCCTGAGTACAGTTTTGACAAGGAAAGCTCAAAGCAAAAGAGACTGCTACAGACAGCCTGGGGACAGAGCTGACTTACTGCCTGAGACTTCTGGTTTGGGGGGACCACAAAGATATTCTGGATCTGCATCATGGCAGCGATGCTTAGAATTTCCTGAGAACAGCCGAAGTTTCCTGTAAAACAAAAAGCATGTTTGGTTTCAACCATATAATGTGTCAACAAGAAGTGAAAGACATTTTCTGATACTTTCCTTGCACCACATTGAAGACTAAGATCTTATTTTTTCTATAGCTTAATTTTTAAAGTTTATAGTATATAAGCCTGGGCAACATGGCAAACCCCATCTCTACAAAAAATTAAACAATTAGCCAGGCATGGTGGTATGTGCTGTGGCCCACCTACTCAGTAGGATTGCTTAAAGCTGGGAGGTCAAGGCTGCCGTGAGCCAAGTTCACGCCACTGCACTCCAGCCAGGGTGACAGAGCAAGACCCTCTCTCAGAAAAATTACAAAATAAAGTTTATAATATATAAATATTTCACTCAGCCAAATGTGAAGTCCCATATGTAACCCAGATGAATAGTAGCCTTGAAAGACTCCAAAAAAGGAGGTGTTACTGCCCTCTGCAGCTGAAATACGAGGGACTCTGACTATAAGCCAAGGTCAAGACTGGCCCCAACACTAAGGGCAGGTCAGCTCCACACGTGCTCCCTACCCTCCTGTGGGACATCTGGAATCCTGGCAGGAAGTCAGAGAAGGGAAGGGGACAGGGAATGAGCGGCTTGTGCCCCTTCTGCTGTTTCTCTGTTCCTGACCCCTTCTATGAAGTGGCTTCCTTTCTCAAAACAGTTCATCTCAGCTGGGAAGCTCAAGGCACAACTAGACCAGCAAAGCACACTGGGGGCTGCTGGAGCACCTGGAAACAGAGTCGCCAGCAATCACCACTCCAGGGCACAAGGCAGAGCACACTGCACTGCTCGTCCCATCTCCCCACTGCCTCCCACCTCATGAATGATGCACTTCCCCAGTCCACACTTAGAATCCTGTTTCTCGGCTGGGTGCAATAGCTCACACACATATATGGTAATCCCAGCACTTTGGGAGGCCGAGGCGGGCAGATGACCTGAGGTCAGCAGTTCAAAACCAGCCTGGCCAACATGGTGAAACCCCATCTCTACTAAAAATACAAAATTAGCTGGGCATGGTGGCACATGCCTGTAATCCCAGATACTCAGGAGGCTGAGGCACGAGAATCGCTTGAACTGACCCACGAGTCAGAGGTTGTAGTGAGCTGAGATTGCACCACTGCACTCCAGCCTGGGCGACAGCGACACTCCGTCTCAAAAAAAAAAAAAAAAAAAGAATCCTGTTTCTAAATGGAAGGCTGAGAACAAGTGGTTGTTTCAAAACATAATTAGTTAGCTTTCCCCATACTGGGTCTAAAGTACATCTTCATAAATTGCCAGTTGACATAAAAGTTAGACAAAAGCAAGAAAAAATTAAACTATCTTTCCCAGAGGTAAAAAAACAAATTATACTTTCTAGATGACTTTGCTTTCTAATTATGAGAAGACTTCCAGATCTTTTAACCTAGAACCCATGTCCTCACAAAAATCTGAAGAAGTCAAAGAAATTGGAACCCTCATGTACTGCTGGCAGAAATGCAAAATGGTACACCCATTAATCGAAAATGGTAGGGCACTACCTCAAAAAACTAAAAATGAACTTATATGCTCTAACAATCACACTTCTAGGTATATATCCAAAGGAACTGAAACTGATATTTCAAGGAGATATCTGCATTCCCATATTCATTTCAGCATTATTTACAACAGCCAAAATTTGGAAGCAATCCAAGTGTCCATTCATTGGATGAACGAATAAAGAAAACGTGGTATATATAAATATGTACACACACAATGAAATAACATGCAGCCTTAAAAAAGAAGAGAACACTGTCATTCACGACAGCATAAATGGAACTGGAGGACATTATGTCAAGTGAAATAAGGCAGGCACAGAAAGACAAACACTGTATGATCTCACTCATATATGGAATCTAAAAAAGTCAATCTCATAGAAACAGAGAGTAGAAAGGTGATTACCAGAGGTTGAGAGATCCCCTGGGTCAGGGGGTGAATGGAGAAAGGGGAGGTGTTGATCAAAGGGCACAAAGTTTCAGTTAGACTGGAGGAATAGGTTTTAGTGATCTATTGCACTGCATGGTGACCACAGTTAATAATAATGTATTGTATATTTCAAAATTGCTAAAAGAATAGAATTTTAACATTCTTAGCACAAATTCTTAGCACAAAAAAATGATAAGTTGGTAAGTTGGTGAGTATATTAATTTGCCTGACTGAATCTACAATGTGTACATAGATTAAAACATCACACTGTATCTCAAAAATATATACAATTATTATTTGTCAATTAAAAATAAAATTTTAAAAATTAAAGAATTATCATGATTTAGTAATTCCACTTCTGGCTATAAACCCAAAAAACATAAAAGCAGGGACTCAAAATGATATCTGTGTATCCATGTTCATAGCAGCATTATTCACAATAGCCAAAAGTTAGAAGCAACTAAAGTGTCTGTCAACAGAAAAATAAACAAAACATGGTATAGATATACAATAAAGTACTATTCTGCCTTAAAAATGAAGAAAATTTTAACACATACTACAACATGGATGAACCTGGAAGACATTATGCTAACAGAAACAAGAGAGTCACGAAGGACAAATACTGTGTGATTGCACTTCTGAGGGTTCTTAGAGCAGTCAAATTCATAGAGACAGAAAGTAGTGGTGGTTGCCAGGGGCTGGGCAGAGGAGAGAATAGGGAATTTGTGTTTACCAAGTATGGAGTTTCAATGGAGAAGATGGAAAAAGTTCTAGAAATGGATGGTGCTGATGGTTGCACAACAATGTGAACGTACTCTGTATCACAGAACTACACACTTAAAATGGTTAAAACAATAAACGTTATGTTATAGATATATATATACTTTTTTACCATATTGTACCCTCTTCCCCAGGGTGCTCAGAATTCAGGCAAACAACACCTCTGACAGTCAAAATAAAATCAATTCAAGCTATCAGGCTCTACCCACCTGATTCAAGCAGCATTTTGGCAAACATGGGATTCAAAGGAAACTCTGCAATTCTCATGCCAAGCGGTTCAGTCAGGCGACAGTCTTTGTCCAGACCTGCCGTAAGAATAACAAAAGAAATCAGAAGGCAGGTACCATTGTGTTGGAAGGCATACAGTTGTTGAGAGAATAAAAGATAATGTATGCTAAAAAGAAGAAAGTATCCAAAAGATGATTCACGCACTACCAAACTCCATTTGACACTACAGTGTCATTACATTAAAAGAAGAAAAGATCTCCACTGGGCTCTTGAATACCCAATGTTTAAAAACTGATACTGCTAAAGACTTCTATTCAAGGACTTAATTATAAGGAAATCCCCCTGCAGCCTTCTGCTGCTTGTACCCTCTCCTCAATCCACAAGAGCCTCACCTGTTCCCAACTACTCCGAAGAGACCACTCTTCCCAAGAACCTAACAATCGGGTAGCACCAAACACAAGGCATCCTCCTGATGGCCTCAGCAGCACTCGGCTCTGCTGGCCGCTGCTTCTTGGAACTACTCTTCACCAGCTCCTGGCCCCCAACTCTCCTGGTTCTCTGCCATCTCCATTGCCCCCTCACTGTCTGGACTTTCTTCCACCTCCAGGACCGGACAGGCCACAGATGTGCCAGGATGGTATTGATGGCATCCCGCGTCCTGTGCCCTTCTCATACTAAATGAGTGATATGGTTTGGCTGTGTCCCCACCCAAATCTCACCTGGAACTGTAAACATGTCAAGGGCGGGGCCAGGTGGAGATAACTGAATCACAGGGGCAGTCTCCCCCATACTGTTCTCGTGATAATAAGTTTCACAAGATCTGATGGCTTTATAAATGGGAGTTCCCCTGCACAAGTTCTCTTGCCTGCTGCCATGTAAGATATGCCTTTGCTCTTCCACAACTGTGAGGCCTCCCCAGCCATGTGGAACTGTGAGTCCATTAAACCTTTCCTTTATAAATTACCCAGTCTTGAGTATCTCTTTATTAGCAGCAATGAGAACAACAATGAGGAACTACAAGGCCAGCAACTTGGAATCTAAACACTAACCCAGATCCCTCTGGTGCCAACACCAGCCCTGTTCATGCAACTGCCTCCTGAGCATTTTGCTGAACTGAGCTGACTCTTTCAACTCCCCACCTCCCCTTCTTGCCCTCTACCACTTGCCAATATCCAGGTATTGGATTCCCAAGATACAGACTACTGTTTTACTACTTAAATGCTGCAAGATCTCAGAGTAAGGCAGAGCTCAGTAAGACATCTCTTTAAAGGTGGTAATTCAGCTTGAAATCAAATGAAGCTGCGGGGCGGGGGGGGGGGGCTGGGGGGGTGGGGGGGGTGGGGAGGGTCCCTCTATCTTTTCCAGCTTATTTAGGGTATTGAAGAAATAGGAAATATTTTAAATTTCTGTTTGACTGGAGAAAAACCAGCCCAAATAAAAACTCCTATGCTGTCAACATTCTCTCATCCTCACTACAGATCAGTCCAGGAAACGTGCTTTCAAGTTCCTATTACATGCTTGAGAAGAGGGGGTGGAAACCTTCTCCAACACACATTCACTCCAGGCTGATCTTATGTAAATCCAGCTGAAGGTCTTTTAAATCACTGGAGAGCTTTTAAATCAGTAACTGGCTATTCACAGAGAAGTAAAATCAACATAATGAATGAAGATGGACCCCTACCTCACTCCACACCAAAAAAGTAACTTAAAATGAATCAGACCTAATGTAAGGGCCAAAACTATAAAACCTAGGAGAATATCTTAATGACTACAGGTTAGGCAAGTTTCTTAGACATGACACCAAGGGCACACGTAACAAAAGAAAAATATAGATAAATGGAACCACAAAAAAACTTAAAATTTTTGTACTGCAAACAATACTAATAAGTAAAAAGTAAGTACATGTAAGTAAAAAGCCAAAACACAAAAATGGGAGAAATATTTACAAACCACATATCTGGTAAGAATATGTGCCCAGAATGTATGAAGAACTTCAACTCAATTTAAAAAAAAAAAAAAGACAACAGCACAAATAAAAATGGGCAAAGGATTTGAACAGACTTTTCTCCAAAGATTTACAAATGGGCAGCAAGCACACGAAAAGGTGCAACATCATGACTCATCAGGGAAACGCAAATCAAAACCAAGAGATACCATTTCACACCCACTAGGATGGCTGTAACACAAAAGACAGACAATTACAAGCATTGGCAACAATGTGGAAAAACTGGAACTCTCATACATTGCTGGTGGGAATGTCCACCAAAACCATATTTATATGCTAATATTTATAGCAGCATTATTTATATCAGCCAAAAAGTGGAAACAACCCAAATGTCCATCAACTAATGAATGGATAAAAAATATGTGGTATATTCATACAACAGAATATTATTCAGCGATAAAAAGGGATAAGGTATGAATATATGTTACAACATGAAGGAAACTGTGAAACATCATACTAAATGAAAGAAGCTGCTATGGTTTGGATGTAGTTTGTCCCCACCAAAGCTCATGTTGCAATTTGATCCCCAACGTGACAGTGTTGGGAGATGGGGCCTAGTGGGAGGTGTATGGGTCATGAGGGTGATCCCTCATGAACAGATTAATGCCCTTACCCATGGTGAGTAATGGATTAGTTCCCATGACAGCAGGTTCTTAAAAGAGCCTGGCTTCCTCTGTTTCTCTTTCTGGCTTCCTCTCTTGCCATGTGATCTCTGCACCCGCCCACTCTCCTTTTGCTTTCCACCTTGAGTGGAAGCAGGCTGAGGCCCTCCTCAAATACAGCTGCCTAACCTTGGAGCTTTCAGCCACCTGAATCGTGAGCCAAATAAACCTCTTTAGAAATTACCCAGCCTCCGGCATTCTGTTATAGCAACAGCAGACAGACTGAGACAGAAGCCAGTCACAAAAGACCACATATTATATAATTCTATTTACATGAAATGTCCAGAAAAGGCACACCTATAGAGATAAGTCTCTATAGAGATTGAACCAGAGAGTGGTTGCCTTGGGCTGGGGGACTAGGGGGCAAGAGAATGAGAAGTTCGGTGCTAATGGGTAAAGATTTCTTTTTTGGGTGATGAATATGCTCTACAATTAGACTGTGGTGATGGTTGCACAACCCTGAAAATATGCTAAGAGCCTCTGAATTTGTACACTGTAAATGATTGAATTGTATAGTACATAAACTATACTTCAATACAGCTATTTTAAAAAAAAAAGTAACACTCAAAATAAATCTCAAAAAGCAAAATCTCCATTAAAACTTAATTCAAAATTGGAAATTATATTCATTTGTGGTACCAGTCACAGAAGAGACAGTACTCCCCGAAGAGGTGAATTCAGACTACGATTTTCTCTATGTCAAGATAAATGCTATTAAGCTTGGGACAAAAGCAATTGCGGGTTTTGCCATTACTTTCAATGGCAAAACCACAATTATTTTTGCACCAACCTAATAACATCTTCAATCGACAACTAAATAGAAGTTCCCCCATAACATGGTGTTAGAAGCTGATAATGTCCCCAATTCTCCACAAGCAACTCCAGGAATGAAATGAAGAGGATTTAGGGAGAGAATACTGAGCCACAATTTTTAAGGATGTGGTTGTTGGGTGGAGAAAAAAGGTCTGGGGAGGTAAGATCTGACATCCTGGTAGGGAACTGCTGATCTCTAGACGTCTCTTAGGAGTGTAGCCCTGGTGAGTCTTACTAATAGCTTCTGATGAACTGGCATGTTTTATATACTGGCTGTCATAATTAGCTTTCATGTGTCTAATTATGGTCCCAACTTCCTATTTCAATAAAGTATCATTAAGGGGATTATACATATGGGGAGAACCAATCCCATTCCCGAAGATACTAAGAGCCCTAAAGTGAATACGACCTCACTAATATCGCAAAAGAGAACACATAATAATAAGAGAGAATGATGAGAGAAACTGGCATACCTCCCAGAGCATACAGTAACTCCAAGGCTTGAACCATCGACTGTGCTGGAGGGGGCTGGAAAAAAACATAAAAATCTTCCTAAATCGATTTATTTGGGCAACAAACATTAAAATGTGGCTGTTTCCTTTTCAAATCCATTCTCCCCTCTAACATGCCCCATTCTTCCCAGCCTCCATGTTCTGTTCTTGCTGTTGGCACCTCTTGAAATGTCCTTCCTGTCCTTCTAGGCACCCTTGTACTGCTTGGCCTTTAAGGCTCAGCTTGATGAAACATTTCCCTTTGAAGCGCTCCCTCATCCTCCCCTCCATCAGACATGATACGTCCCTATCTTAAACTACCTCTTCATTTTCCTTAAACCCTCCTGAGACATTTCTAATTTTTACTTCACAGACTCAACCTTCTACCACACTGGGGCCCCAGGACACTGCAGCACTCAGGGCTCAGGGATGATTTATCTTTGCATCCCCCATAGACCCACTCCAGGCCCCGTGGTGGGTAAATAACATATGCTGAATTTGTTTTTTCTTAATCCCTGTCTGGAAACTGCAACATATGTTGAATCTGAATTTCAAAAAATAATAGTTTCTAGAGAACCTAAAGTTCATAAGCAGAGCTGATGTACTGAGCCAGCCTCAGTCTGATTTTCCAGATCTTTACCTCCTTTCCTTCTACAAATCTTGACTGAGCACCTAAGTGCCAGGCATCATATTTTTTTCTCTCTAAACTATGTGGTTTCTAATAACTCAGGTAATAAAATTATAGTACATCTTTAAACTGCATAGCATGCTTTCTAAATGTATTTTTTCTAAATTCACATAGCATTTTTTTCTAAATGCATTCACATAACAAATGTATTTTAATCATCACATTGTTTTAGCTCAGTTTTACAGATGAGGAAACTGAACTGCAATAAGGAAAAGACAGCTGAAAAAGGTCATATAGGCAGTTGGTGGCAAAGCTGAACTCAGGCCTCGTTTTTCCCAGTCTACCTTCCCTACTTGGTTCACCAAAGACCAAAGTTAAACTTTTTTAAACGCTGTAGTGACTGTACACACAGGTGAACACACTTACGAGGGCAGGAACTAAACCTATTGGATTCATTACACAGACAGGATTCAACAAATCACCATTGAGCAAATCATGTAAATGATCCACTAGCCCTTCCTTGGTGCTTACATCTTTCTCTACAAAGAGGCAAAATGGGCAACACCTAAATGAAGGAGCTTAAACTCTCTGAGATCTTTTATACTGAGAGTGGATGAGGTAACAGGAATAGCAATCTCTGAACTAGGCTTTTAACAATTACAGAAAAAACTAACAAGGTCATCTCTGACTCAATTCCTGGCCCGATTTCCAGTGAATTAACAAAAAAAACTTATCCCCCTCCACAAAAATCTTATCCATAGTATTTTCATCTAATCACACTCACTAGTATTTCTCTATGACCCCAACTGATTTGGGATAATACAGAAACACTGTTTTAACATATCTGGAATTACTGTTTATGTATAGTTTTAGTGTGGTCTTCTCACTACATGTTTTTCTGTTTTCATTGTTTCTTGTACCCATACAAACTTCACAGTAACTACTTGGGATGACTGCATAATACTCTATGACAATCATACTCCATAAAAAAGTCAATTTTCTTATTGCTGGGCAATTAAATTGTTTCCAGTTTTTCACCATTGTAAATAACATTGCTAAATATACAAAATTATATGTATTCTGTAATTTCAATCATAAAAACCACAACTTCAGGGGACAATAACCAGAAGGAAATATGTGAAGATAAATTTGTATGTATTTTTTTTTATTTTTCAACTGTCCAAAAGTTTTACGATAATTTTCATTATTTATATTTTTAAATGTAATATAAATGCTATAAGCATTATCACATATGTAAGCTTTTTTTCTTCTTCTGAATTATTTTTTCAGGAGAAATTTTTATGAGAAGAAATAGCAGGCATTTCTACGGCTCATTAAATGTTGTCAGAAAGTCCTCCATGGGGACAGAAACGGTATAACATGGGAGGAATTTACTTTCCCAAATTGTGGCAGTTTTGGATTTCACCATTTTTCTTTATACTTGATCATTTAATTAGTGTAAAGTCAACTGCACACAGTGGTTCACACCTGTAATCCCAGCACTTTGGGAGGCCAAGGTGGGCAGATCACCTGAAGTCAGGCGTTCAAGACCATCCTGGCCAACACGGCAAAACCCCGTCTCTACTAAAAATACAAAAAATTAACCAAGCATGATGGCTCTTTCCTGTAGTCCCAGCTACTTGGGAGGCTGAGACACGAGAATCGCTTGAACCCAAGAGGCGGAGGTTGCAGTGAGCTGAGATTGCACAACTGCACTCCAGCCTGGGTGAGAGTGAGACTGTCTCAGAAAATAAAGAAAGAAAAAAAGAATAGCCAAAGAAATCATAAAGGCAAAAATAGATTACTGTGAATATGTTTAGAATGTCCACACATTAAAAAAAAAAAGTAAAATATAAATAGAAAATATTTGTAAGAAATATTATAAAAATTAATGTCTTTAATATTCAAAGGACTCTTGAAAATCACTAACAGACACAATTCTAACAGATAAATAGCTTAACAATTCAGAAGAAATACAAACTGACTAATAAATGTTTTTATAAAAATCTACCTTATGAGAAATTTAAAAATAATTATAATAAAGGTGATTTCCTCTCTCTCTCTCTCTCTCTCTCTCTCTGGCCAATCAAATCAGCAAAACTAAAGAAGATAACATGGCACAATGGAAGTACCACAAGGTGGGCATTCATGCACTGCTAGAGTTGACATTGGTAAAGCAATCTGGCCATGTAACAGGACCCTAAACAGGACTATGGCCCTTTAACCCAGTCATTCCACTCCTAGAAATCATCTCAGGAAGCAATCAGGCACAAGGGTCTTCCTGCAGCTCTATCTAAACCCTCCAGGATCCCCCAATCATGGTACTCCTGCATCTAGGCCTGTACAAAGACTAGCTGTCCTGGAACTCTCCACCCCTCCTAACCTGGTGAGATCCTATTTGGGTTTCAGGTTTCACCTGGGAGGCCCTTCCTTTGTCTCTCAGAGCCCTGGACACACGGCTCTGTAATTACCCACTTACTTGTCTCTATTCCCCAGCAGACAAGAACAGGAACTATGTAAGAATAGGAATTGAGGCTACCTTGTCTGGCTGTTTTCCCCTACATCCTGCACACGGCCTGGTTGCAAAGCAGACACACAACACATGACCTGAGTAGGGAAAAAAAAGAAACATGGCATGCCCTACGACAATGTCCTGACATCCCCCTGTGAGCTCCCTAGCCTCCCTATGGCCCCAGACAGCAGGCAGGACTTACCGACATGAAGTGGAACCTGAGGACATTGTCAATTCCAAGTGCTTTCAGCTGCAGGATGACAGGTGCCAAATTACTACGCTGCATCTCAGGAACCGTAGACTGAGGCAACTTGTCAAAGGCTTCCTCTGAGGATAGGAAATCAGAACTGTTTGGGACCAAATGTCACGATCAAACGCAATCACTATGCCAAGGGACAAATTTTCTTCTCTACCTTGAACAAGGGGCTCTAGGATTCTAGAAGCAGATGCACATGATACCATGATATAAAGTTATTTTTATACTTAGGAAAGACCATTCTATTTTTAAAATGCCTTAAATATATTTGAAAACACCTTTATAAAACTTTATCTAAAATTCTGTTTTTTAATGTTTTTTGTCAGCAAAACATTAAATCAAACCAACAAGTACTTGCTGAATCACTATCAGTTCCCAGTTGCCACCATCTCTGTTTGGAATAAGTCAAGGAAGCAAGAGCTTCACATACAAGCAAAGAACAATTTCAAGATAAATCACCAAAATACAACAAATGACCAAATCTTATAAAGAGCAAAAATTGTCCAAATCAAAGTTTTTAAATCAACAAGCCAGGTACACAATATCATTCCCAGAATCCAGTGCTGCCCCAAACCAAGAAATGAATGTTTCATGCCCTACCAGGAAGAACAGGTGACCTTACACAGGAAAAAGCATCCTAAGACACAGAGATTCCAAGACAGGAAGGGCAGAAAGGGAGGGGGAAGGAGAAAAGACTTTGGAAGAAGGCCTTTTTATAAAAGCTAGGCAGAAAGGGTGGGGAAAAAAGAGGAAGAGATTAACTCATTTTCATGTATATTCAGAAAGCTTAAGGATTATATAGAGAATGCTCCACCCACCAAAACCTCCCACATCAGTCAACATTTTAACTGATGTACACCCTTCTTAAACAATACAAGGGTGACCCAACTTCCATTTAGATCATAAAGCTTTAGTTAACTAGAGGAAAAAAAAAAAAAAAAAGTGCCAAGAAGAAATACCACTATCCCCGAAGAACTTCAAAAAGGTTTTCTTTGAGAAAATAGAAAACCAATATTCCGTGGACTAACTGATAAAAATTGGGTCTAACTGGAAGGTTCTGGATGACGGCCAACAGCAGGAAGTTCCAAATGAGATACTTCCTTTAGTTTCAAGAGCATTTGGGGTACAGCTTCTTGATAGGATAACCCCATTTTCCAAGCACACTACTAACCAAAGGAGAAACAAAGTTACCACATAAGAGGACCACCCTGCTGAAAAGCTCACAAGAAGTGGGTGTTTCCTAAAAGTTCAATGACACGCAAGCTCTCCTGAGGACTCAAGTGTGTGAGGCATGGGGCCAGAGGCTGTAGGAGTCACAGGCAATCCCCTTGAAAAGCTTCAGTGATATGCAGGGGCCTGGGACCTGGACCAGAAACAGTTGACCCTCAAGGAGAAATAGGAAAAGTCTCAAGGAGTGGTCCTCCCAAAGAGAAATGGAGGCTCAGGGAAGGAGGAAGCAGGGTGGCTGGAAGAAGGCCTCTAGGGAAGCTGAATGTTGCCATTTGAGGGAGGATTTGAAGGACAAGGAGGATCTGTTGGGCAAAGAGGAAACAGCTCAAGGAAAAGGTATCTAAGCGTTTCTCATGCAGAGAGCATGTCGTGTAGTAGTTCAGCTGAGAAGCAATGTGTAGTGGTTAGTAGGAGAAGATAAGCTGAGGAAAAATCCTGGATGGTCTGAGAAACTGTGGAGGGTCTGAGCAGGTGGCACCCTGTTCAAAGCAACACTTTCTGGAGGCTCCTGTGGAAGCCTAGAGGCTGGACACCAATGCACTCATTACAGTCAGGGGCCCTCCCCAACCCCACTTCCACTAAACTGCTCATGCAAAGGCATTCAGTGACTTTTCACCCAAATCCACCTGCCTATCTTTAGTCCATGATTTCTTGGTGCATGAGATAATGCTGGCCTCTTTTAAAAGTAACTTGAGCTCCTTAAAAGTTAAACAAAATTACATATAACCCTGTAATAGCCAAACGAATTAAAAACACCTACTCAAGTACATGTACATGCAGGTTCATACCAGCACTATTCACAATAGCCAAAAGACAAAAACAGCCCAAATGTCCACAACTAATAAATGAATAAACAAAGTGTGGTTTATCTATACAACAGAATATTAGTCAGTAATAAAAAGGAATGAAGTACATGCTACAATGTAGATAAACCTCAAAACCATTATGCTAAAAGAAGCCAGACACAAAAGGTCACATATTGTGTAACTCTTTATATGAAATATCCAAAAGAGAGAAATCCATTGAGAAGAACACAGGTTGGTGATTTCCAGGGACTGGCAGCCAGAAAGAATGGGGAGAAGCTGCTTAATGCATAGGGGATTTTATTCTGGAGTAGCTGAAATGTTCTGAAACTAGATGGAGGCGGTGGTCACATAACATTGTGAATATAATAAATTGTTCACTTTAATGTGGTTAATGTTGTGTTATGTAAATTTCACCTTGATAAATAATTTTTGAAGAGAAAAATGTCTTGAAACCTTCTCTGCATGTCAGAATCCCTTTCAGTCCTGGCTCTCCCTTTTCCACTCTAGTCATTCCTTCTTAGCATCTTCAGTGGTTGCCCTTGGTCCTCGGGCCCTGGGTTCTGCCTATTCCCTCCCTTCTGTGAATGTTCCAAACCCACTTCCTTCCCTGCAAGTACTTGTACATTCCATTCCCTCTGCCTGGTGCACTGAAATTGAATCTCCCCAATCACCTCTTCGCCTAGATAAGGACTGTACTGCCAATAAGATCAGGCTCAAACAACACCCTGGTTGTGAAGCGCTCCCCAAATCCCCAGAAGGATAACACCAGCTTCTAGGAGAAGGCATCTAAGGTAGCTTCATGAAGGAAATGCCATCTGAGAGAGGATTTGAAAGATAAGGAAGATCTGCTGGGCAGGGAAAACAGCCCAAGGAAAAGCCTCTGCTCTCTGCTTCCAAGGCTCCCGATTCTTTATGGCTCCCTATCATACCATAATATGCTGATGTGTTTTGAGGTCTACCTCCACCACCAGACTGTCAGCCACTGTGGCCACAGACCATGGTTACTAGCCCCAGATCTCAAAGCTCTAGCACCATGGCCAGCATACAGCAGGTGCTCTGCAAACATCTGCTAAAAGAAAGATCAACATCAAAGACTGAACAAGGACAATAATAACCAGAAAGGAAAAGAAGAGACAAATGGCAGAGCTAAAACCCCTGGACCTTCTTCAGGGGTAGCCACACCAGAAGAAACAAAACAAAACAAAAACCCTGGGCCTGGTTAAGTGAATGCAGATGGATACTGGATAGAGAAGAGAATTAACAATGACTTGGAAATTGAGTCTGGACAACTGGGGAAAATCTCAGCAGCATTCCCCACAAAAGAGAAGTGCAGAGAGAGAAAGAGCAGCTCTGGATCCATCACTCTCTGTAGGTAAGGCTGTCTTCAAGCTGGACAGAAAGCTCCAGAAAGGCTGAGACAGTATTAAAATTGCCTTCTGTTCCCTCAGAGCCTAGCATGATGCACAGCACAGAGCAGTAGTTCACCAACTATTTGTTTTCTATGAATGAGTCTCAGGATAGACCTTCCATTTTCACTTGGCAAAGATGCTCTGAACCAGAAGTAAAAGGGGAACCCAATGTGAGGCTCCGCAAGACTCAGGGATCTTGGAATACAAAAACAGCACATTAAGTCAAGAAAGAAAGGCAAGAAAGACACGCTCCAGGACACACAGCCCATGCCCTAGGGGCAAATGGCTACACAGGCCTGTGCCCAGATGTTAGGTTAGAACAGGATAGCAAATAAGCAGTCACTCACAGGCCAGCTTTGGCCAATGGGGACTAGTAACAAAGAAACACCCTATTTAGAGTGAGCAAGGCAGCGGGGATCAGATTACACAGGGCCTTGTGAGGAAGGCCTGTATTTTATGTTAAGTTCTACCATTAGGAGTAAACATTTGCTATACTCTGATGCCGAGGCTGACTATAAGAAAGTCGAAAACCCTTAGGGAAAGCCACACTAACCTGTATAAAGGCGATAACATTTTCCCGAGCGACTACGACCACCACGTCCTGCTCGCTGGTTAGCTGATGCCTGGGAGACTGGCACCACCACCAAGCATTCAATAGCTGTCCTGGGATTGTAGGCTCGGAGTTTCACAAAGCCACAGTCGATCACATACACAATGCCACTGATTGTGATAGAGGTTTCTGCCACATTGGTGGCCACTATCACCTAAGTTCCCCACAGAAAGAAGAATAAAAGTCATTTTATTCTTTTTGCTTTTAATAAACTTGTAAAAATCCTAAAAGATTTAACATTTAAAACATTGCAGAATCCGTGAGAGGCAGTTTAATATACTAGAAAGAGTGTGAGTTTCCAAGTCAGGGGGTGCCCTGGGTTTGAATTCTCCCTAATCATGTGACCCTGGATAAGTTACTCAACCTCCTGAAACTGTTTCCTCATCTACATAATAAGATTTACCACCTCCCCTAGGGTTACTGAAGGGACTATATACAATTCATATATAAAGTGATCAGAGCCTAGTATTTGTTAGTTTTTCCTTTTGGCATAACTAAAGTAAATCACCACCATCTTGCGCAGGTATAGTCATTTATTCATTCATATCATGATTACTTTCTGAGGGTGTGCACTTTGCCAAGCACTGTTCAAGGTGCTGGGATGTAGGATAAACAAGACAGACAAGGCCCCTGCTCTGCCAGAGTTTACATTCTAGTTTGAGTGTTCAGGGTGAAGACATGCTGAACATAAACAAGAAGATAATTTCAGAGTACAACAAATACTATAAAGAAAATATTAATACAATGAGGCAATATGATATGATGTAGTATATAACACGTATATTATATATTATTATAATAATAGGGCATGCTACTTTACATTTGTTGGCCAGGAAGAGCCTCTGTGAAAGATTTTGAGCAGAGACCTGAGTAACAAGCAGCAGCCAATCCTATAGAGATCCAAGAAGAAACAGTTCAAAGGAAGGAGAAATAGCCAGTGCAGCCAAAATACAAAGTACAAGATGAGGTTGCAGAACGAGGCAGAGATGCAATCATATGTGGTCTCTGGGCCACTATGAGGTATTTGAATTTTATTCCCAGTACATCGGGAGCTGCCCCTGGAGGGTTTAAGCAGCAGGCGACACATACATATAGCAGTTAGAACTTTTTTCAGGCACTTTACATTTTATAAATCATTTTATAAAAATTATTTTATAAATGATCATTTTATAAAATAATCTTCCTAATATTTTTATGTAGTTGGGATTAAGATATTGTGCTATAAAACCACCTATCTGAAAGTTATTATTATTTATGTTTTACAGCTGTAAAAACTCAGATTCGAGGTTAAGTCAGTTGTCTCAAGGCACATAGTAGCTCAGGGGCAGAATACAGGTCTCCTGATTGGCTGGCTGCAATTAATGTTTGATGGGGCAGACTCAAGTTGCTCCATCCCAATGGTCAAGAGGCTGAGCACCCTCTTACAGGTGGTCTGAAATTGGGAGTGGATCCTCAGACCATCCCTCACCTGCTCTATTCTCTGCCATCTGTTGATAAATAGCTACCACAGTAAAAGCTGTCCTCGGGCTGGTTCTGTGCAGTCCTCATCTAATGAAAGGAAAAGGCAGAGTCAGGCCCAGGGGGACCGTGAACAGCAGGCGGACTGGCTGCCTGCCAGCTCCTTCAAACCAATGCTTTCTACCACACCCTTCCCCACTCTCACTTCAAGGCTAAACATTTTTAAGCCACACCTTGAATTAATTGATTTAAACTTGGCCCTTTAAAATAGGCAAGCTGATACTTAAAACAAATTATTCAGAAACCATGTGTACTGACTTTTCTATTGTTCCTGACTAACCTCAATCCCCCCAATCCCTTAAGCCAAAGTAAGCATGTGTCGTGGGAAATATTAGGAAGGCAGAAGAGAAGAAAAGAGAAGTCATCTGATCTGATAACTACTGTCAGAGTGACCCCTTCAGTGGGACAGGTTTAGAATCTTCACAATGGGCCAGGAGCGGTGGCTCATGCCTGTAATCCCAGCACTTTGGGAGGCCAAGGTGGGCGGATCACAAGGTCAGGAGATCGAGACCATCCTGACTAACATAGTGAAACCCCATCTCTATTAAAAATACAAAAAAAATAAGCTGGGCGTGGTGGTGGGCGCCTTGTAGTCCCAGCTACTCAGCAGGCTGAGGCAGGAGAACGGCGTGAACCCAGGAGGCGGAGCTTGCAGTCAGCTGAGATCACGCCACTGCACCCAGCCTGGGTGGCAGAGCGAGACTCCGTCTCCAAAAAATAATAATAATAAATCTTCACAATGTATTATTTATTGTGTGCTTTTAGATCTACTACACAGAAATATGGACCGAGAAGTCTGCCTTGTGTTTAGCAAGTTTCAAAACAAATAAAGGAGCATCATTATGATTACAGACGGCTGCCAACACCCTTGGTCATAAGGATAGTCTCACCTTTCTGACACTGCGCGACACCCTTTCAAACACTTTCATTTGCTCAAAGGAAGGCAGTCCTGCATACATGGGGAGAACTCGGAGGTGTCTCTTCATCCCAGTGCGAGCTAGTGCTCGAGCCTGCTCAATGAGCATTGACACAACAGTTTCTACCTCTTCCTAAAGACATTGAACCAGGAACCAAAGAAACCGAGATCAATTTAAAGCATGCTATTTTATCATACTGAAAGAAAATAAAAGTTGGGATCTGGACTTTAATTTTGGTCAGATTCAAGAATTTCAGTGCCATCATGTTCCACTCTGGGATGGAATTTAATTAAATGCTAATAAACAATGATGACAATGGGTGAAATTTTGCAACTACACTATTAGTTACTAAAAAATCGATATGATCTGCAATGAATGGAAGAGTTCCCAGTAAGTAAAAACAATGACTATTTTACCCAGCACACATATACGGTGTCAAACAAGCATCTCGTGCATATGGACAAGTTGTAGCATATAAAATCACTATAAGCTTTCTCCAAAAAAGATTACTGAACCATGGAAAGTGTTTGGCAGTGGAAAAGATTACAGTTGGAGGGCAGGTCTGAATAGTGCTGCCACTGTCAGCGAGCACTTGGGCCTGTTCAGTTGTTTTACCAGTAATATGGCCACTTATCACCTCCAGGATGAGCTGTAAAGGTGTCACTGGAAAAAGAGGTACACAGCAGCAACATGTGTGCAGGACCATGGACCTAATGTAGTATCCAATTCTGGCAAACAAAATAGCCCTCACTCAGCTACCTAGTTTATTTTGGAATCAGCTAATACATTTAAAAAACACTTAACCCTCTGCAGACAGAACAGGCAGGGGCTAACGACTCCCCAACAATCTAGATGGTAGATGAATTACATCAAATCAATTTTTTACACAATTATGGAACCACAAAATACAACAAAACATGAAATAAATGGCTGAGTAAAGTAACAAGGCTCTGTATTAATTTTGGTGCTGTCTTAACATGTCTGTTCATCAGAGAAGTACAATGGCATTACCTGGCCAGTAAGAAATGCTAAAATGTCTCCGTCTCCCTCTGTCTGGTGAATTTTCACCACAGTTTCCACAGTTGATTTGATATAATCTGGAACAGGACTGAAAAGACAAATGGGATGAATTCATCACTAGAATATGCTCGTTAATTACAGATCAATTACCCTAATAATCTGGCAGCAAAGCTCATCAAAGTGAGTTTGGGCCTGCCCAGTAAGTAATTAGTGCATGGATAAATAAAATAAATATTCATTTTTTTCAAATCTAATATTCAAGAATAATCCATAATTATATGTCAACTATGATTTTTAGCTTTATTTGCAAAGAAATAAAATACCATACAAATAGACGTGCTATCTTTAGTATGCAAAGACATCAGACCAATGAAAATCAGGAGCTGTGGTCCCAGTGCTGAAGCCCACACTCTTCCCAGCCCATTTTCCCTCCTAACCAATAGCAGCATCTATGAGACGGCTGGATGGCCCTGATGGATGAGCTCTCCAACAAAACGATTCAGAAATCAAGTCCACGACTCTGGATTTATCAGCCACTGGAACAGGCTCCTGGTCTTTGTCCAGTGACTAGTACAGGAATTAGGATGGCCCATTCCTTGTCCAAGTAGGCTACTCCTAAAAGTGCCAACTGGGCCTTCTCGCTAGAGATGTAGAGAACTGACAGCCAAATGATTCAAATCACCAATACTGCCCCTGCTGACAGGCAGCCTCGTAAACCCCAGTTCTGAAAACTATCAAGCTTCCCTCCCCAAAACCTTTCACCACTTTTGCTTTCTCTGGCTGAGCTACTGGCCACAGATTTACGGAAACTTGCATGTCAGTATGAAGTGTTTAAACTAAATTCAGCAGTGATCCGGAGCAGGGTAAGAACATTCTAGACCAATGACAAGGGACACAAAACATGCTCCTCCCCATCCTTTAGAGTTGTGAGCAAATGCAGTTCTGACATTCTACATCAGAGGCCAAGTTTTCTAAACACCATCATCAAGAATTCAAGCATCATCAAACCTTTGTAGATAAAAGATATCCACCGGAAATGTTCGCCCTCCCACTGTAAGGATCACACATGTATCCCTTGCTGGATCACTGGTTTCATTTTGATTAAAGAAATCCCGGAATTTCTAAAAAGAAAAAAATTAATTCTTCATTTCTCAAAAAAAAAAGGTTCATAGTGATTCATGGAAAGAAAAAATAATATAAAACTTGCCAAAGACAGGTGAGTAGCAAGATTATATATGTGCAATACAGATTATGGGTTGCAAAATACATTTTTTAAATTCACATTTTTCTAACTGTAATTGTGGGGAATCACATTTCAATGACAGAGTCTTTACTAAAGTTTTAATAAAAATAATAAAGATTAGATTTCAAAACTGCATTCAGTATAGCATCTGAGTTAACATGTAGCTGTAGTATTATTTATATTATTCCTATCCTCTGTATTTCATTTAAGCAAAAATTAGGTCAAAGGTGTCATTCAAGTTCAGTATAGGTTAGATCAGGTTGGTGGGTAACTCTATCTGGAAAACACAGATAAGATCATTTGATAGGAAACTTTTCCTTCTGTGAACAGTAGGTGTGTTTCCGGCCCCTTTGTTACTGATTTTAGGCCACTTGATGGCAGGGATAGTGTCTTCTCCATCTTTACACACCCTACAGTAGTGACTGCGAGGCTTTGTATGGGGTAGGCCATCAATCATGTACTTCCCCGACACTCGTGCAGTACCCTGTTGGGAGAAATGTCTCTTGGCAGTTTCTCCCAAACAGGTGGCCACATCCTATTTAATGATACTTGACCACCACTTGCAGCCCACAAAGAAACCTGTCTTGAGGGCTCTGGCCAATGATGGGGGAAGGAAACGCCACCAAAGATCCTCTCTTGGGGAATGTGACCCTAAGGTACAAAGAGAAGCTGAGACTGAGAAGAGCTAGGTGACCATGCAGGCAGGCAAGTGAGCACCAGATGGGAAGCAGCTGGTGCCCACTGCAGAGGGGGCATGGATATCCCGTCGGGTGGAGTGCTCCATTATTTGAATCTGGGTGTCCTTTCCATTCCCCACCTCTACTCATTTGCCCGAGGCCTGGCTACATAACTACAAAGCTTGTCTTTATTTCCCTATGTACCTTTACAAAACATGCCCATCCTGCTCCAGGAAACCCAGGAGCCCAGGAGCTGTGCTAATGAACGGCATCAAACAAACGCTAAGTGAAGGGGCTCCGAGGGGTACTTTTAAAAGAGTAAACTGGATTTAACTACAAAATACAGGGATGTTATACATTAACCTCAATATTGAGAAGAATAAGCACAGATATAAAAGTGCCTCATGCCAACAAAACTAGGTTTTGCTATGCAGAATTCCACACAGTACCCCTGTTCACTTTCTTTTGGGTAAATACCCTTCAAGTCGCTTCAGCCTTCCTGCATCCCTATGATATGCACAGCACAGGTACACTAGAAGTAACACACAAACAAGTGGGAACAGACACCCCATGCCCCAAAAGAGTAAACAGTCCAAAGAAGGCAGACGTGCAAAGAGCTGATCATAAAATAAACCCTGAGGCAGACTGACCCTGTGACCAGGAAAGAGCTGCAGATTACAATCTGATAGAATGAAAAGTTAAGAACTACCAGTTTTCAGGGAGAGCTTCATGGAGGCGGCAGTATCCCTTGCCTGCACTGTAAAGGCTAAGGAGGATTATTACTGGCTGGGAAGGACAATAGCACAGTGTGGACTAAAATGTAAAGGGGTCCCTAAGGGAGGACAGAGGCAAGGTCTAGGGCAGGCCTCCCTCGTCTCTGAGTCAGCCCTCTCATCTGCAAAATGGACAAACTGCTATCCACCCTGCAAGGTTGCTGTGAGGTTCAAATAAAGTATGTGGGATAGCCGTGGCACACGTCTAGCCTAGAATGGCACTCAATAAGTGATGTCAGCCATAACTCTGAAGCGACCCAAGTGCTCAGCTGCACTGGCACTTTATTCGATGGGCAAGACAAGGGCAGTGAGGATGGGTGTGATATTATCAGACCTGTGAGCTGGATCCCAGACTCCCGTGGCCATTTTGGAGGAGGGCAGAGGAAATAAGAGATTCGAGGCAAACAAACTAATTAATGAAGCTATCATAATAGTGCAGGGGAGACAAAGTGTGAACCTGGGCAAAGCATTCCAGAGATACAGCTGGTGGGAACTGGCAATCAGTGAGTGAACGTGCACACACGTGCACACTGGAAAGAAGGCTGGAGTGACTCTTACTCGACCGGGGATAAAAACTTCTTAAAGCAATGGAGGTCTTGGCCTAAACGACTATGATCACGATAAAGAGACTGAGATGGAGAATCCGAGAGTCACAAGTTTATGAGTTTAGGATATCTGTGGCTAGCCAGCTGCCAGACAGCTAAGGCTGGTGTGCAGGCACACAGTCAAGACTGCTACAAGCACGAAGGCTCAGCTGAACCAGGGACCACAGGGGTGTGCAGCCTTGAGGAGGAAGAGCAGACAGAGAAGGAGCCCAAGAGGAAGCCAACAAGGAGATAGGAGAGGGGAGTCGGCAGGGCTCCAGGAGCTATGGAAGGAGGAGGAGGAAGATTTTACCAAAGGGCTTGGACAGGGGTGAATGTTACCAAAAAAGCAAGCAGAACAAGGAAGAAGATGATGCCTTGACAATTTTATTAGAGTAGATCCCTAAACCTTACCGTTAAGGAATATGTGGTACTGAAAAGTAAAGATAGGGAGTTACTCTTTCAAGAATTAAGACTCGGCTGGATGCGGTGGCTCAGCGGTGGCACTTTGGGAGGCCAAGGTGGGTGGATTGCCTGAGGTCAGGAGTTCAAAACCAGCCTGGCCAACATAGTGAAACCCCATCTCTACTAAAAATAAAAAAAAATTGGCTGAGCATGGTGGTGGGCACCTGTAATCCCAGCTACTAGGAAGGCTGAGGCAGGAGAATTGTTTGAACCTGGGAGGCGGAGGTTGCAGTGAGCCGAGATCACACCATTGCACACCAGCCTGGGCAACGAGAGTGAAACTCCATCTCAAAACAAAAAGAATTAAGACTCAGCATTTACTGAGAAGGCACAAGACCTTTAAGATCTTTATCTTGTATCTTTATTTGGAAATACAAAATATATTAAAAAGTAAATAAATATAGTACCAACAATGCAAGAATCTTTAGGCAGAATCAAGGAACAAGAAGAGTAAAATGAGTTCAACACACCCAGAAAAGAAGAGTTTGAGTCAGGTTTGAAAGAGGTGGGGTCACATTGACATACAGACACGGTAAGAAGCATACATCATATAAAGGCAGGGGACAGTCTATGAAATGGAATGTAAATGACGTGGCCATCTGCAGGGTTGTCTTCTAGCTCACCATAGGCTCCTTCCCTGGTAGCTGCTCCTTCCTAACCCACTGGAGTGGCCGCCAAGCAGCCATGTCTACCCAACACGCCCATGATTGGCCAACAGCCCTTGGCCCATGTAGACTGGTCCAGGGTGGGGACCTGACCCCAGCTGATCCTAAGTTCCTTCTCTAAGAACCTGGAAAGATAAATTAGTCTCTCTTCAAGTAGCTGGACTTATGACAAAAAAACTATGGGAGCTACCAGCAACCATATTCTGCCATGTAGTTGGACGCAAATAAAAGAAAAGCAATATCATCATGCTATACAGGATCAATAAATACTTCATAATTATATCCAGTCATGTTATATAATTGTTCGTTTAATTGGGCTTACATTAAGAAAGCAGCTAAAGCAACCAAAGCAGCTATTTGATCAGCCCCATCATGCTCTGCAGGTCTCTGCCTCCTGGCTGCAGCCACTGCTGTCTTTGTCTGCAGGCTGGGCCACCCCAGTCCCTGAGAGAAACCACAGCAGGTGGCCTATCAGCAGCCCTAGCTCTAGGAGGTTTGAAATTAGTCTGTCACCCACAGACCCAGCCACTGGGGGGCAGGGGATGAGTTCTGGACTTCCCTGCGCCTCTAGATCAAAATGTTTCCTAAGCCACACCCAACCCCACTGCCACTCCCACATAGTCCTCCTCATTCTTGCCCTCTTTTGCCCACTTATATCCTCTTTCTTTCTTTCACTCACATACGAACTCACATCCCATACCTCACGTAGGCCTCTCACACACGGACCCACAACCCACACAGAGATGACTCACACACACAGATCCCCCATTCACAGACACTTAGAAACCACCGTTCCCCTTACACAGGAGGCACCAGCTGAGCAGCAAGGACAGGATAAGAAGGAATGGCCCAGTTCACCAAAGGTCCAGCATGTCCCGAATCACAGCAGAGCAAGGCATGACAAAGTTCCTACATGCTGCCTTCCCGCTTACAAAATTGCTCCAGAAAGTCATCTATATCAACTACCACAGACAGAACTGAAAGAAGCGATTTTTTTCATCTCTGTATTCCACCAAGACAATAAAAGGCAATTGTGAACAATTAGTAAGTATTAATTAACAATGAATCTGGCCAGGCGTGGCGGTTCATGCCTGCAAATCCAGCACTTTGGAAGTCCAAGGCGGGAGGATCACCTGAGGTCCGGAGTTTGAGACCAGCCTGGCCAACATGATGAAACCCCACCTCTACGAAAAACACAAAAATTAACCAGGCATGGTGGCTCATGCCTGTAGTCCCAGCTACTTGGGAGGCTGAGGCACGAGAATCACTTGAACCTGGGAGGCAGAGGTTGCAGTGAGCTGAGATCACACCACTGTACTCTAGCCAGGGCAAGAGAGCGAGACTTGGTCTCAAAAAATAAATAAATAAATAAATAAAATGAATCTAAGAAAAGACTTGGACATTATAGTTTTCAACATAATAAAAACTGGAATAATTTTTAATTTAATAATTTTTAAGGGGGGGGTGAAAAAGAGATAGAGATGTTCTGTGTAATGTGGCCACAGAGGAGCTAACTGGAGGTGAAGTCAGCCATAGTCCACAAAATAGCATGCCAGCAGATACCATGGGTGAGGGAGATGACAATTAAACAGGGCAACAGAGGAGCTTTAACCCAAAAGTTACCATGGGCAGACCTAAACAGCAGACTCCTACAGCCTGTGGAAAGGTCTGAGAAACCAGTCTCGGGACACACTGGACATTTACCTTCGCCATGGTGAGCTTTCTCTCTCTCCAAGTTGTTGTGTATCCCAGAAGCCACAGGGAGACTAGGAGCCAAGAGTCAGGGACCACATCTCACCTGGATTTCAGAACTGGCCTCCTTACTAGAGACTCCATATCTACTCTCGTCTCCTATACACAGCACTCAGAATGATCTTTATAGAGCCCAAACATGATGAAGTCACTGCCCTCTCTCACATGTTCCCATGGCTCCCAACCAGATACAGGATAGAGTTCATCCTCTCTGGCTGAGCCTATAAGGCTTTCCGTCATCTGACCCCAACCTCCCCATTTTAATCTTCCATTGCTTGCCATTCAGTCAAAATTCATTCAACCCAAGTGCCTACTCTGTGCTAGACATTGTTTTAGGTGGAAGAGATAAAATAAGACAAAGTCCTAATCTTCATGGAGCTTATATTTTAGTGACAGGAGACACACAATAAACAATGCATATAATGTTAAGTAGTGATAGACAAGTGAGAAACATAAAAAAAAAAAAATCAGAATAAGGGAATAAAGAGCAATTGGGGTGCTGTTTTAGAGAGTGTCTCTCTGAGGAGATAATAAATGCTCAAAACTGGAATGAAATTAGGAGAGAACCTTAGGCTGTCTGGGGAAGGAATGGTCTAAAAAGAGGGTTCCTCCAGAGCAGAAGCATGCCTGGGTTGTTTTGAGGAACAGCAAGACCAGTGAGGCTGAAATGTAGGGCACACTGGAGAAAGTGGAAGAAGATAAAGTCAGAGAGGGAGTTCGAGGGTAATTCACCCATGAGGGCCTGGCAGGTAAGATAAGACTCGAAGCTCCATAAACTCACGGTCACGTCCCTGTGATTTCACTTATATTTAGGGTGCCCTTCCCCACCTTCATCCATCTGGAAAACGGCTGTCCATCTTTCAAGCACAGCTGGTAGGTCACCACCTCTATGAAAGTTTCTGGGCACCCCCCAGCTGGCTGGAGTTAAGGGCTCCCTCCTTAGCTGCCTCAGTACTTTGAACACACTGAACTGCAAACATCTATTTCTGCATGTAAATATAGTAAGTGGTCAAAAGTATTGGTTGAGTTGAGCTGCTGTTTAAACTATCAGTCAACAAGAGAGAAAAATAATGTAAACCTAGCCATAGAAAACTTTAACATGGAAATTATTATATATACAGGAGAAACTTTTTTTTTTTTTTTTTGAGATGAAGTTTCGCTCTTGTTGCCCAAGCTGGAGTGCAATGGAGCGATCTCGGCTCACTGCAACCTCTGCCTCCCAGGTTCAAGCGATTCTCCTGCCTCAGCCTCCCAAGTAGCTGGGATTATAGGCATGAGCCACTACGCCCAGCTAATTTTGTATTTTTAGTAGAGACGGGGTTTCACCATGTTGGCCAGGCTGGCCTCAAACTCCTGACCTCAAGTGATCCACCCACCTCAGCCTCCCAAAGTGCTGGGATTACAGGTGTGAGCCACCGTGCCCAGCCTAGGAGAAACTTCAATTGCACAGAAAAATCTAAATATATACAATATAGTCATAAATAAACACATTCAAGAAATACAGGCTCATACTGAAAAAACAACAAAAAGAAGCTGCCTAAGTGGGGAGAAAGACAGTATGTAGATAAACAAGACAGGTAGGTAATTATGAGCTCAATTAATTACAGTCTAATTTCACAAGCTGAAAAGGAGCATCCTCTGATTATATGAAATCTAGGACATCAGATGGTCCCATAAAGAAGATAGGGCATTCTGCCAAAGATAAGCTCTTGCTAGAGGTAACTTCCCAAGGATATATAGGACAAAAGTGTTTGTGAAGAGAGGAGGAAAGGGGAGGCAAGGCTCTTACATCCGCATCCAGAGTGGCTGAAGCCACAATCAATCGAAGATCCCCTCGCTTTTTCTGAATCTAAAAAAGAAGACATTAGGAAATAATGATAATAATACAATACTTATGGATGAGATCATTTGATATCTGAAATGTATTTCAAAAATTCAGTGTCTTTTTTTTTCTTTTTTGCCTGAGAAGGAGGTAAGGGAGCTTACAGATGAAAGGACTGACTACAAATTAATAATTGTCAATAAGCGGGGGGGGGGGGAGTCATTACATTATTACTTCCAATTTTGTAAATGTATGCAATTTTCCGAAGTAAATTTTTTTAAATTATAAAAACTATAAAGAAACTTTAAGACCCAAATTTGAATTTACTGAGAATAAAACCATTTTTTCCTGACACCTGGGTCTCAAGATAGTTTGAATCTATGTATGAAAAAGTATATTAAAAGCAAACAAACAATAAATGATAACACCAAGACAGAAATATGGCCAAAAAAAAGAGATAAAAGATATTAACAGTTACTCAAAGAAACACATAATCAACAGGCATTGGAAAAGTGACCAAATGAGCTACAGCTAAGATATATAATAACAATGAGATTTTTTTCCCCATCTACCCCATTGGCAAGGATTTATTTTTTTAAGGTTAATACTCAGTGTTGGCAAAGATTCAGTGAAATCGGCTCTCTTATTATACTGTTCCTGAAAAAGGTAATAACAAGGTACAATAATTCCCTCAAAGTATCAAAAAGTCTAAATCTTTGGCAATGGAATAAAATAACAATGAAAAATAATAATAATAACAACTAATACAGACTAACTTATGTGCTAGCCCAGAGGCCCTGCATACAGGTACACAGTGTACCCACTGTGCAAAGATGCCTGGCTGAGGGGGCTAGGGGCTTCAGCAGTCCAGCCCACCTGCCTCCTACCTAGCTCTAGACATCCTCCCAGAGGGGACATCTTTTTCTAATTTGCACAAAAGAACCTCACAGTCTAGCTGTGACCCTATGCCAGGCACCAACCTAAAAGTTTTTTGCTATCTTACTTAAGCTTCATAACAAATCACAATATACAGCACCTATGTCTAACAGAACTCTCTGCAATGATGAAAACTTTCCTTATTTGTACTGTCCGATGCATAAGCCACTAGCCACCTGTGGCTATAGAGCCCTTGAAAAACAGCCAATGTGGAAAAAAAAAAAGAAAGAAAAGAAAAATAGCCAATGTGGCTGGGCACAGTGGCTCACGCCTGTAATCCCAAGAGTTTGGGAGGCCGAGGCAGGCGGATCACCTGAGGTTGGGAGTTCAAGACCAGCCTGACCAACATGGAGGAACCAAACCCCATCTCTACTAAAAATACAAAATTAGCCAGGCATGGTGGCAAATGCCTGTAATCCCAGCTACTCAGGAAGGCTGAGGCAGAAGAATCGCTTGAACCTGGGAGGCAGAGGTTGCGGTGAGCCAAGATCGCGCCATTGTACTCCCGCCTGGGCAACAAGGGCAAAACTCCGTCTCAAAAAAAGAAAAAAAAAAAAAGAGAGAAGGAAAGAAAAATAGCCAACGTGACTGAGAACCTGAATTTTTTTACTTTCTTCTATTTTAATTAACTTTTATCTCAATAGCTACAGGTGGCTAGTGGCTACCATAAGGGAAAGTATACCAGCACAGATATAGAGACTACTATTTTCCCCATTTTAGAGATGAGTAAACTCAGCAAAGCCAGAATTTGAACCCAGGTAGTCTGACTCAATGCCTATGCTCTTAATCACCCTGTTCTACCACTTCTTTCTAGACTCTAATTGGCAATCTGTCCAAAGAAAACAATCAGAAAATATGGGAAGGGAGGAGAGAGCGGAGGTTAAGATTGAAACAAGATTGGTTGTGAGTTGTAATTGTTGAAGCCAGATGAAAGGTACATGGGGGTCATTATACACCTTCTTTGGGATATGTTTGAAACCTTAATAATAAAAAGTTAAAGACAATAAACAGAAATGCAGCAGATTCAATTACAAGGGTGCTTGCTGCAACAGTATTTATAATATTTAAAATCTGCAAGCCATATAAATTGCTAACAGTAGGGGAAGTTAAATACTTTATGATAGAGATGTGATTAAATAGCCATTAAAAATAACATCTTCAGAGAATATTTAAATGACACAGAAAAATGATCCTAATGTAATGTTAAGGGAAATATGCAAGATACAAATTAGTATATATAATTCAATCAATCCCTAGTATGCCAAAACAGATCCAAGTACACACACACACACACACACACACACACACACACACACACACACAGAAAACAGAAGAAAATATGCCAACATTCTACCACTGATATTCTCTGAATGGGTAGGATTATGGATGATTTTAATTTTCTTCCTTGGTATTTTGTTGTATTTTCCAAGTTGCTACAATTGCTTTTGTAATCAGGCAATAAAATAAACACACACAATAAAAAGCTGGCAGTGAAGTCATACCTTTTTTAGCAAGCCAATGGCAATGTCAGTGTACAAGGTCCTCTCGTGGGCTTCATCCAGCATGATGACACTAAGAATCAAAGACAAGCTCTCAGTGAGCCTCTAAAAAAGCCACACATCATCTCATCTAGACCATCAAAGAGCTTCTGGGTATTCAGTCCTCATACAATCACTTTGCATCAAAAGTAAACCTAAGTCACTCTTCTTTGACAATGAGGCAATTCTTAGGTTAATAAAAACGGTGACATTAACATATCTGAATTTTAAAAAGTGTACTATTGTTATCTTTAAGCGTTTTGCCATCCACACTGAATTCCAATAGAATTTAATATCTGATTTTAAATGAAAACATAACCTATAACCCCACAGAACACATAAAAATCAGAACAAAGCCCAACCATCCGAAGACTGTTAAGCTATAACAACAGTCAAAGAGGTAGCTGACTACAGTTGTGACACACGTGGGCCAGGGAGTCAAATGTGACATCCTCCTGGAGAATACCAGAGCCTGGGTAGGACAGCTTTAATGCTGTGAGTGACAGACAGATATACAAGGAGGGGGAAAGTGATAAAAAATTATTTGGACTCTGTATATTACATTTAACACAGGCCAGTTAGTTCTCTGCAGTCACCATCAATACTGGAGTGTGACAAGGCAAAATAAAAAGGACAAGTCACTAGACTAAGTAATGACAGGAATTTTAATGTGCCCATTTCTGAGTGTCTGTAAAAGGCCATACTATTTAAATTCTAAGAAAAACACCAAGGGTCCCAACAGCCAAGGTAAAGAGAAAAGCTTTGGGGCAGCTGAACACAGACGTGAATCCCAGCTACTAACACACCTGCTTCTCCGTCTACCTGGGGACTTTGGAAACTAGGAAAGCTATCATAAGAAAAACACATTTACCTATATTTTGTTAACAACGGATCAACCATCATTTCCCTGACCAGCATTCCATCAGTAAGAAACTAAAAAATAAAAACACAAAGCTTTAGAAATAATTCACTTACACTATATATTAACGGTATTTTTTAAGTTCAAGTGCAACCTCTTTGCCAGCATGTGTACAAGTAAATTCCCACAAAGGACTGTGAGAAAATTCCCCCATATTTTCATTATCAAGCAATGTAATTGTTCACAAAAGGTTTAAACACAGGGTCCTCAGCTGGAGTTGCAAATATTTGAGCAGAATTTCACTTGCATTTATTATGGGAACATCAGCTAAGCCCCATTTCCTCTGGGCTTGCACCACCAGTACTATCGATAAAGAGGCAGTGAAGACCAACAGGTATCTGTCCAAAGAAACACCCTAAGTCTAAGATAACTGCTCTTCAAATGTCCCAAAGACTATAGATTGCAGTTCTTGAGGTTATTAACTTAAACTTCAATTAATATTATTTTACAGAATCTAGACAGGATCATGGTTAAGCACATGGGCTATGGTGTCAGACTGCTGGGAGTTCAGATCCTGGCTCTACCTCTTACCAAGCTGTGTTAACCTTGGACAAGTTACTTATCTTCTCTGTCCCTGATTGCTCATTTGTAAAACGAGGTAATCAAAGTATTTACCTCACCAAGTTAATGTGAAAAATAAATAAGATAGTATAGTAGTTCCTTGGTATCCTTGTGGGGTTGGTTCTAGAAACCCCCCAACCCACATCAAAATCTGCAGATGCTCAAGTCCATTATATAAAATGGCATAGTATTTGCATGTAACCTATGCATACCCTCCCATATACTTTAAATCATCTCTAGATTATTTAGAATGCCTAAAACAATGTAAATGTTATGTAAATAGTTGTTATACTGTATTTTTTTAATTTACATTATTTTTCATTTTTATTTTGTAATATTAGCAATTCAAGGTTGGTTGAATCCACGGATGCAGAACCCGCAGGATGCGGAGGACTGACTGTACATGTAAAGCATTTAGCATAGGACCTAGGACAGAGTAGTGTTTAAGAAAAGTCAGCTAATATTATTTCAGATTAATGAATCTTTATAAAATGCTTCAGACACATTCAGTAATAGCCTTCTTAACGTACTGAATTTGTTTTCAGGTTAAACCATCTCCCTTGCATGCTATATCTTAGTGTTTTTCACTTTTTTTGTTTTAAGAGCAGGATGCATTGCCATCATATTTTTCTTGGACCTGGTACTAGCTGCCACATACATACGTAAGAGTGAAAGTGAGAACCTGCCACCAATGACAAATCACCAGTTGAGAACTGAGCACCATGAAATTGTGACCAAATGGAATACAAAAGGTTTTTATGGACGGCTCAAAGGTTTTTATGGTTATGCAAACCACTGAAAATTAGCTAGTTCAAATATATTTGATGGTACAGAAAAATATTCCCTTCACCTAGCAAAATGAATATAACAAAATATGGCAATCTGGAAAATAAGGTCCATATTTTTACAAATCACTACATTGGTCATTCAGCTCACCTGATTTTCAATTTTCCTCTGTTGCAAATTAAGAGGTAACTGAGATTCTAATAATCAATTTTCATTTCATCAGATTATTTTCATTCACTGTTTTATTGCACTGTCTGATTAGACTTTGATTCTAGCACGGTGGTAGGTAGTACACACCCTGTTGAGTTGATTATACACTGATTACTATTGATACTAATTATTTTAATATTAGCAACAAGGCCAAAGAAACACATGTAAAATCCATTTTCATATGAAAATGGAAAAGTACTAATTAGTGAAACAACATTCATGAATTCTACACTTTATCAACTTCTACTACTCTATTTTTAAGTCTTTTACAGGCTTGTTTCTATATTTCGATAGCTATTTGAGTCAGTGAAAATACAATAAAATACACATAAGAAAAGACAGCTTTGAGTCTTGGTCCTATCACTGATTGGCATATAATATCAGGCAAGTCATTCAACCTTCTAAGCCCTTAACCTCTTCATCTTTGGAACCAGGGACTAAACCTTACTTCCAAGCTCCTTTCTGGGCTAAGATTGCAGGACTCTTTGAAAGAGCTCTGTGTCGGCCAGGCACAGTGGCTCACGCCTGTAATCCCAGCACTTTGGGAGGCCGAGGCAGGTGGATCACGAGGTCAGAAGATTGAGACCATCCTGGCTAACACAGTGAAACCCCGTCTCTACTAAAAATACAAAAAAAAAAAAAAAATTAGCCAGGTGTGGTGGCGGTCGCCTGTAGTCCCAGCTACGCGGGAGGCTGAAGAAGGAGAATGGCGTGAACCCAGGAGGCGGAGCTTGCAGTGAGCAGAGATCGTGCCACCGCATTCCAGCCTGGGTGACAGAGCGAGACTCCGTCTAAAAAATAAAAAAAATAAAAAAAAGAGCTCTGTGTCTCCCAGCTGACTAAAGTCTCTGAATGTTAGGATACTTTTCTTCACTTTCTGCCATGGTATCAATGTCCTATACAGCAGCAAGGACTACATGTTTTTAATTCTCCCAAAATAATCTTCTTCCTTATTTCCACCAGGAAAAGCAGCTTGAGCACTTTACCTTAATTCTCGTGGCCAGCTGGTCTGTGCAGTCATCAAAGCGGATGCAGTAGCCCACCTCGTGGCCCAGCACTGCACCCCTTTCTTCAGCTACTCTCCCTGCAACCTTTGGGAAGAAAGATCATGCTGAAAACAGAGACATAGAAATTACTGCACAGCGCACATACTATGGAAAATCTAAAGGTCATTTATATTTTAAATAGTATGTGAACAATGAAAAAAGACAAGTTATTAGAGAACAAGCATAATAATTTTTGCAATTTTTATTATTATTATTATTGAGACAGAGTCTCACTCTGTCACCCAGGCTGGAGGGCAGTGGCACAATCTCGGCTCACTGCAACCTCCACCTCCCAGGTTCAAGCAATCCTCCTGCCTCAACCTCCTAAGTAGCTGGGATTACAGGCAAGCGCCACCAGGCCCAGCTAATTTTTGTATTTTTAGTGGAGATGGGGTTTCGCCATTTTGGCCAGGCTGGTCTCGAACTCCTGACCTCAAGCAATTTGCCCGCCTCAGCCTCTCAAAGTACAGGGATTACAGGCGTGAGCCACCGCACCCAGCCAATTATTAACTTATATATCTCACTTCATTCTATAATGGTCTTGGGGCAACTTATAAGAACATACACAATGAAAAACAAAATCACATAAAAATGTCACGGATCAAGATCCAAAAAATTACAGAAAAAATTTCAAAAGATCAAAGCCAATGAGAAAATGTTAAACATAGATATGCCAAAATTATTCAAGTTGAGCCACAAATTCAGCTCTAAATTTGGTGGCCAAAGCAAAAAGGAAAGTAAAAGAAATGACAAGATTCACCCTGTTCCTAAACAAAGGGCACACCAACCAGGGACAACTTTTCATCTCCACGCTCGAAAAGAAAACCCATCCCCCTGGACCGTGAAGGCAGAACAGGAATTATCATATTCAATGCTGGGCCACTTTCATTTTCTCATTGAAGGCAAAAAGGTAAGTTTCAAGAATGAGATACCTGAAACAGTTCACAACTGTGTCCCAGCTGCCAAAGCCACTGAGAGGGGAAATAAAGACAAGAACTCAGGTTTAAAATAAAGCAGGCAGATGAGTGGATGAGAAGATTAATAAAAAATCCAAGGTAGCATAATAAAGTGAAAGACAAAATATGTAATACATTATGAAGATCATAAACTATAGACAAAATTTCACCCATCAAAACATAACAAATAAAAAGCGAATGCAGGAAAGAGAAAAATGAATCCAACAGCAAGATCTCTGCATTCCCCCAAGAAGGCTATTCAAAAGTTAACTTATTAATAGAAAATATTTAAAAGAATGAACAAGCATAAAAGTGGAAGAGCAATAATGAATATCATTTAGTTTAATTTAAAAGAAAATAGGACCGGACGTGGTGGTTCACACCTATAATCCCAGCACTTTGGGAGGCAAATCACCTGAGGTCAGGAGTTCAAGACCAGCCTGGCCAACATGGTGAAACCCCATCTCTACTAAAAATACAAAAAGTTAGCTGGGCATGGTGGCATGCGCCTGTAATCCCAGCTACTCGCATGAGGCTGAGGCAGGAGAATCGCTTGAACCTGGGGAGGTGGAGGTTGCAATGAGCCGAGGTCACGCCACTACACTCCAGCCTGGGTGACAAAGAGGCTGTGTCAAAAAAAAAAAAAAAGAAAGAAAGAAAAGAAAGTTTAGTATTCACCACCACATAAACTACCTAAATGAAAAGAACCAAAGGGAAGCAATATTAATAGAGATTTCCCAGGGCCCAGCACACCAATCCCCACAGAAGGAAGGAGTTCGGTCTCCCTCTTTCACAGGTGAGACAACCTTCCCAGCACCCACGCAGTTCCCAAGTGCTGACTTCAGAACATGGCTGGCACAGGAGGTGTCCTGAGACAGAGCTTACTGCTCCAGCCTTTCCACCCCAGCAGCCCCAGGCTCAGGAGGGCAGAGGCTCCCTGCACTCAGCTTCTGAGCTAGGCACACCCAGGCGTTTCCTGCCCATCAGTGTTTAAGACACTGAAGAGCAGATGAGGATCAGAAGCAGCTCTGTCTGGTGACTTGAAATTACAGAATGGGGAGGCCAAAACCAAATCAATCATCCGGCAGCTGGTCTATATCATGTAGGCTTTCAAAATGTCTTATGAAACCAGAAAGTTATCCTACACTGCTCTACCTCTGGTGGTTGTATTTCCCAATGACCAGCATTTCACCAGGACAGATTTGTTATTGTTACTGTTCCAATTTCAACCCTACATGTCGTTATATTATAAATCTCAGAATATGGTACAGGTAGAGAATGTGTGCATAGAGATACCAGGAACTTACGGAGAAAACAGGCTTATAAGAATGAGCGTACATAAATATACATACACCTACGATGTACCCACAAAAATTTTAAATTTAAAAAAATGAGCATAAATTAACAAATCTCTGTAAAAATATAATCATTTCTGCCTGGCCGCCACCCCGTCTGGGAGGAAGTGAGGAGCACCTCTGCCCAGCTGCCCCATCTGGGAAGTGAGGAGCGCCTCTGCCCGGCTGCCACCCCCTATGGGAAGTGAGGAGCGCCTCTGCCCGGCCGCCCACTCTGGGAAGTGAGGAGCGCCTCTGCCCGGCCGCCCACTCTGGGAAGTGAGGAGCGCCTCTGCCCGGCCGCCCACTCTGGGAGGTGAGGAGTGCCTCTGCCCGGCCGCCCCGTCTGGGAGGTGAGGAGCGCCTCTGCCTGGCCGCCACCCCGTCTGGGAGGAAGTGAGGAGCACCTCTGCCCGGCCGCCCACTCTGGGAGGTGAGGAGCGCCTCTGCCTGGCCACTCCGTCTGGGAAGGGAGGAGCGCCTCTGCCCGGCCACCCCGTCTGGGAGGTGAGGAGCGCCTCTGCCCGGCTGCCACCCCGTCTGGGAGGAAGTGAGGAGCACCTCTGCCCGGCTGCCCCATCTGGGAAGTGAGGAGCGCCTCTGCCCGGCCGCCACCCCATATGGGAAGCGAGGAGGGCCTCTGCCTGACCACTCCGTCTGGGAGGTGAGGAGCACCTCTGCCCGGCCGTCACCCCGTCTGGGAGGAAGTGAGGAGCACCTCTGCCCGGCTGCCCCGTCTGGGAGATGAGGAGCACCTCTGCCCGGCCGCCCCGTCTGGGAGATGAGGAGCACCTCTGCCCGGCCGCCCCGTCTGGGAGGTGAGGAGTGCCTCTGCCCGGCTGCCACCCCGTCTGGGAGGAAGTGAGGAGCACCTCTGCCCGGCCGCCCCCTCTGGGAAGTGAGGAGCGCCTCTGCCTGGCCGCCACCCCGTCTGGGAGGAAGTGAGGAGCGCCTCTGCCTGGCTGCCCCATCTGGGAAGGGAGGAGCACCTCTGCCCGGCCGCCACACCATCTGGGAAGTGAGGAGCGCCTCTGCCTGGCTGCCCCATCTGGGAAGGGAGGAGCACCTCTGCCCGGCCGCCACACCGTCTGGGAAGTGAGGAGCGCCTCTGCCTGGTCGCCCCGTCTAGGAGGTGAGGAGCGCCTCTGCCCGGCCGCCCAGTCTGGGAAGTGAGGAGCGCCTCTGCCCGGCCGCCCTGTCTGGGAGGTGAGGAGCGCCTCTGCCTGGCCGCCACCCCATCTGGGAGGAAGTGAGGAGCGCCTCTGCCCGGCCGCCCCGTCTGGGAACTGAGGAGCGCCTCTGCCCGGCCGCCCCCTCTGGGAAGTGAGGAGCGCCTCTGCTCGGCCGCCCCCTCTGGGAAGTGAGGAGCGCCTCTGCTCGGCCGCCCCGTCGGGGAAGCGAGGAGCGCCTCTGCCCGGCCGCCCCGTCTGGGAGGTGAGGAGCGCCTCTGCCCGGCTGCCACCCGGTCTGGGAGGAACTGAGGAGCGCCTCTGCCCGGGCGGCCCCGTCTGGGAAGCGAGGAGCGCCTCTGCCCGGGCGGCCCCGTCGGGGAAGTGAGGAGCGCCTCTGCCCGGCCGCCCCGTCTGGGAGGAGAGGAGCGCCTCTGCCCGGGCGGCCCCGTCTGGGAAGCGAGGGGCGCCTCTGCCCAGCCGCCCTGCGCCTCTGCCCGGCTGCCCTGTCTGGGAGGTGTACCCAACAGCTCCGAAGAGACAGCGACCATCGGGAGCGGGCCATGAGGACGATGGCGGTTTTGTTGAAGAGAAGGGGAGGAAGTGTGGGGAAAGGAAGGAGAGATCAGATTGTTGCTGTGTCTGTGTAGAAAGGGGTGGGCATAGGAGACTCCATTTTGTTCTGACTAGGAGAAATTCTTCTGCCTTGGGATGCTGTTGATCTATGGCCTTTCCCCCAGCCCCCTGCTCTCTGAAACATGTGCTGTGTCAACTCAGGGTTAAATGGATTAAGGGTGGTGCAAGATGTGCTTTGTTAAACAGATGCTTGAAGGCAGCATGCTCTTTAAGAGTCATCACCACTCCCTAATCTCAAGTACTCAGGGGCACAAACACTGCAGAAGGCCGCAGGGTCCTCTGCCTAGGAAAACCAGAGACCTTTGTTCATGTGTTTATCTCCTGACCTTCTCTCCACTATTATCCTATGACCCTGCCATATCCCCCTCTCCGAGAAACACCCAAGAATGATCAATAAATACTTCAGAAATTAAAAAAAAAAAAAAAAAAATGAAATTCACTGATTTTAACTGTACAATTCAATGAGTATTGACAAATGTATAGAGTCCTGTCACTGCCACCACATCATGACATAGCACACGTCCATCACTCCTGAAGTTCCCTTGTGCCCCTTTATGGCCAGGCCCTTCCCGCTACCTTCTGACCCCAGGCATCCGCTGATCTGCTTCCTGTTTTGCTTTTTCTAAAATTTCCTATAAATTAAATCATATGTAGTCTTCTGTCATGTAACATGGTGCTTCTGAGATTTCTTCTTGTGATGCATGTCAGAAGTCTGTGTCTTTCTCTTGGTAAGTAGTATTCTACTGATTCGATATACCACGATTTGTTTTATTAATTCACCAATTAATGGACATTTGAGTTCATTCTGGTTTTTAGCTATTGTGAATAAAGTTGATATAAATATTCAAAAAAAAAAAAAAAAAAATATAATCATTTTACGGGTCTATAAGGTAAAAGCCAAACCTGTTTATTCTTACTCCTTCACTATTTGAATACATCTGCTATAAAAAGTATTTATTTTTATTTTCAAACTCTTTTTAAATTTTTATTATTTATAATCACACAAGGTTATATTCTATTGGCTTTTTAATAGATTTTTATCTCTATCACTTTAGTTCTGCTCCCAATAACCTCATCAACTAGACTGGACAAATACTATCTTTTTGACAGACCAAAAGGAAAGTGAGGTAAAAGACCAAAAAAAAAAAAAAAATCACTGAGCACCTACTACTGGCCAGTGCTGTGCTCTAAGCTTTCACAATTTGTATCTCATTAAATAGACACACATCCCATGAGGTAGACAAGACACTGTTGTTTTCACAAATGAGGAAACTGAAATAAGACAGGTGTTAGAGCTGAATCTGAATCACAGGTCAGGGAGGACCTACCTGGTCTTGAAGTCAAACCCAGACCACATGAGTTCAACAAGCATACTCACTACTAATTGCCTCTCACAGAGATCAAGCAACAGCTTATGCAATCTGTTTTTAGGCTCTGAGATTGTTTGCAGATTTTAGTCTGCACATAAAGTACTTTCTGAGATGTAGCATTTCAAACTTGACAGCTCTATTAATATATTACATGCTCTTTGCTCTTTCAAGAGAAAGCTGTGGTTTCATGGAAGTTATCCATGGCTACAAATTTGGAACTAAAATGCAAACTGATTAAGAGCTGGGATTCCAAACCACAAACAGGAAAAATTGCTTTAATTTTAGGTAACTGAGTCATCTTTTAGTGACAAAAAAGATTAACTCCAGCAGCATTTGCAACTTGGTTTCCAAACTGTTAGCCCCATTTTCATACAAAAACACAACACACACACACAACTTGTAAAACTATATAACTTCTTAATTGAACACTATTAGAAAATGAACTTTGGGCAAAACGACAACACAATAATTAAAACTCAGTACACAACAAAAATAACTTGGGGAAATAGAATTAATTTTTTGTCCAGGTAAAGGCCGCAAACTAAAGGCCCTACTTCCTTTTCTTTAAGCTTTTTTTTTTTTTTTTTTTTTTGGAGATAGGGTAAAGGTTGGAGTACAATGACACAATCATAACTCACCACAACCTTAAAACTCCTGGGCTCAAGAGATCCTTCTGGCTCAGCCTCCCAAGTAGCTGGGACCACAGGCAGGTGCCAGCATGCCCAGCTAATTTTTTAAAAAATTGTTTTGTAGAGACAGGGTCTTGCTATGTTGCCCAGGCTGTTCTCAAACTCCTAGGCTCAAGCAATCCTCTTGCCTCGGCCTCCCAATGTGCTGGGAATACAGGCATTAGCCACCACACCCAATCTCTCAGAGCTAATTTAAAAACAACAAAAGAATTTAAACATGCTATCAACAAAAAACTTATGGTGGCTCAGACTTCTACACCGTGATCCTCAATGCCAAAAGGCAGTGAGCAAAGTCTGCAGTTCGCAGGGACAGTGTGAATCAAGAATTTTATATCAACAAAAACCACAACTGAATATTCTCAAGCATATTAAAAAAAAAAAAAGCTGAATGATAAAATTCAGCCAATACAAGAAATAAAAGCAAAACAAGCAATTCAAGGTTGGCAAAACCATAGAAAATAACTAATGATGAGAACTGAATCCATTCAAGCTAGAATTAAGGTTAAACACCTGTGAGAATTATGATTAAGAACATGTACATTATAAATCTTGAAATGAAAATGACAGGACTGTATCTACAACAAATGGAGAAAGGGAAGGTGGAAAGAAGAATACATGTGCTAATTTCCTCTTCTTTCATAACAGGAAACTATAAGGTGTAATTTGAAATATAGCTAACACCCTGAAGTTTTTTATACTCTTTTTTCTTACTTTTCAAGCTTTAATAAATTATCTTGTGGTGAACATTTATCCAAAGTACAGTCGCTACTCCTATTTCACTAAAGTTTCCTATTTTGTTAAATTCAATAAAAAATATAAATATTAAATATGATCTCATTTTTATAAAATAATTTCTATCCAGGCAGTCAACCATTCATCTTCATCTTTAGGAGAAGCTTGGAATGATGTTCACAAATGTTCACATTGTTTATGTTGGATGGTGAAATTTGGGGTTTAAAAAATATATTGTTTTTTTATTTCCTCAGCACTTTATTGTTTAAAATGCTCATAATGTGCAGGATCAATTTAACAAAAATATTCAAATCATAATTCTCTTAAAACAGAAGACCTGGCCAGGCACAGTGGCTCATGCCTGTAATCCCAGCATTTTGGGAGGCTGAGGCAGGCAGATCACAAGGTCAGGAGTTTGAGAACAGCCTGGCCAACATTGTGAAACCCCGTCTCTACTAAAAATATTAAAAAATTAGCCAGGTGTGGTGGCACATGCCTGTAATCCCAGCTACTCAGGAGGCTGAGGCAGGAGAATTGCTTGAACCCGGGAGGCAGAGGTTGCAGTGAGTTGAGATAGCTCCATTGCACTCCAGCCTGGGCAACAGAGTGAGACTCTGTCTCAGGAAAAAAATAAAAATAAAAAAAACATAAAAACTGAAGACCTAAACTCTTAAGGAGCAACTTCTATTCATTTAAAGCCTTTAGGAAATGTAAACAAATCACAAATGTAGACAACGCAGATAGAATCTTTCCAATACAAAAAGAAACTCACTGTAACAGCAGCCACTCTTCGAGGCTGGGTCACTCCTACCACTCTTCCTTCAGCTGTCCAGCCGGCTTCTGCAAGGTACTACAAACAAAATCACATCTAAGTATACATATGACACCACTTTTCCAGAACAATCTCCCCCAAGATGCTCCCGTATTGTCTTAAAATCACTAAGAAAGGAAAAAGTACAGTTCTTGTCCCAGCAGAACTTTGGGAATTATTTTACAGATGGAAGATCTGAGGCTTGGTAATGTTAGGTAATTTACTTAAGTTCACATCAAAGCTGATCAACAGAAGAACTAAGGCACAATTCCAGCATTCTGACACCCCAGTCCTGGAAAATCACCATGTACTACAGATGCCTCAGGGAACAAAAAATTATCCACAGGTCACTCAAAACAGTGCTAAATCTGTAGAACAAAGAATTTTTAAGCACACATAGAGATGGCTCAATATAAATATCAACCACACAACACATTTCAGCCATATTAAATAAAACAAGTGGATTTTATATATATGACTATACACCATTAGATTAGTACACATATATAAAATTTGATTGAACAGGTGTGGCGGCTCATGCCTGTAATCCCAGCACTTTGGGAGGCTGAGGCAGGCAGATCACTTGACGTCAAGACCAGCCTGGCCAACATGGTGAAACCCTGTCTCTACCAAAAATATAAAAACGTAGGTGGGTGTGGTGGCACATGCCTGTAATCGTGACTACTCGGGAGGCTGAAGCAGGATAATCGCTTGAACCTGGGAGGTGGAGGTTGCAGTGAGCCAAGATCGTGCCACTGCACTCCAGCCTGGGTGAGAGAGAGAGACTCTTTCTCAAAAAAAAAAAAAAATTTGATTTAAGTGTATTTATCTGAGTTATGTACTTATTTAATATCTATGTATTTATTTGATTATATGCCCTTAAAATTCAATATGGATAACAGTGGTTATCAGTTACATGTTTTTCTAACATCTAATAGTTTTACAATGAACATGTATTACTTCTACAATAGAAAAAAGATTTTAAAAGTTATTGCGTGTACCTGCTCATGTGTTCAAAAGAAATAAAGGAAGGATAATATAGATACTAAGAAATAGTTGTCTACAGGGAATGGGTGGGAAAGGTGTAGAAAGAAGGGGAAATGGAGGCAGGGGAACAGGGATAAAGAGGGGGTGTCAATGCTCTCAATAGATCTTTTTGTGTAGCTCTGACTCTAAGAATCATAGCCATGCATGTTTCACATACTTTTTAAATATCCAAAAGACAAATAAAACCAACCAGGATGTGGAGGGGAACCTAAAGGAAATATAAACACTAACAGATGACCCTTTCTATACTACAAATGAATAACATAACCACACTGCAGGGGGTGGAGAAGAAAAGAACTTACCTAAGTAATGATGGAAAAATATATCTTGACTGGATGTTGTAAGGCTAAAGACAGAAAGAACTGAACATAAATGCTGTAATCTAGTTAGTAAATATCCAAACAAGGTTACGAGTTAGCAATTCTGAAACTATTTTAATGAATACACAAATATACTGTAGATAATGAGGACTAACCTTCTCATTGTTGCAGAGAAGTTATAAATAAAGAAAGGCTCAGAAGAGCCCTATGGTATTAGATTGGAATCAGAAGCATTTGCATAAACTCATGGCGTTTAAGATATAGATGGATAGACAGATACAGATAGCTAGATGTTTTTATAATGTATGGCTTAATATTCATACATATATTTCCTAAGTCTGCTCACTGAGACTCAGCAACGACATCTCAGTAGCAATGAGCACTCTAGCATCCAGATCATGATTTCTCTTTTTTTTTGTTGAGACAGAGTCTCGCTCTGTTGCCTAGGCTGGAGTGCAATGCGCAATCTCGGCTCACTGCAACCTCCGCCTCCTGGGTTTAAGCAATTCTCCTGCCTCAGCCGCCCTAGTAGCTGGGATTACAGGTATGCAACACCATGCCCGGCTAATTTTTTGTATTTTTAGTAGAGACCAGGTTTTGCCATCTTGGCCAGGCTGGTCTCAAACTCCTGACCTCAGGTGATCCACCCACCTTGGCCTCCCGAAGTGCTGGGATTACGGGTGTAAGCCACCACGCCTGGCCCCAGATCATGATTTCTAAACATCGTTCTCCAATAAAAGGAACTAGGGCTTGTGTAGGAAAAATACAAGACAAGCCTGAAACATCTTGTAGTACTAGAAAGTAAGGAAGTGGTCAAAAAAATGAAAGCTTTTAGAAAGAAAACAGGAGCCAAAATGAAGGAGCTCCTAACGTTCAAAGATGAAACAATTTGAGCAACACAATAAATAATGACAGTATTGGGCTTTAACACATAGAAAAAAATAAGTATCTATGAATCCATATTGATATACGCAAATAATCTAAGAAATAAGTGAGGAAGAAAGCACAGTTCTTCCTTACAGAAAATTACATTTAATAAAGATAGAGGAAAAGAGGAGAAAAGAAAATCATCACTGCTACAGACAAGATCCACTGAGGGGGATGCTAAACTTAGTAGGTGAGGGTTGGAAGAAAAGCAGACTATTTGCAGTGTGAAAATATGTCCCCCAAGATACATTATCAACTAAAAAGGGAAAGACAGTAGCTTCACAGGCAAAAGCTGGAATCTTAACCAAGTGACCAAAGTTGCTATTACCAGTGGTAACACATATCAACATTATGAACCCATGATGCACTAAGGATACAGTAACATTTCTGTAGTATTCTTGCCAAAAATACATAAGCTCCTTCTAATCATGAGAAAACATGACATAAACCCAAACTGAGGAACATTCTGCAAAGTAAATCCTATTATTCTTTTAAAGTGTCAAGTTCATGAAAGATGAAGACATACTGAGGAATTCGCACAACCTAGAAAAGATTAGGGACCTACTGCAATGTAGGATCCTAGAACTAAAAAAGAATCTTAGTAAGAAAACTGATGAGATTTAAATAAGACCTATAGTCTAATTACTATTATTGTACCAATGTTAATGTCCTGCTTTTGATCTCTGCACTAGTAGTGAAGAGTATAAGGGAATTCTGTATTGTTTTTTGCAATTTTTCTATTAGTCTAAAAGTAGTTAAAAATAAAGTTTAGAAAATCACTGTAAGAAACAAAGGGTTGAAGATAATGTAGGGTTTTTGCTATAAAAACTATAAAGTTTATCTTGTATTAAATACATACACAAAATACTACCAACCACCCCAATCAACACAAATACAAAAAAAAAAAAAAAAAAAAAAAAAACAGAACTATAAGAATAATAGCTAAGAGTCAATGAGCACCTTACTAAGTGCCAGGAACTGTGCTGAGTGCCTTATATGCATTAACCCATTTAATCCTTAAAATAAATTCTATAAGGAAGGTAACATCATCATCAACAATACACAGATGAAGAAACAAAGAGGCCACATAATTTGTCCAAGGAAACAAATAAAAATCTGTGTCCTGGACTTCAAGCTCAGCAAACCAAAGTCATGACACATAAACAGAACACAACATATTACCCAACTTCAAACACACATAACCAATCTAATCTCTTAGTAGTAGTGTTAAGTGAAAGAAAAATAATTTCCATAAAAATAAGCCTGTCCATAAAGCTAGTCACCTCAATACCCTGTGTGATTCAGACTTCTACGGCATGCTTATGATTGCTGAGAGGTAGAAATGTAAAGCTACTGAAAAAGCAGGTGTAGTGCTGACGTCAAGAGGCAGTGGAGAGTCACGGAGGGAGATCACTAAAACGTAGCTGAAGTCCATCTGAGTTCTCCATTCTTTTTAAGGATCACCAAATCTGGGCTTCTGGCTAAAGGACAGAATTAGGAAGAACTCCACCAATAACAGTACTAATAAAAACTGTACTTAAGAAGAGCTTGTGTTCATAGCCCCCTTTTTTTTTTTTTACAGAACTCTAGTAAAAAAAATATCATCTAGGTTCTACATATAGTTTGTAGAATTTCAAAATTATTAAGTATCTAGTGTTTTGCATGTTGTTTTTTCCCAAGGAAAGGTACTATATAAATCTAACAAGAGAGAAAAACCTGCTCTGTACCTTGCTGTAACCTTTAGTTCCTCAGCCATTCCAATTTTCCTAGGTCATAGCCCAAATTTAACTTCACAATAAGTTGGAAACAGTGACTGTCTCAGGGACGGGGAACTGAGTGGCTAGGAGAAAAGGGAATACTCCATAGGAGGGGTAGCAGATATTTGGACCAATAATACAATCTATTACAATGATCTAGTCATTTTCAATAGCAAAGCTTAGGAGATTAACTTTTCACCATTTATTCCTTTGTTCTTTTTGAATTTTGTACCATGTAAATGTATTTCCTATTTTTAAAAAGTTTATAATAAAATGCAATTCCTTAAAATAATTCAATTCAAATGCACGTGTGTTTTGAGCCAGCAACCCCATAAGTATTTTATTTATTCTATAAAAATATCTATATGTGTGCAAAATGATTTATGTGCAAACTGACTCCACTGCATCACTGTGATAATACAAAACTGTAAACAACCTAAATGTCTATCAGTTGGGGATTGGTAAATTATGTTCACATACTAGCATCTATGGAACTGGAAAAAAAACCAATAATACATTATGTGAAAAAAAGACCAAGTGTGAAGGCATTACCTGACTTCAAAAAACGCTACAAGGCTATAAACAAAACAGCATGGTCCTCACATAAAAACAGACACACAGACCAATGGAACAGAACAGAAAATCCAGAAATAAATCCACACATTTAAAGTCAAGTGATTTTCAACAAAAGCACCAAGAACACATCTTAGGGAAAGGACAATCTATTTAATAAATGGTGCTGGGAAAACTGGATAATCACATGCAGAAAAATGAAACCAGTTCCCTAACTCTCACCACATATAAAAATCAAATCAAAATGGATAAAAGACTTAAATGAAAGGACCAAAGTTATGAAACTACCAGAACAAAAGAGAAGGGAAACACTTCATGACACTGGTCTGGGCAAGGATTTTTTGGATATGACCTCAAAAACACAGGCAACAAAAAGCAAAAATAGACAAACGGGATTGCATCAAACTAAAAAGCTTCTGTACAGCAAAGAAAACAATCAACAGAGTGAAGAGAAAACCTACAGAATGGGAGAAAATAAATGCAAACTGTTATCTGATAAAGAGTTAATATCTAGAATATATAAGGTGCTCAAACAATTCAATAGCAAAAAACTAAAAATCTAATTTAAAATGAGCAAAAGGATGTGATTCCGCCCTGCACGGCTGTTCTCTGGAGCAGGGGTCATTTATCTCCATCCGCCTTCTCTCCCACCTAAGTAAGTGCCACCACCCCATGGAAGATTCGATGGACATGGACATGAGCCCTCTGAGGCCCCAGAACTATCTTTTTGGTTGTGAACTAAAGGCCATCAAAGATCATCACTTTAAGGTGGATAATGATGAAAATGAGCACTAGTTATCTTTAAGAACGGTCAGGTCAGGGGCTGGTGCAAAGGATGAATTGCACATTGTTGAAGCAGAGGCAATGAATTACGAAGGCAGTCCAATTAAAGTAACACTGGCAACTTTGAAAATGTCTGTACAGCCAATGATTTCCATTAGGGGCTTTGAAATAATACCACCGGTGGTCTTACAGTTGAAGTGTGGCTCAGGGCCAGTGCATATTAGTGGACAGCACTTAGTAGCTGTAGAGGAAGATGCAGAGTCTGAAGATGAAGAGGAAGAAGATATGAAACTCTTAAGTATATCTGGAAGGCGATCTGCCCCTGGAGGTGGTAGCAACGTTCCAGAGAAAAAAGTAAAACTTGCTGCTGCTGCTGCTGATGATGATTTTGATGATGAGGAAACTGAAGAAAAAGCCCCAGTAAAGAAAGCTATACAAGACACTCCAGCCAAAAAACACACAAAAGTCAAATCAGAATGGAAAAGACTCAATACCACCAAGACCAAGATCAAAAGGACAAGAATCCTTCAAAACAAAGGAAAAAAATTCCTAAAATATCAAAAGTTCTGTAGAAAACACTAAAGCAAAAATGCAAGCAAGTATAGAAAAAGGTGGTTCTCTTCCCAAAGTGGAAGCCGAGTTCATCAATTATGTGGAGTTCATCAATTATGTGAAGAATTGCTTCCGGATGACTGACCAGGAGGCTATTCAAGATCTCTGGTAGTGGAGGAAGTCTCTTTAAGAAAATAGTTTAAACAATATGTTTAAAATTTTCCATCTTATTTCTTTTCTGCAACAGTTGATATCTGGCTGTTCTTTTTATAATGCAGAGTGAGAACTTTCCCTACCGTGTTTGATAAATGTTGTCCAGGTTCCATTGCCAAGACTGCGTTGTCCAAAATGCCTGTTTCATTTTTAAAGATGGAACTCCACCCTTTGCTTGGTTTTAGGTATGTATGGAATGTTATGATAGGACATAATAGTAGTGGTGGTCAGACATGGAAATGGTGGGGAGACAAAAATATGTGAAATAAATGTGAAATAAAACTCGGTATTTTAATAAAGTTAAAAAAAAAAAAAGATGGGCAAAAGACCTGAATAGACATTTCTCAAAAGAAGATGCACAAACAGTGTATTATTTCATATATACGAAATAATGCTCAACATCACTAATCATCAGGAAAATGCAAATCAAAACCACAATGAGATACCACCTCACCCCAGTTAGAATGGCTACTATCAAAAAGATGAATGACAGCAAACGTTGACAAGAATGTGGAGAAAAGGGAACTCTTGCACACTGCTGGTGACAATGTAAACTAGTACAGCCACTAGGGACAACAATATGGAGGTTTCTCGAAAAATTAAAAACAGAACTACCATATGATGCAGCAATCCCACTACTGGGTATTTATTCCCAGGAAAGGAAACCAGAACATCAAAGAGACATGTGCACTCCCATCACTATTCACAACAGCCGAGACATGGAATCAGCCTAGCTGTCCAACAACAGATGAACTGGTTTTTAAAATGTGATATATATACACAATAGAATACTATTCAGTCATAAAAAAGAATGAAATCCTGTCATTTGCGCCAACACAGATGAACCTAGAGGATATGATGTTAAGTGAAATAAGCTTAACATCTTATTTGAAGTTAAGTATTTGAAGGACAAATACTGCATGAGCTCACTCACGTGGAATCTAAAAAAGTTGATCTTACAAAAGTAGAGAATAGAACAGTGGATACTAGAGACTGCAGAGAGAAGAGGGTAACAGGGAGTAGGGAGAATAAAAGGTTGGTCAACAAGCACAGAGTTATAGTTATATAGGAGGAATAAGTTCTGGTGTTCTACTGCACAGCAGAGTGACTACAGTTAATAATAATGTGCCACAGACTTCAAAATAGCTAAGGGAGATTTTGAAGGTTCTCACCACAAAGAAATGATAAATGTTCGAGGTGATGGATATGCTAATGACCCTGATTTGATCATTATACAACATATACATATATCAAAACATTACACTAAATCCCATAAATATGCACAGTTATTGTGTCAATTCAAAACGGCTTTTTTTAAAAATGAAAGAATAAGTAAAAAAAAAAGTCAAAGCATACTAAAACATGTATAGATGTTTCATGTTTAAAATAGGGCATATATGTGCGTGCGCACACACACACACTTCTCTGTAAGTGCATGAAAAAATTTCTACAAGAAACTCATAATATTGATTATAACTGCACAAAGGAAATGAGTACCAGGAAGACAGGGCAGAAGGAAATCTTTTTATGTCCCTTTGTGCCTTTTGAATTTTAAATCATGTGAACCTATTAATGTTCAAAAATATTAAAAATATTCAAATCTTAAAATTAAAAGAAAAAAAAACTACCTTTGTTTATCCACATTACCCAGCCTAGATCCTCAGCCTCTGCTCTTTCTCCTTCCCACCAGCTTTCCCTGGACTTAGTAACACAGCAGGCCCTCTCTGTTCCCTGGCAGCTAAGCCTTGCAGGAGTAAATGGCCAAATCACTGTGATATATTTATCATTGTTCCAAATACCTGCCACCCATCCCTATAGGAGGATTATATACACTGTCACCCCGTTGCTATCAGGCCTGGCCATATAACTTGCTTTGACCAATGAAATGTGAGCAGAAGGCCACTTTTGGTCAGAAGTTTTAAGAGCTATCTCATGATTCTGCCATCTACCACAAGATCAACAAGTGCCTCATAAGAGCAGTACCATCAGCCTAAGGCCCAATGATGATGTGATAGAATCTCAAAGCCAACCCAAGATAAGCACATAGTATGAGCAAGAAATAAACCTTTGTGTTTTTAAGCCACTGAGATTTTCAGGTTCTTTGTTACCAGAACATAGTTTATCCTAAGCTGACTACATAATGTCACAGACTAATTCCCAAACAATTCTGGAACATCATGTGGCCTTTTACCTCTGTTCTATATTCCATAACCTCACTACTCTCTACAGTGTCCTCACCTATAAAATGAAGATAATAATGGTGTTTGCTTCATAGGGTCATTGAGGATTAAACAGATCAACATGTGTAAAATCACTTTATGTAGCACTTATTACTGTTATTACTTGTTATATTATTGTTATATTACTCTCTAAATGACAATCACACAGTAATTTAACCTTTCTCCTGTTTCTTCCTGTAAGAAATGAGTAACTTACTAGGCTCTCAATTCCATCTGCATATACGGTTATCTTTTTCCTCCAGGCCACCATTTCCTCTGCTGTATGCATTTCAAATTGTTCTTTACTAGGTCATCTACCTTTACTAGGTCTGTCTACCTTTCCCTAGCTGTCTATTGGGAAACTTTAAAAAAATACCTACATCTGGGTCCCAACCTATTAATAACCCCATTATTCAGAATGGAGTTGGGGAGCAGACAAAAAAAAAAAGACCTACACAGATCCTGGCATGACCACAAGTCTGGACCAAACAGTCAACAATACATCGTTAACATATTCAAAAATACAAAGGGATTTTTATCATCTTCCCCTTAGACACCCTTAACCCTAAAACCCTGCCACTGGACATGCTATCTCCAAGATGAACAACCCAGGACCGAACCAGTTCTCCTGCTCCCTGGCCGCTCTGTTGGCTGACACTGCCACCTACCCACCTCTCCAGAAACCTCACTCTGTCTTTGCTTTCTCTAACCATGAAGAGTCTCCTGGTTCCTCTGTCATTTCCCTGGCTGCCATTCTATCTCCTTTCTGCTCCTGACTCCTAAATGTTGATGCTCCATGGACTTTGTCCTTAATCCTCTTCTCAGTTATTTCTGTTCCATCTCCTTCCTGCATGTATCAGGATGTTCAATCCCTATGTCCACACCTTCTACGTCTGACCTCTGCCAAGCTTCAGATTCCCATTCCAAACTTCCTGCTAATAATGTCATCAAAGGCCATCAATAATATAGGAAAAAATCAATCTGTTTAAAAACAAACACATTAATTTCCCCTCAAAAAAACAATCTTTACTTTTCTATCACATTTAATACTAGCACTGTTCGCCAAGGCAGCAAGTCGTGATCAGTCAGTGTGCACCTTTGTCCCTTCCCCTTTGTCATCGCAAAAGCACCAATCTAAGTTTCTAATGTCTACAGACCCTAACGCTAAAATTGTAAATTGTTCTCCTTCCTATCCTCACCAGATTATCCCACTATCACCTCTTGGTCGAGGACCCCGTTACACCATCCTTCTCCAGACCACTGCAACAGCTTTCTATGGCCTGCCTCCTCCAGTTTCTAAGTCACCTTATATCTCAATATAATCATTTATCTAAAGCTCAGCTTGTCATGTTGTTCACTTGCTTGCAAACCCTACAAGGACACAACCACTTTGAATATCTTAGACATTATTTACTAAAGTTGAACACAGGATCCAGCAATGCTACTCTCAGGTAGAGCCCAGCAGGAGAATGTGCACATATGTTCACCAAAAACAAGCACATGAATGTTCACAGCAGCACTATCCATAACTAAAAACTGGGAATGACTCAAACGTCAGTAACAATAGGAAAAATAAACAAACCACAGAATACTCATAGAGTGGAATACTAACTAGCAGGGGTTAGCATTACATTTTACATTTCTGTAAAGGGCCAGATGGTACATTTTTAGGTTTTGAGGATCGTAGGGTCTCTGTCAAAACTGTTCAACCATATGTGGTAGCCTGAAAGGAGCCACCGGCAATATATCAACAAGTAGGAGTGGCTGTGTGCCAGCAAAGATTTCTCTACAAAACAGGCAGTGGGCTGCATCTGGCCCACTGGCCATGACTTGCTGAACCCTGCTATGCAGTAATGAAAATGAACAAACTGCAAATAATTCGACACCAAGGAAGACTCACACATAATGTTGGACAAAAGCAGCTATATTACTCCTTTATAAAATTCCAAATATACGCAAAACTAATTTATGAGGTTAGTAGCCAGAATAAGAGCTACCCTTGTGTTCATGATTGTAGGGGTAAGCAGACAGGGCAGTTAGAGATGAGAACAGAACACAGAAGAAGAGTTCTTGAGGTTTTGGTAATGTTCTGTTTCTTGATCTGGGTGCTGGTAACACAGATGTATTCCACTTGCAGAAATGTATCAAGGTGTACAAGTATGACATAGGTACTTTCCTATATATATGCCATACCTCAAGAAAATTAACATTAAAAAAGGAAATAAGAAACTGCAAGGTCTCTCAAGCTCAGTCAGTCTTCACTCTTCAAATTAAGGTTCTTAAGACACACTCTGAATTCACCCTACACTTCTCCACCCCAGTATCTCTAACCACAATATTCACTGGCTTGGAATATCTTCTCAGTCAGCTCCCACTGATAATTCAAGGTCAATTTCAAATGCCAATTCCTTTACAAGGCCTTTCTTGATCCTTCTTTCTACTCCTATCCACATCACATAGGATTTTTCCTAGTAAGAAAGGGTTCTTCCATAGCACTGCATAATTCTATAATAGCCAATTTTTATTTACAACTATAGCAAAATTCATTTTACCCCACCTCTTCAACTGTAACTATTTAAGGATAAAAACTCTGTATTTCACATCTTTGAATAAATCTCCATTGTAACTTTCAGAGGATGGCTATTCCATTACTATTTTGGAATTATAATAAATCGAAGACAAACTGTTACTTTAGTACTCACCAAAGAAATTATAAGCCCTAAAAGTTTAATAAAAAATATCTAGTTGAAGTGAACATTTCCTGAAAGGAGACCTTAAAAATGTAAATGATAATAAAGAGAGTTCTCAAGTTACAAAATTCGTCCAGCCAAATCGAAGTGTAAAGACACATACTAAATACGTACTCACCTGAGGAATCTGTGTGCTCTTCCCACATCCCGTTTCACCAACAATCACCACTGTCTGATAATTTTCTATCAAGTATAAAATATGATTCCTAAGCTGAAAAAGAATAACACACCTTGCAAATAGCCATACATTGTCTCAAAAGACCTAAACAATGATATTTAAACATTGTGAAATGAGCTGTTTTCAAAGGAAAGTAAATTTTAAATAGAACTATCAAAATGTATTTCTAACCCTCAGGTACTGTTCCTCTCAGTATGGGCAAATACAACTGCAATAAAGTGTAACACTTATCAAAATACATAATGCATACGCCCTTTACGATTTTCACTTAAAAGAAATTATAGGCCAGGCGGGGTGGCTCACGCCTGCAATCCCAGCACTTTGGGAGGCCAAGGCAGGGGTGGATCACGAGGTGAGGAGTTCAAGACCAGCCTGGCCAACATGGTGAAACCCCGTCTCTACTAAAAATACAAAAATTAGCTGGGCACAGTGGAAAGTGCCTGTAATACTAGCTACTCAGGAAGCTAAGGCAGCAGAATTGCTTGAACCCAGGGCCGGGGGAGGCTGCAGTGAGGCGAGACCATACCACTGCACTTCAGCCTGAGCAACAGGGTGAGACTCTGTCACATAAAAAAAAAAAAACAAGAAATTATAGACATACTACTACATACTATATGTGTACAAAGACATAAATACAAGCATACTCATTGCAGAGTTGTTTATAATAGCCAAAAATTCAAATAGCCTAAATGTGGATCAACAAAAGTTTGGTTAAATCAGTTATAAAATATTCCAATAATGGAATAATTTGTAGTTATTAAGAAGAGGAAATATCCATTTGTACTGATATGGAATGATCTATAAGATACGTTAAGAAAAGGAAGTAAGATGTAGAACAGTGTGAATAATACACTAGTAACTGCATTTTTTTAAGGGCAAATACGTATCTACTTGTTTATGTGCAGACTAATTTTGGGGAAAAACAAAACAAAACAAGAAGCTGTCAATAGTGCTGCTCCCAGAGAGGTTGACATGTTCTTACACTAAGGACAATATACAAAGCAGAAATCAGGAGGCATTTATAAGACTGGGTCTAATCAGAAGTGAACATGGCAGACTTGCATCCAAGAAGGAGTCACTTTTGTCTATACAGCAGCCTAAAGAAGGCAGACAAGGGAACAGGTGGCCTCATAACGGTGCTGTGGAAGAGGCAGTGATCTTTAACAATCTGTTGCTGTTTTAGTTCTAACATTGTTTTGTTTTGTTTTTTGAGATGGAGTCTCGCTCTGTTGCCCAGGCAGGAGTGCAGTGGCGCAATCTTGGCTCACTGCAACCTCCACCTCCCGGGTTCAAGAGTTCTCCTGCCTCAGCCTCCCAAGTAGCTGGGATTACAAACATGTGCCACCACGCCTGGCTAATTTTTTATATTTTTAGTAGAGATGGGGTTTCACCATGTTTGCCAGGTTGGTCTCGAACTCCTTGTCTCAAGTGATCTACCCGCCTCAGCCTCCCAAAGCCTATAGGATTACAGCCGTAAGCCACCACACCCGGCCTCCAATTTCTGTTTTTAAAGCTACTTTTACTTTTTGTTTGAAAGGGAAAAACGATGGTGTAGAGGTAACTTGTTTTCCTTTTTGTCTCGATTTATCTTTAACATCTTGTAAGATCTCAACTGTACTTAAACTCTGCTTTGCTTTATATCAGTAACTTACACCCTTCTTCTTACCATTTTAATTTCATAAACATTTCTCAACTTCTTGTTGCTTTTCTTTCTTTTTTTCATTTGCTGTTTCATTTATGTTATCTTATAAGCACAGTTGGGAGACAAAGAATAGTCAAGAAAAGGCCAAAATTTAAATACTTGAGTAAACAGTAATTTCCCTTGTACTTGAGCATTTACTACATGTCGGGTATCTTGCTAAATGCTCTGCATGAATGATCTCATCTGGTCCTCATAACAGTCCTATGAGGTAGGTGCTCCTGTAGTCCCACATCACAGATAAGGAAAAGAAGCTCAGAATGGAGAAGTGAGGTCACACAGCACACAAATGGTGAAGCTTGGGTTTGAACCCTGAAGTCTAGCTCCAGAGTCCGGACACTTCATCACAGCTCAAACTGTCCCTCAGTGGTGAGAAAGCAATAGTAAACCTACCATCTCATCTCCTGAGAGTCAAACTTGCTAACATTCATACATAGTGAATGTGTTAGTCACTTGAGGAAGAAATCCAGAGACAATCAGTTCACTTGTGACTAAAATATTGGGAGCCACATAAAACTCCAAGTAAGGCAATCTGGCTAAATTAAGAAGGCTGCTGTTGCCTATCTATTTGGAGAAAGAACACATTAATAGAAGAGGAATTATCAGGACAGTCTAGTCAAAAGAACTCCATGAGTATAAGAACTTGGCACCTTTTGGCTGCTCACACCTGTAATCCCAGCACTTTGGGAGGCCGAGGCAGGAGAACTGCTTGAGCCCAGGGGTTCGTGACCAGCCTGAACAACATAGGAAGACCCTGTCTGATAGATAGATAGATAGACAGACAGACAGATAGATAGGACATGGCAACTTTCACCCAGCACCATCCAGGAGAAAGAAAGAGACACAGGTGCTGGTGGCCACACCTACTCGGGTCACTCCAGGGGCATCCTGTGGAGCAGGGAGAATTCACCCCTCGTCAGGGGCTGTATGACATTTCTGTAACCTGTCTTGGCTCTGTACTTCCTGATTACAGCTTGGCTTCCCATGTGGATGTGCCAACAGGGAGAAAGTGTATATATCAACTGTGTCCATCTGTACTGGAGAATTATCGCTAGCCATAAATGAACAGTTCTGAATGAATTCTAGTTTGCACTTTGGTCTCTTGTAGCTGAGCACGTATCTATTTCGTGAGCGCTAATAAAACCTGGATGTGCACTTGGTAAGTAGTAACCATAGCAAAATCCTGTCACTGTCTCAGAGGAAGTCAGAGTATTAACTGATGTCTTCAGCAGAAACAACCTCATATTCCCAATTAAACTTGTCTAAAGGAGTGACTTTAAAAATAAAGCAAAAATTGGCCATATGTTGGTAATCTGTTATATAGAAATTAACTGCTATTTTCTCTACTTTTCTGTATATCTGAAATTGTCCATAACTGAAAGGAATAAAGGGGAAAACAAAAGTCATTCTAATTCTTCCAGTTTTCCAGTATGTATGATGCAACTGAAAAACTCTTAAGGACTTTCAAGATTTATAACGTTAACTAAAAAATACACAGTATGAAAAGTCATCCCTTATGATAAGGGTTTCTCTGAGCTCACTGTGTTCTAGAAAGAGGACAACATTCCCTTCAGTGCTGAGCATAAAGCTAACGCAGACACACGATTCAAGCCCACAGGTTGAACATGATTATTTGACGTACCTTGAATACCGGCAGCTTCTGCCTCTGCTGCTCTATGGAAAGGGCAGCATAAGGGTTGTAAACAACCGTTGTCCCAGAGTTTTCAGCCAGACTTTGTCTCTCTTCAGAGATGCTTACACCTGGCCCCTCTGTACCTGCAGCAGAAATGTTTTTTTCAGATTCTCTGATACAATGAACAGAAAAAGGTGTTAAGGTTACAAACTTTCAAAGATGAAGATATACAAGAGAAGCAATACTTTTCATCTCAAACTACTCAAAGGTATTCAACTTTAACTTTAGGAAAGAATCCAGAAAAGTGCCTACGAGGAACTAAAAATCTTCCCTAAAAGCTTCACCACAGTGTCAAAAACAAACAAGATAGGGTTAGGTGCAGTGGCTCACGCCTGTAATCCCAGCACTTTGGGAGGCTGGGGCGGGTGGATTGCCTGAGCTCAGGGGTTCCAGACCAGTCTGGGCAATAAGGTGAAACCCCACCTGTACTAAAATACAAAAAATTAGCCGGGCATGCATGGCGGTGTGTGCCTGTAGTCCCAGCTACTCGGGAGGCTGAGGCAGGAGAATTGCTTGAATCCAGGAGGCAGGGGTTGCAGTGAGCCAAGATCGCGCCCCTGCACTCCAGCCTGGGCGACAAAGAAAGACTCTGTCTCCAAAAAAAAAAGAAAAAAGAAACGAGATGGCAGTCCCACTGGGCTCCAAATTGGCCACTCAGAACTGTGTATTACAGAGCACAGTGTCTTTACTTCCGGCCTCCATGTCCATGTTATTACTGAATTCTTAACAGAAGTGAAAGAAACCCAGTGGGAATTAGCTGAGGTAAAAGGATGAATCCTGTTGCTGTAGGATGGCAATAAGGCTCAGAGATGACAGAAACTGGGCACTCAAAGCAGCCATGGCTTTCTCCTTCTCTCTTCTTGGCACCTCTTGCAGGTTCCTTCCAGCCCCTTAGGTTGGCTACTGTACAGGAGCTGGAAACATGGCTGCCGGCAGTGCCAGGGTTCACACTGACAACTCCTCCACCAATCATTCATCATTCACCCAGCAAGGACCAGCAAGGATGGACCGAGGGCCCACTCCATGCCACACACTGCTCTAAGCACTAGAAACACTGCAGTGAACAATACAGATGCCAGCCCTACCCTCACGGAGCTCATTTGCTTTTTTAATTCTTCCTCTCAGTGGAAAGTAACTTGGTGCACTAAGTGGTCATAAGTGCTATGGAGAGAAATAAAGACACCGTAAGGGGGCCTGGGAGTCCCAGGTATGTGTTGCAATGGGGGGTGGGGGAGGCTCTTTTATACTGGACAGACAGGGACTGACTTCACCCAGCTTAGGTCCAATCCCCACCCCAATACAATCAACCACGGCCAGTGGTTGATTCCATTGGAACCATGGAATCGGGAGTGGATAGATGGGAAATGCTATTCTCAGAAACCACCATGCTGGGCAGATTAAACAAGAGATCTTCACCCCGGCTTCTTGCTAAGAACAATGACAAACTGGTGCTCCTGATGGTGAAGAATAGGGAAAACATATTCCATCATGAAAACCTGCTGAAGGTTCCATACAGTTTTAGCTCAAACAGAAAAAAAACTCAGGAGAAACATAACTTTAAATTCTGTGATTGGCTTCCATAACTTTTCATGCTGACTTGCTGCTGTAACCCTAGGACAGAACTAGGAGTAATAAGTAAATGACACAGGGTTCAGAATTCAACTCAATGTAAGGAAGATATTTCCAAAAGGTCACACCGTTCAGCACTGGAGTATGCTGCCTTGTAAATGAATAAAAATCCTCCCTAGATCTAACACATGCTATACAGCCTCCTGCTGGGGCACTACAGTGATAATAACCAATAACCATCATCTCCTAGGTCTTCTGAACTCAGAATCTGTGATGCTATGTGAAAGCACAGGAGCTTTGTAACAAGAATATTCAGCTCAGTGACTTACTTTTACACTTTTTAGGGTTCTCAGATTGCTTCAACAATCTGATAAAGGCTATGAACTCCCTCTCCTAAAAAACACACCAGCATTTACCAGAATATAAAATTCTGGGGGTCCATAGACCGCCTAGAGCTAAGTTTAGAATCACTGCTTTAGATCTCTGACCCTTTTCCATTTACTTCCAGGAATACAGTTGTGTTTCAGAAGTTCAAGATGGCCAAAAATCAGGTTAAGTGGGGCACTGTTATGTTGCTTTTGCCAAAATGTTGACCTTCCTTTCAACAAGATAAAAGATGGAACAGGACCTGGAACAACGCCTGTCCTCAAAGAGACAGGCTTTCTTTCTTTTCTTCCCTTCTTGTCACTACATCTTAATAATTCCTTGTAATTGTTACCCAAGAAAACAATTACAAAGAATACCTTATCCTCTTCTGCTGTGTTTTTGTCCTGAATTCCTGCCTTTTCAAACCATGTTTTAAACCTTCATATCCCCTCTGGAATATTTTAACGTGTCTTTTGTACTACCGCATTCCTCCCTTGTCTCTAACCTACAGCCCCAATCTATCTCTTCTGTTATGAGTTTTTTTTTTTTTTGGAGATGGAGTCTCTGTCGCTCAGGCTGGAGTGCAGTGGCGAGATGCTGGCTCACTGCAACCTCCGCCTTCCGGGTTCAAGCGATTCTCCTGCCTGGGCATCCCAAGTAGCTGGGATTACAGGCACGCACCACCGCGCCCAGCTGATTTTGTATTTTTAGTAGAGACAGGGTCACACCATGTTAGCCAGGCTGGTCTCAAACTCCTGACCTCAGGTGATCCACCCACCTCGGCCTCCCAAAGTGCTAGGATTACAGGCGTGAGCCACCACGCCCAGCTGAGCTCTTTTATAAGAACAGCTATGTCAGTTGATAAACAGTATACCTTCTCCTCATAAAAGACTTCCTTCAACCAAACCAGAACATCAGGGCTGCTTTCCCTCTATAAACACCCCTCTGTGGCTGCCTATGATTGATTTTTCCTTGAGAGTATGCTCTATGCTTAAGGGAGTAACAACTTTATAGCTTTTGCAAACTATGAACATCTTCATTTCCCTATCTTAACCAGGCTGATATCCCTAATTCCTCATTCCCTTTAACTTGGTTTTTAAAAATTTGACTGGTGACCCATTAGTGGGTTATGAAATCAATGTAGTATGTCATACCAGCACTTTTTAAATAATGAAATAGAATAGAAAGCACCAGAGCACATTCCAGAAAGCAATACTGTTTATGAACAACTTTTTTTTCGGTTGTGTATGTGTGCTATATCTTACTGTGGGTCAAGTCAAAAAAGCTTAAAAGCTATTGTAAAGTTTTCGTCATGCACATGGTCAACAATCATGAAATATTTATCAAATGAGCAAACGAAGATGGGCAGGCCCTTCTGATCCACGTGTACCTGCAAATTAAGTAGAAGATTTTTGTAGAAAACTCTCAGGCAGGTCATACAAGCCCCTTAAGTCACACTCCTAAGGTAGACACCACAAATGGATATCTTAAGATACCCAGACATGCTACTGTTAAAATGTTTTAAATCGTTCATTTAAAACAACACATAAAATTTTCCCATTCAGAGCTAGATATTAGGTTTCTCAAAAAAAAAAAAAAATTGGGCAACTCTGAACCCATATGATAACAATTAGGTGGACCTGAGTACAGCTCCCTATTTTAGAAAGCATATGTAAGCTCTACTGTAGATCTCCACTGTACATATCTATCCAGTGTATGCACACTCTGCCACAGTCCCCACCACTCCCTATTACCTCCAGTAAGCAACTTCACTCAGACTGTCTGAAAGACCTCTGTAGTCACAGGCTCAAGCCTACAGGATATGTTCATGATTTGAATGTCTAGCCTTATATCAGCTTCCCTGACTTTCACCTTGCATTTCCCACAACCTACTTCGTATCTTGAATTTCCTCACTAAAATAAGAGTATTATTGTCATCACAGAGATACTGTGACTGTTTAATAAGATGTGTAAATGAAAGTGACTAACACAAAGCAAGGGCCCAATAACTGTGTACTAAAGCTATTCCCATGTCAACTAATGACAACAAAATTTACCTAGACCAGTGGTTCCTAAATTTTGATGCATGCTGGAATTCCTTAGAGACTTTAAAAAATACTGACGCCTGGCTCCTAGGCCTCCAAAGTTCTAATTTATTGGTGTGGGGTGCAACCAGACATCAGGACTTTTCAGAGCTTCCCAAGTGATTCAACTATAAAGCAAAATTAGAGAATCACTAACCTAGACAGTCACCCAGCCCAGAAATCTGAGTTATTACTGACTTCATCTTCTCCCACATCTTCCCCTAAAATGTCTCTCCAACAGGCCCCTCCTCTAAGCTCCCAGGTCAGAATTAAGGTTTTTAACATCCCTCCTGGATTTCAGTAGTACCTTCTCTAATTTCCTCCTCCATCCACTCTCTACTCCACTGCCAGTGTTATCTTTCTATAGTAAACCTGATTTGTCCCTGCTTAAAAACAGTGAAGTCAGGCCAGACCCGGTGGCTCATGCCTGTAATCCCAACACTTTGGGAGGCCGAGGTGGGCGGATCACGGGATCAAGAGATCGAGATCATCCTGGCCAACATGGTGAAACTCCATCTCTACTAAAAATACAAAAATTAGCTAGGTGTGGTGGCACACACCTGCAGTCCCAGCTACTCAGGAGGCTGAGGCAGGAGAATCGCTTGAACCCGGGAGGTGGAGGTTCCAGTGAGCCGAGATTGTGCCACTGCACTCAAGCCTGGGTGGCTGAGCCAGACTCCGTCTCAAAAAAAAAAAAAACAGTGAAGTCTAAATTTTTTAACTTGTCATGAAGATCTTTCACAATGAGGCCCTTATCTACTTTTCTAGCTTCATTTCCTGTCATACCCCAAAATATACCCTAGCACTTAACACCATCACACTGCTCTGTTATTTTGGCTTTCTGGACATTCTAAAGGCACAAATCCCATTCTGCCTTTGTTCATGCTGCACCCTTTGCTTCGAGTTCCATTTCTCTATGAAACAAAACCTTATTCATCCTTTAATGTCCACTCCAAAAATACCAGCTTAATGAAGTATTTCTTATTCATACATTCAACTTTCCCTCCTTCTTCCACACTTCCATATAATTATAATAGTAACCTATCTAGTGCCAAGATCCTGTTGTGTGTTATTCTCATTTAATCCTCACAACAATACTTTGGGTAGGTATTATACCCAATTTACAGATGGAATAACTGAGACTTTGAGAATTTAAGTGACTATCAAGTCATCAACTTAGTAAGTGGTAGACATGATGGGCACTGCAGTCTGACTCTAGAGCTCATCTTCTTTACCACCACCTTACACTGCCTCATTGTAAAATCTCTTCTAGAGGACATCTAACTTTATATTCAATTAAGAGAGAGACGGTAACTTGAGAGCAGAGCCCTGAGCATCTATATTTGTCTCCTGAACACAGGATTAGGTTTTCAATAAGTGGACCCTCAACGGATGAACTAAATAATGAAATAGAACTCTTAGAGTAATTCCACGTTCTTTAACCAAAATAGTACCCTGGTCTGATTTCAAACAATTCATTCAGCTCTTTATTATACCTAACACTTTCACCTGTTACTAAAAGCGTGAATAAATTTATTTATTACTTAGTAAGTTCCTAGTTTTGGATGCAAATAAAACTCAGGATGGATAATTGGCTGATGACTTGAAATGCTGAACCATAAAACTGTCAAGTGACAAACTACAAATTTTTAAAAAGCATTAAACACATCTCTTGCTTGGGTTTATCTCTCACATCATTTATATGCATGGTCAGAATTTCAGGGAACCACCAAAAAATTAAAAGCTTTGCTTATATTACATTCTTGGTGTCATTTCATTTTTGCTGCAATATACTTTGCACATCCAGACCTGCGGGGGTGCAGGTGGTGGAAAAAAATCAAGCTGGTAGCTGTAATTTTAAAACTTTTGTTTTTTACAAGAAACTGTTTGCAGAGAGGAAGTAATGCATCTAGTACGGTCTGGCATATACACATTCAGTAAAAACCTGATTAATGAGTAAATATCAAGACAAAACAAGTAAAGCATTTTGTGATTGTTATTCGTATTAGTCTGTAAGAGAGGAAGTGGCTGGCAGCCAGTATGAAGGACTGTTCCCTTTTCTAGTAGACATTCGGAGTGGACAACAATTATCCTAAAAGAAAATAACACACTTTCCCTTTTTTTGAGCATTTATTCTAAGTCTGACAACGCGTTGTGCTTGTCATTTAAGCCCACAGGATAGAAGTTATTGTTCTGCCCACTTTACAGGTAAAGAGGTCATGGCTCAGAGGCATTAAATGACTCGCCCAAGGTCACCCTACTACAAGGCAGAGACGAAAATTCGAACCCGGACAGTCTGACTCCGTAACTTGGGCTTGCAAGCCTCCAGCAGCGAGCAGCATTGACTCCAGGGCGGTAACGAGACACGAGGCGGAGCTTTAGGATTCCCCATCTAACGAGGTGGGCAGGACAAGCATCAGTAACGAGGAAGACGAGGCCCGAGGAGGCTGGACCACTTTAACAAGGTCACACAGAGTTTCTGCTTACGCTAGGGGAGCACCCCCAAATCCCTCGGGACCACTGGGGAGCCTGAGCCAGAGTCCCCCCGCACAGAGGCGGCAGCGCCCAGCTCCCCGAGGTCAGGCCTGCGAGCACGTCTGCTGGCCCCAGGGCGCCGGCCGCGGCGCCAAGACCGAAGTCAGGCCGCCGCGTCTGCCCAGCGTTCCACCAAGGGCCTTACCGGGTCGCCAGAACTTCACCAGTCCCACGGGCGCAGCCATGCTGGGGTAAAAGGTCACGAGGCTAGCTCCACCCCACCGTCGCGCGCGAGGCCCCCAGGGCCCGGAGGGCGTGGCCCCCGAAGAGCCGCTGCCCAGACGGATCGCGCCGTGTGACGGCCACGCCCCCATAGCTGCCGCCCCCGTCTGAACCACGTGACCCACTGCCTGGCTCCGGCGAGCGCACCGGCCCCGCCCCCGAGCCCACGTGACCCTGCTCAGCCATTTTGGAGAAAAGGGCGCGCTGGTCCGCCTGCCTCTTGAGCGTGGATGGTTGATGCTCCAGGTGACCTTTTAGGAGGGTGGCGTGTCCTGGATGGCGGCCGCACACTTAGGAAGAACGGGCTTTGGGAGAGGACCGCTGGCCCGAGAGTGGAACGTTGCACGCAGTGGGCGTTGAAGCAGTGCTTTCTGGATTAAACACGAAATACTGATGTTACAAGCTACCCCAACTTGGCGACTTCTGTCTTATTCTCGATTTCAAATTGAAGGGTAATAATAGGAACTACCTCGTGCGTTGTATTTGTCAGTAAATATTGCGCGCCTGCTGTGGGCCCAGGTACTGCGGCACAGTGCCCCAAATAAAACAATGTGAAATGATACAGAAGTCTTCAGGGACCTTGAGGGCAAAACGGAAAAACGGACTGGGGGTGGGGTGGAGCGAATGGGTTGGCAGAAGAGACTGAAAATGGGTAGATCAATTAAGGTAGTCCACCAATTCACTGCTTCCTCCAATTTGATACCCGTGAGTCAAATGCTTATTAAAAACACAGATTCTAGGCCTTGATCCAATTCTGAATCGATGTCCTGGAGCATGGCCTGGGAACCTGCATTTTGAGAAGCTCCTGAATTCTTAGAATTAACAAATTTGGGAAAGATTACACTACTCCATCAGAGGAAAGGTGAGGTCAAAGAAAAAGAAATTACAGTAATCCAAAGGAGCGCTAAGAAGGGGTGATGAGCTCAAGTGGAGGAAATAACTTTCTAGGTAGGCAACTAATTGGAAGGAAGTGAGAGGCTTCAGAATCTATGCATTTTTAAAGCTGTGAAGAAAATTCTGAATTCTTTGAAAGAAGTGGCATTATGGCAAGAGCAGGGGCTTTTGTGGACAACCAGTCCAGACTTGGAATCGTAACTTTGCCATTTCCTAGCTCCTAGCTGTCATTTAATTTTAGTTGTAAAATGAGGTTTGAAGAGGTATTAAATGAGATAACATGTAAAGTACTTAACAGTGCAAAACAGCAGGCACTGAATCAGTGTTAGCTCTCATTACCTCAACTCAAACAGAGCAAATCCACCAGGGGGAAAAAATCTGAATTTACCTGCGTAGGTTCATGTAACAAATAATCTCCTTTGATTTATTTTTATAGTAATTAACGTAGGGACTCAATACCTGTTAATCCCTCGGCCTAGAATTCTCCATCCATCCTTTAAATTATCTTTATCCCTTAAAGGGCCAGCTCTAAATTATCTATCCAACTTAAACATTCCCCCTTGTAGTCTAGGAACCTGTATTCTTTCTTTTGTGAGAAAAGTGACCTGTAGTTTAGTTGCCTGTAGTTTACCTGCTGCCACTATTACACAGGGAACTTACTGAGGACGAGGACCATGTCACATTCACATTCGTAGCCCAGTAACAAGTGCCTATTGAGTGTAGATAAACATCATGCTTTAGGCTTAGTTTTAGTTGATCTGTAGTTTACCTGCCGCCACTATTACACAGGGTACTTACTGAGGACAAGGACCATGTCACATTCACATTCGTAGCCCAGTAACAAGTGCCTATTGAGTGTAGATAAACATCATGCTTTAGGCTTAGTTTTAGTTGATCTGTAGTTTACCTGCCGCCACTATTACACAGGGAACTTACTGAGGACAAGGACGATGTCAACATTCACATTCACATTCGTAGCCCAATAACAGTGCCTATTGAGTAATGTATAGATAAACATCACGCTTTAGGCTTAGTTTTAGTTGATCTGTAGTTTGCCTACTGCCACTATTACACAGGGAACTTACTGAGGACGAGGACCATGTCACATTCACATTTGTAGCCCAGTAACAGTGCCTGTTGAGTAATGTATAGATAAACATCATGCTTTAGGCTTAGTTTTAGTTCTTCATGACATTGATTTTTCCTTGTTTTATTTTTGTCTTATTTTACCAACAGCTCAAATATGGAAACCAAGGTTTATACATGAATATAAGGCAAAATGAAATAAATGCCACTTTTAAGATTATTTCATGGCCTGGCACGGTGGCTTACACCTGTAATCCCAGCACTCTGGGAGACCAAGGCAGGCAGATCAACTGAGGTAAGAGTTCGAGACCAGCCTGGCCAACATGGTGAAATTCTGTCTCTACTAAAAATACAAAAAAATTAGCCGGGTGTGGTGGTAGTCACCTGTAATCCCAGCCACTTGGGAAGGTGAGGCAGGAGAATCCCTTGAACCCGGAAGGCAGAGGTTGCAATGAGCAGAGATCCACCACTGCACTCCAGCCTGGGCGAAAGAGTGAAACTCCATCTCAAAAAATAGAAAAAATAAATAAAATAACCTCTATTTCATCTATTACTCATATAATGAAACCTTCCTGTTTATGTAGAGACAGTAAATCGGCCATGCCTGTATTATTGGATCATAATCTTTTTTCTTTTTTAGATGGAGTCTTGCTCTGTCACCCAGGCTGGCATGCAGTGGTGAGATCTTATCTCACTGCAACCTCCACCCACTGGGCTCAAGCGATTCTCCAGCCTCAGCCTCCCGAGTAGCTGGGACTACAGGCGCACACCACCACACCTGGCTAATTTTTGTATTTTTAGTAGAGACAGAGTTTCCCCATGTTGGCCAGGCTGGTCTCGTGATCGTAGTCTTAAAGCTGGAGGAGACCATGCTTAACATCTAGCCTGAATTTCTTGTCTTATAGGAAACTGAGGTACATAGAAGTTAAAAGGACTTGGTCAGAATCAATGAGTTAGTTTAGTATCAGAACTAAAACTAGAACTCGGGCTTTCTAATTCCCAGGCCAGTGTTTGCTCAACTACATGGGCCATTTAAAATCATTAGAGCTACACTCTCCTGGAAGAAAATTAGTTCATCTGCCTTAGAAAGTTCTCAAAGTCCAACTTTCCCCAAGGGGTTATTTTGCCTACACAGACTTCTGTTAGAGAAAACACCTAAGTAATAACCTACATGTTGATGTTGTGGTTTTATTTCCACAAACTAGGAATAGTCTCAACAGATTCTTAGTCTTCCTAATTAACTATTTTCAGAAAGAATGGGCTAAAATAACTGCTCTGAAATTAAAACTGATATTTCTTGAGATGGCATCCAGAATTTATTTAATTCATTGCCAACAATTCCATAAAAGTATAATCATTTTGTTACATAAAGGTGTATTTTGCAACTTCCAAATGATAAGCTTTCCAGAAAGATAATGTTCCTCAAAATCGTGTTACAATATGGAAGTTTTTCTGTGCCTATGATAAAGGGTATTTTTTGCTTTGAATTTCCAGACTAAACCTATTGACCATGTTCAGGAGGGCATAGAATTTAGGATTTTCATTTTTGTACCAGTTAAGACTTTTATGGATATAAGTGATAGAAAACCCAACCCAACCTCTCTTAAGCAGAAATGGCTCATATAAACTAAAAAGTCTGACCGGGCACAGTGGCTCACACCTATAAAATCCCAGCACTTTGGGAGGCTGAGGCAGGTGGATCACCTGAGGTCAGGAGTTTGAGACCATCCTGGCCAACATGGTGAAAGCCCGTCTCTACTAATAATACCAAAAAAATTTGCCAGGCGTGGTGGTGCACACCTGTAATCCCAGCTACTCGGGAGGCTGAGGCTGGAGAATCGCTTGAACCTGGGAGTCAGAAGTTGCAATAAGCTGAGATCACACCATTGCTGTCCAGCCTGGGTGACACGAGTGAAACTCTGTCTCCAAAAAAAAAAAATTAAATAAATAAAAATAAAAAGTCCAAGAGTAGTTCTGACGAGACACAGCTGCATCAGGATACATATCACATAACCAGGATTATTTCTGATCATATTGATCCACCTTCTTCTGCTGATTCCATTGTAACATGGTAACGAAGTGGCCATGCCAGTTTCAGCCGCCACATCCTCTTAAGCATTAAACCTCTTTCCAAAATTCCTTGGCAAAGTATTCCTGACAGGCCATGTTTTCATCCCTAAATCAATCACTAAGCCAGGGAATCTAATGTACTAATGGACTTAGGCCTTGGTCCCACGTTCCACATCCAGGGTCAGGTTAGGTCAGCTTCAGCAGAAACACATGGACTGAGAGCTGGGAACAGAACGGTTCCTCAGAGGGAAATCTGAGGGTGAGATTACCAGAGAATGAATGATTGAATGAATGAAGCAAAAATAATAGATGTCCATTACAACCATCCATATATCAACCTGCTACAACTGTTAGTTTCCTAAGAGAAACGCTGACTGCCCTTTGGTAGCCACCATCAAGCTAGACGACAGGCAGCCATCCCCAGACTGAAAAGTGGTGGTCCTTTGCAGAATTGCTGTACTGAATTGCATTATATCAGGATTTTCCTGAGAGTCTAAGGTGCAGTCTTCCACAACTTCTTGTAACATGTAAACCTGTCTGGTTTGTTGGTTTGCACACAAATGATCACGTTCACACAGTTATTAGCATAAGCAAAAGTGCTGACGCAGCTTCAAAGATTTGGGTACAGAGTTGTGGAAAGATCCACTGGAAAGGATTTGGCAGCCAGAGGAGCCTCTGTTTCTTTGGCCTGAGGGACACACAATTTAATGAAGTTGGGTGAATTGGGGACGGCCTCCTTAGGTCTGCGAGGTGCTTTCTTTATAGGATGACCATATAGTTTATAGTTCAAACTGGGACACTTTTGAGAATAAAAGGAGGTGTTAACCAGATGGGACTTGGGGATAAGAGGCATCAACTGGAACTCTGCCAGGCAAACTGGGGCATACATCTAGGTGTGTGTGTAAACTTAGCCTAACAATGTAGATCTAAACATATTCAACATAAGGTATGTATTCCATGCTCACAGAATACACCTGAATACATTCACCTCATTTACTGTTTCAGACAACTGCCCCTGCAGAGTTCAGGGTCCGGGCATGCCCCAGAGTATCTGTCATTGTTTATTATCGGAATGTGATTACCAGAATGTCATTTTTGTAAGTATCATTTTTATAAAAAGATCCTTGAAAGAAATTATCTTAGTGCCTGGAATAATTTTGTTGTTTTTGAGATAGGGTCTCACTCTGTCACCCAGGCTGGGGGGCAGTGGTGCAATCACAGCTTACTACAGCCTCGTCCTTCCTGGCTCAAGCCACCCTCCCGCCTCAGCCCTCAAAATACCTAGGACTATGGGCACATGCCACCGTGGGGAATAATTGTCCTTTCTGTATCTGGATTTACTTTAATCTTAAGGACATTGCGAATGGTATATCTGACCAGGTTTCTCTGTATTCACTATTGGAAAGCTTAAACGTGTGGCCTCATGAAGTAGGTGTGTATGTCATGGCGTGCTCTTCAAGTCTCATTCCAGACTCCACTTTTTATCCCTCACCCTTGGGTTTCCTTCATGTAACTTTTCATTTACACCACCTTGTACCCTAGCTTTTCTTGTTAGTCACTTTAAGTCCCATAAGTAAACGACAGATACTCCCCAGCCCAACTGCCTACAGAGGTGGGGTGGCCGGCCACCTCTTCAGTTGATTCCTTTAATAGGAGAATGTCAACCCTGCATAGATCAACCTCTAATTCAAACAAACCATCAGGGGGAAAAAAAATTAGACAACTGAATTTAAACACTGAATATTTATTTGATAAGTTTTTATCAAAGTTGTTTAGGTGTGACAGTGATAAAGTGGTTTTCTTTTTTGTTGTTGTTTTGAAACAGTCTCGCTCTGTCACCCAGGATGGAGTGCAGTGGTGCAATCTTGGCTCACCACAACCTCCACCTCCCGGGTTCACGCCATTCTCCTGCCTCAGCCTCCCGAGTAGCTGGGACTACAGGCGCACACCACCATGCCCGGCTAATTTTTGTATTTTTGGTAGAGACGGGGGTTTCACTATGTTGGCCAGGAACTCCTGACCTCATGATCCACCCACCTTGGCCTCCCAAAGTGCTGGGATTACAGGCGTGAGCCACTGGGCCTGGCCATGATTATGTTTTCTAAAACAGTTATCTTTTAGATACATATGCTGAAATATTTACAGCTAAGTCTGCGATGGCCAAATCTGACAGTAGACAGAGGAATATAATTTTCTCCCAGGGAGGGAAAACAAATATTTTTGAACTACATAGGCTGCCACACTCATTCCCCCCTCCCCTGGGAGTGGAACCAGTAATCAGCATTTTAAACGGAAGCACCCAAGCACCTCAAGACTGATGCAGGTGGTCCTCAGATCTCACTTTGAAAAACTCTGCCCTATAAATGATACTTTCTGGACTCAACTCCAGAAAGACTTTGCTTACTTTGAGAGACTGGGTCATTTTCTTAGGACTCCATGTATCTCTTGCTCTTATTTCTAATTGTTGGCCACACTTTCAGAGAATAATGGTTTTGAGTCCTGCTCCACAAAAAGAGCACTCTGTGGTAGGTAGTTGGTGGTAAGCCATATACCTGCCCTGCTCTGAGAAATTCACTGTGATCATTACTTCAGAGCTCTGAGTAGTCCTGCATTAAAGAACCTTGTTTACATTTCTTTGGCCCACTTTCTCACACTAAACACAGAACCTTTGTTATGTCATCCTATTAACAGTTCCATTGAACATTGAGTTAAAATTTCAAACTACTTTAAAATACATTATCACAGGCTGAATGCAGTAGCTCATGCCTGTAATCCCAGCACTTTGAGGGGCTGAGGCAAGAGGATCACTTGAGTGCAGGAGTTTAAGAGCAGCCTAGGCACCATAGTGAGACCCTGCCTTTACAAAAAAATATGCGCTGTGATTGTGCCACTGCACTCCAGCCTGAGCAACAGAACGAGACTGTTTCAAAAACAAACAAAAAGAATTATCACAGATTAGGACTTTGTACTTACTTTTTTGTGTGTTGTACTTTGTTTTTTTTTTTTGGTTTTTTTTTTTTTTTGAGACAGAGTTTGGCTCTTGTTGCCCAGGCTGGAGTGCAATAACATGATCTCGGCTCACCGCAACCTCCGCCTTCCAGGTTCAAGCAATTCTCCTGTCTCAGCCTCCCAAGTAGCTAGGATTACAGGCATGCACCATCACACCCGGCTAATTTTGTATTTTTAGTATAGACAGGGTTTCTCCATGTTGAGGCTGGTCTCGAACTCCTGACCTCAGGTGATCCACCCGCCTCGGCCTCCCAAAGTGCTGGGATTACAGGTGTGAGCCACCACGCCCAGCCTGTACTTAACGTTTGTTAATGAGGCTGTTTTAGTTTTCCATTCACCATTGCAGTAACTGCCATTTCTCAAGGTACACTCTCTCCTGCCTCCATACTCCATGTAGAGAAATAGTCGTATAACAGAGTACTGCACTTAGAATCTAGAAACCTGTGTTTAAATTCTTGCATCACCATTTACAAACCATGTCATCTTGAATATGCTACTTAATCAGTGCCTCAGTTTCATCTGAAAATTGGAAATAACAGCTATCTAACCTGCATAGCTCTCTGCTACATTGCTGCAAAGATCAAAGATGGCACATATGAAGTGACTTAAGTCTGTAAGATGATTTCAAATAACAATATGTTTACTCGAGGCTTAGCTCAGAGTTGTTTCTAAGCAGACATGGATCAATGTCCTTACATTTTCTTTATAGCCACGGATTACAGCACTAACCCAACAAATAACCTGACCATCATAAGGAAGTCCTGGCACACGCCTGAGTGTAGGGACACTCATGATACAAGTGCATCAGCATTTTATGTGGCAGACACCTTCCCCTGTTATAGATCTTTTTTGCTGTAGCTAAGTCAGGAGAGGGAGGAAGGCATCATTTAACTCTCTTCCCTTTTGTCTGTCCATGAGAATGAGACAAAAACAGGATTCCACAGCCATACCAATCCTGATTAGAAGGGTGTAGAAACTGTTACATTGCCTGCCACTGGACCAGGAAAATGGGATAATTGTCAGTGTCCTCTTTTGCCCCTACTCTAGGATATTAGATGGCTAAATCACTGTCAATACACCCAGCTGATGAAATGAGGCCCATGGGGCCACCAGAGTTAATATTGGGAATGAATATAGGAACATACACTAACGCCTCCTTTGGTAGACAAGCAGAGTACCAGAGTACCAAGGACCTACTGAAATAGTTCAGGCTGCTTCTTCGAAAAGAGAAAAGGCAGAGCATGTGCAAAGGCCTGCTATTTCTGGCCAGTTTCCTCACTCAAACTATAGAGTAACATCAATATTCATGACGCTGAGGAAAGTTAAGTGGATCTATTTTCCCTTCTATAGTTTGGATCATCTACTTCTTCCTCACCCTGACGCTATTTTAAAAACCTTCAGATATAGATATCTATATACCTATATCTATTAGGTGCATTTATTTGTGACATACTCCAGATTTAAAGAGAAAACTGTCAGAGAGGGGGGAAAAAGTACAGAAGCACAAGTTTATATTTATTTAATGCTAAGAACACAGATATTCTAAAGAGATAAACAGAAAGTAGTTTTATTTTTTCTAAATAGGATTTTGATCACAAAAATGCTGGTGATTCAAACCTTTAAAACAGAAGAGCATACAACCTAAGAAAAATGCAAAACATATTTCATCTCTCACCTGAATTAGACTTAGAACACCTAAGTATTCTCCTTAAGAGGAGATTAATACAGTCACGTGTTGCCTAATGATAGGGATACATTCTGTGAAATGTGTTGTTAGGCGACTTCCTCCTTGTGCAAACAGCACAGAGTGTACTTACAGAACCCTAGATGGTATAACTTACTACACACCTAGACGATATGGTATAGCCTGTTGCTCCTGGGCTACAAACCTGTACATCATGTTACTGCACTGAATACTGTAGGCAACTGTAACATAATGGTATTTGTATCTAAACATAGAAAAGGTATAGTAAAAATACAGTATTATAATCTTATAGGACTGCCATCATATACGTGGTCTGTCATTAACCAAAACATCATTATGTAGTGCATGACTATTAAAATTGTGCAAAAAAAAAACCCCTGTATCCATAGTGTTTAAACCATAAAACCAATACCTGGTATATACATGACAAAACAAAGCATGTAAAATAATATGTAGCCTATAGAATTCAAAGACAACAAAGGTGACAAAGTCAGGTAAAAGAAAGGCAATTAGGGACAGAAGATATTTTTTAAAGCAGGAAGCTGATGATGTCCACTGTAAGCCTGGAAGAAACCAGGAGTCTGAACACGGAGCAGTTACTGATAGGAAGGATAAAGTGCTACATCTCTAATAGCAAGCAAATTAACTCTGCTGAAACTGCCAGAATGAAGGCCAAGGTGGTTTTCAGTAAAGAGTGTTCTCCTTGACAGCACAGCCAGCATGTGGTTGAGCCGGGACCTGATACCAGCGAAGTGGAATTGCCGCTCTTTGTTCAAGTTTCTAAGTGAGTCACTCAAGTACAGTTCCAGGTGGGGGGTGCCCAGGTACTTGGGATAGCCAGGACTGTGGAAGTCAGTGGTTCTGATGGAAGCGGGAGAACCAGTGGAGCTTGCCACAGAGCCTTGGGAAGACACAGAGGAGGAAGACTTCAAACTGGAAGATCTCGATACAGACATTTTTGAGACTGGTGACCCTTCTGCAGATTGAGTTCCTCGAGGAAAGAGAATGTTCTCATCCATGTCAGTCTGAGTAGTGGTCGACCTGGACCAAATCATGGTTTGAGAGCTTGCTATCCTGGTGATGACTGCAGTCTGGGTCCCAGCACATGCTGTGGTGATGCTGGTTTGTGTTCCCACCTCACTCACACTCAGCCCTGGCATGTCCTCTCCTGGCTCTGTTTGAGTAGCAGCGTCAATGGCCTTTCTGCTCTGGAGCTCGTCCCTGCAGCTGCTGAAGTAGTCTTCCTCACTAACAGTGGAGGACTCACAGTCATGGGGCTTGCACTCTGCCTTGCCCTCTGCGGGCATCTCTGGGTCCAGGTCCGCCTTCCTGGGAGTACTTGACAGCCTAGCCAGCCGCATCCGCAGCAGGTTGCCCAGGGTGAGCTCCTTGGACTGTGGTTTTCGGTTGGTGAGGTGATCAAACTTGTTGCTGCTCTGGAAGTGAGACAGGAGTTTGGGGCTGATGGGCTTGGACTGGGCATACAGGATTCGGAACTCCAGATCAAAGTGTTCAACCACTTGGCCAGACAGAATTACCAAGTTACTGCTGTTTAATTTGCCATCCGTCCATGTAAAACTTAAGGATTAAAAAGAAACAAACAGCAGCTGGTAAGGATGAGCAATTTTGGTTTACTCACTGTCCATCTGAATATAGCACAGGTATCTTACCACATAAGGGTCACAACTTTGGTGGTATCATACCTACCATCTGCATGTATTTAACTAGCCTTAACACATATATAACATACATGTGTGTTACCATAAAAGTAAAAAGGCCAACTGTTTAACAAACACAGTAAATGCTCAGCCTCAGAGGGTTTTTTTGTTTATTTGTTTGTTTTGAGACGGGGTCTTGCTATGTTGCTCAGGCTGGTCTTGAACTCCTGGGCTCAAGCAGTCCTCCTACCTCAGCCTTCCAAAGTGCTAGGATTACAGGCATAAGCCACCTCACCTGGTCCTTGCCTCAGAGTTTTGAAAAACTGGAAAGGGGGTCGGGCGCGGTGGCTCACGACTGTAATCCCAGCACTTTGAGAGGACGAAGTGGGCAGATCCTTTGAGGTCAGGAGTTCGAGACCAACCTGGCCAACATGGTGAAACCCTGTCTCCAGTAAAAACACATAAAAAATTAGCCAGGCGTGGTGGTGCATGCCTGTAATCCTAGCTACTCGGGAGGCTGAGGTGGGAGGATTGTTTGAACGCGGGAGGCAGAGGTTGCGGTGAGCCGAGGTCGCACCACTGCACATTCCATGACTGGGCGAGACTCCATCTCAAAAAATTAATTAAAAATAAAAAACAGGGCTTCTAAGTATTTAGGCCAGCATCCCCATTTTAAAGGTAAGAAAACTGTTTAGGCCAGCACCCCCATTTTAAAGGTAAGGAAACCAGATAAAGGGATTATCACAGTGGGGAGCTACTGCTGGACTCCAGATCAGACCCTAGGCCCTATGAATTGCTAATGCCCTGCTCCTTGCTACTGTTGGAGTGGCAACATCAGTGGCCTTCCTGCCCTCAAGCTTGTCCTTGTGGCTGTTGAAGTAGTCTTCCTCACTAACAGCGGAGGACCCAGTCATGGGGCTGTGCTGCCATTTTCACAAAACACTATGGCTCAAAACATGTTAGAGCTGATTAGTGGCCATATGCCCTTGCCTGTCCAGTGTCCCTTCCCCGCCTCCCTCCTCTGCTAGCAGAACTCACACCCACCTGTACCCCAGAAAGCTTTCATTATCATACTCTCTCCAACCACAATAGGGGCAGGCATGTGGTCCACACTGGCCAGAGTATCCTATTCCCTTGGATGCAGGGATTCATTCAGGGTGGGCATGTGATCCCACCAGAGCCAAGTAATTTTTCAGAGGTTTCTTTTTTCTTTGTCAAATGGATTCTGACAGAAGGGATTGATAGTAATTCTGAGTGAAAGAGTTTCACCCTTTGGGAGACAGCTACTAAAGGCCATATAAGAAAGCCAGGATCTGGCTGGGCACGGTGGCTCACGCCTATCATCCCAGCACTTTGGGAGGCCAAGGCGGCCGGATCACAAGGTCAGGAGATCGAGGCCATCCTGGCTAACACAGTGAAACCCCATCTCTACTAAAAATACAAAAAAAAATTAGGCGGGCCTGGTGGCGGGCACCTGTAGTCCCAGCTACTTGGGAGGCTGAGGCAGGAGAATGGCGTGAACCCAGGAGGCAGAACTTGCAGTGAGCCGAGGTCGTCCACTGCACTCCAGCCTGGGCGAGACTCCATCTCAAAAACAAAAAATAAAGAAAGCCAGGATCGTTGACTTCAAAGGGAGAGCCTGCCTAAGAACAAAAGTCAACTCGAAAACATCAGAACCAGGAGAGTGTTGTGATCAGTGTGTGGCTCCTACGTCAAGATGAACTGAAAACCAACTGTACCTTTCTATGCTTCCTTCCGGGTTCTTCGAGTCAGTATGTTTGAGAGTTAGCTGACACTTGCCATCACCCCACTAATGGTGGTATTTGTACCAGAAGTAGGTTTCAAATAGAGATCACAGAACACAGTCAACTCTGTCTCCTGTAACCAAGATATGGCTAATGCAAAGTCCCCCTGAAAACTGCCTTCAAAGCCTGAGAAGGAAGACTCTTTTGAAAGCCTTCAATGAGGCCGGGCCGGGCGCAGTGGCTCACACCTGTAACCCCAGCACTTTGGGAGGCTGAGGCCAGCAGATGACCTGAGGTCAGGAGTCTGAGACCATCCTGGCCCACATGGTGAAACACCGTCTCTACTAAAAATACAAAAATTAGCCAGTCATGGTGGCATGCCTGTAGTCCCAGCTACTCGGGAGGCTGAGGCACAGGAATCGCTTGAACCTGTGCCTCAGAGGTTGAGAGAGGCAGAGGTTGCAATGAGCTAAGATGGCGCCACTGCACTCCAGCCTGAGCAACAGAGCAAGACTCCATCTCAAAAAAAAAAAAAAAGACAGCCTTCAATGAGATAATGTAAATAAAGCACCTATCCAACACCAAGATTATAAAACGTCCTCAACAAATGGAAGCTATCATCGTCATCAATTTCATTTGGAGAGGGTAGTTTTTATATTTCAGAACAGCAAAAGTCCATTTGTAGCTAAGTTTGGTTAATATAGATAAATCCTACTTGGGTTAAAAACAAATTTTTTTAATGAACTTCTTACAAAAGGAAATTCCAAGAAAAAGAGTTCAATTTGTTTTTTCCCACAGCCTCTTTGGTGAAGAAAGTTCAAATTTTGTTCTGAGCAATGAGGGTATTGTTTAAAAAGAAAGGTGTCAAGATTTTCTTGATCTTACTGCCTCATCTTCCACAAGCCTTCACATTTCTACCTTTACCCAGGGCTGACATGTAATTATCACTCAGGGTTGTGTGTTTCTTCAAAAATGGGGTTTTCTTTTTAAAATTCTACAGACACACCTCATGCAAACCATTAGACAATCTACTGCAGAGATGGCAAAACATACAACCATTGGAGCCACATACGTAAAAATGGCACAAATTCTAGAGATTCATGTAAACCACTCATTATCCCCACCCTCTCTTCAACCTCCCTGCTCTCTACCTTAAGATGCCATTGCCAATGTGAGACTTCAAAGGTAGGTCAGAAACATAATCAGCATTTTCTAGACTAAAGCGCTAAATTACAAGGCTTGAAGCAACGTGGAGGATTTGAGTCTAAAGCTGACAGTTCTGGCTCTGCCTTCAACACTAATGGAGATGCCTGCAACTACTCCTACCTTCAAGTGAGCAGGGCAAGCTGGGTCCAGATCCCTAAGGAACCAGGATTCCAGATTGTGTGTTGCTGTTAACCCCCAATTCGTCCCCTGCAGACCTGGGCCAAGGCTTGAAACCTAGGACTTGCTGACTGTGTTGTCTCAATACAAGTTCAACTTCTGCATTTTAATCTATGGACTACAGGACAGGGGAAGTGACCCACACCCAAACTGCCTCTAACAGGAGGCTTTGATAACCAGCTCCTATACACAGATGCACACATATCAGAATGCATGGCCATACAGGCTCCCATTGAGAGGAAAGGGCTTTTACCTTTATATGACATGCTGCTTCTGAAGAGTTTAGATTAATAAGCCTTGGACGGGTTAGAAACTTACCTGTAGGAGCCTGTTGCCACACGGATGCCATCAATCAACGTGAACTTTTCGTGAACCTTCCCAATAATCTTAGTTCCTGACCTTGCATAGTAGATATTTCCTGTGATAGTCCGAACTGTCATCAACTGTTGGCAGGGAGTGGGAGAAATATAAACGAACAATTCAGCAATACTCATCCAGTGAGCAAATGGTTAGGATAAAAAGGCTTAGTTTACAATTCCCAGATACAATTATTGGCAGATGCGTGGCTTAGGGTTACCATTTAGTGACAGTACACATGGTACACTAGCCAGACAGTTCTCAAGCCTCAAGTGATGTTACTTCTACATTCGGTCCATCTTCTCATCTGTTCTTTTCTTATATTTACTTTTGAGACCCTTAGTTCATGTGTGTATGTGTTCTAAAAGAACACTCAACCTTTTTGGGATACTAACAACAGAATCCAAGAAATGATTCTGAAGCAAAATGTGTGGGATAAAATCATCAAAGAAAACACGCTAGTAATAAAGAACATTTTAACAAAGTCTGAAAGAAGCTAAGCTTATCTTCCTCCAACTTGTTTGTTTAATGGCATCACATTAGAGTAACAGTCCATCCTCACTCACCCTCAACACCATAATGGGTATGGAGAATAGGAACACAGGACAGGCCTTCTCTAGTACAGGCCTGCTGAGGCAGAAACACTCCTATCACATGTGGCTTAACAAGCAATGTCACATCTCCTACAAATACATAATTACCAAAAACGTACACTGGTGGTGGTATGCTGGGGCAATATACTGCACATATATGCATAATTATTCCTGTAAAATGACACACATAAATGTATAAACAATGGCATACAAAATACTACAACAATCTGCATTCTCTGGAGCAGACCAGTGGCTCTATATCATTAGAAATCTTACACATTTAAATTAAACATGTAAGATTTTTGTTTGACTCTTTGATTCCATAAACATAGAGAGCCCCTACTATGTGCCAAGCCCTGAGACAACAGAGATGTAAGGCATGCTCCTTACCTTCAAGGAATAGAATAAGAGAGAGAAAACTAATTGAATGATTTAGAAACTACAGTAACACATAACAGCATCCAGAGAAATGAAAACCTATATCCACACAAAACCTCTACACATGTTCACGGCAACTTTATTCATAATAGACAAAAACTGGAAATATCCAAATGTCCTTCAGTGGCTGAATGGTATAAGATACCATACAATACTCAGCAATGAAAAGGAACAAACTGTTGATACATGCACAACTTGGATGGATTTCAAAAACACTGTGATGAGGGAAAAAAAGCCAATCTTGAAAGGTCACATACTCTATAATTCCATTTACAAAATAGACTGTAAATGACAAAATTATAGAAATAGAGAACAAATTAGTGGTTGCTAGGGGTTAAAGAGAGGGTAGTGATGTGACTATATAAAGGAGCAGGAGGAGGGAGATCTCTGTGGTGATGGAAACTTCTGTCTGGATATGCATGCATGATGACAACATGGCACAAAGCTGTATACACACATTGTACCAATGTCAATTTCCAGGTTTGACATTGTACCATAAGTTACATAAGATGTAACATTTGGGGAAACTGGGTGAAGGGTACATGAAACTTTTCTGTACAATCTTTGCAACTTCTGTTAATCTATCAATATTCAAAATAAGCTAAAAATAAAACACAAAACAAAACTATGGCAAGACATAATGCCACTTCTGTGGTCTTTTTACCAAATGTGTAATCTGAATTCAACTTTGATAAAACATCAGACAAACCCAAATTCTACAAAAAATTGGCTAGTTTTTTTTTTTGTTTTTTTTTTTTTTTGAGGTGGAGTCTCACTCTGTTGCCCAGGCTGGAGTGCAATAGCACGATCTCGGCTCACTGCAACCTCCATCTCCCAGGTTCAAGCAATTCTCCTGCCTCAGCCTCCCGAGTAGCTGGGACTACAGGCACCTGCCATCATGCCCAGTTAATTGTTTTGTATTTTTAGTAGAGATGGGGTTTCATCATGTTGGCCAAGCTGGTCTCGAACTCCTGACCTCAGGTGATCCGCCCACCTCAGCCTCCCAAAGTGCTGGGATTACAGGCGTGAGCCACTGCACCCAGCTGGCTAGTATTCTTTAAAGGTGTCAAGATCCAGCCAGGCGCAGTGGCAAATGTCTGTCGTTCCAGCTACTTGGGAGGCTGGTGATGCAAGAGGATCAATTGAGTCCAGGAGTTCAAGACCAGCCTAGGCAACATAGCAAGACCTCATCTCTTTAAAAAAGGAAAGGGGGGGTGGGGGCGGGTCAAGACCCTAAAAGACAAAGAAAGATGGAGAAACTGTTCCAGATTAAATGACGTAAAGGAGACTTGATAACTAAATGTAAGGTGTGATCCTGGACTGGATTGGATCCTGGACCATAAAAAGGGCATTAGTGGAACAACTGGGAAGTGTATAAGTCTGTAAATTAGATAGTATTGATATCAAGTTTATTTCCTGATTTTGTTATTTGTACTGAGGTTTGTAAGGTGTTAACATGTGGAGAACTTGGGCGAAGAGTATTCAGGAATTTCTTATATTATTTTTGTAACTTCTTTATGAATCTTAAATTATTTCAAAATAAAAATTGGAAAAAAAAAAACGACTAGGGAATGTCATAGAGGTACACCTGGACTTGGTGGGAGGCGAGCTTTCTGGAGGAGGTGATGACCCCTGAGCCAAGTCTTAAAGGATCAACATATAATAAGCATAAAAATACCATATGGGCAGATTAGGTGTGGTTTTGTGTATCTTTCCCTTTGACACACATCTGAATGTTGTACATGCCTCTGTGATCGTGGCCAAAGCACTTGTGAGTGCCTGCACATCAATGTGTGACCAAATTCCTACAGACAGCACAACCCAACATTCTGAACCAGCTACAGAGGCAGAGCATGGGGAAATCAGCCCCCATACGGCAAGGGCACAAATTCACTAGCACAGAGAGGCACAGGAGACACAAGCAACCAGGGAAGACAGTGCTTCTCCAGGAAGGAGGTAAAACTACAAAAACTGGGGAGGCCAGATAAATAGGCCTTCTTAGACCTCTCTACAGAGGATCTGGACACCTATGAAGGCAACAACCAACAGTAGGCAACTGAACCAGTGCCTGCTCATAGATTTCTGTCTAGTAGATAAATCAGAGAAAATCACTTGATCAAAGTTGTGGCCAGAACAATTCTGTGATTTCTCTGCTAATGCACAGCCTTAATTATAGAAAGAGTGCCTTGAAATTAAACAGTGATACCTTCAATTTCTTCACCTGGCTAGCTGATAATGCTCTTTTCCATGCCAAAGTGTATCTTCCTTGGGTCCACCTGGCCTCATTTTCTAACCACGTGTTGGGTTACATGGCTGTCTCATCTCACTTGATCTAGAAACCCCAATCCTGTCTTTATCATGAGGCAACCAACAAGAACTCTGTGGGAGAATCTGAATTCTGTAACCCAAATTGCTTGGTAATAATAAGGTGGTAAGTTAGAGTCTCTTAGGCAGTAACTTACAGTACCAAAGACTAAATTCGTTTCGCTGACTGCAAAAACCTGGTGCATAATAGATACTCAGATAGGTGATGAACAAATACTCAGATAGGTGATGAACAAATAAAGTTCTGAAGCTCACAGGTTAAGTTGCTTAATTTTTACACTTGATCTTAGCCAAAAGGCTGAGAAGCTATGGGTTGTTTAATTTTTAAAAAACAAATTCTGGGCCAGATATGGTGGCTCATGCCTGTAATTCCAGCAATTTGGGAGGCCGAGGTGGGTGGATCACTTGAGGTCTGGAGTTTGAGACCAGCCTGACCAACATGGTGAAACCCTGTCTCTATTAAAAATACAAAAAATTAGTTGGGTGTGGTGGCGGGCACCTGTAATCCCAGCTACTCAGGAGGCTGAGGCAGAAGAATCACTTGAATCCGGGAGGCAGAGATTGCAGTGAGCTGAGATCATGCCACTGCACTCCAGCCTGGGCAACAAGAGCAAAATTCCATCTCAAAAAAACAAAACAGAACAAAAAAAAAAAAAAAAAAAATTCTATAATAAATATGACAATTTTTCTTGCTTCTTTCCATGAAAGTGACCAAGCTAGCTATGTTGTATAGGCTTCCACTGAAACACTTAGATTATTTTCAGAATCAGAGAAATAGACATAAAATCTAATTTTACAATAATGAGAAATGAACAGCAGCAGCACGTGATAGTGATTACAGACACTGGGGTTGGAGGCAGACATACGAGGAGGCAGACCCTAGGCCCACTACTTTGCAGTGATGGACACTTGGGTTCTCTGTGTCACTATTTCCTGGTCTAAAACACAGGTGCCACTTACCTGATAGGGGCTGCTGTGAGGATTCAGTTACATAACATTTGTTAAAAGCACAGAGCAGGCTGGGCGTGGGGCCTCATGCGTGTAATCCCAGCACTTTGGGAGGCCGAGGCAGGCAGATCACCTGAGGTAGGAGTTCAAGACCAGCCTGGACAACATGGCAAAACCCCATCTCTACTAAAAATACAAAAATTAGCCAGGTGTGGTGGTGCGCACCTGTAATCCCAGCTAACTGGGAGGCTGTGGCAGGATAATCACTTGAACCTGGAAGAGGGATGTTGCAGTGAGCCTAGATTGGGCCACTGCACTCCAGCCTGGGCAACAGAGTGAGACTCTTTCTCAGGAAAAAAAAAAAAAAAGCATGGAGCAGTGCCAAAGACAGAGTAGGGGCTCAACAAATACTGGTTGCCATGATTAAAAGGGCAGCTTCCTGGAGCTACTGTCAAAAGCAGCAACTTCCAGGGTGGCCTTCAGGCCTTCAACAAGGGAGCTGGTCCAGGCGCTATTAAGAGGCAGGACAGTACAGGGGAGAGGCCAAGGTCTTGAATCCTAACATTTCTTTTAAAGAGCTTAATTGAGATCTAATTCACAGATCATACAATTAACACAAATTCTGTAGTTTTTAGTATATCCATAGATATATGCAACCATCATCACCGTTAGTCAATTTTAGGACATTCTCATCAGTTCAAAAAGAAAGTGCTAAAATAAAGTACCCTTTAGCAATAATCCCGTCCTTCCCCCAACTCCCCAGCCCGAGGCAACCACTAATCAGTGTCTCTATAGATTTCCCTATTCTGACTTAATGGAATCATATCATATGTGGTCTTTTGCAACTGGTTTCCTTCACTTAGGACATTTGCAGGTTCATCCATGCTGTAGCATCTATCAGCACTTCATTCCTTTTTATGGTTGAATACTACGCTATTGTATGAATAGACAACATATCATTTATCCACTTATCAGTTGATGGGCATTGGATTGTTTCCACTCTTTGGCTTTATGAATAATGCTTCTATAAAACTCATACACAAATTTTTGTGGGGGCCTATATTTTCATTTCTCTTGGGTAGACACCTAGGAGAAGTGCCAGGTCACAGGTACTGTTCATTTTCTGTAAGACCAGGCAAATGACTTTGCTCACAGCCTCAGTCCCTTCCTTGTAAACAGGGATACCACCACCAGCACCTTGTAGATCATGGATGCTTGGTCATATTTGTTGACTATGGTGAAACTGGATATAGTGTACCACAAACCTTTTCCTGTTCAGGATGAACTTTCAGATCCACGCACATATCTAAAAATTGTGAGAGGAGAGCCTGGTCCAGAAGGATATACACAGCAACTCCCTGTTTCCTGCATATTTCTTGCAGGTCTCTGAAGATGTCGATGTCTGTGAACACGTCCATTACCACTGCAATCACCTACAGGTGAAACAGGGAAGAGCACATGATCAGCTTATAGGACACCACCTTACAGCACGCTGTCTGGACTCTGGACTCCACTCAGAACTGGGAAAAAATCCCTATCCAACAGTTATCCTTCCCTCCTGCTTCTGCAGTATTGGTGCCCCCCTCACCATGGACTCTTTTGCATCTCTAAAGACACTTGGGCCCCGTATCCTAGAAATCTTGACTTGGCCTAGCTAACAATCCCAACTCCATGCTGGCAGGTTTCTCAAAAATACAGATCAATCCACTGCCTTGCTCTCTTATGAAGCTGCTCCATTCACCTTCTATTCCTCCACTACTGTCTTACAGGCTTAGTTCAGATCAGCAAGCTGTCTGGTTCTGTGGGTAACACACTGTCATCTTTGGCTTGTTGCTTTCCCCACCAGGCTTCAGTTTGCTGTCCGTTAAACAAGTAAGTAAAACCTTAGATTCTCTCTGAGGGCCCTTCTGGAGGGTAGCATTCTCGAAATCTATTTTTTAAATTACTGTCTGGTTTTGAATCATAATCTCTGACTTTTTTAAGCCCTGTCCCATTCACCAACAACTCATGACTTGAAAGCAGTCGAAGCAGGCCCATGGATTCTCCCTTCTTCTGCCTCCCTAACACTGCATACCACATTTGTTAACATTCTGTTCTTTCCACCAGCCAGGCCTGATCAGCTGTCTGTTGGGCAGGTTCTAACCAAATGGCTTCCACTGCACTGGCCTCTCCTCAGTAAAAGGTTCTCTCTGCAGTTCTTTGGTATCTGTCCACAGTGCAAGCCCACAGCAAAGAACAGGGAAATATTTCCTAAGGATTCTGCCCTTAAGCTCAGAACAGGCCTTTCTTCTCCCCAACAACGTGGCTCCATTCACGCCTCCCAAGTGATTTTCCACACCTAGCATCAGACTACAATTAAGAGCTGCCTTTTAGCCACGCAATCTTGGGCAAATTACAGCTGTTTCAAATGTCTGTTTCCTTAGCTGCAAAATAGGGTTGTATCGAGAACTAAATGACTATGTTACATAAAATGCAAGGTACAAAGGATCCCTTAGTATCTGCTCATTTATTCACTTTACCAGTCCAGAGCTGGAGCCATCCAGACAGTTCAACACAGGGAGACACCTCCTAGCTTTCCTCGCTGTTTTAAAGACAGGCTGCTCCGGCCACAATGCCTCTAATCACACCCTTTGCAGGCTTAAAACCAAGGTCCTCAGCAAACTCCTGGCAGGGCAGTGGGGTGTCCAAACATCCAGGCTTAGAAACAGGTCCTGACAAACTGAGTCAGAAGTCGGGGGTGTTAACTAAGGAAGCCGAGGCTTGGGGGCTCTTCTGTAGTCTGGAGCTATAAGGGTTTCTCCTTCCTCCCCATTTCAACAGTAAAAGCCTGTCTCTCAGAATCATATTAACTCTTTTTCTGAAAGTTAGGATTATTCATTTATGGGTTTCACTCCTTCTACTGCAGCAAAGGCTCTTGAATGGGACTGATTCATTTCTGTGGTCCCAGAGGACTCAGGACAGTATATGACAGTCATTACTCCTTAAGGATTTGGGGGATTAAGGAAGGAATGAAGAGACAAAAAGGCAATTTGGCTGTCTTTCTCCAACACTCCAGGGCCTGGTCTACTAGGATATGAGACCCTGAAACACCAGTTCCTGGGAAGTCATTGCTGTGAGGGGGTCGAGAAGACCAGTTACTATCCTGCTGCCTTTCCCTCCCCACCCCTTTTAATGATGCTCTAAGCTGTGGCCTATTCTTGGTAAAGGGCATGGCTTCAGCCATGAACACAGTGATTTAAAAAATGAGAAACGTTCTTTCTGAATTTGTGGCATCCTCTGAAGTTTACATCCTCCACTGGCTTTGCACATCCTATTCTGACAGTCCTATTCATCCCACTCATTCGGGTCATACAGCAGGAATTAAAGGCAAAAGGTCTGGGCATAGAACCCAGCTCTACCACCTACCAGCTGTGTGACTCTGGGCAAGTGGCTTAATCTCTCTGAGCCTCAGTTTCCTCCTCAGGAAGATACAATTAATAGCATCTGGGTCAAAGGGCTGCTGTGAGGATTAAGTGAAACAAAGCATGGAAAGGGCTTAGCACAGGGAGGGCAAGGCAGGAAACAGGTGCTATTATGCAGCCAGCACCTCCTCAGAGCCCGCTGTGGGCTGCACACTGCACTAGGCAGAAAGACGGCTATGAGAAATTTGACATAGACCCAACTTACCTCAAGGACAGGACACAGGATGCAGAGAGGCAAAATGATATATACAGCCTAAGCAATTAAACTAAGGGGGCTGGGCATGGTGGCTCATGCCTGTAATCCCAGTGCTTTGGGAGGCCAAGGCGGGTGGATTACCTGAGGTCAGGAGTTTGAGAGCAGCCCAGCCAACATGGTAAAACCCCGTCTCTACTAAAAATACAAAAAATTAGATGAGCATGGTGGCATGCACCTGTCATCCCAGCTACTAGGAAGGCTGAGGTACAAGAATCACTTGAACTCGGGAGGTGAAGGTTGCAGTGAACCGAGATCACACCACTGCACTTCAGCCTGGGCAACAGAGCAAGACTCCATCTCAAAAAACAAAACAAAACAAAACAAAAACAAGGTGTCTCCTCCAGTGGTGGACTATGGGCACTATAGGTACTCAAATGCTTACCAGATAAAAGCAGGGAAGGCTTCCTGGAGGAGATGGCATTTGAGCTGAATCACAAGGACAAAATTTGGACAAGGGCATGGGAGAAGTGAAGGGAGGAGAAGGCATTCCCGCAGGAAGCCACATGATGACAGAGCAAGTGGTAGGGAATGACAGGGTATGTACCAGTCTGGCTGCAACGTACAGCATGCATGAAAGGGAGCCACGGGACATGACTGGAAAAGATGGATGAATGAGCAAGATCACAGAAGGCCCTGAATGCCAACCAAGGAATCAGTTTCAAACTTCCCCACATTGCCTGTATAAGAGTAATGGGTTCAAAGTGAAGAATCCAACAGGATGGAAGAAACTGATGCCAGAAGAGATTGGTATAGGTCAGAGATCTGGCCCCACCTCCTCCAACACAGGACCTGCAACATGGCAGTCACGTGGATATTCTTTAGGTTAAGCAACTTCAGTAAATGTTTAGGAGGACTAGAGACCAAATGAAGAAAAATCAGTAACACGGCAGAAGCAATGAGGGTTGCAGACGAGGGAAGGAGGTCATGGGAGAGCCAAGTAGTGGGCGACACGGGCTGAGGATGACAGGGAGAGGGATATTCAGATACAAGGAAACAGGAAACACAAGACAAGAAGCAAGAGTGAGGGGTGAGCTTCGAAACGGATTTTGAGGTGGCAGTAAAACCTTCAGAAAGAAGTTTGGAATATGCAGGTGTACAAATGAGAGTAGAGCTCACAGGAGAAAGCTAAAGAGGAAAACGCACACACCTGCTTGCCTCTCTGATTTCCCACTCTTCTTTCAAATCTTCATTGTGGACCCAATCGAGGCAGGCAGGTGTTGAGCACTGAGGATCTAGTGTCAATCCCTGTCCTCGAGAACGCAGTCTAATGAGACAGGAGACAAGCCAGGGGTAACAGAGTGTGATTGGCCAACGGACACGTTGCCTCAGTGCTACTGGAACAGAGACCAGAAAAACCCAGCCCAGCTGCTGGATTAGAGACCTGCTGGAGGCAGAGGCATGGGCCTGGGGGCCCACAGCACAAGGCACGGCCAAGCTGAATTTTGATTCACCACTTAACAAAACAATTGTGCAACACCTTTGTTATATGGTGAGTAAATACCTAATTTGCTATTTGTTCCATTGTTTGGTTTTAAAGCCTCACCCTTTCCTGCGCGTTGGATTTGAACACTAGTCCTTAACACCATCAGGGTGCGTAGAGTTGATGGAGGTTTTTTTCTTCCCCCGACTTCCCCCACACCCAGCAACCCCTCCTTTCTTACTAAAGCAGGACTCTTAAAAATATTCATCTATTTTTTTGTTTCTGGAGATGAAGTTTCACCCTGTCACCCAGGCTGGAGTGCAGTGCTGTGATCTCGGCTCACCGCAACCTCCACCTCTGAAGCACAAGCAATCCTCCCACCTCAGCCTTCCAAGTAGCTGGGACTACAGGCACATACCACCACACCTGGCTAATTTTTGTAGACATAGAATCTCACCATGTTGCCCAGGATGGTCTCTAACTTCTGAGCTTAAGTGATCCACCCACCTTGGCCTCCCAAAGTGCAGAGATTACAGGCATGAGCCACCATGCCCAGCCAAAAGTACTTGTCTTTTACAGAGGAAAAGTCCACAGTCCTACTGTAGAAGCCATCAGCAGGGAAGTCTTCCTTCAAATCCCCATCCCCATCCCCCTATTCCTCTGTGTCCCAGCCCTCATGCAACCAATCCCTGCGTAGCTGAAGTAGACCTGGGGCTAGACTGAAGGGACACTCTCTTCACTGAGCTGAGCAATGACCTGGACTCATCCACTAACCGGCCGAGTCCTGCTTTCCAAGCCAGGATGCATCTCCTAGGTGTCCGGTGCTCATGCTGCAGCCTGTGGGTCCAGAAATACACCTGATGTGTATTTGGCCACTGCTCCCACTCCTGGAGGCAATAATGTGTGAAGGACAAAGGCATGTCTGGAAGGCAGGCAGCCCTTGCACATCAAGTGCCCACAGTCATGGCACTCTCCCAGTCTGTGCTGCATGGAGCCCACCCACTCTCTAAGGACTAGAAAGTCATGAGAGTGACTTTCAAGAGTCCCTTCCAGGGCCAACACTCATTTGTAATTTGCAACTCAGTGCAAGTCAGTTACAACAGGAGACGTGAGGAGGACGCATCCAGCTGGTCAGGGGCATAATGGCCGGCCTGCTGACCAGGACCCCACTGTTCCCATACTTCTCCAGCCGTATCTGGAGCAGCTGCACCTGTGTCCACTCCCACATCATCATCTCAGGTGACAAGTCACAAGCCTACCTCTCTCAGTCCTTCTACCTGTCCCCTCCTGATTTGTACCAAGGGACTTGGGAACCTATGTAGTTGAACAGCAGACGTCACGATGGCCTTCTTGGTCTCTGGGAAGGTCACAGACCCTGTTTATGTTACTTGCCACATAGAACTGAACTCTTTTCTGCTTGCCTTCTTGCACAAAAGCTCAAAAGTGCTATCTATAGATTTCAAAACCCCATGACCTGTCACCCCCAATTTACAGATGAGAAAGTCAAAGCTTGGAGAGGTTAGGTAACTTGTTCAAGGTGACAAACTTAAGCAAGTACAAGAGCTGGAATTTCAACCCAGGTCTGTGTGACTCCGGAGCCATCTTAAAAAAAGTACTATGCTCAGTATTTTATATAATTCCAAACAGATTAATGGGCAGTTTTTCACATAACTGGAAGCTTAGAACGAACACTAAAGGATCAGTGGCGTAGCCCATGAAGTGCATGGGCTCAAGCTCACCACGGATGATTGACACTACCTATCTCATAGTGTTTGCTGGCAGTTCCTGGCATATGGAAAGCCCTTAAATGGCAGCTACTCATATTCTTAGTCCCGATTCTGTCACTATCCCTGGACAAGCCATTCCATCTGAGAGTCGGTGTCCTTGAAACAAGGAACCCTTCCAACTCTGCGAAGTCAGTGATTCATACACACTCAATGGGCAGGTCTGGGCTCTGACCAGGCACATGTGCAGCCCCAAGAGGCCCCTCAGGGCCAGTCATTCCAGTTCTCATTCCAGCTCTTCTTCCTCTGTGTGAAGCAGGAAGTTCGTACCGATCACCCCTTCTCACTACACCTCAGTTTCCCTCCCTTCCCTCCCAGAGTCATAAAGTGAGGTCAGGTGTGCAACATGCTTGGAATTCCACTAAAGATCTGCACACATTCAATGTCAGCCTGTGCTGCGGTCAATAACATCCTGGCTGCTGCATTCCCCCAGCTGACCACATGGCCTCCATTGATCCTTCACTTCCTCTCCTGACTCTCTCGGGACCCTCTTGCTAAAAAAGCAAAAGATATATTTTCTCTCCATGTATTACATGTTTTAATAGAACAGAAATAATCTCCTTGGAATTTTGTTAAAAACCTTTAAGTAACTATCTTGACATCTTTGGGGTTTAAAAACAAAAAACAATGTAAATTCCCACAGCGAAATCTAAACTTCCTTGTGTACACTGTTTTCCCTCCGTTTCAGAGGCTATTATCAAATTAACAATTTAGGCCAGGCACGGTGGCTCACATCTGTAATCCCAACACTTTAGGAGGCTGCGGTGGGAGGATCACTTGAGGCCAGGAGTTTGAGACCACTCTGGGCAACACAGTTGAGATCCTGTCTCCACAAAAAATTCTTTTAATTATCTGGGCGTGGTGGCATGTGCCTTTAAGTCCCAGTTACTTGGGAGTCTGAGGCAGGAGGATTACTTGAGCCTGGGAGGTCGAGGCTGCAGTGAGTCATGATTGCACCACTGCACTCTAGCCTGGGCAACAGAATGACAACTTGTCTCAAACAAACAAACAAACAAAACAATTTAAGTATCAGATAATGTGCTGGCAGGGCCACCAGAGGGTGGCGGGAGCAAAGTTTTCACTCACCTCTGGAGGGAACCGACCACTATTCAGTACTCTGTACTAGTCCAGCATGAAGCACACAAGCAGGCGGGCTTTTCAAAGGGGAAGGAAAAGCACCAAGAAGTTAGGGGTTAGGGGGAGGAGGGCTTATCATTTTGAATTGTTTTTATTTTATAAGTATGTAAAACATTTGCCTAGCTCCAAAATCCAATTTACAAAACAAGGTACTTTCAAAGATACTTAGCTTCCATCCTTGTCCCTCCCTCCCCATTGAGATAATATTTCCAATAGTTTTTGTTTATTCTTCCATTTTTTTCAATATAAACAAGTATACATAGGTGTATATAAACATATTTGTTTTATATAAACAAGTGTATTATGTATATATCTATGTATATGTGTTTATATCCCCCTATAGATAAAAGGTAGCATGGAATACTACACATTGTTCTAGACTAGCGTGGCCCAACAGAACCTTCCAAGATGACAGAACTGAATCTTTATTTAATTTTAATCCATATAAATTTTAATAGCCTCATATGGCTACCACATTGGTCAGTACCATTCTAGATACCGCATATCAGAGCTAGTCCTCATTCCTTCTTAGAGCTACAGGATATTCCACTGCAGAGACGAATCGGTTTATTCACAATGATGAACTCATCCTCTACTGATGAACACCTGAACTCTTTCCTGTGTTTTGCTATTATAATTAGTGTGGCAACGCATGGCCTATTGTCTACAACTATTCATATTTTTGCCAATGTATCAAGATACAGAGAAGTGGAAGTGCTAGATCAATGGGTAAATATAACTGGAATTTTGCTAGATATTGCCAAATTCCCTTCCAGAGGTTATATCATTTGCATCAAGAATTTTTTTTTTTTTTTTTTTTTTTTTTTTGAGACAGAGTCTCACTCTTGTTGCCCAGGCCGGAGTGCAATGGCACGATCTCGGCTCATCGCAACCTCCGCCTCCCAGGTTCAAGCTATTCTCCTGCCTCGGCCTCCCATGTAGCCGGGATTACAGGCATGTGCCACCACACCCAGCTAATTTTGTATTTTTAGTAGAGACGGGGTTCAAGATTTGTTTAAGCCAATATACCCACTATATTTTTGGTTTTTGCTTTCTTTTTTCCTGAAATAACGTACCCTCTATCCATAAAGAAGTCAGAGAAGAATCCTGCAGCTTCATTACTGTCTGCTAGACGCTAAGGGAAAAGAATAAAGAAATGGCAGACAGAGGCCAGGCACGGTAGCTCACGCCTGTAATCTCAGCACTTTGGGAGGCCGAGGAGGGCAGATCACGAGGTCAGGAGCTCGAGACCATGCTGGCCGACACGGTGAAACCCTGTTTCTACTAAAATACAAAAAATTAGCCAGGCGTGGTAGCGGTCACCTGTAGTCCCAGCTACTCGGGAGACTGAGGCAGGGGAATTGCTTGAACCCGGGAGGCAGAAGATGCAGCGAGCCGAGATTGTGCCACTGCACTCCAGCCTGGCGACAGAGCGAGACTCTCAAAAAAAAAAAAAAAAAAAGAAAGAAAGAAAGAAAGAAAGAAATGGCAGACAGAAAGTAGCATGGTGGTTGCCGGGGCCAGGAAAGGAGGGTATGAGGAGCTAGTGTTTAATGGGTACAGAGTTTCACTTTGGGAAGCTGAAACAGCTTTGGAGATTCGGTTAGTGACAGCTGCACAACAGTGTGAACATATTTAATGTCACTGAACTGTACACTTACAAATGGTTAAAATGGTAAATTTTGCTATGTATTTTTTACCACAATATTTTTAAAAAGAAATGGCTAAATTCTAAAATCCTTAACCTGACACATGAAATCAAAAGGAAGGGATAAATAGTAGCAACACTTCAGTCCAGTGGGTAACGTCCCATAATGATTGATGCACTAGTGAGAACTTCTAGGCCAGTGGTTCACAACTGGGGGCGATTTTTCCCCCAGAGGGCATTTAGCAATGTCTGGAGACATTTTTTTATTGTGGTAAAATAGATAAGTTTGCCATCTTAATAATTTTTAAGTGTACAATTCAGTGGCAATAATTACATTCACAACCATCACTACCATCTGTTTCTAAAACTTTTTCATAGCCCCAAACAGAAACTCTGTGCCCATTCATCAGTAACTCACTATTTCCCCCTCTGGAGACACTGAATATCGTGACTACCTGGGGTGAGGGATGCTATTGGCATCTAGTGAATGGGGGCCATGGATGCTACTCAACATCCTACAATGCACCAGACAGCCCCTCAGGACAAAGAATTATCCAACCCAAAAGGTCAACAGTGCTGAGAGTGAGAAGCCCTGCTTGGGGCTGACATGAGCATTTGGAACAGAAACTGATCACACCACACAGGCTCTACTGTAATGCAGAGGAAAGTTGTGCAAGAACAGGAAAGCTTAATTCAGATACATCCAAGTAAATGCCAGGGGCCCCCAACAGATTCCTTAGCTGCTACTCCTCCTGGCAGGGCTCTCTGGGAACGCAATGATCCCCACTAACTAACGCTCAGGTTATCAAGAGGATGCCTGAGGGTGAGGTCATAGCAAAAGTGGCCTCTTAGGAACAAAAGAGCATAGGGAATAGGCACTGGTAAGAAAGGTGACTCTGAGGAATTGGAACCTCCTGGTGGTACCAGCTTTGCCTCTGAACTCTCACTCAACAAACCAGGAATAGCCGGACAGCCAATTCATAAGCACATTGCCAAAATGAGGCTATGTAGCCCTTCCAGGCAGGGGGCCACAGCCCAGCCAAATCCCAATTCACACAGCAACAGAGGCAAAAAGCTGAATGAGTCATCAACAGATACAGTGGTGGAGGGGTGGATCTAGAGCAAGTATGTAGGGAAAATATCCTGTATAGTTCAAGATTATCCAAAAACTTCCTTAGGAAGCAAACATACGGGTTCTCTAAAGGTTCAAAACAGCATTTCCTCCAATTTTGGTGAAGCTCGCCTGAGCACCTGGTAAGCAGCCAGCTTGTATTCAAGCCATGCTATATGTAATTGTGTTTTTATTTATTTTTTAGAAACAGGGTCTTGCCCTGTGACCCAAGCTAGAGTGCACTGGCATGATCATAGCTTACTACAGCCTCCAACTCCTGGGCTCAAGTAATCCACCTGCCTCAGCTTCCTGAGTAGCTGGAACTACAGGCACATGCCACCATACCTGGCTAATTTTTTTACTTTTTGTAGAGACGGGATCTCGCTATGTTGCCCAGGCTGGTCTCAAACTCCTGGCCTCAAGGAATCCTCCAGCCTTGACCTCCCAAAACACTGGGATTACAGGCATGAGCCACCGCGCATGGCCAAACCATTTGTTTTTAAACACTGTACCTCATTCAGTGTGGCAGAATGCCCACACTTTGAAAGGTATATAGAAACAGAGTCAAGGAAGGGGTTGGCAGAGTCACAACCCCCAGGCACAGCCACCCAGGGACAAATACTTGCTGAGTGGAAAGGCAGACAGAATCACTTGAACTACTTTTCTTCCTATCTACCACTCCCTTCCCCCTGCCCTTTATTTCTCATCAAAGCATGTAGCTGAATGAGCAGAGGTGCACATAATAGGTCCCTACAATATTTACTGAGCATCTTTTATGTATCAGACACACTGAGTGATTCTGTGTGGTCAGAGAGCTGCTGGATAAAACCTATCCCAGAACCAGCCCTTCAGTCTGCAAAGCCAGCATTAGGCCCTGCCATTTACCAAGTAACCCTGGCTTCCTGTGCCTATACTCTGGTCAAGGAGCCTCGTATCCTGGCTCCTTCCAGAGACATTCCTGAAGATGCAGGATGGTCCTCAGACCACCTCAGTGAAGGCAAATAAAGCTGCATGGAGCAAACACTGAGGTCCGACCCTGCTCTACTGCAGCCTGGCCCCAACCTCTGGGGTTAAGTGGGAACCTTCATGTGGCATTCAAAGTTCCTTCATTTACCCACCAAAAGATTCTTACAGATCCCTCTGCTCCAGGTACCAGAAACATCTATCTGGCTCTATCTTTCCCAGGGAGAGGAAAACACACTCTAGTTTACAAAACCTAAACCCAGAGACCTATGTTCTCCTGGCATCATGAACCACCTTCCCCACTTGATGGGTTGAGGAGGTTCTCTGCCAGCCTTAATGCCTCCTCCTCTAAAAACAGACCACCTCGTTTTCTTCCTGAAAAGGACAGGTCTAGTCATTGTCATTTTCCTGTTTATAGAATACGCAACATGGAAATTAAAAAGTCCCAATCTTCAACTGTTACAAACCTTCAGCCTGTTGAAAACTACCAAAGCTCCAATCCTTCCTCATGGCAGGGAGGCTGTATGCAGCAGGGATTAGGAGTGTGGGCTTCAGTGGCTGGGCACAGTGGCTCATGCCTGTAATCCCAGCACTTTGGGAGGCCAAGGCAGGTGAATCACTTGAGCCCAGGAGTTCAATACCAGCCTGGGCAACATGGCAAAACCCCATCTCTACTAAAAACACAAAAATTGGCTGGGCGCAGTGGCTCACACCTGTAATCCCAGCACTTTGGGAGGCTGAGGCAGGCAGATCACGAGGTCAGGAGATCAAGACCAGCCTGGCCAACATGGCGAAACCCCGTCTCTACTAAAAATACAAAAATTAGTGGAGGGTGCCTGTAATCCCAGCTACTTGGGAGGCTGAGGTAGGAGAATCGCTTGAACCTGGGAGGCAGAGGTTACTGAGAGCTGAGACTGTGCCACTGCATTCCAGCCTGGGCAACAAGAGCAACTCTGTCTCAAAAAAAAAAAAAAAAACAAAAAACAAAAAACACCCTACAAAAATCAGCTGGGCATGGTGGTGTGCTCCTGTAATCCCAGCTACTCAGGAGGCTGAGTCAGGAGAATCACTTGAATCCAGGAGGTGGAGGTTGCAGTGAGCTGAGATCATGCCACTGCACTCCAGCATGGGTGACAGAGCAAGACTCTGTCCTAAAAAAAATAATAACAACAACAACAACAAAAAAACATGTGAGCTTCACAGCTGGAACTAGACAGACTTGGGCTTGAGCCCAGCTCTGTCCCATGCTAACTGTGTGATCTCGGGCAAGTTACTTAACTTCTCTGTGCCTGGTCTTTTCTTAACTGTAGCCTCCTCCCAGTGTTGGGAGGGTTAAATGAGGTAATTCAGGTCAAGGGTTTAGCACAGAAACTGACCCATTCAAAGTGCTCAATCATATCACCATTAGGTACCTTTGCATCAGAACACAGATGCAGAACAGCTTCTCATTTCATCCCGAAAGCAGTCTGAGAACTACACCTTCATGGTCTAGATTTCAAAGGATGTGGTCAAGGTAACACAGCCACTCCCTTGTCCACAATGCACGCCCTTAAACAGTGGTAGCACTTAGCCAGCCACCAGATCTGCTGTCACCTCTCCCCACCCGAGCACAGGCTCCTGAACCCTCCACAGGGAGTGTGGTGGTTAACAGTGGTTCAGACATTCTGTGCCTCAATTTGAGTACAGGCTCCTTCATTCTCTAGCTGCATGACTTCGGGGCCACTTAACTTCTCTATGCCTCAGTTCTATCAGCTGTAAAATGAAGATGATAATCGCACCTTCCTTGGGATTACTTAGAACAGTGCCTGGCAAATAGAAAGCATTACTTTTTTTTTTTTTTTAAAGAGACAGGGTCTCCCCATGTTGCCCAGGCTGGAGTGCAGTAGCCATTCACAGCATGGTCATAGTGCACTACAGCCTCGAACTCCTGGGCTCAACCGATCCTCCTGCCTCAGCCTCCTGAGTAGCTGGGACTACAGGCACATGACACCATGGCCTGACTTTTTTTTTTTTTTTTTTAAACAAAAGAGACAGCCTCTGGGACCTCAAATTCAGCACTGTCTCAAACCCAACTCATTTAAGCATCCCTTACCCCAGCTTCCTCTCCTACCACTAATCCGCTGTGGGGAATTTGGCTGCCCCAAACATTCCAGGTCCTTAAACACTTGTGGGCCAGCCCCCATACCCTAGGTCTGGCAAGCCCCACCCAGCTTTGAGGTCACTGCCACTCCGGAGACTTTCTTTCTTTAGCCCTTTCGGCAGTACCTGCAGCAAACTCCTCACTGCTTCCCATCAGCACACTGTCCACTCTCAAGTGTTGGCAAGGATGATGCCTTCCCCTGTGGCCCCAGTCATGGTAGTGTCTGATACACAGCAAGGAATGAGTAAGCAAATAATTTGGCATCTATCAGACACACTGAAAATACTCATTGGATTTTTTTTTTTCCGAGACGGAGTCTTGCTCTGTCACCGAGCTGGAGTCCAGTGGTGTGATCTCGGCTCACTACAACCTCCACCTCCCAGGTTTGAGCAATTCTCCTGCCTCAGCCTCAGCTGGGATTACAGGCGCGCACCACCACGTCCAGCTAATTTTTGTATTTTTAGTAGAGACAGGGTTTCACCATGTTGGCCAGGCTGGTCTTGATCTCCTGACCTCGTGATCTGCCTGCCTCAGCCTCCCAAAGTGCTGGGATTACAGGCTTGAACCACTGCGCCCAGCCAATACTCATTGGATTTAAAGGTAATGTACCACCTTTCTCAGTTAAAACTGCCCAGGTTCCAAATATAGCATCTCGGAGGGAACTGTGGGTAGCTAGACTAGGGCAGCAGGTTCTATCTGGAAATGTCAGTATTACAAAATGCCCGTGGGATGAGGGAGAGTCTGAGCTCCCGGCTCCATCCCCTCCTCATGCCAGCAAGTGAGTTTAATAGTTTCCCTCTGGCCTCTAGCTCCAGTGCCCTTTTGCTATCACTAAAATTTGGGGCAGGGCAAAAGACTAGAACAATCCACGGCTCTCACTATACAGACCAGTTCTTTACATTTTTCAGGTTCCAAGTGCTCAAGTTCTACTGGAGATGAGCTTTGGGAATGCATACCTACACGAGTCTGCCTTTTCCATCTTTTTAATCTTCTCACTGAACCCGCAAGGAAAATGTCTGCTGCATCAAAAAACCCTCAGCCCACCCAAAGCACCTCAGGGCTGGTAAGAGCCTAGCTGCAGCCCACAACCACTCCCTCAAAGGCAAGGCACTAGGTCACTGTATCCACTACCACTGCAACCCCATCAGTCAGGGAAAGAACATTAAGAACATTGGTGAGAGTCGGGGCTTGGACATGTCAACCTGACAATGCGCTGGTATCTTCACCCACAGTCAGACACACTCAGGTACAAGCCCTAACAAGTCTTAACATGGCTGGGGCTTTATCTGCCATGTCCCTGGCACAGGCAGATAGCCAGGGAGCTGGGCACTGCCAGTCAGCAAGCAACCTGACCATGGCTCCAGACCAAGGTGTCTGCCACAACACTCTATGTGCCACATCCACCTGCAGGCTGCCTTCTTCCTCCTTGATCCCCAGCACCCTGCTGCAGCTTTATCGAGGCTGGCAAGCAGACAAGACCTCCACTGCATCCACGACCATGCCATACTAAGAGTCAGACAGTAGGACCAAAACCCACTATGAATACAGAGGCCGATCTAATGCAAATGTATCTGCATTTTAGGAGACCACTGCAATCTGGCACAGACCCAGCCTATGGAAAACAAACCCCTTGCCCCAGTTTCCCCTCCAGTCTCTGGCAGTAGAAAAAGCTGCAGGGGGCCGGGCGCGGTGGCTCATGCCTGTAATCCTAGCACTTTGGGAGGCCGAGGCGGGTGGATCACCTGAGGTCAGGAGGTCGAGATCAGCTTGGCCAACATGGAGAAACCCCGTCTCTACTAAAAATACAAAAATTAGCCGGGCGTGGTGGCGGGCACCGGTAATCCCAGCTACTTGGGAGGCTGAGGCAGGAGAGTCACTTGAACCCGGGGGACGGAGGTTGCAGTGAACTGAGATCCCGCCATTTCACTCCAGCCTGGGCAAAAGAGAATCTGTCTCAAAAGAAAAAAAAAAAAGACAAGAAAGAAAAAGCGGCAGGGCTCTCACTTTGCAACTCTTGTGTTTATCTGCTTTTTACAACATAAGATGCATGAAAGTAATTAGCAATAATAATTGATTCCTAATGCCCCGTAGTTGTCTCTGGAGACCATTTTTCTGGAACTTTCCCTACGTAAGTTGTTTGGTAATGAGTCTCCTAAGAAGCTCCTGAAAGTGGGATCTAGCGTTGGCTGACAGCCAGGGAAATCGGCAATTTTCCAAGTTTGATTTTAACTGAAATTTGGAACTCAGAGTACTTCTGATCCCTCCTTCAGGGATATGAACGTTAGGAGATGGAACCCGGGCACAATTCGCATCCTTGGGAACCGAGGCTTTCCCACTATCCCCTGCCACGAGGAGCGGCCCGGGGGATCCGGGGGAGACACACAGAGTGGGGTGTGAGTCGGGGACCCTGGGACCACCTAGCCCGCGCTTCCGGTAGGGCGCAGAGGAGATAGTGGCCCCAGCCCGTACTCCCAGCAGGCCTCAATTTCCCATTCTTGAAGGGGGTCTCTCGTGCGACCCAGGGCCCTGGAGGGCCGCTCACCTCTCGCGCGGAGCGGAGCTGCTGGCGCAGAGCGTCCTTGCAGCCGTAGGGGCCGCCTTCGCCCGCGCCGCGGGGCTGGAAGTGCGTCTCGACGCGCGTGGCGCCGCGGTAGGCGCCCTGGTAGAAGGCGGGCCAGCCAAGCTCCAGCAGCGGTGGCTCCAGGTCCGACTGCTCGGGGAAGTAGGTGCCCGACGAGCAGTCGTGCGAAGAGCCGAACGAGTCCTCGGCCGCCGCCGCCGCGCCCTCCTCTCCCGGCCTCTCCGCCGCGCGCAGGATGGCGTGCACCTCATCGGGGTTCAGGAAACGAGCCAGGCGCTCGCGTCGCAGGAAGGCCGCGAAGGCTTCGGGGCCACCTGCCACCAGCTCCTCCACAGCCAGGCGCCGTGACTCGCTGAACAGCTCGGTCGGGTTGGGCGGCCCGCACGGCGACAGGCAGACGGCGGGCAGCTCGTCCAGGCCTTCAGACAGCAGAGCCATGGCGGCGTTCAGACTCGACAGCCCTCGGACAAGAGCCGGCGTGCAGGCCCACTTTATAGGCAACCTTTGAATCAAACAGGCCCGCGCCATTGGCCGCACCTCCCCGCCTCGGCTCTCCCATTGGCTGCTTTCCTTCCAATAGCGGAGCGAGGCGGGGCGCAAGCCGCTACGGCTCCGCCCTCTGATGCGTTATTGGCTGCGATGCTGGGCTTGCTAAGCGGAATTTAAATTTGCAGGGGCGAGGCGGGCAGCAGAGCAGGGACAGAGCTGGGAGAGCCGAGCTCCTGGCCATCCCAGCGCGCCCCCTGCCGGCCGCCCCACTGCGCGGCCCTGCAAGGTCAGGGACAGACAGGCCTCGACAACGAGGAGAGGCAGGTGCCGACTCCCGGAGACTCTGGCCACGCTGCTCCTAGGCTCTCAGTGCTTTGGCATGGCCAACCATATCGCCTTAATCACCTGCCTTTAACCATGTATTCATTCATTCAAAGAATACCGTCTCATCATATTAGGACTGCTCCTTTGATTACACCCTCGGGTAGTCTTCTCTCATTTCATCGGTTTTTGCCTTGTAAAACCCCAACCAACCCTGGTTATACCCTACTTTCCACCTGCACCCCGGCAGCCCTACAGGGCTGGGGAAAAAACAAAAACAGCGTAACCATGCTTACTGACTGGTCATGTTTTAAATTCATAATCCGTAAGACTGCCTGCTAGGAGGCTGGGCGCGGTGGGTCACGCCTGTAATCCCAGCACTTTAAGAGGCCGAGGAGGGCGGATCACCTGAGGTCAGGCGTTTGAGACTAGCCTGACCAACACGGTGAAACCCCGTCTCTACTAAAAATACAAAAATTAGCCGGGTGTCTGGGATTACGCCTGTAATCCCAGATACTTGGGAGGCTGAGGCAGGAGAATCGCTTGAACGCGGGGAGGCGGAGGTTGCAGTGAGTCGAGATAGCACCACTGCACTCCATCCTGGACGACAAGATCGAAACTCCATCTAAAAACAAAACAAAACAAAAACAAACAAACAAAAAAACTGCCTGGTAGGCCGCATTTCCCTCTTTCTCTCTACCTTTTCCTCTCTGACAGCTTGCCTCCTATGTCACCGAGAACACAGAAGCAGTAAGAAGGGAACGTCCACGTGCGGCCATCTAGTCTACCTTCCTGTCTGCATCTCTGCCCGTATACTGGGCATTGATGAACTGTGCCTGTGCCCATCCAACCCCAACCCCTCTGCCTGGGCATTTCCAGCCCCTCTACTACTCACCACCACTCCAGCAATCTTCTTCTTTCTCCTGGAACATCAGCTTCCCTCTTTACTGATTCATTTCTATCAGCCTACAAGCATGCTGAAATATTTTTCATCTTAAAACAACCCTCTCTTGACCCTACATTCCTCTAAAGCTCCCCATCTCTTTTCTTATTTTTGCAGCATAAAATCTCAGACGTGGCTGGCCATGGTGACTTGCACCTGTAACCCCAGCACTGTGGGAGGCCAAGGGAAGAGGATCACTTGAGCCCAGGAGTTTGAGACCAGCCTGGGCAGCATAGTGAGACCCTGTCTCTACAAAAAAACACAAAAGTTAGCTGGGCATGGTGGTGCGCCTAACTTTTAGTGCATGGCAGTGTTCATGATGGTCCCAGCCACTGGGAAGGCTGAGGCAAGAGGTCACTTAAGCCCAGGAGTTTGCGGCTGTAGTGAATTATGATCACACCACTGCACTCCAGCCTGGGTGACGGAGTAAGACCCTGTCTCAAAAAAAGAAAGAAAGAAAGAAAAGAAAAGAAACCCTCAAACCAGTTGTCTATACTTGCTGTCTCCAGTTCCCTTCCATCCCTGTTCAATCAGGTTAAAACCCCCACTGCTTTACCAAAACCTCTTGTCAGGTTCATCATGAGTTCCACAGAGCTAAATCCAACAGTCAATTTTCAGTCCTCATCTTTTTTATGTAAATGAAAAGTGGGTCATAAATGTGAGATGTTACCATTGTTATTTAGCAACCAATAACCTTTTTAAATGGATGAATGCCTGCCGCTGTTCAGACGCCTCTCCCTCTCTACCTCTCCTCTCCCCATCCCCATCCCTTTGTGAAGTTTCTTAAGAATAAGTGTGGGGCCTTCCATGTGTCCCTGCTCTGGTATCCAGGGTCCGGGAGGCTGCAAGAGAGCACCTTCTTTTTTTTTTTTTTTTTGAGACGGAGTCTTGCCGTCGCCCAGGCTGGAGTACAATGGTGTGATCTTGGCTCACTGCAACCTCCGCCTCCCTGGTTCAAACGATTATCCTGCCTCAGCCTCCTGAGTAGCTGGGATTACAGGCTCATGCCACCACGCCTGGCCAATTTTCTGCATCTTTAGTAGAGATAGGGTTTCACCACGTTGGCCAGGCTGGTTTCGAATTCCTGACCTTGTGATCCAACACTCTTTTCATCCTCTTTCAAGAAAAACACCAACAAAGTTCTGTGTGGGACAAGGACCAAGGACTGCGGTCTGAGGCTGTGCAACCACATAGCTTCTCTATGCCTCTAATGCTCGAGGTAAAAAATGAGAATGTCCGGGGCCTTAGCTGCTGTATTGCTGTCATAAGGTGAAGTACTTTATAGTATTGTACTTCCCCACAATAAGCACACGAGGGGAAAGAGTGAAATCGGGCAGGGGGAAGAGGACAGGACACGTCAGTTCACTCCAAGAATGGGACAGAGGAGAGGGGCACCCTTGTTACATATAAATGTCATGAGAGGCAGGGCGTGGTGGTTCACGCCTATAATCCCAGCACTTCGGGAGCTCAAGGCAGGAGGATCACTTGAGGTCAGGAATTGGAGACCAGCCTGGCCAACATGGTGAAACTCTGTCTTGACTAAAAATACAAAAAATTAGCTGGACATCATGGCAAGCGTCTGTAATCTCAGCTACTCAGGAAGCTGAGGCAGGAGAATCGCTGGAACCCGGGAGGCAGAGATTGCAGTGAGCTGAGATTGTGCCACTGCCCTCCAGCCTGGGTGAAAGAGTGAGGCTCCATCTTAAAAAAAATAATAAAAATAAATAAATAAATAAATAAATATCAGGAAAAACTTCGAAAATGTATGGAATAAATATATGCTACTATAGGGCCTCATGTTAATTTCAAAGAGATTATTTGACAGAATGAAGGTCATTCCCAACCACCCACCTTTTCTTGAATTCATCAGTTTTCACTGTCTCCTAGTCTGGGGAGACATCTGCTCCAGGTCTGAGCCCCCAGAGCTCCCTCTATTTCAGGGGCCTCATGGGAAAGCCCTCTGTGGGAAAGGGGTGGGGTAAGGGGGAAGAGACTAGGAGCCCTCACCCACCCTCTATTCCAGGAACCTCCTCTTTGTGAATTCAAGTCAGCACTGTTCAAGTGAGCACACAGCAATAATCACTCACACTAGCAGGTGTTATTAAAAGGAATTTAATAATTTTAATTAAAAACTCTTAACAGCGAATTCCGTCACAGGCCTTGGCAGCTGGAAGCAACTCCAGGGACATGTGCCCCCTTTGGGATGTGGCTGAGCCACGGTTTTGGACCCAAGGCCCACCGGTGCCGCGTGGCAAGGGGCTACCTGGAAGTTACCTCAATACGATATCAAAGATCCGCGAAGATTTTTTTAAAAAAGTTTTAAATATATTAGACTCTCTTGATTGCCATTTTTACACAAAGCTGCTGATACAGTATACAGAGTTTTAACTTTTTTTCACATAAAATACATTTTTTTAAGTGTTCTCTGTACATCAGTGGCTTCTGGTCTGGTGAATTATTGCGGAGGGCTGGGGGTCTGCAGACTTTTCCTGGGTGTGCAGAGCCAGGCCCCGCACGGTGGCACTTGCAATGCCCATGGGAAGCAGGCCCTCTGGCCAACAAGAGAGACCTGTCGGGGAGAGGGCTATAGCTTCTGGCACAGGGGGTCACTTTTGCAGAGTCATCCACTGACCATTGGAGCCTTTGCTCTTATGTGCCCTGGGGCAGGGGAGACCATCCCCAAGTTACAAATAGCAAGAGTTAAATACAGCCTTTCTGGGCATCTTAAAAGGAGCACCCTTCTTGAAAGTACCCCAGTATCCTGCTCTAGGAGAGAGAGCAGGTAGGTGAGAGAGCTCAGGTTGGGAAGGTATCTGACACCAACAACCACAATGGTCTTATGTTATTACAAAGCCAGCAAACCGGTGGGGCAGGACAGGGGACACACCCTTGTTAACTTTTCTAAGCCCCTTGGAAATGGATCAAACAGTGCAGAGCAGTTTTACTTATGCTGTATATTTGATGGAGAATTCTATCCTGAAGTCTTTAGTAGCCCTGGGCCTAGAGTTTATTCAGCTTCCCTAAGCTACTTGCCAGAAACTCACAGTCTGGTGATAACCACCAACTTTCAGTTGTTTGGGGCATATGATGGTGAACCACGCAGCACCTGCTTTGGAAGTGGTCTCCTTTAATCTAATGAGGAGCTGCCGTAGGACCTGGGTCTCAGCAGGAGCTAGGCACCTGGTTGACTTTGCCTGGTTACTCCCAGCTCCCGAATCCACCCCTACCGTGGAGGGAGGAAGATTCCCAAGGAAAGGCTTTGATGCTGAAGGAAGCAGCAACTTTTCCTCCCATTATCCATTAGTGGGGTGAGGGGACTATGTAATAAATCAGCCACCATGAGCAAGAAACTATGACTTGAAAAACCTGAGATGCATTTGGCAGCAAATTGCAGAACAGTCTTCTAGACACTGATCTCAAGCTGCTATTATAGAGTCCCCCAAAGATGCTGGCTGAAGGCAGCTATCACTGAAAGTTCCAGGTGAACCTGGATGATGTCTGCCTGGAACCCAAGACCCAGCATCTATACTTGTGGGCAAATGTTATCCGGGGTGGCCATGACAGCTGTTCCCAGCTAAAGGAATTCAGACTCTAAGGATTCTAGGAGCCGAAAAGCAAAGGGTCGCTGGACCAAGATGCAGACACTTTGCCTCAGGTGACTTGAATGGGACTGCTGATGCCTGTGGTCCCCAAGGGACGGAAACCACAAAGAACAGTTCTCCTGACTCTGTCTTATTCCTCCTTTATCCGCAGAACCTAACGTAGAGGCTGGCATGTTGCAGCTACTCAGTAAATTACATGAGTGAATTAATGAATGACCAAGGCTCATTCATTGGAGGTTGGTCTCCAACTTGTCTCTCAATACCCAGGAGACCTGCAGGGAAAGCTCCCCAGGGACTTAAAGCCCCAAGAGGGGATGGTTTATCCCTGGCTGAAAACATGAGCCAATGCTTGAGAGTCACCTGTGTGTGAAGTCGGCTCCTGTCAGGGAATCAGCTGGGATTCCCAGCCTTCTGGGTGGAGAGGAATAGCCCAGGAGGAAGGAGGCATGCGGAAAAGGAGGGAATGGCCTCAGGCGCTCAGTGGGTTGGGCAGTACGTGCCTTCAGTGTTTGGCCCCTGAGCAAAAAGATCGGAAAACCTAAACAGCTCTCTCCTGAGGAGCACGCGGCTTCCCTCAGAACTCCCTACCTTGTAGCTAAGGTCGGCTCACGAGGGATTTCAGCATCAGTCTGGGCTCATACTGTTTTACAGCCAACGGTACGTGTGTTTTAGATCATCCTGTCCTGTTCCAGCCACAGCCTGAGATGTCGAAGAGCCCATCTCAAATGGCATGGTCGTGGGAAGCATCTGTGCACCTGTCTTCAGCCTCCTGGGCCGCCTCCACCCCTACTCTAGAATACATCTATCCTGGCATTGGGGTGGAGGTGGCCTGATGCTGAGAACCTCTCCCCTTCCAGCAGCCACCAAGGGCGCAGTCACTCCCATGGGCCCTCTACTTTCTGGTCCAGCCAGCTGCCCTGCTCTTGGGAAAGCATCACTCAGGCTCCCTGAAGTCCAGCTCCCTCTCTGGGTTATGGGGCCATGGGGGGCCACAGTAGGGGGCTAAGAATGACAAAGAACGTTGTGGCACAAGGCGGGGATGGTCTTCCAGCCCCAAGCCCCTAGCCCGGGTGCCCCTCAGGGAAAGTTTCTCATAGACTGAGAAAGAAGAGGGTTAAAAAGAACCCAGATCTGTTCCCCAAATTAAAATCTGGAACTAGGAGACCCCTTCAGAGCTCTAAGGAGGTAGTTTAAGGACAAATAAAAGGCGCACAGAGCAAGGGACAACCTGCAGCTTGTCGGGTACACCAAAAGGTTCTGGCTGAGCCTGTGGGCAGTGCCCATGCCGTGGGCATCTCCAAAGGGGGTCCTGGGAGAATCAGCAGTGAGGGGAGAACAGCCATTCACAGTCCTCCCTCCCCAGCACCAGGAAGGCTGGGACTATGAAACTGCAGAGCTGGGCAAGACCAAACTCCAGCCCTACCATGGCTCTCCTGAATGCAGGACGGGATACTGACCACGTGCACCCTGGATTCACAGACTTGGGGCATCACCACTCCTGCAAGTGCAGGCTGGGAGCCCCTGGGTGAGGCAGGAACTCAAAAGGGCTGACTGGCAAATCTGTCTCACCAAGCATCCCCAAAAAGGCAAAAGCTGGGGCCGGGATCCCGAGCACTGACTCCGCACACATGACTGATGGGGGTGGATGGGGGTGAGAGGTGGAGGCAGGCTGGCCCCTAATTGCTTGCTCTGACAGCTCAGTCTGAGGAGGGTTGGCTGAGATGGGCTGGGCTGAAACAGTCTGGATATTCACAAAGACCCCAGGGTGCTGGGCTCTGTCACTGTTAACTAGCGACTGTTTTTTTTTTTAAATTAATTGGCCTCCTCTCCCTGGAAAAGCATTCCAATGGAAGCTCCTCACTTAGCTTCGTTTTCCCAGCACCAGCCAGTAAAACCCAGTGACCGTGATACGATCCACAAAAAGAAGTGAATTCAGTTACCTCCCTCCCTCTAGGAGTTTTAGAGACTAAAGGAATTTTTAAAATCAGATACACTTTTGTAAATACTGACCTTGTCCCCCTCCCACACCCTTCTGCCTTTGACACTTCCATCCAAGAGGAAAACATGATTTGGTTGATTCCAGGAATGAAATCGCCTGGTTTTCCCCCTCCACCCCTGGATGGTCACACAGCTGGCTCCTGGCATGGGCAGAAGTGTGGCTCTCAACAAGGCTGCGGGGAGCAGGTCTGTGTCTATCTCATCTACCCATGTAGATTCCTGGCTCCCTCTGAACACAGCGAGGACTTCTCGCCCCTGTCAGGTGTCGCTGGTGGCTCAGACCTTGGGATGACTCTGAGCAGGACTATGGGTCTCAGCTTAGCAGGTCCCCTCCCCTGCTGAAGCCACATTGGCAGTGGTAATGAGACTCTGAGTCTTAACTTCCATCCTTTTGGGAATACCCCACAAATTCTAAGCCCCCTTGCTTCCCCTGAGCCCAGGTATGTCATTCCTACACACACTGATCGAGCTTGTGTGTGCGTGTGTGTGTGTGTGTGTGTGTGTGTGTGTGTGTGTGTGTGTGTGTTAATGTGACATGCATGTACTGATCCGGAGAAGGCTTTATACCAAGAATAGAGCTGGGATCTCAAGCCCACCCTCCCAAGATCAGACAGCAGAGTGAGCCAGGAGGCCATGACAGGCCTTGTGTCAGATGGCAGACGATGCAGCAGGAAGCAGAACCACAGGACGTGGGACATGGGATGCTATGGGCAGCCAGGTGAGGGCTGGGGTCTGAGTTCCTCTGAAAAGCAGAGCCCACCTCTCCCCAGCTGCCCTCTGACACCTCCCCAGCCAGGGCTGTTGGGCTGGCCTGGATTCCAGGAGCCCCTCCCCAGGCATCTCCCTCCTCCATCACACGGAGACTAGGAGATACGGCAACAGCCATGCACCTTCTCCTCCATCTCCTCTATGGGGGCCTTGAACTTTAAGAGTGGGGGATCTCCGCTGGTGACCGTGTAATATACTGAGGTCCCATTGCTGCTGTACGGTGAAGTTCTGCCTCCGATCAAGGGGGCCTTGCCTTCACTGCTACTCTCGCCCGTCCTGGCCATGCTGCTGCCCAGGTGGGTGCTAAGGAAGGGGTGGCTGAGCAGCTTGGCTGCAGCCCGCTGCCGCTTCAGCTCCAGAAGCGTCTGAGGGCTCTGTTCCTTGTAGCTGCTCCAGGGCGGGGTGGCGTCGGCCACGCCAGGGTTGCCATAGGCCATGCTGTAGTCGGGCACCTCATGCACCTTCCAGACATCCCCGTTGGCCAGTGCATACTGGTAGGCACTGACCGGAGCCCGGAGGCCATTCTCAACAGGCATGTCCAGTTCACCTCGTGGGATCTTGGTAGGAAATTCAGAGAGTAGCACGGGCTTCTCCAGCCTGGGGTTCTGCAAGTGAGAAGGACAACATTACCAGCTGGCTGGAAGATCTGAACCTACTATCCACCTGTCTCTCTGCTGAGGGCATTATTCTTTGGACTTTTCCTCTATCTGTTTTCTCTCCCTGGGTATTGGGGCCAGGGTTTTCCTTTGGGGAACCCCCAATCTATGAATTTTCGTAGAGTTGACTGACACCTGGCCTTGCTCCAGGGCCTGGATCATGACCCAAGGCCTAGCCATTCAACATATTTCACTACAGGGATTGGCCCAGGGATGAGTTCTTAACTGAAATTGCTTCAGTGAAGCAACCCTGTGACTTTTGCTAGAACAATTGGGAAAGAGAAGTTTCTGTAGGAACTGTGGGTAGTAAGAATGATGTAAGCTGAGGGCTGGGGAGATACTATGTTGAAGGGTCTGCTTGCAAGTGAAGTTGGCATGAAGAAAGGCTAAGAGAGACTGCATCCCGATGACACATTTGAAGCCCAGGATCCTTCCAGGCCCAGACTTTTCAGTTGCACAAGCCAATAAATTCCTTGTGTGTAAGTCCATTTGAGTTGGGTTTTTCAGTCACTTGTAATCCTTGCTCTGTATATGAATCATATCTCACAAAGATTCTTACCCAGGGATCCCGTACACCCAATAATCCTTGGATAACAAGAGTTCGAAAAGTAGCTGCTTCCTAAAAACTATAAACTAAAAAATAGATACATGCGACAACATTTAAAGCACAGCAAAAATCACCATGAACAGGGAACAAGGTCAAAAGACACATGAAGAAACTAGGAAAATATTTTCAACATATATGACAGAAAAGAGACTAACTTTCTAAAAGTATAAAGAGCTCTTAAAAGTCCTTTTTTTTTTTTGGAGACAGAGTCTTGCTCTGTCTCTCAGGCTGGAGTGCAGTGGCGCAATCTCCGCTCACCGCAACCTCTGCCTCCTGGGTTCAAGCAATTCTTCTGCCTCAGCCTCCCGAGTAGCTGGGATTACAGGCACGCACCACCACACCCAGCTAATTTTTGTATTTTTATAGAGATGGGGTTTCACCATGCTGGCCAGGCTGATCTTGAACTCCTGGCCTCAAGTGATCCACACTCCTCAGCTTCCCAAAGTGCTGAGATTGCAGGCATGAGCCACCGCACCCAGCCAAAAGTCAATTTTTAAAAGCCTACCTGCTCAATAAAAATAGTAGGCAGAGGATACAAATATGTAGCCCACAGCAAAATATATAGATATACATGGCATTGGAATAATATTAATCCTCACTAATCGTTAATAATATAAAAATTAAAACAACAAAATATCACTTTTAGATATCACATTGACAAATATGTTTAAAGTGTGTTATTACTCAGTGTTGGCAGGGGTATGGGGAAATAAGTGAGAATGGAAATTGCTACAGTCTCTTTGGTGGACAGTTTTGCATCAACCTTCAGTGAAATTTTTTTTCTTTTTTTCCTTTCTTCTCTCCCCAGCTCTTCAGTAAAAAGTAAAAACAATAATAATGATAAAAATTTTTAGAAAAGATTGTATACTTTGCACCAGCAAGCCCATTTCACAGATTTTCTCTCTCATTAGTGTAAAGCCTGAAAGTCATCATTGGGCAAGCAGGACATTGTGGCCAGTACTTCTATTGGCATGCTCTGTAGCTGGTAAAAAGAATGAAGGAAGTCTCCACGAGCTGGCATGGAAAGATGTCCGAGATATATATATATATAAAATGTAGTTTATAATCTAGTTTTCTAACATATATATATATAACATACATATATATAACATATATATGTTATATATACATGGTAATATGTGATAAGGCAAAGAACACTTTCCATAGTAAGTCTCCATTTATGAGTGTGTATTTCTTCGCTTTCTCCTTTTAGAGTCAGGGCCTTACTATGTTGCACAGGCTGGTCTTGAACTCCTGGTATCAAATGATCCTCCCACCTCAGCCTCCCAAAGCACTGGGATTACAGGCATGAGCCACCGAGTCCAACCTTTTTTTTTTTTTATGGCTCCTTCTGAACTATGCAGGCAGACTGATGCCATGTCATGGAGAGACCATTTCTTGGTGGTCCTAGTCAGTGCTTCTCAAACTTTGATGTGTATGTGAGTTGCCTAGGGATATTGCTAAAGTCCCTATTCTGATTCAATAGGTCTGGGTTGGGGCCTGCAATTTGGCACTTCTAAGAATTTCCTGCTGATGTTTAGAATGGCAAAGATCTGAGACACTGATCCCATCTTGGATGCACACTGGCATCATCTAGGCAGTTAAAAAAACATGTACAGGCCAAGCGTGGTGGCTCATGCTTATAATCCCAGCACTTTGGGAGGCTAAGGTGGACGGATCACTTGAGGTCAGGAGTTCGAGACCTGCCTGGCCAACATGGTGAAACCTTGTGTCTACTAAAAGAAAAACACAAAAATTAGACAGGCGCAGTGACGCATGCCTCTAATCCCAGCTACTCAGGAGGCTGAGGCAGGATAATTGTTTGAACCAGGAGGCAGAGGTTGCAGTGAGCCGAGATTGCACAACTGCACTCCAGCCTGGGCAACAGAGTGAGACTCCGTCTCAAAAAAAACCATATAGAACACCAATCTGAAAGCATCACATATTATACAATTCCAAGTATATAACATTTTGGAAAAGCAAGACTATGAAAACAGTAGATCAGTGATTGCTAGAGTTTGGGGAGGAAGCATAAGTAGAATACCAGGGCTGTTTAGTGGGACAGCCTTGGTCTCTTTCACCAGTTGTTCACAATCTCAACCGTCTAATATAACCACCTAAACCAAGTGGCGAGAGCATTCTGTGTGACACTATCATGATGGACACATGACATTATGCATTTGTCAAAACCCACAGGAGTTACGACACAAAGAGCAAACCTGATGTAAACTATGGGCTTTAGTTCATAATAATGTATCAATATTGGCTCATCAGTGATAACATATGTACCACACTAATGCGAGTTGTTAATAACAGGGGAAACCAGGGTGGAGGGGGGTGTATATGGGAAATATCTGTAGTTTCCACTCATTTTTCTAGAGTTCTAAAACTGCTCAAAAAAAAAATCTATTAGTTTAAAAAGAAAAAAATCCCTGCTGGGTGCAGTGGCTCATGCCTGTAATCCCAGCACTTTGGGAGGCTGAGGTGGGAGGATGGCTTCAGCCTAAGAGTTGGAGACCAGCCTAGGCAACATAGTGAGACCTCATCGCTACAAAAAATTTAAAAATTAGCTGGGCATGGTGGTGCGTGCCTGTGGCTCAGCTACATGGGAGGCTGGGAAGGAGGATCACTTGAGCCCAGGAGGGTAAGGCTGCAGTGAGCCATGTTTGCACCACTGCAGTCTAACCTGAGTGACAGAATGAGACCCTGTCTCAACAAAACAAAACAAAACCCACCTATATCCATCTACGGTGTCAGAAATCAGAGCATTGAAGGAAGAGGAATTAACTCCAGCCTGAAGGATGTGGGTTAGACGAAAGAGGGTTTCTCATGATGCAGGGAACTTCTAAATATATTTATCTGCCTAATGCTTAATGAGGTACAAATTATGGGCTGAGTTCTATACAAATAAGAACACAATTGACCCTAGAACACCCTTTGTGGTAGGCACCATCATCCTGGCAATGTTGAACTGAGATACTGGAAAACAGGAAGGTTAAACAAAACCCCCACCTTTTGTGTTCTGGGGAATGGCTGACTGCACAGAATCACCCTTCCCCATAGGATTTCCAGAACGCTCAGATGACCCCTCCTTTTCCTAGGATAACCCAAACACAGTCCCTCAAGTTCTCTTTCTTTTTCTCTGCAATGATGAGCTAAACTGTCAATTTATCAACTGAAATTAATGCTTGCTAGATGATTTTTTTTTTTTTTTTTGAGATAGAGTCTCACTCTGTTGCCCGGGCTGGAGTGCAGTGGTACGATCTTGGCTCACTGCAACCTCTGCCTCCCAGGTTCAAGTGATTCTCCTGCCTCAGCCTCCCAAGTAGCTGGCATTACAGGCACCTGCCACCACGCCTGGCTATTTTTAGTAGAGACAGGGTTTCGCCATGTTGGCCAGGCTGGTCTCAAACTCCTGACCTCAGATGAGGTCAGGAGCCTGGGCCTCTCAAAGTGCTGGGATTACAGGTGTGAGCCACTGCGCCCAGCGGTAAATGATTTCACCAAATTTTAGTTAAGCTGCTCCCCTCCCCACAGGATCCTGGACTTTGACTCACCCTGAGGGTAAACAAGCACTGCAATGCAGAAAAACTCTCCTGAAGACCCTTCTGGAAATGGGCTGACCACGGGACACACATTCCTGGTCAACTGTCCAATTACACCACCTGCTCGTCCCACCCCCAACCCTCAGTACTTGCAGCCTCCGTCTTCCTCCCTAGGAAACAAACTCCTTTCTCCTTGACCTCCAAGATCTTGCCAATTCTGTGGTCGATGCATTCTACTTACTGCTGCAATCACTTCAAAAACAGTCTCTCTTTAGCTTTAAAAAACAACGACATGGCCAGACATGGTGGCTTATGCCTGTAATCCCAGCACTTTGGGAGGTCAAGGCGGGTGGATCACAAGGTCAAGGGATTGAGACCATCCTGACCAGCATGGTGAAACCATGTCTCTACTAAAAATACAAAAATTAGCTGGGCGTGGTGGTGTGCGCCTGTAATTCCAGCTACTCAGGAGGCTGAGGCAAGAGAATCGGTTGAACCCGGGAGGCAGAGGTTGCAGTGAGCCAAGATTGAGCCACTGCACTCCAGCCTGGCGACAGAGCAAGATTCCATCTAAAAATAAATTTAAAAAACCACCAACGACAAACATATACAATGCCGAGGTCCCAACTCCTGAGATTCTGATTTAGTTTGTCTGTACTGCTACTTAAACATCAGATTAAAAAACAAGCGGCACGGTGGCTCATGCCTGTAATCCCAGCACTCTGGGAGGCGAAGGCAGGCGGATCACTTAAGGTCAAGAGTTCGAGACCAGCCTGGCCAACATGGGGAAACCCCATCTCTACCAAAAAACACAAAAATTAGCCGGGCATGGTGGCGGGTGCCTGTAGTCCCAGCTAATCGGGAGGCTGAGGTGGGAGAATTGCTTGAATCTGGGAGGCAGAGGCTATAGTGAACCAAGATTGCACCACTGCACTCCAGTCTAGCCTTGGCAACAGAGTGAGACCTTGTCTCAGAGTTAAAAAACAAAAACAAAAACAAAAAACAGTGAACCAAAGTCAGCCTTGAAGGCTAACAGGGCACAGCCTTGGAAGAAATGTGATTTGGAGGTCAGGCTAAACAAGTTATCCTCAAATAAGTGGTTCTGAAATTCTTGTGTGCAGCAGTATCGCCACATCTGGGGTGGGTCCTGAGAATCTACATTTATTTACTTTTTTTTTTTTTTTAGAGACCAGGCCTCACTCTGTCACCCAGGCTGGAGTTCAGTGGTGCTATCATAGCTCACTGCAGCCTCGAATTCCTCGACTCAAGCAATCCTCCTGCCTCAGCCTCACAAGACCTCAGACTACAGGTACACACCACCACACCCAGCTAATTGTTTTTTTTTTTTTTTTTTTGGCGGGTGGTAGAGATAGGGTCTTGCCATGTTGTCCAGTAACTCCTAGGCTCAGGAGATCCTCCCACCTCAGCCTCCCTCAGTTTTGGGATTACAGGATTTGTGAGCCACTGTGCCCAGCCAAAGTCTGCATTTCTAACAAGTTCCTAGGTGATGCTGATGTTGCTGGTCCAGGGACCATGCTTTGAGAATTCCCACCTTAACATGGTGAAACCGCATCTCTACTAAAACACAAAAATTAGCTGGGCATGGTGGCAGGTGCCTGTAATCTCAGCTACTCGGGAGGCTGAGACAGGAGAATCACTTGAACCCGGGAGGTGAAGATTGCAGTGAGCCGAGATGGCGCCATTGCACTCCAGACTGGGCAACAAGAGCAGAACTCTGTATCAAAAAAAAAAAAACTGACTATACCAAGGGTTGGCAAGAAACACTCTGCCATGGGAAAGCAGACAGGTACAAGGCACCTTGGAAAACTGCTTGGTAGTATCCACTAAAGCTAAACATATGCCTACCCGTGACTCCCACTGCTTTCCTGGGTATATTCTCAACACAAAATAGTGCTTATGTCCACCAAAAGACATGTACAAAAATGTTTATAGCAGCTTTATTCACAGGAGCCAGAAACAAGAAACCCAAATGTCCACCAAAAGGAGAATGGAGGCCAGGAGCAGTGGCTCACCCCTGTAATACCAACACCTTGGGAGGCCGAGGAGGGTGGATCGTTTGAGGTCAGGAATTCAAGACCGGCCTGGCCAATACGGCAAAACCCCGTCTCTACTAAAAATGGAAAAATTAGCCGGGCGTGGTGGCACGCACCTGTAATCCCAGCTACTCAGGAGGCTGAGGCAGGAGAATCGCTTGAACCTGGGAGGCGGAGGTTGTAGTGAGCCAAGAGCATGCCACTGCACTCTAGCTTGGGTGACAAAGCGAAACTCTGTCTCAATTTAAAAAAAAAAAAAAAGGAGCATGGATATGTAAATTTTAATATTCAAACAATCAAATTCTAGAAAGCAATAAGAATGAGGCGGCTGGGCGTGGTGGCTCACGCCTGTAATCCCAGCACTTTGGGAGACTGAGGCCGGCGGATCACGAGGTCAGGAGATCGAGACCATCCTGGCTAACACGGTGAAACTGCGTCTCTACTGAAAATACAAAAAATTAGCTGGGTGTGATGGTGGGCACCTATAGTCCCAGCTACTAGGGAGGCTGAGGCAGGAGAATGTCGTGAACCCGGGAGGTGGAGGTTGCAGTGAGCCGAGATCGCGCCAATGCACTCCAGCCTGGGGGACAGAGCGACACTCCATCTCAAAAAAAAAAAAAAAGAAAAAAAAACAAGAGTGAGGCCAGGTGCAGTGGCTCGCGCCTATAATCCCAGCACTTTGGGAGACTGAGGCAAGAGAATCATTTGAGCCCAGGAGTTTGAGACCAGACTGGGCAACATAGCAAGATTCCATCTCTAAAAAATTTTGTTTTGTTTTGTTTTGAGACGGAGTCTCGCTCTGTCCCCAGGCTGGAGTGCAGTGGCTCGATCTTGGCTTACTGCAACCTCCACCTCCCGGGTTCGAGTGATTCTCCTGCCTCAGCCTCCTGAGTAGCTGGGACTACAGATGTGCGCCACCACGCCCAGCTAATTTTTGTACTTTTAGTAGAGATGGGGTTTCACCATGTGGCTAGGATGGTCTCGATCTCTTGACCTTGTGATCTACCCACCTCGGCCTCCCAAAGTGCTGGGATTACAGGCATGAGCCATGGCACCCGGCCAAAAATTTTTTTTTAATTAGCCAGGCATGGTGGTGCATGCCTATAGTCTCAGCTACCTAAGAGGCTGAGGTGGGAGGATCGCTTGATCCCAAGAGGTCAAGGCTGCAGTGAGCTAGGATCACACCACTGCACTCCAGCCCAGTCAACAGAGTGAACTCCTGTCTCAAAAAAAAAAAAAAGAACTACTGCTATATGCCACAACGTGGGTGACTCTCACAGATGTAAAAAAAGCCAGACACAAAAGAAACTACAGGGTCATTCATATGCATATACAAAATTAATCTTTAGAACTCAAAGTTAAATAGTGACTACATTTGGAGTGGGGGAAAGGACAGAGAGAGAACATGGATGATGAAAATGCTCTATGAATTCATCTGAGTGTGTACATTTGTAAAAGGTTGTTGAAAATCTCATTTAAGATTTGTCTACTTGGCCAGGCATGGTGGCTTACACCTGTAAGCCCAGCACTTTGGGAGGTCCAAGTGGGTAAGGATTGCTTGAGGTCAGAACTTCAACACCAGCCTGGCCAACACGGTGAAACCCTATCTCTACTAAAAATACAAAAATCCACCAGGCGTCGTGGCAGGCACTAGTAATCCCAACTACTCGGGAGGCTGAGGCAAGAGAATCGCTTGAACTCGGGAGCACAGGTTGCAGTGAGCTGAAATCACACCACTGCACTCCAGCCTGGGTAACAGAGTGAGGCTCCATATCATAAAAAAATAAAAAAATAAAAAAAGATTTGTCTGCTTTACCATACTTAAGTTACACCACAATCACAAAGGAAAAATAAATAAAGCACAGCTGGGAGACATCTGAAATGTGATTTGATATTGATCTACATCTCTTTTCTCACCAATCCTCAGACTAAGGGGCCAGGCAGAACAAAGCTTCCCTAAGTGCCCTCTCCATCACCAGCTGGTGGCTTTGATGTGGCCTCCCCTTGGGCAGGCACTTTCACACCTCCTGGTGAGACAGGTGACCCCACTGTTCATGCTGGGAAGCAGGGTCCCTCTGAGACACGTGGGCATGCTCGGTAGCTAATCAATTTCATTCCACCAAGGCTAAACTCTCTAGGCATGTTTTCATCTGTTCATGGTGTGGTGGAAGAACGAAAATGGCAGACCACCTCTGGTATAGTTAGCTTCTCCCTCGTCCTCAGCAATTCCACTCCAGCCCCAAGCCTGTTCACTCCACTCAGCAAGAAAGCAGCCACGCTGAGTGAGTGTGTTGGTTCTGGGTTAAGTAGTGTCCCTCAAAAATTCATGTCTACCTGGAATCTCTGAATGTGACTTTATCTGGAAATAGGTATTTGCAGGTGTAATAAATTAAATTAAGATTAGGTCATACTGGATTGGCATGGGCTCCAATCCAATGACTGGTGTCCTTACAAGAGGAAAAAACAGGCTAGATACAGTGGCTTGAACCTGTAATGTCAGTACTTTGGGAAACCAAGGTGGGAGGATTGCTTGAGGCTAAGTTTGAGGCCAGCCTGGGCAACACAGCAAGACCTCATCTCTACAATAAATTTGAAAATTAGCCAGTCGTGATGGCCCCCGCCTATAGTCCCAGCTACTTGGGAGGCTGAGGTGGGAGGATTGCTTAAGCCCATGAGTTGGAGTCTTCAGTGATCTATAATCATGCCACTGCACTCCAGCCTGAGTGACAGAGCAAGACCCTGTCTCAAAAAAAATCCAATAAAATAAAAATAAAAAAAGAAGAGAAAACAGACACACACACACACAAAGAAAAAGGTCATGTGGAGATAGACGCAGAGACTAGAATCGTTGTTAGCAAGAGCCAAAGAATGCCTGAGCCACCAGAAGCTCGCAGAGGCATGGAACAGAATCCCCTTGAGAGCCCCCAGAGGGAACCAACACTGGTGTCACCTCGATTTTAGACTTCTGGCCTTCAGAACTGAGAGAGAATAAATTTCCACCATGTTAAGCCATCCAGTTTGTCATAATTTCTTAAAGCAGCCATCAGAAATGAATGTGTGTCCCCTCAGGAAAGCAGCTTAAAGATTAAAGGACCATTGGCTGCTACAGGAGCAGGCTTCTCAGAGGTCCTACTAGGATCCTACTCCATTTTTCAAAAAACATGTTCTGATAAACACAATTCTCAATATCTTGTTATATTTCCTGAAAAAGAAGTTGTAGCACCCTCAGCTCCTGGGTGACTGCCCTACTGAAGCACTCTTCTGGGAAGTCCACTGCTAGGTGTGCTGGCGCACAGCTTGGCGCACAGCTAGGCGCACAGCGGACACCCAACCCCTGTCAATTAGGAGACCTACCTGTGTGCCAAAGCACCCAGCTCAGCCTCTAACACAATCCCCGATCACCTCCTTAACTACAGCAGCCACCACCATCAGACCAAATCTGCTGGTTTAACTACAGTAGCCATCACCATCAGACTGGATATGCTAGTTTAAGGGCAGTGCCTGGCTACTTCCCTCTGAAGGCTCTCAGTTGAAGAGGCAAGACCAGGCTGGGCCCTGTTCTCCTCCCATTGCAGTGGCTGACACTAGGGCAGGGCATGAGGCCACTCACAGGGTCCTTATTCTCTTGGTCTGTCCTGGTCTCCCTGATGTCCCCGTTGTAGGTGGAGGTCCGCTGATCCTCAGCTGCACTCCGCTGCTGCCACAGGATGGCCTCTCCTTCATACTCCTTCCTATACAGGTTGGTCCTGTCCGACAGGCTGGCTCGCCGCACCACCTTCCTGAGAGGACAAAGTGGGTGCTGGAGGCTGCACCCAGGTGCCACAGGAAGGAGCACGCACAGGGACCCCTGGCTGCCCTGCCCCGTACTCACCCACGGCTGCCTGCGCTGGAGGTCCTCCGGCTCAAGGATGACTTGTGCCTCAGCTGTGACTTCATGATCACATCATGCTTGTGTTTTAGCTCCAGCAGCAGGACCTTAAACTCTTCCTCCTCGCACAGGTCTGAAGGGGCAGAGGAGTCTGTTGTGGGGGACGGGGCCAGGACCTGTGGCGCAAGAGGGTGCTCCAGACCAGGGGAGCTGCCATCCCAACCCACTGAAAACTCCAAGCATCTTTCGGGGCATGCAGGGAGGGAAGAAAACTATGCCAGCCAAAGTTCCTGGGCTGCAACCCAAACCTTAGAGGATTATAAGAATGGGAAACCCAGGTTCTGGGCACAGTCACAATTCCTAAGCTTCCCAGCTATGACCGAGGGATTCATGTTCCTCTTTGATAGTTTCCAAGAAGAGTCCTCAAGTCTTCACTGATATGAGAAGTAGTGAGGGAAACAAGCAGGTACCCCACATAGCCCAAGCAATAAATTATGCAAAGATGCTAAGAAAGCTACATACTCCCATCTATTCTACCTAACCCCTTCATCCATCTATCTACCTATTGCTGACTGAGCCACCTATTCATAGATTCATCCTTTACCCACTCATCCACTTATTCTTCTATCTATCCATCCATCCATCCACCCACCCACCCATCCATTCAACCAGACCTCATAATATCTACCCAACTACCACCTCATCCATCCATTCATCCATTTATTCATCTATCCATTAATCTGTCCATCCGTCCATTCATCTACCATCCATTAATTAATCCATCTATCTATCTACACACCAATCCATCAATCTATACAAACATATATTTATCTATTTCTCCCTCTACCCATCAAAACATTGATAACTGCCTATTTGTGCACACCAGCTGTTGTGCTGGACTTACCTATTGGCATCTCATCCATGGATGTCCTTGCACTGAGACTAGCTCCATGGGACACCAATAGCTCTGCCATCTGCATCTGAAACACAGGAAGAAGCTCATGTGTCCCCCTGCCCAGAGCTCAGAAAGCCTGGGAGGTGAGGAGAGTGCCCAAGGCCTCTTAGGATGTGACCCAAAGAATGGTGGGACAAAGTTGATTTCCGGGGAAGGCCTGCACACTAGAGCCATGGGGAGAATCCAGACAGATGCAATGAGCTTAGCACCTCCTCCACATGCCTGGGCCACACCAAGAAGAAGGAGAAGAAAGAGTTGGCTGTAACTCTAGAGCTGGCAGGTATCTAAGGAGGGACTAGGTGTAAGTGACAATCAGAGTTTTGTATCTGGAAACAAATGGAGAAAGTACTGGGAGCAAAAATGCTGGTAATTTTCTTATTTGGCAAATTTGATTACCGTCCTATTAGAACACAACTTGTCAGCCGGGCATGGTGGCATCCCAGCACTTTGGGAGGCCGAGGCAGGCAGATCATCTGAGGTCAGGAGTTTGAGACCAGCCTGACCAACATGGTGAAACCCTGTCTCTACCAAAAATACAAAAAATTAGCTGGGCATGGTGGCACATGCCTGTAATCCCAGCTACGCAGGAGGCTGAGGCAGGAGAATTGCTTGAACCCAGGAGACGGAGGTTGCAGTGAGGTGAGATTGCACCACTGCACTCCAGCCTGGGTGACAGAGCAAGACTGTCTCAAAACAAAAACAAAAACAAAAAAACACAACTTGTTTTGTCCAACGTTTTTTGCAAACTCCCTAGGCCTTTTCATATCCCACATATGAGCTATAGTCAATACCTTAAGCCAACACCTTAAGCCTTAAAGTCTTATGTTCTTTGAAACCAACTGCCAGCCCAAAAAACTTGGTGTCAGCAGGTTAGCCCTGTGCCAGCCTCCCCCACAGCCCTGTGGGTGAGAACTACCTGTCCCCAGAAGGCAGCTGCATGCAGGGGCTCCCAGCCATCCCAGTCCTTCACATCCACACGCACTCCATGGTCCAGGAGGAGCTCAGCTGCCCGCAGGTATCCATTGGCTCCAGCTATGTGCAGCTGGAGGAGAGGAAAGAAGTGAGCATTCCCCAGGGGATCAGCCCCACATTGACGGTAGGCTAGCTCTCAACTTCACCCAAGTCCCACAGCATGCTTGGGGCCAGTAGAATGGAATAGAATGAAATGGAAATACCAGTCACATTGCAGAGGATTATTAAGTCTGAAATATGGACCTAGAAGGAAAGGTAGAGAGCTGAATTCTTCTCCCCTGTGGTTGGTCTTAGCATCCATGTGGTTAAAGCAACAGCATTTACTGAGCCCCTACTGTGCACTGAGCCCTGAAGAAGGGGTCTCTGAGGTTCAATATGGTGATTTTTAAATATGTCTACAAATTCTTTGACACATCTTCCTTTAAAAGATGGAGCCCGACTGTTCTCACCTTGAATGTGGGCCAGACTGAGTGACTCACTTCTAACAAATAGGATATTGTGAATATCCTATTTGTGATTTCTGAGGCTAGGGCATAAAAGGCATTGCTGCTTCTATTTTATGTTGTCTTGGATCAATTATTCTAGAAGAAGGCAGCCACTATGTTGTGAGGACCCTCAAGAAGCCTCAAGGAGAGGTCCTAAGGAGGTGAGAAACTGAGGTTTCCTGCCAACAGCCAGCACTAACTTGCCAGCCATGTGAGTGAACTGACTTGGAAGTGGATCCTCCAGTACCAGTCAAGCCTTCAGATGAGACTGTAGCCCCAGTAGTCTCAACAATATTGCAACATCTGGGTTGCAATATCATGAGAGCCACCAAGCCAGAGCCACCCAGTTAAGCTGTTCCTAACTCTCTGACCCAAAGAAACCATGTGAGACAATAAATATTTATTATTGTTTTAAGATGCTACATTGTGGGGTAGTTTGTTATGCAGCAATAGATAATACATCCAATAAGGGACTGTGATCCCATTCAAGGCCTTCAGTCATGGCCACTGCCTGGCAGACCTCAGTTGTCACGATTGTTCAATTTGCCCCCAAAATACATAAATAGCTTAGCCCATAATGAACACTCAGTAAGGGATTCACATTCTTAGAGAGTCCTAAATGATGACCATGAGAATGAATGAAGGAGAGAGAAGGAAATAAGAAAAAAGGCATCAACTGTCCAGCCAAGATGAGAGATAGAAGTTAGAGTCCAAGGCAGCCAGCAGAAGACTAGCTGGGAGGAAGCGAGAGAACCTCAGGGGGCCTGAGGTCTGGGGCTGGAGAGTCAGTGGGACAAAGAAGGCATGGCCTCAGGAAGTGATCCTTCTGAACACAGACCTGATGGTCAGATGCTACCTCATCCTGGGAGAAGGTTGCTTGAAGGTTTTTTTTTTTTTTTTTTCCCAACTTGAAAAAGCAAGGGTATGATGTGAAAATTAGTATAATTATCTGATTTATAAATGTCTGATGCTTGTCAGTTGTAGAGAATGACACCTGCTGGCCAGTCTGACATTACAAACCTCACTACTTGGCTGGAAATGAAAAGGTATGAGTGGAATAGTGGCATTGTTAGTAAAAATAATGGTCATTGCTAACATCTATTGAGAATTTACAGACTGTGCTAAGCACTTTCACACAGACTCTCATTTAATGCTCCCAGCAACACTGTGAGGAAGACACTGTGATCTCCAGTTTACTGGGAAGACCTAAGACCTAGTATATGCCCAGACCATGGGGGTGGGGCCACCCTGAGGCCAGCCCCAGCTCAGGAAGAGAAGATCCCTGTGTCTAGAGGACCCAATGACAGCCCCAGTGGAGCTGCAATGAGGGTGGCTAATGCCCTAGTGCAGCCTGGCCTTGACTTCAGACAGAAATAGTCAGTCTTCCTACCTGACCCCATTCTTGAGTGCTAGGCTGAGCAGGTGATCCAAGCAGGGACCCAAGTAATAGAAATGGGCACAAAACAGATGTGAGAGCTCAGGAAGCAGGTGGGAGAAGCCCACTTATCACAGGCCTGGCAGCCTGACCTGGGCGGCCAGGTCAGGCCTGAGGGGCGGTGAGGATACCTGGTACTGCTGAGCCCTATCTAGTGAGCTCGAGATCCCGAGACTGCTGAGTGCTTACGACCAGCATGGAACCTAAGCCTGGGACAGCGCACCCGCCCCCCAATCAGGGGGGTAGGCTGCCATAGCCATGCTCTGAATTTTGATTTACAAGTTGCAGAAGCAGACCTCCCCAATATTAGGCTGCAGTGTGCTCTGAGAGCCTATGAGGAGTGGCCAGGGAGGTTTTCCTAAGTCACTGACACTTGAGCTGCAAGGATGAGTGGAGTTAACCAGGCGGATTTGAGAGAGAAGAAGGTCCCATTGTTCTCTATCTCCAGGATCTAGTAAAGTATGTGGCACAGAGGAGGTGCTCATAACTGTGTGTTGACTGGATGGATGGATGGACGGACAGATGAATGGAATGATGGATGGATGGATGGATGGATGGATGGATGGTTGGATGGACCAATGGATGAATGGATGACTGGGAGTGGTGGGCAGACTCTGAAGTCAGGGAACCCAAAGGAGAGGCTGTTGCAGTAATATCAGGGGAGCTGATGAGGCAAGGCAGTGGGGTGCTAGGGTGGGAGAGGTGACACTAAGGCAGGGGAACGGACAGTGCAAAGCAAGAAAGCATGGGTGAGTGGGTGAATGGTGACACCAGTCCTTAATGGAGGACATCATTAGAGGAGAGGGAAATAAGGAGCTCAAGATGGACACATGAAGCCTGGGGTGAAGGAAGATCTTGGAGACAGAGCAGTTGGTGAACAGGTGGGAGCCAGGCCTCCCACCCAGGCTCCTAACTCCAAGCCCCACTTGAGAGTGGCTGGATTCTTTTTTGTTTGTTTATTAAAGACAAAGTCTTTCTGTCACCCAGGCTAGAGTGCATCGGTGCAATCACAACTCAAACTCAAACTCCCAGGCTCAAGTGATCCTCCCACCTCAGCCTCCCAAGTAGCTGGGACTACAGGCGTGAGCCACCAAGCCCAGCCCAGAGAGAGGCCAGGTTCTCAAGGAGGCTGAGCCCTGCTCTGCTGACCCTCCCTATCCAGGGGCAATCCTGGCCCAAAAGGATTCTTGAGGAGGTCCAAGGTCACAGACAGGCCCCAAGGGTACAGCGTTGGTCCCCACCAGGTGCTGGCCCACTTTGGACCTAGCTGGTCTTGGTTTTGGTACTGGCCCATCTCCTCACCAGTGTGGCACCCTGGGCATCTATCCAGTCCAGGTCCTGGCCTGCTGCGATCATGCAGTGGATGTCCGCAATCATCTGCTGCTCAGGAGCTGCCCGCATCTCGTTGATTTTCTCTTGGGTGATGCCTGCAGTGGGAAAGAGGGGATTTATTTAGCACCCTCAGGCCTACGACCCCAGAGGGCAAGGGAAGGCAGATGAGGGAGGCATGGCTCTTGTTACGCCAGTCAAGAGGGTACGCCAGTCAAGAGGGCATGCAGACATGCCCATAGATCATTGTCTTCAGGCCTGATGAGACACCATGCATTGGCCCACAGAGCAAGGGCATTCCTGCCTGGCACCCACTAGGCAATGGATTCATATTGGTCGCTTTGCATATGCTGTTCTTCTACCTGAAAGTCCCTACCATCCACCTACACACCTCCAACTGCTCAGATGGCTGCCTCTGTCTTGTTCTTTAGGTCCTGGACTGGATCGTCTCCCAAGGTGGCCTCCACTGACCGCCCTATCTGACCAGGGTCTCTGTTAGTTTCCTTCATCTTAACCATGGTTGTGTCTGTAGCACCTGGCACAATGCTCAATCAATTTTAGTTGCAGAAGGACTGAATGAATGAATACATTACTTTCAAGTGGAGAGCTGAGTCAATTGAGGTAGGGGGCCCAGAGAGACTGTATAGCCCGAATCCCATTCCTGTCTTAAAAGTGTGTTACTGACAGCTACAAATAGTATTTAAGGAGAGGATGACATGCTCTGTAAAAAGATCCATTAGACCAAGCACTCTTCGATCGAATTCAGGAGAGGTCTACAAAAGGAGGAAATAAAATCACACGTTTCTTTTGACTAAGCTTTAAATGAAATTGAGTATTCCCTGCCATTAGAATGTAAGCAAAACCCACAGTAGTGTTAACAGTGCCTGTAACTTTGTTACCAACAGATACTATAGCTATTTTCATATCCTGTTATCTTATTGTTTAATGAATTAATGAAGTTTCTATCAACACATTGAAAAATGTTTTGGTAGTTATGCTTTAATATAATTGGTTTCCTTTATAATCCTATAATTTTATAACTGCACTTAAAAACATTATTCTGGCTGGGCGCGGGGGCTCACGCCTGTAATCCCAGAAATTTGGGAGGCTGAGGCAGGCAGATCACCTGAGGTCAGGAGTTCAAGACCAGCCTGGCCAACACGTTGAAATCCTGTCTCTACTAAAAATACAAAAATTAGCTGGGCATGATGGTGCATGCCTGTAATCTCAGCTACTTGGGAGGCTGAGGCAGGAGAATCACTTGAACCTGGAGGCAGAGGTTGCAGTGAGCCAAGATTGTGCCATTGCACTCTAGCCTGGGGCACACAGCAAGACTCCATCTCAAAAAAATAAAAACATTATTCTGAGAAGGGGTCCATAGAGTCACCAGATTGGCACAAAAATGGTTAAGAACCTCTGCAGGAGATGAATAGGAAGAGCTGGGTGCAAGGAACAAGACATTCAATCACGGTTAATGCGGCTCTGTGGGGTACACAAGGGCAGGGCCAGGGCAGGACTGCAGCTGCAGCTGAGGATCTGGGGATGTGACATATTTCCAAGGAGGTGGCGCTTCAGAGGCCTATCTGTGGGGTGCTGGGGCACGCAGGTCTCTCATTCCTGCATTTGTTTCCTCTCTGAACCTCATTTGTGAGTTGAGGACAGCCCACATCTTGTTTATCTGGGCCCCTGGCAGCCAGCGTAGTGCCTGGCACAGAGCAGGCACCCTCCAGTGTTCTTGACTTTATTATTGTCCCACATAGGAATATATCTTTACAATTGAACCAAATTGTCACAGCTGATGAAGACGAGACAAGGCCAGCTGCGGCCACCCGCGTGTGTGGGTGACATGAATGAGATAACACCTCCCTTCTGCGCAGCATGTTTTCCAGGGTACTCTCATGTCCTGCTCTTGATAATCACACAGATAAGGATAAGAATGAGGACCCATCCTATTCACTGAGCGCGGCGCACGAGGCAGGCCGATGAGTAGCTAATCTGTTCGCCTGCATTGATTTAAGGGATGCTCTCTGCAACTCTGTGCTGTGCTCACTTCATAGCAGGCTGCCCTCCCTTACCCTGGTATGCCATGCAGGTCTCGATGACATCCAGGGTGGGTTCATCCTCGCAGAGGTCATATGGCATGTTCCCATCCGAGTTGACAGCAAGCAAGTCGGCCCCACTGCAGAGAAAGAGGCAGGGTGAGGGCCAAGTAGGTGTGGCTACAGTTGGTCTAGCTGCCTCTGCCCTCTGGCCTCTTGCCTGCAATCCTACTGTACAACCTGGCACTCAAAACCCCACCAAGGTGTACCCCAGCAAGATGATGCTTGGATCTGCCTGACACACAGCCCAAGAGCACGACGGCTTCAGGATCCCAGGGTCCTAGATGGGAAGAGACCAAAGTCCCAGGACAGCTATCCCAGGAGACCTCCCTAAGCCTTTCACTCTGTTGAACCAGCAGGCAGGGACTTAGGGACAGATATAAAAGTCCTCCTGGTGACAATAACAAAAATCACATTAATGGCAGCAGCACCACTTAACAGGCACTTGCTTAGAGCCAAACCTGATCTAAGCCCCTTTTGCAGGCATCCTTTTATTTAACCCTCATAATAGCTCAGGTTAATACTGTTGGCCCCATCTCACGCAAGGGGAAACAAAGACTCAGACATGACCGGGCACAGTGGCTCAAGCCTGTAATCCCAGCATTTTGGGAGGCCGAGGCAGGCGGATTACCTGAGGTCAGGAGTTCAAGACCAGCCTAGCCAACATAGAAACCCTGTCTCTACTAAAAATACAAAAATTAGCAGGGCGTGGTGTGGGAGCCTATAATCCCAGCTATTCGGGAGGCTGAGGCATGAGAATTGCTTGAAACCGGGAGGCGGAGATTGCAGTGAGCCAAGATCATGCCACTGCACTCCAGCCTGGGTGATAGAGCAAGACTAGAGCGAGTTTAAAAAAAAAAAAAGACTCAGACAGGTTCGGTCACTTGTCTAAGGTCACACAGCTTGGATACAGTAGAGTCCAGACTCAAACCCAGGTCTCTCATATTAGTTCTTTTTACTTCTCCATGATCTATTTCATTATTTGCCCATATGCAGAAACACCCTCAGTTATATTCCACCTCCTCCAAGTCCCTACTCAAAAGGCTGATAGGACAGAGGTAGAAGAACAGAGACTTGGGACTCCCTGGAAGAATTTGCCCTTTGGGCCAGTGGTTCCTAAGAATGGCCCTGGATGCCCTGTGGCAGAATTACCTGGGGACCATGGGAATAAAATGCAGCATCTTGGGTGGGCTTCACTCCAGCCCTCCTGAAAGAGTCCTTGGGGTAGGGCATGGGAATCTGTGTTTTAAACCCATGCCCCAGGTGATTGTAATACCGATCAGCTTTGGGACCCACTGACCCAGGCTGGCACCACTTTCCTTGTCCTCTTGGCACCATCACTGATCAGGCTGTGGCCACCTGATGCTCCTAGCAGAATTAGCCATACTCAGGTTCCCATCAGAGATGTAGGCACGGGCCACCATCCAGCCCTTTGGCCTAATAGCCCTCCACTGTGACTTCTCTGAGCTCTTGTACACCCCAGAGCAAGTTCATCCAGCTCTCTGAGCTGAGGCAGCAGTACTGTCATATCCATCCCCCCGGGAGCCAACGGTGGGCTCCTGCTGCTCTGCCAAGACCAGTGCAAAATGGTACCTGCCCTCGGCCACTCTATCTGACTCCCTGCCCTCAGATGATCAGCCCCCTGGTCTGGCTCTGTCTCAGCTCTGGTACTTAAACCCCCTGGCTTTCTTCCTGGCTCCCCAGGACTTCTGCATCCCTGTGTGCCCAGTGCCCAGCTCTGGGTGATACCAATTATTATTTAGGTTGGTGCAAAAGTAATTGTGGTTCTTGCCATTACTTTTAAGAATCACAATGATTTTTGTTGTTGTTGTTGTTGTTGTTTTGAGACAAGGCCTTGCTCCATCACCCAGGCTGGTGTGCAGTGGCTCGAACTCAGCTCACTGCAACCTCCGCCTCCCAGGTTCAAGCAATTCTCCTGCCTCAGCCTCTTGAGTAGCTGGGATTACAGGCATGCACCACCACGCCCAGCTAATTTTTGTGTTTTTAGTAGAGACAGGGTTTCACTATGTTGGCCAGGCTGGTCTCGAACTCCTGACCTCAAGTGGTCCACTCATCTCGGCCTCCCAAAGTGCTGGGATTACAGGTGTCAGCCACCTGTAATCTCCAGTGATGTTTTTTGCAGACTAGAATAGCTTATTCTAAAATTCATAGGGAATCTCAAGGAACCTGAATAGCCAACACAACCCTGAAAAAGAAGAACAAAGCTGGCGGATTCACACTTTCTGATTTCAAAACGAACTCCAAAACTCTAGCATCAAAACAGTGTGGGACTGGCATAAAGACAAATATATAGACCAATAAAATAGAATAGAGTCCAGAAACAAACCCTCACATATACAGTTAAATGATTTTCAACAGGGTACCAAAGCCATTCAATGGAGAAAAGACCAACCATCTTTCCAACAGATAGTGTAGGAAAATTGGATATCCGCATGCAAAAGAATGAAGTTAGATCCTTACCCAATACCATATATAAAATTTAATTCAAACTGGATCCATGACCTAAATGAAAGATCCAAGACTATAAAACTCTTTGGAGAAAACATAGAACAAAACCTCCATGACAGTGGATTTGGCAGTGGTTTCAAAGACAACCTATAGAATGGGAGAAAATAGTACATCTATCTGATAAGGGATCCATCTCCAGAATACATAGAGAAATCCTAAAATTCAATGACAAAAACCCAACCCAGTTCAAACATGGACAAAGGACTTGAATAGACATTTCTCCAAAGAAAATATACAGATGGACAACGGGCACATGAAAAGATGCTCAACATCACTCATTACTAGAAAAATGCAAATCAAAACCACAGTGAGAGACCACCTCACACCTACTAGTATGGATACTAACAAAAAAGAAAAAGCAGAAAACAACAAGTGTTGGTGAGGATGTGGAGAAACTAGAACCCTTGTGTACTGTTGGCGGGAATGTAAAACGTTGTGGAAAACAGTATAGCAGCTCCTTAAAAAATTTAAAATAGCATTACCATACAATCCAGCAATTCCACTTCTGGGTGTATAACCAGAGGAATTGGAAGCAGGATTTCAAGAGATATTTGTACACTCATATTCATTGCAGCATGATTCACAATAGCTAAAACATGGAGGCAACCCAAGTGTCCATCAACGAATGGATGCATAAGTGAAACGTGGTATAGACATACAATGGAGTACATTCAGCCTTAAAAAGGAAGGAAACTCTGACACATACTACAACATAGATGAACCTTGAGGACATTATGCTAAGTGAAATATGCCAGTCAAAAAAAGACAAATACTGTATGAATCCACTTCTTGTTTTTTTAAGATGATGTCTCGCTCCATCGCCCAGGCTGGATTGCAGTGGTACAATCTCGGCTCACTGCAACTTCAGTCTCCTGGGTTCAAGCGATTCCCCCGCCTCTACCTCCTGAGTAGCTGGGATTACAGGCGTGAGCCACCACACCCAGCTGAATCCACTTTTCATTTATTTATTTATTTATTTATTTATTTATTTATTTATTTGAGGTGGAGTTTTGCTCTTGTTGCCCAGGCTGGAGTGCAATGGCATGATCTCAGCTCATCACAAACTCCGCCTCCTGGGTTCAAGCGATTCTCCTGCCTCAGCCTCCCAAGTAGCTGGGATTACAGGCATGCACCACCATGCCCGGCTAATTTTGTATTTTTAGTAGAGATGGGACTTCACCATGTTGGTCAGGCTGGTCTCAAACTCCCGACCTCAGGTGATCCACCTGCCTCAGCCTCCCAAAATGCAGAGATTACAGGCGTGAGCCACCGCGCCTGGCCTTTCCGAATCCACTTCTATAAAGTGCTTACAGTAGTCAAATTCATAGAGACAGAAAGTAGAACGGTGGTCGCCAGGAGCCAGGGGTAGGCAGGGAATGGGAATTACTGTTTAATGGGTACAGAGTTTCAGTTGTGCGAGAGGAAAGTCATTCTGAAGATGGAGAGTGGTGATGGCTGCACAACAATATGAATGTACTTAATACCACTAACCTGCACACTTAAAATGGGTGAGATGATATTTTATGTTATATGTGTTTTATCACTATAAAAAATTGGTGGGAAAGGGAGAATGAAAGGAGAAGAGAGAAAATAAAAAGGGATTGGAAAATACAGAGAGAGACCAAGAGTGAAGGAGAGACAGAGATAGAAGAAGAAAAGAACAGGCACACAGGGAGAGTAAAGGGGAACTGAGGGGAGGAGAGGGTGAGAGGTAGAAGCAGAGAGAGAGAGAGAGATGAAGAGAGGATGTGGGGAGAAAGAAAGTGACAAGCACCAAGAGAGACTGAGAAAGAGTGACAGAGAGAGAGAAAAAAAGAGAAGAGAGAGGAAGGAAGAAAAGCAGAAAAGGAGGGAAGGAGGAAGGGAAGAAAGAAGAAAGGAAGGGAGGGAGAGAGGGAGGGAGGAAAGTAGGGAAAAGAAAGGGAGGGAGAGAGGGAGGGAAGAAAGAAGGAAAGGGGGAAGGGAGGGAAGAAAGAAGGAAGGGAGGGAAGAAAGGAGAAAGGAAGGGAGGGAGGAAGAAAGAAAGGAGGGAGGAAGGGAAGAAAGAAAGAAGGGAGGGAAGACAGAAGAAAGGGAGGAAGGGAGGGAAGAAAGAAGGAAGGGAGGAAGGGAGAGAAGAAAGAAGGAAGAGAGGAAAGAAAGAAGGAAGGGGGGAAGTGAGGGAAGAAAAAAGAAAGGGAGGGAGGGAAGGAAGAAAGAAGGAAGGGAGGGAAGAAAGAAGAAACGGAGGGAGGGAAGAAAGAAGGAAGGGAGGAAGGGAGGAAAGAAAGAAGAAAGAAGGGTGGGAGGGAAGAAAGAAGGAAGGAGGGAGGGAGGGAAGAGAGAAGAAAGGAGGGAGGGAAGAAAGGAAGAGAGGAAGGGAGGGAAGAAAGGAAGGAGGAAGGGAGAGAAGAAAGAAGGAAGGGAGGAAGGGAAGGGAGAAAGAAAGAAGGGAGGAAGGGAGCGGAGAAGGAAGGGAGGAAGGGAAGGGAGAAAGAAGGAAGGGAGGAAGGGAGGAAGGGAGGGGAGAGAGAAGGAAGTTGGAAAAAGACAAGAGGTGGAGGGAGGCTGCTCTGGGGCAGGGAGGAGCACGTACTACTGAACGAGGATCTTCACCAGGTTGATGTGGCCGCAGGTGGCTGCAGCATGGAGAGGCGTCCACAGCTCGTTGTCCTTGGCATTCACGTTGGCACCATGGGAGAGGAGCAGCTTCACAATTTCCTCAAAGTTGTCGATGCAGCACTGGGAGAGACACACAGGCAGAGTCAGCTCCAGGCAGGGCACTGGGCCCTGGGCCCTGGTCAGGACATGCCAGGTTCCCCGCAAGAGGCCATGAGGAAGACTGTGGAAGGCCTAAGTTTGAATCCAGCTCCATGATGTTCACACTGTAAGCACTGCCCTTGACCTTGAGCAAGCCACTTAACCTCTCTGGGCCTCAGTCTCCTTGTGAGTAAAAATGAAGTTAATAATATATAAGATAAAAATATACAGGTAAAAAACACTCTGTCAGCTATAAAGTGCTTTGCAAGTATCAGTGAAATGGGACAAAATTTTGAATGAGGTTTTAAAACTTATTTTTCAATCCCAGAAGGCTTTCTCCAAAGAAAATTGTATGGAGAACTCTCACTTAGATGACCAGTAAATTCAAGCAGGATTGCTTGGGTTGAGTCAGGGGTGTGTGTGTTGGGAGGGTGTCCCCTTTCCTGGCAGTGGCCTCCAAAGTGGTTTCAAGATCATAGCTTGAAACCTCTGACTTAGGAACCTCTGACCAGGTAGCTCAGATCTTGGGGAAGCCTTCAAGTAACCAAGACTCCCCCTGAAATAATCCAGCTCCACGTGAGCATTCTAGGGGTCCTGATAGTCCCTGAGAGGAGACAGCCATGTTTGTGTTCCTGCCTGTATGCTGCAGTGATTGCACATGGGGCAGCCCCAGTAAGGGGGAAGGGCCAGCAGCCTGCAGCCTCCTAGAGAGAACACAGGCTCCAACACAGGTGGCCCCCAGGCTCCAGGGACAGGGAGGAAAAGATCCCAAGGAGACAGAGGGGCGTCAAGCTAGGCACCAGGATGGGAGAGGCTGGGCGAGAGGAGAAAGACACGGAGCCACTTTACAGACTGCAGGATGAAACTCTTCCCTAGAGGTGACCTCTGCGAAAGCCAGCAGGAGACACAGCAGGGCTCACAGACTCAGCCCTGCCCATCCAGATAAGGGCTTGGGGCTTGGTCCTCAGTGCAATGGGAGACACTGAGTTACACTAAGAAGGGGAGCATGATCAGAGTTGCTTTTAAAAACAACTGCTCCTCTGATTGCACGTGGAGAACAGATGGTGTGTGTGCGCGTGCACGCCCACGCACATGTGTGCACGTTGGGAGGGGACAGTGAGGAGCTGTGTTGAAGCCACCCAGTTAAGAGATGTTGGTGGCCTGGCGTCCAGAAACGACCACAGGGATAGAGAGAAGAGTCCAGATGCCAACAGAAGGAGCAGGAGCAGCTGTGGAAGCCCACGGCCCCAGGTGGGTGTGGGCGTGGGTGTAGGCGTGGGATGGCGCGGCACCACAGCCCCACCCCTATCCCCAGGGAAGCCAGGGCTCAGCGCCAGGACATGTGGGAAAGGAGCAGCCGTTTGCACAGATGGCGCCAGAGACCCAGGTTCTTTCTGCGCCAGCCGGTCTTTGCGGGGCGGGGGTGCGGGGGGACGGTGGCTAGGTCTGAGGACATCTCTCCGGACAGGCAGGGAAAGATGTGACCCTGTAGCGGGTGGGTGCTGCCTCAGGTGGGCGGGAGAACCACGCAGCAGCACGGCGCGGCCGGCAGAGGGCGCCAAAGGCAACGAAGCGATGCTGCGGTGGAAGGTGAGCATCTCCAGGTCTTTACTGGGAGATGCCGCTGAGGAGCCCCTGGGGTCAGGGGCAAGAGGGCCAGAAATCCAACCCCTAGACACCGCAGGAAACATAGGGGGTGGAGTGGAAGCCTCTGGTTGAAGGGGGAGGGGACTGTGTGCCCAGATGGCAGAGTCTTCTGAGACAGATGTCCAGGGGCTGGATCAGTCTACACCTGGGACACCCGGCCTGGGTAAGGGCTGCGTTGGGGGCTGGGTGCAGGGGCGCACATGGAGTGGGTGGTAGCTGGTGGAGTGGGCGGGCCTCCTCCTCTGCGGTGGCCGAGGTGGGAAATGGCACCTGGCAGTCAGCCGCCTCCTCCCGCCTCCTCCCATTTCCTTCCTTCCCAGCTTCAATCTATCACCAGGTATGAATTGCACATCTAAATCGCTGTCCCCACCCTCTGCCCTGGATGAAGTTTCATCATCTTTCTCTACCTCCCTGTCATTCCCCTTCCTAACACCCTCGACTAGAGAGAGCGTTTTCATTAATCTAATCATGTTGCTCTCCGTTTACAAACCTCTGAGGGCTCCCTTTTGCCAAGAGAAGAAAATCCACACTCCTTTGCCAGGCATGGGAAGCTCTTCTTAATGTGCCCCCATCTCCTTTGTTGCACTGGAGCAACAGTGACAATAGCAGTGATAACAATAACAGCCCCGGCAACAACAGTAATAACATGTCACATTACATTGTCAATAACAATGTCTAATGCTTTTTGAGGGCTTACAAGAGTCAAGCAGCTTGCTAAGCTTTGGCCATGCATTGCCTCATTTAACCTTCAAAACAAGCCTATGAGGATTGCTCTTTTTACAGACGGGGAAATGGCCCCTTTTATAGATGAGGAAACTGGCTCAAGGAGGCCTGGTGGTACAAGGTCACATGGAGTAAGATGAATTGAAATCCAAGCAGTCTGACTCCAAAGGCCCTGTTTTCAACCCTCTCAGTCTCACCACCTGCACCTCTCCCTGAGGCTCCCTGCTCTCTAATTGTGCCACACGGAACCACGGAACTCTCCAGACTCCAAACTTGAAATGCTGAGCCCCTTTCTCAAGGCTTTGCACATGCTATTCCCTCGGCTTTGAATGTTCTGCCTTATTCTTTTCTAGCTAGCAAGCTCCTACTCATCCTTCAAGACCCAGCTCAGATATCCCTTCCTCTTAGAAGCCTTTCTCAGTTCCCCTTTGAGTAGAGTCATCGGTTCCCAGTTTTAAGCTGCCACTGAGCCCCTGCCTATCTCCATGCGAGGGCTGACCACACTGCATTACCTCTATTATTATTTATGTGCCTGTGGTCACAGCACACTCTGAACTCTGAGAGCAGGGACTCTGCCTAACTTACTTCTGGGACCGTGTCCCCAGAAGATAGCCAGCATGGAGTGGGTACACAATAGGTATTTGTTGAAAAAAATAAATGGAAGCCCACAGGCTGATGAGGGTGGATGTCTCCCTGAAAGGGAGACAACATGGGGCCCAAGGCACGTGCGGTGGTTGGGGTGGGGTGTGGGTTTCAGCTGGTCAGCCAGGAGCTTCATGCAGCTAAACTTGGAGCCTGGCGAGTTCCCGTCTCCCTGACCATGCATCCCCAGGGGCCCAGGAACCCACAGGAGAAACTGGTCCTGAGAAAGCAATGTGACCAACAAGGAAGAAGTTGAGGCACTATGTGAGGTGGTGGGAACCCCAAGCTAAAAAATGGGCGCCACTTGAGAGTTCATTGCAGCAGGGATGGCAACTCGATGGGGGACCTGGGGCTCAGAGAATTGCAGCTGTGGTGTCCACAGAGCAGTTAAGACTGCCTCGTTTCAAATCCTGACTTCAACACTCAATCACTGCTTGACCTTGGACAAGGAGATTTCACCTCCCCAAGCTGCACGGTATAATACGACAGCCACTGTTTCTTTAAATCCAGTAAAATTAAATAAAATTCAAAATCCACTTCCTCAGTCATATCAGCCACATTTCGAGTGCTGTAGATCTGCGTGTGGCTGGTGGCTATTGTACTGTGCACTGCAGAAACACAGAACATTTTCATCATTGTAGAAAGTTCTATTGAATAGGCTGCCTCAGTTTCCTGAGTCATAAAACGGGGATGATAATAATTTCTTTTTTTTTTTTTTTTTTGAGACAGAGTCTCACTCTGTCACCCAGGCTGGAGAGCAGTGGCATGATCTCGGCTCACTACAACCTCTGTCTCCCGGGTTCAAGCAAATCTCCCTACCTCAGCCTCCCTAGTAGCTGGGATTACAGACACTCACCACCAAATTCCAGCTAATTTTTGTATTTTTAGTAAAGACAGGGTTTTGCCATGTTGGCCAGGCTGGTCTTGAACTCCTGACTTCAGGTGATCCGCCTGCCTTGGCCTCCCAAAGTGCCGGGATTACAGGCGTGAGCCACCATGCCTGGCCTGGGGATGATAATATTTCTGAAGTTTGTTGTAAGGATAAAAATGAAATATATAACTGAAGTAATTTGCAGGGAAGTGGTCACATGATACATTTTAATAACTTTTAATAAATAATAATATTTATCCAGCATCGAGTGCTGCTTAAAGGAGTTTTACATGTGTTCATTTAATCCTCACAACCACCCAATGAGATGGGTACTTGTTATTCCTCTTTCAGATATGAGGAAACTGAGGCACAGAGAGCTTAAGTAACTTCTCCACAGTCACACAGCTAGTGGGTGACAGCTCCGGGCCACAAGTCTGACTCTCAGTCCTGACATCCTCACCTTTCTGGCACGCAGTAGGAGGTAGCCCACACATTTGATCCTCATACCCATGGCTGGTGGATGCTGCCCAGCCTTGGGAATTGGCATTTGGGTCTCCATTTCAGGGCAAGCTACAGCAGCCACCCGCTCTCCGCTCCCTAGTGGAGTCCCAGGCCCTCTAGGGTTCATGGAGCTGGGAGTCTGGGAGTTTCCAAGGGCAGATGGAGTGGGTATACTGAGGCAGCTGCCTGAGAGATGCCTGAGGCCCTGTGAGAGAGAAGCCAAGAGGACACACAGGGACCTGCCCCTGGGGCTTATGGGCAGGGCGTGGCCAGTCTCTGTCCGTCCCACCCCTGCCCTTGTATGGAGGTGGAGAGGCCCTCACCAGCCCAGGGTTCTCGTTGCCTGCCCTCTCACTCAAGTCCATCTGCTTAGAAACTCGGGCACAGGGAGGCTTTGGTGTATTCATGCATTAATTCAGCATGCACATATTGAGCACCTACTGTATGCCAGCATGGGGAAAGATGCTAGGACACACTCATAAGCAAGAGGCATGGGCTGTGCCCTCGGGCAGCTCAGCGTCTGAGTAGGGGAGAAGTCAACATCAAGTGATGACATCAATGGCTAAAATGACTAATTACAAAGGAAGAGGGCCTTCAGAAGACAAAGGGTATGTCTATCACGGCACAGCTCCCAGGCTCTTGCTGTGGACGGCAGCTAATGGGTGAAAGCACCAAGTGCTGTGGGAAGTATGGTGGGGAGGAGCCCATTGGGTACAAGGACCTGAGAAGTTGGGTGGCTGGAGCCCAGAGAGCCAGGAGGCTTAGAAGATTGGGCACGAGCCCAGCCTCGTGGGGCCTTGTGCACTGTGGCGGAGTTTGTTCTTTATCCCCCAGATTATGGGAAGACACCAGAGAACTTTGAGTAACACGAAGAGATTTTTGTCTTCAGCATCCCCATGGCTGCTGCATGGACAGAGAATTATGGCAGAGCCAGACTGAATGCTGGGGACCAGTTATGAGGCTGTAGCAGCATCCACGTGAAAGGTGACAGCCAGAGAAGCCATCCCCAGCAGGGAGGGCTGGACCCATCGCTCTGCCTTGGAAAGGACATGTCATGATAGCACATGGCTCAAGACCATAAATCAAGACCATGTGACCTTAGGCAGGTCACATAAGTCCCGCCAACTGCCTCTGTCGCCAGGGTGGATGGGATGTCCTGATAAGTGTGAATGTGCTTCGTACACTGTCAAGCTCCAAACACACTTGCTTTCATGGGCAGGAGGGATGCAGTGAACAAAGGCTCCCTGTCCTTAGAGCCTGCATGTGCAGGCGCGTCTGCGGGCGCACACAGGGCTCTGTGGGATGGCAGTAACAGACACGCGTGTCTCCAAAGTAGACAAGAGCCTTTCAGATGGGCCAGCTGCAGCTCATCCTCCCTCCCTCATTCCCTCCTCCCTGAGGGTTCTGAGCAGGAAAGTGCCAAGAAACAGGGTACCTGTCCAGGTGAGTGGCAGGGAGCCCGGGAGCCCCAACGAGCCCGGCCTTACCTGGTGTAGGGCTGTGAGTCCGTCCTCATTGCACAAATCAGGGCTGACCTTATTCTTCAGGAAGTAGCGTACTGCAATAGGAGGGTACAGGAGTGAGCTTCCCGTTGCACACTGGGTGTGCAGGCATGCAGGGGCCCGGGTAAGACCCGCTCTCCCCCAGGCCTATGAAGAATGTAGTAACACCTCCCCATTTTACAGATGAGACAACTGAGGCCCAGAATTTCCAAGAGGTGGATGCCACTGCCTATCTTATTATGGATAACAGTAACAAGAACTAACAATTATTCAGCACTTCCTGTATGCCAGGCACTGAGCTAAGCAATTTACATTTGTTGTCCAGAGGGTGCACATTCTAGTCATTGAAAGCATACACTCTGGAGGTTCAAATTTGGGCACCATTCTCATTGGCTGTGCAACCTTGGTCAAGTCACTTCCTTCTCTGTGCCTCAGTTTTCTCATCTGCAAAATGGGGATGATGTTCATCCTCCTCACGGTGGCAGTGTGAGTGGTCATCGAGGTGAGCCATGCCAGGGGCTCAGCACAGTGGCCAGCATGTGGTTTGAAGGTGAACTCCTGCTCTGGCAGCTGTGATGATTTTTACTAAAACTGTGGGTCCCCAAAGCAGGTGATGGCTCACCTATGGGTGTCAAATGCCCCTTCTTTGGCCCTACTGAGCCCTAGGGAAGGAGGAGGGTAGCAGAGGTTTTAACCATCCCCAATCCCTAGAATTTTGTCTAGGGGTGTGTGTGTGTGTGTGTGTGTGTGTGTGTGTGTGTTTGCAGGGATTCTGCGTGGGCAGGGAGGCCAGAGTGAACGGCATTGACAGCCTGGAATCCCTCTTGCTTAGGACAAGCCCCCTCCCCTTATCACTGTGACCCTCCTCCCTCCTCCTCTACCCACCACCATTCAGGCCCTAATTCTCCCCTGAACCCAAGTGCAAAGGGAGAGAAGAGAGGAGTTCACCCAGCAGCCCTGCAGGCCCCTTCCCAGGCTTGGCAACTGGGACCCCCAGCTCTGGCTTTAGCAGGGTGATCTCAGGCCCTCCAGCTTTGCCTCTCCCCGTGGATGAGGAGTCCAGGGGGCCAGTGGGACGAGTCCACCCAAGCCCCTGGCTCCCCTTCCAGGCCACACCTCTACTGTCCCTGTCCAAAGGGCTCCGAGCCTGCTTGCAGGGCCTCAATAGGATCTTCCCTGGATCCAGCTTCCCAAAGGTAGACTGTGCAGTTACTGGGCAAGCGGACCTCTAGGCCGGAGTGGTGAACAGAGGGTGGCTGTTTGTGGGGCAAGTGAACGAACTTGAATGCACAAGCTGACTTGTGTGGGTGGCCCTCGTGCCATCGTGCTGATGAAGCCAGGCGTGCAGGCCCAGGCACTGCAGATAGGACACATAGGCTGGCCCTGAGCCCTCTGAGCCTCCTCCCACCCCCAGCCAAGTCTGGCTCCCTGTGAAACAGAAGCCAAAGTCCACACCCCCTAATCCCCACCGTGGACACTATCTCCACACTACGGTTCATGTCATAGGGCAGGGCTGAGGTGGTTTCCTCGTTGATTTCTGCTGTGGGGAAACAAATTAGAAGTGAGCTGAGCAGGGTGAAGAGAAGGCTATCCCTTCTGCAGGACAAAAAAACCCAGTCAGCAACTCCAGGGGGTGCCAGGGGAAAAAGAAGCTGGTAGGCAAGGGAGGAGTCCTCAAGGGCTCAGGAGCAGTGGATGGGGTGGGGGTACAGCCCCTCAGCTCCATCCTCATGAGGCCCAGCTCCCAAACCGCAGTCCCAGTTGCACCCTAGGCCTCAGTGTGAACCGAGGCCCTGCGTGAAGGGGAGGTTGAGGTCACCACCCAGCAAGAGGTGGCATCTCCAGTAGACCTGCCCAGTATGCATAGCCAGTACGGGTTAAGCATGACAGGACCTTGTCCAGTAAGGTCAGATCCTTTGGCGCTGTCCTGACCAACATGGTGCCACTAGCTACATCTGGCTATTATGGCTGCCTAAACGAATTAACATTCAAAATTTAGTTTCTCAGGCATGCTGTGCTCAGTTTCAAGTGGTTGGTGGCTACCATATTGGAAAGTGTAGAAACGGACCATTTTCATCTTCCTGGAAAGTTCTATTGGATGGTGCTGCTTTGGGGCATTATAAATGAAAATTAGCTCTGTCACAAATTGTTAAAATCTTTCCATGGCTCCCCATTGCTCCAGGAATAAAGTCCAAAACTCTTCCTATGGCATACAAGTTCTTGCATGATGTGAGCCCTGTCTGCAGGCCTCCAGCTTGCACAATTCTAGGGGGCACCATCCACATCATGGTTTATAAGACTGGCATCTTCTGGAGCTGTCCAGTACACAACTTGCTCAGCTGTGCACAATAATCCTACCTGCTAACCTCTCCACTCTCATTTCTTAAACTCCAAACACTTTCCACAATAGTCTTTTGTCAGTTACAGACTCACACCATTTCTCGTGGCCTCTGAGATTTTGCAAAGTCTGTTCCCATTGCCTGGAAGACTCAATCATTCATCCATCCATCCACCAGCATCCATTCATCCATCCAACCACCATCATCCATGCATCTGCCTCTAACACTAACACACACACACACACACACACACACACCTTTGCCCCACTCCTCATCCTTTAGGTCTCAGCTCAAACTCCCCAGGCTCCTGTTATATATACCCATAGCTCCTATACATCTCATTTACAGCCTTGTCACAACTACAATTATATAACTAATTATGGGCTTTAAGTGTATCTTCCCATTGGACACTAAGCCCCACGAGGGCAGAACCATGACCTGGTACTTATGGCTCTATCCCTAAAGCCTGGTACACAGTGAGTCCTCAAGAACTCCTCTAGGACCTTGACCCAATTGGCAGCCCTCTAGTTCAGTCCAAGGACAAAGCCTCTCCATCTCTGAGCAAAGCAGATCACCCTTAAGGGATGACTCCAGAAGACTCATGTCTGTAGCAGGCAGTTCTCTGCTCGCAGGCGTCTCCTACAGACCCAGTGCCTGGTGTTAGCCTCAGGACCATGTAGGAGATTATGGCAAAGCCACTGATCACCAAGGCCCAACCTGCCAACGGGTGAGTGGGGGTGCCCTGAGCATTATAGATGGCCTTTGGGAGATGAGCAGTGGCCACTATGTCCCTGACTAGGATGGGTTTCTGGATGGTTCTGCTCACATTAGCTAGGGGTTCAAATCCCATGGAGTGGGTAGCAGAATAAGCTTCCTGTCCAGGAGATACTATTTGAGGCAGAAAATAAGCATCAGCTGCCAAAAGCAGTGTTTGTGCACAGTAATTATTGGCGTGTTCTCCGTGCGGTGCAGGAATCCAAGTCATGTAATTACCCTGATGTTGGGCAGTTATTTTCAGCCCAAGAGGTGGGGCAAATCATTCCCATCTCTAGGAAGCCCTTAGTACTCATGAGCCAAGGCTGCCTCAGCAGTGCTACTTCCAATGTACCTAGGAGCCCAAGGCCTGGCTCTGCACCTACTCACAGGAGCAAAGTCCTCGGCGCCCAGTGCACAACCAGGCTCCCTGTCTCTAGAGTTCAGTAAGAAAATGATTATTATATTAATAATGTTTTCTGGCCAGGCACGGTGGCTCCTGTCTGTAATTCCAGCATTTTGGGATGCCAAGGCATGTGGATCACTTGGGGTCAGGAGTTCAAGACCAGCCTGGCCAACATGGCGAAACCCTGTCTCTACTAAAAATACAAAAATTAGCTGGGCGTGGTGGCGCACACCTGTAATCCTAGCTACTCAGGAGGCTGAGGCAGGAGAATCACTTGAATTTAGGAGGCAGAGGTTGCAGTGAGCCGAGATTGCACCATTGCACTCCAGCCTGGGCGACGGAGCAAGACTCTGTCTCAAAAAACATATATAAATAAATAAAAATAATGTTTTCTTACTAAGCCTTTCATTTGCACCTCGGTCAATTCAGAACCACTTTATTTTATGAGTTCACATCTATAATTATTCCTCTTATGCAGAAGAAGAGACAGAGGGCCAGGAAGGTGTAGCTTAGTCACACGTGGCCAAATTAAGGAGCAGGCATTTGGCACCAGGCCTCTCTGATTTCAAAGCCCAGGCTGGTGGCCAGTGGACCATTCTACTCTGCCCTAAGGCCAGGAATGGGAACCAGCATTTCTGGATTTCTGCCATGTCGAGACCTGTGCTGACAGCTGATGTGGGGATGAGGGTAATGGCAAATGGACAGCAGTGACCTTTGCTTCTGGAACTCTCTATGTATCAGAGGCCCTGCAATCCCAGGCCAAGCCTCTTCTTGAAGACAGAAGAGTTCAAGGATCCACAAATGGGACAGAAGAAATGGTGTTGCCCTGCTGAGTGAGGGATTAGCTCTTTCAGGGCCATTTAAAATGTAAGCCTGCCTCCCCTGACTCCCTGCTTAAAACCTTCTCATGGCTCCATTTTGCTCTTTTCTTCTTCTTCCTCTTTTATTATTATTATTTTTTTAATATAGAGATGGGGGTCTCACTATGTTGACCAGGCTGGTCTCAAACTCCTGGCCTCAAGCAATCCTCCCATCTCAGCCTCTCAAACTGCTGGGATTTAAGGCATGAGCCACCACGCCCAGCCTTCTTCTTCTTTTTTTTTTTTTTGAGACAGAGTCTTGCTCTGTTGCCCAGGCTGTAGTGCAGTGGTGCGATCTCAGCTCTCCTGCCTCAGCCTCCCGAGTACCTGGGACTACAGGCACATGCCACCATGCTCAGCTAATTTTTTGTATTTTTAGTAGAGATGGGGTTTCACCGTGTTAGCCAGGATGGTCTCAATCTCCTGACCTCGTGATCTGCCCGCCTCGGCCTCCCAAAGTCCTGGGATTACAGGTGTGAGCCACTGTGCCTGGCCGCTGCCTTCTTTTTTTAAGAGACAGGGCCTCACTATGTTGCCCAGGCTGGCCTCAAACTCTTGCGCTCAAGCAATCCTCCCACCTCAGCCTTCTGAGTAGCTGAGACTCCAGGCACATGCACAACCACGTCCAGCCCCCACAGTGCCCTTGGGATGAAGTTCAAAATCTTTCTATGACCTTCACTGGGATTGGCAAACTATGGCCTGTGGGCCAAATCTGGCAGGCAGCCTGTTTCTGTAAATAAAGTTTTATTGGAACACATCCACACTCATTCATTTACATATCACCTATGACTGCTTTCACCCTACAACAGCAGATTTGAGTAGGTACAACAGAGACTGTATGGCTCACGTGGCCTACGATATTTACTATCTGGCCCTTTGCAGAAAAGGTTTGCAGACCCCTGGTCTTCAAAGTCCTGTATGGTGTGGTTCCGCCTACAGAGCTACTGCCTTGCATAATTCCAAGGCAATATGCAAATACGCTTGCATAACAGTACCTTGCACTGTTCTCATCATAGTCTGTGTGAATAGAGTGCCCTGGAATTATGCAGTATGCAGCCTGCTCAGCCATGCCCAAGGGTCCTGTCTCCCTACCTCTCCGGGCTCATCTCTTGCTCTCTGGAGCACCTGGAACAATGGAGGAAGCTGGCTTGGGTCTAAGGTGTTGCCTGGAGCTCAGGGAGCACAAAGACGAGAAAGGCACGCTTCTTGCCTTTGGCCAATAGTGTCCACGCCTTCTCTCAGTTGCCCACACTCAGGGCAGCTTCCTGCCCACAAAGCCCCAAGTCCCAGGCTCTGCCATCAGTTTGTCAGAGTGACCCATTTATTCTCATGCATTTGCTTAGCTGCGGCTCTAGGCAAGTTATTATTCCCCTTCTCTGCTTCCATGTCCTCATCTGCAAAATGGGGATCACAACAGTGCTCCCTCATGGCATTGCTGTGGGGTTAAGGAAGACAAGGCCCTGGCTACTGTTAGCATTTATTTTAAAAATAAAAACAAAAATCAACCAGTGAGCTCTTGCTTGTGTCCCATCCTGTGCTGGGTGCTGGGAATACAACCATCAACATCTTGCACCTCTCAAGAGTTTTAGAGCTGATGGTAAAAGACAGAGGCAGTCTCCCTCCAGGGAGCTCTGAGCATATGCTGGTTCACGGACCACTGTAAGGCCACAGTCGGTGCCCCACCACCCCCTACACAGGCAGGACCCTACTGAGATGGCAAAGAGGTGGCTCCTGCCCTCCTCACTCACGTATCCCTGCTCCTGGCACCGACCCCGCCGCTCCGCCCACACCTCCCTGGCAATCTGGCTGGAATCTGGGCCAAACAGGGCCATCTGGTCCTCTCCATCTCCAGCTGTAGCAAGTGAGGCTGAGCCGGCCCATCTCGGCAGGAAGCTGGTGGCGGCTGCCTTTGCAGGGAGACATCACCGCTGACAAGCTTGTGTTTTCTTTGGCATCTGACCCACTCCGTCTCACAGAGCATCTTCCTGACCTCGAGATGGTTAGCGACGTGAGACCATAGGCGTGGCTCCTGCTTCTCCTCTGGGGAAACAGGGACAGCCAGGCAGAGGTGTCTGCCCAGTGGAGGTGGACCTTGGGCAATCTGCATCTCCCCGGGGGGTGCCCTGGGGCTGAGCTGCTGCCACCTGGCCACGTGACTTGCAGTGTCAGGTTCACTCGCAGGGCCTGCCCTCCTATCTCTCTTCCTTCCTTTCCTGCCCAGTGCCCAGCAATGAGGCCTCATCCTCCCACTGCCTCCAAGGCATTGCATGATCTAGTCCCTGCCTGCTCCACACCCGCCTCATCTGGAAATCCCTCCATGAATCCCTCACTGGTTCAGCCACACTGGCCTCTCATTTCCTAAAACCTAAAACAAAACAAAAACCGAGCTCCGATCCTCCAGGCCTTTACACACACTGTTTCCTATGCCCGGAGCCCTCTTTCTTCCCACTCTTGGGCCAGCAAACTCTTCTTCATCCTTCAGATTTTAGCCAAAATGACACCTCCTCTGGGAGCCTTCCCTGATTACCACAATCTCCATTGAGCTTCCCCATCTATTCTCTCCACACTACCCTGCATTTCTGCTTTTGTCCTTTACAGCAGCACTTACTTTGTTGCCCATGGAGCTACCTGTTCCTGAGGCCATGAAACTATTTGTCAGTGTAGTCCCACAGACATGGGACACAGGAGGAGTATGACTCAGGAACAAAAAGCAATGATTGTGACTTTTGTACAAACTCGAGCGAGGCCAGATGTAGTGGCTCACACCTGTAATCCCAATGCTTTGGTAGGCTGAGGCCATAGGATCACTTAAGGCCAGGAGTTCAAGGCTGCAGTGAGCTGTGATTGTACCACTGCACTCCAGCCTGGATGACAGAGCAGGATACTGTCTCTTAAAACAACAACAACAACAACAACAAACTTAAAAAAAAAAAATGAGTGAGCAGACACCCTTCCTTGAGCCTCCCTCATCAACACCACCAGACCTGGAGGCTGACCACAGCAGTCCTTCAGCCCCACCCAACACTGTCCCCTCTGCAGGCTGGATACAGGGGACTCAGCATGTCCCTCTGTCCAGGACCCCACTCCTCATTCTCTCTGCCCTGTGCCCTTGCTCTTTCTACAGCCCAGCACTAACTGTGTGCCAGGCATTGTGTTATGCCCTTCATATCCATCAGGTCAATTAGTCCTCATAATCCAGTTACGAGGATAAGTAACCTGCTGTTATTAAATAACTCCCTGCGATTATTGCTCCAGTTTACAGATGGGAAAACTGAGGCTCAGGTTTGAATACATGAAATGATTTGCCCAAAGACACCTGGCTGGGAATGGTAGAGCTGGGATTTTCACCCAGGCCCAGCCAGCTCCAAAGAGTGAACCCTCAACCACTTTGCTAAAATGGTAGCAAACAAGGACCCAGGGAAGGAAACATATACAGCAGAGAGACGAACAGGATGGACACAGATGTTATCATGAAGAGAGCCCACAGGGATGGCAAAAAGCTAACAGAAAGGTCAAGAACATTGCCAATAAAGGTCAGTGTTCCAGAACATCATGTGATAGAGAAGACAGTTGCCAACAGGCATTGCTTCAGCCTTTGTGGTTACTATATTTGCAAATGAAGTCACTGAGGCACGGAAGTGAACACTGAGCCTGAGGTCCAGCGCCACCTCTGTCGGTCTTCCTGCTGCATCTCCATTGTAGGTAGACCCCAGCCTGCCCCTGCTTCCAGCACCCTGGTGGCCTGCCTCATGTCGCCACGTCCCGCCCACTGGGTTGCACCTCCTGCATGAACAGCCCAGTCCGCACTGACTTATTTCCCCCTCTTCAAGGTGCTGTCAGGACTGCTGTGAGCCCAGCTCTCTGCTCTGATAACGCCAAAGGGCCAGCACTCTCAGAGCAGCCCCTCTGCTCTCCTCCCAAGTCAAAGCTGTCCTGTGCCCCCAAGGCACTGCACTTCCAAAAATCACCCCACTGAGCAGTTGAAAACTTTCCACCCACCACTGCTCCTCCCTGGAGCAGAAATAGCCAGAAATAGCTGCTCCCCGGGAAGCCCGGCTGCTTGGAGCTGAGGGTGGAGACTCAGTCAAGTCGCTTGGTGGTTTCTGCAGTGGCTGGTGCAGCCCGCCCCTCTGCCAGGCAGCTCCCCCGGGATCCTGGGTGATGACTCACCCTGGTGGACCAGAAAGACACGGGCTTCCCTCAAAGTCACATCCCCAGGACCAAGCCTCAGGCTCCAGGAGCCAGCCCCTTGCTCTTCCCCAGATAGAAAGTGTCACTCTTGGCCTGTTCAAGAAGAGGAGGGGTTGGACAACCGTGTGAAGACGCGCGGAAGTCAGAGCCCTCGGGCCCTGCTGGTGGGAATGTAAGATGGCACAGCACTGTGGAAAACAGACTGACAGGTCCTTAAAAAGTTAAACAGCATTACCACCTGACCCAGCAATTCTACTCCTAGGTATATATTTAAGAGGAATGAACATATATGTCCACACAGAACTTTGCATATGAATGTTTTTATAGCATTAGTCGCGATATCTCTAAAGTAATACCCAAATTTCCATCAACTAATGAATAAACAAAATTCCATACAATGGAATAGTTTTTTTTTGTTTTTTTTTTTTTTTGAGACAAGGTCCCTCTCTCACCCAGGCTGGAGTACAGTGGTGTGATCAAACTCACTGCAGCCTCAACCTCCAGGGCTCAAGCAATCCTCCCACCTCAGCCTCCTAAGTAGCTGGGAGTACAGGTGCACACCACCATGCCCAGCTAATTTTTTTTGTATTTTTGTAGAGATGGCGTTTTGCCATGTTGTCCAGGCTGGTCTCGAACTCCTGAGCTCAAGTGATCCTCCTGCCTCAGCCTCCCAAAGGGCTGGGATTACAGGCGTGAGCCACCACACCCAGCCCTGCCTGTCTTTCTCCGTCTTCACTTCACCTGGTTAATTCTTACTTAGATTCCAAGTCCCAGCTTCAATCTCATTTCCTCTGCAAAGCCTCTTGCAGGTCTCCCAGGCTGGGCCAAGCACACTTCTCATATGACTGTTGTGCCTCCCAAACTCCAAAAAGACTTAACACTATTTTATAGTTATGAATGGATTTGTCTGTGTCTTTACGACACTAAAGTTCTGGACGGATAGGGTGAGTAGGACCATCTTTTGGCTACCGTGCTGCTCCTGTGATGTAGTTCAAGCCCCCAGTGAATTGCTGATGACCGCAGAAGTGAATGGAGCTTACCTGGCCTCTACCCAAGCCTCAGAACCAGCCAGAACATCTGTTCTTGAGCTACTCTATGCTTCTTCCTTTGGACAAGAGCATTCCCAGGCTGGGCCACAGACTTTTCCTTGTCAGAGAGAATCTTCACCCTTTGGCTTGAACAAAGAGGCCAGTTCCTCTCCTAGCATCTCTGATACCCTTAGCATCACCAGGACAAGATGGCCAAGGGGACCCCAGACACGTAGCTATAAACCTTCTCCCTTCTAGAACCTCTGTGCCCAGGACATATGTCTCTGCTAGACAGAAGGGGATGACAGAGATTCACATCAGCTACCCAGATGCCTCTGCACATGTAACTTACATCTGGCATTGGGTGTATGCAGGAAAAGTGACAGCACACCCTTTAGGATATAAGCGCTATGCGGGCAACTCGTGTCTGTCTTCTTGTGTGGGGCATGCAGCTCCTAGAGAAAGCACTCAACAAATATTTGTTGACTGAATGAACAAATTAAAAATATTTTTTTTAAATTCTAAGAATAAGAAACTAAAGATACCCAGAAAACTGATGTACAAAGTAGGCCTGCAGTTAATCTTTTTCAATATGTATAGTCTTTCTGAGACATGGAGGTTGGGGTGAGGTGGGGAATCACTTCCTAATGTGTGAGGGGACATTTGTGTATTAGATTTCCTCAAAGGGAGGGAGAACTGCATTTAACTCAGCTACCATGAAGATGATATGGGCCTGTAAGGCTTCTCCACCAAAGCTGCAAAGACTGTGTGCCTTGGACCCTTCCCTCTCTCTTCTTCTCCCTTCCTTCCCCTTCTCTTACCCCTCACAGTGCTTAATCTCAGAGACTGAAGGCAAGGGTCCCCCTTATCCAGAAACACGACCTTGGAACTTCCTCATTCTATTCATAAATACATCAGACCCCCGCTGCACCAGGCCCCTGTTCTTTACTGATTCTACCTCCAGAATTCTCCCGGCACCTCTCCTTACAGCTTCACTGCAGACCTAGGGACCTGATCTCCCTTCCGCTCCGCAGAGCCTGGCCTGCCTAAACACTCACTGGCCGCCTGGGAGCTCTCCAAGGTATCTGCTCTTATCCCAATTCCCCTCTCCCCAGATGCCCTGAATGCCTCTTTCTGACTCGCTCTTGCTCTCCAAAACTCATCTCTCTCACCTCACTTCTCCTTCCAGCTATCAATCCTGAATTTTTTTAAATAGTCCAATTACTTTATATCTCCAGGCAAGTAATAGATAAAAATATTTCCAGCCCTGCAGGTAGGAGATACATGCATATAAACACTGTAATAGCTTCACAGCCATCATAATAGCATCTAACATTCATTGACTATTTTCCGAGAATAAGGCACCGTATCAGGATGTTACATGCATTATCCCAGATCCCTGGGATGCCTCAATCCCCACAACAACCACATGACTTAGGTGCTATTATTAAACCATTTGACAGAGAACTTATATGACTTGCCCAAGGTTATTTAGCTAGTAAGCGCTGAGACTCAAATTCTAGTCTGGTTGATTCCATACATAACTGGTATTTCAGGCATGACTAATTACAAGGGACCCTCACTCAAATATAGCCAAGAATAAAATCCATTCCTATCAATGTTTAGGAAAAGGCAACAAGCTGTGTATGAAGGGGGAAGTTCCTACAGCTCACACCTGTCCATTTTGAAGCTTCCCTCTGATTTCCCTGGTCCTGTTCTGCTGTCCCAAAACTACTTCCCCTGTTTCTGCCTTGGCTTTCAATTTTGGTCTTTCCTAAAGATGCTACTCTGCCTCAGCCCTGTATTATACAGGACATGAACAAGTGTCTGCCTGGGGAAATAAAACAAGATTTCTGAAAATTTTAAAGGTAACCTCATAAGAAATTGAAGTCACTACTTGTATCTTCCATACTATTGATGGAAAAAATAAATGCAAATCAACATAGTATTCATTAAAGTCACAAAATGAAATAAATAATAAAGAAATAAATGCCACAAATCACAAAGCAAGATGACCGACATCCAAACATGTACCAGATGAATAAATTGAATCATTTATCCTTCCCATAAAGCAGCAATGATTTGGTTGCCCAAAAAAAAAAAAAAAAAAATCAACTGTGTGCTGCTTACAAGAGATATATTCCGAACAAAATAACAGGGAGACTAAAAATAAAGGAATGTTCAAATATAAAACAGGCAAACACAAACACAAAGAAAGTGGAGGTGGCAGCGTTACTATTATGAAGAATGGAATTCTGAGCAAATAAGGAGGTAATCAACTTTAGGCTGATCAAAAATGAGATACTTCAAAATGAAATTATAAACAGAAAGCAGATCAGTGGTTGCCTGGGGCTAGCGGTGCAGGAGGGGAGAATGAAGTCATTATCAGTGAGGAAACCTTATGAATTGCATAATCAGCAAAGTCAAATTCAGTAAAGCAAAAATGGTTAGTATAGGCTGGGTGCGGTGGTTTACGCCTATAATCCCAGCACTTTGGGAGCCTGAGGCAGATGGATCACCTGAGGTCAGGATTTCGAGACCAGCCGGGCCAACATGGTGAAACATACAAAATACAAAAAAATTAGCCAGGCGTGGTGGTGGGCGCCTGTAATCCCAGCTACTCAGGAGGCTGAGGCAGAGAATTGCTTGAACCTGGGAGGTGGAGGTTGCAGTGAGCCGAGGTCGCACCATTGCACTCCAGCGTGGGCAACAAGAGCAAGACTCCAACTCAAAAAAAAAAAAAAAAAAAGTTAGTATATAAGTCAGAAGCACAGTTTTCCTAGGAATTTTCAGCACACATACTCCCTAAAGAAAAGATCAGAGGGCAGACAAAGATTTACGAACAAGGATGTTCACAGCAGCATTGTTTATATGCATATTGTTTATAAGTGAGAAATCCTGGAAGCAACCCAAATGCTTAAACAATTGGAGGTTGATTTGGTAAATGATGAAACATCCATATAATCGAATATTCTGCAGCTGGTATCTTTGAGGAATTTCTAATGACATGGGAAAATGCTTGACATGTAACATAGAATGGAAAAACAAGGAGTCAAAACTTTACATTCAATGGAATCTCAACTGGAAAGGAAAAAAATGCATTCCATACATCCACACACCTCATTGGAAAAAAATATACAGTAGCTATGATTTATCAGGGATTTTTATTTTATGTTTGCCAGTATTTCCCAAGCATTTTAAAATCCATATGTACTACCTTTATAATCAGAACTTCTCAATTTCACTAAAAAACAAAAACCTTCCACAGAGTGATAGCCAAGTGGTAAGAACTCTATTTCTGCTCAAAGTAGCTAGCGCAGAAACAAAGTCTCAACCTGGCTGACCCCATGAAGGAAGTGCTAAAGCTGGGATTCCTGCATTGAGCAGGAAGTTAAATAGCAACAATAATACAAACCATTTTGTTTGGAGAGTGCAGGGGTTGGCATACTGTGGTCTACAAACCAAATCTGGCTTGCAAGCTAAGAATGGCTTCTATTTTTTTTTTTAATGGTTGAAAAAAATCAAAGAAGAGTAATATTTGGCAATACATGAACACTATATGAAAGTGGCATATCAGTGTCCAAAAACTAATTGGAACACACGCTCCCTTGTTATGCATTGCCTATGGCTGTTTTGAGGCTCCAGCAGCACAGCTGAGGAGTTAGACAGAGACCATATGGCCACACAGCCGAAAATATTTCTTATCTAGCCCTTTGCAGAAAAACTTTGCTGATCCTCAGGGTAGTGCTTTTCAGCTAACAAAATATGTTCAATGGCTGAGAGCGGTAGCTCATGCCTGTAATCCCAGCACTTTGGGAGGCCAAGGAGGGCAGATCACCTGATGTCAGGAGTTCGAGACCAGCCTGGCCAACATGGTGAAACCTGTCTCTACTAAAACTACAAAAAATTAGCCAGGCATGGTGGTAGGCACCTGTAATCCCAGCTACTCGGGAGGCTGAAGAAGGAGAATAGCCCAAACCCAGAGGCGGAGTTACAGTGAGTTAAGATTGCACCATTGCACTCCAGCCTGGGCAGCAAGAGCGAAACTCCACCTCAAAAAAAAAAAAAAAAAAAAAAAAAAAAGTTCAAAACCACAGTCTCATTTCACCCTCACAATAAAAGTCTCCTGGTCCCTGGTAGGAGAGGAAGAAACAAATACAAGTCCAAGGTGAACCCTGGGATCATGGCCAGGAAGGGAACAGACAGATCGGGCCCAGTTCCTTCACCTGTCAAGAAGTGAAGGGTGCACAAACCTCCCCCGAGAGCCTGCTGTTGCTTCTGGCTGTCCCCACTGTCTCTACCCCCGGCCCCAACTCAGCCACCTCTCCCCTCTGAAAGCAGCCACATTTCCTGTCAAGAGTGTGACCTTCTGAAACCTGCATGGTGGAGGCTGCAGCTGCAAAAAGTATGGTATTTTTATCCAGACCCTGCTTCCTGTTTGCTTGGCTGGGGGGTTTTGTTTGTGGGTGTTTGATTTTGTCATTTCTGATACAGACTGGGTTCCCATGTCATAACAGAACAGAGAAGTCTGGCTCCTGCAAGGTATGCTGACTGCCTTGCAGCCCCACCTGCCTGGGGGGCCCTGTCCTGCTACCCTCCCTGCATGCTGCACAATCTCCTGTGACTTCCAGATACCCATCTTCTGCCCGTGCAGCAGCAGAAACCAGGGCAGCTGGGTGGGCAGAGAGGAAACAGGAGCATTTCTGCTGCAGGAAATGGAAAAATCCACTCTCTTATCAGACAGGAACAGCTAGAGAGGAGCTGGCTGGGCCCGGAGGGGAGCAAGCTGCAAGTTTTCCAGGGCTTCTGGAACCCTCTGTTCCTGGCTCAGAGAGGACCAGGACAGGATGTAGGTAGAGTGATGTATGGGACTTGGGAGCCATTTGCTGAAAATGTCCTGAGCTCTGGGACCTGCGGGATGGATCGTTTGCTGATGCTCCCAGCAATAGACAAAAATGCCACGGTCTTCAACCCTCGTATCCTCACAGTTCAGCCAAATGTGGGAACAGACAGCAGATGCATATCAGTATCTAACAAGCCGGTGATAAGAAGAGCTCACGTTTACTGAGCACTTGCTGTGTGCCCAGCCCTGAGTCTAGCACGTGTAGGAAATGATCTCATTTAATGCTTACAACAGCCCAAGGCAAATGTGAGGCAGGCTCTAATGAGCTCCTATTTTACAATTGGGGATACTGAGGCACAGTGAGTTTAATTAACTTGCCCCAATCTACTCAGCTGGTAAGAGGCTCCAATACCCCCACACTTGACCCATGCTTGCTCCACCATGAGAATGTATGAGAGAGCCAAACTTGACCCCAGGTTTTAAGAGTTGGGGATCTGCATGCAGCCCAAAGCCTTCCTGTTTCCTCTTCTGCCAGCATGCCTAGTGCCAGGCTCTGAGCCCAAGGGATGAAAGGGCCAGTCTGACCTTTGCTCCAACCACTTCCACCCTGGAGAGAAGCCATCAAAGCACACTGTTGGGGAACATGCAGTCTACCTAAGCATTGCACCTGGTATGAAAACACAGGTGCACTGGTTCAGAATTCAGACCCCACCATTTCCCAGTGGTTTGATCTCAGATGTGTCATCTCCTCTATCTGAGCCTCAGTTTCCTCATCTGTAGAATGGGGACCATAATCTCATAAGGTTGTCGGAGAATTAGATTATAAAGTGCTGACCACAGTGTCTGGAACGAGTAAGGTGTTTAGCTACTAGCTGGCTCTCCCCTACCCCACCTCCTGGCCCCAGCAGGCACCCCTTAGGAATGTAGGGCCCAGTCTTCAAGCTCCAAGACAACAAATAGCAGCACCAGATAGAATTATCTTTGGAGATCTGTGGACTGACTACAAGATAAGGCCAAAGGACAGTTTGGGCATTGTGGTCAGTCTCCAAGATGCCACCCAAGTACCCCAGCCTCCTAGGATTCACGTTCTTGTCCAGTTCCCTCCCCCAGTGAACAGGGCTAACATGTCACCAATAGGATGGAGTGTGCCTTGTGAGTCTGGGTCATAAAAGATGTTTCAGCTGGCCGGGCATGGTGGCTCACGCCTGTAATCCCAGCACTTTGGGAGGCCGAGGCGGGCAGATCACCTGAGGTCAGGAGTTCGAGACCATCCTGGCCAACATGGTGAAACCCTGTGTCTACTAAAAATACAAAAATTAGCCGAGTGTGGTGGCACATGCCTGTAATCCCAGCTACCCGGGAGGCTGAGGTAGGAGAATCGCTTGAACCCAGGAGGCAGAGGTTGCAGTGAGCTGAGATCATGCCAGCCTGGGCAACAGAGTGAGACTCCATCTCAAAAAAAAAAAAAAAAAAGATGCTTCAGCTTCTGTCTTGCCCCTTGGATCACCTGTTCTGGGAAAGCCAGCTGTCATAGTGTGAAGACTTAGCAGTCCTGTGAAAAGACCACCAGTGAGGGAGTGAGGCCTCCTGCCAACAGCGTGTGGGCGCCATCTTAGCATCAGATCCCCTAACCCAGTCAGGCCTTGGCCCACATATTGACAACAGCCTCCTGAGAGACCCTGAGCCCAAACCACCCAGCAACCCCGGGTTCCTGACTCACAGAAACTGTGAGAACACAGACACCTGTTGTTACTTTCACTTACCACCTTTTGGGGTGATTTGTTACGCAGCATACATAATGAGTGCCCCCAGAGAAGAGGCTCAACAGGAGGAAGTGGTCTCAAACCTGAAGGCATCACGCTGAGCTGGGCACCACGAGGACCGAAGAGCCCAGGCCTCCCAGACGTCTCAGAACCCAACCTCCCCCTCTCCCACAGCCAGTCAAGTTTCCATTAACCAGGGAAATTCTTCGCTGAACCCCACAGCTGACTAAGGGTTTCTATTTCCGCCCACAGTGCAGAGAACTGTCCACATTTGTCACTCATCACCCGGGTCTGTTTCCTGTTCTGGGAGCACAGCCCAGGCTTCCCCACCGTGTGAGGATGGAACTGGGTCCTGACGCACCCTCCTGAGATAAGGGTGCCACTGCCCTGGCAGGAGAGGTGGGACGGAGGTGGAAACCCCTGTCCTCAGCAGCCAGGCACAGTTTTCTGATCAGCAGGGGAGTTTTGACCTGCTCTGTTTCCGACCTGGGCCACTTCACCCCTTCTTAGGCACCCTGGTGGTCCTCCGCTCCCGGGAGGTCACCATATTCATGCCAAACTTAGTGCTAACACCCGATCGGCATAGCGCACTACAGCCCAGATCTCCCAGACCCAAGTGATCCTCCTGCTTCAGCTTACCGAGTAGCTGGGACTACAGGCATGCGCCACCACGCCCCGCACCCACAGTTTTCTAAATTACAAACCTAAGTGCGCCCCTCTCTCCTGCTCAGAAACCTCTCCTGGCTCCTCTCTGCCTTCACAGGGTTCATGGTCTAGCCCAGGGGTTCTCAGTGACCCCTGGACCGGCAGCAGCAGTAGCAGCACCTGGCAATCTGCTGGCAATGCAAATCCTGTGGCCCTACCCCAGCCCTACTGGATCAGGAACTCTGTGGGAGGGGGGCATCTAACAATCTATGTTTTAACAAACCCTGCCAGTGATTCCAGTGCACCGTCAAGTTTGAGAACGGTGTCTCCAGCTTCCTCTCTACCAGTCTTCTCTGCCTCCTGCGCTCTAGAAATGCCCAACTCCTCTCTCCCTCCTTTCCCGCTCCGCAAATATTCGCCAGGCACCAACTCTGCACCAGGTGCAGGGCTACAGCAGTGAACCAGACAGACACCAGTCTGCTCTCTCAGAGCTTGCAATCTGCTTCCCTAGTCTGGAATGCCCTTCCCTCCTTCCTCCAAGCAGAGTCTCTGCCCAGCCGTCACACCCAGTGCAGGAGGCATTCAATAAACATTAGTTGAACAGTAAATGAGCAAATGATTAAATGACTGAAGGCACCACCCGGTGAAGTGAAGTCTTCCTTGACCCTGAGTTAAGTGCCCTCAGCAGGCTCTGTGCACCTCAGTCAGAGTGCCTGCCACCCTCCACGGCGTCCAGGGCTGGGGAGCACTTGAAATGTGCATAATCCAGATTGAGACGTGCTGGGGGTGACTTTGAAGATTTAGTGTGAAAAAGATATGTAACATACCCATTAATATTTTTACACTAAATACATATTGAAATGATGTTGAGTTAAATAATTATTCAAATTAATTTCACCTGTTTCTTGCCTGCTTTACTGGAACTATTAGAACATTTAAAATTACATATGTGGCTTACATTATTTTTCCATTGATCAGAGCTGAGCTAGATTGTAAATACTTAGTTACATTACCATGGGCACAGCTGCACCCACAGTCACAAGACGATGAGCTCTGTGAAGGTATTTCTGCCCATTTATCTTCCCTCCCTCCCTCCCTCCCTTCCCGTTTCTTTCCCTCCCTCCCTTCCACTTTCTTTCCCTCCCTCCTTCCTTCGCTCCCTCCCTCTTTCCCTTCCTTCTTTCCTTCCTTCCTTCCTTCCTTCCTTCCTCTCTTCCTTACTCTCTACCTTTCTACACTCTTCCTTCTCAATCCTTCCCTTTCATCCCCCTCCTCTCTCCTTCTTCCCACAGACATTGATTGAACATCTGTTCTTGTATCCCCCCATGAAGCTTGGCACAGAGCAGGTGTCCACAATGTTTGCTGAATGAATAAACCAATCCTCAGAATGCACACTGGCCCAGAGGTGACCCTGAGGGCATTTGCCTCCCATTGAATTCCCCATACCTGCTTGTTTGAGTGCAGGTTTCCCATTTCATTTCAAAAGGAGCCAAATTCCAAAGATGTTCTTATGTAACATGGGGCTGGGGTCAGTTTTCTTCTTGCATACAGGGTTCATGTGTGCTCAGGTACCAGGGCCAGGACTCCGTGTACAGGACACCTTGTTCTCAAAGCTCCAGGAGGCTGGCCAGGGCGTGGGCTTGAGCTTGCGGCTTTAGGGTCAAGCTCTCCAGTGAGAGGAGGGCACCAGGCTGAGCTATGTGCTGCCCCACCCACACCCCTGAGGTCCTGGGATGATGAGGGTACACACGGGTCAGGGAGATGCAGGCATCCGAGCCCTGTTTAAGGGTGCAGCTGCGGTAAACTGGGGCCCAGGTGTGAATCACTGCAGGACTGCGGTAAACTGGGGACTGGGTGTGAATCACTGCAGGAATTACATGCCTGTTTCCTGGTGGTCTCTGTCACAGCTGCCACTAACCACGCCCCAACCCTCCAGCCCTCCAGTATGAGAGGCTGCAAGACACTAGAATGAGCCACAATATCCCAGCTGAGCTGCCTCTTGGAGCTGAGAACGCAGCAAGGAAATTGGCCCAGACCCTGGCCCTTCATGTCTCCGGTCCTGCTTGCAGCTAACACAAAGTCGTGGCCCCTACACTATGGGCCATCAGCCAGCAGGAGCATCCCTGTCCCTTCCCTTCCCACCGTTTCACACCCTCCTAACTTTGCACTGAACCACCAGAGGCTTTCCCTGCACCAGGGCCCTTGCTCGTGCTATTTTGTTCTCCTAGAACACTCTCCTCTAGCCCAGCCTCCCCTATCCTTCTGCATGGCTGGCTCAGTTCTCATCCTTCAGGTCTCCCAAGTGTCACCTCCTCAGAGGTACCCACCTGACTGGCCTTCCTATACACACACTGTCCCTCTGTTCCCTATCAAAGCACCTTGCTTATTCCTTAATAGCATTTAGTCAGACTTTTAAATGATAAGTTATGTGTTTGTGGACTTGTAGTTTCCCCCTATAGATTATAAACCCTACAAGGACAGGGACCTTTTCTGTTTACTTATAAATGAGTCCTGGCACACCACAGGTGCTCAATAAATTTTTGCTCTGCAGGCCGGGCACGGTTGCTCATGCCTGTAATCCCAGCACTTTGGGAGGCCAAGGCGGGTGGATCACTTGAGGTCAGGAATTCAAGACCAGCCTGGCCAACATGGTAAGACCCCGTCTCTACTAAAAATACAAAAATTAGCCAGGCATGTTGGTGGGTGCCTGTAATCCCAGCTACTCAGGAGGCTGAGGAAGGAGAATTGCTTGAACCCAGGAGGTGGAGGTTGCAGTGAGCTGGGATCGCATCACTGTGCTCCAGCCTGGGCGACAAAGAGAGACCCTGTCTTAAAAAATAAATAAATAAATAAAATTTTTGCTCTGCAGTGAAGGCAGGCAGACAGGTCCATCTCTATGTGGCAGCGGGATGGGGGTGGGGTAGGGTTTTGCAGGGGAGGGGGTTAGTGAACTGCCACTTTTGCCTTAAGGAATCCTATCTTCCCCTTTAATATATTCCATAGACCAGGACATGACTTTCCAGGCCCTCAAACCACACATCTAAAAAATCTTCACATATAAGTTGAGCAAATGAAGGCTCACACAGGGTCCATAATATGTGATTCCACTTGCGTGACTTTCCAGAAAAAGCAAACTAACAATATACTTCACTCCCACTAAGATGACTATAATTTCTTTAAAAACAGACAACAACAAGTGTTGATAAGGATGTGGAGAAACTGGAACCCTTGTACACTGCTGGTGAGGATAGAAAATGGTGCGTAGCTACTGTGGAAAACAGTTTGGCAGTTCTCCAAAAAGTTAAAAATAGGCCAGGCGCGGTGGCTCACGCCTGTAATCCCAACACTTTGGGAGGCTGAGGTGGGTGGATCACCTGAGGTCAGGAGTTCGAGACCAGTTTGGCCAACATGGTGAAATTCCATCTCTACTAAAAATACAAAAATTAGCTGGGCATGGCGGTGCACACTTGTGATTCCAGCTACTCGGGAGGCTGAGGCACCAGAATCACTTGAACCCAGGAGGTGGAGGTTGCAGTGAGCCAAGATCGTGCCACCGCATTCAGCCTGGGTGACATGTCAAGACTGTCTAAAAAATAAATAAATAAATAAAAATAAAATGGCTAATTTTTTATGTGCATATCACCTCAAAAAAAAGACAAAAAGAAAAAAAATAGCCTTTAGTGGGGAAAAAAACCATCAGAACAATAGCTGCCTGGAAGAGTGTAGGGGATTGACTGGGAAGGGACACAAGGGAACTTTTTGGACTGATGGCACTGTCCTACAGAAATATAATATAGGCCACATATGTGATTTGAAATGTTTTGTTAGCAACATTTAAAAAATAAAAACAGGTAATATTTTAATGATATATTTTACCTAATCCATATGTCCAAAATATTATAATTTTATCATGTAACCAGTATTTCATAATTCTGCCTCTTGACTGCAGTGCTGGTCACACAAATCTGCTCCTGCCATCAAAGATTTTACAGAGCCAAACACACACATACATACACAAATGAATGCATATAAAATTGGCAAAATCTGGATCGAATTGGTGAACCGTATCAATGTCAATTTACTGGTTGTGATAGCATATATTAGTTTTGCAAAATGTTACCATTTGGGAGGCCGAGGTGGGAGGACCACTTGAGGCCAGGAGTTCAAGACCAGCCTGACCAACATAGTGAAACCCCATCTCTACTAAAAACAAAAACTAGCCAGGCGAGGCAGCATGTGCCTGTAATGCCAGCTACTCAGGAGGCTGAGGCAGAAGAATCACTTGAACCCAGGAGACAGAGGTTGCAGTGAGCTGAGATCACGCCACTGCACTCCAGCCTGGGTGACAGAGTGAGACCCTGTCTCCAAAAAAAAAAAAAAAGTTACCATTTGGGTAAACTGGGTGTAGAATAGAAGGGATCTCTCTGTATTTTTTTTAACTGCATGTAAATCTATAATTATCTCAAAGTAAAAAGGCATGAGCTTAGCTCACTGGGGTGGGCCATGGGGTCCTGAGATGAAATGCAGGAGTGGTGTGGGCATGCAGTTGTTCAGATGGACTGTGCCCGGTGTGTACACTGTGCTGAGCAAACCAGAGAGAGCCTTTGCTCTGTGGAGCTCACAGTGATGCCCTGAAATAGATGGAAAACAGCCCAGGGGAGGAGCAGTAAGAAAAGGCAACCCATGCTATGAGGGTGCGTAGTGCCCAGGCAGGGCCTCAGCACACATACAGGACTGCAATTTTAGGGGGAAACACCAACTGATAGAATCAAAGAATCACGGCCAGGTTTGGTGGCTCACACCTGTAATCCCGGCACTTTGGGAGGCCGAGATGGGCGGATCACCTGAGGTCAGGAGTTCGAGGCCAGCCTGGCCAACATGGTGAAACCCTGTCTCTACTAAAAATACAAAAATTAGCCGGGAGTGGTGGCAGTAATCCCAGCTACTCGGGAGGCTGAGGTAGGATAATTGCTTGAACCCAGGAGGCGGAGGTTGCAGTGAGCCAAGTTCATGCCATGGCACTCCAGCCTGGGCAACAGAGCAAGACTCCATCTCGGGGGGACAAAAAAAAAGAACCAGAAAATCACAAGAGCTGACAGCTAACACATTTTGGAAATGCTAACACATTTTGGACAACTAACATATTTTGGAAACATTCCTCTGTGCCAGGCGCTGTGCTAAAGCAAGGCTTCATTTAGCTCTGGTACAACCCTTTTAAGTAGGTAGTGTATTATTATTCTATTTAACCAAAAGAAAAACTGAGGCACAGGGAGATTGAATGGTTTGCCCAAGTTCACCCAATAGGCAACAGAGCTAGGATTTGAGCCCAGATGGTCTCGCTCCAGATCCCAGCATCTGAACCATGGACCCTGGTGACTCCTGAGTTGGACCACACAGGAAGCTCATCTGTCCCTGGTGGATCTTTAACTATCCCCATCCCCCAGAGTCACTCCCCACCTCGTCCCCATCAGCACCAGGCTGATGTCTGAACATGAATGGCTGGTGAGATCAACGAGCCAAGATCACAGTGCCCTTTGGGGACATCGCTTTAACCATCACTGCAGAGGTGGACCTTAGGGTGACTCCAGCCTGGGTGTGTGTGGTTGGCGGGGGGCGGGGGGGGGGTCTAACCACACAATGTAATATGATCCAGACATAAAAGGAATAATGTATTGACACATGCTACAACGTGGATGAACCCAAAAAACATTATGCCAAGTGAAAGAAGCCAGACACAAAAAGTCACATAGTATATGAAATATCCAGAACAGATAAATCCATAGAGACAGAAAGTAGATTAGCGGTTGCCAGGGGCTAGGGGGAAGAGGAAACCAGGGAGTGACTGCTAATGAGTCCAGGGTTTCCTTTTGGGACAATGAAAATGTTCTGGAACTAAGCGGAGGTGATGACTGTACAGCTTTGTGAAGGTACTTAACTGCCACTAAATTGTACACTTTTAAATGGTTAATTTTGTGTTTTGTGAGTTTTACCTCAATTTAAAAGAAAACACCAGTACTTTGCACACTGCAGGGTGCCTCTGCTCCACAGTGCAGATTCCTGACATCACCAGACAGAGGCTGAGCTCCAAGCCCAGGAGGCCCACCCTCCAGCCCAGGCCATCTCGTGTATGGTGGGCTGTATCCCCTCCATGGGAAAAAGACGTGTCTGGCCTCACACCCCAGACATCCAAGGTGTGAGAAAAAGCAAGCAGGCCTTCTTTGGGTTCGTTTCTGAAGGGCTAACAACAAGAGTGCTGGCGAGATAACAGGCAGCTGCTACGGGACGCTGACCACGTGTCAACGCACCTTCCAGGGCATTCTATGTCATCCACATTGCAAATGAGGCTGTTACTGCGCCCCATTCTACAGATGAGGGAAAGAGACTCAGAGAAATCAAATCAGTTGCTGAAGGTCATGCAGCAAGTCTGGGGTAGGACCCAGAGGTGCCCCTTCTTTCCGCTGCACAGACACTCAGCCCACAGAGGACAGCACACTCAGGATTTAGGAGCTATTCTGTTCCCCGGGGGCCCATTGCCTAAGTGATTATCCTCCCTCTGAAACCAGAAGCAGAAATCAAACCTCTCGAATTTTTATTATTTATTTATTTATTTAAAAAAAATTTTTTTTTCTCTGAGACAGAGTCTCACTCTGTCGCCCAGGCTGCAGTGCAGTGGCACGATCTCACCTTACTGCACCTCTCCCTCCGGGGTTCAAGCAATTCTCCTGCCCCAGCCTCCTGAGTAGCTGGGATTACTGGCACACGCCACCACCACGCCTGGCTAATTTTTGTAGCTGGGATTATTGGCACACGCCACCACCACGCCTGGCTAATTTTTGTATTTTTAGTAGAGAGGGGGTTTCACCATGTTGGCCAGGCTAGTCTCGAACTCCTGACCTCGTGATCCACCCAACTCGGCCTCCCAAAGTGCTGGGATTACAGGCATGAGGCATCGCCCCTGGCCACTTTTCGAGTTTTTAAAGCCCAGGTGATGAGTGGTGCCCACAAAACAGAGGCAGGCTCTGCAGGGGTGGCTGGGATTACACCAGAAGCAGGAGACCCAGAGGTAGGAATCCGGCCCTGCCACCTACTGCCGTGGGAACATTCAGTAAGTGACAACCCCTCTGCACCTCAGTCTCCTCGTGTGTGAAGTGGAGCCCACCTGTGCAGGACGTGAGCGAAAGGTGTACCAGGCGATACATCTAAAGAATGCAGCAGGCCGGGCGCGGTGGCTCATGCCTGTAATCCCAGCACTTTGGGAGGCCGAGGCAGGCGGATCACAAGGTCAGGAGATCGAGACCATCCTGGCTAACACGGTGAAACCCCATTTCTACTAAAAATACAAAAAAATTAGCCAGGCGTGGTGGTGGGCACCTGTAGTCCCAGCTACTTGGGAGGCTGAGGCAGGAGAATGGCGTGAACCTGGGAGGCAGAGCTTGCAGTGAGCCGAGATTGAGCCATTGCACTCCAGCCTGGGTGACAGAGTGAGACTCCGTCTCAAAAAAAAAGAAAAAAAAGAATGCAGCAGTGTACATGGCACAGGGTAGATGCCCTGTGCAAGTCAGAGGTCTGTGTGCCAGGACACAGACCAAGGGGCCCAAGGAGGCAGAGTATGAAGAGTGAAGCCTCTACTTCTCCTTCCAGTTCCCTCAACCTGGGCCCCAGGATCATCTAACACTTGGGCTTGGACATGGATAGAATTTGCCTCATACTCCAAACCAGAAACTCGGGCCATTCTGAATTCCAGCCTGGCTAAGGGGACAGAGCCCAAGAGACAGATAGCCCCAGAGAACCAGGGCCGAGGCCACCGGCATGATTCCAGGCCAACCCAGCCCATTTAATGGTATTTTCCCAGCCAGAAGGAGGCCATGCTAATTAAGTGGAAACTGGCACTCTGCAAATCGATTTCTGCAGCTCCAGCTCCAGGAGGGGCCAGGCACTCTCAAACTGGGTCAGAGACATGTTAGTCCCATAGTGTCACCCAGAAACACCCACTTCTTGTCTGCCTCTCAGAGCCTGGCTCTCTGCTGGTACCTATGCCCCACACCCTCTTCACCCAAGTCCTGGCAGATCCCTTTGTGAGAGGTGGGGGACTCCGGTGGTCTTTCTGGGTGAATGAGGTCCTGTGACTCCCTCTGTTATACACGCAGTCTGACCTCTGGTTGCAGTGGGGGGCAGCTTACGGTGGTGGTTCAGTCCTAAACCACCACTGCTTGAGTTCAAATTCCAGGTCTGCTAACTAGCTGTGTGACTGGCCATGTTACTTCACCTTTTCTGTGCTTCTGTTTCCACAACTGCAAAAATGGGGTGATAAAAGGACCTCCCAAAAGGTTGTTGTGAGAATGAAATGGGTGAATATTTGGGAAGCAATTTAAGTCAGTGGCACTAGCAAGTGCTAGTAAGTTTCTCTTCCTCTCCCTGACTTTTCATTTTTAAATAGCTTTATTGAGACATAATTCACATGCCATACAATTTGCCTGTTAAAAATGTACATTTCAGTTTTTTTAAATTATATTCAAAGTTGTACAATCATCACCACAATCAGTTTTAGAATATCTGAACACCCCAAAAAGAAACCCCATACCCATTAGCAGTCACTCCTCATTCCCTACCACACCCCGAGCCCTAGGTAACTCCTAATCTACTTTCTGTCTCTATAGATTTGTCTATTCTGGACATTTCATACCAGTGGAGTTCTAGAACACGTGGCCTTTTGTGTCTGGCTTCTTTCACTTAACATAGTGTTTTCAAAGTTCATCCATGGTATAGCACGTGTCAGTCCTTCATTTCTTTTTACGGCAGAATGATATTCCATTGTATGGCAAGACCGCATTCCATGTATCCCCTCATCAGTTGATGGACATTTGGGTTGTTTCCACTTTGGGGTGATTGTGAGAAATGTGGCGATGAACAGTTGTAGACAAGTGTTTATGTAAACTCATGCCATTTCTCTTGGGGGAATATATCTAGGAATAGCGCTGCTGGGCTTTTTTGCATGTTTTCATTAAACAGAAATCTTTCATCTCATCTGGGTCCCCCAGCAGAAAAGATGGGAATTAACCTCTATTGAGCACCTACTATATACCAGTCACTGTTCTAGGATGACATCCACAGGTTCATTTAATTCTCACAATTCCCTTGAGGTGGCTATTACTGTGACCCTCACTGTCCAGATGAAAAACCTGGGGTGCAGATAGGCAAAGTTACTGGCCCAGGGTCACACAGCTGCTGTACAGAGGAGCCAGAACAGGAACCTGGAAAGGGCCTGGTCCTTCCCATCATCCATGCCAGAGTAAAAGGAGGCAGATGGTGTGGGCTCAGGCTATGGGGAGACAGACGTGGAAACATGGAAAGTTTTCATTTCCATTAGCCCTCACTTCGGCCTCGTGGAGCGGTCCTGGGCTCTGCAGGAGCTCAGTCATGCAGGGAGTTAAACCTGTCAGCAGGGATCTTTGAGCCTCAGCAGCATGAAACCAGCCAAGTTCATGCTTCACAGACGGGAGGGGAAGTACGAGGTGCATCAGGTCTCTGCGGTCAGACCAGGGTTATCTGAGCCCCAGGAAGTTGCCTTCTGGGAACGTCCCCATTTCCACATTTTTTTGTGTTTTGTGCTGTGGTTTGTAAGCACCAGAGGCAACCTGCATCCAGGGAGGCAGGCTGACTCCTGGGTGGTGGGCTTCCTAGAGTCACCATGGTTCAGAAGCTTCGGTTCTGGGCTGAGAGAACCCACAAATGTTCTCTCTGCTTCATGACCCAGCACCACGACGGTCTCCAAGCACCAGGGAACTAAGTAGGGGGACCACTGTATCTACTGACCCTGAAGCCCACTCCTTCCTATAGACCAGGATGTTCTCGTCCACCATCCACACACCCTCTTTCGAACATCAGAACACCCAGGAAGCTGAACTGGTGACAAGCTGTGGCTGGGTGAGCCAGGAAGCAGGGCAGAAATCAGACAGCCTCCAAAGGCCATAACTCATGGAATCTGGGGTGGGCAGGAGAGCAGGGAAGGAATCCCCAAGAGCTCCAAGATCTTGCTTTTTCACTCCCCACCCTAGGGCAGGCCACAGTCACCCTTGTGGCCATGCTCTCCCTCCTGAACATTCTTCTTCAACCCATTCCTCATTTCCTCAAGGACCTGCTTATTCCTGACTCTGACTCTGGGTTTCTCGGGATGATGAGACCCATCCATTATGTCAGGAATTTTCTGGACAAAGGGTCAGACAGTGATTTTATTTCGGAGTCTTTGGGACTCTTCACTTTACCTCTAGCTACTAGCTATATTCTCTCTACATTTGCTTTCATATCTTCCTTTTAGTTTTTAGGTGGTAGGGTTGTGTCAGGGGCATTCATTTGACATCGAGTCAAAATTCAACTGAGCACTTGGAGCTGTGAGACCTGAGCAAGTCTCTGAACCTCTCTGCACCTCAGTTTCCTCTTCCATAAAATGCGTGTATAATAGTATCCTCCGCCTTATAGTTTCTGCCTTATATCATTTTCACGGCACCCAGCCCAGTTCAAACATTCACTATACTAACATTGCCTTTGTCTCTTCTGAACATAGCAATGAGGACTGGCTCAGGGTCACTGGTCACCTGGCATTAACTGTCCCCTCCTCATAACTTTTCTGGGTGCTTCAGGAAGCCAGCCCAGCATGCCCTGCCCCTAGAGAGAGGGCAAGAAGCCAGGCATGGGAGGCAACAAGGCTGGGGGGCCCTACACAGTTGTGGGCTAGACTTGGGCCCCTCCTCCAAGGAGACTGGGCTTGGTCAGGGTTGGTGTCAGCCGCCCAAGAGTCCAGTAAGAGACGAGAAGCAAAAGAAGAACTGTAGGCCAGGCACGGTGGCTCACGCCTGTAATCCCAGCACTTTGGGAGGCCGAGGTGGGTGGATCACAATGTGAGGAGTTCGAGACGAAATGGTGAAACCCTGTCTCTACTAAAAATACAAAAATTAGCCGGGCACGGTGGCAGGCTCCTGTAATCCCAGCTACTTGGGAGGCTGAGGCAAGAGAATCGGTGGCAGGCTCCTGTAATCCCAGCTACTTGGGAGGCTGAGGCAAGAGAATCGCTTGAACCCGGGAGGCAGAGGTTGCAGTGAGCCAAGATTGCACCACTGCACTCTAGTCTGGGCGATAGACCAAGACTCCATCTCAAAAAAAAAAGGAAGAAGAACTGCAGCAGGCCAGGGGCCACCATCTAGATTCTCAAGTGGCAACAGCAGATTGATGCAGGCTGGCTGAAGGGTGGGGGGAAGAAGATGTCCCATCCCAGGGTGAAAACTGACAGGTCAGGGTCCTATTGTAACCATGCTGAGATTCTTCTAGACAAAGGTTTTAAAAGTTGGATGGTGACCCTGAGGCAGAGCCTAGCCCCCCAGGTGGAGCTATCACTTTGGAGGGACACAGGAGTCTTGGCTCTCCCAGGCAACTCATAGACAAGGACATCTCATTGCAAGATCAAATCTACCTCCCTCAGTGGGAAGGGGTCTCATCCTCTTCTAGGGCCTGCCCAGGTCAGAACCAGCTCAAATACCAAGTTGGGCTTTGGCCTGCAGCTGTGCAGCACTGGGACAGGCAGAGGCCAACATCCCACCAGGTAGCTCTGGTTATTTCTGTTTTTACAGATGGGACAGATGAGACTCAGAGAGGTTGAGTGACTTTCCTCAGGGTCACACAGCAGGTGTGTCATAGAACTGGGGCTGGAATCCAGGCCCAGCTGCTTCTGAACTGCATGTTTCTCCACTTATGCTGCCTGTATGTCTGTACATGGTGCAGGGCATAAAAGGGGAGCGTAAGAGACTGAAGAGGACCCAGGGAACGGGGAGAATCAGGGAAGATGGGCACAGGACTGGAGGAGAACACGGATACTCCCAGTGGGAGGAAGCGCATAAGTAACAGTGTGCAAATGGGACCTGCAGGGGGCCCCTGGGAGCACTGGGAAGCAAGTTAGCATGGAAGACCCTGGAAGCCACTTTAAGGAGTATGAACTATGAGCTAAAGGAAACCAGTAAATAAAGCAAAACTTCTTCCACCTTACTCAAAACCTAGGTACAGCCTGCCAACCAGGCTGACTAGCTCATAGTAGATGCACAGAAAATTGCTGGTTGCTGGGAGAGACTCTGCTGAGTGTTCGCTAGACCTTGCTTCCTTATCCTGCTGGGCACAAAGCTAGAGGCTGTTCCAGCCTCCCTTGCAAAGGTGCGACCACAGTCTGGGTTCTGGTCAGTGGAATGCCGGCAGAACTTGCCACTTCCAGATCTGGCCTGCAGATTCCTCCCCTGCAATCCCCACCTCCAACCTGAATGAGGGGACCCTGAGGATCCAGGGCTATATTGCCCCGTATGGTGACTACGAGACACGTGTGGCCACGACACTTGAAATATGGCTAATCTGAATCAACATATGATGCATCAATTTCAGATTTCAAAAACATACACAAAGGCCAGGCGCAGTGGCTCACACCTGTAATCCCAGCACTACGGGAGGCTGAGGTGGGAGGATCACCTGAGGTCAGAAGTTTGAGAGCAGCCTGACCAACATGGTGAAACCCCATCTCTACTAAAAATACAATATTAGCCAGGCATGGTGGCGCATGCCTGTAATCCCAGCACTATGGGAGGCCGAGGCGGGAGGATCACCTGAGGTCAGAAGTTTGAGACCAGCCTGACCAACATGGTGAAATCCCATCTCTACTAAAAATACAAAATTAGCCGGGCATGGTGGCACATGCCTATATTCACAGCTACGTGGGAGACTGAGGCAGGAGAGTCACTTGAACCCGGAGGGTGGAGGTTGCAGTGAGCTGAGATCACATCATTGCACTCAAGCCTGGGTGACAGGAGTGAAACTCCGTCTCTAAATAAATAAATAAATAAATGCAAAAAATATGAAAAAATCAGAATGTAAAATCTCTCATTAATAAGTTTTATATTGATTGCATGTTGAAATGATATTTTGGATATATTGGATTAAATAAAATATATTATTAAAATTAATTTCACCTGTTTATCTTTTTACCTTTTAAAAATGTAGCTACTAGTGCGTTTAAGAATTACTAGCCAGGCACAGTGGCTCACGCCTATAATCCCAACACCTTGGGAGGCTGAGGTGGTAGGACTGCTTGAGGCCAGGAGTTCAAACCAGCCTGGGCAACATATCAAGACCCTGTCTCTACAAAAAATTTAAAAATCAGCCAGGTGTGGTGGCATGTGCCTGTAGTCCTAGCTACTTGGGAGGCTGAGGTGGGAAGACAGCTTGAAGCCAGGAGTCTGAGGCTGCAATGAGCCATGATTTTGCCACTGTACCCCAGCCTGGGCAACAGAGCAAGAACCTGGCTCTAAATAAATAAATAAAGTTACATTATGTGGCTTGAATTCTTTTTCTATTGGACAGCTCTGATCTAGCGGGCAGAGTCATAGGATGGAAGGAGCCGGGGTATGGGGTCACTGTGTTGAAGAGAGCTGCCTAAGAGGGATGGTTGCACAGAGTTGCAACCATCAGCACAATCAATTTCAGAACATTTCATACATGCCCCCCCCGCCACACACACCAAAAAAAAAGGAACCCGCACTAGCAGTCACTCCCCGTTCCCCACCCACAGGCTGAAGTAAGCTTGAATACCCGTGATGGGCTGTCACATGAGCAAGAGATAAACTTCAAAATGCTGTAGCAGGTAGACTCCTGTGGCAGTTTAAAGACAGCCCCAGTTGTGACCATCAAACTCCTGCCATCAGAAGGTGGGGTCTTCGTCCCTTCCACTTAAGTCGGGGTCGGCTTGGTAGCTGTTCTGAGGTCTCAAGAAACTGGCAGCTTCCTGGATCCTGGAACATTTGCTCTTGGAGCTCTGAGCCATCGTCTAAGAAGTCTGACTCTGCCAAGGCCACCATGGTAGAGATGCTACATGGGGAGGCCCTGGGACTACAGGATGACTGTTTCAGTCATCCTAGCTGAGGCTCTGGACATTGTGGAGCAGAGACAAATTTTCCCCTCTGTGCTCCATCTGAACCCCTGACCCCGTGAGATAATTTAAGCAGCTAAATTTTAGAATAGTTTTTCTATGTGACAATAGAGAACCAGGACACCTCCCTAATAATACATGTTCCTTCTACATCCCTATTTGCTTCAAGTTCCTGGGCACCTCTCTGGGTAGCATCAGGGATTTGGTAAACAAGCCCACTGCTCTGTCAGTTTTATGGGTCTGAATCATATCCCCTTCCTCCAGTCTCATCGCCAGAAGAGCATGGCAGCTACTAGGTACATTCATTTATTAATATTTACCCAATAAATCAGGTTTGGTCCTTTCCTCTGCCTCCTTTCTTTTCCTTTCCACCAGGAAGTTTTCAAAGACTAGGGCTCTCCCCTACAAAATGATATGTCCTGTCTTCTGGCAGGATCTGAAGACCCCATAGCTCTTCCAATCAGTAGTAAACTATCCTTCAATGCAGCCAGGCCTTGGGAATGGGCTTCTAGCATTTTGAGGCCTTAGTGTCCACCCCAAGCCTTCCAGAGAATCCTCCCTCAGTTTCTCCAGCATCACAGAGAACCCCAGGGACATCAGATAAGCCAGCTCTCTTGCCCAGCCACAGAAAGTGCCTGCTATAGACTACACTGTGTTCCCCGCAAATTCATACATTGAAGCCCTATCCCCAGTGCGATGGAATTTGGAGATGGGACTTTTGGGAGATAGTTTTAGATGAGGTCATGATGGTGGGGCCCCCATGATGGGATTAGTGTCCTTAAAAGAGACACCAGAGAGTCTCTTTTCCCCCAAACCACCACCAGGTGAGGAAACAGTGAGAAGGTGGAAAGCCAGGAAGAGAGCCCTCATGAGAAACCAGCCATTCTGGCACCTTGATCTTGGATTTCTGGCTTCCAGAACTGTAAGGAAATACGTTTCTATCATTTACGCCACCCAGTCTATAATTTTTTTTCTGGCCGCCTGAGATAAGATAGTGCCCTAGTGCCCAACTGAGGTTCTCAAGCCATGTCCACCAAGAAAGACTGGTGGGCTCAAACCACCTGGGGAATTTTGACCACATCAGTTGTGTCCTGAGAGATACTTGGGTCAATGCGACCATCAGTCACTGAGTGCCCTGAGTCAGAAGCTGCTTATTAACCAGAGCACACCAAGACTGGAATATACCTGCCAAAAATGGAGCTTTAAGAAGTCTACGGAGTTGTGTGGGCTTTAAATATATATTTTCAGCTGCAGAGACAAAGATGGTGTATTTGACATGTCCCCAAACCTACCTACTGATCTATCTATATAAAATCCAACCCCCTTCCATTAATTAGTGCTTAACCTTAAGCTCCTTTTAGTGCAAAACAATTTTACCAATCAAGAACCTCCTGGAATGGATGGCTTATCTTGGAGCCAGCAGCTTATTAAATGAGGGACCATGTCACCAGTGACAATGCGATTGCATTGCTTTCATTAAATAAGGAATACAGTTAGGCTCTTCAGGATCCAAACATAATTTTTTTAATTAAAAAATTATAAAGCCCGGAATTATACAATATTTTCCAAGTACCTAGATGATCCTTGACACGGCATCTGTCCCAAGACATGCCGGAAAGGATGGCTGTCAGACAGAAGAGAGAAGAAGAAACTTCCTAAAGCCAGGAGCCTTCTGTTTCTTTGTCTCATTCTATATAGATAATGGAAATTCACCATGGACTATAAATATCTCAGGCCAAATGAGGTCTGATTGCCAGTGGTGGGTGCACCCTGGGGAAGACTGATTCTAAACTGTGACTTTATCCAACAGACCTCATGGGTAATGGGTTTGGAAAAGGGCAGCCGGGTGGCCGTGCCCACCGTAGGTGGGGACCATGAGCATTTGAATTGTTTCTCAGGCTCCTTACCCAACCAGGACACCCTACCTGAGCTTTCACTCCCAAACCAGACCTTGTTAAGTGCTGTTAAATAGTGAATGGGTAGGGATGAGCTTTTGAAGGAGAAATGCTCCATGTAGAAGTAACCATGACTGTGGCATAAGGCTTAGAGGACAGGTTCTGATGTCAGACAGTCCTGGCTACGCCTCTTACGTGGGCAAGTTGTTAGACTTTTTAAGCCTCAGTTTATCCACCTGTAAGATGGGGTTACTAATGGTTCCTATTTTATAGAGTTGTTGAGAGGATGCAATGAGTTGATGCATAGAAAGATTTTTAGCACAATGCCTGGTGCTTAAGTTATCCAATAAAAATCTGGTTGAGAGAAGGATGAAGGTGATGATGGCAAAACTGGGGGCTAAGGTGTGAGTTGTGCCAGGACCTCTGGCAGGCAACCTCACCCATCCTTTGAGGGGCTGAGAGAAGAGAGAGCCCCTCCCTCAAGGAAATAAATTCACCACACCTATCTGCTACTGCTACAACCTCAGCCTCACTCCCAGGGAGCTTCACCACAACAGTTTACAACAGCCCAGATTCCAGCTAACTGGTACAGACTTAGGCTGAGTTTACTTCTCAGTAGCAAGACCTAAGGAAGTGGCAAAATGAAGGCAACTGGAACAGGTCAGAGTAGCCTCTACCCCAGGTCTGGGGCTGTCTTCTGTTGCCCCACTGCAATAACTCCCACTTTGTGCCTGGCCTTCATCATCAAGTTACTCTCCCATTCTCCGGCTACTTTGCCTTATTGCCTGGCTACTCCCTCTCGCCCCAGCTACTTCCCATCACCTTACCTGCTTCTTCATTATCCAATTCTCTGTCACCTACTCAGATGCTCCCTGATTACCCAGCTACTTTGCCACCCCCAGCTGGTTATAGTATCTGGAGTTTTCCTCTAATTTAACATCAGTTTGGAACTATCAAGGGAATCCTGGTTTCAGCCAGGGCAAGTCTGTCCTGGTCTCTATCCTCCTCCTCCTCCTCCTCCTCCTCCCTCTCTCTCTCTCTCTCTCTCTCTCTCTCTCTCTCTATATATATATATATATATATATATGAAACTGTCTCTTCTTGGACAAGCAGCTGGTATTTACAGGTGGGATGTCCTGCCTATTATCTTTGAGGCCTTTAGTCTGGGCTGCAGGGAGCGGGAAGGCACAGCTCACATGGTACACACCTTGGAGCACTGCCAGGAGACTCAGCCACAATGGGGGCACCCCACTGGGTGGGTGGCATGGCCCTGTTGCAGCTCTCCTGGCTCCAAGTGTGCTGCTCAGGCAGGGGGCTCCTCCTCTTCACCAGGGCCCTGCCCTTAACCAGCCCTGCAGTTCAGGATGTTTTCTCCTGAAAGCTGGGAGAGCTTCATTATGGATCTGATTAAATCATAAGGAATCTCATCCCAAGCCTGCCAGAAAACAAGTTATTTTCAGCGTCCGTGGGCAGCAAATGGAGAAGAAAGTCATGAGCCGGAAGGAATGACTATATAGAAACCGATCCCATTCAGGGGAAGGTTGGCCACCATGTCTCCTTGACAAAATGTTAGCTGCCAAGTAACTTGGGGGAAGTTTTGCGAAGTATCCTAGTGTTTTTTTTTTTTTTTTTCAATAACAAGGGAAGAGATTGCATTAATTCCAAAAGGTTAGAGAAAGCAATTTAAAGAAGTTAATTAGGGTCCCTCCAAAGAGCTTTTGTTATTAAGATGGGTTTTAGACATTCAAATGGCTCAAGTCAACCAAAACAGATATTCATGGCCGTCTTTAGAGATGACACATGGGAACCAGGAAAAGCTGGGCACCATGGGTCTATGGTCTCAGAAGTTCTTCAGGGGGCAGGTCGTTTTCTTTTAGAGACTCTGCAAGGGCTCTCTATTGCAAGCAGGCTTTAAGTCATATATTATGAGGGGTGGCCAAAGCCTTTCACTTCCCACTGGCTTCCAATGAAAATTGCTGCAAAAAAGTGCTGACTCATTCATACTAAAGTGTAAATGACTGCAATAAGAATACTCTTATGTGACTGACTGATAGAAGGCCTCCATTGAGTAAACCGAGATAGAGAAAATGGGAGTAGTTATGGCAATGTGGGGAGCAGAAGAATTAGGAAGAAAAAGGAAGAGATGTTAATCTTGCCTCCGGCTTATTGTAACTGAGGCTACTGGCAGATGATAGTAACAGCTACACTGACTGTGTCCACTGTCCATCGTTTATTTCTATGAATCTTCACGGTGACCCACTCCCCTCCCTTCCCTGCATCATTCTCTCCACTTTACAGATGAGGAATCTGAGTCCAAAAGAGGTTAAGTAACTTGCCCAAGGTCACAAAATAGAGATTAAAATTTAGTTTTGTCTGACTCCATATTCTTAACCGTCAAGGTCCACTGCATCTCTGCAGAGCTTCCCAAGCTTTCCACTGAAGGCCTCTTTATATTCTATTGCACCTATGTCATCCATATTTTGAAAGATTTTATTACTGAGCACACTGCATTTGTGAACTAATAATTTCTTCCATCTGGCTGATGATTATTTTTCTACTCCTGTTTCTGTTACAACATCAATCCAGACTTTAACCCCAATTATTGAAGGTTCAACATAATATTATAAAATCACATAAATCACTGTTGTGTCTATGCAGCTAATAGGCTAATAAAATTAAATCAGCATATGCGCCATTGCCCAGTGCTGAATTCTGAATGCCACATGGTTTTAGAGTCAATGCCACCTAAACACTAGGCATTCTCAACCCAAAGTCCGGGGTTCCCAGAAAGAGGCAGTGTTTGGTCCACCCCATACATCTCAGATATTCCAGGGACATCAATAGCCAATTACAGTGTTCGAGCAACATGACGTGCCCAGGGTTATCACATCGAGTTGCTAGAATTCGTATCTAAAGCAAAGCGAAGTCTAGAATGTGTGGTAGATTATAACAACGGCCCCCAATGAATCACGCCTTTCAGTACCCAAGCGCTTGTATAGACTCTTCCCACACTGACTCTGAGCTTGGCCACGTGATCCATTTTAGCCAATGAGACATGAGCAAGCACGATGCAGGCAAAGGCTGGATAAATACTTGTGCATTGGAGCTTACCTGCTTGGAACTCTGAGACCATTATGCTGGATAAAGAACCAATGCAGAGAGAGGCAAGGTCATCCCAGCTGAGCCCCAGACACTGGCTGACCCAGCAGCTACCTGTAGCCTCATGAGTGAGCCCAGGCAGAACCAGCAGAAGAACTGCCCAGGGAAGACCAGCAGAAAGAGTGCCCAGTCAAGCCAAAGAATCATTGAGAAATAAGAAGTTGTTCTTTCAATCCACTAAGTGTTTCAAGAGTGGTTTGTAATGCAACAAAAGGCAAGTGATTACAGTCTAGCCCTTGACACTGATTCACCCAGAGGACTGCCACTACTACTTTTGTGGTGCCCAGGAAATTTGGGGTCCTTAAGCCAAAAAGCCTGTGTCCTGAGCTTCTCTTGAAAGACTGAAAACCCTAACACCTCCATCAAGATTTGGGTTTTATTTAGCTTTTCCAGCATAACTGGCAGAGGTACCATTTCCCTCTCCCCTACTCAGCAGGTTTCTTGTATGTTCTTTCTTAGTCTTCACCTCTGCTCTGCATGCAACTTCCTCAGCCTAACATGGTAAACAAAGGATGAGGGCAGTGGGACCAGCTCTGTTTTTTGGTACAAATATGGGATGGACATGTTGGAAAATGTAATACTCTGAGAAGATTCTGGAACATTCCTGTTTTTCAAATCCCAGTGTTCCTCCACGTGATGCTCCAGCTTTGGCGATTGTTGAGAGAACGGCCTGAAGTCCGTGTGTACAAAGAGCCTCATGAGTTTTGTTGACAAAAATACTGATCATTTTCTCACTCCATTAGAAAGGAAACAGTGGGGCCGGGCGCGATGGCTCATACCTGTAATTCCAGCACTTTGGGAGACTGAGGGGAATGGATCACCTGAGGTCAGGAGTTTGAGACCAGCCTGGCCAACATGGTGAAACCCTGTCTCTACTAAAACCACAAAAATTAGCTGGGCGTGGTGGTTGGCACCTGCAATCCCAGCTACTCAGGAGACTGAGACAGGAAAATCACTTGAACCTGGGAGGCAGAGGTTGCAGTGAGTCGAGATCATGCCACTGCACTCCAGCCTGGGCAACAGAGCGAGACTCTATCCCCCCATGCTACCCCCGACCCCTGCAAAAAAAAAAAAAAAAAAAAAAGGAAACAGTGGTCCCTAGAAGCCAAGCAAGAATCAATCATGCCAGCAATGCCTCATCTATCTTCTCAATGGGTTCACTACACTGAGAAATTTCAAAGATAGAAAATGTCTAGACTCCATTGAGCACTTGACAAGCCTCTCATATATCTCCTTATTAACACCCTGGGGAAATGCTGGTTGTGTGTCATTGTGGTTTGATTTGGCGGAGGTTCCAAGGGAGTTCCAATTGGTTAAATATCCCTAAGATCCCTAGGATGGTATCACCTTGGTGACCGACCATGGTTGACCAGCCTACCAACAGCAGTTTCTTCTCCCAAGAGCAGTCTCATATTATCCAAGTTTATGAGGCTGCTGCATTAAAACACAATGCCAGGATCACAGGAGAATAATTGCCTTGCATGTCTGAAATTCAGTTAAGCACGGTCAACTCGTTCTGTGCTTGTAGGCAGACCTGGCTGGGATGCCAAATTATAATCAGAAGGTTGTAAGGAAGTACATAATCATCACGTTTAACGATTACGCCAAGATCACCAAGATGGGTTGAAGTCCCCTTTTTCCATAATCGGATTGTCCTTAGCAATGGGATGGTAATCATCAAAGTTGTTGCTCACAGTGTCCTCTCCCCTGAACGGTATTTAAATAGAATTGTTCATAAATGATCTCCTAGCCCCCTTTTTCTGGCATCTGTTTTTGACAAGGCCTTTTCCGCCAACGCTCCCACCTCCCGCCCCGAGATACAGGGCCTTGCTCTGTCACCCAGGCTGGAGTGCAGTGGCACAATGGTGACTTACTGCAGCCTTGCCCACATGGACTTAAGCAATTCTCTAGCCTCAGCCTCCCAAGCAGCTAGGACTACAGGCCCACATCACCATGCCTGGCTTTTGTTTTTGTTTTTGTTTTTGGTAGAGATACAGTCTCACTATGTTACCCAGGCTGGTCTCGAACTCTTGGCCTCAAGTGATCCTCTTGTCTTGGCCTCCCAAAGTGCTGGGATTACAGGTGTGAGCCACCATACCCGGCAAGGCCTTCTTTATAATAACACCATCCATTGTTAAGCATGTTAATACTATGCTCTCTTCACAATGATTTTGCTAGACTCTGAGCTCCAAGGTGGCCTGGCCCATTTTGTTTTGTTCACTACTGAACCACCAGTGCCAGCCTGATTATGTCCAGATTATGTTCCATAAATATCTGTGCATGAATCGCTACTCTGATCCATCACATTTTGTTGTAATTTAACCCTCAGAGAGAAATCATCTTCCACGTTTTGTAGGAAAAGATTTTTTTTTTTTTTTTTTTTTTTGAGACAGAGTCTCACTCTGTCACCCAGGCTGGAGTGCAGTGGTGTAATCTCAACTCACTGCAACCTCTGCCTCCTGTATTCAAGCAATTCTCCTGCCTCAGCCTCCTGAGTAGCTGGGATTACAGGCATGCGCCACCATGCCCAGCTAATTTTTGTATTTTTAGTAGAGGCTAGATTTCGCCATGTTGGCCAGGCTGGTCTCGAACTCCTGACCTCTGGTGATCTGCCCACCTTGGCCTCCCAAAGTGCTGGGATTACAGGCGTGAGCCACTATGCCCAGCCAGCTCTTTTTTTTTTTTAATTGTAGAGACTCCTGCTACTGTTCCCACATACCAACTGCAAATAACAATGTAGTTAAGTTCATTTCAATTGCACAATTATTCCCAATGGGTAATAGTTGACTTTGACACATTACTCTGGAAAAGGTCTCCAGGGGTGTGGCCCCAGGCAGCATCTCTGCCCATGACCTATTCAACAATTTTTTTTTTTTTTTTTGAGATGGAGTCTTGTTCTGTTGCCCGGGATGGAGTGTAGTGGCATGATCTCGGCTCACTGCAACCGCCACCTCCCATGTTGAAGCAATTCTCCTGCCTCAGCCTCCCGAGTACCTGGGACTACAGGTGCCCACCACCACACCTGGTTGTTTTTTGTATTTTTTAGTAGAGACAGGGTTTCACCATGTTGGCCAGGCTGGTCTCGAACTCCTGATCTCAGGTGATCCGCCCACCTCAGCCTCCCAAAGTGCTGGGATTAACAGGCGTGAGCACCACGCTGGGCCCTATTTAACATTTTTATCAGGGATTTGGATAATGGCCTATGACTGTGTTTCTAAGTCAGCAGCCTCTAGCTTAGCCACAGTTGACTAATTACATTATTTCTAATGAAATACAATCAAAAATTTAGCAGCTATTGTATTGGACGGCACATTTCCATCATCAGAAAAAAATTCTATTGCACAGTTCTGGTCTAGAAGGCAAATCCTTATTGCAATTATGAATGATATAGAGTAGAAACTGCCGGTGAATATTTCATTTGAGGTGAATATATTTAATTATGGCCTGACCAGCATCCATTCTCCCTCCTTCTGGAAATAGCATCCCAATATTTTTGGGGGAAGTGGGGTACAACACAATACCAAGTGTCAGTCCATGTGTTTGGGAGAAGCAGACTCCAGGAGTGGGCATATGGCTCCAATCAGACCAATCATAGCATTGCTTCCCTTATCTACCCATTACAATTGACTCAGGAATTGACCTCATAGCCAATGAGGTTCCATTCTGGGACTTGTTGAGCCTGGGACACTTCTGGGAAAAGAAATTATTCTTATTGAGGTTGCCAAAAGGATTTAGGATATATATTTCAAGCTGCTGATAGTTGTCTTCTCAGAGACATTTCTTGGTAGTCTCATGCATCCACATGTGCCTGAAGTTGTGCTATCTTTGAATTCCCCACTACATGAACACTGTTTTGTTAACCTTGTTAGCTTGAGTTTTTGTCACTGGTGACACAAAAGTCCTAACGTATCATTCAAGAATCCAAAATTATCTGAACAGGTAGATAATTGGGCTCAAAGCTCAACAAGATAAATGTAGAGCTTGACCTCAATGTTAAAAACCAACTGTGTGTCCAGGAAGACTTTTGGGGTGCTGGTAATGTTCTGTTTCATGATCTGAGTGCTGATTAGTTACATGGGTATGCTCAGCACATGAAAATACAACCAGTTTTACCCTTTTCTGTCTGACGATTATGCTTCAACAAAGTTTTTTGGTTTTTTTTTTTTTTTTTAATCAGAATGGGAAAAATATAGCTTCGTTAATGGGAAACTGACTTGGGGGTTTTGTTTTCTTATAAATTCAATATGAGTCAACAGCAGCTACCCAAAAACCTAATGGAAACTTAAGTCGTACTAACAGGCAAAACCAACCAGAACGAGGAAAGTGACAGTTCCATTCACTCTAGAGTGAGCCAGATCAGACTTTGGGAAGAACGTAGACAGAGTAGAGCATGTTCACAAATCTCAAAGCCACATGTCATAAAAGAATATGAAAAGGAACAGAAGTAGTTAGCCTGGAGAGAAGGGAAGAGAGGATAGAATCTGGATAGGACTCAGATCTCCAGGGTCACTGAAACACTGGAATGATCACACAATCTTATCATCTGCAAATAATGTTCTTTTCTAAATAGAAACCCCCAAGATAACTCACTGAAAAACCAAGACTAAGGTGAATTCAGTAAATTCACTTGGTATAACATTAATGAACAAAACCCAAAGCCCTCCTTTTAAGACATTAAACAGGACTTATATGAAAACAACAACAAAAACAAACAAACAAACAAACAAAAAAAAACAACCCTACAGCTTTCCTAAAGGACAAGAAAAAATACATGCTTAACAGAGACATGTGCCATTTGCCTGCTTAGAAAAACTCAGTATGATAAACATATCACTTTTGTCCAAATTAATTAATTATTTTAATTTCTAAAAAACTTTTAAGTTCAGGGGTACAAGTGTAGGTGTGTTACATAGGTAAACTTGTGTCATGGGAGTTTGTTGTACCGATTATTTCATCCCCCAGGTATTAAGCCCAGTACCCATCAGTTATTTTTCCTGATGTCCTCCCTCCTCCCACAATCCACCCTCCAGTAGGGACCCAGTGTGTGTTGTTGTTCCCCTCTATGTGTCCATGTGTTTTCATTTAGCTCCCACTTATAAGTGAGAACATGTTGTATTTGGCTTTCTGTCCCTGTGTTAGTTTGCTAAGGACAATGGCCTCCAGCTCCATCCATGTCCCTGCAAAGCTTTGGAGAAATCTATTTTTGAGGTTTGGAGGGAAAACTTGACCAAACAGTCCTAAATATTATGTGAACAGCTGAAAATAACCAGGAACATTTTGAAAAAGAAGAGTAATCTGAGGAAAAACTTGTTTTATCACATATTAAGCCACAATATAAACCTACAAGGATGAAAGCGGTATGTAACTGGCACCAAAATAGGTTGCTGGAACAGAATAGACAGGTTGGAGAGTTACCCTTCATTACAGATGAGGCTTTAGAGTACGAGGGTGGCCTCACAAACTCGTAGGGAAGGAAGGGATGTCGGGACAATTGATGATGCTTTGGAAACAAAATATAGACAGATTTTCATTTAGTACTCTATACTAAAATGAAGTCCAGAAATACTACCTATTTATTTAAATAAGGCCAAAAAACCCTAGAAGAAAACATAGGTTTAATATACATCACTAGATGAGGAAACATTTTAGTGCAAGAGCCCATAAAGTATTTCCGTAAAGGGCCAGATAGTAAATATTTTAATCTTTGCAGGCTACATGGTCGCTGTTACAACTCAACTCTGCCATCGTAATGTGAAAGCAGCCATAGATAATAGGTAAATGAGTGGGCATGGCTGTGTTCCAATAAAACTTTATTTACAAAAACAAACAGTGGGAATATTTGGACTTCAGGCCATAGTTTTCTGGTCCCTGCTTTAAAGGGATAAAAACAAAAAATAAAATGATTTTAAAAAAAGAAATCAAGTATCATTAGGTTTGACAATATAAAAAATAAGAACTCCAAGGCATAAAAAATTACTATAAACAAAATGTTAAAGCAAACACATACACACACTGCAGAAAATGTACGAACCATATATGACAACAAAGAGTTGGCATCTCTCCCTCCAATGTCATTCTCCCCCTTTCTCTCCTTCTCCCTGTCTCCTCTCACACACACAAACAGAAACGTACACAATCATTGAAACCAATAAGAAGCACACTAGTAGAAAAAATGGACAAATAGTCCGGGTGCAGTGGCTCATGCCTGTAATCCCAGCACTTTGGGAGGCCGAGGCAGGCAGATCACCTGAGGTCAGGAGTTTGAGACCAGCCTGACCAACATGGTGAAACCCCATCTCTACTAAAAATACAAAAATTACCCGGGTGTGGTGGTGGGTGCCTGTAATCTTAGCTACTCAGGAGGCTGAGACAGGAGAATTGCTTGAATCCGGGAGGCGGAGGTTGCAGTGAGCCAAGATTGTGCCACTGCACTCCAGCCTGGGGACAGCGTGAGACTCCATCTCAAAACAACAACAAAAAAGACAAACAAACTAGACAACTCAAAGAAGGAGAGAGATGACCAGTAAGCTTATGAATAAGTATTCAACCTTAACTGTCTCGATTTTATGCAAATTAAGACAACAGGACTATTTTCCATATATCAAATATATCAGCAAAGGTGTGTTTTCAATGTCATCATCCAGCATTGATGTGACAGGTAGTGATGAGGTGGGGAGACAGCAGGGATGGATACACACAGCTGATACAACCTCTCTGGTAGTCAAATGAGTGGTTTATATTGAGACCTCAAAGCCAATGAACATCTAGGAATCTACCTAGTAAATAATCAAAGCTATGGCCAAATGCTTTTTATTTTTATTTTATTTATTTCGTTTTTTGGAGACAGGGTCTCACTCTGTTACCTGGGCTGGAGTGCAGTGGCACAATCACAGCTTACTGCAACCTTGACCTCCTGGGCTCAAGAGTTCCTCCCACCTCCACCCCTCAAGTTGCTAAGACCACAGGTACACGTCACCAGACCTGGATAATTTTTTAAATTTTGTGTAGATATGGGGGTCTCACTATGTTGCCTAGGCTGGTCTTGGACTCCCGGGCTCAAGTGATCCTCCTGCCTTGGCCTCTCAAAGTGCTAGGATATACAGGCATGAGCCACTGCGCCCAGCCAACCAAATACTTTTATACATTGATATTCACCACGGCATAATTTATAGTAGCAAAAATTGGGAATGGCCTCAAAATGCAACAATAAGGGAGTAGCTGCATAAATTATGGAACATCCATGACAGGATGTATGATGTCATCTTTAGAAATCTCTTTTTCCAAAGAGTATATAAAGATAAGACAAAATATTCAACCCCTCAACAGCATTTGACTGAGCTGACAGTCCTTTCTTCCAGACTTCTGAGAAGCCACACTATTCCTGGTTTTCTTTCTACCTTCTGAGTAGATGATTCTGGTCTCCTTTGTTCTCTTCTTCTTGGGTCAACATGCAGCTATTGAGGTGTCCCAGAGCTTTCTCTAGTGATCCCTTCTCTGCGATCCCTTCTCTGCTCCAACTACCATTGCTTCCTAGATGACCTCCTACAGTCCTGCATTTTTGAAAATACTGCACTTGTATCATGCTGATGACTTCCCAAGTATTACAACCATCCCTGATACCTCCCTGAGCTCCAGACTCACATATTCATCTGCCTCTTCAAGATCTCCATGTGGATGTTAAAAGGACATGTCAACTTGGACAGTCCTGTAGAACTCAATTCTCTCCAAATCCCCTCCTCCCTCCTACTCCGATCTTCCCAGTCTCAAAATGTGGCACTGTCATCCACCTAGGTGTTCAAGCCAAAAACCCAAAAGTCGTCACTGAGTCTCTCCTCCGTCACTTGACACAGAAGCCCTGTGGGCTCCACCTCCTGATTTCTGCATCGCCCAGTGACCACCACAGGCTCTCACCAACGCTATGAGGGCTTCTCATGAGCCTCCCTGCTCCCCTTATGGTCCTGTGAAAATAGATTCCTACAGTCCATTGTGCACTCAGCAACCAGGAAAAACCATCCCTGATTCAAAATCTGTGTCTCATCATATGGTTCCCCTTTCAAAACCACCAGTGGCTTTTCATCGAAATCAAATGTACAGTTCCTACTCTAGTCTTCTAAGGTCAGTATGCTTTCCCCCAACCACCTCCTCCCCCTACTCTTCCACCTCCCATCTTTCTCCTGTCTTCAAACATGCCAACCCTTTTCCCATCACACATCCTTTGTACATTTCCTCCAGACTCCTCCACATTCAGGTCTGAGCCCAAATCACCTCCTCAGACAGGCTCTCCCTGATACCACAGCTCTAGCAGATGACTAATTTTGCTGAATTCACAAGTGAATGTTAGGGTAAAAGTTGTTTTCACTTTTACATTTTTATTTATTTGTTTATTTATTTTTTAGGGACAGAGTCTTCCTCTGTCACTTAGGCTGGAGTGTAGTGGCACCATCACAGCTCATTGCAGTCTTGAACTCCAGGGCTCAAGCCATCCTCCCACCTCAGCCTCCTAAAGCTCTGGGATTACAGGCATGAGCCACCACATTTGGCCCTAAAAGTTGTTTTTTAAATGTACACAAACTCACTCCTTGTTTGTGTGTAGACCCGAAGGGTTGAAGACAGCTGGGCTCACTCTCTGCCCCATCTGTCCCTCTAGATCTTCCCCTCTCCATGCCTGAGGAAGCCAGTTGACTTGCACTACATCAAAGGTTTCCTTGCATTCTGCTTTCTGGTTAGGTTTGTCACCGAAAGCACCAGAATGGCAGGGGCATGGAGTGGCAGCCACCGCTCCTTTAGGCAGCCCTCTCCATACGGTGCCTTCCTTAGGTTCCAGTAGGTTCATTTCCTTGTCTCCTTCAGGCCCGAGGGGTGGGGTGGGGTGGGTAAGATCTCCCAAATTTTGCTATCCCAGGGTATTGCCCCATTCCTTGTTGATCCCCATAAACCAGTGGTTCTCAAAGTGGTCTCTAGACTCTTTCAGGGTATTAAAACATCAAAACAATTTTCACAGTAACACTAAGAAATTACTTGCATTTTTCACTGTGTTGACATTTGCACTGATGGTGTAAAAGCAATGGTGGGTAAAACTACTGTTGTTTTAACAGAATTAACTTAGTGGCACCAAGCTGTACTAGCAATCACCATCTTCATTGTTTTGTATGTGCAATCAAAAGAAAAAAATTAATACCAGTTTCCCTTAAAAATGTCCTTGATAAAGCAGTAAAATGTATTAATTTTATGAAACCTTAATCCTTGAATACATGTCCTTTTAATATTCCATGTGACAAAATGGGAAGTTCAAAAAAAGAATAATCATTGTCTCCAACTGCATTACTTGAGCTATTTTTTAAGCTGTGTGCTAAGCTAGCCTCTTCTCTCATGAAGCACTAGTTTTACTTAAAGGATGTCTAGCAAACAATGGTTATTCAGACTTGAGTATTTAACAGGCAGTGTTTTTTTTTCCTAAAAAGGGCAAATGGATCTTCTCACAACTGACAGCATTTGTTACCAATGATAGAATTTGAACTTTTAAGCAAAAATCCAAATTTTAGGAAACTTTTATAGCTACCACGAACTTACAGTTTCCCAGTACTTGAATAATTGTATGGCAAGATTGGTATTGAAACTATACATTTTCTTATATTGTATAAAGCAATGTGTCAACATTTGGAAGATCTGTATAATTCAGTGAACCAATATTTTCTAACAGATCCAATATATTACATTAAAAAAAAAAGTACACATGGGTAAAAGAACCATTCAAAATGCAAGACAGACCAATGGATTTTGATGTAAATTGATATGGCTTCAGATTCCACACTGCAACTAACCTTTAAGAAACTACTACTTGTTGAGTTTAGATGTAGTATCAAAGAATATCCACAATATCTGAAAAAGCAATTAAAATATTTCCTCCCTTTTCCAACTACATAATATTTTCTTTATTTACTTCAACCAAAATAACATATCACAACAGATTGAAGGCAGAAGCAGATAAGATACTCCAACTGTCTTCCATTAAGCCAGATCTTAAAAAGATTTGCAAAAGTATAAAACAAGGCTACTCTCCTCATTGCTTTTTTTTGTTTTGAAAAATATAATTTTTCATAAAAATATTTATGTTAACATGTGGTGGTTTTAAAACATGTTCACAAATTCTCTCTTCAAAAGATGAAGCTTAATTCCCCACCCCTTGAGTGTGGGCTGGACCTAGTGAGTCATTTCTCATGAATAGAAGATGGTAGAAGTGATGGTACATGATTTCCAGCACAAGGTCATAAAGGCATTGCGGATTCCTCTATCTCTTGGATCACTCACTCTGAAAAAAGCCACCTGCCATGCTGAGAGAACACTCGAGCTGTCCTGTAGAGAGGGTCACATGGCAGGGAACTGAGGCCTCCTGCCAAGAGCCATGCCAGTGAGCCATCTTGGAAATGGATTCTCCAGCCCCAGGTAAATCCTGAAGTGACTGCAACCTTATGAGATATCCTGAACTAGAACCACCCAGCTGAGCTGCTCTGGATCCGTGAGCCATAGGAATTGTGTGAGGCAGTATATGTTTATTGTTTTAAGCTGCTAAATTTTGAGTTCATCTGCTACGCAGAAGCAGATCATCAACAGACAATGTGTTTATCATTCTGACTTAATGAATGAATAAATATTTAATGCCTCTGTTTAAATTTCAAATACAGTAAATATGGGTAGACAGAACCCAGTTAAACCAAAGCTTTTAGGAGTTCTCAGGTTTTAAGAATATAAAGGGCCTCTGAGACCAAAAAGTTTGAGGACCACTTCCCTAAACCCTTTACAAACTGCCCCTTTATCAAACTTTCCACAAATCACCCCATATAAAATCACCACTTGTTTCCTCCCAGGACGCTGCCTGACACAGCAATACCAAAATATTATCAATGGTTGTTGCTGTTCAGGGGGAATACGGGTGATTTTATCTTCTTCTTAATGCTTCTTTTTTTCTGTACTTCTAAAAGTTTCTGTAACAATAACAGGTTTTTTTTTTTAATAATTAGAAGAAAAGAAACTTCCCTTTTCAAAAGCACCAAAAGTGAAAGTCTGAGCTAGTTCCTGTAGATGAGCTGATGGTTTAAGATGGGGGTGGCAGGGCCCAGGTGTCCAGCACTGTGCCTGGGGGTGGGGGAGGGGGTTGCAGGTGGCAGGGATGACTGAGCACCCCACCCACCTGACCCCAGTCAGAACAGCTCCTTCCTTTGTTTTACATATTGGGTTTCTGCATAATATCTCATTTAAAGAAAAGTTTCCACTGCTTAAAAAAGAGTTTGAAAACTTTTACAGTGAGAAAAATCATTAAATTTAATAAGAGTTAAATTTAGAGTACAGAAGAATCACTCAAACATTTTTTGAATGAGAATTTCCATAAAGAAAACCCTACACATTCTGAGAGAAAAACAGAAGTCTCTAACAACTTAACATACATTTGATGGTTTCAAGGAAGGCTGGGCTATTGTGGCCCTAGAAAGAAGTTATATCTGGGGCTAAAGAGTTTATCTTGGGCCCCCAAATCAAAGGGCCCAAGATGCCAGCAGAAACACCAGGATGCCTAAGGCCAAAACAAACACAGATCAGTACCGCAAGTTAGGGTTCTCTAGTTTTCTAGTGAAAACAAAAGCAGGAAGTACAGGACTGCCTGGTGGTTAAATACATGGGCTTCAGAGAAACTGATCTGGGTTTGAATCCTGGGATTGAGTCTGACACTTAAAACCTGTGAGACCTTGGCAGGTGACTTAGTCTCTCTGAGCTTCAAATTTCTCATCTGTAAAATGGGGGATGAGAATTCACACAGTGAAGCCATTTTCCAAGACAGTACAGCAGTTTCTTAAAAAGTTAAACATAATTTATCATAGGATCCAACAATTCTATTCCTAGGTAATGACCCAAGAGAAATGAAAACATATATCCACACAAAGACTTGTACCCAAATTTGCTTACCAGCATTCTTCATCCTACCCCAAAATAGAAATAATCCAACTGTTCACCTACTGGTGAATGGATAAACAAAATGTGGCATATCTATACAATGGAATACTACAGGGCAATGAAAAGGAATGAAGCCCTGATATATGATGTCACACCAAGGATGAACCTTGAAAGCAGTATTCTGAATGAAAGAAGCCAATCACAAAGATCATATAATGTATGATTCCATGTAAATAATATGTCCAGAAAAGGCAAATCTATACAGACAGAAAGTAGATTGTAGTTGCCTGGGTCTGGGAACCAGGAGTCACTGCAAATGGGCATGAGGCTTCTTTTTGGGATGATGAAAATGCTTTCTGTTTGTTTTTGAGATGCGGTCTTGCTCTGTCACCCAGGCTAGAGTGCAGTGGTTCAATCATGGCTCACTACAGATTTAACCTCCCGGATTCAAGTGATCCTCCTGCCTAAGCCTTCCAAGTAGCTGGGACCACAGGCAAGTGCCACCATGGCTGGCTTTTTTTTTTTTTTTCAGTACAGACAGGCTCTCCAGGCTGGTCTAGAACTCCTGGGCTTAAGCGACCCTCTACCTTGGCCTCCGAAAGTGCTGAGATAACAGGTGTGAGCCACACCACCCAGCGATGGCAATGTTACAACTGGATTGTGGCTGATGGATGCACAATTCTGTAAATTTACTGAAAATCATTGAATAGTACATTTAAAGTGGGCAAATTTTATAATATGTAAACTGAACCCCAAGCTATTTTTTAAAAATGGGGTTTGACTCTCTAACCTCAGAGAGTGGCTGTGAAGATTAACCGAGATAACATATGTAAGGCAAGCTGCCTGGTACAAAGTACCTGATAAATAATAACAATGATGACAATCAGAACATGTTGTAATAATAGATTACGTAAATGTAGAATAATAGTGTAGAATAACAACAATTTATATCACTTACATAGCTCTTACCATACCACTTCAACATTTATCAACTTAATTTAACCCCCCCAACAACGTTATGAAGCACGTACATCATCATCCTCATTTTTACCGATGGGGAGATGGAGGCACTGAGAAGTAAAGTAACTTTCCCAAGGATGCACAGCTAGTAAATGGTAGAGCTAGGATTTGAATCCTGGAGGACAAACTGCAGGGTCTGTGCTCCTAGCCATGACACTACACTGTCTCTCAGTAAACATCAGCTACGTATTGAGTTGCTACTTTAACCAGTGATGGGGCAGGAGTGCAGAAAAGGCTCACAGATGGCTCCCCAGAGGTCACGCCGGACTCAAAGCTGAGGGTTACAGGAGTTAGTCACAGGAAGAGTGTCCCAGACAGAGGGAATTGCATATACAAAGGTGTGGAGGTAAGATAACGCAGGGAATATGGGAGGATCTTGGTGGAACTGGCGTTGCCTGGGGCAGAGGGTGATGGCAGTGAGAGCAGTGAGCATGTGGCTCAGGCAGGTCCAAGGGCAAGGACACTAGTCTAAAGGCAATGTGGGACCACAGGATGAAACTCAGTGAGTTCCCAGCCTGCCTTTCTCTGGAGACAACTCACATTCCCCAGGCAGGTCCAAGGGCAAGGACACTAGTCTAAAGGCAATGTGGGACCACAGGATGAAACTCAGTGAGTTCTCAGCCTGCCTTTCTCTGGAAACAACTCACATTCCCCAGGCAGGTGGGGGAGGTTGACTCAGAGGCTGCTGTGAGCTCAGGGGAGTGGGGGAGCTGCCACCCCACGCTCCCACGCCACTGTGAGCTAACACCCCGGCAGCCTCCCAAACACCAGCTCCACCAGCAAGAAGCAGCCGTTCCCAGCCTGCTGAAAGCAGCAGGCTCTGTAGTGCTAACAGGAAGCTGAGCATAGCCCAGTGAGGTCAAGGGCTGACTGATGGCAGCCTCACATCCCTCATCCAAACCCAGACACTTGTGGACCCTAAAACCAACCCAAGAGCCTGCCACAGAGCACAGTGTTCTGGCCCCTTCCCCTCACTTGGCTGCCCCATAGAGAGAGGGGGACCAGCCCATGGGGTCTAGCACTTTTCTCATTCAAATTTAATACCTTCAGATCCATCTCTTTAATTTCATCACATCTGTCCTCGATAAACATTTGCACATGGAAATAAAACATTCACTGTGGCAAAAGCAAAGCTACTGGAAAAATCTGCATCAATAAGGAGCTAGTTCGAAAATTTTGGTAATCCATACTATGGAATACTACACAGCAGATAAAAATAATGGCACAGATCTGTACTGTACATGTTCTGGCATGAAAACGACTCCAAGATATACCGTTGGATGGGAAAAAAAGAAAATTGCAGAATAATGTATCCAGGATACCATCACTTACTTAAAAACTTTTTTAAAAAGAAACCTGGCTCTATATTTCTCTTAAGTCCACAAATGCATAGGCAAATGAAAAAAAAAACCTGGAAAAGAAACATCAAACTAACAACAGTAGTGATGGATGGACAAAAAGAAGCAAAGAAGTGGGGGAAGGAGAGAGGGAGGAAGGGAGGGACAGAAAGGACTTTTTACTTTGTACACTTCTATGTTGATTGATTTTTACAAGAAGAATGTATTTGTGCATGTTTAGGTTCTGAAAAACATTAAGGTCTGTAAAAAACAAAACAAAATAAAGCGTATTATCACCATGCTGGTACAGGTCTCAGGGTAACCTTTCAAAGAATTGTCACATCCAGGACCTTGTCTAAGTCTTGCCATACCCTCTTGAGGGCAAGCTTTCAAAACCTGATTTTACAGATTAAAAAACTGAACGCAGTGGCTCACACCTGTAATCCCAGCACTTTGGGAGGCCGAGGTGGGCGGATCACTTTGAGGTCAGGAGTTTGAGACCAGCCTGGCCAGCATGGTGAAACCGCAACTCTACTAAAAATACAAAAATTAGCTGGGTGTGGTGGTGCGTGCCTGTAGTCTCAGCTACTTGAGAGGCTGAGGCAGGAGAATCGCTTGAACCCAGGAGGCAGAGGTTGCCGTGAGCCGAGATTGTGCCACTGCACTCCAGCCTGGGCGACAGAGTAAGACTTCATCTCAAAAACAAAACAAAACAAAAAAACTGGACCTGGAGAGGTGAAACAAGCTGCTCAAAGTCACAGGCAGGGCTGCGGGGCACTGATCCCTCCACTCCCAGCCCAGTGCTCCTTCTAACCAGGAAACAAGACATCAGCAAGGGGTAGGGGCTGGGCAGGGGGCTGGGAGGATGGTCTGAAGCCCACAGCCCATGCACAGAGCCCCTCAGGGAGGGACAATGAGGCTTTGTCAAGGAAGAAGGCAGTCAATAACGAGGGGTGAGAGAAGAGCTGATGAACTTCCGCCCCCAACAAAAATTAGACATCATGACAAGCCACCCACTGCGTGGGGATGGGGCTGCCGCGTCACTCGGCAAACTGCACGTGGGAAGGAGCCTCGGGGCCATGTCCCCAAGCCCGAGATTCCCCCTCTCTTCTCACCTGGGCTGCTCACCCCGGGCTCTCAGCAGAGCAGCTCCCAGCAGAGTGGTTCCAGGGATGCCTCTCGGCTCATTTCCTAGAGCCCTCTGCAGCCAGATGGAAGTGGAATTACACTTCTCAGAGGGTTCTAGAATCTGAAGAGCAAGGTGACTAAAACCCAGCACCCTCTTGGGCCAGAAGTGCCACACCTCTCTGCTCTTTCATTGACTGGAAGGTGTGTGCAGGGACCCAGGAAGCATGGCTAGGCCTCTCCAGGGACAGCCAGGAAGGCTTATTATACAGGGATGGGCCAGAGGTGCCAAGGGGAACAGGGGGGTGCACAGACCTTGGCTCACAATGAGTAGGCGAGACTGCCTCCGAACAAGCCCAGGGAAGGGGGCTGTGGCTACATCATGGATCCTCCATTCATTCCTACAACAGGAAGCAAACCTATAAGGCCATGAGGGCAGTGACAAGAGTCGGATGCCGGTGGTTCTGATCCTGCTCTGCCATCTTGGTCAAGGTTCTGAACCTCTCTGAGTTTCAGTTCCCCCATCTGTAAAATGGATGTTATCATACATGGCTCTTAAAGCACTGTACGCAGTACGGATCATGATATCTAGCTCATGAGACACAAAAATAATATAATTAAATTAAATATGACAAGTATAAGGTATCCATAAAATCTGGAAACATAGGCCAGGTGCAGTTACTCATGCCTGTAATCCCAGCATTTTGGGAGGCCAAGGCAGGTGGATCACCTGAGGTCAAGAGTTCAAGACCAGGTTGGCCAACATGGCGAAATCCCATCTCTACTAAAAATTTAAAAAAATAGCCAGGGCGTAGAGGTGTATGCCTATAATCCCAGCTACTCAGGAGGCTAAGGCAGAAGAATTGCTGGAACCTGGGAAGCAGAGGTTGCAGTGAGCCGAGATCACACCGCTGCACTCTGCCCAGCCTGGGCAACAGAGTGAGACTCCGTCTCAAAAAAAAAAAAAAAAAGAAAAAAATCTGGAAACATAGATTATATGAACGTGTATACATGTTTGTTTATATTTATTTACTCATTCACTTTACAGAATGAAAATGTCCTAGACAGCATTGTCTATATCTGTTTTCAGACTTTATGGACATCCTCTGATAATGTAAATAAAATATACTAATATAATAAAATAAAACAGTAATAATCACTTCCTCAGCATAAGGGACCATGTTTAGGAACTTCCCAGGGATTTTCTAACTTAATGTTCACAGCAAGCCCTTAAAGTGGATTTTCTTATTAGCCCCATTTTACAGAGGTGTAAACAAAGTATAGAGAGTGGAAGAGACTTGTCTACTTGTCAAGCTCACGTAGGGAACTGAGAAAGCCAGTTTTAGATTCAGGTAGTCTCACTTCAGAGTCCATCCCTCTACACCATTTATGACTGCAGCAAAGGCTACATACACAGAATACACGGAACAGCATTCAGAGGGTGCCAGGCATGGGGTCTGGCACAGAGGAGAGCTTTATGAAATGCAAGATCCTGTGAGTATTGAGCTTTTGGTGGGGAGAAATGAGATCCAACTTGTTCACCACTATATCTAGGAAAGTAATGCAAAAGAAGTTGTCTGTAAATATTGGTGGTTGTCTGTAAATATTTGTGGGAGGGAAAGAAAGTTATTATGGTATTCCTTGGCCAAAGGTTGGAATCCCTGTTCCCAAAAAAAATACAGCCGGGCAAGGTGGCCTGCCTATAATCCTAGCTACTTGGGAGGCTGAGGCATGAGGATCCCTTTAAGCTGGGAGTTTGAGACCAGCCTGGGCAACACAGTAAGACCCTAAGTCTAAATAAATAAATAAATAAAAACAAATGAATGAAGATGTTTAAACAAAAAGTCTAGGCCTGGCACTGCGGCTCATGCCTGTAATCCCAGCATTTTGGGAGACCAATGGTGGGCAGATCACTTGAGCTCAGGAATTCGAGACCAGCCAGGGCAACAAAATGAGACCCCCATCTCTATAATTTTTTTTTTTTTAATCTGCTGGGTATGGTGGCAGTACACCTGTGATCCCGCTACTAGGGAAGCTGAGGTGGAAGGATCACTTGAGCCTGGGTGGCAGAGGTTGCAGCGAGCTGAGATCGCGCCACTATACTCCAGCCTGGGAGACAGAGCGAGACCCTGTCTTAGAAAAAAAAAAAAAGAAGTCTAAGATAAATTCGAAGTTCCTAGGAACGTCCACTTCCTAAGAGGAATGGGGCTGCTGGAACTTGGAAGTGGGTCTGCAGACCTGCCTTGCCCACACGTCTACTGCACAGAACCTGGATTCCAAACCCTGATCAGAGGCCAAGGCAGCTGCGTGGCCGCCAAGGCACAGAGGGGCCTACCTTCCTCGGCGTCGTTCCTCAGCGAGGCCTCCAGCAGGGCCACGCTGGCTTCGAAGGACACTTTCTTGCGGCGGCCGCCCGTGCTGCGCTTCCGCTCATGCTTTCGCTTGCGGTGCTGCAAGTCCTGCTCGTACTGTGCCCATTTCTTCAGCTGCTGGGCCCGGCGCTTCTGGGCGGCCCGCAGCCGCTCCAGCGTGGGCACTTTCTCCAGCAGCTGCAGCTCCGTCAGCAGGTCCACGTGGCTGGCCATGGCCACCGCCCTCCCCAACGCCCTGGCTGGGGGCTAGCACGGTGCACCGGGGGCCAGGGCAGCGCGGGGCCTCTGGTGGGGCTGGGGCCTCATGGTGTGGCCTGTGGCAGGGAGGGAGACACAGATTAACACATGTGTCAGACTCCACAACTCAGATCTGATCGTCCCCCAACGCCCCGTGTTCCAAACGCTTTTAAGGTTTTCCTTCCATTGCTCCTCAAGAGAAGTGCAAATCCTTACAGTGGCCCTGTAAGTAGCAGCAAGGTCTGGCTGTGCTGTCTAATGCAGCAGCCAGTAGCCACTGTGGCTATTTAAATTTAAATTAATTAGAATAAAGTAAAATAATTTAATTCCTTGGTTGCACTATCCACATTTCAAGTGCACAATCGCCACATGCTTCATATTGGACAATGCAGATAAAGAATATTTCCATCACTGCAGAAAGCTCTATTGGATAGCTTGGTTGTCTGCCTCTCTAGCCACAGCTATTTAACAAGAACCATGCCATTTTAGTTTTCTCGTACAGAGTCACCCTACTTTAAGGATTTGGGTATCTGAGTGCTGGAATCAGAAGGGGTGCAGGGAGGGTCAGGACATGATGGGGGCTGCAGATCCCCAAAAATCTGGAGACTATACAAACATCCAAGGCCCCAGAATTATGAATATCTGACGCTTCTGCTCAAGCCTCTTTTCTTCTGATCACTATGGGATGCAAGTTGTTCTGGAGATGGGACGGACAAGACCAGAAAGAGACCAGAAGAAACAATATACTATTGCAGTGCTTCTCAAAGTGTGGTCTGGGAACCCCATAGGGAATCCCTGAAACCGTTTCAAGAAGTCCATAGGTCAAAACTATTTTCATAACTATACTAAGATATTACTAACCTTTTCTACTCATTATCTTATGAGTATACAGTGGTTCCCGAAGCTATATGAAAAGTGACATTGCAACAGACTAAATGCAGAAGTAGATACAAGAATCCAGCTGCTAAGCTCAACATAAAGAATTTTGCAAAATTTTTAAACATCACTTTTCTCACTAAATTTTTTTGTTTTGAAAAATAGCTATTTTTCATCAAAATGTTATATATGTTATGCTTTTATAACAGTCTAATAAAAATATGTTATAGATTATTATATTGTTATAATATATCATGGGTTTATGGTTTTATTTTAAAGGAATTAATGCTATTCTTAAAAATTTCTCAATATTCATTTATATTATGATAAATATTGACAGATATAATCCACATAAACAAAAGCTCTTTGGGATGCTCAATTTAAGGAACTAAAGAAATCCTAAGACAAAAAAGTTTGAAAACTGCTGAACTGCTGGGACATAGAAAATCTTAGTTAAAGTTTCTCTCTTTGGATGACCTTTAAAAAAAATTACATCTCTTGCTCTCATGAGTCTCAAATAACATGAGGTCAACAAAATTTCAGAGTCTAAAGCCAGCTGGTCTTCAGCACGGACTCCATGAACTTTCAGACACAGAGGGAAAGGGTCTTAGGACAATCACTTGATCCTCTCTAAGCTCGTTCCTCCACCTGCAAAGTGTCCTGTCCACCTCCCAGAAGTTACAGGTGCAAGGAATAAAAAGAGCTGGGGCTGGATGCACTGGCTCAATGCCTGCAATCTCAACATTTTGGGATTCCAGGGTGGGAAGATAGCTTGAGGCCAGGAGTTCCAGACCAGCCTGGGGAACATAGCGCGACCCTATCTCTACAAAAAAATAAAAATACTTTTTTTAAAAAGAGCTGGCCCAAAATGTTAAGACACCTAAGCAATGAGACACAAGCTTGGAGGAGGAATGGCAGGGAGACGTAAATGCAGCATGTCTGTGAACCAGCAGGCAAGGCCGGTTTGGGGTTGTTGGGTAACAGGAAAGAATGGCAGGAGTCTACATCTGTGTGATGTGGCCCACGGTCTCAAAGAGTATTGGGTTAGCCCCTGGTTGGTTTCAGGAAGCGTTGTTAATCTCCTGGGTCGCCTGCGTCACCCGCCCCTCCAAAAGCCCTTTCTACAGAAGCTGAAGAGCAGGGCTCAGGCTAAATCCTCGGGTGCTCAGGTTGGGTCAGATCCAGATAGTTCTTCATGTCTCTCCCAGTTCGGAGACTGGAGAGTAAACAGGCAGAATGGGGAAGGGGTTGGCTTGGCAATGCCCAAAGGGCAAAAGTTCCAGGGTCTGAGTGGGTGTGACCTCCAGCATAAATAAGCCAATGGCAAGGCTCAACGGGAGACAAGCTAGCTGGCTTTGGTTGCCTTTTGTTTGTTTTGTTTTGATTTCTGTTTTGAATACACTTGCAATGCACTTTCAACTAATTAAACTTTTTATTTTATATCATTGTAGATTCACAGGGAGTGTAACAAATAGTACAGAGAGAACCTGTGTACATTTCACCCAGTTTATCCCAGTGGTAGCATCTTGAAAACTACTATACAATATCACAGCCAGAAACCTGACAGTGATACAACCCACCAATCTTATGCCGATTTCCCTAGTTTTACATGTACTTATTTGGATGTGTTTTGTTTTATGCAATTGTATCAATGTATCTACCACCTCAGTTCATAACCACATCCATCTCCTTCTCTAAGCTCCCCCTCCAACCCACTCCTGTCCCTGCCTTGGCAATTACTAAGCTGTTCCCCATCTCTAGAATTTTGTCACTTCAAAAGATGTTATATAAATAGAATCAGATAGCAGGTAACCTTTGAGGATTGGCTTTTTTCACCCAGCATCATTCCTTTGAGATTCATCCACATTGCTGCATGCATCGATAGTGCATTTCTTCTTATTGCTGGGTAGTATTCCATTTTATGGATGGCACCAATTTGTTTAACCATTTACCTATTGAGGAACATCTGCATTGTTTCCAGTTTAAAGCTGTTCCATTCATCTACAGATTGTGTAAACATAAGCTTTTGTTTCTCAGGAGCAAATACCCAAGCGTACAAGTGATAAGGCATATGGTAATTGCACATTTACTTTTTTTTTTTTTTTTTTTTGAGATCTCGCTCTGTCGCCCAGGCTGGAGTGCAATGGCGTGATCTCAGCTCACTGCAACCTCCGCCTCCCAGGTTCAAGCGATTCTCCCACCTCAGCCTCCCGAGTAGCTGAGATTACAGGCACCCACCAACATGCCTGGCTAATTTTTGTATTTTTGTAATAGAGACGGGGTTTCACCACGTTGGCCAGGCTGGTCTCAAACTCCTGACCTCAGGTAATCTGCCCACCTCGGCCTCCCAAAGTGCTGGGATTACAGGCGTGAGCCCCCGTGCCTGGCGCATGTTTACTTTTAAAAGAAAACTGCCCAACTCTTCTCCAGGATGGCTGTGCTGGTTTCATACCCTCCAGCAATGTATGAGTGATCCAGTTTCCCACCAGCATTTGGGATTGACACTGCTTTCTATTTTAGCCACTTAGATAGATGTTTTGGTTGCTTTTTTAGAGGTAAGGAGTTCAAAAGAGTTCAATTCACAACCACACAATATCATTATTATAGTCAGACCTCTCTGGGAGCTAGCAGACCACGAGTTTATTTCACTCCACTTCCTCGAGTGAGTAAACATTTAATGAAGTCCTGCTTTATGACGAGCCCTTATTCAGAGATGGATGCAGACCAACTCTGCCTTCTGTCTGTCCATTTATCTTATAAATCCACTTAATTATCCCAGTAACCTAATAAAATAGCAGTACTAGGTACTATCATGCCCATTTTCCAGATGAGGAAGCTAAGGCACAGAGTGATTAAGTCATTTACCCAACATACCACAGCTAGATAACGGAAGAGCCAGTCTGCGCGGGGTTCTCAAGGAAGGTTCTCCAGAATACAGGACAACGGATTTGAATCTCAGTGCAGAAGTAGGATTTCACCAGTTGAAAGGAGCAGACACGAGCTGAGAGGGAGTTAGGCAGCGTTCAAAGGTGTACAGAGTTGCTGACCACAATGGAGGGAACTCTGGAAACCAACATGCACGAGCATGGCCCAAAGAGGACATGGCTGCCCAGCCCAAAAGGAGCAGAGAAGTCTTGTTGGCAGTGACGAGCCACTTGTGGCTGTGGGCCAGGCCTAACCAGAAAGCCTCTTGTGATCCACATCATGTTTGTTGGTTTGTTTGGTCGAAGTCCACACCGTGTTTTACAATATTTTAATTCATTGCTGACATTTACAACTTGGAGATTTTATATCCAACATCGGGGGTTCAGCTTTTCTTAGAACATCTTGGTGTGGGGCCACAGTGGGCTCACACGGCATCACCGTCAACTGGTGTAGAGTCGGGCTGTCCCCTTTAGATAGGGCACATACCCTCTCCATTACCATAGTCCCCAATGCTCCCCATTACACCCACCTAACTGCCCTCACTAACTGACATCATTTGCCAGCTCCAATGTCATTTGAGTTTGCAAGCTCTGTCTTAGGCAGAATGAAAGAGCAGTTTCCAAATAACCAGAGCTCCAATCTGCACAAGAAAGGATAGAGAGCCTGTGAGTCTCCCCAGCACAGAACAGGGTGAACACAGCAGCTGGGCGGCCCCAAGACAGGGCACTGGCCTGTGTGCTGGGGCAGCCCACGGCAGCCAGGCTCCATTGGGCTGCAGACTGGCCTCCTCGTGAGGCCGGGGCTCACCAGTCCACACTTCCAGAGAAAGCCCCACAGGGTGATGGGAACACAGCCCAAATGCCAGGACCTGGGAGAGCAATGGTTATCATCAACACTTAAAGGGGATCCCCAAGGAAGACCTCATTTGGAGGAACAAGGAAGTACAAGGAAGCAGTTGTGTGCACCCCAAGAACAGACGCTGGCCTCCAGAGCTGTCCATCAAGCAGTTCAACAAAGGTGCTTGTGGTCAATGGCTGCCTCAGGAGATGGCAAGTTCCTCATCACTCACTGGAGGATAAAATTTCCACCCGTGTCAGATTGGCCTAAGTATTCTGTGAGATGTCTTTCAGCCCTAAGATCCTGTACACAGTTACTCATTTCTTCATTATTATGATTGATCACCTCTGAGTGGAAGGTACCAAAAACATGCTAAAAGTAAAGATAAGAGTAATGGTACCAATCACTTATGCTGTTACAGCACTTTATCCCTTTCAAAGAACTTCCCCAGCCATCATCTCAGCCAAGTGCTTCCCTAAGTGTGGAAGGAGAATCCATTCCAAGGAAATTTTCAAAAGTACAGGAACAAGTCTTGACGTAACATGGACCCACACAGAGAGCAGGGTATATATGCTTTTCACTTCTCTTTTAATCTTTCAGACTTTCTCCAGAGAAAAGTGTCAGTCTGATGCTAACAGACCCTTAACATCTTTATAACTACGCCAATCCTCCTTGTAAACAAAGAGAAAGCAGGCCTCAGCTCCTGGCCTGGGCAAGCCACTGTATCTAGGATAGAATGTAATAACATTGTTTTGTTTCCTGTGGATTTGTTTTCACAGTTACTGTTTGTTTATGGTTGTGATATAAAATTTCCTTTTTAAACAAATCTATTTCAGTTGGAAATAGCAAGTTGATAGTAAAGAAAAATTTAATGACAATGGCGTTTAGTGTTGGCAAAAGTTATAAGTGACTGACATTTGGGAAACCCATCTTGCCATTGATCTTCGTGGCAATAATCTTACAAGAGAAGCACTCATATAAACTCATTATTTTGTTTGACAAATATTTAGGGGGCATCTACCACATGCCAGGCCTGTGCTCAGGGCTAGAGAGGCCGCAGGGTAAAGGCAGACACAGTCCCTGTGCAGTGGACGGATGGCACAGACACATGGGAGTGGGTGACGTGCTCCAAGGATACAGAGGCTGAGCAGTAACTAAACCTGGGGCCTGACTCACAGCACAGTGCTCCCTCCATGGGCCCCAGGGTGGCAGACCCCAGGCAGACAGAAGGCACCACTGCAGTGTCCTCCCTACTCCCAGCAAAGGAATTAAGGGCAGTTGCCCAGCCCCCTGGAGAAAGATGAGAACAATGTCTCCCAAGGGCCAATAAAAGGGGCCAGAGGCACATTTTCTGTGACTTGGCCCTCCCCGCCAGCCCCTCCCACCTCGCCCCTCTGGGTTCCTTAGAGCTGAGGCTCGAGGACAGCTCCCTCTTGATTACTGGTTTTCAGGTGACCTAGTTTCCCCCAATAGACCCACACACCTCCTCCCACCCCCGTCTGAGAAATCCCTGCTTGGTCTAATTAAAGAACTGCCATGGTGCTGCAAACACAGCAGCGGGGTGGCCCCAAGACAGGGCACCGGCCTGGGTGCTGGGGCAGCCCACGGCAGCCATGGCTCCAATGGGCTGCAGACTGGCCTCCTTGTAAGACCTGGGCTCACCTATCCACACTTTCAGAGAAAGCCCCAGAGGGTGATGGGAACACAGCACAAACTGCCGGGATCTGGGAGAGCAATGGTTATCATCAAGACTTAAAAGGGATCCCCAAGGAAGACCTCATTTGGAGGAAAACCAGCTCCATGGAGACACAGCAAGCCCAGCATTGGAAAATCCAGACGGAACATCCTGCAGAGAATGGGATACATGGGCCCACAAGTCAACAGAGTGTCCAGGACTGGCAAGATATCTGTGGGAGGGATCTATGGAGGCCAGGTCGGGTGAGGTCATCCAGGAAGTATGTGTGATATGAGAAGAGAAATCAGAAGCAAGGGGAAATAGGGCAGGGTACTTAATTTTTCTAACATCTGGGTGGATGAACCAAAATAGTTTGATTGTGGCCAGCAGGAAGTCTGAGGCCAAGGCACTTGACCCTTGGGGAAGCAGGAACAGGCCACTGAGGTGTGTTCACCTCTTCCCCCAGAGCCTTAACTCAGCCCCTGTTGTCTGACAAAGTCCGAACTTCATTCCTGTTGTTGACCCCAAAGGGAGAGACAGAGTCAGTGCATATCTGGGGAAGCAGAGACCCAGCTCCAGAGGGCTGACCCTTTAAAGGAAAGGCAAGAAAGTATGGCAGGGTACACCCCCGCCTTCCCACAACACACTTCTTTGAATAATAGCATCACCCAAAGTATGGCAGGGGAGTGGGCAGGATGTACTACAGAACTCCTCACACTCCCCACCCTCAAAAAAGAAAGAAGACTATTACAAGAGTGTTATTTGGGGGAATAAATATACCTCTGGGAAAACTACAGAGGCACTGGTTTGGTGGTGATCTGTGTATTGCCACATTATTACTCAGTGCTGGGTCCTGATGGGCCAGAACCTGTCAGCAGCGGCCTGAGCCCAGCCGCAGTGAGTGGTTGGGGCTAGGCACGTGTCCTGAGTTGGCCCAATCAGAAGCTCTCTCTTCTGACAAGCTGTGAACTGGAAGCATAACACCCAGTTGCTCCTGGAAGCCATCTTGCCACCATCCCTGCAGGAAGCCGGCTTTTAGATGAAGCCAGTGCTTGGCAGTCACCAGAGGGAAACAGGGTCCTTTAACTAAGGGGTCTCAGGACTTCAGTTATCCAAGCCAACAAAAGCCCCTTTATTATTTGAGCCAGTTGAATTGGATGTTGCTACCTGTGGCCAAAAGCACCTTAAGAGACAGCAATGATGTTTTTAGGGGTGCAGAAATAGGGACCCCAGAGGCAACTGTTGCTTGTAGCAAAATGAATGGCCTCTTGCTGAGGCATAATACCAAATACCTCCTCTTCCCCTTACAATGGTTATTTCTTGGCTCTTCAGGCCTGAGGTGAGGCCCAGCTTTGAGGAAGGGTAGGAAGGTCAAAGCCAGGTTTCCCTGCCTACTCAGCTGGGAGAAGGGGGCCCAGGCTTTGTGACTCCTTGATTCTGGGGGAGCAGTCGGTTGACACATTTTTGGACTCGAGCCTAGTGCCTCGAGAAAAACAACATGAAGAAAGGTGAATTCAAATTTAAGAGATTTTAAAATATGAGTCAGAAAGTGTTTCAAAGTTCACACTGTTAAAAGGAAATGTGAAGATTTGTTTTCATGTTCTTCAGCTATTCTTCTCTACACAATATTGGCAGCAGCCTGGAGGAAGGCGATGGGTCCTTTTCTCCTTGTGTTTCCTGTACCACTGAGCACGAGGGAAAGAAGAAAACAAAACAAACAGTGCTGGCTTTCCTACTCCTGGGATCTCACTCGGGACCTACTTTCTCTCCTAAAGGATGTACACCCCCGCCCTCCCACAACACACTTCTTTGAATAATAGCGTCATTTTTTTTTCCAGCATAAAGATGCTTTAACTCATGAGCAAAGAGACTTCTGGGGCCCTTGGTGCTCCAAATACCTGAATTAGAAATCACTGTTGTCTCCCCTAATCTCATTCCCATGGGATTTTTGTGGACTGACTGTCCTACTCCTGCTAGGATGAACCTTCTAGACTTTGGGCATTGTCATCATAGACAGATCTCCTGGTTTTAAATCAGTCGTGAAACTCAGATCCCCACAGGTCGGCTCCGTAACTCCAATTCTCCCAGCCGTGCTCCTTCATTCAGATCTCTGACTTGTCACTGTCCCCTGAAGCCCATTGACTATAACCCCATTTAGCAGGACTTTGTGTGTATTGTGGAGGCTGCAGGTAGAGGAGGCAGGATTCAAAAACCACACATTCAACAAGAACAAAGACTGATGAAACAACTCATGCATCTTGAGCTTTCCCAGGAAAAGAATCATGTCATCATGTCCAGCAGTGGAACAATAACAGACCTGCTGACCTCTGTCTGAACTGGCTGGGCCATACTGGGAGCAGAGGACCAGGTGTTAACAAAAGGCAACAAAAAAGGATCGGCTTTGTTCCAGGCCTCTGGAGGGCAGAGTGAGGCTCAGGCATGGTAATATGAAGAAGTGGGATCCACAGCCTGGGCAACATAGCAAGACCCCGTCTCTACAAAAATAAATTAAAATTAGCCAGGAGTGGTGGCGTGTGCCTCTAGTCCCAGCTACTTGGGAGGCTGAGGTGGGAGGATCACTTGAGCCCAGGGGTTCGAGGCTGCAGTGAGCTATGATGACACCACTCCATTCCAGCCTGGGTGACAGAACAAGACCCTGTCTCTAAAAAATAAAAATAAATCATTTAAAAAATAAATACATGAATAACTTTTTAAAAAGAACAACTAGGATCAGCCCGGCATGAGGATAAACTGTCTAACAGTGATAATTCAACAAAGTCCAGCCATGGCATGATGCTGGAGTCCCCACTACCAGGAACTCCATGGCCTTTAGAGGTCTATGGTGGGTGGTAGATGGGACTGGCCCCGTGAAGGCCCATGAGCCCCAATCCTGGCCTGCAGGGGATGGCATCGTATTGGGACTAAGCACTCTATCATGCATATCTGCACCCAGCATTTGGTAACCACCAAGCTACACAACTTGCAGGGCCCATTTTAAGCAGATACTGATTGATGATTTGGATAGGTTCTGCCTGTCAGGGTGAAGCCGCTCTCTCAGGCTCAGCTCCAAGAAAACTTCAAAGGAGGCCACAGCTCAAACAGGTAAAGGAATGCCTATGAACACACCCGTCTTCCATGCTGAGCTTCCCCCGCAAGAACTTGAACCCAGGGAAGCCCACACACTTGTGGGTAAGTACAGCAGTGTGGAGAAGGCCGTAGGGGACAGGAACAAGGGTGCCAAGGACAGGGGCACACACAAAGCTAACATGATGTCTACAAACGCATTAGTCAGTCACAGTCACGGTGCTAAACCAAACAGCCTGTCTTCTAAAGAAGCTTATGTAATAGCTAAGCTTGGGGAAATGGGAGTCAAATTACAAACAGTTTCTCCAGGCTTGAGGGAGTGTGGTCCACCCCCTCCCTTCACAGGGAGATAAAAACTCCCTTTGCAGCTGGAGGGATCATTTTCCAAAGAAGGCCACCTGTGGCTACGGAACGCACTCCTGGGTTACACAGTTATTAAATTGGGGATGGCCCTTCACATCGGGTAGGCTGGGGGTGGCCTCTAATCCCTGCCTTTCTCTCCCAGTACGACACTCATGACCAAACTTTCCTCTCTTGTGCCACCACTTAGGTTGGTGGTGGCTACTTGGTGCATGTGAGGAGAGGGATTACGAAGCCATGCGTGATAACAGGGAGAATGTGTGTTGTGATCAATTAGCAAAGCCTGCCATGGCTGAAGAGGTGGGAAGTGGCTGCATGCACACTGAGTACGCAATTCTGTTCTACATCATCCAATAGTTGCCTTTGTATCCACTGATTAAAATCCTTGGCTGGGCATGGTAGTTTATGCCTGTAATCCCAGCACTTTGGGAGGCCAAGGATCTAGAAAGTTATCAGATATGAGTGGAAAGGCCCCTCAAATCCCAGAATATCATCCAAACAACAGCAACAACTCACCGTGGCATCCATGGTAGATAAGCATCAAGGAAATCTCAGGTTCACGTAGGAATTTTTCCAATAACCCACCCTAGGGGGCAAAGGAAGAACTGTACTCCACCCTGTTAAGGTGACTAGATCCAGACTCTAGGAACTCAAGCAGAGGAGGGCAGCCCCTGTTTTACTCCCTATGGACGTTAGCAAGTACTTGTTCTATTACAAATTGGTCTATCTGGTTTGTTAACCAAAATGTCCCCTTATCTCCCTGATCACTAACACAATGGATTTTCTGATATCTTCTTGCATTTTACCAGGAAGATCTTCTAAAGCACTTGCGGCTCTTTTACAGTTTTTTTCTAGTTCCTACTTCCCCGTCCGAAGGCTGGCCCTGGAATGTGCGGAGACAGCATGCTGTTGGTAATTGGATAGGGTCCATTCAGGAATGGAAAAGGACCAAGGCACTGTCGCCACTGACACCCTTCCTCATCCAGGTCTGGGGATCACTGTCTTGTCCATTCCAAGCATCTTGGGCTCCACACCATTACCAGCATAAGAGGAAGGGGAACATAATTTGCTGCCTTATAAGACCACTCTCTCCATTTCAGAAACCTCAAATATCCCTAACAAGCTATCTCCTCCCCTTTAGCCAGGGATATTCTTAGCCAGTTAGGAAGTAGTTGGGATAGAATTTTTTTTTTTTTTTGATACAGAGTCTCGCTCTGTTGCCCAGGCTGGAGTGTGTTAGTATGATCTTGGCTCACTGCAACCTCCGCCTTCTGGGTTCAAGTGATTCTCCTGCTTCAGCCTCCCAGCTAATTTTTGTATTTGTAGCAGAGACAGGGTTTCACCATGTTGGCCAGGCTGGTCTTGAACTCCTGATTTCCAGTAATTCCATCCATCTTTGCCTCCCAAAGTGCTGGGATTACAGGCGTGAGCCACCATGCCCAGCCTGGGATGGAAATTTTTAAAAACTTTTCATATAGTTTGTTCACTGAAGCTCAGAGAATAATTCCAAGGAAATAGGGATGATTAAAAGCATAGAATTGAACTTGAAGGAAAAAGTCCTGCCCTGGGGGACAAAAGAATGAGAAGAGGAAGACAGAGGGCAACACAGAGAGCAGATTCCAATTAAGTGCATAGCCAGTGCGGGATGGAACTGACATTTGAACCCAGGTCTGCCTAACTCCAAAGGCTACACCCATAAAAAGCAGAAGGAGAAGAAGGAACTGGGAAAATCTCTAAAGGAAACATAAGTGCTTTAACAGATCTTTCTCATGAATTTCAAGAAGATTTCAGAAAATCCACAGTATTCATGACCAGGGAGATGGGGACATTTTGGCCAAAAAACCAGAGAGACCAACTGGTAATAGAACAAATACTTGCTGAAGTCAGTATAGAGTAAAACATATGCTTAATGAAACTAAAGGCTAACATTGCAGAACCTATAAACTAGATACATGAAATGAACCTAGAAACAAAGAATGCCAGGTAATCATGGCAGCTTCTGTGTCCAGCATACCTTCCACCTGCCAAGTTCTTTGCCTGTAACCTTTCTGGGAATCACTGCACCAACTCTGCCATGTAAATATTGTTCGCATTTCAGAGAGGAGAAAACTGGGACTCAGAGAGGTTAGGGAACTTGTAACTAGGGCTGATGTTCCAGTTGTGTGTGTTTGGCATCTCTTCTGATTAGTCTGGCATCTGTTTTGATTGGTCAGTCTCTATGCCATTAGTTAAGTATTTTTAATATCCCCTCTCCTTAAAAATAAAAAAAAAAATGTCAGACAGGAAAGATGAGCCACGGAGGCATGACTGTAAGAGGAGTCCTTGAAGGAAAATAAATGAAATCTATGCAGAGTAAGGATATCTGATTAAAGTCATAACTTCCCTTACTGTTGGAGCTGTCATCACTTTTGGAGGCTTGGGCAGGAAATATATCTCATCCTAAATTTCATAAAATCTGCCTTCCAAACCCCTATAGGCTCAACCCCCTATGGGTGCTCCTTTTTTCAGTGAGCATTTTCGTGTGTTTTTTTGGTTTGTTTTGTTCTTTTTTTTTTGAGACAAAGTCTCTGTCGCCCAGGCTGGAGTGCAGTGGCACTCTCTCGGCTCACTGCAACCTCAACCTCCCAGGTTCAAGCGATTCTCCTGCCTCAGCCTCCTGAGTGGCTGGGACTACAGGCAAGTGCCACCCTGCCCGGCTAATTTTTGTATTTTTAGCAGAGACAGGGTTTCACCATGTTGGCCAGGCTGATCTCGAACTCCTGTACTCAAGTGATCCGCCGGCCTCAGCCTCCCAAAGTGCTGGGATTACAGGCGTGAGCCACTGTGCCTGGCTTCAGTGAGCACTTTCACTTCACCCGGTAACTCCCAAACCAGATTCATAACAGCAACTGGCCTCTCTCCTCTCCTGTCTGAGAGACGAAACTGTTAGTACAATAAATCAGAAAGTTTCCAGATGCTCTACATTTTGGTAAGTGAAGTTTCCATCCAATAGGCAGGTTTTGAAGTCTCAGCACTGGATCTATGACCTTCCAGGTCACCATGCAGAGGAGCAGGCTGTAGTATTTTCTGCCTTTAGAGCATTACTTCTGTTTCTCCCCTCTTTGATCTCCAGCCAAAGTTCCTCCACTTTGATTCCCTCCTCTTGGGTATACAGAACTCCAAGCATACCTCCGCTTCCCTCTCACCGGTTGTATTTCCTTTGAACATGATAACTTCTCTATAAGCCATAATTTCACCCCACGAAAGAAGTGTTGCTAACACAATTGAATTTATCTCCTCATGTTAAAATCTCAGGTTCACTTTGTTAACTGCTTTGGTCTACACTCAAATGTCTGGAGCTCTGCTACCACACCCATCCTTCTACTCAGCAAATTCCTGAACACTCTGTTTCATACTTGATGCCAACAATGAGTAACTACTAGTTTTAGGGTTTTCTTCTGGCAATGTTCTCTGAAAATTCACTTCCATTTTTAATTTAAATCCTATTTATATAGCCAATAAACAAATATTTATTGCCATCAATATGAGGTAGGCAATAGAGTAGCGTGGCTCTAAGGATCCCTAAATGAACAAAGCTATTGATCAGAGAGGTCCTGCTTCTAGTACGGGCAAAGTAGCTCTTTCTGGACCAAACTTCCCACACAAAACTATTATGAACTCTAGACAGAAAAAAAAAAAAAAAAAGATTGGAAGGCACTAAATGTGTTCAACTATAAGCAAGTAGAAACTGGAGAGGAGGCAACACCTGAAAGAAAGAAATGGCACTAGATGACTTTCGTGTTTTTATGGCTTTTTATTTGCGGGAAGTGCCCAGTCAATGCTGTACTTACTAGCTAAAACTTGGATAGAAAACCATTCTCTATTTGAGGAGTTTAAAGACAGAGTTCAGGTAACCACAGCTGGAAAATAAGGAGAAATATCCCAGAAAAGAATCACAGAACAGTAGCCCCAAATTCTGCGTATAAACAGTGCCCAAATCTCACTGAATGATGCACATACAGGGCAGACTTCAAGTAGTTCAACTAAAGCTAAATGAATTGAGCAAAGATTTCAGATGTTGTCCACCCAAGAAAGACTGAATTTGGAGTTTGAGTTTGGTCAAGTTAATTGCCTGATTAAAAAATATATATATATAATATTTATATTATATATTATATATAATATATATAATATTTATAATATATTATATAATATTTATATTATATATTATATATTATATTTATATTATATGTTATATGTTATATATATTTATATTATAAATATATATAATATATAATATATAATATAAAATATATAAATCTTATATAAATATAAATTATTTTTATTATATTATATATTATGTTATTATATATTACATTATATAAATATAAATAATATAAAATATAATATAATATAAATATTATATTATAATATTTATATTATATAATATAAATATAATATATAATACATATTATATATTAAAATATATAATATGTATTATATACTAAAATATATATAATACGTATTATATATTAAAATATATAATACGTATTATATATATTAAAATATATATAATACGTATTATATATATTAAAATATATATAATACGTATTATATATATTAAAATATATATAATACGTATTATATATATTAAAATATATATATTACGTATTATATATATTAAAATATATATATTTCTGAGGAATAGAATTCAGAGTCTCTTCAGGTCTCATTCACAACATTTAGGATGTAATCCAAAATTACTAGGCAAATTAAAAACAAACAAACAGGAAAATGTGACTCAAACTAAAGAGAAAAGGCAATCAATGGAGACCAGTCTCAAGGTGACTCAGGTGTTGGAAATAATAAATATTGTTAAAGCAGTTATAACTTTGCTCAGGAATGTAAAGGAAATAATGTTTGTAATAAAAGAACAGATAGGAAATCTCAGCAGCGACATAGAAATTACAAAGAAAAGAACCCAAAGCATCAATTCCACTAAATTCTCACCAGTACTTTCCTCTGCACCTCTTTGGGTGGTGTCTCTCACTAGGGACAGTTACAAAGTTCTAATATATTTATTTCAATGACCATTTTTGAGCACCTTCCAAGTGCCAGGGTCTAGGCAGCCTTTGGGGCACAAAAATATGTCACAAAGACCAGATCTTCTTCTCTGACAATGTCTATATAGCCCACTAGTCACTTCTCATATCTTCCCTTCTCATTCAGGTCTTAAATTATAAAAAGAGATTAAAGTCCTGCTGTGGCATCTTTCCAGAGCTTCACAGTGCTTCCCCGTTAGCTTCCAGATCACTCCTGGTGGAGCCATTTGCTCCAAACAAAGCACATAGGAATGAGAGGCAGGCTGTCAGGTTTGACACATGTGAACATTCTCCCTCCACTGGCTGATAGCCCGGTCAGTTCTACCAAAAACTCTGGGACATCACAGGGAGTCCATGGGGAGGCACTCACCATTACAACATCTCTTTCCCCAGTTCTACTTTGCTTTTGGAAAATCTGTTAGGAAAGATGTTCTCAAACTTGGCATTGGAATCACTTGGAGATGCTGGGAATATACAGGGAGATCACAGAGAAAGACCACTACAAATCTATCAGAATGGCCAAATTTTTTTTTTTTTTTTTTTTTTTTGAGATGGAGTCTTGCTCTGTCACCCAGGCTGGAGTGCAGTGGTGCGATCTCAGCTCACTGCAAGCTCCGCCTCCCAGGTTCACACCATTCTCCTGCCTCAGCCTCCTGAGTAGCTGGGACTACAGGCGCCTGCCACCACACCTAGCTAATATATATATATATATTTTTTTAGTAGAGATGGGGTTTCACTGTGTTAGCCAGGATGGTCTCGATCTCCTGACCTCATGATCCGCCCGCCTCGGCCTCCCAAAGTGCTGGGATTACAGGCGTGAGCCACCGCGCCTGGCTCAAATTTTTTTTTAAGACAGAAAATGCCAAGTGTTGGCAAAAATTCTTACACACTGAGTGGGAATATAAATTGGTACAACCACTTTTTAAAACTGTTCAGCAATGTCTTGTAAAATTAAACACGGGCATGTCCTATAATCCTGCAGTTGAATTCCTAGGAATACACCCAACAGAAATTTTTTTTTTTCGAGACGAAGTTTCGTTCTTGTTGCCCAGGCTGGAGTGCAATGGCACAATCTCGGCTCACTGCAACCTTCGCCTCCCGGGTTCAAGCAATTCTCCTGCCTCAGCCTCCTGAGTAGCTGGGATTACAGGCATGTGCCACCACGCCCAGCTAATTTTGTATTTTTAGTAGAGAAGGGGTTTCTCCATGTTGGTCAGGCTGGTCTCGAACTCCTGACCTGAGGTGATCCGCTCGCTTCGGCCTCCCAAAGTGCTGGGATTACAGGCATGAGCCACTGTGCCCGGCCAGCAATTTCTGTATACATTCGCTAAAAGGCATTCACAAGAATGTTAATTGCACTATTTCTAATAGACGCAAAGTATAAACAACGAAAAATGCCCCCAACAGTAGTTTGGAGAAAAAATATGGTTTGTTCACACAATGGAACATTGTACAGCAATGAGAATGAACAATATACAATTACACTCAACAATATGGATGACTCTCACAAACAATGTTAACCAAAATAACCCAAACACACAAAAATGCATACTATATGATTGCATTTATGTAAAATTCAACAACAGGCAAAACTAATGCAGTTTCAGGGTGTAGGGAGTGACTGGAAAGGGACACACGGGGTTGGAGAGGAGGCTTCTGGAGTGCTGGTAGCACTCCAAGCAGGATATGGGTTAAATAGACAGGTTCAGTTTGTGAAAAATTGATTCATTTAAGATTTGTGTACTTTTGTGTATTTGTTTTTCCTTAAGAAATCATCACAATTTTTTTTTTTTTTTAATACTGCTGTCTGGGTCCCACCTCGACAGATTCTAGTTTAATTGGTCTGGAATGCAGCCAGAAATTGACATTTTTAAAAGCTCCCCAGGTGGGTCTCATGTGCACCCAAGAACCACTATGTCAGAACCTGGCAACTCTCCTTACTATTTCTTGGAGCAGAAAGTGTTGCTGCTTCTCCAAGAAGTCTAAAAGCAGAATGTTTTTGGTAGAACACTAGTAGCGCCAGAGGATGTTAATAGGAGTTACGTGAAAAAAGTCTTCTGTAGTCATATACGTAATATATTTATTTTTATTTTAGTTTATCTTTTTTGAGATAGAGTCTCAGTATGCTGCCCAGGCTGGTCTCAAACTCCTGGGTTCAAACAATCCCCCTGCCTCAGCCTCCTAAGCAGCTGGGATTATAGCTACCACCAAGCCCAGCTAGTAATGTTTCATTACAATTATCAACTTTTATTGAACACTCACTGCATTCCTAGAGCTAAGCTATGTGTTTTAGCTACTCATACTATTTCATGTAATCTTCACAGCAAGCCTATGAGAAAGGTACTATTAATCCCTATTTTATAGAAGGGCAAACTAAGCTCGGTGGGGTTAAGTAATTGCCCAATGTCCAGTAAGCAATAGGGGTGGGATTCAAATCTAGATTGGCTTTGACACTGAAGCCCATGCTCTTTTTTATTTTTTCCTTTTTCTTTCAAGAATTACAAGGGGTCAGGTACAGTGGTTCATGCCTGAATCCCAGCACTTTGGGAGGCCAAGATGGAAGGATGGCTTGAGCCCAGGAGTTTGAGAGTAGCCTGGACAACACAGTGAGACTTCATCTCAAAACATTAAAAAATTAGCTGGGTGTGGTGGCTCCCACCTGTAGTCCCAGCAACTCAGGAGGCTGAGGTGGGAGGATCGCCTAAGCCCAGGAGGTTGAGGCTGCAGTGAACTGTGATTGCACCACTGCACGATCACAGATCACTGCACTCTAGCGTGGGCAACAGAGTGAGATCTTGTCTCAAGAAAAAAAAAAAGAGGACAATCAGTGAAGCCTACACACTCGACCACTGCCCTAAACTGCCTGTCCAGCCAGCACTTGACTGCAGTAGTTAACTGAGGCTTTGCTATGCTAATCTGAGGTGTGAGTTGACAAGACAAGAATATTGAACGCAGCAGTTCCCAAAGTGGTTTCCTTGCCTCCACCGCTTATCTTCCAACCCGCCATCCACAACGCTGGTGGAGTTTTCACTCTTAAACCAAGTTTGATCCTGTATTTCCGTTGGAGGGAAGCATCTGATGGCTCCCACTGCCTATGCTGTCCAGTTTCAAGCTCTCAGCCTAAACCGTCCAGTATCTGGACCTTGACATTTTAGCTTTCTCTCTGGCCAGCCTAACTTCCCTCCCCACCCCCAACTCACTAAATACCCAATTTTCCAGCTGCACCGAACAGGACTGATGATTCACTCCTCCCCAGTGGTACTCACCATTTGCTGAGACTCTACTGTGTGCCAGGTAGTATGCATCAATTGACTTTAATCCCCGCAATGAGTCTTAGAAACAGGCATCATTACCCCCACTGGATATATTAGTAAAAGGAGGCCCCTCTTGACATGCCCAAAGTCACAACTAGGAAGTGGCAGGGCTAAGATTTGAACCAACATGTATCTGCTACAAAGCCCATGCAATTTTCACTACACCACACTCACCTCCTCACTTTCACACACGCTGTTTTTGTTTTGTTTTGTTTTGTTTTGTTTTTGAGATGGAGTCTCGCTCTGTCGCCCAGGCTGGAGTGCAGTGGCACAATCTCGGCTCACTGCAGGCTCCGCCTCCCAGGTTCACGCCTTTCTCCTGCCTCAGCCTCCCGAGCAGCTGGGACTACAGGTGCCCGCCACCACGCCCGGCTCATTTTTTGTATTTTTAGTGGAGACGGGGTTTCACCGTGTTAGCCAGGATGGTCTCGATCTCCTGACCTCGTAATCCACCCGCCTCGGCCTCCCAAAGTGCTAGGATTACAGGCATGAGCCACTACGCCCGACCCACACATGCTGTTTTATGAGTGGTAGTACCCTTCTTTCTCTCCACCTGGCAAACTCCTATTGTTCTTTGAGAGGTAGCTCAAGTGCTAAAATGACAATAGCTATCATTCTTAAGGGCTTTCCAGGCACTGTGCTCAGCACTTGCCCTGTCTCATTTAGGCAATATTGTCTCAATGTCTTTTTTTTTTTTTTTTTTTGAGATGGAGTTTCGATCTTGTCGCCCAGGCTGGAGTGCAGTGGTGAGATCTCGGCTCACTACAGCTTCCGGCTCCCAGGTTCAAGTGATTCTCTTGCCTCAGCCTCCTGAGTAACTGGGATTACAGGCACACACAACCATGCCTGGCTAATTTTTTTGTATTTTTAGTAGAGACAGGGTTTCACCATGTTGGCTAGGCTGGTCTTAAACTCCTGACCTAAGGTGATCCGCCCGCCTTGGCCTCCCAAAGTGCTGGGATTATAGCCATGAGCCACCGCACCCAGCCTCAATGTCTTAATATTGCCTCTGAATTGTTCTTTATCTCTCCTGTGCCAAATGGGCTTCGTTCCCCTCTCTAGTCCCCAGGCATTTGACCGCATCTCTTCTGTGGCACTCAGCACTCTGGTAATTGCTGGTTTCAGACCTGACTCTTCCATTGGACTGGATGCTCTCAGAAGACAAGGGATATGTATTGTTCACCTTTACATCCCATGATAGCGCCACCCAGCACATGGTAGGTATTTGATACCTGGGAGAGGGTGGACAGGAGGCTGGCCAAGAGACTGAAAATTCACGAAGAATTTCTGTTCTGCCATGAGAGAGTGGTCCTTTGACTTAGAACAAGAGCTGTAACATCAAACTGGGCAAAACAGACTTGGCTAATGGTGGAGGAGGGTGGGCCCTGGGACCAGAACCAGGACATACCTCGCCTGGCCCCTGCCCTTTGCCTCCTGTAAGAGGGTGGACTAAGATTCTCTGGTCTTCACAGTCTCTTTTCCACTCTGCATGCTTTGCAATTGGCTCTATATATCCCTGCTGAGGGGATTTGTTGCAAAACAATGGTTAGGTTCATTCCACAGCACTGATTCAGTTGATTTTCTCAACTGCTCCTTGTGTTGTGTTGCTTTTAAGATGCCTCAAGTGAATGAAGCTCTATCTAGGACAGGTGGGCCCAAAGAAAATGTATATAGCTAAGGCTTGGTTCCCCCCAGGTGGGTTGACCAGATGATCATACCCCTTTCTACATGGACCTATTCTTTTTGAGAAGGAGGCCCCTTCACAAGACATAGACGGATGTTTGATGTTCATTCATTGATTGAAAACCATTCTATGGATCCACTCTACCACAGGCCTGTTCAGAGCACACCTGCTTGTAATCCCTGCGGTAAACAGCCTATTTATGCCACCCACATCCAACCTCTATGAGCTTCAAGGTGCTGATTTTTAAAGCCAGCCTTCTGTTTCCTTGCTCCCACTCTATCTGGACCAACGTACAGATCTGCCCGGGTTTGAGTGATCGGTAATCAGTGCCAGCTGCAAACTCAGCTGGGTTTCCCCACAGGCTCCCTCAAACAAACCCTATTTGTAAACATGGAAACTACCAAAGAGACTATTTTAAAATCACTCACCCCTTCCTAACTTCCCACTTCTTCTGCTGCCCCCACTAAGGATAAGCTCCATTATTGTTTTTTTTTCTTTTTGCTTCTAATCAAGTTGTTTTCTTTTGAGAATTTCAAGCCTCCTCACACCCTGGGACATAGGGCATACGGTATTTTATGAATTCATTTGTGATATTAATGAATATAGAGTTTATCAAACGAAAGTTAGCTAAGCTTATGCATTTCTCTAGCACAATGTGAACCATACCGTTTTGCTCTCATTTATTTGTTCATGTGTCTGCCAACTCCAGGAGATGGGATCAACCTGAGGGCAAAAGCTGGTTTCATTTAATTTTGTATCCAATTCCAAGCATAAGGCCAGGTACAATGTAGTTTCTGAATATTTGATCATCATTATGTAGGCATAATCTAAAGGGTCATAAAATCTAAAAATTACTGTGGAACCTGATGCAGAAACGTTCTGTTTTATATCTATCAGACGGACAAAAATGAAAGTTACTTAATCCTCAGTGCTGGAGAATAGATGGGGGAAACAGTCATACACTATTGAGGAAACAGAAACTGGTTCAGCCTCTTTGGAGAACAGGTTAGCAATGTCTATCATAGTTGAAACTGCCAGGGATTTTCCTTATGAATAAAATCATCAGTATGTAGAGTATACAAAGATATATACACGGTTCAAATAAGGATGTTGCAACATTATACATTTGTAGGAGGAAAAAAACTGAAAACTATCTTAGCCGTCATCAAGAAACTAGAAAATAAATGATGGTACATTTTTATCACTGGACTATCAGATAGCCTTAAACATCCAGGTATATCTGTGTGTGTGTTGGCATGTGCTCAGATAAATTAGCTGAAAAAGAAGATCTCAGAAGAGTTTTGTATAGTTGTGTTAAAAAGAAAAATGGATAAACATGTAAATGAATATGGGTTTATATATGCATATGAAATTTATGGAAAAATACATAAAACATTCATAGATTTATTCCGGAGAGAAGGGATGAGTGGCTGGGAAGATGGGGAAAGTTTACTTATGATAGACTTATATACTTTGTACAATTAAAATGCATGACATAGAGCCATAGGAAAACAAAAGCTTAAATTTATACATAAAAGAAAAAGAATGATATTTTGGTGAAAATCTTCCCTATATTTTTATAAGGTAATAGGCAACGTTTATAAGGCAACATTTCCTCTCTATCCAGTCCATGGGATAGCCAACGACAGCAATAGTTCCAGAAAGAAAACAGGAGACAGAGAAAGTCACCAAAAAGAGTCGAGAGCCCTAAAGAGAAAAAGTGTCAAAATTTGTATCTTTTACTTGTTCTTGGATGTGAGGAAATAAAGCCAGTTCTGACTGAGAGTCTGAACTAAGACATTCTGAGAACTCTCCAGGCTGGCACAGACTCTGGGGCCAAGAAGCAGAGACTAGGGATGCCCAGGTAAGTAATGGCCATAAGTAACCTAGTGAACAAAACGAATGACCCAGCTCCTGGGGACATAATGACACAGTGCTCTGCTCACCTATTCCCTAGCCCCTGAATACTCCTAGGGACTAACTCTAATGATAATAATGCCATAAGAATAGTTGGCATGTATCAGGTACCTCCTACCTGCCAAGCAGAGGCTAAATGCCTAATCATATCAATTTATATTATACTATTATATTTATATTATATTATTTATTTATATCATATCAATTTATATTATATTATTATTCCTGTTTTACATATGGGGAAATTGTGGCTCAGCAAATATACACATGTAACTTACTCAAGGTTGCAGTAATTGCTGGAGGTAGGAATCAAACTCGTACCTGACTCTAAAGCCAGCCAAGGTCATTGCTAGCCCTCCCCCGTCTGAAGGAAGGACAAGAAAAAAGGCACTCCCTCAGAGTAGGGACAGCCCCATAAAGAGAAGACAGCATTTTTATGCAAAGAAAGGGCCAGAGAGTGTAATGATTCAGTGCAAGGACTTTGAAGCCGGATGTCCTGAATTGGAATCCTGACTTTTCCATTTACTGGCTGTGTGACCTTGAGTAAGTCATTGAACCTCTCTGCCTCACTTTCCTGAACAGTAAAATCAGAGTAGCAATAAAGTCACCCCTGGCCAGACACAGTGGCTCATGCCTGTAATCCCAACACCTTGGGAGGCCGAGCCAGGTGGGTCACCTGAGGTCAGGAGTTCGAGACCAGCCTGGCCAACATGGTGAAACCCCTTCTCTACTAAAAATACAAAATGTAGCCAGGAGTGGTGGCAGGCGCCTGTAATCTCAGCTACTCAGGAGGCTGAGGCAGGAGAATCGCTTGAACCTGGGAAGCAGAAGTTGCAGTGAGCCGAGATGGCACCACTGCCCTCCAGCCTGGGCGACAGAGTGAGACTCTGTCTCAAAATAATGATAATAATAATAATAATAATAATAATAATGTCACCCGTTAGAGTTGTTAGGAGGACTAAAAGAGTTAAGTAGACAGCACCTGGCTCAAAATAAGTACCAAGTGATTATGATGAATATTAAGAAAAAGGTGCCCTTCCCTCTAAGCAGATGCAACCCTGCAGGGTGCAGAGCTTGGCAAGTGGATCACAGGCTAGATTTCAGCCTCTCCTTTAGCTGAGTGCCACTGTGCCCATCAGCAATACACAACTCTACAACCTTACATAGGTCCTGCTGAGCAATTAACCTGCATGTACTGGCAGTTCTTCCTCCCACCTTCCCTTCCATCAGTCTGGCTGTGAATCAGAATCACCTGGCACACTTTGAAAAAATACAGACTTTCAGGACCCTATCTTGGCCAATTCTAACACGGGTGGACTGGGCTAGGGCCCAGGCATCTGCACTTCTCACAAATCCCAGATGACCAGATGACCCAGGGACAGCATGTACCTGGATACATGTTTTTGAAAGTACTCAAAGCTCATCATTCTAGCTGACATTCTGGCTGTCTGAGTTGCTCCTTGAGACCAAGCATCCTCTTTGTCAAGTCTGGTCCCAGGCCTGGGCACACAGAGAAGGGGCACAGTGAACATCTGTGACTCCGCAAGCCAGACAGCACAGCAGATGGCTGTGCGAACAGACACAACAGGCTGCATTTGCTTTTGTGCTTAAGCGGTTTGCACCAGGGAACCCTCACCTGTAGACTTGGGGTCTCCCATACCCTTGCTTCTCAAAGTGCAGTTCACAGACTAGCAGCTTGGCATCCCCTGGGAGCTTGGTAGAAATGCAGAAAACTCCATACCCAGCCCTACTGAGTCAGTTTCTGCATCTTAGCAGGAAACCAAAGGGGATCCATATGCAAGTTTGTGGATACGCCCTAGACCCCTTCTCCCTATCCAAGTAAATTCTAACCAATGGGCACATCTAACCTGTTCAAACACCCTTTGGGGCCAGTCTTCTCCCTCAAACTCCTACAGAGACCCAGAAAAACAGCACAGTCCCTTCAACAGCCCAGACTCACACTTAGCAGCCAGCCTAATTCTCCAGGTGAACCTTCACTTTAGTAAGTCATTTATTTCTAAGTCCACATTAAAATAAACCTTCCCAATAAATTGAAAAAGAGACACCTCTGGCCTCTATAATTCCAGGATATAAAACACCCTCCTCTTTTGTACAGAATTGAGACCCCTGCTTTCCTGCCTAAAGCCATCCAGGGACATCAAACAGTCCAAAGAAAACAAGCAATGTCTTCCTGTTGGCCAAGCTTCAAGTTATCAGGCAGATTTCACACTGCAGCTTGACCTCATTAATCCAAGGCCTATCACATTGCTGTAAATGTCAGTGGAAAATAGCCATTCAGTGGGTTTCCTTCATTCCACTAGAAAGGGACAAAACAGGAAGCTGACAAGCAGCTGTGCCCCAGCTTGGCAAATCCCAAGGGCCCAGCTGACAGCACCTATGCTCCTCTGCCCCAGCCTACTTTCCAGATAAAGACGGGTCCTGTATCTACATGAGTAAAATGCGGTGGTGATGGCAGGAACAATTCAGATAATCTGGGCCCCCAAGCACCTGCTTGGGAAGGAAAACAGAGAGCTCGGTCTGAATGTCTTTGGCCTGAGTTACTAATTGGCTGTTCATCATTCAAGTTCATCTAAATCTCTTCTGCCTATTCAAAATGTTCCACAAGCTAAACCCCTGGGACTCCAGGGGACATAAGGCCTTCCAAGTCCTCATTCATTCCTTTAATGCATATTGATTGTCTCCTGTGTGCTGGACATCATGCTGATCACGCTGGCCAACTGGAGACACACAGCTGAATGAATTGGACACAGTCACTGACCTTATGGGGCTCATCGTCCAGTGTAGTCTTTCTTAACCTCAGCACTATTGATATTTGGGATCAGATAATTTTTTGTTGTGGGGGTGCTCTTCTGTGCACCATAGGATATTTAGCAGCATCCCTGGTATCTACTCACTGGATGTCAGTAGCTCCTCTCCCCCACTATCTCCCACAAAGTTGTAACAACCAAAAATGTCTTTAGACATTGCCAAATATCCCCTGGAGAGGGTCAAACTGCCCCAAGTTGAGAACTGCAGGTCTAATGGATGAAACAGAAGACTAAAAGAGTAATGCTCACATATAACCATATAATCACAATTATGATAAGTACTGCAGAGAAAAATCTGCTGGATATTATATCAATATTATCCACAGCTTGGAAGCCAAGCATTTTACATATGATTACAAATCCTTATGACAATTCAGAATTGTGTTTGTTAGTTACTATTTAGCAACTTATTGAAGATGCTAAAAATAGCAACTTATTTCTTCATCTTTATTTCCAGATGAAGAAATTAAGGCTCAAGGAAGTGAAAAAATTTATCTAGGCCCCAAAGCCAGTGGAAGGCAGAGCCAGGATTTGAACCCTGGCCCCAAACTTTGCCCCTATGTAAAAGGAAATGTAAGCCTGTGTTTGGATGTCCTCTGAAACAGGGAGGGTCTGTGGTCATGTGATGCTCTGACCAGCCATCCTAAAAGATTCATTCCTTCCTGGGGCCACCGTGGGGCTCAGCCACCATCTGTCACATCAATCAAGCTGCACATTGCCTGCATCAAGGCACATCTGTGGGCAAAGGAATGCCATTCTAGATTCTGAGACATCCAAGAACACCTCCCCACAAAGCGCCTGCACCCAGGAATTTCCCCAAAGTCAGGTTACATACCCAGAGCACACCCCACTGTGACCCATCTCCAGAATGCCTACTGCCCTGCGCCCAAAGGTACACAAAGCAAAAGAGGCCAGATACTCTGCAGTCAGCCTTAGATTTACAAAGTGTGTGAAGAAGGTGGTGAAGGATAGCACATGGCAACTTTGAGATGCCCCCAAGACGTGAGTTCCTATCACTTACAAGCTGCATGCCCTTTAGCAAATTGCCTCACTCTCTGTGCCTCAGTTTCTCCCTCTGTGCAGTGGGGTATAAGTGCATTCATTTCAATGGATTTGTATGAGAATTCAATGGCAATGCAAGTAAAGACCTTTGACAGTGACCAGCATCCAGCAATGCACTTGGTGCTGTATCATGATCAATAAGTGAGTCAGGTCATGATGCTTCCTCCACCTCTACCCTCTTCTCTCAGGTGAGAAAGTGAGTCCCAGGAAGAGAGAAACAAGTGCAGAGGTGGGAAAAGCATCTCAGGAAGAGGGAGTGGACCTCTTCTTCTTCATGCTTCCTGGGTGGAACGAAGAGGGAAGATGGTGAATGTATGGACAGTTGAGCAGAGACCAGCCCTTCCTCCCATGCAAAAGTTAATCCTGAAGTTTCTTGGACAACCCTCACTAGAGAACCACCCTCCAAGGAAGGTGCAGAGGGACTGCCTCGGGTCAGTGAGTGTTTTAATCCTTCGGGACTCCCGGGAGGATGGCCTCTGCTACCTCCCGGCCTTGCTTCTGCCTCCATCAAACTTTCTGATGACTCTGCTCCACCAGCAACTCCTCCCACTACTCTCCAAAAACATCCAGCACTTTTAAGCCTCGGTGCCTCTGCACATGCTGTTCTCCTGGCTAGGGCTGCCCTACCACCTGGAAAACTGTCACTGAAGGGCTCAACATGCTCCCACAGCAACTTTTGCCCACCTGTTATTGGCAATAATAGACTAATAATAGCAATGAACATCTGTGAGCACTTATTAATATCTAGAAAGCCCAAGCTAGGTTTTTAAGTTTTTTGGTTTTGGTTTTTTTGGGGTTTTTTTTTTTTTTTTTTTTTCGAGACAAGGTCTTGCTCTGTTACCCAGGCTAGAGTGCAGAGGCGCACGCAATCATGGCTCACAGCAGCCTCCGCTTCGCCGGTTCAGGTGATTCTCCCACCTCAGCCTCCCAAGTAGCTGGGACTACAGGTGCACACCACCATTCCTGGCTAATTTTGTATTTTTTGTAGAGATGGGGTTTTGCCATATTGCCCAGGCTAGTCTCGAACTCCTGGAGTCAATCAGTTTGCCCACCTCTGCCTCCCAAAGTGCTGGATTACAGGCATGAGCCACCGCACCTGGTCCAAGCTAGGTTTTTTACCCACAATGTCTCATTTCTCTCCTCACATCACCATCTTAGGGAGGTGGCTTAGCTGCTTGAGAGGTAAGGCCTCTGTCCATCCTCACCCAGCTACAAGGTGGCAGCTTCAGGATTCAGACCTGGGTCAGCCTGAGCCATGTGGATCTGCTCTTCACTCTCTCTTCTTGCTGTTGTAGCCTTTATCCCACAGTGTCCTCATTATCTGTCTCCAGGCCTGCCTCTCCCCATAGAGGGAGAACTCTGAGAGCTGCCTCATTCATCTTGAAATCCCTTGCTAAGCACAAGGGCTGGGATGGAATAAACGTCTTTTGAATGAATCAATGAATCCTGGAAAATGGCAGTCAGCTGAGAAAGGCTAAGTGGCTGCTCACAGACTCCCCGGGGAAAAGCTGGTGCTAGACTCAAGTTCCCAGGAGTGAGCCCCCACCCCCCACCCCAGGAGACAGGCTGAGAGGCTTTCCCTGTCCTGATGGCTACAGGCAGAAGAGACAGCGTCTAACTCACTCCCCACCCTGGCACTGGAAGAGGTGGGACCTTTGAGAGTCCAACACAAAGGAGGAAATAGTAGTGATGGTGACAGTGATCATTTCCTGCATTCCTACCCACACTAGATGCTGTACTGAGCACTTTCTTTTTTTTTTGAGATGGAGTCTCGCTCTGTCACCCAGGCTGGAGTGCAGTCGTGTGATCTCGGCTCATTGCAACCTCCTCCTCCCGGGTTCAAGCAATTCTCGTGCCTCAGCCTCCCAAGTAGCTAGGACTACAGGCATGCGCCACCATGCTGCACTAATTTTTGTATTTTTAGTAGAGACAGGGTTTCACCATGTTGGCCAGCTGGTCTCGAACTCCTGACGTCTAGTGATCCTCCCACCTTGGCCTCCCAAAATGCTGGGATTACAGGTGTGAGCCACTACGCCCCACCCTAGTACTGAGCACTTTCTATGTGTTAATGGTCTCATGGAATCCTTACAATCCCACAAAGTAGGCATTACTGTGATACCTATTTTACAAATGAGAAAACCAGACTCAGAGAGATTAAGTCATGTATACAGGGTCACAGAGCTTTTAGGTATAGATCCCTAATTAAAATTAGACCTCTCTGGCTCCCTCACTCTTCATACTCGTAGCTTTCTGTAAGAGGCAGGCTTGTCCAAGCCCTTCTTGAAGCCCAATTGCTAAGATGCACTCAGGACAGTGAAGGTTTTCCTGGTCTCTGCTGGAAGAGTGCCAGTTGGGACCTCCTGGTCAACAAATGTGACAAGTGTCCTGGGTGCAGGAGGGGTTGTGGCTAGGTTGGGAGAGGGGAGGGAAAGGTTGGGGGGATGGGGTCCCAAGAGTCCAAGCACAGCACCTGAATTCAGGTATGTGCCTTCTGCCTTCTCCTAAACCAGGCTGGCTGCAGCCTCTGTTGCTCCACTTGGGGCATGGAGCTGGTTTTGAGAGGAGCTGAGCCCCAGTTTTCCCATCTGCAAAATGGGAATCAGTAATGCCTACTTCACGGGGTTGTGAGCATTCTGTGAGGCCATCACACATAGGCCCAGTTTCCAAAGGGCTCAAATGGGCTCTGCAGAAAGGAGAATGGTTCTGGCTTTAAGGAAAAACCACCTGCCTACATCAGTATCCTCTTAGCCCTGCGGCTCAAGCTCCTGAAATGACTTAACAGCTAGATTAGAATTTAACCTCCGCTCCACCGTCAATTACCAGAGAGAGCAAAGTCTGAGTGGGCACAGGGCCTTGCCTACCACCTCTTTCTAGACCATGGATGATCTGGAGAGCACAGATGGCACGGCGCCCTTGACACATGACCCACAGAGCCACTAATGAGTGTCGTGGTAGGAGACCAAAAGAGGGGAAAGAAGACATTCCAGAGGCTGGGAAGAGCTGGAGCCAGGAAGGTTCCAGGAGAGGGGGACGCTGTTAGGTAGACCCCAGTAGACAAGTAGGTACAGAGTTGACGGTCCAGGGTGGCCTGGTTGACACCTTGCCCCCAGCATCCTGGGGACTCAGCCAGGAAGATGGGATTTGGGTGACAGGTGGGAGAGAAGGGCATAGGAGATTTGTGTGGGAAGGGCAGTGTGAGCAGGCGGCCGGCTGGAAAGATTTGCTGGCCCCCACCGGCCTCCTGCAAGCTGGCTTTTTATGACAGAGCTGGGGGAGGAAGATGTGGAAACTCCCCCAGCCCCTGCAGAACCACCCACCAGGGCTCCACTTCTGCACCTGTCTAAGAGAGACACGCCCCGCTCAAAGCCAATCCCGAGGGCGGCCAGTATTGGCCAAGGAGTGTTCATCCTCCCGCTCGCTGCACCCAGCGTCTCCCTCATCTCTCCACAGCCTGGCGGCTGTTAGCCCCGTTTCTTAGAGGCAGTTGAGACTCCAGAAGCCAAGTACCTTGCCCACGAGTAGACAGCTAGTCGCTGGCTGAGCTAAGAAGCTTTATTACCAGCCTTAGAGGAGGCCTCCTAGATGGAGGGTTTTTCTCCGGTGCTTCACCAGCCGCAGGAAATGGCAGGGTACACAGGGAAGTACCCCTGCGGACTGAGGCCGCCATCGGCAGGCCCTTTCCAGGGAGAGCCCTGCGGGAAAGGGCGCCTGGTACCTCCGGGCCCCGGGTCCTCCACAGAGGGTGATTCAGAGGCGGCACCTGGTGTCCAGAGCCGCGGAGAGCTGGGGGGCGCTTCTGACAGTGAGAACAGGGGCCCTTTATGTGAAATGCAATCACATGGGCGCGCAGGGAGCTCGGTTTTCGGTTCCTAGAAGCGCTGATGAAGCCACATCCCTCTCCCTCCGCTCCTGAGGTGCCCGGGAGCACCGGGACCCAGGCCTGGCTCGCGGCAGCGGCGCAGCCCTGGGGTCTCGGGAGGGCCAGATTCAAAGCTCTCCCAGGCTTAATTATCCGCCAAGGGCTGGGAGCTGCATCATCAGCATCTCCAGTGAAGCTGGAGGCCGGGCTGGGGTGGGGGAGCGGAGGAAGGGAGTCTGCATGGGGGAAGGAGGAAGGGAGCGAGCGCCTGCCTCTCCCAGCTCTCCACCCGGGGCGGTCTGGGCAGCTCAGCCTGGGCACTCCGGGTGACCTTGGGCAGACCCCTCTGGGCGACCTCTCTGGGGCGGCTGCACGTCTCCGCCCATCCTCGGCGCCCGGGGGCGCTCCTCCCGGCCGGAATCGATGAGCAGGAGTCGCCCAGAGGGGAGCGCTCCTGGCGCGGGGGACCCAGCCGCCGGCGCACGGGGCCCTGGGAGAGGCCGGGCGCGCCCCTCCCGGGGAACTACCACGCGCGGGGTCTTCCCAGGCTGGCTGGTGCTGTCAGCCGGATCCTGAGGCGGGGCGGGTCTGCAGGTGGAGGCGCCTGCCTTGGGGACCTTTCCCGCCCGGGCAGGAGCGCTCTCTGCGCCCTGCCGCTGCCCGGGGGGACCAAGCCCCGCCACGCGAGGGGGCGGCACCCCCATGCCCGACCGGGAGAGTGGGCGCGGGGGGGTTGTTTGGTGTCCGCTGTGGCTCCCGCCGCCCGGCATTGCACCCCCGGCAGACGGCGGCCCATGAGTCCAGAACCGACCGAGGACCCCACCTCCCCTGCCCAAGATCTGGCCACGACGGCTGCAGCCAACAACCTGCCAATGCGCCCCCTCCCCTGGCCTCGTCAAGGAATTGCGAGGCCGGGGAGAACGCCCCCATTCCAGCCCGACTCCCGGACCTAGCGTTCTCGATACCCGCCTTTCCAGAGTCCCCACACTCCCATTTATCTCAAGCAATCGTCCCTTGGCCAAAGCGCCCCGGCCCCCAGCTAGGTGATCGCAAGCTGGGACCACCTCCCCGCCCCATCCTCATCCCCCGCCCCGCGAAGCCGCAGAGCGCAAGGAGGGTGGTGGCGCCGCCGGGGAACTCACCCGCTCTCCCGAGCCCTGCCCCGGGCGGCTCCCGACCCCGGCTGTGTCTGTGGGTCCCCGAGCCGCAGCTGCTCCAGCGGCGACAGAGCTGGCTCTGCTCGGCCGCGAGCCTCCGCGCCGCCTCTCGGCTCCTCCCCCAAGGCGGGGCCTGAGCTCCTGGGACTGGGGTGGGCGCGCTCAACCCCATCCGGCTTGGGAGGCAGCGCGGGACAGGTTCCCGGCGCTCTCGGGTGGGGACCCCTCTTCTGAGCTGCAGGAAGTTGAAACCGGTTGGGACGCGGCCAGGCTTCGGAATAGTTTTCCTAACGCTGCCCCCTCCTCCAAAATAGTTTTCCTAACCCCCACCCCGACCATGGAAAGAGGGAAGCCAAGGACGGTATCCCTGCTCCCATTTGACGGACGGGAATCCTGAAGCCCAGAGAGGAGTGGTAACCTGCTCAAGGTCACACAGAATGAATGCCAGGGCCAGGAACTCAGGGTTCCTAGCTTGAAGGCCTGCGCGGCCTGAGTCTGAAGGCTTCCCAGGAGGTCCAGGGACCGGCCCTGGCCTTGCGCTGGGGACAGATCTGTGGGGCCAGGTCCCCCAGCTGCCGGGGCTGAGATATGGGGGCTGTGGCCTGCGGCGTGGACTCGCATCATTTCCTCTTTCTGGAAAGAAGGGAGGTGAAGCGCTGGAGGAAGGAAGTGGTCGTACCTCTGCTGACATCTGACGCCCTTTGAGGTGTGCAGGATGAAGATAGGGGCTGCTTCCCTGAGATTTAACGCTAAAAATAAAAAGCAAAACATACCCGGTGGCTACTGTCACCTCATTCAAGCCTCTTTCTGGGGCTGAAGGCCTCTGCATTCTGTGCACGAGCCTTTCTTTACAATACAATGGGTTTAACTATTTAAGTTGCTGAGAGTCACCCCCACCATCACCACCCCAGGAAGAGAAGAGAAAGTTCATAAACAAAGTGGAGAAAACCTCCCCAAACATTCTCTGGAATCCACATTTGCTGAACCCTGGCCTTAGAACAATAGGTTTCTCTTCTCCACAAAGGCCTTGTTTCCTGAGCTTTCCCGGCCTACAGATGAGAGCCCTAGGCACCCCAGGGCCAGCCAGCTGGGGAAATTCAGAGTTTAAGTTTGGAGAGTTTGGGGATGGTACCCAGTTAATTTAATTCTCAGCTGTCATGTTTGAGGAACTCTCTCGAATCCTTTTATTTTCACTAGCAATATTCTTTTGAGGCCACCAGCATCACCTGAGTTTAGTGATTTTCTGTTTGCTCAGTCACCTTTCTTGGGGGAGAGAAAATCTGTGGGTTGAACTTGTTCCAGGACCCCAGGCCCTCTCCAGGAACTCTGTGAGCCCCCTTCATTGGCTCCCTGGCTCCCTCTCAGTTCATTAATAATCCAGTTGTGAATGACATTGTTTCAGGAAAAGCAATTAGACAGTAGAGCAGGTGGGGAAGACTTACAGCCATGTTTAAGATAACCCAAGGGAATCATTGTTCTCCGAAGAATGTTTCCATTGATTGATAATGAAGAGCCGTGGGCTGAGAGGATGGGAACCCATCTCTCCAAGGCTTGTGTGGCACTTGGGGCCTGTGTTCCTAAAATGAGGCCTTTGGAGGGAGGGGGCTCCCAACTCCAATGTCGTGCTGTTTATTCACCTCTCACACAGTGTTTGGTATCAACAGTTAAAGTAAATTCAGAATAAGTTGGGGGACTCACATGTCCTGATTTCAAAACTTACTAGGAAACTTCAGTCATCAAGGCAGGGTGGTACGGGTATAAGGATGGGCATACAGACCAATGGAATAAAACTGAGAGTCCAGACAGAAGCCCTTACACTTACTGCCAATTGATTTTCAACAAGAGTGCCAAGACAATTTAATGGGGAAAGAATAGTGTTTTCAAAAAATGGTGCTGGGACAACTGGATATCCACATGCAAAAGAATGAATTTGGATCCCTGCTTCATACTATATGCAACATGTAGATCTGAATGTAAGAGCTAAAACTATAAAACTCTCTGAAGAAAACATAAGCCTAAATCTTCATGACTTTGGATTAAACAGTGGTTGCTTAGATATGATACCTATAGCACAAGCAACAAAAGAAAAAAATAGATAAATTAAAAACTTTTGTGCTTTCAGGGGTATCATCAAGAAAATGAAAAGATAGGGCTGGGCCTGGTGGCTCACTCCTATAATCCCAGCATTTTGGGAGGCGGAGATAGGAGGATCACTTGAGGCCAGGAGCTCAAGACCAGCCAGGGCAACGTAGTGAGACTCTGTCTCTACAAATTCTTTTAAAATTAGGCAGATGTAGTGGTTCATGACTGTAGTCCTAGCTACTTAAGAGGATTGCTTATGCCTAGGAGTTCAAGGCTGCAGTGAGCTATGATGGTGCTACTGTACTCCAGCCTGGGTAACAGAGAAAGACCCTGTCTCTAAAAAAAAAAAAAAAAAAAAAAAAAAATAAAACATGAAAAGAACAAAAAGAAAGTGAAAAAATAACTGTTATAAGCTGAATTGTGTGCCCCCCCCCACCCATTCATATGCTGAACTGTACTGGTTACAGTCCCAGAACCTCAGAATGTAACTGTAGATGGAGATAAGGTCTTTAAAGAGGTGATCAACTTAAACTGAGGCCCTTGGATGGGGCCCTCATCCAATGACTGGTGTCCTCATAAGAAGAGACACTAGAGATGTGCCACACAGAGGAAAGACCAGTGGAAGGCACAGGGAGAAGAAGGTTAACTACAAGCCAGGGAGAGAGGACTCAGGGCTGGGGGACCAGACCTGCCAACACCTTGATCTCAGAATTGTAGCCTTCAGAATTGTGAGGAATAAATTTCTGGGGGTTTGTTTGTTTGTTTGACATGGAGTTTCACTCTGCTGCCCAGGCTGGAGTGCAGTGGCATGATCTTGGCTTACTGCAACCTCCACCTCCCAGGTTCAAGTGATTCTCCTGCCTCAGCCTCCTGAGAAGCTGGGATTACAGGTGCGTGCCCCCACGCTCGGCTAATTTTTGTATTTTTAGTAGAGTAAGGGTTTCACCATGTTGGCCAGGCTGGTCTCAAATTCCTGACCTCAAGGGATCCACCCGCCTCGGCCTCCCAAAGTGCTGGGATTACAGGTGTGAGCCACCGCACCTGGCCAATTTCTGTTGTTTAAGCCACCCAGTCTGTAGTATTATGTTATGGCAGCCTTGGCAAATTAATACAATATCCCACAGAATGGGAGGAAATATTTGCAAATCATATTCCTGGTAAGGGACTTATATCTAGAATATATAAGGAGCTCTTACAACTCTATAATAAAAAGACAAATAACTCAATAAAAAATGGGCAAGGAGCCTGGGCAACATGGCAAAACCCTGTCTCTACTAAAAATACAAAAAGTTAGCTAGGCATGATGGCATGGGCATGTAGGCCCAGCTACTGGGGAGGCTGAGGTGGGAGGATTGTTTGAGCCTGGGAGGCGGAGGTTGCGGTGAACCAAGATCACACCACTGCACTCCAGCCTGGGTGAACGAGTGAGACCCAGTCTCAAAAAAAAAAAAAAAAAAAAAAAATGGCCAAGGGATCTGGATAGACATTTCTTCAAAGAAGATAGATATACACATGGCCAAGATGCTCAACATCATTAGCCATCAAGGAAATGCAAAGCCACAATGAGATACCACTTCATACCCACTAAGATGGTTATAATAAAAAAGACAGGCAATAACCAGCATTGGTAAGGATATGGAGAAATGGGATCCTTCATACATTGCTGGTTGAAATGTAAAATGGTGCCGCTGCTTTGAAAACCAGTATGACATTTCCTCAAAATTTAAAACATAGAGTTACCAGATGGCCCAGCAATTCTACTCCTAGGTATATACTCAGGAGAAATAAAAGCATACATACACAAAAACTTGTACACAAATGTTCATAGTAGCTTTATTCATAACAGCTAAAAAGTGGAAACAACCCAAATATCCATCAAATGATAATGGATAAATAAAACACGGTACAATCCACTATTACTTGGCAATCAAAATGAATGAAGCACATGCCACAACGTGAATGAACCTTGAAAACCTTGTGCTGAGTGAAAGAAGCCAGTTTCAAGGCCATACACATATTATATGATTGTATTTATAGGAAATGTCCAGAATAGGCCGATCTATAGAGACAGAAATCAGATCGGTGATTGTCTAGAACTGGGAGGGGGTTACTGGAGGCAAATGGGGGGTGACTCAAAAACAGTACCAGTTTTTCTTTTGGAGGTGGTAAAAATCTTTTAAAATTGATTGTGGTGATGATCACACAACTATGGATATATTAAAAACCACTGAATTATATACTTTAAGCCAGTGAATTGTATGGCATGTGGATTATATCTCAATAAAGTTTTTCCAAAAAAAAGGTAAGCTATGCTCTCATCCTCCACACCTCTCTCTTCTGTCCACAGGCAGGAAAGTCTCTTCCTTTATTTTGGAGGTCGTCTGTGGTACCATATGTAGTAAGACATTAAGGGACAGTCCAAGGCCACTGAATATTCTACGAGGCTATGGGAAAATGTTTGAGGTCTGTCAAATAAATAAATGGGCTCCAACATACAAAATCTAAACACTGATGTTTAAAAATATAGAGTTAAATGTCAACATAACTTTAGGTCAACCAGTCAACTGCAACTAAGTAAATTCATAGTTACATAGAAATTATACAGAAGGCAGGCCGGGCGCGGTGGCTCACACCTGCAATACCAGCACTTTAGGAGGCTGAGGCAGGCAGATCACGAGGTCAGGAGATCGAGACCATCCTGGCTAACACTGTGAAACCCCATCTCTACTAAAAATACAAAAAATTAGCCGGGCATGGTGGTGGGCGCCTGTAGTCCCAGCTAGTCGTGATGCTGAGGCAGGAGAATGGCGTGAACCTGGGAGGCGGAGCTTGCAGTGAGCAGAGATTGCACCACTGCACTCCAGCCTGGGCAACAGAGCAAGACTCTGTCTCAAAAAAAAAAAAAAAAATTATACAGAAGGTAGAATTTGGGTGAATTATATAGTTGCTATGAGGCAAGGTCTAGAGATTCCTGAGTCTGTGAAAAATGAACTAATTCCAGCGTTTAAAGGGATTCATTCTAGAGGTTATCTGAACGAAGGTCTTTTGTTTGTTTGTTTTTTGAGACAGAGTCTCACTCTTTCACCCAGGCTGGAGTACAGTGGTGCAATCCTGGCTCACTGCAACCTCTGCCTCCTGGGTTCAAGTGATTCTCCTGCCTCAGCCTCCTGAGTAGCTTGTATTACAGGCACCCACAATCATGCCCGGCTAATTTTTGTATTTTTAATAGAGACGGGGTTTCCCAGTGTTGGCCAGGCTGGTCTCAAGCTCCTGGCCTCAAGTGGTCCACCCAAAGTGCTGGGATTATAGGCGTGAGCGACCGCGCCCAGCCTGAACAAAGGTTTTTGTTTTTGTTTTTGTTTTCTGAGACAGAGTCTCACTCTGTCACCCAGGCTGGAGTGCAATGGCATGAGCATAGCTCACTGCAGCCTCTGGCACTCAAGTGATCCTCCCATCTCAGCCTCCGAGTAGCTGGGACTACTGTCGCATGCCACTAGGCCCAGCTAATTTTTTTTTTTTTGAGACGGAGTTTCACTCAATTATTTTTACTTTTAGTACAGATGAGCTCTTGCTATGTTGCCCAGGCTGGTATTAAACTCCTGAGCTCAAACAGTCTTGCTGGAATTACAGGCATGAGCCACTGCACCTGGCCTGAACTTGTGGTTCTTAATGTCAGCCTGTGGGCAGGTGCTAGGCTGGCTACATTCATTCATTCATTCATTCATTCAACAGATACTTAGTCTAATGCTAGACCCAGAATAAGCCTTGATAGGCCGCCCTTGTCCCCATGCTGCTACTCCTGATGATGAAGATGATAGCTCCAGGCCAGGCCCAACCAACAGAAGAGCAGGAAGTGCAGAGGGTTCAACTTGGGTTCAAGTAAAAATGAGCCAAGAAGGAGAAAGGCATCCCAGGTAAGAGTTCTGGCTCTGGCATGAACTCGCTGGGCGGTCATTTCCTCTTCTGAATGTCGGTTTCCTGGTCTGTACAATTCTGATTGTACAATACTTATAAGTGCTTGTATGTGTGGTTTTTTCCCACGTCCTCATGCTTTTGTGGGAAGTGACTTTTACCTCTTTTGTAAGCTCCCCAAGGCTGTTTGCACGCAGTAGGAGCCCCATAAGTAGGTGGAAGGAGCCCCAGGCATTTATGGCTAGTGGTGAGCTCAACCTGTGATGCTGTGAAGATAGAGGTAACTAAGAGTGGGACAGACTGGTTTTCTTTTTTTCTTTTTTTCTTTTTTTGAGAAAGACTCTCGCTCGGTCGCCCAGGCTGGAGTGCAGTGACGCGATCTCTGCTCACTGCAACCTCCGCCTCCCTGGTTCAAGCAATTCTCCTGCATTAGCCTCCCGAGTAGCTGGGACCACATGTGCCTGCCACCACGCCCAGCTAATTTTTTGTATTTTTAGTAGAGATGGAGTTTCACAGTGTTAGCCAGGATGGTCTTGATCTCCTGACCTCGTGATGTACCTGCCTCGGCCTTCCAAAGTGCTGGTATTACAGGTGTGAGCCACTGCGCCCAGCTGGCTTTCATTTTTATATTCAATTTGTGGAGAATCTTGTGCAGTGGCTCTCAGTCTTGGTGGTACCTTGGAATCACTAAGAGGTTTTAAATTTTTCTGATGGCTGGGTTCTACCCCAGACCCTTTGAATCAAAATCTCTGGAGGTTTATTTTTAAACATACATACAGATCAAAAGAACTCCTGAGGCATGTTGAAAATGCAACTTCACTTCACTTAGCCAGGATTAAGAATCACCACCTAAGTCAGTGTTTCACAAGTTTTGGTGACCACAAATTGGGTAGGGAATGGGAGAGGGGGTTTAGTCCGTTTTCTGTGGCTATAAGAGAGTACCTGAGACTGGGTAATGTATAAAGAAAAGAGGCTTATTTAGCTCACGGTTCTGCAGGCTGAGAAGATCAAGGGCATGGCCCAGGCTTCTGGCAAGGGTTTTCCTCTATCGCAACATGGTAGAGAAGGGAGAAGGTCAAAAGGGAAACAGACATGTGCAAAAAGGGGAAACCTGAGGACTGTGCTGGCTTTATGACAACCCACTCTTGTGGGAAATAATCCATTCCTGCAACAACCATTCCAGTCTCCTCAGAGCCAGAACTCACTCACTACTGGGAGAACAGCACCAAGTTATTCCTGAGAGAGCTACCTCTATTACTCAAACACCTACCACTAGGTGCCACCTCCCCAAACCTTCATTCTGAAGGTCAAATTTTAACATGAATTTTGGTGGCAACAAACAAACCATATCCACAATTGGCAGGATGGTGGGGGAGACAGAGTATCAAAATCCTCCTTCCTGGGCCTGTCTTTTGCACCCTTTTCTCATTCTTTGGTGTAGGGGCCTCAGAATATGCATTTTAGCAGATTCTAAGGAATAATATGCCTTAGCTAATGCCTTCAGCTGCCTTGGTAGCAATGCCTCATTCTCCTGTATTCCTTATGTTGACTTAAATGGGGTTTCCAAAATTCCAGGCAAAGAAAAATCACCTGAGGCACTTATTAAAAATGCAGATTCCAGCCGGGCACAGTGGCTCACATCTGTAATCCCAGCACTTTGGGAGGTTGAGATGGGTGGATTACCTTAGGTCAGGACTTTGAGACCAGCCTGGCCAACATGACAAAACTCCATCTCTACTAAAAATACAAAAAGTAGCCAGGCATAGTGGCACACACCTGTAATCCCAGCTACTCGGGAGGCTAAGGCAAGAGAATTGCTTGAACCTGGGAGGTGGAAGTTACAGTGAGCCGAGATCGCACCATTGCACTCCAGCCTGGGCAACAGAGCGAGACTCTATCTCAAAATAAATAAGGAAAGAAAGAAAGAAAGAAAGGAAGGAAGGAAGTAAGGAAGAAAGAAAGAAGGGAAGGAAGGAAGGAAGGAAGAAAGGAAGAAAGAGAGAAAGGAAGAAAAATGCAAATTCCTTTTTGCAATCACCAATATAATAATTGATTGAGGGAACAACAGCCATGAACAGCTGCTACAGCCATTGAGAAAAAAGGTATTGGGTAACAGAATAGTCACACTCTTCAAAGCATCATGCCACAGATCATTTACTAGTTAAAAGGGGAAAATGTTCCTTTCCAACAGAGAGCTCCAGTGGTTTCCGCCTTAAACGCGAGCTCACACAGCATCACCATAGTGGGACAACCTGACATTGTTCGCCCCCACTGTGATGCAATAAGATGTACTCAACATCTTCTATGTCATATTCTTGCCAAAAATACTTAACCTGATTTTAATCATGAGGAAAATTAAGACAAATCTAGAATGTGGGGCATTCTAAAAGCCTAGACTCTCTTTTTAAAAGTTAATATCATTTTTTATAGTGGCAGGGACTTATTCCAGATTGAAAGAGATTAAAAAGACACAATAAAAAGTGCATAATGTGTGCACCTTGATTGGCTTTTGGATTGAACAAGTAAACAGCTATGAAAGAAATGTTGTAAACCACAAGGAACTTAAATATTATCTGTACATTAGATGACATTACTGGATTGACATTACTCTTCTTAAATATGACAACGGTGTTGTGGTTGTGGTTATAGAGGAAAAGATCCTTTTTTCTTGTTTGTTTTTTGAGACAGGGTCTCACTCTGTCACCCAGACTGGAGGGCAGTGGTGCCATCACAACTCCCTGCAGCCTCAACCTCCCGGACTCAAGCAATTGTCCCACCTCAGCCTCCCGAGTACCTGGGAGCCAATTTTTTTTTTTTTTTTTTTTTTTTTTTTGAGACAGAGTCTTGCCCTGTCGCCCAGGCTGGAGTGCAGTGGGGCGATCTCAGCTCACTGCAACCTCCGCCTCCCAGGTTCAAGCGATTCTCCTGCCTCAGCTTCTGAAGTAGCTGGGACTACAGGCGCGTGCCACCATGCCCGGCTCATTTTTTATATTTTTAGTAGAGACAGGGTTTCACTGTGATAGCCAGAATGGTCTTGATCTCCTGACCTTGTGATCCATCCACCTCGGCCTCCCAAAGTGCTAGGATTACAAGCATGAGCCACTATGCCCAGCCCACAACTGGCTAATTTAAAAAAAATTTTTATACAGACAGGGTCTCCCTATGTTGCCCAGGCTGGTCTTGAACTCCTGGGCTCAAGCAATCCTCCTGCATCGGTCTCCCAAAGTGCTGGGATGATAGGTGTGAGCCACCACACCTGGCCTAGGTCCCTATTTTTAGGAGATGTTTGGTGAGGAGAGGGGGAAGGAGGGAGAGAGAGAAAGCAAAAATGAGCCAAAATGTTAATTAACAACTGGTGAATCTAGATGAGGGGGGTTCAAGTGTTCCTTATACTTTTCTTTCCATTTCTCTGGATTTGATATTTTTCAAAATAAGAAAAATTGGGAGGGAATGCAGATTCTCGGGTCCTTCCCCTTGGAGATTCTGATTCAGCAGACCTGGATGAGGCCTGGGATCTGTATTTTTTAAAGAGTGCTCAGGTGATTTTTACCTGGGGCAAGTTGCCACCATCTCCAACATTGTACCCAGAAGTCCCCCCCAGCAACCTGTGCCGCTTACTGCCTTTGGTCTTCATGCGCCTACTGGGGTATTCCCAGCCCTGCAGCATATTCTGTCCCTCCACCTGGCCTGCTGTTGCCTCCCTCTGCTTAGCCCCCAACCTCTTTCAGGTCTCAGCTGAACCATCACTTTCTCAGGGAAGGTTTCCTAGAGCCCACTCAGCCAAACCCCTGGTAGTAACTTTCATAACCCCAGGGACCACAGTTGTCATTTTGTACATTGTTGTGGCATTGAATATTAATCCTGCTTCTCCCATTAGACAGTGTTATGGGCTGAACTGAGTGCCACCACTCCCAAATTCCTATGTTGAAGTCCTAACCCCCAGTATTTCAGCATGAGACTGCATAAAGAGATAGGGTCTTTCATAAGATGACTCAGGAGCTGGGTGTGGTGGCTCACACCTGTATTCCCAGCACTTCGGGAGGCTGAGGCAGGTGGATCACTTGAGGTCAGGAGTTCAAGACCAACCTGGCCAACATGGCAAAACCCCATCTCTACTAAAAAATGCAAAAATTAGCCAGGCATGGTGGCAGGTTGCAGTAATCCCAGCTATTCGGGGACCTGAGGCAGGAGAATCACTTGAACCTGGGAGGTGGAGAGTGCAGTGAGCCAAGATTGTGCCACTGCACTTCAGCCTGGGCGACAGAGAGAGATTCTGTCTCAGAAAAAAAAAAAAAAGAATAAAAGAAGGTGACTAAGGTCAAATGAGTTCATATGGGTAGATCCTAATCCAGTAGGACCAATGTCTTTATTAGAGGAGATTTGGAGGCAGATAAAAGACACTGTGAAGACACAGGAGGAAGGCAGCACCTATAAGCCAAGGAGAGAGAAAAAGAAGGCAGCACTGCTGACACCTTGATCTCAGACTCCTAACCCCAGAATTGTGAGGAAATTGTCTGAGCTGCCAAGTCTGCAGTATTTTGTTATGGGAGCCCCAGGACATTGATCCAGTGAGTGCCACCCTGCGCTCTGATCAGACACCGGGACTTTTTGCTTAACATGGATTCCCAGTGCCTAACATAGCCCGGCATATAGGAAGAGCAAGGACATTTTTATTTATTTTATTTTACTTTCTAGAGATAGGGTCTCACTCTGTCATCTGGGCTGGAGTGCAGTTGTGCCACGATAGCATCATAGTTCACTGTAGCCTTGAACTCCTGGGCTTCAGTGACCTTCCTGCCTCAGCCTCCCAAGTAGCTGGGACTACAGGTGCCATCACACCTGGCAATTGTTTTTTTAAGGCAGAGTCTTGCTCTGTCACCCAGGCTGGCATGCAATGGCATGATCTCAGCTCACTGCAATCTCCACCTCCCAGGTTCAAGCAATTCTCATGCTTCAGCCTCCCAAGTAGCTGGGACTATAGGTGCGCACCACCATGCCCGGCCAATTTTTGTATTTTTAGTAGAGACAGGGTTTTGTCATGTTGGCCAAGGTGGTCTCGAACTCCTGGGCTCAAGTGATCTTCCAGTCTCAGCCTCCCAAAGTTCTGGGATTACAGGCATGAGCCACCACCCCCAGCCACCTGGCTAACTAAAACAAAATTTTTTTGTAGAGATGGGATCTCACTATGTTGCCCAGGCTGACTTCTAACTCAGCCTCAAGCCCTCCTGCTTGGGCCTCCCAAAGTGCTGGGATTACAGGTGTGGGCCACTGTAGCTGGCAGCAAGAATTTGTTGTAGGGATGAAGTGATCCTGCTTTAGGAGGCTGGTGGAAGTGTTTGGAGGTTAGAGAAATATACTCCTGGCATACATCAGGGCTTTAATAAACAGAGCTTGAAAATGCAGCAAGATAATATTTTGGAAATTACAAATGGGGGTTAGGTTTCCTTCCCTTCTGCATTTGTTTTGCTGCACTGCTACTGTGGTTGCCCTCAGCTCTCACCCATCTAGCGATTGTCACTCTTTGCCTCTGGGGAAGGACAGATGCCAGCGACAGCAAACAAAATTGTTCCTCAGGCCTGAGTGGCAAAATTGAACCTGGAACACCCACAGCCCAGGAGGCAGCCTGAAAGCCGAAGTGCTTTTCATGTGTTACTGCCTGGAATAAGAGAGGGAAGGTCTTTTGAAATTCTAGAAATCTAGGCTTTGGAATTCTGGAAATCTAGGCTTGGAAGAAATGTCATCCCTCGGTATCTACAGAGGACTCTGGTTCCCAAAATCAGTGCGTAAAATTTCGGGAGTCCTGCAGGATTCCAGCAAATATGGTATCTTCCATCCGCATTGGGTGGCAGATGCAGAACCCATCCATATGGGCAGCCTACTGCATTTACTGAAAAAAAAAAAAAAAAAAAAAAACCAAAATTGTGTTTAAGTGAACCTGTGCAGTTCAAACCCATGTTGCCTAAGGGTCAACTGTATATAGGCAAAGCCTGAAGTGGAAAGGCAAAATGTTTATCCCCACATGACAGATGGGTTGAAGAGATGCTCCATTTCTGAATTATCAGGGAAATGTAAATAAAACAGATAGAAGATAGAGGTCACATCCATCGGAAAGGCAAAATAAATATAAATAAAATAGTCTCTCAATACTGCGGTGGTCTAAGACTGTGTAAGTGGAACCCCATGGGGTAGGAGGAACCAAACCCTGGTGCAATTGTTTTGGAGGGAAATTTGGCATTATTTGGGAAAGTTGGGTACTCGCGTCCAGTAATACAGCAGCTCCACATTTAGGAACATCCAGCTAGGAGAAAACCTCCCACCTGTGTAGAAGACATGTCTAAAGATATTCATTAGGCCTTTATCTGCAAAAGGCTAGCAACATCCTAAATGCCTACCAAAGGGGGAATGGATAAATGGATTCAGGAGTGCTTTAATATCGCAGAATTCTAAACAACAGAGAGAATGAACAGAAATAAAGCTGCCTGTATCAACATAGATAAATCTGAAAAACAAAATGAGTTGGGAAAAATGCAAGCTGCAAATGAACACTTACAGTGTGATACTTTTATATTTATTTATTTATTTATTTAGTTTTGAGATGGAGTTTCACTCGTTGCCCAGGCTGGAGTGCAAGGGCACGATATCGGCTCACTGCAACCTTCGCCTCCCGGATTCAAGCGATTCTCCTGCCTCAGCCTCCTGAGTAGCTGCAGTTATAGGCACCTGCCACCATGCCCAGCTAATTTTTTTTTTTTTTTTTTTTGTATTTTTAGTAAAGACGGGGTTTCACCAGGTTGGCCAGGCTGGTCTCGAACTCCTGACCTCAGGTGATCCACGCGTCTCAGCCTCCCAAAGTGCTGGGATTACAGGCGTGAGCCACTGGGCCCGACCGATACTTTTATATTTTAAAACCACAATAGCATCCATTTGTGATACCCAGATATGCACTAGAGGCATAATAAATGATAGTCTGGCTGTCTTCACCAGCCCTACAGCCCTAAGACTGTGTAAGTGGAACCCATTGGGGTGGGAGGAACCAAACACTGGTGCAGCCATTTTGGAGGGAAATTTGGAGGCCTGAGTAGCATCTTTCATCTTGCTGTGCACTACTGTGGATGACACCATAGGAATTCCCTTGTCTTCTGGCTTCTTGTAGGAGATAAGAGGGCAGAAGTGAGGCCATTTGAGTTGGCTGTGTCCCTCTACTGAAGGCCACAGCTTCTACTGCTGACCCTCTTCAGGCTTTGGTAGGTGCTCACACCACTTGCCTCAGTTTCCCCATTCATAAAATGGGTATGATAAAAGTAACTATCTCCTAGGTGCATTATGTGGACTAGATAAGTGTAGGCACTTGGCGCAGTGCCTGGTGGTTTATAAATAACTCAGCAAAAGTTAGCTTTTATTGTTATTAATCGCACCCTTTCTCCATTCCTACAAGGAACTCCTTCCCCACTGCACCCCCCCTCTTTTTTTTTTGAGGCAGAGTTTTGCTCTTGTTGCCCAGGCTGGAGTGCAATGGCACAATCTCGGCTCACTGCAACCTCCTCCTCCCGGGTTCAAGCAATTCTCCTGCCTCAGCCTCCTGAGTAACTGGGATTACAGGCATGTGCCACCATGCCTGGCTAATTTTGTATTTTTAGTAGAGACGGGATTTCTCCATTTGGTCAGGCTGGTCTTAAACTCCCGACCTCAGGTGATCCACCCGCCTCAGCCTCCCAAAGTGCTGGGAATACAGGCGTGAGCCCCCGCGCCTGGCCCCTTCCCCCCTTTTTAGACATGAAAATCTCATGGCTTCCCTTAATATTACTTGACATTCCAAAATACAGGTCTGAAAGCAATCCTTTTTCATAAAGCATGGGACTACATGTGCTTAGGAATTTCACAATTTTTTGAATTTTATAAATGCAATGTGGTGGGTGCATAGAGTCTATATCAGTGATTCTCATACGTGAGCGTGAGTCAGAATCTCCAAGAGGGCTTGTTAAAGCACAGAGGGCTGGGCCACACTCATTCCGTAGGTCTGAAGTGGGGCCTGAGAATTTCCATTTCCATTTCCCAGTTGATGCCGATGCAGCTGGTCTCAGAACCACACCTTTGAGAACTACTGCTATTTTACGACATCCTTAGAGGGGTCTAGAGCAGCATCCCCAAATCAAATATTATTATTTCTACTGTGGGCTGGGCATGGTGGCTCACACCTGTAATCCCAGCACTTTGGGAGGCCGAGGCGGGCAGATCACCAGAGGTCAGGAGTTTGAGACCAGCCTGGCCAACATGGTGAAACCCAGTCTCTACTAAAAATACAAAAATTATTTTTGTATTTGGTGGCGGGTGACAGTAATCCCAGCTACTGGGGAGGCTGAGGCAGGAGAATCACTTGAACCCGGGAGGTGGAGGTTGTAGCGAGCCAAAATCGTGCCATTGCATTCCAGCCCGAGTGTCAGAGCGAGACTCGGTCAAAAAAAAAAAAAAAAAAAATTAAAAAAAAATCCTGCTGTGAAATGTTAATGAAAGACTACAAATAGCCTTAAGCCAGTTCAGATTAGATTTAGCTACTGAGTAAGCTTTTATAAACTGATGCAAACACTTTCAGTTTGCAGAGAATTTTGGATTTTGGAAGAGTGTAAGGGATTGTAGACTTGTAAATGAAATTTCATGACCAAAGATGAAAGCACATAAAAAAAGTAATGTTAGAATATGCTTTTTAAAACTACACTTGATCCACCACCATCAGGGATTGTGAATGTGGAATCAATGAATGAATGTGAATAAACTCTTAAGGAAGAAGAAAGGGAGAAACAGCGGGTCTTGCATAGTTTCTATTGGCCACCAGGTGGCAGTATCAGGTCCCTCTCAAAGTTGGGGAGTCCTCGGGAGAGGGGCGAGCTATGCTGTTATGTCAAAAACAGAATCAGGCTGTGGGTAGCTGCTCTATCTAGAAGAGCCCTTGGGAGTTGCTATTGCTTTGTATCCAACTACTCCAAAACTTAGAGGGGTAAAACAACCATTTCATTACGCTCATGAATTCTGTGGGTCTGAAATTTGGAAAAGGTGAAGCAGGGATAGTTTGTCTGTTCCACATGTCCCAGGCCTCAGGTGGAAATACTTGTTGGCTGGGGGTGACTCACCAGCTGGGGGCGGGGACGTGGGGGGATGACTCAATAACTGGGAGCTGGAATCATCCGGAGGTGCCTTCATTCACCTGTCTGGGTATTGATGATGGCTGTCAGCTGCAACCCCTACCGAGGGTCTTTCTGTGTGGTCTCTCTGTGTAGGCTAGCTCAGGCTTCCTCACAGCATGGGCTAGCCTGGGCTTCCTCACAGCATGGCCTAGCCTGGGCTTCCTCACAGTATGGGCTAGCCTGGGCTTCCTCACAGCATGGCAGCTGGGCTAGCTTGGGCTTCCTGGTATGGTTGCTAGGCTAACTCAGGAACAACATGGCAGCTCGGCTAGCTCAGGCACAGCATGGCTGCTGGGCTAGCTCGGGATTCCTCAAAGCATGGCAGTTGGGCTCAAGTGTGAGTTTCAAGGAGAGGAGAAATAGGACACCCTTTGATGGGAGGGATGTCAAAGTCAATATATTCGTTTGCTAAGGCTGCCATAGCAAAGGACCACAGTCAGGGTGACTTAAGCAACAGAAATTTATTCCTCAGAGTTGTAGAGGCAAGAAATCCAAGATGAGGTGTGGGCAGAGTTGGTTTCTCCTAAGGACCCCCTCCTGGGCTTGCAGATGGCTGTCTTCTCACTGTGTCCTCACATGGTTCTTCCTCTGCGTGGCACATCCCTGGTGTCTCCTCTTCTTCTTATAAGAACACAGTCATACTGGATTACAGCCCCACCCTGACGCATTCATTTTAACTTAATCACCTTTTTTTTTTTTTTTTGTAGAGACAGAGTCTTGCTCTGTTGTCCAGACTGGAGTGCAGTGGCATGATCTCGGCTCACTGCAACTTCTAACTCCTGGGTTCAAGTGATTCTCCTGCCTCAGCCTCCTGAGTAGCTGGGACTACAGGCACACACCACCACACCTGGCTAATTTCTCTTGTATTTTAGTAGAGGTGGGGTTTCACCGTGTTGCCCAGGCTGGTCTCGAACTCCTGAGCTCAGGCAGTCTACCTTCCTTGGCCTCCCAAGGCCAAGGCATGTAATCCCAAGGCCTACATGCCTGTAGGATTACAGGCATGAGCCACCACGCCTGGTCAATCACCTCTTTTAAGGTCCTATCTCCAAATGCAGTCACATTCTGAGGTACTGGACTTCAATGTATATATTTGTGGGAACATGATTCTGCTCCTAACAGCCACATTGTCAGACGATCATGTGATATAGGCAATATCTGTCTTGGGAAAATGCAGTCTGCCATGGCACCCGTCCTCGAGGCACACCGCACACACCGATGGTGTCACAGTTGGTCATGCACATCATTCTCAATCCTACCTCCATGCCTTTGGATGCACCGCTCTCTCTGCCTGGGATGCCCTTCCCTGCCCTTCTCTAACAGGCCACGCCTAGTCACCTATCTGAGCTCTCTGCTCATCCAGAACATCCATGACCCTGCCTCCTGTCACCAATCTCAGGGACCATGATGTTTACCACCACTCTTGTCACATTGATCACTAGCACCACCATTTATAGACTGCTGCTTTGTGTCAGGCTAAGCTCTTCTGAGCTCCTTTGATTCTCACAGCAACCCTGTGAGGTCCATTTCACAGATGAAGAAACTGACAGTCAGAGTAGGGGAGTTACTAGCCCAGGACCACAGAACAAGGAAATGGCAGAGTGAAGACGTGAACCCAGGTCTGCCTGGCTTGAGAGTCTGTGTTTGTCACCTCTAGCCACGGGGCCTCTGAAAGCCCCGGCATTTGTTAAGCCCCCTCCTCTGTGCTATGCTAGCCCCCGGTTTAATCCTATCAAAGCACCAATCCCCTCATTAATGCAGGTTGCACCAGCTCTAGTCTCACCTGCCAGGCTCACTTGCTTATGCTTGGGCTGTCCCAGAGAAGGTCTCACCTGAGCTTAGAAATAGGCTGAGGGCAAAGCATGCATTGTATATTACACGGCAACATCATGACATTAATGGAGTCCAATGGACCACACTTCCTGACATCCACGCCTATGCATAGCCCCCTCTCACACTGATTTGGGGCTTGTCCATGTGACTTGCGCTGGCCAGTGGGCCATCAGCAAACATGAGGCAGGCAGGAGCTTGGGACGCATGTATGCACAGGGCCTGGTTCTCTAGGAACACTGCCACCTTGTGAATAAAGTCGGAGTAGACTCCTTAAGGATGAGAGGCTACATGCACAGAATAATCCAGCCACTCAACTTGTTCCAGGAATCCCAACTGATGCCCCAGACATGTGAGTGAGGCCACCTTGGACCACCTGCCCCAGTTAAGCTCCGTATCACTATAGACATGTGAGTGACTCTGGCATGACCAGCAGAACTGCCCAGCTGAGCCCAGCACGAATTGCTGAGCCGCAGAATCCTGAGCAAATGCAATAGTTGTTGCTTTAAGCAGCTAAGTTTTGGGGTGGGTGTTATGCAGCAATAGATAACCAATCCCCTGCTGTGTGTCCCCTTCTGCTCCAGCGCCCTTCTTAGGCTTCTAGAGGGGCCTCGCTGCTGCTGCCGGTGTCCACCGCTCGAGCACTCCTGCCGTTCCCAAAGCAGTCAATATTTGAGGCACCAAGCCCCTCTCCCCAGTTCTGGTGCCCCCTTGGGCCTGTTACAGCCATGCTCACTTGTAGCTTGTGCCTTAGAGAACTCTGCTCTGAAACATCCTCAGGTGAGGCTGGATCCAGGGTCTCACATGATGTTCTTGGGGCTCTGTGTTACTCAGCTCTTGGCTCTGCTAGATTCTGCTGGGATTCACTGTGCAGACAGGGTTTCCCCACATAGTTGCTGTGGTCCACCTCCCACATGTTAACTCAGTGAGCAGCTGGAGCCCTCGGGCAGCTTCCATTCCCTTGCCTGGCTATGGGCCTGTAGTGGAGGCTTTCCAGGTGTCCACCTCAGTGAAAAAAAAGCCCTGAAGCAGAACCTCAACAGTTAATGATGGCAGCTTTGCCATTTCTGACCTCCAGCCTGGGGACAGGCAGTAAATGATTTTGCAGTCAAGATCAGTGTAATAGTAATAGTACTATAATAATCATTTTACTTTCCTGCTATGATCCTCTACTTAATACAAGGATATTACATATTTTACCCTTATTTTGGTATATTTTGTGTATCCTTATATTCTTTTAATTTTTTACATGATAGCACTCTCTCTCTCTCTCTCTCTATATATATATAGATATATATATAGATATATATATATATATATATATATTTTTTTTTTTAGACAGAGTCTTGCTGTGTTACCCAGGCTGGAGTGCAGTGACGCGATCTTACCTCACTGCAATCTCCACCTCTCAGGTTCAAGCGATTCTCATGCCTCAGCCTCCCAAGTAGCTGGGATTACAGGCGTGTGCCACCATGCCTGGCTAACTTTTTGTATTTTTAGTACAGATGGGATTTCGCCATGTTGGCCAGGCTGGTCTCAAACTCCTGGCCTCAAGCGATCCACCCGCCTCAGCCTCCCAAAGTGCTGGGATTACAGGTGTGAGCCACCACACTTGACCAATAGCACACTGTTCTTTAATTTCTTGCTTATTTTTATATTAGCATGACCTTTATTATCTTATTATTTTATATTTTTAAAATCCTTTGGTCCATCAACTTCATTTATAGTAACGTCATTTCCAAATACATGTTTTTGCAGGGATACTCTTTGCAGTGCTATTTGTAACAGAATAAATTTGGAAACAGATTTATTCAAATGCCACTCAAAGATAGAATGATTAAATAAACCATGGAATGAAACATAATAGAATACTATTCAAATGTTTAAATGAATGAGTTTCTTCACAAGGAATATACAGGAACTATATGACTAAAACTTTCAAAGGCTCTTATGTGCCATGAGACTTGAATAAAGGAAAAAGTCATACCCATTTTTGGCTAGAGGAGTCAATTAAAGAAAAGATACCATCTTTCTATCTTTTCGTCTATAATTTTAATGGGATGCAAACAAACATACCAACAGGATTATTTTGGATCTTGACAAGCTGATTCCAAAGATCATGCAGGGAAATCAAGAAAAGTTCTGAAAAAAAAAAGGGAAAAGCGGGAGACAAACTCTGCCAGATCTTAAAGTGTATTATAAAGTGACAATAATAAACTGGTCATTGCAAATTCAGAAATAGAAAGATGAATGGAGCAGAAGAGCAAGTCTGGAAGTAGACCACAATATTTAAGGTCATTTAATAAATAATAAAAGTGGCATATGTTAGTGGAGAAAGGACGGATTACTCACTAAATATTGTTGGTGCAACTGGCTAGTCGTCTGAAAAGAAATTCAGCTGGAGACTTACTGCAAACCTATGCCAGGATAAATTCCAACTGGAAAAATAAATTATGGTACATGCATACAATAAAATACTACAAAGCAATGAAAATGAACCACAGCTACACACAATATGAATGGATCTTAAAAACAATGTTGGCAGGGCACAGTGGCTCACACCTCTAATCCCAGCACTTTGGGAGGCCGAGGTGGGTGGATCATCTGAGGTCAGGAGTTCGAGACCAGCCTGGCCAACATGGTGAAACCCTATCTGCACAAAAAAAAACCCCACAAAAATTAGCCGCGCATGGTGGCATGCCCATGTAGTCCCAGCTACTTGGGAGACTGAGACAGGAGAATCACTTGAACCCGAGAGGCAGAGGTTGCAGAGATTGCATCACTGCACTCCAGTCTGAGCAACAGAGTGAGACTCCATCTCGAAAACAAACAAACAAACAAACAAACAAAAAACAATGTTTAGGGGCTAGGTTCAGTGGCTCATGCCTATAATCCCAGAGCTTTGGGAGGCCAAGACAGGAGGGTTGCTTGAGCCCAAGAGTTCGAGACCAACCTAGGTAACAAAAGGAGGCCCCTGTCTCTACAAAAAATAAAATAATTAGTTGGGCATGATGGCACATGCCTGCAGCCCTGGCCACTCTGGAGGCTAAGGTAGGAGGATCACTTGAGTCCAGGAGTTTGAGGCTGCAGTGAGCCTCAAACTCATGATTGTGCCACTGCACTCCAGCCTGGGTGACAGAGTAAGACTCTGTCTCAAAACAACAACAACAGAATAACGTTTAGGGATGCATAATGAGGTAGCAACATGATAAGGAACATGAAATAGAATACCATTGACATCAGTACAATGGTCTCTTCTAAGGAGGAAGGAGTGGATTTTGATGAGGGAAGATGGATCACACTGGAGGCTTCTAGGGTGGCAGCAGTATTCTACTTTTTGACCACAGCGGGTAGTGGTCATGCAGGTGTTCATTCAGCCACAGTTGTTTGGGTGTACATTTATGTTTTATGTCATTATATGTGTGTATGTATTGCCAAAAAGGATTTTTTTTTTTTTTTTGAGATGGAATCTTGCTCTGTCGCCCAGGCTGGAGTGCAGTGGCACGATCTTGGCTCACTGCAACCTCCACCTCCCGGGTTCAAGCGATTCTTCTGCCTCAGCCTCCCAAATAGCTGGGACTACAGGCCTGCGCCAGCACACCTGGCTAATTTTTGTATTTTTAATAGAGACAAGGTTTCACCATATTGACCAGGCTGGTCACGAACTCGTCACCTCAAGGGATCTGCCCGCCTAGGCCTCCCAAAGTGCTGGGATTACAGGCATGAGCCACCGTGCCCAGCCCAAAAAGGATTTTTAAAAAAACACATATACGAAAAGAAAATGTAGGATTTTTTTTTGTTATCTCAAAGCAAGTGAGGCCTTTTAAAGTATGACATAAAACCCAAAGGCAATTTTAAAAGATTTGAAAGATTCATTTAAGTCCACGAAAATAATCTGAGTGGAAAAACACCCCAACAAAATTAAAAGACAAATACCATCATGGGAAAATGTTTGCAATTCTTATCAGTTTCTTAAGAGAAAAGAACCAGGGAGTCTGGGCATAGTGGTTCACATCTGAAAACCCAGCTCTTTGGGAGGCTGAGGCAGGTGGATCACTTGAGGTCAAGAGATCGAGACCAGCCTGGCCAACATGGTGAAACCCCATCTCTACTAAAAAAAAATACAAAAATTAGCTGGGCATGGTAGTGGGCTCCTGTAATCCCAGCTACTTAGGAGACTGAGACAGGAGAATCGCTTGAACCTGGGAGGTGAAGGTTGCAGTGAGCCAAGATTGTGCCACTGCACTCCAGCCTAGGTGACAGAGCGGGACTCCGTCTCCAAAAAAAAAAAAAAAGAGCCAAGGTTGGAGAGTGGATTTTCAGAATCTCATGAATGCATTGTCTATGAAAAATAATATTAAGATAAGGGAAAAAAGCAGAAGCTTGGTTTGTATTGACATGGAGTGATCGTCAAGATATATTGTTAAGCCATAGTATGCTACCATTTGGGTGAAATTTATATGTATATGTCATGGATATGCTGATTGGATATCCATGGCGTTATCATGTTTGTGACACATATAATTTATACAGACATACATTATAAAGAGACAAGGAAGAAGCATCCCCACTTGTAATCCCAGCTACTCAGGAGGCTGAGGTGAGAGGATTGCTTGAGCCCAGGAGTTTGAGACCAGCCTGTGAAACAATAGTGAAACCCCTGTTTCTTTCTTTTTTTTTTAAGAAGCAGCTCACTATGCACTGCTACTGAGTGATATCCAAGAAATATTGCTATATGATAAACAAAACAAGGCTAGACAAGAGTGTCATTACTTTTTATCTTATTTTTTGAGATAGTCTCACCGTAGCCCAGGCCAAAGGGCAGTGGCACAATCACTGCTCACTGCAGCCTGGATCTCCTAGGCTCAAGTGATCATCCCACCTCAGCTTCCAGAGTAGCTGGGATCACCATGCCTCACTAATTTTTTTGCTTTTGTAGAGACAGGGGTCTTGCTACATTGCCCAGGCTAGTCTCAAACTCCTGGGCTCAAAGGATCCTCCCACCTCCACCTTCCAAAGTGCTGGGATTACAGGCATGAGTCACTGTGCCTGGCCCAACTTTTTAATTTTTTTAATGGAAAATTTTAAACACACACAAAAACAGAGAAGTGTAACCAGCCCCTGTGTACCTATTCCCCCATATTCAGTGACAATCAACACACGGTCACTCACTCTTGTTTTATCTATAAGCCTTTGCCTATTTTGGAGCAAATCCCAAATATGACTTCAGCTGCCAACATTTCAGTATGCATCTCTATAAGACAAGCTCACTCACTCTCTCTCTCCCTCCCTCCATAAAACTACAAAAATCACAACCACATCTTTAAAAACTATCAATAATTCTTTCATATTATTAAATATCCACATTTCCCAGATTTTCTCAGAAGTTTCTTTTATCAAACATGGCTTATTAGAATTAGGAACCAAACAAGGTCCACACTTTATATTTGTGTTACGCTTTTAAATTTTCTTTTTCTTTTTTCTTTTCTTTTCTTTTCTTTTTTTCTTTCTTTCTTTCTTTTTCTTTCTTTCTCTCTCTCTCTGTCTCTTTCTTTCTCTTTTTTCTTTTTTTTTAAGGCCAAGTCTTGCTCTGTCACCCAGGCTGGAGTGCAGTGGCTTGATCTTGGCTCACTGCAACCTCTGCCTTCCGGGTTCAAGCGATCCTCCCATCTGATCCTCCTGAGTAGCTGGGACTACAGGTGTGCATCATCATGCTTGGCTAATTTTTTTTTTTTTGTATGTTTTGGTAGAGACAGGGTTTCACCATGTTGGCCAGGTTGATCTCAAACTTCTGACCTCAAGCGATCCGCCCACCTTGGCCTCCCAAAGTGTTGGGATTACAGGCGTGAACCACCACACCGGCCTAAATTTTCTTTTAATTTATATGTTCTCCCTCTCTTTTTCCCCCTTTGCAATTTGTTTGGTGGGGGGAAAATGCCATTTGTCCTGGAGAGTTTATTGTATTCTAGATTTTGCTGTTTGCAGCCCTGTGGTGTTATTTATCATGTTTGTGACGGACTGTACTCGTTTGTCCCATTTAGCAACTACCCTTCTCCACTCTGACCTTTGAATTTTCCCTTGGAGGTTGCCATGTGTGAATTACATCAGCTGCGCTCTCTTGCCCTCTGGCTTCAGATGGGTTTGGCCAACAGGGAGCCCTGGCAGGTGTGGGAGGGAGGGAGGACAATACAGTTGGGGCGTGTATTTCCCTGTCCCCCTCCTGGCAAGACCAACTTGGTTTGGCTGTGCTTCTTACTGAAGCTGTGTCCCTCTCAACACAGCTGTTCTATACAACTCTTTCTCCTTCCAAATTTGGGTAGCCTCTCCTTTCCTATTGTAAAGGCTTCTCTGTGGACCTTCCCAGGACGCTGCACCATCTTTACACCTTGCCTTCATGTCTCATTCTCCTAACCTGAGTATCCCATCTGCTTCCTGTTGGGATGCTAATTCATAATATGTTTCTCTGTCCCCAGAATTTCTAGTAAAATGGCAGTTAAATTTAGTGGCTTGATCACATTCAGGTTCAAATTTTTTCCTAAGAATTCTTCATGGATGATGTTCAGTATGTCGTATTATATCACACCAGGAGGCACATAATATCCATCCATTATAAAGATGTCTATCAACTCTTTTTCTTTTTTTTTTTTTTTTTTTTTTTTTGTTTGAGACCAACTCTCTCCATCACCCAGGCTGGAGTGCAGTGGTACGATCTCAGCTCACTGCAACCTCCAAGTGATTCTCCTGCCTCAGCCTCCCAAGTAGCTGGGACTACTGGGGTGTGCCACCATGCCTAGCTAATTCTTGTATTTTCATAGACAGGGTTTCACCATGTTGGCAGGCTGTTCACGAACTCCTGACCTCAGGTGATCCACCTGCCTCGGCCTCCTAAAGTGCTGGGATTATAGGCATGAGCCACTGTGCCCAGCCTTCCATCAACTTCTCACCGAGTGGTTTTTAGCTGTCATTGACGAAGATTTGTCTCTTGCCTTTATTTCATTAGGAGCTAGAAAATGATGGTATTCGGGAGGCAGAGGTTGCAGTGAGCCAAGATCATGCCATTGCACTCCAGCCTGGATGACAGAGCCAGACTGCGTCTCAAAAAAAAAAGGAACGAAAGAAAGAAAAAGAAAATGGTGGTAGGTATTTCATCATTCTGTTTTCATTTATTTAGCTGGAAATCCTCTACAAAGAAAAACATTCCCTTATTATCTGTTCAGTTGCCATGAGGTACAGTTTCTACAAGAAAGGTGAGATCAATGCCTGCTTTTGTCCTTTATTTCCTAGTTTCAGAATTATGAACTGGTTCCCTAGCATTCTCCAAAGATGACCATGATGAATTCATAGATTTTAATATGTTTCAACCTTTCATTGTTATTTTTTCAGATGCTCAAATTGTCCCATTCCTGGGCCAGCGGGAGCCCCTTCATGTGGACTCCTGAATTTTGAGGGTTTTATTGTTGTTGTCGTTGTTGTTTTGTTGTTGTTTTTTTGAGATGGAGTCTCACTTTGTCGCCTAGACTGGAGTGTAGTGGTGTAATCTCGGCTCACTGCAACCTCTGCCTCCCAGGTTCAAGCAATTCTCCTGCCTCAGTCTCCCTAGTAGCTGGGATTACAGGCGCCTGCCACCACGCCTGGCTAATTTTTTGTATTTTTAGTAGAGACAGGGTTTCACTGTGTTGGTCAGACTGGTTTTGAACTCCTGACCTCAGGTGATTTGCCCGCCTTGGCCTCCCAAAGTGCTGGGATTACAGGTGTGAGCCACTGCGCCCAGCCATTTGTTTGTTTTTTTAAGAGTCAAGGCTCAGTCTGTTGCCCAGGCTTGAGTGCAGTGGTGCAATCATGGCTCACTGCATCCTTGACCTCCCGGGCTCAAGCAATCCTCCCACCTCAGCCTCTTGAGTAGCCAGAACCACAGGTGCCAGCCATCACACCTGGCTAATTAAAAAAAAAATTTTTTTTGTAGAGATGGGGCCACCTCGTTCCGTTGCCCAGGCTGGTCTCTAACTCCTCTCCTCAAGAGATCTTCCTGCCTCAGCCTCCCATTGTTCTGGGGTTACAGGCATGAGCCACCGCACCTTGACCTTGAGTTCTTTTGATATGATCCCAAAAGTCTTAAGGAGTCTTGGATAGTTTCCTTGCTTTCTGGTGAATAAGATATTCCAGGCTCAGCTGGGACTGGTGGGGCGCACCTGTAGTCCCAACTACTTAGGAGGCTGGGGCAGGGGGATCACGTGAACCCAGAAAGTCGAGGTTGCAGTGAGCCATGATTGTGCCACTGCACTCCAGCACTCCAGCCTGGGCAACAGAGGGCGACCCTGTCTCAAAAAAAAAAAAAAAAAAAAAGATATTCCAGGCCTATTTTATATATTTCCTGCCCCAGAACTGGAAACAGCCATTTCTCCAAGGAGCACTCATTCCTTTGAATGGGAAATGGTATTGAGAAGCCACAATGTGGTCACTAGCGTTATGTTCCTTGTTATGGCTGTTTGTTGTTCTACGCTAATTAATTAATATTTGTAAAGCGAAAATACATCACGTGTTCATACGGACATGTACAATTCAAATTTAGGATTATATGATTTTTCAGTTTTTATTTTATATTTTTATATCTTGCTATACTGAAAATCTTGGTTGCTAACAATGTTAACATTATTTGAATATATACACACATATTTATATCTTCAGAATAATCATACCAATGCCATTACTAACAACATAATTACTGAAAACGGTAAGATTTCTTACTGTGCAGTTATTTTTTGTTCTTAGAACATATCCCACTAAAGATACACATTCAACTACTGTGGTTTCTTTTTTTCCAACTACCATGGAAAGTCACTTAAAATAAAGTAACCTAATTAAAGTCACTTAAAATAAGTCCTCTCCGTGTGAGTAAAACACCAACTTGATATATAATGAGGTTCATTTGTTTCACTTTGCTTTGATTTTAAGGACTGTGCTTTTATTTTTATTGAAATTGGTTTGTTTTATAATAGCGTATAACATACACACAATTCTCAAGTCAAATATGCAAAGTATGTATTGTTAATTTAAAATGAAGCAAGGTCTCTCAAACTCTTTGTTCAAAGAAAATCGTAGTCATAAGAGAAAGATGAACAAAGAAACTTGCAAAGCTCTTCTGGCCAATACAGACATTGTAGACCTTCATTTTTTAAAAAGAGATGTCAATTGCAAGGTTATTACCAGGGCAACATATAATTAAGCAAGGTTACCAATTTAAAAGCAGATTAAAAAAAAAAAAGTACACAGTTACATTTCTTTGAAACCCAGGTGGCTTAAAAGATTCCTTTGTTTCATATACCATTTGCAGCAGGTATCAGAACTGGATGAGTCACACATTCTCACCTAAGTGCCTGTCCTGGGAGCAGGGGGTGGGAGGAATGATCTCCTGGGTGCTTTATCAGAACAGGCTTTCACCAGCTTTATGAGGCTCTCAGGAGAGTGTCTGCTTTTCCACTCTTGCAGGGGAAGAAGGAACATCTCCTTTGTCTCTTTCTGAGATTCCCTTCTCTAGAAATTGTCAGTCGGGAGAATCTGCATTCTCAAGGTCAAACTCTGGAATTCCATTAGACAGCAGGGAGCCGGAAGAGCAGGCTGAAAAGTCAAATCGAGAAATGGAAAGAAACGAGCCCAGAGAAGTCTTACAATTCTGCTTCTACAGCCTGCAAAGAGCCAAAGCCGAGGTGCTGCACGGCCCTGAGCTACACCTCTGCTCTCACCTTCATCACCCTACCAGGCTCCTCAGGTGGCTTCTTCCCACCCCCCCACCCCCCAAGACGGAGTTTCGCTCTTATACCCAGGCTGGAGTGAAGTAACGTGATCTCAGCTCGCTGCAACCTCCGCCCCCGCGGGTTCAAGGGATTCTCCTGCCTCAGCCTCCAAAGTAGCTGGAATTACAGGCACCCGCCACCACACCCGGCTAATTTTTGTATTTTTTAGTAGAGATGGGGTTTCACCATGTTGGCCAGGCTGGTCTCGAACTCCTGACCTCAGGCGATCCACCCACTTCAGCCTCCCAAAGTGCTAGGATTACAGGTATGAGCCACCATGCTCGGCCCCCGCCGCTTCTTTAAGTTTGGCCCTTCTGCAGAGTCAGCTCGGAATTCAGAAAAGAGCCTTCAGAGATTTTGCATTCCTGTCATTTTGGTGCTCCCCAGAAAGCTGTGGAGTGGCATCAAAGGATCTACCCACTCACCCCGTTCCCATAGCCCCTAGCTTGGCACACACCAAGGAGTGCCAGAACTGGCTGGATATGATCGGTATACCCTGGATTTCCCAGTGTGTCTCAGCAGTTTTATAAGAGCTTTCTTATTGCGCAGGCCCAGATGTGAGAAAAGTTGTCAAGAAAATGAGGGCAAGTCATCCTCTCCTTTGGGGCCTTTTGAAAATATCCTGGTCCATTTTATTCATATCTTAGAGTATACTGTAGCATTTGAGTGTATCTTCTCTGAATGGCTTAAAGGAATGCCTGTAGCAACGGCTGGCAGAATCACCATCAACACAAGGACCTAGTTCACACTCTTGGAATGCCCTTTTCTATTGATGACCAGGGCATGGTTATTAATGGTCCAAATGTAAAGCCTTGGAGACTTAACACCACCTGTGATGAAACCCAGTCCAGATTATTGCTGAAGCATTGTGAGCAGGGGAGTATCAGTGGGTAAAGCCCTGCCCCCATGACTAAAGCAAAAGGGTTTCCGGAAATTTGTCCAGGCTGGAGCATATGATCAACCTCAATCCCAGGCAATCCACAGGAGGTTGCCCGGGCAGGGGATCGGCTGGACAGCACTACCCTACTCCTGGCCACGTGCTCATCAAAACCTGATGCAGGCCGGGCGCGGTGGCTCACGCCTGTAATCCCAGCACTTTGGGAGGCCGAGGCAGGTGGATCATGAGGTCAGGAGATCAAGACCATCCTGGCTAACATGGTGAAACCCCATCTCTACTAAAAATACAAAAAATTAGCCAGGCATGGTGGCACACGCCTGTAGTCCAAGCTACTCGGGAGGCTGAGGCAGGAGAATCGCTTGAACCCAGGAGGCAGAGGTTGCAGTGAGCCAAGATCGCACCACTGCACTCCAGCCTGGGTGACAGAGCGAGACCATCTCACCAACCCAAATGTCCAACAATGATAGACTGGATTAAGAAAATGTGACACATATACACCATGGAATACTATGCAGCCATAAAAAATGATGAGTTCATGTCCTTTGTAGGGACACGGATGAAATTGGAAATCATCATTCTCAGTAAACTATCGCAAGAACAAAAAACCAAACACCGCATATTCTCACTCACAGGTGGGAATTGAACAATGAGAACACATGGACACAGGAAGGGGAACATCACACTCTAGGGACTGTTGTGGGGTGGGGAGAAGGGGGAGGGATAGCATTGGGAGATATACCTAATGCTAGATGACGAGTTAGTGGGTGCAGCGCACCAGCATGGCACGTGTATACATATGTAACTAACCTGCACATTGTGCACATGTACCCTAAAACTTAAAGTATAATAATAATAAATAAATAAATAAAAATAAAAAAAAGAAATGGTAGATAACAAGGACGTATGTAAATTGTCAATAAACTGCCATAAAAATGTCAAAACAAAAATAAAAAATAAATAAATAAATAAAAAACCCTGATGCAGGTTGGGAAGTGCAGGCAGCCAAATTCATCTCCCAATTCTTGTGGAACCAGAGGGTTGTGTAGGCTGAGGAATGGCTGCTTGCAGAACCCCACCCCGCTCCATGTCCTCTGGAACTTTTCCAAAAGGCTACTTAAGCTGGGCACTGGCCAGAGGCGAAGCCCCCTCCCTCATCCTGTTAAGCATTCCTCAGACGAATGTCCAAGCTGAGAGACTAGCGTCAAGGAAATGACCTCCCTCCATCCCTACTCTCCTGTACTGGAAAGGGCCAACTTGCAGGTTAGTGCTAAAGACCATCTTTTGTTTTCTTTCCTTTTTTTTTTTTTTTTGAGACAGGGTCTTGCTCCTCTGTCACCCAGGCTGGAGTGCAGTGGCGCAATCATGGCTCACTGCAGCCTTGACCTCCCAGGTTCAAGCAATCCTCCCGCTTCAGCCTCCCGAGTAGCTGGGACTACAGGCATGCACCACCACGGTCAGCAAAGAATTTTATTATTTTTTTTTTAGATGGAGTCTCACTCCGTCACCAGGCTGGAGTGCAGTGACACGATCTCGGCTCACTGCAACCTCTGCCTCCTGGGTTCAAGAGATTCTCCTGCCTCAGCCTCCCAAGTAGCTGGGACTATACGCATGTGCCGCCACGCTCAGCTAATTTTTGTATTTTTAGTAGAGATAGGGTTTCACCATGTTGGACAGGATGGTCTTGATCTCTTGACCTCATGATCTGCCCTCCTCAGCCTCCCAAAGTGCTGGGATTACAGGCATGAGCCACTACGCCTGGCGTTTGTTTGTTTTTTAATAGAGACAGGGTCTTGCTATGTTGCCCAGGCTGGTCTTGAACTCCTGAGCTCAAGCAGTCCTCTTACCTTGGCCTCCCAAAGTGCTGGGATCACAGGGGTGAGCCACCACACCCAGCCAAGACCATCTTTTTACATTTCTCTAGAAGACTACTACATAAAAAAAATTCATACTGTTATGGGATTCACAACATAATAGTAAATAAAATACATGACAATACCACAAAAGACCAACCGGGGGGAAACAGAGTTATACTGTGGTACACCACGGTATATATGGTAGCATTCTGACATTGTATGTGAAGTACTGTAGAACTAATTAATGGCAGACTGTAATTTTTTTGCCTGCAACCCCCCAGAGTGTAATATTTTAAGGATGCATATTGTAATTCCTAGAACCACCACGACCACCACACACACACACACACACACACACACACACACACACACACACACACACACACACACACACACACACACACAAGGGCATACAGTCATAACTAACTAGAGTAAAATGAAATACTAAGAAATTAACCATGGCTAAATGACCTGCTTTCGCCAGTGAAATTTGAGTACTCGTGGTGGATATGTTCTGGGTGGCACATTTGGGAGCCAGGACTTAATGCTTGACGTTCTCTTTCCTTGCTTTGCGTTGAGACGGAAGGATCATAAGATGGTGTGGAGTAATTAATTATCCACAGCAATGCATCACCCCCTCCCCACACTCCACCATACTGGTATTTACTGAATATGCAGCATAAGAAATATACCTGGTGTTAAGCCACTGAGATTTTGGTGTTTAACAGATACATCTGGGTTTCCTGGAATAAAACCCATTTGGTCACGATGTTTTTGTTTGTTTGTTTTGTTTTGTTTTGTTTTGTTTTGAGACAGTGTCTTGCTCGGTCACCAGGCTGGAGTGCAGTAGTGCGATCTCAGCTCACTGCAACCTCCGCCTCCCAGGTTCAAGCGATTCTCCTGCCTCAGCCTCCCAAGTAGCTGGGACTACAGGCGCGTGCCACCACGCCCAGCCAATTTTTGTATTTTTAGTAGAGACGGGGTTTCACCATGTTGGCCAGGATGATCTCAATCTCTTGACTTCGTGATTCGCCAGCCTGGGCCTGCCAAAGTGCTGGGATTACAGGCGTGAGCCACTGCGCCCGGCCATGATGTTATTTTTTAATGTGTTGGTGGATTTCAATTGCAAATAATTTGTTTTCTCTATGGATATTTTTAAGCAAGATTGTTAGTTTTGTGTGTGTACAACCTATTGGATTTTGATAGCAAGATTATACTCCACATAAAAATCATTTAGATGATCTTTTTATTTATTTATTTATTTATTTTCCTATGTTCTGGTAAAGTTTAAGGAACACTGGAAGTATCTAGTCTTTAAGGCTAATAGCTATTAAACTCAACTGGATCTGGAGTTTTTTGGAGGGAGGGGGGCAGCTCTGTGGCAATTTTCTTGAGTTCATCTATGGAAAAAGAAAAGTCTGTTTGGACTTTATGTATCTGTTAAGGTCAGTTTTGGTGAATTATTTTCCTAGAAAATTCACTTTTTTAAAATTAAAGGCTTGAATGCAGAAAATTGATAATTGCAGCTAGATTTTCTCACATATTTCCAGAGTGTGTACAAAATGGATGATTATTTATTTGAGAGAGGGTCTCACTTTGTTGGCCAGGCTGGAGCACAGTGATGCAATCATGGCTCACTGCAACAATCCTCCCACCTCAGCCTCCCGAGCAGCTGGAATCACAGACATACAACACCACACCCAGCTGATTTTTAAATTTTTTTGTAGAGGTGGAGTCTCCCTATGTTGTCCAGGCTGGTCTCAAACTCCCAGACTCAAGTGACCTTCCTGCCTCGGCCTCCCAAAGCGCTAGGATTACAGGTGTGCATCACTGAGCCCAACCTATTTCTTCTTTTGATGACTAGTACCTTATTTATTACATGCATTTGTGCTTTCTACATTAATTAGGTTTTCTAGTAGTTTTAAAATGTTGCCATCCTTCTTCAAATTTATCATTTTTGTTTTCTAATTATTCAACTTACTTAACTTCCTAGTATTAGTGCTGTTAAAAAGTCTGATGCCATCTAATTTCCCTTTCTCGTGTAAGCCTGCATGGAGGCTGAGAGGACTTTTTTTTTTTTTTTTTTTTTGAGACAGTCTTGCTCTGTTGCCCAGGCTGGAGTGCAGTGGTGTGATCTTGGCTCACTGCAACCTTGGCCTCTTGGGTTCAAGCAATTCTCATGCCTCAGCCTCCCAAGGAGCTGGGATTACAAGTGTACGCCACCAAGCCCGGCTAAGTTTTGTATTTCTAGTAGAGATGGGGTTTCGCCATGTTGGCCAGGCTGGTCTCAAACTCCTGGCCTCAAGTGATCTGCCTGCCTCAGCCTCCCAAAGTGCTGGGATTACAGGCATAAGCCACCACTCCTGGCCCGAGAGGACTTCTTTTATCTTTAAAATCTAATCGTTTCACTAGGATCTGACACTTCTGAGTCAACTTTCCCAAGCACACAGAGTATCCTTACAGTATTTATATTCAGGGTGGTTTGTTTTGTGGGGGAAGAAAATTTTATTACTAGTTTAAACATTAATTCTGTTCCATTGTTTTTTCTTCAACATAAAATTTAATGTAGTTGATAAAACCTAAATATAAGACCTGAAAAACTCCTAGAAGAAAACTTAGGGAAAAAGCATCACGACATTGAATTTGGCAATGATTTCTTGGATATGACACCAAAAACAGACAATGAAAGCAAAAGCAGGCGAATGAGACCATATCAAACTTAACTTCTGCACAGTAAAGGAAACAAGAGTGACAAGGTAACCTACACAATGGGAGAAAATATTTGCAAACCACGTATCTAATAAGAGGTTAATATCCAGAGTATATAAAGAACTCCTATACTCAACAAAAAATGAAATAACCCGATTAAAAAAGGGGCTAATGACATGAATAGAGACTTCTCTAAAGAAGACATGCAAATGGCCAATAAGCAAACAGAGAGATGCTCCACATCACTAATGATCACGGAAATGCAAATCAAAACCACAATGAAATATCACCTTATCCCAGTTAGAATGGTTATTGTCAAAAAGACAAAAGAGTAAATGAGGAAACTATCCAAAAAAAAAAAAAAAAACCCAGAGTAATGAGTTGGTGAGGATGTGGAGGAACTGGAACTCTCATGCACTGATGGTGGGAATGAAAATGGTGCAGCTGCTATGGAAAACAGTACGAGTGTTCCACAAAAAATTAAAAATAGAACTACCATATGATCCAGCAGTCCCACTTCTGGGTATATATCCAAAGGGATTGAAATGAGGATCCTGAAGAGATATCTGCACTCCTATGTTCATTGCAGCATTGTCTGCAATAGCCAAGAAGTGGAAGCAGCCTAAATGTCCATCGAAGGTAAAGAAAGAAAATATGGCATATCCATGCGATGGAATATTATTCAGCCTTAAAAGGGAAGGAAATTCTGACACATGCCACAACATGGAGGAAGCCTGAGGACATTATGCTAAGTGAAATAGGCCAGTTACAAACAACAAATACTGTATGGCTTCTCTTATGTGAGGTATCTAAAGAAAAACTCTTACAAAGTAGAATGGTGGTTGCAAAGGGTTGGGGATGGACAGAGGCAGGGGGAAAGGAGTTGATGGGTATTGAGTGTGGTTTTACAAGATGAAAAAGTTCTGCAGATCTTTTTACCAACAATGTGCACAGAGTTAACACCCGTTATGGAGGCTTAAAAACGGTTAAGATGGGCTGGGTGCAGTGGCTCACGCCTGTAATCCCAGCACTTTGGGAGGCCGAGGCGGGCGGATTATGAGGTCAGATCCTGGCTAACATGGGGAAACCCCTTCTCTACTAAAAATACAAAAAATTAGCTGGGCTTGGTGGCACGGACCTGTAGTCCCAGTTACTCGGGAGGCTGAGGCAGGAGAATCGCTTGAACCCGGGAGGCGGAGGTTGCAGTGAGCTGAGATTGCACCCACTGCACTCCAGCCTGGGTGACAGAATGAGGCTCTGTCTCAAAAAAAAAAAAAAAATGGTGAAGATGGTAAAGTTTATGTCATGTTGTTTTTACCATCACCGCCATAAAACACAGTCAAATTTTCTTCTTCAACTACTTTAATTTCCTTTGCCTCTTTCCCTTATCTATTACTTTCTCATTTCATTTCTTTTCAATGGAGTATCTTCCCCCTGTGCATCTTCTATTTAGGTTTGTGATAACCTTTCCTTTTTCCTTTGTCTAGGGTCAACTGTGGTCTTCCCCTCTCTCCATCACCACTGCCCCTTCCCTTCCCGTCTGCAGTTTCTAAGCCCTTGAGAGCTGGAGATCCAGGTGATGACCCTTGGTAAACTGTATGAGCAAACAGGTTCTGAGGTGGCCTCATCAGAGGGGTGGGCTAGAGGCTCCATAAGATTTAAAGGTACAAATTCGGTGACAATATTAGCTCAGGGGCCTTCTAGGATCAATAATTGGTTGTTTTTGAGTTAAAATTCTCACCAAGCAATCTCTGTAAAAGGGAGGGGTTATCTGTCCACTTAAGACAGAGCTGGGACGGTACAGGGAATGGGAGGTTATGGCAAAACTGAACAGGCTACAGGATAAACCTCCTCCTGTCTATTGCTTTCTTCCCAAGTCTGAAAAAGTTAAGGAGCCAACAAACTCAGAGGGACAGAAATAAAACACTTGTAGGCCTTGTATGGTGGAAAAGTTTCCAGCAGAGAAAGTATGAACAAAGTTGGGCCACCAGCTCTGGCAACAACCAAGTCCCTGGCTTGCAGACAGAAAGTTACCTCACATGTTGGTAACTTTCTGGGCTTTTCTCCTTATCTGTAAAGAGAAAAAATAGGAGGAGGGAAATATTTCCAGTTCCTGAGGCAACTGCTTTTATTGCATAAACATTACCTTTTATGAAAAATATATCTTTTTAGAGACAAGGTCTTCCTATGTTGCCCAGGCTGGAGTGCAGTGGCTATTCACAGGTGTGATCACAGTACACGATAGCCTCGAACCCCTGAGCTCAAGCAATCCTCCTGCCTTAGCCTCCCACAGAGCTGGGCCTTAACAGGCATGTGCCACTGTGCCCAGCAATAAACATTACCTTTTTATGTGTATGAAAGACCTCCCCTCACTGGGCATTCATGCAATTTCTGAATACATCCAGAAGAATAAAGTATCTACACAGACAAGGAATATTTTAAAGAATTTTTTTAAAACAAAAAAGACTAAAATGTGGTAAGAAATCAGTGTTGTGCATTTTGTACACTTGTGTCCTCCACTCTGTCTTCATTTACTGCTACAGGAAGCTGATGCCACAGCTGGCCACAGTTGAACAAAGACATCAGAAGGCCAGTTAGTCTTTTCACCACAGAAGCCCCCAAGTGAACCGAATTCTGAAGGGCAGGTCTCAGTGTCCCTTAACTTTGTTCTCCCCAGGAGAAATCCATTTTGCTGCCAAATGTGACCAGCAGACTTGGGCAGGTACATCTAGCACAATCACAGTCCTGTCACGCTGCCAACGTGGCCCAAAGCACGGCGTGCAGGGCAGTCTCTCTGGAGGGCCTCTGCTACGCCTGCTCACCAGCACCACCTCCACCAGCAGCGGAGCCCTTGCTGGATGCCTGGGCATCTGAGGAGCGGGAGGCCTGCTTTGGCAGGCGGATGGGGACATAGATGTTGGAAGCACAGTGCTCCTTGAGGTACTCTCCTCCCTTTTCCTCATACTCTTTTCTGGTGATCCAAACTTCATTATCATCTAGGTGGTTCAGGGCCCAGTCACGAGCACCGTACCAGGCATCCAGCACAGGGTTCGAGGCAAGTTGAACCTGAAACACAAAGAAGATTCACCAGGACACCTCCACCAGGGCTCCAGGCGTGAATGTTCACCTGGCTCAGCTACAGCCCCCGATATTTTATCCCCAGAAATATACACATAGGTGGGCCCAGTGCACTCCAAGACAGTTCAGGGCTAGCTCCACACCCTGTAAACAAAGCTGAGCTGGAATGCCCAGACTCTCCAGAACAGACGGCTGTCAGACATTTTACTAACATGAGACCTGACACTCGGGGTCAGAGAGGGGCCAGTGGCTCAGCCTCCTGCTGCACGATGCTGTCAACCACAGGCTGTCAGGGAGAGGTGAAGTGGAGGCTGGCCCATGACCTGGGGAAAAGGCCTTCCTGGCCCTGCTCCCCACTCTGAGCAGAGGGAAACAGGGGCCGCTGCAAGGCAGCTCTAGCCAGGGTAGCAAAAGAGCCTCAGGAGAAGTGGCAGCAGAGAGGGGTGACCTGCGCGCTCTCTGTGAGGCTGCCAGCGCTTAGTTTCCCCTGCTTCTCATTGGAGTTGGGCTGGGATTCAGCAGCTCTGAGAAGGCCCTCGGCTAGGCTGATCTGATCATTATGGTAACACTGCAGCTCCCATCGGGCCTCCTGTGTTCTGGAGTTACCCGCCTCACTTCCTACCTCCCTCTCACCTCCCTACTCCACCAATCCCAAGAGTTCCAGGTTGGAATGGTGATTTCAGAACTTTCGGGAGTGAAAGGCAGAGGCCATAACAGTGGAATCAGCATGCACAAATGGAGGTGGGAAAGTGCAGGCTCAGGAGTCCAGCTGCCGGGCTTGCCATGTGGGCAAGGGGCCTGTGAATGAGGACCTCGTCACTGGGATAACCAGAGGCCCCACCCCCTGGCTTCAAGGGATTTAAGTGCATGAGTGTAAGGCACATGGTAGATGCTGCCTGCTACAAAGTATTCAATAAAGCATAGCTGTCATCATTACTAATAAAAAATGCAGCAAGACATATGGTTAATAGACTATACAGCCATAAAAAGGATGCTCTGGAGATGTACCTTTTGATATAAAAAAATTGTCACAATAATTTGAAAGTGAAAAAAATACAGGTTACAAAATAAGCTATCAACAATCTCTTTTTGGTTAAAACCATACATGAGATGAAAACGACCGGAAAGTATACAAAGAACATTGCTCGCAGAGGCTGAAACTACAGTTTTCTTGGTTTTCATTTTGGTTTAAATTGTCTGATATTTTTGTAATATTTAAAAATGTTTTACTGTTTAAGAAAAAATAGGAACTTAAAGTTGTAAATTTGCACATCTTGGGGTTCTCTTCCTTCTAATGATCACGGAGGGCCTTAGGTGGTTGGTATGTTTGAGCCACTGCTGAATACATAATCTAAAATTGGAACATCAGGGCTTAGTGACAGTGTGACACACTCATTACATTAGCAATGTGAAAGGGGGCAGAAACGGGGGGAGGGGGAGCTGAGGCTAGGCCAGGTGAGACCATAACAGCAAAAGCAGGGCTGGGAAAAGATCTGGCTGGTAGCAGCATTCCATAACCAATACTCACAGAGTAATTCATGCGAGACTTTGGAAATTACCAAGAAATAGCTCTTGAAAATCCTCTACGATTTTTTTCTCTACTACTTCATCCTAAGTCGCCGCTGCCAGCATGACCCAGCCCCAAGCTCATGCCCCTTACTATCACCCCTTGGCTACAGCACTGCTGCTCTCTCCTGCTCCCCACTCCTCTTCCTCCACCTCCTTCTTAGACTCATGGGTGTCCTACAGCCCTTAAATGCTGGTGTTCTTTAGGGGTTCATCCTTAACATCACCTACCCTCCCAAAGAGTGCCCAGAGCACATTTATGCTTGTGGCAGGTGGGAGGGTGTGAAACTACCCTCTTGCTTTCCCCCTTACCCACTGAGCACTCATCCAGCTGGCTGTGGCCACCTTTCCGTGTGTCCACTGGAAACTTAACGCACCCTGGAAATGGAATGTACTATCCTCTCCCTTAAGCCTGTTCTCCCTCCCACGGCTCCTCGTTCAGTGAATCTCTTATTCAGCAAATTAGTTGCTCCACCTAGAACTTAGGAGTTATCTTAGGTCCCACTTCCCTCCCCAGATCCAACCTAATTTGACTGCCTTAGCCTCTTTCACATCAACTCCCTCTCTTCCTCTCCCTCTGCCACTGCTTTCGTATTTCCTACAGAGCTACCAAGTGACACTGTGCCAAGGACTTGGGACACATTTCACAAGACAGTGGCTGTCTCTTCCCTTACGAGAGGTGGATCTTGTAAGGAACATAGGGAAAGACAGGGAAGGCTTCCTGGAGGAAGTGATTTCCAGGCAACCAGCCACTGAGAGAGCTGGATGAGCTAGAAAGAGTATTCTATGCAAAGGGAGCCAGCATGTGCAAAGACCCTGAGGCAGGAAAACTCTGGAAAACTAATAGTGGTTAGCTGTGGCTGACGTGCAGGGTGGAAGGGGGAATGATGAGAGAACCCTGGACAGTTCTCAAGGTCAGAACACAAGAGACCCTGTAAATCCTGGTGAGTGGAGTGAGGACTTCCTCCTAGAGGCTGGGAAGCTGCCTCCTAATTGGTCGGCTTCCAATATTTCTCTTAATATGCTATTTTGCACATCAGTGTCAAATATATCTTACTAAATGTAAATCAGATCACATTCCCTGCTTAGACTCCTTCATGGTTCATCACTATGGCCTAAGATAAGAGCTGTGCAGAAAAGAGTTAACAGGACCGCCCTACTGTTACCTTAGAAACGCATACTTACAAGGCTGGGGCCTTGGTAGGCATCTGGGAACTTGGATTTTGGGGGGGTTCCTACCACCACCTGATAAGAGTGGCTCAATAAGCCCATTCACACAAATAATGTGGTTTATGCCAAACACGTGCTTCCCTTCTGTAAGCCTGGAATTTGGGTATGCTCCAAGCAGGGGGTGCCTATGTGATCAGCCCCCAAATAAAAACCCTAGGCACTGCGTCTCCTACAAGCTTCCCTGGTTGGCAACACTTAACGTGCTCTTACAAGGCACTGCTGGGGAAATTATGTCCTGTGTGACTCCACAGGGAGAGGCCTCGGACGCTTACACCTGGTTGCTCCCAGATTTCACCCCGGGCGCCTTGTCTCTCTGCTGAGTTGCCGTAGTAAGTCACAGCTGTAAGTAGGATTACATGCTGAGTCCTGTGAATCCTCCCAGAGAATCATCCTGCCTGGAATGGTCTTAGGGACCCTCAACACAACAGCTCATGTCTGAGAGTTTATTACATGCAGGCCCATTGTCGGGTGCTTGACGTGTACCAGTACACTGAATCCCAGCAACAGGTACCGATTACCCCCTTCCTACCACTGAGACAGCCAAAGCTTAGCACAATTCAGTAATGGTGACGATGGAGTCAGCACCAAAGTCCAGAGACGCCCCCCTGAATGTACACTACATCATGCAGCACAGCAGACCAAGGCCAAGCGTCTTAGCAGGATGCACAGGCTCTGCACAGTGTGGGCTTTGCTGACCTCTCTACCTCACCCACCTCCTCTCCTCTTTATCAGCCATGTGCTCCAGCAACACTCAGCCACTTCTCACTCCCTCAACAAGCTTCTGGCCCCTGTGCCCTTGCTCATGCTAGTCCTTCTGTCTGGAATGCCCTCTCCAATGTATCCCATGCCCCACACTGTCTACAGGGGCCGGGACTGGGTAGGAGAATGACTTATTCTTGTTGTACACTCTTTCACACTCTTAGAATTCTACGCATGTCTTCATCTTCCAATTTAAAGAAACCACAAAACAGTATATAAAACATGATTCCCATTTTGCTTTAAAAATTAAACATGGACTTAAGACCAGAAGAAAAGCCACAAAAATGTTAACAGTGGATATTTCTGCATGATTATTACTTTTGCAATCGGAGAACAGGTAATGCTATTTTCAAAATAATTGACTACTCGAACAATCAGTACCTGAAAAGAAGACTGGAAGGGTCTCATCTCCAACAGTTCCTTCTCCATTCTGGCTTTCATGCCAGGATACATCGTGTTCCCGCCAGTGAGGAAAACGTTCTGAACCAGCATTTCCTGAACGTCCTTTGGGTACCTAGGAAAGAAACAACTCCTAATATAGTCCCTTAACTCAAATATCAGAATGAAAGGAGGATGCAGAAATGTAAGGTCTCAGTACAAAACAAAAAAAATCTACACAAAAAGCTAAAAAAAAAAAAAAAAAAAAAATCAAAACTTTCATTTTTCATTTGTGTCTCTACAGAATGCCAGCCCAATGTTTCCAAATAGCCAGACAAAACCATAATCTGAATGGTCAACTTATTTCCTTAACATGATTAGAATTTTTATACTTTTATAATACATTTAAAAAAATAAACTTAAGGATAAATTTACATACATTTTGATAAACTCTAACTAATTTATACATTCCAGTAACCATCACTACAATCAAGACACAAAACATTTCCATTATCCCCAAAAGCCATGCCTCCCTTTTGAGGGCCTCTATCGACCTGTGCTTTCTTTTTATCTTTTTAGTAACAGCTTTATCTAAGACATATTTGATCACTTTCCAATCACTGTCAAGACAAAGCTCAAAGCCACTCAAACAAAGTAGCAGCAGCAGCTTTTTCTTCCTTGCTAGGTACAAGTTTCCCTGCCGTTATAACCAACAGCAGCTAGAGCCCTACAAAACTCTATTCTCTACTTGCCCGACTTGAATTATCAAACTCACACTGCAGGAAAATGCCCGCATAAATGGGTAAAACACCTGGATTTTTATGGAAATGTAACTCTTAAGTAAAATGCCTGCAAGGAGGTGAAAAAAAATTTTATTAGCTCTGCAATATTTTTAGGGTGATTTAAAATCACTAGTCTTTAATAATGTGAAGGTTTACATGGAAACCAGTGTACATGTTATCGGGTTGTTCAAACTTAAAAGACATTCTTAAAGCTACTCAGTCAACCCAGCATTTACAGGTTCAGAAAACAACTACAGAGCCCCAGTTAGGTGCCAGGCCTGGTGATAAGAGATTAAGGGAATACTATCTGAGCACAGCAAGTCAATGAAAAGAAGAGAGTGAGACGCATTTTCAAGTGCCTGACCATCAAATCTACCATTCAATGCAAAATCTAAGGAAATGGTTCAGGAAAATAGAAGGAAAAGCAGATTTGCTGTCTCACCTGTCCAGAATGTACTGAAGAGTCTCTGCAATCCCAGCCTGTTCTTCTCCTATGAGAGATGGCTGAAAAATAATCTCTGGAGCTCGAATTCTTTCTGTCCCAACAAACAGCTGATGATATGCTGCCAAGTTAAACACGGGCTTTAAAAACCCAAGGTTTAAAAGATATTTTTAGGCCAAATGACAAACATTCCAGTTGCTAGCTTCCTCAAACTGCATTTCTTATCCCAATAGTTTCTGTCCCTTGTTAATGCCAGAATAGCTTCTCCCAACTCTCTTGACCTGCTAATTCAATTTCCTACCTTCTCCCAACCTGTGTATTATAAACATGTACATGTTTCCATCATGAAATGGTCCCCAAGTTGCAGGGAGAGGCTTTGTGGAGAGCAGCAGTAAAAGGCCCAGTCTAGAGGACAAGTCTCCTGCTCAGTGCCCTGCTTAGTACCCCATCCTTGCACGGCAAGGAAGCTCTCTCCCACATGGGTCTCAGACTCAGGATAGTTTATCTGGCTGGCATTGTAATGACAGAAACATAGACTCCAAAGAGGATTATGTGTACTGGCATTGGCTTAAATGTAAATGAAACCATTACAAGCCAGTATTCAGACCTCAAGTTCCCAATTACTCTCCCAGATGTTTCTGCCGGGTAGACTGTTTCTCACAGATTCACAGATCTTGGTGCTGGAACCAACTGATCAATCACCGGGGGAAAAAAATCCCTGATTTCAGATGTTTTAAGTATTGGTACCCAATTTTCTAAAAAACATAACAGTTTTAAGTCCTAAAGAAACAGACTAGCCCAGCCATTTAGGTCAACACCTTCAAAGAATAAGCATGTTCTGGGCTGTAGGAGTCAAACCTGGACAGTGGTGACTGGCTTCTCCACTCCAGGTGTTTCCTCTGAAAACAAGGGATCAAAATCATTCATGCTTTCCACATCTTCCAAAGACGGCTCCAGCTGCTCCAGGTCAGGGGTCTAAGAGAAGAAACAAAATGAAACAGAACCTGTACCTTCAGCAGGCCTCAGTTCTATCATTTTGGTGCCACAAAGAAGAACTGGGATCTTGCCCAATGTTCTAAAACCTTACATAAAAACTATGAAAATTTTTCTAAGCTATTTTTAAAAAAGCACACATGAACACGAAGACTAAAAAGCCAGGAACGGGCTTTGCTTTGATCTCCTACCTTTCCTACTTTATACAAGCCTCACCAACCCCCGCCTTCTCTAAAGCCTTCTGATGGTGCCAGCTCATGGCTGGGCCCCGTGGAAGACTTGCTGCTTGCATGAGTCACACCACCACACACGCAACTCTAAGAGAAGGGTGTGACAGCTGCTATCCCACAAGGCAGCTAGACTACCAGCAAAGTTAAAGCAATCTTTTAATAACTAATAAATACATCTGCTGGCCAGGGAGCGGTGGCTCATGCCTGTAATCCCTCTGCACTTTGGGAGGCAGAGGCAAGTGGGCTGCTTGAGCCCAGGAGTTCAAGACCAGCGTGGGCAACACAGTGAAACCTCGTCTCTACAAAAAATACAAACATTAGCTGGGTGTGGTGGTGAGTACCTACAGCCCCAGCTACTTGGGAAGCTGAGGTGGGAGGATCACTTGAGCCTGGGAGGTTGAGGCTACAGTTAGCCATGATCATGCCACTGTAATCCAGCCTGGGTGAAAGAGCAAGACTCTGCCTCAGAAATATAAATAAACGTATGTGCCAACACTAATGAGCTCAACAATCGGTCCCTTAATAGCAGGGCCCATTGGGCTGGGAATGGGACTAGAGGCCCCAAGGTAGCAGAGTGCTTCCTATCTGTGGAGTCCTGCAGAACAAGTTCTCCTCTATGACCACAATGAACCTGGACGGGGTCTAGACATGCTGGCACCATTTCCAAAAGAGAAGTTAGGGCACTTTTAATTTTAAACTGTACAAAATAAGTTGGGGATGGTGGTGGTTCTGAAAGACATCTTTAGCCATCTGTCATTGGACTCAATGGAGAGAAGTTCTGGGTAGAAATATTTAGTTGCATCCCAAGGAAGAATGCTGTAACAATGACAGCTGCTGCAGAATGGACTGTCTTATGAGGTAGTGTCTTGGGAGGGTTCAAGCAGAGTGTAACCAAAGCTAAGTATGCTTGAGAGGAGACTGCGCCATTGAGTATGCATTCTGAGTCTCTCCTTACTCTCGGAATTTATGAAGTATGTAAATTACCAACATAATTCAGAGGACTTAAATATACTTCTCTAGAACCTACTCATATATACTGCAAATGTAAACTGGGATTAAAATAAGGCAATACCCCTCAATACCCCACACACATTCACACACCAAAAGTCATGTGGCAAATATGGCATGCAAGATGGGTGACAATGTACTCTAAATTCTATTCAGTATAAATGATTCTACAATATTTGAGGGGGATTTTCCAGGCTTGAGGATAAACCCTGGAAAGGAAAGCGAATGTTTCTTCATGTGAGACTTGTGCCCAGGATGAGGGGGCTGGTTTATAGAGGTAATCTGAGGAGGAAAGAAGATGGGTTGGGTGACACGAACCTAAAGAACCTTGCTCTCAGGGAAAGAAGCAAAAGCTGTCCCTGCCAATAGTGAATCAGACAGAGGGGAGGGACACCTGCTATCTGCACAATCCTCACTGCAGACATTACTGTATTTGATGGGTGAGGATGCTATGGCTCAGAGAGGTGAAGTAACTTGCCCAAGGTCACATCACACTAGTAGGCAGTGGACACGTGGGAAGAGGCAGAACTGCTCAGTTCCGAAGTCTTTGTTCTGCCTTAAGCTGGAGTTCTATAAATCATGAGGCTGAGGATAAGACAATTGGGGCTTTAGGAACATGGAAACGATCTAGCCTAAGGTCAGAGTAGGTAATACAAGAGATGAATGAAAGATTTTACATGCAGCAGCAAGACCAGCTGAGGCAATGACAGGCTCCTCTGTCCCAGCAGGGACAGCAGAGAGGGAGTAAAGGAACGTTCCCCTTGCCATCTGCAGTTTGTGATATGGAAGACTCTCAGCTCCCCTCACAAGAAAGGAGCCCTACCACGGGAGTGTCTGTGCCTATTCTGGCTTGGCACCAAACCCAGCTCTTCAGGAATGACCCCAAAGGGGTTCCAGGAGAGGAATGGAAATTGATCTTCAAAGTTCTTTTTCATTTGGTGGTTTGTCATCTGGGGGAACCAGGAACCAGGAGGCAGTGTGACATAACAGAAGGTGGTCAGGCTCTGGAGTCACATTGATCCAGCTCGGAATGGCAACCAAAGGTATATTAAAGGTCACAGTGGTAGAGCTGGAAACAGTACACTCTGAGCCGCTTCTCCATCTATGTAAAAGTGGGACGTGAACTTAGGGCAGCATTGGGTGAGAAACGAACGCTTCCCTCTTCCCTTTTAAACACACACTCAATTTGGTCCCGTAAATAATTCTGTTGTATTACTGGGTTGAAGACAAAGATGTCATCTGTGTATTTAAAATAACTACAGACAAAACCTGTAACCTGTGATTCCCCAAGTAACAGGTGAAAGCAAGCACTGGGCTCCACTGGAGTCCTTCCTCTCTACACTCCACATTTTTACCCTATTCTTCATCTTCATCCTAACCTCCACCCTAGCTTCCCTCAATCCAAGTGATGACCTTTCCTGTGGATTCACATGCCCTTCTCTATCCAGCCTGGAATCCAATCACTTTTGCCATCATCCCTCCACCAACTCTATCTGCTTCTGTTACCCAACCAGTAAGCCTGCAGTCTAAAGGATGCCTCCCAGTACTCTCCACTTGGGCTCTGGAGCAGATTATATTTTTAAAAGAAGGTCACAACAGTGACTTCTATCCCACACACTTTTCTGTAATGTGACCTTGACACTCCCCATACAGAGGTGGAGGGTCTTTGTTTCCTCCCCTTGAGTCTCAGTGGGGGACTGTGAGGACTACAACCAACAAAGTATGGTGCAAATGATGTCATGTGACTTCTGAGGTAAGGTCCTGAAAGGTCATGCAGCTTATGCTTTCATCTTTTGAAACATTCACTCTCTGGCTGCTCTCTTGGGAAGCTCCCTCTGGGAAACCAGTGGCCACGCTGGGAGGAGCCCAAGGCACACCAAGAGGCCATATGTGGGTGCCTGGGTCAAGAGTCCCCCATGAACCCAGCTCTTGAGTCCTCCCAGCCCAAATACCAGACAGGTAAGTGAAAAACCCTCCAGCTGATTCCAGTCCCCAACTATTTAATTCTTCCCAGCAGTGGCTCCAGGCAACTTGAAGCAGAGATCCCTGCTGTAGCCTCTCTCAATTCCTCACCCACCAAACCCATGAGCACAATAAAATGGTTGTTGTTTTATGCTGCTAAGTTTGGAATGGTTTTTGTAGCAACAGAAAAGTTAAATATGCTCCAGGGGGGCAGGAGTGCAGAAAGTCCCAGGTGCTATTTAGGCAATCCTGTGGTTACTTCTCAGCTTCCTTCCGCCTGCCCTTTCCCAACACCCTTCTCCACAGTCTCCTTTCTAATCTCAACCCTGGGAATCTTAAAAGATCATTTTAGTTGCCTCAAAAAATGAACTTCCCTCTTCATTCTTCATTCTACTTCCTTATCTATTTTCATGTCCTTGAGCGCTTGTTTGGAGGTTCTAGCAGGAGAGCGCAGCTACTCGTATACTCTTGACGGAAGACCAGTCCTCCTCTATTGGGGATGGTCGTCCTCTTCGACCAAGCATGCAGCTTTGGGAGGGACACACATGAAGTGGTGAGGACAGAAAGAGACACCCGCTTAGCCAGCCAGATCAGGCGAATCAACCCTGGCAATCAATGGGGTGACAGATATCGCAGCCACATCACCCTCACGTCCTATTTTCTTATCCTTTCAAGCCTTCCTTGTTTCAAAAAATAATTCTCATCCTAGGTTAAGCTGACCATTCAAGCTCTTAACTCTCCCATCAACCCTTTTGGCTTCCTTTATCTCTGACTGCTCTTGCTCAGTCTTCGTCCTGGCTTTTCTTCTGTCACCTAACTCTCAAATGGTAGCATTCTCCAGGAATTTTTCTTTTCTTCCTCCCCATTTGATTCTGTCCTCCCATAGCCCCACCTGATGTCCCGCAGAGTACTGAAAAGCTCCACCTGATGTCCTACAGTGATTTTAAAGATAAGGAGCTCAGGGCCAGGCACGGTGACTCATGCCTGTAATCCCTGCACTTTGAAAGGCAAGGTGGGAGGCTTGCTTGAGGCCAGGAGTTTGAGAACAGCCTGGGCAACACAGTGAGACCCATCTCTACAAAAAATTAAAAAGCAAAAAGTTAGCTGGGCATGGTGGTGCACTCCTGCAGTCCTAGCTACTAGGGAGGCTGAGGTGGGAGGATCAATTGAGCCCAGGAATTTGAAGTTACAGTGAGCCATCATCACACCATGTACTCCAGCCTATGCAACACAGTAAGATCCAATCTCTTAAAAAAAAGAAAAAAAAAAAAAAAAAGGTGCTCAAAACTAAGCCAATTATCTTCCCAAACTTGGTCAAAGGCACTACCATCTACCCACTGCCTTTCAATACAGCCTAAGGGTTACAAGAGTGGAATCTGGAATTGAACTGCCTGTGTTTGAATTTGATCAGCACTACTTCTAGCTATGGGACCTCACTCCAAATCTTTCCTTGTCTGTAAAAGGGGGATAATGATAATACCTATCCATTGAGTTGTGAACACGAACCAGGAGGACACCTATGTAGGTGCTTAGCAAGGGGTCGGCACATGCCACATGCTCTATTATCAACACTGCTACTCTTGTCACCTTGGCTTGTAAACGGCAGCGAGATCTTGGGATCCTACATCTGATCCTACATCTGTTTTGTTTTCCCACCTGCAGCCTCACCCCTCCCTTCAATCCATCATCCTAACTGCCACCAGTTAGTTTCCCAAAACAAAATCTCATCGTCTCATTCCCTTGCTCAACATCCCTGGAAGGCTCCGAATGTCTGAAGGATAATATGCAGGCTCATAAGACTGATGGGTAAAGAACTTAATGGTCACCTCCACTTCATCACCCACCACAGCCTTTCTTGTTCACTCTATATACCTGCATGTGTGGTTCTTTCCACCTAAAATGTCCTTCCCTCCTCCTTTTGCTACCTACTGAAATCAAATAATCTTCCTTTTTTTTTTCAGACAGGGTCTTGTTCTGTTGCCCAGGTTAGAATGCAGTGGCACAACCATGGCTCACTGCAGCCTCGAACTCCCAAGCTCAAGTGATCCTCCCACCTCAGCCTCTCAAGCAGCTGAGACTACAGATGCATGCCCAGCTAATTAAAAAAAATTTTTTTAGAGATGGGGTCTATGTGACTCAGGGATTGGTCTTAAACCCCTGGGCACAAGTGATCTTCCCTCCTCAGCCTCTCAGTGTTGGGATTACAGATGTGAGCCACTGTGCCCGGCCCAAATAATCTTTCAAGGCCCAGCTGAAACATCCAGTCCTTTCTCAAAAAACCAAATGTGTATTCCCACACACATTTACCACCATACCTGCTACGCTTCATTACAGTCAGCTAAGCATGGTGCTATAGCCCTCGTTTTTTGTTTTTGAGGTACCCAGGAAGGCAGGCATTGTATCTTAATCACCTCTGCATCCCTGGTATACTGCACCTGTCACTGAGTGGCGGGCCCCTGGGATACACCCTCAAATTCCCCTGGAATAGAGATGATTGTAAAGCTTTGGGTTTCAAGAGGTTTCTTCAGCTGCCAAAAAAAAAATCAACATTCACCTTCACCTAGCTTCATTCCAAAGCATACCATCTTAAGATAACTTCTTAGCTTCACAAAAATTATAAAAAGGACATTTATTTATCTCAATTCATATAAGTCGCAGAGAGGAACAAAGCTGCTAATTTCAACACAGAGAACAGGCATCCAACAGAGAATAGTTTTCTCTGCCACGGCTGGCTTCTCTCTCGCTAGAGTTTGCCAGGGTCTCCACATGTCTTATGTGGTGTTCAGAAACACTAATATGACTGTTCTTTTGGAACTGCATGGAATGAGTTTGCCAAGGCATACCACAGAAGATGCAGCATGGTTCCCTAAAACAGCCTTGAGCGGCATAAGAAGAAGCAGAGGCCAACCCTGATCTTGGCTAGTAAAGCTGGAGAACTTTCTATATTTGGCCCATTGCGTTTTCCAACAAATGATGATGCTCAAAACCTGTGTTCTCCCCGCTCCTACCCTCTTATGCTGTGCTTGTAGCTATGAAAAGCAAGCATCTTCTGGTTTAAATACTTTGTTAGAAAGCTAACAAAGCCTGCTCCTTGACAACATCCTCACAGAAACAACTGCAGAATAGCAAGAGTCAGAATAGATTGGTCTATAAGAAAAAATAGATTTTCGAGACCACTATTAGTTAAATTCAAGCTGTATTAATTCAGTTTAGCCATTACTGCTTAAGTGGAATTTCAATATGAATTCTGGTTCACATATATTGATTCAATTCATTCTAAATGAATTATATTATTGGAAAATCTACAAATACTTTTTGAAAGGTAGAACTGGCTAGCCATTGTCATGGTCAAGTTTATCCCACAAATGTGACTGTAATTGACTCCGATCATTAAGAATTACCCTAAAATGCTGAATGCTGACTAACCATTAAAGCTTTGGCGACTGATCATCACTTTTTTTTTTTTTGAGACGGAGTCTTGCTCTGTTGCCCAGGCTGGAGTACAATGTCACAATCTCAGCTCACTGCAACCTCCGCCTCCTGGGTTCAAGCGATTCTCCTGCCTCAGCCTCCCGAGTAGCTGGGATTACAGGCACCTGCCCCCACGCCCGGCTAATTTTTCTATTTTCAGTAGAGACAAGGTTTCACCATGTTGGTCAGGCTGGTCTCCAATTCCTGACCTCAGGTGATCCGCCTACCTCGGCCTCCCAAAGTGCTGGGATTACAGGCGTGAGCCACCATGCCCGGCCTGACTGATCATCAAATTTGTTGCATATAGAAAAATCTTTTGCAGTCCGACATTTCAAAATCCCCTAAACCCAAGGAGATTTAAATGTGTGTGCCAGAGCATAAAATGAAGTAGGTACCTACTGAGTATCTGCTGAAAGAATGGGGGAATGGGTGATGAATCACAGCATGTAACAAATGCAGAGAGATGAACAAAGAAAAGGAAAAACTAGTTTCCCCACTGCTGAAGAATCACATCTTCACAGCTGTTTGGTTTTTTTCCCCTTTTTGAAATCTGAAATCCCTCATCTGCATGTGGCTGAGTGGCACTGCTCTGGTATAAAGAAAAGTATGTCCTGCTAACATGTCAAGCATGATAAAAACTAAATATGGATGAATACATAACAAAGACAACATGGTTCCGGATTTCAGTAAACAACAACTCAAATCTCAAACAAAGACCTGAAAAACTGAGAGAAGCAAAATGGAAAAGGCAAACACTGATTCAACTGAGGCAGGCTGATCTGGGATGTCGTGTTGGAAGAAGATGGTAAAGGCCCCTTCTACACAAGATCTTAGTGGTTCAGTAAGGTGTATCTAGTAAGCCTATCTCAGGATCTGCTCTATAAAGCATACACTCATGTACTGTCCTTACATAATCGACAGCCTGGGAATGAGATGTAGAGGATGCAACGGTGAGGGCAGAAACTATGAGCGAGCCTCCAGCTGGGAGCCCGTCACTGCAAAAGTCAAGCTTCCTGTTGAGCCAAAGGCAACTCTGACATCACTGATAAGCACCATGCTACACCCAGCATCAAATGGCACTGACTTGCATTTTTCCAAAGTATCATTTTTTTCTGAAAGGATAAATAATCAACAGCTTAATGAAAGTTGATTTAAAAAGAGAAAAAAAAAAAAAAACAAGAGGCTAGTCTGGTTTATCCTGCCTAAAACATGTCTCGAGGTAATAAGTTCCTTTGTTTTGGAATTCTAGGGATGACAGATCCAGGAATAGTATGTACACTTACTAACTCTTTGTTCCAGTTCTAAAGGCAGGCGACTCAACCAGCGACTTCTGGACTGAGGAGTGACTTGCAGGCTGCCCCTCTGCCATACAGGAACTAAGATGCTGGGGCCTAAGCTCTTTTGGCTACTTCGACACTTATTAACAGCCAAGCATGGTGGCTCAAGCCTGTCATTCCAGTGCTTTGGGAGGCTGAGGTGGGAGGTTCACTTGAGGCCAGGAGCTCGAGACCAGCCTGGACAACTTGGCAAGACCCCATCTCTACAAAAAATTGTAAAAGTGACTTAGGCATGCTGATGTTCACCTGTAGTCCTAGCTTCTTAGGAGGCTGAGGTGGGAGGATCCACTTAAGCCCAGGAGTCTGAGGTTACACTGAGCTATGAACACGTAACTGCATTCTAACTGGGCAACAAAGTGAGACCCTGTCTCAAACACACAAAAATACTTATTTATTTATTTATTTATTTATTTGAGATGGAGTTTTGCTCTTGTTGCCCAGGCTGGAGTGCAATGGAGCGATCTTGGCTCACTGCAACCTCTGCCTCCTGGGTTCAAGTGATTCTGCTGCCTCAGCCTCCCAAGTAGCTGGGATCACAGGTGTTTGCCACCATACTCGGCTAATTTTTTATTTTTAGTACAGACAGGGTTTCGCCGTGTGGGCCACGCTGGTCTTGAACTCCTAACCTCAGGTGATCTGCCCGCCTGGGCCTTCCAAAGTGCTGGGATTACAAGCGTAAGCCAGCACGCCCGGCCTCAAAAACACTTATTAACAGTGCACAGGTGAGAAAACAGAAGAAGAAGAAAAAGAGAAAATCAAAGAGCTTATGCAAAGGGTCTTTAGCAACTAATAAAAGGCTGATCTTAAGGCAACCTATACATGTATTATTGAGCATAACTACCAACTGCTGTAAAAAATTCATAAATCATGTATGAAGCATGATCCCTGTCCTTAGGGAACATTAAGATGGAAAGGAGGTAAGTGAACAATCAACCACAATATATTTAATAAAACACTAGAAGAAAATTAAAGGAAGTATATGACTGCCAATGACTATCAGGGGAGCTGGTTTAGGTTCAAGACAGCACCACAGGTTTGGTGTGTGAATGTTCTTCCTATGTTAAATGTACTTTCTGCGCTCAGGGGTCCGGGGATCTACAGGGTGAAATCCCTTCTGACAGAATTTCAGTTGGTACAAGGTCAGTGCCATCTCCGCCACCACCCACATCCCCTCTGCTCTCTTTTCCTCCTGACTCTGGGCACAACCCCTTTGATGTCAGGCCTCTCAGGACACTCCTCCCCTCAAGAAGGGCTGCTCCTCCCAAGGCCCTCAGTTACCTCTGGCTTGCTGTCTACCACATCCACCTCAAGGTTGACTTCCGCTTGGAGGATTCTCTGCTTAGCCTGCTCCACTGCTAAACTGAGCTTCTGGATGTAAGACTGCAGCTCTTCTGGGGAGTCCATATTCAGCTCTATCAGGGCTTTGTGAAACTGATCCATCTGGCCATCCTCTAGAAGTTCCTGAAAACAGAGCAGTCACAAACAGGAAGGAAAGTAGCTTCAAAACCAAACGGAGAAAATGACAGCTGGAGAGGGCTTCCAGAGCTCCGCTGGCCTACCCTGCCCAGAGCCACACCTCCAGCTCCCTCCAGTTTCACACAGCTGCCCACCTCTCTTAACTGTCTCTAGGCTAGCATTACATCACAGTTCCAGCAACAACTGATTAGGTAAAACTAATGATGGTGACAGATGTCTAAAAGGTTGTTACCCTTTTTTTTTTGGTGGGGGGGATGTGGAGGAAGGTGGGAAAGTTACTAAGAGGAGACATGAAAGGAGCCTTCTGGGATGCTGACAATGCTGTTTCTTAACCTGACAGCAGATACACGGGTGAGTTTCACTTTGAAAATCCATAAAGATGAAACATAAAGATTTGTGCACTTTGCATCATGTATGCTACACTTACAAAGTTTAAAAACATAAAGGAGTTTATAAGGCGAAAATAAATACCGCTGGAGTCCACAGCTCTTTCAGAAACAGCTGCTTCTACACTGTATTCTATGCTGATGATCCCCCTGGACTCCTTCCTGACCCGAAAGGTGACAAACAGTCAAAGCATCTTAAGGCCAATGGAAAAATATGCAAGAAAATCTTCTGAGACCATCTTGTTAACACGGAAGGGCGCTGGTCCCTGTGTCTGCTATTACCTGCACGTATAGCAGTCGGTCCAGACGCTCCTGATCCAGCTGCAGCTTCTCCTCCCGCCGCCGGGCATTGAGCTCCTGCAGCCGCCGCAATTGCTGCTGCCGCCTTTCTTGTTTCTCCTCAGAGGTCAGAGTGCTGCCCAGGAGCTTGCTGGAAAATGGGAGCTGCATCTTGTGGACATTATTCTCATAATAATCAGGACACCGCCATTTGTGTAATTCTTCAAAGAAACAATTTTGAAAGTTATGAAATGGAAACACTATTAACACAATAATTAAAGTCAATACCAGCTGGGCGCAGGGACTCATGCCTGTAATCCCAGCACTTTGGGGGGCCGAGGTGGGTGGATCACAAGGTCAGGAGATTGAGACCATCCTGGCTAACACAGTAAAACCCCGTCTCTACTAAAAATACAAAAAAATTAGCCAGGTGTGGTGGCAGGCACCTGTAGTCCCAGCTACTCGGGAGGCTCGCTCTGTCACCTACACTGGCGTGCAGTGGCGCGATCTCGGCTCACTGCAAGTTCTGTCTCCCGGGTTCACGCCATTCTACTGCCTCAGCCTCCTGAGTAGCTGGGACTACAGGTGCCCGCCACCATGCCCAGCTAATTTTTTTGTATTTTTAGTAGAGACAGGGTTTCCCCTTGTTAGCCAGGATGGTCTCGATCTCCTGACCTCGTGATCCACTCGCCTCAGCCTCCCAAAGTGCTGGGATTACAGGTGTGAGCCACCGTGCCCGGCCGACTCCATTTTTTTTTTTTTTTTTAAAAAGTCAATACCAGCATTTCAGACACAGGCCAGATGGAGAAAATACACTCCATCCAATCCCTGAATCCACTCAATCAACTAAAAGCAGCTACCAAACCTGGACATAATGCCAGCAGGCCTGTCCTAAAAGAACTGCTAAGTAAGTTCTTCAGCGAGAAACAACACCAGAAGGAAGCTTGGAGCATCAGGAATGAAGGAAGAGCAACAGAAATGATAAAAATCTGGTTAAACATAACAGACTAATCTCCTTACGAGTTCTTTAAAACCTATTTGACAACTGAAAGTAAAAATCACAACACTGTCTGATGGGTTTCCAATGTATACAGATGAAATAAATAAGAAAACTTTAAGATAAACTGGGCGAAATGAAGGAGTCTGTACAGTGCTAACATTTCCACATTCCCCTTGAGGTGGTAAATACAGATTCTAAGTAGACTGTGAAAAGTTGTGTTTACTGTAATCTCTAAAGCAACCACTAAAAACTACAATAAAAAGGTAGAGTAAAAAACACAACAGATAAAATACTTTAAAAAAAAAAAAAGCTCGAATAACCTAAAAGGAGGCAGGAGAGAGAAACAGAGGAACAATAAACAGAAAGAACAAAAACAAATAATAAAATGGTGAACCTAAATCCAAGCATATGAATAATTAAACTAATTATAAATGGTTTAGCCTAACAATTAAATAGAGGTTGACTGAATAGATTTTTTTAAAAAATCATCCAACTACCAAGAAATTCACTTTGAATATAATGATATAGGTACATTAAAGGTAGAAGAATGGAAAGACATACCATGCAAGCACATGACCCAGCAATCTATTTACTCTGGAGAAATGAAAACAAGTTCACCCAAAAGCTTGTCTCTATCCCAAGCCCAGGCAATCTTTCCCTCACTTCTTCTCTATCACTATGGTTTTATCTTTTCAAAATGTCACGTAAATGGAATCAAATAGTATGTACCTTTCGAAACTTTTTTTTTTTTACTCAACATCATGCCTTTGAGATTCATTCAAGTTGTTGAGTGTATCAGTAGTTTGTTCCTGTTTATCGTGGAAAAAACAGGATATGATTATAAAGAGAAAGCATATGTAACCAACACCACAATCAGGATACAGAAGAGTTCATCATCCCAAAAAATTCCCTCATGCTCTCTCTTTATAATCATATCATAGAATTGTAGAAGAAAAAGTTAACTAAAAAAAAGAGTCAATAACAGAGCACCTGGGAGAACAGAGAAGTGGGAGCACGGAGAGCTGTGTGCCTCAGTCGTGTCTTCTGGCAAGCCTCTAACTCTCCGGACTGAGTGTTCTCATCAATTATTTATTTCCCTATCTGTCTCCCCAACTTCTTTGTATCCCAGGAATAACAGATGTTTAATAAATGCTTTCTAAAGTTAATTAAAACACAGCTCTTCACACATGAAACGTATACTTAAAAATGGTTAAAATGGCAAATTTATGTTATATGGTTTTCACCACAATTAAAAAAAAAAAAGATGCAGTTTTTGTCCTTCAGAGGAGCTCATTATTGGTCAGCTGAGGTCAGTACCCTCAATGACAACAAGCAAATCCATTCTTGGAATAGAGTTGTATTCACAGTGGCATTGTCCGCAGTCCTTTGGTTTTATATGAACTATTTAAATTCATGAGGAAGATATTTTCATCACATTCATGTGACAATAGTAACTAAAACTCATACTTTAATTTGAAGTAAAATACAACCAAAAGTCCAAGACAAGTTTGAAAAGAAAAAGAGGTGTTTCTGCAGCATAGATGTTATTATAATGGTATAATAAAACAATTTCAATTGTTTTCTAACTTAAGATATTTTTAGTCTGATATGGTCTGCTCACTCTTAAAAATATTTACTATCTGGAAAAAGCTGAAAGTTGTTCTGTATTACAGGCAAGTTATAAAAGCTACCATTTGTGAAGGGAACCTATATAACGTAAGTTATCAGTTTACTGAATAGTTTAAGAAAGGGAATACAAAAAGGGGAAGGAGGTGCTTAAAAAGTGAGCAAGCAAAGAATCATACTGGCAATAATTTAAGGAATACAAGGTAGACAACACCCAAAAGCTGCAGGCAAACATCCTCTTGGATACCTTCCACATAATCCTCAGCGATGTAGCTGTGCTCGTGCAGAATCTCCTCCATGCGGCTGAGGGTGATGGCTGCCAGGTGCCCAGGGTACTTCAGCTGGAGGAGACGTTGGAGGTAACCAGCTGCTTGGCTTCCTCCAAGATTGATGCGCTTGCAGTTTTTAGCATCTAATCTATAACCAAGCAGTAGAAAACAGCACTGAAATTTCTGGAGGACAGAAATATGGAGTATCTTGGGAGAAACAAGATAATTTAAGGCAGATAAAGAAGAAACAGACCAGGAGAAACACAAAACCTGACAGTTGGAAGGGACGTTAAAGTTCCCCTGGTATAACCTCTTATCTAGGCAGGCATTCCTAGTTCACCTATACAGTCACACAGTCACCTAACAGGTATGCACTCCAGTCAGCTCTTAATGAGTCTCATCATATATTTCTCAAACTGTAGTCCTGGGACCAAGTATCCCAGAATTAGCTGGGGGAAATGTTAAATGTGCCAATTCCCAGGACACAGCTGCTCTGGGGTGGGGCCTGGGGATCTGCATTTTAATGAGCTCCCCAGATAACTGAAGGCCAGAGTTTAAGAAGCCCTCCCTTAACACTCCACATCTACTGAAGCAAACACGTTAAGTAACCACACGCATCCTGGCTTACTGTAAAAGAACCAGAGTAATTTTATTTTCCTAATGTGAGAAAGTAAGTGGCAGAGCACTAGGAACTTACTGTAGGGAACTAAAATGTCACTGCTGTATCATACCTCACCAGCAGATGCCAGCATAGAACACAATATGATTCACTCTGATAATTTCCCAGCCTTCAGGTAATTTTCTCTCAATATAAAATATGTTACTTTTTATTTCTGCATATTCTGTTTACATAGAGAACTTCATACATCAGGAGCGTTTGGTAACACCTAAGAATTGCTTTTTTCTTCAAAAATCTTCACAGAAACTTCATGAGAAATTCAATGGTATTTGCCTTATATGTTCAGTCTGCTTTATAGTTTACAAAGTGCCATTACCTACCTTATCTCATTTCATTCTCAGTGTAACACTCGCAAATCAGTTTTTTCCAATTTTACATATCAGGAAATGAAGTGACGAAGTTAAGTAGCAGAGCTGCAAACCCAGGCATTCAGCTGTAAAGTGTGGGTCTCTTTATGCCATGTGAGAAACCTTCTCAGGAGAACACAGTGCTGGCCTAGGCTCTTATCAGACAGTGAAAGCTCAACGATAAAATGGGAACAGATTTTTAAATATGACATAAACTACCCTTGCCTTTTATTCAACTTGAAAATATTTAGTAAGGGTCCATTACGTGCCAGGCACTGTATCTGAAAGGTCTAAACAACAGTGATTAAATAACTTGAAATTGGCTGGGCGCGGTGGCTCACCCCTGTAATCCCAGCATGTTGGGAGGCCAAGGAGGGTGGATCACTTGAGGTCAGGAGTTTGAGACTAGCCTGATCAACATGGTGAAACCCTGTCTCTATTAAAAATACAAAAAAAATTAGCCGGGCATGGTGGTGGGTGCCTGTGGTCCCAGCTATTTGGGAGGCTGAGGCAGGAGAATCAATTGAACCCGGGAGGTGGAGGTTGCCCTGAGCCAAGATCCCACTGCACTCCAGCCTGGGCAACAAAACAAGACTCTGTCAAAAAAAAATAAAAAAATAAAATAAAAAACAAACTCCAGAACACAAAGATAGTCTCGATTAAATTTATTCAAAACATTTCTACTGAATGCCAACTACCTGCAGATACTATGTTAGCTATCTCCCCATATGTCAGAATTATAAAATTGTAGAATTATGGATGTGGAACTAAGAGATCATCCACCCCAACTCCCTCCAGAAGGTCACAAAGGACAGAACTATGGGCAAAGGGACTTACCCATAGTCACACAGTGAGGTAGTTCAAAGCTAAGCCCAAGGGCTCAGTTCACAGGCTAGTACTTGCTCTTTCTACTCTGCCTTTAAAGCACGCACTATATAAATGTTTCCTGAATGCTTCTCAAAATAGCACTCAAATGCCACAAGTGCAACTCACCTCCCCTCTAAGATGGGTAACACATGCGTACACTGGTATCCAGACGAAATGATGAGCCCACTGCACATCGAGTTCTTTGGCTCATTGTGGTAGAAGCTGAAGAGGCTGTCTACTCCATAGGCAACCTTGGGAATCCCGTAGCACTCAAAAAGAAGCTCAGACATCATTTGCCGTGAATACAGTGGGTTGCACACAGCTTCTGTCAAAACTATGGGATGATCAACACAGCCCTACTTTGAAAGGAAAGGGCAAATAGATGAGTGGTAACAGAATACTCTTTTTGAAGCGTAAAAGAACCCAAAATCCTTATTGCAGGACTCAATTTGCTTTTGGCTTCTTAATTAAAAACCTGATCAGAGGCGATTATAAAACTCTCATCTCATCTTTACTTGAAAATATGAAAGTAGAGTCAATTTAAGTTATTAAGTCAAGGTCCCATCCAAACTGTCAGCAAATCGTGTTGGCTCTATTTTCAAAGTATTTCCAGAATCCAACTGCTTCTAATGACATTCCCTGCTACCTGCCTCATCTAAGCCACCATCATCCCTCACCTGGGTTATTCCAACAGCCTCCTAACTCGTCCCTGTTTCCACCCTATGACCCACGACGATTCATTCTCCATACAGCAGTAATAGTGATCCTTTTAAAACATAAGTCAGGTCCTTCTTCAGCTCAACACCCCGCCATGGCTCCCCATTTCACTCAGTAAAGGCCTATAAGGTGTGTGATCTGCCTCTCCACTACCTCTCTGACATCCTCTTTCAGGTACTACTCTCCCCCTCACACAGGCAGCCTTGCAATTAGGATTAGGGCACACTCCTGCCTCGGGGCCTTTTCACTGGCTGTTCCCTCTGCCTGGACAGTTTTTACTTCAGATATTCACATGGCTTGTTACCTGAATCACCTCCTTCAAGTCCTTGCTCAAACATCACCTTCACGAGTCCTACCTGACCATCTTATTGAAAAAATGTAACTCCCTCCTCTCCTATCACGGCGTAGAATCTACTATACTTAATTCTACGTTTACTGTCTGCCTTTTCATACTAGAATATCTTTCCATAGTATTAATAGCTCCATAAGGACAGGAAGTTTTGTGTGTTCACACATGTACTCCAAATGCCTAAAAAGTGCCTGACACAGAGTAAGTGCTCAAAACGTATTTGTTAATAAATGGGCTTCTTAACAAACGAGCATATATTCCCAAAGGTATGCTCCAAGGTACAAGGAGCAGCATTTTATTCGCTGATATACCCACAGCGCCTAGCATCTAGTCGACTAAAAGACAATCGGAGCTACTGAAGTGACTGTTACCTCTCCGCGAGCAGAGTGAGCGGAGACGAGACCGCACCCTTCCCCTCGAACTCAGCCCAGCCCAGCCCAGCCTACTCCGCCCTTCACCTGTGAGGAGACACCCAGGTGCTGGAAGCTGTAGTCCAGCAGCAACTCTTGAAGCTCCAAGTTGACCGGCACGTTGCGGTCGAAGGGCGAGCGCAGCATCCAGCGCAGTGGCTCCAGGCTGCCCAGGGCGTTCCCCACCTGCGGGCCCGACGCGCCCCGTGCCCCGCCACGACCGCGGGCGCACACCGCGCGGAACTGCAGGCGCGGCTCGGGACCTGGGTCCTGCCCGGGACACGCCCAGCCAGCGCGGACTTGGAACGACCCGTTGTCCAGCACCAGCGGTACCGGCAGTGGCCCGTGTGCCACCGGGCCGGCCTCCAGCACCGGGTCCGGTGCGACACGGGCGTCGCGGAACGGGAACACGTTCGCCGCCATCTTGGAGCGCGCGCCCAGCCCCGCCCCTCGGCGCAGCGTCCGCCCAGACGCCGCGAAACCGCGCCCCCGACGTCACGCCACGCGATTCAGGCCTTTAAGTACCTCGATGCCCCCTCCCTTCTCGAAGCCCGGCCAGCGTTTCCACTTGCCTCCCCTCTGGCTGTCAAGGCTGCTTCAGGATCGCTGAGACGTACCCATTCTGGCTGCGAAATTCTACGTTTCTTAACCTCTCCCCCAATAGCCTATGAGTGACCACGCCCCTTCGCTCTAGCCGGGTCGCCCGGTTTGGAAGCCCCGCCCCTTTCTGGCCGCCAGCTTCAGCGCCGCGCTCGGTAGAGCCCCGCCTCTCTGCCTGGCCACGCCCCATCGCCGGGCGCGCACCGTCGGCCGGGCGCGCACATTCGACCGCCCGCGGCCCCGCCTCCACGTGGATGTCTCGCCCTCAGCCTTGCGTCCTGGCTATAAGGGTCCTTTATCTTTTGACACTTCCTTTACGTTAAGAAATCTCAAACTCTGCCGACTGTTCAATTTCTTGACTAGGGAGCTGACTACGCAGTTCTGTTCACTTTACTAACTCGCACAGACTGTGTCTTCTCACTAAGACACAGTGTTTTCTCAAACACTGAGAAAAGACTGCTGATTGTTCTCCAAGCATTCCCTCTCTTTTAGTGGTATCACCTCCCACTCCCACGTGGCCATCCGTCTGGCTGCGATCTAGATGCGCTCATGTGACTAAATTCTGGCCAGGAGCGGGTGGGAGAGGAGGCCATGTGTGTGACCCACTCTCAGTTTTAGCCCTAAAAGCACTCGTCACGCTCTATCCTGTCGCATTTCCATCTTTTCACTAGTTAAGGGGGGTAAGAATTAGAGCAGTTGTTTTACTACAACCTTTTTTTGTGCAGTGGGGCGATCTCGGCTCACTGCAGCCTCGACTTCCTGGACTCAAGTGATTCTCCTGCCTCAGCCTCCTGAGTAGCTGAGATTACAGGCGTGCACCAGCACGCCCAGCTAATTTTTATATTTTTAGTAGAGAAGGGATTTCACCATGTTGCCCATGCTGGCTATAACCATTTTGAAAGAAGAAAAAGAGCAGCTGCCTTGAATCTACTCTACCAGTCTATAACACTTCAGTTTGAGAGATAAAATCAAATTAGTTACAACATATATTGTAAGTGAGAAATGAAATTCCTAACTTATCTCAAGAACCTCTATTAACAGTGTTTGTTGTTATTGTTGTTGTTGTTGTTATTGTTGTTTTTTTTAAGACGGAGTCTGGCTCTGTCACCCAAGCTGGAGTGCAGTGGTGTGATCTTGGCTCACTGCAACCTCCACATCCCCGGTTCAAGCAATTCACCTGCCTCAGCCTCCCGAGTAGCTGGAATTACAGGCATGCTCCACAACACCCAGCTAATTTTTTTATTTTTAATACAGACGGGATTTCGCCACGTTGGCCAGGCTGGTCTCGAACTCCTTGGCTCAAGTGATCCGCCTGCCTCGGCCTTCCAAAGTGCTGGGATTACAGGCTTGAGACAACGGGCCCAGCCTGTTAACACATCTAAACCAGATTGGGAGCCAGCCCAGTGGCAAAAATCAGGTTGTGTTGTCTTTCAACACACGTCCATTGTTCAGATATCTGAAGTAAGCATCGTTAAGTTAATTAAGAGGGGGACCAGCAGAACACAGAAACAGTAAATGTAAGTTAGTGAATGTTAGTTTAAGAATTGTGTCTATGTGTATTAATATGAAAAAGCACCGGCTGGGCGCAGTGACTCACACCTGTAATCCCAGCACTTTGGGAGGCCAAGGCTGGTGGATCGCCTGAGGTCGGGAGTTCGAGACCCGCCTGACCAACAAGGTGAAACCCCGTCTCTAGTAAAAATACAAAAATTAGCTGGGCGTGGTGGCAGGTGTCTGTAATCCCAGCTACTCGGGAGGCTGAGGCAGGAGAATTGCTTGAACCCTGAAGGCGGAGGTTGCAGTGAGCCGAGATCGCGCCAGTGCACTCCAGCCTGAGCAACAAGAGGGAAACTTTGTCTCACAAAAAAGAAAAAAAGAAAAGCACCAAGGTAAATATATATATTATATATATTATTATTTTATATATATATGAGAGGCAACTCCAACGGGAATGGCCAGTGTGGTGGCTCATGCCTGTAATCCCAGCGCTTTGGGAGGCTGATATGGGAGGACTGCTTGAGCCCAGAAGTTCAAGACCAGCCTCAATCTCACTAGTAGTTGGGACTACAAGTGCACACCACCACACAGAGTCAGAGTTTTGCCATGTTGCCCAGGCTGGTCTTTATAAGGGTTTGGCACATGAGGTAGATTGGATTATTATTCCCAGTTCTTCACTCCTTTACTTTTTTTTTTTTCTTCACTCCTTTATAGTAGGATGATACATCCATACCATTTGCCTTGTAACTTTGTAGAGCCTCTCCTTGCAGACACTGATATTAGGCTTGGTCATGTGACTTGCTTTAGCCAATGGACTGTTAACTGAATATGATTGGTTTAGACTGCCTTCTTGCACTCCTGCTTTTAGTCATAAGAGGAACATACCTGAGTCCAAAGAGGATAAAAGATACATGGAGCAGATCTGAACCTAAAATGCAGTGTGAAGCCAAGTCCAGCCAACCTGCAACCTAAAGTTGAGCTGCCCCATGGACCTCTGAACAAGAAAAATGTTTGTTCTTATAAACCACTGAAATTCTGGAGTTGCTATGCAGTATTATTTCAGGAGAAAACCGACTAGTACACTAGACCAATGCTGTCCAACAGAACTTTGTACATTGGAAATGTGCAAATTGATGGAGATGATCTAGTATCTGTTGTGTCTAACACAGTGGCCAGTAACCACATGTGGCCGTTGAGCACTTGAAATGTGAGTAGTGTAACTGAAGAACTGAATTTTTTAAATGTTCTTAATTTTAATTTTTCTTTCTTTTTTTTTTTTTTTCTGATGTTGTTTTGCTCTTGTCACCCAGGCTGGAGTGACGTGGCACAATCTCGGCTCACTGTAACCTCCGCCTCCCAGGTTCAAGCGATTCTTCTGCCTCAGCCTCCCAAGTAGCTGGGATTACAGGCATGCACCACCACACCCCGGTAATTTTTGTATTTTCATTAGAGACAGGGTTGCACCATGTTGGCCAGGCTGGTTGTGAATTCCTGACCTCAAGTGATCTGCCCACCTCGGCCTCCTAAAATGCTGGGATTGCAGGTGTGAGCCATTGCACCCAGCCTTAATTTTAGTTTAAATTTAAATAGTCATGTAGCTAGTGGCTACTCTATTGCACACTGTAGCACTAGACAAAATCTAGGGCTGTAATGATTTACCCATGGAAATGACTAGAAAAAAATACATTAGGCTGGGTGCAGCAGTTCACACCTGTAATCCCAGCACTTTAGGAGGCCGAGGGGCATATCACTTGAGATCAGGAGTTCCAGACCAGCCTGGCCAACATGGCGAAAGCCTGTCTTTACTAAAAATGCAAAAAATTAGCTGAGCGTGGTGGTGCACACCTTTAGTCCCAGCTACTCAGGAGGCTGAGGCACAAGAATCACTTGAACCTGGAAGGTGGAGGTTGCAGTGAGCTGAGATTGTGCCACTGCACTCCAGCCTGGGCAACAGAGCAAGACTCTGTCTCAAAAAAAAAAAAACGCTTTAGAAGCCTACTGTATTATTTTCCTAGCTGCTGTAACATGGTACCACAAACTAGGATGAATTGAAACAAGAGAAATTTATTTTCTTACACTTCTGGAGGCAGAAGGCTAAAAATTAAGGTGTCGGCATGGCCATGCTCTTCTTGAAGGCTCCAGGGTAGTATTTGTTCCATGGCTTTCTCTTAGCTTCCTGGTGCTGTCAGCTATGATGGTTGGTTTTATGTCAGCCTTTCTGGCTGCCCAGATATTTGGTCAAACATTTTTCTGGGTGTTTTCTATGGAGTGCTTTAAGATGAGATGAACATTTCAATCAGTAGACTGAGTAAAGCAGATTTCCCTTCCTAATGTGCGTGGGCCTCATCCAATCAGTTCAATGGAACAAAGAGGCTGACTCTCCCTGCCTGAATGGCTTTAGACTGGGACATCAGCTTTTTTCCTTTTTTTTTTTTGAGACAAAGCTTCACTCTTGTTGCCCAGGCTGAAGTGCAATGACACGATCTCAGCTCACCGAAACCTCTACCTCCCGGGTTCAAGCAATTCTCCTGCCTCAGCCTCCCGAGTAGCTGGGGTTATAGGCATGTGCCACCATGCCCTGATAATTTTGTATTTTTAGTAGAGACAGGGTTTCTCCATGTTGGTCAGACTAGTCTTGAACTCCCGACCTCAGGTGATCCACCCACTTTGGCCTCCCAAAGTGCTGGAATTACAGGCATGAGCCGCCGCCCAGCCTTTCCTGCCTTTAGACTTGAACTGAAACATAGACTCTTCCTTGGTCTCAAGACTGCTGACCTTCAGACTGGAGCTACACTACGAAGGCCAGTTCTCAGGCCTTCAGACTTGGACTCTGATATGGTTTGGCTCTGTGTCCCCACCGAGATCTCATGTTGAATTATAATTCCCAGTGTTGGAGGTGGGGACTGGTGGGAGGTGATTGGATCATGGGGTGGTTTCTAATGGTTTAGCACCATGGCCCTGGCTGGTCTCGTGGTAGAGTTCTCACATGATCTGGTTGTTTCCCCCTTCGCTTGCTCTCCTGCTCCACCATGTGAGGATGGTACTTGCTTCCCCTTTGCCTTCCACCATGATTGTAAGTTTTCTGAGGCCTCCCCAGAAGTGAAGCTTGTATAACCCTCAGAACCATGAGCCAATAAATCTCTTTTCTTTGTAAGTTAGCCAGTCTCAGGAAGTTCTTTATAGCAGTGCGAGAACGGACTAATACAGACTCAGACTAGAACTAAACCATTGGCTCTCCCGGGCCTCCAGCTTTCCAACTCAACCTGCAGATCTTAGAACTTGCTTACCTCTGTAACTGAGTAACCCAATTCCATGTAATGTGTGTAAGTGTGTATACATATATAATATTAGTTCTCTTTCTCTGGGGAATCCTGACGAACACACCTGCAATCCTCAGTGATGAACACACCTGCAATCCTCAGCATTGCTTGGCCTCTCCAGTCTCTGATGCCGTCATCATGTGGTGCTCCCCTTGGGTGTATCTGTCTCTTTTCCTCTTCTTTTTTTTTTTTTTTTTTTTTTTGAGATGGAGTCTTGCTCTGTTGCCCAGGCTGAAATGCAGTGGCGCCATCTTGGCTCACTGTAACCTCTGCCTCCCAAGTAGCTGGGATTACAAGCACGCACCACCACGCCCAGCTAATTTTCTGCATTTTTAGAGAGACGGGGTTTCACCATATTGGCCAGGCGGGTCTCGAACTCCTGACCTCGTGATCTGCCTGCCTTGACCTCCCACAGTTTTGGGATTACAGGTGTGAGCCACCTCGCCCAGCCTACTTTTCCTCTTCTTCTAAGAGCAGCAGTCATATTGGATTAGGGCCCCACCCTACTTCAGTATGATCTTCACTGATTACATCTGTACTGTGTATCTGCAACAACTATATTTCTAAATGAGGGCACATTCACAGGTGTAGTGAATCAGAACCCACGTTAAATACACCTTCTATTTGGCTGAAGTTATGGCCATGTTGGCTCCTGTCCTAAGTAACACACACACACACAGGTGATCATATGATGTATATAGTCTTGTTCCTTAGAGATCCTTCATGACAGGACCCAGACTGTAAAACCATCAGAAAACTCTTCCAAGGAAACCATGTGCCATGCATTCTGCCTGCAGCTTGGTGGGGAGGATGTGATGAGAACAGGTATCAAATTAGGTTGTTGAACCTTAATTCATAATGGCTGACCAAGGCCTTGTGCTGAGCTTGGTTTAGGGCTTGTTGGGCCAACTGCCTGGGAAAGAGAAAGGGTATCCATGTAACTGAGGAGACGGGTGGCAGACTAGGACTGGGGGCAGGTGATTTAGCACAGGGTCTCCAACTTCATCCCAGATCCTACTAACCTACTGGTTGGCATCATCAGACATCGGGCAGGCTGTGGCCTTTTAGTAGCCTGTACCTTTGCATGTATGTATTGTTGATGCAGACTGAGATGCTCTGCCCTACATCATTTGCCTCTAGAATCTTCATTAAGGGCCAGGTCAGATATCACTGTGGTCTTCCTTCCCTGGGGAATAGAGCAGAGTGTCCCATAAGGTGCTTACCATGCGACCGGTTCCCTTTATCACAGGTGATGAGAGCCTTGGTTGGTGAGAATCTGTTAGGTAAGTTAGTGCTATGTCCTCCTCTAAGCCCTCAGGATAAGTAGAAGGAGCTGGGGGCAGGGGACTGACAGTTCACACCTCAATAAGGGGATATTTAAAAAGGCAAAACCCTACAAGAACAGGAGAATCGGAGAGAGAGATTTCAAGAACTGGAAAGTATACTTGCAAGTGGTATCTAGTTTAGCAAACCCAGAAAACCTGATTTCCCAGCTGCTCTGGGAAAAGCTGAACACTAATCTGTTTCACACTGTACAATGTTCAAAAGTCTCAGGAATTAGTGGCACAAGGTTCTTCTGGAAGAGAGAGTTAAAGTGGAATGACCAAAATAAGGAAAACTTGTTAAAACTGTTTTACAAAGGAGCCTGCCTAGTCTACAGGTGCTCTTCTTTCTAACTGCCTCCAGAATTCCCCCAAAAGACTGGAGGTTTGACTCTTTGCAAAGAGTAAAACAAATAGTCTCTAAACAAGATATCAACTGAGAACAAAATGATTAAGTCAATATACATAATGAATGCTAAGATCCCAGTCTCTTCTCCCACTTCGTTCCTGATACTATGTACCCAAGCTTTTATCCTTCAGCAAAAGAATGGAAGAATCTTCCCTGAGATTCTTATCCAACCCAAGAGGAAAACTCTAAGTGAATTGGTCTTGGATGTTCTCCCTTCAAACAGCCCATCCAGATCATTTTACGATGAAACTCACAGTCAGTAGGACTCTCCCATGGACTCTGCACCTCCAATCAGCCTCTACTAGCCCAATCAGCCTGTGCTACCCCAGTCTTTAAAATGAGGAATGCTTCTAACATGAAAGCCAGGGATTAAAGCATACAAAAAGGGAAGAAAACCAGGAGGCAATAGAGACTATGTGAAAAATAGAAACCTTAAAATACTCATTATTACTACAATATCTTCAAAGAGATAGGAGAAGATATTGTATCCACGAAACAAGAAAAGTTTGCTATAGAACAGGGAGGTTAAGAGAACCAAAGAAAGGTTTCGGGGGGTTGGGATGAGGGACAAGATAGCAGAAATGAAAAACTTAATAGATGAAAGATAAAGTTGAGAAAATCTCCAATAAAGTATGTGTGTGTAGAGAAAGAGGGAAAGAGAGGAAAGAAAAATAAGAAATTTAGAGGAGCAGTTCTGATCTACAAATAATAGAAGTTCCAAAAGACAGAACAGAAAACATACAGAGGGCCATCCCAATTCAAGGCGACTTCCTAGAATTGAAGCACTTGAGTTGCTGTATTGGGAAGGAGCCACAGTGAAAGGAAACACAGATCTACATGAACACACATCATGAAATTTCAGTTCCCTGGAAACAGAGAACATCCAGTAGTTTCCAAAGAGAAAGAAAATGTTTGCATACAAAAGAACAAAGATCAATTTCAAACTTCTCCTTGGCAACATCGAAAACTAGAAAACAAATGGAAAGTGCTTTCAAGTCTAAAGAAAAATGGTTTCCAAACTAGAATTCAGCCAAACCCTCAATCAAGAACTGGGGTAGAATAAAGACATTTAAAGATATTCAAGGCCTCAAAAATGTACCTTCCATAACTTCCCTTATATTCCAGAAGCTATTGTGGAATCTGCTTCAAAACAAGGGAGTAAACCAAGAAAGAGGAATCACGTGAGACAGGAGACAGGAGCTGCAACATACAAGTGAAGTAAGAGAACCCTGAGGTGACTGAAAAGCCGGATCCCAGGAGGACAGCTGTGCTACAGGCACATGGGGTGCTGGCCAGGTTGGAGTGGGTCTGCTTTGGGAGAGACTTCTTCAGGAAAGGGAAACTGATACCATGTTTTGTGTGAATGAAACAATTGAAGGGTGTTTAGACAATTGGAGGAGAGTTTGGGGTTCAGTTATTAAAAAGTATTTGAGGCTGGGAGCAGTGGCTCACGCCTGGAGGCCAAGGATCACTTGAGCCCAGGAGTTTGACGCCAGCCAGGGCAACATGGCAAGACCCTGTCTCTACAAGAAATCAAAACAGTTGGCCAGGTGCAGTGGTTCACGCCTGTAATCCCAGCACTTTGGGAGGCCAAGGCAGGAGGATTGCTTGAGCCCAGGAGCTTGAGACTAGGCTGGGCAGCATAGCGAGACCTCATCTATGGAAAAAATAAAAAATCATCTAAGCATAGTGGTGTGTGCCTGTGGTCCCACCTACTCAAGAGGCTGAGTTGGGAGGGTCACTTGAGCCTGGGATGTCAAGACTGTAGTGAGCTGTGATCTCCCCACTGCCCTCCAGCCTGGGCAACAGCTTGTCTCAAAAAAAAAAAAAAAATCAAAAAATTAACTGGGCATGGTGGTGCATGCATGCCTATGGTCCCAGCTACACAGGAAGCTGAGGTGGGAGGATCGCTTGAGCCCAAGAGGTTGAGGCTATAGTGAGCTATGATCACGCCACCGCAATCCAACCCTGGGAGACAAAGTGAGATTCTGTCTCCAAAAAAAAAAAAAAAAGGAATTTGAAACAAACAAAAAGGCAACTTCTTATACAGCAAAAAGTTGTACAGGAAAGGAAGTGTAATCATAGTTTATTACATGCCCCAGCTCTAATTAGTACACATATCATACAATGTAAATCTTGAGTACTAAGCTAAGTAAAATGATCATGTAACTATACTGGGAAACTGAAGGGGCAGGGATGTAGACTGGAGAAGAATTAGGAAAAGAACTAAAACCTCACCTTCCTGAGTGGGAGTCAATAATTAAGGTCCAAAATGAAAAATAAAGAAATTGCAATAAAAGCATTTTTTTGTGGGGGCAGGGGGTGGGGGAGGACAGAGTCTTGCTCTCTCGCCAAGGTTGGAGTACAGTGGTGAGATCTCAGCTCACTGCAACCTCCACCTCTCAGGTGAAGCAATTCTTATGCTTCAGCCTCTTGAGTAGCTGGGACTACAGGTGCCTGCCACCACGCCAAGCTAATTTTTTGTACTATTGGTAAAGACAGGGTTTCACCATGTTGGCCAGGCTGGTCTTGAACTCCTGACCTCAAGTGATCTGTTTGCCTCAGCCTCCCAAAGTGCTGAGATCACAGGCATGAGCCACCACACCTGGCCCAATATAAGCATGTTATTTGGAGATGTGGAGATAGATATTAAAAGGATCAAGTGCCGGGTGCGGTGGCTCACGTCTGTAATCGCAGCACTTTGGGAGGCCAAGGCAGGTGGATCACCTGAGGCCAGGAGTTCGAGACCAGCCTGACCAACATGGAGAATCCCATCTCTACTAAAAATACAAAATTAGCCAGGCGTGGTGGCACATGCCTGTAATCCCAGCTACTCGGGAGGCTGAGGCAGGAGAATCGCTTGAACCCAGGAGGTGGAGGTTGCCATGAGTCGAGATCTCGCCACTGGACTCCAGCCTGGGCAACAAGAGTGAAACTCAGTCTCAAAAAAAAAAAAAAAGGGATCAAGTGTAAGAATTGAAAGTAGCTGCCTCTGGGGAAGGAGAGAGTGGAGGAAGGGGCTACAGAGTGCTATTTTTGTTAACTTGTAGAATTCATTGATTCTTTAAATGTGTATATGTAATGCAAAAAATAAAACTTAAAATATTGAAGTATGGCCAGGTGCAGTGGCTGTAATCCCAGCAGTTTGGGAATCCAAGATAGGAGGATCACCTGAGGTCAGGAGTTCAAGATCAGCCTGGCCAGCATGGTGAAACCCCATCTCTATTAAAGTACAAAAATTAGCTGGGTGTTTTGGCACATGCCTGTAATCCCAGCTACTTGGGAGGCTGAGGCAGGAGAATAGCTTGGACCTGGGAGGTGGGGGCTGCAGTGAGCTGAGATTGTGCCACTGCACTCCAGCCTGGGTGACAGGGCAAGACTACGTCTCAAAAATAAAAAAAATAATAATAATAAAAAATAAAAAATTGAAGTATGGGCAAAGACATATTAAACAAAAGCAAACAAAAGGAAAAAAAGGCAAGTTAATTTGAATATCAGAGAAAGTATGTTAAACTCTCCTTGGTTGGGCATGGTGGCTCACGCCTGTAATCCCACGCTTTGGGAGGTTGAGGTGCAAGGATAGCCTGAGGTCAGGAGTTTAAGACCAGCCTGGGCAACATAGTGAGATCCCATTTCCACAAAAATAAAAATAAAAAAATGAATGAGGCATGGCAGTGCACACCTGCAGTCCTAGCCACTCAGGAGACTGAGGCAGGAGGATCACTTGAGTCCAGGAATTTGAGGCTGCAATGAGCTATGATCACACCACTGCATTCCACCCTGGGCAACAGAGTGAGACACTATCTCAAAAAAATTGTTTTTAATAAAAAATAAGTAAACTCTCCTACTATGTTTGTAAATTAGTCCATTTCGCTACATTCTATATTTGGAACCTGTGTTATTAAAAACACCAAGTTTAGAATAACCATCCTGGCATATTTTGTCATTTTTTGTTTGTTTGTTTTGAGAAGGAGTTTCACTCTTGTTGCCCAGGCTGGAGTGCAATGGCGCGATCTCGGCTCACTGCAACCTCCACCTCCCAGGTTCAAGTGATTCTTTTGCCTCAGCCTCCTGAGTAGCTGGGATTACAGGCATGCACCACCACGCCCTGCTAATTTTGTATTTTCAGTAGAGATGGGTTTTCTCTATGTTGGTCAGGCTGGTCTCGAACTCCCGAGCTTAGGTGATCCGCCCACCTCGGCCTCCCAAAGTACTGGGATTACAGGCGTGAGCCACTGTGCCCGGCCAGCAGCTTTCTTTTGATTAGTATTAGCCTGGCAAATGTTTCCATCTTTTAATTTTAATCTTTCTCCATCTTTTGTTTTAGATATATACCTTGCAAGTAGTGTATAGATGGACTTTCAAATTTCAATCTGAGAATCATGGTCTTCTGACTGGCTAGTTTAGTCCACTTATCTTTATTACTGAATCATTTATTTTTACTACCCTGTATTGACTAGAAGGGCCTTTATTTTGCTCCTTTTCTTTCATTTCCCTCTTTTTCCCTGACTTCTACATAGATCACGTTTTCTTTCTTTCTTTATCTTTCTTTCTTTTTCTCTCTTTCTCTCTCTCTCTCTCTTTCTTTCTCTCTCTTTCTCTCTTTCTTTCTTTCTTTTTTGAGACGGAGTCTTGCTCTGTCACCCAGACTGGAGTGCAGTGGCACGATCTCGGCTCACTGCAGCCTCTGCATCCCAGGTTCAAGTGATTCTTCTGCCTCAGCCTCCCAAGTAGCTGGAACAACCGGCAAGCGCCACCACACCTGGCTTTTTTTTTTTTTCTGAGACGGAGTCTCACTCTGTCACCCAGGCTAGAGTGCAGTGGCGCGATGCAAGCTCCACCTCCCACGTTCACGTCATTCTCCTGCCTCAGCCTCATGAGCAGCTGGGACTACAGGCACCTGCCACCACGCCCAGCTAATTTTTTGTATTTTTAGTAGAGATGGGGTTTCACCGTGTTAGCCAGGATGGTCTCGATCTCATGACCACGTGATCCGCCCGCCTCGGCCTCCCAAAGTGCTAGGATTACAGGCGTGAGCCACCATGCCCCACACCCGGCTAATTTTTGTATTTTTAGTAGAGACAGGATTTCACCATGTTGGCCAAGCTGGTCTCAAACTCCTGACCTCATGATCCGCCCACCTCGGCCTCCCAAAGTGCTTGGATTATAGGCATGAGCCACCGCACCCAGCCCCATGCAAGTTTTCTTTATTTGCTCTTTTCCTTCTACTAGGTTGGAAGTTACACATTCTCCATCCATTTGTTGTCGTTCTTGTCGTTGCGATGGTGGTGGTGTATGAGTAACAATCTTGCTCATCATTAAGCCTAAAGTTAATTGGTATTTCTCCCTATATTTGAATTAGAAAGCCATAGAAGATAAGACTTCAATCATTCCCTCCCATCTTAGAGGTTATTTACCAAAATTTTAGTTCCACCTTAGATCCCAAGAATTGATTATTGTTAATATTGTTTTCTATGGGCAGTACTTGCTCAGGCACAGATTTGCTTCCTACATAGTCCTTCCTTGTGGGTTAAGTTTCTTTCTTCCTGAAGTCTATCCTTTGATAGTTATTTCAATGAGAGGCTGTTGGTGGCAAACTCTCACCTCCCAGATGTCTCAGATGGATTAAGCTCCCATTATTGAGAGGTGCTTCCCTACCCATAAAGTTTCCTGAATTGACATTCTTCCTTTCCTTCCCCATCTCACTTCTCCACTGTGCTACTGGTACTTCCTGGTATCAGCTCCCATGTGAACTACTTCAGTCAAATAAGTCTGTTGCTGGGGGAATCTAACCCAAGGCAGCCTCCTTTCAGTCCTCATCTTTGTTCGTCAGCTTCCTCTCTCTTCAGCTTCTCTTGGTCTGCCTTACTTACTTGTATTCTTCAACTCTCCCGCTTTGAACACCTCTTCAGAGTAAGGGCTCCATGACAATTGTTTCCAAGTCTGATCTCACTCTTCTTTGAGAAGCTTCTAGGTGTGTTTCTTCTACTCCAAAATTTAGAAACAAAGAGTACCCACATGTATTAGTCCATTTCTGTTACTATAAAAGAATACCTGAGGCTGGGTAATTTATAAAGAAAAGAGATTTAATTGGCTTACAGTTTTTCAGGCTGTACAGGAAGCACAGTGCCAGCATCCACTTCTGATGGGGCCTCAGGAACCTTTCAATCATGGCAGAAGGCGAAGCGGGAGTAAATACATCACATGGTGAGGGCAAGAGCGAGGGATGCGGGGGAGGGGGGTGCCATGCTCTTTTAAACAAAACAGTCAGATCTCACATGAACTCAAAGTGAGAACTCACTTATCGCCAAAGGGATGGTGCTAAATCATTCATGAGGGATCCCTCCCCAAGATCCAATCACCTCTCACCAGGCCCCACCTCCAACATTGGGAATCACATTTCAACATGAGGTTTAGAGGGAACAAACATTCGAACTATATCATCACATCTCCATGCCTGCCCCAAATCAAGATGATATGTGTCCAGAGAAAGAAAATAAATTCTTATCATTTTCTCCATCTTGCAACCTGTCCTTCCTCAATTCCAGGATATCATTCTCTTTATATTCTTCTCCTCCCTGTCAGACTATGTTTTATCAATCTTGACTCCTCATTCTTTTCCTCCTCCTCTTCATTTGCTTGACTTTTATTTTATTTTATTTTATTTTTTGAGTCATAGTCTCGCTCTTGTCCCCCAGGCTGGGAATGCAGTGGTGTGATCTTGGCTCACTGCAACCTCTGCCTCCTGGGTTCAAGCGATTCTCCTGCCTCAGCCTCCCAAGAAGCTGGGACTACAGGTGCATGCCACCATGCTCGGCTAATTTTTGTAGTTTTAGTAGAGACAGGGTTACACCATGTTGGCCAGGCTGGTCTCAAACTCATGACTTCAGGTGATCCACTCTCCTTGGCTGCCCAAAGTGCTGGGATTACAGGCGTGAGCCTCCACATCTGGCCTGCCTGACCTTTAAATACTGCTGTTATCCAAGGTCACTGGTCCAGTGCTTTTTAAATGTTCATCCACTCTCCTGGTTGACCTCATACTTTCTGTGACTTTAGTACTATTAATGTGTTGACAGTTTTTTGAAAATACATTATTTATTTGAACATAATTTATTAAGAACATTCTGTATATCAGGTCTGTGTTAGATAGTGGAGATGCAGTAGGGTGCCAAACAGAATATCTCTGCCCTTGTGGAGTTTCCTATATTTAAAGTTTGTTGCTATGGACCTGTTTATGTTTCCTTCTTTTCTTCCTTTCATCCATGGACCATTTATTGGTCCACCATTCATCTATAATCCATTTTTTTCCTTCACTCACTGATTCATCTATTCATTGGCTCAACCATCCAACCCTTGACCTCAAAACATTTACTAATCCATCTATCTATTCATCCATCCATCCACCACCCTCCAATTGACCAAACCTTCTCAATATTAGTGGTCCCAAGCCAGTGGCACATTGGGAACTTGAAAGAAGGAGGAAGAAGAGGAGGAGGAGGTTGAGGAGGAGGAACAGGAAGAGGAGAAAGGTCTTTCTGAATCTGAATCTAGGGGTTTTGTGGGGAGCAGGAATCTCTAGAAAGCTCCCCATTTGATTCTGATTCACCCAACCTGGCACCTGCCTATGGAAAGATATTTGGGGACCACTATATTACATTAGAAGCACTGTGAATATAGGAGCTTCGTTTAGCTTTCCCTAAAACTAGACCCTAAGAGAAAGATTCAGTTGCAGTCAATTTATGTGGGAGGTGAACCTTGAAAGCAGGGAAAAGAAGAAAAGGAGGGGGAAAAGGCCAAGTAAAGATTGCTTTGATAAACTTGTGGACATCTGAGGTTCAATCCTGTTGGGGACCCTCCAAGATACCTTGTGGAATAGATCTAAAATGGTCCCATCACAGGACAGGAGACAGGCATTTATTGCCAATTGATTGAACACTAGGGGCTGTTAGCTGCCCAACAATTCCAAGTCATGCTCCCAACGAAGCCTAGAAAGCCCTCAGGGAGATGAGGAGAGATGGAGGCACTGGCAGTGGTTCATGTTCCACAGCTTCAGGTAAACTTAGGTGCATCTAGGGAACATAGGGTGGGCACTGACAACTACCAGAGAGGCCATGTCTGTCTTGTTTCCTGTTGCATTCCCACACGTTAGACCTTAGCCTAGTGTGTGGCCTAGAGTGGGTGCTTAACAAATATTTGATAAGTAAATCTTGTTTGACTACCAGACCTTGAAACAGGAACTGAATCACACTAACAATTCCTTTAATTGTGCTCTCCCTTCTAGCTGCACCTCCTTCCCTTCTAGACACCACCAACCCCTCTATAGCATCCTCAGTCTTTTCACCCTGTTTCCATCCCACCCCCAAGAGGGTTGCTGGAAGCTTCTGGAATCGTAAAGCTCCCTCCACCCCACCCGTTATGTGACTCTGCTGGACCATGCTGCTGGGTGTCCCTGGCCAGAGGCCCTGCCCTCACTGTGCCTTCTTGGACTCCACGACTGGCAGAGATGGTGCCCAAAGCATCACTGTGGAACCAGCTATAGTCAGACTCTTGAAAAAACTCAGTCCAATTCTCCAGGGGGCAGAGCTCATCTCCCAGGCCTGGCCTCACATCCAGGACCAGGATTAGCATGAGGCAAGTGAGGCATTTCCTTTGGTAGCAAAATTTAACAGAGTGTGAAAAATCCAGAAAGCAATATAAATAATAGTTTAATGCAATATTTTTTAAAAATCAAAATTAATGCAAAAGTGAACCATAATGTTCAAAATAATATGAACAAAATAACAATATCTGAGGTAAAGAAAGGATGGATATTGCTTTTTTTGCCTTGGTTTCCAATGTGGCTCAGATTAGTGCTGTACTGATGCTGTGCTATCTGAATGTCACTGTTACTTGTCCTGAACGCTTAAAAATTTGGGAGGGGTGGCTGGCCACAGGGGTTCATGCCTATAATCCCAGCACTTTGGGAGGCTAAGGCAGGGGGATTGCTTGAGCCCAGAGTTTGAGACCAGCCTGGGGAACATGATGAGACTCTGTCTCTACAAAAAATTTAAAAATTAGCTGAAAATGGTAGCACATGCCTTGCCTGTGGTGCCAGTTGCTCGAGGGGCTGAGGTGGGAGGATCACTTGAGCCCAGGAGGTCAAGGCTGCAGTGAGCTGTGTTCTCACCACTGCACTCCAGCCTGGGTGACAGACCGAGACCCTGTCTCAAAAATGATAATAATTATTTGGGAGGGAAATATACTGATGTCTGCAACTTTTGAATTTTTTTTTTTTTTAAAGGTAGACTGTTGGATGGATAGATGGCTAGGTATGGGGTAGATACAGTGTTGTAAACTGTTAATCATCCACTCTAGGCGGCAGTGGGTGTGGGTGTATGTATGTTCAGTGTGGAATTCTTTCACCTTTTCTATACATTAGAAATTCTTCATAATCTTGAAAAGGAAAAAACTAAAGAGCTATGAGGACACCCAAGGCTGGCTCTCTGAGGCCAAACAAGTGCAACGAATGAATCCTTGGCTGTCCAGGACTGAGTTCCCCACCACACCCTCACTCATGTCGAGGATGGAGCCCACCTAGGGGCCTGCCCCCTCCTTGACCAAAGCCTCTCTCTGGCTCTTGTCCCAGAAGTCCCCTCCAGAATAGCAAGGCCTGGATCCTCTCCACTTCCTGGATGGCCCCCATGCAGCCTGTTTGGCTCCCTCCCTACCAGGTCTTTAAGTGAGGAACACTCAGTCCCTGGGATAAGACCGTGTCATATAACAAAACATGTTCAATAATAAGCATCTATCCATGTTTGGGGAAAAATGACTAAAAACTTTTGTAATGTTGAGGACCTGAAATAAAGCACTAGAAAGAAGCAATACTTATCAACTAAGCAGGAGGTGGGGTAGGGGGAGACAAGAAGCATTTAGGACTAGGGTGGAGAACCGTCCTTGCGGGCCGGCAGTTTGCGCTCTCACCGCTGGGGGGCGAGGCAGGGCGGTCTTGGGACCGTGCGATCGCGATCCTGGGTTCCTCCCGCGCACGTGGGTCTTGGTGGTTCCAGGTCCTGGCCCCAAGGCAAGGGGCCAGGTACACCTACACACTTATGCTGCGGACCCAGGTGGGGACAGCTTACAGGGTCTGCAGCACGTCCAGCTAGGGTGCCCCGTAAGAACTGATGGGAGCCCTGTGGGGCTGACGCGGATTCCTCCTCTCCTTCTCAATCCGATCCCAGAATGAGCCTTGCCAGAACTATCTGCTCTCTTGGACTTGCACAGCGAGCCCACTGCGAGGAAAGCTGGGACTTCTTCCTTTCAACGTCTACCTTTACGCTTTAGTGATGGTGGAGGTGGGGGTAGATGGGTGGGGGAGATGAGAAGTGCAGAGACGGGTGCCATCCACTCCTCCTCATTTCTCTCAGTAGCCTGGATGCGAGTCCGGGGATCGGTGTCCTACCGACCAGGGTTTCGGGTTTCCCCTGGGCGTCCAGGGTGCTAGTTCTCTTGCCCCGGCCACCCTCAGGATTCGTCCCCTTGGACAAGAGACGCTGCAAGCTGAGCACAAAACCTGGAGCCAGGATCAGTGGAGTGGATCCAGGCGAGCCCGCAGAGTTGGAGCCGCTATCCGGAGCATGCCTAGTGTCTCCTTCGACCTTTTAAAGACGGGAAGGACAGAGATGGTGCAGCGTGACGCTCCCACCTTCCCTTCCGCCATAGAAGTCCGGGATTTTTCTGAAGGCGACACACTGACTCGGAGAGCACCCCAGGGTCCGTGGACCCGCTGAGAAGCCTTGGGAGTTGGGGCGGGGGATGAACAATCAGCTCCCCACCCCACCCCTCGGCCCCAGGCCGGGGAGACGTCAGCGGTCATGGGAAGACGAGAAACTGAGGACCCTTCAGCCAGTCCCGGATCCTGAACGCGCGACAATAGTGACACCGGGCAATTAGGCCGAAGGTAGCGGACCTCTCAGATGGCCCGTTTAAAGCATTAGAGCCACAGTGAAGGCTGAGGACACCGGGTCCTATCCCTCCTCCCTTCCCACTCCAGTTCTGTGGCCGCAGAACCAGGCTGATGCGAGGTCACCTCTGTCGCAGGCGCTTTAGGGAGCACACCCACTCGGATGCTCTGCACACACGCACACACACTTACCAAGGTTCTCACAACACACGATGCAGCCTGCCCCACCCCACACGCATATCTTCACCTAGCCTCTCACACGCCCCTGACAAGCGGGCGGGAAGCAACACACACCCTACTTGGGCATTCTCCCTGGCTTCTTTCCTGTGCACCATTCGCACCTGGAGAAGTCATTCCTGACGAAGCCTCTGCCTCCGTGGTGAGAGCGGACTCCGGAACCCACCCAGCCGACTTGCACTCCCAGCTCCCACCCAGAAAGTCTGACTCTGACCTTTCCCAACAGTCCCTGGACTGGCCCTCCTGGAGGCAGTGCAGGTGCTGCGCCTGGAGTGGGATCAGCACAAAAAAAGACTAGATCTTTCTGGTAATTCAGGCAAACACTTTACCAGACAGGCTGCGCAGGATAGGGGGAGACTGGGACCCTACAGCTTGAGGCTGTTGAATCTAGATTCAGATCTCTTTGCTGTGGCTGTGCAAACCCCACCTTGGATTGCAGGGCAGGGTTCTCCTGGGTGGGAGATGCCTCCTGCCAGGCCAGATTGGCTCGTGGCTCTGGGGACCTGGTGAAAGGCACAGCCCACTTCTGACTTCCTTTATAGCCCTCTTCACAATCTGAAGTCACGTTGTGGATTCCTGCCTGTCCTTGTTTATTGCCTGTCTCCACCTCACTAGACTGTAAGCTCCAGGAGGGCAAGGCTGAGTTTCTTTCTCCAGGTTTCCAACACTGCCCCAGCCCTGATTGGCTGTTTATAAATATTTGTTGAACAAATTTATAAAGTTCTGGTACATAGAAAGCTCCCCCTGTCCCTCTCTGTTTTGAGGTTGGAAGTTGAGAGCTTCCACCAAATTCTCAGATGGACCCGCCCCCGGGGGAGAGATTCGAACAAACCTCGACCTGGCAGCTGAGGGGGCCGCTACAGCACTCTCCGTCTTCAGCTTCTTCCTCACACCTGAGGAGCCTCCTCGCCGCCAACTAATCTTTGTACTCCCTGGAGCCCTCCCCGGACCCTTTCACCACAGCTGCTCACCATCTCCGGTTTAAGCCGGCAGGAGCCAGTTCCCACGCCTCCCAGCGCCAGGGGATCCCGGCTGGTACGAACACACAAACCCGACACCGGGCCGCGCAAGCCTTTGTCTCTTCTTTATTTGCGGATATAATTATGTACCGCACTCTAAATTAGAGAAGATTTTTTCTGATATACATTTCATCTTATTCACCACGAGCACACCACACGCACAGTAGAACAGTTCCACACCTGATAAATTGCACAAGATGAGAGTTTAGATTCCTGAAAACCGGCAGGCAAGCTGGCCCCGCCGCGGCTTCTCGCCTCCCGGCTTCGTTGAAGGAAATCGCCCACCCAAAATGGATTTCCCAGTCAGCCTTTCCCGCTGCAGGGTTGAAACGTCTCCGGAATGGGAAGCGCTCTTGCTGGAAATGGCTGGACGCTGTAGATTCCGAGCACTGGATGGATGTGAAATGTCCCCCCAAGGTCAAGTTGCCACGCCTGCGAGCTGCGCCCCCTCTCCCTCCCTTCCCAACCCCCTCGATGACTGGAACCAAAGTGTCGGGGCCCCACTTGGAAGGACAGAGAACCCTGCCCGCAAATGCACCCCGCCTCCCCCCAAAACCAGGGTGTTGTGGAAAAGAAAGGACAACAGAAACGCAGACGCGATGGATCGTGAATCCCTATCCCCTCCCATCCCCCCCATCCCCGAATAATCAGAAACTAGGAACCAGAGATGTTTAAAGCTTGGCTTCCCAAGCGCGGCGGCAGGGCGCACTGGGCTGTTGGGGGCGGGGTGAGGGGAGAAGGGAGAGAGGGCAGAAGCACGGCGGGGGCTCGCCCTTGCGCCCTAGTCCTCCGCGTTGGTTCGGTAGGCCTCGATGAGGCCCTCGAGGGAGTGCACGAAGCCGGACACGCTGCAGATGCCGCCGATGACGAAGATGGCGACGTCGAAGAAGACTTGGTGCCACAGCAGCTTGCGCCAGAGCAGGCGCAAGTGAAAGAGGCTGGGCAGCAAGAAACAGAGGCCGGCGCCCGTGAGGCTGCCGGTGAGGCCCATGAGCAGCGCGAAGTGCGGCACATAAATGGCCATGAGCAGCGTGAAGACTACGAGCGCGCAGCGCAGCGTCAGCCCCCAGGACTTCAGGCGCCCGTCGCCGCTGTAGCAGGCCGGGAAAAAGGCGCGGCTACCTTCCTGGAAGAGCGACTTCTCTAGCACCTCGACAGCGGCAAAGAATGGCAGAGGATAGGACAACAGCGCCTTGGCCACCAGAAAGATGTTGACCACGGCGCGGATGGAGCCCGGCAGGTTATCCGTGATGACTTCCTTGGTCTCGTCGGCCCAGGTGAGGTAGGCGACGAGCGCGAAGAGGCCCTTGAGCACGCAGGCTGCGATGTGCGTCCAGTTCATCATGCAGTGGAACTCGCTGGGCTGCTGCATATTGCCCTCTAGCGAAGGCAGGAAGATCTGCGACGTGTAGCTGAACACGATGATGCCAATGGAGATGGGGAACTTCTTGACGTCGATGTAGAACTTGACCTTCTCCCAGGCCCAGTCGCGCGCCCGCGATAGACAGTAGGCTATGACCAGGATATTGATGACGAAGTGGGCCAGAGTGCACAGCAGACTGAACTTGGACACGGCCTTGAGGTTCTTAAGGAAGGCGCAAGGCAGCAGCACGGCCGTGGCGATAATGGACCAGGACTTCTGCGACACGGGCAGCCCCGGGAAGCTGTTGTACATGAGGTTGCCACTCACCACCACGTACAGGATGCACGTCATCACCAGCTCGATGATCTGCGCTACGTTCACCACTCGGCCGCCCAGCGTTGGGAAGCGCGGAGCGCAGCAGGCGTTGGCTATGGCCACGTACGAGTCCCGCACGCGCACCACCTCGCCGTCTTCATTCTCCTCGTACAGGCAAGCGATGAGGATCTTGCCGGTGTAGCAGCACACAACGGCGGCGAAGATGATGAGAAACAACCCCAGGTAGCCGCCGTGCAGGATGGCGTAGGGTAGGCCCAGCACGAACATGCCCTGTGGGGCGGAGAGGCAACCAGACGCGGACGCTCAGCGAACTTGGCAACAGATGAGGGGCCCAGGGGGCGTGGCTTAACGCTGTGGCCCGAAGGGGGCGCTAAGGACACTGAGAATTGGGTCTGAGCCGCCGGGGAGGAGAGGTTAAGAGCAGGCTGCGGGGTGGATGTAGGGGAGCTAATAGTGAGCCTGGGTGTCGAGCCAGAGATGGAGAGGGAGGGATGTATGGACGGATCTGAGAAGGAAAGGTGCGCTAATGGCTGGAGATGGCGAGAGGGCTAGGGTGGGAGAGGGCTGAGAATAGGAAGAAGCCACAAGAGGGAAGGGAGATACTTCGGGATGGTTTCTGGGGACAGGACCAGAATGAGGAGTTGGGGGAGGAGATGAGAAGGGACAGGAGGGAGGGTGGTCGGAAAGGGGCGCTAAGAAAGGTAGCGAGCTGGGCCTGGGCCACTGGAAAGAGTGGGCACGGGATTTGTGGTGGGGCTGGAGTGGGGCACGGGAGCTAAAGAGGGAAACTCGGGCGTCTCAGGCTCAAACCAGAGGAGGAAACGTTAAAGGCGGCAGTTGTGAGGCGAAAAGGAGGTAGGGTAGAGAGGGAGAGGGGCTGAAGGTGGGGCAAAGCCCCTGGGAGGCAAGAACAGAGACAATGTGAAGACGCTTGGGGAGCAGGGCGCGGGGAGGAGGAAGCAGGGCTGGAAATTGAGAGTCTTAGGACAAGGCTGGAGTTAGAGTGAGGCGAGGGCGAGACCTAAGGAAGGGGACTAAGTGGAGGCTGCGGAGGCAAAAGCAGGAGGAGGAGCTTGGCAGGAAGGCGCCAGGGAGGCCAGAAAGCCGAACTGAGCAAGAGTCTAGAACCAGAAGCTTCAGGGTCGGGCAGACAGGGCTGTAGGGTTTAGAATCCACATGGGGACTAAGAGCTAACGAAATCCAGGGTCCTGGAGGACTACGAGCCTCCTGCCTCCTGCCCTGGCCTCCCTTGGGGCCTATCAAACGGAGCCTTGAAAGACGCCCCGGGAAGTCGCGGGGGACAGCGAAGGCGGGAGCAGCCCCGGGTCCGTGATCCAGCAAGGCCGTCTCGCCGGGCCCCGGAGCGGAAAGCGCCTTGGGTCGGGCCATCTGGTGTGCAGGGTCCGGTGGAGTCCTGCTGACCCCGATACATGCAGCAACCCCTGGGAGGCCTCTGCTCCCAGAAAACCTGCCTTCCGTAGCCCCAGTGATAGTGCGCTCCAGGGACGCCGCGGGGCCAGGCTGTAAGGGTCCGGGGGTGCCTAGAGCTGAAGTCTCCTTTGGCCCAGAAAGCCGCGGCCTGCCAGCCCCTGCTAGCTCGGAGGTCGTTGCCAAGACTCCAAACCTGCTCCCTATGGAGGAGTCCTGCGCCGCCTGGTGGGGAGTGGGGGGGTTGGGAATAAGGGGAGAGGGCCTAGAGAGCAGGGGCCATTCTTAGCCTCTGGAGAGGGCTTCGCCAGGGTCACACGGGGAGGAGCTGGCCGCCTCTTTGCGGTGCAGCCGGGATTTCGGGCGAGAGGGGCGAGTCTGTGCACAGGTAATGCCGGATTATTGCGGACTAAATGTGCTTGTGTGCGAGCATGTGTGTGCGTTCGTGTGTGTATACCTGTATGTCTCCAACAGGGCCGCACCTGAGGGAGCAGGCTGGTTCCTGTCTGCATGCGTCTGTGCATGTGTGTGCGCATATGTTCAAACGAGTATTCGTGTGTTTGGCATGTGCAGGTATATGCTTTTGTGTGTGGAGATGTAGGGGTGTACGCAGGTGCATTTGGGGATAGTGCTGTAGTCTATATATAGATGCATGTCGCGTGCGCCTGTGCCTGCGCGTTTGTTCGTGGGAAAGGGGGCTGTGGGCATGTGGTGTGCCTGCCTATGTAGGTGTGCGTGTCTATGCTTGTGTGCGGGGGGAAGAGACTCCGACCTCAGCGATTTCCCCTTCTTTCCTCCCAAAAATGCAGCTGTGAATCCGTTCCAGAGTTCAAGACCAAACCGTGCCCTCCAATCCTGATTTTCTTTCTTTCTCATCCCTTCCCGCTCCCTCCCCCCATTTCCTTCACTTTTGCAGTGTCTCCGGACAGGTGTCTCAGACCGAACCTCAGCTTAGCGGTCTTGCAGCTGGTGCCGTGGGAGGGAGCGTGGGTTAGGGCGGGAGACACCGCCTGGGGGCGTAGGTCCCCGCGCAGGGCTGGGAGGGATGGAGAAAGGGAGATTCCTGGGTACAGGAGGGGGTCTCGAGGCCGAGATCACCGGGTGACTGTCCGGGGCAGAGCCCGGCACGCTGAGCTGGGAGGGGGGAGGGCAGGTAGAACTGGGAATCCCGCGCTCACCTGGATGGCGTTGGTCACGTTCCAGCCTGCCTCCCACGCCGTGATTTTGGGCTTGTCGTGGCCCCCGAACTCGCCACCACCTCCCACCTGGTCCTTGGAGCCCGAGGGCGGCAGAGGAGCTCCGCTGCCTCGCTGATAATGGATGTCTCCCTCGACGGGCGCTTCAGCGCCCTCGTCCCCGCAGGGCTCTCCCTCGGCTTTCAGGATGTCCATCTGCAGGCCCTGGCGGTGCTCAAAGTCGAGGTCGTCGCAATGCGCGAAGCCCACCGCCTCCTCATCCGTGGCCGCCTGAAAACCCATCCTGGCGAACATGCCGCTCATCTTGGCCTGGGACTTGTTGGACACGGACGTGGCCACGTTGGATAGCTTGCTGCGGAGCAAGGTGGCCATGGCGGCGGTGGGGACAGCGGAAAGGACAGAAGGACCCGAGGATGCGGGGAACGCGATGCAAGACGGCGAGGGCTGGGGGGCGCAAAGTCGCTATCTCCGCTTGCTCTCCGCGCGGCGCCCCGGGGCTCTCTGGCTCATGACCCTCGCAGCTGGCGTTCGAGGCTCTCTCAGGGCTGGACCGGGCAAGCTGGCAGCAGGTCTGGCGGAGCGGCGGCGGCGGCGGTGGTGGCTAGTGCACTGCGGAGCTGCCGCGGGGCGCGGGCTGGGCTGCGGAGGGCGGCGGTGGCGGCGGCGGCGGCGGCGGCGGCGGCAGCGGCGTCAGAGCAGCTACGCGAAGCTGGCGCGGCGCCCCCACCCGTGCTCGGCCCAATACGCTCCCGCCCCTCGGAATCAGGCGGTGCGGGGGTGGGGGGCTGGATAGAGGAAATACCCGGAGGCAGGGGACGGGAGGAAGGGGCTAGAAGAGAAAGGGGGCGCCGAGGGATTCAGACGTGAGCTGGGGGCAGAAGAAGGGCGCCTTTGGGAAGGAGGCGGGAGGGAGCGCGTGAAAGAGGGAGCGCCGAGGGCAGGGGAGGTGGGGGGGCGAAGTGCTGCATTTCTAGGGGAGGTGCTAAGCTCGCATCCTGGCTCTTCCCACCTCGCCGCCGCAGGGTGGGAGGGGGCCGGCGTGGGTTGATGCTCTCAGTCTCCCGCCCCCGGACCACCCCCTCCAGAGTCCGGGAGCTGTGCAGCCCCAGATCCTCTGGCTAAGGACTGGTCTGGGCGCCCCGAAAGCCCGCAGGACTGAGTTGTCAGTCTCTCGAGGAGCGGGTCGTCTAGAACTCAGTCTGTTTCCCTGGCACCCATTCTTCGCTCGTAAACCCGGCCGCGAGTCCCCCTTGAAGGTAGAAGTGGCTGGCATGGATCGCTCCCAAGGAAGCTCAGCCTCAGGCTCAGTCACCCGAGTTCTCTCTGCCCGTCCAGGGACGCCGCGAGGGAAGCGATTGTGCGGATCGCTCGCCACCAGCCGCTCTCCAAATGCGTGCAGAATGGAGGCGAAAGGTTGGCTTTTCTCTTTATTTTCGTTTGGGGGATCTGGAAGAAGGCAGGACTCTATGAGGACACCTCTCGGCAGCCTCCTAGCGGGTCTGCGAATGCCCACGCCGAGAGGGGCGCAGACCGGGCCAGGCGCGGAGGAAAGAAGGGCTCGCGGCGCTGCAAGGCCGAGGAAGCCGAGGCTCGCGGTGCGCTGGGGCCCTGCTCCGACGGCCGCCTCCAGGCGGTGAGAGCCTGGGCTGTTTGTGTTGATTGGGGTACGGGTGTGTGAGCGCGAGTAAGGGAGAGACCCAGAGACAAAGACCGATGGTGTATCAGACTCTGCTTGAGGCTGGATCAGTGTGGCCTCTGAGAATGAGGTTTGGTAACCCCGTGTGTTCTGTGTCTGTGTGGTTTTGTGCGCATTCGAGTGTGTGTGCCAGAACTAGCGTGTTGGATTGCGTATGTGTTCCCAAATGGGGTTGCCTGCGTTCGTGCCTGTGTGAGTCCGTTTGTAGTAGTCTCCGTGAGGGTCCGCTGCTCTGAATGGGTCCCTGCGTAAGTCCCCAGCTGAGGTCCTGGCCAGACTCCTCATGAGCAGTAAACTGCAGGGCTCCACCTGGCAGTCCCAGCCTGAATGGAGAAGTAGCGGCTGTGACTGGAAGTGGGGGCGGGGGCGGATGGAAAAACCGAAGGAAACAAAAAAGGAAGCAGCTCCCCATCTCCCCTCTCCCGAGGCCCTTTCTCCCTGGGAACCCCAGTCCACTCCTTCTCTGCAGTATATCTAGATTAGCTCACGTCAGCGCACAAGTAGGGCGGCCCGAGGGCTTTGGCCAGAGAGTTGGAGCTGCCAGGACAAGACAGGCTTCCCTCTCTACACCCTCCTGCCTCCTGCCACCTCCTCCCAGCCCAAGCACCTCCCAGTCTCCCGGAGGAGGCTTCTCTCCAGATAGGGAACCTCCACCACATTGGACAGAGATGCTCCTAACCTCTCCCCAGGTACCCCCTTAATTTCCCCAGAAGCTCTGGAAAGCCCCTAGCTCCTGCCTGGTGGAAACCAAGACAGAAATCCTCTTCTTAGCCTCCAGCTACTAAGACCAAAAAACAAAACAAAACAAAGCAAAACAAAAAACAAAACAAAAAAAGACCCCTCCATAGAACCATCCTCCAAATACAGACACTCCAAGTCATGACAGGACCCAGAACAAAGACAAGAAAGAGATTCTTCCTCCAAACACAGAGATCCTCTCCTCCAAGGAGGCTTCTAAATAGAAGCGATCCCCCATCTGAAATTTGCCCTATACAGAGACCCTCGGCCCACCCCAATTCTCAGATACAGGAAAGAGAGAGAGAGAATTTTCTCTACAGATTCCTATAGACAAAGATCTCCACATCCTAATTGCCATCCTCTCCCCTTCTGTTTCTGGTGAAATTCTTTGGCCCACATGAGATGATCTGGGCAGAGGCTGGGTCTTTGTAGGATTCCCCAGTGCCTCCTCTACACCATTACACCCAGACCTTAGGATGGCCACTGATGCCTTCTCTGACAAGTGAGTCTAAAGTGGGCTGTGATGTTTTTTCATCAGTGAGAGATGGGGTCATTTACTCCTTCATTCAGTGAACCTTTTCTCAGCCCTTCCTGTGCATGTGATTCTGTTCTGGCTATTCCAGGAATTGTCAAGATGACACAAGCATAGTCTCTTCCTATACTCCCCACTCCAATTCTTGGGTCTAGGAGGGACCCTAGAAAGCCCTGAGTCCAATTTTCCCTTCTGCAATGTTTAAATCTCCCCCAAACATCCCAACAGAACCTCACATTTATCCTAGTTTTACAGACAAGCAAACTCAGGCCTGAGCAAGGAAGTGTTCTGCCCAAGGTCACACAGAATCCAGGTTAAAGCCAGGCTAGAACCCCCAGGAATCATAAGGCTCTTTCCAGCATGACTTGCCCTGTACTACTTCGTCTTGTCCTTACATCCTTTCTCCCTGGTTGTTGTTTGGTATTTGGCCACCTCATTGTCCAAAGAGATGAAATTCAAAATCAGATTCTAGTCCCCCTGGCTATAATTAGATGCCAGCAGTTGGGAAAGGAACTCCCATATTTCCCTCTTTTCCTGCTGTTTGTAATAAATGCCGCTTCCCAGGCTGAAGGCAGGTGTGGCAAGCTCTCAAACAACTCACACTTTATTGAATAATTCTACCCCATCACATACTAATTCTATGACATTGACTACCTCCTTGACTTCTCCTAGCTTCCATTTCCTCATCTCTAAAATGTGAAAATAAGAATAAGAGCCTCATAGAATTATTGAGAAAAAATTCAATGAGATCTCGTATATGAAATGCTTAACAGGTGCTGCATGCCCAATACGTGATAGCAATTATTTTGTAATTGTTGTAGTTACTATACTCAACAGCCAGTTCTCATTGTGGGGCGGGGGGTGGAAATGGGAGTGCATAAGAAAAAGCCTGCGATTGGATCTGGGGGTTGAGTGAGTTGGAATGTACGCTCTTCTGTCTTTGAAGCTCTCTGTCCCTGCTCCTCACAGTCCCAAGCTGACCTGGAGAGAAGGGGATGGAGGTCAGGAGCAGGGAGAGGGAAGAGCCCAGGAGACCAACAGGATGACTTCCCTTGCTGGTAGTGAGCTGGGCTCTGCCCTGGCGAAGCCATCAACCTCCATATTCTCCCAAATAGCTCCTCTAGAAGGGTCCCCTAGGAGAGGATTTTGCAGTAGGCTGGTCCCCTGAGTTGAAGCACAACAAACACATACATTCACACAGAGCATGACAAGCTGATGGATAGATGTACAAAAACATGATGACAACATAGAGATTCTAGTAGATTGAACAGAGCATTCTAGTACATTGACAGAGCAACACACAGGTCATGAACAGGCCAGCATACAGACAGACACATGCAAGATTTGTACCAAGACTGCCTGCCACACAAAGAAATCAGGACAGACACTGGTGGGTCCCTCTGCATGGGCAGAGGCACCTGGGCAACAGGCTCAGACACACAGCAGTGCAAGAACAGGTAAACACACACACACACTGACAAGCCCCCAGACACAAGAAATCACACACACACAGTCACACTGAGACCAGCAGTCAGGACTACTCTTGTGTGATCACTGAAGAGGAAAAGAGGAGAGAACAAAGGGCAGAAAGGGGCAGGGGAGACATAAAAAGGACCAAGCAGGGAGATGGAGATGGAAGCACGGCTTGCTGGACGCAGCCACCAGCCAGTGGGACACAAAAGAGGCAGAGATGCCACAGCCTTCCTCTTTTGCTGATGCCAGAACCCAGATCTTGTGACTAAGAAACTAGGGACTGGGAGGGTATGTGGGGAGAGAGCAGGAGCTGTCGCTACCCAACCTGGGGGTGTCAGAGGGTCTCTCCTGCCAGGGCCACACAGGTTCCTACCTTCTCTCAGGACTTCCACCAAGCTTTGTGAAGCAAGGACTTACGGATGAGGAGTTTGGATTAGGAAGGACCTGGATCGGATTCCCTGAAGCCAGGGCCCAGGTGAAATGCACGCACCCCCTCCTGACACAGGAGCTCAATCTCTCTGCCTTTGATGCCTTCAGTACCCAGGGGGTTAAATGCCTGGCTAACAGAGATGGGAGTCACTTTGGGGGAATAAATAGGGTTAAATAGAACTGGGCTTATCTCCCAGAGCAGACAGCACCATGGGGGAAGGGGAGGCATGGAGCCCTTGAATTAATGGCCTGGAAAGCCAACATCATGAGCATCATTTCGGGGCTGAATGATCACAGATAACCCCCTCCCCCTCCCCTGTAGCTCAGAGCCCTCCTTTTCCAGAGCAAAGTCTGCCTTGCAAGTCTTTTCCTGCTGAGGGGACGGCACTGGCTTCATAAACCACTCCCACCCCCACGTATCCTGGGGCTGGGACATTGATGAGGTTTTCCTATAGCTGGAGGGAGCCACGTTCACCTTTCCCCAAATCAAAACCCAATTTCCTGATGCTGTGTCCCTGGGCACAAGGGAGGAGAGGGGCATCAAGGCTGAGGAGCCAGGTGGGAGCCTATGCATGGAACAAAGACCCTGATTCTTCTCCCTTCAATGGGACAAATCAGGTGGGGCCATTGACCATGTAGGTGCTGCCCCTGTGAGCTCAGCGTAAGACATATTAAAATACATTCATGACTGTGTATGTAGTAGCAGTTTTCCTTGCACACATAGTGAGCATCCTATCTCCAGAGGTGTCCAGGCAGAGGCTGGATGTCCTATCAGAGACAATGTCTAGAGAAGTCCTGCCTCAGGGTAAGGAAGGCTGCATTTCATGACTTCTGGGGTTCAAGGTTCACGCTTTCTGGGCTGACAGCTCTGAGAAGGGGTCAGAGAGCAGGAGACATGAGGACCCAGGTCTTGCCCTCAGCAGCCTTTAAAACCAGAAGCTGCCTGGAACTGAAGGAGGGGCCCTGGACCTGACTTGGTGGGTTAGACCAATGGTTCCTGCCCTTTCTTGAGAACACAGCTTCAGTTATGCTGGGAAGCAGGGGCATGTCAGCCGTATTCCCCACTGTGTCCCCAGCACACAGTAGATGCTCATTCATGGAGATGAATTAAGTCAATGTTACAAAGCCGTTTCCCCCCTCCCAAGAAACACACAATAGCCAAAATCCAGCTCTGAATTATGAATACTGTAGCTCTTCTGAATGGATTTGTCTTTTATGCTCACATCATCTTTTATGTAATTGAAAGTCAGTCCTACATAGGCGTGTGAGATGTGATTTTTGTTAATCTAAGCCTTGGGGTGCACACCCAGATTCAGGGATTCCTTGCAAGAACACTCAGCACCTACCAGCAGATTCTAGGTCTCTAGGAATCTGTGGATCACTGGTTATAATGGGGAGAGACAGCTGTATTGGGGGCTGTGATTTCAGCAAACCCTGGGACAGGGATCCTGGGCTCCAGCAGTACAAACGGGCTGTGTGTCTGACCTCCTACACTCTCCAGGTGCAGAGCTCGCCTTTACTGAGTGCTCTCTGTGTGCCAGGCACTGCTGAAAGTACACTCTCAGGATTGTTTCCTTAAATTCTCACAATCCTGAGACTAGCCCACTGTCATCTTAGGAGGCTGCAGGAATGGACTTGGGGAAATGGATAATTGGATGGGCATAAGCAGAGAAGAGGACAGTTGGGAGGAGTGATGATCACTGGGGCCAGGGGAGCTGCAGGTGGTCCTTGCTTTAGTTAGAAGCCTCAAGGGTCAGCCTTTGCTGGTCAAAACCTGCCTCCACCCAGATCTAGAATAATCTATCTCACTGAGTGCTATGGACTGAATTATGACCCCCAAATCCATATGTTGAAGCCCTCCCCCCTCAATGTGACTATATTTGGAGATGCCTCTATAGAGGTGATTAAAGTTAAATGAGGTAAAAATGGTGGGATGCCAATCTGATAGGATCAGTGTCCTTATAAGAAGAGACACGAGTGTCCTCTCTCTTGTCTTATCTCTGTTCTCTCTCTCTCTCTCTGTCTCTCTTTCACTCTCATTGTCTCTCTATCTCTGCCACGTGAGGACACAGGGAGAAGGCAGCTGTCTACAAGCTAGGAAGCGAGCCCTCCCCAGAAACCAATCCTGCTGGACCGTGATCTGGGACTTCCAGCTTCCAGAACTGTTAGAAAATGTGTTTCTGTTGCTTAAGCCACTCAGGCTTTGTCACTCTATCATGGCAGCCTGAGCTAAGACTGAGTGGTTCTGCTAGCCCTGACCTAGCTCAGCGACCAAAGATTTTTCTAGGTCACAGTCCCCGTGGACATCTGGTGAGGCTGCAGATCCTTCTTCTAGAAACACACACACAATATTGCACAAGGTTTCATATCCCTAAGCCTACCCGTGGTGAGTCCATGGCCTCCAGTCTAAAAGCCCAATCTAGACATTTTTGTTCTCTTCAAATTCTGTTGAGAGCTGGAATCGGGAAAGATATCAATGCTAACATTTACCAAACGCTTATTCTCTGCTAGGTTCTAAGCTAAGTGCTTCCTTTCCCTGTGTCACAACATTATGGACAAGCCTCACACTATCTCCATGAGCATGGATTGGTTTTATGTTTAGTTTATAGGTGAGGACCCTGGAATGTAAAGAGGTTAAGTGACTTGCCCATGGTCTCACAGCTAGGTAGTGGCGGATTCAGGAGTCGAATCCAGGATCAGAGCTGTCCTTATAACCTCAGCACTCTAGGTGAGTCTGCAGGGCAGGGCTTGGGTCTCAGGCTCCAGGGAAGCACTGCAATCCAGATCTGGCTCCCCGTGGCCAAACATCTCTTTGTGTCAGTTCCCAAGCATTCTCCGTGCACTGACTGGTATATACATCTATTCTGGGGCACCCCTGTCTCCCTCTCGACTACTGAGGCAACTCCTGGGACAGGGAGGTGGGAGGCATAGGGCCAGGTACATAGTAGGTGCTCTCAGAAGACCTTGTGGATTTCGTTAAAGTCTGGGTGAGATCTGGCCTCAGTGGTCCGGGCCCTGTGTCCTGGCTTTCCAGCCCCAAGAACACATGGCTCTTCCCCATAAGATGGCTTAGACCTGCACAGCTGATAAAGGCTTGGTCTGCTGCAGTGGGTCACACCTATAATTCCAGCACTTTGGGAGGCCAAGGCAGGCAGATCACCTGAGGTTAGGAGTTTGAGACTAGCCTGGCCAATATGGCGAAAGCCCGTCTCTACTAAAAATACAAAAATTGGTGGTGTGTGCCTGTAGTCCCAGCTACTCAGGAGGCTGAAGCATAAGAATCACTTGAACCCGGGAGGTGGACTTTGCAGTGAGCCGAGATTGCACCACTGCACTCCAGCCTGGGCGACAGAGCAAGACTATGTCTCAGAAAAGAGGCTCCTGGGACACATTTATTGTTTCTCAATCTAGGCTGTGAGAGCTCGCTCTCAGAATTGGTTGATTTTATATTATATTATTTTATATTTATTTATTTATTTTTTTTGAGACGGAGTCACTCTGTTGCCCAGGCTGGAGTGCAGTGGTGTGATCTCGGCTCACTGTAACCTCCACTTCCTGGGTTCAAGTGATTCTCTTGCCTCAGCCTCCTGAGTAGCTGGGATTGCAGGCACCCACCGCCACACTCAGCTAATTTTTGTATTTTTAGTAGAGATGGAGTTTCACCATATTGGCCAGGCTGGTCTCAAACTCCTGACCTGCAGTGATCCACCCGCCTCAGCCTCCCAAAGTGCTGGGATTAGAGGCGTGAGCCACCGCGCCTGGCCAATTTTATATTATATTATTTTATATCTAAAAAACCTACCAGCAGATTCTAGGTCTCCTGGATGACCAAATACTGCTTTAATTGTCATGGGCCTTATGACAAAAGAACAGAGGGGGGCTAAATGCTGAACCATATTCACTGTGCAAGTGCGATTTCATTTCACCCACACACTATCCATCACGTTAAATTATTCGTGTTCTTTTGAAATGTCTGATATTGAGGCTTTGTTTTTGTTGCACTGGTATATTGTCTCTGCTTTTCCAATTGTGTAGAGCTAGCTTTCTCTCTGTACGTATTTTCATAAAATTGTAATAAAGATAATTTGTCAATTGTTGACGGGGGGCTGTGACTTTTTTCCCCTTTAAACGTGGTTCCTGTATTACTCAAGCATGAGAAGCATGCATTTAATTCATTCTGACCAAGTAGAAAATAAGCTTCACACATTGCTGCCCCACACACAGCCCCTGCCACCTGGATGGGTCCCCGTCCTCAGTTTGCCTCCCCCACTGCTGCCTTCGAGGGGAAATATGACAGCGTAATGAACAGTTGTACGACGTGCTATAAAAAGGCAATTAAGGGAACTATTGGACTGGGACAAGCCAGCGTGACCTGGTTAATAGCTCTGAGAGGAGCTGGGCAGTGGGGAGGGTGAGATGCAGGAGGGGGAGGGGCTTGCTGTTTCTTAGTGAGGGGCTGAGGTTGTTTTATCCACTGCCTGCCGAGTACCGAGGGGTCACCAGGCTACACTTATGACGACTGGGTCCAGAACCAGCCTGAGGCGGACGTTACTTCAGGGTTCGGCTCTGGAGTCAACTCTGCCATTGCTGGTTGAGTGACCCTCGGCAGGTGACTCACGGCCTCTCTGCTTCAGTTTACTCATCTATTAAATGGGGATAAAAATGATCACCCTAGAACTGTGCCCCAGCAGGGGGAAGAAGGGATGGGTCATTCATTGTTAAACTGGTCAGAGCTGGGAGCTGCACATGGCATTCAAAGGAAGGCGTAGAGGAGGGTTTTACTCGCATTAAGTAGGATCTCTCAATACAGTGCAATCTGTGGCTGTACCTAATCAGCTCCCTGGGCTTCCTGCCCTCTGCAGGGTGAGTTCTTTGATCTGATCCCCTGTAGTCACCATGTGGTCACCACCTTGAGGCCACCCCTCCTCTTTGGACCCTTTCTCTCATCCCCTCAGCTCTTCAGTTCCTGTGTCCTTCAAATGCCACTATTTGTGAGTCACCTTTAGCATATGCCAACCTTTGGGATGGAGACAGAGAGAAACCCTTCCTGCCCCATCAGCATGCCTGCATCACTCCACTTCACAGTGCTGGTGGGAGGATTGAAGAGACATCACATGGAATGTAGGTAGTGAAGCACCTGGCACTTAGTAAGTGCTCAATAAACTCTGGCTGTTGTTATTGTTGTCATGATCAGAAAAGGTCTGGGTTTCTATTGAACACCCAGCACAGTGCCTGACACATAGCAGGTGCTCAATACATATTTGGCGAGTGAATGAATGAATGAAACGTCCCTTGGCTCCATTGTCTGCACTCTGTGATTGAATACACTAACCCCTCTCTGAGCCTGTTATTCATTCATCAAATAGGGATATGATCTGGCCCCAAGGGCCAGAGAAGTGGCTCACCAGCTATAAACTCCTGCCCACCGTGGGGAATGGTTCTGTTCACCCCCACATTCATCTGTGCCTGACTTTTGGATCTCTGAGAGCTCAGGAGGTGCCCAGCCCCCCACCACACGTGTTTATTCTAAAACAGGAAACCAGCAGTGCACGTTGGTCTGAAGGGCTCCTCCCCACAGCCTCAGATGGAAGTGGCTCTGAGAGACAGCCCGACAAAGGAGCAATCAGGGGTGATTATGGCTCATTTAGGGACAGCTTGGTGATTGGCTGAGAATCCCCAGCTCGCTCCTCACTCCAGAAGAAGAGGGCCTGAGTCCTTGGGCTCCTTCTCTCCAGCGCCTGGCCAAGAGGGGGGCTGCAACAGGCAGGTGAGACACAGGAGGCAGCCTGTCACCCAGGACCGATGGGCCACAGGCTTGTGCACTAGCATTTCAGTCTGCATCTGTGGGCAGGATGCTTACCTTGTAGAGTTCTAGAGCCAGCCCTGGCCTTTTCCATCATCCAGCTGCCCCCAAGATGAAGCACAAACTCCCCCCACCCCCAGCCTGCAAGGCCTGGTGTGTCCCAGCCCCTGCCTGCTTCAGTAGCCTCCTATCCAGCAACTCAACTGGATCTCCTTAGTTCCAGCTGCAGGGGTTGATCTACTTCCCACCCTGACTCTCATTTACTCTCATTTCTGTGGTTCAGAACACACTTTATTTATTTATTTATTTATTTATTTATTTATTTATTTATTTATTTTGAGACGGAGTCTTGCTTTGTCACCCAGGCTGGAGTGCAGTGGCACGATCTCAGCTTACTGCTCCCTGGTTCATGCCATTCTCCTGCCTCAGCCTCCCAAGTAGCTGGGACTACAGGCGCCTGCCGCCATGCCTGGCTAATTTTTTTGTATTTTTAGTAGAGACGGGGTTTCACCGCGTTAGCCAGGATGGTCTCGATCTCCTGACCTTGTGATCTGCCCGCCTCGGCCTCCCAAAGTGCTGGGATTACAGGCGCGAGCCACTGCGCCCGGCCCCAGAACACACTTTAAAGTAGACAGAGCTGAACTCAAATCCAAGCTCCAGCACTTTGTAGCTGTGTGACCAGGAAACACTTCACCTAGCAGAGCCTCAGTTACCCAATCTGCTCAGTGGGCATGATCAGTCCTCCCTCTCAAGGTGGCGGAGAGGATTACATTCAAGGTGATAATGCATCTAAAACACCTCACATGCAATCTATCCTTCATGGATATTAGCTAGTATCATCATTCATTCCTAGGTCACTGCTTAGATGTCATTCCCTCCAGAAAGCCCTCTTTGATTCCCCAAGTTTTGGGTACGCCTCTCCTAAGTCTTCCTGCCACCCTCTGTGCTTTGCCCTGGCATGTTGCACATCCACGTGGGTGTGGCTGATGTCTTTCTCATCCTTCTATCCTGGTACTCAGCAAGAGGCTTCTATAAAGGAGGCTGTCCACGGGCCTGTGGACAAACCACTGTGCTGACAGCAAGGAACAGATAGAGATGCCTCTAAGGGCCTTGACCAGGGGAGGTGGGGCTGAGTCCTCAAACTGTCCAGCTCTTTGCTTCAGCAAGACCTGTCTCCTCATTCCAGCCCCTGCCAAGATGTCTTCCACCCTCCTCTCAAGCTCCTCCCAAGGAGGCTTCCTGGACTCCCCATAGCTCACAGTGGTGTATACAGAAAATAGAATTTAACCTTCTCTCCTTCCATTGACTGCTTCTAAAGGTGTGAATTTGAGCTGAGTCTGTGCTCTTCAGTTCTTTTGAGACAGGGTCTCACTCTGTCACCTAGGCTGGAGTGCAGTGGCACAATCACAGCTCACTGCAGCTTCAACTTCCTGGGCTCAAGCGATCCTCTCACCTCAACCTCTCAAGTAGCTGAGACCACAGGCGTCCACCACCACATCTGGCTAATTTTTAAAACATTTTTTGTAGAGGTGGGTGTCTCAGCATGTTGCCCAGGCTTGTGCTGTCTTAATAACAGTCATCATAGGCCAAGCATGCTGGCTCATGCCTCTAATCCCAGCACTTTGGGAGGCCAAGGCGGGTGAATCACCTGAGGTCAGAAGCTTGAGACCAGCCTGGCCAACATGGCGAAACCCTGTCTCTACTAAAAATACAAAATTAGTCGGGCATGGTGGCGGGCGCCTGTAGTCCCAGCTACATGGGAGGCCGAGACAGGAGAATCGCTTGAACCCGGGAGGTGGAGGCTGCAGTGAGCTGAGATAGCACCACTGCACTCTAGCCTGGGCAACAGAGAGAGACTCTGCCTCAAAAAAAAATAGTCATAATAGTTACCACTTATTGAGGACTTACTTTTTCCATCTAATGTGCTAAGTGCCCCTCACATATTCTCAACCTCAGCCACTAGCTTAGGTTCAACAGGGCATTACTGGAAGAATGCTGTGGTCTCAGGTAATTATGGGAGTGGCAGACCTCAGGAGCATGGCCTCAGGACAGCCAGGACCAGAGACTCCTCTCTTCTCATTTTTGTGCTCTCAGCATGTCATCTTTTCTTCTGCTGTGAACTTCTTCCATATTGAAGTAAACATGATGCTAACTGCTCCCAAGCCTCCCATCTCATAGTTATTACTGCTGGAGTGGAACTAGCTGTTTGTCATAAGCTTGGCTTGAAAAGTCCTGGGGAAGGACTGTGGCCAGCTCAAATCAAGCACTGCACCCCACCCCCGACCAACTCCAATAAATATGGAATCATTGGCTGGGCACGGTGGCTCACACCTGTAATCCCAGCAATTTGGGAGGCTGAGGTGGGTGGATCACCTGAGGTCAGGAGACCAGCCTGGCCAATATGGTGAAACCCCATCTCTACTAAAAGCACAAAAAATTAGCCAGGTATGCTGGCACCTGCCTGTAATCCCAGCTACTCAGGAGGCTGAGGCAGTAGAATTGCTTGAACCTAGGGGATGGAGGTTGCAGTGAGCTGAGATTGCACCACTGTGCTCCAGCCTGGGCAACAGAGTGAGACTCCATCTCAAGAACAAAAACAAAAAACCATGCAATCGCTGGGTTGCCGCAGTCTTACAGTCAGAGTCAATGTCAGTGTCAATGTCATATGAGACTATGCAACCCAGTGATGGCCCTGTGGATGGGGATGGGAAGAGAGTTCTCAGAGTAAGGACAGGCACTGGACAGGCAATGACAGAAGCCCACCAGATATTGCCAGATCATTTCACACACCTGGAGACCAAGAAACAGAGAGCAGGATCACCTTCCCCAAGGCCACACAGCAACAAGAGCCAGAATCAAGACACAAACCCATATCTGTCTGTCACCAAAGCCAAACTACTTATCAGAGGTGATTCTGAGGTTCCACAGCCAATGACAGGGATCCCAGAGAAGCCACATCTGATGCAGGGAGTTTGGGAGGAAAGGCCGACTGGGGAAGAAAGCCAACAAGAGCTTCGTGTCACATCACCGTTAATGGAACCCATCTTAGGGTCAGACTGCTTTGATTTGAATTCGAGCACCACCTCTGCTGCCTGTGAGACCCAGGAGAAGTTATTTTACCTCTCTGTGCCCTTTTCTCAATCTCTAAAATGGGTCAATAATAGTACATTCCTCATAGGGTTGTTGTGAGGTTTAAACGAGATAATGTGGGTAAAGCCCTATGCCTTTTAGTAAACACAGTAAATGGCAGCTTTGATAATATTGTTATTGCTGTTGGTATACTTATTATTATCAACATTGAACATATTCAACCTAAAAGGATGGTGGTACTCGCAGGTGGGTACACGAGGCAGGAGCCCCTGAGAGAGGTCATGCCAAAGAAAAGTGTCTGTTCCTAGCATGAGCAAGCTTTGTTAAGAAAAGGGCATTTGATGGCACAGGAGGCCATGGCCTGGACCAGCCTGTCACCAGGCTCCAGGGCAGTGCTCAAAGTTATTTGAGCTTTGTACAGGCTGCTGGAGACCTCCCTCTGCCCTTGATCCTTGCAGCTGCAGACCAGGGCTGGGGTTTTCTTCTTGGGGACTCACAGCCTGGGCTGCTTTGTCTATCAACACGAAGGCCATCAAAGGGTTAGGAGGCCTTTCAGGTGTAAAAGCCAAATGAATGTGCTCACCAAAGACTTCCTATAGAGGATGTCCCTCTACAGGACACAGGCCTCCTACTGTGGGATCTCTGAGTCTAGATCCCAAAGACAAGGAGAGATTCTTGTGCCTGGACAGCACCCAAGCCCCTCAGAGTTGGGCCAGTCACATCCAGCTGCTGGCTCCTTCCTTTGGCTCCAGAATCAACTCTGAGCCTAGGTGCAGTTCTGTAGACTTCCCCCTACCCCGGTCCTCTCAGCCCATTATGCTGGGGCTCTCAGTGTCCAGTGCTCCCTGAAAGCATCTGTGCTATTTCCGCATTTCTATTTATTTATTTATTTGTTTATTTATTTATTTTTGAGATGGAGTCTCGCTCTGTCACCCAGGCTGGAGTGCAGTGGCATTATCTGGGCTCACTGCACCCTCCACTTCCCGGGTTCAAGTGATTCTCCTGCCTCAGCCTCCCAAGTAGCTGGGATTATAGGCATGCACCACTACGCCCAGCTGATTTTTTTTTTTTTTTTTTTTGTAGTTTTTTAGTAGAGACGGGGTTTCACCATGTTGGCCAGGCTGGTCTTGAACTCCTGACCTCAAGTGATCCGCCAGACTTGGCCTCCCAAAGTGCTGGGATTACAGGCGTGAGCCACCGCACCCAGCCCGCATTTGTCAATTACAAATGTAATCCTGATGTCAGAGTGATTATGCCTACCCCAATGTCATAAGTCTCTCTACAAGATATTGGATATTGTGATGTTTCTCAGGAGGTGGGTCTTGGAGAGAGGTGACAAGGAGAAAGCAGGGACAATATTGCTTTTCCTTTTCTTTTTTTTTTGTTTGTTTGTTTGTTGTTGTTGTTGTTTTTGCCTCCTTTGCCTTTTGCATCCAGGCCTTTGGGCTTCTCTTCCCCTTCCACCCAAGGGTGGTCTCCAGCCCCTCTATGAGGTCTTTCCTAGCGTCTCTAGTCCCAGTAGCCCACAGCAACTGTACCCCTCAGCCATCATGGGAGTGTGCAGAGGCTACCGGCTATCAACAAGAGAGATGTGGAATTTAGAGAAACAACTTCAGAAAGCTCGAGGCTCCTGGGAATTCATCTAATGTTTTCTGGTCCAAAATCAATAGGTTGCGGAACTCCAAGCCCTTAATTATACTGACTCCTTCAGAAGATGGGCTGTAACTAGGTATTCACTGCACGAGCCCTTCCCTCCCCAGTCATTAAGCCAGGTGGATCTTACTCAACATTTTCTTAGAGCAGAAATTTTCGATTTTTTTGGTTTTCCTTTTCTTAATTTATTTTTTAACTTCACATGATTTAGGAATTTACAAAATATATAAAGTGCATATAGGGTAAAGTCTCCCTGTAACTCCTCTTTCCCATCCGCCCATGTTCTGATTGTCCCTAACCACAGTGACTGGTTTTTGTTGTTGTTGTTGTTGTTGTTATTATTGAGACAGAGTTTCGCTCTTGTCACCCAGGCTGGAGTGCAGTGCATGATCTTGGCTCACTGCAACCTCCGTCTCCTGGGTTCAAGGATTCTCCTGCCTCAGCCTCCCGAGTAGCTGAGATTACAGCTGCATGCCACTATGACTGGCTAATTTTTTGTATTTTTAGTAGAGATGGGGTTTCATCATGTTGGCCAGGCTGGTCTTGAACTCCTGACCTCAGGTTGTCCACCCACCTCAGCCTCCCAAAGTGCTGGGATTATAGGCCAGTGACTGGTTTCTTAAGTAGCCTCTCATCTGCCTATACCACAAGTACAACTATTAATATATAAGCAAATACACATGTATATTCTTATTGTTCTCTTCTCTTTTTTTAACACAAAGATAAAGGATTCTACACCCTGTTGTGTACTTAGCTCTTTTTTTCACTTAGCAGTATGTCTTTCTAGATCTTTCACAGAAGAATGTAGAGATTATTCAGCACTTGTCAGGAGCTGAGAATGGACAGCACTGTATTTCTCCTTTCTTCTTTTCTCTATAGCTTTATATTCTATATCTTTCCCCAAATAGCTATGCCATTCATTCATTCATTTGCTGGTTCCTTTATTCAGCATTCACCAATCTCCTGCTTTGTGCTGGGACCCTTGCCAGGTGCTGGGGCTACAGAAATAAATTAACCCAGCTCCCCCTTCCCCAGGGCTCAGAGGTTGTGGGGAGACAGGGGGCATGAATGAGTGAGGGGGCAGTTCCTGACTCATTTTAGGTCTGTACCTTGCCTTTTCGATGCCATTAGTCTCAGTTGGACTTTTTCTTCCCTTCGGCCACAAACTGGCCAGCCTGCCCATCTGGATGTCTAGGGAGGATCAATTTCTCCCAGTCTGGGACAGTGATTTTTATTTTATTTCATTATTTTATTTTATTTTATATTTTATTTTATTTTATTTTATTTTATTTTATTTTTATTTTATTTTGAGACAGAGTCTTACTCTGTCACCCAGGCTGGAGTGCAGTGGCACGATCTCAGCTCACTGCAACCTCCGCCTCCCAGGTTCAAGCAATCCTCTTGCTTCAGTCTCCCGAGTAGCTGGGATTACAGGTGCCTACCACCACACCGGGCTAATTTTTGTATTTTTAGTAGAGGCAGGATTTCACCATGTTGGCCAGGCTGGTCTCAAACTCCTGGTTTCTTACCCGCCTCAGCCTCCCAAAGTGCTGGGATTACAGGGGTGAGCCACCCCGCCCGGCCCTAGGGGCAGTAATTTTTGGAACTAGGTTGGGGAACACCTAAGGATCTCTTGCAGGGAAGTGTGTCTAAGTTTTATAAAAGAATATTCATCATCAGAATGTCCATGGCTCTTCCAGGAACAAACAAAAACTCCCATTACGTCCTTAATACAAAGAACAGAAGATGATGCCCAGCTGAGCTTGCTACCTGGTGAGGCATGCAGAAGCCAGAGTGAGAGGATTCAGAATGGGCCTGAAATTTTGTGGATGAAAAGTTTCTTAGTCACTTGTGATGTTTGTCATGTGCATAGGGTGTACTTTATGCACTGAATCATTTACTATTTTAATGTAAAATAGTAGAACAAGGATAACAGCACCTACCCTCTGAAGCCACAGAGCTACCATGGATCAGGTTTCACATCAAACCCTGTCCTAGTGACCTTACAAGGTAGATACAACCGTCAGCACCACTTTGCAGAGGAGGAAACTGAGTCACAGGGAAGTTAAGTAACTTGCCTAGGCCAAATGGCTAGTAAGTGACCTAAATGGGTCTGTTTCCAGAGCCTGTGCTCTGACCACTACATTACATCACCCCCTTAAGGCCCATTCCGCCTCTCTGTGTCTCCACCTTTCTCATTGGTAACACGCGCATAAAAAGTACATCAAAGGCTGATTTGAGGATTTGAAGAGATAATGCTGGCCGGGCGTGGCGGCTCACGACTGTAATCTCAGCACTTTGAAAGGCCAAGGCGGGCGGATCACGAGGTCAGGAGTTCAAGACCAGCTTGGCCAATATGGTGAAACCCTGTGTGTACTAAAAATACAAAAATTAGCCAGGCATGGTGGTGCACACCTGTAATCCCAGCTACTCAGGAGGCTGAGGCAGGAAAATCGCTTGAACCTGGGAGGTGGAGATTGCAGCGAGCCGAGATCACGCCACTGCACTCCAGCCTGGGCAACAGAGCAAGACTCCATTTCAAAAAAAAAAAAAAAAAAGAGGTAATGCCTGTACAGTATGTAGGACACTGCCTACTTCACTGTTATTAATATTATGAGATTAATACCAACAATACTACTATATTCAGGCCGCCAGGGAGGGATCACTTGGGATCACAGTCCGTCTGTAAAGACTGCTTTTGCAGCCAAAAGGCAGGGAAAGGTGAGGGAGAAGGGGTCAGGGAAGCTCATTGTGTTAATAAACTCACCTCTGCGTCTCAGGCCCCTTCCCTGCTTCCCTGGAGCTCATCCTCTGTTGGGCATGCCAAGGTCCCTCTGGGCAGGGGAGTCTGTTTTGGTTCCATTTCATTACACACTTGGCTGAGCAAGGGAGGAGGAGAGCCGGCAGCAGACAGGCAGTAATTAATTGCCTGTTTGGACTCCTGCTGTCGCCTAGCTGAGAGGACGCAGGACAGCTTGCGCCTGGGCCTGGGCCGGCTGATGACTGGGAGAGGAGAGTCCCTGCTTGCCCTGCCCCCACTGTCCCCTCTGAATCTGTACCCGGGCCAGTTTAGGACGGAACTGGCAGCAGTAGAAGCCCCATCTGTCCACATCGAGGTCCTCACCAGCGTTACTAAAGACGCCCTCAGAATGCTCTGCTGCAGGGGCTGTCTTGGAGGTAGCGAGGGTCACTTTGCTTTAGCCTCTGAGAAGCAGTGCTAAGGATGAGAAAAGCATCCTCAACTCAAAGCTTCAGAACCCTGGGTGTTAGTCCTGGCTTTTCCACTCACTGGCTGTGTGACTTTGGGCAAGGCACATGGCATCTCTGAACAACCACTTTTCTCTTCTATAAAATGGTGAGGTGAGGGCAATAATACTCTTGTGGATTTGTGCTTTTTGTACCCCTAGAATTCATTATTTTGGAGAATCATCTGCCCCCTCCCACACCCCACCCTGAGAGGTGACCCAGGTGTAGACATGATTGAAATAAAAAATACTCTGTTACTTAAAACCTAAAGAGGCCTGAATACTGAATAATACAATTACCTGTCTTTGACAGTTGTAGGAATGAGTTGTGGAGGCATATAGCTGACAGGACTTTGCAAGCCTCAAACCACAAAGTTCATCTGCAAATAGGATCATCATCACTGTCACCATCATTACTGTCACCACCATTACCATCATCATTGCTATCATCTGGGCCCAAAAACATTTGCTCAAATGTAAACAGGGTTCCCAATCATTTGGCAGTGGCTTGCAGGAGCCCTGGATTCTGATGAGGAGTGTATCCTTAGTGGGAGGGAATATCATGATTACTTAGTGACGTCTCCCCTGGACACAGGAGGACAGAGCGCCACGGACTGGTCATGCTGTCTTCACTCCTCCTGGGTTGGAGATGAATGCTAAGGGTTAATTGACACCTCTGGTATTGGAAACAAATATGGAATCTCAAACTAGAGACTTACAAGGACCCATAGGATACAGGTGTAAATTTACCCAATCAAAACCAGAGCTTACAGAGTCCTTCCTGCACCAAAAGTTGGGAGATTGGCCTGGACTTGAGAGGGGAATTAAAGGACCCCAAGAAGCTGCTATGTACTTAAGACCTGGAGTGGTCCTGAGCAGAACTGGCAGGGAGCTCAAAGGGGACAATGGGATATATCTGGCCCCAGAGGTCTGCAGTTGAGCCCCCTTGCCTGTGTGGCACCCCCATCTGCTCTGCCATTGCTGGTTGAGGGATGTCTGGACTCACATCCTCCATCACCTTGGAACTTGCATTTTGGACAAGGCTGATGTCCTGAAAATTCTGCCACTGAGAATTGCTCTGATGAGGACACCTGAGAGAAAGGTTGAAGTTGGAGGCTTTTCCTCTGCAACCCTAAGGTCAGGGTCTCCCATGGCCGTGTCTTGGGCCACAGAGAACAACAGTCTCATCAACCCTGGAGCTCTATGGCTCAGGTCCTCAACACAAAATTATCAAACTGCAACTGACTAGTCATGAACCACCCAGAGCTGGGTCTTGGAGGATCCTGAATTATCCTGACAAGCCAGGCACTGTCAGGTCTGAGCAAAAAGTACATTCCCCTGTCACTGCTATGGTTAGAAAAGTGGCAGAGGTTTTCTGATTGATCTGTTTCATGACAATGATTATGGCAATTTGGTGATGCTTTTATGAAATGTCAGTCACGTGCTAACCGTTTTGTGTTCATTATTTCACTGGGCTCTCATGACACCCCTGCCATGCAGGTATTCATATTCTATTTTACAAAGGAGAAAACTGGCCAGGTGTGGTGGCTCACTCCTGTAATCCCAGCACTTTGGGAGGCTGAAGTGGGTGGATCATTTGAGGTCAGGAGTTCGAGACCAGCCTGACCAACATGGTAAGACCCCATCTCTACTAAAAATACAAAAATTAGTTGGGCGCGGTGGTATGTGCCTGTAATCCCAGCTACTAGGGAGGCTGAGGCAGGAGAATCGCTTGAACCCACGAGGCGGAGGTTGCAGTGAGCTGAGATCATGCCATTGCACTCCAGCCTGGGTGACAGAGTGAGATTCCGCCTCAAAACAAAAACAAAAACAAAACAAAACAACAACAACAATAAAACAAAGGAGAAAACCGAGGCTCATAGAGTTGAAATGGCTTGCCCAAGGTCACATAGCTAGTAGGTAGCACCACCGAGTTTCAACCCCAGGCCTGTCTGACTAGGAGCTCGAGGGCACTGCAGCCTCATCTCACTCCCAGGCATGTGCCTCGGTTCTCATCCCCCAGGCATCTGAAAGTCCATCCCGCCCCTCTGCATAGGGCACATGCTAATGTGTCACTGGGAACATCCTGGGCCACTTCTCATCCACTGAAAGGGGAAAACTCATGGCGAAGGAATGGGGGATGTCAAGTGTGGTAGGAGCTGGAGACGGCAGAAAGCATGTGTGGAAGATAGAGCTGGAAGGTAAGATAAAGTCGCATTGTGTTCTAAACATCAGGCATAGGGAGCCATTGACTGTGTGGAGCAAGTTCATGGAGGTGGGCTCACTTTGGGTAGTTTAGGTGTAGAATTATGTGGGGGAGATGTAGTCCCCCAGAGAAAGTGTTGTGGCCAAGAGAATAGGGGAAAGGGATGTCCCAATTTGAAGGGGCCTCAGAAGAGTTCTTGGAAGGGATGACACTTGTGTTGAGTCTTGAGGAAACAGAAGGAGTTGTTTAGAAAAAAAGGGTGAAGGAGGGGCATTCTAGCAAGGTCCAGAGGTGGGAAAGACCTGGTGCATTTGGGCAACTGCAACTGCAAGCCTTTTGATGTGGCTGGAGCCTGGGGCAGAACAGAGAGGGGAGAAGGGACTCCTGTCCATAAGGGGGTAAGGCAGCTAGGGTTGAAGAAGAGGAGGGGTGAGAATTTGGGAGCTGGGCTGCTGCAGGGCCAGACACCAGATCTGGAAGGGCCTGATGGGCAGGGGCTCAGTGTCCCAGAAGTCTCCTCCAGGGCCTGCAGCAGGGTGATGGAGTGAGGACAGGAGCAGGGCTTGCAGGAGTGAGAGTGCCATCAACCCACCATATAGGGTGGGCCAGGGCATCGGGCCAAAGGGAGACTGCCCCAGGAAAAGAGGGGCCTGGGAAAGTCAGCCTTTTATACTCCATGAATCTGTGATCTAGATTTTGGTCAGTTCATGTCATTATCACCCCCATCATGTTACTAACACCAGCATCTCTTAGCTGAATTCTGGCCAATGTCTCCCATCTGGACTCCCTGCTTTTGCCCCAAACCCTCCTGCAATCTCCACACAACACAGAATCTGGAGTGAGGCTGTTATGACATGGGTCAGATCCTGGCCTCCCCTGCTCAAAGACCTTCAGTGGCTCCCATCTCATTCAGAGCAATGGCCAAAGACCTTCAGGGTGGCCCACCAGGCCTTATGGGATCTGCCTCCCCTACTCTGACCTCATCTCTTATCTTTCTGTTCATACCCAGCTTGCTGCTACTTGTCATTCTGGTTCTCTTCCTGCTTCAGGAATTGGCACTGACTATCCCCCTGCCTAGAACCCTCTCCTCCAGCATCCACATGGCTCACTCCCTCACCCCTTCAGTTTTTACTCAAATATCACCTTCTTGGTGCAGCCAAGGAGGCATCTAACACAGCTTCCTGGAGAAGGAGAAATCCAAGGAGAAGGAAACTCAAAAGGAGGCAGCTCTGACTCAGCTTCCCAACTTGTACACTGGGACACTACTGGGGCAAGGCTGTGGCTCAGTGGGTGATGAAGGTGTCAGGACTTACTGGGGTGTCTGGGAACAATTTGTAGTTGAAATAATCCCATTTCTTACATTCTGGTCCCGTGAGTGGAAGTGGAGTTCCCCAGCCCTTTTGATCTGGGTCAGAATTGGCCCCTCTACACAGAGGAGGGGGACTGACCATAGCTGCTAGGGGTTGGGAAAGCAGGGCTGACATAGCAGTCCCTTCAGGGTGGCTTTTAGGGGCAAGGAGACCAGTGAGGAGACTAGTACAATTATCCAAATGACAGGCAATGAAGCTGGGGCTAGAGCAATGGCAGAGGGGACACAGGAGGGAGGTGCACTTGGTGCTGGGAACTGACAAGTCAACAAAACCAGGCCTAGTCCCTGCCCACAGGAAGCTTGTAATCTAGTCAGGGAGCTAGACATTTGGTCAAATAATCCAGCAAATAGCCCCCTGGCCATGGGGTGCCACAAAAGAGAGGTTCAGGTGCTGTAGCAGCCAATGCAAGGGGAAAACCACCCAGTCCAGGAAGTAGGAGGTGATGACAGCTCTCCTGGAAGAAGAGCTGACACTTCATGGACACAAAGGCCAAGGACTGATTCCCATCCAAAGTAAGTCTCAGCCCACGTGATCCCCTCCAGAAAGCCTCCGCTGGCCTCTCCATATGGAGGCACGTGCCTCCTTCTCCACGGCCCCCTGCTCTGTACTACTCAGCACGTATCTGATGCTGCCGATGTGGGTGTCCACCAGCCCCAGCAGATGGGGCCTTTCAAAGGCTATGGCCCTGTCCCAGCATGGTGGCTCACGCCTATAATCCCAGCACTCTGGGGGACCAAGGTGGGTGGATCACTTGAGGTCAAAAGTTAGAGACCAGCCTGACCAACATGGTGAAACCCCATCTCTACTAAAAATACAAAGATTAGCCAGGTGTGGTGGCAGGTGCCTGTAATTCCAGCTACTCGGGAGGCTGAGGCAGGAGAATCACTGGAACCCAGAAGGCAGAGGTTTCAGTGAGCTGAGATCCCACCACTGCACTCCAGCCTGGGTGACAGAGTGAGACTCCATCTCAAACAAACAAACAAGCAACAACAACAAAAAAAGGCTATGGTCCCAACCCAGTGGCCTCATTTCCCCATTTCCCAACCTCAGTTCCTAGTGCTGGCAAAAGGTCAATTCTACTAAATATGTCACTGCCCACTATGGGGTGGGAGGTGGACACATTCGCCATCACTCTTGCTCTAGTTTGGGTTCCCCCCAAAGCCAGGACTTGAGTGGAGGTGGTTTGTTTGTGAGGTGACAGCAGAAAGAATGGTGAGGGAGTGGGAAAGGGAGACCGGGCAGGGGAGGGGGAATATAGCCAGTCAAGGTGCACTAACGAGCGAGTCACTGCTGTGGGCAACTGGGGCTCAATCACATTGGAGACTCTGAGCAATTGTGTAGAATGTGCCTCAGAATTGGCCCAGCAAGGGGCAGAGAACCTGGATCCTTTATCCACTGACCCACCATCCCTCATAGGTTGAGGTTGCCCTCACCCTGGGGGAGTTGTTAAATCTCTGGCACTTCTAGGTTGCCCTGTGAGTGGACTGCACTAGCTCTCATGGCACCAGAGGAAGACCTCAGGCTGAGAAGGGTGAAGTGAGGATCCAAGATGGGCAGCTGCAAGCAGGCCCTGGGACTGTCCATCCAGGCCTGAGAAGAACTTGGAGGTGGCTGAGGGCATCAGCAGTCTGCTACTGTTCCCCACTCCGGCTCCAGGACATTGCATCAAGTCACTTCACAATCTTTTCTTCTGGGTCCAGACAGCTTCAGAATCCTCACTGTGGGGCCCTGGGGAGCCATCCGTCATCGGGTCGCCATTCATAATGAAATTCATTTGCTATTCTAGTGAAGATCCATGGACCCACGGGTCAGAACCAAAATCCCCACCTTCCAGCACTGGGGGAAAGGCTGGAATGGTGCTTTATACACTGGGAAGTGCTGGTCACTTGTCAGAGGCTGTCATCAAACTGACCCCCGAACAAAGCCCAGGCTCTGTATTCACAGGGGCTGACCTTCGGGCAGCTGGGTCCCACCACAGAGGGGTCTTTATTCATGCAGTACATTCCTGCAGGAAATAGACAAAGCAGATGGTGGGGCTGCCCAAGGGAGACAGGCTGGGTTTATCAAAGAGCAGCAACATCTGACCATGCAGACATTGCTCCAAACACAGTCTGAGCAGAGGAATTCCATCCAGATGGCACTGGAAAGAGGCCTCCAGAACTGGAGTTGCCGGGCGGGGGTTTCGGCAGATTCTGCCCAGGCCAGCTGTTACCTCCCCCGGCCGGGGCTAAGGGGCCTTTGAGTGGAACTGCTGGCTGCCAGGCATGGCAGCAACAGCCTGTGGCCTCAAGAACAATGCTTTGGAAGTGGAGACTTCTGACAATCAATTAAAATGATCAGGCATCCAAAAGACCAGAGAGGAAGCAGGTCTATTGAGTCATCACCTGAGTAAGTAGCTGCAACCTCCCGAAGTGGGGAAGAAGCTCAAACAGCCAATGGGAGGAGCAGCCTGGCAGCCCCACCCCACACCCTTGTTGTTGCTCCTGCTGGTCAGCTGGATGCTTCAGGCTGAGGAGTTTTTGGATTTCTTCCCTCGCCTGTCTTAAGTTAAGATTCCCAAAAAGCCAACACTGAGACAAGAATGTGAGTGCTAACAGCTGATTTTGCAGATGATTCCAGTGGGGGGATGGGGAGAGAGAGGGAGAGAGAGAGAGAGAATCCAAGAGTCCTCAAGTGAAAACCCATAGGACTCAGGGTGCAAACTAGAGTGACCAGTGCTCAGGAGATACCGGCAGGGCACCAATGATGCCCGCTACATCACTTTCTCCATCTCCTCTTCTCTTTCTCCTTTTTTTCCTCTCTTGTTTTCTTCCTTTCCCCCTCTAGATTATTACTGTGCCTCATGTTTCTCACCTTTTCCTTGTGGATCCTGGGATCCAGTGTTTCTTAAAGTGAGGTCCCCTGACTAGCCAGGAGTCTTGGTATAAACGTAGACCCCAGGGCCCTGCCCCAGCCCTAGTAAATCAGAATATTTGGTTATGGTCCATTTAGATAAAATTCCCCAGTGCTTCTGATGCATGTGGATGTTGCTAGTCTAACCCCTCTGCATCATGGCCACAGCAGGGATTTGCAGGTTCTGGAATCCCAGGTTCTGCCCTTGCCCTCACCTGTCCACCTGCCTCCTTGGGCTTGGATGCCACCGGCTGACCACCTTGCTTCCCTGAAGGCTCCTTCTTCTTCTTCTTCTTTTTTTTTTTTTTGAGACAGAGTCTCACACTGTCACCCAGGCTGGAGTGCAGTGGCGCCATCTCGGCTCACTGCAACCTCCGCCTCCCAGGTTCAAGCAATTCTCCTGCCTCAGCCTCCTGAGTAGCTGGGATTACAGGCACCCACCACCACGCCCAGCTAATTTTTTGTGTTTTTAGTAGAGATGGGGTTTCACTATGTTGGCCAGGCTGATCTCGAACGCCTGACCTCATGATCTACCCGCCTCGGCCTCCCAAAGTGCTAGGATTACAGGCGTGAGCCTCCGCGCCCAGCCTAGGCTCCTTCTTTTGCCCAGCTACTGAACTGGGTGCCTCTTGGGTGTTGCCTCTGCCCTGGACTGATCCTTTCTGAGATTTAAGGTTTAGATCTTTATCCAACAATTGAGAAGTGGTGCCCATCCTACCTACCATCATTCACATTCGCCACATCTGTCCAGGTGCTCCTCAGAGTGGTCCTGGTCCACTGGGAGGGGAAGTCAGAGATTTAGGTCCTTCTGTGCACACAAGCAGTCACAACAAAGTGTCCCACTAAAACACAGTGTCCCATGACTTCACCGTGTGTAGCACAATACCCAATTTGCAGAGTAACACACAGGCACATCATTTATGTGTACCTTTGTACACCAGACAGCGTAATATAGCCACATGCGAAGTCACTGATAAATTTCCAGTGTGTGCATGAGAGACAGGACTAGCTGGATTTCTTAGGCTGACTAAGAATTCCTAAGCCTAGCTGGGGAAGGTGACTGTGAAGTGCAGCGGACAGAAGTACAGCGGACACCCTGCCGGATCCAGAGGGGTGGAAGTCAGCGGCGAGTCTGCGACGGCGGCAAACAGCAGTGGTGGATGGCGAGTGAAAGCTCAGCTCGAGCGGTAACAAACACGGGCCAGAAAGAGTGTGCAGTTGCAAGATTTAACAGAGTGAAAACAGAGCTCCTGATCGGGCTAGAGGCTCGCCATTGTTCCTGCATGGTTAAGTGCCCGGGTTCATCCTAATCGAGCTGAACACTAGTTGCTGGGTTCCACGGTTCTCTTCCATGACCCATGGCTTCTAATAGAGCTATAACACTCACCGCATGGCCCAGGATTCCATTCCTTGGAATCCGGGAGGCCAAGAACCCCAGGTCATAGAACAGGAGGCTTGCCGCCATCTTGGAAGTGGCCCACAACCATCTTGGGAGCTCTAAAAACTAGGACCTCCCCCCCCAGTAACATGTGCACATGAACACACACACACAGAGGCAGCCTCTCACAGTGGACCACCAAATTACATACAGTAATGTGCTATATCACGATAACACACAGGCACAAGTTGTCACAGCACAGAAAGAAACTCTTAGAACAACACATGGTCCCAGACATGTAGCCTTAGGGTAACACAGTCACAAACCACATAATACAGCTGCACAGCAAGACAGTGTCACAAACACATATGTGTACACACACACAAACACAGAGTAATTCAGTCGATGAGTGGAATCCTACACACTGGCAAAAAGAAACCCACACAAAGGATAGCTCCAGAGTAATATACGGTCATGGCATAACCACACACCCTCACACAATAACACACAGTCTTGTAGCAGGGGTGCAGAGAGGCAGTATCATACAACCCCTGATTCATCCACAGTCAGACAGAGCAGGATGGGCACCAGGGAGTGGGATGAAGTCTGATCTTGAGGAGAAAGGTTGGCTTTATTTGAACAGATGTCTCATAAAGCAGCCGGGGTATTATTTAGCTGCTTTCATGAGCTAATGGATTCCAGTAGCTCAGGAGCCTGGGGAATTCATTAGTGGCCCCCAGAGCACTTGCTCCTCCTTTACACCCTCCCACCCTCACTGACTTCTCACTTCTTCGCTGCAGCAGCCAACCTCCATCCCCAAAGAGAATGCCCTATTTGAACAAGAAGGGCAGAAGCCGAACAAATATTTGTGTCTTCAGGCCTTATTTGGCACTTACTATGATGGGAGCTTCCTTCTGGGAAGAACAAGCCTCTGCCCAGCAGATTCTGCTCGGCTTGGCCTGGGTGAGAGGCCTGGGTTCAGGCTGGGATCTGTCCTGGATCCCCATCTCCTGCTGGCAGGGGGGCCCTTTCTCTCTCCCTCCACTCGCCCCATGCCTCCCCCATCGTTCACAGCTGGGCTGTCCCAAGAGTGGTCCACCTGCCGCCTCACCTCCCATCCACTTCCAACCCACTTTAACCTGGCTGCCACATGTCACTCCACCAAACTGCTTCATCCAGGACCTCCGATGTCATCCTCATTCTGCTCACCGACTCCGTGGCCTGGGCCGCTCACTCTTGCCCACATTTGCTCCTCTCACATCTGACTTCCAGCACACACCCATCTCCTGCTTCTTTTCCTACCTCTTAGTTTGCCTCTTCTCATCTCCTTCCCGTGCTCTGCCCTTGATGTCGACACTCTCCGGCTCTCAGTCACTGACTCTTTCTGAATGCCCCCAGGAGAACTTGGGTACGTCTACATTCCACACCATCTACAACCTCTTCTGCTGGTGGTCAAGAGTGGTGATTAAGAGCACAGACTCTCTAGACTGCTATGGTTCAATCCCTCCTTTGGCACTTGCTAGCTGTGGGGCATTGCAGAAGTTACTTTGCTTTTGTGTGCCTCCGTTTTCTCATCTGTAAAATGGGGGCAAGGATAATTTCTACCTCATAGGGTTCTTTAATGGCTAAATGAATTTATATATATATATAGTGCTTATGAGAGTGCCCGGCACTTAGTAACTGCTACATAAAGGATGGCTGTTTTCATTACTCCCAATGTAGTGATAACTTACACACCTGCACTTGTAACAGAAGAAAAATATGTTTTGCTAGCTAACCTCGTGTGCTGGAATGCCAAGTAAAATGAACAATTGAAGACTAATAGATGCCCTCAAAAGCATAGGCAGAGATGACTGAGAAAGTCTCAACTTATGAACAACTTATACACAAACATCACGGTTTCCCCACTGGAAATATCTCCCATAGTTGTAGCCGGTGTCCAAGATGGCCCCAGTGATTCTCCTCTCCTGGTATCTATGCCTTTGGGTAGTCACCTTTCACACTGAGCAGGACTGACCTGTGTAAGCAACAGGATACGGCTGAGTACAGTGGCTCATGCCTGTAATCCCTGCACTTTGGGAGGCTGAGGCAGGAGGATTGCTTGAGGCCAGGAGTTCAAGACCCACCTGTGCAACATAGCAAGACCCCCATCTCTACCAACAATAAAAAAGAAAGAAAGAAAGAAAAAATTATCCAGGCATGGTGGTGTGCACCTGTAGTCCCAGCTACTCAGGAGGCTGAGGCAGGAGGATCACTTGAGGCCAGGAGCTTGAGGTTACAATGAGCTATGATGGAGCCACTGCTGTCCAGTTGGGGCAACAGAGCAATATCCTGCTGCTTAAGAAGAAAAAAAAACTTATGAGACATTGTAGAAATAATAAGATGTGACTCCCAAAGCTATCTCATAAACGATGTTGCAGTTTCTACCTTGCTCTCTCTTGGATCGCTTGCTTTGGGGGAAGCCAGTTACCATGTTGTGAGGACACTCAGGTGCCCTAGAGTGAAATCCATGTGAGGAAGGATTGAGGCCTTTTGACAACATCCAGAACCAATTTGCTATCCAGGTGAGTAAGCCACCTTCGAAGCAGACCCTCAGTCCCAGGCAGGCCTTCAGAAGACAGCTGACATCTTGACTGCAAACTTATGAGAGACCCAAAGCAGAACCATACAGCTAAGCCACTCCTGAACTCTCAACTTATAGAAACTGTGAGAGGTAAAAAATATTTATTGTTGTTTTAAGCCACTAGGTTTTGAGTGTTTTTTTTTTTTTTTTTTTTTGCCCAGCAGAAGATAATACACCCACATTTTCCAATTCAACACTCTTGGGAAGTGACTAAGGAAGAAAGATTTTTTAATGCTATTATACACCTTAGAGAGAATGAACAAGACCTGCCTCATCTTCATTCATATCTCTGTTTCCACAATTGAGCTCCTGAACTCTGTCCCTTACCCTCTGTGCCTCTGATGTGAAAAATGTTGGTGTATGGGTTGAAGACAAGATGAGATTAGTAATTCTTAGGCCAAAAAGTTGAATATGTTTGTAGAATTTGTCTAATTTACGGGCTCTTGACTGGGCTTATGAAGTACATGGACTTCTAAAACTGTCAGTGGAATGTATATGCAAGGGCACTCTTCTGGGGAGAGGCCTATAACTTCAATAAGATTTCTAGGCCAGCTCATGTCTGTAACCCCAGCACTTTGGGAGGCCCCGAGGTGAGAAGATCACAACAAAGCAAGACCCTGTCTCAAAAATAAAGGGGGGATTGTAAATGTGTCAGGACACTAAAATGTCTAGAACTACTGACCCAGTGTAGCACCCATTTAAAAGATTGGACAGCAAAAAACAAAAACAAACAAATAAAAAAATAAAAGATTGGACAGTAACAATGAGGGTCCAGAGAATGTTAGAAACCAGAAATTCATAGGGAACCATCAGCACCCCAAATATAATAGCCAAGAGTGAATTTAATTGGATTGAATTCTAGAGCTCAAGGGGAAAACTATTATCTATTTTGCTTACCATAGGCTCTCTAGATCCTAGCACTGTGCCTGACACATAGTAGATGCACAATAAAAATGTGCTGGGGCTGGGCACAATGGTTCATGCCTGTAATCCCAGCACTTTGGGAGGCTGAGGTGAGAGGATCACTTGAGGCCAGGAGTTTGAGATTAGCCTGGGCAACACAGTGAGACCCTGTCTCTACCAAAAGAATTTTTTTTAATTAGCTGGACATGGTGGTGCATAGCTATAGTCCCAGCAACTCAGGAGGCTGAGGTGGGAGGATAGCTTGAGCCCAGGAGGTCGAGGCTGCAGTGAGCCATGATCACATCACTGCACTCTAGCCTGGGTGATAGAGCAACACTGTCTCAAAAAAAAAATACATTGTATAAATACCACCCATTCCCTTGACCAGCCCTAAAAATGTATTGGACGAATGAATGAATGAGTGAATGAATTAAGTAAATAAATGAGGGAAGCAGAGGGACAAAGGACACATGGGCAGGGACATATTTGACATGATGAGTCAGGGGATCTTGGCCAATTAGAAAAGAAATAGACCAAGCAAAGGGCAAGCATTTTGGTAGGAAATGGAGACAGAAAGAAGTAGACATCTTAGTGATGCTAAAGAGAAGGCAGAGTGGAATTAGAGAATGAAGAACACAGGAGCTGTCACCAGAAAGTTTAATATTTTCGAGATGGGTAAGTTGTGGGTGATGACAAAGTCTAGAATGTGTCCGCAGGCATTAACTGAAGGGGTAAGGGGGTGGAGGTCATTGGAGTTGAGAGGGTCAAAAAAAAACTACGAAGCCAGGGTGCTGGATGGTTGTCCAAAGCAACATCAAAGTCATCCATAATGGTGCCAAAATACAAGCTAAATAAATAATTCTTTGCATTCTTTCTGCATCAACAACAAATGAGGAAGCAGAGTGAGGTTTGCAGATATACATAAAAGATCAGAAAAAAAGGCAAGAACAAGAACCAGTTGACAGACAGACATGAGAGAAAGAAAACAGGAGGGTACGAGAGGTGAGCCCATGAGAAATCACAGCCTAGGCATAGAAGAGGAGGGGAATGTGGCGATGATCTTGCCACCTGGGGAGTCAGACAGAGCAGACCTCCAAGCTTAGACCCAGCAGTGCTCCACACTGTACTCAGTGGGCCTGGTTAGTGGGGGGTAAATCTCACACCTCCCACCGCCCACTCCTCACATATATTTATCTCACTGGAACTTCATACCACCTGGCAGGTCTGATAGTTACAGATGAGTAGCCCCAACTTACAGTTGAAGAAACTGAGGCCAGGGAGTGAAGTGACTTGACTATGATCCCTAAATCATTCATCAAGCTGGGTCCAGGGAAAGAACTAGGACCTAGGTGTGCTGAGTCCCCATTTCATGGCTATTGGGGCTATGGTAGGGAAAGGGTGCACAGCGGTGGGGGAAGGGATATAGCCAAGCCAGGGCAGTGGAACCCATCCCAAAATATGTCCCCAAGTGTAGGGTCAACAGCTTTGCTCCAGTGGGGTGGAATGGGAAGACACTAGAAAATGTGGGAGCCCTTCAACGCCCAACCTTTTGATTTCTCAAGAGTCCAGTGCTGGAGAGAGGCTGTTAGTGCTGAGTCCATGGCCTGCATAAACCACCTGGAGAAAGCTCTGCTCTCCCACTCCACTCCCTTAGTAGCATCTGTGGCACAGGGAGCTGGGAAGGGAACTGCTTGTCTGTTATCATCCACAAACACCTGTGCTCTAGAGATAACATGATTAACTCCAGAGAACAGGGGTCAGAATAGTGGGTACACAATGGAGGCCAGGGGTCCCTGGGTGACAGGAAGGAGCTCTGGGGGCCTGCTTGGAGGAGGGGGTGCTGGTGAGGTGCCAGGGGTCAGAGACACACTTTAGATCTTGCTGCTTTGCCCTGGGGGCTCCATGCAGGCCTTTCCCTAGGCAGAGGGGTCGCCCATTGTTTCCTTATCTCTGGGAGCCAGTGACAGCCTGTCCTCCAATGTTGCTGATCGTATGGTATTGTTATCACCCTGTGCCTGTCACCGGCCAGGGCCGTGGGGCTGTCGATTTCTGACAAACAGCACTTGAGCGCTAAAGGGAATCTGTTCTTGGCCTTATCTCCAGCCTGCGTATCCTGCTTTAGCTTCACATTTCGTCCCTGTGGGGCCATCACTTTGCCAATAGCAGTCCCTGGAGCACCCAGATAAATTGCTAGCTGCCTGTGCCCTGGGGCTCTAGTCAATGGCTGTGGGGACTGGCAGTGCACAGACTGGCACCTCTGGTCCAGGTCAGCATCAGCATCTCTGGGGCACTGTGGCCAGAGATAAAGGCCAGAGCCCTGGCCACACCACAGGCACAGAGATTAGCTTGGGGAATGTCCCCAGCTTCAACATTCAATAGCTGTGTGGTCTTTTCATTTGCATACCAAGTTTGAATAAGAGAGAAAAACAAGTCAGCACCACGGACAGCGTCCTGTGAGGCCTTTCATTAAGCGAAAGAAAGGAGGGAAGAAAGGAGGAAAGGAGAAGGTGAGGGAGGGAGGAGAAAGGGAGGGAAAGGGGGAAGAGGCAAAAGGAAAAGGAGAGGAAATGGTGATGGTAGGGGAGGGAGAGTTTCTCTGCAGGCCAAATAATGGTGTGGTATTTTTTAGTCTCTACTTTCAGCTTGGCCAGTGGTTGAAGAAAAGACTATTTGACCAAGGAAGGTTAATTGAAATTAAAGGTTCTTCTGACCTTAGATAAAGAGGGATATGTGGCTAGGCATGATGGCTCACAATGGTAATCCCAGCATTTTGAGAGGCTGAGGCAGAAGGAGTGCTTGAGTTCAGGCAGATGAGACCAGCCTGGACAACATGACAAAACCCCGTCCCTACAAAAAGTACAAAAATTAACGGAGCATGGTAGTGCATGCCTGTAGTCTCAGCTACTGGGGAGCTGAGGCAGGAGGATCACTTGAGCCTGGGAGATTGAGGCTGCAGTGGGCCAAGATCCTGCCACTGCACTCCAGCCCAGGGTGACAGGGCAAGACCCTGTCTACACAATAAATAAAATAACATAAAAATAAATTTAAAAATTTTTAAACTTAGCTGAGCATAGTAGTGCATACCTGTGGTCTTAGATACTTGGCAGGCTGAGGAAGGAGGATCTCTTGAGCCCAGAAATTCAAGGCTGCAGTGAGCTATGATTGAGCCACTGCACTCCAACCTGAGTGACAGAATGAAAATCTGTGAAAAAAAAAAAAAAAAAGCAATGAGATACTCCACACCAATAGAGACCAAAGAAGGAACTTGGAAGAAATGACAACAAACACAAAGTAAGCATTTGTTGTGCTCCATGCTAAGTTACTTATATGCCAGAACTCAACTCATTTAGCCCACCCACCACCCTTATGACATAGTTGCAATCAGATCCCCCATATTACAAATGAGGAAACAGCATATGAATGAGGTGTAATAACCAGCCTGAAGTTGCACTGCCAGCTGATAGCAATGCCTGTAACCTTGGGAGAAAGAAGATCCCAGCTTAACTTTCCTTCCATTTCACTCCTTTCTGATCTTCTCCTTTCACCTTGAGTATCCAGTATCTTTTTGAATTTTTAGCACGAGTTGGCTTCTTAAACTTACTGGTTTACATGCCCCTATGTTTGCAAAAGGAGAGTCCTGGGTTTCATTTTTTAGCTTAATTTAACTTAATTTAGCTTAATTAATTTTTTGGATTTTCCAGCTAGGGCATGGTTTGCTTCCAAGAGGCAGAAAAGGGGCTATTTGGGGAAGACCTGAGGTCTGACTTGCTGCCCATAGTCATACTGTGACTGATTCCTGAGGAGGGGGCAAGACTTGAATGCTTGAAAATGGACCTCTGAGATTGTCACATGCAAGGTTATCTCAGGAAAGTTCCTTGTGTGTTTGGCTGATCTGAGGTAAAGAGAATAATCAGAAAGCCCCCAAAGTCAAGCTCCAGCTTTACTGTCAACTTTTAATGACCTTGGGAAAATCCCCTTTTCTCTCTAGACCATACAGGGAACTCATGGAGGCCCCATGTGGTCACACAGGGCAGATACTTGCCACATGTTATTAATTAAGGATGAGTTTTCTCCATCTATTTTTCTTTGGAAATAAGAAGGGCTTCATTACTTTCTAGCATAGCCTGATCTGAGTGCCTGAGCCTGTGTTCCACACTGAAGATAACACTCAGTGTACAAGGAGATGACAGAGCATGTGCTACTAGGGAGATTAACACTGGATGGGAAGAAGGTAGATGATTGGCAGATGGAGGAGGGCTTACACAGCCTTGATAAATAAGAGTTGCCATACACTGTAACTCTTTGGGGGAAGCTCAGAGATCCTCCCTAAGGCACCCTTCCCTCTCCCCCCAACACACACACATTTAAATCCTCAAGGACATAATTCCTGAGCTACAGAACAGGGGCTTTTTTTTTTTTTTTTTTGAAATGGAGTCTCACTCTGTCACCCAGGCTGGAGTCCAGTGGCGCAATCGCAGCTGACTGCAACCTCCATCTCCCGGGTTCAAGCAATTCTCCTGCCTCAGCCTCCCAAGTAGCTGGGATGACAGGCACGTGCTGCCACACCTGGCTACTTTTTTTGTATTTTTAGTAGAAACAGGGTTTCACCGTGTTAGCGGGGTTTCACCGTGTTAGCCAGGATGGTCGTGATCTCCTGACCTCGTGATCTGCCTGCCTCATCCTCCCAAAGTGCTGGGATTACAGACTTGAGCCACCGCACCCAGCCAGAACAGGGGCTTTTGATGGAAGGAGATAAGATGGCTTCACAGCTCTTCTTCCCCATGACTTTCTCTGATGAGCCCTCTTTGGGGCTTCCCTCTGTCCTTATGGATAGCTTCTTTCTCAGCACATCCTGAGGCTGGTGCTCAGGGCCTCTTTAGCTTGGGGGAGAGAGCAATTGGCATGGTTTAGTGAGTATCACAGCAGTCTGGTAGACATAACTTAGGGTATGAGCTACAGAATGGAAAGGGGTCTTCTTTTATTTCTTTATTTTAAAATTTATTTTTATTTTTAAAATAAAAATAAAGATGGCATCTTGCTATGTTGCCCAGGCTAGAGTGCAATGGCTATTCATGGGCACAATCATAGCTTGCTGCAGCCTTGAATTCCTGGGCCCAAGTGATTCTCCCGCTTCAGCCCCTTGAATAACTGGGAATACAGGCATGCACCACTATGTCTGACTGACAGGGATATTGTGAAGAGAGTACCAACTCATAGAGAGACAGAATGTGCTCAGGAGTGTAACCTTTGCAGATAAAGAGAGACCCAGGTTCAAATTCAGGCTTGATGACTCTAGTTGTTTGACCTTGAACAAGTTGCTTCAGTGTCTTCATCTGCTTGGGAGAAATAGGTTTGAGAGATCTGTTAAACCTCCAAGTTGACAAGTCAAGTAGGCTGGGCCTCAGAAGAGAGAATAGGACTGGAAAAATAAGCATAGGAGCTGTTGTCTATGGATGATCTTGTAAGTCATGGGAGTAGATGAGTTTCCTGCAGGAAGGTTGGGAGAGAGATGTGTTATCTTGGGCAAGTTATTTAACCTGTGTTTCAGCTTCCTCATCTGCAGAATGGGGATGATAATAGTATTTACCTCATTGTTCTGAGAATTGGATTTAGATAGCTCATGTTCAAGCATTTACAGTCTGGTAAATGCTTAATAAAGAAGGATGATATTATTAATCCTTACCCAGTACTTCAAGGCTCATGTAATCATCCCCATTTTACAGAGAAAGAGACTGAAGCTCAGAGAGTCTAAGGTCTCATGACTTGTAGCAGCACATCACTATCTATAAGCCCATGCCACACTGCTCCTGTTCTTGTAGGAGAATACCATATGACACAGTTCTTAAAATGCAAGAGGTGAGCTATATGAATCTGGCTAGAAAGGGCAAGGCTGATCCTCCAAATGGCAGTGGTAGGAGACTCTTGGTTCAGAAGAAGCCATGGTAGGGTAGAAACTACCATGATCCTTTTAGGATAAGTTCCAAGGACGAACTCCATATTATGTGCACTTCCAGTTCCCCATCTCCCACATTTAACCCCAAGTTGATAAATGTTTTCCGTGATTCAGTTCCTCCCAGTTCCAGAAGCCAATGAAGCAAGGTTCGTGCAAGGAGTGAGTCCCATTTGCAGCCTCAGATGAGCCAGTGAGGCAGAAAATGTAGATAATAAAGAGAGCTAATGACAGGCCTCTCCAGCTTCCTGAGCTGGCCCTTGGGGAGAAGGAGTCAATGAGCTCCTGTCGCTGCTGTGCCGGATTCCCGATTTCTTCATCTTCTGTCTCCTGCACAGTCCCCTTCCCTGCCTGGCTTGCAGCCTTGGCCACTGATTGCAGCAGTTCGCACTGGGAAACAAGACCACAAGAGATCTGGGGTATCTTTAGGGCAGTGGTGAGATGTGGGAGGCAGGAGGCAACTTGGTTTTCTTAGCAAAGATTGCACAACTTCCCCAGCTCCCCAGAAAACAAACTTCCTTAGAAATCACATGGAGATGACATACAAGGAAGGTCCCACCCTGGAACTCATTGTTAATACCACTAGTAAAAACTGTCACTGAAGGGGGAGAGTTAGAATGTGTCAAGCGCTACACCGAGAGTTTTATATATAGTACCTCATTTAGTCCTTACAACAGCCTTTCAGTGATTATATTATTATTATCCCCATTTTACAGATGAGGAGACTGAGCCCATAGAAATGACATTATTTTCTTAAGATCACACAACATGTAGTTGGCAGATCTGGAATTGAAATCCAGGCCAATATTACTCCAAAGTCTAGGCTGGATTGCCTCTGTCCTTACATATTGTCTTGAAAGACAATCAGTTTCATTAATTTATTCAAAAATTAGCCAGTCTGTCAGAGAAGTGGTCCTAAGCTAGGTGTCTCTTACTTCCTCTGTTGGGAGCACTATGCCTTTAGCAATAAAACCTTGGGTTGTGTGCTCTCTTGATACTAATTGAGTTGCATGATTGACATTCTAGAGTTTGTGGTCAGCTAGAATCTTCATATCTTTTTCATGTGGGCTAGGGTTAAATCAGTGGACTGTATTCACACAACACACAATGGTTTCAAGAGGTTTTACTGCCCTGGGAACCTGATATCCTACCCTCGATAGTTCAAAACAGAGATATTGCATTTAGAATGGTTTTCACTTTGTTTTCTGTTTTTACTTTATAATCAAGGTATAAGTATACAGTAAAGTGTGCTTATTTCAAATATATATCTAGTTCAATTAATTTTCACCCAGATGGAAATAGAGAACCTTTTCCCCATAAGATTCCTATTCAACTCCTCTACCCCAGAAGTAACCACTATGGATTTCACTGTTTTAATTTGAAATGTTCATTTTTACAAAATATCAACTTTTACAAAAGGAGATTTAAGTCTAATAGAATCCTTTCATCCCAGCAATTAACGTTGTTCATTCTTCCTTTTTTTTTTCAGTTGTTGCTAAGCTTTGAAAAGCCCTTTTACCTTATGAGACCTGACGACTACCCAAATTTATGTTTTCTGGGTTTTATCTATGTTTAAAAAATATTTTATTGCAGCCATAAAAAGGAACGAGATCATATCCTTTGTAGGGACATGGATGAAGCTGGAAGCCATCATCCTCAGCAAACTAACACAGGAACAGAAAACCAAACACTGCATGTTCTCACTCATAAGTGGAAGTTGAATATTGAGAACACATGAACACAGAGAGGGGAACAACAAACATCAGGGCCTGTTGGGTGGTGGGGGGTGAGGGGAGGGAACTTAGAGGACAGGTCGGTAGGTGCAACAAACCATCATGGCACATGTATACCTATGTAAGCAATCTGCACGTTCTGCAAATGTATCCTTTTTTTTTAAGAAGAAACAAAGAAAAAAAAGAAGCACAAAAATATGTTATGTGTTTATATTATTTACACCTAAGCATTTAATTCAGTTGGAATGTATTTAATGACTGCTCTGGTATGAAGGTCAAAATAATTTTTTCTCATCAATTATCTTTATACCGTTATTGACAAGTTGTTCCCTTCTAAGTTGATCTTTGAAAGTTCTTTTATTATAAATTAAATCCTTATATGTAACAACTTTCCCATCCTAAATTGGGTTATTAATGATGCCTATCTAACAAATGAGGGTAAAAACCAGATTACGTGTGATAAAGTAAGTGTAGCATCTTAAGACAGTTTAAGTTTTTGCATACAGTGGGTTCTCAACAAGTGTCAATTTTAATCCACCCACCTACCCCCCAGACCTTCTCCCACACATATTTAAGGCACTGTAACTACGGAAAGAACTTTCTAATAAAACTGTAAAACAGGCTAACCCTGGAGATCAGATGTGCAGCCAGAAGTCAGAGGGCCTCTGATTAACATGTTTTTGAGAGATTCTGTTTCTTTCCTGAGGACCCAGATCAATGACTCCCAAACGCCAGTTTTGAAGCTGATGACAATGCATGGTGATGTTTCCTTTTCTCAATGAAATTAGAAAAAAGGGCAAACCAGGAAGTTTTTATAAAACCATTCTAAATAACTGTTCCTTATTCTGAGATTATGGCTTTCCTACTTATTAAGTTTTAAAATGCCCTTTGTTTTTATCAAGCATTGGAGAGAACAGGTGATAGTTGTTACTCTTAAATGTCTTCACTTGGCATTGTCCTTGATGGCTTGCAATTTTTCTGGTTCACAAAATCCTGAAATCTCACAACAAGATCAATTGTGAGGTTGACTGCAACATCACAAGAAAAGGATCCAATAATTCTGGTTGACATTTTTCCCATTTTTCAGAGCACCATACACTATACATAGTAGGTGGTCAGTAATCATTCATTCGTTGAATCCACAAAAGTTACTAATCACCTGCCTGGAAGTTTGTTTGTCATTGGCCAAGAAGAAACCCATAAAGCAGGGCAAACTTGATTGGGCTGAGAACTGTGGACCAGGCATTTACCTCTGGGCGTTGTGCATACATTCAATCGCTCCTCTCGCCCAGCCGTCAGCACCTTGGACAGCTCAGCCGCAATTACCCGGGTCTCTGAGGAAACCTAACTAAACATAGACAAAGGCATTTTTACATTATCTTTTCTCCGCTTCATTATTTAAACAAGCGCCTCCTGTTCATACACAAGCCTTCCTCTTCGTATTCTTAAACCTCCCTCTCAGATGGTTTGCCTCGCAGTTTGCAATTCCCTAGCAAAACGGCCAGCTCCAATCTGAGCTGCGGAAATGCCAATTTTAATTAAAAGTGCAATTTTCAAATCCACCCAAAGCTCAGATAGGATATGGCACACTTGATGCCCTGTGATCTTTCTGGCTGCTTTGTTGATTAAAATGGGTGTCGCTCTAAGTGCTTTGTCAAATCTTCACAAAAAGGAGAAGAAATTGACATTTACACCTCTATACCGACAAGAAAGTGATATATTAGATTCACCCCTATTGCCACAAAGGCTTGATTGTGGCTTAAGGGCAGAATTAGGCCAAAAGGTCCCCAGTGATAGCTCCGTTTTGATGCTTCAACCTTGAGGGCTCTTTCTTCAGCTGGTGGTGATGGTGGTGGTGGTGGTGGTGGTGGGAGTCGCTACACAATGTTCCCATTAGCTTTCCTACCCCTCTCTTCCCACTCAGTGCCTCTGCAAGGACTTTGAGTTTCTGGGGTAATTGTTCTCTAATTTTGGTGGATACAAGAACAACTTAAAAAGCTCTCTTGAAATATAGATTCCTTGGCCCCACTTCTAGAGATTCTGACTCAATAAATAGGTTTGGGATGTGGTCCCAGAATCTGAATTTCAATGAAGCACCAGATAATTCTGATGAAGGAAGTCTTTAGCTCATACTCTGAGAAAATGTGTTCTGGTAATTCCCAGAAAGTTGTCCACAAGGGTCTGAGCTATGGAGTGGGCCAGGGATTAAATCCTGGGCAGGGAATCTAGAGGCATGACCCTGTCTAGCACTGACACTTGCATTCTCATATCCTTGGACAACTCACTTCTGCTCTGTTATCATTTATCATTTTCTATCTTTATAAATGAAGGATCACGCAAGAGACACACTTAATCACTTAACATGCAAAGATCTTCAGCAAATCAGTAATAAAAAGAGAAACCACCTGATATAAAGATGGATAAGTGATGTGAATAAGCATTTCTTGGAGAAGAAAATACAAACAATGAACAAACATTTGAGAAAATAACCAACCTTAATAGTAATCAGATAAGTGCAAATTAGAATAAAATAAGTTTTGGTGTTGTTTTTATTTCTGCTGTTTTTCTGCCTTGCTTATTTGCTCATCATATTGAGGGAAGAGAACATTGTGAGTTGATAGCAGCCAGTGTAGGGTGTAGAGAAATGAGAATGTCCTATGTCATTGGTGGAAGTGTGAAAGACTACAACATCTTGAGAAAGTAATCTGTCAGGACTTATTAAAATAGAAAAGTGCATTCTTTCACTCACAGTTTAGCTTTGGGGATTTATCCTACACAAAGAAATGCATTAGGACATGTAGATATAAGCAATGGATGTTTACTGAACATTATTTGTAGTGGCAAAAAATGGAAATTACTTAAAAGTCTATCAACAGGGGACAGGTTGAGTAAATTCTGCTACATCCAAACTGGGGAATATTATACAGCTATTGAAAAAAAAGTCTATTAGATCTGGGAGGGTTGATCTTGAAAGATATCCATGATCTATTATAATGTGAAATGTCAAATCACAGAGTAATGAGCATAGTATGATCCCATTTTTTGAAACAAAAAAGAAGAAAGCTCCAGACTGTGTTTGTATATATGTGTATGATCTCCAGACTGTGTTTGTATATATGTGTATGATCTCCAGACTGTGTTTGTATATATGTGTATGAGCTTGGAATAATGTGTGGAAGAAAATATACCAGACTATTAATATTGATTTCTTTTCTTTTCTTATTTTTATTTATTTTTTGTGTGTGATGGCTTACCACAACCTCAACCTCCTGGGCTCAAATGATCCTCCCACTTCAGCTTCCCAGTAGCTGGGACTGCAGGTGCACGCCACCACATCTGGCTAATTTTTCTATTTTTCTTAGAGACCAGGTCTGTCTACGTTGCCCAGGCTGGCCTTAAACTCCTGGGCTCAAGCAGTCCTCCCACCTCGGCCTCCCAAAGTACTAGGATTACAGGAATGAGCCACCAAGCTTGGCCTTAATGTTGTTTTTTGTTTGTTTGTTTGTTTTGTTTGTTTGCAACATGAGATTATAAGGGAAACCATAATACTTTCTATATTCATTTTCACGTTGTATAATTGTTCTGAAAGAATATATTACTCTTATAAATGAACAATTATAAAGTTGGCTTGAGAGCTAATCAAAAGCCAAAAAGTCCTAAGGGCTGGATACAAGGGACCACTGAGATCCTTCCCAGCTGCTACAACCTGGGAACACCCATCTTCTTCCCCAGATTGGGATCAAGGTCCATTTATGTTAAAGATTCAGAGTCACCTGGAACCAGGCAAGATCTTCATGGCAATGTTCATTCTAGTGTGCCCACTGCAGAGTCCATCTAGGAGAGACCCTGGCCCCTGAAGTTGGATTTTGGGGCCAGATAGCACCTCACAGTCCTAACCCATCCTGGGGACTTGCAAGTGGAAAGACAAAGCAATGCCCTCTCTCTTCTCAGGTTCTCCCAGAGCATCACCTGACTCCATTTTACCCTGTGAAACTCACACCCAGGCCCATGTGGGGTTCTCTGGAAACTAAGGAGAGATCTGAGAGGCCAAAATAGATGCCCCTTTATCAACTAAGATGAACCCAAAGGTTAAGGAAACAAAGTTACCTATTGGTTAAGGGTTCAGGTCCTGACTGGACTGGCACATTTCTAAATTCCTATAGCTCTAAGCTCCCTAACAATAGGAGCTATCAGACCCCTTGTAGCTCTGATTTACAACCCAGACCACTACAGCTCTGACTAGACAAAGGGCTGACCTTGCATTCTTTTCTCATAAGCAATTGCAGACCTTAAGCCATTTTCAGCTAGCTTATAGAGGCTGTGTGCAAACTGTCTTTCTGTCCTATAGTTCACCTTTTGATGTAAAGAGCCAAATTCTACCTCATTTTAATGCTAAAACCCCACCCCAAAGTGAACATGGGATGTATCTTACATATGTATTTACCTAGTGTGCATGTATGTGCTCAGCTCCCCTCATGAATGTATATACCTTTTCCCCTAAACCTGCTGACAATGTATGACTCTATTGTGTAACATGGACACTGTGAGGCAGAAAATCCAACCTGTCCTTTCTTTTTTCAGAGAGCACCTTTAATCCATGCTGGAGACTTTCTCTTCCCAGCTTACAAACTGATATTACCTATAAAGCTCTTTTTTACTATTTAGCCATCTGGTGGTCTTCTGGATGACAAAGCCATGCCATATCTCATGGAGATGATCTAAGAAGCATCCAAAAGACTTCAGGTCCTATGTGGCCCTTGGTACTGCCATTGTGGGGTTGCCTATTCACAACACAGAAACACAGCCAAGAAGGATGCTGGCACCAGAGGGTCCCCTGAGAGCCACCCTCAGCCCTCTCATTGGTGTGCCAGGCTTCTCACAGTTATGTTCAGAGAAGGACCCAGTGACTCAGGCTACAATGATGCTTTTTTGCCTCTTTTAACAAAAATATTGAAATATATCACAAGCTTAGAAATATAAAAGATATAAATGTGCACAATTTATTTAAAAATTCTAAACATCTATGTGAGCACCACTCAAATCAAGACATATGTGTTGCCTGAGACTCCCCATGTGATCCACCCCAATCATGCCCCTTCCTCCCTCTGAAATAAAACACTATGGTCAACCATTTTGTTGCTTTCTTTCATATATCTACCACCTTAGTAAATATCCCAGGACAATATTTCAGCTTTATCTGCTTTGAATTTAATATAAATGAAGTCATGTTTTATGTATTTGTGTCAATATAAAAATTATCCATTTTGTGAAGTGTACTGTGGTCCATTCATTTTCACTACTGTATAGTATTCTGTTGTATGATTACACCACAATTACTCATTCTGCCTTTGATAGGTTTTTGGTTGTTTCCAGTCATTGCCTATTACAGACCATGCTGCTCTGATTATTATGTATATATCTCCTAATGTTGTATACATACAGAAGTATCTCGAGACATAAATAAAATTGCTGGGTTACAGGGCTTGCATATCTCCAGATTTACTAGATAGTGTCCAACTGTTTACCCAAATGGCTATACAAATTTACACTCCCATCAGCAGTGACAAAGTTCTCAGTACTACACTATCTCACCAGAATTTTATGGGTGCTCTTTCTCTTCTAAGAGTCTTTGAAGATGCTGGTCCTTCTTCTCACAGTATTTCCTTTCCCTATTTTTAATTTATCTTGTTAGTTCTAGGTCATCATTAAGGACTCTTCCTCTTGTAGCCTTCCCTGACTCCTTCAATCTTGGCTATGTGCCACCCCTGGCTCCCACAGCCCCCTATATTGTCCCCTCTATCATAGGTATTAGACTGTATTGTAATTGCCTGCTCCCTTCCCTATCTTGCCCCCCACCAGACTGGGGACTCTCTGAAGGCAGGGGTGTATCTTGTTCCAGTGCAGTGCCTGGCACACACAGGTGCTCAATTCATGACTGCTGAATAAACAAGTAAAACTAATTTCTCTTCTCAACCCATAGTTCTCCTCAACCATCAGGAAGCCAGGTGAGTATTAAGGCTTTCCAGAGAAATGTTGCCAAAACAATAAATAATAACTCTGGGGAAATTAATTGTTAGATCTGGCTCTTTCATTAGTAGCTCATCAAAGGACTGTGAGCCCCCAGTGGGACTCTTAAAAATAAGTAACCGATCAGCATGGAAGGAAAGGCATCCTCTTCCCAGCACCCCCTGCCACTACCACCACCAACACACAAACAGACACACCTCCTGCGAATTGCAGGGCCTGGCCATTTAACACAGTTATTACCAACTCCCACTTAGTGAATTATGAGCAAGAGCCTCGAGAGAGCTTTCAAAGATCTTCAAATGGATGTTTAAAAGCATGCGATTGCTCAGTCAGGCTCAGCTAATGGCATTTATTACTTGGAGGATAGGGTATTTACATAAAGCTGGATTTTTATTATAATGGTCAAATCGTTCCTGAGAGGGAGGGTGGAAGGAAGAAGGAAGGGTGAAAGTGTAAGAATCAACTTCAATTCCATTTGAGCACATGTCAAATCCTCTATTCCCACTATAAGGCTGGTTCTCTCAGATGTCAGCATAACAATCGCTAGGGCAGGTCTTCAGTAGGGTGACCCTGGCACAGGAGTGGACAGATCAGAGCATGGCACTGTGTTCCCCTAGAACAGAAGACTCAGGACCCTGGACAGCTCACAGTGTCCGCCGAGGATCTGTTGGTCAGTTCTCAGACAGTTCATTCTTCCTAGGGTCCTTCCACTGATGCTTTAGTGGAGGTCCCTCATTTATCCCCACTCTAGTCTGGAATGGAGATAACCAAGGGCATTCACTCTCTCCTGGCTTCACCAATGGTCCTAGGGGTCCCCATGTACTCCTCTGAATGACAAGGGGCGAGATGAAGATGGGTTGAAGTTAGTTATTATTGGCCTCAAGGAGCTTGCATTAGTTGTCCATTGCTGCATACCAAACTACCTCCAAAACTTAAAGGCTTAAAACAATAATGACATATTATTTTCTCATGATTCTGTAGATGAACTGGGTGATTCCTCTACTGGTCTTGCCTGGTAACTCATGCAAATACAGTTGGCTGGTGGATCAGTTGGGGCTGAAGGATCAGGCAGTGAGTATGTGTTTAATGGAGGAGGTGATAAGGGGATGACTCTGGGAGATGAATGTATGTTCTCCAGGTAGGAAAGACTGAGCAGAAAATTTTAAGAAGAGGAAGCAACATGAGAGCAAAGGTATGAAACAACAGGCGGCTGTTTGAGAGCCATGGGAACTGGCAAGTGGTTCTGAATGACCAGCTCATAAGAAAGAGTTGGAGGAGAATAATTTCAGATAACTCTGGAGAGGCAATTAGGGCACTGGGTATCATGTAGGACAATTGGCCTTACCTCATAGGTGTTGAGGAGACCTGGAGTGATAGGTGTTATTTAAATGAATTATACTACATACCAGGCACAATGCTGAGCATTGGAGATGCAACATTATCTCACTTAATCCTAGCCATTGTCACCATTTTACACATGAATAAATTGAGGCTTACCCAGGATCACACACACAGGTGTCTGGCTCCAGAGTAGTTGTTTTAATTATTATATTCCATAGCCCTTCTGAAGTGGCTTAGAGTTGGGAGTGTAACAGGTAATGAGGAATGGAACAGGATTAAATTTGCATATTAGCAAAAAAAAAAGGTTGAAAGAGGTGTGGGGAATTCCATAATTAAATAAACACAGAGACTATTGGGTTAAACAAAGTTTATCAGAAACCTGGTACTGCTGGACTTCTCAGAGCCTTTAGTATGCTAATGTGCACTGGAAAGTAAGCCCTTTTATTGACAGCTCTATTCCCAATACCCCAAATAGTGTCAAACATATAGTAGATGCTCCATAAAAGTGTACTGAATTAATAAATGAGTGAATGAATTTATGTTGGGAAGCTGCAAGGGCTTCCATATTTCAAAATTGTTTATAGAAATATGAGGTGAGAGCTTGCCATACACCAGATCCCAGGCAAAGCACGAGGACATGAAGATAAGCTGATATGCCCATGCCCTCAGGAAGTGGCTAGTCAGAAGGTATTTTCTCATTTTACACAGGATTTAATTTTTATGTAATTCTCAACAATCTTGTGAAGTTTTCTATTTCATGAGAAAAGTAAGGCTCAGAGAGGTGACATGACTTTCCTAAGGACTTAGAGCCAGGATGAAAATTGCCAGCACCTTGCCTGATGGATGTTACCCCTGCATTGGTGGAGGAGAGAAAAGTGGTGGATGGCTTGGAAGTTACCACCCCATTTACACACTAGAATCCTGAACAACCACAGGCCAGGACCACACTGTCCCTTCAGACAGAGTACCTGAGATTGTCCCTGTTCCTTCCTGCTATGGGAGCCACTTGCTTCTCCATGGCTTGACCACCCAGGAGAATTCTGAGGCAGGGAAGCAGCTAATGCAAGGCTGTGACTAGGTCTACCTAGGCCCCTCAGTGGGTAGACCTTTCCTACAGAAGGCCAGTCCGTTGCCAACACAAGCCCTCTTGCTCTGGGTGCAGGGGAAGTGGTGGGGGAGTTCCCTCTATCATCAAAGGGTCCTGTGTCCTGTGGTCACACAGTCACACATACAGTGTGACTATATGTGATAGTCTATACATGCACAGAGACACATGCATACACGTACACAGAACCTAGACTCTATGTGCACACACACACAAGTGCATCCCTAACAGAGCATGCAAGTTCATGTACACGCATAGTCTCATATACAGAGTGCAAACATACAAGTGCACAGAGCATGCCCACATAGGTGGGTTTGGACACACATGCACAATCACATACCTGATAGCCATCAATCACCCCATGCTGCAATTCCTCTCTGGAGGGAGAGAGTAGGAGGTAACTGGAGAGGAGAGGGTGCTGAGGCAGAGGGGCCTGGGGGAACTAGTGACATGCTGTCCTTAGACATGACAGCTCTGGCCTAGGCTGGCTGTTTTAGAAGGTCTCTCCCTTCAGCCACAGGTTGTCTGTTGTACCATCAGTTGGGAGGCCCTAGCAGACCTGGCCTCTTGTAGATTCTAGCTCTTGTAAAAAAGTAGTCATCTCGACAGGTGGAGGAACTTAAAAGAGGTTCTCCTAGGACCAGGGGCACTTGTACAACCCCATTTAATACTCCTGAAATAAGTTGAATTAACCCCATAATTTTAGGAGCCAGAATCATCCCATCACTTATTTCTCTGAATCAAATATGATCAGTTTTAAATCCCCAACCACCTGGCCAAGAAGGAAATTAATTTGTCCTAATGAAGCTTTTTCACCACACCCCTACCCCTGCCAGTGGAAGAAAGGTCACAAGGGTTTATCCAGAGCAGCTCATGTGGGGAGAATCCTCTTTTCTTCCATTTCCACTGGCCACTGCTGAAATGCTCATTGTCCAAACTCACATAGTCCCTTGAAGACAGTTGCTTCTGAGGCTTGAATGTCAAGCATGAGCACAGGGGCCGCTGCTGGGTCTGGAAACCCTGATGCCCTGGACCTTTGCTGGGTCTACCCTTCCTAGGGGCAACTTCTCTGTTGGCCCAGGTAGAGAGCTGGTGTTGATGGCCAGCTCTCCTCACTCTCTCCATCCTTTCATTCACCAAATGTTTACTGAGGGCCTCCAAAGGGTCAGGCACCGGGCAGACAGTGATGCACAGGACTATCTTCAAAGAGCTCCCAGGAAAGGAAGACAGTAACTGCATAATAACCCTCAGATTGGCAATGTCTGCCTACCCTCTCCTCCCAGATGGGGGGCTGGAGGCATTCAAATCAGTCCACTTTTCTTTGCCATTGCACTCTGTTGGGCATGAGCTGATCATCTTCAGCTGCACCCAAGTCTTTTAGGGCCCTCCTACATGAGAGTGAATTATCTGCCCCATTCCCCAGAGGTTGGGCAGCCACCGCCTGATGGAGGTAATAGCAGAGTTCCCTTCATCATTTCTCTAAGGGAGGCCCAGACCCTTCCTATAGGGAGGCTTCTAGGTGGCCTTCCTGAGCACCCCAGGGTTCTAGAAGTGGGTGTGCAATTCTCTCTCTCTCTCTCTCACACACACACACACCCCACACCCCACACCCCAAATGAGATTCTTACAAGTTCCTAGAGCATAATCAGTTAAAAGAACCATTGAAATATGCCTTCTTTTATAACCTGATTCTCCCACACAAACTGATCTACTCCAGCAGACTTAATTCAAATGAATTGCCCGTTCTCAGCACTATAAAAATGACTTCATCACAGTCAAGAGAGAAAGATTAGAAGAAATGAATATGTGGGTGATTGAATACAGGATGTCCAGTGACAGGGGATGGAGATGCGGATTTACTATCTTGGTTCAGCCTCGGTTTATAATGATTGAGAGGGCTGCCCTCTCAATGGGCAGAGGCAGGATGGCCACAGGGTAAACACTGCTCCAGCCATGCCTGGCAGCCACCACCTGGCACAGAGAAAGGCCAGTCTAAGCTGGCCTGGCCACATCCAGCCTCCTGCTGTGGTCAGCTTAAAGGAAGCACAGAGGTGGGATCTGGAATCAGCCTGCCTGGGTTTGGACACCAGCTGTCCCACACAATAGCTGTGTGGCCCTAGGTAAGCTGGTTTACCTCACTATGCCTCAGTTTCTCCATCTGGAAAATGGGAATGATTACAGCGAGGGCCTCACCAAGTTTGCTGTGAAGATTGAATGTTGTAACACACACATGAAGTGGAGTGCTGGTCCCACAGTCAAGGACTGGCCGGGTGGACTTAGTATCAGCATCTCTCTACTCAGCCAGACCTCTGCTGCTGTTCTGGGCCTGGCTGGGGCAACATGGAGCCTCCGACTCTTTGAGAAGAAATCAACTAAGTTAGGAGGAGCCTTGGGCTGGGTGTGAGGATGCCTTTGACCCTTTCCACCAAGCCATAGCATCCATGTACTGTGCTGTGACTTGGTAATAGTGCAACCAACTTAGGTTCAGATCCTGGCCCTGCCGTTTACTAGCTGTGTGAATCTGGGCACATCATTCAAACTCCCTGGGCCTCATTTTCCTCATGTGTGTAAATGGAGCCACCAAGAGTCCTTACTTCATAGGGTTGACATGAGGACTAACTGAGATAACCCATCTGCAGCAGGCAATACAGCCCTGGTGTGAAGGAGGCACTCAATAAACACGGGCTATTATTAATCCATTATCCTGATGGTATCTCATGGTACTGCTCCTCACATTCTGACTCTAGATTTTATCTACTAGGCTGTTTTATTTTGAGACAGAGTCTCACTCTGTCACCCAGGCTGGAGTGCAGTGGTGTGATCTCGGTTCACTGCAACCTCTGATTCCTGGGTTCAAGTGATTCTCCTGCCTCAGCCTCCCAAGTAGCTGGGACTAAAGGTGCGTGCCACCACGCCTGGCTAATTTTTGTATTTTTAGTAGAGATGGGGTTTCACCATGTTGGCCAGGCTGGTCTTGAACTCCTGGCCTCAAGTGATCCACCCACCTCGGCCTCCCAAAGTGCCGGGATTATAGGCGTGAGCCACTACACCCGGCCTAGATTTTATCTACTAGATTGTGAAGCAACTGTCCATCCATTCATGCATTTATTGAGCAAATTGCTATTTAGTGCTCAGCTCAGAATGCAGTGATGAACCAGCAAGGCCTGGACCCTGCACTGCCTCATTCATTCATTCATGCATTCTTTCCACAGAGACTAGGCAATGGTGTCCCAGGTCCTGGAAATACTGGAAAGAACCGAGCAAAGCCCCTGTCCTCAAGGAGCTCACAGTTTTGTCGGGGAGACAGAAGAGAAACCAACAGACAAATCTAAATACAACTTTAGGTGGTCAGTGCTGTGAAGAAACAGTGGGTAGGGTATGAGGATGGGGAGGGTCTTACAAAAGGTGGTCAGCAAAGGCCTCTCAGAGGAGGGGACGCTGAACAGAGGCCTGTGTGAAACGAGGGCCTACTTACGTAGGTGTGGAAAGTACAAGGTTAGGAAGGGGGTGGGAGAACAAGGTCTCCCTCATCTGCGCAGCCCAGCAACCCTCATTCCTTCCCAGTTTCTCAGAGAGACGTCCCCCCGCCCATATGGTCACGGAAGTCAGAATCTTGGGGGTGTCATTTTCCCCCTCACCCCTAAACTTAGCTAGCCACTGGTTCTGTAAACTTTACTCCCTAGTCTTCTTTTGCGTTCTGTCCCCCAAGACCTCACCGACATTTTCCCCCACCTGGACCACGGCAGTAACCTCGTCCTCCCTGGTCCTCTGGACTCCAGTCTCAGTCTCCGCCTCCCAAAAGCCAAAGGGACCTTTGTAGAACACAAATGTGACCAAGACCTCTGCCCACCTCCACCCCCAGCCTCCCTGCAAATCCCTGCTGTCCTCAAGAACCATCCCAGACCCTTTGCCGCAAATTCGAAGCCCTCCAAGACCTAACCCCAACCCCATCCTCGGCTCCGGGCCTCGTGGACTCTCCTCCAGGAGGCCTTCCCGGATCCCACGGGCTGGGTTTGAGGGTGCCCCCGGAAATCCTGCCCGAACCTTAGATATGGGTGTCCGCAGTGGATGAAGGAACGGATGGCGCTGGGAAGACTGGGCTGGGAGTCTGAGCACAATTCAATTTAAAACTCCCTTCCCACTCCCACCCAGGGAAACAGGAAAGGGTGGCTGGCGGCGCCTACAGTTTGCATTCCTAGCGGGGGGCGAGCGCGCGACGGAGAACAAAAGGGCGGTAATGATCCGCAGCTGCGCGAGCGGCGGGTTCCGCCCGCGGAGACACCCGACCACCGACGGTCGCTGTGCTCACTACGCGTGCGCGGCCAGCGGGCGGGGCTCCCCGGGGCTCTGGGGGCGGGGTGGAGACGGCCTGGTGTGTGGGTCCGGGTGTGGGGGCGGGACTTGGTATGGATGGGTGGGGCTTGACGCGCGGGGGCGGGGTCTGGTGTGGGTGGGCGGCCGCGGACTCCTGGGACCCTGCAGGCTGGGACCTTCCGGACCAGCTGCTCGGCGCCGCTCCGCTGTCATCAGGCGGGCGAGGAAAAGCCCCGCGTTCGCCGGTCGGCGCGGAGCCGAGCAGAAATTTGTTGATTCAGAAAAAATGAGAGCACCACGACTAAACAATGGCGGAAAGCGGCGACGACGCCGACAGGGCGTCCTAGCATCCCCTCCCTCCCTCTCGCGGGGACACGGGGAGCGACGAGGGAGCTGAGCTGAGGGCCCGCGCGGAGAAGGGGGCGAGCGCTGCCAGCTCTGGGCTGGAGGCTGGGGGGTACCGGCCCCAGGGCCGCACCCTGAAGCCCTGAACTTAACGTCCCTCTCGGGCCCCCAGAGGCCCCTGATCCCGCTACCCTGGGTCCAGCTTTGAATGTTTCCGGACTTAGGGCACTGGGGTTGGGCCATCCTTTCTGACTGCAGGGGCGCATGAAACCCAGACTCCTCACCGTGGCCAATAAGACCCCGAGTGATCAGGCTCCAGCCTCATGCTGCACCACGGCGCCCCTTAGTGTGACTCACACGTTCGTTGTCCTTTCCGTTCCTCAGACAAACCCATCGCTTTCCTGATTCCCTCTGCCTTGGAAAGCTGTCGACCCACTCTTTGCATGACTAGCTCCTTCAGGTGTCAGCTTAACTATCACCGCCTCCAAGAGGTCCTCCCTGACCCTCTGATCAGAAGTGGAGCCCCACCCCTCCGTTATTCTGTATGATAGCGTCCTGTTCATTCCGTTCTTTTTCAAGGCATGAAGTAATTTTGTAACTAGGTAGTTTTCCATAAACTTCATAAGATCAGGGACCTCTTCTTTACAGCTTTCCCAAGTCCCCATCTGAGTTCCTGGAAAGTCTTAGGTTCTGAGCCCACCCCTTCTCCCTCCCGAGGATGTGTTTTTCACAGCGGCATTTACATATTTAAAGCCAGCGCACAGCCCTAAATTGTGTAGGGAACCTAAAATCCAAGCCTGGAAGTGATGTATCCGGTGAGGTCATTAGGGTTGATTTTCTGAGCTAAATAATAATAGGCCAGCTGCAGTGACTCACATCTGTAATCCCAACACTTTGGGAGGCCGAGGCAGGAGGATCGCTTGAGCTCAGGAGCTTGAGAGCAGCCTGGGCAGCATAGTGAGACCTCTTCTCTACAAAATAAATAAACAAATTAGCTGGGCGTGGTGGCACGTGCCTGTAGTCTAAGCTACCCAGGAAGCTGAGGAGGGAGGATCGCCTGAGCCCTGAAGGTGGAGGCTGCAGTGAGCCTTAATTGCACCACTGCACTCTAGCTTGGGCAACAGAGTGAGACCCTGTCTCAAAATAATAATAGTAATAGTCATCATCATCATAAATATTACTAACTTAGCACTCATCATGTGCCACGCCCTGTACTGGGGTATAAATGTTAGTTCAATTCATCCTCATATCAATCTCAGCTTATTTGTGCTTTTAAGCATTGCCAGATATGCCTCCGGCTGGAGGGAAGGATATGGTGTTTGCATTAAACGGGGATTGCTGACAGGGGTTATGGGGAGGCCCAAGAAGATGCAGGGCCAGCTGAGGGGCCTGCTACTTGGTGCCCAGCATTGGAGACTTGACCGAATTCAAGGCCAGGCTCCTCTTTTTATAATCTGTGTATCTTGGGAAAGTCACTTAACTTTCTCAAGCCTCAGTTTTTGCACCTTAAACGGGGTCAGCCTGGGGCTCTCCCCTCCTGGCCTGATTGGGATTCAAGTCGAAACCAAGGGTAAGAAAGCATCGTGCATGTGACGGTGACTGGCCTAAAAAAAGTTTGCTGCTGATGATTGCAGAACCCCCTCCCCAAACTGCAGTTTAGAAGCCACACAAGCAAGTAAGTAAAGATGCCTAATGAGTAATAAGAGCAAACACTTACCTGGTTCTCACTGTGTCTTACTGCTGTGCCAGGTGCTTCACGTACATTGACTGATTCATACCTCAGAACACACTTGCCGGAAAGGCATTATTATCCTCATTTTGCAGAATAGGAAGCTGAAGCACAGAGAGGTTAAGTAACTAGCCTAGGGTCACCCTGGGGGAAGTGGCAGAACTGGACTGGAACCAGGCAGCTGGGCTTCATCATCAGTCCCTTCAACCTTTTGCTGTACATCAAAATTTAGTGTTCACATTTTTAAGAGGCAAACTAGATGACACAGTGGTTGCAACTCCTTTGGGGTAGGTCCCGTCTCTTCACTGAGACCTGATTATTTTATAGTAAAAATCTTCTAATTATGATGACAAAGCTGAGTGTTTTTAGGCAAGATCTTGTTTACTGTCATCTCATATGATTGTGGTTTTTTTTTTTGTTTTCTTTTGAGACAGGATCTCACTCTGCTGTCCAGTCTAGAGTACAGAGGTGCGACCTTGGCTCACTGCAACCTCTACCTCCTAGGCTCAAGTGATCCTCCCACCTTAGCCTCCTGAGTAGCTGGGACTATAGGAGCACTCCACTATGCCCATCTAATTTTTACAATTTTTTGTAGAGATGGGATCTCGATACATTGCCCAGGCTGGCCTCCAACTCCTGGCCTCAAGTGATTCTTCCCCTTTGGCCTCCCAAAATGCTGGGATTACAAGCATGATTGCCCAGCCTACAAACAAGCCGTTGTTGGCAGGGAAAGGCATATTTTAAGGATTGACATGGTGGGACAGGAAGAGCCCTAAGCTCAGAGTCAAGAAGACCTGAGCACTAACCCTGGCTATGGCATGGACTTGCATACATATCCTTGCACTCCTGGGTCTCCAAACACAACAACTGGCATCATTGCTCACAGTGTGCTAGGAACTATGACAAGCATTTTATATGCATCACAATAAGCTTTTGAAGCTTGGATTATCACCCTCACTTGGAGGACGAAGAAACTGAGGCTCGGGAGTGTGGACAGGGGGTGGTCCTTAGACCCAGGAAGGGAAGCCAACGCTGCTCTCTAGGCAGGGAGGGAGAGGCGGGGCAGCCTGGTCTCTTTCACAGCTAAGAATAGTTAAAAGGCAATTACGATGCTAATTTCAGCGCTAATGGCTACAGCAGCTGAGAGAGGGGGAGCTGAAAGGTGCTGTTAGCAGAGTTGCTAGCCAGGGCCTGCAGACAGTCCCCTCTCCCTGGAGACCCCTGGGCCGTGGCTGAGTCACAGCAGAGACACTGGCTCATTGTTCCCTAAATAAAGCAGCCACTGGTCCTGGACAAGGCTCAGCTCTTCCAGGTCCTTCCACAGTGTCCCTCAGAGTGAAGGGAGAATAGCCAGGAGTCTGGGAGGGCACTGTGGACCTCATGGGTGATAAAGATGCTCAGGAAATCCCACTTTTCCCTCCCCCTTTCCCTCCCTTCCTGCAACAAGCACAAAAACAACAATAACAACAACAAAATGTGTTTGTCTATTGGAGGCAGGCTACCTGTGGCTTACCAGCCATGTGGCTTTGAGCAGTGTATTTTATTTCCTGTGCCTCAGTCTCCTCATCTGTAAAATGGGGTTGACAACAATAGTACCCATTTCATAGGGGCAGTTCTCAGGTTTAAATGACACAGCTCCGGTAAAGCCCGTGGCATGATGCTCACACACAGTAAGTGCTCAATCAAGAGTGAGCTGCTGGAATGGGGGTAACGTCGGGCAGTGTGCTGGGGATGTCATGCCAAGATGTACAAGGTCCTGGCCTTGTGCTGGAAGGACAGCTAAGCCATTAGAGAACAGCTTGAGAGGTAATGGGGAGGGCTGAGGAGGCAGTGGGGTCACAGGGATGGAGAGTGGCTGGCAGGGAGAGGGCTTTACAGAGGAAGTGACATCTCAGCCAAGGTCACGAGTGAGTATGAGTTCAAGGTGGAGGATGCTTTCAGATTTCTTCTCCATAACTGTCCCATCAGCAAACCCATCGGTGCTAAGCAGAGCCCACTGGTCAGTCACACACATGCTGTTGTCTGTCTCTCAGAAATCAGGACTCAGCTGAGGTCAGGAGTTCGAGACCATCCTGGCCAACATGGTGAAACCCCGTCTCTACTAAAAATACAAACATTAGCCGGACATGGTGGCGCGCTCCTGTAGTCCCAGCTACTCAGGAGGCTGAGGCAGGAGAATCGCTTGAACCTGGGAGGCGGAGGTTGCAGTGAGCCGAGATTGCACCACTGCACTCCAGCCTGGGCGACACAGTGAGACTCCGTCTCAAAAAATAAAAATAAAAAAATAAAAAAATACAGATTCTAGTCCCACCCCCAGAATTTCTGATTCAGCAGATTTAGGAAGGGAGCCTCGTAATTTGCATTTCACAAGGGTTTCCAGCACGCAGAGGCTGCTGGTCAGGTGACACTTTGGGAACCCACTTCTCTAGCCTCATCTCCTCCCACTGCACCCCATGCCCTCTCCACACCACCTTTTCCCCACTCTATACCTTTGTCCATACTTATCCCTCTCAACAATTCCTTTCCCCATTCTTAACTCTTATCTGTATGGAAAACTCCTACTCATCCTTTGAAACCCAATTCTTATGCCACTCTTCCTGGGAAGGCTTCTCTGACCCTTCTAGGTATGGTTATTTCCATCTGCTTGCTTGCCTTTCTCTCTTTCTCTCTTTTTTTCTTTCTTCTTTCTTTCTTTCTTTCTTTCTTCCTTTCTTTCTTTTTCTTTCTTCTTTCTTTCTTTCTTCCCTTCCTTCCCTTCCTTCCCTTCCCTCCCTTTCTTTCTCTCTTTCTCTCTTTCTTTTCTTTCTTTCTACAGGGTCTCACTCTGTTGCCCACACTGGGGTACACTGCCACAATCATTGATCATCACAGCCTCAAACTCCTGGGCTTAAGGGATCCTCCCACCTTAGCCTCCTGAGTAACTGGGACTACAGGCACTCACCACCATGCCCAGCTAATTTTTATTTTATTTTATTGTAGATACAAGTGTATCAGTATGTTGTTGCCCAGGCTGGTCTTCAACTCTTAGCCTCATGTGATCCTCCCACCTTGGCCTCCCAGAGTGCTGTAATTTCAGACATGAGCCACCATGCCAGGCCCCAGAAAAGGTTTTTACAGATCCATTTATTGGAGTGGAGTTTCTCAAACTTGGATGTGCTCATGAATCGCCTGGAGATCCGGTTAAAGCACAAATGCTGATTCAGTTGATTTGGGGTGAACCTGAGCTTCTGCCTCTCTCACCAGCGCCCATGTAGTGCCAAGGCTGCTGGTCTGATGCTGGTCCAGTGCAAAGTAACTAGAGCCCTTCTCACCTAGCGTCGTCATGAGCTGTGGATGTGCCTGCCTCTAGTATGTGGTGTGCCCACTGTGCCTCTCATCCCAACCCAGCTTTCAGTTACATCACGTTGGTGGCTTGAAATCGGCCATAGTGAAAGTATCTATATCACAAAAATCAGCAAATGCTAAAAATCAAGCCTCTTTTCCCTGGAACACAGAAACATTTATCAGCACACAACTGCCTCCTACTTACCCCTGACTCCCCACCCCAAACCTAGATGTTTCTTGAGAACCAAGACTTTCCTTTTATCAGCTGTGTGTCTCCAAGGGTTAGGCGGCTATTTTCTCAACTCTGGCTGCATGCTAGAATCACCTGAGGAGTTGTAAAATAGTGACTCCCAAGCATGAAGTGGGTGGGTGGGTAGAGCCCAGACATCAGTATTAAAAAGAGGCTGGGCACGGTGGCTCATGCCTGTAATCCCAGCACTTTGGGAGGCCAAGGCGGGTGGATCACCTGAGGTCAGGAGTTCAAGACCAGCCTGGCCAACATGGTGAAACCCCATCTCTACTAAAAATACAAAAATTAGCCAGGCGTGATGGTGAGTGCCTGTAATCCCAGCTACTTGGTAGGCTGAGGCAGGAGAATCACTTGAACCCAAGAGGCGGAGGTTGCAGTGAGCTGAGACCACACCATTGCCCTCCAGCCTGAGCAACAAAGCAAAACTCTATCTCAAAAAAAAAAAAAGAGCCAGGTGAAAGTCTGACCCAAGAATACGGAACAAGATGATGGAATTTTGAACTAAATTGACTAGAAGATATTTTAAAGCAAAACTAAACTAAACTAAAAACTAACCCTCTGAAGCTGCCCTGATGGTTTATAAGGAGGTCTATAACTCCAGTTTGAAAAGTATGAATGCATGCCTGGGGTCCTCTCTGCTCTAGCCCCCACAAAGCCTGCCTGAACAACCTGTTTTCCAGCCTCTCTCCTTGTCTAAGTAGGTGCAGAAGAGTTAGTCACAGAGGCCAGCGGACAGCATGGGCTCAAGAAGCACAGGCATGAGACAGGTACCTGCATTCCCCTGTCCCCACCCACTGTAGACACCATGAATCCATCACCCCAGAGCTCAGACTTCACCTCAGAATCCCTCCCATGTGGCCCAGGCACCAATTTCCAAATATGCAGAGTTGATACCTGAATTCAACACTGTGTGGTCTAAGTAGCAACGAAAATTGCCTTCCCCACCTTCTTTTGTGACCCCTTTAATTGTAGGTGGTTTCTATTTAATTGCCTGCTCTTATCTCTGGGCTCTTGGTTCTGCTCTCTGCCTCTGTGCCATCTCCTGATGCCTCCAGCTCCCCAGCGTGAGTGGCATTTTGCTTTGGAACTGGGCACAGGGCCTAGCATACATCAGGTACTGAAACCACGTGTGTTGGTATTTGAGAATCTATGAATGAAAAACTAAGCTCTCCTGGTGTTTTGGTTATCTATTATTTCATAACAAGCTACTTCAAAGCTTACTAGCTTAAAGGAAGAATAGTTTTATTTGCTCATGATTCTGTGGGTCAAGGACCTGGTCAGGGTTCAGCTGGAGGATTCATCTCCTTCACATGGTATTATATGGCTTTACTCATGCAACTGGTAAATGATACAGACTTAAAGAGGGCCGCTCCATGTGGCTGCTTGGGCTTCCTCACATCAGGGTGATAGGGTTCCAAGAAGGAGCATTTCAAGCCGCAAAGGTAGAATCTGCTAATTTCTTAGGGCTCAGTCTCAGAGTTATACAGTGTCACTACTGTCACATTCCGCTGGCCAGACCAGCCACAGAGCCAGCCCCAATTTAAGAGGAAGGGAAATGGATTCCACTTCTTTTTCCTTTCTTTTTTTTGAGACGGATTCTCGCTCTTTCGCCCAGGCTGGACTGCAGTGGTGCGATCTCGGCTCACTGCAAGCTCCGCCTGCTGGGTTCATGCCATTATCCTGCCTCAGCCTCCCAAGTAGCTGGGACTACAGGCGCCCGCCACCGTGCCCGGCTAATTTTTTGTATTTTTAGTAGAGATGGGGTTTCACCGTGTTAGCCAGGATGGTCTTGATCTCCCGACCTCGTGATCCACCCGCCTCGGCCTCCCAAAGTGCTGGTATTACAGGTGTGAGCCACCGCGCCCGGCCTGGATTCCACTTCTTCATGGAAGGAGTGGCAAAGAGTTGGCAGCCATCTTTAACTCACCAAATCTGGGGAGTTTACAGGTATGGGACCCAGTAGGTGCCCAATAAATATTTCTTAATGAATGAATAAGTAAACTGCATTGCCGGAACTGGCTGGGCTCCCCCAGTTCATGTCTTGTCACCCGGATCCCAGGCCTGTCCAGCATCCCCTTGGACAAACTAAGACTTCACTTCTGACCCAGCTTCACATTGCAGCAGTAGGGTGGTAGGTGAATTCCTACCCCCAGCCTGGCATGGGTGAGGCAAGAGGGGGATGAAGGCCTTAAGAGTGGGGATCCCACAGCAGGGCATGGGTTGGGGCTTCCTACAAATGAGCCACACTTGGGGGCAGGGAGCCTGGGCTGCCCCGGGCCCATTTCCATTTCATGGAGTTGGAGAAAATGCTTTTTTTTTTGGAACACTAGAGGCAGAGAGCAATCTGGGTTGCTATGCAACCAGAGCCTGTGCCCAGCTGATAACACCAGAGGAATTAACTGTCCTTGTCCTGCTCAGGCTCTGGAGGAGGGGCTGACGGCTTTCCAATGTCTCTGCCTCAGCCCTGCCAGCTGCACCTCTGGCCCTGTTATAAATGGGGGAGCCTGGAGCCAGGTCCCAGCCCCCTCTCCTTGCTTCACAAAGAGCAGCCAGGGGGGATCCCCTTGTCTCCTGCCAAGGGGGCACCTTGTTACAGTGTGAGGATGGGGCTGCCTGAGGGTCCCTTAGACTCAGGGTGTCTCTGTCCTCTTTGATCTACTAATGAGCTGTGAATTAAAGACAAACCTGAACTCAGAGGGAGTCTTTAAGAAGGGGCGGGCTTGGAGTGAGGACAAGATGGGCAGAATGAGGCCAACTCCTGGGGCAACGGAGACACATAAGAACAGCTTCACCAGGGACCAGCCAGCACTGACCACACAACCCCCGAGGTCCGGGGAGAAGCAGGTCCGGAGAAGGCAAGATGTCCTAGTGGGCAGGGGAGTTGTTTGCAGGGTGGCAGGACTTTGGCGTCATTAGAAGACCGAAGACACTCATGTCCAGTGTCTGAAAAGCTGAGGGCAGCCTGTTGGGGGGATTCAGGGGGTGAGTGGGCGAGACCCAGGGGGCCATATTTAATGTGTTCATCCCTACACTAGGCCGGTACTCCTTAAGGGCAAGGAACATGTAACATATGGGATTCAGAGTCAGACCTGTGTTCAAATCCAGCCACTCACAGCTGTGTGACCTTGGGCCAGGCACTTCATCTCTGTGAACTTCCATCTTCTCAGCCACAAAATAGAAATAATCATATCTACTCTACAGATTTGTCATAACGATGAAAGAGATCATGTATCAGGTTGAACCACAGTAAGCTGGCATTTTGTGGGTAAAGACTGGTGGAATCTCAGCTCTTTCATTTGGTTCAGCCTAAAATGTCAAGCACTGAGCACATAAGATCATTCAGTAAACAGAAGCAGCTATTATTGTCTTTTGTTGTGCTAGGTGGTCCAATGTGCATGTTCAGTGAATGAATGAAAAAAAGAAAAAAATAGGATCAGGATTGAACAGGGGCTAAGTTGCAGTTGGCTGCCCCCAGGGCCCAAAAGATGCTGACAGGCATTATAGGAATCCTCGCCTGGGCCGGGAGAGTGACCCGATGACTCCAGGAGGCTGAGATCACAGCCCCTGCCTGTCTGCTCTGGGCGTGGGAGAAGCATTGCTCCCCACCCCTTGCCTTCTGTGTTTATTTCTCTTTCTTGCCCCACTTACTGGGCAAAAGTCTTGTTTTCAGGTTACCATGGTTACCATTTACTTGCACGCTTACACCATGCCAGGCTCTAAGCTAAGCACTTTGCAGGCATTAACTCATTTAATCCTAACAACCACCTAACTTGAGTCTTATTTTTTAACCCTTTGAGGTAGGGTTTTAAATTTTATTTTAGCAAGGTATAGTTTACATGCATACAATTTACACACTCATTTTCAGCATCCAGTTCAATGAGTTTTGACAAATGCATATTTCCATGCAACTATCACCACAATCAAGAGGCAACATTTTCATCAACCCCAGAAAGCCCCCTTGGAACCCTTTGGAGTCAGTTCTCCCACAGATTGTCCCAAGAATTCTCCCCTCCCGCAGCCCCAGGCAACCACAGCTGTGCGTTCTGTCACTATAGATTCGTTCTGACTTTCCCAGATTTCATATAAATGGAATCATACATGTCTACATTTCGTGTCTGGCTTCTCTTGCTCATCATTGGCTTGTTCCTTTTAATTGCTGAGTAGTTATGGACTGAATTGTGTCTTCCTCAACCCCTCAGAATTTGTAGGTTGAAGCCCTAACCCCCAAGGTGAGTGCATTTGGAGATAGGACCTTTAAGGAGGTAATTAGGTAAAAGGAACATCATAACGGCTGGGCCCTGGTTCATGGGACGGGTGTCCTTATAAGAAGAGGAGGAGGATGCCAGGAATGCAGGCACACAGAGAAAAAGCCATGTGAAGACACATCTGCAAGCCCAGGTGAGAGATCTCAGGAGAAACCAGCCCTGCCGGCACCCTGACCTTGGACCTCCAGCCTCCACAGCTGGGAGGAAATGCATTTCTGTTGCATAAGCCACTCAGGCCATGGTGTTTTGTTATGGCAGCATGAGTTGGTGAGTGCAGCAGTGTCCCACCAGGTGAGCACAGTTTCCTCATCAACCAGAGGGAGTGGTTTTATAGGCGAGGACAATGAGACTTAGAGACCCCCAGCTAAGGTCCCACAGATCAGCTAAGAACTAAGTCCCGGTCTGTGTGACTGTGGGACCTGTGCTCCAACTGGACAGAAAACAACATGGGCAGGGAACTCATTTGAAGGCTGGGGAAGTAAAGTGCCCTGGGGGGTCCTGCCTGCCCCTGCTGGAGCCCAGGGAGCCCTACCTGGGTGGGAGGACACAGGTAAAAAGGAAATACCCTGGGAGGGTCCTGCCAGGCCTCTATTCTTTGCCCTCAGACACCAGGACACATTGACTGGCACTCGGTAGGAGCCCAGCTGGAGGGGTGGCAGTGCCCCCAGGCTGGAGAGAGCAGATCCAGTGACTTAGTGAGGGACAGAGACCATCCTGGGAAAGATTCTGATGAAGACTCTGCCCTGCCTCCCTGATCCTCAGTCTACTCATCTGCAAAATGGGGATGAGAATTTGCCTTTGCTGATCTCACAGAGAAGGGAGGAAAGAAGAGGATGAGAGGAACAGAGAACCTCATCCTGCCACACCAAGAGGTTGGGTGGGGAGAGTGATCACTCCCATTTCACAGATGAGAAAACCGAGGCTCAGAAAAGTGATGGGACACTGGGATCTGGGCCAGCCCGCCAAGCAGCATCCCCACTGCTGATTGAAATGCTGCCTCCCAGCATGGGCTGCAGGACCTTTAGTACCACAGGACAGAGATGCCATGATCAATGCCTGCCTCCCCTATGGGCAGGAAGAGCATGAAGGCAGGGGTTCTGTCCAGTTTTGTTCATCTTCATATCATCTAGTAGAGTTCCTGGCACATGGCAGATACCCAGCCAATATTTGTGGAATGAATGAATGATAGCCAAAAGTACAAAAAATTAGCCAGATGTGGTGGCACACACATGTAATTCCAGCTACTCGGGAGGCTGAGGCAGGAGAATTGCTTGAACCTGGGAGGCGGAGGTTGCAGTGACCCGAGATTGCACCACTGCACTCCAGCTTGGGCAATAGAGCAAGACCCTGTCTCAAAAAAATAAAAAATAAAAATAGAGAAACAGAAAGTACAATGATGGCTCCCAGGGTGGGTGTGGGGAGGGATGCAGAATTCGTGTTTAATGGGTACAGAATTTCTGTTTGGGAAGATGAAAAAGTTTTGGAGGTGGTCACGGTTGCACAACAATGTGAATGGACTTAATGCCACTGAACTGTGCACTCGAAAATGGTTAAAATTGTAAGATTTTTGTATGTATGTTTTACCACAATAAAAATATACATACCAGCCGGGCACGGTGGCTCATGCCTGTAACCCAGCACTTTGAGAGGCCCAGGCAGATGGATCACCTGAGGTCGGGAGTTCGAGACCAGCCTGACCAACATGGAGAAATTCCGTTTCTACTAAAAATACAAAATTAGCCGGGTGTGGTGGCACACGCCTGTAATCCCAGCTACTCGGAGGCTGAGGCAGGAGAATCGCTTGAACCCGGGAGGCGCAGGTTGCGGTGAGCCGAGATGACACCATTGGACTCCAGCCTGGGCAACAAGAGCGAAACTCCATCTAAAATACATGTATATATATACACATATAAATACATATAATAACATTTGCTGTTTTAGCCCTTTCGACTGTGCAATCCAGTAGTGGCATTAAGTCCATTCATATTGTTGTGAAAACATCATTTTAAAATTACAAAAACAAGCATGGCTACATTACGAAATAAAATGTAAAATTCATGTGAATATTTGAGAGGAAATCATAAAATTTCACAAAAGAGCAACTTGTGTGGCTGCCTTGGAAGCTCTGAAGGGCAGCCAGTTCTGTCTGGTTCATGCCAGTATCCCCAGATCCCATCACAGGGCTGTAGACAGAGGACACCATGAGAACATTTGATTTTAAATGTTAACTTGTATTTTAATTAATTAATTAATTAATTTTTGAGACAAGGTCTTGCTCTATAGCCCAGGCTGGAATGCAGTAGCACGATCATAGCTCACTGCAGCCTCAACCTCCTGGGCTCAAGTGATCCTCCCACATCAGCTTCCCAAGCAGCTGGGACTACTGGCACATGCTGTCACGCCTGGCTCATTTTTTTTTATTTTTTATTTTTAGTAGAGACAGGGTCTCGTCCCGTTGCCCAGGCTGGTCTCAAACTCCCGGGTTCAAGCAGTCCTCTCACCTCGGCCTCCCAATGTGCTGAGATTACAGGCATGAGCCACGGCATCCAGCCTTCAACTTTTATTTCAGACACATTCAGGGAGTACATGTGCAGGTTTGTTATACGAGAGTATTATATGATGCTGAGGTTTGGAGTATGGATCCTGTCACCCTGGTAGTGAGCATAGTACCCAATAGGTAGCTTTTAACCCACCCTCTCCCTCCCCCATAGTAGGCTGCAGTGTCTACTGTTCCCATATTTATGTCCATGTGTGCTCAACACTTAGCTCCCACTTATAAGTGAGAACATGCAGTATTTGGTCTTCTGTTCCTGGGTTAATTTGTTTAGGATTATAGCAAGAATAGTGTTTTGAATGGATGAATGCATAATTGAATGAGCCAATGGGTAGAGTTCATGTTTGCTCCAAGCTCACCTGCACTTTCCTCTTCCCTTAGGGCTCTTTGTTGGGAAAATGTCAGGGAATATTGTCCCACAGTGTTTCTGACTCAGAGGCATTCCCTGAGCCCAGGCCTTCTAGAGGCAGTGGTTCAGCCTCTGAGGATTGGCGCCAGCCTGGGTGATGGTCAAGGGCTCTCCTGCCCTTCTCTAGGCTCCACTGTACTCCAGCCTGGGCAACAGAGCAAGACCCTGTCTCAAAAAACAAAAAACAAAAAACCAGCATGACAATAAACATTCTATTGTAATTTCCCAGATTTCAAAGGAATCTTTTTACTCATTATTTAAAAGCCTGCACAAAACTTCATATATTCAGCCAGTCTCCCTATGTTTCTTTTCTTTTCTTTCTTTTCTTTTCTTTTTTGAGGTAGGGTTTCTTTTTTGAGGTAGGGTTTCGCCCTGTCACCCAGGCTGGAGTGCAGTGGCACAATTATAGTTCACTGTATCCTCAAACTCATGGATTCAAGTGATCCTCCTTCCACCTCCTGAGTGCACACCACCATGCCAGACTAACTTTTTGATTTTTGGATGAGATGAGGTCTCACTGTGTTGCCCAGGCTGGTCTCAAACTCCTGAGCTCAAGCCATTCTCCCTACTAGCCTCCCAAAGTGCTAGGATTACAGGCATGAGCCACCACACTGGCCCTTATGTTTTGACATTAAATTGTTTCACAGTTTTCCATGTTAACCATATTAGTTAAGATGAGTTAGGAAGCTATTTGGCCTGGACCCTGACATCCTAAATCCTGGAACAACACCTACAAGCCCTGCAAAGTCACCTTGGAGATACAGGCACCAAGGACAAGCCAGGTCATACTTAAATTTTATAATTCGTGGGGGCTTTGGTCCCAATGTCTTCTGTAGAAACCCAGATCTGCCTCCCAATTCTGGTCTAAGTCTACTTCAGCCAAGGGGATCTCTTTCTTCTATGCCTGGGGTCCTGCAGACATAACTTCTCCTGGCAATGGAGTACAGAGGCGTCAGCAGCCTGGATCTTCTCTTAAAGTTAAATTGTGCAGCCAGCATAAACAATGCTGAAAGAATTAGCTTCACGATATAACCTTTCCACAATTAGAGATTATTTCCTTAGGCTACAAATCCAGATCAACTGAGAGGAAGAATCTGAATGTTTTAACTACTCTTCGAATGTAGTGAAGTTCTGATAGAAATGAAAAGAGGGGACATATCCTGTAAGGTGCTTTTCCCAGTAACCCACCTAATCTGCCAGCCTTGTCCTTCACTTCCTTTACCAAGCATGGTGAGGAGTACAGAAGCCAACCAGGCCCAGGGGCTGGTCTGCTCAGAACCCAGGCCAAGAGGAAATGTGGGCACCCAGGTCTGTGAAGCAGGAGGAAACCCAATTCATGGGGTTGAAAGGGAGGAAGGCTGAAAATCTCTTCCCGCAGTTCCTGGTCCATGCTGGGACCCAGGAGATGCTAGCCATTGCTCTAAACTCTTTAAATTTTAGCTCTCCTAAGAGGTTAAAGCAGGTCTAAGTCAGGTGGCCATAGAGTATAGGGTTCTTTTGTTTTTGTTTTTGTTTTTTTAGAGACAGAGTCCTGTTCTGTCACCCAGGCTGGAGTGCAGCGGTGCGATCATAGCTCACTGCAGCTTTGAACTCCCGGGCTCTAGTGATCCTCCTACCTCAGCCTCCGGAGTAGCTGGGACTACAGGTATGCACCACCATGCCTGGCTGATTTTTAAATTTCTTGTAGAGGTGGGGTCTCCCTCTGTTGCCCAGGGTGGTCTCAAACTCCTGGCCTCAAGCCATCCTTCCATCTCAGCTTCCCAAAGTGCTGGGATTACTGGGTTGAGTCACGACACCCAACCAGGGTGCAGGGTTCTGTGAAAGGAAAAGGCAGACAGAATTTGGGGTATTTTTTTTCTTTCCAATAGAGAAGAAAAATCTCACTGAAAGAGGAAAGTGGGGTCTTGGCTAATCATAATCTCTTTGCATTTCCCCATCCCCAACCCTGGTTTAACATCAGCTGCCGCCCCCACTCGCCTTCATCCCAAGTGCTTTGTGCCCCCACCCCCATGACTCATACTCCTCAGATCCATCAGGGCCCAATTGTTCTCCAGGCCTCCGGTCCAAAGCTCTTGATGGATTTAGTAATTGGGGTAATTACGGTAATTTTACCTTAAAGACAGGCAGCTGCAGATTTTCTATTGGGGAGCCCCCTCCCTGGGCCTCCTGCCAGCCAGTGTACACGAACAATGACAAGTGGCTCCCACTCCCCTGCCCCAGAATGCAAAGTGGTTGGGGATGGGGGTGGGGAGTTCTCAATAGAAGGCATCTCCCACCCTCTCAGCAGCCCTGGGAGGAAGGCAGGGGACAGCAGCATGGGTTTGCCAGGAATCATTTTCCTTTCTACCACCCCAGCCTTGGAAAAACCAAGAAAAGGGGACGACCCCCTCCCCCAGCCCACCATCATTCCCTACAAGTCTGTGGATGAAGTCCCTTATGGATCCCTAAAAGCTTCAATTCCACATATCCTGTCATCTCCAGGTGTGAGGAGCAGGCAGGAATGATGGGTCCTTGGAGGTGGTGGCCCACACCTGCCCACAGCCAAGTACCAGGCAGCATCGTCCACCGTCCCTGGAGCAAGAGCCTGGGCTGCCCTGCCCCCAGCAGCAGACTATCACCCCTGTCCCAGTGCTCTCAGATGCCAAAGAGCCAAGAGCTAAGGAGGACTTGGGAGGTGGAGGACTTGGGAGGTGCGAGAAGCTTTCTAAGCTGAAATCAGCTTAGAAAGCTTCTCAGAGAGGAGCAACTTGAATTAGGCCTTGAAGAATGTATGAGTCTCCTTTGCCGTGCCTGGGGCAGTGAGTCCCAAGCCTGTCTCTGGAACAGATTAGCAGCACAGTCTCCTAAAGGAGGATTTGGGGGCTGCATTTGGGGGAGCTGAGGGTAAACCTAGGGCGGTCTCAGAATTCCCAGGCAGGGTGGCTTGATAGATTTAAATGTTTCCTGTCTTCCTAAATCTCTCAGGATCCATTTGCAGCCCCTGCCCACTCTGCCCCCTGCCCGCTTGCCTTCTCTCAATTCCAGCCACACCAGCTATGCAGAGTCCATCTCAGGGCCTAACATGCTGTTCCTTCTGCCTAGGATGCTCCCTTCCACCTCTCATCCACTCACCTTTCAAGCCTCAGCTTGATATCACTGCCCCAGAAACCTCCTGGGAAACCCCAGACCCAGTCCAGCCACCACCCCCCAACCCTATGTGTTTGTGGCTTCCTGTCCTTCTTCATCTCATTTACCGTATTGTGACTATAGAAAAATGTGTGTGATGACTGATTTCTTTTTCCACCCAAGTGCAAACTCCAAAAGGAAGGTCTGTGTGGTGTTGAGTCAATGTTCCACTCCCAGTGCCTAACTCTCAATGGACGTTTTTGTTGATTGCATATTGAAACTTTTCAACAGGCAGAAACTGGAGTGGTGGGAATGCGTTCTAAGAAAAGGGGCCAATGTATGCAGAGGCTCTGATGCAGGAGCAGACAGAGTAAGTTCAAAGGACATTGGGGCCAAAAAGGGAGGGGAGGGGCAACAAGGAGACAGGCAGAATAGCTGGGAGGGGCTCTCTCTGCTTCATGGGAGTTAGGGCTGGGCTTTTGGGTGGCCCCTGCTAGTGATGGGGAACCTTGGTGAGTGTGAATCCCCTGCAAAGGTGTCTCCTGGAGACACTGTGCCTTGGAGCAAAGGGATGCTTGAGTTGGGGAGCTAGGGGCTGGGAGAAGGGCTGAGGAATCAAAGGTCAGATAAGGGACATGGTACCCTACATTAGCCCCATGGGTTTGTAGAAATTACTGAGAATGTAACTCTAGTTAATTGAATTTCCAAATAAGTGAAGTAATACTGTCGACCCAATCCAGATCTCTCAAGCTTGTGACTTCAGTGTGCTCCAACAAGTTCCGCGGATGGAGTCTTCCCTCCAACACACACAGGCTGGACGTTCAGGGGAATGACCACCCAAAGCAGCCTTGAGCAGTAACTGACCATAGTGGGGGCTTTTTTTTTCTTTTTTTGACAGGATCTCGCTCTGTCACCCAGGCTGGAGTACAGTGACGTGATCATGGCTCACTGCAACCACTGCAACCTTGACCTCCTGGACTCAAGTGATCCTCCCACCTCAGCCTCCTGAGTAACAGGGACCACAGGCATGTACCACCACATCCAGCTAAACATTAAATGTTTTAATGTTTTAAATGTTTTTAAACTGTAGAGACGGGGTCTTCTACGTTGCCCTGGCTGGTCTTGAACTCCTGGACTCATGCGATCCTCTTGCCTCGGTCTCCCAAAGTGCTAGGATTACAGGTGTGAGCCACTGTTCCCAGCCCAGAGCGGGCTTTTCAATACTCCTGCTTCCTTGCTTCCCAGGGGTAACCAACCCTGAGAAGTTTCTCCATGGTCTCCCTGGGTTCCCCAGTAGGACTGAGCTCCAGTCACCCACACAGCAACTGGTGCGATGCGGTAGCTGGTGTGACACCGTAGCTGGTGTGATGCAGTAGCTGGTGTGATGACGTGCTGCTTATTGGTGCCTTCCCTTCCCTGTCTCATGTCCCCACTCCCCTGCTGCTGTTTCCTTCGCCTCCCACATAAATGACTTTCACTGGAGTCCTTGTCTCACTGCCTGCTTCTGGGGACCCACACGGAGACGCTGCCAAGCCAGGGGATGCCCGCAGGGCACTCTAGGGACTTCCTAATGGAACATCCAAGGCCTGGGCTCTACTCCTACCTTGGCCACTACAGGCAGAGCACCCCTCTGTGGGGTCCACATGTGCCAATTGGCCTCACTGTGGTCTTTGTGGCACTAGGCCTTTGCGACACTAGGCCAGACTGGTGCTCCCTGTGTCCTGGGGCTACCTGCAGTTGTTGGGGACAGGCCACTTCGGGCCACCAGGAGGCATGACCAGTGTGACATGGGAGAATCACTGAATGGCCAGGGAGGGCTCAGCCCTGTCCTCCAGCACGGGGGAAGTGGAGGGCATTCGTAGTTGCGGAATTTGTCAATTTGTCCTGCTTCTCACCTCCCTCCTTGGGAGTCCCATTTCTCCACCTTGCCCACCTCCCACAGGGGCCAATGAATGGCCCGGATCCTCCTAGGATTGGACCCCAAAGGCCCCGCCCACACATCTGGCCTGCCAATCACTGCCTCCGTTGAAGATGGGTACAAAGGGAGGGGTCTGGGTGGAAACAGAGAGAGAGAGAGAGGAGAGAGAGGAGAGAGAGAGAGAGAAAGAAAGAAAAGAAAAAGGAAAGAAAGAGAAAAAGAAAGAAAGAAGGAAAGAAAGAAAGAAAGAAAACAAAGAAAGAAAGAAAAAGAAAGAAAGAAAGAAAGAAAAAAAGAAAGAAAGAAAGAAAGACTAAAGAGAGCTCCTGGGGAACCTGATTCAGCTCCTGGGGAACCTGATTCATCCCTTAGCCCAGGCTGTCCCGACAGTCCCTCTGACCTGCACACAACGAAAGCATCGACAAGGGCTTTGGCCAAGATCTTTCTGTTCCTTTTATCTGCAGAACTCCTCTCCCAGCTCATCCCGTGGCTGGCCCCTTCTCATCATTTTGGTGTCAGTTCAAGGGTCGCCTCCTCAGAGAGGTCACATCTGCCCCACTCCAGCACCCATGGCTCCTGTCCATGCTGATGGCTTTCTATTGCCAGAACCTGGGACTCTCTGCCTAGGGTCTTCCTCTGGCAGAGGAGGGTGCTAAGCCTGCCTGGGGGACCAGGTAGAAATGCCAGGGGCAAACGCCCTGGGAGTAGCCCTCCATCAGTAAGTGGTGGGGGTTGGTGGTTATCACTCTCTCTTCTTTACTCCTCGGTTGGCACGTGTCAGCGGCATATTCTACACGGCTTCCCGGGAACTCCTGCAGCGTGGAGTCCCAGTTGGCCGAAGCCGTAACCTGCTCTTTAGCACACCTTCACTGGCTTCTCCCCTCCCCACCTCACTTCCCCATTCCTCCACTGCGTCTTTCTGGGATCACCTCCCAAATAAGCACCTGGCCCTCTGGTTCCTGGTTCAGGTTCTGATTCTGAGGGCACTCAATCTAAGACCCTTCCCTAGCCTCTCAAAGCAAAGATTTGCCCACATTCCCCACGTCCTCTCTCCTTTCTGTTTTACTTTTCTCAGCAGAATTGTATTACAATATAAAATCTTTTCATTTCTAGGTTAGTATATCTCTCGCTCACTAGTCTGTGAGCTCCACAAGGGCTGGGACCTTCCTTGATTTGCTCATCACTGTGGCCCCAGCCTAGCCCAGTGCCAGGCACACAGTAGGTGCTTGATATAATTGTTGCGTGACTGTAGGTTTCCTCATTTCATCCTCATCATCCTCTTTGGTGATGTAGAAAGAGCAAACTGAATCTCTAGGAGTGTAGAGATTCAATTTGCAAATTACCTGCAAATTTTGGTGTGGGCAAATTACCTGCAGCCCCATAGCAATAAATGCAGCCTCTCCCAGGAAAGCACACACCTGAGGGCCAGGTGAGAGTCCGCCTCTGCTGAGGCTCATTTCCACCCTTTGTCCAAGGAAACTCTCCTGGTTGAAGACATCTTTACAAATTCCATCCTCCTTCCTCTCAGAAGATGGAGGCAGCCAGGAGCTTGCATTAGCTTGCTAAGACTCCTATAACAAACACCACAGGGTGGCTTAAACAACAGAAGTCTATTTTCTCACAGTTCTGAGGTAGGAAACCCAAGATCAAGGTGCCAGAAAATGTGGGTTTTGGTGAGGCTTCTCCTGGCTCGCAGACAGTTGCTGCCTCACTGTGTCCTCGCACCGCCGTCCTCTGTGCTCTCATGGGGAGAGAGAGGGAGCTCTGGTGTCTCTTCCTCTTCTTGTGAAGACACCAGCCCTATTGGATGAGGGTGCTACCCTTAGGACCTCATTTTACCTTCATTACTTCTTTAAAGGCCTTATCACCAAACACAGTCACCTTGAGAATTAGGGATTCAACATATGAATTTTGGGAGGACACAATTCCATTCACAACAGAGCTCCTTAAGAGAAACATGATGCCAGCCCACGCTGGCCCAGACTGCAAAGAGCCCGGAGGAGCTGGGCACCCACTGTGAGCTATGCTAATATAGCTAACCCGGCAGTGGAGCTGGTGCAGGATCATCAATCATGACGATGCCACAGAGTAGAAAAAGATGAGCCCTCAGATAGCACCGAAGATGAATGGAGAAACTGACATGTGATTAAACTGGGATCCTCTGCTGGTGGCTGACAGCCCACTCTGAGTGCAAAGTTAGTACAGCAGGGCTTGGGCTCTCAGCACTCACAGAGGCACCTGCCTCACCTCCTGCCAAGGGTAAAGGATTTTCCCTTCAACCACGCTGCATCCTGTCATCCCGACCCTGGGAATGAGTGAATGAGGTGTGCCAGGGGACCAGCACAGGTGCTGGGAAGCACAGGAGGATAATACCATTAGTCACTATTTTAGGCTGTTTGGCCTTTGTTAATAATTAATAATAATAATGAGAGCACTGGCTGAGCACTTGCTATAAGTACTTCAGATGCATTTTCTCATTTTCGTATATGAACCTAGGGAAGTGAGAGTTAAATAAGGTGATGAGGGCAACAGCTTCCAGAGCAAAAAAGGGACAGAGAGGGATTCATCCATTCATTCATTCATTCATTCATTCATTTATCCAGCCAATTTTTATTGAACACCTACTAGTACCATTATATCCACATCATATCCACCATATCCATAGAAGTGAGAAAAGCCCACATAGTCTCTGCCTTCATGGGGCTACATCCTAGTCAGGGAGACAAACAATAAAAAACTGACTCAGTAAGATAATTTAGGGTAGTAATAAATGCTAGGAAGAAAATTAATTAAGATGATTCCAGAGAGAGTGACGGAAGAAGCAACTTCAGATAGGGTGGTCAGAGACGGCCTCTGAAAGGAAGGGACATCTGAGCTGAGATCCTAAGGTGAAAGGAGCTGGCCATGGAAGTAGCTGGGGGAAGAGTGTTGTGGACAGAGAGAACAGCAGGTGCAAAAGCCCAAAGCAGGAATGAACTTGGGATGTCTGAGGAGCTGGAAGGAGGCTCATGTGACTGGGTCTGCAAAGTAAGGTGGGGGGGAGTATGAGTGAAGTGGTGTCACAGACATAGGGCTTCATAGGCCAGGGTAAAGAGTTGGGATATTTGTTTAATGGGATCCCTCTGGAAGGTTTTCAGCAGGAGGGCTTTCAGTAAGATTGAATTTATATTTTTAAAGGCCCACAGTGGCTGCTGTATATGAATAGAGAGGAAAGCAAGAAGGGAGAGCAGTTAAGAGGCATGGAGGCCATCAAGGCCTTGCACCATCTGGTGTCAAGATGTAAACTCTTAACTATTTTAGACTATCATCATTCTCATCAGTCACCACCACCACCACCATCATCACCACCACCACCACCACCACCACCACCACCATTATCATCACCAGCACCACCAACACCACCATCATAATCATCATCACCATCATCACCACCACCACCACCACCATCATTATCATCACCAGCACCACCACACTACCATCACAATCATTATAATTACCATCATCAACACCACAACTAACATCATCATCATTTCCAACACCACCACCACCATCATCACCACTACCATCACCATCATCAACGCCACCACCACCACCATCATGATCACTATTATCCAAGGCATCGAGATGATAGTGGTTTGGATTAGGATGGTAGTAGGAACAAAAGAGTGAAGTGGATGGATTGGAGTATATTTTGGAGGGAGGTCCAAAAGGCTTGTAGGTAGACCATGGGAGGTAGAGAGGACATTGGCGAACAGAAGCAGCAACTCTGGCTGAATCCCTTGGTATCTCCCCAACTTGAATAATTTGTCCAATTTTCCTACTACTGTTCTTGACTCTTCTTGCTGTCACCTATCAGGCACTTGATCTTGCTTCAGGAAATCATGGTATGACTGAAAAAGCCCTGGATTTGGAATCAGGCATCCAAGTTTCTCACCCTATGTGTGTCTTTGAATCCATGGTTTAACTTGTCTGAAACTCAGTTTCTTCATCTGTAAAGTGGAACTATGGTAACACTTACCTCATAGGATTGTGGGGCTAGTGCTGGGCTAAATTCATGCTTCATTACATCTTGGTTCTTCAGATGGGGCTGCTAGGGAAACTGAGGCCGCTCAGAGGTCCTTAACCAGCTACAAGCTTCAAATGCTCTATTGAGGAATTCCAGGACAAATGTCAATCCCTCCTTACTAGGTCTCCTTGGTTTAAGAGAAATACCTTATCTCATTCTGAGATTATTTGTATTGTGGGATGAGGGGGGAAGAAGGGACATTGAGGAAGTGACCATTACCAAAACACTTTTAAATATGGGTATTTATGGCAAAACAGTTCATATTTATGATCTAAAATAGTAGAGCTTGCATCTTGACACCAGACTAACCTGTCACTTATCAGCCATGCAGACAAGTAATGTTAACTTTTTGAGCCTTGGTTTTTCCTCTCCTATAAAAAGGGAATAATAATGTGTCACATAGGGTTGTTGTGAGAATCAAAGGAATTAATATCTGTAGAATGCCTGGTGCATAGTAACTGCTTAGTGACAGCTGCCATCATCACCATCATTGCCCCAACTAAGACACTGGATTATTGTGAGGATTAAACTTGTCAAGCTCTTGGCATCATCACCATCATCAGCAGCAATAGCAGTAGCATCACCGTCATCATCACCATCAGCATCATCGTTATTATCACCATGATCGCCATCACCATCATTACCATTATTACCCTCACCATCATCATCATTACCATCAGCATCATCACCATTATCACCATCATCACCATCAGCAGCATCACCATCGTCATAACCATCAAAACCATCAGCAGGATCACCAGCAGCAGCAGCAGCATCACCATCATAATCACCACCATCATCACCATCAGCAGCAACACCATCACCACCATCAGCAGCATCACCATCATCATCACCACCATCACTATCGGCAGCATCACCATCACCACCATTAGTGGCATCACCATCATCATCACCACCGTTACCATCAGCAGCATCACCATCATTATCCCCACCATCATCACCATCAGCAGCATCACCATCATCACCATCAGCAGCATCACCATCACCACCATCAGCAGCATCACCATCATCATCATGATTACCATCACCACCACCACCACAGCAGCATCAGCATTGGCATCACCATGATCACCATCATCATCAGCATCAGTATCTCACCATCATTGCCTCACAGGGTGAAGCAGGTGCTGTTGGATGCCCACCCATATCCCTTCAGCACTTGCCATCTGTGTATAGTGGCCAATGTCTAGTTGCCAGTATCTGTATCTCTTCTTGAGGGCTTTCTCTGAGTATTGGAGCACACTGTGCCTGCACTCTGGCAGGCGGAAGTACCAGGAAACAAATACCTATACTCCTCAGGAGCAGCCCTCAACCAATGACTCACAGGAGTTGAATAAACACACTGGCTCCCTTGCCCCTTGGGTAGGGTGACTCTGAAGGACATCTTCCATACTGTTTCTCAGAGTTCTCCAGTGGAATTAAGCTCGAGATGCCCCCAGTGGTAGCTTGCTTGTGATCGTGCACCCTTTTATAGACTGCCTCCCCCTCTTTCTCTCATATCCCCACTCTCTTGCATTTCTTAGGACCACTATTTGCACTTGAATCTTTGCCTCACATTTTGCTTCTGGAGGAACCCAAACCGAAGACACTGGATTATTGTGAAGATTAAATGTGTGAACCTCTTGGCACATATTAAATGCTCAGTAAACTCATTGTTAAGTGAACAAATAAGCAAAGCCTCACCTGGCCTGAGGATACAGACCCAGGGCAGAGGAGAAGAGGAAGGGTGAGACCCGGGACTGTAGGAGATGAGAGGATTCCCAGAGAGGCTGTCCCTGCAATGCCCCCACCCTTCAGCAATGGGTGTCATTACTCCATGCCTCCCCATTATGAGTTCTCTTCCTGCCCACCCCCCCCACCCCCGGTGGTTGTGGGTTCAAGGCGCGGCTGGACCACATGGGCCAGAGCCCTTTGAGCAGCTCAGCAAGATGCTCTTGTCACCAAGCTCCCATGTCAACTCGCTGGAAGGACAACACCTACCGAGCACTGGACTGGAGAGACAAACAGGCAAAGTAAACGTGACATTGAACTTGTTCTGCCTTTAATGTTTAAACAATTACATTTACATATTATATTACAAAATGACAAGATTGTACAAATCAACATGTAAAGCATGAGAGCTGTGAAGCGAAGTCTTCCTCTGTCCAGTTCTCCCGGGGCTGATCATGGCTACAATGTTGGCTTCCTGTCCCTGAGGCCCTAGCCCCTCATCCTGCAAGGATTCTGAGAGGGCAAGGGGCTTGTCCAAGGTCACAGAGCTCTCCTGGTTTTGTCTCTGGTGCTGCTGCTACTACATATTGTAGGGCCACTTTCAAAACAACTTTGCCTGGGGGGCACCTCTTGATAAAGGTGCTGCATTTTTAATTTTCCTCCAGTCTGGAAGCCATGGACAGAAGCCCATGGAGATCCAAGTGCTCCAAGTGGTGGTGTCATACAGCAAGCTTGGTGTAGGAAGCAACTCTCTGGAGGGCTGGGGGGTGGAGGGGAGTGAGGGCTTTGTGTGCGTGGTTAAAACATGAGAGCTGTGAAGCGAAGTTCTTCCTCTGTCCAGTTCTCCCAGGGCTGATCATGGCTACAGCGTTGGCCTCCCCTCCCTGAGGCCCTAGCTCCTCATCCCCTCTGAGTGGAGAGAGCACCAGCTCTGAGTCTATTTCTGAAGGGTCTGAGAGGCATTTCAGAGAAGGATGCCTTGGAAGAAAACTCAGGCCTTCCCCTGAAATAGCTTGGTTCTCATGCTGGGCACATGGACACAGAGCCAGGAGGGGAGAGGATGAGGCATCCAGGCTGCTCCTGAGACTCGCAGGGTTTAGGTGGGGCTCTGTTTAAGGATCCACTCGCCATGCGGGTTGGCACGGTACAGATCTAAGAGGTAGGCATCTAGGTCCAGGCGATGCTCATCTGTGGGAAGAAGGGGTGAAGGAGGTTGAGTGGGAGGCTGTGGGAGATGCTGTTCCCCTGCACAGGGCCCTTCATCAGGCGGTGCACTGTCCCCTGGCTGTGTGCGTCTTGACTGCTACAGCTCACAGCTACCTCTTTTGCTGGAGAATTGAGCTCCACTGAGGGAAGATGCCTTGCCAGAAAAGTGACACCCCCTTTCCCCGGGGGTGGGTCGATGACACCCCCTTTCCCCAGGGAGGGTCGATGACTGACGGACACAGACGTTTTCCACGGTCGATGACTGACGGACACAGATGTACCAAAGACCAGTGTCCTTGCCTCAAAATGCAACAACTCTGATGTGATTTGTACTCTAGAGCCCCCTAGTGGATCAGGCCAAGCTCCAGGATGCGAACACTCCTGGCCCCTGCCCCTTCCCTATCCTCCTTCACTCCGTCCCTTGGAACCTTTTCCTGAGGGGTACCCCCTCAATGCATCATGTACTACTGAAGCCATGTCTTAGCTTCTGCTTCTTGGCCAGTGGCCCTCAAAGTGTGGCCCCTCGACCAACAGCATCCGCAGCTCCTGGGAACTCATCAGAAACACACATTCTTAGGCCCGGCCATCTGTGTCTTAGCCCTCCAGGTGATCCTGAGGTTCTGGTAAAGTCTGAGGATCATTGCTCTAGAGAACGCAAAGGGAAACAGCTGCCTATCCTTGGTTCCCACAGAGCCAGGGACCTCCCAGAGCTGGATATGTGTTTGCAGAATTCCTTAAGGACTCCTTGGCCCCTAGGCCCGGGATGAGGTCCATCCCAGCTAGGGTGTCCCAGAGGCGTTGGTTTCACTGGTGCTACTGCAAACCTTCACACTAAACAAATCTTCTGTCCCTCTCTGCAAGCCTGAGGCAGCTCTAGGCAAAATCCAAATTCCAGGATAGGCTCCTAAGACTTGCACAGGCTAACCTTTAACCTTACAGCAGGACTCCACCTGGTTTCATTGAAGACAGAGACCTGAGGGGAGGGCTCATCTGCAGGCCTACTCTGGCCTCCCCGAGAAGGGCCCAGTGAGCCTTTGAGGTCGAAGAATTCCCAGGGACCCGGGCTCTGTTCCCGTTTCCCACAGTGGAACTTACTGATATTCCCTCCAACTTCATAGAGGAGGATGTTGGCTGACTCCATGGACCTGTGGCTGTAAAACAGAGAGAGAGAAAAAAAAACTACTGCCTTTTTCTTCTGGAAACAGCAAGACCAACAACTGTGCATGGCCCCCAGGCCTGGAAAGGGCAGTCCTCACTGATTTTTGGTCCCATGGGGGAGAAGCATAAGGATCCTCCTGAGAGAGCTGGAGCCAGTGACAGAGTCCAGCATCCAGGGGCTGGGGAGAGGTAGCTGGAGGGCACGTGGTGAGGCTCAGCCAAGGGTGCACCCCGCTGTGAGGACTCTTCCTTCCGGGCATCAGAATGGAGACTGCGAGGGCAAGGGAATGAGTGGTGACAGATGGGGACAGGAGCCTGCTGTGAGGGGAAGATTTTGAGTCCAGATGGATTATGGACATTGTATGATTACATGTGATAATTATGCTTATCATGTAAGAATCACAATTATTATATGATAATTATGGGTATCCTGAGTTCAATTCCATGGCTTCCTTTCTGCCATGTGGCCTCGGGCAAGTCCCTTCTCTTTTCTGAGTCTTAGTGCTCCCATCTGTTCAAGGAGGAGCTGGACCAGATACTTGCTGAAGATGACAGTCTGAGGGTCCCTTGTGCCAATGCCAACAAGGAAGCTCTTGAGGTCTCAGGCTGTTTCCTCTACCCTGGGAATGATGGCTGCACATCAGCCCCCAACCTTCTTCCAGATCCTTGGCCAGCCTCTGCTCCTTGCTGCAGGACCTTTACCGTGCAGTTTTCTGTGCCTGGAAGCCTCACCTCACTCCCAGATGCCACCAGCTTCCTTGTCTTCCAGACACATTGTTCCCTGCATTTCTTATGAAACGTAATACAGTTTGTAACTTGATCTTTGATTCGTGACTATTTGCTTTATGTCCAGCTCTTCCTTAGGGCTGTGAGCTCTTAAGAGCAGGGCCTCTGTCTGTTCTTTTCATGTCTAGTCAATAATTCTCTTAATACATGGTGGGCCAGGTGCGGTGGCTCACGCCTGTAATCCCAGCACTTTGGGAGGCTGAGGTGGGCAGATCACTTGAGGTCAGGAGTTTGACACCAGCCTGGCTAACATGGTAAAACCCTGTCTCTACTAAAAATACAAAAAAATTAGCCAGGCATGGTGGCAGGCACATGTAATCCCAGCTACTTGGGAGACTGAGGCAGGAAAATCGCTTGAACCTGGGAGGAGGAGGTTGCAGTGAGCCAAGATCGAGCCACTGCACTCCAGCTTGGGCGACAGAGCTAGATTCCGTCTCCAAACAACAAACAAACAAACAAACAAACAGAAAAACATGGTGCCTGCCGGTAGGCATTCATTAAATACCTATTAAAATGAATGAGTGAGTGGTGGTCATCATGATTATTACTTGGAGCCAAGAAACTCTCTAAGGTTGGAGAACCCATCTGACCACCCCAGAAAGGGAAGGCCAGGTCAGGCCAACAGTATGTGTAATTCCCTGGTGGCCTTCAGTTCTGGGGTGCAGAGCCCTCCCTGCAGGGAAGAGGCTCCTGCCTCCAGGAGGTGCCCCTTACTGTAGAAGGAGGCTGTCCATGTCCTCACTGTCTTCTTGACCCTTGGAACCAGGGCTGAGGTGCTCTGTGAACTGCCTCAGGACGTGGGCCACTTTGGTGCTGGGGGTGAGAGGCACCTTCAAGGGGTCCTTGATAGGCCAGACCACCTGGATCTTTGCCACCTTGGGAGTCTGCAGAGAGACAGAGAGAAAGATCCATATATATAGGAGTCAGCTTGCCTGGAGTTCAAACATGGATGCATAAACACGCATACATGGCACTTACACAAATGCCCACGCTGAAAATCACAAGATGCACACACACACACACACACACACACGCACACCGGCCACTTGGGAACAGATCACAGACATACACATTCCGGATGTGTGTTTGTGTTTCTATGCCTGTGTTTGTGTTTTTATGCCTGTGTTGTGCACTTGTACACATAGCAGGAGTACATGCAACGCACCCACAAACACAGACATGTAGGTTTGTATAAAGACCCATCACCCACACATTGTGCACGGTGCAGCCTCAAGGCTCATCAATTTCTCTGATCGGGACTTTAATAAGGAACCGTGTTCAGGACCCCTCCCAGGAATACTCAGTAATTTTGGAAGGCTCTTCCCTTCTACTATCCCACTCCCAGCCCCAATCACCTCATACCCCGCAGAGCGACCCCCATTTTCCCAACCCTCGGCCAGGGGCTGCCTAAAAATGGGGCGGCGGTGATGGTTTCTAGGGGAAGTCTCCGAGTCACTCCATTTCCCCTCCCCAACCCCCTTCTAAGCCCTCGTTTCGCAGCCACGCCTCCTCTCTCCCCGTGACGGCGCCGCAGCGCCTCCTGGTGGCGTCACTGGGCCGTTGCTGGCAGCCCGGTAGCGGGGACCTGGAGGAAGGGAAGCACCGCGCCCCAGGTGCCCTCCTGTCGCCTCGGCCCTTCTCCACCTGTCTGGGGTCGGGGGCACTCACCGCCTCGAGGCCGTCCCCCGCCTTGTCCCTGTCTGCGTGCATCCTCCGCAGCCAAGTCTTGAGGCCTGCGTCGCAGAGCTGGGGGCGTCTGCTGCTGCTGTCGTTCAGTTTTCGCACCTGGGCGACTAGGAAAGAGGCGACCTGGCCAGAAAGGATCAAGTCTTGGCAGGGGGATAGGAATTCTGGGGGCGAGAGGCAGAGCCCCCTCCAGGGTCATCGTGGCCTCTTCCCTGGCCCAGCGTCCCACAGGGCTTGGAAATATGCATTTGTTGGACATGGGACGGAAGCACTGGTTTGGTGGAATGAGGAGGGGGCATTCAGCCCCTAAAGTGGATCTTGGAGTAGGGGACCCTGAGAGTGGAGCCCACCCTGAGGCTTAGTGGATAGTGGTCCCCTCGACAGAAGCTGGAGGGTACTGCACCTGCTGAGGGCACACTCAGGCAGGGGTGTCCCCAAAACACATCTGGAGCAGGCTCTGCTCTGAGAACCCCCAGACAGCCCACACTGGGGGATTCCTACAGAGACCTCCAGATCAACCCATCCCTATCTGTGGGATCCGAACCCAGCAGAGTCAGAGAACCCAGACTCCATGAACCCTGCTAATAACATGTTTCTGTCTCCCAGGGTCTGACGGAACTGGAGTCGATTCTGAACTCCCCTCTTTGCTATGTGTGTGCTGTCTAAAGGTGACACACATGGGGAAGGGTGAGGGTGATGGGGGTTCTCCCCTTTCACTTTTTCTGTCTATGTTTTCTGAAGCTTTTCTAACAAGAAAACATTCAGGAATTTCTTGAATTTTTAAAGCTTCCTCCAATAAAAAGAAGTATTACAATCCAATGTCTTTTAGTAGCAACATTATCTCAAAGGGCTGAGTGCAGAGAAGAAAGGAACTATGAGGATGTAAGGGATGTATGAGGGAGGAGTAGGGGACTTTTGACAGAGGAGTTGACTCTTGAACTAGGAGGTCTTGAAGAATGAGCAGAGGACACCAAGTTTCTGCCCTTAAAAAAAAAAAAAAAAAAGGGAAGGGAATTCCAGGCAGAGTAAACTGCATAAGCAAAAATTCAGAAGTTTGAAGTATTAGATGAGTTTGGAGTGCCAGCTGGCATTTGCTGTGTTTAGAACACAGAAGAGTGCCCAGGCAGGGTCGGAAAGAAAGTGGGAACAGTCAGAGAGGGCTTCACTTGCTGGTTTCTGGAATAGGAAATCTAACCTAATGACCATGGAAGAAGGGAGGGAAAGGGGGAAGGACTGTGGGTGGATGGATGGGTAGATAGTGGGATAGATGCATGGTTTGGTAGATGGGTGGATGGGTAGATAGTTGGATAGATGCATGGTTTAGTTGGATAGATGCATGGTTGGGTAGATGGGTGCGTGGATGGATGGGTGAATGAGTGGATGGATGGATTGGTAGATGAGTGGAGAGATGCATGATTGGTGGATGGGTGAGTGGATGATAGATTGGCAGATGGGTGGATGGGGGAGTTGGAGGAATTAATGGATGGATGGGTGGGTAAGTAGATGGGTGGGGGGGATAGGTGGGTGGGTGAGTGGGTGGGTGATGGGCAGTTGCATAAATGGATGGGTTGGTGGGTGAGTGGGTGGATGGATGGATGGGTAGGTGGGTGAGTGGGTGGGTGGATGGGAGACTGAATGGAAGGATGAATGAACAGATGGAGGGAAGAGGCTATGCATCTCTAGGTGAGAAAGCAGCCTGGTCAGCAGTGGTAGATGGTGCTACCTTGTGTTCACAGGAGTCTCAAGAGCTGGAGGGGTCTCAGTGCTAGGGGTACCATGCATGCTGACACCGCAGAGGGGCCTCTCTCCTGCTCTGGCTCCTCCCCTGGCCGTCACTTGTTACTCAGGGCAAAGCTCACGGTGGGGGCAGGGGGGCAGGGGTATCCCTGTTATCTGGTTCTGGGCTCTGTCTTAGGCAGACCCTGTGATCCTGGGCCTCAGGGATGGGGCTTTCTCAGCAGCATAAAAGCTTTGATGTGAAGGAATTATTTGCAGGAGTTAGGGGAACTCCTGCAATCTGGGGTAGACCAGATGGCAGCAGACTGACTGAGAGGCGTGGCATTGGAAACAGAAAGTGAAGATATTTCTTCTTGGTTACTAAGGCAGGAGGAGGAAGAAAACACAGGCCTGTGCAGAGGCCAACAAAGGTCCTGGAAGGGACACACTAGGGAACTGAAAGGACAATGCCCAGGCTCCTGGAGAGCAGGGGCGGCAGGGCAGCTACACCCAGAGGAGGGATACCCAGCGCCCAGCAGCACTCACCGTCCACAGCAGATCCTGGTAGTGCACCATTATCTGCACCACCTCAGCTGCCCCCTCTGCCAGCTGCTTCTCCTTGCCTTTGGGGAGCTTGGGGGACTGCCCTTGGTGCAGAAAGAGGTTAGGGGCCATCACGGTGGAAACATTCCACAGAGTCATCTTGTTGTGCTGTTCCCAGGCCACCACCTTCCTGAGGAATTCCAGCAGTGCCTAGGGGAGGGTGCAGAGCCTCCCTCAAATCTCAGCCCATCCCTGGCGCCTCCCCACCATCCCCAGGGCATTCTGACGCATGATAAGGGGGTGCTAGGAAGGAGCCAGGAGATGGGAGGGCAGCAAGAGGGGCTCCCATTCCAGCTGTGTCACCAGCCCACTCCATGACCTCTCTGTGTCTCCGTTTCCTGCTCTGCAGTGTGTCCAAAACTCTTTCCCTCCCCTGCTCCCTCAGAGACTAATAAGACAACTGGGTCAGACTTCAACTTCCAGGTAGAAAAGGGCCACAGGTCTGGAACATGGCTCATTTCCTGGTGAGGCCCAGGATAGCTCCTTCTTTCTGGAGTCTGGATCTACCCAAAATGCAAAGGAAAGAATAGAGAAGCAGAGACGCTGGGAGAAGCAGAGACGCTGGGAAGAGCAGCAGAAAGTGATAAGAGCTACCATTTACTATGTATTCTTTGTGTTCCTGGGCTTTTAGTTGGTACATCTTATTTAATCCTTACAGAAACTTTATAAGGTAGTTTTTGTTTTTTGTTTTGTTTTGTTTTGTTTTTGAGTCAGAGTCTCGCTCTGTCTCCCAGGCTGGAATGCAGTGGTGTGATCTTGGCTCAGCTCACTGCAACCTCTGCCTCCCAGGTTCAAGCGACCCGCCCACCTCAGCCTCCCAAGTAGCTGGGATTACAAGTGTGCACCACCACACCTAGCTAATTTTTTTATTTGTAGTAGAGACGGGGTTTCACCATGTTGGACAGGCTGATCTTGAACTCCTGACCTCAAGTGATCCTCCCATCTTGGTCTCCCAAAGTGCTGGGATTACAGGAATGAGCCACTGTGCCCGGCCAAGGTAGCTCTTATTATTGCATGTGTTTTATAGATAAGGAAACAAGCTTGGAGAATGTGCCAAGAGTCATATAGCCAATAAGGACAAAGGGATGGAGTGAAGAAGGGAGTGAAGAAGGGAGGGAGGGATGGATGGATGGATGGATGGATGGATGAATGGAGAAAGAAAAGATGAATAGATGGATGGATGGATGGATGGATGAATGGAGAAAGAAAAGATGAATAGATGGATGAATGAGAATAAATGGGTGGAGGAAGGAAGAATAAATGGAAGGGAGGTGGGAGGGAAGGAGGGAGGGAGGAAGAAAGGAAGGAAGGAAGGGAGGGAGGGAGGGAGAGAGGATAGGAAGAGAGGACACATATTGAGTACCCTGCAAAGCATCATCTTCTACCCCATGATTCCTCATAAGTTAGCTTTTATGATTTCCAAAACAATTAGACAAGATGCTATTAATGCTATTATCATCCTCAGTTTACTGAAAAGGAAGCAGAAACTCAAACAGGAAGACCCGGGGCCTCCTCATAGGCTGATCCTGGAGGCATACCTTGAGTCTGACTGAAGGACAGTCAAGAGGGTACAGGGAGCTGGGCCAAGGCCCAGCATCCACTCCCATACGACAAGGGGAATTTGCTAAGGGTTTGTTTCCCAAACTGGTTCTGCATGGAACACCAGTGCCGTGCAATGCTTTCCACAACAAAAGAGGTCCGTGATCAACTGAGTTTGGAGCGTGCTGCATACTTTAATCCCACTTGGAGATTCTCTCAAAGCCTCAGTATACCAAAGGCTTTGAGAAGTCCTGGGGAGAAGAGTATTCTTAATCTTGTTTCATGAACTCTGTGTTTACCCATCCATGCTTGGCCACAAGGTGCTAACACCTGTTAGCACCACGTGGAACTGACGCTCTGCAGTGCCCACTCTGGGACTATCCCCTTTCAGGACTTATCTACTTTCTTTAGGAAAAAGTCTCAAGAGAGGTCTGTGGGTCATCACTGAACTCTAGCACCTGGCAGAGTTGCTGAATGAATGAATGAATGAATGAGCACATTTGGAGCCATGGCTGTGGCTGTGGCTGTGGGCTGAGATGGCAGAGTGGTGGTGGTGCATGGTAACTCTTACCTTTAAGGCATTTCTGTTGGGTTCTGGGAGGATCAGGATGAGCAGGTGAAGAACCTGCAGGCGCTGCTTCAGGTTGGGGATGTCTGTGGGAAGGGAGGGACCTCAGTCTCCATGGGAGGCTCAGGGACTCCCTCCCTCAGTCTGGTCTCTTCTTGGGGAAATTCCAGAGCTGGAAAGCCAGGGGACAGCCAGGAATCCCTTTTTTCATAAGGTGTGGGACTATTTCCTTGTGTAATGTTGGCTCAGACAGAGCCCTGACCAGTGCTGGTGGAGAGGTTCACTCGCTATACTTTGTGTAACAAAACAAACACACGCATGTGTGTGCAGGCAAGCACATGACGCACAGACCTAGATATGCAGTCCAGGCTGCAGCCTAGGGTCAGAAATGCAATGAATCAGCAAATTACCCTTAGGAAGGGAGACATAGAGCTCAATGGGCCCAGATAGAAGGTTTTCATGAAACCCTCTGTGTTGTGAGGGTTGAAAAGGAAAAGCTGTCTCACACCTGGTGTCAGGATCTCCGGGGAGAGAAGGTAGGTAGGAGGAGGTAGTAGTTATAGATTCAAAGAAGGAGTTCATCAGAGCCAGACAAGACCCAGCAGCTGAGAGCTGGCTGGAACCTGGAGAAGAGCTGTGTAGGAGACAGAGGCTGAGCACCCCGGGCGCCAGGCCTGCGACCCCATATGACCTACCTACCTACGTTCCTTCCTTCCTCCTTCCCTCCCTCCTTCCCTTCTTTCGTTCTCTCACTTATCAACAAATATCTATCAAGTACCTGTCAGGTGCTGTGCTCAGTCTAGGAATCTTGGACACAATAGTGAAGGAGGAAAACAAAGTCACAGGCTCATGGAGCTTACATTTCAGAGAGGAGACACAATACACAAGCAAAGAATAAATCAGAGCATGATGGGCATCGTTGCGTCATTATAGAGGCTGGCAGGCAGCATGGTGTGTGGGGTCATGGAAGGCCCCTCTCAGGCACTGACAGCCAGCTGAAACTTGAATGGCAGAAAGCAGACAAATGAGGGCGGAGAGAGGTTCCATTCAGACACAGCAGCAAGTGCAGAGGCCCCGGGGAAGGAAAGAGGAGGGGGAACAGCTAAGCGGGAGAGCCTGGCCAGACAGTGGGGAAGGAGGGGCCCAGGAGGAAAGGGGGCCAGAAATAGGCAGGACCTGAGCCGGAGCAGGTGGGCCGAGTAAGAAGTGGAATCTAATTACAAGAGTGCTGCGGAGGGTGGGCAACAGCATAGGGAAGGAATCTGATTTATGTTTTGCAGTGAGGTTGAGGCCAAGCCTGATGGTTCATGCCTGTAACCTCATCAATTTGGGAGGCCGAAGTGGGAGGATCGCTTGAGGCCAGGAGTTTGACACTAGCCTAGGCAACATAGCAAGACCCCCGTCACTACAAAAAAATGTTAAACAAGTATGCCAGGCACGGTCTCATGTGCCTATATTCTTAGCTACTTGGGAGGCTGAGGCAGGAGAATCACTTGAACCCAAGAGTTCAAGGCTGCAGTGAGCTAGGATCATGCCACTGCACTCCAGCCTGGGTGACAGAGCAAGACCCCATGAAGAAGGAGGAGGAGGAGGAGGAGGAGGAGGAGGAGGAGGAGGAGGAGGAAGAAGAAGAAGAAGAAGGAGAAGAAGAAGAAGGAGAAGGAGAAGGAGAAGAAGGAGAAGGAGAAGAAGGAGAAGAAGGAGAAGGAGAAGAAGGAGAAGGAGAAGAAGAAGAAAGAGAAGAAGAAGAAGAAAAGAAGAAGAGGAGGAAGAGGAGGAAGAGGAAGAAAGAAGAAGAAAGAAGAAGAAAGGAGGAGGAGGAGGAGGAAGAAGAAGAAGAAGGAGAAGAAGAAGAAGGAGAAGAAGGAGAAGAAGAAGAAGGAGAAGAAGAAGAAGGAGAAGGAGAAGAAGGAGAAGGAGAAGAAGGAGAAGAAGGAGAAGAAGGAAAAGAAGGAGAAGGAGAAGAAGGAGAAGGAGAAGAAGGAAAAGGAGAAGAAGGAGAAGGAGAAGAAGGAGAAGGAGAAGAAGAAGAAGAAGAAGACACAGGAAGGGGAACATCACACTTCGGGGACTGTTGTGGGGTGGGGGGAGGGGGGAGGGATAGCATTGGGAGATATACCTAATGCTAGATGACGAGTTGGTGGGTGCAGCGCACCAGCATGGCACATGTATACATATGTAACTTACCTGCACGTTGCGCACATGTACCATAGAGCCTAAAGTATAATAATAATAATAATAATAATAAAAAGAAAAAAAAAGTCAGGAAACAACAGGTGCTGGAGAGGATGTGGAGAAATAGGAACATTTTTATGCTGTTGGTGGGACTGGAAACTAGTTCAACCATTGTGGAAGTTGACGTGGCAATTCCTCAGGGATCTAGAACCAGAAATACCATTTGACCCAGCCATCCCATTACTGGGTATATAACCAAAGGATTATAAATCATGCTGCTATAAACACACATGCACACGTATGTTTATTGCGGCACTATTCACAATAGCAAAGACTTGGAACCAACCTAAATGTCCAACAATGATAGACTGGATTAAGAAAATGTGGCACATATATACCATGGAATACTATGCAGCCATAAAAAATGATGAGTTCATGTCCTTTGTAGGGACATGGATGAAGCTGGAAACTATCATTCTCAGCAAACTATCGCAAGGACAAAAAACCAAACACCGTATGTTCTCACTCATAGGTGGGAATTGAACAATGAGAACACATGGACACAGGAAGGGGAACATCACACACCAGGGACTGTTGTGGGTTGGGGGGAGGGGGGAAGGATAGCATTAGGAGATATACCTAATGCTAAATGATGAGTTAATGGGTGCAGCACCAACATGACGAGCGTATACATATGTAACAAACCTGCATGTTGTGCACATGTACCCTAAAAAATAATAAAAAAAAAATCGTTTTTATCAAGGGAAAAAAAAAAGAAAAAAAAAGGAGAAGAAGGAGAAGGAGAAGGAGAAGGAGAAGGAGAAGGAGAAGGAGAAGGAGAAGGAGAAGGAGAAGAAGAAGAAGAAGAAGAAGAAGAAGAAGAAGAAGAAGAAGAAGAAGAAGAAGACGAAGAAGACGAAGAAGACGAAGAAGACGAAGAAGAAGAAGAAGAAGAAGAAGAAGAAGAAGAAGAGAAGAAGAGGAGGAGGAAGAGGAGGAAGAGGAAGAAAGAAGAAGAAAGGAGGAGGAGGAGGAGGAGAAGGAGAAGGAGGAGGAGAAGGAGGAGGAGGAGGAGGAGGAGAAGGAGAAGGAGGAGAAGAAGAAGGAGAAGGAGAAGGAGAAGAAGGAGAAGAAGAAGAAGAAGAAAGAAGAAAGAAGAAGAAAGAAGAAAGAAGAAAGAAAAAGAAGAAGAAGAAGAGGAAGAGGAAGAAGAAACAAAACACTGAGGTTGTGAGAATCAAAGGTCAGAGAGAACCTCTCAGGATCCCTGTCCCTAGCTTGGGGGTAGAAATCAGACTGCCTGAGCCTTGAAGCTTTTTGGAGAATTCAGAGAGACAGGGAGAACCTCATGGTTGTGAGTGAAATCTCAGGAGAGCTTCTGTATTTTTTTGAGAAAAATAGAAGTGACTATGTTTATTCATTGTGGATTGTGAAGAAGTCCAGACAGGAACATATATATGCAGACTATACATACAGCAAGGTCCATGCAACACATGCTGATCTGCAGATGTGCACACAGATGGACATGCACACACATGTGTGCCCACAGATACACAGGTAATGATGCTGATAAGCTCAACCCCATGGATGTCAAGATGTGAAGGAAACTAGTCCACTCATCCATGTGAGAACTAATAGGGACTGTAGTGTGCAAAACCTTAGCCTCCTCTCCTCACATGCCTGCACACATGCCATACAACACACGCAGGACACGCGTGCACATGCATATGCACACACATCGGGCTCACATGCTCACACTTGCTTCTTCCCCCATCAGTTGGACATTTCTGGAACAGACATTTCCAGGAACACGGAGTCCTGCCTTTGCATGGCTTCCCCTCTCCAACCAAGGCCAGTGACAACCAACTCTCCATCCCCGCACAGGCTAAGGGCTTGGGCACACTCACTAGGCACCACGGCGAAGGCCGGGAGGTACTCAGCTGTGAGCAAAGGTGTCGGCAGCTTCCGGATGAACCTTTTGAGCAAATCGGAGGCGTCATTGTGATGAACCTCATCCCAGCTAAAAAGGCCAGCATAGAAGTCTCTCTCCAGTTTCTGTTCCAGCCCCTACAGGAAGGTGGGGCATGAAAACACAGTTGGCCCAGGGCTCTGGTAGAAGTTGCTCTACCGCTTCTCTGGGGCTTGGTTTCCTCATCTGCAAAGTGGGGACAACAAGAGCACCTCCCTCGTGGGGTTGAAGTAAGGACGAAATGGTCTAATGTGCGTGTCACTGAGCACAGAGCTCTGCTCATTAAACGTTGGTGGTCTGACTCCAGGGCCCACACTCTCTGCCACCACGCTCATCATGCCACCTTCAGCCTCTCAAACCCTCGACCCACACAGAGACCAAAGACAGATCACTGGTGAACCAGGGACTGGATTCCTCCTGGCTTAACACACATGTGAGGATGGAGGAGATGCAGCCTCAGTGAAGCAGGGAAGCCAAACCATTACCTTGACCCTGGCCTGGGATCCGGGCACCCTGAGAATGCCTTCCGTGTCCAGTCCTCTCTTTTCCAAACAGGACAGCAGCTGTCAGAAAGAGAAACCAGCATTTAAACCAGGAACAGCTGAAAAGCAGGATTCAAAATGGTGTATTTGTCTCCCATGAAAATCAGAAAGAGGGGAGTACCAGGAGAAGGGTTTCCTTCAAAATAATATTAGTTTTTGTGACCTCTTCCATGAGCCAGGCATTCTGAGAGCTTCATATACATTTTTCTCATTTAATCATTGATAAGAGGAGGATACTGTTATCATCATCCCAATTTACAGATGTTGAAAGGGAGGCTAATGAAAGTTCAAAAATCCACCCGTGACTTTAAGATTCAGAAGTTAAAAAGAAAAGGAAAAAAAATCCACCCCAAGGATCACTTGAGTCCAGGAGTTCGAGACCAGCTTGGGCAACATAGTGAGACCCTGTCTCTACAAAAAAGTTAAGACAAAAATTTATAAAATAAAAACAACAACAACAACAACAAAAATCCACCCCAGGTCTCTGAGCTAGCAAGTGCCGAGCCAGAATTTGAACCCAGGTCTGCCTGATTCTAAAGTCCATCCTTTCACCCCTTTGCTAGATGTCTCCTGACAATGGTCCCCTGAGCCAGCCTCCAAAGGATTAAATAAACCCAAGCTGGGGGCAACTTACGGCTTGAAGGACCAGCGGGACCTGTGTGCTGGGGAAGACTTTGTGGTCAGCTTGTAGCAGGCTGTCAAGGGGCACACCGAAGAGGCGAGTTTCTGCAGGAAGTCAAAGAGCAGAGGCGCGTTACTTCCTGGAATGATCACTGGGCTCCGACCTGCAAGATCTCCTGGGCAACTAGAATCAGACCCCTTTTCCTGTGGAAGGACTGAGCTCTCTAGAGAATGGCTGGACCCAAACTGCTCCTCTTGAGCAGAACATTTGGCCTCAGCAGTAATGAAAACATTACTGCTGAGGAGATATGTCTCAGAGCAGAAAATCTCAGCTGGTTAAAGAAGTATTGAAAGGGCTGGGTGCGGTGGCTCAAGCCTGTAATCCCAGCACTTTGGGAGGCTGAGGCAGGCGGATCACCTGAGGTCAGGAGGTCGAGACTAGCCTGGCCAACATGGCGAAACCCTGTCTCTACTAAAAACACAAAAAAAATTAGCTGAGTGTGGTGGCGGGTGCCTGTAACCCCAGCTACTTTGGAGGCTGAGGCAGGAGAATCGCTTAACCCAGGAGGCGGAAGTTGCAGTGAGCCAAGATCGCACCACGGCACTCCAGCCTGGGTGACAAGAGTGAAGCTCCATCTCACAGAAAAAAAAAGTATTGAAAGGGAAGCACGCTGCTGCTCCAGAAGGCACCAGGTATAAAAATGTAACAGCAGTCCTGGGTAGAGCTCTGGCTCTGCAGGATGGGCCAGGTCCTAGAGAATGTATTCCCTGGGTCAATCTTAACCACCCTGGCTTGAGGTCTTCTCAGGCAAACTCCTCCTTCCACATTTTCTCCACACCTTCCTTCTTTCTCCCTTCCCCAGCCTACCCCACCTCTGCTAGACTCCTCCCCCTGGTCTTTTTTATTCACCATCCTCTTGTCTTTAAAGAAACAAACCAAAAAAACCAAACCAAAACAAACCAAAAAATCACAATGCATAATGTTGACAATGATGCAGTGAGATGAATACTTTCATACACTGCTGAAGGGCAACATTATCTCAGGAACTTAACTCATAAGTATAATCTAAAGTAATCTAAGATGCATTCAAAAGTATATATACAGCAGTAGTGATTGTGTTTTATAATAGGAAAGACATGGGCCTCAAAAATGTCCACTAATAGGGAAATGGTTAAATATATTAGAATACACCCACAAGGAGGAAAATAGTGCAGTGATTAAAAATCATGTTTTCACCAGGCAAGGTGACTCATGCCTGTAACCCCGGCACTTTGGGAGGCTGAGGTGGGAAGATCATTTGAGCCCAGGAGTTCAAGACCAGTCTGGGCAACATAAAAATACTGCATCTCTACAAAAAATACAAAAATTAGCAGAGCATGGTGGCACACACCTGCAGTCCAAGCTACTCAGGCAGCTGAAGTGAGAAGGTCACCTGAGCCCGGGGAGGTTGAGGCTGCAGTGAGCTATGATCATGCCACTGCACTCCAGCCTGGGCAAGAGAGACTCTGTCTCAAAAAAAATAAGGAAATAAATAAAAATCATGTTTTCAAGGAATATTTAATAGTTGTGGTAAATGTCACTATTGTTCTAAATTCATTACCCCTCTTTGTATCCACACCCTCTCCCATGTGAATTTGCAAATCTTCCCATTAGGGAAGCACAGCATACTTCCTCACCCCTTGCTAGGCCATGTGACTAGTTTGGAGCAATGGCATGGTAACCTACAAGATGCAAGCAGAGGCTTAAAATGCATTGTGTGGTACAGTTTACCCTCTGAGCTTCTGCTGTCACCATAAGAACATCCTCCAGACGGCCAGCTGGTCCCAGGAGGACGAGAGACCTGTGAGCAGACCTACACTCAGCCAACAACTTGGAGCCAAGCCTAGATCAGCCAAGCTATGCCCAGTTTACCCACAAACATGTAAGCAAGAGTAAAGAATTCTTAAGTCATGAGTTTGGGGGTTGTTTGTTATGTAGCATTATCATGACAACCACTAAATGATACAGTAACTGGAAAATGTCCATAATTCTATTATATGTAATATTCTATAATATAGATCTATAACTATAAAATATTCTGTTATATATAATGGAATTATGAAACAGGGTCTCATAGTTCTATATATATAGAATGAGACAGAGTCTGTCTCTGTCACCCAGGCTGGAGTACAGTGGCATGATCAAGGCTCACTGCAGCCTTCACCTCCTGGGCTCAAGTGATCCTCCCTCTTCAGCCTCCCAAGTAGGTGGGACTACAGGTGTGCACCACCACGCCTGGCTACTTTTTTATTTTTTGTAGAGACAGGGTCTCACTATGTCACCCATGCTGGTCTCAAACTCCTAGGCTCAAGTGAGCCTCCCACCTCGGCCTCCCAAATTGTTGGCATGACAGGTGTAAGCCACTGCTCCCAAACCATAATTATATAATATTAGGTGAAAAAAGGATACACACATATACACACAAAGGAAGATAATGCACTAAAAGTGCTTTTCTGAATTATATTTTTTCCTTTTTGTATTTTACTCTATTTCACAAATTTCCCACAATGAGCAGGAATTGTTTACATATGCAGAAAAAAGAATGTAAACAGAAGGAATATAGAAGCTGAGCATGCTGGCCAGGAGTGGTGGCTCACAACCTGTAATCCCAGCACTTTGGGAGGCCGAGGCAGGCGGATCATGAGGTCAAGAGACCAAGACCATCCTGGCCAACATGGTGAAACCCCGTCTCTACTAAAAATACAAAAATTAGCTCGGCATGGTGGTACGCACCTGTAGTCTCAGCTACTTGGGTGGCTGAGGCAAGAGAATTGCTTGAACCCGGAAGGCGGTGGTTGCAGTGAGCCGAGATCGCACCACTGCACTCCAGCCTGGTGACAGAGCGAGACTCCGTCTCAAAAAAAAAAAAAAAAAGCTGAGCATCTCTTGCTGGGAGAGTCCGTGTGCAGCTCCCTATGAGGACTGTGGCCACAGGGCTTTCCCTGGGCCAGGGCTGCTCACCTGCTGCTTTCCACTTCCCCGCCTTGCTCCTCTTCAGGTCCAAGCCGAGGACGTCACAGAGCGCGGTCAGCTCTATGAGGGCCAGAGAAGGTACCTTCCTCATATCCTGCAGGGACAAGTCTCCTATCCTCGTCACGCCAAGTCTGCCTTTGGGGATGGTAAACTTCTATTAATAGAGAGGGAAGTAAAGACAATTTGTCAGGCTATGTGTCTGATGTGTATTTTGGGGCTCTCCCATCTCCTCCAGGCATTTAGGCAGAAGGAAGAGCAGCGTGGATAAGAGCGAGCACTCAGGAGTCCATCCTCAAGTCAAGTCCAAGCTCCACCTCTTGCAAACGGAGTGACATTCTAAGCCTCTGATTCTCCATCCATAATCATAAAATAGAGCCTACCTCAGAAGGTTTTTGCATGTTTGATTGTGTTTTTATTTGGAGACACGGTCTTGCTCTGTTGCCCAAGCTGGCGTACAGTGGCATGAACACTGCTCACTGCAGCCCCGACCTCCTGGGCTCAGTTGATCCTCTTGCCTCAGCCTCCTGAGTAGCTGGGACTACAGGTGTGCACCTTGACACCCGGCTAATCTTTGTATTTTTTGTAGAGACAGGGTTTCTCTACGTTTCCCAGGCTGGTCTCAAACACCTGGGCTCAAGCGATTCTCCCACCTCAGCCTCCCAAAGTGCTGGAATTACAAGCATGAGCCACCGCAACAGCCTCATAAAATTTTAGTGGGAGCAAATGACCTAATGGATATAAAGTGCTTGGCACAGTCCCAAGCACACAGCGAAGCCCCAAGAAACAGAAACTGTTTTCACTGCCTGCCCTCCCACAAGAGGACCTGGAACAGAGGGATCACCCCATGGGCTTCTTATTATTGCTTCTACTCTGGTCCTTTGTTCCTCTGCCTCACCGGGTCTGTCCCCAGCCTTGGCCATATCACCCGCAGAAATAAAGAATGCTCAACCGTGCCATCTAGAGGCCACCTTGGGGATCTGCAGGCAGCTCCAGGCTTTCCTGCCGCCCAAGGTCAGAGAAGGCAAGCAGGAGGGCCAGGCTTGCTCAGCACTCCCTGGAGGGCATGGCCGGACCACTTCCCAGTGCCCCTTTTGAGTGCTCAAAGGGAAAGAAATAGTAATTGATGTTTATAATACAGCCTAGTGCTTGTGGCATGGGCTATGGAGTCACATTCCCCAGGGTTCAAATCCTGACTTTATCTGTGAGTGCACGCAAATAATTTTACCTGTGTGTTCATCTGCAAAATGGAAGTGATAACAGTATCTACTTCACAAGACTGTTGGTGAGATTAAATTCAATAAAGTGTATGAAACATGGTGCCTGACACATAGTGAGTACTCAATACTTATTACTACTTTTTAGTTTATTAACACAATTATCACCAACTTAATAGAATGAAATTAAATCAAATATGTGAAGTACTTGGCATAATGCTTAGTGTGTGGTAAAAGATCAATATGTGATATCTTTAGCATTATTATTATTATTCAGAGGAGAGTCTTACTCTGTCACCCAGACTGCAGTGCAGGGGTACAATCACAGCTCACTGTAAGCTTGAACTCCTGGGCTCAAGTGATCCTCCTGCCCCAGCCTCCTGAGTACCTAAGAGTATGAGCACACACCACCACATCCAACTATTTTTTTTTTTTTTTTTTTGAGACGGAGTCTCACTCTGCCACACAGGCTGGAGTGCAGTGGCATGATCTCTGCTCACTACAATCTCTGTCTCCCAGGTTCAAGCAATTCTCCTGCCTCAGCCTCCCAAGTAGCTGGGATTATAGTTGTGCACCACCACACCCAGCTAACTTTTGTATTTTTAGTAGGGATGGGGTTTCACCATGTTGGCCCAGCTGGTCTCAAACTCCTGACCTCAAGTGATCTGCCTGCCTCAGCCTCCCAAAGTGCTTGGATTACAGGCATGAGCCACCGTGCCTGGCCCACACCCAATTATCTTAAAAATTTTTTTGTAGAGATGGGGTCTTGCTATGTTGCCCAGGCTAGTCTCAAATTTCTGGCCTCAAGTGATCCTCCCAACTCGGCCTTCCAAAGTGCTGGGATTACAGGTGTGCGCCACCATGCCTGGCCCTTTAGCATGATTAATTATTATCATCATTCATAATTTGATGGAGAAACACTGTCAAAGAAAAAGACAAGATAATGTTGAATATTAATTATCTCTGATGTTTTAGAAATAGAAACTCATTATTAAAAAATTTTGGGCCAGGCGCGGTGGTTCATGCCTGTAATCCCAGCACTTTGGGAGGCCGAGGTGGGTGGATCACGAAGTCAGGAGATTGAGACCATCCTGGCTAACACGGTAAAACCCCATCTCTACTAAATACACAAAAAATTAGCCAGGCATGGTGGCGGGCGCCTGTAGTCCCAGCTATTCGGGGGCTGAGGCAGGAGAATGGCATGAACCCAAGGGGCGGAGCTTGCAGTGAGCCAAGATTGCACCACTGCACTCCAGCCTGGGCAGATTGCACCACTGCCCTCCAGCCATCTCAAAAAAAAAAAATTTAGGCCGGGTGCGGTGGCTCATGCCTGTAATCCTAACACTTTGGGAGCCTGAGGCGGGCAGATCACCTGAGATCAGGAGTTCGAGACCAGCCTGGCCAACATGGAGAAACCCTGTCTCTACTAAAAATACAAAAATTAGCTGGGTGTGGTAGCACGTGCCTGTAGTCCCAGCTACTTGGGAGGCAGAGGCACAACAATCACTTGAACATCGGAGGTGGAGGTTGTAGTGAGCTGAGGTTTCACCACTGCACTCCAGCCTGGGCAACAGAGTGAGACTGTTTCAAAAAAGAAAAAATTAAATAAATAAATATAAATGTTATTTGATGTACTATGATTAATGGAAAATATTATCACTAAGAGAAACTAGGTGTAGAGTACGTGGAAGTTCTGTTTTTGCAACTTGTTGCGGACCTAAGAAAATTCCATTTGAATGAGTGAAAGTACTCTCACATTGGAATAGAGGCTACTGTAGGGGGTGGGGCTGGTTTCCTAAGCAGTAGAGAGTGGTGATCAGTTGGGAAGGCTCCGGGGTCAGGCTGCCAGGTGTTCCTGTCCTGGCCTTTGTGGGAGCCAATTCTGTCACTTCTCCTCTCTGAGCACCGTGATATGGTTTGGCTATGTCCCCCGCCAAATCTCATCTTGAATTCCCATGTGTTGTGGGAGAGGCCCTGTGGGAGGTAATTGAATCACGGGGGCAGGTCTTTCCCGGGCTGTTCTCGTGATAGTGAATAAGTCTTACGAGATCTGATGGTTTTAAAAAGGGGAGATTCCATGCATAAGCTCTCTTCTCTTGTCTGCTGCCACATGAGACGTGCCTTTCACCTTCCACCATGATTGTGAGGCCTCCCTGCCACGTGGAACTGTAAGTCCATTAAACCCCTTTCATGCCTTTATCAGCAGTGTAAAAACAGACTAACATATGCCACTTCTCTCTTTTTTTTTTTTTTAGGTCTTGCTCTGTGGCCCAGGCTGGAGAGCAGTGGTGCAATCATAGCTCACTGCAGCTTCAACCTCCAGGTGCAAGTGATCCTCCTGCCTCAGCCTCCTAAGTGGCTAAGACTACAGGCCTGCACCATCACACCTGGCTATTTCAAAATTTTTTTTGTAGAGATGGGGTATTGTTATGTTGCCCAGGCTGGTCTCAAACTCCTAGACTCAGGCAGTCGTCTTGCCTTGGCCTCCCAAATTGCTGGGATTACAGGCGTGAGCCACTGTGCCCGACCCTACTTCTCTCTTTTTCTATCATACAGTCAGGGAGCAATGAGGGCACTGGAAGCCTTGGGAACAATGCCCTGGGCCAGGGCAGCTCTCAGTAAAATGTTACCTAAGATTGCATCGACTGCATCATCACGTGGTCAAAGAAGAAACACTTCCTTTAGTAATAGAGGGACTGTGAAAGACTGTATTTACTCCATGAGAGAAGTCAGAATAGTGGTTATCCTGCAGGGAAAGGAATTACCTGGGAAGGGCATGGGGGAGCTCAGCGGGTGGTTGGGTAGGAAGTTTCTTTCTTTCTTTCTTTTTCCATATTACAAGCCATCAAGCAAGGGAGGAAGTTTCTGTACTGATTTGGTGGTATTTACACAGGCATACACACCAAGCTGTACATGGTAAATATCTGTGCACTTAACAGCGAGTTATAGTTCAATCTTTAAAAACCTAACTATCAATGATTACATCCTATTTGGAAGGAACTATGCTGGGATAACTGAGTATTTTGGGAAAAAAGAACGGCCAGGTGCAGTGGCTCACACCTGTAATCCCAGCACTTTGGGAGGCTAAGGCTGGAGGATTGCTTGGGCCCAGGAATTTGAGACCAGCCTGGGCAATGTAGGAAGAACCTAACTCTAAAAAAATTTTAAAAATTAGCTGGGCATGGTGGCATGCAACTGTAGTCCTAGCTACTTGAGAGGCTGAGGTGTAAGGATAGCTTGAGCCTGGGAGGTTGAGGCTGCAGTGAGCTGGGATAGCACCACTGCACTCCCGCCTGGGTGACAGAGTGAGACCTTGTCTCAAAGAAAAAAAAAGAAGGAAAGAAAGGAAGAAGAGAAGGAAGGAAGGAAGGAAGAGAGGGAGGGAAGGAGGGAGGGAATGAGGGAGGGAAGGAGGGAGGAGAAAGAAAGAAAGGAAAGAAAGAAAAGAAAAGAGAGAAAGAAAAGAAGAAGAAAAAGAAAGAAAGGAAAGAAAGAAAGAGAAAGAAAGGAAAGAAAGAAAAAAGAAGGAGGAGGAGGAGAGAAGGGAGGGAGGGAGAGAGGGAGGAAACAACAGAACTAAAAGATTGGGTCTCTCTCTGTCACTCCAGGCACTAAAATTAATTTTAAAAGTAACTAGAAAAACATGTTGATGGACAGTTATGAGCTTGCTGGAGGAAGGAGGGCTTTCTAAGGATAAAAACAAAGAGCATGGAGACAATACTGACAGGACTGTTAGACTGTAAGCACCCTGCTCCCCAGTCTTGACACCCAGCAGTCACTCAGTAAATATTTGTGGTACGAATTAAATGAATGAATGATTCAACAACTTTTGTGCTGGATGCCTGTCAGTGCGGAAGGTGTGAAGAGATGGGTGCTGGTGCCTGAGCACAGGGGGACCTAGCCACCAGCCCTGTGGACAGCATCCTCACCGGTAGGGAACACTTGCCCCAGGCAGAGGTGCCTCCCCGGGATGGCCTGCTCCTCTGCAGGAGCACCGCAGCTTGTTCTGAGTAGGCAGAGTCCATGTTGAAGGCTTCTTCCCTCCCAGCCTGCTCCTGCAGCCCCCCAGGTTCTGCTGCTGCGGGGGGAAACAAAGCAGAAAGGCAGTGAGAACTGGCTGCCAGGAAGCAAGTGCTTGGGTTTGAGACTTAGGCCCTTAGTCCTAAGAAGTGATCTCCCAAGCTCAAGTTCAAAGCCCTGGGATCAAATCATTAGGTTTAGGGCTCAGGCTCATTGCCCAGGAAGTGATTTCCTAGCTATGGCCCATTGCCCCCAGGAAATGATTTCCTAGCTAAGACCCTCACTGCCCCAGGAAGTGATTTCCTGGCTAAGGCCAATTGCCCAGGAAGAGATTTTTCCCTTCTTGAGCCCCATGGGCCTGATGGCAACAGCTCACTTAAGGGCCCAACCTGTCCCCTCAGGGCTCCTCCCTACTGCCCTTGAGCAGGAAAGGCAGGGAGTCAGCAGGAAGGAGGAAATGCTGGGAGGTGTGCACATTCTCTTACTTCACAGAGCAGCCCTTTATGCAGCCTGGAGGATTCTCAGGGCCCTGGAGAATGAAGACCACTTACCTGGAGGAGACTTAGAGGCCCCGGAATTGAGCTGTGCCCCCTTCATACCGGAGTTCCCATTCTCTGACGACATTTTCTATGCAAATTACAGACACTGCCCAATTACTCATGTGGGAAGCCGACAATGCTCACACAACCCCGGAAGATAGGAGCCACCCACAACCCCTTTTCACAGATGGAGCCGCTGAAGCCCAGAGAGGCTGAGTTACTTGCCAAGGTCCCACAGCTGCTAAGTCGGGGAATGGGCACTGGGGCCCAAGTCTGGCTGGCTCCAAAGCCTGTGGTTTTAATCACTGTTATGCCACTTCAGAGGTGCTCCAAGAAAGATGATGCCCACAACCTATCAGGCTTCAAGTGTCAGCAGGATACACAGTGACAATAAAAAAGTATTTTGTGCCAGCCAGGCGCGGTGGCTCACGCCTGTAATCCCAGCACTTTGGGAGGCTGAGGCTGGCGGATCACAAGGTCAGGAGATAGAGACCATCCTGGCTAACACAGTGAAACCCCGTCTTTACTAAAAATACAAAAAATTAGCCGGGCATGGTGGCGGGCGCCTGTAGTCCCAGCTACTTGGGAGGCTGAGGCAGGAGAATGGCGTGAACCTGGGAGGCGGAGCTTGCAGTGAGCCAAGATCATGCCACTGCACTCCAGCCTGGCTGACAGAGCAAGGCTCAGTCTCAAAAAAAAAAAAAAAAAAAAAAAAAGGATTTTGTACTGATAATGAGGTAGGAGGTGAGACTTTGGCTGAAACAGGGAAGAGGCAAAAACACCTCTCCATAAGACATGCCCACAGTGCCATGACAGTTTACCATTGCCATGGCAACACCTGGAAATTACTGCCCCTTTTCTAGAAATTTCTGAATAACTCGCCCTTTAATTTGCATGTAATTAAAAGGCAGAACTGCTTCTGAGCTGCTGCTCTGGACACACTGCCTATGGGCTGGCCCTGCCCCTGAGCTGCTGCTCTGGACATGCTGCCTACAGGCTGGCCCTGCCCCTGAGCTGCTGCTCTGGACACACTGCCTATCGGGTGGTCCTGCCCCTGAGCTGCCGCTCTGGACACACGGCCTATAGGGTGGCCCTGCCCTGCAGCAGCAGTCACGCCACTGGATCACTGCCGCCTCCATAAAGTTGTTTTCTTCTACCACCAGCTCACTCTTGAATTCTTTTCTGAGTGAAACCAAAAGCTTCCAGAGCTCATCCCCAATTTAGGGGCTTGCCTGCCCTGCATCAATAACAATTATATAGAAAGAACCTAGGCTTTCAGGCTCACCCCAGGACACACAGTGGCAACAGGCATATGTGCAGTGGCACGCATGGGAGATGAAGACCTACATGCAACACAGGGACATAGTGGACGGCAGGGAGGCATACGTGTGCAAGCCAATGCACTCTAAATACACACACACCTACACACACAACACACACCAACACACACCCCAACACACCCAACACAAACACCAACACACACACCAACACACACACCAACACACCCAACACACACACCAACACACCCAACACACACACCAACACACACACCAACACACACACCAACACACCCAACACACACACCAACCCACACACACCAACCCACACAACATACACACCAACACACACCCCCAAAACACACACACCAACACACACACCAACACACACACCAACACACACACCCCAACACACACCCCAACACATACCCCAACACACACACACCAACACACACCAACACACACACCAACACACACACCCCAACACACACCCCAACACACACACAACACACACACACCAACACACACAACACACACAACACACACACCAACACACACAACACACACACCAACACACACAACACACACACCAACACACACCAACACACACCAACACACACACCACACACACCAACACACACAACACACACCAACACACACAACACACACCAACACACACACCAACACACACAACACACACACCAACACACAAACACACAACACACACCAACACACACAACACACACACCAACACACAACACACACCAACACATACACCAACACACACACACCAACACACAGACCAACACCCACACACCAACACACACATCAACACGCACACTCCAACACACAACACACAACATGCACACACTAACACACACATATTCCAACACACACACCAACACACACACCAAAGCACACACACCAACGCACATACCACCACCCACACACCAACACACACACCAACACAACCCCAACACACACACCAACACACACACCCAACACACCCAACACACCCCAACACACACACACCCACACAGACAGCAACACACACCAACACATACACCAACACATACCACCACCCACACACCAACACACCCCTACACACACCCCCAACACACACAAACACCCACACACACCAACATACACACACCCCAAAACACATACACCAACATACACACCAACACACATACCAACACACACCCACACACACCCCAACACACACACCAACACACACACACCAACATACACATACACCAACATACACACCAACACACACACCCCCAACACACACACACACCCCAACACACAACACACACACCCCCAACACACATACCCCAACACACACCACACACACACACCCCCAACACAGACACCAACACACACCAACACACATACCAACACCCACACACCAACACACACATCAACACGCACATCCCAACACACATCAACACACACCAACACGCACACACTAACACACACATATTCCAACACACACACCAACACACACCAAAGCACACACACCAAAACACATCAACACACACACCAACACACATACCAACACCCACACACCAACACACACACACACATACACACACCAACACAGCCCTTCAGCAGGATCACTGCATCTCTCAGGCTGTGGTGGCAGCACAGAGATCCCAGTCAGACCGGGCCTGCAATGACCCATATGCCACTTACCCCTGAATTGAAGACCCCAAAGACATCCCTGACATCTCTGACAGGTGTCTTGTGTTGTCTTCGCACTGAGCGAGCATAGATGTCCAGCCGGCGGCACACAGCGGCCACCTGGGTCTGTGTCAGGGTGGACAAGCCCAGGCCACCAAGAAGGCCCGACAGGCCTGTGTCCTGCAGCCACAGGGATTCAGCTTCCCCTTCTGCCAACAGAAGTAGAACCCAGATGAACACACACAGCTCTGCACTCGGCCACACATGCTAACCAAAGTTCTGCATAGAAGCACACACTCACCTGGACACAGGAGTTTCTGCATTTCTGATTGTGAAACCTATTAACACCAACCAGACTCTTTGGGGGAGAAGATCTAATGAGCCTTCTGAGAATTGGGGGCGGGGTGGGGGTACTGATGGCATTACCTAGTGTATGGATGTCAACCCATAACATAGCAATCCCTGGAAAACAGAGCTGGCTGAATGGCCCTGCATGTTCAGATTTTGGACCCACTTCTCTCCAAAGTAATGAACCCACTTCTCCAAAATCTGGCAGAGACCACCACAGGGTCACATGGTGTCCCCTTGGGAAGCTGGTGCTGGGTGTTGATGTCCCTTTGGAAAGTCCTCCATATTCAAGACCTTATTTGTGTTGGAATTGTCCCCTCGACTTGCTTCCTAAGGAAACTGTCATAGTCCCATAGCAAAACCATTCACTGGAATGGGAGGGTGTGCTGAGACTTCAGGATCTCGGGTCCTACCTCCAGGGATTCTGCTCCAGGAGTTCAGGCCCTGGGCCTGAGAATCTGCACTTGGAATGTCTTCCTCAGATTATTCTAATGCAATAGGGTCTTCAGACCACACTTGAGAAACACTGGCCTTATCGTGGGGAAAATGGACAAGAGCTCGTACTGGAAGTTGAACACATGTAAGAGAGGATTGGTAGGGTGTACAGTTGTACCCAGTGTTGAACAAGTTAGTCAACAAGGTAATAATTGTTTTAAAAACTCAAACAAAGCTGCTTTTATGGCAGCCTGGGTTTTGCAAATAATCCAAGTCTTCCCCCAACACTTTCCCTGCACTCGGGAACCAGAACAGATGCCTCCAGGGCAGCTGCAACGTTGTGGGTCCATTCCTGACTTGTGCTGGCTGGTGGAGCTACTGATTCTATCATGATATCAGACATTTTTTTGTCTGTACAGGATCCTTTCAATGAGCCACTGTTTCTTGAAATGTAGGCATTCACCTACCACCTTTATAATTTTTATCTGTATCTAATTATCCCTGTAAAATTCCTTACCAAATATATCCCCTTAATCATGGGCTACATTTTTTACTAAAACACATCTATTTTAAAAGGAAACAAGATCCCCACCATAAATGGAGCATCCAACATCACCTGCCATGAGTAGACATTGATGGGAAAAATAAATTATTAACAATCCCTCTGGTTCAAGTTGGTGTCTGAATAAAAAGAAAAGATGGCCGGGCACGGTGGCTCATGCCTGTAATCCCAGCCCTTTGGGAGGCCAAGGTGGGCAGATCACCTGAGATCAGGAGTTCAAGACCAGCCTGGCCAACATGGCGAAACCCCATCTCTACTAAAAACACGAAAATTAGACGGGTGTGGTGGTGAATGCCAGTAGTCCCAACTACTTGGGAGGCTGAGGTAGGAGAATCGCTTGAACCCAGGAGATGGAGGTTGCAGTGGGCTGAGATTGTGCTACTGCACCCCAGCCTGGGTGACAGAGTGAAACTCCGTTTCAAAAATTAAATAAATAAATGAAAAGAAAGGAAAAAAAAACCAGTCTTGGCTCCATGCCACTCAGGATCCCTCAGCCCTGTGAGTCTGAAAAAGCTGCTGTGTTTATTTAGTTGCTCAAAGTGACTTCTCTCTGACCCACTCTGACTCCACTCCCTGTGTATTGTTGGAAATTAGATTGCTGGCCACATCATGATGCCAGAGAGGCCACATGGAGGACCTCCTATACAGGGCATCTCCTGAAACTACTTCTAGTGTAACCAGGGATTTTTTTACCTTCACACTTGGAGGCACTGCATGTGACTATTAGGCCCTTAGGATGTCTGCATCACCACATGGTCTGTTTTGCCAACCAGGGGCAAGCCCAGCTGAATTACACGCCAAACCAGGAAGGGTTCCATGTGGAGCCCTTTCATTCCCTCATCTGCTGAACAAGTAAAGATGGAGGACGGGAATGTGCTTGGCTCTGTTCTAGGCACTGTGGACACAGCAGTGAAAAGGGCCAATGATGTCCCTGGCCTCATGGAAGTTACATTCTAGTGGGGGTCACAGACACATGCACAGTGAAGTGCACTAGGTAAAGTCAGGCAGTGATCATTGCTGCAGCAACGAACAGAGTAGGGCAGGGGCTAGAGAGTGATGGGGCAGGTGTGCTATTTTATGTAGGGAAGCTGGTAAATACCTCTCTGAGGAGGTAACATTTGAGCCCAGTCCTGACTGGAGAGAACAAGCCATGCAGATGCCTGGGGCAAGAGCATTTGAGGCCAAGGGAGCAGAGAGGACAAAGGACTTGAGGCAGGAAAGTGCTTTTAGGGTCAAGGACCAGCAAGAAGGCCTGAGGACAGAAGTAGAGTGACAGCCAGTCAGGGTGGGAGGGGAAGAGGCAGAGAAGAGGCACGAAGCCAATTATGTAAAGCCTGGTAAGTTATGATCTGGTGGCTTTATTACATGTCCCCAAATTCTTTGACTCTCACCCCATCAAGGGGTGGAGTCTAATTCCCCTCCCCTTGAACATAGCTGCATGCAGGGTAACAGAATGCAGAAGAAGCAACATTGTCTTTCTTCTAAAGCTGGGTCATAAGCAGCAAGACAGCTTCTACCCAGCTCTCTCTCTTGGTCTTGTGCTTAGAACCCAGCCGCCATGCTGTAAGGAAGCCCAGGCCACATGTGGAGGCCTCATGCAGGTATTCCAGATGATAATCCCAGATGAGGCTCCCTGATGGTCACATCCACCACCAGGCACATAGATGAGAAATCTTTTGAGATGACTCCAGCCCCAGCTACCATTTGATTGTAACTGCATGAGAGGCCCTGAGCAAGAACCACCTAGCTGAGCCCACTCAACCCCTCCAACAGTGATGTATAGAAATAGTCATAATAATTGATTATTGCTGCATTATGCTGCTAAGCTTGAGGTGGTTTGTTACATAGTAGTAGATAATAGGGACACATAATTGTCTATTATTCTGAGATAAATGGAGAGATATTTGAGGATTTAGAGCAGAGGGCTTAGAATTTCCCTAGAACGTTAGCTCTGTATATAAGAGACTGTTTTGTGTTCATTGTGCCTAAACAGTGCCTGGCACATAATAGGCACTCAAAAAATATTTCCTGAAGGACTTACTCTAAGGAGGGACATAATCTAATTTACATTACTAAAAGATCGTCTTGACTATTGCATGGAGAACAGACAGTAAGGATCACAGGTGAAGCAGGGAGAGCAGTGAAGAGGATACTGCACCAGTCCAGGCAACAGAGAAAATGCTGTCATGTTCTGGTTCACATCTGGATCCTCTCACATTTCTCTGCCTGGAATCAAGCCCTCCCACCACCCCTACAGGCCCCCGCCAGGGTCTCTCACCCTCTGGAAGCTGGCCTTCATTCCCGCCACTGTCTTCTTCCCTCAGCTCATCTCTCTGTTGGATCTGTTCCACCTCCATCCAAAAGCCATCCATGCTGGAGCTCTCCACTCCAGTGGAACAGCCAGCAGAGCCAGCAGGGTGTAGTCGCAGGAGATTCTTCTGGGGAAGCTGATCCATTCCGCCTGAGGAGGGGCCAGAGCTGTAGCAAGTGGGGAAGGTGCAGGGAGGTCAGCAAGTCTCTGCTTATGATGGGGGTTGTGCTGAGGCTTGTGGCTCTCCAGAAATCAGCCTGGGGCCCCTGGGGGCTAAGCAAGCTTCCTAGGCATGTTTCTCAGGGTGATCTCAGCAAATTGACTGGTGACCCATCACCCCTGCGGGATCCTTGGAAACCAGCAATGCTGCAGGGGACAGAGCAGGGCCAGACTGCTCTGCTTGCTTCCACCTTCTTGGTCGAGGCGAACAGTCTTGGACATATCTATGGTAAAGGCAGCATTCCCAAGAGGGGATTAAACACCAGGACAGGCGAGGAAATGACAGGGCAGTGTCTCGCGGATCTCACTGAATTTTTACCCAGACAGTCTCCTGTCTCTTTCCCTCACACCTCCTCCTTTGTGAGTCTGGCTGTCAAGCCCTGGTTTTCCTGTTTGTGTCACAGGAGCACCTCATCTCCTCCCCTCTCCCAGCCAGCTTTGAACAGAGCAAGTACCTGATCACAGAGGTGCTATACATCACTGAGCCAATCTCATTCTCTCAAGGTGTTGAACCAAGGGCAGAGGGGTCAGTATCAGGCACGTGAACTGGAAGCTGTGTGGGGCTGGAGGGGCTGGAGTGGCCAGTCTTCCAAAAGAAGCAGAGAGGAGACCCTCTGCAGGCATGGAGGGATGTGGGGTAACCTAAGCTTGATTTTCCAGGTCCCAGTTGCAGCCTCTCATGATCCAGGCTATGTGGTTTACCCCTAGAGCCCTGACTCCCACATCCTTCCCTTTAATCCCCCTCTTCTTCCCAAGCTACACTCAATGAATTTCTGCTTCATGCAATCAAAGAATCTCAGGGTAAGACAGTGCAAGTCTCCTGGTCCATATAAATGAAGTCCAGGACTTCAGATGAGCTTAGGGACAAAATGTCTCTGTTGCTGGCCCAAATCCTTGAGAAATGGTAGGGTTGGTCATAATGGCAAAAATACTAGACTGGAATCACCTAGACCCTGACACATGCCAGTAAATAGACCATAAACTACCCCTGCCAGAAGAGAGGGAAGAAATGCATTTCCCCAGTTTCCTCAAATGGGAAAAATGTATATTCTGCAAGTTCTATAGATATTTAAGCTCCCATGTGGAAACCAACAAAAGGCAAAGAAAACCAATAAACATAGGTGGTTTGAACTGCCCTATTAAAAAACAAGACTCATTTGGATTAAAAAGGAAAAGTCATCCACATGCTGCATTTAAAAAAAAAAAAAATATATATATATATATGCTTTTCTGTGTTTGTTTGTTTGTTTGTTTTTGTTTTTTGAGGCAAGGTCTGGTTCTATGGCCCAGGCTGGAGTGCAGTGGCGCGATATGACTCACGGCAACCTCCGCCTCCCAGGCTCAAGCCATCCTCCCACCTCGGAATCCTGAGTAGCTGGGACTACAGGCACACACGACCATGCCTGGCTACTTTTTGCATTTTTTGTAGAGATGGGGTTTTTGCCATGTTACCCAGGCTGTTCTCGAACTCCTGGGCTCAAGCAATCCGCCTGCCTTGGCCTCCTAAAGTACTGGGATTACAGGAATAAGCCACTGAGACCGGCCTTAAAATATATTTTTGTTAGCTATATTTTCCATTATAAAATCAATATGCAGTTATTGTAAAAATTCCCAGCAATGCAGAAGTGAGCAAAGTAGAAAATCAGTCATTCTCCTGAGGCTATGACCACGTTTTCCGTGCTAACACTTTGGTGTGCAGACATCTCATGTTTCTCCCCAGGCATATTTAACCTAAAGGCAGGCACTCTCTTCTTCACTCAGGGGACATCGTTTTGGGCTCATGTCAGCCAAGACACAGAACTCAAGTCCTCCACCAGCCCCACAAGAGTCCCATGCACACTAAGCATTTGATAGCTCTTTGCTGAGGAGCTGGATGCTCACAGGAAGGTCCCCCACACAGTGAATTTATTTGAAATATCCCCATTTCTTTTTGATGGAGATTTGGGTTGTTTCTATTCATCAATATCACAAATAATACCATCTGTTACCTTTGCTCCTTTGTACAGCAGAAGAGAATCCTAGAAGTAGAATTGCCGAATCAAAGGGTTTGTGAACTCTTGCCACATTGCCTCTAAAAAAGGACTATTTTATTGGATGTTTGTTTGTTTGTTTTGACTTTACCCCTGCTGCCTGCTTAGCCCCCGTCTTGTGGGATCCCATCCCCTGGAGTCCTTGAAGCTGTATTTTGCCCTCAGCCTATGACCTCACTCACTGTTGTCCCCCCAGTTTCTGGAGGTGTAATCCAGGACCTAGGGCCGGCTCCATGGATGTGCGACCTGTGCAGTCACACAGGGCCCGGGTTTGGAAGCAGCCCACACTTGGTTCAGAGATCTGCTGTCACCATCTCAAAATTCTTAACAATGTTTGAATGAGGGACCCATGTTCTTTCTGCACATGGCCTTTCCGGCCAGGATTTTACCGTAGACCCCGGCTTGTGGCTTCCTCCCAAGCGTCCTGCCCACACAGAGCTCAACTCCGAGTCCCAAACAACTCCATCCTGAAACAGACTCAAAATGTGGTAAAGCAAAGAAACCTCCAGTCAGCCAGATCCTGAAGGAAGGGACAGGGCACAACCTCCTGGCAATGGCTCCAGCATTTTTTGCACAGAGCAGAAGCTTCACTGGAGACCAAGTCCCAGTTAATTATAAAATTGGCTGTTCCGCTCTATTTATGGTTTTCAAGAAAACTGCTAGTCAGTGCCTCCTGCGAATCTGTTTGGCACCCCATGCTGGGGGCACAGCTCCGTTTCTTTGGTTGCTTTGCGATTCGCTTTGAAATTACCAGCATCTGTGTGCTTTCGTGACAATTTGAAAACTGCAGCGACTAAACCCAAGCAAAATTGTCAACACTATCACCATTTGATAGCTAAGCAGTGAGGGGGCAGCAATTATTTCTTTGGAAGAACATTCTGAGGAGGTCAGAGAGGGGTACAGGAAAGAACGAAACAAAATGAAACACCCACAGTGCTAAAGGTGTCATTATTCCAACATCGCATTTTGCAGCATGGTGGTGAGTACCCCCCCTTCTAGGAAGAGAACGATAGGAAGAGGACACATCCACAAAAGGTGTTCAGAGCCTCACAAATACAGCTGATGTTTTGTTTGTTTTGTTTCCAGCGCTTTGTTGAGATATAGCGCATGCAGAAAAGTACGCAGGTCCTAAGTATACAGCACAGCCTCCAGTTGTAATTTGGTTTTTAAACCATTACCAAGTACTTACTACATGCCCAGTGACAAACATGTTCAAGCATCAGTTTATTTCTTTTTATTTTGAAAAAGGTCTTGCTCTGTCTCGAGGGCAATGGCGCGATCGTAGCTCACTGCTGCCTCAAAGTCTTGGGCTCAAGCGATGCTCCCACCTCAGCCCCCCCAGGTAGCTAGAATTATAGGCACATGTCACCATGCCCAGTTGATTTTTGATTTTGGTAGAGATGAGGTCTTGCTATGCTGCTCAGGCTGCCCTCAAATGCCTTGACTCCAGTGATCCTCCCAAAGTGCTGGAATTCCACATGTAAGCCATCCAGCCTGGCCAAACCCGGTGCTATTGTTTCCAATTTACAGACAAGGAAACAGACCCAACAGGATTGGGGGACCCACCCAGACTTGTCCCATTGGCAAGTGGCAAAGCCTGGATTTGAACCCAGGTTGCAAGCCCCAGTACCAGGGCACTTAACTGCCACACTAGATGATTTAGGGAGGCCCCAGGTATAAATGAAGTAATCTGAATGCATTTTTTCTTCCCCACTGTAGACACTGTGCCCCTCTCAGTGTTCCCTGTCTCATCAGATGGTTCCATCAAGCACTCTGAGAGCCACTCCTCACACCCTTTTTGGTGTCTCCACATCCCATGAACCCCTAATGAATTTTACCTTTCATACAACTCTTCTATCCACTAACTTCTGAACCACCACTGTGGTCCAAGCCACCATCACTTCTCGCCTGGACCACAGCCTCATCGCAGTGTTCCTATGTTTCTTCTAGATATCCTTCTCTGGTTTAGAAGGATCTTCCAAGCTCACAAAACTGGCCTTTCACCGCATCTAAGAATCCTCATGGTATCCCAGGATCCTGAGGATAAAATCCAAATGCCTTATGAAGGCATTGGACTGATCTGCCTACGCTTCTAGCCTCGTCTCACATACCTCCTTCTTCCCTCTGCCTGGAATGTCCTGTCTCAGACTCAAAGTCACTTCCTCAGACACAACTTTTCTCATCCCTAACCTGGATTATGTCTCTGCTATTTGCTTTTCCATAACACATTCATTTCTGTTGGAACTATTTCTTTCTTGGCTTCTCTATTCCTTGCTCTCTCCTCAGTACCTAGAACACTGCCGGGAATATAGTAGTTGTAGCGGATATCATGTATGGTCCCAAAATTCTTTTACAGTTCTCCCATGGGGAGGTGGGGCCTATGTCTCCTCCCCTTGAATCTGTCAGGCTGTGACAGCTTCAGCTAAGAGAACACAGCAGAGGTCAAGCGATGAGACTTCTCTGTCTGTCGTAGTGACAAGCTGATCCCACCTGGCTCTCTCACTCTCTGCTCGCTCCTTGGAATGGGTTGCTACGTTGAGAAGCTCAGGCCAAGTGCCAGGTCACATGCAGGTGCCCCAGTCAACAGCCCTAGCCAAACCTCACCCTTGAATCATTTGAGTGTAGGTGTCAGACACATGAGTGGAGAAACTTCCAGACAGATGGCTCCAGTCCCCAGCATGAAGTCACCCCCAGCCATTCAGTCTTCCCAGGTGATACCCCAGACTTCATGGAGCAGAGAGCAGGTATTCTTGCCTGCTCTGTCCAATTCCTTACCCATCGAATCCCTAAGCAGAATAAAATGATGGTTGTTATGTGCCACTAAACAATAGATAAACAGATTTGTAAATTTAGAAGTCAAGAACTTTGGGCCGGGCATGGTGGCTCACACCTGTAATCCCAGCACTTTGGGAGGCTGAGGCGGGTGAATCACGAGGTCAGGAGTTCAAGACCAGCCTGGCCAACATGGTGAAACCCCGTCTCTAGTAAAAAATACAAAAAATTAGTGGGCGTGGTGGCGGGCGCCTGGAATCTCAGCTACACAGGAGGCTGAGGCAAGAGAATCACTTGAACCTACGAAGCAGAGATTACAGTGAACCGAGATCGCGCCACTGCACTCCAGCCCAGGTAACAATGTGAGACTCTGTCTCAGAAAAAAAAAAAAAAAAGTCAAGAAATTTGGCTCTAGTGTCAACTGGGTTTGAATTTGAATCCTAGATTTGTTGTTTATTAGCAACGTCACCTTGGGGAGTCCCCAAACCTGGCTGGACCTTAGCTTCCTCATTTTAATATGAAGCTAACAGAGACTACCTGGGGCAGTGTAGTGTAAGAGCCAATTCACTTATTCAGCAAATGTTTATCGAGCCCTTACTATGGCCAGTTACTAGGAAGCTAATATACATAAGGTGCTTAGAATAGGAAGTCCTCAGTCAATGTTAGTTTGATCAATATATATTACTTCTGGGCTCTTCCTATCTGAGATTCAGACAGAGCAAGTGGCTCACCCAAGACTGCCCAGCCAGTGAGTGGCCTCTAGTCCCTGTCCTGCAGAGTGGTCACGGACTTACAAGCACAGACCATGGAAGAAATATATCCCTGCAGTGAGTCAGAGGGCCAGAGCCCTCACAGAGACTTAGAGTCTTCCTGAATGCAAAGCCCTTCTTGGGGGAAGGGCTTTTCCCCCCAGGTGGCCTGGAAGATGAGGCAGGGCCTGGAAGATGAGGCAGGGCCTAGAAGTCCTCGGCTCCCATCCAAGTTCCCTGCTCATGTTCTGTGCAGCTGTGGGCATGTCCCTTTTCCTCTATGGACCTCAGCTTCCAAGTCCGTAAAATGGGAAGACAGGGGTAGAGAAGAGGGCTTTGCAAGATGATCTTAGCGAGACTCTTGCCCATGAGGTCATAGCAGGCAGTGAGAATAATATGACAGTGGAGCAAAGGCCTTTCCCAAAGGGCAGGGCTACAGAAACCCATGCAAAGCTGAGAGCCACAAAAGCGAAAGTCTGCTCAGCGAAGCTGAGAGCCTGTTCAGGGAAGCCAAAAGCCAGCATGACCGAGGGAGCAAGAATGCGGGCCATCGGGATGAGCCGGTGGAGGTGGGGCTGAGCCTCCTCTCCAGCAGCCAAACCAGGTCAGTTCAGCCTGGACCTGCTGGAGCAGGGAGCGTGGCCTGGCTTTAGCAACCCAGCCAAGGGCTTCCCCCAAAAGTGGTGAATAGGGCTTTGGGGGCAGCCTTCAGTTCCACCGAATCTAGGAGGTGGAGGTTGCAGTGAGCCGAGACTGTGCCACTGCACTCCAGCTTGGGCAACAGCGTGAGACTCAGTCTCTAAATAAATAAATAAATAAATAAATAAATAAAAAGTTCCTCAAGCTCAGTACTAACAGCATGTCAGGAGGATGATTCTTTGCTGTGAAGGAGGGCTGTCCTGTGTATTGTAGTAAGTTTAGCAGCATCCCTGGCCTCTACCCACTAGACGCCAAAGCATCCCTCTCAGTTTTAACAATGACACATGTCTCCAGACCTTGCCAAATGTTCCCTGGGGAACACCATCATTCTGGCTGAGAAACACTGCTTAGCATGGATTAACTCATTTACTCTTCACAACTTCTTATTATCCCATTTCACAGATGGTCAAACAGGGGCACAGTGATAAAGTGACTTCTGCAAGGTTACCTGACTAGTAAATGGCAGAACTGCATTTGGCCCCAGGAAGTCTGGCTCTGTAGCCCATGTTCTCAACCACTGTGTAATAAGCCACTTGTACAACGGTCTTTCCTTAATTGTGAATGTTTTCTTTTCTTTCACTGGCTGGATGCAGCCTGTGGTTGGTGAGGGAATACCACCAGCCCAGATGTAGCCCCAGCTCTGCCTCTGATCAGCTGAGCTCTTATCCCTATCACCTGAGCCACAGAGTTCCTGGACTCTTTTGAACACATCCCTTGTCCCATAATTATTGTTGGGTAATGATATGTTGTGGAGCGATGAATTGAGATTGTCCCCAGTGGGGCAGGCTGGAGGAGCAACAGATAGCTGCTGTTGGGCAGTGCCAAGCTTTACTTTGCTGAGCGGGGAATCTGGGGGAAGGTGAGAAGCTGGGGGTGAAGGGAAAGGAGGGAGAGAGGTGGGTGAGAGAGCTATCCACCATCAGGGAGTGGCTGTGTGGGATGCCATGTGCCTTTGGCTCTGGGCAAGCCCAGGTATGCAATGTGCCTGGGTGGTGGAGTGGCCCTCTCACACCGCTATCAACACCTTGAGAAGAGCCGTCCCTGGACAGCTGCCGCCTGGGTCCCAGAATGAACACATATGGCACAGACCACAGCCCAGTAAGCAGGGAGGAGTAAGTTCAGCCAGACCCATGGCTAGAAATGGAGCCGCCCAGCAGAGCCTAGGGTAGAGCAGCTAATCCCCAGCCACCTTCAGACACAGGAGCGGGAGTACACGATCGTCGCTTTGGGAAATGATTGCTGCTGGGTTTGGGGATCATTTGTCACACAGTGATAGCTGACAGGGACAGCACGCTATTGCACAACCCCAGCAGCTCTGCCAGAGGTGCGGTGAGCCCACTCTCTGCCACTGACACCACTCCCAGGTGCCAAGTGCACACCCCACTGGCTGTGTGCACGCTCCATGTTCCACCCTATCTCCAACCCCCAGATAAAGAGACACATCCGGTTCTGAGTCAGGAATCAATAAAGGATAGAAATTGGGCCTCTTAGAGCAGAGATTGAAAGGCAATCTCAGGGAAAACAGTGGCTGTGGCACCTCCTCCGGGATGCTGAGGGGCCCAAGGAGACCGTGAGGCCCGAGCCGGCCACTCGCGCCACCATGGACGTGGCTGAGGTCGAGTTCCTGGCCCAGAAGGAGCTGGTTACCATTATCCCCAACTTCAGTCTGGACAAGAGCTACCTCATTGGGGTGGGTACCTGGGGCCTTTTAACCCTGGTTTACCAGTGAAAGTACGCCCATGGCTGGCAATTAACCTGAAACAAAAGCAGAAATGTCGACTGCTCCCTCCGGAGTGGATGAACATAGAAAAGTTGGAGAAGATGAGGGATCATGAATGAAAGGAAAAAACTTTTACCCCAATGCCCAGCCTTTACTACATGGAACTTACCAAGCTCCTGTTAAATCATGCTTCAGACATCCTGAAGGCAGACGAAATCCGGACCCTGGTCAAGGATATATGGGACACTCGTATAGCCAAACTCCGAGTGTCTGCTGACAGCTTTGTGAGACAACAGGAGGCACATGCCAAGCTGGATAACTTGACCTTGATGGAGATCAACACCAGTGGGACTTTCCTCACACAAGCGCTCAACCACACGTACAAACTCGCACAAACCTCCAGCCTTCGGAGAGTACTCAGTCTCAGGACTTCTAGAGAAGGGCCTGGTGCAGGCGACTTGCTGGGGGATGTGAGTGCTCAGGACGTGATGAGGTGCTCATGATTCTGGAGCTCTAGAAACACTTTTGAATGCATGAAAAACGTGCAATGGTGCAAGGAATGGATTCATGACATTGTTGGAGAAGCAACAAATTTGTGGTTAGTCCTTAAAACTTAGCTCCCTGGGACATTCTTCAATTCCACATCTGTTTCTAGAAATCAGCCTTCTCCGCCCCCTCTTTTGAGAAAGAAAAAAGCTTTAGGCAAATAAGTTATTGTCCCTAGCAGAGCCACTTGGGTCTCCTGCATGGAAACCGTCACCTTGGGTAAGTGTTCAGTGACTGGTAGGTGTAGATATAGCAGGAGTGGCCATGTGGCCAATGGCTTTTTTTCCCCCTTCTTGATCCTGATTTCTTGGGCTAAATTTAGACCCTCCCACAGAGATGGGTCACAGAGAAGGATGGTAGATGGTGCAGCTAATGATGCTGATCAGTGCTTATCCTCTAAGCCCTGATCCACAATAAAAATGGACCCAACTCAAAAAAAAAAAAAAAAAAGAAAGAAAGAAAGAAAGAAAGGCAATCTCAGGGCACAGCCATGTACGTATGGGTATGCCAGGGAATTGTGGGTGCACAGTCACTCATGAATGTGTACATAGCCATGTGTGCCTATGAAGAGGGTCTCTCCTCTGTTGCCTCAGGACTTGCCAGGAGGTTTGGATTCTTCATGCCCACCCATGTAACTCACATAACTTAGTACATGATGATGACGTAAATGGTGTCCCTCTGAGTGTAACACTCTTACGCAGTGCACAACCTGAACATCAGGACACAGCAACACTCACATCTATGAAGCAACCCCTGTGGGGACAGGGTTGGGATGGGTGGGAATGAGATGTTATAAAAGGTAAATCTTACCTTTACATTTTTGAGTATCATCTTAACTGAGCTCCTAAAATCCCTCTATGGCTACAACTTTTCCATTAAGACAAGGAAGACTGGCTCATTCTGGACAGTGTGACCATTCTTTGAATTATTAAATGATGCTCGCCATATCTCTTTCACACAGCATTTCTGCTAGAGCTGATCTGTAGGTTAGGAAAGTCACAAGCATGGCTATTTTGTGTTATAGACAACAAGAATAAAACATTCTGAAATGTAATTAATGTAATTTAGCTTCCTGAATCACACGGGAGGCTGGGCTGGGAGACAGGGAAGGCACAGCTATGGGTGCCCCCTTTAGCTGTTCAAGTTGGGCACAAATCAGAAGAACAGAGGACCCACGCTGGGCCCAAGAAGCTGCATCCTAGGTGTGGAGACCTGGCCCAGAGACCTTCTCCAGGGCAGGGTGCTTCTCCAGCCTGCCCATGGGCTGGAATCCCCCAGTGAGCTTTGCCAGGCCATTATGCCCAAGCAACGCCCCAGCCAGACCAATGACACCCAAACTGCTGGGAATGGGACCTGAGCACCTATTGTTGATTCCATTGTGCAACCAGGGTTGGGAAGCCAGGAGTATCATTATGTTGCTGGGGTTCAGAGAATTGCATAGGTTTCAGGAGTTGGGTGGGAACTGATGGATTGCATCAAAATTCTCACATAGCACTTCTGGGAGGGGTGGCCTGCATTTTTTAGATGGCTGGGGGAGATTAAGGTACTGCCCGTGACCTCTGAGATGACAAATATTCCCAACAGAAGATCAGGATCTACCAATCTCCATCTGAGATAGCAAACTGCATCTCCCCACCACATCCCCAACACACACACTGGATTTTCACACCTTTTAAATAGCTTGCTATCATTTGAAAATGAGGAGGTCTCACATTTTTAAGTCCTCTAGTTCCAATTTCCCTTGGGAAAAAATAATCTGTAGAGATGATAATCCTGGGTCTCTGTCTGTAAGTGACAATTGGCTGAAGCCAAGTGGTGACTGCCTCTTAAAAAGGGCTTCCAGCCAGCAGCACAGCCCTGTGGTGCTTGCCAGAGAAGCTTCGAAAGTCCTTAAACTGTGTAGGCTTGCCCTGATCCTTCCTTCGAACAAGGTTATAGACACTTGTATGTCCCTTCCTGAGTCACTTAGATTGTCATCTTGATTTGTACCGGCCAATATTGTAGCCACTAGCCACCTGAGCCCTTGAAATATGGTATTTAGTATGAATGAGGAGCTGAATTTTTAACTCCTTCCTTCCTTCTCTTTTCTTTTCTTTTCTTTCATTTTGAGACAGAATCTCACTGTTTTGCCCAGGTTGGAATGCAGTGGTGCAATCTCAGCTCACAGAAACCTCTGCCTCTTGGGTTTAAGCGATTCTCCTGCCTCAGCCTCCTGGCTGGGATTATAGGCCCCTTCCACCACACCAAGCTAATTTTTGTATTTTTAGTACAGACAGGGTTTCTCCATGTTAGCCAGGCTGGTCTCAAGCTCTCAACCTCAGGTGATCTGCCCTTCTCAGCCTCCCAAAGTGCTGGGATTACAGGTGTGAGCCACCGTGCCCAGCCAACTTTATTTAATTTTAACTAATTTAAATTTAAAACCAGCTACTTGTTTCAGTCACTGGAAAAGGCCCAAATATGTTTAGAACAACTTGGGTATACAAATCTACTTTTCCGGCTGTATATTTTATGAAATCTAAATATACATTTAGGATTTCTGATGAAAATTTAGCATCCTATCAGAGATTGCTGGAAATGAAAAATACACACTGGATTTTGAAGACTTCATATTTGAAAATATAACATATCTCATTAATGTTTTATATTGATTACATGTGAAAATATTCTGGACATATTGGGTTAAATAAAATGTTGTTTTTATTAAAATAACATTAAGTATTAATGTTGTTAATGTGATCATATTAGAAGTTTTAGACCAGGCACAGTGGCTCACGCCTGTAATCCCAGCATTTTGGGAGGCCGAGGCAGGAGGATCATCTGAGCCCTGGAGTTGGAAATCAGCCTGGGCAACACAGCAAGACTCTATCCCTACAAAAAAAAATTACAAAAATTAGCCGGGTGTGGCCAGGCACGGTGGCTTGCGCCTGTAATCCCAGCACTTTGGGAGGCCGAGGTGGGAGGATCACGAGGTCAGGAGATCGAGACCATCCTGGTTAACACGGTGAAACCCCATCTCTACTAAAAATACAAAAAAAAATTAGCTGGGTGTGGTGGTGGGCGCCTGTAGTCCCAGCTACTTGGGAGGCTGAGGCAGGAGAATGGCATGAACCCGGGAGCTTGCAGTGAGCCAAGATGATGCCACTGCACTCCAGCCTGGGTGACAGAGCAAGACTCCGTCTGAAAAAAAAAATTAGCCAAGTGTGGTGGTGCATAACTGGAGTCCCAGCCGTTCAGGAGGCGTGGGCGGGAGGATTGCTTGAGCCCAGGAGTTTGAGGTTGCAGTGAGCTATGATTGTGTTATTGCACTCCAGCTTGGGTAAAAAAGTGAGACCCTGTCTCTAAAAAAAAAAAAAAAAATAGTTTTAAATAGGCTTAGTGTCCTCCATAAACCAAAAATAAAATCCTAAGCCCCCCAGCCAATTGAACAGACCCATTCTTTTGGCCAAGGGAATCGCAGGGAAACCTGCAAAACTGAATTCGTAGCCATAATGGGTTGGGAAGTTGGACACACCTCATTATACACTCCTCTGTTTTGTAGTTTAGGCACAGCATCTGAACAGCATTAACGTTAAAATAGACATCACAATGGCCAGGCGTGGTGGCTCACGCCTGTAATCCCAGCACTTTGGGAGGCTGAGGCAGGTGGATCACTTGAGACCAGGAGTTCAAGACTAGCCTGGCCAACATGGTGAAACCCCATCTCTACTAAAAATACAAAAATTATCCAGGTATGGTGGCAGGTGCCTGTAATCCCAGCTACTCGGAAGGCTGAGGCAGGAGAATCGCTTAAACCCCGGAGGTGGAGGTTTCAATGAGCTGAGAGTTTGCCACTGCACTACAGCCTGGGTGACAGAGCAAGACTCTGTCAAAAAAAAAAAAAAAGAAAAAGAAAAGACATCACAAGACTGACAAAACGGACTGTTTGTGACAATAAGATAACCAATTATAAACAGGACCTATGGCTATGCCAGACAAAGGTGAACTCACACACCCCTATGAGCAACTCTGACCCAGTATACTGGTTAACAGACTTCCTCCTCTTAAACATTCCTTTCTGCTGACTCCAAATTTTTAGACAAAGCTTCACTCCTCTAACCAATTGCAAATTAAAGAATCTGAATCCACGTATAACCTGTAAGCCCCGGCTTCAAGATATGCCGCTTTTTCCAGCCAAACCACTATACAGCTTCTATGCTTTGAGTTATGTCTTTGCCTATAACTCCTGTTTCCCCTAAAATGCATAAAACCAAACTGTAATCCGACTGCCATGGAGACACCTTCTCAGGACCTCTTGAGACTGTGTTCCCCAGGCCAAGGTCTCTTACATTGGCTCAGAATAAACCTTAAAATATATTACAGAGCTTGGTTTTCCCATTCACACCTCGGTTCCACAATCCTCACCATGCCCTGAGATGTTACACTCTGCCACGTGACTCCCTGAGGGTCCCACTTAACCCTTGTAGGCACCAGAGTTTGCAGCTCCTGTTCTATAACATCTTCCTAGCTGGTTTGAGGTAGGGGGGTGGCACAGCGGGGAGAGCTTTTTAAAATCTTATGAAAATTGTGGATCCTTTCTCCGGAAAATTGCACACACACAGAGATGCGTAACATTTAGCAAATAATTTTAGTGGCTCTCAGACCTTTGAAGGTCCATCCTCGAGCCCCAGATTAAGAACATCTGGTCTTTAAAGCCTTCAGAAAAGACCAGCAGGAAGAGCATCAGGCTGGTTGCCATGGTTACACCTCCTCTTAGGCTGGCCTAGGGGTGAGGCATGGCCTCATTATCCCTGTCTTTGCTGCATGCATCTTCACAGGGAGGTCCTCATCGCTCACTCTTTCATTGTGCACTCAAGGGCTTAAGAGCCAGATTCTCATCCCACCTTCAGGTCTCCGGGCCCTGGGGTTGCAGCCGGGCTCAGGGCTTGAAAGCAAACTGCAATCCCATCTCTCCTCTGCCCCGCTCTCTGCTCCAGCCAGTGTGAGCTACGTATATCTCTCAGAGGCACCAGGTTCCCTCTTGCCCTGGAGTTTTGCCCAGTTGGCAGCTATTGCCAGGAACACCCTTCTCCTTCCCATCCTTGGCCTGCTCAGTGCCTACTTTGGGACTCAGCTCAGGCATCACCTCCTCCAGAAAGCCTTCTCTGCAGCCCTCCTACAGGCGTTGGGCTCATTGATGTCCTGGCACTTACCGCCCTCCATAGTCATTGCCTGTTTGTTTTCTCCTTTAGACTGGGATCTCTTTGAGACCAGAGACATTCTATTTATTATTATATAAGCCCAGCTTCCAAAACAGAGCAGATATTGATAAATATTTGAAGGATTAATACATTTAACCCAGTGGTTCTCAAAGTGTGGGCCCCAGACCTTCAGTATCAGCATCACTTGGGAGCCTGTTAGGAATGCACATTTTCAGCCCTCGCCCCAGAACTACAGAATTAGAAACTCTGGGGGTGGGGTGCAGCAATCTGGGTTTGCACAAGCCCTCCAGGTGACTCCAAGGCACTGATCTAAGCACCAGGTTGGAGGGAGGCAGGATGACTCCTGGGGGTGGAGGCAGAGGACTGAAGTTTGGAAAAGCAATATGGAAGAGTGGCTGCGGGTAGGCAGAATAACCCCCCCACTACCCACTACTCCGTGGAATCTGTAAATGTGTGTGTTACATGGCAAAGGTGGGATGAAGGTTGCAGATGGAATTACAGTTGCTAATCAGCTGATTTTGGGGAGATTATTCTGGGTTGCCTGAGCGGGCCCAGTGAAACCACTAAGGTCCTTAAATGGGGAAGAGGGAGGCAGAAGAGTGAAAACCAGAGAGATAGCAGCGTGAGAAGGACTCAGCCAGCCACTCTTGGCTTTGCAGATGCAGGTGGACCACAACTTAAGGAAGGCAGGTGGCTTCCTGAAGCTAGAAAATTGATTGTCCCCGAGAGCCTCCAGAAAGGATCACAGTCCTGCCGACACCTTGATTTTTAGACCAGCAAGACCCATTTTGGACTTCTGACCTCCAGAACTCTAAGATAATACATTTGTATTGTTTCAGCCACTAAATTTGTGGCCCTTTGTCACTGACCCAACAGAAAACATTGACTACATGGCTAAGGACCAAGGCTCTGAAGTCACACTGTCTGGGCCTAGGTCTGTCCTCTTCATGTGCGGCCTATAAAATCAGGGTGATGGTGGGATAGTATACAGAAGGCAGTGAGGATGAAATAAAGTAAGGCCTGTAAAACATTCAGCCCATAGTAAGTACTCCAAAAACATGAAAACACAAGGCTGCCTTCGGACCAAGGAGCAGCCAGCAGCCGACAGTCCTCTTAAGATGGGGCAAACAGCCCGAGGGGACAGAGCAGTAATGAGAGAACAAAAGGGGGAGTGGGCTGAGAAGAGGCTTCCTGGAGGAGGTGGTGTTGAAACTCAGTTTTAAAGAAACAGTCAGTGAATGTCAGGAAGGAAATGAGATATGCAAATCTCCCAGGAAGGGGAGCAGGTCTTTATGCTGGGAAGTGCCAAGGAATTTTCCCTGGGTGGATAGAAGTCTGTATTAGGGTTTAATGAGAACAAAGTCAGTAAGAAATAAATGGTAGTGGAGAACAACTCTCCAAGCAAATTAAAATCCAGAAGCCATAACAGAAGAAAGCTGAGTTGATTACATCAAGACTTAAAAATTTGTATGACAAAAGACACTATAAAAAATGTCATAGGACTTTTTTCCTCAACTGAGGGGAAATATCTGCAACAAATGACAAAGTGTTACTATTCAGTCTATATATATATATATATATATAAAGAGTTCCTGGAAAGCAACAAGAAAAAAATACCCAAAAAATCTACTGGGAAAGTCAGCAGCAGATAGAAATCCACAAGTCACAGGAGATAAAATGCAAATGCCCTATGCGAAAAGATCAGGGCAATGCAAATTAAAACAAGGATGAACTCTATCAGATTGGCAAACACAGAAAAGATTGCCAACACCCAGTGCTGGCAAGTGTCGAGAAAAGACATTCTCACACTTGGATGAGCATCTGCTGGACAATTTGGGTAGAGTCGGTGATGCCTGACAGGAGGCGAGGTGGAGAAGCGGCCTCCACATTGCAGGCAGGGTGAGGACCCCAGGGTTGTGAAGGGCGGCAGCCTAACTGCTTGGTGTAATTAATACCTTCACCTCTGCTTTGTCGTGAGAAAAGAGGGAAAATAGGAAGCTCCATCCGAAGGGACCTGCCCTTCACTGGTTTGTAAGCAGGATCTGGGGAGGCCCCTCCTGCTGGAGAGCCCTGGAGGAAAGTGGTTTGCAAGGACTTTCTCCTGCGAAGCTGGTCAGAAGCCCCCAGTGGCAGCCTGGTCCCCGGAGCTGTGGATCTGAGGTGGCCGTTCCGGGTTTCGAACCAGGAGGATGTGTGAGTGTGAATGGCAGCCACTATCTGAATGGCACTGATTCTACAAATGAAGGATCAGGCCCAGAGAAATGAGGGAACTTTCCCAATGATGCGTGGAGGATTTAGGACTCAAATGCAAATCTTTCTGCCATGACAAGGAGTCAGGAGTCCTGAATATACTTGTCCCATGAAAACAAGCCTGTGCTATTTGGAGTCACCTCCAAGAACTTGCCCTTTGACCACTGATATCTGACACAAATTGTTCCATTTCTACATGGTGGGCACTGTACTAAGCCCTCACATGCATTAATGTCATTTTATCCTCACAACAAGTCTATGAAGCAAGTACTGCTGTTCACAACCATTTTACAGAAAAGGAACCAAGGCTCAGAAAGGTTAAGTAACTTCCCCAGAGGTCCACAGCTGGTAAGTGGTGAAGCTGGGCTTTCAGATTCAGGCTGTCCTTCTACCCCTGACACATTTAAACCATGTGTAGGTGATTTATTCAGTGGTTGGGTTCACATACAAGGGGTTGTGTCTGGAGAGATCAGTTGACATTGACCCCAGTGGCAGAGACTTGAGCTACACATGAGCAAAATATGAGTGAAGGTGAACCTTGTAAAGGTGATTGATTCTACAAGCTATCTGTGTGCAATCAGCCAAGTCCTTCAACCCATTATTGATTAAGGAAATCTGGCTGGTGCACTAGACTCAAAATGGGTCTTTCTGCCTCTCTGATCTGCCTTTGAACTCTGCCAGACACTGAGCATGTGAAAAGATGCTCAGCCTCACTAATAATAATAAAAAGGGCAAATTAAAACAAGAGACAGGTTTCTTCTAATCCAATTAGCCAAGACTAAAAATGAACAATAATATCTGGTCAAGAATGTCATGTATATTAGGAAACAAGCTCACACCCACTTGGTGAGTCTAATTGGGTACAACCTTCCTGGAAAACCACCCAGAATATGTTTCAGAATTTTAAATGTATACACCTTTGGACTCAATGATTCCTATTCTGAAAATGTATCATAAGTACACAAAGATATATGTCCAAGAACATTGCAGTATAGTTTATAATAGCAACCAAAAGAGAAAAAGAAGCAACCTAAAATTCCATCAACAGGAGGCTAGTTAACAAAAGTACTGTCTAGTCATAAAATGAAACATCACACAGTCTTTAAAGAGGATAATGTAAGGGCAGGTGTGGTGGCACATGCCTGTAGTCCCACCTACTTGGGAGGCTGAGGCAGGAGGATTGCTTGAGTCCAGGAGTTTGAGACCAGCCTGAGCAACATAGGGAGACCCTGTCTCTACAAAAATTAAAAAAATAGCTAGGCGTGGTGGCGCATGCCTTTTGTCCCAGGATCACTTGAGCCTGGGAGGTTGAGGCTGCAGTGATTCCACCACTGCACTCCAGCCTCAGCCTGGTCAACAGAGCGAGACTCTGTCTCCAAAAGAAAAAAAAAGAATAATGTTGATTTCTATGTCTTTCCAAGAAAAGATATTATAAAGATGGAAATGTCTTTTATAAAATAGTATACATAATATAAACCAATTCACGTATGTAAGTACAATTATGCGCATGGATTGGATCATAGATACATTTTACATATACATGTATGTAAATATTTATGAAGCACAAAATCCTACAGGATGTACACTTAACTTCTCACAATTGCTGTTCTTGTGGGTTGGAGGTGGGAGGGGCAGGTGGATTTCACTTGCTACTTTTTTTTTGCATTTTTATACCAATCGTGAATTAACAGAAAATATATTTCTATGGGGAGCAAGGATAAGGGGAATCCCAACAGAGTCACCTCACTCCAACTGGGTCTTTGAGTCCCCTCCCAAGGCCAATATTGCATGGTTTTAAGATGAAGACAGTGAATTCGGTGTCCCCTTCACATTATGGGACGTTCTGTTTGATGGCAACATTGACTCTATTCATCCCTGCTCAGGCCTTTCCGGTTAGCATTTAGTGTATTATGTGGTAGTGACCAGCATTATGTCTTCCTCCTGGACCAGCCTGTGGACATCTTAAGGGCTGAGAGAGCATCTTATTCATGCCCACACCCTCATATCCATCACAGGACTTCATGTAGAGGCAGTGAGCATTTCATTCATCAGGCAAATATTTCATGAGCACCTACAACAAGCCAGTCCTGTGCCAGTGCTGAAGAGCCGTGGGTAAACAGAACAGATCCGGGCTTACATCCTGAAGGTTGCCGTCCTGCTGGAATTTGTTGAATAACTAAATGACTCACAAGCAAGGGACCAGTGAGATGAACAGACTCAAAGGATTGGGGGAGCTGACCTAGTGACCTTGTGAGCCAATACACAAGAACATTGGCCTAGAGCAAACAGACCAACCCTGTTCCAGGGAAGTAGTTTTTGCTTTTTTTTTTTTCTTTAGCAGTGGAATGTCTTCTCAATAAACAAAAGAGGTAACAGTGATATTATTATAAGCTGATTTTATAAGTTTAATTTAAAGCATTTACTGATCATACAATCAAGAGAATTTTAGTTGACAAAAAACATCTGGGATACCTGAGTGGAGGTAGTATTTTTACTAGGTGTTTAATACTTGAAAGATATAATAAAAATTAAATTCAAATAAAATGTTTGCAGAACCCTGGTTTAAAAACCACTATTCTGGGCTGGGCGCATTGGCTCACGCTTGTAATCCCAGCACTTTGGGAGGCCAAGGCAGGTGGATCATGAGGTCAGGAGTTCGAGACCAGCCTGACCAACATGGTGAAACCCCGTCTCTACTGAAAATACAAAAATTAGCCAGGCGTGGTGGCGCACGCCTGTAATCCTAGCTACTCAAGAGACTGAGGCAGGAGAATCACTTGAACCCGGGAGGCAGAGGTTGCAGTGAGCCGAGATCGTGCCATTTTACTCCAGCCTTGGCAACAGAGTGAGACTCCATCTCAAAAAAAAAAAAAAACACTACTGTTCTGGAAGTAAAAATGTTGCTTTTGTTGTTTTGTTTTCAGTAATAAAGAGAATGAATGGTTCAAATTTTAAACTCTCTTAAGTATTATTCATCTGTTCATTCAACCAGTAGCTATTAAGCACATTCAGTGGGTCAGGAGCTCTTACAGTGAATTCAGTATTAATTGCCTCAAAGATCACAAGGAACCAGGAGATTAAGGGAGGGTGGTGGTGGAGTCAGGGGAATAGCCATAATAGGTAGGTAGATAGGTAGATAGATGGATGGACGGACGACGGATGGTTGGATAGATGGTGTGATCAGCTGAATAACAGCTCCCCAAGATGTCCAAATCCTAATCCTCAGTATTTGTGAATATATGTTATCAGGCAAAGGGACTCTGCAGATGTGATTAAGCTAAGGATCCTGAGATGGGGGGATGATCCTGGATTAGCCAGTGGGCCCAATGTCATCACAAGGATCCTTATCAATTAAAGAGGGAGGCAGGAGAGTCAGAGAAGGAGACATGGGGATGACTATGGAGGTCAGAGTCAGAGAGAGATGTGAAGGTGTTACAGAGCTGCCTTTGAAGACGGAAGAGGACCATCAGCCAAGGAATGTGGGCAGCGGCAGAAGCTGGAAAAGGCAAGGAAACAGATTCCTAGAGCCTCCAGACAGAATGCACCCCTACAGACCCCTTGATTTGGGGATTTCCAGCATTCAGAACTGTCAGATAACACATTTGTGTCTTTTTAAGCTACTAAGTTTATGTGATTTGTTATAGCAGCAATAGAAAACTAATATAAATGAGAGACAGAGACAGAGAGAGAGATGATAGATAAGCTTATGTGATTTGTTATAGCAGCAATAGGAAACATAGATAGATGAATAGATAGATGGATAGATAGATTAGATATAGAATAGATAGATGGATAGATAGATTAGATATAGAATAGATAGATAGACAGGCAGACAGATAGATAGATAAACAAACTTGTCTTTGGCTTCTAAAATTGATTCTCATTAAAATCCTATCTTGAGTAATTTTTGCCTGGGATGGGGCAGAGCCCCACGCACATAGGAGCTCAGTGAACGTGCTGTATCAATGAAATGGTCTCACTAAGCTTCCCCTCCCTTTCCTGAGCCTAGAAGTTGTTCCCTTAAGGGAATTCTAGGACTCAGTTGTCCTACGATCAGGATCACCTACTCCCTGAATCTGCTTTCTGAGTACAGACCACGTCTAGTCTTCAGGTCCTTGGGTGGCAAATGAATGGGGCAATGGGGGTCTCCTGCTGCAGGTGTGTTCCAAGCTAGAACACTTTTGGAGGGCAGGGTCTATTAAGATTCTAACATTCCTTTTAAACTTGCAACTACAAGTCTAGGACGTGAATTTTACCCATGCAAGTCCCCAGAGATGTTCATTGCTGTATTGCTTAGAATCGTTAAAAATTGGAACCAACCTAAATGTCTGTTAGCCAGGAACTGATTCAAATTAACCAAAGATATCCATAAAGTTGGGTCCTGGCAGGCCACTAAAGTGAATGAATTGGATCTTTATGTTACTGACATGTAAAGATGTCCATAACATTAATTGAGGAGTTGCGGGGGAAAACCTTACAAGCACATGTAACACAAGAGCCTATTTGTGTAAAACTATACAAGTTTAGGTTTATATATGTCAAAAAGTTCTCCCAAGGTATATGTCAAAACTTTAAGAGCAGTAAGTTTTCAAGAATGAACATATGTATTCCTGTAATGTTTGACTTTCTATAATAATCAAATTGTAATATGATGTAATCAGAGTGGGGGAAATGACCATTTGAAAATTCTAGTCTGGTTGTCAGTGGCAGGCTGAGCAGGAATAAGGGGCGACCAGTTCTCAGCCGAGGTGACAACACGGCCACAGTGACCCAGAATCTTGACCCAGAGACTCCTGAATCTTGAGCCCCTGGGCCCCCTAAGACTCTCTACATCCAGAGGAAGAGGAAATGGCACATACTGGCGTCACTCATGGTCTCTAAGAATCTGAAAATCAGCGACCCCTGTAGGAGGCCAGTAGCCTGAACCCAGGGCAATGCTGTGTCCCAGGAAGGGTCTGGGTTTTGAGTCCCATGGACCAGGGCTAAAAGCCATCTCCACCACTTGACAGCCAAGTGACCGGGCGCTCCGAGCCTCTGTTTCCTCATCTGTACGATGGAGGAAGATTCTTGCCTCACAGGGATGTTGTGAAGACAGACCGCACATGCCCCTGGCGCGTAGTAGGGCCAACTTCCCTCCCGCTCCCGTGACCCCTGTACCTGCAGCCCAGGTCGGCCCAGCGCTGGGCGCAGCGCCTGGCAATGCGGGCCCGCGGGATCCGAGGACACAGTGAGGCTAGGGGCCCTGGGGCCAGCCTCTCCATCTGGGCGGCGGGGAGGAGAGCAGCCTCGGCCATGGGCTGGCACCTCAAGGATCCCGGTCCGTCGTGGTGCTGCCGCCGTGGGGCTGACTCGATCGGCAATGTGAAAGGGAGGAGTGAGGTAGGGCCTCCGTGGCGCACCCAGTTCCCAGACACCCTCATGCAGGATGAATGTCCAGCCTCCTCCTGGGGCGGGGCTGGCTTGGCCGGGGCCATCTACAGGCAGTCACTGGCGTGCACACACACACCCCTGAGTCCCGCCCGCCTGCACTGGAACTGCAAGGTGGAAACGGTGCCTTTCAAAAACTGTCATGAAATATGATTTGCATGGCCACTATTATTACCTACAGCCATCCCGATTTCAGAGTAAAACCACATGAATAAAGCACCTGGCTACTATGAGTGGAAGAAAGTGCTCACGACCCAGGGGTTTTTATCTGGCTGGGCTATTCCCTCTGAGGCTTCTCTGAGCCGTGGTTTCCTCCTCTGTGAAATGGGGATGGTGACGTTTGCCAGGAGACAGGAAACAAGCAAGCAGGTAGATGTCAGGGTGTAAAGAGAGCAGGACCTGGGCACGGGGGCGGGAGGATAGGAAGGGAGCAGGAAATGGGAGTGGCAAAGTGAGGGGGCGTCCGGAGAGCCTTCCGGGATTGGTCTTTTGGCTGGGATGTAAAGGAGGAGGAACTAGCTGGGGAAAGGCTGGGGAAGGGGGAAAACCTGGGGAATTTAACCCCCTCATCTGTAAAATGAGAACTCATTCATTCACTTAGCAAATCTTTATGGAGCTCTGTAGGGGCCCTGGGGGAAGCGACCAGAGTGTCTGAAAGCAAAGAGCAGGAGCGTGTGGACTCAGCTGAGAGGAGAGCAGAGGCTGAGTGTCAGGGTGGGGAGTGGGAAGGGGTTTCCAGGTGCCGACAAGGACACAAGCCAGGGTGTAGCAGTAGGGCATTTGGGGAACGTATGAGAAGCACTCCTGGCAGCTTCCCTGGCGGTGTCCTATTCCCTGCATCCATTTTGGACCATGAGCCCCTTCTCTTGCCCTCTGGCCAGGACTGAATGCTATGGACTTCGCCAGATTGCCCGGGCCCGCCCTGCCCTCCTCTAAGCCTCCGGGTGTCAGTGAGTCTTTCCAGGAAGCATATTTGCCTGTACTCCAAGAAGAGAGGCCCCAGAGTCCTCCTCGAGGAGGGCCCCCAAGTCTATGGGTCCCCACAGTCTGAAGCTCTGCTCTGGCCTGAGGGAGGCAAGAAATGGGCCCCAAGAAACTGAAAACAGGGCCCTGCTGGAGCCACAGAGCCCAGGAGCATGCATGGTTCTGGCGTTAAAGGCGGGAAAGGCCTCGCAGCACAAAGGGTCCTGAAAAACCCCAAGTCTCAGGCGGCTGTCACTGGCTGGAACCTGCAGACTAGGGCTGTGCAGAAGACCACCCATCCACTTCTCCTGAGCCTCCTCCTGAGGAGGAGACAAGGGAACCATGCCACTGTGAGGCCAAGGAGCTGGGGTCCAATATGTAAGTGAATTGTCAGCTGAAGTGGGTGCAGAACTACTTTGGAAGCCATAGGGAGTTTTGGGTGGGAAACATGGTAGGTGCTTAATAAAGGTTGGGTGGATGGATGGATAGATGGATGGATAGACAGATGGAAGAAAGAATGAAAGATTGGTTGGGAAAATGGGGAATGAGAGAAGGGATGAATGGGAAGACAATTGAATAAGAAGAGGATGATGGTTGGTTTGATGGGTGGATGGATGGATGGATGGATGGATGGTTGGATGGATGGATGGATGGGTGGGTGGATGGGTAGGTGAAAGAGTGAATGACTGTGGGCATGAATATGTGAGAGCGTGAGTGAATGAATGAATCAGTGAGCTATTAGGTGAATGGGTGGAAGAGTAAATGAGTGAATGAATGAATAAATGCTTGAGTGAGTAAACAAGTTAGTACTTGGGTAAATGAACTTCTAGTCCAGAACTGAAAACCTAGTTCATTGTTACCTTCCTTAGGTGCAAGGAACCTTTCAGAAGAAAGCAGGAAGGAAGAGAGAGTGGCCTGAATCTTGGATGACCGCACTTTCAAGCCTCTGTAAGGAAGTGCCCTCTTCGCTTCCTGGAGAGCCGCGTATACTCAGAATGAAGCCTGGAGAAGTGAGTGTACCCGCGCTCAGGGCAACATTCCCCACCCCTGGCTGAGCCCTGTCCCAGCCCCCAACCTGGAGTATCGGCAAGGCCGGTTAGGTCACAGTGGAGTGGCTCAGACCTGTTGGCCCTGCACCCTGGCAGCTCGCCAGCACCTCCCCAGGCAGCCTGCCATCAGCTAGGCCTCTCACTATCGCAGAGACTCATTCCAGGTCCCTCAGACCTAGAAAGCCCCCCAGAGCCTGTGTGCTGTGTGCTCAGCATTTCCTCCCTGCCTTTCTGCCCCTCCAAGTAGCCCCCACTCCACACTACAGCACGGTCCTATGTAGTGTGATGAGGTGGAGCCTCATAGGCTTCAGGCTGATCCTCAGCTCTGCCACTTAGGCTGTGTGACTTCAGGCAAATGCCTTAACCTCTCTGAGTCACAGCTTCCACATCATTTAAATGAAAACCTTGCCTGGCTTGAGGGATGGTTGTGAGGAGTTGGTGGGATAATACACATCAAGCACTTAAATGGGGCCTGGCACACAATGTACACAGAGCATCTAATTTCCAGGTGCTCAACTTCTTCCTTTTTCTTTTCTTTTCTGAGACTGGCTCTCGCTCTGTCACCCAGGCTGGTGTGCAGTGGTGTGATCATAGCTCGCTGCAGCCTTGACCTCCTAGGCTCAAGCGATCCTCCAGCCTCAGCCTTTGGATGGAGCCAGGATTTACTAGGCGTGTGCCACCACACTCAGCCATTTTTATTTATTGTTTTGTAGAGACAGGGGTCTCACTATGTTGCCCAGGCTGGTCTCAAACTCCTGGCCTCAAGTGATGCTTCCACCTCCGCTTCCTAAAGTGCTGGGATTACAGGCATGAGCTACCATGCCCAGCCAACTTTTTTCTTTCAAAAGTAATTTATGGAATGAAGTGCCAGCCAAGCACTGTGCTCACAGCTTTACATGCGTTACCACATTCAATCACCATGATAACCTCTCAAGAGAGTGTTATGGGTTCAAGTGTCCTACTAAAAACATATGAAAAACATGTGACTGCCTAAGCCCCAGTACCTCTGAATGTGACTGTCAGGCCTCTGAGCCCAAGCTGAGCCATCATATCCCCTGTGACCTGCACGTACACATCCAGATGGCCAGTTCCTGCCTTAACTGATGACATTCCACCACAAAAGAAGTGAAAATGGCCTGTTCCTGCCTTAACTGATGATATTATCTTGTGAAATTCCTTCTCCTGGCTCATCCTGGCTCAAAAGCTCCTCTACTGAGCACCTTGTGACCCCCATTCCTGCCCGCCAGAGAACAACCCTCCTTTGACTGTAATTTTCCTTTATCTACCCCTATCTTATAAAACGGCCCCATCCCTATCTCCCTTTGCTGACTCTCTTTTCGGACTCAGCCCACCTGCACCCAGCTGAAATAAACAGCCTTGTTGCTCACACAAAGCCTGTTTGGTGGTCTCTTCACATGGACGCGCATGAAATTTGGTGCCGTGACTCAGATCGGGGGACCTCCCTTGGGAGATCAATCCCCTGTCCTCCTGCTCTTTGCTCCATGAAAAAGATCCACCTACGACCTCAGGTCCTCAGACCCACCAGCCCAAGGAACATCTCACCAATTTTAAATCCAGTAAGCGGCCTCTTTTTACTCTCTTCTCCAACCTCCCTCGCTATCCCTCAACCTCTTTCTCCATTCAATCTTGGTGCCACACTTCAATCTCTCCCTTCTCTTAATTTCAATTCCTTTCATTTTCTGGTAGAGACAAAAGAGACGCGTTTTATCCGTGGACCCAAAACCCCAGCACCGGTCATGGACTCAGGAAGGCAGCCTTCTCTTGGTGTTTAATCATTGCAGGGACGCCTCTCAGATTATTCACCCACGTTTCAAAGGTGTCTGACCATGCAGGGACACCTGCCTTGGTCCTTCACCCTTAGCGGCAAGTACCACTTTTCTGGGGGATAAGAACCCCCCAACTCCTTCTCTCCGTGTCTCTACCCCTTCTCTGCTTTTCTGGGGGGAAAGAACCCCCCAATCCCTTAGTTCCATGCCCTGACCTCTTATCTCTGTGCCCCAATCCCTTATTTCCACCCCCCAACCTCTTATCTCTGTGCCCTGATCCCTTATTTCCATGCCCCGATCCCTTATTTCTGTGCCCCGACCTCTTATCTCTGCACCCCAACCCCTTATTTCTGCACCCTAACCTCTTATCTCTGTGCCCCAACCCCTTATTTCTGCACCCCGACCCCTTTCCCGCTTTTCTGGAAGGTAAGAACCCCTGAACCCCTTCCCTCCATGTCTCTACTCTCTCTTTTCTCTAGGCTTGCCTCCTTCACTATAGGCAACCTTCCACCCTCCATTCCTCCTCCTTCTCCCTTAGCCTGTGTTCTTAAAAACCTAAAACCTCTTCAACTCACACCTGATCTAAAATCTAAATGCCTTATCTTCCTCTACAACACTGCTTGGCCCCAATACAAACTTGACAATGGCTCTAAATGGCCAGAAAACAGCACTTTCGATTTCTCCATCCTACAACACCTAAATAATTTTTGTCAAAAAATAGACAAATGGTCCGAGGTGCCTGGATGCCTCTTACATCCAGGCATTTTTCACACTCCGTTCCCTTCCTAGTCTCTGTTCCCAATGCGATTCCTCCCAAATCCTCCTTCTTTCCCTCCCGCCTGTCCCCTCAGTCCCAACCCCAAGCGTCACTGAGTCTTTCCAGTCTTCCTTTTCTACAGACCCATCTGACTCTTCCCCTCCTCCCCAGGCTGCTCGTTGCCAGGCCGAGCTAAGTCCCAATTCTTCCTCAGCCTCCACTCCTCCACCCTATAATCCTTCTACCACCTCCCCTCCTCACATCCGGTCCAGCTTACAGTTTAGTTCCGCGACTAGCTCTTCCCCACCTGCCCAACAACTTCCTCTTAGAGAGGTGGCTGGAGCTGAAGGCATAGTCAGGGTACATGTACCTTTTTCTCTATGAGACCTCTCTCAGATCAGTCAGCATTTAGGCTCTTTCTCATCAGACCCCACTAAATATATACAGGAATTGCAATATCTAACTCTGTCCTACAATTTAACCTGGAGTGACTTAAATGTCATCCTGACTTCTACCCTCTCCCCAGATGAACAGGAAAGAGTTTTTTCTCTAGCCCAATCTCACGCTGATAACCACCGGCTTCACAAGCCAGACCTCCAGGAAGGCATTAGAGCAGTTCCCCGAGAGGATTGCCAATGGAACTACCAGGCAAATTCCCCAGGTATAGCTAGGCGAGATTACATGATTTCCTGCCTAGTTGAAAGGCTTAAAAAGGCAGCTTACAAAGCTGTTAATTATGACAAGCTTAAAGAAACTACCTAAGGTAAAGACGAAAACCCAGCCCAGTTCATGGCCCGCTTAGCAGCAACCCTTAGACACTATACCGCCCTAGACCCAGAAAGGCCAGAAGGCCACCTTATTCTTAATATGCATTTCATCACCCAATCCACTCCTGACATTAGGAAAAAACTTCAAAAATTAGAATCTGGCCCTCAAACCCCACAACAGGAATTAATCAACCTCGCCTTCAAGGTGTACAATAATAGAGAGGAAGCAGCCAGACGGCAACACATTTCTGACTTACAGTTACTTGCCACTGCTATGAGACAAAACCCAGCCACACCTCCAGCATACAAGAACTTCAAAATGCCTAAGCCACACACGCCTAAGCCGCAGCAGTCAAGCATTCCTATAAGACTTCCTCCATCAGGATCTTGCTTCAAGTGCCAGAAATCTGGCCACTGGGCCAAGGAATGCCCACAGCCCAGGATTCCTCCCAAGCCATGTCCCATCTGTGCAAGGACCCACTGGAAGGCAGACTGCCCAGCTCGCCTAACAGCCACTCCTAGAGCCCCTAAAACTCTAGCCCAAGGCTCTCTGACTGACTCCTTCCCAGATCTGCTTGGTTTAGCAACTGAAGATTGACGCTGCCCGATCGTCTCGGAAGCCCCCTGGACCATCACGGACGCCGAGCTTCAGGTAACTCTCACAGTGGAGAGTAAGTCCATCCCCTGTTTAATCGATACGGGGGCTACCCACTCCACGTTGCCTTCTTTTCAAAGGCCTGTTTCCCTCGCCCCAATAACTGTTGTAGGTATTGACAGCCAAGCTTCAAAACCCCTGAAAACTCCCCCACTCTGGTGCCAACTTAGACAACACTCTTTTATGCATTCTTTTTTAGTTATCTCCACCTGCCCAGTTCCCTTATTAGGCTGAGATATTTTAACCAAATTATCTCTTTCCCTGACTATTCCTGGACTACAGCCGCATCTCATTGCCACCCTTCTCCCCAACCCAAAGCCTCCTTCGCATCTTCCTCTTGTATCCCCCGACCTTAACCCACAAGGATAGGACATCTCTATTCCTTCCCTGGCAACCGATCACATGCCCATTACCATCTCATTAAAACCTAATCACCCTTACCCCACTCAACTCCAAAATCCAATCCCACAGCACGCTTTAAAAGGATTAAAGCCTGTTATCACTTGCCTGCTACAGCATGGGCTTCTAAAACCTATAAACTCTCCTTATAATTCCCCCATTTTACCTGTCCAAAAACCGGACAGGTCTTACAGATTAGTTCAGGATCTGCGCCTTATCAATCAAATTGTTTTGCCTATCCACCCTGTGGTGCCCAACCAGTACACTCTTTTGTCCTCAATACCTTCCTCCACAACTCACTATTCCGTTCTTGATCTTAAAGATGCTTTTTTCACTATTCCCATGCACCCCTCGTCCCAGCCTCTCTTTGCTTTCATGTGGCCTGACCCTGACACCCATCAGTCCCAGCAGCTTACCTAGGCTGTGCTGCCACAAGGTTTCAAGGACAGCCCTCATTACTTCAGCCAAGCTCTTTCTCATGATTTACTTTCTTTCCACCCCTCTGCTTCTCACCTTATTCAATATATTGATGAGCTTCTTCTTTGTAGCCCCTCCTTTGAATCTTCTCAACAAGACACACTTCTGCTCCTTCAGCATTTATTCTCCAAAGGATATCAAGTATCCCCCTCCAAAGCTCAAATTTCTTCTCCATCCATTACCTACCTCAGCATAATTCTTCATAAAAACACACGTGCTCTCCCTGCCAATCGTGTCTGACTGATCTCTCAAACCCCAACCCCTTCTACAAAACAACTCCTTTCCTTCCTGGGCATGGTTAGATACTTTCGCCTTTGGATACCTGGTTTTGCCATCCTAACAAAACCATTATATAAACCCACAAAAGGAAACCTAGCTGACCCCATAGATCCTAAATCCTTTACCCACTCCTCTTTCCATTCCTTGAAGACAGCTTTAGAGACTGCCCCCACCCTAGCTCTCCCTGGCTTATCCCAACCCTTTTCGTTACACACAGCCAAAGTGCAAGGCTGTGCAGTCAGACTTCTTACACAAGGACAGGGATCGTGCCCTGTAGCCTTTTTGTCCAAACAACTTGACCTTACTGTTTTAGGCTGGCCATCATGTCTCCGTGCAGCGGCTGCTGCCGCCCTAATACTTTTAGAGGCCCTTAAAATACAAACTATGCTCAACTCACTCTCTACAGCTCTCATAATTTCCAAAATCTGTTTTCTTCCTCACACCTGATGCATATACTTTCTGCTCCCTGTCTCCTTCAGCTGTGCTCACTCTTTGTTGAGTCTCTCACAATTACCATTGTTCCTGGCCCGGACTTCAATCCGGCCTTCCACATTATTACTGATACCACACCTGACCCTCATGACTGCATCTCTCTGATCCACCTGACGTTCACCCCACATTTCCTTCTTCCCTGTTTCTCACCCTGATCACACTTGGTTTATTGATGGCAGTTCCACCAGGCCTAATCGCCACACACCAGCAAAGGCAGGCTATGCTATAGTACAAGCCACTAGCCCGCCTCTTAGAACCTCTCATTTCCTTTCCATCGTGGAAATCTATCCTCAAGGAAATAACTTCTCAGTGTTCCATCTGCTATTCTACTACTCCTCAGGGATTATTCAGGCCCCCTCCCTTCCCTACACATCAAGCTCAAGGATTTGCCCCCACCCAGGACTGGCAAATTTGCTTTACTCAATATGCCCCAAGTCAGAAAACTAAAATACCTCTTAGTCTAGGCAGACACTTTCACTGGATAGGTAGAGGCCTTTCTCACAGGGTCTGAGAAGGTCACCGTGGTCATTTCTTCCCTTCTGTCAGACATAATTCCTCAGTTTGGCCTTCCCACCTCTATACAGTCCGATAGCAGACCGGCCTTTATTAGTCAAATCAGCCAAGCATTTTTTCAGGCTCTTAGTATTCAGTGAAACCTTTATATCCCTTACGGTCTTCAGTCTTCAGGAAAAGTAGAACGGACTAATAGTCTTTTAAAAACACACCTCACCAAGCTCAGCCACCAACTTAAAAAGGACTGGACAATACTTTTACCACTTTCCTTTCTCAGAATTCAGGCCTGTCCTCAGAATGCTACAGGGTACAGCCCATTTGAGCTCCTGTATGGACGCTCCTTTTTATTAGGCCCCAGTCTCATTCCAGACACCAGACCAACTTGGACTGTGCCCCGAAAAACTTGTCATCCCTACTATCTTCTATCTAGTCATAGTCCTATTCACCATTCTTAACTACTCATACATACCCTGCTTTTGTTTACACTGCCGGTTTACACTGTTTCTCCAAGCCATCACAGCTGATATCTCCTGGTGCTATCCCCAAACTGCCACTCTTAACTCTTAAAGTAAATAAATAATCTTTGCTGGCAAGGCTATGCTGAACCTCCTTAGGCACTCTCTAATTAGATGTCCTAGGTCCTCCCAATTCTTAGTCCTGTAATACCTGTTTTTCTCCTCTTATTCCGTTTAGTTTTTCAATTCATACAAAACTGTATCCAGGCCATCACCAATAATTCTAAATGACAAATGTTTCTTCTAACAACCCCACAATATCACCTCTTACCACAAAATCTTCCTTCAGCTTAATCTCTCCCACTCTAGGTTCCCACGCTGCCCCTAATCCCGCTTGAAGCAGCCCTGAGAAACATCGCCCATTATCTCTCCATACCACCCCCAAAAAATTTTCACCGTCCCAACACTTTACCACTATTTCCTTTTATTTTTCTTATTAATATAAGAAGACAGGAATGTCAGGCCTCTGAGCCCAAGCTGAGCCATCATATCCCCTGTGACCTGCATGTACACATCCAGATGGCCGGTTCCTGCCTTAACTGATGACATTCCACCACAAAAGAAGTGAAAATGGCCTGTTCCTGCCTTAACTGATGATATTATCTTGTGAAATTCCTTCTCCTGGCTCATCCTGGCTCAAAAGCTCCTCTACTGAGCACCTTGTGACCCCCATTCCTGCCCGCCAGAGAACAACCCCCCTTTGACTGTAATTTTCCTTTATCTACCCCTATCTTATAAAACGGCCCCACCCCTATCTCCCTTTGCTGACTCTTTTCGGACTCAGCCCACCTGCACCCAGCTGAAATAAACAGCCTTGTTGCTCACACAAAGCCTGTTTGGTGGTCTCTTTACATGGACGCACATGAAAGTGACTTTATTTGGAAATAGGGTTTTGACAGAGATAATCAAGTTAAAATGTATTTGGTAGGGTGGGCCCTAACCCAATAAGACTGGTGTCCCTCTGAAAGGGGTAAATCGGTCCCCGACACAGGTGTGCATATCAAGAAGATGATGGGAAGACACACAGTGGGAACACTATGGGAGGGCAGAGGCCGTGGCGGGGTGATGCTGCCACAAGCTGAGGCACATTGGAGCCACCAGAACCTGTCAAAGGCAAGGAAGGCTCCTTCCTCTGCAGGGTTTGGAGGGAGCCTGGCAATGCCAGTAGCATGGCTGTGGACTTCTAGCCCCCAGAAATAAGAGCCCACATGCTCCTGTTGTTCTAAACCACCCAGCTTGTGACACTTTGTCATGGGAGCTCCTGGAAGCAAATGCAGAGGGGATTGGCCCTGTTTTGCAGATGATGACACTGAGGCTGAATGGGATGGTGATGGGCTTGCACTCAGGAGTCCAGGCCTGTGGCCCCAGGGTTAGGGGTAGAAAATAAGCCTGTGCCTAGAAGATATGCTGTGACACGGGGTGTGGCATTCAACGAGATGCACCGACAGTGACAGTCAGATGCACCCTGCTTTGCTGATGGCCCTGCGGTGCTCCCATGTCATGCTGGTGACTGTCCTCGCAGGCTCCCTGCGCCCCTCAGCCTGGGGAGACAGCTTTGCTGTGCCGAGTGCACCTTGAGTTTCCTACAAACGTCAACCGCACAGCCTTAAGCTCCGTCATTCAGCTCTAGGAAGAGCCAGGGGCATCCCTGTGGATCTGGAGACACACATCCCAGTTAAGAGTCAGAAAAATGGGCCACTTCATGGCTGTGTGACTTTGGACAAGTTGCTTAACCTCTCTGAATCTCAGTTTCCTCGTCTGAAAATGGAACCATGATCCGACTGAGAGGGCTGCTGTGAGGATCCAGTGGGATAATGCGTGGGCACTCAGTGAGCCGCGGCTGCTACGTGGGGATGGTGTCTCTCAGGAGCCTGTGACTAGAGTGTAAAGGGATGTGTTTACCAGTCACATGCCCATCCCCTCTGTATGAGTGTGCATGTGTGCGTGTGTGTGTGTGTGTGCCAGAATGGGGACCTCATCCACATCCGCAGAGGCCCGGGGTCTCAGCCCTCACCAAAGCAGGGAAGGTGTCCCCCCACACTCCCCACAATTGTTCTCCAGGGCTATCACCTGCCCAGGGCCCTGAGGAGTGGCCTCATCTGCCTTCTGCCTCAAAGGTTCCAGGGGCATGGCAGACGCTCTCCCCAGACCCCAGTGCAGGGCCCACTGCACTCACTCTCCTCGGGGTTGGCTCCTCAGCAGGTAGGGCAAGAGGGCTGGGGGGCTCTGCTGGCTTTTCTAGGCCAGAAGGGAGGCTGAACAATAGCCCAGCAGCCCCTCACAGCACAGCAGGGCAGGGCCGAGTAAGCAGTGCACGGAGACTCCACAGAACCGGCCACCTGGCGAAAATACAACGCGAGGCAGAGCTTCCGCCACAGGGAGGAGTTGCCAACAGGGTTCATTCAACGACACCCCTGCAGCTCCCAGGAAAACCCCGCGGTGACAAAAGCTCATCAGCTGGAGCAAGGCTCGTGTGGAGAAGGGAGGGTTGTGAGTGTGTGTGCATGTGTGAGGGCGCGTGTCTATGGATGTGTGTTGTCTAGCCCAGGTTTCTTCCTCATTCTCATTTAAAAGCCACAGCCTGATTGAAAACAAAATATTTAAATGTGTGAGAATGCGTGTGTGCATGTGTGTGTGAGTGTGTGATAGTGTGTCTGTGTGTATGAGGTGGTGTGTGTATGAGTGTGTATGTGTCTGTATAAGGGTGTGTGAGTGTATATGTGTGTGTGTATAAGTGTGTCTGTGACTGTGTGATAGCGTGTATATGAGTGTATGAGTGTGTGTGTGTCTGTGTGATAGTGTGCCTGTATGTGTGAGGTTGTATGTGTCAGTGGATATGTGTCTGTGAGCATGTGTGTGAGTGTATGAGAGTGTGTCTATGTGTGATAGCGTGTATGTGTGAGGGTGTCTGAGAGCATATGTGTGTGTATGCATGTGGATGTGAGTGTAGTGAGTGTATGTGTGAGGGTGTGAGTGTATATGTGTGTGAGTGTATATGTATGTGTGTGAGTATATATGTATGTGTGAGTGTATGAGTGTGTCTGTATGAGGGTGTGAGTGTATATGTATATGAGTGTGTGTGTGTGTGTGAGGGTTTGTGTCTATGAGTGTGTATGTGTGTGTCTGTATGAGGGTGTGTGTGTATGTGTGTCTGTATGAGGGTGTGTCTGAGAGTGTGTGTCTGTGTGTGTCTATGAGGGTGTGTCTGTGTGACAATGTGTGTATGTGTGTGTCTGTATGAGGATGTGTGTCTGTGTGTCTATGAGAGTGTGTGTGTATGAGGGTGTGTGTAAGTGTGTGATAGTGCGTGTGTGCATATGTAAGAGAGCATGTTGGGATTGCACAGCGGGGCAAAGGACTGGGGAAACAGGTACTTCTAATATAACCTTGGGGCCACTTTTTGGTCGGGCAACTTAGCAGTGTCTGCAAAAGGTAAATGCGTGTCTTATATTCAACAGTTTCTCCTTTCAGAATGTGTTCTCTGGATAGAAGCACAATTGTGGGCAAGGATTTAGGTTCAAAAGTGTTCATTGTAGCCTGTGGGTAAGAATAGAAACCTCATCCAGCAAATTCAGTGGGGCTCAAATCCCAAAAGGTGGCTTTCTGCAACTGATGAGGAGCTCAGACTTTAGCCCATGGACAACGGAAAGCATGGAAGACATGAAGCCGGGAAGGGACATGTCCCAATTTGTGCTTTGGGTGGATCACTCCAACAGGGCAGAAAGAGCAGAGACCAAGGCCAGAAGACCACAGGCCGGGAGACAAGCTAAGATTTCAGGCTCAATTCTCTCTCTTTTGGACATTTAGGAGTCGTGGTGGCTGGTGGGGTGTGGAGTGAAGGAGAAAGAAGGGATAAAGATGATGCCCAGTTGGTACCTTGGAGGGCCTGTCCCTTTATCCCCCCACCCCCATCATCCTGCAGCCTCTGGAACCTTACACCTCCCACCATACCTCCCCCAGCACCCCACCTGGGGAAGAACTGGCACGGTGGAGTGGGACCTGGTTCTGGAGTCATGAAACCTGGGTTCAAATGCTAACTTTCCCAGTGTGACTCTGAGCAACTTACTAGCTGTTCTGTGCCTGTTTCCCCATGTGTAAAACAGAGGTAACCAACCTACCTTGCAGAATTTTTACAAAGGCTAAAAGCAATCGTATGTATTTGTTTTTGTTTTTGTTCCTTTGAGACCGAGTCTCACTCTGTTGCCCAAGCTGGAATGCAGTGGCGTGATCTCAGCTCACTGCAACCTTCACCTCCCTGGTTCAAGCGATTCTTGTGCCTCAGTCTCCCGAGTAGCTGCGACTACGTGAGCCATCACACCTGGCTAATTTTTGTGTTTTTAGTAGAGATGGGGTTTTTGTCATGTTGGCCAGGCTGGTCTCGAATTCCTGACCTCAAGTGATCCACCCGCTTTGGCCTCCCAAAGTGCTGGGATTACAGGTATGAGCCACCGTGCCCGGCCAGCAATCGTATGTATAAAGCACATAGAAAAGTGCCTGACATGTGTAGTAAGCACTCACTAAATGTTGAGCTACTCCTATAGGTATTCCTACTCCTACCAAACTAGGCACTTGGTAGACACTCTGCAGCTATTTATCAAATATTTGTTATTAAGATCAGCCTGAAGTCCAATCAAGGAGTGAATTTGAAATCAGAGAATGGAAGCTCAGAGCAAGCCCCCTATCCCCGTTGAACAGATGGAAGAGGGTTGGGCATTCCCAAGAAGGTCCTAGAGGGCTTGAATCAGGGCCAGGGCTGAGTCTCGGACCTACGCTGGTTGAATGAATGACTTGGTCAGGCCTGGTAGGTTTGTCAGGGGTCCCCCGGGCATGGGAAGACCCTCGCTTCTTTAATATGGACCCACACCCTCCGGCCCAGCCCTGCTTTAAGACCCCTCTGAATTAAATTGGCCAATTTCTCCCCATGGGCCTGCTCACTGCTCCCATGCCCTCCTAGACTTGAGCGGCTCCCTGCAGGGCTGGAGGTCATCTGCGATGCTGGAGAAGGGCTGGGTCCTCTGGAGGCTTTCACATGTCGGTCTGAAGAGGACATGAGTTGGGGGTTCTAGGGAGGCACCATAGTTGCCAAAGTCCTCTTGCCTCCCTGGCAAGTCTCTCCCATCCACTTCTGCCATTGCCAGTGCCCTGCAATGACTCCAGGAAAACCAAACTAGAAACAAAAGGAAGGTTGGGACTAGGGATGCCATTGGGATGAAAAAGTAAGAAAGAGGCAGGTAAGGCCAGACGTGGTGGCTCACACCTGTAATCCCAGCACTTTGGGAAGCTGAGGCGGGTAGATCATCTAAGGTCAGGAGTTCGAGACCAGCCTGACCAATATGGTGAAACCTTGTCTCTACTAAAAATAGAAAAATTAGCTGGGCGTGATGGCATGTGCCTGTAATCCCAGTTACTCGGGAGGATAAGACAGGAGAATTGCTTGAACTGGGGAGGAAGAAGTTGCAGTAAACTGAGATTGTGCTACTGCACTCCAGCCTGGGCAACAGAGAAAGACTCCGTCTCAAAAAAAAAAGGGAAAAAAGAAAGAAAGAGGTGGGTAAGTGATAGGGGTGGGAAGGGCTATGCATAAATGGGATAGGGTTCTTGTGCAGGGTCTGAAAATCTTTTCTCATGCCACAAATGATATAAAAACAGATCAAGCTACATAATTCGCAGGGCCCAATAGCAAATTAACACGTGGGGCCCCTTGTTCAAAAATTAAGAATTTCAAGACAGCAATAGCCAAGCATGAAACCAAGCCTGGGACCTTGTGGGACTGCAGGTTACACATCTGTGGAGCTGGCCCCATACACAAATCCCTGAGGGCACGCATAGGAGGAGTGAGTTTTCCTGGGAAAAGGGCCCTCAGTTGTCAAGGTAGGACCCAAAAGGCTAAAAATCATTACAACTGAGGTTAAGTGAGGGGCCCTCCTTTTCACCACCTCCTCCCTCCACTCAGTCAGGGTCGGGAGCTAGTGAACATGCTGCATGAACCAACTTCAGAGTAGGGCAGGCTATGGTGGCCAAGGAGATAGAAAAAGGCGGACACATGAGAGATGGAGATTAGAGTTGGGAGACAGAGGCAAGAAGGCTGGCTCCCGGGTTCGTGACTCGGGCAACAGAATCAATCCACAGTGGTGCTATTCATGGAGATGAAGAAAAGCTAGCAGAAAATCAGGGTGCTGTTTTGCTTGGCTGGGTGACAATGGAAATCAAGATTCCTCTTCTAGGCATGAGAAGGTGTCAAGCAGACAGATAATAAAGCTTGGGAGGAGATTAGATGAGACACCCACATTTTGGGGCCATTGGTATAGAGATGGCATCTAACCCCACTGGAATGGCTGAGGTCTCCTAGGAATTCAATGGGTGCAAGGGCTCTTGGGTACAGCATCTGATTGCCCTGACACCTCACATGAGAGTATGTGTGTGTGCCTCATTCATAAATGTTCTCATTTGTAAATGTTCTCATTTGTAAATGGCGGTGAGAATCATTTCCTCATCATAGGATTTCATAAGTAAGGTTGTGGAAGGGGAACAGTTCAAACAGGCCTTGGTACCTATTGAGCCCCCAAGGATACCAGCCATTGTAACAATAATAATAATAATAATATCATGTCAACCTTCCACAAATATGTACTGAGCCTCCAGCGTGTGTCTGGCAGTGTTTTGGGGCCTTGGATGCAGCCACGATCAAACGTGTTAGAAGGCGGTAAGTACTACAGTGAAAGGAAAGCAGAGCAGGGTAAACAGCACAATGCGGAAGATGGGGTGGGGGCTTCATATCGAACAGGGTGGCCAGGGGAGCCCTGCTGAAAGAGTGACATTAGAGCAAGCCCTCAGAGGTGAGGGAGTGCCCCACGCAGATGTCTGAGGGAAAAGCTGGCCAAAGACCGTCAGGAGAGTGGTTCGGGTGAGGCCCTAGGGTAAAGGGTAGGGGACCTTTGTAAAGGCTCCTTGTGGCACAGGGGGCTGGTCCTTTAACAGGGCAACACCAGGTCTCCCCCACAATGAAGCAGAAGGCCCTCACACGCTGGAGAGAACCCATCATCCAGCATGGCCAGGGAGCATACCTCTAATATGGTGGAGGCAGCCTCTTGCCCACGTAGCAGCTGCCCAAGGCTTTGGGTGGGCCTTGAGGCTCCCCCTGGCCCCTGGAAGGGCCTCACCTGGCACAGCAGGCTCACCAGCAGGGCCTCTCCTTCTCTTGGCCGTGGAGTGTCCCCTTCCAGCAAAACTCGGCTGGGCCTTTGCTCCAGGGCTCCCAATCCAAGCATACACTGGAGTCATTTTCCTCTGAATCTGTGGAGATATGAGGCAAGGCCTCTTGGATGGTCACATCCTGTCTCCTACCCCTGACCCAGGAAGGAGTCCCCTGCCAGGCCTGGGTATCCCTGCAGACTTGCCTGAGGCTATGGCCAAGGCAGAATCCTATGAGCCAGCCTTGAGGCCTCAGGAAGACTTCAGGGCCTTAAAGGGTGACCAGGGACCAAGAAAGAAGGCTGCTCCTGTGACTCAGAAAATGGCCATATCCATCTACTAGAGGGGAGGACACAGAGGTTAGCAAATGACATACTGTACTGGACACGGTCCAGGAAGAGGCAGTGAAGAGACACAGTTATTGACCCATCCAGGCATTTGTCCACTAGTTCATTCATTAACAAATATCTGAGTACAAAGGCACAATGATCTCCACTGTAGCACTGTTTTGTGGTGAAACACACACACGCGAACAATAAAACACCTGGAAACTGTGTCCACGTCCACAGATCACGAGAGGTCTGGGTGACTAAGCTGTGGCACAGTCACACCACATGAAGACCTGGACCCTCCGTCTGATGGCTTGTCATGAAGCTGTTAAAATGTTTGCATCATATCTGTATCTTCTGACTTGCAGGATATCTATGGTATACTATAAGCAAATTAAAGAGAAATGTAGGATCTTTTTGTTTTGAAAAGCAAATGCTGCACCATTCCCCAATTTTTTTTTGAAAACCTGCACACTTTAATGAGTTTGCTAACAGACTAATCTTGGGGAGGTAAGGTGAGAAAAAAGAGGGATGGGGAAGATTATTTTTCTTACTAAACTCTTGCATTGTTTCACTAGTTGCAGAGAAGTAACAAAGGTTGTTTGTACAATGGCATAATATCAGCATCTTCTAGGATGAGGGTTAACTGAAGGAAGACATGTAAAACTCAGCACAGGACTTGGCACAGGCCTTCAACAGTGTTGGCAGTTAGTATGTCTTAAAAGTCAGTAGGGACCGGGCACAGTGGCTCACGCCTTTGATCCCAGCACTTTGGGAGGCCGAGGTGGGTGGACCACGAGGTCAAGAGATCGAGACCATCCTAGCCAACATGGCGAAACCCCGTCTCTACTAAAAGTACAAAAATTAGCTGGGCGTGGTGGTGTGCACCTGTAGTCCCAGCTACTCAGGAGGTTGAGGCAGGAGAATCGTTTGAACCAGGGAGTCAGAGGTTGCAGTGAGCCGAGATCGTGCCACTGCACTCCAGCCTGGTGACAGAGCAAGACTCCATCTCAAAAAAAAAAGAAAAAGAAAAAAGAAAAAAAAGTCAGTAGGATGGCGTGAAGTGACTGTTCTTCACTAGAGAGTATTTTTTGAACATAGAGTATGTGCAAAGTGTTGTTACATTCATTTTCTCATCTGATCCTCTTAACAACTTCCTGAAGTCAATTACTAGTATTTTTTGCACTTTACAGATGAGGATAGTGAAATCACTTGTCCAGGCTCACAGCCAGGGAGTGGTGCTACTGGATGCAAATTCAGCCTCCCCACTCCACAGTTCCATTGGGTGTGTTTGGACTCAGGGGATTTAAAGGCAGCTTTGAATTGAACATCTTGCTCCAAGGCCCACCATGAGGGCCTGTTTCTCCACTCTTCTGTTTCAGCCCCAAACCCATCTCTTTGGAGGTTTTCCCTTCATCCTTCTGCAAACTCCTTTCAAATTGCAAAAGGAAAATGCCAGCAGCAGGGCATCTTCCCCTTGAAGGGTGTGTGTGGCTTCCTCTACCTTATGGCCATGTCATGGCCAGACAGTAGCACTGTCCCCACTGACCAGCTTCTGCAGGAGTTGAGCTGCCCATTATCATTTTTGCCTCAGTGCCAGTTTCATCAGGCAGCTCTCCTTTCCTCCCCATTTGCTCCTCCTTCGACTTGGGAAAGCGCATCCTGTCGGGTATTCCACGCTTAACCCTCTGTATTCTGAGGCCTGAAACTGCCCTGAGGAGCCAGCAGGAGTGTTGCAGGGGCGGTGGGAAGGAGGCAGCAGAGCTACTCCTGTCTGCTTTTCAAACTGGATTTCAGGCAAATTGATTCCAATAAAGGGATCTGCAGCAGAATAGAAAACTGCAGGTCTGGGTGTCCTGACCCCTCTTAACACCCCCAAACCCTGACATTGGGTCAGTTCCCAGCACAAGGGCAAAACACACACAATAATACCGGGAGTTTTAGAAGACGGGGAATCTGAGGGAGGAATGCCCACCTCACTTTAAGGACAGTTTCTCTTCATTGCAAAATTAACAAAGGACTTATTTCAAAATGCTACATGACACCAGTAAACAGCCTCTCAGGAGAAAGTCTGCGGAGGGGCTGGAGTGGGGTAGGTTGTGGATGGTTTTGGAGTCGGGCCTCCATGCAGAGTGAATGCTGGAGGATGGTTTTGGAGTCGGGCCTCCAGGCAGAGTGAATGCTGGAGGATGGTTTTGGAGTCGGGCCTCCAGGCAGAGTGAATGCTGGAGGATGGTTTTGGAGTCGGGCCTCCACGCAGAGTGAATGCTGGAGGATGGTTTTGGAGTCGGGCCTCCACGCAGAGTGAATGCTGGAGGATGGTTTTGGAGTCGGGCCTCCACGCAGAGTGAATGCTGGAGGATGGTTTTGGAGTCGGGCCTCCAGGCAGAGTGAATGCTGGAGGATGGTTTTGGAGTCGGGCCTCCAGGCAGAGTGAATGCTGGAGGATGGTTTTGGAGTCGGGCCTCCAGGCAGAGTGAATGCTGGAGGATGGTTTTGGAGTCGGGCCTCCACGCAGAGTGAATGCTGGAGGATGGTTTTGGAGTCGGGCCTCCACGCAGAGTGAATGCTGGAGGATGGTTTTGGAGTCGGGCCTCCAGGCAGAGTGAATGCTGGAGGATGGTTTTGGAGTCGGGCCTCCACGCAGAGTGAATGCTGGAGGATGGTTTTGGAGTCGGGCCTCCAGGCAGAGTGAATGCTGGAGGATGGTTTTGGAGTCGGGCCTCCAGGCAGAGTGAATGCTGGAGGATGGTTTTGGAGTCGGGCCTCCAGGCAGAGTGAATGCTGGAGGATGGTTTTGGAGTCGGGCCTCCACGCAGAGTGAATGCTGGAGGATGGTTTTGGAGTCGGGCCTCCACGCAGAGTGAATGCTGGAGGATGGTTTTGGAGTCGGGCCTCCACGCAGAGTGAATGCTGGAGGATGGTTTTGGAGTCGGGCCTCCACGCAGAGTGAATGCTGGAGGAGATTCACGCCACAGGCCTTGGCCTGGGTGGTAGGAGAAATGTCTCCGCTCTGGAGAAGGCATCCAAAGCCACGCCACCTGCATTTCCTCCCACATTGACAAAACCAACATTGGCTGGACTATTTTCTCAGCCTACAGGAACCTACGATGTGCCAGGTGTGTATGTGTACTGTGTGTCCTGCCCTGTAAGTACCCGATATGCGTCAACCACTGGAGCCTGTCACAACCCCAATGGGCAGGCACTAGTGTTGTCTCCATTTTGTAGATGAGAAAAGCAAGGCCCAGAGAGGTGCCCACAGTCACGCAGCCGGTAGGTGGCAGAGTCAGGATTTGAAGGCAGACAATTGGCTCTCTTAAGTAGTTCACAGAGCAATCTTGGACAGGTTGCTTCTCCTCTCCAAGCCTCAGTTTCCCCAATTGTGATATAAGTATTATTAAGCAGGGTTATTCTGAGGATTAAATAAGATTATGCACGTCCAGTGTTTAGCACAAGGCCTGGTATATAGTCAGTGTTCCAAATAGGTTCACTATTATTAGGAACTATTAAGAAGCAAGGATGAAGCTGGGTGCGGTGACTCACACCTGTAATCCCAGCACTTTGGGAGGCTGAGGCGGGTGGATCACCTGAGCTCAGGAGTTCGAGACCAGCCTGGCTAACATGGTGAAACCCCATCTCTACTAAAAATACAAAAATTAGACAGGTGTGATGGCGGGCACCTGTAATCCCCGCTACTCGGGAGGCTGAGGCAGGAGAATCGCTTGAAGCCAGGAGGCAGAGGTTGCAGTGAGCTGAGATTGTGCCACTGCATTCCAGCCTGGCTGACAAGAGTAAGACTCTGTTTCAAAAAAAAAAAAAGGATGAAATCTGAACTCATATCTTCCAGACTCCAGAGACAACTTTTATCGCCAGTATGCAAATAAGGCTGACTCCCCACCAGCTGTGGGGCCCAATGCCTGAACTGTGCCCCTCAGGGAGGGCTGTGGTCTACCCTGGGACTATGAGGAGAATATACTTTAAATAAACACTTTCTAGAAACAAAAGGACATCCTAAGTTCTTGCCAGGAGCTCCCAATAATTACATAATTATAAGCCCCTACAATTGAGATCATGGGGCTAGTGGGGGTGTGGGGAGGGACTTCTCACCCTGCCTCAACGACATCTGACCATTGCTGGCGGCATGTGCTGCGCCCTCCCTGCCTAGCTGGCCAAAGGTCATGGCACTCAGCAGCAGGAGGTAGGAGGTCAAGTGGTCCCCACGAAGAGGCCTTTTTTTGACACAGGGTCTCACTCTGTCTGCTGGAATACAGTGGTGTGATCTCGGCTCACTGCAGCCTCGACCTCCCAGGCTCAAGCAATTCTCTCACCTAAGCCTCCTGAGTAGCTGGGACCACAGATGCATGCCACCACACCTGGCTAATTTTTGTATTCCTTGTAGAGACGTTGCCCAGCCTGGTCTCAAACTCCTGGGCTCAAGCAACCTGTCCACCTTGGCTTTCCAAAGTGCTGGGATTACAGGTGTGAGCCACAGTGCCCAGCAGGAAGAGACCTCTTGCTGAAGGGGATGCTCAGGGAGACACATGCCAGAGGAGCAGAAGTCCCACTCCTGCCACACAGCCAGGCCATGTCCTGGCCCAGCCACCCCCAGCTTCCTCCAGAGCCAGCTTCGTCCCACCCCTTGCTCCTCTTGGTGGCATGCTGAGGTCAGGGTGAATGTCAGCTGGCTTCCATCAGCCTGTCTCTCGAAGAAGCCAGATCCTTTCTGATACACGGCCCAGGCAGAAAACAGTGAGTGGTCTGCAGGTACCTGAAACATGCTTAAGGCTGCTGTATCCCATCGTGCAAGCTGTTTACTGCACAAAAGCACCCAATTGAGAGGGTGAGCGGGGCTGAAATCCAGCCCACGCTCTGCTCACAGAGCCTTGTACCCCAGCTGAAAGGGGCACCTAGAAGTTCATCTGCCTGGAGGGATAACCTCTTTCTAATTTGTTCAGAAGATCACTCTCGAACTCTAGGTTCAAACTCTAGGACTCACTCTTGAACTCTAGGTTAAGAAACCCTAAACAACCAAACCAATCCTTTCCACTTAAGAGTTGACTGCTTGTATCTAAGCCAGCACTTAAATGACTGAGGGAAGCCCCTTCTGCAGTTGTTTCAGGACACACTGGCCTATTTGGCCCCCTGCCTAGCTCCAGGATTAAGGTCCTGCCTGGACGGGGTAAGAAGCTCACCTTGGCTAAGTAAGAAGCGTAGCCAGACGATCAATAAGAACAACAGCAAACCCACAGGGAGGCAGAACCAGAAAACCAGGAAAGAAAATGTGAGGTCATTCACCAGCGGCATCAAAGGGTACTTCATGGTGCATGTGTGGCTAAGCTGGGCCAGCCTGGGCTGAGCTGGCAGGGCTGCCCCAGGGCAACTGGCAGGCTGGGCCATGCTCTGCTCTCAGCCCAACTGTGACTGAGCTGTGACATAACAAGGAAGTCACAGTGTACTTCAGGCAAAGCATGCAGGGGACACTTTGAGGGAGAGTTGTTCTGGATGAAAGGGTGGGAAGTGAGGCAGTGAGACAGACAGTCTGGCTGAGAATTAGAAAGCCCAGGTTTCCAGGCAGGCCTGGGTTTGAATCTCAGCCCAGTAGCTATTGGGTTCATGACACCCCTCTGACCCTCTTTCTTGTAAGATGGAGATAATTCTGTTAAGTTAGAAAAATAGATGGGACAAAAATTACCCCCGGGATCGGTGTTCATATATGTGAAGTCACAGACCCCCTCCAGGAGCCAGCTGGGTCCCCAGGTCCTGTAATACCAGCTGTGTGTGCCCACGTCCACACTTGGTGGGGTTGCTGGGGACTGTGGCAAACTGGATGGAGCTTACTGCATCCTAAGCATGCAGTGATGGCAGCTCCAACCAATAACTGCTATGAGTGAAATGCAGGTCCATTATTGCAGGACTCCTAACTTTCCCAAGACAGGCAAAAGTCTGGATTTCTATGTGAAATCTCCCAAGTTTAAAATGTCGGATCAGACCTTGTTAAAGCACTGTTGGCTAAACCGTCTGCCAGGCTGGATTGGTCAATGGGCTGCCACTTAAAACTTTTAAAATCTAACACACAGTAAGTTATTCTAACGATTACTAGATTAAATGACTATAAATGATTATTACTTAATCTGAAAGCTTCTGTGCCTCTCCTTATTAGGGTTTTCAGTGAGGGGCTTCTAACGACTTGAATCTTGTTCCTTTATCTCCTGAGTGGCCAGAACACTTCCACATGTCATCCTCATCTTCTCCTATCTGTCATCCGTTCACTCATCAAGTATTCAGTAAACCTCCATGTGCCAGACCATGGCAGAAAGGAGGCTTCGGGCTTCCCACTGGAGTGGCTGCTGCACGGTATTCTCCAGGAGGACCCTTGGACCACCTGCCTGTGACTGCCAGCAGGTGGGTGGGTGCTGGAGTGTATTTATTAAACATGCCAATTCCCAGGCTCACCTTCATCTCCTCAGACCTCTTGGGGGTGGGGGTGTGGCTTGGGATTCAACACACTGATAAGCAACCAGAATGATTCTGATGCAGGCTTGATTTTGAGACCACAGCATCTCATGACTTAAAAGCACCTGTTGAAAAGGCAAACCCAGGTCCAGGCAGGGGAGCAGCTGCAGGAAGTGGGTGGTAAACCTAGGGAGAAACATGGAGTAGAAAAACCCCTTAAAGGAAAAGACACCAATTCAAGAAGGGCGCATGGGGCCAGCAACAGGAAAAAATAAGAGCATGGGAGGGGCTGGGAGAGCTGGGGCATGGTTTCAAGAGTCCTAGCCCAGCTGTGGGATGGCCAGAATTCCTACAAGAGGAAGTCTGGGAAAATGGACTAGAATGTGTGTCCAAGAGGAGCAGTGCCCTGGCAGGGTGCTCCTGATGCAGGGCCCAGAGGCCAAGAGGAGGAGGAGCAGGTGGTCTGGGTTGGGAGTGATTCCCTGGCACTGGGTCCTGAAGGGGCTGGGGTCAGAGAGAGCTGAGCAGCATAGCTGGGAAAGGCTTGAGCACACATTTTTTTCTGGCTACAAAACCTTTCTAGACACCAAAACAAGGCTACTGTGCGGTCAGCATCCCTGGCCACTAGGCCCAGCTGAAGGTCCTGTTGTGCGTGGGCAGAGCAGGCAGAACACATACTGCAAGGTAGGCAGCTCCCAGGCACAGTTCAGAGGGCACACGTCAGCAGCTCTTGGCAGAGGCATGACCACAATGGTTCTCATGGTTGTTTCAAGTGGTCCATTCACTCCACTATGTGTGATCTAGGCCTGAAGGCACTCATCTGCCTCCAAGATGCCCTACACAAAGAGGGCAGTGGGCGGCAGGGGATAATCTCTGCACCTCCCCCCTTTCCTGTCTAGTCCTGCTAGGGCTCAAATTTTCTACAAGCAGAGGGCACAGCTGGCACTTTCTTGCTCCCATAACATAAGCATCTATCTCCTCAGCAATTCCCAGCCCCTGAAAGGTGAGCCTCTATTGGCAGTGTTTTAATTATACAAGCTCCTTCCTGCAGAGAAGGCCAAATACTTTTCTTAAAATTAATCAAACTTTGAGTATTTCATGAAATACTCATTTAATGTTCATTTAAACTACAGATCTAAATTATAAAGGGCAGCCAAAGCCGAGCAGACATCCCCTGAAAGGGTAAAATTAACAGCACCAGTGTAGGAGTAAAGCCCCAGCCTGTATCCAAAAGCACACACAAAGTTATTAGATAAGAATCTCCTTAAAATTTAATTGACTAAATGTATTACATTCAATATTCCATGGGCTTCTTCTGGACAAAGGATCGGCATAAATACAAACAAACCTCTGGACCTTCTTCCCTAACCGACGAAGATGAAACACAGGAGGCAAGGGGCACGGGCACGCCTTCATATTTACACTTTGCCTTTACTTTACAGTTCAGTGCCAGAAATATTTACAGAAAATACAATAAGAAAAAGATCATGTCTTGGCAACATACTGAAATTCATACAAACTGTATATATGATTTCAAGCAAATAATGATACTGCTTATTTTTTAGCCACAACTGCCAAGCCCTTCAGAGGAGAAAGATGTCTTGGCCACTGTAAGAGATGAGGACTTGGGAAACTTGGTTTGCTTCAACAAGTATTTATTGGGCGCCTACTATATGCAAGGCACTGTGGAATCCCAAATTATACCTTTTCCCTCACCATTAGAAAAAGAAAAGCATCTGAAGAACATGAGTTGATATTCTGAGAAAAACACTATAAGTACACGGCTTCTTTAGCTACTAAGAAACCCACCGTTTGATTCCACATCGTACGGATGGACCACCTCCAATCTCTCCAACTCAGGAAAAGAGGCTGTCACGGAAATCTTTAAAACAGACCATCTGACTCCAATGTCATTTCATGTAAACACAGCAATCAGTTCTTTTCAGGAAGAGAGAACCTGAATGGGCTTTAAAATGGTGAATAGAGAACTACTGCCAGCAGCAGTGTCAAATTACCTCCAATACGTGTTTCTTTTTTTATTTTTTATTTATTTATTTTTACCGCCTACCACAAAACACGTCTTTGAGCAAGGCTAACTTCCACTTTGGGTAAAGCTCCACCTTCCAGAAGAAATGAATACTCTTAAAGACTCTGCCTCTCTAGAACCCAGTCTGCAGAGTCTGACAAATGCTTCCCTAGTGTATGGAGAAGGTACGTTCATGAAGGCCTCACAGAACCTGCAGCAGGTAACTGACCTTACTGGCCAAAGGTGTGGGTACTTGTATTTATCAATGAATCCAGAGGAAAATGGGCTGCCCTGAAATAAAGGATCTGGAAATGAAGGAAATGTGCATGAATATGCATATGTGTGTGTGTGTGTGTGTGTGTGTGTGTGTGTCTGATTAGTCCTTTCAAAGGCCCAATGGATGGAAAAGGGTCTCAGGAGGAAGCCCTAGACAAAAAGGAAAGCTAGCTAAATAAGGAAAGGATTAACAAGGTAAAAGCCCTCCTCACTGTCCTCAGTGCTCCCAACCAGAGGGGGGGAGAAAAGCTCCCTCCTGCAACTTAAGAAGGCAGTAGTAGAAGGGCAACCTTACTTACCACCTTCCTCTTCACAGAATGCCACACTCATCCACCCCCTGGCATACCCAACAGATATAGCAACTGAACAGTTTAAGCCACAGACAAAAGTGGTCCTGGCTTCCCCCCAGGGGCTAGAACATCTGCTGGCAAATTTATCAATGGACTACTAAATATTAATATTAGGTGCTAAATAGGTTCCTCCAGCGCTATTCTACTCAAAGTGATTTTTAACACAGGCAGGTGGGTAAAAATAGTGACCACGAACTCAAATCCATACTAGTGAAAGAGCGAAGGGTTCTCCCCACTCCCTCTTTGGGCAGATGTTATTTTGAGCAGAAGGAACCAGCGCCTGGTAAGGTATGGGTATCCCATATTCCACTGGCTCCGTACACACTGGGAGTTTCATGCCTTCAGGGGCTGCACACCCTTCCTTCCCTGGAAGACAAGGGAGTCTCCCAGATCACAAATGCATTCAACATGATTGTTCATGTATCAAATACATTGGAATTACAAGGAGTTGCCAAAAATTAGAGCTAACTGAAGGATCAGCAAGCCCAACCCTCATACACACACACACAGCACATTTTTCTGAAATTAACTATGCCAAAGGTAAAAGTTTGATCTGAAGAATCACACTGAAGAAGTACATCTACATCAGTTATTTTTAACCTCTGGAATGCTGTAAGTTACATATTAATTTATAGCCTTCTCTGCTCACTTCAACTAGAACAAGAGCCCATTTTCCCCTCAAAATGTCAATCTAGAATTACCTTGGAAGTTATTAAACCTCATCTTCTTCCTGTGAACTATTAGAACATTTTTAGGGTAGAATTTGCTCATCTTTATCCCATATGCCCTCTCCCATGCTACCATCTGGAAACATCAATTTATTGCCCAGCTTAAAAAAGAAAATCAACTATTGAATAATACTACAACCTGAATGGAAACTGGAGTCATAGAAAGAGGAGGTTATCTTCACCTGAGCTTAAAACAAAAATGAAGAACAGGTTATGGCAAACTTTAAACCAAGAGCTGCTATGCCCATATTTCTTGCTTATAGATGGCAAAATGCACATTTCTGGAATAAGAGACATTTGCACAGGGAATTAGGTCCCACACTATCCCCACTCCCTAAGTAAACCACCAAAACATCAAACCAAACAGATCGTTGTAGCTCTGACCCATAGTCTACTGACATCAGAGTTCAAGTGGGAAAACACTCCTTATACAACTGTGATCATTCCTCTTTGGACTTTAAATATCACTTATTTTCTTAACATAAAATAATCTTACTAAAGAAGAAAGCACATGAGAACAGGATAAATGAGCAGTGTATACTGTAGCACTGTAACAGGAATCCTTGGATGTTCTGGGTCTGGCCACCTCAAAAGTTTTATCCCTGCAGAAAAGTAGCAGCAAGGTAACAGAAGTATTTCCAAAACCTGGCAGGGATCTGTTGGCTGGCAAAGTCCAGAAAACATGACAACAACAACCATTTCTAACAGTAGCCACCCAAAGAGGTGGTCACTCATGTTTGTCAATTATGAGGAAATCCAGTAGTTCTCTGGGAGAGATCTGAATTAGTAGCGTTGAGAGGCTATTCCTGAACCCCATATTAGAATCCTTCATAAACTACTGCAGTGTGCTGCTTGGTCCTGAAATAAGAGACAATGGATGAAACCAAATAATTTTCAACCCTTATTGTGAATTTACATTTCTTTAAATAACATTTAATCAATGAATCACAAATGTTAACTGTCATTATGTCACCCCGCTGGACAATAATGGAGAGAGTGGGGGTATCACTGTTGTCTTATAACTTTTAACCCCACAAACTTTATTTGCATCCCCATTAAAGGACAAGGCCATGCTCCATTTCTGATCTGTTCCTGGGTCACTCAGAAACTGAGGCTTTCATACAGATCTGTGCAGTGATGAGAAGGACAACTTTTTGAAATATGGAGAAAAAAATATGACATCTTTTAATGTCAGACTTCTTATCTGAGCAAAAAACATGTATCATCTTTTCTTTTTGTCAGTGTGACAGCTGGATGACAAGAGGACCTACAAGTGAGTAGAAGGCTGTGACTTCTTTCCTTCTCCTCCATGCTATCAACACGAGTCTTTAAATGTCCTGTAAGATTCTGAGAAAGATTTTAATTTTGAATACAACCTCCTAAAAAGTGAGGTATAAAACTATCTTCAACTTCTATATTGCAAATTTGTTGATACTACCAATGCACGTGTTTAACTGAGATGCATAAAAGCCTTTCTCCTCAAAAGGCTTATGTTTAACTAAAATTGTCACTTTTAAAAGAAAGTTTATGGCTAAAATGTATATCATCATTATCAGCAGGAGTATGATTGTGTCTGGGAGCCCATTTCACTAGATAGCCCAAAGTCTTCTATCAAATGGGTTATAATGTGTTTCTTCTATTCTGGTGATTAAACAGTAAGCTCTTGGGAGTGATTTGTTTTTATTTTTACAGTGATCACCTATCAAACTGTTCTGCTGTTTTATAGTTCCCAAACTGGAGTTCAACATTCTTAGAAATTCAGTGGTCTAAGAACCGCAGTTCTTGAGTCCAACCTCCTGGAAAAGTGAAGTATAAAACTCTGGTTCCAACTGCTTGTTCCGGTACTTGTTGACAATGTCGGTGATTTTCTGTTTCCGGCGGACATGCGGGGGACTGTAGGAGTCACTTTCCAGTCTCTTTCTTCTACAGATGTTAATTACAGTCTGCCTCACCAGAAAGCCTTGAAAATAGAGAGTTTTAAAATAAATATTAGAAACTAGTCACTTACGTAGGTGAACTATAAGTATTCAGGTGAACTATTCTCTGCATACTCAAACTATTTCATTCAATTTGCAAACTTCCCATCCCCAGAGAGATAGACATAGTGCTAAGATAAAACTGTCAGAAGACACACACAATGACAAGGAAAAGGAGAATCAAAATCTAGTCTAAAAACCTATTTTCTGTCCTGGATTACAAACAACTATCTTCAATATTTTAATACTAGAAGTTAGTGAGGTTTTACTTATACTTACTAGATTAAGGACAGATTAAAAAAGAACAAAACACGCTCCCTTTTTAACAAGAGCCATACCATTTCCTACATGTGGAAGCTATTAAGTAATTATCACCATTTCCTCATTTTTACTTCTTTTTGGTTTATAAAAATGATAAAGAAAAAGAAAATTTAACTCTTCGGCCACATATGAAGACCTTACCAAGAGCTCGCCTGCTGACAATCATCCCATCCACAAGAGGGATGACCATGTTAAATTTTCCAGTGGCTCCTTGAATTTTTATCCGGAATAATCCAGTGTTTAAAGGGTGGATGAAGATGACAGGAACTTCTTTTTCAAGAGTTGTAGATCTTAAGAAAAGAAAATTTTTATCTCAGACACCCAAGAGTTGAAGTCCCCCACATACAGCCTAAGATTACTAAAGGGACCTGTTGCTTGGCAGTGGTCTGAGAAAAGCCAAGGGGTCAGTGTGCTCAGAATCTTTCTGGGAATCTATGCTGCTGCCCCCTATAACATCTGGTCCTAAAGGTCCATTACTGGGTCAAGCTTTCTAAGCTAACAGAAAGGGGCTGAAAAAATATATATGCTTGGAAAACCAATAGGGACATTGGGTGGAAGGAGAGGCCAGAGAACTCTACTGCATGGAGTTAAGAATTTAGCAACCAGCTATGGGACTTTCACTTCAGTTCTTCTTCTTGTAGGGAACAAAAGTGTGGCTGGCCAGAGTACAAGGAATTCCAGCATAGTCAAGGCTGATAATCCCAGAGGAGAAGCAGGAACACAGCTTCAGCCCATGACAGGAATCCCTGATATAACTTTTTCTCAGGGTGGGGAAGGAGGTTGGGAGAGCCATTAATCTAAGCCAGCTGCAAATGTCCTTCTTGGCTATGGTGATAAATGGCCACATTGTGGCAAGGCCAAAGCCCTCACAGCCTCTGGCCAGGCAGAGATGCTAAAGTTGGCAACTGCCCCTATGGAGGGGTGAGTTACTCATTACACACGAGGGATAGGCCAACCCATCTAATATTATACGTTATTTGTGATGCTACATGTTGGGGTCTTTTTGCAACCCAATGAGTTTTCTTTCTATATAGGTAAGGTGATTTTGGCCAAAGCAACAATGAATCAATCTTTCAAGACATTTAAAAAAAAAAAAGAAAAATCAATCCTTGAGTAATTATGTTCCCAAGACAAATTATAAACTTTGCTAATCTACCAATAAAATATACATTTTACTGTCAAATTGTATTACAACCTTTGACCTAAAAAGATGAAAACTTGAGAGGCCAAGGCAGGAGGATCACTTGAGCCCAGGAGTTCGAGACCAGCCTGGGTAACATGGTGAGACCTTGTGCCCAGTTTTGTTTTTTTTTTTTTAATTAAAAAAAAAAAAAAGATGAAAACAACAAAGACAGTATATGACAAGTAAGTCTCTTCTAATTAGTTCCAGAAAAGTCTACTCATGACTATTCTATAGTCTCTTCTTTAGCAAGTTATTGTCATAAAGAAAAAAGGACTGTTCCAGATTAAAAGAGACTGAAGGAATTAAAACCAGATATATAGTCCTGGAGTGAATTCTTTACCAATTGTGAAGAATATTTTAGTAAAAATGAAGAAATTTGAATGTTGGCTATTAGAAAATATTAAGAAAGTATTACTAACTTTATTATTGCGATGTTATGTTTAGCTATCTGAAAAGTTTCTTACTTTTCAGATGCATACTGATATATTTGGAACGTTAAGATATCTGTAATTTGTTTTAAAACACCAAAGCATATAAAACATGGAAGTTTTAAGAATGACTTGCCCTCTTTTAGAAGTTTAAAATGATAATGCTAAAATAAATCATCTTTACTGACTTCATTTCAACAACAATCATCTAACAATATTAGAATAAATTCATCTTATATGCAATTTGAATCAGCTCACATAACTAAAAGGAACTTAAAATATCAAGTTTCAGGGTAGCTCTGTGATGAGAGAGATGCAGGGTCAATGCATTTGGGGTCAAAGGCCTGGATTCAGGTAGCTTTCTCCTGCATTTACTGCATGTGTGATACTAAGGAATAACCTCTTTGAGCCTATTTTATCCCACTAGTAAAACGGGGAAAATAACTGTTGAACTCTTAGAGTTATAAACCAAAAACAAGCAAGCAAACCTTGAAAACTACAAAGCCTATACAAATACATTGTTACCATTCTTAGAATCAGATTACTCTCTTTTTATCCTTCTTGTGTATGGGCAGGTAAAACAGAAATTTTAACCCAATTATAAAGTATTACATTTTGCTTAAAAACATATTTCCGTTAATTAGCTCATATGATTTAGGATATTTTAACTGCTATTTGGCCACACTGTTTTGGCCAATTTAACTCCATTATTTCAATCTAATATTGCTACCCTATTATTACGGTCTTTATTAATATTTAATTGCCTCTACTTCTTCATTTTTCTTTTTGCTCTAGATAAATGTAAAATAGCAATTAATTATACTATTAAAACTCTCTCTTGCTTAAAGCACCCAACATCACTAATCATCAGGGAAATGTAAATCAAAATCATAATGAGATAGCACCTCATTCCAGGTAGGATGGTTATTTTCAAAAAAACCAAAAGAAAACAAGTGCTGGCGAGAATGTGGAGAAAAGGGAATCCCTTTGTATGCTGTTGGTGGAAATGTAAACTGGTGCAGCCACTGTGGAAAACAGTATGGTTCCTCAACAAATTAAAAATAGAATGTTCATATGATCCAGCAATCCCACTTCAGGGTGTATATCCAGAGGAACTGAAACCAGGATCTCAAAGAGACAGCAGCACTCCCATTTTCACTGCAGCCTTCTTCACAATAGCTAAGACATGGAGGCAACCTAAATATCCATCACTGGACGAATAGATAAGGAAAATGTAGTGTACACATACAATGAAATATTATTCAGTCTTAAAATGGAAATCCTGCCATCTGTGACAACATGGGTGAATCTAGAGTACATTATGCTAAGTATAAGGCAGGCACAAAAAGACAAATTCCACATGATATTACTTATATGACAAATCTAAAATAAACTCAGAGAAGCAGAGAGTAGAATGCTAGTTGTCAGGAACTGCAGGGAGGGAAAAATGGGGAGGTATTAGCCAAAAGGTGGTACAAAGTTTCAGTTATGCAGGATAAGTCCTAAAGATCAACAGTATAGTACAGTGGCTACAGCTAATAATACAGTATTGTATACTTAAAAATTTGCTAAGAGGGTAGATCTTATGTTAAGTGGTTCTTATCACAAAATAGTAATAATAATGAATTAAGTGGGCAGGAGAAAACTTTTGGAGATGGTAGAAGTGTTCAGGAATAGATTGCTGTGATGGTTTCATGGATATATACTTATCTCCAAGCTCATCAAGTTGTATACATTAAATATGTATAGCTTTTAACAAGTTAATCAGTTATACCTCAATAAAGTGGCTTTAAAAAAAATCCATGCTATAATAATCTGATAACCTTGTACATTGTATACAAACTTCTTTCTTTGATCTTTTTTCTCTGTTTTTATTTCTAATTGTCTACAACTCTTTCGTTTCATAATTCCTTATTTATTAAGCTGCAATCAATATGTTAAAAAAAGACATGCCGAAGAACTTCAAGCAAATAGAGTGTACCTCAGTGAAGTGCTACTATTTGCAGTAGTTTCCACACCAGTACTGATCTCTGTCATCAGCTCTGAGAGGGGAAAGTTTTCTGGAAGAAAATAATAGCATTACAATTAATATCTCCCTCATTTTCCCAAACAGATAATAAGAAATCTAATTTTCTAATCTCTTTACATAAGTGAGTGGCAAATATATGGACTGTGCTGTCCTGAAATATCATCTTAATTATTCTCTACAAATTAAAAAATTATCTCTCAAGACATTTTTTAGCTAATTTCATCTAAAGCAAAGAGTTTTTAGAAAATATGTTCTGTGATCTTTGAGGGCTTGGTTGAAAAGTAACTATCACACTTTCCCACAAACTCTGGGCTGGACAGGATTTTAGGCAAGTATATATTTCTAATGCTCTAATGTTGCTTATGTAAAAATCATGAGAAACTTACCCAGAGCACAACTCTTAAGGACAAATTAAGCTTTATACTAAAATGAGACAGTAGGACATATGGATGGAGAGAGGGTAAGTGAAGTGCTTTCCCTTCCCCTTTCCAAAGGTCCTGGGATGACTGAGACCAACTGGCAACAAACCACTGACTGTGATGCCAACATGAATAGCTAAAAGCTTTGTATCTACAGGTCTCATTAAATCTTCACAACTATGAAAAAAGTACCAGGATTTAACAGAGGAGTAATCTAAGGCTTAAAGAAACTGAGTAGTGGAGCTGGGGTACAAACCAAGGCTTGCTGAACTCCAGGAGTAGCTCCTGGCCACACCATGCTTATGTGCCCACTCCCTGTAGACATTTAGCAAGTCATTGTCATATATTGCCATTTTATTTATGGACAAAGTCCTCATACAGTACCTATATCATCATAGCGTTCCACCCAGACTACAGAAACTCTTGTCTCAGGTCCAAGGGGAGGAACAGGGCGACCCTGAGGCAGCTTCCTCATTCTGGAACTGGGACTGAGCTATACGAAGAAGAAGACAGACAGCGGGAAAGACAACAGCAACAAAAAACTGGCTTAATAAAACTACCCAGTCATTCATTTGTCAAGGTGCTCAGTGACATAAGTATTGGGTCATGGAAAATCACTTTAGGAAAAAGTGTATACATTTGCAACAAAGCTCTTCTTTGGCTCCTGTTCATCAGTCTTAACCTAGGACAAGGCTTAAAATTGTCAAAGAAAAAAAATGGAAGGAATACTGAATAATTATAATTTGCATTAATAAAAACAAAATTTACACACAGTATCTTAATGAGGGCTTAAAAGATTTGAGTCTATCTCTGTTAGGGCCAGAAAGCAGTACGCTTCTCCATCACAGCAACATCACTACTTGTCTGGGGATCCTAATCTCTAAAATGTCCCATCAGCAAGTTATTCCTAGATCCCAGACCAAATGTCTTCTACTGCAATTTATGCTTAATTCCTTTTTCTCATCAGTAGAAAGAAAAACGAGTTGTTTGGGCCTTCATTACCATGCAGTGTGCTTCTGGCTTCCTGCAACCCTAATCAACTCTAAGTTTCACTGCAACGTTAACAGGACTATGTGGCTCCCCCTTAGCAAACTGGTACCCTGAGCTGCACCTCTTTTGAGGCATGCAGCAGAGCTAAGTTTGTGCTAAAGCCCTAAACAAAGCTCATGTGTACAGAGGGGAGAATCTCATACTTGAGGTGAATTTTAAAATTAAAACTGCTTTGTTAGCACAGAAATATACATGTCTTTACCAGATGACCAGAGTCCATGGCAAGTCCCCCCGGATAATTGTATCCACTCTGACATTCACAGAAAATGGCCAGACCAAGAGATTTCTCCCAAACTAGTGACAGACATCTGGCCATATTCACAGACTACTTTCTTAGTATCAAGACCCCTAATTAGCTTTGACTCTCTGACTTCTTCCATCTCTGACCTCTAGCCCTAGATTTAAAGAGTTCCTGTGATTAGGTCAGGTCTACTTGGAAAATCTCCCTTTTGATTAACTCAACGTAACCCAATTAAACCCACAAGATCCCTTTGCCAAATAATGTAACATAATCACAGTTATCCTATCATATTCACAAGTTCCACCGACACGCAAGGAGAGGACATTGTACACGGGCAAACGTCGCTGGGGGTTACCTTAAAATTTTGCCCAACACCCTGGCGTTTTTCCTGCAATCTTGCTAAACTCACCTCAATAGTTCTAGTGGGTTTTTAAAAAGATTCCTGAGGGTTTTCTACTTATATGATCATGTCATCTGCAAATACATACAGTTTTACTTCTTTGTTTCTAATCTTTATGTACTGTGTTTCCTTTTGTCTTATTTCTCTGTGTAGGTCCCTCCTCTACCATGTTGAATGTAAGTGGTGAGAATAGGCATCCTTGCCTTGTCCTCCACCTCAGAGGAAAAGCATTCAAGAATAATGTATAATGTATAATGTTAGCTGTAGGTTTTTAGTAGATGCGCTGTATCAAGTTGAGAAAGTTCTATTCATAGTTTGCTGAGAACTCTTCTCATAAATGAGTACTCAATTTTTGTCAACTGCATTTTCTCCATCTATTGAGATAACCATATGGTTTTGCTTTGTTTTTTTTGTTTTTTTTTTTTTAGTTTGTGAGTGTCTGCAAAGTACAGTATAAGTGAAAAACAAAAACATGGTGCTTTATCTGGGTTCTAAGGAATAACTATGCTGACATTCAGAAAATCAATATAAGGGCAGCTAATCACTGAATGCTAGTTCTGTCCACAAATCTCAAATAAAAAAAACTTTTAAAGTAAGTATTAAATTTGGCTAAAATCTTGCACTGCTATGCAATACTGACTGATCATCTCTAAATTGTATTCTGTAAAACCTTTTAAAAACTCCTGATTTTCAAATCAGTCTACTCCAGGGACTATTACACCACCTGACATTTTTTTCCTAAATCAATTTTAAAGGTAAAAACCTCCCCATATTCTCTTTTAAGCATATACTTACATTAAAAATAATTTTCACTGTGGAAGGAAGCTAACCTAAAATCCTGTACAATGGAGGAACACCTTTAGTCAAGCCGACACTTCTGTCTTTGTTATGATCTGTTCTAAGTCAATCTTCCTACATTTCTGACCTGATCACAGATAAAGAAGTAACATTTGCTGATAAGGTAAGAAAAAAGATAAGCAAAAAGCTCCTCTTGTAGTAGGTGCTGTGTTCCTCACTCAGAATATTTATCCATATACTGAGTTATTCTCCATAATGTTCCTATTTTTATATGGTCAGACTTGTTTAAGATGAACATTGCAAGATTAAAGATAAAAAACCATGTAGTTACTGCAGAAACCTCAGTGGATATTTCAGGGACAAAATTAAAACCTAGGCTTAAAAAGGAACAGATGAGAGAATCAAGTACGGGACCAGAATGGTGAAATCAAGAGAAAGCACAAAGGCTGTCTCAGAATGAACTATTTGTTACAGGCTGAAAAAGAGAAAATCGTGAGAATTTTATTTTAAAAAATTAAGTTACTAAGGAATCAGTACTCTGATATAAATACTCTCTGGGTTAAAAGCTTTTCCGGCAGGATTCTATAATTACCCTGATTTCACTACAAAATTTTGGAGACCTATCAACAAAGTAACTTACCCTCTGTGAGGAATTAAGATTGTCTGTATGATTGGGGAAAAGCTCAAGCGTCAGGGATGGCTGTTTCAGAATTCCTGGCATAAGATCCATATTTGAATCACTATCTTGGTCCGAGATGTTACTTTCCAATGAATCAGCTATGGGGTAAAGGAAAAAAAGCAACTATAATACATACCACTTATTTGGAGTAAGGCTGTTAAAACTAATTATGCTCACCAGTCTAACCTAAATCACTTAAACAAGGCATTGCTTCGAGAGCAAGGGCTGACAAACTTTTTTCTGTAAAGGATCAAGTACTAAGTATAGGCTTTGCTGGCTATACAGATCTCTCGCATATTCTTCTTTGTATTTTATTTATAACCCTTTAAGAATGTAAAACCCATTCTTGGCGGCATCTGGCTTGTGCCACTGTGGTCTGTCAGCTCCTGCTCTAAAGGATAACCAAAATAAGACTAGAAAATATTTGACGTTTCAAATGTAGAATATAATAAATGCCATTATTACTCTCTGAATTATTTAGATTATATATTCAATCATGTAGCATTGTGCCAAATAGGCACTGGGACATCCAGAAGCTACAGAAGATCTAGTCTCTGTGATTAAGAGCAATCTGGTTGGAGATAAGTAAACAGAAAGTTATCCTCCACCCCATCCAAAAAAATCCCCAAATATCAGAAATAGGAGGAAGCTGAGTTGGAGTGGGCACAGTTGGCACAGGAGATGTTTCACAACAGGAGACAAAGACCCAATTGCAGGAGCTATAGAATAAGGACAAGGCTCTAGCTCTGGGAGGACTTGTCTGGTACTAACAGGCTGGGCCAGAGAAACCAGGCAGGTATGTCCCCAAAGAGGACAGACACATTCTGGCTTCTGGAATTGTAAGTAGTAAACCAGAACCTTGACGGGAAGCCCAACAGCTGTTATAATTCAAACCTAAACCATGGAAGGTCCAACCTTCCAGGGACACAGCTGGTCCCAGAGAGTAAGACAGGGAGGGGCCTAGAGTGAGAAATCAAGGGTCCAAGTACAAAGGTTAGGCAGCTACCAAGGTAGGGCACAACAAAAGTCATTAGTCTGGAAATGAGACTGTGAAATCGTGATGTATAGTATCCCATCCTACAAATGATCTCAAAGAAGAAGGTGAAGTTTCCCACCTACTGCCTGACCACCGACTCGGTCAGGCATGAACAAACAGGCTTAATTTGCAAAGAGCAAAGGTTGTGGGCAAAATAAAACTGTGAGTTCAGACTAAGAAGTAATAATTACTCCCAATTCTTAAAAAGAAAAGTCTTGGACCACCATCTTTTCTAGGCTGCTTAAGTTTCTCTTGCTCAGTGTTAGAAGAATGGCCATATGCTATCATGAGATACTTCCAGTTGTAGGATTCTAGGTGGTTCCAGGCAAAGGCTCTCATATGGGAATAGAAAAGTAGGTGAGGGATCACTTGTAATTAGAGAAAGAAATGAACTGGAAAATAAGCCTATGTATTGATTAATTAGATTAAAGAAAGCAAAATATCAGTTGAAATGGGATTCCTTCACTATTTAAAGATTATTAGAGGGTCAGTCTGCTTGTCTTTAACTACTTTCCGTAAAAAAGTTAAGAGAAGATATCTTGTGCTTCTGCATATTCTGTTAACAATGCCTTAGAAGCTAAAGAATGCCTTAGATCACTTCAAAATCTCTTCCAATGCAGTAATATCACACAACCCAGGAATATACAAATAGATCCTAAAACAGGACCATGCAAAAATGGTCTTACTTAAGGACTCCACAGGAGAAGGAACCACAAAAGCAATTTCTGTAAGGGCATCAGCATAATACAGCACCTTCTTCTGTCCATTGAAAATGCTGGCTCCAATATCTTCAGAGGAAATCACTTCTTCTGGGAAAAAGAAACACTACATTACTGCTTCAAAAAGTAGAAAAAAACCAGTATCATCTTGCTACATGAAATGTTAACTGGTTAATAAAGTGATAAATAGAATATATGTTTCCAACAAGAACCAATTAGTATGAAAGAATAAAATATAATGCTTATTAGATGTCTTTATTTTTAAATAATAAAATCTTAATTTCATAATTTCTGAAATGACTGTATATCAGACCACTTCTGATTAGCAGGGCTTTTAATTCATGTGTATGAAGCAGTTTAAGGGAGCAGTCCTTTGGATCCAGTAAATAAATAATCAAAAGGAAGACCATCCCTCAGAAGGGAGTTGGGCCAGAGAGACAGACAGGCAGGCAGGCAGGCAGGCAGGCAGGCAGAGAGAGAGAGAGACAGAGAGACAGAGAGACAGAGAGACAGAGAGAGGCGAAGAGGAAGAAGAAGAAGAAGAGAGGAGGAGAAGGAGGAAAAGAAGAGGAGGAAGAGGAGGAGGAGGGAGGAAGAGACGGAGAGAAGAGAGAGAGTACACATGTGCGTTATCTCTGGACTCTTGCTTTTAAGGCATTTCTATCCCTGGTCTCTCTCTATGGCTCCTCAAGTTGGCCTATGTTCCACCTTCCTCAATGGTCAGTGACACTGTATAAAAATGTACAGCCAGTTTTAGTAATAGTATCTGCTCTAAGCCAGGAAGACTGAATTAACAAAAGAAACATTCACGAGAGCTATATAGTTCCCAATTAAAATGAACTCAGTGTCCTACCAGCAATACATAAAAGACCAACAATCGGACCAAAAATTGGAAAGGGGAAATGGACAAGTACTTCTCAGGGAAGAAATAAAAATATGATAAAGATATGCTCAACCATTATTAAAAATTAAAAATTTCTCACCGAAAAAATTGGAAGATACCTAATTCTGGTGAAGGTATGGCAAATAGGAAGCTTTAGACAAGAGGTTAGCAAACTTTTTCTGTAAAGGACCAGACAGATAACATTTTAGGCTTTGTAAGCCACAGGGTCTTTGCCACAACTACTCGATTCTGTCATTGTAGCATGAAAGCTGTCATAGACAATGTATAATCTAGAGTGTGACCGAGTTCCAATAAAACTTTATTTACAAAAACAGGGCTTTAGTTTTCTGACTCCTGGTGTGGGCTCCGGGCAGACACTTTGTATCTGCTGTAGTAGATGCTGTGGTTACTATCCCAACAGCCACTCTATCCACCCCTATTCTGTAGCAGGCAAAATGTGCAGGTGGGACTGACCTCTGATACTAGTTCTAGCTTGTCTGTATCTCTCTACCAGAGTCATTCTATCTTTCTTGCCATAAGGACAGGCTTGGGATAGTCTAATCGCCATATAGTTCCGGATTCAGGGAGTATGGGGTTCTGAGATCTGGCTAATCTCTCCTCTTCAGGCTGCTGTGGTATGTGAATATAAAGCCTGGAATTGCCTTTCTGCACTATTAGAGAAGCCAGGCTGGGGACAAAGTCAAATATGGAGAGCAAAGCTAAAGGAAAATTGTAAAGAAATAAAACAGGAATGCTAACCAAATGACACCAAAAACTTAACCAACCTCTGGAATTTTCAGTTACATGGGCAATAAATTATCTTCAAAATCTAAGGCAGTTTGGGTCACGTTTTCTGATATTTGCAACCACAAGTATCCAATTGATATATTTATCAAAAGGAAAAATGTGCACTGGGCATAGGCATTATCCACTTTAGAGAGGTAACACTAACTTTCCAGTGACCTCAGGAGCCCAGGAACAGAAAGCATTAGCCAGGTGGGGCAAAGGTCTTAAGTTTAAATTTATACTTGCTCTGCTACTTGTTATCCTGATTACAGTTCCTCAGAGCATCTGAGGGGATAGGCAAGAATCCTCAGAGATGGTCCGCTGTTTACTACAAAGGTTTTGGTATAATATCCCAAGAATGTAACCTTTAAGTGTGACTGTTTTGATAGCCATATTTGATAAAACACACTGGTTAATAGAAAACTACTTATTAGACAAAACATGCTTGTTAGGAAGCTGTATTGTTTGTATGGATGACCTATATTTATTACACTATTTGTATAGAAAATTGAATCTTATGCATATTATAAAAAAGGAACTTAGCATTGTAATAAGCCAGTCATTTTGTATTAACTCTATCATTATGTGTATATATATCTTTCATACACACTGAAAATGTCTAGAATATATAAACTGTTATTAAGTTACCCTGTCAGGACTGGGATTAGGGGAAGGATACTTCTCTATACACCTCTGTTTGTTTTTTAGAGACAGGGAGTTGCTCTGTTGCCCAGGCTGGAATGCTGTGGCATGATCATAGCTCCAATCCCTGGCCTCAAGTGATCCTCCCACCTCAGCCTCCTGAGCAGGTAAGACTACAAATACAGGGCCCTCAAGCCTAGAAATGTTTTCATTTTTTGTAGAGATGGTGTCTCGCTATGTTTTCCAGGCTGGTCTTGAACTCCTAGACTCAGTCGATCCTCCCACTTTGGCTTCTCAAAGACAGGCATGCGCCACTGCACCCAGCCTGGTTTTGTATTTTTAACAAGACTATAAATCATAGTAAAGGGGAAAAAAAAAAAACAAGACTAACAAACAAGAAACAACTGACATTTGAAACACTGTGAGTTTTACCTTGTTGAGATCCTTCACCATCATCACAACAATTAATAGACCAGCTGGTAGAAACATGCCCAGTCCAACCAGGGTGTCTGCCCACATCTACTGACCAGCCAAGGGAAAGCAAAAATTCTAGGAAATGTGGCTGAACAGTTCTGGAAGACTCCACATTCTTTAAAATCTGAAATACATACCAATCATCAGCTATAATGAAGGAAACAAAAGAATATATCAAAATAAATCTTCACAAAAATTGGTTAGTTTTGAAGCTTCTGACAAATCATGTCCAAGCTCAGAATAAACTTGAGGATATATCACTATAGAGAAAAATGCATTCTCCAGAGTTAGACAGATTTGGATTGGCTGAGCCTTGGGCAAGTTTCTTAACCCCACTGCCTCAGTTTCTTAATCCATAAAGTAGAGATAATAACAATGGTTGTGAAGTAATGCAGGAAAAGCCCTGAGCTCTCTTCCTGGCAAAACAATTACTGAACCAGGCATGTTTACTAAAAGACACTATGTCCCTGCCTTCACAGAGTTTACTGTCTGGTTAATGAGAAACATTACATAGGTATGCAATTATTTAACTATAAATCTTGATAAATGCTATAAAATCTACTAAAATTCAATAAACATTAGGTGTAATTAATAAATGAGTATGAAAATATCCTTTTCTTAGGCCAAAGAAGAGAATTCCAGGAAAAATGAAGTGGCCAGAAAGTTCTCTCCTCTTCACTAAGCACTAAATGTAATGCGTGGGCTTTCTACTGGCCTCACAAAGAGTCCCTCATTCTAAAACAGTGCTTCTCATCTAGGGGTGATTTTGCTCTTCAGCGGACATTCAACATTTGGAGACATTTTTGATTGTCATAACTGGTGAGGCACACTACAACTATCTAGTGGTAGAGGCCAAAGATGCTGCTAAATGTTCTAAAATACACAGGACAGCCCCCATAACAAAGAACTTATCTGGCCCAAGATGGCAATAGTGCTGCTCTTGAAAAATTCACTTCTAAAGGAAGGAAACTAAGAAATTCCTTTGCAAATGAAAAATAAAAGGGGGAGGGTAGAGAGCAGAGTATATCAAAATCATCTGGGAAATCTCCTAAAAATAAGGTTCTCTTCACCTGCTCTAGACCTTCTACATTAACATCAGTGAAGGCGGAATCCTGGAATCACTATTTCTAAAAATTCCTCCAAATGACTGTGATGCAGCCAGTCCACAAATCACTGATGTCATTCATACAATGCTAATCTATACCAAGATCATACAGAGGCCTGTGAAAGTCAAAATATAGGAAGTTACATCCATTACATCTGACCCACTGCAAATCATCTCAAAGTCATTACCTCTTAAACACAAAACCAGTCTATTTTTTTTTTCTTTTGAGACGGAGTCTTGCTCTGTTGCCCAGGCTGGAGTGCAGTGGTGCAACCTCTGCTCACTGCAAGCTCCACCTGCCAGGTTCACGCCATTCTCCTGCCTCAGCCACCCGAGCAGCTGGGACTACAGGCTCCCGCCACCACACCCGGCTAATTTTTTTGTATTTTTAGTAAAAACGGGTTTTACCATGTTAGCTAGGATGGTCTCGATCTCCTGACCTCGTGATCCGTCCACCTCAGCCTCCCAAAGTGCTGGGATTACAGGCGTGAACCACCACACCCGGCCTAAAACCAGTCTCTTTTGAAGTGAACCTATTTAGTTTACCCATATCCCTTCACATTCTTATGGGTGCCAAGAAACTGACTTAACAACCATTTCTAGTTTTTGCAATTCAAATTTTTATCTAGAAGTAAAACTTTTAAATAAACAATTTTTGAAAATTTAGTCAAGAAGCAATAAGTGAATCAAATTCAACTTTCATGCCACTTGCTGGCAGACAGAAATTAATCTTAATCTACCCTGTGGCTAGGGAAGGCAGGTCTTAGACATTCCAAAGGAGGTCTCAGGAAATCTTCATTAATTCCTAGTCACCCTCAGCTTCTAAAAAGCTAAGGAAACTGAACTGGGTTAGGAGGTGCCTCAAGGGTTTGTGTCTTCTTGTACAGGCAGGAGAAAAGTGGCTCCATTACTCTTATACAAAACAATGCACTGACTTGCTGCAAAACAGATCCCCACCTCCATAATTAATCCAATTTTACTGAGGTTCTTCTAAAACACTTGACTCCATCGGTCTCATCTCTGGCTACCACCAGCCCACCTTCCCTTAAGCTCCAAGTATATTAGACCCCATAATGAATTTCATGAAGAAATGCTCTCTTTACCCTGAAGAATTTACATGTTATTATTACTTTGTCAGTGACAATCTGCTTCTGCCTCCTTACCTACAGTTAATGCATACCTTAAATACCAGCTAGAATATCTTTCCTCCAGGCCACCTTCTTAAAATCAGATTAGGTTTTCCTGCTATGGCTCCTATAACATGCTTTAATGACCCTATTAACACCCTTTACAATGGTTGTTTGCTTAATCATCTGCCTTCCCTTCTATGCAGTAGTTTTAGGGGGCCAGAAATCTTGTAGATTTTGTTCAGCACTATAACCCTGGTACCTAACAACAGACACTTCTTAACTTTACTGACTCAATAACAAAAAAAAAAACTTTCTCATAAATCAATGTTCTTTTCTAGGACTTCACAAATCATTTGAAACAGTGCTTCTAGCATAAACATTTGGAAACTTCGGTAAATTTCTTTAGGCATACTAATTTGATTAGCTGATGGTCTTAAAATGACTACAGTAAAATTCCAGGATCATGTAGTCACAGTGCCCTACACATCTGAATACTACATTTTACAAGTCTTCCTTCGGCTCTTTCCTAGTTACAGTCGGTAACTTCCTGCCTATTCCATATTTCAATTATTCCTTTCTAAAAAACACTTCAAGTCTCCTGCCATTTTGCTCTCAGTTTTCCATTCTCACCTATCTTACATTTTTCTTCATCCTTCTCCTAGTCTCTTTGTTCCAGGTATCCAGGTATGTTTTACTTAGTCCTTCTGTTTTGTTTTGTTTTTGAGATGGAGTCTCACTTCTTCGCCCAGGCTGGAGTGCAATGGTGCAATCTCGACTTACTGCAACCTCTGCTTCCCGGGTTCAAGCAGTTCTCCTGCCTCAGCCTCCCAAGCAGCTGGGACTATAGGTGCCTGCCACCAAGCTGGCTAATTTTTGTATTTTTAGTAGAGACGGGGTTCCACCATGTTGGCCAGGCTTGTCTTGAACTCCTGACCTCGGGTGATCCATCCACCTCGGCCTCCCAAAGTGCTGAGATTACAGGCGTGAGCCACCGCACCTGGCCAGTCCTTCTGTTTTTCTCCTTTATTTCAGGTGTTATTTCCCCCACTGCACACTATGCATTCCTCAACTGAAATGATTTGCTTCTGAAATTACTAGGAAGGTGAGCTGCTTCTCAAAAGGGAAACTGTTACTCACTTCTATATCCTGGGATGCTGAGCCACAGGGAAGATGTTCAATAAATATTTGTTGCTGTTGTTTTATTCTTCTTGAGCCTTACTTTAACCTTTTATGACTAACCTTCATTATTTCAGTTTCTTTTGTCTTATGAATCTGAATTCCTTAAGGGGAAGAAAGATATCCTACAGCTCCTATTTAAATCACATTCCTTAAGGGTCAAAAGACTCAGGACTCCAAGCATTATAGTTTTCATTAATTCTGTTTTCAAACTGGTTCATAGCAAGTCTTTAGGCATCAAGTATAAAATACTTCTTACCATAGACAAGTGCATACCATGTAAAATTTTGTATATGAAAATGAAACTTTTTAAGGAATGTGAGTCTCCCTCAAATTATCATGCCTAGAAAGGCACTGAAATTTGATAACAGTCACATCTCACTCCCACTTGAGCTAAGTAATCACTTTGAAACTGCGTGCTATATGGACTCTAGACTGCGTGTCACCACCAACAGTTCATTAACTAATCTAACAGTGCTGGACACCATAGCTCATATCCTACAGTTCAATAATTTATATCCACTCACTAATCAATGTTATTTCTGTAAACCAATGAGAAGTCCTGAAAAACAACTTTTGTAATCACCTACTCTCCTGACTCATCCTTTTTATCTTTAAAAACTTGAGCCTCTCCTTTGTTCTTGGGAGCACTTTCCAGCATTTCCCAGGCCGCAGTCCTCAACTGTGGCCCAAATAAACTCTCCATATTAATTTTGCCTCAATTCTTTTCTTTAGACGTGTATTTATAGCACAAAAACATACCAAAAAAAAAAAAATTCATAACTCTTACCTCTTGGTTCGTTTTCTGACCTGGCTTCATATAGAAAATAAAAACTGTGTCAAAAGGACGACATGGCAAGAGATCCAGATACCCAATGTCATCAAAAAATCCAGGTATCGTGGAATCAAGTGCAATAAGGTGAGGAGGTAGACGACTATTTGCAGGTTCCTGCCACCAAAAGAAGAAAGGAGCAATTATTACCTATTTTCTTTCATTGTTATAATTATAAAAACAATACTTGCTCATGGTTTAATAAAAATTAAATTTAAAAATATAGAATGGTAGGAATAAACACAACCATAATCCTAAACTAAAGAAACTATTTAACATACTTCCTTTTAGTTCTTTTATTTGCCTCTTTTTAAATTAAAGACAACTGAGATTATATTTTGTATACAATTTTTGGATCCTGTTTTCTCTATAATATTGTGCTTTCTAGAACTTACTTTTAATGTACTTTTTTTTCTCATTCATTACTGGTGAAATGCAAAATGGTACAGCTACTTTGGAAGACAGTTTGGCAGTTTCTTACAAAGCCAAACATAGTCTTACCATGCAATGCAGCAACTGCACACCTTGGTATTTTCCCACAAACATTCACACAAAAGCCTGCACACAAATGTTTACAGCAGTTTTATTCATAATAACCAAAATGTGGAAGCAACCAAGATGTCTTTCAATAGAGGAAGGGATAAATCAACTGTGGTACATCCATACAATGGAGTATTACTCAGCAATAAAAAGAAATAAACCATCAACTCAAAAAGACACATTAAATGCATACTGAATGAAGAAACCTTAAATGCATACTGATTAAAGTGAAAAAAGCCAGTGTGACAGGACTACATACTGTATGATTCCAACTATATGACATTCTGAAAAAGGTAAAACTATAGAGAAACAGTACAAAGACCAGTGGCTGCTAGGTGTTGAGTGAGGAGTGAAGAGGGAGGGATGAATAGGTGGAGTACAGGGGATTTTTAGGGCAGTAAAACTATTTGTACAACTGTAATGGTAGACACATGTCATTATACACTTGTCAAACCCCAGAGACCTGTACAGCACAGAGTGAACCCTATTGTAAATCACCAACTTCGGTTAGTAATGCACCAATACAGGTTAATCAGTCATAACAAATGCACCACATCAATGCAAGATGTTGGTAACAGGGGAAACTGGGCTGTGGGGAAAGGTGTATGACAGCTCTCTACCCTTTCTGCTCAATTGTTCTGAAAACCTCAATCTTCTCGAAAAAAATTAAGTCTACAAATTTTTCAGAAATGCATTTTTGTTTTGTTTTCCTCTTAATCCCCTATCTTCTTTGAGATCTTGATCTTGCCAAACAAGGTTCTGCTAACCATAGTATATCTTTCAGGAAAGCATCCTCCAGAGAAAGCAAGAATGACTGTCTCTCCCACTGGCAAGGATTGTGAGTCTAGCCTTCTAGTCAATTATATAACATTCCTAGCAAGGTCTAGGGCAATATTCTATAATCAAAGACATTAATATTTCTGCAGTCAAACATAAGTGTATTCACACTGACATAAAACTACAAACAGCCTCATGTCAATTCAGGTCCAATTTTGCCACTAAATGAATTTACTACAAATATATAAAACATTTTCCAGTTTTCAGTTTTTACTTTGAAATCATGGATAAGGAATTGTGGACCTGAAGCATGTTGCAATACACCTTGTAGACCAGAATGTCCTCATTCTTCTTTTTTTTTTAAAGTAAGGTATTTCCTCAGCTTGTTCTTCTGTGTGATCTTCTAATCCAGGAATATAACATATACATATTTTATATCTCTTAATAATTGTTAAAAGTTTCTTCCTCTAGGTCTTGTACATAGTTTGTTAAGGTAACTTTTGTCAATATCACAGCTGTAAATGGGGCATTTTTGCATTGTATTTTTAACTGAATATCATAGACATAATCATTAATTTTTGTACTTTTTTGTATGGCAACCTTAACTCTCATTTACTTTAAATACTTTATTGATTGTCTTATGGTTGTCAAACTAGAAGTCATACTACCTACAAACTGTCTTCTCATTTCCAATGATTTTTACCTCTTAGTTTAACATTTCATTGACTTTCCTCATTTTTATACTGTACTGTAGTTTTATAAGAATTTACGATCACAGGAAGGTCCTCATGTCTTTATTTCGCAATTTCCTGCTAATCTATAATTATTTAAAACTAGAAAGTTTAAAAAACGTCATTGACTAAAAAATTCTTTTTGTTAAATAATAGTCAAGGTAGATAACTTTTACCTCTGATTTTAACAAAAGATTCCTGTAGTTTGCTCTTGGGTTGTCATTTAGAGGAATCTTTTAAAGTAAGAACGTACACTAGTAGTGCTAGCTTAGTTATTTTTTTAAAAATCAGAATATGATTCTAGTAAATACTGACTTACTATTTCACTGACTGAACTGCTAATGGGACCAAATTATTTTCTTAATAGCTTTATTAATATTTCCTGGTAATTAATTGCTAAGTTCCTGGGATAAACCTTATTTGGTCATGGAAAACAATTCACTTAACATGCTATTAATTCAGAACTAAGTCTGCTTAGCATTCCCTTTAATACTTTTGTACATACATTCATAAGTAAAACTGGTTTGTAGTTTTGTATGTATGAGCTGTCAGGTTTAAGTTATTAGAAATATTCTAAGGTTCATAAACTAGGTAACTTTATTTTTCCTATGTTCGCATACAGATGAGAAAGCATGATAATTATTTTCTTAAAAGCTTAAGTTTCAACTAGAACAGATAACAGAACTGGAAAACTATAATCTCAGAAACAAGGCTATTAGGGCCTTTCTTGTGTCCCTGAAGTCCATAGGAAGCATTAATTTTCTTCTAGTATATTTTTATTTACTGCTTCTACTCTGTTCAATTTTCTCCACTAGGAATATCACTACTGATTTGTAAGTTGTGTCTTTTTTCCTTGCCTTCCATATTTACCACTATATTTCTTATAATTTTCCCCTCTCTGCTCTTTTATTCTGCATTTTAAGTTTTTATGTTCATATGCTGCATCAAACTCAATTTTCTCAAAAAAAAATACAAAAATACAAAAAAAAACTTTCCCTCTACATGCTGAAATACAAAATCAAACAGCAATGTCCCCATTACTTTCCTACAAAGCTAAATGGCCTATAACCAGGTAGTTCCTAGGGAGTAAGGGCAGGGGACAACTTATGCAATAAGCAACTTCTTGCTTGGCAATCTTCAGTTGTACTTTTCAAAACAAACAGGACTTAGAATAAATTCCAAGTCCACCTCCAGACAAGTTATTTCACATGTTTGAGCCTCTATGTCCACATCTATAAAACAGGAATAGCATCACTTGTCTTGTACATTTTTTTTTCCAAGAGACAGAGTCTCACTCTGTCAACCAGGCTGGAGTGTAGTGGAGTGACCATAACTCACTGTAACCTCGAACTCTCAGGCTCAAGCAATCCTCTTGCCTCAGACTCCTGAGAAGCTAGTATTATAGGTGTGCCACCACACCCAGCTAATTTTTAAAAACAATTTTTCATAGAGATGGGGGTCTCACTATGTTGCCCAGGCTGGTCTTGAACTCCTGGCCTCATGTGATCCTCCTGCCTTGGGCTCCCAAAGTGCTGGGATTATAGGCATAAGCCACCGCACCTGGCTGTAAAATTGTTTTAAGGCTAATGGAATTAAGAATAATAGCAATATTTATCTTATAGGCTGGCTTACTTTGTGCTAAGTAGTATACCAAGTATCATCTATGAGTTAACACATTTAATCTTCACATGATCAATGAGATGGATACTTTTATCATCCTCACTTTATAGATGATGAGGAACTAAGACCAGATGAGAAACTCACCAAAGACCACATAGCTGGCAAGCAGTGATTCCAGGACATAAAGCCAGACAGTTTGATCTTACAAACTGGACAACATAAGAAGTGCTTGACTTACAAATACTACAGTATTAACTTCATTAACTGTAGCTTATATTTTTAGTAATAATGCTTACTAGGGGAAGATTTTTAACATTCTTTTTCTAATTATCTATAAATTTCATTTATCTGTGTAATGGGTACTGTGTTATCTAGGAAAATGCAGAGTTAGATGTATCATCAAACCAGTCCCCTCAGACAGAACTCTGAATGCATTCATGGGGTGACCTGTCCTGGAGCACAAACTATAACCTACAGCAGCACAGAATTTCATTTATTTGTATGCAGGGTAAAATTTTAACCAGTTTTTTTTTTTTTTTAATTTGCTTCTATCCTCATAAAAATATTTTAGCTATTGTCAGCTGAATGTTAACTTATGAATGTATTTATTCATAAAAGTTCATGAAAATTACCTTCAATGCTTCTAAGGACAAAAATCCAAAGTGTGAGAGAAAAAGGCGGGCTGTTTGGAATTCCTGGGCAGGAGGCGGGGGCTTGCAATCCGTAACTGGGTCAGGAAAACTTCTCTTCTGCAATTCCTCCTCACTCTGTTGCTCAAGGTGTATTTCGTAAGCAATCTGCTGGGCCATGCCACTCCTTAATTTTTCATGTCTCTCTTCTAACTGTAATAAACCAAATATTCCATTTTTTGAAACTATTATCAAACTAGTAAGGCCAATCTTAAGTTTTTTTTTTTGAGACTGGGCTCTCTCTATGTTAACCAAGCTGATCTTGAACTCCTGGGCTCAAGTGATCTTCCTGCCTTAGGCTCCCAAAGTGCTGGGATTACAGGCATGAGCCCCACTGCCCCTAGCTAAGTCAATCTTAATTTTAAAATGAAAATAAAGCTACAAGCAACAAAGAAAATTAAGATAATTTTCAGTGATCAACACTGTGATTCAGTTCAATGTAGAGTATGCCATTAAGCAAACATGGTTCAAGGTTAAAACAAACGCCAAAAAAACTTCCCTATACCTTCAACAATTGCTCCTTCATGTTCTCACTGTAAATGAAAACGTTCAGTCTCTGGTTCCCTTCAAATAGGCAAGAAAGAGGGCAGAGTTGTCGCTCTCACCCCTCGCTTGCAGATCACTGTCCATCTTCACTCTGACGTGCTCCCTGTGTTTTGAATTCCTCATCCGTATGGATGACATGACTGTACTCTTAGAGACTTCTCCCACCTTTCCTTCTGATCAATCCTTGTTTAAAGTTCCATCCCCTGGTGAGTGACGATCCTAACAACCTGGCTCAGAATTCTACAAGCTCCTCAACCTTCACAATTTTGGCCATCCATGAAAACAAACTTGAACCTGATATGTGCCCTGCTTTCCAGGGCTGTAAGTCTGAAATTCCATCTCCAATTATAAGCCCCCTTGTGCAACTCCTATCCCTTCACTCCCTGAGCTCGTGCTCTACTATTGCTGTGGGGCACTCGACCCCTCCCCCTCCCCCTGCTTTCCCACTCCATTAGCATCCTTCTGGCTTTATCTGCTTCCCAACTAAACTGAAGCCCTCACATCTAACAGCTAAATACCCTCTCCTTAAGCACATTAAATGGCTGTGTTGAACCTCCTTCCAAATTTCCACACCTGTCAATCTCCACACCAGTCAAATTCTTTACTTATGCTTCCAGATCCCAAGGACTTTTGAAGAAAGTCAGCAGAGTGAGTTAAATAACTTCACTACAGATAATGCTACTTAACCTCAGCTGCACTGCCTGGAAATTCTTAAGAACTGACTTGGATGCGCTATTACACTGCGAAGAACCAGGATTAAAATTTTCATAAACTTCTTCAATTTCCCTCCTTTCCTCTCTAAATGTCTCTGAACTTTCACCTACTCTCTCCTTCTGTCTTAGAAGTATCTCTTTTCTAGACTAGACTCTTGACCCTACTGCCTCTATTACTTGTAAGTCCCACTGCCCATCTTACAGTGTTAGCCAGACCCCTCTCTACTGGTTTCTTCCTTTCAATCTATAAGCATGTTCACATCCTTGAATGTAAAAAAATATTTAAAAACTAGCCTTTTCTGGCCGAGTGCGATGGCTCACGCCTGTAATTCTCAGCACTTTGTGGGGAGGCAAAGGCGGGTGGATCACCTGAGGTCAGGAGTTCGAGACCGGCTTGGCCAACATGGTGAAATCCCGTCTCTACTAAAAATACAAAAATTGGCCAGGTGTGGTGGCATGCGCCTGTAATCACAGCTACTCGGGAGGCTGAGGTAGGAGAATCACTTGAACCCGGGAAGCGGAGATTGCAGTGAGCTGAGAATGCGCAACTGTACTCCAGTCTGGGCAACAAGAGCGAAACTCCATCTCAGAAAAAAAAAAATCAGCCTTTTCTTTCCTTAATGAGGCCATTTCCTTAAGCTATAATATTACCCATTCTGTACCCTTGCCTTTACTGTTAACAGTGTCGTTTCTATTCACTGCCTCTCCCTCAATACATTTCACTCTCCAGCCCTTTGAATTGTCCCTCCTACTGTACACACCTGTTCTCAAAGGTCACCTAAATTTCACGCCAAAATCCAGGGGACTTTTTCTATTCCTTCTTCTCCCTGGTCTCTCCAGCATTGGAGAGTGTAGCCCTTCCTCCATTCCTGCTCTCATGTCCTGACATACTTCTGTCCCCGACTTCTTAAAATTCTTCTCCCTTGACCTAAGAGACAGTTATCTTAATTAACTCTCTAAATTAATCCAAAGCCAAATAAATTTTTCCCATCTTCCCAAATCTATCCTCTTCCTAATGTCTGTATTTCTGTAAATGGCACTGATATCTCTTTGTCACTCAAGCTCAAAATCTAAAATTCTTTGGCTCTTTTCCTTCCCTCATCAATTCAAGACTGCTTGCTGCTTGGATCTACCTCCACAATACATTTTATATATTAAAATTCCGTATGAGTGAAATAGTCCTTCCTTTCTTATGAAGACTTAGATTCTCATAATAGTCTCTGAACTGGTCTTCCTTCTCCAAATAACTCTACTACCAGAGTCTGATCATGTCACTACACCTACTGAAACCTACCGTGAACAGCCAGGTAGCCAAGCAACACCTCTAAGAGATATGCAGTTCCTTTCGATCAGCCACAATCTATATTCGTCTTAAACATGGCAACCTCCTGGATGATGGAGGCCCATGTCATCTTACAAATCATCTCCAACAACACTAAAAGCATTGTCTTGACCATGGAAGTCGTAAGAACGTTTCTATTCATCCCCTTGACAACAGCTAAAAATAATGTACTTACTTCTTCAGTGACTATTTCATGCAAATCTGGAATGCTGAGATCTGCTTTCACAAAAGGAATCTTGTCCACCTCTTCAGGAAATGGCCGATGTTTCACAGAATATTTAAATCCAACGTCATTTTTAGGAACTGGGCGAGGTTCAGGCACAAAAAGCTGTTAAAACAAGTAACATTATGTTTATTACACAGGGTCCAATACCCATCTGTAATGACATGTATTTCCCTGGTCTCTTAGATGCCTGTGCTTCCCTAGGATTACATGTCACAAAAACTCACTCAGAACCTGCAAATGCTACAGATAACAGTAAAGGGAAGCAGCCTGTGCCCCTGTGTACTCTATTTTTCTAAAAATATTCATCGACTTCTTATAGATCTCATGACTCACAAATGGGCTGTGGACCTCTACTGCTGCAGGCCTGAATCTCCCACATTCAGTAGTAATCCAATGGGTATAGCATTTTGGAGCTTTAAGACTCAAACTTTCTTCCCCAGGGGCTCTCACATCATTCCATATAATTAAAGACAAGTTTGGCTTCACTGGGCATCTCTAGAAAGTGATTTTAACAAGAATCTTAATATGGCTTAATTGAGAGTATGGGCACCAAATCTAGGTCTTCATAGCTCCAAATCCATGCTTTAATATGTATATGGGTACATGGTGAACCCTAAACAAATTTTAGCTCCTTTCCTGGACCCCTTCCTCTTCAGTCTTCAATGCTAACTTACTGGCTTACAGAGTTGCTGACAGAATGTGATTTGTACCCCACCCCCAAAAAAATGGAGGACTGGGTGATAAACACATCACATCTAACAGAGACATCTAAGATATTAAATGATTTTAGGCACATGCTCCAATTTTGCGGTGTCTCTCAAATGCTAGTGAAATATTAAGTCATATTTTAAATTTTTAATAGCAGAAGTAAAAGCTTACAATGTTATAAGTGAAAAGAGCAGTATATAAAATGACTCAAATTCTATTCAAGTGTTATTGTGTATGAAAAGAAAAAAAAGGGAAGGAAATCCAATAAAATATTAGCAGTGGTTATAGTCCTCTGGATAGTGAGTAAAGGTGATTTAAAATTTCTTCGTTATCTGAATTTTCCAACTTCTCAAGTATTATTCACATAATTACAAATGTAATAAAATAAACTGCACCCCAAAAGATTTCATTAAATTATACACAGCATATATGTGTGTGTGTGTGTGTGTGTGTGTGTGTATATATATATATATATTTTTTTTTTTTTTTTAATTAGGCTGGGCGTGACAGCTCACATCTGTAATCCTAACACTTTGGGAAGCCGAGGTGGGAAGATCACTTGAAGACAGAAGTTTGGGATCAGCCTGGGCAACAAAGCAAGACCCTATCTCTACAAAAAATTTTAAAAATGAGCTGGGTGCCATGGCATGTGCCTACAGTCTCAGCTACTCAGGAGGATGAGGCAAGAAGATCACTGGAGCCCAGGAGTTCGAGGCTGCAGTGAGCTATGATTATACCACTGCACTCCAGTCTGGGCAACAGAACAAGACCCTGACTCTTTTTAAAAAAATAAAATTTATACAATATATTACCAATTATTATATAAGAACGAATCATATAAAACAATTTCAAACTAAGTCCTGTTGCTGGACACATCAAAAGTCCCACCAAATTTTTTTCACGTATGGTATATATCTGACTTTTATTACATGTAAAATTACATGGAAAAAACTGGGGCCATTGTCTACAACAGCAATTACTCCTAAGTAGATGTCAGAATCACCTGGAAAGCTTTTTGAAAAGACACCTGCCCTGAACATGTCTTTAAAGAGTAATTGAGTACATCTGGAATTCTAGGTTCCTAGATGATTCTGATATGAACCCACTGACTGAGAATCTGGCTAGGGATCAAAAATATTTATTTGATCTGTGTCTTCTGTTGGAATGTTACCTAACCTTTAAATTACAACACACACACACACACTTCCCTGTAACTTCTGATGAATACCTTCTGATTTGCTTTTGCTCCTCTGGGTAAAAGACAAAGCTGTTGTGCCCAAGCAAGTCTTCCAGACATTCCCCGGACCAGCACAGTAACAGAGGGGAAAAAATCATCTAGAATAAAATATGTATATAAAAGTTTTAATTTCAGACAACAACCATTTAAAATAAACTTGTTATCAACTGCAGAGCTTCTCATAATCAAAGGCCCAACAGTGTTTCCTAAGCTTTGATCTTTTATGTACCACCTCTGTGGTTTCTGCCGTACCCGTACCCGTGTAAGTACTATTACTTTGTATCAACCACTCTTGTGCATCTCTAAATGGAAAATCATGAATTTTGGCATGTACTAATTATATAATTTTAAAGCACATGCTTAAAAATACATAAAATAATGTTCACTAATGTATCAACTAAGATCATCTCACATACCTCCAATGGTACATGTACACATTTGTGGGAAACACTGTCCTAGTAATAAATACTCTTAACCTCCCAATGTTGGGAACAACTTAAGTGTAGAAAGATAGACTGGGTGTTTGCAGTGTTAGTGTTATATCTGCCCATGCCTTTGTGTACCACTGCCCACCACAGGCAGTCACTGTTCCATCTCAGCAGAAGTTCAGGGACATGATGGGGGTGGTAAAAAAAACTCAGGATGGACTTCCTGAGTGACCCAGATCCTTTTTTTAATTCTTCCGTCTCAGATATGGGAGTCAAACGCCTTCAAACTTCTCTATAATTTCTTATTACAATAAACTATTAAAATGTCCTTGTAATTCCAATTGCTTATATTTTTGGTAAACTTCCTATGCAATGAAATTATTTGGAATGAAAGTAGGAAAGTCTTTAAAAAGCTGGAAAAAGGCCAGGAGGCCTGAAGGGGGACACTGGGACTTTGCAGACTCCTCAGCAGACGGCTTGGAGTAGGAGGCTGGAGGAATCATGAACAGGCACAGGCTAGGAAAGAAAGCCAAGCAAGCTCCAGGCCTAGGGTAGAGAAGGATGAGGTGCCTGTAGAAAAGACTTGGGAGTAGCACTTCTGAAGTGAGACAATAATAAAAGGCACCATTCCATTTCATATTAATGTCACCGCATCTCACCACAACACAATAGAAGTTTATGATGGTATTCTTTTCATCTCAAACTACAGGGAAATGTCTCACTTTCACTTCATGGATTTGTGAGCTCCTACTTATATAATCAACAAAACTGGCACAGAACTCTTCACCTTTACAAAGGCAAGAAGGCAAATCTTTAATCACTGAGCAAATCCTATCACTGTGTGACAATAATAATAGAAAGGGACAATACAGGGTTTAGAAAATCTGGGCTCTAGTCCCAAGTAACCCTGGGCAAGTCATACACCCTCTATGAGCCTGAGTTTTTTCACTCATAACTAAGGGAATTGTATACCAGGTGACTCCATGGATCACTTTATACCCACAGATTCTGTAACCTTCACTTTCCTTCCCCTTCCCAGCAATAAGGGTCTGAGAACATGCTTCTTTTACATACTGGCTGATACCAATTACCATCAGAAAAAAAAAATGTACTTGTAGATAGCTTGGGTCGCAGTGATAATCACATATTGTGAGATGGCTTATAACTGAGGGGGAGGGAAAGGAGGAAAACAGTGCATGTCGTGTTAATGGAAAATCACTGAAGGATTTTCAGTAGGGCACTGGCAGGGTCATTTGTAGCTGAAGATGAATACTATGGTGGCAGCAAGTAGGATGGAAGTAGGGAAAACACATGTTAGAACTGGCAAGGGGTTTGGGGGTTGAGGGAATCAGAGCAGGTAGGAAACAACTGTAATAATCTAGGTGAGAAATAATAAGGACCTGCACTTGGATGTATTGGGAAAATACAGAGGAAAGGAAAGATTCAAGGGTCCCTGGGAAGACGGAAACTTAGAAACTAATTATATAAGTGAGTAACAGGAAGAGGCAGGTAAAGATAACTCCTCAAGTTTCTAGCCTGTGTAGGTAGCACCAACAATTGATACAGAACATGAGGAGTGAGAGGGAGGGGAGCAGAGGGGCAGGATCCAAAGTTCAAGGGGGAAGAAAAAGTGACAAAGATAAACAACACAATGGAACCCACTAAAACACCACCTTTTATAAAACTACAGCGCTAGTTCAGATGCACATCAAGAGCCTTTAAAAGACTCTATGTAATATGTATATTCTATTTTTTGGCCCCCTATTTTTCAGGTGCTATTGTCCCACAGCTAGAAGTCTTTCTGACCCACTTAGAATCTGTAGGCTGTCGTTCCCTGATCCTGGAAACAGCTTCATGGTACTGGTAACACTGATTAAGCAGTAGAGAAGGCTCAAGGTACTATAAACTTACTCTGCTCATTTCCAAGAGGTTGTTCCAGCATTGCCAGGATGACACTGTTATCCAAGACAAAGTACCGGAAACTATGCTTGTTTATGGTTGGCAGCCTGGAGTATTTAATCAAAGTGGTCTCATTCACAAGACTACAAGGAGAGGCAGGACCACTAGGTGAAGGAAATGCGCCGAGCAACTGCATAATGCTATGGAGAATGGAAAAAATAACAGTTAATTCCCAAAGCAAAATCTTCAGTTTACCCTGTGCATCAATGTGTCCCCTTTCACTCTTCTGAATTTTAATTGACCACAGCCATGCTTCTTGACAGGTCAGATTTACTCCCTGTGGTGAATGCCATGGCATGCTGTCCAGACTCTCCCCTCCAAGATTAAAAAGCCCATTACCCCAGATGCATACTTGTATGTCTTTATTTCAGAGACATTTAATCTGCCTTTCCAGTCTGGTCAATATCCAGAAGAGAAAATGCAGTTAGGCTGGTATAATTTGATCTCAGTGACCTACTCCCTTACCAGCAACCTATCTGATATCTTAGAATCTTGCATGGAACACAGCAAGCTCATATTCCATATGCTTTGTGACAACCGTCTCTATCCCATTTTAGAAAACCAAAGCCATATTTTCTCATTATTGATCTGGTGTTTAGAAGCCATATTTTCTCATTATTGATCTCCTGGTGTTTCTCCTATTTTCTGCAAACCATTAGAGGCCTGAACTTAATGCCAAGTTCTCCTGGTCCCTGAAGTTCTGAGACAGTCTTCCTTTTAGGAGGAGAGGAAACAGAAGAAAAATAATCTGTTGAGCAATGTTGCTTTCCATTGTTAGAGATCTTTAGGTTCAAACCTTAGAGTGAAAGAGGAGAGGCCATTCAAGCTGAGAGTTGAGATGACAAATGTGGTGCTGTAGAATACTGGTCTTCCAATTGAGATGCATATGAAGGGCCAGATGATATTAGAACCACAAGATAAAATCTTTGTTTTAATTTTAAGATACTTTCTTTCTGTGCTACAGTTCCTTCATTATAAAATGGGAATAATAATGGTACCTATCTGATAGGATTGTTATAGTATTATGTGATATAGTATCATAATATCACAACAATTCACGTAATATCCTAACAATCCTATTCTCATAGGTACCACTATTATTGCCATATACCATTATTATTCCCATGTCATATTATATGAAATAACACTTCATATAATATCATGAACTTGTAGATAGATTTAAAAATCCCTGTGGACCTGAAGGAAGTGCTCTGATGATGTGCTTTGTGAGTCTATCTGTTCAGTATTTTTATCAAGGTATTTAGAACACACAGAATATGCTCATTAAATGTCCAGTTGACCAAAAGCTGAGCTGCAGAGATAATATACCATAGAAAGAGTTGAGATCCGAAAGAATCTTAAAGACTAAAAATAATGTGGTAAATCTTAGATGAAGAAATTTCAAGTTTAAATGTAAAGTTCTGTGCATTACTTTCAAACACTCCCAAACAAGTACAGGATGAGAAAAACAGATGAAAGGTAAATGTGTGAAAAAAAAACTCAAGGATTTCAGTTGACTTAATGCAAATCACCAAGTCCTCAAAAATGCAATGCAGTCTGAGTACATTTTAATGAAAATGTAATATTATATAGAGTTTAAAGATCATCAAATCATATCTAGAATACTGTACTCAGCTGGGTACAGAAGGCTCACACCTATAATCCCAGCACTTTGGGAGGCCGAAGCAGGAGGTCTGCCTGGGCAACACAAGGAAACCTCATCTCTATTTCTTTAAAAAAAATACAGCTGCGTACGGTGGCTCACGCCTGTAATCCCAGCACTTTGAGAGGCCAAGGTGGATGGATCACCTGAGGTCAGGAGTTCAAGACCAGCTTGGCCAACATGGCAAAACTCCGTCTCTACTAAAAATACAAAAATTAGCGGGGTGTGGTGGCATGTGCCTGGAGTCCCAGGTACTCGGGAAGCTGAGGCAGGAGAATTGCTTGACTATGGGAGGCAGCAGTTGCAGTGAGTCAAGATCATGCCATTGCACTCCAGCCTAGGTGACAGGGCGAGACTCCGTCTCAAGAAAAAAATACAAAATAATAGAGTATTATACTCTGTAAACCACCTTTAAGAGGCTCATAGTCAAACCTATGCCAGTTGAGAATAACCAGGATGATAAAGGTACTTGAATCTTTGTAGTATTTAAAAAAAAAACACAAAAAAACTGAAGGTAATAGCAGAAATGAACCAGAGAGAACATGAAGACTGCTTCTGGATACCGCTACTGCCTGGACAAAAAGGATTTAACGATCAAATGTATGAATTAGAACCAATGCATAGAAGTGGGAGAGATTTTAGCTCAATGTAAAGTATCAAGTTTTTAACAGTTAAAATGAAATGGGCAACCTTGGGGGTTAGAAAATCCCCAAATTAGAGGCTAAATAACTTGGTACACATGTCTTAAAGGTGACAGGCAAAGGGACTGTTGAAATGACTTCCAAGAGCGCTAATCCTGAATTTGTATTAGTGTACACAGAGAGGAAAAAAAACCTAACCAGCTAATCTGCACTCCATAATTTTCTACTACGTGTTCAGCACTGTGTTGGCAAAGAGGTAAATATGCTCCCCAGACTGGGGAGACAACACTAGCATGGATCACATGTAACCAGGTACAATCATGACAGTATAAAATTCCATGCTGTGCAGCAGGGTCAGACAGAATGAGCACAGAAGTGCAGAAAAGAGTCATCTTCAGAAGCAGAATAACCAAAGGCCCCATGGAGGTAGCTAGATTTGCTATAAGCACTGAACAGCGGAGGATGTAGCCAAAGGAAGAAAAAAGAGGTCCTGAAACCCAGGGGAAGAGCATAAGCAGGTATAAGCATGGCCAGCTCATAGCCACAGTGCTGTCAGGCCTGACAGTGGCAAAAGAGACAAGCTGCAAAGCAGTGGTGGAAAAGATCAGATGGTGCCCTTGAAAACCAGATCGAGGAGTTTAGATAACAAGGAAGGAAATAGATCTACTCAAGGTTTTCAATCATTCAAGCAGCAGGATCAAAATTGTGCTTAAGGATGATGAGTTTTGCAATAGAATACAAAATAAACAAGAAGGGCTAAGAGATCGAAAATAGGGCAATTGGGCAAGAAGTGAGGAGGGCCTGGACTAGAATGCTATCCAGGTTGGAGGGGATGGAGGAAATACTTTACAAAAATAAAGTCTGTTTAACTCAGTCACTGGCTCATGTACATGGGGAATGACAGAAAGATAAATCAGAGAAACAGCCAAAGTTCTGTGTTTGCATAACTGGCAAACAGCAATGATACTAACATAAAGCAGCAATTGTGAGAGAACAGAGAAATCCGGTTAGAGACACATTTCATGATGACTGTTAAGACTGAAAACTGGAGATACCATTTGTCAAGCTGCTAGCAGAGACAACACAGCTGAAGCGAAACAGATGAGCCATCTAGCTTACTGGTGAGGTTGAGAAGAAGCATCCCAAGACTCTACTCACCCTGAGCACATATCCAATCCTCACTGCTAGTCATGCACTCAAAGAACACCCCATCCAGGCTAGGATGGAGCAAGCTTATTTTTGTACAATGAAGAGTTTCTAGTGAGAAATGTCCCCTCCTTTCTCTCCATATCCTTCTTACTCTTTAAGACATGCATCAAGTTTTAGTTCTATGACACCTTTTTTTTCTGAGATGGAATCTCACTCTGTCGCCAGGATGGTGTGATCTCGGCTTACTGCAACCTCAGTGTCCTGATTCTCCTGCCTCAGCCTCCTGAGTAGCTGGGACTACATGTGCGCACCATCACGCTCAGCTAATTTTTGTATTTTTAGTAGAGGCGGGGTTTCACCATGCTGGCCAGGAGGTCTCGATCTCTTGACCTTGTGATCCGCCCGCCTCGGCCTCCCAAAGTGCAGGGATTATAGGTGTGAGCCACCACGCCCAGCCCTATGACACTTTTAAGGGTACCCCGGCCCACACATGGTCTTCTTTCTGAACTTATATTACTTCTAGTATTCATCATCAGCGTAAGTACATGCTTCAGTAGCTGTATTCACATTTTTTCTTAATTTTCTAACTATTAGCCAAACCTCCATCAAGTCACTGAAAGTCCAGCATTTGCATAGTGAGCAGGACTAAATGACAGAAAGCATTCTTCTAAAAATTCACTGAATGACTTAAGCCCAAAGGAATAGAAACAAATCCAGCTTCATTATGCATGTCCCAAGTAAGCAACAGGCCACTGAACTCACAGACGATGCTGGGATCTTGGTAAGGGCTGACTTACACACAAATTTTCAAGCAGTTTTGCCTGCTACTTTACTAAGACCAAGATGCCCCAGCCCACACTAAGTTGCCACTCCTCCTTTCTGCTTTTACATTTTCTGAGCCTTCATCTGCACATATCCTTTCATAAGCCCCATCTTTCCATGTGTACTATGGTTCCACCTAATTTCCACTAACTGTTCCATTCAGTCCACAAATGTGGCTAAGCTGCCTTCCTTCCCTCTTTCCAGTATGCTCACTTACAAGCCAAACAAAAACTCTCTCAACTTTCTCTGCTACTCTTTTTCAAGGTACCAAACTCCCTGTCTTTACCCCTTCACTACACCAAAATTCTCAAAACAGCAGTCTTGGTGCCTTTTTACCTACCCTGTACTCTGGCTTGCAGCTCAAACTTGACCCACCCTCCCAGAGTCAGGTCCAGTGTCATTTTCCCTAAGAATGTTACTCTGACTTCCCCTTATCTGGAAGTATTCATTTTCTCCTTCCAACTCCCCAACATTTTATTTATACCTCTTCTCTTGGAGCACTTATTTTCCACCTAATATTATAGCTATTTGTGTTCATATTTTATCTTCCCTACCAGACAAGATGGTAGACCTAGTGGTGACTAAATCAGACTTATTTTTATGATCCTATTCTCAGTTGTTAAGAGAGTTCATAAATCTTGGTTGAATTAACCTATACTATGTAATATAAATGGTATAGCAGAGAATACAGACCACTGAGCTGGAAAGCAGTTCTAATAGTGTAACCACAGAGACAGACACCATCTCTGGACTTAGCTATCAAAGTGAGGGGGTCCAGTAAGTCTAGCTCTAACACAGTATTACTTGAATTAACATCAAACAGTATAGAAAAAGAAGGACTCAAACTCTCAACCCCAAGTTCCTAGTTTCTTTTGATCTAAAAAACAGGTAAAAAAAATATAGATTTTCTTCCCATTTTATTTCTGGAGAAAAAGTATTCTAAAGGGGCTGCAACACGCAATGCTGAACAATCGGGAAGGAAATGAAACAACATGGATCACTGCTAACCCCATCTAATTCCTAGGCACAATCCCCGTGCGGTCACTTCCATACCATGTTAGGGTGGCTTCAGCAGCATCCTTTACCCTCATAGATGCAGGGTTTGGCTCCTTATCTCCTTTGTACTTGACCTCTTGCTCGCTGTTCCTGGACTTACTTCCTGAGATACCCAGTTCCACAATCTCCAGTACTTCCTTAAGGCAGTCCTAAAAGCAGGAAGGCAGATCAATTTTTGGAACACACCTTTCTCATGAGAAGACAAGGAAATCCATCCAAATGCTAACGGTGATTGCATTTTGGTGGAAGGGCTCCAGTTTCTTGCTAATTTCTTTAATGGGTATATATTAACTTCATAGTAATATAATAAACTTTACACCCCCACCCCCCAATTTCTCTTTAAAGAACTAAATTTTGGTGTTTAGAGTGTTAGATAAATTCAATTCAACTTTCTTGTAAAATTACCGAAGACTGTAAATCACAAAAGCACAAATCAAAGAGATTAAATAGTAATTCAGTTAAGCCTGGGATAGTGTAACCACAGAGAGACAGACACCATCTCTGGACTTAGCTATCAAAGGAGTGGGATGGTTTAAGACATATTATAATATCCAAAGGAAATCTTGTCATTGACATTTTTAGGTAATTTCTGGTATTACAACTTCAGAAGCCATAATGAAAATGACTAAGATTTAATCAACAATATTATTCCTTAAACTACATAAAGGTTTCTATAAATATCCAATGATCTCTCCTTTTATTTGCGCTGTGAATTCCTTACAACACCTGCTTCCCTATAAGGAAGATATTACACGGAACAACGTTAGGGAACATGGACTAGTTATCTGCATCCACTTGAGAATGAAGAAATGAGTGTGGAGTAACATTTTTCGATAGAAGCAACCTTTACAGATGAGCTGTGCTCTAGGTTTGCAGCCTGGCAATTATCTGCCCTTCTTTGTTTGGTGAAGGGTGACCGAAGTGCCTACTAGCTATCTCCAGGCTACCATCCTTTCAAGAAAGAACAGTCTTGATAGTTCAGATAAATTAGTCAAGGTCTCATCTTTCTAAATAATTTCTCTATGACTTAATTTGCAACCAAATATAAGCAAAATGACAGTTTTCAAGTTGTACCCAAAAGGACAAGTGTTCCACTGTAATCTAACAAGTATTTTCAGTTTAAAGTGTGCAATACTGTATTTAAATTTAGATATTCTCTTTCAAAAGGCATTTTGCTAGCATACATTTTTGTTTTTACTTAATGGTTTAAAATAAAATAAACTCACCTTTTCGTCAAGCATATCAGGGTGCTCTGTCAGCCAGACACAGAGACACTGAAAAGCTGCCACTATCATGGAGTGCAGATCCCTGGAGTGTAAAGGAGCTGGCCGACTACACTGATACACAATGTAGCTGCACACGGAACTGATGGCTCGCTTCCGGTCTCCTGAGTCAACCATCACTTTTACCTGAGCATATTCATTTGGAGAACAAAAACAATCAGCCAGGAATTACTGTACCAATTTCAAAGCATTTGCACTGAAGCTTGACCTATTTGACAATGTGATATACTACAGGAAGCCTTGCTTTTTTATATTATTTATATACAGGAACAGATTATTTCAGATGTATTGTAATACTCCACAAAAAATAGTGGCATTTCTCAAGTGCTCAAACAGTATTTCATTTTAGCATAGTTTCTCATGCCCTAAAACCCAAACCCATTGGGTATACCTGTTCATCATTGCCAGAGACTGAAAGAACATGGGCACATTTTTAAACCCCTAACCCAACCTCACAGTGATGCTCTAGGCTCTGCAGAAAGTTCTGTGCAGCTGCTCAGAGGCATAATTGTCATACAGTAAATTGCCCAATATTTCAAGTATACAACTGGTCAATTCTGACATAAGTATGCACCTGTGAACTATCACCACAATCAACAGCGGATGTATCTATCACCTCCAAATCTCTTCATGCACCTTTGTAATCCTTCCTCCCACTCCTCTTTGCCCCTCTCCCTAAGCAACTGCTGATCTGCTGTCACGATAGATTAGCTTGCATTTTCTAGAGTTTAAATAAATAAAATCATATAAAAATCATACAATATGTACGTTTTTCTGGTCTGGTTTCTTTCACTCAGCATAGTTATTTTCAGACTTAGCTATACTTTTGGGTGTATCAATTGTTCGTTCATTTCTATTGCTGAATAGTAGTAGTCCATTGCATGGATATACCACAATTTATCTAGTTATTTATTAATGGACATTGGGTTGTTTCCAGCTTCTGGATATTATAAATACAGCTGCTATAAACATTCAGGTACAAGGTATTTATATCGATATATGTTCTCTTATCTCCTAGGAGTGGAATTATTGGGTCATATGTAGGTGCATGCTTACCTTTTTAAGGAACAGTCAAGCTGTTTTCCAAAATGGTGGTTCCATTCAACATTCTCATCAATAGTTCCTCCACATCCTCACCAACATTTGGTATGACCAGTCTTTTATATTTCAGCCATTCTAATAGATTTGCAGTGGTATCTCATCATGGTTTTAATTGAATTTCCCTAATAATTAATGATATTGAGTATTTTTTCATGTGCTTATTTGTCGTCTGTATATCATCTCTGATAAAACATCTATTCAAATCTTTTGCCCAATTTTTAATTGGGTTGTTTGTTGTATTATTAAGGGCTTTTGTTGTTGCATTTTGTCGTCTTAAAAGATTTTATTAAAGGTCTTTACAAGGCAACATCCAGACTCCAGATCCAGCTGCCAAGGAGACCCTATTACACAGTTGGGGCTGGGTAGAGCATGGCTTCCTAACCATCTGTCCTGAGATGGGCATGGTGAATAGTATCTCATCTTTAGGGTCCACAGTGCTTATGTGGTCAGGCAGGGGATTCTTAAGGCCAATCTTACCACTTGGGCCCAGGACGCATGAGCTTCACTCTGATGCCCAGCACACCCTGTCTTAGCAGCACATGGTGGATGGCAGTATCAATGGAGTAGTTAACAAGGTCTCTGCTGTGGATCATCAGATCACACACGAAAGTTCATGAATTCAGTTCTCTGTCCTTAGAGTTTCCCTAACACCATGACCTCACAGTTCTTGCCCCACTCTCCATAATGAACCACAGCACACTACAGAAGGCTCTCCTCACAGCAAATCCTAATAGTAGTTTACAGCACAGACTCTGTCTGGGCAATGGCATAGAGAATTATTTTAGGCCACCTTTTCAGCATAAAGCTTTCCCTGCACTCAAGAAAGCCAAACCTCTTCTGAACTATCTCAGCCAATTCACAGATCTAGTGGTTCTTTTCACCAAGAACACTCTCATCCTGGAGGCTAAGGTAGTGATTTCTATCCTGGTTGGCATAACTTGGACCTCAGCTCCAGAGTGGTCACCTTCTGCAAGCTTCTGAGTGAAGAACTCGCTCAGTTTATTTCTGAAGATGCTATCAAACTTCCTCTTCTTAGAAATTTTCACCACCATATTGCTGCTGTGCACCACCAAAAGGAAAGGCTATTATTGAGTTCTGAGCGTTCTTTATGTAATCTGAATACAAATCTTTCATCAAATATATGCTTTGTAAACATTTCCTCCCAGACTGTGATTTGTCATCTCATTCTTTTAACAGTGTTTACTAAAGAACAGCAGTTTTAAATTTTGAAGTCCAACATATCAGTTTGTTCTTCTAGTGTAACATCTAAGAAATCTATCCCAAGGTCACAAAGATTTTCTCTTGTTTTCTTCTAGAAGTTTTATTGTTTAGGTTTTATATATATTTTTTATGTAATAGAGACGAAGTCTCACTATGTTGCCCAGACTGGTCTCTTCCTGCCTCAGCCTCCCAAAGTGCTGGGATTATAGGCATGAGCCACCGTGCCCAGCCAGTTTGAGTTAATTTTTGTTCACAGGGCAAGGTATGAATCAAAAATTTTTGGCTTTTTTTTGTGTATGACTATCCAATTGTTTTATAGTACCTCTGGTTGAAAAGACCATCCTTTCTCCTTTGAATTACCTTTGCACCTTTGTCAAAAATCAGATGACCACTTAAGTATGGATATACTATTTTCTTCCACCGATCAATTTGTCCACCCTTATGCCAATACCAGGCTGTTGTGATTACTGCAGCCTTACAGTAAACCATGAAATCAGGTAGTGTTAGCCCTTTATGAATTGTTAGGCAGGTCCAGAGCAGTGCTCCGTCTAGGACTAATTATTCCTTACTACTGAGTGTACTAAAGGTCACAAGAAACAGTACCTTGCTCTCAAAGACAGTGTGGTCCTGTATGTCTCACAAATGGCTGTTTTTTATTTTCTGTACCAGTAACTGCTTCTCGCAAAGTTATGATGTCCATCCTGGAGGATCTTTGAGGTAAGCTCTAAGTGGTGGTAAGAACACCTTAGGTTTTATTGCTTATTTTGTTTCTTACGGCTTAGGTAAGTCACAGCCTCTGACACCTATTCCCATAACTGAAAAATAAGGATTTGAACCATATCATCCCAGATAGTAGCACCTGGTTATCGGCTTTTTGTTCACAAAATATTTTATGTATTTCCTCAATTATATATTATATGTAAGATAATCCTGCTCATCTTACTGACAAGAAAACACCTAGATGTTAGAGAAAATGCAAAGAAAGTGAAACTCTCATACATTGGGAATGTAAAATGATTCAGTCACTGTGAAAAACAGTTTGGCAGTTCCTCAAAAAGTTAAACATAGGGTTACCATATGACCCAGTAATTCTGCTCCTAGGTGTACACCCAAAAGAACTGAAAACTGGTATTCAAACAAATACATGTACATACATGTTCACAGCAGCACTACTGACAACAGCCTAGAGATTAAAACAACCCAAATGTCCATCGAGTGATAAATGGGTAAACTGGGGTATATACACACAATGAAATATTATCCAATCATAAAAGGGAATACAGTTCTGACACATTCTACAACATAAATGAAACTCGAAAACATTACATTTAGTGAAAGAAACCAGACACAAAAGGTCACACATTGTATGATTCCATTTATATGAAATGTCCAGTATAGGTAGATCCATTGAGATGAAATGGTGGTTGTCAGAGGAGGGAATGGGGAGACTGAAGCAAAACTGCTTCATGGGTATGGGGTTTCCTTTAGGGATGATAAAAACATTTTGGAACTAGAAGTAGAAGTTGCTCAACATTGTGAATGTACCAATAGTCACTGAATTGTTTGCTTTTAAATAGCTAATTTTATATTACACAAATTTCATCTCAAAAGAAAGAATACACTTAGAGAAGCACAAATGACCACCAAGTTCTAAGGTTCCACAAAACTGAAGTAACGGCTGGGAAAGAAATCTAAAAAGTGTAGCCAAGGCCGGGTGCAGTAGCTCACACCTGGAATCCTAGCACTTTGGGAGGCCAAGGTGGGTGGATCACCTGAGGTCAGAAGTTCGAGATCAGCCTGGCCAACATGGTGAAACCCCATCTCTACTAAAAATACAAAAATTAGCTGGCTGTGATGGCGTATGCCTGTAGTCCCAGCTAGTTGGATGCTGAGGCAGGGGGATCGCTTGGAAGCGGAGGCTGCAGTGCGACGAGTTTGCACCACTGCACTACAGCCTGGGCAACAGAGCAAGACTCCGTCTCAAAAAAAAAAAAAAAAAAAAAAGGTGTAGCCAATCTTCACTTATCTCTGATAATGGAGGATGGCAGAGCCACAGGTAATCCCAAATAGCATACATTAGGATAATCATTTTTTAAAAAATCAATATGCATTCTATTATTATATGCAAATAAATAAATGGCAAGTATTGAAATGTTTCCTATAATTTAATGGTAAAAATCTCATTCATACTCTTTGAACTTATTTTTAAAAAGTAAAGTTCATTTCATAGAATATCACTTGGAGGCTCAATTTTGCACACTTTGGATATAAACTATGTTTGAGCATGATCAACACTAAAATACCCACACAAGGGGTCAAGAGATACAGAAAAAACAGCCAAGGCCCAAGGCTGTTGGGTTAAAATAAAAGGACTGTCTTCCTCACCTTTGCAAGGCCAGAGAGGAGCTCTAGAGCTGCCAGTGATATGCTCATGTCTTGGCGCCACTGGGAGTTGAGTCTTTGGGTGACGAGATGAATGCTGCGAATCAGGAGCCCAGCAGCTGAATCTGTATTAAGAGCTAGGATATAACCCCAATGCCACATCCCACAGGGAGGGAAAACAACTAAGCATTAGTAACGAGAAGCACAGCATCCACTAGGCACAGACCACAGCAGCCACAGTGAGAATGACGGGCACCCACACAGTGCTACGCTCCCCACCCCACTGGGTTGAGTGCCAAGCCCGACTACACGGTGCACAGGCACATGTGCTAGACCAGAGCAGCTTCTAGTTCCTGGTTCACGCACTTTCACACAACCGTGGGATTTGGCAGTTTCAGTGTCATTTTTATAACAACGTAATTTAAAGTTTCTAAATTATCAAATCATAGAGAGCTACATTTTCAAAAAGAGTGATGAAAAGGCTATCAATTATTTCCTTGAAACTTTATAGAAGAAAGTTCTAATTTTATGGCCTCCTCAGATGCTAGGAATTACTCTAAAGCAAGCATCTGTTGAAATTACTTACAGGGTTTAAGCCATCAAAACTCACATGCAATGCCTTTTCAAACATACTTTAACATTTAATTTTCCAGGATTACTTTAATACTTCTAAAAAAATTAAATAACCAAGCCACCGTATTTTTATTTGGGCTCCAATCTATATTTAAAAGCAATCACTAGTTAGCTAATAGGAAATTAGGAAAAATTAAATAAGGACAAATTAAATTGAATTTATAAAGGAAGCTTTAGGGACATTATACCTGTCGATCCTATCAGAAAGAGGGCAGTGACAACAGAAAAAGGAATGATCATTAAAGAGAGACACTCATGCGACACTAACACAAATCAGGATTTCTTAGTAAAAAATATTTTACGACATTACAAGCAGAGCTCACTAACACCAGCTCAAAATGCTGAAACAAACAATAATCACTTAAAACATTTATATTAGAACACATGCAGTAATGAAAAATTCTTTTTTCTTTGTTTTTGTTTTCTGTTTTTTTTTTTTTTGAGATGGAGTCTCGCTCTGTTGCCCAGGCTGGAGTATAGTGGCGCAATCTCGGCTCACTGCAACCTCTGCCTCCCAGGTTCAAGAGAGTCTCCTGCCTTGGCCTCCAGAGTAACTGGGATTACAGGCACCCACCCCCACCCCTAGCTAATTTTTGTATTTTTAGTAGAGATGGGGTTTCACCACCTTGGCCAGGCTGGTCTCGAACTCCTGACCTCAGGTGATCCACCCACCTTGGCCTCCCAAAGTGCTGGGATTACAGGCGTGAGCCACTGCGCCCGGCCAGTACTGAAAAATTTATTTAGCCTAAACGTGTTTCAGAAAGCATGAAAAATAATTTTCAACCTATAGAATACCTAAATCTACATACACAGTGAATAAGATAATTTAAATAACTTCTTCACAAATATAATATTTAAATGTGTCAAATATCCACATAATGGCTTTATGTATCTGACATGTTCAAGGATACTTGCTGTAAACTTAAACCACAGAAACATGCCTCATGAATTCATGAACTCATGAACATGGCTCATGACACGCCTCATGAACCTCATGAACATGGCTCATGAACTCTCCAGATGATTAAAAGATTAAACTCACATCTAAGAATCTAGATATCACTCCAATCTAGCTGGATAAGTGCTCACAGATTCAATACACTGTTAGTACTTCTGCAGAAAAACATAAAGGTACCCACAAATTCACAGAATCCATAAAACAACCGCCCAAGGTAGGGGACAACCTTGTATAGGATGCTTGGCTGGCAAATGTTTTAGTTGGCAGGGTAGAAAATAAAAATGTTTCAGGGCTAAAGAATCTAGTGAGCTATAGTAGGGGGTACACAGGTTTTAACATGAAGACATGCTCTCCTCTGGGCTGCTATCTAATCCATCCCCCATCACCCTCCTTGCCACACTGCAATAACTGGCTTATTGGACATCTCCGCCACTACACTGTGAGCTCTGAGGCAGAGCCCACATCTTATTTGGTTCTCTACCACCACACATAGTAGAGAATTCAGAAATGTTTCCTGATCACCCATTACTATCAATTGTAAAACCTAATATACTACCCCAAATCTAATATACTACCCAAAAGCTATACAGCTAAATTAAAAAGATTTGTTTTCTTTTTCTTAGCTTCTTAAGACTGACATCCTCTCTATTATACTTAAGTACATAAAAAACATGAACATTAAAATTTTTAATGTTTTTGTTTTATAAATGTAAGCATTAAAGTCATTCTATTAAACTTTGAATTTCAAAAGAAACACGACTAACCATAATCTCTTAAGAGAGCTTGAGCAGGTCTCTCACTATCGGGAGTCGTGGGCTCCGTGCTTCCGCCACTTGCTGAACTAATACCACTATTGGTGCGACTATGACTCTTCAGGTTATTTTCTCCACCACCCTAGTCAAATGAAAATGAATCAAGTGTTTGAGGATTACATCACAGTTTACAAGTATAAATAAAGGTCTATCATTAAAAACCATGTTGATAAAGCAGAAATGTGCCAACTGAATAGTACAAACTGATAATAACACATAGAAATTGACAAGGGATTAAAACCACTGTGGTATTTTTACACACACACATCTACTGGAGGGTATGAAGGATTTGACTACTACAAGTGCCCATACTGGGGTCTTCTTTGCCACTATTTACAAAGGGCTGGCCCAGCTTTTTCATCTTTACTAGACTTCACTAGATTCCAGGTCCTTAAAAAAAATACCCTAGCGCCTCCCAAGCAAAACCTCAGAACAGAAATATAAGCTTAAAAAGCATGAATAAGGCCGGGCGCGCTGGCTCACGCCTGTAATCCCAGCACTTTGGGAGGCCGAGGCAGGCAGATCACGAGGTCAGGAGATCGAGACCATCCTGGCTAACACAGTGAAACCCCATCTCTATTAAAAAATACAAAAAAATTAGCCGGGCGCAGTGGCAGGCGCCTGTAGTCCCAGCTACTCAGGAGGCTGAGGCAGGAGAATGGCGGGAACCTGGGAGGCGGAGTTTGCAGTGAGCACAGATCGCGCCACTGCACTCCAGCCTGGGCGACAGAGCGAGACTGTCTCATTAAAAAAAAAAAAAAAAAAGCATGAATAAACAAACAGCAACTTTCAAATACAGTTATATCAGAAAACACAAACAATAAAATACTAGGGTTAGTTTTAACTCCCATATGTATAGGGGCTAATAAACCTGTTAGACTTCCCTCATTTTTCCCTCATATAAACACAGTTCATTATATTCAGATCAGTAAATTATTATTCACCATCTACTGAGACACGAATGTAATTTCCTTAATAATAATTTGATCACCCATCCTACATCTACTCAGCTTACTACATCTACCCAACTTACCCCAGTATACCCTATTAACCCCTCCACTGTCTTGCCTCTACTCCAAGTATAGGGATGATATATCTTGAAGACAAAGCAGAGAGCACTGGAAGTCTCTGAGAAGCATTTTTGATTTAGAAGCACTGGTGCTTTGAGGGACCGGCAAACTTAGATCTAGAGGGGTTAGAAAGAATTGATGGGTAAGAAAATGGTAAACTAGTTGCTTGCTGGCTAGGGCTTTTCCTAGGTTATTCAACCAAGTTTGCCACCACAGCAAAACAAGTAACAGTTTTAAGCAGATACTGTTCAGGAATAAAGACTGGATTTAGCTGTAGTTTCTCTCATACAGAATATCTCGGGAACCTGATGTACAGCTGATGAGGCACTGAAAAGCAAACCTCAAAATATACATTATTTTTAAAAAGAAAACTTCTGAGCCAATGAGCAGGATTTACAAACCAAAGGCCTTTAAAATTCACAAAGATGGACATTCTGGAATATAATTTACATAAAATTCAAAAGTGATATTCTCTGACAGATTGCATGTATGCTTCTTACCATCTCCATCTGGCAACCAATGGCTTCCAAAAGTGCTGAATCTTGAACAATATTTAACATTGCCCCTACAACAACAATAAAACAGTATTTTATATAAAATACACAAGAACACTAAAATGGCTAAGACATTTTATATGATTAACAGTAGAGATAAGAATATAATTTTGGTTGAGCATTCCTGAAATACCCATGAAATTACAGTTGGCTCTTAAACAACATGAGCTTGAACTGTACATATGCAGATTTTTTTCAATAAACATGTTAGAAAGTTTTTTGGAGATCTGTGACAGTTTGAAAAAACTCTCAAACTGCATAGCCTAGAAATATTAAAAAAAAAAAAAAATGGCCAGGCACAGTGGCTCATGCCTATAATCCCAGCACTTTGGGTGGCCGAGGTGGGGCAGGAGGTCAAGAGTCCGAGACTAGCCTGGTCAACATGGTGAAACCCCATTTCTACTAAAAATACAAAAATTAGCCGGGCATGGTGGTGTGTGCCTGTAATCTCAGCTACTCAGGAGGCTGAACCTGGGAGGCGGAGGTTGCAGTGAGCCGAGATTGCACCACTGCACTCCAGCCTAGACAACAGAGCGAGACTTCATCTCAAAAAAAAAAAAAAAAAAAAAAAAAGAGAGAAAGAAAAGAAATACTTAAAAAAGTATAAAAAGTTAAAATTGGCTGGGCATACTAGCTCATGCCTGTAATCCTAGCACTTTGGGAGGCCGAGTCAGCAGGATTGCTTGAAGCCGTAGGAGTTTGAGACCAGAGTGGGCAACAAAGCAAGACCCTGTCTCTAAAAATAAATAAAAAATAAAAAGCTAAAATTTATCAAAAAACTTACGTACACAAACACTTACAGACCATACGTGATGCCATTTGCAGTCCAGAGAAATGTAAACAAAGATGCAGTATTAAATAACTGCATAAAATTAACTGTAGTACATACTGTACTACTGTAATCATTTTGTAGCCTCCTCCTGTTGTTACTGGGGTGAGCTCAAGTGTTAATGAGTATCCTGCTTAAAATACAATGTGATGCTAACCATCTCTATGTGAGTAGTTCATCCCTCTAATAGACTGAATACTGAAGTAAATTGCATACCATGGTTCTCACACGTTTTCATCATGTTTACTGCAACACCATGAACCTTGACTAACACCATGGGACCCATAGGAAGTGCCACTAGCGATGCTGGAAGTGCTCCCAAGAAGCAGAGAAAAGTCATGACATTACAAGAAAAAGATGAGTTGCTTGATATGTACTGCAGATTGGGGTCTACAGCTGCAACTGCCCAACAGTTGAGACGATTTATCTTATAAACAGACAATTTATGGTATCAATAAATACAGTACTATAAATGTATTTTCTCTTCCTTATGATTTTTTTTTTGAGATGGAGCCTCACTCCGTCGCCCAGGCTGGAGTCCAGTGGCGTGATCTTGGCTCACTGCAACCTCCACCTCCCGGGTTCGAACAATTCTCTGCCTCGGCCTCCAAGCAGCTGGAATTACAGGTGCCCACCACCACGTCTGGTTAATTTTTTTTTTTTTTTTTTTTTTTTTGTATTTTTAGTAGAGACAGGGTTTCACCATCTTGGCCAGGCTGGTCTTGAACTCTTGACCTCGTGATCCACCCACCTCGGCCTCCCAAAATGCTGGGATTAACAGGCATGAGCCACCACGCCCAGGCTTTATTTATTTATTTATTTATTTATTTATTTGGAGACGGAGTTTCGCTCTTATTGCCCAGGCTGAAGAGCAATGGCGCGATCTTGGCTCACTGCAACCTCCGCCTCCCGGGTTCAAGCATTCTCCTACCTCAGCCTCCCAAGTAGCTGAGACTACAGGCATGTGCCACCACACCCTGCTAATTTTTGTATTTTTAGTAGATACAGGGTTTCACCATGTTGGCCAGGGCAGTCTCGTGAGCGACCCGCCTCGGCTTCCCAAAATGCTGGGATTACAGCATGTATTTCTTATAAAATATTCTTTTCTCCAGCATACTTTATTGTAAAAATGCAGTGTATATTAATAATATGCATAAAATACAAAATACGTGTTAATCAACTGTTATGGGTAAGGTTTCTGGTCAACAGTAGGCTATTAGTAGTTAAGTTTTTAGGGAATCAAAAAGTTATATGTGGATCTCAACTGCTCAGGGAATTGGCATCACTAACCCCCATGTTGTTCAAGGGTCAACTCTACTAATAAATCCACTGATTGGTCAGAAGAGACTCTTTAAAAATTCCTTAATTCTGGTCAGGTGCATTGGCTCATGCCTATAATCCCAGCACTTTGGAAGGGTAAGGCAGGTAGATCATTTGCTATCAGGAGTTCAAGACCAGCTTGGCCAACATGGTAAAACCCTGTGTCTACTAAAAAATACAAAAATTAGCCGGGCGTGGTGGTGGGTGCCAGTAATCCCACGTACTCAGGAGGGTGAGGTGGGAGAATTGCTTGAACTCAGCAGGCAGAGGTTGCAATGAGCCAAGATTGTGCCACTGCCCTCTAGCCTGGGTGACAGAGCGAGACTCCATCTCAAAAAAAAAAAATTCCCTAAAATAAATGTGGGCCAGGCACAGTGGCTCACACCTGTAATCCCAGCATTTTTGGAGGCTAAGGAGGGAAGACTAGGGGAGCCCAGAAGTCCAACACCAGCCTGGGCAACAGAGCAAGACCCTACTCTAACAACAACAAAAAATTAGCCAGGTGTGGTGGCACACGCCTGTAGTCCCAGCTACTTCAGAGGCTGCAGCAGGAGGATCACTTGAGTCCAGGAGGTTGGGCTGCAGTGAGCCATGATTGCACCACTGCGCTCCAGCCTGGGCAACAGAGCAAGAACTTGTATTTAAAAAAAAAAAAAAAAATTAAATTAATAAATAAATAAAAACTAAATACATAAAAATAAAATGAATGTGAAGGTCAAACTTCGCTTTATATAAAAACATGCTCATTATCAGATATTTTTTAACTGGTGTAAAAGACCAGATGTAAGCATCTCAATTTCAAGGGTAATATAAACTAAGGAAAATATTATGGAATACTTTCAAAACTAGGTTCTAGTCTTAAAAATAAAACAAAATTACTGTCTGTTTTTTCTACAGGGAAAAAGAAACAAATAAATAAAACAAAAATTACAAAATAAAGTCAGAGCAATACCTTTCTGACCACACTGCTTTTTAAGAATGATTAAAGCCACACAGTCTGGGGCTTGTTGACATCTGCATACCCTGAAGTAAGCTTCATTTATTTATTATCAAGGAAACCATTGTCCTGGAAAGGCTAGGACAGAAATGAGATGGTGAGCCTAACACACTGCTTCTCATCCCAGTGGGAGGTACTCTTGCCTACTATGGATAAAGAGAAGACAAAAAGAGCTTTGCCACTTTATGGCAAGAGTAACAACTGACTCTTTCTTGGAAAGTACATAGGGAGTGCCTCAGAGCAAGGGTATAACAAAACCAAATACTGCTTCAATCGTAGAAATTATATGATTTCAAGCAAAATTATGTTATTTAAATAACCTAACACATTGTAACTTGGAGGTTCTCACATATCAAAACATCCCTCTCCACATAAACCACCCTCTGTGTTCAGAATGTATCTGAGACAGTATCAATGCCACTGGTAGATTGGTTCCAAACCTTGGTCAGACTGACCACATTAACTTCAGAAGGTCTCTAAAAGCCCAGCCTGAACAAGAATATAGCTATACATCATAACTGAGAACGTAAAGAGCAAAAAACTCCATTTGTGAGTCTAGAAAATCGTGTCCACAATTAATGGCTTTTGAGACTAACGAAACCCCAAAAAACTTTTTGCCCAGCTACAGACAACTCCAGTCACCTACTAATTAGGTGTCTCTGGATAAATATGGTTCTTGGCCGTTGTGACCCATCTCTTCAGGATCTATCTCTCAGTTTTAGAGGCCTTTTAGAAACAATTTCAAGGATTGTGTTCCTGTTGGAAGGACATACACCCCACCTCCTCTGGGGGCATAAAGGCTTAAAGGGAATGTCTGATCCCACTTTTGAACAGATAAAAATCTAAGATGCTAGGAAGAAGCTGAATTCTAGTCTTGCTAATGAAGAGAAGAAAGAAAGCCTCTAACCACTGCCAAGGTCAAGTCATCCTCAGAGATCAATTGCTCCATAAGCGGGGAGTTCTAACTGCCACCCAGGTTTGTGGGCTGGGATGGTATTTGCATTCACATGGTTCAGTGGGGACGCCTGTTAGGTGGCTGAGGAAAGCCCTACTTTCCTAAGAGCTTCCACTGTCAAGGGTGGTGATCTCAATACCCAGGACTGCACTTCAGTGGCACTGAGACACAGAAGCAACAACTGAAAACCCTTTGCTTTCAAATGTAAAACATTGCTGTTTACCCAATTTGAACATCAGATTAGAGGAAGAAAAGAAGAGCTCCTCTGTTCATCAGGATCTCTCTGAAGATTTTCAGGGAGATAAGACTGTCCCTTAGTGCTAACACTAGGTTTGTCAATCACCAAATACCTTATGATATATGAAAAACATGTAAAAAGGGGGTAGTTTAAGCATTTAAACAAACAAGATAATTTCAGGTTTTGTGCTGTGAAAAAAATGATGAAATAAGATCATCTTTAGCAAGTATTGTTAGGGAAGCTCTCTCTTAAGATGATGAAGAAAAGCTAAACAAAAATCTAGGGAAAGAACATCCCAGCAGGAGGGATATTAAGTAAGGTTCTGAAGAAATCATTAGCTGATGTGTTTGAGAAAAAAAGGACTAGGAGGAAAGTGCAGACTGATGAGACCTGTAAGTAATGGGCAGGAGTAAGAGGAAGAGGCAGGAAGAAGAGGAAGAGGCAGGAGGAAGAGGACAAGGCAGGAGGAAGAGAGGCAGGAGGAAGGAGAGCAGGAAGAAAGGAGGAAAGAAGAGAGGGATGGGAAGGAGAGGCAAAGAGTGGAGAAAGGAGAGAAGGCAGAAGAGAAAGAAAAGCAAAAGCACAAATAAATGACCAACCAAGACAACTGTAACACTTTACTTCCCTCATCTCACCGCTTTAAATTTTTTTACATTAAAAAACTAACTTGTGCCTCTGATTCAGAATAAGTAGAGCTACATTAGGTTTAGGCTCCCGTCACCGACAGCCACCTCCTCAGCAGGCCTGCAGTCAACAGTACTTTGGTTTCACTTACAAAATAATGTGTGAATACAAACCTAATATCATTTGGGTGTTGTTGGGGTCTGTTTCAGTTTGCAAGGCACCTATTAATATATTCACAAGTCTCAACTTCAGGGACAGAAAAGTTATTGGTTTATCATAAGAAGAGCTGTCATCGTTACTAAACTTTCCTTCCAGGACCACCTATGGAAAAAACAAATAATATTTAACATCAGCTGCTGCAGCTCATGATGCTCATGTGGGAACAGCTAGAGTGAAGGAACAGATCAGTCTAATGAGAAAGGCTTTCAGTCTAATATTAGCCACTGTGCTAAAACTGTCACTAACAATATGTTAATAGATGTCCTTAGCCTATAACTGCTTGAAAACTGGTAGAAAAACTGAAAGAACAAAAAAAAAAAAAATCACAAGTCAACTTTGTTAATTCACTTGAAATAACTTGATGAAATAACTTGAGTTGAAAAATAAAAAAAGCTCCTATTCCATTTTTAACATTCGATTTGACTTAATCTAGTACAAAAAACAGAATATAGAATATAAAAAAACTTTACCAAAACATTACCTCAGATTTGACTGTGCCAAAATGATGAGGGAGGGGCAACAAAGAAAGCAGGATATTAATGGAGGATCTTCGCAATTCTGTTGGATTTACATAGCTTTTGAATTTTGAGAGTTCTCTGCCAAAAAATAAAAAGCTATTAGTATTTTTGAACTAAAGCACATTTTTAGCTACTGCCAAATACATATAAATGCCAATTTTTCCAAATCCAAGCATTGTGTATTTGTGTATTGTATATTTCTAAGTTAAACTGTTACTGAATTAAACTAGAAGTTGATTGATTGATTTCTTTATCTAAAACGTAAGGCCTACTCTACAAAGGTAAGACCTCTGTGTTGGAGTTGTTCTTACCCTTCTAGACCAGGCCAAAAATGATTCAACAAGCCCACAGACAAATCAGAACTGAAGGAGTTCAGGGATGAGGTGGGTTTGGACACACTACACTCATTTAATGTCGCCTGAGTTCTCTTGCACTATGAAGACAACTGGACAGGATACATTAGGAAACTGGGGAGGAAGCACGAACAGACCAGGCCAAATCAGACAGTTGATATAAAATAGCAGAGAATGATAGCTTACCTGTCAGGCAAAATGGTTTCAAGAGCTGAAATAAAGTAAGGAACCACAACATCAATCCCTTTCAAGTCACAGCAGAACAAAGGAGGAGAGTTTAGAATAACGCTGGCCAAGACAGGATGGCACACATAATCATTTATCTGCAAACCTTGAATTAAAAGCATGTAAAATCTAGGAAAGCAAGAAAAAAATTTTAAACAAACTGCTGATCAAAAGTTTTCATAATTATTATTTGCTACATAGTTACTGAAAGTCTATTTCCACTCATCACTATTTTTACCCTTTAAAGAAAGGGCATTACTGGAATTTACTAGAATTTTACCCTTTAAAAGTTATTACTGGAATTTTACCCTTTAAAGGGTATTACTGGAACTAGAACAATTCTGAATCATATACACTAAGACCCAAATCATCTTTCTTAATGAAGAAAAAAAAAAATTCATGTCTATTGTACCTTCTCAAAGCTTAAGCCTTGCAACTCAAAGTTCTAGGGGCCTGCAAATAAGGCAACCAGAACAAAACAAAACAATAGGCTGCAGTACTTTTCAATAAACTGGGGGAATTGCTGAGTTAAATTCCGTAAGAGAAAAATGTTGCAACATTTAGTAATTCCTAGGGAAAAAGGTGTGTTTACATTTTTGTCCCTTCCCCATTATTTTTGGGGGGACAATGAAAGAAAGAAACCTGCATTCGATCATCTGTATTCATCATGCGGGTCACCTGAATAAGATTCCTTTTAGGAATATACCTGAATATACCTTAGTAACTCCACCCCCAACCTCTAATCCACTTACTAAGCATTCAATCTCCCATTATTCAAGAGCAACTACACTGTTATACTCTTCTATTGTGAGGTGCGTTTTTCTTCTCTGCAACTCTTCAGAAACAACTTTATCACCTACTGGTTACTGCTCAACCCATTTCAATCTCTCTCTCTCCCTAGAACTCAACTAAAACCATACTAGCAAATAACCAATGGGCTCTCGATTGCCAAATCCAAGACATGTGACTAAGTCTTAACTCATTCTGCCTTTTGAAAACATTCAACCCTCTGACTACTCCCTTCTCTCCTTGTTCTTCCCTGATTTCTATGACCATTTTCTTTTACAGGTCCTCTTACTCTACCTGCCCCCTAATGATGGTGTTCCTCAGTCTGACAACCTTAGTTCTCAAAGCTCTCTCTTTTACTACCTGATTTTAAACATTTCTTAAGTCACTAAATATAATCAAATCATTCTAACCCACACCTCTCAACTGAACTCCAGATCTATTAGCCAAAAGCTTACTGGATATCTGAATGTCTAATGATTACTATGGTACTTCTGTGCACAATATCTGGCACAAAGTAGGACTTAATAAATATTTGTTGATAAATATCCCATAGGCACTTCAAATTCAATCGATTCAAAACTAAACTAATCACTTGCCGTCTCATGAATCTGTTGTTTTGGTTTGTCCTACTACCACCCATTCAGTCTTATGGCTCAGTCAGAAAGTTCATGGTGATAGCCTTCTCCCCTACTACTAGAGTACCATTTAGGATATCTCCCCAGCCCAGAGTTCCTGAGAAACGTGCCCCACAACAAGGGGGTGAGCTCCAACACCCTTACGTGACCCACCTTCACAACTGTAGCTGACTAGACCAGAGACAGGCAGATTAATTAGATCCTCCTTCCCAGGAGTCTATAATTAAAATTCAGAGATACTAATTGGTCCTGATGGTCACCTAGACCAAGGCCATGAAAACTGGGAACTTTTTTTTTTTTTTTTGAGACAGAGTCTCACTGTGTTGCCCAGGCTGGAGTACAGTGGCACTATCTCGGCTCACTGCAACCTCCGCCTCCTGGGTTCAAGCGATTCTTCTGCCTCAGCTTCGCGAGTAGCTGGGACTACAGGTGAATGCCATCATGCCCGGCTAATGAAAACTGGGAACTCAGAAGCACACTACAATATGAGAAAATGATCTGCAGAGAAAAGAGAATGAAGCAGTTCTGGCAGACCAGGAAGACAGAGAAAGAGAGAGGAATAAAGTTGTTTTGGTCCTTGAGTATCTGCTCTTCATGAGGCCATACTGCATTTCCTGACCTTAGAATTTAATAAATATCACTAGCGTCTCACAACTTCTTCTCCTTTTACTTAAGTCAGATTGAGAGGGATTCTGTTGCTTAAACCAAGCGCCGATAGTTAAGATAACCCTGCCTAGTTGCCTGTATATACCATTCTTTTTCATAACTATAAAATTCTGTACTTGGTTCCCTCTGATAAGGTCAGTTTAATTCTATCTCCTGAGAACCTAGCAAGTATGCAGATATCTAAATACTCTGTCAATATTAACCTCACTTCTGCACCTGTGTGAATAATCAGTTAAGGAAGGCAAAACAGTGTCAAGAAGAACGGGAGGCCATTATGAGTTAATTTAGGAGAAAAGTGACAAAGTCTAAAGTATAATGGTGGGGATAGAGTGAAAAGAGAGATCAGAAAGAGGGTTAAGTAGCAGAAAGGCAAGAGTTGGTTGATCAACCAAAGATACAGAAGAGGATTCTAAAATGACTCTTCGTTTCTGGCCTGAGCAACTGAATGGATAGCAGAGGCATTAACAAAGATGGCTGAAGCCATAGATTTGGAGCAGATGACCCTAACCAACTTCCTAACATAGGCTAAATACTACTCATCCTTTGTAAGTCCAGCATAATCATTTAATCCCGCATAACTCTTTCCCGAATCCCCTACAGTAAATAAATGTGCACTGCTTCTTCCCCTGAATGCCCACAGCACATTATCTGTGCCTCTCCCATCAATATCCTATTCCTGCTGGATCATTGTTACGTGTGTACATGGCTTTGTTTGTAGCTTTGCCCAGAAAATAAGCTCCTTGGAGGCAGGATTTACAGCTGACTTATTTCTGGACTGCCTACATGTGAATACTGTGCTAAAAATTTGTTAACAAATTATTGTGGTCCTTCGAAATCTCTCCATATTAAAAAGATTCAAATAAGATGACATAAATAGCACTTCTAAAACAAAAAGGGTCTTAAGGGTGTTTACCAAATCTGATGAGACAGGTAAAATGAAAGATTTCAGGCAAATGTCGATCACTTACAGACATCTGTAGGTATTTCAGACCAACATTCACTCATCGGTTCAGTCGGCCAAGCAACACTACAATGGCTTCACTATCAAAACTATATAAATGAAAAAACAAACAAAAATTCCAAGACCTGGATAAATAAGCTGGCAGAATCTCTTCTCCAGTCTTCTTGCTACAAAAAATCCTACACAGTGTCCCACAAGCCTCAGCTCTTCCTGCTTCATAGTTATCAGGAAATTCACTTGCATCAAACATAGGATTGGAAACCATGGTGTCTGTGGACATTTGTGACCCTTTCCGTCGAAACTCCATGCTAGCTTGTGTTGTAATGGCTGGGGAGAGAAAAGGAGGGTTTTATTATGTTTGCAATATGCCACGTAGGCTCATGGGACCCTGGACACAAAGATCAAATATTGGTGTCATTAAATAGCTACTTGAATCCAATAAGTGCTTTTGTTTAGCAACTATGTCTTAATATTTTTAAAAAGGGCTCTCTGAAATCTTCTTTGAAAATAGGTTACAATTAATTTACAGTGGCATTGTCAGTTTAACAGATTGTACAAAAAGCATTTTTCAACTGAATTTTTGATCAGCAGAGTACATTTGTATATATCTGTATTCACATACAGATATATAATACAGAATTTGGCTTTTCTATTATTTCTTTTCTGTTTTTTCTTCCCCCTACAGAATGATGCTTAAACGTTGAGAAAAATAGCTACTGCAATTTACACATTACCCTAGATGGACATCCTAATTAAATGGGCAACCCTATGCCAGTCTGTATACTTTAGGGAGAGGGCAAAGTAAGGATGAGAAGTGGGCAGGGAGAAAAAGAGAGCATTCCCACCACCCACCCGACTCCAAAACACACACCAAAGAATCGCTCAACCAAGCAAAATGAGAATGAATTTTAACAACCACAGACAGCAGCTAACTTGAGGCTGATAAATCAGAAAATTGGATTGATAAAAAAGATTATCATGGTCATTCGTTATCACTGAAACAGAAGCCCTTTGAAAGTTGCTTTTATTTTTAACAAAAGATTTCACAGTGTATTGAAAATCACTCTGAAATCTTTTATTACTCTACATGAAATGCTTAAATTATTTTATAATAGATTTAATAGAATACAGAGTCAAGCATAAATCTTTATGCAACTTCCCATGAGCCATTTTTAGTCCTAAATAAGCTATCCAGCAATAATACATTTGAAAAACACTACATGCAGAATGCATACAAATCAAACACTAAATCTGTATAAAAATAAGCTTAAAGCTTTAAAAAAAAAAAAAAAAAAAAAAAAAAAGCCAAAACACAGTTAGTGCAAAGTCCTGGAATTCATGACATGATCAGACTAGTATACAGAAATAATGGGACTGATTCAGGCAGATTAATTTGCTTTTGCCAACAATCTTCCCCATTCAAAACACAGAAAAGTATTTTTCTTCCCAAGTGCAAAAACTACAAGAGACAATGACAATCAAATTTTTAATGGAATCATGAAAAAAATAAAAACATGACTGCAATTAAGGAGAAGCTTCTGGTTCCTACTTACAAGATTTATAAGAAAGAAGAATTTGGATAAAAGATGCTGCAAGATAATAGAAATAAATGGAAACAAATCAAAGGACAGTAGTAATTATAAAATACTTTAAAGATGGTGAAATTTTACAATAAATTAAGAAGCTTTTTAGCTTTTTAAAAGTTAAATTAAAAGCTTTACGATACCACAAGCTAGTTCAAAAACATAGGAAATTGTGCATTCAGGTCCAAAATTATGATTTTTGTATCATGCAAAACAATGAACGAAGAAAATTACACAACTACAAAGAACTGAGGTTTTGAAGTGCCCATAACGTGCATTAAAATTTTAGTTCATTAACCCTTCCCAGCTCAATGTTACTTTTACAAAGCACAGTGTACTGTCATGTAAATCTAAAGCTAACCAGTTCAAAGAAGCAAACACTTTAAGTTAGAGGTGAACTGCATGGCAGAATTCCTTGATGGCAGCCAGTACTTAAAAGTTAATATACCCAAGCCTCCCACCAGACTTGAGACCTCAAGATTGGCACCTAGCATTCTAACCCCTTTAACTATTTGGACACCTTATATCTCCTGGGTAATGTAACAGCCTTTATCATCTCTGAACACAATGAGGAGAAAAGGAGCTTCTATCCTCTCCCCAGCAAGGAAAAATTTTAAAGTAAGATGTTGTTCACATATGATTTGAAGTCTGGTTTTTATCTTCTGGTGCAAGAGGGTGAGCAAAGCTGTTACAAACTCCCTGGAGAGCAAAAAGATCTATAAGTTCCCTTTAAGCAAGCCCACTAACCAAGCAGTAGGTTGAGCCATTCTAGATTCACAGATTTCAGTGTTAACAGCTCTATACCCAAAAGTTACATTGTAAGAATTACACCTTAACAAAAATAAAAAAGAAAAATAGGACTGATTCATTCTAGAAAATGCAAATTAATAAATATAAACATGGTACAGAAAACTCAAAATATAAGGTACATGAACATAAAGACAAGAATAACCCAACAGTCGTTTTTTAAAAGTTTTCACTTATTGTAAGTAAGCACACTGACCTATCCCAGAAGCACTACTTTCAAATTGTGGATAAAATTATAATATGAAAATGGAAGAATATAAAGTGTCTGAATTTGAACAAAATAAAGCAAGCAAAGATATCCCTAAACTCAAGCATGGCATTCTCAAATTATATTCCTAAAAATCTTTATATTCACAACTTTTCTAAATTAAAGATTTGTAAGAATATTCAAAATAATTACATGTATAATGCTCACAGACATAGATCCTAGTTCTGAGATGATAATAATAATAGCTAAGAATTATAATAACAGCTAAGAATTCATTTCTGAGAGAAAGCAGAGACCCTTCTGGTCATTGTATTAGCTTTATCCTTGGAATTAACAGTCTCCCTAGAGATACATAAACTAATGTAATTAGACATCTTTTTGTCTTGATCTATTTCCAACCCCAGTAGAAGAGTGGTTTCTTACCAAACAATCAATACACTCATTAATGCATATATCACAGTACCTGGCCCATAGTAACAGCAGCTCAATAAATGCCAGCCATTGTCATTTTTCAGCTCTCTAAGATATATTATAAATATTCAAAACATTGTGCCCTACCCCACCCATCCATCCTGCACCCTGTGCCATTACTTTCAAATATAATAGTTAAGATGACAAAAAAAACACCAGCTGTTATTTAGACAGTTTCCTTTTTATAATAAAATCTAAATGAAGATATCAGGGTTGAGTTATTAATTCTCCACCAATCAATCTTATTAAGTTAAAAAGCAAATAATATTTTTAAAAGTGTGCCCTTGAAATAAAGTTCTCTAGACTAAAATCTGAGAGGTTAGAGTGTAGTGTGAAGCAAAAATTTTCTGATGTTTACATGTACTAATGAGTGAATGGCTGTCAAAATCGAAGAAAACACTTCTTGTAAAGTAAATTTCCAGTTTGAATTTTTAATTCTTTATATAAATTTTATTATCCTGGCTGACATGAAGGGAACTTCCAGGTCACCTACTGAAAGAAATCTGATTCAACAAAATGTGGCTAACCTTAAGTATGTCTAATAAAACCAGACAAAAGGCCAAACCTCATAGAACATACATAAAAAGAACAGGGAGGAAAACTTCTTAAGTTCTGTTACTTCAGCTGGAAGGGGTTAAGCACAAGACATTGCTTGGTCAGAAACAGAGAGCTTTTTAAGATACATATTAATCTTGCAGGTAGGAAAGACTAAAAAGAAAAAGAAAAAGGAAAAGGAAAATAATGATAACATATTTCTTGAGTAATATTTACCAGTCATGCTGCTGTCTCTGTTTATCCCATTATGAAGTTTACAGTGAACAAATGCTGCATCAAATAACCATGATCCAAAGAGATTCAAGATGCTGTTAACCTTTGGTCTCCGAGGGGCAGGCAGTGGCCGGGGTTCTGAACTAGTCTGATTTGGACTTGACAGAGGAGAGGTGGAGGACGTCTGGTGCTGAACTTTAGAGGCATGAGCAGTACTAACCTATTAGACGAACACAAGAATACACCCATACCAATGAAAAGTCTGAGAAAACAGCAAGACTTTATTAAAAGAATGGCAGATTAAAAAGCCAACCTTATATAGCATAACAATGGTGATGTAAACTCTTACTGTGCTTGTCTTCATGGTGGCCTTATTCACAGTAACAGCCCGGTGCCTCCGGTTATGTGGTGGGGTGGTACTGACAGCAGCACTTTGAGGCATACTTAATCTATTCACGGGTGTTGGGGGAGCACTGTCTGATCGGGGTCTAGAAATACCTTAAAAAAAAAAAAAGACAAATGAAATTATTCTTCATAGGTCAAAATATATGATCAGAAAATTTTTCCCAGCAACCTAGTGAAGGCTTGGGACACATAGACTATAGCAGAGATTGCTAGTTGCCTCTCAGTATCTACTCACTATTTTTTCCTGAGTAACAGAACACAAACTTTAGCTGGACATGGCTACCCAGAAAAAAAAGACTCAATTTTCAAGCTCCCTTTGCACCTAGATGTGGCCATATTTTGACCATAAAGAAGTTGGTGACTGTTGGGTAGGTCTTCTAAGAGATCTTCTTAAAGGACCAATTATATGCAGACTCTCCTTCCTTCCTAATTCCTGGACAGGATGTTTGGAACTCACTCAACCATCATGGCCCATGTGGCACTGTGCAAAGAATGGAGAGCCACCAGATGGAAGGGCCTTGGATCCCTGCTGGTGATGGAAACATTATACCGGCCTGGTACTGCCTAGCCCTAGATTTAACATATGTGAAAATAAGCTTTCTTGTTTATAATAGGATTTTTGGTTGTTACGTGGCAGCCAAACTTAATCAGAGCTAACATATTAACTGTACATTAATAAGTATACATAAATATTTTAGGAAATATTATAAATCACTGCCTTTCAACAGGTTAAAAAATTGACTTTTCATATATCTAAAATGTGAAAAACAGCTTAAAAGAATGGCTCGCTAAAGGGATAATTTGCTTTTTAATGATATACATGAGAATGGTCCGAAATGCATTTTCATCTGTATTTTCTTGGATAGCTAGTATGCATGAATACTCTTTTCTTTTGCAATCATTTACTCTTATCCTTTGTCCATTTATCTACTAGGCCTAATTCTTGTTCTTAGCACCTTGTTTGATGTATTAGGTGGGTGCAAAAGTAACTGCAGTTTTGGCTGCTTTACTTTTAATGGCAAAAACCGCAATTACTTTTGCACCAACCTAAATATTTACATAGAAACGACAACCCTCTGGCTATTTTATTTGTTGCAAATAATTTTTCCTCGCTTGTTATTTGTCATCAAATCTGTTCATCTTTTCCTTTGGATGTTTTCTAATAACTCCTAGGGTTAGCCTCTAGAGTTACCTAAATGAAGCTCTTCATACATCTAGCAACATACACAAAATTCACCTAAGAATGCATCCACCAGACAGCTGATTCCACGCATGGCACGAAAAAATATTTGAGGCAGATGTTTAAGGCAGGGATACTGATTCAATTCTTGCGGCATTCCGCTCACATTCAAGAACTGTTCCTGAAATTTGGGAGTAGAGCTTATAATAGCTGGGTTACTCAAATCCACAGGATTACTATTAAAAGAGAGGAAAGAATTAATCACAAATTTAGAAATTTCTATAGCAATAAAATACATGTAATCTAATTTAAGAATAGGACTGTGCCTATTTCTCTGATTCAGAAAAGAGACTGATTTGTATTTAATGGGCTAGTGATTCAAATATCAACACTTCTTTACAGAAGATCTGCAGTGTGGTTACATGAACATTGCCTATTCAGAGCATGAGAATCAAAGTAAGACTAGAAAAAGCTTTAATTTTTTAAGAGTATACATAGATGCTTTTTCTAATATGTTAAGAATTAAGCAATAGAAGATGGACATGGTAGCACGTGCCTATGGTCCCAACTACTTGGAAGGCTGAGGCAGATCACTTGAGCCGAAGAGTTCAAGGCTGAGGCTGCAGTGAGCTATGATCATGCCAATGCACTCCAACCTGAGCAACAGAGCAACATGCCATCTCAGGAAAAAAACAAAAAAGAAAAAAAGAAAAAAAAAAAGCAATGGAATGGGTAAAGCTATAAATATGTCAACAAAAGCTCCAAGGAGAAAATTTTACTTTAATATTAACATTTTCAATTAAAAAAAAAACTATATTTGAAAATCAGGATTAGTGTTATAGTTTTATGTTGTGTTCATGTGTATGTACTAAAGCCATATATTTCAAAACAGTGTATTTGTGTTTGAATTACATTTTATGCACAGTTTGAAATATTTCCATTAAAAAACAGATTCTGATTTTTCACTCAAATGGTCTGCTTAGCATTCCATTAAAAAGCCTCTCCAATTCAAAGTAATACTGATAAAGCCGGTAAACAGAATTTCCACTCGCTACAAGGCAAAAGAACTAGGCTGAGAAATAGGAATCAGTGATCTATACATGCTCTGCCTTTCAAAACCTCTTTTTCCACCCACCAAAAGACTTAATTTCAAGTAACTGTAATTGGGGAAAGGAGAATTTGTGTGCATGTAAGAAAAATGGGCTTCCAGTGGTAGCACACTGTTTCCATAGAACTGGACTAGTCCACCAAGTAAGACAGAGGAAGGGAGATTCGTCTCCAGCAGCAGTGCCTGCTGGGGGCTGTAGTTCAACTATTCAGAAATTAGAAGAACAAGGAGTAAAGCTGAAATGGAACTACACCTAAGTCCCGCAGAGCTTGGCTAAATTCATGTCTATTGCAAATCAAAAACTGGAGAGAGAAAGATTCATACCAGCTTCTCCAGAGGTAAACCAGGAATGATTTTATTGGCTCCCAAATATTTAGAGAACAGATTCAAGAAAGTAAGTAAAACCTGAAATAAGAATGGGTAACAAAGGATACGAAAAACTAAAAGAAACTGCATTCCTGCAGTTCCCAATGCCCCGTGTACCTGACACATTTGGGGAACCTGTTAAAAAATCCAGATTCCACCTAAATTTACTGAAACAATCTCCAGATGGGGCCTAAAGGGCAGGTGGGCATACACAAGTCCAAAGACAAGCATTTGAGAACAGTATGGAAACAAAAATGAAAAATATTTTTTTGTTTTCCTGGAAAAAGATAAATCACTAACATACAAGACAAAATGTTGATGCCTATCTCCCCATCATATTCAACCTTCATCCTAGGAAATCTGCCAACAATAACAAATAATCACAATCGTAAAAAATCCTCATGACCTGCCTTCTACCCACTCACAGCTCATTTAAGAAAGGAGGTAAAACTGTCCTAAAGGAGGTATCCAGATGTCTACCAGAGACCTAATTAACGAACATAATTTGATCCAATTTTCCCTTTGGAGAAACTAAGCAAAGGGAAAGCCCCCGTGAACTGAAAGGACAAAAACTGAAGTCAAACTGTATCACAGCTATTTACACCACTGGGCAGTTATCAAGAGACTGCATGTCCCCCTCTCAAAGGCAGGAGGAAACAGGGACTCAGGAGGAAGCCTGCTGAAGAAAGAGAACAATGTGCATGCACAAGAGAATCAAAAAAACAAAGAGAAACAAATGACAGAGTGGCTTGTCCCGAGGCTGCCTTCATCCCTCCCCAACATGAGAAAGGGTTGTTCGCTGCTTCATGGAGCCTAGTAAGACTGCTCTATCTTCACATAATCTCTTTTTCTCACTTGCATTTGCTTAAGTCGGCTCCTCTTTTTGCCATCCAGAATAACTCTGACTAAAGTACCACAGTCAGCTCAAGAAGAAAGAATATCTAAGAACTACCTCTAAAAGACTCAAGGACTAGAGTTTTACTGTTCATTTATTTCAAACTCTTAAGGAACATAAAACTTTGACACAACAGACCATAAAAAAGGATAGAAAGTTTTCCTATCCAATTCATCAAAAGATAGAACTACAGACAATTCAGAAAAACATTAAAAGAAAAGCATTCCATAACCAAGCAAAACTTTTCTTTCAGGAATGACAGATGGTTCAACATTGGGAAATTAATTAATATTTCACATCAACAGATGAAAGAAGAAAAACCACTTAATTGCTTAAATGGATCCAAAAATATTATGTGAAACAATTCGGTACTATTCTTTATTTTATTTATATTTTAATTTTAATTTTTTTTTTTTTTTTTTTTGAGACAGTCTTGCTCTGTTGCCCAGGCTAGAGTGCAGTGGTATGATCTTGGCTCACTGCAACTCCGCCTCCCAGGTTCAAGCAATTCTTGTGCCTCAGCCTCCTGAGTAGCTAGGATTACAGGTGCACCACTATACTCAGCTAATTTGTTTTTCGCTTTTTTTTTTTTTTTTTTTTTGAGATGGAGTCTCGCTCTGTCGCCCAGGCTGGAGTGCAACCTCTGCTTCCCAGTTCAAGTGATTCTCCTGCCTCAGCCTCCCAAGTAGCTGGGATTACAGGCATGTGCCACCACACCCGGCTAATTTTTGTATTTTTAGTAGAGACAGGGTTTCACCATGTTGGCCAGGCTGGTCTTGAACTCCTGACTTCAAGGGATCCGCCTGTCTCAGCCTCCCAAAGTGTTGGGATTACAGGCGTGAGCCACCACGCCCAGCCTGTTTTTTGTATTTTTAGTAGAGACGGGGTTTCAACATGTTGCCCAGGCTGGCCTCGAACTCCTAAGCTCGGGTGATCTACCTGCATCGGCCTCCAAAAGTGCTATTATAGGTGTGAGCCACCGTGCCCGGCCTATATTTTTAAAAATTTTTAATTGCTGGCCGGGCGTGGTGGCTCAAGCCTGTAATCCTAGCACTTTGAGAGGCCGAGGCAGGCAGATCATGAGGTCAGGAGACATCCTGGCTAACATGGTGAAACCCCGTCGCTACTAAAAAATACAAAAAATTAGCCAGGCGTGGTGGCGGGCACCTATAGTCCCAGCTACTCAGGAGTCTGAGGCAGGAGAATGGCGTGAACCCGGGAGGCAGAACTTGCTGTGAGCAGAGATTGCGCCACTGCACTCCAGCCTGGGTGACAGAGCGAGACTCCGTCTCAAAAAAAAAATTAAAAAAATTAATAAAATTTTTAACTGCTTAGGAAACCAGGAGCATAAAAAAGAACATCTAATATCAACAACCAACATCCTACTCAAAATTCCATATATTAGAGGCATTCTGATGAAAATCAGACCAAAAAAGGTGCCAAAACAGTATCACTTTAATTCAACAGTGTTCTACTTCTGATGGATGCAGTAAAATAATATACAGAAATAATTGTAATAATAGCAACTTTCAAGCACCTACCATGTACTAGGCATCATACCGTTTTACATGCTTTTTCTTCTTTAATACTTATAATGAGATGGTACTATCATTATTCCCATTATGTAGATTAAAAGGAAACTAAGGCACAGAGAGAATAAATTGCTCACGTTCACAAAGAAAAAATTAGCAGAATTTAACTCAGGTCCAAGTCTTACTGCATCCAAAGTACTTTTAATTAGTCACCAAAACAAGTATGAATTATTAGAAAAGAGACACTTCTTATTTGCAGATATGTGTCCATATCTCAGAAGAATCAGTGAAATATTCAGAGCTCTTTTAAATGCTATATATAATATGCAAAATAACATGCAGTAAAAAATGTTCTTTACAGCAGTAATAACGATCTAGAAGACAGAATAGCAGAAAAGACTTAGCTTTTCAAAACATCAGCAACAAATACTAAAAAAAGAAAAAGGCATGCTCTTAGAAAGGCAGACTCAGTATCAGATATCAGTGTTTCCTAAATATAAATACAAGCTTAATACAATTCTCATCTTTGGCAGAGTCTGGCTAGCTGTTCACCACTTTCTCTTTTCTTCTCTGTTCTCTTGCAATTAAGTGTGGTGTGTGTCTGAGTTGTGGCTAATGGAATATGAGTAACTGATTTATATTACTTCAAGGCCTGACACATAAAACCCTCCCACAAAATTTTCCTTGCTCTCTGTTCCCCATCTGCTAGCCAGATACGAGACTCCTGCTTATAACATTGAGGCCCTAATGGAGTCATCTGTTGAAGATGAAAGAGCCTCTGCCAGCTGGGTCTCTGAACGACTATGTGAGCAGAGCCAGTCCTGACTCCAGACTTTATAAAAGATTTTCAGGTTCATTTGCTAAAGCAGAACATATTCCTTACCCTAATTAATACACAATCCAAACCCCAGAAGATTTCGTTGAGGTTTTTCCTTCTGTTTGCTTATGTTTTGTAACTTGAAAAATTGGTTCTAAAATTGATCTGAAATGTTAAACAGGCAAGAAGAGATAAATATTCTAAGAGAAGGAAAAAGAGAAAAAGACATTAGACCTACTAAATATCAGTAAATATTATAAAGTTAAAATAAGAATGTGAATCTGATATAAAAACAAATGAAGAAATTAATGCAGTAATATGTGAACTAAAGACAAATTCCAGGCTGGGCGCGGTGGCTCGATGCCTGTAATCCTAGCACTTTGGGAGGCTGAAGTGGGTGGATTGCTCAAGTTCAGGAGTTTGAGACCGCCTGGGCAACGTAGGAAGACCCCATCTCTGCAAATGATGTGTGTGCGTGTGTCTGTGTGTGTGTGTGTGTATGTGCATGTGTGTGTTTATATATATATAAAGGCAGATCCTGAGGTATATAAAAGAACTTACTATTACAAAGGGAACAACATTGGAAGAAATCATAGGTGACTATCTGATCGAAGAACACAAAGGAAATAGAAAATGATCACAGAAAGACATTTAAAAACTAAGATCACTGACAGCTGAAAAACACAAACTATAACTACAAAATGGGAAGAAATGATAAAAAAAAATGATTAACATACCTAACTTATAAAAAGGTCATAAAGAGTAATTCAGAATCACTGATACACAAAATAGAAAAATTAGGTTAGTCAAACCAGAAAGAGAAGATATGCAAGGAAAAACTTTAAGAATCAGTTTACAACAGAATAAATGTTCCACAGAGCACACAGATGGGGCTGGAAGAGGGACAAGTAAAAAGTGATGAAGCTGAACTGAAGAGAATTACTATATAAAAGACAGGGACAGCAGGAACTAGCAGTATACCCCTCTGTGAAATTTTAGGGTGTATCTCCCATTGAAACTTTAAACAGACTATTGGAGGAGGGCTCTGAGAGGCAGACTGACCAGTCAGTGCTGGGCACAGAGAGGAGCAAGGCAACCTCCAGTCCCCACAGAATGTGACAAAATCCCAAGAGAAAGATCATCAGCCAGGCTGCAGTAACAGGCAAGATAACAAGTGCGGCATCTACTACAGGGAACACATTCCTAGAGCGTGTAAACCAAGAGCGGCTGAGGACAGCCTAACCCTGCTGGGACGGGGAGAGCAGGAGGCACAGGACAGAAATGTGCTTGTTGTCCAGCTGGGTTCCATTTGATGAATGGTGCTTAGTGTCCACATTCTGAATTCAAACAAGAGACTTACAGCATGGTTCCTGCCCTAAGATACTTACTAGGTAAATGGCACATGAAATAATAAAATAACAATACCTTAACATGTGTAAAAAGCGAAACCATGTCTGTGCAACACACTCATTATCCATTTCTGGAGGGATCAGACTGGCATCTTCATCGGGAACTTTAAATGGAGGAAATGAAGGACCATATGTAAAGCGTAGCAATCTAGAAAATAAATGCACACCACTGAGTCCATTTCTTAACAGATTGAAAAATACACTCAAGCATAGAAAGAAGACAGAGAAAACAGATGAAACACGTGTACCTCACATAAGTGAACAAGACATATGGAAACCCTCATTTATAAAACAGATAAACTGAAAGAGGATTTCTAGTTTTTTTATGTTTGGAATGATGGATATGCTAATTACTCTGATCAATCACTATGCATTTTTTATATATATATCAAAACATCATCATGTACTCCACAAATATGTACAACTATTATGCGTTCATTAAAAAAAAGTTTTACATTGAAAACAAATTGGAGACTTTCAAGATGATTTCTAATGGAAAGAAGCTGGGAAGAAGAGAGTATATGCTGGTGCATATATTTTATATGTAATACACGTGTTATTATCAGCATCTTCTTTACAAGATACACGAGTTTTTGGGTAAAATAAACAAGTATACCAAAAAAAAGAGTATTTTAAATTATTTAAGTATAATTTAAATTTACTTAATTTAAGTAAATTTATTTAAGTAATTTATTTAAGTATAATTTAACTATCTTAAATAATTTAAAATAATTAGTATTAAAATACTGTTACTTCCTGCTGTCCCTGACTTTTATATAGTAATTCTCTTCAGTTCAGCTTCATCACTTTTTACTTGTCCCTCTTCCAGCCCCATCCGTGTGCTCTGTGGGACATTTATTCTGTTGTAAATTGATTCTTAAAGTTTTTCCTTGCATCTCGTCTTTCTGGTTTGACTAGCCTAATTTTTCTACTTGTGTATCAGTGATTCTGAATTATTCTTTATGACCTTTTTATAAGTTAGGTATGTTAATCATTTTTTATCATTTCTTCCCATTTTGTAGTTATAGTTTGTGTTTTTCAGCTGTCAGTGATCTTAGTTTTTAAATATCTTTCTGTGACATTTATATGTTTATAATATGTTTCACATATATACATTACATATTACTTATAAATTATAGCTATTTATATATGTAATTATATAATCATACAATATTTAAATTTTTTAAGATTCATCTCACTGCAAATTTCTGCCATATAACTAAGTTATAATAGTTTTACATGAAGTTTAGAATTTATGACATACCATAAAAATAACTCAACAACTCAATTACTTAATAGTAATATTCTAAATGTATTAAAACTATTCAAAGCCCTTTAACTCAATTATTCTCTATCTAGAGATAATATAATCAGAATACATATAAAGACTATGTATAAAGCATTCATATCACCAATATTTTTAAAATAAAACAATGGGAACAACAGAAGTATCAAAACAGCAGGGGAAGATGGGAGGATTGCTTGAGGTCAGGAGTTCGGGGCTACAATGAGCCATGACTGCGCCACTGCACTCCACCCTGGGCAACAGAGCAAGACCATATCTCAAAAAAAAAGAAAAACAAAAACAAAAACAAAAAAACAACGCTGGCATAGTGGCTCACACCTGCAATCCAATCCCAGCACTCTGGGAGGCCAAGTCTAGCGGATCACTTGAGTCCAGGAGCTTGAGGCCTGCCGGCCTGGGCGATATGCAAAACCCCATCTTTACAAAAAATACAAAAATTAGCTGGGCATGGTGGCATGAACCTGTAGCTCCCAGCTGCCACGGGAGGCTGAGGTGAGAAGATTGCTTGAGCCTGGGGAGGCTGAGGCTGCTATGAGTCCTGATCATACCACTGCACTCCAGTCTGGGCAACAAAGCAAGACCCTGCCTCAAAAAAACAAAAGTAACAACAACAATAACAAGGAAATTATTAAATGAATTATAATTCCAATTATATAATGGAAAACTACAAAACCATTAAAAATATGATCTCAACAGCTATTTGATGAGAAAAAGTTTGTGTAACTAAAGTGACAAGAATCAGACATCAAATGAAAAAAGCAGATAATATTATATAGAATAATTTCAAACGGGCATTTTTAAAAAGGGAACTAAATGGAAAAAATACATTAAAATGTTAACATGGGTTGGCTCTGAGTGACAGGTATCTGTCCCTACATTTTCCAAATTTTCTATTACAAGCATGTACTGTTATTATAATCAAGATAAAAGCATTACTTAAAAACAGATTCTTAATTTTTTTTAAAGCAATCATCCTGCCTCAGCCTCCCAAAGTGCTGGGATTACAGGTGTGAGCCACCGCTCATGGCTAGATTCATAATATTCATGTTCTCTGTGATATACTAGAATTGACAAAATATTCCAAAGCTTCATTTTTTAGTTTAAATAATAATAAAGATCTAAACATTTTATTAACTCAGAAAAAGAGAAGTCTACCTTCTGATACATAACACTACCTATAAAGTTTTTGCTCCTGTCACCCCCTCTCTTTGCCCCCTATCAAACCTGAATGAGATCAAGTCTCTAGATCTAACTACCAGTTTATAGGAAATACAGCGGGGCAGAGGAATATGGTAATTAACAATGTGGACAAATCCAAAATGTGAAACACTCTATAAGACAATCCAGTTTCTTCAACAAAAAAATTGCAAAGAAAAATAAAGCAGAAACCTAGGCCAGGCATGGTGGCTCAGGCCTGTAATACCAGAACTTCGGGAGGCCAAGGCAGGAGGACTGCTTGAGCCCAGGAGTTCAAGGCCAGCCTGGACAACATGCAGGAACCTCATCTTGACCAAAAATATAAAAATTAACCAAGCATGGTGGTGCATGCCTGCAGTCCCAGCTACTCAGGCAGCTGAGGCAGGAGGATCACTTGAGCCTAGGAGATTAAGGCTGCAGTAAGCTGTGATTGCACCACTGCATTCCAGCCTGGGTGACAGAGTAAGAAGCCCTGTCAAAAAAAAAAGAAAGAAAAAAGCAGAAACCTATACAGTTGTCCTTCAGAATTATGGGGGATTGACGCAGGACACCCCTCAGATGCCAAAATCCATGGATGCTCAAGTCCCCTTACATAAAATAATTTAGTATTTGCATATAACCTACACACATCTTCCTATATACTTTAAATCGTCTCAAGATTACTTATAATACCTAATACAATGCATACACATCCCTTCATTTGCACAGATTCGATGCAGTACTCAGTAGAAGGCAAATTCAATTTTTACTCTTTGGAATTTTGTGAAATTTTTTGCCAAATATTTTTGATCTCTGATTGGCTGTGTCCATGGATACAGAACCCACAGAGGGCCAACTGTACCTGGAAATTTGAACACTGACTGGCTAACAGATATTAAAGAATTGTCAACTTTTTTAGGTGTGATAAGTGTATCATATTTTTTAAAGAACCCTTATCTATATCTAGAGTTATACAGGTATAACCTGGAGATCTTGCAGGTTCAGTTTCACACTACCTTAATAAAACAAACATTGCAAAAAGCAAGCCATGCACTTTTTTTGGTTTCTCAATGCATGTAAAAGTTATGTTTGGACTATACTGTAGTCGATTAAGTATGCAATAAGATTATATCTTTAAAAATCAATGCACATCCTTAATTTAAAAATATTAATATTTTACTGCTGAAAGATGCTAATAATTATCTGTGCCTTCAGCAAGTCATAATCCTTTCCCTTTTTAAAATTTTCCAACTTTAATTTTAGATTCAGGAGGTACATGTGCAGGTTATCTGGGTATACTGCATGATGCTCACGCTTGGGGTACAAATGATCCCATCATCTGGGCTTTTCAACACCGCTCCTCTTCCCCCACCAGCAGTCCTCAGTTTCTAATGTTGTCATCTTTATGTCCATGAGTTTTATGTCCAATGTTTAGCTCCCACTTATAAGAACATGTGATACTTGGTTTTCTGTTCCTGTGTTAATTCACTTAGGATAATGGCCTCAAGCTGCATCCATGTTGCTGCAAAGGACACAATTAATTCTTTTTCATGGCTGCATAGTATTCCATGGTGCATATGTGCCACATTTTCTTTAGCCAGTCTACCACTGACAGGCATCTAGGCTGATTCCATGTCTTTGCTATTGTGAATCGTGCTGCAATATATAAAAGTGCATGTGTCTTTTTGGTAGAACAATTTGTTTTCTTTTGGATATATACCCAGCAATGGGATAGCTGGGTTGAATGGCAGTCGTATTTTAAGTTCTTTGAGAAATCTCCCAACTGCTTTCCGCAGTAGCTGGAACTAATTTACATTCCCACCAGCAGAGTATAAGCATTCCCTTTTCCCTGCAGTCTTGCCAGCATCTACTGTTTTTTTGACTTTTTAATAATACCCATTCTGCCTGGTGTGAGATGGTATCTCATTGTGGTTTTGATTTACATTTGTTTGATGATTAGTAATGTGGAGCATTTTTTCATGTTTCTTGGCCACTTATATGTCTTCTTTTGATAAGTGTCTGTTCATGTCTTTTGCCTGTTTTTTAATGGGGTTGTTTTTTGCTCGTTCAATAAAGTTCCTTATAGATTCTGGATATTAGAACTCTGTCAGATGTATAATTTGTGAATATTTTCTCCCATTCTGTAGGTTTTCCGTTTACTCTGTTGACAGTTTCTTTTACTGTGCAGAAACTCTTTAGTTTAATTAGGTACCACTTGTCGATTGTTTTTGTTGCAATTACTTTTGAGGACTGAGTCATAAATTCCTTCCCAAGGCAAATGTCCATAATAGTGCTTCCTAGGTTTTCTTCTAGTATTCTTATAGTTTGAGGTATTACATTTAAATCTTTAATCCATCTTGAGTTAATTTTTACGTATGGTGAAAGGTAGGAGTCCAGTCTCATTCTTCTGCATATGGTTAGCCAGCTATCCCTGCACTATTTATTGAGTAGAGAGTCCTTTCCCCATTGCTTGTTTTTATTGATTCTGTCAAAAATCAGATGGCTGTAGTTATGCAGCTTTACTTCCGGGTTCTCTATTCTGTTCCATTAGTTTATATATCTGTTTCTGTACCAGTACCATGCTGTTTTGGTGACTGTAGCCCTCTAGTATAGTTTCAAGGTAGGTAATGTGATGCCTCCAGCTTTGTTCTTTTTGCTTAGGATTTGCTTTGGCTATTAGAGCTCTTTTTTGGTTGCAATATGAATTTTAGAATAGGTTTTTTCCGAGTTATGTGAAAAAATGGCACTGGTAGTTTGATAGGAATAGTGTTGAATCTGTAGATGGCTATGGGCAGTATGGCCATTTTAATGATATTGATTCTTCTAATCCATGAACATGGAATGTTTTTCCATTTGTTTGCGTCATCTAGAGTCATCTTTTCACTGGTGGAGAGTATTGCCTCATTGATGGCTACAGACTGATCAGGATGGTGACTGCTGAAGGTTGGGGTGGCAGTGGCAGTTTTTAAAAATAAGACAACAATGAGGTGTGCCACATGGACTGACTCTTCTTTTCACAAAAAATTTACCTGTGGCATGCAATGCCATTTCATAGCATTTTACCCATAGTAGAACTTCTTTCAAAATCGGAGTCAATCCTCTCAAACTCTGCCATTACTTTACCAATTAAGCTTATGTAATATTCTAAATACTTTGCTGTCATTTCAACAATGTTCATGGCATCTATACCAGGAGTAGATTCCACCTCAGGAAACTCTTTGCTCATCCGTAAGACTCCTCACCATTAGTTTTATCATGACATTGCAGCAATTAGTCATCTCTTTGGGCTATACTTCTAATTTGTAGTTCTCTTGCTACTTCTCCACCTCATCTGCAGTGACTTCTTCCACTGAAGCTTTGAACCCCTCAGAGTCATTCATTAGGGTTGGAAACAACTTCTTCCAAACTCCTGTTAATGTTGATATGGTAGCTATAACCTTACAAAACGTACAGTTGACCCCTGAACAATGTAGGGACTAGCGGTGCTGGCCCCTCAAACAGTTGAAAAATCTATGTATAATGTTTGACTCCCCCAAAATTAACTACTAATAGCCTACTTCTAATCAGAAGCCTTACCAATAACAAACAATTAACACATATTTTGTATGTGTATTATATATGGTATTCTTACAACAAAGAAAGTTAATAAAATGTTATTAAGAAAATCATAAGGAAAATCAGATGCAGCAGCACACCCATAGTCCCAGACACTTGGAAGGCCTGAAGCAGAAGATATTGTGTTGGTACAAAAGTAATTAGAATATGGCAAAAGCCGCACTTACTTTTGCACCAATCTAAACAGCTTGAGCCCAGGAGGTTAAGGGTGTAGTGCACTATGATCACACCTGTGAATAGCCATTATACTCTAGCCTGGGCAACACAGCAAGACCCCCTCTTTTAAAAAAATCATAAAAAAGGGCCAGGCGCAGTGGCTCATGCCTGTAATCCCAGCACTTTGGAAGGCAGAGGTGGGGCAGCTCACATGAGGCCTGGAGTTAGAGACCAGCCTGGCCAACGTGGAGAATCCCTGACTCTACTAAAAATACTAAAAAATTAGCTGGGCATGGTGACTCACGCCTGTAATCCCAGCTACTGTGGAGGCTGAGGCACGAGAATCACCTGAGCATGGGAGGCAGAGGCTGCAGTGAGGCAGAGGTTGCAGTGAGCTGAGATCGCACCACTGCACTCCAGACTAGGTGACCAAAACAAAAAAAAAATCATATAAAAGAGAAAACACATTTACATTTACAGCACTGTACTGTGTTTATTGATACCATAAGTTTATGTCATCTGTTTACAAAGTCAATTGTCTGCCTGAAATGGCAGGTGACCACAGCTGCAGACCTCAAACGACAGAACGTATCGAGCAATTAAACTTTTTCTTGTAATGTCATGAGTTTTCTCTGCTTCTTGGGAGCACTTCCAGCACCACTAGTGGCACTTCCTATGGGTCCCATGGTATTATTTATTCCAGGTTTACAGTATTGTAAATTAAATATGACAAAAAACAAATGAAAACTGAGACATCACTTTTTACTGAGATACACTATTTACTGGAGAGATTAACTGCTCAAGCAGAGATGATTAGTGTCACATGTAGTTTTAAGTGAATATTCACAACACTTGAGCTCATTGCAATAGCAACAGGAAGTGGTTACAAAATTATTACAGTAGTATAGTATGTAACACAGTTAATTTTATGCAATTATGATTTAATACTGCAGCTTTTATGTTTGTTTACATTTCTTTACCTATTGTTTAGATTACTGCAAATGGTATCATGTGTAGTCTATAAGCATTTGTATGCATAAGTTTTAATAAATTTTAATTTAGTATAATACATTTGTGTATATTTTATGGTAGTAAACGATACAAGACTAGCATGTACGTATATTTTATGCCTATGACATACCTAATTTTTCCTTAATTTTTTCAATATTTCTAGGCTACACGGTTCATTTGCACATTTTTTCAAATTGTCTCAAATCTCAAAAAAAATTTTCCACTATTTTTAATTGAGAAAAATCTACATGTAAGTGGACCCACACAGTTCAAATACATGTTGTTCAATGGTCAGCTATATTTCTTAAATAAGATTTGAAAGTCAGGCCGGGCACAGTGGCTCATGCCTGCAATCCAAGCACTTTGGGAGGCTGAGATGGGTGGATTGTTTTGAGACCAGGAGTTGGAGACCAGACTGGCCAACATGGTGAAACCCCCACCTCTACTAAAAATACAAAAACTAGCAGGACATGTTGGCACACCTCTGTAATCGCAGCTACTCGGGAGGCTAAGGCACAAGAATCACTGGAACCTGGGAGACGGGTTCTACAGGCACAAGCCACCACACCTGGCTATTTTTTGTAGCGACGGGGTTTTGCCAAGTTGCCCAGGGTGGTCTCAAACTCCTGAGCTCAACTAATCTGCCCACCTCGTACTCCCAAAGTGCTGGGATTACAGGCGTGAGCCACTGCACACAGCCAGAATAAATTTAACATCATTCTTAGTATATGAGCTGCCAAGGCGAGTGCAAATTTAACATCATTCTTAAGGGCCCTAGGATATTCCAAATGGTAAATGAGCACTGGCTTCAGCTTGCCAGGCACTGACTTCTCCTCTCTAGCTATAGAAGTCCTAGATGGTGTCTTCTTCCAATACAAGACTGTTTAATGCACACTGAAAATGTGTTGTTTAGTGAAGCCACCTTCATCAATGATCTTAGCTAGATCATCTGGATCACTTGCTGCAGCTTCTCCATCACACTTGCTGCTTCAGCTTGCACTTTCACGTTATAGACACGGCTTCTTTCCTTAAACCTCATGAACCAACCTCGGCCTGTTCCTAAGCTTTCTTCTACAGCTTCCTCACCTCTCACAGCCTTCATAGAACTGAAGACAGTTAGGCCTTGCGCTGGATCACGCTTTGGCTTAAGAAAATGTTGTGACTGGTTTGATCTCCTATCTAGGCCACTCAAACTTTCTCCATATCATAAATAAGCCTGTTTTGCTTTCTTATCATTCCTGTGTTCAGTGGTATAGCATGTTTAATTTCCTTCAAGAACTTTTCCTTTGCATTCACACCTTGGCTAACCATTTGGTGCAAGAGGCCTAGCTTTCAGCCTATTTCGGCTTTCAACACACCTTCCTAATTAAACTTAATCATTTCCAGCTTTTGATTTAAAGTGAGAGACATCCAACTATTCCTTTCACTCGAACACTTTGAGGCCATTATAGAGTTACTAATTGGCCTTATTTCAGTATCATTGTGTCTCAAGAGTGGGAAAGAGACGGGAAACAGCTGGTCAGTGGAGCTGTCAGAACACAAACAACATTATCAATTAAGTTCACTATTTTATATAGGTGTAGTACATGGCACTCTAAAACAATTACAATGGTAATATTAAAGATCACTGATCACAGGTCACCATAACAGATAAAACTGTAAAAGTTTGAAATACGCAAGAATTACCAACATATGACAGAGGCACAAACTGAGCACACGCTGTTGGAAAAATGGCACCGACAGACTCGCTTGATGCAGGGTTGCCACAACCCTTCAATTTGAAAAAAAAAAAAAAACATGGTATCCGTGAAGCTCAATACAGTGAAGGGCAATAAAACAAGGTATGCTTGCATATTAAAATCAGGATTGAAATGAAAAAATAAGTCTGAAAAAAAGAACCTAAGAGTGTACTTATAAAACAGTGATAGTATATATAAATGGCAAAAAGGTAAAATTATTATTATTAAAAAACTGCCTACTTTGGTTATAAAGTAGCATGCATAGTATGGTCCCATTCCTGTAAAATTATATATAAATATACATGGTGGGATTTCAGAACTTTTCTATTATACCTTTCTATGGTTTGTTTCTTTAAAATAATGATTATGCATATTTTAATGATCAAAATAAGAGTGGAATTTTTTTGTGGGGGAAGTAGGGTATAAAATTTATCTGTTTCTCAAGAATACTTGATTATTCTGAAAGGTTTTAAACAGGCACTAGCCAAACTGTTATATCTATGTTTAAAAAGTAGCTCAATTCTGTATCTAAAGTACAGTAATAACAGACCCAGCCTTTGTTATAATGTATTCCATGAATGCCAGAAAGCTGCCTAAGGTCAGACAGGTGAAGGAAGGCAGGGCAATGACAATAACCTACCTGGAAGTGAGTGCACAAATGACCTTGCTCCACTGCTCCACCACTGCTGGGTGATGCCTCCAGTTAGCCACCATCTCCTTGGCTGTTTTCCAATAAGGAGGTGTTGGGAAGCACCGAGTACAAGCTAGTAACCACACCTCAAAGAGAACACCAATCAACTTCTCTGCTAGATTCTCAGCAATGCCACCTTACCAATGAAAAGAAAACACATCTTTGGCAAACTTATTTTTAAAGCAGAATCTTTAAGACACTGATTTGGGAGAACTGGTCAAAAAATTAAAATAAGTGCAATATTAAGTTTTGACTTTCAAATAATCATTTAATAGTAAAAATGAGAAGCAATTCTTAGGAGTTTCTGTACCCAAAATCACAGACACATCAAAAAATTTTTCCTTTGAAAGATTTCAAGTTGCCCTATTCATTTCTTATTGAAGGCCTTAATCCTCCAGCAAGGGGGGACAGAGGGACACAGGGGAGAAGGAAAAGGATGACTGCCTATGATGACTGACTACTATGCGTCAGTTTCTATGCCAAATAGTTCATACAAATGACCTCATATAATCCTCACATTAATTCTGCAGGATAGGTATCTGTAATACCTAATATCAACTCCTAATTATACCCATTTTGAAGATGAGAAAACTTAGATTCAGAAAGTTTAAGTAACTTCTCCAACTTCATGCAGCCAGTAAGTGAAGGACTCACAACAAACACCCATGTCTTTTTACCTCCAAACTTTGCCATACAGTGCTCCAAGTATTTGAAAGCCACCCTTCAAGGGAGAGAGACAGAGAGACAAATAATGGAGCAAAAGGACTGGTGTTGGGAAGGACAGAGCCTTAACCATGAAAATGGGGCTGTTCCCCCGTTCTAAGCCCTGGAGCCAGGTGGAAAAACAGCAGTGGTCTTTACACCGCATAGCTCTAGAAGGGAAAGTTGGGACTCACAGGAAAAGTTATAAGAATGTGTGTTTCAAATGAGCAAAACCAAAGTTTCAACAACAAAGAGCCCAAGAGGGGGATGAATTGTCTGCCTCATGCTGTTGAGATCCCTGGCATGGGGAGTAAGTAGCAGAGAGGTGATGAATCAATGATTGTCCAGCTATTGTCAATATCAGACAGAGTATTACTATCATCGCATCCCTTCCCACACTGAAATTCCATGCTTCCTTTCAGATATTTCCCTGAACACTGCATCTGTGTGAGAACACAAGCACACTCGCATGTGTTAGTCAACAGAGTACACCAATGAATAAGCAACAAGAGAACTTGGAACTAGATGATCAACTTATAGTTTATATACACTGTGCTATATACAAAGCAGGGATTCTGAAATACACTGTAAAGTCTTATAAAACTGGAGGCATTTAATGGCTAGCTAATGAATGGCAAACTGGCACACTTCCAAATAGAACAGTTAAAAGACTTTGGAGGTTTCATTTGCTGAGTAAAATATCTTCTGTCACTATCAAGTTTTCAGACTCTACTTTGATAACTACTTTGTAATACATTACCTATAGGCTCTAATTTAATTGGTTAGTTGTTTCTTTTCTTTTTTTTTTTGAGACGGAGTCTTGCTCTTGTCGCCCAGGCTGGAGAGCAGTGGTGCGACCTCAGCTCGCGATCTCGGCTCACTACAACCTCCGCCTCCCAGGTTCAAGTGATTCTCCCGCCTCAGCCCCGTGAGTAGCCGGAATTATAGGTGTGTGCCACCACGCCTGGCTAATTTTTCTACTTTTAGAAGAGATGGGGTTTCGCCATGTTGGCCAGGCTGGTCTCAAACTCCTGACCTCAGGTGATCTGCCTGCCTCGGCCTCTCAAACTGCTGGGATTACAGGTGTGAGCCACCATGCCCGGCCAGTTGTTTCTTATATAGGCTCTATCCTAACTTTTTTTTTTTTTTTTTTTGAGACAGAGTTTTGCTCTTATTGCCCAGGCTGGAGTGCAACGGCATGATCTTGGCTCACTGCAACCTCTGCCTCCCGGGTTCAAGTGATTCTCCTGTCTCAGCCTCCCAAGTAGCTGGGATTACAGGCGCCCACCACCACACCTGGCTGATTTTGATATTTTTAGTGGAGACGAGGCTTTACCATGTTGGCCAGGCTGGTCTCGAACTCCTGACCTCAGGTGATACACCTGCCTTGGCCTCCCAAAGTGCTGGAATTATAGGCGTGAGCCACTGTGCCTGGCCTATCCTATTAAACAAGCTACTGCTCCCATCATTATCAAACACGCATAATTCACTGAGTCCCTCCCTACATTAGCAAAATCATTACTGAAGGTAAAATAACTTCATTAGTGCTAAAGTTATATTGTGCCTGAGGGTTTCCATTCTAAGAACTGTTAACCTTTGTTTGTAAACCGTCATGCCAAAATTTAAATCCCCAGTGAGTCTATCGCTCACTGAGTTTAAAGATGAACTGTATTTGGAGCTCAGAAATAAATTAGAAAAAAAATAAATAAACAAACCTTGAACAGTTGGTGGGGCCAGAAGTATGTCATTAATCTGCAGAAGAAACAACAGTAAGACTTCCCAGGTTTCTCGGGCCATGAGAGATGACTCACGAGCCAGTTTCTGAATGGCTCTCAGGACCTGTAAGCATAGTCGAATCTGACTGGAACCCTGTTCCTGTCTGAAGAAGACAGACAGATATCACTGACAAGCCTGGAGGAGAGACAGCAACAGCTTCAGGACAGGTGACTTATGGATGTAGTGAGCAGTGGTCCAATGAAGCTCCCTAATATTATCAGCAAAGAGGGCTAGGCATACCGTCTTCAGTTTAAAGCTACTTCTTACTCATCATAAAGCTAAGCACTCTGGGATCTAAACCTACCACTCCTATGAGAACTGGAAAGCTTCTGGGAGGAAGGCGGGAATACTAGAACATAAACTTCACTTCTGGATTTTCTATGTCTAACATGTGCCTAACACATAATAGCAGACACTCAATAGGTTTTTGTTGAATGAACAAGTAAATACCCACCGCCACCCTTGCTGCTCACATTGAAGCAGAATGGCCTTGGTATTCTTTTTTAATTTTTTTAAACACATATTTGCAAGAATTCTGCATGTGATTTTACAGTGCTCATAGTCCTTCTGAAGCTAAGGTCTGTTAGAGAAGGGCCTACAGGCCAGACGGAATAGCCTAATAGGTCCCCAAAATTAATGAGGCATGCAGGCATTGCTTCAGAAATAAATACCTGCTACTGCTGCTCTAATTTTAGAAAAAGACACTTAGCCAAAGATGGAGGCTCCAAGGTTCCCAGGATACCCTGGAACAACAGTTTTAAAACTCGCTGCAGGATCATTTTTTCCAAGGGAAATCTTATAAAGAAGAATGATCTATAAAACAGATCAAAGTATTTTGGCTAGGATTGAAGATGAAGATAGAGGTCCAGGCCCCAGCCCTTACCCTCACTTTCCAAAGTAGACCACTGAGAATTTTGAGAATAGTAGGAAACCCACTGTATTAGCAAGTGGTAAGCTGGCCTCCAGATCTTTTATGGGAATCCCAAGAGAAGTATCTAATATGACTGAAAAATTCTTGAGGCCAAGTTTCTACATATTGCCATTTGTCACAAAGAACTGACAGAAACATATCTGAATCAGACTGGGGAGTTTCCTCAAGAAATTCCAGAAAATGAAGTGAGTTCCCTTAGAACTGTCAACCCAACCTTAGAATAGAGATTCTCAGATTCTGGGCTATGATGCATAAAACGAGACACTTACCCTAGAGTTGCAAGCAAATGACACCACTAAGTTTTCCCTAAAGAAGTCAGACCTAAAGCAAAATGATGAGAAAATTGCCTAGGAAGACCAAGCACCTCCAGGAGCGGAGAGACGTTCCACATTCAGCTAAAGGTGGATCTAGTAAAGGTGGATCTAGTCCATGTAAAGCCCTAAGGCTCAAGCTTGTGTCTATTGCTCTGGCTTACTTGAAGAAGAATAAAAAACTATATCATAGCCCCAAACCTCATCAAGTAATATAAGAGGAAGCCCAGAATAAGAAATAAAAATACCACTAATGGCCCTGGGACTGACACTCTTCCAAGAGTGCATGCCTCCTACATGGTAACTTAGGTCTACCTACCATTTCCAGGTATTTGCCCAATGACAGGAAAGGAAATACCTCTTCCTAAGGTACTGAGGCTCCTCCTCATTCAGAAGGCCTAAATTCAGAGGCAGGGTCCAAAGTTCTAAAGCTAAAAGAAACAAGGTAATCTTTACATTAAAAAAAAACAGAAGAGCTCAACACCAGAGAGTTCCCTTTCAAAAATATCAAGTTACTTTTTAAAATGTAACTTGTGATCTTCAGAAAAACTGCTTTAGAACAGTGGTGGTGAATGCTGGCCAATGGGTCAAATCTGGCCTGCTATCTTTTATTGTAAATAGTTTACAAATCTGGCCTACTATCTATATTGTAAATGAAGTTGTATTAGAACACAGTAATGATCATTCATTTACATATTGTCTATGGCTGCTTTCATGCCACACCAGCAGAACTAATTATAACACTATATGACCCGCAAAGCCTAAAATGCTGACTCTTTGTTAACCCTGCTTCAGAACAATAATGTTTTTTTAAAGTACAGTATAGTATATGTGAGCAATTAAAACCTTAACCAACTTTAAAAGATGATTTACTCTTCACTCAATCATGAAAAAAAAAATCAAACTGATGGGCAAAAGAGAAATGTTACATTCATTCTGACATAATCTCTAGCAAAATGGTAAAGGCAGTTCCCTCCATTTTGAATGTCAGTTTTTATAAAAACAACTAATTAAGTAAACTCAGATGACAGTTTTGTGAACTATCAGAATCAAATAAACAACTAAAACTTCAAATAATGGGAGATGAGATCATAACACCAATACTTAGCATTGAAAATATTCAGCTAATTTTCCTAAAACATTAGCCAGGAAGAGAACTCTAATTCTCAGTTGAGTACCCTCGCAGAATTTACTAACACTTATGCACACATACTTTTGAGAAAACAAGGTAATTACCAAATAGCAAAACCATTTATAAGGTAGTCATGTTTCTCAAAAGAGAAAAGTAAAGGCACAAGCCTAATTAACTCAAATGCTATTAATTTTTTTTCATCAATACAAATTAACTGAGCACTGAGAGGTAGTAGGCTTACAAAGAGGAAAGAGACACAGTGACAATACTACTCATGAGACTATCCCAGGCACGAAGAAAAAGCCCAGTAGGCTCCTAAATGGCAAGAAAGTATTAAAACTATTACACCATTTTAGAAGAACCTGCTTATAAACAATATTCTAAGTACTCCCAACCGTTTCCTGTTTTTTTTGTTTTGTTTTGTTTTGTTAGAGACAGAGTCTTGCTCTGTCGCCCAGGCTGAGTGCAGTGGTGCAATCTCGGCTCACTGCAGCCTCCGCCTCCCAGGTTCAAGCGATTCTCCTGCCTCAGCCTCCCATGTAGCTGGGATTATAAGCACATGCCACCACACCCGGCTAAGTTTTGTATTTTTAGTAGAGACAGGGTTTCACCATGTTGGCCAGGCTGGTCTGGAACTCCTGACCTCAGGTGATCCACCCGCCTCAGCCTCCAAACGTGCTGGGATTACAGGCGTGAGCCACTGCACCCGGCCCATTTCCTGTTTTTAATTCCATGTGAAATCAATAAATACAAACAACATGCCTTTAATTGACACCTAAGATAAGTGCTAAGTATTAAAATACCAGTATTGCACCAGATACTGTGGAAGCCTAAAATAGAGACAACAGAGTTCCTGCCTTCAAGTTGGTTAGATGGGGAAAGGAGGCACACATTTTAAAAGATAAGCAACAAAACAGAGAAAGATACAAGAGTGATACAGAAAGTATCATATAGGTTCAGAGAAGGTGTGATCGCTGTGGGCCTGAGTGGTTAGGCAGGACTTCTCCTCACAAGGCAGAATTAAAGAACCAACAAGAATGAGATGTGGTGATGGAGAGAAGGAAGAGGAAGAAGACACAAAGACATCATGATGGGAAAGATCTTTAAGAGGTCTTAGAGGAATGTCTGACTTATGAGTCTGACTACAGAGCAGCACTCATGCAGAATTAAGAACAGCTAGTCTAGTTAGGGGCCAGACTACACCAGGCATTTCATGCATGGTATGCTGTTTACACCTGAGCCTACAGACCAGAGTTCTGGAGACTTCTCCTTTTTAATTCAGATTTTCCAAAGTAATCTTCCTTCTATATTTAGAAAGTTAAAAACTTACAGAGCTAGTTTTCAAAGTCCCTCACTGTATGACAGACCAAAAGCTCTAACCAGAACTTTACCAAAAGGAAACATGTTCTACTGCTCCTTGAAGGTATCCTATATTATGATATTTAAGGCCCTTGCCTAAGAAGATGGAAAAAAAAATCAGAAACAAACTATCAAGAGGAATCTTTTGGCTTACTACCAATTTGCCCATAATCATTTCAAGTGTCTTCATTCTCTCATAGGAAAGATGCCTATTAAGGTAGATGCGTCTCCCTTAGTTGTGTTTAGCCTAAATGGAGACAAGAATTGTGATAGGCAAAAGTATATATTTTTTGAGTAGAAGGGAAAGATGTTATAGTATTTTAATATCTAACAGGTATGAGATTTTAGAAGCAAAGCCAAAAACCTTTAAAGAACACATACCTGTTAAAAACTCCTAGTAAACATTACATAAGCCCATCTCTCCTAACATTCACATTAATACAATCTTTAATTGAACACATGAAGTCACTGTTCAGAGGACTAACAATGAAATCAGCTCCTATACTACAGTAACATTTATGAATATTTTACTAGGACTCTGATAATGGGCCAGATAGACAGGTATAGCTTACCTTGGTACAAAAAGATTTTGCAGGTGTTTTAGTATAGTTTGAACATATTGATTAGGCTCTTTAATAACTGGCAATGGAATAGAATCTTTCGGCAACACTAAAGCCATAATCCAGTCTGTATATACATCGACGCAATATTTTACAGTCTCTCCATCCAATGGAAGGGTCAGTCCATAGCAAATGACTTCCATGGTCCATTTTACCTAGACAAAAGAAAATATCCATATAGAATTATTACACATGCCTATCTCAGTAGACTGATTTAAAATGTCAATCTCTTTTATTGCCAAAAACCTCTAAATTGACAGTATATTCATCTCAATGTAAATATCAGATTTATTTTAGATAATGCATTTTTCACATATCAAACATACAATTTCCCAAGCAAAAGATTTAAGAAGAAAATAAATTACTTATTTTTGAATATCAAGCCTATGCTGGTTTTTACCCTTTAGATATTATTATTATTTGCTCTGTGAACTAAAAAGTAAATACAAGTCATTTCAAATTTCCATAGATTAGAGATGCAAAACAGAACATTTTAGAGTTTTTTCTTCACTTAATGTTTGAGTACGTGTAGCATTTAGAAAATCATATAAAGTCAGTCACATTCCATCTCCAGATTATGCAAATGCACAAACAACAGGAAGAAAGATCAACTGTTTGACTCTTATTTTACAACTGTTTTCTCTGCCAAAAATAATAATAATAATAATACTTAAAATGAAGAACAAACACAGGTGAGAAAGGACTGAAGCTGGGCAAGATCTTAACAAGGCATTTAGCTGCACTGAATGAGTCCCAGCCTCCTGACCTAGCTGAATCACATCCTAAGGACTGAGAGAACTTGCCTAAGAGACTGCTGAACCACTAGGCTGCCTGCAGTCGTAATTGTAGAGATTAAGTAATCTGGCCCAAGTCACTGGTTTATAAAAGGTGGAGCTGAAAACTTGAATCCTGGTCTTCCAACTAGAAGGTGCCACTGGACCACTTTTTCCAAAATGACTTTGGCACATTAGTCTAATACTATTCTGTCATGTGGTATCTTAACCAATTATAAATCCAGCCATTCTACCATCATCTGAGCTATATGTCTCCGTCTATGAGAAACCCCAATTTGCAAAAAAGGGAGGAAACTGTATTCCAGACATTGTAAACTGGAAAGTTTAAGTGAATTCCAGACAAAACTTTGAGACAAATTACTAAGCAGTCAGTGAACACTCACAAAAGAGAAGCATGATCACCAAGACCCAGCCTGCTCAATAAGATCAAGCCATGCCAAATGAGCTTCATTCCTTTATTAATAGGGTTACTATTTAGAGGGCAATTTACAAAGCACTTTCATAAATATCATCTAGCCATCACAATAACTCCGTGTAGACAGGGTAAACTATCCTTACTTTATACATAAGAAAACAGAAGCTTAGCAAGATTAAGCAATTTGGCACAAGTCACTGGTTTATAAAAGGTGGAGCTGAAAACTTGAACCCTGGTCTTCCAACTAGAAATTTGAAGCTATTCTCTCCATACTATTAACAGAGTTCTCCGGCAAACGGGTATCTGGGTGTTAGCAAGAAATCTAGAGAGACCCAGGATCTCCTTGTGGACAAGATGGAGACATATGGCCCAGAGGATGGTACAATGGCTAGATTTACAACTGGTCAAGACACCACATGACAGAGTTAACAGTAGATTAATGTGCCAAGATCATTTTGGAAAAAGGTGCTCAATGGCATGCCAAAGGCCCTGCCAAGATTCTAACTTAGGGAAAAAAAAAAAGAAAAACAGTGTATGCTGATCATCTGTAGATACCACAAAGCTAAAAAGGATGGCCAACTTGTTGGACAGAAATTCAGGATTCAAAAAGGCTTCAACAGCTTAAAACCAAAGTTAAATCTAACAAGATAAATATATGTATTAAATTTGTTAAGCTCAAAAGCAACTACAAAGGTTAAGGGTAGGAAATATATGGTTTAACTGCAATAAGTGTTAAAGAAGCCTATAACAGCACAGTGAAGCTGTGACAAATTTGGAGCAGGGTGTAGCAAGATTTAGCCACATAAGAGAAGAGATTCTAAAAGACATTGCAGGTCCCTAATTATCAGATGAAAAACCAAGAAGATATCTTTGGTGGCATCTTCACACAATTGTTTAATTTTATAATTCTAGGCCAGGCGTAGTGGCTCAAAACTGTAATCCCAGCACTTTGGGAGGCCAAGGACTGTGGATTACCTGAGGTCAGGAGTTCGAGACCAGCCTGGCCAACATAGCAAAACCCCGTCTCTACCAAAAATACAAAAATTGGCCGGGTGCAGTGGCTCACACCTGTAATCCCAGCACTTTGGGAGGCCAAGGTGGGCGGATCACCTGAGGTCGGGAGTTCGAGACCAGCCTGGCCAACATAGAGAAACCCTTGTCTCTACTAAAAAAAAAAATACAAAATTAGCCAGGCATGATGGCAAATGCCTGTAATCCCAGCTACTCGGGTGGCTGAGGCAGGAGAATCGCTTGAACCTGGGAGGCAGAGGTTGTGGTGAGCTAAGATCGCACCACTGCACTCTAGCCTGGCCAACAAGAGCGAGACTCTGTCCCAAAAAATAAATAAATAGGCCGGGCACGGTGGCTCACGCCTGTAATACCAGCACTTTGGGAGGCCAAGGCGGGCGGATCACGAGGTCAGGAGATTGAGACCATCCTGGCTAACATAGTGAAACTCTGTCTCTACTAAAAATACAAAAAATTAGCCAGGTGTGGTGGCGGGCGCCTGTAGTCCCAGCTACTCAAGAGGCTGAGGCAGGAGAATGGTGTGAACCCGGGAAGTGGAGGTTGCAGTGAGCCAAGATCATGCCACTGCACTCCAGCCTGGGTGACAGAGCAAGACTCCGTCTCAAAAATAATAATAATTAATAAATAAATAAAAATACATTTAAAAAATACAAAAATTAGCCAGATATGGTGGCATGTGCCTGTAGTCCCAGCTACTCAGGAGGCTGAGGCAGAAGAATCGCTTGAACCCGGGAGGCAGAAGTTGCAGTGAGCCGAGGTCGTGCCACTGCACTCCAGCCTGGGCGACAGAGCGAGACTCCGTCTCAAAAAAAAAAATGTATAATTCTAGAGGAAACAGGAATTCTCATCTCTTTTCAAGGGTGAGAAAGGAGAAAAACAAGGGCTGCATCAGAGCACCTCTATCTACTCACGTACCATCTCTTCCCAGGAGAAGGCAACAAGGGATCACAAACGCACCAGGAGGAGAAACACTAGGGCCTGTGCTAGTCCTCAGGGATAAATCTAGGGTCCTCTGAAGAGAGAAAAATGTTCCTCAGACGGAAGACCTTTACTCTTCAGAGACCCATGGCTGAGGGAGGATCCTACCCCTAGAGCTACAAGTTTTAGTCTTATATCTAAGTCTAATCTCTCCTTCACAGGAAACCAAAAAGCAAACAAAAAAAGGGTCTGAGAAATAGGGTACAGGTTTTGCTAAACGTGAAGTCTGAAGGTTGCATGAGCTTCTTCAACACAAGGGACAAAGTTTTAATCCTGCATCTTAGCCAGAATTTATACTAGCAAGCTCCTCTATCACTCCATTCTCAGGGCCCCTTCACGACTTCCCAATGGCAACTTTTTAACTTCAGCCTGGGCCGCTGAACCCAAGAACAAAGGGCCAGCTTCAGGGCAAGCCATTCCAAGAGCCCCTATCTTTAGAAACTGTAAACACCCAGCCTGGGCAACATAGTAAGAACATCATCTCTATAAAAAAATTTTTTAAATTAGCCTGGCGTGGTGGCACGTGTCTGTAGTTCTAGCTACTTGGGACTCACTGGGGTGGAAGAATCATTTGAGCCCAGAGAGACTGAGGCTGCAGTGAGCCGTGGTGCCACTGCACACCAGCATGAGTGACAAAGCAAGACTCTGTGTCAAAAAAAAAAAAAACAGCAAACACAATCCCAATTCCAATCACCTAGGCTTAGGCCAGAAGGGCTTGGCTTCTCTGCAGCACTCTTAAACCTGGAAGCCAGGAAGGGGTAGGTAGGGATGAGGACAGGGGAGAGCTTAAGCACAGCATACACATAGCCTGAAAACTCGACATGAGTCTTCAGTCAGGGACCATCCAGAGGTAGGGATGAGGCCTTCCAAACACACTCTAAATGGAAATCAGAAGACTAAGCCTAGATCTTTGGGGAAAGGGTTTGACATTCAAGTCTCTGTCTTGGCCTTTAGCTCAAGTGGAGAATTGACCATAACTAGTAAAAAGTCCCAGCAGCAAAACAGTACAACTCATTCCTTATAACCTCCACAAACTCCGAGTCCCAGCCCTCAACTCAAACAAGATCAAAATTGAGAAGTCATACTACGTTGGGGAGAAATCCATTAAAAAGTTGACGTTATTCTACTACAGCTCTTTTCAAAGAAAAAAGAACAAAAAAGTTAACTTAAACAAATTCTTCAAGAACAAATGTACATTTTCATATAAGAGAATGAAATTTAGAAACACTTACTTCTTTGTCAGTTTTTAACAAACTCTCACTACCAGCCACTGAAGGGGTACCTAACACCTGCCCAAGAGGACGGACTACAGCATTTGCCACCTCTCGTCCAACGCTCTCTGGATAGCTGTGCAGCACACTGGTATGGCCTTGATCATTCTGAATCACCAAATGCAGTGACCTCCACTCAGAGTACATCGTGCCACTAAAGTACAATCCAAATGGCACCTGAAAAGACAAAACAGAAATGCATGTCAAATTATACTACTGGAAATTAACAGAAATAAATAAAACAGATGTATAGACTATTGGCATGATAAAGAATGCTGCAAACATCTTGCCTCTATCAGTGTTTTTCAAACTGTGGGTCATGAAACTATCAATGTTTTTCAAACTATGGGTCATGAAATAAATGTTATGGATAATATTTGTTTTATGATATAGGATGTATGATAAAGGCATCACACATAATAAAGGTAAGCAATGTTTCTGTGAAACTTGTTTCCTTTGTAATATATGCATATGTTCTGGGTCACAGTAGAAAATATATATTTTTTCTTTTGTTTTTTGAGACGAAGTTTTGCTCTTGTTGCCCAGGCTGGAGTGCAATGGTGTGATCTTGGCTCACAGCAACCTCCGCGGTTCAAGCAATTCACCTGCCTCAGCGTCCTGAGTAGCTGGGATTACAGGCATGCACCACCACGCCCGGCTAATTTTGTATTTTTAGTAGAGGCAGGGTTTCTCTGCATTGGTCAGGCTGGTCTCGAACTCCCGACCTCAGGTGATCCACCCGCCTCAGCCTCCCAAAGTGCTGGGATTACAGGCGTGAGCCACCGTGCCCAGTGGAAAATACATTTCTTATTATAGGTCTTAGTCCAAAAATTTGAAAACATAACCCTAATGTGAATATGTAGTCTCCAAGATTTTCCTGCAAGATAATTGTATAATTTTTCACACTTAACTTGTATATTCATCTGGAATTTACTTCTGTAAGTGGTGTAGGAAAGGTCTGATTTTACTTTCTTCTAAATGTATGGTCAGTTGTGTCAGCATCACCTCTTAAAAATACATCCTTTTCGCACTAAACTGAAATACTAATTCTGTCATATATTAAATTTTCATTTCTTCTAGAATCTACGAAACTTCTGTTCTATTCAACTATTTGTCTATTCCAATGCCAACCCATAATGATTTAAGTTCAGTGGCTTTATAGAATGTTTTTTCCAAAACTTTATTGTCTTCTCTAGACATTTATTCTTCAGTATACAATTTATTATTTTATCCAAATCAAAAAAAATCAACAATAAAGCCTTGCTAGAATTCTAATGGGAATTGCATATACCACCTTGCCAGCCTCATCTTCTACTGCCACTTTCCCACAAACATCCTAAGCAATGGCCACAAAGAACTACTGATGATTGCTCAAGCCCAGCAAATTCTTTCTTACCCTAAGTCACTGGTCATGCTGCTCCCACTGACTGAACTGCCATTCCCTGCCTTGATCCACCTTATGAAGTACTCAGCCTTCAAAGCCCAACTCGAATGTCCTCTCTTTGGTAAAACCTTTCTTGACTCCTTAGACCAACTCCTCTCAGCTGAGTGCCTATTACCGGATGTTCATATAAAGCTGCCCATTAGCTCATTCGTTAGTGGTGTACAGATACATTCACCACAAAAGTGTCAGCCTTTTTTGGGTGGGGACTTTGCCTCCTGAACCTCTGAGTCCCTGGCAGACAGTGGACATTGACCATGTGTTTGAGAGTGTCAAGGTTTACTGATGGGAAAAAGGAAGATATCAGAAGGTATTCCCTCTATTCCACTAAAGTGTGTCCAAAATTTTGTATGTTATAATCAAACAAAAATTGAAAAATGTTCACTTGTTTGAAGCTAATTACTAGTAAAAATAAAAGTTGGATGGTTTCCAAATACTAAATGAATATTTAATATTCAGGGTCCATCACAACACATTATTGGAAGAAAACAGATTTTAAGAAGAAAAAAAAGGACAAACTAGCTCTCAAATTCTACTGTACACTTAAGAATCATCAGGGGAGGAAAGGGTCTAGCTGAAAATGCAGACTCCTAGACCCCATTCAGAAAAAGTTCAATTCTGCAGGTCTGAGCTGGGGCCTGAGAATCTGCATTTTTAAGAAATGGCCACTACCCTCCCAATTCTGAAGAGAGGAGTATACCTTATGAAAGACCAATCAAAATAGGTTTAATAGCTATTAAATCCTTCTGACAAACTTTTTTTAAGTTTTTAAATGTAAGAAATTTTCATTCTCTAAATGTATTAATGTTTAAATGATTAAATGAAACCAAAAAATGCCTTCAAGAAACATGTAAAATAGAAAGATATAGGCCAGGTGTGGTGACTCATACCTGTAATCCCAGCACTTTGGGAGACTGAGGTGGGTGGATCACCTGAGGTCGGGAGTTCGAGACCAGCCTGGACAACATCATGGTGAAACCCCGTCTCTACTAAAAATACAAAAATTAGCTGGGCGTGGTGTCACACACCTGTAACCCCAGCTACCTGGGAGGCTGAGGCAGAAGAATCGCGTGAAACTGGGAGGTGGAGGCTGCAGTGAGCAGAGATGGCGCCATTGCACTCCAGCCTGGGCGACAAAAGCAAAACTCCACCTCAAAAAAAAAAAAAAAGATATAGAAAGGATACAATGAAAAAGCTGAACTAAAACATCAAAATATATGTAACAGAAAAAAAGATGCTAAACTTTAACAAGATGCAGACAAAAAACATTAAAACAAAGAAATGCATTATAATTACAGATACATTAAGTAAAACAATGAAGAGAACATAAACATTAGAAACAAACATGGAAGAAACACAAAGGCAACTAAAGTATCATTTTGTACCTATTAAACTAACAAAACAAGTGATAAAACTCAACTCTGGCTCACACCTGTAATCCCAGCACTTTGAGAGGCAGAGGCGGGCAGATCACCTGAGGTCAGGAGTTTGAGACCAGCCTGGCCAACAGGGCAAAACCCTGTCTCTACTAAAAGTACGAAAATTAGCTGGGTGTGGTGGCGGGCACCTGTAATTCCCAGCTACTCAGGAGGCTGAGGCAGGAGAAGCTTGAACCCGGGCAGCAGAGGTTGCAGTAAGCTGAGATCGCACCACTGCACTCCAGCCTGGGTGACAAGAGCAAGACTCCGTCTCAAAAAAAGAAAAAACAAAAAACTCAACTCTGATGAGGCGCTAAGGAACCAACTGAGAGATTAGGGCAATGATTTTTAATAGAAAAACCTGTCACCTAGAGGCACTGTGGAAAAAAGTGTACTTTTGGTTAGCACAATGACTGGGGCAAGCTGCTGGTATTACAGGCAGAGTCAGGAAATCCAGACATCCTGTACTGCATGAGACAGTCCTGCACAATGAACAATTATGCCACATCTCACATGACTTTTGAACATCTGCTAGAAAATCATTGTCTGAGCCTAAAAATTAACTTCATTTACATATAAATACAAAATATATTGTGCTATTTTAACAGACTGAATTTTCCAATAATGCAATTAATCATGTAAATTGAGGAAGACTAAACTTCATTATCTTTAGAACCAAGAACTGTTCACAACTCTAGAAAAATCACATCACCAGGCCAGGTGCGGTGGTGGCTCACACCTGTAATCCCAGCACTTTAGGAGTCCAAGGCGGGCGGATCACCTGAGGTTGGGAATTCGAGACTAGCCTGACTAACATGGAAAAACCCCGTCTCTACTAAAAATACAAAATTAGCTGGGCATGGTGGTGCATGCCTGTAATCCCAGCTACTCAGGAGGCTGAGGCAGGAGGATCACTTGAACCTGGAAGAGAGAGGTTGCTGTGAGCCCAGATCACACCACTGCACTCCAGCCTGGGCAACAAGAGCTAGTATACAAGCTCTGTTTACAGCTATTACACAGTTCTAGCTGTCACCTAGAAGGAATGCAGACCCAGACTTGCCAGATAATCCAATTTTTGAAGAGACACAGAAAATCTGGACATTTCTATAGTCTCCTACTCTTTAAATGTTATCAACTAAACTCAAAACAAAACAAAACAAAACAAAAACAAAAACAAAAACAAAAAAACACAATGTCGGCTAAAAAAAAAACTTATCTATGGTCCAATTTATGCCTCTGATCACAAATAAAGGCATATACTAGTTTTGGTAACTGAATTACCAAAATCCTTGTGGAAAGAGGATAGTGAAGTGTATACTTTGTATAAGCTGTTGATGCCCCAGAAGTCACCCCAACCCACCTTTGTTGCAGGGGCTGGGCTTATAACCCAACTATGGAGGTCCTACAACTTCACTTTATTTCATCGTGGTTGCTGTTAGGGAAAAAAAGGATGAAGGCAAAGTGCAGTGACAGATTTGGTAGAGGGAGTTCCATTAGGCCCAGTACTGTCCGTGGCCAGCCTACTCTTTTCTTTTTTTCTTTTCTTTTCTTTTTTTTGAGATGGAGTCTCACTCTGTCACCCAGGCTGGAGTGCAATAGCGCCATTTTGGCTCACTGCAACCTCCGCCTCCCGGGTTCAAGCAATTCTCCTGCCTCAGACTCCTGAGTAGCTGGGACTACAGGCGCCCACCACCACACCTGGCTAATTTTTGTATTTTTAGTAGAGATGGGGTTTCACCATATTGGCCAGGCTGGTCTCGAACTCCTGACCTTGTGATCCACCCACCTCGGCCTCCCAAAGTGCTGGGATTACAGGCATGAGCCACTGCGCCTGCCCAGCCTACTCTTAAACACACAAATAAGAACCTCCTCTTGCTGTTGTGGCTTAGGCTATCCAAAGCAACAAACCTCGGAGATCCTGGAGAACGTTACTTTCAGGAGCCAGTACTGCTGCACCGCCTAGGCCCTCCTAGGCAAGAATCAACCTCTCAGGATAGCACCATGGCATCTGTATCAACCTCTCAGGATAGCACCATGGCAGAACCCTCATGTGTCTTGATCACACTTGCCATGTCTTCGTCTACTTGCCATGGGGCTGTTTGTAGCTCCATCCTGTTAATAAGTTGGCACACTTGTAAGGCACCTCAGGCTGATATGTCATTTTCCTAAACATTCACCCAAGGATAGCATGAACGTTTTGCCAGTACAAAGCAGAAGACAAACGGTGCCTTGATCCGGCAATTTGACTTAAGTTTATCCTTATAAAACAACTCCATTTTTAAAAATGTACAAGATGCTCACTGTAGTATTACACATGAGATGGGGAAGTGGGTGTAATTTAACTTCCATCAATAATGGGAAAATTTCATAATTAGGACATATTAATTCTATATACTATTACGTAGCCATTAAACACCGAGATTACAGAGAAGCATAAAAACATAGATGAGAGTGGTTAAGAGCCAGTGCTCTGGAACTAGGCTTCATAGATTCAAATCCCAGCTCTACCTGCAAGCTGGGTAACGTTGCAAAAGTTACTCTACTTTTGTGTTGGAACATCCTCATCTGTAAAATGGGGATAATAATAGAATAACGCCAGGTATGGTGGCTCACGCCTATAATCCCAGCACCATGGGAGGCGGAAGCAGGCAGATTGCTTGAGTCCAAGAGTTTGAGACTAGCCTAGGCAACATGGAGAAAACCCAACTCTACAAAAAACACAAAAAAGTTAGCCAGGCATGGTGGCGCACACTTGTAGTCCCAGCTACTCTGAAGGCTGAAGTGGGAGGATCACTTGGATCCTGGTGTTGGGGCTGCAGTGAGCCATGATTGTGCCACTTCACTCCAGCCTGGGCTACAGAGCGAGACTCTGTCTAAAAAAAAAAAAAAAAAAAAAAAAAGCAAATAGTAGATTAGGAGCCTACACATTGTGTTTGTTGTGGTGGTGATTAAAGAATCACATATGTAATCTGTTTGAAACATGCCCTTGTCCATGTAAGCAATCAATAAATAACTATTAAATAGAGAAAGAAAAACATATATATCGTAATTACAACCAGATAAACACATAGGCCAGACGCGGTGGCTCACACCTGTAATCCCAGGACTTTGGGAAGCCAAGGTGGGTGGATCACCTGAGGTCAGGAGTTCGAGACCGGCCTGACTAACATGGTGAAACCCTGTCTTTACTAAAAAATACAAAAATTAGCTGGGCTTAGTGGTGTGTGCCTGTAATCCCAGCTACTTGGGAGGCTGAGGCAGTAGAATCTCTTGAACCTGGGAGGGTGAGGTTGCAGTGACCCGAGATGGCGCCACTGCACTCCAGCCTGGGCAACACTGCAAGACTCTGTCTCAAAAAAAAAAAAAAAACAACAACAAGATAAACATACAGCTGTGACTAAAGATTAGAAGGATGGTAGAGAAATGCAAGTACAGTTGACCCTTGAACAACATGGGTTTCAACTGCTAAGGTCCACTTACATATGGATTTTCTTCCATTTCTGCCATCCCTGAGAGAGCAAAACTAATGCCTCCCCTAACTCCTCAGCCTACTCAACATGCAGATGATGAGGATGAAGACCTTAATGATCCACTACCACTTAATGAATAGTAAATATATTTTCTCTTCCTTATAATTCTTAATAACATTTTATTTTCTCTTACTTTAAGAATATGGCATATAATATATATACAAAATATGTATTATTTGACTGTTTATGTTATTGGCCAGGTTCCTGGTCAACAGAAGACTATTAGTTGTTTTGGCAGAGTCAAAAGTTACATGAAAATTTTTGACTGCACAGGGTCAGTGCTCCTAACCCTTATGATGTTCGAGTCAACTGTAGTTTTAACTTAGTGGTAGAAATGTTGGTACAACTTAATGTAATGTTTTTATTACTACATCTTCATGTCACAGAATTGGTAAGTACATTTCAGCATCCTGACTATACATATGAACATTCAGAGACACTGGAAGGGACCACCAAGTAGACTTATTCAATAAACAGCTATTAACCATCTATTTTGTCCAATGCAGTGTTAAAACCATTAAGAAGAAAGATTAATAGGACTTGGTTCCTGTTTTCAATGAGTTTATGGCTTAATTAAGGAGATTAAGATGTATACATTGATATGGTTTGGCTCTGTGTCCCCACTCAAATCTCATCTTGAATTGTAACTCCCACAATTCCCATATGTCATGGGAGGAACCCTGTGGGAGGTGACTGAATTACGGGGGCAAGTCTTTACGGCGCTGTTCTCATGACAGCAAATGAATCTCACGAGATCTGATGGCTTTTTAAAAACCGGAGTTTGCCTGCACAAGTTCTCTCTTTGCCTGCCGTCATCCACATAAGATGTGACTTGCTCTTCCTTGCCTTCAGCCATGATTGTGAGGCTTCCCCAGCCACACGGAACTAGGATTTCTCCATTAAACCTCTTTCCTTTGTAAATTGCTCAGTCTCGGGTATGTCTTTATCAGCAGCATGAAAACAGACTAATACATACCATAAATAACTATAACATAAGTTAGAACATTAAAATGTTGAATGTGATATTTTTAAAAACTATAGGCAAGATGCCATGGAAGTTCAAAGGAAAAAGATTACTTTTGATTGAAAGATAGGCTGAGCTGGAAAACAACAGGGTAAGATCAGTGAAGACTATAGATACAGAGCATATGAATTGTGCATTGAAAGAAGGGTATAATTTTGACAGAGGTAAGAAAATTGAGGTGATAAGACTGAAGGTAAAAAGGGGCAGATGAGGCCGGGTGCAGTGGCTCACGCCTGTAATCCCAGCACTTTGGGAGGCCGAGATGGGCAGATCATGAGGTCAGGAGATCAAGACCATCCTGCCTAACACAGTGAAACCCCATCTCTACTAAAAATACAAAAAAAAATTAGTCGGGCGTGGTGGCACACGCCTGTAGTCCCAACTATTCAGAAGGCTGAGGCAGGAGAACAGTGTGAACCTGGGAGGCGGAGCTTGCAGTGAGCCAAGATTGCGCCACCGCACTCCAGCCTGGGTGACAGAGCGAGACACCGTCTCAAAAAAAAAAAAAAAAAAAAAAAAAAAGGGGGGGTGGGGGGTGTCGCAGATAAAAGAGAGAACAAAATACATAGAAGAGCCAAGTGTGGTGGCTCATGCCTGTAATCCCAGCACTTCGGGAGGCCGATGCGGGTGAAATCATCTGAGATCAGGAGTTCAAGACCAGGCTGACCAACACGGTGAAACCCCATCTCTACTAAAAATACAAAAACTAGCAGGGCGTGGTGGTGTGCGCCTGTAATCCCCGCTACTCAGGAGGCTGAGGCAGGAGAATCGCTTGAACCCAGGAGGCGGAGGTTGCAGTGAGCCGAGATCACACCACTGCACTACAGCCTGGGTGACAGAGCGAGACTCCATCTCAAAAAAAAAAGGAAGAAAAGAAAATACATAAAAGAAAGGAAACTTGCTTCAAGTAGCAAAAAAAAAAAAAAAAGCACTAGAAACTGAAAACCCAGAGCCAAAGGAAAGAAAGCTACATATAGAAAGTGGTAAGGTTTCAAAGGTAAGCAGTGACCAATTTTGAAGGACTCTGAATGTTAGGATTGAATACTTGTAATTAATTCAGTAAAACTGGAGGCAGAAAATGAGCAAAAGTTTAACCTTATCTTAGCCAGGCATGGTAGCGCACACCTGTAATCCCAGCTACTCGGGACTCTGAGGCATGATAATCATTTGAACCCAGGAGGTGGAGGATGCAGTGAGCCGAAATCGCACCACTGCACTCCAGCCTCAGCAACAGAGGAAGACCCTGTCTCAAACAAAAAAAAAAAAAAAGAAGAAAGTTTAACCTTACCGTAGGCATGACACATCAGGAGCTAAATTTCCATTAAATCAATTTGATGGAAGTGTCCAAGATACACTGAAGGGATAGTAGAAGAGCAAACTCCAATGTGCCTACCATATAGGCTAAGGTTGAGGGCGGTTGGGGGGAACGGGGAGGTGTGAGGCACTGTAGTGAGATATAATGATATAACTGTCAAGTTAGATGATTAAGGACTTCAACTGCTATATTAGGGATCCTGAGTCCCCTCCCCAGTTGGCTGTCTGCTATCAACCTGAGCTGCTAGCAGAGAAACCTCTACCTTCAATGCTCCAGAAGTAAATATGATGGGAAGAAGGGGAAGAAGTCAACAGTGCTCCCCTGCAGATCCCTTGATTTCCTTCCCAACTCTATATGTACTCATTTTCTAGGTATTCTCTCTGGAGGTTGTGTGTGCTGGGTAACAGCTTATGGCTTGTAAGCACCACCGCAAAATAACATGCAAGTTTGGTCTAAATGACAAATTACCAAAATAATCAATACAATGGTGGACACTCTAAGACCACAGCCTGACATTAATTACATCAGTTGATTCAAACAATATTTATTACATGCCTTCTATGCAACAAGCACAGAAAATAAACAACATCCCTGTTCCCAAGGAGCTTCAAGTCTCATTACAGAAAACAATTCTTTAAAACTTTGTAAAGTACATCCAGACATCAGTTATTTCATTAAACAAACATTAAACATCAGCTACATGTCAAATTTGTCCTAGGATTTAGGAATGCAAATATAAACAAAACACAATGGCTGCCCAAGAGAAAGTTTCATAGTGAGGAAGGCAAGAGAAATCAAAGATGACACCATGGTACAGTAGTATTCAGTATGGTAACTGATGAGTTATGACAGCAGCATAATACAACAAAACTAACTACTTGAGGCTTGGCGTGGTGGCTCACGCCTGTAACCCCAGCACTTTGGGAGGCCGAGGCGGGTGGATCACTTGAGGTCAGGAGTTTGAGACCAACCTGGCCAACATGGCGAAGCCTCATCTCTACTAAAAATACAAAAATTGGCCGGGTGCAGTGGCTCATGCCTGTAATCCCAGGACTTTGGGAAGCCGAGGTGGGCAGATCACCTGAGGTCGGGAGTTCAAGACCAGCCTGACCAACATGGAGAAACCCCGTCTCTACTAAAAATACAAAATTAGCTGGGCATGGTGGCACATGTCTGTAATCCCAGCTACTCAGGAGGCTGACGGAGGAGAATCACTTGAACCTGGGAGGTGGAGGCTGCGGTGAGCCGAGGTGGCGTCATTGCACTCCAGCCTGGACAACAAGAGCGAAACTCTGTCTCAAAAATAAAAAATAAAATAAAAAAAATAATAAAAATACAAAAATTAGCCAGGTGTGGTGGCGGCTGCCTGTAATCCCAGCTACTCAGGAGGCTGAGGCAGAAGAATTGCTTGAACCTGGGAGGCGAAGGTTGCAGTGAGCTGAGATCACACCACTGCACTCTAGCCTGGGTGACAGAGCAAGACTCTGTCTCAAAAAAAAAAAAACTACTTGAGATCTTGCTTGAGCACAATGTACCTTTGCATAATTTACCATTTTCAAAGAGCTTTTACATGTTACTTCATTTTATTCCAATAACAACCCTAGAAGGTTAGGTAAGACAGACGTCACTAACCACTAGGTAAGGAAACAAAGTAAAGCTATGACTTGCTCAGGATCACATCAAGTAACAGCAGATCTGGGACAAGAAACTCCATCTCTTGCCTCAAAGTCCAATGCTACTTCCCTTTGTCCTGACTCCATACCTCACCATATGACTTTGGATAAGTCAACTGGCATTTCTCTTTTTGAGACAAGGTCTCACTCTGTTGCCCAGGCTACAGCGCAGTGGCACAATCTCCGCTCACAGCAGCCTCTGCCTCCCAGGCTTAAGCAATCCTCCCACTCAGCCTCCCAAGTAACTGAGACCACAGGTGTGTGTCACCATGCTCTGTTAATTTTTAGAAAAATTTTTATAGAGACAAAGTCTCATTATGCTGCCCAGGCTGGCCTCAAACTCCTGGGCTCAAGCAATCCTCCCACCTCAGCCTCCCAAAGTGTTGGGTTTACAAGTCAGCCACCGCACCCGGCGACCTGGCATTTCTTTGTCATAGTTTCATCATCTGTAAAACAGCGAGAATACCTGCAGTGCCTACCTAGAGTGACCTGGGAGAAGGATCAAATAAAGCAACCTAAGTTGACATATTTTGAAATGTACCAATGGAAGGTACACATTATAAGACATGCCTATTTCTTTTGGGAAAAATAGGATACAGGGTGCTAAAACACTGAGCAAATAAATAAACTGTGCTTTTTTAAGATGCACCAAATTCATCTATATAACCTCATGACTAATAAAGGAAGGGACTATACTTCATATTTCTGTTGCAGTCCCATTGACCCCATAAGGCAAACATCAATAAAGCTGGCAAAAAAGGAATGTATTCACCTATGTACCAGACGCTATTAGAGATTCTATCAAACACCTGAATTACAGGAAACAAAGACAGGTTCTGCCTGCATCTCTCCCAAAACATGGAAAACGGTAGTTTTTGGTAAGCTACCCAAAGAACATTTGAATACCCTGTCTGCCCCCTACCAGCACCACCACAGTTCTCATCTTTTATGCCTCAGACATTCTCTGAGGCATAAAACAGACCTCTGTCCAATACAGCAGCTATCTCATGTAACTATTTAAATTTTAAAAACTTTTAATTTTAATAGTTTTAAGTTTAAACTATTTGAATCAAACATTGCTTCCTTAGTTACACTAGTCATTTTAAGTGCTTACGAGTCACATGTGGCCAGTGGCTACCATATTAGAGCAGGTAAGATTTAGTTCCATGATTGCAGAAAATTCTATTTGACAGAGCTGCTTCAGATACAACACTATTATTTTAACTTTGATTAGACTCCTTGAGGACAGGGGCCGTGTCTTATTTATCTTTGTATTCCCAGTTTATATAGCTAAGTGCATTTCACACACCAAGTACTCACTATCCTCAACTTATTATTTTCAACTGTACCAGGGTGTGAAAACGATATGCATTCAGTAAAAACCGTACTCTGATTATCCACATAACCATTGTTTTTCACTTTCAGTACAGTATTCAATCAATTACATGAAATAGTCAACACTTTATTATAAAATAGGCTTTGTGCTAGACAATTTTGCCCAACTGTATGCTAATGTAAATGTTCTGAGCATGTTTAAGGTAGATGAGTCTAAGCTATTCTTTTCAGTAGGTATATTAAATGCATTTTTGGCTTACGATCTTCTCAACTTTGATAGGTTTATTGGGAAGTAATCCCATCATAAGTTGAGGGGCCTCTAGATATCTAATTGAGTTTCTCAAACATAGCAGATCACTCTCTCCCCTTCCCTATCCCATGCACACACAGACATGCAAACACAACACAACAATACACAAGACAACCTTTCTCATGGGGAAGGGGTCGGGGGTGAAAGGGGACACCGTCCAGAGGAAGGAGGCCTGCTTTCTAGTCCTGGAGGTGCTAGAAGCTAACCATGTAGCCTTGGCCAAGTTACTTTCCGCATCTATAAAAAGTTACAATGAAACTCCATGCACCTTAATTTTAAAACTTAAATCATCTCGCACCAAAGAAAATCAAGTATTCTGCCCAAAAAGTCTTTGCACATGTGAGGAAACACACCTGCTAACACTGATGAGTACCTCATATTAAACAGAATCCATTTCTAGGTCCCAAGCTATCATGATTAGAGTCACTTTTGTTCTCTGAGCATGTGGAATTTTTCACCTTTACTTTGGGGCACAACTACAGACTTAAACCTTCAGCCTTAAAGATTGAGTTTCTTCCATGTGCTAAAGCAAGAACTGGATACTGTGTCCATATCTGATCAGACACACAAGGACAAGTTTCTTGAGTATCTGAATTTAACATAAGTTGTCCCATCAGTTTCTATTAGTGCTAAACCTAAAAACTGACCAAATAATACAAAATGGAACCAAGAAAATTTTTCCATAACAGTCCTTATAAAGAATATTTTATGGGCCGGGGACAGTGGCTCATACCTGTAATCCCAGCACTTTGGGAGGACTAGGCAGGCAGATCACTTAAGGTCAGCAGTTCGACACGAACCTGGCCAACATGGCGAAACCCCCTCTCAGCTAAAAATACAAAAAAATTAGCCAGGTGTGGTGGTGGGTGCTTATAGTCCCAGCTACTCAGGAGGCTGAGGCAGGAGACTCATTTGAACCCAGGAGGCAGAGGTTGTAGTGAGCTAAGATTGCGCCACTGCACTCCAGCCTGGGGGACAGAGCAAGACTGCATCTCAAAAAAAAAAAGAATATTTTACGAAATGTGTTTTTAATTCAGTCTACATACTTTGTCATGTTTAACTGCTATACAAAAAAAAATCTTTATTGTCCAAAAACCTCTTCATAATGACCTTCACACACATATTCACTAACTTTTGCAAATGCTTACATGGTTGTAAGACCAACCAAGAACAAATCCAATCTGAATTATTGGTCTGCCTTCCTTTAAACTTGTAAATATGGCAAATGGGGCAATGGCAGTTCAGGCATTCTGCAATAAATATGTGCTAAATTTGTCAATTCCTGTGACATCATGATTTTACTCTTCATTAAGTATTTAACGTCATCTCTCCTGGTGAACAGGACCAACCATTACCAATGGCAATCCCATCTGCTTGTATTTACCAAATACCAACAAGGCAGTGGCATTTAGTGGATGACAACTAAACACTTTTTTGGACAATGAAGTAGGGAACACATGTAAAGGTCTAACAGTAATAAAAAGACTTTACCTACAGACATGATTGCGTCTGACTGTGATAGAATCAGACATTAAAAATCAAACAATGTTGATTGCACATGGTTAGTTACAGAGTGCCTTGCAATTGGTAAGAACTCAATGTGTGTGTTCAACTGCTGGACAAATTACTGAACATAACTAGCATATTAATTCCTAAGCAAAAAGAACAAAACTGTATAAGCCGGGAACTACCAAACATCTTTTACAAAAATGGAAATAGAGAAGAATCTGTTCGCAACATGATCTATCTATGACATAAAAGGACCCAAACATTCCACTGAGTAAAAGCTTTGTGAGTCTGTATGTCAAAGCACTGGAAGGAATACAGAGATGAAGAAAACATAGTCCCTGCCCTAAAGCTTCTCATAATCTAGAAGTAGGGACAGAACTACAACTCAGAAAAATAACTGATAAGTTTCACTATGATGTTCCTAAAGAGCAAATTGGAAGGACTCAAGGTGGGTAGGGGTCAGGGACAGAGGTATCTTGAAGGGAATGCTTAAAACTAATGCAGCCAGAGACAGGAAGAAAAGGGTATGTAGGCCTGGCACGGTGGCTCACATCTGTAATCCCACCACTATGGCAGACCATAGTGGGTGGACTGCTTCAGCCCAGGAGTTTGAGACCAGCCTGGGCAACATGGAGAAACCCCATCTCTACAAAAAAAAATTCAAAAATTAGCCAGGCGTGGTAGTCCCAGCTACTTGGGAGGCTGAGGTGGGAGCACTGCTTGAGCTCAGGAGGCGGAAGTTGCAGTGCTTGAGCTCAGGAGGCGGAAGTTGCAGTGAGCCAAGATCATGCCACTGCATTCCAGCCTGGGCAACAGAGCAAGACTCTGTCTAAAAAAAAGAAAGAAAGAAAAGAAAAGGGTGTGTATATGTACATAGGAGAGAGCAGAAGTGTGTGCGTTTGGGTGGGACGGCCAGAACGTTCAGAGGACGGTCTAGGCAGACGACCAGCATCTGTAAAAACGACCCAGAGGTTAGAGACGCTACACCTATAAGTATGTATATTTAGGAAAATTGCAAACGAGCAGTTTGCATAAGATGCATACATTTTAAATGTTCCAGATGACTCAGAATCCCTGCAGAGAATTCCACCCCTAACAGTCTTTCACAAGGTGTAGTGGTCAGTGAACCTAAAGATCTCTGCGGGTGGAATCTGCAAGTTTGACAAGCTCCCAGACAATTCTCCTGCACACTTAAGCCGGAGAAACAGAGATCCTTTTTGAGATGCAGAATTATCAAATTACATGCGCTTCCCAAACTTTGCTGCAGGCTGGAATCACTTGGGCATCTTTAAAAAAAATATATTGAAGTCTGGCTTTCAACTCCAGACATTCTGATTGTTTTGGTCTGGGATGCCACATGGGCATCAGAAACCTTTACAATTTCCCCCAGGTGATTCTACAGTGTAGCAAAGTTGGAGAGCCACTGCCCTAATTGTTAAGCACTTGGGTCTCTGGAGTCGGATGCTTCGGTTCAAATTACTAGCTATGTGACCTTCGGTAATTAAGTCACCCAACCACCCAGGGACTCAGTTGCCTCGTCAGTAAAACGGGGACAATAATCCTACCTCACAGGGTTGCTGTGAAGTTAGACGTGGACAACGTAATGGCCTGGCATGATGCCTGGCGGATAAGAAGCGCTTAATGGGGGTTAGCTGTTTACTCTCATCAACTCTTCCTCATCAGTGTCACTGTGCAATGTGCAGCATCGTCCCCACTGGGCGACAGCAACTCGCCTAACCTTTCTGCTGGACCAAATACTTCGCGGGAGTTGTCTCGCTCCGCTCCAGACCCGCCCCCTCCCCCAGGTTGCCAGGAGAGAGCTTCGCCCAGCCCGGGTAGCTCCCAAGGATTAGACCGGGTTTACACAGACTCGACAGCAGCCGCCCACTCCAGGGCCAAGCTTTCCCCGCCCCCGTGGGTCTCCCAAATATTTGCAGATGCGCTTCCAAAGGCCGGGCCCCTGGAGCACCCAGAGCCAAGAAACTAGCCTCAGCCGTCCCTTGACCGCCGGGAGGAGAAGAGAGGGAAGGGGAGGGGAGGGTCCGGCCGCCGCGGGGCCGGCTGCCCGGTTACCTGAGGCGACGGGCGGGGCCCGCATCGCCGGGGCGGGCTCCGCCGCCGGCCGTCCTCGGCCTTCCGCCTCACGCGACCCGCGCCATAGGGCTGGCGCTTTCACCGTCCTGGCCGGCTGTCCTCAGGCGGTCCGTCAGTCCACCCGTCAGCGACTCTCCCAGGGCGCCAAGAGACGACGAAGGCCAGTCGGGCCAGCCGGCTGGGATCTGCTCAGGCAACTTCCGACTGCCAGGGGCGGCGGCGTCAAATAACTCCCGAGCCAAGTGGGCCACTGCGCGTGCGCAGTGCGCCTAATCAGAGCTTTCTGCGGGGCTGAACCGGTGGCGTCAAATAATTCCCGAGACACAGAGCCGGAAGCTGCGCCTGCGCAGCTATCCCAGATCGCCGCGCGGGACGCATTCTGTTCCTCCCTTTCCGGATCAAGTGGAGAGGGAGGAGTGAAGTGACGGATGCACCCACCTCATCGCGGCACAGAGAAGGCGCTCCACCTGCGTCCTTAGAAATCTTACGGCATCCACTCTATCTGCTTTCGGTGCAGACGGATAAGGGGCTTCTCTGCAAGATTCTGGCTCCCACCCAGGTTCTAGGAATTTCTCCCAGCCCACCATTACAGCACTCTTCCTCTGAACTGATGCCCTTTACTCGCCGCCGTCTTATTACGCGGGCACAGCATTAATTATGAACAGTGCTCTATTCCAGGCCCGATGTGGGTTACAAAGGTGAATCGAACATAAGATTTAGAGCCTCTCATTAAAGAGCTGAATCTGATCGAGATAAGACAGTAGTAATAATAGTAAGAGATACTACTTCGAGCACCTGCAATGCGCCAGACATTTTGTAAACAATACCACTTTCAATAATTTGCTTTCACTTCAACGAAGAAAATAATACCATTGGAGAGGTACAGCTTAAGTGCTTTGAGAGTCTAAAGGAGGAAACTTGGACTGAGAAAGAAGAGGAGGGAGGGATGGTGGAATTCTTCACGGAGGACCTGGCCTTGAGACTGACCTTGGGTATTGAGAGAGGGAGGAGGGGTCAGGGTTTTGAGTAGAGGTGAAGGCACGGTTGTCTGAAAAGCAAAAGGGAGCAAAGAAGATTCTGACTCCTCACCTCAGTTAGAAGAGACTATGGAGGAATGAGTGAAAAGGGAACTAGTATCCTCACAGAAAGGGTAAAACTGAAGAGTGTTTCCTCAAGACCACACCTCACCCCCCGGGAAAATAGCTACAGGAAGGAAGAGGGAAAAGGAGGGTAAGAATGTGCTAGGACAGGAACGAGGCTATGTCCAGGACACTGGATCCAAGCAATACATTTCAATTAAACACAGTGTGACAAATTACGTAGTTGGCTAACTCAAGATCTATTTCAACCACTCCCTTGCCTTTCTATACTACAAGGGCTGAAAAGCAAAGCATACAGCCCTCAACTTTCTTTGCTGCTAAGGGTGGCAGTGAGACAAAGTCCTGGCCACTAAGATGTAGGCAGAAGTATCAAAGGAGACCTTCCCTTCCTTCTTCCCTTGGAGAAGTTTGTGTCCTTCACTTTTCCCCTGCTTCATGCTTGGAACTGGGTAACACCTGGGGGCACAGCAGCCTAGAGGCCATGAGGAGGGCTGTGCTAAGGAAGGTGGAGCAGAAGGACAGGAGCCTGTTTGTTTAAGTCATACTCAAGCAGCTACACAAACCCTGTACTACCTTCCTGTCTTATCGGGATGAGGGATCTTATATATACCAGAGTTTGTTGAGTTTTCTGTTACTTGCAACCAGATGCATTCTAACACAATTAATACTGAACACCTGTAACAGACAAGGGAGGGGTGACTAACTGGAAGAACAACAGGTGATGGGAATTGGAAAAGTGACAGGCACAGAGGATGGGAAAGCTGTCCAAAAGCCCTTGGGGAGATGATGAAAATACAGCTATCACCCTCCTAGTGGTTTCAATTCATTCCTGAAATTTTGCTTCTAAGTGGAAAGCTGTTAAATTTTTCCCATTAATTAAAATGGGCAAAATTGTGTTCAATTCCAGCCTAAGGCACCTAAATATTTTTAACAGAAAAAATATATTGATGCAACAGAAAATTATACAAACAATAATTTTGCTTAAAATATGGTTTTTACATAACATGTAAGGCAGTAAGACTTACTGCTGTGGACAGAAAGACAAGATTTAATATTAGGTGCAAGTTGGTGGAGGAGAGATGCAAGTGAGTGGTTCTCTAAATGATAGTTTATTTTTTTAAGACACAAGGCCTCGCTGTGTTGCCCAGGCTGGCTTCAAACTCCCAGGCCCAAGCGATCCATCTGCATCAGCCTCCCAAGTAGCTGGAACTAAAAGCACACATCACTGTGCCTGGCATAAAAGATGTTTTTTCTGCACTGTTTGCTAATTTTTTAAAACTTTTGAGGGCTTCACTTAAACAAACATAAAAATAAAACACACATACACCCATATACCTCGAGGGAAAATTAAAGACTAAACATTAGAACACTTTGAAACATTTGAGAAAAGCACACATGTACAATAAACTTAAGAGACACATGAGATGCTAGACATAGTAAAACATTTTGGATTCTCCAAACATAGTGCACAATTCAAATTTGTTCCATGGCATGATCTCTAACTAGAAACATTGACTAAATTGGGGAATGTCTTCGTCTGAAACCGTAATGTCAAAATATCATTTTGTATAGTATGTTTGGAAAGGCACAGAATTGGAAAAAAGAGGAGCAGCGGTATAAGCTTTTGTGACAGACTTTTTTCCAAAGATGACTACACCAGTCTGTTTTGTTTTATTTACCCTGAAAGCATCATTCTGGGAGATGCCATACCAATCTATATGACCCATCCCATGGTTCTCCTTATGATGTAACCGACACTCCTCCCACTGAGAAGTGGGATTGATGTTCCTTCTCCTTGAGTCTGGCTTAGTCTGTGACCATTCCAACCAATAGGGCAAAAGTGATGCTATGTGATTTCTGGGGCTAGGTCATAAAGAAGACACAGCTTCTACCTGGTTGCTCCCTATCACAGTGCTCACTCTTGGACCCCAGCCACCATGTTGGAAGCCCAAGCCACATAAAGAAAATATGAAGAGGGGTTCCAGCTACCAGCTCTAGCTAAGTTTCTAGTGACAGTCAGCATCAATAGCCAGACATATGAGTGAGGAAGCCTTCAGATGATACCAGACCCCAGGCTTCAAGCCTCCACCCCAACCTGACACCAAGCTGAGCAGGGACAAACTAACCCTATTGAGAGCAGCCCATAAGAGACGTGGATCCATGAAAAATATTGAGCAGTCCATATAGCAGATTCATGAGTAAAATAAATATTGTCATTTACCCCAGCCACTAAGTTTTGGGTTAAATTGTATACAGTCGCAGTAATTGGAACACTTTTCAAGAACCATAATTGAGAAAAGTTTGTAAATGAACAGCTGTATGTGAGATACGTCTGTGGCCATTTTTTTCTTGTTTTATTTTTCCTTCTTTTTTAATTGTGCAGTACCAGCTTGGGGTAGAAACAGTTGGTCAGACCCATTGCTGTTTCTCCTGAACCTAACACAATACTGGCATGGTGTAAGTGCTCAATGAACATGTGTTGGATGGATGGATGGATGGATGGATGGATGAGGGGACAGATAGAAACTTCATTGGCTCAGTGCTGAACCCACCTACTTGCTCCTACTGTTAAGTCTTAGTGGATAGTATCCAGTGGTTGATGGTAGTAACACCATTAGATTCAGGCAAGTGAGGCCCCTTGTGCCAGACCCTCTGCCTTAAGAGGGTCCTGCACTTTGGACTGTATTCCTCAAAAGTTTGTAAGTGCCCTTCTGGGGCTAGCAATGCCATTCAGGAAGGGTGTCTCTGTCTAGACCAGATCCCATGTGACTCTTGTTGACCACAATTTTCTACCTTGAAATTTTCTAAGTCTCTCTCCAGTGGTTGGGACTAGCTAGGGTGAGTGGTGCCACCTAGGTAGGGCAACCGAGCTCCAGACCAAGTCCGTTCCCTGTGGGTCCCATTTGCCATTTCTCCTCTTCAGGGTGCTCTCCAACCCTCTCTCTTACCCCTACCCATCTCTCACACATATGCAGGGTCAACCAGATGCCCTGAGAAGCTCCAGAATTCATGTTTATGGAGTCATCATGGCCAGATCTGGTTCTGAGAGCAGCCTTGCAAGCAGCTCACTCCTGCTGCCTGGTGTAGAATTTCTTTCACCAGATTATATGAGATTAGGCTGTCAGAAATGGTGTTGACATGCTGATTTGGGGTAACTTTCACTCATTCGGACACAGCATGAGTTCAAAGGTCTGGGCTCTGCAAATGCTTGTGCTTGAGCTGCCTGAGTGGGTATATGCCTTGGCTTGTACCTCTGTCTTCAGACCAGAGTACTACCTCTGGCTTATTGCAGCCAGGGTGATCTTGGGGAGGGGGATACGTGTGGCAGGCATCCTTTACCTGTGCACCCCTTCCCCAGCTGACTCCAGGGCAGTCACCTCACTGCTTTGGCAGACTCCGGATCAGCTGTCAGTCTGTCCTCCAGGATTGGCCGTGCCTATCTCCTCTGTCTTAGTCTGCTCAGGTTGCTATAACAAAATACTACAGCCTGGGTACCACAGTCTAAACAACAGATGTTTATTTCCCACAGCTCTGGAGGCTGGGAGGTCCAAGATCAAGGTGCTGGCCTATTTGGTTCCTGGTGAGGGCCCTCTTCCCCGCTTGCCTTCTTGCTATGTCCTCATGTGTTGGAGAGAGGAAGCTTTGGGTGTCTCTTCTGCTTCTTATAAAGGCATTAAACCCAGCTGGGCGCAGTGGCTCACGCCTGTAATCCCAGTACTTTGGGAGGCCCAGGCGGGTGGATCATTTGAGGTCAGGAGTCCGAGACCAGCCTGGCCAACCAGCAAAACCCTGTCTCTATTAAAAATACAAAAATTAGGCCCGGCGCAGAGGCTCACGCCTGTAATCCCAGCACTTTGGCAGGCTGAGGCGGGCGGATCACAAGATCAGGAGATTAAGACCATCCTGGCTGACACAGTGAAACCCAGTCTCTACTAAAAATACAAAAAAATTAGCTGGGCGTGGTGGCGGATGCCTGTAGTCCAAGCTACTCGGGAGGCTGAGGCAGGAGAATGACGTGAACCCAGGAGGCGGAGCTTGCAGTGAGCTGAGATCGCACCACTGCACTCCAGCCTGGGTGACAGAGCAAGACTCCGTCTCAAAAAAAAAAAAAAAAAAAAAAAATTAGCCAGGCATGGGGGCGCACGTCTGTAATCCCAGCTACTCGGGAGGCTGAGACAGGAGAATCGCTTGAACCTGGGAGGCGGAGGTTGCAGTGAGCCGAGATTGTGCCCACTACACTCCAGCCTGGGCGATAGAGGTAGCAAGACTCCATCTCAAATAAATAAATAAACAAACAAACCTATCATGGGGGTTCCACCCTCACGACCTTATCTAAACCTAATTACCTCCCAAAGCTCCACCTCCTAATACCATCACATTGGAGGTTAGGGCTTCAGCGTATGAATTTGGGGCTGGGAGGTGGGGGGAACACATATTCAGTCCATAACATCCACCAAGGATTTTTGAGATGTTGCTCCCCAACACCAACGTACACCTCCTATTGATGTACTTTCATGCCTCCAGTTGATGTGACGACATTATTCTCTCATTGGTCTTAAGCCATGGAGAATAAGAGATGGAAGTATCTTGCTTAAATGAGCTTGCTCTTCTCACTCTGCTCACAGGCCTCTTGCTGTGCTCCCTGCTAATGGTGGCATGTGGAAGGCAGGGGTGCACTCATCATTGAAAGCAACCACATTATAGGAATGCAACGATTTGGGCCTCAAGAGGTCAAGATACAGTTGTAAGAGGCGTTGTCCTACATTGAAGAAAAAAATTCCCAGTGGTAAATTTAACATGACCAGAAAATAAATTATCATGCACATTTTCCTGCATACTCTGTGCAACATTTATATTTGTAGTTCTCATCAGTAAAGCACGGTAACTATCTTTGAGAACAAGTCAGCCACCCATGGATGATATAGCATCATACATAATGATATATCCAGCATTAAATAAATGTATTAGGGAACTGCAAAACCAAGATCTTCAATAGTAACAGGTTCCAAACAATGTACCTTTTTTTGCGGTGAGAATATAAGAGTAAGCAGGAATGGCACATTTTACATTAAACAAACAAACAAACAAAAGATGAAGAGATGGTTCCTGGACTAGAACAGAAAGACAGGGGTCATGCCAAAAATCTTGGTCCTGGGCCTTGCACACTCCAGGACTGCCTTGGCTGGTGTCCTGCGCTTCCCCCTATAGTCTCCTCAAGCTCCTTTGAGCCCACTTCCTCCACTCTTGAGAACACTACTTTCCAAGTAGTCCTGATTGTCAGCCTGAGCCCTCACTGGGTCCTCACTCGTACCCAAGAACACCCCCTCCAGTAGAAAAGGCCCAATTTACACACACACTTCTCCTTCTTGGAGGAAGAATACCTGCTGTTTTATTTTTAATGCCAGGAAATACATTTAGGGACCAAAAAATAAGGGCAAGCCACTGATAATGGATTGTTTTCTGAATACTGTGTGCAAAGGCTGCCATACATGTTTATTTTCAGAGCTCAGCATGCCACCCTGTTTGCTGGAATCCCTCATTAGGTAGGCCAGTGTCACAGATGGGAAAGCCAACCTGGATAAGCAAAATACCCGCAGTGCCTCATCCAACAGCCAAAACCCAGTGGAATTCCATAATAACTGACCATTTGGGGCAAGTTAAGGAAAAGACTCAGGCTTTTAGCCAGAATGCGTTGGTGACAGAAACCTAACTTATGCTAAAAAGAAATAAATAAAGAGTAATATTGATTGGAAAGCTTACATAATCAAATGAGGGGGAGGGCAGAGATCAAGTCAGACTCGCAAGACAACACCAGGGACTGGAATTCCATTGGGACTCCCCGTCCTGTTTCTCTGCCTCTCTCCATCTACGGACTTCTAATTTTACACTCACTCAGCTTGTATATGTGAGGAATGCATCCCAGGTTTACCTTAGAACAAATCCCCATCCATCTTCCACTGAGGGTAGGCAGAACTGCCACCCCTGCACAACTGCCACATATGGCTGTGCAGCTTGTGTACTCCACAACTCATGGGAGCACCACTCACCTATGGTTGAGAAGTAGAAATGCTAGGGATGCTTGGCTGAGCCAATGCCACTGAAAACGCTTAATTTAAAGGAAAGAAAATGATAGGTTTTCCTAGAACCAAAGGTAGTCCTTGGTGAGCCCATTCCAAGAGAGTTCAAGGAATCCCACCCTGGCCCATAATGATTGGCCTCCCTAGTCAAGCTTTTGGGGAATAATGCAAAGGCATTGGCTCTGCAAAGCTTTATATCCCCAGGCTGAACTCACATCAAGCAGAAGATAGTTAAAACAGACAGCAGAGCCCACACAGGGCCTATTAGAGATGGAGAGAGGTTTACAAGGTAAGTGGGGCCTTCTGAAAAAGGTAGCACACATGGCAACGCCTATGACACAGGAGCTGACAAACCTTAAAGTTACTTAGATATTTGCCAGGGAAAATGGTCACAATTATATTCCTATGTGATTCATTTCACTATAGAAAAGCTGTCTGACCCGGGCACGGTGGCTCACGCCTGTAATCCCAGCACTTTGGGAGGCCGAGGCACGCAGATCACGTGAGGCCAGGAGTTTGAGACCAGCCTGGTCAACATGGTGAAACCCCATCTCTACTAAAAATACAAAAATTAGTTGGGCATGGTGGCAATTGGCTGTAATCCCAGCTACTCAGGAGGCTGAGGCATGAGAATCACTTGAACCAGGGAGGTAGAGGTTGCAGTGAGCTGAGATCACACCACTGCACTCCAGCCTGGGCGACAGAGCGAGACTCTGTCTCAGAGAAAAAAAAGAAAAGAAAAGAAAAGAAAAAGAAAAGCTGTCTGTCTTGGATTTGGCAGGGACAGTATTTTTTCTTTTTTGAGACAGGGTTTCGCTCTGTCACCCAGACTGGAGTGCAGTGGTGCAATCTTGGCTCACTGCAACCTCAACCTCCCGGGCTCAAGCAATCCTCCCACCTCAGCCTCCCAAGTAGCTGCAAATACAGGTACAGGCACCACAATGCCTGGCTTTTTTTTTTTTTTTTTTTTTTTTTTTTTGAGATGAAGTCTCGCTCTGTTGCCCAGGCTGGAGTGCAGTGGCGTGATTTTGGCTCACTGCAATCTTCGCCTCCTGGGTTCAAGCTATTCTTCTGCCTCAGCTTCCTGAGTAGCTGGAATTACAGGTGTGTGCCACCATGTCCGGCTAACGTTTTGTATTTTTAGTAGAGATAGGGTTTCACCATGCTGGCCAGGCTGGTCTCGAACTGCTGACCTCGTGATCTCCCCACCTCAGCCTCCCAAAGTGCTGGGATTACAGGCATGAGCCATCGTGCCTGGTCTTTTTCTATTTTTTTTAGAGATGGGATCTCACTATGTTGCTTAGCTGGTCTTGAACTCCTGAGCTCAAGCCATCAGCCTGCCTTGGCCTCCCAAAGTGCTGGGATTACAGGTGTGTACCACCAGACACACAGCCAGTATATATATATATATATATGTATATATATATATATACGTATATATATATATATATACATATATATATATATATATACGTATATATATATATTTTTTTTTAATGTTAAAACCCTTGCCCCAAACAAAACAGGCTGGGTGCAGTGGCTCACGCCTGTAATCCCAACACTTTGGGAGGCCAAGGTGGGTCTAACACTTGAGCCCAGGAATTTGAGATCAGCCTAGGCAACATGGTGAAACCCTTAGCTGGGCATGGTGGCATTTGCCTGTGATCTCAGCTACTTGGGAGGCTGAAGCAGGAAGATTGCTGAGTGGAGGTTGAGGCTGCAGTGAGTTGTGATTGTACCACTGCACTCCAGCCTGGGCGACAGAGGAGACCCTGTCTCAAAAACAACCAACCAAAAAAAGAAAAAAAAAAGAAAAACAAAACACAGTCTCTAGCAGATCTAAATAAAACATGACATAAAACCTGATTTCCTTCAGCACCTCCAATGGAAATGGAACTTATTTCACAAAGCTAAGGTGGGAAAAGATCTCATTCCTTTTCTTTGTGGAATAAAATATAATCTGTTCTGTGTCTGCATTGTACTGCACTAGTGGCTCATTCAATCTCAGTAGTTACTGGGGCTCTGATTCCCTTGGAGTGCTGCAAAAATCCTGGAGAAATGCCAAAGACACTGGGGAGAACTCTCTGAACTTCCATCTAACCTGTGTAATGGGTCACACACTCCCTTACTGGTGGGAAATTCTTTCCCAATGAAAGCATTTGAGGCTATAAATTTCTCCTATGTACTGTTTTAGCTATACATCATACAAGTTTTGATAATATAGTATTTTCATTATCCTTCAGGTCTGAGTATTTTTAACATTTGTTTTGTTTTTATTTAGACTTTACATTGTAGTGACATATTGCAGTCATCTTTCCTTTTTTTTTTTTTTTTTTTTTTTTTTTTGAGATAGAGTCTTGCTCTGTTGCCCAGGCTGGAGTGCAGTGGCAAGATCTCAGCTTACTGCAACCTTCACCTCCCGGGTTCAAGTGATTCTCCTGCCTCAGCCTCCTGAGGAGCTGGGACTACAGGCACGTGCTAGCACGCCTGGCAAATTTTTATAATTTTAGTAGAGACAGGGTTTTACCATGTTGGCCAGGCTGGTCTCAAACTCCTGACCTCAAGTGATCCACCCGACTTAGCCTCCCAAAGTGCTGGGATTAAAGGTGTGAGTCACCACACCCAGCCCATTTATTCCTGATACTGATGCGCTGGTATTAATATTTGAGACTTGCTTTGCAGCATAAAAGTTATCACATTCTATGCTGTAGATGATATTTGTAAATATTGTAAATATGCAAACAATATTAATACATACCCCAAAGGTGCTTGAGAAAAATATATATACTCTTTCAGTGTGGGTAAACATTTCTAAATATATATTTTTAAAATATCTATTAAAATCAAACCTATGTTCCAAATATTACGGTATGAAAAGGGAAAAATAAGAATTTCACAGCAAAGAAGTCTGGCAGTCACCACCTTAACCAAGCGATCAAGGTTAATGTCACTGATGGTGAGTCATGTTGATGTGATGTACCCCCAATATGATGTGATGGAAGGGAATTTCACCTCTGACGTATTCTTCCCAGAAACCCGTAGCCTCCAGTCTAATCATGAGAAAATGTTAGCAACACCTAAATTGAGGGCCGGGTGCAGTGGCTCATGCCTGTAGTCCCAGCACTTTGGAAGGCCAAGGTGGGCAGATCCCCTGAGGCCAGGAGTATGAGACCAGCCTGGCCAACATGGTAAAACCCTGTCTCTATTAAAAATACAAAAATTAGGTCGGGTGCGGTGGCTCACACCTGCAATCTTAGCACTTGGGAGGCCGAGGCGGGTGGATCACCTGAGGTCAGGAGTTTGAGACCAACCTGGCCAACATGTGAAGCCCCATCTTTACTAAAAATACAAAAATTAGCCGGGTATGGTGGCGCACGTCTGTAATCCCAGCTACCCAGGAGGCTGAGACAGGAGAATTGCTGGAACTCAGGAGGCAGAGGCTGCAGTGAACCGAGATCCCGCCACTGCACTCCAGTCTGCACGACAGAGGGAGACTCCATCTCAAAAAAACAAAACAAAACAAAACGAAATACAAAAATTAGCCAGGCGTGGTGGCACACACCTGTAGTCTCAGCTGCTCGGGAGGCTAAAGCATGAGAATCATTTGAACCTGAGAAAGGGAGGCTGCAGTGAGCTGAGACTGTGCCACTGCACACCAGCCTGGGCAACAGAGCAAGACTCCGTCTCAAAAAAAAAAAAAGAAAAAGAAAAATCCAAATTGAGAGACATTCTACAAAATACCTTACCAACACTTTAAAACTGTCAAGGTCATGAAAAACAAAGGAAGACTGAGAAACCATTCCAGATGGAGGAGATTAAGGATACATAACTAAATGTAATGTGCTATTCTGTATGGCAGAGAAAATGGACATCAATGGGAAAACTGGTGAAATCCAGATAGAGTCTGTGGTTCAGTTAATAGTAATGTAACAGCGTTAATTCCTTAGTTTTGACAAATGTGTCATGGTTACATAAGATGCTGACATTAGGGGAAGCTGGGTGAAGGGCATATGGGAACTCTATGTACCAGGTTTTAAATTTTTCTGTGAATCTAAAGTTATTCCAAAATAAAAGTTATATTTAAAAAAAAATAGCTGCTCATGGCAGGGCGTGGTGCCTCATGCCTGTAATCTCAGCACTTTGGGAGGCCAAGGCTAGCAGATCACGAGTTCGGGAGTTTGAGACCACCCTGGTGAAATATGGTGAAACCCCGTCTTTACTAAAAATACAAAAATTAGCCAGGTGTGGTGGTGCACGCCTGTAATCTCAGCTACTTGGGAGGCTGAGGCAGGAGAATCGCTTGAACCTGGAAAGTGGAGGTTGCAGTGAGTGGAGATTGCACCACTGCAATCCAGCCTGGGTGACAGAGCAAGACTCCGTCTTAAAAAAACAAACATCAATCTGTTTAATCTTCACCACATCCCTCTATAGGAGGTCACTGAGGTGCACAGAGTTTAAAACTTGTCATCAAAGTCACCCGGTTAAGTTGGACCAGATCTGTGACTCCAAAGCCAGTGCTTACACCACTCCAGGCTGCATGCCAGCCACACCAACCGCCGTTGAGCTCCTCCCTGCATCCTCCACGCAGCTTTTGCATGTGGACCACTCTCCTCCTTTGCTCAGTTAAGTCTACTTCTCTGACTCCCAAGAGGTCAGGTGCCCTATTTACTCTTGCAGCACCTTTCCCTCTTCCTCTGTAGAATTTCTCACAGTTTTTAACAATTTATGCATCTTGTTTATCTTGATGAGATTATGAGCTAACAAATGTCTGTTTTCACTTGCGTGCATTCACAGTGCTTAGCACAGAGGCCAGCACTTAGTAAACAGGTAGTGACTGACTGAATAACAAACGCTGGGTACACTAAAGTTAACTCCAGTAGGATCTGTGTTAGAGAAACACACCCAGGACTTGGTGTCCTGCCTCCAGAAGGCTCTGGAACATGAGGCAGGATTCCAGCAGGCACGCCTGATATATATCTCGCCCTGCTCTGCCAAGATGGAGGAGAGGGGATACCAGAGAATGGGGGATCCAAGCTGGAGCAGCTTCATTAAGCCCCCACAAGATGCAGCAGCCTTCCTGTGAAGGAGGCATCCTTGAACCCCTTATTGTCTAAATCTATGATGTCCAGTAAGATAGCTACTCACCATATGTGGCTACTGAGCACTCTAAATGTGGCTAGTCTAAACTGAGATGTACTGTATGTATAAAATATATACCAGATTTCAAAGATTTCATTTGGGGAAAAATCTTATTAATAATTTTTAATATTGGCTGGGCAAGATAGCTCACACCTGTAATCTCAGCACTTTGGGAGGCCAAGGCGGGTGGATCATTTGAGGCCAGGAGTTCGAGACCAGCCTGGCAAACATGGCGAAACCCCGTCTCTACTAAAAATATAGAAGTGAGGGTAAGGTGGCACATGCCTGTAGTACCAGCTACTTGGGAAACTGAGGTGGGAGGATCACTTGAACCCAGGAGGCAGAGGTTGCAGTGAGCCAAGATCACGCCACTGCACTCCAGCCTGGGTGACAGAGCGAGACTCTGTCTCAAAATAATAATAGTGATAATTTTTAATATTAATTACATGTTGAAATAACAATATTCTTTGATGTAATGGGCTAAATGAAATATATTAATATTACCAAAATTTATTTCACCTGCTTCTTTTTATTTAATTTCATATATAATGAAATTTTATATATGTGGCTCATATATATATAACTGGACAGCACTGTCCTATACTATAAGCTCCTTCATTTGCTTTGTTCAGACCCAAATGCCCATCTGAGAGCAAGGCCCAGCACATAGTGATTGTTCCATAAGTATCTAGAGTGTGAATTCATATAACTTATTATCTATATACATTTATGCGATCCTCTTGAGGGCAACAACTTTCTTGTTCATCATGGTATCTCTATTCCCAGCACAGTGCCTAATAAATATTTTTTGGATGGACAAATGAACCTTCATTCTGTCTAGCTCTTCATTCTCCTGGCTCAATTCTGCCATGGAATCTCCCACCCACTGTGTCACAGGGACTCTGGTGCCAGGCAACAGTTTCCTGGTAGGATCATGGCTCTTCTTGATGCTAATCCTGGTTATTGGGCCACATTGGTGATACCCTTCTCAAGTTTCCTCAAGTTCTGTGGGTCTGGGATGACTCTTGCTTCAGACACAACAGTAGTGGGAAGGACACTTCATATTTTGGTTTTGGCTAAAACATGGCTATTGTCCCTGTACATGTCAGGTTCATAAGTTCAATCTGCAAAACCATTGATTTAGATGAGGACTATTTCAGCAAGTCTAAACAATAGGCAATAATTTGAAGCAGATGGAACAAATAGTAAAATATCCTAATTTCCAGTTTTCCAGTAATAAACAAGCATCCGACAAGCTTGGTATGCTTATGCTACTTGTGAAATCAGCCTGAAACATTTTTCACTATTTAATACAGCAGGAAATGGAAAACTAGCTGAGCCACTCATTAGGTGTGAGACAGGTCTCTTCCGTTTCTTTGAGCCTTGGTTTCCTTATTTGTAAAATGGAAAATAATTAAATCTACCTCACTGGGTGGTTGTGAAGATTAAGTGAGGTAATTATATATACAGGCTTAATACAGTGCATGGGACTTAATAGAATTTCAATCAATGGTAGCAGTGACTAACACCAACCCCGCTGGGATGTCTGCAAATTAGCAAACAAGAAAGAAGAAAGTATTTGTGGTGCCTTAGCAGATGAGCCTGTCATAATGACATTTTATATTTGTTCTTCATTTTAACTATCAACAAGCTATATGTGCTCATCAAATAAAAACAGCAGACATTTATCGAGCACTCCGTGCAAGGCAGTTACTATGTTATGCATTTAACATGCATCATCTTAATCATTGCTATTTGGGGTAAGTGATATGTTGATGGTCAAATTAGACAGCCAGAAGCTGAGGGTCAGGGAGGCAAAATAATGTGCTCCAGGCCCCATAGCAATTAAGTGACAACATCAGGTTTTCGTGTGTTTTTGTTTGTTTGTTTGTTTGAGACAGGGTCTCACTGTATTGCCCAGGTTGGTCTCAAACTCCTGGACTCAAGTGATCGTTCCACCTCAGCCTCCTGGATAGCTGGGATTCCACGTATGACCCACCTTGCCCAGCCACATCAGATTCTTAATGACTTCACCAGGCCCACCTATCATCAGTTGTACCCACAGAGGCAGAGGAGCCTGCATGAGTCATTTCTGGAGCACACTATCAAGGCATCTGCTGGCCTCATTCCTCATCCCTAAATGTTGACTGAGCACCTTCCACCCGTCAGGCATTATGTTGGTATGCTTTTTGACTATAATGAGAAAAGACTCATTTTGCTTCCTTTGGTAATGGAAGTAGTGAATGTAAGGGCTCTCAAAAAAAAAAAAAAAAAAAGAGGCCATGTGCGGTGGCTCACGCCTGTAACACCACCACTTTGGGACGCCAATTTGGGAGGATCACTTGAGACCAGGATTTCGAGACCAGCCTGGGAAACAATGTAAAACCCCATCTCTACAAAAAAATACAAAAACTAGCCTGGCCTGATGGCACACACCTGTAGTACCAGTTACTCATGAGGCTGAGGCAGGAGGATTGCTTGAGCCCAAGAAGTTGAAGCTGTAGTGAGTCCAGATTGCACCACTGCACTCCAGACTGGGCGACAGAGTAAAACCCTGTCTTAAAATAAATAAATAATTAAAAACAGGCTGGGCATGGTGGCTCACGCCTGTCATCCCAACACTTTGGGAGGCCGAGGCAGGAGGATCACTTGAAGTCAGGAGTTTGAGACCAGCCTGGCCAACATGGTGAAACTCCGTCTCTACTAAAATTACAAAAATTAGCTGGGTGTGGTGGTGCACACCTGTAACCCCAGCTACTTGGGAGGCTGAGGCAGAAGAATCACTTGAACCCAGGAGGCAGAGGTTGCAGTGAGCCAAGATCACACCACTGCACTCCAGCCTAGGTGACAGAGCAACACTGTCTCAAAAAATAAACTAAAATTTTTTTTAAAAAAACGAAGAGGAATCTTGGTCACATGTCCACGCCTTATAAAAATTCAGAAAAAACTGAATCCCCAGGCCTCATGGCAAGTCAGAATACTGCTCACAGTCATGCCTGGAGGAGCACAAACGTGGTTTGGAAACTGAAATTTCATTCTCCACCTGCGAGTTCTAGAAACTTGCAACAGGAGCTCACCTGCAACAGGAGCTCAATGTTCTATGCTCCTAGGCTGCTGTTAAGACTTAATTACTCTGCCTCTTCCTGTTTCTGCAACCAATTACTCAGTCTCTTGACATGCAGAACTCTCCCAGCAGAAAAACTGCAGGGCTCAGTGATCACTGCTATGGGTCCTGGACCAAGGTGATGGGTTAGGCCTATCAAGGCTGTCCTTGGGTGACTGAGCTTCCCTAGACCATTGAGCTATGGTTGGAGGTGTGGGGGATGGGGAGCTGACAGGTGCCAAGCTTGGCCTCTAGACACACCCATCCAGGTGCTGACCAGTTAATCCTGGCTTGATTCAGCTGCACCTTCACAACATGGTGAAACGTTCATAATCAGAAGCAGCACTGCAGCAGCCTCAGATGCCTGTTGTCTCCCCACTTCACTGAGCCTGGTATCCAAAGGAAAAGCTTCCTTTTTTTTTGAGACAGAGTCTCGCACTGTGGCCCAGGCTGGAGTGCAGTGGCGCCATCTCGGCTCACTGCAAGCTCCGCCTCCCGGGTTCACACCATTCTCTCGCCTCAGCCTCCTGAGTAGCTGGGACTACAGGCGCCTGCCACCACGCCCAGCTAATTTTTTGTATTTTTAGTAGAGATGGGGTTTCACTGTGTTAGCCAGGATGGTCTTGATCTCCTGACCTCGTGATCCGCCCACCTTGGCCTCCCAAAGTGCTGGGATTACAAGCGTGAGCCACCGCACCCGGCCAGGAAAAAGCTTCCTATTGTCCGTGGTCCATGCGGTGATGGCAGCTTGCACAGGCTGCAGTGAACGCCCAGCAGTGAGTGCTCCTCACTTTAGTCAAATCTCACCTCCCTGGGGAAGCCTTCCTGTCTAGTCAATTTAAAATGCCACTCCCTCTGCTGGTCCCCAAACTTCCTATCTTGTTTCCCTGCTTTATGACTTTTTTTCCTTAACATTTCTCAAGCATTCTACCTATTTTAGTACTTTGTTTTATGATATGTCCTTGTCCTCCAAAATGTAAGTACAAAGCAGGGATTTGCTCTTTTGCCTGTTTTGTTTACCAGTTCCTAGAATTGTGCCTGCACATAAACTGATACTTGATATGAATGGAAGGAGGGGCGGGGAATCCAGTCTGGGTGGAGGTTCCGCCGGCAAAGGCTTCCTGAAGAAAGTGACACAAGCTGAGTCAGCTGAGCTGGAAGCGGAGGATGCATTCCAGGTACATAGGCTGGGAAAAGAACATGTTCAGGGACCTTAAGCAGAAGGGTGGCGGAGGCCTAGGGTGCTTGTGTGAGAAAAGGGTGGACAGGCAGGCCACGGGCAGAGTGAGGAGGGCTTCGCTGTCTCCTCGGGAGAATGGGAAGTCTAGGCTAGAGGCTGAGGGTAGGGTCGGGCGAGGGTGGCAGAGGGCAGAAGAAAGACCTAAGAGGCTGGGCCAGCAATGAGGACCATTTACAATTGGAAAGGAAGTTCCAGTGATTGAGAGGAGCTGTCCTTTATCGAGCACTTCCTGTGTGCCAAGTGCTATGCTAAGAGCTTCTAACATACTAGTTCACCAACCTTCGCATCCAGCCTGCAACCACTAAGATGCATGAATATTTTGATAAATATTCATGTGATAAATGAGGGAACCCTCCACAAATCAACCAGTCTGGCTTAGTAAGGAAATTTTTATGCCAGGGGGCCAAGCCACGGTAAGTGATCCTATCTCTATAGCTGACACTCTCTTCCCCTACTGCGTGGCAATCTCGCCTCTTCCCTTGTTTTTCAGTACTCCATCACTGTTGCCTCCTATAGAACAAACTAAAAAGGGCGTAAGGGACTGCCAGGTTGCAGGATTGAGGTAGTGGGTCAAGAAGAGCATGAGAGAGAGAGAAAGAGAACGAGAGATTAAAGGAGAAGGGAGTGGAGTGTAGACACTTGTCCTATTAGCTGACAGGAACCTGCTTAGCAATGAGGGGTCAGTTTGCTAAGGAAAGACAGGTCTACCAATTAAAGGCACCAACCAGTGTAAAACTTCACTAAAAATAGTGGACTCAGAAAAGGGAAGAACTTTGGCCCCCTTTCTTTGGTGGGGGAAATGTGGTCATTTCTCACTAAAGGACAAAGGCCACAGTTGGATAAAACTGGCCAGAGAGGGGTTGCAGCAGGTGAGGGGATCTTCAAGAGAGCAAACCAGAGGTGTCAGGTGATTCTTGGGTAGGAATAAGGAGGGGGGCAATGCAGAAATAAGGCCCTCACCAGAGATGGCTAGCAGAGCGGACACTTCAGCCAAGAATGTCTCCTGCTGGCAGAGGTCATCAGAGATGCCTGACAGCCTGGCTTCCCTCAACCCTAGTCACAGTTCTTTCTTTCTTTTTTCTGTTGAGACAGAGTCTCACTCTGTTGCCTAGGCTAGAGTGTAGTGGCATAATCTTGGCTCACTGCAACCTCCACCTCCCGGGTTCAAATGATTCTCCTGTGTCAGCCTCCTGAGTAGCTGGGAATATAGGTGCCTGCCACCATGCCTAATTTTTGTATTTTTAGTAGAGATGGGGTTTCACCATGTTGGCCAGGCTGGTCTCGAACTCCTGACCTCAAGTGATTCACCCGCCTCAGCCTCCCAAAGTCCTGGGATTATAGGCGTGAGCCACCATGCCCAGCTTAGTCACAGTGATTTCTATTTCAACTGAAGGAATGGGACCAACTGACTCCCAACTTTCTACCATGGCCTTTGGGAGCATTCTTGTGTGTGAAATTTACCTGAAAAATGAGGACAGAGCAACATATGGAGGTGGTGACACACATACAATGCACACATAAGCACATCACTGCGATCACTCCTACCAAAGAGAATCCCCAAAGACCAAATCTATCTCATGGTAACAGAAGCCCCAGCAGCTGGCACTGCCTGCCACACCCCCAGAGCTCTCCAAGGGCAGCTGTTCCTCATACACTCCACTCTCTCCTCTGCTCAAAACCAACTCCTACATTCACCTGCAATCCACCACCTGAGCTCAGGACACTCTTGCATTCCTCAAGGACTCCAGCCCCTGCCTCCATCCCTAAGTCATCCCGTCATAGTCTTCTCTCCCAAAGCCTTGGCTCAAATGTTTCCCCCACCAACTTAATCCTAACAGTTCCCCTTCTCTCCTAAGCCTGAACACCCCCCAACCCCTAGATGCACTTGGGATTATTGTTCAACCCCAGTCCAAATCCCACGTTCCATCTCACATTCCCTAGGTCAAGCCTTGGGTATGTGTCAAGGGGAAAGTGTTAATGAATGAGAACCAGAAGACCTGCCCTTGTGACCCAGTCTCTACACCCAGTCTTGCTGGCACACGGAGATACTGATAAAAAAAACCAAACACACAAAAATGAAAGAACAAGCAGCAGGGCATGTTTCAAGATTTATTGAGTGGGTCAGAGGACAATGGTCCATAGCACAGAAAAAGTCAACAGGAACAAATTCTTGGTTTTCAGAAGTCACACCAGAAGGAGGTGGGAGGACACGAAGGATGGCCACTGGATGGCCTGGCCTAGATGGAAGAAAACCAGTCTTCCTGGGCCATGGCACTCTGTGGCACTGGCAGGGCAGAGCCAGCTGAAGGGTCTTCAACTCTGGATCCCAAGTCCCCAGAGCCACAGGGCTTTTCCTCTGCCCACCCACGCTGAGGGAAAAGTCGATTAATGTTGTGCTGAGACAATAGGGGCAAGAAGGTCCAGCCATGCATCACAGGGTGACATCACTCATCACTCTTGGTCTGTGATCAACCCCCAAACAATCTAAAAGAGAAGACAAATGAAGCCAGCGGCTTCGAATTTCCACCTCGGAAACACAGGCCGACTTAACCTCTTGGCATTCGCTTACCATGAGGAGGCCCCTCCAGGGGAGGTGGAATCCCAGGTCATTGTCCTGAGAGGCTCAGTGCTTGCACCTCTTGGGGTTTCCTCTAACAGTCTCCAGACCCAAGGCGGCATCCCTGGAGTGAGGAGGGGCCACAGAGCAGAAGGCTGCAAGTACTTGGTCTCCAGTGTTCTGTTGTCTTTCTTCAAGCTGATGTCAATGGGAATGCCCCCAGTTAATCAATCGGGTATGAGTTGCCAGTTTCTTTCATACCAAACTCATCTCAAAAAGGAATCTCAATGCTCCCGAAGAATATCAAAATAAAAACTTAAGAGTCTAGCAAAACTGTCTTAAGAGTCTTGACAGGCAACCGAGCAGATGTGCAACTGGCAGAAAGACAGCTCAAGAGACCTCTCAGGGCCCCTCCCATAGATGTCCCACCTCGCCATGCTGGGAGCCAAGGACCACCCCAGCAGCCATCCCTCCATGCTTTCATTACTTGCCTACACATCTGTCTCCCTGGTGGGACTAGACACTCTTGCTCATCCCAGCCTCAAAGACCTTCTCATGTTGCTACCCCTCCCTGGAATACCTTTCTACTGCCCATCACATCCCACTCCTTGAAAGACCTGCCCAGGCCCACCACCTCCAAAAGGCTGCTTCTCTTTGAAAATCTTAAGGCAGTGACTGTATGCCACCCAACATCACACTTATTCATTAAAAATAATTCACACAGGCTTTTTCCACCATCTAGTACCCAAACCTTGACACTGAGAGAGACTGCTCTCTGATAACAGGAAGCTAAGCTGAAAAAAGTCACACTAAAGTGTCTCCCATCACTCACTCACACAGCATCCTGCAATGCTCCTGAGACCAGAAGGTGCTGGCAGGAGAGGAGTGTGTGAAAGCGCCAGCATTTGAAAGGGACAGATGTGAACCCTCCAAACACGGGAAACGGCTTTCAGCAATTCCTCTCCCTGCATTATCGATGACCAGAGCACAGGAAGCCCATGATCATTTTTGAATGCAGGTATATACAAGGGCAGAGAGAGATCTATGAAGAGAAACAGATGCCAGCAGCCTATGGACTAGGTCCAGTCCAGGAAAACAATCCAGCCCAGCACAGGACCCCGAAAGTGGCCCTGCTTTCCTGTAAAAACCACATAGAACTTCCTTGCCAGGAGGAATCACAGAGAAGTCACATGGGGCAAAAACAATGGGACAATATTGGCTGGTAATGATAGGAATCATGTGGTCTCAGGTACCACAAAAGTCACCTCTATCAGAACATTATTTTCCAAATGAAGAAAATTAGGTTCTGAATCAGTCCTTGACTGGGATAGTGGCAGAAGGGGATTCAAAGCCAGGGGACCAGAGTCTCTGAAGCCTAGGTCCACTCATTTTCCATTATAACATCCTGCTGCCCAGGGAGAAAGGGCAGAGACCTCTTATTACCAAAGTGGGACTCTGGAGGTTTCCCCCCAGCAGCAAGCCCTGAAGGCACATGAAAGGCCAGAGGTTATCTGGGTTGGCTGGGTGGACAGCGGATCTGGGGACCCACAGTGCCATTCTCATCTCACCTCTCAGCTCCCCTACACCAACCCCAAAGCCCCTGGGAACATGTACAGAACTGTACTAGATACAAGGAACCAACATTCCAGACAATGAGCTAGAGATCTTACCTCAAGGACACTGAGGTCTAGCATGTTATCGACATGACAACTCCCATGCCTCTGCACACAGTGGACTATCTGCAACAGATAAGATGCCATGAATGAGCACCCAGCTTGCCCCTGCTCACAGCAAGGATGGCAGGCAACAGGAAAGGGCTTAGCACAGTAGTTACCAGACAGTAAACATTCCTAGGCAAACACACTATTTCCTCATAAAAGAGAAAATAGTTAACTCTACAGAAGAAGACAGTGGATGGTCTATGGCAGGGTGAGGGTGGCCAACACTGATCAATGTGCAGTTAATCAGCAAAAGACTGAAAGGAGATCAAAACCAGGTTTACAGCAGTGTGCCACGGCTGAGTGGCGGTGACTCTGCTGGTCATCAAGGGGAATTTAAGCAACACACATAGCCTGGTTCCCAACAGCAGGGAGCAGGAAGTGAAAGCTCTAATCATGACATAACACACACGGCAGCCCCCATCCCCTGGAGGCCCCAGGTGTGTGCAGCTTTGAGAAGCAGGAGTGTAGGAAAGCTCCTGGGACAGGAAGGTGAAGATGTGGATCCTCCAAACACAGCAACCTTTCCCGCATTTCCTCTGCCTGCACTACCAATGACCAGGACATGGGCAGCCCGTGATCACTTACGAATGCAGGCGCAGAAAAGAACAGAGGGGATCCAGGAACAGAGGCCAAAGTGAGCTGCTTGGAGATTGCCAAAGCGCCAAGCCCAAAGGACCTGAGCGCTATCCACTTAATGCAGTACAAACATCTCATCTGCCCCCATCAAGAAAGTCACAGAAGACCAATTTTTGGTTTAAAAAAAAAAAAAGGCTTAAATTGTTCATTCATCCCACAAATATTGAATATCTACTAGCCAGACATCATAGGTTCAAAAGCAAGAAAAACGTGCAAGATCTCCCCACTTACAGAGCTTTCGCAGTTTCCCTACATTACAGAAAGTCAAGCTCAGGAGAATGAAAGAACTTAGCCAGGCTCTCCTCTGCACTCGGCTTTGCCATACAGTTCTCGGAATTCATGACTATGCCCTCCGCTGGGGTCCCCCAGAAGCGAATCTGAAGGGTCCCCCAAGGTGCTCATGACCAGCACCACTTACCCAGGGACATCCTCACACCGCGGACAGTGGGAGCCCCTCAGGGAGTGCGGATCAGGGTGCTGCAGGAAAAATGGGGCGCTGGCTGGTGCGAAACTAGCAAAGCCATCCAAGGGAGAGCTGTCATCTGTCTCCAGGAGAGCCGCACAGCCCACGAGGCCTAGGCAGGGAAAAGCGTAGGGAAGGGGCTTAGTACAAGGTCCTGGCAAAGGAGTCTGGAATTCACCCCTCTGGGGCCCTGGGAGTGTCCTCCATTTAAACCTCAGCCAATTGGTCTGTAAAATGGAGGTTTTACAGCTACTTTTTCAAGGTTATTGAGGAGAAAATGAGTTCACGGTTCCAAGGACGTGGCACAATAACCGACACTTTGTAGGCAACCGAAAAGCAGCTTTGGGGGCTTCCAAAGTCAGGAGTCGGAAATCGGGGTCGGGGGAGTGAAAGTCGCGAGGTCTCTAGCCCCCCTCAGCCCGCGTGCAAGGCCCCGGGCGCAGCGTTGCCGAGCCGTTTCTCAAGAGGCACTAAGCCTCCCCGCAGAGAGGCTGTGCGAACCTGGGGGGTTCTGACGTCCGCATGGGGTCGGCTTAGCCCAGCGAAGGCCGAGGGCGCGGCTCACCCGCCAGTCTCTTTCCCGAGGACACGCGAAACCCGAGGGGCCCACCCCGGCGGAGGGGACGGACTACCGCACCAGCGGCTGGGCCTGACGTCCAGCCGGCTCTTCCCACTCCCCTCGGGGCCTCAGTTGCCCCTTTTGTCGGGGAGGAGGTACACAGCACCGGCCTTGGGAGGCCACCGGGGGTTCTTGGGAAGACCATTCCTCGGGCGCTGCCCCTCATTGACTCATCCGGAGCGCCAGGATGGATGGCGGCGGGTACAGGGATAACCGTGCGGAGGAAGCTGAGGTGCAGGCCGCAGGCCGTAACCACAAGACGCTCTCTCCAGTGCTCAGCGCCCGCGGAAATACGGCTGGGGGCGCGGCTGCAGTCTAGAGCGGCGCTTCCGCCGGGCCCCTACCTGCGCAGACGTGCCTGCAGCGCCCCCTGGCAGGACGGAGCTGCAATTCTATCCCTCCACTAACGCCCTTTATCCAAGCGTTCATCTAAAGGAGCGTCCCTTCATGAGTTCACTCACCCACCCATTTACCCAGAAAATATTTGTGAAACATCAGCTTCCATTTGAGGACACAGTGAGAAGACAGCCATCAGTCTATAAACCAGAAAGTGGGTCCTCACCACTTCCTAGTTTACCAAATCTACTGGTGCCTTTGATCTTGGACTTTTAGCCTCCAGAACTATGAGAAATAAATTTCTGTTGTTTATAAACCACCCAGTTGATGATGGCACTTTGTTATGGCAGCCCAGACAGGGGTCGGCTGGCAAATAGGTCAGCTTGGACCATGGCCAGCTTAGTGTCCACACACCCTCCTCTCCAAGCAAAGAAACAGAAAAAAATCCACTTCAAACATGCATCCCTTCTAGCATCGGCAAGAGTGTGTCTGCAGTCTTGTTTTGTTTTTGACGTCAGCAGACAAATAAAGAGTCAGTCATGGAGAATAGACTGTTCTTTTAATGCTGTAACAAAGGCTGTCACAACACACTTATTTCAAGAGCTCAACATACTGCCCTGTTTGCTGGAATCACGTACTACGTAGGCCAGTGTCCCACATGAGAAAGTGAACGTGGATAAGCAAAATGCCCACAAGGCTGTATGCAACCGCCAAACCCTCAGTGGAATTTCTTAATAACTGGCCATTTAGGACAAGTTAAGGAAAAGATTTGGGCTTTTAGATAGAATGTGTTGGTGATAGAAACCTAACTTACGCTTTAAAAATAAAATATATTATTGGAAAACTTATATAATCAAGCGAAGGGAAGGGCAGAGGTCAAGCTGGGCCCCCAAGACAACGAACACCAGAACTGGAGTTCCATCCCTGTCCTGCAACTCTGCCTCTCTCTCTGGGTGGACTTCTGACTTCATACTCGCTCTGGTTTTTTGCTTATAGTGAGGGACATATGCCACGTTTACCCAGGGGAACATCTCCATCCTGCTTCCACTGAGGGTAGGCAGGACTGCCACATACAGTTGTGCAGGTCGTGTACTGCACAACTCATGGGAGCACCATACACATCATATCCTATGGTTGAGAAGCAGAGATGTCAGGGATGCTTGGGCAATCTAATGACACGGAAAACACTTGACTTAAAAGAAAGAAGATGTTTTCCCTAGCATGTTCTTCTCTGGTGTAGCAGAGTCACCCTATGTCATACCATCTAATCCTTAAATGATGGTCCTTCTAATAAAGGCCCTTGAAAATATCTCTGAAGGGCAACACTTTTGAGGAATTTTTTCTCCACGCTACTTGAATCAAGCAGAAGACTTTAATTAAACCTGTGACAGTGAAACCTGTGCACGGTCATTAGAAAAAAAAGTTTGCAAGCAGTAGCGGGGCTTTCTGAGAAATGCTGTCCTGAATTCCACAAACTTTTTTTTTTTTTTGAGACAGAGTCTTGCTCTGTCACCCAGGCTGGAGTGCAGTGGCGTGATCTCAGCTCACGGCAACCTCTGCCTCCCGGGTTCAATGGATTCTCCTGCCTCAGCCTCCTGAGTAGCTGGGATTACAGGCGCACATCACCACAGCCTGACTAATTTTTGTATTTTTAGTAGATTGCACCATATTGGCCAGGCTGGTCTCGAACTCTCAACCTCAGGTGATCTGCCTGACCTCGGCCTCCCACATGCTGGGATTATAGGTGTGAGCCACGGCGCCCGGCCTGATTTTTACAACCTTTGACACTCAAGCTCTCAATTCTCAAAATTACCTTTCGGGCCAAGGATAGGCACTTCCACCCTTTCTGGAGCTCTGGGAGGAGTCACCCATCTCTGAGGTCCCTCATCTAATTTGTCTTGAGTGTGGGTTAGGACTTGTTGAGGCTGCACACCCCTCAGGGTGTCTGTGCTTTGCTTGTTCATGGGATGCTTGGCTGAGTCCCCACTCCTTCCTGAGTAAGCTCACCCGGCAGGCCCTATCCGGCATGGCAGTGTGTATGGTAGGGGTTGGAGGGTGGGCTGCAACAGAGGTAAAGGAAGGAGGAGCAGGTGTCAGGGAGCCTGCAGGTGGTTGCATCCAGCTGTCACCATTGATAAAGATACAACTGATTTCCATCTGCCCAACTCTCGTGTCCACCTCTCCCCAGTGGTGGCGTCAGAAGGCATTCACAAGGCAGAAGCACTACTCCTGCCCTTCAAGGGCACTGGGGCCAAGACTTTCCAACTGAAGTCTGCCAATTTTTTTTTTTTTTTTTTTTGAAACAGGGTCTTGCTCTGTCATCCAGCTTTCAGTGCAGTGGTGCAATTATGGCTCACTGCAGCCTCGACCTCCCAGGCTCAAGCGATCCTCCTGTCTCAGCCTCCTGAGTAGCTGGGACTACAGGCGCATGCCACCACCAGGCCCCGCTAATTAAAAAAAAAAATTTGTAGAGATGAGGTCATACTATGTTGTCCAGGCTGGTCTTCAACTCCTGGTCTCAAACGATCCTCTTGCCTTGGTCTCATATTCAGTCCATAACATCCTCCAAGGGTTTTTGAGATGTTGCTCCACAACACCGACTTACATTTCCTATTGATGTACTTTCATGTTGGGATTACAGGCGTGAGCCACCAGGCCTGGCCCTATGCCCATTTTCTTGTTATTTCATTAATTTATTTGTTTTGTTTTGTTTTTTGAGTCAAAGTCTTGCTCTGTCGCCCAGGCTGGAGTGCAGTGGTGTGATCTCAGCTCACAGCAACCTCTGTCTCCCAAGTTCAAGCAATTCTCCTGCTTCAGCCTCCTGATTAGCTGGGATTATGGGCACACGCCACCACATCCAGCTAATTTTTGTATTTTTAGTAGAGACCGGGTTTCACCATGTTGGCCAGACTGGTCTTGAACTCCTAACCTCAAATGATCCACCTGCCTCAGCCTCCCAAAGTGCTGAGATTGTAGGTGTGAGCCACCGTGCCTGGCCCTAATTTTATTTTATTTGAATCAGTTAAGTTGTCCTGCTTTTTTCTTTTTTTTTCTTTTTCTTCTTCTTCTTTCTTTGTTTCTTTCTTTCTTTCTTTTTTTTTTTTTTTTTTTGAGATGGAGTCTTGCTCTGTTGCCCAGGCTAGAGTTCAATGGCACGCTCACTGCAATCTCCACCTCCTGGGTTCAAGTGATTCTCCTGCCTCAGCCTCCCGAGTAGCTAGGATGACAGGTGCCCACCACCATGCCTGGCTAATTTTTGTATTTTTAGTAGAGATGGGGTTTCACCATGTTGGCCAGTCTGGTCTCGAACTCCTGACCTCAAGTGATCCACCTGCCTCGGCCTCCCAAAGTGCTGGGATTACAGGCATGAGCCACCACGCCCAGCCTTTTTTCATTTTTTTAAGCCCTCGGAGCCAAGAGCAGACTGGGACACAAGTAATTTTTCTTACATTTCAGAATTAAGTGAGCCCTCTCCTGTTGCCACAATGAGCATTTCCCTTTCTTCTTTTGCATCAACATTTAAAGATCATCTATTGCAGGCCATGCAATGAGATGGGGGGATACTGCCCCCTCCGGTTCCTAACTTATCCACATACCAGCACAGGTGTCCACTCCCCATCCCTTCCTCCTCTTCAGCTTCAGAGTCTTCCTCTTTCTCCCCCTGACCCTTAAGAGCCTTCCCATTGCAAATTTAAGGGACTCCTATTTGAGTACTTCAAAAATCCACCAAGAGCCAGACGCACTGGTGTGCACCTGTAGTCCCAGCTACCGGGGAGGCTGAGGCAGAAGGATCCCCCGAGGCCAGAGAAGCATAGCAAGACCTCATCTCCAAAAAAGAAAAACTCACCAAGGTCCAAGCACGATGACTCACACTTGCAGTCTTAGCACTTTGGGAGGTTGAGGTGGGAGGATCGTTTGAGCCCAGGAGTTGGAGACCAGCCTGGACAACATAGTGAGACCTCATCTTTACAAAAAAAAATTTCTTAATTAGCCAGGTATGGTGACATGTGCTTGTAGTCTCAGCTACTTGGGAGGCTGAGGCAGGAGGATCGCTTGAGCCCAGCAGGTTGAGGCTGCAGTGAGCTCTGATCGTGCCACTGCATTCCAGCCTGGGCAACAGAGCAAGACCATGTCTCAAAAAACAAAAACAAACAAACAGAAAACCACCAAAGCACACCACCTCCAAGAAGCCATCTTTCTTTAAATCCTATCATAATCACGATCTATACTCAATGTTGTATGTATTCATACACTCGGTTGTTAATTTCTGTACAATTCACCTGGCTGGTGAAATGTTACCTTTTCTGTGCAGGGCTCATGCTCTGTGAGCCTCAGCCATTCCTTGAGTAGTTAACCTTGTCCTGGGGAACAAATAGTCCCAGATATACACAGCCTAATTTTTGCCAAGAAGTCAAGCTGAGAAAGGCCAAACAAAATGACAGCCCACGATGCCCCGGAGGCTTGAGAGTGTTCACAGAAGAGAAGTCGAATGTGAGAAAAGCACTAGCATTTCCAAGGATAGAGATGGACCCTCCAAATACAGAAAATGCTTTGCACAGTTCACCTGCCTGTACTATCAATGACCAAGACACAGGCAGCTGATGATCACTTTCAAATGCAGACACAGAAAGAGAGCACAGCATGAGACAGCGCGGGAGGCAGATGCCAACGGCCAGCATGGGAAAGAGCAGCCCAGTGAGCACGGAGCCCAGCAACGGCCACCCTGTTCTCCAAACCCCGTAAAATTTCCCTGCTGGGGGATTAAAGGGAACACACTTCTGGTAAAAGAGAGGGAAAAATCTTGGCTTTGGAAAAGATCAGGATTGTAGTTATACGAACAATAACAACAACAATAGTAGAAATTCCTTTCCCTCACAGCTTTGTTTTTGGGATGAGTAAATTGAGGTTAAGATTAGGGCACAGAGTGGCCGGACGCGGTGGCTCAAGCCTGTAATCCCAGCACTTTGGGAGGCCGAGACGGGCAGGTCACGAGGTCAGGAGATCAAGACCATCCTGGCTAACACGGTGAAACCCCATCTGTACTAAAAATACAAAAACATTAGCCGGCCATGGTGGCGGGCACCTGTAGTCCCAGCTACTCAGGAGGCTGAGGCGGGAGAATGGTGTGAACCTGGGAGGCGGAGCTTGCAGTGAGCCGAGATCGTACCATTGCACTCCAGCCTGGGCGACAGAGCAAGACTCCGTCTCAAAAAAAAAAAAAAAAAAGTACAGGGCACAGAGCTAGGTTGTGGCAGAGGGGATTGGGACCCAAGCATCTCTGATGCTCCATCATTTTTATTTTATTTTATATTTTATTTTATTTTTAAATTTAATTTACTTTTATTGTTTATTTTACTTTATTTTTTGAGACAAAGTCTCGCTCTATTGCCCAGGCTGGAGTGAAGTGACACAATCTCGGCTTGCTGTAACCTCCGCTTCCTGGGTTCAAGCGATTCTCATGCCTCAGCTTCCCGAGTAGCTGGGATTACAGGCACCCACCAGTATGCTCGGCTAATTTTTTTCTTTTAGTAGAGATGGGATTTTACCATGTTTGTCAGGCTGGTCACAAACTCCTGACCTCAAGTGATCTGCCTGCCTTGGCCTCCCCCAATGCTGGGATTACAGGTGTGAGCCACCTCGCCCAGCCCATCTACCTGTTTTCTATCACAGCATGCTGCTGCCAAGCTCCATAGATGCCCCCATAGCACCCCCAGAGAGTGCTCATCACCCACATGGACTCCTGAAAGACGCAGTAACAGAGGAGCGTAAGAAGCCGAGGAGGAGAATGGACAGATACAACAAAATCTGCAGCACGGTGGTCACTCTTGGTGTGGAGATGGGTCTGGAACTCCCGCAGGCCTTGCATAGTCAGTTTCTGACTTCCCACCTAGACTTCGGGCACCAACTCCTTGGAAGACGCTGTCCAGCCAGCCATGATTCCATCTCCTCTGGCGAAGGGGCTCCAGGCACCGGGAATTTCTCAGCCACTATGAGGTCACAGACCTCCTGTGGTGGAACCTTGTCTTCCCAGCTACAGTCCAATCCTTTGCAACCAGTATGTTGAAAGCAGGACTCCTGATATGTCTGCTTAGACTTGCTAAGTGGGAATGTCTCTCTCCTGCCCCTAGAAAAATATCAGGCAAAAGCCTTAGAATTTCTCTGATCATTCTTAGGTAATAAAAAGTCTTACAATCACTAAAAATGGAAAAACACACTTTCCATTCAACAATTTTATTTTATTATTTTTTAATAATACACCAGTAGGGTCAGGCACAGTGGCTCACGCCTGTAATCCTAGCACTTTGGGAGGCCAAGGCGGGTGGATTACAAGGTCAGGAGTTTGAGACCAGCTGGCCGATATGGTGAAATCCCATCTCTACTAGAAATACAAAAAAATTAGCCGGGCATGGTGGCACACACCTGTAATCTCAGCTACTTGGGAGGCTGAGGCAGGAGAATTGCTTGAACCTGAGAGGCAGAGGTTGCAGTGAGCTGAGATCACACCACTGTACTCCAGCCTGGGTGACTAAGCCAGACTCAGTCTCAAAAAAAAAAAAAAAAAGTTAGGCATGGTGGCTCACACCTGTAATCCCAGCACTTTGGGAGGCCAAGGTGGGTGGATCACGAGGTCAGGAGTTTGAGACCAGCCTGACCAATATGGTGAAACCCCATCTCTACTAAAAATACAAAAATTAGCCAGGCATGGTGGCATGTGCCTGTAATCCCAGCTACTCGGGAGGCTGAGGCAGGAGAATCGCTTGAACCTGGGAGGTGGATGTTGCAGTAAGCCGAGATCACACCACTGCACTCAAGCCTGGGTGACAGAGCAAGACTCTGTCTCAAAAAAGAATAAAAAAACCCCACCAGGATTAGTTAAGGATCTGCTGAATCCATTCAACAAGTTTAAATGTTCAGTCTAACGCATTATTATGTTTTCAGTGATCTTTCATAGGTAAGACTTCTCTCCTCTCCACCAGCTGGGGCTAAGTACAGGATGGGCTGGGGTAGGGATGTGGGGCTTCTCTCTTCACGTATCCAGATATGTTTCTCTTCAACAGGAATTTTCTGTCCACTTACCCACTCTCAATATTTCCAGGATAAAAACAGGTGGAGTAAAGGGTAAAGAGAGGGGAGACATCTCTTGTCTGGTGCTTTTGTAAGAAGCCCGCACCCTCTCCAGGCTAGAGAGATGTTTAATCCTGATTATTTCTCTTGTGGCCTTCCCTACCAATCCCAGGCTTCTCAAAGGTTGATCTTGTGGCCTTTTTCATGGGCTCTTCAGAGAGACTCCTCCTGTTGCCTGTTGCATCCCTACTGATGTGTGCACAGACCCTCTTCTTGGAATCGCCTCACCCTAGCAGGCTCCCTCATGGATGGGACCTCCTGGGTACCAGGCAGACATTCATACCACAGATTCTACTCCTACAGAAGGAGACTATGAACCTTTGACTCAGGAGTGGGTTGGGCCCCAGTCAGCTGTGCTCCCCAACTTTGAGTGACAAATGTCAAGCTCCCTTGTGACCTGCTAAAGCGCTTCTTAATGAGTTAAGGTGAGATGCACGGGCTCCCTCCCTGTCTCTCCCTTTTGGGGGTAGGGGGTGAGACTCACAGCTCTTGCTTTTTCATAAGAAATATAATTCATCATTTGCCTTTTCATTTCTAATTCTGTACCATTAATACCCTCCAATTGGAAGAGAAGATTCAAGAGTCACAAGCAACCATGTTTCGGTTATCTCTTTCCTCAGTTCTGCATTTGGTTCAGCACCATCTTTGGAAGGCAGCTGCTATTTTATCACGGAACCTTCAAAAACTGCCAATACTCAAATCAATTTTTGCTTATCACAACAGCAATTTTATTGGATTTTTTATTCCTTCCTTCCTTCCTTTCTTGATGGAGTTTCACTCTTGTCAGTCAGGCTACAGTGCAACGGTGTGATCTCAGCTCACTGCAACCTCTGCCTCCCAGGGAGGATCAAGTGATTCTCGTGCCTCAACCTCCCGAGTAGCTGGGATTACAGGCACCCACCACCACGCCTGGCTAATTTTTGTATTTTTTAGTAGAGATGGGGTTTCACCATGTTGGCCAGGCTGGTCTCGAACTCCTGACCTTGTCATCTGTCAGCTGAAACTTCCTTTTTTGTTGTTGTTTTTTGAGACGGAGTCTCGCTCTCTCGCCCAGGCTGGAGTGCAGTGGCGTCATCTCGGCTCACTGTAAGCTCTGCCTCCCGGGTTCACACCATTCTCCTGCCTCAGCCTCCCGAGTAGCTGGGACTACAGGCGCCCACCACCACGCCTCACTAATTTAACATCCTCTTCCACTACCGTGGAACAAGCAGGAACCACTCCTCTTAGGTGTCCATCCTCCTATAGGCACTGGGGCTGCAGGAATGAAGCCACCAAGGTGCCCTCCTTAGTGTTATGAGAATAAGGAGTGCAAAAGAAAATCTGGAACTACAGAAAATCTGCAGTTCTGCTGGTTCCCAGCTTTCTGAGGGCACCTTGGCCTTAATTGCCAGCCCAGAAGATTCAGCCTGGTGAGGCCTCAATCTGAATATGCAGGAGGCCAAGCCCTTTCAGGCTCATAGGTGGGGCGGCGGAGGTGGGTGTGGGTTGTGGATGCACTCAGCCTACTGTTTGCTGCGTCTCTTCCAGCTCCAAAGGCCTGATGAGAGCCAGATTGCCTTATATCTGTGCTGGGGAGCACAGCAGCAACCAGCCACATGTGACTACAGAGCACTGGAAACATGGCCAGTCGGAATTGTAATGTGCCATAAATGTAAATCACACACCAGATTCCAAAGACCTCATACAAGAAAAAAAATAGTAAATAGCTCATGAATAATTATAAAATATTGATTACATGCTGACATGATAATATTTTGGTTATATTCAGTTAAATAAATTATTAAAATTAATTTTACTTTTACTTTTTATCTTTTTTTTTTTTTTGAGATGGAGTTTTGCTCTTGTTGCCCAGGCTGGAGTGCAATGGTGAGATCTCAGCTCAATGCAACCTCTGCCTCCCGGATTCAAGTGATTCTCCCGCCTCAGCCTCCCGAGTAGCTGGGATTACAGGCATGCGCCACCAAGCCCTGCTAATTTTGTATTTTTAGTAGAGGCGGGGTTTCTCCATGTTGGTTAGGCTGGTCTGGAACTCCCAGCCTCAGGTGATCCACCTGCCTCAGCCTCCCAAAGTGCTGCGATTACAGGCATGAGCCACCATGCCCGGCCTTGCATTATATTTCTATTGGACAATGCTATCTTTCTTCTTCTTTTTCTTTTTTGAGACAGGGTCTCGTTCTGTTAACCTGACTGGAGTGCAGTGGTGTGATCTCAGCTTACTGCAGCCTCAACCTCCCAGGCTCAAATGATTCTCCTGCCTCAGCCTCCTGAGTAGCTGGGACTACAGGACTGCTCCACCACACCGGGCTGACAATGCCACCTTAGACTTTTCAAACACAGCATATTTCCTCTGCTTCATAAAGAATCCCAGAGCCCTTACGGTGACAGAAGCCCTCAGCTTTCTCAGAAATACTACAATATAGCAACTACTAGGCCTTGGATATTTGTTCTGTGCTACAGTTTTGATATAAATCATTTCATTTAATTCTCACAGCAACGCTATGAGCAGGGAACTATGACTGCCTATTTTCCATAACTGGAAACTAAGGCGGGGTGGAGAAGTTAGGTCACTTAGCCAAAGTCACATGGAGAGTAACAGCAAGAGTGGGAGGCAGAAGAGGACACCAGGGCTGTGTGGCCACAAGTGGGCACACCTGACCCCCCTGCCCAGTGTCCTCTCAGCCACAGCATCTGTATTAGTCCATCCTCATGCTGTTATAAAGAACTGCCTGAAACTGGGTAATTTATAAAGGAAAGAGGTTTAATTGACTCACAGTTCAGCATGGCTGCGGAGGCCTCAGGAAACTTACAATCATGGCGGAAGGGGAAGCAAACACGTCTTTCTTCACATGGTGGCAGCAAGGAGAAGTATAGAGCAAAAGTGGGGAAAGCCCCTTATAAAACCATCAGATCTCATGAGAACTCACTTACTGTCACAAGAACTGCAGCATGGGGGTAACCACCCCCATGATTCAATTACCTCCCACAACAGGTGGGAATTATGGGAAGTACAGTTCCAGATGAGATTTAGGTGGGGTCACAGCCAAACCATAGCAGCATCCCACAGCCCCTCCCCATCACAGAGACTCCCAATGTTCTCACAGTCTTGGAATCCCATGGGCCTCTCCTAGGTACAAAATATGGAGCAGATCTCACCTCAGGGACCCCCATTTCTGTCACGATTGCATAGGTCAGGCCTGGATTGTCTTGTCCTTCTGACCTATTGAGTACCAAGAATCTGACTGGAGCGGGGCGGAGGGTGGGGCGTGGGCTCCTCATCAGGCCCAAGGGTGGGCTGCTTGCACTCCAGAACATGGGCAGAGTCAGTAGCAGGGCTGTCTCAGGCCCAAGAGGCACACCCTGCCCAGGATGCAGGCAGTTCCAGTGCTTATGAGGATTTGTGGGCCATGAGTCCCCTCCTAAGATTGTCTCCAGTATGCTGCAGGGAACATGGGACATCTGTCTATAGTCTCTGTCACTGTGCAAATCTGATCAGGTTCCTCAAATGCCAGTCTGGTCAGGTCTCTTCTGCTTTAGAGATTCTTTCCACCCTCCATCCCGTGTACTTTGAGGCTGGAGTTTAGCAAAGCATTTACCCACTGTGTATCTCTCTTGGCTCATCTTCTCACGCTCACATTCCAGTCTCAGGCCATGACTCAGTCATCTCGGTCTGACATTGTTCAGAAAAAAAGAAATGGGGCGGGGGTAGAATTCATTCATTCAATGGTGCTAGTCACTGAACTAGGTACTGAGTACAGTGGTGAATCAAAGACAGATGCCTTTGGACCCTTGCAGAAAGAAGTCCAAACTAAGCACAGTCCCCTCATCGTAGTAACAGCTCCTATCATGGAAAATTGGCCATTCCTACAGATTAATAATGAATCAGTGACCAAGGAACATCTTCAGAACAAACAGAAAAGCAAAGCAAGTGGGAGAAGATTACTTCTAACCTTCCAGATAGTTTTCGAAAATTATCCCAAGTCCTCCGGAGTCTGGAGTTGAGCCTCCGCTCCGCCAGGGGACGCTGCAGGGCTGCTTGCGTCGTTCCTTCCGCTCTAGGCCGCAGCTCGCGCTCTCATCTGTATTTCCGCTGGCGCGAAATGAGGGTAGCTTCCTTGTCTTGTGGCCTCAGTCTTTCGCCGTGTCTCGCCGTCCCTCGCCATCGCACGCCATCGCACGCCACCGCACCCCTTCTCTCGAAATCTGTAGACATCTTGATTTTTCCCACGCTGTCTGTCAGGTCTCCGCCGCCACTCGACGCCAGGGCGCCGGGTGAGTCCACAGCAGGGCGCGTGGTCTGCTCCACTCTCACCATCGGGGGAAACTGAGGCCCCGGGGAAGGCGGCCAGAGAGATGAGGCCCGGTTCCTGGTGCAGTGCCTCGTCCTCTTTGCCGGAGTGAGCTCCCCAGGATTCGCGTGTCCTCGGGAAAACACTGGCGGGTGAGCCGCGCCCTTGGCCGTGGCTGTGCTGAACCGACCACGTGCGGACGTCAGACCCCCTGTCCGCGCAGCTACTCAGCGGGGAGGCTTAGTGCCCCTGGATGGCGGGAAACAGGGCTTGGCGACTTTAACTGCCCGCCCCCGACTCCTGGCATTGGAAGCCTCCAAAGCTGCTTGTCTGTTGCCTACAAAGTGTCAGTCATTGTGCCATGTCCTTGAGACCGTTAACTCGTTTTCCCCTCAATAACTTTTAAAAGTAGGTGTTAGAACCTTCATTTTACAGACCAGTTAGCTGTGGTTTAAATGGAAGACGCTCCCAGCACCCCAGCGGGGCAGGGTCTGGATTTCTGTCCTTCTGTCCCCGGGCCTTGTACTAACGGGCCTTGTACTAAAGCCCTCTCCCCGTGCTTTTTCCCTGCCTAGGCCTTGTGGGTTGTGCTGCTCCTCGGACGGCTTCGCACCAGCCAGCGCCCCCTCTCTCCTGCAGCACTCTGATCTGCACCCCCTGAGGGGCTTCCACTGTCCGCGGGGTGAGAATGCCCCTGGGTAAGTGCCGCTGCTTATGCGCACCTTGGGGAAGGACCCTTCTGCGGGACGCAGTAGAGGGTGTAGTCAATGAGCTCAGCCACTTCTGAGTTCTGAGAACTGTCTGGCAAAGCAGGTGCAGAGCAAAGCGTGACTTAGGAGACGGGCTGGGCTTGGGGGTCACATCCTACCTAAGTTCTTTCATTCCCCTGAGGTTGACTTTCTATAAAGTAGGGAAACTGCAAAGGCTCTCTGAGGGCAGAGGCCTTGGCTGTTTTTCTTGATTTTGAACCCACAGTGCCTGTCCACGTGTAGATACTCAGAATTGGTGGGCTGAATGTACAGCCGAGGCATTTTTACCAGAAGTCGGTTTTCCTGTGGACTCTGGGTGGGGACAGATGGAATCTGCCTGTGAAGTGATGATGGCTCTCAGGGTCCTGGGTACCTTTCTCTTCCCTGGGGGGTGAGCCCCCCCTCTGGAGATCTGGCAGCTAACACGCTGACGTGGGCTCACCTGCCCTTTTTTGCACCTGTATTCGAAAGTGATCGTGGGCTGCCTGTGCCCTGGTCATTGATAGTGCAGGGAGAGAAATCGCTGAAAGCGCTTCCCCGTGTTTGGAGGGTCCACTCCTGTCCCTTTCAAACTCTGGAGCTTTCTCACACCTCTTTCTCACCATCTTTCAAATGCCTCCTGGCACTTGGTGTCTGATTATTATTGAGTGCTCCCTGTGTAAGGATCAGTGCGGGGGTCCGTGAGGCGTTCACCAAGGTGTATGAGGGGTGAGTCCCTGCCTCAGGATTGGTGGTGGAACCACAGCTGCAGCCCCCACTAGTCACACCCTGTGGCAATTACTGGCTTGATTGTCTTTGCCTCTCTCTATTGCGACCTTGAGGACAGTGTCTTGAGTTTTGTTTAATATTTTATTGTATTTTTTTAGAGACAGGATCTCACTCTGTTGTCCAGGCTGGGGTGCAGTGTGCAGTGGCGTGATCATAGCTTGAACTCCTGTACTCAAGTGATCCTCCCACCTCAGCCTCCCAAATAGCTGGGACAGACAGGGTCCCGCTATGTTGCCCAGGCTGGTCCTGAACTCCTGGCTTCAAGTGATTTTCCCTCAGTCTTCCAAAGTGCTGGAATTACAGGTGTGAGCCACTTCACCTGTCTCAGTATCTGAGTCCTGTCTCTTGACTTACCTGGTGCTTGGCAGATGGTTGATTTTCAGCAGTTATGGAACAAATGAAAAACAGGAGATGGGCCGGGTGCAGTGGCTCACACCTGTAATCCCAGCACTCTGGGAGGCCAAGGAGGGTGGATCACTTGAGGCCAGGAGTTCAAGACCAGCCTGGCCAACATGGTGAAACCCCATCTCTACTAAAAAATACAAAAATTAGCTGGGTGTGGTGGCACATGCCTATAATTCCAGCTACTCAGGAGGCTGAGGCACACCAGAATCGCTTGAACCTAGGAGGTGGAGGTTGCAGTGAGCCAAGATCACGCCCCTGCATTCCAGCCTAGGCGACAGGGTGAGACTATGTCCCTAACAAAAAACAAAAAACAGGAGCTGGAAAAAGACAATTGTGGCTGGCCGTAGTGGCTTACACCTGTAATCCTAGCACTTTGGGAGACTGAGGTGGGTGGATCGCTTGAGCCCAGGAGTTCAAGACCAACCTGGACAACACTGCAAAAACCTGTCTCTACAACACACACATACTAGCCAGGTGTGGCATGCGCCAGGAGGTGGAGGTTGTAGTGAGCCGAGATTGTGCTACTACATTCCAGCCTGGGCTGCAGAGCCAGACCTTGTCTTTAAACAACAACAACAAAAAAGACTTAACAATTGTAAGGTGACAGGGCTTAGCACATTGATGCATGTCAGGGAAGTAGTTTTGAGCGAGGCAGCCTGTGTGAGGGTGGTCGGAGCTATTTCCCACTGGCCCAGTGGTCATCCCATGGTGTTCCCCTTGACGGTCTTGTCCGTGGGCCACCAGGATGAATTTCCCCACAGGATTGTCATTGTGATGTCAGTGACCAAAGCCAGAGGTATAGCTAGGCATGGCTGATAGAAGAGTGAGATGTGTAATCAGCCCTGACCCGCAGATGACAGATGGGCCATCCTGCCCATAATAGCCCTTACTGTGTATGCTAGACTCCGCCACGCTGGTGTGCCACACCAGAACCTGTCCTAGGTTCAGAGTCCCCTTCAGTGTACTGCTTCAGGATCACAAGTTCAACAATATGTGCATACGATGAGACTTAAGCTGTCCCTGATGTGTGGTTCTTCTCTAGACGAACTCTTCGTGTTGCTGAGACCATAGACCACTGTTAACACTAGCCAACTTTTAGGAAACGTTTACCACCTGGTGGCTTCTGTGCCAGTATTCTCCTTGTCCTTTCCAGAACAGGTGACATCTAGATAGCTCATCCAGGGCTTCTTGATTCTGGCAGAGGAGGCTGATTGGTGCAGAGAGGCCCATGAGAGGTATCTCCACCCTGCCAGGAGGCAGGTGGACCATGGTGTTCTATGAAGTCTGTCCTCTGGAGATCTGGGGCTTTGTGTCCTGCAAGGGTGGGTGCATGCGCGTTCCCTGGGCGTGATGTCTGGGAAGTAGAGAAAGGTGAGGTAAGTGTCTTTGTGCTGGCCCCACTTTTACCCTCTTTGGGGCCATCATGAATGCATTGGGTTCCTCTTGTGCCTGCTTGGGTTTAGCATCTTCAGGGATCCCTTATCATTGTTGTGTCTTGGAATATCTGACTGAAAAGCTGGAGGGCTTTGGCATCAAACCTACCTGTACCCTGGTCCCAAACGCTTTACCACTACTCCCTAGCTTTGGTTCTTTTTGTGATCTTCAGTTTTCTCATCTGGAAAACAGGAGTACACTGAGGTGATTTTTTTTTAGGATCACACGGTCCCGGTCTTCCACGTCCAAAGAACTCTGCCAACTTTCTCATCTGGAGGGTCTTTCCTTTACCTCTCCTAGTTGGGGCAGGTTCTGTTTATGTGGGACAAGATGGAAGCTGCTTCATCCTGTGCTCTGCTGTGCCACTGTCCTGGCTCAGGCCATTTTCCAGGCTTCTGACACTGGTCTCCAATTTCAACAAGCCCTGGATCTCTTTCTGCCCCTGTGTGCAAAGTGATTACAGGCTGCTTTTGTCTTGGTTATTGGTAATAAAGGAAAAGTTACAAGGTTTTCCTCTTGTGTAGAGGAACCATTGTCCATTTCAGACGGGACGACCTCAGGGGACTGTGTCAGTGACCCAGGATGGGCTAGACGGGCTGTCAGTACATTCATTTCCTGAGACCCTGATTCCTCAGGTGTGTTTTCTGTGGGTGAATTTCGTGGTTTCCTGGACTGGCCATAAACAGTGCCAAGTGCATCAGTCACATCTTGGCTTCTTGTGCCCTGCAGGAGTGTCACATGACTGTCACCCCATGTGTGTGAGAGGTGTCCTCTGGGAGAGCATGGACCCTGAGGTCCCAGGTGAGTGGGGTCCTGCTCGGTTCTCTAGAGCTCAAGTTTTCTGCAGGTTGTGAGGCCAGAGGTGGTTGGGTGCTGAGGAGTGGGGAGTGAGGACACAGGTGAAGGCTGCTTCCCTTTGCTCCTGTCTTTGCTCCTTCAGCAGGCAGGGACAGGTCTGGGCCCTCTTCTGCCTTCATGGGGCTGCTGCCAAGAAGGTGCTCCCTGAGCTTGATTGGGGCTCTGAGAGTCCCTGAGACAGACGCCGTGATGTTGAGAGGAAAACCATGTGTTGGAATGGACAGAGGGGCTGTGTTTCAGATTCAAGCCTGGATTCATACCCAGTGCCCGGCTGAGTGGTCTTCTGTGAGCCTCAGTGGAACAGATAGCCAATATTGGTACCCTGTAGCCCAGTTATTTATTTATTTATTTATTTATTTATTTATTTATTGAGACAGTCTCGCTCTGTCTCCTAGGCTGGAGTGCAATGGCGTGATCTCAGCTCACTGCAACCTCCGCCTCCTGGGTTCACGTGATTCTCCTGCCTCAGCCTCCTCAGTAGCTGGGATTACAGGTGCACGCCCAGCTAATTTTTTTGTATTTTTAGTAGAGATGGGGTTTTGCCATGTTGGCCAGGCTGGTCTCAAACTCCTGACCTCTGGTGATCCACCCGCCTCGGCCTCCCAAAGTGCTGGGATTACAGACGTAAGCCACCATGCCCAACCTATTTTTTTATTTTTATTTTTATTTTTATTTTCTTTTGAGACGGAGTCTCTCTCTGTCATCCAGGCTGGAGTGCAATGGCGCGATCTCGACTCACTGCAACCTCCGCTTCCCCGGTTCAAGTGATTCTCCTGCCTCAGCCTCCTGAGTAGCTGGGATTACAGGTACCCGCCACCACGTCTGGCTAAATTTTTTTGTATTTTTAGTAGAGATGGGGTTTCACCGTGTTGGACAGGCTGGTCTCGAACACCTGACCTCAGACGATCCACCTGCCTCGGCCTCCCAAAGTGCTGGGATTACACGTGTGAGCCACTGCGCGTGGCCAGCCCAGTCTTTGAGAAGAGCCCCAGGATTCTCAATATTTCTGCCCATGTTTGCCTTCCTTTCTGCTTCTGGCAGGGAGTGGGTAAGTGATCTCTGGGAGTCAGAAGCAGCACCTGTAATCTTAGGCTGTAAGTCTGCTCGTTGCCCTATCAGCTGTTCTGTTCCAGGTGAGACCATTGCCCAGAATGCCGGCATTGGCCTCCTTTCTGGGCTTGCCCTCTGCCCTTTCTGCCCCTGCATTCGAAAGTGATCATGGGCTGCCCGTGCCCTGGTCATTGGTAGTGCAGGGAGAGGAACTGCCGAGAGCACTTCCCCGTGTTTGGAGGGTCCACTCCTGTCTCTTCCAAACCCTGGAGCTTTCCCACACCTCCTCCCTCCCACCACGTCTTAGATGCCTCCTGGTGCCTGGCATCATCTAGTGGGTTGTGTTGTTCTCCTCCCTGGCCCAGGGCAGTTATTGTGGGACATGAGGGAAGGGTGTGGGGTGATGGGTTTGGCCTCAAGGAGCAGAAGGGCTGGGTGTGGAGCTGAGACAGGGCCGCCCTGTTCCTTCCTCCCGGAAGCTTTCTCTGCCTCCAAACCTCTCCTTCCACATCCTTATCCAACCCCCTCTGCAACAAGCTGACCCCGTGGAAATTGTTGCCTGACTTGTCTCCTGGCTCTCTTTGCTGTGGTCTCCAGGGCAGTGTCTGAATTTTGTTCCCCACTTTGTTCTGTCTGCCAGATGGTCAGTATTCCGACAGTGTGGGACAAAGGAAAAACGGCAGCCTGGGCAACCCCGCCTCTATAAGAACTAAAAAATTAGCCAGGCGTGGTGGTGCGTGCCCCTGTAGTCCCAGCTACTCGGGAGGCTGAGGTGGGAGGCTCTCTTGAGCCCGGGAGGTCAAGGCTGCAGTGAGCCGTGATCGTGCCACTGCACTCAGCCTGGGCAACAGAGTGAGACCCTGTCTCAAGAAAGAAAAACGAGAAAGAGAGAGTCCCTCCACTGTAAGGAGATCGGGTTCGTTGCACTTTGGGGTGTTGGAGAAAAATACTGAGTCAGCACCTGTGAGGGATTGGTGGGAGCAGATTTGGTGTTTTCCACCCCTTCAGAGGATTCTGAGGTAACTCAGCTCTGTTGGCCTTGGCCTTGTATGGGAGGATTTCCCTTGTATGGGGAGGATTTTCCCTCTAGCTTGTGGGAAAGGAATCAAGGACCAGAGACAGGCAGGGGAGAGTATCACTGAGGGATTTACGGCAGCAGCCTCTGCACGGCTTCCCCAGCTGCTTGCCGGACGCTGCTGGAGAAACAGCACTTCCCAAGAACATCATGGCCCCAGCATCCTCTTGAACTTAGTAACAGTTGGCCCGACAGATGAAGTGGATATCATCCCTGCCTTAGAAGTTCTCTAGCCCCTTTCTTAGAGATAAGCTGCTTTTTTGTTCCTAAAAGAAGTCATGGCTGTTCAGGTGAGAAGAACGGTTTAGTCAGCATCTATGCAACACTGTAGAGATGCTTGGTGAGAGGTGTTGGGACGCAGGAGAGTGGCAGACCGCAGGGCCCGAGGTAAGGTTTCTTGTCCATCTCTGGAACTTTGGCTTTTTGCACCCTGTAAAGTCACGTCCCTTTTTTTCTGGTGCTTTGGTGGTGATGTAGGGAGAGGTGAGGATGAGAAGAGGGGCCACGTCCCATGGATTCCCAGATCCAGACTCCTCTTCCCTGGGAAAACTGGATTGGAGCTGGCCCCTCCTGTGCCTTCAGGGGCTGTGGAGGAGGAGGCCCCTGCAGGGAGCTGCCTGGGGTGAGCGCTGGGGCTTTTCCTGCAGTGCACTAGCAGCAAGTCATAATGGAAAGTGGCTGGATTAAGGGCCATCCATATCTGGCCCTTAGTTCTTCCTCTGCCATCACCTGGCTCTGTGACCATTTTCTTTCCAGTTGTAATCAATGGTTAAGATTTATCCTAGCAACATTGTAGGGGTACACAGCCAAATGATTCAGGAAAAAAGATGCAGGTTGAGTCTGGAGGAATCCCTGTGCCAGCTTCCTCATGCTCCCTCCCTCCCTCAGAAATCACATGGAACCCATTCTCCCCTCAGCAGTGAAAATGCATTCAGCCTGTGTGCAGTGTTTCTGCCCAGGGAAGCCCAGTAGGGACTCCATGCCCAGGGTTTTTACTGGGAGCTGGTTATGTAGACACCACCTGCCTAGCACGCACCAAAATTCCAGACTCTCAGGAAAACAGGTTCCTGTGCCACATTATTTGCACGGAGAGACTATGTCCAGTGAACAGCTCCGATCAGTAAACTGTTGACTTGTAACATCCCGAGAGCCAAGTTCCCAGATACCAGCCAAGGGCCATCTGACCTGTTTTGAATCTCAATTTCCTGATACAGAAAACAAAGGTAGGGCAGAATTGATTTTTACAGATGTGACCCCATGATCCTGCTCTCTGGTCCCCAGATTTTTCCAGGGCTTTTGTCAGAGGTGTTTCCCCTTTGATTCCCCTTGGTTAGGTTTTATGGGATTTTACAGGACAGATGGCAGCTGCAGGAGTCTTGTACTGTCCCTGACTTTGGTCATCCCACAGGCCCTGGCACCATCCTCCTGCCCTTCCTGGCTCTCTTGTCCGTTTCTGCTCCTGCATCCAAAAGTGATGGTAGGCTGCCTGTGCCTAGGTCATTGGTAGTGTAGGGAGAGGAATGCTGAAAGAGGTTGTCCCTGTGTTTGGAGGGTCCACCCTATCCCATCCCAACCCTGAAGCTTTCACACACTCCTGTTGCTCTCCTGCCAGCCCTTGAGGAGTCCGGTGCTTGCTTGGCTGCCACATGAGAGTCAATGCTGGGGGACATCATGCTTAGGTCTTTCTCAGCTTGACCTCTCTTTCCAGAAACCAGGCTCTGTGTATCGAGGGGTGGATCAGGATTGTAGAGCATCAGTCCTGCTCATGGGAAGGGAATGTGATACGTAATGAGTCATGGTGTGTCGCAGTGGATAGCACAGTTTTGAATAAGTGCAATATTGGCATATAAACGTGAGGGAGACTTTGAGGTTGGGGTGAGCAGGGCTGACCCCGTGTGTGTGTGTGTGTGTGTGTGTGTGTGTGTGTAACTTGGGGACAGGATAGGGTAGCATCTTTACATCTTTACATGTGGGCCTGGAATAGGGGGTCCTGAAGGGTTTGTCGTAAGAAAGAGAAAGTGCTCATTGCTGCAAGGGGAGCACAGCCGGGTTTTGAGAGGCAAAACACTTCCCTCACTTCCCACCCAAGAGTTTCACCTGCTCTCTCGGCCCTCTGAGGTGTGCATTGGTGTCACTCGCTGGCCACTGTTCCAGCTCTTAATTCCTCTGCCTTTTTTGCTGGCCTTCAGGGCTGCCCTGAGGATGACTGGTTCTCAGGTTGCCCCTGGAGGAATGGGTGGAGTTGTAAGATCAGGAATAAAGCTAGAGAGGGAGGGCCAAGGGGAGATCACTGATGCAGCCGCCTTCTAGCCCATCCTACCCCAACTGAGAGATCGCTTTTTCCTGTTGAACATGTTGGATACTGGGATGTGTTATAAGAAGTGATGTGTGTGGCTTCTTGTCATTGCAGGATTGTCAGCTGACCTCTGTCCTGTGTGCCCAGTGGCCCCAGGTGACGTGTCTTCAAGAAGAGGCTGAGCTGTGGTGCTTGTAAGGTATGAATCCTGGGTGCTTCTCTAGAGGATGCACTGGTGTTCAGGCTGCAAGGATGAAGGCTTTGAGGTCACTAGAGGGGAGGCAGAGGCTGCTTCCCATTGCTTGCTCCTCCACTGAGGCCCACAGGGATATGTGACACCCTCTTTTCCTCGAACTCTGCCACTCCACTGTGTGAAGCACGGTGGAGCTTACAGAGCTCCCCTTGGGCTCTGAGTCTTCCTAGTGTGGATTGGCATAGTTTGTTGAAGTGGGAGGAGTACTGCATTTTGGAGGCAGGCAATTAGCTAGTAGTTTTCCATGTACTTGGTGGCGATCCTTGTTATGAAGTGATCTATGGAATTTTTTTTTTTTTGAGACAGGGTCTCTGTCACCCAGGCTGGAGTGCAGTGGTGCGGTGATGGCTCACTGCAGCCTCAGTCTGGGCTCAAGTGATCCTCCACCTCAGCTTCCCTGGTAGCTGGGACCACAGGTATGTGCTGCTGCACCCAGCTAATTTTTAAAAAATTTTTGTAGAGGCGGAGTCTCGCCGTGTTGCTTGGGCTTGTTTTGAATTCCTGGGCTCAAGCAATCCTTCCACCTTGGCTTCCCAAAGTGCTGGGATTATGGATAGTAAGTCCATGCCTGGCCGACGTGTGGATAGTATCACACAATCCCTGACTTCCTAATCCAGTGAATTCTCAACATTTCGCCCAGAGTTGATCTTCCATCTCATTCTCTTATGAGGGAAGCATTTGAGTAGTGGTTCTCAAACTGTGGTCCCAGAACCAGGCACCATCAGTATTACTTGGGAACTTGTAAGAAGTGCAAGTTCTTAGCCCTGTCCTGACCTACTACATCAGAAGTTTTGGGGCTGGAGCCAGCAATCTGGCTTAACATGCTCTCCAGGTGATTCGTATTCATGCTAAAGTTTGAGAAATCAAGCCATGCTAGAAATCTTTGAGAATCAGAAGCAGCTGCTGCAATTCGAGGCTGCAAATCTGGTCACTGACTTGTTTCCAGATCTCTTAGTTTGGGCCCTTCCTAAGCTGCTGGCAATGCCTCCCCTCTCAACTCACTCACTGCCCTATTTTGTCCCTGTATTCGAAAGTGATCGTGAGCTGCCTGTGCCCTGGTCATTGATAGTGCAGGGAGAGGAATCAATGAAAGCGCTTCCCCGTGTTTGAAGGGTCCACTCCTGTCCCTTCCAAACTCTGGAGCTTTCGTACATGCCTTTATTCTCACCAGTGATATTACCTCCTGGTACCTGGTTGTCGTGCCAGACCCCTGTTTACATCATTAGGGATGGCACCAGGTTCAACAGGCTGGAGAAGAGACCTGGAGCCAGTGAAGGAAACAGGGTTTATCTGGGGAACTTGAGGGCAGTCAGCAGTCTAGTGGTGGGGGGCTGGATGGGGGCACCTCATCCGCTTGTAAAATGCATGCAGATTATATAGCACCTTCCCCCAGTAACCTCCACATGGCAACCCTCGGTTCCTAAGAAGCTATTGTTACGTGCATCTACCATACACTGGTGCTGTATGGTTCATTGAGTGCCCCTTGTGCCCAGCATGATGGAGGATACTCAGAGGCTTAAGGAAAGGACGGTGAAGCGGGGACCTGCCGCAGTGAGTTTATGTCTCTGAGCTAGTTTTGGAGCCACAATAGTGGTTACCCCTTCCTAGAGCTCCCCCCAGAAGCTCTCTCTGCCTCCCCATCACACTCCTTCCCACCTCTCAGCACTGGTCACACTGTCTGGGAATTCTTGATTTGCTTCTCCTGCCCCCTGTGCTGTGAGCTTCCTCAGGGCAGTGCCTCTGTCTTGTTTCACATGGTGCCTGGTAACTGACATGTAGCACCTGGACAAACAGTAAATGAGAAGACACATTGTTGTAAGGTGACAAGGCTTATCCCATTGAGCAGTGCTGGGGTTAAAAATGTCCTAGAACAAACCAGCTGTTACAGTCCACCTTCAGTCTTGGCCGTGAGGAGCGTCCGTGGTCCACCAGGGGTGGATTTTCCCTCTGCCCTTAGATTAAGGTGGCAAGGGCTAGAGTAGTAATCGAGGGAGACAATGTGTGGTATAGTCAGATGTATGAACGCAGCTCTTACACACTAGGTGGTAGGCGCGGGGCTCTCCCACCCCACCTGTTCGTTACCCATCCCAGGTCTGTGCTGATCACTGCCAGGCATGGCCTGCTCCAAAAGCCTTCTTGCCTTGGCATCCTTTTTTTTTTTTTTTTTTTTTTTTCTGAGACCTAGTCTTGCTCTGTTGCCCAGGCTGGACTGCAGTGGCCTCTGCCTCCCGGGTTCAGTGATTCTCATGCCTCAGCCTCCCTAGTAGCTGGGATTAAAGATGTGCATCACCATGCCCAGCTAATTTTTGTATTTTTAGTAGAGATGGGGTTTCACCATGTTGGCCAGGCTGGTCTCGAAGTCCTGGCCTCATGTGATACAAATAATTGGGACAGCCTCCCAAAGTGCTGGGATTACAAGCTTGAGGCACCACACCCAACCTGTTTTTAAAATGTTTATTGTCTATATTTGAAGTTTACAACATGATGTTATAGAATAATGGGACAGATATAGATAACATAGTGGTTACTATGGTGAAGCCGATGAACATATCTGTCATCTCACATAGTCACCATTTTTAGTGTGTGTGAGGAGCAGCTGAAACCTGCTTAACAGAAATCCCTTATGTTGTGCGTGAGCCCTCTAGACTTACTCATCCTGTATATCTGCTACTTGGTGTCCTTTGACCTACATCTCCCTATTTCCTTCAGCTCCTGCCCATGGTAATCACCATTTTATTCTCTATCTTTGTATGCTTGACCTTTTTTTTTTTTTTTTTTTTAACGTTGCACACATAAGTGAGATATGCACTGTTTGTCTGTGTCTAGCTTATTTCGTTTAACATAATATCCTCCAAGTCCATCCATGTTGTGGCAAATGACAGGATCTTTATCTTTTTTTTTTTTTTGGTTGAGACTGGGTCTCCCTCTGTCACCCAGGCTGAAGTTAAGCCCAGGAGACAGAGGTTGCAGTGATTGAACACAGCTCACTGCAACCTCTGTCACCCAGGCTTAAGTGACCCTCCCACCTCATTTCCCTGAGTAGCTGGGACTGCAGGTGCATGCCACTATGCCTGGTTAATTTTTGTATTTTTTGTATAGATGGGGTTTTGCGATGTTGCCCAGGCTGGTCTCCAACTCCTGGGCTTAAACCATCCTTTTGCCTTGGCCTCCAAAAGTGCTGGAATTACAGGCATGGACTGCCATGCCTAGCCCAGCCCAGGGTCTTTTTTTTTTTTTTTTTTTTTTTTTGAGATGGAGTTTTGCTCTTCTTGCCCAGGCTGGAGTACAGTGGTGTGATCTCAGCTCACTGCAACCTCCACCTCCCAGGTTCAAGTGATTCTTCTGCCTCAGCCTCCCAAGTAGCTGGGGTTACAGGTACATGCCACCACGCCTGGATAATTTTTTGTATTTTTAGTAGAGATGGGGTTTCACCATGTTGGTCAGTCTGGTCTTGAACTCCTGACCTCAAGTGATCCACTCACCTCGGCCTCCCAAAATACTGGGATTACAGGTGTGAGCCACTGCGCCCGGCCAAGGGTCTTCTTTTTAAGGGTGAATAATGTTTTGTTGTGTGTGCGTGTGTGTGTGTGTGTGTGTATGCCACATTTTCTTTTTCCATTCATCTGTTGATGGAGACTTAGATTGTTTCTGTATCTTGGCGATTAGGAGTAATGCTGCAGTGAATATTGGAGTGCAGATGTCTTTATGAGGTGTGATTTGATCTCCGTTGAGTATGTGTCCAGAAGAGGGATAGCTGGGTCTATGTAATGTATACTGATAAGCAGCACAGAGTGGGCACATAGGATAGCATAGATGGCATTTCTCTCACAGATAGTTTGCCGACCCCTTTCTAGAGTTAAGTTTTTCTTGTTCCTCAGACAATAATGTGGCTGTAAGTACTAATAGAGACAGTGGCATTTGTGGGTTGCTTATGATCTGCCAGCCCCTGTGTTAAGTGTTCTCTGTGTCTGTTTCAGATGGGTCCGCTATGTGCAGAGGCTCCATGGGATGTGTTGTCTTCATAGCAGCAGGGCGCTGGACCATGGGTCCCCAAGGTGAGATTTTTGGACTGTTGTCTGGAATATGTTTTTTTGCATCCTGCAGAGTCATGTGCATGACTCCTGGGGCTTGGATGATGTAGGGGAAGCAAGGTGAAAGTGGTATCCCGTGGTTCCACGTTCTGTCCTGCCGTGGAGCTGTCCCTCACATGCCTTCAGTGGCTGTTGCGGAGGAAGAGCCTCCGGAAATCTGCGTGGGTAAAGTGAGCTCCCCGGGGGAACTGTCCTCCTCCTTTGAGCTCTGGTGTGTCCACAGTGTGCTGTGATCTGGATTAGCAGTGAGTTTTTCTTTCAGGGTGTGTGTGCATGATGTTAGGACCATATGCTCCTGACCTTTTCCAACCCAAAAGCATTTCCATTTTTTTAATGCTGGAAGTGTCTTAACTCCTTTTGGGGTCTTAGAAGGACACACGGTGGCCATGGCTGGGCCTCTGCTCAGCTGGGCTGCTCTCCCTGCCTCAGGCCATTCCTCAGGCCCTTGACACCAGCCTCCCTCCCTTGCTGGCTCTCTTTCTGTCCTTCCCTGCTCTTGTATCCAAAAGTGATCATGGGTTGCCTGTGTCCCGATCATTAATAGTGCAGGGGTAGGAGTGCTGAAAGACATCTTCCCTGCGTTGGTCCAGCCTTCCTTTCAAACCCTGGAGCTTTCCCACACTGCAGCCTTATTCCAGCTAGCCTTTCAGAGCTTGGGCCTTTGTGGGCCCATGTGATGTGGTGACTAGACCCACCCCCTGACTTCTGAGGGTTCATTTGTCTTTTCATGTTAGGGATCCTCCTGCCAGAAACCAGTCTGCATTTCTCTCTGGGCCCCACGCTGGAATGAATTCAGATAGCAGTGAAGGGCACACGTGAGAACTGCAAATCACGGGCTTTGCTTCATGAAATGTGAAATCCACATTGTTTTACAGGCACCATCAGTAACGTCGAACAAATGGAGAAAGTTCTAGGTGGGGCTAGGAAAGCTGTATTCCTGTGGATTACTCTAGCTGGTCATTTGCCCCGATTGTGAACTGCTCGAAAGAAAAACGAAACTTCTAAGATGTTTGTCCTTTTGTGTCCTTTCTGTTGGGATTTTTAATTTGGTGTGTGTGAATGAGGAGCTTCGCCCTGCTTGAATGGGACCCCTCTCCGTGGTGTCAGCTTGGGGAGGAGGAGATGGCCCTGGAGACTAAATACTTGTATGCTTTCTTACCCTCTTAGGTCTCAGCCTTAGATCCAAGGACAGTCCAAGGAAGTCCTAAGACCGTGGAGTTGGTGACCTGGGATCTGGGTTTGCTGGTATTTCTCACCATGGTGAGTTGATGCCAAGAGCCGGAACCCACAGCCAGAGGCTCAGCTGGTCCGTGTTTATGCAGATGGGAACCTCAAATCACTGGTCTCACTTGTCCTTTGTTTCAGAATCTCTTGGTGGTGTTTGTGGGCACCAGAGGGGCAGAGAATAGAGAGTGAGGCTACCACATGAAGCGTCACCAGAGCTGCTCCCTGCTGCCTGCTCAGAGCACCCTGGATCCACTGTTCAATCTGCACAAGATTCGGGGTCCAGACATGGGAGACTTCAGCTGCCTCGGAGGACCGTGGACAGGGAAGGCCAGCCTCGCATCCCTCTGTCCATGCCTGGAATGACTTAACCAAGAGTTTTATTCTTGAATTTGTAGCTGTTGTTCACTTTTTACCCACCCATTCAATAAACCTTACAGAATTGCTCCATCTGCTTCTTAAATCAGTGACAACCTGTGAGCCTGCAAGGCTGGCTTTGGAGAAGTTAGGCCATAGGCCAGATCTGATTTTCACTCTTCCTTGGCTTAGAGGATATTATTTGAGGTATACGTTTGGAACTAGGAGGTGAACAAGTGCTGGTAGTTGGTTCACATTTAGGCATTTAGGACCCATGAGAATTGAGGGCATTGCAGAATAGTCAGGGTAGATTATGGAGTGAGACAGGTCTCATGTCATTCAGGAAGGCTGGAGTGTGCTGGATGACCTGGCTCATAAGTAAATGCCTACTTGTGAGATCAACTGTCCCAGTTTGCCTGAGATTGAGGGATTTCCCAGAAAGTGGGTTTTTCATTGCTAAACCCAGGGAGATCTTGAGCGAACTGGGACAAGTTGGTCAGCATGTGTGGGATGTAAAAATCCATGGTGTCAGCTTGAGAGGACAGGTTATGGGGTAACAGTGGGAGTAGGGTGAACATGGAGCAGCTGCCATTAATGGAACTGAGCGGTGCCCTTAGGGTCAGGCTTTGGAGATTAGGGTAGTCAGTTATTGCGAGGGCTAGGCATGGTGCCTTGTGCCCGTATGACTAGCACTTGTGGAGGCCAAGGTGGGACGATTTCTTGAGGCCAGGAGATCAAAACCAGCCTAGGCAGCAGACTCCGTCTCCACAAAAAATTAGCCAGGCATGGTAGTGCACTCCTGTAGTGCCAGCTACTCAGGAGGCTGAGGCAGGAGGATTGCTTGAGCCTAGGAATTCGAGGATTCAATGAGTTAATGATGGCACCACTGCAGCCCAGCCTGGGTGACAGAGTGAGACCTGTTTTTAAGAGAAAGAAAAATTGCAGCAATGACATGATCTAAGGATGTGCACGCATGAACTCTCATCTCTGATTTACAGAGGGAGGAATCTACACATGTCCCAAAGGCCGTGGTGAAAAGGTGCAGTTAATCTCCCCATTTGAAGTTAAAACCACCTTAACTGGAGCTGGGGCAAAAACCAGGCTGGTAAGCCTGTCTTGATGAATTTGGCACATTAATGGTCTGCGAGGCATTCTTTGTTTTTTTTTTTTTTCTCGTTTTTTGTTTTTTTTTTTTGAGATAGTCTCACTGTTGCCCAGGCTGGAGTGTAGTGGTGTGATCTTGGCTCACTGCAACCTCTGCCTCCCAGGTTCAAGCGATTCTTGTGCCTCAGCCTCCTAAGTAGCTGGGACTATGCGCAAGTGCCACAATGCCCAGCTAATTTTTGTATTTTTAGTAGAGACGGGGTTTCACCATGTTGGCCATGCTGGTCTCGAACTCCTGACCTCAAGTAAACCGCCCTCCTTGGCCTTCCAAAGTGTTGAGATTACAGGTGTGAGCCACCATGCCTGGCCTAAGGGGCAGGCATTCTTGATGTTTAAAGGCACCATACTACCAGTCGTTTCCCTGCAGAAGCATCCAGAAGTCACAGGTCCTTTTTCTGCCTTGGCCTTTGAGGACCATCCTCTGACTTCTGTTTGCCACCTTTTGCCAACTGGCTGTGGCTGCTTGAACAGATGCCAGGGGAAGGAATCTGGGTCCACTTGAGGAAGCTGTAACTGAAGACTGATGTCTGCCACAGCGTGGGGGACAGCAGTAGAATACAGCACCTAAGTCTAAGCAGTAATACAGTACCTAAGTCTGCATATTTCATCTGGCATCAATCATCATGTGCCTCTCGCCACTGTTGCATGTGAGGCAGGAGCCATCTCAGGTCTTCAGGGCCTGAGGAACTCTGAGAAGGGCAGTCCATTGACCAAGGTGGCCCAAGAGCCAGGATTAGGTCAAGGAGGCGTGGCCCTTGCTGGGATATGTGCCCAGTATAACGGCCTGGGGAAGCAGCTGGTTGGAGACTCCACAGCAGAACTGACAGCCAGGAGAATGGAAAGCTGGGGAGAGAGGCTCATTTGCTCAAAAAGCATTGTGCATTTACTTGGAGCCAGACGCTAAGCTAGAGAAAAGGATACAAGTGTGAGTAAGGCAGTTGGTGCCCTCAAGGAGATCCCAGTCCAGATAAATATATGTAGCTGTATTTCAGAGGCTTGGTTCCAGACCACTGCAATAAAGTGAGTCGCACACATTTTCCGGTCTCCCAGTGCATTAAAGTTATTTTAGCCAGGTGTGGTGGCACATGCACCTGTAGTCCCAGCTACTCCAGAGGTTAAGGCAGAGGATTGCTTGAGCCCAGGAGTTCAAAGCCAGCCTGGACAACCTAGTGAAGACCCTTGTGTAAAAAAATCAAGTTTACACTATAGTTTATAAACTGTGCAATAGCATTATGTCCAAAACAATATAAATACCTTAATTTAAAAATATTATGAAAGAATGCTAATGGTTGTCTTTAATACCAGCTGCTTGGGAGGCTGAGCTGTGCACCAATATGCCCGGCTAATTTTTTTTTTTTTTGAGACAGAGTCTTGCTCTGTCACCCAGGCTGGAGTGCAGTGGTGCGATCTCGGCTCACTGCAACCTCCACTTCACGGATTCAAGCAATTCTCTGCCTCACCCTCCCGAGTAGGTGGGATTACAGGCACCTGCCACCGCGCCTGGCTGTTGTATTTTTAGTAAAGACGGGGTTTCAGCATCTTGGCCAGGCTGGTCTTGAACTCCTGACTTGGTGATCCACCCACTTTGGCCTCCAAAAGTGCTGGGATTACAGGCGTGAGCCACCGCGCCCAGCCGCTAATTTTTTTTTTTTTTAAAGAGACAGGATCTTGCTATGTTGAGAACCTGTCTGGTCTCAAACTCCTCCTAGGCTCAAGCTATCTTTTCACCTCGGCCTCCAAAGTACTGGGATTACAGGTGTCAGCTACCACGCCTGGTCCCCTTTCTGGCATTTTAATGTTTCCAGTCCTTTGCCTCCAAAGCTTTCCGATGCCTTTAAAATGATGGTTTTCTATTTTATCCACCCTTTCCAGTTCTTAGCAGGAACATTGGCCTGTCAACTACTCCCTTCTATTTAGAAGCAGAAGTCTTGACATTAGCAGATTTTATTTTAAAATTTTTTTCTCTTTGTTTGGAGAACGGATTATACCAGGGCAAGAGTGGAAGCAGGGTGTCCAGTTGGAAGATTATGGCAGTTGTCTAGGTGAGAGATACTGGTGACTCGGACTAGGGAGATAGAGGTAGACAGCAAGATAGATGTCTATGTTCCAAGATAGAAAGATGAAGATACAAGCAAATGAAGCTCAGAGCAGGGAAGTATGTAAAATGTGATATACCATGTTTTTGATTAGAAGAAGATTTATTCGAAACCAGCCTGGCCAACATGGTGAAACCACATCTCTACTAGAAATACAAAAATTAGCCAGGCGTGGTGGTGGGCGCCTGTAATCCCAGCTATTCAGGAGGCTGAGGCAGGAGAATCGCTTGAACCCAGGAGGCAGAGGTTCCAGTGAGCTGAGATCGTGCCATTGCACTCCAGCCTGGGCAACAGGAGCAAAACTCCATCTCAAAAAAAAAAAAAAAAAGATTTATATGTATATATGCAAATTGGGGTAATATATTTTTTATTTTAACATGCTTTTCTATTTTTTCTTTCCCAGAACATCATAGTTTCTCTAATATATCCCTGGCATCCTTTTGGCTAGGGGAAGATTTGAATGCCAAGGAAGACCACAGTGTCAGTCAGTCTTTGCCATTCAAAAATAGGATTATGCAACAGGACAATAGCCTTGCTTGCAAGGCAGAGTTCTTCAATTTTTTTAAATTTTATTACTCCTTTATACCAGTAAGCAAAGTTGGAGAATCTATTCCCAAAAATTTTTCAGGGATGTGAAGTAGACACTTTTGTCTACCATTAAGGCTTAGCTGGAGTCAGAAAGAAAGATATAATTAGGGGTCACACAAGGTTTTTACCTGATGCTTTTTGTTTTGTTTTTTGTCGTCGTTGTTTTGTTTTTGTTTTTGTTTTTTTGACCTTGAGGGATTAAGGAAGAAGAAGGGGAAAAGAGAAGCAGATGACAAGAGGCTCACATGGGTGTCCCAATTTACCTTCTCTGGACTTTGACTTGGAGAGGGTGCAAGTACATTAGAGAGAACACTGAGAACAAGAGAGGAGACATTGACTTTGCTTCCCATTTAACACTGTGCAAGAGGCCACCTCTTGAATTGCCCCCTGCCCTGAACTGTAGTATAGCCATGGCAACTGGACAGCTTGGTGTGGTTGGGCAGACGGAGGTATCTTCGCCAGCTTGGGCTGCCGTAACAAAATTCCATAGATTGGGTGATTTAAACAACAGAAGTTAATTTTCTCAAAGTTCTGGGGGCCAGGAAGTCCAAGATCAAGGTGCTGGCTGATACAATTTCTGATGAGAGCTCTCTTCCTGGCTTGCAGATGGCCGCCTTGCTGTGTCCTCATACGGTGGAGAGAGAGGGAATGGCTTCCCTGGTGTCTCTTATAAGGGCACTAATTCTATCAGATTCTGGCTCCACCCTTATGACCTCATTTAACCTTAGTTATCTCCTTAAAGGCCCTATCTATAAATATAGTTACATTGAGGGTTAGGCTTTGTATTAGTCTGTTCTCACGCTGCTAGTAAAGACATACCTGAGACTGGGTAATTTATAAAGGAAAGAGGTTTAATTGACTCACAGTTCCATATGGCTGGGGAGGCCTCACAATCATGGCAAAAGGGGAATGAGGAGCAAAGTCACATCTTACTAATAGTGGCAGGCAAGACAGCTTGTTCAGGGGAATTCCCGTTTATAAAAACATCAGATCTCCTGAGACTACCACGAGAACAGTATGGAGGAAACCACCCCCTTGATTCAGTTATCTCCATCTGGCCCTGCCCTTGACACATGGGGATTACTATAATCCAGGGTGAGATTTGGGTGGGGACACAGCCAAACCAATCAGGCTTCAATATGTGACTTTTGGGGGTACAAAGTTCAGCCCATAGCAATTCATTCCTTTGGAATTTAGCATCCTGGAGCTGCCCTGGGATCCTGAATGGTCTACGTCAACCCAGAGGTGGCTGAGGATGTGGCTGAAGAGTTTCCTAGCAGGGGCCACCGTACCAGAGTGAGGTACCAGATCTGCACCCGGCTTAAAAATCCAGCATGCACCCTGGAGAATTGCTGGCACTTGGCAAATATTTATTGAAACGAGCCGTTGGGCTGTATCTTCTTTTTGCATGTGTAATAGGAATATGCCTTGTTCTCCAGCCTTCACAACTCACCCTTTCCTTGAACATCCTCTGAATATCAGCCCCAGATCTGTTGGAAGTCCGTTTGAGCCTTCAGTAAATGCTGATATGTTCTCTTTTTCTTCGAGACGGAGTCTCGCTGTTGACGCCCAGGCTGGACTACTCTGGCGTGATCTTTGCTCATTGCAACCTCTGCCGCCTGGGTTCAAGTGATTCTCCTGCCTCAGCCTCCTGAGTAGCTGGGACTACAGGCATGCGCCCCCACACCCAGCTAATTTTTGTATTTTTAGTAGAGACGAGGTTTCACCATGTTGGCCAGGCTGGTCTTGAACTCCTGACCCCAGGTGATCCGCCCGCCTTGGCCTCCCAAGGTGCTGGCATTACAGGTGAGAGCCGCCGCGCCTGGCCAATGCTGATGTGTTCTAACAAATCCATCCTGGTGGCTGTTTGTTGTATTTTTCTCTGAATAGCTCCATTGCTCCAGGCCTCTCTGCGGTTACCTATGGCTTTCACCTTTTCTCCCACTGCTGTTCTTTTCCTATGCCATTTTGCCCCAAACATTCTTTTTTTTTTTTTTTTTGAGACGGAGTCTTGCTCTGTCGCCCAGGCTGGAGTGCAGTGGCGCGATCTCGGCTCACTGCAAGCTCTGCCTCCTGGGTTCACGCCATTCTTCTGCCTCAGCCTACTGAGTAGGTGGGACTACAGGCGCCCGCCACCACACCCGGCTAATTTTTTTTTTTTTTTTTTGTATTTTTAGTAGAGACGGGGTTTCACCGTGTTAGCCAGGATGGTCTCGATCTCCTGACTTTGTGATCCGCCCGCCTCGGCCTCCCAAAGTGCTGGTAATACAGGCGTGAGCCACCGTGCCCGGCCCCAGACATTCTTATGATCAATTAAAGCTGGCTCCAGGACAGCACAGGCTCTACACTCTGGCCCGAATTTGTTTCTGCCTCAGAAATATGTGCCGTCATGGCCGGAGATGGCCATCAAAATGTCTCCTAGCTCATCCAGGCAGGTCTGCTCTCAGGTTCCACTGGGAGAATGTAACAGTGTTCTGGAGCTTGATCATCTCCCATCCTGGTGATCTCTCAAAAGGTCTTGCAACCCACCTGAGCGCTTAGATCAAATCCCAGTGGCTTCTAAGAAGGTGTTGCTGGTTTGTGAGGGAGAAGGGATGGGAGAGGATAGTGAGAAAGAGAAGATGCTAGGAAGTGAAATAAGAAGGAAAGAGGAAAAGATAGTACCATTTAATTCAACTCAGGGCCGGGTACAGCAGCTCATGCCTGTAATCCTAGCACTTTGGGAGGCTGCAGTGGGTGGACTGCCTGACGAGATCAGTCTGGCTAACATGATGAAACCCCGTCTCTACTAAAAGTACAAAAAAATTGGCTGGGTGTGATGGTGTGTGCCTGTAATCTCAGCTACTTGGGAGGCTGAGGCCCGAGAATCACTTGAACCCAGGAGGCAGAAGTTGCAGTGAACCACGATCACAGCACTTCACTCCAGCCTGGGTGACAGAGTGAGATTCTGTCTCAAAAAAAAAAAAAAATTCAGTTCAACTCAAACTTAAGTAGGCATCCAAATCACCTACAATGCTTTTTAAAGCACAAATTGCTGGGCCCCTCTCCTGAGTTTCTGATTCAGTAGATTTGGGATGGGGACCAAGCATCCTGACTTCTTCTTTTTTTTTTTTTTTTTTTTTTTTTTTGAGACAGAGTCTCGCTCTATCACCCAGGCTGGAGTGCAGTGGCGCGATCTCGGCTCACTGCAACCTCTGCCTCCCGGGTTCAAGCGATTCTCCTGCCTCAGCCTCTGGAGTGTCTGGGACTACAGGTGCCCACTACCACACCCTGCTAATTTTTGTACTTTTAGTAGATACAGGGTTTTGCCATGTTGGCCAGGCTGGTCTTGAACTCCTGACCACGGCCTGCCTCGGCCTCCCAAAATGCTGGGATTACAGGTGTGAGCCACCGCACCTGGGCACATTCTCACTTCAAACAAATTTCCAGGTGATGCTGATGCTGCTGTTCAGAGGACCACACTTTGAGAACCACTGACCTCATCCCCAAACCAGCTTGGAGATGATGCACTCCATCCCAGTATAATATTTTACTCTTCATAGTGGGTAGGCAGACCTGATTTTTCCAAAATATCCTTGCAGCCAGCAGCCAGGTCCATCTGTTTGTTCATACAGTAGCAAGATGTCCAACAACTCTCTAAGGAACTTAATGAGCAACTTGGATCCAATTCTTCATTGTCTGTCAGAGGAAAGGCATCCATGCTTGGTAATGAGCCTTTGGATGCTCTACCCGGCTCTGTGGCCAGAACAAAGCACCTTGTTATCTCCCTGATAAGGAGCCTACTTTACGGTGTTGGACAAAACACCTAGCATGTCACATTCTCCCAAACAGCACAAACTCATACCCAGTGAAACTGGGGGAGCAATGGGTGGTCTTTCTACTCTTAGAAACCTGTTTATTTCCATATTGGTGGTGTGGAGAGGGTGTTGTATGTTCCACATTGTGCAAAGGCCTGGGACATGATGGCCACTGCTCCCACTCACCCATCTCATCAGCATGTTGTAGACATCTGCAGAGTCCTACACTGAACTGAGCATGCTGGGGGGTGGGGGGTGACAATGATGAAATGCATCCAGAACCTGTTTCAAAGCCAGGCCTGTGACACAGCTCCAGACTAGATGCATAGTGAAGGCTCAGGAAATGTCGGCCATGATTCTTTTGTTTTGAGACAGAGTCTCGCTCTGTCACCCAGGCTGGAGTGCACTGGTGTGATCTCAGCTCACTGCAACTTCTGCCTCCCGGGTTCAAGTGATTTTCATGTCTCAGCCTCCCCAGTAGCTGGGATTATATGTACACGCCACCTAGCCCAGCTGATTTTTGTATTACTTTTTTAGTAGAGACAGGGTTTCACCATGTTGGCCGGGCTGGTCTTGAACTTCTGGCCTCAAGTGATCTGCCTGCCTCGGCCTCCCAAAGTGCTGGTATTACAGGAGTGAGACACGGTGCTCTGCCAATTCTTATGGGTATGATTAAGAAGAACGTCCCAATCACAGCCTGGAATAGAACACTTTCGTGATACAATTCACAACCTCCTTCTGGGAGGACATGAGCATTCCTGATAAATGCTTAAGCAATTTTCTGATAAACTTTAACAAGATTAAAACCTCTTTGGGGAAATTAGCTACCCAAACACTTGGATGATTATCATACATTCTTTGTCTTGTATTCAGTTTAATGATGATTATCCAACCATTCTCTTTTCCTTTGAAATATCCGTAACAAAAGGAAACTACTGACTTGGCTTTGTGACAAGCTTAAAATAAAACTTCAATACATGCTTATAACTAATTTTTGTGAAAAAAATGTAAAACAGTCATTATGGATATAGGACATAAAAGTAGTAGCTAACACTTATTAAGTACTTGTTGCTTGTCAGATGTTATATTAAATGCCCAACAACTCTTTATAATGAATTGGGTTATAATACCTCTGTTTGACTTAAAAGATGCTGATACAGTTTGAATATTTGTCCCCTCCATATCTCATGGTGAAATGTGATCCCTAATGTTGGACATGGATTCTGCTGGGAGGTGTCTGGGTCATTGGGATGGATCCCTCTTAAGTGGCTTGGTGCCCTCCCCATGGTAATGAGTGAGTTCTTGCTGTTAGTTCATAAGAATGCTGGTTGTTTAAAGGAGCCTGCACCTCCTCCTCTCTCTCTTTGCTCCCTCTCTTACTATGTGATGCGCCTGCTCTTCCTTTGCCTTCTGCCACAATCGGAAGCTTCTGGGGCCTCACCAGAAGCTGAGCAGATGCTGGTGCCATGCTTGTACAGCCTGAAGAACTGTGAGCCAAATAAACCTCTATTTTTTTTTTTTTGAGACGGAGTCTCATTCTGTCGCCCAGGCTGGAGTGCAGTGATATGATCTCGGCTCACTGCAAGCTCCGCCTCCCGGGTTCACACCATTCTCCTGCCTCAGCCTGCCGAGTAGCTGGGACTACAGGCGTCCACCACCATGCCCGTCTGATTTTTTGTATTTTTAGTACAGATCGGATTTCACCATGTTAGCCAGGATGGTCTCGGTCTCCTGACCTCATGATCCGCCCGCCTCGGCCTCCCAAAGTGCTGGGATTACAGGCGTGAGCCACTGCGCCCGGCAATAAACCTCTTTTCTTTACAGATTGCCCAGTCACAGGTATTCCTTTATAGGGATGCAGAACAGACTAATACAAATGCTAAGAAATGCCGAGTGACTTGCCCAAGATCAGACAGCCAGTGATGGGTAGAGCCAGGTTTTGGATCCAGGCCTGGCTGAGTCCCCAGCTGGAGCTAGCTACAGCTACACTCTTCTGCTTTGCCAGGGGAATTGCAGAAGAAGATAAAGAGTGGGATAGTCTGCTGGGCGCAGTGGCTCATGCTTGTAATCCCAGCACTTTGGGAGGCCGAGGCAGGCGGATCATCTGAAGTCAGGAGTTCAAGTCCAGCCTGGCCAACATGTGGAAACCCGTCTACTAAAAATACAAAAATTAGCCAGGCGTGGTGACACGTGCCTGTAATCCCAGCTACTCGGGAGGCTGAGGTAGGAGAATCACTTGAACCTGGAAGGCGGAGGTTGTGGTGAGCTAAGACTTCACTACTGTACTCCAGCCTGGGCAATACAGTGAGACTCTTTCAAAAAAAAAAAAAAAAAAAGAGTGGGATAGTCCCTGAGAAAGGGACAGGTATAGGGCTGTGGAACCACAGAGCAGGGAGAGTGTTCTCCCAGGTAGAGGGCTTGGGAAGGGGACATGGAGGAAGAGATAGCCTATTTCAGAAGAGGAAGTAGGAGAGGGACTGGTGGAGACAGTGAGCAGGACATGCCAGGAGCAGCAGGAGGGTGAGCAGAGGCATAGCAAAGGCCCAGGCACATCTGAAGGTGGTTGTAGAGTTCGATCTGCAGCCATGGGAGCGGCTCCGAGTCCTCTGAACAGCGCGACCCCTGCCATCCAGTGTTGTGGATCCTATGTGCTGCTACTTGGGCTTTTTAAGTTACTCTGGATTCAGAGAGCACAGCCACACAGTTTCATCACTTACTGGCTGTGTGACCCTGGGCAAGTCACCTCACCTCTCTGAGCTGAAGGTTTCCTCATTTGAAAATTGGGGGTAATGATAGCATCTCCTTCATAGGATTGCTGTGAGGATTCAATGAGATAAACCTCAAATTAGCACATGCCTGGCACCTACCAAGGGCTCCATAGAAAGGTGGGGTATTACTGTCTTACCGTGTAATTGAATGGTGGCATTATAATGCTATTTTTCAGGAGGCTTGTGAAAAAATTAACTTCTCATTAAAAAAAAATTTTTAGACTTTAGAAAAGTTGCAAAAGTTGCAAAATAGTACAAAGAATTCCTGAATACCTTTCACCAAGATTACAAATATACACATAAAGAAAAAAACAGGGCCAGGTGTGGTGGCTCACGCATGTAATTCCAGCACTTTGGGAGGCCGAGGCGGGTGGATTACGAGGTCAGGAGATCAAGACCATCCTGGCTAACACGGTGAAACCCCGCCTCTACTAAAAATACAAAAACAAAACAAAACAAAACAAAAATTAGCCAGGCATGGTGGCACTCGCCTGTAGTCCCAGCTACTTGGGAGGCTGAGGCAGGAGAATCGCTTGAACCTGAGAGGCGGAGGTTGCAGTGAGCCAATATCATGCCACTGCACTCCAGCCTGGGCAACAGAGTGAGACTCTGTCTCAAAAAAATAAATAAATAAAAACAAAAAACAAAAACAAAACAAAACAAAAAAATAAATATATACATTGACATATGTGTACACACATAGAAACATATAAACATGTATATACGTATTTCCCCCTGAACTGTTTGTGAGTCACATGCAGACTTGTTGGCCCTTTACCCCTTAATACTTCAGTCCTTTAAAAGCAAGGACATTCTCCTATATACAATTATACTATAATTGTACAAATATAGTACAATTGGTACAAATTAATACAAATATACAAATATAGTAAAATTATCAAAATCATGAAATTAACATTGGTACAATACTATTATCTAATGATCAGACCATATTCAGATTTTGTTAATTTTCCCACAATGTCCTATATAACAAAACAAAATCTCTGATCTTGCATTCATTTGCCCCATCTCTGAGTCTCCTTGAGTCAGTAACATTTCCCCAGCCTTTCTTTGTATTTCATGACCTCGACATTTTTTAAGAGTGAAGGCTAGTCATGTCGTAGAAAGTTCCTCTTTGGGTTTGACTGATGTTTCCTCATGGTTAGATTTGGGTTAGGTGTTTTGGGCAGGAGCACCACGGTGACCTATTCACTGCATCACAGCCTTGTGCACATTTTTGTTGAAACTTTATTTATTTATTTATTTATTTAATTTATGTTTTTTTGAGATGGAGTCTCACTCTGTTGCCTAGGCTGGAGTACAGTGGCACGATCTCAGCTCACTGCAACCTCCGCCTCCTGGGTTCAAGCGATTCTCCTGCCACAGCCTCCCGAGTAGCTGGGATTACAGACATGTGCCACCACACCCGGCTAATTTTTGTGTTTTTAGTAGAGACGGGGTTTCACCATGTTGGCCAGGCTGATCTTGAACTCCTGACCACCTTGGCCTCCCAAATGCTAGGATTACAGGCGTGAGCCACTGTGCCTGGCCTGTTGACAACTTTAAAATAGGGTTTCCAGATGGGGGGAGGTAGGGAATTACTGAATGACTTACATGAGAATAAATACCCTGAGGGATTTGATAAACATGAGAATCCTCCAAACCCTCTGAGTCGTACCTCTGAGAGTGTGCCTAAGAACTTGCAGGGTTCACCAGCATCCTAGGTGACCAGTTGTCTACAGTGTTCCTTCCAGCTGTGACATTCCCAGGTGTGGCCAAAAGATGGTGCTGCAGGCTGCACTTTCAACCAAGTTTCCTTTCTGGCGAAACAGCTGGGCTTTGGTGAATTCAAGCTCACATCTACCAGGAGCACTTGGTACCTCCTCTTTGCTCCTTGGAACCGGGCCTTTCCCACTGCTATCCTCCTATCACTTTATAGTGACTTTTCTGGATGTCCCAGGACCTCACAGGAGTTAGAATTCACTTTGGGGTTCCTAAGCCAGAGATGATTCACTCTGCAAGGTGAAGAGAAAACCCCTCCCCAGTTTTCTGAAGAGCAAACCAAGAACTGTTAAAATATTAATAGGTCAGGCACAGTGGCTCATGCCTGTAATCCCAGCAGTTTAGGAGCTGAAGCAGGAGGATCACTTGAGCCCAGGAGTTCCAGACCAGCCTGGGCAACATAGCAAAACACCATTTCTACAAAAAATAAAATTGGCTGGGCATGGTGTGTGCCTGTAGTCCCAGCTACCTGGGAGACTGAGGTGGGAGGATCGCTTGAGCCCAGCAGGCAGAGGTTGCAGTGAGCCAAGACTGTGCCACTGCATTCCAGCCTGGGTGACAGAGAGAGCCCCTGTCTAAAAAATAAAATAAAAAAATAAAGAGCAGCCACCATTCTTAGGGTTAAGATAAAGTTCCCCCAACTCTCTACCCCCATTCTCGCAAGGCTGAGATCCAGACTTTGTTGCAGAGGGCAGAGCTGTAGTTCCCTGGATGGCAGAAAAGCCACTGCAGTGTTTGTTGGTAGAATCTGCTAGAAATCTGTCCTCTGGAACTTGCCAGGAAACTGCTCTCTATGGAGTGACAGAAAGCCATTCACAGAGTGGTGTCTCACTAGAGGCACTCTGCTACAAAATCGCCAAAGGTGGGGGGCACTGCGGGAAGCTGCTGGCCTTGTGGTGCTGCTGGCTGCCGTGCACTGCAGGAACTGGGTCCTGGAGTAGCTGCCTGCATGGTAAGAGGCTGCTGAGCGACCACATCTGAATCAGGAAGAGGTGGGCTCCTGGAAAAACTCTTTAAAAGGGATTAGACCTGTCTAACTTGTCCATTTTGCTCTTTGATCTTCTCTTTCTTTCCTCCTGGAACGTGGTCATGATGACTGGAGCACAGCATCCCCGTTAGGAGCATGAGGAAAAAGTCACATTCTCAGGATGGTGGAGAGAAAAGCTAGAAGGAGACTGGGTACCTGATGTCCATGGTGCTGCCCTGTTAGCTCTGGACTGCCTTTCTTCATATTCTCCATTAAGAAAAACAATCTCTGTCTTGACTGAGACACTTTTATTTGTTTTTTTTTGTTTGTTTGTTTTTTGGTTCCCTGAAGTTGAATTTAATTCCCAACTGATATAACTATGTTTAGTGCAAAGGCTCAACTGGGTATGATTGTCATGAGATCACTTCAGCCAATAAACAGAAATTATGAGAATTTTTTTTTTTTTGCTGTGGTCTGTGTTGCCTAGGCCAGAGTGCAGTGGTGCAATCATAGCTCACTGCAGCCTCAAACTCCTGGGCTCAAACCATCCTCCCACCTCGGCCACACAAAGCGCTGGGATTACAGATGTGAGCCACTGCGCCCAGCCAGAAATCACTTTTCATAGTTTACCCACATTGACTTTCTTAGATGACAGGTAAGTAACGGTTATAAAAACAGCATTTCTGAGCACTTTTTACCCAATATATTTTTTAAAAGTTTGATATCTAACACATATACAAAAATGCACAAATCATATGTTGTACAGCTCAAAGAATTTTCACAAGATAGACACAAACATGTAACCACCCAGACCAAGAAATAACATTACTTGCACCCTGGAAGCACCCCCTCAATCTCCCATTCAGTCAGCACTCCTACAAAGGAAACTGCTAACTGACTTTTAATGACACAGATTAGTTTTGCCTATTTTTGAATGTTACATAAATGGCATCGTATAGCATGCGGTCTTTTGTGTCTGGCCTCTGTCAACATTATGTTTGTGAATTCCTTCATGTTATTGTCCTGGGAAGACACAGGCCAAGCGCAAATCCAGAGGAGCAGCTGGAGGGAAACGGTGCATGTGAGATGAACAGGCATTGCTTTTCACTGGTGCGTGCCGGGAGGAGGTGATCCATGGCCAAGTTGAGTAGCTGCCAGCCCATCACATTCATGAGGAAGCTTATCTGCAACTCCGATACACAGAGTCAAGGCTCTGGGGTCAGAAGGACAGCTGAGATTCTCTAGACAATAACTATCATTTGGACTCACAAACTTCTTGAATCATTGTAATGATCCTCTGGCACTTTGCAGAAAATAAGTTCTACCCTCTGTACATAAAAAGGTGTGTTCAGCCAGGCACGGTGGCTCATGCTGGTAATCTCAGCACTTTGGGAGGCCGAGGCAGGCAGGTCACCTGAGGTCAAGAGTTCGAGACCAGCCTGGCCAACATGGCAAAACCCCTTCTCTACTAAAAATACGAAAATTAGCTGATTGTGGTGGCGTGTGCCTGTAATCCCAGCTACTCGGGAGGCTGAGGCAGGAGAATCGCCTGAACCCGGGAGGCAGAGGTTGCAGTGAGCTGAGATTGCGCCACTGCACTCCAGCCTGAGTGACAGAGCGAGACTCCATCTCAAAAAAAAGGAAAAAGAAGAAAAAAAAAAAGATGTGTTCAACTCAATATGGACCAGCCCTTTGATTCACATTCATTGTAGTATATAGTGATGTTTTATGCCCTTTTCTGTATGTCTGTAATATTTCATAATAAAAACACACATGCAAGGGACAATGAAATAAGTGCAAGGTTAATGCAGAGATAGTAGATTGCTTATTTGTTCTTCTGGTAGACTGCATTATTTGTTCAAAACATTTGCAGCCACTCCATATCAGTCCTTCCTACTGGGCTTTCCCTACAAATCACCCTTGCTGGCGGATTCTATTTCCCATGACGTTGAGATTAGGTGCAGCCATAGGATTTACTTTAGCCAATGAAAGATGAATGGAAGTGGCCTGGTGCTCCTGAACAGAAACTTTAAGAGCAATAAGATGGTTCTGCCATTTCTCTTTTCCCTCTGCCAGCATAATGTCAATGTCCCAGGTAACAGCTGCTCCTGTAGCCTGGATCCCAGAATGAAGAGGGCATGGGGCAGAGCTACAGCTGATGTATAATGTGAGTGAGAAATAGGCCTGGTGAAACCTGACTGATACACATATGGAAGGGTTTCACATCGTAATTGCCAGTTAAAATAAACAAAAGAGTCCTCTGGGCTAATACCAACGTCTATAGATAAGGAGGTGAAGGGAAGACAATTAACAAACACCTAGCCTCAAGTTTCTCCTTTGTAAAGAGACTTTGGAATTAACTAGAAAAATTGGGGTAGGGTGCACTCTGACTTGTACCCATATCAAAAATCAACTTTCTGCATGGTCAAGTATCAGATAAATTTAAGCCCTCTAGCCTTTTTTTATAATAGTCAATAATTTTAAAAAATAGTTGTTTTTGTAAAAGACAGACTGTGAGGAGGAGGTAAGAATTAAAACGAAAGGCTGGACGCAGTGGCTCACACCTGTAATCCCAGCATTTTGGGAGGCCGAGGCGGGTGGATCACGAGGTCAGGAGATCAACACCATCCTGGCTAACACGGTGAAATCCCATCTCTACTAAAAATACAAAAAATTAGCCTGGCATGGTGGCGGGCACCTGTAGTCCCAGCTACTCAGGAGGGTGAGGCAGGAGAATGGCGTGAACCCAGGAGGCAGAGCTTGCAGTGAGCCGAGATGGCGCCACTGCACTCCAGCCTAGGGGACAGAGTGAGACTCCGTCTCAAAAAAAAAAAAAAAAAGATTATAATGAAAGAGCTAATAAGGTCTTGTTCAAGGGAAAGTGGAGTCATAAAAGTACCTTCTGGACATTAGAAATACTGGTGCTTACAAATTTGTTACACGATCCGGAGACAGAATTAAAAGAACAAAATGGAAAGGAGAAAGTGAAACGTAAAACATTAAAGGAAAAGCAAGGAAATTTTGAAAATACTATGTTTAATTTTTAAAGTTAAAAAATTTTTAAATTATTTTGTAGAGATGGGTTCTCACTATGTTGCCCAGGCTGTTCTTGGACTTCTGGGCTCAAGCGATCCACCACCTCAGCCTCCAAAAGTGCTGGGACTACGGGCATGAGCTGCCACGACCAGTGAGAATACTGTATTTATATACAACTCAATAAACTCCCCGATGTTGCAGAGGAAGCGAAAAAGAACATCATTAAACCAGTAAAGCCTGGCTGCTGCTCACCTGGAGGCCATGCAGAGTTGCCCGTGTGAGACACAACTGGGAGCATCTCTCTATTCTTGTGACTTGTGATGTGAAGCCACTGTGTTCTTTCTCCACCGCGTCTTAACACGCATGCGTAGTCTGTCGTCACCAGCAGGCACACAGGCTTCCTGCTGAACTCCAGTTTCAGAGTGACCTTTGAGATGCTCCAGCTATACACAGAATGAATGGCATTTATTTTGAATCAGACGATTCAATACACAGTCTCTCAATTTGGTGAGAATCTAGCTGTCAGCTTTCATAGAATGTGGCAACAGTCAGAAGCAATTGGCAGAGATAAATATGAGGAGGAAAAGATGGCAGAGTGAGACCCTACCCCACCCTGTTTTGTTGCAGGCAGCAGCAGCAGCAGCAGCAGCAACAACAACAACAACAATGACAACAACAACAACAAAATAGAGCAAATTATGGAAGAGCATGCCATCTATAATGAATATGGCAGATCTGAGCAAATTGGCAAGCGTATCTTTGCAGACTCAGAGATATTTGTGAAAAACTGAAGGAAGCTCTCAACTGCCTCTATCACCCCGATCTCAAGTGGACACAGGATCCTTAAAAGTAAGTGGCAGGGTCCTGAAGGGTCTGGCCCACACCTTTACCAGAAATATGATAACTCAGGGCAGAGGTGGGCTTGGAGAGTCAGAGAAGGTCACTTCCTGAGCTTGTCTTCAAGCCCCAGCATGGCGGGAACCTAGGCTGTCAAGAGGATCCAGTGATCTTGCAGCCCTTATGTTCTCTGAGCTAGGCTGCTAACCCAAACCAACAGCCTGAGGGTAAGGTAGAGAGAGGAGAGATGGGACCATACTCTGACATTACCTTTGCACAAGGCCGGCTGAGCAGAGGTAAATGGACTGAACCACATTGGATAAAGGGTGGCCCAAGGTTTTAGCATAAGCCACAGGTCACACAGTAATATGGAGGATCTGAATCAAATAACTCATCAGATTGATGTAAGAGATAATATTGCATTGTGTATCCCACAATCAGAAAATATACCTCTGGGTTGGGGGTGGTGGCTCATGCCTGTAATCCCAGCACTTTGGGAGGCCTAGGTGGGTGGATCGCTTGAGGTCAGGAGTTCGAGATCAGCCTGGCCAACATGGTGAAACCCCATCTGAACTAAAAATACAAAAATTAGCTGGATGTGATGGCACATGCCTGTAATCCCAACTACTCAGGAGGCTGAGGCAGGAGAATTGCTTGAACCCAGGAGGTGGAGATTGCGGTGAGCCAAGATCACACCACTGCACTTCAACCTGGGTGACAGTGAGATTCCATCTCCAAAAAAAAAAAAACAAAAAAGAGAAAATATACCTCTTATTGAAACACCCATGAAAACACTGATAAAATTTGACTATGGAAATATGGTTAGGTTTTGTGTCCCCACCCAAATCTCATCTTGAATTGTAATCCCCATAATCCCCACCTGTCTAGGGAGAGAGCTGGTGGGAGGTGATTGGATCATGAGGGCGGTTTTCCCCATGCTGTTCTCAAGATAGTGAGTTCTCACAAGATCTGGTGGTTTTATAAGGGGTTCTTCCCCCTTCACTCCTCACTCTTCTCTCTCCTGCCACCATGTAAGAAGGTCCAAGCTTGCTTCCCCTTTGCCTTCTGCCATGATTGTAAGTTTCCTAAGGCCTCCCCAACCTTGCAGAACTGTGAGTCAATGAAACCTCTTTCCTTTATAAATTACCCAGTCTTGGCTATTTCTTTATAGCAGTGTGAAAATGGACGAATACACTGTGGTTATAAAGAAAATATTGGTAGCTTTCCCCATAATTGAAATAGTAGAGGCCTCTGACCACCAAGCAATAAACCAGAAATTAAAACAAAAGTAGAAATGAGACAAAAACTCAACCACATGAAAAATTTAAAACCCCCTCTTTAACTCCATTTGAGAACAGGAGTAAGTCAAAATTGCCAGTTCGAGCCAGATTGAGGAAAAAAAGGAAAACACTATGTGTCAAGTGATGAGATAGAGCTAAAATCATATTGAAAGGAAAATTCAGTATTAAACACTTATATTTCTTTTTCTTTTTCAAACTGAATATTTCATTAACATGATAATTGTCTTAGTAACATGTGCACACATGCTTGTACATTGAGAATGATCAGCCTGGGGGGAAGATATTAAATATGCCTAAAGGGAAAATGAAAAATAAAAAATAAATAAAAATCTTGTTTTTAATTATTGTAGACAAGTATTTCTATTGATTGATTGAAACAGGGTCTCACTCTATCACCCAGGCTGAGTGCAGTGGTGCAATTATGGTTCACTGTAACCTCTGCCTCCTGGGCTTAAGACATCCTCCCACCTCAGCCTCCCAAGTAACTGGGACTACAGGTGTGTGCCACTATGTTCGGGAAATAATTTTTGTATTTTTTGTAGAGACAGGGTTTCGCTGTGTTGGCCAGGCTGTTATCAAACCCCTGAGCTCAAGCGATCTACCTGCACTGGTCTCCCAAAGTGCTGGGATTACAGGCATGAGCCACCATGCCCAGCCAACAATTTCTAATATCACTTACAAAGCTATTGCCAAATCTGTCCAAGGAACCAGGGTTTGAAGGGGGAGGAAAAAGTCCTGGGAAAAATTCATCAGTTAAACATGTATTTCTGAAAAGAAAAAGAAAAAGATAAATGAATCAAGCATTCAACCGAGAAAGATACAAAATGAGCAATAAAATAAATCTAAGAAAAGAAGAACAGAATGAAGGCATGGGGAAATTAATGAATCAGAAAACAAAATAAAAGTAGAATTGATCAGTTGAAGAGCTGACCCATAGTGGAAAAAAACCACATAGTGGAACAGATTAGGCCACTATCTAGCCTAATCAAGGGACACACACACACACACACACACACACACACACACACACAGGCGTAGAAGGCACGATTATAAATGAGAATAGAAAAATAAGCATGAGAAAAGAACATTTTAACATGTATTTCGTTTTCATACCTACTCCCACAAATGTTATTTCTTGATTACATTAATAATGCATGGATATATGTGCATAAGAAACAAAAGTCAAGTAAGAAATAATAGAGCAAAAAGCTAAAGTCCTCTGTATTAGTTTGCTAGGACTGCCCTAACAAAATACCAGACTGGGTGACTTAAACAAGAGAAATTTATACTCTCAGAGTTCTAGAGACTTGAAGTCTGCGATAGAGATTGGGTTTTTTTCTGAGGCCTCTCTCCTTGGTTTGTGGATGGCCGCTCTCTTGCTGCCTTTTCACAGGGTTGTACCTCTGTACACAAGTGCCCTGACATCTCTGTGTGTGCCCAGATTTCCTGTTCTTATAAGGACATCATGTCCAGGCACGGTGGCTCATGCCAGTAATCCCAGCACGTTTGGAGGCTGAGGCAGGTGGATCGTTTGAGGTCAGGAGTTCGAGACCAGCCTGATCAACATGGGGAAACCTCATCTCTACTAAAAATACAAAAATTAGCTAGGTGTGGTGGTGAATGCTTGTAATACCAGCTGCTCAGGAGGCTGAGGCACAAGAATCACTTGAACCAGGGAGGCAGAGGTTGCAGTGAACTGAGATTGCATTAGGACCCACCCTAGTGGCCTCATTTTAACTTAATCACCCCTTTAAAAGCCACAACTCCAAATACAATCACATTCAGAGGTACTGGGATTTAGGGATTTGACATATGAATTTGGGGGTACATAATTCAACCCATAACACCCCTTTTCTCCTGTTTCCCCTCAAGTCCCAACCTCTCCCCAGAAGTAACGTGATAAACAAGATGTGCTTGTGACATTGGTGGGGCAATCAAACTGAGGATGGGTAGGTTTAATGTAATTCCTATATATGTCTAGATAGTTTCTGTAAACCCAGCTAACGAACAGTTGAATAAAAATGTTCTATCCTCCTATCTGGACAAATATACCTTCATAATGAGCTGGAAAGCCAGATTTGGATTTAGACTGTCTGGACTTTTCCCCAGTTCCTTGCCAGGATGTGACAGTAAGGCCTCCCTTTCCTTCCCACGCCCAGCTTGGTCTACACCATGATGGCCTCCTTATGCACATGTGTATGGAGACTCCAACCTGCACATTCAAATTCCTCCACATCCTCCTCAAACAGCCACCCATTAGTTACCAGTTGGGCCTAGCAGTGGTCACGACAGTGGTGCGCTCCATTCCCAAGAGGACATAATGAGGTGAGCCCCTCACAGGCCCTGGAAAGGAATTCTAGTGTTCCAGGCATATGAAGCCTGGTCTGGGAGGAGGGTGGTGGCTGTAGACCGGCATGTCCCTCTGGCATATTCCCTGTGGGATACGGTGCATCTGGAGGGAACTTGAGCGGGTTCCTCCAAAATCAAAGCCCAAGGCAGGGATCCTTCTGGCTTCAGTCTAAAGATGATACTGCTATCAAGTAGTTATCCATGGGTATCTTTTCAGACCCCTTTACATCAATTTTGTATATGGAAATCAGAGTTCTAATTTCAAAATAAGATTTTCTGTTAAAAAATTGATTCTCTGTTTTTCTGAAATGTGCTTTTAAAAATTATGTCCTGTGGATCTTTCTGTGTCAGCATATATAGATTCACTTTTTCTTTTTAACTGTTGCATGATATTATACAGTATAAAGATAAAAGGGAGAAAAAAATTATAAAAACATATTTAACACAATTCAATATTAGTCCCTTTGAAATGTAACTTGATTTAAAACCGAAGTAAGCTTAAATAATACAAATTACCAAAACTGACTCAAGAAGAAATGGAAAACCTGAACAGATTGATAACTATGGAATTAGTTGAGGAAGCCATCCAAGAGGACTTCACAGTTTCTTTCAGTAAGGTAATTCCAAAGCTCATCAAAGTTCCAGAGCATAGAGAGAAACAAAATAAACTTCCTAGTTATTTTTATGAAGCTACAAATATCCAAACCTGACAAGATAGCAGAAGGAAATTCACAGGCTAATTTCATCTATGAATATTGAAACAAAACTTTTCTATAAAAGATTAATAAATGGAATCCAGTAGTATAGTAAGAGAATAACAAATTATAGTCAGACAGTGAGAGGTTGACACGGAAAAATCAGTCATATTTCTGTAAATTAGCAATGAACAATTGCAAACTGAAATTAATAATGCAGTGCCATTTATAATAGCTCCAAAAGATGCAGTACTTAGGTATAAATTTAACAAAACACGTACAGCATCTGTGTGCTGAAAACTATGAAGTGCTATGAAATCAAAGACCCAGATAAAAGGAGAGACAACCCGCATTCACAGATTGGATGACTCAACACAGCAAAGATGACAGTCCTCTCCAAATTTATTTATATGTCTAATATAATTCCTATCAAAGTTCCAGCAGGAATTTTTGTAAATATAGATGAGCTGATTCTAAAGTGTACTCTTAAAGGGAAAAGAGCCAGAAATGTTAAAAGAATTTTGGAAATGAAGAATAAAGTTGGAGAAATCACACTACCTGATTTTAAGACTTACTGTGTAATAACAACAGCAATGAAGACAGTGGTATTGGAGGAACGGACTCACAGACCCAAGGAACAGAGTAGAGAGTCCAGAAATAGATCCAGGCAAGTATGGGCAACTGATTCTTGAAAAAGTTTCAAAAGCAACTCCATGGAGAAAGAATAGTGCTCCCCAAAAATATTGGTGACACAATTGGACATCCACAGGCCAAAAAATAAACCTTCACTCAAGCTGTACACTGTATGCAAAAATTAACTCAAAATGAATCATAGATCTAAATATAAAATGCAAAACTATAAAACTTAGAAGAAAACACAAAAGAAAACCTAGGTCTTGGTAAAGATTTCTTAGATATTACGCCAAAAGCACAAGCCATGAAAGAAAAATCATTAATAAGCTGGACTTCATCAAAATTTAAAACTTGTAATCTGTGAACAGCCTTGTTAAGAGAATGAAATGGCAGGCCATAAACTGGGAGAAAACATGTGCCAATTTATGCATCTGACAAAAGACTTGTATCTAGAATATATATATATAGATGTACACATACACACATGACGTCTTTAGACTCAACATTAAGATAATAAATAATCCAATGAGAAAATCTGTAAAAGACTTGATTAGATAACTCACCAAAGATGCTAACATCATTAGCTCTTGGGATAATGTAGATTAAAGCTACAATGAGATACCATTATTCTCCTATTAGGATGGCTAAAATTTAAAAAAATGTAATGCCAAATGCTGGCGAATACACCTTTTTTTATAGCCTTGACTGTCAGAACCATAGTAATGTTTCACATGCCCAGTAAACAAATAAATCATCAAAACCAACCAGGATATGTGGAAGAAACCCCAAATGGCATATAAGCTATAGCAAATGAACCTGTGTTACAAATGAATGAGAGAATCTCACTGAAGGATGTGGGGAATAAAAGAACTAAGCAATTTTGGAAGACAGCATTTTGACTCTATATTGTAAGGTTAAAGGTAAAAAGAATTGCATACAAATATTGTGCTCTGTTTAGTCAATATGTTTCTATTTGGATTGAACAAAAAGGAAAGCAGATTGTGGATAATTAGAGCCAGGGTTCTCACTGTTGGAAAAAAAGTTAGAAATAAGGAAAGACCTAGAATGAATCCTGTGTGATGTTGGATGAGAATCAGAAATATCAGTATGAACCCATGGTTTTGAGCACTTATACAGGTGCATAAATATAGAAATAAATATGGCTGTATGTGTATGCTTGTTAGTAATGGTCCTATGTAAAGTTTCTAGTTCTGTCCTCTCAGAAGGCCTAGAGGCAATGGCATCCCAGTAGCAGTGAGCACATCTAGACATTTAGCACCCAGATCTTGGTTTCCAAATCCCATTTTTCAATAAAAGGAACTAGAGCTCCTTGGAGATCGCAAATCTTGAGCAGGGGAAGTAAAAGATGAACCTGGCACACGTATTGTTGTGCTAGAGGGAGGAAGTGCTCAGAAAATGATGGGGCCTGATATGGTTAGGCTTTGTGTTCCCACTCAAATCTCATCTTGAATTGTAATCCCCATAATCCCCATATGTCAAGGGAAAGACCAGGTGGAGGTAATTGAATCATGGGAGCAGTTTCCCCCATGCTGTTCTCATGATAGTGAGTGAGTTCTCATGATAGTGAGTGAGTTCTCATGATAGTGAGTGGGTTCTCACAAGATCTGATGGTTTTATAAGGGTCTCTTCCCCCTTTGCTCAGCACTTCTCCTTCCTGCCGCCTTGTGAAGAGGTGCCTTGCTTCCTCTTTGCCTTCTACCATAATTGTAAGTTTTCTGAGGCTTCCCCAGCCATGCCAAACTGTGAGTCAATTAAACGTCTTTCCTTTATAAATTACCCAGTCTTGGGCAGTTCTTTATAGCAGTATGAAAACAGGCTAATACAGGGACATAGCCAAAGGAGGTAGGGGCCATCCTGAAGTCATTTCTAATGACTAAAGCTGGGACAATTTGAGCAACAAAATGGATAAAGATTGGATTATAACTCTGTTCTATTTTCTCCCATAACCATTATCATCTCTTAACCTACTATCTAATTAACTTTTGTTCTCATTTATTATTGCCTGTCTCTTCCCACACTAGAATGTAATGTTTATAAAGGTGGGAATTTTTTGGATCTGTTTTGTTTACTGATAAATCCCAAGCACAATGACAGCACTTGGCATACAGTTCTGGCTCAATAAATATTTGTGGAATGAGTGGATTTTCTCTCCCCACCTCCCAAGAGCACATAGATTGGGGAAACTGAATGTTCTAATGGAAACAAAAAGAATTTATCCAGACCATTGGACACCAAACATCAGCAGCCACTACCATCTGAGTCTCTGCTTCAGCACATCTGAGACTCATACAGATGGCAGGGAAAGTCCCAAGGGAGCTGAGTCTGGAACATTCCCTCCAGAAAACGGCTTGGCAACTTGGGAGCCCATCTCCCAGGGAACACTTCTAAAGGTTTTCCTCTCAAAAGAATACTTGGAACAGCTGCAGTTATTTTGGAAACTCAGTGAGAAGCTGACTTTTGCATGGCCAACTTAAATCTTTATTTCAACTAAAAACCCTCCCACTCTTGAGAGGTTGATATTAGGTGCCCCTTTATGGATATGGGAAAGGAAGCATGGATAAGAGAAAGTAAGTATATTCATTTTCTTGGGCTGCCATAAAAAATACCACAAACTAGACTAGGCACAGTAGCTCATGCCTGTAATCCCAGCACTTTGGGAGGCTGAAGTAGGAGGATAGCTTGAGCTCAGGAGTTCGAGACTAGCCTGGGCAACATAGGAAGATGCTATCTCTACAAAACACTAAAAAATTAGCTGGGTGTGGTGGCACATGCCTGTTGTCCCAGCTACTCAGGAGGCTGAGATTGGAGGATTACTTCAATCCAGGAGGTTGAGGCTGCAGTGAGCCATGATTGCACCACTACGCTCCAGCCTGCTAGACGACAGAGTGAGACCCTTTCTTAACCACCCCCCTGTCCCCACAAACTGGGTTACTTAAAACAACAAAAATGGATTGTCTCCCAGTCCTGAAGGCTAGAAGTCAGAAGTCAAGGTGCCCACAGGCCATGCTCCCCTTGAGACTCTGGGTGGAATCCTTCCTTGCATCTTCCTAGCTTCCAGCAGCCTCATGCGTCCCTGGAATGGCAGCTGCATCAGTCCAATCTCTGCCTCCAGCATCACATAGCTGTCTTCACACCACCTCCCCTCTGCGTGTAGCTGCAGCTGTGTCCAAATTTTCCCTTTTTATAAGGACACAAGTCATATTGGATTAGAGCCCATCCTGATGATTTCATTTTAATTTGATTACCTCTATCAAGAGCCTATTCCAAATAAAATCACATTTTGAGGTCCTGGAGGTTAAAGCTTCAGCATATCTTTTTTGATTGTTTATTTATTTATTGGGATGGAGTCTTGCTCTGTCGCCCAGGCTGGAGTGCAGTGGTGTGATCTCGGCTCACTGCAACCTCCGCCTCCCAGGTTTAAGCGATTCTCATGCCTCAGCCTCTTGAGTAGCTGGGACTACACATGCCCGCCACCACGCCTGGCTAATTTTTATATTTTTAGAAAAGACGGGGTTTCACCATGTTGACTAGGCTGGTCTCAAACTTCTGACCTCAAGCGATCCACTTGCCTTGGCCTCCCAAAGTGCTGGGATTACAGGTATGAGCCACCCCGCCTGGCCAGCATATCTTTTTTGGGGGTTCCACAACTGAATCCATAGTGAGAAGTAACTACAAATATTGGACTGTTAGATTGACCGGGACTATTTCAGTTGAAACCACCCCATTCTCTACTCGTTCTCTGCAAGACCTCAACCATGTCCAGGCTCTTCAGATATGGGAAGTTGTTAAGGAAACTCACCAAAGTGTTAACTACAGTAAAGGTCACCTCAACCTGCCAGGGCCTCCCTTCCCTTTGGCCCTTGAGCGCCCTACAAAATGGAGACCCTCAAGGTCCTCTCTTACTTCCTGCTGCCCTGGGTTTCCGCCCTCCTGGGTTAACATTTCATGGATCATTTACCTCCCAAGTACCTTTCAAAGCCCCAGTGGACAGCTTAGAACCATCATCAGTGAGAACAGGGTGAGATATCTTTTGCGGGCGGCTCTGGGATCTGAACAGGAGAAATTAAAGTGAAAGGTGGGGACAGCTGAGCATGCACAGAAGCGCAGCAGCAAGGATCTGGAGATAATTAACAGCTGGCTATAAATTGAAGGAGCTATATGATAAAAGCCTAGGGCAGCGCATAACTTGGGAAAAGATTGGAGCACTAGGTTAAGTGACAAGAGACTTCAAATCAAATCACCAGATACACATTAAGTGCCCGACTCAGTACTGAATTGAGCCGTGGGTGATACAAAGACATGTAATATCTGTTTCCTGCCTCAAGGAAATTATAATCTACTTAGGGAGGTTAGACATAAAACTAAGAGAAATTAGATAGCAAAATATTTAAATAGCAGTTGAAAATACCACATGATCGGTTGCCAATTGAATTGTGGAGCTGAGTTCTGAACAAGGAGAGATTATTTGATTATTTATGGTGTTAGATAGGCACATATTTTCTTGCTGAGGGAAAGGAAGAGTTAACTGAACAGCTGAACAGGGCAAACTAGAAAGTCTCTGGGAGGGGAAGCAGGGGAGAACCCTGATGTCCAAGGAGTGTGTTACTAATAATAAGAGTTTCCATTTGTTGAGCATTTACTGCAGATTAAGCAACTTACAAACCTTAATATACTTACATACATTTAAGTAATTCAGTAGTCTCATGGGTTGCTATACTTTCTGTACCAATTAAAACCAACACTAGCTCCTGTTTAATGTTTAAATCCTCAAATCTCAGTGACTGTGACAAGTTTATTTCTGCTCTTGCAAAGCCCACATGCCAGAGTTGGGGATGGGAGAAGCTCTGCTCCATACAATCATTCAGGGACCTAGACTGCTGCTGGAGGCTCTGCCATCTTCAACACATTTATCCCAAGTCACCTTGGGTGTCAACATATCGACATCCAGCTGGCTGAGGGGGGACGAGAGAGAGAGAGAGATTGAGAGAGATTGAGAGAGAGAGAGAGAGAGAGAGAGAGAGAGAGATGTAGCGGGGGATCATACAGGTGGTGTTTATGGATTTGTCAGAACTCAGTCACATGGGCCACAATTAATTGCAAGGGGTGCTGGGAAATGTAGTTCAACCATGTGTCCAGGTGGAAAGAGAAATGGTTCAGTGGACAGCCAGCTAGTGAGACTACTGCACATTTGTGACTTTTAGATGTGGAAACTTGGGCTCAGAGAGACCCACCAAGGTCACACAGTGAGTAAAGGAAAGTCACATAGGTATAGTTGATAGAGCACAAAATATGTGTGAAAGTATTATCTAAAATTACAAACATACCAATAGAGAAACAACAAATATTATGTTACATAGTATTTTGAGAGAGGAAAGGAAAACGGGGTGACAAGCTAAGTCCTCATGTACTCAGCAAATTTTTAGAAAATTGGTAAATTAAAAAAATGACGTAGGAACATTATTTGAGATCTTGAGTTATCCATCAAAGGAACTAAAACAAGAAACATTTAAGGAATTAAAAGTGGTACCTCTGAGACCACTGCTTCTTATGATAAGCCATTTTGCACATTTGATTTTTTAAAATGTGTGCCTAAATTGCTTTGATATACATTTGTGGTAGTTGAACAATGGGCTAACCAAAGATGTCCAAGTCCTAATTCCCCGAACCTATGAGTATGTTACCTCACATGGTGAACGGACTTTGCAGGTGTGATTAAGGATTTTGAGATGGGGAGATTATCGTGCATTATTTGGGTGGGCTCAGTGCAATCACAAGGATCCTTATGAGAGAAAAGCAGAAGGATCAGAGTTAAAGAAGATATAAGGCCAGAAGTAGAGGTCAGAGAGGAGAGAAGATGCTCTGCTGCTGATTTTGAAGATGGGGGAAGTGGCCGCAGGCCAGCGGATGTAAACAGCCTCTAGCAGGTGAACAAAGAAGGGAACAGATTCTCCCCCAGAGCTTCCTGAAGGAATGCAGCCCTCTTGACCTCCAAAACTAAAAGATAGTAAGTTCATGTTGTTTAAAGTTACTCAGTTTGTGGCTAATTTGTTACAGCAGCAATAGGAAATTAATACATTTAAAAATTCATTTTTAAATTTTATTTAATTTTATTTTTATTTATTTATTTTTTTTTGTAGAGACAGGGTCCGCCTATGCCACCCAGGATGGTCTCAAACTCCTGGCCTCAAGCAATCCTCCCATCTTGGCCTCCCAAAATGCTAGGTGTGAGCCACTGCGTTTGGCCAGATAATTTACTTTTTTTTTTTTTTTTTTTGAGATGGAGTCTCGCTCTGTCACCCAGGCTGGAGTGCAGTGGCACAATCTTGGCTCACTGCAAGCTCTGCCTCCCGGGTTCAGGCCATTCTCCTACCTCGGCCTCCCAAGTAGCTGGGACTGCAGGTGCCCGCCACCATGCCCAGCTAATTTTTTGTATTTTTAGTAGAGACGGGGTTTCACTGTGTAAGCCAGGATGGTCTTGATCTCCTGACCTCGTGATCTGCCCGCCTCTGCCTCCCAAAGTGCTGGGATTACAGGCGTGAGCCACTGCGCCCGGCCCAGATAATTTACTTTTAAGGAGTAGTATTTGCTTGCTTAAAAATATGCAAATAATGTACAATGGTACAAGAAGGAAAGTAAAAATTTTCCAGCCTTACCAATGCTTCATTTCCATTCTCCAGAGGTAACTTCTCTTTCAGTATCTTAGGTAACCTCTTAGCAATTTCCTATACACATATAAGCATGCATGCATGAAAGTAAAGAAGATAATGCTGTACCTACTCTTCTGCAGTCTACTATTTCCACCTAATAATTCTTCACATTCTTCTACGTCTGCACACATAGATGGGCCTCATTCTTTCATTCTTTTTAGTGGCTGCATAGTATTCCTTTGCATGGCTGTATACCGTAATATAACTACCAGTATCCTATTAAGGACCATAAAGGTTTCTTTCATTTTTGTTTGGTTATTATTTTGCTATTACAAGCAATGCCATAATAAGCAGCTGTACACAATGTAAATCTTGATATATATGGATGAAAAAAATCTGAAAAATGGTGCTTTGTTTATTGTGAGCAAAGACACTATAAGGAGTCTCATAAATACAGACATATCCTTCAGATAGATACTTTTATTTTGAAGTATAACATATACACAGACAAGTATATGGAGAGACAGATGTTCTCAAAGTGAGCTCACCAATGTAACCAGTATGTGGATCAAGAAGCAGAACATCACCAAAACCCCAGAAGCTTCCTCACATCCTTTTCTAGTTACTATCCCCCACCCCACCTTGAAGTCTGACCACTTGTCTAACTTTTGCTTCTGTAAGTTAGGTTTGCCTTCTTTTGAATTTTGTATCAATGAAATTATGCCAGGCATCTTTCACTTAGCATCCTGTTTGCAGGAGTCACCCATGTGGTGACGTGTGGTTGTAGTTCATTCATGCTCATTGCTGTTTAATATTCCATTGTGTGAACGTGCCACCATTTATCCATCTACTGTTGCTGAATGTTTGGTTTATTTCCACTTGGGGGCTATTATGAAAACTGCTTTATGAACATACCTGTATGCATCTTTTGTTGAATAGATGTAGGCATTTCTGTTGAGTACATAATGAAAAGTGGACTTCCTGGGTCATGGGGCTAATCATCATGCATGTTCAACTTTAGCAGATACATCCTGCCTAACAGTCCTCCAATGGTTGTACCACTTTGCACTCTACTATGCAAATTATAAATATTCTGTGGACTAAGTGTTTATGTTTCAATTCATATGTTTATAGTGGTGAAGCACTGGACGTCTATCAATGGGGGATAGTTGAACAAACTAGGAAATAGTCATCCAATGGAATCTTATGCAGTGCTTTTTTTTTTTTTTTGAGACAAGGTCTCACTATGTTGCCAAGGTTGGACTTGAACACTTGGGCTCAAATGATCATCCTGCCTTGGACTCCAGAGTGCTGAGAGTATAGCCAAAATTCATATGTGGAAACCCTAACCCCCTGTGTAATGGTAATTTGTTACAGCAGATACCATATAGCTATGGTAATTTGTTATAGCAGATACCATATAGCTATAGTAATTTGTTACAGCAGCCCGAACTGATGAAGATACACTGCCACCAACAGGGCACGTGCTTTCCATTTATTCCATGTTCTTGCTAACACTTTCATTTTATCTGTGTTTTTCATTTCAGCCATTTGATGTTGACTCTTAAAGTGGCAGTGTGCAGGGGCAGTTCTTAGATAACTACTTTTTTTTTTGGAAATGGAATCTTGCTCTGTCGCTCAGGCTGGAATGCAATGGTGCGATCTCAGTGCACTGCAACCTCTACCTCCGGGGTGAGAGCTACTTTTGATTGAACTTCAGGTCCTAGAAAACTAGCAGTGGGGTGGAAGGGTGGGACCAAAAGCTGGGCTTGATGGGATCTGGAGGATGCAGGTGATAGCTCTGGGCCGAACCCTCCATTCCAAGGTGAGATGGTGAGAACATTCTTTTAAAAACAGCCCACCTGGCCCTGGGATTTCTCCGCTCTGTCTGTACTAATGGCCCCATGAGATCACTTGAGATGGGAGGAAAGCCTCCTCTAAGGGAAAGTAGAGAATTGAGCCCTGGATTCTTTAGTGGCCTCAGGTGGGAAATCGTTTTCTTCTGGCCCATAAAGCAGCCGTCTGTTCTGCTGTGTTTTACTACCAGCGTTCCTCTGCGGGCTGGGAGATGCAAGCCCAGCTGGATGCGCTGTGGGGGAGTTTATGCACCAGAATCCAGGAGAAATCCCCAGGATGCCTCTATTTTTCCCCTGCACACCAGCTGGGTGCAGCTCCCTAAATCCAGTTAGTCTGAAGGGGACATCAATCCTGCAGTTAGGGGACAGGCCAGCATCTCAGAAGAGAAGGCTGGACTGGAAACAGGACAATTGGGGATAGTCTTCAAAGTTTTGGAGGTGGACATCCCCTAAGAATGTGAGAACATCTTTTTAAAAACAGCCAGAGGGCAGAAAAAGAGAAGAGGGCCCAGGTTTGAGCCTGAGGGACCTTCACAGAGCCCTGAGTTCAGGAGCAGAGCGAAGTCCATTAGCAGACAGGAAGCAGCCTTTGGGAGCATAGCTGGAGGAGTGTGGGGACCAGCCCTGGTGTTATTTTTATTGTGTGAGCTGGGGATGTGTTTCCCTGATGGTTTTTTTTTTTTTTAAAGAGTCAGGGTTTTGCTGTGTTGCTCAGACTGGTCTTGAACTCCTGGGCTCAAGCAATCCTTCTGCCTCGGCCTCCTAAAGTGCTGGGATTATAGGTGTGAGCCACTGCTCCCGGCCCTGATGGGGAATTTAAATTCTTCAATGACAGCATTCTGATGCCTCTCATTAAATACCAGTCACCCACTGGTGTGTCAATGAGGATTTCATTCCTAAAGAAGACACACTAAAGAGGAAAACCTAAACTCTCTTCTTGCATCTGTGACACCAGATCGGTTCTGAAAGGCGTTTGAAACCCTATTATGCAGATTCTGTTGGCTCCCAAGTTCAAAGTAGCCACCAACAAATTAACTGCTATCGCCATCTACTGGGGAGGACTGAGCTGATGACCTTTCTTTCTGGCCCACGATTTCCTCTGCAGATAATTGGTGACTTCTGATCGTCTACATTCTGCCAATGGATGAAAAACTTTTTCTAAGTTTAAAAGAAACTTTTTGTTTGTTTGTTTTTGAGACGGAGTCTCTCTCTCTGTCACCCAGGCTGGAGTGCAGTGGTGTGACCTTGGCTCACTGCAACCTCTGCCTCCTGGGTTCAAGCAATTCTCCTGCCTCAGCCTCCCACATAGCTGGGATAACAGGCGCCCACCACAACACCTGGCAAATTTTTGTATTTTTTTAGTAGAGACAAGGTTTCACCATGTTGGCCAGGCTGGTCTCTAACTCCCGACCTCAGGTGATCCACCCACCTAGCCCTCCCAAAGTGCTGGGATTACAGGCGTGAGCCACCATGCCCAGCCTAAAAAAAGATTTAAATGAGCTTTTTATTTTGGAATAGTTTTAGATTTACAGAAAAGGATTTAATAGTTTTAGATTTAAAACCCTAAAGCGGACCAGGTGCAGTGGCTCCCAGCACTCTGGGAAGCTAAGGCGTGTGGATTGCTTGAGCCCAGGAGTTTGAGACCAGCTTGAGCAACATGGTGAAACCCAGTCTCTACAAAGAACTCAAAAACTAGCTGGGCATGTGGCAAGCACCTGTGGTCCTAGCTACTCGGGAGGCTGAGGTGGGAGGATTGCTTGAGCCTGGGCGGTGGAAGCTGCAGTGAACTGTGATCACACTGTTGCACTCCAGCCTCGGTGACAGGGCAAGACCTTGTCTCAGTAAATAAATAAAAAATAATTTTCGATTTCTTTACAGAAAAAATTTTAAAAATAATTTTAAATTTGTAAAGGTCATAAAGGGAATTCTCATATATCCTGTCTCCGGTTCCTCTATTGTTGGCATCTTATATTAATATTACATTTATTATAACTAATGATTGACATAGTCTTATTAACTCTATAACTTTATCCAAATTTTATCATTTTTCTCCCTAATGTCCTTTTCATTTTCCAGGGTCCCACCTAGGATGCCACTGAATTTAGTCCTCAAGTCTCCTGAGGCTCCCCTGGGCTGTGCCAGTTTCTCACACTGCCCTTGTTTTTGACGACCTCGACAGTTTTGAGGAGAACTGACCAACAGTTTCTGTAGAATGCCATTGAATTTGGGTTTGTCTGATGTTTTTCACTATGGGTTTTGGGGAGGAAGACCACTGAGTGCCATTCTCATCTCACCATGTCAGAGACACCTACTGTTATGGACTGAATATTTGTTTCCTGCTCAAATTCATATGTTGATATCTAAATCCTCAATAGGATAACATCTGGAGGTAGGGCCTGTGGGAGGTAATTAGGTCATGAAGGTGGAGCCCTCATGAATAGAATTAGCACTGTTAAAATAAAAACTTTATTTTATTTATTTATTTTTAATTTATTATTATTATTTTTTTGAGATGGAGTCTCTCTCTGTCGCCCAGGCTGGAGTGCAATGGCACGATCTCTTCTCATTCTCACTGCAACTTCTTCCTCCTGGGTTCAAGTGATTCTCCTGCCTTAGCCTCCTGAGTAGCTGGGATTACAGATGCATGCCACCACGCCCGATTAACTTTTGTATTTTTAGTAGAGACCAGGATTTTCCATGTTGGCCAGGCTGGTCTCCAACTCCTGACCTCAAGCAATCTGCTCGCTTGAGGTCAGGATTTGGCCTTCCAAAGTGCAAGGATTACAGGCGTGAGCCACCGCATCCAGCCAAAAGAAAAACTTAAGCTAAATTAAATTTAAAAGAGTTTACTGGAACAAGAACAATTCGCGAATTGGCAGCTTCCTGAACCAGAGCAGGCTCAAGAGAGTCCAGCACAGCACGTGGTGGTAAAAGATTTATGGACAGGAAAAGTTAGGTGATGTACAGAAAACGGAAGTGAGGTACAGAAACAGCCAGATTGGTTACAGGTCTATGTTTGCCTTATTTGAACGGTTTAAATAGTTGGCCACTTTTGATTGGCCAAAACTTGGTGATTGGCACAAGAGTAGGGTATGGTCTGTTTACAACTCCATTTAGGTTATAGTTCACGATGTACAGAGGAATCTTTAGGCTGAACTTCAAAATAAGGCAGCTTCACGCTAACCTGGATTAAACAGTGCCATCAGAAGACAAGACATGAGAGAGCTTGCTTCCCTCTCTTTGCTCCCCACCATGTGAAGAGACAGTGGGAAGTCAGCAGCCTGCCACACAGAGGAGGGCCCTCGCTGGCTATGCTGGCATCCCGATCCCAGACTTCCAGCCTCTAAAACTGTGAGAACAAAGGTTTGTGGTTTAAGTCCCTCAGTCTATGGTAATTTGTTAGAGTAGCCTGAACTAAGATGCCTGCTATCAACATGACTTATCACTGAGTATCTTTACCTTGATCACCTGGCTAATGTAGTATTTGTCAGGTTTCTCGATAAATTTACTCCCCACCACTCTTCCATACTCTATTCTTTGGAAGCAAGTGACTAAGTGTAGCCCATACTTAAGGGGCACAGAGTTGTGCTCCCCACTTCTTGCAGGGCAGTGTTTACATACATTACTTAGAATTTTTCTATATGGGAAATTTGTGCCGTCTCCCTAAAAGGGGGTTTTTCACTGAGACCCTGCTCTAGCAATGTTGCAAAAATTGGCCACTTGACCTCAACAAGGTGACTGTATTCGTCTGTTTTCACACTGCTATGCAGACACACCGAAGACTGGGTAATTTATAATGGAAATAGGTTTAATTGACTCACAGTTCCACATGGCTGGGAAGTCCTCAGGAAACTTACAATCATCGCGGAAGGAGAAGGAGGAGAAAGTTACCTTTTTCACAGGGCAGCAGTAAGGAGAAGTGCCGAGCAGAAGGGGAAAAGCCCCTTATACAACCATCAGATCTCAGCTGGGTGCGGTGGCTCACGCCTGTAATCCCAGCACTTTGGGAGGCTGAGCCGGGTGGATCACTTGAGGTCAGGAGTTCAAGACCAGCCTGACCAACATGGTGAAACCCCGTCTCTACTAAAAATACAAACAGTTAGCTGGGCATGGTGGCAGGTGCATGTAATCCCAGCTACTCGGGAGGCCAAGGCAGGAGAATCGCTTGAGCCTGGGAGGCGGAGGTTGCAGTGAGCCAAGATTGTGCCACTGGACTCCAGCCTGGGTGACAAAGCAAGACTCCATCTAAAAAAAACAAACAGACAAACAAAAAAAACCATCAAATCTCATGAGAACTCACTCACTATTGCAAGAACAGCGTGGAGGTAGCCAACCCCATGATTCAATTACTTCCCACTGGGTCTCTCCCCCAATACTTGGGGATTATGGGAACTACAATTCAAAATGAGATTTGGGTGGGGACACAGCCAAACCATACCAGCAACTGAATCATTTTCTGTCACTACTTGGCTTTTGAGAAATTTCCAGTTTTCTCTCCTGGGCTCCAGACCACTGAACCAACAATTCACACAGTGCTGGATGGAGGGCGAAGCTGGACCATATTGGATCTATGGGCCAAATCCATTCGTGTGACAAATGTCTAACTGTGCACCTACTATGTGCCAGGCGCTGTTCTAAGGGGTTATATAGCAGTGAGAAATTTCTTACTCCCACAAAGTTTACTTGATCTTGTTACTCAAGGACCAGCAGCATTGGAAATACCTGGGAGATGGTTAGATTCTCAGCTCCTCCCCAGACCTGCTGCATCAGAATCTGCATTTTAATAAGATGCTCAGGGGATTCATAGGCACATTGAAGTTTGAGAAACACTGGGCTAAGAAGTATTTCACAAGCAGACAATTGAACACTAAATATGTGTTGCAATCTTAAATAGTAAAGACAAAGGAATTTTATAAGTATATATTGATCCTGGTGTATGATAGAATACCTTAAAAAATCAGTGGGGCTAATGAGAAAGTGATCTTATATGTCCTGGTGTGGTCTGCATCTGATTAACTCCTGTGACCAGTTTGGAAGCTCAGCCTCAACTCTGTTTCTCCTCCCAACCATTTAAGAACAATCTAGTGTCCTTTAACAAACCCCTTTTCTGCCTATACTAACCAGAGTGGATGCTAAAGTTTGCAGGTAGGAAGCCTGATCTATACAGGGTTTGTAGCACCAGCAAGAGCAGATCTGAAGATGAAGCAGCTGGGGGCAGGAGGTGAGGGACTTCAGGCCCTGACCAGGCCACAGTAAACAGGTCTCTGTGTCACTGGCCTCATGCTCAGGCAGCATCTGTGGCCAGCAGGATGTCCAGTGAGTGAAGGAGCTGGGGAGGAGAAGACTCCTTGTGTGAAGTTAGAGGCAACATTGCTCACAAGACCACTCTCACTTCTGACACCAATTGCAAGTTCAGGAGTGGCCCAGACAACCCTTAAGTGTGAAAATTTGCCAGAAAGATTCACAGAACTCACTTAAAGTTGTTATACTCATGGTAATATTTTATTGCAGCAAGAAGATACCAATTAAAATCAGCCAAGGGAAGAGGAACACAGGGCAGAGTCCAAGAAAGTTCTAACGCAGAGCTTCCAGCTGCCCTCTCTCCCTGGAGTCGTGGACAGCATCACTTTTCTAGCATTGATGTGTGACAGTACACATGAAGTATTGCCAACTGGGGACACTCAGCCAAACCTTCTTTCCAAAATAAAAGCAATTATTTTAAGGTCCCCTTCCTAGGAATCTCATCAAATAGCTAGGAAAGATTAACCAGAGAAAAGACTTGGAGTAATCACCATGCCCAGACTTCTTCATCTATCCTCTGAGTGCAGCTCAGAGATTACCCGGGAGACTTCATCTGCATAATAAGACAAACTTTGTTCATTGTGAAGTTCTGCCCCTCACTTCCCACCACTTCCCACTGCACTCATAGGAACTTCCTTCCAAGCTATTGTTCTTTGGGTTCAATCATTTCTCCTGAAAATCATCTGAAAAGCTCCAGAGTCTTTTGGGGGCTTGATCACGCCAACCTGGTTGGCTGCCCATGTGGCTGGGCTCAGTCTTCAGCATCTTCAGAGATTAAGCTGTTATGATGTGACCAAAAGCCCTGCCATGGCTCCCTTGTTAGACTATCTGTTATGGACCAATGCCCCCAGGTAAACAAAGGCACTCTTACCAGGCAAGCATTCCAAGGGCTTAGAGATTACCTTCCAGGGGCCAAGGACAAAAGCCATGTCTCTCTTTGAGCAAGGTTAAATTCTTTACTATGTCCTGCTTCACTCCATTGTCATGAAGCCATATGGACCCCTTCAACATCCCTGTATACCCAGGCACCACCTCAAGAGAAGGGGAAAGTCTGGAAAGAGGAGAAAGTGAGCAAATGACAATTTGCTAAATTAACTGAAGAGTCAGAGTTATGGGGTTTGATTTCTGGGCATTTATTCTACAATGTACCTCCACACGTATGAATTGGCATATGAATACAGGTATTCATTGAAACATTATTTATAAAAGCAAAAGTTTTAAAACAACCTGATGACCCATAAGTAGGAATTGGTTGAATAAATTGTATCTTTCACCAGGAGATCCTATGCATCTTTAAATAAGAATGAAGAAGTTCTTTTGTACGCACACAAACGTGGAATATTATGTAGCTGTGTTAAATTTTAAAAATCAAATGCAGAAGATCTCTGTGTACTAATAGGAAAATATATTTTGGACTTTTCCAGTGAAAGAAGCAAAGTGCGTTGGCCGTGCTAGCTCCTGCTTGACTTTCTAATCCCTGGGGTCCAATGCTGTACTTGGTTTTGGTTTTGTTTGTTTTGTTTTCTTCTCCTGCCCTTTCCAAACATGCACACTTATTGATTCTATTGTTTGCCTAACCCTTTGATACTATACCCCACAGCTCTCATCTTTCCACCTATTCAGACCTGTGGCTGCCCCTGACCTTGTTACCTACATTGCCAGGACTTCTCCATGGTGCCTTCACTTACAGCACAATATGGACTATCCTGGCATGCTAGTGTCTTTTCTTCTAAGCTACATCTTGGGCTCTTAGAAAGAAGTGCAGGCTAGGCATGGTGGCTCACGCCTGTAACCCCAACACTTTGGGAGACCAAGGCAGGTAGATCACCTGAGGTCAGGAGTTTGAGACCAGCCTGGCCAACATGATAAAACCAAGTCTCTACTAAAAATACAAAAATTATCTGGGCATGGTGGCGGGTGCCTGTAATTCCAGCTACTCAGGAGGCTGAGGCTGGAGAATCACTTCAACCTGGGAGACCGAGGTTGCAGTGAGCCGAGATCATGCCATTGCACTCCAGCTTGGGCAACAAGAGAGAAACTCCATCTCAAAAAAATAAATAAATAAAAAGAAAGAAGAAATGCAGCTGGGCATGGTGGCTCCTGCCTGTAATCTCAGCACTTTGGGAGGCTGAGGCTGGTGGATCACTTGAGTTCACAAGTACGGGGCCTGCCTGGGCAACATGGCAGAACCCCATCTCTACAACAAATACCCACACACAAAAAAATAGCTGGGCATGGTGGTGCATGCCTGTAGTCCCACTACACTGGAGGCTGAGATGGGAGGATGGCTTGAGTCCAGGAGGTGAAGGTTGTCATTCGCCGAGATTGTGCCACTGCACTCCAGCCTGGGAGATAGAGCCAGACCTTATCTCAAAAAAACAAAAACAAAAACAAAAACAAAAAAACATGTCTTGAGACTGAATGGGTTCTGAGACCTTACCTGAGAGTCTCATTAGAAATATCATGTATCCCGATTTCTAGGCTGTTGCTGCTGCTCAGGCCATTCAGACAGAGCTGTGGTTTTGGTGATGGAAGGAGACCTCAACTGGCTATAGCCTGCCTGCCTTTTCCTCCAGTAATTTAATTATCTTACCTAAGCCTAGGCCCCAGGCTGGGGACGTGGAAAGTAGGATTGTCAGGAGATGAAAGGATTCTGTTAGAGATGATGAATTGTGCTTAGTTATGGAGACAAATTAAATCAGAATAGCGGCCTGGAAGACACCAGTGAGGCTAGAGGTCTTGATCAAGTTGAGGAGAGGAGAGGGGAAATCAGAGAAGGGCAGAAGGGAGGAACAGGTTGTAGTCAAGAGGAGGCGCTCCAAGGTGGCATTTTGATTTTGTGTGAGAATGAGATCTACACAGCAATGAGTCTGTGGTCTCTTGAAGGTTCTTTGACAGTCCAGTTCTTCTGGTTATTGAGATCAGAACCTCCTGTCCCAAGGCCAGTCCTTCTCTACAGGTTGGAGCTGTCCAGGATACTCATAGGTTTACAGTCAGATTTCAGGGTGTCAGAACCTGCTATGGGACTCTAGGGCCAACTGTGTTGTCCTGTACTACCCCATCGAGATATAACACTGTTGGGGCTCAGAAAACAATATATGGCACATTGATATGCTGAACTAAAAAAGCAGCCTCAAGGTCTCCCTCTGATCTTCCCTCACCTCCTTAGCTCTCTGATCCTCTTTCCTGAAGCACCAGAAGGGACTCTGCCTGGAATTTCCTTCTCTGAATAAGAAAACTTCTTTCCAAAAGAAATGCAATTATCTTAAGACCCCGTTCCTAGGAATCTCATCAAAAAGCCAGGAAAGATTAACTGGAGAAAAGACTGGGAGTCATCATCTTGCCCAGACAGATGTCTGCATCTATCCTTTTAGCACAGCTCAGAGATTACCTGGGGGACTTCATCTGCACAATAAGGCAACCTTTGTTCGTGGTGAAGTTCTGCCCCTCACCTTCCTACCACCTCCCCCAGTGCACAGAGGAACTTCTTCTTCCAGGCCATTCTTCTTTGGGCTCAGTCATTTCCCCTGAAATCACTTACTCCCACCTTCATCTATGCCCTTCCCTATGAAGAAGGGTAGAGAAGCATCTGTGCCCATTGGCTTCTTGGGTAATCATTCTTTTCTTTTTTTGACACAGGGTCTCACTCCTCTGGTACCTGGGCTGGAGTGCAGTGGTGTGATCTTGGCTCACTGCAACTTCTGCCTCCTGGGCTCAAGTGATCCTCCCACCTCAGCCTCACAAGTAGCTGAGACTACAGGTGCACACCCTTATGCTATTTTTTTTTGTACTTTTTGCAGTTTTTTTTTATTGTACTTTTTGCAGAGATGGGGTTTCACCATGTTGCTCAGGCTGGTCTCAAACTCCTGAGTTCAAGTGATTTGCCTACTTTACACTCCCAAATTGAGGAATTACAGACATGTGCCACTGCACCTAGCCTGGGTAATGATTCTTATGTGATTCCCCCATGCTGTCTATGGTAAATAAATTTTGTATGCCTTTTTCTTCTATTAATGTATCTATTGTCCTTCATTTTCAGCAAATTATCAGAGGGCAAAGGGAGAGGCTTTCTCTTGGCCCCTATAGCACTTGTTACAAAATGAAAATGTTCAGTTTCACGGAATGAGAATACCCTTTCCCTGCTTTATGAATAACAAACCTTTTGTCTTTGTTACAAATAAGTATTTTTTCCATTGTCTTATAGCAAACCTTGTTGCCTCATACCCATCAAGGACTTGCCTGAGCTTCCCTGAGCCTTGTCTTGGAGCTATCCTTGGGAATGTCCTAGAATGTTCTGGAATGCAAGCTTGCCTGCAAACTAAACCTGAGTTTTAAAAAATATGCAGAGAACAAATCATAACTTTTCCAGGCAACATGGCAAACATTTTAATTGTACAGCCAGGGTTTTGAGCAGCTGAGCTCGTACTCTATTGTAGGGTCATGAACAGACCACATCAGTGCCCCACCCAGATTCCCAGACCTTACCACATCAGTGCACACCAATCTGACTTCTAATCGCCAGTGGTTGCATTTCTTTGCATGAGAGATTTCTATGGCTTCTAGAGCCCACTCCCCAGACTAGAAGAATCAGAGAACTAATAACCCCTAGGAGTTCCCCTCAACCTATGACTGATGGGAAGTGGTGTATATACTTCAGCTCCCCTTGCCCTTGGGATACCATGAGATGTGTTCTACATTGAGTCTCAGAGTTTCTCCAGTGGGATTAGCTCCAGTCACCTATGGTAGTAATTAGTTTCATCACTCACCATTTATAGGCTGCCTTCTCCATCTAATTTCCCACTCGCCTATTGGTACTGCCTGGGATCTTCTTTCAAATAAACTGTTAGGTTGGTGCAGAAGTAATCGTGGTTTTTGCAATTGAAAGTGATGGCAAAGGCTGGGCGCAGTGGCTCATGCCTGTAATCCCAGCACTTTGGGAGGCTGAGGCAGGTGGATCATGAGGTCAGGAGATCAAGACCATCCTGGCTAACATGGTGAAAACCCGTCTTTACTAAAAATGCAAAAAATTAGCTGGGCGTGGTGGTGGGCACCTGTAGTCCCAGCTACTCAGGAGGCTGAGGCAGAAGAATGGCATGAACCCAGGAGGCGGAGCTTGCAGTGAGCCGAGATCACACCACTGCACCCCAGCCTGAGCGACAGAGCAAGAATCTGTCTCAAAAAAAAAAAAAAAAAAAGTAACAGCAAAAACCACAATTACTTTTGCAACACCCTAATACTTGTACTCACCTCTTTGCTTCAGGGTCTGCTTCTGGGGACACTAAGTATGACAAGTGATCTAATTGTGTCATCCATTGACCACCACCTGGTTATTCCCTGGGCACCCATGGAAGCTTAACCTGAACCCATCAATTTCCAAAATAATCCTGCCAAGAGCTCTTCCCAGCCTCATTTGACAGCAGAGGACACTGAGGCTTGGAAATACCTTGCCCAGGGACCAAAAACAGGTAGGCTGGAATCAATACTGCCTCTTTTCAGCATACCCAAGTATCACTCTTAAAAGCAGGATCAGGAATGGAGCCTGTGCTGCATGTATTTCTCCCCATGAGGACCCCAAAGCCTGGCAAATAGGAGGTGCTTAGTAAGCACACCCAGCCAATAAATGTGGAATCCCCATTTGGCTAAATAAATCCTTCCACATGGATTACCCAATGCAGTCATTATAGCAGTCCCAGGAATTGACTACTATAATCATCATCATCATTTCATAGACGAGGACCCCAGGGGGAAAGTGACCTTCCCAAGGCCACACGGCTAGTACTGGATGAAGCCTGTGTCCTTTGCCAGTCGGTCATAGGGATGGACGGTGGTGGCAAACAAATGAACAAAAATGGAGAGGAGAGAGGACGTGAAGCCACAGCTTACCCTGCCACCAGCTGGGCGACAACACATCATCCCATCTTGGAACACATCTCTGTCACACACAGGGTAAATGGGATTATTCCCTGTGAATTATCTGCTAGCCTGAAGCTCCATCCATCTGCTCATTAACACAATAAAAAAAATTATCAAACGAGTCTTCTGACTCCCAGTCCCTGGGAGCCCAACTACATAACTTGGAAATGACTCTTTATTAGTCTGATCAAAGGCGCATTGTTCAGTAATTAGAAATCATGGCCTCTCCCTCCAGGCTTGGGGCTCATAAACAACAGTTGGATGAGCTTTTTATTGGGGTTGGACCAAAAACTTAGACAGATCCATTTCCTCCTAATTTACACTTGCTTCAATGGGAGAAAAGCAGCGGGAGGCTGAGTTTTTGCTCCGGGAGATCATTGGCTCCCCTGGCTGTAGCAGGCAAGAAATGAGGGAGGGAGCGATATTGAAGTGAGCCCCTGCCTGAGACAGGACAAGGGCCTTAGAGACGGAGCACCAGCGCCAGATCCAAGGCTAAGTGATGTACAGAATCCCTGGTTCTCTCATTGAGGCTCCCATAGCAGCGGTGATGAGAAAGGGGCCTTGGAGACCATAGATGGGGCTGACTATCCAAAGACCCCTGAGGTCAGAAGAGGGCAGGCAGTGATGAGGCTCAGCTAGAATACCAGGTGATTCCATCATCTCATCATTTAATAAATATTTATTGAGGACCTACTAAGTGCCAGCACTCTGCTAGGTATGGGGATCAGATGGCAAATAAAAAAATATAGTGCCTGCTTGTAAAGATATCCCAGGCCAGTCGGGGAGGGTGGTCCCTCCTGGAGGGGAAGCAAAGTCCAGACTCAGAGAGGGCATGCATGCGCCTGGTGAAGAGGAGGAGGGTGGAGGCAGAGGCCAGGCACACCTCACCCCCGGAGCTGAGAGCAGAAATGTCTTCATTCTTCAAGAATCTCTGAGACGTGCTGCACAGCTGGAAATGCAACATGCAGATCCAGCTGTGACCTCCAAGCTTCATCTTTCTTGTCCTCAAACTCTCATGTATTGGACATTGGCACCCAAGAACAGGAAGTCCTAGGAAAAACAGGACAGGACAGGATGGTAAAGAGCATTCTCTACTCCAAAAAGATGCATCTGCGATTGAAAGGGAGCCCACATCTCACGAAACACAAGCTCTGCCAGAATCCAGGTCAGTGCATAAATTGCGAGTGTGCCTCAGTCCCCAAGCTCTCCATAAAGCACAGCTCTTCCCAGCTGCCTTCTCCAAGGAAGAGATCGATCTGTCATTCCCCGAGCTGCTGCTGCCTGGCAGGGCTCTAAGTGTCTTTTGTGTTACCTAAATTTTCTCTCCTTGGCAAATAACGAAAAATTGTGAACAGCTAGGGTGTACTCTCCTGCTCTTCTTACATTTCCATCACCCAGAGGGGCAGGAATTCTGAACCAAAGGCCAAGTTCAGTTCTTTCCCACAGTGATCCATCCTTTGTTTTAGATGGTTAGACACATGGGCGGAGTTGACCTCAAAATTCTAATGAATATTATAATATATAATAAATCTAATTGCTTTCCACGTGTCAAACACTGAGCTAGAAGCTCTCATACTTGCCCTCTAATCATCACAAAAGCTCAATGACGTTTGGGTTACGTCCCATTTTACAGAGGAGAAAACTGAGGCCGATGGTATGAACTGTCACTCAGTCTTTGCTTTGAACAACGATCTGTCTGATTACTTATAAATGCTCAAGAGCAGTTAAGTGCTGAGTATCTCAGAGCCTAAAAGGGCTTTCGACATTTGTTTTTTAGATAGAACAGTTAGCCAGTGTTTCTAGGTTCCTAATCATCCCCCTGCCCTTCATTCCCTTTAATGACTATTATTTTCTGATGTTAAAAATGTACCAGGCACAGCGCAGCATCCCCCTCCTTCTAATGAGTCTGCCAACCCAGTTCATCTCACCTCAGAAGATAACCTGAAAATTGGAAGCACAGATAGACCACAAAATGCTTGGTCAGAATAATAGTTTGAGTAGTGAAAATAGTTTTTCACTATTTCACTTGATATTAAAATAGTTTTTGAGTTAAGCTTTAAAAAGAAACTTAATTTTTTTTTTCTTTTGAGATGGAGTCTTGCTCTGTCGCCCAGGCTGCAGTGCAGTGGCATGATCTCAGCTCACTGCAACCTCTGCCTCCTGGGTTCAAGCCATTCTCCTGCCTCAGCCTCCTGAGTGGCTGGGATTACAGGTGCGCACCACCATGCCCAGCTAATTTTTGTATTTTTAGTAGAAATGGGGTTTCACCATGTTGGCCAGGCTGGTCTCAAACTTTTGACCTCGTGATCCGCCCGCCTTGGCCTCCCAAAGTGCTGGGATTACAGGCGTGAACCACCGCTCCTGGCCTAAAAAAAAATTTTTTTCAAGTTTAAAAAAGAAAGGGAAAGAAAGAAAACAGGTATGAGCACTAGTAATGCAACTGTGCAAAACAAACAAACTTAAAAAAAAAAACCCTTAAAACAAAAAGCACTAGAAGTACACCAAAATTCAAACTGTGCTTGTAGTGGAGCAACAGATTTATGAAGAATTTTTTTAAACCTATATAGTGTTGGCTGTATATGGTGGCTCATGCCTATAATCCCAGCACTTTGGGAGGCTGAGGTGAGCATATCACTTGAGGCCAGGAGTTTGAGACCAGCTTGGCCAGCATTGTGAAACCTTGTCTCTACCAAAAATACAAAAAAAAAAAAAAAAAATTAGCTGGGAGTGGTGGCGGGAGCCTGTAGCTCCAGCTACTCTAGAGGCTCAGGCACAAGAATCTCTTGAACCTGGGAGGCAGAGGTTGCAGTGAGCCAAGATCGCGCCACTGCACTCCAGCCTGAGTGACAGAGCCAGACTCTGTCTCAAAAAATAAAATAAAATAAAATAAATAATATATGGTTGTAGTACTTGTTTAAATGGGGAGGCATGCCAAACAGGTATTTATAATAAAGCTCTTCAACCTAACAATTTAGAAGAAAGGCTTAAAACTTACAAATGACTTTCAGAACCTGACCTAATGCTATGTCTAGGACTTAGCAGTATTTTCTTTCTTTTCTTTTCTTTTTTTTTCTTTCTTTTTTTTTTTTGACGGAGTGTTGCTCTGTTGCCCAGGTTGGAGTGCAGTGGCGTGATCTCGGCTCACTGCAACCTCCACCTCCTGGATTCAAGCAATTCTCCTGTCTCAGCCTCCCGAGTAGCTGGGATTACAGGCACCTGCCACCATGCCCAGCTAATTTTTGTATTTTTAATAGAGACGGGGTTTCACCATGTTGGCCAGGCTGGTCTCAAACTCCAGACCTCGTGATCTGTCCGCCCCGGCTTCCCAAAGTGCTGGGATTATAGGCATGAGCCACTGCACCCGGCCTGCAGTATTTTCAAAATGAGCTGGTCTTGAGCTTCCCTCAGGCCCCTCATGGTAGGGATGGGATGTGGTGGTGGCATAGGGCTGTGTCAAATGCCGCCTGCACCAGCAGAGGTGCCACCTCTGAAGGACACATGGATGGCTTTCTGGCATATGGCAAGGCCCAGGAGCACCTGTCCTGCCCCTGGCCAGACTTTCCCAGCTGCAGGCCTGGGCTGGTTGTCACCCATGAGTCACGGCCTCTGAAGCTAGCATGCAAACCACCTCCTCCCTCACACATCCTCAGAGCCCCCCTGAACCCACCGACCTTATGGATCTGCAGCCCAAGGTCGTAGAGCTGAACATGCTTCAGCAGAGGAAGGGGGAAGCCTTCGGCCAACTTATCTGGAGGTTGAAGCACAACATTGAAAGAGATTGGTGAATAAATAATAATTAGAGACAGATTTTTACCGAAAATGTTCTCTGCAAACTCTATATTCAGTGTATTCCCATTTAGGGATTTCCAAGACTATGAGGTAGGTGTAATTATTCTTTCCATTTTACAGATAAGGAAACTGAGGCACAGAGTGGCCAAGTAACTTGTTCTAGGTCACACAGGAAGTGGCAGAAAGGGGATTTAAACCCAGGGAGGCTGGCTTGGGAGCCTAAGCTGTCAGGCATGGTGCTGTCTGGAGGAAGCACACATTCATGATAAGATAAGGAACAGGGCATTCCACTCCCTGCCCTTTGCCCTGTCCTGCTCTCTGTTGCAGCCAAAAGAATCAAAGCTTCATGGAAACAGGGTTTAAGTCTTTTGCTTTCTTTTTTTGACTAGGTTGGGCAATTGACTGGGAGATGTGAGTTCAGAGGCGGCTGCCTTGTGCCTTCTATATTAACTTGGTCCTCAGTCTTTGACCCGCCTCTTCAGGATGTGGGGCACTTCCTTGTGTCCCTCTTTCCCGCTTATAAGGAGGTTTCCCATGCTCCAAAGAGCTGTCCCAGCCCCCAACCCTCATTAGAGCCCTGGAGGGAGATGAGGCCAACTTCAACGATCCCATGTCACAGGCAGGTCACTAAGCTCAGAGAGAAGTGACTTGCCCACAGTCATACAGCCCCCAGGAGAGCCCTGTTTTCCAAGTCCAACTCTCTTTCCTCCAGACAGCAGTGTTCACTTTTGACTTGGAAAAATCCACAGTGATTCTTACCGTTGAACTTGGGGTAGAGGGTGTTAAGGATGTAATAGTTGAGGAGCGCTTCCAACAGCTCTGCCTGGAGGAGAACAGGAGAGATACATTTACATCGCCACAGGGCCACACGGTGGTTCTGTGTATGCCAACATAGCAAAACGCTTGGAAAAAGCAAACTAGTATTACATCATGCTACTATTTTATAAGATAAAACTCTTTTGAGATGAACATTTAGTATGCAAGTGAACAGAAAAATTTTGGAAAATTACACACCAGACAGTCTTTCCTCTAAAGGAAGAACATCAACATTTGACGTGTCCTTAGCCTTATCTTTAGTATTCAGTTTTATCTAGAGTGAGAATGTTTTTCCTGAACTACCTGCATAATTTTAAAAATTTAATAAAAACAAAATAAGCTTCTCTACCAAAATCATGAAACACAACTTTTAACCCCCACTATATGCCAAGCAGAGAGCTCAGAGCTTTACGTGTATGTCTGATTCAATCTTCACAACAACCCCTCAAAGTTCATATTAATGTCCCTATTCCACATATCGGGAAACTGAGGCCTACAGAATGAAAGGGACTTACTACAAACTGGGCAGCAGCATCAGGATTTGAATCTAAATGTATCTGAGTCTATAGTTTTTGTTTTTACATTTCATGCTCTGAAAACCTGACAAGATGGGTTTTTGTGAAACTTCTTACTTGAATGTTTTAATTGCAGTAAACAGGCACAGATACAATATGAGTGCACCATTATTCACTCCACCCTTTATTCTCTGAAAGGAGTCAGCCTCAGGGTCCCTGTGTCTCTCCCCACAGCTTCTGTGTTTGTTTCCACTTCATAAGTGCTTCGGGAAAATCTGGGAGGCAGGGCACAGGTGGAGGTGGTCAGTGGAGGCCAGCATTGTGGAATGGTAAAAGAGAAGCCAATGACTACACCTTAAAGTCTACGCAGCTCCTCCTTCCCTCTTTCCAGAAAGCTCTTCTCCATAACTTTGGCCCACACTGATTTTCACATTCTCTTTCCTCCTTTTATATGGGGCTGTCTACTTCACCACTTTTTCTACCTTGTGGAAATCGCTTCTTGGATTTACCTGCTCAGCACTCAATCCCTCTTGTTTTGATAATAGAGTCTATTTTCCCCCAGGGAACAACCCTCCTTGCCAGTCTTGGTCCATATGATTTGGATGTAGCTGACTGCAAATCCTGCCTCCTGGAGTGTAGATGAGATCCATGCTGGGCTGACTTCTGGCCACAGTGCTTGGCTTAAGACTGGGTGCCTAAGATTAGTACAATGAGAGCTAGCACAGAGATTTTGTGTGTGTGTGTGTAAATTTTTTAAAAAACTGAAACTGTAGGAAACTCTGGGGCTTGCTACCAATTGGAAGAGCCTGCCTGAGAGTGAAGCTAACACAAATGAAAACAGAACAGAGAGATGGAGAGAGATTCTTGATGCACTAATTAGAACACCTGGATCCAGCTATGCCTGAAACCTCTGGTCTTCGTTTTTTCGTTTATTTTTGCTTTTCAATTATGTAATCCTATATATTTCTCCTCTTTGCTTAAGACTATTTCAATTGGCTTTCTGTCTCTTGCAGTTAACAGAATTCTGTTCAGTAGATGACTTAATTATATATTGTTTTATATTAGGATATAACTGTTCCTTGGCCCTATGTCTTGTGTTTTCGAGACCTTTTACACTTCTGCAGGGCAAAAAATCAACTCTTCTCCTTTTGTATTTCCTATTACAGGTGCCATAGTAATTGCTTAGGAAACACCCCAAATTAATTAACATTCTAATCATGTCATCAATAAAAACAACAACTTACATTGAATAGTCCAACTTTGGATTCTTTCAGTTCCACTTTTACCCTGTAATGAATCAGAAGATTCAAAGGTGTGGGCTTTATGCAAGTCTAAGCAATGCGGGGGTCACCAGAAGCGAGAAAGGATGGGCTTGAGAAGGCACAGGGCCAAAGGTAGGGCGGCAGCAGGAGTGGAAAAGATGACTAAGGAACTAAAAGCAGTGATACAATGATATCGGGAAGACTGTGAGAGGGCAGATGAGATAGTGTCAAAAAGCTCACTGTATCATTTCAGGAAGTTAATATAGCTGGCGTCTAAAATTCATACATTAAGAAGTAACAGTCTTAGTGAATTCTTTAACAATTTGAGATTTGTGGGGGCAGGACCAGTGGGGCAGAAGAATTGGGCCAATGGGGGTGAAATGTAAGTGTCCTTTCCAAATGGTGCCCCCCCTCCCACCAGCTACAGAGAAGCAGCTACAGCATACAGATGGAGTCCAGCTGGGCACCCCCATGTGGGTAGGAGGCCAACTTACTTTCCTGGCTTCAGGAACCCAGTGATCTTGCTGGTATTGAAGGTCAAGATGGCAGATACATTAGTGGCCTGGAAATGCCAGTAGAAGGAAGCAGGTGTAAGTGATGAAGGTTGTATGTATAGGAAGGATGATGAGGGACCAACTGTCTCCTCTCAACAAACAGCTCAATGAACTAAAGCAGGAAATTTGCCCATTAGATTATAGACTCCCAGAAGGCTCACTGTAGGTGCTCAAACAATATTTGAACTTGGACTTGAACATTTTTACTTGAAATTGTTGTTCATGATAGCAGTTAAACTTTGAACAGACGACTAAGAGAAGGTATAGAGTACCTACCCTTGGAAAGCTCTAAAAAGGATCATTTCTAGTTATCTCAGGTCAAGATTCAGCCCTAGTAACAACAACAATAATAAATTATTATTATTATTTTAGAGATGGAGTCTCTGTCTGTCGCCCAGCTGTAGTGCAGTGGTGCAATCATGGCTCACTGCAGCCTCAATCTCCTGGGCTCATGCAATCCTCCCACATCAACCCCCTGAGTAGATAGGACTACAGGTGCATGACACCAGGCCTGGCTATTTTTTTTTCTTTTTTGTAGCAATGGAGTCTTGCTATGTTGCCCAGGCTGCTCTCAAACTCCTGGCCTCATGTGATTCTCCTGCCTTGACCTCCCAAAGTGCTGAGATTACAGATGTGAGCCACCACACCCAGACAATAAATTATATTTTAATTTAAAATATATTAATAATGACACTTTTGATAACAATAACAACAATATTAAATTGCAGATATAGCCTCTAGGAATAATTACCCTGGCAGAGATTTGACTTGTTGATTTCAAAAGTCAAGAAACAAGACAGCAGAGTTCTCCATCCAGGGAGCAAGGCCCCCAAAGGACCCAGCATCCCTTCCCTATTAGACAGAGTCCATCAAAAAAGGAAAACTGACTCTCAATGTTTAATGCAGAGGGAATTTAATACAGGGAATTGGTTATACAAGTGATGGAATTGTTGAGAAGCTAGTAAAGCGTTGGTGAGGCCACCCAGAGATTAGCAGAGACAGGAGGCTGTATCCACTCCAGGACTAGAGGAACAAAGAGTGGAGGTAGAATTATGGAAGTCACCATGGAGGAGACATAGTCACAGCCAGAGCCTCTGCCGTGGCAAAGAAAGAGGAAATAGTACTCTGGCTTCATCCTTCCTCCCCGCCTTCATTCTCCTGACAGTACCTCCCATTGGCTGACCTGGGTGGAAATCAAAGTGCAAAGAAGCATGGGAAATGTAGTCTTCCAAGGTCAAATATAGACAAAGAACAGAGCAAATAGACAAAGACCCGTATACCTTTCTCCCCACAATAGCCCAGACTCACATAGTGAGAGATATATGCATTAAACAAATACACCTGCAGACAGCTACAAAGTATCTTTGTAGTAAACGCTGAGAAGAAACATAATGGGTGTTACAAAAAAAGTGGCAAGGGGTATAAGGTAGATTGGGGGTAAGGGCCAGCAAGAAAGCCTTCTCTCGGGAAGTAATATTTAAGTTGAGACCTGGAGGAATTATCCAGGTGGTGAGTGGGGAGAAAAGCATGTGGGGAAAAGGGAAAAGCATGTGGGGAAAAGGGAACAGCATTTGCAAAGGCTCTGAACCTTACCACGCTGAGCCGGAAGACAGGCTCTTTGCTGGAGCTGGGCAGGAGCACAAAGGCATCTATCTCCATATAGGGGTCCACAGACACATTCCCAGGGCTGAAGTTCAGGAGCGGAGCAGAGGGCACTGATCCCTGGAGCTCCAGGTTCATGTTGGGGTACAGCCTGGCTAACTGGGAGCAGAATTAAGAGATTACATCAAGAGAAGAAAATATACAAGTCTGCCAGGAGAGGCCTGACGGAGTCAGATAAAGCTGGAAGTTGCTTTCGATTGATTTTATTTCCAACAAAATTCTCTGCGCCTTTTTCTCCTAGTAGCAAAAATGGCCATCTCTCCATGTCAGACACAGAGTCTGCACCATCTATTTCACAGCTGTGTTGTATTTTGTTATGTATGGGTCCTGCGATGGATTAAACTCTATTGGGCATCAAGTTGTCTCCAGGGTTTTGCCATTATAATGACCACCTCCTGTGAGCACCCTTGGCTATTCTTTTCAGAAAAATATTCCTAGAGGTGGAATTGCTAAGTTGAAGGACAGCAATGCTTTCTTTTTTTGTTTTGTTTTTTGAGACGGAGTTTCGCTCTTGTCACCCAGGCTGGAGTGCAGTGGTGCCATCTCAGCTCACTGCAACCTCTGCCTCTGGGGTTCAAGTGATTCTCCTTCCTCAGCTTCCCAAGTAGCTGGGATTACAGGTGTGCACCACCACACCTGGCTAATTTTGTATTTTTAGTGGAGACGGGGTTTCTCCATGTTGGCCAGGCTGGTCTTGAACTCCTGACCTCAGGTGATCTGCCTGCCTCGGCCTCCCAAAGTGCTGGGATTACAGGTGTGAGCCACAGCGCCTGGCCAGCAATGCTTTTAAAGCTTTCGGCAGGTATTGCCAAATTGTCCTCCAGAAAAGTTGGGCCCATTTTTTCTCCCTCCCTACCTCCCCTGAGGTTTCTCCATCCCCTTGTCACACTCTGCTAATTGGGCCTGCTGAGGTCAGATGCCAGTGTTTTTGAAATATGACACAGCTGGATCCTACCGTTTCTTTTTTTTTAAAAAAATTTAATTTTCTGTTATTATTTTTTTAATATATTCCACAGAAGATTTCTTTTTTTTTTTTTTTAACTTTTCTTTCTAAAATAGAGACAGGGTCTTAGAAATGTTGTCCAGGTTGGTCTTGAACTCCTGACCTCAAGCAATCCTCCTGCTTTGGCCTCCCAGAGTGCTAGGATTATAGGCATGAGCCACCACGACCAGCCCTAGATTCCACCATTTCAAAAGTGCTCTTAGTTTTTTGTGTAACTGGAGATAGGTAGAGTTTAATTTGGGGCAAGACTCTTCCTTTTTAGGAGTATATTCGTGGAAAAACAGTACTCCCATGGACCTTTTGGTTATGTATATGTAAAACCTACATCCTCTTCTAGAAGGGAGATGTTTGGAAAGCTGAGGGGGTAAAATGCTTCACTAAGAAGGTGGGCAGAGTTGCTTTTCCAAGCATTTCAGATAAGAGATACTGATCCTGTATGTACATAAAATATCATCAGAAAGATATGCATAATCTGGTAATATTGGCAAACTTGAGATGAGAACTGGGTGGTTAGGGAATAGGCGTGGATGCGAGACTTTCCACTCTATAACCTTTTAGAACTTTTGAATGTTGAACCTTAAGAATTTATTACCCATTCAAAAACTAACATTTTTAATAATTTTTTTTGAGACAGGGTCTCACTCTGTTGCCCAGGCTGTAGTGCAGTGGTGCAATCACAGCTCACTGCAGCCTCAACCTCCCAGCCTCAGGTGATCTTCCCACCTCAGCCTCCCTGGTGGCTGGGACTACAGCTGTGTGCCACCACACTTGGCTAATTTTTGTATTTTTTGTAGAGATGGGGTTTCATCATGTTGCCCAGGCTGGTCTTGAACTCCTGGACTCAAGCAATCCGCCCACCTGGCCACCCACATTGCTGGGATTACAGGCATGAGCCACCATGCCTGGCCAAAAAATAATTTTTTAAAGCACCAAGAACATGCCTGGCACCTAGGAAGCCCCCAGTAATTGTTAGCTGCTGTTCATTAGAGTACATTTTATGGACTATGCCAGCATTCCTTGGGATTCTTAGATAACACCAATAGAAGACTGGACAAGCTGTGGTCTCATAAGATATGGGGCTCGGCCTCTGTTATTTAGGCTTTGAAGGGAGCAGAACCCCAGCCTTCAGTGGGAGTCTCATCCCAGCCTTCTGACTCTTGGTCAAGCTGAGAGAAATGCAGAGGTTTTAAAGAGAAACCTCTGGAGTCTAGTAGGCTCAGTCTGCACTCATGGGGAGCTAAGGGACTCCTTACCCGTGGGACGAAGGGTCGGAAGGACTTGGTGGTCAGTCGGATATTTGAGTCAGGCGGTATCTGCAGCAAAGAGACATGAAGAAGTTTTAGGGTGCTCCCGCTGGAGCTGAAGGTCTAAAGAAGATTGGGGAGACGGGGGGATGTGCAAGACTGTTGCTTCTCCACAGCCTGGGTTACCCTGGCAGGGAGGAGATGCCTGTCCTGCATTCACCCAAGGAGAGCACATGGGTCTCCAGTGTCCTGCCTGCTCTCCCGGGGGTAGCTGATGTGTGAGTCCCACTCAGAGGGTCTGCGAGGGTGAGGTTTGCAGTCACACAGACTTCGGTTTGGGTCCTGACTTTGTGATCTCAGGCCAGCCCTTCCATCTCCCTGAACCTCAACTTCCTTATCCATAAAATGGGGATAACAATAGTCCCCACATTCAAGTCACTGTGAGGGCTAAACGAACATCTAACACAAGGCCCAGCATGTGGTGAGTGCTCCATAAAACGTAGCTATTATCATCCCATTGAAAGAGAGGCCTGTGCCGCAGTAGGATGGGTAAACCAAACACGATGCCAGAAGCAAAGGCCTGTGCAGGTGTAGGAGGCCATCAGAAGGACAAAACGACCCTCCATCTACCAGACAGCCCCTGACTTATACCAGGGTAAGCTGGACTACTGTTTCTCCCATCATCCTGACATTATTCATGAGGCCTCAACTTTTATGAAGTGCTTCAAGAAACAACTTTTTGAAACCCAGAAATATTAGAGAAACTGGAGAACCATTAAAGGTGAGATCCACTATAAAATTCAGTCTCCCTTATACAAAGCCGCAATGGAAACAGTTGTTTTGGGGGTGTGAGGAAAACTGTCTCTCCTTTTCACCATGAATCATGAAATCATGTGTCTTTTTCACTTTAGCTACAAGGAAGCTCCCAGACAGGTTTGAGATGTTTAAGAAATTAATTTACGGGCTCAGTGTCTTTATAATTGTGCTTTATTTTCACTTGGTCTTTATTTCCTTTTCTCTGAAAATATATGCATTTATCAGTGCATGTATTATCCTGGCTCATTCACATATATATATATTTTTTTGAGATGCAGTCTCACTCTGTTGCCCAGGCTGCAGTGCAGTAGCGAGATCACAGCTCACTGCAACCTCTGCCTCCTGGGCTCAAGCAATTCTCCTGCCTCAGCCTCCCATGTAGCTGGAACTACAGGCACATGCCACCATGCCTGGCTAATTTTTGTATTTTTAGTAGAGAGGAGGTTTTGCCATGTTGGCCGGGCTGGTCTTGAACTTCTGACCTCAGGTGATCCACCCACCTTGGCTTCCCAAAGTGCGAGCCACCTTGCCCAGCCTCATTCACTAAAATATTTTTAAATAAACCTCCAGAAATCATCAGGATGAGAGAAAATACGAATTAGACTAACAAGTCTAGACTAGTAAACAGGTCTAGAAAAGCAAAACACAGATAAGCAAGCTGCAAAGTCTTCCACAGTTGTTATAAGGGAGAAAGAGTTTTGTTTTGTTTTTTTTTTTTTTTTTTTTTTGAGACAGGGTCTCACTCTGTTGCTCAGGCTGGAGTGCAGTGGCATGATCTTGGCTCACTGCAACCTCCGCCTCATGGGTTCAAGCGATTCTCCCACCTCAGCCTCCCGAGTAGCTGGGATTACAGGCGCACACCACCACACCTGGCTAATTTTTGTATTTTTAGTAGAGACAGGGTTTTGCCATGTTGGCCAGGCTGGTCTCGAGCTCCTGACCTCAAGTGATCCGCCCGCCTCAGGCTCTCAAAGTGCTGGGATTACAGGCATGAGCCACCACACCCAGCCATGGGAGAAAGAACTTTGGCTTTGAGTTTCTTGGTTGCCAAAGTAAAAAGGGATATTGTGCTAACGTATTTTTCTTGGTGTTGATTTTTCTCTTAGCTATAACTCACTATTTGACTGATGTCAACAGGGGTGAAAAGGAAAGAAGGAAGGAGCGGTAGGTTACGTGTTCATTTGAGAGACCTGTTTGCCACCATCCTCACCATGTCATCTGTGATGGAGAAGTTCAGATACCCTTCCTCATGATAAACCAGGCTGGCCGTGTTGAAGACATAATCCGAGACGGCGAAGTAGACCATTTTGTTGTGTTCCTCAGGAAGGCTCATGACTGGAGCAAGGAGGGTAACTGGGGAACGGTGGCTACGATGAAAGATTTCACCCTGGAGAGGGAAATAGGGTCCAATTGGACTTTTCAAAGCCTATCCCGGGGCTGGGGGCTAGGTATTCCCCTACACAGTCTGATGAAGGGACGCTGGCTGGAGCACTGCCTGAAACTCCACCATTAAAGGCAGTGTTATGTCTTTTAATGAAAAGCTCGCCAGAAGCTTTGCTATATTAACCCACAGGACGTCTTGGCCAGCCCTTCTATACGCCCTAGGCCCATCTACACTCCCTAAGGCCAGCTCTGATTGGCGTCTTCTGCATGATGGGCCAGGCAAAGCAGGGGAAGAAGGAGGAGGGAAGCGTTAAGACCCGAGAGGTGTAAGACAGCCGTGGAGAGAATCCTAGCTCTGGAAACACTCCCCACCACTCCATATCACCCGGCCCTCGACAAAGTGGGAACCACTGGGAAGATGAGGACAGATCTGAAGTTGGGGGGACAGGTGGCCCAAAGAATGGCTGACCCTGAGGGAAAGCCTCACCCACGCAGCCCGGCCCCAGGACCCTCACCTTCAACATCACCTCCAGCATCTGGGCTGTTGCCCGAGGGGCTTCCACTAAGCTGTAATCAATGCCGGCGAACCTGTCAATCTCTGTTGTAACTGTGAATGACGACAGGGCAGAATTAGGGGCCAGGTGCCACTTTCAGCTGCTGGAGGAGGGACAAGGGCTCTGGCTGACTCACATTCCCTGTGACTTTCTTCAGAATCCCCCTACTAGCCCGGCCCTGAGGCAAAGAATTGCTTCTTCAAGAAAGAGACTACATGGATTCCCTTGGATGAGTTAACAATGGTGGGGGTGCATGCTCAGCCTAGGGCCTAAGCAGCTTCCAGACAAGCACACACACACACACACACACACACACACACACACACACCATGAGTCCAGGCTTCACCTCTCCAGCCACATCTGGAGCTTAATGCTGAGCCAATAACCAGAAAGGTCAGGCATGGCCTGTCCAGAGGGCCCAGACACTCCCCTCCAAAACCCTGAATGAATGAATGTTCCAAGTCCCAGTACTGGGTTGCCGACCTGGACCTCTGGTAAAGGTGATGTCAGCAAGTAACCGCATAGGGACTTAGGAGCTAAGGCATCAGAGAACATCTCAGATAATTTATCAGGGTCTCCCCCTCCAAGCTTAATGTGTGCACCCTGGATCCAGGGACTCCACTTGTAGATGGCTCCCTGCAGCCCTGTTGGCAATAGCAAGGGACAGCAAAACACCTAAATGTCCATCAGTGGGGGACTTATTAAATAAATGCAGACACATCCATGTAATGGAATACTACACGGCTGTTAGCATAATAAGTTCTGTTACAACCACTTTGGAAAACTGTTTGGCAGGATCTGATAATGCTGAATCTGGGCATATCACATGATATGATGAGCTGCAATTTCACTCCCAGGTATATACCCAAAGACATGCGACCATAGGTACTAGGACATTCATAGCAGCACTATGGATAATGGCCTAAAACTGAACACCCCCCAGATGGCCTTCAACAGTAGAATGGACAAATAAATGGGGAAACATCTACATGGTGATATACTATGCAGCAAGGAGAATAAACCAGCTACACTACAGGTGCATGCAACAATATGCATTGACCTCATGTTTTATTTTATTTCATTTCTTTTTGAGATAGGATCTCACTCTGTGGCCCAGGCTGGAGTGCAGTGGCACAATTTCAGCCCACCGCTGCCTTGACCTCCTGGGCTCAAGTGATCCTCCCACCTTGGCCTCCCAAGTAGCTGGGACTACAGGCACACACCACTATGCCTGGCTAATTTTTGTATTTATTGTAGAGGTGGGGTTTCGCCATGTTGCCCAGGCTGGCCTTGAACTCCTGAACTCAAGTGATCCTCCCTCCTTGGCCTCCCAAAGTGCTGGGATTATAGGTTTGCACCACCAAGCCTGACCTGACCCCGTATTTTATTTTGTTTATTTATTATTTATTTATTTTTCTTTGTTGAGACAGAGTCCCGTTCTATTGCCCAGGCTGGAGTGCAGTAGCACAATCTCAACTCACTGCAAACTCCGCCTCCCAGGTTCAAGCGATTCTCCTGCCTCAGCCTCCCGAGTAGCTGGGATTACAGGCATCCACCACAGCACCTGGCTAATTTTTGTATTTTTAGTAGAGATGGGCATTCACCATGTTGACCAGGATGGTCTCGAACTCCTGATCTCGGGTAATCCACCCGCCTCGGCCTCCCTAACTGCTGGGATTACAGGCGTGAGCTCTCACGCCTGTAATCCCAGCACTTTGGGAGGCCGACGCGGGCGGATCACGAGGTCAGGAGATCGAGACCACCCTGGCTAACATGGTGAAACCCCATCTCTACTAAAAATACAAAAAAAATTAGCCAGACGTGGTGGCAGGTGCCTGTAGTCCCAGCTACTCGTGAGGCTGAGACAGGAGAATGGCGTGAACCCACGAGGCGGAGCTTGCAGTGAGCCGAGATTGCGCCACTGCACTCCAGCCTGGGCAACAGAGCGAGACTCCATCTCAAAAAAAAAAAAAAAAGAAAGAAAACAAAAAATAACGGCGTGAGCCACCGCGCCCAGCCCTGACCTCATATTTTAAAGTTGAACAAAGAAAGCCTTCTGGCTTTTGAAAAGAGACTCAAAATATTGTCTGATTCCATTCATGTGCAAAGTGCACAACTAATCTTTGCTGGTAGAAGTTGGGATAGTGGTGACCCTGGAGGGCTGGGCAGTGACTGAGGGGCACACCAGGGGCTCTGAAAAACCAGCCGTGTTCTGTTTCTCAGTTGGGAGCTGTTTGCATGCATGTAAAAACTCTTTAACAGCACACTTATGATTTGAGCACTTTTCTCTATAAATATACTTCAATAAAAAGTTTTTTAAAATGAAATCAAGCTGGCACAGTGGCTTGTTCCTGTCATCCCGGTATTTTGGGAGGCTGAGGTGGGCAGATCACTTGAGCCCAGTAGTTCAAGACCAGCCTGATCAACATAAAGAAACCTTGTCTCTACAAAAAATACAAAAAGTAGCCAGGTCTGGTGGCATGCACCTGTGGTCCCAGCTACTTAGGTGGCTGAGGCAGGAGGATCACTTGAGCTCAAGAGGTTGAGGCTGCAATGAGCCAAGATCACACCACTGCACTCCAGCCTGGGACACAGAGTGAGATCCCATCTCAAAAAAAAGAAATCTAGAACAATGCCTATACTATGTGTATATGAACATACATATTTAAAATTATGCATATACACATAGATTCATGAACAAAATAATACATGAATGTCTATTCATATGCTTACGTGTATTTATATTTGTACATGCAAAGAAAATATCTCAAAAGATACACCCAAAACAGAAGTTGCTTCTTGGAAGAAAAGTTGGGGGAGAAAAATGAACTTTTAATTTTTACTTTCTTTTTTTGTTATTGTTGTTGAGACAGAGTTTCAGTCTTTGTTGCCCAGGGTAGGGTGCAATGGCGCGATCTTGGCTCACTGCAACCTCCACCTCCCGGGTTCAAGCAATTCTCCTGCCTCAGCCTCCCGAGTAGCTGGGATTACAGGCATGCTCCACCACGCCCGGCTAATTTTGTATTTTTAGTAGAGACGGGGTTTCACCATGTTGGCGAGGCTGGTCTCAAACTCCCGACCTCAGGTGATCCACCCCCCTCGGCCTCCCAGAGTGCTGGGATTACAGGCGTGAGCCGCTGTGCCTGGCCCTTAATTTTTACTTTCTATATTTTTGCCCCATTTACTATTTTATAAGATAAGAAATTAACAGAAATAAAGTGTCCCGGGGTGGACGGGGTGTCCTACCTGGCAGAGTTTGGAGATAAGGCTGTAGATCGGAAGACACTGATTTCTGGATCATTTCGCAAATCTGAAAAACATGGGAAGAGAATGCCTGAGTGAGTTCCCCAGCTCTGGTCTGGCCCCGTGCTGATCACTGCAGTCACATTATTCCACACGTGTGCTCAGTGATCACTGATTTACAAATATTTATAAGTGCTTGTCATGAGCCAGGTACCAAGGAAATAAAAACAATAAAAATATGTAGGCCCCCATGCGGACTCCACTAGGGTCCAGCTGGACTTTTCAGTCTGTCCCAAGGCTGGACACCTGCACTAGGGAGTCACTGACACAGCCTGAGGAGGGGGCGCTGGCTGGAGACAGTGCCTGAAACTCCACCATTACAAAGGTTTCCTTTGGGAGGTCCTGGCCTCTCAGAATTTAGAGTTTAATAGTAGAACTAGACACTAACTAGAAATAGTCACACAAATAAACATACAGTTAATGTAGATAGTTTTTTTTTTTTTTTTTTTGAGAGGGAGTCTCGCCCTGTTGCCCAGGCTGGAGTGCAGTGGTGCGATCTCGGCTCACCCTCCTGGGTGAACCTCTGCCTCCTGGGTTCAAGTGATTCTCCTGCCTCAGCCTCCCAAGTAGCTGGGATTACAGGCATGTGTCACCACGCCCAGCTAATTGTTATATATTTAGTGGAGACGGGGTTTCACCATGTTGGCCAGGCTGGTCTTGAACTCCTGACCTCAGGCGATCCACCTGCCTTGGCCTCCCAGACTGCTGGGATTACAGACGTGAGCCACCACATCGGCCTGTAGATGATTCTTAATGGTCATCCTGAACAGATTGGCTGGACTGATCAGTATTCCCCATTCCCACTGGTACTCCTGGAAGACTGAATGCTGAGGTCTGTAGGCTACTCACACACAATTGCTACCAGTTGTGTGGCCTGCTTCTCAAGAGAAGGAAATGTGCATTTCCAAACTTGTTTGCTGTACTTGACACTGTAATTACCCGAATTATTTACGATGCAGCCTTGGGATAGACTTTGAAAAGTCCAACTGGCCCTACTGGGGTCCACATGAAAGCTTACCACCTGTTTGCTGTACTTGCTTTTCTAATCACTCGAATTATTTATTATGTACACTAATGCAATATCATTGAGAAAAGAGGGTTTTTTTGTTTTTGTTTTTGTTTTTTTTGAGACACAGTCTTGCTCTGTTATTCAGGCTAGAGTGCAATGGCACAATCTCAGCTCACTGCAACTTCTGCCTCCCAGGTTCAAGTGACTCTTCTATCTCAGCTTCCTAAGTAGCTGGGATTACAGGCATGTGCCACCACACCCTGCTAATTTTTGTATTTTTAGTAGAGACTGGGGTCTCACCATGTTAGCCAAGCTGGTCTAGAACTCCTGACCTCAAATGATCCACCCTCATCGGCCTCCCAAAGTGCTGGGATTACAGGCATGAGCCACTGTGCCCGGCCCCAGCTATAAGGGTTCTTTCTATGAAAACCTAAGGTAAATACTCTGGAAAGGTGAGGTGCTAAAAAAAAAAAAACCCTCTAAAAACATGGTTAAATTTGGACAAGACAACAGAAAATCTTACAAGGAAAAAAAATCATAAAGATCAAGAAGGATTCTACACTGGGATGGCTTTGCAAGTGTCTTTAAATTCTCATTGCAGTTAAAGAAACCTGGGATGGAATTTGTAGCAGTTTAATGTTTTATGCAGGAAAGACCAAGGGCAGTGTCAATCAAGAGACCATTTTCAAAGAATAGCTGTGGGCATTCACTGACACAGCTCGAAGAGGGGACATTGGGGACGCTGCCTGAAACTCCACCATTAAAACATTTGGGTTCATACGTCAATATTTTCTTTGTTTATGTGCGATGAGAAAGTCCTCACTTTAAACAGCTCTTTTTGTTAGCCAGCTACCACCTCTTGTGCAATGAATCCACAATGTACAGTGAAGGAGAGGGACATGCAGAGCCCTGGCCTAGTGCAGGGGTCACAGATGGCTTCTGTGCTAAAGGGTAAGCAGGCACCATCCATCAGACACTGGGTTGCTGATGGAAGGGTGATGCTGGGGGCTGGGAGAGCAAAGGGCTATATCTTGACCTCTCTTTGCAGCTGCTCCGTTTTCTGGGAGAGGAGTTTAGCAGCGAGGAGCTGCCAAAAAGCAAGGTCAAGTGTGGTGAGGAACATTCGTGGTTGATTGCAAGGGAACCAAGAAACTCCATCCATCTCGCTGAAGACCGCTCCTTTATTGTCTTTCCTTCAGACAATAGCCCATCAGACCATCCCAAAAGCCTGGAGCCTGGATGCCCCAGTTTTTGGGGACCCGAAGGACTGGGCAGGGGAGGCATGGGATGCCTGAGTCACAGACACACAGCAGGGCCTCCTGGGGAGGCAGCTGGGGTAGTGGTTAGGGGTGCAGCAGGAGAGCCAGGTAAACTTGGGTTCAAATCCTGCCCAGTCCCCAATGGCTATTTGACCTTTGCAGAACCTCTCTCTGCTTTTTGGTTCTCACCCATAAGATACAATGGCAAGGCCAAGTGCTTTCCAGGGTGTTTCTGTCAGTGGTGTTATAACTAGAGTGACTTCATCTCGAACAGGGGCAAAATGAGGCTGAGACCTGCTGGGCTGCATTCCTAGGAAGTTAGGCATTCTTAGTCACCAGATGAGCTAGGAGGTCAGCAGGACTGGTATCACAAGATACAGGCCATAAAGACCCTGCTGATAAAACAGGATGTGGTAAAGAAGCTGGCCAAACCAACCAAAACCAAGATGGCGACAAGAGTGCTCTCTGGTCATCCTCACTGCTCATTATACGTGAATTATAATGCATTGGCATGCTGAAAGACATGACCACCGGCAACATGACAGTTTACAAATGCCATGGCAATGTCCAAGTTACCCTATATGGTCTAAAAGCGGAAGGAACCCTCAGTTCTGGGAAGTCCTCGCCCCTTTCCAGGAAAACTCATGAATAATCCACCCCTTTAGCATAGACTCAAGAAATAACCACAAGTATACGCAACTGAGCAGCCCATGTTGCTGCTCTGCCTGTGGAGTAGCCATTCTTTTCCATCATTACTTCTCTAATAAACTTGCTTTCACTTTATGAACTCACCCCAAATTCTTTCTTGCGCGAGATCCAAGAGCCCTCTCTTGAGGTTCTGGATCAGGACCCCTTTCTGGTAATATTTTGGGAAGTTGGGGAATGAGATAGTGAGTATATATCACCCAGAGAGCAAGCATTCATGAGTGCTTATTCTTCTCCTTAGCCCTGCTGGTCCAGGTACCACATCCCACCCTGAGTGGAGAATTAGAAAGGCCTGTGTCAGGCTCTTAGTTTTTCTGGAAGGAAGAGAATTTGAAGATCTCTAAGGATCAGGGGTCAGGTGAGATCTCCATCTTTCCCAAGACACCCAGCCCTAGAAGGCCTTTGGTAGGAGCTGCTCCACATCCTAGGAAGCTCTAATCCTAATTCAGCCTCTCACCAGCAAGGTGACACTGGGAATGCTACTCCACCCCTCAGCCTCCTCTGTCCATGTGGAAAATGGCACCTCCTTCCAGGGTCGAGGTTAAGATCCAATGGGACTGGCCAGGTGTGGTGGCTCACGCCTGTAATCCCAGCACTTTGGGACGCTGTGGTGGGCGGATCACGAGGTCAGGAGTTCAAGACCAGCCTGGCCAATATGGTGAAACCCCGTCTCTACTAAAAATACAAAAAATTAACTGGGCGTGGTGGCATGTGCCTGTGGTCTCATCTACTCGGGAGGCCGAGGCAGAAGAATTGCTTGAACCCGGGAGGTAGAGGTTGCAGTGAGCCAAGGTCGCGCCACTGCACTCCAGCCTGTGCAACAGAGTGAGACTCTGTCTCAATTAAAAAAAAAAAAAAAAAAATCCAGTGGGACTGTGCACATGAAGTGCAGAGCCCATTATCCCTTGCCAAGCCACAGGCTCCAGAAATAGCAGCCATTTTTGTTATAAATCAGAATAGTTATACAATAATATATTCTGTATAGCATTAATTATATTCACTTATCAAAACAATAATCATGGTGCGTGATTACTATGATAATTATAATTGTACTACATTACTATTGTTATGCACAGCAATATGGCAACAGGGTGCCTGAGTAGGTTGGCATATTTCTCAAGGTCACTTAATCCCAGGGACCCAGAACCAGAAAAGAAACAGCACAGCTGGCCACACCCAGAATGCGGGGTTTGCCTGCTGTTCCTGCTTCAACCACGAGGGGGCACTCAAAGCCAAACCAGACGTTGGACCTACAGACGGGGGTGGGATGTGTGTGTGCGCGCGTGTGTGGTGTGGGGGGTGTGTGTGGTGTGTTTGGGTGTGTGTGTAGGGTGTGTTGGTGTAGGGGGTGTGGGTGGTGTGTGGGTGGTGTTTGTGTGTGTAGGGGGTGCGTGTGGTGTGTGTGGGGTGTATGTGTTTGTGTGTGGGGTGTGGTATGTGTGTAGGGTGTGTGTGTGGGGTGTGTGTATTTGTGTGTGGGGTGTGGTATGTGTGTAGGGTGTGTGTTGGGGGTGTGTGTGGGGTGTGTGTGTTTGTGTGAGATGTGGTATGTGTGTGTAGGGGTGTGTGTGCAGGGTGTGTGGGGGAGGTGTGGTGTGTGAGGGGTGAATGTGGGGGGGATGCAGGGTGTGTGGGTTGTGTCTGAGGGGGTTGATGTGTGTGCTGCGTATGTGTGTGGTCTGTTAGGTGTGTGTGGAGGGTGTGTGTGGGGGGTGTGTGGGGGTGTGTGTGGGGCTGTGGTATGTGAAGGGTGTGTGTGGGATGTGTGTGGAGGTGTGTGTGGGGCTGTGGTATATGAGGGGTGTGTGTGGGCGGGTGTGGTGTGTGGGGTTTGTGTGTAGGATGTTTGTACTATGTATGTGGGTGGTGTGTGTGGGTGTGTGTGGGGAGGAGTCTGGGGGGTGTGGTGTGTGAGTGTGTGTGTAGGGTGTGTGTGGGGGTGTGTGGGGGTGTGTGTGGGGCTGTGGTATATGAGGGGTGTGTGTGTGTGGGTGTGGTGTGTGGGGTGTGTGTGCGGGGTGTGTGTGTAGGATGTTTGTACTGTGTATGTGGGTGGTGTGTGTGTGGGGGAGTCTGGGGGGTGTGGTGTGTCAGTGTGTATGTAGGGGGTGTGTGGGGGTGTGTGTGGGGCTGTGCTATGTGAGGGGTGTGTGTGGGGGGTGTGGTGTGTGGGGGTGTGTGTGTGGTGTGTGTGTGGTGTGTGGGGGTGTGGTGTGTGGGATGTGTGTGTGTAGGATGTTTGTAGTGTGTATGTGGGTGGTGTGTGTGGGGTGTGTGTGGGGAGGAGTCTGGCAGTGTGATGTGTGAGGGTGTGTGTAGGGTGTGTTTGTGGGGGTGTGTGCGGGGTGTGTGTGGGGGTAGTGTGTGAGGGTGTGTGTGTGGGGGTGTGTGTGGGGGTGTGTGTGTGGTGGGTGTGTGGGGGGGTAGTGTGTGGGGGTGTGTGGTGTGTAAGGGGGTGTATGTGGGGGTGTGTGGTGCGTGGGGTATGTGTGTGGTGTGTGCGTGGGTGGTGTGTGAGGTGTGTGTAGGATATGTGTAGTGTGTGTGGGTGGTGTGTGAGGTGTGTGTGTGTAGGATGTGTGTAGTGTGTGGGGTGTGTGTGGGGTGTGTGAGTGGTGTGTGAGGTGTGTGTGTAGGATGTGTGTAGTGTGTGGGGTGTGTGTGGGGAGTGTGTGGGGGGAGTGTGTGTGGGAGTAGTGTGTGGGGGTGTGTGGTGTGTGAGGGGTGTGTAGGGGGGTGTGTGTGGGGGGTGTGTGGTGCGTGGGGTATATGTGTAGGGTGTGTGTGTGTGGTGTGTATGGGGGTGGTGCGTGGAGTGTTTGTGTGTAGGATGTGTGTAGTGTGTGGGGGTGTCTGTGTGGGGGAGTGTGTGGGGGTGTGTGGTGTGTGGGGGGTGTTTGTGTGTAGGGTGTGTGTGTGGTGTGTGTGTGTATGTCGGGGGGGAGTGTGTGTGGGCTGTGGTGTGTGTGTGTTTTTCCCTTTCCTCCTTCATCACTTTCTCCCTTCCCACAGTCATTGCTACAGATACCCTTTGGCTAATATCTCGAAAACGGGATTTTGGGATGACTGAGTGTTTAGAGGAACTGAAAGTTAACACGACGACATCTTTTTGATTTAGTCAAAGATGATACACTCTGAAGATTTCACATATTCTTTTTTAACAGGCCAATCTGACAGTGTTGCTGCCTCCCCATCCAGGGCTGGTGCTCATGAGCTCGCCCAGTTCCCACCTGGCCCACACCCTCGCTGAGCTTTCCTGCCTGGTCTCTTGCAGGCGCCTGAGGAATGGTTTCCTTTCGGACCTTGGTGGAATGCAGGGCAGTGTGGGGCACTGAGCAAGGCCGAGCAGAGGGAGGGGCTGGAGTCTCTGTTTAGCCCCTGCTGTTTAACCCTTGGTCAAGCAGTTGACCATTTTCTGCCCGACTGAACGGACTTGGAGTTTTGTCCCCAGCGTGCCCCACAACAGCTCCATGACCTGGGCAAATGATTTGTCCTCCCTGGGCCTTGGGCCCAAGTACGTCTAAACCAGCCCCCATGGCCTGGTCCAGGGCCAGCGGTCAGTGAGGTCTTCCATTCAGCCCTCGCCAAGCTCGGGGGAGGCCAGAGCCTTGGACCTTCTTACCCTGCTCTCCAGTACTTTCTGGAACTTGGACTCGATCTGGTTGTGGAAGAGGTTCAACAGCCACCTGGGGAGAGAAGCACAGTCTGCCACTGAACTTGGGGATGGCTGGGTGCCTGGGAAAGCCAGGCCCTGGTCCCTGGCCAGGCCAGTCCACAAAGGAAGCCCTCTCCACCCCCTCCTGGTGCCCTGCTGTGTCCCAGCACATCCAGCCTGATTCGGTGTGTCTGGCTTCCCAGCGCCTGCGGCACCCAATCGCGTGATCACATTCAGTAGATTTGGGGAAGCGGCTTGAGAATCCACATTTTTCTTTCTTTTCTTTTCTTTTTTGGGAGGGGGTAGGGGACAGGATCTCACTCTGTCACCCAGGCTGGAGTGCAGTGGCACAATCTCAGCTCACCGTAACCTCTGTTGGCTGGCTTCAAGCCATCCTCCCAACTCAGACCCTGAAGTAGTTGAGACTACAGGCATGCACCATCACGCCTGGCTAATTTTTTTATTTTTTTGTGGAGACAAGTTTTACCATGTTGCCCAGGCTGGTCCTGAACTCCCGAGCTCAAGCGATTTTCTGCCTTGGCCTCCCAAATTGTTAGGATTACAGGCGTGAGCCACCACACCTGGTCACACTTTTCTAATCAAGGAAACTGAGACTAGAAGAGATGAAATGACTTGTCCAAGGACTTGTATATTTTTCACAAACTCTCCTTCAACCAAAGTTTCTGTGTTCCTCCAAATAGCCAGATTTCATTCACCTGACAAGGGTCCCCTTGTCAGGTAAATGAAAGTTTATTTTTTTAATGAAAATGATGCACCGATATTCCTGGCTTAAGTCTGTTCATCTCAACAGGGTTCCCCAGAGAACGATCTTCAAGTGCCTGTGCAGGCCACCTGGATCATTACAATTTTCTGAGGCCAGGCTGAGCGCTGGATTGGCCGGGAGCTGCAACCAGGAGTCCGGCTGGCAGTGCCCCAGTGGAGACCTACCCCAAGTCTCCCGACATGTCCACCTCCACGTCAGCGATGTCACTGCTGCAACTGGAGGCAGTAACTGTGGGCCTCCCGGAGGACTCGCTGCCCAACAGGAGGTTGACCGAAATGCTGATGCCCTTGACACTGACATCAAAGGAGCCCTGTAGTTTGCTGGAGGAGGTGAGAGAAGCCATGGTTAGTTCCTAGACCAGGGTCTGCCACGATTTGTGGGGAAAACAGAAGGCTCAGTTCTTACCTCCAAATACATGGAGCTGAGCAGAGATTTAAGAATAACAAATAAAGCCATAAAAGATCTAGAAGAAAGCCCGGATCCAGTATTTCCAGGCAGGGCTGGATGAAGGCCTTTCTAGGCAATATCCAAGTCTCATAAGCCATAAAGGAAATCCTTGATAAACTTGTCGGCATAGAAAATTAAAACTTCAGTGGACAAAAAAATGCCATATGTAAAGTAAAAAACAAAATTGCAGTATGAGACATCTAAAGAGCCAGTTTCTTTAATATATGAGCTTATTTCCCTAATATACAAAGAACAAGTCAATACAAATTAACAAGGAAAGAAAAAACAACTCAAAAGAAAAAAAAAGATATGAACAGGAAATGCAGTACAAAATAAGCATGTAAAAGTCATTAAAAATGAAAATAACAATGACACCAGTTCTCGCCTATCAGGTTCAAAAAAACTTTTGAAGTTTTAATACTCAGTGCTATTGAATGTATGAGTAAACAGAAGTCCCAGACGCTGTGGCTGGGAAAGCACATTGGCATAAGCTTTCTGAAACACAAATCAGTGAGATCTCTCCTCGTTCTAACACACATACTCTTTGGCCCAGTAATTTAACTTCTAAGCCTTTATCCCTTAGCTCTTCCTGCCAAGATATATGCGTGGTGTGGGGCAGCTCACTGAAGCATCATAGGCAGTAGCAAAAAAAAAAAAAAAAAAAATGAGGAAGCAACCTACATGTCCACTAGCAGCGACAGGTTGAATAAGTTGTGGGCACCCAATGTTATGCAGCCTTTGAAAACAATGGGGCAAAATGTGGTCTATTCCAGGAGTCTCCAACCCCAATGGTGGTTGTCTGGAGCAGGGGGAAGGGAAATGGGGAATGATTGTTTAATGGGTAAGGAATTTTCTCTTGGGATGATGAAAATGTTTTGCAGTTAGATAGGGGTGGACATTGCAAAATATTGTGAATGTACTAAATGCCACTGAATGTATACTTTCAAATAATCAGTTTTATGTTCTGTGAATTTCCTATCAATTTTTAAAAGCACATTCAAAAAAATGAAAAAAAATGAGGTAGATAGTCATATGCCCATATAAAGAGATATTTAAGATACTTCAGTGACAAAAGCCAGGGTAAGAGAGTGTGGCCGGTTCCCTTCATGGAACTAGAACGAATGTGCATATGTAGGTGACATACAAACCGGCCATCTTTCTAAAGCAATAGAATGAGAGCCACACATGTAATTTTAAATTTTCCAGAAGATACATTAAAAAGATAAAAAGAAAGAGCTGAAATTAATTTTAGTAATACATAGTATGATTTCAACATGTAAGCAATATAAAAATTATTAATGAGATTTATTTTAAATAAATAAATAAATAATTTAAAAAATTAGCCAGGTGTGGTGGCTAATTTATTTATTTAATTTCATTAATTAATTAATTAATTAATTAATTTTTTTGAGACAGTGTCTCACTCTCTTGCCCAGACTGGAGTGCAGTGGTGCTATCTTGGCTCACTGCAACCTCCACCTCCCAGGCTACAGCAATCCTCCCAAGTAGCTGAGATTATAGGCATGCACCACTGCGCCCAGCTAATTTTTGTATTTTTAGTAGAGATGGGGTTTCACCATGTTGACCAAGCTGGTCTTGCACTCCTGACCTCAAATGATCCACCTGCTTCAGCCTCCCAGTGTGCTGGGATTACAGGCATGAGTCACCACGCTCAGCTGCTGTTTTTATTTCTTTTTTTTAAATACTAAATCTTCAAATCCAGTGTTGCATACTTAGAGTAGATCTCAACTTGTACCAGGCACTTTTCAAGTACTCAGTAAAGGCATGGCTGGTGGCTACTATTTTAGGCAGTGCAGGTCTGAAGTATAAATATGGTCATGTCACCCATATTTGGGCTGTTCCTTCTGTTATGGGCCGCTCTGTGTCACCACTTGCCTCCCAAATTCAAATGTTGAAGCTCTGATCCCCAGTACCTGCGAATGTCACAGTATTGGAGATAGGCCCTTTGAAGAGCTGATTACATTTAAATAAGGCCATTGGGGTGGGCCCTAATCCAATCTGACTAGTGTCTTTATAAAAAGAGATTAGGACATACAGAGAGAAATGGGGTTTCTTTTCTTTCTTGTTTTTCTCTTTTTTTTTTTTTTTTTTTTTTTTTGAGATGGAGTCTCGCTCTGTCACCCAGGCTGGAGTGCAGTGGCATGATCTCAGCTCGCTGCAATCTCTGCCTCCAGGGTTCAAACGATTCTTCTGTCTCAGCCTCCTGAGTAGTTGGGATTACAGCTACCTGCCACCACACCTGGCTAATTTTTAAATTTTTAATTTATTTTTCATTTTTAGTAGAGACTGAGTTTTGCCATGTTGGCCAGGCTGGTCTTGAACTCGTGACCTCAAGTGATCTTCCCTCAGCCTCCCAAAGTGCTGGGATTACAGGGGTGAGCCTGTAAGAAATGGGATTTCTTGAGCACAGAGGAAAGACCACGTGAGGACATTGCCAAAGGGCAGCCATCTGCAAGCCAAGGAGAGTGGCCTCAGAAGAAACCAGGCCTGCCAAAACCTTGACCTTGGCCCTCAGCCTCCAGAACTGTGAGAAAACACATTTCTGCTTAAGCCACCCAGTCCCTGCTTGTTATGGCAGCCCTAGCACACGAACACCCTTTCCATCCAAGTGCCTCTGAGGTCAGAGATCTGTTCAAAGTGCCTGAGAGCCAGAGCCCCTGGAAGCGGCCCTTGGCCAATGACGAGCAGGAGGACGGGGTGACGGTGGGACTGGACTAACTCAGAGGCGTGTTCTCCACTGTCCCCGAGTTCCCCAGCTAGACAGAGCTTCACTTGCCCACCAGGCTGACTTTCTTCCCTTCCCTTCCCTTCCTCACTTCCCCACTCCCCTGTGGGTTTCCTCAGATCACTTCCAAGATAAAGTCGTGCACTGGAATTCTTGCCCTAAGGTCTGCTTCTGTGGGAAGCAAACCAAGCAGACATGATATTATCACACTTAGCCCTCCCATGGCTCCATCAAGGAAGCAGGCCCGTCCCCTTTGGGAGATGAGGAAGTAGAGACTCAGAGAGGGAAAGACACTCATCCAAGAGCCAGGACTCGATCCCCAGGCCACCTCCGGGCTTGGACTCCATCTGTCCATCATGTGGCCTTTGTGATGCGCTAGGAACACCTTGGACCTAAGAAGGATGGGGCGAAGGCCAAGGCCGAGAGCTCCAGGGCCTGGGAGCAGAGCCAACTTACAAGAATGACTTGTGCACCTTCCACCTGCCCTGGACCCGGATGGACGAGTCGGAGATGCTGAGACTCAGGCCCTGGCCGGGGACAGGCCTCAGCGCAGAGTGAAGCAGCTCACAGCTGTGGATGTTCAGGCTGAAGGGAGAGGCACGGAAGGAGGTGTCAGCCCTGGGCCTGGACCCAGCCTCACCAGGGACCAGCCTCATCAGGGACCTTGCACCTCCCCTCTCCACAGAGGGGACTAGACCGGCAGGATCTGCTCCAGGTGAGCACCTGCTGTGCCCCAGGCATCGACCATATGACCATGCTAAGCACGTTACTTTCTTCATGCCATATGGGCAACACCGAAGGGGTCAGCACTGTTCTTGTTCCCCTTCCACAAAGGGGGAAATAGAACCTCAAGGAAGGGATGCAATTGCTCACGGTTTTGCAGTCAGCCTCAGAACCCATGAATCTAATGACCCCCGGTGGCATCCTGAGGAGGTCCGTAGACATATCCCTTTGGGTTTGCAGCTCCTGCCAACCCTCCTCCCTCTTAATACATCCAGGTAGGGGGGAAACAGATTCAGGGAAGATGGTGGCAGCCTTAAGATAAGACCCAAAAAGAGTCAGCAAGGTTGCTGACAGTGGGAAAAGAATGGTCAAGTTCTATTTTATTTGCCTGGCACATAGTAGGTGCCCAATAGATGTTTGCTGATGGACTGAATAAAAGAAGGCAGGAATGAAGGAAATGCCCAATAGCAGTTAGCCGGGAGGGGTACAATGTGCTACGGGCCTGATTGTTGTTTCTTCACTGCCCATACCTCAAAAAGCAGTTCACGCTGTTTTAAAGCATCAGCTGCTCAAGTCTAGTAATCTTTTGAAGATTTGGCTCAAATGCCACCTTCTCCTGGAAGCCTTCCCTGACTCCCCCAAGTACAAACTTCAGCTCTAACCGTCGGGCTACTAGATTTAAAGTGTAAGGTCTATCTTCTCTTCCAAACTATATCTAGTGGCCAGATTGGATCTTGGATGAGCACTCTGAAGGAGGAAGTAGATCAACTCCATTTTACAGATAAGGAAATCCAGGCTCAGGTCACACAGCCAGTAGGTCTTCCTAAATATTTGCTGCTTGACTGAGTGGAGGAGCTCAATTCCTCCCCAGAATTTCCTTCTGAACTCTTCAGGGAACTATCTCACTGTCTGCCCCAGAGAGGTCCCCCTGCAGCCCAATCCTGAGGCTCTCTCTTCCTCACTCTCCAAGTCCCCCTCACTCTCCAAGACAGCTCCAGCCACTTCAGAGCCCCAGCAGAACGGGGAGCCCCACCTGTGGAACTCATAGCGCCCATGGCCGACGTGGGGGATCCTCAAGTCCCCGGGGAAGTCAGGCAGCGTGATCCTGAGCAGCTCACTCTGCAGAACCAATAGCCCCTCCTGGGCCGCTGTGGATAGGAAATAGCTGGGAGTCAGCTTGATCTGCCTGCCTCCTCCCCTGCTCTAAACCCTACGGTGGCTCCCACCTGTCCTCAAGAGAGGAGCTAACATCCTTATTAGCATTAAGTACAATGACAGGATATGAGCCCCTCTGCGTGCCAGGTAGCATGAGGGACATTCAGAGGCGTCCCTGCATTTCTGTGGCATTGCTAGGTTCATGCCCATTTTACTGATGGGGAAATGGAATGCCTTTGCCAACAACTCCCCGAGGGCAAAATGCTGTGCAATTGGACGGATGGTCCTCCTTCTTGTCCTCCATGACATCTGGCCTGTGTAGAATAAACTGGAAGGATTTGGGGGCTAGAGAAAGGGGGCATCTTTCTAGCTGGATGACTTTGACAAAGTCCCCATACAACCTTCACTTTGTTCATCTGTCAAATAGCAATGACAACAATACATTTGCTGGGCGTGGTGGCTCACGCCTGTAATCCCAGCACTTTGGGAGGCCGAGGCGGGCAGATCACCTGAGGTCAGGAGTTCGAGACCAGCCTGGCCAATAAGGTGAAACTCCATCTTTACTAAAAAATACAAAAATTAGCCGGGCATGGTGGCAGGCACCTGTAGTCTCAGCTACTCGGGAAGCTGAGGCAGGAGAATTGCTTGAACCTGGGAGGCAGAGACTACAGTGAGCCGAGATCGTACTACTGCACTCTAGCCTGGGCGACAGAGTGAGACTCCGTCTCAAACAAAACAAAACAAAACAAAACAAAACTAAACTAAACTAAACTAAACTTTCCTCATTGGCATGGCATCGAAACTGCAAAGCAAGAAGGGGGCTGTGAGGATAACAAGCACTCCTAGGTTGGTGCCTGACACACAGCAGGCACTCAGTAAATGCCCAGAACAGCAAACAGGGTTTATATCATTAAAAATATGGAAAGGGGTCGGGCGCAGTGGCTCATGCCTGTAATCCCAGCACTTTGGGAGGCTGAGGCGGGTGGATCATCGAGACCATCCTGGCCAACATGGTAAAACCCTGTCTCTATTAAAAATACAAAAATTAGCTGGCCGTGGTGGCATGTGCCTGTAATCCCAGCTACTCGGGAGGCTGAGGCAGGAGAATCACTTGAACCAGGGAGTCGGAGGTTGCAGTGAGCCAAGATTGTGCCATTGCACTCCAGCCTGGCAACAGAGTGAGACTCCGTTTCAAAAAAAAAAAAAAGGAAAGGACCAAAATGCCCAACCTCAGAGGACTGGTTACATAAACATGGTGTGTGTACACAGTGCAAAGGAACAAAAGAGAAACTTTCCTGATTTACGGTTTCAATGCAAGTAGCAGTTACCAGGTCCCACTGTTCTGAGATCTGAGGGGCCCAGGTTTCTGTCCCCAAGGCAGGCATGGGTACACAGATGACCAGCAGCCTCCTCTTTCACCTCTTTCCAATTTGCTCTTCTCCCTCTAGCAAATGCACATGTTGGGGTCCTTCCGCCTGGAACACTACCCCTTGTCCCTGGGTAATTCCCACTGTCTTTTCCATTTTACTACATCCTGGAATCCTTCCCTGATTTCCCTCTTCCTGTCTCGAGCCAGTCTGGGCTCCCAACAACCCTACCTAAGGGAATGTTGTTATCTCATTTAATAGGTAAGGCAATTCAGGCCCTAGGGATGTGAGAAGACATGTGGTCAGTGCCTGTCCATACCCTTGAGTCTTTCCAGTGAGTGACAGTTGACTCCCAGCTGCCAATGTCTGCCTCCCTGAGCCTGTATGTCCCGAGGCTCTTTGTCCTGGAACTGCAGAAAGCAGGCAGGTGCAACAGGACAGAAGTGCTGGGGAGGTGACAAACCCCCGGCCCAGAAGCCCTCAATCAATCACTGTGGTGTATAAATATCCTAGTTCCCTTGCCACCTGGATAGTCGGGAGGCTTTGTTTCAACATTAAAAAAAAAATTCCTGCTTTTGCTCATTCTTTGTTTTATTTTTATTTATTTTTTTGGGACAGTCTCCCTCTGTTGCCCAGGCTGCAATGCAGCAGCATGATCTCGGCTCACTGCAACCCCTGCCTCCCGGGTTCAAGCGATTCTCCTGCCTCAGCCTCCCAAGTAGCTGGGATTACAGGTGCCTGCCACCAAGACTGGCTAATTTTTGTATTTTTAGTAGAGGCGAGGTTTCACCATGTTGGCCAGGCTTGCCTCGAACTCCTGGCCTCAAGCTATCCACCCACCTCGGCCTCCCAAAGTGCTGGGATTACAGGCACGAGCCACTGCGCCTGGCCTGCCCATTCTTTAAAATTGAGGAATAATATACATAAAGTACCTAACGGGCACAAATTTTAAAGGTATTGCTAAATAATTTTTAATATTTATACAGTCATGTGATCACCACCTGGATCAAGATATGGCACCTTCCAGCACCCCGGCAGACCTCCCTCATGCCCTTCAGGGCCTCTGCCTGCCTCTAGAGGTGACCACAATTCTGACTTCCAGTTCAGAGGCATGTGTTTCCAAACTTTATGCAGAATTTTCCCAGCTGAGTGGTTCCCATCATCAGAGGTGGTGGCTGGTTTAATCGCACACTCTCTCCTGGCTGCCCTCCCTTCCTCATCTCCATACCGATTCCCTACAGTGTTCCCTGGAATCATTTCCCAAATCAACTACTTGCACTCAAAGCTGTGTTCTGTTGGCTGGTAGAGGACCTCACTACCACAAATAACATGCCCAGGGCACTCAGCTGGTGGGCGGTAAGGCCAGAATTCTGGGCGGTAAGTGCCCAGAAGGTGGCACTGCCCCAGGGAGAGGGTCCGGTCTGTGTCCCCACTCCCTGTCCCCACTCCCTGTCCCCACTGTACCCAGAGCAGCCTGGGGCGTGGGTTTGCCAAGTCCAGCCAGCAGATGTGGCTTCTTACCATACTCCAGTCCCTTGTCGGTGATCCTGGCGACCAGGCCGGGGTTGGCACCCAGAGCCTCTGGGGTGGACGTGAGCAGCAATGCCAGCAGTATGGACGGCAGGGCTCTGGCCAAGGCCCCCATCCTAGATTCCCAGTGCAGTGGGCCAGGAGTGTCCCAGCTGTGGATTGGGCCCAGGTCCCTTAAGTAGCCAAGGCCCGATGGCTGGGGGCAGTTCCTGAGGCTGGATGGGCTCCTGGGAGCGGGAAGGGGAGGCACAGGGACTGGAACCTGCTTGCAACATCATTGAAGTTATAAGGTCACACTTAGAAGCCAGTTTTCACTGCCCAGATCAATGGATGAGGAAGCCTGACTCCTATGATCATCCCTGTCCACCCTCCCCACAGAAAGACCCCACATTCATCACCGTTCATCTTGCCTCATCTCAGCCAGTCTCTTAAGAGCTCGGCTAGGAAGGCCTGGTTTTGCAGATGAGGAAACTGAGATTTCAACAAGCCACAGAGCTCCCTCGAGATCTCACACCCAACAGATGGCAGGGTTGAGAGTGAAGCCACATCTGGCACCAACCAAACTCTTTTTTTAAATATACCGGCTCTGTTTATTTAAAAAATAAATGTTTCCCCCAATGGGTAAACAGTGTCTCTCAAACCTTGCTGGTGGTGAAACTTTCTGGAAGGCAATTGGCAAATGTTTAAACAGTTGCATGCCCTGTAACCCAGGAATTCAATTTCAGGGACTTGCCCCTAAGTACATAATTGAGTCGGTGTGCCAGTAAATCACTGCTCTAAGATACCATTGCTATGCTGTGTGAAACAGGACAGGAGAAGTGATACCCAACCTCATGTATCCACCAGAAGGGCATTGGTTAAATGAATTATGACGTGCCCTTTAAAGTGCGGCTGCAGAAATAAAGGTATTTCTTGGCAAGGAAAGGGGTGTCATGAGGCATCCGTTTCCAATGGCACCATAGAGTAAGTTCTATTTTGGGGGGTTCAAAATAGGCTTCTATGTTCAACAATCTGGAAAATATTTAGCAAGGAGTCACGAGGCGTTGTCTCTGGTTGTGGAGGATAGAATTATAAGTGTTAAAAAAAGTTTTTGCTTGTTGATATGTACAATATTTTTTTCTTTTTTCATTTTTTGAGACAAAGTCTACTCTGTTGCTCAAGCAGGAGTCCAGTGGCATGATCATCACTCACTGCAACCTCAACTTCCTGGGCTCAAGTGATCCTCCCACCACAGCCCCCTAAGTAGCTGGGACTACAGGTGTGAGCCTCCATGTCCAGCTAATTTTTTGTATTTTAGTAGGGACGAGGTCTTGCTATGTTGCCCAGGCTGGTGTCGAACTCCTGAGCTCAAGTGAGCCTCCCGCTCGGCCTTCCAAAATACTGGGATTATAGACTTGGGTCACCATGCCCAGCCTCTAAAATTTTTATTTTCTTGGGGGTATTGTCCCGGGCATATATTCGCAGTAAGTAAAGATAGTAAAATTTCATTCTGGAAAACAAAATTTATAGTACAGACTGTGTTTAATTTTTAGAGTTTTGCCCCAGCCCTGCTTACATTTGTGAGTTCTGCTTTGCCCTCACCCCCCAGGAAGCCTTCCCTGACCACTCCCATGCTTCTCTGGATTCTAGAAAGGGTCCCCTCTGAGGTCCCAGAATGCTTTGCGCTTTCCCCACCACAGCATTAACCATTCTGCTTTTTGGTAATTGTGGTCCTTTAAAAATATGCCCACGAATTCTTTGATACTCCTTCCATCAAAAGGTAATGTTTCTGCCCCCTTCCCTTGAAATTGGGCAGGTCTTCATGATAGCCTCAACCAGTCGAATGTGGTGGGATTAACAGGGTGACTCCCAATAGGTCACAAACAGCACTGGCAGGCACTGAGGTTAAGATCAGAATGTCCCACGTTAAGCACAGGGAACCCCACAGTCCAGGCCTCTCTGCTCCTCTGTACTGCGTTGCTCCTGTCACTGGGGCTGAGGTTTGTTGGGGTCCTCTTCCGTCCCTCCCCTCAGTCCCCACACCGCCAGTCTGGTGGCTCCTTGCAGGCAGGGCTGCGTCTTCCATTTCCTGAGATCCTTGCAGCTCCTGGCAGGAATCGGAAAGAAACTGATATTTATTGGGCACCTACTATGTGCAGGCGCTGTGCTGGTTAAGCTGCACGTCTCCTCTCATCCCTGCATCAGCAACCCCAGGTGGATATTTTAGTCTTGTCTTGAGATGAAGAAACTGAGGTTTGGCGGGGTGAAGTGATGTAGGCTGCAGTCATCCAGCAGGAATTTAAGTCCAGGTCTGCAGGATGCCATTCCAAAACGCTGGTCAGGGCAGGCTTCTCTTGGGAGGTAACAAGCTGAGCAGAGGCCTCAGGGTAAGGAGCCAGCCTTTGGGAGGCTTTGGAGCAGGAAAGGGCTCACAGGCGCGTCCCCAGTGTGCCTAGGGGCCTCTGCTTCCTGGACCTCAGCCTGCCCAGGAGGGGAGGAGAGTGGGGGAGGACATTCTGGAGCATAAGGACCTTATGGGGACATAGATGTCACTCTTCCTCTGGCAGCAGTTTAAGGATGTCCCTGGCTGGGAGTCATTTGCAGGGGTGGGAATTTCCCACAGCAGCAACCTTTGGACCTTAGAGCTGCCACATGGCCCAGGCCTGGCCTCCACCCCTGCAGGTGCCCACTCCTGGCTAAGGTCCCTGCTGATGGCCCAGGACCCAGCAGAGGCCTCAGGGAGCAGCATGACCCCACTGCTGGTCAGAACCCCTGGGCCTTTCTCCTACCAGGCTGTCCATCCAATTCCACAAAAGCAACAGCTGCTACCACTCTGGCCACCACTCAGTCTTATTGCAGTGAAATAGGGACTCTTTTAACAAGGATGTTGATTGTGTTCTCGTGCAGGAGAGGGCCCCCAGAAATGGCAGTGCATCAAATGATGGACAGGCGATCATAAAACTGTCCCTCTGACATGATAAGTGGCCACGAATGGCGCCAAGAGGGAAAGGAGTTCCCTAACAGATAGTTGACATCATCTGGAGCCAGCAAACCACAATTCCCTGATAAGGTCTTAAGCATGAGCAGAAGGGCAAATGGTGGAGTCTGACTTGTATATGACTTTTTTCTTGCGGCTACGGACCAGTAAGGGAAAATCGCCCCAAGTGAGCATGCGCGCAACCTTAGTAAACACACTGCGCATGCGGCCCCTCCCAAGTGCTGGCAGGCCATTGCGCATGCAGGGATGGTGCGGCAGCCCACCGAAGGGAGGAATCAAGGAGGAGAAGAAACCCCGGAACAAAGCCAGTGTATAAAAGCCTCGAGCCAAAGGTTGAGCCGGGCACTTGATCTCTCAATTGTACTTTGCTTCTTTCAATAAATCTTTGCCTCTGCTTTAAAACTTGCCTCCGTCTCTCAATTGAATTCTTTCCTCTGAGAAGACAAGGGCTGGGAGTGTTGCGGACTCGCCTCGCCACCGATAACATTCTGACTACAAAAGTGTTAACTGAAAAAATTTTGAAAAACCCAGAATTTGGAATCCATAGTGTCTAGAATACTGAGCAGCAAATAGTAGATAATTGCCAAAGGAATAAACAAACCTTACGTTTATCTTTATGGACTCTGGGGCCAGATGGCCTGGATTTGAATCTTGACTCCTCCATGGGGTGACTTTGGGCACTTTGTGACTCAGTTTCCTCATCTCTACTTGGGTTCAGCTAGAGGGTGTCATGGCAGGAGGTCAGATGTCAGGGCACTTTTCCCTGCTGTCCTCTTGATCACAAGTGTGGCAGTTGGCTGTGTCCCTCCTGATAAGCCCTTGTCCATGGCTCCCATTATCTCCCTGGGCTGGGATACCCAGATGCTTTTCTTTGCTGCTTGAGCCTTAGGAAAAACAGTCCCTGGTTGGTTTCCTCAAGCTTGTCCCCCAACTCTAGAAGTAGCCACTTTATTCAAATCCCAAGAACCAATGCAGTTGGATTCTCTTTTCTTGCCTGAACCCTGTTGGACACAATTAGCAACACTGAGCATTTCTTCTGCACTTATTCATCTTTTGTGCAAACGCCTGCCTCTTGCAGAGAGCTCTGAATCCTTTTCCAAAGTCTGTACAGCTTTTTTGTCAAGGCTCTGCTCCTAATGGGCTGGGGGACCTGCAACAAACTCCACCCCTCTCTGTTCCTCACGTTTTCCCCAAATGCAGATGAGGGCTGGGGACTAGCACAACTTTTCAGAAACAAAGACGTGCAGGCAAGTCCCCCAGGGATCTTGTTTAAATGCAAATCTTGATCCATCATGTTCCTCTTGGGGCTGAGCCTCTGCATTTTAACAAGCTCCCTGGTGAGGGTGATGCTGCTGACCACGGATTGTGCTTGGAGCTTCGGGAACAAGGGACTAAATGAGCTCCGAGTTCCCTCCAAGCTCAGCAGTTCTGTAACGCCTCACTCTCCTTTTCGATAGTTTTCTATGATGGTGCCCACACTCCTGAGAACACTGACTCTTGAAAGAGAATGATGTTATGAATTCCTGCAGTTCTGAATCTCTGCAGGGTACTTTGGAGTTGGGAGTTTAATATTTATGGCAGCCTCTTCCCAAGCCACATCATCTGCAGATCTGAACATGTGCCTGTGTGCGCACACGCACAGACACACACACATGAGCCCTGAGACATGCGGGCTTACAAAATAAAAGTAGTAATGTCAGTGACTATACTTTGTGGCTTGAAGGTTGCATGTCTTGAGATACCTGGAGCCCCCATGGAGCAGGGCTGGTCATGTGGATAAACAGCTCCTCACCCCCAGAGAGCCCTTGCTTTTACAGATGGGGAAACTGAGACCTAGAGAGGAAGAACTGGCCCAGGTCACATTGAGCCTATTGCTGAGCTGGAGAGGATAAATCCAGAGTTCTGGCCAGCCAGGGGCTCTGATTCTTGGGGTCAGGCCCATTCAGGCAGACAGCCCTGGATCATACTTTGAGAATCACTGGCATAAATGTTTTGAGTTATGCAGATGTGGGTTGAAATCCCAGATCATTTTTAAAATAAATACTTATTGATCACCAACTATGTGGCAGGCATTGGGAATACTACTGTAGCCAGATATAGTATTTTTTTTTTTTTTTTTTTGAGACAGAATCTCACTCCATCATCCAGGCTGGATGGAGTGCAGTGGCGTGATCTCAGCTCACTGCAACCTCCGCCTTCTGGGTTCAAATGATACTCGTGCCTCAGCCTCCTGAGTAGCTGGGACTACAGGTGTGTGCCACCACTCCTGGCTAATTTTTGTGTTTTTAGTGGAGACAGGGTTTCGCCATGTTGCCCAGGCTGGTCTCGAACTCCTGGGCTCAAGTTATCCGCCTGCCTCAGACTTCCAAACTGCTGGGATTACAGGGCATGAGCCACTGCACCTGGTCAGATACAGTCTTTACAGTATAGTAAGAAGAACTGCATTTATTCAAATTAGAGCAAACTTGGATTACTCATGTCAACCCCTGTACTGCAGATTTGACATGTATTTGATTCTCATAACAACTTAATGAGGCAGGTACTATTATGATGTTCCCTTTATAGATGAGAAATAGAAAACCTGAGAAGTAAGTATACTGCCCAAAGTCACACAGCTGGTAAACAGCAGAGCTGGGATTTAAACCCAAGGTATCTGGGATCACGGTTCATACTCTTCACCACTGTGCCATGACCCTATCAATCATACCTCTGATTCTTCCCAATAACCTTATGCCAAAGAAGAGGGCAAGGTTTTAACTCTCCTTTTCAAAGGAGGAAATAGAAGGCCAGAGAGGTTAAGGAACATTTGCAAAGTCACACAGCTCTTAAGGGGGCCAGATTTATGTTTGAAACCACCGCCAGGTGACTCCAGAGCCCAGGCTCTGAACAGTTAGCTTAGCAGGCCACATGACTTTTCTAGAGACTCATCTGAAAAAGGAGGGCAACCTTGTCTACCTTTAGCGGTTGTTATGAGGATTAAATAGGATAATAAGCCTGAAGAGATAGACCCAGGGCCAGGGCTGCTCATGGCCACTAGCGGGATATGGCAAAGTGATGAAGACAGTGCCTAGTCTTCCTGTGCCCCTCCCCACCTTCTCTCCTTGCACAGGGTACTCCTCCCTCATATTTATTCAATAAGTCAGCATTTCCAAAAGGAACCCCAAGAAGGTTATGCTTATCCCAGAAGAGAAGCTGCTCTGATGGTGAGCTATTAGGCAGTTTGGAGTGAACAATTCTTTTTTTTTTCTTCAATTGTCTTTTGCCATTTTATTGACATATATTTCATATACATAAAATTCACCCATTTAAAGTGTACAATCCAGAATTTAATTTTAGAACATTTTCACCATCACCCAAAGAAACCCTCAACACACATTTGCAGTAATCTGCAGCAGACAATGCTTAGCCTGAAGGGAGAAGCTGCTCAAATAGTGGTTCTGTAGCCAACTTGGCAGAACCTTTGGAGTGTGTTGGGGAATGCTGCTCAAACTCTAACCCCCAAGCAACTGCCTTTTCTCAGCCATTAGAGAGAAGTTCGCAGGCGCAATGTGTTTCATGCACCAATCTTCAGGTCCAAGAAAGATTTAGGTTGATGAAAAGTAATTATGTTTTTTTGCCACTAAAAGTAACGGTCAAGACTGGATTCAGTGGCTCACACTTGTAATCCCAGCACTTTGGGAGGCCAAGGTGGGTGGATCACTTGAGGTCAGGAGATTGAGACCACTCTGGCCAACATGGAGAAAACCTGTCTACATTAAAAAATATATGTACACAAAAAATTAGCCGAGCGTAGTGGTGTGCGACTGCAATCCCAGATACTTGGGAGGCTGAGGCAGGAGAATGGCTTGAATCTGGGAGGTGGAGTTTGCAGTGAGCCAAGATCACACCACTACATTCCAGCCTGGGTGACAGAGCGAGACTCTGTCTCCAAAAAAAAAAAAAAAAAAAAAAGTAATTGCGGTTTTTGCATTAAAAGTAACGGCAAAAACCACAATTACTTTTGCACCAACCTAATAATTGCATTTTTTCTATAGAGCGTGGAGCAGGGGCTGCCTATATGTTACAGAAAGTAGAGGGCAGGTGTAGAAGGGGGCTAACTCCAAAGAGAATGAGGGTGGGGGATGGCAGGTGTGTGTCCATATTTACCAGCTAGTCTCCCCAGCAGCCAGAGGGCTCTTTTACAAATGTGAATTGGGTTGTAACATTCTTCTGCTCGAAACTCTCCAATGGCTTGCCTTATCTTTTGGAACAAAACCTAGAGCCCTTAACAGTCCTCATGGCCTCTCAGTCTATCCCACACTGTGCTTCCCTTCTCTCTCTTCCTTCCGCCCTTGCTAGCTGCTCTTCTGTTCCTATTCAGGGCCTCCATAGCCCCTGGCTAGTGGAGAAAAAGATGCATCCTCCTGGTGGACAAATTAGAGAAAGACTTTTGTTTCCTCAACCTGGTACAACCTATGTTTTACAGTGTACAACCTATGCCACAGAACAAAGAAGTTCTGCTTTAAACGTGCCACGTCCCCCAGAATAGACAATATTTTGACATCTGGGAGGAGCAAAAAAAGCATGGGCTCTGACGTGTGGGAATAGATAAGGTGGGAATTCCAGCTCTGCCACCTGCTGGCTGTGTGATCGGGGAGGGTAACTCAATTTAAAATGTTTGAACAGCTGGGCTCGGTGGCTCACCCCTGTAATCCCAGCACTTTGGGAGACCCAGGCAGGTAGATCACTTGAGGTCAGGAGTTCGAGAGCTGCCCGGCCAACATGATGAAACCCCATCTCTACTAAAAATACAAAAATTAGCCAGGCATGATGGCACGTGCCTGTAGTCCCAGCTACTCAGGAGGCTGAGGCAGGAGAATCACTTGAACCTGGGAGACAGAGGTTGCAGTGAGCTGAGATTGCACCACTACACTCCAGCCTGGGTGACAGAGCAAGACTCTGTCTCAAAAAAAAAACAACCAAAAAAGTTTGAGCAATTGCCATCTTGGGGGATGACGAATGCTATCAGGATTAAATTAGATCATTCATGCCCTTTGCTTGACTCCTGAGAGTGTTTGATCAATGGCCCTCCCTTCTTGTGTGGCCCTAGAGCCTTTACCTCCATTTAACAGAGAATCAATGATGTCAGCAGAAGTGTGTGCATTTTTCTTTATAAATAAAATAAATACCCTTTATCTGCTTTTGCTCGCTATAAATGCTTCTCTTCAATTTTACCATCACCAACCTGGTTGAAGCTTGAATAACAACACATTCCTAATTTGTGTTCATCCCTTGCCCTCTTGTCCTTCTGATGCTTTCAGAAGTCACAATAAAACATTTTAAAAACTAAATCTGGTCATATGGTCCCCCACTCCACCATCTGCATCAAACTCCTCCAGTGTGTTGTTGCTCATCCTTATGGTCTCAGAGCAAATGTCAGCAGCGTAGAAAGGCCTTCCAGGACTCCTCAATCAATTTGAAGTACAATCCATAAAACCCCATCTCATGGGCTGAGATAGCCCCCTCTGATGTCCCATGGCAGGAAATGGCCCAAAGCCCCCAAGGAAACTCTCCAGAATTTCAAAGACAGTCTGGATTGGTGATCTGGCTTCCACACCAGGGCTGGGAGAGTCATGGGGAAGTGCTAATTGCACCCAAAGATGTGACTGAAGCAGAAAACCCCAATGGACTCTGTCACCTGGCCCATTCTTCTGCTTTTGGGGACAATGGCTGGGCAGGAGAACATGGATGAAAGGGGGAGCCCAAGTGTGGGGCAGGGAAGGCAGGCTGTGCAGGCTAGCTTTTCAACAGCGACACTCTGTGGTAGTGACGGGAGCAACAGTCCTAGTGGACGGGTGACTACACAGGACAATGGGCTGTGCAGAATGACCGGTCAACAGCCACATCATGTGGTAGTGGAAAGAACAACAGCATAGTGGACTGACCCACTCTCCAGACCCTCTCTGTGTGACGGTAGGAATTTGGACTAAGAAAATCCCAAGGACATTTGGAACAATGAGACTTTCTGTTAATGGAGGCTGTGGGGATTCCAGAGATTAATTATAGAAATAAAAAGAGATGATTGTATCTGTGCTATAAACTGGCACTGCCGGCCACATTGGTTACAGCCAATGAATAATAAATAAATGAACATAAAACAAGAAACAATACCAGCACACAGAATCCACAGGAAAAAAACCAGAAGTTTTTTTTCGTGAAGCACAAATGGAAATTTCTTGGTTACAACTGAAACACAATTCCTGGAGGAAATATCTTTGCAGCCTTAGCCCTTGAAAGAAGCTCATAATCCCTAAAATACACACCATGCACTTTTCCAATGAATAAAGTTTCCTCGTGTTTAGATCATTTCTGAATCCGAGTCGAAGAAGTTTGCAAGGGGCTCTTGGTTAAGATCTGGAGAGGATTCCCTGGGGAAAGGCAGCCCGTGCCCCACAGCCCATCAGGAACAGGTGTGGCTGACAGCCCCCGGCACCCCTGGTGCCTTCATTTATAGACAACATCTGCACCGAACAGCAGGAAGTTCTAGGGAGAGATGGGAATGTTGTCACCAGTTGAAGATGCACCCCTTGTTTGTGAGTGTGGAGCTACTGGAGTTTTAAGAAGGACATTTTGGGAGCCTGCCTCTTGGGAAGGAGAAAGGCAGGGCCAGTGGGGGTCACTCAGTGTCTCGCTGCCCAGATCTACACATCAACAGCTGCCAACGTCTGCGAATCTGTCAGCAGCTTCCCTGGAAGCTGCCTCCTTCTCAGACACGGAGACCCCCCGGGCTGTTTTAGAGGCCTTCATTTGTCATCCCTGCTTCATGGCAGCTCAAGGGAGCGCTTGTTCCAATCAAGGCTGCAAAACCACTTCTCTCTGCTCCTTTGTGTCCTTCACTCAGGATTTTTAGAAATGAAGAAATTAAATTGTGCCATGGGTCATTTTTTTTAAAGCACGAACTTGGTAAAATGTGGGGAACATGCGGTATGTGTTTCCTATGCACTCTTGGTTATTTTTCTACAGTCTCTCAGCCCCATTAATTAGCTCCCTGGTCTAAAGAATTGAGGATTGATGTGCTGGACATTGGGGAAAAGGGAGAGGGAGGGATCTGGGTGATGCGAGGCTCCCCAGGAGGGCCACAAGTTATCAGGAAAGCCTTTGACCAAGGTGAAAAATGCAATGCTGGGTGATGGTTTCGCTGCGGAGGTGACAGCTTTGTGGGGACATGCTGGGTTTAAGAGGCCTCAGGGTGGAGACATTGAGGGAGCCTGCGAATGCACAAGCTGAGAGTTTGGAAAAAAATAAAAAGACTGGAAGCATGTCTGGGACATTGGGTGGCACACAGGTGGCAGCTAAGCCTGAAGAGGTTGACAAGAGTGACGAAGGCTAGCCAATGGCGGGGGAAGAGAAGAGGCCTGGGGAGGGGTTCTGGAGATCTCCAGCTTGCAGAGAAGGGGCAGGAGAACAAGCAGAGGAGGTGGCGGGTAGACAACCAGGAGCTAGGGGAGTGCTGGAAACTAAGAGAAGAAAGCATGCCCAGGAAGGGCATCAGTGTCAAATGCAGATGGAGGTCAGCCTGGGCGAAAGCCACGAGGGAGCCTTCTGTGCTGTGTCTAAATCTGCCAGACATCGACCACATGTTATACCCCACAGTGCCTAGTACGATGCTGGGTGCAAAAGGCGTGCAACATATATTCGTTAAATATTTAAATGCGCCTTATAAAAGAGGCTGTTTGGCCCACAAATGCATTTCATTTTTGCCGAGTGTAGCATGGGAACGATGCAGTGACGGTTCAAAGCCGGGAGCCTGGCATTGAATCTGGACTTCATTTAACACTGTGTGGCTTTTCTGAACCTTGGTCTTTCTTTGTTTTTTAACAGCACCCACATCCCAGGGTTGTTGTAAGGGTAGAAGGCGCTCGACACAGGGCTTGGCATGCAGGAAGCATTGCAGCCATAGGCTGCTATTGGTCACTATCGTTAGGGGAGATTTGTGGAAAAGACTCCGGGACTCACCTGGTGAGGCTGAAGCACTACATTGTAGAGCTGGACTCTGGCCGGCGTCGGGAGAGGGAAGCCTTTCTGTAGTTTCTCTGTGACAGAGACTGATGGTGAGGACCAGGAGAAAAGAAAGAGAAGGGCAGGGGAGGAGGGAGGGCCAGAGAGCCTGGGTAGACAGCTTCCCTGAACCGGCACGCCTGGCCCTAGGTAGGGACTGGCACGGGCATACATGCCTGAAAGGAAGGCTGCCCTGGAGTCCGTACCTCCCACCTGTTGTCCATCAGCCCCAAGTCCACTTCTAGCACCTGCGTGGACTCCATCTCCATGATGGCCCTCCTGAGGGTGCAGCACCGCTGGTACACACTAAACCAAAAATCTGCTGCTTGCAATGGTGTGAATAGAGAGTGGTGTGTAATAGGGGTATTTATGCATGTGGGCATGAAACCCCTCAACATTTAGGATAAAGCCAGAGGTGGACAGTGGCCAGGGCAAGCGCCCATGTCCACATTCTGACATGGAACTTTGGAGAACTCTAAATTAGAACGTGGCCTTCCAGGTCATTACAAAGCTACATTTGTCAAGGCAGGAGGACAGATCCCAGGACTGATGTATCATATTTCATATGATAATTTGTTGGATTAATTGGTAAGTTCTAAATATCCTAGTCACAGGTTATATGGGCCTCTATTTGTACTTTTGCCCCTCGCTCTCGAAGGTCAGGTTGCCGGCCTGCCTGAAGCTCTTACCAGTGTGGTGATCTAAGCTCTGGGAGGGGTTATCAGGGAACCCCTTCATCCTTCTTCCAGAGTTGGAAAAAGACCATGGGCTTTGTTTTCACCGCTAGGATCAAACCCATGCCCCACCTCTTGCCTGCTCTGTGACGTAAGTCACTAAACCATTCTGTTCTTCCGCTTCCTGCCATAAAAGTTGGAGATGTTAATAATCCTTCATCTCATGAGGGTTTTGTAAGGACAAACTCATGCAATAATGAATCAACCCATGTGTAGCAAGTCAACCCACGTGAGTTCCCTTTTTGTTCCATCCATTTCTGGGTCAGATGCCATTTGAAGTTCACTTGACATCACCACTGCCCAGCCCTCATACCTGGGCCAGGTATCAGGTGGCTGTAGGTAATCAACCCCACCCTCTTCCCCCGTGACTGAAAACGAATGGTTTCTTCAAAGTTCCTTACCATTAACCCTGGGCAGCACAAGAATGGGTACAATGTAGTTCATGATATCCTGCAGCAATTCAACCTGGAAATCGGAGGGAGGATGGGAGGATGGCCCTGCATCGCCAGTACCCTGTGGGACCGGCAGTCCTCATCACCCCACCTCTGTCACCCTCGTTTCCCCCAGCGCTGCTCAGCAACCGCACAGTTGGGAAAACTGCTGAGAGGTGGACGCAAGTGATATGTGAACACTTGGCAGCCCAATCAAGGTCACGGAAGTGGCTTCTTTTGCTCTGATGGTTCCAGATGTAAAGCATGTTCTCAGTTGTAAGGTGCAAGGCCTTACAACTCACGACAATGATGAGGAAGGTCATCAAAGAGTATTTAAATGGGAAAAGCTTGGCTTAAAAAATGCGTCCTCTCAGACACTGCAGTAAGAGGGCAAATCGAATCAACCTCTTTGAGGGCTATTTGGCACAATGCTCATCAAAAGTCTGTGTGTGCCTGGTTGGGCTTGGTGGTTCATGACTATAACACCAGTGCTTTGGGAGGCTGAGGTGAGAAGATCACTTGAGACCAGAAGGAGTTCAAGACCAGCCTGGGCAGCATAGCAAGACCCCTGTGTGCCTTTTGGGCTAGCAAACATGCCTCTAAGGAATTTATCCTAAGGAAATAATGTAGGGTGTAGGAAAAAATGTGGATGCAAGAATGTTGACCAAAGCAACAAATTTATCCAAAACAATAAATTAAAAGCAACCTCCATGTCCAACAATAGGGGAATCACTTGGTGGGAAATGGTAATACTTTAATAGAAGGAAATATTATGCAACTGTTAAGAATGATATTGTAGAAATGTAAGTAACAACACATACATAACCATGATATGTTTTTGAGTGAGGAGAACCAGGCTATAGAAATCACATTATTCCATTTTTTAATTAAATGGGCATAGCAAAAGGTCAGGGAGGATATACTCCAAATTATTAACTAAGTGATGAAAATATGCATGGTTTTTATTTTCTTTCTTTTGTAAATCTGTAGGTTCTGATTGCCCTATAGTGCATATATTTTTCTTTGGCAAAAATAAAAAAAAATTAAAAATAGTGTAAAACCCTCAAGATGCTTGCCTGTAGTTGTGACATTTACAATTAGTAAATATATACATTTTTGTTTCTGGAACAATTGAGTCTCTTTTCCTGGCCTGTTATTCCCTGGGCTCACCAAATGCAGTGCCTCCTTCCCGTGAATCCTGGGAACTTAACATTTCTGGTTTCTACAGAAGTAGAAATTAGTTATGGACTTATTCAAGCCACCAAGAAAGGCTTGGAACCAGTAAGTCCATGAAAATACAATGAGTTTGCATTTGGTCCTTTCATTAGGAATCTCATTCGGTAGAAATGACTGGCTGGATTTTTATCAGATTTGAAGGGGACACTGGGACGGTATGACTTTGGGCTTGGGGGGCTTACAAGGCACTCACTTGGTGGGGAACTTGGGGGCATCTTGGGAATCTAAGGAAATGTTCTCCAGAGCAGCAGAAACTGGGATTCAACCAGAGCCTACCAGGAGATTCAGGTCAATGTAGCAAGACCCTGGACAGGATCAGCAGATCGCAGCTTCTGATGTTAGACACAGGGCAGACACTCTGTGTGGCTGGTGTTGAACAGCATGGACGACTACTTACTACTAACAGGGGCAACTCGTCATCAATGCCCCTCGTGAGGGCAGCAGGGGCAAATCTACTTAATGATGAGCAGTGATTCCTGGGCAGGGGAACCACCTACTTGAGCTGGGCTTCTCCCTGCTCCTCCCTCTCCTACCAGCCCTTTCTCCATGTCAGTACGTAGCTCTGCCATTCATCCAACTGCTCCACCCAGAACCCTAGAAGTCACCTGGACAATCCTTTTCCTCACCACACAGCCATGAGGGAGGCTTCTGTGCTGTGTCTAAATCTGCCAGACATTGACCACATGTTATACCCCACTGTGCCTAGTATGGTGCTGGGTGCAAAAGAAGGTGTGCAACATATATTCGTTAAATATTTAAATGCACCTTATAAAAGAGGCTCACATCTCTCACTAAGTTCTGTCTAAATCTACTTCCAAAATATGTCTCCAATCCACCATCTTTCTCCTCTGCCTGGCTGAGTCCCAACCCCCCAGCATCTCACGTGGACAAACACATCAGCCTCCCCACTGACCCCTTGTCTGTAATCCATCCCCCCACCCCAGCCAGAGGAAGCTTTTACAAAGGTCTAAATCCACTCACAGCACTCCCTGCAGGGAAACAGCACACCGGCTTCTCACTGCCTGTGCAACACAACATTCTCCCCTCCTCTAGCTCAGCTCGGAAGGCCCTGGATGAGCCAGCCCATGCCTGTCCCTCTGGCCACATCTCTTCCGATGCCCCCTACTCACTCTGCTCCAGACACACAGGCTCCCTTCATTCCCCAAACGCACCAAGCTTGTCCCCACGACAGGGCCTTGGCCCCTGCTGTTTCCTCTGCTGGCTCCTTCTCCTCCTTCAGTCCAAACATCACCTCCTCGGAGAGGCCCTCCCTGATCACATCTTCCGACTCTTCATTCTCCCTCATCACTTTCTGCCCATCCCCGCTTTGGTTTTTATAGCTTTGATTGTGACTGAAATGATCTTCTCTTTTTTTTTTTTTTCTTTTTTTGAGACAAGATCTCACTCTGTCACTCAGGCTGGAGCACAGTGTAGCATGATCTTAGCTTGTGCAACCTAGAACTCCCGGGCTGAAGCCATCCTCCTGCCTCAGACTCCCAGGTATCTGGGACTACAGGTGCATGCCACCACACCCACCTAATTTTTATTTTTTATAAGAGATGAGGTCTTGCTATGTTGCCCAGGCTGGTCTGGAAGTCCTAGCCTCAAGCAACCCTCCTGCTTCGGCCTCCCAAAGTGCTGGGATTACAGACATGAGCCACCATGCCTGGCCTTTCATTTCTTATTGTGCTGTCTTCTCACTGCCATGTAAGGCTCTGGGAAGGCATCACTTCCCGGTCTTGTGCATCAGCCTACCCCACACTTGGAAGAGTACTTGGCACATAATAGGTGCTCAATAAAGTAATTCATTTGTTCATCCAACAAACATTTGTTGAGCAGATTTTCTCTACCAGATTGCATGTTTAATCCCATTTGAACCATACTACACTCACTTAGGTGGGGAAGGTCTGGAGTTCAGAAAAGGGAAGTGACTTGCCCAAGGCCTCACAGTAGGCATGGAGCAGGGATTCTGGCTCAGATCCCTCTGCCCACCAAGCTCCTCGAACCATCAATTCACAACCAAATTAGATGCAAATGAGCCAGCAGCCTCTTAAATAATGCCTCGAGCCTATGACATGTCCCCCTCCCCCCGCCAGGTCAGGAGGAGGAAGCCACCAAGGGCCTCAGACTCACCGGGAAGGGGCCAATATTTGAGTGCTTCAGTTCCAGGAGCAGCCTGTGAGAGAGGGAAGAGGGGACTGAGACCACCAATTGCCTGACTAGCGTGAGAACCTAGTCTCTAGAGAGGAGAGACCCACTCTGGTGGATACTGCCCGGTTTTCCCACCCAGTATCCACTCCCCTTCCACGGGTCACAGCCCCCTGATGTTGCCTTTGGAGAATTCACACATTCCCTGCATTGCTAGTGCCGTTGACCCCACACTGAGCTCTGGGCCATGCTGGCCAAAGGGCATAGTCCACCTCTCCTGCCACAGTCATTGCTGCAAGGACGTACCTCTGACCTATGCTGGCCCAGTGAAAGTCAGTCCCAGGACTTCTGCTGGGAATATTGGGAATGAGGTATTCTCTTTTCTCTGGGAAAATAAGGAAGCTCCTGGTGACTATTTTGCCACCACTTGGTGACAGCCTGCTGGGCAATGAAGCCAGCACAGAGGATAGCAAAGCCAAGAGATGGAGACAGATTCCTAAGGACATCATTTGAGCACCTGGGTCTTTCCTTGCCTGAAAACCTTGGATTTTTCAGTTACCTGAGCCAATATACTATTTTCCCTTTAAGGCCTTTATGACATTTTTAACAGTGATCTCAGAGGAAGGGGGGAACATATGGCTGTTTATTGAACCCCAACCATTCATTAGCTGTGTTGGGCGCTTTATCCCACTGAATCCCAGTAACATTACAAGAGGCAAGAGCCATTACACTCATTTTTACAGATGAGAAAACTGACACTCAGAGGTCAAGCAATGGTCCAAGGTCACACAGCTAACAATTAGCAAAGCACAGTTTGTTTGTTTTTTTCTTCTTTGAGATGGGGTCTCACTAGCTCAGGCTAGAGTGTAGTCACGGCTGCACTACACAGCAAAATCACAGCTCACTGCAACCTCAACCTCCCTGGGCTCAGGTGATCCTCCCACCTCAGCCTCCCAAGTAGCTGGGATTACAGGTATGTGCCACCATGCCCAGCTAATTTTTAAAAATTTTTTTGTAGAGACAGGGTCTCACTATGTTGCCCAGGCTGTAATAAAGCAGAGTTTTGGCCAGGCACAGTGAATCATGCCTGTAATCCCAGCACTTTTGGGAGGCTGAGGCAGGCAGATCACTTGAAGTCAGGAGTTCGAGACCAGCCTAGCCAACATGGGAAACCACGTCTCTACTGAAAATACAAAAATTAGCCAGGTGTGTTGGTGTGCGCCTGTAGTCCCAGCTACTCAGGAGGCTGAGGCAGGAGAATTGCTTGAACCCAGGAGGCGGGGGTTGCAGTGAGCTGAGATCATGCCACTGCACACCAGCCTGGGCGGCAGAGCAAAACTCTGTCTAAAATAAATAAAATAAAGCAGGGTTTCAAACAGGGCTTCTTGAAGGCAAAGCCTAGGTTGTCTCCAACACTGTACAAAGCTTAAAAACTTGCCCTTGCTCCTCAAGAGTCAGTAGCCCCAGGATTTCTGCTCTGTGGATTCTCACACCCTATCCCCATCCCCTGCATATTCCAGAAAGCCTGTGCTCAGCCCACACCCAGCTGTATCCTCTCCAGCTCCTTTACTTTAGAGGCCCATGGGTGTTTAAAAGAAATTAAATCTATACGTTTCTGAAGCAGTAATGCTTGTCAACATGAGGCCAGGAGAAATGAGCAGCAAATAAACCTCTGGGGCTCGTCTCAAGGTGAAGAAGGACGGCTTGGTGCCAGGGAGAGGGTGGGACTGGGCAGGGATGTGGGTCAAGGCTGCGTGAAAACAGCGCAAACGTGCTGAAGAGGTGGGTGCCAGGTCTAACTGCGGGGGGCCATCACATCTGCTTGCATACGGTGTCTCTTTCTCTCTGCCCCCCGGCTCTCTCTCTCTGTCTCTCTGAGTGTCTCCCTCTGTCTCTACCTTTCCTTTTCTACATCTCTCCCCTCCCCTCCTTCCTTTGTGTCTGTCTCCTTCTCTGAGTGTCACTCTCTGTGTCTCTGTCTCTTTCTCTAAGTCTCAAACTCCCTTTCTGTATTTCTTTTACTTTTAAAAATCTATTTATTTATTTATTTGGAGACAGGGTCTTGCTCTGTTGCCCAGGCTGGAGTACAGTGGCTGGAACATGGCTTACTGCAGCCTCGACCTGCCAGGCTCAAGTGATCCTCCCACCTCAGCCTCTCGAGTAGCTGGGACCCCAGGCATGCACCACCATGCCTGGCTAATTAAAACAATTTTTTTTTTGGTAGAGATGATGTCTCACTATGTTGCCCCGGCTAGTCTTGAACTATTGGGCTCAGACGATCCTCCCGCCATGGCCCCCCAAAGTGCTGGGAGAGAGGCGTGAGCCCTCATGCCTGGCCCTGTATTTCTCTCTTTCTGCATTTGTGTTTCTCTTTCCCTCTTGCATATTGAGTGTTTATTCTATCCCTGGAAGTGTTCTAAACACTTCAACACATATTAATACCTCATTTCAGCTAACAATGATGCTGTTGGCAAAGTAATTACTGGGCTTATTTTTTATTTTTTGAGATGGAGTCTCACTCTGTCTCCCAGGCTGGAGTGCAATGGGGCGATCTCAGCTCACTGCAACCTCCACCTCTCAGGTTCAAGCCATTCCCCTGCCTCAGCATCTCCAGTAGCTGGGATTACAGGCACCTGACCACGCCCGGCTAATTTTTTATTTTTAGTAGAGACAGGGTTTCACCATGTTGGCCAGACTGGTCTCAAACTCCTGACCTCAGGTGATCCACCTGCCTCAGCCTCCCACAGTGCTGGGATTACAGGCGTGAGCCACCGCGCCTGGCCTTACTGGGCTTATTTGACAGTTGGAGAACTGAAGTTGGCAGCGTTTCGGTGCTTGCCAAGGTGAGCCACACTTCTAACACAGGCAGCCTCATGTCGGGGCCACACTCCTAACCACAAACTCCCCTGCCAGGACTGAAATCAGGGCCTTGTGGATTCTAGAGTCTCCCAGCAGAGGACAGTGGTTAAAGTCCCAAGGATGGGGTGAGAAGAAGTTGAAGCAGGATTTCCTAGTGTCAAGGAAAGCCAGGGACATGCAGTGACTGGACGCTGTTGTGGTTCAGTGGGGATCATCAGCTGACGCCTCCCAGCCATGAGGACTGGCCATATCCCAGAACACAGGACTGTCACTGCTAGAACCGGGACATTTATGGGTAAGCTGAGATGGTTGGTCACCTACGATGTGTGACCTCGAGCAAGTCACTTTTTCTCTGAGGATCAGCTTCATGGTCTGCAAAATGGGGATACTGTGGCCATCGCACACTCTTTGAGGTTTTAATGTGATGAGCCAACAGGAAAGCAACAATGCAGTGCTTCTGTACATCACAGGGCCACTGTCATCCCACGGACACCAAGGACAGAGGGCCAGCCCCCTCCTCTCCTCACAGGCCCACTTACCTATCCAGCTTGAGCTCTCCAACAAGCCTGTCGGACTCGGCGCTGACCTCCATGGAACCAGTTGTGTGCTGCCAAGACAACAACCCAGGGTGAAGGGCCCTGACCCAGGCACCTGGCTGCAAGGCCTCCAAACCAAGAAGGGTCAGCTTCACAACGGCTCAGCAGGGCAGCATACACCATGGGGTCAGGCCCACAGAGCCGGAGGAGTGGGGAGACTTCCCTTGGCTTTGTGGCTGGTGAGTCCTAAACTGTCAATTTCCATTTTCTCTCTCTACTTCCAGGACCATTTCAGAGTTCTTGGGCCACTCTCGGAGAGGCTGCAAAAGACAGGCCAGCCCCATTCTCACAGTCCCTCACTCATTAATTCATTCAAAAAATATGAGGAGGAAGTCCTGGGTTCCCACCTCAGCTGTTCTGTGCAGTCTGTGTGGTCTTGGATGACCCCTTAGGACCTATTCTGTCCTGAGACAGAATAACAGGGGAATAACAGTGGGAATAACAGGTCTCAGCTTGGGAGACCCAGTAGACCTGCCTAAGGCCTCTAAGTGCTTCCTGGTGCAGAGAGTGTCTGAACCATGCCCTCAGTGGCCATATGGGTGCCACCAAATCTTTGCGGAGTGATGGAGTGATCAAAGGGATGAATGCATAAATCAACAATGGAGTGAAAACTGAGGCAAATGAAGGATTAAAAAATATGTGAATGAAAGAATAACAAAGATATGCATGAACGAATAAATGATGGGCAAATAAATGAACAAATATACAAATGAATGATCAATTGAACAAAGGTATATGTAAACGAATAATTGAATAAATGAATGCATGTGGGAATCAGAAAATGTATAACATATTTCAAGTCAACAATCTAATAAATAACTGAATGAATTAATAATTGAATGACTAAAGATATAAGTGGATGAATTGGAACAGTACACATATTTCAAGCCAACATGGAATGAATAATTGAATGAATGAGAAATTGACTGAATGAATAATGAATAAGTAAACAAATGCACTAGTGAATAGCTGGGTGAATGAATATCTCCAGGAGCCGGCACCATTGAGTACAGTGACTCAAGCCTCAGGCTCCGGAGTGACACAGTCCAGGTTTGAATCCGGACAGGATTCACATGGTCTCCTGACTCCAAAGACAGTGCTCTTGGGATTGTCTGGGGCTCCTCATCTGTCCACACCCAGGAACTGCTTACCATGCCAATCAGGAAGAGGGAAGCCAGGGAGGAGTTGGGGAGGATGGCAAAGGCCTGGATATCCACGGCAGGGTAGAAGGTAAGGCCGGTGGGCTGCACAGACAGGTGTGGCGGGGTGGAGGCTGAGACATGGATCTGTATCTTCATGTTGGGAAACTTCTTGGCCACCTGCAGCCCCCAGTGGAGACAACCAACGAAAGGAGGAGTTTCTGTTAAAATGTTTCTGAATCCTACCTTGGCCTGCCCCTACTTAAATACCTTCAATGTCTTCCCATTACTCTTAGAATAAATCCTAAGATTGCACAGTCTGCCAGCTGGCACCCTGCCAACATCACCACATGTGCCTCTGCCTTTTGTCTTCCATCTCCAGCCACATGGAACTCTTTCTGTGCCTCAAACTCAACAAGCTCTCTTGCCATCTAAAATCCTTTGCACTCTCTGTTCCCCCTTGTTAGATACTTTTCCTCGCATTCTTCTCTCTCGGCTCTTTCCCTTCCTTCAGGTCTCTGCAGATGTTACTTTCTCAGAGAGCAGTAGTGGCTTCAAGGGGGAACTAAGGAGGGCCTTGGTGACCATCTTCCCCTCTCTCTTAGTCTCTGATCTTCCCCCAGGTAAACCCACAGTCTGAGTAAAAATAATGTGATTGTTATGCAAATGAAGCTTCAAGACAACCCTCCTGGATACCCCTAGCAGCCACACCTCTCCCCCCAACCAGAGCTTCTCTGTATAGAAATTTCTGGGGTTTCACCACCAGAGACGCTGCTATGAACAGAATGTGTCTTCCCAAATTCATATGTTGAAACCCTAATTCCCAGTGTGGCTGCATTTGGAGAAGGGCCTCTAACGAAGTAACTGAGGTTAAGTGAGTTCATAACAGTCAGGCCCTGATCTGATAGAGTTAGTGTCCTTATAAGAAAAGACATCAGAGAGCTCTCTCCTGCCCGCCACCATGCACACATTGAGAAATGGCCCTGTGAGGACACGACAAGAAGGAGGCAGTCTGCAAGCCAGGAAGAGAGCCCTCACTAGAAACCAAATCTGCTGACACTTTAACCTTGAACTTCCAGTCTCGAGAGCTATGAGAAATAAATTCTGTTGTTTATGCCACCTGGTCTGTGGCATTTTATTATGGTAGCCTGAGCAGATAAAGACAGAGGCCCTCCTTGACCACCTTGTCTAAAGTAACCTCATCCACCTGTTGGTTTCACTGGTAAGAGTCCACATTATTTTTGTTATTGTTTTGGGTATCTGGATGATATTTTTCTCTCTCCACTCATCTGGGGAGCTCCAGGAGGGTAGGGAGGTGGCCTATTTTGTTGGGTTCCCAGCACAGGGCCCCAGGCACATGGTGGGCATTCAATAAAAACTTATTGCATGAAAAACCCTCCCTCCACCTCCTGCCAGCATCTACTCCCACACCTGGTCAACTGGGCGCTTGGAGCTTTTCTCTGTTCTGGGGATGAAGCTATTTCCACCCTTTCGTGCTGGGTTGTTTCTGGATCTTGTGTGTGTATGTTGGGTGGAGGGCTCTCATCATCCACTCAGCAAAGCCCTGTCCTCCCAGAACCCCCGGGCTCACTAAAGGAAAGCAAGGTCTTCCATACCTCAGGTAGGAAGGTTCCAAAGAACTTGGTTGTCAGTCGAAATTTGGACTCCTTTGGAATCTGTAGCAAGAGATGAGAAAAGGATCTCGGAGGATGCTGTTATAGACGGAGCGGAAGGGGTGAGTTCTGTATCGGGGTGAGAGGCTGACTGCACACACAGACAGTGGCCAGCCCCTATGTGACAACAGAGCACTGACCCACAAATTCTGCAGCAACCATCCTGGAAGCCAAACCACACCTTCTGCAGCAGTTGGCCCAGAATGGTCAGGAGCTGGTCAGTGACCGCCTGCTTGTTTTTTGCTCCTGAGAAAGCCCAATCTGCCCACAAACCAATCTCATAGGATGCCCCATTTCCAGGAAGTCTGCCTCTGCCTTAGCATGATGCTAGGACTGGATGACAGAATCTGACAAGTACTCATCAATGTAGCCCTTATGTTTCTTATTCATCACTTCCTACATTCAAAGCTCTGTGTTCGGTCCTCTCATAGACTAATATCTAATTTAATCAGGCATTACTATCTCATTGAATCCTCACGACACCCTTTGGAGAAAACCAGTTATTGGTGTTTTACAGATGACAAAACAAGTTCTGAGAGGTACAGTAATTGACCTGGGTCACCCAGCTGGAGAGGGGTGGGGCCGATATTGGAACTCAGCTCTAGCTGACTCTAGAGTCAACACTTTAACCTCCTCCAATGTGAGAAAAGTTTTTCCAGATTTGTCTGGAAGGTCTACAGGATTCTGGGTCCAGTGCTCCTCCCACACCCACCCACAGCCCGGCCTTACCATGTCATCTCTAAGGGTCATCTTCAAGACCCCAGCCTCTTGGTATACAAGCCCAGCTGTGTTGAAGAAGTAGTCTGAGAGGCCCAGGTATACCATGCGGTCATGGGCAGTGGGAAACTCCATCACTGGTGGAGCAAAGGGAGGTGGATTGTGGTGGTTCTCACTGTAAAACTCCCCCTGGGGGTAGAAGCAACAGAGTGAGCCCAGATATTCTTCAGGAATTATAAGTCAACATCTCCATCCAGGAAAAAATGGGCTGAAGACACCAATTGTACACTTGCAAAGGAAAAAGCAATGACTGGAAACTAACAGTAGCATCAAATGCCTCCTGGGCATTACTTTCTAAGTGCCTTTCATGCCAGTCCTGGGAAGGCAAGTATAATTATGCTCATCGTATAGGAGAGGACACTGAGGAACAGGGAGGTGAAGTGACTTGCCCAAGGTCACACAGCTGGTAAGTGGCAGAGCCAGAAATTGAACCCAGGCCTCCAATGTCCAGTGAACGTTCTCCTAACCACTCTATTGTCTCAACCTCAACCTTGCTAGTAAGCACAGAAACGCTATGAAAAGAACAGTGAAATCCTGTTTGTTTCGTCTATAAAGTTAGCAAAATGGGAAAAGAGGTAAATTGTTTTGAGAGTTGTGTGTGCTTTAAACTGATGCTACCCAGTGTTTGGTGAGAGCACTCATAAGCTGTTAAAGTTGTTCTTTATGTTTCTGAAAAGCAATTTGGCAATATGTTGCAAAAGCAGATCATTTATTTAACAAATAAATGTTGAGCTTAAAAAACCAAATTATACATGGATACATATGGTAGGATACCACTTATGTAAAATTTAAAGGCCCATAAAAAGTATAAAAACACAGGCAAGAAGGACACACACCAACATCATCAACATGGCTCTGGGGTGGGGGGAGAGGCACCCAAGGGGGACTTGTTGGTTATTTCTACAATGTTTTTTATTTTTTAAAAAATCAGAAGCAAATATGACAAAATGGTAAGATTTCTTAAATCTGTGTGTTGGGTACTTGGAAGTGTATAGCATTCTCTGTACTTTAGAATTATTTTATTACTTAAAATTAACAAACATAACCTCCACATTATGGAATACATGCAACTCTTAATAATAATAAGATGGGCTGGGAGCAGTGCTCACGCCTGTAATCCCAGCATTTCGGGAGGCCAAGGCAGGTGGATCACCTAAGGTCAGGAATTTGAGACTAGCCTGGCCAACACGGTGATACCCCATCTCTACTAAAAATACAAAAAATTAGCCAGGCGTGGTGGCGGGAGCCTGTAATCCCAGTGACCGGAGGCTGAAGCAGGAGAATCACCTGAACCTGGGAGGCAGAGTTTGCAGTGAGTGGAGGTCGCGCCATTGCACTCCAGCGTGGGCAACAAGACAAAACTCCATCTCAAATAATAATAACAAAGATGGACCTATGTACTGACTAGGAATTATCTTTAATACATATTGTTAAGTGAGAAAAGCAAGTGGAAGAACAGTGTGTATCCATTCATGTAGATCATCAGCAAAATCTAGATGGATTTTCTTATGCATTTATGTGAGTGCTTAGAACCAGGGACCTGGGAGGTTAACAAACTCCATGGTTGTCAGTGATCAACTCTGGGCAGGAGCCCAGGAGATAAACAAGACCTTTCTTATTCACTGAGGATAATTACTTATTGTTTTAATCTTTTACTCTGTTGTATCACTTAGATATATGTGGGTATTCATTTTTTTTTCTTAGTATGCCATTTGGTCTAGCAATTCCACTTCTAGGAACTACTCAAGGATGGACAGAGACACTATTGCAAGGATGATCACTGTAGCTTTGGTTACGTTTGTGGAAAAAAAAAAAGGAAAGCCCAAGTGTCCCAGGAGGGGGCACTGTCCTCGTACCTTATCACAAGCGGTCCGCTGAAAATCCAAGCAGCTAGTAAAGGGCTGCAAGAGGACATTTCATGGATGGCAAAGATGTTCCTATGATACATGTCGAGTTTTTAAAGTTGTAAAGCAGAATATATAATATGACACATGCAAAATGTATGTCTGTGTGTATTTTGTTGTCTGTATGTGAGTACATATGTGTGCCTTTTTTCCTGTTTCTATATTGTGGGTTTTGTATTTGTTTTTGTATCTATATACGTGTACATTTGTTTCTGTCTCTCTCTCTCTCTTTCTCTCTCTCTCTCTCTCTCTGTGTGTGTGTGTGTGTGTGTGTGTGTGTGTGTGTGTCTTCCTCTGTTTCTGCAAAGACAAGGGTTGGAGGAATCTACACTTATTTATTGATGATGCTTATCTCTAGGTTGTAGACTCGGGTAATTCTTCTCTCTCTTTTTTTTTCTTTTCCTTCTTTCCTATATTTATTTCTGCATTCCTCTGCAGTTTCTAAAGTTTCTTTTTCACATTGAATGTGTTTTGAAACAAACAAATAACTGTAAACAAACAAGCAAATCACCAATGTGGAAGGACTGAAGGAGGCACAATCCGGGATGAATTTCAGAGTGGGACCCACTCTTGCTGGGGTGGTAGGGAAGGCTGCTATGGGAGTGACAGCTGAGCGGAGACCCACGTGGTACTATAAGAAGCCAGCGGGATAGAGGTGGGCATTGGGAGGGAAGGGAGTACCAGGCAGAGGGAACAGCTAGGACAAAGGCCTTGAGGTGAGAGGAAGCTTAACCTATTGAAGAAGTGTAAGGCCAATGTGTCTGGTTGGAGGGTGGTGAGTAAGGGAGGGAGCAGCATGAAATAAAACTCCATCCATCCATCCATCCATCCATCCATTCATCCATCCATCCATCCAACCACCAGTACACCCACCCACCCATCCACCTACCCCCACCCATCTACCCACCCACCCATCCATTCATTCACCCACTCATCCGCCTACCCATCTATCCATGTATCCATCCATCCATCCATCCATCCATCCATCCATCCACCAGTACACCCACCCACCTATCCACCTACCTGCCCACCCATCTACCCACCCACCCATCCATTCCTCCACCCACCCATTCACCTACCCTTCCATCCACCAATACACCCACCCACTCACCCATCCACCTACCTACCCACCCATCTACCCACCCACCCACCCTTCCATCCACCAATACACCCACCCACTCACCCATCCACCTACCTACCCACCCATCTACCCACCCACCCACCCTTCCATCCACCAATACACCCACCCACTCACCCATCCACCTACCTACCCACCCATCTACCCACCCACCTACCCTTCCATCCACCAATACACCCACCCACTCACCCATCCACCTACCTACACACCCATCTACCCACCCACCCACCCTTCCATCCACCAATACACCCACCCACTCACCCATCCACCTACCCACCCACCCATCTACCCACCCACCCATTCATTCATCCACCCACCCATCCACCCACTTATCCATCCATCTATCCATCCATCCATCCATCCATCCATCCATCCATCCATCCACCCACCAACGCACCCACCTCCCATCCACTTACCCATCCACCTGTCTACCCACTCACCCATCAACCCACCCACCCACCCACCCATCCACCTACCCATCCATCCATATATCCATCCACCCATCCATCCATCCATCCATCCACCCATCCAACAAATAATTTACTGAGCACCTAGTATGTGCCAAGCATTGGTCTAGGTGCTGCACATACGGTAGTGAACAAAACAGTCGCAGCCCCTTCTCCCTCATCATAGTGAGGGAGACAGACTAGAGACTGTGTGTGTGTGTGTGTGTGTGTGTGTGTGTGTGTGTGTGTATTGGTAATAAAGCAGGATGTGGGGGAAGAGGAGAGAGCTATTTCAGCGAGAGTGGTCTGGGAAGGCCTCTCTAGGGAGGGAATATTTGAGCAAAGACTTGAAGGAAGCAAGGGAGAGCTGCGTGGAAACCTGGGGGAGAGTACCCAGGCGGAGGAAAAAGCAAGGGCAAAGGCCTTGGGGAGGGGCAGGCATGGTGTGTTTCAGGAATGGTGGGGAGGCCAGTGTGACTGGAGCAGGGAGAGGTGGTGAGAGTAGAGAGGGTGGTGGTGAGTCAGATAGGAAGTGGGGGACATTGTAAAGTTTGTTTCCAAGGACTGGGGAGCCCTGGAGTGTCTGAGACAGAGGTGTGAGGGTGTATGATTCTCAGTGTCAGCCTCACCTTCATCTGTACATCCAGGGTCTCAGCCGTGGTTGCTGGAGGTGCCACCAGACCATAGTTGATTCCAGCCACAGCATCTATTTTGGTCATTACTAGAGAGAAAGAAGATGGACCATGAGCTGGCTCCCATGGCAGCGTCACTGGAAGCTGAAATGCAGGATCAGAATCCCCTAAAATTGAATCAAGAACTGCAGTGCAAGTTTCATTCCCACCTCCTCCAGGGAGCTCTCCTTAAGGGAGCTCGCCTTAAGGGAAAATGAACCCACACCCCACATTCACAGACACCCCCTTACTCTCTTCTTCCAACAGCCCTGAGATGAGTCGCTAAGACACAGGGTCAAGGGCACAGAGAGACCTAGGCTTGAACGAAACTCTGGATGACCTTGGACAAGTCCTTGCACTTCTCTGAGCCACTTTTTGTCATTTGTAGAACAGAGAGAACCCTAGTGACCTCACAGATGCTGGGAGGGTTTTGAGAGAAAGTGGGTGCCCAATGCCCTGTCCATGCAGAGGCTCAGAAGCCAGAGAGGATCATTGTTAGGATCATTGATAATAGCCCAGGCTGAGCCCTGGCTGGCTCAAGTCTGAAGAGTTTCTCTGTTTCCCAGTAGTAATCAATGAGAATTAAATAAATATCCCTTTTCTCAGTTAGCAGGGAAGAAACCAAGTCTCAGAAATCCAAGTTATCCAATGGTTGGTGAGTGATGAAGCTGGGATTCAGACCAAAATCTTTTTCCTGCCTCTTGAGGCCAAACCTTGGGCACTGCAGCTGCATTGAACCTACCCAGGATGGGCTCCTGTTCTGGAGGAAGAAAATGCCTCTTACATGGGCATATACTATGTGCCAGCCATGCCAGGCTTCACAGCGAGGTAGTCCTGAGAGCAGCTGAAAGCCCAGGCTCTGGAGTGAAGGAAACCTTAGCTCCAGATTTGTATCTTGCGTCTGCTTCTTGATGGCTTCATGACTCTGGACAAGTCTCACCTACTCTCTCAGCCTCAGGTTCCTCACGTTTTTTTTTTTTTTTTTTTTGAGACAGAGTCTTGCTCTGTCACCCAGGCTGGAGTGCAGTGGCATGATCTCGGCTTACTGCAACCTCCGCCTCCTGGGTTCAAGCGATCCTCCTGCCTCAGCCTCCTAAGTAGCTGGGATTACAGGCACCTGCCATGACGCCTGGCTAATTTTTGTATTTTTAGTAGGGACAGGGTTTCTCCATGTTGGCCAAGCTGGTCTTGAACTCCTGACCTCAGGTGGTCCGCCTGCCTTGGCCTCCCAAAGTGCTGGGATTACAGGTGTGACCCCAGCCAGGTTACTCCTGTGTAAAACGGGGAGAATAATGCCTCTCTCAGGGGAGTGTTGGGAGGCTGAGAGGGGACAATTTCCTGAATGCCTGCCACAGTTCTTTGCAGCTTGCCAAGTACTTGGGGGTGAAGATTATTGTCCCCATTTTAAGGACATGGAAACTGAGATCCAAAAAGAAGTGACCAATATCAGATCTCAGGCCAGTCATGTGTCTCTGGCCTCAGAGAGCTGGGGGTATTTGGTTGTTTGGCCCTTGCAGAGCTGAGGGAATGAGGCAGTATGGGCTGTTTGTCCTCCTCACTTCTGGACCTAGCACAAGGACTTGATCCAATGCTAGCTGCCGCTTGAAAATAATCTACTACTCTGCTCATTCCCACCCAGGCCCAGGGCTGTCTGGGAAACTTGCTGGCCCCATCACATCCATCCTGACGTCCTCACTCCCTCCCCTTTCTGTTCCTTTCTATCCTTGATCCTCATCCAGCCCTCACCTGGCAGAGTCTGGAAATAAGGTTGCAGCTCGGAGGATACAGAATTAGTCACTTTCTCGCAAACCTGGGGAGAACCAAACAAGTAATCAGTTAGGTCTTCCCATAGTGAAAAATGTCCCTTGGCAATAACGGGCCAGATATGCCTTGCTTTCCTTGAATGTTTTCTTGAAAATTATGTAGCCAATCAAGTTTCCCTTTTCTTTTTGGCCACCAGGAAGCTCAGAGTTGAACATGTAGCTTAGAAATAATAACTGTATATGACTGTATGGCCTACATAACTGCATTCTATTTCCTGCCCTGGTGTGTGGAACTTTCCTGATGGGTGTTTATGTTTTCTATTTTATAAGGTGTTTTTTTTTGTTGTTGTTGTTGTTGTTTTGTTTTTTCTTTTGTTTCTGTTTGATTTTGCTGTCGCAGATCCTTTGTGGAATGAGGTAATAAACAAATACGAGGTAGTCAATGGCCAGGCTTCCCTTATCTGGGCTTCTGGGAGCATGGGCAGGCTTTCTGCTTAAGTCTAGGTGGGCATCCTCATGTTTGGTATGTATGGCCAGAGAAGCCATTCCCTACCTGCCTTTGCCACCCCACCCCAATCCCCCTGTCCCCTAGCCCATGACTCACAGTGGAACAAACACTAGCCTGAGAAGATCTGTGTTGGGTCACACACTGACTTTGACACTGAAGAAGTTGTTCCATTTATCTAGACCTCTATTTCTTCATCTGTAAAACGGAACATGGCAAATTACATTTTCCATTCCATTTGCTCTTCTGTAATGTGGCCTTGCCACACCCCCAACCAAGAGATGCAGTCTGTGAACTTGCCACTAGAATCTGGGCTTGGCGACTTGCTTCTAAGCAACAGAACACAACAATACACCTGACCTTTGTGTAACTTCAGAGGTGAGGTCATAAAAGGCTGTGCAGAACCCACTCAATGCCATGAGAAGCCCAAGCCCTGTGGAGGGACCATGGAAGTGGCTTGGGTCAATAGTCCCAGCAGAGCTGAGCCTTCAAGTCTTCCTAGCCCAGGCACCAGAGATGGGAGAGAGGAACTCTCCAGGTAATTCTAATATGGAACTTTTGAGTCTTCTGAAGTGAGGGCCCAGACCTCATGGAGCAGAGAGCTCAGCCATCCCTGTCATGCCCGTTTCCTGATGCACAGAATCCATGAACGTTAACAATGGCGGTTGTTTTATGATACCAAATTTTGAGTTGTTTGTTTTCAAGCAATAGATAGCTGGAATATAGGATTTAAACCACAGCCTTCCCCTCATGAAGAGATTGGGGCTGGGGCTGGTGGTCAGACAAGCTCCTTCCCTCCCTCTCCTGATGTTGCTCTCGAATGGCCTTCCCCTCAGTAACCCAGCAGTCTCTTCAGTCCTTGCCTTTCTTGACTACTGGGTAGCTCCTGGTGTGGTTGCCTATTTCCTTCTAGAAACACTCCTTCTAGAGTCCTGTGACCAAGGCCTTCTGCTTTCTTCCTATCCCCTACAGGCTTTTCCCCAGACTTCTTTGCAAGCTCTTCCTCTTTCACTGAGGATGTGGGAGCTTCTCTGGGCTTTCTTCCTGGCTCCCTGTCCCTTCCACTTAGGCCCTCTTCTTGAGCCATTTCAGGCATCCCCACGGCCCCTGTGGCAGATGCTGCAGCGCCACACCCACACTCTCTGGACTGTGCTCAGAAGTGCCAAGCAGTTAGGACCCTAAGAACAGCCTTCAGTGAAAGAAGGGTAGGAGGTGGTAGAAAAATACCCCAGCCTTCTTCCTGCTTCTGGGACAATTCTGAGGTGTGCTCCCCACCATTCCTCTGAGAATTGCCAGCAGGACTGAGTCCCAGTTGCCCATAGCAGCAACCCACTCAGTAAAGGCCCTTCCCTGCCTCCTGACCTCCTCACTGCGCTGCCTGGGAACCCCTCCCAATAAATGACGTGCACCCAAACCCTGACTCAGTATCTGTCTTTGGGATCCCAGGCGGAGTCACCTCCACTGCTCCCAATGTGTGGCCAGTACCCAGGCCTTACTTTGCAGCCCAGGCTTCTCCTCTGAGCTTCAGCCTGGGGACCCAGCTGCCTCATGGACAACTAACTGTCCCTGGGTGTCCTACTGGTCCCCAAGGCTGGCACATCCCAAACCAGACTCCTCAGGTTCTTACTCCTCCTTAGGTTTGGCTGCACCATCTGCCTAGAGATCGCGTCTATCGTCTTCTGCCCCTCCTTCTACACTGCCAATCGAGTTATTTTTCCTGGGGTATGGAGGGAAGAAAAGGGGAAAGAGGGAAGAGGGGAAGAGAAAGAAGGAAGAAAGGGAGAAAAGGAGAAAGGGAGGGAAGGAAGAAAGAAAGGAAAGAAAGAAAAGAAAGGAAGAGCTGGGTGCGGTGGCTCACGCCTGTAATCCCAGTGCTTTGAGAGGCCGAGGTGGGTGGATCACTTGAGGTCAGGAGTTCGAGACCAGCCTGGCCAACATGGTGAAATCCTGTCTCTATCAAAATATACAAAAATTAGCCAGGCATGGTGGCAGATGCCTGTAATCCCAGCTATTTGGGAGGCTGAAGCAGGAGAACCTCTTGAACCCGGGAGGCAGAGGTTGCGGTGAGCTGAGACTGTGCTACTGTACTCCAGCCTGGGCAATAGAGCGAGATTTCATCACCAAAAAAAAAAAAAAAAAAAAAAAGAAAAGAAAAGAAAGGAAGAAGAGTGGGAAGAAGGAAAGGAAGGAAGGAAGGAGGGAAGAAGGAAAGGAAGGAAGGAAGGAGGGAAGACAGCAGTGAGAAGGAGGGAAGGAGAAAATTTGGTTTCCCTGAAGAGTGTTTCTACCACGTAAGGCTCTTGAAGTCCTAAGAGGACCTGGACTGGCATTCTCTGAGGAACCTGCGCCTCTTTTCCAAATGACCCAGGAACAGAGGACAGTACAGCTGGCAGCTGGGGCCCTGCTGGACTCCTGAGCTGCCCCTCAGGCATTGTCACCAGTGTTGCTCACCCATCAGGGCCAACAGACGGCTCCAGATCGCAGCAAATCCTGGTGGGAGCCCAGCTCCCTGCCTGCTCTTCCCTTCATGCACACTTTGTACTGACGCAGGCTCTTCTTTCCCTCAGACACAGCCCCTACATGCTGTATTCCCTGGGGGCAGACTCTCTGGCTCACTCCTCACCATTTCCAGTCCCTCCTGGCATCATGACATCTCATTCCTTCATTCATTCATTCAGGTCAGTACTTGCTACTAAATTGGATCTTATGATTAAGAGCGAGGCTCATCTCTGAGGCAGGGTAGCCTGGATTTGAATTCAAGCACTATTACTTCCGCTTTCTGTATCTCAGTTTACTCACCTGTAAAATAGGGATAATCATGGAATCTCTCTCACAGGGGATTAAATGCCAGAATGTGTGGATTAAATGCTGGAATCCATGGAAAGAGTTCTTAGCATAGTGTCAGATCACTGTAAACACTCAGTATATTATATGGGCCAACACCATCACCATCCCCACTATCACCATAACCATCAACCTCACTATCACCATTGAAACTGCCCAGGATGAGCTCCTGCCTTGGAGGAAGAAAATGCCTATTAAATGGGCATATACTTACCACCATCACCGTCACCATCAACAGTCTCACCATCACCATCACCATCATGATCATCATCTCCACCATTATCATCATCCCCACCATCACCATCATCAATCTTACCATCACCACCATCATCATCATCATCCCCACCATCACCATCACCACCATCATCATCCCCACCATCACCATCACCATCATTATCATCATCCCCACCATCACCATCACCATCACCATTATCATCATCCCCACCATCACCATCACCACCATCATCATCCCCACCATCACCATCACCATCATTATCATCATCCCCACCATCACCATCACCACCATCATCATCCCCACCATCACCATCACCATCATTATCATCATCCCCACCATCACCATCACCATCATTATCATCATCCCCACCATCACCATCACCATCATTATCATCATCCCCACCATCACCATCATCATCATCATCCCCACCATCTCCATCACCATCATTATCATCATCCCCACCACCACCACCATCATCATCCCCACCATCACCATCACCATCATTATCATCATCCCCACCATCACCATCACCATTATCATCATCCCCACCATCACCATCATCATTATCATCATCCCCACCATCACCATCATCATTATCATCATCCCCACCATCACCACCATCAATCTCACCATCACCACCATCATCATCATCCCCACCATTACCATCACCACCATCATCATCCCCACCATCACCATCACCATCACTATCACCATCACCATCATCAGTATCATCATCCCCACCATCACCATCATCAATCTCACCATCACCACCATCATCATCATCTTCCCCACCATTACCATCACCACCATCATCATCCCCACCATCACCATCACCATCACTATCACCATCACCATCATCATTATCATCATCCCCACCATCACCATCATCAATCTCACCACTACCATCATCATCATCCCCACCATCACCATCACCACCATCATCATCCCATCACCATCATCATCATCAACCTCACCATAATCATCATCACCATCACCATCACCATCCTCATCATCTCCACCATTACTATCACCATCATCAACCTCATAATCACCATCAACCTCACCATCACCATCATCACCATCATCGCCATCATCATTATCATCCTCAGCATCACCATCATCATCATCATCCCACCATTACCATTACCATCACCAACCTCACCATCACCATTATCATCCTCACCATCACCATCATCATCATCATCCCTACCATTACCATTACCATTATCAACCTCACCAACATCATCATCATCATCAACAGCAGCAGCAGCATTACTACTTATTAGCTTGGCTGCTATAGAGAGGCCACTTTTAGATGGTACTAAGAAATAATCGTTGTAATTGTTCCAAATGTTAAATATATCTCAACACTCCTCTCAGACTGTTACTTGATTATACAGACAGCTGAACTGTGGGTGAGCTAGCCTAGTGAGTGAGCACATTTTCTGGATTATCTCATGAATCCTTACAGTGCCTTGGTGAAGAAGGTATTAATGTCCCCCCAACCATTTTTTTTTTTTTTTTGAGACAGAGTTTCACTCTTGTTGCCCAGGCTGGAGTGCAATGGCATGATCTTGGCTCACCACAACCTCCAGCTCCCGAGTGCAAGCAATTCTCCTGCCTCAGCCTCCCGAGTAGCTGGGATTACAGGCATGCACCACCACGCCCAGCTAATTTTGTATTTTTAGTAGAGACAGGATTTCTCCATTTGGTCAGGCTGGTCTTGAACTCCTAACCTCAGGTGATCCACCTGCCTCAGCCTCCCAAAGTGCTGGGATTACAGGCATGAGCCACCACGCCTGGCCTAATGTCCCCATTTTACAGATGGTAAAATTGAGTTTCAAAAAGGTCAAGTAATTTCCTCAAGGTTACACAGCTAGTTAAGCCCTGGAGCCAGAGCCAAAACCTACCCTGAGACCCTACCCTGAGACTTTGGCTGGGGATTGTCCTGCTCACTGGAACTGTCCCATCTAATCCCAACCGAGCCACTGGCTCCACTCTTGCCATGTGACTCTAAAACCCATTCTATAGTCCACTGTGTTATGCATTTTGACAAACATGTATTGATTTCTTGCTTTTTAAGCTTTTGACACAGTATCTTCACATAGATGATCTCACTTGATTGATGCCCCCCATCTGTATTTTCAGTGTCTTTAACAAGGAAACCAACATCTTCCACCTAGAATACTGCACGAGCCTCCTCAGTGGTCTCCTTGCCCCTACTCCTGGACCCTCCAGTCATTCCCACGGCGGACAGGGAAATTGTTGTAAAGCACAGATCTGGCCAGGTCACCCACTTGCCTAAAACCTTCAGTGGCTTCCATTGCCCTCTGGAGAGAGCCAAAACTCATTGCTTTTTGAGACAGGCTCAGATGATTCTTAAAAACTGATAATTTGTTAATGGAAAACCAGCCAAACGAATGGCCTGGTCCCTTAGCCGAAGTATCTGGGTTGCAGGTTTAGGCTATGGGCACGGTTCGGGGAGTGCTGGCTGATACCTGTCTCTTGTACTAGTTCCAGCCTCAGGGAATGGGCTACGGCTGGGGTTTGGCCAAAGCCCAGAACTGCAGCTTCATCAATGGCATTTGTTCTGAATGGGGAGCATCAAGGAAGGAACTTGGGGTGGGTGGGGTGGAGGGAGGCTAGCAGGGCTATGGGAAGAGAAGGAGGCAGAAAGAGAATGGCATTTTCTCAGCAGGGAGGAAGGCTGGGGAAAAGTAGAGGTGGCCCAAGCAGGCATGAGGGAAAGTTTGCTGGGAGTGTGGGAAGTGATTGTCTCTTGGTCTCTTGGTGGATTCTTCAGCAAAACATACATGACTGGCTTTTAGAGCTAGGGTTGTGGTTTCAAAGGACTGTAAGGACTACCAAGGGGTCTGGAGTGACAGCAGAGTGTCCGTAGAAGGGGGAGGTGTGTGGTTACTAAGGGCCCTTCCCCTCTGTTCGCTGGTGGGGATCCGAGCCCCTCCTACCTGGCTGTTCATCTTGTTTCGAAGCGCAGACTCAATTTTTTTGCGGAAGAGTCGGATCAGCCACCTAGAGATGGGCAAGTAGGGACATAGATGAGGCTTTTTGGTTGTCCCTGGGCTGGATTCGTGAGGCTGCCTCATCTCAAAAGCTTTCTTCCCTCCTAGAAACAGGCCTTGGCACCCTCTCCCCTGAGCTCTAACTGCACACACCCCATCAGACTCTTCTCCCCGATTTAGTGACCTGTTCATGAGGCTATTTCCTGAATCCCTGCATGGCTGGGCCCTGTCCCAGTCTCATTCCTCACCAGTCCCCTCCCTTGCTGCACACTAGCCACACTGGCCTGCCATGTCCTCTCTCCTATGTGTCCTCTCACCACCGTGCCTTTGCACATGCTGTTCCCTCTGCTTAAAACACCCCCGTCCCCAACACCTCCCTAACTAATGCCTACTTATCCTTTCATCTCAGTTCAAATGTCATTTCACCAAGGAAGAATTGGCCTGCTCCCAGATGGGGTCAGAGCCTCCGGTTCTCTGCCTTCTTAGAAGTTTGTACCTCTTTTTCTTAATTCTTATCTCCTTTTGTAATTCGGTGTGGGCCATTCATTCATACAATGCTTTGGTTAATGATTGTCTTCCCCACTGGGCTGAAAACTTTAAGAGTACAGGACTGTGTGGCTGAGTCTGGGGTGAAATAGACCTGGACTTGAACACTCATTAGCTGTAGCAACTTAAGTTATTGCCTATCTCTCCATGCCTTGGTTTTCTCCCCAGAAAATGGGGGTAATAATAGACCGACCTCACAGAGTCATGGTGTGGCTTGAATGAGATAATGAGTGTGATCAAATCAGTGCTGGGCACAGTCAGCCTCTGACCAATATTAGCTCTTGCTAAGTTTTCACTGGTCACTCCTGTTTCCTGACCACGTTGCACAAGCCTGGTGCAGAGCTGATTCTCACTAGATATTTGTTGAATGGATGGATAGATGAATGCCTACAGATTTGTGATGAGGATATGATTTAGTGCATATGTAAAGTGCTTAGTATGAGCCTGGGACATAGTAAGTGCTCAGTAAAGTCTGCTGGATGAATATGGAATGAACAAATGATGCCTTGAGAAAGAGACAGTGTCTGCTTCATCTGTGGGTCCCTGGCTCCCATACCATGCCTGAGGCCTCTGAGCAAGGCCTGGCATGCAGGTGGCACTCTGGATGTGTTTTCAGAATACAGGGATGATTGGGAGAGTTCTTCTTTAGGTCCCTCCTCCCAGCCACAGTCCTGAGAGTCCATACCCCACTTTGCTCTTTGAGATGCGCACGTGGACACTGTTGATGTGGCTGCTGCAGCTGGAGCAGGTGATGGTGGGCTTGCCTGATGTTGGGTTACTGCCCAGCTTCAGATCAGCTGAAATGGACATGCCTTCTATGCTCAGGTCAAAATTGCCGCTCGTTTTTCTGAAGAAGAACAAAGAGGAATGTGGGACAAATCCTTTCTTCCCACTGCCATTCAAACTTTACCCCAGTGCTGGAAGGCGGGTTTTGTTATTATCCCCACTCCAGGTGAGGAGGTACAGTTCAGAGAGAAGAGGCAGCTTGCCCAAGATCACACAGCAGCCGAGTGGGAGAGTCAGGAATCCAACCTGAACTCGGAACTCATGTTTGCCTGGCAGAAACCTGCTCTTAACCACTGCTTCAGCCGCTGCCCTAGCTGTGTGGCCTTGGGCATGTTTCTTACCTCTCTGAGCTTCCATTTCCTCCCTCAGACCCTGGATCAGCAGTCGGACACCAGAGTGTGTGTCTCAGCTTTGCTACTAAAAAGCTGGGTGTTTGGGGCCGATGACTTTCATTCATTAATGCCCCCATTAATTCAGTAATGAGGTTAATAACTCCTCCTCCAGGGATGAAATGGGTTTTGGATAAGACAGTGGACATTCTTTTGTTTTTGTGTGTGATCAATAAGGGAAAAGACAGATGCAAAACAGCCCAGGGGGAGAGTTAAGTGATTCTTATTGTGGGGAGGAGACACATCCAGCAGTTCTTGTAAGGGCGGGCAGACTCACGCCCCTTTCATCCGCCAGGGCAGTTTCTCCTCCATTTTCCTCCCTAGATTCCCCAGAAAGGAGACCTTCCTAAAGCGACGGTCAGTCTGAACCACTATTGCTAATGGGCAGGGTAGCTGTGGGGAGAGCCCAGGACTTAGATTTGGAGTTGTAGTTTGGGTTATTTACCCCTATTTTTCACCCTCCCCTGCATTCATACCCTCACCATTGCCTATCATGGCAGGGTTGAGGAGGGTGCCTTTGCTTGCCCTTGACTTTGGGCTTGGCCACATGAAATGATTTGGCCAGTGGTATATAAGTTCTGAGCCTGGGCCTTAAGAGGACCTGTGTGTTCCTGCTTTCCCTTTTTGCACCTCTGCTATCACCAAGAATATGCTCTGCATAACCCACTGGTCCGAGGAGGAGGAGACACAGGTGGAGCCAAGCCTCCTCTGCTAAGCCCAACCCAGATCAGCTGAGCCCCAGCCGACACACAGATACATAAACGATGACAGCTGATTGTTGTTTTAAGCTACAGAGTTTGGGATGGTTTGTTACACAGCAATAGCTAACTGATAAACAGAATAAATTAAAGGTTCCACTTAGCTTTCCACCCTAAGCCACATGCACCAACTCAGCCTTGCCAGTATCCTGCACTGAGATGTGGATAAATGCTCAGCTATTAATCAAGGGTTATGTTGAATCTTCTCATGTGAAGAATTTCCTGAGGAACACTGTGGCGATAGGTGGTGATAGGCAAGGCAAAAATTGGGCATTCCAGAGATGCTGACTCTCTAATTCCGTCCAAATATCACCAAGAGCGCACCCAACAAACCGCAAGCACGGAAACGCACAAGAATCTTTTTCGTGCCTTCCATTTCCCACTGATCTTGATATTGGCGTTGCTGATGGAGAACTTAAGGCCCACATTGGGCACCATGCTTATCTGGGAACTGGGAAGCTGGAATTCACGGATGTCCATGCTGCAAAGGAGAAATGTGAATTTCATATAATTGCATATACTCCTAGGTGCCCACATGAGGACTTCATTAATGGTTAATGCAGACTCATCCCCCACCACCCGGTCCTTCACTCCATCCATTCCAGGAGGAGCCCAAAGCTAAGAAAGCAGGCTTGGCAAATATGTAGGCAACTGGAGTGGCTTAGGTTTTGAAGTCAGAAAAAACTTGCATTTAAATCCTGCTCTTTAATATACTCTTGGGTTACCCTGGGCATAATTACCCCAAGCCTCAGTTTCCTGATCTATAAAATGGGCACAGTGATCTCTATTTTGCAGGGTGTGTGACATTCAATGAAGATAAAATAGAAGGCCCTTTAACTGGAAGCTCTGTACAGGATAGCGCGGTATAGCTCTGTCTTGTTTCACTATTGCAGCCCCAGATACTGCTGTGTCAGACATACAGTGGGTGCTCAAAATATCTGTGAATGAATGGGTGTGTAAAACTCTGCAGAGGACTTTTATGGGTTTTCTGCCCAGTGCACAGCCCCCTTCTTGTGATAACAGAACTACTAGATTATTTAGGGGGAGCCCCTCCCCACATCTGTTCCATGCCACTCCAAAGAAAGTTGACCTCACGTCCATCTTCAGGGGGTGGAGCTTGCAACTTAGGCTCAGCCAAGTAGTGTATTTCATTCCCTGGCCACAGTGATTGGCTCAGGGCTGTGTACATAATCTAAGGTGGGCCAGTCAGAGTGAGTCTTAGGGCTCTCTGTTCAGAGTGCTGAGCAGGAGATCTAGCGAGACTTACTGGTGGCTGTCTTGCCTCTGGAGGGGACACACTGCCTGTGAATTAGGCCTGTCCAAGGAAGTGATGCTGAGAGGTGGCAAGAGAGAAACAGGGCCCAGTGACATGTAAGCCTGCCTCAAGGTGAACCTGAAGCCAGACTCTTCCAGAGACTTTTCGGTCATGTGAGCCAATGCATTCTGCCTTAAGCCATTTTGGAAAAGATTTTCTGACCTTGAAACCTTGCACATTCTAATTGACATATGGCACAGGGTTTGGGGGCTCATGACATATTTCCTGGGAGTCGTGGTTTTTGTGGCTTCCTCCACACTCAGCTGGGAGGTTGCCTCCCCTTGGGATGATGTAAACACAGGCTTTGGGATATGAAACTCTGTGAGTTGAGGAGTTTGTGGCTCTGCATTCTAGCTCTTGGTGGCCCCAGAACACTACAAGTCCTGCAAATCGAGGATTGAGCTCTGACAGGCCTCACCTGTAGAAGCTATAATGCCCCTTCCCAAGATGCTTGATCTTAAAGCTTCCTGAGTAGTCAGGAATCTTGATCCTTTTCAGCTCCTTCTGCAGCGCGGCCGTCCCCTGCTGGCTGGCTGAAGGGAGAAGGCAGGGGTGACAGTCAGAGGCACAGCCTGGAGCAGGGGGCAGACGGGCAGGGCAGGCTCTGGACCCTGGGCCCCTGTTCGTAGCATGGACAGTGGCACTGGAAGGGTCAAAAACAGGGATCAGTTAAGGTTTCCTAGAAAAGGCCAAATAGTAAACTGACCCTTTATAGGAAACCGTATTGCCTCTGTCACAAATACTCAGCTCCGCCATTACTGCCCAAAACAGCCATAGACAATATCATGTTCTTGTATGTGCCTGTATTCCAATAACACTTTATTTGTTGCCATTGAAATGAGAATTTCATATAACTTTCACATGTTGTGAGATAGTATTTTCTTCTTTTGTTTTTGTTTTGAGACAGGGTCTCGCTATGTCGCCCAGGCTGGAGTGCAGAGGCATGATCATGGCTCACGGCAACCTCGACCCACCGGACTCAGGTGATTCTCCCACCTCAGCCTCCCTAGCAGCTGGGATCACCGGTGTTCGCCACCACACCAGGCTAACTTTTTAAAATTTTTTTTAACATTTTTGCAGAGATCTGGGGTTTCACCATGTTGCCCAGCTGGTTTTGAACTCCTGGGCTCAAGTGATCCTCTTGCCTCAGCCTCCCAAAGTGCTGGAGTTATAGGCATGAGCCACCATGACCAGCCCTTTTGATTTTTTCCCATCATTTAAAGATATTAAGACCATTTTTGTCTTATAAGCCATACAAAAACTGAGGGCTATAGTTTGCTGACCCCTGGTCTAAAATATCACCCCTGAAACACCCAGTTATGCCTCCTGCTAGTATTTGTTGGATACTTAATTTGTTATTTGCTCTATGCTACACCCCCACAGATCTCCCACCTCTCTGGGTTTTGGACTGTCTCCCCAGGGCCTTTGCACGTGCTATTCTTGCTCCCTAAGAAATTCTTCCCTCCCATATTCATCCGATCAGCTTCTAGTCAGCTCATTCATCACTTCCTCTGGGAACCCTCCCTGGCCCAGTAGATCAGAGCAACACCCTGTGTTATTCTCATGATGCTGTGGACGGGTCCTTTGGAGCCCCTGTTACCATCTGTAATTATGCATTTATTCACGTGACTCTGACTAATGTCTCTTCCCTATTACATGTAAGCCTCCTGAGGTCAGCAGCAATCTGTTTTATTTACTAATGTGTCCACTACATTCCCATTGTGCCTGACACTTTGAAGGCACTTAAGATTTGTTAGATGAGGCTGGGTGCGGTGGCTCACACCTGTAATCCCAGCACTTTGGAAAGCCAAGGCAGGTGGATCACTTTAGGTCAAGAGTTCAAGAGTTCAGCCTGGCCAACATGGTGAAACCCCGTCTCTACTAAAAATACAAAAAATTAGCTGGGTGTGATGGTGCACGCCTGTAATCCCAGCTACTTGGGAGGTTGAGGCAGGAGAATCGCTTGAACCCCGGAGGCGGAGGTTGCAATGAGCTGACATGGCACCGTTGCACTCCGGCCTGGGCCACAGAGCGAGACTCGGTCTCAAAACAAAACAAAAAAAGATTTATTAGATGAATAAATAATGTCCTAATGGCAGGAATTCTACCACCAGTTATGATGTGGCTAACAGCATCAAAGAACCAATTAAAAGGCAGACACATTACCTGAAAAGGAGTAAGTAATAAGATGAGGGAGCCCAGACTTTGGGTTTTCTCGGAGCCAGTTAGGAAATAATGATATCAATGAAATGTATCGAGCTTTACTCTGTGCCAAGCACTGTTCTAGGCTCTGTATATGTATGAATTTGTACAATCCTAGGAAGTAGGTCCTGTCACTACCCCCATTTCACAGATAAGGAAGCTGAGGCTCAGAAAGCTGAGGTGACTTGCTAGGGGCCCACAGCTGACAAGGGGCAGAATTTGAATCCAGGCCTTCTGGTCTCAGAGCCCATGCCCTAGAGAAGGCTTTCTGGGGGTTCAAAAGTAAATGACACATAACTGGTTACTGTGTGGAGGGAAAAAAAATGTGCGGTGGCCAGGATCCGTAAGTTGACAGGGGCCAGGCCTCGAAGGGTCTCAAATGCCATGCCAAAGGGTCAGGATAGCTTCTGAAGGCAGTAGGGAGCCACGGAGAATGTGAGCCAGGGGAAGACGTGAAGGGATTTGCTGCATTCCAGAAAACTCACTCTGATTGGCACAAGGGGCCTGGGTAGAAGGGGAAACTGAGGCTGCTATGACGGAGCATGAAGACCACTGAACTTAAAGACCCTGACTGAGCCTCTGCTCCGACAGGCTTCAGGGCCATACTCATTCCTCCTAGCTCTTCTGTCTTCTGTGGCCTTCTGTCTGCAGCTCTAGGATTCAGTGATGTCCTGCTGGGCTGGGGTGGGAATTCAGGGGTGGGATACCAGGTCCCCTGAGTCCTGTCTGTTTCCCCAGCGCACCCCAACTGGTGAGGCTCTGCCTTCCGTTTGGTCTGATTTCCCTGGGGCTGGGTGTCACCCACTGCTCTGCAGGTCATCTCTCTGCCACTGGGAGGCAGCATCAAGCAACCCCGCTCTGGGGCATCAGGCAAGACCAGAGCTCAAATCCAGGCTGCCCACTTCTCGTGTGTAAATGTGGATAGCAGCAGTTTGTCTTACACAAGGCTGAAGTGAGGGTAAATGAGATTGTGTGTGTAAAGTTACTAGCTCAATGCCTGGCACAGGTTAGAGCAGGTCTTTCTCTCCTCTGCCTGGGCCTGGGTGAGTGGTCTGGGGGGACCCTCTTCGTGTCACCCAGCAGAGCACTGTGCACAGTATGGCCGCCAGCCCCTGTGCTGGGGAGAGCACGGGGTGGGGAGGTCCTCCCACACTCTCCCTCTGACCCTGCTCAGCCTCCTCAGCATCGAGAGGCAAACGGCAAGGCTGAGAACTGGCTTTGGAAAGAAGAGAAGGGCTTAGAAGTCCAAGGTGGAGTTACATAGAGGGAAGGAGGGGACCATGAGGACCCTCAGGAGTCTGAGCACTGGATTTGGAGTCTCTAGACCAGTGCTCCAATCCCAGCTCTGCCATCCCAGCCCTGCAATCTTAGGCAACTCGCTTTGCCTCAGTTTCTTCATATATAAAATGGGGGCAAGGGGACGTGCCCTGAGGAGCGATGAGCGTGGCAGGTGCTGGATCTAAAGCGCTGCACACAGTAGATGCTCAGTAAGTGCTCCTCAGGGGTGGAGAGGAGGGAAGGGAGGCATCCAATTACCGTAGTCCAGGCCCTTCTGGGAGATCCTGACCAGGACGCCAGGGTTGACGGCCGCTGTCACGGCGGTGCCTATGGCTACCAGCACCAGCAGGGACACCCATCTCGGCGTGTTGCGAGGGCCCCTGGCCATGTCCTCTCTCATCCTCCAGAGCTGCCAAAACCTCAAGGCCTTGAGGTGGAACCAGGGAGCTTTAAAAGAGTTGGCTGGGGAAATGCAAGTCAGTAGAATGTGGAAAGGAGGAAGGAACTGGCCAGAGTGGGAAAGAGGGAGGGCAGCTGTGGTTTTCCACTCTGGGTAGGGCCCCACAGGCAGGGAGATGTGCAGCCTGGGATGCTCGCATGTGCATGTATGCATGCGTGTGTGTGCGCGGGTGTACATGTGTGTATGTGTGTGTGTAGATTGGTTCCCCTCCCTAAGCACCCCATCCCCCGCTCTGTGCCCCCACCCAAATGCCCCCACCTACGGACTCCCTTGAAGGTGAGTGGCACAGACATAAGGATTCATATTTTTCTTTCTACTTTTGATTTCTTTTGTATTTTTGATAGTAAAACATTTAAGAAAACAGATGCTTTAGTGTTTTCTTGTCCTGAGAGGCAGTAGTGATAATGATTAAATGCTCACATTTTAGAGTCTAGTATCTTGGCTGTGGTTTTAAATCTTAGCCCTGTCATTCTCTAGTAGTCTGACCTCAGGCAAGCCCTTTAACCTCTCTGAACTTCAGTTTTCTCTTCTGCAGAAGAGAAATATATAGTATTGCTCCCTCTCTGGATTGTAGAGAAGTTAAAATGAGCTTAAAACCACGTAAAGCATTTAGCATAGTGCCCGTGCAAAATAAATATCCAAATGCTAGCTATTAATGTTATCCTGATTTCAAAAGTAACCCATGTTTATTGGCCAAAATTTGAGAAAGAAACAAGAGAATACAAATTACACGTGACTCCCTCTTCCAGAGACAAGCCAAAGTGTATTTTAGAGTATTTCTTTTCTCCCTTTTTGTTGGTAAGCATAGGTAGAGAGTCCATGTTTGTTTGTTAACCAATATGGGATCACCTGGTCAGTTTGGTAAAGTTCCCTTTTTTCGAGAAACAATATGTAGCAAATGTTCTTCTCCAGCATTAAGTATTTCATTGCTTTATCATCCCACAGCTTTCTTATCCAAGCTTCTGTTTTTGTACATTTTTACTCCTTCCTTTGGCAGATGTAGAACCTGGGGCTTCACCAGAGGAAGCGTTCTTCCCACAGTCACTCAGCAAGCTGCTAGCAGAGCGAGGATCAAAACACAGCCCTCCAGATGCATCCCACACCAGCCCGAATCCCTCAGCGCCTTGGGATTTGGGGGGATGTAGACACTCCCCACTGCCAACCCAGCTTTCCAGACAGGTCCCTGTCTGCTCAGCCCCTGCCCCTCCCTCTGCAGCAGCCTCAGGCCTTGGGTGGGCTGGAACCCCACTGGGCAGCCTGCTCTGTCTCCATGGTGATGAGAGGAGGGGCGGGGCTGCAGAGGGGGCAGCCAGCTTCTTTCCCGCTGGGTTCTCATCAGCCCCCTAGTGCCCTGTCTCCCTTTTAGATTTTATGAAAGTCTAATGAAGTCCGCTGAGCCCGGAGGACGTGAGACCTTCTGAAGTTTTCTTCTTTTTTTCTTAAAAGTTTCTTTCTTCCTCTCTTCGTTTGGTTCTAAAAGAGTCTCCCCTCCTGCTTTCATCTGCAGCAACTAGAATTCTTCTGGCTTGCTTCAGAATGAAAGCAGTGGCCATGTGTGAAGCATCCACTGTGTGCCAGATGCTTCACATGCATCATCTCCAAGCCAAAAAACAACCCTGAGAGAGGGATGATTCTTCCCCATTTTGTTTATTATTATTATTATTATAGAGATGAGGTCTTACTATGTTGTCCAGGCTGGTCTTGAACTCCTGGGCTCAAGCAATCCTCCTGCCTCAGCCTCCCAAAGTGTTAGGATTAAGGCCGAGCCACACCATGCCTGACCTCTTCCCCATTTTGGAGACAAGGAAACTGAGATGCAGCGATCACATTACTGTCATGGTCATTCCTCCTTTCATGCAGAGAAGATTTTCCCTTACCTGAGGCAGGTGCCAGGAGGACTCATGACGGTAGGCCCTCACCCCAGCTCTCCCTTTTTCCAAGTGATTTGAGCCCCCAGACTCAGATGTCTGCATCTGTATCAGGAAGATTGCTCTAAGTAGCAGCCAGAACACATCGATTGATGACTTGTCACAAAAATTAGATTTTTGAAAAATTATCTTGCACATTTTTGAACACTTCCAGCTCTTAGTCGCTCGAAGTTCCTGAGTTCCCCGAGGCCCAGGTAGATGTGGTATCCGTGAGGGTGTCAGCTAGGAAAGGAACATTAAGATGAAATCACATGACAATGACCTACATTGTTATAAAATTAGAATCTTAAAACCAGCTGACGGCCGCGGGTGGTGGCCCACACCTGTAATCCCAGCACTTTGGGAGGCCAAGGCAGGTGGATCACTTGAGGCCAGGAGTTCGAGACCAGCCAGGCCAACATGGTGAAACCCTGTCTCTACTAAAAATACAAAAATTAGCCAGGCATGGTGGTGTTCACCTGTAATCCCAGCTACTCAGGAGGCCAAGGCATGAGAATCTCTTGAACCCAGGAGGCAGAAGTTGCATTGAGTCAAGATCACGCCATTGCACTCTAGCCTGGGCAATAGAACAAGACGCTGTCCCCCTACCACCCCCCACCAAAAAAAAAAAAAAAAAAACCCAGCTGGCAAGTTTCTGAACAAGCAACCCCACTGGCTTCCCCGATGTCTCATGCCCAGCCACATCTAGATGAGCCCATCAGTGACTTTTCACAGCCTCCTTGTCAGCACTGCTGCCGGCCATGGAGCTGCCCCACTGCTTCAGATCTGACCCCGTATCCTGTATCAGTAACAGTGTCTTCAACGCAAGTATCAGAAACCATCAACTCACATTGCTTCAACAATAAACAAATTTATTATCGCAGAGAGGAAGTCCAGAGGGAGGAGGACAGGTTTGAGATTCTGCCTGATTCAGCAACTGACCGACATCTGCAGGATCATCTTTCCATCTCTCTGCTCTCCCATCCCCGTGTCTCAGATTTGCTCTTACATTGGCTTCTTTCATGGTTGCAAGATGGCTGCAGCAGCTCCAGGCATCCCATCTAAATAGACTTTTCCCCAAAAATCCTTTTCCTCTTCTTCCTCCTCCTGCTTTTTGTTTTTTTCTTTTCCCTAAAATTATTATAAAATATTTCAAACCTATAGACAAGAATAGACCACCTGGGTTTATAAAACCTTAACATTCTGCCATATTTGCTTCCTAGAGTTCCTTTTAGTTCTAGGAATTTTGATACATGTATAGCTGTGTGTTGTAACCAGGACCACAATCAGGCTATAGAAGAATCCAGTCATCCCCCAAAACTCTCCTCCATCTATTTCAATTTGATGCAGCTTAAATCATAGGGAAAATATATTCTTCTCTGTAGAAATTCACAGATGGGGTGGATCAAGAGTTGGTCAGTTCAAGGGCTGGATCTATTTTCCTGCTCTTCCATCCTTAGGCTGTTGACTTTTTCCAGAAGAAAGTGAATTGGGTTTAGAGCCAGGCAGACCTGGGTTCATAGTCCCAGCCATGCTACTCTACTCTGTGAGCCTGGCCAAGTTCCTCCACCTTTCTGAAATTGGGGTTCCTCATTTAAAGATGAGGAAACAGTGCTCATCATGGCAGTTGTTCCTGAGGATGAAATGAGATAATAAGTGTGAATCGATTTGCACAGAGAAGGTGCTCAGTAAATAATTATAAGTCAACCTTCATCACTAGCTGGCTGGAGAGCCTCAGAGCCCCCAGGAAAACACGCCAGGGGTACTGGAAACTGAGCTCTTGGCCCTCTGGCCTCTGGGTTTGGACTGGATAGGGGCAAAGATAGAGGAATCTGTGGCTTACATTGCCTCTGTGAGCCTTCCACTCTGCAAGGGGCTTCGAGGAGAAGCAGCCACTCCCTGCCTTATGTGAGCCCCTGCAGCACAGCAAGGCTGTTAAGGGTGTGGTTTGGAACCTGACAAACCCGGGCCCAGATCCCAGCTCTGCCACTTCCTGGCTCTGTGACTGTGAGCTTGCTGCTTAAACTTGCTGAACCTGTTTCCTCGTTTGTCCCTACACTCCATCCTCAGGCACAGGTCTTGCCTGGGTTTAACATGAGGTCACCTCCGTGGTCACCTGAGGCCCTGTACTTTCCCTCCCCTCAGCTCTGATTTTCTAGCCCTTTCCCTCCCTCACCCAGCAGTGTCCCACTTCCTCTGTGTGTCCAGCTTCCAGGCTATGCTGCCAGGCATTCTTTGATCCTGAGTGGGGGTTGCAGGTGAAGGAGGAGCTTGTGGTAGATGCTGGAGGGTGAAGGGGAAGAGAGGAGCAGGCCCACCTGGAGATCCAGCCGCGAGGTGCAGTATGGAAAAGACAATCAGGCCAGCATGGTGGGAGGCCGAGGTGGGCAGATCGCTTGAGTCCAGGAGTTTGAGACCAGCCTGGGCAACATGGAGAAACCCTGTCTCTACAAAAAATACAAAAATTAGCCAGCATGGTAGCCCACCCCTGTAGTCCCAGCTGCTTGGGAGGTTGAGGTAGGAGGATCACTTGAGCCTGGGAGGCGGAGGTTGCAGTGAGCTGCGATCTGCACTCCAGCCTGGGTGACAGAGCAAGACTCCGTCTCAAAAAAAAAAAAAGTACAATCAGACATTTTGTACAATTTGTATTAATTTTGTATTATGGCATAAACTCTTAAGAGGGTGTCTCTCCTGCTTTGTTATGCTAAAAAACACTGTCTGTCTCCTTCCCAGCTTCACATCTCATAAAAGGGCTCCTTTGAGTAATCTGGTCGGAAGGATATGAGCCTCCAAGGGGCACAGGGTGGGGGCTGATCTTCCTCATTATTATTAATACTAATATTAATTATTATTATCACAGCAATCCCATAGTGGGACACAAGATATACTCAATAGAGAATAAATTGAAAGAAGAGTCAGAGCATAGTTCTAGACCCTAAGTGCTTGGAGACTAAGGACAAGCTCAATCTGGCCTGGCAAACCCCCAAGGCTTCCAGGGGGAGGCGTCTGCCTCGGTGCCTGGGGGCTGATGGAAGGAGGGTGGTTTCTCAGACTGAAGGCCTGAGCCCTGCGCAAAGGGCAGTTTCTGGGACAAGCTGAAGGCTGAGGGAAAGGAAAACAAGATGGAGCAGCTCTCCGGGGGTGGGTGGAAGGGAGGGTGCCTCTCTGGCTTCTTTTGCTCAAGAAACTAGAGATCTTTGCCTGTGTCACAATGTTGGCTCACGGCAGGCCTGGCCTCCTCCAGCCCAAGGGAGGATCACGGGAAGAAAAGCAATACAGGCAGTTGGCTGTTGCCAAATGTGCAACGGCCTCTGACACTTGGGGCTGTTTCCCCTCAGCCACATTAGGAAATACGTGTGTGCCCAGCCAAGCCCCAACAGGCTGAGCCCCGAGAGAACTTGGGCTGGTAGAGAGCTGCTTGTGGCCTGGCTCTGCCCTATGCCGGGGAGAGCATGAGCTGGGAACATCGGCAGGCTGGGGTTAGGGGGAGGTTAGTGGGGACCAGGGCCTGGGGTGGAGCCTTGGTTTTGCCTCTGCTTGGCTGTGTGAACCTGGACCAGTCTTTGCCCCTCTCTGGGATCTAGGGTCCTCATTCATAAGAACAGCCACCATCTTTGATGGGCTTAATCCGTATCAGAAACCAAGCCAAACCCTTGGCTGACATTCTCTTTTAATCCTTATCTAGCCCTGAAAGTAGGTATCATTGGCTCCATTTCACAGATGAGAAAATTGAGGCTCAGAGAAGTTATGCAACTTGCCTAAGGCCACACAAGCAGAAAAGTGGCAAAGGGATGCTGAAGGCTTCAAAATGAGGAGAGGGGGCACCTCCTGTTGCATTATGTGATGGAGGTGAGTGTGGATTGTGGACTCATGGAGAAGCATGAGGGGCTCTTTGTAGGCAATGACAAAAAGCCAGTGACACTTAATGTAACCATATTTTTACCCACAGGTTGGTGAGGCCCAGAAAAACAACCTCCAGGGACCTATCCTTTCAAGCTTCTGTGCCCTTGACTATGCCATTTCTTCTACCTGGAGACTTTCTTTCCATAAGTGGAAAACTCCTATACATGCTTCAAGGCCCAGTTCAAATATCGCATCCTACATGGAGCCTTCCAGGTTATCTGGGCTCCCTTCAGAGTCTGTCTCCATGATTGCCACCCTGTGTAATTGTCGTCTATTTACTTGCCCATTTCTCCATCTCTCAGAGGTTGACAGCACGGGTTCTTAAGCCAGTTTAGCCTGGGTTCAATTCTGGCCTCTGTTGCTTTCAAGCTGTGTGACCTCGGGAAAGTCACTAACCACTCTGAGACTCTTGTTTTTTGTAAAACAGGATTAATAATATCTACCTTGTGTTGTTAATGTTAGATTAAATGAGCCAATGCATTGGAGTCTATACTAGATGCTCAATTATGGTAGCTATGTCTATTATAATTTGTGGTTGTTAAGACTCTAAAATTGCTTTCAATTTTTTATTTTGAAATAATACCAAACTTACAGAACAGTTTCAAAAATAGTACAAAAATTCCTATATTTATCTCACACAGATTGTCCAAGTTAGTAATGTTTTACTACACTTATCTTTACAGATGTATCTATATATGAATATATATGTGAATAGATGTATATATGTAAATATTTTTCTAGAATTATTTGGGTGTAAGTGCACGCATAATATTTTAGTTTGTATTTCCTAAAAACAAGGATGCTTTCCTGCATAATCACAGCACAAACAGCACTTTTTTTTTTGGGACAGAATCTAGCTCTGTCACCAGGCTGGAGTGTAGTGGCGCAATCTTGGCTCACTGCAACCTCCTCCACCTCCCGAGTTTAAGCGATTCTCCTGCCTCAGCCTCCCAAGTAGTTGGGATTACAGGCACGCGCCACCACGCCCAGCTAATTTTTGTATTTTTAGTGAAAACGGCGTTTCACCATGTTGGCCAGGATGGTCTCGATGTCCTGACCTTGTGATCCGCCCACCTCGGCCTCCAAAGTGCTGGAATTACAGGTGTGAGCCACTGTGCCTGGCCTATCACAGCACAAACATTAATACAGTATTACCAGCTAATCCACAGATCCCATTCCCATTTCACCAATGGTACCAATAATGATGTGAATGGGTCTAGGGTCCAATTCAAGACCTCCTGTTGCAGTTTCTTCTCATGTCTCTTGGTCTCTTTTTTTTTTTGAGATGGAGTTTCACTCTTACTGCCCAGGCTGGAGTGCAGTGGTTTGATCTCGGCTCACTGAAACCTCTACCTCCTGGGTTCAAGCAATTCTTCTGCCTTAGCCTCCCAAGTAGCTGGCATTACAGGCATGCGCCACTACGCCTGGCTAATTTTTGTATTTTTAGTAGAGACAGGGTTTCATCACGTTGATCAGCTGGTCTCGAACTCCTGACCTCATGATCCGCCTGCCTCAGCCTCCCAGTGTTGGGATTACAGGTGTAAGCCCCCGCACCCAGGCTCCTGGTCTCTTTTAAGCTGAAACAGTTTCTCAGTGTTTTCATGACTTGACATTTTTGGAGAGGACAACCCAGCTGCTTTGCAGAATGTCTGTCAGTTTGGATTTGGCTGTTGTTTCCTTGGGACTGGATTCAGGTCGTGCCCTCTGAGCGGGGAAACCACAGAAGCGACGTTGCGTTCTTCTCAGTGCAGCAGATCATGCGACATCAAATGGCCCTATTGCTGGGGATATTGCTGTTGGCCGTGTGATTAAGGTGGAGGTGTAATACATGAGGAGGGGCCAGCAGGTGGGAGTCACTGGCCAGTGGGTGCCAGGGTGGCCTCCCCAAGGACCTCACCTGAGTCACCCCATCTGGGGTGGCCAGGGTAGCAGGAAGTCACCCAGGGATTTCAGGGCAGTGTCTAGGTACCAACCAGCAGCAAGTGTGGCTGCACCCACAGCTGTCCTTAGGTAGAGCCCTGGGCAGGCAAATATTTGGAGTCACCTCAAATCAGCATGTGAGGACCATTCTGGCAGCCCGATTTCACATGACCCCACCAAAGTAACATTGCACTGGCCAGCAGGGATGATCAGCTCTCCAGGCACCCTCCTGAAACTGGGACCTGGCCTCAGGGCCCCAGGACAGTTCATAGGATGAGTCCCAGAGCTCTCAGGGCACCTGGCAGACCCCATCCTCAGGGTCCAGGGCTGTAAAGTGCCCCATAGAGAATAAGTGAGAAATGAGACGGCACATCGGGGCCTGACCCTGGGCCTGGGGTGCCCACACCGATGACAATGCCATCCCTAGCTGGTTCTAGGTGCCAGGTGGGACCTAGAAAGTTCTGAGGAAGGCACTCTAAGGTGTGGGGCACCCTGAGGCATAGGGCCTGTGCGATCCTGACCTGCCCAGGTGTAAGGGCTGCACTGATGGCTCGGCTCCACTAGTTCTCCAAACCCAGCCCCCTGTCGCCTCCTCTATAAAGCCGGAACCTGGAAGCCCTCCTCAAGCCTGCCGTCTCTCTTTCTCTAGTCTTTCTATCCTGTTGACCACTCTGAAGCCCAGACCTTGATTCCTGCTGTCTGGCCTCCTGACGGCTGCTCTGGCCTTGTCTCAGGTGCCCAGGCTCCAAGCTGGTCACCTACACCTGCCAAAGAGATCTCTCTGAAGCCGACACCAGCACCATCCCCCCTCTGCTTCACATCACCAAGGGGCAAGGCCCACTTCCTTAACAGGCTCACAGGGCCCTCCACATCCCACCCCATGGGTTCTCGCACTGCCACTTTGAAGTACAACCACCCAGGAACTTGTGACCACGCAGATTTCCAAAAGCAAGCCCAATGCCCTGATCCTGAGTACAGGGTAGGCGACAAGGCTTGGGAAGCTCCCAGTTGATGCCACCCCTCGAGAAACACTAACTTAGAGAAATAACCTTGAACATGTGAAACTTTGTCACACCTCCACGCCTTTGAAGATGCATTTCCCGTTGCCTGGCATGCAGCACCGCGTCCTCCAGGAAGCCTTCCCCGAACTCCCCCCGTCCCACGGCATCTTAGGTTTATTCCACACAAAATGTACAGCCTTTGGCAAGCCAGGCCTGGGCCACGGGGACAATTATTACTCTTTGTTGGGGGGATAAATGCTGACTGTGTGGCTCAGTTCAATCCCACTCCCACCCATTAGAAAGGGTTGCTACCTCAGCCACCCTCAGTTTCTTCATCTATAAAGTGGGATAGTAACGCTAGCCTTACAGGGCTCACCGGAGGAGTCAGTGTGATCAAATGTGTGCGTGGCACTTAGCAGCCGGTCTGAGTGTTTGCAAAGGTTTGGGTTCCGTTTTCCTTTTCTCCTGAGACTTCCAGTTCCTGCCACTGACTGGAGCCACGGGGGAGCCTCTCAGTGGCTCAGGTGACTGAATATATTTAGGCTGGGAAACTTAAGGGGAATTTTTTTTTTTTTTCGGCTGGGTCTCCCTATCGCCCAGGCTGGAGTGCAGTGGTGCAGTCTCGGCTCACTGCAAATTCCACCTCCCAGGTTCAAGCGATTCTCCCACCTCAGCCTCCTGAGTAGGATTACAGGCACACACCACTACATCCGGCTAATTTTTTTTTTTTTTGGTAGAGATGAGATTTTACCATATTGGTTAGGCTGGTCTCAAACTTCTGACCTCAGGTGATCTGCCCGCCTTGGCCTCCCAAAGTGTTGGGATTACAGGCGTGAGCCACCACGCCCGACCTTGAGGGGCATCTTACAGGCCAGGAAGCGGCAGGACTCACGCCTCCTCTGTCAGCCGGGGCAGGACCCTCCTGTGGAAGGGGAAGGAAGTGAGGGTCAACCTGCTTTCCCTGTTGCTTCATCTTCCTGATTCTCAGAAACCTGGGCCTAGGTCTGTCACCATCAAACGGCCACTGTCCCGGAGGAAGATGACTAAGCTAAATGGATGCCTGGTGGAAAACCCAGGTAACTGACTGCAGGGCAGGGCTCAGTGCAATCAAGGTGACCAGGTGTGCATTTCTGGACCCGTCTCTCTGCCTGCTAGATGTAAGGGTGGGGTCAGGTAGGGAGCACCAAAGGCTAGAGGCTGTGAAGAGACTGGTGGCACAGTCCAGGTGGGACACCATGAAGCCAGCAGGAACTGCCCCTCTGAGCTGGCATCTGTGATGGCCTAGGTGGGGAATGGGGGAAGGGCAGGCCAGGTGGAGAGAACTGTTTAAGTGAAGGCACTGACAGCCATGCTTTGGTCTTGTTCTGGGTGGTGGGTGACCCTCCAAGTTTTTCAAGTATAAAGGTCCTCCTATGATAGTAGATTTGCAAAACACTGATTGAGAAAAAGCCGCTGCAAATTTAGCAACTCTTTTAAACACATTTGCATTTTGTAGTCCCCAGTTTACAGACATCTGAAATGGAGAGCCAGGGGCATGTTGGATGACATTTGATAATGTTTGGCTAGAGGGACCTTGGAGCAGAATGCCCCAAATTTGCCCTGCCAGTTCTCTGCCCCCTGCCCCCACTCTACCTGGGGAAACAAAGTACTGATTCATTGGCAGCTGGGCCAGTGGCCTTTAAGCCACAGAGTCTCCTGCCCACTAGAAAACAAGGCTCAATCAATGTCCCAAAATCCAGCCAATCAGAGTGGCAATGCTGAATTCCCGGAGGAGGGAGAAGGAACTAGGAGAGCGGAGAAGCAGGCAGAGGGGTGGAGGATGAGTGCTGGCCTACAGACAATGCTTCATGGCTCTGCGGGTTTGCAGACTCTTGGAAAGAATTCGGAGCCCGCACCACCTCCTCCATCACAAGTATCCACAGCCCAGAGGCCAGGGTTTCCATGGTAGACAATTGGATCTATGAAAGGATTTTAAGCAGAGGTGTCACACCATAAGACATGCTTTCATTATTATTGGATAACCTTTCCTGAGCGGTTACTCTGTGCAAGCCACAATACTAAGTGTGCATCTCAACTAATTTTAATAAGGTTCATTCTGCCTTCCAGGTAGAGACCTGTATAATTTCCTGTGATTCCATAAATCAAATAATATCCTTTTGAGAAATTCCTTTTCTGCTTAAGTCAGTCATAGTTGCTTTCTGTTGCTTGCAGCTAGGAACCCTGATTGATATAATGCCCATGAGTTTCTGTGTATATGTGGGGGATGCACGAACATGCATGTGTGGCTTGAGTAACTGAGGTGACCATGGGTGGCAAGAGCCACAAAAGGCAGCGTCCTGGGGTCTGTCCCCAGGTGCCTGATAGTCTGAAGGTGGAGGCTTTCTTCCTGAGGGAAAAGGGAGAATGAGCACTTAGAAAAGTCTCACATGCCTCCATATGCAACATCTCATTTAATCCTTTCCACCAAGGAAGAGACTAATATATGCATTTTACAGATGAAGACACAGAGGGTCAGGGTGGTTGCTGACGTCTCACAGGTACTAAGAGGTAGATCTGAGGACAAGTCCACACCCTCATCTCCTCCCATTGCACCCACTACCTGACCCATGGGACTCACAGATGTACCTTGAGGACTAATGGATGGGAGATGAGCCAGGGGAGGGCATAAAAAGGGGTGAGGCACTGTACTGGCTTTGAGCACTGTAGCTTTTAAGAGGAACCCTGGCTGGGCCTCCAGGTCACCCCAGCTCGCCTCCCCAGCACATTACTGGATTCTGACATGGGCCTTCCGTGGGCTCAGCAAGAGATTCACCCACAGGGTGCCCCAGAGGGCCCTGCCGGCCACCAAGTGCCTACTGTGCACCTTGCCCTGTGCTGCAAGCTCCCCAAGGAGCGAAGAGTCACTCCTCGTGCCCTGAAGCTGATGCCAATCCAACTGGGTACAAAGCAACCACTGTACAACGAAGCCACCCTTGATGAACTCCTACTGTTTGCCAGGCCAGAGCTGGCACTTTCCACAGGTAATGGGACACAGTTGCTGATGGCCGAAGGTGCCCAGCCTCTGCTGGAGCCCCGCCTGCTGGAGAGCCTGGCTTGGCCAACTCAGATCTTTCCTCTCCCCCGCCCTCCCAGGAAGGGCTGCAGAATGGGTTCTGGGTGCAGAATGAGGAAGAAACGGGCAGGGCAGAGGAAGACCAAGGGCCTGGGCTTTGCTCTGGGGAGAGCTCTAGAATCTACATGTGAACAATGGGCATTTTTCATCTATTTTGTTTTCTGATTTATTCTAAGAGCCTAGAACAGCAGCTGGCTGGCACATAGCAGGTGCTCAATAAACGCTGTTGGCTGAATGAAGGAAGTCTGGAGAAGGGGGACCTCCAAAGACATGACAGGGACTGTGCTGAGGAAGTGGACAGTTGAACTAAGGGGAGCATTAGGAGGTAGTTCTGTAGACTGTGCCTATTTCCTTCAGGATGCTCAGAAGCACAAGTGAAGTCCTTGAATCATTTTAACATTATTTTTGGGCTGTTAGGACTACGATCCTGTGACCCCCACATGCCCTGAGATGGGACCATAGGCTTACACATCAGTCTGCTAGGTTATCACAACAATCCTCCTAAACATTTACTGAGCATGTAAATGGTACCAGGCGTGGCTCTAAGCTCTTTGCACATATGTGTATATGCATGTATACACACACAACATCACCACGAGGCAAGCACTGTCTTTATCCCCATGTTCAGAGGAGGACCCGAGGCACAGAGAGGTTGAGTAGTTGGCCCAGGGTCACACAGTTAAGTGATTAATTGGGAGTCGATCTGGTGGGCACCAGAGGGCGCTCTCTTGGCCTTCCACTCATCCACAGGAGTCCAGGCAGAGACAGGGGGCCAGTGAGTGGCAGCCACTGGTTCAGAGAGGGCCAGGCTGCCTTGTGGCCTCTGGAGGGGGCTTCTGAGTCTGAATTTCTGGCCCCTTCTTCTAGTCTCCCGTCTTGTCTGCCCAGGGAGGAAAAGTAAACATAGACAGGTCGTCAGCCAGGGTTCATCGGGAGGCTGCGGTTTTCCCAGCTGTGGAGTGGCCACCTCCTCCCAGCCTCCCTGAGCCAGCCATGGACTCCAGCAGGAGCACATTGTGGGAAACGTCGTGGGAAAACAGCGAACCCAGGGAGCAAAAGAAAATAAAGACCAGCAGTGACCCCTCCACTCAGAGAGACCTGTGGACACCATTTGAGGCGTTTATCCAGCAGTTTTTTCTTTCTACCGGTGTGTGCATGTATGCATGCCTTTGTGTACATAGACTTGTGTATTATAGCGTTGTGCAACATGGATATTCATTTGACGATATTGTGAATATTTTTCCATATCATTAAATGTTCTTACAACACATATTTTTCTTTAGCTTTCACATTGTTGGTGTATTTTAATTTACAAGGGTATAACCTGCAACACCTTTTGTAGCTTGCGATTCTTTATTGAGGTGTAATTTACATACTGTAAAATTTACCCTTTCTAGTGAGTAGTTTCTAGTTAGTAGGTTTATGAGTTTTGACAAACCCATAGTCATCTAATCATCACCATAATCAAGATACAGAACAGTTCCTTCACCCCCAAAATGTTCCTGTGTCCCTTTATAGTAAATCTCTCCCACCATCCCCATCCCTGGCAACCACTGATGTTTTGTCTTCCTATAAGTGTGCCTTTTCCAGAATGTCCATATAAATGGAATCACAGTGTATGTAGCCTTTTGGGTCTGGCTCCTTTCACTTAGCACAGTGTTCTGAAGTTTATCCATGGTGTTGCATCCATCAATAATGTTTCTTTTTGTTGCTGAGTAATATTCCATCGTGTAGATGAACCACAGCTTGTTTATCCATGCACTGGTTGAGGGACATCTGGGTTGCCTCCAGTTTTGAGTGAATGGAGCTATGATGAATATTCACATACTGGCTTTCGTGCGAATATAAGTATTCTTAGATTCTTAAGAAAATGCCTAGAATGGGTTGCTGGGTCCTATGGTATTATCCTAAGCATATGCAACATCATTTTTTTTAACATGGAGAAAGTGAACTATGTTTTATTTATGATTGCCTGATATCACTATAAAAATTCAGATAATATACTGGGATGCTAAGAGGACAAATTTTTTTTAAAGTCAGATAATACAGATAAACTGCTTGCAGTTTGGTATATATCCTCCCTCTTTTGTGATTTGTCTAAGAATATACCTCTAGATTACATAGTGAGGATTATACTGTATCTGTATGTGGTTCCATAGTCTGTGCTTTTCAATTTTTCTTTCCATGTCACCACCTTAAAATCTACCATATCTTTTTAGATTATTGCCTAATATTCCATTGTATAGATGTACAAAAATTTATTTAAACAATTTCTTTTGTTGCATAGGCAATAAGATTGTTTGCTAATTTTTGGCTCTTATAAACCACATCTTTGCGATAAATCTTTCTTTCTTTTTTTTTTTTGCACTGACAGTTATTTCTTTAGGATAAACGCTTAGACATGGACTTGCTGGGCCAAAGTGTTGCCTACCATTTTATTTCACTTGGCTTTTTCCTTAACATTTTTTTTTCTTATGCATATATGAAAAAGTGATAAACAACACAGCCTGCATCACGAATCCAGGAGAAAAGGATGATCTTCCCAGGAAATGGTGCCAGAATAACTCGCTATTCATATGGAAGAAAATGAAAATGATTCCGTATGTCATCCCACACATTAAAAATCCATTCCAGATGGATTAAGGATTTCAATATAAATGGTAAAACTTTACAACTTTATAATAAAATATAGGAGAGCATCTTTATGAAAAGATTATTTAATGAAACTTAAAAAAAAGAGATTAAAAAGTTTAACCCATAAAAAAATAGTTGACAAATTTGACTGCATTAAAATTTAGAGGGCCCTTTCATGAAAAGACCCTATTCAGAGAATGAAAAGACGAGTCACAATTAGCAAGATTTGCAACACACATGACTAACCGAAGAGTAGCATCCATAATATAGAAAAACGCCTATGAACAATAAGAAGGAGATTAATAAATAACACAATAGAAATTGGGCAACAAAAGACAAGAATTTCATAAAAGAAGCATAAATGATTTAAAAACATGAGAAAAATGCTCAATCTCATCATCAATCAAAGAAGTGTGGATTAAGATCCACTGAGATATCATTACACACCCACTGGATTGGCAAAAATCTTAAAGTCAGTCTAGGCGTTGTGGCTCACACTTGTAATCCCAGCACTTTGGAAGGATGGCTTTGGGTCTAGGAGTTTGAGACCAGCCTGGGCAACATAGGGAGCCCCCATCTCTATAGATAAATAAACAAACAAAGTCAGACAGCACCAAAGGCAGATGAGTGTCTGGAGGGAACTGGCGAACATGTAAACTTTCATTTTTAAATTTTTATTCTTAATTTTATTTTTATTTTTGCATGATAGTTACATCATGTTAGGCAAGTAAACTTTGGACAACAGTTTTCCATCTTCAGAAAGGTGTAGAGGCTGTGCTGTAATTTGACCAGCGTGTCTATGCACTCCCATTCCCAGGGATGCCCAGAAGAAGCCTTACATCTGGATATCAGCCACAGACACGGAGATACTCAAAGCAGTATTGTGCACCTGTAGAGAAATCAGATAGCCATTAACAATCGAACATAGAAACATTGGCTGGGCGCGGTGGCTCATGCCTGTAATTCCAGCACTTTGGGAAGCCGAGGCCGGGCGGATCACTTGAAGTCAGGAGTTCAAGACCAGCCTGGCCAACGTGGTGAAACCCTGTCTCTACTAAAAATACAAAAATTAGCTGGGTTTGGTGGCTCACATCTGTAATCCCAGCTAGTCAGGAGGCTGAGGCAGGAGAATCGCATGAACCCAGGAGGCAGAGGTTGCAGTGAGCTGAGATTGCGCCAATGCACTCCAGCCTGGGCGACAGAGCAAGACTGTGTCTCAAAAAAGAAAATAGAAACGTTGTAACATGAAGACGATCATATACTATACAGCAGTCCCCACTTATCTGCGGTTCCACTTTCTGTGGTTTCAGTTACCTGAGGTCAACCTCGGTCCGAAAATAATTGAAAAGTTCCAGAAATAAACAATTAATGAGTTTTAAATTGTGCGCCGTTCTGAGAGCACGATGTTTAGTCTGTCTTGCCTTGCCTTTCCGCTGGAAACTCCAATAAAGCCTCTGGCCTGGTGCTGTCTTTGCCCCTGCTTCTACCTCCTCACCTAAGGGTGTACACTCCACAGGGTGTGCAGGAAGCATGACGCAGACATCTGCACAGCTTCCTGGTGCTGCCCCCATGGCCCTCTGTGGCACTGTGTGATGCCTTGTCTCGGAATTGTAAGTAATGAATTCTTTCTTTCTATGTCATCAGTCACCTCCATAAATTAACATCCCTGCTTCAATCATTGAGGCTGGGGGTTTGATCAGGAAGGAGCACGCAGAGTGTCAGTGGTAACAGTTGTATTCTATTTCTTAAATGGATTGGTGAGTTCAAGGGTGTTTATTGTTATTCTTCAGACTGTACATATATGTGTTTGTCTCTATGGCATGTTCCACAATAAAAATGAAAAAAATCCATAATTACTTTCATTTCCTACAAAAGTAACACATCATTGTACCAATGTTAATGTCTTAGTTTTGATAAATGTCCTATGGTGATGTAAGGTGTTAACATGAGGGGAACTGGAGAAAAGGAATACTGGAATTTTTCATACTGTCTTTGCAACTCTTCTGTAAATCTAAAATTATTTCAAGATAAAACGCTGCTACAAAGCAATGCAGAAGCTGAAGCATGCAGAGCCTTGGAGGTCACTTTAGAGTGTTTGGGTTTTGTTCTCTGAGCAGTCGGAGGTCCCTGGAGGGTATTCAAAAGGTGGGCAGGACCCAATGGGTGTGATAACATAAAATGCAACTTCTGAAGAATTTCAAATATTGTCATAGATGTGGAGGCGGAACTTCCCTGTGGCCAGATGGAGATTGCTTTGACCACAGGCCTGTGCACCCCCGGGGTGAGGCCATGGCCCCTGTGAGGCGGGGACACGGGGAGGGGAGCCAGAGAGAACACAGCATCCATTGATCAGCAGGACAGCTGTGGGGAGGGACAGACCCACGGGCCATAGGAGGGACTCTGGGAGAGATGGGAAGGAAACGGAAGGACAGAAGCTGCCAGGGTGGGTCGGGGATTGGGAGGGAGGTCTGGGGGCTGAGAGAGGGCTTGGGAGCTCCCACTCCCTGCAAGCTTCCTGTGTCCCTCAGCCAAACCCTGAGCCTTCTCCCTCCTCAGGGCCCTTGCAGCCTGGTACCTCCTCACTCAGCAGGTCTCCTACCCCACACCATGCACACACACCTGCCTCTCCTCCCTCCCTCTCTTCCTCTCCGCACCCAGAAGAGGCCCGACCCTCAACCTGCGGCCTTGCCCTCCTTTTCTGCATTTTTTTTTTTTTGTCTTTTCAGCTTACAAGATTTTTCATCATTAAATCAGATAAGACTCCCTCTAGATCCCAGGTTTCCCTCCAGCCACCACCCTGGACTCCCTGCTCAGCCAATGCTCCTCAAAGCTGCACGTGTCTCCTGGTGACTCTCCACCCTCTGTCCACTTCTGCTCCCACCTACTTTCTACCCACAGGCCAACCCTGCCTTTGCCCATTGTGGACCTCCCCCTGGGCTACTTTCTCCCTCTCCAGCTCCCTGGGCTCCTGAGGTACTATAGACCCCTTTGCTTATCATCTCCCTCACTCGACGTAAGGCCAATGTTACGAGTTAAATTATGTACCCCCTCTGAAAATTCCTATGTTGAATTCCCAACCCCCTCAATATCACAGAATGTGACCTTATTTGAATAAATGGTCTTTACAAAGGAACCCACATTAAAATGAGGTCATTAGGGTAGGCTCTAATCCAATAGCCTGGTGTCCTTATAAAAAGGGGAAATGTGGGCACTTGTACATATGGCAAAGATGCCACGTGAACATGAAGACGGCCGTCCGCAAGTTAAGAAGCCAGCCTGCAACAGAGCCTCCCCTCACAGCCCCCAACATAATCGACCCAGTTGACACCTTGATTTCAAACTTCTAGCCCCCAGAATGGTGAGACAATACATTTCTCTTGCTTATGTGACTCCATCTGTGGCATTTTGTTATGGCAGCCCTATGAAAAGAACCCAACCCATGAGGGTGGCGAAGCTCTGTTCCCTTCACCATTTCCAGTGCCAAGAACAAAGCTTGATGCATAGTAGGAGCTTCACAAATATTTGTGGTTTGGATATATGAAAAAACTTACTTCCAAACTCACTGGACACTCCTTTTGATTATCTGATAATTATTTTTAAAATATATACTTATTAGAGGAGTAGAAAAATGTAAGATTCAAAAAGTTAGTGAAAAGTACATCCTTCTAGAGATGTTCTATGAAAGTATAAGCACATAGATTTTGTATTAGTCCATATTCTTGCACTGCTATAAAGGAATACTTGAGACTGCATAATTTATAAAGAAGAGACATTTGGCTCACGATTCCACAGGGTGGACAGGAAGCAGGATGCTGGCATCTGCTTGGCTTCTGGGGAGGCCTCAGGAAACTTACAATCATGGTGGAAGGCGAAGGGAAAGCCAGCACTTCACATGGCTGGAGCAGGAGGAAGAGAGAGAGCAGGGAGGTGCCACACACTTAACCAGATCTTGTGAGAATTCACTCATTATGCAGTACCAAGGGGGGATGGTGCTAAATCATTCATGGAAACTCTGCCTCCATGATCCAGTCACCTCCCACCAGGCCCCACCTCCAACCCTGGGGGTTACAATTCGACATGAGATTTGGTGGGGACAGAGATCCAAGCCATATCAGCTATCGTGTGTTGGGGGCCTTTAAAAAGCTTCCACAAATCTTTGTGAATGAAACATACTGCTGAGAACTTCATGTTTATACTTTCTTTGTCTTGGGGATGCCAGCCTCAGATGGTCCCCAGGAATCCCTGCCTTCATGAATATCTCCTCCCACACTGGATAGGGCTGACCACGCTAGGACATTGTGGAAATAGTAACAGTGTGTGACTTCTGAGGTTAGGTCATGAGACATGGTGGCCCATGGTGCTCCTTCTGGGATCACTCGCTCTGGGGGAGGCCAGTCACCATGCTGTGAGGACACTCAGGCAGCCCTGTGGAGAGGTCTACAGGATGAGGAACTGAGGCCTCCTGCCAACACCAGCACCAGCTCATCAGCCATGTGAGTGAGCCATCCTGGAAGCGGATCCATCAGCCCCTGTTGAGCCTTCAGATGACTGCAGCCCTGGCCAGCAGCTTTGTGACTGCAACCTCATGAGAGGCTCTGAGTCACAGCCACCCAGCTAAGCCATTCCTGAATCCCTGGACCACAGAAACTGTTCATTGCCACTTTAAGCCCCTAGGCTGTGGAGTCATTTGGTACCTAGCAGTAGGGAACAAATACAACCTTTCTTCTAATTTAATTTTATTTTTTGGGACAGGGTCTTGTTCTGTCACCCAGGCTGGAGTGCAGTGGTGTGATCTCCATGCACTGCAGCCTCGACCTCCCAGGCTCAGGTGATCTTCCCACCTCAGACTCCCCAATAGCTGGGACTACAGGCATGCACCGCCACGCCTGGCTAATTTTTGTATTTTTTGTAGAGATGGGGTTTCATCATGTTGCCCAGGCTGGTCTTGAACTCCTGGGCTCAAGTGATCTGCCTACCTTGGCCTCCCAAAGTACTGGGATTACAGGCATGAGCCACTGCACCTGGCCTCTTTTAATTTTTATTTTTAGAGATGGGGGGATCTTGTTTCATCACCCAGTCTGGAATGCAGTGGTGCCATCTTGGCTCACTGCAGCCTCCACCTCCCAGGCCCAGGTGATCACCCCATCTCAGCCTCCTGAGTAGCTGGGGATACAGGCATGTGCCACCACACCTAGCAAATTTTTGTATTTTTTGTAGAGATGGGGTTTCGTCATGTTGCCCAGGGTCTTGAACGCCTGGGTTCAAATGATTTGCCTGCCTTGGCCTCCCAGAGTGTTGGGATTACAGGTATGAGCCACCGTGCCTGGCATTTTTAAATTTTTACTTTTAGAGATGGGGTCTCATTCTGTCACTCAGGCTGGAGTGCAGTGGTGTGATCATAGCTTACTGTAACCTCAAACCCCTGGCCTCAAGTGATCCTCCCACCTCAGCCTCCCGAGTAGCTGGGACTACAGACACATGCCAACCTTGCAGATAGATTCACATAAGTCTGTTTAGAGCAGTGTCATTCTGTTTACTGCCTGTCAACATTCCAGGGACATATTTTCATCCTTGATTTAGTAGGTCTGGGGACGACCTTGACATTGCCTGTCTCTTTCCCATTGAAGCATCCTTTGGCACTCCTCATTCTCCTTGGGGCCTAGACAACTCCTTAGTTCCCTTCCTTGTGAGCTTCAATTCCACCCTTTAAACCCTGGAAGTTTCCTGGGTTCTGGGGTTCTGTCCTGGGCCCCCTTATCTCCCAGTTCAATAGTCATGAGCCAAGGCAAAAGACGAGTGGGTCAGGCACTACTCCCAACGCCCCCATCATGATGGCAACTCCTCAACCTCCTCTCCAGCTCACATCTCTCTCTGGAGCCCCAGATCGTCATCCCCGAGACAGGGATGTCCCATAGAAGTCTCAGGCTCAGGCGTTCAAAACTAAAGGTGTCTTTTCCCCAGCGCTGCTCATCCCTGCTTGCCTCTGTCTAAGAAGTGGGCCTGCCTTCCTCCCATGACCTGCCATCATCCTGACCAACCCAGCAATAGCAACCAACCTAGCCCTATGGGCTTGCCTCCTTGATAGTTAGTTCAGCACCCTTTTCTCCTACTCAGCCCCCCATGCCCTCTGTCCACCATCCAGGTCACCATCACTTCCAGCCCGGACCACATAACAGATGCCTCACTGGCCCTTCTGCTGCCACCTGGTCCATTCTCCACATGGAAGTCAGAGGAACTTGAAAATCTAACCTGGGGCATGCCCCCACCTCTCTGCTTAAACCTTTTGCTGGCATAGGGGCCAAGGGAGAGCCCCCTAAAGATTCTCTGAAAAATCACCTTGCAAAAGGCACATTAACTGGAGAAAAGGTACACAAATGTATTTAATGTGTGTTCACGGGAGTCTTTAGAAGAAGACCCAAAGATACAGAGAAAATTGTTAATTTTTATGTTTAGGTTCCATGAAGTATAAACAGCCATGTAGAAATACGACTGGACAAAAAGATCTGATCGAATGCTGATAGACTGAGTGGGAATCCAGCATGGCCTGCCTGTCTAGATTCTTCTTGGCAGTGCTCCTTCCTTCTGGGGATGGAGCAGGACCTTTTCTGGAATGGGGGTCTTATGACCTGCAGTCAAAGGAAAGATCATTTCTTTATGGCCAGTTTTTATACAGAAAGTTGGAGGGAAAATTAGAGTAGTATTTTTAGGTTTTATGACTAGCTTTGGGGAGAAGAGGTTCTGGTTTCTACAGCCCATGTTGTGGAAGAAGGATTCTAGTTTCTATGGCTAGCCTTCAGGAATAGGATTGAGAGCTAGGAGGGCAGGAGGGGGTCAGAGAAGAAACTTGCTTCTGAGGCCCTCATTTTGGGGTATTGTTTTCTAAGTCTGATATGGTTTGGCTGTGTCCCCACCCAAAATCTCATCTTGAATTATAATCCTTATAATCTCCAAGTGTCAAAGGGGGGACCAGGTATAGGTTTCCCCCATGCTGTTCTCATGGCAGTGAGTGAGTCTCACGAGATCTGATGGCTTTTTTTTTTTTTTTTTTTTTTTTTTTTAGACGGAGTCTTGCTCTGTCACCCAGGCTGGAGTGCAGTGGCACAGTCTTGGCTCACTGCAACCTCCACCTCCCGGGTTCACGCCATTCTCCTGCCTCAGCCTCCTGAGTAGCTGGGACTAAAGGCGCCCGCCACCACTCCCAGCTAAATTTTTTGTATTTTTAGTAGAGACAGGGTTTCACCATGTTAGCCAGGATGGTCTCCATCTCCTGACCTTGTGATCTGCCCGCCTCGGCCTCCCAAAGTGCTGGGATTACAGGCTTGAGCCACCACACCTGGCCAATCTGATGGTTTTATAAGGGGTTGTTCCCCCTTTGCTTGGCACTCACTCCATCCTGCCACCCTGTGAAGAACATGTTTCCTTCTCTTTTGCCCTCCACCATCATTGTAAGTTTCCTGAGGCCTCTCCAGCAATGTGGAACTGTGAACCAATTAAATCTCATTCCTTTATAAATTACCTAGTCTTGGATATTTCTTCACAGCAGTGTGAGAACAGACTAATATAGTAAATTGGTACCAGGAGTGGGGCACTGCTATAAAGATACTAAAAAATGTGGAATTGACTTTGGAACTGGGTAATGGGCAGAGGTTGGAACAGTTTGGAGGGCTCAGAGGAAGACAGGAAGATATGGGAAAGTTTGGAACTACCTAGAGACTTGTTGAGTGGCTTTGACCAAAATGCTGATAGTGATATGGACAATGAAGTTCAGGCTGAGGTGGTCTCAGATGGAGATGAGGAACTTTTTGGGAACTGGGGTAAAGGTCACTCTTGCTATACTTTAGCAAAGAGACTGGTGGCATTTTGCCCCTGCCCTAGAGATCTGTGGAACTTTGAACTTCAAAGAGATGATTTAGGGTATCTGACAGAAGAAATTTCTAAGTGGCAAAGCATTCAAAAAAGCAAAGCATGAAAGCTTGGAAAATTTGCAGACTGAGGATTTTCTGGGGAGAAATTTAAGCCCATTTTCTGGAGAGAAATTTAAGCCTACTGCAGAAATTTGCATAAGTAACCTGGAGCCAAATGTTAATCACCAAGACAATGGGGAAAATGTCTCCAGGGCATGTCAGAGATCTTCATGGCAGCCACTCCCCTCACAGGTCCCAAGGCCTAGGGGGGAAAACAGTTTTGTGGGCTGGGCCCAGGCCTCCCCTGCTCTGTGAAGCCTTAAGACATGGTGCCCTGTGTCCCAGCTGCTTCAGTTCCAGTTGTGGCTAAAAGGGACCAAGGTACCACTCACGCCATTGCTTCAGAGGGTGAAAGCCCCAAGCTTTGGTGGCTTTCACGTAGTGTTGAGCCTGTGGGTGCACAGAAGTCAAGAACTGAGGTTTGGGAGCCTCTGCCTAGATTTCAGAGGATGTATGGAAATGCCTGGATGTCCAGCCAGAAGTCTGCTGCAGGGGTGGAACCCTCATGGAGAGCCTCTGCTAGGGCAGTGTGGAAGGGAAATGTGGGGTTGGAGCCGCTACATAGAGTTCCCACTGGGGCACTGCCTAGTGGAGCTGTGAGAAGAGGGTCACTGTCCTCCAGATCCTAGAATGGTAGATCCACTGACAGCTTGCACCATACACATGGAAAAGCCACAGGCACTCAAAGCCAGCCAACTAAAGCAGCTGAGAGGGGGGCTGTACCTTCCGAAGCCACAGGGGCAGAGCTGCCCAAGGCTTTGGAAGCCCACCGCTTGCATCAGTATGACCTAGTTGTGAGACATGGAGTCAAAGGAGATCATTTTGGTTTACTTAAAGTTTACATAGTAAACTTTAAGGTTTAATGACTACCCTATTGGATTTCAGACTTGTATGGGGCCTGTAGCCCCTTTTTTTTGGCCAATTTCTCCCATTTGGAATGGGTGTATTTGCCCAATGCCTGGACCCCCATTGTATCTAGGAAATAACTAACTTGGTTTTGATTTTACAGGCTCATAGGCAGAAGGGACTTGCCTTGTCTCAGATGAGACTTTGGACTTGGACTTTTGGGTTAATGCTGGAATGAATTAAGACTTTGGGGGACTGTTGGGAAGGCACGATTGTGTTTTGAAATGTGGGGATATAAAATTTGGAAGGCGCCAGGGGCAGAATGATATGGTTCGGCTGTGTCCCCACCCAAAATCTCATCTTGAATTATAATTCCAATGATACCCACATTTCAAGAGCAGGACCAGGTGGAGGTAATTGGATCATGTGGGCAGTTTCCCCCATGCTGTTCTCGTGATAGTGAGTGTGTGTCTGATGGTTTTATAAGGGGGCTCTTCCCGCTTCGCTTGGCACTCACTTCATCCTGTCACCCTGCAAAGAAGGTGCCTGCTTCTCCTTTGCCTTCCACCATGATTGTAAGTTTCCTGAGTCCTCACCAGCAATGTAAAACTGTGAGTTAATTAAACCTCTTTCTTGTATAAATTACCAGTCTCAGGTATTTCTTCTTCTTCTTTTTTTTTTGAGACAGAGTCTTGCTCTATCACCAGGCTGGAGTGCAGTGGCACGATCTCGACTCACTGTAACCTCCTCCCAGGTTCAAGCGATTCTTCTGCCTCAGCATCTAGTAGCTGGGATTACAGGCCTGTGACATGATGCCTGGCTAATTTTTGTATTTTTAGTAGAGATGGGGTTTTGCCACTTTGGCCAGGCTTGTCTTGAACTGCTGACCTCAAGTGATCTGCCTGCCTTGGCCTCCCGAAGTGCTGGGATTACAGGCATGAGTCACTGCACCCAGCTGGGGATTTTTTTATAGCAGTGTGAGAATGGACTGACACAAGCCCCAACACTGGCTTCTTATACTTTACAAGAAGAAGAGGAAAGTGACTTCTTAGCATGTCACGTAAGGTCTTTTTTTGAATTTGCCCCTGCCAATCTTCTCCAGCCTCACCTTGCTCAGGCCTCAGGACCTTTGTGCTCACTGCTCCCTCTTCCTTGAACGTGCTTTACCCAAATGCTTCGCCACTCACTACCTTGCCTCCTTCAGGTCTCCGCTGAGGATGTGTTCATCAAGAGGCCTTTTCTGGCTACCTGTCATGAAATAGGAGCCCCTTACTCTGCATTATTTCCCCCCTCAGCATTTACCTTCTCATGAATATTATGCCTTGGTTTGCTTATTGGTTTGGTTTTTTTCTCGTCTTTCCCCTAGAATGGAAGAGCCATGAGGGCAGGGGCTTTGTGTACATTTGCTCATGGTGCCTAAACCCAGTGCCTGAATAGGGCCCTGCATACAGTAAGCACTCAGCAGGTGCAATAAACTTCTTGCCTCTTCCTGCCACACAAATCTAGGCTCCTGCAACACTGAAGTGCTTTTTGCTGCCCACCCACACCACTCTTACCTCCAGGCCTCTGCTCACGCTGATCCTCCTGCCTGGAGGGTCCTTCCTCCTTTGTTTTTCAAATTTTCATTTAATTAAAAAAATTATTTGTGTATATATTTTCCAGAGATGGGGTCTCACTCTGTTGCCCAGGCTGAAGTGCAGTGGCACAATCATAGCTCACTGGAGCCTCAACCACCTAGACTCAAGTCATCCTCCCACCTCAGCCTTCCAAGTAGCTAGGTGCACACCACCATGCCCAGCTAATTTTGCATTTTCTGTAGAGATGAGGTCTTGCTCCTCTGGTCCCAAACAAACAAGTTCAACCAACTCCTTGCTCAGGCTGGTTTCAAACTTCTGGCCTCCCAAACAACCTTCAGCCTCAGCCTCCCAAAGTACTGAGATTATAGGCATGAGCCACAGTGTCTGGCCGTTTGCATAGATGTATTCTATGGCTCCTTTAGGATTCTGCTTATGTTATCACCTCCCCTAGGCATCCCTCCCTGACCACTTGCCCTCTGCCTGGTCAAGTACCCTTCCTGGGCTCCTGCGGTATCTCAGACATCTCAATTGCAGTACTTGTCATTGCACTTTTGAAGGATGTTTGTTGTTTACATGCTTGCTTATTGTGAGCATCTTGTGAGCCAACTCCCGCCCTGCTAAACCCTTGGCAAAGGGCCGGAAGTAGTCAATGCTGAGTGAATGTTTTTATGAATGAATGAATGAATGGAGTTAGCTTGGGTTTAGCCATAGGTCTTATTCAGTGACCCTGAGCAATCTCTGTCCCTCTCTGGGCCCCAGTTTTTCTAAATCTGTATAGTCAAGCTGGGTCTAACTAACCATCTGTGTTTATTAACACTGCAATTCTGGTCCTAGCCCCTGGGGTTCTAATCCTATTGGGTGAGGCAGATGTCTGCCTGGATTGCACCCCCATAGGTCATTCTGATGTTTCAACAGCTGGATCCATGAAGACCCATTCCCACTCCGCAGACCTGAGACTCTGCTTTATAAGAAACCAGGTGAAAGTAGCACATGTGGGCTCCTGGAGGACAGTCTTGGAGGACTCCCTGGGATGGGGGAACACAGGCAGGAAAAAAAGTGACCGCCTCCAGCTTACTCCCTCCCCTATCAGGGCTGCGGACTGAAACGGGGAAGAAAAACAAGCACAGCTGCACAGGACAATTTAGCCCTTTCACCATGAGTTAAGTTCTCAGCCGCCTGTTGGGTGAGGCTGCAACATGACCCCGGCCCCCTCCGTGGAGCCACTGCCATAGCGCCATAGCATCTGCCCAGTTTTTTTCATACTGTAAGGAAGAGACCTGGGGTGTCCTTGGGTAGCCCCAGAGCTCTGAAGTGGGGCCATAGAGGGAAAGGGGCCGTCCCCGTGGGAAAGGAGGGAGAGGAAGCTAGAATGTCGGGGAGGGAGACATCTCAGTGCTGAGAATCCAGGGATGGGAGGAAGCTGAGCTAAGCTGTGGCTATTTGGGGTGTGTGTGGTTTAGGGAGCTCGTCTACTATTTTTTTTTTTTTTTTTTTGCAGCTGGACCACTGTAAGGGGATGTGGGCAAATTGTACAAGCCCCCAGGGTCCCCCTTACCTTCTCTGTGAAATAGGTGTGGCAACTCTGTTGATGCTGTGAAGAGGCCAGTCAGGTGTTTGCCACTCCCAGCATGCTGTGTGGCCCTGAAGAAGACAGTTACTCTCTCTCTGAGGACATCTTTGCAAGGCCGGTGGGGGCAGAATAGAGATGTCTAAGGAAGCCTGTATCTGAAGCGCCCCATCCTTACACAGCATATCAAGAGTATGTAGCATTAACACAATTTATTACTGTTGATGTTGGCCTTGATCACCTGGCCGAGGTCATATTTGTCAGATTTCTCCACAGTAAAGTTACTCTTTCTCCTCTTTCCCATACTGTAACTTTTGGAAGGAAGTCACCATGTGCAGTCCACACTTTAGGAGTGGAAGTTATTTATTTATGCTGTATCTTCTTGGGGGTGAAGTATCTACATAAACTATTTGGAATTCTTCTGCACGGGAAATTTGCCTAATCTCTCACACTTACAGCCATGTGCCGCATAATAACACTTTGGTCAACAACGATGGTGGTCCCATAAGATTATAATGGAGCTGAGAAATTCCCATTGCCTAGACCTTCCAGTAGGACAAGATGTGGAGGTGATAGGCAGTGATATTGATAATCATGATCCAGTGTAGGCCTAGGCTAATATGTGTGTTTGCATTTTTTTTTTTTTTTTTTTTTTGAGATGGAGTTTTGCTCTTGTCGCCCAGGCTGGAGTGCAGTGGTACAATCTCAGCTCACTGCAACCTTCACCTCCCGGGTTCAAGCGACTCTCCTGCCTCAGCCTCCCAAGCAGCTGGGATTACAGGCCTGTGCCACCACACCTGGCTAATTTTTGTATTTTTAGTAGAGATGGAGTTTCCTCATGTTGGCCAGGCTGGTCTTGAACTCCTGACCTCAGGTAATCCACCAGCCTTGGCCTCCCAAAGTGCTGGGATTACAAGTGTTAGCCACCACACCCGGCCTGTGTTTGCAGTTTAGTTATTTTTATTTTTTGTTTTAATTTTTAGCAACAAGGTCTCACTCTGTGGCCCAGGCTGGAAGGCAGTGGAGGGATCCTAGCTCACTGCAGTCTTGACTTCCTGGGTTGAAGCCATCCTCCTGTATCAGCCTCCAGAGTAGCTGAGACTACAGGCATGCATCACCATGCCCAGCTAATTTTTCTTTTAATAGATAGTCTTGCTATGTTGCCCAGGCTGGTCTTGAACTCCTGGCCTCAAACTATCCTCCTTCCCTCAAACTATCCTCCTGCCTCTGCCTCCCAAAGTGCTGGGATTATAGGCACGAGCCACTGTGTCTGGCCTTCCATTTTAGTTTTTAACAAAAATGTTTAAAAATTAAAACAAATTTAAAAATAGAAAAAGGCTTATGGAATAAAGATATAAAGAGAGAAAATATTTTTGTACACTGATTTAATGTGTTGGTGTTTTAAGTTGTTATTACAAAAGAGTCGAAAGTTTTAAAAATTAAAAAGTTTAGAAAGTAAAAAAATTACAGCTAAGTTTAATTTATTATTAAAGAAAGAAAAATATTTTTAGGGCCTGGCACGTGGCTCACGCCTGTAATCCCAACACTCTGGGAGGCTGAGGTGGGTGGATCATCTGAGGTCATGAGTTCAAGACAAGCCTGGCCAACATAGTGACACCTCGCCTCTATTAAAAATGCAAAAATTAGCCAGGCGTGGTGGTGGGCATTTGTAATTCCAGCTACTCGGGAGTCTGAGGCAGGAGAATCTCTTGAACCCAGGAGACGGAAGTTGCAGTGAGCCGAGATTGTGCCACTGCACTCCAACCTGGGTGACAAGAGTGAAACTCTGTCTCAAAAAAAAAAGAAAGAAAAAGAAAAATATTTGTATAAATTCCATGTAGTCTAAGCGTACAATGTTTATAAAGTCTACAGTAGGGTACAGTAATGTCCTAGGCCTTCATATTCACTCACGACTCACTGACTCACCCAGAGCAACTTCCTGTTTTGCAAGCTTCATTCATGGTTAAGTGTATTTTTACAGTTCCTTTTGTATATTTAGATACACAAATACTTACCATTATGTTACAATTGCCTACAGTATTCAGTACAATAACACAGTGTACAGGTTTGTAGCCTACGAGCAGTAGGCTATACCATATAGCCTAGATGTGTAGCTGGCTATACCACCTAGGTTTGTGTAAGTACACTGACATTCACACAATGACGAAACCACCTAACAGTGCATTTATCAGAACATATCCCTGTAACAATGCATTTATCAGAATGTATCCCTGTCAATAAGGGATAAGTGACTGTTTATTTATGCACTCATTTATTTTTATCAGTGTATGCTTTATTTTCTTGTTCAAGTTGTTCCATCCAGCTTTGGTCATTAGAAGCTCTTTCAGTTGTTTTCTGTGTCCCTTTCACATCCTTCCATCATTGTGGATTTCTTTGTTTTTTTTAGGCATTTTCTTACCTTCTGTCATTGTACGATGCTCCAGGCTCATCTTGTACATTGTACATTTTCTACCCCAGTCCTTGCTTGAATCAGCCATTTCTCTTTCTTTCTCTCTCTGTCTCTCTTTCTCTCTCTAAGACTGAATCTTGCTCTGTTGCCCTGGCTGGAGTGCAGTGGTGTGATCTCAGCTCACTGCAACCTCTGCCTCCCAGGCTCAAGCCATCCTCCCACATCATCTTCCTGAGTAGCTGGGACTACAGGCACATGCCACCATGCCCAACTGATTTTTGTATTTTTTGTAGAGGCAAGGTTTTGCCATGTTGTTCAGGCTGGCCTGAACTCCTGGGCTCAAGCAATCCACCTGCCTCAGACTCCCAATGTGTTGGGATTACAGGCATAAGCCACTATGTCCAGCCTGAATCAGCCATTTCTCCAGGGATCCCTGTTTTCTTTTACTGGAGAACGGAATTAGACACCAAAATCTGAATGTTATGTGTGCTTGTTGCTACCACGATGTCAGTGCTTCTAAGTGCTCTCAGCTGATAGAACAAGAAAATATAGGTATATATGAACTTCTGTATATACACATACCTATAAACATTTCTGTATGCAACTATCTATCAACTTACCTATCTGCATTGGGAAGCTACTGTCTCCAACTCAAATCCATTGCCACATGGATCATTCTAGTCCCTTGCTTGTTGGTAATCTCTCCCTCCAACAGTGAGAAACCTCATTGTTCTTCTCTGGAGAATCAAATTGTCTGGACTTTGGCTAGTGGGAGCCCCTTTAAGTTGGCTCCTTTAGACTTGGCCTCATCATTCATTGAGTGTTTCCTTGTAGTTTGACATGAGATGCTTCAGGTTCACCATGCACTTTCCCTGCCCAATCCTGGAATCAGCCATTTCTCTAATGACACTAGTTCTGTTTAGTAGGGAATGGCATTTAGGAGACAAGATCTGGGCCCTGGGTGTGCTAATTGCTATAGGTATGTTGCTTTTCCCTGGTCTGCTCATATCAATGTCTCCAATTAACACTTAAAGCCATAGCCACATATCCTTCCTCCACTCCATATTTTTGACTTGCTTTTCCCATAGTGAGAAACCTGAGTCCCAAAACATCAGCACATTTACTCATTTCTTCCATCATACAACACAGAGATAGTAGTTTTAGAATTATAACACTAAATACCTAGACTCCTGTGGTTACACTTACTTAAATTATTTTCTTTGTGTGGCTATATTATTATTTGACATTCAGTTAAGCTCATCTCTTTTCTCTTTGTTTACAAGTTTACAGTTTACATTTTTATCTTTTTATTTAATTTTATTTTTGAGAATGTAAAATATTTGCACAATTAAAAAGTCAAAAATCCTGTACAAATATATTCAGAGGAATCTCACTCCCATCTCTTTCTTTTCCATTGGTATTCCCACTAATTCCTTATGAGTAACCGTTTGCAATAAGTTTCTGATTTACCCTTCCTGGGTTTCTTTTGCATAATTATTTAAATATGTATGTAAATAAACACGTTTTCTTTTTTATTTTCTTAAAAGTTTGCATAGTATAGGTAGTCCTTTATTTTGCTTTTACCTTATTCTGTTGTTTAACAGTTATGCTGGAAATCACTCCCTGTAGGTTTATAGAGATCTTCCTTCTTGCCTTCATGTCTGCATAACATTCTCTCATGTGGTTCCATAGTTTATTCATCCAGTTTTCTACAGATGGGCGTTTGGGTATTTTCAACATTTTGTATTATAAATAATTCCTCAATAAATAACCTTGCAGGCACATTTTTCATATCTGTGGAATTATATCTTTAGGATAAATTCTAGAAGTAAATATCCTGGGTCAAAGAGTAAATGCACATGCTGTTTTGTTCTATATTACAAATTCCTTCCTAGAAGGTTTATTGCCAACAGGCATTACTGACAATTTATAAGAGTAGCTATTTGCTCAAAGCCTCACCAGCAGGTATTGTCAAGCTTTTGAAATTTTGCCAATGTGATAGATGAAAAATGGCATTTCAGTGCAGTTTTGATTTACTTAAAAAATTCTCATATGTGCCAGGCCCATTGTACATATGTTTCCCGAGGACACGTGTTGGGTCATTTCAAACAATACCAATATACTGGATCTTAGGGCTGACCTAATCCTATGGATGTTTGGTGGCTGTGGCTCTCCACCATGCCTTTGGGGCCAGCAGGGTCTCCACAGAGGGTCCCAGCTTCTCAATACCCTCCTCTGGTTCCTGAAGGCTACTGACCCTGCCCTGAGTCCCCCACCAGGCGAGAAACTGCTTCCTCCACACAAAGAAGACTCTGAGTGAGGAGGATGACTTGGCTTCTGAAAAATGCTGAAGTCTTGACCTCCTCCACAATTCCGAGGGCCAGCTGGGGCCGAGGAATGATGGAGCCAGGACCTCAGGATAGGAAGGACTAGTATGGACTGCTGTTTGAGGAAGCTGGATTTGGAGACACAGGGCAGGCTGTCTCCCCAGGATGAGTGGTCTAGCCTCTGATGACCTCTTGGCTTCAAAACTCACTAACTCTCTCCTCCTCTGGCTGCCTGAATAACCTCCCTAAAGCTTAGAGATGACCAGGGATTACAAACGTCTTCTGGCTCTCCAGGCTCTGACCCTCACTTTCCCATTGGGACTTCCTCCATTACCTAATGCACTCTATATAAATCTATCCAGCCATCCAGATACCCAGCCATCCATCCATATTAGTTATCTATTGATGCGTAACATAACAAATTATTTCACAACTCAGCATCTGAGACAACAATCAACATTTATTGTTTCACACAGTTTCTGTAGATCAGGTGTTTGGAAGCAGCCTCACTGGGTGGTTGTAACTCAGGGTCTCTCATGAGGTTACAGTCAAGCTGTCAGCTGGGGCTGCAATCATCTAAGGCTAGACTGGGCTGGAGAAGCTGCTTCCAAGGTGGCTCACTCGCATGGCTGGCAAGTTGGTGCCAGCCATTGGCAAGAAGAATCCTCAGTTCCTCGACACCTGGGTGTTTCCACAGGGCTGTTTGAGTATCCTAACAACATGGCAGCTGGCTTTCCCCATAGCAAGCAATCCAAGAAACAGCCAGGCAGAAGCCACAGTGTCTTTTGTGACCTAGTCTCTGAAATCATAAGCTGTTTCTTCTTCTACATTTGGCTGTTTACAGGGGAGTCTCTAAGTTCAGCCCACACTGAAGGGGGCTCCGGAGTGTTAATAAATTTGGGGACTTATTTTAAAATCGTCACACCATCTATCTGCTTAGCCAACAAAGATTTATTGGGCACCTGCTGTGTGCCTGGCCCTGTGAATAGCTCACAGTCCAGAACCTTGAGGAGTATAACATCTAGGTAGGGGTGCAAATTCAAATGTCCACAGGGCCCAAGAAGTAGCATGAATGAGTAAACTGAGCCAGGTGGGGACTCTGGTGAGCTGGATAGCATGCACCTAAAGGCAGAGGTTGCTGCCCATCTCCAGAGTGTCTGTGAAGCCTCCCAGTTTTTAGATGTTGACAATTAATTCCATTTTCACTTTTTTTTTTTTTTTTTTTTTTACCTTCTCTTTGCCTGATTTGGCCTATCTACTGGTAGTTTGCAAGCTCTGATGCAGCCACACCAAATTTCTCAATGTTCCCCCAAAACATTGATTCATTCAACAAACATTTACATGCACTGGGCCCCTTTCACACATTACAGAAATAACTTGCAATCACCTCCTGCACACACTGTTTCTTTGGCTTGGAATGCCTTCTTATCTTTCTCCCCATGATGAACTTCTATTCCTCCTTCAAAACCCAGGTGTAAATGTCCCTTCCTCTGGGAAACCTCATCTGACCCAATCTCTAGGGGGTGTTAATTGGTTCCCTCCTCTAGGTTCCTACCATATTTGTGTCCGCAGTTCCATCAATGCACCCCGTCTCACTCACCGGAAGGTGGGCTCCTGGGGGTTGAATAAAAAGACAGGTGCCACTGAGCAGGGTGGAGAAGATGGTCTGGGGCCACCTGGCAGGGCTTCCCAGGGGAGGTGGTCTTGGAAGGAGGAGCAGGACTTGCAGAACAGGAGTCCCCTGGCGGGGGAAAGAGGAGAGCAAAACCAGAGGCAGGAAATCATGGGTGGGGCCTGAAGCTGGGAGGGTCCCGGCTCCTTCCTCCGTAGAGCTCACCCAGCCATCAAGGTTCTTGGCTGCCTCCCCAGATGATGAGGGGCGAGGCCTGCAGGCCCAGAGGAGCCCAAAGTAATCAGGAGAAGGGAGACTGCTGGAACAAGAAACCCAAGTCCTGAATGAGTCATCGATGGAGTCTGTCCTACAATAACAAGAAAGGGCTGGACTGGAAGGGAAAGAGAAACTCCAGAGATGAAGGACTTCTCCAGAGGCTCAGGGATGTGCTGGGGGGAGCTACATAGCCCTCTGTGCCCCCTGCCCTGGAGTCTCCAGCCCCAAGTACCCCCAGAGCCTTGGCTTTTGGCTTCCATCGCCCTTGGAGCCCAACTCTTCTCCAGCCCCCCATGTCAGCCCCCTTGCTGGTGGGTCTCCCTGCAGCCCCTGCCCGCTCCCATGGTCTCCTCCACCCAGGCACTGGAGGAACCTTTTGAAGGGAGTGGGGGGTGTGTCAAGAAAAACCTAATCTGATCATATTACTCCCTCCTGAATTCCTTCCCATGGGTTTTCATGGCTCTAAGGAGAAAATTCAAACTCTCTGGTCTACGGAGCCTTGCCCATGCCTCCCACCTCCTCTTGGGTCCCTGTCCCCATCACTCTCTGGCTTTTTTCTGCCTCCAACCCTCCAATATGCTCGCCTGCCACAGGCCTTTTGCATGTGGTGTTCCCTCTGACTTTAATGCTTTTCTCTGACTTCTTCTTCTTCTTTTTTTTTTTTTTTTGAGACAGAGTCTCGCTCTGTCACCAGGCTGGAGTGCAGTGGCACGATCTCGGCTCACTGCAACCTCCGACTCCCTGGTTCAAGTGAATCTGCCTCAGCTTCCTGAGTAGCTGGGATTACAGGCATACGCCACCACACCCAGCTAATTTTTGTATTTTTAGTAGAGACTGGGTTTCATCATGTTGGCCAGGATGGTCTCGATCTCCTGACCTCATGATTTGCCTGCCTCGGCCTCCCAAAGAGCTGGGATTACAGGCGTGACCCACCGAGCCCAGCCTTCCCTGACTTCTTATGTTTTCTCTTTGAATCCCAGCTTAAGCCCTCAGGGCCACCCTCCTGGACCTCCAGTGGGTTCCATTGATTTGCGCTCTTTTTTCCCCTTTAAGACCTTACCACCATTTGTATGAGGCACTCATTATTAAGATCTGACTCTCTTCTAGACTGTGAGCTACATGAAGGCAGGGGCTGTCTGTCATGTTCACCGTGATATGGCCAGCATCCAGCACGCTGTCTCTGGCACAGAGTGGACACTCAATAAATGCATCGCATGACCCTCATCCTTAGTGAGATGTGACAAATGCGTGTGTTGTCGCCTCACAGCAGACAGGGGAAACGGGCAAAGCAGAGGTTATGGGTTCCATTTTACAGGTTAGAAAACTGAGGTTCTGAGAATTCAGGCAAACTCCCAAGATGCCTCACGGAGTTAGTGGGCAGAGAGGGACCTGAACTCAAGGTCTCTGCTTATATAGCACAGGCTCCTCCATCAGGAGGCTGATTTAAGGGCAGATGAAGTATAACAGATTGTTGTCCTGGCTGGACAGTGTGATAATGTGAGTCACTCCTTCCTAGGTGAAGCTCCCTGGCATAAATCAGGACAGTTAAACAAGGTAAGTTTTCAGTCTTTTTTAGGAGCTCTAAGAGGTTTTATTCCCATAGGTTATTTCCATCTCATCCTTCCCACCAAGATTGTGGGCATCCTAGGAAAGGGTAAGACAGTGTCTGAGGTCCCTAACCTACTCACAGGTCACTCCCCAAAGCCCATCCTAGGACCTGATCAGGAAACATTTAAACATCAGATTTTCCCCTGTGAAAAGAGGAGGTCATTGACAGAAGAAGCTGTCTTTTTTGTCTTTTTCCTTCTCCGTGTTTCTGAAGTGGGTAATGATCACCAAAGGTTTTGTTGTTTACCTTGTGTTCCCACCCCCTGTTTGTTTTGGAGAGCTTTTCCTCTCTCTGTGCAGCCCTGGTAGAGCCATCATCATATGCTCCCACCCAGGGGTGGGCATAGAATCTATTCCAGCCAATCAGAATATCTTCATTACCTTGGTCACAGTGATTGGTTCAAGAATTGACGTGTGACCCAAGCAAAGCCAATCAGGGTCTTCCCTGAGATTACTATTTTGATGATGTCTTTATACTATTATTGCCAGCTTGAGACCTTATAGGCCTGGAGGCCAACTTCTCTAGTCATAGGGAAGAAGCTATTAGAATGATGACAGAGCTCCAGCACCACTTCTCCATTATAAGGCACTTAAAGTCCCTTTTTACTTTGAGATTGAGTCGAGTTTCTGTCATTTGCAATCAAGAGTCCTTGGCCAGGCATGGTGGCTCATGCCTGTCATTGCAGCACTTCGAGATACCAAGGTGAGTGGATCACCTGAGGTCAGGAGTTCGAGACCAGCCTGGCCAACATGGTGAAACCCCGTCTCTACTAAAAATACAAAAATTATCTGGGCGTGATGGTGGGCGCCTGTAATCACAGCTACTTGGGAGGCTGAGGCAGGAGAATCACTTGAACCTGGGAGGTGGAGGTTGCAGCGAGCCAAGACCGCACCATTGCACTCTAGCCTGGGCAACAAGAGCAAAAACTCTGTCTCAAAAATAAAAACAGAGTCCTTGATGGGGAAGGCCAATTTCATGCTGAGGGAGGTGCCCTTCAGCCTCCCTGTCCTGGGTCACTCTTTGCCCCTAGCACTCACAATAACCTCTGTGCCACCCCTATTCTCCCCATCAGAGAAGATGAGGACCACTCCTTTCCAGCCCAGTCTTCTGCAGCTCAATGCTGTTGTCACCTGTGTCCTCTGAGAAACAGAGGCCAAAGACAGAGTTAAGAATGCCAAGAGATGCATGTGGGCAATGCCTGCAAAGGATAATGTGGAGAGGGAGCAGGAGAAAAAAGGGGAGCCTTTGGATGTTGATGTAGGTCTGACTATGAAAGGAGAGGGGGAAGGAAGAAGGATTGGGTAGAAAGAGCTTCAGACTGTGGCGCAGCTCTTAGAAGGTCTTGGCCAGCCCAACAGGGGACTCTGGCACAAAGATTATTCATAGAGAAATCCTATATTAGGCAGAAATAACAAGCCCTCATTCACAGTGTGCTTAGCTGCAGGCTGCCCAGGAAGCAGGTGGCCTCAGCTCAAAAGCTGAAGCAGATCCTGAAGACATCTGCAGCTCACAGACTCTATTTTGAAGGGAGATCTGAGTGGTCCACTCCATGGTTGATATGCTTCTTTAGTGCCTACACATTATCATAAGAGCCTATGGCAAAATGCAAACCCAAGCCTTCTGTCTCTGGAGGCTTCTGCGTCTGGAGCCCGTTTCCTTATACATTGTGAACTTCAGATGGTGAATAAGCATCGTCTTCATGTCAACATGTATTGATTGGTAGCAGCTGCCTGCACTTTCTATTGAGGAGAACTCTGGGGCAGTTTCTAGGTTCAGCAGAAAGTTCCATGATGGATTAGTGACATCTGTCATGGGTATGGGAGGGGTGAGTATATGCACGCATGCCAAGTATTTAGCATCCTCATAGTAGGAGCAAATAAATATTTATTAAATGATTGAATGAATGCATTCTGAATCCCTTGACATCCTGCTTAAATAGGCAACTCCCTTCCCCCAAGTATGCCTGTCCCCTGGTGAGGTGTCCTGGCACTTAGGCCTGGGAATCTCAAAATCACAGGCAGAGCTTCCATTTGCTGAGAACCTGTTATATGCCAAGCACTGTGTTAAACCCTTTCAATGTATTATTTCACTGGATTCTTACAAGAGCCTCATGAGGAGAGATTATATAATCACCATTTTATGCTGAGGAAACTGTGGCCCCATGCGGAGAGCTGCACAGCAAACCAGTAACAGAGCCCATTTCCACAGCCCTTCCCCATTTTCTCACTCCACCATATATGTAAGACTAGTGATGGATTTGGTTATTTCTCAAAATTTAGTGTAGCAATTGGCATGATTCCGTTATTCATTTGCCAGAGAGAGAGAGGAAGGAAGTGAATGCTTGAAGTCCTTGGAAGATCCACTGGAAAGTCCCAGAGAGATGAACCAAGTCCAGTCCAACAGTTAAGCCTGTGTATTTGGAGGGTGAATTCACAACCCTCAGCCCCTAACATAACACTATTTTATTCTATTTCTATTTTTTATTTTAATTTTTGTGGGTACATAGTAGGTGTATATATTTGTGGGGCACATCAGATGTTTTGACACAGGCATGCAATGTATAATAATCACATAATGGAGAATGGAGTATCCATCCCCTCAAGCATTTGTCTTTTGTGTTACAAACAATCCTATTATACTGTTAGTTATTTTTAAGTGCACAGTTAAATTATTATTTGCTATAGTTATCCTGTTGTGCTACCAAATACTAGGTCTTATTCATTTTTACTATGTTTTTGTACCTATTAACCAACCCCCCCACCCCCCACCACTACCCTTCCCAGCCTCTGATAAACATGCTTCCACTCTCTGTCTCCATTTGTTCAATTGTTTTGATTTTTAGATCCCACAAATAAGTGTAGCATGTGATGTTTGTCTTTCTGTGTCTCGCTTATTTCCCTTTGCATACTGACCTCCAGTTCCATCTATGTTGTTGCAAATAACAACATCTCATTCTTTTTCATGGCTGAGCAGTATTCCATTGTGGGTAAGTACCACATTTTCTTTATCCACTCATCTGTTGATGGACACTAAGGCTGCTTCCAAACTTTGGCTATTGTGAAGAGTGTTGCAACAAACATGGGAGTACAGATGATCTCTTCCATATACTGACTTCCTTTCTTTTGGGTATAGACCTAGTAGTGGGATTGCTGTGTCGTATGGTAGATCTATATTTAGTTTTTTGAGGAACCTCCCAGCTGTTCTCCATAGTGGTTGTACTAATTTACATTCCCACCAACAGTGTAAGAGGGTTCCTTTTTCTCCACATCCTCGCTGGCATTTGTTATTGCCTCTTTTGGATAAAAGCCATGCTCACTGGGGTGGGATGATACCTCATTGTAGTTTTGATTTGCATTTCTCTGATGATCAATGATGTTGAGCAACTTTTCGTATACCTGTTTGCCATTTGTATGCCATCTTCTTTTGAGAAACGTCTATTCAAATCTTTTTGCATGTTTTAAAATCAAATTATTAGATTTTGTCCTATATAGTTGTCTTAGCTTCTTATATATCCTGGTTGTTAATCAGATGGATAGTTTACAAAGATTTTCTCCCATTCTGTGGGTTGTCTTTCCACTTTGTTGATTGTTTCCTTTGCTGTGCAAGAGCTTTTTAACTTGATGTGATCTCATTTGTCCATCTTTGCTTTGGTTGCCTGTGCTTGTTGGGTATTACTCAAAATATTTTGCCCAGACCAAAGTCCTGGAGAGTTTCCCCAATGTTTTATTGCTGTGGTTTCATAGTTTAAAGTCTTAGATTCAAGTCTTTAATTCATTTTAATTTGATTGTTGTATATGGCAAAAGATAGGGGCCTAGTTTCATTCTTCTGCATATGGATATCCAGTTTTCCCATCACCATTTATTGGACTATCTTTTCCCCTGTGTATGTTCTTGGCACCTTTCTCAAAAATGAGTTCACTGTAGGTGTGCAGATTTGTTTCTGGGTTCTCTATTCTGTTCCATTGTTCTATGTATTTGTTTTTATGTCAGTAACATGCTGTTTTGGTTACTATAGCTCTGTAGTATAATTTGAAGTCAGGTAATGTGATTACTCCAGTTTGGTTCTTTTTGTTTAGGATAGTTTTGACTATTCTGGGTCTTTTGTGGTTCCACATAAATTTTAGGATTGTTTTTTCTATTTCCGTGAAGAATATCAGTGGTATTTTGATAGGGATTGCATTGAATCTGTATATTGCTTTGGGAGTATCTTTCCATTGTTTGGTGTCCTCTTCAATTTCTTTCATTTTATATTTTATAGTTTTCATTATAGAGATCTTGTATGTCTTTGGTTAAATTAGTTCCTAGGTATTTAATTTTATTTTTAGCTATTTTAAATGGGATTACTTTTTAAATTTCTTTTTCAGATTGTTCACTGTTGGCATATAGAAATGCTACTGATTTTCATATGTTGATTTTGTATCCTGCAATCTTATTGAATTTGTTTATCAGTTCTAATAGTTTTGTGGTGGAGTCGTTAGGTTTTCCCAAATATAAGATTATATCATCTGCAAACAAGGATAATTTGACTTCTTCCTTTCCAATTTGGATGCCCTTTATTTCTTTCTGTTGCCTGATTGCTCTAGTTAGGACTTCCAGTACTATGCTGAATGACAGTGGTGAAAGTGGGCATCCTTGTTGTGTTCCAGATCTTAGAGGAAAGGCTTTCAGTTTTTCCCCATTCCGTATGATACTAGCTGTGGGTCTGTCATATATGGCTTTTATTATGTTGAGGTATGTTCCTTCTATACCTGGTTTTTTGAGGGTTTTTAATCATGAGCGGAAGTTGACTTTTATCAAATGCATTTTCAATATCAATTGAAATGACCATATGTTTTTTGTCCTTCATTCTGTTGATGTGATGTATGTGATATGATGTATCACAACAGAATGGATTGATTTGCATATGTTGAACTATCCTTGCATCCCAGAGATAAATCCCACTTAGTCATGATGAATGATCTTTTTAAGGTATTGTTGAATTCAGTTTGCTAGTATTTTGTTAAGAAGTTTTGCATCCATATTCATCAGAGATATTGGCCTATAGTTTTCTTTTTTAGATGTGTCTTTGTCTGGTTTTGGTATTGGAGTAATACTGGCCTCATAGAATGAGTTTGGAAGTATTCCCTCCTCCCTATCTTTTGGAATAACAGCACTATTTTATATGATGCGTGTCAATTCTATGTACCAGACATAGTGCAAAGCACTTTATTTACATTCATTAACTTATTTATTCTTCCTCATGACAAATCTTCCCCGTCTTTTACAAAAGACCAATCTGAAGCTCAGAAAAGTGAACCTCCCTGAGGTCATACACAGTATGACTACAAATTACAGAAGTGTGTGTGTGTATGTGTGTGTGCACATTATTGGTTGCATATGGAACTGCTATATCACATCAGTAGAGAGGAGTTTTGGAAGAACATGCCTGTGAACAAGGATATAAAGTATGTTGAGAGGCCCAACGGGTAGACTGTAATTGCACCTTTTTGTTGTTGTGGTTGTTGTTGTGGTGGTGGTTGTTGTTTTGAGACAGAGTCTCACACTATTACCCAGGCTGGAGTGTAGTGGTGTGATCTTGGCTCACTGCAACCTCCACCTCCCAGGTTCAAATGATTCTCCTGCCTCAACCTCCCAGTAGCTGGGATTACAGGTGTGCACCACCATGCCTGGTTATTTTTTTGCGTTTTTAGTAGAGACAAGGTTTTGCCATGTTGCCCCGGCTGGGCTCAAACTCCTGAGCTCAGGCAATCTGCCCACCTCAGCCCCCCAAAGTGCTGGGATTACAGGCATGAGCCACTGTGCCCAGGCTGTAATTGCACTTGTTTATGGACAATTTCATATTCATTTCTTCTCCTTCTTATGCAATTTAATTTCCTTTTGGGTGACCAACTATTCCTGATATGTGTAGGTGCAGTCTTAGTGAGGCCCTGGGCACATGACACAATTAGAATTTCTCTATAAAAGCTTTATTTTGTTTGTTTGTTTTCTAGAGACGGGGTCTCACTCTGTCTCCCAGGCTGGAGTGCAATGGTGCAATCACAGCTCACTGCAGCCTTGAACTCCTGGGCTCAAGTGATCTTCCCACCTTGGCCTCCTAAGTAGCTAGGACTACAGGAGCATGCCACCATGCCTGGCTCTTTTAAGGTTCTGAGTCCATCATTGAGGAACACAAGGGCAGAGAGAATGGTTAGGATTTATTCAGGTAGCGTAGCAAAGTGTTTAATAACATAACTTACGGAATTGGATAACTGTGTCCAATTCTGAAATCCACAGTCTACTAGCTATCTGATATTGGGCAGGCTACATACCCTCTCTGTGCCTTAGTTTTTCATTTGTAAAGTGAGGACAATAATAGAATCTACTTCATAACTGTTATATACTTAGAAAACTACCTGACACGTATAAAGTTCTACTTTGGTGTGTTTGTTTGTCTTAATGTGTTCAAACGTTTCCAACTCTTTCCTGATAACGAGACCCCCAGAGCATCCTACTTACTCCAGTGCTTTCCAGAGGATAGGCCCCAGCCTCCTCATTGATTCTCTGACTGCCAATCCATTCTTTTCTGCTTAATTAACTCAGAACCTGTTTCTGTTGCCTGCAACCCCAGAACGCTGGCTGTCATGTCAGTTCTGTCTCATGGTAACCTGGGACTCTAAAACCTTCAAGCTGTGACCCCACAACTCTCAGTGGAATTCTGTACTGGACATCAAGTCTGTTCTGTCCTAAATTCACATCTGGAGTCATGATACTAAAACCATCCAGACCGTCTCCTGTAGAGAGAGTTTACTTGATTGCTGGGCTGTGGAACTATCGCGGGAGATTATTAGTCCCAAATTAGTGATGAGCAAGTGAAGGTCGGGGATGTGAAGGAACTTATCAAAAGTTGGGATAGGATGGCTCCTAGTTCAGGTTTTCTCTGCTAAAAGATGGATTAACCTATGTGGGGCGGGAGATGGGCTGTAGATAAGGTTTGGGTCTGAACTCTAACCCTTACAGCTACACTCGTCTTTTTCAGTTCTTCACTTACTCCCCAGTTCCTTTAAGCTTAATATTGCCTCAGAGCCTTTGCACATGCTGTTCTCTCTGCTTAGAACTTGGTTTCTCTGCATCTCCCTGTCTCTACTCTTCTAATTCCTCCCCTTCCAGATCTAGGCTTTTTCCCCTTTCACATCTAGGCTTTCAGATCTAGGCTTCCTACACCACCAGCTACAAGTTGATCCCTCTACAGTTCCCAGTGTCAACATTTGTTGGTTTCCTTCTTAGCAGTTACCACAGTTATTATTTTTTTTATTTTTCCCGTTTACCTGCTCCTTGCCTGTCTCCCCCACTAGACTGTACATTACTTGAGGACAGGGACTCTCAAGTAATGTATAGTCTAGTGGGGGAGACAGGCTGACTCAGTGCACAGTGTTTGATAAATAAATGGACAAATCCCTGAGTCATCTAACCAGGAATAACTTTGGTCACTGTTTTAGTCTGGGCTGCTATAACAACATACCTTAGACTGAGGGGCTTGTACACAACAGAAATTCTCTTCTCACAGTTCTGGAGGCTGGGAAGGCCTAGATCAAGGCACAGGCAAGTTGGATGTTTGGTAAGAGCCTTCTTTCTGGACCTTATGTTTCTGGGCCTATCTGGCTCATGGACAGCCCCTTCTCGCTGTGTCCTCCCATAGTGGAAGGGGCAAGGCAGCTAGCTCTCTGGGGCCTCTGGGGCACTAGGCTGGGCATGGTGGCTCACGCCTGTAATCCCAGCACTTTGGGAGGGTGAGGCGGGCAGATCACCTGAGGTCAGGAGTTCAAGACCAGCCTGCCCCAAATGTCGAAACACTGTCTCTACTAAAAATACAAAAATTGGCCAGGTGTGGTGGCGGGTGCCTAAAATCCCAGCTGCTCGGGAGGCTGAGGCAGGAAAATTGCTTGAACCTGGGAGGTAGAGGTTGCAATGAGCTGAGATCATGCCATTGCACTCCAGCCTGGGTGGGCAACAGAGTGAGACTCGGTCTCAAATATATATGTGTGTGCGTGTGTGTGTATATACATGTATATGTGTGTATATATGCGTGTGTATATATGCCTATATATATTAGTGCCTCTATATATAGAGAGAGAGGCACTAATCCCATTCGTGAGGGCTCTGTCCTGTCATGACCCAATCACTTTCCAAAGGCCCCACCTCCTAATACCATCATACTGAGGATTAGGTTTGGACATATGCATTTGGGAGGGGACACACACATATAGACCCTAGCAGTCATCTAGTTTCTTAGTCTCACTCCAAAGCTGAGGCTCAGTAGGAAATACCGACTTGGCCAAGGTCATTATCTGAGAGTCAAGAACAGAACTCGCCCACAGCCATCATCACCTCAAAGCCTTGAATTAGGCCGTCATGATGGGGCATAATGTGGGAGAATTCAAGGGCGCTGGGACAGATGCTTACTCCTCATCACCAAATCTAAGCAGCAGGCACTATCATCATCATCTTCATCATCATCATCACCATCATCATCATCATCATCATCATCATCCCACCCCATTTTACAGATGAAGAAATCGAAGCTTAAGAGAGTCTGTGACTTGCTGGGAAGTGTGGGAGGAGGAGACTCGAACTCGGGCCTGCCAGCGAGGTCCGCGGGCGCTTAACCCGGCTGCTGCGGCTCGAGGCCTCGCTCTTGCCCGTCTGTACAATGGGGCCGTCCGGGCCTGGCGCGCCGTGGGAAGAGCGAGGAGCGGGGAGGAAAACTCGGCGGGGCGGGCTCGGGTTCCTCGGGTTCCAGCTGGCTGCTGAGGGGGTGGGCGGAGGGAAGGGGGGCGGTGGGGGCGGGACGCGCGGGCTGGGGGCGGGGGCGCAGGCACAAAGGGGCCGCTGTCCCGCTGCGCCCCGCCCCGCCCCGCCCCGCCTCTGCTGCCGCCCCTCGTCTGGTGGCCCGACCCGCGCCGCCCGCGGCTCCCTTATGTCTCTCGCCGTCTCCAGCCTCAGTCCCTCTCTGTCTCTCTCTCAGTCTCTCTCCCTGTCCCCCACGGTCGCTCCTCCGAGATGACGCCGGGGTCGGTGCCCCAGGCCTGCCCTCTCCCCTGGCTCCAGGGCTAGGCGGGACCGAGGGCTGCCCCAGACAGACGGACCCGCGGACCCACAGACCCCGCGCCCAGGAGAGGAGCCGCGCCGCCCGCCGCTGACAGCCCGTCACCATGGTAACGCGCCAAGGCCTGGACCACCTCTCTCTGCCCCCTTTCAGTGGGCACAGCCCTCCCCATTCCCTACAGAACAGCCCCGGGTGGCCCCGGCCTTTTACACTGAGACGACCCTCAGTGCCTTGGCAGAGCTGTGCTTACCTGCTTCCACCCCAGCAGGGGTTCAGGGGCAGGAGCCCATCTCTGGCCGCGTCCTCTCCCGGCTTCTCCATGTGTGTGTATGGATGGAGTAAGATTGGACTTGTAAACTTTAATATTCCCCAACCCCTAGACCTGAGCCTGAATCTCAGCCCTCCGGCTGAGGGCTGAAACGGGGTGGTTTTGCATGTTAGTTTTGGAACTGACTGTGATAGGCACATTGTCCCGGCAGGGGGTTTGGATGGGGGAGAGTGGTGGTGGGGATTAAAGTCCCCTCCCAGGCCAGCCAGGCAGTGCAGGGCGAGGAGGGTTAAGGGTCCAGGGTGAAAAAGAGAGAACTGCTTACCAAAACTTGGGATGCTTCTGCTGTCTTAGACTCAGCTATGGAAAGTCAGATATACACATTGAGCACAGGGTGCTTCCATGGGAATTGGCTGGGGAGAGGGAAGAGGAAGGGACTTTTGGAGCTGGAACCTTGAAAAAAGTTGGGACATTCTGGGAGAATGTGTGTGTGTGTGTGTGTGTGTATGGTGGTGGTGGTGGCGGGGATGTGTTTGTGCCAGTATCTGGCAACAGAGAATGAAAGAAAAGTCTGTTTTCAGAGGATTTCAGCCCAGCTCCAGACAGATACAAGAGCCCCAGGCAGATTCACAAGGGCTGTAAGGATTTGGAAAAAAGCTGTGAAGACAGGCCAAGGCTTTAACCCCGTGACTCTTACCAACCATGTTGAATTTGTGTGGGTTTTCACTCACAGAAAAGCATCTCCTCGAGCAGAAGAATTCCATATAGAGGTGTTCATACTCTTTCTCTCTCACACACACACACGCATGCACGCACACACACTTACACATGCACACACATGTACACATGCACACACACGTACACATGCACGCACAGAGCACACTTGAATGCTCCCACTGACTCACACGGCTGAACACATGTTCACACCCTCTTATACACCCATGCCTTCTCCACCTGCTCCCCCATACTGCTGAACTATGGGCATACATTGGCATACACACCACAGACATATTGCAAAACCAGGCACCTACATCCATGCACTGGGGGGACAGGTGTACACACACATGGCTCTTGGAGCTGTTTGAAAATACTCTCATAAGCCAATGGTTATTCACCTCTCCCTACAGGCAAGGCCCCGTGCTAGATGATTTACATCCAGGAGTCGGTAACTCATACCAACTCTAAGATTAGACCTGCGGCTATCTCCAACAGATGGGCACCTCAGGCTCTGGGAACTTAAGCTGCCCAAGGTCACCCCAACCAGAAAGTGCAAGTTAGGACAGTCTGAATTCTGAGCCTGCACTCGGCAGTCATGGTCACTCCAGGGCCACAGCCTGTACCTGGTGTTTGCCAAGCCTCTCCTGCTTTCACACCTAACCTAGTAATTAGAAACCCCTCACCGAACCCCAGATCCTCAGATCAAGTGTCAGGCACTGGTCTGCCTCCTGTCAAAGGGTGAGCAACTCTTTCCAGATTGGGAACAATGTGCAGATTTCCTTCCCTTGCCTGTCTTTAAAGAATAAAGGTTGTTGCCAGCCTACCTCCCTGTCCTCACTTCTGTGCTCCAGCCGCTCCAGCCTTGCTTCCGAGCCTCTTATGGTTCATGTTCCCTGCTGCCCCAGGGCCTTTGCACATGCTGTTCCTGCTTGGAGGAATACCTTCACCTAATGAATTCTTATTTACCCGGTAAATCTTCACCCAAATGTCACCTCTTCAGGAAAGCCTTCCCTGATTTCCCTGACTCTTACTCTAGCATGTCATGTACCTTTCCTTTATGATAACCCATCATAGCTGTAATTTTTGTGGGGCATTTGATTAACAGCTGTCTAGTGTTTGAGGGCACCCCCATGTCAGAGAATCTTATAGCAAAGGGGCTTAGGGTTGATCATGTCCCATGGTTCCCAAATTTTAGTATCACTGAAACAACTTTTACACACCCACTTACTGGATAAAATATATAAGAAAATAATAAAATCTACTGCTTATTATTTGTTCAATATTTTTGTTTAAATCAACTTACTTTGTACACTGAAAAATATATTTAAATAGAAAGTTTTATATCACAACCATGAAAAAATCAGTATCCATTGTCATAAATAGAAAGTAACTAAGCCGGGCGCAGTGGCTCACGCCTGTAATCTCAGCACTGTGGGAGGCCAAGGCGGGCAGATCACCAGAGGTCAGGAGTTCAAGACCAGCCTGGCCAACATGGTGAAACCCCGTCTCTACTGAAAACACAAAAACTAGCTGGGCATGGTGGTAGGTGCCTGTAATCCCAGCTACTCGGGAGGCTGAGGCAGGAGAATCACTTGAACCTGGGAGGCGGAGGTTGCAGTGAGCCGAGATCGCACCACTGCACTCCAGCCTGGAGGACAAGAGCGAGACTTTGTCTCAAAAAAAAAAAAAAAGAAAGTAACTATAAAATATGTACTCAATGAAGGCAAATCTGTGTTAGTAAATTCTGGCATTCAAAATGAGGTTGGTGGTGAACAATTTCAAGCCCGAGGACTGTTTTCTTTTGTTAAACAGAGTGATGAGTAAGTGCCTGAGAGGTGTTCGAGATAGACTGGCTCCAGACTGAGGTGTTGTCCTTGGTGTCATCGGGAGGAATGGAAGAGAACTGGAGTAACTTTCTCGCTGTGATTTCACATCGATCTATGTTCTCCCAAAATTGTTTTGTGGGACACCTGTGAGAAAAACTGGTCAAGTTCAGGGTTTTTTTTTTTTTTTTTAGATGGAGTCTCGCTCTGTCGCCCAGGCTGTAGTGCAGTGGGACTGTCTTGGCTCACTGCAACCTCTGGCTCCCAGGTTTAAGCGATTCTCATGCCTCAGCCTCCTGAGTAGCTGGGACTATAGGTGTGTGACAATACGCCCAGCTAATTTTTGCATTTTTAGTAGAGATGGGGTTTCACCATGTTGGCCAGTTTGGCCTCGAACTCCTGACCTCAAGTGATCCTCCCACCTCAACCTCCCAAAGTGCTGGGATTACAGGCATGAGCCACCACGCCCAGCCAAGTTCAGTTTAATCCATTCACCATTGCCCACATACCTGCTGCATGGCAGTACCCCACCCCAGTTCCCTACTGTGTGCCAGGCCCTGTATAGGGACGTGGTTCCTGCTTTGGGGGCTGGCAGTCCATGGAGAAGGCAGGTTCATCCACAGATAATTCTAGGCTGTGTCTGATGGGTGGTGGGGGTCCATCCCTCTGCCTGGAAGCACATGTGTCCTGAAAAGCAAAGAGAAGAGAGGCAAGTCTGGAAGGGCTCTGAAGGGTGGGCAGGAGGTTGCTCAGTCCAGGGAGCAGTGCAGTGGAAGCAGAGACACAGAGATGTGTGTCCAGGCAGCACTTTCCAAGGTGGGGCATCCACCAAGGGTTCCAGGAGGGGAGATTTTAGATGGCGCTTAGATGAATATTTTTTAGTTTACAGCTTTTCATCTTAATGAGTATTAGGAAGTAATTTAAACAGCACAAACACATAATAATAAATATAAATAATTTTTTTTTTTGAGACAGGGTCTCGCTCCATCACCTGGGCTGGATGGAGTACAGTGGTATGATCATAGCTCACTGCAGCCTCTATCTCCCAGGGTCAAGCAATCCTCCCCCGTCAGCCTCCCAAGCAGCTAGGACTACAAGTGCATGCCACCATGCTCAGCTAACTTTTTATTTTTTGTAGAGATAGGGCCTCCCTGTGTTGCCTAGGCTGGTCTTGAACTCCTGGGCTCAAGTGATTCTCCTGCCTCGGCCTCCCAAAAGTGCTGTGATTATAGGCATGAGTCACCACACCCAGCCAAAAAATAGATTTAAGTTGAAAAAGAATTGACAAAAAGTCAAACGTTAAGTAAATAATAATTAATCAAAAAGAGTAAGCCAATAACAAATTAGAATATGTGAACATGGCAGAAAGAACCTCATGAATGGGGCCCATGATGATTGGAAAGCCCTGGGCTACAGCATAAAGTATGTTTAGAAGAAGTAGGGAAGGTAAGCTGGGAGCTGACTGACGGGCCACAGCACCAGGCCAGTGAGTTGCTAAGGCAATAGGGAGCCACCCGAGGTTGTTGAGCAGTGGAGGGTCACGGTTGGATCTCTGTGTTAGGAAGCCCACTGTGATGGCTAAGAGGAGCCTGGCGTGGTAGCAGGGAGCCCAGGGAAAGAGACAGGACAGCTGGTGGTTATGTGCCCAGGGTCATACCCCAATGCTACCATTCAGTAGCAGTAGAGCCTTGAGCTCAGTTTCTTAACTTGTAAAATGGGAATAAAAATACCCAGCCCATAGAATTATTGAGATAAAATAGTTAATGAAAAATGCTTAGCAGGGGCCTAACACACAAGACAGTAGGAAGCAGCTCTGGTTACAATTGTGATCATGATGTGGTTTGGGTGGGAGATGGTGAGCCCAGGGCAGAGGAAAAGGGGAGAGGGAGAGAAAGGAACAAATACAAAGCTAAGGCTCAGTGAGGGGCAGGGGGTCGAGGGCATGCAGATGATACAGATAGAGCTGGACTATAACGTGGGTCTTCTGACACCCACTCGCTTCTCGGCTCACTGCATCAGGGCTGTTTTTCCAGTTTCTGAAAGTTTTTTTATATGAGCCAATACTCACTCATACCTCCACCCACACAAAAATAAAAAGGACTTAAAGCAGAAGTTTTCGTTGGAAGTGAGCAAGAACGTCCTGGCAGCCAGAGCCACAGAATGCTGGTTCTAGAATCTCCAGCCTGGAGAAGTTCAGGAGGAGGGTCCCAGGCCATTGAGACTGGAAATCACAACCTGACACCCGCTGGGCCATATCTGGCTCACAGATGTGTTTGGCTTGGCCAACTTTTTCAAAATTAGGAGGTTTTACTGAAAAATCAGTAGATCAGGTGGTGCTGGGCCAAAGCAACACTCAGCTGATGCTGATGAGAAGGGGTGTGTGCCCCAAGCCCCTCTATTCCCCATTGCTTCCCTGATGCTGAGGCTGACTATCTCCAAAGGGTGGAAGTGAGTGCTTTCTCGCATTCAGCCAGTGTCTGTCTTCATGTTACCTGTCAGATCCCTGGAAGCACTTATTTATACCTGTAGCTGTCGGTTTAGACTTACTCTCCCTAGGCCTGAGGCAGGAAGATGGATGAGACAGATTTTTTTGTTTTTTTGAGACAGATCTCACTCTGTCACCCAGGCTGGGGTGCAGTAGCCCAATCTCTGCTCACTGCAGCTTCTGCCTCCCAGTTTCAAGCAATTCTCCTGCCTCGGCCTTCTGAGTAGCTGTGATTATCGGCACCCGCCACCACACCCGGCTAGTTTTTATATTTTTAGTAGAGACGGGGTTGCACTATGTTGGCCACGCTGGTCTCGAACTCCTGACCTCAGGTGATCTGCCTGCCTCAGCCTCCCAAAGTGCTGGGATTACAGGCATGAGCCACCGTGCCCAGCCAAGACAGATCTTTTTAAACCTTCTCACCAACTGAGGATTAACTGATCCCATTTAGAAACCACATCCCAGCTCCAAACCTTCCTGAACTAGATTATACTTTTTTTTTTTTTTTTTTTTTTTTTTTGGAGTTGGGGACTCGCTGTACCCAGGCTGGAGTACAGTGGTGTGATCATAGTTTACTGCAGTCTCCACCTCCTGGGCTCAAGCGATCCTCCTGTCTCAGTGCCTGAAGTAACTGGGACTACCATGAGCTACCATGCCTGGCTAAGTTTTTCTATTTTTTATAGAGACAGGCTGTCACTATGTTGGCCAGGCTGGTCTCGAACTTCTGGCCCCAAGAGATCCTCCTGTCTCAGCCTCCCAAAGTGCTGGGATTATAGGCATGAGCCACTGCACCCGGCCCCTGATTATACTTTGAATTCTAGAATGCCCCTACTGGAAGGGCCCTTGGAGATAGATATGCTTAGTGCCTCCTTTTTATAGATGGGGAAACTGAGGCCAGGGTCACCCAGAGAGTCAGGGGCATAATCTCACCTTCCCTAGGCATTTTTTTTTTTCCCAAGGAACAGGGCAGAGGTTGAAGGTAGCCCTAGGACTCTGTCCATTTTGGCTTTTCTCAGTCCTCTCTTCCCAAGTAAGGAGGCGGCAGATGCTAAGTGATACTAAAATCTTTGCCCTTTGCAGTAAATGGATAAATCTAGACCTTTAAGAAAAGCTCAGTCCAGCTGGGCACGGTGGCTCATGACTGTAATCCCAGCACTTTGGGAGGCCAAGATGGGTGGATCACCTGAGGTCAGGAGTTTGAGACCAGCCTGGCCAACATGATGAAACCCCGTCTCTACTAAAAATACAAAAAATTAGCTGGGAGTGTTGGCAGGTGCCCGTAATCCCAGCTACCCGGGAGGCTGAGGCAGGAGAATCGCTTGAACCCAGGAGGCAGAGGTTGTAGTGAGTAGAGATGGCACCATTGCACTCCAGCCTGGGCAATAAGAGCAAAACTCTTTCTTGAAAAGAAAAGAAAAGCTTAATCCACATCTCAGAAGGCCCAGCTAACAACATCTGGTGAGACCATTTACAAAGGGAACCAGCCTTAAAAACACATACACTCACACTTTTATTTTTCCCCCTCCTGATTATAAAAGCTATACAAACTGGTTACGGAATGTTTGGAAAATCCAGCAAACTATGAAGAAAATTAAAAGGCTGCCTTACGAGGCCCCTGCCCTGCACAGCCCTCAGGGGTAACTGCAGTTAACACTTTACTTAATGTCCACTTGGAGTTTTTTCTAGGCTTACGTGGTTTTACTCATACTATAGATCATACTGTATGACACTGTTTTCTTTAAAAAAAAAAAATCCAATAGTCAGGGGTGGGAGAGTTGGCTGGCAAGGGGCCTCTTTCTGGAGTGGTGGAGGTCTTTTGTCTCTTGATCTGGGTAAGTGGTTACAGGGTTCATACATAGGTAAAAAAAAATACATAGGTAAAAAGGCATCATCCTGTGCCTTTTATATTTGTTTATTTTACTTGATAAAAATGGTATTTAAGATGATAATAATAGTAGCTCATTACAAAGACATTGAAATGGAAGTATACGCACGCCCCTACTCCCCTGCCCAGGTGTAACTGCTGCGAGCAAGTAGTCCCTCCGAATCTACAAGCTTCCCTGGGTCAGTCCGGAAGGTTGTGAGCATGGTATAGGAGCCAGCAGTGTGGGCCTGGTTCTGCCTGTCCCCTTGGTGAGCTCCTACTCTGACCTTGGGCTGCAGGCGAGGGGGCTGTGGCTCGTCTCAACTTCTTCCTTTTCAGCCTCACACCCGCTGGCTCCTGCCTGGGAACAGCCTGGCTCCTGCCTGGCCCAGGCGGGCTGCGGGCTGTGCTCACTGGGAAGGAATGGAAACACGTCTATTAAGTTTCATGGAAATCATGTTGAGGGGCCCACGTCTGGTGTTTGGGTTCCTGTGGTCCCAGGCTGGGCTGCCGGGTGGATTGGGAATGAGAGTGGCTAGCGTTCCTTCCTGCAGCCTCCTGGGCACCCCCACACCCACCACAGTGTGCTTCCTCCAATACTTGGATGGCTTATGAGCCCCTGGGGTTCAGGCCTGTAGTGGGTAATGTGCTGGCCAAGAGCTCAGAGCTCTGTTATCTCGGAACATACTTCCTTTTTACTGGCTGCCCCTTAAATGGTAACAGTGTGTGGCAAACCGAGCCAATTTGTGAAAGCTAAGGGCGTCCCAGTCTCTGAGCCTTGCTCTGTGAGAGGTAAACAGTTTCTTCAGGCTCCACTAGAAACTGGGAAGGACAGGCAGCTGGGATCGTCAGTCCCCACAGCTGGTGGTCCCCAGGCAGAGGGGGCGGCAGGAGACAGGGGAAGATCTGGGCAGACTTGGCAGGCCCCAATCTGGATTGGATCCTGGCTCTGTCTTTCTCTTCTCTGTGGTCTTGGGCAAGACCAGCCTCGGTTTCTTGACTTGCAAAACGGGTCATTCCTACTTGGCTCCTGGCATTGTTGTGTGGGCTAAGCAAGAGAATGCAAGTAGGGGACCTGGGCACAGTAGCCACCTGGAGACTGTTGTTATCATTGGGGTGACAGGAGTGGACACAGGGAGCAACCAGGAGAGGGGGGATGCTTCACACAGAGGCTGGGACTTAAGCTTGGGCTGACAGGATGAGTAAAAGTAAATAAGAATGAATAACAATAACAGCAGCGGCCATGCCTTTGACTTTCCCCAAGACCCTCTACATCCATTAGCTCCTTGTGTCGCTAGAACGATCATCTGAGTGAGGTAGGATGGGAATCAGAATCCCATCTATGTGCAAAGGGGAAACTGAGGCACACCAGGGAAAGATAGTTTAACTCACTGTTTCCCTGAGGTTACGATGCAGACCAAAGTGATGACATAGACAACTGGCAAGGGGCCTGTCTCTGGAGTATGGAGATCTTTTGTCTCTTGATCTGGGTAAGTGGTTACAGGGGCTCATACATAGGTTAAAAGGCATCAACCTGTGCCCTTTAGATTTGTTTATTTTACTTGACGAAAATGATACTTAAGATTATAATGGGGCTGGGCACAGTGTCTCATGCCTGTAATCCCAGCACTTCAGGAGGCCGAGGCGGGCGGATCACCTGAGGTCAGGAGTTCAAGACCAGCTTGGCCAACACGGTGAAACCGCATCTCTACTAAAACTGCAAAAATTAGCCGGGTGCGGTGGTGGATGCCTATAAATCCCAGCTACACGGGAGGCTGAGGCAGAAGAATCGCTTGAGCCCGGAAGGTGGAGGTTGCAGTGAGCCAAGATTGCACCACTGTACTCCAGCCTGGATGACAAAGTGAGACTCTGTCTCAAAAAAAAAAAAAAAAAAAAAAAAAGATTATAATAGCAATGGCTCATTGCAAAGACATTGAAATAGAAGTATACACACCCCTCCCCCCGACTCCACTGCCCAGGTATAACCACTGTGAGCAGGTAGTTTTCCATGTCCCTCTGCACCTACAAGGTTCCCTGGGTCAGTCTGGAAGGTCATGAGCATAGTAGAGGGGCCAGGAATGCGGGCCTGGTTAAACACAAGGTATGTCACAGACTGGAACTAAATGACATGGAACCATGTGATGAGACAGTCAGTCGCTTTCAAATTCTCTGAGCCTCTTCAGACCTAAGGAGAAAGGCTTCCTCTGGGGATAAGATGTCTTTAACATCTCTCTGATGTGTTTGGGAGGAAGAGAGGGAGAAGACCCCCTTAGGCTCCAAGAGGTGACCAGATGTCCCTAGAATTTAATGGCACTATTCGTTTTCATTGTTTATTTTTACTTTTTAAAGTAGTTTATTTTCACAAAAATACAAACAGTAAACAAAAAGTATACTTTATATAATAAGTAATATATTTAAATATGTTTTTATAAATGAAATAATATAAAAACCGTTCAATGCATCATCAGTTTATTTTTGGAGTTACATTCTATTTATGCCAGTTTACAGTTATTTTTCCATTTATAGTGATGATGTAATAACAATTATAATATTGCCACAGATCCACCCAAACATGGTGATTCCTACCTTCTTCTTCTTGCCCTTGCCCCTACATGTGCCTGGTAACATGGCCGCCCCTACATATCCCCACCTGTGTAGAACATCATGGCGCCCTGCATTTGCATATTAAAAGGCTAGGGTAGTAGGGCCAGTTTTTTCGTGGGCTACGTGAGTGACATGCCTGGTTAAACCAATCCCCTGAGCCTTATGCAAATCAGACACCATCTCCTCCAGCTTCCTCGTAGAAGCAGCCACTTTTCTGCAGCACACGGGGTTTTCTCTTTGTTAGAATCCTCCTCCCTCTGTCTCCATAAGGGGGAGCTGTTTTCTTCTTCCTTCTTTCTTTCTTGCCTATTAAACTCTCTGCTCCTTAAAACCACACACACACACACACACACACACACACACACACACACACACACACACACACACACACACAATAATAATAATAATAATAATATGACCACAGAAATTGTAGTGATGGCTTTTAATGAGCACCTACTAAATTCTAGTCCTGCGCAGAGAATTTGCATATATTAGCTTACCCAATCTTGATCAACTCTTTAAGGTGGGTGTAATTATAGTCTCCATTTTACAGATGAGGAAACTGAGGCACAACGAGTTAAATCTGACTTGCCAGGTACAGACAACCAGTAAGTGACAGAACCAGAGTTTGAACCCGGGCAGTCTGGCTGCACTTGCATAATCACTGTGATGATATAGGGTCTCATTGAAAAACACAATTATGTAAGTTTTGAAAAAGTGAGTGGATTTGAAGAAAAATAGTAAGTGCTAATAGTACGCATGGTATGAGGAGATGCTAAAAATCATAAAAGTCATCATGAATGATTCAATTTCCAAAACCAAAACAAAGCAAGCTTAGCCCAGCTCAATATGCTTTCTTTACACAAGGAAAGAGGCCCAGAGAGGGAAAGGACCTACTCAAGGTTGCACAGAGAGACCGGAACCGATGTCTCAACAGAGAGGCCAGAGTCCAAGTCTCAGGAGAGAAGAGGGAGGGAGTGGGGAGGGCACGTGGCAGGGGAAGGGACTGCTCCCAGGATTGCATGGGGTGGGAAATGTCAGAGTTTGACCATGATTGGTGGGGGTTGGGGGGGATTAGAACAGGACACCAGGCCAGATGAGACCTTCCTTATTCTGCCAAGTTGAAGGCCCCTCCCTCCACCTCAGTGTAAAGCCTCCTGGGTACATGTGATTTCAGCACCAGGTGCCTGTCGGTCCATCATCCTCTCTGAGCTCACTGCCACGGCAGTGCCCGGACCCTGTTTCCATCACAATGGGCTGTGGACACTCATTCATTCACTCATTCATTCTACAAATAGAGATGGCGGCCCCCTGCACCCAGCACTGTGTGGGCTACGGGTGGGAGGGAGCCTCGGTCCTCTGTAAAAGCCTCCCGGTATTGGAATCTTGCTGGCATTCAGAAATGCCACCCTCCTCCTCCTCAGAGTTCCTATTGTATTTCTCTTTCTTCAGGGGCCTCATTTATTAAAATGATTTTTCCCTCCTAAGTAAGCTCCCTTTGAGTGGGGTCCTTATTTATTCTCATCTCCCTTTGCCCCCCTGGGCAACAGGTGGACCTGGAGCTCGCAACCAGGCTGGGGCAACCAGAAGGGCCCCCGTGAGGCTCATGACCCATGGGTCCTAGGACCATACCTGGGTGGAAACATCTGGCCTAGTCCAACTTGTCTATTTGACAGAAAAATGGTGGTTCTGACCAGGCGTGGTGGCTCATGCCTCTAATCCCAGCAGTTTGGGAAGGCGAGGCGGGTGTTCGAGACCAGCCTGGGCAACATGGCGAAACCCCATCTCTACCAAAAATACAAAAATTAGCCAGGCGTGGTGGTGGGTGCCTGTGGTCCACAGCTACTCAGGAGGCTGAGGTGGAAGGATTGCTGGAGCCCAGGAAGTCAAGGCTGCAGTGAGCCGAGACAGCACCACTGCACTCCAGTCTGGGCGACAGAGCAAGATCCTGTCTTTAAAAACAAACAAACAAACAAAAAGGCCGAGCGCGGTGGCTCATGCCTGTAATTCCAGCTACTCGGGCTGAGGCAGGAGAATCACTTGAACCCAGGAGGTGGAGGCTGCAGCGAGCAGAGATCGGGACACTGCACTCCAGCCTGGGCAACAGACCAAGACTCTGTCTCAATAATCATTAAAAAAAAAAAGAGAAGAAAAGAAAAATTGTGGTTCAGAGAGGGACATTGTGTTCCTTCTGCCATAAAATTTATGAAGCACCTGTTTGTGCCGGGTCCTGTGCAGACACCGACGCCCCAGAGAGGAAAAGAAGCCAGTGCTTACTGTACCTGCCTCCTGTTGCCACTGTAGCAAATGGTCATGCACTTTAGTTTCAAGCTACACAAGTATAGTATCTTGCAGGTGATAAAAGATCAGAGGCCTGACATGCATCTCATTGGGCCAAAAACAAAGTCTTGGCAGGGCTGTTTCTCTTCTGGAGGCTCTAGGGGAGAATCCATTTGCTTGCCTTCTCCAGCTTCTAGGAGATGCCCACATTCCTTGGCTCCTGCTGTATGTTCCAAGCCAGCAACATCACATCTCCCTGATCCTGCTTCCGTTGTCATATTTCCGCTATTTATTTATTATTTTATTTTATTTATTATTGCTCTGTCGCCTAGGCTGGAGTGCGGTGGTGCCATCTCAGCTCACTGAAACCTCCGTCTCCCAGGTTCAAGCAATTCTCACGCCTTGGCTTCCCGAGTAGCTGGGATTACAGGCATGCATCACCACACCTGGCTACTTTTTTGTATTTTTAGTAAAGATGGGGTTTTGCCATGTTGGCCAGGCTGACCTTGAACTCCTGACCTCAAGGGATCCACCTACCTCGGCCTCCCAAAGTGCTGGGATACAGGCATGAGCCACCACACCCAGCCTATTTATGATTTTTAATGTAATAAGAGATGGGATCTCACTATGTTGCCCAGGCTGGTCTCAAATTCCCAGCCTCAGGCGATCCTCCCACCTCAGCTTCCCAAAGTGCTGGGATTAGAGGTGTGAGCCACTGCCCCTGGCCCATAGTCACATTTCCTCTTACCCTTCCCTCTTCTGCATCCTCTTCCATCTGGTGATTACACTGGGCCCATTTGTCTAATCCAGGATGGTCTCCTTGTTTTAAAGTCAGCTGATTAGCAAACTTAATTCCATCGGTAGCCTTAACTCCGCTTTGTCTTGGAAGGTAGCACACTCACAGGTTCCAGAGATTAGGATGAGGGCGTCATTGGAGGTCATTCTACCCATTACACCTGCCTTTAGATGGGAACTGCTGTAATAGGGGTACCATAGGATCCCAGAAAAGGGGACACCTGATCTCACTGGGGTAGTGGGGGCACCCAAGAAAATCTCCTGGAGGAGGTGACGGCTGACCTGAGTCTTGAATGAGGAGTTGGCCAGGCGAGGAGGGGTGGAAGTGAAGGGCATTCCAGCAGGAAGCCACTGCATGTGCGGAGGCCTGGAGGTGAGCGAAGGAAGGCATGTGCCACTGTGGCCGAAGCATGGAGAGGGGTGGCGAGGCTGGAGAGGAGGTGGGGGCTGAGGGCAGCTGCCAGATCTCAGGGGAGCTGGATGCCTGGAGGCTGATGCTTCCTGAAGACAGTGAGAGCCTTTGAGGGGTTTCGAGCAGAGACTGATGAGGTCCGGTTTGCCTTTGAGAAAGGTCACTCTGGGGTCCTAGTGGAAAATGGCTGGGGTGAGGAAGACGAGAATTTGGCAGCCAAGGAGAGGAGTCAGGTGATCCTGGGTCCTGGGCCCAGTGTTCCCTCTCCTGGACTCTGACTGCCAGGGGGACCGGCTGACTGCCTTCTGGATCCCTTCCTGGAAAAGGCGGTGAAGCCTGGATCAGGGCGGGGGCAGGGGACAGAGCGGAGCACCTGGCTGGAGAGCTGTTGGTGGAGGGGAAGTGGTGTGGGACACACTGAGGGCTGTTTGTGGGTTGGGAGGCAGGAGGAGAAGCAGTGTTGTGAGCAGATTTCTGGCCTAGGAGCCCGACTGGGCGGTGGGGTCATCACCAAGGTAGGACTGGGGGAGGAGCAGGTTTGGGAAGTTTCCAGGTTGGGTCTGATGTGTTGGCGGTTGGTGGCTGAGAGGCATCTAGGAGGTCCATGGGACGCAGCTGGCTGTACAGTCTGCAGCTGTGGACTTGTATCAGTTATTGCTGTGTGAAAAATGACCCCAAAGCTCAGTGGCAAAACAGCAATCACTTATTCTCACTCTCCCATCTGCATGTGGAGTGGGGCTGTCTGATCTGGGCTGGGCTTCCCTTGTGGCTCAGCTGCAGGCTGCAGGCCTGCAGGCCAGCCAGGCGGTCAGACTGGGGCAATGCCAAAATCCCCTTTCTCTTTGACCCTGAACTGAATGCCCACCCCCCCCCACCCCTATTCCTCCACGTCTCCATGGACCAGCAGATGACATTTGAGCAAAGACCTGCAAGAGGTGTGGGAATGAGGCTGTCTTGAGGAAGAGCATTCTAGGCAGAGGGAACAGCCAGTGCAAAGGCCCCGAGGTGAGATTGTGCCTAGTGTGTTTGAGGGACAGAAAGAAGGCCAGTGTGGCTGGCAGTGATGAGTGAGGGGGGTGGGGTAGGAGAGGAGGTCAGAGAAATAGCAGGGGCCTTAGGCATATGGGGCCTGGAAGGTCACGGGAAGTGGTCTCTGCCCTTATTATCATTGCTATTATCACCCCTTCCTCCTGTCCCCCACAGGACCCTCCATCCCTCGACACAGCCATCCAGCATGCCCTGGCGGGCCTCTATCCTCCTTTCGAGGCCACAGCACCCACCGTCCTGGGTCAGGTGTTCCGTCTCCTGGACTCTGGCTTCCAGGGGGATGGGCTGAGCTTCCTTCTGCATTTCCTGATCCCTGCCAAGCGCCTGTGTGAGCAAGTGCGAGAAGCAGCCTGTGTAAGTCGAGAGGGAAACAGGGACAGGGAACAAGCTGTTCCAGAAAGTCATGGGGCTGGAGGCGGACAGAGAAGGAGGTGGGCTGGCATGTGTCTTGTTTCACAGGGAACTGAGTGTGTGGGGGGACTTTCCAAGTATCATTACTTGCCCAAGGGGAGACATCAGCCCCCCAGATCGAAGGGGCTTTACCTTGTGACATCTATGAGTTCATTACGTTGTACTGTCACCAGCAGAGAAGAAGACCTGAATAAAGGCATCCTTGGGGGCTCCCTGGTCTTGGGGAGCCTGCCCTGCGCCTGACATTGTGGACACTGCCAAGTGCCTTGGGTGAAGTGGGGCAGCTTGAGTGGAAATAGCAGAGAAGGTCCTAGAGCTTCCCCAGAGCCCCTGAGGCATCAGGACTCTTGCTTTCTTCCCCTGTGACCTCTTCAAACTCAGATCTCAGGGAGGCCTCTGCCAAGGCAAAGTGGAGAGAAAAGTGTTTTAGCCAGACTCATTGGCTGCAAATGACAGAATCCTCACTCAGACCAGGGAAGGGTGGATCAGGCCTCAGGCCCAAGTTGATCCACTGATCAAATCCCTTGAAGATCCTTTCTGTCCCTAGTCTCTGCTTCGTGCTGCTTGTTGGCATTATTCTTCTAGGTGTTCCCACAAGGCTGGAACCCAGGGAAGCTCAAGGATTTATATTCTATCCTAGAGAGGAAAATAAACTCTTTCCCATCCACTGCACATAGAAAAATCTCAAGGAAGGATCCTGATTGGCCAGGCTTGGGTCATATGCCCATTCCTGGACCAATCACTGTGGCCAGAGGAGTGGGGTACCAGGATTGGCCAAGCTTGAGTCACGTGTATACCTCTATGGTCAGAGGGTGGAGCTGTTTTAAGAAAAGGATGAGAAGGCGGCCAGTGTGGCTCATGCCTGTAATCCCAGTACTTTGGGAGGCCAAGGCAGGCGGATCACGACGTCAGGGGTTTGAGACCAGCCTGGCCAACATGGTGAAACCCCATCTCTACCAAAAATACAAAAATTAGCCAGGCGTGGTGGCACGTGCCTGTAGTCCCAGCTACTTGGGAGGCTGAGGCAGGAGAATTGCTTGAACCCAGGAGTCAGAGGTTGCAGTGAGCCAAGATCACGCCATTGCACTCCAGCCTGGGTGGCACAGTGAGACCTCGTCTCAAAAAAAAAAAAAACCCAGAAAAGGATGAGAGAAGCCTGAGGAGACCAAGCCGTCAAATGCCCACCGCAGGAACTTGCCATTCCCTTCATGGGTTTCCCGACTGTTCCCTGCTCTGTTGTTATTAACACCCACCCTCCTGCTACCCCAGCCTCAAGAATCACAAAGAGGTTCTAAGGTCCCATCAGCCTGTCCTGAGTTGCCCACTGCCTGTCAGCGACACAGCTCATCAGAAGCAACAAGGAAGGGTGGGGACTGTGTGCGTCATTTCAGTGGTAGAAATAAATTGAATGTGGCAGCTAAAAGTCCAGGGTTAGGAACCAGAAGGAAAGTGAGATAATCTATTTTACATGCTTAGCACAGAGCCTGGCTCATAGAAATAGCTCAATACATGGGAACTGGTATTGGAGAAGAAGGGAGCGTCTCATGGAAGCATTTGCTGCCACTTCCACATGACACTATTTCATGCAGATGCTCCCCCATCCTTATTTCTTCTCCCTGACAAGCTACACAATTGCCCACTTCCCTTGTTTGGCCATTTAAACTTCATTTGCACTGGCCGCTTCCTCAAGGTAACAACCTTTCCACGTCTTTATTTTTCCTTGTAGGTGAGTTTATTAATCTAATTGTAACAATAGGCAAATATCTGTCAATCTCAGAGCAGTGGGAAGTCATGTGGGATTAACAGGATGGCTTCTGGGGTCAGATGCCCCAGGTTCAAATCCAAGCTCATCACTGTGATCTTTGGAGATCCATGCCACCTCTCTGAGTTTTAGTTTCCTTATGTGTCAAGCAGAAACGTTAATAACACAGCACCTAACACATGGAGATGACACACATGGCTTAGCAAAGACTCTGGCATGCAGCAAGTGCCCAGTAGCTATTGGCTATCGCTATCCCACTTCCTTGTTTCTCCATCTGAAATAAGATCATGGCAGCCTCAAAGTCTGCCTCTCCAGCCACCATCACCCAGAGGCAGCCACCTTCACTTAAAGTCTGGTGGGGCTTGGGGACAGATACAGCTGACTTGAAATGTGAAGGCCTAGGTCCAAGTCCCTGATGCTTATCAGCTGTGTGGCTATGAGCCAAATGTTTCACCACACCGAGCCTCAGTTGCATCATCTGTAAAATGAAAATAATGATGCCTGAACTGCCTACACCAAACTGAGTTACTGTGAAAGTCAAGTGAGATGATCAAAGCCATCATCACTCTGGTGCTTTGCTGTTTGCAAAAAATGACTGGGCTGTTTTTTCTCATTCAATGAGAAGGTGAGAGAGAAAGCATGTTGCAAACCCAAGAGGGCTAAGTGAAAAGGGTCGAGAAACCTACAGACTCATGAAGGTTTATGGATATTAAGCTTCTCTGAGGCAGCCCAATCTACAATATGACTGATATAAATGGTTTTATCAACATAAGGTATAACTATGGTCAGAGCTCACTATTTCCGCAATCAATAATTCCAGGAAACACCTGCTTAATTAGCAGGAAATTCAGTCTCACTCTCTGTACATCTCCCCTACACACATCCAAATTATATAAGATTGTCTGGGACTTACTCAATCCACAGAACTCAGACTCTTTTTCCAAAAGCCAGTTAAAGACCTGTTGTCAGCCCAGTAGAACTGTTGTTTCCATTGTTGCCACATGTTGTCACTGTTGAACACTGGTCCCGCACAGCCCAGTGGAGAGGCTCAACTGAGAGGGATCACTTGGGTCACAGCTTGTCCCAGAATGACCCGCTGTACCCACCTATACAGGGAATTTCTGGCAACTCCTGTTAAAAAAAAATTTTTTTTTAAGTTTTGCTTCACCTTCGTGTTATTATCCATTAATGGGAAAGAAATAAAAAATAAACAAATAAACCTTCATTTATTTAATGAGAAATAAATAAACAAACAATAAACAAACAAATAAATAATAAACATTCAGGCCCAGAATAACCTTTGGGTCAGGAAAAACTGGACAGTCATCTAATAAGTGGCAGGGTCAGATTTCCTGACTTCTTATTCAATACTGTTTCTACTTCACCCTCATACACTACCCAAATTCAATAAGATATTCAACACTTTATTATAAAATAGGCATTGTGTTAGATGATTTTGGCCAACTGTAGGCTGATGTAAGTGCTCTGTGCACATTTAAGATAGGCTAGTCTAAATAAGCTATGATGTTCTTTAGATTAGGTACATTAAATGCATTTTTGACTTATGATATTTTGAATTTATGATGGATTTACCAAGATATAACCCCACCATAAATTGAGGCCATCTGTATAATCTCACTTAATCCTCATACCAACCCAGTAATACTGACATGTATTATTATCCTATTTGCAGATAGGGAAATTGGGGCTCAAAGAAGTTAAGCAATTTGCACAAATTAGCAACATAGACCTTTGTCTAAACCATGTCTCCCTGGCTTTAAAATGGAGGGCTAAGGCTTGAACTGGGTTGGGAAATGTTCCGGATAGATGCAGAGAGGAAGGGAGCGTGAGCCAAGCAAGGGGACCACTTGGGAAAGCCGATTGCTAACTAGTGCATGGTGCTCTGAGCTTTCTTGCTTGGGTCAGTAGGCTAGTATTTCCAAGGTCAGGGCCAGGACGAGGGTGGGGCAGGAGGGTCAACCTTTGCACAAGCTTGACAGTGAGTGCCTCCTAAATGCTGCCTCATCCTAGTCCCTGACCTGTTCCAGATTCCACGTGAGAGAGGGAAAGGAGCAGATCCAAGGGTGGAGCCTTTCAGGGCCAGGTTCTCTGATGCCATCCCCTTCTCTCCACAGGCTCCCTACTCACACTGCCTCTTCTTACACGAGGGCTGGCCACTCTGTCTGAGGGATGAAGTTGTGGTCCACTTGGCACCCCTCAACCCTCTCTTATTGCGCCAGGGTGACTTCTACCTCCAAGTGGAGCCCCAGGAGGAGCAGTCTGTCTGCATCATGATCAAACGCCTCTCCCTGGACCTCTGCACAGTGAACAAGAAGCCTATTCCTGAGCCAGCCTACCCTATACTTTTTACCCAAGAATGGCTGGAGACCATCAACAGTGACTTTGAGGGAAGTCCCCTACACAACTGCTTGGTAGCATCAGAAAATGGGATTGCCCCTGTGCCTTGGGCCAAGATAACCAGCCCGGAGTTTGTGAATGACAGACCCCAAGTAGTGAATGCCCTCTGCCAAGCCTGGGGGCCCCTTCCTTTAGAGGCACTGGATTTGAGCAGCCCTCAAGAGTTGCACCAGGCCAGCTCCCCGGACAACCAGGTGCTTCTTGCCCAGAGTTTGGCCAAGGGTAAGGGCAGGACATATGGGAGCAAGTATCCAGGACTCATCAAGGTGGAGCAAGCCCGGTCTGGGGAGGTGGCCTTCAGGATGGACGAGGTGGTCAGCCAGGAATTCGAGGGAGACTATGTGGCTCTCCTAGGCTTTCCCCAAGAGAGCAGAGGAGAGTCTCCCAATAGGGAGGCAGGCACATCCGGTGGGTGTACTTCTGGGGCACTAGAGGAGATAGCTGGAACTAAGGAAACTCCCTTATTTCAAAAGATACTGCCTCTCTCAGAGGCCAATGAAGGACCTTCCTTGGGAAATCCAGCTTGCACAAAGCCAGAAAGCTCTGAAGAGAGGCCCTATAATTTGGGCTTCAGGAGAAAGGTCAATCATAAAGCACCCACCCACAACTCAAAAAGGCTGCCCGAAGGCTCCTACATGAATGTCCTTGAGGACCCACTGGACTGTGCCTCTTGCCTCAGGGCAGGTGTCTCACAAGAGCCAGCTGCCTGCAAGATGCAGGGACCTCTAGGAAACCCAGAGAATATGGTGCAGCTCAGGCCTGGACCAAGACAAGCCTCCTCTCCCCGCCTGTCCCCAGCTTCTCCTGCAGCTCCAGCCTCTGAAACAAAGATGGAGGTGAAGACCAAACAGAGAAATGGGAGACTTCCCAAGCCTATGCCCTGCCCTAGCAGAAACACCTCCTCCCCTGAGCCCCCCACTCCTGGGCTCAAATTCTCATTCTTGAAAGGGCAGAGGCAACCCTCTGTGACCCCAGAGAAAGCCTCACTCCAGCACGATGGGCCCTGGAAAGTCCTGTGTTCCTTCTACTCTCCTAAACCCAACCAAGCCAAATCTTCCGGGAAAGGTAAGATGCCCACATGCTCAGCTGTACAAGGAGGTTATTGTCTGGTTGAGATCACATTTCAGGTGGTTTTGGTTGTAAGTGATAGAGACCACCTGGGCTGGCTCAGCTTCAGGGGTTTAGTATACAGTGTGGCATGTTAAGGGGCTTGAAGTCTCATGTGGCTGGAATTGAGCAAGGCACTGTGACTGTGTTACAACTGCCTGAGTTCACACTCCACCTTTGCCATACACTTGCTGTGTGACGTTGGCCAAGTACTGAGTTTCTCTGAGTCCAGGTTCTCCCTATCTGTGCAGTGGGAATGTCACCTATTTCACAGTGTTATTTTGAGGGTTCAAAGGGATACCAGAAGCCAGGTGTGGAGGCTTATCCTGTAATCCCAGTGCTTTGGTGGCTGAAGCAGGAGAACTTGGGTGGCTTGAGGCCAGGAATTTACAAGAAAGAAAGAAAAGAAGGAAAAAAGGAAGGAAGGAAGGAAGGAAGGATGGATGGAAGGAAGGAAGGAAGGAAAGAAGGAAGGAAGGAATAAATTAAAAAGCTGGGCTTAGTGGTGCATGCCTGTAGCCCCAGCTACTCAAGAGGCTGAGGTGGGAGGATCTTTCAAGCCCAGGAGTTCAAAGCTGCAGTGAGCTATGTTCATGCCACTGCATTCCAGCCTGGGCAACAGAGTGAGACTCTGTAGCTAACGAAAAAAAAGTGAGGTGTGGGGAGGAGTAACACTAGAAGTAAGGGGCTTAGCGCAATGCCTGGCACATGGGAGAGATCAATAGTTGTAAGCTATTATTAGTCAGAAAGAGAAAGAGGAGACATTTTCCCCTTAGAAAGCCCATCTTCTGCTTAACATCCTTTTCTTTGTTGTTGCTTTTTCCCAGCTGGAACAACTCAGACCAAAACATCTGGCCCAGCCACTGTCCCCAGCCCACTGACTGAGGAAAAGGCTGCCTTGCCAGAAGCTTCTGCAGGCTCCCCAGAAAGAGGCCCCACCCTGGAGGAGGAGCCCCCAGGGCCTGAGCCCAGGATTGGGGCTCTAGGTGTCAAGGTTTTCCGCTCCAGGATAGCATGCCTGCCAGGTTCCAGGGGATTCAAGCAGGAGGTGGTGGGGAGGAAGCTGGGGGCCCCAGAGCATCCTCAGGTGCTGTTGGGTGGAGGGGAGGCTGGGAAGGCCCTGGAGGCCTAGGTTCTAGACCAAGCCTCCTTGGGCCTCAGTTTCCTCATCTTTCCCATGGGAGAATTGGAATAGATAAAAGCAATTTGTTGGTATCCATCCACCCATCTATCTGTCTGTCCATCTGTCTACTTGTCTATCCATCAGTGAAGCAGCCAAGGTGGATACTGTGTTCCCCAGAAGCAGAGCCTGAGACATAGATTTTTGGGAAAGTGACCTATTGGAGGAGGGCTCTGAGGAGAAGGACAGAGGGTCAAGGCGGGGGAGGAGCCAAGCAAGGCTGTGGGCTGACCCCAAGGAGAGCACTGGGGCATGACCCGCCCCACAGAGCTGGCTCCAGCTTAAGGTGTAGGGGACTGGCCTTTTATAAGCCTTGTCTGTCAGTCATTAACTATGGGCTGATCCCCTGTCTGTCCATCCTTAATGAACTGCAGGAACTTCGGGCTGATCCTGGAATGGGGTGGGGCAGGGGGAGCCAGTGATCCAGTTCAGCCCAGGGCGCCTCTTCAGAGAGGGGGCATCTGTGAGCCACTGACAACTGATACTTCCAGATTCTGGGGATGGGTTCTCTGCCTGCTGAGGGGATCTGGGTTTGGGGTACTAGCAGCATCCAATACAGAAGGTCTTATCACTCCTATTTGATATTTCCCCATTGTTGTAACAGACATTTACTGGTCCCTGGGCTTAGCACTGGCGATTCATAAAAGAACAAGTCTGATGTGTTCTCCACTCTCAGGAAACCTATATTCTAGTGGTGGGGAAAAGCCAACAGGTTATCGCAACAGATTATTGAAACCCAGTGTAAACAAAGTGTGACAGTTGGGAAGGACGGGGCTGTGGGAGCACAGATGAGTCCCCTGGTTCAGGCTTAGGGTAGTAGAGGTCAAGGATGACTTCCCGGAGGAAGTAACGTAAAGCCCAGTCCTATAGTATGAGGAGGAATTATCCAGGTGAAGAGTTGGGAGCAGCATTCCAGACAAAGGGAACAGCATGTGCAAAGGTCCAGAGGCAAGAGAACCACAGTGCTTTCTGGAGACTGATTGTCCTGAAATACTGTTTTACTTCACAGACTTCTACATCTCTCCAGGACCTTGGGCACTGCCCTGTCTTTTTGCAGCTCCCAGGAGACCTTATCTGTCCTTTTCCTGGTCATCTTTGCTGAAGCTCCTGCTGTTTGTTCTATATTAATTGTACACAAAGGATCTCACGATCCTCTTAGGGCCATCATGGGCCAAGGGCTCAGATTTTGTCCATGGAAGGCTCTGCTGTGGGAGGAAGATCTTTGTTTTAGTTCTAACTCTATCATTAGCTCCCTGTGTGCCCTTGGAGAAGTCACTGCCCTCTCTGGGCCTCCTCAAGAGGAGAACAGGCAGATAGGACCTGGTTCATTGTCACTCTTCCCTCAGTTACTGTTGTTGTAATTCTTGGGGGTTGCAACATGCACTGTTAGCTCGCACATGCCTGATGCGTAGTATGTGTGCAAAAAGCATTTGCTGCGTGAATGAGCAATGTCCACATGCGTGCTCCTTCTGTCCGTTTTTTGTCCTGCTCTTCTCTAGTGATCTTGTCCTCATTCCCCACATGACTCCCCCCATCGCATCCACCATAACCATGACTCCCCCCATCGCCTCCACCATAACCATGACTCTCCCCATCGCATCCACCATAACCATGACTCCCCCCATCGCATCCACCATAACCATGACTCCCCCCATCGCATCCCCTGTAACCAACTTCTCCCTGCTGGGTTTTCATGTTAAGGCTCTCGCTCCTTTATTACCACTGCTTCTCTTTCCAGGTCACCCACTGCCCCAAGTTTCATCATCTTCAGGCCTCCCAAAACCTTGAACCTATTGGCTCAACCACCTTTTCACTCCCCTTTTCCAGCATGTCCCCCCACCCTCCACCACATCCCTTCCCCATCATCATATCTCCCCCACCCTCCACCACATCCCTTCCCCATCATTATGTGTCCCCCACCTTCTGTCACATCCTCACATCCCTTCTTCCTAGCTTAGATTCCAGGCTCACATTGTAATCACTTCCTTTCAAACACTCACTCACTTGCTTTCCTCTTCCACCTTCACACTTACTTGGATAAATCCCAACCTCCGTGAGATCCAGCTCTCCACCTGCACCCTCAAGCTGAATGAAGCTGGAAAAATCCACACAATTGTGCAGGCTAATTGTGTTAGATTCCTGACCACTGACCTCCGGGGGTCCCAATGGTGCCAGTGGATCCTACTTCACCTCCAGAGTCCTGAATGACTTCCCCACAGTCCTGTGTGATGACTTCACACCTTCTCTCTCCTTTAACCTTCAACACCACCTTCCCCAACTTAAATCTCAGCTGATGACCTTCCTTCTGGTCTTACTGAGTAAGCAGAAGCAATTGGAAGGAAGTCTATGAATTGCTTCTGCTTACTCAGTAAGACCAGAAGGAAGGTCATTCACCTACCTGCTGGCATCTGTACCCACAGGCTCAGCATTCTAGTATGGATGAATTGTCCATGTGCCTGAGGCTGACCCTGAACTAGTGCTCTGTTCCTCTCTACCTCCTCAAAGACATCCCTCCAGCAAGATTCTCTTCTCCTTCCTATAGGATCATCTTCCCTCTTTGGCTCTGGGCCATTCCCATCAGGATGAGAACATGCTGCATTATTGCCCAGCTTGAAATGAGCTATTCTAGGCCCCTGTGTTCCCACCCTCACACTTTTACATTAAAACTCCACAAAGCAGTTGTCTGTGTTCCCTGTTTCCACACCTTCTCTCTTCCACTCACTCTAATCAGAATCCCTTCCCCACTGTGCCGCTGAGACACGTCTTGTCGAGGTCGTCATTGCGTTCCATGTTTCTAGATCCAGGGGTCAATTCTCAGTCCTCATCACCCTTGGCCCTTCCGCAGCATTTGGCGTGGATGGCCACTTCCTCCTGTTGAAAGGCTTTCTTCACTTGCCATTAGATCTTCAGTCACCCAGTCCTCCTCTCACCTCACTGGCCACAATTTTGCAGCCTCCTTTCCTGTCTCCTCCTCATCTCCACAACCTGTAAATCCTGGAGGGCCCCCAAAGCCCAGTCCTTGGTCCATTTCTCCTCTCCATCCACACTCACTTCCTAGGCGATCTCATCCTGGAGGTGTAATATTTTCTGTAAATGCTCTCTCCAGGCTGACAACCCCGACACTGATTTTTCCAGCCTGGGCCCTGGCCATGAACTCCAGACTTATCCATCCAGCTGTTTACTACTTGATGTCTCTGCGTGGAGGTCTCACAGACATCTCTAACTTAGCATGTCCAAATATGGACTCCTGACTTCACATCCCCTCACCCCACACTTCCCAACCTTCCAGTCTTTCCTCATGGCAGTAAAAGATGACCACATCATCCTTGATTGCTCTTTCTCTTACACCCCACATTCAATTTGTTAACTGTCAACTCTCCCATTAAATTGTATTCAGAATCTGTTGACTTCACCCCACCCAAGTCCAAACCAGCGTGGTCTCTTGCCTGCTGCAGTGGTCTCCTCGCTGGTGTCTCTGCGTCCACACCGGCCTCTGTTGGAGTTTCCTTATAGGGCAAACAGTCCCCAGAGCCTGTGCTTCAAGATCTAGATCTGCTCCAAGCTAGCCCTGTGAAGCAGGTCTCCCTGTAAAATTTTCATAAAGATCTGTTCTCAGGAAAGAAACTGATCAACACACAGGTGTGAATGTCTGCTCCCATGCTGGGGATGGGGTTTTGTTTAATAGGCACTATGTTTCCCATTGTGGCCATAACAAGTTATTACAAATTAGTGACGTAAAACAACACAGATCTATTATCTGATCGCTCTGTATGTTAGAAGCCCAACATGGATCATGCTAGGCTAAATCCAGATGTCTGCAGAGCTGCATTCTTTCCTGGAGGCTCTAAGGGAGACTCCATTTCCTTGCCTTTTCCAGCTTCTAGAGACCACTACTTTCCTTGGCTTGTGGCCCCTTCCTCCATCCTCAAAGCCAGCAATGTTGCATCTCCCTCACCCTCCATCCATCTTGGCACCTTGCTGCTACCAAAGCCAGGAAAAGTTCTCTGCTTTTAAGGATTCCTATGATTAGATCGGATGATCTAGGATAATCTCCCCACCTCAAGGTCCTGCCCTTCATCACATCTGCAATGTCCCTTTTGCCATGTAAGGTAACATATTCAAGGTTCTGGGGATTAGGGCATGGACATCTTTTGGGCCACAGGCACGAAGCCTTAGGAGAGGGCTTCCCTGTCTTTTCGCTGGAAAATCCCTAATGCAGAAGAGAATGAACATAGCCCCTGAGATTAAGACCTCACCTTGAGCTCTCAGTTGCTCCATATAGATCTTTGAAATCCTTTTTGCCTTTAAAGTTTCTATACATTTTAAATATCCATAAATAGAATACATTCACACTCGTTTTGAGATGAAAAAAATGCTTTTAATTGCTTGCAAATTCAATTACTTACCATTCCTCCCTCCCCAAACTTGGAGTGACTCGTCATGCTGCTGGCAGATACAACACAGTTTTCAGCAACTTTGGTCAACCCCGACTTACCCACCACCCTCATTTTGCCATCCTCATTTTCACCTGAGGCTCATAATATCTGTGAACAGCACAGCTTCAAGCCATGGTTCTGAGATGCTAATGATGGTATTTCTGGTGCCAGCTGGTAGGTGAGGATAACATTTGGGGCAAAAGGGTCTCCTTGGCCCAGCTGAAGACAAATCAGGTGGACAACTGCCCCTTGCTGTAATCAACTCAGCTGGCACTGGGTGTGTGCAGGGCCCTGTTCCAGGCAGTGTAGGGAACCAGACATGTGAACTAATGGTATGACCACTGTGTCCCGGTGTGGAATGTCCTGAGTGTGTGAACCCTTTGCTGCTCAAAGTGTGGTCTGGGGACTACCTACATCAGCGTGACCTTGGAGCTAGGGGGAGAGGCAGAATCTCAGGCCTGCTGAACTGGCATCTGCATTCTAGCAAGATCCCCAGGCCCATCAAAGTGCTGGGATTACAGGCGTGAGCCACCATGCCCAGCCACAAATTTTTTTTTTATTTTAAAAATTATATCAGATTTTAAGACATATGTGAAAGAATGTTCCAGGTGGTTGGACCCCTGTGAGGCGGCACTTGTGAAGGTGGTTATGTTTGTCCAAGGCTTCGTGAGCTCTGAAGGGTTTTGCACGCTGCAGAGGGTGGTGCCCACGTGGAGTGGCTGGTGGTCATTGCAGGGCATCCTGGAGTGAGGTGACTGAAGTGCAGGGCTCTGAGTCCAGGCTGCGAGACTGGTGTGGTTTCCCGAGGCCTGAGCCTCTTTCCCTGCTGCTGTACTTGCCCTCCCCTTTCCTCCCCATGAGGATGGGCTGTACTGGCTCCCGGAGCCTCAGCTTCATGACCCCTGTGGGGAGAGTGAGGCACACGGCCCAGATTCCTGGAACAGGAAATACCCTGTCGGAAACCCAGGGTTGAAAGTCTGCAAGAAGAAATAGTGCTGGTAGTCACAGGGCTGCACGCTCACCACCCCTTGGACTGGAGATGAGAACAGAGACAGTGATCATTGTAACGACCAATGATTGAGCAACTCAATCATTCACTGAGCTCTTGCTGTGTATTAAGTGCTTCTCAGGAGCTGTCTGATTTCATCCTCGAAATAACCTAATAAGCTCAGCATATTATTCTCCCTGTTTAACAGACGAGGAAACTGAAGCTCAGAGGTGCACTGACTTGCTCACAGACACACAGTGAGTCAGTACAGAGCAGAGACTTGACCCCTTTCTGTGTGACCCCAGAGCTCATGCCATGAGCTCTGCCTGCCCACATACCCTATACAGAGGGAGTGCTCTGCACAGAGGAGATTCAGGAAGACTTTTCTCATGAAGTGGCATTTGAGCTGGGTCTTGAAGGATGAGTAGAAGTCAGAGTTCACAGAAGGAGAAGGAGAGAAAGGGTGTTTTTCGGGCAAAGGAACCGTTATGGCCAAAGGTCTGAAAGCCACAGGAGAGGTCCCTAGAGGGCCCTACCAAAGTTCTCACTGCTCACGTGTGCCCTCTGTCCTCCAGGTGGCCGGGACAGGGCCGGGCGGCCCCTGCTTCTGGTGTCAACTACAGAGGGGGCCTGGGAGGCGCCATGGTGCACAGTTTCAGAGGTCACCAAGCTACTCTCCTACCTGTGCACCATCCCCAGGTAAGGATCTGGGCCACCCTGACTGCTCCATCCCCACCTCAACCCTCTGGGCCCAGAGCCCTGGACCAGACACTGAGAGGAGAAGCACCATATCCTTCCGTCCACTCATCTGTTCACAGAGCCAGTCCCCAGACAGATGCTGGGAGAAAGCAAAACAGCCTCAGTCCCTGCCATCGAGGGGTTGTCAGGCTGGTGGGAGAGACAGACAGAGTGCAAGAAACAAACCATGGCCAAGAAACTTTCAGGAGTGTCAGTGTGATGAAGAAAAGAGTGATGTTTGTAGATCAGTGGTTTTCCATTTTTTTTTTTTTTTTTTGAAACGGAGTTTCACTCTTGTTACCCAGGCTGGAGTGCAATGATGCAATCTCAGCTCACCACAATCTCCGCCTCCCGGGTTCAAGTGATTCTCCTGCCTCAGCCTCCCGAGTAGCTGGGATTACAGGCATGCACCACCACACCTAGCTAATTTTGTATTTTTAATAGAGACACCATTTTTCCATGTTGGTCAGACTGGTCTTGAACTCCCGACCTCAGGTGATCCACCCACCTCGGCCTCCCAAATTGCTGAGATTACAGGCGTGAGCCACCGTGCCTGGCTGGTTTTCAAATTTGAAAGTGCATTAGAATCACCGGGTGGGCTGTTAAAACAGATTGCAGGGGCCCATCCCCCAGATTTTCTGATTCAGTTGATGAAGGTGGGTGGGACCTGAAAATCTGCATTTGTAACAGATTTCCTGGTGATAACAGATGCTGGGCCTGGGACTACACTTTGAGAACCACTGTTGTAGAGTGAGAAGAATAGGGGATGTTAATTTCAATTGGGAAATCGGGGAAGGCTTCCCTGAGGAGGTGATAATTGAGCTGTCATCTGAATTATACATATTTGAATAAACAAAGGAAAGGGGTAAATGAGTAAATGAATGAATGAGAGAGTGAAAGAATGAGTGGGTGAGTGAGTGAGTGAGTGAGTGAGTGAATGAAGAGTGGACTCTGGCTGATTTCTAATGCTCCTCCTAACACTCCTACCCCTGCCACCATTCAGACTTAATGGACTGGCTGGGGAAGAGGCGCCCTCTTTTCCTCTGGGACCCAGCCCCTAGCCAGGGCAGTCTTAGAGGGGATGCTGCTCAGGACTGGCTAATAAGCCCCAACTCAACCTAGAGTTATCCCCTCCTGGGGGATAAGGGGTGGAAGGTGATGGAACCCTCTGGAACTTTCTTCATGCATCCCACCCCACTGGAGCCATCACTGCCACCTGCTGGTCACTAACATTTTTTTTCTTCTTGTCCAAGGTGGAGTGGCTTTTCTGGACTGAGGGGGAGATGGGACCCCCTTTTTCTGTGGTGGAAAGTGACTAGCATGGTAGACAGAGCTCTGGGATCCCACCGACTGGCTATGCGACCATAGGGAAATAATCTCCCCTCCCCAAGGCTCGCCTGAATAAAGGGCATGACCAAGAGGGCTCTAAGGACCAAGCTGGGCACAAGTGGCAGGGATGAGGGGGTGTAGAGGATGTAAACTATGGAGTGCAGTGTACACCAGGTGCTTGTGTGCTGGGCTGGTTTTCTCCACTTGTGCTCTGAATGAACATTGGCTGGGCCCCTGCTCTGGGCTTGGCTTCGTGCTAGATGGTGCTAGGGACAGAGGCTCCTCACACCAGGCCCTGACTTTTAAGGGCCTCCAGTTTGGTAGCAGAGACAGGTCTGGAAAAAAATCACTGTCCAGCATGGGCATTGCCAGAGGGAGGCAAGGATATAAAGTCAGGGACTTGAAATCACCTCCCAGAGCCTCCTGTCACTATCTGCCACTGGGCCTTTCTGTGCCTCAGTTTCCCCTTCTAGGATAATCATAGCAAATATTTACATCCCATTTACTCTATGCAGTCACTGAGTGCTTTACACGAATGAATTCATCAGTCCTCACTACAGCCCATAAGGCCGCTACTATCATTATTAAATTGACTCAGGGAGATGAAATAACTTGCCCAGACCACAAGGTACTAATGGCAGCGCCACAGCTCTATCCTCCCACTGGGCCACCCCAGGTTTTGTCTGTGCACTGAGTGGTTGTAAGGCTTGAAGGCAGTTGGGGGCTATTTTTCCATCCTGCCTGATCATTAGACTGGCCGAGGGTGCTTGGAACCACACAGATTCCCTGGCCACCTTGTACCCATTGGCCAGATGGCTAGAGGGGTGGGAATGGGGGAGGAGTAGGGTGAGGAATCTGTATTTTAACAAGTCTTGAAAATTGAGCCAGTTTGGAAAATCCTAAGATAGTCACTGAAAAGTGGCCCACTGTAAGCTCAATGCAATGTGGCTGAACCAGGGAGGGTGTTTTGGCTGCAATCAACAGAAATTCCCATTTAAAATGTTTCATCTGTTAAGGAAATGTATCATTCTATGTCTCTGCCTCATATCTCTTTGTAAGAACTTTTTAAAGGAGAGAATGTCTTTCCCAGAAGCCTCTTTCCCCGGAAAACTTTCCCTCATATCTCATTGGCCAGAAATGTCACATGACCCTCCCCCATCTAAACCAATCACTGGCCAGAGGAATTACGTCACTACTGTTGGCCTCAACCAATCAGAAGCCAGGCTCTGGGGGAACATGGCTTTTTGGAGGGAGTTGGATTCTTGAATAAAATAAGGATTCTGCCTACACAAAAAAGTGGGTGAGTCCCAAGTGACTCGCCTACTGTACCTGGGTTAGTTGCTAGAGTTAGGAATAGTAAGGCTATAAACGAGAGCTGTATGAGGTATTGCAGGAGCACCAAAGAGGAAGCAAAGGGCTCTGCCTGGAGAAGAACCATGGAGGGCTTCCTGGAAGGGGCATTGGAACTTGGTCTTACAGGATGAAGAGTTCACCAGTAAATCAAGGTTTCTAGCAGCCAGGTTCCCTCACCTTCCGCTAGGTCCTGCCCCCTGTCCGAGGCCATCCAGCAAGACTGTCAATTCTGTTTACTACCCACAGGCCTGAAGATAAAGCCAAGGGGCTGGCGGTCCTGATTGACGCCAGGAAACAGCCCCCACAGCCTGGTCTGGTCAGCGCCCTGCAGGCCACCCAGGTGAGTGGGAGGTGGAGAGCCTTAGCCTAGTAAGTCCTGGGAGCCACCAGGGCCCTCCTGACATTCATAGAGTCCAGGGGTGCTTAGGGCTGGGACCAGGACTCTCAGGCAGGGACTTTTACCGCAGCCAACAGAAAACTTAGCCCTAACAAGCTTGAAGCTCATTGGTTCATGTCACTGGACAGTGCAGGAGCCAAGTCCAGCTTCAAGTATGGCTTGATCCAAGGGCTCAGATATTGTCATTAGAACCTGGTTCCTCTCTCTCCATTTCTGGCCCTGTTCTCTTTGGAGGATGCCAAGCCACCCCGCTTGGCACCCCGCGCCCCTTGGTGGCCGGATGGCTCCCAGCAGCTCTGACTTCACATGGTCTCTAATTTAAATCCATTAGGAAAGAGTAAGAGATTATTTTCCCAGCAAATATTTCTTTGTGTCTCAGTTACAGTGGGTTCAGGAGTCCCTCCACACCCAACCCTGTGGCCTGGGGGTGAATGCAACACACTGATTGGCTCAGACTTAGATCACATAAAGCTCATGAGCTGAGAAGGGAGGAGAGAAGAGATTCCTATCCAGCAATTATGGGCAGCAGAGTCAAGGGAGGTTCTGCATCTGCTTACCTTATGGTCTGACCTCCTTCGCTTTGCAGATGGGCAAACGGGCCCAGAGGGGCGGGTCATCTAGAAAGGTTTGCAACACAACTTGAACCTGCTGCTCTCATGACTTCTAACCAATGATTCACGGTCCAAACATATCACACGAAGATTCCAGCCATGGAGGGACCTCACCCTGTCCTTGTGACCCATTTGCCTGCATCTTACAGGGGATGAAGGAGGAAATCAAAGTGTGTGAGGCTTCATGAAGCCTTGGGCAGAGCAACTCTGCAGTGGTTGTCTTTGACAGGCTAAGGTCCCAGCCTCCATCCGAGCTATTCTCTTCCTGGGGGAGAAGGAGGCAGCTCTCCAGCTGCAGACATTACCTGACGTCCAGGTGAGGGGGACTCAGGGTCGGCGGTTGAGGAGGGGAGTTGTTGGGCTCGAGCTGAGCTAGGGTTAAGGAGAGGGAGAACTGCAGAATTCATGAGCTAGAAGAGGCCTTGAAGTAATCTAGTGTAAGGCAATAAATACGAGGCCTGAGCGCTACCACTCCCCAGTATAGATCCGTGGCAGGCATTGTCAAATCACTCACAGAATGATTTCTCTCTGGCAATCCTAGCAACTCCTGGTGGGTGCTGCCACATGATCGAGAATTGCACATGGCATGGAACCTATTTGAAAAGCTTCATCTGGTCCATCCCTCCTCCCTTTCTTTTCAGAGGGGGAAACTGAAGCCTAAGGCCACACAGCAAGCTAGACGCAGAGCTGGAGTCACCTGACTCCAGTGCCTTTTTCACACTGCGGTCACACCTGATCTTCCTGTATTTCTCGCCCTAATTAATACAGATGTGGAGTTGAAGCAGGACTTTGCAGGAAAAAGCCCTGCAGCTCCCTTTAATTAGTGCTATACACCACAGTAATGAGTATGGGCAGTCAGCCCTCTGTCCTTCTTCGGGATGTGGTTTTAAAACTCTCCTTCCTCCTGGTTAGTGAAGAGGCAGATTGTGGGCTGGAGATGTGCTTTTCCAACTTTAATGTGCTTACTGATCTCTTGGGGAAATACATTAATGTGCAGGTTCTGATTGAGTAGTTCTGGGTGGGTCCTGGGACTCTGAATTTCCAACATGTCCTAGGTAATGCCAGTGCTGCTGGCCCATGGACCACACTTTGAGTAGCAGGAATATCAGGTGGGTCCAAAAAAAACCCACAGAATCCACCAAATCCCAAGCCTAGATATCTGGAGCTATTCCCAGCATAAACCTCAAATTTCTCTGCCTGGCAGAAGCAGTCACCTAGTTCTTCCGTGTCTTAGAGGACACTGTTGGGATTTAGTGACTTTTCTCACCAGCCCCAAGAAGGAAACAGCTCTTGGTGGCTCCTCAGGGAACTGTGCAAAGATTACAAAGAAGTTTCATCACAAGGGCCAGCTTCCATCAGTTTGTATGATTGCCTGGAGAGCCGTACTGGGAAAGAGCCAAGCTCAGAGGGAACGAGTGCTATGATTGATTTATGATGTCTGCCTTGGGCACAAGCTAGGAGAGTGGCAGTATGAGTGCTGTTTATTTGCCATTCCTTAACCAGGGTCTGGTTCTGAATTTTGATTTGTCAGAGTTTCCAGAGAAGATTGGTTGCCCACAAAGCAACTTTTAAAGCTGGAGTCAACCTTACTTGTGGGAAATGAACTGGTGCTGGGGCAGGGATCTGGGCAGGACCTTCTAAAATGACTGTCCTCACATTGAGTCCCTGGTTCTCCTGATTCTTTGGTCTGCAGGTGGAGGTGCTGACCTCATTGAAGGCCCTCAGCCACCATGTGGACCCCAGCCAGCTGCCCGCAGCCCTGGAAGGCCCCTTCCCCTACTGCCACACCGAGTGGGTGCAATTCTTCCAGGTGTTTACCATCACAGGCTTTAGCCCCTGACCCCCACTCCTTCTCTTCCTCTCTTCACTCTTCTGTCCCATGGATCCATCAACCCTGCTATGCTAAAAAATAAACAGTCACTCAACAAATGTTTACAGTGAAGGTACAGAGTCGAATGATTAAGAGCTCAGGCTCTGAGGCCAGGCTGCCTACATTGCCATCCCAGCTCTGCTGTGTGATTTTGGATAAGTTACTTACCTTCTCTGAGCCTTGGTTTCCTCATCAGCTAAACAGGGGATAATAATAGTAACTCCTCAGGGGGTTTTTGTGAGGATTAATTTAGTTAATGTGGGTAAAGAGCTAGGTCTATGTTAACTGAAAATAAATTTACAGGGCAGGGTGCTGTGATTCACACCTGTAATCCCAGCACTTTGGGAGGCCGAGGTGGGTGGATCACATGAGGTCAGGAGTTTGAGACCAGCCTAGCCAACATGGTAAAACCTCATATCTACTAAAAATACAAGAAAGAAAAGGTTAGCCAGGCGTGGTGGTATGCACCTGTAGTCCCAGCTACTCGGGAGGCTGAGGCATGAGAATCGCTTGAACACAGGAGGCAGAGATTGCAGTGAGCCAAGATCACACCACTGCACTCCAGCCTAGGTGGCAGAGTGAGACTCTGTCTCAAAAAGAATCATAAAATAAAATAAAATGAAATAAATTTACAGGCACTTGCTCTATGGACCCACACAACTCAGAAAGCTCAGGGTCTGGTTCCCTCCTATAAGAGGGAGGAAATAAGGCAGCCGCCAGTGCTGTGCTCCTTTCCTGTGTAATCACAGTCCCTCCTCCCCACAACCCCAAGAGGGGGCATTTCATACCCAATTTAGTACATGAGGACACATAGGGCGAGGGTGCCTTTTGGTGGGCTTAAACCACACCAAAACCTATGCCCATCAATGCCCACCCCGGGTTCTGTCTAGACCAGGGTTGCTCGACCTTAATCTATTCACATTTGGGGTTGAGCAATTCTGTTTTGTTGGGAGCTGTCTTGTGCATTGCGACATGCTTGGTACCAGCCCTGGCTCTACCCACTGTTTGCACCCCACAAATTATGACAATTAAAAAATGTCTCCTGACATTGCCGAATGTCCCCAGGGGGCAAAGTCACCCCTCATTGAGTCACCGGTCTATAGTAACAGTCTAACATGGTGGCTGATTGACTTTTTGCCCAGGTGATCTTTTTAAAATTGTGTGTTTTTGAATAGGCAGTGAGTATATTCACATTTCAAATGGTACAAAAAGATACCTACTGAGCAATCTCCTTTTCTGCTTGTCCTCCAGGGTCCTAGCTTCCCTTTCCAGAGGCCTCCAATGAATCCACTGGTTTTTGAACTGCATTTTAGCTTTAAACTCTTTCCTTTACATGAAATCTTACCTATAGACCCACTACATGGAATTGAGAATGATGATAAACACAGTATGGGCTGGGCTCTGTTCTAAGTGCCTTGCATATATTAATGGATTTAATCCTCACACAACCCTATAAAGCAGTAACTACTATGATCTCCATTTTAAAGAGGAGGAAGCAGAGACACAGAGAGGTTAAGTAACTTGCCCAAGGTCTCACAGCTTGTAGGTGATGGAGCTGGGCTGAAGTGGGACTCAGCTGAAAATGTTCCCCTAACTCTGCCCTCTTCCTTCTCTTACCAACCATGGTATCCCCACTGGCCTGGGAGTCGTTCAGGCCTGTCTCCTTTCTTCTCCCTCACTCATACTCAACACGAGTGGTTCTCAAAGTGTGGTTCCCCAGGCCAGCAGCATCAGCAACACCTGGGAACTTGTTAGAAATGCACTTTCTACCATGCCTCGCCCCAGAAGAACTGAAGCAGAACCTCAGGAGCAGAGCCCAGAGCCTATGTTTTAACCAGCTCTCCAGATGCTTCTGATGCACCTGGAGTTGGAGAGCCACTGACTCCCACCTCCCTGTGTGCTCCTGGGATGGAAGAGGCATCCTCCTGGTTGGCCTGGGCTGACACCTGCCCTCTGGTCCTCTGTCCTGCAGAAGCTGGACCCTTTCCTTGCTGACCTCCACCAGGCCTCTTCCTTGCTACAAGCTTCCATCGAGGAATTCGAGAAGGCCGACCCCCCTGGGGGGATGCAGGTGAGCCTGAAGCATGGTGGGTGGGGAAGCCACACCACACCCCAGACCCCTGGACCAAGGGCTTCGAGAAGGGGACGGCCTGGGGAAAAGGGGGAAGACATTATCCCTGTTTTTCATCATTCACTTGACTCATATTTGAGGGGCACCCACTTTGTACCCTGCACTGGAGACCAGCCTGGGGCAAACTGACTTATCCCAGCCCTCCTAGGGCTCGTGGTACTGTGGCAGAGGTGGTAGTTTAAAAAGCAGACAAATAAATGGGTATATCATTCCAAATTGTGTCAAGTCCTGTGGAAGTAAGATTGGGAATAATGAGGGAGGGAGGAGGGCCTCTCTGAAGAGCTGGAGTTTAAGCTGAGGCTTGAAGTTTGAGAAGGAGCCTGCCTTTGTGGGGGGCTGTGCTCCAGGCAGGGGGCAAACACATGCAAAGGCCCTGAGGTGGGATTATACCTGGGGTGTTCAGGAGTAGCAAGGAGGCCAATGTGGAGCAGAATGAGTGGGAAAAAAGCACGAGTGGAGCTTCTAGATGCAGCAGGAGCTGGACCAAGGAAGAGTTGGGCTGGGATTCAATTCGAAGCCTGCAGGGAAGCCACTGGAGAGTTTTAAACCAGGGGTTTATCAGATTTGCACTTTGAGATCCGTTCAACTGCCATGTGGAGAACAGATTGTAGGGGGAGCCAGAGGGCAGCAGGTAGATCAGCCAAGAGGCTGGAATGGGTGTCCCAGCAAGAGATGCTGGAGGGTGGACCAATGAGGTTGCCGTGGTGATGAGAGGGGGCATGGCTAGAGGGGAATGTTTTAGAGACAGAAACGACAGACTTTCTGGAGGACCTTGAATGCCAAACTGGGAGTTGGACTTGATCTGGGTGTGGGGAGCCTTGGAAGGTTGCAGAGGGAGAGTGGGGATGGGGCCTCAGGGCACCTCCCTACGCTGGCAGGAGGCTACCAGGTGCCTGAGCAAGTCCAAGGAGCTGATGGAGGCTGTGCTGAGGGACCCGGGCCTACTGGGCCTCCAGCGGGAAGGTGGAGCCACCCTGGCCAGGCTGCAGCGTGATGCCAGCAGGCTGGACTTCAGCCCTGATGTCAGGTACAGACGTCCAGGCCTTTCCTCTTCCACCCCATCCTGTTTCTGACCCAGGAGCTTGGAGCTGGGACCACACCACCTAGGGCACACATAGCTGAGCCCTGAGGGTGCCCAGCTTTGCAGTAGTTGCAGGGCCTGTATCCCAGGCTGAGGCCTGGTCACAGAAACCTACCCTGAGCCCTGGCAATTTCCTCGCCCCTTCTCTGCTTTCCCTCCTTCAGCCCCAGCCATCTTGAGCCTGGGATGGGCATCGGAGGATGTCACCTACCCATTTCTGGTCACCCTTTTGGACAAAGCACTTTCTCTGACCCACACACCAGGATGAGCCCCTGCAAGAGCCTGCCTCATTTATTTCTGGCAAGAACCCTGTGAGGTCCACATTGTCCATTTGGCTGATGGGTAACTGAGGCTCAGCGAAGGGAAATAGCAGCTAGACAGCGGCTGGTAAGGGATTTGAAGCCAGGCCTTCTGGGCGTTTAACCCCTACCCGGCCCTGTCTTTCCCGGTAGGCAGCTCAAACACACTTGTGAGAACCTCATGGTGTCTCAGGGGTCTCAGAGCCAGAATAAATTATAGACATTCCTGGAAGGTCCCAGCTTTTTTAAATTTAGGGGGTGGGGAAAAGTCACCCATTAAATTGGTCAGTAATTGCAAGTATTTTCACCCTCTTAGAACACAGCTACTTATATTCAAAGTCGAGGGCTGGTATGCATGAGCTTTTCAGAACATTTTGTTTACAGAACCAAGACCTAAATAGCACTTTGTATGTGTCCAGCATTTTTCTCAGGGCTTTACAAATACCAGCTCACTTAATTCACTCCGAGGTAGCTGCAAATATTATGCCTATTTTTCAGTGGAGGAACCTGAGGCTCAGAGAGGGTAAGTGATTAGTCCAGGGTCACATAGCTGGGATGTGGTGGGGCCCGGACTTGAATCCAGGCAGTCTGGTCCCAGAATCTTGAACACACCACCCAGAGCTGCACTAGACTTGAGAGCAGGCTCACACAGATGGATGCACGGGCAGCACTGGGTGTGGGGTCATCTCCCTGCCCCTCAGTGCCTGATGGGGGCTGGCACTGCCTTTCTCAGCCTCTTCCACCCTTACCTGCTCCACCGGCCCAGGCCCCTCCTGTCCACCCGAGGCCCCGCAGACCCACGGCTACCAGCAGCTCCAGCAGGGGGCACTGTGGTCCCACATGAGCTGCTGCGGGCGTTTGTTCTGCAGCGGGTCCCTGCAGCCCCTAGGCTGTCCCTGTCCCTCCGTCCCTCGCTTTCCAGGCAGACAGAGATTTTCTATCCTATTCACGCACCCTGGGCCCACACCTCTTCCCTGCAAGGGTGGCAACCCGTGGGGAGCTGCAGTCAGATGGGGAGGCCGAGGTAGAGCAAGGCGCCCTCCAGGAAGTCAAAAGCTTTTCTGCCATCTTCTCTCTTCCATTTTCCCTCTGAAGGCAGAGGAGGGCAGAGCAGGGTTGGAGATTCCTCCCTTCGCGCAAATATCACCATGCCTGAAATCCCATCCACATTTCTTCCTTAGTAACTTGTGGCTTTGAGCATTTTTTAAAATTATGTGCAGAAACAGCCCTGGGTGGGGTTCCAACTCAGGTTGCCATCTGCAAGTCGATTCCCCTCCCTTGACCTCAGTTTTCCCATCTGTGAAATGGAGGCAGGGCCGGCAGGCGTGTTGCAGCTACTTCCCACCATTGCAATAGAAATAGCACGGACCTGACAAACATCGTGCGCTGGGCACTGTGTTAAGCGTTTTGCATGCATGAGCGCTGGTTCTCTGCCCTGGCTGCCCCTGGAACTGCCTGAGGTGCTTTAGAAAGCATCAGTGTCTCAGCCGGGCGTGGTGGCTTATGCCTATAATCCCAGCACTTTTGGAGGCCGAGGCAGACAGATCACCTGAAGTCAGGAGTTCAAGACCAGCCTGGCCAATATGTGAAACCCTGTCTCTACTAAAAATACAAAAATTAGCCGGGCATGGTGGTGCGTGCCTGTAGTCCCAGCTACCTGGGAGGCTGAGGCAGGAGAATCGCTGGAACCCAGGAGGCAGAGGCTGCAGTGAGTGGAGATCGGGCCACTGCACTCTAGCCTGGGTGACCAGCCTGGGCGACAGAGTGAGACTCTGTCTCAAAAAAAAAAAAAAAAAAAGAGGGAAACATCAGTGTGTTGTTTGCACTCAGAGTCTGACTTTGTTGGCCTGGGGCAGGGCACTAAGATTTGTTAAAGCTCCCAGGGCAGGTTATAATGTATAGCTGGAGTTGAGGGCCAGGCGTTAGATCATTTAATCCTTAAAACCATGCTATGAAGTGGATTCTGTGATTATCTCCACCTCACAGAATAAAAAACAGAGACATAGAAAGGTTGAGAAATTTGCACAGAGCCTCCTACTAGAACGCAGCAGAGCTGGGCTTTGAACCCAGATCTGTCCGGCCAGCTTCATTCCGTTCTAGGGAAGGGGGAGGGTCAGTTCACTTCCTACTACATTCTCTTGTCCTCCCAGTCCCATGGAAGACTAAGGCTGAGGCCCAGAAAGGTGAAGGGACCTGCCCACAGTCACATAGCAAGTTAGCTAGAAAGCCATGCTGGGGCCAAAGAGATGGAGGGGCAGGCCTATGTGGGGCAGAAGTACAGCAGGGTGAAGAGGGCAACACGGGCCTTTTCTCACCTCCGCCCACCTCCCAGGAGCCATCTGGCTGCAGCCACTGCCTTGTACAGCCTTGTGGACGAGCAGCTTCATGTTCTGGTCACCACATCCAACAGCCTCCTGGGGAAGCTGGAGCTCCGTGTCCGCCTGGGCCACCTGGAAGCCGCCATTCACCAGGTGAAAGGGGAGTCTGGCTTGGGGTGTGGGGGTTCTACCTGGCCACATTCCACAGGAAAGCCCCGACTCTGGGCCCGGCCCTAGCCAGGTGCTTTGTTCTGGAGAAAGGATACCAGGCTGGCGATCCTTCAAAGGCCAGGCAGCCATCCTTGGGGCGTAGCACATGACATGGTGCTCAATAAGTGCTCAGTGGGTGAAAACATAGCCCCAAGAGCTGCACTTATTGAGCGCCAACTCTGTTCCAAGCCCTGGGCCAGAGCCGTTGTGAACATCATTGCTTTCCAAACTCATGGGGAAGGTGCTAGGATTTCATCCACTGCACAGACAAGGAAACTGAGGCCAGGAGACATAATGTTACCTGCTTGTGGTTGCATATCTCGGGGTCTGATTCTGGAACCTGCACCTGGCGTGGCTTCATCTGACTGCCGGTGCCGAGAACCAACACATTCCTTTCTGCCTGGAGCTGTGGGGCACGGCGCGCTCCTGCATCAGACAGCCCTGGTCCATTCCTGGCTCCAGCACTTACTCGTGGTGTGGCCCTGGACAAGATATTTAACTCTTCGGCGCTTCAGTATCTTCATTTGTTGAATGGGGGGTAATATTAGTACCTGCTACATTGGATCTGTGAAGATAAAGTGAGTGAATAGGCTCTTTAAGATGCCCCAGAATAAGAAAGGAACTTCCACTCAGGAGGTTGAGAGCCATTATATACCCTCTGTCCCTCATTGAATCTTCATGTCTACCCCATTTTACTACTGAGTAAACCGAGGCCCAGAAAGGGGGAGTGGCTTACCATGTTCACACGGTGAGTTCCCAGCAGGCCCATGGACTTTCCTCTGCAGCCTGCAGCTTCTTCTCCAGCACTGTTTGCATGCGCACGTGCGCACAAACACACACACACACACACACACACCCGAACAGGGAGCTCATCACCCCTGAGGCCACCCCTTTATGATCCGGCACCTCTGAGTGGTTAGAGTAGCCTGAAGTTCACCACCCTGTGACTTCATTCAGATAACAGTGTGCACTGAGGGCGTTGGCCAGGCCAGATGCCCTCTGGGGTCCCGCTTTGAAGAACATGATCACGCACTCCCCCACCCCAAGTCATTTCTTCCCATGCCCAGAATTGGGAGAGTTTCAGTCCAAGCCAGTGGTCACAGGCCTAGCCACTGAATGAGTGAGGACAGAAGACCTCAGCCTGCAAGGAAGTGGGGGAGCTGGACAAGGGAGGTCTCCTAGCAGCCCCTCATGTCCAAATCTGCCTCTCCTGTCCCAGGTCAGCGACTGGATGGAGCAGGAAGGAAGCCGGTGCCTGCAAACGCTGACCCCCAAGGATGGAAGTTTGGAGACAGTGGAGAAAGCCCATGCAGAATTTGAGAACTTCTTCCTCCAGGCTGCAGTGCGTTCCAGGCAACAGAGGAGCAGGACTGGAGCAGATGGAGAGGGCATTAGAGGGGTTGGCACTGCCAGGGCAAAGCTGTGGAGGTGGGAAAGAGCAAGAAAAGTTCCAGAGACAGTGAGGGAACCAGCTTGGATTGCAGAGGTCAGCTGAGATGTTATCTCCCCCAGAGATTCTTACCAGATGGCCAAGCCCAGAGAATATTCTGAATCCCCCAGAGGGTTTCTTAAAATGCAGTTTCCAGGGCCTCACCCTAGAACTAATAACTCAGCCTCACAGAGCCGGGGGTTGGGGGGCAGGGAAGCTGCATCAACGTGATGCGATGTGACAAGGCTCTGGACCACAGGGTGATTCAGCCCCATATCAGCGCTCAGGAATTCCCAGGCCAGTGGGGAGCGGGGGCGGGGGCGGGGACAAACAGGGAAGCGCACAGTAAGGGAGAATGTGGGGACTCAGAGCAGGAGCCTTTGGAGTCAGAGAAGTTTTCCAGAAGGGACATCTAAGCAGAGCCCGGCTAGGCAAAGTGAACTGCCATGGCGAGGGCCTGGAGACTTCCAGAAGCATGATAACTGCTCTTAATTGTTCAACCCTCACCAGGAGGTAAGGCCTGTGAGGTGGGTGCTATTAGGGTCCCCATTCTACAGATGAGGAAACTGAAGCCCAGGAAGTCTCCTGGCTCGCCAGCAGGGCAGCTGGAGGTTGCTGACCTCTGAGGGAGGCCCCAGCCAAGGCGGGAGCTAAGTGGGCGCCCCCTCCTCTCCCCTCTCAGGCCCAGTACCGCCGAGGCCTGGAGCTGTCCAAGCAGGCTGCTCAGCTGGGAGCTACAGCCGGAGGGGCTGGAGAGGCAGAAGGTGCAGAGTTCCCAGAGCTGGCAGCCTTTGCCTCTACCCAGCGGGTCTTCCAGGCAAAGCTGACCCACTTTTACATGGCGGCCGAGCGGCAACGCACTGACCTTGAGACGCTGCTCCACCTGCACCGCTTCTGCAAGAGGGTGAGCCCCGCGGCCCACCTGCACAGATAACCCCCCGATCCCCTGGCTGGGGCTATGGTGGGGACAGGGATACCTAGACACAGCCCCGTGGCCCAACTGCATAGACACCCCCCCATCCCTTGGATACCTAGACACAGCCCCCCCGCCCACTTGCACAGATACCAACCCCATCCCCTGGCTGGGGGCACAGCGGGGACAGGGATACCCCAGACACAGTCCGAGGCTCTTCGTGATTCACTCCCCAAGTCTCGTAACAGGAAAAAAACAGTGGGAAGGGGAAGAGCTGAGATTTGAGCATAGATGTCCCCGTGGTGCCCCGTGACATGCCTTATGTGCTTCCCCAAAGAGAGAAGAAATGACGACAGATCCCTTCACCAAGCAGGCTTGACCATGATGAGGACGATGGGTTGTTGGGAGGGTAGTGCACATTTGTGAGTGTGTACACCATGCCAGACCCTCCTGTGAGCACTTCACACACCTTACTTGACTTCATTCTTACCCATACCTCTTTGATGACAGGGCACCAATGTTGTTCCCATTTTACAGATGAGAAAACTGCCCAAAGAGGGCAGTGGTGAAGGAAGATTTGATTTAGGAGCTGCCACCTGTCCTAAATTCATGTAGCCAAATCTCTCTTTAAAAAAAAATTATGGGAAAACTGAGGTCTGTGGGGACAAAGGAGCAGCCTGGGAGAGTGTGGTCCAGCTGGGACAGGGACCCCCATGGCTGGCCCAGACCCAGTGCCCTCAGCTGCCCCTTGCGCTTGTCACCAAGGACAGAGTGTGAGAAAGACCTGACCCCAGCCTCCCAACTGTCAGGCCAGCCCCGCGCGCAGGCCACAGCAATCACAGGCTGCTTCAGAGGGCAGCAGGAGGGACTCTGGGCAACTCACGCCTGGGGCCCTGGGAGGACAGGGCACTCTCTGTCTCCTTGGGACAGCGGGCAAGGGAGGCAGATGTCGGCAGTGGCAGCAAAGGGCTCCCCCAGTTCCAGCTGTGTACAGTTAAGAGCATGATACAGGCAGAATCTGAGCCTTGGAGTCCGGGGCTTCATGTCCTTGCGTGAGCTCTGTGACCTCAACCACAGTCTTCACTGCTCTAGGCCTCAGCTCTTTGCTAAGACCATAGTTAATGGCCATGTAGTTCTTATGACAAGCCAGGCCCTGTTCTAGTCATTTCACATATAATTTTATTGTCGCCCCGATCCTATGAGACAGGTACTACTATTATGGGCATTTCCACCTAAGGAAACAGAGAGGACAGATAACTCACCCAGGGTCACACAGCTAACCGAATGGGCAGAGATTCAAACCCAGACCATCTGGCTCTACTGCCAGCCTTACCAGGTAGTGACAGATTTCAATGGAAGTAACCCCTGGCACAGGGCTTTGTTCAAATTCAGAATTATCATTAACATCAATATTATTATTATCATTAGGAGGAGGAAGAGGAGGAGTAGTGCCTCCAGGATTAAAGACATCTGGTAGCTTCTCTGCCTTGCCCACTGATTTCAGCCAATTTCAGCCCCACGGGCCTTCCCGGGTCAATCAAACGTGCTCCAACTCCGAGGTCTTTGCACGTGCTGTTCCCTCAGCCTGGGAAGCTCTTCCCGTTGACCGGCTGGCTTCTTGTCTTTCTTCCGCTCTCAGCTCACACATCCCCTCCTTGCAGACACCCTTTCTGACTGCTCACCCCGGTTCTCTCTCATCACCCTGTTTTGTCACTTCTGGCTGCTCACTTTGATCTGAAGTTGTCCTGGTCGTTGTCACTCGCTTGTCTCTTGCATGGTGCCTGCGAGGTGAGCTCCCTGAGGCAGGGACTGGGTTCAAGTTGGTCCTGCTCTATCCATGGTGCCTGGCACAGGCTCGGCCCACAGGGGCTCAGGGAGGCTGTGCGGGGAGTCAGGATAGGCTGGAAGCCTGGGGATGGCTTGTGTGGAGGTAGTGTCTGTGCCAGGCCTAGAAGTCATACGGGGGAGGTAGCAACCCTGACTTTGAGTCCAACTCTCTCTATTGGATCTGGGCTGGCCCTGTTTCCTCACTGGCCCTGAATTTCAATCCGTTCCATAAGGGGTTGGGCAAGATGATTTCTGAGGTGCTATCCATCTCTGTCCAGCTTAGCCTGGAAGGTCAAGTCCTGGACAGACAGACAGATGATGGGACAGCCCAGCACCAGGCTCAGGCCCTGGTGGGGAGCGTGTGTGCAGCAGCTTTGGTCCTAAATAATAATAACACAATGGTGCCACTAACGGAGATTTATGGAGCTCTTTCCCGGCCATGAGCTCCGTGTGCTTGCACGAATATGAAGCCATTTATCTAAAGACAAGTTCCCTTAATCCGTGGAAAGATGGTCTCTTCGGAGAAAATGGTTCTCCAATCCCTACAACCTAACAGCTCGCTGTCGGTTTCTAAATTAATGGAGAGAAAGATTATGTTTTTCACGAGCTGCTGGGAACGTGTTGGCTTCTTTGCAGTCTGCAGACATTTTGTGGGGGAAGCGGGGACAGACAGAATCACAAAATGAGGCAGAGGCTCGGCTGGAGTGAGGGGGCCTGCAGGCCTGGTGTGGCTGACAGTCTCAAGGTATGATGGTGAGGGCACACCCCTGCCTGGCCCGTTTCTCCTTCTGCCCATGAAGGTGCTTGGAGGACAGATCCGAAGTGGAATCCCAGCTCCTCCCTGACTTGCTGTGTGACCTAGGGCAAGTGAGTTCACTTCTCTGAGCCTCAGTTTTCTTCTCTGTGAAATGGGCTGCTGGTGCAGTTCAGTGCGATCCTGCCTGAGACACACAGAACCTGGCAAACAGTCAGCGCTCAATAAATGTTAGCCAGACTCCTCCCTCACAGCACTCTCAAGGGTTAATACAACCATGGATAGGAATTTCACCTCTCAAAAGGCTTTTCATGATCATCTAGTGCAACTTCCATTTTACAGAAGAAGAAAGTGAGCCCCAGAGACAGCTAAGTCCCCGCTGGCCCATAGGTCTATTAGAAGGTGTCTAATGGGCTGGGCGCAGTGGGTCATGCCTATAATCCCAGCACTTTGGGAGGCTGAGGCGGGTGGATCACCTGAAGTCAGGAGTTCGAGACTAGCCTGACCAACAAGGTGAAACCCCGTCCTACTAAAAATACAAAAATTAGCTGGGCATGGCAGCAGGTGCCTATAGCCTCAGCTACTCGGGAGGCTGAGACAGGAGAATTGTTTGAACCCGGGAAGCAGAGCTTGCAGTGAGCCGAGATCATGCCACTGCACTCCAGCCTGGGTGATGGAGCGAGACTCCATCTCAAAAAAAAAAAAAAAAAAAAAAAGGTGTCTGATGATTCTAAGGGTGCTTGGGGGCTGTTTCCAGATGGCAGGTGTGTGAACCCAGGGAAGAGAGGGACACCAGGGTCGTCATGGTCAGTGGAGAAGATCATGGCCAAGCTGAGCGGGGCCCTGGCATCGGGCACTTATTAATTCAGTCCTCCATGGTCCCACTTCCAGCCTGAGCCCCCACCTCCCTCTCTTCTTGTCCCCCAGATGACCTGGTTCCACATGGACTGTCAGGACCTGATGGCCCAGCTCAGGCTGGACAAGACCTCAAGGGTCAGTCCTGGGGACCAGCGCCGCCTCCACCGCTACCTGCAGCGACTGGCATCTGAGTTCCCTGCTGAGAAGCTCGCAGCCGTGGGGCTGCAGGTGGCCTCCCTGAGCCAGGCAGGCCTGGGCCAGGAGCTGTGGGAGGAGGCCCGGATCAGGCATGAGGAGATCCGGATGCTCCTGGAGAAGGCACTGACCCACAGCTCTTGCCCAGAGGCTCCAGCTGCTCACTCGGCATGCCCAGAACGAAGAGGGGTGGCGGCCAAGGGCCAAGGTCTGAGTGTAGAGGTCACTTCCAAGGGGAGGTGGGACCAGCTTCCACTAGACTCACTGGGCATGGACCATTTGCCAAAGTCCTGTTGGCCTCCTGGGCCCCCCAGAGGGGAACAGAACAGAACTTTCCAGGCAGGCTCTCCACCCCAGGAAGCTGGCCGGGCTGCAGAGGCTGAAGACGGCAAAGGCTCCCACAAGCTCCCTGACCCTGCCTGCGAGCATTTGCTTGCCACTACCTTCTTCCGGCAGCAGCCCCCCAGGCAGAGCCAAGTCCCTCGCCTCACTGGGGGCAGCTTCTCCTCAGAGGGGACAGACTCGCAGACATCCCTTGAGGACTCACCCCAGACAAGTCCCCTTGCCTCCCTCTAGCTGAGAGCCCCCTTCAGTGGCACCAGCCTCCAGGAGCACTGGGATGGGGCCCAGCTGGAGGGGTAGCTGGGAGCTCTGGTCAGTCCCAGTGAGACGTCGCCATGGAGCACTGGTTTTACGTTCTGCCTCTGCTGGGAGGATGGGAACTGTTGACCTGCCCCTGGCTCCAGAAAACTCCTGGAAGACCCGATCCTCACCCATGCAGAATAGCGAGAGTGGGTGTCAGAACCAGGGCACAATGAAGGGTGTGATTGGCTCCATCCCTCCAGGCTCTCATTGTGGAAAGACCTGTCAGCACAGACCCCTCCAGAGGTCTCCCTCGCAGGCAGGCAGACACCCACCTGCAGCTCAGGAACATACACAGCTCTCCCCTCGGGCACGAGGGCCAGTGTTGCCCTTATACAGAATCCTTGGGGAGATTCGGGAGTGCTTCCTTGTCTTGGATTCCAGGAAAATGGACCCTGAGATGAGGATTTAAGGATCAGTGTGTTTGGTGCTGATCCAGGAACCTCAGCTGGGGGAGTAGGAGGTGAATCTGCAAAGGGAATAAAGAGTATGTTGTCAAGCAAATTTTCTTTTTTTTAATTTTTAAAAATTCATTGTATTTTATTTTTAGAGATGAGGCCTCACTGCATTGCCCAGGCTGGTCTCAAACTCCTGGGCTCAAGTGATCCTCTTGTCTTGGCCTGCCAAAGTGCTGGGATTGCCTTTTCCACCCACCCTCCGACCCCACCAGGGACAGGGTCTCACTCTGGTGTCCAGGCTGGAGTGCAGTGGTGCAATCATAGCCTCAGATTCCTGGGTTCAACCAATCCTCCCACCTCAGCCTCCTAAGTAGCTGGGACTACAGGCACGCACCACCATGCTCAGCTTATTATTTATTTTTTGTAGACATGGGGTCTTGCTATGTTGCCCAGGCAGGCTGATCTCAAGCTCAAGCGATCTTCTGGACTCAGCCTCCCAAAGTGCTGGGATTATAGGTACGAGCCATTGTGCCCCACCTCATACAAATTTCCATGTTGGCAACTGTAGCTGGATATTTCTGGAGATCTCTGAAAGACAGCATGGAATCCTCGAACACCCCCTGAGGCTTGAGGCATCCAGGGCATTTATCTACCAACCCTCAGGAGTTGGCACTCGTAGACAGCACACACAGCCAGCTCCATTGGTCTTGGCAAAGAGAATTGCCTCCTGGAGCCAGAGGCCAGTTCCTGTGCTCAGAAAGGAAGGACATGTCTTCTGTGCTCCCTGTCTCACGAGGCCCCTTCAACAGGCATGGGCCTTCATTCTCAAGTTCAAGGAACCCTGTGGAATCTTGTCCTTGTCCTCCAGAGAGAATCCTCTCCGCCTTAGAGGTCCCCCATCTCTCTCACCTCCCCACCAAGCCTCCCTGAACTCGATGTCTTCTGTCCCCTTCCCTGCCCCATGTCCACCTCTCTAGGCCCAGCCTCTGTGGCCCAGTGCCATTGGGGTTCTGTGGGTGGCTGGGTCCTGGTGGTTGGGGACCATGGGAAGGGGCCTATCTGTCAGATCTTAGATGGAGCATCCAGAAGCCCCATCCTTCATACTGCCCGGAGTGGCCCCTGCCAGTACCTCTCTGGAGTGTCATTAAGCTGAAAGTGTTTACCTTACCTCTGCAGTAGTATGCATTACTGAAGTGGCCTTTTGGTCACCTAGCTCTGAATTTTCCTGGCTCTAGAAAGAGGCTGGGGGGCACAGGTCCCCCACAATGAGGCTGTGAAGGGGAGAGAGGCAGGCCTGGGCCAGGCATAGGAGGACAACTAGGGCTTCTCAGGAGCTGTCTCAGCCAAGAGTCGCACACTCGATACCTAAAATGGCTTCAGGAATCTTCCAAGACTGAAGACTTCCCCAGGTGTGGTCTAGGGCCTGCCTGCCTCAGAGCCATGAGCAGAGCCGGTCAAAAGGCTTCCTAGGGAATCCTACCCCAGACATTAAAATAGACTCTTGAGGCTGGCAGGTGGCTGGAATCTGCGTTTGTAGCCAAGTGCTCTTCCTGTGTGACTCAGCAAAGTGGGGGTGCTTTTGGGGAACACCCGGGGCTGGGGCCTGAGTCCCCCACCCAAAGCCAGGTTTGATTCTTGCATTCCATTCCCTGCCTTCCATCCAGACAGGCCCAAGGATGCATGAGGCGTTGGATTAGCCTGTCTCCATCCATGCCTGTCGCCTCAGAGAGGGCCGAAGTCCCTTAAAATGCTGTTGCCATAGCAACAGCATCCAACCAGTGGGGACCACAGGCAGGGAGCCACAGAACCTGGGGTGCTGGGATGGAAACTGACTTGTGAGAGACCACAGCTACTGCTAGAAGGAAGGGGGGCAAAGGGGGTACAGGTAATCTAAGAATCCTTGGGTGGGTGGAGTCCCCAAGATTACCTTGTGCATCCCTCTGTTCCCAGAAAGAACTGTTCCCCAACAATCTCTCCCCTCACTGCATCCCCTGGGGAAGAAGGGAATGCAGAAATGAAATATCATAATGAGTAACAATGTATAAAAATATCCAATAATAACAGCTAACATTTCTTCTGCATCTTCTTTGTGCCTAGCTTTGAGCTAAATCCTTTAAAAGCTTTACAGGACTTGTTGAATTTTTTTACAACATTATGAGGACAGATTCCACCCTATTTTACTGAGGAGGAAGCTGAAACTCAGAGAGATTTGGAGGTACCTTTCCCAGTGCCACAGTGAGGGGCAGAGCTGGACTTGATCTGGGCCTAGTTTATTGGCTTTGCCCAAACGTGCCCACAGTAGGGGCATGGCATGGCCTCCCCCAGGGATTCCTTAGGAGTGATGACATAGCTTTGAATCAGCAAAGCCTCAGCCCCTGAGAGGCTGCTCTGAGGAGGCAGAGGCCACAGTGCCCCTCCATGGGATTTTTAAACAAAGTTTGAAGCCTGCTGTGGTGGAAGAAGATGGGCTTTCAAGGAACCCCAGGTCAGCCAGTGATATGACTGTGAACATCCCACTGTGATGGGAACACTTTTTTCAAGCTCGAGGGGCTGGTAGGCAAGAGACAGAAAGAGAAGCACAGCCTGGAAGTCAGGCACTTCAGGTGCCACTCTGCCCTGTTGCTGATGGCCTGGTCACCCGAGGCAGGTTGCTTCCTCTCTCTGGTGCTCAGTTTACCCCATCTTTCCAATGGAGGCATTGGATGGATGAGGATCTTTCTCGTCTTGGAGAGCCCTGCTTTTGAATCCAGGCTTAATAGCCTAGTGCCTCTGAGTAGATAGGTGCTCCTCAGTTTTCCCATCTGTCCATTGGATTTGTCAAGCCTGCTGGGTCGGGAAAGTAAGATCTCCGGATCCTTGTGTTCCACACCAAGCCTTCTTCCTTTCCAGAGGAGTAGCCATCTTGTGAAGGAACAAAGCTTTGAAAAGACTTTTCACTGCTGGGCAGTGATGTGGGGCAGACATAGGACTGAGCCCAAATAGAAGTCTAGGCACTTTACAGTTAGCAAAGCACTTTTTTTGTCCATCTATTTCCCACCTGATATTTACTACAATACTTTGGGTCACAGAAGTCATACTCCGAGATGGCCCCATTTTACAGATGGGAAGACTAAAGCCTGGAGAGGGGCAATGACTTGCCCAAGGTCACACAGCCAGGGAAGGGGCCAAGAAGGGGAAAGCACAGGGTCTGGGCCTGGTTCTGGATCAATGCCAAACCCAGGATTGTGGACGAGCCTGTGTTTTGTCAGCCACTCTGAGGTAGGCCCCTCACACCCTTGTGACACAGACAGGGTGGCTGTCACACCCACTTTAGACCCAGACAGGGTGGCTGGCTGGGGTCAGAATACAGTCTGACCTCATAAAGCAGAGATGTCCTGTTCTCCAGGGGCTGTGAATTGGCCTCCAGCCCAGGACAAATTTGCCTGGTCCCAAACCCCAGCTGAAAATAGCTCTCTGAGGCCAGAGCCAGAGAGTCCCCTGTAGGGTAAGTGCTCTGGATAGGCGGCAGGACTCTGGAGGTCCCATTGCCCTCTGCCTGGGGCATGCTGGGGAACTCTGGGTAGCCGTGTACTTCCTTAGGACCTCCTTTCCCCATCTGTGACATGGAGGGATTAGGTCAGACCAGGGAAGGAAAATTGGTGGTGTTTTGTATGTGGAACCTCTGACCTGCCCTCCCAGTCCTGCTTCCCTCTCTGTGCACTGACCATCCGTCCAGGCACCCAGGCTGGAAACTAGCAAGTTGTCCTCAAACCTCCCCTTAACCCCTAAATCCACTCTCCCGATCTCTCTGTGCACTGACCATCCGTCCGGGCAACCCAGGCTGGAAACTAGCAAGTTGTCCTCAAACCTCCCCTTAACCCCTAAATCCACTCTCCCGATCTCTCTGTGCACTGACCATCCGTCCAGGCACCCAGGCTGGAAACTAGCAAGTTGTCCTCAAACCTCCCCTTAACCCCTAAATCCACTCTCCCGATCTCTCTGTTATCTTCTACTTCTGTCTCCCTCCATCGTCCTCAGCCTCATCCCAGCCTCCATCCTCTAGCCCCAGACAACTATAACAGGGTCCACAGTGGTCTTCCTGCAGTCACTTGGATCCCCTTCATCTGTTCTCCACCCAGAAACTAAAGGGGTCTTTCAAAATGTAAAATAATGTCAGCCCTGCTTAACCCTGACAGTAGCAGGGTAGTAGTAGCTCTCCAGATAGAAAATCCAACCTTTCTGTGATCTACAAAGCCTGTGTCGTCAGCCTCTGCCCTCCACTTCAGCCTCATCTCAATCTCCATGTCTTCTGAGTTCAGAAGCACTAACTTGTTTTCAGTTCCTCAGCCATTCCAAGCTTTTTCTGGGGTCAAGTTCCCCAGAAGTGGACCTAGGGGTGAGGATTCAGGTACAGGTGATTCATTGAAGAGGTGATCACAAGAGAAAGCAGGAAGGGAAGCAGAACGGGGAAGGGAGGAAAGCCAAGGTGCAATTTCAGACCAAGTCCCTGCCTCTGCCTGACTGCCTGGGGGAGCTCTGGAGGATATTTTACACCTCCAAGGCACTTCAGGCTTTCTGCAGAATCATGTGGCACAAAGCAGAGTCTGGTAGCTCCAGGGCAGACCTTAGAAGACAGTTGCAAGTGTGGGCCCATAAAAGATAATATTCTGTATCAATAATATGTAAAAAGCTCTCACAGCTAAATACTACTACTACTACTAATAAATTTTAAACTGGACAAAGGACCTGAATAAGGTTTTCTCCAAAGAAGATGTACAGATGGCCAATAAGCACATGGCAAGATATTCAGCATTACTGGCCATCAGGGAAATGCAAATCAAAACCGCAAGGAGATATTGTTTCACATCCACAAAGATGGCTATAATAAAAAGATATATAACAAGTGTTGGTGAAGATGTGGAGAAATCAGAACTCTCATACACTGCTGGTGGCAATGTAAAATGGTGCAACTACTTTGGCAAGCAGTTTGCCAGTTCCTCAAACTGTTAAACATCAAGTTATCATATGACCAAACAATTCCATTACTAGGTATATACCCAAGAGAAATGAAAACATATCCACACAAAAATTTATGCATGAATGCTTATTGAGAATTATTCCTGATAGTCAAAAAGTAGAAGCAACCCAAATGTTGATTAGCTATTGAATGGATTTTTTAAAAATGGATTTTAAAAATATACACATAATGAAATATTATTTAGCCATTAAAAAGGAATGAAGTCACTTCCTAACATTTTATGAAGCCACTCTTATCCTGATATCAAAGCCAAATATGGACATCACAAAGAAAATTACTAACCTTATGAATATACCTTATGAATATAAATGCAAAAACCCTCAACAAAATGCTAGCAAACCAAACATGACAGCATCTTAAAAGGATTATACAGCATGACCAAGTGGGATTTCTTCTAGAAGTGCAAAGATAGTGAAACATAAGAAAATCTATCAGTGTAATATGCCAAATTAATGGAATGAAGGAAAATAAACCACATGACCATCTTGATGCAGAAAAGGCATTTAACAAAATCCAATAGCTTTTCATGATAAAAACACTCAGAAAAATAGGAATAAAAGTGAACGTACTCAACATGATAAAAGGCATTTACGAAAATCCCACAACCAACATCAAATTCAATGCTGAAAGCCTAAAAGCTTTCTCTCTGAGTCAAGAGAAAGACAAGAGTGCCCACTTGCAGCACTGCTATTCAGTATTTTACTGTAAGTTCTAGCCAGTGCAATTAGACAAGAAAAAGGGGGAAAAGGCATCCAAATGGAAAAGCAGAAGTAAAACTATTTACATATTTAAAAGATCAGATCTCATTCTTTTATATCTCAAAAATCCCAAAGAATCCACATGAAAGCTACTACAGCTAATAAATTCAGCGAAATTTCAAGTTAGAAGATCAACACACAAAAATCAGTTGTGTTTTTATATACCAGCAACAAACAATTCAAAAAGGAAATTAAGAAAGCAATTTCATTTACAACAGCATTAGAAGAATAAAATACCCAGTAATAAATTTAACCAAGGAGATGAAAGATTTATACATGGAAACCTACAAAACATTACTGAAAGAAATTAAAGAAGACCTAAATAAATGGAAAGACACACTATATTCATGGATAGGATTGTTAAGATGTTAATACCACCCAAAGCAATATATAGGTTCAATGTAATCCTATCAAAATTCCAACTGCTTTTTTGTCCAGAAATAAAAAGCCAATTCTCAAATTTAAGACAGATTGCAGTAGGCCCCAAATGGCCAAAACATCTTGGAAAAGAAGGCCAAAGTTGGAGGACCCAGAGCTTTCAATTTCAAAACTTACTGCAAAGGTATGGTAATCAAAACAGTGTGGTACTGCCATAAAGATAAATGTGTGGACAAAGGAATAGAATTTTGAATCCCAAAACAATCCCATGCATCTATGGCCAATGATTTTTGACAAGGGTCCCAAGTCCATTCAATGGAGAAAGAATAGTCTCTTCAACAAATTATGCTGAGACAATTGGATTTCCAAACATAAAAGAATAAAGTTGGACCTCTGCTTCACACCATATAAAAAAATTTACTAAAAATAGATCAACAACCTAAATATAAGAGCTAAAACTATAAAACTCATAGAAAAAGCCAGGAGTGTTGGCTCACGCCTGTAATCCCAGCACTTTGGGAGGCCGAGGAAGGTGGATCACGAGGTCAGGAGATCAAGATCATCCTGGCTAACACGGTGAAACACAATCTCTACTAAAAATACAAAAAAAAAAAAAAAAATTAGGCAGGCGTGGTGGCGGGCGCCTGTAGTCCCAGCTACTCGAGAGGCTGAGGCAGGAGAATGGCATGAACCCGGGAGGCGGAGCTTGCAGTGAGCCGAGATCCCACCACTGCACTCCAGCCTGGGCAACAGAGCGAGACTCCGTCTAAAACAACAACAACAACAACAACAAAAATCATAGAAAAAAACGTAGGGGTAAATCTTAATGAGTTTGGATTTGCCAATAGATACTTCTTAGATATGACACCAAAAATACGATCAGCGTAAATAAAAATGGATAAATTAGACTTCTTCAAAATTAAAATCTTTAGTGCATCAAAGGAAATTATCAAGAAAGTGAAAAGGCAACATATAGAATGGGATAAAATATTTGCAAATTGTATATTTGATAAGAGTTTAATATACAGAATATGTAAAGAATTTCTACTATAACAACAACAAAATACAACCCAGTTACCAAATAGGTAAAGAACTTGAATAGTTATTTCTCCAAAGAAGATGTACAGATGGCCAACAAGCACATGAAAAGATACATCACCAGTCAACAGGGAAATGCAAATCAAAATCACAATGAGATACCGTCTCATAGCTACTAGGATGGCTATAATGTTTTAAATGCAGAAAATAACAAATGTTGGCAAGGACATGAAGAAATTAGAACCCTTATACATGGTTAGTGGGAATGTAAAACGGTGCGGCTGCTGTGTAAAACAGTTTGGAAGTTCCTCAAAAAGTTAAACATAGAATGACCTAGCAGTTCCATTCCTAGTTACATACCCAAAAGATTTGAAAACAGAAACTCAAAGAGACACTTGGATGCCAATGTTTATTGCAGCATTATTCACAACAGCTCAAAGATGGAAATAACCCAAGTGTCCATTAACAGATGAATGAATAAACAAAATATACACATATAATTCCATTTGTTTTATATAATCACATTTTGTTATATATATATATATATATACACACACACACATACAATGGAATATTATCCTGCCACATAAAAAGGAATGAGTTCTGATACACACTACAACATGGATGCACCTTGAAAAGATTATGCTAAGTGAAATATGCCAGACACAAAATGACCAATATGTATGAGTCCATTATATGAAATATCTAGAATAGGCAAATTCATAGAGACATAAAGTAGATAAGAGGTTGCCAGTGGCTGAGAGGAGGTGGGACTGGGGAGTTATTGCCTAATGGGTAGAGAGTTTCTGTTTGGAGTGATGAAAAAGTTTTGGAAAGAGATAGTGGTGATAGGTGTACATTGCAAATGTAATTAATGTCACTGAATTGCACACTTAAAAACAAAATGGTAAATGTTATATATATTTTACCACAATAAAAAGTGTTTAAAGGAAAGAAGTACTGATGCAAGTAATAATATAGATGACTTTGTAAACATTATGCTAAATGAAAGAAGTTAGTCATAAGAGACTACGTATTATATGTCTCCATTTATAGAAATGTCCAGAATAGGCAAATCTATATATAGAGAAAGTAGGTTAGTGGTTGCTTAGGACTGGGGATAGGGGAGGTGGGAGGATATGGCAGTGATCCCTCGAAGATACAGGATTTCTTTTTGAGATGATAAAAATGTTCCAAAATTGACTGTGGTGATGGTTATACATATCTGTGAATATACTAAAAACCATTGAATCATACACTTTAAATAAGTGAATTGCATGGTGGATTGGCTATATCTCAATATAAGTTGTTTAAAACACACAGACACACACACAGAGAGAAGCCAGAGGAGGGAAGCACAGCAACAAGAAGTGATCATAGGGTATCTGGGTGTAGCACTGACAGTGTCTGCTACAAGCTCTTTCTCATCTTAAGGCTTCAGCCTTTTCAACTAGCTAAGCCCTCCTTATCCTTCAGATACCAGCAAGAGATTCAGCCTTTCCTGACCACTCTGAAGTGGTGAAAATCCTCTTTTGTTAAAAACCAGGTACTTCTCCTTCATAGCATGTATCTCGATTGCCATTTTGCAATATTTTATTTAATGCGTATATCCCCTACTAAACTGTGCGTTTCATGAGAGCAGAAATTGAGTCTACCTGTTCAATGTATGTTTGGCACAGGGAAGAAACTTAACAAAGTTTGTCAGATGAATGAATGAATGGATGGATGCCAAATCTTTTCGATTAGAAGGGGCTGCCTACAGCACCTGGTTGGCTCAGTAAGAAAGAATTCTATGTTTGATTAATGATGTCTGCCATGGGTGCTGGCAGGGATATAAGTAGTAGATGTGCCCTAAATTTGCTATCCTTGAACTAGTAGAGCCACCCCTCAGGGTCCCCCATCAGAGGGAGTTCAGGTCTGCCTAGAAACAGAGTCTCACCTCTCCCCCACCTCCCAGGAGAGGAGTGCAGTTGTCATCCCAGCCGGCCTTGCTAATCAATCACACAGCCACGCAGTGCCCGTTAGGATTTGTCATTGAGCCACATCCAGGTGCGCCAGGCAGGAGCAGGCAGGCTCATTTGCATCTCATCTGCATGAAATTTGCATACACCTCCGCAGCCCCCATCTCCTTGCAATTTTCAAGTTAAAATGTCATTACCGCTCCTGTGAAGCCTGTTATTTCTTGATTTCATTCTCCCTGTTCCTCTCCCCCCACTCCCTCCTACGCCTTAGACACTCCAGCCCGGACTGGGAAAAAGGAGAGTAGGAGTTTGAGCTTGGGTTCTGCTGCTGATTCACCGGACTGCCCTCTCTGGGCCGTGTCCGTGGCTCCAGGCACAGGGGCAGGGTTGTGGCTAAGGGAGCTGCCCTTCTAGCAGCCACAGGAAGGCTAATAGGAACTTAGCCACTCAGTGTTCTTCACACTAAGCACCCGATTCTCTGCCGCCAAAGCCTTTGCCCATGCTGTACCCTCCTCCTGGAAAAGCCTTTTCTACATGTCAAAGTATTACCTATCCATAGTAAATGTCCAACAACCTTCACCCATCAGTTCTGTTTCTACCGTGCCACCGGCCACTGGTTGTAGGCTGACTGGTTGAGGCGATAGACACGTGACTCAAGGTAACCAATAAGATTCTTTTTTCCCAGGATTTCGCTTTGGGAATCAGAGATGCTAGGTGGGTTCTGGAGGGAGCATGTGCGGAGGACCACTGTGTCCAGCTATGTCTGTAGAAAACAGAAAGGTGGTCCCCACTGAGGAAGAACCAAAGCTGACGGGCTCAGAGCCAGACTCAAGAGGCCCAGAGGCAGCAACGGCCCTGGCTCGGGTTCAGACCCTTCCCTCCACCCCCAGGTCAGGCTGCCCTGCTCGCTAGGGTTCCCCTGGTCACCACTCTGCCCCTAAGCCTCCTCTTCCCTCCTCCGTTCATGCTTGAGCAAGCTCTAGGGCTTCTGTTCCTCGCCTGGGTGGAACAATACGCAGATTTAATGTGAGCTCAATGAACTTTTGGGGGGAAAGAACTTGATATTTGACATCTCAAAGAGACCATTGAAGTTGTCATGAAGATAAAAAGCTGAACTTCAGTGAGCTTTTATGTATTTATACTGAGAAAAGGGAGCACGATAAGCTCTTTAGAAACAGGTGTTTCTTAGGACCTTAATCTTGACATGACTATGACCCTGCCCAGGGGCCACCTCCTCCAGGAAGCCCACCCTGATGCCCCTGCCCAAGCCTCTCCTACATCTCCGAACCTCACAACCCTCAGTGTGTCCTTCATGCCCAGCACTCACTCCCTTAGCCTGGCCTTCATTCCCCGCAACACTGTGAGTAACCCCAGGGCAAGGCCATATCTGAAAGTGTGAGGTCTGCCTTTTTCAGCATAGTTAATAATAACATTAATACAAAATAATAATGACCTCTTATTTACTGAGCATATATGCTGTGCCAGCATTGTGGGTCATTTACCCTGCGTTATCTCTTTTTATCCTCCCAACGGTTCTACGGGGGTCAATTGGTTCTATAGATCAGGAAACTCAGGATCAGAGGGATTAGGTAACAGGTCTGAGCTCATACAGCCCTTACGTGGTAGGACCAGGATGAAAACTTAGCAGTCTCATTTCAAAGTATGTCCTACACATAGACTTGAATTCCCCTAGGAGTGCCCCCTGACTTGAGGAATTCTCAGAAATATACCTGCCCCAGAACACTTTGGCCCTAACCTGTGGCTGATGCCTGAGCGACTGACATTGGTGCGTCTAGTGCTTGGAGTTAGGCAATGACTATTGCAGTTGTCAATAGAGAGACCAGACATCCCTACTTGTCTTGGCCAGTCCTGGTTAATGCTAACAATCATCACATCATTATTAATAGCTCTCCAAAGTGTTCTGGTTTGGCCAATAAATGACATGGTCACCCCACCCATCTGGTGTGTTTCATTAAGAACAATGTCTCCCCAGGCATGGGTGGAGGGGAAGGGTAGATCTGGTGTCCTCCACACCGCCAAGCAACAAGACTGGAGCTAGGAAGTCCCAGGCCAGGGCAGCCTCAGGGCCGATGGGATGTGGGGATGAGTCACGGCGACTGTCTGATCTGCTGAGATCTGCAGGGAGGAAGCTGCTCACTCGTGCCTGCTCCTCCATGGTTCCCATGCATCCAGCTCACCCTGGGGAAGGGGCTAGGGTCTAACTGCAGCTTCTCCTCCTCGCCTCAACCCCTCTGGAAAGGGTGGCCTGGTTTCCTCTCTGGGCTTCGGTTTGCCTATCTGTTAAAATGGGGACAATTGACCAGGCCCAGTGGCTCATGCCTGTAATCTCAGCACCTTGGGAGGCCAAGGCGGGTGATAACTTGAGGCCAGGATTTCGAGACCAGCCTGGTCAACATGGTGAAACCCCGTCTCTACTAAAAATACAAAAAAGTAGCCAGGCATGGTGGCACACGCCTGTAATCCCAGCTACTCTGGAGGTTGATGCACAGGTGGAGGTTGATGCACAGGTGGAGGTTGCAGTGAGCCAAGATTGCACCACTGCATTCCAGCCTGGGCAAACAGAGTGAGACTCTGTTTCCCCACCTCACCCCCAAAAAATGGGGACGATTATCCTGGCTGCAGCTGCTAGGATAGCTGGGGTTGGGAAATGTGTGGGGCCCACCTGCTTCCACACTTGCCAGGATCTCCTGACAACATAGCCAGATTCAGCCATGGGCCCTGGGAGTTCTGGTTGCCAGTGGCCTGGGTCAGGAAGCTTCCAAGCACTTGAACAGGGCTGGGAGTATGCCAGCATGCCAGCACTTTCAGGGAGGGCCGCTTCCCACCCACAAAACGTGCCCCTGAGTGCAAGTGCCAGGCTTGGGGTCTCGTCCCAGCTCCACCATTCATTCTCTAAGTCACATATCCTCCTCTGGAAATGGGGTGACAGAGGAGTCCTACCCTCCAGCGCTGTTGGGGGGTTGTGTGAGGTGAAGCACTGGCATGTGAGTGCCATGAGTGGGAGGTGGCATGATTATTAATATTAGACCCTTTTTATTTTGTTTTGTTTTGTTTTTTTTGAGACAGAGTCTCACTCTGTTGTCCAGGCTGGAGTGCAATGGTGCTATCTCAGCTCACTGCAACCTCTGCCTCCTGGGTTCAAGCGATTCTCCTGCCTCAGCCTCCCAAGTAGCTGGGATTACAGGAATGTGCCACCACACCCAGCTAATTTTTTTTTTTTTTTCGGTAGAGACCGTGTTTCACCATGTTGGCCAGGCTGGTCTCAAACTGCTGACCTCAGGTGATCCACCTGCCTTGGCCTCCCAAAGTGCTAGGATTACAGGCATGAGCCACTGTGCCCGGCCTAGACCCATGTACATACAAGGGATTCTGAAGCCCCAGAGGCCTCTGCTGGACTGCCTCAGTGGAAGAGGCAGGGCCCTGGGTTCTAGTCTCAGCTCAGCCTCTGGCTTATTGTGAGACCCCAGCAAGTCCCTCCCTGTCTGGAGTCCAGGAGTCCTCCTCCAACTCACTCTCATTGCTGGGGAGAGGATCAGATGGTAGAGGAGGTGGAATTCAGGAATGAGCCAGGTCAGAGAGCCATTGTTAGTTTGACTGGGGGCTGCTCAGGCTTTCAGATCTCCCCTTCAGAGCCTCAGCAACTCTGACCTCAGTGATTCCTTCCACTCTGCAATCATCTGCGGCAGCCGTGTGACCCTGGTGCACCCCAGCCTCTGGCGGGGACCCTATTCCACCCAGCTGCTCTCTGAAGGCCTCTGCTCTGGGGGCCCATGCCAGGACCCCAGCTCCACCCTCCAGCCCACCACACATAATCACATCCTGTGGCTTGGGAGGCATTTCCCAGCTGGTTTTGTCTCAACATTTCCCCATCTGCTTGGCCAACTCTACTGCAAATGCTGGGGTCACCAGGGCTGATGTGTGGGTGGGAGCTGTTTGCTTTTGTTTCCTTCATTGTTTTTTTTTTTTTTTTTGGAGACAAAGTCTCACTCTGTTGCTCAGGCTGGAGTGTAGTGGCACAGTCTTGGCTCACTGCAACCTCCTCCTCCCAAGTTCAAGCAATTCTCCTGCCTCGGCCTCCTGAATAGCTGGGATTACAGGCATCTGTCACCATGCCTGGCTAATTTTTTTATTTTTAGTAGAGAGGGGGTTTCACCATGTTGGCCAGGCTGGTCTCGAACTCCTGACCTCGTGATCCGCCTGCCTCGGCCTCCCAAAGTGCTGGGATTACATGCATGAACCACTGTGCACCCAGCCCTCCTTCACTGTTTGTAAGAAAAAAGGCTTAACTCTGACTGCGAATACAGTCCTACTGCGGCAATGGCTCAGGGTTACTTTGGAAGGAGACCCAGGTTTAAGCATGGGCTGGTTTTGACCAGAAAAGGCTTGGATGGGTCTGGAGGGAGGGGTCTGAACAGCTTGGGCTCCCAGTAACAGGGCTGATGCTGCCTTGAATCAGTGAAGCAAGGTTCTAGGCCCAGACTCCACATGGGGGCCTCCCACTATGGGCATGGGGTAGATTGTATTGGCCATAGTTGGCTACAACATCACCCATCCCATATGGGTTTCTTACACTGTGACCTTGACTGTCCTTCTATTGAGCAGTGGGGGTCTATGTTCCTTCCCCTTTGTGACTGTCTTGACAATAGAGTGTGACGGAAGTGACAACATGTGCCTTCCATGGCTATGTCATCAAAATGCATTTCCACCTAACTCTCTTGGAGCCCAGCCACCATGCTGTGGGGAAGCCCAAACAGTCCGTGCAGAGAGACCCCTCAGAGGGGCCATGTGGAGGTGCTCTGGCAATGGCCCAGCTGAACTCCCAGCTGACAGCCAGTGTCAATCCTCAGACCTGCAAGTGCAGATGCTTCCAGATGATTCCAGCCTCCAGCCATTGAGTCACCCTTCAAGTGTTCCCAGCTGACATCACGTATCAGGACAAACTGTCTCTCCTTACGCTACGCCTGCTTTCCTGACCCGCAGGACCCTGCGCGTTTTACACCACGAAGTTTTGATGCAGTGATAGTAGCCAAACAGTGTCTTACCAGGGTCTGCCCCACCCAAAGTTCAGGGCAGCTTCTCCCTTCCTATGGGCAGCTTCACCCCCCTCTCATCACTGGACCTCACCCAGAACATTCCTTCATTGTCCAGGTGAAGAAACAGGATCAGAGGGATGAGGGACTTGCCTAGAGTCCCACGGCCTTCGGTGCTTAATTGCTTTGCACGGGGAAGCTCTGATTCAGTCAGATCCCTTAGAGCAATCACAAACTGCAGCCTGTAGATTGGCCTCGGGACCTGTTTTTGTAAATAAAGTTTTATTGCAACACAGCCATGCCTATTCATTGATAGATTATCTGTGGCTGCTTTCGAACTACAAAGACACAGTTGGTTCTGGCCCACAAAGCCTATTATCTGTCCCTTTACAGAAAAGGTTTGCAGATAATTCCTGCCTTAAAGATGTAAGGAAGCTGCAGTCCTTTCTAAAGGTTCAAACCTCTCCAAGAGACAAGTTGAAAATTTTTTTAGCAAAGAGCTCTAAGGAGATCTGGGTTCTAATCTCTGCGCCCTCTCCAAGCCTCAGTTTTCTCTTCTACAAAACAGGGCAGTAACTGTTTCTGCTAATTGAGAGTAAATTAGGGTAAAGCCTCCGCTGTGTGCCAAGTGCCAGCATGCAGCAGGCCCTCTTGTGAGCCCCTGCCCACGCCCTTTCCTTCCACCCAGAGATGCTTCTGGCATTCAGGGAGAGCAAGAATGGAGCCGGAACCCCCAGGGAAGTTAGCTCATCCGCCTTGGTGGCTTCACCTCATTTAGGATGTTAATTAAATAGATTTGCATAATGTGCTCACTGAGGTGTTATTTTACGTGCACATTTAAATCATTTAATCATCTGTGTTTTCCCCTCTCTTAATCATGATGATACCAAGATGGGGACGGGGTGGTGTAAGAAAGAAAGGAAACTATGTGTCTCCAGGTCTCTCTGTGTCTCCTTTCTTTCGTCTCTGTCTGTCTGTCCGTCTCTCTTCCTCTCTCTCTCTCTCACACACACACACACGCACATATGCAAACACATTGACAAAATGCACTCAGGTTTGTAACCCCAATGTCCAATGCATCCTCCATCTCCATCACTGGACTCCAGCCACACCGGCCTTCTTGCCATTCCTCACACATCAAGTGCATTCCTGCCCCAGGATCTTTGCACTTACTCTTCCCTTGGCTTTGTATACCCTTGGTGTACTCATTCCCCAGATATCCACATAGTTTCCTCTCTCGCTTCCTTTAGGTCTTTACTCAAACGTTACCTCTTGAGAGAGGACTTCCTTGACCTCACTGTCTTATTTAGCAGTTTTGTCCCTCTGTATTTTCCTGCAAAGTACTTATCACCGGCCAATATTATGTATACACATGTTTGTTTATTTGTCTGCTGTTGGACTCCCTTAGCAGAATGTAAGCTCCACAAACGCAGGCCTTTAATTTTTGGGTTTTGTTCTTTTGCTTGTTTTTTGTTTACTGCTGTCTCCCCCAGTGTTTAGAACATTGCCTGGCACATAGCA